>NC_064920.1:1176068408-1181068408 GCF_023897955.1 Schistocerca gregaria | reverse complement strand
AATACCTCCATTATCTAGTTGCGTCTACACCATCAGATGATGAAGAATGAATTCAATCGAAACAATTTGTAGCTGGTCTGTGTGGTCTGATTTTTTCACTGTTATTACTTTTGAAGTGTACTGTAGTAATTAAGAGAGTGACAGGATAAGTCTGTCGCTTACCCAGTTTACATATCCAAGTGAAGGTATTTTTACTGAATTATTTATACAAGAACATAGCCTTCAGACCCTCTCCTAGGTCTAATTATACATCCTCAATGATTCTAAATACTGTGAAAGTTACATATTATATAAACTGGATCTGATACCGTTAACTTTTACATTGAAACATATTTCCACAATTTTCAGTGGATGCAAGCAGGAGAGAGTTTCCGTAAATTTGAGACAGTCTGTTCTATCTAGTTTAAATGCTCGTACAGGAATATTCCGAAATTTTTACTTTTTATTCGTAAGTTAGCGGAATAATTTCAAAGAGTTTAAGATGAATTGTGTCACCAATATGTTCGCTGGTCAACTATAGGACAATATAAGAATTTGGGCTCAGTTTGGGACACAGAAAGGGCTTCTGCTGCCAGGTCCTTTCCTCTACCAAAGCACAAAAAAGAATTGCTTATGTAAAGATAACAAGACGACACTCTGCGCAACTTCGCCTTTGAAAAAACTGTCCTCCTTGTAGTGAGAAGAAGAAGGAAATCCCTCTCCCTAGTCGACAAAGTTGGACTTATCTTCTATTGGGCTTATTACAGATTAAGATAAAGTAGGCAAAGAATCTGTGAGAGTTGGAGTCTGTTAAGGAATTGTGTAGCAATGAGGAAGTAGCTAACTAAGCCGATGTGAAGGAACGTCGAAGTTCAAAATGGCTCTATGGGACTTAACTGCTCAGGTCATCAATCCCCTAGAACTTAGAACTACTTCAACCTAACTAACATAAGGACATCACACACATCCATGCCCGAGGCAGGATTCGAAACTGCGGCCGTAGCGGTCGCGCGGTTCCAGACTATAGCGCCTAGAAGGACATCGGGGGCCAACGAGCTAAACATACAAAAATCACAGTTCGATGCAGCCGGATAATACATGCATCAGAGAAACAAAACCTGAAATGGTAGGGAACTAGGATGTGGGAGGAGTAAGGTGCAATATTGTAAGTAAAATATTGTAACTAAAATATTTCATTTATCCCACAGATAAATTTTTCTTAATTAAAAAAGTGTAAGACATTTTTTCGCCAAGGAAGCAAATTTTGAAAACAAATCACTAGCCCCTGCGAAGTCTCCGAGGCAGACAAGATACAGGATAGACATTAGCATTACAAAATATAAGAAATTATTAAAACGTTTGCATACGCAACTGAAAGTTATCTCACTAGTGTTAGTTTACTAAAGCACAGAGTCGATATCACAATGTGCATAGCTTAAAACCAGTTATGTAGAAAGCTTTAAGCATGTGGAAGTGAACATTTGCTCAGAAACATCGCTTTGCATTAGAATCCATCGTGATACTTTCCTCATCATGATACACACAAATATTTTGAGGATTGCAGCATTAATACTCTCTTAGTACTTTGAACAACCTTACGTAAATCTGTTACAAATGTAACATCCAAAATTGTGTTTCGGTATTAAATTTGGGCAAAAAGTGATATACTGTAAATTATACTTGAGAACGCCTTATTTGTGTCGAAATTTATATCTAAATCTACAACTTATTTTCCTGAATTTAATCTTTTTTCCTGCTTAACACGATATAATCGCATATGGTCTAAGCCACTGAATATAGTAACTAAACAGGGTTATTCTACTCCACAATTTCCCTGTTTTCTTTGCTTCTTCTTACAGCTGCATTCGCAAGTAAGGGAACATGAACTGTGAGCCTCATTGAAGATCTTGTCTCTAGCCAGTCTACCTATTCTATTTAATCACACTAAAATTCTACTATATCCCTAATTACTCAACAGCTGACGGCAAAATATTCTTTCAATGCGACGTATGCCATGAAACGTTTTTAAATGTGAATGGTCTTTTCCCTGATATTCAGTTTCTTCATCCAGAGACTCCGCTAAGTGATGAATGGACGAGGCCACCGGAGAAACAAGTGCACAAAATTAACGCTGTCCGACGGCGCAGCAGGCGTGCTCGAAAGAAACCGTGCCGTTCCATTAATTCCTCTTTCATCAGAATCAAGCGCAGCACGCTGCTCGACGTACTTTAATTTCATTTCCTGTCGCGAAATTTAATATCTACCTGTTAACTTGCTAAGCGACAGAGAGCGAGTGCTAATGGAAATAGATGATGCCTGCCGTCTTTCACTGAGGGCGCCCTCCAGCGACTGTATCAAGTGTCTCGCTTTTCTCCGCTAAAATTTCCGGAGGACACTGCGCTGACTGCCACTCGCGCGATGCTCTTCCCAGCACCATCGACTTCCCCAGTTTTGTCTGTCACTGGGTGCCTTTCAGATGTTTCCGACAAATTTGTCCCAGCTTGCTTTGGAATCCGCACAAACCAGGCTTTCTGTTCATATAACTCCTGCTTCTTATCTAGTGTGATTATATCTTAAAACTCCAACTCGGTGTGTTTTCACTTCATAAGCTTGTATGCAAAAAGGACAACACGGACGTGAATTTCTGGTAAAAAAATTGCAAATGGAAACAAAGAAAGCTTCACATGGAACAGATCAATACGAGTAGGTGCCTGATGGTATAAGGAGGGAAACAGGAAGGGGAAATGGCAAGCAGCAGGTTTGAGACTAGGAAATATAGAACACATACATTGTTGTTGTTGTTGTTGTTGTTGTTGTTGTCTTCAGTCCTGAGACTGGTTTGATGTAGCTCTCTATGCTACTCTATCCTGTGCAAGCTTCTTCATCTCCCAGTACTTACTGCAACCTACATCCTTCTGAATCTGCTTAGTGTATTCATCTCTTGGTCTCCCTCTACGATTTTTGCCCTCCACGATGCCCTCCAATGCTAAATTTGTGATCCCTTGATGCCTCAGAACATGTCCTACAAACCGGTCCCTTCTTCTTGTCAAGTTGTGCCACAAACTCCTTTTCTCCCCTATTCTATTCAATACTTCCTCATTAGTTATGTCATCTACCCATCTATTCTTCAGCATTCTTCTGTAGCACCACATTTCGAAAGCTGCTATTCTCTTCTTATCCACTTCCATACATGGCTACACTCCATACAAATACTTTCAGAAACGACTTTCTGGCACTTAAATCTATACTCGATGTTAACAAATTTCTCTTTTTCAGAAACGCTTTCCTCACCATTGCCAGTCTACATTTTATATCCTCTCTACTTCGACCATCATCAGTTAATTTGCTCCCCAAATAGCAAAACTCCTTTACTGCTTTAAGTGTCTCATTTCCTAATCTAATTCCCTCTGCATCACCGCACTTAATTCGACTACATTCCATTATCTTCGTTTTGCTTTTGTTGATTTTCATCTTATATCCTCCTTTCAAGACACTGTCCATTCCGTTCAACTACTCTTGCAAGTCCTTTGCTGTCTCTGACAAAATTACAATGTCATCGGCGAACCTCAAAGTTTTTATTTCTTCTCCGTGGACTTTAATACCTACTCCGAATTTTTCTTTTGTTTCCTTTACTGCTTGCTCAATATATAGATGGAATAACATCGGCGACGGGCTACAACCCTGACTCACTCCCTTCCTAACCGCTGCTTCCCTTTCATGCCCCTCTGCTCTTATAACTGCCATGTGGTTTCTGTACAAATTGTAAATAGCCTTTCGCTCCCTGTATTTTAACCCTGCAACAGATACATACATATTATAAAAATGTGTGCATCTGTAAAGTGTAGTATTATAAATTAGCTGGAAAATTAATAAAACTCTCACCCCCTCCCGTGTTACTCTTTATATACATCCAATCAAAGCACAACAAGATGAAGGAATCAGACCAATTGTTTGCGCTATACTCAATGCCCCCACTATCTCCAAACACTCAGAGCACGGTATTAAAACGGTGTCAAATTACATTACTTCTGATATGCACCCCCCCCCCCCCCCCCCCCCGCACTGACTCCTTGTCTCCAGAAAATTATAAAACAGTATTTGTGTGCTACCATTTCTGTATTACCCTTCTTCTTTTTCTAACCAACCAGAGCACAATATTTTACTGGTGAGCAAGATTAACGCGAAATATGTAGTAAAAATTACGTAAACTCCATTTGGAATTCAAAGATAATCATTATTTTCCTGAAAGTCAAAGATATTCAACTTGAATGTCTCATAATTTCGTGCACTACATGCGTAAAATAACGGCACTGTGTGTGAAATGGTGTGCTTACATGCAATGCCTCTATATTTCGTAAGTCAAATACTGCACTTTCTCAACACCTCTCGCAATCAAAGTAATCTTTCGTCTTTGTCTTTTGCTTACACAGCTCTGATCCCTCCCATGGAAAGTAGGAAAGTAGCCATTCTCTGTCTGTTTCTCTCTCACTCACACACACACACACACACACACACACACACACACACACACACACACACACACGCACACTAATCAATTTTTGTCAGTTGCCCCAGAAATTGTAACACATATCCATGGATTTATCCTCTGAACTGTCTTGTCATTTAGTTTTGCCCAGAATATCTCATCTCACATATATGTTTATGAACATTGTGTCGTCATTAAATATCGTCTCTCAAGCGTAAATACTCCATCTGTCAAGCTTTTCGTCAGTCACTCACACACATGCATTTAATACACATTTCAGCACAGCAGGAAAGAAAACTTAAAACAGAAAGAACAGAGTGCATATACAATTTATTACAAAATAAATTGTTTTAATGAAATGTTAATTACACATAATGTTTCCTGTGTATTTAAACTTTATAGTACTCTAATTACGTTTTTCAATGTAATTACATATTTGCAATAACATTAACTTACAATGGATCTCTAAATTTTGCACACCAGAAAATGTGGTACTCAACTCCAGTTACAGACTACAATTTATATTATTTTCGATAAAGTCATATTATATTATGTCACTAAATTTTTCCATCAGAAAAGCTTGTGTTCATCTGAAACGTAAATGCTGACTCGGGGAATTCTGATTATTGACAATTATTGCTGGTTTGTAGCCACAAAATAACAATGTTAACCGTGTTTGTACTTACTGTCAATACTCATAAGTGATATTATTATCACCGTGGTTTTCAAGCACGTCAATTGGAATAAAATACTTGAACTTTCAATAAGTACCTCCAGCTCCGTCGTCAGGTGTTAAAACCGCTGACGGCTGGGGCTGGTAAATTTTTCCGCTTACATAGGCACGATTGCAGCCTCAGAGAAGGCCGAAACAACGTGTGCGTGGGATGGGCAGCTCTGGCCTACCGCGGGACCAGGGCCAAAGAGATACTCCGGCCTTGTAAAGAGCCTGTCACGTTAATCGGCTTGTCGGCCACATTTCGCGAACTCTCCGTAATGTGAACGGTCCACGGGCAATCAGTATGTAAGTAAAAAGGTACCCATTAAACGTGTTATGTTTGCTAATTTTTCATAATGCGCGCCCACAGTGATAATATATTTCTTAAAGTCAGTACCGCCATTAGACTGTTGTTTATTTGCAGTGTTACATTTACACTTACACAATCATGATTTCGGCTTCCACGAGCCATTTTAAGTGCTATAAATTGCCTAAGATGGCATACTGTCGTATTAAAATACACCCTTAGACACATTGTCTAAGAGTCGTTACCTATGGCAGAGCCTACCGCTTTGTTTCATAACTGAGTACACCATCTTGATATTTCTGGCAGAGCCTACTGCTTTGTTTGATTACTGAGTACACCATCTTGACTCAGGATGGTGTAAACAGTAATGACACAAAGCAGTAGGCTTGCCAGAAATATCAACTCTTCGACATTGTGTCTAATGGTGTATTTGAATACGACAATGTGCCATCTTAGGCAATTTATAACACTTAAAAACTTGATAATGGCATTTTGAAACCGAAATCGTGATTGTGTAAGTGTAAATGTAACACTGTGAATAAACAACAGTCTAATGGCGGTACTGACTTAAAAGTTTTGCCGTGTACTACCGAGGGTTGGTGTGCATTTAAACGTGCAGTCGAGAACTGCTAAACTCATCTGAAACAGTTACTCGCTCTCGGCCGGACACGGCTGCTGGCACTTGTAAGACCTCCAGCGTCACGTGCTGCGGCGGACGCACCACGGCATTTCTTTCTCGTAAGTCTTTCGCGGTACCGAATGACGTCACGTGCCGCTAGGGACCGGTGTCAGGTCTGAAGCAGCCTCTCCCGCCTCCCCACCTGCGTCGTCCATGTGTATTTGCTTTCTCTCTACATGCAGTGCCCACCCTGCTGAAGCCCTACTGAGCGTGTAACCTAGTAGATAGTGTCGGAAGTTCCATGCAGCTTTCCGCGGATGACGCTGTAGTATACAGAGGCGTTGCAGCATTACAAATCTGCAGCGAAATGCAGGAAGATCTGCAGCGGATAGGCACTTAGTGCAGGGAGTGGCAACTGTTATTTAACATAGATAAATGTAACGTATTGCGAATACATAGAAATAAGGATCCTTTATTGTATGATTATATGATAGCGGAACAAACAATGGTAGCAGTTATTTCTGTAAAATATCTGGGAGTATGCGTGCGAAACGATTTGAAGTTGAATGATCACATAAAATTAATTGTTGGTAAGGCGGGTACCAGGTTGAGATCCATTGGGAGAGTCCTTAGAAAATGTAGTCCATTAACAAAGGGGGTGGCTTACAAAACACTCGGTCGACCTATACTTGAGTACTGCTCATCAGTGTGGGATCCGTACCAGATCGGGTTGACGGAGGAGATAGAGAAGATCCAAAGAAGGGCGGCGCGTTTCGTCACAGGGTTATTTGGTAACCGTGATAGCGTTACAGAGATGTTTAGCAAACTCAAGTGGCAGACACTGCAAGAGAGGCGCTCTGCATCGCGGTATAGTTTGCGCGACGTGGGATTAGCCGAGGGGTCAGGGGTGCTGCAGTCATGGACTGGATGGTGCTTTTCTTGATGCGGTATCGAATGTATTGCTTACCCCTACTTATACCTCCCGAGGAGATCACGAATGAAAAATTAGAGAGATTCGAGCGCGCACGGAGGCTTTCCGGCAGTCGTTCTTCTCGCGAACCATACGCGACTGGAACTGGAAAGCGAGGTAATGACAGTGGCACGTAAAGTGCCCTCCACCACACACCGTTGGGTGGCTTGTGGAGTGTAAATGTAGATGTAGACTGTTAAAATTGTTGCTCTTTATTCTAATCTAAGCCGTCTCCTTCATAACGGAATCCCAATATGTTGATGCCCCTAATTAATACAGGAATACAAGTCGCTGAGAAGTGAAATAAATAGAAAATGCTGGGAAGCTAAGATGAAATGGCTGCATGATAAATGAGAAGTAATCGAAAAAGAAATGATTGTAGGAAGTTCAGACTCAGCGTACAGGAAAGTCAAAAGGACCTTCGGTGACATTAAAAGCAAGGATGGTAACAAGAGTGCAAAGGTAATTCCGCTGCTAAATGCAGAGGCGACAGCGGATAAGTGGAAATAATACACTGAAAGCCTCTATGAGGGGGAAAATTTGTATGATGTGGAAGACGAGGAAACAGGAGTCACCTTAGAAGAGATAGGGAATCGGAATTTAAAAGAACTTTGGAGGACTGAAGATAAAATATGGCAGAATGGATACATAACATTCCCTCAGAATTTCTTAAATAATTGGGGGAAGTGGCAAGAAAATGACTGTTCACGTCGGTGTGCAGAAAATACGAGTCTGGTGACATACCATCTTACTTTCGGAAAAATATCATCCACACAATTCCGAAGATAGCAAGGGCTGACAAGTGCGAGAATCATCGCACAATCAGCTTAACAGCTCATGCATCCAAGTTGCTGAGAAGAATAGTTCATACAATGTTTTGCCTCAGCTCGGTTCCGAGAGTTCCGGAACCTATACAGAAAACTGGTACAGAGATCAACATAAACATAATTTCCGCCCTTTTTATTGCTCATGAAAACCACACATTGCATGTTGTACCATCATACAGCGATACATTCAGAGGTGGTGGTCCAGATTGCTGTACACACTGGTACCTCTAAAACCCAGTAGCACGTCCCCTTGCATTGATGCATGCCTGTATTCGTCGTTGGCGTACTTTCCACAAGTTCATCAAGGCACTATTGGTCCACATTGTCCCACTTCTATCCGGTGATTGGTTGGTTGGTGGGTTAGGTCGTCTACAAACAGTCCTTTTCAATCTATCCCAGGCATGTTCGATAGGGTTCATGTCTGTAGAACATGCTGGCCACACAAGTCGAGCGATGTTATCCTGAAGGAAGTCATCCACAAGATGTGCACGATGGGGACGCGAATTGTCGTCCATGAAGACGAATGCCTCGCTAATATGCTGCCGATATGGTGGCACTATCAGTCGGAGGATGGCATTCACGCATCGTACAGCCGTTACGGCGACTTCCATGACCACCAGCGGTGTACGTCGGCGCCACATTATGCCACCCAAAGACCACAGGCATCCTACACCTTGCTGCACTCGCTGGACAGCCTGACCGGGCTGCGTCCAGACACGTATCCGACGATTGTCTGATTGAAGACATATGCAAACCTCATCGGTGAAGGGAATGTGATGCTAATCCTTAGCGGTCGATTCGGCATGTTATTGGGCCCATCTGTATCGAGCTGCATGGTGTCATGGTGGCAAAAATGGACGTCGCCATGGACGTCGGGAGTGATGTTGGTCATCATACAGCGTAATGTGCACATTTGAGTCGTAACACGAAAAGCATTATTCAACATGGTGGCGTTACTGTCAGTTTTCCTTCAAGTCATAATGCGTAGGTAGTTGTCATCCACGGCAGTAGCAGCCCTTGGGCGGCCTGAGGATGGCATGTCATCAACAGTTCCTGTCTCTCTGTATTTCTTCCACGTTCGACCAACATCGCTTTGGTTCACACCTGGACGCTTCCCTTTTTGAGAGCCCTTTCTGGAACAAAATAACAATGCGGTCGCGATCGAACCGAGGTACTAACCGTCTAGGCATTATAAAACTACAGACGACACGAGCCGTGTTCCTCCTTCCTGGTGAATTGGGTGGAAGTGATCGGCTGTCGGACCCTCTCCGTCTAATAGGCACTCCGCAAGCATGGTTGTTTACGTCTTTGTGCGGGTTTAGTGACACCTCTGAACAGTCAAAGGGACTGTGTCTGTCACACCATATCTACAGTCAACGTATATCCATAGGAGTTCTGGGAACTGGGGTGATGCATATCTTTTCTTGATGTGTGTATATAGAAGAACAGAAAATTGAGGATGTGCTAGCTGACGATCAGTTTGGCTTTAGAGAAGGAGGAGGGACGAGACAGGCATTTCTGACGTTGCGGTTGATAATGGAAGAAGGACTAAAGAAAAATCAAGACACGTTCATAGGATTTATCGACCTGGAAAAAGCATGAAGATGATGGAGACGCATTCCATCGAAACGTTGCTACGAGACTACGACACTATTCGTCTGACATCCCGTGAAGACTTCATATAGGAACTTCACCGGGAAAGATTGCACTCACATGATGTGTAATTGGTTCTTCTTTGTCACGTCACTGTTGCGAAACCATGTGGAGGGCTTAATGCTGTTGATATTGAGAGCCCTGGTCGAGGACTGCATGATGGGGAGGAAAAAGTTCCAGAGATCCCTCTGGATTATTCATTATCTTCGATGCCTTCCGTAGTTTTTCTACACTTCATTATTGTATCACACATGTGTCCCTTGATTCCGTAAAGGCCTTGGGACCGTCTTGCTAAACACTACAATAGTTCGTGGCAGTGACTCTTACATTAATATCGTGAATAAGGCAATAATACAATTCCGTGAATGTGCAAACGACGGATAAACAACCTTGAGTGAACTATGTGCAGCAGACGGCTGCTGCACCTGCACTGAAGTGCCTGACGTAAGACGTGTGTTGTCTAACAAGCCGGGAAACAATCTAGAATTTCTCTACAGAAACCCACTTACGTCACCGGCTTAGTCATGCACTGACAGATGGTAAGTGAATTTTAACTGTGTAAAACTAACACATAAATCGTTTTGGCACCTAGCGTTCTTACTAAGGGATGACTATGCTTGTAAATGGTTAAGTTTGAATGGAAATGGAAACGTAATTAGGTTTGGTGTATGATGAATCCGGTAAGGATTAAGTTTGAATAGAACTGGAAAGGTAATTAGTTTTGGCGTATGATGTATCCGCTGAATTTCAGCTGCACGATAAATCACGCGCATTTGAAGGCTGTAAATTCAACTAAACACCTAGGGATTATAGTTATGAACAATCAAATTGGAACGATCGCATAGATAACGTTGTGGTGATAGCAAACCAAAACGGTTTGAATCAGTTTGAGAGCGGCTTAGCTTTTCTCACGTAATGATGCCGGCCAGCTGGATCGCAGAAATACTGTGTGCAGATGACAGCTTGATCGGACTGAAGACCCGATAAGAATCTGGTCTTTTAAGAGGCCAGGAAATTCTATATAGTCAAAAAACTGAGATTTATTGGCAGAATAGTCAGGAAATGTAGACCTACAAGAGATACTGGCTACACTACGCTTTTGCACCATTTTCTGGGTTATTATCGTGCAGTGTGGAACCCGCATCAGTTAGGGTTGACGGAGGGCATCGAAAAAGTTTGAAGAAGAGCAGCACGTTTTGTATTATCAGGAAACAGGGACAAAAGTTCTATGAATATGATACGGGAATCGAGGTGACAATCATTAAAAGAAAGACGTTTTTCGTTGTGGCCGGATTTTGACACGACATTTTAATCACCAACTTTCTCCTCAGAGCGTGAAAATATTTTATTGAGACCCACACTTATAGGCACAAATGACCTTCGTAATAAAATAAGAGAAATCAGAGCTCGCATGGAAAGTGGTCGTTCTTCCGCACGTTGTTCGAGAGTGGAACGGTAGAGAAACACTTGATGAACCCCCTGCCACGCACTTAACTGTGAACTGCAGAGTAGTCGCTTGTATTTAGAGACACGTGCTGATGGTGCGTGTAACCATGGTATTACGCTAGCCTATCTGCTCAAAGAACGCTAAGATTTCTCTGGCTCGATGAGAGAGCACATTGCCGATGAAGACGATTTAAGTTGCTCTGCCGGTGAAGATACCATCTTCACACAGTTAAGGCTAACCGGCTATTGCCTTCTTCTGCTGTAGTGGATGCACACGCATTGCCTGAACTCTTACGGGACTTGGTAATATTGTCTGCCGCGAGTAATGAGTCTACTACGAATGTAGTGTGTGGACATTAAGTTGGAAATGTAGGTCTCACAGAGAGCGAGCAAGGGATAAATCCCCGCACTCGCACTTCATTCTTTGCCATCGGTGGCTCAGATGGATAGAGCGTCTTCTATGTTAGCAGGAGATCCCGGGTTCGAGTCCCGGTTGGTGCACACATTTTCACCTGTCTCGTTGATGTATATCAACGCCTGTCGACAGCTTAGGGACTTGATTTAATTATCATTTCATTCCAAGAGACCTGCATTGTCACCGATGGTATCTGTTAGTTCGGACATGTCCGAAAGAACAGATACCATCTTCGTAAAGAATGGAAAGTTCCCGACTGTAGTGACAATAGACAGTTTCCTCGTGGTAGCTGGCTGGCCCCAACACCGGGATTTGGCTTGGCAGGTGACTCTGTGTTACGACGCGCGGCGAAATTGAATCTGTATTGGTGTTGATATTCAAGTGGCACTGAGTATACGAAATTGTTTCTCAGAAGAGAAGCCATCTTGGAGGTATTAATGTTAGGTGAATTTGTTGGACTGGTTGTAGCCAGGAAAAGATTGCGTCATGCTTTTATTGGTCATTGTAGTACGGCCTATAACTATTTTTGTTTTGTGTGCTTTGCATTTACCCCAGTTAACCTGATATTACTAGAGTGGATAAGCTGGGAGTCTTGTAGCTCCATGTAAATTTTTAACTGTAGCCAATAAGCTGAAGAAACCAACGGTGTCTGGGTTTTGAACGTCCTTGTAGTTGAATATAAAATTAATTTTACTATTCGTCCTTGTAGTTGAATATAAGATTAGTACGCTTACACACTAATTAAAGTAACTTAAATTTACTTACGTTAAGGCCCACACCCATGCCCGAGGGAGAACTCGAACCTACGACGGGGGGAGCCGCGCGAACCGTGACAAGGCCCTTCAGATCGCACGGCTACCCCGCGCAGCGTAAAACTAATACAAAAGTTATTTTACTATTTGTCATAGTTACTTAAGATGTTTATCATTGAGTTCGCTGAAACTTGGTTTGTTTTCGCCATTTGAGTAATCCCGCGTTTCAGTGAAACAGTGACATTGCCTTGTAAGTACTTTTTATAGTGGCATTCGTTGCACAAATGTAATTGTGTAACAGTGCTTTTCATTTAACTAATTAATAGCTTTCAGCTGATTACTCCTAGTGTCTCATGTAGTTATGTTTGTCTGCTGTAAAATTGTTTCGTTGTTATGAGTGTACGTTGAATAAACATTTTATAAAGTCGACTACTACAGAATCTTGCCAAATAGTAATCGTTATAAAAAAATTGCACTCCCTTCCGGCCCCTTCGATCAACTTCTGTGTATTCTGTTATTGTTTCCCGAATATCCTGCTGAATTATAATAAGCAATTTTGAAAAGTTTGTCTGTTTACATTTTATTTTAAAAAAAAAGTTCAACAGTAGTCAGTTGCGAGATATTCCTGGCAAATAAATGTATCGCTTGCAGTTTCCATTCCATTCCGTAACTTGCTCAGAAGTCATTTCCTTTTGTTACCTTCACGGAAAAGGTTAACTTGGGCTTCACAAAAGCGCTGTAGCATAAGTGTCTTTTGAGGTTGTCTACATCTACATCTACAACATACTCCGCAAGCCAATTGTGTGTGGCGGGGAGTACATTCGGTACCACTATCTAATCCCTCCAACCCTGTTCCACTCGGAGAATAGTGCGTGACTAGAATGATTGTCGGTAAGCCTCGGTATTGGGTCAAATTTCTCTAAATTTCTTCTCGTGTTTGGCGAAGTAGTGTGTTGTCTCACTCCTCCTGAAAAACGCTGTGCCGGATGGGGTCAAATGGCTCTGAGCACTATGAGATTTAACATCTGAGGTGATAAGTACCCTAAATTATAGAACTACTTAAACCTAACTGCCCGAGGCAGGATCCGAACCTGCGACCGTAGTACCACTCGGCCACAACGGATGGCGCTGTCCCGAAATTTCAATAGTAAATCTCTCCGTGATGCACCACGTCTCTCTTGTCACGTCTGCCAGAGGAGTTTGTTTAGCATCTCCTTAACGCTCTATCGCGAGCCAAACGATCCCGTGACGAAACGCGCCGCTCTTTGTTGGATCATCTCTATCTCTTTTATCGGTCCTAACTGATAGGGATCCCAGATATATGAACAATACTCAAGAATCGAGTGAGCAAAAGCGTTATACTCCACTTCTTTCGTGGATGAATTACATTTCCTTAAGATTCTTCCGATGAATCTGAGTCTCGTGTCTGCTTTTCCCACAACCTGTTTTATATAATTATTCCACTTCAGGACGCTCTGGATAGTTGCGCCTAGATATTTTACGGCAGACGCTGTCTCCAGTTGTTTGTCATCAATAGTGCAGCTGTACAGTACTGGATTTCTTTCCTTATGTACGCGCAATATGTTACACTTATGTACGTTCAGGGTCAACTGCCAGAGTCTATACAATTCATCAGTAATCTGCATGTCGTTCTGCTAGTTCTTACTAACTTCTGGCGTTGCTGCTTTGGTATAGACAACTGCATCATCTGCGAACAGCCTTAAAGAGCATCCGACGCTTTCTACTAGACCATTTATACATACACTCCTGGAATTTGAAATAAGAACACCGTGAATTCATTGTCTCAGGAATGGGAAACTTTATTGACACATTCCTGGGGTCAGATACATCACATGATCACACTGACAGAACCACAGCCACATAGACACAGGCAACAGAGTATGCACAATGTCGGCACTAGTACAGTGTATATCCACCTTTCGCAGCAATGCAGGCTGCTATTCTCCCATGGAGACGATCGTAGAGATGCTGGATGTAGTCCTGTGGAACGGCTTGCCATGCCATTTCCACCTGGCGCCTCAGTTGGACCAGCGTTCGTGCTGGACGTGCAGACCGCGTGAGACGACGCTTCATCCAGTCCCAAACATGCTCAATGGGGGACAGATCCGGAGATCTTGCTGGCCAGAGTAGTTGACTTACACTTTCTAGAGCACGTTGGGTGGCACAGAATACATGCGGACGTGCTTTGTCCTGTTGGAACAGCAAGTTCCCTTGCCGGTCTAGGAATGGTAGAACGATGGGTTCGATGACGGTTTGGATGTACCGTGCACTATTCAGTGTCCCCTCGACGATCACCAGAGGTGTACGGCCAGTGTAGGAGATCGCTCCTCACACCATGATGCCGGGTGTTGGCCCTGTGTGCCTCAGTCGTATGCAGTCCTGATTGTGGCGCTCACCTGCACGGCGCCAAACACGCATACGACCATCATTGGCACCAAGGCACAAGCGACTCTCATCGCTGAAGACGACACGTCTCCATTCGTCCCTCCATTCACGCCTGTCGCGACACCACTGGAGGCGGGCTGCACGATGTTGGAGCGTGAGCGGAAGACGGCCTAACGCTGTGCGGGACCGTAGCCCAGCTTCATGGAGACGGTTGCGAATGGTCCTCGCCGATACCCCAGGAGCAACAGTGTCCCTAATTTGCTGGGAAGTGGCGGTGCGGTCCCCTACGGCACTGCGTAGGATCCTACGGTCTTGGCGTGCATCCGTGCGTCGCTGCGGTCCGGTCCCAGGTCGACGGGCACGTGCACCTTCCGCCGACCACTGGCGACAACATCGATGTACTGTGGAGACCTCACGCCCCACGTGTTGAGCAATTCGGCGGTACGTCCACCCGGCCTCCCGCATGCCCACTATACGCCCTCGCTCAAAGTCCGTCAACTGCACATACGGTTCACGTCCCCGCTGTCGCGGCATGCTACCAGTGTTAAAGACTGCGATGGAGCTCCGTATGCCACGGCAAACTGGCTGACACTGACGGCGGCGGTGCACAAATGCTGCGCAGCTAGCGCCATTCGACGGCCAACACCGCGGTTCCTGGTGTGTCCGCTGTGCCGTGCGTGTGATCATTGCTTGTACAGCCCTCTCGCAGTGTCCGGAGCAAGTATGGAGGGTCTGACACATCGGTGTCAATGTGTTCTTTTTTCCATTTCCAGGAGTGTATGTTGTGAACAGCGGCAGTTCTATCACACTTCCCTATGGTACTCAGGATATTAGCTTTACATTTGTCGATGTAGCTACGTTAAGAGTGAAGTGTTGAGTTTCCCGGCTTGAGAGAACACAAGTGTCTCCCATCAAAACATTATAGTATATATACAGGGTGGTCCATTGATAGTGACCGGGCCAAATATCTCATGAAATAAGTATGAAACGAAAAAACTACAAAAAACCAAACTCGTCTAGCTTGAAGGGGGAAACCAGATGGCGCTATGGTTGTCCCGTTAGATGGCTCTGCCATAGATCAAACGAATATCAACTACGTTTTTTAAAATAGGAACCCCCATTTTTTATTACCTATTCGTGTAGTACGTAAAGAAATATGAATGTTTTAGTTGGACTACTGGTTTCGCTTTGTGATAGATGGCGCTGTAATAGTCACAAACGTTTAAGTACGTGGTGTAACGTAACATTCGGCCAGTGCGGACGGTATTTGCTTCGTGATACAATACCCGTCTTAAAACAGACAGTTTACTAATTGCGGAAAAGGTTGATATCGTGTTGATGTATGGCTATTGTGATCAAAATGCCCAACGGGCGTGTGCTATGTATGCTGCTCCGTATCTTGGACGACATCACCCAAGTGCCCGGACCCTTCGCCGGATAGTTACTTTATTTAAGGAAACAGGAAGTGTTCAGCCAGATGTGCAACGTCAACCACGACCTGCCACAAATGATGATGCCCAAGTAGGTGTTTGAGCAGGCTCAGACATGATAATTGGATGTCTCTATAGGCCCCCGGGCTCAGCAACTTTTGTGGCTGAGCACCTGAAGAATAATTTGGAAAATATTTCGTGTAGCTTTCCCCACCATGTTATAGTTCTGTGTGGAGATTTTAATTTGCCAAATATAGACTGGGAGACTCAAACGTTCATAACGGGCGGCAGGGAAAAAGAATCCAGTGAAATATTTTTAAGTGCTTTATCTGAAAACTACCTTGAGCAGTTAAACAGATAACCGACTCGTGGCGATAACATATTAGACCTTCTGGTGACAAATAGACACAAACTATTTGAATCAGTTAATGCAGAACAGGGAATCAGCGATCATAAAGCGTTTACTACATCGATGATTTCAGCCGTACATAGGAATATTAAAAAAGGTAGGAAGATTTTTCTGTTTAGAAAAACTGATAAACAGCACAATAGTTTTGTGTCAAGTACAGATCAGTGGACAAAGTTCAAAACCATCACACAATATGCGTTAGATGAGTATGTGCCAAGCAAGATCGTCAGAGATGGAAAAGAGCCACAGTGGTATATCAACCGAGTTAGAAAACTGCTGCGAAAGCAAAGGAACTTCACAGCAAACATAAAATAGCCAAAGCCTTGCAGACAAACAAAAATTACGCGAAGCGAAATGTAGTTTCAGGATGGCTATGCGAGAGGCGTTCAATGAATTCGAAAGTAAACTTCTATGTACTGACTTGGCATAAAATCCTAAGAAATTTTGGTCCTATTTCAAAGCAGTAGGTGGATCAAAACAAAATGTCCTGACATTCTGTGACCAAAATGGAAATGAAACAGAGGATGACAGAACTAAAGGCCGAAATACTAAATGTCTTCTTCCAAACCTGTTTCACAGAGGAAGACTGCACTGTAGTTCCTTCTCTAGATTGTCGCACAGATGACAAAATGGTAGATATCGAAATAGACGACAGAGGGATAGAGAAAAAATTAAAATCGCTCAAAAGAGGAAAGGCCGCTGGACCTGATGGGATACCAGTTCGATTTTACACAGAGTACGCGAAGGAACTTGCCCCCCTTCTTGCAGCGGTGTACTGTAGGTCTTTAGAAGAGCGAAGCGTTCCAAAGGATTGGAAAAGGGCACAGGTCATACCCGTTTTCAAGAAGGGACGTCGAACAGATATGCAGAACTATAGACCTATACCTCTAACGTCTATCAGTTGTAGAATTTTGGAACACGTATTATGTTCGAGTATAATGACTTTTCTGGAGACTAGAAACCTACTCTGTAGGAATCAGTATGGGTTTCGAAAAAGACGGTCGTGTGAAACCCAGCTTGCGCTATTCGTCCAAGAGACTCAGAGGGCCATAGACACGGGTTCACAGGTAGATGCCGTGTTTCTTGACTTCCGCAAGGCGTTTGACACAGTTCCCCACAGTCGTTTAATGAACAAAGTAAGAGCATATGGACTATCAGACCAATTGTGTGATTGGATTGAGGAGTTCCTAGATAACAGAACGCAGCATGTCATTCTCACTGGAGAGAAGTCTTCCGAAGTAAGAGTGATTTCAGGTGTGCCGCAGGAGAGTGTCATAGGAACGTTGCTATTCACAATATACATAAATGACCTGGTGGATGACATCGGAAGTTCACTGAGGCTTTTTGCAGATTACGCTATGGTGTATCGAGAGGTTGCAACAATGAAAAAATTGTACTGAAATGCAGGAGGATCTGCAGCGAATTGATGCATGGTGTAGGGAATGGCAATTGAATCTCAATGTAGACAAATGTAATGTGCTGCGAATACATAGAAAGATAGATCCCTTACCATTTAGCTACAAAATAGCAGGTCAGCAACTGGAAGCAGTTAATTCCATAAATTATCTGGGAGTACGCATTATGAGTGATTTAAAATGGAGTAATCATATAAAGTTGATCGTCAAAGCGGATGCCAGACTGAGATTCATTGGAAGAATCCTAAGGAAATGCAATCCGAAAACAAAGGAAGTAGGTTACAGTACGCTTGTTCGCCCATTGCTTGAATACTGCTCAACAGTGTGGGATCTGTACCAGATAGAGTTGATAGAAGAGATAGAGAAGATCCAACAGAGAGCAGCGCGCTTCGTTACAGGATCATTTAGTAATCGTGAAAGCGTTATGGAGACGATAGATTATCTCCAGTGGAAGACTCTGCAGGAGAGACGCTCAGTAGCTCGGTATGGGCTTTTGTTAAAGCTCCGAGAACATACCTTCACCGAAGAGTCAAGCAATATATTGCTCCCTCCTACGTATATCTCGCAAAGAGACCGTGAGGATAAAATCAGAGAGATTAGAGCCCACACAGAAGCATACTGACAATCCTTCTTTCAACGAACAATACGAGACTGGAATAGAAGGGAGAACGGATAGTTGTTAAATATGAACCAAATTTTGTACTTGAACAATGTGAAATTATTCTTAAAAATCGTAAAATTTTGGTAAAAACAGTTTGGAACTAGATATTACAAATTACTATAACTACAGAATTTGATATGCCATACTTCATATTTGTTACATTTCAAACAAAATGTAAAAATAATCAATTAGTTGATTTGTCATTATTTGTTCATGTTACACTACAGAATATTTATTTAAAAAATGGTAGAAATAATTTCCTGAAAGCATATGATGAATTTCTTGATTTTAAAAGAATTACTTTACTAGAATCTGATACTCATATTAGTTTATTTATTTTTATAAACTATTATCCAATTTATGTAATCAATATGACATGCAGAAAGAATGTTCTGACTACACAGATAACTACTATGACACTTTGTGCAACTTTTAATGATAAAATTCCAAATGATACACTTTCTTATGTAATTATGATGTGAAAAAGACTCTTACATAGGATGTACAACATAGATTACTTACTGAAAATTTTTAATTATTAATATTTGCTCCTAAAAGTGAATGAGAAACTTAAAAAGTGTATAATAGTGGTAACTTCATGTTAATATACATTTTTGAAACATTTTAAGAAAGATAGAAAAAATAAAAACTGAAATTTTAGTATCTTGCTTGTGAAATGATTTTTGATTTGTTTTATTATATTTTTTCTAGATATCTCTTTTTATGTAGATTATGTTAGCACTAGGAATTTTTAAAATCGGTTAATATTTGACTGAGAAATCGTCACTTAATGTAAAGTCAAAAAGTGCTGAGTCATGAAAATCAACTTTTTTGTGTATTAAGCTATTTTTATGAAATTCGGTATGTGGCCTACTGTGGGTATGGGACGAATATATTTGAAGAAAAAATTCTGTTTGTTGCTTTTTAAACAAAAAATTGGGTTTGTTGGATTTTATATGTTTCAAGCTATCCACTTGTTGCGTTTTATGTTTCAATCTGTTCTTTTAGACCTATAGCTACATCTGTAAAAAGTAGTTTGAACTAACTAGATTCCAACTTCTGTCAACAGATGGCACTGGTGTATATCCAATTGAAAATAACTTGGGAACATACTTCAGTTTAGATGTAAGTTTCTCTATTTTTGTGCTTCTAATTTTGTTGTTCAAATGACATTAATTAATTGTTCTGGCTTGTTCTCCAATTTTAAAATGGAATAATGTTAAGAAAATAATGAATTGGAGCCTTAAAGAAATTGATAAAGTAGTTGATTTTTAGAAGTTATTTTGTTACTAGAACTCCAACTATATATACGTTCTTCAAGCTCCTTTACTTCAGCCAAACTTCACACAATTGTTGACCAATGAAGTGCGTATATCAAAGGTCTTTATAACGTATTTGTGTGGAAAGTGCTAGCCATTTGGCTAAAATATCCAACACACTCGCCGATGTACTTAAAAATAGCCTGAATAAAAGAAGCAGTTCTGTTAATTCAGAACATAGTCTTTGTGTAGCGCTGTGTCAGAGAAGTCTGAAACACAGAAAATGTGTAGGACATTGTGTTGGATGTTTTCCAGTTTGCAGCTAATGAAAAAAATTTATATTCTTTAAATGAACAAAACAAGCGACAGCTAAAGTAGACTTTGGGCTGTGCCAAGCCACTATTAAGACAATGTAGTGAATGATTGACTGAAATAAGTATTGACGAATTTTATAAAGATGAAATCGTACAGGTGTATATAAATATGTATGTAAAAAATGCTGTAAGGAACGTAATAAAATTAAAGTTATTTATAAATGTGGTAGAATTGCAAATAAGTCTTCTTTCAGAAAAACATTTACAAACAACAGCTCATATGGCTGATAAAACGGAAAGTAAATAATTATATATAATTATTCTTTAATATAACTTTAAAAACATGTTTTTCACAAAAGTAAAAGAATAGGACATTTTTTTTGGTCTTAGGAAATGTTGTAAAAATGCTTCTTTAAAAAATAATAGTTGATTACCTAATTTATTTAATTACATTACATTCATCTATGGGAAATGTATGCAAGATAAATGATTCCTTATTACAATTGTTATTATATTATTATTAGGTTCAGGATCATTAGACCAATCTTATGGAAAATAAAATATTGCGAGTGTTAACGAGCAATTTTTTGTTTTTTTATTTGATTGGCCTAGTGGTCCAGAACCTACAAAATCTAACTAATGCCATTGCTGTCGGAGGTGTCTCCAGCCACATAATTCCTGGTCATCGAGGCTCATTTCGAAGAGGGCCTCATCACAGAAAAAGTTTGTAATGAGTCATTGAGACTCCAGGCCAAATATGCCCGACACCACTGACAACGGGCTTCCTCATGTACAGAGGTCAATGGTTGTCAGTTGTAAAGGACGCCATGAGTTCATCACCCATTCTGTGAACCACCTATTAATGGTCTTTGTCGTGTCTCATCATCCTGTACCTTCTTATTGTCAGTGTTTTCCGCAGCTTCCTTTCTTCGCCGACTCTGTCGAGAAGTTCCGCATTCCTTCTCTTATCAGTCCACAAAATTTTCAACATTCTACTACAACACCACGTCTCAAACGATTAGCTTCTCTCCTGTTTCGCTTTTCCCACTGCACATAATTTAGTACCATAGAATTATGTGCTCCAAACGTACAGTCTCAAAAAAGTCTATGTCAAATTAAGGCCTATGTCTGATACCACTAAACTTCTCTTGGCCAAGAATGTCCTTTTCCCGTGATATTCTGCTTTTTATGTCTTCCTTGCTCCGTTCGTCATGGGTTATGTTGCTTCCAAGGCAGAAGAATGCCTTAATTTCGTCTACTCATCAGAATCTTTATTCCATTCAAAAAAATCCCGTAATTCTGCTTCACTCTGAATGAGGATAGCAATGTCATCAGCGAATCTCAATAATGATATCCTTTCACACTGAATAATAAGCCCACTCTTGAAATTTTCCTTATTTCCGTCGCTATTCCGTCGATGTAGAGGTTAAGCAGTAGGTGAGGTAGATTGCGTTCAGTCATTCTGGTTAATTCTTGGTTTTGGACTTTTATTGTACATTTTGTACATTACCTTCTTTGCCTATAGTTTAATCCTGTTTTTCTTAATGTTTTACATTGTCGGAGGCATTTTTCAGGTCGGCAGATACTATGAGCGTGCCTTGATTTTTCTTCAGTCTGGAACCCATTATCAATCAGAAATGACGACAGCCTGTCTGGAGCTTTTACCGTTCCTAAAGCTAAATTTATCGTCATCTAACACATACCTCGTTCTCTTTTACTTTCTTCTGTAAATTTTTCTTCTCAGCATCTTGCATGCGTGAGATGTTAAGCCGATTATGTGATCTATATCTTATCTGTCTTCGCTACATTCGGAATTGTGTGGATGATATTTTTCCGTAAGTCTAATGGTGCGTTGCCTGTCATACAGTCTACTCGCCAACTTGAATAATCGCTTGGTTATCACTTCCCTCATTTTAGAAATTCCTATGGAATGTCATCTATCGCTTCTGCCTTATTTTATCTCAAATATTCCAGAGATCTCGTCCGCTCCTCTTCAGTTGAGTTGCTTCTCATCATTCCTCTGTGTTTCAGTATCCCACTTGCTCCCACAATGATTCTTTCGGACTATTTCCTTAAACTTTAGTCTTCTCTTCATCGTCACTAAATTGTGATCTGATTCTATACCTACACCTGGATAAGCTTCAAAATCCAATATCTGATTGCGGAATCTTTGTCTGACAATGATTCAATCTAGCTGGAACCTTCCCTTTCTAGTTATAGCTCGTCCTCTTGCAATTCCTGAACAGAATTTTCACCATTACCATCTGGCATTTATTGCAGGACTCAAGTAATCTTTCTTCTTTCTCGTTCCCAATGCCAAACCCATATATTCCCGTAACACTTTCTTCTATTCCTTCTCCGAGAAACGCCTAATTACCCGTTCAGTATCGTCGAATGTTTTCTCTATCGCTTTGTCAGCTGCTTGCGACGTTAGCTTGCGTACATGAACTATCGTTATCGACGTTGGTTTGCTGTCGAATCTGATAGTAACAACCGTATCTCTGAACTGTTCACAGTACCTCAACCTCTGCCCTACTTTCCTATTTATAGCGAATATTGATCCCATAATAAGATTTTCTGCTGCTATTGATGCTACCCTATATTCGTCTGACTACATATCCTTATCTTCCTTCCATTTCACTTCACTGACCCTTTCACACGGAAAGTGAGTCCCTGCGTTTGGCTTTTCAGATATTTTAATCTCCCTATCAGATTCAGACCTCTGGTATTCCACGCTCCGAGTCGTATTATGTTACCACTTCGTTGGTTATTCGATTTTTTCTCAAGCTTACCTCACCTAAATCCGAATGGAAGACTAATCTAAAATCTTTAACCAATGGAAAAATCACCATGACATTGATGTACAGGAGAAGTGTGCCACACATTATGTCTCTAATGCAATGCTTTCCATTGCCTTCTGCTTCGCCGTGCCTTTGAGCATTGCTGATTCTTCCGCCTTAAGGTAGATACCCAACAAAAGTCAGGGAGTTGACTGTAAGTCTGATAACTCCTCCGCCTTCTTTGACAAGGCAGTCTTTAGCCACCATTGCTCATGATCCTTATTCATATAACCTGTGACTAAGTTAGAACATAGAACCCATCACGTTTTGGTAATTAACCACAAATGCTACCCCTGGATAACAGATGTGACTTAAGCTTGCAAATTCAAAAACTTGTGTAACTGAGTAATTCAAATATTGTTGGAGGAGACAAAATTTTGTACTCCTTGGGGATGGCGGGCAGGCATGTTATCAGGAGGAAGACCCACAGCTGTTCAGTTTTGGGGCAGCTCCTACTCCTTAGACAGTATGACCGTGAAGGAATGGACAGTATTCAAGGATATGACAGAAACGATCTTTCGTAGCAGAAACCTATAGTAAACATGGGCTGTAAAATGCATACATTAAGAACAATGAACGCTTCTTCATCTTCGATACTGTGCAGCACATCTCTTTTACTGCAGGCTCTGTGTTTTACATATTTTGAGATGATAGCAAGGACCAAAAAAGAAAAAATGTCCAGTAAATAAGGGATCTAAGTGCATACCTTATGAGCTATGAGCACTTGTTCTTCGTCGATACTGTGTACCACCTTTCATCTATTAACCAAGTTCTCATAGTTCTTAAGATATTTATTTTAGACCCTATGTTTACTAGAGCTTTTTGATTAGGATGAACGTTCCTTTCATATCCATGAATATTTACCGTTGCGCCTGGGACACAATATATACATCATTCATCAAACAGAATTGGCACTTTCTGTAGATAATACTAGTATTAAAATAAAACTCATCACAGAGAAAGTAACGGAAAAAATTTCTAATTGTATTCTTCAAACAAATAGTAAGTAGTTTTATACGAATGGACAATTCTGAGAAAACATGTTATATTTAGGTCTGTGGAATGAGCAGAATCGTACCAACAATTGATGTACAACATGGACAGAGGTCTGTAAACTGGGTAGATTACATATTGACGAAAACTTGCACTGGAAGAAGAATATCACTCAGTTTCTGAAACATCTGCGTTCAGTTATCTTTGCTCTTCTTATAATTTCTAGACTTGTAAACAAACGGATCAACGTCCTAATATATTTTGCGTGTTTCCAGTAAATAGTGTCTTGTGGAATCATTTTATGCGGTCACTCAGAAGGAAAGAATTCTTGTGTTTTCTCTGCTTTGCCCCGTGTATTCATGGGGTCGGCATGTTAATTGTTGGATAGGGATACACCAAAACGTAACTTAGGAAGTAGGCTGCAATTGCTACTCTGAGTAAAGGGTTGTCACAGGAGAGGAATTCGCGGCGAGCCTCGTGAATGCAATTAGAAGAATAATTACTGAAAAGGCAGTTAGAAGGTGACCGGATGCCCTGCGTACCACCATCCATTCTCCCGAAGATCGAATTTGTGGAGCCCATCTATGTGCGTCTTGCGTCTACATGTGAAAGAGTGAGAACGCACTCGAAGTGTTTGCGAATAGTGTCTCTGATCCGGAACGTGGATGTCAGCGCAGTAATCACTCAGCCGCATGCGGAATGCGCCTAAAAACCACATCCAGGCTGATGGACATAGCGGCCTTGGTCGCTGATACGCCGGGTGGATTGCATCCTCGGCCGTTGCTCTATCCCGATCAACCCAAAGCGGCGTGTGAACGCGCGCGGTTGTCCGGGCGGCTTCTAGAAAGAAAGTATCGGCTGCATAAAAGCAAGCAATAAGTATAATGTCTGGTGTTCTCCCGCAGTCATTTTGTAGGTATCTCATCAGCGATTAATATATTTTAATTCCGCTTTCAGATTATACGGGGTTTTCGTTTAAACTGAAGACATTGAAATATTTCGAAAACTGCACATCGGGTCAAAAAAAGTTAAAAGAATGAAATTTCCATTCTGCAGTGGAGTGTGCGCTGATATGAAACTTCCTGGCAGATTAAAACTGTGTGCCAGACCGAGACTCGAACTCAGGACCTTTGCCTTTCTCGAGGAAGTACTCCCCGCCACCTTTTTTTTTATTTTGAGGAAGTAAGGATAAAATACAGGTAGCGAAAGACTATTACTTTTTTTTTGTAACGGAGGGGAGCATGGAGAGGAGGGTGGGGAGGGCACAGTATGTAGGGGTTGTAACCCGAGGCTTGGCCCAAGGTCCATAAGTTAACTGTCGCTGTGGTAGTAAACTTGTGAGCTGAATGACCAAGGCTGAATCTGCATTTGTTTCTAATTGTGTACCAGTTGGGGGCGCTGTGCTTGTGATCTGTTTGTCCGAGAGAGTGGAAACGGGTTTGTCGAAATCTGAGAAAGTGACAGGTAAGGGGATCCTTTGTCATCAATTTTTCTCGTCTCGTCGGCCGTCCGATCGTCAACTGGAGAAGACGTCAGCTGGACGCAATCGTCTGAGGATGAGCGACGTCGCTTTCCATGTTTCCTCGATGACCTTTGTTTGCGGACGTGGGTTTCTATGTCCGAAAGAGTGTGTGGTTTCCGCATCGCATCCCCCTCAGGGCGAAAAGCAGAGTTCGGTACAACCCTAGAGTCGAGTTCCATTCTTTCGATCGAATCTTCCCGTGGAGTCGATGGGCGGCGTTCTTCAACCTCTGGAGACACCGTATTGGTGTTGGTCAATCCAGGACCGGCGACAGGTGCGCATTCTAACGCTTCCTGTCTTCCGGGGTGTGGGGTTGTCGTCTGTCATGACGCTCGATCATGCCACCCCTGCATAACTGAGGGGGAGGGCCGTGAGCGTAGGAGATGGTGCCGTCTCATGTAATGGAATTTGTGTAACTCCACGTTGAAGACACGCCGAGCGTACCTGACCCTCCTGACCGCAAACAGAACAAGTAGAGGCTGTCCATTGTACATTACGATAGCTCGACATGCAACTATGAGTCAGAAATGTGGCACTTGTTTCTTTAATTCAATTAAGACTTGTCGGACGCCGTTGGGGACCTGCTATGCCTCAAATGTGTTCCAGTTTTGGGCAACGTGGCTAATTACCGTCCCATACGGTCGGTAAGCTACGGTAACTACGTCCGGCGGTACTTCGAACTGAAGTTCGAAGACTCTTAGTGTGCTTATTCCTAGTCCAGCGTGGCCAGCGATAACCGTCCCGATGTGACCATCGGTCTGTTTGAAGATGAGCGTGTTCGCAAATCTACTCACAAAAGCGTGATATAACTCGTCATCAACGATCTTGACCTAAACGGCGCTACTTATGATGGATGGGTGGATACCGCTGTTGTGCTGTGGTGGTATTTGAACTTCATCACAGATGAATCGTTCGATTTTAAAGTAGTTTGTGACACCATTGGGGTTGATTTATGATCCCTTGGAGGTAATCTGTCCTTCTGAGGAACCTTCATGACCTCATCCTCTCCCACCCTACTCGGGTAAGGGACACTTTTTTTGTAATACAGCCGAAGTTTAGTTATTAACCTCTTTTCTTCATTTCCCCTTCTCCACTTCTCCTCCTCCCCTCAATCACTTCTTGTCCTCTCTCCCACTTCGAAATTGGAGGGAAAAAACCTGCAGTCTGTGCTGAGCTGCTGGAGAGAAAGGGTATAAATCAGTGTCTTTAATTATTTATTTTATTTATTTTTGAGGGTCTTGTACTGCTGATGCATTATCCTAAAGCTGCCCCCATAGTCCGCCCTCCCCCGACCCCACTTTGTGCCACCCCCACCCCACTTTTTCCGATCGTGCTTGTACATGTCTGCCTCAGAGGTTGAAGACCGACTGTTGTAGTCCACAACACCGCTAACAGATGGTGCTCGAAACTGCCCTACAGCTACCCAAACCCATCCCCCCACTCGTGATCTCGCAGGAAAAAGACTAAGGTGGAAGGTACTGTCTTTATTTTTGGCAGGAAATGTGTTCAATTGATGAGATGCTGGAGCTGGACAGAGAGGAGTTTAAAAGGTGTATCACCTGTAATCATACAGTTGACAATTGAGTCCATAGCCCCCTATGTGAAGAATGGAAGGAGATGATAATGGATGAGTCGAAGGGAAATACTTCTCTCCAAATAACGGTGACGCAGCAGGATGAATTGAGTATGCAATTCGCAAGTCATAGACACTACTGCCTGCACAGGAGCAGTTTGTGTTTTTTGAGGCAACGGGAAACAACTTCGTCCTGTTCCTCTGTCCCAGACTGAATGAACTAGAGTTGCTTGCCTTGGTTATGGGGCTCAACTCAGGATGCTTGAAATGGGTTTTTTTCCCTTTCTGATTGGATGTGTGTGTATATTTTCACCTTGCTGTGTTATCTAGTCCACAATACAACTTGAATTTAGTGAAACTTTCGTACAGCCACTGCCAGAAAAATTATCTCCTACTGATCTACAAGAGCTCAAAAATGGAACCACGGTAAGAGGGGATAGGAAAGCAAACTATCACTGAGGTGTAAGTAGAGCAGCCGCCTACCAGTCTACAAGTGCATAGCTGTTGAGGAACTTGTGTGCAGGTACACATTAAGAAGATATAGGCCAGCAGACTATCACTGAAGCGAAGGAAGGCCAATACTAACTACCACAAGCGATGGAAAACGGTACACTGCTCGAATTGCACATCAAAATTGTCATGAAAAGAGGAGCAACACATGAGCCAGTGATTGAGGCAAATCACTGTAATAACACAACTACCAAAAAGCTAAGCCCAGAAGATTTCATCAGGAGGCTGGTGGCAGCTGTATGTATGTTCACTTCGGTGTGCGGATACAGACTAACCAGCTTGAAGTTAGTCTTACCTCCCCTTCTATGTCCCGTCCTTCTTCACTCCCCTCCTCCTGTGGTAGGGAATCAGATATCCAGGGCTGTTCTATAATGTTGCTGACAGTTATATTATGTTTCTGGCTGCAGAAATCAGTCACAGATAGACAAAAGACTCAAGAGCAGAACCTTACTGCAATCTGTTAATTGTATTTCTCAGAAGGTCTGACCGCGCCGCCTCCCACCCCCATGGAACAATAGCAGTGTACTTGAGTATCCATCACAGATGAAGAATTGAATGGTCAATGGTCAACAGCGGCGTGCTTTCGATCGTTTTGTATGTGCCGGCACTGTCAGAAAGTAGTCTTCGGTTAAGCAAAGCCAAGCTTTTGTAGGAAAGCCATTGAAATAGCATGTCTCATATAAATGAGAAACACACGGATCATTATACAAAGACTAGTCACATCACCATGAGCCGATCTCCCCTGACAGGCGGATAACAGTGCTCACACGAGCTATCTTCCGTACCGCACGCTGTTATAACCCGTCATTCATCTACATCTACGTGATTACTCTGCTATTCACAATAAAGTACCTAGCAGAGGGTTTTCAATCAACCACCTTCAAGCTGTCTCTCTACCGTTCCACTCTCGAACGGCACGCGGGAAAAACGAGCACCTAAATTTTTCTCTGCGAGCCCTGATTTCTCTTATTTTTTCATTTCTCCCTATGTAGGTGGGTGCCAAAAGAATGTTTTCGCAATTGGAGGAGAAAACTGGTGATTGAAATTTCATGAGAAGATCCCGTGGCAACGAAAAAACCCCTTTTTTTAATGATTGCCACTCCTGTTTACGTATCATGTCTGTGACACTGTCTCCCCTCTTTCGCGATAATACAAAACGAGCTGCCCTTCTTTGTACTTTTTCGATGTCATCAGTCAGTCCCACGTGATGAGGACTCCACACCGCACAGCAACACTCCTGAATAGGGTGGACAAGCGTGGTGTAAACAGTCTCTTTAGTTGATCTTTGCAGCTTCTAAGTGTTCTGGCAATGAATCGCAGCCTTTTGTTTGCCCTACCCACGGTATTATCAATGTAAACGATATCCACAGGAAGTATATATATTGATTATTGTGGGTACAGGTAACTTTTAGACAATAACCTCAACTCTGTAAGTGGTGATTATATTAGGGACATACGTGATAATGCTCTTCTAATGTGAAAATTGTGGCACTCTTTGAGTAACACAACCAGTCTTAGAGCCGCTGGATTCGGTCAACATCATATGTGTGTGTGTTTGCGACTGATGCTTTGCCCTTCACATATTCGCACCACGTGAGAGATTGCCTCAATCTGAATGTTTCCTTTAAGAGATTAATTGCATTGCTAATTTCCAGACGCAATCTGTTAGACCCAGCGATTTACAGTAGTTTCTCTAAAGGGTAAATGTCTCCTAAAGTGAGAGCTGAGAACTGACTATAGATACAGAAGCAGCATTGGACGGAAATACTAAATTAGGGTGTTTGGACAGCACATATAATAAAACTATAGGGTGTTTTCAGCTCTATAAAACAATACTATTAATGCTGAGCTACTCTAGTCACAAAAAGAAACAGAAGACTCAAAAGATATTTGTGCAGGTGTCCTAGGCCAGGCTAAATACAGCACCTTTTGAATCTCACTGTAATTGGAAACACATATACCTAGATAGATACAAGTTAATATCAAACTGCTGTAGCCATCACAAGAGGAATGAAAGATGAAATGTGGAATATTTTGGCAAGCGAGACGTAAGCGAGCACCACATTACTCAGCTCTCTGAGTTTCGTGCTTCAGAGACAGAATTGAGTACACAGAAGATAATGTTTATGTAAGTATAGAGGCTCATACAGGAAATGTTTTCCACTTCAGTTAACAGTGAGGGGGCATGCAAGTGAGTCGGAGGAAATTTATTCCAAAGTCACCAAAATATGCTGAGATTTCGATATTTATTTGATGTAGGTCAGTTAAGTTTGAGAGCACCTGGAGCTACAGGTGAACAGTTTTGCTATGTTCCCAACAAAAAAATTCCTAGGAATGGCAGAAGAATACAGTGGTTGACAACCAGATGTGTAGATGATACTTTTGTTGTTTGGCCTTATGGCAGTGAGAATTTGTGTGAATTTTTAGCACACCTGAATTCAGTTCAGCCAAATATTCGTTTCGGTTTGAAGGCGGAAAAGAATGACTATGTTCCCTTCCGTTTTTGCGTTGGTCAGGATGAAGATGGATGGTAAGTTGGGGTTGCCGTTTATGGGAAGCCTATTCACACTGACTTCTATCTGCAGGCTCATAGTTGTCACCGTTCGCCTCAATGCGAAGGGGTACTTCGTAACTTGGTTCACAGGGCCAATGTCATCTCGGACCCTAAGAGTTTGTCAGCTGGTTTAGCCCATCTCAATTCACCTTCCGTCGGAATGGTTACAGTGAAAGCCAGATTATACAGGCATCATGCTATCGACCAACTGTGAACCTGGCGAGTGGTGATAATACCGAGGGGGTTCCAAAGTTGCGCCCTTTTTTGCTTTACGTATGGATGGTTTCGAACGATAGTGGCCGTATTTTGCGGGAATGCGATGTGACGTGCGTTTTTCGACAACCATCTAAGATCTGGGCCCTTTTAGTTTCCTCAAAGTATGGTCTTGGTTTGCGTAAGGCAAATGTCTACCTTATTCCTTGCAGTTGTGGCGTTTCATATGTTGGTCAGAATATCAGGACGGTGAAGGAACGGTGTACTGAACATAAGCGTCACACCCGCATGCAACAGTCGGGCAAATCCGTCTTTGCAGAACATTGTCCTGGCAGTGGTCATCTTATAGAATATAACAACACAGAGATTTCTGGCATGGCTTTCCAAGTCTCTAGCTGTACGTTACGTGAAACTATGCAGCATCGATTTAGCAAAATTCTGGCTATCACCGATATTGTATAACTACCCTGCAGCGTAACGATTAACTCCCAGTGATCAAACGCCGTTTATCACAAATATTTAGTTACTGTAACCTGATTAAAAAGCAATTTATGGCTTTAATTAGTTTTGAAAGTCGCTTCCGATTTCCTCCAATAGTTAAAGTCTTGCGGAACAAACGATAAAGTTCTTGTACGTAGCTTATAAGAGACCCTTAATTAGTCCATAAGTACATCAAAATTGACCTCAACCACGTTTCGATAATTAAGCTCTTCCATTATTTACACTACTGGCTATTAAAATTGCTACACCACGAAAATTACATAGTACAGACGCGAAATTTAACCAACAAGAAGAAGATGCTGTGATATGCAAATGATTAGCTTTTCAGAGCATTCACACAAGGGTGGCGCCGGTGGCCACACCTACAACGTGGTGACATGAGGAAAGTTTCCAACCGATTTCTCAAACACAAACAGCGTTGCCTGGTGAAACGTTGTTGAAATGCCTCGTGTAAGGAGGAGAAATGCGTACTATCACGTTTCCGACTTTGATAAAGGTCGGATTACAGCCTATCGCGATTGCGGTTTATCGTATCGCGACATTGCTGCTCGCGTTGGTCGAGATCCAATGACTGTTAGTAGAATATGGAATCGGTGGGTTCAGGAGGGTAATACGGAACGCCGTGCTGGATCCCAACGGCCTCGTATCACTAGCAGTCGAGATGACAGGAATCTTATCCGCATGGCTGTAAAGGATCGTGCAGCCGCGTTTCGATCCCTGAGTCAACAGATGGGGGCGGTTGCAAGACAACAACCATCTGCACGAACAGTTCGACTACGTTTGCAGCAGCATGGACTATCAGCTCGGAGACCATGGCTGCGGTTACCCCTGACGCTGCATCATAGACAGGAGAGCCTCCGATGGTGTACCCACGGACGTGCACGTACGTGGGTGCACGAAAGGCAAAACGTCATTTTTTCGGATGAATCCGGATTCTGTTTAAAGCATCATGATGGTCGCATCCCTGTTTGGCGACATCGCGGTGAACACACATTGGAAGCGTGTATTCGTCATCGGCATACAGGCGTATCACCCGGCGTGATGGTATGGCTATTGGTTACACGTCTCTGTCATCTTTTGTTCGCACTGACGGCACTCTGATCAGTGGACGTTACATTTCAGATGTGTTACGACCCGTGGCTCTACCCTTCATTCGACCCTACGAAACTCTACATTTCAGCAGGATAATGCACGATGGCATGTTGCAGGTCCGGAACGGGCCTTTCTGGATACAGAAAATGTTCGACTGCTGCCCTGGCCATCACATTCTCCAGGTCTCTCACCATCTGAAAACGTGTGGTCAATGGTGCCCGAGCAACTGTCTCATCACAATACGCCAATCACTACTCTTGATGAGCCGTGGTATCGTGTTGAAGCTGCATGGGCAACAGTACCTGTACACGCCATCCAAGCCCTGTTTGACTCGATTCCCAGACGTATCAGGGCCGTTATTATGGTCAGAGATGATTGTTCTGGATACTGATTTCTCAGGATCTACGCACCCAAATTGCGTGAAAATGTAATCGCATGTCAGTTCTAGTATAATATAGTTGTCCAATGAATACCCGTTTATCATCTGCATTTCTTCTTGGTGTAGCAATTTTAACGGCCAGTAGTGTATCACAAAGCACTTTAAAAAATTCTTACCTTTTGAACTCTGGATCTAATGGAATGACCGTTGTTAGGGCACTTCTCCTCAAAACTGTTCCAGAATCAAAATCACGAAAAAATTCAATCTCTTTCAACTTATTGAATTGCGTGACACGTAACTTTTCAGAAAACACAGTTTGATTATGAGAAATGTCTTTAGCAATTTCAGTACGCTTCTGTTTCTCGATGCATATCAACTCAACTTAAGTTAGTGTCGATGTCCAGAAAAATAATTCTTCACTACCTTAGTCAAATCTAGACCTCGACAGCAACAGTATTTTAACGATGAACTGAGTACTTTATTTTTCACAATATAACAGACATCAATGTTAACGTATGTAAAGTTCGGAAGCACTGTTGGAAGACCTTACATTTGACAGAATTTTCTTTGTTTCAGTTGTTTAACAACAAATTCATAGAATTTTAACAATGGTGGAACCACGATCTCGTCGATAACAACCGTCGGCCGCGCACCGCCAGACGTATGGTTCAAATGGGTCTGAGCACTGTGCGACTCAACTCCTGAGGTCATCAGTCCACTAGAACTTAGAACTACTTAAACCTAACTAACCTAAGGACGTCACACACATCCATGCCCGAGGCAGGATTCGAACCTGCGACCGTTGCAGTCACGGGGTTCCAGACTGTAGCGCGTAGAACCGCTCGGCCACAGTGGCCGGTGTCAGACGTATGATGCGGTAAGAACATCGATGTAACATCTCGTCGGAAAATTCTTCGAATATATGTAACAAACAAAAAAGAAACACATTTTAGTATACATTTTTAACATAAATTGAGTAAAGAAATTATTCAACATAAACACGGCTTACCTGAGTTCTCTTACCCACAGAAGTAAGGACAGAGCGGATCCAAATTGTCGCGCTACAAATACAACCGGATGCCGAATGAGTATTGGGAATCAGAAATAGACGGAAAATAAGGAGTAAATGACGGTCAGCGCTGTAGTTGCGTACAGAAATAGCGGGTTGGAGCTTTCATTTGCAGTGGAAAATGACTTGAATAATACTTGAAACTTCCTGGCAGATTAAAACTGTGTGCCCGACCGAGACTCGAACTCGGGACCTTTGCCTTTCGCGGGCAAGTGCTCTACCAACTGAGCTACCGAAGCACGACTCACGCCCGGTACCCACAGCTTTACTTCTGCCAGTATCCGTCTCCTACCTTCCAAACTTTACAGAAGCTCATTCTGAATAATACTTGACACCATTGGTTATTCTCTGACTTCATGGTATTGGAGAGGAAAGCGACTGGAAGGGAAAAGGACTTGGAGTGTGTAAGTATCAGAGGAACGGCCGAAGTGGTGGAGAGCTGGTAGCAACCAGGATTCTCGACGATAAAGTTTTGCGGCAGAAGGTATTCTAGGTGTCTGAACAGGTATAGAAAATTTATTAACTGATTCGGGACACAGGTGGGGGAGGAGAAATGTAGATAGAAAGTGAGACTGAGTTAGTGACGTTCGTAGATATGGAGCGAGTGTTGCTACAATTACATTCGGAAGAACGGATCGTATGTAGGTCCTGTAAGTACTCATGATGTTGGGATTTAGCCCCAATTTTTGGCCAGTTAGTAATTTCACACTACTGCAGGCTGTCGCCTGGATACGTTGTAAGTGGAAACTTCAAATTAGCTTCTGATCGAGTGCTATTATATGGCATTGCTTTATTGTTTTACGTAGTTGAAATGGACGGTTAACGACTGCGAAGCAGATTTCTCGGGGATAGAATGCTCAGGTTTTTCTTCTACAATTATAGCGATTTTTGATTTTTTTTTAATCGCGTGACAAACATCAACAGACCAGGAAATGAAATTATTTAATGTGAAGGATACTTGTGATAAATGGAATATGTGATGGATAGCAAGGTAGTAGGCGTCGTAGCTTACTGAAATAGGTACGAGAGAAAGAACGGTTTTAGTAAGAGGCATCGTTATCAGCATCACGCAGCCAAACATTGACGCGGGCGCCATGTTGGCACTTAAGAAGAAACTTATCCTTGCGCCATCGCCAAGAGAACTCCATTTGAGAACTGTAGAAGAACTTCATCGAGAAACGAGACTTCTTTCAAAATCTAAGCCGTAAGTGCTGACTATGAAAACGACTGAATGCAAGAGCGTACGCGCATTTCACAGTCATTCTCTCATCACAGTCGTGCTAGCTGACAATGGCAGTGCAACCGTCATCATGGATCAAGCTGACTATTACGTGAAGAAGGTCCGATTGACGCCCGAGTAGATGTTATCAAGTGGCAGAACGTCCAGGATAATTAGGAAGACGTTGGAGCTTCTCACTCTGTTACCAACCTCTCGCTGCTACTCACGAGCCCTCTACATTCCATGCTGAGGGCGGCTTTTGGTTTCGGCTCCACTGGTCACCAAATGTTGCTGCGTGCGCTGAGAGTCAGCGTTCCGGCCGATATGAAATTTCGGCGGCTCAGGAGGCATGCAGATGTCCCCATCACTCTAGGAAACCCAAAGGGGCAGATATGAAATATCTGTGGCTCAGGATACATACAGATGTCCCTATAACTTTAGGAAACCGAAATTTACGTGTGTATACACGTCCGTAGCATCTTGGTAATGGTATAGCAAGACGTGTATACAAATCCGCAGCAGCAAAAGGGTTAAAATCTCTTCCCCGCGGAAACAAGGCTTCCTACTTGTAAGGCTTGCCAAATGTTCACAAGAAGGAATTACCACTATGGTCCAGCGCGAGCACCATTGTGTAACCAACCTATGGTCTCGTGAAACTTCTAACCAACTTCCTTACTTCGCATTCTGGTCGTCTTGTGCGCCGTATCAGGAACCCGACCCACTTTATGAGCAGAATTAAACTTGTACACCTTCGAGAAGGGGATATGATGGTTATCTTTGATGTTGTCTCATTATTCACATGCATTTACAGCAAAGACTGTCATTTATTTGATGAGACTCTTGCTGATTCGTTTAAGCACATTTTGACGTCGTCATATACCTTCTATGGTAGACAATATGTTAACCAGACGTACGGCATCGCGTTGAGAAGTCCCTTAGCTGCAGCTATAGGCAACACATCTACAGATTACTTTTTGGAAATGGCTCTGGACATGGCTCATGCAAAGTCGAGTTGCTTTTATAGCTGCTTCACTGATACATTCGCTGTCTGTCTTCAAGGACGGCATCGACCACTTGAGGCGTCGCAGCTAGAGCACGATCGCCAATCTGTCTATTAAAGCTTTCTTGTATGAATATATATGGGCTCCAGTGTAAGCAGTCAGAATCTTATACGATCAGCAACGGGCGAGTTGTGTCCTACAGAAGTGCGTCATGACCATATGGCGTGACTGCGGCGTGTGAAAGTAGAGGAGAGGCGCATACAGAGTAGTTACATTCTCTGGAACTATAACAATTAATAATTGATCTAGAAATAACCCGAGGAACTTCATATTAGGTACATAACCTTCTGTTGTGTAAAGGAACAATCTGTAAAAATCTGAAGTCAATAACTGTCATAATTTGGAAGTTACAAAAAAAAGAGATGTTAGTAGAAAAACGTAATTATCCAGCATTTAAAAAACTAAACCAGTATATATATATATATATATATATATATATATATATATATATATATATATATATATATATATATATTAATAGTTCACCAAGTATCACTATTTGAAAAGATATGATAACACCTTCAGTGTTTAGATTCAAATTTGGAAAGTTCTCATTTTAGAAAACCTTTCGTAATTTTGCTCTAGTAATAGCTTTAAGAATTTCAAGTAGATATTTATGTTTTGTGTTAAGGCGGGTGTGACAGACAGTACTTGTGTAAGTGTATGTGGGACATTCGCCAGTATTAAATTTTCAGTTTATAATTCTCTATAAAAACTTGCAAGTGTTCCAGCTTTGTATCGTGGGAACGATTCCACCAGTGGCTCCCCTACTAGTGGATGACGGATGTCCAAGCATGTTTGAATATGTAAGAGACAGCCAGAACGTTAGCGACTATATAGTTAAATTCCAGACGTAAAGTACAGCTGAAAGTTTATTTCATTTTATTTGTTTAACAAGAGAGTTTTGAGTTGCTTATTTTAATGACGTCAATGAGCTGAGAGCAGTGGTTGGTTCTTGCTAGATTTTGGCGTAAGGCATGAGATAGAGGTGCCTGTAGAGGCAGAGAGAGAAGAAGCTTTCGAAGGAGCCGGTCATGCTGAAAGTGTCCGAACGCATTATGTGTAAAATGAAGTGATATTGTGACTTCCGCGTTGCGGTACAGTGATAAAGGTAGCTGGTGTTTAGCATTAACTGTTTGTGAAATTTTAAGAGTCGAGAGATATTTTTTTCTGGAGAAAATGGCGTGGGTAAATTTTGAACTAAAAGCGTGTCGGTACTAAGTAATTTTCTTTTACTGAGTGTTTATGGCGAGCAAAAACTTTGTTTAAAGACAACCACTGAATGCTGAGTGCAAAAGTAAATAGCAGTTTATTGACTGTGTTACTCTCGTAAATGATTTCGGTATTGGATAGGAAAAGTTCTGGCTGTCTGAGTGTGACGAGGAGTGTGCAAAGGAACTTTAATGATTTGAAGACTTGTGGGCTGATAAGCTTGCTTATTAGCGATAAAAAAATCTTAATGCAAGTTTAAAAGGACCTTTGAACTTAGAAATTTGAACAGCAGCCCATTTCCGATTTATTCCTTAGAAAATAAAATGGCTCTGAGCACTATGGGACTTAACAACCGAGGTCATCAGTCCACTATAACTTAGAACTACTTAAACCTAACTAACTTAAAGACATCACACACATCCATGCTCGAGGCAGGATTCGAACCTGCGACTGTAGCGGTCGCGCGGTTCCAGACTGAAGCGCCTAGAACCGCTCGGCCTATTCTCTAGAGTTCACAAGACTATTTTCAGCTTTTTGTTCTTATAGCGGCCTCCGAAGTGTAGTTATGAAATCTCAGTTTCTTCAACACTGCTTTTCTGAGATCCCTTAAGTAGCTGCTGTCAGGAGTTATGTGTGCAGATTTGCAGCAGTATCGAGGTAGGTGGACAATTTACGTTGCAGAACCACTGACGATATGCATAAGAGCGCTTTACGTCGCACACTCTCATGATAACGTCAAGTTTATGGTGGAGCTGGAGACGGACCCTGCCTTACAATTCCTCGACGCCTTATCTTCCGAATAGCAAATGGTTGTCTCAGCCACAGAGTTTACCGGAAACTCACGCGCACGCTACCTGTCGAAGAAAAGTCTAGTTTTGGGGCCTTGGTGCATCTAGGGGAAGCAGTCTCAGGCAGTGAAAAATCTGCCGAAAGGAATGAGCCACTTAAGAGTATTCAAGGAAACTCGCTACAACAACCAACTGATTTCGCGAGCTATTTCCACGGAGACACAAAATAGAAGGCGCCGAGTAAGGCCACGAAAATGCTTGCGTTTCTGTCGTTCTGTGGCTCAGTGACAGGAAAGATTAGCCGGCTCCTAAAGAGGCATAAAATCGATTTGGTCTTTAGGCTTAACTTAAGCAAAACTTAAGCAGTTCATGAGACCTATGGAGGACGGTGAGGGATACATAACATGCCCTGTGGATTTAGACAGTTTTATGTCGGATAGACTGTGCCTACTGAACGGTGCCAGATAGAAGGCAACGAGTTTTTCCACCTTCGTTATCCTGAGAAGTGAGCGATAACAAGAAATGGCCTACGGAAGCGAGCACGAAATTGCATTCGATGATACGTCTATTATTAAAACGGAGAACTGGTTTCTGGGAGAGCGATGTAAAAGAAGGCATAGAGATAAAAAAATTCTGACAAGACAGTCAATAAACAAGGCGGTCTGCAGCCAAGCACAGCTTAGGACCCGGAAGGTTGAACTGGGAGCAGCCGTCTTGCGTCCAAAACATTGTCTTGCGTGGTAGTGGAGTGAGCAGGAGCGACGTAGCAGTCAGCAAAAGCACTCTATCAGGAGGCAGCAGCAATCACACAACAGTCACCACTTGACAATGGCCGAGGGGCACTCTGCCGAAACCTCGAAGACTTTTAGGTGCTTGACACAACTTTTATGAATGTCTTACTGTTTTTATGGACGTATTATTTCCTTTCACATACAAGTTAGGAACTCACGACACCACAAACACCAGAGCAATTCTTCCTACGCACCGGAGAGGGGGAACCGATAGTCGTGCTTCAAGAACCTTGGCCAAACACCGCAAGCAAGTCTGTGGGCCGCATAAGTGGGCGGTTTCATAAGTATGGTAAATTACCATGAAAGAACACAACAGTTTTGTTGCGCCTTCGTCGTTGGTGAGGTTGATGGTTGAAAGGATCCTATAAATAACCTCAACAATGTACAGCTTGCAGTTTATTGTTGACAGCTGGTGTGTCGACTGCGATTTAAAACAGAGAAAACCACGTTTTGTGCCGTTATTAAGTATTTTCATTTGAAGGGCCGTACTGCTGCAAAAATCAAAACAGAAATTGCTGAAGTTCGCGCCGAATCCGCACCATCATTGAAGAAGATTTACTTTTGGATTAATATATTTAATCGTGATCAGACAAGCAGCGAAGCCGAAGCGCCCTCCAGCTGTCCTATTGAGGTCACCACTAAGGAAACCATTGAAATGCATGATATAGTAACACAAACCACTGACAAAATACATGTTTGGTAATAGAAGTTGGTGAAACTGATGAGGCTATAGGCATCTCAACTGAGCGAGTGCATAATAATAAGATTTAGTTGTGAAGAAGCTGTGTGCGACGTGGGCAGCGTGATTGCTCACAATCGACCAAACGCGCATCCAGCACAATATTTCAACACAAAAAAGTCGAAAGAAACCGACTTTAGCCGTCTAATTTTCCAGTTGTTATTTTAATCGAACAACCAGTTTCGGCATTATATTGCGTCGTTTTCACACCCACTGACCCACAGGAAGGTAGACTCTCACCTTTGGTCCAGTCAAATAGGGGCCAGCTTTCAGTGACTGGTACCCTTACATTTTTGACATAGCGATGGGACCTGTAGGTGGCATAGTGTAGCGCCGAAACTCGTTCCCAAAATAAATTAATAAATAAATAAAATAAATAAAAATAATTTGACTGCAAGAAGATTGTTTAATCAGATTTTTATATTGAAGAGCCGACGCCCGCAACCTTCTGTATGAAGATGGAGTTACACATATAGCTGTGACGTTTCATCGCAATTAGAAAGAATTTTGCTCCGATTTGTGCCTGTTGTTTAAACCTGGCTTCATCATTACACACACAGTCAAAACTACAGCCACCACAATGGAAAAAGGATGGTCAAAGTGTACCGGAGAAGGCAAAGACCATTTTGTGAGATGGTAAGGTAATGGCCATATTTATGTGTGTGTGTGTGTGTGTGTGTGTGTGTGTGTGTGTGTGTGTCTGCCTGTCTGACTGTGTGTGGATGTGGGTGTGTGGAGGGGGGTAGGGCGAGAATCCGAGGAATAATCCTCACACATTACTTGGAAAAAAGCAGAACCATGATTGTTCCCTATTATGCTTCATTGTTGGGTCGTCTGAAACTTGGATTGACTGCAAAAAGGGCCAAGGATTCGCCCAAAAATGTGCTCTTTCACGAGGATATTGCATCAACCCACTCACCAGTGATAACGGCGAAAATGTGTGAACTGGGCTTTGAATTGTTTCCTCGTCCACGCTATGACCAGACCCAGCACCAAGTAACTTCTTCCTGTTTCCTAACCTCAAACTTTGGCTACCTGGGAACAAATTTTCATCAAATAAGGAGAGATGGTGGCAACCAAAGAATATTTTGCACATCTTGACAGATAGTATTTTTCCGATGGGATGAAAAGGCTGGAGGATCGCTGGGCCAAACTTATATCCTTCAACGTAGACAATGTCTAGAAGTAACGTGAACTGTTTACGAAAAAAGTATTGTTTCTTTCTTTTTTACCAGGCTTATCAAACAATCCTCGTCGGTACAGATCTAGAAACTGGCTCTTTCCGCCTTAGACAACTAGCTGTTCGAATGATGATGCACGCGCATTAGAATATCTGACTTCCGTTTTAAGACCTACGAAATTTCAAATGTAATGTTGACTCCTAGATCAAAACGATTTCCTTCATTCACTTTCTGAAACCTGTCAAACAAATTATTGTCCACACGACATTTTAACCGGTTGATCATACCACTATACATTACACAAAAATACGTGTTTTGCATTTGTCGCATGTATCCAAGGAAAGTAACAGTTATTAATGCGAGCTGGAGAAGAGGAAAAATTGCTCGAGAAATACGTTATCCTCATTAATGAAGCAACTGTCCTTTGTCGGGCGCTTGTGCATTGCTTTATGAAAGACGTAATTATTCTCTGGCAGAAAAAGAAAAAGAAGCCGAGGGAACAACTAACGAAGACTTTTTCAGTGTCTTTATTACACACTAATTTTCGAAATGAGACTGCGAGCGTACTACTTTCCTTCTTGAAATGTATCTGTGTATAACATGGTGTTGTCTTTACCTTCGGGATTAATGTGATGCTCCGTACGTTCGCAAGTACCAGTTCTACCATTCGTGTAGTAGAAATATTTACCCCCGTTTTCTACTCTTTGTTCACTAACAATTAATTAAAATTATCCCCTCAACGTGAAACGATGAATCAGCGCGATGTATGTAGCAGAGTTTCTGTTTTTTCCTTGTTTCCCGGCAGAGTGCCTCGCATGTGTACTACTACTCTTGCTGTTAAATCAAAACGTTTATCCCACGACTAAAATGCTTAGACCTAAATGCAATCAGGAGTGCAAGGAGTTACTAGTCCAATACGTTACCTATTGCGAATAATTGAAAGTTAAACTGACTATTTTAGGAGACTATTCTTAACGGTATACAGGGTAGTCCATTGATCATGACCGGGAAAAGTTTCTCACGAAATAAGCGTAAAACGAAAAAACTACAAAGAACGAAACTTGTCTAGCTTGAGGGAGGAAACAAGATGGCGCTATGGTTGGCCCGCTAGATGGCACTGCCATAGGTCAAACGGATATCAACTGCATTTTTTTTTTTTTTTTGTAAATAGAATCTCCCATTTTTATTACATATTCGTGTAGTACGTAAAGAAATATGAATGTTTTAGTTGGCCACTTTTTTCGCTTTGTGACACATGGCACTGTAATATTCACAAACATATGGCTCACAATTTTAGACGAACAGTTGGTAACAGGTAGGTTTTTTCAAATTAAAATACAGAACATAGGTACGTTTGAACATTTTATTTCGGTTGTTCCAATGTGATACATGTACCTTTGTGAGTTATCATTTGTGAGAACGCATGCTGTTACAGCATGATTACCTGTAAATAACCACATTAATGCAATAAATGCTCTAAATGATGTCCGTCAACCTCAATGCATTTGGCAATACGTGTAACGACATTCCTCTCAACAGCGAGTAGTTCGCCTTCCGTAATTTTCGCATATGCAATGACAATGCGCTGCTCCATGTTGTCAGGCGTTGTCGGTGGATCATAATAGCAAATATCCTTCAACTTTCCCCACAAAAGACATTCGGGGACTTCACATCCGGTGAACGAGCGGGCCAATCCACCTGTCATGAAACATGCTATTCAATACCGCTTCAACCGCACGCGAACTATGATCCGGACATCCATCATGTACGAAGTACATTGCCATTCTGTCATGCAGTGAAACATCTTGTAGTAACATTGGTAGAACGTTACATAGGAAATCAGCATTGCACCATTTAGATTGCCAACGATAAAATGGTGAACAATTACCCTTCATCCCATAATGCCGTACCATACATTCACCCGCCAAGGCTGCTGATGTTCTACTTGTCGCAGCCATCGTGGATTTTCGTTGCCCATGCCGGTTTACGTTACCGCTCTTGGTGAATGACGCTTCGTCGCTAAATAGAACGCGTGCAAAAATCTGTCATCATCACGTAATTTCTCTTGTGCCCAGTGGCAGAACTGTACACGACGTTCAAAGTCGTCGCCATGCTAATCCTGGAGCATAGAAATATGGTACGGCTGCAATCGATGTTGATGCAGCCTTCCCAACACCGACATTTTTCAGATTCCCGATTCTCGCGCAATTTGTCTGCTCCTGATGTGCGGATTATCCGTGACAGCAGCTAAAACACCTGTTTGGGCATCATAATTTGTTACAGGTTGTGGTTGACATTTCACATGTTGCTGAACACTTCCTGTTTCCTTAAATAACGGAACTATAAGGCACAACGATCCGGACACTTGGATGATGTCGTCCAGGATATCGAGCAGCATACAGAGCACAACCCCGTTCGGCATTTTGATCACAATAGCCATACATGAACGCTATATCGACCTTCTCCGCAATTGGTAAGCGGTTCATTTTAACACTGGTAATATTTCACGAAGCAAATGCCGTCCGCACTGGCGGAATGTTACGTAATACCACGTACGTATATGTTTGTGGCTGTTACAACGCCATCTGTCACAAAGCGAATAAAGTGGTCCAACTAAAACATATTTCTTTACGTACTACACGAATATGTAATAAAAATGTGGGTTCCTATTTTTAAAAAACGCAGTTGATATCCGTTTGACCTATGGCAGCGCCATCTAGCGGGCCAACCATAGCGCCTTCTGGTTTCTTCCTTCAAGCTAGATGAGTTTCGTTCTGTGTAGTTTTCTCGTTTGATGCTTATTTCGTAAGATATTTGGCCCGGTCACTATCAATGGACCATCCTGTATATCATACAGAAATGGGCTCTGTATTCAGTGGTTCTCGAAATGTTGCTATTCGACTTTCTCAGGGACAATTTCGGCACATGTGACAATAATGAAAAATTTAATTGTGTTTATCATTTCATACTTGTGGCGATTCACATAAAACCTGCTTTGGCGCGTTGCAAGTGGTCGTTCATCGTTAATGGGTTGTCATGCGAATAACACACATCCACGTGCAAATGGCACCAAGTTAAGAATGTTTCAAGTAATCATAGCTTGAAGACCAGCCCATAACAAGTCTTTCTGGTGACTTTGCTTCTCAATGACCATTGTTGTTTATGTCTTCGTTACTATTTCCTGGAAAATAGCTAACATTGCAGTTTTCGTTGCGTGATGTAGACTAGTAGTATTTGTCCGAACAGGGCACTGTGCTATAGAAATAAAAAATCATTGTACAAGTACAGAGATTAATTAGAAACACAGTTCATCAGCCAACTATGGAAATTGTTGGAAAGAAACAGAAACCAAACAAGTGGATCGCAGAACAATCTGGACTAAAAGAAGTATTAGCTATGACAGTAAACAAAACGAGATGTAGATTCACAGGTAACGATTCCAGGAAAATGAGTTGTAGATGGATCGACGGAGTACATAGTAGCTTTTCAAGAAATAAGGAAAGACCGAGGCGTCTACTAAACGGATGATGGGTTGACATATTTGACACATGCAGGAACATCCAGTAGAAACCTCCTCAGAAACGAACAATTCACGATCATGATTGCAATGCTAAATTAAACAATAACTGTGATTCCATCTTTTCGAATGTCTTCTTCACCTTGCGTATTTGTTCAGAACATTTTGACGTTTTCCACCTCGATTCAGTGATCTCACAATACTTGTCAATAAACGGCGAAAAAGCCTAACTGAAAACCAGTATATAACGTAAATGTCCCAGAATTAAAACAAAAATACAATGATAGTTATCTTTGTAATTAATGTCACGTTGCAGAACAGCGTATTTGCTCGCTTTCGATACTGAACACCAAGCTATAGCTGCACACGTACCTCGCTCGCAAATATGCCGAACATCCGCAGTTTGAGTACCAATTACTGCAATGCAAACCAAACCGCTTTATTGCGCAGTTATCAATGTTGAACTTGGTCATTTAATGAACAGTAGAATGTGCTTTTCATAGGTGATTTCCACGTTACTTTAAAGGACGTTCTTATCGCGTATCGTTTTAAGTAATTGTGGAAAGAGAGCAGGTGGATAATGATAATGTTCTGGTTTCCGTACACAGAAAGAGCGCATCAGCAAATATTTCGGGGCAGTTATTTACAATGTTGGAACCAGAAAATTACAGCCACCCCTAAGATGGCTACAACAAATAAAGGGGTTCGCTTCTGTGTGGAGTGCAGTTATAAGAGGAGGTGCAACGGGCATGATACTCTGGAAATTTGAATTGCAGGCTTTGCAAGAAAACCTGTTACTGTTCCACCACCATACCCACGAATAAAAAAATAATAAAAAGCATGGGTCTGAGAAAGAATGTTGCAGAATATCCTCCCTTAGACATTTTATCAAATGACAGCGTTCACCGTCCACACGTACAATTGCAACGATCATTGTTAGATACGCGAATGAACCTCGAGACCATACGCATATTCAAACAGACCATCTTACGACTGTAATACGTCAAAGAAACAAAAGTTCTTGGATTGGTGTTCCTATCCGGCATCGAAAACTACGCTTTCGGCTTGTCATGGAACATTTATTCACTTTCATCTTACGTCTAAAGTTATGTTTACAAGTGATTGGTGAGGCTACCTACACCGACAGCATATGATTACGGTAAATGTGGGCAATTTTGTGAGAAGTTCAGCAATTTTTGGAACATAACTTATACAGATATGTACTGCGATATTTAATTTCCACATATTACACAACGTGGCACTACACAAAACTGGCACTAATAGCATAGTCACATAGGGAACACAGATCTGTAAGTCCATGGTATTGGTGATAAGTTGAGAAAACGGTCTCGAAACACATGTCTAACAAAACGCCAACTGTTTCCTGCGCATGTACCCCGACATCAATGTGGGATATGATCACCATGCACACGTACAAAGTCCGCACAACTGGTTGGCATACTCTGGATCAGGTGGTCTACCAGCTGCTGGGGTATAGCCTCCCACTCTTGCACCAGTGCCTGTCGGAGCTCCTGAAGTGTTGTAGGGGTTTGAAGACGTGCAGCGATACGTCGACCGAAAGCATCCCACATGTGCTCCAGTGCCCCACGGGGTTTAGGTCTGTAGAACAGGTAGGCCACTCCATTCGCCTGATATCTTCTGTTTCAAGGTACTCCTTCACGATGGCAGCTCGGTGGGGCCGTGCGGTATCATACATCAGGAGGAATGTGGGACCCACTGCGCCCCTGAAAAGGCGGACATACTGGTGCAAAATGACGTTCCGGTACAACTGACCTGTTACAGTTCCTCTGACAAAGATTTGCATGGGTGTACGTGCACCAATCATAATCCCACCCCACACCATCAAACCACGACCTCCATACAGGACCCTTTAAAGGACATTAAGGGGTTGGTGTCTGGTTTCTGCTTCACGCCAGATGAAAACCCGGCGATAATCACTGTTCAGACTATACCTGGACTCGTCCGTAAACATAACCTGGGACCACTGTTCCAATGACCATCTACTGTGTTCTTAACACCAGGCTTTACGGGCTCTCCTGTGACCAGGGGTCAGTGGAATGCACCTCGGAGGTCTCTGGGCGAATAAACCATGTCTGTTCAGCCGTCTGTAGACTGTGTGTCTGGAGACAACTGTTGCTGCGTTAAGGTCCCGAGGAAGGCTACCTGCAGTACTCCGTGGCCGTTTGCGGGCACTGATGGTGAGATGTTGGTCTTCTTGTGGTGTTGTTAACTGTGGACGTCCCGTACTGTAGCGTGTGGACACGTTTCCTGTCTGCTGGAATCGTTGCCATAATCGTGAGATCACACTTTGTGGCACACGGAGGGCTAGTGCTACGACCTGCTGAGTTTCAACAGCCTTCAGTAGCCCTAATATTCTACCCCTCATAACGTCATCAAATTGTGTTCTTTGAGTCATTGTTAACACTCAGTCACCAGTAGCACGTCTGAAAACGTCAACACTTTTACTCGCTGCACCGTACTCTGACATGCACCAACACACCTCTGCGTATGTGGACTGCTGCCAGCGCCATCGTGCGACGACTGCAGGTCAAATGCACCGCATGGTCATACCTCAAGGTTATTTAAACCCGCAAACCACCCACCAGAGCGTTGTTTCACCACGTATCAGCATTATCTTTAATTTATGAGCATGAGTGTATATAGCTCGAAAACGACGCAACGTGCGAAAAAACCACACCACTTGCGTGGCCGGTCAACTTTATATTTTCAATTGAGAGCCCCCCCCCTCCCCCCTCCCCCCTCCCACCCGTTTTTATTACACATTCGGATTCTACGCGTAAACCTGGTCCTTGATATTGTGATGTTTCTCTAATTTAGCTTTTCCACCTATAGTCACATAGGTAGACTGTTTGTATCCGCAAATGAATCAAATGCTTCAGAGGAATATATCAACGACAGAACTGCACAGAAAAGGTGGAGAAGGATTGTAAACATCAGTCCTCTAAGTTGGTACAGGAAGGGCTTTACTTTGCAGTCTCGAGTGGAAAAGAACGACTGCTTACGCAGCGTATCACGTGCATCACTGTCTGCCGACTCACGGAGGAGTTCTGCAATATCGTAGATACGGGCAGTGGGAGGGAGTTTCTGTCTGTTCCTGTTCCACAGATCTTCCATTGGGAGCAGTTCCGGGGATTTTGATGGCCTCGGGAACACCTCAATATCACACACACAGCTCACAGATACAAATGCCGTATGTAGGTTTCCAATGTCCTGTTGAAACTGATACATCCATGACGTCTCATGAGAGGTAACCCATGAGGACGCAGGAAATCCATGACGTACAGTTGGGCCGTCAAAATTCCCACAGTCACTACTAGCTCCGGTCTGAGGTCATACCCGTCGGCTCCTAACACCATGACACCAGGGTATCACAGCTGTGCCTCTATAAAATTTTTGAATTCTGTGCCATACTCGACGACGATAGTTATCCGGGGTAGTGCTGAACCTGGATTCACCCTCAGGACAATGTGACGCCATTCATCAGCAGTCCATGCATTCCAGTCATGACAACATGATAACAGCAGCCTACACATGAGATGGTAATTCGCTAGTCAGACTTCTGTTAGGCTGCAACCAATAGTCATAATCATCAGTGCCCTGCCCGAGGGCTGGTTTTCAAGTACAGCTCTCCATGCAGTCCTGCCATTTGCTACCATCTTCGTTACTTATTATTGTTTCCTATCCTTATACTGTCCACCGTCTAGTATCTTCTTCACCCTCTTCATCTTCTTCTTCCATTCACTATCCCTTCCATAGCATCCGCCAGTAAACAATCTCTTCATATCCAGTGTTCAAACTAACTGTGTTTCCTGATCCTGATTACCTTTAAAATTTCTCTCTTCTCAACATCTTCTAATTTTTCAGATTGTCTTCCCATTCGATCCCTTCATTACTCGTCCATATCCACATACTAATGCTTCCATTCTTCTTTCTTCCTCTTTTCTCAGAGTCTGTTCTCAGCTCCATATAATGCCGCATTCCATATGAAGCACTTGCCACTCTCTTCTTCGGATCCTTGTCCCTGAACCCACATAGAAATCTTCTCCTCTTATTAAACGCCTCCCTGGCAATTCCAGTATGTGTTTTCACCTCCTTATTTCATTTAATTTCGTCTGTAATAATAATTCCCGGATATCTGAAAGCACTAATGTGTTACATATTTTCCTGTGCTAACTTTACAGTTGTTCTTACTTTTCTTGGGCCTACCTCCATACATTTTGTCTTTTCTTTTATTAATACTCATTCCAAATTCCTTTAGCATTCCAGTCATACTTCTTTCGCTCTCTGCCAATAACACCATATCATCCATAAATAAAATACATTATAGCCTCCTACCACCAACCCGCACTCTATTTCATTTCAAACATTCATGAATAATATACTCCAAAAATATTTGCAACAGTACTCGGGGGAGACAGCAGCCTTGCCTCACTCCTCTTCCAAGTGTACTTTCCTCCGTCATCTCATTCTCAGTCTCTTCTCTTATTTTCAGTTGTAGGTTAGGTTTTTAATCAGCCTTCTATCCCTCCAGTCGACGCCATTCTTGCTTAGAAAGTCCTTTAATTTATTCCACTGCATTGACAAAGAATGTTACTGGGCGTCCATTAGCTGTTCTTTGATGGCTTTCGCAGACATGGCGGGGTTGCGAAGCAAACTTGTGATGGTCAGATGTGATCGGGGAAACCATGACGTCGAGTATGGCTGCCCTCACGTTCCCCTGCTGTCCAACGTGTGAACGCTGTTACATGTGAAGACTTCAAAAATCTGGTAATTCCATGAACTGACCAGCTAGCTAGATGGAGACCCAAAATGAAGCCCCTTTCAAACACTGTCAGGTGCTGATAATGCTGTCTCATACGACTGTGTGACATCTCCGTGTCCTTTCCGGTTATCACTCAACATCTGAAGCTATCCACTGCGCTTATATACCCCCCTGGGCCTGGTAACAACGCTAAACACGAAGAACATTAATGTACTGTGATGGTGCATCACAAATAGTTTAAACCCTAGTCATTTATGAAACCAACGATGGTATGTAAGCGCAAGAAGAAATACTGCCATCTGTTCTAGTCTCTTCCGAATGCTTCATTTCTTTCAGTATATCCACTGTGGATGACTAACTGCCACTGTGATTTAAATTGGCGTTTATCTGGTAATAAATACGCAACTAGTCACGTTTTAACGATTTATTCAACCATCGACATATTTTGGAGCCACATCTTCGGATGGAGGTGTTGCAGAAACATTATCTTGTGCACGAAGTGTAGCTAAATGCAGAGCTGGTGCTACTGGCGCAAATGACGGAAATCTAGCAATCGGTGGCGAAACATTTACGAATCAGAAAGTTTGTTAGGTTTTAGATATTTACAGTGCACTGCCTTGTGATATTCACATCAGACTGACTCTTGTTGTTGTTGTTGTCGTTGTCTTCAGTCCTGAGACTGGTTAGATGCAGCTCTCAATGCTACTCTATCCTGTGCAAGCTTCTTCATCTCCCAGTACCTACTGCAACCTACATCCTTCTGAACCTGCTTAGTGTATTCATCTCTTGGTCTCCCTATACGATTTTTACCCCCCACGCTGCCCTCCAATGCTAAATTTGTGATCCCTTGATGCCTCAGAACATGTCCTACTAACCGATCCCTTCCTCTAGTCAAGTTGTGCCACAAACTTCTCTTCTCCCCAATCCCATTCAATACCTCATTAGTTACGTGATCTATCCACCTTATCTTCAGCATTCTTCTGTAGCACCACATGTAGAAAGCTTCTCTTCTTGTCTAAACTATTTATCGTCCATGTTTCACTTCCACACATGACTACACTCCATACAAATACTTCCAGAAACGACTTCCTGACACTTAAATCTGAACTCGATGTTAACAAATTTCTCTTCTTCATAAACACTTTCCTGGCCATTGCCAGTCTAAATTTTATATCCTTTCTACTTCGACCATAATCAGTTATTTTACTTTCTAAAAAGCAAACCTCCTTTACTACTTTAAGTGTCTCATTTCCTAATCTAATTCCCTCAGCATCACCCGACTTAATTTGACTACGTTCCATTATCCTCGTTTTGCTTTTGTTGATGTTCATCTTATATCCTCCTTTCAAGACACTGTCCATTCCGTTCAACTGCTCTTCCAAGTCCTTTGCCGTCTCTGACAGAATTACAATGTCATCGGCGAACCTCAAAGTTTTTACTTCTTCTCCATCAATTTTAATACCTACTCCAAATTTTTCTTTTGTTTCCTTTACTGCTTGCTCAATATACAGATTGAATAACATCGGGGAGAGGTTACAACCTTGTCTCACTCCTTTCCCAACCACTGCTTCCCTTTCATGCCCCTCGACTCTAATAACTGCCATCTGGTTTCAGTACAAATTGTAAATAGCCTTTCGCTCCCTGTATTTTACCCCTGCCACTTTCAGAATTTGAAAGAGAGTATTCCAGTCAACATTGTCAAAAGCTTTCTCTAAGTCTACAAATGCTAGAAACGTAGGTTTGCCTTTCCTTAATCTTTCTTCTAAGATAAGTCGTAAGGTCAATATTGCCTCACGTGTTTCGGCATTTCTACGGAATCCAAACTGATCCTCCCCGAGGTCCGCATCTACCAGTTTTTCCATTCGTCTGTAAAGAATTCGCGTTAGTATTTTGCAGCTGTGACTTATTAAACTGATAGTTCGGTAATTTTCACATCTGTCAGCACCTGCTTTCTTTGGGATTGGAATTATTATATTCTTCTTGAAGTCAGAGGGTATTTCGCCTGTCTCATACATCTTGCTTACCAGCTGGTAGAGTTTTGTCATGACTGGCTCTCCCAAGTCCATCAGTAGTTCTAATGGAATGTTGTCTACTCCGGGCGCCTTGTTTCGACTCAGGTGTTTCAGTGCTCTGTCAAACTCTTCACGCAGTATCTTATCTCCCATTTCGTCTTCATCTACATCCTCTTCCATTTCCATAATATTGTCCCCAAGTACATCGCCCTTGTATAAACCTTCTATATACTCCTTCCACCGTTTTGCCTTCCCTTCTTTGCTTAGAACTGGGTTGCCATCTTAGCTCTTGGTATTCATACACGTGGTTCTCTTCTCTCCAAAGGTCTCTGTAATTTTCCTGTAGGCAGTATCTATCTTACCCCTAGTGAGATAATCTTCTACATCCCTACATTTGTCCTCTAGCCATCTCTGCTTAGCCATTTTGCACTTCCTGTCGTTCTAATTTTTGAGACGTTTGTATTCCTTTTTGCCTGCTTCATTTACTGCATTTTTATATTTTCTCCTTTCATCAATTATATTCTTATAACGTGCATTATTACGCTCTAAACAAAAATAAACACTGTATGTAGCTACACTTGGTTTTACACTGGCTCACAGGATGTAAACATTCCTGTTTTTACAAAGTATATGGATATGACAGATACTGCACTTTGCTACATAATAGTCTTTAGCAAGAGATGCAGTGTATATGATACAAATATTACAGATGTTACAGTGCAGTAAATATTGCTAACTGCATACAAAAGGTAAACCGCTAGAGGTGAATATTTAATATATTAATAATTAAAACGTTTTTCTGAGTTACAGAATACCATAGTCGTTACACACGAAGAAGAACAAGATTTATGAAGGAAGATGAATTGTTGTCATTTTTGTTGCTTAGTCGGTTCCAGGATATTCTGGAAATCCTAGAAGAAAAGGTTTTGCATCATTCAGGATTTTTGGGGTGATTTCAGTTTGTGGATGAAAATTGCTAATTTTTCAAGAAGGTCCATCTGTAGTCTTTTCTCAGCATTGTGTAGGACAGAAAAACTGTATCTACATCCATACACCGCAAGCCTCCTCACGGTGTGTGGCGGAAGGAATGGAAGACATACAGATTTAAGTACGTTCATTTCTTTACATCCATCTTCTTCACTCATAGGAGTGTGGAGCATACGGTCTACAGATGACCTGAAGAAAGCAGTTTTATGTTGGTTCAGGTGGCATCAGATACTGTTAATGGTGATATCACTGCTAGTGTGTTTTCTGTATATTTGGAAGGTATGCTTGTTATTATGAGTGGAGGTAGTCATGTCAAGGAAGTTAATTCCTTCAGTGGTCTGGTGTTCAACGGTGAATTTAATATTTGTATGCATTTTATTAATTTCATCTGCTATGATGTTTAGTTCTTCTTACGGACTGTTGAAAAGTATTACTGTGTCATCGATATATCTTTTATAATACAGAATTTTGTTAGTAAATCGTGAGTGTGTTAAGAAGCAGTTTTGTTCCAGATTAAGTATACATATATCAGAGAGCAAGCCTGCTACCCATTGCCAGACCATTGGTATGCATGTAAAATTTGCCATTGAATAAAAATGGATATGTCAAAGGACTAATTCAGGCAACAGCATGAGTTCATAAATTTCTCCATTGATTAGCTTTTTGTATTTGATTAGATTCGTTCGTCACCTTCAGAAGGTAGCAGGGGTAAAAAACGGAGCAAAAGGCTATTTACAATTTGTACAGAAAACAGGTACCAGTTATAAGAGTCGAGGGGCATGAAAGGGAAGCAGCGGTTGGGAAGGGAGTGAGACAGGGCTGTAGCCTATCCCTGATGTTATTCAATCTGTATACTGAGCAAGCAGTAAAGGAAACAAAGAAAAAATCGGAGTCGGAATTAAAATCGCTGGAGAAGAAGTAAAAACTTTGAGGTTAGCCGATGACATTGTAATTCTGTCACTGACAGCAAAGGACTTGGAAGAGCAGTTGAACGGAATGGACAGTGTCTTGAAAGGAGGATATAAGATGAACATCAGCAAAAGCAAAAAGAGGATAATGAAATGTAGTCGAATTAAACCAGTCAATGCTGAGGGAATTAGATTAGGAAATGAGACACTTAAAGTAGTACATGAGTTTTGCTATTTGGGGATCAAAATAACTGATGATGGTCGAAGTAGAGAGGATATAAAATGTAGACTGGCAATGGCAAGGAAAGCATTTCTCAAGAAGAGAAATTTTTTAACATCGAGTGTAGATATAAATGTCAGGAAGTCGTTTCTGAAAGTATTTGTATGGAGTGTAGTCATGTATGGAAGTGAAATGTGGACGATAAATAGTTTGGGCAGGAAGAGAGTAGAAGCTTTCGAAATGTGGTGCTACAGAAGAATGCTGAAGATTAGATGGGTAGATCATATAAGTAATGAGGAGGTATTGAATAGAATTGGGGAGGAGTTTGTGGCACAACTTGACTAGAAGAAGGGAACGGTTGGTAGGACATGTTCTGAGGCATCAAGGGATCACCAACTTAGTATTTGAGGGCAGCCTCGAGGGTAAATATCGTAGAGGGAGACCAAGAGATGAATACACTAAGCAGATTCAGAAGGATGTAGGTTGCAGTAAGTACTGGAAGGTGAAGAAGCTTGCAGAGGATAGAGTAGCATGGAGAGCTGCATCAAACCAGTCTCAAGATCGAAGACCACAACAACAACACAGATTGTTATGTATTATTGTGAGAGTGTCTTTCCACGTGATATTTGTGTAGAGGTTTACTAAGTCCAAGGAGGCAAATGTTGCTATGTCTGGCACTATTAGATCTTTAATGTATCTGATTAACTCAAAACTTTTCTTAATTTGAAAACTGTTTTAAACGTGTAATTTTTCTTCAGCATATCATGACGTTTTCCGGTGGTCACATACGTCCAATTATAAATCCAATAAACAGTCCAGGATAAAAATTTACCATGTGGTCCCTCCGGTCCGAGGCTGCGATCTAAATGCTGGCAGCCGAGAGGGTATGTCTTTGGCCTCTATCGATCTTCTCGTAACCTCTTTGCTGCTTGGTGTTCTGGCGACAGTTTACGCCAGCACAGGAGCTCTCATAGATTTTTCTTCTGTTTTGCCCGAACATCAATGTGTGCCGCACTCGATTAGGTTGATAATCGATTTCTGCTCATGATCAGATCATTATTGCGGAATCGACAGTGACGATCGCTTCATTGATTCGTGCATGAATATAGTGAAGTAATAGGCTGGTGGTATGTAGACGTGATACTTGATTAACCAGGGGAAAAAGTGTAATGACATGACATCGGGAGAGCACGGAGTTCATGAGATGGGACCATCTCGACCCATAAACTTATAAGATAATATTATTGAACAACCTTAATATGCCTGCTTTTGCCAGTGGTGCCTCCCGTACGGGCACATATTTGTATTCTGCATACAAGAGGACACATTATACCATATCCAGTGTAAGTAGGCTGTTTAGGTATTTTTATTGGTAACCCCGCCGCCACATAGCGCTCTGTATGAAAAATCACTGGCTGTGCTGTGTGCAGTCTGTGGCTGGTTTGCATTGTTGTCTGCCATTGTAGTGTTGGGCAGCGGCAGCTGCATACTAATAGCGCGTAGCGTTGCGCAGTTGGAGGTGAGCCGCCAGCAGTGGTGGACGTGGGGAGAGAGATGTCGGAGTTTTGAAATCTGTAAGAATGGATGTCATGAACTGATATATACATATTATGGAGGAAGCTACGACGATTTTGAGAATTGACTGAGATGTTATGATATTATTACGACGACGATATGTATTATGCTGTTGAGGTATGTTTATGATCAATAAGATGATGCTACCGTATGAATTATTTGATTATGCTATGTATCTGTTATGATGAAATATTGAAGAAGTGTCGACGAATAAGGTAAGGAATAATGAGTAGTGGTTAGCGACTCTGGTTTCTGAAAAAGGTTGTTGGAAACCAAGAATCGTACTTTAAGAGTTATGAAATGTATGTAAATGCGTGAATGTATTACAATGCCGACGAAAATTTTTTGGACACTGTTATATTTATAAGATTTTGTTTCTACAGATTTGTAACGCAAATTCTTGACCTGTGAAATATTTTTATATGAGACTGCCACTGTAGCGGAAACAAGAGGACACATTATACCATATCCAGTGTAAGTAGGCTGTTTAGGTATTTTTATTGGTAACCCCGCCGCCACATAGCGCTCTGTATGAAAAATCACTGGCTGTGCTGTGTGCAGTCTGTGGCTGGTTTGCATTGTTGTCTGCCATTGTAGTGTTGGGCAGCGGCAGCTGCATACTAATAGCGCATAGCGTTGCGCAGTTGGAGGTGAGCCGCCATCAGTGCTGGACGTGGGGAGAGAGATGGCGGAGTTTTTGAAATCTGTAAGAATGGATGTCATGAACTGATATATACATATTATGGAGGAAGCTACGACGATTTTGAGAATTGACTGAGATGTTATGATATTATTACGACGAAGATATGTATTATGCTGTTGAGGTATATGTTTATGATCAATAAGATGATGCTACCGTATGAATTATTTGATTATGCTATGTATCTGTTATGTTTCTAGCTGCACTGCAGCATTGGTTACAATAAAATTTAATCGATGTACTAATATAGATATTTTATGCCCACAGGTCCAGTAAATAATAATTTTATGATGTACTTAAAAAAAACGAAGGAGCACAAGAAGACTTCCCTTCACAGGAACTGCATACATAATTTTATTTTCAAGTACTTGGTAATTTTTATGGTAGAATAACTTCTTGTGGTGCACCACTTTAATGACATAGATATTAATACGTGAATAGACATTTCCCTTTTCTGTATTGTTGTCTTTACTGTAATATTTTTTTTCTGCTTGAGCTTTGTCATGTTTAGCTATAAGTTATTGTATTTCCTGCTGCTGTTTGCCAGGCATAGTGCTACTAAATTTCACTTTGTATTACTCTGTTAAGCTAGTTTTACTACTGATTGATTTTTCTTGTTGCTGCACATTGGTTCATATCAGTTTTAATGTTGCATTGCTTGGTAATTTAGATTTACTGTACCTTGCTTTGCCAATTGTCATTTTTTTATCATTGCTGTTTGTGTTAATTGTTTTGTGCTGCTGCATTGCCTCGTCCCTTAGTTTAGCATCTGAGCACAGTAGGTTTAAGTTAGCTTAAGAGGGGGTAGTCTATATAAGAAACTAACTATGATGAATTGGAAGAAATGCATTGAGAAGCTATGAGAAAATGGTATGGCCAAAAAAGTAGTGTACAATGGAGGAAAACTATTTTTGAAAGAGGATGAGAACAGAATGCAGAAAGCATGCTTGGATAGGATTTTGTTTTTTTTGGCTGGAGCAAATGTTGAAATAAGAGGGGTGATCTATGGAATGAAGTTTTGGGTTGGACTGCAGTACCAAATGTTACCATGAAAACAAACCCTTTCCTTTCCTGTTGTGTTATCCCACTATGTGTTTGTGTACCCTTGTGTATTTGTTTTCTTCCTGTCTCTGTGTACTGTTTCATAGAATTTTTTCTCTTCTAATACTAAGCTATATTCAGTATGATGAGGACTACTGTTATCCTCATATACAATTTGCATTAATAATTTGTTATTTACTTTGTAAAGATGCTTAGACATTATTTATTATGTTTTGTTTTAACCCTCATGTGTGAAGTTGATGTTTCAAAAGTTATTCTGATCGTTTATGTATTTACTTATGTCATAATTCCCGTAACACTGATGTATATGTTAATTTCTATTGTTTTGTAAAGCCTGTATTACTACAAATGTTATCTGTATTGTTATGTTCTTTAATAATATATTTTGTACCTTTGTTATTGTTTTCTCATGTTATAAAATTGTAATTGACACCAGTTCATCAAATTAAGTAACTTGTAAGTTACATTTCACTGCACACATTTCTGTTGGTCATAGTATATGGACAATATGTGAGAAGTAGGGACTGATAGTGTTTGCAAGTGTATAGATAATTCAGCAAGGGACTGGTTAACAGGATTGCTGGTTCTAAGGACAATTCCAAAAACTTTGTGAGTGGACAAGTCGTTGGTTATGGACTTGCTATATTATCCGCAAGACTCTTCAATGGTGATTGTGCACCTGCACAGTCAAACAGATGGCTGCTGGCCATCTCTACAAGGACTACAGTGGGTCTACACCTTTGGTGACTCACCAATACCATTATTTCTACAAGGACTGCAGTGGGTCTGCACCTCTGGTGGCCCACCAATAGCGTAATCTCTACCAGGACTACAATGGGTCTACTCTGTGTTGACCTACCTACCAATATTCTTCAAAACTTCGACTGACTCTGCTGTGGGTTTGCTCTGTTGTGGCCCATTACCTGTCTGCATGTCAAGAGTCAGCACTGTCTTTCCATGGGAAGGACAACACTACTTCTTCAATACTGCGTGGAAATCCACTACTTTCGTGTGCATTTTCTTTTACTACTCAGACTTTGAGAAAAATACTGCAATTTTACTTTGATGAATGATCAGGACTGTCTTTATGGACTGTGAGAAAATTTTAGCTTTTGACCAACATTGTATCGATAAGTGTGTGCATTTCATTTCTTTGTTATTGTAATTATGAAAAAAATTTCAAATCTGTATTGGCCACTGCCCAAAACAATTTGTAAATTTTTTTTGTGGGGAGCATGGGGGCTATGTAAGTAGGCTGTTTAAGTTTTTTTATTGCTAACGCCGCCGCCACATAGCGCTCTGTATGAAAAATCACTGGCTGTGCTGTGTGCAGTCTGTGGCTGGTTTGCATTGTTGTCTGCCATTGTAGTGTTGGGCAGCGGCAGCTTCCTGCTAATAGCGCATAGCGTTGCGCACTTGGAGGTGAGCCGCCAGCAGTGGTGGACTTGGGGAGAGAGATGTCGGAGTTTTGAAATTTGTAAGAATTGGTGTCATGAACTGATATATATATTATGACTATTAAGATAAATACATTGTTTGTTCTGTATTAAAATCTTTCATTTGCTAACTATGCCTATCAGTAGTTTGAATCTTTCATTTAGCTGGCAGTAGTGGCGCTCGCTGTATTGTAGTAGCTTGAGTAATGAAGATTTTTGTGAGGTAAGTGATTTGTGAAACGTATAGGTTAATGTTAGTCAGGGCCATTCTCTTGTAGGGATTACTGAAAGTCAGATTGCGTTGCGCTAAAAAATTATTGTGTGTCAGTTTAAGCACAGTCTTGTATAATTTTTCTAAGGGGACGTTCACCAGATCTGTCGCCATTTTTATGCACTCCAAGTCAAATCTGAAACAAGGACGAAGTAAAAACAGCTGCTAAACACTTTACATTATAGATGGAATTTACGGACATTCTATAGACTGAAGTGTCAGGTGGTAGTGACCAATTAAATTCACAATCATTTGCTCAGTCTGCCCTGTTAACCACACAGTTTTCATCTTCCTCACTGCTGTTGTCGACTTCCTTAACTGTGCTTTACTGCTTAACTAACCGACTTTGTTTCATTCTCACAATAAAATTTGTGATTTAGTTTGGGTTACTTTTTCTAGCTGCGGTCTATAACCTCCGTGTCAGATATTTTTATTTCTGTTGTTTCTTTCATAGCGCTATTCCAAAATCTCTTCGTCCTCATAATGACAGATGTTTCATCGAATAGAATTCGGAGTCGATTTGCTAAAGTGTGTCCTGCCACAAACGATTTTTCGAGATAGCATAGGCGCAATCACCTCTGGTATTCTGTCCAGCGTCACTCCACAGTGGGTACTGTTTCTCTGTCATAGTAGCAGCCACAGTCGCATGGTATCTTGTACACTGCAGCCGTTCTAAGCACTAGTTCGTCCTTCACAGGCCTCATGACCTGTCTTCCAGGAAAATGGCAACAATCACCACCAGGTATCACCCTCTATTTCTGATGAGACGCGCAAGAGAAACCTCACTGCCCGCCGCTGTGGCCGAGCGGTTCTGGGCGCTTCAGTTCGAAACCGCGCGACTGCTACGGTCGCAGGTTCGAATCCTGCCTCGAGCATGGATGTGTGTGATGTCCTTAGGTTAGTTAGGTTTAAGTAGTTCTAAGTTCTAGTTGACTGATGACCTCAGACGTTAAGTCCCATAGTGCTTAGAGCAATTTGAACCATTTGACTAGCGTTACTGCCTCTGGATCCGGGGGTTCCAGGTTCGATTCCCAGCCGGGTTGGGGATTTTCATTGCCCTGAGACTGGGTGCTCGTGTTGTCCTCATCATTTAATTATCATCTTTCGTGACAGTGGCGACAATGGACTGTGAAAAAAATGGGCTGTGTAAAAATTGGATCTTTGTATGGGCGGTGATGACCGCGCAGTTGAGCTTATCACAGCCTGTGACCTAGCTGTCGCGAGTCTGAAACAGCTGCGACGGACGCGGAAATAAAATATTACTATATTAAGTGAGGAAGAGTCCAGTGACGTCACATCCAGCAGCGCGACTACGTAACAGCGAGGCCAAGGCGACAGCTCAGTCATTTACCACTTGACAATGGCCGAGAAGAGCGCGGCAGAAGGCTCGGGGAATTCTAACCACCGGACGCCGAAGAAAGGCCGAGAGAATTTTATCAATTCACATCACCCGGAGACCAAGCATTCGTACCTTCTGAAGTCAGTTTTACTTCAGCTTGTCGCTCTGCCGCATCTTTACTACTTTTTCAGACAGCTCTAAGCGATCAGAGTGGCTTCCATTTCTCCAATTTTTTGAGAACTACTCTTTCTAATTAAAGAGTCTATTTCTGTTTAGTACTCTCTATTAGCCAGTATGTGATTTCATCGAAGCTGGAATACGACCGTGACCACTGTAACTTTGTTCGTCACTGCAGAGTGTCTAGCTTAGCGGACTCAGGCCTTTGTTTTGCACTTCTACTACATGTCAGCCTTCACGCGCCCACACTGACTCATTCCTGCGAACTGCTAGTCGCCCATGCCAACGTACTATAGTACGCCATTTAGCGATATCATTTTGACGAGATTTAACAACTGTTCCACAAGTTTAATTTACAGCTAATTCTTCTGTCAAGACGTGGCCCAAACAAAACACCTCCTCCAGTTCCGTCTCACAGGTTCTTCGATTCTAGAGGCTGATTGCGTAACTCATCGCTGGAACGAATCGATCACAGTTCTCATAAGATGAATCAGAAGCTCGTTCTAGATCAGCAGTGAAGTGTTTCACGTCAATTTGTTAACGCAATCGATCACAGTTCTCATAAGATGAATCTGAAGCTCGTTCAAGATCAGTAGTGAAGTGTTTCACGTCAATTTGTTAATAAAAAATTGTCCAGTTGTGAGTAGGACTCGCGGACTGATGGAACCTTAGGAGCTTATTTATGTGTGTAGACATTTCATCCATTCTGGGAATCGATGATTATGACGATTTTTGCTTGTTATCAACATTGACACTGGGAAGATATCGATCCCACGGATTCCAGTACTTCCGAGAAAGTTTTGATTTCAAGTTGTAATTCGGATAACAAATGAAATAAGAGACTTTTTCCTGTGATATAATTACAGATTAACAACTATTTGATTCTTTTCCTAAGCTTGTGTTGTGAAATATATCTTCCTGCCAAATTTCATGATTCTATACCAACGGGAAAGGCCCTATAGATTTTTAAGAATGAAATTGCAATGAAATAAATATCCCTATCTGCATACAGGCGTTGATATAAGTCAACGGGGACAGTTGAAAATGTGTGCCCCGGGACCCGCAACTGGGATATCCCAGTCACATGGCAGACACTCTATCCATCTGAGCCACCGAGGACATTGCGACTGCAGCGACTTATCTCTGGCACTCCTCCCGTGAGACCCACATTCCCAACTTACTGTCCTGCACTTTATTCATAATGCCCCTGCCCATTATACTCATTACTCGCGGATTTTTGCCGATTCCCGTAAGAGTTCGGGCACCGTTTGTGCGTCCGCACAGAAGAAGATCGTCAAAAAGCCTGTTAGCCTTAACTACAAGATGGTATCTGTTCTTTTGGGCATGTCAGCGATGGTGTCTGTTCTTTCGGACATGTCACTACTGGCCATTAAAATTGCTACACCACGAAGATGACGTGCTACAGACGCGAAATTTAATTGACAGAAAGAAGATGGGTGATAAGCAAATGATAAGTTTTTCAGAGCATTCACACAACGTTGGCGCCGTTGGCAACACCTATAACATGCTGACGTGAGGAAAGTTTCCAACAGATTTCTCATACACAAACAGCAGTTGACCGGCGTTGCCTGGTGAAACGTTGTTGTGGTGCCTCGTGTAAGGAGGAGAAATGCGTACTATCAAGTTTCCGACATTGATAAAGGTCGGATTGTAGCCTACCGCGATTGCGGTTTATCGTATCGAGACATTTCTGTTCGCGTTGGTCGACATCCAATGATTGTCAGCAGAATATGGAATCGGTGAGTTCAGGAGGGTAATACGGAACGCCGTGCTGGATCCCAACGACCTCGTATCACTAGCAGTCGAGATGACGGGCATCTTATACGCATCGTTGTAACGGATCGTTCAGCCACGTCTCGATCCCTGAGTCAACAGATGGGGAAGTTTGCAAGACAACAACCATGTGTACGAACAGTTCTACGACGTTTGCAGGAGCATAGACTATCAGCTCGGAGGCCACGGCTGCGGTTACCCTTGACGCTGCATTACAGACAGGAGCGCCTGTGATGGTATACTCAACGACGAATTTCGGTTCACGAATGGAAAAACGTCATTTTTTCGGATGAATCCAGGTACTGTTTACAGCATCATGATGGTCGCATCCGTGTTTGGCGACTTCGCGGTGAACGCACATTAGAAGCGTGTACTCGTCATCGGCATACTGGCGTATCACCCGACGTGCTGATATGGGGTGCCATTGGTTACACATCTCGGTCACCCCTTGTTCGCATTGAAGGCACTTTGAACAGTGGACGTTACATTTCAGATATGTTACGACCCGTGGCTCTACTCTTCATTCGATCCCTGCGATACCCTACATTTCAGCAGGATAATGCACGACCGCATGTTGCCGGTCTTGTACAGGCCTTCCTGGATACAGAAAATGTTCGACTGCTGCCCTAGCCAGCACATTCTGCAGGTCTCTCACCAATTGAAAACGTCTGGTCAATGGTGGACGAGCAACTGGCTCGTCACAATACGCCAGTCACTACTCTTGATGAACTGTGGTATCGCGTGGGCAGCTGTACCTGTACTCACCATCCAAGCTCTGTTTCACTTAATGCCCAGGCGTGTCAAGGCCGTTATTACGGCCAGAGGTGGTTATTCTGGGTACTGATTTCTCAAGATCTATGCACACAAATTGCGTGAAAATTTAATCACATGTCAGTCCTAGTATAATATATTTGTCCAATGAACACCCGCTTATCATCTGCATTTCTTCTTGGTGTACCAATTTAATGGACAATAGTGTAATTATTTATGTAGACAGTTCTTCCATTCCGGGAATCGAGGATTCCGAGGATTTTTTATTGTTATCAACATTGAGACTGGCAAGATATCGATCCCATGGATTCCAGTACTATCGAGAATGTTTTAATTTCAAGTTTGAATACGGTTAACAAATGACATATAAGAATTTTTTTTCCTTTGATATATTTACAAATTAACAACTCTCTGCTACTTTTTCTAAACCTGTGTTGTGAAACCTTTCTTCCTGTCGAATTTTGTGATTCTAGACCAACGGAAGTGCCTGATAGATTTTTGTGAGTGAATTTGTGAGTATCAAAATATGCGACGTAAGTGGCCGTATCTTTTGATTGCATTGACCTAGAACCTAACTTTATTACACCTCGAAAGGGACCATGTATCCTAGTATGTGACATAAATTTCGACTTGATACGTGTATCTTTTCTTGACAAAAACAGGTCTTAACAGACGGATAGCGAGAAAGATAGTATTATAACAAATAACAATTTTTTTCGTGTTATATAATTACAAATTAATAATTTTTGGAGGTTTGCATTTATTGTAATGTAAAACCTTGCTTCTTGGCAAATTTCATGATTCTAGGTCTACAGGAAATAGTGGGGTTTTAAGAGTCAGCATCCGACTATCAAAGTGCGTGACATAAATAGCCGTATCTTATGTTTGCAGTGACTTAGAAGGTTCGAGTTTTTACATCGCCAAGGGAAGGTAGGCCTGAGTGTGTGACGTAAATGTCAAAGTGATACGTCTACCCGTTCCAGAGAGAACGGTTTTCTACAGTCAGACAAACAGACTGACAAACCTAAGGACAACAAAATCATCCTACAACGGTTCCGTTTTTGAGGTACGGAACCCTCAAAATTAAGCACTAAAACTAAACAACACAAGAGGGTTGTTCCAAAAGTAACGCACCGCATTTTTGTCTGAGGCGAAAACAAGGCTACGAATGCGAAGCGTTACGTCCTTGTTACTTGAAGTCTCCTCAGTGAACGCGTCAAGTTTTCGTCACTTCCGACAGAGCGTGTAGCTGCAGGACAGTTTCAGAATGCAAGCAACGTGCCGTCATTGAATTTCTCACTGCAGAGAAAGAAACTGTGGGGGAATATTCACAAACGCTTGTGCAAAGTCTGTGGAACATTTGCTATCGATTTTTCTTGATTTGTTGAAACTTTATGAAGCTGAGGGGGAGGCCTTCTTGTCCCGGACTGTGACAGGTGATGAAACCTGGGTTCACAGTTTTCAGCCCGAAACAAAACGACAGTCGATGGAATGGCGCCATTCCCACTTTCCCCACAGAGAAAAATTTCTAAATAACACATTAACAAAACTCAAGACGCTCTTCCAGCGACTTCGGCGCCACAACAGCCCAGGAGATGTTTTGCACCAACACGATAACGCTCGGCCCCACGTTAGTCTGAGTACTGCTGAACAAATCGCAAAAGAGGGTTGGACAGTGTTGCCCATCCACCCTACAGCCCTAACCTAGCCCCCTCAGACCTACACTTGTTTGGGCCCTTAAAGTATATCATTCGTTAAAGATATTTTGAGGACGATGAGGAGGTGATTCACACAGTGAAGCACTGGCTCCACCACCAGGATAACGGTGGATGCCGACGTGGCATACACGCCCTTTTTTCGCACTGAATGAATGCCATAGAACTGCACGGAGATTACGTGGAATAACGGCGTGTGTAGATAAAACACCTTTCTTTCGTGTGTGTAATTCTCATTATGTTCAATGAAAACCGTCGAAGAAAAAAAAATGCGCTGCATTACTTTCTGGGCAACCCTCGTATCTTGGCGAGAATACGGGTGGTTTTTTAATGTGAGGAGTGGAAGTGAGCCCTCGAATCTACGACGAGAATAAAAACGGATTTTGGCATAGCACACGAGTAACTTTAAATAACATTTTACTCGTGTAAAAAGTGTGGTGTGAACTCGTTAGAACCTGCGAATGTAACACGCAAAAATAAATGTGTATTACTCCAGAAAGGGAAACAAGTCCACTGAAGCTGACTAACAAAAAAAGCGGAACGTAGCTGGAACGTAAATGAAAAATACACTGCGTCAAGAAAAAAGCAGTTATGTTTTATGAAGGTAATATTACTACACTTGGTGTGGCGGAAGGCCGCACCATTAAATTTAAACTGATTACTGTAGCGCAAAGAGTATGTGGTATGTAAATACAATAGCTAATTTACAGGCTATAATTAAAGCCATATGGTCAGTTGTGAAAGGAAGTCTTTGGTCAGCAGCACACGTTCGACGATATAAAGTCAGTTCGTAGCAAAAATATTTCTGTTACTGATAAATCAGATACATGTACAGTATTTAACAATCATTTTCTGAGCATTGCTGTTGGATTAATTAAAAATTTAGTTTCTACAGAAAATCATACAACTTTCTTGGCAAATGCCTTTCCGAAATTTATGTCTGAAATACTCCTATGTGATACAAACAAGAGGGAGATTGAGTCAATAATTAAATAACTGAAGACTAAGAACTGTCATGGTTATGATGGAGTGTCTAGCAGAATATTAAAGTACTGTGCTCTACATGTTAGCCCAGTATTTAGCCAAATTTGTAATTTTTCCTTTAAGAATGGTCAGTTTCCTAAGCGATTGAAGTATTCAGTAGTAAAGCCGGTTTATAAAAAGGGAGAAAGGGATAATGTAGATAAATGGAGACCTATCTCTATGCCAGCAGTGTTTGAAAAAGTTAGTGAAAAAGCTGTGTATGTAAGGATAATTGAACATTTCATTTCACACTATTTGCTATCAACTATACAGCTCGGCTTTAGAGGTCGTTTAACAACCAAAACAGCTATATTCTCCTTTCTCTGTGTGTTACTGGATGGGCTAAACAAAAAGTTTCGAACCCTTGGCGTATTTTTTGATTTAACTAAGACATTTGATTGTGTTGATCACAAAATTATGCTCCAGAAGTTGGACCATTAAGGAATACGGGGGATGCCTAACAATTGGTTGACCTCTTGCTATAGGAACAGGCAGCAAAAGGTCATTATCCACAATGTTGATAACGGCTGTGATGTGGGGTGTGAGCGGGGTACTGTAAAGTGGGGGGTGCCCCAGGGATCAATGTTGGGGCCACTCCTGTTCCTTATTTATATAAATGATATGCCCTCTAGTATTATGGGTAACTCTAAAATATTTCTGTTTGCTGAAGACACTAGCTTGATCGTGAAGGATGTTGTGTGCAACATTGGTCGGTTTGAAATAGTGCAGTCCATGACCTAATTTCATGGCTTGTAGAAAATAAACTAACGTTAAATCACAGTAAGACTCAGTTTTTACAGTTCCTAACACACAACTCAAGAAAACCTGACGTTTTAATTTCACAAGACAGGCATGTGATTAGTGTAACTGAACAGTTCCTAGGTGTTCAGACACATAGTAAACTGTGTCGTGGAAAGCCCATGTTCAGAATCTTGTTCAAAGACTTAATACTGCCATTTTTACTATTCGAATGGTATCAGAGGTGAGTGATCGTTTGATACGATAACTAGTCTACTTTGCTTATTTTCATTCGCATATGTCGTATGGTATTATATTTTGTGGTAACTCTTCCCGTTCTAAAAGAAACGGGCGGTTCGAGCAATAAGTGATGTGAGTTCATGAACCTCTTGTCGACCTCAGTTCATGAGTCTGGGTATTTTGACATTGGCTTCTCAATGTATATATTCCTTACTGTCATTTCCCATTAACAATTTTACCTTATTTCCAAGAATAAACAGCTTTCACTCGGTTAATACTACGCAGAAATCAAACCTGTATTTGGATCGGACTTCCTTAACTCTTGTACAAAAAGGTGTGCAGTATACTGCTGCATCCATTTTCAAAAGGTTACCACTGGAATTCGAAAATCTTAGCAGTAATCCACACACTTTCAAATCGAAACTGAAGAGTTTCCTCATGGGTCATACCTTCTATTCTGACGAGGAGTTCCGTGAATAATTAAGCTGATTCTTAAAGTATTGTTGATTGCGTTTCCTTAAACTTATGGAATGACTTTTTCGGGTTCATAAACATTTATTTTTATCTGTTATTACTTTTGTGTTGTAAGTTCATGTACTGACACATTCTATGACCTCAGAGATATGCTCCTCAATTTGGTACTACGGAACTTGAGGTGTAAATAAAGTAAAATACTACACGTTAACACAGCTGTTGCTACTGCACCCAAACAGGTCAGGTCGGTAATGATGTTTTTGAAATTGTCAGGTTCACAAAAAACGTTCTTTTCGCTCTGCTGGAAATGTTGCGAGGTGCCAGGGCTAGCAGCGTATTTAACACTAAATTCTTCAAGAATCTTCTAATAGAAATGATACTCTAAGCAACCTTTTTCTAACTCCGACTTTTGCTGTTGCACATGGATTATGAATAAATGCGAACTGACTGTAATTGGCCCTGCAAGTGGAGTAGAAAAAAGTTTGAAAACAGCAAAAATTTAATAGGATAAAAATTAATTAGATAAAGGAATGTTTCATTAACGTGGTGAGAAATGAAAGGGTTGCTCTACCGAAAAACAGAATGAAAGTTCTGCCCAAAATAACAATTTGATTTATTATGACTAAACTCAAAATAATAAACAAAACACATGAAACATTAACAATACATCAAATTGGATACTTAAATAAATGCTGTGTAGGTGAAGTTCTCCATAAACTAGATTGTGACATTGATGACCAACTGGTATATGGAGGCAATTCCTTGCAACTCAAATCTTAAGGGAAACACCCAGCCAACCCAACATTTGTTGCTGCTACAGTAGGGATAACTCAGGCAATGAACACTCAAGACAGAACAAAGTTAGAAAAGACGAACAGGCGCGCTCTGCTGAGCTCTGATTATCACCTAGCAAAATTCCCAGATTTACTGGTGCTGGCTGCGAACGTAGATTATCAAGCTGTCTTCTTAACTGCATGGACATGATCTGGTGTACCGGAGGTGATTGCTGGTTGCTTCAACGTCCCGTCATGGCGATGATAATGTCTCGCGTATAGCCAGAAACAAATTACCCTTGTCTGGTTGCTACAGACTTAAGACTTCCTATTAATACAAATGCGCCTCTGAGGGACACGAAGAAGGCTCACCACACAATCACTGACAGTACAGTGATTGCTTTTAACAAGTGAATTCACACATTAACTCCGATACAGTCAACTTTAGCCAAAACTGCTCAAGACAGACAACATAGGCTGCTTGTAGACAAAACACTCAATTACCAACTGTACTCGGAAAGTTACGTTGAAGTCGAAACTTGAGCAACTTCGTCAAACAGTTACAATTAAATAAAAGTCTATTAGACAGCCAACGGAAGGCAGGCTGTCCAGAGAAGCGAGAGCTCAGTCTTGTAACCTACCCTGACCAAAAATCAAGAGCCGACTCTCTCAAGAGCACCCGTACAAGCTTAACACAGAAGATTCCCGCTCCCACGACAGTGGTCGTGGGTAAGCTTTCCAATCAGAAACTCGAAAACCGGCGGAAAATTCCACTCTATTGTCGACGCACTACTATTCCACCAATGGAGATACTTGGCGCCAATTTCTGCGCCGATTTTGCTACGTCACGGAGCTATCCCCTGAGCAAGCCGATCACAGTTACGATTTTGCAGGAAACACGGGAATCTGCGAGCCAAGACTGCCTGGGAACACAAGTCATCCCCAAGCCTCGCTGGTAGCCCGCCAGAAAGTGTTTTCACAAAGTTTCTGCGAAGTAACGGATCTCTAGCCCAGCCGCTCTGTCAGGCCCCTGCGGGCGTGTTGCCCCCGCTCTTATGACAATGTCGGCGTCTGGAAAGCATCAACCTGACTGCCTCACACCCATCGGCTTAACCCTTTCAAGATCAGCAGAAGCCGCCTGTCACCGGACCACCCGCATCACGAGAGACACTGCGTGGGCAGTCCGCATGTGAAGGAATAGCAACTTTTCACAACAAGTAATTAGAGAGGAAACTCGAATTTCTCAGAGTAAGATTGAAATATGAGAAGGGGCTCATGCCACTTCTCAATGTACGCGAGTTACCATCATAAGGACTGCACTATGACAGCCGTGTGAGCCGAGGGAAGTGCCCGTATCAAGAGCGCTGGTGCCCTGGTCTGTCTACGCATGAGCTGCAACCTACTCTCGCTTTACTGAGAGAAAGCGAGCCATTTTGCAGCCACCCCCACTCCTGCCCTTTTTATGCTGAGGACTCGGAGCTTCACGGTCGCACATGTCGGCGCCGCAGCCGCCTGGCGGAACTCCCACTGCAAGTCCTGGGCGGCGCGCTTTTGATCGCGCCGCGCTAAGCCGATTAGTTCCATCAGCGAAGTGGAGCAGCGGCCGATTCGCCGAACCGCCGGCTTTAGAGGCGGCGGCGGCGGCGGTGGAGATATGAAGGGCCGCACCCGGCCGGAGGAGTAACGGATATATAGACCCGGGAGCGGGCGCTTCTGCGAGTCTGTGTCACTTTTCATCTCATTAGGTGCCGGGTGCGAGTGCAAACTTTCCCACAGTGGTAGCGCTGTCCAGCAATAAAGTACGCCATACGCGGACTAATAACTCGAACGTTTGAAACGTCTGCAAATCCAGCTTAATGTAGGAATAATTTCCTTTCTCTCGCGCACACATGTAGTACTGGCTGGGAGACCGTCATTGGTAACACAACGTTAGGGATTGGCACAGGATGATGATTCTTACACCATGAAGCATCAGACCGTTGTTTTATCAAGCTTTGTGGAAACATTTTGAAATGGCGATAATTACGGTTTTTTAATACAGCAAGGAAGCAAAACTGGGAGGGCTGTACCAGTGGGGACTTGACACACTTCATGCACTGGTAGAGCACAAATGTATTTAACACAGTTTCAGTCCCATAGAATCTTATATGATTATTTTTTTAATTAATTAAAAAACGAAATAACCAGAAACTTATTTAAAATTCAATAACAGTTTCAATAATTTACAGAAAATTTAAAATTATTTTTAACCCAAGACGACTTAATGTTCTTTAAGGCAAGACACGTTCCAAATAAGAGACAGAATCAATTAAGCTTAAGTCTTAATAAAGGCAGGCGTAAATCTAAACAGTACCTGAACAGATCAGAACGGCCATAATTGCCATATTGTGAGAATAAAAAATTATTTAAACTTTATACTTATATGGATATGGTGTCTGTTCCTTCGGAGATGTCCGAGAGAACAGACACCATATCCATATAAGCATATAGTTCTGGCAGTACCGGCCATGACCATCCTCTTCTGTGCGGATGCACGCGTATTACCCGAACTCTTACTGTACTTGGTAAGAATGTCTTCCACGAGTAATGTGTGTGTTGGAGTGGGACACTAAGAATGTAGTGTGTGGACATATAAGGTGAGAATGTGGCACTCGCGGGAGGCGTGAGCGATACTGGCACTGCAGTCGCACTGTCCTCTGTACCCTCGGTGGCTCAGGTGTGTAGCCAGCACGGTAGCTCAGCGTGTTCAATCAGAGAGTTAACTGCCCTCCGTAATAAAAAAAAACTGAGTTAATGGGTCGACAACGAACTTAAAAGGGTGTCTTGCGACTTCCACCCCGATCAGCTGAAACGAATGAAAACGAACAAATTGAAATTACAAAAAAAAGGTATTGCAGGAGATCCCGGGTTCGAGTCCCAGTCGGAGCAGACATTTTCACCTGTCCCAGTTGAAATATATCAACGCTGGTCAGCAGCTGAAGTTAATAATATATAATTGTATTTGGTTTAACCCTGAATGATTAAAAAATCTAAACCCACACTTAAAACAATGAAGAACAACTTAACGCCAATATCTAGGCAAGATAATTTTAGATCCAACAAAACACATCAAGTGAAGATTTAACTCTTTTTCCAATAACACAGTAATAATTAAATTCAAAAATATTAAGGTGTATGTTGGGATCCCAAAGCACATCAAAATTCGCTGAAGGTGAAGGCCACAAGCTCACGCATAGAATTCGTGCATAGAACGAGTTAACATGCAGCGCCCAGTAACTCGCAATATAAATATATTAAATTTCGAATATTGATCGAAAACACAAAAATCACTGCCAGAGATTCTACGAGAAATCTAAAGAGAGCATTCAACTCGTGGTAATGGGAGGAGCTCACTAAAGATATTACCAAATGTATGTACTCATGTATGCAGTTATTATAACATATGTATAAAATATCTTTTATATATTATAAATCCGATGGTTTGTGTATGCGTGTGTTTGTGTGTGTGTGTGTGTGTGTGTGTGTGTGTGTGTGTGTGTGTGTGTGTGTGTTATTCCTACATGCAGAAAAGCCTGGACAGATGAAATTTAGATCGAAGATAGGTTATACCCTGAAGAAACTGTCTGGATGATTATTACACTAGTGGACATTAAAATTGCTACACCACGAAGATGACGTGCTAGAGACGCGAAATTTAACCGACAGGAAGAAGATGCTTTGATATGCAAATGATTAGCTTTTCAGAGAATTCACACAAGGTTGGCGCCGGCGGAGACACCTGCAACGTGCTGACACGAGGAAAGTTTCCAACCGATTTCTCATACACAAACAGCAGGTGACCAGCATTGCCTGGTGAAACGTTGTTGTGATGCCTAGTCTAAGGAGGAGAAATGCGTACCATCACGTTTCCGACTTTGATAAAGCTCGGATTGTAGCCTATCGCGATTGCGGTTTATCATATCGCGACATTGCTGCTCGCGTTGGTCGAGATCCAATGACTGTTAGCAGAATATGGAATCGATGGGTTCAGGAGGCTAATACGGAACGCCGTGCTGGATCCCAATAGCCACGTATCTCTAGCAGTCGAGATGACAGGCATCTTATCTGCATAGCTGTAACGGATGGTGCAGCCACGTCTCGATTCCTGAGTTTACAGATCGAAATGTTTGCAAGACAACAATCATCTGCACGAACAGTTCGACGACGTTGGCAGCAGCATGGACTATCAGCTCGTAGACCATGGCTGCGGTTACTCTTGACGCTGCATCACAGACTGGAGCGCCTGCGATGGTGTACTCAACGACGAACCTGGGTGCACGAAAGGCAAAACGTCATTTTTTTCGCACGAATCCAGCATCATGATGGTCGCATCCGTGTTTGGCGACATCGTGGTGAACGTACATTGGAAGCGTGTATTCGTTATCGCCATACTGCCTTATCACCCGGCGTGATGGTATGGGGTACCTTTCGTTACACGTCTCGGTCACCTCTTGTTCGCATTGACATTTCAGTTGTGTCTCTGCCCTTCATTCGATCCATGCGAAACCCTACATTTCAGCAGGATAACACACTACCACATGTTGCAGAATCTGTATAGGCTTTTCTGGTTACAGAAAATGTTTGACTGCTGCCCTGGCCAGCACGCTCTCCAGATCTCTCACCAACTGAAACCGTCTGGTCAATGGTGGCCCTGCAACTGGCTCGTCACAATTGCCAGTCACTATTCTTGATGAACTGTGTCAAGGTGCATGGGTAGCTGTACCCGTACACGCCACCCAAGCTCTGTTTGATTCAATGCCCAGGCGTATCAAGGCCGTTATTACGGCCAGAGGTGGTTGTTCTGGGTACTGATTTCTCAGCATGAAACCACACAAACTGCGTGAAAATGTAATCACATGTGAGTTCTAGTATAATATATTGGTCCAATGGATATACGTTTATCATCTACAATTCTTCTTGGTGTAGCAATTTTAATGACCATCTCTTCGTAGCCATGATAACTCCTCCCTCCGAACAGGCCTTGGGAGGCGCAACAGTACCGACGGTCGCCGTGTCATCCTCAGCCCGCAGGCGTCACTCGACACGAAGATGGAGGGTCACATGGTGTGCACACCGCTCTTGTGGCCGTATGTCAATTTACGATACCGGAGCCGCTACTTCTCAGTCAAGTAGCTCCTCAGTTTGCCTCACAAGGGCTGAGAGCACCCCGCTTGTCAACATCGCTCGGCAGACCGGATGGTCACCCCCCCAAGTGCTAGCCCAGCCCGACAGCGCTTAACTTCGGCGATCTGACGGGAACCGGTGTTTCCACGCGGCAAGGCCGTTTCCGTAGCCATGATAAAATGAGGTCATATCTAAAAGAAAAAAACCAGTATCATATCCCTATCCATGACATAAACACGTAAGTAATAAATCTAACCGCCAATGGCTGGTGTAGAAAAGTTCTGATTGCATGAAAATCAGAGTATGGAGGGAGAAACTCATTTCATATTTGAATCCAGCATATCAAAAACATAAGTAAGTAGCAAAAAAATTCATGCTACTGTGAGTACGAAACAGTTTGTTGAACAATGGAATATACTGGTCAGAAAATGAGACATGTGTGAGATAATTGTGAACATGTGGTTACGGGATGCCTCTGGCTACTTTATAAATTATTATCCTAATGAGACCTAGCGTATTTCATATGTAATCTTTCCAGTTAAATCTCCATTTTATTAGGCCCAAATTTCACCCATAAATTATGGCTGAAGGATGTAGAACATGTATGCTGGCACACAGGTACATTTTTCTGCTGAAAACATCAGACTCTCCAGTAATATCGAAGATTGATAAGTTGGGCATCCAAGATCATCACATCAACTCAATGCTCCGGATTTCATGCCTGGGCTACCTGGACGTAAGTATATAAAATCCCGTTGATACGGTTGAAGCACTAGAGCAACTAAGATGTCAAGATTTAGGAGATGATCTGGAGATATCTGAAAGAAACCGTACGAGTCCAGTATCATATCGAAATGCGTGGACAAGACGTGGAATCGCTCCATTTCCAGGTAGGTGTTTACAGTAAATTGTAACATGTGATCTGGTGATGCAGTATTTATTTCTCGCTGAGGTACGTCATGCATTAAATTCAGGCTAAAGTAATTGGGACTTCTCAACAGATTGAATATCAGAAGACAACTGTACTAACTAGAAACACTATTCCATATTGACATCATTAGTGGTCTGTAGCTAAACATTTGCATTTAGCTTAAAAGTGGCTCCTGTGTGCATCCGCGTTTATTACAGCGTTTTTCCTTCTAGTGTCACATATTTTCACCTGTGTAATTCTTCGAAAATATCTCTTAAAATTTACGAATGTTTCGAATAAAGCTCAGGGAGTCTTTACCTCTTTCTTCTGTACACATGACCGCCAATTCCGACTGTTATCCTTATTCAATCACTGCATTCATGCCTCACATAGTATTATCGGAATCCATTCACATTCACCTTTAGCAAGCGGTGCTTCAGCTGTTCCTCTTGCTGAGCGCCTTTTTGCAACATTTTGCCGATGCGCTGTGATGCTACACACGCAGTCATGAGTGGGTGACATCAAGTGTGCAATTCATAAATGTTTAAAGTACACAAAAATTTAATGACAGAGTATAATTAGCTACCGGGTATTGAATTTTAAATAATACTGTATGTACAAGCTGTATTCCAAAAGTAACGGTAATTTTACGATTTTACATGTTTACGGTCAGATTTTCGCAGTTTTCTCGATGTTGTGTTGTCTGAAAAGAATCTGTCGAGATATTAGTCATATCGGATATTTTGTCTGTTGTCACCTGCCAAAAACTTACGTTTATTTTAGAAGTACTAGCCGTATTTATGAGTTAGACTGCGTAATTCGTATTACATTTTGTTACAACAACGGAATAAAGTGTAGAAAAGTTTCTAGTAATGTAAAATATTGCTGTTGATGAGGCTGACATGAGTAAAATAACATTTTAGAGTAATATAAGTGATTTGAATAAGGTCGTGAAATCGTTGAAGATGACAAGAACCAAAGGCGCACCAGCACAGCATCAACCGGTGAAATGTTCCAAACAGTAAAAGAAATGATTGTGAATGATTGTTCAATCGCAATCGGAGAGGTTGCGAATGATGTTGGCGTATTGGTTGGTTCGTATCACAAAATTATTTTGGTACTTTCGGGCATGAAACGAATAACAGCAAATTTAACTTCAAAGTTGTTGAATATCGGACGAAAACAGTGGTGGATGGGTACTATTTTTTACTATCGATGTTTCATTTTTCCTTTTGTGACTTTGTGACATGTTAAAAATTAAACTCATTACAGAAAATGTAGGAGTGAAGGTAAAATGTTCATCTCCACAATGAGGTGTCTTCCAGATGTTTAAGCATCTGCACTAGTAATTATTTCCATGGCACACTTTTGCAATATGAAAACATTCCTCTGAAATATGAATTACGGTAAGGACTACTCATGTATTCCACAAAACGTAATCGAAGGAATGTATGCAATAGGATGGATAGATAAGTACTGTAAGTATGGGAAAGTTGTAGCATCAATTAAAGGCCTGCACCTAGTAACGTTTTGTGTATTTCAAACATGCCTTCGGGTCCACAGATACTTCACTCAGTCAAAGTGTTACTGCGAGTTATGCGGACCATGACAGCTATGATTATATTCTGCGACTGTACCCAGCATCAGGTGAAGCTAATTATCATTCCAGAGATAGCTACGTGCAAATTCATAACAGCTACAGGCATCTTATGCATTAATGAAATAGCTGTTGTGCTGGGCTTGATTGACTGCTAGCAATGCTTCTGGGAGAAAAACAGTAGTCTCATACTGACGTGATTTTAATCACGGTGGAATCTAAGCAGTTTCTGTTCACTACTGGTTATCAAGGATAAAATGGACCGGTACCACTTCATATTAATAATCGAAGCTTTCGAGTACTTTTGCTGTCACCAAATGGTTTAAAAAAGGGGAAGAAATGTAAATATTCGTGTTTCTGTCAGAGTTTTTCAGAATATTTCACCTTCTTTGTTCTTATCAATGCAGCGAGGTAGTGTTATGTTTATAGTGCCTTGTATTATTTGCCTTTCTTTTTTTTTACCTAAAGCACAAAGGTTGCAGTTTGTTTCGATGTTAACGCAGTTATATAGGACTGAATATCTACAACGCAGTAATTTTACATATTTGCGCTGGCAGCCGTTGCAGTATATAGCATTGAATGTACGAATATACAATTGAGCCAGCCGGCCGGAGTGGTCGAGCGGTTCTAGGCGCGACAGTTTGGAACCGCGCTACCGCTATGGTCGCAGGTTCGAATCCTGCCTCGGGCATGGATGTGTGTGATGTCCTTAGGTTAGTTAGGTTTAAGTAGTTCTAAGTTCTAGGGGACTGATGACCTCAGCAGTTAAGTCCCATAGTGCTCAGAGCCATTTGAACCATTTGAACAATTGAGCCGTTCTCCATTTTTGCATTGGTAGCCGCTGGAACTGTTGAGAGAGTAAACTCATATTTCGCTTTTGTGTCATTAATACATCTTGATATTCTGTCTGTTGCACAGTAATATCGAGAAGTTGAAGTTTGTAAGAAACATACTACAAATAATCAAAAGCCGAGATGACATAAAAATTTCTTAATGTAAACAACATGTTTTCGGCAGTCTTTGCTATCATCTTCAAATTTTAAAAAATCTTTTTGTTATGAAAGGTGTTCATTTTAAGTTGTACCACACGCCAAGTTGTCATGTAGACGTGTAGCTTAAAATCAACATGTTTCATAACAAAAGCTTTTTGAAGACATGAAAATGACAACAAAGTCTGTCGAAAAGGGTTGTTTTAAATAAAGAAATATTAGTGCGATATTTAGTTTTGAATATTTTTTAGCAAATTAAACAGCTCGCCCCTTTTGCCTTATCAATATGAGAAAATTCAACCAAATGGTAAGAAACACTTACAACATATTATAATTGATAATGGGAAAGTGTAGGGTGTTTCTTATACGACGTGAACTCAGCGAAAGGGGTTGTCGAGGAAACGATAACTAAGAGCCAGGCTCAGAACCGTTCCTCGGATTTTAGCCGGTGACGTATCAGATTTAGCTGAATTAGACGAGTTGGCAGCAATCTTGAAAAGAATCTTGAGGGACTATATATGAACTCACTCTGTAATCTTAAAAAGTAGCAATACTGCATTGAATGAGCAATTCGAAAAATAATTTGTGAGAATATTTATCTCTGGGAAATAGCGGTCTGGCTAAAAGTACTTTAAAAATGGAAACAAACAGTCCCATCCGCAAAACTCTTTTTCGATGGAAACTGCTTTTGGTCAGTTTTTGACTGTCGTCAGACCCTCTTACTCAAGCATGAACTTGGAATAGGTTTAGAGGGTTGTCTGAAAATAGTAGTAACGTAATAGAATACATCATATATAACAAATACTAAAAAAAGAAGTTATACCCATGATGATAGGCGGCGACAGTGAATAGAGCAGGTGTTTCAGCTCCACAAACATCGACTGCTAAGGAGACAAACGTAATTGTTGCTAAAATACACGATCTCCATCCACTACATACCGAATTATATCAGCCGTGCCCAATCAAACGTATAGGATGTAAAATAAATGTTACAACAAGGTTTGTCCAGAATAGCTACACGAAAGCTAACACCAAATGAAGAAATAGGATCACTGCATTATGTAAAGGAACTGCTATAAACAGCATTTCATCAGTATGTGATAAATACAAATAGAAGTGATAACCAGTTATTATCGGTTGTGGAAATACCAATAGTCTGTAAGGATTTATCGCAAACTCGTACACCGTATATCAGCAAAGATGATGGTTAAGCCACTCTAATGGTTCCCATGGTAACGGCTTTATCGTGTCAACATCTGTCATCCAGCAGAAGACGATTTCAGAACAGCGACAGCGACTGCGTGTTATACGCTTACTAGCATGCCGGCAGACATGCAGAAATGCTTGCCAGGTATTGCAGATAGCTCCTAGGTAGTACTGCCAGTGAAGATACTGCTTGAGTGACGTTATTTACCATGGAAGCGGTGTGGAGGTGTCAATGTGCACGTTTCAGCAGAAAACAGAACCAAAAGGTAGCTTTCAATGTTTACAGAAAACCTACTGGCACTGACACCACTGTACCAAACTCCTCAACACATCCCTCCTCCCACAAAAAAGCTGCTTATAGATCAATGCTGTACAGAGCACACAAATTTCCACTTCAACATACAGAACTCCAACAAGAAATAGAAACCAAAACATATACTGCAATAAAGAATGGATATGACCCTTCTCTAATTAACACCATGTCACAACAGATAAAAAATAAACTGAACAAACAACATCAAACTACACTCACAACTGACAGTGCCCCAGCAGTCAAATATGTAAAAATGCCATATCTTGGAATAGTATCTGACAAATTAGCAAGACTATTCAAAAACACAGAAGTACAAATTAGCTTCAGCGCCAACAACAACCTAAGTAGGAAGCTTATCCACAATATAAAACCACCAGATAGAAGTCTTGATGCATCTGGCATTTACAAAATTACCTGCAGCCAATGTAATAAATATTATATCGGCCAAACAGGCAGAAATTTCAGAACCCGATTCAAAGAACATTTAGGCTGCTACAGGCTTCATAAATGTGACAAATCAGCAGTAGCAACTCACATTAAAGACAAAAACTCAAAATTCTTCAACAGTCTTAAGCCAGTTCTAACTCAATAGATTCACGAAATGTCGATGTAAATAATCTACCAGAACCAAGAATATCGATACAAACCCTTGATAATCGATACAGACTCACATGCTACAGTCCGCCATCTTGTGTTGTGTGTACAACCTCGAAGCAATTTGTGCAGTGACATTCAGTGACAAAATAATGTGCAATAGTGTGATGTCTATCAACAGCTCCGCCATTACACCAGTGATACAAGTGAAGCATCAAGAGGATGTAACTGTAAGTGATCAACTGCCATATAAAAGCCTTTCACACTATTTTCCTAACACATAACTCATGCAAATCTATCTGCATCCGATACAGGCTGTGAGATACATAACCAACAACAGAGAAGAAAACCAGCAGAAGACATCACTGACTTCGATCTCTATACATACACTGCCCCCCTACTTCCCCCCAAATGCCACACCAGCAGCTACAGTAAAAAAAAGTGTTCTAGATTAATCTAATTTGAAATTGTTTATTTTAAGTAACATTTCTCGATGTATATATGTATGAACAAACGCTTGAAAATGAACAAAATATGTTCGAAACGTGTTGCGTTATGTTAGATTAAACATAAAATAAAAAGTGACTGGTAGCAGAAACTTGAAATAAATTATTTTCCCACACAGTCACGGTATACAAACATTAGCCATTATGGCTGAAAATAATTAGAATTCAAAGTAGCTACAGCAGCTAGCTGTTACAAAATACTGGCATGGAAGTAAGATGACTGTCGTAATAGGCATCAAATCACCCAGAATACATTGACCAAGTAACCACCAAGATGACGAGTAAAGTGGGGTACATAATACCTAATGCATGGAAATGTAAGTTACATTAAAATAATTATGGCACAAAATCTCATTGACCCATCGGTTAGCCAAAAGCTCGAAACAACGAGCATAAGAAACTGAAGTTCAAAAGATCTTTGAGCATAGTTACTTACAGTCATAAATATTGCTCGACACTCAACAAAGTAGGGGTACACAGTGCCAGATGTACAGAACTATTGTTTACATCACTACAATATAATACATCAGGGAGCCGTTTAAATAGTCATAAATGTAAAACAATTGCATACGCAGTCAAAAGTTAAACGATACTGTGAACATAGTTGTTTGACCTTTACAGTCAAAAAAATTCAATAAAATAGTAATAAGCATGAAGTTACAGTTATTATTTGGAGAAATAAAGAAGGATTAGAAACGAACAGAAGTAAAATAGCGCTCTTTAGTTAGCCTATAGCAAAATCATCATATTGCATCAAAGAAGGCACTGCACAATAATTTTCATAAAACAAACTCGGAGTATTAAAGTAGACACGCATAAAAATAAGCATCTAAGAGTTTGAAATAAAGTGAACAAAGTTTTATGCAGTCATGAAGACATTCCATAAAAAATAAAGAATAAAAGAAGAACTGAAAACAGGAAAAATCTGTAGAAGTCTTAAAAAATATGATAGAAATATTTTTCTGTGAAGTCTAATTATGTGTTAAGTATCGAGAAGGATTTATTTTTGTGGTAATGATATATTTCTGTCTCTTATAATGTGTTAAGTAACAATCCTTTTGGTTCATTGTGAAGACAGGCACTTCGAGTAAGTCTCGATATAAATAAGTATTCGGCTGACACCTGACATATCACTATCACTTGGAGAAATTTATAACGAATAACTTAAAAGTTCTTCACAGTGCACCTAAAAGATTGCCACTTGATACATTAGAAGGGATAGCAATTTATGCTCACTACGACAATAAACCTTCGACATATCCAACGAGTAACTAGAATTCAGAGCGTTCCTACTCTCCTGTTCCTCTTCTATTCTTTCTTTTATTTTTATGGAATGTTTTCATAATTGTATAAAACTTTGTTCACTTTATTTCAAACTCTTAGTTGCTTACTTTTTTTTTATTCATGACTTATCTTAATACGCCGAGTTTCTTTTATAACAAATACTGTGTAGTGCCCCCTTGATGTAATATGATGATTTTGTTCTAGGCTTACTAAAGAACGATATATTACTTCTGTTCGTTTTTATTTCTCTTTTATTTCAAAAATGGTTTGAACCTGAAACGTCCCCTGTGAAAAAATTATGAATTACTGTGATGATAAACTCCTTACGTTGTTCGTTTTTCATATAGGTTGTAAGTAGGCTGTTTAGGTTTTTATGTTGGTAACGCCATGTAGCGCGCTATAAGAAAATCTCACTGACTGCTGTGTGCAGTCTGTGGCTAGGTTTTTGTGTTGGTAACGCCATGTAGCGCTCTATATGAAAATCACTGACTGTGCTGTGTGCAGTCTGTGGTTGGTTTGCATTGTTGGAATTTGCTATTGTAGTGTTAGGCAGTTACAGCGAGTAGCGTTGCGCAGTTGGAGGTGAGCCGCCGGTAGTGGTTGATGTGGGGAGAGAGATGGCGTAGTTTTGAGAGCGGATGATCTGAATGTGTGTCCATCAGAGACAGTAAATTTGTAAGACTGGATGTCATGAACTGATTTGTTAGTGCCTTCAATAGTTAGAAATTTTTATTTAACTGGCAGTATTGGCGCTCGCTGTATTGCAGTAGTTCGAGTAACAAAGATTTTTGTGAGGTAAGTGTTTCTTGAAAGGTATAGGTTGTTGTTAGTCAGGGCCATTATTTTGTAGGGATTTTTGATAGTCAGACTGCGTTACGCTCTTGTTGGCAGTTTAGTGTTGATCAGAATAAGTAAAGAGCGAAATGTGTGACTGTTCAATTTTGCTCAGCTGTTTGAAAATCAAGTAACGTAAGGGGTTTACCAGCACAGTCATTCATAATTTTTTCTAAGGGGACGTTTCAGGTTCAAATGGCTCTGAGCACTATTGGACTTAACATTTGAGGTCATCAGTCCTCAGAACTACTTAAACCTAAACTAATCTAAGGACATCACACACATCCATGTCCGAGGTTGGATTCGAACCTGCGACAGTAGCAGTCGCGCGGTTCTGGACTCAAGCGCCTGGAACCGCTCGGCCACCGCCAATACTAATGGTGAACTCATGCTTGTTGCTACTTTATTGCCTTTTTGTGACCGTGATGGACAGCCGTCTTACTTGCACGCCAGTATTTTGTGACAGCTCGTCGCTGTCGCTACTCTGAATTTGTCTTCTATTGAAACGAGCACATCGACACCTCCACGCCGCTTCCACAGTAAATAACAGCGTCACTTAAGCATTATTTTAACTAGACCTACGATCTAGGAGCAATCTACAATACCTGGCATGCATTTCTACATGTTGACCTGCATGCCATTATGCATTTAACATCGAGTCGCTGTTGCAGCTATGAAATCGTCTGCTGCTGGATGGCATATTTCAACACGGCAACGCCGTCTCCATGGAAACCATTGGTGTCGCTTAGCAGCTATCTCTGCTGGTATACAGTGTACGAATTGACGATAAATCCCCACAGATGACTACTGGTGTTCTCACATCCGATTAGGACCGGTTATAACTTCTGTATAGATATTTATCACCTACTGACGAACTACTGTTTATAACAGTTACTTTGCATAATCGACTGATCATGTATCTTCATTTGTTATTAGCTTTCCTGTAAGTGTTCTGTATATACATTATTGTAACGACGGTTTTACGTTGTAAGGTGTCAGGCAAATCCAACACCTTCAATGGAAACCCTGACATGATAAGCAAATCCAGTAGTATGTCACATAGCTCCGAATAAATCGTGACATTAAATTAACCAAAGTAATACGAGTAACGGGTGAGCAAATGGAATACCACAGACTAACACAAGAATGCCTAAATGCATGTCATACCTTCCCACCATGAGAGCGACGCAGTTCCGAGGGGAGAAACGAGGACAGAAGCCGAGAGCAGAACCGTGTTAAGCTAGAAGGCCCTACGATAAGGGATGGGCTGAACACCCACGTCGCCAGCTAACCACTAGGGCCACACCACTCACAAGTTTTAGCGTGAGACTTTTTCGCGTCTCTGTTACGTTAGGACCACCCCCCAGCCCATGTTAAAAGATAGAGCCCTCCAGAAGAACAGTATAGAGCTTACGATAACGCTAAAAGGACCACACCAGCTGCACGTTTTAGCGTGAGACTTTTACGCCTCTCTGTTACGTTGCAAACTTTAAAAACATTGCCCCACCACGAAAAGTAACACGTTTCTCATTGGATAGATAGAATTTTTGTAGGCGGAGCTCAAGGTTAACATTGAGACCCTGATTGGTCAGATGAAAACACAGCCAGATTTTTTTTTTAACCAACTTCGGTAAATTGTAGTAAGGAGAAGTTAGAGAATAGTTGCTTCCGAGATGGCGAGATGAGCGGAGCTGTGCTGCCAGACGCCGCCCTGTCGCTGCCTAAACACCGACAAGGTAATGAACGCACGCGATGCCGCAATTTTTGAGCGCATAAGGCTTCACTCAGAACTGCAGAAGTCTCAACTGTTACACCCCCCCTTTTCGCGTAATACTAGTGTAGATCGTAAATTAAAGCTCATGGTGTTCACATTTGCCACTTGAAGAACAGATCTGAAACGCGATGATTTTTCTGTTATATAGTTATTGAAAAGCCACATCAGCCACTGTAATTCACGACAAGTTAGATAAATAATTAAAGATGATTGAGGGTCACTGTAGACCATTTTGATAGTTTTCTCTTTTGTGAAACAATTTAAACCTAGATTATAGATGTGATATGGCATAGGTCATCCTTCGATCCATTGTAGAACTTGGAAACCCTTTCAGGGCATATTCGTTCACATTTTTGTTGCCCGCAGTTGGTTTTTACCATCCTGTATTAAAACACTTCCTTTTATCAATAGCGCAATTTATAAACAATGTTTTGTGAGTAGAATAAAATTTACAATGATAAACGTAGCTGCTTTTTCGACGTTATTTTACCAGCTAACTAAAAATAGGAAAGCCTTGAACCCCTTCCACTAAATTTAGTTAGTATTAAGATTCTTTTACAGGGAGTGCAAGGAGCTGACGCTGAGATCATTTAGTATTTGGTTATATCATCGCTAGACTCACTGAACTCTTCTGAATTCTACATGTCATGTGTGGTCTGGCGTCTCCTTACCAGCAACAGGGCCCAGGTTGAAACCAGTCAATTCCCTAAAAAACACACTCAGAGCGTCGTTGCGCAAAAGTGGTAGGGAGACACGATATAGAACAAACAGACACCACTATGAATGTTTAGAACTTCCTGTATGTCTGATTGGCTAACGCTGACTTAATTCGGTACCCAGTGGGCGGAGAATCGCATATTTAAGCAGCATCTGCGTTGCTCTGATTAGCAGTTGACGTCCGTGGAGTTGCAGCGTCTACCTCATTCACTGACACCGGCTACCATCATGGGTATAATTTCCTCTTTTAAAGCTTGTTGTAAATGACGTATTTTATACGCTCCTATTATTATCAGAGGTCCCTCTAAACACGTTCCGAGCTCATATTTCAATAAGAGCGTCTGGGGATCGCCAAAAGCTGTCTGAAACAGTCTGTGGACGACCCAGAGGTTGACCTTGAGATGCTCTAGTTTCTGATGAAACACGGCTGCGCTTTTATGAGCATGTGAGCTCCCGTCTTCTTCAACAGCTCGGTGGTCAGGGTTCTTACCTGGCGTACGGAGGAGTTGGATACGATTCCCGGTACTGACAGAAATTATTTTGTGTTCGGAGAGCGGGAACGGGGTGCACACAGTCTCGTGATGCCAGTTGAGGAGGTACCTGACTCAGCAGCAACAGAACCAGATCCGGTAAAACGACAACGGCCAGGAGAGCACTGCGCTGACCCATATCCCTCCACACTTCACCAGTATGACGCCATCGGGTGAGGATTACGCTGCAGTCGATCCTAACGGTGGTGCTTACGTGACTTCATAGAATATCAGACCTTCGAGATCTGAAAATTTCCATCAGTTTGTATGGTGTCTCTTAATTGGATGAAACTGCGCTAGCAGCAGTGAACATAAAAATTCCACTTGAAATTGACGTGATCAAAGGCGGCCTCGATGCAAATTGAATAAAACCCAAAGGAAATAATTTCGTCACTCGATCTAGCTGCCCTCAGGTATAATTGGTCACATACACCCATACGAAATGCAATGCAAGCGTCCTTGGCATCTGAAATGATCTGTTATTGATTTTGTGACATAGTAGTAAAGCCATGTTACAGAACACAATAACAAGCCGACGAAACAGCTGCTTCACGTGATCTCTCAAGGAAAATTTACCTTCAATGACTTGAAAATAATTTGCTAATGCAAAGAAAGGTTTATATCTGAATATTGGTTAGGAGTGAAAATTATGCCAAGTGAAATACTAAATGAATTAGCCACTGAAATGTTACCTCAGTTTCCTCTGAGAGGCCGAACGTGCAACGCCTTAAAGTTGTACACATACGTTATCTTACAAAACTGCACATCATTTAACTGAACATGTGAATAATATGGATTGGAAATAATGGCATAAGATACGTGTTAACTTTATATTACTATTCTGCTTCCAGTATACAGGAATTTACATAGAGAACACCGATAAAAGTAACATCAAACACGTGCTATCCTTAGCGCACCCATACAAAGGTCAGTTCAACAAACATTTGAACAATTGCGTAATACACGCAGCCTATTTGGTGAATGAAATACCTGTTTGCTAAACTTGGTCACGAAACAGAAGTACGAAAAACGAGCGGAAACGGGCCCACGTTGATCGTAGCAGCTAGTGCCCGTCTGCTACTAATCCCACAACATTGCCTAAGTTATCATACTGCCAATATAGCTCGCCAAGCCATAAAATAAACAATTAACCTTATATTTTGGAGTCGGCTTATAGAAAATATATGTGGTTTGAGGATTTGGCGGCGTATAAGCTGCTTACAAGATACGAGGCTGTACTGCCGGATCAAATCGTTGAAGGTCCACGATTTCTCAGCGAATAACCGTTCCGCGACATCGAGTGGTGCTGGTCAACATCCCCCCCTGATCGTGGGGCGGTTATTCACCGAAATACCGTACACCCTAGACGATGGGATCCCGCGGTACATCCGAGAGCCTTGGAAGCATAACATATTACGTTCAATTCTCTGTAGCAGTGCATGAGCACAAACCATGAGCTGCATTTAGTTATCGCTCTCCATCTTCCTCAGTTTAATGCAAGGCACCTCAATCAAAAGCACACAATATCATAGACGAACACAGCACAGTTTCACTCTACAGCAACCCAAACGAAATACACTTAAGTAGAACGCCTTATTTTTGCTTCAAACGAAGCAAGCCACGTGTTGCGACAATGCTGTACCTAGCCATTGGGCAAAGTTCACTTCAGAAATCTCAGACAGACACTATCGATCAGCCGAATCAGTGGCGCATATGCGGCATTCGATAAATGTGCCATAGATATAATAGCAAAGGTATCTCACGGTAAGAAACTGAGCAAATCAAAGTACAGGGTGACCCAAAAGACCCTTAACATTTTGAAATTCAGTACTTTACGGAATAATGTAAGTAGAGAGATAAAAATTGACACACATGCTTGAAGAAACATAGGGTTTTATTGAAACAAAAAAATGTACAAAATGACCATCAGATGGAGTTCCATATGATACAAAAACAAACTTACGATAAAAAGTTGATTTTTAACAAATGTGATGCTCTTTATAGCAAATGCTCAACTTGTCGGCCGTTAGTCATCATTAGTACCTGTGATCGAGTCACAATGTTGTGAACAGCACTGTACAGCACATCAGTAAGCATGGAGAGAAACTCGCATCGGATGATGTCGTTTAGCATCCCTAAGGAGGTCGGACGATCGTTGTAGAGTTCCGAGTTTAGGTAACTGCACAACCAGTAATCACACAGATTGCGGTCTCTGACCTGAGACACTAAGCATGACGCACCTGGTGCCTCAGCATGCGATCCTCACCAAACGATGTGAGCAAGAGAAGCTTAGCCACATGGAGGGGAAAGCTATCCCACGTAAAATTCGCACCTATCAGTTTGTGTTTATTAGCCAGGCTATCTGACTATCTCTCTCACTACAGCTCATGCGGCGTTAGTGACCTGTTGCTCTCCAGCCATCTATTGGCCAGTTTTCACACTAACCTTTGATTTCGATAACACCATGTCATATCAGACGTGTGTAAATTTTTACCTCTCCAGCTAAGTTATCCCTTGAATTAAAATGCATTTTCAAACTTTAAGTTAACGAACTTTTAGGTCACCCTGTATACGGAAGATGGCTGATTACAATGGACTAGTGTTAAGTTACATGTCAAGTTACATGAAGAGCCTCCACATAACTTGAAACCAGAAAAGTGGCACGCAATGACCTCTCTTTACATATGTAATGCTTTCTTATTCTCTAAAAGTACCTGTGGTAGCCTGCACCCCCATTTGGCCGAATGTCACGTCACACCAAGCTCCCGCGAAACAGGGTAGACGAATGCAACAAGAAGATTGCACTCAGCAAGTTTTCTATTCTGCTGCCCTGATTTAAGCTTGTATTGGTGGGTTTAGTGGCGGATGAAAGCATGTTTCTAATGTGTTGAATGATATTTCAGCAAGCAGTTTCGCAAAATGTATGATTAAAATAATGACGTTAAAGCGTTTTTAATTAATCTTGCTACTGACAGCCATTCAGTGAAAAGTTAGAACTTGTTGAGAATGTTCAACCAGCTCCATGTTTAGGTGATTTAAAGACAGAGAACAAATCCATAAATTTCATACGAACATCTAATTCTGATAATTACAACAAAATAGTCTGGTTATGCAGTGGTGAAACATTGTGTAAAGTCTTCGATTGCCAATGTTTGTTTCTCAGAAAAAAAAAACAAGTCTGTTTGGAACAGTAAATAGCCTCGCCATTCTGAGCATGATAATCTGCACAACTACTTTCACTGTGTAAGAAATCAGGTCCCCTTAACCATGCATGGGTATCCCAGGGCATATTTGGTAAAAGCAGGATTGATTTTCAGCAATATGAACAGACATGTGAAAGCATTTTAAAAGCACAATTAACTAGTGAAATTCGACCTGGGACATACTTAGAGAGATTGAAAGAAGCCACCTGATATTAGGAAAACTAGAATTATCATTTTGATGTACAGGGAAGCTACGACTCCAACAATCGTAGCAGTTACTTCGGGAAAAAAATGTGGTGCTACAGAAGAATACTGAAGATAAGGTGGATAGATCACGTAACTAATGAGGAGGTATTGAATAGGATTGGGGAGAAGAGAAGTTTGTGGCACAACTTGACTAGAAGAAGGGATCGGTTGGTAGGACATGTTTTGAGGCATCAAGGGATCACAAATTTAGCATTGGAGGGCAGCGTGGAGGGTAAAAATCGTAGAGGGAGACCGAGAGATGAGTACACTAAGCAGATTCAGAAGGATGTAGGTTGCAGTAGGTACTGGGAGATGAAGCAGCTTGCACAGGATAGAGTAGCATGGAGAGCTGCATCAAACCAGTCTCAGGACTGAAGACAACAACAACAACAACTTCGGGAAACCATAAAAGTGGGACCAAACTGCGAACAATGAAGCACGTTGATTTCTCATTGCCGTACGAGATTTTCTATTTAACTTCCTTTATTGACAGTTCACGAACTGTTCCACTGAATGACATTACGTTTAACATTGTGTAGTCAAAATTCTTAGGATTACATTGCTCAACAAAGATTTGGAAGACTTGAAAGCTAAGCGTTAACAGATACAATGGCTCTCAGAAAAATATGATGCAAGCTTATGTAATACTGCAAGGAAGAGAAAAAAGGAAAACTGCACAGAAATATACTCAAAGAATGACTACAGGAGAATGTACCTTGAGATATTAGGTATGATAATGATACAGTTAAACGCCAAATTCGGTTTACTGCCTCACGTAGTTTTTCGAAATGTTTGCCTCAAACAAGATACGGATCTGTTTGGGAAGATGAAAGTTCAAAACTCATTTTCCGATGACATTACTGAGGAGTTTCGAAAGAAGAACCGCAGAACAGAGTTCCACTACAGATAAAATCATGGTGAGTAGTCAACACACAGACACATACAAGTGATAAATTTCGTTTGCCATGTCTTACCAACATTTTCAGGATACCCCACTGGACTACTGTTTATAGCGAGATAAAGAATCTGAACACCAGTTGCGAACATACTTTACGCAAAACTGCATTTATTTAAAGAAAGAAAGTGGAAGATTTGGTTATGACAAACGAGAAAGAAATAACATTTGAAATTACATGAAATGTTTTGAGTCCTCACGTGGGGAGAGCGCTTAGCATTGCAGATTATCTTTTTGTAGACGATGTGCTGTGACGTCAGTGGCAGCTCGTCGATGCTGGCGATGTAATTATTGTAACTCCACCAGTCATGAAATTGTCGTGGATGCTTCCTCTTGTTTAATATAAGCTTCTCCAGGCTTCAATATTACCCTCTATAGCATTTGTTTAGTCACACGCCGGATAGACGTATTTGCCCGACAATAACGTCTCTTAAACACGCGATTCTGTCATCAATGCCCCGTAACTAATTTTAAGAGAGAGTAAAATTCACTTTGACTCTCCGATGGCGAAACTACAGCGTATCCGCTTTTAGCAATTACAATTGTGAATTCACAGTTCTGGCGAAAACAGTACCACACGCCATAAACAGTTTGAAAGTCTGCTCGGCGGCAGTCTTAATGAGTGGGGCAGCATGTTAAAATTGCACGCAAGATATTCAATTCAAAGTGCAGTTCGATTAGGTGCAAAACATTTCTGTCCTACGACAATCACAATCCATTCGCATAAGCATTGTCACAGCTGTTTATAGTGCTCAATGAAGCTTCCAGTATTCACAAACTAACGTTTTGTTTTATAACGTCCATGTGGGAAATTTAGGCTGGTCCATGCGGCCGAGCGGTTCTAGGCGCTTCAACCCGGAATCGCTTTCTGCTACGGTCATAAGTTCAAATCCTGCCTCGGACATGGACGTGTGCGATGTCCTTAGGTTAGTTAGGATTAAGTAGTTCTAACTCAAGGGCACTGATAACCTCACATGTTAAGTCCCATAGTGCTTAGAGCCATTTGACCCATTTCGAAATTTAGTTTATACCGCGACCGTAAAATAAGAACACTGACACAAATTTTCGTTTGTTTCACGACACTGCAGACAATTGACTGTCGCTCGCCGACTGCAACTATGGATTTCACTCTTGCGCTGTGTTCATACAACAGTGCCGCATATTAACGTTCAGTTTCACGCAGTGCAATTTACAAAACCATTCCAATGATGATCAAACATACATTCAAACTTTTCATAACTGGGATTCACAGTCAATTTTTTGAAAGACGTCATGTTCACGCCAGTGACTGTTAAACTTTTTATTTCCAATATTTGCAGTTTCGGCCTTAGGCCATTATAAAGTGCAGATATGTTGTCTTTAAGCCATGTCAACTTTATACACGCTGACACAGTTACATGTCGTTCTTCGAATGCATATATTAGCAAATTACAGCGACATGAAAATGTGTCAGCGTGTATAAAGTTGACACGGCTTAAAGCCAAAATATCTGCACTTGATAATGGCCTAAGGCCGAAATTGCAATACTGGAAATAAAACGTTTAACAGTCACTGGCGTAAACATGATGTCTTTCAAAAAATTCTTTCAAACGTTTGTAGTTAAAAAGATATTCATGTAGCAACATAAAAAAGCAAAACACAGTTCCTTTCCATACTATACAACAAAATAGAAAATTATAGAACAAAATTGAAAATATTCTACAACATCAAAGATATTTGTACGTAGTAAATGAAGCAACAGAAGGGACAGAAGAAAAATTTAGCTTACGTAATTAGCAGCATCTTCATACGCAGAGTCACGAAAAACGCTGATCAGTGAGGAGCTGAATCCAATGGATTCAAGAAGACGGACGGCGGTTCTTGTTGTCAGCAACCTGTTGGTGGAGAGTCGGGGTACAACACTGCAGTGTAGGCTAGGAATGGCTTCAGCAGATTACAAGGAGCACAATCGGAGAGCCTTTGAGGTTAATGTTGGTATCTTGATGACTCTAAGTTATAGTCCAGGCACTGTGTTGTGTACAACAGTGTGAAAGTGAATTAAGTGCTGCCAAATATAACTGACTGACGGTTGTGGATTCCACGCAGGGTTTGAGATAGTGATTGTTATGCTAGTAAGCATGTCTGTAAAGTCAGCACATCATGTGCAGTTGATTGTGCAAGAGAACTGAAATCGTCTCTATTACAACAGTAGCTCTGTTCTGCAAACAGTGATTATGAAGTGCCCTATGTTTTTGTTTATATTATTATATTATTTAAGTGAATGATTCATCGTATGTGTAACTACATTACTGACCAATTACACATAAGTTTCGATTATTCGGTAATGTTTTTAGTTGATTTTTTGGTGACTGGGTGTAATTACTAGTTAGAGAACAAGGACTAGTTAGCGAGCCGCTTTTTTACTTATTGTCTATCCTAGATAATATGACTCTGTTCTCTTGGTATTCCGGGACATCTCACCTAATGCCTTGCGACTTTTTCCGTTGTGGCTACATTACGAACTAGGTCTACGTTCCCTCAAAGCCGAGAACACTGGAACAGATCAGAGAATACATTAATATTGTTGTGACGACCGTTGAAAGGATGGTAGCGCAAAAGTGTGGAACGAATTTGACTACCGCTTGGACGTGTGTCATGTGACCAGAGTGGCACTCATGTAGCATTTGCAAAGCGAAAAATACAAACTTGGTAAATTTACGATCTTTCTCATGCATCAGTCACAATTGTACATGTAATACTTAAAAAATGTAGAGCTTTGAAAACAAATTACTGCTTTTATGAACACTGGTACATGCAGTATTTTCCTGTAAAGCGTACGCGAGTGATTCGTCCTTGTGGATTCAGATGTAAGGATCGGTGTGGGTGGAAGAGCAAACGAGCTGAGATGAACAAAGTTGAGACCAGGAGCGGAATAGCCTGTCTCGATGTCTTCCGTATTTTGTTAAGAGTTTGCAGCGCCATTACAGGGCTTCATATTAGAAAACTTGAGCAAAATGTCTGTCGTGCGTATAACAAGCACGGTGTTCGTCGCTGGGGTTTCCTGTTAGGGGAAGAGGCGAGTCATTTGCTGACGTGCCGCTTTGCATGCAGAACCGCTTCCCCTTAACTCTTGCTGTCTGCGCACCCACCCTGCCTGTCGCATTACATAATGTCTCTGAAAGAACCTCTGTCGTCACTTCCCATCACTCCCTCGCTCTCCCAACTCTCTCTCTCTCTCTCTCTCTCTCTCTCTCTCTCTCTCTCTCTCTCTCTTCCCCTCTTTCCGCCCTTGTCCCATGTCTATTCACTGCCGTTCCATATCTGCGTCGCCAATAACAAGATTAGCCTGAAAGAGAGTCTACTTAACTGCTACACGATGGCTTCGTATAGACGAATACTTGGAAGAACCAGGTCAGACCCTTATGAGGCTGAAAGGCGGCAGTCAATCCACCTTTCATGAGATTTCGTAGTTTCTTCGAGTACTGCAGTCTTTCATTTTTGCTACGTTTTGCATTCAGTACACCATGTACATTTAACTACATTTCTTAGGCCTGGGCGGCCGCTGTGGCCGAGCGGTTTTAGGCGCTTCAGTTCCGAACAGCGCTGTTGCTACGATCGCAGGTTCGAATCCTGCCTTGGGCAGGGATATGTGTGGTGTCCTTCGGTTAGTTAAGTATAAGTAGTTCTAAGTCTAGGGGACTGATGACCTCAGATGTCAAGTTCAATTGTGCTTAGAGCCATTTGAACCATCTTAGGCGTGGATGACGGCTATTTTGTATGAATATGAGTGTGATTGCAAACGCATGCACATTTGTGAACTTAGGTGGACTTTTCTTGGTACAGCGTTTCCCCAGAGCCCTCGGAACGGCCGTTGCGTACAATTTTCGAAGCTCGCTTGAGGTGCCACTCTACTGGGTAGGCGGCGTGGTATAGCAGTGCGGTCTCAGGCGCCTTGCACGGTTCGCGCGACTGCTCCTGTCGGAGGTTCGAGTCGTCCTTCGTGGCCGGCCGCAGTGGCCGAGCGGCTCTAGGCGCTTCATTATGGAACCGCCCGACCGCTACGGTCGCAGGTTCGAATCCTTCCTCGGGCATGGATGTGTGTGATGTCCTTAGGTTAGTTAGTTTTAAGTAGTTCTAAGTTCTAAGGCACTGATGACCTCCGATGTTAAGTCCCATAGTACTCACAGCCATTTGAACCTCCCTCGGGAATTAGTGTGTGTTGTTCTTAGCGTAAGTTAGTTTAAGTTAGATTAAGTAGTGTGTAAGGTTTGGGACCGATGACCTCAGTAGTTTGATCCCATAGAAGTTACCACAAATATCCAATTTTCTAGTGGATAGTTATTTGCCCCGGCTTTCTTAACATTCTGCACCGCGATTGGTTCCTACAGTCCCAAGCGCAAGGCTAGCCCTCGTCAAATTTTAAACGTTTTAGCGATGGAAAATTTTGAGCGAAGGAGACAGGCGTTGTTTGTCCTGTCTTCTGACTGGAGCAGACTCCTGGTATCACTGAAAAATTCGTCTTGGGGGACTGGTCAGTTCGCTCCCTCTAAGGTTTCTTGGTCTCTGTGCGGGGAGCAGAGGTATGTTTGATTTTTATACATGGTTAGCCCGTAGCTGGTCGCTGAGTAGTCGCTTTGCTGGTGCGTTGTGAGTATGAAGTGCTGATTCTCTGTACACCTGGAAGATGATTTTGGATGGGCGTTAGCTCAGTCCCTTTGTTAGGAATTTTCTATAGATTTTCAAGTCATTATTCAGAAACATTTCGGGTGTGCAGCGAATGATAATTTTGATACGGTTCACCTAGATTCAGATGGGACGGAACTTGTCTATTAATCAGTCGCAATCGAATTCGAGCAATGCGACCCCGATCAAGTTTCGTGCTTCTTTTCGCTGCGAGTCACAAGCCAAGTTTGACGATTTAGCTTGTGTTAGAAAATGGTGACTTTTACATTGAGTTATTTTGTGAATGTGTGAATCTTTGTGTGTGAGCACATGATCGCCCGTGTTGCGTTCCTTGGTCACCCTAATCTTTGCTGAGTTATCATGACCAGTACACTGCCAAATAGTTTACCCTTACGCAACTATAGTATTACGATTTTATGTTTACTGAAATTCAGGAGTACCCTCCATTTTGTGAATAAATGTTTATTTGAAATCTATCTCTTTCGTTAAACTTTTTCATTAAAATACTAGGAGGCATTTAGTGAAATTCAATGCCTGATCAGTCGATCTGAAGCCTGCTTATTACATTGCCCTTGCGCGTTTTCTTTGTGATGATTGGGTTGAAATGAATTTATGTTTATTAGACGTCAAACTACTTGGTATTTGATGGAAGAGAGGGAATAATAAGGACTGTTTTGTTCGATAGGGATCTCGCGACTATGAAAAGTCCACGCTGTACGCCAAAAGTGCGTCCCACCGAACAACGGGTTAGCAGTACAGTTGAACCTCATTTGTACATAACTCTTTTCTTCGTAATTCTTATTATACATAAGGTTTTGTTGTTTCCTGCAAAATATAACTTGAAGAACTTGTTAATTAAACCTTACGAACACGTAATGCATTTTTACGTAATTCGCTGTTATGCGTAACAATTTCAGGTGAAATAAATTGAGCTGTGTAATTGTAATGACCATTGTTGTTTGAAGAGAAGCCCTGTCAAGTTCTCCTTAAGTGAATTGAAGTATTCTGGTATGCAAGTACAGCGAGAGGGCGGCGCAGCGAAGACAAGGGACGAAGAAAAGGGTAACTAGAGAGGTCGACATGGAAACAAAGACACTCCTGGCATTGTTGTTTCGAGTACGAGAGTTTCCCTCGTGGTAACAATTTAGAAATTAAAAGTTGACGGTTGACGTTTACTGTTGAGTATAGATTCTATTTCAGCCGCTTTCGATCACCCATGGAGAAAACACAAAACAAAACAGAACGTAGTAAAATTCCTGCGAGAGGTAGATGCTAACCCATAGAAAACAAAATCGCAAATTCCGTCAAAATTAGGAATCGGGCATACCAAACTATGTGCAGTCATCAACAAAAGAAACAGTATTTTGAACAAGTTTTTACAATTGGGTGCAAATTAAACAAAATGTAACCGTCAGAAAGAAAAGGAAATATGTGTATTCGGAAAAGGTTCTTTTTACACAGTCCCAACAAAAGCGGGCTGCAACTCCACTAGTTAGTAGCGATGCTGAAAGCGAAGGCGATAGATTTAACGAGGCGTATGAACTTCACTACTGATTTCAAGGCTTCATCAGGGTGGTTACCAGGATTTAGAGATCGTCATGGAATCACAGGGAGAACAATCTCCGGCGAATCGAGAGCCGTGGACGATTTCAAGGTGCAAACTGGAATGATGAGGTTCTGCCTGTTATCTTAAGGAATTATGTACCTCACAACATCTACAACTGTGATGAGAGCGGTTCATTCTACACTCTGATTCTCAGTAAAACATTAGCAGAAAAGGCTGACTCATGTCATCTGGAGAGAAACGTAAAATTCGCGTAACAGTTATTCTCATCAGGAATGCAGATGGAGCTGACAGACTCCCCCACCCGTGACAGGAAAATCTAAGAATCCGATTTTTTTCAGAGGTGTTAAGACGAAAGCTATGGAATAAGAAACCAATAAATTTTTTTGGATGTCTATGATTTTAAAGGGACACTGATTAAAAAAACTGGACATCAGAATGAAAATGAAAGAGAATCCTTCTTGTTGTGGATCGGCGTGCAGCACATCCACCACAAGCACGTTTGAAAAACGTTCGAGTGGAATTTTTCCCTCCAATTTTTTCCAGTGTTCTACAGGCGGACGTTATTACAAATTTCAGAGAACATTATAGAAAAAACTGGCTCAGCATTTGAAACCATTGATTGATGCAGGAAATGAAAATCTCTCCATTAACTTTCTGCAAGGCGCGGAATTTATTTCGGCTGCCTGGCAGCCGGTGTCATTCCCACAATCACAACTCTTTACGTAAATCTGATACCATACTGGAATGGACTGCCGCTGATGATAACGATGGTGATGGTGAAATCATGTCTGGTAATGAATTAGCTGTATTTGAGGGTGCAGATTTCGACAGTTGTGTACATTTTGATGATAATCTCGACGTGTGTGTGAGATTGCAGTATGATGAGATTATTGGTGATGTGTGCCAACAATGATGATCAAGAAGGCGGACCAGCTTCACGTAACAGTAATAGATATGGAGATGACGACTTGAATCTTGAAACAAGTAAACTGAATGATGTGTTAAGTGTAATCGATATGTACTGGCGTTACATCAGTACGAAAATTTGTAATGAAAAAGTTCTGAATTCATTGATAAGTTCGCAAAATTGCAAAATGAAGTATACCGTTAACGCACGGAAAGTGAAACAAGCCAAATTATATGATTTCTTTAAAGGGGCATCAGGTTCTAAGTAATTTATTTTCTCTTTAATACTGTACCTTTGTTCTTCGTACAGTGCAAATTACAATGCAGTATCTAATTTCTCGAAGGTGCGCCGAATAATATATTTCTTTAATACTGTGGTCTTAGTCGTTGATCTTTATCTCCATATAACTCAGGTTCAAAGATGTTCAGAAGTTTTCGATACTTTAATAAACAGTGGTTACTTTTTAAAGCCATCGAGGCTTTCCGTTGTTTCCCTATATCGATTCACGTGACGTATATGTAGCTGCTGAGTGAGGCCAAAGCAGACAACCTTTCAAATCGACGTCTGTCAGTACTATTATCTGATATCCAATGATTTCCGTTTCGACTGTACATATATTTCTTCCCTCATTTTGGTACGTAAATCCTTGCCTGTCTGTGGGAGTATGGTGTGTGTTTCTGTGTGTTTGTGAAGTAAGCGTGGGAGGGAAGGATTTTGAGGGCTCTCGCGAGCTCTGCTATACCATTTTTCCTTCCGCTTAACGGTATAACGGATATCACGGCCTCTCAGATGCTTTTTCTGCAATATCACTTTCTTGCTCCGGTGGTACGGTCTTTCTTCCGTTATAGCATCCATAAATTGATTTTGGGGCCTTCTCTACCTCCTTGTAACTCATTTTTCCCCTCAATACTACTGGTACACTCTTAGTAGAGGCATATGATTTCTTCTCTTTGATCTTTCAGCGAATTTAATTTAAACTTTATTCTCTCCGAAGCCGCTTCATTTTCTCACTCTGTCCATCCACCAACATCTTCATGTTTCAGTCTGGATATTTCATTTTTCTTCAGGTTGCTGGACTGGGCATATCTTGCTCAATGCAAAGAATTACGTAAATGATATCTGGCTTTTTATTCCGAAGCTGTGTCAGCTGAGATTATATCATGCCCAAATGTACATGTCATGTGACGTTTACATTGTGCCGTCAGTTAGAAATTTCACGGCACATTTGAATTCCTACCTCAACAAGCAACTGCGCCGGTGCTACTCTTCCGTTCCCGGCGCGACAGCTGAAACCTCTCCTTAGAAAAATTTATGAATTACTGTGCTGATAAACCTCTTACAGTTGAGCAAACCTGAACGTACTCAGACATTTCTGTCTTCCTTATTCCAATCATCACTAGTTTGACACACAACATTTTTAGCGCAACGCAATCTGACTTTCAATAATACCTATAAAAGAATGGCCCTGACTAACAATAACCTATACCTTTCATGAATCACTTACCTCACAAAAGTCTTCGTTACTCGAACTACTGCAATACAGCGAGCGCCAATACTGCCAGCTAAATAATAGACTCTAACTACTGAAGTCACTAACTACTGATAGGCATAGTTATCAAATGAAAGATTTTGATAGAGAGCAAATAATGTATTTGCCTTAATATATACAGTAGAGCGTCGATTATCCAAAGTAATTGGGGGACATGGATGTTCGGAAAACTGGTTTGTTCGGATAATCGAAATGTACATGTCTATTTGCCAAAAAGAAGTACTGTACAGTAAATTTATTCATAAAAACAGGCATCTCTTTTAGTATTTCAAATTAACATACAAAGGCAACTTCAGTAGAAATATATATTATGTGGCACAGTTTATTAAACAAAAATATATACATACTACATACGCATTTTGCATGAACAATACACACAGTATACAAACTTAACGTTTGATACTGCCGCTACTTCTACTGCCAGTGCCAAGCCGACAGAAGTTTGCTGATTGTTGAAACACAGCGGCTTGGCCTGTCAGCAGCGCCTTGTGAAGCCCCCATTAGAAGCAACGTTCCGCCAGCGGTGGCCCAGTGCGGCGACTACCGTGGGAAACTTTGTTTGGGAAGGAGGGGCATGAATGATGGTAGGGTGTGAGAGTAACAGGTGCGAGCGAGTACACAGTTCGGTTAAGCGGTCGTTCGGTTGATAAGCGGCGCTCAGTTCATGACATCCAGTCTTACAAATTTACTCTTTCTGGCGGACACACGTCCAGATCGTCCGCTCTTAAAAATCTGCCATCTCTCCCCCCCACATCCACCACTGCTGGCGGCTCACCTCCAACAGCGCAACGCTACGCTGTTCACATCCAACTGCCTAACACTACAATAGCGAATATTACAACAATGCCAACCAGCCATAGACTGCACACAGCACAGCCAGTGATTTTCATACAGAGCGCTACGTGGCATTACCAATATAAAAATCTAAACAGCCTACTTACACAGAGTGTGTGTGTGTGTGTGTGTGTGTGTGTGTGTGTGTGCGTGGGTGGATGGGTGGGTAAGTGTGTGCGCTCGAGTCGCCAGGCGCAGCCCCACGGCAAGGTCAAAAGTCGTGTACTGTCAGAGCGGATTACGGTCTGACGTCTGGAATGGAATCGACCACCAAGTGCTGGTGTCCGCACAGTTCCGTATAGATGAGGACAAGCGGCCACTGTAGCCATCAGCCAGAGGCAGCCGAGGTGCAGGGGTCGATTGATATTGGCCAGCAAAGGTGGAAACAACCAGCGAGTTGCAGCTCGAGAGCAGTCGTCTGGAGACGGAGCTGGAAGCTTGGCGGAACAGTAAGGCAGTTCGGCTGGCGGACGTTCAAGGTTGGGTGTGCCTTGATGTCAACGAGAGGCTTCGATCTGGCGGGAAAATCGAGAAAGAGGTAGTTGAAGTGTGCTTTGCTCTACGACAAGTGCAAGGCAGTTTCTACCTCTGACTTGTTAAATCTTGCGTTCAAACCACTGAGCGTTTGCTGTTTTACTTAAGCAGTTGAAGATTTACGATAGTGAAAACTAGGGAGTGCGTTACCAGGCCAGGAATATGTGTAGGAGCAAATTATCTGAATGAACTATATTTCAGGGATAAGTTTGCCTGTTAATGATATCGCTGTCCTCTGAGACCTTTGCTGTAGTATGTGCATTTGGTTGATGTATTATTATAGATTGTGCCTGTCTGTTTTCAACGGGTACATTTATGGTTAGGCTCTGGAACATGATTCTAAACTGAGCGCCCTTGTATTCTCCTGTTGATACGTATGATGTTATTTTAAGTGATAATTTGTGCCCCTTTTAATGGTTCAAATGGTTCAAAAGGCTCTAAGCAGTATGGGACTTAACATCTAAGGTCATCAGTCCCCTAGACTTAGACCTACTTAAACCTAACTAACCTAAAGACATAACACACATCCAAGCCCCAGACGGGATTCGAACCTGCGACCGTAGCAGCAGCGCGGTTTCGTACCGAAGCGCCTAGAACCACTCGGCCACAGCGGCCGGCCTTTTTTAATGCAAAGTTTTGATCGCAGAGCCGGACGATGTGGCCAAGCGGTTCTAGGCGCTTCACTCTGGAACCGCGCGACCGCTACGGTCGCAGGTTCGAATCCTGCCTAAGGCATGGATGTGTGTGATGTCCTTAGGTCAGTTAGGTTTAAGTAGTTCTACCTTCTAGGGTCCTAATGACCTCAGATGCTTAGTCCCATAGTACTCAGAGCCATTTTTTTTTAATCTCAGAAGGGCGAAATGTTGATGTTTAATGCTGTGTATTAGACTAATGCTATCTGATTCTGTATGTTGCTTTGTGCCTCTTGTGAAGCTGATTATTCCTGTGCTGCAAGAGTATTATAGAGTTTTATTTTATTACATTAGGTATCAAGGTCATTTGGTAAATTGAGCCATAATTCTTGGTTGTGTTTCGACATGCATGCGACCTGATTTTATATATTTTTAACATTGTTCAATAAAAATTATTTGCGTTATTAAGATCCAACGTTACACATTCCGGGGTCACTTCAAACTCCTAGCGTCATACTGAGCCACAGTATACAGGGAGTATCTCGATTACAACCAAAATCTGGGGCAGTGGTGAACATATACGGATGTAGAAGCAAGAATGATATAGTAAGCATAAGTGAGAAAACAAGTCGTTCGCGTGAATATAAAAAAAAAAGTAAGGATACACCTCCCCTTATGACCCTTTAGTCACAAGTATTGTGAATGGTTTTATGCTTTAATTCCTCTCATTCCTCTCCTATACCCAACATTTCATCTCAGAGAAGCACTTGCAATCTACAGCATCAATTAGTTGCTCGATATATTCCATTCTCTGTCTTCCTCTACAGTTTTGAACTTCACCAGATCCCCCTTGTACCATAAAGTCTTAGCAAATGTCTTATCATCCTTTCCCTTCCTCTTCTCAGGGTTTTCTATATATTCGTTTCCTCGCCGATTCTGCAGAGAATCTCCTCATTCCTTATCTTATCAGTCCACCTAATTTCGGTTTCCGCACAGTCCATGTTTCATTACCTTACAATGCTGTGCTGGAAACAGACATTCTCAGAAATTTCTTCCTCAGATTAAGGCCTATATATGCTGCTAGTAGACTTCTCTTGGCTACTAATGCTCCTTTTCCAACTGCTAGTCTGCATTTTATGTCCTTCTTGTTCGGTCCATCATGAGTTATTTTGCTGCATATGTATCAGAATTCCTGAACATCAGCTGCTTCGTGACCCCCAATTCTGGTTTCAAGGTTCTCGCTTTTCTCATTTTTTCTATTTCTCATTACTTTCGCCTCTTTTTGGTATATTTTCTCAATGCATATTCTGTACTCATTATATGGTCCAGTCCATTCAAAAGATCCTGTAATTCTTCTTCATATTCAGTCAGGATAGCAAATCTTATCTTTCATATTCTATCACCTTCAATTTTAATCCCACTACTGAACCTTTCTTTCATCCCCGTGACTGAACGTTAAGGGTGAAATACTATACCGTTATTAATCCGAGCATTTCGTTCTTCGTGTTCCACTTTAATTTTTCCCTCTCGGTTTTTGTTCATCTTTTTTGCTACCCGTCTTTAACTATAGTGTACTCTCATTTTTCTCAAATTTTCGAACTTCTTGCACCATTCTAAATTCTCGAACATTCTTTCCAAGTCGACAAATACTGTGGACTTGTCTTGAAATTTCTTCAGTCTTGCTTCCATTTTCAACCACATCATCAGAATCGCCTCACTGATGGCTTCACCTTTCCCATAACGAAACTGATCGTCTGAAGATCCTCGATTTTTTTTTCCATTCTTATTTACATTATTCTTGTCAGCAACTTGGATGCATGTGCTCTCCAGCTGACTGTGTTATAATTCTCGCGCTTTCCGGCTCTTCCCTATTTTAGGAATCCCGTGAATCACGTTTCTTCCGGCAGTCTGATGGTATATTGCCCTGTTTTTTCCCTGTCGACTCTTGTTTCTTGTTCGCTCATGTCATCGGACAATTCCTCCTCATGGGCACCTTCAATGTACTCGTTCCACCTATCCTCTCTCTCTCTTCTTCATTTAATAGTTGGAAGCCCACTGCACTCTTAATGTTACCGCAACTGTTTTTAAAATCAGCAAAGCTTGTTTCGACTTTTCTGTACGCCAAGAATCATTTCTTTATGAATCGCCTCACAGCTTTGATGCAACCATTTCCTTTTAGTTTCCTTGCAGTTCTTATCTACATTATTCCTAAGTGACTTGCATTCTTGTTTTCTTGAATTTCCCTGAACATTTTCACTTTCTTCATTCATCGGTCAAGTAAAGTATATCTTTTGTTACCCATGGTTTCTTCGTAGTTACCTTTCTTGTACCTATGTTTCTGTTTCAGACTTCTGTGACTGCCCTTTTTAGAGTCGTGTATTCGTTTTCAACTGAAGCGCCTAGTGAGCCAATCGTAGTTATCTAGTGTCTCAAAGAATTTCAAGCATTTGTCTTCATTCCTTGATACACTGAAGAGTCAAAGAAACTGGTAAACCTGCCTAATGTCGTGTAGGGCCACACGCGATCACGCAGAAGTGCCGTAACACGACGTGGCATGGACTCGACTAATGTCTGAAGTAGTGCTGGAGGGAACTGACACCATGAATCCTGCAGGGCTGTCCATAAGAGTACGAGGGGCTGGGGATCACTTCTGAACAGCTCGCTGGAAGGCATCGTAAATATGCTCAATAATGTTCATGTCTAGGGAGTTTTGTGGCCAGCAGAAGGCAGAAGTGTTTAAACTCAGAAGAGTGTTCCTGGAGCAACTCTGTAGCAAATTATAGAGGTGTGGAGTGTTGCATCATCCTGTTGGAATGCGCAATGGGCATGAATGGATGCAGGTGATCAGACAGAGTCGTATCTAGACGAATCAAGGTCTCATATCACTCCAACTGCACGTTTCTCACACCATTATAGAGCCTTCATCAGACTGAACAGTCCCCTGCTAATATGCAGGGTCCATAGATTCATGAGGTTGCCTCCATACTATTACACGTCCATTCAATCGGGACAATTTGAAACGAGAGTCGTCCGACCAGGTACGGCCGAACACCCACCGTCGTCGCGAATAGTCGTGTGAACTAGCAGCTGAAAATTGATCGCGTTTTTCCAGAGATATTTCGTACACTTTCAATCACGACGGCTCCAAAGACAGTTTTTTTCTGGAGTAAAATATCAATTGAGTTCCAGTCTATTTTTAATAATTTGTTTCCCTGAGTAATTTGATTTAGTTACTTTAGCAGTCTGTATGCGTTCGTTGAATTCTATTAAACCTGTTTGTAAATAGGTTTATCATCATCCTTCAATAACCCTAGAGTGTTCACAGATATTATTGTCTATGTACTAACTGATTATGTAATTTAGTAAACACCGAATTACACATTTAGTATCCTCATACACTTTCTCTACTTCTTCATCTTCTGCTTGCGACATCGGCATGTATACATGAACTATCGTAGTCGGTGACGGTTTGGCATCGCTTCTGATGTGATCAACCCCATCACTGAACTGTTCACAGTAAATCACTCTCTCCCCCGCTTTCTTCTTCATAACGAATTTCTACTTTCATGGTACAATTTTCTGCTGCTGTTGACGTTACTCTATATCTGTCTGACTAGAAACTGTTGTCTTCTTTCCATGTCACTTCACTGATTTTCTGCTATATTTAGATTGAGCCTTAGCATTTCCCTTCTCAGATGTTTTAGCTTTCTTACCACGTTCATACTTCAGACATACATCGCCCTTGGTTTTAGAACGTAACCTTTTTGTTTGAATACTGCCATGTATTTTAATTGTATACCATTCGTTAAGTTCTCGTTTAATTGGCCCCGAATTTCACCCACGTCCCTTGGTTTGGAGTTTTGGTAGGTGCATGATGGAACTGCAGCACTTTTATCGGCTGCTGTAAGACACCATGTAACGTAAAAAATTGTCCAATGTGGCTACGCAGAGCAGCTATACGGCTTAAGTAGCGACAAATGAAATGATTTATGAAACTCTTATCCAAAACCAGTGAATGTTTAAAGTACCTCTCCGACAAATTTGTTCATCTACCAAAAGTTAAACTGAAAGAGTCCAAGGTTGTTGAATATTTCACATGAATACGCGGAAGGATGCATTAGTGTTCAATTCCACTTCAGGCGATCAATCACTGTAAACAGAAAAATGCTCTTAACTCCTAGAAGAAACCGTAAGGAATGCCTTCAAGTGGACCGACCACCTAATATTGGTTGTGGGTAGAGCAGATACCAAGCTGAGTTAAATATGAGGTATCCTAAATAAATGAAATTCATCCACAAAGGAACAGTATTTTAACACGCTGACTGCCGCACACGTACTGATACGTGTTTCACTAACACACCTGGCCAGACCATGGCGTCACGTTCGTAAGACTGGTAGCTATCCAGATAGGATTACTTGAGGTTATTTCGCTTGCTAAGCTAGAGCTCAAACTTATCAAGTTACAGTGTCAGTCACTAAAAAAGAAACGTTGTGCACTATGGAGAGGGATACTGATAAAATCCCGAGAGCATACGTTTCAAGAAGAGTTGGGAAACATAACTATTCCTTCCAAATCTCGTGGAATGCCCACAGCGTGACAATTTCTAAAAATTAGAGTTCTTTCGAAGGCTAGGACTGTCGCGAATGGAACAGAAAACCATCTGCTGCACGTCGTAATGTGGTTGTCTGTATATAGATGTAGCCGACGGCACCTGTGACGTACTCCAAAGATTGTGGGATTTCTGCTGTGGGTAGCAAGCCAGAATTGTGCTGGGAAGCCACAACCTATGGAGACGTCGCCGTAAGGCAGGTGTGAGACCGCAATAGCCGCATGTAGCGGCGAACTCGGTCGGCTGAGCCCCGCCAGTGACTGTGAGTGCGACTGCAGAGGCAGACAGCACGGAAGCGGCGACAGCGCCTCATTTGCATCCCAATTGTGGCGGCTGGCACTCCCTCCCCCGCTACCCTCCTCCCCCCCCCCCCCCCAACACTGAGAGTGCAACGCTCCCCACTGCCATCTCACATTGTCCTCCAACTGCTGCCTTTCAAGTCAATCCGAGAATTTCGTTGCTATAAAGTTGCCACGCCAACCATCTTCTTATGCAAACGCCAAGTACCGGCAAAAGACTTAGAAAACTATGTTACATTGGGTCCTTGCAGTGTTGTCAGCTGAAAGCTTTCTTCCCTCCCTGTTCCCTGTTAATACTAACACTAAAATTTCCATGTGCATGTTCAAATGGTTCTAAGCACAATGGGACTTAACATTTTATGTCATCAGTCCCCTAGACTTAGAACTACTTGAACCTAACTAACCTAAGGACATCACACACATCCATGGCCGAGGCAGGATTCGAACCTGCAACGGTAGCAGCAGCGCGGTTCCGGACTGAAGCGAGTAGAACCGCTCGGCCACAACGGCCGGCGCCATGTGCTTGTGCTGAGTGCTGTAGGTACACTAGTTCTTCAAAATCAAATTACATGTCCTTAAGTTATAGCAGGAAGACGATCATGACAATAGGTGACAGGACCCAGTTAACTTGAACTGAGACAAGCTCGTTGGTACAAAAATGAAACAGATTTAGCCACGTCTGTTATTTTAAACTCAAACAGTTGCATAGCGGATTCATCTGCATTTTTGCAATGCGACAATTGGCTTCGCATCTGTAACTCACCAGTTAGATGAATTGGAGGTATATAGGAAAGACGCCAGTAAAATTAACATTACGAAATAATGTACGTAGGAGCACTGAAAATTCGGAAAAGCCATATTATGTGAGAAAGCCAGTACTTTAGTATTATATTTTCACTATATGGATAGTCGCTGTCAAGCCACATTAACCAGGCGCGCAGGTGTTCTCTCAATTGTGCCCATTCTATGTGAGTTGGAGCCTTGCATAACTAGCCCTACAATTACATAAAAAAATATCATAGCTGAAAGAATAGAAACGAAATGGCTTCTAAGCCCTTAGCATTAAATGAGTTTTTACGTAAGGACGTTACAGACCGAACAACGCGAGAATCTCAACATGATTACCAAGTTCGTAACAGCACTGTCTCATCAGACACCATCTATTAGAAGTTGCACGTGAGTAAGGGCGACAAATTTAGTTTAAACTTTTAAACTTTACTGCCTTGGCATCTGAAATAGTGCGTTACTCAAGCTAACAAATGTGAGTATAATGTCATGATGTCGCTTGAACGTGAAATTCGTAACTCAGTTTCAAATTACGGTAAAAGAACTCGAGTGACTCTAGTGCAAAATATGTTCCGTTTTTGTGGCATTATTTGATTTCAGTTGATGAATACCGATTAGCGATGCTGCGCCCATATTGAGGTGACTGCATATTGTCCTCTTGCGACGAGCCCTCTCCATAATTCATCACAGGTAAATCCGCAAGCGTGCTCTGTTCCACTCCATACACGGAACAGAAGTTCCGCGGATTCATGTCATTTGACCAACACGTCAAATCATCTGAATCCCTGCGTCTGGTAATCGTATTACTGTAACCGTTTCCCGGAAGGTTAAAAAACAAAATGCCTGCAGCGAGTAATTGTCTTTTTTGCGGCAATCATGTGTAAGTATTGAACGTTTAGTGATGATGAAGGGCTTGGAAGCCGTGAAATGTATCGGATACCAGGATATTCATCGCCTTTTGTAAATGCTGGGCAACCGTATACTACCGGTAAATAGACGTTGTTTTCATTTGTCAGATAGGAGAAGCATAGTATCTTGTAGGGCAATTAGAAGACTCCAATTGAATGAGGCAGAAGCACTCACACAGGGAAATTGCCAGGTACCTCAATATCCTCAAAGCAGAGCAAGGTAGTAGATTGCTCTATACATACCACTGTCGGTGATTAAAATCTTTTGCCCATATAGCATCAGAAATTTTCACAACTTTAAAAAGTATATTATACAGTAAATGAATAAGCATTATTTGTGTTATTAATACTCCAATTTTATTATCAAATAAATTCAATTGTTTCAGTCACGTTATAAGTTCTGTCTGTGGCATCGTAGATCCCAAACGGAAAATCCGATTTTAATGCAGTGTTTCGTATTTGAAAGTTGGTTTAATCGAGATAGTCTTAGCTATGTTCTATGGAAGTTTGTTCAACCATCTGAATTTCATCAGCTAAATGAATTAAAAATATTTTCACCAACGCTCTCTCTTGATATACGCTACGTAATACGTAAGAGCTAAATTAAATTACGTAGTGCCATGTTGTCGAGCTCAAGAAGATCTAAATAGAAGTCCGCAAGAACATATATTTGGCCAACAATAATGATTTTTGTAAGTTTCACGCCTATATCTGTATATCAGTCTGTGGCACCCTAGCTCCGAAACGAAAGTTCGAATTTTAATGAAGCTTTTATTATTTGCAAGCTGGTTTAATCAGGATGTTTTTAGCTGTGTTCCACGAAAGTCCCAAAAATTTCAGCATCTAAATTAAGCAAAAAATTTTCCGCCAGCGCTCTCTATTGATGTTGTTGTTGTGGTCTTCAGTCCAGAGACTGGTTTGATGCAGCTTTTGGTGCTACTCTATCCTGTGCAAGCTTCTTCATCTCCCAGTACCTACTGCAACCTACATCCATCTGCATCTGCATAGCATATTCATCTCTTGGTCTCCTTTTACGACTACTGCCCTCCACGCTGCTATCCAATACTAAATTGGTGATCCCTTGATGCCTCAGAACCTATCATACCAACCGATCCATTCTTCCAGTCACGTTGTGCCACAAATTTCTCTTCCCCATAATTCTATACAGTTCCTGCTCGTTGGTTATGTGACCTACCCATCTAATATTCAGCATTCTTCTGTAGCACCACATTTAGAAAATTCTGTTCTCTTCTTGTCTAAAGTATTTATCGTCCATGTTTCACTTCCATACATGGCTACACTCCATACAAATACTTTCAGAAACGACTTCCTGACACTTAAATCTATACTCGATGTTAACAAATTTCTCTTCTTCAGAAACTCTTTCCTTGCCATTGCCAGTCTACATTTTATATTCTCTCTACTTCGACCATCATCGGTTATTTTGCTCCCCAAATAGCAAAACTCATGTACTACTTTAAGTGTCTCATTTCCTAATCTAATGCCCTTAGCATCGACTGGTTTAATTCGACTACATTTCATTATCCTCTTTTTGCTTTTGCTGATGTTCATCTTATATCCTCCTTTCAAGACACTGTCCATTCCGTTCAACTGCTCTTCCAGGTCCTTTGCTGTCTGTAACAGAATTACAATGTCATCGGCAAACCTCAGAGTCTTTACTCCTTCTCCATAGGTTTTAATTCCTACTCCGATTTTTTCTTTTGTTACCCTTACTGCTTGATCTTGATATACGCTATGTAATACGTAAGAGCTTCATCAAGTTACACAGCCACCTGGTACCAGATTTTAGAGCTCAGAAAGACCTTAATAACTGTGGCTCAACTGTTGAAGGTAAACATATGCTCTCGCATATGTTCTTTATGAGATCTACAATTTAGTACTAAATCAAATGATAGTGTAGTATTCACTAAGGCAGCCAGTTGCAAGAGAGCGCAATGGCAGGCTACTATCTCGCGACTGGATTTAGAATTGTACGATATTGCAGTGCTGCTGTTATTCTGATTACGATGCAAAGTCCCTTTTGACACACATATCCAAAGGAAATTTGCATCGTAATGAGAATAGCACACGCACTGCAATTCGTGTTTGTTTTCAGGGCAAGCGACTTTGAAATACACCGTCTGAGCTCTGCGGGAATATTCGGGGGCTGGAACTTAAATAATGGCAACTATTTATTCACAACCGATAGAAAAGAGTTACACGTTTGCACCTGCTACTGTCTTTCAAAGTAGTCACCAGCGTTGTGTAGAACCCGTTTCCAGCGATTTGGAAGGCGTAGTATACAGCTAGCAAAGTCTGTTCTGTTGATGGTGCTAATGGAGCAGTCTACTGCCTGTCGAATCTCTGGAACAGTACTGACGCGAATGCCACGAAGCGGTTCCTTCATCTCCGGAATCAAATCAAACTCACAAGGACTTAAGTCCGGGGAGTATGGTGGATGGTACAGTACTTCCCAGTCCCCGTTGACCGAACACAGCAGCCACAGCTTACACTGTATGGTACAGCAAGTCCAGGTACACCGCTAGACTTGCTGTGTATTTATATACAGTGTAAGAGTAAGGAAGGAAGAGTTGAGGATGTTTTTGGGGATGGGAAGCGAAAAACCATGATGAGTGGACCAAAGCTTATACTAGTGTGATGGAGTGTGAGTTGAAGGAGAAGGTGAGGAGCAAGAAGTGAAATGAAATTAGGAGGGGGATGGGGGGTTGAGTGGGAGAGTGGGAGAAGGTGAGGGATGCAAAAGGCTCTTTCGTTTTTCATGTAATTTCATTAGTTATTTTATATTGAGTCTGGTTCCCAATATTTATTTGGTCATCCAGCAACTTTTTTATTTTGTGTTAATGCTTTGCATATGTGGAAATTTTCTTGGAGAGGGAGGAGGTATCTGTCTAATCCTAGATCCTACTCACGGAGCTACTAACGATTTGAATGTCATATGACGCGGAAGTGCCACCTTCATTAAAAAGGTAGGCGCCTAGAACAATTTTCTGTAGTATACTGATGAGTTTTGGGTTATTTGAAAGTATGGCTGAATAAATGAGTCAACATTTGTATAAATGGACAGAAAACATGTATTCGGGAACTACTGCTTCGCGGCAAGATATTTTGTGTTAACCGAACTCTTTGTCAGGCAACGTTTGCAGCCGTACGTTTTCCGTTATGAAGTAGCATTCCAACACAATTGTATAAGAATGAAACACGTTTCGCGTCCCTCAGTGAACTTCAATATGCAGTCGTATCACCTCGGAACGCCGGTGGTGCTCTTTGTGTTCCGGAGAGCCGAGCGTCCCTCGGAACGGAATTGAATTGCAGAGACGTCCTCTCATGTGTCTGCCGTAGCGGAGGCAGAGAATTTTTCCCGAGGTGCACGGCGAGGTGAATAACCAAACCAAAATTGGCAGAATAAAATCAGACACACACACAAACTTGCGAAGAGGTCTGGTTCTTGCAGAAGTCCATCCGACGACATCGCAGAGTATGCAAGCAATGGTGTAGTAGTGTCATAATATACCTAAGATGCGCCGTAATTTCAAAACACATTTTGTTCTGGTTGAGTTTGTCCCTTATTAAAAAAAGCGACTGCAATGGAAAGTTGTAGAAAACACTTACGACAGTGGAAAGTGTTTCACCATGAAGCATCAATCTAACATTTAAAAAAGTTTGTAGAGATGTTTGTGAGGTAACTGGTATTTAACAATTTACGTTCCATTCCATTCAGTTCTACATTCATTATTAACACCAAACTCTCGTGTAGCCTTCACTCGTTTATTCCTTGTTAAATGTAAGCACACAGCTTCCGAATGTCATAACGAGGAATTCTGCCGTTTCTAATCTAAGACACATTGCCAAATGTGTGTGTGAAATTTATGGGACTTAACTGCTATGGTCCTAATTTTCTAAGCTTACACACTACTTAACCTAAATTATCCTAAGGACAAACACACACAGCCATGCCCGAGGGAGGACTCGAACCTCCGCCGGGATCAGCCACACAGTCCATGACTGCAGCGCCTTAAAACGCTCGGCTAATCCCGCGCGGCCGCAAGACACATTGCGTCACTTCAGAGGACTGTTAGGTGAAAGCTCGTATGAAATCATTCACGGTGTTTCAGATAAAGTGTATGCCTCTGTAGCTTACAAAAGGATAGATCACAGTGAAACTTCCCCTTTGTATGTAAAGAATGACAGTGCTGGAAAACTCTTACGTTACTTGATTTTCAAACAGCTGAGCAAAACCGAACGTACTCAGACAGTTCTCTCGTTACTTATTCTGATCATCACTAAACTGACACACAATATTTTTAGCGTCTCACCTCCAACTGCCAAAGCTAGGCGCTGTTCACATCCAACTGCCCAACGCTACACTAGCGAATATTCCAACAATGAGTCCAACCAGCCACAGACTGCACGCAGCGCAGTCAGCGATTTTCATACAGAGCGCTACGTGGCGCTACCAACATAAAAACCTAAACAACCTACTTACAACAGGAATATTTGTTTAGATAAGTCCATAGAAGTCCATTACTGTTTCTGCGGGGTCATGAACATAGTTTGAGTTCTTTTACATAGATTTACACTGACGAGATACATTTTTTTAACATAACATTAGTGTTTTCTATCATGTAGCTGATGCATTTAAACCAACTGTGTACAAAGTAATTTAAATTTCAAGTAATAGGGGTGAATAGAGCTTGTTGCAAATAGTACTTGGCTGTGTGCAGATAGATGTTATGGTGGCAGAATGTTGATTTAAGCGAGGTATTCAAACATGTGTCCATTTTCCTAAATGTACAACGCAGTGCGCTTTTTAAACGATTTGCAGACGGGATGTAACGTGCCCGGTAACACAGAGCGACGAGATTCCTCGATGCGCTTTTAGATGTCATGTTTAGTTTGACCGCTGACCTTCGCCTTACATCGCCTTATATATGGCAAGTTGGACAACACAAACAAATGGAATTCATAATGCCGCAGATACTGACATCGAATAAACATGGTATACACGTCCAACGAGTAAGTTGACATGTTGCTGACACTTGGCGAATGCCGAAACTATGGCAATGAAGCAGCCGTGTTGTATGCCATGAGATATCCGGTAGAAACGAGCCGGCAGCCACTACATTTTTGCGTTCTGAACGACTTCAGGAGATAACAAGTTGAGCGGCAGTAACAGACGATGACAAGCAATAAGTCAGCAGACGGAGCTGTTTGTTTTAGGTGTAATACACCACGATCCTTATGTTTGCTTACATGATGTTGCTGGTAACAGGCTTACGTCTGTGTGGCGTGTAGTACAGAGTCACAGGGTTCGCCCATACCACTCGTTACTGACATAGGAGCTGCAAGAGAACGATTTCAGTATAGCTACTTTCCACAGATGGGCCGTGCGTAATTTCACTCTGGCCACCTTACAGACTATTCTCCAGTAAATCCACGTTCACAAATTACGGTACAACGAACTGTCGTAATATACTTAGGTCACAGAGAACCCTAGGTGCATATGTACAGTCAATTGTCAACGCCGGTGATCCGTTAATGTGCTGTGTGGAATCCTTGGGTATGAATCATTGGTCCACAACTACTTCACAGTGATAGGTGAGAGGTATCGATCTTTTGTCGTAGACAGTTTAGGGTATTTTTTTCTTTTTCTTTTTTAATGTCCCTATACACATTAGAGAGCGTATGTCGATGCAGCACGATGGTCATCCAGGCTTTTATGCATTGGTGTTGTGCAAGAACTGAACAACAGATTCCCAGTCAGAAGGTTGGGATGCAACGGCCCACAGGTGTGGCCCGCACATTCATCCGATTCAACACCAGTACATTTTTGCGATGTCTAAAGCATTGTATTTATACCAACCAATCTACAACCCCAGATGACTTCAAACGGTGCGTAGAGGAAGCTTGCCGCTCCGTTACATCCTGTCCGGAGGCTGTTTAGAAGTTGCATTGCTTTGTGTCTTCAGGAACATGGGCACGCACTTGAAACCTCACTTAAATCAACATTTCGCCAACAGAACAACCACCTGCATATAGTCAAGTGTTAAATGCAGCATGTTGCATCCACCCCTACAGGTTTGAAGATTTGTAGACCCCAACTAAACGTAATAGAAATGTGATTTATATTGCTTTGTGCACACCTGTTTTAAATGAAACAGCTACATCATAAAAACTAATTTTCTGTTTAAAAAAATATCTCGTTTGTGTTACTCTTTGGCAAATAACTCAATAAAACACGTTCATAGCCCGACAGAAAGTGTAACTTTCTTTATGTGTATCTATTTCAATAGATATTCCTGTTAGCTATTATATTTTAAGTAACAGATGCATACACTTTATCTGAAACACCCTGCGTATCTTCTCGTTGGGTCTCTGACACTCTCTGTAGGCGACAAATTAACTGACGGAGCGGTGTAGTCAAGCGTCCCAACATTCCTCTTTGTGTAACTTCTGTAATTTTGTCGGCGTATTTGTTCTTCTAATCATTTTCAAATGTGCAGCCGGATCTCGTCGACATTCTGTCACGATATTTCGGCCCAGAGACGTCCGGTCGTCCTCAGGTGAGTGGACAACTGTTGAAGAGTTCAGGTGCATTCACGGTATTTATGCCGAATCTCGCGCTGGCGAAAAATGTCTTGCTTCAGGTGATGACACGCGTGGGATAGCCGAGTTGTGTGTGCTGCCTTCGGTGGTGGAAGTGAGAGATGTTCTTATCATAGAGTAGGGAATGACCCCGTCGATTCCACTGTGACTATATAATTTTAATTATAGGATTCTAATTTTTATCGAGTTGAAAGCTTTTGGTCAGATTTTTATGATTATCGGTAAGACGTATTTGCGCCGATTCTTTGATTACTGAATCTCAAAAACTCGAAACTGGAGCTAAAATTTTTCTTCCATCCTATTCTATTGAGTGCCCCATTGCTACTGATGATTTAGCCGGCCGGCGTGGCCGAGAGGTTATAGGCTCTTCAGTCTGGAACCGCGCGACCACTACGGTCGCAGGTTAGAGTCCTGCCTCGGGCATGGATGCGTGTGATGTCCTTAGATTAGTTAGGTTTAAGTAGTTCTAAGTTCTAGGGGACCGATGACCTCAGAAGTTAAGTCCCATAGTGCTCAGAGCCATCTGAACCATTTTTACTGATGATTTAAACGGCTTGCGAAGACCGATTTATCTTTCATGTTCTGTAGAATGTTCCTGGACAGTTCGTCACGTCTAGCCTATACATTCAACACCACACTCACAGGGGATTTTATAAAGGCCCGCTTTTTTCAGTTGTAAATCATTTATAATGGATCCAACCAGCACTAAGCCCTTCGCTGGTGGACGGACCTTGATTTTATTTTTCATAGCAGGACAGAGCAGCATGGACAGCTGCATCAAACCAGTCTCAGGACTGAAGACAACAACAACAACAACAACAACAACAACAGCAATCTGCCTGTTTTGGAACGTCAAAAATTGGAAACTTGGATCTGTGAGTGTGACCACGAGTTAAAAAATTCAGAGTTCACAATTGAAAACCTGTGGATCTCCTGCCCCTAAAAAGGCATGTCGGTCAAAATAGTCATGTCTTATTGTTTTTGCGATACTGAGGGCACAGTGTGATCACAGTTCGTTTCAGGGGAAACAACTGAAAACGCTAAACTTTACAAGGACATAATGCAAAGTTTCCGAAAATATATTCGAAGAAAGAGACCAGAAAATGGATCGATGGCTTTCTTCTGCGTAACGAAAACACGCCAAACCGCGCTTATGATTCATGTGTTTTTTTGCGGAGAAAGCGTTCCGTCTGTCCACATCCACCTTATTAACCAGATTTAGCACTACAAAACTTCTGACTCTTCGCAAACATTAAAACAGTGGTTAAATGAAAACGTTTAGACACCGTTCCTGACATCGAGAGGTCCACGGCACAGCATCTAATCGCTCTTCTAAAACAAGCCATTCAGTAAACCTTGCACTCGTGGATTTAAGGTCGGGATAAGTGAATTGCCTTCCAAGGAAAGTAATTTTGAGGAGATCGGATCAAATTCCATCGTTAGCTTCTTACTTTTTTTTCTAACAAAATTATGCACCGGATTTTTGGATCACACCTCGTAGCTGTCGAAGCCAGTTGCCGAATCTCGTCATCTTCTAGTTCAGGCGAAGCCGGTCTGGAAGAACGCGTGCCTACGCTTCGTGCAACACTGTTGTCGAGAGTCCGTTCATCGTCACTCGTTCTACAGCCATACAGCCACATACATGTATTCGCAACTTGATAAAATGTATTAGCAGCTGCGAATACGGACAACCAACGTCTGTATAATGGAAAGCTAACAATGTAAGTTTGTGCCGGGCCGGGACTCGAACCCGTATTTCCGGCTTAATGCGAGCAGCCGCCTTAACCGCTTTGGCTGTCCGTGCACCAACCACGGCCAGACCCAAACTTCCATACGTCGTTCATTTGTCACTACCTGCACTCGTACATATTATGCAATTCCTTTATAGGAAGAGGACTTTTTCTTTATTTGAAAGTCACTGCCTGGTCTCGTCGGATAAATTCTGCCTTTGTTGTCCTTTGGACATGCATGAATGTAATTCTTGACTATACAGGCCCTGCAATATCGCTTCCAGTTGTGCGGTTTGATGGTACGATGCTGCCATATCCCTCACGCCATTGATTCGACCTCTCTCAAATTCCGAGAGAAGGTGATAAGCTGTATCTGAAAGTCCTCTGGGAGTACTAGGTAATCTCCACCTTAAAAGGAGCTTCTGGTATGCAGATTACGTTGCTCTAGCAGCCTAGAGCACAGATTTCGAATCAGTGGTAAACGCCCTCACGATTTTTCTGAAACAACTTTACAGATAAACAGGGTGTATATGACCCGGGACAAACGGGAGATCCAGATAAAACCCGGGAATTTTGTCATCCGGGAGAAAACCGGGAAAAAACCCGGGAATTTTTTAGAATTCCGGGAATGTTTCCTGGTTTTAGTTTTCAGTTAAATTTTTGTGATTTTGACTGGTAGGAACCAATATTCCAGCAAAGGGTATTACTGTATCCCGCGTGTGCAGGATAATACTGCAGCAACAAAACATTAACTAGAGAAAGAAAAAAGCGAAAATAAAACTTAATTCGCAAATGAAATGCGCCATATACAACAACAAAACACAGTGCTCTTACAAGCGTCTGCCAACAGCAAAGCGTGTCAAACGCTTTAGAAAGACTATTCAATGATTCATAACGACAAATTGCCTCCGATGAGCGTGACATGACAGCTGTTGACATTAGATTCGATTCAGCAGTCGCGGGCGGGCTATTTTGCACGCGCAGTTGAGTCGCATATGAGTAGTACCTTCTCCCGCTTCTGGCTACGGTTGTGTGGCTGGGCGCCACTACCTAGTATTGCCCCGGGGCTGATGCACAAAGCAGTCTCAGTTGTGTGGGGAGGTTGGTAGTCCCCACGTGACCTGTGTTTACGTTTAGTGTTTCCTCTTCATTTATTACTTTCACATTAAATGAAAACAAAAGGGAAATCTGTGGCTGGGAGCTATCTAATGAATTAAAATACATTCGCATAATTACGGAAGGCTAAAATATGTTAGAATTATCAGGTTTTATATCCACCTTTCTGACACTCAAGCATTAATCACCTTTAAAAAGAATGAAGTTATTTTTGTCGCTTTGCTAAAGAGATCTGGCTTTTATTAATCTTTTGCGCCGAGGCAGTCACTTTATTTGAAACGAAGTGTTTAATTTCACACCATTGGCTAGTTTCAACTGTTCGCTGCATTTCAAGTGCACGTTTTCCGTCTTCTAGCTCGCATGGCATTATGCCATAATAAAGAACCAAACTTGAGATAATACAGTACTGGTACTCAAGAAGATTTACATCCAAGTCTGAACATACAAATGTGTACTTTAAGTCGAATTATGCATTTTAGTATGGTTCACGAAATTCTATGAACTGGAAGTGTCCTCTGATGGCTTGTTTCTTTTGTGACATAGTGCAAGATCTTTTAATGTTTTACACGTACGAACATACGGGCTTCCTGTGTCATTGTAGCGGTGGTACCTGTTATCTGGCGCTCTCTGGCAACTGCTGAAACGAATCAGTTTCTAACAGGTCGCGGGAAAACATTGCAGATGATGGTTTGAAAAGCGGAACTTGCAAAGTAAATTTCCTTTTACACAAGATGAACTATATGCGAGAATGTACTATGAATTTCTTAAATCACAGAGCGTTTGACTCTCAGTTAAAATCAACTCTTTGAGGACGACCATCTAGAAGAATTTCAGGCCAGAAGATCAGACTTTTACGTCGTTTTTAAAAATTTTACTGCCACATTTGTGTGATATATCTTAACGTGCGACACACGCAAGAAAAATCATCATTATATGTGGAAGCTTAGCTTGTCTTGGAGCTTATTAATCTCCGAGACTACGACTATGTGTGAAACCTCTGTTTCTCTTGTAGCAACACTATGTATATTAATTTAAACCATCAACTTTTCTTGTTTGTGTTCGTGCTACTTAAGAGTGATCTTGCTATTGACAGACTACATCACGTGTCCTATGCTGTCATCAGCTGGCAATATCATATGACATGAGCTATGACTGACTCCCAAAAGCACGTCGCAATCTCGATTTCAATGCCTTGGAAAGTAACAACCGGTGTTTGGTGGAATTCGAATTTATATCTTCGTAACACTAAAATATGCAGCTTACATGTTGCTGCTGCACATCAAAGATCTTTCCAAAACGTGTTTTCCACCCCCTGAGTTTCGTTTTCTAAAGTGCCGGGAAATTCTACTTTGGTGTATAAAACCATAAACATTCAAAAGACTGATACGTTTTACAGTGCCAATGAAAATATACTCTAACATAACACGGGGAAAAATGTATTTTCACCCAGGAGAAAGTGTATTTTCAACCGAGAAATCCGGAAAAAATCCGGGATTCTTTTTTCGTTGTCCATGTATACGCCCTTGATAAAACAACACAAACCAACTAAAACCGAATCCCACAAAGTCACAAGTGTGTGCTATTCATTTAAGAAACTAGAAAGATAATCGCAAATTAAAGTCAATATGGTCAATTATTGAATTGGAACACTGTGAGACCCCATAATATCTAGGAGTGGCACTTGATCCCTTACTGGGGTGTATACGTGGACATGGAAAAAAAATTACCGGAAAATACACTTCTTCCGTATTAAGTGACAGTATTCTCTTATTCGGCACTGTAAAACTCATCAATCCTTTGAATGTTAATGGTTTTATATACAAGAGTAAAATTCCCTGGCACTTTAGCAAACGTAACTCGGGGGGGGGGGGCACATTTTGAAAGACCTTTGATGTCCAGAAACATGTAAGTGACATATTTTCGTATTACGAAGGTATAAATTCGAATTCGACCAAACACTGCATGTCACGTTCCGACGCATTGAAATCGAGTTGCGATGCGCATTTGTAAGCCAGTCATAGCCTTATGTCACGTGATCACGCCAGCTGATGACAGCATAGGACACGTGATGTAGTCAGCCAATAGCAAGATCACGCTTAAGCAGCGCGAACACACAAAAAAGAAAAGTTAATGGTTTAAATTAATATACATACCATTCACCAATAATATTGGTCTCGAAGAAAAGCTAAGATTCCACACATAACTTTGACCTTTTTTTCTTGTTACACTTTAAGGTATCACACAAATATGGCATCAAAAATTTTAATAGCGACGTAAATGTCTGATCTTCTCGGCTCGAAATTCTTCTGAATGGTCGTCCTCAAAGAGTTGGTTTTTAAATGAGAATCAAACGCTTTGTGATTTAAGAAATTCATCGTACATTCTCGCACATAGATCATCTCCTTTGAATGTAACGCTTTTCAAACCACCATTCGCAGTACTTTCCCGCGACCTGTTACAAATAGGTCCGCTTCAGCAGTTGGCAGAGGGCGCCGGATAACAAGCGTCACCGCGCTTGCGCACCTACGATGACACAGGAAGCGCATATGCTCGTACTTGTAAAACATTAAAAGATGTTACATTATATCATAAAAGAAACAAGACATCGGAATTTCGTGAATTATACTAAAACGCATAATTCAGCTTAAAATGCACATTCGTATGCAAATTATCTTGGAGTATCAGTACTGTATTATCTCATATTTGGTTTTTTATTATGGCATAATGCCATACGTGCACTTCAAATGCAGCGAACAGTTTAAACTAGCCAATAGTGTGAAATTAAACACTTCGTTTCAAATAAATTGACTGCCTCAACAGAAAAGATTAATAAAAGCCAAGTCTCTTTAGCAAACCCGCCAAAACAACTCCATTGTTCTGTAAGGCGATTAATGTTTGACTGTCAGAAAGGTGGAAATAAAATTTGAAACTGATAACATATTTTGGACTTCCGTAATTACGCGAATGTATTTTAATTCATTTGATAGCTCCCAGCCACAAAAATCCGTTTTGTTTTCATTTAACGTGAGAGCAATAAACAAATAAGAAAAAACAAAGTCACTAAACGTAAACACAGGTCACGTGGAGACAACCCACCTCCCCACCACAACTCTCACTGCTCTGTGCATCAGCTCCAGATTTACTATATTTCCGAACCGGGGCAATAGTAAGAAGTGGCGCCCAGCCACACTTCTGTAACCAGAAGCTGGAGAAGGTACTACTCATACGGGACTCAACTGCCATTGCGCAATCTAATTTAAACAGTTGCCACGCCACGCTCATCGGAGGCAATTTGTTGTTATAAAGCATTAAATAGTCTTCCTAAAGCCTTTGACACACTTTGCTGTTGGCAGACGCTTGTATGAGCGCTGTTTTGTTGTTGTATACGGCGCATTTCCTTTGCAACTTATTTTAACTTTATTTTCTTTTTTTTTCTGCTGTTCATGGTTTGTTGCTTCACGATTCTTCTGCAGTAGCGGGATACACTAATGTCCTTTGTTAGAGTACTAGTTCTTACCAGTCAAAATCACAAAAACTTAACTGAAAACCAAAACAATGAAAAATTCCAGGAATTCTAAACAATTCCCGGGCTTTTTCCGGTTTTTTCCAGGATGAAAAAATTCCGGGGTTTTTCCCGGATCTCCCGGTTGTCCCAGGTCGTATACACCCTGTTTACTTTCAAGAAGCACTGCAAGTCGAAAGTTTCTATCAGGAACAGTCTTCTACGAAACCTGGCCGTCTTACAGAGGAATAGTCGACCTGAAACACTACTAAGCTCTGAAATGACACTGTGCTACTCTGCGGCAGAGTATGAATGTCCTGTTTGTTATAATTTAGCACATGCCAAACAGGTGCACATAACTCTCCATGACTCTTGCAGAATCATAACAAATTGCTTCAGATCCACTGCAGTCGAATGACTTTGCCACCTCGCAGGAATAACACCTGAGGAGAAATAACCGAGAAAGAGGAAAGAAAAAAAAGTGGAGAAGGAAGAACGCGTCTTCTGTATGGGCACGAATCGCATCCATAACGACTAAGTAAATCGACAGGACTTGGGACCATTGATGAAAAAGCTAGGTTGCAACTATGGAGAGCTTCGACCTACGTTCCCCCTGGTTGGAAGGAGTTTCATAAACCGTACATCCTGGTTATGCTGAGAAATGGACGACTTAGAAGTCCCTGAACAGACAGATGTCTGAAGTTGGCAGTTCAAAAATTAATTTGGCTGGATGGGACAACACTGGTCAAAGTGGTATTCAGTGCGGTTGTGGAGAAGCCCAGACCGTTCATCATACACTTCTATTCCGACTGTGTTCAGCATTCTGCACAGAAGATGAACTTGATCAGGCAACAGAAAACCATTCGAAGCAGCCAAGTTTTGAGCAAAAGTAATATAGTCGTAACTGTGTATGTAACGTGTGTTTCTGATACGACGATAAAATAAATACCATTTTCATCCGGCTGTAACCAAGTTTGCAAAATCAAGTCAAATGTGTGTGAAATCCTACGGGACGTAACTGCTAAGGTCATCAGTCCCTACGCTTACACACTACTTAACCTAAATTATCCTAAGGACAAACACACACACACCCATGCCCGAGGGAGGACTCGAACCTCCGCCGGGACCAGCCGCATAGTCCATGACTGCAGCGCCCTAGCCCGCTCGGCTAATCCCGCGCGGCAACCAAGTTTGCAACTGGCAGGATTGACTATGATACTCGACGGATGCGACACACCCTGTTTATAGAGGACGTCCTCGTCACGTTGAAGACAGCCCAACGAAGAGTACTCGAAACAATGCTCGTTCTTATGGACTCATATATAGCGCGTAGGTAAGTACTCATTGTCTCCGCTCTATGCTTACCGTGAAGCGAGAGATTTAAGTGAGACCCAGCCTTCGAACATTTTCCATGCAGACAGTACATTTACGGACACTGGTTCCTAATCAAAACTTTATCCTCTAAGTTTCTTTTACAACTTCTAGAAAGCTGTGAAAGTAACTGTGAAGGACCCTACACACTTTCCACTTCTGTAATAAGGTCTTATAGGACCAAACTGCTGAGGTCATCGGTCCCTAAGCTTACACAGTACTTAATCTAACTTAAATAACTTACGCTAAGGGCACACGCACACCGATGACCGAGGGAGGACTGCAACCTCCGACGGGGGGGGGGGGGGGGGGGGGGGGCGCAGAGCACGCACTTTACTAGGTCGCGGTGTGCATTGACTTATGACCTATGCTTACCATTGCTTTCTCTCATCTCGTCTGTTCACAAGTTACTCCACACACAAGTGCAATCTGGCTGCTTCATGACACACTATATTTCAGCATACTGATAGAACACGTTATATGTAGTCCACATCTATAGAATGGGTTTAGTTTAGCACCCATTATGTACGACTGTCTTTTTCTTTTCTACTTTTTTTCCGGCCACATGGTCCCCTGATTTGTCCCACAATATTCTCTGCCTCGCCCACAGAAAAAAATCTATGTTAAATAAGTACTAATGTACTCTCCACCCATTTACTGTGCTTCCAGTATCTCTAGCTATTTGTAAGTTCAGAATCCTCTGCAATAACTTGTTCTCACTTTGTAAACATGGATAATGAAAAGTGCAACACAGCTAAGTGAGTAGCTCAAGTGAGATGGGTAAGATAAGGTGTCTTTTCAAGTTTCTTCACTTTGTGGCCATGTTCTTCATCATTTTGAGAGAATATTAGTACAAACAGTAGAGTAATAGAAACGTCACATGTAAGTAGAGGAACAGTAGAGAAAATAAGACACGTCGTATCGCACCAGTCGACCCTCGTCCGGCGATTCTGATTTAGGTTTTCCGTGATTTCCTTAAATAACTTCAGGCAAATGCTGGGATGTTTCCCTCGAAAGAGCGCGGCCGACTCCCTTCCCTACACACCCCTAAACAGAGTTTGTGCTCCTCATGGCCTCATTGGGGATGGGACGGTAAACATTTATCTCCTCCTCCCCCTCCTCCTCGTCAGAAGACTGATTAACCCCTTCGCAATTAAAAAAAAAGATTTAGTGAAGAGCGGTGGGTAAAGGAACATTCATGCACTTAAAAACAAATTGTGGTGATTGTTAACTTTTAAATTCATTAATATACAGAACAGTTCAAAGTCCTTGTATCAGACGTCTGAGGGTGACAGGCCACGTCATGGGGAACAACTTTTGTTAGACACCGAGTGTTCGCTGATGCTTCCCGGCAATGCTACGATTCCTTTATAACTGATTATGCCCCTGAGCTAAGGCGATATAGATGCACGAAAAAAGTGAAGAAATCGGAAAAGAAATGGTTGTCGGAAGGACTGACTTAGCATACAGTAAATTCAAAACAAACTTCGTTGTGATTAAAAGCAAGGGCAATAACATTAGCAGTGAAATGGGAATTCCACGGTTAAATGTAGAGGAGCGAGAGGATAGGTGGAAAGAGTAGATTGAAGGCGTCTGTAAGAGTGAGGACACTGTCTGATCACGTGACAGAAGTAGAAACAGGAATCGACTGGGAAGCGATAGGGGACCCAGAACTAGAATCTGACTTTAAAAGAGCTTTGGACGACTTAAATTCACACAAGGCAGAAGAGAGAGACACTGGGGAAGTGGCAACAAAATGAGTATCAACATTGGTATGTAGGGTGTATGAGATAGCGATATACCATCTACCTTTGGAAAAAGTATCATCCATACAATTCCGAAGACTGAAAAAGCGGATCTGCGCGAGAAATAGCGTACAATCAGTTTAACAGCTCGTACATCCAGTTGCTGACAAGAATAATATAAAAAATAATGGAAAATAAAGCTGAATATTTATTAGATAACTATCATTTTAGCTTTAGGAAACGTAAAGACATCAGAGAGGAAGTTCTGATGTTGTGTCTGATGTTGGTAGCAATACCGAAGAAAAATCAAGACACTGTCGTAGGATCTGTCGACATGGAAAAAGCGTTCGACTACGTAAAATGGTGAAAGATCTTCTAAATTCTAGGAGAATTAGGCGTAAGATGTAGGGAAAATAGGGTAATAAACAGTGCACACAAAAACAGAGGGAACAATATGACCAGAAAATCAAGAAATCAGTACTCGGATTAACAGTGGGTGTAAGACAGGCATGTAGTCTTTGGCCCATACTATTCCGTCTGTTCATCCAAGAAGCAATGATAAAAATAAAAGAAAGATTATACAGTGCGATTAAAGTTTAAGATGAAGTTAATGAATGATAAGATTTGCTGATGGCGCTGTGTTCTCAGAGAAAGCAAAGAAGAATTATGGAATGTGTTGAATGTAATGAAGAGTCTAATGAGCACACAATATGGACTGAGAATAACCCGAAGAAAGACGAAAATATTGAAAAGTTGCAGAAATGAGAACAGCAGGTAACTTAAGATCAGAACTGATCACGAAGTAGATGAAGTTAAGGAATTTTGCTACCTAGGCAGTAAAGTGACTCTTGTTGGAAGGAGCAAGGAGGACATAAAAATCAGACTGGTATTGACGGTAATCCTGGCCAAGGGAAGTCAACTAGTGCCAAAAATAGGCCTTAATTTGAGAAAGAAAGTTCTCAGATTATACGTTTGGCACACAGCATTCTATTGTAGTGGACTGTAGAAAAACCGGGTCAAAAGAGAATGGAAGCATTTGAGATGTATTGCTACAAAAGAATGTCGAAAATCAGTTGGACAGATCAAATCAGAAACGAGAAGGTTCTCCGTAGAAACGACGAAAAAAGGAAAACACTGACAAGAAGAAGGTACGGGATGATAGGACATCTGTTAAGACATCAGTTAATAACTAAAATTGCTCGAGAGGGAGTTACAGAGGATAAAAGCTGTAGAAGAAGACAGTCACTGGAACACATCTATTCAGAACATACACTGAAGAGCCAAATAAACTGGTAAACCCACCTAATATTGTGTAGGGCCCGGCGAGCACGCAGAAGTACCGCAACACGACATGGCATGGACTCGACTATTGTCTGAAATACTACTGGAGGGAAATGATACTGTGAATCCTGCAGGCTGTCGATAAATCTGCAAGAGTGCGACGGGGTGGATATCTCATCTGAACAGCACGTTGCAAGGCATCTCAGATATGCTCAATAATATCCATGTCTGGAGAGTTTTGTGGCCAGTGGAAGACAGAAGTGTTTAAACTCAGAAGAGTGTTGCTGTGGCCCATCTGTAGCAATTCTATAGTGTAGAGTGCCGCATTGTTCTGCTGGGATTGCGCGTCCATCGGAATGCATAACAGACATGAATGGATGCAGCTCACCAGGCAGGATACTGGTCACAGTCGTATCCAGACATATCAGCGGTTCCATATCATTCCAACAGCTCACATCCCCCCACCATTCGACAGCATCCTCCAGCTTGAATAGTGCCCTGCTGACATGCAGGGTCCAACGATTCATGAAGTTGTCTCCACACCTGTACACTTTCCTCCGCTCGGTCCAATTTGAATCGACCGACCACGCAACATGTTTCCAGTCATCAACAGTCCAATGTCGGTGTTGACGAACGCTGGCGAGGCGTAAAGTTTTGTGTCGTGCCATCAGCAAGAATACAAGAGTGGGCCTTCGGCTCCGAAAGCCCATACCGATGATGTTTCGTTGAATGATTCGCACGCTGACACTTTTTGACGGCCAAGCATTGAAATCTGCTGCAGTTTGCGAAGGGTTGCACTTCTGTCACGCTGAGCGATTCTCTTCAGTCGTCGTTGGTCCCATTCCTGCAGGATATTTCTCCGGCCTCAGCGATGTCGGAGATTTGATGTTTTACAGCATTTCTGATTTTCACCGTACATTTGTGAAATGTCGTAGGGGAAAACCCTACTTCATCGCCATCTCGGAGATACTGTGTCCCATCCGTTGAGCGCCGACTGTAACCCCACGTTCAGACTCGCTTAAATCTTGACAACCTGTCATTGTAGCAGCAATAACCGATGTAACAATCGCGCCAGACACATTGCCGACCGCAGCGTCGTATTGTGCCTATTTACACACCTCTGTATTTGAATATGCGTGTCTATACCACTTTCTTTGACGCTTCAGTATATGTATCAATCGGTACAGTCAGATGATAAGATTGACACTGATGATGAATTCGTGGTGCGCCACATCAGATCAGTCAGAATACTCATGGCAAAGAGAAAAGAAGTCCCTGAGAGACGCCAGGACGTAGTCATTCGTATGCATAATGTGTTGCCGAAAATGTTTTTTTGCCTAAAATGTTTTTCTCAGCTTAGAAACATACTTTCTAAAGGTATTCTTGTTGAAAAACGCTCTATAAATTTAATGGGGTAGATAGTATGCTGTCGCAGCACTCAACGTTAGTAGACTCTGCTATTCCGGTGAATCTTGTCGTTCCTGTGCAGGCGAATTCAATAAAACGACTCCTAGCGTCGCCGCGGTGTGTCAGAAGATATTTAGTCTCTAAAAAATTTTGTTCCTTGTACTGTCTGCCCCTAAGTGGCAGGCAGCACCGCATAACAGCCACGCTATGAGGGAAACAAACCAACAGCAAAACAGGCGAAGCCATTAGGTAAACACGCCGAAGATTCCAGTCGATTATTGGATCTTTTCCTAGCAGAGGTCGCCGCGACATATCCGGCCACGGATTCCTACGCCGGATTTCTATTGGCTCCAGCTCACTATACAGGCCCGGCCGGTCGAAGGCAGACCGGTTTTCGTCCGCTGCTAATCGCAACCGCAATAGCAGAGTCTCCGAGAAGATATCACCGAAGCCGCTGTACTGCACCGCCGATCGAAGTACCAGTCGACTAAGAGGAACCACATCTCCGGCTAGATCGACGGACGTCTACATCTACTGTACAGCCAGCTATTGTATTGTGGAAGAAGTTACGTTCAATAAACTATGTCGTAATCTACCACTCTTAACGTCTGATACATAGACTCTGAAACACTCTGTTGACAGAGCAGATAAAGAACAACTTGCATGGTAACTATTTCATCTACCTTAAGATAGTCAATCCAACTTACTTCGACTGCAAATGGGGGCAGCTGAAGTAAATTAGGTTGCCCACCATTTTATGGCGCATGAAGTATTTTGTGGGCGAGTTTAATTCGCCAGTATTGTGTGTGTGTGTGTTTGTGTGTGTGTGTGTGTGTGTGTGTGTATTTGTGTGTGTTAGAGAGAGAGACACACACACAGAGAGAGACTCTATGTTTGATTTTAATGCGTAGAGAAATTTTCATAGATACGGCCTGATTATCATTAGACCCATTGGCTGTACGTGTGTGCGTTTGGCTCCGTAATGAAAAGTGGATATACAGGAAAAGGAGGAGCCGGTATTCGGGCTAACACGTTTCAGAAAGTAGTGGTTCAACTCCAGTCCGTCAAGCTACAGCTTAATTCGAGTAAATGCATTCAAAAAATTTGTAGTCGTCAAAATTATACCTTCTGAACACTCATTAGTAATGAAACGAGAAAAGTACGCTTCAGTGCTATAGTTCATGCTAATGAGTGGTGGAAGAGCTAGCTAAAAGGTTGCTGATTTATTAAAACAACCAACTTCTGTACTAAAGGACTGATACATGAAATGGTTTCTGAAGACAGCAAACTGAAGAGTAAAATACCTGTTACAGGCCGGAAAAATAATTCCCGAGTAGCCATAGAAAAAAAAAAGGATGACAACAATACAACTGCGTACAGAACATGTGTGTATTACTGTTGGTGATGAAACGCAAGATCGACGTGAACAGATTACCTGAAGTAAAAATATGACGTATTATGCTGTAATTCTGGACTGTCAGAAAAGAAGTAATGATATCTTGGTTGTGAACTACGGAATTTTGATCTGTGCTGCGCTGATGAGTTTGTCAGAATATTCTTTTATTGTTCTTACACTCGCGCGCTTGTTGCTGAAAGAACGCGGGCCGTTTTTCTGTGTGTTACAGGAAGTTCACGGGGCCAGCAGTTCTGGGAATTGTCTGTGAGGAGTTGGGCGTTCTTCGCGGCGCGGCCGGCGCCATCCATCACCATTAATCTTTAAGCCCCCGGAGGGCTGCCACCGCCACTTGGGAGGGAAGTGACGGTAAATAGGGGCGTGAATCAGTCCGGCCGTGCCCCGGCGAGGGCGCCCCATAACTCAGGCGCTAAGTAAACGGTTATCGCTTTGGCCGCTGCGAAAATCATACCAGCGCCGCCCTGGAGGTTTTCAAAGTCTGCTGGTGAGCATGTAGACTACACGGTGCTTCATTTCAAATTTCTGTTTACTTATTCTGTAGGTAGCTTCCTGTTTCAGCAGAAACGTTTTAATAACGGCGGGGCTCTAGACGGCTGAATGAGAAAATTCGAAATGAGTTTATGTGCATAAAGGTATTCTAATTGCAACCATACACGAGAACAGATTACACGAAGGGAAAACCACTAGTTAGAAAGCACATACACCAAAATAAACAAATGCGTGTCTAATTTCTAAATGATTCTGTTACGTCATTTATTACATTTTCGTCTACTTGCAACAACAACGACTCTGTACTATTGTATAGATAAGTAATATTTTCATCTGATTTTGCGATAAACTTGTGTAATTGACGTTCTGATTTCATTTCTTTTTGTTTCATGCCATTATGTTTAGAAAACTGTAAATATTGATGTTTATGTCAAAAGTCAAGTAATATTGTGATAGAATTGAAATGTAACAAATTTAGAGACTGTTGTAAGATGTTTAAAACTGTAACTGTGCGTCTGGTCCATGCGTAGGCAATGTGTTAGGATATGTAGAATGCCAAACCTCGGGTGAATACCCGGTCTGTCGGAGCGGTAAAAGGTGAATGGCGAGCGCGTGAAAATGCACGTGGGCACTGCACGGCACAACGGGCTCAGTAGTAGTTGGAGTTTGGCACTGGTTTGAGCAACACCTTCTGGAACGAGGAGGCTCTCCGGGAAGTCGTAGCTTCACTGAGCCTCGGGTATGCTGTTCCAGCGCCCACGCAGCATGGCAAAATTCCATAGGCACTAAACGGAAAAAATTGCGACGCTAAGAAGAATTAAAGTGCCGATACGTCAAGAGCCACAGCTGTGGTTGTATGTGTCCTCTGTGCCTCGCCATCTTGCCTCCGCCAACCGCCGCATCGATACTAGCAGGTTGAAACTTTTAGTACTGTATTCGTGTATATCAGAGAGTGAACTGTGTTTGTTTCGTGCAATAATAACCTAAATTTTACCAGAACGTTTCCTTCCTTTAATTATCCTCACAACTAACCTAGACAGGGTCTTTTCCAAACGTTGTGCAATCCGAGTGTCCCGAAATAAAAATTAAAAATTGTGTTAATAATAATTATTTTCAGAACTAACTATATTAGAATGGTGTTTAAAGAAATGTTTTGTTAATGAACCAGTAAATGAATAGCGAAGGTCTAACGAAGTCGAAAGATACCTTTAGTATTGATACAGTAATGAAGTTTTTTATTTCGAGAAAGACTTAAAGGCATTTAAATGAGCAGTAAATAAGATGAAAAGAGTAGTAACTTATATATTGGAAATCTTGAATGAATAATAAATTCAGTAATCATGTTTTTTTTAAATACAGCGATCATAACAGTTTCAGTGTGTCCCCCACCCCCCCCCCCCCCTTCATTCATTTGAATTCTGAAGTGTTCTAAATTGGTTTGACTAGCAAAAGTTAAAGTCAAAATTTATTAGTGTTTTATCTTTATCAAAATTTACATTTTGTGTGTGGCATGAAAGTACAGTTTCTAGGGTAAGCTATGCCAGATTTTAATCAGATTAATAGACAGTATAAAGTTTTGTAGTAAACATTATAGTGTAGTGTTATGTATTCATGATTTTCCATGTCAGTACAGAACGTGAAACTACCAGTTCAATAGATTTTCTGGTTCTAAAATTCTAGTGTATTATGCAGTGTTACAACTTGTTGTTTTGCATGAATATAAACCAACGTGTACAGGGAAGAAACTCAGTTAATGCCTAATTAGGCTGGCGACCGTATTATTATTAAATTGGTAGCATCTTCAGTGTTGCTTTTGGCCCATTCTGATGTGTGGTTGCATTTCGAACTTCCTTGACGGATCATTGTTGTTACAGAGTGGGTGTAAGTCTGATTTGCCACCATTCAGGTACACGCGGTCGATATCTATGTGAAAATCCTTTTTCATAAGGTGAAGCCCGTTTACTTACCATAGCACAGGCTTTAACGAGTACTGTGTCAGGGATTACATACTGTAATTTGACTAGATTTTGTGATACTTACGTACATTTTATTTTGTGATGATTGTGAACTTATTCCTTTACACTCATATACTTATTACTCATATCTGTTTTATGTTCCTATTGTACCACAACAGTTACTGGTTGCAATTGTCTTCTGTTTTGACTATTGTATAAAGACTCCTCTGGATTGTTTTCAACGATGTAACTTAACGACGCACTTTTCATGCTGTTGTATGAGTTTCTCTTCCATAAAGTTAGCATAAATGTTTTGTCAAATTTGTTTACAAAGTGCTGACATGCTCTTAAGTGCACTTTATAGAAGTTTAACTTGCTTTGTATGATCAATGCTACTGCCAATTACTGGCCTCCGTTTACCTCTTTGATGATTCAGTCACCACATTCAGTTTGCCACTGGCTCTATTCGAACACATTACAATGTCAGTGTCAATTATGACTTCTAGTATTATAAAAGGAAAAAAAATCAATTAAATTAAATGTATTTCAATTTTAATCTGCTAATTATATATATGTATTGTGTTTCATACTAGAATGTCGTGTTGCCAGTTTGGCACAGCTTTGCCACAGGAAACACGAAAGACGCCGAAGACGTCCGTCTTCTGGTCGGCTCCTGGCCATTGTCAGAAGGAGGCTAGTTTTTGATTACGCAAAGACTTCTATTATTTGGTAAAGAACAACACGGATTTCTTTACGTAATCAGTATGAATTTTATAATTATCTAAGAGACCTTCAACAATGAACAATAAAAAAATTACATTTGTAAATGAAATCATTAATAAATGGGGCAGAAATGAGTTGTATAGAAAACAAGGAGCGGCCTTCTGTCTACGACCTGGATGCCTTAGTATTCTCTGCTGTAGTGAAGGCTGTTTGACATTTACAAAAATAATATGACGTGGAGGTAGAAAAAAAGGAAAAGAATAGAATAAGAAATCTGGTGAACACTAAATATATTCAAATAATTCTCACAAGCAATTAGGGCTTATTTATAAACAGTATAACTTACATAAGTATGGTGCGATCAGATTTCAGCCTGCCCGTGCTAACTTCTTGGTTCACGTTTTTGTCACAAATTACAGTCATTGCTTTTCTTCACCCTTCGAGACAATTCTTCCACCATTCAACACCTTCATAACAATAACTTGCCGATTTACATTATCGAACATAAATTACTTAATTTTTTAGTTAATTTCTGTTGTCTACACGCTGGCAAGACCGCTCACTTTTATGGCTTCAAGACGACCTTATTTACGCTTTCACATTACAAGAAGTAGTACGATAAAATTTGAAGATCTACAAAGGTTTTTACCGTGATACTTATTATTTACATCGAAGCGGAACGCTCAGTTCAGCTTCTGTTAAAATGTTTCTTTGACTGCGCAATCGATGTATTAGCGTTCGCGCTAGGTGCGCATCTTTACACTTACGTAAATTATATAAAACAAATGTCTTTCAAAGAATAGGCCTCATCTCATAAGTTGATCATTTAGTACACAGCTAGGTGAATGCCTTTCCAAGGGTACTCACAGCTTTCATACGACGGAAAGTTCAATAATATTACAGCCTATATGAGATGAGATTTGTATTGCATTGAGTCTATGTGCTCGCGTTGGGGGAGCTTTTTACTAAACTTTGATTTTTGTGTGAGTATGATACTATTTGAAATTTCTGTATGTTGCAAAACTTAGATACATACTTATGTATATTTTCTATCATTAATTTCTTGAACACTTAACTCCACAGCTTCAGTCTAAATATGAAATTTTGATACGCGTAACGCTTGATAAAGACTTGTGCGATCGAGACCTTTCCATGTTTCAAAGCCGTGCTAAAGTTTCATCGTTGTATAAAATACTTGACAATGATACATCACACGAAAGTTACTTTCATACACGTAAGTAATACAGAAGATACTTTAACCGTCCTTACCTTTTATGAATGCTGATTCTAAGGCCACCACCCATCACCATTAAACATTAACCTTATGCTCCTGTACCCACTTGGGAGGGAATTAATGGGAAAGAGGGGTTGAATCAGTCCAGATGTGCCCCGACGAGACCCATGGTGCTCCATGTCGTACCCCAGTGGCCTAGGTGTCCGCCTTTGCTTACTAATCAAAATGCTCTGGGTCCCGGGTTCGAGCCAAGCCACAGCTTAAACTTTGAATAAAATTCACCAGCGATGGTTGCCGAAGACTTCCACTATAAGAAGTTTCCCTTGTGCTTTCAGAGGTCTTGTCAAAGAGCGCGAAGGGGTGGACGGAGGTTCAGCGCATACTCTTGTCCATGGGGTTGGGATACTGCTCTAAAAGGAGGGAGAATCAGCAATAATCAATGGCAAGAGGATGCAGAAAGCAATGCAACCCACTGAAAAAGTAACATAATGTGTATGCACACGAGATGTGGGCTGAAATTGAAAAAATAGTAGTAATGATCTCTCTATTGGCAAAAGATTCAGGGGTAGTCACACATTCAGACATCTATGAGGGGACTCCCAAGAAGGATGAAATCTTAAGATAAAGATTGAATAGCAAACAATAGGATAACGTTCTCCGAACCAGGGCGTTGAATGGCGGAATTCTGAATGTAGGAGACAAGCTAGAAAATCTGAAAAGACAAATACTGAGGCTCAATCTAGATACAGTGAGGTTAGTGACGTGAAGTGGAAAGATAGCAAGTATTTCTGATCAGACGAGTTAACAGCAGCAGAAAACTGTATAATGGTAGTAGGATTCGTTATGAATAGGAAGGTAGAGAACGGAGTGAGTTACTGTGAACAGGGCAGTGATAGTGTTTTTCGCCGGCCGCTGTGACCGATCGGTTCTAGGAGCTTCAGTCCGGAACCGCGCGACTGCTGCGGTTGCAGGTTCGAATCTGCCTCGGGCATGGATGTGTGTGATGTCCTTAGGTTAGTTAGGTTTAAGTAGTTCTAAGTTCTAGGGGACTGATGACCTCAGATGTTAAGTCCCATAGTGCTCAGAGCCATTTGAACCATTGTTTTGATAGGGTTTTTCTGATCGGAATCGACAGCACAGCGACATGGACAACAATAATTCTGGTATACAAGCCGTTGGTGAAAGCTTAAGATGAAGGGTAGAGGAAGTATATGAGAATACTGAAAGGGTGATTGAGCACTTAAAGGGGGATGACTGCGCTGCGGTTGTGGAGGAAAGAGTAGAAGAAAGGGTTACGGGAGGAGGAATGAGAGGAAAAATACTAATCGAGTTCTGCAAAAAATTTTACATAGAAATAGCGAATACTCTGTTCAAGATTCACACAGGAGGACGTATACTTGGAAAAGGGCGAGACGTGTGGGAAGACTCCAGTTACATTCCATCGTGTTCAGACACATATTTCGAAATCAGCGATTGGACTGTAAGGCGTACCCACAATCAGGTTCAAACTCATATCACAATGATGGAGACTAGGCTGAAGTTTAAGATACTTGCCAGGAAGAACCTGTGGGCAAAGATGTGGGTCACTGAAGTACTAAGGAATGAGTTAGAAGACTGATGACTAAAAAGGATAAAGAAGGCTGACGCTGTGTAGGCTGTTATGACACGGCGAATGGGAACAATCCATTTAGGAAACTGCAAAGCATGGTTGTTCTCGTATTTCTGTAGTGAGCATTTATGAAACCTTAAGGATAGTGGACCCTCGATGAGACGGTACGTCCATTACAAGGATGATTGGAAATTTGGCCGCCATGCTGCCGCGTCCTCTTTGTGACGTTAGAGACAGGCGCAGCTGGCTGGCGCACATACTTTGACAGCCAGGACTGGTTGTCCGTCGAGCTGGACTGGATACAGAGAACCGGATCGAGTCTCGTGAGGTCATTAGAAAATGGCGGCAGATTTTGTGCCTCAGTTCAAATGGCTCTGAGCACTATGGGACTCAACTTCTGAGGTCATCAGTCCCCTAGACTCAGAACTGCTTAAAGCTAACTAACCTAAGGACATCACACACATCCGTGCCCGAGGCAGGATTCGAACCTGCGACCAGACTGTAGCGCCTAGAACCGCTTGCCCGCCTTGGTCGGCTTGAGCCTCAGTGACAGACGGACACTGTGAGTAAGAGAAGTCCGCAGAATGGATAGCAGGTAAACGAGAGCTCGGGACACGCGGTTGAGAAAACCCACGCGGTCCTGATATTGGTGAAAAATGTGCAGAAGGAAAACGCCATGGCTGTACGAATTAGCATGAATCCATACATATTACAATAGTAGATGTATATACGTTCCACATGTCCCCCTAAACTACTCGTTTGATTTCAACCATACTTGGTACACACGTCACGTACTGTATTCCAAGAGGTTTCGGGATTGTGGCAGAATCATGTTAACTTTTTGCGACAATATTTCGGCTGGCAACTGTTCAGCAATCTTCAGGTGAGTGTCCGCCACTGTAGACACTAGTTCACGGAGTCGGGTTTGTAGCAAAAATTGGCCGCGGAGACGCATGCGTATTGGCGCCCGTCTCAAGAGCGTCCTCTTTCTGAAACGTCCCCTTAGAACAATTTATACAAGACTGTGCTTAAACTGACACACAATAGTTTTTAGCGCAACGCAATCTGACTTCCAAAAATCCCTACGAAAGAATGGCCCTGACTAACATTAACCTATACGTTTCACAAATCACTTACCTCACAAAAATCTTCGTTACTCAAGCTACTGCAATACAGCGAGCGCCACTACTGCCAGCTAAATAAAAGATTCAAACTATGGAAGGCACTAAATACTGATAGGTATAGTTAGCAAATGAAAGATTTTAATAGAGAACAAACAATGTATTTACCTTTGTAGTCATAATATATATATCACTTCATGACACCAATTCTTACAAATTTCAAAACTCCGCCACCTCTCTCCCCACATCCACCACTGCTGACGGCTCACCTCCAACTGCGCAACACTACGCGCTGTTAGCATCCAGCTGCCGCTGCTCAACACTACAATGGCAGACAACAATGCAAACCAGCCACAGACTGCACACGGCACAGCCAGTGATTTTCATACAGAGCACTATGTGGCGGCGGCGTTACCAATAAAAAAACCTAAACAGCCTACTTACATAGCCCCAATGCTCCCCACAAAAAATTTACAAATTTTTTTTGGGCAGTGGCCAATACAGATTTGAAATTTTTTTACATAATTACAATAACAAAGAAATGAAATGCACACACTTATCGATACAATGTTGGTCAAAAGCTAAAATTTTCTCACAGTCCATAAAGACAGTCCTGATCGTTCATCACAGTAAAATAGCAGTGTTTTTCTCAAAGACTGAGCAATAAAAGAAAACGCACATGGAAGTAGTGGATTTCTAAGCAGTCTTGAAGAAGTAGTGTTGTCCTTCGAACAGAAAGACAGTGCTGACTCTTGACATGCAGACAGGTAATGGGCCACAACAGAGCAAACCCACAGCAGAGTCAGTCGAAGTTGAAGACTATCGGTAGGTAGGTCATCACAGAGCAGACCCACTGTAGTCCTCGTAGAGCTTACTGTTGGTGAGCCATCAGAGGTGCAGACCCACTGCAGTCCTTGTAGAAATAATGGTATTGGTGGGTCATCAAAGGTGTAGATCCACTGTAGTCCTTGTAGAGATGGCCAGCAGCCATCTGTTTGACTGTGCAGGCACACAATCACCATTGAAGAGTCTTGCGGATAATACAGCAAGTCCATAACCACCACTTGTGCACTCAGAAAAATTGTTTTTGAAATGTCCTTAGAACCAGCAATGCTGTTATACAGTCCCTTACTGAGTTATTAACACACGTGCAAACACTATCAGTCCCTACTTCTCACATATTGTCCATATACTATGACCAACAGAAACGTGTGCAGTGACATGTAATTTACAAGTTACTTAATTTGATGAACTGGTGTCAATTACAATTTTATAACATAAGAATGCAATAACAAAGGTACAAAATACATCTTTAAATAACATCACAATACAGATAACATTTGCAGTAGTATAGGCTTTACAAAAGAATCGAAATAGCAAATACATCATTGTTACAAAAATTACTACATAAGTACATACATAAAAGATCAGAATAACTTTTGAAACATAAACATCACACATGAGCATTAAAACAAAACACAATAAATAATGTCTGAACATATTTACAAAGAAAATAACATAGTGTTTGAAAAATTCTACAACATAAATCTTATTAGCTAAACACATAAAGACAGGAATAAGACAAATACACAAGGGTACATAAACACATAGAGGGATAATACGAAAGGAAAGGACAGGGTTGGTTTTACTGCAGTATTTTGCATAGAGATCTCCCTTAGTTCATCATTATTCCCAAAAAGTCCTATCTAAACCTGCTTTCTGTATTCTGTTCACATCCTATTTCAAAAATAGTTTTTCTCCACTGTACACTACTTTTTTGGCCAAACCATTTTCTTATAGCTTTTCAATGCATTTCTTCCAATTCATCATAGTTACTTTCTTATATAGTCTACCCCCTCTTAAGCTAACTTAAAGCTACTGAGCTCAGATGCTAAACTAAGGGACGAGGCAATGCAGCAGCACAAAACAATTAATACAAACAGCAATAACAAAAAAAATAGAAATTGGCAAAGCAAGCAGCAGTAAATGTAATAACTTATATCTAAACATGACAAAGCTGAAGCAGAAAAAATATTGCAGTAAAAATGTGTAATACCTATGTCACACCTTAACACTAGAGTGATACATCACTAGAACATATGCTAGCAGATAAGTTACCCAATCATAAAAAAAAATATTTTTACAAGTCCTGTGAAGGGAAATGTCTATTTGTGCTCTCTTTTCTAAGGAAGTACACCATAAAATGATTCTTTACTGGGTCTGAAGACAGAAAGTAGTTATATTAGTACATGTATTAAATTTTAATTTAAACAATGCTGCGTTGCAACAAGAAACTAGATATTAAACAAAATAGGCAAAGCAAGGCGTGAAACGTCATTCGCTAGCCATAAGGCATTTCGTAATGCAGTAAACAATCTTCCAGCTAGCAAGACAATAGACATGAAACATTTCTCATCATTTCATTTCAGTAAATATCATAAATTAAGAACTCTACAGTGTAATCATGTTTTCAAGTTTGAGGGCGTCGTATTTACGATGCTTTCTACAAAGGAATGTCAATAGCGAGGATAATGGCCTCTTTTTTTTCCCTGTGCCTCTGACAGGCACACAATAATGGCTTTTTTTTCCAGGCGCCTGTCGCGCAGCTGGGTGCCCACGACGCATTAAGTGCAGGTGGTCACTTACCTTTCTTACTGAAAAATTTACGACGTCAGTTTCCGCTACAGTGACAGTCACATATAAAAATATTTTCACAGGTTGAGAATTTGCTTTACAAATCTGTAGAAACAAAATCCTTTAAATATAATAGTGTCCAAAAAATTTTCATCGGCATTGTAATACATTCACGCATTTACATACATTTCGTAACTCTTAAAGTACGATTCTTGGTTTCCAACAACCTTTTGCACAAACCAGAGTCCCTAACCACTACTCATTATTCCTTGCTTTATTACACATATACATATTTGTCAACACTTCTTCAATATTTAATCATAAGAAATACATAGCATAATCAAATTCCTCACATAGCATCAGCCTATTGATCATAAACATACCACAACAGCGTAATACACATCGTCATCATAACATCATAAAACCTCAACCAAATCTCAAAATCGTCGTGGCTTCCTATTACAAAACCTAAAAAAAATCTGTGCTCTTGTCAAAAGGGTCATCTACCTCCAACGTACTTTAAAAATCATGACCCCATTTCAAATACATCATTCAAAGCTCTCATAGTATCACAATGGTTCTGAAAAAATATGAACAGTTCACAAAGTACAGACAAAATACAAATTCGTAAGTGTGATGTTATCCAATGGTGTAATTACGTAAACATCTGTCACTGATGTAGTAAAGTAAATGTTTGTCTCTCTCAGTTAAATGATCAGATAGCTGTGTAATTTATGTGTTAGAGAAATATGGTACCGATGTGTAAAGTTGTATAAACAAATACCATATTAGCTAGGGCTTCTTGTGCTTGCCAAACACATGGTACACAAAGTAAGCGTGTACCCCCCTGAGGAATAATGTAATTATATCCTCAGGTGTTACAGATTACAGCAATGGAATGAAATGTATCACGGCAAACTTTCTTTGTAATTCAAATATGTTGAAAAATAAATAGTTTAATGCGTGTCCTGTAGCGCTAAATGTGCGTCTTGCTGTAAGACAATCTCTGTGGAAGTGTCGTAGTTATTGTCCTCCGAAAGCTAAGTTCTGCAGAAGTCAATGTACTTACCTCATCATAAACGAAATTGAAATGCTTTGCGTATAGATATCTTAGTTATTACGCTTATTGCCGTTATGAAGTAAGTACTGTACTGTACCTATTGTTGTGCTACAGAAAAGGCTGTCTGATTGTAGCTATACCACAAACGTTACTACTAAAACATGTTTTACTTTCCAGAAAAATTCAGAAAAACTGTGCAGATATAAAACAGATAAACTGCAAAAGCAACATTGTAAATTATCACTCATTTGTAGCGTCGTGATAAAATCGTGTAGCTGTCACATAAACTAACCACTGTGTCATCTGGTATCTCACAGAAAGTACTTTAAATCCAGAATGTATTTTCAAGTAAACCAAAATATTTCATTAAAATTTCATTAGCAATACTGGTAAATGTTCTAAGTATGTGAGCCTTATAGTCGTCACGTAATCGTGCAACTAACAAGCAAGAATTTACACACGCAATAACACAGTGATGTCTGTTCACTATAACAATGCACTCGTAAATACTGTCTAAATATGTTCCGTAGCTTCTACACTGGATAGTAAACTTCAAACATTGTTGCATGTTAACAGTTTCTCAGTGTGACAAAGCATACTAGAAATGTGAAGTGAAATGTTTTATGGCAAAGACAAAGTTAAAAAGCAGATTATCTTTCAATAAACGGATTTACATGTGAAATGTGGTGTAAACCTTTACTCTTCCTAGTACGCAGTGTTTCAACTTCAACGCAATTATCATGTGGTATACGTCGGATTCTGTAAGGTCCATTGTAAACTAGAAAGAATTTGTGACTCAAGTGTTTCTTCTTATGTGACAATGGATGAGCTTTAATGAGAACTTTCTGACCAATATATAATTTCTTTGCATTTGCTTTACCGTGTAATTTTTTCCTTTTGTCTGCAACAGAATTTATATTTTTAATAGCCAAATCAATCATGTCTTTGTGTCGAAGTTTACGTGTATTTGGAAAAGGTACAAGCTCTCTGATTCTGTTTGGTGGTTCTTTATTCTTCAGTACAAGAACAGGTGGTAAAGCAGTGGAGTCATGAGACATTTCATTCAGCACGTTTTGAAATAAGTGTAAATATCTGTCCCAATGCTGATGCTTTCTGTGACAATAAAGTCTGCAAAGCTTATTGATTTCTTTCATAATCCGTTCAGACGGGTTACAATGTGGTGAGTACAATGAAATAAAAACAGATTTGATTTTATGGTTACGTAGTATGCGTGACCAAACAGCAGATCTGAATTGCGGTCCGTTATCTGAAATTACTTTACTAACGTGTCCAACTTCACGTAAGAAATTTCTAACAAAGGCGTTGGATACAGACCGTCCAGTGGCTTACGTAACGGAGTGAAAGAAACAAATTTTGAAGTAAGTTCAACAGCGACTAGAACGTACGAAAATCCATTAGATGTTCTGACAAGCGGTCCCAAGAGATCAACAGCACCAAATTCTTTTAATTTAGAAGGAATGATAGGAAACAATGGAGCACGATGAGAGACAGTAGATGGTTTCGCCTTTTGACAAAGTTTACAAATAGACAAGACTCTTCGAATTCTCTTTTCCATATTGTTAAAATAACAAGTCGTTCGAAGAATATGATAATATTTTCGTGGACCAAAATGTGCATAGCTGAAATGAATGTACCAAATGAGCTTATTAACAAAATCGTCTGGAATGCAAAGTACCCATAGCTTGTCATCAACAGTGCATCGTTTGAACAGTATGTTGTTTCTAACCAGATAATAATGCCGAATCTGTGTGTGTGTCTTTTCATGCCATTTACTTTTGATGTCTTTCCAAATCGGATCTTTATCTTGTTCATGAGCAATGTCCTTTAAAGATGTGGTGATGAAGTTTTCAAAGGCGACTTTCTGAATGTAAAGAATACTGAAATTTCTCTCGAGGTTGCTTTCTGTGTTACTTTTCTCAAGCCCAGCCGGTGCGCGTGACAGTGCGTCCGCAACAATGTTCTCCTTGTCGGGAATGTAGACTATTGTGAAGCGGAATTCTTGCAGAAACAATGCCCAACGTTTTAACCTGTCATGATTTAATTTTGAAGACATAAGAAATTGTAATGCACGATGGTCACTGTATACTTTTACGTGCTTACCATAAAGAAAGAAACGGAATTTGTTAAATGTCCAAACGATAGCTAAAGCTTCTAATTCAGTAACGGAATAATTTTTTTCAGATTTTGTTAGCACTCGGCTAGCAAAAGCAATGGTTTTCTGAACAGTAATGTCATTTTCTGTGGCTTCTTGAAATAAATGGGCACCAAGACCGACTTTAGAAGAATCCGTGCTAAGGCAAAAATCTTGTGAGAGATCTGGATGAGCTAGTATTGGCGCGTTAAGTAACGATTCTTTCAAAGAATTGAATTCCAACTGTGCTTGTTCGTCCCAGTTCCAAATAGTATTTTTTCCAGTGAGAGAACAAAGTTTTGGTGTAACTAGAATTTGCATATTCAGAAAACGACGATAAAAATTTACGAGACCTAGAAAACTGCGAACTTGTTTTTTTGTGGATGGAACTGGAATGGCTCTGATTGCTTCTAACCTTTCAGGATCTGGCTGGATGCCTTCAGAAGAAATAATATGTCCCAAAAACTTCACTTTTGTCCTACCGAATTCAGACTTTTCCAAGTTAACTGTAATTCCAGATTCTGCAAAAATATGTAACACGCTGTTGAGGATGCGATTATGTTGTTCCCATGAGGCTTCTGCTATCAGAATATCGTCCACATATAAGGTGATGTGACGTTTTAAGAGCTCAGGTAATATGGAATTTAGCCCGCGAATGAATGCTGCCGAGGAAATGTTCAAACCAAAAGGAAGTTTCCGAAACTGATAACAAACGCCGAAACAAAGGAAAGCTGTGTATTTTCTACATTCTGGATGAAGTTCGATCTGATAAAAGCTGGATCTGAGATCAATGGAAGACAACACTTTTACACCATTAAAATTTTGAAGAAGTTCTTCCAACGTTTGCGGCCTGTCTGTTTCAGGAATAATGATAGTATTGATTTGTCTCGAATCTAAGACAAGCCTGATCGATCCATTTTTCTTCTCAACAACATGTAATGGATTGTTGTATGAGCTTACTGCACGCTCAATAATGCCCTCGTCAAGCATAGATTGTATTTCTTTTCTAACACGGTCCCTATAATGTGCTGGAATTACGTATGGTCTAACACAAAATTTAGTATGCTCACGAACACGAAATTGGTATTGAAATCCCTTGATTGTTCCTGTATTGTGAGTAAAAACTGTGGAATGTACATGTAAAATCTCAAAAAGGTCCTGCCTATCAGTGTCATTAAAATTCTCAATTGTTTGAATTTTATTCTGAATTAACTCATTAGTTTCAAATATGCCGTCGATATCATCTCTGTCAGTACTTGCAGAGTGATTATTAGTGTCTAGTTCCGTAGAAAATTCCGAACTGTTGTCTAACAGAAGGTAAAGCCGATTAATTTCCTCGTCATGGTTTGAGAGCCAATCTTCAAATTTCAAAGCTATAGACTTACCTTCTTTCTCTAAACTTATTTCAGCATCGTGAAAGTTTAAGATTGCTTTGTATTCATTCAAAAAGTCTACTCCCTGTATAATTTCCGTCGACAATAATGAAACAATAAGAAAGTTCATAGGGAAGCTGTGGCCTTGACAAAAGAATTCTAAGTTGGTTTGTTGACGTACGTCTACACTTGTTCCAATGACTGCACCTTGTAATTTAATCTTGCGTAACGGAAGCGTGGGACAATCGTTCGATTTGTTGCATTTGCTAAAAGCTGTTTCACTAATTACTGAAATGGGACTGCCTGAGTGAAGTACTGCCGTAAATTTTACGTCATTTACAGTAATGTGAATCACAGGATATGCAATGTTGTTATGTTTTACGTCGTGTTCCTGGAGTAATATGTCCCTAATGTCTTCCATTTTAACGTAATTACTAGCTACGGCAGCTGCGTCGTCAGTTTCATAAGTACGTTTTGAGGCTGCCAGCGGTATGAGTCATTGCCTATTGAGTCTTTGTTGGCGCGCGTCGTTATTGGGATTTGGAGACCTAACTTCTACAGATTCACCTTGTCGAGAGGGCCCTGCTCTGTTTGATTCCCGCCAGTTCTGCTGCAATTCAGGTCTGTCGTTACGATCATATCGTCTGTCGTCATGTCGGTAGATTCCATAGTTTCTTCCTTGTCGGTCACGTGGTGGAGAATTTCTCTCTGAATCGTAACTGCGCGCTGGACCGTTGCGTCTAAAGTTATTCTGTCTCCCTTGATAGTAATTATTTTGGTTCCCATATTGTCTGTTTCTCTGATTGTCTCTGTGATAGTCATTACCGCGGAGAGGTGACCTTTCCCTGTAATTATTACTACTCTGCCAGCGGTTGTCATACAGGTGATGTCTGTTTTGGTCACGATTTGTATTGTGAGAATAGCCTTGTCGTGTCCAGTTATTATTTCTTTCATCGCGGAACTGCGACGGATGTGACCTGTAATTGTTGTGTTCCTGTTTTCGCGTTCCGCGATTGTCAGTGTCAATTTCTAATTCTTGTAAGAATCCCTGAAAAGCTTCAATGTCGTCTTTGCAACGGCCTGCCAAAATAATATGCCGTAAATGTTCAGGCAATTTGATTAAGCAAATGCGGATGAGTTCTGACGGGCTGTATGGGTTTGACAGGTACTGATTCTTGTGCAACATGTCTTCAAAATATTTCACAAGACTGGAAAATTCAGATTGTTCGAAATGTTTCATCATCATGATGCCATGTTTTACTCTGTCTTGTGTGGCTTGGGACCAATATGCTGTGAGGAAGGCATGGTAAAATTCTCCTTCACTGTGGCAATCGTGAATGACCGATCGCATTCATACAGCTGGTTCATTCTCTAAGTAGCCACACATAAATTCTAATCTGTGCGCTAGTGACCAGTTGGGAGGAAAACAATGAGAGAATTGATGGAGCCACGCTTGTGGATGAATGTCGTTGCCAGAATTCTTAAATGTTTTGAATTTACGTGTAGTAATGAACAGCTTATAGTCAAAATCATCGTGTCGGCGGGTTGCATATCGGTCATTGTTACGTCGTTTCGTCGGTTCCATCTCAAAATTCGGTGTACTTTGCCAATTTCTTTCATAATCTCCAAAGTGCCCTGTGTTGTTATTTTGTGGCAGTTCCGTATTTTTATGTCCCTCTTCCCGTATTGGAGTGCGAGTGTTCTCTGAAATACGTAATTCTTGTATTACCTGTATCAGCTGATCTTGTACTTCCCGGATTTCTCTTTGGTGTTGCGTATTAATTTGATTCTGATTTTGTTTGAATTTCCTAATTTGTTCGAACTCTTCTGTGTCATTAAAGACTACCGGTTTTGTGTCATTCAGATTATCATCTACCTTCGTAGATAAATTATTTAGCTGAACCAAAAGTTCAACTACTTTCTCTGATAATGAACTAATGTCCTCCATGTGTCTTTCTGAACCAATTTTCAGAGTATCTACTGTGTCCTTTAAGTTTTCTTGAGTTTTTGCAAGTTGCGTAACCGAATCGGTAGATGCAACTGAGTGAATTTTAGCTTGCAAGGTCTCATGATTTTCATGAACAATTGTTTGCAGTTCTTTTATGGCTGCTTTGTGATTCTGTAATGCATTTTCATGCCGCGAAAAAATAGGTTGGAAATGCTCACAAATTTGTGTTTTTACGTCATTACAGACTTTTTGACATTTCGATTCGATCTTATGTAATTCAGTAGTTAAATCTTCACGTGTTTGTTCAAGCGTATGTTCCACTGAGTCTAACTTTTGAAGCTTTTGCTCCATTGCGTCTAACTTTTGCTGCGTTTGTCTCTGATTTTGTTCCATTGTGTCTAACTTTTGAAGCTTTTGCTGTGTTTGTCTCTGATTTTGTTCCATTGTGTCCAACTTTTGAAGATTTTGTTCCATTGTGTCTAACTTTTGAAGCTTTTGCTGTGTTTGTCTCTGATTTTGTTCCATTGTGTCTAACTTTTGAAGCTTTTGTCCCATTTGTTGCATTAATTGTAATAACAATGCACTGGTGTCTGAAACATGTTCCTTAGTGCTATTCGGCAATGCATTTGAACCGGCAATACTCGCAGTTTGAAAAAAAGAAAATGTGTCTTGACTTATTTGGGAAAGCGGTGAGGACGCAAAACCTGAATCTACAGTATTTGCAAGAATGTGTCCTGTCATTTCGGAATCCTGAGGCGAGCTGTTGCCGACTGATCGATCGATAATTGTTCCCTGTTCACTACTTATTTCACTGTCTACACCATTGTTTGCAGCCCGCTCCATTTCCCTATGTACGATTACCAAATTACTACTTTGAACATTAGTTAATTCATTACTTGGTGGCGCTAACACACTGCTTTCGTCTTCACTGTCATTTCTCAGTTTAGTTTGGAGCCTAGTATTACGTTTTTCACACACCATTATTGTCACAATATTTCACATGACAACACAGAAAAAAAAACAATTTGAAGAGCAAAAATAAGAGAATACATTAACATAGAAAATAATATCTAGTTAATTGCAAGCGCAGCTGCGAAATACTTGGTGCAACTCTACATGCATGTTACAACTGTTGTACTGTACAACAATGAAAGACTACAACTACAAAGGAGATTCTCTCTACAATTACGCACTAGCAATAAACAAAATCTACACTAATTACAGAAACTACAGGAAAAAAATCAGAAGATTCCAGTGAGGTATCCTCGGCTAAGGGTCGTCATATGAAACGTCCCCTTAGAACAATTTATACAAGACTGTGCTTAAACTGACACACAATATTTTTTAGCGCAACGCAATCTGACTTCCAAAAATCCCTACGAAAGAATGGCCCTGACTAACATTAACCTATATGTTTCACAAATCACTTACCTCACAAAAATCTTCGTTACTCAAGCTACTGCAATACAGCGAGCGCCACTACTGCCAGCTAAATAAAAGATTCAAACTACAGAAGGCACTAACTACTGATAGGTATGGTTAGCAAATGAAAGATTTTAATAGAGAACAAACAATGTATTTACCTTTGTAGTCATAATATATATATCACTTCATGACACCAATTCTTACAAATTTCAAAACTCCGCCATCTCTCTCCCCACGTCCACTACTGCTGGCGGCTCACCTCCAACTGCGCAACGCTACGCGCTGTTAGCATCCAGCTGCCGCTGCTCAACACTACAATGGCAGACAACAATGCAAACCAGCCACAGACTGCACACGGCACAGCCAGTGATTTTCATACAGAGCACTATGTGGCGGCGGCGTTACCGATAAAAAAACCTAAACAGCCTACTTCCATTTCGAAATCAGCACCCTCTGCAAACACTGTTCCATCTGCCGTCCTTAGGCTAATTCGTGAAGGGGAAACTACATGTCATCCCTCTATCGGAACGCGCGCTTGTAGAACTAAAATCAAACATCAGGTGTCGCCAGAGATGTTGTTATGTTTTCTCTCAAAAGATGTTAGAGAGATCACCGGGTCCCAAGCTTTGTCCAGTTGAAAGGTGCCGTCACGATTTATGAGATCTCGTACTAAGTGTATTTCCACAGATTCTAAAATTACTGGAACCCAACGAAGGCTTTCTGCTGGAGAGGGCCTGGGACCCATCCAGTGATCTATTTAATTTCTTCTGAGAGAAAACATTTTATTTATAATGATATGTTAGGTGACATCCGACGTTTGTTTTTAATGCAGCGAGTGCGCGTTTCGACAGAGGTCGGACACGTAGTTTCATCTTTACACAGTGACTGAGGGTGCCTGAACACCACAGAAGGAACATTATATGCAGAGGGCTCGGATTCAAAATTCGCAATTGCCGAGTGATAGGAACCTTTGACCATTCGATTCATGTGTATATTCATATTGAATACTGTAGACACAGCAGTATTTGGCTTGTAATGCGGCAACTACGTATCCCAGCCACTAGACAACGAAACCACCCAAAACTTTTACTATTTCAACATTGAATCTGAGGGTGCGTAGTTTAGGGCAGACACCACACCACATTTCACTTTTCTATTTGAAAGCTCACAACAGGAACCGAAGATACTTCTGTCACAGACATCCGTATCTAAATGGAAAAGGCCTGCTGGCACGGCAAGTACAGCAAGACATGATTACAATAACTATCAATAATAATGTGCATCAATAAGTATGCTCAGCTTTGGCTTCCAGAAAAGGCACCCTGTAGATCATTACTACCTAATCTAACTGAAGTACAAAAATGACTGCAGTTTAATTAGGGTCTCTCAAAGGGTAAACAGATTGGCTATCACTATTACTGCTGTTTGACAATCGGCGTGAACTGAGATGACTAGAACCTTTTAACATTGTAACGGGGATCTTCAGTGATTAACGTCCAGAGACGTCTTCGAAAGAGTTGTGGATCATTCATGTTAAGTGAGTTTCATTGCTGAAAACCATTCAAAAGCCAATATCGCGTAACATATTTCTCTATTCAAGACAACCGGTTTCAACAGTCTTTGCTATCCTGTTCAGGTCTGAAACATCTTTTGTTTTGTACAACATGTTCATTTTTCGGTGAAAGTCGCGCACAACATAAAACTCAGCACATTATAAGAACATGTCCACCCCGGTAACTGAGTGGTCAGCGCGACAGACTGTCAATCCAAAGGGCCCGGGTTCGATTCCCGGATGGGTCGGAGATATTCTCCGCTCAGGGACTTGGTGTTGTGTTGTCCTAATCATCATCATTTCATCCCCATCGACGCGCATGTCGCCGAAGTGGCGTCAAATCGAAAGACTTGCACCAGGCGAACGGTCTACCCGACGGGAGGCCCTAGTCACACGAAATTTCATTTCATTTCATTATAAGAACATAACAAACGTTTATAATGTGCTTAGTTTCATCCACTTGACGTTTTGTGCATGACGTTCAGCGTAAAATGAAAATCTTTAAAAAAAATGTTTAAGACCTGAGGAGGACAGCAAAGTCTGTTGAAACCGGCTGTCTTGACTAAATAAATATTTTATGCGATCTTGGCTTTTGAATTAAAACAGACCGCCCTTAAATACTCTAAAAACGAAAAAAAAAAACAGTTGAGTTCTGTAGAGTCCTTCATCGTTATCTAGAATTAAAAAACATTACTTACCTAGTGATTAAATTGGTGGCCTCGTTGTCTTCAGTGGGATGCGGTACTCGTGTCGGATCCTATTTCCGATATAAATGAGCATTATCTGGTGAAAGGATTGTTATTCAAGTGACTTCGAATCATTATTCAAGAGAATAAAATATTTGCACTTTCGAATAACCACATTCACTAGTATTTTCACACACTGAACCATTAAAAAAAGGTATTCCTGCCTCCATCAGTATTACAGTAACATATGTTCTCCACTTACAACAGCTCTTCTATATCGTATTCCTCCAAGAATGTCCATTTACGACAACTCTCCCGCCAAGACTGTGCACAACGAAGGAGAACAGCCGGCCAGAGTGGCCGAGCGGTTCTAGGCGCTACAGTCTGGAACCGCGCGACCGCTACACATCCTGCATCGGGCATGGATGTGTGTGATGTCCTTAGATTAGTTAGGTTGAAGTAGTTCTAAGTTCTGATGACCTCAGCAGTTCAGTCCCACTGTGCTCAGAGCCATTTGAACGATTTTTGTGAAGGAGAACAGAGGTGCAATATCAGATCAAAGAGTTTACAACTTGGCTAGTAATAGTCGATGGTACATCTCTTAAACAATGAATAATAACGAATTTACAGAAATTTAAATAAAATTCTTCGGCATTAATTCAGATGTGTATAATACGAATATTTAAATACCCTGATACAATTTTTTTTAATGAATATGTGTATATGTGAGGTCATTTATATTCAACTATAGATATCGATACACACTGGTATCGTATTGTGTTACAGACTTGATTGCATTACGACTCAGGCTGATCAGAACTGGCCGGGTGATGGTGTGTGGCTGCTTAAATCATATTCTTGACGTTCGAATGTCACCTTGCGAACTATTTGGAGTAAGCATGAAACAGTTTCCTGTTTCAAAGCGCTCTGTGGTGACAGACGTAACGATCGACGGATGAATGGCCTGCTTGAATGTATTGTTCGGAAGCAGAATGTGGTTCCTTGTACGAGCGCCATCTGGGAGGCGACCTACCGTGCCACTTGTGCCGGCATGCTGGGACTGTTAGTTATGCCGGTCATCTGATGCTGCCACTGTGCACTGTGGTTGGTGAAGCCACTGCACAACTTGAACCGTAACCATTCCTATATGCGCGGCTCGTGTTCATGCCGTTTATTGCTTATCACTTTGTCATTACGGTACTATCACCTCTTTTCTTATTCGATTTACTGGCGTCACTAAGTTGCAAGCAGTTAAAGGTCTTTACATAGATAGTCAGGCAGCAGTTAGAGTTGACGGTAAATTGAGTTTATGGTTCAGAGTAGCTTCAGGGATAATACAAGGCTGCAACCTGTCTCCACTGTTGTTCATATTACTTATGGATCATATGTTGAAAACAATAGACTGGCTGCATGAGATTAAGATATGTGAACACAAAATAAGCAGTATCGCATATGCGGATGACGTAGTTGTGATGGCAGATTCGATTGAAAGTTTGCAAAGTAATATTTCAGAGCTAGATCAGAAATGTAAGGACTATGGCATGAAGATTAGCATCTCCAAAACGAAAGTAATGTCAGTGGGAAAGAAATATAAACGGATTGAGTGCCAAATAGGAGGAACAAAGTTAGAACAGGTGGACGGTTTCAAGCACTTAGGATGCATATTCTCACAGGATGGCAACGTTGAGAAAGAACTGGAAGCGAGGTATAGCAAAGCTAATGCAGTGAGCGCTGAGCTACGATCTACTCTCTTCTGCAAGAAGGAGGTCAGTGCCAAGACTAAGTTATCTGTGCACCGTTCAATCTTTCGACCAACTTTGTTTTATGGGAACAAAAGCTGGATGGATTCAGTTCACCTTATCAATAAGGTTGAGGTTACGGATATGAAAGTAGCTAGGATGATTGCAGGTACTAGTAGATGGGACAATGGCAGGAGGGTGTCCACAATGAGGAAATCAAAGAAAAACTGGGAATGAACTCTATAGATGTAGCAGTCAGGGCGAACAGGCTTAGATGGTGGGGTATTATTACAAGCATGGGAGAAGCAAGGTTACGCAAGAGACTCATGGGTTCAGCAGTAGAGGGTAGGAGGAGTCGGGGTAGACGAAGGAGAAGGTACTTGGATTCGGTTAAGAATCATTTTGAAGTACTAGGCTCAACATAAGAAGAGGCACCAATGTTAGCACTGAATAGGGGATCATGGAGGAATTTTATAAGGGGGACTATGCTCCAGACTGAACGCTGAAAGGCATAATCAGTCTTAAATGATGATGATGATGATGGTGATGACTAAGTTGCTTGCCGTGAGTGGGAGCACCGGCGCTTATCGACAACTGCACTACCTCTGGAGTGACCGCTAGTACTTTCCGGGTCGTCGTCCTTAGGAGTTCAGTTGGGACAGAGCTCCAGTGAGCTCTGGACAGCCAGTACTCGCCGACCGTTGGCGACACACATGTACTGTCCGACTGAAGGAGACTCGAGCGGGGACGACCGTTGGCTGGTCCTCGGTCGGTCGTCTCATTGGCCGACGTGTATTCCGTCTTCCGACCGCTTCTGGGTCACTTCAATTGGTCATCTTGCAGGACGTTCCTTCCTTTTGCAGAGATATCGGATGGGCAATGGGCAAGTGTTCCCTTTGCATGGTTGGGTCCGAACCAGTGTCTCCGGGTCATCGTGCGACCAAAGTTAGTCGAGACGCAGCGCCAGTGAGGTCCGGACAGCCAGTATTCGTCGACCGCTGACGATACACATGCACCGTCCGACGGGAGACTGGAGCGGGAACGACCGTTGGTTGGTCGTTCGATCGGTCGTCTCATCGGGCGACGTGTATTTAGTCTTTTGGCCGATTCCGGGCCTCGTCAGTTGGTCATCTTGCCGGATGTGGGTCGGTTCCTTCCTTGTGCAGAGATGTCGGGCGGCCAATGGGTAATTGTTACTTCTGCATGATTGGGTCCGAGCCAGTATGTCTGGGTCGCTGTGTCTCTGAGTTTGGAACTGACATCAAGGGAGTCCGGAAGGAGCTGCAGTGAGCTCTGGACAGCCATGATTCGCCCGTCCGTTGCCGACACACATAACGTGAATAGGGGCGACCGTTGGTTGGTCGTTCGGTCGGTCGTCTCATCGGACAACGTGTATTTGTTCGCCGACCGCTTATGGGTTCTCTGTGTGCCTCGACTTGTGATTCGTCCTTGTTGCTCCACAGTGATGTTTTGAAGATTGTTCCAATTCTTGTGGAAGTGTTTTCGTGCAACTGTGTCTAGCTTGTGTCATTTCGACTGAGCAGTTATGTTAATGCTGCCTGCGCACTGGAGTTGTCAGTCGGTCGGTTGGGACAGTCCGGCACGGCGTGTAGTTCGGCAGCCTTTGGTGCTGTTCATATTTTTGAGTGGTTATTGCGCCTTGGCTGTATTTAGAAGCCAATATCAATATTTGATATTTTCCAATATCAATATTTGATATTTTCCAATATCAATATTTGATATTTTCCGTTGACGTGCAGTTGGTCGGGCGGAAGGGAATTGATTAGGTTGTTGGTCGGTCCTTCAAACGTCTCTGGGTAGGGTTACTGTCCGATTATTTAGTGTTATCTTGGCTGCCCGTCTCACCTAATCTTATGTTACAGTTACCTCCTCAGGCAGACCCTGGAAAAACTTCTGAGCACCACGGTTCTGTTGTTTTTAGATTGTGATTTTCTTTTAGGCTCAAGTATTGTGCGAGGCCTTCAGGCGTCTATTAATTTAGTTTATTTTATTTCTCAGACAAGCCCTTGAAAAAAATGTTCAAATGTGTGTAAAATCTTACGGGACTTAACTGCTAAGGTCATCAGTTCCTAAGCTTACACACTATGTAACCTAAATTATCCTAAGGACAAGCACATACACCCATGCCCGAGGGAGGAGTCGAACCTCCGCCGCGACAACCCGCACAGTCGAGGACTACAGCGCCTAGACCGCTCGACGAATCCCGCGAGGCTGATAAGGCCATCAGACGACTTAAAATTTGAAGATTAATTTGCTTAAAAACGAAATTTTGAAAGTCTGTTCTATCTCAAATTCTTCTTACCCAGGCCTTAAGCCCTCAGTTGTTCAATGTCTTGTTTGTGGCCTTCAGCCGAGTATATACGTAAATTTCAGCCACGTTTATTCCTTAAATCCATTTTAATAACTTGTGTTCGGTCTTTCAGCCATATTGTTTTTGAATCCTTTTAAGGACATGTGTGATTAAGTGTTTTTAGGAAAATAAAGTTTGTGTGTTTTGTATAACTAACGGTAACTGATACTGGCCCCCTTCAACAACCATAACCTGATGCGCTGTGACAAAATGGTTAAAATGGCTCTGAGCACTATGGGATTCAACATCTGAGGTCATCACTCCCCTAGAACGTAGAACTACTTAGACCTAAGGACATCACACACATCCGTGCCCAAGGCAAGATTCGAACCTGCGGCTGTAGCAGTCTCGCGGTTCCTGACTGAAGCGCCTAGAACCGCCGGCCCGCTCTGACAAGCGAAATCAGATTTCAATGGTCGACAAAATAGAACTGATGGGGAAAATTATTTTATCGTCCTTAAGACAGGCAACCTAACTTACAACATCGTTACTTGGGGTGGATTCTGTGGGTTGGGTTGCCAGCCTTAAGGTGCAAGAAAGGTAGTTTCATTTTGCTCACTCTATGTAACCTTCAATCCAATGAGTCCTGGTGACTCGTACACGTACCAGACCCTTTGAAAGGTGGCACTTCTCTGTCACGTCGAGTTGTTGGGTACTTCTTGATACCAGAGGCGAGACCGCGTCTGGAAGTCTCGGATTCCTCGAGCAGCGGCGGAGAGGACACGGTCCGTGGACGACTCGGGGCAGCCGTCGGCGGGCAGCCAAGTTGGAGCGAACTTGTGGAGAAGGCGGCTGTTTGCACTGCAGTTCACAGGCCCGCCGCTGTTTGCATACGCGGCCAACGCTCCGCAATAGTTCTGCCGGCTTCCACGAGGGCCGGCCCACTGCTCGAGTTGCCGCGGCGCCAGGGCGGGCAAGGGGGCCTCTCCCACAACTGGCCACACCGCAGCTACTGCATCGCCAGTTCTCGTCTTGGAGGTAACTAAACGAAAAAGTTGCTGCACGGACTCTACGACACTAAAGACATGCCGTCATACTTACGGAAACACCCGCTTCACACAACCCCAGCAAAGTGCGAGAACGAGATCTGAACAACTTAACAGCTCGTGCATCTTACTTGCTTATAAGGTGTGCGCTATGCAATATGTACAAGAAACAAGACAAAATAATAAGAATGGAAGATTGAAAATGAAATACAATATGTGCAGAGTGTCCCTAATTAAACTTTCGCTTTCAGAACCACTGCTCAGAATGACGTCAGATTTGGACAGGATATTACTGACTCACGGAGAACAAAAACAAATTACGAAAATTCACCAACAGATGATGCTGTAAGCCTCAGAACATGCACACAAACAGACACGCAACAGACGGCTGTCCCTTAAGCCGTCGGCACACGGACCGTGCTGTCGAACGTTAACGTTGAGCGTGCCAAGTTCAACGTGCTGCTGAACGCTCAGGAACGATGCGACTTGTGCATACGGTACGTTGGCCCCAACGTGGTATATGCGATCGCAGCGCACTCCAGCAGCAGTTGAGGGATGTTCCTAACTCCTTAATCACACTGTTTACATAACGGGCCCGCGTAAAATTCCCACGTTAATTCTATTAAAACGCACATTTACTCCATCGTCCACGAAACGGAAAGCACCATGTGCAGTCAATAAGGATACAGGCTTATAAAAGTACCATTACAAACAGTGCAATACTAATTTGGAGCCGGCCGCGGTGGTCTCGCGGTTCTAGGCGCGCAGTCCGGAACCGTGCGACTGCTACGGTCGCAGGTTCGAATCCTGCCTCGGGCATGGATGTGTGTGATGTCCTTAGGTTAGTTAGGTTTAAGTAGTTCTAAGTTCTAGGGGACTGATGACCACAGCAGTTGAGTCCCATAGTGCTCACAGCCATTTGAACTAATTTGGAATACTTCTCCTCATAAGAATAATAAATAATGTTTATTATTTCATCATTCCAACATTTTAGTAAAACCCCAACGTCAGCCTTACTTCGCCACTGTTCCTACCCAGTAGCAGAATCTTTGGAACATGTGAATTACGAAGCGTAAAAGAAAAAGCAGCAAAATATCTTTGTACAAGTAGCGCAAGCTGTCTTGTAGATTAAACCAATCGAACAAAGTCACTCCTCAAAAAACGGTGAATTTATATTTACATAACATCAAATATTATACTACACACTTATATTAAACTAATAATATAGTATCAGAATCTAATAAAAATACGGATGTAAGGGGAAAAAAAATTTGAAGTGTCAATACGCGAACAATCGCCGCGACAAGCAACTCAGTAGAAACGGTGACTCTACTCATTACACTAAGCCAACAGCACAGCCGTTCGTCTTAATCATAGTATGTTACTACTTACTGAAAATCTTAATCGTAGATATGTTACTAATTGAAATTTAATTGTAACAAATTGTACCAAGAACAATGCGTTTTGATTGGATCTTCAGTGTGTTGCTGCCTTCAAATAGCCTACTCTCATAATACGCAAGTTGCAATAATTCTTTTGCCACGAATATGATGTTTCTCATTATTTTATTGGAACGAATCACACAGTTAACAACGGGTTTTCCAGTGATTCTCGGTTTACTGGTGCTCAGAAACGGCATATATACAAATAGGTTTGAAATGAATGCCAATATGGCGCCTCACAACTCTGTACTGAAGAGACACGGCGTGCGTGTGACGTAGGTGGCGTTGTGCCATCTCATTGGTCAACGCTCAGACGCACGCTCAGAATATCTGACATGCCAGAACGTGCTATTTCACGCTACGACGTCAGAAATTCGCCACACTCAACGCTCAACGTTCAACGTTCGCATGCACGGTCCATGTGCCGACGGCTTTAGTTAACGTCCGGGGCGTTCAAAATGACTCTCTCCATGAGGGATCGCGCGCTGCTGGTAAAGCTCTTTTACAAGAACGGCGAATTTGTGCTAGTAACTCTGCAAAAGTTCCAGACAGTCAAGGGTGAGAAAAAAGACGCTGCTTCGACATCTGCTAAGGGTCTGGAGAAAATACTACGACGATCACTCCAAAAGAAATGCACACTATTTTTGTAAAAGTACAGTTTTCATTCTACATGTGTGAAAGTTTTACGGTGTGTATATACATCATTCCTGCTTGTCTTCGAACTTATTTCAACCTGTTCCCGTGAGTGGCGCCGTAACAGCATGTCTTCAAGATGGCTGTTACACTTGACGTTCGTCAGAAGCAACATGCTGTCATAGAATTCCTGTGCTGTGGAAACGAGACAGTGGGAAACATCCAAAAGAGGTTGAGAAAGGTGTATGGAGATGCTGCTGTCGATCGCAGTACAGTTAGTCGGTGGGCAAGCAGGTTACGTGATGAAAGCTGGCTCGGTAATATTGAGGATTGTCCTCGCAGCGGCAGGCCTCGTACTGCACACACTCCAGACAATGTACAGAGAGTTAAGGAATTGGTGACTGCTGACAGACCATAGCAGTGAACAAATTGTCACGCTACGTTTGGATAGGGGAAGGAAGTGTTTGCAGAATACTGAAACTGTGGGCGTTATAACAGGTTTGTGCCAGGTGGGTTCCCAGGATGTTGACAGTGGCTTACAAAGAAACAAGTAAATCGGTCTGCAGTGAACTTCTGGAACAGTACGAGAATGGTGGAGATGACTTTCTTGGAAGAATTGTGACAGGTGATGAAACATGGCTCCATCATTGTTCTTCAGAGACGAAGACGCAATCAATGGAGTGACATCATGCAAATTCACCCAAGAAAAAAAAAATTCAGTACTACAATTTCTGCTGGAAAATTCATGGCTACGGTGTTTTTCGATTCCGAAGGACTCTTGCTTGCGGACATCATTCCAAGTGAAACCATCATAAATTCTGATGCATATGTGACGACACTGAAGAAACTTCAAACTCGATTGAGTCGTGTTCGACCACATCGGCTAAAGCAGGATGTTTGGCTGCTGCACGACAATGCAGTCAAAAAACGATGGAAGCGATCACAAAAATCGGATGGACAACACTGAAACACCCGCCTTACAGTCCTGACCTGGCTCCATGTGACTATCATCTCTTTGGGAATTTGAAAGACTCTCTTCGTGGAACAAGGTTTGAAGATGATGACTCCCTTGTGCACGCTGCCAAACAATGGCTCAAAGATGTTGGTCCAGAATTTTACTGTTCAGGTATATAGGAGCTGGTTCCAAGATGGCGTAAGGCAGTTGAGAATGATGGAAATTACGTGGAGAAATGAAAATATTGTTCATAAGCCGGCTGCGGTGACCGAGCGGTTCTTGGCGCTTCAGTCCGGAACCGCGTCACTGCTACGGTCGCAGGTTCGAATCCTGCCTCGGGCATGGATGTGTGTGATGTCCTTTGGTTAGTCAGGTTTAAGTAGTTCTAAGTTGTAGGGGACTGATGACCTCATATGTTAAGTCCCATCGTGCTCAGATCCATTTGAACCATTTTTATTGTTCCTAAAGAATGTATCTACACACTGTAAATCTTTCAAACATGCAGAATAAAAGATGGATTTTAATAAAAATGGTGTGCATTTCTTTTGGAGCAACCCTCGTATGTTGAGAAATCCGCCTCAGTTGCGAAAATTTTCTGTGTCTTTACCCAGGTTTCGGCTAGAATAATCTAGCCTTCTTCAGAAGAACGAAACTACTATAACATGCCAGAGTAAGGCACAGTCAACATTAAAAGTTAAAACCTATAGTACCGTGGTTATTGTTGTTGTTGTGGTCTTCAGTCCTGAGACTGGTTTGATGCACTCTCCATGCTACTCTATCCTGTGCAAGCTTCTGCATCTCCCAGTACCTACTGCATCCTACGTCCTTCTGAATGTGCTTAGTGTATTCATCTCTTGTTCTCCCTCTATGATTTTTACCCTCCACGCTGCCCTCCAATATTAAACTGGTAATCCCTTGATGCCTCAGAACATGCCATAATAACCGATACCTTCTTCTGGTCAAGTTGTGCCACAAACGTCTCTTCTCCCCAATCCTATTCAATACTTCCTCACTAGTTATGTGATCTACCCATCTAATCTGTAGCACCACATTTCGAAAGCTTCTATTCTCTTCTTGTCCAAACTATTTATCGTCCATGTTTCACTTTCATCATTGGCTACACTCCACATAAATACTTTCAGAAATGACTTCCTGACACTTAAATCAATACTCGATGTTAACAAATTTCTCTTCTTCAGAAACGCTTTCCTTGCCATTGCCAGTCTACATTTTATATCCTCTCTACTTCGAGCATCATCAGTTATTTTGATCCCCAAATAGCAAAACTCCTTTACTACTTTAAGTGTCTCATGTCCTAATCTAATTCCCTCAGCATCACCCGACTTAATTCGACTTCATTCCGTTATCCTCATTTTGCTTTTGTTGATGTTCGTCTTATATCCTCCTTTCAGACACTGTCCATTCCATTCAACTGCTCTTCCAAGCCCTTTGCTGTCTCTGACAGAATTACAATGTCATCGGCTAACCTCAAAGTTTTTATTTCTTCTCCATGGATTTTAATACCTACTCCGAATTTTTCTTTTGTTTCCTTTACTGCTTGCTCAATATCAGATTGAATAACATCGGGGAGAGGCTACAACTCAGTCTTACTCCCTTCCCAACCACGGCTTCCCTTTCATGTCCCTCGACTCTTATAACTTGCCAGTAAGCCAAACATTCACTCTGATATTTCTTGCTCGCACTGAAATGGAGAATGAATGACCATGGAACTTTCTGTGGACAGACAAAGCCCATTTCTGTCTCTAGCGACATGTCACTGAAATATGGGCAACGGGCAATCCACACGCACGACAACCGACAGCATTTCATTGTAATGCTGTGACTGTGCGGAGCCTGTACCCGACGTCGTTTATCGTAAGACCGTATTTCTTCAATGAGGTAAGACTTGCGGGTCCTGAACCTGTATCATTACGGCTAAACGCTACCTGCGGTATACCAAATTGGAAGGAACACATGGAAAATATTGTGGGAAGGCTAACCAAAGACTGCGTTTTATTGGCACGACACTTAGAAAATGTAACAGACCTATTAAGGAGACTGCCTACACCGTGCTTGTCCCTCTTCTTTTAGAATACTGCTGCGCGATGGGGGATCCTTACCAGATAGGACTGACGGAGTACATCGAAAAAGTTCAAAGAAAGGCAGCACGTTTGGTATTATCGCGAAATATGGGAGAGTGTGCCACACAAATGATACTGGAATTGGGCTGGAAATCATTAAAAGAAAGGAGTTTTTCGTTGCGACGGAATCTTCTCACGAAATTCCTATCACCAACTTTCTCCTCCGAATGCGAAAACATTTTGTTGACACCGACCTACATATGGCGGAATGATCGCCGCTATAAAATAAGGGAAATCAGAGCTCGTACGGAAAGATATACACTCCTGGAAATGGAAAAAAGAACACATTGACACCGGTGTGTCAGACACACCATACTTGCTCCGGACACTGCGAGAGGGCTGTACAAGCAATGATCACACGCACGGCACAGCGGACACACCAGGAACCCCGGTGTTGGCCGTCGAATGGCGCTAGCTGCGCAGCATTTGTGCACCGCCGCCGTCAGTGTCAGCCAGTTTGCCGTGGTGGCATACGGAGCTCCATCGCAGTCTTTAACACTGGTAGCATGCCGCGACAGCGTGGACGTGAACCGTATGTGCAGTTGACGGACTTTGAGCGAGGGCGTATAGTGGGCATGCGGGAGGCCGGGTGGACGTACCGCCGAATTGCTCAACACGTGGGGCGTGAGGTCTCCACAGTACATCGATGTTGTCGCCAGTGGTCGGCGGAAGGTGCACGTGCCCGTCGACCTGGGACCGGACCGCAGCGACGGACGGATGCACGCCAAGACCGTAGGATCCTACGCAGTGCCGTAGGGGACCGCACCGCCACTTCCCAGCAAATTAGGGACACTGTTGCTCCTGGGGTATCGGCGAGGACCATTCGCAACCGTCTCCATGAAGCTGGGCTACGGTCCCGCACAGCGTTAGGCCGTCTTCCGCTCACGCCCCAACATCGTGCAGCCCGCCTCCAGTGGTGTCGCGACAGGCGTGAATGGAGGGACGAATGGAGACGTGTCGTCTTCAGCGATGAGAGTCGCTTCTGCCTTGGTGCCAATGATGGTCGTATGCGTGTTTGGCGCCGTGCAGGTGAGCGCCACAATCAGGACTGTATACGACCGAGGCACACAGGGCCAACACCCGGCATCATGGTGTGGAGAGCGATCTCCTACACTGGCCGTACACCTCTGGTGATCGTCGACGGGACACTGAATAGTGCACGGTACATCCAAACCGTCATCGAACCCATCGTTCTACCATTCCTAGACCGGCAAGGGAACTTGCTGTTCCAACAGGACAATGCACGTCCGCATGTATCCCGTGCCACCCAACGTGCTCTAGAAGGTGTAAGTCAACTGCCCTGGCCAGCAAGATCTCCGGATCTGTCCCCCATTGAGCATGTTTGGGACTGGATGAAGCGTCGTCTCACGCGGTCTGCACGTCCAGCACGAACGATGGTCCAACTCAGGCGCCAGGTGGAAATGGCATGGCAAGCCGTTCCACAGGACTACATCCAGCATCTGTACGATCGTCTCCATGGGAGAATAGCAGCCTGCATTGCTGCGAAAGGTGGATATACACTGTACTAGTGCCGACATTGTGCATGCTCTGTTGCCTGTGTCTATGTGCCTGTGGTTCTGTCAGTGTGATCATGTGATGTATCTGACCCCAGGAATGTGTCAATAAAGTTTCCCCTTCCTGGGACAATGAATTCACGGTGTTCTTATTTCAATTTCCAGGAGTGTAGGTGCTCATTCTTTCCGCACGCAATACGGGATTAGAATAATAGAGAATTGTGAAGGTGGTTCGATGAACCCTCTGCCAGGCACTTAAATGTGATTTGCAGAGCATCCATGTAGATGTAGATGTAGATGAGAAGTAGCGGCTCGATCTTGTAAACTGACATACGGCCGGGAGAGTGGTGTGGGCTAATGATTACACGGTGGCAGGTCGGTACCGTTGGGGCTTCGTGGCCTGTTCTGGAGAAGTTAAGTTTGGTTTTAACGTCATTCCAACCCCTCAACAGCGTGGGTGTGTGGGTAGTATCAGTTTTAAGAGGGCGCTCGTCCGTACACGGCGCAGCCATTGCAGTGTCTGCCGCAGAGGCTACAATTATCAGCCTTCATTTCCCCAGAGCCTGGCCGTCCAGATTACCTGATCTTAATCGTATGACTTCTGGCTGTGGGCTTATACGAAAAATGTTGTATTGAAAAAAAATGGTTCAAATGGCTCTAAACACTATAGGGCTTAACATCTGAGGTCATCAGACCCCTAGAGGTAGAACTACTTACACCTAACTAACGTAAGGACATCACACACATCCATGCCCGAGGCAGGATTCGAACCTGTGACCGTAGCAGCAGCGCCGTTCTGGACAGAAGCGTCCAAAACCATTAGGCTACAGCGGCTGGCTGTTGTATTCAGTGCTCCAATTACGAAACTAACTGAACTGAAGGCACGCAATTGCGCAACACTTTCCGAACGTGAGCCCCGAGACACTCCGATTTGCTATCGAACATACTGTTTGTAGATTTCATCTTGTGGAATAAAACGGTGGACACCATCCTGTACATGTCTTGCGGCAATCTCGCAACAAATATAAACCGATATCATTTCATTTTTCATGTGATTTCTGACACCAGGAGAATTACAAACGGATCCATTTTGCTTTTTATGCGTGCTTTGGACTCAGCACAATTGAAAACAGATTTTTCCCATGCTATGTGGTATGACCTTGTCGCGGTGGATGGGCTTACCGAAATAACAGAGCCACAAGTTTTGATTGCAGGACATGTGCAGGGACGAACATTGAACAGTACGGTTGATATAATGTGCAACTCAAACCATAGGCCTTGTGTTGCGATCCATCTGTCATTTGATGCCGACTCCATTTATGTTAAGACGCTTACAGCGCAATGTACTGGTCTAATTTTGGTTAGTGTTTTGCGTTTCATGACATTTTCTCCTTATGCTGTTCAGAGCAGTGGTTCTCATTCTACAGCGTTTGAAACTTGAACTTCAGTTATGGACGCCCTGTATAACAACACACCAATGAGAAATGAAATAAAACTTCAGGCTTGAAATTATGCTTCAGAGTGCAAAAGTATCAGTAATAAAAATTTTTAACGGTATCTTCAGTGAATGTGAGGGGTAATCAGTGCGCACGCAATATGAATTGAGAATAATTCGAAGAATGGCGAATGTAACGAAGAGTAGCATATATGAGATTAGTGATGAACGTAATATCAAAATGGGAAACCACGAAATAGACGAAGTGAAGGACCTCTGCTATTTTGGAGACAAAGTAATACATGACAGCCAAAAGAGGACATAAGAAGCAAACCAGTACACGCAAAGAGGGAATCTGTGGCAGAAAGAAGTCGATCACTGTCAAATATCGCGGCATTAAACAGAGAAAAATACGTTTGAGAACTTACGTTTTAATCATATAATTCTATTAAACGTCAATTATGAACCGTGAAAAACCAGAGGATAAGACAAATGAAATATTTGAGGTGTAACAGAGTAAATGGATGTTGAAAATTAGGTGAAGGAACTATAGATAACAAATGAAAAGTTTCTGCGCTGAAATGCTGAGAAATAGAATATGAGGAAAGCATTGACAAGAAGTCACAAAATGATAGGACGTTAAAACGATAGTAATTGCGTAGAATGGTAAGAAATGATGTTCTCCTCAGAACTGGTGATAAAGGAATGGGCAAAACGATGAAAAAAAGAAGGGACAGGATGTTGGGAAATTAATGAAGGAATAACTGCAAAGGTACGAGAGCGAGTTGTAAAAGGCAAAATAATGTTTGGGAACGACAGAAATTGGAATATATCGAATAAATAATACAGGACATTAAGTGAAATTGCAACTCTAATATGAAGATCTTGACACAGGAATCAAAGTCACAAGGCTGGCGACAAAGAAATGAAAAAGATCCAAAATATAAAAACAGTTTTACATTTGGGGACAACTACGAAGTCTACAGCACAGACTACTTCCTTCGAAACATTCTTTGAAATTATGGAGGTAGCAGGGATAAAAGTACAGAGAAGGCACATTATTTACTACTTGTACGGAAGTAAGGCTGTCATGAGATTCGGAATACAAGAAGGGGAGGCGGTAGTTGAGAGGTGAAACACATTTGCAGTTTAACTCCTCTGTTATTCAATCTCTGCAATGAATATGCAGTGAAGGAAACCAGAAAGAAATTGGAGAAGCAAATAAGGTTTTCTGATCATATCCTACTTTTAGCAGAGCGTGGAAGAACCTTTGAATGGAATATATTTTTCCTTCAAAATGGATTGTTAGATAAACATCGACAAAAGTAACACTAGGGTAATAGAGTTTAATCGACTCAAAACGGGCGAGTCTGAGGTAATTAGACTACGAAATGAAGTTTCTTAGTTGGACGACAAAAAAGACTGGTGATGGCCGAAGTAAGCGCTTCTGAAAAAGAGTAATTTACTTACGATGAATATAAATTTAACTGTTATGCAGTTTACATCTACATGTACGGAACTACTCTGCAATTCAGATTTAAGTGCTTGTCAGAGGGTTATTCGAAAGAAGTTTAAACTGTTTCTCTACCATTCTACTCCCTAACAGTGCGTGAGGAAAATTGAACGCTGAAATTTTTTCTCTACGAGCTCTGATTTGTCTTATTATGATGATTATTTTGCCCTATGTAGGTTGGCGACAGTATAATATTTTCGCATTCCTATGAGAAAGTTGGTGATTAAAATTTCGTGAAAAAACTTCGCCACAGTTAAAAACGCCTTTGTTTTAATGATTGCCATCCCAATTCTTATCATATTGGTGACACTCTCTACCCTATTTTCCGATAATATAAAATGAGCTTCCCTTCTTTGAATTTCTTTAATGTCCTCCGTCAATCCAATCCGAAAAGAATGCCATTCTGCTCAGCAGTACTCTAGCACAGGATGGACAAAAGCAGAGCAGCCAGTCTCCGTAGCACACGTGTTGCATCTTCTAAGTGTTCTAAGAAAAGGGCTTCAAAATTGGCAGCATGTGTTTTGCAAAATCATTTTATTTTCTGAATGCACTTCTTTCTGTTGAGAAGGAAAAACAAGGCAGAAAGCCATTCCATTCCAGCTAGGTAGATGCTACAGCTTTGTAAATCTGTAAAAAACCACAGACAGAATTATCACGGCAGACAACTGGTTTAAATCATGTAAATTAACCAACGAGTTAACTACAATGTAACTTACATTAGTCCACATGTTAATCAAAAATAAAAGGCAAATACAATCGAAAATTATCACGTCCAGGGACTAGTCTCCTAAATGATAACGTTTTCTCTACGATCCTGATAAAATGCTTGTTTCTTTTACAAAAAAGAAATAAAAATATTGTATTACTTTATCATCCAGGAATGATTTCCATTCCCCTGAAACAGATGTGCACTTGCAAAAACCTGAACAATTCGAATTCTACAATATGACAACATGCGAAGTGGAGGTTTTCGATCAACTGTGTCACAATATGAGCGCCAAACATAGAATTCGAAGGTGACCAATCCGATACTTTTAGCGAGTTCTGATTTGCTGCTGGTCTGAGTGTATTTGTACTTTCAAAACTGAATCGCCCCCACATACATGATTTATCTACAAGAGATTTAATCGAACTACCTATGAACAAGAAAGGTTCTAATTCTCGTCTACGAAGAGAACTCCAACGTACTATCAAACGTTATCTCGACGAAGAAGAAGGTGGGCCAGAATAAGGGAAACTGCCGGAAATACCTCGTCGATGTGACGTTCGCAATGAAAATAAGTGCAATAATGATAGAAAAGGTTATTCCTTTTGTAGTAAATGCCACAGATGTCTGTGCCGTGAACGTAAGAATATGGTCTGTTCCAGTTATTTTATAATCATATAGTCTACCTTGTTGAAGTATAGTTGTCTATCTAAGTGACGTGACGTGAGTACCTAACTGTCTGCGATTTGTCAGTAGTAAAATATAGGGTAGTGCAAATAAAAGTGGCCCGGGCGAGTGGACAGGATTTGATGTGAACGTATGCATACACTCGTAATCACAACCATTGACAAGCACCCTACGTGTGCGCCCTCCGCGTGGTCTACCCAAGTACAGGACGTAGTTCGGGCTGTGTCAGTGTGTTTGGTGCAGCGCAAATGTGACGACTGTGCTCACAGAGGAACAGCAGATGTTCGTTGTCGAAAGTTTCTTGACAGCAAAGTCGTGGTATGTTGTTTGCTGAGAAGTTTAATGGTGTCAAAGTGCCAGCAGAGAGTGCCATGCAACGCTTAGGCCGAAAATGGCATGAGACAGGAACAGTGTTGAGCAAGTAAAAAAAAAACCTCTTCGGAACGTACCTGCACACCAGAAAATTTGGCTATAATTCACTAGAAAATGCATAAAAATCCTGTCAAACCAGCCCGGCGACTGTCGTAAGAGACCGGCGAGTCACGTTGGTCATGCAGATTAATACTGCACCCGGATCCCTACCGAGTGTCTGTTGTTAATGCATTACAAACAGCAGATGCTCCTGAGCTCCTCCAGTTTTGTGAATGGATAACAATGAATGGTTTGGATATGGATCTGTTCTGTATGTCCAACGAATCCTGGTTTCACTTGAGTGGTTATGTCAACTCACAGAATCATAAGTTCCAGGCAACAGAGAATCCGCCCCAGTTTCACGAAACACCATTGCATGATAAGAGGATTGGGGTTTGGTGTGTACTATCTGCACGAATTGTCGGTCATATTTTCTTTCTGCAAACGCTGACTTCGGTGCATTACATTGCCCACATTTTCAAACCATTTGTGAGCATTAACGGAGAAGGAAAAGACCTACATTTATTTCCAAAGGGATGGAGCAAATGCCCATACAGCTGACCGAACCTCGGTGCACATTTACACAATATTCATGACTCACAGGGTTGTTAGCAGAGGTCAGATCTGAGCTGGCTCCCCAGGTCACCCGATCTGTCGGTGTGTGATTGCGTTGTGTGGGGAGCACTCAAGTCTGAGGTGCATCACAACAAACCCCATTGTCTTCAAGAACTGCTGCAGAATATTTCATTGATTGCATCATCTCCGGCAGTTTTGCTTCGATCCGCATTCAGCAACTTTCTGACTAGGGCCAAAAAGTACCAAGAGATGGATGGTAGTCACTTTAAACATCCGCTGTAGTCAGGTTAGTACTGTATTTCTTTGTACCCTGAAACTCTGTTCTTTGGGCTACTGTTATTTGCCCCAACCTTACTTCATGACAGATTGAGGGTGTATGTACCCGTGATCTAGGGGTAGCATCTTTGATTAGTAATCAAGACGTCCTCAGTCCCAGGTCCGATATAGACTCAGATTACAATGTCTTAGTGATGATGAGTGGGCTCAAGTACAAAGAGATTAGTCAGGAAGAATCAATACACAAAGAAGTGGAACACAGAAGTACTAAGGAATGAAGCGATACGCTTGAAGTTCTCGAAGGCTATAGATGCACCAATAACGAATAGGTCCGTTGGCAGTGCAGTTGTAGAAGAGTGGACATCTCTAAAAATGGCAATCACAGAAGTTGGAAAGACGAACATAGGTGCAAAGAAGGTAACTGCGAAGAAACCATGGGTTACAGAGGAAATACGTCAGTTGGTCCATGAAAGAAGGAAGTACAAGAATGTTCAAGGAAATTCAGGAATACAGAAATACAAGTTGCTGAAAAATGAAATAAATAGGAAGTGCAGGTAAGCTAAGGCGGAATGGCTGGATGAAAAATGTGAAGAAATTGAAAAGGAAATGATTGTCGGAAAAACTAACTCAGCATTTAGGAAAGTCGAAATAACCTTCGGTGAAATTAAAAGCAGGGGTTGTAACACTAAGAACGCAACAGGAATTCCATTGTTAAATGCAGAGGAGAGAGCGGTTAGGTGGACAGAGTACATTGAAGGCCACTGTGTGGGGGAAGATCTGTCTGATATGACTGAAGAAGAATCAGGAGTCGATACAGAAGAGATAGGGAATTCAGTATTGAAATCAGAATTTGAAAGAGCTTTGGAACTCTAAAGAGCCAATACGGTAGAAGGGATAGATAACATTCCATCAGAATTTCTGAAATCATTGGGGGAGGTAGCAACAAAACGATCATATACAATCTTACTTTCGGAAAATTATCATCAATATAATTCTGAAGACTTCAAGAGCTGACAAGTGCAGAATTACCACACAATCAGATTAATAACTCATTCATCTACGTTGCTGACAAGAATAATACACAGAAGAACAGAAAAGGAACCTGAGGATGTGTTACATGAAGATCAGTTTTGTTTTAGGAAAGGTAAAGGCACCAGAGAAGCAAATATGACTTTGGATAATGGAAGCAATACAAAAGCTGAGTCGAGGCATAGTCAGACGATCTGTCGACCTGTAAAAAGTGTTACACAAGGTACAAAGACGCAAGATTTATGAAATTCTGATGGAAACAAGAGTTAACGTTTAGGGACAGACGAGTAATATACACTGAAGTGCCAAAGAAACTGGTATAGGCATGCATATTCCACTACAGAGGTATGTAAACAAGCAGAACTCTGCGCTGCTGTTGGTGATGCCTTTGTAAGACTACAAGTGCCTGGCGCAATTGCTACAATGGCGAGTTATTAAGATTATTTGAGTGAGTTTGACTCGGTATTACAGTCAGCTCACGAGCGATGGGATACAGCATCTCCGAGGTAGCGATGAAGTTCGGCCTTTCCTTTACGACCATTTCACGAGTGTGCCGTGAATATCAGGGATCGGGTAAAACATCAGATTTCCGACATCGCTGCGGCCGGAAAAAGATCCTGTAAGAACGGGACCAACGACAACTGAAGGGAACCGTTCAACTTGACAGAATCGCAACCCTTCCCCAAATTTCTGCAGATTTCAATGCTGGACCATCAACATGTACCAGCATGCGAACCATTCAACGAAACATTGTCGATATGGGCTTTCGGAGCCGAAGACCCACTCCTGTACCCTTGATGACTCCACGACACAAAGCTATACGCCTCGTCTGTGCCCGTCAGCACCGTCATTGAACTGATGATGACTGGAAACGTGTTGCCTGTTCAAACGACTCTCGTTTCACACTGTGTCGAGGGGGCGGACGTGTACGGCTATGGAGACAACCTCATGAATCCATCGACCCTGCATGTCCGCAGAGAACTGTTCAAGCTAGTGGAGGCTCTGTAATGGTGCGGGATGTGTGCAATCAGAGTGATATGGGATCCCTGATACGTCCCATCCAGGTGTCACGTACGTAAGCAACCTGTCTGATCACCTGCATCCTTTCACGTCCACTGTGCATTCCGACGTAACTGGGCAATTCTAGCAGAACAATGCAACACCCAGTACGTCCAGAGTAGCTACAGAGCGGCTCTAGGAACACTCTTCTGAGTTTAAGTTCTTCAGCTGGCCACCAAACTCCCCAGACATGAACGTTATTTACATTATATCGGATGCCTTCAATGTGGTGTTCAGAAGAGATCTCCATCCCTTCGTACTTTTACGAGTTTATGGACAGCCCTGCAGGATTCATGGTGTCAGTTCCCTCCAGAACTATTTTAGACGTTAGTCGAGTCCATGCCACGTAGTCGGGTGTACCCGTTTCTTTGCCTCTTCAGTCTACAACATGTACAGGAGCCAAGAAGGAATAACAAGAGTTGACGACCAAGAAAGGAGTTCTTTGATTAAAAGGTATGTGAGATAGGGATATGGTATTTCACCCCTGCTGTTCGATCTATTGGTCGAAGAAGCAATGATGGAAATAAAAGGAAAGGTCATGAGTGAAATCAAAATTCAAGGTGAAGGGATATAAGTGACAACGGTAGAAGTGAAGAATAATTACAGTATCAATTGAATAGAATGAATAGTCTAATGAGTACAGAATACAGATTGATGGTAAATCGAAGAACGACGAACGTAAGGAGAGGTAGTAGAAATGAGAACGGCAGGAAACTAACACCACTTTATGGATGGAGTACACAAGGGAAATCTGCTACCTATGCAGCAAAATAAATTTTAATGGACGGAGAAAAGAGGACCTAAAAAGAAGACTAGCAATGGAAAAAACTGCATTCCCGACCAAAAGAATTCTACTATTATCACTCGAGGTATGGTTTAAAAAAAGCCTTCAGTCACAATTTTTCGTGTTTTATTCAGTACTCGATACATTTCGGAACCTGTGGGTAAATCTTCAGGTGTAATTCGTCTTAAAACATACATTATTTGTTCTCCTGATCGAGATGAAATGCATACTCCTGTCACGAAAAAGTTTGATGTTAGGTTACAAATTTTCTAAGTCAGAAGCGGAAAATATGTGCGAAATAGCGTAAAAAATGAATAGTGTAAACTTACCATTTAATCCATGAAAATCGTTTTTAACGTTTTAGTAACAGTATAAGTTTTTTCCTCCATCGTTTTCAAGCGCATCACATCATTCAAGAGGCACATTCGCAAACACGTCTTTGTAAACACTTAACATCCCGCCGCCACGTCCAAGCAACGTGTTCGAATTCGAGGATCGAAGGATCAGGAAGAGGATGTACTGGGTTTGTCGATGTTGTTTTATTTATTTATTTATTTAATTTTTATAACTTTTTTTATTTATAGATTTATTTTTGTTTCATTACAAAGAAAATCCTACAACTGCCGTAGCCGAGCGTCCGAGTCGTGTTCTCGTCTGTGGGGAGGGGTTCCCCCCTATTCCGTCCGTAGAGGATCAATATGCTCCAGGATTCTTCTTCATGTTCAGGGTCTCATACCAGGAACGCCCCAGTGAGCAGGAGGATCCGCAAATAATGAACCTAAATAATTTGCGAAACGAGTTCTGTACTTCGGGTGGCGGCTGAAAGCTGCATGTATAGTCATCAGTGGGGACCAAAACTCGAGTGTGCCTTTGTGAGCATCGCAGAATATGTAGTAAACCGCCATACCTTTTAGCCAGTTAACGGCGTTCGTTGTGATTGATGGAGATAGACTCCGGCAATCGCTGCAGGAGTAACGCCAGCATGCGATGCGTCAGTAGCCAGCACTCACTGGTCGCCTCACACGTCAGACGGTGTGCATCCGAGTCAGCGACTGAGCATGTCGGACACAAGGGGTCGTCCGTAAGATGAATGGAATGTAGCCTCTGACGAGTAGCGAACTTCCCATTCACAACCACGTACCACAATGAACGCACCGTCGTAGGTAGAAAAGGCGTGTGTACCGCTCGCCACACCGTGTTAGAGGCAACTTCAGGATGTCTGTGGGTGATCATATTTACAGTTTGCCGCTGTTGATAGAGGCGATAATAGTCTTTTGTGCTAGGCTTCCGTGACGTCGGAAGTTCTGACCGTAAGTAGCTGAAGTCAATCAAGAACTCTCTGCAGTGGGTGAGTGCCGGTGAAATGTGTCCTACAGAAACCGGGGGATGCAGAGAGTGTGGTGCCACTTCCGCTATCAGGGTGCCCGTCAGAGTGGCTTGTGCAGAGGTCCACGTGCGACGCATAGTGTTGAGATAAAGCGATCGCGCACAGTTATACAGGGTGCTACAAAAAGGAACGGCCAAACTTTCAGGAAACATCCCTTCCACACAAATAAATAAAAGATGTTATGTGGACATGTGTCCAGAAACGCTTAATTTTCATGTTAGAGCACATTTTAGTTTCGTCAGTATGTACTATACGTCCTCGATTCACCGCCTCATGTGTGGGCTGACGAGAATCCTCACGCAGTTGTGCAATCACGTCATCAACACAGATTTCCTGTGTACGCTTTGGCGAACGTTTGGTGATGTCTTGATTGGGTCCATTGTTCTTCGCTCTACGCTCAATGGAGCACGTTATCATGATTTCATACGGGATACTCCACCTGTGCTGCTAGAACATGTGCCTTTACAAGTACGACGCAACATGTGGTTCGTGCACGATGGAGCTACTGCACATTTCAGTCGAAGTGTTCGTACGCTTCTCAACACCATATTCGGTGACCGATGGATTGGTACAGGCGGACCAATTCCATGGCCTCCACGCTCTCCTGACCTCAACCCTCTTGACTTTCGTTTATGCGGGCATTTGAAAGCTCTTGTCTACGCAACGCCGGCACCAAATGTAGAGACTCTTCGTGCTCGTATTGTGGACAGCTGTGATACAATACGCCATTCTCCAGGGCTGTATCAGCGCATCAGGGATTCCATGCGACGGAGGGTGGATGCATGTATCCTCGCTAACGAAGGACATTTTGAACATTTCCTGTAGCAAAGTGTTTGAAGTCACGCTGGTGCGTTCTGCTGCTGTGTGTTTCCATTCCATGATTAATGTGATTTGAAGAGAAGTAATAAAATGAGCTCTAACATAGAAAGTAAGCGTTTCCGGACACATGTCCACATAAAATATTTTCTTTCTTTGTGTGTGAGGAATGCTTCCTGAAAGTTTGGCCGTACCTTTTTGTAACACCCTGTATACATGAATTAAACCGATACCGCCCGCCCGCTGCGGCAGTGTCAGGGTGGCGTATCGGACTTTAAAAACCAGACCGGTGCTTACGAAATGTCCATATGCTGCTTGAAATCTGTCAGCCATCGTAGCCGTCAAGGGAAGGATATGCGTAAAATAGTTCAGTTTTGAGACAAGATAGGTGTTGACATAACGTGTTCTGAGGAGCATATCCAAGCGACGCAGTTTGTTGCATTGCACCAGAGCACGTGTCTGGTGTAGGAGCCGGCGGTACGGAGCCGCCGCCGTGCGTCGGACATTGCTATAGAACTGCACTCCTAAACACTTGAGTACGGGCACCTTGTCAAAGGGCACCGCCGTTGTGTGGGAAAGCCCCCCCCCCCCTCCGACATCCATGTATTTTGTTTTCTTCAGATTGATGACGCTCCCAGCGACCGCCCCATACTGGCGTAGCCACTGTAGCGCCATATGCATTTCATCCTCTGATCTGGCCAGGAACACCACGTCATCGGCGAATGCACCACAACGAAAGGTCACGTCCCGCAAGGAGATACCAGATAATCGCTGCCGTAGACCATGTAAAGCTGGCTCAAGCGGCGCAGCAAATAATATACCCGACAGAGGGCACCCTTGTCGCACTGACCGTCCAACAACAATGTGACCAGCCTGATAACCGTTGACCATCATGCGGGAGCGCGCTCCGTGAACCAGTCGAAGGACCACCTGTGCAGACTCCGGAGAGAGGCCCATGTGTTGCAAAACTGCGGGTAAGAAGCCGTGGTCGACGCGGTCAAATGCGTGGTCAAAATCTTCGGCGACAAGGGCGCCTCGTATTTTGCAGGCCGCCGTCAAAGCAATTACGTCGCGGTATGCTCCTAACGCCGTCTGAATGTTGCTGACACCACCTAGACATGTCTGATAGGTGTGGGTGGCATTCCCGATAGCGGTGTGGAGACACGCGCGGAGGATACGGGTGAAGATCTTGTAGTCGTTGTTCAGGAGAGTGAGTGGGCGAAAGTCCTTCCACCTACAACCACCATTCGGTTTCGGTACTGGGATCAAGACGAATTCTGTGAATTCTGTGGGGACAGTGAAATCAGGACGGATCAGGTCTTGAAACATTTGGAGCCACTTGTAACCCATTAGGTGGTAAAAAGTGAGGTAGAATTCCAGGGTTAAACCGTCCGGTCCAGGCGACTTGTTCGGTGCTCCACGTGCCAAGGCCGATGTCAGCTCGTCGGGTGTAATGGGCAACAGCAGACTATCATCGGGTGCCACGTCCCGAGAGGCGGGAAAATCGTGCAACAGCTCATCATAATCACGTACATTTCGCGGATCTTCCATGTACAAGGTCCCATAGTGACTGACGAACGTGTGCGCGATATCCGTTTGTGTAACTGCGCGGCCGCCCTCCTCCGTGTTTACCGCCGTAATGAGCTGTCCTTTGCGGTGGCCCCTCTCGCGCACAATGTGATACACTGACGCTGTTTCGTTGGGGATACAGTCTTGCACTCGCGCACGGATGCGGACACCTTCTAGCTCCTCTTTCCTGATGCTAAGTAGACGAACTTTGATGCGTTGTACGGACATCTGACGTTCGGGAGACGGCGGTTGCGTCACCAGCTCACGTAACGCTGTATAGTAAAATTCCGATGTTTCCCTTTGCAAGTTCGATCTGTCACGACCGTAGGCCATCAAGGTCTTTCGGAGTGCAGGTTTGACACATCCCAGCAACGTGGAAGAATACATGGGCAGGCGCCTGATAGATCGACACCACGTGTCAGTAACTGCTCGCCGACACGCTTCCTCACGAAGGAAGGAGACATTTTGCGTCCACGGGCCTCTGCTGCGTCTTGTGAGTTGTCGGGGTAAGGTGACAGTGCAGATGTACGCGAGATGGTCCGTGAAGGCCGTCGGCCAGAGTTCTGCATCACGAGTTGCTGTGCGGAGGGCACGCGAGACGTATATCCGGTCCAGACGACTTGCAGAATGTCTGGTAAATTGCGTATATCCACTCTGGGTCCCATGATGTAAGAACCATGTGTCGTGGAGCGCAAGGTCACGTATCAATGCTTGTAGAGTCGCGCATGGGACGTAATGCGGTATCTGGTCCTCGGGCCGCAGAACACTGTTAAAATCGCCGCCCACTATGTAATGGTCCATATTTCCTTTCAAAAGTGGGGCTACCTCCTCCGAATAGAAGACATGCCTGTCACCACGGTGCGAATTACCGGAGGGAGCGTAGACGTTAATTAGGCGGACTGCGCCAAGTGTGAGTGCGATGCCTCGCCCGTTCGGCAAGTACGTCGCGTCCGTCGCGTCTATGCCATCTCGGAGAAGGATGTCCGTTCCTCCTGCGCCATCACACACGGGTAGGCTGTACGTGGTGTAGCCATATAGGTCTAAACGCAGCTCGGGACGGACCTCCTGGAGAAGGGCAATGTCCAAGTCTGCCGCTCTGATCGTGTCGTGTAACATGCGGGTCTTGACAGTAGAGTGGACACCATTTACATTGACTGTTCCACACGGTATGACTGAGACATATCAAGTGGCGTAGGCAGCGTGCCGGTGCAAGCCCACAGTGATCTCACACACCACACAGAAATCCATCTGCATGCTGTGCATTACTGTGCCGTATGAGTCTCTGACTGGCAGAGCCCTCCGGGCTCAATGTCAGCCATGGGCTCTGGTGGAGATATCGATGTTTGGTGTGCATCATCTGCCTCCATATCGTCTGCCCAATCACCAAGAGACGATTGTGATGTCATTGGGGGGTGGTCGCTTTCACAGGAGCCCACATTTTGGGAGTCGACGCAATGCGCCTCGTTTTCTGGGCCACCAGATTTAGGAAAGTGTTCCTTGTCTTCAGGCACCTTCTGGTGAATGATGCCACTGGAGTCCGTTGCAATTGTGGACGAGTCAACGAAGTCGATGTCTTCCGCCGGCTTCAGATCCCTGTCCTGTTCTTCAGCTGACAATCGCCTCTTCTTGTGTCGCTTGGGTGATTTTTGCTTTCGGGTCCGAGATTCGACATCGAATGGAGGGCGGGGCTCGACACAGTCCCGGTCGCTAGGAACACCTGTGTCCGATCCCTACAGTGACGGTGGCTGGGTGTCCACGACGCTACGGTGGGCAGAGGCTGCAGGAACCTCTGCACCGTTAGGCTGCGTCGTCGTCGACGGCGCTGACACTCCAATGGATCTGGCAGCGGCTTGAGGAGGTAGCAGGTTTTGATCATCCATCACATCATGTCGTGCCGCCTCCACATATGTTAGCGGGAAAGAGGTCGTAGTGGATCGTTGGGGATGTTTATTGCGGGGCACCTGAACGAGGCGTCGCTGCAGACACTCAGTTCTAACGTGGCCCTCCTGGCCGCAGCCCGAGCAGGTCCTCGGTTGTCCATCATATATAACAATTGCGCGGCAGCCACCAACGAAAACATAAGATGGAACGTGCTTCTTAAGTTCTATGCGCCCCGTTAAGGACAGGGTACGTTTCGAATGTGTTCCATTTCTCCTCTGTGTGGCTCAGAACTGTGCCGTATGGCCGCAGCGCATCAACGACATGGTTGGCAGGAACTTCGAACGGTAGTTGAAAGACGCGCACGGTACGCACCCCCAGACCAGCATAGTCAACTCCTACCACGATCACGTTACCGTCTGCATGACAGAAGCGAAAGCCGTTCGCAGATCGTTGGAGTAATCTGTCGCAGGCCGCTTCGTCAATTAGTTTGAGGTACACTGTGCTGATTACAATAGACAGATGAATTCCTATCAGTTCTTGTGGTTCTATGTGCACGATGTCTCGTAGAAACCGTTCAATTTCATGGGCCTTCGGTCTCGTGTACAATGCGTTGAAAGTTAGTTTGATTGTATCTTTTCGATATGAAAACGCCACGTCGGGTCGGTACAGGTACTATACTGCAAGACAACGAGGCGACCGCGCGCTAGCGGGTAAACAACAACACCTGCGGAGCACTGCCCGGCGCGCCGAGCCCGTCCGCACGGTATCACGGCTGAGAGCCGACTGGCGCCCATCTGAGCTAACGAAGCACGACTCACGGCCGGTCCTCAGCTTCTGTAAAGTTGCTGTGAATCGTGCTTCGGTAGCTCAGATGGTAGAGCACTTGTCCGCGAAAGGCAAAGTTCCCGAGCCCCCAGGCTGTGGCTAAGCCATGTCTCCGCAGTATCCTTTCTTTCACGTGTGCTAGTTCTGCATGGTTAGCAGGAGAGCTTCTGTAAAGTTTGGAAGGTAGGAGACCAGACACTGGCAGAAGGAAAACTGTGAGGACCTGCCGTTAGTCGTGCTTCGGTAGCTCAGTGGTGCAGTCTGCCGCCGGCAGTGCTGCGAGGCGGTCACGCGCCAGAGCGCTGCGGGCGAGGCGCGCACGGTGTGTTTGTGTTTACTTCGGCCGCTGTAGGTGCCGTTTTCCCTTGTAGACCACCATGGCGCTCAACTATCGGAAGAAGGCATTACGTTTCAACTTTTGTTCCGACTTTGCCCGACCCAAGGCCCTGGAGGTAGAACGATTTATTCGCGATGAAGTTAAGATACCACCAACGGATCTAATTGGTATCCACTTGTCGATAGTTAGCAGTACCATCTACGTCAAAATGATCAACGATGCGGTGTGCGACAAGGTGCTTCAAGAGGCAAAACGTGGACTGCGCTTCTGCCATTCCGACGGCAACGTCGGACCCGTTACCGTCGATCACGCAGGTCTCGGCACACGGACGATAAGGATATTCGAACTGCCGTTCGAACTACCTGCAGACGTCGTCATCGAGGCGCTCCGTCCCTATGGCAACGTTCTGGAACATGTTGCCGAACGATGGGTACAATTTCAGACCTATCCCGTTTTAAACGGTGTTAGACAGGTCCGCATCGAGTTGCAGAAACACGTGCCTTCTTATCTACGTATCGGAGGCTGCCGTGCCATTATAATGTACGACGGCCAACCTCGAACCTGTTCCGGTTGCGGGAAAGAAGGTCACCTACGGTCTGAATGCATTCAACGACGTGTCGCGCAGCTCCCGTTGTCGGAAGCGTCCGTCACACCCACGATGACCGCCCTACCGGTCACTTACGCAGCGGCTCTTGCCACGTCTACAGTTTCGTCTAGTCCGTCGCCCGGTCCTTCCGATCGGCACGACCCACCGTCCCAGTCACCTAAGGACGGTGCGGACGTCCTACCTGACAACCTTACCGCCGAACAGGCTCCCGCACCGGACGCTGAGGAGAACAGTACTTCTTCACAACACCCGTTTGACAATTTCATTGTACCCACCGACGCATTCGAACCATGTCGACGCTCTTCCTTGCCGTCGTCCGACACTGAGGAACACGTGTGCAAACAACGCTCGCCACGTAGGCGCAAACGCCGTCGCCGTTCACCCACGGGCTCTCAAAACGTCGCCACCCGCGACGACGAAGACGACACCCAACCAACCGACATTTCCATGCAGAGGTCGGCGGACAACTTTCACGATGATCAAGACATTTCGCAGGACGGGACCACCATGGAGGTCGCCTCGCACAATGTAACGATCGGTGCGCCGGTTGAGACGCCTGTCTCCCCGCCGACAACTCCAGATCCCTCTCACCACGACGCAATTCTCATGGACATTGGACGGACCCATGGCACAGGAGCATGGGCCGACGAGATTGAGGAAGATACGCCCCCTCCTCCGGATGAGTTGCCTCCGCCGGACAAGGCTGCCTGTTAACATCAAAAGCGAGGCCCTGCAGCTGATGGGACGGGACTTCCTGTCGGTGCCCTCCTCTTACTTCCCTTGGTGATGGTAGATGCGCGTCCACCACCACTGAAACAAACGTATCGGTTTGCCACGCTGAACATCAACATGATCGGCACTGTACCCAAGCTGAAACTCCTATGTGACATGCTTCGGGCCTCTGACGTCGACGTCGCCCTTCTTCAGGAAGTACGCGTTGCCACACTACCACCAGTCTACGGCTACGACTCATACACGTCCACATGTGATCAATCAGGGCGTGGAGTGGCTTTCTACATACGCGAAGGAATCCCACTCAGGGACACGACAATCCTTCCCTGTGGAAGAGGCATGGCTGTTACCATCTTCGACACGCGCGTCATCAATATCAACGCTCCGTCTGGCTCCACGAATCGTCGGCAGCGGTCCACTTTCTTCGGACATGACGTGGCGCCCCTGTTTTCTGGACGCTATGATCGCCTTATCATGGGAGGCGATTTCAACTGTGTCCTCCATCCGCAGGACCAAATGCCTTGTTATTCGCCATGCCCGGCGCTTCTCACCTTAATCGAAGATTTTCACCTAGTGGACGTTTGGGAGAAAATTCATGGCAATACCCCCGGTTTCACCCATTATACAGCACATTCTGCGAGCAGACTGGACCGGTTATATGTCTCTGCCCACCTTGGCAATGACGTCGCCCAAGCTGAACGGTGGCCCCTTGCATTTTCGGACCACTGCGCCGTCATTTGCTCCCTGGCTCTGCCACCTCAGTCAGTGTGGCGCAGCAGAGGTTACTGGAAGCTTAATACCTCCCTCCTTAATGATCCACACTGCCGACAATGTATTGCCACTACGTGAGCGTCTTGCGAAAGACGCCTTCCGCAGTACACATCCACGTTCCATTGGTGGCTCAAATGTGCCAAACCTGCGATCAGAAAGGCCTTCATACAATGTGGCAACGAAGCAGCAGCATGGCATCGAGACACCACAAATTTTTACTACGCCGTCCTCCGTGAGCTCGATGCGCTCCCTCCATCACCTGACACCCATAGGGAACGACAACGTACCAAAGCTCGTATCCTCTCTCTTCAACGTGCACGACTACATGGTGTCGTGGTGCGTTCCCGACGACAAGACCTCCTCCACGACGAAACCCCATTCACAATCCATGCCGCATCCGACCATAGTCGTCGACGTCGACTCTTCGTCTCCCACATCAAGACCTCCGATGGTGTTCACCACACAACACAGGCGGCGGTGGTGTCTGCCTTTGCTTAATATTATCGCCAATTTTATGATGATGAACAGATGGCGACGCCCATTCCTGATGATCTCCGTCCTTCCCCTGACCGGACCCTCACCGTAGCGGAGTCAACGTCCATGATGTCTGCAATCACCGCAGAAGAGGTAGTAGATGCGATCAACAGAGGGGCCAAGAACAAATCACCAGGACCAGATGGTCTCCCAGTGGAGTTTTACTGGGCGTTCACCATGTTGATGCTTCCTCGCTGGACGGAAATGATTCAGGAACTCTTTACTCCATCCTTCCCAATTCCACCTGAATTCGTCACTGGCACTCTTCTACCTGTGCCTAAACCGAAGGGAGGGCCTCATGTCTCTGCATATCACCCCATTACACTACTGAATGCAGACTATAAAATCTATGCACGCCTCTTAGCAGCGCGCATGCGCACCGTCTTACCTACGGTTCTTTCACCTGAGCAGACTGCAAGTGGTTGTGGGGCCACCTTACAAACAGCCCTAGGAGAATGCCGTGACCTCATTGCACTGGCGTCGGTTTGTCGCCTTCGTGCAACACTGGTATCCTTCGATTTCACGAGTGCCTTTGATCGCGTTCGACACCCACTCTTCCTCATGGTGGCGACACGTATGGGGTTCCCATTACTTTTTGTCGATGTCATTCGCCGGTTACTACTTCTCGCCGTCTCGATGGTACAAGGCAATGGGAGGCTTGTAGGACCGATTCCTATACGCCGCTCTGTACGTCAAGGATGCCCTGTGTCTACTTTACTATATGCCATTGCACTTGAGCACCTCATCACTGGACTTACCTCTAGACTGCAGTGTGTGACTACACCTTTCACTGTAGGGCTTATGCGGACGACCTCCTCTTTCTCACCTGCTCCTCCACGGAACTCAATGACGCCATCTAATGGATCCACCAGTATGGACGTCTTTCTGGTAGCATTCTTAATGTCCGTAAATCGACTTGATGCACATTGGGCACGGCCTCCCGGCTATGGTGCCGAACCCACTCCCAGCAGTACCACCCTTCGTTACTTGGGTATCGAATTTACGAGCTCCACACACCGCATAGTGGCCCTGGCATACCGGCGGCTTTTGCAGTCGATTCGGCACCATGTCCGCGGTCAAGTGCACCGTAACTTAAACCAACTCCAATGTGTGTCCTATGTCAACATGTATGTAGCCCCTAAACTGGTAGACGTCGCCCAGATCCTCCCAATGCCGTTACTCCTTGGCCGCCGCATCCAATCAGCCTTTGGATATTTCGTGTCAGCAGGGGCACTTTTCAAAGTCCGCTACAGCACTTTAACATTGCCTCCTGCAAAAGGTGGCCTCGGACTCGTCAACGTGCGGGCACGATCTTCTGCACTCTTTGTCCACACTCTGTTGCGGCACTGGCAGGGGACGGTTCCGTCCTTAACACGTAGTCTCTTAGATATCCTCCGACCAGCTTCTCTCGATCCACCGATCAATTTGGCACCTATTTCTCCATTATTGTACCACGTCGCCAATTGTTTCATAGAACTCAGCTCGTTCGGGCCGATCTTCCAGTCACCCGTCCTCCCCGTACAAAAGATTATTATCGTTTGTTTATGCTGTCCAACCCTTGCGACCCCATGGTGCTACGGCATCCTGACATTAACTGGCGCACGGATTGGGGGTGTGTGCATGCACCCTTTTTACCGTACCGTCGTCTGTGTCTGCACTCTGGTATGTTTTAGTTTATGGAAAGTTCCCGACTAACAGTCGACTTTATCGCATAGGATTGGCCACCTTCCCACTCTGCCCTGACTGTCAGCTCGAAGACACCGACGAGCACCGTCTTACGTGCCCCCTGAAACAAAACATATGGCTCCTCATCCAACGAATCGTGGGATTTTACCTCCGTGCCCCGCCAACGACGGTAACCCCGGATTTCCTGTTGTTGCCCCAGACATTTCACTACCCTCTTGCTAAGCACCATACTCTCATCTGATTTCGAGGACTGGCTTTAGAATACCTCTTTCAAAATGGTCCGCATACAGTCCTTGACTTCTGGTACAAAGTTGTGACCTCGCATAGCACCCTCACCCGAAAACCATCTTACCGACAAACTTTTGCCGGTTATCTCCGCAGCGTCTTCCTTGACGCCCCTCAAAGCTGGGGTGTACCATGCATACCTGTCACATCATGCAACACCTTTATCCACGTTCCCATGCATCGAAAAAAAAGCAAGAAGACAGAATATGTTATACTTTGTTGTATTTAATGTTTTTTTCTTTTTAATGTGTTTATTTATTTTTTTTGCTTAACTAACAGTCATTTGTATATGTTTAAATGGAATGGTACCTTGAAGAACTCTTGCATAGTGAATATATATGTACTTTTAGTTTCTTCAATACAAATTATTACAAAAAAAAGAAACAAAGAAGGATGTTATATTTTGTTGTATTTAATGTTATTCTAATAATTTGTTTACCTTACACTCATTTGTATATGTTTAACTGGTACCTTGAAGAACTGTTGCTTTGTGTATATATACATATGTACTATCCGTGTGTTCAATAAAAAAACAAAGAAACAAAAAAAAAGTAGGTAGAGCACTTGCCCGCAAAAAAAAAAAAAAAAGATGGTAGGGCACTTGTCCGCGAAAGGCAAAGTTCCCGAGTTCGAGTCTCGGTCGGGCACACAGTTTTAATCTGCTTGGAAGTTTCATATCAGCGCACACTCCGCTGCAGAGTGAAAATCTCATTTTGGAAACATCCCCCAGGCTGTGGCTAAGCCATGTCTCCGCAGTATCCTTTCTTTTAGGAGTGCTAGTTCTGCATGGCTCGCAGGAGACTTTCTGTAATGTTTGGAAGGTAGGAGACGAGATACTGGCAGAAGTGAACCTGTGAGGACCGGCCGTTAGTCGTGCTTCGGTAGCTCAGATGGTAGGCAGTCTGCGTTCGGCAGGGCAGCAGTGCGCGCCGCGCTCGGCCGTTCTCCGCTGCGCGCCCGGAGTGTTTTGTTCACTTCCTCGTCACCCCGCTTCTGCGTCGAATAAGGTGTAATGCCCAACTTTTACAGGAAGAACACTCTTAAGTTCACCTTCTCAAACGAATACGCACGACTCAAAGCACTGGCCGTCGAACGCTTCCTACGCGAAGACGTCAAGATCCCCCGTGACGAACTCATCGGCATACACCTATCGATCATTATCACCATCGTTTATGTGAAGATGACTTCCGACGCTGTCTGCAACGAGATTATTGAAAGGACGCGACATGGACTAAAATTTCGACAGTCCGTCCGAATTGTCGGACCTGTGGATGACCACCATGCAGGACTTGGCCTTCGGAAGATCCGTGTGTTCGTACTGCCGTTCGAGTTGAAAGAAGATGAAGTCATCGCGGCGCTAAGCCCGTTCGGGAAAGTCCAGAGCCATTTAGCCGAGACATGGGCACAGTTTACGACGTATCCGGTGCTTAATGGTGTGAGACAAACAAGTCCGAATCGATCTCAAACGGCGCGTTCCATCGTACATTTCTATCAGCGGCTGCCGTGCGGTGTCATTTACGACGGACAACCTCGAACATGTTCCTGTTGCTTTTGTGGCAAAGAAGGCCACGTCCGTAATGTATGCCTGCAACGCCGCATCACACAACTAAGGCCCGACGATACGAACACCGACAGAACCATGACCACCCTTCCAGTCACCTATGCGGCGACACTGCACGTCCACCCCTCACAAGACGCCATTCATGAGCGTCTCTCTGGTCCGATACACCCGGAGGCGTCCCAGCAACTTTACGCCGGCGATGCCGCCCGTGAACATGTCCAACAGCCGGACACACCCTCGCTGGAAGATCACAAGGATACCGATGAGAGTGTTCTCGAGAATGACGACCGCATCATAGCACCCGCGGCTTTTGTACGAGAACGACGTGAATCTCTTCCTTCCTCAGACACCGACAATCATTGCCGTAAGCAGAAGTCGCCCAAACGACGAAAAAAACGCCGCAAGACATCAGAATCGACCATTGAGCCCCCTCCGCAGGACGAAGAGATGGCACATCAATCTGACGGAGAACAGGATAACCCTTGCTCCTCTGCCACGGAGACGCGTCATCCACAAGACGGTGAACCGTCCGACAGATGTCGTGTGCAGGCCCCGCTCCCAGGAGCCATGGATCATAGCACGCCTGTTGTCACCGATGCAATTGAGCCGACTCGGCCAGTGCTGCCACCTCTGGCCGATGTCAAACCTGTCGGACACTTTTCATGGGCGGATGACACGGATTTCCCACCTCCATCTGATGCGGAAATGAGGTCTGTTCCTCCGTTAGACCAACACTAACATGGGGGAAGTTTCTACGGCGACTCCTGCGACTTCTATGGACTTCCAGCATCCACCACGACAATCTTCACCAGCTACGAACCTATCGGCAGCACGGATCTCCCATCAGGCGTTCCGAATAGCTACTATCAATACTAATAACATCGGCTCCCACGTTAAATTTCAACTGCTCCGTGACACGCTAAGAGCAGCGGACATCGACATCGCCCTGTCACAAGAACTGAGGACAGCAACTTGGACTGGATGTTATGGATATGAGACGTACGCCGTGCCTGCAGCTATGGAACACACAGGCGCAGCCATCCTCCTCCGAGAAGGGATTGCAGTTTCCGATGTCGTATACCTCCCAACGGCGCGAGGGGTGGCCATAACAGTTGAAGGACTCAAAATCATAAGTCTCTACGCCCCATCGGGCACTGATAAATGGAGGGATCGCTCCCAGTTCTACGCAGAAGATATCACGCCTTTATTCCTCGGTCGATACGATCATCTCATCGTAGGTGGAGATTTCAACTGTGTTCGCGAGCGCAGAGACAAATACTTCCATTTCACCACATGTCCGGAACTTCACTTCCTACGCAGAAGATATCACGCCTTTATTCCTCAGCCGGTACGATCATCTCATCGTAGGTGGAGATTTCAACTGTGTTCTCGAGCGCACAGGCGAATACCCCCGTTTCACCACATGTCCGTAACTTCGCTTCCTCGTCCGCCGCCATCGTCTCCTCAACACTTGGCGAATGGTACACGGCGACCGCCCGTGGTATACACACATCACGAGTCACTCCGCCAGCCGACATGATAGAATATACATCTCTGACGCTCTAAAATCAGTTCTCCTCGACGCGGAACGTTGTCCGTCTGCCTTTTCGGATCATGACATCTACATCTTTACCATGAATCTATACGTCGACACTCTATATGACGCGGTGCAGGACCTTGGCAACTCAATGTCACGCTACTGCGGGACCCTGAATGTCGACAACAGATCACCGACACGTGGCACACCTGTGTTCAACGCATTATGCGTTACGAGACCACACTGCAGTGGTGGTTGATGTGCGCCAAACCGGTCATCCGACGCACATTGACACTCTATGGCAGAGGCAAAGCCAGGTGGAATCACCACACAACAGATTTTTACTATAGCGCTCTATGTGAACTCATGGATCATCCTCTATCCCCGTTTCGTCTCAAAGAAACTCGACGCATCAAGGCGTAGATTTTAACCTTGACCAGATGCCATCTAGAGGGAGTCATTGTACGAGCATGCAGACAAGATAGGATTAACGGTGAAGAACCTTCTATGCATCACATTGTTCAAAATGTTCGTCGACGCCGACAGGCTTTAATAACAACTTTAGACCTACCTGATGGACGACGGCTGACTTCGCAAGCTACCATTGCGGATGCATTCACAAAGTACTATAGACTTTTCTATCAAGAAGTACCTGTCGGTGCAGAGGCCATTGCTGAGGTTGCCCAGGAGACACTTGGTACTCTAAACGCAGCAGCTGCAACCCTCCTAACTTCTGAAGTGACCACCGACGACGTCCAAAGAGCTGTGGCCAAAGGGTCTCTGAATCGATCTTCTGGCCCGGATGGTTTACCTCTCGAATTTTACAGAATCTTCCTTGATGTTGCCACGATGAAGGGACATGTACAGGTAACCTTTAACCGCGCGGCGAACCCGCCACCAATGTTCATGGAAGGCTTACTTGTACCAGTCCCGAAACCCGCAGCAGGAACACGACTCGACAGGTATCGGCCGATCACGTTACTCAATTCCGACTTCAAGATTTTTACACGCCTTCTAGCAGTGCGACTCAAACATGTCTTACGAGACATTGTTTCCCAGGAACAAACATCCTTAGGCGGCGATCGTAATATACAGACAGCCCTCAGTGAATATCGAGATGTGATCGCTGTGGCAACACACTCGCGACTGCCAGGCGCTTTAATCTCCATCGTCTTCAAACATGCGTTTGACCGCGTCCATCATGGATTCCTCAACGCCGTGATGGACCGAATGGCAATTCCCCCGACGTTCACGCAAGTGATTATGCTTCTCCTTCGTGGAGCAACGTCCAGACTTCTCGTCAACGGCAGACTTACAGAACCTATACGGATTGAACGCTCAGTACGGCAGGGTTGCCCCTTGTCGACGGTGCTTTATGCCATTCCGATGGAACCACTCATTTGTGGATTACGGCGCCGTTTGACTGGTATTCCATTCCGGGATCATATGTTCCGCTGCCGAGCTTACGCGGACGACTTGGCCCTCGTCGTACGTTCAGCGGCCGACGTACAAGCTGCGATGCAGTGGATTACCCGTTACAGTGCAGGGGCAGGGAGCGCTATGAACGTGGCAAAATCATGCGCCATGAAGATCGGCCGCGGCCTTCCCGCAGACAGCGTAGTCCCGTTTCAACTGGTGGACACCCTACGTTGTCTCGGATTAGTATACACGCGAGACTTTCGCCGCACATCGGCGATCAATTTTCGGGCGCTACTGCAACGCATCCGGGCGAACATACAAAATCACGTACTACGCCCGCTGAATATGTGGCAGAGAGTCACCTTCGTCAATACCCATCTGGCAGCCCGTTACCCCATATAGCGCAGATTCTGCCCATCACTGCGACAATGGCGGCCAAATTACAGGCTGCTTTCGGCTATTTTATTTGTTCTGGACACATCTTCAAAGTCCAGTATGAAACTCTCACCTTACAGAAGCGGAACGGTGGCCTCGATCTGGAATGTTGGTCACCGAGCTCGCACCTGTTTCGAGACGCCCACCGACGTCTCTGGCACACATCCCACCTCCGATGTCACATATCGGCCATTTCTTTTTGGAGTACAGCTACATATGCACCGAGCTCCCCAGGACCAGGAAGACGACCACCCGCGACGTCTATTGCCTTCTCCGAAAGTCTCCACCCCGCAACCCCGTCGAAACACGTCACCCCCAGGTTTCATGGCCTACAGTTTGGAAAACGATCCACCAACCATATCACACTACTGACACAACCTCTATGTGGAACCTTCTCGTCAACGGCAAGCATACTACAAGACAGAAACTGCATCGCATCGCACTTGTGGACTCACCCCTCTGCCTCAAGTAAAATGTCGAAGATACAGATTTACATTGTTTTGAGTGTAGGCCAGCTGCAGCTGTCTGGACCCTCGTACAGAAGATTGTGGCTTTCTACCTCCGAGTACCACCACATCACGTTTCTCCTACTATGATGATATATCCCGAAACGACCTACTTTCCACCGGCTAAGTGGCACGCCACACATGGATCAGTGGCATGGCTGTCAACTACCTCTTCCGGAACGACATCGTCGACCCGGCGGACTTTTGGACACGCCTCCAAGTACTTCACCACACACTTCGCCAACATCGACGCTATCGGGCCACATTCGCGAACTACACTCCTGGAAATGGAAAAAAGAAAACATTGACACCGGTGTGTCAGACCCACCATACTTGCTCCGGACACTGCGAGAGGGCTGTACAAGCAATGATCACACGCACGACACAGCGGACACACTAGGAACCGCGGTGTTGGCCGTCGAATGGCGCTAGCTGCGCAGCATTTGTGCACCGCCGCCGTCAGTGTCAGCCAGTTTGCCGTGGCATACGGAGCTCCATCGCAGTCTTTAACACTGGTAGCATGCCGCGACAGCGTGGACGTGAACCGTATGTGCAGTTGACGGACTTTGAGCGAGGGCGTATAGTGGGCATGCGGGAGGCCGGGTGGACGTACCGCCGAATTGCTCAACACGTGGGGCGTGAGGTCTCCACAGTACACCGATGTTGTCGCCAGTGGTCGGCGGAAGGTGCACGTGCCCGTCGACCTGGGACCGGACCGCAGCGACGCACGGATGCACGCCAAGACCGTAGGATCCTACGCAGTGCCGTAGGGGAGCGCATCGCCACTTCCCAGCAAATTAGGGACACTGTTGCTCTTGGGGTATCGGCGAGGACCATTCGCAACCGTCTCCATGAAGCTGGGCTACAGTCCCGCACACCGTTAGGCCGTCTTCCGCTCACGCCCCAACATCGTGCAGCCCGCCTCCAGTGGTGTTGCGACAGGCGTGAATGGAGGGACGAATGGAGACGTGTCGTCTTCAGCGATGAGAGTCGCTTCTGCCTTGATGCCAATGATGGTCGTATGCGTGTTTGGCGCCGTGCAGGTGAGCGCCACAATCAGGACTGCATACGACCGAGGCACACAGGGCCAACACACGGCATCATGGTGTGGGGAGCGATCTCCTACTCTGGCCGTACACCTCTGGTGATCGTCGAGGGGACACTGAATAGCGCATGGTACATCCAAACCGTCATCGAACCCATCGTTCTACCATTCCTAGACCGGCAAGGGAACTTGCTGTTCCAACAGGACAATGCACGTCCGCATGTATCCCGTGCCACCCAACGTGCTCTAGAAGGTGTAAGTCAACTAACCTGGCCAGCAAGATCTCCGGATCTGTCCCCCATTGAGCATGTTTGGGACTAGATGAAGCGTCGTCTCACGCGGTGTGCACGTCCAGCACGAACGGTGGTCCAACTGAGGCGCCAGGTGGAAATGGCATGGCAAGCCGTTCCACAGGACTACATCCAGCATCTCTACGATCGTCTCCATGGGAGAATAGCAGCCTGCATTGCTGCGAAAGGTGGATAAACAGTGTACTAGTGCCGACATTGTGCATGCTGTGTTGCCTGTGTCTATGTGCCTGTGGTTCTGTCAGTGTGATCATGTGATGTATCTGACCCCAGGAATGTGTCAATAAAGTTTCCCCTTCCCGGGACAATGAATTCACGGTGTTCTTATTTCAATTTCCAGGAGTGTATTTACAGAGTATTTTCACCAACCCGCCTCAAAGCTGGAATCTCAACGACCCGTGCCAGCCAAGACTGGACGATCCCACTTTCCCCTTTAATGGTCAATGATAGAATGCATTTTGTTTTGCTGGCGCGCCAAAGTGGAGCATGGCGCGGAAAGTATTCCAATTTTATTTCACTTCTCTTTTCTCCTCCTCTTCTAAGTATTTTTTTTCCTTACACATGCTTATCCTTTCCACGCATAGCTATCTGCAGCCTATTTGTATTCTTTCTCCGGTGTTCACCCAAGGGAAAAAAAAAAAACTTTGGATTGCTGCTGATGATGAGACTGTATACTCACATATGTTTAACAAAAACAAAAACAAACAAAAAATAAATAACAATAAAAAAAGAAGGCCTCTCCGGAAATATAGTTACCTTTGAAATTTTACGTTTTCGAAGGATATTGTGTTATTTTATGCAGAACGTTGTCTTTTATTTTCATACAAAGAGGTTTTCTTTAGAAAAAAGGATAGTAGAGTACTTGCCCGCAAAAGGCAAAGGTTCCGAGTTCGAATATCGGTCCGGCACAAAAAAAAGGTGGTAGGGCACTTTCCCCTGAAAGGCCTAGGTCCCGAGTTGGAGTCTCGTCGGGCACACAGTTTTCATCTGCCAGGAAGTTTCATATCAGCGCACACTCCGTTGCAGTGTGAAAATCTCATTCTGAAAACATCCCCCAGGCTGTGGCTAAGCCATGTCTCCGCAGTATCCTTTCTTTAAGGAGTGCTAGTTCTGCATGGTTCGCAGGAGAGCTTCTATAAAGTTTAGATGGCAGGAGACGAGGTACTGGCAGTAGTAAAGTTGTGTGGATCGGCCGTGAGTAGGGCTTCGGTAGGTCAGATGGTAGAGCACTTGCCCGCGAAAGGGAGAGGTCCCGAGTTCGAGTCTCGGTCGGGCACACAGTTTTAATCTGCCAGGAAGTTTCACTTCACAGATGTTTTTCTACTCGGTGTGGTCAAAGATGAATTTTTCACAGTGTATATATCATTATTAAACAGTTGACATGTGCAGGAAATAACTTTAGAACAGATCTTTAAAATTACTGAAATCTGTTAAAACATATGTTCTGGATTTTTTATTTTATGGAGGTATACCTCCAGTTGTTCTTACAGATTTAGGGTCTTACAATTGGCTTCATTATGTAATACTACCAAATTGTTTTCTGGATTGTTGGTGGCATTTTTCGTTTCCAACATGTGCTGCGCAATGACTGATTTTTCAAAGTGGTTGAGCCTGAAAGCAGTTACATGTTCTTGAAAGCGGGTTTTGAAGTTTCTGCCTGTTTTCCCTACATAGTAAGCAGGATAACTGGGGCATGATACTTTGTAGGCTGCACTTTTGTTACTTGTTTGCGTATTTTATTTTATGTTACGGATGAGTTAGTTTCCTAATTTATTGTTAGTTAAGAAGGAAATTGTTACATTAGCTTTTATTAAAAGGTTAGGATGTCCTCATTCCCACGTTTCCGTACTACTTTTACTATCTGTTGAGCAAAATGACCCATGCTGGACGTAATAAGAGGGATATAAAATGATGATTAGCATAGGCAAAGAGAGGATTCTTTGCCTAGAGAAATCTGCTGTACCGAACATAGCACTTAACTTGAGGAAGAAATTTCTCAGAATGTACGTTTGGAGCAGAGCATTGTACAATAATGCAATGTGAGCAGTGAGAAAACCGGAAAAGAAGGGAATCGGTGCCTTTTAGATGTGCTACAGACGAATGTTGAAAAGTAGGTAGACTGGTAAGGTAAGGAACGAGCAGATTGTGCACAGAATCAGAGTGGATAGGAATGTGTGGAAAACACTGACAAATAGAAAGAGCAGGGTAATAGGATAAGTGTTAGGGCACCTGGAAATAACTTCCGTGTTACTAAAAGAGCTTTAGAGGGTAAAAACTGTAGAGGAAGACAGAGATTTGAATACTTCCAGCAAATAATTGAGAATGTGAGTTGCAAGTGCTAATCCGGGATGAAGACGATGGCGCAGGAGAGTAATTCATGGTGGGACGCATCAAACCCATCAGAAGACCGACGAGTCAAAAAGGAAAGATCGATATCTGTCGCAGAATCTTAGAATCTAGTCTGAGTTCAAATGCAATTAAAGGTAACACAAAATGAGTGACCCACTCAATCCAATCTGGCAGGGATTCCAAAAGCATAGGTCATGCAAACCCCAATGGCCACTTTTCTCACAGGACATCCTGCAAGCCATGGACCAAGCCAGTCAGTGCAGTAACTCTTGATCTCTAAAAATGACTGAGTACCACACAAATGCTTTTTAGCACAAGAATACCACACCAACTCTTTTCAAGGGGAGTACTATGTTAAAACAGCTATGGCGTCAGTGGCCCACATTCAAGCGGTCATCATTAGCTGGTGCTGCAGTCGCCAAAAATGCAAGATGGTATCAGACTCATCTATATATTTTCTACAGCCAATATCTTGCGTTTTTTTGGCGATTACAGCGCTAACTAGTAGCGACAGCTTGGAATGTGGGCCACGGACGCCATAACTGTTTTAACACAGTACTTGCGTTGAAAAGCATTGGTGTGATATACTTGCACTAACAAGCATTTGTGACGTTGATCTGTTCTTTATGTCCGATGAAGCCTGGTTTACTTCTGCATGCCGCATTATTGATCTCATCTTCTTTCATTAGATGTTGACTTCAGTGCACTACATTGCCAACATTTTGGAACCATTTGTGGCAGCATTAACGGAGAAGGAAAGACTACAGTTACTTCCAACAGGATGGAGCAACTGCCCATTTAGCCAGCTGAACACTGGAGCACATTCATACAATACTCACGCCTGAAAGAGTTGTTAGGAGGTATCAGCCTAGTCACTGATCTAGCGGGTCACCCAGGTGACCTGATCTGTCAGTGTGTGATTACTTTGTGTGGGGATCCCTCAAGTTTAAGTCATATCGCAACAGCCCTCATACTCTTCAAGAACTGCAGCAGAATATTTCCAATGAGGATTCAGCAATTCCAGCAGACCAGCTTTGATCCGGCTTCAGCAACTTGCTGACCAGCCCCCAAAAGTGCCAAGAGATTTACAGTGGTCACTTTCAACATCTGCTGTAGTCAGGTTACTACTGTATCTCCTTTTCTCTGCTGTGTTTCTTTGTAACCTGAAATTCTGTTCTCTGAGCCATTTTTATTTGTCCCATCTCGTATGTGATGTCTCCCTTGATGTTAGAGGTTTGGCAGTAATGATTCACCTCACCAGGCACTATTTAAGGGTAAGGGTGGGAAGAAGGTAATGTACTATATTCTACACTATAGAACATTAACTGACATTATTTACTGCCTAACATATCATTCTTTAATTACACTTATAACCTTTTGTTCTTACAACTACCTGTAATTATGTTACACGTGTGTTCCATGGTATATACCACTGCCATATTTTTTGACACTGCAAAAATAAAAACAAACGAAAATGTTGTGTTTTGACGAGATAACTAATGTAACACATGACTTAAACTTCATGTTTTCATGACAAGCAAGGTGAGTTTCGTAACACACGAAATATGAATGTAAACTAATGTCTGTGGCAATTATAGTCTATTCACATAGATGGTTATTACCCCAGATACTACTGGGACCAGTGATGGTCAGTTCACAGGATGACTACCTTTACCCTGGATAACACAGTGAGGCAATGATAGTCAGTTCACATGGTCACTTATATTACTCACACTCTTGCGGGGTCCAATGATGATCAGCTCGTTTGGTGACTGCCATTACCACAGTTACTATCGTGGGTGACAACGATGGTCAGTTGCAGTGGTAACTACCAATATCCTGGATATTAAATGGTGGGGGAATGGTTTGTTAACATGGTGACTGGCTTTAACACATATACATAATTTACTGTTATAACATTGTGATGTTACAGTTTTGTGTAACATTGGTTATGTGTAGTGCAGTTACAATTTTGATATTCTTCACGGGTTTGCAGCCGGATCATTTCGTCCTCCAGACGTCTGGAGGACGAAATGATCCGGCTGCAAACCCGTGAAGAATATCAGCAGTTATTACGCCGGGAAAGTCTACGAAATCACAGTTACAATTTTGCTAGAGCAGGGTAAATTAGTTGCCATTTTGCTGTAATATAGTGACAAAGAGGGTAGTCTGTTAGAATTTTTGGTATAATATGGCGATATATGGGGAATAGTGTTACAGTATTTTCGTAACATTGCGATGAAGGAATTTGTTACAATTTTCTGGAACATCTCGATAAATCATTTGTTACAATTTTGCTATAACATACTGAGGTACTTGTCAATGTGTTACAATTTTGTTGTAACATACCGTTTTATGGGATAATTTATTGCAATTTAGTGAAACAACTGTGATTTATGGGGTAATTTTTTACGAATCATAAACATGTATAATCCAATTTGTTACGATTTTTTTGCAACCTGTCAGTGCTCGGTGGACAAAGAGTTATGTAGTCCTCTTTGTGCGATTTCGTAAGTTAGATTTACAAGCAGAAGCCAACATTTTGTATTACACGATGAAGTTAATATCCTAGCATGAAACCATTATATTGTGTGAGTGATATTGAAAAGTAGTTGTAAGTGGCTGTTTGGAAGTATAGCAACCCTCATCTGTTACCTATATGAATGTGTATTATTACTGTTCAGAATGCTTTTTATGGACGCGTCATGAACAGTGATGTGCAGAACTTAAGGACGAAAGTAATATTTTAATGAAAGTTTCTAGAAGGATTCTTGAAAGATCGGAAAATCTGTGACAAAGCCACGTCTCTGTAATATCCTTTCTCCGAGGTGTGAGTCTCGCTAAGTATGTAGGAGAACTTCTGTGAAGTTTGGAAGGTAGGAGATGAGGTACTGGTGGAAGTGAAGCGGGTAGGGCTGATCATGAGTGACGCTTTAGTAGCTGAGTTGTAGAGCATTTGCCTGCGAAAGGCAAAGGACCCAAGTTTGAGTCTCAGTCTGACGCACACTTTTAATCTGTGGGCAGATTTTATATTTTTATGGACTGACTGACTCCAGTTACGACTTATTAACACATTTTGTGAAGTAGGCAGATGAACAATTATGATCATGAAGACCACAAGTGTAGTCAATAATTTATTATGTCAGTATCGCCACTAAACGTTCACATTATTAGTTTCGGCATGCTAAAAACTATATTCAGATGTGACAGTAATTCATAAACAGTTACATCATAATATGTAAATATCTGTTACATGTGCACAGAACATAATAAAAATAGTTCAGAGTGTGCCAACAAGATATATAATCACACAGTAACATACACTGAAATGAAAATAGTTTTATGTGCTCTTTATATTGGACTTACAGAAGAGGTGGAAGAGAGGGGAGAACGCAAGGGAAACGATTGGGTGTGAGGGGGTCACAGATATAGGTGCGGAGGGGTGCACAACAGCTCAGTCTGTATTCACTTATTTTTGCTAATATGCAGGTTTTGAAAGTATTACTTTTGAAACCACAAGCAAACATACATTTTAAGTTATTAATACGTATAATTTTAAGCATCTGTGTACCTATTTAGCACTATGTATCATTTCACTGTTTACACATTCATGCATTTAATACATACTAATAACTGTTAGTATTCTTATCAAACATTTCTTGACTTCAGAAAAAGAATTTAAGGATCCTTCCCGCTCACTGGAAATACTGCGGCGCCCCTAACAAAATGACATTCGTACATTACCCATTACATCATCTGTCCCTCCATTCATATCTACCAATTTAAACGAATAATACTGGCCAGGATGGCCGAGCGGTTCTAGGCGCTACAGTCTGGAACCGCGAGACCGCTACGGTTGCAGGTTCTTGTCCTGCCTCGGGCGTGGGTGTGTGTGATGTCCTCAGGTTAGTTAGGTTTAAGTAGTTCTACGTTCTAGGGGACTGATGACCTCAGACGTTAAGTCCCATAGTGCTCAGAGCCATTTGAACCATTTTTAATTTTTTTAAACGAATGAACAGTACGTAAATTATTTTAGTACCACCTCCATTTGTGCGAAAAACATTTTTTGCTTAATGCAGAGCCGTTGATGGTTACAGTTACTCTTTGGAAAGATTAATTGCGATTGAGACTACAAAAAGATAAAAATGCGTAAGTCAACAATACACTCATTTACGCTGCAATAAATATCTTCATTTGTGAAATAAAGGGATGTGCGTACAAAGAATATACTTATCCAGTCCTGTATCTGAATATCTCTTCACAGTTCAAGAGCCCGAATCATTTATGATTGATCTGGTAGTTGCTGTTAATGGAAGCGCTAATAATTCTGAAATCACAGTCAAAATGAAATCTCTGTCTGCTCAAAGTATTTCTCGCTCTCATTTAATAACATTTAATTTAACACTGAAGTCTTTTTGCTTAGAATATATTATTCTCAAGATTGCATATACTTTCATCTAAAAGGTTACATATACAAACATTTGGCACCATAACGATAAGTACCACTTTTACTAGTTCATCTACAGCAATCTGGAAAGGATTTCCAACGTAGCAATATTTCACATCGCTGGTGAATGATTAAGTGAAAATGGGAAACAGGCCGACAAAACACATTTACAATGCAAATGTAGGCTCTTACCTTGCCAAGATCAGTTAACGCAAAATAAGGAACATAATTCGTAGTGAAATGCATCACATTTCAATGTGATAGACGGCTGCGAATGCGCAGTTCAGTCACTTATTATTCTTTGAGTTTTCCAAACACGTCTGGAGGTCGTGAAAGACGGCTGGCAGAGGGAAGGGGCTGCATCTGAAAGCACGGAATGAGAAGTCGTGTTTCACTGCCGAAATCTTTAGTGCCGGCGATCTGCATACCAAATATGCCGCGCGGCAAGCGTGTGGGATCAGACTTCTGCATTACTAACAGCCGGTTCACTGAAACTCAGACATAGCTTTCTGCACAAACACTCTGCTCCATACATACGAGTTGATTTCTGGAAAGTATTTCTAAGAACTGGCCTCGGAAAGGAGCTTTAGCAGAGGCAGGAAGATCTCCCCTGTAAAATTCATCTTAACTCATATGAACAACAATTTCCGGTACAGTTCGATGTGACTGAATAAAGAAGATTTTAAAAGATATAATTCAGCTGGTTTTTATTTTGAATTTTCATCCAAATGTACTGCATTGCTGGATAAGGTGTTTCGGCTTCGTTCTTACAAACAGTTTTTGAATTAGTGTTGCTTTACCTTGATGGTACGAATTTTACACCTGCTGCGGTCCTAATAGTTATATCAACATAACTTCGTGGATTGTTCGTAAAGACTATCGAAACCATCATAAATAGTTTTGTATTTTTATTGACGCAATCAGTTTTTTAAAACACGTTCAGAACTGGTTTTGGCCGAAATGGTCATCTTGATATGCTGAAAGCGGCATTTGTGAATGCATGTTCGTGTGTTGTGTTTTCGCTGATATGCCACTTTTAGCATCCAAAGATTACCATTGGTAATTGTTTACGACCTTCTAATATAATCATCCAGTCATTTGTGGGAAATAATTTAAGAAAACTGGAAGACTGCAATGGACTTGCAGTATGGTTTGGAAGGCGACGAGCAACTCTGAGTTACCGCCCTGACAGAAATAGCTTTGACATGTAAGCCTTATACTTGACTACCTGTCCCCTGCATGTGCTAAACTGATTTTGCCCAATTAACTGTGCTTGTAATTGAGAGCTGGTATTAGAGGTTATCACGGTTATCGGAATCTAAATGATCCTGAACCCTAGAATAGAGTTAATAAAATGGTAGCCCCGTCATTATTTTGTCAATTATTGATGGGTGGTTAATACATCAACATGGGATTGATGTTTTATAAAAGTTATGTCACAAGTTTATTGATTAAAACTGGAGAAAAATATACATTAAGTGCGATAGCAAAACATGGTCTGATGGCAGCATAAATATGCAAAGAACAGTTAACAACCCTGTGTGTGGCAGCTGGTTGTCAATGAGAAAGGTTTGACTGATTGATCCATTTACACTGGCTTAAAATATCGATAATGCCGTCTGACATTATCTGCCCCTGAATAGACCTTGACGGATTTATTCTACACAGGAGTAATGCTACGATGATGCAGATGGGAACAAGTGGTAAGATTGTGATCTTCTTGGCCCTAACATGCCGGAGCAGCAACAGAATTTCTCGATGCCTCAGGTGTTGGCCGTAGTTTAAGTGTCTGCAGAGCAGCGATGTGTGGCGAACGTAATTCCGTATCGCGGCACGAAACATACGAAATCGTGGCTAAAGATCTGTTAAACCGATCGAAATTACTCTCTAACGACCTTGAAATCTCGGCGGATTCCAGCATATGATACTGCCGTTCGCTGGTCGTACCAAGACCAGATTGACACATTTATACCGCAGTGCATACAGGGAGATCAAACGTCAAAGTGGGAGACCTGTCATTAATATGACTGCCCTCGGTACAGCGAGTTGCCCGAGATTACTGTGGTCTAAACTGTAGCTACAGTTAAGCCCTCACACCATAGGCTCCCCAGTCAAGATCAGTGCTAGAGCAGAGCCACGCTCAGGACAAGTGTTCCAAGAGCATAACAAAAGTCATGATCAGTTTCTCCTCCAGACCGAGTCTGAACCCGAAGACACACTCCAGACACCCCTCTGAATCCGAAGATCCACTCCAGATACCCTTCTGAATCGGAAGACCCAGTATCAATTCTCATCATTTTCCATCAAACCTCAGTAAATTTCCAAAAGCACTCCTTCAACTGTCCCCACAAGGGTTTCATACCAATCAAAAGACTTCACGAGTTCCATGCCCCCCCCCCCCCCCCCTCTAACCTGTCTGCTATGCCCATCGGCCAATTTTAATCAAAATTAACATTATTCCTCTCTTTTTAGGAGGAGCAGCCAATTCCTAACTAGCAAATTCCCACATGGAGAGGAGGAGACTTTCTGACACACTCATCGTTTATCAAAGCATTGCAGTAGCGGTCACGCAACACTCTCGGACGTCACCAGCCCTGCAGTATGAGGCAAAAGTCTTCACAAGAGTGGAGCATGGAACACGTATACATATGCAGGCTTTCACCGATGCATCGCAGCATGTATAATGCTGAAACTGAAGGGACTGACAGTTACTCTAAGAAATCGAAACCTAAAAGGGGAAGGTAAATTTCACTAATAAATAAGAGTAAAGGAGAAGCGCAAAGGTCAGCTTGAGAGACTTAGGAGGGATCTTCATGATAACAATGTGAAAACACGGTCGTTGGTAGAGAGAATTAGCTCTCAAGTTAGTCAAGTTGAAGAGAAGCTGGCAGATCTGGTAATTGTAGTAGAGAAGGATTTGGGTGAGAGGATAGGTGTTTGGTTAATGGAATGGCAGACCAGAATGAAGGAGATGGAGGCTGCACATAGTAGAAAGTCTAAAAGTGAATGTCAGGTTGTACAGTTCCAAACACTGATCTAAACAGCACTGGCACTGTTAAGTCGGTAACATGCGGACTGCACACTGTTGTAGTCAGGGAGGCAAAGCTAAGCGAAACAGAGATAACCTCGGTAAAAAGTTCATTCAGTGACACTGTAATCAGCCAAGAGGGAGAAGTAACAATGCAGACTGTGACGAGTCCAGAATTAAATACCATTTATTGGATTTCTTGACCTACGACAAGGCAAAAATTAAGTTCATCACGCGACAGGTTTGGGGCAGTGCACAGATGTAGGTGAATCAGAATGCATCGTCGTTCTGCGATTAAGCCACGTTTGAAGCGATGCTGTTGAATAAATGCTAGACGCTCGAAAACAGCTGCAATGGTTGAACGCTTTTCCAAATGAAAAGCGGAAGTAAACTTAGATAACCCGCTAGGAACGCTGACACAGATATCCACTCTGTAGAGAAGCCTACCAGAAAATCTCCAGTGATGGTCCAGAGCCCCACTGTATCGATGGATGAAATTCTTCATTTCATGGAGAGCATGGATAAAGCAATGAGCTAGGAAAACAAGGGAAACTGTTCAAAACACTAATGGGAAAAGTCGTGAAGAAGGAGCGGACGGAAAGTGCAAGAAACAGATAGGCAACCATTACAACGGAGCGTGAATAATTATCAACAAAATTCAGGTAACCCTGCGAATCGTGAGCGTAGACACAATGGCAGAAGGCAACATAATAATATTCAATCGAGGCAGCTGCCGGCAAACTAAATTTCTCCGGACTGGAATCCGAGAAATGATGAGGACAAAGAATGCAAAGAATAGGACCGGAGCAGTAACCACTATTGGGCAGTAAAAGAGGCACAGATATTTGCTATGGAAGCTGTGATGGACAATGACGAATTATAGAAAGGCGCTATCGTAAAGCCAATAGTAAACAGAGGGGACATAGAATGCTGCTTTGCCTTATCAAGAACCTAGTGATGAAAATGATTTGGTAAGATTGGCAGGAAAAGAGATGGACAATAAGGCCAGTGAATCGTTTTCAATAAGAGATGTTTAAGGCAGACAGAACTAGTTGCAAGCTGCTAGCTGCTAACTGTAGCTGTTAGCGAACGAGACGTGCGGATCTATGGCTGTAGATTGGGGGTCAGATATGCTCAGAACTTGCGTGTAGTGACGAAAATATCATTTTACAGCAGCTTGCTTCAATGGTCCTTATTACGGATTCAGCGAGTGGCACGCCATATCTGATCGTCAAGAAAATAACATAAATATTGTTGGCAGCAGTGATGAAACTGAAAGTTTATCACTGTAGACAATAACAAGCAGGTTGTTATTGGCGAATGACCTACATGCTGGTTGGTTCATTAAAGATGGATGTAATTACTAACCTAAAAATCACACTGCAAAGGTCAATATCGAGAACATGTTCGTACCACGGAGGTCCGCAACCCAAAACTATAATGCACAAATCAAAAAAAATTTTGCATCACAGACACAGTACCTTTGACTGTTCAAAGATGTCACTAAACCCGCCCAAAGATGTAAACAACCATGCATGAGCAGCGCCTTTTAGACGGAGGGGTCCGACAGGAGATCAGTTCCAGTCATTCCACCAGGATGGAGGTACATGGCTCGTGTTGTCTGTAGTTCAACCATGCCTAGACGGTCAATATCGCGGTTCGATGGCGTTCGCATTTTTACTTTGTGCCAGAAATGGCGATAGAGACAGACAGGAACTGTTGGTGACAAGCCTCGCTCAGGCCGCGAAAGGGCTACTATTGCAGTGGATGACCGCTACCTATGGATTGTGACTCGGAGGAACCCTAACAGCAACGCCACCATGTTGAATAATTCTTTTCGTGAAGCCACAGGACGTCGTGTTGCGACTCAAACTGTGCGCAATAGGCTGCTTGATGCGCACCTTCACTCCCGATGTCCATGGCGAGGTTCATTTTTGCAACCACGACATCATGCAGTGTGGTACAGATTGGGCCCAACAACATGTCGAATGGAACGCTCAGGATTGGCATCACGTTCTCTTCCAAATGAGTGTCGCATATGCCTTCAACCAGACAATCTTCGGAGACGCGTTTAGAGACAAACGGTCGAGCTGAACGCCTTGGACACACTGTCCATCGGGTGCTGTGAGGTGGAGGTTCCCTGCAGTTCTGGGGTGGCATTACGTGGGACCGACGTACGCCGCTGGTGGTCATGGAAGACGCTTTAACTGCTGTACCATACGTGAATGCCATCCTCACACCAATAGTGCAACCATATCGGCAGCATATTGACGAGGCATTTGTCTTCATGGACGACAATTTACGCCTCCATCGTGCACTTCTTGTGAATGACTTCCTTCGGGATAATGATGTCGCTCGACTAGGGTGGCCACCATGTTCTAGATGCCTGGGATGGATTTAAAAGGGCTGTTTGTGGACGACGTGACGCACTAGCCACTCTGAGGGATCTACGCCGAATCGCCCTTAAGGAGTGGGATAATTTGGACCAACAGTGCCGTGACGAACTTGTGGATAGTATGTCGCGACGAATACAGGCAAGATTCAATGCAAGAGGACGTGCTACTGGGTATTAGAGGTACCGGTGTGTTCAGCAGTCTTGACCACCACCTCTGAAGATATCGCTGTATGGTGATTCAACATGCAATGTGAGGTTTTAATGAGCAATAAAAAGGGCGGAAATGTTTATTCTCATCTCTATTCCAATATTCTTTACAGCTTCCGGAACTTTTGGAACCTAGGTGATGGAAAACATTTTTTTGATGTGTGTATATATGAAGAGTTGTGTAGTGGGAGAGAATCAGCCAGAGTTTCGTGAAGCTTTTGAGGTTATTTCCTGTGACGATAGTGGAACTGAGTCCCACAGAGTGGTCTTGAGATATATGTAAAGAGAATGTACCTACTAAATTTGAAGGGAATTGAGAGAGATCTGCTTGCAGAGGCAGAATCGAAAAAGGAACGACAAGTGAAAATTCAGCTGACTTTAATGTTACTGTTGAAGCAGACTACGTAGATGACACAGACAATGACTCCTCATGTGTGACCGAATCATTTTTCAGTCATGCTAAAGTTAAGGAAAGTGCTGTTTACTCTGTGAGAAGTGTAAAAATTAAAAGTGTAGCTGGGAGCTACAGCAGACCAGAAGAAAGTGAAATTATTATTGAAGTAGCAATTGAAAAGGAAATTTATGTGCACGGTTTTTTTTGTAATCCATAATCTGTGCAGTACCAAGTCGATCGGTACAGATTTTTTGGCAGGGCAAATTTGTAAAAATTGCAGACGAGTCAGATTAAAAGGTGTTCTTGGAGGAATGAAAATAGCAAGATTTTGTATAGACAGGTATTAATGATTGGTCTTTCATTGTGCAAATATGATAATTCATCGACAGGATTAATTTTGGTGTGTGGTTCTGGTACTGGCTTTCATCTAATTGTAATTTGTTTCTGTTAGTGTAAGGAGCAATTTAGATTTGCCCTTGCTTGGGTTCGATTCAGGATTGTGACAGCTGATGTATTAGCTATTACGTTATGGTTACACTTCCAAATGAATTCGCATGGTGTGGGATTACGTTCTCAAACGTATGCATTATTGTGGTCGGTGGACTTTCTTTGCGAACACATTGATCACAGCAGTAAAAGTAACAAACTGTAACTCTGGTTTTGTTCTCTGCTCGACGGTTGTGAAAACATTTATTTTGCTGTGCTCGTCACTTCTTTAGCATGTGAGTCTGGTCTGCCATGGTTGGGCCCATGGAGCCTCACCTAAGAGAACGCAATTGAGTTTAGTTGAGAATTTTATGAGTCGTTTCGTTTCATTGGTAGTGGATGATTTGCCTGTCTTGACTAAATGGTGATTCAGCAATGCTGGCTACTTTGAAGCTACCATCACCTGAGCAGGACTCGCACAAACATCAGACGTGTTTCAGTCTATGTGCAATGCACTGCGAACGGAATGTCAGTTCAGTGCTTCTAAACATGTATGAAATCAAAAGGCACATACAGAAACACGCAAGCCATTGCTAAATGATGTACACGTCAGACTTTAAAGAGGCAAATATTATAGCATAACACAAATCGCTGCGTGAAGGTTAGAGACCCACTGAACTCAAGTGATGAATATTCCTTTTGAGTACAATAGACCAACGAAGAAAAATATCAAGCAATTAATAAGAATAATTACAAGGGCGACAATTATTAGGAATGGTTTTTCCTTTCGCCAGCTCCTAGATATTTTCAATCCGAATACCGCCGTAGGTCATGCTACGGGAAACTCATTCGATCAGTAAATACAGAAATGTTGAAGTTTACAGGCTACCCAGAATCAAATGGGTGTTAATAAAAAGGAAACGAGAAATTCTGACAGTGCAGCACACTTCTGCAAGTTTAACAAGCTGACTGCACATTAACCACGAGCCATCCTTCAAGGCTACTGTTATAAAATAGCATCGAAATCAGAATGAGATTTTCACTCTGCAGTGGAGTGTCTGCTGATATGAAACTTCCTGGCAGATTAAAACTGTGTGCCGGACAGAGACTCGAACTCGGGACCTTTGCCTTCCGCGGGAAAGAGCCCTACTGTGAGGACGGGGCGTGCTTGGGCAGCTCAGTTGGTAGAGCACTTGCCCGCGAAAGGCAAAGGTCCCGAGTTTGAGTCTCGGTCCGGCACACAGTTTTAATCTGCCAGGAAGTTTCAGTATCCAAATATCTGCCAAATTCATAGAGGGTAAAAGTAACCTAACAACTGTTCGTTATCTGAGTCCGTCACTATATAGGGCCAGAGGACAGACTGAACTGTCAAATCCGATAACATACCAAGGGCGTTCAAAAAGCTTTTCACAGTCCTCTCTAATTTTTATTTTTTTTCAGGAGGAGAAAGAAATTGCGATTCTTCAGTTTCTCCCGGCGTATTTCTTGTTCGAACAGTCCACAGGTGTACTGCCGCTCCATAGTGTCCAACGGGCACGGGGCGAGCACTGTCTATGACGCAGAGAGTCTGCCCCAATAGCTGGAACACCTCAAAACTGTAGTCCTGAAAAAAGGGTACTCGCGCTCTCCGCCCCACCTCTACAATACAGCGTGTGGAGACGGAAGAAGTCGTGGAGAAATAGCCTCCGTTATGTACCGTCTACTGGCGCACTATTGGGGGAAATAGGACGAATACTGAGGAAATACCGAATAGGAACTGTCTTTGCCCTCCAAATAAAACGCGAGCATTATTGGGAAGTGTCAAAGACGGCCTCGGTTTGTGGAATGCCGGCATATACCAGATTCCGTATCAATATGGGAAGACATATTGGACAGAGAGTGTGCACCATCGAAGATCGTTGCCGAGAACATCAGAGATACACTCCACTTGGGTACCCCAACAAGTCGGCGGTCGCGGGGCACTGTTTGTCTGAAAATCACGAAATGAACTACCAATATACCAGGGTCTTGACGCAGACATCTAAATACTGGGACAACATCGTTAGAGAGGCTATCGAAAATCGCACAAGGGACTGATTCATCAACCGAGATTTCAGCTACAACCTCAGCACGGCATGGGAACCAGCACTGAGTCTAATTAAAAAGACGTTCAGCAAAGGAAACGAATAGGTGACTGGGGCGGACGAGGCAGTTACACCGACGCCACCACAGACGACGACGCCAGCGTCTCACCGACCGCTGACGCACGAGCGCGGATCGCAGAGAGAACGCCTTGCGAGGGGAGGGGATTTAAGATGGCCGCCCGCCCTCAGGAGCTCAGTTCGTCAGCGCACCTGACGATGGCAACATGTCTGATCGCCGACATATTGTGCCCATTGGACACTATGAATCGGCAGTACACCCGTGGACTGTTAGAACGAGAATGAAATTTTTTTGTAGCATACTTGGAGGCTATATTGAGTAGGCTCAATGTATAGCTAAGTGTTCCATCAGCTGAGACGCATCTGGCCCAACGTTCTTTCCATGATGTAAATGCATTTTGGTAAAATTCTAGGGATTAACTTTTACACCATCCTTTGACACAGGAAATAAGGTGTTTCCCACTATCAAATGTTTTAGCACCCAAGTGGGCCTTCAGACGACCAAAGAGGAAAACATCAGATGGAGCTAAGACCGGATTGTAGGAAGGATGAGGAACAATTTTCCACACCATTTTCCTGATTTTCTCGTGCGTCGTAAGTTCTGTATGGGGCTTGGTCCTGTCTAGGGGTCTTGATGGCACGTCGCAGCTTGTCCAGTGGCAAACAGTAATGGTCCCGGTTAATTGTGGAGCCAGGTTCCAAAAAGGCAATGAAAATGGCACCACACTGATCCCAGAGGAAGGAGGCAATCATATTTAGAAAGTCTTAGTTTGTTCTTCCAAGGGGAACCCAGATGACGCCACTCCATGGATTATATTTTGCTGTCGGGTTCGGACGAAAACAACCATGTTTCATCCTGGATAATGACGCCGTCAAAACACTGTTTTCACGCTTCAGTAAAGGTCTTCAAGAGACCCTTGCATACATTCTTCTTCATCGTTTTCATTTCTCTTGTCAATAATCTAGGCACCCAACGTGTACAGATTTTTCTGTACCCTTATGATTGTACCAGTGATACTACACTACCCAGTGACAAACGAGTCATTTCAGCAAGCTGTCGTGTCGTCACACATCTGTCATTTTGGATGATTTGATAAATTGTCTCCTTATTCACATCACTCACTGCCATCGATGGTCTACCACATCGTGGATAATCCAGTAGAGAGAAGTCACCTTCTTTAAACCTCTGCAACCACTGCTGGATACTGCTGCGATCCATTGTGAACCGATGTGGCAAAGTCATCGACGGTCCTCCATCACCGACCGTTGTCGCAACCTGACTTCACTATCCATTATGGCTCACATGTAATTAAAATAAAATAATTTATATACCAACTTATAGCTAAAAGTTTTAAGTATGCTCACAAAAAGTTTCATTCTCCTCCTGCAGAAGGTAAAACATTAGATATGACTGTGCAAAACTTTTTGAACGCCCTTTGTAGTTCAAATCGCTTTGTCGGCGCACAGTTTGTAAATCTTAGCTAGACAATCACGATATGTCGACACGAAGGCACACGACGTGTTTCAAACAAAAGCATACATGAATTTCACCAAGCGATAAGTAAACTAAGGGCTGTATTTTCTTTTCTGGTTTATTCCAGAGGTAATCGGTTACGACGTACCACTATGCCATCATCATGCCCTCTGAACAACAATGTAGCATCAATGAAACACCTGAGGGTGCATAAAATTGTGGGTAACAAACTTCGTATAAAGTATACATTACCATTATACATAATCACATTATTCCCACAGAAAGAAGCGTCAAACCATATAGAATATCGCCAGGTAACCGTGCCTTCACCAACAGTGAACGTATAGACACAGAAACCACATGTAACAAATCCGTCACTGTAGATGAACATCTAGTCGAGATAACGGATTGGTAGAATACCTTTGACACTTCAGCATCACACCGTCACTTTCATTTGACGACTTTTAATCAGAATTTTATTCGCCCTCAGGTGTTACTATTTCTGTTAATATATATTGCTCATAGGGCCTGATGTAGGCACAATGGAATTCCGAAACTCGATACCTTTGGAATAAATCGGAGGTGACAATACAGTTGTTGGTTTAGTGTTGGTCGTATCTACACTCCTGGAAATGGAAAAAAGAACACATTGACACCGGTGTGTCAGACCCACCATACTTGCTCCGGACACTGCGAGAGGGCTGTACAAGCAATGATCACACGCACGGCACAGCGGACACACCAGGAACCGCGGTGTTGGCCGTCAAATGGCGCTAGCTGCGCAGCATTTGTGCACCGCCGCCGTCAGTGTCAGCCAGTTTGCCGTGGCATACGGAGCTCCATCGCAGTCTTTAACACTGGTAGCATGCCGCGACAGCGTGGACGTGAACCGTATGTGCAGTTGACGGACTTTGAGCGAGGGCGTATAGTGGGCATGCGGGAGGCCGGGTGGACGTACCGTCGAATTGCTCAACACGTGGGGTGTGATGTCTCCACAGTACATCGATATTGTCGCCAGTGGTCGGCTGAAGGTGCACCTGCCCGTCGACCTGGGACCGGACCGCAGCGACGCATGGATGCACGCCAAGACCGTAGGATCCTACGCAGTGCCGTAGGGGACCGCACCGCCACTTCCCAGCAAATTAGGGACACTGTTGCTCCTGGGATATCGGCGAGGACCATTCGCAACCGTCTCCATGAAGCTGGGCTACGGTCCCGCACACCGTTAGGCCGTCTTCCGCTCACGCCCCAACATCGTGCAGCCCGCCTCCAGTGGTGTCGCGACAGGCGTGAATGGAGGGACAAATGGAGACGTGTCGTCTTCAGCGATGAGAGTCGCTTCTGCCTTGGTGCCAATGATGGTCGTATGCGTGTTTGGCGCTGTGCAGGTCAGCGCCACAATCAGGACTGCATACGACCGAGGCACACAGGGCCAGCACCCGGCATCATGGTGTGGGGAGCGATCTCCTACACTGGCCTTACACCTCTGATGATCGTCGAGGGGACACTGAATAGTGCACGGTACATCCAAACGGTCATCGAACCCATCGTTCTACCATTCCTAGACCGGCAAGGGAACTTGCTGTTCCAACAGGACAAAGCACGTCCGCATGTATCCCGTGCCACCCAACGTGCTCTAGAAGGTGTAAGTCAACTACCCTGGCCAGCAAGATCTCCGGATCTGTCCCCCATTGAGCATGTTTGGGACTGGATGAAGCGTCGTCTCACGCGGTCTGCACGTCCAGCACGAACGCTGGTCCAACTGAGGCGCCAGGTGGAAATGGCATGGCAAGTCGTTCCACAGGACTACATCCAGCATCTCTACGATCGTCTCCATGGGAGAATAGCAGCCTGCATTGCTGCGAAAGGTGGATATACACTGTACTAGTGCCAACATTGTGCATGCTCTGTTGCCTGTGTCAATGTGCCTGTGGTTCTGTCAGTGTGATCATGTGATGTATCTGACCCCAGGAATGTGTCAATAAAGTTTCCCCTTCCTGGGACAATGAATTCACGGTGTTCTTATTTCAATTTCGAGGAGTGTATATCGGCAGTCGTCCTGTCTTTCCTCATACTGAGGATGAATGCAGTGAAATACGAGGGCTACTAGGAAAGTAAGGAACGATAGGTCGCGAAATGGAAACCACAGTGGAAATAAAAACTGTTTTATTTGCAACGGTTAGCTACACATTCCAACTACTTCTCTACACAGTCGCCGCTCAGACTTAGACATCTGTCGTAGCGTTGTAAGAACTTTTCAATTCCCTCGTTATAGAAGACAGCCACCAGTGCTTTACGACAATTTTCTTCTCTGGACTGAAGCTTGTTGTCTGTGTCAAAATATTGTCTTCATAGCCAGCGGTTCATTTGAGCAGACATGAACCTCAGGGGTAGCCAATTACGGGCTGTATTGTGGGTGATCAAACACTTCCCGTCGAAAATGCTGCAGGAGCATCTTCATTGCTACTGCTGAATGAGGCAGAGAATTGTCGTGTAGAACGAACCCCATGACAGTTATGTTCTGTGGATTGCATAGCTTCAGGTGAAATCTTTCGCCAAGCCCTCACACTTTGCGGGAGACGCTAATTTCTAGCCATCTTTACGTCCTCACTGTGAGCTCAGAACTGAAAACAGCGACATGATGCGACCGACGAGCGTAATAGACACAGTGCCCAACGCATCTGTGCAAAGCTTCATCAGATTTTCACTGTATTTTCCATTTCGCGACCGATAGTTCCTTACTTTCTGAATAACCTTCGTACATGGATTTATTCCATGCTTCAAAGTGGAGTATACACAGAGTGGTCACTGCCGTATGATCAGGTTGCTCTGCCTCCACATTCCACGCTACTGCAGGCTCCGGCCAGTGAGTTCGGCCGGCCCCATAAACAATCCTCATTGACGGCTTGCAGAATAGGTGTTCCCGAGGGAGCAAACGACCGTTCCTCCTCTCCTGGCTCCGACCGAGGACGCAATGCAGTCTTTTGCATTCTCCCCGCCGCCAAACAAACATTTCCCACCAGAGAGGAAAGAGCACAATCCAGCAGGCAGTAAGCAGTCTGATAATGCCAGCAGGCAGTCTGATAATGCCAGGATAGGCAATAGTGCCGCACACTGCTAAGCGCTAATCGAGATGCTTAGAATGAGCTACCTACATGTATGTTTACATATTAAATTAGCCACAGCCTCTTGAACCATACGTGTAATTAAATTCAGCACACTTAATAACCCAAGACTTATACACGAGCAGGGTGGTAGCATGAACTGGTAAACACACACATAGTAAACATTACTTACATCATAAGTTTAGTATGTTTAATTACCGATTTCACTGAATTAATTAGCATTTTTCATTGTTTCAGGAGTAATTTAAATTCCATTAAAGATACGTAAATTTGGAAGGAGCTGACTTTTTCCTACAACACGGATGTGTCATTCTTGTATGACTTGTAAGCATTCGAGGCTCAGTCAACAAAAACTAAATATTGATGTTATCATTTTAAGTGTGAAATCATTCTGATTAAGTTTATTGGCGAATTACATAACCTATTTCTTTATTGTAATGTACTGAAGTCAAAAGAAATCGCAATACCAAAAAAGAGGTGTGCAACACAAATGAAAGTTGCTAGGCGTGTATCTACAGCTGAAAGATTATTTCTATAGAAATTTTGCACTAGTTGCATAAGAATGGCACTAGTTGAGCCACTATGAGGATGCAAATCAGGTTGATTTAAATACGCGCTGTAATGGTTGTGAGCGTTTGTTATCTCTGAGATTGGACGTCGTAGATTTACGTTAGTGAAGAATGCCATTAAGGCGACAAAGATGCCATTATCAACACTTCACCATGGCCTTGTAATAGGGCTGGATGTTCCTTCAGCGGTACTACAGAAATACTTGGAAGGATTATAGCCACTGTACATGAATGCTGGCAGCGATGCTGACGAGAATGTACGGTCGCAAGAAGACCAGGCCATTTGAACTACCGAGAGGGAAGAGCATAGTGTTCGGCGTATGGCTCTGGTGCATTACACTGCGTCAGCAGCAAAACCAGATCTGCAGTTGGCACCACAGCGACACAACGAACTGTTTCAAATCGGTTACTTCAAGGACAGCTCCGAGCCAATGCCCTGCAGCGAGCATTCCACTGGACCCAGACCACTGCCATTTGCAACTTCAGTCGAGAGCTCATTGGTCTGTTACGTTTCCTGATGAAACCTAGTTCTCCCTCGATGTCAGTGATGCCAGAGTTTTGGTTAGAAGGAGACCGATTGAAGGCCTACACCCAAACTGTCTGCTTTCTGCACACTTTAGACCTACGCCTGGAGTTTTTGTTTGGGGCGCAATTTCATGTGACAGCTCGAGCACAATCGTGTTTATCCCATGCACGTGACAGCAAATTTCTAAGTCAGCTTGGTGATTCGACCTGTTGTGCGATTATTCATGAGCAGTATTCTAGGGGTTTTTTCCTACAGGATAACGCTAGCAAACATGCCACTGTTGTATCCCAATATGATGTACAGGGTGTCCTTACCTTGGCCTGCTCGATTACCTGATAGATCTTCAATCGAGCACATATGGGACATCATCGGACGACAGCTCCCTGTCTCCCACAAACAGCATTAACCATTCGTGTACAAACCGACTAAGTGCAATAGGCGTTGAACTCCAGCCCACAATGTGACATCCGGCATCTCTACAACACAATACATACAGGTTGTATGCTTGCATGCAACATTCTGCCGGTTACAGCATTTCACATTTGCAATGGCTTATCTCGTGGTTACGCTAATCTGTGATCCTGCTATGTTAAGCACTTAAATATATTTCCTAGACTAATTTATTCCCGAAATTTCATTACATCAGTTATTTTTTTGGTGTTATGATCTAAATCAGAATAGAGATGCGGTAGTGTAATGGTTAGCATTTCTATATCAGCAGTTGTAATTCACACTGTTGATTTCTCTAGCTCGCTCAACGGAAATTTCACGGAAATGTCAGGGCTGAAACGATCTTATAAAATGGAGGTCGTGGATCTGTGTTTCTCTGGGCGGCGATTGAGCTTCATATTTTCGCAGACTTAGCTTTCGTGACGACCAGTATGAAAACTTAGAATAACGTTTGTGGTGGTTAAATGTGAGCTCTGAATATGTCATCATATAGAATAATTTCGTCGGTGGTTGGGCTGAACTTGTGATTTTTCAAATGTTAATCCGTCAGGCCACTTCCGCGTCGAGTTGGGCTCTAAATCAGTCGGCCGAGTTGGTCTCTGGATATTCTCGCTCCAGTCGGCACTGTATAGACTTGTGTTCACCGCGGGCCAAGCCAGTCTAAACTTAGAACATTTTTGTGACAGTAACGCAAGCACTACAAACCATTCAGTAATGTTATTGGATTTATTTAAAATTTTATAGCGTGTTTCTAACCGCTATGTGGGAGCTCGAGACATTTTAGATCTGGTTAGTTACAGAGAGTAGTTGTTTCCCCAGTTTTCCATTTACCGTGTGCAGTTACTGAAGAGAAAGTGACTGACATTGATCTCTAAACTTATCGTTCGGGAACATAATTTCCTGTGTCACCGATTGACCAAGCTAACAGTTTTATATTCTAATGTTGTGTATCAGGGACAATTAATTTCTTTAGAAAGTGACGTGTACGAACTGTAAACCCTACGAGAACGATACAAGCGTAAGGCAATTATTTAATCTTATAATTATTACCGTCTCGTCGCAGGATGCATGAGACCAACACAAACCATCACTTTGCGAATATCAAGCGAAGCAAAGTCCAAATGGTCTAAGCATTAAAGTTTGTAGCTTGCCACAATGTTTATAGTGATCGACAAATGAATAGGCGGCACACGTCGCAGTCGATCTTTCAGCAACCAAACCGTTTTGGCGCTTATTATTTCACCATTACTGCAAACAACCTACACAGCCTACAACTTTTCAAACGGCAAGTCCCTTGCCTCCAATGAACTACCGTACTCCTCACACGCAGATCTCGTCTCGCAGTACGACTATGAATCAATATTTAATCACTGTACTTGTGCAGGATCTCCATCACTTTTTACCGAAGTGCTTTTATTTTCTTTTAGTATTAGATTCTTTTCAGTCCGTCCTCCTCTCACGGCAGAACTCCATTTGGAGTAAAAGTACTTATAGACAACGGTCCAGTTTTACATGGTTACTAAGCGATTATTCCAGTTCCTGATCGACAGCAAATATGAAATGTTATAGACCCTAACAGCAGCGGGTCACTACGTAATTATGTAAAGAAATTTGCCTGCTAAGAGCGTAGCGACGAAATAACCCTGATACAGGGATAGCCTCTTTTACCAGTAATCCAACACCCGCGAACACGGGTTCGAAACCAAGCCACTCTTTACACTTATCATCATCTCCAAGCAGTGACTTATCCCATGCCTAAATGATCTGCCAGATCTCCTAACCCAAACCATTGCACATAAAACACAAGCAGGAACCGATGAAACATTGTCTTAAACGACAGTGAATGGCCAAATGTAACGACAAAGGTTGCCCATTTGATGGTTGCCGAGTAAGACGCCGAGTTGCTTTTACCTGATGCTGTGTAGATAACAGATATACAATCAGAGAGAATTACACACATTAGGTACAATGTCATTCATTTAGATTATGACAAGGTATTTAAGAATGGGGTTGTATATCAAGTAAAATTATGGAAAAAGATAAGTAGCTCAAACCAAAGTAATACTATGGTGCACTCACGCAAAGAGCAGATGTGGCAGACATGAAGGAAGCAAAAGGAAATTAATCTCTCTGTTGTGAGTTAGTCATCCGCCAGCAACATTAACTGATGAAAAGTATCGCATATAAGACCAAATATCTGTTCCGTTTTCTCTACACTCTGTTGTCTTCCCTTATTTATCTTTTCACTGATAGTTTCTTCTCGCTTCCTCTCGAAGACATTTTCGACTTTTTTTCAGTCTATAATATTCTATCATGTTCCTTTTACTGTTTCTTGAACTTTATCTCCTCGCAGATTGCACACTGTCTCACAACACAGAGATAAGTATTCAGACATTGTTGACTCTTTGAAGTTTTGCACGGTTCATGACATTAACCCGAAATACACGTAATGTGTTATAAAATATGTATCACGCACTCCGTCTTCAGGCCACATATGGCATACCAGGACCATCCAACCGCCGTGTCATCCTCAGTGGAGGATGCGGATAGGAGGGGCGTGGGGTCAGCACACCGCTCTCCCGGTCGTTATAATGGTATTCTCGACCGAAGCCGCTACTATTCGGTCGAGTAGCTCCTCAATTGGCATCACGAGGCGGAGTGCATCTCCCGGTGGTTATAATGGTATTCTTGACCGAAGCCGCTACTATTCGGTGGAGTAGCTCCTCAATTGGCATCACGAGGCTGAGTGCACCCCTAAAAATAGCAACACAGCATGGCGGCGTGGGTGGTCACCCATCCAAGTACTGATCACTCCCAACAGCGCTTAACATTGGTGATCTCACGGGAACTGGTGTATCCACTGCGGCAAGGCCGTTGCCTCTATAAAATACGTATCAGCGTATAAAATAATGACTTCCGGAGATCATGTCAAATGAAATGTTCAGAGTCATTCGAGACATGAGACAATGAAGTGATTTTGGAGAGACTGTTTTTAATTAGATACAGCGCTTAAGGTACGCATTTTAGAGACCTTGTTTGCTAGACTTTTTTCGCAGAATTTTCTTCCTGTCGTATCCCTGATTATTGACCATTCACGCTGAGACAACATATATAAAAAGCTGTTTGTGTTAAAAAGAAAATTTTTATGGAGGAAGGTAACAGAAGCTACATTAATTGCAAAAGCTTTTGACGGGGTGAATATATAGAAAATTAACCGTGTAATACATTACTAAAAACCAATACACGACAGGAGATATGACGTGTGAATAGGTATGACGCAATGTCGATATGTGGATACAACTTACAGGAAAATCATGTTTGAAAAGAGTGTCTCCAAGTGCTCATCTTGTGAGCTATGAATACGAGTATATTCGCAGTAGCGATGCGTTTGTGGCCTTTGTAATACATCTCCACGAACCACAATTCGAAAACATAATAATAAAAGAATCCCGATAATTTAACATGAAGCAGTCGGACACTAATGGGGATGCAAGTTGTTCATGAAAATCCGTTTGATTTTATATCAGTAAAACAAAATGCTTTCGATTGAAAAACGTCATATGAAGTTCTCTACGTCCTGTATTTTAATGCATCGGTTATGGTGGTATGAATTAAAGGATGAAGTTATGATTGAATTTGTTTGCAATTAAAAGGCCATTTCACTCGCAGCAACTGCATTGCCAGACTTATTACATATGTATTGGTTTTTAAGTTATTTTTGAATACAAATGAAGTTATTATTCAAACGAAACCGCCACTAAATAATGTCCTCCTTTAAAAATTCATTCGCTACACGCTTTATGCAGCGTCTAAAGTCAGATCATTTGTATCAAGGACCACAAGCAAATCGAGGCTTTCAGCTGAGTGCGTGGTTTCTGACAATATTTTTTCTTTATCCGGGGTTATGTCCGTTGACGAATACGACATGTGTATACGTGCTTGTTATCTGCCTTTTGATACATATGTATTAAGAAGTTGTGTCCACATCTATCTCTGCACTTGGTAATGAGCTAAAATAATCAGTAGCCATATACGACGTAGTTATTTTACGTACGTATGTTGAACTGATTTTCTCTGATAAAAATTTATTTATATAATTTTACATTTCCTGAACTACAAGCCTGTCTATCTAGCCGAAGCCACTAATATTGTAGACTACACTGAAAGATATCTGTTCTTATCAGTGGTGGTGAATGGAATTTTGAGCACTATTGTTTGCTTGCCAAACGGAGCAGGTTAGAACTCACACCTGACATTTGTTTCTCATCGGGTGGTGTATCTGAAACGTTTGATGGTGATTCGCTGATAGAGTATTGATATTTAGGTTGGGCACTCATTGGTACTTTATAGCGAACCTCTGATATTGTGATCAACGCCTCAATCGTGTCACAACCAGCTAAACACGTTCAGCATTCAATCAAACTAAACTACTACTACTCTCAAGGGTTTGGCAGAGGGTTCATAGAACCACTTCCAGACTATTTCTCTATCTTTCCACCCTAGCGTACACCTTGAATACCTACACATTTAAGTGCTGTAACGTTCCCTGGCAGCACACACACTATTAATAAAATGAAATGACATTTAATTGCACCATGTATGCCGCTATGAAGCAATTCGAATGTACTATAATTGTTTAACAAAAAATGTTATTTAATTTTGTGTATGGGACGTTGGTTATTATGGTAATATTTTCTGTAATAATATTCTCGATGTATTTATGATTGTAATATTTTTATACTCATAATGTAGTTACGAAATATGTTAATATCTGCGATGAAAAAAATTGAAAATATAGCCACAGAGGAAAATAATGTTGTAAGATTACAAAGAGATATTCAAAATCATCAGTAGTATAAAAAGCGCTACATAACGTGTATTCTTTGTCGTCTTCCTCTAGAGCTGAGAGAGAGAGGAACCTGTGACGTAGCATTATGTGAATAAGTAGACTTCGTTTGTCTGTATCTATCTTTAGCCGCCATTAGCGGAGAAATTATCAAGGTGTGTAATTTTGATTGTTGTTACGGCCTAAATACATTATAATTTATCAAAATTGTGTATTACTAATGTAAATTAGCTTGCCCATATCCTCTATAATATTTCGTTAAAGAATTTTCAGCAGTTTTAGCGATTATCGTTGGTGTTGCTGTGCCGCGACCGAACGATTTGCAGCGGCGGCACATTTAAAAAAATTGTTCCGCTATAAAATTAACCAAACCCGTAAATCAGGTAAAATTAGCAGTGAATTACGAAATATTTTTCTTTTACAGCGACCCTGAGGCTGACTGAATTTATTACTGGTTTTACATTTGTGCATTCTTAGGCGGATAATTAACGTTGAAGTTGTTAATCTGTTGGTTCTTTCCATTTCTAAAGCAAATAGCTTAAACGTATAGTGAAGTGTGTTTTGTCAATGATAATTAAACGTTCATGTCGGCTTGGCAATATTTAACCATTTTATGCTAACAGAGACAGTCTTGTGTTCCATAGCTAACGCCGGGGAAGAATTCGGTAAATATTTAAAAACCCACTGCATCTAGAAAATGTATGCCAAGGCCGAAATACGTAAAATACTTTAGTTTAAATAAGTTTCAAATAGATGTTATTAATCAGTTAGTTTGAATTTATCAGCATGAGAGGTTTGCTAAGGTTCACGTAATTTTAAATGTGCTTAATTCTGTCTAAGTGATTTTTATTACCAGACGTAAATAAGGCTTGTACAACAAAGTTCTTACTGAAAGAGTAAATAACATACATATTTAAAGCCATTTCTTCCTCATTTTCATCCATTCACATTTTTACATAATAATAAATATTTATTTTTTCTTCTCATCAAAGTGCGAGCTCTGATTTCTCTTATTCTGTTACGATGGCCATTTCAACATGTTTTGTATTCACAAATTTCTGCTGACTGATACATCGTGAAAAGATCTAGTAGGAACGAAATATACATTTGTTTCAGTTATTGCCAGCCTAATCCAACATATCCGTGATACTCTCTATTCTGTTTCGTTCTTTAAATTTTTCGACGTCCTCTGTCAATTAGCTATTCGAATTAGACGGTGGGATATGTTTGCGATTATATTTGCGTTATAGTTCCAATGATTTACTGTTAAATGAACAAACGTAACGTTGACCTGGTACATCCACTTGCCCCCACTTTATCCCTGTTAATCTGAACCTCTTCATGCGCCCCGAAAAATTAACGTCACTCAACAAATCAAACTTTGTTAGGTCAAGTATTTCAAATTGAATTTTCAGGACATAAATAAGCTGGTGGTCTTGAGTGAAGAAGTCAGTGTCAGGTTCGTCTCACAAGAAGCGAAGTGGTTGTGAATTGAACATTGAGCCGAACATAGAATAAATTTCCTTTAGTTCACTTCTATCATCACAACCGGTAGTCCGATGACCAAAACTTTGTGACCATAGACATGAACTAAAGGTAATTTAGTTACACCCGTGTTGCGTAAACTCCGTAACTATTTACTTGCATAATTGCACACAGTTCACATGCGTCTTTTCATTAATTTTATGACGGATTTTTATAACAATAATATCTTGTGGTCGCCGCGTATACAGAAAGTAACTGTTTTCGTCACCTTACGTAGCATCAGTGATTCCGCCAAAGTATTTACGTAGAACGAACCCCTATTTGTGCGGCAGGAATCCATTTTTGATGACGTAACTAATTTATTGAATTTTGCGGGAAAGTTCTGATGTCGCATTCTCTTCCACTGTAGTAAACCCCTCTGTGTCTTTGGTCTGTATGATTTAATTGTATTTGGATTAAACCTTTAAGGCCTTTTGACTATATGTGTCAAAACCCAGTTATTCCCAGTGTATTAAGTTTTCCTACATTTCATATCCACTGGCCTGCAAAGTTACGTGTATCAGCGCTCGTAATGAGTCTTGGCACAGAGTGCATTTATTACACATGTTAAGATACATTTTTTTCTCGAAATACCTATTCGATAATGTTTGATATGCTTTGTGTGGATATTCAGATTCTTGCAATATAGACCTGTTTTGGTTGGGATTGACTATCAAATATTCAAACCTCTATCACACATATTTCCATGTCCTACGAAATACCACCAAATAGTCAGCAAATCTTGGTCCTCAAAGGAAAATGTGATGGATTATCAAATATTCCTCATCTTCAATAAAACAGATTGGTTTAGGCGTATTCCCTTTGCATGTGCACGTACCATATTCATAGCTCCCCTCATTTGTGTTATCTAAATTAAGGGCGATAAAGCAGGCACGACATACGAATGTGGTATGCAAGAAATCAGTAAAGTACAGTTTCCTCCTCTTTTGAGTAAATGTAAATATAAAATTTATGGTTATATGGTAAAAAGTGCATCTACCAATGTAATGGCAATTTAGACAATCGAAACTGTGGAGGGATATAATTGGAGAAGGCAGCAGAAGGTTGGTAGTGCACAAGCGGATTAAAAGAAATCAAACCTAATGGATCACTTTTAGTGACATCTATCGAGATTTCTGCCAATCGATTGTGGTCCTAGGTTCACCTTTTCCACAACATGTGATGGTTCCAATTTAAGCTGTTCGTAATTGTAATCCCTAGGTATTTAGTTGAATCGAAATTTAATAGTAGTTTTAGTTGTAGGTCGAACGTTAATAAACAAATTGTGGTTCCCCACAACATAAATGTTATAACGGCGGGGAATTTTTTTTGATCATACAGGAAGTATGGTCAGTAATCAAGTACTTTTATTACATGAATATTGACCATACTGTCATCTGTAATAAACTTCATCTAGTAACAAGGATGGAAATGCGTGACGACTAAAATTGGAATACATCATGATCAGACGCAGATCCAGAAACTAACTATTGGACTGGAGGGCGTACCGAGGAGCAGATATAGATTTCGATAACAATTTACAAATGGAAAAGAGTGAGCTTAAGTTTAAGAATCTCGTGTGGAAGATTCAGTGTGCAAACACGTGGGACAGTGAAGTACTGAGGAATGATGACATGCATTTCAAGTAATCTGGAGCTATAGGTAATGTCATAATCAGTAATACAGTAGGCAGGCAGCATTTGAAGAGAAATGGACACATATAACAATGGCAGTCACAGATGTTCGACAGAAACATAGGTATAAAAATGATAGCTGCAGATACGCCTTGTGTAACAGATGAAGTGTTTCAGTTGAGTGACGAAAGACGGAAGTACAAAAGTGTTAATGGAAATTCAGGAATACAGAAATACAAGACACTTAGGAATGAAATAAATGTCAACTGCGGGAAAGCCAAGGCGAAATTCGAAATTGATCCAGGAAAAATGTGAAGCGAGAACACTAACTTAGCATATTATTGAAAAGCCCGAATGACCGTCGGTCAAATTAAAAGCAAGGGCGTAACATTAACAGTGCGAAGGAAATATCAGCAATTTCACTTTTAAGTGCAGGGAAGAGAGCATATAGGTGGAAATAACGCAATGAAGCGCTCTACGAGGGGAAGGAACTATCAGATGACATGATTAAGGAAGAAACTGGAGTCATTGTGGATTAGATATTAGATAGAGGATCCAGTGTTAGAGCTTTGGAGTGCTTCCGATGAAATACAGCAGAAGGGATGGATAACATTGCTTCGGAATTTCTTATAAATTGCGCGAAGTACCAACCAAGCGACTTTTCAACTTGATGCCTAAAATCTATGAGCCTGGTGACATACAGTCTGAATTTCAGGATAATACCCACACAATCGAGAAACTTTTGCCCTTGCTGTCTAGTACAATCGGCTTACCATTTCATACATCCAAGCTGCTGAGAAGAATAATACACACAAAGGAAAATTGAGCTTCTGTTAAATGATAAAATTCAGTTTATGAAAAGGTAAAGGCTTCACTGAGGCAGTTCTGATGTTGCGATTGTTAATGGAAGCACGACCTGAAAAAAAAAAAATCAAGAGACATTCATACGATTTGTCGACCTGAAAAAAGCATTCAGCATTATAAAATGGTACAAGGCGTACGAAATTCTCAGAAAACTGTTAGTAGTAAGCTACAGGGAAAGACAGATAATCTGTACTACCATACACGCCCTGTTCGTGAGAGGAACATGGTTGGAGGTCTCAGTTAGTGGTACAAAAATTACCCTCCGCCACAGACCATTAGGTGGCTGTCGGAGTACATCTACAGCTATGTGATTCCTCTGCCAGTCACAATTAAGTACCTGGCACAGGGTTCAATGAACTACCTTCAAGCTGTCTCTCTACGATTTGTGGCGTCACAACTAGTGCGCGATCGCTCATTTGTCTATTAAAAGCTTTACTTCAGAATGTATGTGGGCTGCAGTGTAAGCCGGTAGAGTAACGGACGAGTTGTGTCCTGCTGACTGACGTCACGAGCATCTGTTGCTGCTGCGCGTGGGAAAGCAGTGGTGGTAGGGTTGGTAGAAGAGATAGAGAAGATCCAACGGAGAGCAGCGCCCTTCGTTACAAGATCATTTAGTAATCGCGAAAGCGTTACGGAGATGATAGATAAACTCCAGTGGAAGACTCTGCAGGAGAGACGCTCAGCCGTTCGGTACGGGCTTTTGTTAAAGTTTCTAGAACATACTTTCACCGAAGAGTCAAGCAGTATATTGCTCCCTCCTACGTATATCTCGCGAAGAGACCATGAGCATAAAATCAGAGAGATTAGAGCCCACACAGAAGCATACCGACAATTCTTCTTTGCACGAAAAATACGAGACTGGAATAGAAAGGAGAACCGATAGAGGTACTCAGGGTAACCTCCGCCACACACCGTCAGGTAGCTTGCGGATTATGGATGTAGACGTAGATGTAGAGTAGCGCTGGCAGGCCACTTACATTCTACGAAACTAAAAATATTAATAACAAATAAAGGAATAATCTGAGGAACGTCATATTTGATGTATAATCTTCTGTTATGAAAACAAACAATATGTCAAAGTCTGAGATCAAAAATAGTTGAATTTTGGAAGTTAGTAATTTTCCGACAGTCTAGATTTTAAATAAATACAGTGATCTAATATTTCACCTTCAGTGACTATGTGCGATGATCTGATAACACTTTATGTGTTCATATATAAATTTGGAAAGTTTTTAGTTTCAGAAAACTTCTGTGACTTTTCTACAATAATAATTTCAAGAATTCTAAGTAAATATGTGTATTGTGTGTTAAGGTGCGTGTGAGATGTGGGACGTTCGGAATTATTAAAATTCATTCATGTAATTCTCTACAGGAACAGGCAAGTGTTCCAACTCTGTAACGTGGGAACGAATCCACTGGTGACTCCCCTACTAGTGAATGTCGGATGTCCAAGTATGTATAAGACAGCCAGAACATTCGCGACTACATAATAAATTTCCACATGTAGAGTAAAGCTTATAGTTCGTTTTGTTTTGTTTGTTTAATTAGAGAGTTTTGTGTTACTTAATTTGATGACGTCAATGAGCCTAGAAAAGTGGTTGGTGCTTGCTAGATTTCGGCGCGAGCCGCGCTCTAGAAGTGAGTTCTCATTGGTCGTAAGTGCTGACAGCCAGTGAGAAGCGAGACGGTTGGCCGCCTAGCGAGGACGTAGAGTTTTGGGTGTGGGAGAATGAGGAGTCGCGAGCTAGCTTTGATTGGAGGCGGTTACGCTGGATGTGACTTTCCGCATTATGTGTAAGATGAAGTCTTGGGATGACTTCCGCGTTATGGTCCAGTGTTAATATTATCTGATAGGGACCCGAAACTGTTTATGAAAACTTTAGAGTGTTGTGAGAATTCGTTCCCACGAAAATCGAGAGTGAACTTCGAATTATATAGCGTGGCTTTACTGAGTATATTCTTACTGAGTACTTTATGGCGAGCATAAACTTTAACTAAAGACAACCACTGAATATCGTGGGCAAAAGTAATTGGCCGATCATTGACTGTGTTACAAGTAATTGGTTTCGGAATTTGGGAAGGTAAAAGTTCTGGCTGGTTTAGGTATGGTTATAACATGGAGCAGAAACTAGTAATTTTCGTAAATGTGGGCTGATGATCTTGCTTAAAGGCAATAAAGATCTATTGAAGGTTTGAATTTGAACTTCATGTTTAAAGTACGAGTGACATCCCCTTTCCGAATCATTTCTTTAAAGTACATAGAAAATTTTCAGCAAATTTTCTTGTAGCGGCCTCCGGCGTATAGCTATGAGGTTAAAGTTTCCTCAACACTGCTTTTCTGTGATCTCGTAAGTAGCTGCAGTCAGGAGTTTACGTGCGACGATCAACCGCTGTAAAGAGGTAGGTGAACAAAAATTATAAAAGAAATTGCATTGCAGCAGCAACGTATAATTCGTCGCAATTATTGCATCGCATGCACGCACGTAAAAAATTAAAAAAAAAGGAAATTCGTCGCACGTTCCGCTCTCTAACGGCACGCTGGAAAAACGAGCACTTAAATTTTTCCATGCAAGCCCTAATTTCTCTTATTTTATCGTGATGATCATTTCTCCCTATGTAGGTGGGTGTCTAAAGAAAGTTTTCGCAATCGGAGAAAACTGGTGTTTGAAATTTCATGAGAAGATCCCGTCGCAACGAAAAACGCCTTTGATTCAATGGTTGCCACTCCAATTCACGTAGCATTTCTGTGACACAATCTTCCATATTTTGCGATAATACAAAACGAGCTGCCCTTCTTTGTATTTTTTCGATGTCATCCGTCGGTCCCACCTGATACGGATCGCACACCGCACAGCAGTACTCCAGAATATGGCAAACAAGCGTGTTCTAAGCAGTCTCAATAGTAGACCTGTTGCACCTTCTAAGTGTTCTGCCAATGAATCGCAGTCTGTGGTTTGCTCTACCCACAATATTATCTGTGTGATCGTTCCAATTTAGGTTATTTGTAATTGTAATCCGTAAATATTTCGTTGACTTCACAGCCTTCATATTTGTGTGACTTATCACGTAATCGAAATGTAGCTGATTTCTCTTAGTACTCATGTGAATATCTTCACACTTTTCTTTATTCAGGGTCAATTGCCACTTTTCGCACCATACAGAAATCATACCTAAACCATTTTGCATTTGATGACTTTAGAAGACGGTAAATGACAGCATCATCTGCAAACAATCTAAGACGGCTACTCAGATTGTCTCCTATGACGTCGTTAATATAGACGAGGAACAATAGAGGGCCCATAATATTTGCTAGGGGAACGCCGGATATTAATTCTGTTTTACTCGATGACTTTCCGTCTATTACTACGAACTATGTCCTTTCTGACAGGAAATTACGAATCCAGTAGCACAACTGAGGCGATATTCCGTAGGCACGCAGTTTGGGTAGAAGACGCTTGTGAGGAAAGGTGTCGAAAGCCTTCTGGAAATCTAAAAATATGGAATCAATTTGACATCCCCTGTCTATAGCACTTGTTACTTCATGAGCATAAAGAGCTAGTTGTGTTTCACAAGAACGATATTTTCTGAAACCGTGCTAACTATGTGTTAATAAATCGTTTTCTTTGAGGTACTTCATAACGTTCGAATACAGTATATGTTCCAAAGTCCCACTGCAAATCGACGTTAATGATATAGGCCTGTAATTCAGCGGATTACTCCTACTTCCCTTTTTGGGTATTGGTGTGACTTGAGCAATTTTCCAGTCTTTAGGTACGGATCTTTCTGTGAGTGAGTGGTTGTATATAATTGCTAAATACGGAGCTATTTTATCAGCATACTGTGAGAGGAACCTGAGTGGTATACTATCTGGACCGGTGGTCTTGCCTTTATTAAGTGATTTAAGCTGCTTCGTTACTCAGAGGATATCTACTTCTATGTTTCTCATATTGACAGTTGTTCTGATATAGACAATGGTTGTTTCAGATTTTACTAAAAATCAGGATAAGCACTGGACCGATATACTTCAAATTCGCGATACCGTAATAAGTACTTTGACGGGCGTAGCCTACATAGACTTCCGGATATGCAATGTATGTAAATATAAGGGGGATATATTGTTAGGATTTTAGACAGTAATATACAATGTTACTGTCAAACTCGGCTGTGAGAAATCAAAGGCTTTGCTGTGTTCTACAGTGAAAATGTGCATGTTTGTTTCCTTTCTCCCAGGCAGTTTCAACTATGAAAGCAGGGCATTTTAAACCATTAGACAAATCACCTCTCCCATATATATTCTTTTCACTGTATATATTTATAAGCAAAAGCTGTGTACTCGACAGTGTGTTGTTTTATTTTATTCCTCGCAATCAGGTTTCACAGAAAGAATGAAAATTGTGTTTAAGGCTTATCGTCTAATAATTAGATCTACATCTACATCTACGTGGTTATTCTGCAATTCACACTTGAGTGCCTGGCAGAGCGTTCATCAAACCACTATCATATTACTTCTCTATCATTCCACTCTCGAATGGCTCGTGGGAAAAAGGAACGCCTAAATGTTTCCATTCGAGCTCTGATTTCTCTTATTTTATTATGATTCTCCCTAAGTAGGCGGGAGACAACAAAATATTTTCGCTTTCGGAAGAGAAAGTTGATGATTGAAATTTCGTAAATAGATCTCGGCGCAAAGAAAACCGCCTTTGTTTCACTGACTACCACCCCAAATTGCGTATCATAAAAGTGACACTCTCACCCCTATTGCGTGATAACACAAAACGAGCTGCCCTATTTTGTACTTGTTCGATGTCCTCCGTCAATCCTACCTGGTGAGGATCCCACACTACGCAGCAATATTCCAGCAGAGGACGGACAAGTGTAACGTAGGCTGTCTCTTTAGTCGGTTTGTCGCATCTTCTAAATGTTCTGCCAACAAAACGCAGTCTTTGTTTCGCTTTCCCCACAATATTATCTATGTGGTCTTTCAAATTTAAATTGCTCGTAATTGTAATTCCTAGGTATTCAGTCGAATTGACAGCCCTTAGTTTTGTACGATTTATCGTATACCCAAAATTTATCGGATTTCTTTTGGTACCAGTGTGGCTGACCTCGCTCTTTTCTTTGTTTAGTGCGGAGTGCCACTTTTCGCACCATACAGGAATTGTCTCTAGATCGTTTTGTAACTGGAATTGACCGGCTGATGGTTTTAGTAGACTTTAAATTAAAGCGTCATGTGCAAAACAATCTAAGGGGGCTGCTCAGATTATCACCTAATCATTTATGTAAATCAGGAACAGCAGTGGGCCTATCACACTTCCTTGTGGAACGCCAGATATCACTTCTGTTCTACTCGATGATTTACCGTCTGTCACTATGAAATGTGACCTCTCTGAAAGGAAATCACAAATCCAGTCACACAACTTGATTAATAGTCGCTTGTGAGGAACGGTATCAAAAGCCTTCTGAAAATAAAGGAATATCGAATCGATCTGAGATCCTTTGTAGACAGCAATCATTACTTCATGGGAATATAGAGCTAGCTGCGTTGGGCAAGAACTATATTTTCTGAATCCGTGTTGGTTATGTATCAGTAAGTCATTTTCTTCAAGGTGTTTCATGATGTTCGAGTTCAGTATATGTTGCAAAATCCTGCTGCAAATTGAGGTTACTGATATGTGTCTGTAATTCAATGGGTAACTCCTATTTCCTTTCTTGGATATTAGAGTGACCTGTGATACTTTCCAGTCTTTATGAACAGACCTTTCGTCAAGTGAGTGGTTGTATATGATGGCTAAAAGAGGCGCTATTGTGTCTACATACTCGGATAGGAACCTGATTGGTGTACCATTTGGACCGGAATACTTGCCTTACAATACTATTGTGGAATCTGGATTTCCAATAGGAATGACAAAAGTATTTAACTTTATTCTTACTTACGAGTTTGTTTGTTAATTGATATTCCGACACCAAGCCTGCCTACGAATTACGTGAACTTGCATATAATAGAGGTAAGACTTCTGTAAGCAAGCCAATAAGATAAGAATATGTAAAGAGAATAAAATATTGGTTTTGCACTTATTTTTTGTCGGTGGTAGTGGATGCATTTGGGGGGGGGGGGGAGACGCAGGGCGTGCAGTCCTCGCCCCCCCCCCCCTCATCCGCCCCCAAACCTTGCGGGGCCGCCCGCATTGCCACCCACGCCCCCCTTCTTCCAGTCAGCCCGCACGTTATGCGTTCGTTTCTTACGCCAGTCGACTCGACTGGATCGAGTTATGGAGAAGTTGCTCTTCCCCATGTAGCACGCGCGTCCGCGTCATTGTATTTTATACGTTTGTGTGTGGCACATAAAAAGCTAACGCATACCTACGAGAAAAGTCGCAGCCATTCTAATGATCTCGATACGTTATTCTGGCTGACATTTGTTCGAGAAAAACTGCAAATATTCTACTGTTTTCTTGTACATAGAACCTCCGACAGGTTGCGCCGAATAGGAAGCTAGTTTACATTCAGAAGGAGAAATATTAAGACTGAAGAATGAATAAGTAAAAATTCCCAGTTGTAGCAAGAGCGAGTGTGAAGATTAGTCAAGAGTGAGAGTGATCAGTTGATTGTGATGTATTAATAACAGTAATTCATAGTAATTTCACAGTAAAAATATTGTAACGAGACTCGTGACAATATTTTTACTAATAACGTAGCAATAGATTCCCATACCTAACTCGTACTGTTGATGTGCATATCAATGAAGACAGAATATTGTGTCGAGATCGCTAGAATGGCCACGACTTTTCTCATAGGTTTGTGTTAGCTATCTATGTACTAGACAAAACCGCTGTGTTCAAAACACACCATGACATAGATTGTCCTATTGGCGATGTAATTAACCTATTCGCCAGTAAAAATAGGAGCATAGAATTCATCATTTAAGGAAGAGAGTCACAATGGTAACTTTTTCATATCGTAAGATGGCATTGTCTTGTATAAGTGTATGTTGTTGTATTCTTCAGTCCAGAGACTGCTTTGATGCAGCTCTCCGTGCTGCAATGTCGTGTACAAGCTACTTCATCTCCCAGTACCTACTGCAACCTACATCCTTCTGAATCTCCTTAGTGTATTCGTCTCATGGTCCCCTCTACTATTTTTACCTTCAACGCTGCCCTCAAATACTAAACTGGTGAACCCTTTATGCCTCAGAACATCTCTTACCAACTGATCCCTTCTCCTAGTCAAGTTGTGCCACAAATTTCTCTTCTCTCCAATTCTATTCAGTACCTCTTAATTGGTTATGTTGTCTACCCATCTAATATTCATCATTCTTCTGTCGCACCACATTTCGAAAACGTCTATTCTCTTTTTCTCTAAACTATTTATCATCCATGTTTCATTTCCATACATGGCTACTCTCCATACAAATACTTTCAAAAAAGACTTCCTCACATTTAAATATATGCTTGATGTTAACAAATTTCTCTTCTTCAGAAACGCTTTCCTTGCCATTGCCTGTCTACATATTACATCCTCTCTAATTCGACCATCATCAGTTATTTTGCTCCCCAAAGTGCAAAACTTATTTACTACTTTAACCGTCTCATTTCCTAATCTAATTCTCTCAGCACCACCTGATTTAATTTCACTACAATCCATCATCCTCGTTTTGCTTTTGTTGATGTGCATCCTATATCCTCCTTTCAAGACACTATCCATTCCGTTCAACTGCTCTTGCAGGTCCTTTGCTGTCTCTGCCATAATTACAAAGTCACCGGCGAACTTCGAAGTTTTTATTTCTTCTCCATGGATTTTAATTCCTACTCCGAATTTTTCTTTTGTTTCGTTTACTGCTTACTCAGTGGATTGAATAACATCGGAATAGGTTACAACCCTATCTCACTCCTTTCCCAACCACTGCTTTCCTTTCATGCCCCTCGACTTTTATAACTACCATCTGGTTACTGTACAAATTGTAAATAGCATTTCGCTCCCTGTAATTTACCCCTGCCACCTTCAGAATTTGAAAGAGAATGTTCCAGTTAACATTATCAAAAGCTTTCTCTGAGTCTACACATGCTAGAAACGTAGGTTTGCCATTCCTTAATCTACCTTCTAAGATAAATCGTAGGATCAGTAGTGCCTCATGTGATCCAATAAGTGTATAATCAGTTTAAATAAAACTTTCGAATCTTTGCATGTGACTTGATTTTTTTCTATTACAGTAAAACTAAAGGTAGCTCAACATATCTTTACCACGCCCTCCTTTAGGTTTCTCTGTGTCCGCCACTCTCTGTTGGTCGATTAACTTTTGTCATAAGAGGTGCCTAAGCAATTTATATATTTTAAGATTCTGTCGTCCATAGTAAAGGCCGCTGCTGCTATATCTAACTTGGATCTAAAATGCAAATACTGTCACTAGAATTAAATAAACTCTTTGATATCCAACAATTATTAAATGAAATGATTTAAACTGCAATGTGGGTGCTGCTGCGGAGAAGGACATAAAATATTTTGTAATTTTTGAAATTGCCGCGTAAAGACGTATGATTTTTGCACACCAGTGATGCTCTGCTTCCTGTTGGCACAGAAGCTATAAATTGCTAGAAATTGTTTAAATGTTCAAAACATAGAAATGAGGAATCGGAAGGCTACTTTCAGTAACAACAAGGTTAACATTTCATATATATATTTGCAATTACAACATACACACCTCTTCACGTAATTGGCTCATTCTCCAAAACATCGAAAAAAAGTAAGACAGACAGAAGACGTAGCGGCTATTACGAGCACGTATTTTACAACACAAGAAACGATATTGTTATCTACAACTGCAGTTGTCAGGGAAGGTAGTAATGTTGTTGAGACTATGTCACTGATGAAAAACAAATACTGCACACTTCATATAGTTTAGTAATAAGTTACAATAATCACGCAGTCTGTAATGTCCAAATTTGGAGACATTGTAATAGAACATGTCCGAGAGAGGGGGAAATAAGACATGGGCAGAGAGGGGGAAGTAATTGGTCTTAGAAGGGGGAAAGCGTAAGACGGACAAAGGGAAGGGGAGGAGGATATGAACAGAGAGAGGGGAAGGAAGCAATGGACAGGGAGAGGATTGGAGGAGGAGGAGGAGGAGGAGGAGGAGGAGGTACAGATGACAATGAGAGGAACTTCGAGGCGGAGATTAGGCATTATGTCCCATTCCCACATGTCTACATCTACATCTACATCTACGTGATTACTCTACTATTCACAATAAAGTGCTTGGCAGAGGGTTCAATGAACCACCTTCAAGCTGTCTCTCTACCGTTCCACTCTAAAACGGCACGCGGTAAATACGAGCACTTAAATTTTTCTGTGCGAGCCCTGATTTCTCTTCTTTTATCGTGATCATCATTTCTCTCTATGTACGTGGGTGCCAACAGAATGTTTTCGCAATAGGAGGAGAAAACTGGTGATTGAAATTTCATGAGAATATCCGGTCGCAACGAAAAAAAATGTTTCAGATAGCTCTGAGCACTATTCGACTAAATTCTGACGTCATGAGTCACCTAGAACTGAGAACTAATTAAACCTAACTAAGGACATCACACACATCCATGCCCGAGGCAGGATTCGAACCTGCGACCGTAGCGGCCACCCTGTTCCAGATTGTATCTACATCTACATCTACATCCATACTCCGCAAGCCACCTGACGGTGTGTGGCGGAGGGTACCCTGAGTACCTCTATCGGTTCTCCCTTCTATTCCAGTCTCGTATTGTTCGTGGAAAGAAGGATTGTCGGTATGATTCTGTGTGGGCTCTAATCTCTCTGATTTTATCCTCATGGTCTCTTCGCGAGATGTACGCAGGAGGGAGCAATATACTGCTTGACTCTTCGGTGATGGTATGTTCTCGGAACTTTAACAAAAGCCCGTACCGAGCTACTGAGCGTCTCTCCTGCAGAGTCTTCCACTGGAGTTTATCTATCATCTCCGTAACGCTTTCGCGATTACTAAATGATCCTGTAACGAAGCGCGATGCTCTCCGTTGGATCTTCTCTATCTCTTCTATCAAACCTATCTGGTACGGATCACACACTGCTGAGCAGTATTCAAGCAGTGGGCGAACAAGCGTACTGTAACCTACTTCCTTTGTTTTCGGATTGCATTTCCTTAGGATTCTTCCAATGAATCTCAGTCTGGCATCTGCTTTACCGACAATCAACTTTATATGATCATTCCATTTTAAATCACTCCTAATGCCTACTCCCAGATAATTTATGGAATTAACTGCTTCCAGTTGCTGACCAGCTATTTTCTAGCTAAATGATAAGGGATCTATCTTTCTATGTATTCGCAGCACATTACACTTGTCTACATTGAGATCCAATTACCATTCCCTGCACCATGCGTCAATTCGCTGCAGATCCTCCTGCATTTCAGTACAATTTTCTATTGTTACAGCCTCTCGATACACCACAGCATCATCCGCAAAAAGCCTCAGTGAACTTCTGACGTCATCCACGAGGTCACTTATGTATATTGTGAATAGCAGCGGTCCTATGACACTCCCCTGCGGAACACCTGAAATCACTCTTGTAGCGCCTAGAACCGCATGGCCACTCCGGCCGGCCGTGGCAACGACAAACTCCTTTGTTTTAGAGATTTCCACTCCAATTCACGTATCATGTCTGTGACACAATCTCTCATATTTCGCGATAATACAAAACGAGCTGCCCTTCTTTGTACTTTTTCGATGTCGTCCGTCTGTCCCACCTGATGCGGATCCCAAACCGCACAGAGATACTCCAGAATAAGGCCGACAAGCCTGGAGTGAGCAGTCTCTTCAGTAGACCTGTTGCACGTTCCAAGTGTTCTGCCAATGAATCGCAATCTTTGGTTTTCTCTACCCACAATATTATCTATGTGATCGTTCCAATTTAGGATATTTGTAATTCTAATCAACAAGTATTTAGTTGAATGTACAGCCCTCAGTTTTGTGTAACCTACAGCGTAATCGAAATTTAGATGATTTCTTTTAGTCCTCATGTAAATAACTCCACACTTGTCATTATTCAGGGTCAATTGCCACTTTTCGCACCATACAGATATCTCATCTAAATCATTTTGCAAGTCGTTTTGATCGTCTGATGACTTTAGAAGACGGTAAATGACAGCATCATCTGCAAACAATATAAGACGGATGTTACATGTGTTTCACTCGATGACTTTCCGTCTATTAATACGAACTGTGTCCTTTCTGACAGGAAATCACGAATCCAGTAGCACAACTGAGGCGATATTCCGTAGGCACGCAGTTTGGGTAGAAGACGCTTGTGAGGAAAGGTGTCGAAAGCCTTCTGTAAATCTAAAAACATGGAATCAATTTGACATCCCCTGTCTATAGCACTTGTTACTTCATGAGCATAAAGAGCTAGTTGTGTTTCACAAGAACGATATTTTCTGAAACCGTGCTGACTATGTGTCAATAAATCGTTTTCTTTGAGGTACTTCATAACGTTCGAATACAGTATATGTTCCAAAGTCCCACTGCAAATCGACGTTAATGATATAGGCCTGTAATTCAGCGGATTACTCCTACTTCCCTTTTTGGGTATTGGTGTGACTTGAGCAATTTTCCAGTCTTTAGGTACGGATCTTTCTGCGAGCGAGTGGATTTAATCTGCTTGGCTACTCCGAGGATATCTACTTCTAGGTTTCTCATCTTGGCAGTTGTTTTTGATTGGAATTCAAGAATATTTATTTTGTCTTCTTTAGTAAAAGAGTTTCAGAAAACCGTGTTTAAGAACTTTGCTTTAGTAGTACTGTCATCAGTCACTTCACCGTTGTTATCTCGCAGTGAAAGTATTGATTACGTCTTGCCACTGGTGTGCTTTATATATGACCAGAATCTCATTGGGTTTTCTGCCAGATTTCGAGACAGAATTTCGTTGTGGAAATTATTAAAACCATCTCGTATTGAAGTACGCGCCATATTCGAACTTCTGTAAAACTTTGCCAATCTTGGAGATTTTGCGTTCTTTTAAATTTTTTATACTATTTCGGTGCTTCTGGAACAATGATCTGACCCGTTTTGTGTACCATGGGGGATCTGTACCATCACTTATTAATTTATGTGGTATATATCTATCAACCCCTGTCGATACTATCTCTTTGAAAACATTCCCCAAATTTTCTACACATACATGATCAGATCGGATGGAGTGAAGACAGTCTCTTAAAAAGGCGTTAAGAGCATTTTTATCAGCTTTTTAAAATAGATATACTTTGCATTTGTTTTTGATGCTTCTAGGTGTTACGGGATTCAGCCCAGCAGCAACTGCTTTGTGGTCGCTAATCCCTGTATTCATCACAATACTCACCATTTGTCCAGGATTATTTGTTGCTTTCGCAACCATTTACGCTTCGAGTGGGCTTATGAAGTAATTGTTCAAAATAAGTTCCTGAGAAAGCATTCAGTACAATTTCGGACGACGTTTTATGCCTGCTACCGGCTTTAAACGTATAATTTTTCCAGCATATCGAGGGTAGATGAAAGTCACCACCGACTATAGTTTTATGGACGAGGTACATGTTGGTCTATTTAGCAGTTTTCAATCACTGCCAGATTCAATATTCTATAATATGTACAAGAAACAAGTGCAAAAAAATATTGTGAAAGACCAAAGTCAAAGTGCACTGAATAAAAAATTGTAAGATAGGGCTGTAGTCTTTCACCCCTACTGCTCAACCGACACAGCTCAAACAAACGACGGCATCACGTCGGTTCCGAGACTTCCGGAACCTGTACAGAAAATAAGAATAGAGATCGACATAAACATCATTTCCGCCCTATTCATTGCTCATGAAAACCACACATTGCATGGTGTACTGCCACACAGGGAGATCTTCAGTGGCGGTGGTCCAGATTGCTGTCCACACCGGTAACTCTAACACCCAGTAGCACGTCCTCTTGTATTGATGCATGCCTGCATTCGTTGTGGCATACTATGCACAAGTTCATCAAGCCACTGTTGGTCCAGATTGTACCACACTTCAACGGCGACTCGGCATATATCCTTCAGAGTGGTTGGTGGGTCACGTCGTCCATAAACAGCCATTTTCCATCTATCCTAGGCATTTTCGATAAGGTTCATGTCTGTCTTTGTACACTCTATTCGAGCGATGTCGTCATCCTGAAGGACGTCATTCAGAAGATGAACACGGCGGTGGCGCGAATTGTCGTCCATGAAAACAAATGCCTCGCCAATAAGCTTGCACAATCGGTCGGAGGATGGCATTCAAGTATCGTACAGCCGTTACCGCATTTTCCATGACCACCAGGTGTACGTCTGCCCCACATAATGCCACCCAAAACAGTAGGAAACCTCAACCTTACTGCACTCACCAGACATGTGTCTAAGGCGTTCAGCCTGACCGGGTTGCCTCCAAACACGACTCCGACGGTTTTCTGGTTGTCGGCATATGCGACACTCATAGGTGAAAAGAACGTGACGCCAATCGTGAGCGGTTCATTCGGCATGTTGCCGGGACCATTTGTACCGCGGTGCATGGTGTCATGGTTGCAAAGATGGGCCTCGTCATGGACGTCGGGAGTGAAGTTGAGCATCACGCAGCCTTTTGTGCACAGTTTGAGTCCTAACACGACGTCCTGTGGCTGCACGAAATGCATTATTGAACATGGTGGCTTTGCTGTCAGGATTCCTCCTAGCCATAATCCGTAGGTAGCGGTCATCAACTGCAGTAGTAGCCTGAACGAGGCATGTCATCGACGGTTCCCGTCTCTCTGTGTCTCCTCGCTTTGGTTCACTCCGAGTCGCCTGGATGCTTCCCTTGTGAGGGGCCCTCCCTGTCACAAAGTAAGAACGCGGGCGCGATCGAACCGCTGTATTGACCGTCTAGGCATGGTTGAACTACAGACAACACGAGCCGTGTACCTCCTTCCTGGTGGAATGACTGGAACTGATCGGCTGTAGGACCCCCTTTATGTATTAGGCGTTGCTCATGGATGGTTGTTTACATCTTTGGGCGGGTTTAGTGACCTCTATGAACAGCCAAAGGGACTGTGTTGTGATAGAATATCCACAGTGAACGTCTGTCCTCAGGTGTTTTGGGAACTGGGGTGATGCAAAACTATTTTGATGTGTGTATATGTCGAGGAAGCAAAGGTGGTAATAAAAGAAAGCTTCGAGAGTGAGATTCAAATTCTGCATGAAATTTTATCAGTGATAAGATTCACTGATGGTATTGCTGTCCACAGTGAAAATGAAGACGAATTACAGAATGTGCTGAATGGAACAAACAGTCCAATGAGCACAGTTCACAGATTAAGAGTACACTGAAGAAAGACCATAGTACAGAGGATTAGCAGAAATGATGGTGGCAAAAAACGTTTCAAAACAGGGGCTAGGAGGTTGACAGAATTAAGGAATTGTTTTCTTTGGAAGCAAAGCAACATCTGATGAATAAAGCAAGACGGACATTAAAAGCTGATTAGCGAAGATGACATTCCTGGTAAAGCGAAATCTGCTAGTACCAATGATTGGTCCTAATCTAAAGAAGAAATTTGTCATAATGTTCATTTCAAACACAGAACTGTGCTTTAGTGAGTCACAGCCTATGCGAAAGCAGGAATAGAAGAGGATCGTAGTGTTTGATATGTTGTACTGTAGAAAAATATGGTTAAGTGGGTTCATTTGGTAAAAATTGATGAGGTCTCCACTGAAACGGCAAAAAAGGAAAATACGCAAAAACTTACAAGAAGAAGGTACAGGATGAAGGAACATGTCTTAATACAGCAGGGTATAATTTCCATTGTCCTAGAGGGAGCTATACAGGGTACAAGAGAACAGAGGTTGAAATATTTCCAACAAGTAACTGCGGACATTAGTTGGAAGTGCTACTCAGACATGACAAGGCTGGCGCAAGAGAAAAATTCGTCACGGGTCACTTCGAATGACTTCGCCACTAGATGTCAAAGTCGGCGCATGGTGCTCTCAGTTTCGCCACTTGAAGACGTTCCTATCGCAAGGCATGGAGTAGTTCGTCTGCGATATCGAAATTCCTTGCATGCATCTGATCTAGCGTAGTCACTTTGCCGCTCCCTACTTTTTGGCTTAGCGCTCCTGCTAGCTGTGTAATGTCCCTCAAAAATTAGGCTGCCGCTCTCGGAGCTAACGTACATATTACAGTTTATGTGACCTAAAATAAAGCCATTTTAGCCCTTAAAAACGATTTTGGACGTAAAATAAATGGAAAAAAACTCCTGTGATACATTCATCATGAATATTCGAGCTAGTTCGTCGCAATAACGTCCACATGTGTCTTTCTTCAGCACTCGAATTTTACACTCGGATTTTCGCGTTCACTTTTTACGATACTGTTCGCTAACATTGCATCGACTATTTGACGTGATGAAAACAAGTTTGTTCATCATGTACAAGATGTTACTGCGTTTTACAGTCATTATATTGTATAGTCAAAAATATGTTGTTTCTTGTCTCGATTTTTGAGTTTCAAATTACGTTGTAATTATCGATCGATACTAAAAGCAGGTTTTAGACAGGGCAGCCAACTGCGTATACTGAGTTACTGTTGTTCGTCGAAGAACAGTTATCAGGGGCCGGTCGTGGTGGCCCATCGGTTCTAGGCGCTCAGCACGGAACCGCGTGACTGCTGCGGTCACAGGTTCGAATCCTGCCTCTGGCATGGATGTGTGTGATGTCCTTATGTTAGTTATGTTTAACTAGTTCTAAGTTCTAGGGGACTGATGACCTCAGATGTTAACTCCCAAAGTGCTCAGAGCCATTTGAACCATTTTTTGAACAGTTATCATTTCACGTGTCGCCAAGACGAAACAGCCACTAATACATTATGGTATTGTTAGCGGTGGAATACGCAGCAGCCTAACCATTTATTTAAAATGACCGTGGATAAGTACTAATCGGTTTTAACCGCTACAGAAGTTGTTTCAGTCGGATTATGGCTGCTCGAATATATTCTATCCAAATAATAGCAGTTTTACATTAATCAAGCTCGCACAAAAGTTTGCACAAAGTTACATATCCTCGTTCAGCACATATGGAGACCACCAATACCATTGTCATAAATCTCTATTCGTGTTTAATCTCAACACAAGTCAAATGTTTTAAGGATGTCGCACGCAGTTGTAATGATCTGCACACGTTATCCTTGCTGCAATCCACTGGCCAACAATGTAGACACGAACGACTGATATAGGTACTACTTATATACAAGTATAATCACTTTACGGTAAAAACACTCGTGACAGTTCGGTATGTGTTCTTAAGTTTGCTAGTGGTCATTACCAAATTCGCTCTTGTTTACTGCGTCTACTAATAATACAAGTCGCTGGGAGCACCCGGCGTTGTCTATCGATTCTCGACCTATCCTCCACCAGAGGGAGTAAAATATGATTATCTTTGAGCAAGGGCCCGTGGTGGCCCTACAAAGTATAATCTCCAGCTACGGGGTCGGCTCCAGCAGTGGTAGAGCACCTTTGTCAATTTCAGCCACTTGCGATAGAGAAAAGTCTGAAAAATAGTCAGACGAAAGCCTAGAGTGATACCCGAAGGTTATTTTTACTTATGACGCAGTTTTGTATGTCGCTCATAGTCAATGACAAGTTTCAGCATCGTATGTTCAAATGGCTCTAGGCACTATGGGACTTAAGGTCATCAGTCCCCTAGAACTTAGAACTACTTAAACTAACCTAAGGACACCACACACATCCATGCCCGAGGCACAATGAACTCGCATTCACAAAGACCACGGTTAAATCCCGCGTCTGGCCATCCTGATTTAGGTTTCCCGTGATTTCTCTAAATCGCTCCAGGCAAATGCCGGGATGGTTCCTTTGAAACGGCACGGCCGACTTCCTTCCCCATCCTTCCCTAATCCTATGAGACCGATAACCTCGCTGTTTGGTCTCCTCCCCCAAACAACCAACGAACCATGCCCGAGACACAATTCGAACCTGCGACTGTAGCGGTCGCGTGGTTCCAGACTGAAGTGCCTAGAGCATCGTATGTCAAAGTATACTTCCGAAAGTACAGAAGTTTTACAGAGCCAGCATGAAGCAGGTCGGGATCAGATTGTGTCGTCTCGGGGATCTGTAGGCGCACTGTTGGACCACCCTATGATCCACGGTCGTTTCCCAGCAACAGGCGGTGCATGTCTGGAAGGTGTAGGCAGTCACAGGTAAGCCAAGTAATCTGACAGATGTGCAGAAATCATCGACACGTGGATGCCATGTGGACGTTCGATCACGGTAGGATTTTGGTTTGCATCCCAACAGCAAGACGCAGTGGATGTGTGGCAAATGTAGCAGAGGACGCTACCATAATCGGTTAACTGTGTGCTTAGTAGTGCTAAGTATACATTTCACAGCTTCGGTGCGCTGATGGCTTCGAGAACTACAGTACGTTGCAATGATAGCGAATGTTCAAAATAAATTAAAGTAACATCAGGTACGCTGCAAGGAAATGTAATAGAATCTCTATTATCATTTCATAAAACCAGGGTTATATCATAGACTCAGAATCAACGAGAGTTTAGCTGTCGATGCTATTATCTACAAGCAAATATCGTTGTTGGACAATCGTCAGGAAATGCAGAATTGTTAATTTTCCCTTGGTCTGATGAATGGTAGCCCTCTTTGAAAAAGGATAAAAGCAAGATAATTATTTCAGCAAAGCAAAATCAAGGAACGGTTGTAAGATTAGTGCTAAAAAACTTGAGCGCATTACAAAGTATTTAGGGGAATACTGAAGATGCGTGTACAAAGGATGGAACTTCACCTGCGAGTGGCGATTGAGTCTCTCACGAGCACCTGGCTCGCAAGTATGCGCTCGTTAGTCGCTCTGTATAAGCAACCTGCTGTCGGTTTTTTCCATTGCTAATTCAGTTATTTGCCTTTATGGTCTGCAGGAGCCAAGAGGAAACCAGTTCAAGAGTATGTTGCGGAGCACAATTTCTCGATTCTCCGTCTGAACCTGGAATATAAATTAATACTTGTAAAGGAAGAAGAATTTCAGTTCGGTAGACGGACAAATTCGTTTCCTGTCCCGCCGGCACAAAGGAGCGGCATAAAATTCGCGGGCGGCGCTGACACGCGCTGACCCCGTGACAGGCAAATCGAGTTTGTCTCCTTATTATGGCAGGAGCCGCTACGCGTCGCGTAACCAAGTTAGCGACCAAATGAAGTGCATTCAACGGCGGAAGCTCCGCCGCCCGCGCGAACCCTGCTCTGCGGCCGAGGGGTAGGTAACTGGGGCGCCCGGCAGGTGGCGCCGCAGGGCTGCCAACTGGCGGAACGGTAGGCGCTGTGGGGAGCGAAACTGGCGCGCCTAGCAGGGTGTCGCTGCAAGGCTGCCAGCTGAGCGGACAGAAAACGTCGTGCTGAGACTGAGGCAAAGTCGACACGCTCAGCAGGCTGTCGCTAAAGGGCTGCCAAATGTGCAGTCGGAAGAAGGCGCCTTGCAGGCGCTGTGGGAGTGATGGGTGTTCCCAGCAGGGTGTCCCTACATGGCTGCCAACTGTGGGGACAGAAGAGGACACAATGAGATTGCAGGGAGAGTAGCCTGGATTCACCAGGGTGGCTCTCCTTGGCTGCTAACAGTTATATGTCGGAAAGCACACACTGTAGCCACTTGGGGTGGGGGGCAGAGAGGGGTGTGTCAGTAAAAGATGTCCTGAAAGAATGCCAAAACCGTTGATAGAAAAGAGAGCACTATAGTGCGATCAGGGAGACAAAAAACAAGGGTCGGATTTAAAAGTGGTTTTCTGCATGGCAGCTCAAGAAGTCTTGCTCTCACAAGGAACCCATCTCTGAAGGTTGACGTATGTAGGTTCGTCATAACATTGTTTCCAGACAGCTAAAGACTCCTCACGATGCATAGAGAAACTGTACTGAGTGACTGAAATCTTTCAAAAAGCAATAAATATAATATGTAAGCTTAACAATGCTTTGCTTCAAATTACTGTTTCTTCTTGTATACTCCTGAAGCAATCTCACAAGTCAATGTGGAACTTCCTGCCTAAGTACCCACATACCCAACAAAAGAAACTGGGATATTGGAGCCACAGAGCATAACAAAGTGGTACAGTGTATTCCGAAATACTGAAGACAGACCTGGTTTATGCAACACTGACCCCACTTATGACATGGTGCCCACCTTATAAAAAAACATGTGAATCGTGTAGGTGGTTATCACAGAGAAATATCTGAATATTGTCGTCCTCGAATCTCCTTTTTGCCAGGCAAGGGAATAGAATATTGATAAAACTATTTCAGTTTGCAAAATAATTTTAGAAAGTTAAATGTATGGACTGAACTTAGAACAGATGACTATTCTGTATGTTGACCAAATATGGAAAAGTCAGAAGAGCTCGAACATGAATGGGAACTAGACGTGTTAAATCCACAGTAGAAACGTACTCGTTAAAACTGAGACGCAGTTGTTGTTGTTGTAGTCTTCAGTCCAGAGACTGGTTTGATGCAGCTCTCCATGTTACTCTATCCTGTGCACGCTTCTTCATCCCGAGTAACTATTGTAATCTACATCCTTCTGAATCCGTTTAGTGTATTTATCCCTTGGTCTCTCTCTATGATTTTTTCCTTGCGAGCTTCCCTCCAATACTGAATTGATGATCCCTTGATTCCTCAGAACGTGTTCTACCAACGGATCCCTTCTTCTAGTCAAGTTCTTCTGTAGCACCACCTTTCGAAAGCTTCTATTGTAATTATGTAATAGGCGTATTTAAACTGTTTTAGCATGTAATTATCTGAACTGTTTCTTATTTAAATTGTTTTGTTAATTAAATTGCATTGTGTATTATTGAGAAAGAGCGGGAAACCGCGCATAGATACATTTTGAGAAAGAGCGGGAAACAGCGCGCAGTAATACATCTGTAATGGTAGCAGGGATTGTCTGCACCAAAAACCATTGTTGGCGGCGAGACCGCACTTTTGTAGCATTGAGCGTTGGAAGCGAGCAGTTGCGAGTAAGATGTGAGACGAGGCAGTCGTAGCTAGCGAGACATGAGAGGAGGTCGCTGTAAGCGAGGTATGAATTAACACTTTGAAAGAAGCGGTGTGCTCGCCAGCCACTCGCTATATGTAGCGCAATGCTAGTTTTTAAGAATTTTTGTAAAGAACTATGCCCCTTGTAATTGTTTGTCAAGATCGTTCTCAGAATATAGTTATGTAATTTTGATGGAAAATTAGGTATGTAGCGCAACGCTACTTTTTAAGAATTTTTGTAAAGAACTATACCCCTTGTAATTGTTTGTCAAGATCGTTCTCAGAATATAGTTAACTTCTACCAGATTAAATGCATTAAGAATTTTCTATCCCAAAATCATTCACGTAAATGCTTTACGGAATTTATTGTTATCTTAAAAGAAAAGTCTAAACTGAGCTTCAGCTTTTATCAAATCTAAATTAACTTCAACTTAAAGAATTCCAATCACAAAGTATTATGAAACTCCACCAGCAGCTTATAATTATGTTAAAGAGAAGTAAGTATATTCATTCCACAGTTTGCTGTAGCAGTCAGATGGCGATCCAGTATAAATAATTAAAGGTAAGAATCAGTCTTAATAATTTCAGGTAACGACTGAGGGCCACGGCGACAACACATTTTATGTTTCGTCATAATAATCAGCAGGTAGTCTTGACAGAGCAGCAGTTAAAAGATTTTAAGAGACGCAGCGTTCAGTCAGCAAGCAAACGTTCATCCAATATTAGACGGGAAGGTTTCACTATTCTCTTCTTGTCTAAGCTATTTATCGTCCATGTTTCACTTCCATACATGACTACACTTTATACAAATACTTTCAGAAATGACTTCCTGACAATTAATTATATACTCGATGTTAATAAATTTCTCTTCTTCAGAAACGCTTTCCTTGCCATTGCCAGTCTACATTTTCTCTCATCTCTACTTCGACCATCATCAGTTATTTTGCTCCCCAAATAACAAAACTTATCTACTACTTTAAGTGTCGCAGTTACTAATCTAATTCTCTCGGCATCACCTGATGTATTTCAACTACATTCCATTATCCTTGTTACGCTTTTGTTGATATTCATCTCATATTCCGCTTACAAGACACTGTCCATTCCGTTCAACTGCTCTTGCAGGTCCTTTGCTGTCTCTGACAAAATTAGAATGTCATCGGAAAACCTAAAATTTTTTGTTTCTTCTCCATGGATTTTAATTCCTACCCCAAACTTTTCCTTTGTTTTGTTTACTGCTTGTCCCATGCACAGAATTAATAACATCGTAGATAGACTACCACCCTGTCTCACCCCCTTCTCAACCATTGCTTCCTTTTCGTGCCCCTCGACTCTTATACTGCCGTCTGGTTTCTGCACAAATTCTAACTAGCCTTTCGCTCCCTGTATTTGACCCCTGCGACCTTCAGAATTCGAAAGACGGTATTCCAGTCAACATTGCCAAAAGCTTTCTCCAAGTCTACAAATGCTAGAAACGCACGTTTGCCTTTCCTTAATCTGTAATCTAAGATACGTCGTAGGGTCAGTATTGCCTCACGTGTTCCAACATTAAGCGATGTAAAAAAAAATTATTTGCACAAATAAACAACAACATTTTATGCACAGTTTAGTATTATCTACTTATGCAGAAATGAATAGACACTGTAATATTATTGGGATTTCTGTCATGAAAGCTGTGAGTACCCTTGGAAAAGCATTTATCTATCTGTATATTAAACGATCAACTTATGAGATGAGACCTATTCTTAGAAATACATTTGTTTTATATAATTTACGTACCGGTAACTGTAAGGATGCGCATCTCGCGGGGATGCTAATACATCGATTACGAGTAAAAGAAACATTTTAACAGAAGTTGAACTGAAGGTTCCCCTTCGATCTAAACAAAAATAAGACAGTAAAAGCCTTTGTAGATCTTCAGATTTTATCGTACCTCTGCTCGTAGTGTCAAAGCGTAAAGAAGGTCGTCTTTAAGCCATAAAAAGTGAACGGTCTTGTCAGCGTGCAGACGACAGTTATTAATTAATAAAATTCAAGTAATTTATTATCGATACTGTAAACCGGGAAGTTATTGTTATGAAGGTGTTGAATGGTGCAAGAATTGTTTCGAAGGAAAGGGAAAAGTAATTACTGTAATTTGTGACAAAAACGTGAACCAAGAAGCTAGTACAGGACAGGTTGAAATCTGATCGCACCATACAGTCAGGAAATTACTTATGTAAGTTATACTGTTTATAACTAAGCCCTAATTACTTGTGAGAATCATTTGAATATATTTAGTGTTTACGTGATTTCCTATTCTATTCTTTTCCTTTATTTTTTTACCTCGATGTCATATTATTTTTACAAATGTCAAACAGCCTTTACTACAGCAAAGAATACTGCGGCATCCTGATTGTAGACAGAAGGCCGCTCCTTGTCTTCTATACAACTCATAGCTGCCCCATTTATTAATGATTTCATTTGCAAATGTTCATTGATAAAGGTCCCTTAGGTAATTATAAAATTCATACTGCTTACGTAAAAAAAACCGGGTTGTTGTCTTCCGAATAATAGAAACCTTTGCGTAATAAAAAAACTAGCCTCCTTTTGACAACGATAAGGAGCCGAGCAGAAGAAGGACGTCTCCGACCGCTTTCGTGTTTCCTGTGGCAAAGCTATGCCAAACTGGGAACACGACATTCTACTGTGAAACACAATACATATATAATTGTCAGAATAAAGTTGAAAAAATTGAAATATATCTAACTTTTTTTATCATACTAGAACACGTAAACAGCAAAAGGGCACAAGTGCTGGTGAGGACCGTGTAGAATACCACAATAACCATGTAAAACGTAGATACTGACAGGTAGTCAAGGTTTAGCAAAACCGCGAGCACTGCTTAAGTAACCACTCACAGTTCGACTAACCAGATGGAAGTTTAACATAAGAGCTACTCATTTACGTTTCTTTGTTCTCTTTGTGATATATTTTGTGAAAATAATAATATTTATTATCTCTTCTTCTATTTACATTATGTAGCACGATGCAACATGCGTCATTGCTCAACACGAAAATTGTAGAAACTGTATTACTTGTTTTAGTGGTATAAATTTATTTACACAAGTAACCGACTGGCAGCGCACCAGTGCGAGACGTGCGGGAATAGAGTCTATGAGAGCCTGAAAGCTGCCTACAGGGACGTGGAGACATGTCGATTCCAGTTCCGTGGCCACGTAGGCTAGATTTCTCGGTTGTGGATCCACGGTGCCAACAGCTCTATCACGGTGGTCCTAGAGATTTGCGATTGGGTTTAAATTTGGGACGACAGGTGGCCTGGGAAGTACGGTGAACAATGCAAGTGCGCAGCGAGCAGTGCGACGCGATGCGATCGTGCTGAGAAAAAATCGTGTACTGGTGGACGTGGCCCTCGGCCCATACTGATCCATTGTTCAAGGGACTGCCACGAAAACATTTCCCAGACCATAACGTTTCCTCAGTTGACTTTTTTTTAAGAGAGATGGGGCCCCTCCACGCCCGCACCAACGTGGTGACCAAACCAAAAGTTCTACTGTCACCTACGTAAACATGTTAGTTATCTAGTAAGTGGATCACAGGATGTTGGGCCGTGATGTTGTCCGTGCGTCTGGGTAAGACTACGCAATAACACGGTCCATCAGGTGATAGATAGTGGACGAAACGCGAGTGAGGGTAGCGATTTGAAGAGCAGAGGGAAAAAAGTGCCAAGGCTCGTGCCGTGGGAAAAAAACCTCTGCGACAGTGGGATTGGTAGTAAGAGCAGTAGTGGCTAACTAGCTGCGATAGTTCATGCAAGGTTGGGTTTGTTAGTATGGGTATCATGCATCATTACCGTGGCAAGCGATGGCGATGTATCCCAGTTTCTGCAGCCGCTACATTCCTGGAACAATCAAGATCGTTGTATAGTGGTGGGAGATCGGCCATAGATCATCTCACTGTGTGGGGGATGTGTGGAGCTTGTCTGCAGGCAGTGTATGGTACGGCTTCCCTGTGTGGTGCCAATTATCCGGCAGTGTACTCCATCTGGATATCCAGTAATTGCGTCTGATAAACAAGGGCTCACCTGTACCGTTGTGTTTGCCATAGATGTTAGGTCCTCACAAGTATGTCTTTTGGTCTTTTATGTTGCCATCTATGGTTGTGGTCGTAGTTCTCCAGATTCAAAATAATCAGGTTCTGCGAATGTCTGGAGTTTCTGTATAGTCTTGTGGTGAGTTTGTGGATTACCTCCGTGAGAGTCTCAAGTCGGTATTTCCGGTGAAGATCCGCGATGCGTGTGTGTGGTGGAGCATTGCTTATGATTTTGAGTACTTTGTTTTGTATGAGCTGCAGACGGCGCAGGCGTGTAGGCGCAGCGTATCCCCAGACAGGAGCTGCCTACATCATCAGGGGTCGGATAAGTGCCATGTACATGGACCTCGACACCCTTCTGTTCAGCGTGCTACGCCTGTTGAGCATAGCGCAGAGCTGTTTAAGCCTCGCTCTAGCTCGGTTGGTCATTTACATCTACATCTACATCTACATGACTACTCTGCAATTCACATTTAAGTGCTTGGCAGAGGGTTCATCGAACCACAATCATACTATCTCTCTACTATTCCACTCCCGAACAGCGAGCGGGAAAAACGAACACCTAAACCTTTCTGTTCGAGCTTTGATTTCTCTTATTTTATTTTGATGATCATTCCTACCTATGTAGGTTGGGCTCAAAAAAATATTTTCGCATTCGGAAGAGAAAGTTGGTGACTGAAATTTCGTAAAAAGGTCTCGCCGCGACGAAAAACGTCTTTCCTGTAATGACTTCCATCCCAACTCGCGTATCATATCTGCCACACTCTCTCCCCTATTAAGTGATAATACAAAACGAGCTGCCCTTTTTTGCACCCTTTCGACGTCCTTCGTCAATCCCACCTGGTAAGGATCCCACACCACGCAGCAATATTCTAACAGAGGACGAACGAGTGTAGTGTAAGCTGACTCTTTAGTGGACTTGTTGCATCTTCTAAGTGTCCTGCCAATGAAACGCAACCTTGTGGCTCGCCTTCCCCACAATATTATCTATGTGGTCCTTCCAACTGAAGTTGTTCGTAATTTTAACACCCAGGTACTTAGTTGAATTGACAGCCTTGAGAATTGTACTATTTATCGAGTAATCGAATTCCAACGGATTTCTTTTGGAACTCATGTGGATCATCTCACACTTTTCGTTATTTAGCGTCAACTGCCACCTGCCACACCATACAGCAATCTTTTGTAAATCGCTTTGCAACTGATACTGGTCTTCAGATGACCTTACTAGACGGTAAATTACAGCATCATCTGCGAACAACCTAAGAGAACTGCTCAGATTGTCACCCAGGTCATTTATATAGATCAGGAACAGCAGAGGTCCCAGGACGCTTCCCTGGGGAACACCTGATATCACTTCAGTTTTACTCGATGATTTGCCATCTATTACTACGAACTGCGACCTTCTTGACAGGAAATCACGAATCCAGTCGCACAACTGATACGATACCCCATAGCTCCGCAGCTTGATTAGAAGTTGCTTGTGAGGAATGGTGTCAAAAGCTTTCCGGAAATCTATAAATACAGAATCAACTTGAGATCCCCTGTTGATAGCGACCATTACTTCGTGTGAATAAAGAGCTAGCTGTGTTGCACAACAGCGATGTTTTCTGAAGCCATGATGATTACGTGTCAATAGATCGTTCCCTTCGAGGTGATTCATAATGTTTGAATACAGTATATGCTCCAAAACCCTATTGCACAGCGACGTCAATGATATAGGTATGTAGTTAGATGGATTACTCCTACTACCCTTCTTAAACACTGGTGTGACCTGCGCAATTTTCCAATCTGTATGTACAGATCTATCATGTGTTGTATGTGGTCCCCCAGAGTAATTTCCCGTCCAGCCAGACACCGAGGTATTCGACTTTCTCACGAAAACGTATTGGGCGTGTATGTAGAGTTATTAGTCTGCAGTATCGGTCTTCCGATGATTGCTGCAGGGTGTTTGCTTTCAGTCGTTTCGGCCTTCGTCGCCCGTTAACAGTAGTCAGCACAGGTGCACGAATCAGGCGCCTTTAGCCGAGGCCCATGAGCAGCAACATTCGCTGAACGTTTGGTGAGAAGACACTGATGGTAGCCCCTTGATTCGTCAAGGGTGTCAGTTGCTCCACAGTTCCGCTCTATTCGCCAGTAAGCGCCACAGCTGTCAGTCAGGCTTGTCATCTATGGCCCGTGCTGCGCCACAGTTGCCTCGGTGTCAGTTTTGGTTAGCGTCATTTTGCCACGCAAGGACTCTCTCTATCTCGCTGCTAGTAAGAATTTCCTCGACGTAATTTCCTAATGCATCTACATTTGCATTTAATGTACGAGGGTAATGCGAAAAGTAAGGTCTCATATTTTTTATCAGTACGGAACTTGTTTGTGTGGCAGTTGGTCACACTGTTATGAAGAGTGCTTCAAGCGCTGTGTGTAAACATGCGAACGTCGCGCTGAGGCGCTCAGACTTGACTTGGCAGCCGTTGAGAATGGAGCTCCCGTTGGATTGCGCGCAGTTATTCTGTTTTTGAACCCGAAGCGCACTGCGCTGATTGAAATCCATCGACAATTGACGGAAGTGTGTGGTGAGTCGTGAATGGGTGTCAAAAATGTTCGTAAGTGGTGTAGAGAGTTTGCAGCTGGGTCGGGCCGAAATTCACGACGAACAAAGGAGCGGGAAACGGCCTGTTTCTGAGGAGACAATGTTGAAGGTTGAGCAAAGCATGCGTGAAGATCGGCGGAGGACCCTGGATGATCCCCACACGTTGGTTCCTGAGGTTTCCCGAAGCACCGCTCACAGAATTTTAACGGAAACACAGAACTACCGGAAGGCGTGCGCAAGATGGGTGCCACGCACGCTGACTGAGGACCACATGTGACAAAGAGCTGATGCTTCCCGCGCATTTCTTCACCGCCTTGCAGCCGAATAGGACAACTTTCTGGACTCAATTGTCACGGGTGACGAAACCTAGGCATACCACTTCACACGTGATACCAAGCGACAATCTCGCGTTGGTCGGTGTGGCCGTGCGGTTCTAGGCGCTTCAGTCTGGAACCGCGTGACCGCTACGGTCGCAGGTTCGAATCCTGCCTCGAGCATGGATGTGTGTGATGTCCTTAAGTTTGGTAGGTTTAAGTAGTTCTAAGTTCTGGGGGGACTGATGACCTCAGAAGCTAAGTCCCGTAATGCTCAGAGTCATTTGAACCATTTTTTGAAAAATCACGCCAGTGGCGGCATCCTTCTTCGCCAAAGTCGCGGAAATTCAAACAAACACAGTCTGCCGGCAAAATCATGACAACCGTTTTTTGGGATTGGACAAGGGTCTCGACTTTACGCCCATTGGGACCACAATTAACGCTGACAGGTACTGTGAGACTCAAAATAACAACCTCAAACGGACAATTCAGAACCGGAGAAGAGGAATGACGAGCAAGGGCGTACACATTCTCCATGACAACGCTCGCCCACACATCTCTCAGCAAACCGTTTCTCTCCTGCAACAGTTTCAGTGGAACATAATCACCCACCCACCCTATAGTCCTGACTTGGCTCCCAATGACTATCACCTGTTACCTAAGTTACAAGAACATTTGGTCGGAAAGCGATTCAACTCCGACGGCGAAGTAAAGAAGTGGTTCATAACTTTCTGAAAAGCATGGTGCCGAGCTAGTATGACAAGGGCATACCAAAACTGCCACAGCGTCTACAAAAATGCATCGACAGAATGTCGAAAAATAGCTAAATGTTCAAGCTGTAAACTGATTAAACCATCGTAGAAATAAACAGGTCTATGTACTTATAAAAAAATAGGAGACCTTACTTTTGGGATTCCCCTCGTACATCAAAAGTCACCTTCTGGCATGTATACCGGAGGGTACCAGTGTCTCTTTTCTGCTTCTTGTTCCAGTCGCGAATGGTGGATGGAAAAACAAAACGAGTTGGTGAGTCTTTGTATGACTTCCAGTCTCTCAGATTTTACTTTCATGCTCTACTTGTGGAATAAGAAATCCATCGACTTGCTGTTATTTCTGTGACGTTCTCGCGCTTGGTGTAATATCCTGTGATGAAACGTACTTAAGCACTCTTCCTGAGGGGACTTAAAGTAGACCTCCGTCCGACATTTGTCTTTTCATCGCTCCTTACCTACTACCAGATATTTAATATCATCATTTCCAATGACTTTCCAGTAATCACGTAACCAATAAGGACAATTCCTGTATTTTTATACAGAATACGTTGCATTTATTTCTGAAAGTTCATACTGACAATCAGTGTAGTGGGCGTTTCGTTTTCCTTTGCGAGAAGAGATCCCCAAGAAATTACGTAAAATGGTGCTGCCTTACCATTGGCTGACTGACATATGGTACATAGAGACCATTGCCGTACGACGTTCAGCCATTCGTCTGAAAACGTTTTTTGTGAACTACCTTTTGGTAACAGAGTTGTACATACCTAGGCAGTAATCTACTTCCAACACATGTTGGCAACATGTTGATGGTAAGATTCGAACATATGAACTTAAGTGATCTTACAATCATATAATTATATCTTTTTTCTTGTTTTTAAGTATTTAGATCCTTTCGGTTTCTTTCAGGTTGAATAATCGAAACCAATTTTCAATGAACATGTGCGAAAGAACAGACACCATATCCATTTAAGTAATAGTTCTGGCAATACCCTCCATGACCTTCTTCTCCTGTGCGGAAGCACACATATTCCCCGAACCCTTACGAGACTTGGTAAGAATGTCTTCCACGAGTAATGAGTGTTTTGGGTTGGGACACTACGAATGTAGTTTGTGGACATACAACGTGAGAATGTGGTTCTCGCGGGAGGCGTGCGCGAAATAGATCGTGCAGTGGAGCTATCCTTTGAGTTCTCAGTGGCTCAGAGGCATAGAAAATCTGCCATGTAAGCAGGAGATCCCGGCTTCGAGTCCCGATCAGGGCAAACATTTTCACCTGTCCCCGTTGATACGTATCAACGCCCGTAAGCAGCTGAAGGTAACAGTAGAATTCTAATTCCGCTCTAGACGGCTGCAGGTCATTAATGGTGTCTGTTCTTTCGGATATGTCCCAGAAACAGACACCATATCCATATAAGTAATAGTTCTGGCAATACTGGTCATGAACTTCTTCTTCTGTGCGGATGCACACGTATTCCCCAAACTCTTATGGGACGTCTCAAGTGCGGCCTGATCTTCAGACATATTTTTGTTAGCTTTATCGTCCAACGTTAGTCTTTCAATCATAACATTAACCCTATACACATATGTTACAATCTTGTTAATATTTACAGAACCATACTTGTTACCAAAAAACTTAAATTCATCAGTAATATCATAATGCAGCAACGTAGAAAAATTCTTAGCCGTCTCATCATGTTTCTCCAGCGTTGCAATTTTCCCATACTCAAAGCTTACACCATCTGTTTGTGTAAATTCTGTACGCCATCTTCACATACGACCGATTATGGGCCTAGTTAGATTCGTCCGTCGGCGTATCCAACCCCGCGGGCGTGCAGCACAAAACTTCCGGTACATCCTCATCCGACGATATACAGGCAATTTCTTGAGGGGCTTCCACATCCGACGCGTCCAACGCATCCACATCCTCCTTGAATGATGATGGCGACATGTTTGATCGCTGAAATATTGTGCCCGTTGGACACTATACACCGGCAGTACACCCGTGGATATTTTGATCACTTAATTCTTGATAATATGCCATTGTAGCAGCAGTAAGCGATGTAACAACTGTGCCACACACTTTTTGCCTTATATAGGCGTTGCCGACCGGAGCACCATCTTCTGGCTGTTTACGTATCTCTGTACTGTGTATTTGAATATGCGCTTCAGTATACTGGATGATCAAAAAGTCAGTATAAATTTGAAAACTGAATAAATCTCGAAATAATGTAGATAGAGGGGTACAAATTGACACACATGCTTGGAATGACAAAGGGTTTTATTAGAACCAAAAAAATACAAAAGTTCAAAAAATGTCCCACAGATGGCGCTTCATCTGATCAGAATAGCAATAATTAGCATAACAAAGTAAGACAAAGCAAAGAAGATGTTCTTTATAGGAAATGCTCAAAATTTCCACCATTATTCCTCAACTATAGCTGTAGTCGAGGAATAATAAAGCACTGTAAAGCATGTCCGAAGTTAAGGTGAGGCATTGGCGTCGGATGTTGTCTTTCAGCATCCCTAGAGACGTCGGTCGATCACGATACACTTGCGACTTCAGGTAACCCCAAAGCCAATAATCGCACGGACTGAGGTCTGGGGACCTGGAGGCCAAGCATGACGAAAGTAGCGGCTCAGCACACGATCATCACCAAACGACGCGCTCAAGAGTTCGTTCACGCGTCTAGGAATATGGAGTGGAGTGCCATCCAGCATAAACATCGTAACGTTCCAGCAGGTGTTTATCAGGCAGGCTGGGGATGATGGGAACATATCGGCGTACCTCTCACCCGTCACGGTAGCAGTTACAAAACTAGAATCACGCATTTCAACAAAGAAGAAAAGGCCCGATAACGGAAGATGTGGTAACCATGCCGTGACTTTCTCGTCGTGCAGTGGAGTTTCCACGACAGTTCCGGGAATGTCGGTAGCCCAAATTCTGCAGTTGTGGCCGTTGACAAACCCTCGGAGCGTGAAATGAGCTCCGTCGGTCCACAACACGATACTCAACCAATCGTCATCTTTCGCCATCTACTGAAACGCCCACACCGAAAATGCCCTCCGCTTCACTAAATCGCCAGGTAACAGTTCACGATGCCGATGGATTTTGTACGGATAGCATCGGAGGGTACGCCTCAATGCCAACCAAACAGCAGTACATGCAATGCCGATGCGACGTGCGACTGCACGAGCCCCGACTTCTCCGTACACAGACAGACGCGCTGTTGTTGTTGTTGTTGTTGTGGTCTTCAGTCCTGAGACTGGTTTGAAGCAGCTCTCCATGCTGCTCTATCCTGTGCAAGTTTCTTCATCTCACAGTACTTACTGCAGCCTACATCCTTCTGAATCTGCTTAGTGTATTCATCTCTTAGTCTCCCTCTACAATTTTTACCCTCCACGCTGCCCTACAATGCTAAATTTGTGATCCCTTGATGCCTCAAAACATGTCCTACCTACCGGTCCCTACGTACTGTCAAACTGTGCCACAAACTCCTCTTCTCCCCAATTCTATTCAATACCTCCTCATTACTTATGTGATTTACCCATCTTATCTTCAGCATTCATCTGTAGTACCACATTTCAAAAGCTTCTATTCTCTTCTTGTCCAAACTATTTATCGTCCACGTTTCACTTACATACATGGCTACACTCCATACAAATGCTTTCAGAAACGACTTCCTCACATTTAAATCTGTACTCGATGTTAACAAATTGTTTTTTCTTCAGAAACGATTTCGTTGCCATTCCCAGTCTACACTTTATATCCTCTCTACTTCGACCGTCATCAGTTATTTTGCTCCCCAAATAGCAAACTTCCTTTACTACTTTAAGTGTCTCATTTCCTAATCTAATTCAATCAACATCATCCGACTTAATTCGACTACATTCCAATATCCTCGTTGTGCATTTGTTGATGTTCATCTTATATCCTCCGTTCAAGACACTGTCCATTCCGTTCAACTGCTCTTCCAAGTCCATTGCTGTCTCTGATAGAATTACAATGTCATCGGCTAACCTCAAAGTTTTTATCTCTTCTCCATGGATTTTAATACCTACTCCAAATTTTTCTTTTGGTTCCTTTACTGCTTGCTCAATATACAGTTTGAATAACATCGGGGAGAGGCTACAACCGTGTCTCACTCCCTTCCCAACCACTGCTTACCTTTTATGTCCCTCGACTCTTTTAACTGCCATCTGCTTTCTGTACAAATTGTAAATAGCCTTTCGCTCCCTGTATTTTACCGCTGCCACCTTCAGAATTTGAAAAAGAGTATTCCAGTCAACATTGTCAAAAGCTTTCTCTAAGTCTACAAATGCTAGAAACGTGGTTTTGCCTTTCCTTAATCTTTCTTCTAAGATAAGTCGTAAGGTCAGTATTACCTCACGTGTTCCAACATTTGTAAGGAATCCAAACTGATTTTCCCCGAGGTCGGCTTCTGCCAGTTTTTCCATTCGTCTGTAAAGAATTTGCGTTAGTATTTTGCAGATGTGACTTATTAAAGAGATTGTTCGGAAATTGTCACATCTGTCAACACCTGCTTTCTTTGGAATTGGAATTATTATGTTCTTCTTCAAGTCTGTTCTCAAGTACATCGCCCTTGTATAGACCCTCTATATATTCCTTCCACTTTTCTGCTTTCCCTTCTTTGCTTAGAACTGGGTTTCCGTCTGTGCTTTTGATATTTATACAAGTGGTTCTCTTTTCTCCAAAGGTCTCTTCAATTTTCCAGTATGCAGTATCTATCTTAACCCTAGTGAGATAAGCCTCTAAATCCTTACATTTGTCCTCTAACCATCTCTGCTTAACCATTTTGCACTTCCTGACGATCTCATTTTTGAGACGTTTGTATTCCTTTTTGCCTGCTTCATTTACTGCGTTTTTATATTTTCTCCTCTCATCAATTAAGTTCAATAGTTCTTCTGTTACCCAAGGTTTTCTACTGGCCCTCGTCTTTTTACCTACTTGATCCTCTGCTGCCTTCACTACTTCATCCCTCAGAGCTACCCATTCTTCTTCTACTGTATTTCGTTCCCCCATTCCTGTCAATTGTGCCCTTATGCTCTCCCTGAAACTTTGTACAATCTCTGGTTTAGTCAGTTTATCCAGGTCTCATCTCCTTAAATTCCCACCATTTTGCAGTTTCTTCAGTTTTAATCTACAGTTCATAACCAATAGATTATGGTCAGAGTCCACATCTGCCCCTGGAAATGTCTTACAATTTAAAACCTGGTTCCTAAATTTCTGTCTTACCATTATATAATCTATCTGATACCTTTTAGTATCTCCAGGCTTCTTCGACGTATACAACGTTCTTTTATGATTCTTGAACCAAGTGTTACCTATGATTAAGTTATGCTCTGTGCAAAATTCTACCAGACAGCATCCTCTTTCATTTCTTAGCCCCAATCCATATTTACCTACTATGTATCCCGGACCCGCTACACTCTCCATTTCTTCCTGAACTGTCTCACCAGCATTACGCCTTGTGCTCGGTCGGCCACTACGGGGTCTATCGTCTAAACAACCCGTGGCTTCGAACTTCGAAATAATCCTCGCCACAGCTGTATGTGTCAACGGACCTTTACCCGTTCGAATACATTTCCTATGGAGATAGGATGGTAACGCTGAACTAGCACATTCCCCATTGTGATAATACAGCTTCACTGAAATCGCCTTTTCAGGTAACGTCAACATACTGCGACAGCTGGCGCATCTGATTCTCTCTCTCATTACAGCTCCTTTTATACACGATTGTCATGCGCAGTCACTGACGTTTTGCTGTCCAGTGCCATCTGTCTGACATTTTGTGAACTTTGTTTTTGTTTTCGTTTGGAATACTCTCTTTCAAATTCTAAAGGTGGCAGGGGTAAAATACAGGGAGCGAAAGGCTATTTACAATCTCTACAGAAACCAGATGGCAGTTATAAGATTGAGGGGCATGAAAGGGAACCAGCGGTTTGGAAGGGTTTGAGACGGGGTTGTAGCCTCTCCCCGATGTTATTCAATCTGTATATTGAGCAAGCAGTAAAGGAAACAAAAGAAAAATTCGGAGTAGGTATTAAAATCCATGGAGAAGAAATAAAAACGTTGAGGTTCGCCGATGGCATTGTAATTCTGTCAGAGACAGCAAAGGACTTGGAAGAGCAGTTGAATGGAATGGACAGGAGGATACAACATGAACATCAAAGAAAGCAAAACGAGGATATTGGAATGTAGTCGAATTAAGTCGGGTGATGCTGAGGGAATTACATTAGGAAATGAGACACTTACAGTAGTAAAGGAGTTTTGCTATTTGGGGAGCAAAATAACTGATGATGGTCGAAGTAGAGAGGATATAAAATGTAGACTGGCAATTGCAAGGAAAGTGTTTCTGAAGAAGAGAAATTTGTTAACGTCGGGTATAGATTTAAGTGTCAGGAAGTCTTTTCTGAATGTATTTGTATGGAGTGTAGACATGTATGGAAGTGAAACATGGACGATAAATAGTTTCGACAAGAAGAGAATAGAAGCTTTTGAAATGTGGTGCTACAGAAGAATGCTGAAGATTATATGGGTAGATCACATAACTAATGAGGAGGTATTGAATAGAATTGGGGAGAAGAGGAGTTTGTGGCACAATTTGACAAGAAGAAGGGACCGGTTGGTAGGACATGTTCTGAGGCATCAAGGGATCACAAATGTAGCATTGTAGGGCAGCGTGGAGGGTAAAAATCGTAGAGGGAGGCCAAGAGATGAATACACTAAGCAGATTCAGAAGGATGTAGGCTGCAGTAAGTACTGGAAGATGAAGAAGCTTGCACAGGATAGAGTAGCATGGAGAGCTGCATCAAACCAGTCTCAGGACTTAAGGACAACAACAACAACAACAAAAACAATAAAACCCATGCCATTCCAAGCATGTGTGGCAATTTTTACCTCTCTATCTACATTATTCCGTGGTTTATTAAGTTTTCAAATTTATATTGACTTTGTGATCACACCGGTATATGAAAGACTTTGCTTCAGTTCACCTTCAGGCATTCGTAGCCAAACACAGATTAGCTTTCCTACAGACTCTGTAATTAGCTCTCGTAAACAACTGTTTGAGCAGAGCGACGAACAGTGACGCGACGAGAATTGCGTCTCTCACGGCGCGGGATGATCGTGCGAGGCTGTGGAGGGGGAGGGGGCAGGGTGGTGGGGGTAAATGGCGGAGGCGTCGGCCCGGAGAGCGGCGGCGGGAGGTGGGCGTCTCTCCAGCTAGCAGGTAGCAGGCAGCAAGCGCCGGCGGCGTCTGTCTCCAGCGTCGAACACTCTGTTTGTGTTGCACTCTGGGCAGTTCCGTCAGCGGCCGCGCAGGCACTAAGGCGGCGCTCTCGGTTTCTCAGCATCTCTGATACACAGGTACAGCACGCGGGCAAGTGTCACTTACGAAATACGTCTCTTGGTCTGGCCCTGTACAGACGCTGGACCACGACTGTACAATTGCGAGTCTAATACCACCCCCTATCGGTTTCGTTTATAACCTTAAACAGTATTTTTAAGTATATTCCATAAATTAACAACAGTAAATGTAAATCAAAGATCGAATCTCTGTCTTAGAACAGACGTTGCTACCGAGGTAGGTCCATCGGTCACTGGACTCTGTTTTCTGATGAGGTAAGTCGGTCACATTGCTTCTATTCATTCTTCTTTCAGTTATGCTTTTGTACGCTTATTCTGTAAAAGGTGTATGCTTATGAAAGAATTATTGTAATGAGACAGTGACATACAGCTTTTAAAGATTTATGAAAAATCACGACTTAGTACAAAAATTGTTTCACTTTATTGAGACTACCAGTTTCGGTAAAATTATGACAATTTCCTTCTGGCTTAACGTTACATTAACCGCATCAAAATGATCAAATAAGTAAAGTGAACGCTTTACATAGTAGGCAATGCGTTGAGAGGATCATGTGTTACACCTAGTTAACATGTTAATGTATAAATCGGGTACTTTCTTGCTTTCTGTAGTTGCTATGCAGCTAGTGTATAACGTAGTATAAATAATGCTGTTTCTATAAATGTTTTTGCTGTGTTACATGTTGAGAGTCATTAAATGCTTCTCATGTTAATTATTATGGCTTTCCTCCTGTGGCATTATGCGAATTATGTCATGCAATGGTCAGTTTCAAAAAAATGGTTCAAAGCCTCTGAGCACTATTGGACTTAACTTCTGATGTCATCATTGCCCTAGAACTTAGAACTACTTAAACCGAACCAACCTAAGGACACCACACACATCCATGCCCGAGGCAGGATTAGAACCTGTGACCGTAGCGGTCGCGCGGTTCCAGACTGTAGCGCCTAGAAGCGCTCGGTCACTCCAGCCGACTATATATATATATTCGTTCACAGTCTCTCGTATCAATCACTCGATATTTTACCAACTAAGCCGTAATTATAAATTCATTACGTAGTGTTGTTTCGCGTTTCTTCTGTCTTTAAAGTGTGTAGTTGCTGTCTAACAACAATCACGTACCATGTCTTTCTCGAGACTCAAGAGGTTTGTCGACGCAGCACCTTTCGATCACAACAACCTAAAGGCTGTCTTTTAGCAGGCCGCTGTGTCCGAGCAGTTCTAGGAGCTTCAGTCTGGAACCGCGCTGCTGTTACGGTCGCAGGTTCGAATCATGATTCTGGCGTGGATATATCCTTAGGTTAGTTAAGTTTAAGTTGTTCTATGTGTAGGGGACTGATGACCTCCATGGTGCTTAGAGCCATTTGAACCAGTTTTTTTTGTCTTTCACACAAGCACTCGCTTGTCTCATCTGTCCCTACCACAAAAAATTTCCAGTCTATGATTCTAAATGGAAATGAGTTTTCGTTCACAGACGTTGAATAAAATGAAGGACAACTCATATTTTTATACGCTTGGAAGATCTGCAAGTGCGTTTGCACTTAATGTTCCTGAATGATCGCGACGGAATGTTATATCGGAGGACATTTTACTAATAATTAGAATACTACAAGAAATAACTTTTTAACACAAGATTTCTCTGTCTATTCTGTAACAGAAATCTGCTCCATAAGAGAGAAGCCTTATCTATACCCTTCGTTTTAGCCGCGCGGGGTAGCCACGCAGTATCGGGCCCCTTGTCACGGTTCGCGCGGCGCCCCCCGTCGAAGGTCGAGTCCTCCCTCAAGCGTGTGTGTGTCTGTTGTCCTTAGCATAAGTTAGTTTAAGTTACATTAATTAGTGTGTAAGGGTAGGGATCGATGACCTCAGTAGTTTGGCCCTTTGGAACCTAACCACAAATTTCCAATTTTTCTTTGTTTCAGCGTGACTGATACTTTACATTTTCTTATAATTATAAAGTTTCACCGTTTTGTGTTCTTAATGCAATCATCCGATATGTTCGTCCAATACTACACCCATTCTATGACGAGATACTCCTCCGTCATCTGGCTGTATCACTGTATGGTATTTGTGAGGAAAACGCTGTTCTCATTGCGTTGACGTCGCTTTCCGGTAAGGAAACAATCAAGCATCCTTAAAGCAGCTACTGGTATATCCTGACGCGGCTGGGTGGACACTGCTGCGGTTCTCCTGTCATGGAAGTCCATGCCGGAACTTGAGTTCAAGCCCTGGACCTGTGAATAATATCCGATCACTGAGTTACAATTCCGAACTCTATTCACGTTGCATATTCTGCGAGAGATTTTCACATACTTTTCTGGGCTGAACTGCCGTGAAACCTGAGTTACTGAATATTCAATAAATAACACCAATCAAGGGGGCGTTAGCTGCATTCAGGAAGCTCAAACGTAAGTCACGGTTAGGTGAAATGTCAAGAAACATACGGACTGGTGTTGATAAGAAATGAAATACCTCTGTGAAGGAGCAGGCCAGCTTCGTACACCGATGTGCAAAGCATAAGGACGAAATTGCCTTTCATAAGATGTGTCAATGCCAAGTAACACAGATCGATGAAACTTGGGCTATACATAGGAAGAACTGCTACAGTATACTACGGAAGGTGACTGAAAGAAAACCCCCACGAAACGAATTGAAATGGCATTTCCTTCAATGACAATAATAACACTGAAGTCACCGGTATTCGCGATAGTCCGCCGGCCCTTCGAAAAGGCTGGATGTTGTTCTTAATAGGTATGCGATCACCACGGACTGCAGTGCATGTCCTGTAACGTGTTCTGGTGCTCTCTACAAAGTTGGTAAAGACTTCGTGCATCAGCACGCCTGTTAAGTACTGGATAATCGTCGGTGCATGGGGACGTTTTTCAGTACGTCCGTCCAACGCATTCCACACATGCTCGATATGATTTAAGTCGGGAGTAAGGGCAGGCCACTCCATTCATCGACTATCCCCTCGTTCCAAGACATCCTCCACCAGCGCATTCTCTTCCATAAGAATGAAGTCAACCCTGAATGTACCCCTGAAAATACGCAAATCGGATAGGAGTACAGTGCACAATAACGTCGACGGTGAGTACTGTGTTTAAAATTTTGGAGGTCATTAAGCAACTTTGTGCCCCACACCATAACATCTGGACCACCAAAACGATCATCTTCGACCATGATTGAAACACCCAGGTTCGGCGAGAGATGGGAACACTTAATGTACCAACTTCTTCCTTCCGTCCCCTCTTTCCCCTCATCGCTGCTTCTTTCAGTACACCCTCTCCACCCCAAAAACCGGAAACTCTTTATTCCCAATCCTGTATCAGTTTTAATAATTCCTTATCTCTTCATTATCTTCTTACCCATCACAGCTCGCCTCTATTTCTAACACAGTACCTATTTTCCGGAACAAATTTTCACTCTACAGTGGATTTTGCGCTGATTTTAAATTTCCTGGCAGATTAAAACAACATGTCAGACCGTGAATCGAACCTAGGACATTTGATTTTCAAAGGCGGGTACTCTACCTATCGAAGGGCGACTGGGTGAGTTTGTATATAGTGTGGGATTTAAAATTGCACACGCCAGTGATAAGAAACGGAAAATTCAGCGCCCTGGAGGACAGAGTGAGGGAAACAAAACCGTGAAGCAGGAACAGTCAAAGGACAATCAGACAGTGGATAACCAGTCAGACAATCAGATGGAGAAGAGAGGATGAATAATCTCTGAAAAGAGAGCAGTGGTCAGTGATGAGCACACAGAGACAGCGAGTTTTAAAGACTAGAGGCATGCCAACCCGCTGTCGACTGAGTCCTCAAAATAAAGGCTTAGATCCCTGTTTCCATTCAGATGTTTTCTGTCACTTTATTCTAAAGCATGAATCTTTAAGCGTCAGGCTGCATTTTCATGTCTGACAGCCTCTGAAAATTATCGTAACACCACTTCAGCGAGCCAGTAACTGCATACGTCAATAGACGCACGAACATATGAGCATTGCTTTAGGTGTTTAGTGTGTTGTTCCTGAGGGGATTAAGTCAGCCAGAATGGAAGAAGGGTCGTGTTAAGCTGACCGACGCATCGCCATATACCATCCCAGTCTTCATACAAGTTGAACATTTCTGATCCTGTAGTGGCTGGCATCTAACTCGGGAACTCCCAACTCATTTGGCGCTGTTTCTCGTCATGGGGGCTCCCAGCGCTGGTTCCTATTTCCCAAGCGAATCTTGCATCTGTAGGCGTTGCTGCAACTGATAATTAATTGAAAACTTCAGCTTCCGACAGATGTTCTTGATATACCTCGATGGGGACAGCTGAAAATGTGTGCCCCGATCGGGAATCGAACCCGGAATGTCCAGCTTACATGGCAGACGCTCTATCCATCTGAGTCACCGAAGACAGATGAATAGCGCGACTGCAGGGACTTATCCCTTGCACGCTACCCTTGAGACCCACATTCCCAACTGTCCAAAAACTACTTAGGTAATGTACCTAATAGATAGTTGCCCATCCACTCATTACTCGCGCACACTGAGGTGACGATTCCCGCATAAGTTAGGGCAACCTGTGCGCATTCGCACAGACGAAGGTCAATGGCTGGGTAGTCTTTAAGTATATATATGAAGGTAGTAACTGTTCTCGAAAGAAACAGATACCACTGATGTCCGTGCAGCTTCTCTAGAATAAATGATAATTAATTGAAACTTTCACTTGCCGACACGTGTTATAGATATACCTAGATGGGGCAGCTGAAAATGTGTGTTCCGACCGGGACTCGAACCGTCCGAAGGAACAGATGCAATCTTCATATACAGTTAAGGCTAACCGGCCACTGACCATCTTCTTTGTGCGGATCCACACGTATTGACCGAACACTTACGGGACTCGGTAAGACTGTCTGCCGCGAGTAATGAGTGTAACGGGCAGAGCTGTACGAATGTAGTGTGTGGATATTAAGTTGGGAATGTAGGTCTCACAGGGAGCGTGCAAGGGATAACTCCCTCCAGGCGCACTATCTTCTGTGCCCTCGGTGGCTCAGATGGATGCCGGCACGGTAGCTCAGTGTGTTCGGCTAGAGGGCTGCTCGCCCTCTATAATAAAAAAACTGAGTTAAGGAATCAACGATCAACGTGAACGGATGTCTTGTGACGTCCGCGCAGACCAAATGCAACGAACAGACAGAGAGAAAGAGAGAGAGAGTGTATAGAGCGTCTGCTACGTAAACAGGAGACCCCGGGTTCGAGTCCTGCTCGGGGCAAATATTTTGAGCTGTGCCCGTTGATATATATCAACGCCTGTCGGCAGCGCAGGACCTTCATTTAATTATCATTTCATTCTGCTGTTACGGTTCTTACCGCTCTCCGCAGACGAAACTAAGAGACGCATTTCGTTTTGGTCATCACTCTTGTGACTGGTTTGATGCGAGCAGCCACGAATGCCTCTCCTGTGCCAACCTCCTCATCACAGAAAACCTTAGTGGATCCAATTGCGCTGCACATCTCAACGTCTAGTCGGGCCAGCGGTGGACACATGCAATGAAGTTTCACCACTCACCCTGTTTTATGCCACTGGCATCCACCGTCTGTTTGATAGTGTTCTTGTGGTGTCGTGAAGGAGTACAGAGATAGTGCCGGAATGGAGGCTATATACCTTTCTATTACTTTTCGACAGCGTCTGTGTATGCAGCCATGTCGTGACATTTTTAGTAGACCGGAGTGATAAAAGCCGTGGGACACATCCTAACATCGCACCGGACCACCATTCATCGTGCGTAGTGCAGCAACTCCATGTGGCATGGACTCAACACGTCGTTGGAAGTTCCATACAGAAATACTGAGACATGCTGCCTCTATAGCCGTCCATATTTGCGAAACTGTTGCCGGTACTGGATTTTGTCCACAAACTGATCTCCCGCGGTTATGCCCCATAACCGTTGGATGGTATTCATGTGGGACTATCTGTGAGCCGTGGTATAATTTGCCGTTTTGAAAAGCGCGCCGCAGTGCGTAGTGTACAGCACTCGCCTTCCGTTTCTGGCGGTGGCGCCACTGTGGCAATCGCAGCTTTGGTGTCTCCCTCTGGTGTGAGAGGGGAAAGGTTGTTTGTTCACGTGCATTTAAGGGACGCTATGAGCTCGTCAGGAGTCAGTTAGTCGGACGCAGTTGGTCAGCCAGGGCAATCTGTCAGTCTCGGCGAGTCTGGTCAGTTGGTCAGCCGGTTCAGTGTGGGGCAGTCAGTGTGTGTCTGTCGTCCGCAGTCCTAGTATGTGTAACGCCGCCAGTCTGCTCGAGTTTGCTCAGTCAATGGTCATTGGCGGTTGGATCGATCGGTTCGTGGGACACAAGATGACTTGTACGTCTTGAGCGTCGGCGCATGTGTCGTCGCCACGTTAGTCTAGTGGCCGCGCCGTATAGCGAGGCGCAGTGGCTTCGCGGCCGACACGAGAGCAACGGGAGTCAACCCACGACATCGGTCTGTCCGGTGCGAGCTGCGACGCCGCGAGACGGGAGATCAGCGCGCCTTCCTGCGTCCGTTGAAGCGGCTGGCAGCGGACGGTTCGGGAGAGCGTTTTGGGGGTGCTGCGCCAGGTCTTCGCCTGAAATCTCAGTTATTAGAAGTTAAGTGGTTGGAGACATGTTGTTTCAGTTACTTGCTAAATTCTCTTTTTCTTGGTCAGTCTATCGTCCCCCAGCTTGCTCGTCTGTCTCCCGCCCGCATTTGTTAGGAAGTTTCTGTCTGTCTGTCGCTCTGCCGTACATTAATAGCTGCCTCTGTCATGTTTGTCGGATTCGGTGTTAACGAATGTATTGCTTAAGGTAAAAGCCGAATTTCTGAAATATGTTCTTATCTTGCCTATCATCGTTCGAGGTGGTATATGTGTAATGTAGAGCATGTTATACATTTTATGTAAGTCTGAATTTCATGGGTTTTATTTAAGTGTTCATTTTAGTATATAAAGCTGCCACCCTTGCACCGTAAGAGCCCTTTTAAAAACAAATTGCACTTTCGGTGGCAAATAATTTCTTAGTGTCACTGTTTCTACCATTTCCATCCCTCTTACGAGGTGCATAGTTAACGTGTTTGTGTGAGTTGCAAAAAATTTTTAGTTTTAAGTAATCTGGTGTGTTGCAGATTTGCACAAAAACATTGTTATTGTGCCTCTGAATAATTGTAACTTGATATTTCGAGTGTGCTTTTCTCCTTATAATTTTAAATCTGTTTTGAAAAAGCTTTTAGGAATAAATTCACATTTGCTAAAGGTCACTGCCTGGCAACTACTTCCACGCTCACCTACTGTAATTAAATGAGTCAATGTTCTTGATGAATCGCCAGTAAGTAAAGTAAATTCTTTACGAAAAGATTTTGAAAGTAAATTCACGGTTCAATCTGGGTGGCCAAATCATTTGCTCGAATTGTCCAGAATGTTCTTCAAACCAATCACGAACAACTGTGGTCCAGTGTCATCCATAAAAATTCCAACGTTGTTTGTGAACATGCAGTCTATGGGTGCCTGTTAATGGTCTCCACAGAGCCAAACGTAATCATTTCCAGCCAATCATCGGTTCTGCTCGAACACAGAACCCAACCCATTCTATATGTGAACACAACCCACACCGCTACGAAACCGCCGCCAGCTTGCACAGAGCCTTGTTGACAACTGGGATCCACAGCTTAATGGAGTCTGAGCTACGCTGGAACTTCACCACCAGCTCTTACCAACTTAAATCGGCACTCGTCTGTCCTGGCCACGGTTTTCCAGTCATCTGGCGTCCAATCGATACGGTCACGAGCCACGGAGAATCGCTGCAGGCGATGTCGTGCTGTTGGCAAAGGCACTCAACCGGTCGTCTGGTTCCATAGCCCAGTAATGTCAAATTTCGCTACACTGTCCTAACGGATACCTTCGTCATACGTCCCACATCGATTTCTCTGTTTATTTTAAACAGTACTGCTTGTCTGTTAGCGCTGATATCTCTACGCAAACGCCGCTGCTCTCTTTTGTTCGAATATGTGTGAATTCCTAAGGGATCAAACTGCTGAGGTCATCGGTCCCTAGACTTACTCACTACTTAAACCAACTTAACGCTAAGGACAACACACACACCAATGCCTGAGGGAGGCCTCGAACCCCAGACGGGTCTCGGTCGTTAAGTGAAGGCCACTGCAGTGTGCCAGGTGAGAGGTAATATCTCAAATTTGGTATTCTCGGCACCGTCTTGATAATGTGGATCTCGAAATACCGAATTTATTAAAGATTTTCGAAATGGAACGTCCCACGTATCTATAAGGTAGCTCCAACTACGTACCATTCCGTGTTCAAAGTCTGTTAATTCCCGTCGTGGCGCTGTAACCTTTTCGCATGAATCAACTGTCTACAAATAATGCTCCGCCAGTGCATTGCCCTTTAACCTTTTGTACACGATACTACCGTATATGTGCTTATAGCTATCGCACGACGTTTGTCACCTGAGTGTCGTTTCTCCTCATCTCAATGCAGTTTCTGATGCCGCTGCCCAATGTTCGCGCCAATAAAGTGGTCACATTAGTTACACAGGGGATGGATAGTTTATACGCGCATAAAGCATCGCCTGTCACTGCTCTCTGACAGTCTGATACGTTATCCGATTATTCACAGTTAATCTCACTACACTGTTGACATTCCATGTGTTATTAAAGCACTAAAAAAAGACTTATCAGCAGTTCTTCGGAATTCTCAGAAGAGCAGAAGAGCATAGAGATGTAGATGTAATAGTACACTCCTGGAAATGGAAAAAAGAACACATTGACACCGGTGTGTCAGACCCACCATACTTTCTCCGGACACTGCGAGAGGGCTGTACAAGCAATGATCACACACACGGCACAGCGGACACACCAGGAACCGCGGTGTTGGCCGTCGAATGGCGCTAGCTGCGCAGCATTTGTGCACCGCCGCCGTCAGTGTCAGACAGTTTGCCGTGGCATACGGAGCTCCATCGCAGTCTTTAACACTGGTAGCATGCCGCGACAGCGTGGACGTGAACCGTATGTGCAGTTGACGGACTTTGAGCGAGGGCGTATAGTGGGCATGCGGGAGGCCGGGTGGACGTACCGCCGTATTGCTCAACACGTGGGGCTTGAGGTCTCCACAGTACATCGATGTTGTCGCCAGTGGTCGGCGGAAGGTGCACGTGGCCGTCGACCTGGGACCGGACCGCAGCGACGCACGGATGCGCGCCAAGACCGTAGGATCCTACGCAGTACCGTAGGGGACCGCACCGCCACTTCCCAGCAAATTAGGGACACTGTTGCTCCTGGGGTATCGGCGAGGACCATTCGCAACCGTCTCCATGAAGCTGGGCTACGGTCCCGCACACCGTTAGGCCGTCTTCCGCTCACGCCCCAACATCGTGCAGCCCGCCTCCAGTGGTGTCGCGACAGGCGTGAATGGAGGGACGAATGGAGACGTGTCGTCTTCAGCGATGAGAGTCGCTTCTGCCTTGGTGCCAATGATGGTCGTATGCGTGTTTGGCGCCGTGCAGGTGAGCGCCACAATCAGAACTGCCTACGACCGAGGCACACAGGGCCAACACCCGGCATCATGGTGTGGGGAGCGATCTCCTACACTGGCCGTACACCTCTGGTGATCGTCGAGGGGACACTGAATAGTGCACGGTACATTCAAACCGTCATCGAACCCATCGTTCTACCATTCCTAGACCGGCAAGGGAACTTCCTGTTGCAACAGGACAATGAATGTCCGCATGTATCCCGTGCCACCCAACGTGCTCTAGAAGGTGTAAGTCAACTACCCTGGCCAGCAAGATCTCCGGATCTGTCCCCCATTGAGCATGTTTGGGACTGGATGAAGCGTCGTCTCACGCGGTCTGCACGTCCAGCACGAACGCTGGTCCAACTGAGGACCCAGGTGGAAATGGCATGGCAAGCCGTTCCACAGGACTACATCCAGCATCTCTACGATCGTCTCCATGGGAGAATAGCAGCCTGCATTGCTGCGAAAGGTGGATATACACTGTACTAGTGCCGACATTGTGCATGCTCTGTTGCCTGTGTCTATGTGCCTGTGGGTCTGTCAGTGTGATCATGTGATGTATCTGACCCCAGGAATGTGTCAATTAAGTTTCCCCTTCCTGGGACAATGAATTCACGGTGTTCTTATTTCAATTTCCAGGAGTGTATATTACTCCGGGATCAGTAACAAATAAAGGTCGATCAAACAGTCACTGAATACAGTTTTATTTAATTCATTTGTTTGTTGTACCTTATCTGACAACTCGCCAGTTTTCATAATCCCGATGAGCCCTTGGTATACTTTCGTACGTAGGAATTTGACTAAATACTATACATCCTCTTCTTTCAATAAGGTATGTTTCCTTTATATTTTATACGTATACAGAGTGTATCATAATTAATAACAGAATCTGAAATTAAATTGTTGAAAATACTCGATAGTACAAGAACATGCGTTTCACTGAACTTTGCTCCGCAACGAGCAGTTTTTGAGATAAAAGCGAATAAGTAGTTACTTCAGTATGGCCCGCTGTTGTAGCTAGTATAAATTTGTTCGAAAGCAAATGTACATGGAAAGTGGCATTCCTATGAGGCATTATGTTCTTGTCGTCACAGCGTTAATCACACATGAAAAACACACATTTCAGTCAGTGAAGGACTTGCTGTCGGTGCATTATCCCTGTAATATTTTGATATAACCGTCAGCGCTTTTGTCAAATTATCTTTGACCATTATTTTAAAGGTTAGAGACTGTACGGCGAGGGTGCTGGTCATCTGTACACAGAAAACGTCTCGAACCCTGAAGATTTGGGTTTAACACGGTGCCAGCACAATGGCTTCGGTCATCTCACCGTCCTTGTTTCCCATTCCTTTTTGTGTTATGAGACCAAACACAGTAGTGAAAGTCTTCCTCAGGCATTCGTTTTGTATTTGTTACTACACTTCATATTCATCATCATTATTGTGTGTTCTGCCTTACTGACGTGTCTGCATAACACGCTAAGAACGTCCAATTATTTTCCTTCCTCCTTTGCAATTTGATGGCATCTATTGGCTGGTACATTTCCGCCCTTTGACCATCCGTCCATTCACATTTTCTTCGTAGGCATCTTTTTCTCATTGAATGGCCCAGTCAGTTTCGCTTCCTGCTCAAGACTGTACTTACTAGCTACCGTAGACACTTTGTAATAGCCCCAAAAACGTTATTTTGTCTTTCCAGGCGACTGTTTTCATGTTCTTCCAGATACACATTTCGAAGGCTTCAAAGCGCAGCTCTTCGGGGTTTTACAGTGGCCATGTTTAGCATCGTATTAGGCAAGACTCATCACAAGCCGCTTCCCCTGTCCTCTCCCTATTTTTACTCCTCCTTACGTCTAATGCCACTGATTATTCTCCATCCTAAATCGCATACATTTCATACCTCTGCATATTCTCCATTCTAAATACTTTCAGCTGTCTTCCAGATTTATAATTTTTCTCACAATTTGCCCATTTCTTTTTCCTCTTGGAAATTAACATTGTCTCACCGACCTTATTCAGTCCCTCTAAACTCTACTACGGTCTTCTCATCCTCTACTAATAGTGTCATATCATTTCACTTCCACCAACTGCAACTCAATCTCCACTCTGAAGATAATTTTTACTTTCTGCTTTAGATAAATATTGAACAAAGCCAGTGACAAACAGTATACCTGCCTCCATTTAAAATCAAACTGATAATTCCTCCACTCCTTCTGTCAATGATTCATCATGTACGTATATGTTTTGCTTAAGGGCCTTCTTTCCGGTACACGCCAGGTACCAACACTATCGCCAAGAATTTTCCTCGAGACTCATTTACATATCCAAATTAGATGTTCTCAGTTCAACGGAAGTTCATCATCAACTACTGGTATTCACAGGCGTATTTGGGCTACTGAATTCTTTAGCACAGTGATATGCAATGCCTTTGGTATTATTATTATTATCATTATTATTATTACTGTTGTTGTTGCTGTTCAGTATGCACACAAGTTCGTTGCACTTTTGCATGCTATTTCATCCTGTGCAAGTTTCTTGCTCTCTACATAGCTTCTGCAACGTACATCTGGCTCAGTATTGGACAGCATCCACAATTTTTTCCCTCCACACTACCCTATATTATCAAACTGGCATTTCCTTGTAGCCTCAAAATTTCTCCTATCAACCGATCTCTTTTCTCCTCGATTGTAATTAATAACTGTTTATCAGTTATCCAGTACGCTCACCCTATCGTCACTATTCTTCTGTAACACCACACTTACAAAGCTGCTTTCTTCTTGTCTGAACTGTTTATCGTCCATGTTTCACATCCTTATGAGACTACAATGCAGATAATTAGCTTCGGAAAAGATTTGCTCACACTTAAATTTATATTTAATGCTAACAGATTTATCTTATTCATATTCCTTTTTATTTCTCTATCCGGTTTACATTTATTATCCTCCATACTTCGGTCATAATCCAGCTAAAAGGCAAAACTCGCCTGTTATCTATAGTGTCTGATCTACCAATCAAATTCACTCAGCATCATCTAATTTGATTAGAGTACATTCTATTACTTTTGTTGACACTCATCTTATACGCTCCTTCCAAAAGACTGTCCGTTCCGTTTAATTGATCTCCCAGGTAGTTCGCCGTTTCTGACAGAACTACAGTGTAATCGGCAATCCACATAGTTTATACACTGGCTACTCGCATTATTCTGACCACATGTCAGAAACTTGCATACCGCTGCGAGAAAAGCTGGAAGACAGCCAATGAGGTTTTGAAAGGTACCGACGGGGATGTGAACGCATGTCGTCTCCGGTGCCGTGGCCAACTGCGAGAAGTTTCCCGGTTGAGAATCCATGGCGCGAACAGCCCGATCCACGTGGTCCCACGAATTCTCGACTAGGTTTAAGTCCAGAGAGTTTGGTGGCCAGGAAAGTTCGGTACACACATCCTGGTGGTCTACAAACCACACACGTACACTGCGAGCTGTATGACACATTGCATTGTTTGATGGTAGTTGCCATCGTGCCGAGGAACCACAGACTGCATGCAGGGCTGGTCCTAGTCCTCAAAAATGGATGCCTACTTGTGTTGGTCCATTGTGCCTTCCAGAATGACGAGATGAGCCGGAGAATGCCTTGTAAACATTCCCCAACCAAAATGCCCTCTCCTTCGTCTTCGAACCTTCCGACGATTGTTAGAGGGTGTTTTTTTTCAGACACTTCAAGCAGTACACTACAATGACTATTTGTATCTGTAAAGGCCACCTATCACCACTCAGTGGACTTCCACCTACGGCACTGGCGTGAAAATTCCGTCCTTCGTCGCAAATGAACAGCAGTCCGCATGTGTGCATGAACCAGGTGCTTGCCACCATGGCCCATATGCAACAACATTCAATGGACAATTCTTGCGGAGAAGCTGTTGGTAGCCCGTTAGTTCATGTGGACAGTCAGTTGCTCAACAGCTGGATGTCTAGTCTATTCGTTTGTACACACCTCTACAGCCATTTTTCACCCCTGTCATCTAAGGCCCATGTTGCACTACAGTTGACTTGGTGCCAGTTTTGGATAGTGCCATTTTGCCCTTCACGGTATACCTTAACGATGATGGTAAGCGAGTAGTTTACAGATTGTAAGATGGCAAGAACTATGCCCCTTACATGAAGTCATTAAAGATCACCGAACTCACGTTGAGTGAACAGTAGGGCTGAACAAAAATGACTGACAAGGCACAATGCGTCTTGTAGAGGGTATAGTATGAACATATTGGAATAATTAAACTTTGTGGAAATGCGTCGATTTACTGGAGGCTGGTTTATTCCAAGGAAGTATTCAGAGTTGACTGCGGCTGGGCTGGGGAGCGGCAAAGGGAAGCGACAATAGGCAGCTTAGGATGGCACAAACTCTGAGAAAGCGGTAATGGGGCAAAGCCTGAAGCTGCCTTAAGATGAGTGACAGTGAGGGGGATGGTTGACCCCATGATGGTGTACCAGGAAGCAGACGGAGAACTTGTATACCTGTTGATAAATGTCCATTGTCCCATCTTCAGTGAAAGATGTGAGAAAGCCACGCAAACTACAGACGCCAAAATATGCGTGTTTGTGACTATAGAAACTTCACGCTGAATTCATGGTCTGCAGAGCCTGAAGTAAATCAGGTGAAGAGCGACAGAATGAAATACGCCAGCCTCCGATGGGAACATAGGGCCAAGGAATTTGAAGTGCTCTCCTGGGAGTCAGAATTCCTGAAAAATTGGTGTTTTGTGCAGACGCTAACCTTGATGGGGGCCTGGGAGGAGCTAAATAGCAGAAGTTGAGAGGTAGGGAAATTTTGTGCGAATTTGTTCACTTCCCAGAGCAGGCATTGATCGGCGCTGGGAAGCGACACAGAATTAACGCGACTTGGGCTGCAATTGGCGTAAGTGATTTTGCTGGAGGGGAAACTGAGGCGAAGAGCAGACTGGCATAAGTCTAGATCCGTAGAAGCCTTCCATTCCCAGGTTGCCTAGAGTGCGGACGTGGCGTTCTTTACTCAGCTTGTGTGAGAGAGAGTGAGCATCTCTGCAATTTAGGTCTTAGCAAACGGGATGATTGAGCTTGGAGATAGAAAGTTTTCGTTCAACTATGTACTGAGCAAGATAGCTAGGAGTGAATAGACGAGCGCAGCCTTGCAGCACCACGAGGTTGGACGACGTCCGCACAACGACGACGCCCCGCCACACTGAAGTCGGTGGTATTGCGCCCTCTCCATCTTGAGTTAGGCCACTGATTAATTTGTTGGATCACGTCGGCAATGTTTCCATGAGGGTTTCATGGGGCGTGTATTGAAGAATTCTTCTCGCACTTCACGTTACGCCTGGATCAGTCGATAGGAATTACTTTTGATTTATCATGCTTTACTCCACGCAAAACGCAATTTATTACACTGCATGTTAGGAGAGTCATGTAATGTGATGATTGAAGGTCGTGAGTTAAAATAAATTTGTGCTATTCAACTGCATCTGTTTTCAATCAAGTAGTTGAAATCCCAAGTCACTTTCTTAAGTAATTTTATGTTCAACATTTGCATCTGGTGTTCAATAGCTGAATATAACATCAATGTGCACCCGTTTTTAATTAAGAGGGATCAATTCTGAATCAATTAATGTCAACACTTCCACCGCAGTTGAATCAGGAGTCACAGGGCCTTAATACTGTCTTTGCGTTCTCCAAAATTGTGGCAGTTTTGCACTCTTGTTGATTTGATAGTCAATTACCTGGGGTGAACACACGCCAAAACCAGATAAGTGACGACTGGGCGTTACAAGATTTAGCCGTTTCGGAAATGCTTCCACCCTTGGCTCGAAAGATAATGATCACGCCTTTTTGGACGTCAGATAAAGAGTTCCGTTTCTGCATTATGACAGCGATTGCACTGTATTCCGAGTCCTCCCAGACACACTTTATACGTCATCCACTGGTGGTGCCGCCACCTGTCGTCTGTGAGTGATTATTGCACTTTGACGTGGTCGCATAATTGTGACTAGACTGTGTTTTCTTTCCCCACTTTCCTTTACTTCTTGCTTAAAATACACATTGAATAAGTTAGGTAATGGTCTCCTTTCTCAGTGACTGCTTCCCTTCCACTTCATTCGACTACTTTTGAAGTCCAAGTACCCATCCAGACCCGCCCAGCTAGCCGCGTGGTCTGACACGCTATTTGCCGAGCGGCAAGGCGTGCCGGTCCCCTGCACGAATCCGCCCGGAGGATTAGTGTCAAGGTTCGGTGTGGCGGCCATCCAGTGGATGGTTTTTACGGCCGTTTCCCATCTGCCTTGGCGAATATGGGTTGGTTCTCCTATTCCGCCTCAGCTACACTATGTCGGCGATTGGTGTGCAAACACTGTCTCCATGTACGCGTACACCATAATTACTTTACCACGCAAACGTTTGGGATTATACTAGTCTGTCGTCCGGTATCAGACGTTCTGGTGGGGGTGGGGGGGAGGGGGAAGGGGTCCACTGCTAGGGGGACTACTGTGGTCTGTTGTGGGGGGTGTGAACCACTGAGCGCGACCTCGGGTCGAAGCCTCTCCGTCGTTTCTAATTCCCCAGTTCAATACACACCTATCCAGATACTACAGGTAGTTTCCATAAATTACTTGAAACGAAGAGCTGGACTATTCACAATAAAAACACTGCTGATATTCTTTTACATTATTGACGAATCGAACCTGGTTTCCTGAGTTAAAATCTTGACGCAGACGAAATTTGAACGAAGCTGGTTTTTGCTTCCAGTGCACTGGCATTACTTTCCCGTAAGTGCAGATTACCAGCAGTGGAATTTTATAGTGTGCACTTGCAGAAGGAAAGTGAAACTACAAAAAAATCATATGGCGCAACTCGCACAGAAAGAACTCGATTTCCGTCCTCTACTCGCGCTCTCTCCTTAACTTTACTCTTCATCTTTCTCAACTCGTATGCTCCGTAATATAGAGGTCTTTATATGACTTAACTCTTTTTATACTGTCGAAAAGTGACTGCAAAGCAAGACCTCGTAGCGAGAACGTCATCACACTGCATAGCCTCTGAGATGTGCAGTGCCATAAAAGACTTACCAACGCGTAAAATCTAATACGCCATTTACATCTGCTGTATCTTCTTTAGAATGAGGAAGGCTCTGTTAATGTACGGCAAAAAGAAGCAGCCTGGGGTTGGATAGGTAATGGATGGACTAGTGAAATTCTCTAAGACGGGCAGGATGTTGGTTTGATTTATGGGTACAGAGAATGGCTGATAAATTTTTGGGAAAGAGAAGCCTAGGCGACCTACCACAAAAAATTGTAAAATGATATAACATCTAAATAGTCGCCATGTCAGAACTTACTAAATTTCGTAGTTACTTTCTATTTCTCATGTAAAGAAGGGACAGGACTAGTAATGCAAAGAAACCCGTAAAAATACAAACAGTCTCGAGCGCAAGAATCCTTTATTTTTGTGGTTACCGGTTTCGGTTAGTTACTGACCATCTTCAAACATCAAGCCATGTCGGTAGATGATGGCGATGAACAGCCTACCAGAATTGTATGATGTCTGAAGATGGTCAGTAACTGACCGAAACCAGTAACCACAAAAATAAAGGATGCTTGCGCTCGAGACTGTTTATGTGCACCGTTACGTACTAACAAAAACCACTTTTCTCCACGAGAAATGTTCTCACAAATTACAAGTAAAAACAATCGATTGAGTCGGTAGTAGTTTTACGTGTCGGTTGGATTATAGGTTCTAGCCTCTCTAGTGAAATGTGTCTGTGGGGGCACCGAATGAAAACAATCGATCCAGGCCGTTGTTGTTTTGCATATGCCTACATTCTTAAATCTTTCTTTTCAAGTGAAGACAATCTGTAGAGTTTCTGCCGGTTCTACCAGACGGTCTCAGTGTGGCTTTTAGGTGGTTTAAACAATTGTCCAGTCGAATGCTGGGCTCGTTAGCAATACCAAAAATATTACCAAATGATGAGAAATATTTATCGTGAAAAAAAAAGACTCCAAATAAAGTCAGTACATACATAAGAAGCAAGTGATTAAATCACCGAACAATTAAAAAGACTATATCTTATGTAGTTTCTGTTTACGTCACTCAGTATTTGCCGAAATGGAATTGTCAGCGTTGGGTAAAACCCGACGGGAGACAGAACCATACTTTACATAAATTAAAATTAGAAAAGTAACTTTTCATTTATTTAAACATAAATTTACGATATAGCACCAGTTATTAGAGGTATGCGGGCTGGGGTGGCCGAGCGGTTCTAGGCGCTACAGTCTGAAACCTCGCGATCGCTACTGTCGCAGGTTCGAATCCTGCCTCGGGCATGGATGTGTGCTATGTCCTTAGGTTAGTTAGGTTTATGTAGTTCTAAGTTCTAGTGGACTGATGACCTCAGAAGTTAAGTCCCATAGTGCTCAGAGCCATTTGAACCATTTATTAGAGGTATAAAAACGATAACAGAAGCACGAATAATTGCTGTTTACGAAACCTTTTTGTTTCGTCCTCCGAAAGGCAGCGAAATCAAAGTGCTAGTGAAAATCAAGTGAAGATTTGTGCAGACGTGTTGTGCATTGTCTCGAGTATGCCCGTCTATCATGTCACGTTCCAGTTTTGAGTGCACAATAAGCAGGTAAAGAAGTCTAAAGAATATTGTCTCTCACCAAGAGTGAAGTCCTGTTGAGGGAGTTTCACCTGGTTTCACGCAACCTACATAATGTAACTTTGTGACTATTCTTCAGGGGTAATGGCGACGCTCCTGCAGCATTTTGAGTGACAAGACGTGGTCACCCAACATACAGCCCGCACTTGGAACTCTCTGATTTTAATTTCTTCGCTCACATGAACCCCTGAATATCAGGACAACATTTTGGCAAAGACAAAGAGTTGCAGACCAGCATAGGAAAATGGCTGAAATTGCAGGCGAGTGACCATTACGACGAGGGTATTGAAAAGTTGATACCATGCTACAACAAATTTCTAAGTCGGATAGGCGGCTATCTAGTGCAGTACGGTGTAGCTAAATGATGCAAATAAAATAGTTTTGATTTTCACTGCAGTTTCCATTTCGCGACTAATTGAAGTTTAAATAGGTAGCCCACGTAAGTAAATAAATACACAAATTTTACAAAAACTTCATTTACAGAAATTTACGTTTTTTTTAACTCCTCTTGAATAATACACTTGTCTGTGGAAAGGTTAACAGCCCTAGTCGTGTGGCTGGCCGGCTAGCCGCACGGTCTAACGCGCTGCTTCCCGAGAGTGAAGGCGTGGCAGTCCCCGGCACGAATCCGTCCGGGGGATTAGCGTCGAGGTCCAGTGTGCCGGCCACCCAGTGGATGGTTTTTCAGGTGGTTTTCCATCTACCTCGGCGAATGCGGGGTGGTTCCCCTTATTTCGCTTCAGCTACACTGTGTCGGCGACTGCTGTGCAAACACCGTGTCGACGTGCGCATACACCATAATTATTCTACCACGCAAACGTTTGGGGTTACACTTGTCTGGTATGAGAGTTTCCCGGGAGGGTTAATGGGGGCCGAACTGTTCGGTCAGAGGGCAGTGCGCTCTCTGCCATAAAAAAACTTGACTCAAGGAATCAACGATCAACTTGAACGGATGTCTTGTGACGTCCGCCCAGACCAAACGCAACGAACTATATCGAACAAAATGGAGGAAAAAAAACAAAAACTGCACAATAACCCTGGGTTCCTTGTGGGGCGGCGGTGGAGTGGGTGGACTGCTGTGGCCTGTTGTGGGGTTGTGAACCACTGAGACCTACGGCAAGACGAAGCCTCTCCGTCGTTTCCAGGTCCCCAATTTAATACATACATACATACAACCCTAGTCATACATGTACATCCGAAAAGTTAACAAGTATGTAAGTGAAAACGCTCTTATCGAAGACTGAGTGCAAACACTCATATGGATTACGTTGCCATAAATACTAGTTTCATTCAGTTGTTTCATTCGATTGAAAAAAAAAAAAAAAACTCAAAGAAGAAACAGCCGATTGGTCAATTAGTTGTTGCATCTCTAATCTGCTTTGTCAATGGTGAGACATCCTCCAGATCGAGACATTAAGCTCTGCAATGGTCATGGTGTTTATCATAAGTACTAGACTTTAGGGTACAACCTGGTTTTACACTCTCCATTCTGTCCATTCCAGATCTGCATAGACATATATACACTCCTGGAAATGGAAAAAAGAACACATTGACCCCGGTGTGTCAGACCCACCATACATGCTCCGGACAATGCGAGAGGGCTGTACAAGCAATGATCACACGCACGGCACAGCGGACACACCAGGAACCGCGGTGTTGGCCGTCGAATGGCGCTAGCTGCGCAGCATTTGCGCACCGCCGCCGTCAGTGTCAGCCAGTTTGCCGTGGCATACGGAGCTCCATCGCAGTCTTTAACACTGGTAGCATGCCGCGACAGCGTGGACGTGAACCGTATGTGCAGTTGACGGACTTTGAGCGAGGGCGTATAGTGGGCATGCGGGAGGCCAGGTGGACGTACCGCCGAATTGCTCAACACGTGGGGCGTGAGGTCTCCACAGTACATCGAAGTTGTCGCCAGTGGTCGGCGGAAGGTGCACGTGCCCGTCGACCTGGGACCGGACCGCAGCGACGCACGGATGCACGCCAAGACCGTAGGATCCTACGCAGTGCCGTAGGGGACCGCACCGCCACTTCCCAGCAAATTAGGGACACTGTTGCTCCTGGGGTATCGGCGAGGACCATTCGCAACCGTCTCCATGAAGCTGGGCTACGGTCCCGCACACCGTTAGGCCGTCTTCCGCTCACGCCCCAACATCGTGCAGCCAGCCTCCAGTGGTGTCGCGACAGGCGTGAATGGAGGGACGAATGGAGACGTGTCGTCTTCAGCGATGAGAGTCGCTTCTGCCTTGGTGCCAATGATGGTCGTATGCGTGTTTGGCGCCGTGCAGGTGAGCGCCACAATCAGGACTGCATACGACCGAGACACACTGGGCCAACACCCGGCATCATGGTGTGGGGAGCGATCTCCTACACTGGCCGTACACCTCTGGTGATCGTCGAGGGGACACTGAATAGTGCACGGTACATCCAAACCGTCATCGAACCCATCGTTCTACCATTCCTAGACCGGCAAGGGAACTTGCTGTTCCTACAGGACAATGCCCGTCCGCATGTATCCCGTGCCACCCAACGTGCTCTAGAAGGTGTAAGTCAACTACCCTGGCCAGCAAGATCTCCGGATCTGTCCCCCATTGAGCATGTTTGGGACTGGATGAAGCGTCGTCTCACGTGGTCTACACGTCCAGCACGAACGCTGGTCCAACTGAGGCGCCAGGTGAAAATGGCATAGCAAGCCGTTCCACAGGACTACATCCAGCATCTCTACGATCGTCTCCATGGGAGAATAGCAGCCTGCATTGCTGCGAAAGGTGGATATACACTGTACTAGTGCCTACATTGTGCATGCTCTGTTGCCTGTGTCTATGTGCCTGTGGTTCTGTCATTGTGATCATGTGATGTATCTGACCCCAGGAATGTGTCAATTAAGTTCCCCCTTCCTGGGACAATGAATTCACGGTGTTCTTATTTCAATTTCCGGGAGTGTATATTCCACAAGCAACTATACTGTACATAGGAGGGCGGGTTTCAATAACACTGGTGTTCTCGTCTGTTCCATTCGCATACGGAATGAGTGAAGAATGAGACTCCATAGGCGTCCGTTTACAGTATGGAATGGAAAAACTAACACCATCAGTGCTACAACAGAAAACGAAGAAGAAGAACCATATAGAGAAAACAGAGATACTTTACTATTGGGGAAGTATGAACTACCAAGCACGGAAGATCGACCATGAAACTGCTGAAGAGGGGGAAGGCACCAGAAATAGATGGCATAACTGCAGAGACGCTGAAGGAGGGAAGAGCTACTCTATAAGCGAGACCTTGACACCTAATCTGCTTAATTTGGAAGAAGTAAAGGATCCTATAAGAATTGACGAAGTCTGTCATCTGCCCTATACTAAAGAAAGGAAAAAATATGAGATGTAGCAACTGTAGAGCAATCAAACTAGTATGTACAACTAATAAGATCTTGAGCATGTTGTTACTGAAGCTTGTAACAGAATATGTCGAGAAAGTACTGGGATTCCAGCAAGCAGGTTTCAGAAACAAGAAACAGGAGGCAACTGTAGACCATTGACATACTATACGGCAAGTGCTAGCAAACAGTTGGGAATCCCTCAAAAATGTTCGCTGCCCTTTTGTGGACTTCCAAAAAACATATGATTGTGTGAATAGACAAGCAATGTGGCAATAACTCGATAGGGCTCAAGTTCCCAGAAAACTCATAAAACTGACACGGATATGCACCTAGGAGACAACATGCATGGTGAAAGTAAATGGAAACATATCAAAGAAGTTCAAGGTGAGGACCGGAGGGCAACAAGGAGACTGCCTCACGACTCTTCTGTTTAACCTGAGGGAAATAGCAAACCTAGAGACAGGAATATAGTTGAGAAGAAGGATCAACACCCTGGGCTATGCGGTTGATGTAGTTTTAATAGCAGAGAAAGAGCAAGACCTGGTTCAGACGACAAGAACACTAATGGAAGAAGTAATGAGAGCAGGTCTGAAACTGAAAATGGATAAGACATAATACCTCGTAGTTAGCAGAGAAAATGATGACCCTGAAGGTGGAGGACAAAGTCTTTAAAAGGTTAAAAGACTTTCAGTATTTTGGGACTATACTCAATCAAAGGAATAAGATAGACCAAGAAATTACCGCATGAATACAAGCAGGAAACAGGTCAAGGTTTGCTCTGGGAAAGCTGTTAAAGTCCCAGCTTCTATCGAGATCCTCAAAGACCAACAAGACAATAATACAACCTGTTGTCTTATATGAGGCAGAGACATGGACCATCACCCAATATATGGAAACAAAACTCGTGACATTTGAGAATACCATCCTCAACAGATTTTTGGGACAATGGAGGATGGAGATGAATGGAGGAAAAGAAATAACTGTGAATTGCAGGAACTATACAAGTCGATGGTCATCGTGGCAGTGATCAAAAACAGAAGACTGAAGTGGTATGGGCACGTAATGCGTCCAGAAGGCCAGATCATCAGGCAGTTAGTGGAGGAAGAGATTAGAGTCAAAAGACCACGGGAAGACCACGACTCTGATGGACTGATCAGTTCAGAGAGGATTTGAGTACGATGGGGCTGTCTGAAGAGGAATACACGGACCGAGGACGCTGGAGGAGGCTCAGCGATGAGGCCAAAGACCGACTGACGTTTGTGCGGCCAACGCAGTAAGTAAGTAAGTAAGTAAGTAAGTAACTAAGCAGCAGTGCCGAAGGGCCAATATAAAATAAATTAAAGCCAAAGGAAATCGGTATGTACAGCCACCTACGCTATGGCGGTGGTATCGTGCCCAAAGCTGTTTAGTAGAGCACAGGGTGTTTCACTCTCGCACGGGACACAGCAGCTTTATTACACTGTTTTGTTCTATCTACCACCTTGCCTCGAAGTTTTAATTCAAGCCTACATTGCTACTTGAATGTGAGGTGAGTTGTCAGGACGGGAAATGAGTCGCCCAATTGGTGACGACCACAGGGCAGAGCGACGTCATTCGAACATTCAGCAACTATCGTGAGATATAAAACACTGCAGATCTCCCCTCTCCCCGTCAACAACACTATCTCATCTTTCGTAACTACACATTATGATCCTAATAAGAATGAAATAGGACTTGGGCAGAGTCGATACAAACAAGTGAAGACCTCTTCCTAAGACGATTCTGTATCACAACTTTAAGGAATGAAAAATAATTGTTTTCCTTTGGTACTATTTATTTATATGTTCTATTATGTATGATCAAGTGATCTAGTAGGTACTGTAGAACAGTAACACGTATTTAGAATATTTTACAATGGTTAGAGAGTTATCTTAATTTTTGTGTAGCTTACCGTGGAACAACGTTGCGTTTACTGTAAAAGTATATTGTGGAATAGTGGTGTATGTCACCAAATATGATTTGCTCTTACAATGGAAAATACGAGGCTTCCCCAGAAAGTACTGCATCGCATTTTTTTTCTCAGTCGGAAACAATGCTACGAATCCGAAACTTTACGTATGTATTGTTTGAAGTCTCCTGAGTGAGCGCAGCGAGATTCCGTCGCTTCCGACTAATAGCGTAGCTTCGTAACAGTTTCAAAATGGGGTCTGTAGGTGATGTACGTTACAAGCAACGCGCCGCCATTGAATTTCTTGCTGCAGAGAAAGAAACTGTGGAGAATATCTACACACGCTTGTGAAAAATCCATGGAGCATCTGCTGTCGACAGAAGTACAGTTAGTCGCTGGGCACGGAGGGCGGAGTCATCAGAAGGCGGTTCTGCGAGCTCCATGATTTGCAGCGGTCGGCGAGACGATCCAAGGCTGTCGCACCTGACATGTTGCAGCGAGCTGATGTTGTAATTCGCGAGCACAGACGCATTACAACTCGAGAAGACATTTTGAGGACGATGAGGGGGTGATTAACACAGTGAGCACTGGCTCCGCCACCAGGCCAAAGGATTGGCACCGACAGGGCGTACACGCCCTTCTTTTGCGCTGCAGGAAGGCCGTAGAACGGGATGGAGACTACGCAAAAAAATAGGATGTGTAGATAAAACACCATTCTTTCGTGTGTGTAATTCTCATTACGTTCAATAAAGAACTATTGAATTAAAAAATGCGGCGCGTTACTTTCTGGGGAACCCTCGTATTAACAATGTACGTTATCTGACGTCTGTGATAATACGATTAATTTATTTCGTTAACGTCTAAAAACCTGATTCTATTCAGGACAAGGAAAAGAATCAAAGAAAAAGATGAACAGAGGAAAATTAAATTGAACTGTCACTCAGAAAGTAAGTTCGTATGAAATTCCCTGTATCGTACATCAAGGTATTTACTCATATCCAACAAGTCTCTCATTTTCTCTGCCGAAGGAGAAGAAAGATCCTGATACAACAAAGGAATTTAGGGCTGACGGAGGCCATGGAAAAAGATCAAAGAATGGGAGCTCGCTTTGTGTCATCGGGAAACAGAAGAGAGAGTGTCACGGACATAATATACGAGTTATGATGGTTCTCATTAAAACAAAGATGTTTTTCATCACTGCTTGTGAACCGTTGCGCGAGTGATAGCTCTCGCCACGTCTCCTGGAACACAATCTTTGGCGTGAAAGGGGGGGGGGGGGAGTGAGAGGTCTGTCGCTAGTGCCGTTGAAGCCGTGATTCCGGGAGAGGCAGCGTGCGAAGCAGCAGCAGCAGCAGCAGCACAGAGAGACAGAGCAGGTCTGCGGGCCGCCTGTTTGTCCTACCGCCCGTGTGACTTACAAGCTGGTCTGGCTGCGCATCTTCCGGACTCCAGGGAGCTGCAGCGGAGACGGGAGTGAACACATCATTCCTTTGGCCGAGCAGGTGCGGAGGCGAGCGGTGGGTCGTCGTCATCCACACATCTTCTGGCGGCCCTACGTTTCTCCATTGTTTGTATGCTCGGTGATCCAATTTTACTTCGTTGCCTCTGTGCCGAGGCATTCGTAAAGACTGACCTTGCTCTCCGCTGTGAGCGTGATAATTGTGACTGGTTCCTTTCTGCGCGTATTTGTGCCCTGCTGCTTCTATATCGGATTTCGTTGTCGTTTCCTGTGCCTGTATCCTCTAAATGAACACGTTTTTCGGTAAGCCTTAATTATTGTTTGTATTTTAGTCTAACACATTCTATAAATATTTGTGGTCTGTCTGTTTTAAACATTACTTTCTTAGAACATTTGAAAATTGTGTTATGTAGCTTCAATTGCTGGTGCATTACCTGCTTTTCTTATTGAAATTTGCTGTAAATATTTCAACAGCAGTACCCAGATTCACAAGAAGATTGTATATTTTGAAAAAAAGACTAACATTTAAATTTAAATTTTCATACTTCATATTTCCATGAGTGACGTCGGAGAGTTGAGAGGAAATATTAGAATTAATGCTATAACTTTTGTTATGACTCCGCTGAAATATTTGATAACTGTGTTGATCGATTATCGGTAATTGTTCTTAAACTGATTTAAAGTTGTTTTCCCCGAGGGTCTTAATAAATAATCTTGATACGAATCGTGTTCAATCTTTATTTGGCCCAGTTCTTCGCTTCCAGGCAACGGTACCACGAAATTTCAATCTCCAACCTTCTTCTCCGAGTCTTGAAATATTGTGTGGGCGCCCAGCTACATAGGGTGGTATGATCATTGTAATAAAATGACACAAATAAGACATCGAACTAGAAGATTTAAGTGTTCGTTTTTCCACGAGCTGTTAGAGAGCGTAACGGTACAGAAATAGTGTAAAAGTGGTTCGATGAACCCTTTGCCTGGCACTTAAGTGTGAATTACCAAGTAATCGTGTAGAAGATGATGTAGTACATCTCATAGCAGGTACAGGGAAGCTAATTTGGGGTTGAACTTTTGTTTTCAGCAGAGAATGACGTACGCAAGGGTGAATGACATTATAAGTAAGACGCAGATACATTGAGTTTGGATCATCTGCACCTGTATTGAGCCATGTAATTAGTAATTTTCAATTCTGGGGCACATTTCCTAATTCTTTCAAGAGCTGTGACAGCGACAAATCATTCAGACTGATTTCTTTTACAAGGAAAGATGTGCACTACTTAAACAAGATTCTGAGCTAACTACTTCCATTCATAAGTCATCATGATTTACTCAGTTATTGCAAAAATATGGGTCAAAGATAGGAACTATGTCCCGAAGTAATAAACTTCTGCTACACTCTTGACAAAACGAAGTAGTTGTACAAAAGTGTTATTTTCTTTTTGTTTTGCCCAAACGAACGACCAGGCCAAACAAATTATTCTAGTCTACTGTTTTTACGTTATGATGGTACGCAAAGTTCTTGCATGTACTACATTTCTTGTAGTTTTTTCGGGCATATCTTTACGAGCTCTAGAAATTAAGATTTCCCACTGTTCTTCCTACATTTCAAGACATTCTGCTTCCATTTTGATCGAAGTAAGCTTTTATTCAATGATACAAATTCCTTTGGAGTAAAACTTACATCATCCACATGTGCCGCTTTCATTGATATACAACGTTCTTCCAGAAAGCTCAACTTTATAGTTATAAATAGCTCAAGTTGTAAACAGAAGAAAAGACAACCTTCTCTATGGTAGCATTAAATTGCCAACTTGCAATATATCGCTTAGGTATCGTGAAATAACCGCCCAGCTTGCGTCACGGTACTCCATATTTTATATGGGCAACAGCAAATCTAGGCGGGGATCGGCCCTCTATATTCGCTGATGGGATGAGTGTGGTCAAGCTTTTAAAATTTGGCGAAGTGTTTGGATGCCACCCGGAGCTTTTAGGATGGAGATTTTAATGTGCTGCAGAGTGGCTGTCTTATCCTTTTTATTACAGGTATCGGCCAACCGCAGCTAATTGCTCCATTGTTTGAATTATTTCTGTTGTCTGTTTCACTTTTGTACTAAAAATTTTAGACCTGACAAGGCGATTTTCGTTGTTTTCTCTGGTGTGTGTGTGTGTGTGTGTGTGTGTGTGTGTGTGTGTGTGTGTGTGTGTGTGTATGAGGGAGACAGAAAGACAGAAACAGAGTATGTTTTTTCGGGTGTTCATTATGCTTTTTTGTTATAAATTGAACTTGAATAAAAAAGCCAAAAGCTTTTAATTGATTATTTATCCACACGAACGGTTTTGATACGTTAAAGCAAATTCCTCGGTTAGAAAGGAAATCACCCTTGTAATCTATACGATTACAAAATTAAAGGCAGCAAATAAAAACAATTTCTTAAGATAGTGTGATATAGATAAGCATACGGAGACGCCCCCAACATTCGTAGTACCGAATAGTACCACTTGAAGAGGGGAAGTAGCGAACAAACAATATCCGGCAGAGCATTGAGGCGCGTAGTGTAGCGTATGAGGCTCTATGGCAAAACCAACCGCAGTTAAATGCAATAAACATGATGAAAATGTAATACAAGAAACATAAAACAAGATACCACCAGTAGCACGTGTTTTCTAGAAACACAATAAATTAACTACGCCCTCAATAGAAAGGTAAACACCTTCCCTCCGCAACCCCCTCACCCCAAAGTAAAATTTTTTTATGCAAGGTAAAAATCAGGAAGCGAAAAGTAAATTGGGCAGCTGGCCCTCCATGTGCATCCATATGCAACTGATGCAGATGAAAGAATAAAAGCATTAAATTTCCTTAGAAGTATTTACCGTCTCTAAGACACCAGTAACAAAATATTCCGAAGCGCGACTGAACATATCAGATGATAGCAGATCCCACCTATAATGGCAAAACAACCAGAAGAACAGACTAATAAACCACCTAACCTAACTTAAATACCAAAATATAAAAATACACGAAAATTACATATCCTGTAGCTGGTTGTCACGAGTGTAAAGCACTGGAGGCAGTCAGCTGTATACTAAACCGACAGGGATCGATATGTAACCAGAGGCGCTAGCGAACAATGGAAGACCACAACATGAGATAGGCACGGCGAGATTTTGAACTCCAAAGCTGGGGAACACCTTAATACTAGAACAGTCTATCTACTACCTAAAGAACATAATAAAAATGAAGACGCGACTTTCATCTGGATAGCTCCTTGTGTTATTGGGAATACTGGAAATACAAATATTGGGAGAATGCGGTACCAAAAGTAAATACAGAGTGAGTCACCTAACGTTACCGCTGGATATATTTCGTAAACTACATCAGATACTGACGAACCGATTCCACAGACCGAACGTGAGGGGAGGGGCTCGTGTAATTGGTTAATACAAACCATAAAATAATGCACGGAAGTACGCATTTTAACACAAAACAACGTTTTTTAAATGGAACCCCGTTAGTTTTGTTAGCACATCTGAACATATAAACAAATACGTAATCAGTGCCGTTTGGTGCATTGTAAAATGATAATTACATCCGGAGATACTGTAACCTAAAGTTGACACTTGAAACCTCCGACGTTCAGATGCGTGTTGTAACAAACACGGGCCACGGTCGGCGAGCAGCATCTGCAGGGACATGTTTACGATGACGACCGTGTTTACGAGTGTGCCTGTAGTGCACTGTTGTGGTTTGGTCTAACTGTCGCAGTGTCCGCATGTAGCGCTTGCTATTATTGTTATTCTGCATTCGTCTCCGCACGCAGAGCAACTGTAGTACACCGTGTTACCAGACGTCTGTGATAGTGTAGTGTTGTAGGAACTGTGACCATGGTGTATTCGAACTCTGAAAATCCGGAGACGATACTCATCTATGGCGAGTATCGACGAAATGCAGCTGAAGGCTGCAGGGTGTATGCAGAACAGTACCCGGACAGAAAGCATCCAACTTGCCGCACATTGCACAACATCTACCGCCAACTATATGCAACAGGTATGGTCGTAGCACGCAAACGGGTCCGTAACAGGTCCGTCACAGGAGAAGCGGGTGCAGTTGGTGTTTTAAATGCTGTTGCCATGAACCCACACTTGAGTACACCGGACATTGCGAGAGCCGGTGGACTGAGTCAAAATAGTGTCATGGGCATACTGCAACGTCGCCGCTTTCACCCGTTTCATGTATCACTACATCAGCAATTACATGATGATGACTTTAATCATCGAGTGCAATTCTGTCAATGGGCATTAACAGAGAATGCGTTACAGTTTTACCTGTTTACCGATGAAGCGGGTTTCACAAACCACGGGCCAGTGAATCTATGGAACATGCATTACTGGTCCGTGGACAATCCTCGCTGGCTCAGACAGGTAGAGCGACAGCAACCGTGGGCTGTAAATGTATGGTTCGGAATCATTGGCGACCACCTCACTGGTCCTCACTTCATTGCAGGGGCCCAAACAGCTGCAACATACATCGCGTTTCTACTGAAGGATCTGCCAACGTTGCTCGAAAATGTCCCGCTGGAAACGCGTCGACGTATGTGGTATCAGCATGATGGTGCACCTGCACATTCCGCAATTAACACTAGGCTGACCCTTGACAGGATGTTCGACGGGCGTTTCATAGGACGTGGAGGACGCATAAATTGGCCAGCCCGTGCTCCTGATCTTACACCTCTGGACTTCTTTCTGTGTGGTACGCTAAAGGAGAATGTGTACCGTGATGTGCCTACAACCCCAGAGAACATGAAGCAACGTATTGTGGCAGCCTGCGGCGACATTACACCAAATGTACTGCAGCGTGTACGACATTCATTACGCCAGAGATTGCAATTGTGTGCAGCAAATGATGGCCACCACATTGAACATCTATTGGCCTGACATGTCGGGACACACTCTATTCCACTCCGTAATTGAAACCGGAAACCACATGTGTTCGTGCACCTCACCCCCCATGGTAATGTACATGTGCGTCAGTGAAAAAGAGCAATAAAAAGGTGCTAGCATGTGGACGTAATGTGTGTTCCAGTCTCTTCTGTACCTAAGGTCCATCACCGTTCCCTTTGGTTCCCTACGTAATTCGGTGCTCTCTGATACACACGATCGAACAGCGGAGGAGTGGTACTCAAGCGTCAACTTTAGGTTACAATATCTCCGGATGTAATTAATATTTTACAATGCACCAAACGGCTTGATTACGTATTTGTTTATATGTTCAGATGTGCTAACAAAACTAACGGGGTTCCATTTTTAAAAAAATGTAGATTTGTGTTAAAAACATACTTCCGTGCATTTTTTTATGGTTTGTATTAACCAGTTACACTAGCCCCTCTCCTCAGGTTCGGGCTGTGGAATCGATTCGTCAGTATTTGATGTGGATTTCGAAATATATCCAGCAGTAATGTTGGGTGACTCACCCTGCATATGAAGTCGTGGTATTCAAGGAATGAAATTCCACTATTTAAACAACCAAAATTACTTATAATCCCAGAGTGACTTAGTTCCGTGTGCTAATTTATGTGACACTACCGGTAGTACTTTTCATTTAGATTATTTTTATCCTCTGTCGTTAAGTTTTAAATCATGTAGATAGTAGAGATGCTTTCCTTTCTATGTATATTGCCTAAGGATGCTGCTTTAACTCAGCGAAACTGCTCTTGTGGATAAATCATCATTTATCATCAGCTTGCGATTTCATTCAAGTTCGTTTTGCCATGAAATGTAACGGCAGTGGCCACCCATAAGATAAAGTTGCATGTTTTTCTCCGGGGGTCGCGTTTTACCAGTTTTACGGCCATGGTCCATATCCTCCTCTTAAAATTTTGGTGGCTTACGGAGCCAAAACCTTTCGAGACTGGATTGCTAAAATATAGAGAAACGTTAAGATGATGGTTTTAATACTGCAGGTGTTCTATGTAGTCCATCACACCCCCCCCCCCCCTTCACCTCGCCCATACTCGAGTACAACTCACAGAACGTTCATACAACCAAGTGAAATTGCTGGAGACTTTGGCATGTTGTTCAATCCACGCGTGGCATTGTCTTGAATGTCGGTTATGTCGCAAAAGTATAGACCTTTCATGTGAGTTTCTGCATTTTTTCGTTTTCTCGTAGGCTAGTGTTGTCAAACTCCCACATCGGTGACAAACGTTTTATGTCGGCAGAGTATCAATAAGAAATCTCTGATTCTATGTGCTGACATGCTGCAGAACGGGCGTAAACGCTAATTAAAGATAACACCAGAGCTACGGACCACAGGAAAAGCACAACTGTGAGTAGCTGATACATATCGTTCCGTGGGGATGTTTCTAAAGCGTTAGATCGTCGTACAATGGGTAAAGGGCTCGAATCCCAATGATGACAACTCTTTTTTCCTGTACTATGCTTGAAGTGTTGTATGGGTCCATTAATGCTTCTGCAGGCCGCCCCTGGTAGCTGAATAGTCAGCGTGACGGACTGTCAATACTCTGGGTCCGGGTTCGATTCCCGGCTGGTCCGGGGGGGTTTTCTCCGCCCAGGGACTGGGTGTTGTGCTGTCATCATCATCCTACCATCCTCATCGACTGCTGGTCGCCGAAGTGACGTCAAATCGAAAGACCGGCACCCAGCGAACGGTGTGCGCAACGGGAGGCCCTAGCCATAAAATGGTTCAAATGGCTCTGTGCACTATGGGACTTAACATCTGAGGTCATCAGTCCCCTACAACTTAGAACTAATTAACCCTAACTAACCTAAAGACATCACACACATCCTTACCCGAGCCAGGATTCGAATCTGCGACGGTAGCTGTCGCGCGGCTCCAGACTGTAGCGCCTAGAACCGCTCGGACACTTCGGCCGGCCCCTAGCCATACTATTAAATAAAAAATACTTGTGCATGTGTAATGCAGTTGTTTCGTTAATCTACTGTTCCGATTGTTTACGTTTCTTCTGTAAAATTAAAAATGCACTACCTGCTTCATTACGAGTGGTGTCCGTTCTGTCTCACAGGTCTGACAGAACGGCACACTATAGGTTTGCTACTTTCAACTAAAGAATCGAAAGCAGTCTGCCAAAAGAAAATTACTACGAACTCCGAGATGTCCTTCTACATGTCAGGAAAATGTTCTCCCATACAACAGTTCCACGCTTCACAAGTAAAGAAAAGTTTGTCACCAGTGGGCCTGGTGTTAATTTTAATTACCGTCCACGCATGTTGGCAACAGCACATATCACGAAATACATCGGTATTTTGGTTGATACTCTATAAGCTTACAAAGTTTGGCACCGATCCGAGTGTCTGACATCTGGAGGTCCAGGTGTGAGCTCGCTTGCGCGAAGGCACAGAGCAGCACTTCAGCGCCCGCTGAAGAACCTGTGGTGCGTATCCTGGCGTTGGCTAAGGTCAGTGCTGTGGCCACGACGCTGGAGGGGACAGTGGTCGGCGCGTCAGTACAGCTTGTCAGAGACTCCGCGCTCTCTTTATGTGAATCAGAGCTTAAGCTGAGCCCCATGAATCTCCATGGCTCTATTGTCAGTTACTGAGAACGCGTGTGAACAGAAAACCTAACAGCGGCTCGAAGGACGGCCCAAGAGACTGTCCTAGCATACAGGTGTTAAGGAAGTACACCTACTGCCCGGCTGTAGCTGCACAGGCGCCCTACTCCCAAGCTGAACAAAGGAGCAGATTGAGTCTCCATCAACGGAAGATCGACCCAGCCTCCAGTTCAATAAGTTACTTTGTGATCGGCGGGAATGCAGATTGCTGAGTTAAAAGTTCCCTCCACAACCGGACGCCTGCGGGCTCGTAGCAGTTAACTCAAAGCTGGCGGGGGCTTCAGGCACCAGGCCATCCTGAAAATAGTAGAACTGACCTTCCAATGGTGTCAGTGATGAGGATGGAATGGACTCTGCGACTAAATGGAAAGAAGGTGAGGGTTGAAAGGTGGCTACACTGAGTCACAACGCCAGAGATTGCACCGAAGATTATTATTCCGCCGCCTCCACTGGGCCAGTAGTAGTTCAGAGGAGGTCGAGCGCAGTTGTTGTTCTGTTGGGCGAGAGATTAGACGCTGTTCGGTTGGTGTAATGTATAGATGGAAGAAGCTGCAATTGTCAGAATATATTTGCGGAAGGAGATGGGCTTTTGATTTATGATGCTGGTATAATGGAATATTTTCGTCAATATATGAGGTAAAAAGGTATTACAGTTATCTTTAATGATAATCCCTCTTGCTCACAGGTACAGTCAAGAAAGCATCTGGATCGTGTTCATTTATTAGACGTGTAATTCTGGTTTCTATGTGCAATTATGGTATTTCTGGTTTTTCAATTACTTTATTGTAAATGGTCTTTAAAGTATCTTGTCGTATTGAGAAAGAACCGAGCCAGATACATGTACGTTGAATCACACTACCACACACAGAACAGTTACACTTGTGCTTTGTTGTTTCGTAGCTTTTATAGTTGCAGGGGACTTAATTAATCAATTGTGTTAATGGAAATTCCTTATCATTCTTTATTTTCATTTTATGCAGTCAGATTGCGCGCTAATACTAGTCAGGGCTAACCGGCTACGAGACTTCGTAACCGGTCACACAGCTACTAAAATTATTGCATTTAGTCATCAATATCAGTCCTTTTCCTTTTAATTAAGCCCCCATGCAAGGTCTTGTAGTGGTCGATGACATGATTCCCCGGTACAGATCACCGAATGTGCTCCCGTTTTCTGAGCCAATCAGCGCTCTTGATTGGCCTAAGGTTTAACGTCAGTGCTCCAGAGTGTTTCATTATACAAAGTGTGGGGCCATGCCCACTCGTCGCTTACAGGATGCATAAAGTATGCTGCGTTCTCGGAATGCTGCGCAACAATTCAAGCAAATAACGTTAGTAGTTTTGTTTCTATGGCCAACGACCTTGTCGCAGTGGCAACACTGATTCTCGCTGGATCACCAAAGTTAAGCGCTGTCAGGCTGGGCTAGCACTTGGCTGAGTGACCATCCGGTCTGCCGAGCGCTGTTGGCAAGCGGGGTGCACTCAGCCCTTGTGAGGTAAGCTGAGGAGCTACTTAATTGGGAAGAAGCGGCTCCCGTCTCGTAAACTGAAATACGGCTGGGAGAGCGGTGTGCTGGCCACATGCCCCTCCATATCCGATTCCAGTGACGCCTGTGGGCTGAGGATGACACGGCGGCCGGTCAGTACCGTTAGAGCTTCAAAGGCCTGTTAGGACGAAGTTTAGTTTAGTTTTAGTTTTAGTTTTACAAAGCAAATTTACAATACTTACCTTGGTATCAGGTACATTGTACACGACCGCCCCGTGCAACGTAACATCTGCCTATACAGAGTCGGCCGCTGTGTTCGAGCGGTTCTAGGCTCTTCAGTCCGGAACCACGCTGATGCTATGGTCGCAGATTCGAATCCTGCCTCTAGCATAGATGTGTGTGCTGTCCTTAGGTTCGTCATGTTTAAGTAGTTCTAAGTCTAGGGGACGTATGACCTCCCATAGTGCTTAGAGCCATTTTTAGCATATACAGCACCGCAAGCCCACTTGAATTTACATTTCCTTGTCATACCTTGAAAATCTGTTACCACTTGGGACAAGTTTGTTCTCACCGTTCTCTCTCTCTCTCTCTCTCTTTTTCAATCAAAGAATTGATACCTGACTGCTTCAACATTCACTTGTTGGTCATAATAGTTAGCGAAGCAATAACTTGGTCGTAACTAAGTTCACTCGGATTAGCGTTAGGAAAATGTTTTTTGAATGAGGCGGAAGACTGCACTTCCCACCGTGGATAATAGATATGGAAGTTTCACAGTACTTGGTACACTGTGAGCGAGGAGATGCGATTCAAACAGAGAAAACCACTAAACCATTCCTCTTATTTTTGAGGAAATTGTCGAAAAGGTGGTATAGTAGCTGTAGTAGGCGATGCTTTTTTCCGGCGGGCGCGCAGCGTTGACCAGTAGCTGCTGCACCGTGTTGAGTAATGCAAAAATCTGCCGTGTCTGGAACTGAAACATCTGCATCAGCTGTGTGGCATCTAACGCGTGCAGATGTGGCGCCTCAGCAGGACATGTTGGACGACACAAACATAACAAATAGCAATCAAAGTTAGGACATAAGCCAGAAAATTTTCTGCAACGCCCACCTGAAAACCCTGATTAGCAAAAATGACAAGAAATTGTTAAAGCGAATGAGTGCCCCTGCAAAGTAGAGACAAGAGAGAATTAATGCGCCAGCACAACAAAAAAGGAAGTCCGTGGCCGTCAGCACGGAGTGCGTTTGGAAGGCCTCGTCGCCAAATGTGGACTCCTGCCCACTCGTCGATGATAGGGTCCATAAAGGATGCTGCGTTCTGGGAATGCTATATGACAATTCAAGCAAATAACATTATCAGTTTTATTTCAATAAAACAAATTGACAATACTTAACTTCGAAACAACATGGGTGTCGGAAGCCATGGGCGACATGCAACGTAAATCCGAGTACTTTGCTATATATAATGTTCATGCAAGTTTGACACTAATGACTGCTATCGTAGCACTCTCTGCAGGGCTGTGCTAATACTCTGCGAATACTATCCACTAACCTCCGTCCGAGGCTGGCAGGAGCGGAGCACATATTCACTTCAGATAGATGCAGCTCATATCGTAGTACGGTGGAAATCAGCGCACCATTGGCCAACGTCGTTTCACCGCCTTCTCTTCTCTTGCGTTCTTCATCTTCGTCCCGGCGCTTGCGGTTAGGCCAGAAAGCAGCCTGAAACACGTTATTGTGTCACCCCTAGGGGGATCTATTAGATGAGCGACGTGGCTGCCCTACATTGTTGTCTAAGTGATGGATCAGGTGCACCTGACGTTCTCTCTCGCGCGCTCTGGCGCAATAAGCTCAATGTCTCTACTTCCCCTCTTTCGAGTGTTGATACTGTTTACGCCAACGTTGCGTACTCGGTGGACGTGTTCCACATAGCGTATTGCCAGCCGAGTACAACAAAATTTTATTCATGCACTTGATTACTATTCTGCTGTGCAACACTCACTAACACACTTATCTTAGGGAGGACGACAGTTCAATCCCGCGTCCGGCCATCCTGATCTAGGTTTTCCGTTATTTCCCTAAATCGCTCCAGCAAATGCCGGGTTGGTTCCTTTGAAAGGGCACGGCCGACTTCCTTCCCCGTCCTTGCCCGATCCGATGAGACCGATGACCTCGCTGTCTTGTCTTCCCCAAACAACCCAACCCAACCGCCATTTATGTTCCCAACTTACCGTCACCTACACTACTGGCCATTAAAATTGCTACACCACGAAGATGACGTGCTACAAACGCGAAATTTAACCGACAGCAAGAAGATGCTGTGATATGCAAATGGTTAGTTTTTCAGAGCATTCACACATGGTTGGCGCCGGTGGCGATACCTACAACGTGCTGATATGAGGAAAGTTTCCAACCGACTTCTCATACACAAACAGCAGATGACCGGCATTGCCTGCTGAAAAGTTGTTGAGATATCTCGTGTAAGGAGGAGAAATGCGTACCATCACGTTTCCGATTTTGACAAAGGTCGGATTGTAGCCTATCGCGATTGCGAATTATCTCATCGCGACATTGCTGCTCGCGTTCGTCTAGATCCAATGACTGTTTGCAGAATATGGAATCTGTGGTTTCATGAGAGTAATACGGGTCGTCGTGCTGGACCCCAACGGCCTCGTATCACTAGCAGTTGAGATGACAGGCATCTTATCCGCATGGCTGTAACCGATCGTACAGCCACGTCTCGATCCCTGAGTCGACAGATGGGGACGTTTGCAACACAACAACCAGTTACACGAACAGTTCGAAGACGTTTGCAGCAACATGGACTATCAGCTCGGAGACCATGGCTGTGGTTACCCTTGACGCTGCGTCAGACACGAGCGCCTGCAATGGTGAACTCAACGACGAACCTGGGTGTACGAATGGAAAAACGCCATTTTTCGGATGAATCCAATTTATGTTTCCGCATCATGATGGTCGCACCCGTGTTTGGCGACATCGCGGTGAACGCACATTGGAAACGTTTATTCGTCGTCGCAATACTGGCGTATGGTATGGGGTGGCATTGGTTACACATCTCGGTCACCTCTTGTCCCCATTGCCGACACTTTGAACACTGGACGTTACATTTCAGATGTGTTACGACCCGTGGCTCTACCCTTCATTCGATCCCTGCGAAACCCTACATTTCAGCAGGATAATGCACGACCGCATGTTGCAGGTCCTATACGGGCCTTTCTGAATACAGAAAATGTTCGATTGCTGCCCTGGCCAGCACATTCTCCAGCTCTCTCACCGACTGAAAACGTCTGATCAATGGTGGCCGAGCAACTAGCTCGTCACAATACGCCAGTCACTACTGTTGATGAACTGTGGTATCGTGTTGAAGCTGCATGGGCAGCTTTACCTTTATACGCCATCCAAGCTCTGTTTGACTCAATGCCCAGGCGTATGAAGGCCGTTATTACGGCCAGAGGTGGTTGTTCTGGGTACTGATTTCTCAGGATCTATGAACCGAAATTGCGTGAAAATGTAATCACATGTCAGTTCTGGTATAATGTATTTCTCCAATGAATACCCATTTATCATCTGCATTTCTTTTTGGTGTAACAATTTTAATTGCTAGTACTGAAATAGCGCACCACAGTCGTTACGTAACGAAAACAGCTCTGAATGTTGCCTACTGACTTCAAGTTGGAGTTGCTGAGCTACACTGTACTAAGTGGAAAGCCCGCTGTTCCCACAAGAATCAAGAAGACATTGCAAGCTGCACAATTATCGACAATCTGAACTATGTAACATTTACATAATGTAAACCACAGTAAATTAGCAGCTGGTTGGTAATGCAAATGCCACCACGCATGTACGAGTTTTTAATATTGACGTCTCTTGCCGGAGGTTTCTTCCCTGGACGTACGTTGTCCCCTTTGCGCGTAGAAATTCTGCCCGCCATCACAGCAGACCCCGGAGAGCGGCAGTAACTCGCAGACTCCCTTGTCCTGCCTGCCGAGGCTGGATGCCGCGCTAACTAGATTTTCCGAGCCAGCCGCCCTCAAAGCCGAGGGGGCGGACGTCCAACTTCGCGGCTTCCTCGGCGTCTTCCGCCAATTTTAGCATCGCCCAGTGCGGCAAAGTCGCCACTGTCCGCGAAACGGAAGTTACTGCACGGGGACCGACGAATGGCTGAACTAAACTAAAAGAAACAACGTATAGCAGCTGCTCTCCCTTTAAAACGCAGGTTCCCTTTATTAAGCGATATATTGTTTAGCTAGCAAATAGTGACCCAATGTTAGGGACATAAAGACTACGGTATCTTCCTTTCCACGTCTGCTTTCAGTACAGCAAAAACAAACGAAGCGTCAGAAATTGTTCCCTTAATATTTTCATTGGTTCCAGAAACGTTACAGTAGTCTTTTCCAGACCCAATAAACAACCCTAGAGAATAAGAGTTTTTCAGGGACGTAAGAGAGGACTCCAGTTTAATTTTAAAATGTCTCCAGCTACTGGAGAAGGCGACTGGAGGAACAAACTGATGGAACAGTGTCCGAAACAATCATCCAGCGACACTGCAGGAAAATTAAAACGACGACCAATGTACCTAAGCCCTACAGACGCCTTTCTCTGTGCACACGTACAGGACCTGAACGAAAATATGCAAACACCAAAAATAGAACGCTTTACCATGTTTGATGTTGTTGTTGTTGTGGTGGTCTTCAGCGAAGAGACAGGTTTGATGAAGCTCTCCATGCTACTCCATCCTGTGCAAGCTTCTTCATCTCTCATTACCTTCCGCAACCCACATACTTCTGAATCTGTTTAGTGTATTCATCTCTTGGTCTCCCTCTACGATTTTTACCCTCCATGCTGCCCTCCAATACTAAATTGGTGATCCCTTGATGCCTCAGAATATGCCCTACCTATCCCTTCTTCTAGCCAAGTTGTGCAACAAATTTCTCTTCTCTCCAATTCTATTCAATACCACGTCATTAGTTATGTGATCTACCCATCTAATCTTCAGCATTCTTCTGTAGCACCACATTTCGAAAGCTTCTATTCTCTTCTTGTCCAAACTATTTATTGTCCATGTTTCGCTTCCATACATGGCTACACTCCATACAAATACTTTCAGAAAAGACTTCCTGACACTTAAATCTATACTCGATGTTAACAAAATTCTCTTTTTCAGAAACGATTTCCTTGCCATTACCAGTCTACATTTTATATCTTCTCTACTTCAACTATCATCAATTATTTTGCTCCCCAAATAGCAAAACTCATTTACTACTTTAAGCATCTCATTTCCTAATCAAATTCCCACAGCATCAACCGATTTCATTCGACCACATTCCATTATCCTCGTTTAGCTTTTGTTGATGTTCATTTCATATCCTTCTTTCAAGACACTGTCCATTCCGTTCAACTCCTCTTCCAAGTCCTTTGCTGTCTCTGACAGAATTACAGTGTCATCGGCGAACCTCACTCCCTTCCAAACCGCTGATTCCCTTTGATGCCCCTCACTCTTATAACTGCCCTCTGGTTTCTGTAGAAATTGTAAATAGCCTTTCGCTCCCTGTATTTTACCCCTGCCACCTTTAGAATTTGAAAGAGAGTATTCCAGTCAACATTGTTTGATAAGGCGTAGGAAACAGCTTCCAGTCGTACCGAAATGGATAAATATAGGTCCTGTATGGTTTTCACGGGGATCTTACACCAGTTTTCCTGCCAAATAGTTGCAAGGTCAGGTAGCGATGATCGGGGGTGGGTAACGACGAGACAGCCCTCTGCCCTAAGTCGACCACAAAGGCTCAATAATACTGAGATTTCGTGAATCTGCTGGCCAGCAGAGATACGACAATTCAGCCTCGTGCTCACAAAACCAGTCCTGAACAAGACGAGCTTTCTAAAGTGGGCCTTTGTCTTCTTGGAACACATCACCATTAGAGAACATATATCCTAGCATGGGAGGGAGCTAATCAGCCAAAATGGTCACATAATCCCTAACATTTTGCTGAACATGCAGAGTTACCATGGAGCTAGCAACAAACTAGCGCCATGTCTCGCTCTTGGAATGTAAAAGTTAGAAACAGCATGTAACAATACTCATGCTACCAAACGACTTTTTTCCAGTGGTCAGTAGTCTTCGGCCATTTGCATCACTGATTGTGGTTATGGAATTTCAACTCGCCCTGTAACTCCCAGGTCATGGAGCTCCCTTCGTGTTCTTTTGGTGCTCAAACGGTTCATTCGTACGACATTAAGTTCTGGAATAACTTTTGCAGCTGTTGTCCTCTTATTTTTCACCATAAACCTCTTCAATGACCGTCACCGCTATCACTCAACACACACTATCATTTTCGTTGTATGCCGCGTGGTTTGAGGCGCCATGTCACTGATGTCGTGGCCCCTCCCGCCGCAGGTTCGAATCCTCCCTCGGGTATGGGTGTGTCTGTTGTTCTTAGCATAAGTTAGTTGAAGTTGTGTGTAAGTCTAGGGACAGATGACCTCAGCAGTTTGGTTCCTTAGGAATTCACACACGTTTGAACGTTTTTCTGCGTTGTGAAAACGGATGAAGTTTTTCTGCTGTCCCAGTATGTGCTACAAATCTTCGACACGGTGCTTCTCTAAACACCAAGCACTTCGGTAACCTTAGTTATGCAAGTTCAAATGGTTCAAATGGCTCTGAGCACTATGGGACTCAACTGCTGTGGTCATCAGTCCCCTAGAACTTAGAACTACTTAAACCTAACTAACCTAAGGACATCACACACACCCATGCCGGAGGCAGGATTCGAACCTGCGACCGTAGCAGCAGCGCGGCTCCGGACTGGAGCGCCTAGAACCGCACGGCCACAGCGGCCGGCAGTTATGCAAGTGCCCCCCGCCATCCCCAAAGCAAACAATCACCCAACCTGTACTACGTACGTCCAACTGGCCCTTGCAGTAAATGTAATATTGTGCAATATGGCTGAGACCCAACTGGACAGCACATAGTCCGTCATAAACACACGATTCGTTACCAATAACTCAGCAGATTTTAAAAATTACAGCGATTTCATTGCAGTTCCCTGTCAGAAATGTCACAGTTCGTAGTAATAGACAGAAAGTCATTGAGTAAAACAGAATTAATATTCGGCGTCCCCCCAAGGAAGTGTTAATAGGCTCTCTGTTGTTCCTGTTCTATATTAACGACATAGGAGACAATCTGAGTAGCCGTAGATTGTCTGCAGATGACGCTGCCATTTATCGTCTTGTAAAGTCATCAGATGATCAAAACGACTTGCAAAATGAAATGTGTCAATTGACCCTGAATAAAGAAAAGTGCGAAGTTACTCACACGAGTACTAAAAGAAATCAGCTAAATTTCAATTACGCGATAAGCCACACAAATCTGTGGGCTGTAAATTCAACTAAATACTTACGGCTTACAAATAACCTAAACTGGAACGATCACATAGATAATATTGTGGGTAAAGCAAATCAAAGACTACGATTCATTGGCAGAACAATTGGAAGGTGCAACAGATCTACCAAAGAGACTCCTTGCACTACACTTGTCCGCCCTATTCTGAGGTACTGCTGTGCGTTGTGGGATCCGCATCAGGTGGGGACTGGCGGATGACGTCGAAAAAGTACTAAGAAGGGCAAATAGTTTTGTATTATCGCGAAATAGGGGAGATAGTGTCGCTGACATGATACCTGAATTGGAGTGGCAGCCATTAAAACAGTCGTTTTTCGTTGCGACGGTATTTTCTCATGAAATTTCAATCACCAGTTTTCTCCTCCGATTGCGAAAACATACTGTTGGCACCTACCTATATAGGGAGAAATGATCATCACGATAAAATAAGAAAATCAGGGTTCGCACGGAAATACAGGTATTTAAGTGGTCGTTTTTCCCGCGTGCCGTTCGAGAGTGGAACGGTAGAGAGACAGCATGAAAGCGGTTCATTGAACCCTCTGTCAGGCACTTTATTGTGAATAGCAGAATAATCAGGTAGATATAGACGTACGATGAGTGCAAATCAACTGATATACGACCGTCTGGTACCTTCTGTAAGAGGGATATAGCTATAGAACACGCATAGTGAGTGGACAGAACTTTTTGCGCGTCCCTGAAGTGTAGACGTCCGGCCGCAATGCCAACGTGAAATGTCAGACTGTAACAACCAGTCCACATCGTCACTTTTTTTGGCAGTAATAAACAGTGGAGGTGTTGCAACTCGAGAGCTGTATCGTGCGAGTGAGTGCAACATTTTATCACAACAGCTACTGATAGAAGGCGATAAATAATAACGCTGGTCATTGTCAATGGGGCTGGCCTGATTTCTTTGTTCCGATACAGCAAATGTAATTAGAATTTTTACCTGAAGATCATTTTTTAAAACATCAGTCTGGTTTGATGGTGTCCGCCGTCTTCTTGTTGTGGAGGCATCCAATATACCCCGTAGTAAATTCATATTTCGCTGATTGTGTAGGAGTCTCGTGGCAGTAACATTGAATCATACCTGTATTTGCACCCCATCAGTCATCGTCATCCATCCCAGAAGCGCACTGTGTTACAGACATTGATGCAGCGTGCAAAAATGATGCCAGACGCTAATTGCCTCGCGCAAGAGCTGAGCCACCAACGTAAGGCCTTGAGGAACGACGGCTATAACGTTGATCGGATAAATGAAGCGATTTCAAGCAAAAATCACAATAAGGCGACCGAAGAGCAGCAGGGAAAGGAAACTTGCTTTCTTTCCGTTCTACGGCTCCGTGTCGGGCAAGATAAACCGCCTGTTGAAAAGACACAAGATCAAAATTTATCTTAAGGCCTGCGAAAAAAAAATCCTTCAATTACTGACACCAATTAAGGACACAGCAGGTCTCAGATCACTTGGGGGTCTACATGACAACTAGGAAGTGTGGCCAATCTTACGTTGGAGAAACAATACGCAGTGTGGAACAACGCGGGAGGGACCATGAGAGATTTTACAGTCTACGCTACTCCGAGAAATCTGCTTTAGCTGTGAAGGTTTTGTAAAATGGTCAACGGGTAAAATTTGACGAAACATCCGTCGTAGCTCGGACTAACGGCATCCGGGACTGTGTAATTAATGACGACATTGAAATAAAAATCACCAGTAACACCGCAAATAGAGACGGTGGCCTGCAGCTTTATTCTCTTTATTTAACCCTTTCATTGCTCCAGACGTAAATATACGCTAATCGTTTCAGTGCTCACGACATATATATACTACTAACTGTAAAAAATACTTACAGCTGTTCCCTGCTACAGTCGTATAGTTACGTATAACGCCGACAATCGGAACAGCGAGTCGGAGGTAATTGTTCCGCAAGTATGCAGTTTGTTGACATACTAGGAAATACCTGAACGACTATTGAATGCTGAATTCTCTTTCTGCTGAGTTCATTCGTATCGCTATATTACCTAGTGTGTGTGCGGCCGTTTCCGCGTTGCCGCATAAAATGACGCGACGTTACCGTCCGTTTAGAGACGATGTACTGCTGAGTATTGTAAACCAAAGAGACGACGAGGACATCACCATGCCCAATCCAGCTGATTATGGGTGGAGAGATAATGACGACGATGAGCTGGCAGATAAATCTGTCACCACAATATAAAAAAAAACTTTTGCACCAACAAACGTTGATCCAGCAATATCAGATCCTGATTTTGATGTTGTCGATTCTTTCTCCGATTCCGAAGAAGAACTTGAGCGTATGCCTCAAAAATCTCCTAAGAGACACGAAACAGTCGATCTTAGATGGAAAGACTCTGATTTGAACCCTAAAGTGTATAATTTCGATAACAGTGGTTCCGGATGCAAAATCGTCAATTTAGATGATTTACGTACTGTATACGACTGCTTCCCAAGTTTTTTTTCCAAGAAATTGTGAGCTAGATAGCTGAGCAATGTAATTTATATTATGAACATGTCAGTGAAAAATCAAGATTGCGACGCTGGAAAAACAATAACAGTGACGAAGTTTACTGTTTCCTTGTAGTAAATTTTCTGATGGCTCAAGTGAGAAAAAATGAAATAAACAATTATTGGACCAATGATCAGTTACTGTCTATTCCAATGTTGTGCAAATCATGCCGAGAGATAGATATCTTCAGTTACTTAGAATGTTACATTTTACTGATAACAGTAAGGACTCTGAAAATGATAAAAGCTGGAAATTACGTCGAATTGTGGATCACTTAAGAAAAGTATTACCAGGTGCATTCTATCCTTTTAAAAATTTGTGCATTGGCGAAAGTTTAGTTCTCTTCAAAGGTCGTGTCTTCTTCAAGCAGTACATTCCTTCCAAACGCCACAGATTTGGTGTAAAATTTTTTGTGTTATGTGATTGTGAAACTTGTTATATTCTTGATTTCATTATTTATGTGGGTGCAGCAACAGACGTAAAAAAAGACACTGACTTTGGTGTAAACGTTGGAATACCTGGAAGCATTGTCCTCACTTTACTTGAAAGTTACCTTGGTAAGGGTCACACATTATATGTTGACAATTGGTACTTTAGCCCAAAGTTATTTTCTTATTTGCATGACAGAAAGACTAATGCCAGTGGAACTGTGAGAACAAACTGCAAAGGCATGCCTGCTATATCAAATAAACTTAGAAAAGGCGAGATCGAATTTATGTCAACAGATGAACTTCTTGCTCTGAAGTGGCAGGACAAGTAGGAAGTGAGGATGCTATCAACTCTTCACACAAACGAAATTACAGCGACTAACAAAATTGACAGAACCACGAATGAACCAAAAACAAAAGCAGCTTGCATCGCAAGCTACACTGAAAAAATGTGGGCTGCCGACAGGAGCGACATGATGCTAAGTTCAGTAGAATATGTACGAAAAACTTTAAAATGGTATAAAAAAGTATTTTTTCATTTGCTGGATCTGTCTCTGCTCAATGCGCATGCATTATTTAAAACTCAAACGGGACGAAATGTTTCAGTGTCTGATTTTCAACAGAAACTTAGCAAGGAGATCCTAGAGATTGACCACCAACCCCAAACAGAGGGACGTCGTGGAAGGAGACCGGCTGATGGTGACAATCCCTTCCGCCTAACCGAGCGCCACTTTATCTCGCTATTCCCAGGAACTTCAACGAAGAAGGCCGCCCAGAGAAGGTGTATTGTATCTGCAAAACATGATGAAATAAGTGACACAAAATAAATTTATGTAAAATGTAATTTGCCTTTAAGTTTGAATTTTTGTTTCGAGAGATATCACACTTTGACGTACTACTAATGTAATATGTTTTGTATTTTTTTCTCCTAATAAAGTACCTTTTTTGAACAAAATAAGACTTTATGGACAAAGATTTAAAAACGGAAACGTTTTACATCGACAATTCTGGATATTGCGTCTCATTTTTATCTCAATAATAACGGTAGACTGCTACAGTCGTATATACGATGGTCGGTCAAAAAGTAATGCCTCCCATTTTTTTCTACTTAAATAATTTAAGTGAAAAATTGGAATTTGGCGCCATTCCTCAAACCTTCTTCTGCAATCCACTGCAGTAGGAACTTTCTGTGTCAACAGGTGGCAGCACAGCAGAAGTTTGTAAGATGGCCGAAATCGATGGTCGTTTGAGACAGCGTTGTGTGATTGAATTCTTGAATGCAGAAGGTGAAACGCCCATACGCATTCATGAAAGACTGAAGAAGGTGTATGGTGTTGTGACAGTGGATGTCAGCACTGTTATACGATGGGTTCGTCGTTGTAAGGAAGCTGAAGGGCAAACACCGTTGACTGACGAAAAGCGGAGCGGCAGGCCGGTGAGTGCAGTGACTCCACACAACATTCAGCAAGTTGATGACATCATTCGTGGTGACCGTCGGGTGACTGCAGATGAAGTGTGTCGCATTATTTCTCTTAGTAAAGGCAGTGTGATCACGATTATTAAACAATTGGGGTACTCAAAAGTTTGTGCACGGTGGGTTCCAAGAATGTTAACCGATCAGAATAAAGAGGCAAGGAAAACAATAGCCTCCAAACACTTGCAGCGCTTCCGTTTGGAGGGAGATGAGTTTCTGAAAAAAAATTGTGACCGAACCCGAATCAAAGAGGCAGTCAATGGAGTGGCGTCACACAAGCTCGCCGAGGAAGAAAAAATTCAAAACTGTGCGATCGGCAGGGAAAGTTATGGCAACAGTTTTCTGGGATACAGAGGGTGTGATTCTGGTTGATTTTTTGGAGCAGGGATGCACAATAAATTCTGTTCAATACGTCACAACCCTCAAAAAACTTAAAGCACGTCTTCAGCGAGTTCGCCCAACAAAATCAATGGCAGATGTTCTTCTTTTGCATGACAATGCAAGACCACACACCAGTCGTCACACCTCTGACGAGATTGTCAAAATTGGATGGGAAGTTTTGCCTCATCCCCCATACAGCCCTGACCTGGCACCATCAGACTTCCATCTGTTCGGGCCACTAAAAGAAGCTCATCGTGGGATTCATTTTGAAGATGAGGAGGCCGTCAAAACATCCGTGCGTCAATGGCTTAGGAAGCAGAGCTGTGATTTTTACCGTGCTGGGATACATGCCCTTGTTCAAAGATGGACCAAAACTGTAGAGATGGGCGGAGATTACATTGAAAAATGACAAAATGATCCTCAATGTTGTGGTTTTCAACCTATGTAATTGCATTTAAATTTCCTGACAATTAAACGTAGGAAAAAAAATAGGAGGCATTACTTTTTGACTGACCCTCGTATATGCACCGGGTGAAAATAAGGAGCAAAGGGCGGGAGCCGCTGAGAGTAAATGCGCAGTGAAAGGGTTAATAACTGGAACTGGTTCCAGCATTCTCAAGGAGATTTTTGTTCCCTCGTTAAGCTTTTCCGACAAAAAATTGGTGGCAATGCATAAATCAGGAAAAACTTTCCTTGCACCAATTGTTAATACACACATCATAAACTACATTCAAAGATGTACGCAATATGTAAGGCAGTCAACATAAAATATAAAAAATACAAAAGGTTTGCATCATCTCCGTTCCGAGAGTTCCGGAACATGTACAGAAAATTTGAATAGAGATCAACATAAATTTCATTTCCGCTCTTTTTATTGCTCATGAAAACCAGACCTTCAAAGGCGGTGGTCTCTATTGCTGTACACACCGGTACCTCTAATACCCAGTAGCACTTCCTCTTGCATTGATACATGCCTGTATTCGTTGTGGCATACTGGCCATAAGTTCATTAAGGCAGTGTTGGTCCAGATTGTCCCACTCCTCAACGACGATTCGGCGTAAATTCCTCAGAGTGGTTGGTGGGCCACGTCACCATAAACACCCCTTCTCCATCTATCCCAGGCATGTCCGATAGGGTTCATGTATGAAGAACATGCTGGCCACTCTGGTCGAGCGATGTTGTTATCCTGAAGGAAATCATTCCCAAGATTTACACGGTGTGGGCGCGATTTGTCGTCCATGAAGACATATGCGTCGCCAGTATGCTGCCGATATCGTTGCACTGTCGGTCGGAGGATGGCATTCACGTATCGTACAGCCGTTACGGCGCCTTCTATAACCACCAGCGGCGTACGTCGGCCTCACAAAATGCCACACGAAAACAGCAGAGAACCTCCACCTTGCAGCACTCGCTGGACAGTGTGTCTAAGGCGTTCAGCCTGACCGAGTTGCCTCCGAACACGTCTCCAACGATTGCCCGGTTGAAGGCATATGCGACACACATTAGTGAAGAGAACGTGAGGCCAATCCTGAGCAGCCTATTCGCCATGTTGTCGGCCTGAGCGAGGCATGTCATCGACAGTTCCTGTCTCTCTGTATCTCTTCCACATTCTAACAAGATCGCTTTGGTTCACTCCGATCTGTACCGCACTGAATGCTGTCGTGGTTGCAAAGGTGGACCTCGCCATGGACGTCGCATCATGCACCCTATTGCGCACAGTTTGAGTCGTAACACGACGTCATGTGGCTGCACGAAAAGTATCTTTCAACATGGTGGCGTTGCTGTCAGGGTTCCTCCGAGCCATAATCCGTAGGTGGCGGTCATCCACTGCAGTAGTAGCCCTTGGGCGGCCTGTCATCCGCAGCGCCTATCTCTCTGTGTATCTCTTCCATGTCCGAACAACATCGCTTTAGTTGACTCCGAAATGCCTGGACACTTCCCTTTTTGATAGTCCTTTCTGGCACAAAGTAACAATGTGGACGCGATCGAAACGCGGTATTGACCGTCTAGGCAAGGTTTAACTAGATACGAGCTGTGTACCTCCATCCTGGTGGAATGACTGGTACAGATCTGCTATCTGACCCCTTCCGCCTAATAGGAGCCGCTTATGCGTGGTAGTTTACATCGCTGAACAGTCAAAGAAACTGTGTTTGTGATACAATATCCACAGTCAACGTCTATCTTCAGGAGTTCTGGAACCGGAGTGATGCAAAACTTTTGAAGTGTGTACATAATTCACACCCAGGTACTCAGGACTAGACGTTCCACACAGGTGACACCTGCATGTGAAACTTTTCCAAGAGTTAGATAGGTGCAGTTTTAGTGATATGATTTCTTCGCTGTGCAAAGATTACCCCGCCAGACTGACTGACAGCAAACAGGTGGCGCTGACTCTTTAAGGCCTGGGAACCGTTGAGTTAAGTAGAGGCACACCCGTTAAAAAACGCCTATTTTTTGTTGGTAGGAAACTTCTTGACGGCTCAGGAATGCAGAGGCACACTTGAAGTAATTCCTAGAGGTGTGCAGTCCGCTAGGGAGCCAACAGACCATACTGATCGGGTGTTCCTGGGATATGCACCAGCTGCTGCAACTACGGAAACATTGTAACCCTGTGCGTACACTGCGCTATGAAGTGGTCACATGTGGTTGTTCATTGTTCATTCACCCCCCCCCCCCCCCTAAAAAAAAATCCTTCTTACTTGCCCAGTCACTGAGTCGTGTCTATGCCCAGTCGGATCAGACGTGAGAGTATATTTGTATTATTGATCCAATATTATACAAAAATTCTTCCATGTATTAATCCTTCGCTGAGTGGTTTTAGGCCCTTCAGTCCGGAACCACTCTGCTGCTACGGTCGCAGGTTCGCATCCTGCCTCGGCCAGGGATATGTGTGATGTTCTTAGATTAGTTAGGTTTAAGTAGTTCTAAGTCTAGGGGCTGAAGACCTCAGACGTTAAGTCCCATAGTGCTTAGGGCCATTTGAACCATTAATCATTCAACCAATTTTTGTTGTTTCATTTCAACTTCAACTACGTGTAAATTTCCTTAGTTCCAGTTTATTATATTTTTGCACTCAGCAAGGGACCACCTCATTTTAAATTAAAACAATTTCTATTCAATACATTTTGATGCCCACAGTGTGGCAGTTAGTATTTTAATTACTCAATTTATTTCTGAATTTACGACACTGTGGTGTACAGTGCTTGCGACGCTATCTCTCTCTCTCTCTCTCTCTCTCTCTCTCTCTCTCTCTCTCTCTCTCTCTCTCTCTCTCTCGCACACACACACACACACACACACACACACACACACACACACACACACACACACACACACGCTCCGTCCTAACAGGCCTTGTGGCCTTGTAAGGCCCAACGGAACTGACCGGCCGCCGTGTCATCCTCAACTCACAGGCGGATATAGTGTGGGGCATGTGGTCAGCACACCGCTCTGCCGGCCGTATGTCAGTTTACGAGACCGGAGCGGCCACTTCTCAATTAAGTAGCTCCTCAGTTATCCACACACGTTCTGAGTGCACCCTACTTGCCAACGGCGCTCAGCAGACCGGGTGGTCACCCATCCAAGGCCTTTGTTACTATGCTTCTTAGTAAAGAGAGAGCTACGAGGACATTCAAAGTGCGCAGGTCGTCGTGTGTCAGTGAACTGCGCCAGCCGCCCTTCCGGAGCAGTGGTGTGAAACCTCCCAGCACTTACAAGAAGAATGCATACTTGTGACATTGTCCCGTTTATCTGAGCAATCACTAACAGTTTTCGCAAGCTGTGAGAAAAGTGTTCTTCTGCAGTAAATCCAAAGTATTATTTTCCTGTGTTCAATGCAAATGAATGAATTGTATATGAACCATGGACCTTGCCGTTGGTGGGGAGGGTTGCGTGCCTCAGCGATACAGGCCAGACAAAAAAAAAATGGTTCAAATGGCTCTGAGCACTATGGGACTCAACTGCTGTGGTCATTAGTCCCCTAGAACTTAGAACTACTTAAACCTAAATAACCTAAGGACATCACACACATCCATGCCCGAGGCAGGATTCGAACCTGCGACCGTAGCAGTCGCACGGTTCCGGACTACGCGCCCAGAACCGCGAGACCACCGCATAGGCCAGACAAACGCGTGGTTCCTGAAGAGGGGCAGCAGCCTTTTCAGTAGTTGCAGGGGCAACAGTCTGGATGATTGAATGATCTGGCCTTGTAACACTAACCAAAACAGCCTCGCTGTACTGGTACTGCGAACGGTTGAAAGCCAGGGGAAACTACAGCCGCTATTTTTCCCGAGGGCATACAGCTTTACTGTATGGTTAATGATGATGGCGTCCTCTTGGTAAAATATTCCGGAGGTAAAATAGTCCACCATTCGGATCTCCGGGCGGGGACTACTCAAGAGGACGTCGTTATCAGGAGAAAGAAAACAGGCATTCTACGGATCGGAGAGTGGAATGTCAGATCCCTTAATCGGGCAGGTAGGTTAGAAAATTTAAAAAGGGAAATGGATAGGTTAAAGTTAGATATAGTGGGAATTAGTGAAGTTCGGTGGCAGGAGGAACAAGACTTTTGGTCAGGCGAATACAGGGTTATAAATACAAAGTCAAATAGGGGTAATGCAGAAGTAGGTTTAATAATGAATAAAAAAATAGGAATGCGGGTAGGCTACTACCAACAGCATTTTATTTATTTATTATTGTTTTTTTTTTTTGTCATCAGTCTACAGACTGGTTTGATGCGGCCCGCCACGAATTCCTTTCCTGTGCTAACCTCTTCATCTCAGAGTAGCACTTGCAACCTACGTCCTCAATTATTTGCTTGACGTATTCCAATCTGTGCCTTCCTCTACAGTTTTTGCCCTCCACAGCTCCCTCTAGTACCATGGAAGTCATTCCCTCATGTCTTAGCAGATGTCCTATCATCCTGTCCCTTCTCCTTATCAGTGTTTTCCACATATTCCTTTCCTTTCCGATTCTGCGTAGAACCTCCTCATTCCTTACCTTATCAGTCCACCTAATTTTCAACATTCGTCTATAGCACCACATCTCAAATGCTTCGATTCTCTTCTGTTCAGGTTTTCCCACAGTCCATGTTTCACTACCATACAATGCTGTACTCCAGACGTACATCCTCAGAAATTTCTTCCTCAAATTAAGGCCGGTATTTGATATTAGTAGACTTCTCTTGGCCATAAATGCTTTTTTTTGGCCATTGCGAGTCTGCCTTTGATGTCCTCCTTGCTCCGTCCGTCATTGGTTATTATACTGCCTAGGTAGCAGAATTCCTTAACTTCATTGACTTCGTGACCATCAATCCTGATGTTACGTTTCTCGCTGTTCTCATTTCTACAACTTCTCATTACCTTCGTCTTTCTCCGATTTACTCTCAAACCATACTGTGTACTCATTAGACTGTTCAATCCGTTCAGCAGATCATTTAATTCTTCTTCACTTTCACTCAGGATAGCAATGTCATCAGCAAATCGTATCATTGATATCTTTTCAACTTGTACTTTAATTCCACTCCTGACCCTTTCTTTTATTTCCATCATTGCTTCCTCGATGTACAGATTGAAGAGTAGGGGCGAAAGGCTACAGCCCTCTCTTACTCCCTTCTTAATGCGAGCACTTCATTCTTGATCGTCCACTCTTATTATTCCCTCTTGGTTGTTGTACATATTGTACACTCCTGGAAATGGAAAAAAGAACACATTGACACCAGTGTGTCAGACCCACCATACTTGCTCCGGACACTGCGAGAGGGCTGTACAAGCAATGATCACACGCACGACACAGCGGACACACCAGGAACCGCGGTGTTCGCCGTCGAATGGCGCTAGCTGCTTAGCATTTGTGCACCGCCGCCGTCAGTGTCAGCCAGTTTGCCGTGGCATACGGAGCTCCATCGCAGTCTTTAACACTGGTAGCATGCCGCGACAGCGTGGAAGTGAACCGTATGTGCAGTTGACGGACTTTGAGCGAGGGCGTATAGAGGGCATGCGGGAGGCCGGGTGGACGTACCGCCGAATTGCTCAACACGTGGGGCGTGAGGTCTCCACAGTACATCGATGTTGTCGCCAGTGGTCGGCGGAAGGTGCACGTGCCCGTCGACCTGGGACCGGACCGCAGCGACGCACGGATGCACGCCAAGACCGTAGGATCCTACGCAGTGCCCTAGGGGACCGCACCGCCACTTCCCAGCAAATTAGGGACACTGTTGCTCCTAGGGTATCGGCGTTTAGGCCATCTTCCGCTCACGCCCCAACATCGTGCAGCCCACCTCCAGTGGTGTCGCGACAGGCGTGAATGGAGGGACGAATGGAGACGTGTCGTCTTCAGCGATGAGAGTCGCTTCTGCCTTGGTGCCAATGATGGTCGTATGCGTGTTTGGCGCCGTGCAGGTGAGCGCCACAGTCAGGACTGCATACGACCGAGGCACACAGGGCCAACACCCGGCATCATGGTTTGGGGAGCGATCTCCTACACTGGCCGTACACCTCTGGTGATCGTCGAGGGGACACTGAATAGTGCACGGTACATCCAAACTGTCATCGAACCCATCGTTCTACCATTCCTAGACCGGCAAGGAAGTTGCTGTTCCAACAGGACAATGCACGTCCGCATGTATCCCGTGCCACCCAAAGTGCTGTAGAAGGTGTAAGTCAACTACCCTGGCCAGCAAGATCTCCGGATCTGTCCCCCATTGAGCATGTTTGGGACTGGATGAAGCGTCGTCTCACGCGGTCTGCACGTCCAGCACGAACGCTGGTCCAACTGAGGCGCCAGGTGGAAATCTCATGGCAAGCCGTTCCACAGGACTACATCCAGCATCTCTACGATGGTCTCCATGGGAGAATAGCAGCCTGCATTGCTGCGAAAGGTGGATATACGCTGTACTAGTGCCGACATTGTGCATGCTCTGTTGCCTGTGTCTATGTGCCTGTGGTTCTGTCAGTGTGATCATGTGATGTATCTGACCCCAGGAATGTCTCAATAAAGTTTCCCCTTCCTGGGACAGTGAATTCACGGTGTTCTTATTTCAATTTCCAGGAGTGTATATGACCCGTCTCTCCCTATAGCTTACCCCTACTTTTTTCAGAATCCCGAACAGCTTGCACCATTTTATATTGTCCAACGCTTTTTCCAGACCGACAAATCCTATGAACGTGTCTTGATTTTTCTTTAGCCTTGCTTCCATTATTAGCCGTAACGTCAGAATTGCCTCTCTCGTGCCTTTACTTTTCCTAAAGACAAACCGATCGTCACCTAGCGCATTCTCAATTTTCTTTTCCATTCTTCTGTATATTATTCTTGTAAGCAGCTTCGATGCACGAGCTGTTAAGCTGATTGTGCGATAATTCTCGCACTTGTCAGCTCTTGCCGTCTTCGGAATTGTGTGGATGATGCTTTTCCTAAAGTCAGATGGTATGTCGCCAGACTCATATATTCTACACACCAACGTGAATAGTCGTTTTGTTGCCACTTCCCCTAATGATTTTAGAAATTCTGATGGAATGTTATCCATCCCTTCTGCCTTATTTGACCGTAAGTCCTCCAAAGCTCTTTTAAATTGCGATTCTAATACTGGATCTCCTATCTCTTCTAAATCGACTCCTGTTTCTTCTTCTATCACATCAGACAAATCTTCACCCTCATAGAGGCTTTCAATGTATTCTTTCCACCTATTTGCTCTCTCCTCTGGATTTAACAGTGGAATTCCCGTTGCACTTTTAATGTTACCACCGTTGCTTTTAATGTCACCAAAGGTTGTTTTGACTTTCCTGTATGCTGAGTCTGTCCTTCCGACAATCATATCTTTTTCGATGTCTTCACATTTTTCCTGCAGCCATTTCGTCTTAGCTTCCCTGCACTTCCTATTTAGTTCATTCCTCAGCGACTTGTATTTCTGTATTCCTGATTTTCCCGGAACATTTTTGTACTTCCTCCTTTCATCAATCAACTGAAGTATTTCTTCTGTTACCCATGGTTTCTTCGCAGCTACCTTCTTTGTACCTATGTTTTCCTTCCCAACGTCTGTGATGGCCCTTTTTAGAGACGTCCATTCCTCTCCAACTGTGTTGCCTACTGCGCTATTCCTTATTGCTGTATCTATAGCGTTAGAGAACTTCGAACGTATCTCGTCATTCCTTAGAACTTACGTATCCCACTTCTTTGCGTATTGATTCTTCCTGAATAATGTCTTGAACTTCAGCCTACTCTCCATCACTACTATATTGTGATCAGAGTCTATATCTGCTCCTGGGTACGCCTTACAATCCAGTATCTGATTTCGGAATCTCTGTCTGACGATGATGTAATCTAACTGAACTCTTCCCGTGTCTCCAGGCCTTTTCCGAGTATACCTCCTCCTCTTGTGATGCTTGAACAGGGTATTCGCTATTACTAGCTGAAACTTGCTACAGAACTCAATTAGTCTTTCTCCTCTTTCATTCCTTGTCCCAAGCCCATATTCTCCTGTAACCTTTTCTTCTACTCCTTCCCCTACCAACAGCATAGTGAACGCATTATTGTGGCCAAGATAGATACGAAGCCCACGCCTACTACAGTAGTACAAGTTTATATGCCAACAAGCTGTGCAGATGACGAAGAAATTGAAGAAATGTATGACGAAATAAAAGAAATTATTCAGATGGTGAAGGGAGCCGAAAATTTAATAGTTATGGGTGACTGGAATTCAGTAGTAGGAAAAGGGAGAGAAGGGAACATAGTAGGTGAATATGGATTGGGGCTAAGAAATGAAAGAGGAAGACACCTAGTAGAATTTTGCACAGAGCACAACTAAATCATAGCTAACACTTGGTTCAAGAATCACGAAAAAGAAGGTTGTATACATGGAAGAACCCTGGAGATACTAAAAGGCTTCAGATAGATTATATAATGGTAAGACAGAGATTTAGGAACCAGATTTTAAATTGTAAGACATTTCCAGGGGCAGATGTAGACTCTGACCACAATCTATTGGTTATGAACTGTAGATTAAAACTGAAGAAACGGCAAAAAGGTGGGAATTTAAGGAGATGGGACCTGGATAAACTGACTAAACCAGAGGTTGTACAGAGTTTCAGGGAGAGCATAAGGGAACAATTGACAGGAATGGGGGAAAGAAATACAATGGGTAGCTTTGAGGGATGAAGTAGTGAAGGCAGCAGAGGATCAAGTAGGTAAAAAGACGAGGGCTAGTAGAAATCCTAGGGTAACAGAAGAAATATTGAATTTAATTGATGAAAGGAGAAAATATAAAAACGCAGTAAATGAAGCAGGCAAAAAGGAATACAAACATCTCAAGAATGAGATCGACAGAAAGTGCAAAATGGCTAAGCAGGGATGGCTAGAGAATAAATGTAAGGATGTAAAGGCTTATCTCTCTAGGGGTAAGATAGATACTGCCTACAGGAAAATTAAAGAGACCTTTGAAAAAAAGAGAACCACTTGTATGAATATCAAGAGCTCAGATGGAAACCCAGTTCTAAGCAAAGAAGGTAAAGCAGAAAGGTGGAAGGAGTATATAGAGGGTCTATACAAGGGCGATGTACTTGAGGACAATATTATGGAAATGTAAGAGTTTGTAGATGAAGATGAGATACGATACTGAGTGAAGAGTTTGAGAGAGCACTGAAAGACCTAAGTCGACACAAGGCCCCAGGAGTACACAACATTCCATTAGAACAACTGACTGCCTTGGGAGAATCAGTCCTGACAAAACTCTACCATCTGGTGAGCAAGATATATGAGACGGGCGAAATATCCTCAGACTTCAAGAAGAATATAGTAATTCCAATCCCACAGAAATCAGGTGTTAACAGATGTGAAAATTACCGAACCATCAGTTTAATAAGTCATGGCTGCAAAATACTAAAGCGAATTCTCTTCAGACGAATGGAAAAACTAGTATAAGCCGACCTCGGGGAAGATCAGTTTGGATTCCGTAGAAATATAGGAACACGTGAGGCAATACTCACCCTACGGCTTATCTTAGAAGCTACATTAAGGAAAGGCAAACCTACGTTTCTAGCATTTGTAGACTTAGAGAAAGGTTTTGACAATGTTGACTGGAATACACTGTTTCGAATTCTGAAGGTGGCAGGGGTAAAATACAGGGAGCGAAAGGCTATTTACAATTTGTATAGAAACCAAATGGTAGTTATAAGAGTTGAGGGTCATGAAAGGGAAGCAGTGGTTGTGAAGGGAGTGAGACAGGGTTGTAGCCTCTCCCTGATGTTATTCAATTTGTATATTGAGCAAGCAGTGAAGGAAACAAAAGAAAAATTCGGAGTAGGTATTGAAATCCATGGAAAAGAAATAAAAACTTTGAGGTTCGCTGATGACATTGTAATTCTGTCAGAGACGGCAAAGGACTTGGAAGAGCAGTTGGACGGAATGGACAGTGTCTTGAAAAGAGGATATAAGATGAACACCAACAAAAGCAAAACGAGGATAATGGAATGTAGTCGAATAAAGTCGGGTGAGACTGAGGGAATTAGATTAGGAAATGAGACACTTAAAGTAGTAAAGGAGTTTTGCTATTTGGGGAGCAAAATAACTGATGATGGTCGAAGTAGAGAGGATATAAAATGTAGACTGGCAATGGCAAGGAAAGCGTTTCTGAAGAAGAGAAATTTGTTAACATCGAGTATAGATTTGTCAGGAAGTCGTTTCTTAAAGTATTTGTATGGAGTGTAGCCATGTATAGAAGTGAAACATGGACGATAATTAGTTTCGATAAGTAGAGAATAGAAGCTTTCGAAATGTGGTGCTACAGAAGAATGCTGAAGATTAGATGGGTAGATCACATAACTAATGAGGAGGTATTGAATAGAGTTGGGGAGAAGAGGACCTTGTGGCACAACTTGACTAGAAGAAGGGATCGGTTGGTAGGACATGTTCTGAGGCATCAAGGGATCACCAATTTAGCATTGGAGGGCAGTGTGGAGGGTAAAAATCGTAGAGGGAGACCGAGAGATGAATACACCAAGCAGATTCAGAAGGATGTAGGTTGTAGTAGGTACTGGGAGATGAAGTAGCTTGCACAGGATAGAGTAGCATGGAGAGCTGCATTAAAGCAGTCTCAGGACTGAAGACCACAACAACAACAAGAACAACAACAACATTGTATATTCTCTTTCAACATTATTATTAGCAATCATGCCTTCCATTATTTTGTTTTAAATGAGCGTATTTGTTCGTTATAGCAATTGTTAGCTCTATTTTCAGGATTCCTAGAGCATTGGTGATGATAGTTTTGTGTGTTTAATGGGCAGATCTTTCTTCATCACAAAGAACTTATTTAAATTTCCAGTGTTATCTCACAGATTTATATATTAGTTGGTTCATTTATCCTGGCAGGAGTAGAGCGTTCGCGCCCTTACTTACATAGTACCTGTAATGGCACTGATTTGCGATCTGAGGAGTAAAAGCATTGGAGAAAATAGTTACGTTCAAACAGTGCCTAAAGTCGGACTAGCTCCATAGCGAACCTCTATATCAGAGAGACACATAAAAATGAGTTAAAGTATTTCACAATGATGTAAATGCCGTGTGATTAGGGCCTCCCGTCGGGTAGACAGTTCGCCGGGTGCAAGTCTTTCGATTTGACGCCACTTCGGCGACTTGTGCTTCAATGGGGATAAATGATGATGATTAGGACAACGTAACAGCCAGACCCTGATCGGCGAAAATCTCCGACCCAGCCGGGAAATGAACCTGTGCCATTAGGATTGATATTCTGTCTCGCCGGCCACTCAGCTACCGGGGGGCGGACTTTATAATGATGATAATAATAATGTTTTCGTTATTAAATACCCCTCCCTCTCAACTTCATTAAATAGCGGAACGCGAAATATTTCTTTAGAGCTAACTGGCTTCGTTAAAGAAATTCTTTGACAGCGAAATTTAAAACTGTTCGTGAACCAGTTCCTCTTGGCACTTGTTCATCGGACTTCGTCAAATAAAAATGTGCAGTTTCTATGTGAGGAATGTAACTAATTATTATCCCAGTGGGATGACCGAAATGGCTGCAGAACAGGTCACCAACAAGCCGGCTCATTCTGACTATAAAACTCCACCGTTTCTTCCGTCGGATGAGTTGTTAAAATGTAATATTGTGGTAAAAACTAATAAAACCACAGTACATTGGTTTCCTTTTTATTTCAAGTCATTGTTCAACAAATAATAAACTTACAAGGACCACATATGTCTCTACAAACGAAGCCTCGAACAGATAAGAGGAGAAGAATGAAAAGAGCAAGCCAAAGAATACACGAAAAATTGACAAAGATTTCTCTTGTCCATGTTAACAAAAGTTATTAATCGGCGTTATTATAAGTCCAAATGGTATGCGAGTCATTTCTTGTAATATCAACATTGTTTTCCATTCAATAAAACATCACCGTCCTTTCAAATTTAACTGCTGCATTTTAATAAAGACAAGAAAAATATCATTGAGTCCTTACACTGCCTCCCCCCCCCCCCCCCTATTGAGTTGAACGCTTGTATTTCAGTGCTGAAATCAACTGAAAAACACTTCCCCTTAAATTGTATGACTCAAGTATCACGAAGTTTTAGTGGGATAGTCGGTTAAACAACTTTCCTGTTTGCAATAGCACATTTTCCCACATGAAAGTCTGGAGTAACTTAATACACTCAGGGTAATTTGTTTTTATTTTTTTAATCCAGTACCTGTCTTCGCAACATTCCAGCTCTGGTAAGTGAAACATATTTTCATTGCCTATTAGATCCCTGGAAACAGAAAAGATTGTAACAACTACAGAGGTATCTCTTTAATCAGCGCTGTGAGTAAATTCTTCTCAGGCGTTATTGAAAGGAAAGTGCGAGTATTAGTTGAGGACAAACTGGATGAAAATCAGTGTCGGATTAGGCCTCTGAGAGGTTGTCAGTACCAGATCTTTAGCTTACGGTAAATAATGGAGAAGTGTTACGAGGGGAACAAGGAATTGTATGTATGCTTTATAGATCTAGAAAAGGCATATGACCGGGTTCCTAGGAGTAAGTTATTGTCTGTTCTACGAGATTATGGAATAGGAGGAAAACTTTTGCAAGCAATTAAAGGTCATAGTCAGGCAGCAGTTAGAGTTGACGGTAAATTCAGTTCATGGTTCAGAATAATTTCAGTGGTAAGACGAGGCAACAACCTGTCTCCACTGTTGATCATATTATTTATGGATCATATGTTGAAAAAATAGACTGGCTGGGTGAGATTAAGATATGTGAACACAAAATAAGCAGTCTCGTATATGCGGATGACTTAGTTTTGATGGCAGATTCGATTGAAAGTTTGCAAAGTAATATTTCAGAGCTAGATCACAAATGTAAGGACTATGGTATGACGATTAGCATCTCCAAAACGAAAGTAATGTCAGTGGGAAAGAGATATAAACGGATTGAGTGCCAAATAGGAGGAACAAAGTTAGAACAGGTGGACGGTTTTAAGTACTTAGGATGCATATTCTCACAGGATGGCAACATAGTGAAAGAACTGGAAGCGAGGTATAGCAAAGCTAATGCAGTGAGCGCTCAGCTACGAGCTACTCTCTTCTACAAGAAGGAAGTCCGTATTAAGACTAAGTTATATGTGTACCGTTCAATCTTTCGAGCAACTTTGTTGTATGGGAGCGAAAGCTGGGTGGATTCAGGTTACCTTATCAACAAGGTTGAGGTTACGGATATGAAAGTAGCTAGGATGATTGCAGGTACTAGTAGATGGGAACAATGGCAGGAGGGTGTCCACAATGAGTATATCAAAGAAAAACTGGGAATGAACTCTATAGATGTAGCAGTCAGGGCGAACAGGCTTAGATGGTGGGGTCATGTTACACGCATGGGAGAAGCAAGGTTACCCAAGAGACTCGTGGGTTCAGCAGTAGAGGGTAGGAGGAGTCGGGGTAGACCAAGTAGAAGATACCTGGATTCGGTTAAGAATGATCTTGAAGTAATAGGCTTAACATCAGAAGAGACATCAATGTTAGCACTGAATAGGGATCATGGAGAAATTTTATAAGGGGGACTATGCTCCAAACTGAAGGCTGAAAGGCATAATCTGTCTTAAATGATGAAGATGATTAGATCCTTTTTTTAGAATGCGCCACAGTTTCCTCGTATCACTACCTATTACTATCTCACATTATATTCACTTTTATCAAACGTCTTGAATGCACACAACAATTAATTATTCAGACAGCATTAATTACGTCTGTACCTCCCCTCCTCTTTTTCATAAAGTGCTTTATACAGGATCAGGTCCCATTCAGGAGAGTTTTAACTAGTAGTTAATTGAAATTTACATAGCATTTTGACATCAGCTCAAAGCTATTTTCATTTTCTTTTTGTTATGAGGTGGGAATAAAAAAGTATTCCAGGATACGAAGTTGTGGGAAATTTTCAATATATGTGGTTTTTTCTTTTTACACGTAGAGCAAGGCAATGCTACACGTACGCTTACTAATAAAAATGAAACTGCTTTCAATGCGCAAAACAACGTAACAGAAGCACCAATGCCTACAGGTGCTAGTCTCAAAGAAGACAGGTCAAAAAATTTCATCATGAAATTACTGGGGAAAACTTCACTTGATACCTACGCTTGTAATTCCGCGGCCAGTCTTATTTGTCTGTTCACCAAGCAAGCATTTATAAAAATACTAGCTGACAATTTTTAAACGGGTACTAACTAGCAGATGTTTTAAATCCACATGCTTTTTATCCATTCTGATAACATACTCATTTACGTTATAAAACAAGAAAAATGATTAACGCCCGTTACGCCTACCGTTACAGTTTATGTCTTTTCATGTGATTTGAACACATCATTAGAGGAAGTTCTTAACTTATTCAGCAGGTTATTATTCACTGGTAGAATCATTTCCGTTACAGGTAAATTATTATTTCATGATCCTGATGTGGGAAAATTATTGTACTTTGTCTCGAACAGGAGGAACATCCTTTCACTGCTGCTATAAATGAATATTAGTTTAAGCTTCCAGATCCTAGGCTACAGGTCAGAGCACATATACTTCTTCCACTACCTAGTACATTTTACCTCCCACTTCCATGAGTGTTCTTTACAACACTATTTGCCTTACTACATTTCTGAAGACGATAATTATGTGCCACAGTCAATGTGGATAAATTGTTTACTTTTGTTAGGCGAAAGCATCTTTCATATTGATTAGATATTTTACAAACTTTCACAAAACCATTTATTCATCCATTACTGAAATGCCATACCTTACAGACAATCGATTTATTCTTTCCTCCCTTGTCCTATAATCCGCACCAGACTGCAGTTAATTACCCATAATGCGCTATGTCAGTCGACTTCGATCCACTAAATAAACTTAGCCTGATATTAGAGCGGTCGTAATACATTCCTTTTCTTATCATAAGTATTGCAAACCCCAGCATTTTTAACGAACTTGTAAAAGTGTTTATAACTTGGCAAAATGATACACAGAGACACTACATGTTGTGCCAATGATGGATTGTTTTCAGTCTGATCATAAATCAACAAAGAAAACATAAAAATTTCCTACAGATTTCCTATAGATAATTTATGTGAAGCTTAAAATTCTCACATTTATAAAATGAAATTACGGCCTCATGTAAGGCTCATTAAAATTCTAAATAAATTTTAATCTAAAATAATATTAATTAGTATCAACCATAAAACAGTTATATGCTACACAAACTTTAATTCTGCACACACACACACAGTTGTAACTTGGGTGTGCAACTGTTGTAATTCCCAAACATGTATCTTTTCATGTAATATACCAAACCTGGTCGTCTGCTCGACCTTCTGGTATCCTGTCCCTATACTCCTAGTTGTAAGATTTGTGGTAATTTATTACTACTATATACTTTGTCAGTACCCATGTTTCAAAGGAACATTAGAATGGCAAATATAACCAGTCCTAACTTGATGTTCCGTACCAATTCTCACTTTTTCCTTAACAACATTCCATTGTTTTAGTATATCATTTGTTTAAGTACTAAGCTGAGACTGTACACAGCCCTTCCATTGACTTAAATGTTGTGTTAAAATTTTCTGTGTTTCTTCTAGCTCGTTCTTACCTGTCTGTATTGAAGTTCTTTGCTCTTTGCTCAAATAGAGCCACGAATTCCGCAGAGTCGACCTTTTTTGGAATACTTTTGTAGACTCCGCCAAGCAACATCCTCACTAACTAGAATAAGGCTTAGTCGTGGGACATTTCCAGAGCATTTATACCGACTGCGTATAAACCAAACACAAGCCGGTGACTGTGACAATACTACACAGGGAGAGCCGAACCATATACGCCGAATAGCCAAAGAAACTGGTCCCATATCGTGTAGAGCCCTCGGAGCACGCAGAAGTGCTGCAACAAGACGTAGGATGGACTCGACTAATGCCTAAAGTAGTGCTGGAGGGAACGGATACCATGAATTCTGCAGGGCCTCTTCTGAACAGCACGTTGCAAGACATCCCAGATATGCTCAATAATGTTCATGTCTGTGGAGTTTATCGGCCAGCGGAAGTGTTGAAACTCAGAAGAGTGTCCCTAGAGCCACTTCGTAATAATTTTGGACGTGTGTAGTGTCGCATTGTCCTGCTGGAATTGACCAAGTCCGTCGCTATGCACAGTGGTCGTGAATGGATACAGGAGATCAGAGAGGATGCTTAAGTTTGTGTCATCTGTCAGAGTCGTATCTCGACCTACCATGGGTCCCATGTCATTTCAACTGCACACGTCCAACTTCTTTGCAGAGCCTCCACCAGCTTCAAAAGTCCCCTGCTGACATGCGGGGTACATGGATTGATGGGGTTGTCTCCATACCCGTACACGTCCATCCACTCCACACAATTTGAAACGAGACTCTTTCGACGAGATATTATGTTTCCATTCATCAACAGTGTTGACGGGCCTAGGTGAGGCATAAAGCTTTGTGTCGTCTAGTCAGTCATCAAGGGTACACAACTGGGCCTTTGGATCCGAAATCTCATATCGATGGTTTTCGTTGAAAGGATCGCACGCTCACACGTGATGGTGGCCCAGCATTGAAATCTGCAGCAGTTTTGGAAATGGTTGCATTTCTGTCACGTTGAACGATTCTCTTAAGTCTCAGTTAGCCCCTTTCTTGCATGATCTTCTTCCAGCCGCTGCGATGTCAGAGATTTGATGTTATTCACGGTTTACTCGTGAAATGCTCGTACGGGAAAATCCCCACTTCATCGCTACCTTAGAGATGCTGCATCGCTCGTGCGCCGACTATAACACCACGTTCAAATTCACTTAAATCTTGATAACCTTTCATTGCAGCAACAGTAACCGATTACCAACGGCGCCAGACACTTCTGGCCTTATACATGCGTTGCCGACCGCAGCGCTATATTCTGCAGGTTTACATGTCTCTCTATTTGAATACGCATGCCTATACCAGGTTCTTTGGCTCTTCAGTATATAATGTATGTGTGTATCGTATTTTGAATTCTCATATATTTCGCCCTTATTTCAATTCTATTATTAATTAGTAACTTTTATTTTTATGTTTATTCTTCAAAAAGCTTTGCTACGTTGCCTTGATCATAGAAACATTGGAATCATAGAAATCTCGAAAAGAACGAGCGTCATGCGCAGGCTTGTTTGCCACGATGACATTTCTTCGTACGAATCTCACTCGAGAAAGAAACGTCGCAAATATTAATGAAGATTGCATATGTTGGTGATGCGTTCACTTTGATGGATCACTTTACCGAAAACTAGCACTTTCAGTTGTTTATGAATGAGTATAAACTTCAAGAATTTTACCTCGAACAACTTCAAATATTTTCTCACTCTACATACATGTAGTAGCCGAATAAGGACAACGCAATTTAATATACACCGGAAAAAAATTGTGCATTAATCTTCTACGAACACGGGTAGAAAAAGGAAAAATAAAACTAAAAACACAAAAGTATGAATCCGCGACGCTAGCCATTGTGCTGCCGCTTCCGTTGAAAAATTTACTGTCTAGAATACTCATAAAGTTCCTCGAAAACTTTGAGAGACGTTTTCTCAAAAATGGTCGAGTATCTACGCTTAAGCCGAGACAGGTGGTCGCTTATTTTGACTTCTCTTCCACTGAGCTGAGTTTCTGGGAAATCGGGTGAAGCATTTTACGTGTTCTTCTCGTGAGATCAATATACAGAATTATAAATCCGTTCACATATCATGGTTAACACGCAATCGGGGCCCGCATCTCGTGGTCGTGCGGTAGCGTTCTCGCTTCCCACGCCCGGGTTCCCGGGTTCGATTCCCGGCGGGGTCAGGGATTTTCTCTACCTCGTGATGGCTGGTTGTTGTGTGATGTCCTTAGGTTAGTTAGGTTTAAGTAGTTCTAAGTTCTAGGGGACTGATGACCATAGATGTTAAGTCCCATAGTGCTCAGAGCCATTTGAACCGCAATCGGGAAGTAGTAAGTCGTTGTTTCATTTACCAAACAGATAGGTAAATTTCCTGTATTTTTTGTAAATGCTTCTGATTCAGGAATGGAGCAGAATGTGACTGTATTACGTGTAGCAGGCGGTTCGTGTTGTAGTAGTCCTGTAAGGGCAAGTCATAGCAGTTATTCTAAAAACTCAGAAGTTTATTAGGGATGTTCATTTTCATTACTTTTGTCAGACTAATGTTCCCATTTCGTGCCCTCCTGAAGTAACAAACACTTCGTAATTAATACAAGTATGCATTTATAACTTATTTCTGCCTTAGAAAGATGTTTTATAACTTATTTCTGCCTTAGTAAGGTGCCGCTATTGTTTACAGGAGTCTGTTTTGTAAATGTGTGGTGAGTCACCCTGGAGAACGATGACACTGCTTCTGGCGACGGCTTATGTCATTTTCACGCAATGTGGCTTTATCAGACCCTGTTCGAGAGAACGTATCTATGGTTTATTCCTTATATAAGGATAGGAACTGGCCTTTAATGGCATACAGAGGGAGTGGCTTGACGAGAAATCAAATGTCCTCTAACAAATTTAAGTCAAAAGTCTTAAATTTATCTTGTGGAAGAGAACACACTATTTGTTTTATGGTTGAGCGACACCAGAATATCTTCAAAGGAAAATGATTGTACCGTTGCGCAGTATACAGGATGTATCAAAAATGACCGGTATATTTGAAACGGCAATACAAACTAAACGAGCAGCGATAGAAATACATCGTTTGTTGCTATATGCTTGGGACAACAGTACATTTTCAGGCAGACAAACTTTCGAAATCACAGTAGTTGCAATTGTCAACAACAGATAGCGCTGCGGTCTGGGAAACTCTATAGTACGATATTTTCCACATATCCACCATGCGTAGCAATAATATGGCGTAGTCTCTGAATGAAATTACCCGAAACTTTTGACAACGTGTCTGGCGGAATGGCCTCACATGCAGATGAGATGTACTGCTTCAGCTGTTCAATTGTTTCTGGATTCTGGCGGTACACCTGGTCTTTCAAGTGTCCCCACAGAAAGAAGTCACAGGGGTTCATGTATGGCGAATAGGGAGGCCAATCCACGCCGCCTCCTGTATGTTTCGGATAGCCCAAAGCAATCACACGATCATCGAAATATTCATTCAGGAAATTAAAGACGTCGGCCGTGCGATGTGGCCGGGCACCATCTTCCATGAACCACGAGGTGTTCGCAGTGTCGTCTAAGGCAGTTTGTACCACCACAAATTCACGAAGACGGTCCAGATAGCGTGATGCAGTAATCGTTTCGGATCTGAAAAATGGGCCAATGATTCCTTTGGAAGAAATGGCGGCCCAGACCAATACTTTTTCAGGATGCAGGGACGATGGGACTGCAACATGTGGCTTTTCGGTTCCCCATATGCGCCAGTTCTGTTTATTGACGAAGCCGTCCAGGTAAAAATAAGCTTCGTCAGTAAACCAAATGCTGCCCACATGCATATCGCCGTCATCAATCCTGTGCACTATATCGTTAGCGAATGTCTCTCGTGCAGCAATGGTAGCGGCGCTGAGGGGTTGCCGCGTTTGAATTTTGTATGGATAGAGGTGTAAACTCTGGCGCATGAGACGATACGTGGACGTTGGCGTCATTTGGACCGCAGCTGCAACACGGCGAACGGAAACCCGAGGCCGCTGTTGGATCACCTGCTGCGCGTTGCCCTCTGTGGTTGCCGTACGCGGTCGCTATACCATTCCAACACGTTCATCCGTCACGTTCCCAGTCCGTTGAAATTTTTCAAACAGATCCTTTATTGTATCGCTTTTCGGTCCTTTGGTTACATTAAACCTCCGTTGAAAACTTCGTCTTGTTGCAACAACACTGTGTTCTATGCGGTGGAATTCCAACACCAGAAAAATCCTCTCTTCTAAGGAATAAAGCATGTTTTCCACAGCACACTTGCACGTTGTGAACAGCACACGCTTACAGCAGAAAGACGACGTACAGAATGGCGCACCCACAGACTGCGTTGTCTTCTATATCTTTCACATCACTTGCAGCGCCATCTGTTGTTGAAAATTGTAACTACTGTAATTTCGAAAGTTTGTCCGCCTGAAAATGTACTGTTGTCCCAAGCATATTGCAACAAACGGTGTATTTCTATCGCTGCTCGTTTAGTTTTTATTGCCGTTTCAAATATACCGGTCATTGTTGAAACACCCATGTCTGTATTAACGTGCTTGAATGTACTCACAAGGGTAAGGCCTCAGACACGGCCAATCGATTCGGCTCAAATTTGGCAGGTCGCTTGTGTACAACCTAAAACGAAGGAATCTAAGATATTTTGGGTCAACACCCCCACAATTTTGAGAAAAGCACCCTAAAAGTTTATGACGAGCAAACGACTCAAAATTGGCGGGATCGATAGATAATTGTAAATAGAGCATTTTTCATCATCAGGTATGGGGTCCGAGAACGCATACTTTACTTTTGCTTCAAGGGGTATAGCGCCATAGTTCAATCGTTTAGTAACCGATCCATAATACTCATCGGGAACCGACGAGGCACATATTCCCAGTGACGTGTAGATTTCCCAAGTGTTATGACCATTTTGCGATTCACCAGTCGGAATATCTTCCACTGAATCACCTGCTTCGTCTTCATGGTATAGTACTTCAGTATCAACAAAAGTCCTTTCGTTCGTCAGCTCCAAAAATCGCTCAACTTAAGCCGCTCCTATCAATCTGTAACGTCGAGAAACAGAACCACCTGCTTCCGGTAGTGCATTGATAATGCATCTGTCTTGCAACACTTTTACAGACCAAAACACAGCGCTGGTAACTTCCTGCTTGCCATCGTCTGTGACAGGCTCCCAACTATATAATACAGTGCTGTCGGCCGCGGTGGTCTCGCGGTTCTAGGCGAGCAGTCCGGAACCGTGCGACTGCTACGGTCGCAGGTTCGAATCCTGCCTCGGGCATGGATGTGTGTGATGTCCTTAGGTTAGTTAAGTTTAAGTAGTTCTAAGTTCTAGGGCACTGATGACCACAGCAGTTGAGTCCCATAGTGCTCAGAGCCATTTGAACCATTTTTTAATACAGCGCTAGTCGAAGGGTGTACATCATCCATTATTCAGATTATGCACCTGAAAGATACGACATAACAAATGAAAACTAGTCACTACGGCATAAACAGACGAGTTAATTACTACAAACAACATACAGTACTCGTCAATGTTACTTACTGAAGAACACTGTATTCAATCACAAAACGTATTTCATTCGGCGCATTAACGATGGAAAAATCACTACACGTATCCGCGAGGTTCGCGGCAGCCTAATGACGGAAAACAAATACTTCCGTTTGACTTCTATAAGGCTCGTGCTGGACATCTTCTCTCTTCCGGGTTCACAACTATGATGTGACGACGAGGCAACCGGGACAACATAACACTCCCCGCGTGCATTCTGTCCCGTGCCTCGCTGTAAACAAGCTTCGCACGGATGGCTGTCTGTGATCCCTCGTGAGCAATTCGCAACGCTCTTACTCGGAGCTGTTTTCATGTGGCACGGCTTAAAAGTTTAATGCTTTACTAACTCACGGCGTTTAGGAAACTAGTTGGCCTACCTTATTATTATCCTATACCTATCATTTGAGATATCGAAAAAAGCAAACGAGAGGGGAGTAAGATCCGCTAGGTTCCTTCGAACCCGAGTTTTCCGATTCCCAGCCAGTTACATTGGACGTTGCGCAGTCGGTGAAAATCCTTTACCATGTAGGTACAGAAGCGGCAGTTGTAAACGTTTCTTATCCTCGATTTCTGGAAAATTTTGCTTTTGCGGACCCCATACATAATGATGAAAAATGCTGTACTCACAATTATCTATCGATCCCTCCAATTTTGAGTCGATTGCTGGTCATAAACTTTAGGGGTGATTTTCTGATAATTGCGGGGATGTTGCCTCAAAATATCGTAGGATCCTCCGTTTTAGTTTGTACACAAGCGACCTGCCAAATTAAAGCCGAATCGGTTGGCCGTGTTTGAGGCCTTCCCCTTGTCAGATGCACATCTACACTGTTACTAGACGAGTGCACTTGACAATTAAGAGACGTTGTACATTTTCCTCGGCGGATGAAGTACATTTATTTGAGTCTTTTAATGAATCTCAACCTGTCACCTGCTTTTATATGGCTACTACTAATTGGTGTAAAGTGACAAGAAGTTCCAGATAGTAACGCCACATCCTACTCCTCAGATGGTAGGTGAGTCAATATTATAGCGACATGATGACCTATATTAAATGGTATAGGTGTTAAATGATGTTGTTACTAAAAATATTTGAATTGCATATTCAGTGTTGTGTTATACTCTGTTTCATGTCGAGAAAAGGCGCCATAACTTGGCAGCACCTTCGACGCCGCCGCCATTGACCGTGAGCTGGCTTCTGTTGCCCTCCGAGCGAAGGCCGTACAGCGAGAAGTGATCCCGCCGGCAATTGTTAACGCCTTTGATGTAAATCAAATTAATGAATGAAAATAATTGTTGAAATGATTTGTAATAATGAGTGATGTTGAAAATGCAAAAATGCTTTGTTTAAGATCAGATCTTGCTTGTACTTGATACTTAGAACATCTCTATTACTGTATGACTTCTGAAGTGAAATGTACATCAATAACAGTGAAAGATAACGTTTTCCTCAATAAAGAATAATGATATGTTGAAAAATGATAAAGATGTGCATGAATTGGTTTTAGCCAGTTGTTGTCATGCGATGACTGACTTTAGGTCCGAATTTCATTGACGAATTTTGAATGTTCATTGAATAATCAAGTTAGGCACCAATCGACATGTTGAGAGTTGTCAGAAGAGATATTAGACTATTGGTGCAATCCGGAGGAAGCCAAGAAGTATTATGAATGTTCGCTACGCACAATACTGAATCTTCGTTTTTACTTTCCACGTGTGATCGAAAGTTTTCATTACTACAACTCATACTGTTTCGTAACCTGTTTAAAACTGGGCATGGCACCCCATTGGTCGATCCACGTGAAGTCACTACGGATGTTTGTCGTTAGGTGCACTGTGTCCAGTGACTTCTCGCCAATAGTGTAATCAAACGGCAATGGAGGTGTCTGGTTTTTTTATTTATTTACATTTAGAGTCGACTGCCTGCATCTGCGTCAATCATCTGCCGTCTGCGTGTCTTTTTATATTTCGCTACAGTTTTCTCGCGCTTCAACGGTACTGTAGACGGCTGTAGGGGAAAACAGAGCCTGGAATACATCCAGCAAATAATAGAGGACGTACGTTGGAAATGCTGCTCTGAGATGAAAACGTTGGGACAGGAAATGAGCTCGTGGGGGGGAGGGGCGCGTGCGTATCAGTTCAGTCAAATGAGTGGTGATTCTAAAAGAAAGCAGACAACAACTTCGTCCCAGAACAGTCTATCACAGAACTAAAGCCACATAACACTTCCTCCAGGCTATTAAGGGGATGTTTACCATCTTTGGCCCAAAAAAGGCATGTTCTTTGAAAATTGTTTTCTCGGGATGTGTTATAGATATCAATATCAAATTTGGTCAAAATTTTTATTGATATTTCCTCTACAAACTGGAATTTTATAAAGAGGACATGTCGATTCAACACAGAGTACGCGAAAGAACTTGCCCCCCTTCTAACAGCCGTGTACCGCAAGTCTCTAGAGGAACGGAAGATTCCAAATGGTTGGAAAAGACCACAGGTAATCCCAGTCATCAAGAAGGGTCGTGGAGCAGAAGCGCAAAACTATAGACCTATATCTTTGACGTCGATCTGTTGTATAATTTTAGAACATGTTTTTGCCAGCGTATCATGTCGTTTGTGGGAACCCAGATTCTACTCTGTAGGAATCGACATGGATTCCGGAAACAGCGATCGTGTGAGACCCAATTCGCTTTATTTGTTCTTGAGACCCAGAAAATATTAGATACAGGCTCCCAGGTAGATGCTATTTTCATTGACTTCGGCGTTCGATACAGTTCCGCACTGTCGCCTGATGAACAAAGTAAGAGCCTACGGAATAACAGACCAGCTGTGTGGCTGGATTGAAGAGTTCTTAGCAAACAGAACACACCATGTTATTATCAATGGCGAGACGTCTACAGACTTTAAAATAACCTCTGGCGTGACACAGGGGAGTGTTATGGGACCATTGCTTTTACACAATATATATAAATGACCTAGATAGTGTCGGAAGTTGCATGCGGCTTTTCGCGGATGCTGCTGTAGTATACAGGGAATTTGCAGCATTAGAAAATTGTAGCCAAATGCAGGAAGATCTGCAGCGGATAGGCACTTGGTGCAGGGAGTGGCAACTGACCCTTAACATAGACAAATGTAATGTATTGCGAATACATAGAAATGAGGATCCTTTATTGTATGATTATATGATAGCGGAACAAACATTGGTAGCAGTTACTTCTGTAAAATATCTGAGATATGCGTACGGAACGATTTGAAGTGGAATGATCATATAAAATTAATTGTTGGTAAGGCGGGTAACAGGTTGAGATTCATTGGGAGAGTCCTTAGAATATGTAGTCCATCAACAAATGAGGTGGCTTACAAAACAATCGTTCGACCTATACTTGAGTATTGCTCCTCAGTGTGAGATCCGTACCAGATCGGGTTGACGGAGGAGATAGAGAAGATCCAGGGAAGAGCGGCACGTTTCGTCACAGGGTTATTTGGTAACCGTGATAGCGTTACGGAGATGTTTAGCGAACTCAAGTGGCAGAGTCTGCAAGAGAGGCGCTCTGCATCGCGGTGTAGATTGCTCGCCAGGTTTCGAGAGGGTGCGTTCTGGATGAGGTATAGAATATATTGCTTCCCCCTACTTATACCTCCGGAGGAGATCACATGTTTTGTCCTAGCGTATCATGTCGTTTTTGGAAACCCAGAATCTACTCTGTAGGAATCAACATGGATGCCGGAAACAGCAATCCTGTGAGACCCAACTCGCTTTATTTGTTCTTGAGACCCAGAAAATATTAAATACAGGCTCCCAGGTAGAGAGATTTGAGCGCTCACGGAGGCTTTCAGACAGTCGTTTTTCCCGCGAACCATACGCGACTGGAACAGGAAAGGGAGGTAATGACAGTGGCACGTAAGGTGCCCTCCGCCACACACCGTTGGGTGACTTGCGGAGTATAAATGTAGATGTAGATGTAGAGGTGTAAGGCGGAAGTGCCGTCGGAACGAAACAAAATTTCGATGTAGACCTCCACGTGCGGTATGTCAGAGGTGAGCCGTCTGAAATCAAAATTGAGTTGACGTTAGCGAAGTATATAAGATACTTTAGGAGTTGTACCTCGCTTAAGTTCTTTGGACCATAGGAAACAAAATGGCAGCCATTTGAAAAAATAGGGTTTTTTAAATCGATTTTTTGATTTTGTCTTAAGTAAAGTAAGTAAAAATATTTATAGTTGATGGATAGGAATAAAAGTGGTATAACTCTTAGACAACTTAGTTAGCTTCGTCGGAAACAAAGAGTCATGCCTATCGGTTCAGCAGATGTGAAGTTACCACACCGCGAGACAAAAAAAAGTCATTTTGAGAAAAACGCAATTGTAGTTTTGACTACATATAAATGCAATATTATTCAACTTACGTCCAGTCTGCCATTCCGGGTCCATAAACTAGTCCTTCCTCTTTCTCACAGAGGGCGTTCTTCTCGATCTGGGCCATCCTGCGCTGCTCCAGAGCCGCTCGTACGGCCGGTGACAAGCGGTTTTCGCCGCTTGAATCCGGTGGTCGTCCGAATGCTTGGCGAACTTCGAATAGAGAGCTAGGGTGACGTCCGTCGTTGTCATGGTCTTCAGAATTGCTGAATACCCCTCGTTGAAGCTGCTTACTACCAGGAAAGTCGCAGTCTCCACAGTCTTCGCACCAGAATGCAAATGATTCGGGGCTAACTTCCAAACAAACACTTTCAAACTTTCATTTGAATTTTGTGTGTTTTCTCCAAACCACCGGTACAATAATTAGTCCTTGGAAGAAGAAAAAAACTGGTGCGTGAAAATGGCCAATTTAAGGCAGGTTCAGTTTTCCGTTCAACCGCGAATAACCAACATTTCCGTTCCGTAATCGGAAAAACAGTGTCAGGGGTGGATTCTAAAGACTTTCATGGATCCAAAAATGCAATTTTTTAAAAAAAATATATTTTTGAACCAAAAGATATTAAACATCCCCTTAAGATCATCTTTACATTTTCAGTTTTTATTTCACTAAGGACGAAGTGTCGAGTTCTATAATCATGTTGCCAGTGATATTTCTAGTCTGATAGTCCGTAAACCGTATCGTCTTCGCTAACCGACGGTATACTGTGGACATCTTTTGCTCTGAGACAGTTGTGGAAAAGGTATTATGAGCATCACAGGAGTTGTGAGTCCTTGTTTATTGACTTTTAAAGGTCATAGACAAATATCATCGAAAGATTTATATAACAAGATTGAGAGTTTAATATTAGCAAAACAAGAATGCGTATAAATGATCGATGGCGCAATATTATATAATGTCGTGTTACTTCGGCCTCCCGTCAGGTAGATCGTTCGCCGGGTGCAAGTCTTTCGGCTTGACGCCACTTCGGCGACTTGCGCGTCGATGGGGATGAAATGATGATAATTAGGACAAAACAACACCCAGTCCTTAAGCGGAAAAAAATCTCCGACCCAGCCGGGAATCGAACCCGGGCCCATAGGATTGCCATTCAGTCGCGCTGACCACTTTTTTTTAAATCTCATTTTCTTCGTTATTATTCGTTTCAATTGTTCGTGGCCGACGTCACCTGATGCCAATTGAAGTTCGTTATTGATCCATTCACTCAGTTTTTTTATTACAGAGGGCAGCTAACCCTCTGACCGAACACGCTGAGCTACCGTGCCGGCACCGCTCAGCTACCGGGGGCGGGCAATGTTGCGTAATGAAAAGGCGTCTGGGAAGTTTGAAAAGAATTGTGATTTCAGGAATGCTGATACAACATACCCACACATATATTAAATCCATTGCTTGAAAATTTCATAATGTATGTAGATAAGCAAAAATAGAATGGTGTTGAATTGAATTGACATCCTAAACTATGACCTTAAGCAGATGGCATAGTGCTGGTGAGCCAGAGCAAAAACGAGGAGCTGTAATCATGTAACAGACTGTGAAAGCTGGCCTACAGATCAACAAATGTAAGGCAGACAGCACATTCATTTCAAGGTTCTACATCTACATCTACATGGATATTCTGCAAGTCACCCTGCAGAGGGTTAACCGAACCACCTTCAGAATAGTTCTGTATTATTCCACTCTCGGACAGCGCGCAGAATAAAAGAATATCTATATTTTTCCGTGCGAGCTCTGATTTCCTATCTTTTATTATGGTGATCATTTCTCCCTATGTAGCTAGGCGTCAACAAATGGCTCTGAGCACTTTGGAACTTAACATCTGAGGTCATCAGTCCCCTAGAATTTAGAACTACATAATCCTAACCAACCTAAGGGCATCACACACATCCATGCCCGAGGCAGGATTCGAACCTGCGACCGTAGCGGTCGCGCGGTTCCAACTGAAGCGCCTAGATCCGCTCGGCCACAACGGCCAGCTAGGCTTCAACAAAATATTTTCGCATTCGGAGAAAGAAGTTGGTGACTGAAGATTCGTGTGAAGATTCCGGCACAACGATAAACGCCTTTATCTTAATGATGTCCACCCAAATCCTATATCATATCAATGACACTCTCACTCCTATTTCTCGATAATACAAAACGTGCTGCTCTTCGTTTAACTTTCTTAATGTACTCCGTTAGCCTATCTGGTAGGGATCCCTCACCACGCCGCAGTACTCCAAAAGAAGACGGACAAATGAAATGTATGCAATCTCTCCAGCAGATCTGTTGCATCTTCTACGTGTTGTGCCAATAAATCGCATTCTTTGGTTCACCTTCCCCCCAACGTTTTCTACGTGTTCTTTCTAATTTAAGTTATTCGTAACTGTGATTTCTAGGTAGTTATTTGAATTTACCGCCTTTAGATTCGATTGATTTATCATGTAACCGAAGTTCAATTAACTACTTTTAGTACTCACATGGATGCTCATACTTTTCATTATTGAGAGGTAGTTACCAATTTTCGTACCATACAGATATCTTTCTGAGTCGTTTTGCAATTTGTTTTCGTCTTCTGATGACTTCTTTACTGCACGATAATCTACAGTATAACCGGCGAACAACTTAAGAAAGACGCTCATATTGTCCTCTACATCGTTTATGTAAATGAGGAACAGCAAAGGGACTGTGACACTACCATGGGGAACGCCAGAAATCACTTCTGTTTTACTCTACGACTTTCTGACAGTTACTACGAACTGTGACCCCTCTGACGGGAAATCATGAATCTATTCACATAACAGAAACGATTTTCCACAAGCACGCAATTTGATCACAAGCCACTTGTTAGTTACGGTGACAAAGGGCTTCTGGAAATCAACTTGATATCCCTTGTCGATAGCACTCAATGCTTCGTGCGAGTAAAGAGCTAGTTATATATCACCAGAACGATGTTATCTGCGACTGTGTCAATAGATCGATCTCTTCGTGGTAACTCACTATATTCGAACACAATATTATTCCAAAACCCTGCTGCATATAAAACGTTAATGAATGGGTCTGTAATTTATTGGATTACTGAGTATTCCTGAGAATTGGAGCGACCTATGCAAGTTTACAGTCATTGGGTACGGATCTTCCGTCCATCGAGCGATTGTATATCATTGTTAAGTATGGAGCTATTGCATATGAATACTCTGAAAGGAATCTATTTGGTATGAAGTCTCGATCGGAAAACTAGCTTTTTTAAAATGATTTATATTGCTTCACTACTTCGAGGATATCTACTTCTACGTTACTGATGTAGGCAGCCGTTCTTGATTAGAATTCTGAACTATTTACTTCGTCTTCTTTGGTGAATGAATTTCAGAACGATGTGTTCAGCACCTCTGCTTCAGTAGCACTGTGATCGACAGTATTTTCATTGCTATCACGCAGTGAAGGTATTGATTGTGTCTTGCCCCTAGCATATTTTACATACGACCAGATATCTTTGGATTTTCCGCCAATTTTATCGACAAAGTTTCGCTCTGGAAACTGTTACAAGCGTCTCCGATTGAAGTCCAGTCCAAATTTCGAGCTTTAGTAAAAGATTGCCAATCTTGGGAATTTTGCGTTCGCTCAAATTTGGCATGTTTTCTCGTTGTTTCTGCAACAGTGTTCTTACCCGTTTTATGTATTAAGGTGATCAGCTATGTCGTCTGTAAATTTATATGGCATAAATCTCTCAATTTATGTCTATACTATTTCTTTGAATTCAAGGCACATCTGGTCTACATTAACATTGTTGCCCTGGAAGGAGTGGATATTGTCCGCCAGGAAGGCGTCAAGTGATTGTCTGCTTTTCTGAATAGGTATATTTCTCGTTCAATTTTGGAGGATGTGAGAGTCACGGTATTCAGTCTCGCTACGACAATCCCATGTTCACCAGTCCCTGTGTCCGTTTTGAAGCTCGTTATCAGCTCGGAATTATTTTTTGCTAAGAGGTCAAGTGTGTTTGCACAACCGTTTACTATTAGAGTGAACTCATGAACTAAATAGTCGAATTAAGTTTCAGAGAATGCGTTTAGGACAACTTCTGATGAAGTTTCATGCGTACCTCCGGATCTGAACATTTATTTTCGTCAAAACATTAGGGTAAATTGAAGGTACCATCAGCTACAACTAGTCAGGTTCGTGTTTGAAAATAGAATTAAGTTTTCTTTAAATTTTCCAGCAATTGTATCATCTGGATTGGCAGGTCCGTAAAAGGGTCCAATTATTATTTTATTCCGGTTGTCAAGAATAACCTCTACCCATACTAACTCACATGAACCATGTACTTCAGTGTTGCCATAAAGTAACTTCTAACAGAAACAAACACGCCACCGCCAACTGTGGTTAGCCTATCATTTCTCAACACCGTTAGGTTCTTCGCAAAAATTTATGCTGAACTTTGTCTCCGGCTTTAGCGAGCTTTCAGTGCCTATACCGATTTTAGCATCAATGCTTACTATTAGCGCTTGGAGCTCTGGGTGCTTGCCCAACACAGCTAGTCTATTTACAACTGCTATACCTAAGGTTCCTGTGTCTACAAACATCCTAAGTTTGATCTGCACCCTTTGAAACTGAAGCCTTTTTTGTATTTCACCGAGACCCTCTAACCTAAAAAAAAGGCAGTCTACGCCACAGAGCCCCTGTTACTCGTGCAGTCGCCTCCTCCGCATTGGAGGAGCCCGAAACCCCACCACCCTTGACCAAAGTAGAGGATTCTTCAGCTTACAGGGTCGCAAAAACGCTGAGCCTCTGATTCGGACCCCGCACTCGGCTGTGTACAAGAGGTTCGCAATCAGTCCTGTCGACTACACTGAAAATCATGAACTCAGCTTTCATTTCGCAAGCAGGCCTTTACCATTCCTGATTGCCGCTCTAAACCATATTTACCAATCCAAAGTGACACACGTCACCGGCACCGACTTGGGCCCCCACCACGTGCAGTTGACTGCACCTTGGGTTCTTCATGACATCTGGAAAGTCTCACTCTACGTCCGCGATGACTCTATCCGATACACACACGGAGTGAACATTGTCTTTCTTCCCCTCCTTGGCAATCATATCCCTAAGGCACCCCACAACACTGAAGTTCCTAACTATCAGTAATTGCACTCTTTGTGACGGCTCAGATCTTGCAGGCTGAGATGTTTCATCTGAAACAGGACAAGCGAATGCATGTGGCTGAGCCAGAGACAACACCTGGATCCTGTTTGTCCGTCTAACCGGGAAGGCCTTACGTTCGGCCCCCTGGGAAGTGTTTCGCCTCGTGCCACACCCCAGCTCGACCATTGGTGAAACGTTAACCTCAGTGCGAGCAGTTAGTGGGCTGCCCATCGGCGCGGGCTAAACGGTGGACTCGTGAGTCGTGCTGGACGTACAAACCTCGATTCGGAGGAGGTGGTGGTGGTGGTGGTGAGACCAAACTGCTGAGATCATCGGTATCACGGTTCAGAGGTATGAAGAGTTAAGGTTGGTAGACAGAAACTTGATATCTTCGAATTTTCGAGGATTTCTGGAACTCTTAACTACAGACACATCTACAGCTACATCTACATCTACATGACTACTCTGCAGTTCACATTTAAGTGCTTGGCAGAGGGTTCATCGAACCACAATCATACTATCTCTCTACTATTCCACTCCCGAACAGCGAGCGGGAAAAACGAACACCTAAACCTTTCTGTTCGAGCTCTGATTTCTCTTATTTTATTTTGATGATCATTCCTACCTATGTAGGTTGGGCTCAACAAAATATTTTCGCATTCGGAAGAGAAAGTTGGTGACTGAAATTTCGTAAAAAGGTCTCGCCGCGACGAAAAACATCTATGCTGTAATGACTTCCATCCCAACTCGTGTATCGTATCTGCCACACTCTCTCCCCTATAAGGCGATAATACAAAACGAGCTGCCCTTTTTTTGCACCCTTTCGCTGTCCTCCGTCAATCCCACCTGGTAAGGATCCCACACCGCGCAGCAATATTCTAACAGAGGACGAACGAGTGTAGTGTAAGCTGTCTCTTTAGTGGACTTGTTGCATCTGCTAAGTGTCCTGCCAATGAAACGCAACCTTTGGCTCGCCTTCCCGACAATATTATCTATGTGGTCCTTCCAACTGAAGTTGTTCGTAATTTTAACACCCAGGTACTTAGTTGAATTGACAGCCTTGAGAATTGTACTATTTATCGAGTAATCGAATTCCAACGGATTTCTTTTCGAACTCATGTGGATCATCTCACACTTTTCGTTATTTAGCGTCAACTGCCACCTGACACACCATACAGCAATCTAAATCGCTTTGCAGCTGATACTGGTCTTCGGATGACCTTACTAGACGGTAAATTACAGCATCATCTGCGAACAGTCTAAGAGAACTCCTCAGATTGTCACCCAGGTCATTTATATAGATCAGGAACAGTAGAGGCCCCAGGACGCTTCCCTGGGGAACACCTGATATCACTTCAGTTTTACTCGATGATTTGCCGTCTATTACTACGAACTGCGACCTTCCTGACAGGAAATCACGAATCCAGTCGAACAACTGAGACGATACCCCATAGCTCCGCAACTTGATTAGAAGTCGCTTGTGAGGAACGGTGTCAAAAGCTTTCCGGAAATCTAGAAATACGGAATCAACTTGAGATCCCCTGTCGATAGCGGCCATTACTTCGTGCGAATAAAGAGCTAGCTGCGTTGCACAAGAGCGATGTTTTCTGAAGCCATGCTGATTACGTATCAATAGATCGTTCCCTTCGAGGTGATTCATAATGTTTGAATACAGTATATGCTCCAAAACCCTACTTCAAACCGACGTCAATGATATAGGTCTGTAGTTAAAAGGATTACTCCTACTACCGGCCGGCCGCGGTGGTCTCGCGGTTCTAGGCGCGCAGTCCGGAACCGTGCGACTGCTACGGTCGCAGGTTCGAATCCTGCCTCGGGCATGGATGTGTGTGATGTCCTTAGGTTAGTTAGGTTTAAGTAGTTCTAAGTTCTAGGGGACTGATGACCACAGCAGTTGAGTCCCATAGTGCTCAGAGCCATTTGAACCATTTTTGAACCTACTACCCTTCTTGAACACTGGTGCGACCTGCGCAATTTTCCAATCTGTAGGTACAGATCTATCGGTGAGCGAGCGGTTGTATATGAGTGCTAAGTAGGGAGCTATAGTATCAGCGTAATCTGAAAGGAACCTAATCGGTATACAATTTGGACCTGATGACTTGCCCGTATCAAGCGATTTGAATTGCTTCGCAACCCGTAAGGTATCTACTTCTAAGAAACTCATGCTAGCAGACGTTCGTGTTTCAAATTCTGGAATATTCCATTCGTCTTCCCTGGTGAAGGAATTTCGGAAAACTTCGTTCAATAACTCCGCTTTAGCGGCACAGTCGTCGATAACAGTACCATCGGCACTGCGCAGCGAAGGTATTGACTGCGTCTTGCCGCTTGTGTACTTTACATACGACCAGAATTTCTTCGGATTTTCTACCAAATTTCGAGACAATGTTTCGTTGTGGAACCTATTAAAGGCATCTCGCATCGAAGTACGTGTCAAATTTCGCGCGTCTGTAAATTTTAGCCCATCTTCGGGATTTCGCGTTCTTATGAACTTCGCATGCTTTTTCCGTTGCCTCTGCAATAGCGTTCGGACCTTTTTTGTGTACCACGGGGGATCCGTTCCATCTCTTACCAATTTATGAGGTATGAATATCTCAATTGCTGTTGCTACTATATCTTTGAATTTGTGCCACATCTCGTCTACATTCGCATAGTCAGTTAGGAAGGAATGGAAATTGTCTTTTAGGAAGGCTTCTAGTGGCACTTTATCCGCTTTTTTAAATAAAATTATTTTGCTTCTGTTTCTGATGGATTTGGAAGAAATGGTATTGAGCCTAGCTCCAATGACCTTGTGATCACTAATACCTGTTCCAGTCATGATGCTCTCTATCAGCTCTGGATTGTTTGTGGCCAAGAGGTCAAGTGTGTTTTCGCAACCATTTACTGACAAACTTATCATTTCTCATGTTGCAAACATCATGAGAATAAAGCCGGCCCAGAGAGGTGGCCGTGCACCACGGATTCCTGAATAAGTAGTTCTCAGAATTGCAACGAAGAGAAAGACGAAAAACGTGTCGTCTTGAATTACTCGAAGAGATGGAAAGCGACCTAACCCAGCTGAGTGTTTTAGAAAGATATAAACTCAAGGCTGATATTCGTACAGATATGCGTGATTTTCTAGATGAATGTTGGATGATACAGGTGATGAAAGAGTTTATCTTCATTAGTAAGCTCAGAAAGGGAAATTTTAGTAGCACAAGCTGTTTTACCCTAGTTAAGAGGCTGGTGGTTACGTCCTGTAGATCGCTTGGTGATAGATCGGAAAACTATCAAAATGACTACATATAAAATTCAGCTGTTCACATATCACCTTATCCTATCCATCATAAAATACACTCCTGGAAATGGAAAAAAGAACACATTGACACCGGTGTGTCAGACCCACCATACTTGCTCCGGACACTGCGAGAGGGCTGTACAAGCAATGATCACACGCACGGCACAGCGGACACACCAGGAACCGCGGTGTTGGCCGTCGAATGGCGCTAGCTGCGCAGCATTTGTGCACCGCCGCCATCAGTGTCAGCCAGTTTGCCGTGGCATACGGAGCTCCATCGCAGACTTTAACGCTGGTAGCATGCCGCGACACCGTGGACGTGAACCGTATGTGCAGTTGACGGACTTTGAGCGAGGGCGTATAGTGGGCATGCGGGAGGCCGGGTGGACGTACCGCCGATTTGCTCAACACGTGGAGTGTGAGGTCTCCACAGTATATCGATGTTGTCGCCAGTGGTCGGCAGAAGGTGCACGTGCCCGTCGACCTGGGACCGGACCGCAGCGACGCACGAATGCACGCCAAGACCGTAGGATCCTGTGCAGTGCCGTAGGGGACCGCAACGTCACTTCCCAGCAAATTAGGGACACTGTTGCTCCTGGGGTATCGGCGAGGACCATTCGCAACCGTCTCCATGAAGCTGGGCTACGGTCCAGCACACCGTTAGGCCGTCTTCCACTCACGCCCCAACATCGTGCACCCTCCTCCAGTGGTGTCGCGACAGGCGTGAATGGAGGGACGAATGCAGACGTGTTGTCTTCAGCGATGAGAGTCGCTTCTGCCTTGGTGCCAATGATGGTCGTATGCGTGTTTGGCGCCGTGTAGGTGAGCGCCACAATCAGGACTGCATACGACCGAGGCACACAGGGCCAACACCCGGCATCATGGTGTGGGGAGCGATTTCCTACACTGGCCGTACACCCCTGGTGATCGTCGAGGGGACACTGAATAGTGCACGGTACATCCAAACCGTCATCGAACCCATCGTTCTACCATTCCTAGACCGCCAAGGGAACTTGCTGTTCCAACAGGACAATGCACGTCCGCATGTATCCCGTGCCACCCAACGTACTCTAGAAGGTGTAAGTCAAGTACCCTGGCCAGCAAGATCTCCGGATCTGTCCCCCATTGAGCATGTTTGGGACTGGATGAAGCGTCGTCTCACGCGGTCTGCACGTCCAGCACGAACGCTGGTCCAACTGAGGCGCCAGGTGGAAATGGCATGGCAAGCCGTTCCACAGGACTACATCCAGCATCTCTACGATCGTCTCTATGGGAGAATAGCAGCCTGCATTGCTGCGAAAGGTGGATATACACTGTACTAGTGCTGACATTTTGCATGCTCTGTTGGCTGTGTCTATGTGCCTGTGGTTCTGTCAGTGTGATCATGTGATGTATCTGACCCCAGGAGTGTGTCAATAAAGTTTCCCCTTCCTGGGACAATGAATTCACGGTGTTCTTATTTCAATTTCCAGGAGTGTATTTTCCCTGCCACATCCACAAACATAACTCTCCTAAAGCAGTATCGTGAATAGGAGAAACGCTACATTACGTCGTACTACATAGAGCTTTCTTTCTTCTTTCTTTCTTTTGCTTGTGCCTTTTTCCCGCACTGACACAGGGTCGGCATGGTTAACCGGATTTCGCAAGGGTGGCCGGATGCCCTTCCTGCCGGCACCCCGTACCCCCCCCCCCCCCCCCCCGGGATAGAACTAGTGTACCCCAACTGTCTGTGTCTAGTGTAGTCCTCGGATTAGTGCGGATGTGTTCAGATGTCTGTAAGCCGTGTAGCTGAGGCGGGACTTGGGGACCAGACCAATATTCACCTAGTGAGATGTGGAAAAAATCATTACCCAAGGAACCACCACTCTTACACCATACAAATACAGATTCAGAACTTTCTATTTTACGACAAACTCGACTTCTTAAAACTAGAGGTTTATCACTTGACAGATACCTTCCTCCGTAAGCCTTGTTAGACTGATGAACAATATTAAATGTCTTCCACGCAATGACATCATGCGTAGGAAAAGAATCCAAAGAACTCTTCTTAGCATCACTAGTAGGAACAAAGGTAATAGTAATCCAACCGTTACCAGTTCCTGGAACTGGCTTTAGGCCCTCTGTTTTCAAAGTGTGTAAGAGTATTAGTCTCTCTACGGACGAGGCTTCCATATTCTCAGGCGCCCACAGGTGGATGCGTTGTGCCAGCGCGAGTGTCTGACCCAAGGTCATGGGGCAGCGGGGGGGCGGCGAGCGTCTCTAGTTTTAACAAGACGCTCGCTGCTGTGGAATCAAGTGTGACGTCATCGGGCGCACATGGCGGTGCCAGATTTGGCGCTGGTCGCAAAAAAGGTCGCGGAGACAAGAAGAAGTAGCAGTCGAGAGTTGAGCATCGCTCCTCTCACTCACATACCGTCAGCCATAGGCCCCCGCTTGCACGGGTGACAAAACAGGAGTTTATTCGGCTCTGCTTTTATTGAAGCACTGGCGGTAACTCGCGTTCAGGTCTACAGCAAGCAACGGCGGGCAGGATTCATAACTTCGCGACGCCCGACAGCAGAATTGTCGTGTTTCGTTTCGTTTTGCGGGATGTCGAGCTCCAGTTATGCTTTGGGGTGGAAGCGGTCGACCGCTGTCGACAAAAACCGCGTCTTGTTGTTGCCGCGGGCCGCGTCGTCGGCCGTCTCGGACACCCCAGCTGCCGTAGAGACAGGCTCTGCTCCCCCCAAGGCTAAGGAAATTGTGGGCCAGGACCTGGAAGCCGGCCGCGGAACCACAGAAAAGGTTTCCTCCGCCGCCGTCCAGACCTCCGCGACCACGGATACAGTAGGGCCAGCAAAGCAGCCGGGAAACCTAACGGCGCCAACGAAGGCTGTGACTGGCGCCCCCCTGGCAGCGCCCCCCTTCCCCGTTCTGGACATGGCAAATAACACAATTTTACACATGACACCAACAACCTCATACATAGTCACTACTTGTAATCCCACCCCTCCCTCCCCTCTCCTAAGTCCGTTCCTGCTTGCTAACGCCATTGCCCCCCTGAACAAAGGCAAGCAGACGACCCGTCAGCCGATCGCAATCCTCCCCAACCCCATCACCTCAACCCAGTCCTCCACCCGATCCAAAAACCTAAAATCCCCCCCCCCCCCCACACACACACACAAGTCCACCTCATCCAAGCAGCGACGTGTAAAGAAGGACCGCAAGGAGAGGCACATAAAAAGCAAGAAGCACTCCACCACCCCTGCTCCAACCACTTCCTCACCCTCTGAGGAATCTGCGCCCCCGACAGCACCTGTAGTCGCTCTGGGAGAGGACCACGAATCAACTGACCTGGATGGGAACGGCATAACTGGGCAGGACTCGGACGGTTTCGTGCTGGCGAAAAAGATCTTTCGCCAGCCGAGGCTACCGGTGGCCCGTGGAGTGCAACCCATCCCAAACAGATTCCAGATTCCAGATTCTGGAGACGTGACACAACAGACACACAAAAACAAGCCACCCACCACCTTCCCCCGATTGTCGCAGAGTTTCCTCAAAACTACGAGGAGCTTTTCGAGTTGCTCAAGACAGAAATTGGGGGAGGCAGTTTCCAGGCAAAACCAGGCGGTGGAGACAAAATAAAAGCCATAGTACACACACTCGAACAATACAACATAGTCACAGAGCTATTCAACACAAAAAACATACCTCACTACACATTCCCCACAACAAAAACACGAAACAAAAACATAGTTATCAGAGACCTCCCCCTGTCCCCCCAGGCAATCAAAACAGACTTGACTGCCCAGGGTTACGTCGTCAAGGTGGTCCAGCAGATGGGCAGCATCGACAGCAAGTGGCCGCTGTACCAGGTCACACTCCCTGACATACCGCAGAACAAGAGGGAGATTAAGATGGTCCTGGCCGTGCCTGTCACCACGGAGCTGCTGCGCCGTAAAAACAAGACGGTGCAGTGCTTGAGGTGTCAGGGCCTGAACCACATCGCTGCACACTGCACAATGCCAGTGAGATGCAGGAAGTGCGCCGATGCCCACGACACTAGGACATGCTCACTTAAACACACGGACCCACAAATAAGGTGCGCGCTGTGTGGCAAAAACCACACAGCGGGTTACCAAGGTTGAGGTCCACAAAAGACACTCACAGCAGGCAAAGGGCGCAAAGGCCGCCTCCAACACACGTAAACAAAACACCACAATCCCAGCCACTCACACAAGAAAACAAAATACAACAACACATGCAGACAAGACCTGGGTAAAACCAAGACCGGACACACCCAGGGCAACATACGCAGAAGTGGTTTCTCCTCCGAGAAACCACGAAAGCGTGGCCCTGTCACCACAACACAAATCACAGTCACAAGAGCAACACCGGGATACACACATCAACGACCAGGTCCACCAAGAGAGAGGAGGCTCTAGGGAACCCCACATACAGTCCCCCCCCACAGATCAGTTCTTAGGCGTTATGGTGCAGACCATGAACCACGTCATGGAAATGATGAAGGACTTCAGGGAAGCCCAGAAGCAGAACACACAGATCCTCGTTGCCCTTCAGGCAGCAGTCCAGCAGTCGCTCCCCTCCGCTACTTCCTCAGTAGTTTCAAAACCCCATCATGGATAGACGACCAAGCATCCAAGGCCTGACAATGTGCGTCTTTAACGCAGACGTCATTGTTAACCAAGAGGTCGAGTTCAGGGAACTCATGAAGGAGTTCTCCATCGACATATGCCTCATGGGGGAAACCCACCTAAAACCGGGAATAAAAGCGACAGTTCCCAACTATTTTAGGTACCGCAAAGACAGGCCTACCCAAGGCGGAGTAGTGGCCATATACATAAAATGAGGGTTCCCCCACCACCAGGTATTCTTACCAGCTACCAATAAATCGAAGCAGTGGCGGTGGAAGTAGCCACTGCCACTGGACCCCTAACAATCGTTGCAATTTACTGACCCCCACAAGACCAGATAGATGAGGGAGGCATAGCTCCTCAAGGGCAAATCGAAGGCAAATTCGTAATAGGAGGTGACTTCAATGCCAAACATCCTGATTGGAATTCTAGAGTAACCTCCAGAGCAGGCGCCAGACTGCAACAACCAGCGCGCACCCACCATTTTGAAACATGGGATCCAGTCGAGCCCACACATTTTCCAAAAAATGGAGGCAGGCCAGACGTGTTAGACATAGCACTCACCAGGAGGATAACGGGGTTTGTGACTGCGAGATCAATCAACAGGATGTCCTCCGATCACAGCTCAGTGATTCTAGAGGTCGACGTGGGAGAATGGGCAGCACTCACACGGTACCAGACGTCTTAAAACGTACAAACTGGGAGCGATACCGAGGAAATGTCGCCTCTGATATCGCTCGCGCTCCGCCACCTACTGCCGAAACAGTAGAACAAGCGCTACAAGACCTAACAGGTACCATCCTCCAGGCAGCAGAAGAGGCCACCCTTCCACAAAGGGATGGCCCGCCGCCGCAAATACAGCTCCCGGAACACTTGATAGCTCAAATTCTACATAAGAACAGAGTGGAAGATAACCAGAAGCCAGGCCACAATGAGGCTGCTCAATCGCCAACAGAGAGAGTTGAAGGTAGCGCTCAATCAGCACAGAAACCAGCAATGGCAAAACCGCCTCTCAACCCTCAAAGTAGACGATCACACACTTTGGCAAGCAACCAAACAATTCACAAAAAGACGCGCTAGGATGCCGCCACTGCACGGCTAGCGGTGTCTGGCCTACGGCCATGCTGAAAAAGCCAATGCCCTCGACGACACTTTCGAGAAGCAGTTCCAAGCGGCAGAACCCCCGGATGATGAGCATGAAAGAGTGGTCCGTCGTCAACTGGCTGTCTTCCTCAATGCTGAGGAGGGCCCAGAAGATGAGCCAACAGTTTTTGCCCCTGAAGACGTGGCAAAAGTAATTAGGTCTCTCCCCTTCAAAAAGGCGCCAGGACATGACAGTGTCACCAACCAGTTGGTCAAAAACCTCCCACCCACGGCTATCGAACACCTCGCGAACGTCTTCAACGAGATTACACGTACCCGCAAGTTTCCAGCTTGCTGGAAACACGCGGTAGTGGTCGCGATACATAAACCAGGGAAAGACCCTCTATTCCCGCAGCACTATAGGCCGATTAGCCTCTTGCCAACTCTCAGCAAGATCTATAAGCGCCTCCTGCTAAGACCCATACAGGAACATATTACCAGAGAGCAACTTCTGCCGGATTTCCAATTCGGATTCCGGCAGAACCACTCTGCCCCACAACAGTTCATGAGACTAGTGGAAGCAGCCACAGAGGGCTTCAATCACAGAGGCTACTGCGGGATAGTGCTACTAGATGTAGCCAAAACCTTTGACTCAGTATGGCATAGAGGGCTACTCTACAAGTTGTACACACAAGGGTTCCCCGGGAGCATAGTTAAGCAGATCAAAAGTTATCTCTCGAACAGAACTTTCTCTGTCAAAGTAGAAACAGCCACCTCCACCAAGAGGCGTATTCGTGCTGGGGTGCCGCAGGGATCGGTCTTGGGGCCCGTTTTGTACAGTCTGTACACTGCGGACACACCAACGGTCCCCTGGTGCACACCGCACAGTACGCTGACGATACAGCCTTCTACACAAGGAATGCGAACAAGGACCTGGTCATCCGTAGGCTACAAAGGGTTTTAGATGACACAGAAACTTGGGCCCGTCGCTGGCGAATCACCATCAACTCCGAAAAGACGCAGGCTATGCTGATTCCCCGTAGTCTCGGAAGGCGCGAACCTCCTCAACGCCCTCCTCCCCCTCCACCTTCACTTAAATGTATCCCAACTCCCCTGGCGTAGAACCGCCAAGTATCTTGGCGTAACCTTGGACTCTCGCCTTACGTGGAAACCCCACATAGACGAGGTCCTCAGGAAGGTCTGCGCCAGAATGTCCATCCTGTACCCAGTCCTCAACTCATCCAGCTCTCTTCCCTACTCAGTAGGAGTGAACGTATACCAGGCCCTGATCCGGCCAGTCATGGAATACGCGTGTCCTGTCTGGGGATACGCGGCGAAGCAGCACCTGGACAAACTCCAGAGGCTGCAGAACCGCTCCCTCAGGAGGGCACTGCGTCTACCACTCGGATTCCCCATTGGCGATTTGCATGCCGCTGCAGAAATCCTACTCCTGAAAGAGCGTTTTCAAGGCCTGGCAAGGGCCTTCTATGAAGGTTCTTCCAGGTCGGGAAACGCCCTCATCCACTCCCTAGGTCGGTATGACATGTCCCGCGATAAACATAATCGCCCCATGACGATCTTCGACGACTAAGTCGAAGAGGAAATCCCAATATCCTTTCCCAAATCCTGCTCCTACACAAATAACCACAATTATCTCGACAAACCTCAGGCAAGTACCAGACACACACAGAACAATCATCACATTTCACAGACACCAAAAAGTACAGACATAATCACACACACAAGTACACACGGGAGTAAAAGCCGCAAGGCTACAAACTCCCCTGCACACTTCCCCAAAGATGGGAAAGTAATACATGTGAGCAGCAGAAGAAGCGTTGCAGGCCTCGTTCGGTATTCAGTCTTACAGCGCCTGCTGATGTGGTAGGAAGTAAGAGTAAGTGGTATAATTGGTGGAGTTCAGTTTTGCACAGTAATTTAGTTGAGTATTGTTTTGCTGAGGAAGAGTACTCGTCTGCAGGAAAGCATATTCATGCGTATATCAAATTAGGGGAGTCAGTATATTTAGATTATTTGAGGAGTTTAAGCTAAAAACCACATTCAGGCTGGCCGGCACACAGGCCTCCGTCGTTAAGCCACCGGGCGGATTGCACCCGGGGCCGGCGCGTCTACCCGAGTCCAGGAAGCAGCGCGTTAGCGCTCTCGTCTAATCTGGGGGGTGTACTACGTAGACCTTGTCACAAATTATTTTCCTGTGTCACCAGTAAAGGAGTACTAATTATGAGCCACGCCAGTGCTTAAACTGTCAATAACTATCATCCTAAATGACGGCCGAAAACTTCCGGCAGAAGAATCAACCCTCCGTCTGCCAACGGGCGGAGCAGTGAACAGCGGATCAGGGCACTCTCTTGCCCTTGAGGTGGGAAACTGCCCCTAAAGGCGGAAGAATCAGCAATGGTCAACTGCATGAGGATGCAGAAGACAATGTAAACCACTGCATTATAGACACATACTGTGTATTCATAGGACATGTGGCCTGTAACTGAAACAGTGTCATGATGTTTTCCTTATTGGTAAAAGATTCCGGACTAGCCTGCCATTCGGATTTCCGAGAGGCGACTGTCAAATAGGAGGTGACAGTAAGACATTTTTCTAGTAACCAACGAAAAGATAACTTTCTACGAAGCTGGAAGTGGAAAGTTAGAAGTTTGAACGTATTACGTAAGCTAGATGATTTGAAAAGGGAAATGCTTAGGGTCAATCTACATACAGTGGGCGTCAGTGAAATGAAATGGAAAGAAGTCAAGAATTTTTGGTCAGTTGAGTTAGGGTAATATCAACAGCAGAAAAAAAATGCTAAGACGGAGTAGGATTTGTTATGAATAGGAAGGCATGACCGATAATCAGTTACTAGAAACAGTCCAGTGATAAGGTTGTTCTCATCAGAATCGACAGAAAACCAGTACCAAAACCGATTGTTGAGGAATGCACGCCGTCGAAGGCAGAAATGTAGGAATAAAGAAACTAAGTCACGATATTCAGCGAGTAGTTCGGTCCGTAAAGGGATACTAAATTCTATTATTCATGGGGGACTGGAATGCGCTTGTATCAGAAGGAGTAGAAGAATGTGTTACGAGAGAATATGGGCTTGGTACTAGGAATGAGAGAGGGGAAAGACTGTGTTCTGCCATAAATGTCAGCTAGTAATAGCGGATACTCGGTTCAAGAATCACAAGAGGAAGAGGTATACTTGGAAAAGACCAGGAGATACGGGAAGGGTTCAGTTAAATCATATCAGGATGAGACAGAGATTCCGACTTCAGATACTAGATTGAAAGTCGTACAATTTAGTAGTGATGAACAGCAGGCTGAAGTTTAAGAGAGCAGTTAGAAAGAGTTAGTGCGCAAAGAAGTGGGATACGGAAGGAATAATGAATGATATACTTGAAATTCCCTGTTGCTTTGGATGCGGCGATGATGAATAGCTCAGTAGGCAGTTCAGTTTAAGAGGAATGGACGTCACTAAAAGAAGTAATCGCAGAATTTGGAGAGAAAAACATAGGTACAAGGGAGGTAACTTTGAAGTAACCGTCGGTAAAAGAAAGAAATACATCAGTTGATCGATGAAAGAAGGAAGTACAAAAATGATCAGGAAAATTCAGGAATACAGAAATACAAGACAGTTAGGAAAGAAGAAAATAGGAATTGCAGGGAAGGTAAAGCCAAATGGCTACATGAAAAATGTGGAGCAATCGGAAAAGAAATATTTGCTGGAAGGAGTGATTATGCATACAGATTAGTCAAAATAGTGAAATTAAAGGAAAGGGCGGTAACATTAGGACTGCAGTGGTAATTCCATATTAAATGTAGAGAACAGAGCGGATAGGCGCAAAGAGTACACTGAGAACCTCCATGAAGGAGTGAACATGTCTGATGAAGTGATAGAAGGAGAAACAGTAATCGATAGAGAAGACAGAGAGGATCCAGTAATAAAATCAAAATTTAGAAGAGCTTTGGAAGACTTAAGATTAAACGACGCGGAAGGAATAGACAACTTTCCATCGGAATTTGTAAAATTATTGTGTGAGGGGGGGGGGCGGTGGAGGGGGGGGGGGGAGTGGATACAAAACGATTATTCCGGTTGATGTGTAGAGTGTATGTGATCGGCAGTGTATCATCGGACTTGGAAAAACATTATCCATACAATTCCGAAGATTGCAACGGCGGATTAGTGTGACATTCATCTCACAAACAGCTTAAAAGATCTTGCATCTAAGTTCCTGACAAAGAATAATATACAGAAGAATGGAAATTGAGTCTGATATGTGACCACCAGTTTGGATTTAGGAAGGGTAAAGGCACCAGAGAGGCACCTCTGACCTAGCGGTTGATAATGGAATGATGACTGAAGAAGAATCAAGACAGTTTAATATAATTGGTCGACCTGGAAAGATATAAAATTGTTCAAGATGTTCGAAAGCCTGTGGAAAATAGGGTAAGTTATAGGGAACGACGGGAAGTATACAACAGGTAAAAGAACCGAGAGGAGACAATGAGAGTGGAATGACAAGAACGGCGTGCGTGGACTGGAAAGGGTGTGCGGATGTAGTCTTTCGCTCTTACTGATCAGTCTATACATCGAAGAAGCAATGAAGGATATAAAAAAATGGTCAAGAATCGGGTTAAAATTGAAGGTGAAAGAACAGCAAATATAAGATTTTCTGATGACTTTCTATTCTTAGTGAAACTGAAGCAGAATTACGGGACCTGTTAAGTGGAACGAACTGTCTAATGAGTACAGAATATGGATCGAGAGTAAATCGATGAAAGCTACTGAGAAGTATCAGAAATGAGAACAGTGAGAAACTTAATATCGTAATTGCTGATCACGAAGCAGAAGTTAAGGAATTCTGATACGTACGCAGCAAAATAACCCATGATGGACGGAACAATGAGGATATAAAAAGCAGGCCTCCACTGAGAAAAATGGCATTCCCCACCAAGAGAAGTCTACAAAAATCAGACACAGGCCTTAATTTGAGGAAGAAATTTCTGAGAATGTATGTTTGGAGAACAGCATTGTATGGCAGTGAGACATGGACTGTTGTAGAAGTAAACAGGAGACAATCGAAGCATTTGAGAAGTGCAACTACTAAAGAATGTTCAAGATTATATAAGTTGGTACGGGCTCGCCCGGTTGGTCTAACGCACGGCTTTCCGGGCAGGAAGGAGGGCCTGGTCCCCGGGACGAATCCGCCCGGCGGATTTGTGTCGAGGTCCGGTGAACTGGTCAGTCTGTGGATGGGTTTTAGGCGGTTTTCCATCTGCCTCGGCGAATGCGGGTTGGTTCCCCTTATTCCGCCTCTGTTACACGATATCGGCGATTGCTGCGCAAACTAGTTCTCCACGTACGCGTACACCGTCATCAGTCTACCATGCAAACACAGAGGTTACACTCGTCAGGTGTGAGACGTTCCCTGGGTGGTCCACCGGGGGCCGAACCGCACAATAACCCTGTGTTCGGTGCAGGGCGGCGGAGCGGTGAAGTGGACTGCGGTAGTCGTCGTGGGGTTGTGGACCACTGCGGCTGCGGCGGGGACGGAGCCTCTCCGTCGTTTCTAGGTCCCCGGTTAACATACAATACAATACAAAACAAGCTGGTAAGTTAATTAATGAGGAGGCTCTACGCAGAATCGGCGAGAAAGAGAATTTATGAAAAAGACTGACGAGATGAAGGGACACGATGATAAGACATCTGTTAAGACATCAGGGAATGACTTAAAATATGCTAGTTGGATCTATAGCGGGTAAATACTGTAGAAGAAGACAGAAATTGAGATACATCCAGCACGCAATAGAGGTCTTAGCTTGCGAGTGTTACTTTGACATGACAAGATTAGCACAGGATGGGAATTCGTGATGGGCTGCCAGTCAGAACACTAATGACTTTAAAAAAAGGATACACGCTTTAGGACGTATGATGTCATGTATGATGTCATGAACGTTTACATGCCTGAAATACTATCTTTTGCTTAAAACAGCGTGCAGTTAAACTTCAAATTCGGTCATGTCGTTTTAATTTATTTCTTCTTCACTACTAACATTATTCGCAACACACTTTGCAGACAGTATCTGTACCCATCACCGAATGTACCTTCAAACTTGTCAGCACATAATGTAGGAGGTATGAAGTAATATACATGGAGACGTGTGAAAAACTAACTTTTGCTGAAAATAGAGAGCAAATTATGCAGACTACATTCGCTCAGTTTTTTATAATGAAACTACTTAGCGAGTTGCAATAAACTTTAAGTATAATTACAAACCTCTCGTACACTTTTTTCATTTACATGCTTTAAGTCAAATATTTAACACATTAAATCATTTGGATAGTAATGAGACGTTTGATGATATTTTACTCATGGGAGTTTGATTCTTTAAACAATCAGAACTTACTTGTATCAGAGAATCCGCAAAACCACAAGAATTGAATACTGAATCTATGCAAAATAAGCCAATAATTTTTGTGTAGTTCCTCACACAGAGTTTATTCCGACAAAGGGAATTTTAATAATGGTTACTTGACGCCGACGGCAGGAAGCGATCTCTTATTGTGATAAATATAATCTGCTTCTTGAAGAAGTTTCATTTGCCCAGATCGTATGTATTTTAATCAACTAATCAGTATGTTGCTAACACCGATTCTGTGTGTAGGTTATTATGATGTGTAGCAAAATTATGTAATTCAAGGTTTCGTAGAGAGATAAGAATATATGTTTAGTTATTGTGCCGCCTGTATTTGGCATAACATTGAGCCCTTGGTTAACGTACTAACGCAATAATCAAATACGACTGTTTTCTATTAGCTCATCAGTACTCACTCTTACCCATCTAAGCAGATCATGAACAGTAATAGGCAAATAGCTGAACATCTGGTACCTTACGTTCCCCAATCTGACATTGACAATAATTTGTTCTGTATCAAATAAGGACACGTAAGTATCATTTTTCACGTTGTAGGAACATTTCCACGGTGGTGCTGGATCACATGCCGCTAGAACAGTGAGCTACGTAAGCAAAATCGCTCGTCGCCAGTCCATGAAATGCAGCAGTGATGCATAATGTATAGCTCACAGTGGCACGGCCCCGGGCGCCGTGGCAACGCGCAAGATAAATGCATGGTTAATGAAAAGTCAACATATGGTCCATTTCGTTCCAGTCGTGTGATGACAGTGGCAGCAGAGAGGTCAACAATATCAACACTGCGGTACAGAAAACTATTTCCATGCACGATTCTTACTACTGCCAATAATGTCCGCTTTGTGGTCTATGGACACCATTCGTATCTCCTGTCCAGAAATTCCTTCAAGACAAACTTCTGAGTCGTGTACTACTTGTTCTTTTTTCACCATTGTCTAGGCCACAGGCGTGTTCCGTCCTCTAAGGAACCAGCCATCTTTTTCTTGGTCTTCCTACGGATCTTGTACCTAAGCGTTTGTAATTTAAGGCTTGTATTTGTATTCTTCAATTTGACATTTTTTAAAATGTTCTACACACTTTTTCGATTAGACTTGGTCTTATCATTTGTAACAAATATCCCAAGCTTTGCTCTTATGACTTCGTTTCTTAGTCTACCTAATCTTGTAAAACATATAACTTCTCTTAGAAATTTCATTTCTGCCCTTTGGATTACACTTTCGTGTCTTTTAATAATTGTCCAAGTTTCACTTCCAAATAGTTTCGTTTCCAAATAATGGTAGCCATCACCTTTTAAAACTTGAATTTTTCTCTTTTCTGGCTTTATTTCTCATTGTTCTATTGATTGTTCCCCTCCCGTTAATTGTCATGTCGAGTTCACTCTGTTAGTTTATAATATTTGAAGGTAACTTAAGTGACTTGTTCAGTGGTTTTGTTTCCTACTGTGATCTTACTTCTCACCTTTTTCTTTCATTTAAAAGCCATCACTTTTGTTTTTGGAGTGGATATTTTGAAATTACATTTTTAGAAATTTGGGTCTATCTATAGATGGATTTTTGTAGCAAAGTCTCGCTATCCTACACAAGCGCAAAGTCGTCTGCGAAAAGCATCGTGCTAAGAAATGTTATATGATAATCTCAAGGCCAGGTCTATTTGTTGTTTCCATATCTCAGTCATATCATCAATGTGTATCATCAAAAATGCAGATAAAATGCATTCTCCACCATATAAAATTTTGCACCGTTTAATATCCATTGATTAATTGTAATGTACCTCTACTTCTGAATCTGTAAGCTTCATTACAGGAACTATATTAATATGAAATGGATGGTATAATGTATTGATTTGTGAATGTATATAAATAATTTTAATTATAACGTAATTATTGTAAAAGTGCTGGGTGATCGAGAAGGGAATTTTATTTAAATGTACCGATAGCAACGACGAAATAGCAGTAGCAGCGCCGTTGTTTATATTTGTGTACTGAGATTCTCTGTTGCGCTGTGAGCAGAGAGGAGACGCAAGAGCTTGAGTCTTGAAGCAGTGCGGAGGTGTTTGTGTGACTCTCCCGCAGTCGCCGTGTGGCGTTATGATCTCGCCAGTGTAGGCGTACCCCCTTTATTAACCAGAGTATTGAGAGCGCGGTGGAAGTGGGCAGGCGGGGGAAGCTACAGTTCTAACTATTGCTTGTCCCATAATTATCCGTGACTCTGGAGACGACTCGTGGTTCTCAAACGGCAGCAGCAGTTTAGCGTTGTCGTCGGCTACATTCTCCGTTACCCGCAGAGCTACAACGTCGTAAGTCTGTCAACTGATAGAGTATCATTGTCAGGTGGCACTTCTTTAAGAAACTTTAATGACTAACATTCTTCAATAATAACCTGCAATTGTTAAAACTTGTAGGGCACCTGTGTTCTCATTGTCCCCACATATTATTACCAAGCAGGTTCCCTTTTCCTTTCCATGTAATCACCGAATGTCGTGAAGAAATGAAAATGGATTAACTATTTATTGCCAGTTTCGTTTGTTTGCTAGTGACCAGTTTTAGACTAAATTTTACTGCCTAAATTGTTCATTCTTGGAAAATTTGGAAATTTGTGGTAAGGTCTTATGGGACCTAACTGTTGAGGTCATCGGTCCCTAAGCTTACGCACTACTGTACCTAACTTTAACTCACGCTAAAGACAACACACACACACACACACACACACACACACACACACACACACAAACACACACACACACATGCCCGAGGGAGGACTCCAACCTCCTTCGGGGGGAGACGCGCGGAGCGTGGCAAGACGCCAAGACGCCGCTGCCCCGCGTGGCTCTGTTCATTCTTGTATTGCATAACACAGGCATAACTATTTTTCAGTTTTGAGTATTAACTTCATTCACTTAACGTAACGTAAAATTTCAGTGGCAACACTAATAAATAAAGATACAGCAATTTTTCTGCGCATAGCTTAGTACTTGACTTCTACTTACTTGGTACGTATTTAATTATTCCTTATGTTAAATGTAAATCAGTTGCTCATTTGCTTAAGGTAAATTAAGTGCAGTCTTTCAGTAAATAAAAGTAAATTGCTTACCTTTTTCCAAATTTTGCGTTAATTTACACTGAGGTTACTGAAAGTCATTTTTTACGTAATGAAGTTTCAGTTATAGCCAGCTGTAACACTATCGACCTTTTTAGAGTCGAGAGACTTTGCACTAATAAAGCAAAGAATGAGATCTGTATAGTATACAGTGTATACTGCAGAAGACAATATTTTTCGACTGTGTGAATTTTAATTTTTATGTGTAATCAACAAATGTTATGTAAGTAACAATACGTATCTTTTATTTAACGATGTATAATTGTTTGTAAAGTGAAGTCAGCATCAGCTCAGGGCTATATTTAAGTATAGGTGAAAACCAGTAGTGATTTATCGACGTTCTGGAAGGTCGCCAAAGGTGGAGCCTTTTTGCTGCTAACCGAAGCACGTAGGAGAGGGGTGAAGTGGAGCGGGTCAGACAGGCGCAAGACACAGTTGAGGCAGTGGACGAAAGCTGATGCGCGCTGTACTCCGCAGTATTGTTTAAACAAAGCTAAAGTTTAACTGCTTAACAGAAGTGAGTAAAGGGGAAGTGTTGAGGTACAAGTTTGCAACGCTTTAGAAGAGATATAAAACTACGTCTGCAATGAGTGTTGGTTCCTGGATGTGAAGTGGTCTAAGGCATCCATTACCTAGACTGACGCAGATCCCCGAGAAAGCCAAACTCGTAACTGCGCTGGTATAAGTCGCATAATTCGACGCCACGAAGACAAGTAATAATCTCCATCGCTGCAAAACGGTACGTGCCTTCAAAGCACCTAAATCTCCAGCAAACTGTGCTCACAATGACACTGCTGAAATTAACCTTACATAGTTCTGTATACGAGCTGTGTCGCCAAGGTTTTGCTTGTTTTGTTCGATAATCATTTACTTTTTTTACACGAAACTACTCGTTTAACCTAAAGTGTAGCAAGTAGGGTTCTTTTCCTACACTAAAGAGAATGAATCCGAGAATCCATTGGTGTGAAACATTATTGTGCAACTGAATGTTTTCTTCCAAAGTAAATTTAAATTATCACTCAAGTGCAACAGTCAAAGTAAATGTGGAGATTTTAGATTGCTTTGAAAGTAACTGAAAGAAATAACAAGTCTACCTAGCGTGTGAACTTTGTTATTGGGACCTTCTGTCCAAGAAATAACGTTAAGTAGATGTTTCAATAAAACTGAGAAAAACCGAGTATAAAACCTTTTGTAATCATTTCGATACAAACAAAAGTATCGTAACATTATTTCTTGTGTATAATACATTGTGGGGCGGCGAAGAAGTTGTCGAATGAGTTGTTTGAATGTTCATTTCACGTAACAGACTATTGCCGATGCAACATATGTGGGACGGCGAAGAAGTCGTTGTTTAATGTTGAATGAAAGTTGAACATTGCCACCTTAAATCACGCGAGCCTGGCAACTAATTTGGTGGCCAGTCAGAAAGCGAAGGGAAACTTACTGACCTTAGTTCCCAGTCTGCACGGCCACATTCCTGTACAGCCCAGCTAAACGAAAAATATCCATAGTTCTTCACGGGATTAGGGCTGCTTCAATAAAATTTAAAGTTCCAAACAAGATTTTATTATCTTAAAGGCTCACACAAATTACTCGAAACTTCTGAAAATGCTAAAGACATTAAATATTGTTAATTCAGCCAACCGTTTAATAGTTCAGAGGCGACTTCTACAGCAAGTTCCTCCCGAATAGTTCATTACTCTAACTAACGGTGCTCTATTAATAGTTCGCAATAATGTTAAAAAAAAAAGATTAATGCTCGCCTTAAAAGTGGAGTTAGTCACCACTTGCCACGCGGAATTATACTTCACACGGACGGCACAATAACAGTTTGTTACCGAAGTCTAAACGATCCAGGACGGTGTACAGTCCTCGCGATTTTCAATGTCCGTTTACATTGCTAAGTACGCGCATGTCACAGCCCGCTATGACGTCACCCGAGGCGAGGCGCGATCGGACGTTAAGCTCGCGTGGACTAGGCGTTGGTCTAATGCGGAGTGAGCTTCCTACTGACTCTGCCGCTCTTTTTATATAGCTCCGGCGCGTACCGCCAAGAGAGCATCTGTTCTTTCCGTTCCTATGCAGATGCCTGCAGCCTCCAAATGATCGCTATCTCAGGCACATAATCTTAAATATCACATTTAATAATAGCTTTACAAACTTCTCAATTTTTGTATACATACATCTGAGCAGTACAGAAGCACGTAGAAAATCTCAGCCCGCTAAAATTAAAACTTTACTCTCTAGAATTTTTACAATGGAACTAACGGTAGATTGTTACCTCTGAACCATAGCTTTATCAAGACTTGTATCAGCTGTTAATTATGCTACAAGACTAAAACTTGGTGTAGCTTTGTTAATTGTCCTATCTGATCATTGGTCTTAAAGAATTTGTTTTATCATTAAAATTTAAAGTCCTTAATCTATAATGCTTATGTACATTTTACTCACAAAAGTAGTTTTTACTAAATTACTAAAAAACTAGAAGAGGTAACTGATTGTGGTATTTCCATTATTATTATTAGGGTGAACTGAAGCATCCTACCAATTTTCAATATTGTAGCTCTATTATTTCGCGCCTCTGATTTTTCCGAAAAACGCGGATTCTGGAGTCAATTTTAGTTTTATGGTTTTGGAAACCAGCACCACTCATTAATGACTTCTTACTGCACCTTCTCACCAAATTTTGGCTTCCTAGCGTCATTATTTAGCGCCTCCTATTTTTCTTTCAAAACGTGAATTTTACGTAAACTACTAATTTTATAACATTAAGATTTGTTACCTGAAACATTATTACATAGAACTATACTTTAACAAAGTTTTACACACAAATCTTAATTTTTACTTTTATGTTAAATGTGGTGCAATACTATATGCAGGCGCGTTACGATGACGTGACGCTACTAGCAGTGAACTAGGGTAAGTCCCGTGCACTCGCTCGCCTCTGTATCTTATACATGATACAGCGCTTGCTTTGCTTCATCACCCCCTTTTTAATTTTCGTGAAAATCTATTTTTGAACAAAATTAAATTTCTAAAAGAACAAACAAGCGATGGATTACTTTAGTATACCTCTTTCAACTTAAGTTGCTTCTTCTTAGGAAATTCCTTATTACTACATACACAAAATAACCATACTCATATACACATAGAAAACCTAGTACAGAAGACATTCACAAATTATTTACATACATTTACATGGAAATATAAATTTTTCAATGGTTACAAAATAGTTATTTTTTTTTCTTTAAAATCAGTCTCTTCCTGAAAAAGAAAATACACACGACTTTTATCACTGCAACGCACTCACATTTTTCTTTTACTATAATACTCGGCACTGTGGTGGGTGTCCTATTGTAACACTCATTTAATTTCACTGATTGACAAAATTGTGGGAGGAAATTGTATTCACTGTGGTTTGCGTCTCTACTTCCAATCTCCCTACCGCTTGTTGTCAGTCATTCATGCAGCCTGCATGTCCCTGAGAAACAGACAATACAGTCTAAGTTTCTGTTTTCAACTTATATCTAAGGTAGGACAAAGTACATTTTATAGTTTATATTCTGGCACTATTTTACTATTTGTGAAGTTGTCAGAAAGACATTTAGCACTAAGTCGTATCTGATACAATAGCTCCTACTTTCTTCTTTCATAAATAATCTTTTAGGTTCCTAAATAGTGAAAATTCTTTTAGCAAATTAATATATTAAGATCTTGCTTCAACTTAGAAAATTGAGTAACCTTTTAGTTTTAATGTACTCTGGCTTAATTATCGTATGGATTAGTTCATCAAAGAAGTCATTTGCTGACCAGCACTTTGCTTTATTGTATGAATTACTAAAGAAATTAGTTATTTTCAGTATACTGATTCCAAATTTCTGCATTTTCCAATATTTGTGTGTTTCTGTTGTCTGTTTAACTATTTATTTGCCTCAAGCAAGATTTAGCGTTTTTCACCATTTCACGAGACGTGAGGGAATTATTCTTTAATCCTACATCATTTACTTCAATTTACTTACTTCACTTCTTCACCTTATTCATTTTCTCCCTTTTCTTCCAGATTCAAAATACTTCATTTCTCCACTTCTTTCTCCCTTTTCCTTTTGTCAGCCTATTGACGTCCTGTTTCTATATATTTGGTGCGATCCTCACACCACTTCCACACATCTCCATTTATTTAATTCTAAAACGCCATTGCTTGCCTCTATGAGCATTACCTTCTTACGCTGTTTTCCTTCAGACAACCTTATTTCTAGCAACATACTACCTTCTGCATAATCTCATGGATTATTCATATTCATACCGTACTTCGTATACTGCAAAGTGTCTCTCTTAGTTGTAGTTTCTAACCCTTTACAATTACATGAAATATTTTAATTTATTTATTTTAGTCATGTTTGCCTCTTATTGGTACTCAGACTTTTGTTTTGCCATTCACTAGGTAGATCCTTACTAAGAATACTTAAAACCTAATAGCATATATACAACATGAAGACATATGTGATTCTTACCTGTTATGATAGACCAGAAGAAGGGAATGAAACTTGAAAAGGAAATAAAGTTTCACCCAGCTGGGACTGCACGGTACACCAAACCATGTATCCGCCAAAGAGTGGCAGACTCCCTACAGTAATTAATTACTGTTAATTTTAAATTCCTTTAGATCCACAATATTTCTTAGACCTAGTTCTCTCTTACTCTTTGGATATTCCAAACGATAGGCATTTGCATGAGGTTTACTTACTATTCTAAATGGTCCATGATATACATGCATAAACTTTTTAGTTTCTGCAGAAATTTTCTTTGATTTTTCTTTTGTTTTGACCAGCACTAGCTCACCTCTGTATCTTTGTTCGTCAGCAATTTGCTTTGTTGATTGTACCTTTTCCTCTATTTCCTTTAGGATGTGTCTCTCTTCAACCTTAGCACTTTCCTCATTCTCACTGAAAACCAAATTTTCCTGCAAGTATCCTTTATTCTTTATTACTCTAATAGGCAGTTCCCAAGTTTCATTACTACCGCCTATATGACTTCCTATAAAAGACTCTCTTATCACTTTAGAGTCAGGTAAAGTTAAAATTAAGTTGTTCTGATCAAAATTGATCTTTCCCTGGTACTTTGATAAGAAATCAGTACCAATCAACATATCAACACTTAAGCCTAGCACAATCAAACAAGGATGATCTATTACTACGTCATTTATACCAATGGGTATCAAAGCTTCGTGTTGAACTGGTCTAGAGACTTTTCCAGTAGCACCTATAATCTTTAAGCCACTTACTTTCATAACTGTTAACTTCTCTTTATTGGGTATGGTGTCAAAAAATGTTTGTGATAAAGCACTTGCTTCACTGCCACTGTCAAGCAGACAACGCACAGTGACTCCTGATATGTTTACTTTGATAACAGGGTGAGTTATTTTACATTGAACAGGTTGCTCACACACCTCGTCTAATAAATCTCGTTCTATGTTCTTCCAGCTAAAGTAATTCTGATCAGTTGCAATTACATTTACATTTACATCCTGGGGCTCATCATGCTCTATAATCTTAGCTGCTTTCTCTAATCTGTCCACTAACTTTAAATCGAAGCATCTGACGACTTTTTCTACTTTTGTTTGCTGCACATCAGCCAAACTATCCTCTACCTCTGAGCAACTGCGTCCCTGCGCAATATTGCTGTTCATAAGAATGTCGTCACCTTCAACCATTTGTGGCACGTTTACACAGCTACTAGATTCTTTCACCTCGTTACTATTTCTACCCCCTTCATTCATCATTTCCTCCTCTCTAAAGTTTTGCAGTACTGATTCTACTTCTGCTACTTCTACTTCAGCTTTTAGATTGCCATTTTCATCGAAGATGTAAGCTTTTACTTCATCATTATTCCCATCAGACTCAAACCCATTATCTATTTCTTCCCCATTATCTACCTTGAGTTCCTGTTCTTCCTTGACCCATTTTTCTAGTGTATCCAAAATACTATCCACTATTTTGTGAGAGTGGCTTAACACATCACTGGTATTATCTGTATTTATTTCGTCATCCATGTTGTCTGTCTGTGTATGTTGGCTGATTGTCTGTGTTTCCGTTACTGGCTGTGTTACTGTTACCGCCTGGTGAGCGCCAGTTTCCTCATAGACGGGATTTAGTTTCCCACACGCGGCCTGTTGTGTTCATCTGTGACACCACTAGATATAGTAGCATCATGACTCCCTTCTTGTCTTAATGGCATAGTATTTACTTCTCCACTTTCGTCATAGTAGTTGTTACGAAAGCGTGGTGAGTATCTACCCCCTCTTCCTTTGCCACGGCTTTGGTTTCGATAGTTTGATTTGGTGTGCCTAACTTCCATATTTCTAACGTTCACGTTTCCATTATTTTGTACGTGATTGTTAGAAGATTTGTTATTCTGCTGCACCTGCTCCTCAGCAGCAGCTACTCTTTCCACTCTTTCCAGATATTCAATAAATTTGTCTATATTATCTCTAGGGGCGGAAATGATCCTCTTCTGCCAGTACCACGGCAGCTTACCTTCTAAACCCATAATGATCATATCTGGCTTCATCTTTTCTGTCAAATGTGACAGTCTTGAAACCCACTTCCTAGCGAAATCCTTTACTGATTCACGCCCTGGGAAAAACTTCTTACCACTCCAGAATTCCCTTAACACATCATTTTGTTTGTTATGTGACCAGTATTCGTTGAGAAATGCAGACTTAAATTCAGATAAAGTTTTACATTTGATCATTACATCCGCTGACCATCGCAAAGCATCACCTGACAAATGACTTCTTATAAATGAAATTTTTTTCGCTTTCTGACCAAGTGTTGGGGAGAACATCCTCAAAGTCATTCCAAAATTCAAGAGGGTGAATGTACTTATCAGGATCAAAGCGCAAAAACTGTCGACACCCTATAAAAGCGGCGTCAACTGAAGTCACATGCTGTACAGTAGAATGACTAGAATTAACAGAGGTTACTCTATTTTCTAGGTTAGCAATGTTAGTATTTAATTCCTCTACTTGTGACTCTACTGCTTCTATCCTGGCAGAACATCTTTGTTCCACTGCACCACGAATTTCGGTACAGGTTTCTTTTACTTTCTCAATGTTTTTCTGACAAGTATCTACTTTAATTTGTACCTCTTTAACTTTGTCAGAGCAAAGTTTGGACTCGTTGCTCAATCTTTCGGACAACCTCACTTCCAAAAGTTCATCTGCCTCTTGATAATTTTTTTGAATTTGATCTATTTCACATTTGAAAGTACTATGCATTTTAGTTAACTGTTGCCCTACTTTTACTTGAATGTCATGATGAATAGCATCTATCTTATAATTCAAACTATTCCATTTTGATTGCAGTTCTTCTTTTAGTTCTTTATTACTATCCTCAATTTTAGCCTCAATTTTATTTTCCAACCCTTTATTACTAACCTCAATTTTATTCTCCAACTCTTTATTACTATTTTCAATTTTAGCCTCAATTTTATTTTGGTTTGATTCGAGTTTGGCAAACAGTATTTGCATCCAATCCGGAGCTTCTACCTTGATACTTTGTATCTCTTGACTTGACTGAGCTGGAGATATATTGAGCTCAGTTTCACTTCCTGACAAAGTTAACAACTCTACTGGCTCCCTTTTGACTTCTATTTCACTTATTGATTGCATCCCTGCACTCTCATTTAAATTAAAGTCATAATTTACTGGTGACAAATTACGTTCTAGTTCAATATTTGAGGGATTAATGGAACCATCCTCATTAAACTCAATTCCTGATCCTGAGGATTCTTGGTCAGAGACCGGTTCCCTTCTGAAATGTACACTACTTTCCATATCTTTTAGTTTGTTAGCAGCAGTTAATAGATATTTTAAAAGTCTTTGACTTAACTTAAATGCTTGATTTCGACGAATGATGTCGTCGCGGTGTACCAGCAATCGTGATGCGACGCGTCGCGACGTATTGAAGGCAGCAGCAGCAGCTGTAGCGTCGAGTACCGCCACAGGAATCGCCTACTGCAATAGCTCCAGGGGGGGGGGGGGGGGGGGGGGGCAGCAAGGCACCGTTGACCGCTCGGCGCAGCCGGCAGCTGTCTCGCAGATCAGCGCAGCTCCGCGATGACGCACCGTCTTCCTTTAGTCTCAGCGCCGTCGGCAGCCGCGATCCAGCATCGTCGCCTTCCTCACCATCATCACTAACCAACGTACAGCGGTAGACACTTATTGTTTATACACTACACCCGCCTTTACTGGTAACACTGTTCCCACACTAGTTCAATTCAGTGTCCTGTTATTGCCTACCGAGTTCGTTAATTTATACCAATCGCTTTCACACATCGAGCACTTTTATTTGCTTTTAATTCAGTCTTCCCGGCCGATAAGCACCATATGTGGGGCGGCGAAGAAGTTGTCGAATGAGTTGTTTGAATGTTCATTTCACGTAACAGACTATTGCCGATGCAACATATGTGGGACGGCGAAGAAGTCGTTGTTTAATGTTGAATGAAAGTTGAACATTGCCACCTTAAATCACGCGAGCCTGGCAACTAATTTGGTGGCCAGTCAGAAAGCGAAGGGAAACTTACTGACCTTAGTTCCCAGTCTGCACGGCCACATTCCTGTACAGCCCAGCTAAACGAAAAATATCCATAGTTCTTCACGGGATTAGGGCTGCTTCAATAAAATTTAAAGTTCCAAACAAGATTTTATTATCTTAAAGGCTCACACAAATTACTCGAAACTTCTGAAAATGCTAAAGACATTAAATATTGTTAATTCAGCCAATCGTTTAATAGTTCAGAGGCGACTTCTACAGCAAGTTCCTCCCGAATAGTTCATTACTCTAACTAACGGTGCTCTATTAACAGTTCGCAATAATGTTAAAAAAAAAGATTAATGCTCGCCTTAAAAGTGGAGTTAGTCACCACTTGCCACGCGGAATTATACTTCACACGGACGGCACAATAACAGTTTGTTACCGAAGTCTAAACGATCCAGGACGGTGTACAGTCCTCGCGATTTTCAATGTCCGTTTACATTGCTAAGTACGCGCATGTCACAGCCCGCTATGACGTCACCCGAGGCGAGGCGCGATCGGACGTTAAGCTCGCGTGGACTAGGCGTTGGTCTAATGCGGAGTGAGCTTCCTACTGCCTCTGCCGCTCTTTTTATATAGCTCCGGCGCGTACCGCCAAGAGAGCATCTGTTCTTTCCATTCCTATGCAGATGCCTGCAGCCTCCAAATGATCGCTATCTCAGGCACATAATCTTAAATATCACATTTAATAATAGCTTTACAAACTTCTCAATTTTTGTATACATACATCTGAGCAGTACAGAAGCACGTAGAAAATCTCAGCCCGCTAAAATTAAAACTTTACTCTCTAGAATTTTTACAATGGAACTAACGGTAGATTGTTACCTCTGAACCATAGCTTTATCAAGACTTGTATCAGCTGTTAATTATGCTACAAGACTAAAACTTGGTGTAGCTTTGTTAATTGTCCTATCTGATCATTGGTCTTAAAGAATTTGTTTTATCATTAAAATTTAAAGTCCTTAATCTATAATGCTTATGTACATTTTACTCACAAAAGTAGTTTTTACTAAATTACTAAAAAACTAGAAGAGGTAACTGATTGTGGTATTTCCATTATTATTATTAGGGTGAACTGAAGCATCCTACCAATTTTCAATATTGTAGCTCTATTATTTCGCGCCTCTGATTTTTCCGAAAAACGCGGATTCTGGAGTCAATTTTAGTTTTATGGTTTTGGAAACCAGCACCACTCATTAATGACTTCTTACTGCACCTTCTCACCAAATTTTGGCTTCCTAGCGTCATTATTTAGCGCCTCCTATTTTTCTTTCAAAACGTGAATTTTACGTAAACTACTAATTTTATAACATTAAGATTTGTTACCTGAAACATTATTACATAGAACTATACTTTAACAAAGTTTTACACACAAATCTTAATTTTTACTTTTATGTTAAATGTGGTGCAATACTATATGCAGGCGCGTTACGATGACGTGACGCTACTAGCAGTGAACTAGGGTAAGTCCCGTGCACTCGCTCGCCTCTGTATCTTATACATGATACAGCGCTTGCTTTGCTTCAACATGTTTCCAGAGGCACTGTTGTTAATCTTACCTTCAGAAACGTAAGTAGGTATTATTGTCGTTCCGGCGTTGTTTTCATGAACGACTGTACCCATTAAAACATTCAGAGCCTCTTTCACTCAGTGCCTAGGTGTATAGCAGCGGTTATACCCAGCAATGGCGGAAACATTCAGTAGTTATTTCATCATGTTCCTCAGTTCACATAAGATCTATTTTCAATCACCTCATCTATGTACAATGTGTTACCTCCCAAATCGGTTCGTCTATAAAATCTCTGGTCCTTCTTGGTGTTGCATTTTGGATGATCAGTAGTAATGTGTGTGTGTGTGTGTGTGTGTGTGTGTGTGTGTGTGTGTGTGTGTGTTGTGCTTGTGTCTTTAGGCTCGTGTATTTGCTTTCTATTTGTTCATCGAGGTTTTTCTTTATTTTTGTATAGAAGTATAATTCCTGTTCTAGGTATTTATTATCACATTTACAAGGCTAAGAAAAAAATATCACTTGTACTTTAGTAGGCGATTCTTTTTCCCCATTCAAGAAAAAGGTCTATCTAGCAAAACCATATCTGAAGCATTTTGAGAACACTTTAACGGAAATTAGGAGCTAGCAACAATGCCCCACCATGCAGCTGATCCGAATGGGTATCATCCAGCAGTACAGTACCAGCCGTCATTGCTCACTGAGTAGGCTGGTGGGACATCAAACCCAAAACCAACACGGAGCTCCGGTTCGGATTCTCATCGGGTTACTACTTTATGTTTTGGACTAATGTCATGTGAGAAAATGATATCCTGCTTATGACCGACGTCCGTTCTCTAGGTCTCGTCGATCATAAGCAGGATATTTAATGCACGCATGTCTCTGCTAACCCTGCAGTGCACCTCCATAAACCAGCCTCATTGCCTTGTCTCGCTGAGCAGGTGGGATAACTCCAGCACAGTTCAGCGTTACACATTTTGTTCTTGCACACGCTGTACGCTGTTACAGCGTTGTCAGAATCTTGTTTTTTAAACCGCATTTCTGTTAGTCCCATTTGCGGGACTGGGTTTCGCTGGATACACTTTTGTCTGGAATTTTGATGAGGAATCGCATGTCTACCGCCAAGTGCAGCATTTTTTCCTCACCCTGTAGACAGCATGTCTCTCCTAAGAGTTGTCAGCAGCAGTTTCTCTGGTGTTTCAGCAGAAATCTGAAATTACGTTCTTACAGAGTGTAACTCGATTCAGCTCAGAGAAACACTGCTCATCAAGTCATTCATCTACATCTACATACACACTCCGCAATCCACCATACGGCCCGTGGCGGAGGGTACCTCGTACCACAACTAGCATCTTCTCTCTCTGTTCCACTCCCAAACGGAACGAGGGAAAAATGACTGCCTGTATGCCTCTCTACGAGCCTTAATCTCTCTTATCTTATCTTTGTGGTCTTTACGCGAAATATAAGTTGGCGGCAGTAAAATGTACTGCAGTCAGCTTCAAATGCTGGTTCTCTAAATTTCCTCAGTAGCGATTCACGAAAAGAACGCCTCCTTTCCTCCAGACACTCCCACCCGAGTTCCTGAAGCATTTCCGTAACACTCGAGTGATGATCAAACCTACCAGTAACAAATCTAGCAGTCCGCCTCTGAATTGCTTCTATGCCCTCCCTCAATCCGACCTCATAGGGATCCCAACCGCCCGAGCAGTACTCAAGAATACGTCGTATTAGCGTTTGATAAGCGGTCTCCTTTACAGATGAACCACATCTTCCCAAAATTCTACCAATGAACCGAAGACGACTATCCGCCTTCCCCACAACTGCCATTGCATGCTTGTCCCACTTCATATCGCTCTGCAATGTTACATCCAAATATTTAATCGACGTGACTGTGTTAAGCGCTACACTACTACATTACGGGATTGTTTTTCCTATTCATCTGCTCTGCATTAATTTACATTTATCTATATTAAGAGTTAGCTGCCATTCTTTAGACCAATCACAAATCCTGTCCAAGTCTTCTTGTATCCTCCTACAGACACTCAACGACGACACGTACCCGTATACCACAGCATCATCAGGAAACAGCCGCACATTGCTATCCACCCTATCGAAAGATCATTTATGTAGGTAGAAAACAACAGAGGCCTTCCCTGGAGCACTGCATCGAGGGCAACGTATTGGGTTGCATTACTTAAGAAGTCTTCGAGCCACTCACATATTTGGGAACCAATCCCATATGCTTGTACGTTAGTTAGGAGTTTGCAGTGGGGCAACGAGTCAAAGGCTTTCCTGAAGTCAAGGAATATGGCATCCGTCTGATACCATTCATCCATGGTTCGCAAGATATCATTTGAAAAAAGGGTGAGTTGCGTTTCGCAGGAGCGATTCTTTTAAAGCCGTGCTGACATATGGACAGCAACTTCTCTGTCTCAAGGAAATTTATTATATTCGAACTGAGAATAAGTTCGAGAATCCTGCAACAAACCGATGTTAAGGATATTGGTGTATAGTTTTGAGTATCCGTCCTTCGTCATGCGACTGCCGGTGCCGACACAAAATGTGAGCTTGATTTTTAAAGCGGTATTCCATTGAGCGGTATTTTGTGTACGCATTACATTGAGCGGTCCTAAATTAGTGCAGTGCGTTATTCGTTTTATCGATATGTGTTAACAGGGACAGTAAAATAACCAGTACTCGGGCAGCAGTATCTGAGCAGCGGTGCTGCATGACTGTAGTAGGCAGCAAGGGCGAAGGCGGTGCTGTTGCTGCTGTATCACTGGTTATCCCTCGTGTTTTACACTCCTTGTCATACGTATCGATAAAACAAATTTCGCATTAGACTAAACTACTGCCGCTCCATCGAATGGGCACGTAAAATTCCGCTTTGAAAATCATTTTGTTCATAATGAGAGACAAACCGAAGCTTTCTCTCGGAAGGGGGATCACAGGAAGGAGTAAACGAGCAGTATTTGTTTGCGCAGCTTCCATTTACACACTGCAAAGACGAAGCAGCAAGTATCTGCCGCAGTGCCAGACAAAATTCTCATGATGACGCGCTTGAGAGACTTCCTGTATATGTTCATCAATGTGTATTCATTTAATATTTGAGTGTATGGAGAGCATAGTGTCCGACCATAGGAAAGAAAACTTCCAGGCGTTTTAAATGGGTCACGCACAGCCATTTCTACCCTTCAGTCGCGGTTGCCAGATACACTAAATGTTCGACACAACCCAGCACAATGTCACCCAAGGATAGATAATCAATGCTGGGTCTACGCTTGGCCTTTTATGGGGTCATCGGTCTTCAGACTGGCTTGATGCTGCTCGCTCCGTATTTCTCTCCTGTGCCAAACTCTTCATGTCAGAGTAGCACTTACACTGAAGGTGCTCATTAATTTGTTGAATATATCGCCCTACAGCTACTACTATCAACGCCCCCCCCCCCCTTTTGTACCGTGGGATTTATTCCCTGATGTCCTAGCAACTTGGTCTTTCTTCTTGTCGCCGTTTTCCATGTATTCATGTATTCACTGAATCTGTGGAGTTCTCCGTGTTTCTTATCAGTCCAACTAATGTTCAACATACTCCTATAGCAGCACATCGCAAACGCTTCACTTTTTTTGTTTTCCGGGTTTCTCACTGTCTCCTAATCACTACCGTACAATGCTGCCCTCCAAACGTTCGGTCTCAGGACTTTTTCTTGAAATTAAGGCCTATATTTAATACTAACAGACCTATTTTCGGCAAGTATGCCCTCTTTGTCTATGCTAGTCTGCACAGTCATGGATTATTTTGCTTCAAAGGTATCGGAATTCCTTAGTTTCAGTCTGAATTTTAATCATACGCTTGAACCTTGCTTTTATTTCCGTCATTGCTCCGTCGAGTGCAGATTGGGCAGTAGGGGCGAAAGACTCCGTCTCTGTCAAACACACTTCTTAATCCGCGCACTACTAGCTTGGTCTTCCATTCTCATTGTTCCCTTTTGGTTCTTGCACATATTGCATATTATCCGTCTTTCCCCAAAGCTTACGCTCATTCTTCTCAGGATATCGTACACTTTGCATCATCTTAGACTGACGAACGGTTTTCCTAGACTGATAACTCGTATAAACCTGCCATGACTTTTCCTAAGCCTTGCATCCATTAAGAAACGCAGGTCACAATGGCTCTTTGGTGCCTTTACATTCCCTAAACGTCGAACTAACAATAATCTAAGAACCTACATTTTCCTTTCCATTCTTCCGTATATCATGCCCATCAGTAGCTTGGAGTTTTGAGCTGTTAAGATGACTGTACGATATTTCCCGTGCTGATTTCGGAATTATGTGGATGGCATTTTTCCGGAGGTTTGATGGTGTGTCTCCAGTCACACTGATTCCGTTCGCCAGCTGGAATAGTCGTTTTCCTTTTCTAAAACTTCTCCACATCATTCTAGATTTTCCCATTGGATGCTTACTGTACCTCCACCTTATTGTAACACAGATCTCCCAAAACTAGGTTAAATTGTGCCTCGAATACTAAATCCTCTACGTCTTCCATATCGTCTCCCCATCGTAGAGGGTTTTAGTGTATACTTTTCACCTATCCGCACTCTCCTCTGGACGTGTGGAATACCCATTGCATTCTTTAATTTTTCTCGCTTTCTCTGCAAAATTCTGAAAGGAAGAATGTTTATCGCTTACTACTTTACCGCTGTTATGCGGTAAAACTACCGCATAAGGATTTACATTACAATCCATTATTTCTTTACTATTTACTCTATTGGCCATACATTTTACAGACAACACGTACGTATACAAATTAATGTAAGTCTAAAATTATGTGCAGTAGGACACATAGTTCACGAGATATGACATCATAAACAACGAGATGCGTGAAACACTGCCGCATTTTACGTGAGGTTTAAATTTATTACTCCTTTGCTACTAATTCCATTCACAATACGTTTCCTAGGCAGTGTCCAAATATGTCGCTGAAACTATGTACAATATTATAACATTGTACGACACATAGTTGACAAGACATGTCGTCATAGACAGTTAAATGCGCGAAAAACAACCGCATCGTGCATAACGTTTAAATTTATTACTTCTTACTACTAACTCCTTTCTCAGCACATTTTGCAGACAGTACCCCAATATGCCGATGAAAGTACGTTCAGTATTATATCGTTGTACTGCATGAAATTCAGGGCCAGAAACATGAAATACAAGGCCAGACGCTGTATGGAATGGACGTGGACACACAGCTATAGACAAATACCTGGAGGACAACGCCGGGTTTTACAACTTTTCACGAAGGAACTGTGTGCGATAACATTCAAAATTTCTGTTTTCCAATAAGAACACTAACGTTAATATTTAAATTCAGCATAAAAGAAAACAAAAATACCAAAAGTGAATGCGTATTGCTATGAGGCGCTGTGCAAATATTGTTCTACAGCTGACGAATATCAGCGGTGAATTTACGATTTCTGTTAGTCTGTTAGCCGCCAGTTCGGTACTCCGACAGTAAAAGTATCTTTTACTACCAAATATGTAGACATTTCCTTGTGGTTACAGTGCCCTAAGTTTTATGTATTCCAGATGCAAATCTTGTAGGCACTATAGATTTATCAACCGTTCCTGCCAGTGATCTAGAATTCCCTCCACATTTGCACCGAATGCGCTGAAAAGAGACGTTCGTCCTTTCTGCATAAGCAGTCGTATTCTACGACATTTTCTCTTTCGTACTTCTGACAGCATTGCTGCATCAGTAAGAGTCGACGTATAACATCGATTAAGGCGTATGTGCGGGCGTGCATTTAAGATGAATCCCACGAGGTGCACCTTCTTATATTTCATATGTGAGTCAGAATATTGAAACAAAGATTTTGGCAGTGATTGTTGGGTTTGGTTTACCATTTTATTTGCACCAGGACTCCTTTTAATGAACTGAAGAATTTCCGTGGAAACTGAGGATGATATAAGGGTAGGCAGTGTTTGAAGTGAACAACTCAGGAATGTAATGACGAATGAAAAGAGACAGTAAAGGGTACCAGCGTAACAAATACTTGTTTCGTCGATATATAAACATGAAACAACGACGCATTAACGGCATTTTGATGGCGGACGTTTTTCCTATACTGGCGTGAAATTCACAACATAAAAGAAACTTAACTTAAAAAATATTACAAATGGAATTAGCTGGGATTTACCTCTGCATAGCGTGTAAGTAACTGAAGCGGCAGTGTAGAACCGTAGAATCTGCAGTCAGCAATGACTAGAGATAAAAAAACACAGAATTTTAAAGAATATTACTATATTTCTTTTCAAAAACGAGTTATTCATAACTGCGTAAGTTTATTTTATACACCTATGTGCTTACAGGATGGCGAATACAGTGTGTTCCTTTCAAACAGGAGTGGAAATCATCCTCCAATCTCTGTCACGGGAGTCTAACATTTCTCCCACCTGTCGCTTCCTAGAGGAAAGCGTTTTGCGCAGATCTTTCGCCTTTCATTGACAAAAAGAGCTGGTATCGGCTGCGTTTTTGTCTACCTCCTTATTATATCAAATACTCACAATTCCTGAGATTTTCACTTCCTGTTTCGTCTCCAAGGGCTCATCCACACATTCTCTTTATCAGATTCATTTCCACTGTTTCTATCCTACACTGCCTACGTAAAACACAGTTCATGCCGACTCGTGCTGGTGATAACCTAGAGGCCGACGGTACGACAAAAGTGGTTCCAGATGTGAATGAGAGCTAAGATCGCCAAGTGAACAAATAACCAAAACAAGTCCAGGACCTAACAATGTCGTCTTAAGCGTATACGACAATCCAGGACGCAATCCACATCACGAACGTAAAACAGGCAAGGTGAAATCTCTACTATTCAATGACGTGTAACTGGACGTTTCACCGGCTAGCGAGAGTCTAGCTTGCACACGGCATTTAGCGATATCAGTTCACCACAATAATATTGCAGCTGCGAGATAAGGCGCTTCGCTAAGCTGATCGTGCGTCAGCGCGTAATCTGGCTTGCGGAGGGGATGAAGGACGGGAGATACAAAGGTAGTTATGCAATGAGAACTGCACGGAACTTGTTGATTAGAGTTGTTTAGTAGATGGTCCATCACACAAGTACTTCATCTGTTCTGTTTCACTGGAATTCGTTCCAGTTTCATCATTCGTGTAAGTTTCCAAACCACTGTTACGATCCCGTGCCCTATATTCGTCTTCCCTCTCTAGACCGACACTGATGATTATATTCTTTACTGCGACTTCCATTAATCCATCTCTGAGACAATATGCATTTTCAATTCCCATTACATGTTTAACCTATCATGTTGGGTAATGTTAGAAACGACTCTTTAGTGATCTAAATCTACATGGATACTCTGCTAAGCACGCTTAAGTGTCTGACAGAGGGTTCATCGTACCATCTTCACAATAATTCTTTATTATTCCACTCTCGAACACCTCGCGGAGACAACGAACACCTATATCTTTCTGTGCGAGCTCTGATTTCCCTTATTTTATTACGATGATCGTTTCTCCCTACGTAGGTCTACATTAACAAAATATTGTCGCACTCGGAGGTGATTGAAATTTCATGAAAAGATTCCGATGCAACGAGAAATGCCATTGTTTTAATGACGTCCACCCCAAATCCTACACTCCTGGAAATGGAAAAAAGAACACATTGACACCGGTGTGTCAGAGCCACCATACTTGCTCCGGACACTGCGAGAGGGCTGTACAAGCAATGATCACACGCACGGCACAGCGGACACACCAGGAACCGCGGTGTTGGCCGTCGAATGGCGCTAGCTGCGCAGCATTTGTGCACCGCTGCCGCCAGTGTCAGCCAGTTTGCCGTGGCATACGGAGCTCCATCGCAGTCTTTAAGACTGGTAGCATGCCGCGACAGCGTGGACGTGAACCGTATATGCAGTTGACGGACTTTGATCGAGGGCGTATAGTGGGCATGCGGGAGGCTGGGTGGACGTACCACCGAATTGCTCAACACGTGGGGCGTGAGGTCTCCACAGTACATCGATGTTGTCGCCAGTGGTCGGCGGAAGGTGCACGTACCCGTCGACCTGGGACCAGACCGCAGCGACGCACGGATGCACGCCAAGACCGTAGGATCCTACGCAGTGCCGTAGGGGACCGCACCGCCACTTCCCAGCAAATTAGGGACACTGTTGCTCCTGGGGTATCGGTGAGGACCATTCGCAACCGTCTCCATGAAGCTGGGCTACGGTCCAGCACACCGTTAGGCCGTCTTCCGCTCACGCCCCAACATCGTGCAGCCCGCCTCCAGTGGTGTCGCGACAAGCGTGAGTGGAGGGACGAATGGAGACGTGTCGTCTTCAGCGATGAGAGTCGCTTCTGTCTTGGTGCCAATGATGGTCGTATGCGTGTTTGGCGCCGTGCAGGTGAGCGCCACAATCAGGACTGCATACGACCGAGGCACACAGGGCCAACACCCGGCATCATGGTGTGGGGAGCGATCTCCTACACTGGCCGTACACCTCTGGTGATCGTCGAGGGGACACTGAATAGTGCACGGTACATCCAGACCGTCATCGAACCCATCGTTCTACCATTCCTAGACCGGCAAGGGAACTTGCTGTTCTAGCAGGACAATGTACGTCCGCATGTATCCCGTGCCACCCAACGTGCTCTAGAAGGTGTAAGTCAACTACCCTGGCCAGCAAGATCTCCGGATCTATCCCCCATTGAGCATGTTTGGGACTGGATGAAGCGTCGTCGCACGCGGTCTGCACGTCCAGCACGAACGCTGGTCCAACTGAGGCGCCAGGTGGAAATGGCATGGCAAGCCGTTCCACAGGACTACATCCAGCATCTCTACGATCGTCTCCATGGGAGAATAGCAGCCTGCATTGCTGCGAAAGGTGGATATACACTGTACTAGTGCCGACATTGTGCATGCACTGTTGCCTGTGTCTATGTGCCTGTGGTTCTGTCAGTGTGATCATGTGATGTATCTGACCCCAGGAATGTGTCAATAAAGTTTCCCCTTCCTGGGACAATGAATTCACGGTGTTCTTATTTCAATTTCCAGGAGTGTATATCATGTTCGTGGCAATCTCTCCTCTATTTCTTGATAATACAAAAAGTCCTGCTTTTTTTTTTAACTTTCTCAAAGGACGTCCTTAACCCCATCTCATAAGGAGCCCACGCCACGAGGCAGTAGCCCAAAGGAGGACGGAAAAGCGTATGTAAGCAGTCCTTTCAGAAGTTCTGTTGCGTCTTCAAAGTGTTCTGCCATAAATCGCAGTCTTTTGTTTGCCTTCCCCAGAACATTTACCACGTGTTCTTTCCCATTTTAGTTGTTCGTAGTTGTAATTCCTAGGTATTTGGTTGAATTTACGGCCTTTACATTTGACTGATTCACCGCGTAACCGAAGTTGAACGGATTCCTACTAGGACTCACGTGCATGACCACACGCTTTTCATTATTTGGGGTCAATTGCCAATTTTTGCACCATACAGATATCTTTTCTAAACCTTTTTTGCAGTTTGTTTTGATCTTCTGATGACTATACTAGGCGATACACGGCAGCAGCATCTGTAAACAACCTGAGACGGCTGCTCAGATTGTCTCCTAAATCTTTTATATCGATAAGAAACAGCAGAGGTCTATAACACTAGCCTGGGGAACGTCAGTATATTTTACTCGACGACATTCTGTCAGTTACTAAGAACTGTGAGCTTTCTGACACGAAACCATGAATCCACTCTCATAACTGAGACGATATTCCACAAACACCCAATTTCATTGCAAGGCAGTTGTGAGGTACAGTGTCATAAACCTCCTGGAAACACGAAATCAGTTTGAGATCTCCTTCGAATAACACTCAACACTTCGGGTGATGAAAGAGCTAGATGTGTTTCACAAAAAAGATGTTTTCTAAATCCGTGTTGCTCTGTGTCAATGGACCATGCTCTTTGAGGCAACTGTTTTAGGGTAGTAGCATTAATGTAAGAAATTTTCTTCTGCCCTGTTTTGTTTCACTACATCCCAGATCACTTCTACAGATTTCAGATCACAGTGGTATGGTGGAAATCTCAGGAAGGTATATCCCTTACGCTTTAAAACTGGATCTGCTTTAAAACAGGTTATGGCTTGTTATAACGCAGTAGTTGCAAAAGCTCATTTCCTGTTAAGCTCGGTTCAAAATTGATTTTGCTCTGAATGAGCCCCACAATTACGTGCTTTCTGCGAATTGTACTTGTGTGGGTTTTATTTGTGTGAACGGTATGATCCGCTGCGTTATCGAGTGCAACAATAGTACCAGCTGGCAAGTTAGGAATCAGTTTCCCTTCTAATCATTTGCAATAATTATCCCCAATTATATAATCGCGACAGCCTTGGGATTTTAGAATTCTGACCGTAGATTAACTCTGCTCCCTCCGTGAAACACATGGCCGCTCCAGCGTGGACAACACTGACTGTCACTGCTATTAGCCATTAGACCCGGAACTTCTTCATACTGCCCGCACCTTTTCGTAGAATAATGCGTGTTCACCCATGTTTCATCCGTGTATGCCAATTTTTCTTTTCGCCCCTTTTCAACATTCCTTATTGTTCTCAATTATTCTGCGCACGTTGCAGAAATGTCGGAACGTTATGTTAGGAGGGTTCTCTTTTTTTTACAGTTTTGAAACACAATCCTATCTGTTTCAAAGGTTTCAGAATGGTTTTATCCCCCCCCCCCCCCCACGCCCCACTACGGTAATTTATCTCAGTTTTTGAAAACTTTAGCAACTTTCTCAACGTTGCGGTTTCCTTCTTCTGCTCACAATATTCCAAAAAAGTTTCTTCGAATATTTTGTCGAAGTTATCTAGCAAAAGTACCTTTCTAGAGCGCCTTTGTTTTCTAGAGCGCCTTTGTTTTCTAGAGCGCCTTTTTTTCCTAGAAGTCTCACTTTTTTCCGTTTCCTCCTCTTTCTTAAAGTCTTTCAAAATATATTTCACTGTTCTTTCTGACTTTCCACCTACGATAATGTTTTCTACACAGGTATCGTTACCTTATTCTGCTTTTTTTCTTCTTCCTGGCTAAATTGTTCAACTTTTAATATAATCTCTTGTGGGGCGGCGAAGAAGTTGTCGAATGAGTTGTTTGAATGTTCATTTCACGTAACAGACTATTGCCGATGCAACATATGTGGGACGGCGAAGAAGTCGTTGTTTAATGTTGAATGAAAGTTGAACATTGCCACCTTAAATCACGCGAGCCTGGCAACTAATTTGGTGGCCAGTCAGAAAGCGAAGGGAAACTTACTGACCTTAGTTCCCAGTCTGCACGGCCACATTCCTGTACAGCCCAGCTAAACGAAAAATATCCATAGTTCTTCACGGGATTAGGGCTGCTTCAATAGAATTTAAAGTTCCAAACAAGATTTTATTATCTTAAAGGCTCACACAAATTACTCGAAACTTCTGAAAATGCTAAAGACATTAAATATTGTTAATTCAGCCAATCGTTTAATAGTTCAGAGGCGACTTCTACAGCAAGTTCCTCCCGAATAGTTCATTACTCTAACTAACGGTGCTCTATTAATAGTTCGCAATAATGTTAAAAAAAAAAGATTAATGCTCGCCTTAAAAGTGGAGTTAGTCACCACTTGCCACGCGGAATTATACTTCACACGGACGGCACAATAACAGTTTGTTACCGAAGTCTAAACGATCCAGGACGGTGTACAGTCCTCGCGATTTTCAATGTCCGTTTACATTGCTAAGTACGCGCATGTCACAGCCCGCTATGACGTCACCCGAGGCGAGGCGCGATCGGACGTTAAGCTCGCGTGGACTAGGCGTTGGTCTAATGCGGAGTGAGCTTACTACTGCCTCTGCCGCTCTTTTTATATAGCTCCGGGCGCGTACCGCCAAGAAAGCATCTGTTCTTTCCATTCCTATGCAGATGCCTGCAGCCTCCAAATGATCGCTATCTCAGGCACATAATCTTAAATATCACATTTAATAATAGCTTTACAAACTTCTCAATTTTTGTATACATACATCTGAGCAGTACAGAAGCACGTAGAAAATCTCAGCCCGCTAAAATTAAAACTTTACTCTCTAGTATTTTTACAATGGAACTAACGGTAGATTGTTACCTCTGAACCATAGCTTTATCAAGACTTGTATCAGCTGTTAATTATGCTACAAGACTAAAACTTGGTGTAGCTTTGTTAATTGTCCTATCTGATTATTGGTCTTAAAGAATTTGTTTTATCATTAAAATTTAAAGTACTTAATCTATAATGCTTATGTACATTTTACTCACAAAAGTAGTTTTTACTAAATTACTAAAAAACTAGAAGAGGTAACTGATTGTGGTATTTCCATTATTATCTATTATTTCGCGCCTCTGATTTTTCCGAAAAACGCGGATTCTGGAGTCAATTTTAGTTTTATGGTTTTGGAAACCAGCACCACTCATTAATGACTTCTTACTGCACCTTCTCACCAAATTTTGGCTTCCTAGCGTCATTATTTAGCGCCTCCTATTTTTCTTTCAAAACGTGAATTTTACGTAAACTACTAATTTTATAACACTAAGATTTGTTACCTAAAACATTATTACATAGAACTATACTTTAACAAAGTTTTACACACAAATCTTAATTTTTACTTTTATGTTAAATGTGGTGCAATACTATATGCAGGCGCGTTACGATGACGTGACGCTACTAGCAGTGAACTAGGGTAAGTCCCGTGCACTCGCTCGCCTCTGTATCTTATACATGATACAGCGCTTGCTTTGCTTCACTCTTTTTCACCCGAATGTGACCACCTTTGCGACATCTTCCTCTGTTTTTACTCTCAGGGTATTCAGATACTCATAATTATTAGATAACACCACAGTGCACTTAAGACTATATTTCACGAGGACACATTGAACCGCTCGACTATATTCACCAGCTGACTTGAAAGTGTTGACATGAGCGACTGCTCGTCGTGTAGAGCCCGACTATCTCATACGGCTCTCGCCATCGATGCTCGGGCTAGGCGAAGAATCCGAATCACTGTCCGACACTAAAGTTTCAACAACGAATCTTCTCCTATGTCTTCAAATAGCAACTCACACAACTATTACAATCTTTGGAATGTCAATCGCTTAGATTTCTTGATGAATAGATCTGGATTATAATTTTAAAAACTGAGTTGAAGAGTTGATGAGTGGCAAATGATAGGTGACTGTCACCAATTAAAATGGTGTTGCCACTTCTAAAATGATTTACCTATTGTCAAAATGCATACCTTAAGACAGGCCTGGCAAAAATTTGCGCTCTGAAACCGCAGTATAGCTTGCGCAGCACTCCGGTTTTTCCCACCATAGGGCTATTGCGAGTAGTTGTTAGTGAGGCGGCAATACACTAATGTACCAAAACATTATGACAACCAGCTTAATAGCATGTTTGTCCGTCTTTGGAACGAAATACATCACTGATTTTGCGTATCAGGGATCAGACAGTTTGTTCGTAAGTTTGTGGAGGTATGTGGAATTAGATGTCTACGCACAGGTCATGTAATTCGCTAAATAACAGGCCGCTGATTTGCGTAGGCGGTGATGGCACCCAATAGCGACGCACATGGGTTCCATACGATTTACGCCAGGCGAATTTTGTCGCCGAGACATCAAGATGAATTCACTATAATGCTCCTCAAACCACTGTAATAGAGGCCTGGCTCCGAGACACGGGAATTATACTACTGAAACGTGACAACGGCACTGGAGAACACATCAAGCACGAAAGGATGCACGTGGTTCGCAGGTGTAAGCGTGTCTTCGGTTATTAGCATAGGTCCCATGTAAACGCAGGAGAACGTCTCCCTTAGCCTAATACTGCTCCCAGCAGCCTGCGTCTGTGGCAGGCTGCGCGTTTCGAGCCGGCATTCACCTTGACGACGACCATTAACCTGACGTAGCAAAAATGTGATTCACCCGTAGAGCCGACAAGCTTCCATTGATCGACAGCCGAATCCCGATGGTCCCGTGCCCACTGCTATCATAATTGATGATGTCGTTGGCTCAGCATGTAAGCACCTGGGAGTGGTCTGCTGCAGAGCTCAGTGCCAACAATGTCCGATGAAGAGTATGCACTGAAACACTTGTGCGTGCACCAGCATTGTGCTATTTCGGAGGAGATGCCACAGATTACCATCTATCCCACTTTTGAGATCAGACGAGCCTCCGAACTGCATGTTCTGTGAAGAGTCGTGGATATCCAACCATTTAGCGCCTAGTGGTAGTTTCACCGCGCTTTTACCTCTTCTCATAGATCCTCACGACAGTCGCATGTGCAGCGCGGAGTGCCCGCGTGGTTTGTGGCGTCATGTCACGGACTGCGCGGCCTCTCCCGCCGAGTCCTCCCTCGGGAATGGGTGTGTGTGTTGTTCTTCGCATAACTCACACACAGTTGAACATTTTTGAACAGTAGAATGTGAATATTCGACCGGCTTCTCTGTTTTCGAGATAGTCGTTCACAGGCTATGCGTAACAATAATCTGACCTTTGTCAACGTCGTTTATCTCAACGGATTTCCCCATTTGCAGTCTTTCGTAACATTAATATTTTTTCCCCACTTGCAGCTCATACCTTCGCTAGGGTGATCCCCCGTCAGTGTTTGCTCCGCTCACATGCTTTTGTTAATGCGTCACGTGCCAGTAACGCCACCATGCCGCATCCAATGGAGCGGTGAGCAGTGGTCATAATCTTTTGCTTTATCTACATCTACATCCTTACTCCGCAAGCCACCTCACGGAGTGTGGCGGAGGGTACCTTGAGTACCTCTATCGGTTCTCTCTTCTATTCCAGTATCGTACTGTTCGTGGAAAGAAAGATTGCCGGTATGCCTCTGTGTGGGCTCTATTCTCTCTGATTTTATCCTCATGGTCTCTTCGCGAGATATACGTAGGAGGGAGCAATATACTGCTTGATTCCTCGTTGAAGGTATGTTCTCGAAACTTCAACAAAAGCCAAACTACTGAGAGTCTGTTCAGCAGAGACTTTCACTGTAGTTTATCTATCATCTCCGTAAAGCTTTCGCGATTACTAAGTGATCCTGTAACAAAACGTGCTGCGCCCCGATGGATCTTCTCTATCTCTACTATCAACCCTATCTGGTACGGATCCCACACTGGTGAGCAATATTCAAGCAGTGGGCGAACAAGTGTACAGTAACCTACTTCCTTTGTCTTCGGACTGCATTTCCTAAGGATTCTTCGAATGAATCTCAGTCTGCCATCTGCTTTACCGACGATCAATTTTATTTGATCATTCCATTTTAAGTCACTCGTAATGCCTACTCCCAGATAATTTATGGAATTAACTGCTTCCACTTGCTGACATGCTATATTGTAGCTAAATGATAAAGGATCTTTCTTTCTATGTATTCGCAGCACATGTCACTTGTCTACATTGAGATTAAATTGCCATTCCCTGCACCATGCGTCAATTCGTTGCAGATCCCCCTGCATTTCAGTACAATTTTCCATTGTTACAACCTCTCGATGTCAGCATCATCTGCAAAAAGCCACAGTGAACTTCCCATGTTATTTACAAGGTCATTTATGTATTTTGTGAATAGCAACGGTCCTACGACATTCCCCTGTGGCACACCTGAAATCACTCTTACTTCGGAAGACTTCTCTCCATTGAGAATGACATGCTGCGTTCTGTTATCTAAGAACTCTTCAATCTAATCACACAATTGGTCTGATAGTCCATATGCTCTTACTTTGTTCATTAAACGACTGTGGGGAACTCTATCAAACGCCTTGCGGAAGTCAAGAAACACGGCATCTACCTGGTAACCCATGTCTATGGCCCTCTGAGTCTCGTGGACGAATAGCTCGAGCTGGGTTTCACACGATCGTCTTTTTAGAAACCCATGCTGATTCCAACAGAGTAGATTTCTAGTCTCCAGAAAAGTCAATATACTCGAATATAATACGTGTTCCAAAATTCTACAACAGATCGACGTTAGAGATATAGGTCTATAGTTCTGCACATCTGTTCGACGCTCTTCTTGAAAACAGGGATGACCTGAGCCCTTTCCCAATATTTTGGAACGCTACGCTCTTCTAGATACCTACGGTACACCGCTGCAAGAAGGGGAGCAAGTTCCTTAGCGTACTCTGTGTAAAATCGAACTGGTATCCCACCAGGTCCAGCGGCCTTTCCTCTTTTGAGTGATTTTAATTGTTTGTCTCTGTCATCTACTTGGACATATACCATTTTGTCATCTGTGCGACAATCTAGAGAAGGAACTACAGTGAAGTCTTCCTCTGTGAAACAGCTTTGGAAAAAGACATTTAGTATTTCGGCCTCTAGTCTGTCATCCTCTGTTTCAGTACCATTTTGGTCACAGAGTGTCTGGACATTCTGTTTTGATCCACCAGCACAGCACGATGCGGCTTCTCCACTTTTTTTTTCGGCATGTGTGTGGACGCTACAGTATACATAGTAAACAAAGTAAATAAGTAAATCTACAACCTGCGATTTTGTCGCCAATAAAACAGTGACCCGTATATACACTACTGGCCATTAAAATTGCTACACCAGGAAGAAATGCGTATGATAAACGGGTATTCATTGGACAAATATATTATACTAGAACTGACATGTGATTAAAATTTTCAAGCATTTTGGGTACATAGATCCTGAGAAATCAGTAGCTATAACAACCACCCCTGGCTGTAATAACAGCCTTGATACGGCTGGACATTGAGTCAAACAGACCTTGGATGGCGTGTACAGGTACAGCTGCCCAGGCAGCTTCAACACTATACCACAGTTCATCAAGAGTAATGACTGGCCTATTGTGACGAGCCAGTTGCTCGGACACCATTGACCAGACGTTTTCAATGATGAGAGATCTGGAGAATGTGCTGGCCATGGCAGCAGTCGAACATTTTCTGTATCCAGAAAGGCCATGCGGTCGTGCATTAACCTGCTGAAATGTAGGGTTTCGCAGGGATCGAATGAGGGGTAGAGCCACGGATCATAAAACATCAGAAATGTAACGTCCACTGTTCAAAGTGTCGTTAGTGGGAACAAGAGGTGTCCGAGACGTGCAACCAATGGCACCCCTTACCATTACCCTGAGTGATACACCAGTATGGCGATGACGAATACACGCTTCCAAAGTGCGTTCACCGCGATATCGCCAAACACGGATGTGACCATCATGATGCTGTAAACAGAACGTGGATTCATCCAAAAAAAATGACGTTTCGCCATTCGTGCACCCAGTTTCGTCGTTGAGTACACCATCGCAGGCGCTCCTGTCTGTGATACAGCGTCAAGGATAACCGCAGCCATGGCTCCGAGCTGACAGTCCATGCTGCTGCAAACGTCGCCGAACTGTTCTTGCAGATGGCTGTTGTCTTGCAAACGTCCCCATCTGTTTACTCAGGGATCGAGACGTGGCTGGACCATCCGTTACAGCCATGCAGATAAGATGCCTCTCATCTAGACTGCTAGTGATACGAGGGCGTTGGAATCCAGCACGGCGTTCCGTATTACCCTCCTGAACCCACCGATTCCATATTCTGCTAAGAGTCATTGGATCTCGACCAAAGAGAGAAGCAATGTCGCGATACGATAAACCACAATCGCGATAGGCTACAATCCGACCATTATCAAAGACGGAAACGTGATGGTACGCATTTCTCCTCCTTACACGAGACATCACAACAACGTTTCACCAGGCAACGCCGGTCAACTGCTGTTTGTGTAAGAGAAATCGGTTGGAAACTTTCCTCATATCAGCACGTTGTAGGTGTCGCCACCGGCGCGAACCTAGTGTGAATGCTCTGAAAAGCTAATCATTTGCATGTCACAGGATCTTCTTCCTGTCGGTTAAATTTCGCATCTGTAGCACGTCATCTTCGTGGTGTAGCAATTTTAAAGGCCAGCAGTGTACAACGAGATTCCTTTAATTTACGTCTATGGTCACAAACGTTTTGTTAACATATTACCGGTTTCGGTCTATAATGACCATCATCAGATCTGTTTCATATAAACATAGTCCTAATGTACTGCAGCCATAGTGGCATCGTCAAATTGTAAGTGCAAGATCAGCACCAGCATCGTCAAATATATATAGATCTGATCATGGTGATTATAGACCGAAACCGGTAAACGGTTGACAAAACGTTTGTGACCACAGACGTAAATTAAAGGAAAGTTGAAGTAAATCTAATTTAACGCAAGTAGTACTCTCAGCAACGTGCTTGGCGTCTAACAATTCGACTCCTTGGATCTAGTAGTGTGTTCAGCTGCAGCCTTCACTGTCCGCCCCTCCTCGCGCCTAAGCACCACTCGCCGCTGCGCTCAGAGCGCTAGGCAGGAGCGCGGCCCAGAGGATTCGAGCTAGCTGAGCCCTTCTCGACCAGGCCTGCCTCAAAAACTATGAGCACTTATTCACTAGAAGTGATGTCCTTCACAGTAGATATTCACTTTATAGCTCGTGTTTACGGAACCTTTTTTAAAAAAATGGAAAGCAAGGAGCGTGCAGTAGAGGAAACTCCACTGGACTTGACGGGATACCAATTGGATTCTATGCAGAGTACGCGAAAGAACTTGGCTCCCTTCTAACATCCGTGTACCGCAAGTCTCTAGAGGAACGGAAGGTTCCAAATGATTGGAAAAGAGCACAGGTAGTTTCAGTTTTCAAGAAGGGTCGTCGAGCAGATGCGCAAAACTGTAGGCTTATATCTCTGTCATTGATCTGTTGTAGAGTTTTAGAGCATCCAAAACGAGATTTTCACTCCGCAGCGGAGTGTTCGCTGATATGAAACTTCCTCGTAGATTAAAACTGTGTGCCAGACCGAGACTCAATCTCGAGACTTTTGCCTTTCGCGGGCAAGTGCTCTACCAAGCGGACTCTCCGCTGCAGAGTGAAAATCTCATTCTGGAAACATCCCTCAGGCTGTGGCTAAGCCATGTCTCCGCGATATTCTTTGTTTCAGGAGTGCTAGTTCTGCAAGGTTCGCAGGGCTTCTGTAAATTTTGGATGGTAGGAGACGAGATACTGACAGAAGCAAAGCTGTGAGGACGGGGCGTGAGTCGTGCTGGGGTAGCTCAGTTGCTAGAGCACTCACCCGCGAAAGGCAAAGGTCCCGAGTTAGAGTCTCGGTCCGGCACATAGTTTTAATTTGCTACGACGTTTCATTTTTGAACATGTTTTTTGCGGTAAAAATCGTAGAGGGAGACCGAGAGATGAGTACACTAAGCAGATTCAAAAGGATGTAGGTTGCAGTAGGTACTGGTCGCAGCTTGCACAGGATAGAGTAGCATGGAGAGCTGCATCAAACCAGTCTCAGGACTGAAGACAACAACAACAACAACAACATCACGTCATTTCTGGAAATCCAGAATATACTCTGTAAGAATCAACATGAATTCCGGAAACTGCGATCGCGTGAGACCCAGCTCGCTTTATTTGCTCATGAGACCCAGAAAGTATTAGATACAGACTCCCAGGTAGATGCCATTTTTCTTGACTTCCGGAAGGCGTTCGATAAAGTTCCGCACTGTCGCCTGATAAACAAAGTAAGAGCCTACGGAATATCAGACCAGCTGTGTGGCTGGATTGAAGAGTTTTTAGCAAGCAGCTCACAGCATGTTGTTCTCAATGGAGGGACGTCTACAGGGCGTGCCACAGGGGAGTGTTATGGGACCATTGCTTTTCACAATATATTGAAATGATTATATGATAGCGGAACAAACACTGGTAGCAGTTACTTCTGTCAAATACCTGGAAGTATGGGTACGATCACATAAAATTAATTGTTGGTAACGCGGGTGTCATGTTGAGATTCATTGGGAGAGTCCTTAGAAAATGTAGTCCATCAACAAACGAGGTGGCTTACAAAACACTCGTGCGACCTATACTTGAGTATTGCTCATCAGTGTGGGATCCGTATCAGGTCGGGTTGACGGAGGATATAGAGAAGATCCAAAGAAGAGCTCTTCCGCCCCCCCCCCCCCCTATTTCTCGATAATTCAGAATGTGCTCCACCTGACTAGCTTGAGGGAGACCAACTACAATTTAATTTTATGGAACTTCCTTCTACAAAATATCAGTGTTCACACTGAAACTCTACCCTGCGGTGTTTTCAAAAGGTACTAATCGATACCGCTTGTGGCAATAAGTGAAAAGACATACACTCCGAAACGAAATGCCATGCCCTTGAAAATCCTTCGATATGAATGATTTATTAAAATACTTTTACACGAATTGATATTGGCATTGATCAAATAGAATTTCTCTGACATTTATTGCATTTACTTGCAAAATTATTCATGAAAAACTGAAGGATAACGCATTTGAAAATGTATTTCGATGAAGATACTGAAGTTGTTTGATTTCCAAATTAATTAACTTTTCAGATACTTCGTCTCCTATGATAAATTGTCAAAAAAATTTATAGCCTCTGATACAAATCAAATCGTCAATTTGAAATTTACATTATCCGAAGGGCGACTGCGTGGCTGAGTTATATCATCCCACTAACACCCACGCCTCACTCGTAAGAGTTAACTGGCAAATGTTTATGTCCATCCGATTCCTTTTGCTTCTGGAGGAGAGAGGTCTCTGCTCGCAAATTACAAATACATTACCACTATAGTCATTCAATTTGCTGGAGAACTGGTGGTAACGTATTCGCAATTTGATAATACATTTCACAGTTTAATATGGCTATAAACCGTCAACATTGTATGTTGCATGTTCGAAGAAAGACTGCAGGAAACTTTGCACTCACTGCCAAATACAGACACTTCGCTAATGTAGTTCACGAATCCGCCCATTACTGGTCGTGTAGGCAGGAGAAATTCTACGTCGAGAAAAATGCAGCCATGGAACGCATCTTGAACTTTTTTTTTAACTGTCATAATATCACCTGAAACTATGCCACCTTCTTATATGTTTGTATCACAATTCAAAGGGAAATAGAAACCACTGCGTTAAAGACACGTCATCTGTGTCCTTAGGACATGTGACATGTAACTGAAAAAATGTCTAATGATCCCTCCATCGCCAAGAGATTCCGGAATAGTTCCCCATTCGGATTTCCGGGAGGGAACTGCCAAGGGAGAGGTGATCATGAGACAAAGATTGAATAACCAACGGAAGGATCACGTCCTACGAGTCGGGGCGTGGAATATCAGAAGTTTGAAAGTGGTAGAGAAACTACAAAATCTGAAAAGGGAAATACTGAGACTCAATCTAGATACAGAGGCAGTGAAGTGAAATGGAAAGAAGATAGCGATTTCTGGCCGGATGATTGTAGGGTAATAACAGCAGCAGTAGAAAATGGAACAAGGGTAGTAGGGTTCGTTACGAGCAGGAACGTAGGGCAGGGAGTGAGTTATTGTGAACAGTTCAGTGAGAGGTTGTTCTGATCAAAATCAACAACAAACTGACACCGTCAAAGATAGTTCCGGTATACATAATGACTTCGCATGCTAAAGATTAAGAGATAGAAAAAGTGTATGAGAATATTGAACGGATAATTCGGTACATAAGTGTAGATGTAAATCTAATAGTCATGGTGACTGGAATGCGGTTGTAGGGGAAGAACAAAGGGTTACGAGACTGTATGGGCTTGGCAGTACGAATGAGAGAGGAGGAATACTAACTTATTTCTGCAATCAGTTTCAGCTAGCAATAGCGAATACTCTGTTCCAGAATCAATGGAGGAAGAGAAATACCTGGAAAAGGCCAGGAGACACGGGAAGATTTCATTTAGATTACGTCCTAGTCAAGCAGAAATACCGAAATCAGCTATTGGTTGTAAGCCGTTCCCAGGTGCAGTTATAAACTTAGATCACAATTTAGTAGTGATGAAGAGCACGCTGAAGTTTAAGAAACTAGTAGGGAAGACCACTGCGAAAACGGAAGAAATACTTCAGTTGATCGATAAAAGAAGGGAGTACAAAAACGTTCAGGGAAATTCAGGAACACAGAAATACAGATTACTAAGGAATGAAATAAAGAGCAAGTTCAGGGAAGCTAAGTCGAAATGGCTGCATGAAAAATGTGAAGAAATAGAAACAGAAATAACTCTGGGTAGATCGCAATCAGCACACAGAAAAATCAAAACTACGTTCGGTGAAATTAAAACCAAGGGTGGTAACATTGCTAGTAAAATGGGAATTCCACTGTTGAATGCAGAAATGGGAGCTGATAGTTGGAAAGAGTACATTGATAGTTTCTGTGAGGTGGAAGACTTGCCTGATGATGTGATAGAAGAAAAAAATACCTTAAGAGATTTTGGTCCTATGTAAAATCAGTAGGTAGGTCAAAAACATCTATTCATTCTCTCAGCGACCACACCTGAATAGAAACGGAAGGTAACAGAGAGAAGGCCGACACTGAATTCGGTCTTCCGAAGCTGTTTCACCGTGGAAGGTCATAACACTGTCTCTCCTTTCAATCGTCGTACGAACGTCGAAATGGCAGATACTGAAATAACCGATCGCGGAACTGAAAAGCAATTACAATCACTTAGCAGTGGAAAGGCTTCAGGACCAGATGATATACCAATATGATTCTATAAACATTATGCGAAAGAACTTCTTCCCCTCCTAGCAGTATTTTATCGCAGACTGCTTGAGCAACGAAAGGTACCTTATTATTATTATTATTATTATTATTATTATTATTATTATTATTAATAATAATAATTTTTTTTTTGTCATTAGTCTACTGACTGGTTTGACGCGGCCCGCCACGAATTCCTTTCCTGTGCCAACCTCTTCATCTCAGAGTAGCACTTGCAACCTACGTCATCAATTATTTGCTTGACGTATTTCAATCTCTTTCAATCTCTGTCTTCTTCTATTCCTCTAGAGTTTTTGCCCTCTACAGCTCCCTCTAGTACCATGGAAGTCATTCCCTCATGTCTTAGCAGATGTCCTATCATCCTGTCTCTTCTCCTTATCAGTCTTTTCCACATATTCCTTTCCTCTCCGAGTCTGCGTAGAACCTCCTCAATCCTTACCTTATCAGTCCACCTAATTTTCAACATTCGTCTATAACACCACATCTCAAATGCTTAGATTCTCTTCTGTTCAGGTTTTCCCACAGTCCATGTTTCACTACCATACATTGCTGTACTCCAGACGTACATCCTCAGAAATTTCTTCCTCAAATTAAGGCCGGTATTTGATATTAGTAGACTTCTCTTGGTCAGAAATGCCTTGTCTGCCTTTTATGCCCTCCTTGCTCCGTCCGTCATTGGTTATTTTACTGCCTAGGTAGCAGAATTCCTTAACTTCATTGACTTTGTTACCATCAATCCTGATGTTAAGTTTTTCGCTGTTCTCATTTCTACTGCTTCTCATTACCTTCGTCTTTCTCCGATTTACTCTCAAACCATACTGTCTACTCATTAGACTGTTCATTCCGTTCAGCAGATCATTTAATTCTTCTTCACTTTCACTCAGGATAGCAATGTCATCAGCGAATCGTATCATTGATATCCTTTCACCTTGTATTTTAATTCCACTCCTGAACCTTTCTTTTATTTCCACCATTGCTTCCTCGATATACAAATTGAAGAGTAGGGGCGAAAGGCTACAGCCTTGTCTTACACCCGTCTTAATACGAGCACTTCGTTCTTGATCGTCCACTCTTATTATTCCCTCTTGGTTGTTGTACATATTGTATATGACCCGTCTCTCCCTATAGCTTACCCCTACTTTTCTCAGAATCTTGAACAGGTTGAACCATTTTATATTGTCGAACGCTTTTTCCAGGTCGACAAATCCTATGAACGTGTCTTGGTTTTTCTTTAGCCTTGCTTCCATTATTAGCCGTTACGTCAGAATTGCCTCTCTCGTGCCTTTACTTTCCCTAAAGCCAAACCGATCGTCACCTTGAAGCAAAGCAAGCGCTGTATCATGTATAAGATACAGAGGCGAGCGAGTGCACGGGACTTACCCTAGTTCACTGCTAGTAGCGTCACGTCATCGTAACGCGCCTGCATATAGTATTGCACCACATTTAACATAAAAGTAAAAATTAAGATTTGTGTGTAAAACTTTGTTAAAGTATAGTTCTATGTAATAATGTTTTAGGTAACAAATCTTAGTGTTATAAAATTAGTAGTTTACGTAAAATTCACGTTTTGAAAGAAAAATAGGAGGCGATAAATAATGACGCTAGGAAGCCAAAATTTGGTGAGAAGGTGCAGTAAGAAGTCATTAATGAGTGGTGCTGGTTTCCAAAACCATAAAACTAAAATTGACTCCAGAATCCGCGTTTTTCGGAAAAATCAGAGGCGCGAAATAATAGAGCTACAATATTGAAAATTGGTAGGATGCTTCAGTTCACCCTAATAATAATAATGGAAATACCACAATCAGTTACCTCTTCTAGTTTTTTAGTAATTTAGTAAAAACTACTTTTGTGAGTAAAATGTACATAAGCATTATAGATTAAGTACTTTAAATTTTAATGATAAAACAAATTCTTTAAGACCAATGATCAGATAGGACAATTAACAAAGCTACACCAAGTTTTGGTCTTGTAGCATAATTAACAGCTGATACAAGTCTTGATAAAGCTATGGTTCAGAGGTAACAATCTACCGTTAGTTCCATTGTAAAAATTCTAAAGAGTAAAGTTTTAATTTTAGCGGGCTGAGATTTTCTACGTGCTTCTGTACTGCTCAGATGTATGTATACAAAAATTGAGAAGTTTGTAAAGCTATTATTAAATGTGATATTTAAGATTATGTGCCTGAGATAGCGATCATTTGGAGGCTGCAGGCATCTGCATAGGAATGGAAAGAACAGATGCTCTCTTGGCGGTACGCGCCGGAGCTATATAAAAAGAGCGGCAGAGGCAGTAGTAAGCTCACTCCGCATTAGACCAACGCCTAGTCCACGCGAGCTTAACGTCCGATCGCGCCTCGCCTCGGGTGACGTCATAGCGGGCTGTGACATGCGCGTACTTAGCAATGTAAACGGACATTGAAAATCGCGAGGACTGTACACCGTCCTGGATCGTTTAGACTTCGGTAACAAACTGTTATTGTGCCGTCCGTGTGAAGTATAACTCCGCGTGGCAAGTGGTGACTAACTCCACTTTTAAGGCGAGCATTAATCTTTTTTTTTTAACATTATTGCGAACTATTAATAGAGCACCGTTAGTTAGAGTAATGAACTATTCGGGAGGAACTTGCTGTAGAAGTCGCCTCTGAACTATTAAACGATTGGCTGAATTAACAATATTTAATGTCTTTAGCATTTTCAGAAGTTTCGAGTAATTTGAGTGAGCCTTTAAGATAATAAAATCTTGTTTGGAACTTTAAATTCTATTGAAGCAGCCCTAATCCCATTAAGAACTATGGATATTTTTCGTTTAGCTGGGCTGTACAGGAATGTGGCCGTGCAGACTGGGAACTAAGGTCAGTAAGTTTCCCTTCGCTTTCTGACTGGCCACCAAATTAGTTGCCAGGCTCGCGTGATTTAAGGTGGCAATGTTCAACTTTCATTCAACATTAAACAACGCCTTCTTCGCCGTCCCACATATGTTGCATCGGCAATAGTCTGTTACGTGAAATGAACATTCAAACAACTCATTCGACAACTTCTTCGCCGCCCCACATATGGTGCTTATCGGCCGGGAAAACTGAATTAAAAGCAAATAAAAGTGCTCGATGTGTGAAAGCGATTGGTATAAATTAACGAACTCGGTAGGCAATAACAGGACACTGAATTGAACTAGTGTGGGAACAGTGTTACCAGTAAAGCCGGGTGTAGTGTATAAACAATAAGTGTCTACCGCTGTACGTTGGTTAGTGACGATGTAGGCGATTCCTGTGGCGGTACTCGACGCTACAGCTGCTGCTGCCTTCAATACGTCGCGACGCGTCGCATCACGATTGCTGGTACACCGCGACGACATCATTCGTCGAAATCAAGCATTTAAGTTAAGTCAAAGACTTTTAAAATATTTATTAACTGCTGCTAACAAACTAAAAGATATGGAAAGTAGTGTACATTTCAGAAGGGAACCGGTCTCTGACCAAGAATCCTCAGGATCAGGAATTGAGTTTAATGAGGATGGTTCCATTAATCCCTCAAATATTGAACTAGAACGTAATTTGTCACCAGTAAATTATGACTTTAATTTAAATGAGAGTGCAGGGATGCAATCAATAAGTGAAATAGAAGTCAAAAGGGAGCCAGTAGAGTTGCTAACTTTGTCAGGTAGTGAAACTGAGCTCAATATATCTCCAGCTCAGTCAAGTCAAGAGATACAAAGTATCAAGGTAGAAGCTCCGGATTGGATGCAAATACTGTTTGCCAAACTCGAATCAAACCAAAATAAAATTGAGGCTAAAATTGAAAATAGTAATAAAGAGTTGGAGAATAAAATTGAGGCTAAAATTGAGGATAGTAATAAAGAACTAAAAGAAGAACTGCAATCAAAATGGAATAGTTTGAATTATAAGATAGATGCTATTCATCATGACATTCAAGTAAAAGTAGGGCAACAGTTAACTAAAATGCATAATACTTTCAAATGTGAAATAGATCAAATTCAAAAAAATTATCAAGAGGCAGATGAACTTTTGGAAGTGAGGTTGTCCGAAAGATTGAGCAACGAGTCCAAACTTTGCTCTGACAAAGTTAAAGAGGTACAAATTAAAGTAGATACTTGTCAGAAAAACATTGAGAAAGTAAAAGAAACCTGTACCGAAATTCGTGGTGCAGTGGAACAAAGATGTTCTGCCAGGATAGAAGCAGTAGAGTCACAAGTAGAGGAATTAAATACTAACATTGCTAACCTAGAAAATAGAGTAACCTCTGTTAATTCTAGTCATTCTACTGTACAGCATGTGACTTCAGTTGACGCCGCTTTTATAGGGTGTCGACAGTTTTTGCACTTTGATCCTGATAAGTACATTCACCCTCTTGAATTTTGGAATGACTTTGAGGATGTTCTCCCCAACACTTGGTCAGAAAGAGAAAAAATTTCATTTATAAGAACTCATTTGTCAGGTGATGCTTTGCGATAGTCAGCGGATGTAATGATCAAATGTAAAACTTTATCTGAATTTAAGTCTGCATTTCTCAACGAATACTGGTCACATAACAAACAAAATGATGTGTTAAGGGAATTCTGGAGTGGTAAGAAGTTTTTCCCAGGGCGTGAATCAGTAAAGGATTTCGCTAGGAAGTGGGTTTCAAGACTGTCACATTTGACAGAAAAGATGAAGCCAGATATGATCATTATGGGTTTAGAAGGTAAGCTGCCGTGGTACTGGCAGAAGAGGATCATTTCCGCCCCTAGAGATAATATAGACAAATTTATTGAATATCTGGAAAGAGTGGAAAGAGTAGCTGCTGCTGAGGAGCAGGTGCAGCAGAATAACAAATCTTCTAACAATCACGTACAAAATAATGGAAACGTGAACGTTAGAAATATGGAAGTTAGGCACACCAAAACAAACTATCGAAACCAAAGCCGTGGCAGAGGAAGAGGGGGTAGATACTCACCACGCTTTCGTAACAACTACTATGACGAAAGTGGAGAAGTAAATACTATGCCATTAAGACAAGAAGGGAGTCATGATGCTACTATATCTAGTGGTGTCACAGATGAACACAACAGGCCGCGTGTGGGAAACTAAATCCCGTCTATGAGGAAACTGGCGCTCACCAGGCGGTAACAGTAACACAGCCAGTAACGGAAACACAGACAATCAGCCAACATACACAGACAGACAACATGGATGACGAAATAAATACAGATAATACCAGTGATGTGTTAAGCCACTCTCACAAAATAGTGGATAGTATTTTGGATACACTAGAAAAATGGGTCAAGGAAGAACAGGAACTCAAGGTAGATAATGGGGAAGAAATAGATAATGGGTTTGAGTCTGATGGGAATAATGATGAAGTAAAAGCTTACATCTTCGATGAAAATGGCAATCTAAAAGCTGAAGTAGAAGTAGCAGAAGTAGAATCAGTACTGCAAAACTTTAGAGAGGAGGAAATGATGAATGAAGGGGGTAGAAATAGTAACGAGGTGAAAGAATCTAGTAGCTGTGTAAACGTGCCACAAATGGTTGAAGGTGACGACATTCTTATGAACAGCAATATTGCGCAGGGACGCAGTTGCTCAGAGGTAGAGGATAGTTTGGCTGATGTGCAGCAAACAAAAGTAGAAAAAGTCGTCAGATGCTTCGATTTAAAGTTAGTGGACAGATTAGAGAAAGCAGCTAAGATTATAGAGCATGATGAGCCCCAGGATGTAAATGTAAATGTAATTGCAACTGATCAGAATTACTTTAGCTGGAAGAACATAGAACGAGATTTATTAGACGAGGTGTGTGAGCAACCTGTTCAATGTAAAATAACTCACCCTGTTATCAAAGTAAACATATCAGGAGTCACTGTGCGTTGTCTGCTTGACAGTGGCAGTGATGCAAGGGCTTCCCCCACTAGTTTTAAAATTGGTGAGCTAGTGCTGGTCAAAACAAAAGAAAAATCAAAGAAAATTTCTGCAGAAACTAAAAAGTTTATGCATGTATATCATGGACCATTTAGAATAGTAAGTAAACCTCATGCAAATGCCTATCGTTTGGAATATCCAAAGAGTAAGAGAGAACTAGGTCTAAGAAATATTGTGGATCTAAAGGAATTTAAAATTAACAGTAATTAATTACTGTAGGGAGTCTGCCACTCTTTGGCGGATACACGGTTTGGCGTACCGTGCAGTCCCAGCTGGGTGAAACTTTATTTCCTTTTCAAGTTTCATTCCCTTCTTCTGGTCTATCATAACAGGTAAGAATCACATATGTCTTCATGTTGTATATATGCTATTAGGTTTTAAGTATTCTTAGTAAGGATCTACCTAGTGAATGGCAAAACAAAAGTCTGAGTACCAATAAGAGGCAAACATGGCTAAAATAAATAAATTAAAATATTTCATGTAATTGTAAAGGGTTAGAAACTACAACTAAGAGAGACACTTTGCAGTATACGAAGTACGGTATGAATATGAATAATCCATGAGATTATGCAGAAGGTAGTATGTTGCTAGAAATAAGGTTGTCTGAAGGAAAACAGCGTAAGAAGGTAATGCTCCTAGAGGCAAGCAATGGCGTTTTAGAATTAAATAAATGGAGATGTGTGGAAGTGGTGTGAGGATCGCACCAAATATATATAGAAACAGGACGTCAATAGGCTGACAAAAGGAAAAGGGAGAAAGAAGTGGAGAAATGAAGTATTTTGAATCTGGAAGAAAAGGGAGAAAATGAATAAGGTGAAGAAGTGAAGTAAGTAAATTGAAGTAAATGATGTAGGATTAAAGAATAATTCCCTCACGTCTCGTGAAATGGTGAAAAACGCTAAATCTTGCTTGAGGCAAATAAATAGTTAAACAGACAACAGAAACACACAAATATTGGAAAATGCAGAAATTTGGAATCGGTATACTGAAAATAACTAATTTCTTTAGTAATTCATACAATAAAGCAAAGTGCTGGTCAGCAAATGACTTCTTTGATGAACTAATCCATACGATAATTAAGCCAGAGTACATTAAAACTAAAAGGTTACTCAATTTTCTAAGTTGAAGCAAGATCTTAATATATTAATTTGCTAAAAGAATTTTCACTATTTAGGAACCTAAAAGATTATTTATGAAAGAAGAAAGTAGGAGCTATTGTATCAGATACGACTTAGTGCTAAATGTCTTTCTGACAACTTCACAATTAGTAAAATAGTGCCAGAATATAAACTATAAAATGTACTTTGTCCTACCTTAGATATAAGTTGAAAACAGAAACTTAGACTGTATTGTCTGTTTCTCAGGGACATGCAGGCTGCATGAATGACTGACAACAAGCGGTAGGGAGATTGGAAGTAGAGACGCAAACCACAGTGAATACAATTTCCTCCCACAATTTTGTCAATCAGTGAAATTAAATGAGTGTTACAATAGGACACCCACCACAGTGCCGAGTATTATAGTAAAAGAAAAATGTGAGTGCGTTGCAGTGATAAAAGTCGTGTGTATTTTCTTTTTCAGGAAGAGACTGATTTTAAAGAAAAAAAAAATATAACTATTTTGTAACCATTGAAAAATTTATATTTCCATGTAAATGTATGTAAATAATTTGTGAATGTCTTCTGTACTAGGTTTTCTATGTGTATATGAGTATGGTTATTTTGTGTATGTAGTAATAAGGAATTTCCTAAGAAGAAGCAACTTAAGTTGAAAGAGGTATACTAAAGTAATCCATCGCTTGTTTGTTCTTTTAGAAATTTAATTTTGTTCAAAAATAGATTTTCACGAAAATTAAAAAGGGGGTGATGAAGCAAAGCAAGCGCTGTATCATGTATAAGATTCAGAGGCGAGCGAGTGCACGGGACTTACACTAGTTCACTGCTAGTAGCGTCACGTCATCGTAACGCGCCTGCATATAGTATTGCACCACATTTAACATAAAAGTAAAAATTAAGATTTGTGTGTAAAACTTTGTTAAAGTATAGTTCTATGTAATAATGTTTCAGGTAACAAATCTTAGTGTTATAAAATTAGTAGTTTACGTAAAATTCACGTTTTGAAAGAAAAATAGGAGGCGCTAAATAATGACGCTAGGAAGCCAAAATTTGGTGAGAAGGTGCAGTAAGAAGTCATTAATGAGTGGTGCTGGTTTCCAAAACCATAAAACTAAAATTGACTCCAGAATCCGCGTTTTTCGGAAAAATCAGAGGCGCGAAATAATAGAGCTACAATATTGAAAATTGGTAGGATGCTTCAGTTCACCCTAATAATAATAATGGAAATACCACAATCAGTTACCTCTTCTAGTTTTTTAGTAATTTAGTAAAAACTACTTTTGTGAGTAAAATGTACATAAGCATTATAGATTAAGTACTTTAAATTTTAATGATAAAACAAATTCTTTAAGACCAATGATCAGATAGGACAATTAACAAAGCTACACCAAGTTTTGGTCTTGTAGCATAATTAACAGCTGATACAAGTCTTGATAAAGCTATGGTTCAGAGGTAACAATCTACCGTTAGTTCCATTGTAAAAATTCTAGAGAGTAAAGTTTTAATTTTAGCGGGCTGAGATTTTCTACGTGCTTCTGTACTGCTCAGATGTATGTATACAAAAATTGAGAAGTTTGTAAAGCTATTATTAAATGTGATATTTAAGATTATGTGCCTGAGATAGCGATCATTTGGAGGCTGCAGGCATCTGCATAGGAACGGAAAGAACAGATGCTCTCTTGGCGGTACGCGCCGGAGCTATATAAAAAGAGCGGCAGAGGCAGTAGGAAGCTCACTCCGCATTAGACCAACGCCTAGTCCACGCGAGCTTAACGTCCGATCGCGCCTCGCCTCGGGTGACGTCATAGCGGGCTGTGACATGCGCGTACTTAGCAATGTAAACGGACATTGAAAATCGCGAGGACTGTACACCGTCCTGGATCGTTTAGACTTCGGTAACAAACTGTTATTGTGCCGTCCGTGTGAAGTATAATTCCGCGTGGCAAGTGGTGACTAACTCCACTTTTAAGGCGAGCATTAATCTTTTTTTTTAACATTATTGCGAACTATTAATAGAGCACCGTTAGTTAGAGTAATGAACTATTCGGGAGGAACTTGCTGTAGAAGTCGCCTCTGAACTATTAAACGATTGGCTGAATTAACAATATTTAATGTCTTTAGCATTTTCAGAAGTTTCGAGTAATTTGTGTGAGCCTTTAAGATAATAAAATCTTGTTTGGAACTTTAAATTTTATTGAAGCAGCCCTAATCCCGTTACGAACTATGGATATTTTTCGTTTAGCTGGGCTGTACAGGAATGTGGCCGTGCAGACTGGGAACTAAGGTCAGTAAGTTTCCCTTCGCTTTCTGACTGGCCACCAAATTAGTTGCCAGGCTCGCGTGATTTAAGGTGGCAATGTTCAACTTTCATTCAACATTAAACAACGACTTCTTCGCCGTCCCACATATGTTGCATCGGCAATAGTCTGTTACGTGAAATGAACATTCAAACAACTCATACGACAACTTCTTCGCCGCCCCACAACCTAGCGCATTATCAATTTTTCTTTCCATTCTTCTGTATATTATTCTTGTAAGCAGCTTCGATGCACGAGCTGTTAAGCTGATTGTGCGATAATTCTCGCACTTGTCAGCTCTTGCCGTCTTCGGAATTGTGTGGATGATGCTTTTCCGAAAGTCAGATGGTATGTCGCCAGACTCATATATTCTACACACCAACGTGAATAGTCGTTTTGTTGCCACTTCCCCTAATGATTTTAGAAATTCTGATGGAATGTTATCTATCTCTTCTGCCTGATTTGACCGTAAGTCCTCCAAAGCTCTTTTAAATTCCGATTCAAATACTGGATCTCCTATCTCTTCTAAATCGACTCCTGTTTCTTCTTCTATCACATCAGACAAATCTTCACCCTCATAGAGGCTTTAAATGTATTCTTTCCACCTATCTGCTCTGTCCTCTGCATTTAACAGTGGAATTCCCGTTGCACTCTTAATGTTACCACCTTGGCTTTTAATGTCACCAAAGGTTGTTTTGACTTTACTGTATGCTGAGTCTGTCCTTCCGACAATCATATCTTTCTCGATGTCTTCACATTTTTCCTGCAGCCATTTCGTCTTAGCTTCCCTGCACTTCCTATTTATTTCATTCCTCAGCGACTTGTATTTCTGTATTCCTAATTTTCCCGGAACATGTTTGTACTTCCTCCTTTCATCAATCAACTGAAGTATTTCTTCTGTTACTCATGGTTTCTTCGCAGCTACCTTCTTTGTACCTATGTTTTCCTTCCCAACTTCTGTGATGCTCCTTTTTGGAGACGTCCATTCCTCTTCAACTGTGTTGCCTACTGCGCTATTCCTTATTGCTGTATCTATAGCGTTAGAGAACTTCAAACGTATGTCGTCATTCCTTAGAACTTCCGTATCCCACTTCTTAGCGTATTGATTCTTCCTGACTAATGTCTTGAACTTCAGCCTACTCTTCATCATTACTATATTGTGATCTGAGTCTATATCTGCTCCTGGGTACGCCTTACAATCCAGTATCTGATTTCGGAATCTCTGTCTGACCATGATGTAATCTAATTGAAATCTTCCAGTATCTCCCGGCCTTTTTCAAGTATACCTCCTCCTCTTGTGATTCTTGAACAGGGTATTCGCTATTACTAGCTGAAACTTGTTACAGAACTGAATTAGCCTTTCTCCTCTTTCATTCCTTGTCCCAGGCCCATATTCTCCTGTAACCTTTTCTTCTACTCCTTCCCCTACAACTTCATTCCAGTCGCCCATGACTATTAGATTTTCGTCCCCCTTTACATACTGCATTACCCTTTCAATATCCTCATACACTTTCTCTATCCGTTCATCTTCAGCTTGCGACGTCGGCATGTATACCTGAACGATCGTTGTCGGTGTTGGTCTGCTGTCGATTGTGATTAGAACAACCCGGTCACTGAACTGTTCACAGTAACAGACCCTCTGTCCTACCTTCCTATTCATAACGAAGCCTACACCTGTTATACCATTTTCTGCTGCTGTTGATATTACCCGATACTCATCTGACCAGAAATCCTTGTCTTCCTTCCACTTCACTTCACCGACACCTACTATATCTAGATTGTGCCTTTGCATTTCCCTTTTCAGATTTTCTAGTGTCCCTACCACGTTCAAGCTTCTGACATTCCACTTCCCGACTCGTAGAACATTATCCTTTCGTTGATTATTCAATCTTTTTCTCATGGTAACCTCCCCCTTAGCAGTCCCCTCCCGGAGATCCGAATGGGGGCTATTCCGGAATCTTTTGTCAATGGAGAGATCATCATGACACTTCAACTACAGGCCACATGCCCTGTGGATACATGTTACGTGTCTTTAATGCAGTGGTTTCCATTGCCTTCTGGATCCTCATGTCGTTGATCATTGCTGATTGTTCCGCCTTTAGGGGCAATTTCCCACCGCTAGGACAAGAGAGTGCCCTTAACCTCTATCCGCTCCTCCGCCCTCTTTGACAAGGCCGTTGGCAGAATGAGGCTGACTTCTTATGCCGGAAGTCTTCGGCCGCCAATGCTGATTATTTATCAAAATTTAGGCAGTAGAGGGTTCGAACCCGGGATTGAAGACGTTTTGATTATGAATCAAAGACGCTACCCCTAGACCACGGGTGACCTTACGAAAGGTATCTAACGACTGGAAAAAAGCGCAGGTCATAAGACGGGCCGTAAGACAGATCCAAACAATTATGGACCCATATAGTTGACGTCAATCTGATGTAGAATTATGGAACGGGTTTTATGCTCAATTATTATGGCGTTCTTGGAAAATGAACATTTCCTCTATAAAAATCAACATGTATTCCGCAAACAGAGATAATGCGAAACTCAGCTCGCTGTCTTCTTCCATGAGATCCACAGCGCAGTGGACAACGGCGCTCAAGGTAATAGCGTATTCCTTGATTTCAGCAAGGCATTTGACACCATCCAGCATTGCGGTTTAATGAAAAAAAACGAGCTTACGGAGTATCAGAGCAGACCTGCGATTGGATTAAAGACTTTATTGCAGGTAGAACTCAACAGGTCACTCTTAACGAAACTAAATCGACAGATGTAAAGGTAATCTCCGGAATACCACAAGGTAGTATGATAGGACCGTTGCTGTTTACGTAGAAAGCGTCGGCTGCTCTTTAAGGCTATTCGCAGATGATGCAGTTGTCTATACCAAAGTAGCAACGCCACAAGTTAGTAAGAATTTGCAGAAAGATCTGCAGAGAATCGATGAATGGTGCAGACTCTGGCAGTTGACCCTAAACCTAAATAAATGTAACATATTGCGCAAACACAGGAAAAGAAATCCACTACTGCACGCCTACACTATTGATGGCGAACAGCTGGAGACAGCGTCTGCTGTTAAATCTCTAGGCCTAACTATCCAGAGCGACCTTAAGTGGAATGACCACATAAAACATATAGTGTAAAATTCAGACACCAGACTCAGATTCATCGGAAGAATCTTAAGGAAATGAAACTCATCTACGAAAGAAGTGTCTTATAAGGCGCTTGTTCGCCCGATTCTTATTATTCATCCATCTGGGATCCTTATCAGGTAGCACTGATAGAGGAGATAAAGAAGATCCAACGAAGAGCGGCGCGTTTCGTCACGGGATCGTTTAGCTGGCGAAAGAGCGTTACGGAGATGCTAAACTCCACTGGCAGACGTTAGAAGAGCGCGTTGTTCTTCACGGAGAGATTTAGTATTGAAATTTCGGGACAAGAGGAGGAGTTAGATAACATATTACTCCCCCCCCCCCCCCCCCACATGCATCTCGCGTATTGACGACGAGGAGAGCCAATACGGAGGCTTACCGACAGTCATTCTTCCCTCGCACTATTCGCGAGTGGAACAGGGTTGGAGGGATCAGGTAGTGGTACAGAAAGTACCCTCCACCACACACCATTTGGTGGCTTGCGGAGTATGACGTTGATGAACAAACATGTTCCGGTATAGAAGACGTAGGGGACAAAATATTATAATTTAAAAGAGCTTTCGAAGACTTAAGATTAAATAAACCAGAATGGATTGATAACATTCTATGAGAATTCCTAAAATCATTTTAACGAATGACAACAAAATGACATCTCGCGTTGGAATGTAGAATTTATGAGTCTGGCGATATACCATCTGACTTTGGAAAACATTGGCCACACAATTCCGAATATTGTAAGAGTTGAAAAATGCGTGAATTACCGTACAATCAGCTTAATAGCCCTTGCATCAAAGTTGTTGATAGGAATAACTTACAGAAGAATGGGAAAGAAAATTGAGGATGCGATAGATGCGATCAGTTTGGCTTTATGAAAGATAAGGGAGCGAGTGAGGCAGTTGTGATGCTGCGATTTATAAAGAAACCAAGACTCATACTCTTGACACTGTGGATCTTGGAACACTGAATTCCCTAACGATTTCCGAAATGAATGTAGTGTGCGCCAAGCCCCGACCACCATTCCGCGTTCAAAGGTTGTTAACTCCCTTCGAGTGGCCAGTCGGAAACCTTTCCACCTGAATCATCTGAATACAAATAAAACTGCGTCAAGCACTGTTATACCTCGTGTACGCGATACTGCCGCCATCTTTATACGTGCATATGCTACACCATGACTTTTGTCAACTCCATGCATGTAATAATGAAGTATAAGTACTTGCGGTTATAGTCACTATTTATTAGAAAAATACTTTGAACCTAACAATGTGTTACTTCGTAATCACACCTGCCATTTTGTTTGAAATTTTCATTCTACTTACCACAAGTCTGGATATTCCTCATGAGAATTACTGGAACTTAAATCAGTCACGATTTAGGATAATTATTGTTTCATCTGAAGCGCACACGATTGTTAATGTTAAACACTTCAGCCCACGCAACTTTCTCTTTAAATATTTATTTTCCATCTTTCTCCTTAAATCTTTAATTAATGTGCTTCTCTTCAACGCAGTTCCTCTTCTTACCTTGCGTCCATATTTAACTCAGTTTGAAGTAACCATACAATCCAAAATGAATCTGTTTCACCCAAGGCTCTTTCTACCTCCCCTGGCGCCACGATTCAGAAGTCGTCTGTCGGATGCTCCTCAACCACTAACTGAAAAGGCCATCGAACGCATCACAAAGAACTCGCATTTTAGACTCCCAAAGCGCAACGAATGTTTTCTCCTAAAGAACTTGGCACCCTTAGTCCCTATCTCCCTCCTACAGGCTACAACAAAAGTGGTAACGCCGCGTCCTTGGTTGTTGAACTGAAACAATTCTCATTTAAATGTGATCGACTTCTTCCACCCGTCAATCGCCCCCTTCCCCACATCACTGGCAAGTCGGCCGCGAGATGCAGTCCTCGGCTTTCGGAGGATCCGTGTCTGGATTGTCGTAGCGGCGTCGGAGTGGTGGTTGCTAGCCGTGGTGGGGAGGGTAGAGGGGAGGGGTTGTGGTGGGGGTAGGAGCGCGGCTGCTGCCGCCTCAGTCGCAGGCCGATCGCCGCGTGGTCTGCACGTGTTCCAGGTTGCTGTCGCAGGTGTCCCAGCAGGGTCTGCCGCGCGAGTAGGACGCTAGAGGTAGATGCCCCTGGAGTCTCTCCCTCAGAACACGCTTGGCCCTTCTAGTGGTCGTCTCATTAAACACTTGTTTTAACGGGGTAAACGACACTCGGTTCACATTAGCCAGCTAAATACTCATAGTGATCAATCAGACGACAATAGCATTCGAGCGTAATAGACGTATATACATAATGTAATAGACATATTGTGATCCTGGTTGAGAACTGCCTCTTCCGAGTTTTCGTTTGGTAGCTGCCGATACGAAATATTTGACACAGTCTGATACGAATTTTCCATTGACGACAGAGCGTTTATCGGCAGAGATTCTACGGTAAGTGCTCCTTTTTACTGTATTTTAAAGCGTCTAGTTAGCAAAAAGTAGTTTTCATTTCTGTTAAGATATTGTCCTGACCTTGCAAAGTCCTGTTGATATATTTCTAGTTGATCTAAGCGAGTGTTTTGCCACGTGAGTACTAACAATGGTCCTGGGTTCTGAAATGTCACAGCTTTTGAGGGATTTTGGTGTGCATATGTGTGCGTGTGTGTGTGTTTCTGATTGTGTGTGTGTGCAAATAGTAAAAAATGAACTCGCATACAATAAGTAATGCTATATGAATGCTAACAATGGTACTGGGTTCTGAAATAGTCACAGCATTGTGTAGATAGTAAAAAATGAACTGACATACAATAAGAGATCAAACCTTACCTTGCTTCATTTCTGGATAATTTTATAGCTTATTTATTTGTAGTAAATAATTTTAATATAAAGATGATTGAAGGTTTTGTGCCATATAGGAACTCGAAACAATTGTCCTGCTCATCTATTAAGCTGAGTGAGCATGCCCCTATATTTGACTCAAACTATCATTGTCAGTGATGTTTCCAAGAATTTTTTTTCTGGACATCACTACCAGAGATTCTCCAGCCGGCAGAATGGCACCACTGGAATATGGGAAACGGTGGAGAATCGTGGATTATACCGTCGCAACGAATATGTATATTAAACACATTGAAATCAGGTGAATAAATCGAAGAGAATGTAATCATTGAGATGTAAGGAAATGAAGTGATATCGTTCAGATATGCCGAACCTACAAATCAATGAACATGCAGTGACAATTGAAAATTCACATCAACTGGGACTCGAATGGGCACTTACTGTTTACAGCGAGCATACGCCTTAATCATTGTATTACTTAATCATAGCTGTGAAAAGTCCGTTTGATTCATTCATTTATTTGTAATTTACATATAATTTAATCGTACCTCTAGTTCACTAACGAAGTAGCTGTTTTCTTCTGTTACAAAGCAACCTGTAATAGTCTCCAGAGCCCTTGCTCTACAAGCATGTGCATTTTATGTACCACATAACTAGCTGAATGGTCTGTAAGCTTTTTTGCTTTACGTAGAGGTAGGTCTGATACTTAACGTAATGAAGTAAGGGACACTTTATGGCTTCTGTTGTTCCATCGTCCTAAGGCGTAAATGTAGCAATTTAGCCATGAAGTGCTACATGATCAACTGATTCTATGTACGAGTTTATGGAAGGTGCGTGTACGAGCAAATGTTTAGATTATCAGTTTAAAAATAATCGCTACCAATACTTCCGATCTCGGAAACCGTGGGCAACATTTCGCTGATGACAGTTCGTGGCTCCATATTTGCACAGGGAAAGAAATCCAAAGATATGCAGAGTATATCGTTGGAGCGTGCGGATAATGACTGCTTTGTAGACGTCTATGCGTACTGTCATTCATGTAATTTTACTTGCACAGTCAGCAGGAGTGATAGACTGGGACTGAAGAATATTTAGAGCTTCTTCACTGGAAGCTGGGTCTTGTCGTTTTGTAAGCAGGTTCTAAAAGTATTCAAATATGGGCTCAACAAGTGCTCTGTATGCTATCATTCTTGCAGACAGACCGTAGCCTCTCAGTATCTATGAACCAATCGAAAACTTCAGTTTCCTCTATCTACAATATCTGTCTATCTGTACTATTGGTCCCATGTACTTGTTTTATGTGACTATGTTGTATTCATCATTTAATCAAAGGATCATGGTTTCTTGAAGATCGTAACTTCATATTTCTCCTCATTGAAATTTAATTACGAGTCTTTACAATGGTTTAAATGGCTCTGAGCACTATGGGACTGAAGATCTGAGGTCATCAGTCCCCTAGACTTAGAACTACTTAATCCTAACCAACCTAAGGACATCACACACATCCATGCCCGAGGCAGGATTCGAACCTGCGAGGCAGGATTCGAACCTGCCACCGTAGCAGCAGCGCGGTTCCGGACTGAAGCGCCTAGAACCGCTCGGCCACAACGCCCGGCACCAGTCTTTACACAGGTCTGATATTTTATCGAGAATAACTGCACAGTACCACCTGTTTAACCAGTGTAAAACTTCCCCATAGCTAATTGTACCAGTTGCGTAAAGCCTGAGAATACAACCAATACTACTTGCTATGCCCTTGAGGTATAACAACAGTAACTGTACCAATGCACATCCCTGGATTCTGCTCGTTGCTGGCCATTGTCTGTCAAGAAATGAGTACCAGAAATCTAGTTGCAGTTTCGGTTAGACATTCCCGAGAAATTTATTTTCTGAAGGCGTCGAATGTACTGAATCACGAACTTTTTTAAAACCTTGAAACTCCGAATCAACCTGTTATTTCTTCATCGTAAAGATCCAATATCTCAGATTCGTAAAATCACAACGGATTATCTCCCGATCCGAGCGCAGAACCGCCTTGATGCAATGTTTCAACAGGTTTCTTGTTCGGCGTCATCAGGCGAAGTCTAGCTTTAAGATGAAAAATATAAAAATACGGGGTGGTCAGTAAGTGACTATGCATTTCATAACGTGCCGTATTGAAGTCATGGAATTTATAAGAGATGCTGGAAGCCATCCCCTTGAACATGAAGACATAGCTGCACACGCTTCTGCATGTTCCTGAAGGCGCTGTGCAGAACATCGGGAATGATGTTCCGAAAGTGACGTGTCAGTGCAGTTTGGAGTTCTTATAAGGTGTGCGGATGTCTTCAACGTACCCCATTGTGTATTGTGAATTAAACCGGGGACCTAGAAACGACGGCGAGGCTTCGTCCCGCTATACACCTCAGTAGTTCACAACCCCACAACAGGCCACAGCAGTATTCCCACATCACCGCCGCCCCAAGCCGAACCCAGGGTTATTGTGCACCTCAGCCCCCAATGTCCCCCCCCCCCCTCTAACCCCACTGCCTGGGAACATCTTATACAAGACTAGTGTAAGCCCAAACGTTTGCGTGGTAGAGTAATAATGGTGTACGCGTACGTGGAGACAGTGTTTGTGCAGCAATCGCCGACATTGTGTAACTGAGGCGGAGTAAGGGGAACCAGCCCACCTTCCCGAGGTAGATGGAAAACCGTATTAAAAATCATCACAGGTTGGCCGACACACCGGACATCGACACTGAGCCGGCGGGCGAATTCTTGCCGGGAACCTGCACGCCATCCCGCTCGGGAAGCAGCGCGTTAGACCGGGCGGCCAGCCGGGCGGGCTAACCTACCCCGTAGAAAGTAATCCGGTGGTGATAAGTCGCGTGAACGCGGAGAACAGAGTCCTCTAGAGATGACGCAGTCACCAGAGATGTCCTTTTAAAAGTCATCGCCTTGTGGTCCGTATGTGCAGTCGCCCCATCCTGTTGAAACCAGGAAATCTCAATTTCGTGCTCATTCAGTTCACCTACGAAGGGCTCCGGAATGCAGGTGCAGTAACGTTCTGCATTTATGGTGTCCTGAAAGATGGTAGGCCCGATGCTGCGTCTATAAGTCACGGCGCACCAAGCACCAACCTTGTGACCATGCAGTGGGGACACCTTAAATCTATGCGGATTCTCCGTAGTCCACACACGACTATTCAAGACTATCCTGGCTATTCGCGTAACCGGAGTGGTGAAACCGTGCCACGTTGTGTCAGGAACCCCCGCCATTGTCCAGCAGGGAGAACAGAACCAGTTGCAAAAGTTCACACGCGCCTGGCGATCCGTGTGTCTCGGTTCATGAACGACCAACATTTTGTACAGACGCGTGGACAGTGACTTCCGGAGAATATTATGAGTGGAACCCACGGGCACATGGGTCTGCTGAGCTAGTCGTCTAACACATTTCTTTGGACTGTGCAGCATCATGTATTGCACGTCCGCTACCTTCTCTTCGGAGTGGACGGCCTATCTGATTTTGGAGCATTATGAACGCTTCCAGTCTTTAGAAACCTGGACCATGAGCTTCCGTACAACATTGCGGTTAGGCATCTTCACTCCTGGGAATTTTCCTGCAAGTGCAGCTTCTATTGCTGAGGTAGATTTTTCTCCAATGCGGAACACAGGCCCCACAAGAAAGCCTCTTTGTTGCATCGTCAGTATGATTGCCTGATCACAATGATGTCACACAAGACATTGATCTTCAGTCAAACCGGACTTGCGAACAAATACAGATACCTGGTCAAATAGGATACAAATACGTTAAACAATGGAAAATGTATTAATAATTGACAATCATATCAGTCATAACTGAGCACACTACAACTTGGCACTTCATGTTACTTTCTGAATACCCGGTATTAACGTCACAGCTCTTCTCCCACCAGGCTAACAACCATACGATGACGAATGGGAGACCTATATAAATATTACTTCGAAGCTATAACCGAACGAGGAGGCGCAGTGGTTAACACACTGGACTCGCATTCGGGAGGACGACGGTTCAATCCCGCATCCGGCCATCCTGATTTACGTTTTCCGTGATTTCCCTCAATTCCTTCAGGCTAATGCCGGGATGGTTCCTTTAAAAGTGCACGGCCGACTTCCTTCCCCACCCATTCCTAATTCGATGAGACCGATGACCTCTCTGTTTCGTCTCTTCCACCAAATCAACCCAACTCAAAGCTACTCTCCCCCGCTATGCTGACAATCAGAGAAGATTTCGTCAGAGAAATTCTCCAAAAAATGCGAAGGGACATCAAAAAGAAAGTTACATAATTATTATTATGGCAGGCCGCGTAACTTACATCTGACACTGCAATACGCTTCAAAGTGACAGACATAAATGACCCCATTTTTCAGCATAGTCACTGTAAACCACGGTCGAATGTTCTACCAGTCGTTCTGTTCCTCAACAGTACAAATCCATGCCTTGTACATGGAGCCATTCAAGAACTGTGCTGTGAACGTCCTCATGGTCGGCAAATCTATGACTGCTCCGTACAGTATCTTCATTGTCTGGACATTGTGGTTAATGTCGAAGGCCTCCTTCCCCACGTCTGTTCGACGTCGGTCAAATTGTTGCACCGTTTTACTACGGCTGGGTGCGACACTGCATTTGTTCCATATGCCGCCAGGATTTCATTGTGAATCTGCGAACAATTCAAACGTTTTGTTCACTAGAATTTTACAATTATGCGTTCATCTACATCTACATCTATACTCCGGAAGCCACCCAACGGTGTGTGGCGGAGTGCACTTTACGTGCCACTGTCATTACCTCCGTTTCCTGTTCCAGTCGCGTATGGTTCGCTGGAAGAACAACTGCCGGAAAGCCTCCGTGCGCGCTCGAATATCTCTAATTTTACATTCGTGATCTCGGGAGGCATAAGTAGGGGGAAGCAATATATTATATACCTCATCCAGAAACGCACCCTCTCGAAACCTGGACAGCAAGCTACACCGCGATGCATAGCGCCTCTCTTGCAGAGTCTGCCACTTGAGTTTGCTAAACATCTCCGTAACGCTATCACGCTTATCAACATAACCCTGTGACGAAACGCGCCGCTTTTCTTTGGATCTTCTCTATCTCCCCCGTCAATCTGACATGGTACGGATCCCACATTGGTGAGCAATACTCAAGTATAGGTCGAACGAGTGTTTTGTAAGCCACCTCCTTTGTTGATGGACTACATTTCCTAAGGACTCTCCCAATGAATCTCAACCTGTTACCCGCCTTACCAACAATTAATTTTATATGATCATTCCACTTCAAATCGTTTCGTACGCATACTTCCAGATATTTTACAGAAGTAACTCCTACCAGTGTATTCACAATACATTACATTTGTCTATGTTAAGGGTCAGTTGCCACACCCTGCACCAAGTGCCTGTCCGCTGCAGATCTTCCAGCATTTCGCTGCAATTTTCTAATGCTGCAACTTCTCTGTGTACTACAGCATCATCCGCAAATAGCCGCATGGAACCTCCGACACTGTCTACTAGGTAATTAATAAATATTGTGAAAAGCAATGGTCCCGTAACACTGCGCTGTGGCACGCCAGAGGTTACTTTAACGTCTGTAGACGTCTCTCCATTGAGAAGAACATGCTGTGTTCTGTTTTCTAAAAACTCTTCAATCCAGCCACAAAGTTGGTTTGGTATTCCGTAGTCTCTTACTTTGTTTATAAGGCGACCTTAGCTTTGGTGTACGTTTCCAGCTTGTGCGCCATTTCACGCCCACGCTGTGATGTATCTGTTCTCTATACGCCAGCAGATCTACATTTCACAGTGAATAAACGTCTGCGGGAAATCCAGAGTGGGTATTTTCTGTTGATAATGCATCACTGTTGTTGTGCAATGGTCTAAGCGGCGGTCGATATGTGTGATTTACATGTGGGCGAATTATTCGTCCATCTATGGCTGGTCCTGAAAAGAGCTAAATTTGTTTGCTTGCTTGGCTGGATGCGAGTCGGCGGCACGAGGAAGTCGTGCAGTCACTCCACGTGAGCGCAGCTAAAGAGTCAAGAAGCGTGTAGTGGGAAATGGGCGAACCCCGCGACAGAGAATTTGGACGCTTGAGAGGGCGCTCTCCAGAAATGACTTCCTGTAGTTCTTCGAGGATCTGTAACAAATGACATTCAAGTGTTAAAGCAAATCTGAATACATCTGCGATCTCCGAAAAACGAGACATGTCCAATGACACAGCAACACTTCACAAAATTTAACATTTCACAGTGAATAAACGTTTTCACGATTAACCTAAAAAAAGAAAAACTATTAAATCTTTCATGCGATTTCTACATACGGTATCTCAGATGATAGATAGCTATCGTACCTGAAAGCTGCAGATCTGTATCTATTTTATTTTTTAATTTATTACGTTTTTGCCCGCATCTCGTGCGGTAGCTTTCTCGCTTCCCGCGCCCGGGTTCCCGGGTTCGATTCCCGGCGGGGTCAGGGATTTTCTCTGCCTCGTGATGGCTGGGTGTTGTGTGATGTCCTTAGGTTAGTTAGGTTTGAGTAGTTCTAAGTTCTAGGGGATTGATGACCATAGATGTTAAGTCCCATAGTGCTCAGAGCCATTTGAACCATTTTTATTACGTTTTTCATGTATTTTCATTGTGCAAATGTTTGTCAGAACACCACAACCTACACAGTTACACAGCAAATGAATACAGTATGAATACCTCACTTACTCTCATGCTTGTGTATTTATTTAATGAACAGTTTGCTATTTTGCTAGTAACTTCATGTAAACGTTGATTGCAAGTGCTATTAAAAGACTGGGTAAATATAAAAGTGGTCAATTGCATGTGTTTCTGTCAAGAAGGCGTAAATAATTGTGCAAACAATATTTACTGACAATTCGCTGTGATTTCACATGAGTGCACTTGCACAAGAGTACTAGCATATTTATTGATGAAAAAAATTCTGTTTGTAATTTTTGTAAATGATCTAAGAGTGACTGAATGTTAGTAAAAAAAAGTTCAAATATGTGTGAAATCTTATGGGACTTAACTGCTAAGCACATCAGTCCCCAAGCTTACACACTACTTAACCTAAATTATCCTAAGGACAAACACGCACACCCATGTCCGAGGGAGGACTCGAACCTCCGCCGGGACTAGCGGCACAGTCCATGACTGCAGCGCCTCAGACCGCTCGGCTAATCCCGCGCGGCGAATGTTAGTAACATTTCTTTATGGTAAGTAGTTGTAACCTATTAGCTTAGCATGGTAGTGCTCAAGTTGGATCAAATGATGGCAGTGGAACTCAAGCACGATGTATTTTTGGTGGGGACAGCCTTGAGCAGACAGTAGCCAAACACTACGGGAGTAAAGTGGAAATGGGGACTTTATTTGAGTAAAGAACTCATGGAAGCGACCATGGACACTTTGATGCGAGTTCTGGATGGAGGCATACATGCCTGGGGTAACAAGTGGTATTCGATATTTGAGGTGGAGGTGTGGAAGGGCTGCTGCCATACTTTAACTTCTGAAGGGACTTTGTATTTCTAGAGATCTGGATGTCTTCAGAGTAGCACTCCAACTTTTTTCACTTGTATTACAGAAATGAGGATAGACAGAGTATGAGTTATTATTCTATACATCATGTGAGATAATTTGTAAATCATCATGTTGAGCTCTGAACTGTTTTGAACTGTTGAATATTTCGTGTACTGTGATTACGTTAAAACGTAGGCCTACTTTGCACATTTTGCTGCCAATCTAATAATGCTCTCAATGTAAATTTACTGCTTTTGGTAAGGGTATTTTCAACCGAATTCCTACTTAATTGAGATATCCTTTCTTGAATAAATATTATTCAACATAATGCTCTTTCTTTTCTATGTCCATCATTTTAGCAGGAGGTCTCTGCGATAACGACCGTTTACTATCATGACAAGTAAATAAAAACACCTACAGCCGCCCTTAAGATTTTATTTTATTTTGTAGCCACCAGTTTCAACGCTTCAGTGCGTCCTCTTGAGGCTGTTTTTGATGCGATACAGATTGATGTGATCCCCGTGCATATCACATACGTTGCCAGCATTACTGGATACGCAGATAATGTGTCAGCACTCCAACCATCAACTGCCGATTTCCTTCATCATAATCGCTATCTCGAGAATATGCTCCATTTTCAATGGGACATTAAACAAGAACTTTCCCTGGCAGTTGATGGTTGGAGTGCTGACACATTATATGCGTAGCCTGTAATACTGGCAACAGATTGAGGCGTAGCGCCGTATACCGATCCTGCCTCGGAGGCGGCTAAGTGGGAGATGTGTCTCAGAGCTGGAGAGTGACAGATGGTGACGCGAGACTGGAAGCGCACGTAGTTCATGTATCAGCCGATAGAGGACAATACTGGATAGGGGGACTGTGATTTTAGTTTCAATTCTGCCCACTAGAGTGCACTAAAGTACTAGAATGCTTTTCATAAACTGTACTAGTATTTTCATAAAGTGTTATTATGTCTTTTTGTGTATGTAAAATGTTATATATGTGTTTTAGCAGTATGAATGATACGTGACTGTGGATTAATGTTAGTATGAAGATAATTGTTTAACGAGTTATGTAGTATGATTTAGTGCGGGAACATTTCGAAGAAGTATGGATACGAACAAGGGGGATTTTTGTAGAATAGATTTGTAAAGTAAGTTTATGGTAAAGGGAAAGAAAATTCAGGTATAAATAACATAAGCAAAACTTTAGCATATTAGATAATTACGTCGGTAAAAAGTGCGTCGTTAGGTTTACTATTTTGTGATTGGTTATTGACGAAAAGCGCGGGTTGGCGCGGGAGAATGTTGTTTTGCTATTGGCTGTTGAGTAAACTGACCAATGGTAGAGCAATATTCTTCGCGCGCCTTTCTCTGCTGGTAGAGAAGACTTAGAGTATTCTAGAGAAGCGTCGGAGCCTAGCCATGAAACCGTTCGGATGTGTGTGGTAGTAGCTCCGATGGAAATGATAAGTTGCCGGATCTAGCAGTGTTTCTTGCATCAAAAGTGTTGTAAAGTGACAGCATAATTATTCCGATGGGTGTGTAGAAATTTCGGAATTTTTAAGTAAATTTTGTGAAGAGAAAAGGCATAAATTCCGCATGGCGTATTGAGTAGGTAGGTGGCTAAAAACTGTGACTGCATTAGGTACCGACAGTCTTAATATTTGTCGAGCATTCTCAATAAAAAACAATCCGTATTTTTGAAGCTATCACGTTTTTGGGAAATGCAACACGATAAACTTGCTAACGTGAATGAAAAGGATTGTGAGTGACTGTTAAGAAAAGCACGGGTTTGGCAGTGATAGTTGTTCACCTAAGCTTCAGAATATATTAATAAAGAACAAAATTTCCATCCTTTCATTTCGTGTGAAAACTTTCTTCCGAAACGTAGATTAGTGACTTTAATTGAAGCCTGGTTGGCGTTGAAGTACAGTAAGTTTCGCTCGGCTTCCCTACTGATGATCTGCTGAGACAATGTTCACAGGTAATTGCAGGTTCGTAGTAAAGGGACGGAAGGGACCGCACCGCCGCAAGATGTGGTATACATGGGTATCATATCAACCAGTATCGCATCAAAACCAGCCTGAACATGACGCACTGAAGACTTGAAAGGCAAAGGAAAGTTCTTCTTTAATGTCCCATCGACAATGGAGCATATTCTCGAGAAAGCGATTATGATGAAGGAAATCGGCAGTTGATGGTTGGAGTGCTGACACATTATCAGCGTATCCAGTAATGCTGGCAACAGATGTGGTATGCACGGGGATCACATCAATCTGTATCGCATCAAAAACAGCCTCAAGAGGACGCACTGAAGCGTTGAAACTGGTGGCTACAAAATAAAATAAAATCATAAGGACGGCTGTAGGTGTTTTTATATACTTGTCACGATACTTCTCTTTCGTCTACACCAATTCGAGACGTTCGAATAGGACATTGTTATTCAATTATTTACTTAACTTTTGTTTTTTATTTCTTTGTATACAATTCTAGTCAATCCATACACCACTTGACTGTAGGGTCACAGCTACAGGCTTTTACTTGCAACAAATTCGCTTTGGTGAATGAAAGCAGAAGGGTGCAGCGCAAACCAATGACTACATCGAGCTATCCTGTTTAAACAGAGCCGAGCATAACCCACGCACCTAAAGGACAAGTAATCGCAGGTAAAGACGTTGGTTTGCTTGTATGGGATGTTGCTCACAAGGGAACCTCCCCATCGCAACCCCCTCAGATTTAGTTATAAGTTGGCACAGTTGACAGGCCTTGAAAAACTGAACACAGATCAATCGAGAAAACATGAAGAAGCTGTGTGGAAGTATGACAAAAATAAGCAAAATATACAAACTTAGTACTCCATGCGCAACATAGGCAACACCAGGGATAATGTGAGTTCAGGAGCGCCGTGGTCCCATGGTTAGAGTGAGCAGCTGCGGAACTGGAGGTCCTTGGTTCAAGTTTTCCCTCGAGTGAGAAGTTTACTTTCTTTATTTTCGCAAAGTTATGATCTGTCCGTTCGTTCAAAAATGGTTCAAATGGCTCTGAGCACTATGGGACTTAACATCTGTGGTCATCAGTCCCCTAGAATTTAGAACTACTTAAACCTAACTAACCTAAGGATATCACACACACTCATGCCCGAGGCAGGATTCGAACCTGCGACCGTAGCGGTCACGCGCTTCCAGACTGAAGTGCCTAGAACCGCACTGCCACCCCGGCCGGCTGTCCGTTCGTTCATTGACGTCTCTATTCACTGTGATAAGTTTAGTGTCTGTGTTTTGCGACCGCACCGCAAAACCGTGCGATTAGTAGACGAAAGGACGTGTCTCTCCAATGGGAACCGAAAACATTTGATAGCAAGGTCATATGCCAACCGATTCCTCCACAGGAAAACACGTCTGATATATTCTCTACGACACTGGTGACGGTATGTGCGTCAAATGACAGGAATATGTTGTCGACCCACATAACTTGTACACTTGGCGAATGGTAAAAAGATTCTTCTACCTTGCCCGATGTAGGTTTTCTTGTGGATGTGATAATCACTCCCAAAAAAATGATGAAAACATAAGAGTTTGTCACATAAAATGCAACAAATGAATGAAACAGTTTCACAGTCGCACAGTTTTCCCTGTGCTCCGTCAAAACATATGTTTTCAACGTTTTCAAATTTTTCCCCGTGTAGACCGTAAAAACCTGCATATGTCCAAGCAAATCTGAACATGATAGCGAATTTGATTATGTTTGAGTGCCTGAACTTTGACAATTGTCTGAAAATAAAAAATTACACTTTTCACTCCAGGGAAAACTGGAACCAAGGACCTCCCGTTCTGCAGCTGCTCACTCTAACCACGGGACCACGGCGCTCCTGAACCCACATTATCCCCGGTGTTGACTATCTTGCGCATGGACTACTCAGTTTGCATATTTTGCTTATTTTTTTTCATAGTTCCACACAACTTCTTCCTGTTTTCTCGATTGATCTGTGTTCAGTTTTTCAAGGCCAATCCACTGTGCCAGCTTATAACTAAATCTGAGGGGGGGGGGGGGGGTGCGACGGGGAGGTTCCGTTGTTAGAAGGGCTACTCAGCTGTAGGAAACAGGTACCAGCGCCTCTCGTACTACATTCTCTAGCTTCATAGTGCTGTCTAACATTAATGTTTCAGTAATTTTCGTTTTGGTTTCTTCCTGTCACGTAATTAGCTCGGTCTAAGGCGCTGCAGTCATGGACTGTGCGGCTGGTCCCGGCGGAGGTTCGAGTCCTCCCTCGGGCATGGGTATGTGTGTTTCTCCCGTGTGTTAAGTAGTATGTAAGCTTAGGGACTGATGACCTTAGCAGTTAAGTCCCATAAGATTTTTAAAAAAAACCATAATTAGTTTTAATAGATAAACACGTTCATCAGCGTATACATGGACCACCGAAGACTAGTCTCAAACTAACGCTAACCCAAGTCTTCTTTAGAGAAGTACAATGCCGCATCTGACAACTTGGTTTGCGAAATCAGAAGTAGTGAATTAATGTGAGTTTGGAGCACTTGTACTTATAGCAATATCTTAGGAGTGCTTACTAATTAGAAGTGTAGTACCCATATGATAAAGCCTATCACATACATCTTCGCTGCGTTTATTCAACATGATTATTCGCATTTTAGGTGGTGAATGATTGTACCAAATCAAAATACTCACAACATAGAATTTGCGGGGACCTGGGGAAAAGCCGTCGGAAATGCTCTTTATGCAAGCAATGAAAAGGAAGATATGTTCTGAAGAGAACCAGGGGTGTTAGTCCAGGAAAAGTGAGTCGATTTTGAGGAATATTGATCAAGGTGGAGTAGCAATTGTGGCACTGCACTAGCATTTGGCAGGGCAGCGGTTAATATCCCCGACATGCCATCTATATTACAGTTTTTTGTAACATTCCCAAATCCTTATCGAGATTATTACCTGTATTGTTCGTCCCATAGAACACAGCCGATTTCCTTCATCATAATCCCTATCTCGAGATTGTGGTCCATTGTCGATGGGACATTAAGCAACATTTTCGCTGATAAAATGGACAAGAGCAAACTGTGGAGACAGATTGAGAGACTTGTGTATACAGCTCATTCTATGAGAGCTAATGCACTTCCACTCCGCAAGTCGCTGTGTAGCTGTGGGAATTTCGGCCAGTACTATAATGTCACCACTTCTGTCTATATACATAATATTCGCCGGAAGAACAACAGTAGATAAGCTGCCGTATGACCTCTAATTCTCTGATTATCATTTCGCGAGGTATTTGAAGTACATAATGTGATCTCGTCAGTCATACGACCACACCGCCGCCTTAGAGATCGATCCACCGGATGAGGATTCTCTCGATAAACGCAACAGAAGAACGGCTGTGTTGGCCAAAGAGTACACAGCCAGTCGCAGTACATATGCTCGCCGCGAGGTGGCGCTAGGCCACTTCATGTGCAGCAGGAGAGTAGTGCGGTTGTGCCAGTCTATACTTCGTAGCCGTGCTCAGTGGTCAGCCAGCGCCGAAGTTAGTCATCGTCTGCTGCTCAGTCATTGCTGCCATCAAGTCTTTGTAGCTCCGTTCCAAGTAAGTCTTCAAATTCACCGGATTCGACATTCAAGATTACGAGGGATTAATTCGTCACTGCAACATTTGTGACTTGTTAATTACACTCCTGGAAATTGAAATAAGAACACCGTGAATTCATTGTCCCAGGAAGGGGAAACTTTATTGACACATTCCTGGGGTCAGATACATCACATGATCACACTGACAGAACCACAGGAACATAGACACAGGCAACAGAGCATGCACAATGTCGGCACTAGTACAGTGTATATCCACATTTCGCAGCAATGCAGGCTGCTATTCTCCCATGGAGACGATCGTAGAGATGCTGGATGTAGTCCTGTGGAACGGCTTGCCATGTCATTTCCACCTGGCGCCTCAGTTGGACCAGCGTTCGTGCTGGACGTGCAGACCGCGTGAGACGTCGCTTCATCCAGTCCCAAATAATGCTCAATGGGGAACAGATCCGGAGATCTTGCTGGCCAGTGTAGTTGACTTACACCTTCTAGAGTACGTTGGGTGGATCGGGATACATGCGGACGTGCATTGTCCTGTTGGAACAGCAAGTTCCCTTGCCGGTCTAGGAATGGTAGAACGATGGGTTCTATGACGGTTTGGATGTACCGAGCACTTTTCAGTGTCCCCTCGACGATCACCAGAGGTGTACGGCCAGTGTAGGAGATCGCTCCCCACACCATGATGGCGGGTGTTGGCCCTGTGTGCCTCGGTCGTATGCAGTCCTGATTGTGGCGCTCACCTGCACGGCGCCAAACACGCATACGACCATCATTGGCACCAAGGCAGAAGCGACTCTCATCGCTGAAGACGACACGTCTCCATTCGTCCCTCCATTCACGCCTGTCGCGACACCACTGGAGGCGGGCTGCACGATGTTGGGGCGTGAGCGGAAGACGGCCTAACGGTGTGCGGGACCGTAGCCCAGCTTCATGGAGACGGTTGCGAATGGTCCTCGCCGATACCCCAGAAGCAACAGTGTCCCTAATTTGCCAGGAAGTGGCGGTGCGGTCCCCTACGGCACTGCGTAGTATCCTACGGTCTTGGCGTGCATCCGTGCGTCGCTGCGGTCCGGTCCCAGGTCGACGGGCACGTGCACCTTCCGCCGACCACTGGCGACAACATCGATGTACCGTGGAGACCTCACGCCCCACGTGTTGAGCAATTCGGCGGTACGTCCACCCGGCCTCCCGCATGCGCACTATACGCCCTCGTTCAAAGTCCGTCAACTGCACATACGGTTCACGTCCACGCTGTCGCGGCATGCTACCTGTGTTAAAGACTGCGATGGAGCTCCGTATGCCACGGCAAACTGGCTGACACTGACGGCGGCGGTGCACAAATGCTGCGCAGCTAGCGCCATTCGACGGCCAACACCGCGGTTTCTGGTGTGTCCGCTGTGCCGTGCGTGTGATCATTGCTTGTACAGCCCTCTCGCAGTGTCCGGAGCAAGTATGGTGGGTCTGACACACCGGTGTCAATGTGTTCTTTTTTCCATTTCCAGGAGTGTAAGTCATTCTACAGACACTTAGTCTAGTCGCGTCTTCTATAATTATTAACCAACTGATCATGGACTACAGCAAAGTTAAGTAATAAATACTTTCTTATTTTGTACGCCTGCTAATTAATTGTGTTTTCCTGTTCTAGCTGCCAAGCACTCTTGGCATAGTAGAATCCACGTTTCCACCTCCTTGGCTACCTCATATTTGCCACCTCATGTTGATGGACTCGATTATGGTGGAAGATCGAGAACCATCCCATAATAGGCTGCTTGACTCTTCTTGGGACATTCCTCCCCACATTTTATTAACAAATCTCTCCATAAGGCACAATTCCTAATTATAGCGTCTTACACAGAATTTTGAAAGTGGCTTTGCTCGTAAGGTGCTCTTGTTTGGATGCTTTCTGTCTCTTCTGTTAATCCTACTAAGGTAGATGGCACACTGGTAACACAACTGAATTAGTTTTCAGGAGGACAGTGGTTAAATTTCTAGTCCACTCATCGAGCCACCTGGATTCTGGTTTATCGCTCCTTGTCTGAATCGCTTAAGCCCAATTCCGAGTGCTATAGTTTGATCCGTTTCTAATGACTTCGTTGGTGACGAGATATTAAACGCTAATCTTCGTTCCTTCTAAGAGTCCTCGCAGATGAGAGCCGCAGAAGGAAAAGGAATCAGTATAACGAAGGATTTCGCAGTTGAACTACGGTTCTTTTGGTTCTTCAAGAGAACGGCATTTGCCTTCCCTACAGCAACTTCTATGTGGTAATTCCACTTAAATATTCCTAGATATTTAAGAGTTATTACTGTTTGCAGTAATGGATCACCGATGTCTAATTGAATGATAATGGTATATCAGTCAATTTACACTCAGTTCTGTATACAATTTATGCTGATGTTCAACTTCCAGTCCCTTCACCAAGCGCCGGTCCTTCATAGATCATTTTCTACCAACAATAGGCATTTCGACCACCCTGTTTCAACCGTGATAGACTGACATGTCTCCTGCGTTACCCTCCAGATCGTGTAAGCTGGTGAACTCTTCTCAGGCAATCAAGCGAGTAATAAATTCGTTCCGCAGAGACTTTCGAACAATTTCTTAGTTATTTTCTCCCGGCGAAGAATTCTTCACTACAATTCGCCAAGAAAATCTCCATTGCATACAGATCGTAAATATGTCATTGCCTCAGAAAGGCAAGGATGCATATTCGCGTCCCGGTGTGGATACAGTTCTAATCTATTAGGATTTATCAGTATGGAGCCCAACAGAAGCGAAAGTAACATTAAATGATCCTCAAGAACGTGTTATATATTACTGCGAAAGACTTACGTGTATAACCTAGCGAATAATGTTTGGAGCTCTGTGAAGCTGTTTGCAGATGAAACAGCGTTTTATACAGGGTGGCCCATGGAATTCAGTTGATTCGGTTATTATGAGATTTAGCGGATATTTACACCAACATACACATTTATATTACTGGAAAGACAACATAAGGTTATTTCTTAAAAAGTAACTCACACAAGTTGCTTTTATCATCGGCGATGCACTGCTGAATACGTTCGCGCAAACTACTTATCACGGTCTCAACCATTTGCTGGAGGATAGCACATGTCTCTTCCTGGATTGCGACTTTCAACTCATCAGCATTGTGGAGTCACCGTGAATAACTTTTTCCTTAGATGATCCCTCAGACCAAAAACGGGCCGGCCGCGGTGGTCTCGCGGTTCTAGGCGCGCAGTCCGGAACCGTGTGACTGCTACGGTCGCAGGTTCGAATCCTGCCTCGGGCATGGATGTGTGTGATGTCCTTAGGTTAGTTAGGTTTAAGTAGTTCTAAGTTCTAGGGGAGTAATGACCACAGCAGTTGAGTCCCATAGTGCTCAGAGCCATTTTTTTAACCAAAAACGGGGGCTGAAAGGTCAGCCAATCGCGCTGGTCTTGGAGTATCAACGATTCGTGACAGCAACCGATGTAAAAAAAATCGCTGCCTCAGTGTAGTCACTGCATTATAGACCTTATGGTCTGTTCCCCCATCTTTCTGACACCATATCTCTTTAGGCGGCAACAGTCCTGCAGTTACGAAATGGAGGAATTTTTAACCGTGGCCGCCTACCGCTGGAATTGACACCCACTGGTCGGTCATTGTGGTCTCCAAAAAATTTGACCCGAAGATTCCAACGAACCATCCAGCAGCACACAGGTGCATGACCTTTCCGCTGCCCTCGAACTTTTCGTGAATGAGCTGCGATTTTGTGTCCACTAATTTGCGCAGAAATGTCGCCTGCTCGCTTTATCTTCTGGTTTTATCATTGATCCACGTGCAGCTTATAAGCATGAAAATTTATATCCTGTTTCACAATCGTCTGCAAAGACGTGCGAGGTATTTGCAACGCTCTGGGGCGGCGACGGACAGATTGTTGAGGGCTTCGTTACAGAGTTGCACTTACTCGTCGGATATTTACCGGCATTCGAACTGTAATTCAAGCCCACTATGCTTCAGACTAGTTACAGAACCCGTCTCGCACCATTGTTTTATCCACCTCGACATTTTCCTTCTGACTAGAAAATGGAAATGGAGGTCTCTTTCATGGCGTGTTAGGCAGTCCCGATGCTCTGCACACTACAGAACACCTCCGCTGCCTCAATACGCATCTGCGCTGACCAACGTAAGATACTGAACTGAACAGCCTACCGTATAGGTCTGATTAAATGCGGTAGACAGCATGAGTACATCTACAGCTCAGCAGGGTAACCGATTGAGAATGTACAGTTTCGTCTGAGACACCCTGAAGGAAGGTCACATTGCGAAATGCAGGAAACCTCCGTGAGCTCTGTACTTGGTGAATAGACTGGATGCATAAACGTGTGTGCACCCTACGGAGTAGCTTTTCCAAGTATTCATCCCTTCTCACACCGAAGATCAGTGCAACAGTGAGCGAGATACAACTAAAATGTCGGAAGAACATGCAGACAAGTATATCTCACAACAGAGGCAGCATCTCTCACATATGAAGAGAAGTCTCCATATGATCAACCATAAGGCAATCGTGCCAAAGCACGAGGCACTCTTTATCTTTAACTGGGCAGTGTTTTCTGTCTTGGGTCACTGCACGCAGCAACATTACGGTGTACCGTTGTGGCATGCACGAGTCCTGTTGCCTTCTGTTATCTTGAGCCGAGTTATTGCACTGCGTCATGTTACTGTAACTGAAGTCCGTTCGCATGGCTGGACCTCAACTGTTTCACTGCAGTAGGCCACATTTGAGCAAGTAGTCCAGTCACGAGAAAATGTAACCACAAATGCGTGCGAACCGTTCTGAGTCCTCACTGCTTCTTAATGTGCCCCCTCCCCCATTATGAACGGCGAACTCATCCCTTTCGCATCCACCCTCCTTCAACCCGCCCTTCCTCAGGATCCCAAATTCTAACGGGTCTTCTTCAGCTCATATTTACTAATGGGAGACAGATAACCAGTTAGAGTATAATGCGCCTTACGGCATTCTGCGAAACGGCTAAAAATTTTGTGACTTGTTTCATGCAGCCCACGACGACTTCCCGCCACGAGCTATATAGTGTCACATCTGAAATGCTTAGATTCTCCGGTAACTACACTACTGGCCATTAAAATTCCTACACCAAGAAGAAATGCAGATGATACACGGGTATTCATTGTACAAATATATTATACTAGAACTGACATGAGATTACATTTTCACGCAATTTGGGTGCATAGATCTTGAGCTAATAATGGAAGCAAGGCTAAAGAGAAATCAAGACACGTTCATAGGATTTGTCGACCTGAAAAAAGCGTTCGACAATATAAAATGGTGCAAGCTGTTCAAGATTCTGAAAAAAGTAGGGGTAAGCTATAGGGAGAGACGGATCATATACAATATGTACAACAACCAAGAGGGAATAATAATAGTGGACGATCAAGAACGAAGTGCTCATATTAAGAAGGGTGTAAGACAAGGCTGTAGCCTTTCGCCCCTACTCTTCAATCTGTACATCGAGGAAGCAATGATGGAAATAAAAGAAAGGTTCAGGAGTGGAATTAAAATACAAGGTGAAAGGATATCAATGATACGATTCGCTGATGACATTGCTATCCTGAGTGAAAGTTAAGAAGAATTAAATGATCTTCTGAACGGAATGAACAGTCTAATGAGTACACAGTATGGTTTGAGAGTAAATCGGAGAAAGACGAAGGTAATGAGAAGTAGTAGTAATGAGAACAACGAGAAACTTAACATCAGGATTGATGGTCACGAAGTCAATGAAGTTAAGGAATTCTGCTACCTAAGCAGTAAAATAACCAATGACGGACGGAGCAAGGACATCAAAAGCAGACTCGCTATGGCAAAAAAGGCATTTCTGGCCAAGAGAAGTCTACTAATATCAAATACCGGTCTTAATTTGAGGAAGAAATTTGAGGATGTACGTCTGGAGTACAGCATTGTATGGTAGTGAAACATGGACTGTGGGAATACCGGAACAGAAGAGAATCGAAGCATTCGAGATGTGGTGCTATAGACGAATGTTGAAAATTAGGTGGACTTATAAGGTAAGGAATGAGGAGGTTCTACGCAGAATCGGAGAGGAAAGGAATATGTGGAAAATACTGATAAGGAGAAGGGACAGGATGATAGGACATCTGCTAAGACATGAGGGAATGACTTCCATGGTACTAGAGGGAGCTGTAGAGGGCAAAAGCTGTAGAGGAAGACAGAGATTGGAATACGTCAAGCAAATAATTGAGGACATAGGTTGCAAGTGCTACTATGAGATGAAGAGGTTAGTACAGGTAAGGAATTCGTGGCGGGCCGCATCAAACCAGTCAGTAGACTGATGACAAACAAAAAGATCTTGTGAAATCAGCAGTACCCAGAACAACCAGCTCTGGCCATAATAACGTCCTTGATACGCCTGGGCAACAGAGCTTGGATGGCGTGTACAGTGTAAGACTTCGTGGTCTCCTGACTTTCATTGCTTACATATTCCGCCCTCACAATCATATTCCGCACATCAAGACATTTCATTCGAACCCAAACTTGATAAGATAAAGTCAATGTTGTATGAACTCATGTAAACGATATCCAATTAACAAGTAAGCGCGCTGTGGTCGAAATACTCGAGGCTGGCGTACACACATACATTCCAGACACGACGGTCACAGAGGCTTTTAGTTGGGGAGAGAAAACGCACAACAGGACGCTGGTCCCTTCAGAGGACCACCCAGCCCATGTCGGCCGGTGACTGCCTGTGTAGTGGACAGCGTGGGCCCGAGTGAAAAGGGGCAACAACCCCGTGTTCGGCTGAAAAGCAAATTCCGCTGTATTGTGTGAAAGCGGCCAGTTTACGCATTCCTTACACGTAGCACGCACTTTCAGAAATTTTCACAGGGAGAGAGCAAACGCCAAACGCCAACGCTACAGGTTTCCGGATTGGTCGCCTTAAACGAAAAGTCATTCTCCCGTTTTAGAAGAGCAATGCTGATTGGCAGACGATATTTCTGACGCCTTGAGCTGAAGGAATAACAGAAGAGACCGAAAGATATACCCCTTCACGTTTCGCGTGGAGAGGCGCCGTTCCTTTGTCGCTCTTGGAGCGAGGAACAAGTCTCTCCTCAGTAGTTTACTGAGAGAGCACATCTGTCGAGAGAGAATCGAAGTGCTACTCTATGTTGAGTCCTTGCGATTAAGCGATGTTCACTGAGTTGGCTGACACACTTATTGTGCGCTGTGAACGGACAGAGTTATAGTTAAACACCTGAGAGGGAATTTTTGAGTGGCATCGCGGTGGACTGGTTATCTGACCAGTGTTCCAAGCCAATAGTTAGGCTAGGGGCGAATAAGAGTCCTTGACTGCATCAAGGCATAGGGAGAGTTTGATTGGCGAAAGTCAATCCACATAGAACGAGAGTTATCTTATTTGTCAGCAGCGAGCGGCGCAGACAGCAGTCATCGCAGCTTACGGTATTGTGCGCTACAGCTATTGCGAGCCCCATATTTCCTCCACAACAGTACACTTCACTACATATCATACGCGACAGCCTCGACCGTAACTAGCAACATTGTAAAGGACAATTATTCAAGTTGAGTAGGCGCGCCTCTCAGCCACTCTGCCAAGTCAACAATCATCTTAAACTTTGTATAGAAATTTCATTAGCGAATCCTATCGTTGAGAGGTAACTTCACATTCCGAAAAGAACCAGGATATAACTTGTTCAATTCATAACTGAAAGTGCCATTGTGATTTCTCAGAATTTTTGCAAAATATATAATAACTTTCGTTAGTTTCATGTTTTTCTTACAATAACTAGCACTACTCCAGTACCCAAGTATCCCACTAGTTACGTAAGAAATTTTTTAAATTTTTGTGTCGTTTCCTTACAGCGGACTACTCCAGAAGATATTTATTGCTGATTGTTTTTCAGGCATTTCTCTTTAGAACGTTAGGAGCGTCTGTCTTCTGTAGTAGTGTGGGGGTGGAAATTGCATCTTGCAGGAGCCACACGGTAAAGGGTACATCTCAAGTTATTCCATTGCACAGAATGACAGATCAACCTCACACCTCAGAACAGGTAGAGCTGCCCATGCGGCTCCAACACGATACCACAGTTCATCAAGAGTAGTGACTGGCGTATTGAGACGAGCCAATTGCTCGGCCACCATTGACCAGACGTTTTCAGTCGTTGAGAGATTTGGAGAATGTGCTGGCCAGGGCAGCAGTCGAACATTTCCTGTATCCAGGAAGGCCCGTAGAGGACCCGCTGCATGTGGTCGTGCATCATCCTGCTAAAATATAGGGTTTCGCAGGGATCGAATGAGGGGTACAGCCACGGGTCGTAGCACATCTGAAATGTAAAGTCCACTGTTCAAAGTGCCGGTAATGCGAACAAGAGATGACCGAGACGTGTAACCAATGGCACCCCATACCATCACGCCGGGTGATACGCCAGTATGGCGATGACGAATACACACTTCCACTGTGCATTCACCGCGATGTCGCCAATCACGGATGCGACCATTATGATACAGTAAACAGAACCTAGATTACATCTCGTTGAAATCGGGTTTTCTGCCGGATATCAGCGTCTTCCAAACACGATATTTCGACGTCATTACTTGACGTTTCATCAGATGTTCCCTGAGACAGTCTCGGGGAACACCTGATGAAGACGTCAAGTAATGACGTCGAAATATCGTGTTTGGAAGACGCTGATATCCGGCAGAAAACCCGATCTCCACGAGATGTCATCAAATCGCTGGGAATGTCTAAGAAATTATAGAACCTAGATTCATCCGAAAAAATGACGTTTTGCCATTCATGCACGCAGGTTCGTCGTTCAGTACACCACCGCAGGCGCTCCTGTCTGTGATGCAGCGTCAAGGGTAACCGCAGCCATGGTCTCCGAGCTGATAGTCCATGCTGCTGCAAACGTCGTCGAACTGTTCGTGCAGATGATTATTGTCTTTCAAACGTCCCTATATGTTGACTCATGGATCGAGAGGTGGCTGCACGATCCGTTACAGCCATGCGGACAAGATGCCTTTCATCACGACTGCTACTGATACGAGGCCGTTGGTATCCAGCACGGCGTTCCGTATTACCCTCCTGAACCCACCGATTCCATATTCTGCTAACAGTGATTGGATCTCGACCAGCGAGAGCAGCAATGTCGCTATACGATAACCGTCAATCGCGATAGGCTACAATCCGAGCTTTATCAAAGTCAGAAACGTGATGGTACGCATTTCTCCTCCTTACACGAGGCATCACAACAACGTTTCAGCAGACAATGCTGGTCAAATGCTGTTTGTGTATGAGAAATCGATTGAAAACTTTCCTCATGTCAGCACGTTGTAGGTGTCGCCACCGGCGCCAACCTTGTGTGAGTGCTCTGAACAACTAATCATTTGCATATCAACGCATCTTATTGCTCTCGGTTAAATTTCGCCTCTATTGCACGCAATGTTCGTGGTGTAGCAATTTCAAAGGCCAGTACTGTAGTTTAGTGCTAGTTACAAATTTAATTTTTAAACCCACGCCCGGTTTCACATACCAGGGTCATTTTGGTACGGTAATGAACCGGCTCATCGTGGAAGTACACAGTTGCAATCTCATACTCGCGACGCTAGGCTCATAACAATTTGAAAATGAGCCTGCAGGCTGAAACCGGTAGTTGTGTTAACCTTGCAACTAGTACTTTAATTTGTTTCCTCTTAATTCTTACAGTTACAATACTCTGAGCCATCATATTCAACATAGCGATCCAAACAATTTTGCTCCCCTTCTCTTCTTTTCTAGTTTCCGCACAGTCTATTATTCATTGCGAAATGACACTATGTTCCAAACCTACAATATCAGACATTTATCCTTCAAACTGAGGTCAATGAGTGACTTCTTTGGCCAATAGTGCCCTCTTCCTCTGTGCTAATCTTCTTTGTATGTCCCCCTGGCTTCGTCTAAAAATTCAAATGGCGATAAGCACAAAGGCACTTCATATCTGAGGTCATCAGTCCGCTAGAACGTAGAACTACGTAAACCTAACTAACCTAAGGACACCACACACATCCATGCCCGAGGCAGGATTCGAACCTGCGAACGTAGCAGCAGCGTGGTTCTGGACTGAAGCGCCTAGAAGCGCTCGGCCCAGGGGCCGGCCCTTGCTTCGATGTCACACATTATTTTGCTTCCAAGCCAGCAGAATATCTATTTCTCGTCTACTTCACAGGCCCTAATTTTCGTGTTAATTTTATCGCTAATCTCATCTCTGTTAATCTTGAATACTTTTGTCTTTCGTTTACTCTGCTCAGCAGAATGTTCTTTCCATTCAACAGGTTCTGTAACTCTTCCTCATTTTCACTGAGGATAGCAATATCAGGGAATATTATCGTTGATAATCCTTCACCAGAAATTTTAATTCCACTCCTGAACATTTCGTTTCCGTTAATGAAACCTTCTGACTAGATTTACGCGGCCCACTCTTTTAATCTGGGTACATACTTTCTTATACGCCGGTGTGGGTTATTGAATATTGTATATCACTTATATTTCCTATAGCTTACACCATTTCTTCCTCTGAATTTTAAGTGTCTTGAACCATACAAATGTCAAATGGTTCATCTAGGTCGACAAGTCCTGTAAATATTTGCTTATCCAGCCAAGCGCAACGCCAACACATGGCTGCATTGCTCAGCAGCCACATGAATTTCATTGAGACTGGTGGGAGCTGGGGGTGAGAGAGGCACATCGCACTCGATACAACAGGACTGTGGTGGGGTACCATGTAAGGCCACGCATCAGTGGAGCGTTACTGAATCCATCCTTCCGGAATTCGGAGTAATGGGATGAGTTAGAAATTCCTGCTAGATTACAACTGTGTTCCGGACCGGAATTCGAAACTCGAACGTTTGCCTACGAAAGGAGAACGATTCACGTCAGAACCCCAGTGCGGAACACAAATTTAATCTGCCAGGAAGCCCTTAGAAGAGTGAATGTTTATTCTGATGATGAAAATTCTTTTTGGTTAATGTATGGCTCCTATGCTCACTGGTATAGAATCGACATGACTGGACAATGGGTTCCCATACCGCTCCTCATTGAGGTGCTCCACTCAATCCAGTATAGAAGCACCCAACACAACGAAACTTCCACCCCTCGCTGAACACTGTTTCGTTGAAAAGATGATCGCTTCTCGACAGTATCGACACACTGGTAACGGCGTGTTCATGTCCGTGTGCCGCGACTGTCCAGCTGATGAGGGCTTCAGTACGGCCAGTGGCGGTTTTCCTACGCACATGCGTCCTCCGTAACGTGCGTTGTTTTAGGGCTAGATAAATTGTGTGACTGAAAGTATCCCCAAACCCTTCACATTAATGAAGTCTTGAACCTTGCTGGGGACACTCTCAATGGGGTGTCTCCAACTCTGGAGAAATGGCAGCCCAGTCATCCTCCTGACCCGGAACCAAAAAAAATAAGTCATTTTCGACGCTGGGTTCTGGAGCAAAATCGGCGTTCCAACTCATCCCGAAGGTGCTCCATTTGGCTTCAGGTCGAGGCTCTGAACACTCCAGTCCATTTTAGGTATGTTATTGCCCACAAAGCGTTGCCTCACAGGTGATACTTTATAACAGGTGCCATCGTAATGCAGGTACTATTGTAAGTAGGCTGTTTAGGTTCTTATATTGGTAAAGCCACCGCCACGTAGCGCTCTGTATGAAAATCACTGGTTGTGCTGTGTGCAGTCTGTGGTTGGGTGGCATTGTTGGAATTTGCTATTGTAGTGTTGGGCAGCTGGATCTTAACAGCGCGTAGCGTTGCGCAGTTGGAGGTGAGTCGCCAGCAATGGTGGATATGGGGAGAGAGATGACAGAGATTTGAGAGCAGATGATCTGAACATATGTCCATCAGAGACAGTAAATTTGTAAGACTGGATGTCATGAACTAATATATATATTATGACTTTTGAACACTATTAAGGTAAATACATTGTTTATTCTCTATCAAAATCTTTCATTTGCTAACTATGCCTATCAGTAGTTAGTGCCTTCAGTAGTTAGAATCCTTTATTTAGCTGGCAGTAGTGGCGCTCGCTGTATTGCAGTAATTCGAGTAACGAAGATTTTTGTGACGAAAGTGATTTGTGAAAGGTATAGCCACAGACTGCACACAGCACAGCCAGTGATTTTCATACAGAGCGCTACGTGGCGGTGCGTTACAAATATAAGAACCTAAACAGCCTACTTACACTATCAGTGATCATCTCCGAACTGTACTTGTGCTCGCCATGTAAAGTGTGCTTTTATCCTTCTGCATTTAGCGTTTGCTTAGCGCAGAAAGGCGACCACGCCCTAATCGTCGAACACATCAACGTGCAGAACCTCCTCCATACTTCACTATTGGCACCACCAAGTTCTCCTGGCATTTGCAATACCCATACTCTTCCATCGGACTGGTACAGGGTACAGCGTGATTCATTACTCCAAATTACTATTTTCCACCGAGCGGTGTGGCGCAGTGATTATCACACTGCACTCGCATTCGGGAGAACGGCAGTTCAATACCGCGTCCGGCCATCCTGATTTAGGTTTTCCGTGATTTCCCTAAATCGCTTCAGGCAAATTCCGGGATGGTTCCTTTGAAAGAGCACGTTAGACTTCCTTCCTATTCCGATGAGATTGACATTTTCGCCTCCACCTTCAAATCCACCCCAACTGGTTCAAATGGCTCTGAGCACTATGGGACTTAACATCTGAGGTCATCAGTCCCCTAGGACTTAGAGCTACTTAAACCTAACTAACGTAAAGACATCACACATATCCATGCTCGAGGCAGGATTCGAATCTGCGACCGTAGCGGTCGCGCGATTCCGAGCTGTAGCGCCTAGAACCACTCGGCCAAAACCACCCCAACCCAACTATCTTCCAGTTATCCACTGCCCAGTGCCGTACCTTTTTACACGACCTCAAGCATCGCTTGGCACTAAGTGCAGAAACTGTCGCCTATGAGTAACGATTCGACCATTGTACCTTATTCTTCTGAACTGTCACTGTGTTAACTTGACTGCTGGGTGTACTTTGTAACGCACGAGTGTTTCCATTCGCTGATTCCACGCGCCTTATACGACGACCGTTAGCAAAGCTCGACGATCCCTGTCCGCCATTACCTGAGGTCTGACTGGTTATGGTTGCGGTTGTTCCTTCGCGTTTCCACTTCACAGTCACATCAGCAGTTGTCGACTTGGACAGCCTTAGAAGGGTAAAAATATCCCTGTTGGATCTGTTACTCAGGTGACACCCAATGACTAGACCATGTACGAAGTCACTGAGCTCTCTTGACCAATCTAACCTGCTGTTACTGCTTCCCTATCGTCAACACAATACCACCCGCCTCCTTTTATACTGGCGGGTCCGACTCCAGTGACATCTAGTGGATAATTCCGCATTACATAGCGGTGTCTGGATACTTTTGATCATATATCGTATGTGTACTGGTGGAGCGCGTGCCCCACAGCAGTTGATGTATTCTGGCCCGTACATTCACTCTTGCAGTTCGTAACAGTCCTTTTCGACTCCTTTTATCTTCACACCGTTTCACTCTCCCCAAATGCGAGTGTAGCGGGCTAACCACTGAGCCATCTCATTCGTTTGAAATATTTGAAAGGGTTTTTCCAGTTCCGGGATCCGCCCAATGATCAGGACAGGCCTCCCGATAAGTCTGGTCCTTTAACCCAATGAAAAGAGAAAAACGATATAGAAAACATTTCGGTAGCCATATATGCAAAACATATCACATCATGTTAGTCGATAGATATTACACCTACAAAATGGGCATGACAGTTCGGTTCGTAGAAAGTTCAGGCAATAAATATTTGCACGGTTATTGAAATCATGCTTATCTTGGCAGTACTGCTTAGAGTGCACTCCAGTTGCGAGATGGCATCACTGTTTTTCAGGCATAGCCCCTTTCACTCCAAACCAGTTATTTCACGTAATGATACAACAGGTCATTGGTCAGTTTCAGTACAAAATGTAAAACATAAATGAACGAAATAAGTGCTCAACAATGTACATAAGTCTAACTGCACCATTACAACAAATGCAACGACATTTTAGTACAAAATCCAATCATATATATACAGGGGGTTACAAAAAAGTACGGCCAAACTTTCAGGAAACATTCCTCACACACAAAGAAAGAATATATGTTATGTGGACATGTGTCCGGAAACGCTTACTTTCCATGTTAGAGCTCATTTTATCACTTCTCTTCAAATCACATTAATCATGGAATGTAAACACACAGCAACAGAACGTACCAACGTGACTTCAAACAATTTGTTACAGGAAATGTTCAAAATGTCCTCTGTTAGCGAGGATACATGCATCCACCCTCCGTCGCACGGAATCCCTGATGCGCTGATGCAGCCCTGGAGAATGGTGTATTGTATCACAGCCGGCCACAATACGAGCACGAAGAGTCTCTACATTTGGTACCGGGGTTGCATAGACAAGAGCTTTCAAATGACCCCATAAATGAAGGGCAAGAGGGTTGAGGTCAGGAGAGCGTTGAGGCCATGGAATTGGTCCGCCTCTACCAATCCATCGGTCACCGAGAAGCGTACGAACTCTTCGACTGAAATGTGCAGGAGCTCCATCGTGCATTAACCACATGTTGTGTCGTACTTGTAAAAGCACATGTTATAGCAGCACAGGTAGAGTATCCCGTATGAAATCATGATAACGTGCTCCATTGAGCGTAGGTGGAAGAACATACTGAGGAAACTAACATGAGCTATAACATGGAAATTAAGCGTTTCCGAACACATATTCACGTAACATCTTTTCTTTATTTGTGTGTGAGGAATGATTTCTGATAGTTTGGCCGTACCTTTTTGTAACAGCCTGTATTCAGGGTGTTCCATTGACAGTGACCGGGCCAAATATCTCACGAAATAAGCATCAAACGAAAAAATACAAAGAACGAAACTCGTTTAGCTTGAAGGGGGAAACCAGATGGCGCTATGGTTGGCCCGGTAGATGGCGCTGCCAAAGGTCAAACGGATATCATGAGCGTTTTTTAAAATAGGCACCCCCATATTTTATTACATATTCATGTAGTACGTAAAGAAAAATGAATGTTTTAGTTGGACCATTTTTTCGTTTTGTGATAGATGGTGGTGTAACAGTCACAAACGTATAAGTACGCAGTATCACGTAACATTCCGCCAGTACGGACGATATTTGCTTTGTGATACATTACCCGTGTTAAAATGGACCGTTTACCAATCGCGGAAAAGGTCGATATCGTGTTGATGTATAGCTATTGTGATCAAAATGCCCAACGGGCGTGTGCTATGTATGCTGCTCTGTATCCTGGACGTCATCATCCAAGTGTCCGGACCGTTCGCCGGATAGTTACGTTATTTAAGGAAATAGGATGTGTTCAGCCACACGTGAAACGTCATCCACGACCTACAACAAATGATGATGTCCAAGTAGGTGTTTGAGCTGCTGTCGCCGTTAATCCGCACATCAGAAGCAGAAAAATTGTGCAAGAAGAGAATCTCTAAAATGCTACATCAACATTGATTGCACCCTTACAATATTTCTATGCACCAGGAATTGCATGGCGACGACTTTGAACGACGTGTACAGTTCTGCCACTGGGCACAAGAGAAATTACGGGACGATGACAGATTTTTTGCACGGCATATATTTGGTTATGAAGCGTCTGTCGCCAACAGCGGTAACGTAAACCGGCATAATATGCACTATTGGGCAACGGAAAATCTACGATGGCTGCGACAAGTGGAACATCAGAGACCTTGGCGGGCTGATGTATGGTGCGGCATTAGGGGAGGAAGGATAATTGGCCCTCATTTTATCGATGGCAGTCTAAATAATGCAATGTATGCTGATTTCCTACGTAATGTTCTACCGATGTTACTACAAGATGTTTCACTGCGTAACAGAATGGCAATGTTCTTCCAACGTGATGGATGTCCGGCACGTAGCTTGCGTGCGGTTGAAGCGGTATTGAATAGCATATTTCATGACAGGTGGATTGGTCGTCGAAGCACCATACATACCATCGCCTGCACGTTCACCGGATCCGACGTCCCCGGATTTCTTTCTGTGGGGAAAGCTGATTTCCTATAGCGATCCAGCGACAACACCTGGCAACATGCGTCAGCGGATTGTCAATGCATGTGCGAACAAAGGCGAACTACACGCTGTTGAGAGGAATGTCGTTACACGTATTGCCGAATGCATTGAGGTTAACGGACTTCATTTTGGCATTTATTGCATTAATGTGGTATTTACAGGTAATCATGCTGTAACAGCATGCGTTCTCACAAATGATAACTCACAAAGGTACATGTATCACATTGGAACAACCGAAATCAAATGTTCAAACATACCTACGTTGTGTATTTTAATTTAAAAAACCTACCTGTTACCAACTATTTGTCTAAAATTATGAACCATAGGTTTGTGACTACTACAGCGCCATCTATCACAAAGCGAAAAAAGTGGCCCAACTAAAAGATTCACATATCTTTACGTACTACGCGAATATGTTATGAAACAATGAGCAGTATACATATGGAAGAGATGACACTTTCTGCAGGACCTGACCATCATTTTGAAGGACAATGCTCAGTCACGTAGAATGCAAGCTTTTACTGATTTGTTTGACTGATGGGGCTGCTAAGTGTTATAACATCTACTGCTATCCCCTGACGTAAGCCCTCGTGAGTTTAACTCGATATCTAAACTGAAGGAAACACTTCACGTCATTCGCTTCAGAACTACTACAAATTCGTCGGGCAATAGACGTCGCCGCTTGAACTGTCAACAACTTACACTGTTAAGAGTATCCTACGATTTCCACATCACTTTCAACGGGTTATACACAATGTTGGTGACTACTTTGAAGGTCAGTAAAACTTTGAAACACGTATCTATTTTATACGAGCTGTAAATAAATAGTTTCCATTATTAAAGTTGCAACCCTCGTAACATATTTTGACTCTCGCAAACTCCCTTATCAAAACTTGCAGGGCACTTCTCGTTGACCTAGTGTCATGAAATTTGGCACAGTACAAGTAAATGGAGAAAACCTAAACTATTAACTGTGAATAAATCACAGAAAAATAATTTTTTTGTCATTTGTTGTCCGACTGTCTGCCCCTCTGTTAAGAAAGCATTTTCTCAGGAAAAGGCAGACGTAAAAAGTTGAAATTTGTGTCAATACTGAGGTTTATAATCCTTTGGTGTTTAAAAAAATTAACCTTCTAAGCACATACAGTCAACGATACACAGCCATTTATGTCACACATGTTAATGCAAAGTCACTCATTAAAACCAAAAGCATACTTCCTCTTGTCGTAGAATCATGAAATTTGCCAAGAAGAAATAGGAATATTTTTTAAATTTTTAATTATACCACATTTCTTGTCATTTGTTATCTAACTTCCAAAACACTCTCGAAAGTCTTGGAATTTCTGGGACCGATATCTTGCCAGCATCAGTGTCGACAACAGGTAAAATTTGTCGACATTCTCGATTGCAGGAATGGATAAACTGTTTATATACGCAACTAAGTTTCTGTGGAACCGTCAGTGCTTGAGTATTATTTGCACCCTGGCACTTTTTTTGCCGGACAACTGAGTCCAGACACCACCCATGACACCGTTTAAAATTCTCAGAGTGTGCATCTCGACGTTGGAACATCTGCATACGTATCTCGTGCCATCAGCTCTCCTCTGGTGTTATTCATTTGAAAATGGCTTAAGAAGCCGTCGAGCCACATCCGATGAATGGCTTGCTGCTCAACAGAAAAAACTTTTTCTCATTGCAAGTTCATTGAAAAACAGAGTGACTGTGTCTAAAGACTGTAAATTCCCTACTGTTCTCGTAATAAAAGTGTTGTATGGATAATTTTTTACTTACCCATGCACACTGGGCAAGCTATTATCATTTTAACTAACAAACACAGGTACGTGTGCGTCATTTCGCGGTAATTAATCTAGAAATCTGAATTTTTGTAGGTTTGTGAGAAACGCCTCTTTGTGTAAAGCAAATGCCTTTCAGGACCGTGTGCTACATATTAAGCCGAAAATAACGATGTACGTCATTTAAAAGTTGCACGCTCTGCATCAGCGAACATCTGGCTTTGATGCAAAAACCAGAACTTTTTGTAGAAGTACAACGAGAAGCTTAACTTCGTATTGGCCCTTCCGTTGCTGTGGGGAGTTCATTTTCCAGAAATGAAAACAAGTCTTCCTTTGGTCGACCAGCTGAACAACGTAGCAGGAATAATTGCAACATACGCTCGCTATATATTTCAAAGGCGAAGGCAACACACTTGTTTCGTTTTCTTCTTAAGTTTAGTGCGAAAATACGAAGTACAGGTAACCGACATACGAGGTTACCACAAACTGCAGGTCTGTTTCTTGGTTTAAAAACAATAATAAGTAAATTATGAGGTCCACGTTTAAAGACATCGACAGCGAAAAGAACCATCGTGCACACTTTCCGCTCTTCGGACACTGACGACTGTGACCTAAAAAGGTAAGTTTGGTCAGCGAGTTAAAGATGAAACTTCCAAGAAATTCAAGTGGAGTCAGTTGTGTTATACAAATACCTGAGATTAGGGAGATGACATTCAGCTATGACATAGTCACAGCTGTGAGAAAATCAGAAGTCAAATTTCGATTCATTTGTAAGAAACTTCGAAACTAAAGTTTGTCTATAGAAGGTTTTGCAAATAAAATACTTTTGGAACTATAATCTAGATAGGGAAGTATCACATTTTTTATGTCACGCGCAATTAATTATGTTACGCAAGGAAATAAAATAGCTTTGCGTGAAGATACATTTAACAGCTGATAAAAATGAAGTTGAATGTACAAAATTAGCCTAGTTTTGTAACTAAAATTTGATTTAACAGAAAGGAAAAAGGAAATAACAAACGCAAACCGGCCGGGGTGGCCGAGCGGTTCTAGGCGCATCAGTCAAGGCCCAAGCGACTGCTACGGTCGCAGGTTCGAATCCTGCCTCGGGCATAGATGTGTGTGATGTCCTTAGGTTAGTTACTTTTAAGTAGTTCTAAGTTCTAGGGGACTGATGACCTCAGATGTTAACTCCCGTAGTGCTCAGAGTCCTTTGAACCATTTGAAGCAAACTCAATTTCCTTCTCTCACTCTGGAGAATTAGGTTAAGTTAGAAGCACTAGACTAAAATTGTAAATTCAGTTTTATTCTTCATCAGTTGTTAAATGTATCTGCATATAAAAAAGACTTTTTGGGTTCTTTTTTAATGTAAATATTTAAGCCTAACTTAAAAAAAGAATCGTTTATTTACCTGTCAATGGTTGGTACGTGTACTAAGTTAAATTGACGTCCGACGATAGCTTTCGGGTGCTTCCCTTTTCTTATCAGACAGTGCATAATTTTGCAGAACGAGTATTGTTCTGACAAGCACCGACGAAATATTCAATTCATGTTAAAATACAAATGATAGAAGCGGCGGACCACGTAAGATGGGATAAAAGTTACTAAAGAAGGAAGTTTCATTGATTTTTTTCGGAATATTTACTAATCACATGTAAATTAAAGTCTACATAGTTACATATCCTGAAGCACCCACTGTTTTTCTCCTTTACTCGCCTTTTCCGTAATAACGTTTTCGCTCATGCCAATGTTTGTGCAACTTTTCAGAAACGGCCGTTTGTATGTCTTTAATAACTTTCCTACCTAAAGATTTTTCCTTAATAGTTTTTCATATATGTAAAGATATGTTCCACTTTGCATACAGACTCTAAAAAAAAAAAACGACACACCACGAAGGAATTACCGGATGAGACGAAAATCGGTTGATATGATGTACATGTAAAGACAAACAATTAAGTTTTTAGAAAGACTGAATGTTTTATTCGAGAGAAAGAGCTTCACCGACTGAGCAAGTCAATAACGCGATGGTCAACCTCTAGCCCTTATGCAAACAGTTATTCTACTTGCCATTGACTAACAAGTTGTCCTCCTGAAGGGATATCGTGCGAAATTTTGTCAAACTGGTGCATCAGACCGGCAGAATCCCAAGCTGGTTGGAGCGTTCTGCGCATAATGATACAAAAGTTCTCAATTTGGGAGAGATGCGGCGACCTGATGTCCAAGACATGTTTGGCAGGCCCGAAGACAAGAGGTAGAAGTTCACACCGTGTGCGGGCAGGCGTTATCTTGCAGAAACGTAACCCAAGAATATCTTGACTTGAAGGGGAACAAAAAGGGGCATACAATATCGTCCGCGTACCGCTGTGCTGTAAGGGTATCTCGGATGACAACCAAAGCGGTCCTGTTAAGAAGAGAAACGGCACCACAGACCATCAATGTTGGTTGTTGGGCCGTATCGCGAGCGACAGTCAGGCTGGTACCCCACCGCTGTTACTCGAGCTCAGTTCGAAGCGGGACTTATTGCTGTAGATCTTCCACTCCAGTCAATGAGATTCCAGTCCGCAGACGTGTCTGGAGAAGCCCCGGAGAGCGGTGGGATACCAACCTGATTGTCCCACCGAATGGCTCGACACGCGGGAGTCATGATCTGGGGTTCCATTTTTTTTCATGGCATGGCCCCTTTTGTTATCTACAGCACCCTTGCAGCCAAGCGGTACGTCGACGATATTCTGCCCTCCGTTTTATTGCCCTACGTGAGGAGCTATCCTGGATTTACATTTCAGCAAAATAATGCCCTGCCGCACACGGCGTATGTTTCTGTTGCATGTCTTCGTGCTCACCAAACCCTGAAGGGATTTCCCCCCAATTGAGAACGTTTGGACCAGCTGGGGATTTTAAAAATCTAACTATCAAACTGGACATAACTTGTTGTGAAACCCTTCAGAAGTACACTCAACCACTCTGTCGGCCGGTGCCAAACCGAACAAGTGCATGCATAAGAGACAGAGGTAGGTGGACCAACGCGTTATTAATTTGCTCAATTCGTGAAGCTCTTTCCCTTTAATAAATTATCCATCTTTTCTGAAACTGTAATCATTTTTTTGTTGTTTGTTCACGTACATCACATCTGAAAAAATTCCGTCCGAAACGTGTAATTCCCTCGAGGTGGGTGGTTTCTTTTTGTCTTAGGATGCATTTTCTTCGTGCTTCGTATTTGATTTTAAGACGTTACACGGGCCAGGTGAGCTTAGTTCATGAGTTATGCGGGGTTACTTTAAAATATTGCGCATGCTGGTACAGTGACCGAAGTGTGCATGTGGGTTCTTTCTCATTCTACTCCGCTGGTGATTGAAACTGAACGCCATGAGGGTTGTCGTTGTTGTTCTTGTTGTTGTTGTGGTCTTCAGTCCAGAGACTGGTTTGATGCAGCTCTCCCTGCTACTCTATTCTGTGCAAGCTTCTTCATCTCCCAGTACCTACTGCAATCATACCATTCTGAATCTTTTTTTGTGTATTCATCTCGGGGTCTCCCTCTACCATTTTTACCCTCCACGCTGCCCTCCAATACTACATTGGTGATCCCTTGGTGCCTCAGAACATGTCCTACCAACCTATCGCTTCTTCTAGTCAAGTTGTGCCACAAACTCCTCTTCTCCCCAATTCTGTTCAATACTTCATCATTAGTTATGTCATCTACCCATCTAATCTTCAGTCTTCTTCTGTAGCACCACATTTCGAAAGCTTCTCTTCTCTTCTGGTCTAAACTATTTATCGTCCACGTTTCACTTCCATACATGGCTACACTCCATGCAAATACTTTCAGAAACCACTTATTGACATTTAAATCTATACAAGATGTCAACAAATTTCTCTTCTTCAGAAATGCTTTCCTTGCCATTGCCAGTCTAAATTTTATATCCTCTCTACTTCGACCATCATCAGTCATTTTGCTCCCCCAAACTTCAAAACCCATGTACTACTTTAAGCGTGTCATTTCTACATTCCGTTATACTCGTTTTGCTATTGTTTATGTTTATCTTATATCCTCCTTTCAAGACACTGTCCATTCCGTTCAGCTGCTCTTCCAGGTCCGTTGCTGTCTCTGACAGAATTACAATGTCATCGGCAAACCTCAAAGTTTTCATTTCTTCTCCCTGGATTTCAATACCTACTCCAAATTTTTCTTTTGTTTCCTTTACTGCTTGCTCAATATACAGATTCAATAACATCGGGAATAGGCTACAACCCTGTCTCACTCCCGTCCCAACCACTGCTTTCCTTTCGTGCCCCTCGACTGCCATCTGGTTTCTGTACAAATTGTAAATAGCCTTTCGCTCCGTGTATTTTACCCCTGCCACTTTCAGAATTTGAAAGAGAGTATTCCAGTCAACATTGTCAAAAGCTTTCTCTAAGTCTACAAATGTTAGGTACGTAGGTTTGCCTTTCCTTAATCTATTTTCTAAGATAAGTCATAGCGTCAGTATTACCTCACGTGTTCCATCATTTGTACGGAATCCAAACTGATCTTCCCCGAGTTCGGCTTGTACCACTTTTTCCATTCGTCTGTAAAGAATTCGTGTTAATATTTTCCATCTGTGGCTTATTAAACTGATAGTTCGGTAATTTTCAAATGGCTTCGAGCACTTTGGGACTTAACATCTATGGTCATCAGTCCCCTAGAAGTTAGAACTACTTAAACCTAACTAACCTAAGGAGATAAGACCATACTCAGTCGTCACGAGGCAGATAAAAGGTAATTTTCACATCTGTCAACACGTGCTTTCTTTGTGATTGGGATTATTATATTCTTCTTGAAGTCTGAGGGAAATTCGCCTGTCCCATACATCTTGCTCACCGGATTGTAGAGTTTTGTCAGGACTGACCCTCGCATGGCTGTCAGTAGTTCTAATGGAATGTTGCCTACTCCTGGGGCCTTGTTTTGACTTAGGTCTTTCATTGCTCTGTCAAACTCTTTACGCAGTATCATATCTCCTATTTCATCTTCGTCTACATTCTCTTCCATTTCTATAATATTATCCTCAAGAACATTGCCCTTGTGTAGACCCCACGAGTATTAACGGTTAAATTCTAGTTATTGTACATATATAGTATGTTGTAGTTGGCAGGAGAGCCAACACCGTATCACTAAAGGAGGCCGAAATGCACGCGTTTTAGCTCATGCAAGCTGACGTGTGGTCTGGAACATGACAAGGGAATTAGAATTGAGAAAAACGGACGTAGCTGGTGGAATACTTAACTTTAATCCATTAATGGAGAACGTCTCTCTTTATGGTACATGATTCACAATATCAATAGTACGGATACTGGCGCCTTGCTAGATCGTAGCAAATAACGTAGCTGAAGGCTATGCTAACCATCGTCTCGGCAAATGAGAGCGAAGAAGTCAGGAACCATCGCTAGCAAAATCGGCTGTACAACTGGGGCGAGTGCTAGGAAGTGCCTCTAGACCTGCCGTGTGTCGGCGCTCGGTCTGCAACCACTGATAGTGGCGACACGCGGGTCCGACGTATACTACAGACCGCGGCCGATTTAAAGGCTACCACCTAGCAAGTGTGGTGTCTGGCGGTGACGCCACATTGTATATGAGGAAGAATGCTTTATTAAATTTGATGCTTTTTGTGGTATAAGAGACGTGAAATTTGGTAGACAGTTCTGTCACGAGTGGTATCAATAGCATGTCTTAGCCGAATCGAGCATCGATTCCACTTGAGCCTGGATGCAGTTTCATTGCAGCTGCAACTCTGTGACGGAGTTCATCTATCTCAGAAACCGGCGATGGGGACGTGCAACTCTCTTTGCAACGTAGGACCAGATGTTTTCAGTGAGTGAGAGATCTGCAGGATGTGCTCGGCGACACAGCAGGCAAACTTGCTCTGTATCGACTTAGATCAGGACAGCACGAGCAAAATGCGGTCTTGCGTTATGGTGTTGAAAGATAAAGTCACAGAAACCGAGAAAACAGGACGGAGCCACGAGCTTAGGCCCACCGCACACTGTGCGCAGCAGAGGCAGAGGCAGACCAGAGGCCTGACAGAGCACAACAGAGATTCTGTAGGTCAGCGCACACTGCCCGCTGAACAGTCACGGCAGAGCGCAGTAGTGACCCAGAGCTCGTGAAGCACACAGCGCCCTGCAGTGTCCATCACGTTTCTGTCTATGCTGTTAGACTTAAATTCCAACTCTGATTCTGAACTTAGGACCACTTGACGTTTTTGTAGGCTCAGAGTCATTTACATTACCAAAGAATTTAATGCTACCCTTCCTTGAAACACAGAGCTACTGCTAAGTTTTAACTGTAGATTCTCTCATGCCTATCACAATGGAAATGGAAATTTAGGGTATGTTACTAGAGAACCAAACTGCAGAGGTCATCAGTCCGTAGGCTTACACATTACTTAATCTAACTTAAACTAACTTACGCTAAGGGCAACACACACACACACACACACACACACACACACACACACACACACACACACACACCGGAGAGGACTCGAACCTCCGATAGGGGGAGCCTTGCGAACTCTGACAAGGCGGCTGAGGCCGTGCGGCTATCCCGTGTGGCTCATCAGTGTCAAACGTGAGTTTGGCTTACTGGGTTCCAGGTATCAGGTGTTTAAACGACCGTTTCCATGTAAACTGGAGATTGTAAATAGATATGTGTAGCTACATAGGCCCTGTGAACTGAGCAGTTACTTGAGGACTGAAAACATTACGTCACTTGATCTCGCTGAGGAAGAAGAATTATGACCATTGAGTACTAACCAGCTTCTGACGCCTGCTCCAAGTATGTATAGAAACATGACTGAAGCGTTTTCTACCAGAGAAACGTACACGAGTTTTTCAGTTCACTGGCAGGTTCTATTCAGTGGCAGTATGCAGCTTCAAAAAGAGGCCAACACTAGAGTGGAGAACTTAATGTCGTTAATATTAATTGTTTACTGTGAATAAGCATATAGAATAAATAAATCAATCAATCCAATAATAAATACACTCCTGGCAATGGAAAAAAGAACACATTGACACCGGTGTGTCAGACCCACCATACTTGCTCCGGACACTGCGAGAGGGCTGTACAAGCAATGATCACACGCACGGCACAGCGGACACACCAGGAGCCGCTGTGTTGGCAGTCGAATGGCGCTAGCTGCGCAGCGTATGTGCACCGCCGCCGTCAGTGTCAGCCAGTTTGCCGTGGCATACGGAGCTCCATCGCAGTCTTTAACACTGGTAGGATGCCGCGACAGCGTGGACGTGAACCGTATGTGCAGCTGACGGACTTTGAGCGAGGGCGTATAGTGGGCATGCGGGAGGCCGGGTGGACATACCGCCGAATTGCTCAACACGTGGGGCGTGAGGTCTCCACAGTACATCGATGTTGTCGCCAGTGGTCGGCGGAAGGTGCACGTGCCGTCGACCTGGGACCGGACCGCAGCGACGCACGGATGCACGCCAAGACCGTAGGATCCTACTCAGTGCCGTAGGGGACCGCACCGCCACTTCCCAGCAAATTAGGGACACTGTTGCTCCTGGGGTATCGGCGAGGACCATTCGCAACCGTCTCCATGAAGCTGGGCTATGGTCCCGCACACCGTTAGGCCGTCTTCCGCTCACGCCGCAACATCGTGCAGCCCGCCTTCAGTGGTGTCGCGACAGGCGTGAATGGAGTGACGAATGGAGACGTGTCGTCATCAGCGATGAGAGTCGCTTCTGCCTTGGTGCCAATGATGGTCGTATGCGTGTTTGGCGCCGTGCAGGTGAGCGCCACAATCAGGACTGCATACGACCGAGGCACACAGGGCCAACACTCGGCATCATGGTGTGGGGAGCGATCTCCTACACTGGCCGTACACCTCTGGTGATCGTCGAGGGGACACTGAATAGTGCACGGTACATCCAAACCGTCATAGAACTCATCGTTCTACCATTCCTAGACCGGCAAGGGAACTTGCTGTACGAACAGGACAATGCTCGTCCGCATGTATCCCGTGCCACCCAACGTGCTCTATAAGGTGTAGGTCAACTACACTGGCCAGCAAGATCTCCGGATCTGTCCCCCATTGAGCATGTTTGGGACTGGATGAAGCGTCGTCTCAGGCGGTCTGCACGTCCAGCACGAACGCTGGTCCAACTGAGGCGCCAGGTGGAAATGGCATGGCAAGCCGTTCCACAGGACTACATCCAGCATCTCTACGATCGTCTCCATGGGAGAATAGCAGCCTGCATTGCTGCGAAAGGTGGATATACACTGTACTAGTGCCGACACTGTGCATGCTCTGTTGCCTGTGTCTATGTGCCTGTGGTTCTGTCAGTGTGATCATGTGATGTATCTGACCCCAGGAATGTGTCAATAAAGTTTCCCCTTCCTGGGACAATGAATTCACGGTGTTCTTATTTCAATTTCCAGGAGTGTAATAATTAAAAATGGCTCTGAGCACTATGGGACTTAACTTCTGAGGTCATAAGTCCCCTAGAACTACTTAAACCTAAATTACCTAAGGACATCGCACACATCCATGCCCGAGGCAGGATTTGAACCTGCGACCGTAGCGGTCGCGCGGTTCCAGACTTTATATCTAGAAGCGCTCGGCCACTCCGGCCGGCAATTACAAATGATGTAATTAAGTCCTCTGTAACCTTCTTCCAATTTCATCCTTTACACTTTCATTGAAAAAAATCTGTACTTGCTTCAATATCGTGGTAGATACTGAAGTCTTGAATACTGCTAATACGACAAAATACTCTCCACTTTGTGTGATATCATTTGCCGAAATCTTCTTTCTGTATATCAAATCGTTCATGAGCTACGAGAATTTTATGAATATTTCATTCAGGCTTTTTCGCTGACGCTAACGTTCGGAGCGCAATGCTTTATATACAGTCCATTTTTTCGAGACTGGAGGCAGATAACGACATCCTTGCAAGTTACAGAATAATTCAGTATGATAGCTACATTCATATGCAACAATAAATGACCTAGTATGCACGAAAGGCAAGTTCATAGGGACTCCTATTTTTCAATGCATACTTACGAATGTAGTGGTTTACCCAATCTCGAAATATCACTATAACTAAGGCTATTAACGAAATGATAGGCAGTTCGTCACGAATCGACGAACTAAGCTATGAGACAGGCGACAGTCGAATGTTTTTACCAAATAATTTCTTTAGTGACGTCCGAGAAAGACTGCAGAACGACCAGCTTGCGCGCCTTACGGTTCACACAGCGAAGTGAAACGGCTAGCTACCACGCCGAATCAGGGGTAGACGTATGCCGGGCAAGCAAACGGTGCTGCCCCAGCTGATGTCCTGCCCTGCTCCTGCCTGAGTGCGGTGTGCGGTGCCTTGCAGGAACGCACGCTTTACAAAAGCCGCGTCGCCTCTGTTCTGCTTCTGCTCTATTCTCTGTCGCGTGCAGCGTGCGGCGGGCATTAACGGGTGGAATTGAGATGCCTGGTATCCAAATTACTAGCCATACATACCAGAGATCATCGTACTTTGCACCCAAACATATCACCTCAGGTGCAGCGCTTGTGAGTTGGTGACTAATGGAATCTGCATTTTCATTGAGGACTCTACACAATGGGGCCTCTACTCGGATCGGACCATCGCTATAATGTTGCTGTTGTTGTGGTCTTCAGTCCTGAGACTGGTTTGATGCAGCTCTCCATGCTACTCTATCCTGTGCAAGCTTCTTCATCTCCCAGAACCCACTGCAACCCACATCCTTCTGAATCTGCTTAGTGTATTCATCTCTTGGTCTCCCTCTACGATTTTTACCCTCCACGCCACCCTCCAATACTAAATTGGTGATCCCTTGATGCCTCAGAACATGTTCTACCAACCATCCCTTCTTCTGGTCAAGTTGTGCCACAAACTTCTCTTCTCCCCAATCCTATTCAATACTTCCTCATTAGTTATGTGATCTACCCATCTGATCTTCAGCATTCTTCTGTAGCAACACATTTCAAAAGCTTCTATTCTCTCCTTGTTCAAACTATTTATCGTCCATGTTTCACTTCCATACATGGCTATACTCCATACAAATACTTTCAGAAATGACTTCCTGACACTTAAATCTATGCTCGATGTTAACAAATTTCTCTTCTTCAGAAACGCTTTCCTTGCCATTGATAGTCTACATTTTATATCCTCTCTACTTCGACCATCATCAGTTATTTTGCTCCCCAAATAGCAAAACTCCTTTACTACTTTAAGTGTCTCATTTCCTAATCTAATTCCCTCAGCATCACCCGTCTTAATTCGACTACATTCCATTATTATCGTTTTGCTTTTGTTGATCTTCATCTTATATCCTCCTTTCAAGACACTGTCCATTCCCTTCAACTGCTCTTCCAAGTCCTTTGCTGTCTCTGACAGAATTACCATGTCATCGGCGAACCTCAAAGTTTTTATTTCTTCTCCACGGATTTTAATACCTACTCCGAATTTTTCTTTTGTTTCCTTTACTACTTGCTCAATATACTGATTGAATAACATCGGGGACAGGCTGCATCCCTGTCTTACTCACTTCCCAACCACTGCTTCCCTTTCATGTCACTCTACTCTTATAACTACCATCTGGTTTCTGTACAAATTGTAAATAGCCTTTCGCTCCCTGTATTTTACCCCTGCCACCTTTAGAATGTGAAAGAGAGTATTCCAGTCAACATTGCCAAACGCTTTCTCTAAAGTCTACAAATGCTAGAAACGTACGTTTGCCTTTCCTTAATCCTTCTTCTAAGATACGTCGTAAGGTCAGTATTGCCTCATGTGTTCCACTATTTCTACGGAATCCAAACTGATCTTCCCCGAGATCGGCTTCTACTAGTTTTTCCATTCGTCTGTAGAGAATTCGTGTTTGTATTTTGCAGCTGTGGCTTATTAAACTGATAGTTCGGTAATTTTCACATCTGCCAACACCTGCTTTCTTTGGGATTGGAATTATTATATTCTTCTTGAAGTCTGAGGGTATTTCGCCTGTTTCATACATCTTGCTCCACAGATGGTACAGTTTTGTCAGGACTTGCTCTCCCAAGGCCGTCAGTAGTTCCAATGGAATGTTGTCTACTCCGGGGGCCTTGTTTCGACTCAGGTCTTTCAGTGCTCTGTCATACTCTTCACGCAGTATCGTATCTCCCATTTCATCTACAACCTCTTCCATTTCCATAATATTGTCCTCAAGTACATCGCCCTTGTATAGACCCTCTATATACTCCTTCCACTTTCTGCTTTCCCTTCTTTGCTCAGAACTGGGTTTCCATCTGAGCTCTTGATATTCATACAAGTGGTTCTCTTTTCTCCAAAGGTCTCTTTAATTTTCCTGTAGGCAGTACCTATCTTAGCCCTAGTGAGATAAGCCTCTACATCCTTATCATTGTCCTCTAGCCATCTCTGCTTAGCCATTTTGCACTTGCTGTCGATCTCATTTTTGAGACGTTTGTATTCCTTTTTCCCTGCTTCATTTACTGCATTTTTATATTTTCTCCTTTCATCAATTAAATTCAATATTTCTTCTGCTACCCAAGGATTTCTACTAGCCCTCATCTTTTTACCTACTTGATTCTCTGCTGCCTTCACTACTTCATCACTCAATGCTACCCATTCTTCTTCTACTGTATTTCTTTCCCCCATTTCTGTCAATTGTTCCCTTATGCTCTCCCTGAAACTGTGTACAACCTCTGGTTCTTTCAGTTTATCCAGGTCCCATCTCCTTAAATTCCCACCTTTTTGCAGTTTCTTCAGTTTCAATCTACAGTTCATAACCAATAGATTGTGGTCAGAGTCCACATCTGCCCCTGGAAATGTCTTGCAATTTAAAATCTGGTTCCTAAATCTCTGTCTTACCATTATATAATCTATCTGATACATTTTAGTATCTCCAGGGTTCTTCCATGTATACAACCTCCTGTCATGATTCTGAAACCACGCTATAATGTACGCAGGCATAAGCAGGACTCATCTACAAAGACGACGAGGGTCAACCCCTTGTGTCCAATGTCGTCCAGTGTCGTTGGTTGCACCATTTCCTGCGCGTTTGTCTCCCCTACAGCGTAAAAGGGAACTGTAGTAAGGTGCAGAGGATCTCATCATTGGGCGCCCCTAAATGACGACATTGAAAAATTGGTGCCAGATCGGGACTCGAACCCGGATTTCCCGCTTCTCGCGAGCGGTCGCCCCACTATTCGGTTATACGTGCACGACTCGCGGCACGACCCAAATCCATATGTCACCAACCATGCGTCTACAGCCTGTACTCCTACATCAATTACGTATATTCCCGTATAGGTGAGACACTGTACTTGATACTCGCTTGCCCGGCGTCAGCGGATAACTCCGATACTCCAGCGGCTGTGTTATTCTCACTTTCGACGTAAATTTCATTTGGACATGCTTGCATGATATACATTAAATGTATTCTCAAGAACGAATGTGAAAACCATCAGCTGTAGATGATGACGATGTTTGCTTTGTAGGCCTCTCAACTTCGCGGTCATCAGCTCTCGTACAAGTCGCAATTTTTACACAGCCTAATTTTTACCAGTCTAACAACTGTCACGAATGATGATGATGAAGATGATGATGATGATGGTGATGAAACGATGAGGACAACACAAACACCCATTCCCCGGGCAAATAGAATCCCCAAGCCGGAACAGCGTGATCCAGACGCAGTCATCAGCTGTAGAAATGAAAATGACAGTGAAAATTTGTACCAGTTCTGGACTATAACCCGGATTTCCCGCGTATCTTCATTCGTGAAAACGAGCTCATAAAGAAATGTACTCATCAGCATGGCTCCATCTCCACGGCAAAGTGAATTTTCGGTAGCGAGGTGGTAACCTTTGTCAAACGGTTTACCGAAAACACACACACACACACACACACACACACACACACACACACACACACACACACAGACCGTTACATACACCGGGATTCGAATCATAATCCACAAAACAAACAAGGCGTCATAGAAACGTTGGCGTATAGAGCAAGGAACATCTCCGGACCAAAGCTGCTTGACGCGGAAATTAGACATGTTACCAACACATTGCTCAATTATGCTTACTCATTCCCTGAAATCAAAGCCATGGGCGTATGTGTTGCCCTTAGCGTAAGTTAGTTTAACTTAGATTAAGTGGTGTGTAAGCTTAGGGACCGATGGCCTCAGCAGTTTGGTCCAATAAGATCTAACGACAAGTTTCCAAATTTTCCAGAAATCATAGCGATGCTCAACCGCCGGTAAATTCTAAAGTTTTCTCTTCTTCCATTAAGAACGTCACTGACAGCATAGGTAAAAATCTCTGTAATAAAAAACTAAGTGAACGGATCAACGAAGAACTTAAATGGGTGTCATCGGACGTTCGACCCGAACAGATTCAACGAACAATATAGAACAAAATGAGATCAGCCTAAAAAAAGATGGATAGAGCACCTGCCTTGTAAGCAGGAGATCCCGGATTCGAGTCCCGGTCTGGGTACACATTTTCGACTGTCATCGTTGACTAATATCAACGCCTGTATGCAGCTAGGGGTATTAATTTCATTGTAATATGTAATATTTTTTGAAAAAAAATAAACTAAATTAACAACTTTAACCCCTATCTCAAATTGGTATCCTGCTTCACATCTCAGGGCGTAGATTGTTACCGTACGTGCTGTACCTGACACCTATCGATTCTGAGAATTATAATAAGCTGACATGATGGGTCTGAGCATATCGAATAATTATTAGTCTCTTCATGTTTGGGTTTTGCTGGTTCGGTCACTATATGTTCAGTTTATGAAAATAAAAACTTTATTAAGCCTAAGACAGGGTGGGGCTTTACAGTACCACATTTTCAAGTTGACCTGAGAATTGTGCAGTAGAGAAACAATCTTGAAAATGGCCTAACTGAAACTCACAAGACGGTCTTGGACTGAATAAAGTTCTTATTATGAACCGGACCGCCTTTCCATTAATTTATACCTGATGAGACAGATACTTTTGATGGACATATTTATTACAATTAACTCCGCCGTCGAACGCAGTTCAAACGGACGTATGTGTATGATACAACGGGTCTTTATGCTGTGTATCCCTGGCTGTGTATCTATTAGTCGGTTATAACAGCAATAGCAAAAAAACTTGCCGTAATTTTGTTTAGCTTGCAAAGTAGCAGAGATGCTGGAGTATTTTATGAATCAATTCTCATCAGTTTCCCAGAATAAATAATGAAGTAAACATTGACGCAAGAAGAGGGTCCGTATTCCTCAAGAATTGTACTGCATGTGATAAGGTGAGCATCTGCTCCCATCATTTACTTATTACGTTCTTAACAACATAACTCTGGCCACAAATGTTGTTTGCACGCACCAGAGTTATTCGCAACGAACTGTCATACGTAGGACTCGTCAGCCGGATTGAGGAAACAAAGGCAACACCGGCATGGGAGCGAGGAATGCTTTGTTTTTGCTCTGAAATGAACCACCATTAGGAGCTTCAGAGCCTTTAATGCCGTATCAGTTTTCTGTGCCTCTTTTGTTCTACAGCCGGACAGTATTGAAAGGCATATGCCAGTTTTGGGTTGGCGAGGATTTTCTGTTTTTGTGTAGTGTGATTTACAGCATATCGTCCTTATCATGAGTTTATATTTCTGTAATCCTCGCAGACTGACGTAACGTTGTGCGATATTAACAATGACAAAAGAGCTTCATGTTTGTGGTTCAAAAAATAAACCAGTAAATGAATATATTCCTACAAATTCGTTTCATATGGACTAACACTGCAGTGCGTCGCGACGGTTTCTTCCAGGTTATTCCATCCTGTACAGTTAAAAATAGTTATGCTTGGAATCTCTACTAGAAACGAACGTTATTACTTAATCACAACGGGGAACCTTGAACAGAAGAGCGCTGTTCTATTTGCTCAAGGTCAAAGCAGAAAGACTAATGGACACGATCCAACCGCTTACAGTTACCGTATATGCATTACGCAAAAAATGGCGTAAATGTTTACAATGATCAAAAAAATTACATGAATTGATTAATAATTTCATTGCACATCTGCAAATTATCACTTACTCAAAGGCGTCACTCGACAGAAGAATGGAATCACAATTAAATGATATGGAGGGTGTCAACGTTCTCTCTCTACATCACAATTTTCACGTCAACTTGGAAACTGGTTAATATAAAGCCCCAAACCGATCATGGGTTTAATACAATTCTTATTAACACTATCACTGATTATATTATGATATTTTAATAAGTAAGAAGCAACTGTATTTCGGTATGTTTCTTACGTCACAACCGTTTCTAGAACATCATCAAGTCAACTGAAGTTGTTCAAATGTATGTGAATTCCTAAGGGATCAAACTGCTGGGCAAGGGAGGACTCGAACCTCCGGCGGGAGGGGCCACGCAATCCGTAACATGGTGCCTCAAACCAGGCGGCCATTTTGATTTTTTTTTGTATCATTTTGTTCGTCATTGTTCTTTGCGTTCGTTCGGGGCGGACTTCCGATAACATCCGTTGAAGTTCATCGTTGATCCATTCACTTAGATTTTTTAATACAGAGCGCAACTCTCCCTCTGACTGAACACGCTGAGCTACCGTGCCGGCGCCAGGCCGCGCGGCGAAGAAGGAAACATTAATAAGTCTTAAAATTACAGAAACATACATGTGATAAATTCTATGAGAACGACGCCGATAACATGAGTCCAGAGGTCCAAACATCTTTCGTATCATTAAAGATTCATTCTGGAACACGGCGACCACACAAACACTTGACCGAGCGACTGGTACAGGCATAGGTAGTAGTACAAGTATGTGCAGGGAAATAACATGCGGTGACCACTACACTATGCGGACAGGGCCGCTCAGCGAAAGTGGTGAACACGACAACATTTCGTAAATGCTCCTATATTCTGATTGGCATCTATGGAGTGTGATGCAACGGTTGTCGGATATCATAATATCTCCGAATGAAGATAATGTCCTCACTCGCAGTCACTATTTTACTTGTTAAATAACGATATAACTTTATGTATCACTGTCATTTATTCCTTTTGCATTTTACACATTTATTTTGTTCTACATTTGTTCGTGTACTTTTTTTTCTCAAGTTTTTTGAATTATTGTGAAGTAATCTTTTACCCTTGAATGTTATATCTGTAATCAAGCCATTACTTTTATTAGAAAGTATTATGATGTCGTGGAATCCATATTTTGCATTTGATGTATGTCAAACAAAATGTTGACGTGTTTATCTCGTTGGTTGAGTATCCCTGTTTCGACAGGGCATTTGTCATAGAATGTTGTGTTCTCTGCGCTTACGGTTGACTATGTGTCAGCCGGTCGGTGGAATATTGCTGTGGTCGACACGTTCCAGACTGTACCTTCAACACTGCGTAAGACGATTCGATGTGTTGGCTCATCGTATAGGCACAATTATAGTGCGATTAAAACTACGTTGTACTTGACAGTTCGCTGAGCGGCCGTGCAATGTTGCCAGCTGCCGCTGTAAAAAATGGACGTGGTGTTTTTTATAATTTGGCAACTGTACATGGTAGAGTGATACGAGGACTACCTTCTGGTACTTTTTTAACTATCTGCTATCTGCTAAACCATGTGTCACACAACAACAAAATTTTAATGTTCACTTCAGTGGCATATTTCGATAATGTCTGCAAGCTTTCTGAGCAATACAGCCAGTAATAGTGAAGTAATAAATTGAAATCTAACGTCTGACGCGGAACGTTTTCCAAATCAACATCAGAAATGTAGTAAGCGACAAACTTTTTCCCTTTAGATTTTTCGTGGGGGGTCAAAGCGAGAAAAAGTTTCGGAAATGTGTGAATTTATTTTTAGAGCTTAAGTTTCGCCAAGACGAGAATAGCAATGTGCGTACCGTTGAAGTGCTGATATAACTTACGCGGGGTGGGAGAATGCAGCACATATACCGCCGTTAGTTACAGTTTCGTCTTGTGCCATGAATTTCGCAACAAATCGCAGAACTCCAAATACCAAGACAACGAGACCATCACCACCACCACTCGACGTGTTCTGTGTCCGACACCTGGTAAATGCCGCTTATATCTGCGTCGCTAGAACTTTCAGATGACTCCCCGACGGCAATAATTAATTTGGAAACAAAAATGGTTCAAATGGCTCTGAGCACTAAGGGACTTAACTTCTAAGGTCATCAGTCCCCTAGACCTTAGAACTACTTAAACCTAAATAACCTAAGGACATCATACACATCCATGTCCGAGGCAGGATTCGAAACTGCGACCGCAGCGTTCGCGCGGTTCCAGACTAGCGCCTAGAACCGCTCGGGCCCTGAATGTTTATTTTCCACGTGCTATGTACCCCTTGATTTGGGCCCATATTAGCTCTATAGTATTAAAGTGACAATGATAGGGAGGTAATCTAATTACAGAATGTCCATGTTTGTTGGCAACTTCATCTACAACGTATGTCTGGTGGCTTATGTTGTGACACAAGTTCCAATAGTTCCACTTTCTTCATTCAGTCATCGAATTGTATATTATTTCGCAGTAACCACTGCATAATTTCGTCTTTTCTAGAAGGTAGCGTTGGGGCTTTGTCCTTTACAACAGTGTAGTATGGCGCATTGTCAATAATGATGTACGACGGTTTCTCCAAATTCATTAACAGTGAATTTTCAAACCATCGTAAAAAGGTAGCGTGGTTCATTTCCTCGTGAAAATCTGAGGTTTACTTTGACTTGAAAACATGTAAACAGGCAGATACCAACCCACGGGCGGTACCTGCATGAACAACAATAATTCTGCTTCCTTTGCCAACAGGTATTGCCATTCCTTCTTGTGATCGTCAGAGCAACCTGTCTTCAGTGTATGACCAGAATTCACCCATGTTTCATCTAGCTACACTAAATCATCGAATTCAATGTCCTTTACCTGCCGCAAACATCGGCATCACCAAGCAGCAATATCTTACCGTCCCGGGTCTTAAAACCAGCCCTACAGATGACTTACTGCCAACAAAAAGACCAGCTTCTTTAAGCGTTACATGCAGTTTTTGTAACGTTGGATGCTCTCTACGGTGATAATATGCATACAAATGTCTGCGAATCGCATCCTGTTCGAAAGAATCAACATTCGTCACGCGTTTCTCGACGCGTCGTTGTTTCCTCGGAGTTTCCAGACTTGGCGGTTTGGAGTTAAGATTTGATGGCCGGGAATGTGTATTCAGTTTTTCATTTTGCTCTTTGCCTATGTTTATAACAGTTGCTCTGCTTATTCTTAATGCTGCCGCAGTCCTCTCGACTATCTTATTAACGGAAAGAAGAGGCCCTCCCTTCTCCCTTTGCCGGCCTGTCAGCGGTTCTAGGCGGTTCAGTCTGGAACCGCGCGACCGCTGCGGTCCCAGGTTCGAATCCTGCCTCTGACATGGATGCGTGTGATGTCCTTAGGTTAGTTAGGTTTAAGTAGTTGTAAGGTCTAAGGGACTGATGACCTCAGATGTTAAGTCCCATAGTGCTCAGAGCCATTTTGAACCTTCTCCGTTTCCATCTCAAAATATTATCTTAACGTTGCAGACGTCCTCTCAGTGCTGTTCCTTGCCCAACTTTCTTCGAAGATGATTTCGGATTACGAACTCTAGGACGACCACGCTTTTTATTTTCGGACATTTTGTACACAGAAGTCACTACAGTAATTTATCACACACTCGTAATGGAAACAAAGGAGAAGCAGATACTGAGATAATGCGGTTCACACAACAAGACGCGCACAAGAGCAGGTGTTAGCAGGTACTGAACCATGACGCATAAGCAGTGGCAACTATGCAGGGGAGTGGTGCTGAACGTCAGCGTGTGATTGGCTGCACTGTCTCACGATCACGCAGTCGACTATCTGTCAAGTACAAAGTACATAGTTTTAGTCGCACTATAGTTAAGCAAACTGTTGTCGAATTTTCAGTGTGACCTACGTGTCGTTTATTATGTGTATGTGTTTGTACCTTGCTCTCGTTTTACTTTAGCAGGCGTTATTGTTTAGCACTAGGGTTGCCTGTTCGCAGATGCCACAAACTTCTGTCCTGCCAATCTTTTTCTGATAGCCCTTCCCTTTCTGTGGCTCTGGCTGCAGCTCCTGTCTACACTGCCCTCACTCTGCTCCTTCACCCTGGCGGCGACTATTTGAGCAAACCCTGCGGGGCCAATGTTGTTCCTACATCCGTCGGACACGTCCAAACCATCTCATTGCTCGAGCTTCAGCCCTACTGGTTCCACACTATCCATCTCCATTCTATATGTCTATCTATCGCTTGCACCTTGTCCCGCGGTGACGCCGGGTCGGCCATGGTTAACCGTATTTGGCATGTTAATGTTAAGGGGTGGCCGGATGGCCTTCCTGCCGCCACCCCCTACCCCCTAGAATGGAAATAGTGCACCTCAACTGTCTGTGTCTAGTGTAATCCATGGAATAGTGCGAATGTGTTCAGATGTCTGCGAGTCGTGTAACTGAGGAGGGACGTGGGGACCAGCCCGGTATTCACCTAGTAGGATGTGGGAAACCGCCTAAAAATCACATCGAGTTCGCCGGCACACCGGCCATCGGCGTTAATCCGCCGGGCGGATTCGATCCGGTGCCGGCGCGCCTACCCGAGTCCAGAAAGCAGCGCGCTAGCGCTCTCGGCTATCCTGGCGAGCATCCATCTCCATTCTTACATGGTATTTCCTCAGTCGATTCAAGCAGGTCTCTCTCGTCCTCCGCCATGCCGCGCCCATTTCGACAGTCTCACAGTTCCCCTTATTCTCTCATTCAGTGTTCAACGCTCTGAGCCACACAGCAGAGTGCTTTCAACACAGCACGTTGCATAACTTTCTTTGTTCGTCTCGATATGTACCGACTCCAAAAGGTGCCATTTGAAGATGTAATAGCTACACTCACTGAGGGATATGTCCGCAGTGGCCAGTGTTATCATTCAGTGAGCCCACGTACTTAAACACTTCCAAATTTCTTACCTACCAAACTCAAAATCCAGTTTCCCACCTTGCGCACTTCCAGCGACAGGATATTCTGCTTAGCACGGGTGCTGATGCAGTGCGCAAGACGTGCTCCCGCCTGGTCCATACCGCAGCTTCTCTCTGTCGTCGTCAGCCGTTCATTAGATTGCAGAATGCCGCCAACCCTAGTCTGGGAGTACTTTTACGAAGTGACGTAGCGGTGTAGTACAACATTTCATTTGCTTATAAGATTAAATATTCGTCTGCAGTTTCTGTGAAATAAAAATTAAGAAGGACCTTATAGCAACAGTAATAAATTATAGGCTCAACAACAACTCATTCACAGTGGTCAACAAAAATAGAAATTAGCAGATCTGTTGCCTGTGTCCACCTAATGTGCCTTTATCTGCTTGTAGCTCTTGAAAACGAGCAAACGAACACGAAGAACAGCGGCTTCAACCTCAGTTTTCGCCCTTCAGCTCTGACTATTCGTAATGCTCAAATAATGGCACGGTCCTCGGTGACAACATGAATTCTGAGCACAGTTTGAAAAATTTAGATTGAATAGGAGAATACTGGTGATATTTTGTAGTATCTAACCATTTATCACTTTTCAAGAAAAGCAGCGAAAAAGTGGACAGATTAAGTTTTCTTTTATTTGCCCATTTAATTAAATATTTTGATTCTATGTATCTTGAAACTGAGAGTCAAAATTTTTCAATCTTTATTCGATGTCTACTTTTATTAGAGGAAATATTAGGAATGAGAAACCTAAAATCTGTTATTTCTTAAACGGGCTATGTTTGTCCGTAATAACAGTCATGTTACACAGGTATTGAAAAAACGAAATAACCGAAACCTGGTTGTTTCAGCGGTAACCGCCAACGCTAGTGCTGCGCTGCCAGGTTCCCTCGTTCCCTGGCCATAGTGGGTGTGGTTGGCGGCGGCAGCCTCGCGGACGTCGTGCTGCGATATACTCGTGGGCTCGGAGCGTAGCGGTCTTCCGTTGGTGCCCCAGTGGGAGCAGAGATGGCTGGACGCTGGCGCGTTCCTCTGTGGGCCGTCGCAAAGCGCGGAACTACCCTCTTGCGACCACAGGCTTAGGCGGCGGGCAGCGTTTCTTGTCTCTGCCGAAGCAGAACCACGTGCGTCATCGACCCGGCGCTAAGACGCACAGGTTTGGCCTGTTGGACGATGACCAGCTGGTTCCTCGTGCTTAAATACTGCTTCTCCGTGCCGAATTCTGTTGTTTACTGAGGTTAGTGTGCGCACCAAACCGTTTGCATGGTGTCGTGACGTTCCGGCCGCGTAGTTCCTTTTCCGAGTACAATAGGAAGTAACGGCGCCTTCAAACACGCTCGAGTTTGTAACGCTAATACTGTTGTTCAATTGAAGACACGCCCGGAAAAACGGACTAACCCTCAAACGTAAAAGCTTACAAATAAGTGTTGCCATCTGTTGTCAGGTACGGGAACTATCAGAATTGGTCTCACCCATGAATTGATAGTTCCCATTCAGATGGCAACACTTAGCTCTAAGCTTTTACATTTGAGGGTTAGCCTGTTTCTCCGAGTATGTCTTCAGTTCAACGAAAGCGTCCTCCAATTGTGCACTGGTTTATAATTACCATGCGAACTGACTGAGCGCCCCAAATAAATGTTTGTTTTGGGAGATGGTTCAAATGGCTTCGAGCACTATGGGACTTAACATCTATGGTCATCAGTCCCCTAGAACTTAGAACTACTTAAACCTAATTAACCTAAGGACATCACACTACACCCAGCCATCACGATGGAGAGAAAATCCCTGACCCGGCCGGGAATCGAACCCGGGAACCCGGGCGTGGGAAGCGAGAACGCTACCGCACAACCACAAAAATCTCTAAGTATCTTTATTATACAGGGTAGAAATAAATTACATTCAAAGATGTACACAATAAGCAAGGCCGTCAATATGACTAGGAAAATATAAAAATACACATCTCAAAAAAAGTTTTGCATCACCTTGGTTCCGAGAGTTCCGGAACCTGTACAGAAAATAGGAATAGAGATCAACATAAACATCATTCACGCCCTTTTTATTGCTCGTGAATATCGCACATTGCATGTTGTACCACCATACAGTGTTACCTACGGTGGTGGGAGTCCAGACTGCTATACACAATGGTACCTCTATTAGCCAGTAGCACGGCTCTTGCATTGGTGCATGCCTGTATTCGACGTTGCATACTGTCCACAAGTTCATCAAGGCACTGTTGGTCCAGATTGTCCCACACCTTAACGGTGAATCTGCGTAGTTCCCTCAGAGTGGCTGCTGGGTCACGCCGCCGATGTACAGCCCTTTTCAATCCATCCCAGACATGTTCGATAGGTTTCATGTCTGCATAACATGCTGGACACTCCAGTCGAGCGATCTCGTTATTCTCAAGGAAGTCATTCACAAGATGAGCATGATGGGGGCGCGACTTGTCATCGATGAAGACGAATGCCTCGCCAATATGCTGTCGATACGGTTGCACTATCGGTCGGAGGATGGTATTCACGTATCGTACAGCTGTCACGGCGCCTTCCATGACCACCAGCGGCGTACTTCGGCCCCACATAATGCCACCCCAAAACAGCAGGCAAACTCCACCATGCTGTACTCGCTGGACAATGTGTCTAAGACTTTCATCCTGACTGGGTTGCCTTCAGACCCGTCTCTGGCGACTGTCTGGTTGAAGGCATATGCGACATTCATCACTGACAGCGTGAAGCCAATTATGAGCGGTCTATTCGGCATGTTGTTGGTCCCATCTACACCGCGCTGCATGGTGTTGTGGTTGCAAAGATAGACCTCCCCATTGACGTAGGGAGTGAAGTTGCGCATCTTGCAGCCTATTACGCGCAGTTAGAGTCGTAACAAGACGTCCTGTAGCAGCACAAAACCATTATTCAACATGGTGGCGTTGTCAGGGTTCCTCCAGGCTATAATCGGTAGGTAGCGGTCATCCACTGCAATAGTAGCCCTAGGGGGGCCTGAGCGAGGCATGTCATCGAAAGTTCCTATCTCTCTGTATCTCCTCCATGTCCGAACAACATCGCTTTGGCTCACTCCGAGAAGCCTAGACACTTCTCTTGTTAAATGCCCTTCCTGGCACGAAGTAACAATGCGGACGCGATCGAACCGCGGTATTAATCGTCTAGACATGGTTCAACTACAGGCAACAAGTGCCGTGTTCCTCATTCCTGGTGGAATGACTGGAACTGATCGGCTGTCGGACACCCTCCGTCTAATAGGCGCTGCTCATGAGCTGTTGTTTACGTCTTTGGATGGGTTTAGTGACATCTCTGAATAGTCAAAGGAACTGTGTCTCTGATACAATATCCACAGTCAATGTCTATCATCAGGAGTTCTGGGAAGCGGAGTGATGCAAAACGTTTTTGATGTGTGTATAATAATATATTTATATAAAATAAATGTTTCTCAGCAGGAGGTGATTTATCATCAATATTTGATGAAATTTTGTGAACACGTTTTATTTCCTCAGTTCAGGCTGTTCCTGTCTGCCTCCTTCCGTTGTTGACTGGAACACCCCTTTCTTTGCGACGAACGATCGATGTACGTTGTACATCACTTTTTCGAGATATTCGCCGGCTATTTTTTCCGACAATAGATGATATAATACTTGAAGAAGTCTGTAGTTTTGTCGAATCAGTTCCAAACTTGTGAGAATTTTTGTTTGTTCAGCATTTGAATTCTTTTCAAGATATAAGTAATTCGTTGCCATTGAGCTTTCACATTTTGAAAAGCATTCCCTAAGTTTTCATTAGTGATATTTATGCTGCTTTTTTGTTTATTTGTTGCAAGTTTAAATGTTTCTGGTAATTCATCTGGTATGATTGAGTTTGGCCATTTTCGTTATTTGCACTTGATTCAGCCGTAATGTTTTCGAAGAACGTCCCGAAAATTGGTCGCCCGATGTGTATTTTGCAAATTGTCGACGATCAGAATCATTTTAACGTAGTGATGAGGAAAGTAGAGTCCAATGTTTCTTTCTACAGCAAAGAGATGTTTACAGAAGCGGCTTCCAGCTCCATTTGGACAATGACTCGTTGCCATTTTACTGTGAACAATTACAGATTAATATTCTATTTTACGGAGTTAGTATTGTCATCCACGTGTACAGTATCATCAATATTGCTACTTGCTTAGCAAATTTTTTCATATACTATAGTAAGATTTCTCGCTCTTCCATTCGGAAACTGAATCAACCATTCCTTGTGCTATGCTTCAAATGTTTTCGCGATAAAGTCCACTAACGCGCACATAGGTGCAGTAGGCCCACTGTGTCTTTAGAAATCCGTATTGAGAATTCAACTCCCCAGTGTTAAGATACCGCGCAATATGCTGAACACCACACCTCACGCTGTCTCCACGAACGTGTTATGTGTCTTTCCAGATTTTTGTTTTCCTCCACTTTCTCTTCATTTAATAAATATGACATACTGACTTCGGCTTCTTGCATTTTATTGGCATGTATTGCAGTTCGGAATATCCTTTTAACTGATCGTCGATCGTCTTTAATAATGTCATCATCACTTTCCGGCCGCAAACGCCAAAGATCGTTAATTAACATGAAATATGTAGTGAAGTAACCTACTGTTTGGAAGTACAGCTTCTAAAGCATTCCTTTCTGCGCTGCTGGCATCTCTCATAATTATTGCTAGGTCGAAAACCTTCTGGCAAGTCTCCTCTAAATAATATTTTGCAGACTGAAGTGCATGAACGTAATTTTTTTGAGACTGATTGTGTTTGCAAAATGACAACAAATGGCAAAACACTAATTTTCGTTGCAGCATATGTAAATGTAAAAAGGCATCTGATCAGAAGATCACTTGTATCAAAAACAGCATTTAATCAGCCAAACCAGCCTTAAACTCTTTGCATAATAGGTGTTACTATAATGCACACAGTTGGTTTCTCTTTGACAGAAATATATATACATATATATTAGATAACTCAATCTTTTTTTCCACTAAAGCGTCGACAACATCACTGGTGTCTCGTGTCCCGTAGTTTTCATGATGTTGTTCGTATAGGCACGTAACTTGACGGTCAAGTGGATATTTTTGTGAATTAAAGAACGTAATGCAAGCGTTTTTCTCTCGTTCCTCAGTGATAGCCATTTCATGATAGGATTTGGCTGTTGCAGCTGTCATGCCACCTTAAAAATACGATTAAAATTGTTTTATAGTGTGTTTAGAGCAACTCAGTAGGCTCAATTCCCGTGCGACTTTATCTCATTAGGATATTCAATCGCTGTCTCCTTAATGGTATATGTTTTTTTTAAGGTTGTCTTTAATTTCGTCTTACGAAAATTATATACAGATATGTTTCTAAAATCATGTCATACCAGCTGCAAATTACGTCTCATCATAGTCCAATTTGCCTCATCATCATCACCATCATCATCATTTAATACTGATTATGCCTTTCAGCGTTCAGTCTGGAGCATAGCCCCCTTATAAAATTCCTCCATGATTCCATATGAAGTGCTAACATTGGTGCCTCTTCTGATGTTAAGCCTATTACCTCAAAATCATTCTTAACCGAATCCAGGTACCTTCTCCTTGGTCTACCCCGACCCCTCCTACCCTATACTGCTGAACCCATGAGTCTCTTGGGTAACTTTGCTTATCCCATGCGTGTAACATGACCACACCATCTAAGCCTGTTCGCCCTGACTGCTACATCTATAGTGTTCATTCCCATTTTTTCTGTGATTTCCTCATTGTGGACACCCTCCTGCCATTGTTCCAATCTACCAGTACCTGCAATCTTCCTAGCTAATTTCATATCCGTAACCTCAACGTCATTGATAAGGTAACCTGAATCCACCCAGCTTTCGCTCCCATACAACAAAGTTGGTCGAAAGATTGAACGGTGCGCAGGTAACTAAGTCTTAGTACTGACTTCCTTCTTGTAGAAGAGAGCAGATAGTAGCTGAGCGCTCGCTGCATTAGCTTTGCTACACCTCGCTTCCAGTTCTTTCACTATGTTGCCATCCTGTGAGAATATGCATCCTAAGTACTAGAAACCGTTCACCTGTTCTAACTTTGTTCCTCCTATTTGACACTCAATCCGTTTATATCTCTTTTCCAATGACATTACTTTCGTTGTGGAGATGCTAATCTTCATACCATTGTTGTTGATGTAGTCTTCAGTCCTGAGACTGGTTTGATGCAGCTCTCCATGCCACTCTATCCTGTGCAAGCTTCTTCATCTCCCAGTACCTACTGCAACCTACATCCATCTGAATCTGCTTAGTGTATTCATCTCTTGGTCTCCCTCTACGATTTTTACCCTCCTCGATGCCTTCCAATACTAAATTGGTGATCCCTTGATGCCTCAGAACATGTCCTACCAACCGATCCCTTCTTCTAGTCAAGTTGTGCCACAAACTACTCTTCTCCCCAATCTTACCCAATACTTCCTCATTAGTTATGTGATCTACCCATCACATCTTCAGCATTCTTCTGTAGCACCACTTTTCGAAAGCTTGTATTCTCTTCTTGTACAAACTATTTATCGTCCTTGTTTCACTTCCATAAATGGCTACACTCCATACAAACACTTTCAGAAAAGACTTCCTGACACTTAAATCTATACTCGATGTTTAGCAAATTTCTCTTCTTCAGAAACGCTTTCCTTGCCATTGCCAGTCTACATTTTATATCCTCTCTACTTCGACCATCATCAGTTATTTTGCTCCCCAAATAGCAAAATTCCTTTTCTACTTTAAGTGTCACATTTCCTAATCTAATTCCCTCAGCATCACCCGACTTAATTCGACTACATTCCATTATCCTCGTTTTGCTTTTGGTGATGTTCATCTTATATACTCCCCTCAAGAAACTGTCCATTCCATTCAACTGCTCTTCCAAGTCCTTTGCTGTTCCTGACAGAATTACAATGTCATCGGCGAACCTCAAAGTTTTTATTTCTTCTCCATGGATTTTAATACCTACTCCGAATATCTCCTTTGTTTCCTTTACTGCTTGCTCAATATACAGATTGAATAACAGCGGGGAGAGGCTACAACCTTGCCTTACTCCCTTCCTAATCACTGCTTCCGTTTCATGTCCCTCGACTCTTATAACTGTCCTTTTTTGCTGTACAAATTGTAAATAGCCTTTCGCTCCCTGTATTTTACCCCTGCCACCTTTAGAATTTGAAAGAGAGTATTCCAGTCAACATTGTCAAAAGCTTTTTCTAAGTCTACAAATGCTAGAAAGGTGGGTTTGCCTTTCCTTAATCTTTCTTCTAAGGTAAGTCGTAAGGTCAGTGTTGCCTCACGTGGTCCAGTATTTCTACGGAATCCAAACTGATCTTCCCCGAGGTGGCTTCTACTAGTTTTTCCATTCGTCTGTAGAGAATTCGTGTTAGTATTTTGCAGCTATGGCTTATTAAACTGATTGTTCGGTAATTTTCATACAATAGTCCTTACATTTGTGATCTAGCTCTGAAATATTACTTTGCAAACTCTCAATCGAATCTGCCATCACAACTAAGTCATCCGCATATGCGAGACTGCTTATTTTGTGTTCACCTATCTTAACCTCACCAAGCCAGTCTACTGTTTTCAACGTATGATCCATAAATAATATGAACAACAGTGGAGACAGTTTGCAGCCTCGTCTTACCCTGAAACTATTCTGAACCATGAACTGAATTTACTGTCAACTCTAACTGCTGAATGACTATCTATGTAAAGACCTTTAATTGCTTGCAAAAGTTTGCCTCCTATTCCATAATCTCGTAGAACAGACAATAACGTACTCCTAGGAACCCATTCATATGCCTTTTCTAGATCTAGAAAGCATAGATACAATTCCCTGTTCCCCTCGTAACACTTCTTCATTATTTGCCGTAAGCTAAAGATCTGGTCCTGACAACCTCTCAGAGGCCTAATCCCACACTTATTTTCATCCAATTTGTCCTCAACTAATACTCGCACTTTCCTTTCAATAACACCTGAGAAGAGTTTACTCACAACGCTGATTAAAGAGATACCTCTGTAGTTGTTACAATCTTTTCTGTTTCCATGTTTAAAGATTGGTGTGATTACTGCTTTCGTCCACTCTGATGGAACCTGTCCTGACTTCCATGCCATTTCAATTACCCTGTGTAGCAATTTAAGGCCTAACATTCCACTGTATTTGATGAGCTCCAAATTAATTTCATCCACCCCAGCCAATTTCTTGCACTGCAATCTGTTGACCATTTTCTCCACTTTCTCAAATGTGATCCTATTTCCATCATAATTCCTATCCCATTGTACATCGAAATCTGAAACATTACTGATCGTATTTTCACCTACATCGAGCAACTCTTCAAAATATTCCTTCCATCTGCCCAAGGCATCAACAGGATTCACCAGCAGTTTTCCTGGCCTGTCCAAAATACTTGTCATTTCCTTCTTACCTCCCTTTCGAAGACTGCTAATTACACTCCAGAATGTTTTTCCAGCAGCTTGACCCCAAGTCTCCAACCTGTTTCCAAAATTTCTTCTTGGATGCTGTAATTATCTGTTTGGCTTTGTTTCTTTCTTCAACATAACTTTCTCTGTCTACCTGAGTTCTAGTATGTAGCCATTTTTGATACGCCTTCTTTTTCCTGTTGTCTGATCTGACACCGAAAATTTTTCAATGGAATAATCACACTTTGCATCGCAGTCACCTTCACAAGGTAAAGAGCATCGAATTTTACATTGCGAATTATCCTTATCTTCATCATATTTTACAATTTCAAAGTTGTCGAAAATACCACCGACAGTGTCTTTCAAAAGTTTCATATTAACCGACAGCACACGCTCAAAAGCGTAACCTCAAACGCTGCACAGTGAAAACAAACGTGAGTGACAGACGAAACTCCATCGGCGTGGAAAAAGCGCGTGAACTTCGTTGTTATGTTCCATGTATCGCATTAATCGCGCGCTGAGTGTCAAACCCGTGCGCGGCTGAAGGTCGCACGTCGTGAAATGAACGCGAGTTTTTAGAGGGAATTAGCGTAACAAACCCGTGCGTGTTTCAAGGCAAAATTGCTTTCTACTGAACACGGAAATATTATTTCCCACTGTTGTAAATGGGTTGCAATGCTGCAGCAGGCTGCGTCACGCGTCGCTGCAACAGTCGTCTGTCGTAATCTTAGTGTTGCGAAGTCACTGATGACGCAGCCCCCTCTCTGGCTGCGACCCTTCTGTGGGGGGGGGGGGGGGGGGGGGGAGGTGGCTGGCTTCGTCATAACGCTCTTCCGTTGGTACTAAGACTTGCTTATTCGCATAACTGTATGCCTTTAAAGTACTATGATTTGGAACTGATTACCAAAAATAATCCTCTTATGCTTGGCAGTAATGCAGCCTAACTGGGTAACCATGACTTCCAGAGAAAAACCATGATGCGGCTGCCCAAGTCATAACCAAACCCCTGCCCTGTTTCACTCTTGAGACGTAAACTCGACTAGATGTTGGAAACCGTGAAGCAATACTCATCCGACCGAAGGAATAAAAAATTCCAAAAAGGCATTGATCCATGTTTGGCATTGGCACAGGTTTCAAGGCTTCCTAATAACGGCGGTGCATCACTGACAAGTGGTTTCGGAATTCCACTTCACCCTGTAATTCCCTAGATAAAGATTCGTGTTGATTCTGTGGTGACAGGGTGTGAGTGCGATATCCGGTTCTGCAGTGACTTTTGCAGCTGTCGTCCTCTTTTTTTTTCGTTGCATTCCTTTTCAACTACCGTTCGTCACTTTGGTCCGCACTGGTGTTTGTTCGTCTTTCGTATGCAGTATTATCTTTGATACTGTGCCTCTTGCAACACAATACAGTTAAGTTTCCTTGGTTACGCGAACACTCATCACCTACAATTTGCCCAGGATCGAATTCACTCAGCTCCTACATCAGGGACTCAATTACACAGAACGCTGTTCTGAACATGAGTGGCACTTTCAACGTATTGAGAACATTCACCAGGCGCCGTTCAATGTCAAATAAAACAGCGTAACCTGAAGGCTTGGCGAGTATCTGCATTTGTGTTCAAGCGTGCATTCCTTCCGGTGTTTCAGTATTTTTGACCAGTCCCCGTAAACCGAAGCATATAGAGCACCACATTCCAATGCAACGATTACTGCTTACCATCTTGATGGTGGTGCAGTTTTGACCGCCAGTAATGTAAGTAATTACATTACCGTGCCGAAGGTCACATGCTACATTGGTCCAAAATTTGGTTGTATAAATAGACCTAAATAACCTAAGTCGAAACAAGGCCACGGGGTTAGAGCTACTGATAGCATTGGGAGAGCCAGTCCTGACAAAACTCTTGCATCTGGTGAGCAAGATGTATGAGAAAGGCGAAATATCTTCAGACTTCAAGATGAACATAATAATTCAATCCCAAAGATAGCAGCTGTTGACAGGTGTGAAAATTACCGAACTATCAGTTTAGTCAGTCACGGCTGCAAAATACTGACACGAATTCTTTGCAGGTTAATGGAAAAGTGGTAGAAACCGACCACGGGGAAGATCATTTTGCATTCCGTAGAAATGTTGGAACACGTGAGGCAATACTGACGCTACGACGCATCTTAGAAGATAGATTGATGATGATGATGATAATGATGATGAGGTCCCACACTCAGAGGAGCGTAGCGGGACGATGCGGGAGACTCTCACCGCCGACTAGGCAAGGTCCAGACGGAGGTGGTTTTGCCGTTGCCTTCCTCCAACCGTAATGGGGATGAATCACGATGATGAAGGCGACACAAAAACACCCCCTCATCTTGAGGCCTGGAAGTTCCCTGACCCCACTGGGAATACCCTGGACCCGTGCGCGGGAAGCGAGAACGCTACCGTAAGACCACGAGCTGTTGACAGGAGGTAGATTAAGGAAAGGTCAACCTACGTCTCTAACATTTACAGACTTAGAGAAAGCTTTTGACAATGCTAACTGGAATACTCTCTTTCAAATTCCGAAGGTGGCAAGGGTAAAATACAGGGAGCGAAAGGCTATTTACAATTTGTACAGAAACCAGATGGCAGTCGAGGGGCATGAAAGGAAAGCAGTGGTTGGGAAGGTAGTGAGACATGGTTGTAGCCTATCTCCGATGTTATTCAATCTGTATATTGAGCAAGCAGTAAAGGAAACAAAAGAAGTATTCGGAGTAGGTACTAAAATCCATGGAGAAGAAATAAAAACTTTGAGGTTCGCCGATGACATGGTAATTCTGTCAGAGACAGCAAAGGACTTGGAAGAGCAGTTGAACGGAAGGCACAGTGTCTTGAAAGGGAGGTATAAGATGAAGATCATCAAAAGATAAACGAGGATAATGGGATGTATTCGAATTAAATGGGGTGATGCTGAGGGTATTAGACTAGAAAATAAGACACTTGTGGTAGTAGATGGGTTTTGCTATTTGGGGGGCAAAATAACTAATGATGGTCGAAGTAGAGACGATATAAAATGTAGATTGTCAACGCCAAGGAAAGCGTTTCTGAAGAAGAGAAATTTGTTAACATCGAGTCTAAATTTAAGTGTCAGTAAGTTTTTTCTGAAAGTATTTATATGGAGGTTAGCCCTGATGATATTGAAACATGGACGATAAATAGTTTAGACAAGATGAGAATAGAAGCTTCTGAGATGTGGTGGTGCATGAGAACGCTGAAGATTAGATGGGTAGATTACGTGACTAATGAGGATGTACTGAATAAAATTGGAGAGAAGATAAATTTTTGGCAGAACTTGACTAAAAGAACGGATCGGTTGGTATGACATGTTCTGAGGCATAAGGGGATCACCAATTTAGTACTGGAGGGCAGCTTGGAGGGTAAAAATCGTAGAGGTAGACCAAGAGATGAGTACACTAAGCAGATTCAGAAGGGTGTAGGTAGCAGTAGGTACTGGGAGATGAAGAAGCCTGCGCAGGATAGAGTAGCATGGAGAGCTGCTTCATACCAATCTCTGTACTGAAGACCACTACAACGACAAATGAAACGATGACGCGGTGAGGTGTCGTAATTTTTTTTTTTTTGTTAAGGATGAGGAGGGCATCAGAAGCTGACGCGCGCACATACTCTGCAGGTGGGCCCGTGCACCGTGCGGCTGCATTACTCGGTATGCAGCGGGGTTCTCCCTCGGAGGGTCTCTCGCCCGCCCTCAGGGCCGGCAGCTGCTTATGCCGGGCCGCCTCTCCAACTTAATTACGTTTGGGACGGGCGGACGTGGCGGCAATATTGGCACAGCGAGGGAGCTGCAGTTTTCGGCGCCTCTCCGCCACATTAGCGGCAGACACTTCCCACGCTAAACGAGAGCCGAGTGGCGGCCTGCTAAGGGCTTCTGCCGGCAGGTGGGGGTGTGTGCTCTGAATGCGCCGGGGCACTTTCCTTCCCGAGCGCTACCTGCCACCCTCACCCAGCAGTGCGCGCTTGGTTCCGATTATGGAGATGCCGGAGTACATAACGAGAATCTGCCGCAGACACAGATCTGAAAGGCAAATTTCGTTATCATTGCGTCATACTATCGGTGAAGTACAAATACAGTCCATGTGCAAAAAGAAAAGTCCCCAGGCCTCAGGTTGCCAACATTATTACGGACATTACTGCTGTGTGATATCAGATGTAGAAATGAGATATCATCCTGAACCCTGAACAATGTTTGGTATCTATTTAAACATTAAACTGTCAAAATTAACAGTTCTGTTTTTAAAGTGATAAATCAAGTATAATAGTTGAAACAACTGAAACGCACGTTTCAAGATTTTTACATGGCTGAAGTAGCAACTGCTGAAAATCTTCACAGTGAATGATAACAGCCAAGCAGTTGCAGGATAAAGATTTATTTAAATCCTTAACCACGGTTTCGGTATATCTAAATATACCTTCATCAGAAGCAAAAATGCACTAAAATCACATCCTGCAGTGGACATACATAAAACAATCATGCCAAAGGCGTCGTCAGTAGTTAAAACATCACTGCACAGCGTAATTCATGTTCGTTCAGTGCTTCAATTCTTTTCTCTTGGCTACCACAGTCGAATGTTTAATTTCACTCCCTGTAATTTGTGATGAATGGAATCTGTATTTCTACTTTTCCTCCTTCTAACAATAACAATAATAATAATAACCAACCATAGAGCGTTCGCTCAAATGACGTCAATCCTGTTCGTGAAAATATATTTGCAGTAAGTTGCTTTCTCGTGGTCAAATAACCTGTACGTCTGTTCAGATTTCACTACCTGAAAAAGGGCTTTCATTCACAGAAACTGATCTTAGAATCCATGTATTTACTTGTCAAATTAGAAACCAGAGTTAATATTCGAAGACTAGTGGTAACTACTACTACAGGATGAACATAAAAATACATAAAGAGTAAAAATGGACTAGAATTCTCTTTGTAAAATAAGTAAGTTATTAAAGTGTAGTTTTCAATGGATATGAATATTATCATTTACAAACAGTTCGTATTACCAGCTTTTACTCCACACGATGAGACGCTTCTCTATCTCGAATACCTTTCAAAACATGAGGTCGTTTCAGCGACCAATGAAGAGAAATACGCTGCTAATTGCTGGGAGAGACAGGGCTGCAGCAATTTAGTCAGGAAACAGACGAGACTTTGATAGTGATGGGGAAAAGTGGAAAGTGGACAGGACAGTAGCCAGGAAGATGGGTGATAGGTGACCAAAGGAAATTCGTAAATAAGAAGAGATAAGAGGACAAGCCAATGGAAGATAAGTAGCTGACTTTAAGAAACATGCAGTAGCAGTAATGATTCGTATCGCTGAAGATCATATTGCTTGGAAGTATCCATAGAATGGTTTTATCCAGCGGTGTATGTCAAATCGTTGGTGATTATGATGTATCATATATTGAAGTCTACCGTAATAATGATAAGTGATTTTTACTAATTTAAAGTGGTCACTACATCTTTATCGGATCCATTTTGTTTTTATCTCTCATAAACTTACATTTTACTCCCCCCCCCCCCCCCCCCCCCCCCCCCCCCTCCTGAAGGCCTAAGCAGTATGTTCAACCATTGTGGCCGAATGGGTTTTCTTCATCCTCGCACAGTGATCACTTTCACACGTTGTATGAGAGCATGTCGTGTGTAGGTGGCTGTAATGGGTGTGTGGACAGCGTAGCGCGGCGTTTGTGTTGTGTGATGTTTTGAGGGAAACCCTGATTCCTCCTTTCCAACAGCACCAAGGGGCCACGGGGATTAGCGTATGCATCCAACTGACGACTCACCGTAAACGTTTTAACATGCCCACATTCCATCACTGCTGAGGGGTCGGAACTTAATCCAGGACGTTAGAGAAAAATATGATGATCGGCAACTTCACGTCACCACCTCACCCCCACCCCACCCCCCCTTCCTTACCAGGCAAAGATTGGTGGTGGAAATTTCTTCCACCACCTAAATTTTAATCACGTATCTTCGAGTCGAGCACCACGGCACCATTGGGAGTATAGAGAGCGCAAATATTAAGTTCCCCATTTAAAAAATTATTCACGCATGACGAGACTAAAATACCAATGTCTGACCATCACACAGACTCAAATACGATGGGGTCATAACCGCATTGGGACTAGTATTATTCTTCATGTATTGAAACAATTTATACGACAACATCAACAGCAACCTGAAGTAGTTCATCAACATGCTGATGTCTGACGTTGAAATAGTCCAGATGACAGATGGCATGTCATTTTTTGTAACAAGTCTCCCCATAATTGAATGATATCTCGAAGTATTACGCCACTGGTTCTACCTCCACACTGTGGATATTAAATTTTCAGACGATGATTGTACAACCGAAACAGGCTAACAACAGAAACAAATCAACATTTGGCGTTTTCGAGTTTAGTTTCAAAATGTTCTGCTGTTAAGAAAATGTGTTACAGTTTATGAACCAATTTAGGCTGTTCTCACTTTTTGATTTTTCATAAATTCCTTATTGCTTGCTTTGGTGGAGTTTCGTTTTGTCCGTACCTGATTATGGGCCAGCAATAGCCTGATTTCTGGTGAAAATTATGGGAACATCTGTTTACTTTGGTATATTATCTTGTTTGCTTTATAGAAAAGTCTGTATCTTTCCGGAGATAACTCTCCCACACCTACGAGTACATTTTATTTGGTGAAAATTAGTTCCAAGGTCAGATTCCCAAAATCAAGAACTCACAGTAATTGACCCCATATACTATCATCGGGCTGCATGGTACAGACTGGCGTCAGATGGTTCAAATGGTTGAAATAGCTTTAAGCACTATTGGACTTAACATCTGAGGTCATCAATCTCCTAGACTTAGAACTAGTTAAACCTAACTAACCTAAGGACATCACACACATCCATTCCCGAGGCAGGATTCGAACCTGCGACCGTAGCAGCAGTGCGGTTCCGGACTGAAGCGCCTAGAACCGCTCGGTCGCAACGGCCGGCTGCGTCAGATGACATCCAACATTTTATATAAACTAAAATCATGTCGACGGACTTTCCCAATTCTCTTTATCCTTGGGTTGCAATTGACAGATCATCGACTAAAGCAAAACTTCATGTGGTCCCAGTCAAACGTTCAAGAAGCTTAGCGTGAAGGCGCTTGCGAATGCCTATATTTTTCTGTGTCATCATTGACTGCTTTTCTAATAAAAGATAAAAAAAAATCTGTACTCTTTCACAAGATTTTTCATCACCTTTTACAGAACCGTCTTCAAAATCCTGTTAGGTTGTAGAACTGAGAGAGAGAGGCAATGTTTTTCAGATCTTAAATCTGCGTTTTATGCTACTAGAAGAAAAATCTATTGCTACAAGTAGTTGATTCAAAATTAGATGATCGAAAATCTTGTACACATGGCTCAAAAAAGTCTTTAATGTGCTGTAATCCATTACGTTGGGCCAGAGAGTAAACAGAGAAAAGAAAAACTACACTGTTTTAGAATACTTTCCCTTATCTTTATGAAGGCTGCCTGATTTGTGGCAAGCTGCAGCTGGTTCTGCAGTCACATCTTCTGCGTACTCTTTCCCGCGTAACCATCCGCGTTTTGCTACGTTAGGCTCTGGAATTCAGGTACGAAGTATTTTCTGGAACTGAAACAGGAATATCACGGTGCTGTGAGGCGATCTGTTACTACAGATTTTCCATTCAGGTTCATGCGTTCAAATAGGATGTTGCGTTGTAATATTCTGGATTTTTGTGTGTTTAAGTGTCTGCAACAAAGTCATAAATAGAACTGCCTCTACATCTTACGTATCTGGCATTGACATTTCTCGTAAAATGTTTGCACCCATTCCATGAACTAAGTGTTGATATGTTCGACCCGAATCTTACAATTAATAACTTTTTTCCTTGTTATAGCATTTGCATCTCATCATCATCAGTTTTAGCTGGTCCTTTGCGCTTTCTTTTCTGCCGGTCTGTTGTTGCTTGCTTCTTAATGCTGCTGCCTTCCACCGAATCACGCAGGATGTGAAACCTACTACTTTCTGTCTGAATATGTCCTGTACACATTCTTTGTGTTTCTGAATTCTGTAATTGTCGCTGTTATCCCAATCGTCTCGTTTCCTCTGCATTTATCACTCTATCTGCGCAACTTTTACATGCTCTCCAGGTCCATATTTCCTCCTACTTCCATTACTTTTCATTTTTATTCTATACCTGAATTTCCTTAGCTTTAGTGGTGTTCAGTGTTTTCAGAAACTCTTTTTCATCCGTTGCTGCAAGGAGCATGTCACCTGTAATCATCAAACACCTATGCCTGCTCCTTACATACAAGCTATTTTAATTTGACCAGTTTACGTTTTTTTTTGGTACAGTGGTGTTTCAATAAGAAACAGAATGTGAAGCTGATGCAGTCCTTGAAGAACGCAAGAATTTAATTAAACAGCTGCGTTTTCTGACTAGGTTGATGGTGTGGCGTGGCCCTCTGTACGAAAACTCTCGGCGATAAAACGAGTACGTGGCAGCCAGCAAGCACAGCCCCTAGTGCAGGCAGCTTCTGCAGACAGCCCACGACAGAACTTGCGGCTGTCAGCTAACTTTGCCGTCGCCGCCAAGGGTGGCAGCTTCGCTCCAGACTCCAGTCTCCAGCGCCGCTACTAATTCAGTTTGCGCTGCCCGCTTCTACTTCTGATTAATCACTCTCCTTCTGACCTCACCAAATGGACGGGATTAATATTTGTTCTCAGCGTTACACACGCACACACCACACACACACACACACACACGCAGACAGTAATCCTCTCAAGCCGACTCTACAGACATTTACTCTATCGGCGTACCCGTCCTCATTAATATAGGGTTTATCATTATTAACATCGAAAATTGCCACGGGTGAAAGTATCATAATTACTAACCAGCTTAAATGGTCACTCAGTCACCCAGTTAGAGTAGCAGGTTGCCCTCTAACGGCTTACATAATATCATACAGGATACAGACTGAAATAGAAGGGAGAACCGATAGAGGTACTCAGGGTACCCTCCGCCACACACCGTCAGGTGGCTTGCGGAGTATGGATGTAGATGTAGATGTAGATGTAGATGTTGGTGCCCCTACTACTGGGCTTTATTCAGCCTGCAACGCCTTCAAATACCGTGTGCAAGATTTTCATAATCCCTCGCTTGCTACTGAAAACTACCAGTTCTACAGAAAAAATGAATTAGACCATTTTGTAGGAAACTTATTGTAGTTCTGGGATACATTTTCGCTGGAGGTCACAGTTTTCAGTTATTCAAGAAAACATATTTGAAGATCACATTTGTATGTTTTTCGAGAACAATTCAACAACTATAAAAGTGGTTCAAATGGCTCGAGCACTATGGAACTTAACTTCTGAGGTCATCAGTCCTCTAGAACTTTGAACTACTTGAACCTAACTAACCTAAGGACATCACACACATCCATGCCCGAAGCAGAATTCGAACCTGCGACAGTAACGGTCGCGCGGTTCCGGACCGAAGCGCCTAGAACCGCTCGGCCACTTAGGCCGGCTCGACAATTATAACCTCTAGTGAAACGCATCCCACTACAAAACTTAACTACATTAAATTTCGAACGAAAAGGTTCCGTTCATTTTATTAAGTAAGACTAACAGTTTGCACATAGCGATCGAGAGCATATGACCGTCGCAGTTTGGTCCCTTTAATCCCACAAACCAACCAACCAACCGTATTTGAAGGCATTACTGGTTGCATTAGACACAGTTGGAGAGACAACTGACTGACCCTGTGTAATTATCGACCGAACACAAAAATTTAAAACACTGTAAAATTTACTCATTTAGAGGTACATTCTTGCATTAAAGTTTTAATACAGATTGTTAAAATTAGTCCGTGCGAAGTGGCTGCGCGATTTGAGGCGGCATGTCACGGATTGCGCGGCCCCTCCCACCGGAGGTTCGATTCCTCCCTCGTGTATGGGTGTGTGTGTTGTTCTTCGTAAAATTAGTTTACGTATTGTGTGAAACTAGGGACCGATGACCTCAGCAATTTGGCCCCTAAGGACTACACACATATATGAACATTTGTTATAATTAAGGCACAGTTACTCACAGAAGTCCATTGCGATCTTCAAATATCGTAGGGCAGTGTAACTTCCTAGACATTCTGATGCATTAATGTGGAACCGATTTATGTTCAAAAAAAGATCCAAATGTGGCCACTAGGTGCAAATCTGGCACTGTGTAGCATCTTGTCGATGTCTCTGGTGTAAATAGTGGTTAATAATACAAAAATTATGCCTGTCTCACTTGTTTGATCTTTTCTGACCACCTCCTGTTGCTAATCCGTTACATATTGAAACATTTACATACGTATTTCTTGCATTCACAGCCCCATAATTGCACTTGGTGGCCAAAATTGGAACTAATTCTTTGTTCCATCGTAAATCGGTTCCGCATTAACGCACCTCTTAACGCATCAGAATATCCATGAAATTGAGCTGCTATATGATAATTACAGCCCACACCGGACCTCTGTGAGTGGCTGCACTTTAATTATAACCATCCAGTATTAAAGTTATAGACTGTCTTGACGCAGTGTAACTCGCGCCACGGATACTTCGCAGAGTTATTCATGCAATATTTGGAAATGAGAGCACCTCGCGACTTCTGATGAACTTAATATAATCTCAAACCTTTAGAAACGTTTTTCGTCTTCGACGCCTACAAAATAAAGAAAGGGAAAAAGTTTATCATTCGGTACGTTTTCACTATTCACGCAGTAAAACTTCAACATAAGGAGAGACGTTTTACCTTTTTATTTCTTTACTGCTGACTCTGTTCGCCCCCCATTTTGAAAGATGTTTTATACCTGTGAGTTCTATTCTTTAAGGAATCCTGCATTTAATTATGGTATAAGAACACATCTACAAAATTACAGACAAATATGCTTAACACAGATTTGCTACACAATTCCTGAACATATTCACATTTTTAATACAATAAATGTTCTTCAGGAGCTTGTATCCACGATTCGGCATGGTTTTAGAAGGCGTCTCTCGAGCGAAACCCACTTGCTCTTTTCTGACATGATATGCTGCGAATTATAGATGGAGGGAAACAGGTAGACTCCAGATTCCTCGATTGTCGGAAAGCAATTGACAATGTACCTTAGCAGTAATGAAGGTATGAGCGGACAGGATAGGCACCCATATATGAGTGGCTCAAAGATTTCCACAGACAACGTGTTCATAAGAGACAAATGTGCCCCAGGAAAGTGTGACACAACAAATGGTTCAAATGGCTCTAAGCACTATGGGACTTATGATCTGAGACCATCAGTCCCCTAGACTTAGAACTACTTAAACCTAACTAACCTAAGGACATCACACACTTCAGTGCCCGAGGCAGGATTCAAACCTGCGACAGTAGCAGCAGCGCGGTTCCGGAGTGAAGTGCCTAGAACCGCTCGGCCACAGCGGCGGGTTTGACACGACAGATATTATTCCCTACACACATAAATGATATGGCGGACAGGGCGGGCAGGACAGCAATCTGCGGCTGTTCGCCCACTTTTCTGTGGTGTTCGGGATGGTGTCATGATTGAATGACTGTAGGAGAGTACAAGATGACTTAGACAAAATTTCTAGTTGACGCGATGAATGGTAGGTAGAACTGACTGTATAAATATGTAAGTTAAAGCAAATGAGCAGGAGAAACATACCCTTATTGTTCGGATACAACATTAGTAGTGCCTCGCTTGACACATTCCCGTCGTTTAAATGTATGGGCGTAACGTTGCAAAGCGGAATGAAACAGAACGAGCATGTGAGAATTGAGGTTGGGAGAAATTTGGGTCAGTGTGGTTCATCGGTAAAGGAGACCGCAGGCATTAAGTGCGACCTATTGTTGAGTACTGTTCGAGCGTTTGGGATCCGTACGAGGTAGGGTTCACGGAAGAGATAAAAGCTGCTAGATTTGTTGCCAGTAGGTTCGGACAACACGCAAGTGCTACAGCAACTCAGGTGGAATGGCTTCACCTCAAAAGTGAAAGGTACAGAAATGCCATTGATATGGTTTAAGAACGGAGGCAGTGTATTTATACATCGTAATGATTTATGAGAAAATCCTGGTTTGTTTGAATCAAATCGTAACTTACTGTAGAGGCGAGTGCAGCATTGCAGTCAAAAACGAAAAACACTCGTGGAACATAATCTTTAACAGGATACAGTGTACAGTTAATTTCAACATTTAGTGAACTGAAGCACTGCTGTTATGTTTATAGCGGTTGTCCCAGGGCGTAATTTGAGCTGAATTAGATAGGGACTTAACCGGAAAGTTTATATTTCAAATACATATATTCTAAATAGGACAATAAATCATAAACTGTGGTGGGAATGTAATCTAAACTGTGGTGTTGTCCAAAGACTGTGCTCCCACACAGCGGATGGCAATGCTTATCAATACCACAAACATTAGAGATGTCTCGTTGCCATCAGCAATGACGAGAGGGAGAGGCTAGAGAGGACACGCCCTCTCTCACAGCATAGCAATGACCTTGCGGAGGTCAATATAGAGCCGAGCTTGAAAGAACTCTGCCACAGTTCTGGAACTCAGCTGAGGCAGTCAATATCTATGAGCAGGGCAACTGTTATTTCAGTCTCAGATGGAAATGAACTTTTGTGCGTGTTAAACATTGTGCTTCAAGAGAACAGTTTCTTAATTAGTGCTTCAAGTGAAGCTTTAATAGTCAATGACATCTGTAAATCATCAAGAACTCCTGTGGAAAATGACTGTATCACATTAAGGAAGTCTTTTTAACATTCATGCAATAAAGTGAACTAATGCTTCATAGGTTGTAGCCATATTGCAGAACAATAAAAAAACACACAGTTATCTCCGGACGACTGTAGCTTCGTCTGGTCATAACATGAACCCGTTAACCTGCTTGATAGACTAATAAGGTAGAGAATGGATGATTACCAAACAGACTAAATCAAAATATGTAGCTATAACATACTATTACCTAAAGAAGGGGGAGGGAGGGACATCTGACGTGGCATCCAGGAATAGTTAACCTGGCACTTGCTGTAGAAGGAAAGAGAGAAATAGGACAGACAATGCTCGAATACAACATACAATTCGTATGTTATATAGGAGATCTTAGATTTAGAAGCTATGTAGACGAGAGAATATTAGAATTAGATGAAAGATGAATCAAACCAATCGAGCGTGTGATGACTTAAAAAAGGTAAGTCTGCAGGGTAATCTCTGTTGTTGTTAAATTACTACACGAGAAGCAAAGACGCTGACAACAATGACATCGAAAATGGCTGTGCTGGTCTAGAAAAATTTCCATCATTGTCTGAAAAGATTTTCGCCAATATTACGTTTGGTGTCTCGCAACAACAGATTTTTTACAATTTTTTATTCTTTATGGAATATCCATTAGCTAAATAACGAATATGAACTGTGTGTTTCTACATAAATTCTTTTCAGCAAATGTGTTTTACAGCAGATCGTCCGAGAATGACGGGGGTACAAAATGGGGTAAGGCTAAGCTGTAGGTACATGAATCTTGCAGGAGAATGTCTAACCCTAGCAGACGGTCAAGGGATCTATATAATCTCCATAGATACGGCAGCTTAACCAACTGAAGACAACGTCAGCGAAGGCTGGGCTCAAATCTCCTTTGAGATGAGGCACATTATAACAAACATAAAAGCAGCACCAAGAGAACTGGAAGGCAGGGCAGGAAAATTTAAGTAGTCAGCAAATTTTAAACATGTAAGTGAATGGATGGAGGCTAATCTGTCAGAGAAGGAAGCCTTAATATCTTGCATTAACAAAATGGAATGGCCTACCATCTGACTAAAGGCATATATAATAAGAAATCTATGTCCTGAACCATCTACATTAAATTCTAGTCCACTGTTATTCCATTGGGGACTTTGTATGCGTAACAGCGTCGTGCAATAAACAAGGAAAGTCTAATAGAGACACTCGATGCCAAAGAAAGCAAGATTTTGAGAAAAAGCCTGGGTCCCATAAAAAACTTGCGAATAAAGAAGGCGCCACTGCCGTTAACTACAAATAAACACGTAGAGAAAATGAGTATCGAGATTCGGAAAGAAAAGGATTTACTTTTATGGCCATGTGGCACGAATGAGCCTAGTTAGGGTATCTGAAATAACATTAACCTATTTTTAAGGTACGAAACCCAAAGGTACATGGTTCACAGACCTTGAGAAAGACCTACGAGAACTGGAAACTTCTCCTAAGGCACAGAATCCAGTTAATTTTGCCCTGCTGCATAGTATTCTATGAAACCGATTGTGGATGGGAGGATTCGTTCGGGCTTGAAGATGACACCATGTAGTGCCGAAACTGGTAGCATGTGCTAAAAAGAATAGGTTCAAGTACAGCCTCTGGTTTTCTTGGTATTATTCAAGTAATATGTGTCCGGCTGCAGTCCCAATTTCCTTGGTGGATTACCAGAGACTAAGGATATTCACTACTATAAGCCTCTTACAGAAGTCTAGGACCAGGAAAAGGGTTCCAGGAAAAGACAAAGCAAACGACAGGGGGGAGAAGAGAGCAAACAACAGGTGCGGAAACGAATCCAGACACAACGGGCGGCAGTCAAAGCTAGGAAAAAGAGTGGACTTGACATGGTCCATCGTTGGCCGAAAGGAAGAAAGGAAGAATAAAGAATTATAATAATAATAAAAAGTGATACAAGTCACGAAAATAATGTAAAATAAAGAAGTATTTCTTACTATTGGCAAAATATATGACAGAGAGGTTACATTGGAGGAACGGTCAGACAGTCTGATAACAAATGACAATTCTTGTATATGATATAATTACAAAGTACAATTTCCTATTTTTCCCTCTCTTCTTTCCATATTTCAAGATTGTAGACTAACGGAAAGTACCGTATACGTATTGATGAATGAGTTTGCGATTATCAAAATATGTGACTCAAATGGCTGTACCTTTTCAGTGCATATACCTTGATGTTAACTTTTATAATGCCACCAAGAGACCACAGAGACCATAGATCTTAGTATGTGACCTAAATTTCAGCTTGATGCGTCTACTACTTCCTGAGAAAAAGAGTTCTCAGCAGACTGACTGACAGACAGACATTCAGATGTTGTTTTTGTTATGGTCTTCAGTCCTGAGACTGGTTTGATGCAGCTCTCCATGCCACTCTATCCTGTGCAAGATTCTTCATCTCCCAGTACTTACTGCAACCTACATCCTTCTGAATCTGCCTAGTGTATTCATCTCTTGGTCTCCCTCTACGATTTTTACCCTCCACACTGCACTCCAATGCTAAATTAGTGATAACTTGATGCCTTAGAACATGTCCCACCAACCGATCCCTTCTTCTTGTCAAGTTGTGCCACAAACTACTCTTCTCCCCAATTCTATTCAATACCTCCTCATTAGTTATGTGATCGACCCATCAAATCTTCAGCATTCTTCTGTAGCACCACATTTCGAAAGCTTCTATTCTCTTCTTGTCCAAACTATTTATCGTCCATGTTTCAAATACTTTCAGAAACGACTTCCTGACATTTAAATCTATACTCGATGTTAACAAATTTCTCTTCTTCAGAAACGCTTTCCTTGCCATTTCCAATCTACATTTCATATCCTCTCTACTTCGACCATCATTAGTTATTTTGCTCCCCATATAGCAAAACTCCTTTATTACTTTAAGCGTATCATTTCCTAATCTAATTCCCTCAGCATCACCTGATTTAATGCGACTACATTCCATTATCCTTGTTTTGCTTTTGTTGATGTTCATCTTATATCCTCCTTTCAAGACATTGTCCATTCCGTTCAACTGCTCTTCCAAGTCCATTGCTGTCTCGGACAGAATTACAATGTCATCGGCGAACCTCAAAGTTTTTATTTCTTCTCCATGGATTTTAATACCTACTCCAAATTTTTCTTTGGTTTCCTTCACTGCTTGCTCAATATACAGATTCAATAACATCGGGGAGAGGCTACAACCCTTTCTCACTCCCTTCCCAACTACTGCTTCCCTTTCATGTCCTTCGACTCTTATAACTGCCATCTGGTTTCTGTACAAATTTTAAATAGCCTTTCGCTCCCTGTATTTTACTCTTGCCACCTTCGGGATTTGAAAGAGAGTATTCCAGTTAGCATTGTCCAAAGCTTTCTCTAAGTCTACAAATGCTAGAAATGTAGGTTTGCTTTTCCTTAATCTATTTTCTAAGAAAAGTCGTAGGGTCAGTATTGCCTCCCGTGTTCCAACATTTCTACGGAATCCAAACTGATCATCCCTGAGGTCGGCTTCTACTAGTTTTTCCATTCGTCTGTAAAGAATTCGTGTTAGTATTTTGCAGCTATGGCTTATTAAACTGATAGTTCGGTAATTTTCACATCTGTCATCACCTGCTTTCTTTGGGATTGGAATTATTATATTCTTCTTGAAGTCTGAGGGTATTTCGCCTGTCTCATACATCTTGCTCACCAGATGGTAGAGTTTTGTCAGGACTGGCTAGCCCAAGGCCGTTCTAATGGAATATTGTCTACTCCCGGGGCCTTGTTTCGACTTAAGTATTTCAGTGCTCTGTGAAACTCTTCACGCAGTATCGTATCTCCAATTTAATCTTCATCTACAGCCACTTTCATTTCCATAATATTGTCCTTGTATAGACACCCTATATTCCTTCCACCTTTCTGCTTTCCCTTCTTTGCTTAGAACTGGGTTTCCATCTGAGCTCTTGATATTCATACAAGTGGTTCTCTTTTCTCCAAATGTTTCTGTAATTTTCCTGTAGGCAATGTCTATCTTACCCCTAGTTAGACTGCCTCTACATCCTTACATTTGTCCTCTAGCCAGTACCTGCTTAACCATTTTGCACTTCCTGTCGATCTCATTTTTGAGACGTTTGTATTTCTTTTTGCCTGCACATTCAGATAGCAAATCACAAAAATTTTATTTCGTGTACTATAATCACAAATGAAATTTTTCGGATTTTTTAGTTTTATTGTACTGTGAGACCATACTTCTTTGCAAATTTAAAGATTTTAGATCAATGGAAAGTACCCTGTAGGTTTTGATGTGTGAGTTTGCGAATATCAAATTATTAGACGTAAATAGCCATACCTTTTAACTACGTTGACTTAGAAGGATATATTTATTACAGTGCCAAGTGAACATAGACTCGTTCCTGAGAAAAAGGGTTCTGACTAATTAGACAGACGGACGGATTGACAGACTTGATGTCCACGTTCACATGGGCTTACTCTTAGTCAAAATGTCTTGGCTCAAAGTCGTCTAGGGCTTGAACCGTACTTGTCGCACTACATGCCCTAAATTAGACACTTGTGACCGTTTGGTTAAATTGTCTGGCTACGTTTCCCTGGCCACAAACTGCTTCTACAGGGTGTCCCTATGACGTAGATTCTCGTCTGTCTCACTCACACACTACAGCGCCTAGGCCTCATTCAGCACAATAGACGTCTGTGAATTTCTCCCATCACATGGCGAATCTGCACTCTTTGTGGCACACGGTCCCAGACGACAGGGCTCGTTTCACAATTCCTGAAGGCTGACTCTTTCGGCCATATATTTAAATGAGAGCGACATGCTCGTTGACTCACAAGACGGACAACAATGTGATCCCGTAAGAGTTCCATTTTTAACGACGGAGATACGGAACTGTAAAGTCACATGAAATCAGCAGAAAGAATCACTCGTGAGTGCGAAACTCCTTCCAGAAGATCAGCTAGCGATGACGGTGCGCAGGGATTTAAAAATAATGGGGCACAAACGTTAAGCAGCTCCGAATAAGCCACACATATTTATAGTCAGTGCTATGCTACGCTTGAGATGGCATAAAGGACGATGCCACTGGACGGGGGATGATTGAAAACAAATGATTTGTAGTGATGAATCGCACTATACAACATGGGTATCTGATAAGGCTTTGCGTTTGACAAATCCCTGGAGACCTTCACTTGCTATTTTATACACTGTCAACAGCGCAGTGCGTAAAAGATAGTGTTGCAGTATGGGAGTGTTTGTCATTGTTAGAATTTGGACCTTTATTGTTACAAAGAAAACAAAAACTTCGGAGGAATATACATTGTATAACAATGTGTACTGTACACAGTAGATGATAATTAACGGCGCCATAAAGCAGCATGTGTTAGGCAATAACAGTCCTGAAAAGGCAATGGTTTGTTAACAGTAAGATTCTTGGAATGGACTTGCCTACCACATGTCCCCACCAGAACCCAACGGAACGCCTTTGGGCTGAGTTATAACGTCGACTACACTCTACAACCCAGCGTCCAATATCACTACGTTTTCTGGTTTCTTCTCTAGAGGAAGAATGGGATGCCATTCCTCCAGAAACCTTCAGACAGCTCACTGAAAGAATTCTTATCAGAACTGAAGCCTTCAAAAAGGCGAAGAGTGGGCAAACTCCACATTAATGTCCATTGCTATGCGTCCAGATACTTTTGATTAGGTAGCGTATTGTACTGTTATATGTGGATTAACATACAGATCTCTGTCCTACGTTCAACCATTCAATATATTAACTTACAACAGGTCCACAAATATTTGAATGCATAGCATTAATGAAATAAAAACTTAAATAGTCTTGAGATGCATACATTGTGGATATTACCGGCAACATCCAGACACTGAACTAGCTGGAAAATTTAGCAATAAAATCCACAAATCATCTTTTCAAATACATTTTACTGTGATATTGCATACATACAAATGTCGGTTTAGTAATGAAGGCTTAGTTTCTAATGCAAGGAGGATCTCTGCGGAGTCAACTTGTCAGAAACGCTTATCTACCAATCTGGAAATTTCATTTGTATGTGATACCACATACAAATGTCATATATAGAAGGAATGAGAAAAAATATTGGATACTCTTTTATGAGGTTGTTGGCATCTCAGTGTAGCTCCTTGCATTATATTCTAAGCCCTGATTTTGAAGCTGTGAGAGGGGATAGTAAAACTAAAATAAAAGATAGTGAAGAATTTTATTATTTTATTGTGCTTCTTCTCTTCGTTCTTTTCAGGTGTGCCAAATTATGAATTGAAAAAAGAATGCCGTACTACGTGGTACGAGAATAAAAGAGAGAAGTGCGCCTATAGCAAGTAGTAGAAAAAAGACATATAAATGTGCACAGAATGGGGAGCATTAAACAATACCTTTTGCTTTATTCTCCCTATGTAGGCAATTACCTCCACTCAAGTGAAGGGATTCCAGACGTCGTAGGTCTCATCTTATGGAGCTGGTTTCAGACAGCCTGTGATGGGTCTGCACGTTTTGTGGAGTTCGACATCAGGTTGTTTAGCGAGAGCGGATTTCTGTCAGACGAAATAAGAATTCTTCAGCAACATATCAAACGGAAAGAGCTGTTATCTTTACCGATTGTGGTTTAACACCCTAGATTGAGCTTACTTGGTTTTTCTAACATAAAAGTCACTTTTAACAGATGATGAGAAAGTTTCGTTACTGGAAAGCAACGAAACATTCTCATCATCTGTTAAATGTTTCGTTGCTTTCCAGTATCAGTGAACTTGTATCTTCGTCCATTGTATTATTAGCGATGCTCATTGTGGATGGTATCTACTCTGTATGTACTCTGTACAATACCTACTTAGGTGATTTAAATAGAAACCGCTTTTAACCAAAATATGGGGAATTAGGACGGGGGATAATAAAATGTATAAGATTTACTAATAACATCATATTACTGGGTGAAAATGAGAAGGCATTTAACGATGTGTAAACAGATCTGAACACCAGATGTGAAGAAATGGAATGGAGATATCTGTGAGGAAGACTAAGGCTGCGATTTATACAAAGCAGTCAAGGGAAATAAATGTGAAATTTGTAACGAGCTAATGGAGCAAGCTGGTAACTTCGGGTACCTAAGAAACAAAGCTGCCAGTAACATGTAATCAAAAAATAAAAACAAAAGTATTCCAAATGAACTGCTTTACAGAAGGATGTTTATTTCCTGTGATCCATTAAATAAACAAGAAAATATTTGTTCTTATGGTATATTGTCCTGTACGATGCAGAGATGTTGACACTGTGTCGAAGAGAGAGGAGAGATGCTTAGACGGTTATGAAATGTGGAAGTTGTGAAATGGACAGACAAAATAAGCAATAGAAACAAATCTGAGGTGTATCACGTAAGCTGAGAGACAGATGATACAGCGAGAGCTCTGGCATTGGAACAAACTGTTGCAGGAACATTAGAGCGCTGGAAACGTGATCGACGTATCAGCTGTAGCGGAGAGCGGAGCGCCTGGGAAGGTAGGCTGCCTGGCGTGAAAGGCCCTAGGCGACCGATCGAGCTAATGGCGAGAACTTGTCGCGGTCGGCCTGCCTCGCTCCCTCCGCACACAGCCACGACTTGGCCATCTCCCAGGGCGACCAGCACCACAGATCCAGCCAGGAAATCTATCACACTTGCTGCAATAAACTACAGCTACGCCTCCACCACAATGGTTTTGGTCTTACATAATTACTCTTTCTACAAAATACGATATAACACCATATACCTGTAAAGAAATACACACTCCCTACAAATACTTAATCTGAACAACCCTCTCGAATGCCAACGTCACCTGGATTAAGGCTCAATATTTTTACCACTCTTCCCAAATCCTCAACAGCCATGAATACCGTCTCCCCTTCTTGTATGTAATTCCCACTCTCTCCTCAGCCACACTGAACTCTTTCAAATACCCTATACTTCTTGCACACTTGACACCAACCAACGTGTCGGATCATACCTGACTGACTCATGTATTTGCTGCGTTTGTACCAACTACTCCCACCAACCTTACACAAACACACTCTCCATATCCTTTCCTTCCTCTCTTTTCAAACTGTTGCCTCAGGCTGTTCATCCCAAACCCTCCCACATCACATTCTTTCCTCCGCTACACCTGCTCTTAACTTTCTCTTTCTTCAGTAAAGAGAAGTACTAGTTATTTTTAAGGACTGTCGTCACCTGAATGTATTTTACAGACGATAATATAATACTTAAAATCTTCAACGTGCAGCCACCTTTTTCAATAAGTTTAAAAACATGTACATGTATTTCTAAGTTTGATAGAAACTATTTCAGTATTTTTTATAAATGCTCTCCCTTGATAAGCGGCATAGTGCCGCTGCCCAGGGAGGAGGAAACATTAGAGAAAAAATGAAAGACACGCAAGTTAGGAAAAAATTTACTGTTACTTTTTTCTATATTATCATCACCTTCTACTTTTTCTTTTTCTTCTACTTCAGCCTTATGCCACCTACCTCCTGAAAAAGCCTCATCTAGGCTTTTACATGCATTACTCTCTTCAGATATTTGCAACCATTGTTGCTCCTGCATATCTTCTTGATGTATTCGTATTTCTTGAAACGAGCAATGAGCGTACTACAGCTATTTACCATTTAGTTACTTGCGTTCTTCACCATTTAAGTCTAATTGTGCAATCTTCTATTCATTGCTCCCTGATCCAAATGTTAGTGTTGGAGTCCCTGCTTGCGTTTTAATTCCACACCCCGCTGCTAATGCTGTTAAGCCAAAATTCGTAACACAGTTTAATGTACTGTGGAAAACAAAAGCCACTTGTTTAAATTTCTTAACTTAAGAAGCAATACATGATAATTGCAATGAATTTTCCTAATTTAATCAGCTGAAACCTTCCTGTAGTAATTTCATTGCCTGACTCGTTCCTAATGTCTAAGTTTTCCATTTGATGGAGCCCACTAGGAGTTGCAGAATTGTTGCAATATTCTTCAGTATATCACCATAAGTTGAATCAATGACATGTCAGTATTGATTTTGTTTGAAAATGTGTTCAAAGCTTTCTCAAAATCTGTAGATCCCATCTCTGTAGTAATTCGTATTCGTCGTTCGATCACATTGCTTTATTCATGAGTTAGAAATGATGCACTGTACTGTACCCAGTTCCAGTACCAACTTTTTTACTTGATTAAAACCCAATTTATTTTCTATATGGATGGTAAGATGGTGAATGTCTTATATATTATGAGAAGCTGGCGGACTCGTGTACATCATAATTGCTTATGTCTTGTCTATCGCCTTTCTTATGAAGTAAACGTATTGTAACATAGTTAGTTTTGGAGATCTGAGTATAATTTAGCAAGTTTCTTTTGTATTGTATTCTTATATACTTCCGTTCTTGCCTATTGTTCTCATTATTGTCTATGTATTTCTGACCTAACTCTTGGACTGCTAAACATTTAAAGTTTTGAAGTACTTGCACAATCTACTTTTTGTTGTTATTCGCTATATTACCTGTCTTCTTAACTGATGTTGTTCTAACTACCGAACATAAGTTTCAATTTTGTGCTTTTCAGAGTCTTTTTTTCAGTTGTTTCTCTCACAAATTTTTATTCTGCCTTCTGATATTCCCTTAAAAATATTTCTAATTATTGTGTCTATTTTATTGTTTTTCGATTATGTTTCTATAAATCTTGTATCAAACCATCAGCACTCCTGTATACCTTCATTTTTCCAACGGATATGTGTTTTTCTTTAGTCCATTCTGTAACATCTTCCACTGTTTGGATTATTATATCCTAAATAACTGTTCCTTTCACGAGTACATAATAATCTTCATTTCCTAGAATGCAGATCTTGTTGTTTAATTTAAACAGGTACCTGACTAAATTCTCAAATAACTTCAGCTAATGGATATATCTGATTTCGTTTGTGACGATTTTCATCTTTCTAAATCTGTATCTGTTTTTATTCTTAAACTAGTCTGCGAACATTTGAGTTTCTCAAACACTTTAATCAGTGGAAAAACAGTCTTGGTCGCGATGGTTATTTTATTAAAAGGACCGATTTCAGACTACGCTTAGTCCATGTTCTGACAGCGCCATCAACTGAAGTTGATGATGCGTAGAACAGGCAGCTGACTTAAGTCGCAAAAACCGAGTGGTTTCCCAAAGACATTACCAAATATTTCAAATACTTTTAGATTGTCATATTCAACACAGTCTCTTTATTATTCTGGTCTATATATGGGTATTAATTTTAGGTGCCTGAGGCTATTTAAAATAAGTGCTGATCCTATTGAAATCAATCGCTGATTGTACAATTGGCGGAATATAACTCACAAATTCTTCACTTGTGTCTGGAATTATTTTACAGGTATGAAAGGTACTTTAACTCCGTCTTTGAAAAAAATAGAAAATACATTTTCGTTTTGCCGCATGTTCGTAGTTTTACACATTTGAAACAGCGTCAATGACAGCATTTTTGTCTTATTTCTGTTTGTGTCTGGAGGTGCAGGCCGGTTGCGCATTCTCCAGGGTTTGGCACTGACATTTATAGCTACTTCCACGTTCTCTCCTAGGATTACACATGTTTTGACGTAAAGTTATAATTTTATGTACATCTATTTTCATGTAGACATTGTACTACGAGAATTGCTGCTTTCTTACCAAATGAATAGCATAGTTTTAAAGAAACATAACTACAGAAATTCAGAAAATTTATTTACAACAAAGTATAAAATAAATTTTGTTTTATTTACGTAAAAAGAATGTGTATAGGCAATTTAAATGCTCTAGTTGCCAGAATTGCAAAAGATTAGATTCTTTGCATGTAAAGTCACATAAGCTCGTGCAGTAGTGGGAATTTTTGTAGCTCATGTAAGCGGACGGAAACCATATTGCCGTGGAAGTTGAATGATTATTTTCAACTAGTTGTATGAGTGTTTAAAAACACAGAAGTGAAAATAAATGAAGTTTCCTTATTCAGTAGTTAATGCTACCCACGGAACTATTACAGTTTTCCAAAATTAATATTTCTTCATACCATAGAAACTCGAGACAACAGTCTATCCCAAAGAAGGCTATGAAGTCAAGCAGCTAAGTGCAACATCAATAAAAACGGATGCATCGCTCGAGGCGTGATCATTTGACAAGTCACAAAGTCAACGTGAAATTATGCTAGAAACAAGAGGCCAAAACACTAGAAAATGTGAAGCTAGGCGACAGTTCCAGATATAAGTATCAATATGACAATACTGCTAGCTTTGACACCATTTTAATTGTATTAAACGAATCGAAAATGGAAAAATGAAAATGCATTTTCAAACCTTCCCGTCTACTCTATATCTCTTTTGTTACGCAACCTTCCCTTCTACAATATCCTATGAAACCTTTCCTTAGGATTTCTATCTCTTGCTTAATAATAACAACTGAAATCTTCGCTTTTGAAATTTATTCTCTTTCTTAATCTTCGTATAGAAATTTAATTGCTGCTTATTAAAAGTTATTTTCTGATTATTTCGACGAAACATAGAATGCTACATCGAACTGCGACATGAATATTCTTTCGCTGGTTTACTATACTCTGTTAACTGCTGGTCGGCTGTCATAATAAGTGGCTGCATTTATTTCCAAAACTGGCGTTATTCTTTAATAGCAAAGCTGATGTTATTCATTAGTTAATTTGGCTGAAGTTACGTAATTCATAGTTACACTTTTTCTTGACAACAATAAAATTTTTATCAAAATTTTACGTTGATGGTTTTTGGGATGGATTATAATCAGCAAAGCAACATTGCTGAGAAAAATTAATTATATCCTGAAAACGTTTCTTCAAATATTTACTGCTGGTAATGAAATGATTTTACAAACGTTGAAATGGGACTTACTTTTTACAATAATCTTACAACTAGCTTTGCGCAAACATACCATCAGTACTCTTGAGTTTCGCAAAGAAAATAATTGAATAATATTAGTTTCTCTTATGATAATAGTTAGCTGATGTCTCTGTACGTCCGTTTATAATCGTTTGTAAATTATAGCTTGTGGCTGGCAGACACACCGCTCCTCTCAACCTCTCGCTTCAGACCTTTTACCAACTCGCTTCACATCTCGCTTACTACTGACTTCCTACGAACGCTAATGTGCGGTCTCTCCTGCCAAAAATGTTTTCTGGTGCAGACAATCCCAGCTACCGTTACAAAATGTATCAATGTGCGGTCTTTCCCGCTCTTTTCTTAAAATGTATCTGTAAGCGGTCTCTCCCACCCTTTTCAAAATTATATAAATTTGCGACCTCTCTTGCCAACAATACTTTGGTGCAGACCTCCCCTGCTACCACAATTATTTCCAACATGAGAGACATTAATTATTGCTACTTAATCATTTTAATAAAATAGAAATATCTTTCATAAATTGTGGTTTGACAATAGACAATAGAAATATACACGCCTTACAATTTTAATGGCTGAAAGTAAGGATTACAATGGCCTTTAATAATTTCGCGTTGACAAACTGCGAGAGTGGGAATGCTCAATGTTGTAAAGTCGTAGCATTTCGTGGGCTCGCGAATTGGTGGGGTATTTGGTGACGGCAGCAGCCACTGCACACTGCGTGCTCGGCGACATCTGCGCCGACACGTCCGCGGTTCGCCGCGGCCCGTTTGACTGCACGCCGCAGCGGAAGCAGGTGCGCGCCCGGCTCCAGTGCAGTGCGGGGTGCGGGGTGATATAGTGGCGGACTGCGCTGCGATGAGCCGAGCCGCCTACTGGGGCGGTAACCTGCGGGTCGGGGAGACACCTGCCGCTGATGGCTGCAGGCACCTGCCTCACGTCCCACCAGCCTCTGTTACCAAGGTAACCAGGCCACCTTGCGTGCCACATTCACTGCGTAATGAACTGCTGCATTGTCCGAGAGGTTACCTGTGTCTGACTAACTGTAACGAAGCCAGACAAGTCATGTCACCAGACTTTCTCACAGTATTGCCAGTTAGTGATAATTGTAAATGTTTCTAAAGATTCCTAAAACATAGTAGACATCAATGTTTTTAGCATATAATGTTATGTAGAGCAAAATCTTCTCCTCTTCACACGGCGTTACTCCCCCGGGGGTTTAGTCTCATCAACAAGTTTCCTCTATTCTGCCCTTTCCAGCGTGGTTCTCCGCCATTCTCGGCCTCTGAGAGATTGTATATTCACACTACTGGCCATTATTGCTACACCACGAAGATGACGTGCTACAGACGCGAAATTTAAACGACAGGAAGAAGATGCTGTGATATGCAAATGATTAGCTTTTCAGAGCATTCACACAAGGCTGACGCCGGTGGCGACACCTACAACGTGCTGACATGAGGAAAGTTTCCAACCGATTTCTCATACACAAAAAGCAGTTGACCGGCGTTGCCTGGTGAAACGTTGTTGTGATGCCTCGTGTAAGGAGGAGAAATTCGTACCATCACGTTTCTGACTTTGATAAAGGTCGGATTGTAGCCTATCGCGATTGCGGTTTATCGTATCGTGACATTGCTGATCGCGTTGGTCGACGTCCGATGACTGTTAGCAGAATATGGAATCGGTGGGTTCAGGAGGGTAATACGGAACGCCGTGCTGGATCCCAACGGCCTCGTATCACTAGCAGTCGAGATGACAGGCATCTTATCCGCATGGCTGTAACGGAACATGCAACCACGTCTCGATCCCTGAGTAAACAGATGGGGACGTTTGCAAGACAACAACCATCTGCAGGAACAGTTAGACGACGTTTGCAGCAGCATAGACTATCAGCTCGGAGACCATGGCTGTGGTTACCCTTGACGCAGCATCACAGACAGGAGCGCCTGCGATGGTGTACTCAACGACGATCAACGACGAACCTGGATGCACGAATGGCAATACGTCATTTTTTCGGATGAATCCAGGTTCTGTTTACATCATCATGATGGTCGCATCCGTGTTTGGTGACATCGCAGTGAACGCACGTTGGAAGCGTATATTCGTCATCCCCATACTGACGTGATGGTATGGGGTGCCATTGGTTACACGTCTCGGTCACCTCTTGTTCGCATTGACGGCACTTTGAACAGTGGACGTTACATTTCAGATGTGCTACGTCACGTGGCTCTACCCTTCATTCGATCCCTGCAAAACCCTACATTTCAGCAGGATAATGCACGACCGCATGTTGCAGGTTCTGTACGGGCCTTTCTGGATACAGAAAATGTTCGACTGCTGCCCTGGCCAGCACATTCTTCAGATCTCTCACCGAGTGAAAACGTCTGGTCAATGGTTGCCGAGCAACTGGCTCGTCACAATACGCCAGTCACTACTCTTGATGAACTCTGGTATCGCGTTGAAGCTGCAGGGGCAGCTGTACCTATACACGCCATCCAAGCTCTGTTTGACTCAATGCCCAGGCCTATCAAGGCCGTTATTACGGCCAGAGGTGGTTGTTCTGGGTACTTATTTCTCAAGATCTATGCCCCCAGACTGCGTGAAAATGTAATCACATGTAAGTTCTAGTATAATATATTTGTCCAATGAATACCCGTTTATCACCTGCATTCCTTCTTGGTGTAGCAATTTTAATGGCCAGTAGTGTACTTCCACATCATCTATCCACCTTTTTCGTAACCTTCCTCTCTGTCTTCTTCCAGATGACCTACATTAAAAATCTTTTTAGTTGTTCTTCCAGGATCCATCCTGAGGACATGTCCAAGCCATGTTACCCTTTTACTTTTTTTATAATTCTTACGATGTCAGCCCCTAACATGGGACGGTGCAGCACAGAATTCGTCCTACGTCTCCAGAAAGCATTAATACCCTGAACTGCCCCATGGATCTTTGCACTCTACATTGAAATATCATGAGCTGCTGCTCATGAACACTCGTTAGCGTCCGTATTTAGCATCTGTAGGTTACTACTGGCCTGGCCTGGCCTTACATAATTGAATCTTCAGCTGCCTGTTTAATAACCTCGAGGTCAACAGTTTCTTAAACGTGTGGAAGCGTCTCTTACCACTTAGGACACGCAGTTTTATTTCATTAGATATGGAACTGATGCTGTAAATATTAGAGCCCAAACAGCCGAAGCTCTGCACATGCTCAAAATTAAAACCGTCTGCTGATAGTCTATCCAAGTCATTATTTTCCATCGTGGTGAAATTCTTGTACTTAGTCTTTGTTTCATTTATAGAAAGCCCGGTAGGTTGCGTGGCTTCTTTCAGCTCGTATATTGTCCTCTCTGGTGATAGCCTTGTTCTATTGATAATGGTTACATCATCAGCATATGCGCATGTTTGAGTCGACATTGTGCCTATATAAGCAGATATCTGAAGCTTCCGCATGACTGCATCAAAAGTCAGATTGAAAAGGAATGTAGAGAGTGTGCCCTCTTGTCTGACTCCTTTACTATTGCAAATCAATTGCTCAGTTCTCCATCCACTTACACTGCAACCTTGGAATCAGACAATGTTGCTTGAATAAGTGAGACATTCTTCGGTGGTCTACCAATCAGCAGCAAATCATTTCGTATTTGTGCTCTATCGAGACTATCAAAGGCCTCCTTGAAGTATAAATAGTGGTTCTGAAGCTCAATGTTATATGCCTTTCCATGTATTTGCCTCAACACAAATACCTGGTCTGTTGTTGACCTAATACGTTGATATCCACTCTGATACTACCTCAGACTCTCTTCTGCATATGGTGCTAACCTCTTGTAGATAATGCTAGAGACGATCTTATAGGTTACATTCAGCAGGGTAATTTGAACAGCAGGTCTTGTCTCCTTTCTTGTGTATTGGTTGAATTACAGTTAAGGCCCATTCTTCTGGGATTATTTTCTGATTCCATAACAAATTAATAACTTTGTGGATCCGCTTATGAAGGTCGGTTCCCCCATTTTTAATAGTTCTGCGAATATGTCATCAATTCTTTGAGCTTTGTAATTTTTTGGACAATACAGCAAATTCTGTACCTCTGGATCTGCGGTAGAACAAAGTGGCTGCTCATTCCTGATAGGACTGCCCTCCAAAGTCACTTGAAGCATTCTCTGCATCTGTCTAGAATATGTTGTTTATCTGTCAGCAAATTTCCCTCTGTTTCCTTGCAAGCTGCTATTTTCGGTCTGCTTTCTTGAGCTCCTTCTTTAATTTTCTTGTAGACTTTTCTGCTTTCATTCCTTTGATAGATCTCTTTCATCTCATCTCTATTCCACGCCATGGCTTCCATTTTTTTCCGCCTACATACCCTTCTTGCTTCTATTCTCTTTTGATCTACTGTTCAGCTGCAAGCATTTAAGCCTTGCTTCCTTTTTCTGTTACACTGCCTGTCTACATTAATCATCATACCGGTCTTCATACCTAAGCCTCCTCGTTTGTCCCAGTATTTCATGTGCTGTTGTCCTAATGACATCTTTAATAGCGTTCCAGTCTTTGTCTATATCATCTTCACCCTATTTTGTTTGTAATTCCTGTCTCAGTCTGTTCTGGTACTCCTGAACAGTAGACGTATGTTTTGGGTGTTCCATATGGCAAATTTCTGTCTCATTTTGGCTTCTACTAGGTAATAGTCCAAATAATATTTAGATCCTCGCAAAATGCACACATTTACCGAATAATATGCCACCTCTTTGATATCAATATATCGTCTGTTTGATTTCCTTTATTTGTCCCTGGTATTTTCCATGTCCATTTGTAGATATTTTTCCTTGTAAAACAGGTACTTACTGCCTTCAACTTGTTTTCAGAATCAAACTGGTGTACCCTCATACCAATATCGTTAGATTCATCATGCAAACTTTCATTACCAAACGCACTTCTGAATGGCTCTTCCTTTCCCCAATTTGCGTTATGGTCGCCAAGAACTATTTTGGATTCGTATCTGAGTATTATGTCACAAACCTCCTATAGTTAATAATAGAAGATGTCCACAGTATCTTCATCTGATTTTTCCATTTACAAAGGTCACTTTGAGAAATTAGCCCTTTATATGCAGAGTACATGTTCTTCAATTATGTGGGGCGAAAGCAGTTACAGATCTACGCATATCCTTTGAGCCTATGAACCCAACTCCATACTGTTTTTAGATCTGTCCTCTTCCCTTCCACATGATTTCCTGCAGAGCAACAACTCCCATTCCATATCTTAGCATCTCTTCTGCAACACTGCTCATCACTGCTGTTTACACGACTCCCATTACACACCACAGCACCTCTTCAACAACAATTTTCGTCGCTCCTGTTTGCAACAGCATATGCACGTTCTATGTTCCAAATTTAAGAACAAATAAATCAATATTTATGTTTCTTAGCACGATTTGTCTCCATAGGTGCAGTCCGATCTCCCTTGCTGAGTTATTCGCAATAATCGATGTCTTACAAGGCATGTGAATGAACCCTGCGTTCAGCCCCCAAACTGGAGGACCAGGCTTTCATTTTATTGTTAGCTCCCCTAGAGGGTTTGACGACCTAGGTTATAGACAATGGATGTTGTGGAACACTTTTCGTCTGGCTCCTCAGTCGAGACCACTCCAGCTTGAAACACCCTACCAGTAGCTACGTCGGCACAGCTCTCTACGTCATCAAAGCACGGAAATCCTCCCTCCCAGCACTTAAGGTGTCTGCGATAAGGCGCTGGCCCCTGGGATGGTGTATGTAGAACATACCAAAAGGACTTTCTTGCCAGTCGTACCGAAAAAACAAAAACTAACGTTACAAGAATTTTTCAAGAGAAATAATTTTTCACTTTAGACTGTGCAAAAAAAACAACAACAAAAAACAAAAAAAAACAGAATCACTAACATATTTGGACTGAAAAATGTATGAACATTACCAACGTTCATAGATATACGTGATATGTGTATGAAAACGTAAACGCTTTCCGAGATAAAGAATAAAAAACCGTAATCAACACAAAGCTGTTCCTCTTGTGTAACGAAAAAAGTTATCGCTGATGAATTTGCATCCACTGAACCTCGTAAAAACTTAAAGTTGTTGTCAAGAAAACTTTGCAATTAATTATTGTAATATCTTAGACATCACTACTGTATCGTGTCGCTTATGAACGCCAACGCCATATAAATGGCGAGAGTCTTTGCGCGGGTGCGCGGGAATATTTGCATGCCGCCACTAGGATTTTTCTTTCGACAGCACGTCTTAATAGCACCGAGAATATTCCTTGTATTTTTCCATCCGTCGGATACTCTTCGCCGTCGTAATGATCAAATACCGTAATAGGCGATAGCTCCTTGTTATATTCGTCCAATTCTGTAGATACCCTTTCTCGTTAACCTCCATTTCTTGAAGAATCAAGACATGTCCTCACATCTGGAGCTTCTGGCGATGCTGCTGCACTTTCAATATGGAATACAGTTGATTTGGAAATACTAAAAACTTCTCCTGCCAGTTTATGAGAATTTTATTATGTTCGATACTACATTTTTAGATTGTTTCTAGTGTCTTATCGCCTTTATTTATAAACGATATGACATTAGGGCCATCGAGCTTTCTCTTAGACTCGACCAGGGTTTCACACACACAGTATATTTTTTACATCATAGCTAACTGTTGTTGTTAAGGTCTTCATTCCTGAGACTGGTTTTATGCGGCTCTCCATGCTACTCTTTCCTGTGCAAGCTTCTTTATCTCCCAGTACCTACTGCAACCTACATCCTTCTGAACCTTTTTTTGTGTATTCATCTCTTGGTCTCCCTCTACGATTTTTACCCTCCACGCTGCCCTCCAATACTAAACTGGTGATCCCTTGATGCCTCAGAACATGTCCTATTAACCGATCCCTTCTTCTAGTCAAGTTGTGCCACAAACTTCTCTTCTCCCCAATCCTATTCAATACTTCCTCATTAGTTATATGATCTACCCATCTAATCTTCAGCATTCTTCTACAGCACCACATTTCGGAATCATCTATTCTCTTCTTGTCCAAACCACTTATCGTCCATGTTTCAATTCCATACATGGCTACACTCCATACAAACACTTTCAGAAACGATGTTCCTTACACTTAAATGTATACTGGATGTTAACAAATTTCTCTTCTTCAGAAAGGCTTTCCTTGCCATTGCCAGTCTACATTTTATATCCTCTCTACTTCGACCATCATCAGTTATTTTGCTCCCCAAATAGCAAAACTCCTTTACTACTTTAAGCGTCTCATTTCCTAAACTAATTCCCTCAGCATCACCTGATTTAATTCGACTACATTCCATTATCCTTGTTTTGCTTTTATTGATGTTCATCTTATATCCTACTTTTAAGACTCTCTACATTCCGTTCAACTACTCTTCCAAGTCCTTTGCTGTCTCTGATATAATTACAATGTCATCGGCGAACCTCAAAGTTTTTATTTATTCTCCATGGATTTTAATACCTACTCCAAATTTTTCTTTTCTTTCCTTCACTGCTTGCTCAATATACAGATTGAATAACATCGGGGAGAGGCTACAACCCTGTCTCACTCCCTTCCCAACCACTGCTACCATTTCAAGCTCCTCTTATAATTGCCATATGGTTTCTGTACAAATTGTAAACAGCTTTTCGCTCCCTGTATTTTATCCCTGCCACCTTCAGAATTTGAAAGAGGGTAGTCCAGTCAACATTGTCAAAAGCTTACTCTAAGTCTACAAGTACTAGGAACGTAGATTTGCCTTTCCTTAATCTAGCTTCTAAGATACGTCGTAAGGTCAGTATTGCCTTACGTGTTCCGATATTTCTACGGAATTCAAACTGATCTTCCCCGAGGTCGGCTTCTACTTGTTTTTCCATTCGTCTGTAAAGAATTCGCGTCAGTATTTTGCAGCTATGACTTATTAAACTGTTAGACCGGTAATTTTCACATCTGTCAACACCTGCTTTCTTTGGGATTGGAATTATTATATTCTTTTTGAAGTCTGAGGGTATTTCGCCTGTCTCATACATCTTGCACACCAGATGGTAGAGTTTTGTCACTCTGGCTCTCCCAAGGCTGTCAGTCATTCTAATGGAATATTGTCTACTCCTGGAGCTTTGTTTCGACTCAGGTCTTTCAGTGCTTTGTCAAACTCTTCACGCAGTATAATCACTCCCATTTCATCTTCATCTACATCCTTTTCCATTTCCATAATATTGTCCTCAAGCACATTGCTCTTGTATAGACCCTCTATATATTCGTTCCACCTTTCTGCCTTCCCTTCTTTGCTTAGACCTGGGTTTCCATCTGAGCTCTTGATATTCATAGAAGTGGTTCTCTTTTCTCCAAAGGCCTCTTTAATTTTCCTATAGGCAGTGTCTATCTAACCGCTAGTGAGATAAGCTTCTACATCCTTACATCTTTCCTCTAGCCATCCCCGCTTAGACATTTTGCACTTCCTGTTGATCTCATTTTTGAGACGTTTATATTCGTTTTTGCCTGCTTCATTTACTGCATTTTTATATTTTCTCCTTTCATTAATAAAATTGAATATTTCCTCTCTTACCCAAGGATTTCTACTAGTCCTCGTCTTTTTACCTACTTTATCCTTTTTTTGCCTTCACCACTTCATCCCTCAACGCTACCCATTCTTCTTCAACTTTATTTGTTTCCCCCATACCTGTCAATTGTTCCCTTACGCTCTCTGTGAAACTCTGTACAACCTCTGGTTTAGTCAGTTTATCCGTGTCCCATCTGCTTAAATTCCCATCTTTTTGCAGTTTCTTCAGTTTTAATCTACATTTCATAAACAATAGATTGTGGTCAGCGTCCACATCTGCCCCTGGAAATGTCTTACAATTTAAAACCTCGTTCCTAAATCTGTGTCTTATCATTATATAGCTAACTAACAAATACTTATTTTAACATGATAAGTAGCATTAATGTGATGTGATTATTCATAGAGGCAACATAATTAATTCTGACTATGAACTAATAAACTTAAAACTTGCAGTATTTCTACTCCTGCTGCAGCTGCCTCTAAAAGTGTTAATAATAATAATAATAACATAATTTAGGAAATAACAACATATGCTTTATGCTCCTGCATCACACAGACCACAAAACAAAGGTCAGTGCACCCTTTCTATGAATACTCAAACCACATGTGAACACCTAGGAACACTGGATCTAGAGCCAGCACCGACCTCCGTCGCTGTTGAAATGTGGATGTGGCAACAATGCTTTGAAGTGGACAAATCGCAGCGCTTCGAACCTGAAGGCGTCAAGTGGCGGGTATGACCTTGAGCTGCCTACTTTGGTGACAGCCCCTATAGTGTAGGAGCACTGACATCGAATATACCAGTCGACGTCACATTACGCAGTCTGCTCTTACAGTTACCAAAATCTGATATAAGTACAACCATATGGTCTTAACACATTCGTTGCTGAATTCGTGTCAGCAGCGCACTGGCTGTGTGCGGCAGGGCGCCAACCCAGGCTGTACCATGCCGGCCATTTCTGTATTTGCCCTGATATCGAAAACTGTTCACCAGACTTGCAACTCTTTCGTCATCATTCTCTCATTTGTCATCGTTATCTGCGTCTCTCCTGCAAGGCAAATGTGAGTAGTGTGAACAATTTGTTGTGGTTGGCAGGAGAGCCAACCGTGTTTTTCTAAAGGAGGCCGACATGCACGCGTCTCAGCTCACGCAAGCTGGCGTGAGGTCTGGAACATGACAAGGGAATTAGAATTGAGAAAAACGGACGTAGCTGGTGTAATACTTAACTTTAATCCGTTAATGGAGAACGTCGCTCTTGACGGTACATGATTTACAGTATCCATAGCAACAGATAATGACGCCTTGGTAGGTCGTAGCAAATAACGTAGCTGAAGGCTATGCTAACTATCGTCTCGGCAAATGAGAGCGTAGAAGTCAGTGAACCATCGCTAGCAAAGTCGGCTGTACAACTGGGGAGAGTGCTAGGAAGTCTCTCTAGACCTGCCGTGTGGCGGCGCTCGGTCTGCAATCACTGATAGTGGCGACACGCGGGTCCGACGTATACTAACGGACCGCGGCCGATTTAAAGGCTAACACCTAGCAAGTGTGGTGTCTGGCAGTGACACCACACAATTGTTTTTAGTCCTGAGTCACTGAAATAGCCAAAGTATTTTCATCCAAAACCAAACGAAAATTAAATTTTCGCAAGTACTCTTTGTATTTTTGCGTTGGTTAATCCATGCTTGCGGAGCTGCGTCATATTGCTGTAGTCTGTGATGCAAAAGGCGTGAACAGCAGCTTATTAAACTTCTTCCACTATGAGTGATATTAACGTATTTATTAGTACCACTAACAAGTTTATAAAGTGCCATTGACCCTGTCAGTTATTTTCTTAACATCGAAATGATGTCAGATTCTTGGGCTCCTGGCGTTATCGTCTTCTTCCATACATATACATCTTTAGTACATGCCACACCCAAATTCGCGAAGGGTATATAAACCTATGTCGCAAGGATTAAAGAATTAATATGTCTTATAAGAGTCGGAATGAACACAATTGGCAGGTAAGAAAAGGCAATGAAAAAAAATCCAAACTATCAGACCTGGGATTAAAATTCAAGGGCAATTTATATTACGATTTGTTGATTACATTCCTATCCACTGTGAAAGCGATGAGGAATTACAGGACCTTTCGAGTAGAATGAACTGAGGAGCAGTAGAAATGACGTCAGCCATGGAGGAGCCAAACGCGGATGCAAGACACAGAACACCACATCAAAGTTCGTTTTTGAGTCATCAGTCATCTCACTGGTTTGAGGGGGTCCGCCACGAATTCCTCTTTTGTGCCAACCCCTTCAGCTCAGAGAAAAACATCCAATCTACATCCTCATTTATTTTCTGGATGTATTCCACCTTCGGTTTTACTCCACAGTCTTTGTCCTCTACAGCTGCCTCTTGTACCGTGGAAGTCATTCCTTGATGCTTAACAGATGCCCTATCATCCTCTCCCTTCTACTTGTCACTGTTTTCCAAATATTTCTTTTCTCTCCGATTCTGCGCCGAAGCTCTTCATTCATTACCTTGTCAGTCAACTAAATTTCAACATTCGTCTGCAGCACAACATGTCAAATCTTTCGATTCTCTTTTGTTCCGGTTTTATCACACTCCATGTTTCACTACTATACAATGCTGAGCTCCAAACGCACATTCTCAGAAATTTATTACTCGAATTAAGGGCTACCTTTGAAATTAGTAGACTTCTCTTGGCCAGGAGTGCCTTTTCTGTTAGTGCTAGTCCACTTTTGATGTCCTCCTTGCTCCGCCTGTCTTTTGTTATTTTGATGCCTAGGTAGTAGAATTCCTTAACTCATCCGCTTCGTGACCATCTGTCCTGATGTTGTTTCTCGCTGTTCTCATTTCATCTACTTCTCATTACTCCAATCCTCTCTCTATTCCACTCGAAATGTACTCTTGCAATATGAAAGAGACACCTAAAAAAATCTGGAAGACTGTACGTCTGGAGCATATCTCTGCATTACAGTGAATTAGGGTCTGAGGGAAGGAGGAGAATCGAAGTGTTTGAGACTCGTTGGAAGAGGGCTAAAAATTAAATCGTTTGATGAGATGATAATTGAGGAAAAAAAGAACGTTTGGGAGATACAAAGCGAGAGAAGGCGTAAAACGATAGGACACATCAGGGAACAGTTTCAGTAAAACAGGCAGGAACTGTAAAAATCAACAATTGTAGGGGTAGAGGTAAATTGAAACAAATGCAGCAAATAACCGAAGATACTTCCGTAGAACTAGAAGGAACTAGAAACTGCAACAATTGTAAGAGAAGATACAGAAAGATATAATGAAACAGATAACTGTGGACGGTTTGTATAATTGCAACTATGAGATTCACGCCAAACTATAACCTGACTGTAAGCCTATTATCTCAGAAATATTAGATGCTCAGTTTTCAAAATTCTAAAGTGACGATGGCCGTTTTTGATAAGTAGGAATTACTCTACTGTTTCCTTTTCATGTCCATCCAGATATTTCCTTTAACTGCCTTATACAGGATGGTCCATTGAACGTGACCGGGCCAAATATCTCACGAAATAAGCGTCAAACGAAAAAACTACAAAGAACGAAACTTGTCTAGCTTGAAGGGGGAAACCAAATGGTGCTGTGGTTAGCCCGCTAGATGGCACTGCAATAGGTCAAACGTATATCATTGCGTTTTCTTAAATAGGAACCCACATTTTTATTACATATTCGTGTAGTACGTAAAGAAATATGAATGTTTTAGTTGGACCACTTTTTTCGCTTTGTGATAGATGGCGCTGTAATAGTCACAAACATGTGGCTCACAATTTTAGACGAACAGTTGGTAACAGGAAGATTTTTAAATTAAAATACAGAACGTATTTACGTTTGAACAATTTATTTCGATTGTTCCAATGTGATACATGTACCTTTGTGAACTTATCATTTATGAGAACGCATGCTGTTACAGTGTGATTAACTGTAAATACCACTTTATTGCAATAAATGCTCAAAATTATGTCCGTCAGCCTCAATGTATTTGGCAATACGTGTAACGACATTCCTCTCAACAGCGAGTAGTTCGCCTTCCATAATGGGGATCATGGTATATGCTATTATATGCTATTCCGTACCGCTTCAACCGCACGCGAGCGATGTGCCATCATGTTGGAAGTACATCACTATTCTGTCTGCAGTGAAACATCTTGTAGTAACATCGGTAGAACAATACGTAGGATATCAGCATACTTTGCACCATTTAGATTGCCATCGATAAAATGGGGGACAATTATCCTTCCTCCAATAATGTCACACCATACATTAACCCGCCAAGGTCGCTGATGTTCGACTTGTCGCCGCCATCGTGGATTTTCCGTTGCCCAATAGTGCATATTATACCGGTTTACGTTACCGCTGTTGGTGAATGACGCTTCGTCGCTAAAGAGAATGCGTGCAAAAAATCTGTCATCGTCCCGTAATTTCTCTTGTGCCCAGTGGCAGAACTCTACACGACATTCAAAGTCGTCGCCATGCAATTCCTGGTGCATAAAAATATTGTACGCGTGCAATCGATGTTGATGTAGTAGTCTCAGCACCGACGTTTTTGAGAGTCCCGATTCTCGCGCAATTTGTCTGCTACTGATATGCGGATTAGCCGCGACAGCAGCCAAAACATATACTTGGGATTCATCATTTGTTGCAGGTCGTGGTTGACGTTTCACATGTGGCTGAACACTTCCTGTTTCCTTAAATAACGTAACTACATAGCACATGCCCGTTGGGCATTTTGATCACAATATCGACCTTTTCCGCAATTGGTAAACGGACCATTTCAACACGGGTAATGTATCACGAAACAAATACTGTACGCACTGGGGAAATGTTACGTTATACCTCGTACTTATACCTTTGTAACTATTACAACGCCGTCTATCACAAAGCGAAAAAAGTGGTCCAACTAAAACATTCATATTTCTTTACGTACTACTCGAATATGTAATAAAAAGTTGGGGTTGCTATTTTAAAAAATGCATTTGATATCCGTTTGATCTATGGCAGAGCCATCGAGCGGGCCAACCATAGCGACATCTGGTTTCCTCCTTCAAGTTAGAGGAGTTTCGTTGTTTGTTGTTCTTTAGTTTGATCCTTATTTCGTGAGATATTTGGCCTGGTCACTGTCAGTGGACCACCCTGTAAACGATAGCTCATGAACTGATTGTCAGACTCCGTTGTTAGTTTGTTCTGTTTCCTTTCTGGTATATTGGTTATGGACTTTTTTGTATTGTAATTGACTTTTCAGGTTTACTTTGAACCTCGGTATACAATATTCTTCTTTTGAGTGTTGGTTTACCTCTACTAATTTTGAGATAGGTCGGTTGAGCATGCATTTACTAATACGTTCTCCTATAGTTAATATTCCACACACAAGACAAGTTCTCATCGTCGTCAGTTGTACAGTGTACACAAGAAGCTGAAATAAATGTCACACACGACCTCTCACAGTGGTATTAACACAAACATACACATCTTGTTACGATTTCTTCAAGCAAAAAAAGGAGAGAGAGAGGAGAAACATTGGTCTTCACTACCCCTTCTTATGTGCATAGTAATCAATTAATCTTTATAAAATTAATGTCCATTAACAACAGTTTGAAAATGTTGAATTCTACAATTTCAGCTACCGTCACAATGTTGGCCAAAGAGGAACAAGAAACTGAAGTGGGAAAAACATGAGCTGAAACCGTATGTTTGAGTGTCTGAGGCATATATTAATAGCGTTCGTGACTGAAAGTTATGACGCTAATTCGTACTTCGATTAGCAAGATAACCGTTGCAGGCGACCTCTTGTTACCAGAGAGCAAGGTGAAGGTGCAGATAATTTTCCAAGCAGTTCCCCAGAAACTATTTATCTGCTTGCTAACAGCCGAGTCGATCAGGAAGTGCCACATAGTCATAATTTCATTGCGGAATCGGAAATCACGCGTTCACCTCTAATTAAACTTCAGATTGAAAATAGGAACTGATTCTGTAAACCAAAACGATTACACGTAATTTCCAATATGCAAAATGTTCCATAAAAGAACAAGCAGCTATCCTTACACGTGGCAGCTCCCGCTGGACATCAGATACAGCAGCTCTACGTACAGTTAACACATATTGAATAGTCAGAAGAGAAAGGTGGAATGGTAAGTAGTATTCTGACAAGCGATGAAGCACGGCTCGTGGCGAGGATACTGTCACGCAAAACAGGTTCCAAATGCAATTTCTGTGATTACCTTTTTAGTAATGTCCATTCCTCGTCAGCTGTGCTGCCTACTGAACTATTCTCTATTGTTGTTTCTACAGCCCCAAAGAATTTCAAGCGCATCTCGTCATTCCTTAGTACTTCTGTATCCCACTTCTTTGCGGATTGAATGTTACTTACTAACCTCCTAAACTTCATCTTCTATTCCTGAGTAGGATTTATGGTCTTTTGTCTGATTTCGGATTTTCTGCCTGACCGTGATGTAATCTATCTAAAGTCTTTCCGTGCCACCCAGCCTTTTCTAACTATACCTCCTCCTCTTGTGCTTCTGGTACACAGTATTCACTATTACTAGCTGAAATTTTTTGCAGAACTCAATCTTCCTCCTCTCCTCTTCCTAGTACGAAGCCACTATTTTCCCATAACCCTTTCATTACTCCTTCCAGTGTAACCGCATTCCAATTTCACAACACTATTAGATTTTTATCTCCCTTTACATATTGAATTACACGTTCAATATCCTCATACACTTTCTATATCTCTTCACCTTCTGCTTGCGACGTCGGCAGGTATAAATGATTCAAATGGCTCTGAGCACTATGGGACTTAACGTCTGTGGTCATCAGTCCCCTAGATTTAGAGCTACTTAAACCTAACTAACCTAAGGACATCACACACATCCATGCCCGAGGCAGGATTCGAACCTGCGACCGTAGCAGTGCCGCGGTTCCAGACTGAGCGCCTGAACCGCTAGACCACCGCACCCGGCCTCGGCAGGTATACATGAACCATTGTTGGCGTTGGTTTGCTGTCAATTCTGATGAGAACAACCCTATCACTGAACCATTCGCAGTAACTCACTCTGTGCGCTGCCTTACTGTTCATAATTAAACCTATTCCCATTATACCATTTACTGCTGCTGTTGATAATGCCCTGTACTCATCTGACCATAAATCCTTGTCTTGTTACTATTTCACTTCTTGCTATGCCGACCTGTAGTTACATACTCTCTACTTCTTCTGCCACGAGCAATTTTGCTAAACAAACCTTGTAATTGAAGTCCACCTTAAAATTTCTCTTCAAGACACTGTTCACCCCGGCAGCTGATTTCCCTTGATCTTTGCCATCTCTGACCATACTGCAATGTCTTCGGAAAACCCCAGGATTTTCTTCCCACTGAACGTTCAAAACTTTTAGTTTGTTTCTTTTACTGTTTGCTCAATGTATAGACTGATTAACATTGGGACTAGGCTACAGCTCTGTGGCACTTTTTTCTCATCTGCCTTTTCATGTCAATCGACTCTCATAATCTTGTTTTGCTCAACTATCAAATAACCTTTCGACTACTGTCCCTGCTACCGCGAAACATTTTCAAAATCTCTCTCTATTTCTACAACTGATACAATATTAGATTTGCCAATAATCCATTTTCTAAGGTATGTCTTAGGACCAGTTAGCATTCATCAGCTGCCTTCTTTGGATTTGGAATTGTTACAATCTTGTTGAAGTCTGACGGTATTACAATTTCTCATAAATTTTCCGTGATGTGGAGTAGCTTCTCTCTGATGGTATGTTCTCCCAAGGATTTAAATAATTCTGAGGCAACGTTGACTACTCCAGATATTTGGTTTCGACTTCGAACTTTCAGAGGTCTGTCAGATTCTTTGCAAAGTATAATCGATCTATCATCTTTCCAAGCCTGCATCTCGTGGTCGTGCGGTAGCGTTCTCGCTACCCGCGCCCGGGCTCCCGGGTTCGATTCCCGGCGGGGTCAGGGATTTTCTCTGCCTCGTGATGGCTGGGTGTTGTGTGTTGTCCTTAGGTTAGTTAGGTTTAAGTAGTTCTAAGTTCTAGGGGACTGATGACCATAGATGTTAAGTCCCATAGTGCGCAGAGCCATTTGAACCATATCATCTTTCCTTCCCATAATATTTTCTAAAAATCTGATTTGTTTTCAAAGCCTATCTTTCCATCCGCTTTTAGCCTCTCGTTCTTTGCCTGGTATTGGATGCCACCTTGTTGTCAATATACGTACAGCTTCATGCAGTTTCTTCAAAGTTCTCTTCATTTTACTTAATTTTATGCATTATTTTCAGTGTTTCTACCGCGACTGTTTTACTTTCGTAAAATGAAGAACAAACCGTCTTCAGTCACAAGTTGCGTTTACTTACTGCACTATGCATTTCGAGCCCTGGAGGCTCATCTTCAGGTGCTTTTTAGTGTTTTGCATCAAGTTTTTTTTAGTTGTTTTGCCTGAGAGTGGTGAGTATATATATGTTTCTAATATAATCATGCAAGTATATACGACTTTCCATTTCTTCTCTAGCCATTCCTGATTATTCATTTCACATTTTCTATTCGTTAATCACACAAGTCCGAAGCATTTTTCTGGTATACGTTTATACGAATATATTATTTTTTTAAATGTATAATCCGCACAAGGATTTATAAATGTATTTCTGTTGTAGCTAAGATAAGTGCAAGCCGAAATTCGAGTGAACGTGATTGATGTCCACAGTTTAACTAATTTCCTGACGCCCTTCCCAAAACACAAAGTGCAAACAGAAATGTTTTCCTTCGAACGACGATCGTGCGAAAATTGTTGCAAGAGGGTACAGCTAAAAACAAAAATAAGCTTCGGTTACGTCCCAATTAAAGTGATGATGAGACAGCGTTGCCGGATCGTATTAATTACTCAGCGTCCATTCGATTTGGCCGTCGGGGTGCGGAACACTGTTGGCGTAACATTTGTGAGTGGCAGCCCCCACCCCCTACACACAGCAAAAGCGAATGATTCGCAGTGCTATTTACGAAACGACAGAAAGGGTGTTTTAATGAGTTCTTTCCGGGTCATGTCTTCAGTTGATTGCGCTCTTACATCTGTACTGGGCTCCAGAATGTGGTGGGCTTTGTTTCCGGCTTTGCGCAGCATACCTATCATGCGTGTCAAAAATTTGTGACAGAAGGTCTCCTGGTATACTCTCTTCACTTCATGGCGCCAGAACAGTAGCGGTATGTAGACAAGTGATAATTAATTCAGTATTGTTCGCTCTGTTATACCTATAGTGACAGCATATTTCGAAGGAATCAATGAAGTGACGTCAACATAGATAGAGCTCGACCTGGGATACCTGAAGGACAGGCAAGAAAATTCATCGTGTCCCTTTCAGAGGAACCATTTCTAATAGCGCGCTTCAATTTCAGCAATTCACAGAAAATTAAGATCAAAATCGTAGCTTGTTACAATAATCTGATTACCCACACAAATTATATAAAAGATTATCGACTCGACAGTGAACGGAAAGCGGCCCTTAACGCGTTTAATGAAGAAGCTCTCTCAAGGCTCAGTGGGAACACTGGCGTACGTGACTTGTGAGGGAATGGATACGAAATTAGGAAGCTTCACAAAAGGGGAGAATACCTCGGTCCTCCATAAGTGCAATCAAAAACATTAGGACCTTATCCCAATGTCACTAAGTCATGCAGACAAAAGACAAAGATGGTGAAATACAGTTTGATGGAATTCAATATCACAGTTTTGAAACCAGACAGTGAATTCAATAATTTCATTTAAGATGGGTTCCTGCCACACAAACGGAGGTTCGCTATGTATGGAATCCTTTAGTCTATTCATCGGTGCTGCACACGATCACAAAATATTTGCTGTCCTTACACGTGACGATGTTGAAACCCAGACACAAAGGAAACAATTACGAAATCACAGGGATTAATGCTGAAGGCATTTGGCTCGTTATTTCGAAATGGCAGTTTGGCACTCGTTCTTCACAACACAAAAACGTGAATATATTCACCAACAATTGTGCTAAAATCTACCATATACGTGTAAAAGAACAGGAATAATGACGTAACCTACAAAAAACTTAGCCACCATAACTTGTTTAAATTAAAACTGAACACCTTTGTTCTCTTGTCGCAAAAGACAATATTTAACCTACGTAACTTTTATAACTGCGACTGCGGAATACAAATTTATCTTGTTTAACGTCCATAATTAGCTTCATTTATTTTCTTAGTATCAGATACAGCGGTATAGCTGATGTTTTCCAAGCTGTCATTTTATTTGTCTAGTTTCCATGTCTCTACAGTGTATGTAAGCTGTGCTCTCTAACATCACTGTCGCAATATTTATCAGTATTCACTTCTCTATCATTAACAGTGTGACCGTGTGTATTATAAAGCAGGGCCATGAGAAAGCGTAAACAAAAAAATATGACAAACTCGAGAAAAATGTCAGCTATACCGCTAATGTGAGACAGCGACTTGTACATCAGTATGTGAAATTAAGAAAATAAATGAAGTCAGTGACAATGGTGAGTTTTCACAGTAACATTGTTGATTGTTAAGGAAGGAAAATTTATGTTTACTTATGGTAGAACCGTACTTCCGTAATTATAGATTTGGAAACACACGCGAACAAAAAGGAAGATTCAACTACAATGTGATTGTAATGTATTAGCTCCATTAAGTGCTATTACTCAGCGAAAAACCACACTTTGACAGCCGCAACCATTACATGGTGTTCATTCTTACTGAATTATCCCATATTAGTTGATACAGATCAGTAACTCATATTACCGGTAGAACTGAGTCAAATTGAAGAACTGAATGGACAGAATGGTATAAACGCTCTCGCGAAGTCCTCTTCACGAATATGAGTCCTTTCAATTAACGCCGCACGTATTATAGGAGCTTGCAAAGCTTGATTGTTCAAGGGGTGAGTGAACGGGACCTAACATTCATCCCTGATTGCATATGCCCCTAGTGGACTTTGTTATGATTCCCCTTAAACACAAATTGTGTCAACATTATCGCAAGTAATTCATTTTTTTTTAGGTTTTATGGATCTGAGATTCCTTGGAAGTAGCTCAAGATAAGAGTTTTATACATTTGGTGCACTGCTGCAAGAAACTCACATTTTATGACTGAAATGTCGATATCAGTTGCATAGATTTTAAATCTGTTCCCAACTTCAGTCGTACTATTTCTGCCGAAAACATGTATGTCCTCAGTTATTCTATGGACACTGGTGTAGTTGAACATCATTTATTTTCCTGTGTGTGTGTCGATTTGAAACTTCCTGCCAGATTAAAATTGTGTGCCAGACCGAGACTCTAAAACTGCCGCCTTTGCTTTAGCAGGAAATGTTCTGAGAAAGGGACTGCACGAACTTCCCCTCACCAATGTGATTCATGTAGACAGGGTGAGTATCAGACGTGTAGGACTTCAGCATATGTAAATAATAATATGCAACTCTGAGCCGTTTTCGACAAATTCGAGATTCAAAATTTTAAGCTTGCGTATGTATTTTATATGGGAGTACTGTTGAAGGCGTCCCCTGTCGAGTGAGCGAGCATAGTTTCATCAGTGCGAGATCTCTGGATTGAATGTCACTGCCGGTGCTGTCTTTTGTTTTCAATTCCCACTCATACTTTCCAAGGTGTAGATGGTTTGGCAACGTGCAGTATTAAAGTAATATCTCCAAAATGTAATGCACTTATACAGCCTTGCGACTATTATTTGTACATGCAGATATAAAACTTCTATAAAATTTCATGTACATCATCGAAAAGAATAGACAGCTAGCCCCTAGAGAATAATTCATAAAAATTCTGTCAATCGTTCACTTGCAGCTGTCTACACCAATATTCGGTGGTATGCTCCGGTAATGCTTGGCATGTCGCAAAATTGTGTGATGACCGACAATCGTTTATGAATATAAGCCAAGTATGTTTTGCAATAGACATATTTAAAAAAACATGCACATTAGAAAACCCCGGCGTTCATTTCCAGTTGTGTATATTGAGCAAATATTTTTCCGTGTTCTACGGTCATTAATATCCTGATTCGTGCAGTTCTACAAAGGTTACACATTACACTTGTCACAAATGTAGATACAACAATTAAAATTTCTATACTGATTTGATTGATGGCTTTCGTGTGTCTTTTTTTTTTTAATGACAATCCCTACCCAAAAAGGTTTTTTCTCCTTTTTCGGAGTGAAGATTTGGACAATAATGAAACTTAGATACACTTTGATAATTTGATAATTTAATTAATCTGTTGTTAGAATTACATGTGGTGAAAAAACTTCCAGCAGTGAGATTCGATACGGAGACCTCGCCGTTATGGAAATGCGCGCTTACTCGCTCGGCTGCGGACGCCTTCAGTATTACCAACCATAGAAGTCCTTGTAGTGCCCTACACACCCTGGCAAAGTTAATAAAATCGGTGAGGGGGAGTTACGGTTACCTCGTGAGCGATCCAAGCGCTGTTCACACCATTCCCTCACAGGTTTTTCTACCGCCAGTACGTATTTTCCAGCTTCCAAACGTCAAAAAAGCTCTGCTGTGAAGAACTGTGAAGTTTGGAAAGAAGGAGATGAGGTACTGGCGGAAGAAAAGCTGTGAGGGAGCGGCGTGGCTCGTGCTTGGATGGTTCAACCGGTAGAGCGCTTGCCTGCAAAGGGCGCAAGTCGCAGGTTCGGCACGCAGTTTGAATCTTCCAGGAAGAATGTAATATGTTGATTCTGTACCGGTTGCGTTTCAACGATTGGCTGTGTTCTGTCGCTCACTACACATATATGCTTGGGATCATTTTCAGATACGTTTGCAGGGTGAAAGAGATGGGAGCCCACCTTTGTTGTGGACATGACCGTAAGGTTGGCCAGAGTTTTTTTCTGTAACAGTGTGTTTTTGAGATCTCTATGTTTTATGACCCTGTCTGATCATAAATAAATATTTTGCGGCAGACACTAGATTTTAAATACTTGATTATACTACAGAAATACTTTATTAACCAACGTACAAATTGTTGACCAAGATCTACAGTAGTGTGCTACTCAATTTAACTATGTGGCACAATACATGTCCAGCACAATAAATTTAAAATGAATCCTAACCACCCGACGTCGACACTGTGCTCATGTACTAGTAGACGTAAAAGAGTCTTAACACTATTGATGATCCACTTGTCTATCGGAAGTGAAGTCTAGGCTTACGTACGATCAGCTCCTGGCACCATTCAAAAAGGCACATCGCAAGCATCCAGGCATTAGAAAAAAACTCGAACCACTGGCTCTGGGGAAAAATGCAAGTGCACCTGTATGATAAGGACGTAGGGTCTGGGTTGGCCAGGTTTCACTACATGTTTCTACGAGAGTTGGAGCGTTGAAACCATAGTAACTCTCAAAGTAACTTAATGAATTCAGAATACCATATTTCAATACGAAACTGATTTGGATACATCTTTAGTTTCCCGCTGATATTTTCAAGGCGCACTACACACCGAGGTGACAAAAGTAATGGGATATCGATATACACGTATACAGATGGCGATAGTATCGTGTATACAAGGTATAGTATAGAAGGGCAGAACATTAGCTGAGCTGTCGTCTGTACGCTGATGATTTATGTGAAAAGTTGCCCAACATGAGTATGGCAGCACGACGGGATTAAAAGACTTTGAACGAGGAGTGGTAGTTCGAGCTAGACGCATGGGACGCTCTGTTTCGGAAATCCACAGTTTCAAGAGTATGTCGAGGATACCACATTTCACATGTCAGACATTACCTCTCGACACGGACAATGTAGTGGCCGACAGCCTTCACTTAACGACGGAGAGCAGCTGCGTCTGCATAGCGTTCTCAGTGCTAACAAGCAACACTGCTTGAAATAACCAGGGAAATCAATGTGGGACGTACGGCGAACGTATCCGTTAGGTCAGTGCGCCGAAATCTGGCGTTAGTAGGATATGGCAGCAGACAATCGACGCGTGTGCCTTTGCTAACAGCGTGAAATCGCCTGCAGCGCCTTTTCTGGGCTCGTAGCCATGTAGGGTGGACCCTAAAAGACTGGAAAACCGTGGCCTGGTCAGATGAGTCACGATTTCAGTTGGTAAACCTGATGGTAGCGTTCGAATGTGGTGTACACCCCACGAAGCCATGGACCCAAACTGTCAACAAGACACTGTGCATGCTGGTAGTGGCTCCATAGTGGTGTGAACTGCGTTTACCTGGAACGGACTGGGACCTCTGGTCTAAAAAAACCGATCATTGTTTAGAAATGGTTACGTTCGGCTATTTGGAGGCCGTCTGCATTCATAGACATCATGTTCCCAACCAACGATATTATTGTTATTCGCGATCAGTTTGAAGAACATTCTGGAGAGTTCTAGGGAATGATACGACTATCCAGTTGGCCCGACATGAATCCCATCGAACATTAATGAGACATAATCGAGAACTTTGTTCGTGCACAAAATCTTGCATTGGCAACACTTTACCAGTTATAGATGGTTATAGAGGCAGCATGGATGAGTATTTCGACAGGGGACATCGAACGACTTTTGAGTCCATGCTACGTCACGTTATAGCACTAGGCCGGGCAAAAGGACGTCCGACACGATGTTAGGAGGTAACCCATGACTTTTTTCACCACAGAGTACAGTAATAGAACAGTGGAAGTACGAAGGTAATTGGAACGGTTCGTAGAGTGGGCTACTGGTATTGCGTAAGTAGTATGTCACTTTTAATGAAATATTGAAATATGGAAAAGAAAAAATTAGCTACGCAAGGAACTCCAAAGCAGTTTAGATACACAGTGAAAACCTCAACAAATAGAGCATTTGTAGCAAAGCAACAAATCAAGTATATATTACAGTATATCCTTAGCCGTTTTGGACAAACTGTACTTTAAAGCACTAGTTAAAATATAATACCGATATGTTTATATGATCCAGACGAATGATCAAACTAATATCTATAACTCATGAAATATTTCTTCTACTTGTAAGTCAAATAATTTTGAGGCTGCTTAAACAATATAAAGCATAGAATAGTTCAGAGGAAAGAATATATTTTTCTGTTCAGGGCCAACATTGTTTCGCAATATAACTTCACATGTACCCAAACAATATGGGATGTGTAATAATTTATGTATAAATGACTATTAGGCCGATGAATATGTCTGCATGCTACTGAAGCACGTTGTGCCAGTAAATATCGGAATGGAAAAGTGACAGAAGCTGAAAACCTGTTCTTATATAAATTTTGTCAGGCAGTCACACACTTCGACTGAGCCTACGCAACGTCTATAAATATAAGGTTACAGAAAAATAGTGAACCGCACAGTATTGTGTTCCATTACTTAGAAAGTGCTCAGGGTTTCCCTTTTCATCATGTCCTCCTACTATGAGATACCTATTGTTACCGAGGAAATGACTGAAAAAAACTATACGGTGCAGTGTCGTGAGAACTGAAAGATGCTCCGAATCGTGCGAACAATATTCTGACGTTCTGCGCTCATCTGTCTCCGCCAGTTGCGTGTTAGTGAGCTGGTGGAATTTCGCAGCTCCTCGGCAGGAGCACAAAAGCACCAGTCCGACACAATGGAACAAATGCAAATTGGTGCGCCGCCGCAGTGCCCAAGTGAACGAGCGAGAATGGGATTTCTGCGGGGGCGGAAGCCCGCCTCCGGCATACAAAACCTTCCGCGTGCACGCACTAGGCGCAGGTGCGGCCTACACACCGTCACGCAGCGCAGTGATAAAACACCGCAGGGGGCGCTCTCGTGGCGCTTAAGTCAGCCGCAAGGCTGCTGGGGCAGGCACAGCCACAGTAGGCAACCCACGCAACGCAGGCCTTGGAGCCGTTCTTGTGACAAGTAGTGATTCCTTTACACACCCCAGTATAGTCTTATATTCATATACGCTTCAACGCTTCCCTTCCATCATACAGAGGATATCATACAAATGTCCTTTTGGTTGGTGCTGGAGCTGCGCGCAGCAAGAAATTCTGCTAAGAAAATCACCCATTCCTAAAACATAGTTGTTGTTGTTGTTGTTATGGTAGCTCTCCACGTTATTCTATTCTGTACAAGGAGCTCTTCTCTACGTACCTCCTACATCCCACATCTAGCTGAAGCTGCTTACTTTGACATGCAAGGTCAACGTCAACACCTTAATCGATGCTTACATCCACATCTCTCTCTCTCTCTCTCTCTCTCTCTCTCTCTCACACACACACACACACACACACACAGAAATAAATACAAAGTTGCCTTTATCACCAAACTGACTGTTCATTGATGCCTCAGTATCCCTTCTATCAAAATATCACTTCTGTTAGTCAATATGTGTAATAATTGTTTTTCCCCATTTAGAATCATTACCCCCTCATTAATAATCTGTTATACCCAGTAACACATGAACATTCTTCTGCAGCACAAATTTTCAACTTTTTTCTTGTCTTAACTGTTTATCCCCCCATTTCACTCTCATCCAAAGTTATACTCCATATAGAGACCATCAGAAAATACATCCAAATACTAAAATTTACATATGATGTTAGAAAGTTCTCTCTGAGATCGTCTTTTATTGCTGTTTCTAGTCTGAATTTAATGTCTTATCTACTTCGGCCATGGCCTAGTTTAGTTATCAAATAGACTTACTTCATTTCTTAATGTAATTCCTGTGAGATGCGTGATTTGATTCGACTACCTTGGATTGCCATTATTTTATTTTCTATTTTCGTATGTTTATACTACAATTTGTTTTCCACCTTTATATTGATTCCTTATACTGCTTTCTCAATGTATAGCTTGAGTAACACTAAAGACTTGCTAAAATCTTTTCTCGCTTCAGTCTCAGCTCTTGCTTCCCTTCAAATCTTATAGGCCCTTGAATGTCCCAAATGATATATATCGAGATAACTGATTTCACTGCGGAAATATATCGTACCAATATTCGTAGGAACATAAACAGAGAAACACTAAATTAAACACAAAAATGTACTTATGTACCATACCTCGAAAAATGACATGAAGAACTGAATGTGTGTTGTAGGTTGGAAAGCAGAAACTGGCACTTAAAATAGGTCTAAAAATTAGGAAGAAGTGCAATTTTGTTTTGTTTTAAAGCCACTAAATTCGCAGACGTTTTAAGGACAACAATTGGATAGCATCATATTCCTGTCGTTGTTCGATCAGCACCGTAGTCTCAAGGCAGAGAAAAGCTTCGTCACTCGATGCTACTCTTTCAACACAATCGTTGTCGCTAGACTCATTCTTGTCGTCCACGACACAAACATCCCTCAGCCAGGGTAACCATATTCGAGACATTCTTGAATATGTTCCTGATAGCATTTGTCAAATCCTGGAATTTGTTTAATCAGCCAGTCATATAAAATACAGATTGGCAATTTGGTGGCTCTCGTATGTAGTGACGGACTATGTCGTTCATGCTAGTGTAGTGAGGTTGACAAAAACCTAGGATACTGGTACCCTACACACCAGAATCCTTCAGGTCAATTTCTTTTTGCAGCTGTTGAATTTTTTCATTACATTTTTCCTTGTCATTGCAAGACGCAGCAGTGCGTTTAGTAAGGTTTAAAGATTTTCAGTGACGCTCTGGTCAGTCGTTTGGACGACTGAAGTAAAGTTTTTCTTTGGCTTGAAATTTCTGAAGGATGTCTTTTAGCATTATCAGTTAACAACAAAACATTTGCCCACTGGAGTACTTACTGTTAGCTTACGTTTCGGTTCATCGGTATATGCACTGTTGTTATAAATAACAATTAAAATCTATAAATTATTCAAATGAATGCTTGTAAAGAATAATGAAGAAGAGTTTTAGCAGCCAACATTGGTTTGCTCATCAGAATATACTGCTTCACAGACGAGTTCTTAGACAGTAACGCCATTTAGTATTATGCGTTTCGGAACTAAAGCCAGATGACATTTATAAAATAATTCGATGAATAAAGAAAGACACTGGGAAAGGATAAAGTTGCAGCAGAAATTGCTCAAGCTGGAGAAGAAAAAATGCTCACTGAAACTGTAAAATTATTCACAAACAAATTATTCACAACAAACAAATTATTCACAAACAAACTTTCTGCTAAGCGAAATATTTCCCCGAAATTGAAACAGTATTATAATCGTAAGAACAGACATATAAACTGTTAGAGGTACCAGCTTCCGCTTCATTATGTACAAGGTAGTTTTCAACACAATAAAAAACAATATAATCAGGCAAAACAAAAACTATTTTGACGTTGACGTACGGCAGGTTGATATTGAAGGAAATTATGGAATTGAAAAATTAGTATTAATTATCACTTTCTGCGAGACTCGGATTATGAGGAAGCTTTGGTTCCAATTTCGATAAAATATGACTAAAAGCTTTGAGAACTGGAGTACGGTTTCAAAGTATGTTAGTATATTAAAACATATGTAGCTTTAGATCATCCCACAGTTTTCATTAGAACTCTTCAGGGAAACAGAAAACACAGGAGTAAAATTCGCGTGTTCATTCGAAGTAATAAGTTTACAGTATTGCTAATATTTACTTAAACGACAAAATGTGTTCTAAACTAATATTGTCACCTAATACTTCCACTCTGTCTAGTTTATGAACATTATGTTTTAGTTGCTCAGACAATCAGTCAGTCAATGCATCGGTCAAAAAATACTGTGTAATCCTTTTTCCATTCCGTAGTATCCAACTCGTCTCTGTTACTCATCAGTAACAAAAAAAGTCTAACGTCTAGGGGCAGATGATTTTGTCTAAATGTACCTATTTTCATCAACGCAGCAATCTGACAACGATATGTGTGCCCTAGTGTACTGTGAATGAAACCAAGTGCTGAAATTTGTAATCTACTTGCAACGAACGAAATTATGTGAGGACGGATTGCTGTTACTGCTGTAATTATCTCCCATACACTTCAGTGTCATATACACCAGTGCTCATAGACATGTTAAACTTGTTGATGAAGAGCCACTACAGATACCAACTTTATTCACAAGCGCAGAAAGCATATGCGCAGTTATCCACACGAACAGAAGTTAGGCTATTGTAGTCTGTTCCCAGTATAAGTTAAAACAACGGTATTAAATTATGTGGTTAGCAGAGTATCGTCACTTCCCAATATGGTATAACTTTTTATAGTTTCGGTTGGTCATACTGTAAAGCATAGCCACGAAAATGTAGTCTATTTTCCCCAGCCCTTTGACGATTCTCATCCTCTCTACATTCGAGCGTATACTCTTGCACTCAGTATTACCATGTTTTCTTAATAAAGATTCTTTATTCTACAAAACAGAACCTTATTTGCATTTTTATAGCAGACATTTGTACTCCACAGTCCACCGTGCGGTGTTCTTCACGCCAGCGAAATTTCTTCCTCTTGGTGTCGTACTCGTAGCTCCCGTGTGATAAAGAATTTTTGTACGTGCACTTACTATATGCGCCTTTTCAGTTTATTAATATCTGTGCATCAGAACGATTGACTAGTAACGAGCTCATATCCATAGGGAACATTTGCTGCTTAAGAAACACGATCACGCCTAGACATCCGTTTTCAAATGACATGCTATTAAGCAGATGAAAATTTGAAGAGAGTAATTATTAACATTCCGTTACTAACATGAATAGAGGTAAATGAACATTTCAAAGTAAATTCGTTTTAAAATAGCTATTTATGCCTATCCGTTCGAAGTCATACACATACAGTCTCGATATAACGATACTATCTTTCTCTCTAAGTCGCCCGACACTCGGCATGATGTTGTTGTTGTGGTCTTCAGTCCAGAGACTGGTTCGATGCAGCTCTCCATGCTACTCTATCCTGTTCAAGCTTCTTCATCTCCCAGAACACTCTGCAACCTACACCCTTCTGAATCTGTTTTGTGTATTCACCTCTTGGTCTCCCTCTACGATTTTTACCCTCCACGCTTCCCTCAAATACTAAATTGAAGATCCCTTGATGTCTCAGAATATGCCCTATCAACCGATCCCTTCTTCTAGTCAAGTTGTGCCACAAACTCCTCTTCTCCCCAATTCCATTCAACACCTCCTCATTAGTTATGTGATCTACCCATCTAATCTTCAGCGTTTTTCTGTGCACCACATTTCGAAATATTATATTCTCTTCTTTATAAACTATTTATCGTCCATTTTTCATTTCCATACATGGCTACACTCCATGCAAATACTTTCAGAAACGACTTCCTGACACTTAAATCAATACTCGATGTTAACAAATTTCTCTTCTTCAGAACCTTGTCATTGCCAGTCTACATTTTATATCCCCTATACTTCGACCATCATCTGTTATTTTGCTCCCCAAATAGCAAAATTCCTTTACCACTTTAAGTGTCTAATTTCCTAATCTAATTCCCTCAGCATCACCTGCCCTAATTCGACTACATTCCATTATCCTCGTTTTGCTTTTGTGGAAGTTCATTTTATACCCTCCTTTGAAGACTCTGTCCATTCCGTGCAACTGCTCTTCCAAGTCCTTTGCTGTCTCTGACAGAATTACAATGTTATCGGCGAACCTCAAAGTTTTTATTTCTTGTCCGTGGATTTTAATTACTATTCCTTTTTTTTTTTTTTTTTTTTTTTTTACTGCTTGCTCAATACACAGATTGAATAACATCGAGGAGACGCTACAACCATGTCTCACTCCCTTCCCAATTGTAAATGGCCTTTCGCTCCCTGTATTTTACCCATGCTACCTTCAGTGTTTGAAAGAGAGTATTCCAATAAACATTGTCAAAAGCTTTCTCTAAGGTTACAAATGCTAGAAACGTAGATTTGTCTTTCCTTAATCTAGTTTCTAATATAAGTCGTAGGGTCAGTATTGCATCACGTGTTCTAACATTTCTACGGAATCCAAACTGATCTTCCCCAAGGTTTTCCATTCGTCTGTAACGAATTCGTGTTAGTACTTTGCAGCCGTAGCTTATTAATCTGATAGTTCGGTAATTTTCACATCTGTCAACACCGGCTTTCTTTCGGATTGAAATTATTATATTCTTCTTGAAGTCTGAGGGTATTTCGCCTGTCTTATACATCTTGCTCAACAGATGGTAGAGTTTTGTCAGGACTGGCTCTCCCAAGGCTATCAGTATTTCTAACGGAATGTTGTCTATTCCCGGGGACTTGTTTCGACTCAGGTCTTTCAGTGCTCTGTCATACTCTTCACGCAGTATCATATCTCCTTTTTCATTGTCATCTACATTCTCTTCCATTTCAATAATACTGTGCTCAAGTACATCCCTTGTATGGACCCTCTATATACTCCTTCCACCTTTCTGCCCTTCTTTGAATAGAACTGTATTTTCACCTGAGCTCTTGATATTCGTCCAAGTGATTCTCTATTCTCCAAAGGTCTCGGCATATGAAACATTATTTCTCCCAAAGTCAATATAAAATCAGTTGCTTTTACTATAACTCGCAGTCATGAAACCTTGCAGTGAATGATTTACGTTCACCAATCATTTGAAAGCCATATTATCGGTGCACCAATCTACGAAAAGTTCGATTATTCCCACTAAAACTGATACCTTATGACTCCGTGGCCTAACGGATAAGGCTGCATACGCCGTATACCAAGGATACAAGTTCATATCCTTATGTAGTTTCCGATGCTGTTTAAAGGGGACCTGAGTGCGCTGGCGTGATGAAAGGAGCATTGCATGTCTGGTTACCTGTACTGTGACGAGAAGCTACAGTTCAGCCGTTCAATAAATCCTGCCACTTGCGTCAAGCAAAACCATTTACCACCGTTTGGTCACGTTGAAGGCCAAAGCGAATTAAGCCTGCAGCAGGAGAAGAATCTGATGCTTTAGGTAACGGTCGGAATAGCTGTTATGACTGCATCCGAAGCACAGACACCAATACGCCATCGATGAGCTAATCTTCGACAATCGGCCGCTATGTACGAGGCGGTTTTTAAGTAAGTACCGCTTTGAAATTAAAAAAAGACGTGCCAAGATATCTCAATAATTTTGTTTTTACATGAGAGCCTGTACCTTAATCTACTTTTCTAAATAATTTCCGTCAATATTGATGCACTTGTCATAACGTTGTACCAGTTTTTGAATACCCTCCTCATAGAAGTCTGCCGCCTGACTTGTTAACCACTGCATCACCACTGTTTTGACTTCGTCATCGTCTTGAAGACGTTGACCGCCCAGGTGTTTCTTCAAGTGCAAGAACAGATGGCAGTCACTGGGCGCAAGATCGGGGCTGTACGGAGGATGATCTAGAGTTTCCCATCGAAAAGATGTAATGAGATCTTTGATCTGATTCGCCACATGCGGACGGGCATTGTCTTGCAGCAAAACGATGCTCTTGCTCAACTTCCATGGACTGTTGCTTTGATTCTGATGTGTCGTAGGCCACCCATGTTTCATCGCCGGTAACAATTTGGCTTAATAAATCAGCATTGTCGTTGTGGTACCGCTCAAGGAAAGTCAATGTATTGTCTAAACGTTTGGTTTTGTGCACATCCGTCAACATCTTCGGTATCCAACGTTCGCACAATTTTTGGTAATTCAAGTGCTCGGTCACAATGCCATACAAAACACTACGAGAAACATTAGTAAAGTCACCCCGCAAGGAGGAAATCGTGAAGCGTCTGTTTTCTCTCACCTTGTTGTCCACTTCCTGCACCAAACTTTCATTAACGACCGAAGGACGCCCACTCCGTTGTTCATCATGCACATTTGTGCTGCCATCTCTAAATGCGCTCACCCACTTTCTTACCATTCCATCACTCATAACGTAAACAGCGCAGATCTCACGATGAATATCGATCGCTTTTAGGCCTTTAGCACTAAGAAATCTCATAACAGCCCGTACTTCACAGTCCGCGGAACTCACGATTATCGGAGGCATTTTAAACACTCAGTACACAACGTAAAAAAGGAAGAATCGGACTGTAATGGCGTCAGTGAGTAGATTAAGGTACAGGCTTTCAAAATTATTGATATATGTTAGCACGGAATTTTTTAAATTTCAAAACGGCACTTACTGAAGAAAACACACCTCGTACTATCACTTCACGGAACCTCTCTTCTTGACTTCATTTTTATGTGTGAGAAACGGGCCCGCAATCAGTGGCACTGTTTGAAAAGATCTCTTCAGTACCTCAGGACACTTTCGTACCCGTTGCCCAAGGCAACAAATTCTGAAGAGCCTGAGATGTAGATCGACGTGATCTGAGTGTTGACTGGTATAGCTGCAGGCACATGACGTGGTAATGAAAATACATAAAGTCCAATCAAGTCAACGTGCAATAACCCCTCACAGATGACAATGGTAGCACTGTCAGCGGAGGGTATACAGGGTGTTACAAAAAGGTACGGCCAAACTTTCAGGAGACATTCCTCACACACAAATAAAGAAAAGATGTTATGTGGACGTGTGTCTGGAAACGCTTGATTTCCAAGTTAGAACTCATTTTATTACTTCCCTTCAAATCACATTAATCGTGGAATGGAAACACACAGCAACAGAACGTACCAGCGTGACTTTAAACACTTTTTTACAGGAAATGTCCTCTATTAGCGAGGATACATGCATCCACCCTCCGTAGCATGGAATCCCTGATGCGCTGATGCAGCCTCGGAGAATGGCGTATTGTATGACAGCCGTCCACAATACGAGCACGAAGAGTCTTTACATTTGGCACCGGGGTTGCGTAGACAAGAGCTTTCAAACGCCCCCATAAATGAAAGTCAAGAGGGTTGAGGTCAGGAGAGCGTGGAGGCCATGGAATTGGTCCACCTCTACCAATCCATCGGTCACCGAATCTGTTGTTGAGAAGCGTACGAACACTTCGACTGAAATGTGCAGGAGCTCCATCGTGCATGAACCACATGTTGTGTCGTACTTGTAAAGGCACGTGTTCTAGCAGCACAGGTACAGTATCCCGTATGAAATCATCATAACGTGCTCCATTGAGCGTAGGTGGAAGAACAAGGGGCCCAATCAAGATATCACCAACAATGCCTGCCCAACGTTCATGTAAATCTGTGTTGATGACGTGATTGCACAATTGCGTGCGGATTCTCGTCAGCCCACACATGTTGATTGTGAAAATTTACCATTTGATCACGTTGCAATGAAGCCTCATCCGTAAAGAGAACATTTGCACTGAAATGAGGATTGACACATTGTTGAATGAACCATTCGTAGAAGTGTACCCGTGGAGGCCAATCAGCTGCTGATAGTGCCCGCACACGCTGTACATGGTACGGAAACAACTGGTTCTCCCGTAGCACTCTCCATACAGTGACGTGGTCAACCATACCTTGTACAGGAGCAACGTCTCTGACAGTGACATTAGGGTTATCGTCAACTGCACGAAGAATTGCCTCGTCCATTGCAGGTGTCCTCGTCGTTCTAGGTCTTCCCCAGTCGCGAGTCATAGGCTGGGATGTTCGGTGGTCCCTAAGACGCCGATGAATTGCTTCGAACGTCTTCCTGTCGGGACACCTTCGTTCTGGAAATCTGTCTCGATATAAACGTACCGCGCCACGGCTATTGCCCCGTGCTAATCCATACATCAAATAGGCATCTGCCAACTCCGCATTTGTAAACACTGCACTGACTGCAAAACCACGATCGTGATGAACACTAACCTGTTGATGCTACGTACTGATGTGCTTGATTCTAGTACTGTAGAGCAATGAGTCCCATGTCAACACAAGCACCGAAGTCAACATTACGTTCCTTCAATTGGGCCAACTGGCGGTGCATCGAGGACGTACAGTACATACTGACGAAACTAAAATGAGCTGTAACATGGAAATTAAGCGTTTCCGGTCACATGTCCACATAACATGTTTTCTTTATTTGTGTGTGAGGAATGTTTCCTGAAAGTTTGGCCATACCTTTTTGTAACACCCTGTATAAGGAGTATCGAAAGGACGCGGTAAACAGTGTATTCATTACAATAAAATTTTCCCCGAGGGATTTAAGTCTCATCTTTATCTGCGATAATGTTAGATGCTGCAAAAATTAATTAAAATTTGTACGGCGGCCCTGATTCGAACACGGGTTTTCTTGCTTTATTGGCAGAAATGCTGATCATTACACCATCGCAGCACTAGGGTCAATATTGCTGCACGAAGTACCCAACATTTTGTTGGGCAGGGCATTCGAGTTGGGTAGTTCGTGCAGCACTATTGATCCTAGTGCTGCGATGGTGTAATGATCAGAATTTCTGGCAACTAAGCAAGAAGACCCGGATTCAAGTCTCAGCCGCGGTACAAATTTTAATTCATTTTTTCAGCTGCTAACATTATCACAGATAAAGTGTACTCATTGTCACAATGCATAAAAGTCCAAAAGAGCACGATTGTTGGCTTCAGACGAAGCGTGGAAACATTTCTGAAGCGCTAAGTTTGTAAACTGTTCGCATGCCCCCACGGTTAAGGTACTCCGTCCATAGCAGAATAGCGGTATCAAAATCTGGCACTAAGGCAACTGTGGTGCACCAAGGGATGTAGATGACACGGGTGAGCGACGATTGTGGAGATGTGTAGGGATGGATAGACGTGTGACTCTTGAGCAACTGACCACTCATATGAAGCCCGCCCGGTTAGCCGTACGATCTAACGCACTGCTTTCTGAGCGGGAAGGCGTGCCGGTTCCCGGCACAAATCCTCCCGAACGATTAGTGTTGAGGTCCGGCATGCTGGCCAGTCTGTGGATGGTTTTTAAGGCGGTTTTACATCTGCCTCGGCGATTGCGGCCTCGTTCCCCTTCTTCCGCCTCAGTTACACTATGTCGGCGATTGTTGTGCAGACATTGTCTCCACGTACGCGTACACCGTAATTACTCTAAAACGCAAACATTTGGGGTTACACTAGTCTGGTGTGAGACGTTCCCGGGGTTTCACTGCGTGCCGAACCGTACAATAACCCTGGGTTCGGTGTGGGGTGAGTGGACTGCTGTAGCCTGTTGTGGGGTTGTGGAACACTGAGGGCTACGGCGGGGACGAAGCCTCTCCGTCGTTTCTAGGTCCCCAGATCCATACAATGCAATACAATGCCAATATGAACCAAGGGGCAAGCAGTAGTGTCTCTTCAACGATAGTTCAGTGGACGTGCTTCTTCTGGACCTCTACAGCTGGCTCCAGGTTCATACGTCCATGTTCACTGCTGTTCGTCGATGACTAAGGCTGGACTCTGCAAGCCAACATCGCAACTGGACGTCTACTGTGTGGTTGCAGGTGGCCTTTTCAGATGAATCTCACTTTATGCTCCATCGGACTGTCGGGCACTGGCGAGTACGGCTGTAACATCTGAAACAAAACAATCTGCATTTTCGTCGGAAGGTTAAGACTGGAGGTCATTCCCTGGGTGATCTCGTCTTTCTGGCAAGCACAGTGAATCACGTATGCTTCTATCCATGTCCACTCCTACATGCAGTTTGTTTTTCTTCGGCACAACAGCATCTACCAGCAGGACAATGCAATGTGTTACATGGGTCGCAGTCTGCGTGCTTCGAAGAGCACCAGGACGAGTTTACTATACTCCCCTGGCCACCATCCACCCCCCCCCCCCCCTCCCCAAACCCGGATTTAAACCCAGTGGACAGTCTGTGGGAACACTTTCACTCGGGTGGTCGCGTCATGGACCGAGAAACGTAGAGCATCTGCCAAGGCACAGGAGACGGCCCAGCTACACATCCATGTCGGTACCTTCCAGCGCGTTTTCCTCCACGCTGCTAAAGGTGGCTATTCAAGCCTTTACCAGATGGTCATACACTACGGCCATTAAATTTGCTACACCAAGAAGAAATGCAGTATTCATTGGACAAATGTACTAGAAGTACAAGGTGATTATATTTTCATGCAATTTGGGTGCATAGATTCTGAGAAATAAGTACGCAGAACAACCACCTCTGGCCGTAATAACGGCCTTGACACTCCTGGGCATTGAGTCAAACACAACTTGGATGTTGTGTACAGGTACAGCTGCCCCTGCAGCTTCAACACGATACCACAGTTCATCAAGAGTAGTGACTGACGTATTGTGACGAGCCAGTTGCTCGGGCACCATTCACCAGACGTCTTCAATTGGTGAGAGATGTGGAGAATGTGTTGGCCAGGGCAGCAGTCGAACATTTTCTGTTTCCAGAAAGACCCGTACAGGACCTGAATCGTGCGGTCATGCATTATCCTGCTAAAAATGTAGGATTTCGCAGGGCTCGAATGAAGGGTAGAGCCACGGGTAGTAACAAATCTGAAATGTAACGTCCACTGTTCAAAGTGCCATCAGTGCGAACAAGAGGTGACCGAGACGTGTAACCAATGGCACCCCACACCATCACGCCGGGTGATACGCCAGTAGGGCGATGACGAATACAAGCTTCCAATGTGCGTTCACCGCGAAGTCGCCACACACGGATACTGCAAACAGAATCTGGATTGAAACTTCCTGGCAGATTAAAACTGTGTGCCCGACCGAGACTCGAACTCGGGACCTTTGCCTTTCGCGGGCAAGTGCTCTACCAACTGAGCTACCGAAGCACGACCCACGTCCGGTACTCACAGCCTTACTTCTGCCAGTATCCGTCTCCTACCTTCCAAACTTTACAGAAGCTTTTCTGCGAAACTTGCAGAACTAGCACTCCTGAAAGAAAGGATATTGCGGAGACATGGCTTAGCCACAGCCTGGGGGATGTTTCCAGAATGAGATTTTCACTCTGCAGCGGAGTGTGCGCTGATATGAAACTTCCTGGCAGATTAAAACTGTGTGCCCGACCGAGACTCGAACTCGGGACCTTTGCCTTTCTCGGGCAAGTGCTCTACCAACTGGCAGAAGTAAGGGTGTGAGTACCGGACGTGAGTCGTGCTTCGGTAGCTCAGTTGGTAGAGCACTTGCCCGCGAGAGGCAAAGGTCCCGAGTTCGAGTCTCGGTCGGGCACACAGTTTTAATCTGCCAGGAAGTTTCATATCAGCGCACACTCCGCTGCAGAGTGAAAATCTCATTCTAGAATCTGGATTAATCCGAAGAAATGAAGTTTTGCCATTTGTGCCCCAGGTTCATCCTTGAGTACACCATCGCAGGCGCTCCTGTCTGTGATGCAGCGTCAAGGTAACCGCAGTCATGGTCTCCGAGCTCATAGTACATACTGCTGCAAACGTCGTCGAACTATTCGTGCAGATGGTTGTTGTCTTGCAAACGTCCCCATCTGTTGCCTGCACGATCCGTTACAGCCATACTGATAAGATACCTGTCATCTCAACTGCTAGTGCTACGAGGCCGTTGGGATCCAGCACGGCGTTCCGTATTACCCTCCTGAACCCATCGATTCCATATGGTGCTAACAGTCATTGGATCTCGACCAACGCGAGCAGCAATGTCGCGATACGATAAATAGCAATCGCGATAGGCTGTAATCCGAGCTTTATGAAAGTCGGAAACGTAATGGTACGCATTTCTCCTCCTTACACGAGGCATCACAACAACGTTACACCAGGCAACGCCGGTAAACTGCTGTTTGTGTATGAGAAATCGGTTGGAAACATTCCTTATGTCAGCGCGTTGTAGGTGTCGCCACCGGCTCCAACGTTGTGTGAATGCTCTGAAAAGCTAATCATTTGCATATCACAGCATCTTCTTCCTGTGGATTAAATTTCACGTCTGTAACACGACATCTTTGTAATGTATTGGTCACTAGTGTCATACAAACGTTGTTAACATTCTACATCTTTATACTTCATGTCCTCATATTTTCAGTCCTCAGTCGCTAGAGGTCTCCGAATTGTAGAGTGTAACATGGCTGTGTGTAACGTAACTATGTCGTTGCGTGAGAAACGACGGGCCGCAAGCGAGTTCGCCCGCCATCTCCTTCACCATGCCAACGCGATACCACACACACAAACGCTGAAACGTTTTCAACAATCCCACGCCTCGGGTTCACTGTCATCGATCATCCACCATACAGTCCCCATTTGGTCCCGTCTGAATTTGACCTGTTTACATAACGTTAAAAACACTTTCGAGGACTTCACTTCGATAGCGATGAAGTAGTGCAAACAGAAGTGAGATTGTGGCTCCATCAACTAAGTCCATCTATAGTATCAGTTACAAAAAACAGGTCTCTAATTGGGAGAAATGTGTTTGTCACCAGCATGACTACGTCGCGAAATAAAAATGTAGACATCAACAATAAGAATGTAGGGCCGGCGAGAGTGGCCGAGCGGTTCTAGGCGCTTCACTCTGGAAACGCGCCACCGCTACGGTGCCTCGGGCATGGATGTGTGTGATGTCCTTAGGTTAGTTAGGTTTAAGTAGTTCTAACTTTTAGGGGACTTATGACCTCTGAAGTTAAGTCCCATAGTGCTCTGAGCCATTTGAACCATTTTTTTTGTTTTTGAGAATGTATAATATTTAATATTTTGGTTTAATTTAAAAAGCTTTAAGTGTTTTCACATAGAAAATTCGGAGGCATTACTTTTCAGCACGCTGTCGTATATGCAGGAAGCTGTCATAGGGTGTGCTGGGGGGTTGGGTGGGGGATGGGGGGTGGGAGGAGTTGTATCTTGGGCACCGCTCATATCACCTCTTATCGCACTACACTGACAAAATGTGTTTCCTGCTCCTTTCGTTTATTACAGTACGTACATGCGGAGCCCAGACAGTTCGTCTGTTGTAACATGAATTAAAATAAATTGTTTATTACTTCAGTTCACGTGAGTACTTTTTTGTGCCCGCATATGTAATTGTTATGTTTAATTTTTCTGACAGGTAAGTGTTAGTTACCCTCCGATCCAAAAGTACAGAAATTGGACTATCTTTTGATTCATTGATGAGACTAGCATTTGACTTGGAAGCTGCTACATAAAATTGATAATCTCTTTTTCTGCGACTGGATAACAAACATCGATAGCTGGGGTGTTCAAACCATTACGTTTCTCTGTTTCAGGATCCACCAACACTCATCTCGTTGATGCTGAGCACCAACATGCCGCGTCCTTTCTGCATTGTTCCACTGTTGCTGACGTCTGTATTTATGGGTGAGTATTTTTGCACTGATTTATGTCAGTAACATTTTAGCCGATTCTACTGTCCCAAACAGGCCGCCTAAAAATTACCTTCAACACGCAGACGTACAAAAATCGTTTCCAGCGAAACAATCCAGGTATCTGCGTTAAAGTGGCTCAGGGAAAAGACAGAAAACCGAATTTTCTATTTCCCAAAAGTGAGCTAAGTTTCTTAATCGCTGCTTTGTTCAGTGTTACCAAAAGACTTCTGCTAAACACACTCGTTGTGACATCATATTTGGCTTTCAAAGGCAGATAAGCCCATAATGTCCGCACCAGAGAATCTTCTTTTCTTGCAAATAAAGGGTTGAATTGATTAACCTCTATCTAAACACAATAATATGGTCCCACAAAGCAAAGAATTTGATGTTTTTGTTCATAACTGGAAGCACTCGTCACTGCAGCAATTTTACAGTCATCGCTCCAGCAGAGCTAACAGAACTATCTGTCAAAATAAAATCCGTGGATATCTTCGTATTCACCACTCTCAGACAAGTGTAACATGCTGATTCAGAATACGCAAACTATTCCTCATGTTCTTTGTGGATGGCGAATTGCAACTGTGATTTGGTAGTTTAAGTCGGTTTAACACGCAACCAATTGCTTTTTGAATTTGATACGTATTTATCGTACCGGTAATTAGTTTTCGAGCCAGTGCAGACTCATCAGACGGGCAATTTCTTCGTGACATCCTCATAATACACGATCACCAGCGTACACACACACACACACACACACACACACACACACACACACACACACACACACACACACGCACGCACGCACAGACACAAACCCACAGTATCTAGGTGCACTTGGTTCCATAGTAAACAAACCAGTAAAATCAAGTGCTCCTAAATGTGTGTGTGTGTGTGAGGTGACACAACGTACATTACACTGTTCTCCAAAAAAAAACTTTTTTCTATTTCTGATAAAAAATATTGTGATCCTGGTTGTGTTTTGGGTGCTGAATTGAAAACTGTTTTTGGGTTTTTTTCTGTCAGGGATAGTTTATGCGTAATCGCAATTTTATTTCTCTTTTCAGTTTCTGAAATAGTGCAGCAATCGTGAGGTGAAATTCGACAAAAAAATGCACATCTTTATGATGTTATAAGTTCATCACATTAATGGAGTGTGGGACCTAACATATAACACAGTAACCTTGAAGCATTTGTTTGACATGAGAAATTACAGAAAATTGACAGACAATGAGCCACTGCCTTGTAATCCACATCACTTTTTCTCTTGTATTGTGAATCTTTCTTCTCTCGAATGATATTCCAGCAATAATCTGCGAACATAGACGGTACCCACTTCCCTTCATAGCGCCTTCCTATGGTAGAAATGTCTTTATGGTATCTTTCCCCGTGTTCATCCGATACGTCACTACAACTCTCTGTGAAGTAGTCCAGATGAGAGTCCATCATATGTACCTTCAAAGACATATAGCACCCCAAATCCTGATATGCTTTGATCATACCCTTCACCATTGCTTTGTAGTCAGTAGCTCTTCTTCTTCCGAGGAAGTTTTCCGACACCACCTTGAAACAGTCCCATGCGGTTTTTTTCTTTATCAGTTAATCATGATTCAAAATTTGCATCTTTGTTCAGCTCCCTGATTTGTGGGCCCACAAATACACCCTTATTTTTGCAGCTGAAAGATGGGGGAATTTGGTAGCTAGATATGCAATCCAACAGCCTGTTGGATCGATGGCCTTCACGAATTGTTTCATCAGGCCAAGTTTGATGTGAAGCGGTGGAAGACCAGACTTTCACGTTGTACATTCTTTTCGCCAACTTTCCCTCTTCGCCTAGGCCATTTATTTTTCACGTAGTGAGAATTTCGGTCTCCACTATCCCACTCGCAAAGAAAACAGGCATACTTTGTGTAGCCTTGTTGCATTCCCGGTACCATAGCAATTACCTTGAAATCTGCACATATTTTCCCTTTGTGTTCATTGTATTTTAATGTATTTAGAATCCTTTGTACGAATTCGTAATTCTCTTTTGTCAAACTAGCGTAAGCTACTGGAAAAGAGGGTGTTTTATTTCCGTTATGGAGCAAAACACCCTTCAGACTTGTTTTCGATGCATGTATGAGAAGTCTCCACTCCTGTGAAATATAAGTGAAGTTCAGCACTTTCAAGAGGCCAGCAACGTCATTGCAAAATGTCAGTGCTTCGTCAATTGAAAAATAAGAAAAAAAGGCATGTTCTCTGTGCCCGAACGCACTGATTTCAGTACTTCGGTGCAGTAGATTATACTCTTGTAATCCTGAACCAAGGAGCTGCGCCTTTTGTTTACTTAGTCCTAGATCAAGTACTAAATAATTTATATCTGCCTGTGTTAACAAATGTGGCGATGACTCACTTGTGCAGTGATATAAAGAATCATCATCTGTGATTGTTTCAGTACTACTTATTTCACTGTCACTCGGAAATTGACCTCGAGCTCTTGAAGGTACTGGAAAGTTGTCGGAATGCTGCACTGGCATTCTCGCTGAAGGCAGATCTGGGTAAACGATGTGCCTCTTCGACTTTTTGTTTGTAAAACCCTGAAATTTGTTAGACAGAAATAACAATCAGTAACATGGTCCTTAGGCTCCCTCAACACCATGGGAATAGCAAACAACACCATAGTCTCTTTACCTTTCCACCACTGAATTAGTTTGCAGTAACATGTAGCATAATAGAAATGTGGTGCCCATTCTTTATCGTGGTCTCCTACCTCTACTCCAAAGTAATGTTTGTATGCTTTCTTTATGACTCAAGAAATTTTCTTCCTATATCTGGCAAAAGTGAACTTCCTACAGATGTAGCAGAAGTTGTCCGGCTCATATCGACATCCACGACGACGTGGCATTTCAGCAAATTTAAAAATACCACTTTGGTATACACCTGTATTAAATTAATAGTAGGGAACTAGAGGAACACTGATGTGTAAAAACAAGCAGTCGTTTTACTTTCAGCACCAGGCTCAATCAGTTTACACACAGGAACTAAAAAATTCAACCGTGCCTGGAAATATGACAGACAGTTACTTGTCAGCCAAAACACCCACTCGTTAAGACTGACAGAAATTGCGGCTAACACCGCTGTTGTAAACTCGATGCACCTGCCCCTAGGAAGCGTGAAGCTTTACTGCCAAGGCAGCGCCGGCTGTCGTCGTTCGAGTTAATGAGATGTTTCAGGTGGTGTTAATGGCATAGGTGTGGCGGGGGACAACCTAATGATGTCTGATTCTTCCCACCTGCTGTTGCACAAGAAATTATCACGTTCCATCACTACTGTATGCGGCAACATACCCGTATTTCTCTATAACGTCTCTGTGTTTGCCATGAATTGTGAATATACATATATATATACGTATTACATAAAAAGTATCCCTGACAATGATATTTTGTTTACATATTTGAATTTCCCACGGTAAAATGGTCTAGAAGCACACACTTTAATATCAGAAACAGAACCCATGTCGAACACTGTTATCAGAATGAGTCTGTGTTGGATCCCACGAAGCAGCTACACTCACCACGAGCCTAGAGTCTTGCTGTGTGTAGTCCTGAATAATGTTCCTGTGACACCTACCTCTGATGATACTTCAATGTCTCAAAATTTAATTAGAGGTGTAATAAACATGACTCAGATTCAAAAAGCAACTGGTTGCATATTATACCGACATAAACCGCTAATTCAAACTTTTGTCTTGTGGGAATTCCAGCCGTCCTGTTTGCCTTTATTTCCCAGTATTGTTGAAGTGTGCAACATCAGTCATTTCTGTATGTGCCATACAATAGTTTCACTACTCTGGTTAATATTATATCGAGTGCTAAAAATCGTCGGTTAAGGTATAACACGTATGCAAAGTATACACGTACTTGTACCGATCGTAGTGCCTTAATTTGTGATTGGTTTGTTGGCGGCTGTCAGCAAGAATCTTCCTTGTCTATCGGTCTAAGAATACATCTTCTTTCACTTCCTCAGAAGTCATCCGGTAACTTAATGCACAGGTATCGAAAAGCAAGTGCATATTTGTCTGGTGGTTTTAAGAAATTCTTCAAGAGCCTCACATTACTTTCTAACACGAGACTAACGCCGCAACAAGGACGATTCTACTTTGTGACTGTGTTCAAAGTCTCGTCGGCCATTTAGTAAGTAACTACATTGAAATCAAGTGAAACACGTGGATTGTCAGTGTTTTCCATGTATGAATTCACAACCGATGTGAATTCCTTTTAGAAAGTAATTTTTCTGCATACACTGTTTTATTTTGAAGTAACCACTATACTTTATTATTTGGCGATTAGCTAATTTTGCCCACTTGGGCACTACCAACTTGCGTCATAATAAAAAAAAAAAGTCATGCATGTAGCATTATATATTCCACACGTCAGTGACATTTGGTGGTGTGCCTAATATAGGAATATGTTTGCGCGAAACCATTTTCGGTACAGCATCAGATATTGCTTCCTCTAAATAGATCGACAGAAAATACACTGAAGAACCAAAGAAACTAGTATACTTGCCTTATATCGTGTAGGGCCCCAGCGAGCACGCAAAAGTGCCGCAATAAGACGTGGCATGGAAGAGACTAATGTCTCAAGTAGTGTTGGAGGGAACTGACGCCATGAATCTTGCAATTCTGTTTACAAAATCCGGAAGAGTACGAGGGGGTGGCGATCTCTTCTGAACAGCACATTGCAAGGCATTCCAGATATACTCAAGTGGTAACGTTTAATCTCAGAAGTGTGTTCTTGGAGCCACTCTCTATCAATTATGGACATGTGTAGTGTCGAATTGTCCTGCTGACATTGTTAAGTCCATCGGAATGCACAATGGACGTAAATGGACTCAGGTAATCACAGGATGCTTACGTGCGTGTCACCCGTCAGAGTCTTTTAGAGATATCAGGGGTACTATAATACTAAACTGAACACGCCCGACACCGTGACATAGCCTCCACCACCTTGAGCAGTCCCCCGCTGACACCCGAGGTCCACTGATTGATGTGGTTGTCTCCATACGCGCACACGTCCATCCGCTCGATAGCATCTGAAACGAGGCTCGTCCGACCAGGCAACATGTTTCCATTCATCAACAGTCCAATTTCGGTGTTTACGGGCCCAGGCGATGCTTAAAGCTTTGTGTTGTGCAAGGTGACGTACCAGCACTGAAATCTGCAGCAATTTCTGGACGGGTTGTACTTCGTCACTTTGATCGATTCTCTTCAGTCGTCGCTGGTCCCGTTCTTGCAGGATCTTTTTCCGGCCGCAGCGATGTCGGAGAGTTTATGTTTTACCGGATTGCTTATATTCGAGGTACAACAGTGAAATGGTCGTAGGGGAAAATTCACACTTCATCGTTACCTCGGAGATGCTGTGTCCCATCGCTCCTTCTTCGACTATAACACAACGTTTAAACTCACTTAAATCTTGAAAAACCTGCCGTTGTAGCAGCAGTAACCTATCTAACAACTGCACCAGACACTTGTATTCTTATATACGCGTTGCCGACCGCAGCACCGTATTCTGCCTGTTTACATATCCCTGTATTAGAATACGCACTCCTATACCGGTTTCTTTGGCGCTTCAGTGTATAATACTATATGCGTTACAATTTATTTTTTACTGCGTGAGTAGTGCCGAATTGTGTGCAAGGTGTCATTCAAGTTCATCGCAGCCAGCTTCTTCATAACTGTAAATCTTCTCACTATGTGAATGTTGCACAGGTTTGTACATGCCCAGTATCCTGTCTTAGTCCTTTGTAGTATGGATACAATACACATGAGATCTATATTATAGGATGTGTCACACGAATGTCTTCTATTGAACCTACTTCACACCAGTTCATATCCCCAGGTATATGTACAATCTGACTGGTTTCAGTCGTGGTTCATTGATATTGTAGTCTAGACATTGAAGGCAAGTTGCCATTCTTTGTACCATTTAAAAAACTTACCAGTGTCTGAATGATAGACTTTTCGGAGATGTAGACCCATGTGCAAAGAGCCGCAGAAACTGAGGTCAGTATTAATAATATGGTCTGGCAGGTTATTTATATTGAACATGAAGAGCCCCAGTGTATTTCTCTGGCTTGCTTGAAGTTTCTAGTATGTCTGTCAGTGTGCTTCTATCGCAGAAACAATGCTGCACCCTTCCTACCAAAGAAAGTGGGTATCTAGGTGCAAAGGTCTTTTGATACTCCATACGACTGTACATCCGTTCACGAGCTTTGATGTTATACTGAGCCAAACTCTTCTCGGAAATCAAAATAATCTCTATTCACCTGTTTAAATTGACTCTTGGCTTCTGGGATGTTATGTAAGAAAATTGATAATTTGGTCTTGCTTCACCGATGATTTCGCAATCCATGCTGGTTGGTATGAAAGAGATCATTCTGTTTTATTAGGAACGTAGTTTTAAAAATATCGTTTTAACTCATATATTTCATTATTTTCCTGTCCATCGAGGCGGTGCCTTAAATTGGCCTATATGCAGAAATTCCTCAACTGGCTGCATGATTTCATTGTTAATTTTTGCTATCCCCTTATTCCATTACTTGTAGTTTGTGTACGGTACAGGCAAACAGTACAATCTGAGCAGCAAAACGAGAGTGGTTTAGATATACATTATCGACGACGTGTATTTCTCCTTCGTTTCTCATTTTAATGACCTGAAAACTGATTCTGGGGTTATTTTTGAAATGAAGTGATGTAAACGCCCATATACCGGAAGAATACAGCTTTTCATATAATTGGAGCATTTCGTACATTGGATACCGCATAATAACAGAGAAACAAAGATTTGTCAGAATAAAGCAGCCAACTACATCAGCTGCTGACAAGTACTGCCATGCCTATGAGCATGTAGTGAACTCGCCCATCTTACAAGTGAGTGAAATAAAAAAGCGAAGGAGATTACACTGTCGCATAATTTAATCAACAGTGGTAGCGCTTTAGATCTCGGCGCCAAATTATCTCAATTTTCGCCGAAATTCAAAATAAAAACTGTGCAGTATAAAACTTAAAAATTTTCAATACATTTTATTTCTTAATTACAGAATGTACGTACAGCCACCTCCGCTGCATAAAGTTGTTGTCAAATTGACCATGGTTTCGAAAGCTCTAAGGTGGTATTTATCAGGATAAAAATTACATAGGATTACCAAGAAAATATAGTGACATGGCTCAAAAGTACAATATAATTAATAGTATTACTTCCATATACTGTACAAACAGTGTATTTACATGTAATCACGCCAAAGGTGAAAAACATCTGAGCAAACATGCTCTTGTCAAATTGAAATAATCACAAGCATTTTAATTTGACAAGAGCACGTTTGCTCAGATGTTTTTCGCCTATGGTGTGATTACATGTAAGTACACTGTTTGCACAGTAGATGGAAGTAATCCTATTAATTACATTGTACTTTTGAGCCATGTAATTATATTTTTAGGTAAACCTAAGTAATTTTTATTCTGATGAAGGCCGCCTTAGAGCTGTGAACCATGGTCAATTTGACAATTTTACGCAGCCGAGGTGGCTACACCTACATTCTATAATAAAGTTAACGCACTGTTGCTGGACTTCAACCTATGAAAATGTTTCAAATTCCTTTTATTTCTATTATAAGACATAATATCAGTGTAATCCTTCAACAAGTATTCTCCTTATTTGGTTGCATGGGCTATTGCCTGCAGACATTTAAAATAGAGTAAATTACATCTAAATTCAACTGCCTTCTAACTTTTCTCCCCTTTATATTCGGTTAGTGAGTGTTTTGGCAGGAGAGATTGTGAATATCCTTCTTTATGACCCTGAATTTCACTAACTTACACATCATAATATTATGCAAGGTATACTTTGGAAAAAGGAACTTTCCTCTTTGGTTTAAGAATGATGGCTCTTGGAGTTCATAAGATTATCCACGATGCACAAAGATGTTACTGTATCGTTTTCCACTGAAATTTGGTGTGCATCTCTTCGATGAATCTTATCCACCGCATTTGTTAATCAAACTGGGTAAGGATCCCAGACTATGTAAGAACAGCCAAGAATTGGTCAAACGAGGGTTTTATAATCGAACTTGTTCTTTCATTAAATATACCTTCTTCAGATTGCGAATTTGTCGGGAATCAGTATTCCTGATGGGTTCATATAACGTGGCTGTTTACCTTAAATCACCTAATTCTGCTTGATACTTTGTTACTAGTTCCGCGAACTAGTTTCCCTTTGAGTAGTTACAACGTACCATATTTTCTTCGGATTTTGACGCACGTTACGTTTAATTCATTATAACGATCAGCTGCCTTTCTTTGCATTAGGCACTTTACGTCTTCATCTCCAGTTCGTGAGAATTTGTCGGATTTGTCGTCTGTGAACAGCCTCACAGAGCTGCAGACGTTATGTGCTATGTCATTCGTACACATCGTTAACAGCAGTGGCCTTATCGGTCTACTTTGAGGTAACGTGGTCGCATTCTACCCCGAAGGTGCCTCCCCATTCATCAAAAGCGAAGTTCTGAGATCTCTTTGCTAAGAAGGCTTTAATGTAATCGCACATCTGTTCATTTATTTCATATTCACGTATTCACGGAACTTACAGTCGAGAAACATAGCATCATCCTGAGCTCCGCTATATACCAAGTTGTCGATCAACCGAATGACCAGAGAAAGGTAGGTTTCACCAGAACGAGAAAATTCGCAAAAGGAACAGGGAAGGGTATACCAATAAAGAAGTAAAAATAGATAATATAAACATTAGTTTTAATAGTTTAAAAAACACCGGTCTTGGGTAAAGATAGTGGTACTATAAGTACCTTCCACCACACGCCGTAACGTAGCTCGCGTAGATGTGGATATAAATCGGCGCTTGATTACGCAGAAATACTCAGTAAATGGTCGAAATACTTTTTATCTGCAGCCCATTTTCTTTAGGATCTGATGTTGATACTGTCTCAATTTGTCTTTTTCAACATTCCATTTCCTTATGTATGCTCCTTCTTTATCTTCTTGAAATGGAAATGAGCGTTTAGCGTCATTGGCCGGGAGGCCCCCTACGGGGCAGGTCCGGCCGCCTTGGTGCAGGTCTTATTACATTCGACGCCACATTGGGCGACCTGCGCGCCGGATGGGGATGAAATGATGATGAAGACAACACAACACCCAGTCCCTGAGCGGATAAAGTCCCCGACCCGGCCGGGAATCGAACTCGGGACCCTTAGAACTAACCATTCAGCTATCGAGACGGACCTCTTCTTGAAATGCATCCTGAGATTCGTCGTTTCAAGGCTATAATCTGGGTCTACGGCCGCACCAAAGTACGATTTGAAGTCCACACTGAATATCTAATTCCTTGTCCATCCATGATGTAATCTCGTTAATATGTCAATGTATCTCCCAGTATTTTCGGAGAATAATGTGTGTGAAATCTTATTGGACTCAACTGCTAGGGCCGTCAGTCCCTAAGCTTACACCGAAAATTATGCGAAGGACAAACACACACACATACATGCCCGAGGGAGGACTGGAACCTCCTCCGGAACCAGCCGCACAGTCCATGACTGCAGCGCCCGAGACCGCCCGGTAATCACGCGCGGCTTTCGGAAAATAAATCTCTTTCTAAAAATTTTGAAAGATGGTATTCAGTTTCCATTCTCTTCCCCTGCGGCACGTTCTCCAGTTTTCGAGAGTTTTCCCTTTGTCATAAGGTAAATGCCCACTCTGGTAATCCCTACCACCAGCTCGCTGGAATTTGGCTCGAAAAAGCCGCAGTCTATATCAGCCATCTCTGCCCTTTGGGTTGGGAGCAACAGATGCAAGAAAGGAAAACGGCGATCAGTCGTGATCTGATGTGATGATCCGTGAAGACAGCTAAAGTACCTGCAGAAATATTGTGATAAAAGGATTAACATGCAACAGATATCAAACAGGAGGCACAGACATTAGGATTGAAAATTGGAAAAAAACAGTATCATCTTTGAGCTGCGGTGTTTATATACCTGGTTCTGTTACGAAATTCAGCGGCGGAGTTGTTACCGCTTTTTTCTGACTGGCGGAGTTGTTACCGCTTTTTTCTGACTTGCACCAAAATTATACATATTTCGATGATAAAATACGGCCAGGGGTTTCATTTTTCTTTATTTTTTATTCTACATCCGTAATGTGGAAAATTTGATAGGTGACATTCCTTGTATCGGTATAGTAAGCAATGTTCATGACATACTCGTGAACGTCTATTCAACTTGCTACAGGAATAGCGAGTGGAAATAAAGTCCACCTTTACTGCGTCAGACCGTAGCGCAAATTCGGGAAACTTTCCTGTGATTGATTTAAGTGAAGTTCCTGGCGCTTTTAGTTGTACGTAAAGATTATACAGAGCGACCGGCTTGCAGCGCAACCAAAGCCACACCCAGAGAGGGAAAGGGGAGAGTCTCCACCAGACCTTAACTTCCCCTCCTCCATCCCACAGAAAATTAGAAATACAATACTCACAAACTGGACTCGCATCCTATCCTGAAACACAGGCATATACACTCCTGGAAATGGAAAAAAGAACACATTGACACCGGTGTTTCAGACCCACCATACTTGCTCCGGACACTGCGAGAGGGCTGTACAAGCAATGATCACACGCACGGCACAGCGGACACACCAGGAACCGCGGCGTTGGCCGACGAATGGCGCTAGCTGCGCAGCATTTGTGCACCGCCGCCGTCCATGTCAGCCAGTTTGCCGTGGCATACGGAGATCCATCGCAGTCTTTAACACTGGTAGCATGCCGCGACAGCGTGGACGTGAACCGTATGTGCAGTTGACGGACATTGAGCGAGGGCGTATTGTGGGCATGCGGGAGGCCGGGTGGACGTTCCGCCGAATTGCTCAACACGTGGGGCGTGAGGTCTCCACAGTACATCGATGTTGTCGCCAGTGGTCAGCGGAAGGTGCACGTGCCCGTCGACCTGGGACCGGACCGCAGCGACGCACGGATGCACGCCAAGACCGTAGGATCCTACGCAGTGCCGTAGGGAACCGCACCGCCACTTCCCAGCAAATTAAGGACACTGTTGCTCCTGGGGTATCGGCGAGGACCATTCGCAACCGTCTCCATGAAGCTGGGCTACGGTCCCGCACACCGATAGGCCGTCTTCCGCTCACGCCCCAACATCGTGCAGCCCGCCTCCAGTGGTGTCGCGACAGGCGTGAATGGAGGGACGAATGGAGACGTGTCGTCTTCAGCGATGAGAGTCGCTTCTGCCTTGGTGCCAATGATGGTCGTATGCGTGTTTGGCGCCGTGCTGGTGAGCGCCACAATCAGGACTGCATACGACCGAGGCACACAGGGCCAACAGCCGGCATCATGGTGTGGGGAGCGATCTCCTGCACTGGCCGTACACCTCTGGTGATCGTCGAGGGGACACTGAATAGTGCACGGTACATCCAAACCGTCATCGAACCCATCGTTCTACCATTCCTAGACCGGCAAGGGAACTTGCTGTTCCAACAGGACAATGCACGTCCGCATGTATCCCGTGCCACCCAACGTGCTCCAGAAGGTGTAAGTCAACTACCATGGCCAGCAAGATCTCCGGATCTGTCCCCCATAGAGCATGTTTGGGACTGGATGAAGCGTCGTCTCACGCGGTCTGCACGTCCAGCACGAACGCTGGTCCAACTGAGGCGCCAGGTGGAAATGGCATGGCAAGCCGTTCCACAGGACTACATCCAGCATCTCTACGATCGTCTCCATGGGAGAATAGCAGCCTGCATTCATGCAAAAGATGGATATACACTGTACTAGTGCCGACATTGTGCATGCTCTGTTGCCTGTGTCTATGTGCCTGTGGTTCTGTCAGTGTGATCATGTGATGTATCTTACCCCAGGAATGTGTGAATAAAGTTTCCCCTTCCTGGGACAATGAATTCACGGTGTTCTTATTTCAATTTCCAGGAGTGTAGATTTGGTATCAGAAAGCTAAAATTAGTTGTGTAATCGTAAAACTATACTCTCCGTGAACATGAAAATAACAGACGGCTTTGTGCTATTAATGCTTTCAACAGTGTTGAGACGCAGTTCGAGACGTTTCTATCCTATTATCCACCAAGTGCAACAACACAATACGGGAGTATTGACAGTATTCGCTTGTACCTGATCGTAAGACTCTGAAATCAAAATAAATTACACTGCTGGCCATTAAAATTGCTACACCACGAAGATGACGTGGTACAGACGCAAAATTTAACCAACAGGAAGAAGATGCTGTGATATGCAAATGATTAACTTTTCAGAGCATTCACACAAGGTTGGCGCCGGTGGTGACACCTACAATGTGCTGACATGAGGAAAGTTTCCAACCGATTTCTCATATACAAAAAGCAGTTGACCGGCGTTGCCTGGTGAAACGTTGTTGTGATGCCTCGTGTCAGGAGGAGAAATGCGTACCATCAACTTTTCCGACTTTGAAAAAGGTCGGATTGTAGCCTATCGCGATTGCGGTTTATCGTATTGCGACATTGCTGCACGCGTTGGTCGATATCTAATGATTGTTAGCGGAATATGGAATCGGTGGGTTCAGGAGGGTAATACGGAACGCCGTGCTGGATCCCAACGGCCTCGTATCACTAGCAGTCGAGATGACAGGCATTTTAACCGCATGGCTGTAACGGATATTACAGCCACGTCTCGAGTCAACAGATGGGGACGTTCGCAAGACAACAACCATCTGCACGAACAGTTCGACGACTTTTGCAGCAGCATGGACTATTAGCTCGGAGACCATGGTTGCGGTTACCCTTGACCCTGCATCACAGACAGGAGCGCCTGCGATGGTGTACTCAACGACGAACCTGGGTACACGAATGGCAAAATGTCATTTTTCCGGATGAATCCAGGTTCTGTTTCCAGCATCATGATGGTCGCATCTGTGTTTGGCGACATCGTGGTGAACGCAGATTGGAAGCGTGTATTCGTCATCTCCATACTGGCGTATCACCCAGCGTGATGGTATGGGGTGCCATTGGTTACACGTCTCGGTCACCTCTTGCTCGCATTGACGGCACTTTGAACAGTGTACGTTACATTTCAGATGTGTTACGACCCTTCGCTTTACCCTTCATTCGATCCCTGCGAAACTCTACGTTTCAGCAGGATACTGCATGACCGCATGTTGCAGGTCCTGTACGGGCCTTTCTGGATACAGAAAATGTTCGACTGGCCAACACATTCTCCAGATCTCACCGGCCTAGCAACTGGATCGTCATAATACGCCAGTCACTACTCTTCATGAACTATGGTATCGTGTTGAAGCTGCATGGGCAACTGTACCTGTACACGCCATCCAAGCTCTGTTTGACTCAATGCCCAGACGTATCAAGGGAGTTATTACTGCCAGAGGTGGTTGTTCTGGGTCCTCATTTCTCATGATTTACGCACCAAAATTAGTGATAATTTAATCACATGTCAGTTATAGTATAATATATTTGTCAATGAATACCCGTTTATCATCTGTATCTCTTCTTAGTGTACAATTTTAATGGCCAGTAGTGTATTATAATCCCCTAGTAACTACGCTCTCCCATTTACGTGCAGTCACCTGCTGTTATATGGTAGATTCAGTGAGTTCGCTGATTAATAATCATATATATTCCCTAGTTTAGAGCTTTTGTTGTAAAAGTTTTATTTCGCTCTGTGCACCCCTTCCTCCTCTCCACTTGCTACTCCACTTTTTGCTGTCGCAACGCTTCCTTTTCCGACAGTCTTCTGACTGGTTTTATGTGCCGCGCGACGAATTCCTTTCCTGTGCCAACCTTTTCATGGCAGGGTAAATTACGTCCTCAATTATTTTCTAAATGTATCCAAATCTCTGTTTCCCTCTACAGTTTTTACACTCTACAGCTCCCTGTAGTAACGTGGAAAATATACCTTGATATCTTAGCAGATGTCGTATCGTACTGTCCCTTCTTCTTTCCATATGTACCGTCCCTCGACGATTCTGCAGAGAACTTCTCAATTCCTTACCTTAGTAGTCCGCCTCTACATTTACATAAATATTCCGCAAGCCACCGTACGGTGCGTGGCGGAGGGTACCCTTTACCACAACTAGTTGTTTCCTTTTCCTGTTCCACTCGCAGATATAGGGAAAAACGAGTGCCTATATGCCTCCGTTGTAGCCCTAATTTCTGGTATCTTCTTTTCGTGGTCTCCATGCGAAATGAATGTTGGCGGCAGTAGGATCGTTCTGCAGTCACCTTCAAATGCCAGTTCTCTAAACATCCGCATCAGTGTACAGGGTGATCAAAAAGTAAGTATAAATTTGAAAACTTAATAAACCACGAAACCACGTAGATAGAGAGGTAAAAACTGACACACATGTTTGGAATGACATGGAGTTTTATTAGAACAAAAAAAGTTCACAAAATGTCCGACGGATGGGGCTGGACAGCAAAACGTCAGTGACTGCGCACGACATTCCCGTATAAAAGGAGCTGTAATGAGAGAGAGAATCAGATGGGCCATCAGTCGCAGCATGTTGACGTTACCTCAAAAGTCGCTTTTAGTGAAGCTGTATTATAAGAATGGGGAATGTGCTAGTTCAGCGTTACGATCCTATCGCCACAGGAAGGGTATTCGAGCGGGTAAAGGTCCGTTGACAAATGCAGCTGTGGCGAGAATGATTGCGAAGTTCGAAGGCACGAACGATAGACCCAGTAGTGGCAGACCGAGAAAAAGGCGTAACGTTGCTGAGACAGTTCAAGAAGAAATGGAGACTGTAGCAGCTTCGTCTATGCACGGGGAAGTCAGCGCTCGTGCAGTCGCACGTCGCACTGGCATTCCATACACTACTGTTTGGTTAGCACCTAGCGTACCCTCCGATGCTATCCGTACAAAATCTATCGGCATCATGATTTAGTGAAGCTATTCAGTGAAGCGTTGCAAAAGGTAGCGGAAGATGATTGGTTGAGTAACGTGCTGTGGACCGACGAAGCTCATTTCACGCTCCGAGGGTCTGTCAACACCGACAACTGCAGAATTTGGGCTACCGTAAATCCTAGAACTGTCGTGGAAACTTCATTGCACGACGAGAAAGTCACGGTATGGGTTGGATTTACCACATCTACCGTTATTGGGCCTTTTTTCTTCGAGGAAATGCGTGATTCTCGCTTTGTAACTGCTACCGTGACGGGTGTGAGGTACGCCGATACGTTACAGAATCGCATCATCCCCAGCCTGGCTGATAAACATCTGCTGGAACGTACGATGTTTATGGAAAATGGCCATCCGCCCCATGTTGCTAGACGCGAGAAAGATCTCTTGCGCGAGTCGTTTGGTGATGATAGTATGCTCAGCCGCCACTTTCGTCATGCTTGGACTCCCAGGTCCCAGACCTCAGTCCGTGCGATTATTGGCTTTGAGGTTAACTGATGTCGCAAGTGTATCGTGATCGACCGACATCTCTAGGGATGCTGAAAGACAACATCCGACGCCAATGCCTCACCATAACTCCGGACTTGCTTTACAGTGCTGTTCACAACATTATTCCTCGACTACAGCTATTGCTGAGGAATGATGGTGGACATATTGAGCATTTTCTGTAAAGAACATCATCTTTGCTTTTGTCTTACTTTGTTATGCTAATTATTGCTATTCTGATCAGATGAAGCGCCATCTGTCGGACATTATTTTAATTTTTTTTATTTTTTTGGTTCTAATAAAACCTCATGTCATTCCAAGCATGTGTGTCAATTTGTACCTCTCTATCTACATTATTCCGTGATTTATCCAATTTTCAAATTTATACTGACTTTTTGATCACCCAGTACTTCGAAATGATTTTTTTTTCCCTTCAAGGGCCTACTTGAGCACCCGAAGCATATCCGTAACACTTCCATGCTGAACGAACCTACCGGTTAAAAAGCTAGCAGCACGTCTCTGAATTGATTCGCTGTCTTCCTTCAATCCGACCTGGTGCGGAGCCCAAGCCCACGAGCAGCACTCAAGAACAGGGCGCGCTAGGTGTTACGAGCGTTCTCCTTTACTGATGAACCACACTTTCGTAAGATTCTCCCACTAAACCGAAGTCGACCATTCGTCTTCCCTACCACAATCCTTCCATTTCATATCGGTTCACTACGTTAAGCCCAGATATTTAATCGGCTCGACTGTGTGAAGCAGAATACTCCTAATGCTGTATCCGAATATTACAAGTTTGTTGTTCCTTTGCATCGACATTAACTTACATTTTTCTACATTAAGAGCAAGGTGTCATTCATCACAACAACTAGAAATTTTTTATAGCTAATCTTATTTCAACCTACAGTCACTTACCTTCGACACCTTGCTGTACACTACACCATCATCAGTGAACGTCCGCAGATTGCTGACCACCCTGTCTGCCGGGTCATTTCTGTATGCAGAAAATAGTAACGGTCCCATCTCACGTCCCTGGAGCACTCCTGGTGTTACCCCTGTCGTCGATGAACAATCGCCGCCGAGGACAACATACTGGGTTCTATTACTTAAGAAGTCTTCGAGAGAGTCACATATCTCGGAAGCTATTCCGTAAGCACGTACCTTCGTTAACTGTCTGCAGTCGGGTTCTGTGTCGGATGCTTTTCGGAAATCTAGAAATGTGGAATTAGCCTATTATTGAACTTCGTCTGCAGCACAACATCTCAAACGCTTCGATTCTCTTTTGTTTCGGGTTTCCCACAGTCCAAGTCTCATTACCAATATTGTTTGTTGCACAGTAATCCCGACTGATTGAATCGATCGGCAGTGGAGAATGTGACACCGACTGTTGCGTATACAGGCCTTGTCTTCAGTGAACGTGATGCTCTGTGGCCATGGTGGATGACTGTTTCGTACACAGCTTTCTATCTGCAGTTTATTTTTCTGCTGTATACCGAAAAACAGTAGAGATTTTAAAGGGTTCAAGGAGAAAACTAACTTCGGATTGAAATCGGTTTGCTGGAGAAAACTAACTTCGGATTGAAATCGGTGTCCGAAACCGTCGTCATCAGAGACGGCAGAGCGTCACATTGATAGGAGACAAAAGCCTGTCTGCGCAGGAGCTACCTCCATGTTCGCCACTGCCGACAGTAGCAATCAGTCGCGATCACTGAATAACGAGCAACATTGCGAGATGTTCCGCCGTACAAAGTGGTGTTTGCTGCCGAGGGAGTGGCCTAGTGGTAGGGTCCAGCGTCTGTAGTTTCGACGCTCTGTAGCGTCACTGTGTGACATTTCCAGACAAGGGTTCGTATCTTACATTTGTTCTTCTACAACCTCTCTATGTTTGTCGCAACGTTTCTGAAACATCCTGTATGTAACGTATGGCCAGATAAGCCATATAATTCGTCGAATGTGCACCATCTTATATTATGAAACAGAAGGTCTTTTACCATGGAACATGTGATACGTCCAAGTGAACTGAGTTTTTTAGTGTCTTACGGATTTTACCTGCGTCAAAAATGGAAATTTGTTTTAGTTTCCAGTACCTTCTATTTTAAATGAGGTCTATTTGACTTGTAGCGGGTTTTACTATGATAGTTCTGATTAATGTGATTTCATTTACTGAATACTGATGTGTAGTAAGTAAAGTAATGGATAGCCTATTATATAAAACATTTTCGGACTTCTTGCCACGTCAATTCAGGGTAGAACCTCGAGTTTTCAACGAGTACCTCCATCGTCTTTGTCAGAAGCAACTGACGGTCGAATTGCTCCAGTGGTGGCTGTATATAGCCCAAAGACGGCTTCTGATGTTCGGAAATTACGTCACGCTGTCGTAGATGTCGTCAACGTCTGCGCTGGTAGCGCCATCCCTCTCGCCGTAGCGTAAACAATGCATCTAGAGCTCGCTTCGATGGACCGCTAAGGCTATATCCGCTGTCGCGGTTGAAGATCTTCTCGCTCATTCTTATTTCTACAGCCTCATTAACTATAAGCGCCAGTATGTAGGAGCCCGACCTGATTCCTTTCCCGCATCTACTCCTATTCCTCGAACCTTCCCTCATCCTCTACACCTCCCGCCGGCTTGATCCCCCTCACCCCCTGATTGCCTCTCCCATCCCCGCCCCCTACTGCGCCTTCACCGTTGTCTCCCCCCTACCTTCCATCTCTACACACTTCATCTCCTTTCCCAAGTTAGTTTCCGTCAAATCCCCCTCCCGGATGATTCCCTCTGACCCTCTATTTATCCCTCCTATCAACTCTGATCCTCACCTCCCCATCCATTCCTCTGTCCTCTTCCCGGGCTCCCTCTGTCCCGCTTCCATCCTGTTCTTTCCCCACCTACCCTCTCTCTGCCTCCCTTCTCTCTCCCGAGTCCTTTTGCGTTTCCTTTCCTCCGCCTTTCTCCATTCCCTCTCGTGTCTGCCCTGCTCCCCCCTTCTGAGTCCTCTCCCTCTGTTGGTTCCCACCCCCCTTTCGTTTTTCCTCTCCTCCCCCCATTTTTCCCCCTCATCTGTCCGGGTCCCCCCACTCCCCCAACTGCCCTTGATTATGTTATGTCATCTTCGTGCTGACTTTTTAGTGCAGTTTTCCAGTTATTTTTAAGTGTTGTGCGTCTTTTCCGAAGCCTTGCGAATGGACATCATACTGTCGCTGGGTGTGATTTTTATATCTCTTACGGACAGAAACAAGACTGTTTTTTTAATTGTCTGTCTACTATTTTCCCTGTCTGCTTCCTGTGTATTTTATCATCATCGCCAACCATTTGTTTTATGTTTAAACTTTACACAATTTCTCGCCGTTTTACAATTTATAACAGCGTTTTATCGCCTGCTTTTATTGTTTCCTATCCTCTTATGTTTTACAAATTCTGTAGGCTGAAGAGCAGCGTACTAAGCTGCTGCTAGCCCGCCCCCTTAGGGGGGAATCGAAATCCAATAAAGGAAAAAAATGTAGGAGTCTGGGATAAAACTCTTGTTTTTGAGTTTGCTTTTGAGGATGTGCTCACCAACTGCAGCTTTCTCCAGTTCTCGATTTTTAATATGTCTTTGACGTTGTTCATAGCAGTCGCTAAAAGTTCGGATAGACTGACCGATGTTGTTGCTACCACACTCACAAGTGCTTTTGTTAATCTCAGGGATCATGAGGCCGAGACTGTCGTTAAAGAACGGTGGTCGGACGATAGATCTGATATCTCGTCTTCCAAGGACTTGTCCTGTTTTGTCGGTGTATCGTCGCAGAACGGAAGCAATGCAATCGGTGGCTTATCACGGAATGGTCAACATTTACGCTTTTCCTTTCCTTGTGGAACCCGTTCCATAGCCGTTCTTTTGGAAGATGTACTTCAGATGATTCATCTTGCAATTCAGGTGGTTTTCGTCAGAAACAGTTTTATTTCCGTGTACCGATGTATTTAAGGCTGCTCTCTTCTGTACTGAACCGTTGTCATATGGTAATTCATCTCCAACGTACAACTTGTGCACTAGCTGTACACTGTTAAGGAACCATATGACAAAAACCATGTTGTGTATGTCTTAATTAAATATTGAGGTGAAATTATATGTCAGACTGACGCCTCTCGGCTATATTTTAACGTACCACTGTCACAACATGTAATCCAGTTGTCCGTATTTAATTCTGAAGAACACGTTTTTACAGCCTTTCAAACCATAGTAAAGGAGTTTAATGATCCTTCCAACTTGCAGCTGACTAGCTATTTACTGTTTCTATAAGAAGACGTTACAAGTTTAACAGATTTCCGTACGCTACAATACATTCTCTTTCGACTCCGCAGCGACTCGTAGGTGGAGGTCAGACCCGTCCTCCACATCGAATCAGATTACGCTCTTAGTTCATTCTTCATACATCGGCATCCATTAACGCAACTCCATTACGTCGCATTAGAGGGATGCCACAGTATTAAGCCGTCCATCACTGCATCAGGACTGTGCATCGGCTGGATTACTGCTGGAAGCTCCGAGTCGTTTGATATCTGCTCTATCTGCTACGTCAGCTACACTGTTCGTATGTTACTCTAATATCATTGGCAAGCGTTAAACAAAACGTGTACCTAGCTCTTTTCCAAACCATTTTATATACCATTTGCTTACACATATATACGTTACACGCAATGTATCCACATTTAAGGAATAAAAACATAGTCTAACTCCTGTAGGCGCAGTACTGTGCTCTGTTCAGGAGTGCCCAACGATGTCAATGAATATAACTACACAAACTCATGCTCCGAAACGAAGATTTTCATAGTCAGGATATGTTATTGCATTGCAAGTTGACCTTACGAACAGGTAAGCGTTCGATATTAGGAATAGTACCCACCTATGCAAATCTGCGTTGTCCATGGAGAAAGGTAATGCCTGAAATTTGGTGTTCATCGTACTCTTTTGACACAATGGCTTGCGGAATGTTGAATTCCCTACCAATTTCCAGACAGAATGTCCAAATCGTCTAGATACAGCTACTATTTCGAGTTCAAATTCTGCTGATTTCTTCGTGCGGCCAAAACCACGTCGGAAACCTTTTCACATGAATCATCTGAGAACATGACAGCACTTTTGTACCTTCTGTACGCGGATTACCGTCATATGTATGTATTCATCTCGCTACCCCTGACTTTTGTCACCTCAGTACAAAATGGACATCAACAAAGTAAACTAATGGTAACTGAATGCTGTCGAATTAAATCAGAAAGTTCGGAGCGGAATTAGATGACAAGTTGTGCTACGTGGGAGGCAAATCTTCTCTACAGAAGTAGAGAAGATATAAAACGAAGACTAGCAAGAAAATTGTTTCTGAAAAAGAGGAATTTATTAACATGCTCTATAAACTTAAAGTATCTGTTTGCATGGTTACCTTGTGCAGAAATCAAACGTGGATGCTAAACAGTTCAGACAAGAAGATAGTAAAAGTTTTCACAACGTTGTGCTACAGAAACAAATTTATAACATAACTACAACAAGCGATCGGTTTGTACGAAACATGCTGCGTCATCAAGGAATCACTAGTTGGTAATGGAAGGAAGTGAGTGTGGGGGGTCAAAATACGAGAGGGAGACCAAGAATACACTAAGCGGGTTCATTATATTTAGGCTGAAGAGGCTTGTACAGGATATACTGTTGTGGAGAGCTTTGCCTTAGGACTAAAGACCACACCAACATTAGCTCACACATTTAGAGATTGGTAGCAACAGAAGTTGGCGAATTTTTCGGCTACTGATGAATTATTTAGGGAGGAATAGTTGCCAACGCACTGAAATCCCCTTCACAATAGGTGTCGAACGTAGCTACTCACCACGCTATTGTAAAAACTTATCTTGATGGCGGATATGGTCTAAGAGGTAATGTAACATAGGGGGGGGGGGGGGGGGGGTCCTAGTCTTCTTCAAGAAAGACTAACTATTAATCGATTATGTTCTTTTAACGTGTATGCACAGAAAAGTTGGGAGCTTCTTGGATAAAAGTTACAGATGACAGTTCACACTGTCGAAGCAATCCCCAGGGAAGTGAAATTCAATAATGTGCAGAACGTTACCTGAATTACTGGGGCAGTTATTCAAATAGTAAATAGCAAATTTTAAATAACACTTCGCCTTTTTCGTTTATAGCATCAGTACATTTTCGTACGTGATTTCAAGAACTTTCATTCGATTTAACAGTACTGTACGTGTGAAGACAGGGACTTAGGTGAATTTTAACTTACGCTTCGAGACTAAAGACACTTTGACGGCTGTTCTCAGTTGTCTATGTGGTAGCCGGTTCGGTCACTCTTTCATTAACTAATGCGAGTCCCGAGTCGAAATGGCGACGAGAGAACTACGAGGTGGGTTTGGCTTCTGCTTTCAATAGGTGCAATGCAATTACAACTTTGCCACGTGATTTTCGCTGAGGCGATGGCAGAGCCTCGACCACAGTTCGGCCGTACAGAGCTTGCGGATCTCGCTTCGCACCTCCGGCCCGCGAGATTGTCTGATAGGTGGGCTTTTTGGGGGAGGAAGGAGGGTTGTGAAATACTCCGTCGCTGTGCCTGCCCTTCCAACGACTTTGGGTAAACTGTTACGCTGCCTAGCAACAGCGAAGAATTCAATAAATCCATACATACTCGCAGAAGTGTGGAACGAGTTTAACTATCGTCTACGAGTTTCCTGTGCGTCTGGCGGGGATCATACTGAACATTTGTGACATCTATCCTAAATACTAAAATGTAGCTTTTCACGGCCGGAAATATCATGTCCATTATAATTATCCGGGCTGTTATTCCGTGGTCGGTTGATGAAGTCTGTGTCAGTTCCCAACGTTTCGTCTCCGACTGCGGGAGACATCTTCAATGGGGTCCGTAACTCGATGGAAGGTCCAGCACATCCACTGGCTCGCTACTGACTGCCGCTAAATTCCGTGTCCGCGCGCTCCCACGCCTCGGCGTGACGTCACGTGTTTTGAAAACGTCAGTGCAATTGGCCGCTGTCCGTCGCCGTCGATCGCCGTTGCCATCACCCAGTAGTGATCGGGTGGTACACATCTTCTTTAACACCGGCATCCATATTCCGTTTAATTTCACGTCCTCCACCTTTCAGTTGAAATTATTTGGGTGTTTAGCGATTTCGATTGGCTCCCTGTAGAGCCTTTCGTAATATCCGCTTGTGGCCGCTAGTGCTTGCGTCTCTTCGGAACGAATATTGTGGTTCCCTGGCTGGAAAGCACGCTCCGCAACAGCGGGTAGTTCCGTTTTTCCTCTTCTACAATTTCCTTTGTGCTCTTCCAAACGTTTAGAAACAGTTCTTTTAGTGCTACTCACATAAAACACTCCACAACTCCAACAGCTATTTCCAATGGTTTGCGAGCGTCCTTGGCAGGCTTAAAGTATTCCTCTATCTTTCTGGTGGGCTTGTAAATTACGGTAATATTCCGCTTCGTCAAGATCCTCCCTATTCTTTCTGTTACATTTTTAACAAACGGCAGGAAAACCTTAGATTTTGCAGTAGCCTGTACGTCAGTATGATTTCTGCGTGGCTGCCTCAACGCACGTTTTATTTCGGATGACGAATATCCGTTAATCATTAGTGCCTTGTGGAGATGTTCCATCTCAGCGTCGAGCAACTCAGGTTCACAAATATTTCCTGCTCTGTCCGCTAACGTCTTGATAACACCCTGCTTCTGTTGTGGGTGGTGGTTCGAATCCCGGTGTAAATAACGGTCCGTGTGCGTGGGGTTGCGGATACTGAGTGACCCAAACTACAATTTTGGTTTCTAATTGCACTGACGTTTTCAAAACACATGACGTCACGCCGCGGCGTGGGAGCGCGAGGACACGGAATTTAGCGGCAGTGAGTAGCGAGCCAGTGGGTGTGTTAGACCTTCCATCGAGTTACGGACACCCTTGAAGATGTCTCCCGCAGTCGGAGACGAAACGTTGGTAATTGACTCAGACTTCATCAACAGACCGCAGCATAAGAGCCCAGATAATTATAATAGCTTTCCTAAACTTAATAAAAAATGCTGCATATGTGCAAGACACATAAAAAAGTAAAATCTGTGGCGCCAGTCAGCGGTAGGGGTATTGTCCTGACTATATGTAGAATACAAAGGGAGAAAGTGGCGGGCCCATCGCCAAGGGCGCCTTTTACAGCCGAGAAGAAACCCCGATACTAACTTGACAACAATCTGAGTGGACACATGACCGTCCTATGACACCACCGTCTGTGATCGACTTCAACGTCAGTGTAGTAACCACAAACAGGCAAAAGATGGCAGCAGTTGCATTGGAGGGTATACAAAGCTTGTAGGGGGAACGAGGAAACACAGTGCAGTCGTTGACATAATGCGTAAGCGGAGCGATTTTTCTGACGTCCGAAAAAGAATGATGATTGGCTTTCAGGTCAAGGATGGAAGCATTTCCGAAACGGCTAAGTCTGCAAACTGTTCGTGAGCCGCTTTGATTAAAGTTTTCCATGTATGGCAAAATGGCGCATAATATGACAGTGGTAGACAACGGCTGCGAAGATGTGCAGGGCGAATAGATGTGCAACTCTTGAGCCCAGATGAACCAAGAAGCTACCTACACTGTCACGATCGTTCAGCGAACGTTGGTGTGTATGAACCTCCGCAGTAGGTTCCTGCTCCATGCACCCATGTTAACTTGTGTTCTTTGGCGACGATGATTGGAATTTGCAAGCCAGTACTGCAACAGTGTGTAATAAAATGGAACACCTAACGCCGTCCTTACGATGTTATTTGTTTATAGCTACCAGTTTCGGTGCTTCAATGCAGCACCTTCAGGTCTTAATTGACGATGAGGAGGTTAGCACCATCCAGATACACAATTCATGAGTGGCCAACATCGATAAATGGTTTTGGCAGACTACCTCTAACATCGATGTTGTCTCTCCAGCCATCAACTACCACTTGCAGCTGAGTGTCGACAGGTGGCCTCTTCGGAGTAATCACGTTTTCCGCTCCATCAGACAGATGGCTGTTGGCGCGTGCAGCGTGAAACGCCAGAAAGCAAAGACGCTGCAACACTCGTCAGAAGGTTTCAGGCTGGAACAGTAAGCGTCATAATCTGGGGAACATAGTTGTGGCATTCCCTGAGCGATATCCTCATTCTGGAAAGGACAGTTGATCAACACAAGTATGCATCTATCCTTGGGAATAATACCCATCCGTACATGTAGTTTCCTTATCCTTGGCACTACGGCGCTACCAGCAGGATAATGCAACGTGTCAAATAGCTCGCGTTCGTTGTTCGAAGAGCCCCAGGACGGGTTCATTGTATTCTCCTGGCCAACAAACTAACCAGGTGTAAACCCAATCGTGAACCTGTAAGACCAACTCGAGAGAGTTGTTCGCGCCATTAATCCTCAACCGAGAAACATAGTTCAGTTGGCCGGTTCACCAGAGTCTGCATGACTCCACATCCTTCTCGGTACCTCCCAGAAATTCATGAGGTCTCTTATCTGCGCATATCGCAGTGGTCTGCCCTGCAGAAGATGCTTGTTCAGACTTTTGATAGGTGGTCACGATAATGTGACTGAGCTGTGTACATCGAATCGATGAGCCCGTTTGTTTATCTTAATGACATCAATTGTCCTCCATTAATGTACTTTGTCAAACCAGGGTTCCAGAGTACCACACACGAAGGCGTATACCCAGCGTTTTATTGCCAGTTTTTTTCCCTATTTAACGAGCGTTCCAAATAGTTAAACAAACGTTGGAAGGCTTAAGTTCGAGGGTTATTCATAAAATAAGGAACGATCGGTCGCGAAATGGAAACCACAGTTCGATGACGTTTTGCACAGCTGTGTTGGGCAGTGTCTCTAGTACGCTCGTCAATCGCGTTACGTCGTTCCTTTTAGCTCTGAGCACACAGGGAGCACATAAAGATACCTAGAACATTAGAGTCTCCCACCAAGTACGAGGGCCTGGTGAGAAATTTCGTCTGAAGCTATGCAGCCAACATAACATAACTGTCGCCGGCCGCTGTAGCCGAGCGGTTCTAGGCGATTCAGTCCGGAACCGCGCTGCTGCTACGGTCGCAAGTTCGAATCCTGCCTCGGCCATAGATGTGTGTGATGTCTTTAGGTTAGTTAGGTTCAAGTAGTTCTAAGTCTAGGTGACTGGTCACCTTAGACGTTAAGTCCCATAGTGCTTAGGGCCATTTGAACCATTTGAATTTACATAATTGTCTTACAGGGTTTTCTTCTCGAAGACAATTCTGAGCCGAATTCTGCGGGGGCAATGAAGATGCTCCTGCATCGTTTTTAATTGGAAATGTTTGATTACCCATAATACAGCCCGTAATTGTCTCCCTCTGAGTTTCATCTCTGCTCACATGAACCGCTGGCTATGAAGACAACATTCTGGCACAGACAACGAGCTGTAGGGAGCGTAGAAAATTGGCAGAAAGCACTGACGGCTGCCTTCTGTAACAAGGGTATTGGAAAGTTGGTACAAAGCTACGAGAAATGTCTAAGTCGGATCAGCGACTATGGTGATAAGTAGCTGGAAGTTGTAGATAACCGTTTCAAACACAACAGTTTTGATTTTCCCTGTGATTTCCATTTCACGACCTACCGTTCTTTACTTTCCGAATAGCCCTCGCATATGCACCGGATCCAAGCTATGCGTAATGCAAGACTTGGTTTCCACATTCATTTGTGTAAAAGATATAGTCTCATAAAGCAGGATGGATTTGTTTGAAACATACTATAGAAACAAAGGAAGGCAGACTGGCGGCAGAATCGTCTGCATTCCCGCGTCTCGCAATCAGCAGAGGCGCCACACGGTGAAGGACGGCAGTGTGTTGTGGCGCGCCCCTGGTGTGCAGGCTGTTATCTGCGCCGCGCTGTAGGTTGGGTTGCCCACTTGCAGGCGGCAGTAACGACGCGCGGCAGATGTGTGGATCGAGCACTTCCGCTTGACGAGGCGGCGTAACGACCGGCCCAGAGCACACGCCTCTAGCCGGACGGCGCTGCACCCGCCTCCACCTGCCGCATCGCGCTTCATGGCGGCGTTCCGAGGAACTGCGCTGATAACGCGGGGAAGGGCTTCCCGTGTACCGTGCTGTGCGGCGCCGTTGCCGTCTATGGTGCCCAAGTCTTACAGGAGCAGCTACGACAGGCTCATGTTTCACGTGTTCACAAAAAATCTGCCTTATCGTAGGTAACAAATAAGATACACGCAACTATCCGGAATGGAACATTCATTAGGCTACAACTAAAATATTGGAATAGTTGAACCAAACTTATGAGTTCGGAAGAAAAAATCTTGCAGCAGATCTGTTTTAAAACTCTAAGAAGTTATGGTCTTCTCACAGTGGTGTATAGCGTTTAGCATGGAGCACTGTTATTCTAGGAAAATATGAAAATTACATGTAGTAATATGGTAGGTCGTTACAGTCTTAACCACTAGGGTTATCAGATATTTATGGTTATGTAAGTCATAAATGTAGTCATGACTGCCTTGTAAATAAGTTATTAGTGGTGATGATAATTATTACTGAAAATTTGTTCGCTTGAGGCTGTACACACAAATTCATACTATGCTTCAATTGAGTTAATTGTGTGACATCCATAACAGATTAGCTTTAATCTTTACGGAAGCAAAAAATATATTAATACGGAAACAACGCAAAATCTGTTATATAACAAAAGTAAAATTAAACAGGTGTTACATTCATATGAAACTGACCTTCATAACAAGGTTTAAAATCGTCGTTTTAGCTAAAAGCATAGCCTTTGAAACCCATGTCTCGGTATATGGACTTCTTTCAAGACATGACACAGTACGTTGAAAGAGAGGTAGAGGGCGCAGTTCGCGATACGCCGCCAAAGAGAGGGACGAGATGGGGGCGACTCCATTTAGAGTGGGGGGGGGGGGATGGAGGGGATATCAGACGTGGTACTACAACTATGTAGTTCAGGAAGGAGGGGTGACGCTTCTTGCGCTTTCTACAAGAGTGACCTTAAAGACTGAATACTGGCAGAAATACAATTAGCAACACATGCGGCTAGAAATAGTGTAATACGAGGAAAGTAAGACCAGATGAGTCCCTAAATGAAGACGACAGTGAAAATCTAAAATGTTTTATTAGCAACATTTAGCTACACCATCCAGGTAGTTCTCTACATAGTCGCCGCTCCGATTTAGAAATCTGTCGTTGTGTTGTACCAACTTCCCAACACCCTCCTCACAGAAGGCTGCCTCCTGTACGTTCCCGCTTTCCGCCAGCTGGTGTACAGCTCGTTGTCTGTGCCAAAAGGCTGTCTTCACAGCATGCGATTCATGTGAGCAGAGATGAAACTCAAGGGGGAGTCAATTACAGGCTGTATTGTGGGTGATGAAACACGTCTCAACGAAAAGACTGCAGGATCATCATTGCCCGAACAGTTCGCTGTCGAGAGTCGTCATAAAAAGAAAGAAACGGATAGCAGTTATGTTCTGTTGGCCCCATAAACAGCTCTCATACTTGGCAAGAGACACCATTTTCTATGGATCTTTACGAGCTCACTGTGCGCTCATGACTGAAACGAGCGGCGTGACGCAATCGACTGGCATACTAGAAACAGTGTCCAACACACTTGTGCAAATCTTCGTCGGATTTTCACAGTCGTTTTCATTTTGCCCCCGATGGAACCTTACGTTCCGAATAGCCCTCGTATATGTAGTAACAGGACAGTTATGTTGCAGTCTTAACCAGCAGCGGTATTCAGGGGATTTTCAGATATACACGTTGTGTAACTGATAAAAATAGTTACGATTGCCTGCTAAATAACTGTCAGTGACGGTAATTACGATATTATTGAAAATTTGTTAGCTAGAAGCTGCACATTTAAATTTATACTGTCAAGCAATTGAGTTAATGGTGTGGACTCCAGATTGCCTTTAAATTCTACCACGGAAGAAAGGTGTTAGGACAGAAACATTGAAAAATCTGTTAAAGAACAAATGTAAAATTAAACAGACGTTAGCTTTATGTACTAAGTTTTAGAACTGTAGTTTTAGTTCAAAAAATAGTCATTGAAACGCATGTCATGGTAAATGGAATATTTTCAAGACGTGACACAGCACAGTGAAGGAAAGGTAGAGGGGTGGGGGATGGAGATCGTTAGAGGCCGTTATGTCTTAGTGGCTGTCAAAGAGTGCGAGGAGAAGTGGGGTTAATCTATTCAGCTCCAGGCTGCCGTTTCTGTAGGTAAGTCGAGTTACTTGAGCAAGTCAGGAGGAAAGGGTGACGCTTTACGAACTTGCTACAACATACTATAAAATAGACCTTGGAGAATGAATACTGGGAGAAATGCAGCTAGAAAAACTTGCGACTGTCTAGTCCACGCTCGGAACAATATAATACAACGCGTATCTTGTAGCAATGAATGAACGAATTTCCGTTCATGCGTGAATTCCAGCGCACAGAGAGTTCGACATTAAGCAGGACATATTAATGGCAGTAAACGTTACGTTGACAACTTGGACAGCCTCTGCTACTTGTTGCAACGTTTGATGCCTGCCTGTGGTATGTTGTAAAAGGACTGTTTGACAGCAAAGTAAAGTGAAACTTGATTAGTGGGAGACAACGGTTCGGTCACAGAGCAGTGATAAAGAGATAAACAGTCCGCCTTACGCCTAAGTCATTGAAGATGGTACGCCACCTCAGGACGCTAATTTCTAAAGGATTTGCAAAGATGTGATTTGTTGTTGTTGTTGTGGTCTTCAGTGCTGAGACTGGTTTGATGCTGCTCTATCCTGTGCAAGCTTCTTCATCTCCCAGTACCTACTGCAGCATATATCCTTCTGAATCTTCTTAGTGTATTCATCTCTTGGTCTCCCTCTACGATTTTTACCCTCCACGCTGCCCTTCCATACTAAATTGGTGATCCCTTGATGCCTCAGAACATGTGCTAAAAATCAATCCCTTCTTCTAGTCACGTTGTGCCACAAACTCCTCTTCTCCTCAACCCTATTCAGTACCTCCTCATTAGTTATGTGATCTACACTTCTAATCTTCAGCATTCTTCTGTAGCACCAAATTTCGAAAGCTTCTATTCTCTTCTTGTCTAAACTATTTATCGTTCGTGTTTCACTTCCATACATGGCTACACTCCATACAAATACTTTCAGAAACGACTTCCTGACACTTAAATTTATACTCGATGTTAACAAATTTCTCTTCTTCAGAAACGCTTTCCTTGCCATTGCCAGTCTACATTTTATATCCTCTCTACTTCGACCATCATCAGTTATTTTGCTCCCCAAATAGCAAAGCTCCTTTACTACTTTAAGTGTCTCATTTCCTAATGTAATTCCCTCAGCGTCACCCGACGTAATTCGACTACATTCCATAAACCTCGTTTTGCTTTTGTTTATGTTCATTTTATATCCTCCTTTCAAGACACAGTCCAGCCCGTTCAACTGCTCTTCCAAGTCCTTTGCTGTCTCTGACAGAATTACAATGTCATCGGCGAAGGTTAAAGTTTTATTTCTTCTCCATGGATTTTTAATACCTACTCCGAATTTTTCTTTTGTTTCCCCTCCTGCTTGCTCAAGATACATGTTGAACAACATCAGGGAGAGGCTACAGCCCTGTCACACTCCCTTTCCAACCACTGCTTCCCTTTCATGTCCCTGGACGTGATTAACTACTCATTTAGGTACGGGTTTTGCAAAACAGAATCTGTGTGGACTATTTTTGGCTTTCACCTTCTTCTAAGGCCAAAGTTCAATTGTTCAATTGTGTGTGAAATCGTATGGGACTTAACTGCTAAGGCCATCAGTCCCTAAACTTACACACTACTTAACCTAAATTATCCTAAGGACAAACACACACACCCATGCCTGAGGGAGGACTCGAACCACCGCCGGGATCAGCCGCACAGAAGACCCAAGTCAGTTCACAGTAAACTCAAGTGAAGCCCACAGGTCATAAGCTAAGAAGTGTGTCGAAGTAACTTCTTGTCCATGGGGAAAGTATTTTCGGAACATATCGACTGGTGCGCTACAGACGTGACACACGAGGACAAATTCATAGACTACCTTTGTTTGCGTGACTGTTACAGCAGGGATACGTAGGGCGGCGAGTTGTTCTTGGCACTGTGTCTGATCGTTACTGCTTTCCAGCATGAGATGGCAGCTGTAAACGGCCCTGCCCCAGTTTCGCAGTGGCGTTTGGTTGTAGCGTACCAGAAGACAGCCGGAAGCATCAGAACGGTTCAGTCACAAAGATAGATAATGACACCAAAAATGTTACAGTGTATTGGCTCACTGAATAATGGCGATGAAATACTAATATACGAGGGTCGGTCAAAAAGTAATGCCTCCCGTTTTTTTCTACTTAAAAAAGTTAAGTTAAGTGAAAAATTTGAATTTGGCGCCATTCCGCAATCCTTCTTCTGCAATCCACTGCAGTAGTAACTTTCTGTGTCAACAGGTGGCAGCACAGCAGAAGTTTGTAAGATGGCCGACATCGATGTTCGTTTGAGACAGCGTTGTGTGATTGAATTCTTGAATGCAGAAGGTGAAACGCCCATACGCATTCATGAAAGACTGAAGAAGGTGTATGGTGTTGTGACAGTGGATGTCAGCACTGTTAGACGATGGGTTCGTCGTTATAAGGAAGCTGAAGGGCAAACACCGTTGACTGACGAAAAGCGGAGCGGCAGGCCGGTGAGTGCAGTGACTCCACACAACATTCAGCAAGTTGATGACATCATTCGTGGTGACCGTCGGGTGACTGCAGATGAAGTGTGTCGCATTATTTCTCTTAGTAAAGGCAGTGTGATCACGATTATTAAACAATTGGGGTACTCAAAAGTTTGTGCACGGTGGGTTCCAAGAATGTTAACCGATCAGAATAAAGAGGCAACGAAAACAATAGCCTCCCAACACTTGCAGCGCTTCCGTTTGGAGGGAGATGAGTTTCTGAAAAACATTGTGACCGGGGACGAAACATGGGTGCATTTTTTTGAACCCGAATCAAAGAGGCAGTCAATGGAGTGGCGTCACACAAGCTCGCCGAGGAAGAAAAAATTCAAACCTGTGCGATCGGCAGGGAAAGTTATGGCAACAGTTTTCTGGGATACAGAGGGTGTGATTCTGGTTGATTTTTTGGAGCAGGGATGCACAATAAAATCTGTTCAGTACGTCACAACCCTCAAAAAACTTAAAGCACGTCTTCAGCGAGTTCGCCCAACAAAATCAATGGCAGATGTTCTTCTTTTGCATGACAATGCAAGACCACACACCAGTCGTCACACCTCTAACGAGATTGTCAAAATTGGATGGGAAGTTTTGCCTCATCCCCCATACAGCCCTGACCTGGCACCATCAGACTTCCATCTGTTCGGGGCACTAAAAGAAGCTCATCGTGGGATTCATTTTGAAGATGAGGAGGCCGTCAAAACATCCGTGCGTCAATGGCTTAGGAAGCAGAGCTGTGATTTTTACCGTGCTGGGATACATGCCCTTGTTCAAAGATGGACCAAAACTGTAGAGATGGGCGGAGATTACATTGAAAAATGACAAAATGATCCTCAATGTTGTGGTTTTCAACCTATGTAATTGCATTTAAATTTCCTGACAATTAAATGTAGAAAAAAAAAATAGGAGGCATTACTTTTTCACTGACCCTCGTATATACACTCCTGGAAATTGAAATAAGAACACCGTGAATTCATTGTCCCAGAAAGGGGAAACTTTATTGACACATTCCTGGGGTCAGATACATCACATGATCACATTGACAGAACCACTGGCACATAGACACAGGCAACAGAGCATGCACAATGTCGGCACTAGTACAGTGTATATCCACCTTTCGCAGCAATGCAGGTTGCTATTCTCCCATGGAGACGATCGTAGAGATGCTGGATGTAGTCCTGTGCAACGGCTTGCCATGCCATTTCCACCTGGCGCCTCAGTTGGACCAGCGTTCGTGCTGGACGTGCAGACCGCGTGAGACGACGCTTCATCCAGTCCCAAACATGCTCAATGGGGGACAGATCCGGAGATCTTGCTGGCCAGGGTAGTTGACTTACACCTTCTAGAGCACGTTCGGTGGTACGGGATACATGCGGACGTACATTGTCCTGTTGGAACAGCAAGTTCCCTTGCCGGTCTAGGAATGGTAGAACGATGGGTTCGATGACGGTTTGGATGTAACGTGCACTATTCAGTGTCCCCTCGACGATCACCAGAGGTGTACGGCCAGTGTAGGAGATCGCTCCCCACACCATGATGTCGGGTGTTGGCCCTGTGTGCCTCGGTCGTATTCAGTCCTGATTGTGGCGCTCACCTGCACGGCGCCAAACACGCATACGACTATCATTGGCACCAAGGCAGAAGCGACTCTCATCGCTGAAGACGACACGTCTCCATTCGTCCCTCCATTCACGCCTGTCGTGACACCACTGGAGGCGGGCTGCACGATGTTGGGGCGTGAGCGGAAGACGGCCTAACGGTGTGCGGGACCGTAGCCCAGCTTCATGGAGACGGTTGCAAATGGTCCTCGCCGATACCCCAGGAGCAACAGTGTCCCTAATTTGCTGGGAAGTGGCGGTGCGGTCCCCTACGGCAGTGCGTAGGATCCTACGGTCTTGGCGTGCATCCATGCGTCGCTGCGGTCCGGTCCCAGGTCGACGGGCACGTGCACCTTCCGCCGACCACTGGCGACAACATCGATGTACTGTGGAGACCTCACGCCCCACGTGTTGAGCAATTCGGCGGTACGTCCACCCTGCCTCCCGCATGCCCACTATACCCCTCGCTCAAAGTCCGTCAACTGCACATACGGTTGACGTCCACGCTGTCGCGGCATGCTACCAGTGTTAAAGACTGCGATGGAGCTCCGTATGCCACGGCAAATTGGCTGACACTGACGGCGGCGGTGCACAAATGCTGCGCAGCTAGCGCCATTCGACGGCCAACGCCGCGGTTCCTGGTGTGTCCGCTGTGCCGTGCGTGTAATCATTGCTTGTACAGCCTTCTCGCAGTGTCCGGAGCAAGTATGGTGGGTCTGACACACCGGTGTCAATGTGTTCTTTTTTCATTTCCAGGAGTGTATATACACTCCTGGAAATTGAAATAAGAACACCGTGAATTCATTGTCTCAGGAAGGGGAAACTTTATTGACACATTCCTGGGGTCAGATACATCACATGATCACGCTGACAGAACCACAGGCACATAGACACAGGCAACAGAGCATGCACAATGTCGGCACTAGTACAGTGTATATCCACCTTTCGCAGCTATGTAGGCTGCTATTCTTCCATGGAGACGATCGTAGAGATGCTGGATGTAGTCCTGTGGAACGGCTTGCCATGCCATTTCCACCTGGCGCCTCAGTTGGACCAGCGTTCGTGCTGGACGTGCAGACCGCGTGAGACGACGCTTCATCCAGTCCCAAACATGCTCAATGGGGGACAGATCCGGAGATCTTGCTGGCCAGGGTAATTGACTTACACCTTCTAGAGCACGTTGGGTGGCACGGGATAGAGGCGGTCGTGCATTGTCCTGTTGGAACAGCAAGTTCCCTTGCTGGTCTAGGAATGGTAGAACGATGGGTTCGATGACGGTTTGGATGTACCGTGCACTATTCAGTGTCCCCTCGACGATCACCAGAGGTGTACGGCCAGTGTAGGAGATCGCTCCCCACACCATGATGACGGGTGTTGGCCCTGTGTGCCTCGGTCGTATTCAGTCCTGATTGTGGCGCTCACCAGCACGGCGCCAAACACGCATACGACCATCATTGGCACCAAGGCAGAAGCGACTCTCATCGCTGAAGACGACACGTCTCCATTCGTCCCTCCATTCACGTCTGTCGCGACAGTCGCGACACCACTGGAGGCGGGCTGTACGATGTTGGGGCGTGAGCAGAAGACAGCCTAACGGTGTGCGGGACCGTAGCCCAGCTTCACGGAGACGGTTGCGAATGGTCCTCGCCGATACCCCAGGAGCAACAGTGTCCCTAATTTGCTGGGAAGTGGCGGTGCGGTCCCCTACGGCACTGCGTAGGATCCTACGGTCTTGGCGTGCATCCGTGCGTCGCTGCGGTCCGGTCCCAGATCGACGGACACGTGCACCTTCCGCCGACCACTGGCGACAACATCGATGTACTGTGGAGACCTCACGCCCCACGTGTTGAGCAATTCGGCCGTACGTCCACGCGGCCTCCCGCATGCCCACTATACGCCCTCGCTCAAAGTCCGTCAATTGCACATACGGTTCACGTCCACGCTGTCGCGGCATGCTACCAGTGTTAAAGACTGCGATGGAGCTCCGTATGCCACGGCAAACTGGCTGCTACTGACGGCGGCGGTGCACAAATGCTGCGCAGCTAGCGCCATTCGACGGCCAACACCGCGGTTCCTGGTGTGTCCGCTGTGCCGTGCGTGTGATCATTGCTTGTACAGCCCTCTCGCAGTGTCCGGAGCAAGTATGGTGGGTCTGACACACCGATGTCAATGTGTTCTTTTTTCCATTTCCAGGAGTGTATAAAACCATAGAGGTTGACACGTAAGTGTAAGATGAATACTTCTCTTCCTTCAAGAATAGCTGTGTATTACAATAAATGTTGTCCATCACGATAAACAAAGCTATCACACTGCAGTCAGTATTGAAATTGGTGTTTCATAGTGACGTAAGTAAGGAATGGAATTGCAATACAATTACGGTGTGTGTATAGAAAAGGAGATATAACGGCGGAGGGTACACAGCAGCAAAGTGTGGGGACATACATAAGACACACCTGGCTACGGCGTTACTAAGAATAACACTGGTGTCATAAAATAAACCTCAGCAGACAACAACAGTACTGTCAGAGCAATCGATTGATTCCGGAAACCTGCATAAAGGTAGGAGACAACTGTAAGATTCAAGACTTACGGTTTGTCTTTCTTGAGCAGAATGCTCATTTGATAATGAAGTATGTAGGAACGCCATTTTAATGATTTTCTGCATTGCAGCTTCCTTTCAGAGTACGGTGATACAATAACTCCACATTTACCCACAAAGAGTAATATGATCAATCCGACGTATTACAGGACCTTATCACTAACGCCGACTTGCAGCAGGTTAAAAAAATGGCTCTATGGGGCTTAACTTCTGAGGTAATCAGTCCTCTAGAACTTAGAACTACTTAAACGTAACTAACTTAAGGACATCGCATACATCCATGACCGAGGCAGGATTCGAACCTGCGACCGTAGCGGTCGCGCGGTTCCACACTGAGCGCCTAGAACCGCTCGGCCACTCAAGCCGGCTTTGCAGCAGGATTTGGAACATATACGAGTTCGAACATTATGAACTACCTCGAAGGAAATGATTTATTGACACATAGTCAGCACGGATTCAGAAAACATTGTTCTTGTGAAACACAACCAGCTCTTTATACTCATGAAGTAATGAGTGATATCGACAGGGGATGCCAAATTGATTCCATATTTTTAGATTTCCAGAAGGCTTTCGACACCGTTTCCCACAAGCGTCTTCTAACCAAACTGCGTGCTATGGAATATCGCCTCAGTAGTGGGACTGCATATGTGATTTCCTCTCAGAAAGGTCACAGTTCGTAGTAATAGACGGAAAGTCAGTAAAACAGAAGTAATATGCAGCGTTCCCCAAGGAAGTGTTGTGGGCCCTCTATTGTTCCGGATCAATATTAACGACATAGGAGAAAATTTGTGTAGCCCTATTAGATAGTTTACAGATAATGCTGTCATTTATCGTCTTGTAAAGTCATCGGATGACCGAAACGAAATTCAAAATGAAAGATAAGGTATCTGTATAGTGCGAAAAGTTGGAATTGACCCTGAATAAAGAAAAGTGTGAAGTTATTCACATGAGTACTATAAGAAATCCGCTAATTTTCGATTACGCAATAAGTCACACAAAACTTAAGGCAGTAAATTCAACTAAATACTTAGGTATTTCAATTACAAATAACCTAAATTGGAACGATCACATAGGTATTGTTGTGAGTAGAGCAAACCAAAGACTGCGATTCATTGGCTGAACACTTATATGGTGTTATATGTCTACTAAAGAGATTGCTTACACCACACTTGTCCGTCCTATTCTGTAGTATTGCTGTGCGGTGTGGGACGCGTACCAGGTGTGACTGACGGAAGAGAAAAAGTTCAGAGAAGGGCGACTCCTTTTGTATTATCACGAAATAGGGGAGATAGTGCCACAGACATAAAGTGAATTAGAGTGGCAATCATTAAAAGAAAGGCATTTTTTGTTGCTACGGGATCTTCTCATGAAATTTCAATCACCAGTTTTCTCCTCCGATAGCGAAAACATTCTGTTGGCACCCACCTACATAGGGAGAAATGATCATCACGATAAAATAAGAGAAAACAGGGCTCCTACAGAAAAAATTAACTGCTCATTTTTCCCGCGCGCCGTTCGAGAGTGGAACGGTAGAGAGACAGCTTGAAGGTGGTTCATTGAACCCTCTGCCAGGCACTTTATTGTGAGTAGCAGAGTAATCACGTAGTTGTAGATGCAGATGTAGGTGGCAGATCTGATGTAACTAATGCGAGGTAGCACCAACGGCTAGCAGTGCAAATCAAAGGGAGAAAGGGGATCAGAAAATACAATTTTGACACCGTTCGGATTTCAGAAAATAGTTTACCAAAGTTCAGTGGTCACATCAGAAAAATAAGGGTAGAAAATGTAAATAGAGGAACAAGTGTGCTCTAAAACACTTGAAACTAACGAGACAGTTACATCTTTACTAGCCAACACAGTACCTATTCTCCATGTTTCACTGTCACACAATGCTGTGCTACAAAGGTACATTCACAAAGATTTCTTCCTCAATTTAAGCACCACAAGGAAGGTAACTGTGAGGTAATCATGAGTAACAGATGAAATACTTCATTTGATCGATCAAAGGAGGAAGTACAAAGATGTTCAAGAAAATTCCGGAACATAGAAACACAAGTCACTTAGGAATGAAATAAATGGGAAATGCAGAGAAGCAACTTGGGTACTGTGACAGATTGCAGCCTGGTTCATGCATGGTGGGCACGGGATGTGCTGACCACGGGCAGTCCTCGGCAGCGCACCGAGATACCGGCGGTTGCGTAGCGACCGGCAGAGAGATCTGGAACGGTACGCTCTAACTGGAAACAGCACGACTACCCATCTATTGTCTCGCTCGTCAGATAGCATTGTCTGTGACAGATACACCACACATATCAAGAATTCTTTCTTCTTCTCCGGCATCTACTGCATTTTCGGCACCTTCGGCTGAACACAAATTTACTGCCTCCCTTCGATGTAGTGGTGGATGAATCCCACATCTGACACCAATTTGTACTGGAGTTTAGGGGTGCTAGTCAGGTTGATGAGTGCTTGGCTATCTTAAGGGCTCTTTCCAGTGAAAGCACTCGTAAAAAATTTATGTTGCTGTTGTTTTTGTTGTGGTCTTCAGTCGAGTTACTGGTTTGATGAAGGACTCCATGCTACTCTATCCTTTGATAAACTCCTCATCTCCGAATAACTAATGCAAAGTACATCCCTCTGAATCTGCTTACTCTTGGTGTATCTCTACGATTTTTACCCTCCGCTCTGCCCTTCAATACTAAATTGGTGATCCCTTGATGCCTCAGCGCGTGCCTTACCAACCGATCACTTCTTCACCTCAGTTGTGTTCAGTATCTCACCAACAAACAAATACTTCCAGAAAAGGCTTCCTGACACTTAAATCTATACTCGATGTTAACAGATTTCTCTTCTTCGGAAACACTTTCCTTGCATTGCCAGTCTACACCATATATCCCCTCTACTTCGACCACTATCAGTTATTTTACTCCCCAAATAGCAAAATCCATCTACTACTTTAAGTATCTCATTTCGTAATCTAATTCCCTCAGCATCACCTGATTTAATTCAGTTACATTCCATCATCATTTTGCTGTTGTCTTTCACCTTACATCCTCCTTTCAGGACAATGTCTATTCCGTCCAACTGCTCTTCCAGGTCCTCTGCTGTCTTTGACAGAATCACAACGTCATCGGCTAATCTCAAAATTTTTATTTCTTCTCCATGGATTTTAATTCCTACTCCAAATTTTTCTTCTGTTTCTTTTACTGCTTGCTCATTATACAGATCGAATGACATAGGGGAAAGGCTGCAGTTCTGTCACACTCCCTTCTCAACCACTGCCTCCTTTTCGTGCTCTTCGATTCTTATAACTGCCATATGGTTTCTGTACAAATTCTAAATAGCCTTCCGCTCTCTGTATTTTAGCCCTGTCACCCTCAGAATTGGGAAGAGAGTATTCCAATCAACATTCTCAAAGTCTTTCTCCAAGTCTATAAATGCTAGAAAAACAAGTTTGTCTTTTCTTAACCTATCTTCTAAGCTAAGTCGTAGGGTCAGTATCGCCTCGCGTGTTCCAACAAGTTTACGGAATTCAAAGTAATCTTCCCCGAAGTCGGCTTCTACAAGTCCCTAAATCCGTCTGTGAAGAATTCGCTTTAGTCTTCTGCAACCCTTTCTTATTAATCTGATAGTTCGGTAATTTTCACGCCTGTCGACACCTGCTTTCTTTGGGATTGGAATTATTATATTCTTCTTGAAGTCCTAAGGTATTTTGCCTGCCTCATACATCTTGCTCACCAGATGACAGAGTTTTTTCAGGGTTGGCTCTCCCCAGGCTATCAGTAGTGATAATGGAATGTTGTCTACTCACGGGGTTTTGTTTCGATTTAGGTCTTTCAGTGCTCTATCAAACTCTTCATGCAGTATCACCTTCATGTATATTCTCTTTCATTTCCATAGTATTGTCCTCAAGAACCTCGCCCTTTTATAGACCCTCCATATACTCATTCCATCTCTGCCTTCCCCTCGTTGCTTAGGACTGGTTTTCGATCTGAGCTCTTGATGTTCATACAGATGGTTCTCTTTTCTCCAAATGTCTCTTTAATTTTCCTGTAGGCACTATCTATCTTACCCTTAGTGGTATATGCTTCTACATAATTATATATGTCCTCTAGTAAACCCTGTTTAACCATTTTGCATATCCTGTCAATTTCATTTTTGTGATGTGTGCATTCCATTTCGCCTGCTCCATTCACAGTATTTTTATATTTTCCCTTTCATCAATCAAATTCAATATTTCTTCTTTACCCAGGATTTGTAGTAGCCCTTGTCTTTTTACACACATGATACTCTGCTGCCTTCACTAATTCATCTCGCAAAGCCATCCATTCTACTTCTACCGTATTTCTTTCCTTTGTTCTTGCCAATCGTTCCCTAATGCTCTCTATGAAACTCTCCACAACCTCTCGTTTTTCTAGTTTATCGAGCTCCCATCTCGTTAAATTCCTACCTTTTTGCCGTTTCTTCAGTTTTAATCTAAAGTTCATAACCAATAGGTTGAGGTCAGAGTCCACATATGCCCTTGGAAATGTCTTACAGTTTAAAACCTGGTTCCTAAAACTCTGTCTTAGCATTATATAATATATGTGAGACCTTCCAGTATCTCCAAGCCTCTTTCATGTATACAACCTTCTTTCATGATTCTTGAACCAAATGTTAGCTATGATTAAGTTACGCTCTGTGCCAAATTCTTCCAGGTGGCCTCCTCTTTCATTCCTTACCCCCCAGTCCATATTCACCTACCACTTCTCCCTCTCTTCCTTTTCCTACCATGGGACAACGGCCTTGACGCAGTGGATACACATGTTCCCGTGAGATCACCGAAGTTATGCGCTGTCGGGCGTGGGCGGCATTTGGATGGGTGACCATACAGGTCGTCATGCGCTGTTGCCATTTTTCGGGGTGCACTCAGCCTCGCGATGCCAATTGAGGAGCTACTCGAGCGATTAGTAGCGGCTTCGCTCAAGAATACCATCATAACGACCGGGAGAGCGGTGTGCTGACTCCACGACCCTCCTATCCACATCCTCCCATGAGGATGACACGGCGGTCGGATGATCCCGGTAGGCCACTCGTGGCCTGAAGACGGAGTGCTTTTCCTACTATCGAATTTCAGTTTCCCATGACTATAAAATTTTCGTCTCTCCTATCTCAATAATTTCTTTTATCGTATCACACATTTCTTCAGTATCTTCATCCGCAGAGCTAGTTGGTACATAAAACTGGTACTACTGTGGTAGGCGTGGGCTTCTTGTCTATGTTGGCTACAATAATGCCGTCACTATGCTGTTCGTAGTAACTTATCTGCGTACATATTTCTTTTTTCTTTTAGTAATTATTAAACCTACCCCTTATTTGGTTTTATGTTTATAACCCTACATTCACCTGACCAGAAGTCTTGTGTTTCCTGCCACATAACTTCACTGACTTTCCTGCGTTTCCTTTTTAAATTTTCTAACCTACCTGCCCGATTCAGCGATCTAACATTCCACGCTCCGATCCATAGAACGCCAGTTTTGTTTCCCCTGATAGTGACATCCTGCTGAGTGGACCCCGCCTGGAAAACCTAATGGAGAACTATTTTACCCTCGGGATATTTTACCCAAGAGGACGCCATCATCATTTAACCATACAGTAAAGCTGCAGGCTCTCGGGAAAAATTACGGCTGTAGTTTCTCCTTACTTTCAGCCGTTCGCAGTACCAGCACAGCAAGGCCTTTTTGGTTAGTGTTACAAGACCAGATCAGTTAATCATCCACACTGCTGCCCCTGCAACTACTGAAAAGGCCGCTGTCCCTCTTCAGGAACCACATGTTTGTTTGAACTCTCAACAGATACCGCACTCCTGTGGTTGCACCCAACGATACGGCTACCTGTATCGCTGAAGCACGCAATTCTCCCTACCAGAGGCAAGGTCCGTTCATAGCATCAGTGTATTCATTGCACAGATAGGCGAGCCCAAGTTGTTTGTGAAGCCATTAGTCCATCATGGCTGTCATCAGAGGAAGTTAATTTTCTGTCGATACCAAGTCTGTCAGAGGTTGAAGCCAGATTGTTGAATACTGTTTAATGCGGATTCTATACTTCAGCCTCAAAAACTGGTTTTGTGACACAGTACGATGTGCAATTTCAGCTACTTAACTTGGAAGTTTGTAACCATCAACTTCTGTTTATGTGTCACAAGAACCGTTGATGACAGCATTGTTCTGTCGGAACTGGCAATAAATGAAATTATGTACAAACGATCTTGGCTACCTAATGTTTCAGAATAAAGTACTTAGCCTGTATTAAGTATCGCCGATTTCGTTCAGTAACATTTTTCTGGGTATTTGACCGCATTGTAAATATGTAAAACTGGCGACCTTTGGTCACTGTTGCAAGTGCCCAAAACGTCGTTAGTTTTACATATTGACAATGCGGTAAAAAAACCAGAAATTTTTTATTGACTATGACAATAACCGCGGAAGTCTAAGTAATATATATCGCCGATTTATTTAGAAAAGCTTCTTCATGATTGTTTCAGCTCATGTCCACTATGTTGAATGAAAAGTTAACGCCATATATTGTACAGATCATGTTCTCAACTATATGAACAAGACAGTAGTTTACTGTTTACTTTGCACTTACAGTTACTAACGAAAAACGTGGAGGCTATCACAACGTTATTTATCAAAATCATAGTTGTGAGTTGTGGAACGAACTACGTATTAAACTGTGACCTACAGTTTATGACGTAATAGTTCCAGACAATAACATTTTTCCAGAATGAGATTTTCACCCTGCAGCGGAGTGTGCGCTGATATGAAACTTCCTGGCAGATTAAAACTTTGTGCTCGACCGAGACTCGAACTCGGGACCTTTGCCTTTCGCGGGCAAGTGCTCTACCAACTGAGCTACCGAAGCACGACTCACGCCCGGTACTCACAGCTTTACTTCTGTCAGTACCTCGTCTCCTACCTTCCAAACTTTACAGAAGCTCTCCTGCGAACCTTGCAGAATTAGCACTCCTGAAAGAAAGGATATTGCAGGGCCATGGCTTAGCCACAGCCTGGGGGTTGTTTCCAGAATGAGATTTTCACTCTGCAGCGGAGTGTGCGCTGATATGAAACTTCCTGCAGATTAAAACTGTGTGCCCGACCGAGACTCGAACGCGGTTCGCAGGAGAGCTTCTGTAAAGTTTGGAAGGTAGGAGACGAGGTACTGGCAGAAGTAAAGCTGTGAGTACCAGGCGTGAGTTGTGCTTCGGTAGCTCAGTTGGTAGACCACTTGCCCGCCAAAGGGAAAGGTCCCGAGTTCTAGTCTCGGTCGGGCACACAGTTTTAATCTGCCAAGAAGTTTAATAACATTTTTGCCGAAACTTAATACTAATGACGGAACACGACATGCTATTGATGCGACCATGACAACTTTCCAGAAAAAGCCAATTTGGACCGTACACCTTGAGCTTGACACAGCACAACGTTTCCAGAGAGCGAAGCACAGTCTACATCTACATGACTACTCTGCAATTCACATTTAAGTGCTTGGCAGAGGGTTCATCGAACCACAATCATACTATCTCTCTACTATTCCACTCCCGAACAGCGAGCGGGAAAAACGAACACCTAAACCTTTGTGTTCGAGCTCAGATTTCTCGTATTTTATTTTGATGATCATTCCTACCTATGTAGGTTGGGCTCAACAAAATATTTTCGCATTCGGAAGAGAAAGCTGGTGACTGAAATTTCGTAAAAAGGTCTCGCCGCGACGAAAAACGTCTATGCTGTACTGACTTCCATCCCAACTCGTGTATCATATCTGCCACACTCTCTCCCCTATAACGTGATAATACAAAACGAGCTGCCCTTTTTTGCACCCTTTCGATGTCCTCCGTCAATCCCACCTGGTAAGGATCCCACACCGCGCAGCAATATTCTAACAGAGGACGAACGAGTGTAGTGTAAGCTGTCTCTTTAGTGGACTTGTTGCATCGTCTAAGTGTCCTGCCAATGAAACGCAACCTTTGGCTCGCCTTCCCCACAATATTATCTATGTGGTCCTTCCAACTGAAGTTGTTCGTAATTTTAACACCCAGGTATTTCGTTGAATTGACAGCCTTGAGAATTGTACTATTTATCGAGTAATCGAATTCCAACGGATTTCTTTTGGAACTCATGTGGATCATCTCACACTTTTCGTTATTTAGCGTCAACTGCCACCTGACACACCATACAGCAATCTTTTCTAAATCGCTTTGCAACTGATACTGGTCTTCGGATGACCTTACTAGACGGTAAATTACAGCACCATCTGCGAACAATCTAAGAAAACTGCTCAGATTGTCACCCAGGTCATTTATATAGATCAGGAACAGCAGAGGTCCCAGGACGCTTCCCTGGGGAACACCTGACATCACTTCAGTTTTACTCGATGATTTGCCGTCTATTACTACGAACTGCGACCTTCCTGACAGGAAATGACGAATCCAGTCGCACAACTGAGACGATACCCCATAGCTCCGCTGCTTGATTAGAAGTCGCTTGTGAGGAACGGTGTCAAAAGCTTTCCGGAAATCTAGAAATACGGAATCAACTTGAGATCCCCTGTCGATAGCGGCCATTACTTCGTGCGAATAAAGAGCTAGCTGCATTGCAGAAGAGCGATGTTTTCTGAAGCCATGCTGATTACGTGTCAATAGATCGTTCCCTTCGAGGTGATTCATAATGTTTGAATACAGTATATGCTCCAAAACCCTACTGCAAAACGACGTCAATGATATAGGTCTGTAGTTAAATGGATTACTCCTACTACCCTTCTTGAACACTGGTGCGACCTGCGCAATTTTCCAATCTGTAGGTACAGATCTATCGGTGAGCGAGCGGTTGTATATGAGTGCTAAGTAGGGAGCTATAGTATCAGCGTAATCTGAAAGGAACCTAATCGGTATACAATCTGGACCTGAAGACTTGCCCGTATCAAGCGATTTGAGTTGCTTCGCAACCCCTAAGGTATCTACTTCTAAGAAACTCATGCTAGCAGATGTTCGTGTTTCAAATTCTGGAATCTTCCATTCGTCTTCCCTGGTGAAGGAATTTCGGAAAACTGCGTTCAATAACTCCGCTTTAGCGGCATAGTCGTCGATAACAGTACCATCGGCACTGCGCAGCGAAGGTATTGACTTCGTCTTCCGCTTGTGTACTTTACATACGACCAGAATTTCTTCGGATTTTCTACCAAATTTGGAGACAATGTTTCGTTGTGGAACCTATTAAAGGCATCTCGCATCGAAGTACGTGCCAAATTTCACGCGTCTGTAAATTTTAGCCCATCTTCGGGATTTCGCGTTCTTCTGAACTCCGCATGCTTTTTCCGTTGCCTCTGCAACAGCGTGCGGACCTTTTTTGTGTACCACGGGGGATCCGTTCCATCTCTTACCAATTTATGAGGTATGAATATCTCAATTGCTTTTGGTACTATATCTTTGAATTTGAGCCACATCTCGTCTACATTCGCATAGTCAGTTCGGAAGGAATGGAAATTGTCTTTTAGGAAGGCTTCTAGTGACACTTTATCCGCTTTTTTAAATAAAATTATTTTGCGTTTGTTTCTGATGTTTGGAAAAAATGGTTTTGAGCCTAGCTACAACGACCTTGTGATCACTAATCCATGTATCAGTCATGATGCTCTCTATCAGCACAGTGCCAACATACGTCATACTCACACAATTACTAAAAAATTCAGAGCAAATTTGTCTCTGTTCTGTATAAATCATCCTTTACGTTTGGTGACTAAAAATAAAAATTGACCGAATCCGGAATATTCTGCTTTCGCAAACTGTTTTTGGGATACCAGGACAGTATGTTAAAAATGGAGGTTATTCCTGAAAAGTAGAAACGAATGGGAAAGCTAGCAATAAAGCATTTAATTTTACAGTTGTAACTTTATGTGCGGTTAGCAAATTCCGTTTGATGTTCGCTAATTAGTTTTATCAACTAACGGATATGTAGCTCGTGCTTGTGCTCTTATCAATATGTCGCTTTTCTCGGTCATCTGCAGCTTCAAACATCAGTGTAACAATATAAATGGTACAGAGATACCTCCACTGTTTTCCATATCTTCTGTAAGCGAACTGATGGACATACAAAGATCAATTCTAGTACTAAACTGGTACTGTTTGCTCTATCCACAACCTATGTTTAAAAGTTCCTGGTGCCCTGCGATACGAACCCTGGAATAGATATTTAATTGGAGTTCGCCCATAGTCAGACGGACAACAGAGTCTGTAAATACAGTCGACACTGCTAACTTGTTTGTTCTGCGACATGATTTACAAACGTTTAGCAATTTCAGGATGCATTATTTCCTGCTGAAAATGAATAATGCATGAACCATTCCCTTTGTCCATAATGGTCTCTAACGAGCAATAAAATGGGAAATAACTGGCCGTGTCGAAGCGCGGATCCATGCGTACCGCGGTTAACATTGATGAACAGGAGAGAGGAGGGGCCACCGACTGCGCCCGCTATCACGCGACTCATTATTATTAGAATGTATTTTCGTTCCCAGCGATGTTTATCACCACACGTCCGCTTCATTATGGTATTTCGCCTCATTTCATCATTCTTTCCTGCGTTTTCAGATACACACTGTCGTTGAAAACACACTAACGCAGTACCTTTAAAATTAGTTATATCAAAGCATTACATTACAACATGCTACGTGGAATAAGAAGTTTCATATTTGGCAACGTAGAACAAGCTATACATTTCTCATAGTAGGTTCAACGCTAATGTAAACAAACACCCCCTCAGGAGGAACCTAGATACGATGATATGACGTTACTGGAAATAGTCTCTACTTTTGTATCAGTTACTGCGTTGCTATCCTAGCGTGAATGAGAGTGAGAAACTCTAAGGCACTGAAACCCGGCACTGCGTGTTGTCAAGCACCGTATTAAATGCTTGGTTCGTATATTTTTTATTTTATATCTGACAAGGCAGGCGCTATATTTGCCCCACCAGTCGTGCTCATGTGGCCATGCCTTTCGAAGGGTCTAATGTGGTATGCTGTTCTTCAGTGACCCACAGGGGCGGCAAACAGGTTGTGTTTCATGTCTTAGAGAAGTTTCATACGACAAAAATCTGTCGCTACCTACACGAGGATAGTGAAATGATAATTCAATACGTCATGATGGACTGGAATGATGTTGTAGGGGAAGAAGCAGAAGAAAGGGATACGGTGAATATGGACTTGGTAGTAGGAACGAGAGAGGAGAAAGACTGAGTTCTGCAGCAAATTTCAGCTAGTAATAGCGAATGCCGAAGAAACAGTGCGGAAGGAAGTAGGATGCTTAAATACTGAGGAAGGACGAGACGCATTTGAAGTTCGCTACAGATGGGGATATTGCCATAAGGAATAACGCAGCAAGCAATTCGTTTGCAGACGACATAACAATAAAGAACTGTCAGATGCTGGGAAGAGAAACGTAGGTATCAAATAGGTAAGCGCAAAAAAACCTTGGAGAACAGAAGAAATAGATCAACTTATCGACGGAAGACGGTCGTACAGAAATGTTAAGGTACTGCAGGAATGCGGCAATGTAAATTACTTAGGAGTGAAATGTATAGGAAGTGCAGGAAAAGCAAGTGAAATTGCTGCAGGAAAAATATAAAGAAATAGAAAAAGAAGTGACCGTGAGGATGACGGATTCAGCGTGCCGGAACGTGAAAACAACATTCGGTGAAATTAAAAGCAAGGGGGCCAACATCAAGAGAGTAATGGGATTTCTATTGTTAAACGTAGAAGAGAGTGAAAAGATGGAAAGAGCGCATTGAAGGCATTTGAGAGGGGGCGGAGTTGTCTGATGGCGTGATCAAGGAAGAAATTGGAGTCGATGTGAAAGATGTAGGACATCTAGTATTCGAGTCAGAATTTAAAAAGTTTTAGAAACTTTAGCAAAAAAGGCAGAAGAGATAAACCATACCCCATTATAATTTCAAAATCATTCGGGGAAGTGACAACCAAGAGACTGTTCAGTCTGTGTACAATTTTTGAGACTGAAGACATGCCATCCGACTTTTTGAAAACCTAGATCCATACAATTCTGAAGGCAGGTGAGAGAACTATTGCAATACAAGCTTGTCAGTTCAAGCACTGAAGTTGCTCACAAGAATAATATACGGAAGAATCATCACCATCATCATCATCATCATCATTAAAGACTGATTATGCCTTTCAGCGTTCAGTCTGGAGCATAGCCCCCCTATAAAATTCCTCCATGATCCCCCATTCAATGCTAACATTGGTGCCTCTTCTGATGTTAAACCTATTACTTCAAAATCATTCTTAACCGAATCTAGGTACCTTCTCCTTGGTCTGCCCCGACTCTTCCTACCCTCTACTGCTGAACCCATGAGTCTCTTGGGTAACCTTGTTTCTCCCATGTGTGTAACATGACCCCACCATCTAAGCCTGTTCGCCCTGACTACTACAGCTATAGAGTTCATTCCCAGTTTTTCTTTGATTTCCTCATTGTCGACACCCTCCTGCCATTGTTCCAATCTACTAGTACCTACAATCATCCTAGTTACTTTCATATCCGTAACCTCAACCTTATTGATAAGGTAACCTGAATCCACCCAGCTTTCGCTCCCATACAACAAAGTTGGTCGAAAGATTGAACGGTGCACAGATAACTTAGTCTTGGTACTGACTTCCTTTTTGCAAAGGGAGTAGCTCGTAGCTGAGCGCTCACTGCATTAGCTTTCGCTTCCAGTTCTTTCATTATGTTGCCATCCTGTGAGAATATGCATCCTAAGTACTTGAAACTGTCCACCTGTTCTAACTTTGTTCCTCCTATTTGGCACTCAATCCGTTTATATTTCTTTCCCACTGACATTACTTTCGTTTTGGAGATGCTAATCTTCATACCATAGTCCGTACATTTCTGATCTAGCTCTGAAATATTGCTTTGCAAAATTTCAATCGAATCTGCCATCACAACTAAGTCATCCGCATATGCAAGCCTGCTTATTTTGTGTTCACATATCTTGATCTCACCCAGCCAGTCTATTGTTTTCAACATATGATCCATAAGTAATATGAACAACAGTGGAGACAGGTTGCAGCCTTGTATTATCCCTGAAGTTACTCTGAACCATGAACTCAATTTACCGTCAACTCTAACTCCTGCCTGACTATCTATGTAAAGACCTTTAATTCCTTGCAAAAGTTTGCCTCCTATTCCATAATCTCGTAGAACAGACAATAACTTCCTCCTAGGAACCCAGTCATATGCCTTTTCTAGATCTATAAAGCATAGATACAATTCCTTGTTCCCCTCGTAACACTTCTCCATTATTTGCCGTAAACTAAAGATCTGGTCCTGACAACTTCTAAGAGGCCTAAACCCACACTGGTTTTCATCCAATTGGTCCTCAACTAATACTCGCACTTTCCTTTCAACAATACCTAGGAAGATTTTACCCACAACGCCGATTAAAGAGATACCTCTGTAGTTGTTACAATCTTTTCTGTTTCCATGTTTAAAGATTGGTGTGATTACTGCTTTTGCCCAGTCTGATGGAACCTGTCCCGACTCCCAGGCCATTTCAATTATCCTGTGTAGCCACTTAAGACCTGACGTTCCACTGTATTTGATGAGTTCCGACTTTATTTCATCCACCCCAGCTGCTTTATTGCACTGCAATCTATTGACCATTTTCTCCACTTCCTCAAATGTGATCCTATTTCCATCATCATTCCTATCACATTCTACCTCGAAATCTGAAACTTTTTTTTTTCAAATGCTTCGATTCTCTTCTGTTCCGGTTTTCCCACAGTCCATGTTTCACTACCATACAATGCTGTACTCCAGACGTACATCCTCAGAAATTTCTTCCTCAAATTAAGGCCGGTATTTGATATTAGTAGACTTCTCTTGGCCAGAAATGCCTTTTTTGCCATAGCGAGTCTGCTTTTGATGTCTTCCTTGCTCCGTCCGTCATTGGTTATTTTCCTGCCTAGGTAGCAGAATTCCTTAACTTCATTGACTTCGTGACCATCAATCCTGATGTTAAGTTTCTCGCTGTTCTCAATTTACCGTCAACTCTAACTCCTGCCTGACTATCTATGTAAAGACCTTTAATTGCTTGCAAAAGTTTGCCTCCTATTCCATAATCTCGTAGAACAGACAATAACTTCCTCCTTTCTCCGATTTACTCTCAAACCATACTGTGTACTCATTAGAATGTTCATTCCGTTCAGCAGATCATTTAATTCTTCTTCACTTTCACTCAGGATAGCAATGTCATCAGCGAATCGTATCATTGATATCCTTTCACCTTGCATTTTAATTCCACTCCTGAATCTTTCTTTTATTTATATCATTGCTTCCTGGATGTACAGATTGAAGAGTAGGGGCGAAAGGCTACAGCCTTGTCTTACACCCTTCTTAATACGAGCACTTCGTTCTTGATCGTCCACTCTTATTATTCCCTCTTGGTTGTTGTACATATTGTATATGACCCGTCTCTCTCTATAGCTTACCCCTACTTTTTTCAGAATCTTGAACAGCTTGCACCATTTTATATTGTCGAACGCTTTTTCCAGGTCGACAAATCCTATGAACGTGTCTGAAACATTACTGATCGTATTTTCACCTACATTGAGCAACTCTTCAAAATATTCCCTCCATCTGCCCAAGGCATCCACAGGATTCACCAGCTGTTTTCCTGACCTGTCCAAAATACTTGTCATTTCCTTCTTATCTCCCTTTCGAAGAGTGCTAATTACACTCCAGAATGGTTTTCCAGCAGCTTGACCCAAAGTCTCCAAACTGTTTCCAAAGTCTTCCCAAGATTTCTTCTTGGATGCTGCAATTGTCTGTTTGGCTTTGTTTCTTTTTCAACATAACTTTCTCTGTCTACCTGAGTTCTAGTATGTAGCCATTTTGAAAACGCCTTCTTTTTCCTTTTACAGGCTGCCTTGACTGTGTCATTCCACCAAGCTCTTTGCTTCATCCTTCTTTTATACACTACTGTTCCCAGACATTCTTTAGCCACTTCTAGTACTGTGTCCCTGTGTCTTGCCCATTCCTTTTCCAGTGACTGTAATTGACTACATTCAACTAACTGGTACCTTTCTGAGATCGCTGTTATGTACTTGTGCCTGAAGTTTCTCCACTCTTATCCTCCTCCATATGGACCTGACCTCTTGCACTTTCGGCCTCACAATCCCAATTTCACTGCAGATTAAATAATGATCAGTGTCATCAAAGAATCCCCTGAATACACGTGTGTCCCTCACAGCCTTCCTGAATTCCTGATCTGTTATTATATAGTCAATGACAGATCTGGTTCCCCTGCCTTCCCAAGTATACCGGTGAATGTTCTTATGTTTAAAAAAGGAGTTTGTGATTACTAAGCCCATACTGGCACAGAAATCTAAGAGTTGTTTCCCGTTCCTGTTGGCCTCCATATCCTCTCCAAATTTACCCATAACCTTTTCATACTCTGTTCGATTTCCAATCCTGGCATTAAAATCACCCATGAGCAGAACACTGTCCTTGTCCTTTACTCTAACAACTACATCACTGAGTGCCTCATAAAAACTATCCATCTTATCTTGATCTGTCCCTTCACAGTGCGAATATACTGACACAATCCTAATTTTCTTGCTAGACGCTGTCAAATCTATCCACATCAGTCGTTCGTTTACATACCTTACTGCACCTACGCTGGGTTCCATTTCTTTCCTGATGTAAAGCCCTACACCCCATTGTGCTATTCCTGCTTTGACTCCTGGCAGGTAGACCTTGTATTCTCCATTCCATACGGAAGAATGGAAACAAAAATTAAGGATTTGGTACATAATGATCATCTTAGCTTTAGGAAAGATAAAGGTACCAGAGATGTGGTTCTGACGTTCTGCTTGATAATGGATACAAGACTGAAGGAAAATCAGGACATTTTCATAGGATTTGTCGACCTGGAAAAAGCGTTCGACAGTGTCAAATGGTGCAAGATGTTGGAAACCATCCGAAAAATCTGAATCATCTACAGAGAAAGACAAGTAATACACAACATGTACAAGAAACAAGAGGGAACAGAGAGAATGGCACTCAAGTAACTGATTAAAAAGAATGTAACACAGGGGGTGATATACAGGGTGTCCCAAAATAATGTATACACTCTTTGAAACAGAATATCTCTTTAATTAAAGGAGGCAGAAATACAATTTTTATGGGTAATAATTTAGAACGCAGTGAAAAATATAACAATGGTTTCTTTTGTTCCAGGATTGTCAGAAAAGAGGGCGTTATCGTTTGAACAACGGAAATTGGTGTTAAAGTGTTACTGGAAAACAGTGAATGTTAGTGCGGTACGCCGACTTTTGGAGAGTTGAATTTGGAACACCACCACCGTAATAATTACAAGAATCATAGATAAGTTTGAAGTCGAAGAAACGATGCAGCATATGAAGGAGGGACATAGCGGAAGAAAGAGAAGTTCAACAGACAATGAGAGTGTTGATGCAGTAATCCAAGCATACACACGATCCCCGAAGGAATGTATGAGGCAATACTCTCGTGGAACAAGCAGTGTTCATAGAATTTTGCTGTCTCAGAAGTTTCTTACATTTCAAGACTTCTCCATGCGAATTTTTTGACTGGTTCATTAACAGATGTGAAGAAGAGCAACGTTTCCAGAACTGAATTTTTTAGTCAGATGAAACGATGTTTAAATTTGATGGAACAATTAACCGCCATAATTGCGTTACTGGACCAGGGAGAATCCATACGTAAACGAGCAAAGAGCAAAGGCATATTAATCTACCAGGAGTAACGGTCTGGTGTGGCAGTCTGTCTTCCAGAGGGTTGACAGTACTTCTTTGACAACACAGTCACGGGTGACTCGTACTTGGAAATGTTGGAAATGATAACTCCTGGTCTTATCGTTGTATTCGGAAATGAAGATTACTACTTTCAACAGGATGGAGTGCCAGCTCACTTTAACCTGGATGTGAGCGCATTTCGCAATCGTACATTCGCTGCCAGATGGGTAGACGAAGAGGTAGTGTGGAGTATCCCACTCGATCGCTAGATTTAACTCTCCTAGACTTATTTCTGTGGGGTACTCGCAAGAACATAGTTTACGCTGCGAGACCACACACACTGGGTGATCTTAAGAGAGCAAATTGGGTAAGCCTGTGACGCTATTCCGTTAGAAACAATAAAGTCGTCATGCCGCTCAGTCGTAAGTAGTTATCGACGGTGTATTGTGATGGACGGACACCAATTTGAACATTTACTACCTTAAAATTGTATCTTTCATTAAAGATATGTTGAGTTCAAAGAGTGTATACATTATTTTGGGACACCCTGTATTTCTCCCCTACTGTGCAATCTATATACATCGAACAAGCAATGAGGTAAATAAAAGAACGGTTTAAGAGGGTGATTAAAATTCAGGGTAAAACGATATCAACGACAAGTTTTTCTGATGATATTGCTATCCTGAGTGTAAGTGAAGAAGAGTTACAAGATCCATTGAATGGTAAGAACAATCTAGTCAGTACAGAAGACGGACTGAGAGTAAAACGAAGAAAGACGAAAGTAATAATAAGAAGCGGAAATGAGAATATCGAGCAACTCAACATCAAAACCAAGAAGTAGACCACGTTAAGCTAGTATTCGATCAAGGATAACATAAAAAAACAGATCAGCACAGGCGAAATGGGGACTCATGGCTTTAATTTGAGGAAGAAATATCTGAGAATGTACGTTTGGAGCACTATATTGTTTGGTAATGAATGATGAACTGTAGGAAAACCGAAACAGAAGAGAATCGAATTTTTAGGATGTGGTTCTACAGCTGAATATCAAAACTTAGATCGACTGATAAGGTAAGAAATGAGGAGGTTCTCCGCAGAATCGCCGAAGAAAAGAATATATTGAAAACAGTGACAAGAAGGGACGGATGACAGAGCATCTGTTAAGACATCAAAAAATCGCTCCCATGGTGCTGGAGGGAGCTACAGAGGGTAAAAACTGCAGAAGAAGACAGAGATTTGAATATATCCTACATGTGATTCAGGACGAAGGTTGCAAGTGCTACTGTAAGATGAAGAGGTTGGCGCTGGATATCAAATAATATGAAAATAAGTATAGAGCAGAACGCAGTTTCTCTGTCGCGAGAGTATTAATAGCGTGGTAACAAGAACAGAACACATGGGTGAACTTTCTACTCCTGATTAGACTACAGTTGTTAAGTTTTGTGTGGTCGGAGGTGCACGTGTAGGAAATCCGTAGCTTCATGGATGCTGTTTTTGACAGGTCACTCATAAGTGTAGCAGATAACTCCAGTTGTGAACCACGGAAGGAGTGAGAGATTACCACACGACTGGCTGTAAGTATTGCGTTTTGTGCCTTCAGTATATGACAATAAGATTTCACATTACATGTACTTCACGCAGATGAAATATCCTATGTCTGCGAAAAATTTTTTTGCTACTCGTACTCTCTTGTAGTTTTCGTTTTCTACGGAGTTTTACCTTATATAGTTTTATTATTCTTAGAGATTGTACTTAATGGAGTTAGAAGTTACACTGTTTGCTTGCTGTTCAACGGTTTTTTATCACACGAACAGGGAATTCGACGTTTTGCTGTTCGACTGCCACGACACGTTAATGGTGAAGCTGTAGCCAAATCCTCGGCTGGCGCGGTTCCCAGCTGCTGGAAGGGCAGCCTAATACAGCTGCAGGGCAAGTACACGAACCACTAAGGCGGTTCGCTAGCTGCGAGGCTGCAGCGTAAATTCACCGTGATAATCGAATGTGACTGTACTCGGTAGGGCGTGATCCACGTTTCTCGGGAAGGACGCTTCACTGAGCTAACAATAAACGCGGAGGAATACGTTGAGCAATTTTTTAATCTTTTATTTCTTTTTTGAATCATATGTCTTCAGACTGGTTTGGAGTGGCCCGCCAGGAATTCTTCTCCTTTGCCGACCTTTCAATCTCGATGTAGCACATTCGGTATGCGTCCTTGCTGGGTGCATTCTAATCTCTGTCCTCCTCTACAATTTCTATTCTAGACAGCTCCCTCTAGTACCTTGAGAGGTATCCTGTCCCTTCCTTTTGTCAGTGTTTTCCTCTCCGATTCTGTGTATAAAATACTCGTTCCTTATCTTATCACCCAACCAAATATTTGACATTCATCTGGAGCACCAAATCTCAAATGTTTCGACTCCCTTCTGTTCCCCTTTCACCACCGTCCATGATTCTCTGCCATATAATGCTGTCCTCCAGATGTACATTCTCAGACATTTCTTCCTCAAATTAAGACCTGTGCTTGGTACTAGTAGACTTCTCTTGGTCAGGAATGCGCAGGAATGCCCTTTTTGTCTGAGGTAGTTCCATTCGAAAGATCCTGTAATTCTTCTTCACTTTCATTGAGGATACCAATGTCATCAGCGAATCTTATCATTGATACCCTTTCACATTGAATTTTAATCCCAATACTGAACCTTTGTGTTATTTTCGCTATTGCTCCGATGCACAGATTGAACAGTAGTAGTAAAAAATCCGAACACTTCGATCTAGGTTTTCCAGTTTTATTGTTCCATCTTGGTTCTTCTACGTAATGTATACTGCCGTCTTTCGCTATAGTTTACCCCTATTTTTCCCAGAATTATCAGTATCTTGCACTATTTGACATAGTGGAACACTTTTTCCAGGTCGACACATCCTATGAACGTGTCTTGATTTAGCTTCAGTCTTTCTTCCACAATCAGCCGCAACGTCAGAACGGCTCCTGTGGTGCCTTTACCTTTCCTAAAGGCAAACATCGTCGTCTAACAGATCATTAATTTTCTTTTCCATTCTTCTGTATGTAATTTTTGTTTAGCTGGCTGTGCGATATTTCTCGCACTCGTCGGCTATTGCTATCTTGGGAACTGTGTGGACGACATTTTCCCGAATGTCTGATGATACATCGCCAGTCTGATTCATTCCACACACCAACATGAATAATAATTTTGTTGCCAGTTCTCCCAATGATTTTAGCAATTGCGATGTAATGTTATACATCCCTTTTGCATCATTTGATCTTAAGTCTTCCTGTTGTTGTTATTGTTGTGGTCTTCAGTCCCCAAACTGGTTTGATGCTGCTCTCCATGCTACTCTATCCTGTGCAAGCTCCTTCATCTCCCAGTACCTACTGCAACCTACATCCTTTTGAATCTGCTTAGTGTAGTCATCTATTAGTCTCCCTTAACGGTGCCCTCCAATAGGAAATTGGTGATCCCTTGATGCCTCAGAACATGTCAAGTTGTGCCACAAACTTCTCTTCTCCCCAATCCGATTCAATACTTCCTCATTAGTTATGTGATGTACCCATCTAATCTTCAGCATCCTTCTGTAGCACCACATTTCGAAAGCTTCTATTGTCTTCTTGTCCAAACTATTTATCGTCCATGTTTCACTTCCATACATGGCTACACTCCATACAAATAGCTTCAGAAACGACTTCCTGACACCAATCCGATTCAATACTTCCTCATTAGTTATGTGATCTACTCATCTAATCTTCAGCATCCTTCTGTAGCACCACATTTCGAAAGCTTCTATTCTCTTCGTGTCCAAACTATTTGTCGTCCATGTTTCACTTCCATACATGGCTACACTCCATACAAATAGCTTCAGAAACGACTTCCTGACACTTAAATCTATACTCGATGTTAACAAATTTCTCTTCTTCAGAAACGCTTTCCTTGCCATTGTCAGCCTACATTTTATATCCTCTCTACTTCGAGCATCATCAGTTATTTTGGCCCCCAAATAGCAAAATTCCTTTACTACTTTAAGTGTCTCACTTCCTAATCTAATTCACTCAGCATCACCCGACTTAATTCGACTACATTCCATTATCCTCGTTTTGCTTTTGTTGATGGTCATCTTATATCCTCCTTTCAAGACACTATCCATTCCGTTCAAATGCTCTTCCAAGTCCTTTGCTGTCTCTGACAGAATTACGATGTCATCAGCTAACCTCAAAGTTTTTATTTCTTCTCCATGGACTTTAATACCTACTCCGTATATTTCTTTTGTTTCCTTCGCTGCTTGCTGAATATACAGATTGAATAATATCGGGGAGAGACTACAGCCCTGTCTCACTCCCTTCCCAACCACTGCTTCCCTTTCATGTCCCTCGACTCTTATAACTGCCATCTGGTTTCTGTACAAATTGTAAATAGCCTTTCGCTCCCTGTATTTTACCCCTGCCACCTTAAGAATTTGAAAGAGCGTATTGCAGTCAACATTGTCAAAAGCTTTCTCTAAGTCTACAAATGCTAGAAACGTCGTTTTGCCCGTCCTTAATCTAGCTTCTAAGATAAGTCGTAGGGACAGTATTGCCTCACGTGTTCCAAAATTTCTACGGAATTCAAACTGATCTTCCCCGAGGTCGGCTTCTTCGAGTTTTCCATTCGTCTGTAAAGAATTCGCGTTAGTATTTTTCAGCTGTGACTTATTAAACTGATTGTTCGGTAATTTTCACATCTGTCAACACCTGCTTTCTTTGGGATTATAATTATTATATTCTTCCTGAAGTCTGAGGGTATTTCGCCTGTCTCATACACCTTGCTCACCAGCTGGTAGAGTTTTGTCAGGACTGGCTCTCCCAAGGCCGTCCGTAGTTCCAATGGAATGTTGTCTACTCCGGGGGCCTTGTTTCGACTCAGGTCTTTCAGTGCTCTGTCAAACTCCTCACGCAGTATCCTATCCCCCGTTTCATCTTCATCTACATCCTTTTCCATTTCCATAATATTGTCCTTAAGTACATCGCCCTTGTATAGACCCCCTATATACTCCTTCCACCTTCCTGCTTTCCCTTCTTTGGTTAGAACTGGCTTTCCATCTGAGCTCTTAATATTCATACATGTGGTCCTCTTTTCTCAAAAGGTCTCTTTAATTTTCCTGTAGGCAGTATGTATCTTACCCGTAGTGAGATAAACCTCTACATCCTTACATTTGTCCTCTAGCTATCCCTGCTTAGCCATTTTGCACTTCCTGTCGATGTCATTTTTTAGACGTTTGTATTCCTTTTTGCCTGCTTCATTTACTGCATTTTTATATTTTCTCCTTTCATCAATTAAATTCAATATTTCTTCTGTTACCCAAGGATTTCTACTAGCCCTCGTCTTTTTACTTAATTGATCCTCTGCTGCCTTCACTACTTCATCCCTCAAAGCTACCAATTCTTCTTCTATTGTATTTCTTTCCACCATTCCTGTCAATTGCTCCCTTATGCTCTCCCTGAAACTCCGTACAACCTCTGGTTCTTTTAGTTTATCCAGGTCCCATCTCCTTAAATTCCCACCTTTTTGCAGCTTCTTCAGTTTTAATCTACAGGTCATAACCAACAGATTGTGGTCAGAGCCCACATCTGCCCCTGGAAATGTCTTACAATTTAAAACCTGGTTCCTAAATCTCTGTCGTACCATTATATAATCTATCTGAAACCTGTCAGTATCTCCAGGCTTCTTCCATGTATACAGCCTTCTTTTATGATTCTTGAACCAAGTGTTGGATATGATTAAGTTGTGCTCTGTGCAAAATTCTACCAGGCGGCTTCCTCTTTTATTTCTTTGCCCCAGTTTATATTCACCTGATACGTTTCCTTCTCTCCCTTTTCCTACTGCCGAATTCCAGTCACCCATGACTATTAAATTTTCGTCACTCTTCACTATCTGAATAATTTGTTTTATTTGATCATACATTTCTTCAATTTCTTCGTCATCTGCAGAGCTAGTTGGCATATAAACTTGTACTACTGTAGTAGGTGTGGGCTTCGTATCTATCTTGGCCACAATAATGCGTTCACTATGTTGTTTGTAGTAGCTTACCCGCATTCCTATTTTCCTATTCATTATTAAACCTACTCCTGCATTACCCCTATTTGATTTTGTATTTATAACCCTGTATTCACCTGACCAGAAGTCTTGTTCCTCCTGCCACCGAACTTCACTAATTCCCACTATATCTAACTTTAGCCTATCCATTTCCCTTTTTAAATTTTCTAACCTACCTGCCCGATTAAGGGATCTGACATTCCACGCTCCGATCCGTAGAACTCCAGTTTTCTTTCTCCTGATAACGACGTCCTCTTGAGTAGTCCCCGCCCGGGGATCCGAATGGGGGACTATTTTACCTCCGGAATATTTTACCCAAGAGGACGCCATCATCATTTGATCATGCAATAAAGCTGCATGCCCTCGGGAAAAATTACGGTTGTAGTTTCCCCTTTCTTTCAGCCGTTCGCAGTACCAGCACAGCAAGGCTGTTTTGGTTATTGTTACAAGGCCAGATGAGTCAATCATCCAGACTGTTGCCCCTGCAACTACTGAAAGGGCTTCTGCCCCTCTTCAGGAACCACACGTTTGTCTGGCCTCTCAACAGATACCCCTCCGTTGTGGTTGCACCTACGGTACGTCTATCTGTATCGCTGAGGCACGCAAGCCTCCCCACCAGCACGGTCTATCAGCTCGGAGACCATGGCTGCGGTTACCCTTGACGCTGTATCACAGATAGGACCGCCTGCAATGGTGTTCTCAGCGACGAACTTGGGTGCACTAATGGCAAAAAGTCATTTTTTTCGTATGAATCCAGTTTCTGTTTACAGCATCATGAAGGTCGCATCCGTGTTTGGCGACATTGCGATGAACGCACATTGGAAGCGTGTATTCGCCATAGCCATACTGGCGTATCACCCGGCGTGATGGTATGGGGTGCCTTTGGTTACACGTCTCGGTCACCTCTTGTTCGCATTGACGGCACTCTGAACAGTGGACGTTACATTTCAGACGTGTTATGACTCGTGGCTCTACCCTTCATTCGATACCTGTGAAACCCTACATTTCAGCAGAATAAAGCACGGCAGCATGTTGCAAGTCCAGTATGGGCCTTTCTGGATTCAGAAAATGTTCGACTGCTGCCCTGGCCAGCACATTCTCCAGATCTCTCACCAATTGAAAACGTCTGGTAAACGGTGGCCGAGCAACTGGCTCATCACAACACGCCAGTCACTACTCTTGATGAACTGTGGTATCGTGTTGAAGCTGCATGGCAGCTGTACATGTACATGCCATCCAAGTTCTGTTTGACTCAACGCCCAGGCGTATCTAGGCCGTTAGTACGGCCAGAGGTAGTTGTTCTGGGTACTGATTGTGTGAAAATTAATCACATGTCAGTTCTAGTGTAATATACTTGTCCAATGAATACCCGTTTATCACCTACATTTCTTCTTGGTGTAGCAATTTTAATGTCCAGGTGTGAAATTTCATGTTGGGCATCCGGGCTACAGTCTGTACAGCAAAGAAAGAGTCCTGGCAATAGAAGAGAGCTCGGCGCGGCTGCGTTACGCGTCTACCACCGTAACGCTATTTTGCCTACGTCTCAATGGCGAGGCCTCATGCTGCCGCAGCTGTATAGACGTGCACCGTTCACAGGCACGTAGCTTAGGCGCCGCCAGCGGCCGTTTGCGCTTAGCAGTCCAAAACTGGCAACACTGCTACCAGGTGTCAAAGTTTGCCGTTGGAAGTATAGATCTCCGTGGCTTCAGCAGCTCATATTCCATCTACGGCAATAATTTTTTTTCATTGTTCGAACGATGCTTGCAAAATTCTCTTTGCACGTTGTGGGAGGTTTGTGGATTCAGTCACTTCATTCAAATGTATCATACATTAAATACACATTTGTAACTTTTTATAGCGAGTAATGCTCTGACAATTACTCATGAACTATAGACAGTGGTAAGTTCCACGTCGGAAGAATCATAGACTCTGTATTATTTTTCAAACTAACAGCACCAACTTTGACGTGCAAAGTAGTTGATTTTTATGTGTTTCACACGCAGTGTTTGTTCAACACCTCGCACCATCTGACGTTTTCATTTCCGGTCATTTGATATTGAACTAAACATTTTGTTTCAGATCCTTACAGTATATAATTTTGAGTCGTACGACAGCATTAAAAATGACACTGGTTTTTACATTATTCTTTCCGTCTAATTACCTTTCATCTGATTCCTAAGCTTTCTCTGATAAATGATGAACTTTTATTCCATTTCTGGTCTGGTGACCTTTACTGCTCACAAAAGCAGCATTTATGCTGCGAAGCTTTCTCTGATAAATTATGAACTTTCAATATACCTGAGGCAACGGCCTTGGCGCAGTGGATACACCGGTTCCCGTCAGATCACCGAAGTTAAGCGCTGTCGGGCGTGGCCAGCAGTTGGATAGGTAACCATCCGGGTCGCCATGCGCTGTTGCCCCTTTCCGGGATGCACTCAGCATCGTAATCCCAATTTAGGAGCTACTTGACAGAATAGTAGCGGCTCCGGTCAAAGAAAACCATCATAACGACCGGGAGAGCGGTGTGCTGAACACACGCCCCTCCTATCCGTGCCCGTCTTTGGCTCATCGAAGTCACATCAGCTCTCTGTTTGCCCAGCCTGCTACGGTACCTTAATTGGCGTCAGTGAAGGTACTTCAAATATGCTAGGGTACCTTTCCCTTAATGAGTGTAAGGTTTGGTAACAGGCAGAACTATACAGCTGCTATTCAAAATGACGAACACCTTGTGTAGAATCTCTCCCGATATGCTTTTTGACGGCATTGCAGTCATACTTGGTCTTCTATACTTACACCTATCTCGTACTCCGCGACACACCATACCGTATGCGACAGAGGGTAGAAAGTACCACCAACCTCCCTTCCTAATCGGTTCCCGATGGTAACCGGGAAGAAAGTTTGTTTGGTGTCCTTCGTATGAGCCAAAATAACGAGATGTGCAAGTTGGAGGAAGTAGTACGTTCCGAGACTGATTCGGGAACATGGGCTCTTGGGAGTAAGTCTCTCTTTCCTCTAACCTCTTGCACTCCAATTCGTAGAGCATTTTAGTGGTACTCTCACGCTCACTAAACGAATACAGGAGGAATCGTGTAGTTGTGCACTGGATCTTTTCTATGTTTCGCGTAGATTTAATTTGGCAAGAGTCCCGGAATGGTGAGCAGTAGTCAAGAATTGTTCGAATAAGACTTCTGTAAGAGACGTCTTAGAACTCTTCCAATAAGTCTCAGTCTGGCATCGACCTTCCCCATGGCAAAATGTATCAAACCATTCAATCTTATATCATTCCCACAGATTTGAGGATTGTTACTGATTACAGTCACTGATTGCACATCGAGCAGTCGATCCTATCGTATACTTACATATTGGAACGTCGCCTGTATTTATGCAGAGGTGCAGCTACCAATCATAACACCAGCCACTGATCATGCGCAAGTCTCTCTGTATTTTGTAGCGAATTTGTAACGATGTCACCTTCCTGGACCCAATTGCCTTGTCTGTAATTGGCAGAAAATCTTACTGACTTTGTCTGTGAAATCATTTATATGAATGGTGAATAATAAATGAGGGAAATTATTATTAAATTACGAAAATTATTACTCACGCAATAAAGAATAAAAGTCACCATTTAATGAGATAATGAAGAAACTACCATAGATCTTTCAGATGACACGCCAAAGGTCTGATTTGCACAAACCAATGCTGGGATGATGTACAGGTGGACAAAATAAAACTAAAGCTAAAATCTTCCTGGATGTTAGGTCGTGTCATGTTACATTTCAATTTCTTCTGCACGATCGACGATTCAACCCCACTGCAGCTATCTTCTTCGGCACCCGCTAGTGTTCACAGTGTTGACTAGCGTTCACGGTTAGCTGAAAGTGAACACCAAAAGATCCTGAAGCAAATCCGAACACAGAGGTCGAAACATAATCATGTAGAAGAAATAGAAATGTAACATGAGACGGCCTAACAACCTAGAAGATTTTATCTTAAGATACAACGGCCCTGCATACTTACGTTGAATGAAACTGGTCTGCACAACACTTCTTGCACCGTAAGGCTGTGTGGATGGTCCCGGCGGAATTGGAGTCCTCCCTCGGGCATGGGTGTGTGTGTTTGTCATTAGTATAATTTAGGTTAAGCAGTGTGTAAGCTTAGGGATTGATGACCTTAGCAGTTAAGTCCCATAAGGTTTCACACCCATTTTTTTGCACCGTAAGGTAGGCAACCCAGCGTCCATCATATGAAACTATGACGGTTGATATAAGTTGGGTTGCCTATCTTAAGGTGTCTGACTAATTTTCAGAGGTCAGTTTTACTTTGCCCACTCCGTAGATAAAACCCACGTCATCGTAGCGTACAAGCAACAGTATAAGGTAATGTTAGCTATACGTTGCCTACGTCGAATGAGTATAGAGTCTCGTGCAGTTTACAACTCGAGCAACTTTTTTAGTCTTGGCGCTCTTTCCTCCTGGCTTAGACAGGAACTTAAAATCTTTCTAATTTCATTAAAGTCATTTACATTGTGACTTTCTGACATGGCAACATGGGAAGAACAATTTTTGTGTGTCTTGAACAACAGACGCGACCTGCGCTTCTCGCTGCTATTAAGAACGACATTCAGAGTCCAGCCAAGATGCCACTTCTCGAGAAGAAGTGGAAATCGAGCAGCAGAATGCTGAAGAGAGAGGCGAGGAGAAACAGTGGAGCAGGTGGCGACCGATTTGCCCAGTTTATCACTGCGCTATCTCCCACTCTAGAAGCGCCCGCTGCTCACGGCTTTATCTTTTCAATTTCTCTGCCTCTTCCGGGGCTTTACTCGCCGATTACAATCGATATCGAAGGGACGTCGCAGCCCTGCAGCCCTTCTCGCGGCACCGCACTTAGGTTCGACGAGAAATGTCAATAGCACTGCAGTTCCTGCGGAGTGGTTCTCAGTCTTCCGTCCTCGCACAGAGCATAATTGTGACGGGAGCAAAGTAGACACTAGACGCAAAATTAGCGAATTTAATCGCCGTCAGTTAGTGTGTGCTAGGCAAGGGGATACTTTCATATATCATGTCCTATCGGGACAGGGATTCTCACATCACTCAAGTAGGGACCTACCGCGAATCATCTTCCATAGCAACAAAGGCTTAAAATAACAGAGGTCGCTCTCACAGCCGCGATTGTGCCTCGTAACAGAGGATGAACCAAATGTCTAGAAGATCAAACGTCGGGCTGCTTTCTTGTGACATGCTAACCTCTATCCGCTGAAAGCCTAAAAAAACTGCACGCTGTTTTTCTCGCTGTGGTTCAGTTTAGTTTCTCTATGGTTGTAACAGGAGTGGTTTGTGGGATTACAGGGAGGAGACTGCAACGGTCATCGGTATGTAACAGGACTAAAGCAATTGTTTTACGCAAAATAAATTCTAATGAATTATATTCAGAAATGCTTGGCAACATATCTGTCAGTCATGTTCGAACACGGAGATACGTATTGTATATGGTTAGCTAATATTGTCTCTCGGTATTAAGAGCACTAACAACAATTGTTGCAAATGAGTGCTTTGGCATTGTAAAAATGGAAAGTTAATCTTATTCTTACGAACTGCTAAGAATGTCACTTTGGGTGTGAAGACCATAAACGGGTTTAGAAAAGAGCCACTCGTCCCACTGATGCTGTTTTGGATGTGTTACATTATTCCATGAACTCTCGGGATTGCAGCACAATGTCGACTTCTAGCCACGATATTTCGGCTGAAAACCATTCAGCCATCTTCAGGTGAGTGTGCAGCACTAAACACTCACCTGAAGATGGTTGGACTGTTGTCAGCCGAAATATCGTGCAAGAAGTCTAGGTCATCCGGCTGCAATCTCGAAACCGTAGAATACTCTTTACGCAGGGAAAATTTCAAGAATCGCATGCGTTCCATTACTACAAACCCGGTTAAAAGAATCGTGTCACACGTTGTTCCCATGGCTTGCAGAGACCAAAGGATAGCACATTACATAAATTATTTCCATCTCAAAAAAAGAGAGTTGGTGTCACCTAGAGAACAAACAGTTCTGTATTATCCCAATCACCATCCGTAATAAGGACTTTTCGTCACAGTGAGTATTACTTGTAGCAGCGACTGCTGAGAATATAACTGCAAACAGAGATGAATACAGTGACGAACACACAGAAGACAGGGAATTATGGCCGGCCGCGATGGCCGAGCTGTTCTAGGCGCTGAATTCAGGACTCGCTCTACTGCTATGGTCGCAGGTTCGAATCCTGCCTCTGGCATGGATGAGTGTGATGTCCTTAGGTTAGTTGGGTTTAAGTTGTTCTAAGTTATAGCGGACTGATAGTGCTCAGAGCCATTTGAACAGGGAATTATGTACGCAAGCAGACCTAACGTTTCAAGACAACCTGCCGTTCGAAGAGACAGACTAGACAACGCTTGTGGAGAAAATTGTTTTACTAGCAGTGAGCTTCTGTCTGGACCGGAGAATCAAGTACATTAGCTGTAAGAGATGACAAAGAAGGAAATAAGGATGGAATCATTCACAGTCCTCAGATCAGACACTTTGTTATTGTTGAAAACGTTACACAAATAGAAGTTAGTGGATATGTAATACAAATTTAGGCAAGTACCAGTACTAGAAATGCCGTTTACGCTTCTGAATACAAGGGAATATATCAGCTGTACTACATGATAGTGAGAAAGAGATTCAGGAATCAGATATTTGGTAGCAGGGTGGACCTACATCTACATATCTACATGACTACTCTGCAATTCACATTTCAGTGCTTGGCAGAGGGTTCATCGAACCACAATCATACTATCTCTCTACTATTCCACTCCCGAACAGCGAGCGGGAAAAACGAACACCTAAACCTTTCTGTTCGAGCTCTGATTTCTCTTATTTTATTTTGATGATCATTCCTACCTATGTAGGTTGGGCTCAACAAAATATTTTCGCATTCGGAAGAGAAAGTTGTTGACTGAAATTTCGTAAAAAGGTCTCGCCGCGACGGAAACCGTCTATGCTGTAATGACTTCCATCACAACTCGTGTATCATATCTGCCACACTCTCTCCCCTATAACGTGATAATACAAAACGAGCTGCCCTTTTTTGCACCCTTTCGATGTCCTCCGTCAATCCCACCTGGTAAGGACCCCACACCGCGCAGCAATATTCTAACAGAGGACGAACGAGTGTAGTGTAAGCTGTCTCTTTAGTGGACTTGTTGCATCTTCTAAGTGTCCTGCCAATGAAACGCAACCTTTGGCTCGCCTTCCCGACAATATTATCTATGTGGTCCTTCCAACTGAAGTTGTTCGTAATTTTAACACCCAGGTACTTAGTTGCACTGACAGCCTTGAGAATTGTACTATTTATCGAGTAATCGAATTCTAACGGATTTCTTTTAAAAGAAGGCTCAAATCTTCATTTAGTAATGATAAAGATAAGTGGGGAACAATTAACTTGGAAAGAAATTGGTGCTGAAGTGTGAGGAACTTCGTTTGAATTTCTCTGACCCTGAAATACTACAATAATGAATGTCACGATAGGTATATCAATTCAAGAGGAATGGAAATCCGAAAAACAGCAGTCGATGGAGTTGGACAGACAAATATCTCTACTATGTAGGTATCTGTGGAGAACCGTTGAGTAACAGAAGTAGTGCTTCAACTGCTCTTCGAAAAACGAAAGCATAACTATTCAAGAACAGAAAAGAATATGATATATGACACTTACGAATCAAATACACAGGAAGAGCAGAGAACCTAAATACATATGGCTATAAAAAATAAGGAGCAAGTGAAAATGAAATGCTCGTCGAAAAGACAGATCCAGTAATTAAAGAGTCAAAATCAGTTTCGGCGAAATTAAAAGCAAAGGCGTCAACTTTAAGAGTGCAAACCGGATTCCATTGTCAAATGCAGAGGAGGAACAAGTGCACTAAAGGCCTCTATCGTAGTGGTAAACTGTGTGCTGTCGTAGAAGAATGGGAGCCGAACTGGAAAGTGTAGGGAATCCATTCTTAAAACTCTGACGGTTTTGGAAGACTTGCGGTCCAATAAGGTAGATGGTATAGGTAACATGTTTCTGGAATTTGTAAGATCATTATGGTAAGTGGCAGCCAAATGACTGTTCACAATGGTGAGCTGAACCTACTGTGTGGTTCAGCTGCCCCTACCGATTTCGTTTTATGCAACCCGTAATTCGACATCTGGTTTTCAAAAACCACGCGCAAGATTTCCATATTATCTCGCTCACAACGCGCGCGCTATTAGTCCTGGAGGATACATGAACAGGGCCTTTCTGTACGAAATTTAATGTAAAATTTTGTACTGGGGTACGTTTTCGCTAGACGCCTTAGTACAGTGATTTCGTTTGTTGCTCAACGGTTTTTCATATTTACTTTCATGTTGTTGTTGTTGTTGTCTTCAGTCCTGAGACTGGTTTGATGCAGCTCTCCATGCTACTCTATCCTGTGCAAGCTGCTTCATCTCCCAGTACCTACTGCAACCTACATCCTTCTGAATCTGCTTAGTGTACTCATCTCTCGGTCTCCCTCTACGATTTTTACCCTCCACGCTGCCCTCCAATGCTAAATTTGTGATCCCTTGATGCCTCAAAACATGTCCTACCAACCGATCCCTTCTTCTAATCAAGTTGTGCCACAAACTTCTCTTCTCCCCAATCCTATTCAATACCTCCTCATTAGTTACGTGCTCTATCCACCTTATCTTCAGTATTCTTCTGTAGCACCACATTTCGAAAGCTTCTATTCTCTTCTTGTCCAAACTAGTTATCGTCCATGTTCCTCTTCCATACATGGCTACACTCCAAACAAATACTTTCAGAAACGACTTCCTGATACATAAATCTATATTCGATGTTAACAAATTTCTCTTCTTCAGAAACGCTTTCCTTGCCATTGCCAGTCTACATTTTATATCCTCTCTACTTCGACCATCATCAGTTATTTTACTTCCTAAATAGCAAAACTCCTTTACTACTTTAAGTGTCTCATTTCCTAATCTAATTCCCTCAGCATCACCCGATATTTACTTTCATAGTGGAGATATTTGTCGAATTTCACGGATAGCACTTTCTAGGATGTTCATTCTTCTTGAACTGAAATGCCTTCTGTCGTGTACATTGTCGTAATACTTAGTTATTGAAGGAAAATGCACACATAGCCCCCCACTTAACCCTCCTACTTTCCCGATCAGGATTTGTAGTAAGTTGTTCATGGCACCCCCCCCCCCCCCCCCCCCGTCAACCCCCTACCACTGCACAAAATGTTTCGACTGCACGATTTATTTTGCTCTTCATTGGCTTTCCATATGATGCTACAGCCTTAGTAGAGTACTTACAAATTATAAATTGTAGTTGTAAATTTCATGCAGAAAGGTCCTGTCCATTTTTTTCTGTAGGACAGTTTGTGAGACTAAAAAACTCTCGCACATATATTTGAAGGTCAGATATAGAACTGTGGGTTGTATAAAACGACGTTGGTAGGGGCACCCTGTTCGAGACTGAAGACGTACCCCCAACAGTTTTTCAAAGACCACCATGTAGACAATCCCAAAGAAATAAAACGCACATAATTGCAAGGGCTACACGATGTAGTCACATTAATGTGACCGGCACCTACATTCGATGTCAGTGGACAATAACCACTAACTGACGGAAGGTCTCTGTTCAGCAGAGGATCAAGTAGGTAAAAAGACGAGGGCTAGTAGAAATCCTTGGGGAACAGAAGAAGTATTGAAGGTAATTGATGAAAGGAGAAAATATAAAAATGCAGTAAATGAAGCAGGCAAAAAGGAATACAAACGTCTCAAAAATAAGCAGGGATGGCTAGAACACAAATGTAAGGATGTAGAGGCTTATCTCACGAAGGGGAAGATAGATAGTGCCTACAGGAAAATTAAAGATACCTTTGGAGAAAAGAGAAGCATCTGTATGAACAACAAGAGCTCATATGGAAAACCAGTCCTAAGCAACGAGGGGAAAGCAGAAAGATGGAAGGAGTAGACAGAGACTCTATACAAGGGCGAGGTTCTTGAGGACAATATGGAAGTGGAAGAGGATGTAGATGAAGGTGAAATGGGACATATGACGCTGCGTGAAGAGTTTGACGGAGCACTGAAAGACCTAAATCGAAACAAGGCCCCGAGAATAGACAACATTCCATTAGAACTCCCTTGGGAGAGCCAGCCCTGACATAACTCTACCATCTGGTGAGCAAAATGTATGAGACAGGCGAAATACCCCCAGACTTCAAGAAGAATATAACAATTTGAATCTGAAAGAAAGCAGGCGTTAACAGATGTGAAACCTACCGAACTATCAGTTTAATAAGTCACAGCTGCAAAATACTAACGCGAATTCTTTACAGACGAATGGAAAACCTGGAAGAAGGTGACCTCGGGAAAGACCAGTTTGGATTCCGTAGAAATGTTGGAACACGTGTGGAATACCGACCATCCGACTTATCTTAGAAGAAAGGTTAAGGAAAGGCAAACCTACGTTTTTAGCATTTCTAGGCTTAGAGAAAGCTTTAGACAATACTGTCTGGAATACTCTCTTCCAAATTCTAACGGTGGCAGGGGTAAAATTCAGGTAGCGAAAGGCTATTTACAATTTGTACAGAAACCAGATGGCAGTTATAAGAGTCTAGGGGCACGAAAGGAAAGCAGCAGTTGTGAAGGGAGTGAGACAGGGTTGTAGACTCTCCCCTGTGTTATTCAATCTGTATATTGAGCAAGCAGTAAAGGAGACAAAAGAAAAATTCGGAGTAGGTATTAAAATCCATGGCGAAGAATTAAAACTTTGAGGTTCGCCGATGACATTGTAATTCTATCAAAGACAGCAAAGGACTTGGAAGAGAAGTTGAATGGAATGGACAGTGTCTTGAAAGGAGGATATAAAATGGACGTCAACAAAAGGAAAACGAGGATACTGGAATGTAGTAGAATGAAGTCGGATGATTCTAAGGGAATTAGAAAGGGGAATGAGACACTTAAAGTAGTAAAGGAGTTTTGCTATATGGGGAGAAAATTAACTGATGATGGTCGAAGCAGAGAGGATATAAAATGTAGACTGGCAATGGCAAGGAAAGCGTTTCTGAAGAAGAGAAGTTTGTTAACATCGAGTATAGATTTAAGTGTCAGGAAGTCGTTTCTGAAAGTATTTGTATGAAGTGTAGCCATCTATGGATGTGAAACATGGACGATAAATAGTTTGGACAAGAAGAGATTACAAGCTTTCGAAATGTGGTGCTACAGAAGAATGCTGAAGATTAGATGGGTAGATCACATAACTAACGAGGAAGTATTGAATAGAATTGGGGAGAAGAGGATTTTCTAGCAAAACTTTACAAGAAGAAGGGACCGGTTGTTAGGAAATGTTCTGAGGCATCAAGGGATCACAAATTTAGTATTCGAGGGCAGCGTGGAGGGTAAAAATAGTAGAGGGAGACCAAGAGATGAATACACTAAACAGATTCAAAAGGATGTAGGTTGCAATAAGTACTGGGAGATGAAGCAGCTTGCACAGGATAGAGTGGCATGGAGAGCTGCATCAAACGAGTCTCAGGACTGAAGACCACAACAACAACAGACGGGATGTCGTAGCACTAGAAGTGGAGGGTACATAAAACGTGTCGGATTGGCGGAAAACAGTGCAGCCGTTGTTGTATTGGGGAAACGGAGCAATATATATGACGACCAAAACGTCGTGACGATTCTCTTTCGGACCAAGGATGGATGCATTTCGGAAACGTCCAAGTGATTAAACAGCGTGCCGCTGCGGTTGAAGTACACGGTGCATGGCAAAATAGGGCATCCAAAACCGGCGCCGAGGCAACTTTTGTGCACCACAGTGCTGTGAAGAAGTGAACGACGGCTGTGGACGTGTGTACGGGCGAAGAGACCTGCAACTGGACGTCCAGATCAATCAAGGCGCTTCCAACAGTGCCTCCTTAACGACCGCCCAGCGTACGCTGGCTGTGGGCCTCCGCGGCAGGCATATGATTCGTGCACCGCTACCGACTGCTGTTCATCTGCGACGAGGGCTGCAATTTGCACATCTGTGCCGCAACTTTAAGTCCATTGAGTGGCGACATGTGACATTTTCAGATTAATCACGTTTTATGCTCCATTGGATTGAAATCGATCTCCTTGCCACAATCGTCGATAGATCCAGGCCACAGGAAGGAAAATTATGGTCGGTGGGAGTGTTTTCGTGACATTAAGTAAGCGATCTCGTCATTACAGAATGCGCAATGGATCAATATATGTGTGCATCTATTCTTGAGTACAATGTCCACCCCTGCATGCAGTTCGTTTTTCCTCGCCACTGTGGCATGTACCACCAGGACAATGCAACCAGTCTCAGACGGTGCAGTATTTGTGCGCAGTTCGAAGAGCACCAGGATCAGTTTACCATACACCACTGGCCACTAAACTGCCCGGATTCAAACCCAGTCGACAACCTACTGGAACTCGTCGACTGGGCTGTTCGTGCCATGGATCCTCAAGTGAGACATATAGCGCAGCTGGCGACTACAGTCTTCACCGAATCTCTTCCTACGCGTCTCGCAGCGGTCAGCACTCCAAAAGGTTGTTATTGAGGCTTTTAACAGGTGATCACATGAACCAGAGTCGGCGGTGTGTTATATAATCGGCTTTGCAGCTCATACATTCAATATGTTGACAAAAGTAATGCACAGAAGAATGGTAAAAATTTTGACTATCTGTTAGATTATTAGATTTCTTAAACAAACTATAAAGGTCCTAGAAATGTAATTCTGACGTTACACTTGACATTGAAGGAGAACTTAAGAAAAATCAAGACACGTTCATTGCATTTGCCGACCTGCAAAAAATTTGAAATGGTGTAAGATGTTTGAATTTCTCATTAAAATGGGTTTAAGACTTAAAGACAGCTAATAATCAATGTGTACAAGAACCGAGAAGGATGAATGGCTAACAAGAGCTATGATTAAAAATCGTAAGACGATAATACAGTTTTTCTCCCCTACAGTGAAGAAGAAATGAGGTATAGGAAGTTATATTCAGGAGCAGTATTAATATTCAGGCTGAAACGATATTGATAACAACGTTAAGTGATGACATTGTTCTCGCAGTCAGAGTCAGGAAAAACTGCAGGACGAGTCGAATGAAGTGAACGTTCTAACAAGCTCAAAATGTGGACTGAGACTATACTGATGAAGTGGGGAGTATCAGATACGAGCTTAATAATAAACGTATCAAAATTGGTAATCAGGAAGTAGACGAAGTGAAAGAATTCTTCTACATTCGAAGTAAAGTCACTCATGATTGACCTAAAAAGGTGCACGTAAGAAAACATTAGTGCCGAAAAAGAGGCCATTAATCGCTATAAGAAGTCTACTGGTGTAAAGCACTGGCGGTAATTTGACTACAAAATTTCTGAGAATGTCTGTTTCGTGCACAACATAGAACAGAAGGGAATCATGAACTGAGAGAAAACTGAAGTGCTATACAAGAATGTTGAAATTTAGGTAGCAGGACTTTATCTAATAACTTTAATTGACTCCATCAACGTTAATAATACAACAAATACACGCTTCTCCTAAATAATACGCCGACAGAATCATACTTTCCATACGGCGACGTGATCCAGCAATGTATGAGAGGTATTCGTAAAAGTAAGATGCGATCGGGCGCGAAATGGAAACCATAGTGAAACTCTAATGAAACTTCATACAGATGTGTTGGACGAAGTCTCTAGTATACCCGCCGATTGTGTCACGTCACTATGTTCAGTTCTCAGTGCACAGGGAGCACGTAAAGATGCATAGAAAACAGTGCCTTCCGCCAAGTATGAGTTCCTCGTGAGATATTTAGCCTGATGACATGCAGCCCACATAATACAACTGTCATACGTTTCTTTCTTCAAGACAATTCTCGCTTAAATTTTGCAGGGGCTATGAAGATACTCCTGCAATGATTTTGGTGGGAAGTGTTTGATCACCCACAAGACAGCCGGTAATTCGCTTCCCCTGAGTTCCCACTACTCACGTGAACCAGTGTCTACGAAGAAAACGTTCTGGCACAGACGAGCTGTAGATCAGCATAGAGAACGTCAGGAAGCAGATTCATCTGGCTTCTATGACGAGAGTATTCGAAAGTTGATACAACACTACGAAAATTTTTTAAGTCGGAGAGACGTGGCTGGAACGTGTAGTTATCTGCTGCAAATAATTTTTTTTTTCACACCAGTTTCCATTTCCCGACCGATCGGACCTTGCTTTAGAATAATCCCTATAATCCCTGTATATGTAACTGATGTGTTTCTTATATCTCAATACAAGTGGTTGTACAGAGTACATGAATTAGCGTGATACAAGCACATATTCGCAGAATGCTATGCAGAGGTGGCGGCGAGCCGCTACGAGGCGGCGAGTCTATCACCAAAGCACATAGCTTGAAATGGGTATATCGTCGGGTGAACGTGAAACCAGGTTCTTTCTTCAGTATTCTAGAAGACTCGTAGTGCATTTAGATCTTCCTGTAGCGTGAGAAGTGCTCGGGACGTAACTTCGTAAACAAGTCCTCGCAGGATTGCTCACCAATATATCAATGCAACAATGACATCACAAAATATTACTTCCGGTTTATTAATCCATAAAGTTGTATAGCATTCAGCTGCTGAGAACTTTTCCGGATTGTATGACCGTGGTCCATGGAACTCTTCAGTCCCTGACGTATCGACCAAGACTACGTTAGACATCTTCGGAAACGTCAGGGATTGAAGAGTTCCATGGACCACGGCCATAAAACTTGGAAAAATTCTCAGCAGCTGAAACATCCGGTAGTGAAAGCCTTCATTGTCTGTATAGCTTTCAGTTAATTGCAAACTAACGGGAAGTTAGAAAGAGACTTGGTTAAGATTAATTATTACTTTATAACTTCGTGACTGACATAGGTATTTAGACTCGTTGACGCATGCAAGCAGTGGTGAGGCATGGCTGGTTGGATCCGCTAATGAACTGCATAGCGCAGTTCCAAACAATTCCACTTTCTAGTTTTTAAATACGGTCAAAATAGCCAACTGGCAGTGCTTTGATATTTCTAGTGTTGTCACTGTGAGAGTCATAGACACATCTGCAATTCATAATTCTGCTAGATATTGCTTTCGATTACATTCCGACTAACGTTGTAAATTTTCTTCGTTATTGAGTTTTTACACTTAAGAATTTTGGATGTAAGCTGATTGACGGCCATCTTGTTAAGGCGCTCATGGAAAAGCTGTTGCTTGAGGTCAACGGCTACCACGTGCTCATGCAAAGTTGACGAAAATGGTTTGTCTTTACAAAAGCCACGTAGTCGTGTATTGCGAATTACGAGACGGCTTCGCTCTTCGACAGCAAACGCCATCTTCATTATTAGTCACAGCAACCTTATTTTGGTGGCTAATCAACTCCCTCGGTGGTTACCGTTTTAAAAGATTCCAAACAGGCTAATTAAATTACGTAACAGCGATGGCGGCGCATCGTAGTGCAGTGAAGACAGTAGATATTGCGTTGTCGCTCGAAGAGGCTGCAATAGGTCGTAATTATGTTGGAATGTAGTCTATGCTAGCAGATAAGTAGCAAGGCAACACCCACTCAAGTTACTGACACTGTGTAGGAGTAAGCCTAATCCCTTCAGGTTCAGTTAAAGTTATTAAATCAATTTAGTAACAATGATACTGAAACATATAATTTATAACAAAACCTCCAACCTAAGTAAGTTCCACAATGGTAAGACGTGGTTCTTTTTTCACAGAACTGACAAAGTAAGGAATATGTAGGAAACACTAACGAAGTCTGGATGATATGACACATATTAAGACACCAGGGAATGATTGGGACAGTATTTAAGGGAACTGTAGAACACAAAAACTGTAATATAAAACAGAGATTGGAACATATCCAACGGATAATTAAAGACGTCGAGTATAAGTGCTACTCCGAGATGAATGGGTTGGCACAGGAGAGAAAACAATGGCAAGTTGCAGCAAACCAATGAGGAAAAAAACAATAGCGTGGACCTGCAGCTTTAAGCCAGCGTCTCGTGTAATTTATTATTTACTATTATTTTGAGAGTTGTTTACAGTTCTTTAGGCCGTTTCTCTCTCTCTCTCTCTTTCTCTCTCTCTCTCTCTCTCTCTCTCTCTCTCTCTCTCTCTCTCTCTCTCTCTCTTCCTCATAGCCCCTTCCTCTTTTTCTCTTTTATGGAAATTGCCAAAACACTTTTTTTCCGACCATCGTTCATCCCCTAATCCTCATCACACGCCCTCATCTCTGTAAACGTTTTTCCACCTCGTCACTGATATACGTAACAGATTTCATTCGCTTCCTGATTTAATTATTTGGGTTCTCCTCTCGTCTTGAGTCCTCGCGTTTTATTACTATTAAGATCTAAATTAGAAGTAGATATGACTGACTAAAGCTTAAATATCTTATAGATATGTTTGCCATAACTGATGCGCTGCGATGTATAACTTGAAGTGCACCAGACTTGAAGTACCACTGATTACATTTTTAGATGCAAAGCCTATGGATTAGTTACTTAAATTCAAAACATAATAATTGTACTAATAATAAAAAGTAAACTAGCGCATCGTAAACCAGCAGTGAATGAATATACTGCAACCGCCGTATCAGATGTAATGTGTGCTATTTTATGGAGACTGGGTACAATATCGCAGGACAACACAGTGACTGTCTTACAATAGATAACGTCGTAAACACAGTTTTTACATCTACACCAGTCTGCTTGAAGTCACTTGGCGGGGTCTGGCTGAGGGTAGTTCTCGTACCACTAACTGACCCCCTCCTACCTGTTCCACTCGCGAATAGTGGGTCATTTCGCGAGACGTAAGTGGGAGGGAGTAATACTTAGTCCAATTCTTCCTGGAATGTACTCACTCCGAATTTCAATAGCAAACGACGACGCCTCCCTTGCAGCGTTCGCCAATCCTGCGACGAAACGCGGCATTATTTGTTGGAACATCCCTTCTACTCGTATTAGTCCCAGACAGATGAGCAATACTCGAGGATCAGTCGGACAAGTGGTTTGCAAGCCTCTTTTTTCGTGGATGAGCTACATTTCCTTAATATTCTTCCTATGAACCTCACACTCGCATTTGCTTTTCCTTTCATGTGATCATACCAATTACGGCCGTTCCAGGTGGTTACTCCTAAATGTTTCCGGTAGATACTCTTTTCAACAATGGTGTGATTGTACGTCTCTAATGAATGCGCGAAGTGTTACACTTATTTACTTTCAAGAGCATCTGCCGGTCCGAACTGTCAGTCTCTATACCGTTCCTCAGTCCTCTGCAGTCCTTTGCAAATCGTTACAGCCTTCTCATCATCTTCGAACACATTTCTTCCGACATTCTCTACTAGATCATATACAGGGTGAGTCACCTAACGTTACCGCTGGATATATTTCGTAAACCACATCAAATACTGACGAATCGATTCCACAGACCAAACGTGAGGAGAGGGGCTAGTGTAATTGGTTAATACAAACCATAAAAAATGCACGGAAGTATGTTTTTAACACAAACCTACGTTTTTTTTAAATGGAACCCCGTTTTGTTAGCACATCTGAACATATAAACAAATACGTTATCAGTGCCGTTTGTTGCATTGTAAAATGTTAATTACATAAGGAGAAATTGTAACCTAAAGTTGACGCTTGAGTACCACTTCTCCGCTGTTCGATCGTGTGTATCAGAGAGCACCGAATTACGTAGGGATCCAAAGGGAACAGTGATGGACCTTAGGTACAGAAGAGAATGGAACAGCACATTACGCCCACATGCTAACACCTTTTTATTGGTCTTTTTCACTGACGCACATGTACATTACCATGAGGCGTGAGGTACACGTACACACGTGTTTTCCGTTTTCAATTACGAAGTGGAATAGAGTGTGTCCCGACATTTCAGGCCAATAGATGTTCAATGTGGTGGCCATCATTTGCTGCACACAATTGCAATCTCTGGCGTAATGAATGTCGTACACGCCGCAGTACACCTGATGTAATGTCGCCGCAGGCTGCCACAATACGTTGTTTCATATCCTCTGGGGTTGTAGGCACATCACGGTACACATTCTCCTTTAACGTACCCCACAGAAAGAAGTCCAGAGGTGTAAGATCAGGAGAACGGGCTGGCCAATTTATGCGTCCTCCACGTCCTATGAAACTCCCGTCGAACATCCTGTCAAGGGTCAACCTAGTGTTAATTGCGGAATGTGCAGGTGCACCATCATGCTGATACCACATACGTCGACGCGTTTCCAGTGGGACATTTTCGAGCAACGTTAGCAGATCATTCTGTAGAAACGCGATGTATGTTGCAGCTGTTTGGGCCCCTGCATTGAAGTGAGGACCAATGAGGTGGTCGCCGGTCGCTGTCGCTCTACCTGTCTGAGCCAGCGAGGATTGTCCACGGACCAGACACCAAAGAGCTCGGCTAGAGACACCTAAGGGTACATTTCGGATTCAGACGCGAAAGCGCACGGTGAGTCCTTAGGCAGCTAGGAAGTGAAACGATTTACGAAATTTAGCGTTGTGTGCCATCGCGGGACATAATCTCCGAGCGGTGAGCAGCAGGACGCCTGGTGTGAACTTCAACTTTTCGCATAGTTCAAAAATAGTTCAAATGGCTCTGAGCACTAAGGGACTTAACATCTTAGGTCATCAGTCCCCTAGAACTTAGAACTACTTAAACCTAACTAACCTAAGGACACCACACACATCCATGCCCGAGGCAGGATTCGAACCTGCGACCGTAGCAGTCCGTGGTTTGTGAAACCCGCTTCTTCGGTAAACAGGTAGAACTGCAACGCATTCTCTGTTAATGCCCATTGACAGAATTGCACTCGATGATTAACGTCACCACCATGTAATTGCTGATGTAGCGACACATGAAACGGGTGAAAGCGGTGACGATGCAGTATGCGCATGACACTACTTTGACTCAGTCCACCGTCTCTCGCAGTGTCCCGTGTACTCAAGTGTGGGTTCATGGCAACAGCAGCTAAGACACCAACTGCACCCGCTTCTCCTGTGACGGGCCTGTTACGGACCCGTTTGCGTGCTACGACCATACCTGTTGCATACAGTTGGCGGTAGATGTTTTGCAATGTTGGATGCTCTCTGTCCGGGTACCGTTTTGCATACACCCTGCAGGCTTCAGCTGCATTTCGTCGACACTCGCCATAGACATCATCTCCGCCTTTTCAGAGTTCGAATACACCATGGTCACAGTTCCTACAACACTGTACTATCACAGACGTCTGGTAACACGGTGTACTACATTGGTCTGCGTGCGGAGACGAATGCAGAATAACAATAGCAGCAAGCGCTACATGCGGACACTGCGACAGCTAGACCAAACCACAACAGTGCACTACAGCCACAGTCGTAAACACGGTCGTCATCGTAAACATGTCCCTGCAGATGCTGGCCCGTGTTTGTTACAACACGCAACTGAACGTCGGAGGTTTCAAGCGTCAACTTTAGGTTACAATATCTCCGGATGTAATTAACATTTTACAATGCAACAAACGGCACTGATTACGTATTTGTTTGTATGTTCAGATGTGCTAACATAACTAACGTGGTTTCATTTAAAAAAACGTAGGTTTGTGCTAAAAAACATACTTCCAAGCATTTTTGTATGGTTTGTATTAAACAATTACACTAGCCCCTCTCCTCACGTGGAATCAGTTCGTCAGTATTTGATGTGGTTTACGAAATATATCCAGATGTAACGTTAGGTGACTCACCCTGTATATTATCACTGGGGGTGCTTCTGAAATTACCTTCACATCTGCCAGTTTTGTTCCATTCAGAGCGAAGTGTTGAGTTCTATCTATAAGGAATACTTGAATCCATTCGTGAATCTGGCCCGATACTCGGCAGTCTCGTATTTCTTCCAAAAAACGGCAGTAGAGGACGCTGCCGAAATCCGTTCTTAAGTCAAGACACATGGCGTCAACCTGACAGCCGAATCTGCAAGACTTTGGACCTCATAGAGGAACAGAGCGACCTGAGTTTCGCAAGATCTCGCTTTGTGGCATCCATGTTGATTTTTATCGGTGAGATATTGTTCTCCAAAAAGTCCTAAAACCTGAACATAAAACATGTTCCATTATTCTACAGCAGATATACGTCAACGATATAGCTCTGTAACTGTGCGCATCTTTGCAATACTCTTCTTGAAAATGGGGATGACCTGGGCTTTTTTCCAGTCGCTACGTGCCCTTTGTTGCTACAGAGATCTATGATGAAGTGCTGCAACTGCTGCTAGAAGGGGAGCAAGTTCTTTGGTATAATTTTTGCAGAATATTATAGGTATCTCATCTGGTCTTGGGACTTTCCATTGTCAAGAAACTGTAGTTTGCTTTTCTATTCCTCGACTGGTTATCTCAATAACTGCCATTTCGACGTTCGTACAATGACTGAAAGGAGGGACAATGCTACGATCTTCCTTTCAAAGTAATTGAACGCTTCTGTCATTGCTCTCCTTATGCTCATTTTCGCTTCATTCAAGTTCTGTTTGTTAGCTAGATTTTGACTTCTCATAGTCTCGAATCTGAGAAGAAAATCTCTTTCTTTACGAAGCAGTTTTTAACATTGCAGTTACATCTCCTTGGGTCTATCCCATCACTTAACACACTTGTCTAAGGCACATTGGACATTGCTTTTTTTTCTGCTCCACATCTTCGTCCTCATCACTGAATAGCAGATGCTGACCAGTCATCGAATACTCGATAATTTGTAAGCTGTCATCCTTACTAAACAAAACTCTTTTGCTACCTATCTTAACATTCCTTGTAATACCCGTTGTCATAGACGCTATCACAACCTTATGACCTTTGATCCCCTCCTCTTCGTTAAGCGATTAGAAAAGGTCAGACCTTTTTGTTGGAGTCTAAGGCATTACCTTCACATGTTGATTCTCTATCTGCTCGAAGCAATTTTCGAACAAGACATTTAGAATAATGTCATACGAATCTGGCACAGGTTTTGATCGCATAACTCTCCCAATCTATGCCTGGAAAGTTGAAGTCACCCCCTCTTTAGCATGATCAGGAAACTTAATAATGAAATTCTGTAAGTTCTCTCTAAAGCACATTACCACATCAGCTCTTGACGCAGACGATTCATAAAAGCAGTCGATAACCAGTTTTGAGCCACCTTTGATACTTAACTTCATCCAGATTAAATTACATTCGGAACACTCGATAACCTCACTAGATACTATCGAATTCTTCACTGCTGTAAATAAGCCGCTACTTTTGGCATCTAACCTAAGCCTTTGATAAATATTCCAATGTGAATTTAAGATTTCATCGCTGTTCGCTTCTGGTTTCATCCAACTTTCTGTTTCTCATACTACGTGGGCTTAATTGCCTTTTATGAGCGATACCAATTCTGGGACCTTACCATGGATGCTATTGCAGTTTACTATTCGTATCATATCAAGCTTTTTCTAATCTCTATCTGTAAGGTGGAGCATTCTTTGAGAATATCGTGGGTGATATACCTTCGAATTCAGCAGGCAGTTCATCTCTGATACCGAAGATGGATTCCTCTCATTCAATAAAGCCCGATGTGCAAGACGCATTTACTTCACTACGCTAGTAGCCGCTTCCTCAGTGTAGTGCATGCCTCACCTGTTAAGGGGAACCCTAAAATCCCCCTCCCCGAATGTGGAGGTCGAGGAATTCTCGACCGATACCGTCGCAGAGTTGGCTGAGCCTCTTAAACCTAAGTTGTCCTCGCAACCCAAGCGGCAGTTGTGATTCGTGCTGACATGAGCCACGGTTAACAGCCCGCTGCACCCTTCCGATGACCTCCAGACCAGAGGATCGAGATTGACCGTGGGTACGACACTACAGTTAGTGAGTTTGGCCTGTACCCTGCATGCGATGCTAGAAGCCTTCACCAGATCGCTCATCCGCCGACACATGCCTGCCGGGGTGGCCGAGCGGTTCTAGGCGCTTCAGTCTGGAACCGCGTGACCACTACGGTCGTAGGTTCGAATCCTGCCTCGGGCATGGCTGTGTGTTTTGTCCTTAGGTTAGTTAGCTTTAAGTAGTTCTAAGTTCCGGGGGACTGATGATCACAGCTGTTAAGTTCCATAGTGCTCAGAGCCATTTGAACCATCCGCCGACTTGAACCTAAGTTGTCCTCGCAACCCAAGCGGCAGTTGTGATTCGTGCTGACATGAGCCACGGTTAACAGCCCGCTGCACCCTTTCCACTCGACAGCCACCTCCAGAGCTTCATCCACGTAACGTACTAGAACCCCTGGCATGCACATGTAGTGCTTACTGGCATTCTCTCTCAACCGGCCTGCTATTTTCCTGAGCGGTTCCGTTACCTACCTGAGGACTGGGGTACAAGTGAGACTTTTTGCTGATGCACTGTGCCGGTTGGTGTATCAGGAGATTAACAGCCAAGGTCGTCAATCTCTTTTTCACCACTCAGGACACAATCAGTGTCCCAATCTGAGTACATTCTGTGTACAAGTATAAGAATGTGTTCTAAACGTTTGCTTAGTGTGAATCTCAAACGGACCATGGGGATCATCCCAGTATTCACCTAGTGGGATTTGGGAAACCGCCTAAAACCGCATCCAGGCTGGCTGACGTACCGACCACTCGTCGTTCATCGGCCCGGGCGAATTCGATGCGGGAGTCGGCATACCAACACGTCTCGAAACCTGTCGTGTTGACATGCACAGCTACCCGTGGGATTATCTTTTTTTTTTCCTTTCATTCAGTTTGGTACGCTTGCAGATAGTGCTCGCTGGATTGTTTTCACTAGAGGCCAGGTTTGTCTGATAGATACTGTCTGATAGTTATTTGCAAGTACTTTCTGTAAATGTCACAGACTCTTGTGACAGAAGATGACGGAAGCGTTTACACTCGGGAAGGTGAGAGCTGAGGGATCGCTCTCCGCCATATTTCTCAGTCGTAGTACTGTGCATGATGAATGAAGTTGAGACTGAATAGCGTCTTGCAGCAGGTACATTTTTAATACTTTTGGTGCCAAACAGAAAATGCAAACGGCAGCGTTCGTGTTGGATGAGAGAGTGGATTATGCAACGGGAAGATTTCGGAGCATCGAGGATCTTGTTGCAGAGCTTGTGTTGGAAGATCCGCGCTGCGCGGGGTAGCCGCGAGGTCTGGGGCGCCTTGTCACGGTCCGCGCGGCTGCTCCCGTCGGAGGTTCGAGTCCTCCCTCGGGCACGGGTGTGTGTGTTGAGCATAGCGTAAGTCAGTTTAAGCTAGATTAAGTAGTGTGTAAGCTCAGGGACCGTGACCTAAGCACTTTGGTCTCATAAGATCTTACCACGAATTTACGAAGATCCGCAATAATGTCGAAATTCTACGTGAGTGACAATGATGCAGATGGAAGAAATACCCCAAAATTGCAAAGCACGACACAGTTATCCGAAAGTCCATTGATGTTTAAGACAGACTGTTTATGACATTAAGATTTCTAGTATTAGGTAACTTTATTCCCTATAATATTTAGAAAATGATCAAGAAATTCTGATACTAATCTAGCGTGTGACAGTATGTTCTGTAATTCACTAGCAAATTTTACAGAATAAAGTAAATATTAAGACTGAGATATAATTGAAACCTCTTGCCTATTTTCAGAAGATTCTTATACTAGTCTGAAGTATCTATCTCACGTCCCAAACATTTATTGTTGGTCCAATGCGTTTCATATTCATAGCCTCTGACAACTAATGCTACTTTTGCAACATAGATGATCTTGCGTTCGCACGTGCGTGTGTGAGCTGAACGCAGGTGTCGCTCACGTGCGCGGGCGCGCGCACACACACACACACACACACACACACACACACACACACACACACACACACACACACACACACAAGGGAGCACTATGATAGGAATGGGATACACCTCGTATTTCTGAAAAGAAGTACAACTACGCTTGCGAAATTTGTATTCGTATAGAAACTTCAGCATAGTTGCTGATGCAAACGTAGTTTCGCAGCACGTTGAAATAATGCTGTATCCATTTTTTTATCCATATAGGAAAGCAGGGTTCTTTTCTTTATTCGTACTCTTTGAATTCAGTATGTCACAAAATTTTATATTAACATAGTAATATTTCTCACTTCTTACCAAACCAAATAAAATTTTGTTCCTGAGACAAGATTGCTTGTGAAAAGAAATACTCACAAATACAATGCCACGACCCCAAATAATGCCTCAAAAGATGTAGTTTCTTGAGCAACTTCATTGCATGTGTGTATGAGTGCGACAAACTGTGCGACCAGGATGAGATAGCGAAAAAACTGGGAAATATGGTTCAAATGGCTCTGAGCACTATGGCATTTAATTTCTGGGGTCCTCAGTCCCCTATAACTTAGAACTACTTAAGGGCATTACACACATCCATGCCCGAGGCAGGATTCGAACCTGCGACCGTAGCGGTCGCGCGGTTCCAGACTGTAGCGCCTAGAACTGCTCGGCCGGGAAATATGGGACAATGCACTAAGATGCCATGGCGCTCACCGACTACTTTGAGCTCTCCAGACAATGTGTGTGTGTGTGTGTGTGTGTTTGTGTGTGTGTGTGTGTGTGTGTTGTGTGTGTGTGAGAGAGAGAGAGAGAGAGAGAGAGAGAGCAGGAGCGAACATTACTCGAGAGATGGAGGTCGTCTTTTACACGAGAATTCTGAACGCAACTATCTGAGGTCTTGTGCCACTCTGGCCCTTGTTGCTGTATACTTCGTCATATTGCGGACAAACGTTCTCTGAAAGTGTAAACCTGTCACGTGTGTGCTTAGCCTAACCTTGGAGCCCCTGACGACTAGCATACCAGCCCTATTCACTTGTACGGACTGGGCAGGAAATCGCCCGCTGGTCCAACAGGAAAGGCATCCCGTCCTGACTAAAAAATGTTACCAATACTAGGCAGCACTTCGCACCTGTTACTAAGGTGTGAGAAGTCATCCGTGCGGCTTTTTGTCCACTTTCACCTCCCACACGAACCGAATACCGTCCGTCACCCAATCTCGAGTTAAGACAGACCGGTCAGCTGTTGCATTGCGAAAGACACGGCGCCAACGGAGCTACCACGGGATTCTAGCTGTAACAATGGTGTCGCAGAGCTCGTCACTGGTGCCTCTACGTCGCTACAGGTACTGAGCAGAATCCCAAAGCCTGTCGACGGGGACCAGCGCAGCTTCCAGCTGTTGACCGACAGTGGCCAATTCTTCTTGTATGAAACTTCCTGGCAGATTAAAACTGTGTGCCAGAACGAGATTCGCACTCGGGACCTTTGACTTCCGCGGGCATCTGAGCTACCCAAGCACGACTACCGACCCGTCCTCACAGCTTTACTTCTGCCATTACCTCGTCTCCTACCTTCCAAACTTCACAGAAGCTCTTCTGCGAAACTCGCAGAACTAGCACTCCTGGAAGAAAGGATAATGTGGAGACATAGCTCAGCCACAGCCTGTCGGATGGTTCCAGAAAGAGATTTTCACTCTTCAGCGGAGTGTGCGCTGCCAGGAAGTTTCATATCAGCGCACGCTCCGCTGCAGAGTGAGAATCTCATTCTGCAAATTCTTCTTGTGTCCCCACACAACAAGCACTGTCCATGTCCAAATCGCAAAATGAACAGAACTGTTTAAATTCGCAAAAATAAAAAGAGCAGGACTAACTGAGAAAGGACAAACTGACTTCCCTAAGAGAGAAAATTACCCAACTCTGGTGCTACTGAGGTTGGGATGTACACAAAACATAAACGAGAAGAATAAGAAAACACTAAAACCTGCCCCGCAGAGTTTTCGCTAAATATTAAGATCGAAAGATCCGCAAGCTCTCAAAAACAAAAATAAATTCAACTTCTAAAAACAGATATTTTAAGAGTTATTTTTCACTAGAAAATCAGCTCCCACACAAAAGCAAATATAGGAAACAAGTATGAAAGCTCTAAATGTAAATAAACACCAGGCAATCAGATAAAAACACAAATAAAATTCACTTCTTCAGAAAAGCTCGTGCCAAATAAGCGCTGAAATAAGCTAAACTGTGTGTAATAACTCAAACTGTCGATGCTGGTCTCTCCTTCCGCTTGGAAGGCACAGCCTATGACCTAGACTGACGCCCCCAACCGAAACTGTTCAGACGCTATCAGTAAACGAAAGTCACTGCATATCCCGGAGTATAAGTGGGCGTATTTCCGGCCCGTGGCATACACATTACTTAAACTGTCTGTAAATGAGAACGAGTATGATCATCATTTTAACATATAAAAACAAGTAACTTTGACTAACTACTATAAAACAAAGGATCCCATGAACTTCCATAACAAATTAATTAAGAAATAAACGAATAGTGCTTTATTGGCTTTCAGCGAGAAGCTTCTGAACAGATTTTCCCCATATGAATGAAACGAGAGTGGTCTTCCGCGTTCATAATAAACTACAACATAAAACGCGGAATATGGAAACCGCAGTTCTTAATAAATGCATAACCTAAACGTGGCTCGTATCCGAATTTCGGATACGCCACTTTGCTACGTACGTATGTAGTAATAAAACAGCTGTGTACCTCATTTTTAAGAAATGCAGACATCAAGTAATATGTATATTTCTATGTATTCATACCTCCTCCTGTGCTCTTATACAACGCCATTTGGATACACTTCAACAGGTTGCAATATTTACTAAGTTGGCAAAAACACCCTCAGCGTTAAATGAACAAATCGATTCATAACAACGCCTTTTTTTAATTTGTTTTCTTTTCTTATATGACGTGTTGTTTTTTTTTTAAAATTACTTTCTTCTCTGATATAATGTGTCTTCTCCCTCTCACCTTGTCTTTTTTCTGTTAACCCTACTGTAGTGAACATCTACCTTACCTAAGCCAGTAGTTACGTACCATTTTACTAGTTTCACTATGAAAGTAGTACATCCGACAGTCAGTTTTATTTTCTACACATTTTAATCTTATATTGACGATTTGATAACTACAAACTTTACACTGTCACCCAGACAGATGCAGCCTTCCGTTCCAATGAGTAGAGGGCTGATACATTTTCACCGTGGGTGCCCCTCCTGACCTGTACAGCTGTACTTTAACCTGTTACTGTCAGCGTATTCAGGCGTATGTAGCTTGGTTTATAAGTTACATTGATTTTATAGTTTGTTTCCTGGTTTTTGCATTCTCCTTTGAAAATTTATTAGCAGCTTGCGTGCGAAGTAGTACTGGAAACGCGTTATGTTATTAAAGCACTTCGTCATCAGATCACAAGTGGCCCATCGGTACCATCCGACCGTCGTGTCATCCTCAGATGAGGATGTGGGTAGGAGGGCCGTGTGGTCAGCGCATCGCTCTTCCGGTCGTTATGATGGGTGTCATTGATCGGAGCCGCTACTATTCGGTAGAGTAGCTCCTCAACTGGCAATCACGAGGCTGAGTGCACCCCGAAAAACGGCAACAGCGTATGGTGGACCAAATGGTCACGTATCCAAGTGCCAGCCACGCCCGATAGCGTTTACCTTCGGTGACCTGACGGGAACCGGTGTATCCACTGCGGCAAGGCCGTTGCCACGTTATGTTATTACACCGCTATTTGATACTGTTGCTTATTGCGTTTGAATACTGACAGGTGTTAGCTAAATACTAATCAAACAACACACAGGAAACATGTAATCCTAGCAGACTAGTCAATAAACAGTTTTATTATAAAAAAACAATCGAGTGCAATACTCATTACCTTTACTGTATAAAAAGAAAATGATCTTAGAGATTTCCTACTGTGCACAACGATAGCACCGTCACAGTGGGTCGCCTAAGCATGGAAAGGTTTGACGCTGGTATAATGGATATTGTAATTTATATGAGGTCAGAGTATAGTAGTCTTTTTCATTTGTTAACACAAGTAACAAAGCAGGTACTGACAGATGTGAAAATTACCGAACTATCAGTTTAATAAGTCACAGCTGCAAAATACTAACACGAATTCTTTACAGACAAATGGAAAAACTAGTAGAAGCCGAACTCGGGGGAGATCAGTTTGGCTTACGTAGAAATGTTGGAACACGTGTGGAATACCGACCATCCGACTTATCTTAGAAGAAAGATTAAGGAAAGGCAAACCTACGTTTCTAGCATTTGTACACTTAGAGAAAGCTTTTGACAATGTTGATTGGAATACTCTCTTTCAAATTCTGAAGGTGGCAGGGGTAAAATACAGGGAGTGAAAGGCTATTTACAATTTGTACAGAAACCAGATGGCAGTTATAACAGTCGAGGGACATGAAGGGAAGCAGTGGTTGGGAAGGGAGTGAGACAGGGTTGTAGTCTCTCTCCGATGTTATTAAAAAAAAATGGTTCAAATGGCTCTGAGCACTATGGGACTCAACTGCTGTGGTCATTAGTCCCCTAGAACTTAGAACTACTTAAACCTAACTAACCTAAGGACATCACACACATCCATGCCCGAGGCAGGATTCGAACCTGCGACCGTAGCAGTCGCACGGTTCCGGACTGCGCGCCTAGAACCGCGAGACCACCGCGGCCGGCCCGATGTTATTAAATCTGTATATTGAACAAGCAGTAAAGGAAACAAAAGAAAAATTCGGAGTAGGTATTAAAATCCATGTAGAAGAAACAAAAACTTTGAGGTTCGCCGATGACCTCGTAATTCTATCAGAGAGCAAACGATTGGAAGAGCAGTTGAATGGAATGGACAGTGTCTTGAAAGGAGGATATCAGATGAACATCAACAAAAGCAAAACGAGGATAATGGAATGTAGTCGAATTAAGTCGGGTGATGCTGAAGGAATTAGATTTGGAAATGAGACACTTAAAGTAGTAAAGGAGTTTTGCTATTTGGAGAGCAAAATAACTGATGATGGTCGAAGTAGAGAGGATATAAAATGTAGACTGGCAATGGCAAGGAAAGCGTTCCTCAAGAAGAGAAATTGGTTAACATCGAGTATAGATGTAAGTGTCAGGAAGTCATTTCTGAAAGTATTTGTATGGAGTGTAGCCATGTGTGGAAGTGAAACATGGACGATAAATAGTTTGGACAAGAAGAGAATAGAAGCTTTCGAAATGTGGTGCTACAAGAGAATGCTGAAGATTAAATGGGTAGATCACATAACTAATGAAGAAGTGTTGAAAAGGATTGGGGGGAAGAGAAATTTGTGGCACAACTTGGCCAGAAGAAGAGATCGGTTCGTAGGACATGTTCTGAGACATCAAGGGATCACCAATTTAGCATTGTAGGGCAGCGTGGAGGGTAAAAATCGTAGAGGGAGACCAAGAGATGAATACACTAAGCAGATTCAGAAGGATGTAGGTCTGCAGTAGGTACTGGGAGATGAAGGAGCTTGCACAGGATAGAGTAGCATGGAGAGCTGCATCAAACCAGTCTCAGGACTGAAGACTACAACAACAACAACAACAACACAAGTAGTTAATATACAGCATAGTTTCCTAAAAATCTAGACTGAATTCACAGAAGAAAATGACCCTAACACTGTAGGGAGTTACCAAATTATATGGACCAATGTACGGAGAAAAGGCATCAAGTTACCATTATGTGGGCACCTCGTGGCGGTGCTCTTACCTTGTCGGGGCTTACTATACTTGGCTGTCAGATATCTGATCGACTACTAGCCGTAACAGGTACGATATATCGGCGTAAGGAGACGCCACGCTGTTAAAGGGATATGAACAAATCCCCTGTGTAACTGACACCTAATAATAGCAAATCAAGCCCTGGATTAACTTATATCTGACTGCGTACTCAATGTCGAGGCACGATAACGCCTATAATCCTTAAAGTCCAAAGTCATCAAGGCCAGTCTTCCACAGAACAAACAGGTTGTCACTTTCTACTCCCTGTTAAATACGGCCCAAGCCAATTACGCGTTTCAGACAGGTAGGAAATCATCGCATAAATTATTCTAGATACTTTTCTAAAATCGAAATACCAATCCTACTCAAAAGTGGTTTATACATTCATCACTACATGTCCTAGTATTCATACAACAGTGAACTATTACTGTCGCCCAGCTTGAACTGCCTCACAAGTTACAGCTTGCGGCTTGTTCTGCCTGTCGGGTCGCCCACAGCAATACTGAGTTATTTGCATTGTTCTTTTAGCAAAATCTTTGTTGCTATGATTTCACATAGACGTTTTACCCGTAACTTACCGTCGCTGTTTCCTCAGCTGCCTCTACATTATGCAACATCCCCAGACAATTAGACACATGGATTGGCCAGTAAAGCAGTTTAATAGTCTTTAAAAGTGGACTGTTACAGCCTCATGAATTTAAACTTAGTAAGACAAAATCCCAAATCATTATGACATAAGCAGCCTATGTTTCGTCCCGAAACAAGTAGGTAGCGAGCTACTCAGAGTATAGATCACACCATTCCAAGGTGAGAAAATTAAATTTGTCCAAAATCAGCAAAGATTAGATTAGATTAGTTTTTCGTTCCATAGATCCGTGTTGAGGGGATCCTTGTGGATGTGGAACAAGTCACTTAAAAAAAAAGAAAAAAAGCTGAAATAACAATACTAATAGTATAAATACACTCCTGGAAATGGAAAAAAGAACACATTGACACCGGTGTGTCAGACCCACCATACTTGCTCCGGACACTGCGAGAGGGCTGTACAAGCAATGATCACAAGCACGGCACAGCGGACACACCAGGAACCGCGGTGTTGGCTGTCGAATGGCGCTAGCTGCGCAGCATTTGTGCACCGCCGCCGTCAGTGTCAGCCAGTTAGCCGTGGCATACGGAGCTCCATCGCAGTCTTTAACACTGGTAGCATGCCGCGACAGCCTGGACGTGAACCGTATGTGCAGTTGACGGACTTTGAGCGAGGGCGTATAGTGGGCATGCGGGAGGCTGGGTGGACGTACCGCCGAATTGCTCAACACGTGGGGCGTGAGGTCTCCACAGTACATCGATGTTGTCGCCAGTGGTCGGCGGAAGGTGCACGTGCCCGTCGACCTGGGATCGGACCGCAGCGACGCACGGATGCACGCCAAGACCGTAAGATCCTACGCAGTGCCGTAGGGGACCGCACCGCCACTTCCCAGCAAATTAGGGACACTGTTGCTCCTGGGATATGGGCGAGGACCATTCGCAACCGTCTCCATGAAGCTGGGCTACGGTCCCGCACACCGTTAGGCCGTCTTCCGCTCACGCCCCAACATCGTGCAGCCCGCCTCCAGTGGTGTCGCGACAGGCGTGAATGGAGGGACGAATGGAGACGAGTCGTCTTCAGCGATGAGAGTCGCTTCTGCCTTGGTGCCAATGATGGTCGTATGCGTGTTTGGCGCCGTGCAGGTGAGCGCCACAATCAGGACTGCATACGACCGAGGCACACAGGGCCAACACCCGGCATCATGGTGTGGGGAGCGATCTCCTACACTGGCCGTACACCTCTGGTGATCGTCGAGGGGACACTGAATAGTGCACGGTACATCCAAACCGTCATCGAACCCATCGTTCTACCAATCCTAGACCGGCAAGGGAACTTGCTGTTCCAAGAGGACAATGCACGTCCGCAGGTATCCCGTGCCACCCAACGGGCTCTAGAAGGTGTAAGTCAACTACCCTGGCCAGCAAGATCTCCGGATCTGTCCCCCATTGAGCATGTTTGGGACTGGATGAAGTGTCGTCTCACGCGGTCTGCACGTCCAGCACGAACGCTGGTCCAACTGAGGCGCCAGGTGGAAATGGCATGGCAAGCCGTTCCACAGGACTACATCCAGCATCTCTACGATCGTCTCCATGGGAGAATAGCAGCCTGCATTGCTGCGAATGGTGGATATACACTGTACTAGTGCCGACATTGTGCATGCTCTGTTGCCTGTGTCTATGTGCCTGTGGTTCTGTCAGTGTGATCATGTGATGTATCTGACCCCAGGAATGTGTCAATAAAGTTTCCCCTTCCTGGGACAATGAATTCAGTGTGTTCTTATTTCAATTTCCAGGAGTGTATATACAACACATCATTTGTTTCTATTAAAAAATTCGTCATTGGAGTAGAAGGCCACTAGTAAGTCTCTCAGGCTCCTTTTAAACTGATCTTTATTTGTAACTACATTTTTTATTTTTGTTGGCAAATTACTGAAGATGAGTGTTCCTGAGTAGTGGACCCCTTTTTGAACTAAAGTAAGTGCTTTTAAGCCCTTGTGCAGATCATTTTTATTCCTGGTATTGTATGTATGAACTGAGCTGTTTCTTGGAAAAAGAGATATATTATTTAGGACAAATTTCATTGAGGAGTAAATATACTGAGAGGCAGTAGTCAATATAGCCAGTTCTATGAAGAGGTTTCGACAGGACGCCCCTGAGTTTACTCCACAAATAATACGTATCACACGCTTTTGGACTCTGAAAACTTTTGGGGTAACTCTTCAAGTCAAACAAAATATTATACCAGATGACATTATGGAATGAAAGTAGGCAAAGTATGCAAGCTTTTTCACTTTTATGTCGCGTATGTCTGCTAACACTCGAATTGCAAATACAGATTTGTTAAGGCGTTTCTGCAGTTCTGTGGTGCCGCCAAAGCATGCACTCGTGAGCACCAGACAGCAACCAGGAACACAAACCACATGTCTAAAGCTCTCAATAAAATTAACATCAAATAGTGCCAGAAAATCAAACAATATCGCTTAGCGATATTTGATAGTAATCTCACACCCTTATTCTTTCTTTATCTTAGACTCACCACAGGCTGCCATAAGTAGTAGATCACTTTTTGTTTGCTGTAACCAAGTTAGACATTGATTCAGACCACTATGATTGATCCACTGCTGTGCAAATGAACTGCAGTAAGTTACTCTATAAAACGCTACCAGAGCCCAAAGGTCCCACATACAAAAATATTTAGAAAATATCCCTGATCAGAAACTTTGTCACTGGAGTCCACGTTTACCCGTATTTCACAGTGGGTGCAATATTCTATGATCTTTTGAGGCCCACTAGCAATTCTGAAGATGCTTCTTAAGCCTGCATGTCTGTATAATAAACGTAGTTGCATGAACACAAACATTGTCGCAATTAGAGATGTATTCACTATGGAGGACAAGGAAATGCCAGGTACTCGTGTGAGACAGTGTTTTCAGTACTTGACACAGTTTGTAGGAGCCTCATTGTGGGTCTCCGTTTTGATGGCTGGTCAAATCTTGCCATATCAAGATTTGTGGCGCTTTCGGATTGGACAGTCCTCCGGTGTTGGACCGCATGGGAGTGTTAGGGCTGGTACACTCGCCAACAAGGTTCCGGTTAACCGTCCTACCATCACAAACAAAGATTCCTGAAACGTGGTATTGTTGGCACGCTCTCCACACTGTAAATCTCGGAATATAGAATTCCCTAACGATTTGCGAAGTGGAAGGTCCTATGCGTCTAGCTCCAAACCACCATTCTGCGATCAGAATCTGTTAATTCTCGTCGTAGTGGCGTAATCATTTCGGACCTTTTCACCTCAGTACAAATGACAGCTCCGTTAATGCACTGCCAGTTTATACCTCGTGTTTGCCATATTACTGTTGCAAGATCCCTTCGGTTCTAAAATTATTACTCAGCTTAGCCGCGAGTCCGTAGAGAGTGATATATGTGACGCACAGTATAACTGGTCAGCATTTCCACCCGGAATTTGCCTCCTTGACCCGCCTTGGTGGGTCGTGTCGTCGGATTTCCTCCTACCTGAGCGCGGTTCGGCTCTCGTCGTCCCGTGCAGATTCTTCATTGGCGCATTGGACGTCTCTGTCAGTGGAAGCTAATTATCTGAAATTGCAATCGATCATCTTTGGAGTATCTATTTACTCGAAATTATCATTCAGAATGCCGTAATATCACTTGTATTCCTATTAGATCAATAACGAAACACTCATGTCACAGACTACTCGTAACCGAGAGCATGGCTACCATCGAACACGACAAGAAGAGCTCTTAACGCCGACTGCCGACTTTGGCGCGCAGTTCGTATCTCTTACTAGTTCGTGGATTTCCGATCAAGTTCGTACTTACTAAGATATGCATTTGTTAATGAACGGATGTGAATTTTAACGAGGAAAAATTATGATAAATAGATTTCAACATCCAGAGGCTCCTCCTAGTATTCATGCTGTCATAAATGACTTTAATTATTAAATATAAATCAACGATTTTTACCCTCCACGCTGCCCTCAAATACTAAATTGGTGATCCCTTGATGCCTCATAACATGTCCTATCAACCGGTCCCTTCTCCTAGTCAGGTTGTACCACAAACTTCTCTTCTCGCCAATCCTATTCAATACTGCCTCATTAGTTATGTGATCTACCCTTCTAAACTTCACCATTCTTCTGTAGCATCACATTTCGAAAGCTTCTATTCTCTTCTTGTCCAAACTATTTATCGTCCATGTTTCACTTCCATACATGGCTACACTCCATACAAATTCTTTCAGGAATGACTTCCTGACACTTAAATCTGAACTCGATGTTAACAAATTTCTCTTCTTCAGAAACGCTTTCCTTGCCATTGCCAGTCTACATTTTATATCCTCTCTACTTCGACCATCATCAATTATTTTGCTCCCCAAATAGCAAGACTCCTTTACTACTTTAAGTGTCTCATTTCCTAATGTAATTCCCTCAGCATCACCCGACTTAATTCGACTACATTCCATTATCCTTGTTTTGCTTTTGTTTATGTTCATCTTATACTCTCCTTTCAAGACACTGTCCATTCCGTTCAACTGCTCTTCCAAGTTCTTTGCTGTTTCTGCCAGAATTACAGTGTTATGTTGTGCTGAATATGGACTGAAAATGTAGGTGTCGAGGTGATACCGCATATATATCTAATGCTAATTAGTGGTCATAACTGTCTCCAGCGAAATATTCAGTGAGTGTAGTGTAGTGTAGGAACGGGTGTACAGGGCAGCATGCTCACGTGGCCGCCGCGTCACAGCGGCTGCATCCACCCAGTTCTACTGCGACTGCAGCTGGCTCGCGGCGCTCTGCCGGCAGTTTATCGCTCGTTTCCCGGCACTGCCAGCCGGGCTATTCGGTGGCTGCCCTTTTATTGGCTGCGCTCATGAGCGCCGCCAGCCCGTGTCCACCTGCTCCGCTAACAACGGCCGCCACTTAGACGGCCCCATTTTACTGTTGTGTGGCCCCAGCCCCCCCCCCCCCCCCCCCTCCCCCCGCCTCCCACTCAGCTCTTTTGCTTTGCGGGTTGAATGCGGCAGCGGCGCCCCACAAAGGCAGCGACAGACACGGGCTCCAGCAGCTCGCTTTGTTTCTCCTCCAGAAAAACGAGCTACAGCGGTTACCCATTCCACAAGTCTCAGAAGTATCAACTAGGCGAAGTATTACAAGAGATTCGAGTACTAAAATTATCGAGCTTGTTCGCTGTGAGACATAACCATCGTCTTCTTTTTAACGTTGAAGTATCTGCATTACAAATTCAGAGGGTTCCAAAAGTGAGTAAAGCATTACATTGTTACTTTTGAGGACGCTCACCTACAGGTATTGCAGCAAGTCCGTCTGTATCCAGAAAACAGCCCAATGAAATGAGTTGCAGCGGCTGGTAACTCACGATAGGCTTCCAAAGCTGTTTCTCTGTAAATGCACTGCATGAGAACGTCTACGTCTGTACTCTGAAAGTTACTTTACATTACGTGACATTCATACAGTTCTTTTGCCCATGTTTCCAATTCTGATACTGTTATGGCATTGAGAGTGGAGTTCAAGTTTTAAGACGATTCAACATGTGCTTGCCATTACAGTTTTTAGCAGATTCTGTGACGTACACCTGTTAGGATGACGACCATGTGATACAGCCCAAAGAAATGTAATGGTACTCTTGATTGTAGGAGCAGCATTTCTATCTCGCCTACCTCTGTGGCCTCAAATATCTTTGGAACAACAATAAATATTCAAAACCGGTTTTTACCAACAAGAGCATAAGGCAGGGACTTCGGAAACCAAATAGTACACGAAATTTTAAAACGTAAACAAATACTACTTTTAAAACAAACTCGTGTATTTTTAAACGGTCACCCCCTATTATTTCGTATGCAATCAGTGGCATGAAAAATCACAAAACTAATGGCTTTGCTTACATCACAATATGTCAATTATATCCCGAGAAATTGCGAAGCGAAGTATGTAACTGACATATTGCGATGCAACCAACGCCATAATTTTTGTGATTTTTCATGCTACTGAAGGCACACAGAATAATAGGGGGTGTCCATTTAAAAATACACAAGTTTATTTTCAAAATAGTATTTGTTTACGTTTTAAAATTTCGCATAGTATTTGGTTTCCCAAGCCGCTGCCGTACGTTCATGCTGGTGAAAACGGCTCTTGAATGTCTATTGTTGTTCCAGAGATATTTCAGGTGGCAGAGTTTGGTGAAACGCCCTGTGTATATACGGTAGTATTTAGATTGCTATTTTTTCTGATACGAAGGGATCGAAATCAAGCACGCGATTAATAAGCATCCGACTGCTTTTCAAACTACAATCCCTTTCATTTTCCAGTCTACAACTGAAAGTTAGACATTAATTCTCATACAGCGTAACGTATACTGTAGCCTGCTTTTCTTTTGTAATTTTTTTATTTCTTTCAGAAGCAAGCACTTAACATATACTCATTCAAACGATGACAACATATGAATTCCACATCCACATTCTCCTTGAAATCATTTCCAACTTGCTATTACACACCGACTACCCCAACTACCTTCTATTCACAACGAGAGATGAGAACATTTAAAATTACAGCTGTGTCTTCATGGCAAGATTGTCATTGAAGTCCGGCACATCGAGAACTGACACATTTGTCTGGGTTAGCTGCCGGCTACACACTGCCGCATACCAGTCAAAATAACAAAAGAATAAGGTGAGTACCACCAGATGGCTGCAGTCTCTTGAATCACAATTTTATCTAATTGTAAAATGTAAAAGTCAAATGTAATCTAGTAGTAAACACTAATGTCATCTAGATTTTCTGAAAATGTTCATGTAACAGTATATGGGGGAATGCAAAGTGAAATATTAAAAATAAAAAAAGCACATGTCAGTTGTTGTGGTCTTCAGTCCTGAGACTGGTTTGATGCAGCTCTCCACGCTACTCTATCCTGTGCAAGCTGCTTCATCTCCCGGTACCTACTGCAGCCTACATCCTTCTGACTCTGCTTAGTGTACTCATCTCTTGGTATCCCTCTATGATTTTTACCCTCCACGCTAGCCTACAATGCTAAATTGGTGATTCCTTGGTGCCTCAGAACATGTCCTACAAACCGGTCCCTTCTTCTTGTCAAGTTGTGCCACAAACTCCTTTTCTTCCCTATTCTATTCAATACCTCCTCATTAGTTATGTCATCTACCCATCTAATCTTCAGGATTCTTCTGTAGCACCACATTTCGGAAGCTGCTATTCTCTTCTTGTCCAAACTATTTATCGTCCATGTTTCACTTCCATCCATTGCTAGACTCCATACAAATACTTCCAGAAACGACCGCCTGACAAATCTATAATCGAAGTTAAGAAATTTTTCTTCTTTCAGAAACGCTTTCGTTGCCATTGCCAGTCTACATTTTATATCCTCTCTACTTCGAACGTCATCAGTTATTTTGCTCCACAAATAGCAAAACTCCTTTACTACTTTAAGTGTCTCATTTCCTAATCTAATTCCCTCAGCATCTCCCGACTTAATTCGACAACATTCCATTATCCTCGTTATGCTTTTGTCTCACTCCCTTCCCAAGCACTGCTTCCCTTTGATGCCACTCTACTCTTAGAACTGCCATCTGGTTTCTGTACAAATTGTAAATAGCCTTTCGTTCCCTATATTTTACCCCTGCCACCTTCAGAATCTGAAAGAGAGTATTCCAATGTACATTGTCAAAAGCTTTCTCTAAGTCTACAAATGCTAGAAACGTAGATTTGCCTTTCCTCAATCTAGTTTCTAAGATAAGTCGTAGGGTCAGTATTGCCACACGTGTGCCAGTATTTCTACAGAATCCAAACTGATCTCCCCTGATGTTGGCTTTTACTAGTTTTCACATTCGTCTGTAAAGAATTCGTGTTAGTATTTTGCAGCTGTGACTTATTAAACTGATAGTTCGATAATTGTAACATCTGTCAACACCTGCTTTCTTTGGGATTGGAATTATTATATTATTCTTGAAGTCTGAGGGAATTTCGCCTGTCTCATAAATCTTGCTCACCAGATGGTAGAGTTTTGTCAGGACTGGCTCTCCCAGGCCGGTCAGTAGATCCAATGGAATGTTGTCTACTCCGGGGGCCTTGTTTCGACTCAGGTCTTTCAGTGCTCTATCAAACTCTTCATGCAGTATCATATCTCCAATTTCATCTTCATCTAAATCCTCTTCCATTTCCATAATATTGTCCTCAAGAACATCGCTCCTGCATAGACTCTCTATATACTCCTTCCACCTTTCTGCTTTCCCTCCTTTGCTTAGAGCTGTGTTTCCACCTGAGCTCTTGATATTCATGCAAATGGTTCTCTTTTCTCCAAAGGTCTCTTTAATTTTCCTGTAGGCAGTATCTATCTTACCCCTAGTGAGATAAGCCTCTACATCCTTACATTTGTCCTCTAGCCATTCCTGCACTTCCTGTCGATCTCATTTTTGAGACGTTTGTATTCCTTTTTTCCTGCTTCATTTACTGCATTTTTAGATTGTCTCCTTTCATCAATTAAATTCAATATTTCTTCTGTTACCCAAGGATTTCTACTTGCCCTTGTCTTTTTACCTACTTGATCCTTTGCTGCCTTCACTACTTCATCCCTCAAAGCTACTCATTCGTCTTCTACTGTATTTCTTTCCCCCCATTCCTGTCAATTGTTCCCTTATGCTCTCCCTGAAACTCTGTATAACCTCTGATTTTGTCAGTTTATCCAAGTCCCATCTCCTAAAATTCCCACCTTTTTGGAGTTTCCTCAGTTTTAATCTACAGGTCATAACCAACAGATTGTGGTCAGAGTCCACATCTGCCCCTGGAAATGTCTTACAATTTAAAACCTGGTTCCTAAATCTCTGTCTTACCACCTGTCAGTATCTCCAGGCTTCTTGCATGTTTACAACCTTCTTTTATAATTCTTGAACCAAGTGTTAGCTATGATTAAGTTATGCTCTGTGCAAAATTCTACCAGACGGCTTCCTCTTTCATTTCTTACCCCCAATTCATATTCACCTACTATGCTTCCTTCTCTCCCTTTTCCTACTACCGAATTCCAGTCACCCATAACTATTAAATTTTCGCCTCCCTTCACTATCTGAATAATTTCTTTTATTTCATCCTACATTTCTTCAATTTCTTCGTCATCTGCAGAGCTAGTTGGCATATAAACTTGTACTACTGTAGTAGGCGTGGTCTTTGTGTCTATCTTGGTCACAATAATGCGTTCACTATGCTGTTTGTAGTAACTTACCCTCATTCCTATTTTTTTATTCATTATTAAACCTACTCCTGCATTACCCCTATTTCACTTTGTATTTATAACCCTGTATTCGCCTAACCAAAAGTCTTCTTTCTCCTGCCACCGAACTTCACTAATTCCCACTATATCTAACTTTAACCTATCCACTTCCCTTTTAAAAAAAATCCCCTCGGAGCACTATGGGACTTAACATCTTAGGTCATCAGTCCCCTAGAACTTAGAACTACTTAAACCTAACTAACCGGAGGACATCACACAACACCCAACCATCACGAGGCAGAACAAATTCCTGACCCCGCCTCGAATCGAACCCGGGAACCCGGGCGTGGAAAGCGAGAACCCTACCGCACGACCACGAGATGTGGGCTTCCCTTTTTAAATTTTCTAACCTACCTGCCCAGTTAAGGGATCTGACATTCCACGCTCCGATCCGTAGAACGACAGTTTTCTTGCTCCTGATAACAACGTCCTCTTGAGTAGTCACCGCCCGGAGATCTGAATGGGGGAATATTTAACCTCCGGAATATTTTACCCAAGAGAACGCCATCATCATTAACCATACAGTAAAGCTGCATGCCCTCGGGAAAAATTACGGCTGTAGTTTCCCTTTGTTTTCAACCGTTCGCAGTACCAGCACAGCAAGGCCGTTTTGGTTAGTGTTACAATGCCAGATCAGTCAATCATCCAAACTGTTGCCCCTGCAACTACTGAAAAGGCTGCTACCCCTCTTCAGGAACCACACGTTTGTCTGGCCTCTCAACAGGTACGCCACTATTGTGATTGCACCTACGGTACGGCTATCTGTATCCCTGAGGCACGCAATCCTCCCCACCAACGGCAAGGTCCATGGTTCATGGGGGGGGGGGGGGGGGGGGATGTCAGTCATATCAAAAGCAAATACATTAGATAAAAATATTTCGTCAATTTTTAAGACTGGAAAAATTATTTCAAGTTAGGTAGTTAACATTAAACAATTGTAGCAACTAAATAAGTTACGCAAGTAGGTCACCATACAGATAACAGTATGAGAATCGTTCATTTAATAAGATTACGGCAGAATGGCCACCTCCACAGCTCATAATATCAGGTATTACACTTTTCCTCTCTCATTAGACATCATATTAAAATTTCTAACTATATAATATATAATTGTTTTATATAATTGTTTTACTTGTGATGTATTCATCGATATACAATATGTGGCATAAAACTAACAGCATCTCGGTATATTACAATAAAGGCTATCAGGAGGAACATGCTATAACCCGAGGTCTAGGTTACTAATTTAAGGTGGACGCTTCTTTATTTCACAATAGCTGCACACATATACATTTTTGATACAGTAATAAAAGTATGAGATCTAGAGCAATAATGGAAGACAATCTGGTATAAATTTTGCATATCGATGCCAACTCTGGCATTTGATGTCTAGGTAACAAAAGAACTGTGTGAATATTGAGATGTGATATTACAATAATTTACACACCGATACTAGCTGGCATTCTAAGGCAATACACGGATTAAGTACACAAGGACATAACGAATTACACGTGAGAAAAATGGCAGGTACAGACTTACTAACTTCCAATATATGTTTACATTATGTTTAAGACAAAAACACAAAATTACTAGCAATATTTTGTAAAACGTAAGAGCATTGTCCAGCCTAGAGTACAGTTTCTGTGGCCTTAGCTAGAGCCAGGCACTCATGATGGTGGGCCTTATAATTGCAGTACAAAACCACCAGAGACTCTTCCCGACGTCTGAGTGAGAAACAGTAAAGTATTACCAACATAGTACAAGATAATAATATCAAGAAATTTATGCTGTAATTCTGCTTTCTGTTACGAAAATGAAATAAGGCCTATGAAATTCTCCATACTTGAGAGTTAATCTGTGGATCCATTAAGTACAGTGCTCTTGATCTAGGTGAAACCAATGAAACTACAGTCACTGCAGTGATAAAGTATACCTACGGACAAAGTTACGTCATGAAAGTTGACTATCATGGTTAGGACAAGTGATTATAAGCTGTTATAGCATGTGAACAAATTTGTCCATGGATATAGTTCGCTGTTTTACAGTCGTTTTGAAAATAGCCTTAACAGAGCGGTTCATCAGAAAATATTCTGGCATAAAATAATTCAGGTGCGTCAAAATGTTATAAAATAGTAAACAGCAGAGAATGTGACAGTGCAAGACACTTATTTGAAGACAACACTTACGTGAATGATACAACTTCGTCAGTAGGTATATTTTATCACTACAGTGACTATCGTTTTATTGGTCTCACCTAGAGAGTGGTTCCATAACGTAATTCTAAAGCATGGATAATTTACTAGGTCACATTTAATTTGCATCTTAGATAGTCGAAGTACAGGACATATTTCTTTTTATGTTCTAATGTTGTATTATCTTAGTAACACTTTACTGTTTCTCACTAAGACGCCAGGAACAGTATCTGGTGGTTTTATACTGTAATTATAAGATCCACCATCACAAGTGTCTGGCTCTAGCTAAGTCCAAAAGAAACTGTACTCTAGGCTGAACAATGCTCTCACGTTAAAAAAAATGTATATGATAATTTTGTGGTTTTGTCTTATCGTTGGAATGTAAACATATATTGTATGTTAATAATTCTGTACCTGTCATGTTTCTCATTTGTAATTGCTTGTACCCGTATGTACAAGCATTGCCTTAGAAAGCCAGCTAGTGTCACAATACTTGTGTGTAAATTATTATAGTATCACATCTCTATAATCACACTGTTCTGTTGCTACCTAGACATACAGTAAACAACATGAATACCACTTGAAAATTATCTTTCATTATTGCTCTAAATCTCATATTTTTTTCGCTTTATAAGAAAATGTATAAGTGTGCATTCATCGTGAAATATGTGAGTGTCTACCTTAAATTAGTACCCTAGATCTCGGGTTGTAGCTTGTTCTTTCCGATAGCCTTTACTGTAATATGCCAAGATGGTGTATTGTATATCGATGTATTCAACGCAAGTAGGCAATTATGTAAAACGGCACTATAATTGGAAATTTCATTATGGTGTCTAATGAGAGACGCAAAGTATAGTACCTGATATTACAGGCTGTAGAGGTGGACTTTCTTCCGAAATCTTATTAAATGAACGATTCTCATACTGTTATGTATATAGTGCCCCTCTTACATCGTTCATTTAATGTTAAATGCCTTACTTGAAATAAATCTTACGTCTTAAAAAATTAAATTATGTTTACGTAATGTATTTTCTCTTTATAAAAAAAAATGTTCAAATGGCTCTGAACACTATGGGACTTAACATCTGTGGTCATCAGTCCTCTAGAACTTAGAACTACTTAAATCTAACTAACCTAAGGACACCACACACATCCATGCCCGAGGCAGGATTCGAACCTGCGACCGTAGCGGTCTCGCGATTCCAGACTGTAGCGCCTAGAACCGCAAGGCCACTCCGGCCGGCTTTCTCTTTATACAACTGACGATGTACTGCTTAACATTTTAAATATTTCACTTTCCATTATCTCATGTACCATTAAACGTATGTTAAAAAAAAATTAGATAACATTTGTTATTACTCAAGAGACTGTTGTGGTCACGCTGTTCCGGACTGAAGCGCCTAGAACCGCACGGCCACACCGGACGGCCAAAGGGTGTTTACGTTGTTTCGGGACACCCTGTATATACTGCTGTTAGAAAAATGTCAGATATCCTAAGGAGGAGGAGGAAACCAAACGAAGCTTCATAGGTTAAGTGGTATTATGTCAGTGATTCGAATCAAATTTGCAAACAACTTAGCAGTTGTAGCCTACTTACCAGTATGACATGGCACCCCTCTGACCTGGATGCATGCTCTGATTCGGTTGGGAAGTGTGTCATAAAGCCAATGTATCCTCATCTGAGGTGAGCTGTCCCACTGCTGTTGTAACTGGTTCTAGCACTTGGACGGACGAGACGTCGGAACTGGTTCCACACACGTTGTACGTGGGAGTCTTGCTTGCGGAATATTTCAGCATCACGCAGGCAATGTAAACGTAGGTTTCCGCGGCCGTTGTCGCAGTCAATAAATTTCTCCTGGATTTGTGACCGCAATGTGAACTATAAAATTCTGACGTTTTGGCGACTATTGCAAAACGCCTTCCTTAGGGTGTACTGCAATACACCCTGAGGAAAGCGTCTTGCAATAGTCGCCAAAACGTCGGAATTTTTATAGTTGACAATGCGGTCACAAACCTAGAAGAATTTTATTGACTGTCACACAGACAGTTCATAGGGGGACACGTTCCACATGTGGGTGAGCACTGTTTTGCTGTAACATGGCACCATAATATAACCGCATGATGTCTTCCAAGGGGACCCTCCATACTGTAAATCATGGATTTTGATGCGCTTACCCTGAGGCACTTACCCTGAGTGCCTGGCTATTCGGTTTTTTAGCGGCGGGTCTTAGTGTTTGAGAAAATCGATTTTGTAGTTTATTACGTACTTTGTATACTCGTAACATTACATATGTATGCAAGAACCGTCCGGAAAATTTGGTAGTAATGTTAGAATACGAGTAGACGAATTAACTGGGAAATACAGAAATGTTGTCATGTCCTGCACGAAATCCAGGAAGTTCACGATACTGGTGTACTAAGAATTTTTGCCTTCTGTAATTCTTCCGTACCTAGAACAGAAATTGTTTTGTGCATTATCGATTCGTGGGGAGGGCAAACCGATTCAGCTTTATACGATATTCACTGACGAAAGGAAAGCGAGCACCTGCACCCTAAAAGTGGTCCCACCAAAGTGCACTCCTTATTGCTAGTCCTGCGATGTTTATTTTTACCGGCAGGTCAAAATCTTTACGAAAATTATTCAGAATGATGTTGTGGATGAAAGACAACAGAGAGATCGCTTCGAGGGAAGATTCGATAAAATTACATTCGTTAATCCCGCATCAATTCAGCGCACCTAATTTTGAAAGCGTGATTAGCTACGCATGGTTCGCATCGAAATTAGCGGATGAAACAGAAATCTTTCTGAATGCAAAAGAATTGCGTTTCCCAGTATCGCTCATGAAGAAACTGTGCACCTCCAAGACGGTTACATTCATAAAAGGCGCGTGATGGTGCGAAAATTTGTGCTCCGGTTGTTTCTATGATAAGGATCACCCGCAATATTGTTCTGGCACATCAACCAATGTGGACGGTGAAAAATAAGATTTTGTAATATTGCATGACAGAAAAAATTAATATCTGAATATTTCTTTATAATTTCGCACACCTTACACTGTTTCTTGATATTCTTTCAAATAAAATTGAAAAATTTGGTCTATTATGAAAAAAACAAAAGTATAAGAGTAGGATTCGAACAGGCACCTCCAGCGCGGTAGCCGTGAGCCTTCACCGGTGCGCTACGCTGACTTCTCCGAATATTTGTAATGTTATCCGTATACAAAGCGCGCAATGAATTCTCAAAAACCAAGGCCCTTCGCTAAAAAACTGAATAGCCAGGTACTCAGGGTAAGTGCCTCTACAATATATTTCAAGCGCATAAAAATCCATGATTTACAGTACGGAGGGTCCGCTTGTTAGTCGTACCGCTGTGCCGACATACTCACCTACCACTACCAGAAGTCATAATCGAACGTTTGCCGCACTATTTTAGCAGGACTAACTTGTGCCTCTCCAAAACATTCGAAGAAAGGGGCTTCTACCCAGGTCTCCGCCATACCAGCCGACAACGGACATCCGGGGTAGTACAGAACCGCGGTTCATTGCTGAAAACAAGACACCACCATTCGCAGAAGTCCATGCTTCCTGGTCACGGCTTGACTCCAATCCAGTCGTCTGCGTTGTGGTGCCAACGGAAGCCCACGCGTGGGTCAATAAATCCGTAGACCGGCAGCTGCTATTGTCCGACTAATAGTGTGGGCTGGCACAGAATGTTTCAGGCAGTCCATTTCTCGTTTTCGGACGCCAGGTGCAGATCTGAAGGCGCTACGACGAGCTTAGTGCACAAAACGGTGATCCTCCTTGTGGTGATCAGAGTTGTCGACCGGAAACTTGAAGACGCGTGTGTCCTCCCTCACGTACCTGGACAGTACAACCTCGGGCCATTCTCAGATGCGAGTGCCACACAATTGCCAATATTGTACGATTCTGCCAGCTGGCCAAATGGGGACTCTGATGAGACCCTTTCCAAGCTCTGCCAAGGTTCTGACAATTCTACCTCGGACGAAAACATGTATGAATTTATATTGACGTCTGAACATGTCTTCTCGGTACTTCACTTTTTTGTGAGTCATGTAGATTTGCTAATTTTTGTTCCGATGCGAGTACATACTCATAAAGGGATGTACAGAATGGCTGATGTAAGAAACAGTTGTGAGTATTCTGTCCAGCAATAGCACCTTGAAAGGATTGCAATGAGCTACTCTCGTGTGTGGCACGCGAATGTGGTAATGATAATAATGTCACGCCGAAGAAGGTGTAATTAGTTGAATGACGAACACTAACTTCACTTACGAAGGTTTATTCAGCACTTGCACATACAAGAGCGAAGAACGAACTGCCACCAGCCAAACACATACAGTATATCTACAAAACATTCCAGTAAAATGATTCTTGACATATGTGGATACAGATGTCTAGCATGTCCTCGAACCGAATATAGGAATTAAAATTGTACAGTCAAGGTGAGATTTAAATTCACGATCCTTGCTGCAACAGTTTAGTATCATAACCACAACACAACGGTGCTAGTCGGCGTCTTCGGTGAGAATATTAATACAAACTAAAAGCAAACTATTATATCATAAATAATGTATGTCTCTGACAGGCTTTATAAAACGGATCGCACTACCGCAGAGACAAAGAGATTGTAGTGTTGGCGTAAGAAAGCGCTGGGCGCACAGTCTTAGGTAGCTGTCTGAGAGTGAAAGAAGATGGATTAGGCAGTTTTTGTGTTGTCCTTTATGAAGCCACCAAGCATTAGATTGATATAGGACTTACGAGAACATGTAAGCAGAAGTCTCATTACGAGAACATGTAAGCTAACGAGTAAAGATGTTAAATATTTATGAGTCTCATTTTGCCAGCGCGTTAGTGTAGATCAGTGGGCTGATAATTTGTAATTGTTGAATAACCACAGGACATAAGCAAACTGATGTGATGAAAAGACTAGTTACATATTTCCATTTTATAATGGTTCTAATATTTATTGACACAGGCTTATTTAATTTTATGATTTACATTTACGCCATTTTAGTCAGGTTAGATAGTACTTGCTGTAGACATGTCATTTTTTGTGGATCAATTAGTAAATATGATGTAATTTCTTGAGTAACGTACTTTGAATTGCAACATTTTTTTTTTTTTTGAAAAGACGAACTTCACTTGGAACATAATTTCACAAAAATATCAGTGTTAGTAATTTACCACAATCGGTACCACCTTCCTTTTTCAAAAACTTTGAATTTTTCTTACATATTTTCATTTATCGCCCGAAAGAATTTCATGTTCATTTGAAAGTATTATGGCCGGCACTGCACACTGCTGAGTCTGTAGCTACCACACTTTATTATTTTCATGAGAGACCAGCATATATAGCGTTCCACAGTTGCTGCTTTAAAGGTAAGACTTTTTTAATTTGTTTATTATGTGCACAGGCACTCACTTAAACATCCAAGAGAAAAAAATTATTAAAAGAACGTTATGTATATCCGCTAATTTATGTTCCGATGCTAGTACATATTCATAACAGGATGTACATACAGAATGGCTGATGTAAGCAACAGCTGTGAATGTTGTGTCTGGCAAAACACAATCAATAAGAAATGAACAATGAACGTCAATCGACATAAAAGTTTTCTGGTTATGATACCGCGTCATAATGACCCAGACGATGGCCGTTGCAGCCGTGGCCGAAACGTTGGTTTTTCTCCAGCAGCAGTAGTTTTATACATTACGACGCGGCACCGTACCCAGAAAACTTTTATGTCGACTGACTCTGGCCGCGGAAACGTACACAAGTAATGAACGTCAACATGTAGACAGTGTACGGCAAATTGCTGGCTGTTTTCATTAAAACTGTCCATATTTGTTTCCGTATGTACCCTTATACGCATTTTTCTTCTTGTTGTGACGAGCACTACCCTCTATAAGAATATGGGATAGGATGAACCACAACTAAAGATTTCGCACAAAGCGCAACTTATTGAGCTACAAAAATGGTTCAAATGGCTTTGATCACTATGTGACTCAACATCTGAGGTCATCAGTTCCCTAGAACTTAGATCTACTTAAACCTAACTAACCTAAGGACATCACACACTCAGAGGTTCAGCTTCTCGCGGCGCGACACAGTCATGGTGTTTCATATGTATATATACGGCTGCTCGTACTCTACGATGAGATAAGACTTTTGCCGAACCTTCCCAGTGTAGGCTGACACGAGCCAGAACTTAGATTTGCTGCGTGTCACATGACATGTCCAGATGTTGACCTTCTCCATTGCGTCGCTAATTGGCTTTTTTTCTTTATTTTGTGAACAACACGACCAGGAACAGAAAATAGTTATTGACTCATTGTGCTTAGTAGTATGGAGTCTGCTGAACACTTTTCCACGCTTATGTATCACGGTGAACACAAAAATTCCTAATTCCAAATTCCAGCCTCTTTTTCCACTACAGTTTCTACCCTCCACAGCTTTCTGTTGTACAATGGAAACTATTCCCTGATGGCTTAACTTCTGTCCTGTCATCACGTCCCTTCCTATTGTATATTTCCCAGTTGATCCTTTCTTCGCCGAGTCTGCTGAGAACCTACATCCTGAAACTCCCTGCCAGATTAAAACTTCGCGCCGGAGCGAGACTCGAAATCGGGACCTTTGCCTTTCGCAGGCAAGTGCTCTACCAACTGAGCTACCCAAACACGACTCACGCCCCGTCCTCACAGCTTTACGTCTGCCAGTACGTCTCCTACCTTCCAAACTTTACAGAAGCTATCCTGCGAACCTTGCAGAACTAGCACTCCTGAAAGAAAGGATATTGCGGAGACATGGCTTAGCCGCAGCCTCGACGATGTTTCGAGAATGAGATTTTCACTCTGCAGCGGAGTGTGCACAGATATGAAACTTCCTGGCAGGAGAGCTTCTGTAAAATTTGGAAGGTAGGAGACGAGGTACTGGCAGAAGTAAAGCTCTGAGGACGGGGCGTGCTTGGGTAGTTCGTTTGCCATGCCCCCCCCCCTTTTTTAATTTTTTTTATTTTTGTGGACACTTCTATGGATTCAGATGTTCCACCATGTGGAAGTGAAGGAAGAAAGAACGTGTGGGTACGTTAAAATTGACGCCCCATTCCTTTCTATACGTTTTACTGATTTTACCATTTTGTTTTTATCGAAGTGACTTCTTTTGTTTTATTTTAATTGATTGCCTTCCATAAGTACTTTGGAAGAAAAAAGTTAATATTTCCGTTTTTAAAGGAATACACTGCCATTTGAGTGTATAATTTCAGTGTGTTTCCTTTGTCGGGGGGGGGGGGGGGGGGGGGGAAAGAAAATAAATTAAAACTGGTCACGGTATTATATTGTACTGTGGGCTGAGCGAGAAGCGTAAAAAAAAAGTACGGTATCTGAAATGGTAGAGCAAGGTCCCGCATTCGAGACTCAGCCCGGCATAAAGTTTTAATCTGCCAGGAAAAAAAATAAAGAAAAGTTGGTAGAGCACTTACCCGCAAAAGGCAAAGGTCCCGAGTTCGAGTCTCGGTCCGACACACAGTTTTCTTCTGCCAGGGAGTTTCATATCAGCGCACACTCCGCTGCAGAGTGAAAGTCTCATTCTGGAACCTACATCCTATGTTTCAGTTACAAATGTGTAAATCGCAAGCATGCCTCCAAATGTAAGTATCAATCATGTGTGTATAAAAAACGAGCAAATTAGTGTTCGATCTCGTAACATCTGCTGTGAACCTTTATTTTAGAGTCATTTGACGTCTTACACTATATGCCAAAAACAATTCATATGTGGATGACAGTGGAAAAGATGGCTGTGTTTATTGGCGTTTCCCCTCACATTTTTTGCTGGCGCTGAACTCTGAAGGAAAGTCACGGGAACAGGCCACTGTATAGAAGAGTGAGTAAGACAATTTGTGAGGAGACGTTGTTCTTTCTTTTTGCCTTCGCAGACAGCGCAACATGACAGCCGTCTCCGCGGGGACAGCAACTTACTGTGTTCCTGCCAAGCCGGGCGAAAAGAGCGGGGAGCGCCAGAGCGCAGATCGAGACCGAAACGTCCCGCTCGCTAGAAATTCTTATTTCTTTTTATTCAGGGCTGCTCTTCAAAAAGGGAAGCGAAAATGGTGCCGTCAAATATTGCTCCAACGCGCAGCCCGACGCCTCGCGAAGCTGTGTGGGAGGATAGAGGGTTGGAGGAGGGGGTGAGGGGAAATGCGGAGCAGCTTCTCCCTCTCGCGATGTCCCAGGTGTTGGAGGCGGTGAGAGGGAGGGGGGAGGTGTGGGGGTGGACACCCTGACGGGACGATGTAAGAGGGGTGGGGCGAACACGCAGGCGGGACCAAGTAGCGGCTGCATACACCAGGGAGCGTCGCACAACAAGCGGGTTGGTCCCGGCGGTAGGGCGGCAGCACCTGGGGCAGTAAAAAGTTTATACGGCCAGGTCCGGCGCTTAACATGGAAATGTAATTTGTTGGGCTGATTTGCATCTGCAGGAAGCCGCGGCCGAGGGAAGGTGGACGACCGACTTTACGACCTCTGCCTGCAACACGTAGTAGCAGCCACTGTCTGCTTCAGTGTCCTCACCATAACCACATCGCCTGCAGCAGTGTCTAATGAACTACTGCTTAAATGTCTCCTCTAGGGTTTGCATAGCGTTACATTCAAAACATAGAGGACCTGCTACGCGCCAAACGTCATCTTTCAGAGAAACTTAAGAAGGGGTTGTAACCCTTCTTTCGTTTTAACCCTTTTTTTCTAACTTGGATGCCTAAGGGGGGGGGGGGAGGGCACAGGTATTAAATAAGTGTACTGACGAAAAATTACAACTTTCAAAATGGTTTATGTATTTTAACTAAGGCATCCGTTTATAAGTGTTGTTAATTGTTATAAATATTGTATTGAGTGAATAAAAAATTGACATATTACAATACAAAATACAGATGTGTTCATATACAATAGACTACTCTGAGTCCTCAACTTCAAGGGAAGAGAGACACTTCACAATTTTTTCTGAATGTGTGCTACACACATGTTTATAACACTGTCCACAATACTGTTTTGGCTTACTCAGATTGTTGTACTTCTGCTTCTATGTTTTAGCTTTTGTTACACAAATATGGCACCGACCTTTCCCTGCAGGAGGCTGACGTGCTTCTGTTGTCACTTCTTTGATTTTCTTCTGTAGAATAGTCTCCATTAATTAAACAATTTGGTTAGATGACCCTCTTGAATTCGCACTTCTTTCTTCTACCTGCAGTTTCACTAGTTTCATCCCAGCTTGCAAAAGATAGAGCTTCCGTTTGTTGTGTTTCTTTTCATTACATCTTGGATGTTGCTGGATGAATATTGTGGTTACATTGGTAGCACAAATGTCAATAGAGAGTAAAATACAGATAGAGGCCATCTCTTTGTTCCCCTCTTGCAGGTGTACATACGCGCCATTTGATCCATGGTATCAATTCAACATTTAGTGGAATTATAATATGCATTTATCTCGGTTTTATTCTTTCCCCCAACAGTGACTTTATCTTGGTGTATTGTTGACAACATTTGTAAGTTTTTACTTGGTTTCGTTTTTGCTACGTAGGATGTAAGTTACTGGAGGCCTACGTGTTGGGAAATGCACTAACTCACTGCAAGTTTACAAGATAAATAACAGCTGACTGACATCAACAATCACTTCCTCTGAAAGTAAACCGATTGTTGTGAATATCAAGAATAGCAACCAACAATAAACTAAAGTGCATTGTTGTAGAGATGAGAAATACGAAATCCTACTAAGGGAAATTTCCTATAGTATGGAAGCCTAAGGGGGGGTCAATTGGTCCCATAATAAGTTTATATATTTTTTTCTTTCAAAGTAGGAATTTTCTATAAAATATGTTGACACTAACATTTCATAAAATAGCCAGCAAAGAATTACTCAAAGGAATATGTAGTATGAAAGTTACTTGGGCACAAGCAGGCGACATAAAAAATTTGTGGGTTCAACGAACCCCCCTCTTAGGTGTCCTAGGTTACTACTTTACAATACGAGGCGTGTTTTTTAAGTAAGTACCATTTTGAAATTAAAAAAAGACGTGCTAAGATATCTCAATAATTTTATTTTTACATGAAAGCCTGTACTTTAATCTACGCACTGACGCCATTACAGTCTGATTCTTCCTTGTTTACGTTCTGTACTGAGTGTTTAAGTTGCCTTCGATAGTCGTGAGTCCCGCCGACAGTGAAGTACGGGGCTGTTATAAGATTTCTTAGTGCTAAAGGCCTAAAAGCGATCGATATTCATCGTGAGATCTGTGCAGTTTACGGAGAAAACATTATCAGTGATGGAATGGTAAGAAAGTGGGAGAGAGCATTTAAAGATGATCCACATGATACATCACAGTCAATGGTAAACAGATCACCCGATCACGCCTCCACAAGATAAACATGGCGGAATCGCCTCTATGTGTAGACTGCGGGATGTCCGACACGGACGAACACCGTATCACATGTGGCGCGGCAGAAGACGTATGCGGCAAATTTTGTCGTATTTTCTACGAGTGACTCCGGACCACATTACACCTCGGTTTCTACTATTTCCGGATCAACAGTATTTCCCGCGCACCAAGACCAACGCTATCACGTGGATCCGTGCGCATGCGGTACACTACTTATGTCACAATGGACCTAAAGATGTATTCGACTTTTGGAACTACCTACAAGAACGTCATTGCAAGATCGTACGGAACCCAAAATACAGACAGTATTTTTCTAATTACTTAGAGAGTGCCCTATGCGACCCTCCACGCAGCTGGATCATCAACAGGTAGGAGAAGACACCCATTGAGTGAGCTGACAAGACTAAGTTCGATTTTCGGTAGAAAATATACGACATACGTGAAGGCGTACCTCGATGTTGAAGCGTAAGCAGCATGTACGCAGCGCTTTTTGTTTTCGTTTTCCCCATATACATTAACTCGGTATAGGAACTTGGCGAGATATTGTTTCCTTTACTCAGAGCACGATGCCGTGCTATGTACATTTATTTTTGTTGTGGTATTAAGTAAAACCAAATAAAGAATATATTAAAAACAGTAAATAAAAATAAATGAATAAATAAAAATTCCCACAGAAGATTTCCCCTTACCATCCCTGATTCCTCGACGGGTGAGGTGGATACTGTGACCAAAGATGGTCGCACAAATGTGCATGATCAACAACGGAGTTGGCGTCTTTCGGTCCTTCGGTCGTTAATGAAAGTTTGGTGCAGGAAGTGGACAATAAGGTGAGAGAAAACAGACGCTTTACGATTTCCTCCTTGCAGGATGACTTTCCTAATGTTTCTCGTAGTGGTTTGTTTGGCATTGTGACCGAGCACTTGAATTACCGAAAATTGTCCGCACGTCGGGTACCACAAATGTTGACGGATATGCATAAAACCAAGCGTTTAAACAGTGCATTGACTTTCCTTGAGCGGTACCACAACGCGGATTACGATTTCTTAAGCCAAGTAGTTACGCACGATGCAACATGGGTGGACTACGTCACACAAGAATCAAAGCAACAGTCCATAGAAGTTGAGCAAGGGCATCGTTTTTCTGCAAGACAATGCCCGTTCGCATGTGGCGAATCAGACCAAAGATTTCATCACATCTTTTCGATGGGAAACTCTAGATCACCCTTCATAAAGCCCCGATCTAGCGCCGAGTGACTACCATCTGTTCCTGCACTTGAAGAAACACCTGGGCGGTCACCGGCTTCAAGACAATGACGAAGTCAAAACAGTGGTGATGCAGTGGTTAACAAGTCAGGCGGCAGACTTCTACGAGGAGGGTATTAAAAAACTGGTACAACGTTATGACAAGTCCCCCAATATTGACGGAAATTATGTAGTAAAGCAGATTAAGGTACAGGCTTTCATGTAAAGATAAAATTATTGAGATATCGTAGCACGTCTTGTTTTAAGTTTCAAAACGGTACTTACTTAAAAAAACACGCCTCGTAGTAGATGCAAAGTTATAAGTAGTCACGAAGTTTTAAATACCATCTCGAAAAACAATCAATCCGCGGTAGTAGAACTGTTGGTGGTGACTGTCCTTTTCTCCATATTCACTCTTCAATAAGACACATTTTTCCCAAAGCAGCGCGGGATAGCCACGCGGTGTGAGGCGCCACACTTCGCCCGGATCCCCCTCCCCACGTCGGAGGTTCGAATCCTCCCTCGGGAATGGGTATGTCTGTTGTTCTTACCGTAAGTTTAAGTTACATTAAGTAGTATGTAAGCCTAGGGACCGATGACCTAAGCAGTTTGGTCCCATAGGAACTTACCACAAATTTCCCAAAATATTTTCCCAGGGATCTACCACGTGACGGAGACCCTCTTTGTAGAGGTCTGTAGTTTGGCTGTTCGCTGTCACACTGTAAATACTTGCCATGGAGTGGTTCCGAGGAATGAGAAAAAAAAGTATGTGTTCATGTCAGGACGATACGAGGTGGAGGAGGTGTTATGGGGATGGGGATGGGGGTAGGGCGGGGAGAAATTTGAAAGCTCAAAGAAGCAGCATGGTTGAAGCAGCATGGTTGAAGCAGCATGGTTGAAACTTCCTAGCAGATTAAAGCTATGCGCTGGACCGAGACTCGAACTTGTCTCGAGTCTCGGTCCGGTACACCCTAGTTTTAATCTCCCCGGAAGTTTCATATCAGCGCACACTCCGCTGGAAAGTGAAAATCTCATTCTAGCAATAGCATGTTCACTGTCCCCCTTGCAGAATGACCTCGGGTATACTCGTGAAGGGGTACACTCGTGAGGCAAAAAGCGCCCCTAAGACTGCTTTCCGTGGAACTTCATCTTGCTTGGCACTTCAACCTCAACAGGAGAAATGAAAAAGCGAAAGTACCCGACTCGAGTCCCAGTCTGGCACACAGTTTTAATCTGCCAATAGATTTCTCACTAGCAGATTTTGGTAGTATGCTCTTGCAAATACTTGCTTCACTACGAGCACAACCTGTGTGAAGTAATAGGGAGCTGAGCCATCATTTTCTAAAAAAAGAAAGAAAAAGACTTCTAATAATATTTACCTCGACGGCATTTTAACTCTGAGAAAAAACAATTAGAAATAAGTGTCAAATCAGCCAATACAAAATCTTTTACAGTTACGGCAGTGAAGAGGCTATATTTACCAAAAACTTTCGGATCAGGTAAACAATATGAGAATTACTGTTAACAATTTTTGGGGTAATTCTTCTGGTTCAAAAAGGGTATTTTTGGCTCAAAAACAGGCTGTTCGAGCTATATGTGGTGTAAGTTCAAGAACCTCTTGTCGACCCCCATTCAATAGTCTGGCAATTCTGAAATTGCCCTCACAGTATATATTTTCTTTAATGTCGTTTGTTGTTAGCAATATTAGCTTATTCTCAAGAGTTAGCAGCTTTAACTCACTTAATACTAGGCAGAAATCAAATCTGCATGTGGAATGCACTTCCTTGACTCTTGTGCAGAAAGGAGTGTAGTATTCTGCTGCATCCATTTTCAATAAGCTACCACAAGAACTCAAAAATCTTAGCAGTAGCCCAAACACTTTTAAGTCTAAACTGAAGAGTTTCCTCATGGCTCACTACTCCTATTCTGTCGCAGAGCTCCTGGAAGAGCTGCAAAATTAAACAAATTCCATTGATACATTGCTGATTTTCTTTATTCAAACTTACGACTTGTCGTCTGAATATGTCCCTTATATTTCAGTTTATCTGTTTCTACTATCGTGTTATAATTACATGTATTGACTCGTTCCATGACCATGGAGACTTCTCCTTAATTTGGTCCCACGGAACAATAAATAAATTAAAATTAAAATAAAAGCTCACTAGTTTCCAAACAATAAACCCCAGAAGAACTGAAAACAAGCGGTGGGTTAACATAAGGCTACCAGTTTGAGCTTTCTCATACACTGCTCTGTCCTTTCAAGTCGAAAACATACGCAGGGCAACATTAAAACCACATAACCACAAATCCCACGTCAGATCTTACAATACCCTTAGAGTTTTAAACAATTCTAGTTTGCATACCTCACCACAGTAATCTGGAAATAAAGAAAGTGCTGTAGTAATTTAAAGAAGAAACAGTACAATTGGAGGTTTTACACTTGGGCCATTCAGATAATGCACGTAATTCAAAAAGTAAATGGTGGCAACACGCCATCCACACCGAGGCAGCCAACTGGAGATTCAGTAGTCGCAGACTCATGACCACAAGCCTAGGGAAGCAATAATTCATCAATTGTAGTATGTACATCGTCTTCACAGCCGCCGATAACGAATCGAACCTACGTCCTCGGTGAACGAACCCGGTTACTAAACACAACACCAGACGGAAATTCAGACCAAGGAGTTCGTGCTCGGCGAGCGACCCCCCGTCGTCTCGCAAGACGCTTGGATACGTCGATCAAAGAAATCTCTGAGCGGCAGCAATCGATTGTAACACGCGCACCCAGCTCCAAACAATCGGTACCTAAAACCACTCATCACCAGCTTGCCCAATTCTGTCAGGTCTTCACCTTTCTCAGCATTAGTGACACCACAGGTATGAGATGCTTCCTAGGCTACTTTGTCTCGCAGTCACAGTAATGGATCAGTACTCGCCCGGAACGATTAAGCCGATAAACACGTGAAGAGATTGGCTTGACAAGCTGCAAGCTTCCACGGCTGTCCCGGTTCGACGGGTATTATGAATGGTTGTGAACCCCCGCGGACTCAGCGGGGGGCTACCTTTATCATGTTCAAACTGGGCAAGATGTTGAAAAGCGCTCCATGGCCGATTTTCACTTTTTTCGCTTACGCATCCACTATTGCCTCCGCTATTGTCTCCATCGGGCGCTTCATTTCCCTCATGACTCCTGATTATTCACAGAGGGATGGTCTGCTACTTCGTTCTGCGTCATTCTGACTTTATCAATGGGCTTCGCCATTATGTTATAGCTACACTAGCAGCGTGGTATGGGGATGTTAATAAATTCGTTATTTAGAAACTCGAAGATCCGCCGTACGTCAGGGAACTTGTTGTATGAATCTAGAATGGTTTGCTTTAAGAAACGTTATATACTCCCCAGGAGAATAGCAGCACCTTGTGGGCATGTCAGCTGTCGCCTATGATACTGTCTGAACTACCACCATTAGTCCAATTGCCACACTAACAATGAAAAGACCTATGTTCAATGCTACGACTTCACTACTCGTCTTGCTGTTTCCTCTTCTTGGCCCCTCGTCTCTCTCTGTTCGTGGCGAAACCATAGTAGTTCCACGAATGGCCATTCAAATGGTTCAAATGGCTCTGAGCACTAAGGGACTTAATATCTGAGGTCATCAGTCCACTAGAACCTAGAACTACTTAAACCTAATTGACGTAAGGACATCACAAACAACCATGTCCCGAGGCAGCATTCGAACCTGCGACCGTAGCAGTCGCGCGATTCCAGACTGAAGCACCTAGAACCGCTCGGCCGCACCGGTCGGTGAATGGTCATTGACACTGGGACCATGCCTACTTGTCACAACTGATTTCGTTCAAATTTATGATTTACGCAGGGCTTCGATAGAAAATAAAGTGACAAAAAGGGAGCTCCTATCGTCAAACGTTTAAAAAAATTGACACTTTTTGGCTCGGGTCGCGCGAGGCATGAACTATTTGAGTTGGCTCAGAGGCCAGAGACAAACCGCTAATCACACGGTCATTGGTTCGATCCCCTATGTAGAAACTGTTGATAGTTGTACAAAACATTTTCGAAATTAATTCGCTAACGTCAGCTGCAATAGGTACAGTTCTACAGCCCATCAGTGACATATAAAAGTTTTTGGTGGGCAGCGACTCGAAACAGGGTTTCACCCATATCCTGTACACGCTTCTCGGATCGACCCAAACTACCATATGCCAAACTGTCTAGATCCATATATCGTTGTCCACTAAATTCATAAGCCTATGTTCTTTCAGACATACATGTAAGTATTACAGGCCTAGCTGTGCACATGACAATAACAGCAGTCTTGATTCCTCTACTATATCTTATACTACGATACAAAGGTGTAGAAAGTGTGAAATGTGGATGTTTGTGTCCGTGCTGGGAGCGTGCACGGATAGCCGAAGTTGACAAGTAAGTTTAGGTAAGTAGAAATTCTACGTTAGTGACACGGTCTAGCACAAATTTTGATATGTCGCAATTGGATACTAGACCTATATCTAATAGAGCTGACGTCAAGGAATTGATAGTCAATGAATTACTTTAGAATACAAGTTTCGTGGCGCAGAAACTCTTTGCCTGATTCCCCTTTTAATTGTGAATTTCCAATTCTCATGACGTCTATAGGAAGCTATAGCATTGCTGCATTAATTCTTCGGTGTATTATCACAGGTTGAAAAAATGCCTGGTTCCTGAAAGGCTGTTACTAACATTGTTTTTGAGTCAAAAGATTTCTAAAAACCTCTGAAACCCGGGCAGAATAGTAAATCGTACTTCCAATAATACGACAACGCCATACGAATTATCGGCAATTCGCAGAGACTCGCACAGCGCTCAACACCGGACAACAGGGATTCTACGTCAGCATTATGAACGCCACAAAAACCCGTATGTCAATGCGGTCACTAGTTTCACATTCTGACTGTGCGACAGTTCTCATAATAATATAAATCCGGACACTAAGACAACGGCAAAGTTAACTGACACCTCATGCGATGCCACTGTCAAACATTTCAGGAAGTGCCAACTTTGGCGACGATTTTTACGTGCGGAGCTGTGACGACACGCGACACGTCCGTAGCTACAAGCACAATAGCGGCCGGTGCAATATTGCAGCAATAAATGGAATCGCTGATTTTTCCCGTGTTTCAATCGTAGCTCGTCAGTTCAATTAATTCGCAGCACAAACGCGATACATATTCATTGGCGGAAACGGCGGGTTGATTCCTGAACTAATGAAGCTGGATCCCGCAGTGGATCGGATGTGATGCGGGCCTCATGAATATTCACCGCCCCCGCCCTGCGCGCGTCACCCAGAGAAATATTAGCGCCTTTTGGGAAACAATATTCGATGCAGACCACCTCCACGGCTCATGTTTATGTATGGCGGCCAATCACACGGTTTATCGCCGGCACTTCCTATGTTCCGCTCTCGTGCGATACTTTAACCCAATTAGGAATATTCTTTCAAATAACAGGCACCTTAAGATTCTTTTCTTCTCCGTATTTACGGTGTCTTTAAGAGGCTGTCGAAAACTCTACAAATTTTAAATCATGTAAACCTCCATCCCTGGTATAATTTATTTTCAATCACCAGTCTTTCGAATGAATTGACAAAGCTCTCAATCTCTTGTTATGTCGCATCATGCGCAAAATCGTCTATAATCCTTCTTCATGAATGATCACCGAGTTTCATAACAATGAAGTACGGACTGTGTGCTGCAGGATTTTCGTTGTCAGTAGAGTTACTATCCTGACTTGACGTTAGGCGTCTGCACTGCTCCGGTGACGGAGGGTTGATACACAAGTATCAGTGTTCATTACAGGTGCACGGAGTCAGTATGGATTTGGACAAGGTGAGCAGGACGTTTTAGCAAAACAACACCAATATTCTCCCGAGTATCGACTGGTTAAAGGAATATGGAGATCCCTTCTTTCCACACCGCGACTGAAGAATGTGATTCGGAAATTAGAATAAAATGACGATATGGGAATTGTTCCCTGGAGGATCCGACGCCAATTGCTCCACATATTGTGGAAGATGTCCCTGTTGCCTTGGCTGAGAATTCTGGATGGAGTGTGGGATCTTTACGCAGTGCACAAGCTACGTCATGACAGCTGAACATTTTTTGGTCCACCGTTCCCAAAGCACAGCTAATAATTGAGAAACTGTTGAAGCAAAGCAAGCGCTGTATCATGTATAAGATACAGAGGCGAGCGAGTGCACGGGACTTACCCTAGTTCACTGCTAGTAGCGTCACGTCATCGTAACGCGCCTGCATATAGTATTGCACCACATTTAACATAAAAGTAAAAATTAAGATTTGTGTGTAAAACTTTGTTAAAGTATAGTTCTATGTAATAATGTTTCAGGTAACAAATCTTAATGTTATAAAATTAGTAGTTTACGTAAAATTCACGTTTTGAAAGAAAAATAGGAGGCGCTAAATAATGACGCTAGGAAGCCAAAATTTGGTGAGAAGGTGCAGTAAGAAGTCATTAATGAGTGGTGCTGGTTTCCAAAACCATAAAACTAAAATTGACTCCAGAATCCGCGTTTTTCGGAAAAATCAGAGGCGCGAAATAATAGAGCTACAATATTGAAAATTGGTAGGATGCTTCAGTTCACCCTAATAATAATAATGGAAATACCACAATCAGTTACCTCTTCTAGTTTTTTAGTAATTTAGTAAAAACTACTTTTGTGAGTAAAATGTACATAAGCATTATAGTTTAAGTACTTTAAATTTTAATGATAAAACAAATTCTTTAAGACCAATGATCAGATAGGACAATTAACAAAGCTACACCAAGTTTTAGTCTTGTAGCATAATTAACAGCTGATACAAGTCTTGATAAAGCTATGGTTCAGAGGTAACAATCTACCGTTAGTTCCATTGTAAAAATTCTAGAGAGTAAAGTTTTAATTTTAGCGGGCTGAGATTTTCTACGTGCTTCTGTACTGCTCAGATGTATGTATACAAAAATTGAGAAGTTTGTAAAGCTATTATTAAATGTGATATTTAAGATTATGCGCCTGAGATAGCGATCATTTTGGCTGCAGGCGTCTGCATAGGAACGAAAAGAACAGATGCTCTCTTGGCGGTACGCGCCGGAGCTATATAAAAAGAGCGGCAGAGGCAGTAGGAAGCTCACTCCGCATTAGACCAACGCCTAGTCCACGCGAGCTTAACGTCCGATCGCGCCTCGCCTCGGGTGACGTCATAGCGGGCTGTGACCTGCGCGTACTTAGCAATGTAAACGGACATTGAAAATCGCGAGGACTGTACACCGTCCTGGATCGTTTAGACTTCGGTAACAAACTGTTATTGTGCCGTCCGTGTGAAGTATAATTCCGCGTGGCAAGTGGTGACTAACTCCACTTTTAAGGCGAGCATTAATCTTTTTTTTTAACATTATTGCGAACTATTAATAGAGCACCGTTAGTTAGAGTAATGAACTATTCGGGAGGAACTTGCTGTAGAAGTCGCCTCTGAACTATTAAACGATTGGCTGAATTAACAATATTTAATGTCTTGAGCATTTTCAGAAGTTTCGAGTAATTTGTGTGAGCCTTTAAGATAATAAAATCTTGTTTGGAACTTTAAATTTTATTAAAGCAGCCCTAATCCCGTGAAGAACTATGGATATTTTTCGTTTAGCTGGGCTGTACAGGAATGTGGCCGTGCAGACTGGGAACTAAGGTCAGTAAGTTTCCCTTCGCTTTCTGACTGGCCACCAAATTAGTTGCCAGGCTCGCGTGATTTAAGGTGGCAATGTTCAACTTTCATTCAACATTAAACAACGACTTCTTCGCCGTCCTACATATGTTGCATCGGCAATTGTCTGTTACGTGAAATGAACATTCAAACAACTCATTCGACGACTTCTTCGCCGCCCCACATATGGTGCTTATCGGCCGGGAAAACTGAATTAAAAGCAAATAAAAGTGCTCGATGTGTGAAAGCGATTGGTATAAATTAACGAACTCGGTAGGCAATAACAGGACACTGAATTGAACTAGTGTGGGAACAGTGTTACCAGTAAAGGCAGGTGTAGTGTATAAACAATAAGTGTCTACCGCTGTACGTTGGTTAGTGACGATGGTGAGAAAGGCGACGATGCTGGATCGCGGCTGCCGACGGCGCTGAGACTAAAGGAAGACGGTGCGTCATCGCGGAGCTGCGCTGATCTGCGAGACAGCTGCCGGCTGCGCCGAGCGGTCAACGGTGCCTTGCTGCCCCCCCCCCCCCCCCCCCCCCTGGAGCTATTGCAGTAGGCGATTCCTGTGGCGGTACTCGACGCTACGGCTGCTGCTGCTGCCTTCAATACGTCGCGACGCGTCGCATCACGATTGCTGGTACACCGCGACGACATCATTCGTCGAAATCAAGCATTTAAGTTAAGTCAAAGACTTTTAAAATATTTATTAACTGCTGCTAACAAACTAAAAGATATGGAAAGTAGTGTACATTTCAGAAGGGAACCGGTCTCTGACCAAGAATCCTCACGATCAGGAATTGATTTTAATGAGGATGGTTCCATTAATCCCTCAAATATTGAACTAGAACGTAATTTGTCACCAGTATTATGACTTTAATTTAAATGAGAGTGCAGGGATGCAATCAATAAGTGAAATAGAAGTCAAAAGGGAGCCAGTAGAGTTGCTAACTTTGTCAGGTAGTGAAACTGAGCTCAATATATCTCCAGCTCAGTCAAGTCAAGAGATACAAAGTATCAAGGTAGAAGCTCCGGATTGGATGCAAATACTGTTTGCCAAACTCGAATCAAACCAAAATAAAATTGAGGCTAAAATTGAAAATAGTAATAAAGAGTTGGAGAATAAAATTGAGGTTAGTAATAAAGGGTTGGAAAATAAAATTGAGGATAGTAATAAAGAACTAAAAGAAGAACTGCAATCAAAATGGAATAGTTTGAATTATAAGATAGATGCTATTCATCATGACATTCAAGTAAAAGTAGGGCAACAGTTAACTAAAATGCATAGTACTTTCAAATGTGAAATAGATCAAATTCAAAAAAATTATCAAGAGGCAGATGAACTTTTGGAAGTGAGGTTGTCCGAAAGATTGAGCAACGAGTCCAAACTTTGCTCTGACAAAGTTAAAGAGGTACAAATTAAAGTAGATACTTGTCAGAAAAACATTGAGAAAGTAAAAGAAACCTGTACCGAAATTCGTGGTGCAGTGGAACAAAGATGTTCTGCCAGGATAGAAGCAGTAGAGTCACAAGTAGAGGAATTAAATACTAACATTGCTAACCTAGAAAATAGAGTAACCTCTGTTAATTCTAGTCATTCTACTGTACAGCATGCGACTTCAGTTGACGCCGCTTTTATAGGGTGTCGACAGTTTTTGCGCTTTGATCCTGATAAGTACATTCACCCTCTTGAATTTTGGAATGACTTTGAGGATGTTCTCCCCAACACTTGGTCAGAAAGAGAAAAAAATTTCATTTATAAGAAGTCATTTGTCAGGTGATGCTTTGCGATGGTCAGCGGATGTAATGATCAAATGTAAAACTTTATCTGAATTTAAGTCTGCATTTCTCAACGAATACTGGTCACATAACAAACAAAATGATGTGTTAAGGGAATTCTGGAGTGGTAAGAAGTTTTTCCCAGGGCGTGAATCAGTAAAGGATTTCGCTAGGAAGTGGGTTTCAAGACTGTCACATTTGACAGAAAAGATGAAGCCAGATATGATCATTATGGGTTTAGAAGGTAAGCTGCCGTGGTACTGGCAGAAGAGGATCATTTCCGCCCCTAGAGATAATATAGACAAATTTATTGAATATCTGGAAAGAGTGGAAAGAGTAGCTGCTGCTGAGGAGCAGGTGCAGCAGAATAACAAATCTTCTAACAATCACGTACAAAATAATGGAAACGTGAACGTTAGAAATATGGAAGTTAGGCACACCAAAACAAACTATCGAAACCAAAGCCGTGGCAGAGGAAGAGGGGGTAGATACTCACCACGCTTTCGTAACAACTACTATGACGAAAGTGGAGAAGTAAATATTATGCCATTAAGACAAGAAGGGAGTCATGATGCTACTATATCTAGTGGTGTCACAGATGAACACAACAGGCCGCGTGTGGGAAACTAAATCCCGTCTATGAGGAAACTGGCGCTCACCAGGCGGTAACAGTAACACAGCCAGTAACGGAAACACAGACAATCAGCCAACATACACAGACAGACAACATGGATGACGAAATAAATACAGATAATACCAGTGATGTGTTAAGCCACTCTCACAAAATAGTGGATAGTATTTTGGATACACTAGAAAAATGGGTCAAGGAAGAACAGGAACTCAAGGTAGATAATGGGGAAGAAATAGATAATGGGTTTGAGTCTGATGGGAATAATGATGAAGTAAAAGCTTACATCTTCGATGAAAATGGCAATCTAAAAGCTGAAGTAGAAGTAGCAGAAGTAGAATCAGTACTGCAAAACTTTAGAGAGGAGGAAATGATGAATGAAGGGGGTAGAAATAGTAACGAGGTGAAAGAATCTAGTAGCTTTGTAAACGTGCCACAAATGGTTGAAGGTGACGACATTCTTATGAACAGCAATATTGCGCAGGGACGCAGTTGCTCAGAGGTAGAGGATAGTTTGGCTGATGTGCAGCAAACAAAAGTAGAAAAAGTCGTCAGATGCTTCGATTTAAAGTTAGTGGACAGATTAGAGAAAGCAGCTAAGATTATAGAGCATGATGAGCCCCAGGATGTAAATGTAAATGTAATTGCAACTGATCAGAATTACTTTAGCTGGAAGAACATAGAACGAGATTTATTAGACGAGGTGTGTGAGCAACCTGTTCAATGTAAAATAACTCACCCTGTTATCAAAGTAAACATATCAGGAGTCACTGTGCGTTGTCTGCTTGACAGTGGCAGTGAAGCAAGTGCTTTATCACAAACATTTTTTGACACCATACCCAATAAAGAGAAGTTAACAGTTATGAAAGTAAGTGGCTTAAAGATTATAGGTGCTACTGGAAAAGTCTCTAGACCAGTTCAACACGAAGCTTTGATACCCATTGGTATAAATGACGTAGTAATAGATCATCCTTGTTTGATTGTGCTAGGCTTAAGTGTTGATATGTTGATTGGTACTGATTTCTTATCAAAGTACCAGGGAAAGATCAATTTTGATCAGAACAACTTAATTTTAACTTTACCTGACTCTAAAGTGATAAGAGAGTCTTTTATAGGAAGTCATATAGGCGGTAGTAATGAAACTTGGGAACTGCCTATTAGAGTAATAAAGAATAAAGGATACTTGCAGGAAAATTTGGTTTTCAGTGAGAATGAGGAAAGTGCTAAGGTTGAAGAGAGACACATCCTAAAGGAAATAGAGGAAAAGGTACAATCAACAAAGCAAGTTGCTGACGAACAAAGATACAGAGGTGAGCTAGTGCTGGTCAAAACAAAAGAAAAATCAAAGAAAATTTCTGCAGAAACTAAAAAGTTTATGCATGTATATCATGGACCATTTAGAATAGTAAGTAAACCTCATGCAAATGCCTATCGTTTGGAATATCCAAAGAGTAAGAGAGAACTAGGTTTAAGAAATATTGTGGATCTAAAGGAATTTAAAATTAACAGTAATTAATTACTGTAGGGAGTCTGCCACTCTTTGGCGGATACACGGTTTGGCGTACCGTGCAGTCCCAGCTGGGTGAAACTTTATTTCCTTTTCAAGTTTCATTCCCTTCTTCTGGTCTATCATAACAGGTAAGAATCACATATGTCTTCATGTTGTATATATGCTATTAGGTTTTAAGTATTCTTAGTAAGGATCTACCTAGTGAATGGCAAAACAAAAGTCTGAGTACCAATAAGAGGCAAACATGGCTAAAATAAATAAATTAAAATATTTCATGTAATTGTAAAGGGTTAGAAACTACAACTAAGAGAGACACTTTGCAGTATACGAAGTACGGTATGAATATGAATAATCCATGAGATTATGCAGAAGGTAGTATGTTGCTAGAAATAAGGTTGTCTGAAGGAAAACAGCGTAAGAAGGTAATGCTCATAGAGGCAAGCAATGGCGTTTTAGAATTAAATAAATGGAGATGTGTGGAAGTGGTGTGAGGATCGCACCAAATATATAGAAACAGGACGTCAATAGGCTGACAAAAGGAAAAGGGAGAAAGAAGTGGAGAAATGAAGTATTTTGAATCTGGAAGAAAAGGGAGAAAATGAATGAGGTGAAGAAGTGAAGTAAGTAAATTGAAGTAAATGATGTAGGATTAAAGAATAATTCCCTCACGTCTCGTGAAATGGTGAAAAACGCTAAATCTTGCTTGAGGCAAATAAATAGTTAAACAGACAACAGAAACACACAAATATTGGAAAATGCAGAAATTTGGAATCGGTATACTGAAAATAACTAATTTCTTTAGTAATTCATACAATAAAGCAAAGTGCTGGTCAGCAAATGACTTCTTTGATGAACTAATCCATACGATAATTAAGCCAGAGTACATTAAAACTAAAAGGTTACTCAATTTTCTAAGTTGAAGCAAGATCTTAATATATTAATTTGCTAAAAGAATTTTCACTATTTAGGAACCTAAAAGATTATTTATGAAAGAAGAAAGTAGGAGCTATTGTATCAGATACGACTTAGTGCTAAATGTCTTTCTGACAACTTCACAATTAGTAAAATAGTGCCAGAATATAAACTATAAAATGTACTTTGTCCTACCTTAGATATAAGTTGAAAACAGAAACTTAGACTGTATTGTCTGTTTCTCAGGGACATGCAGGCTGCATGAATGACTGACAACAAGCGGTAGGGAGATTGGAAGTAGAGACGCAAACCACAGTGAATACAATTTCCTCCCACAATTTTGTCAATCAGTGAAATTAAATGAGTGTTACAATAGGACACCCACAACAGTGCCGAGTATTATAGTAAAAGAAAAATGTGAGTGCGTTGCAGTGATAAAAGTCGTGTGTATTTTCTTTTTCAGGAAGAGACTGATTTAAAAAAAAAAAAAATAACTATTTTGTAACCATTGAAAAATTTATATTTCCATGTAAATGTATGTAAATAATTTGTGAATGTCTTCTGTACTAGGTTTTCTATGTGTATATGAGTATGGTTATTTTGTGTATGTAGTAATAAGGAATTTCCTAAGAAGAAGCAACTTAAGTTGAAAGAGGTATACTAAAGTAATCCATCGCTTGTTTGTTCTTTTAGAAATTTAATTTTGTTCAAAAATAGATTTTCACGAAAATTAAAAAGGGGGTGATGAAGCAAAGCAAGCGCTGTATCATGTATAAGATACAGAGGCGAGCGAGTGCACGGGACTTACCCTAGTTCACTGCTAGTAGCGTCACGTCATCGTAACGCGCCTGCATATAGTATTGCACCACATTTAACATAAAAGTAAAAATTAAGATTTGTGTGTAAAACTTTGTTAAAGTATAGTTCTATGTAATAATGTTTCAGGTAACAAATCTTAATGTTATAAAATTAGTAGTTTACGTAAAATTCACGTTTTGAAAGAAAAATAGGAGGCGCTAAATAATGACGCTAGGAAGCCAAAATTTGGTGAGAAGGTGCAGTAAGAAGTCATTAATGAGTGGTGCTGGTTTCCAAAACCATAAAACTAAAATTGACTCCAGAATCCGCGTTTTTCGGAAAAATCAGAGGCGCGAAATAATAGAGCTACAATATTGAAAATTGGTAGGATGCTTCAGTTCACCCTAATAATAATAATGGAAATACCACAATCAGTTACCTCTTCTAGTTTTTTAGTAATTTAGTAAAAACTACTTTTGTGAGTAAAATGTACATAAGCATTATAGTTTAAGTACTTTAAATTTTAATGATAAAACAAATTCTTTAAGACCAATGATCAGATAGGACAATTAACAAAGCTACACCAAGTTTTAGTCTTGTAGCATAATTAACAGCTGATACAAGTCTTGATAAAGCTATGGTTCAGAGGTAACAATCTACCGTTAGTTCCATTGTAAAAATTCTAGAGAGTAAAGTTTTAATTTTAGCGGGCTGAGATTTTCTACGTGCTTCTGTACTGCTCAGATGTATGTATACAAAAATTGAGAAGTTTGTAAAGCTATTATTAAATGTGATATTTAAGATTATGCGCCTGAGATAGCGATCATTTTGGCTGCAGGCGTCTGCATAGGAACGAAAAGAACAGATGCTCTCTTGGCGGTACGCGCCGGAGCTATATAAAAAGAGCGGCAGAGGCAGTAGGAAGCTCACTCCGCATTAGACCAACGCCTAGTCCACGCGAGCTTAACGTCCGATCGCGCCTCGCCTCGGGTGACGTCATAGCGGGCTGTGACCTGCGCGTACTTAGCAATGTAAACGGACATTGAAAATCGCGAGGACTGTACACCGTCCTGGATCGTTTAGACTTCGGTAACAAACTGTTATTGTGCCGTCCGTATGAAGTATAATTCCGCGTGGCAAGTGGTGACTAACTCCACTTTTAAGGCGAGCATTAATCTTTTTTTTTAACATTATTGCGAACTATTAATAGAGCACCGTTAGTTAGAGTAATGAACTATTCGGGAGGAACTTGCTGTAGAAGTCGCCTCTGAACTATTAAACGATTGGCTGAATTAACAATATTTAATGTCTTGAGCATTTTCAGAAGTTTCGAGTAATTTGTGTGAGCCTTTAAGATAATAAAATCTTGTTTGGAACTTTAAATTTTATTGAAGCAGCCCTAATCCCGTGAAGAACTATGGATATTTTTCGTTTAGCTGGGCTGTACAGGAATGTGGCCGTGCAGACTGGGAACTAAGGTCAGTAAGTTTCCCTTCGCTTTCTGACTGGCCACCAAATTAGTTGCCAGGCTCGCGTGATTTAAGGTGGCAATGTTCAACTTTCATTCAACATTAAACAACGACTTCTTCGCCGTCCTACATATGTTGCATCGGCAATTGTCTGTTACGTGAAATGAACATTCAAACAACTCATTCGACGACTTCTTCGCCGCCCCACACTGTATCTTTAGGGCTGTACAACGGTGTCGTCACTTTGAGCAACGTTTGTAACCTTGAACGTAAACATCGTACGCAATTAACAGATGTAACCCTTTCATGTGGAAATAAAAATGTTTCTTATTGTAATTTAATCGTTATTTCTCATCCGCATGTCCTTGCAAATGTTTCCACGAAGTTTCATCGCCATACGATCACTGGTTTGTCATGGGATTCCTCACAAGTAGTGAAAGTTTAATCATAACCACCCTATACATTGACGGAAATAGAAGATGTTGCACCGTGATATTTTTCAAATTTTGTGCAGACCTGAGTTATGGAACAGGTATTACACGAATGATTCAACTTCAGTTCCAATGGGACTGAATATGATGAATAACGGCGGTATGAGATGTGACCCCAGAGGAAGGAACGCACGTTTTCATTGTGACATGGAATCAGACAACCTCCGAATGTTATCTTGAGGAATTTTTTCCCATGTCTGGAATACATCCTGCATCAGTTCATGAAGACTGTTAGCTGGAGCACGATATGGAAGTACATATCTTCCCATCGCCTCACAGACGAACTCTGTGAGTAACAAACAAGGGGACTGGCCATAGATTCCAGCTGGTGTGAACTGCAGTTCGGGGAGTGTTTTGTTATCCTGCTGGAATATACCATTTTGTACCCTGGTCTTGAAGAGTACATCAGGGTTAACCTTGCCATATGCTGGAAACCTCTCGTCTCAACAAGTACAAATCAATTCTGTAGTCACAACCCCAGTATATCCCCACACCATGATTCCAGGAATTGGAAAGGTATGGTAATGGCATCCAATATCCCATTTGCGTCTGGTTCTGCACGATTTACCTCACCGTTTTCTGTGCTATGGTGTCAGTGGTATGCAACGCAGGGCATCTCGAGATCTCTATCTACATCCAGTAATCAATTTCCGACAGTTAGTGATGACACTCTACCCAGATTTCAGCTGTTGCTTTCCGTCTATTTGTCAGAGTCAGTCGAAGAGTCCCTCGATTTTCTCATCGTGGACAGACCGTGTCTTCTTTGCACACTGCTGCCCATTGTCGGTCACCATTAGTCCTGCAGTCGTTGCACTACATCCAACAGTGGTACGGTGCTCTTGTGGGACTCATGCCACTGACTTAATTCTTCTCAAACTCTAGTAGATGGCTATAAGCTGCATGTACACGTCATCTGTACATGCAGTAATGCGACTTTCACCTAAACATTTTCACTAACATTTGGCACGCTATCATGTATTCACATTTTTATTCACCTGTCGAAAATACTTTTTTGGCTACTGGAAACATTGAAAATAATTTCGCTTAGTGCTGGAATATTCAGCAGGCTTTTAAATACTAGAGTATCAGTTTGATAACATTCGGCAGGTTTTCATAACAGAACGCTAACCATTTCCGTCAGTGTAGCTTTGCCTCTGCAGGGCTATTTCTAGCACATGGGAACTATTCCTGCGGGATGCGAAACTAACCTTTTCCTTTTTCCACTACTGTTTATAAAGTAGCTTCTCATTTCACGAACAGTCCTGCCATTAAACGTTTTAAACATTCTTCTGTGGTACTTAAGAATAAATGGATCTAATTCCTTCTTTCGTACGAACCATACATACACTCTTAAAAACAATGCCGTGCTCAAGACATACTGTTTCACAAACGCTCCCTTTAAATCCATTACAGTATAGATACTACTAGGACCATTAAGTTGAGAAGAACTTGCTCTTAATGTTGCATTCTGCTTTTATAATGATAATGTGTAAGGCTAGGCCAGGAGCCACACCTGCGGAAAACGCGGCTGCCTTTTGAAAGCCCTCTAATGAAAGCCACTTCGCTGATTTGCGAGTCGATATCGTGCTTTTAATTTAGCTTTCAATGGCTTTCCTGTTTGTTTGTTTGTTTCTTTTCTTTTTTCCCTTGTAGTCTTCGCCGCTTGCCTTTTTGCCAATCTCTAATGTAAATACAACCATGTGCAACATCTAAAGACGAAAGTAACTTTCGCTTGATGTGTCACTGCCGAGTAATACAGCTTGCTTAAACATGGACCATCCGTAGAAAGAACTGCTACAGTACAGTACAGTATAGTCCACTACAGAAGCTAACAGGAAGAAATATGCAAAGACACGAACACAAATGACACTTTTATACGAAGACAATAATTACGCTGAAATCGCTGCGATTCATGATGATTACGTGGGCATAACAAAAGCAGGGTGTGTCATCATCACGGAGAGTATCGCATTTTCTGAAACGTGCTCCCATTCTGGTCACGCTGCTTCCCGAGATTTGCGAAATTGCAAGTTGACAATGACCGTGAATTATGAATTTTGACCCGCGTCGGGAGAAGGCATCCTAATCCGAAGTATGTTAACTACTTGTGTTGTTGTTGTTGTGGTCTTCAGTCCTGAGACTGGTTTGATGCAGCTGTCCATGCTACTCTATCTCCCAGTACCTACTGCAACCTACATCCTTCTGAATCTGCTTAGTGTATTCATCTCTTGGTCTACCTCTACGATTTTTACCCTCCACGCTGCACTCCAATGCTAAATTTATGATCCCTTGATGCCTCAAAACATGTCCTACCAACTGATTCCTTCTTCTAGTCAAGTTGTGCCACAAACTTCTCTTCTCCCCAATCCTATTCATTACCTCCTCATTAGTTACGTGATCTATCCACCTTATCTTCAGGATTCTTCTGTAGCACCACATTTCAAAATCTTCTATTCTCTTCTTGTCCAAACTAGTTATCGTCCATGTTTCACTTCCATACATGGCTACACTCCAAACAAATACTTTCAGAAACGACTTCCTGATACATAAATCTATATTCGATGTTAACAAATTTCTCTTCTTCAGAAACGCTTTCCTTGCCATTGCCAGTCTACATTTTATATCCTCTCTACTTCGACCATCATCAGTTATTTTACTTCCGAAATAGCAAAACTCCTTTACTACTTTAAGTGTCTCATTTCCGAAGTATATAATGATTATTCCGCGGGAAACAGGAGCCTTTATAACTTGATCGTTATAGAATGAGTAATTTCATTCAATAACGATCGGTAAATGAAATAATGGAAATAATTTGGAAATAAATTTTGCCAGTGGAAATTTTGCCGAAAGAAATGATTAAGTTGCAAAACCAATTAAAAAATCGGTCGCCAGCTAAACTGATGAGAGTACGTGAATAATTGTGTCAAAAACAAAGTTTACCTGTTTGTAGCGCAGCAGTTGGAACGGAAACTTTTACGTAAGTGCTGTGTCAGGCACAGTAGTCATATAAAACAATGTCATAACAATCTAACTACACTTATTATGTTCATAATTTGTCAGCTAAGCGCAATGCTGACAACACAGATAATTATCTATCGAGATTTTGAATAATGGACTGTCATTCTGTCTTTAAAATTAGGTACTTTGCACAGTTTAATCTACTAATAATGAAATACATTGCCAATAAACCAGGTTCTGTTTACAGCATCATGATGGTCACATCCGTGTTTGGCGACATCGCGCTGAACGCACATTGGAAGCGTGTATTCGTCCTCGCCATATTGGCGATCACCCGGCGTGTGGTATGGGGTTACACGTCTCGGTCACCTCTTGTTAGCATTGGCGGCACTTTGAACAGTGGACATAACATTTCAGATGTGTTACGACCCGTGGCTCTTCTGCGAAACCCTACTTTTCAGCAGGATAATGCACGACCGCATGTTGCAGGTCATGTAGAGGCCTTTCTGGATACAGAAAATGTTCGACTCCTGCCCTGGCTAGCACATTCTCCAGATCTCTCACCAATTGAAAACGTCTGGTCAATGGTGGCCGAGCAACTCGCTTGTCACAAAACGCCAGTCAGTACTCTTGATGAATGTGATATCGTGTTGAAGCTGCATGGGCAGCTGTACCTTTACACGCTATCGAAGCTCTGTTTGACTCAATGCCCAGGCGTATTAAGAGCGTTATTACGGCCAGAGGTGGTTGTTCTGGGTACTGATTTCTCAGGATCTATGCACCAAAATTGGGTGAAAATGTGATCACATATCAGTTCTAGTATAATATATCATCTGCATTTCTTCTTGGTGTAGGAATTTTAATGGCCAGTAGCGTATATTTACAACGTGCAGCCTATATTTTGGTATGCCTGCACGCCGATATATTTCCGCCGATATATGTAGATATTTCTTCCCAACGTATTGAGAGATGATAATGATATTTTCTTTAAATATCGATGTATAGGGTTCCCGATATTTTTAAAAATATCAGCAGTCCTAGTGTCGAAGGAATGGACTAAAAAAGGGACCACCCTCATGTAGGCGGCATACCACTATGGAGAGTGAGACAGGATGCATTCTTGGGTGCTGAAGAGTGTATGGTCACCTTCTGCCTCGTATGTATGTAGTATGTATGCATGTATGTATGTATTGAACATGGGACCTAGAAACGACGGATGTCGTCTCCACCAGAACCCTCAGTTGTACACAACCCCACAACAGGCTACAGTAGCCCAGTCACCCCACCCAGGGGTATTGTGCGGTTCTAACCCCAGCGGAGGGCTGTGTACTGCTGGAATGGAAACAGAGAAGAATTGCTCTAAATTGCTTCACAGTATGCCAGCCAAGTAAACATGACGTTATTAAAAATGTGACACAATGCTGACTTTGACTATGCTGTACTAACACGAAGTACTGACGTCCGAGGTAACAGAACTCGTCCACTTGCTAGAGTTGACAGTAAACAAACGGAAACACAGGGAACATGCAAGCCAGTCATTCAACGTCTCCAGTTGAAGGTTTGTGTCATTACAATGTATAAGAACATATGTCCGTCAACCTCAATGCTTTTGGCAATACGTGTAACGACAGCAAGTAGTTCGCCTTCCGTAATGTTCGCACATGCATTGACAACGCGCTGACGCATGTTCTCAGGCGTTGTCGGTGGATCACGATAGCAAATATCCTTAAACTTTCCCCACAGAAAGAAATCCGGGGACATCAGATTCGGTGAACGAGCGGGCAATGGTATGGTGCTTCAACGATACCTGTCCTGAAATATGCTATTCATTGCCGCTTCATCCGCACGTAAGCTATGTGCCGGACATCCATCATGTTGGAAGTACATCGCCATTCTGTCATGCACTGAAACATGTTGTAGTAACATCGGTAGAACATTACGTAGGAAATCAGCATACATTGCACCATTTAGATTGCTATCAATAAAGTGGGGGCTTCCCATAATGCCGAACCATACATTAACCAGCCAAGGTCGCTGATGTTCCACTCGCCGCAGCCGTCGTGGATTTTCCGTTTCTCAGTACTGCATATTATGCCGGTTTACGTTACCGCTGTTGGTGAATGACGCTTCATCACTAAATATAACACGTGCAAAAAATCGTCCCGTAATTTCTCTTGTGCCTAGTGGCAGAACTGTACACGTCGTTCAAAGTCGTCGCCATGCAATTCCTGGTGCATAGAAATATGGTAAGGGTGCAATCAATGTTGATGTAGCATTTTCAACACCGACGTTTTTGAGATTCCCGATTCTTGCACAGTTTTTATGCTTGTGACGTGCGGATTAGCCGCGACAGCAGCTAAAACACCTAATTGGACATCATCATTTGTTGTAGGTCGTGGATGACGTTTCACGTGTGGCTGAACATTTCCTATTTCCTTAAATAACGTTGCTATCCAGCGAACGGTCCGGACACTTGAATGATGTCGTCCAGGATACAGAGCAGGATACATAGCACACGCCCGTTGGGCATTTTGATCACAATAGCTATACATCAACACGATATCGACCTTTTCCGCGATTGGTAAACGGTCCCTTTTAACACGGGTAATGTATCACAAAGCAAATATCGTTCGTACTGGCGGAATGTTACGTGATACTACGTACTTATACGTCTGTGACTGTTACAGCACCATCTATCACAAAACGAAAAAAATGGTCCAACTAAAACATACATATTTCTTTACGTACTACATGAATATGTAATAAACAATGGGGGTGCCTATTTTAAAAAACGCTGATGATATCCGTTTGACCTTTGGCAGCGCCATCTAGCGGGCCAACCATAGCGCCATCTGGTTTTCCCTTTCAAGTTAGACGAGTTTCGTTCTTTGTAGTTTTTTTGTTTGATGCTTATTTCGTGAGATATTTGGCTGGTCACTATCAATAGACCACCCTCTATATTAGTCTGCTCATCGGAGTATGTTATCAACCAGTGTGGAAAAGCATTAAAAAAATCATTTACTGAGGTACTTGTTAGCTGCTGCGCAACAGTAGATACCTAGATACAGGTCTGGTTATTTTACGTGGATATACGAACATTTACAACGTCGTGTAAACCCAGAGGAGAAAAACCTGTCATCTAATTTTCATGTCACTGAACAATGTAAAAAATTTGGTGAAAAGTTAAATAAAGAAATACTAAAAGTATTTGTGGAAGAAATCTATGAAATAACATTACCAGACGAATACAGGTTAATGAACAACTGCTACAGCTTCCAGAAACTTGATAGTCGATGGGGAAGGAGAACGCGGTACACGCAGAAATGAACTAAAATGTTCATAAGAGATTATTGGAGATTATTAGTTGCTATGTAGACACACAATTCGTAGAAGTGTCATTGAATAATTAGACTTGAACTAGCCAGTAGAACCACCCTAGATTGTGGCCTCCTGCCCAATAGTACCATACAGTCATCTCACTTTTTCGTTTTGTTGCTATGTAGATAAGAAAACATTAGTTCAAGATTGAAAAAAATGAAGTGTAGTATCAGACCGGTCAAACAAATACTGATTGCTTAAAAAAATTATTTTTGTTGGTTATATCTGCGTTTAATAATACAAGATACTAATCTAAGATTTCGTAACTGAAACAGCCTACATCATATGTGCCTCAGTTTGCTGTATGTACGTTCTACAGCCAGTTCAACAAATAGAGAATGGTGGTATTGTCGGAGTTGCCACCAACACCACCACTTGCTACTGACCAAGATATTGGCTTAGTGACACCGTTCATCATGGGGCCCTTCTACGCGTTGCAGGTGTGTGTCGCGGGCAGCTGGGCGTGCAGGCGCCGATGTTGATTCAGGAGCCGCCAGCTCGGCTGCGCTTCTCCAACTCCACTGGGGCGCAACTCAGCTGTTCGGCACGAGGCAGTCCACCCCCAGATGTCGTCTGGCTGCACCCTGACGGATCACCTGTCGCTGCAGTGCCCGGACTCAGGTAAGAAAGTAGAATTGTGCTGATCTATGACAGTAAACCCAGGAGACATAGTTTCAGCTGTGTTTGATCACGACTACGGATCGAATTTATTCACTGCTTTAAAATATTGACCAACCAATTCTAGATGACAACTGATGGTCATACCTTAAATTAAACTAACAACAGGTAATGTGTCTATGAGAACTCCATCTTACATAACCAAAAATTTACAAATTATAATGCACATACAAATAATAATATTGACCTTCATCCATTCTAGTCATAAAATTGGTAGAGAATAGCAATAGTAAAATTCATGGAGCATGCCATCACCTTGACCGCTTTAAAAATTGTGAATTTATAATGAGTTTTGAAATGAGACGCAAAATAATGAGGATCATAACGAATTTTTGGTGGCATCTACCTAACTTCCATTACGTTGTCATCTAAGTCTCTTATTATTTCTTGGAGTCGAGCAAAGAACTACTTTGGTCTCTTTAACATCAATTGGAATGTCTACATGTTCTCACCATTTCATTTTCACTGCACCCCCTCTGTCCTATGATCCATTTCTTTTCCGTCATGCACCACTCTGTCATTAGCTGTTGATTGCTTCGTGCACTAGAAGCTTTCATTACAATGATAACAGCAAAATAAAGGCGGTTCAGTAGTTTTCCATTAATCCACATTCCATCTTAGTTTTCATACAAGAATAATTTCCCCGCTACCCTGACAGAGCCTTGTGGAGTCCGTATCAATGACGAATATAGGTCGACTTTTCTATGTATACAGAAAATTTGCCATCAGAAAAAAAAATTTTCAGCCAGCAATTTAGTTAATAACTAAAAAATGGAGAGAAATTACCCATGGAAACAGGCGGGCGTGTGCAGGTGTCTCAAGAGATACACTCCACGTTTACATGCAAGGAAAACTCTGGCGCTGCCAACCAAGCCTGTAACCAGTACAGTGGTTCCAGTGTTTCACTTGATTCACGTCAGGAAATCGTTGGCTTTTCACGACCTATATAGTACATTTACACTAATCATCACCATGGAATTTTTGTAATGTTATAATTTTAATTTGTTAGCTTTCATGTCCGTCCCACTTGTCGTTTGTGAGCTACCTAAAAGTAATGGTACTCTGTAAATACTGGTCAGTTTCAAAAATAGTTCAAAGCTATTCGATTCCTAGCAGCATTACTTGTATGTTGTTCGACTTCCCGTTCACACTGAAAACACACACTGTGTAGTCCTTAGTATATAAACAGATTAAATAATGCGTTGTTACTTAAGGTGTCCTGTCACGAACTGCCCGGCCCCTCCCGCCGGAGGTTCGAGTCCTCCCTCGGCCATGGGTGTGTTTGTGTTGTTCTTAGCATACGTTAGTTCAAGTAGTGTATAACTCTAGGGACCGATGACCTTAGCGGTTTGGGCCCTTACGAGTACACACACATTTGGACATTTTTGAACTTAAGGTTATCAGAGCAAGCTTTTTAGTTTAAAGGTCACTAGAAACTTTGAAATTATATGACAAGTATGGGCAGGCATACCAATCTAGCCGAAGTGGAACTTTACGCAGGAACCATAGAAAGTACACGAAATGGTTCAATGTACCTGCACAAGCTGCGACTATACAGGCTAAATGAGGTCTCAGTTTTTTGTCTCTGCTATGGACTGCTGGGGAACTGACATTGTGTACGTATATAAAAAAAGGACTGGAGTCATAAATGTGGAAAGTTTCCATCTGCATCTACAACTACATGATAACTAAGCAATTGACAATTAACTGCCTGGCAGAGGGTTCATTGAATCACCTTCAAGCTATTTCTTTACCTTTCCACCCTCGAAAGGCGCGCCGGAAAAACGAGTACTTAAATCTTTTTTTTTTTTTTTGCTAGCTGTGATTTCTGACGGTGATAAATTCTCCCTTTGAAGGTGGGCAACAACAGAATATTTTGGCAATCGGAGGAGAAATATGGTGATTGAAATTTCAACAGAAGATCCTGCCGCCCTCGGAAAATGCCTGTGCGGTAATGATTGCTACCCCAAGCCGCATATCATATCCGTGATACTCTTACTCGTATTTAGCGATAGTATAAAACGAGCTGTATTTCTTTGAACTTTCTGATGTCCTTTGTCAGTCCCATCTGATGCGAATCCCACACGGCACAGCAACTCTCCAGAAGAGGGTGTAAAAGCAGTCTCTTTAGTAGACCTGTTGCACTTTCTGCGCCTTCTGCCAATAAAGTAAAGTTTACTTTCTTAACAACGTTATCTATGTTATCATTCCGATTTAAGGTATTAGTAATTGTAACCCCAAGTATTTAGTTAAATTGAAAGCCTTCAGATTTGTTTTATTTATTGTGTAACCGAAATTTAGAGGATTTTATTTAGTACCCATGAAGAGGATTTCATACTTTTCATTAGTTAGAGCCAATTGCTACTTTTCCTACAATACAGATATCATGTCTAAATCATTTTGCAATTTTTTGATCATATGATAATATGATACCTCTACAAGACGGTAAATGACAGTATTATCTGCAAACAATCTCGGAGGGCAGCTCAGATTGTCTCTTATGTCGTTTATGTAGATCAGAAACAGCAGAGGGCCTATAATACTTCGTTTGGAAACACCAGATATTACTTCTGTTTTACTCTATGACATTCCGCCAGTTGCTACGAACTATGTCCTTTCACAAAGGAACTCGCGAATCCAGTCACACAACTGAGGCTGTACTAAGTAGGCGCGTAGTTTGTTTCACGTCTCTTTTGAGGAACGGTGTCCAAAAAAAAAAAAAAATGGAATCAGTCTGTCATCCTCTGTCAATAGCACTGACTACTTCTTGGGAATAAAGAGGTAGTTATGTTTCACAATAAAGATAATTTCTGTATACGTGCTGGCTGTTTGCCAACAAATCGTTTTCTGCTAGGTAATTTATAATATTCGAACACAGTATACGTTCCAAAAGTATACTGTAAATCTAAGTTAGTGATATTGTGCTGCCATTCAGGGGATTACCCTATTACCTTTGCTGGGTATTGGGATGACATGTGCAACTTTCCAGAATTAAGACTGTCAACGCGCGAACGCTTGTAGTTGATTGGGAAGTATGGAGCTATGGAGCTATTGTATCAGCATACTCTGAAAGGAACCTGACTGTTGTACAATATTGACCGGGGACCTCACCTTTATTAAGTGATTTATTACAAAATATCGCAGTGAACCAATCTTTTATCAAGTTAATCGCAACGATTAAGACAATCGCGAGGAAAAGGAAGTGATGTATTCAATGTTATTAGTTTCTCCGTGTTCGGAGGGTGCTGATTCCGCAACTGTATGTTCAGTTAGTGAAGTGCTGCTCCAATTGCTAATGAAAACTTTTTTAGGCCCAAAAATTCCTAGCATGGTAGATATACAAATATAACACATAAACCTTGTTTTTCATCTCGTTTTATGTGGAATATTTGTATATCTATCATATTATGCATTTGAAATTGGTCGCAATTGGTCGTGGACTTATAAAAGTTCATATTATCAACTAGAGCGGCATTTCATTATTTAACTACTCGAAATTAATAGCAAAATTGAAATAAATAAAAATTGCTGCTAACAAACAAATTTTGATTCCTAAATAATACATAATAGGAGCATTTATTATAAAGTGATATTATTGCGCAAAAATTGTTTTCGTAAGTTTTTCCAATCGCGTACATTTTATTATTATACAAACATATTGCCTCTTACAGAATTTTTTTATTATTTTCACTAACGTATTATACGATAATAATAACGGCGACATCTGAAATTAGAAACAATAGGAATCACCCCATCAGTAAGGCGGTATTATTCATTTTGAAACAAGCTACTGAAAAATTAATATCTTTCATTAATTTCCACAAAGCCCATATGGTGTGATTCAGACATGTGTAGAATGTTACGCAGAGAAGGAGCTAAGTAGCTGCGGAGAGGGGAGGGCGCCATGGGATATCGCCAAGCTCATATGGCTGGAAGGAGTTTGAATATCAAGTACACGGAAAACAATAACCTTGTCGTATGTTCTAAAAGTTTTGTGTGCGTGGAGACTTCCTGTAAGCTGAAAAATGCTAGGTACGGCAAAGCTTTAGGGGGCTCATTTGTAAAGATCTGCAGCACATCATATCGAGATATTGATGACGTAAGAACTAGTGGGGGAGAGTGTTGTATTTTTTCAGACTTCCGCTACTGGTAAGCACTGTAATAAAAGTTAAACATATATTTTTATTACATTTTAATGGATGGCATACACTCATTATAACTGCAGTATTTTTCTGAAAGTCCAAAAACTGCTCTGAAAAAATAAAATTTTTCAACTTTGAAAATGTGTTCCAAGTTACAACATGGTCAGGCACAAAGGAACAAATATTCTAATTCAGTTCACAAGCGCTTCAGTCGAAAAAACTTGTCAGCACCTTATTTAGTGGTCTATCTGCTACATTATTAGTCTGCTACACATCAAAAATTAGTAAATGAAAGAAAATGAAGCACAAGTTTTATCATAAGCCAGTTACAAGTTAAATACATTTCGAAATTAAAACCGTTGGAAACTAAGGCAAATTTCCATTTTCATGTGAGGCAATTTTTTTATACATTAACGAAATCCAGTTAATTTGCGTATATCTTCCGTTTAAAGGTACAGGACCGACGATGTATGAATCAACCGTCCATACGTTTTAAAACTATGTAGAATTTTACTTGTCACCAGTCTCTGAAATGAAGACCACAACAACAATCTACTACTGAAGAATTAACAATATGTTCTGAATATCTTTAATATTTTATTTATTTTTTATATAATTGTATAGAACTCGAAATATACACAAATGCTGCACAAAACACGACCTGTCTAACAGCAACAAAATGGCGGAATCTGCCTCTGGCGGTCCCTAGCGCGCAGTCACTCACGTTTTTTTAAAATCAATTACTAGATTGAAGCACGGAGCAAAAAACATCAGGTGTTCGTGGATGCACTATCCTCCGGGTACAACACTGCCATACGCCAGATTAATTAACCCTTCTGGTTATCTAGCATACATGTAATTCAATAAATTTGGAAATACAGTTACTTAGGTAATACGCTACCGTTAGTTTGTTAATTTGATGACACGTTCACTGAAGTATGAATTATCGCTTCGTAAAACACTAGTAATGAACTTGTAAACTTTTCAGGAATTTTGGACACTACAACAAATTTTCCAAATTGAGCAGTAGCAGGTTTTAGAACCGCATACATGCATGTCGGTTTACATGTTGATAAGGCTGTAAGGTATGCCTATGAGTAAGGATATTTTTGTCTGAGAAGTTATTTATAACGACGGTAGACGGCAGTATTTAGTCATGAAGCAGCTACATGGAGACGGGTAAGTTCTGGAACTTGGCTTCGCATCATGTATTTATCATTGAGGATTATCTTCAGCACTCTCAAATGGTCCATTGGTTGCCTGATACAGTTCAGTTTCGCAGTATGATAGAACAGATTATGCAGGCGAGCAAAATCTTCTAATAAAAACCGCAGTTCGTGTTCCATTCTATAGGTATTTTTCTTAAATCACGCGTGGCAGTTGCACTTCTTGATTTGTTTCGTTACAGTTTCGGAGTCATACAGTTTCAGAGACGCTGTTTTAGTTGTGTTCAATGTCATGCTAAATTCGTGTCTCCTTGCGAGTTTTGCACTCACTACGCTGTACAAGCGTGACTGACGGCCATCACATAACACTGAGCCTGGGAAGACGGACGCTTGAGATAAATCTCAGATGCAACCGATGCCAAACAAGTTTATATCTACCAAACAGTTGTATAGTTATAGTACGCGTCATGAAAGGTCTATGCGCCTCACACACACACAAAAAAAATATCTTCGTAATGCTGGAACATTATTTTAGTCGCTCACCACATTCTTCCCTGGTAATCTCTTAATTGTAGTATAGGAAGGGTAACTATCGTATGTATTAGCAAGTACAGTGCAGTTGGGCTAGCGTTGCATGGTGTTATTAGGGTACGTCGTGTGCCGTTGTTCTTAAAGATGCCCCACAACATACCGTAAGCAGAAATTCTGTTGGCACGCTGCCTCCATCGACTGCACCTAAGCCTCCAAGTTGCTCGAACCTGACACCGAACGAACACAAAATCTATCCCTTTCAGGTTAGTTTCGGTGAGTAAAGAGCTTCGCTCCATTAACCGAGGCAGTTAAACGCAAATTAGAACCGCAAACGTACTAAGTTCAAAACCATTAAATTTACAGTTAGTCTTTTACAAGACGAGATAACTTACTTCGTAACTGTGTTCGCCTTCTTAATCAGCAGACAAAGTAGATTCAAATATGTTTGGTAATCATTTCGTAATATTTTTTTTCCAATATACGAGGGTGAGTCAAATGAAAACCTTAATTTCATTTTAAATAGTATTTATTGTGCAGCAGTGGTACAAAGCTGTATCACTTTTCAACATAATCTCCCCCACGCTCAATGCAAGTCCTCCAGCGCTTACAAAGTGCATAAATTCCTTTAGAAAAAAATTCTTTTGGTAATCCGTGCAACCACTCGTGCACCGCGTGGCGTATCTCTTCATAAGAACGGAACTTCTTTCCTCCCATTGCGTCTTTGAGTGGTCCAAACATACGGAAATCACTTGGGGCAAGGTCTGGTAGTATGGTGGATGAAGAAGTGGTTGGTGGAAGTGAACCCAGGTTTCGTCCCCAGTAACGATTCTTGCAAGGAAGCCATCACCTCATTCAAAGCGCCGAAGAAGTTCTTCACAAGCATCAATACGTCGTTCTCTCATTTTAGGAATCAGCTGCCGTGGCACCCATGTTGCAGACACTTTGTGAAACTGGAGTACATAATGCACAATGTGGTGTGCTGACCCATTACTAATCTGTAAACATGCTGCAATGTTATTCAGTGCCACTCGGCGGTTTTCCTTCACTATGTCTTCAATTGCTGCAATGTTCTGTGGAGCCACAACTCGCTGTGCCTGACCTGGACGAGGAGTATCTTCCACCATTTGCGAACTTCCTACTCCATTCGTAGACTTGCTGCTGTGACAAACATGCTTCACCGTACTGAATCTTCATTCGTAGATGAATTTCAATAGGTTTCACACCTTCACTATGCAAAAACCGAATAACAAAATGCGGTTCTTCCCTGGTGCAAGTCGCAAGTGGGGCGACCATGTTTACACTGATAATGCGACGGTATGTGTGCATCTGCACTATGCTGCCACCTACAGGCCATTCTGCACGCTGTTTGTAGCACGCGTACCGACTTAGATGATAACGGCGCGAAATTTCGAATTGTTATTAGAAATTTAAGTTTTTCTTTTGACTCACCTTTATAACTCCTCGATCTACAGGTCTTGTAACAAAATGACACGTGAATACGCTTACCCTTTCACGAATCACCTTTTGCACTACACAGTGCGTTCCTCTCTACGTTTAAAACAGTCTAGCTTTCGCAAAATTGAAATTGCTTTCGCTAAGACGACCTCTGTTGACGGCTTGCCGAACTTACTGGTTACATGAACGGTGTGTGTACAAGAAACTTCAGTCGTTTTCACATGACGGGTAAACCTACACAACCCTAACTGCAATTATGTAGTCGGCTTTGAGATTTCCCCAAACCTAAGACATTCAAGCAAAGTGGTAAGTGACACACAACACACAACGGTCCACTTTACAGTTTCGTTCATGACTTGGAAATGAACCAGTGTTCCGTGGACACATATGAAGTGAATCGTCCTTGATATACATTATCATTTTTTTTTCTTTGGGCTATGAATGATAACATTCTTCCACACTGGCTGCCATTGTTCGGATTAATAACCGTTTATTTTGGGTCTCTTTATTGCGCAATGTTGGCTGCGAAGCCATCTCCAGATGATTCTTAGTATCTTCTTTCCCTCGGACTTTTTTCCTATATCGTCGCAGGGTCAGCATGGTTATCAACGGATGATTAGTACGTTACCTCACCCCCACCCCCACCCTCCCCCCAGAATGAAATATAAACACCTCAACTGTATGCACGCAGTACTATTCATGTGAAAATGGTGGAAGTTTTCTAAATGTTTGAGAATCGTGTAACTGAGGCGTACTTGGGTACACCGGTATTCAGCTAGTGGGATGTGGTAAACCGCCTAAAAACCACATCCAGGAAAACAGGCACACTGGCCCTCGTAGTTAATTCGCAGGTAGTTTCGATCCGGAGCGAATGCACTTCCCCGACCCGAAAGTGGCACTTTAGTACACAAGGCTGTCCGGGCAGGTTAAATGATTGTTTGTACAGCCCATCAGAATAGATATGCAGCAGTTAAATTACAATCACTCAGGCAAATAACGTTTTCACTACTGCTTTTATAATTGAACCATTCCACACTATTCAGTTAATATACACGATACATTATTTCACCAAAAACTAACCTTTCATGCAGATGCTTTGCATAAAGTTAGATTATTATCTTCTGTACGAAAGAGTAAGACAAATGCATCACAGAGCACAACATAATGTTCATTAACGATTAGCCTTAGTCAGACATTATGTAATTCAAAATCTGCCTACCTTCTTTCGCATATAATAGACATGTGTCTATGCACTAGGTAATTAAAGTAAATAATACAGCTGTGGTTCTGTAAAATCCGATTCGTTTTCACGAGTTTCGACATATTCGCAATAAGATTTCATATTGATCCAGGAAATATTTATTTTATTATAAAACCAGTAAAGGGATTACAAAAATTGTATTAGTAAGGTAATTAATTTCTGTCAGCTATGATCATCTTCAGACCCAAATGAATTCAGTATGTTAAATAATTCGCGTCATTCGTTATAGTTGTATGGCTGTTTAATGTGACTGTACCGTCTGTATACGTAATGACACGAATTATGTAATGTACTGGATTTACTCGAATCTGAAGATGTTTACAACTGACCAAAATTAATAACCTGATTAATGAAATTTTTATACTCAACGACTGGAGTTTTAGCCACAGCGTTTTCATTTAGTAAATGAATTCGATATCCCTGCTTATGTAGCTTTCCACATGTCGAATGATTATATTACTGATACTGACGACGCAGAAGCATAGTTAATGCTTTGTCTAATCCAGAATATGTTCTGTTAAGTACTCCCTCCATTTAGAGATGTCGTACTCTATATTTCTTTTCTGTCTGGTTCAGTATGAGACCTTATTAGTCAACCAATACACCAATCCAATCTTGAGCATTCCCATGCACCACCGCGTTTAAAAAGTTTCAATTATCTTCATGTGTTTACTGCGTATTGTCCACGTTTCACTTCCGTTCAAGGCGAATCGGGCGATACCGAGGTGATGTTAACAGGAAGCAACATGTTAATAGTAATACACGATTTATCTTACTTTGAGATCTAAAAAACCGTCAGCAAGTGAAGAAAATATTTTAAGGAATGGAGACTATCAATACCAAGACAAGCGTTTCTGAAAAAGAACAATAATTAATCATCCAATGTCAATTAAGCATCACAATAATATAAATGACTATCTCAGGCGTGGAACATAACGGGGTGGGAGTGGCTTTTGATACAGACAGTCGAACCTTAGGAGCAACCACAATGGAAGGAAATCTGTGGAGGGGGCATAGAAATCTGTGTTTCGTGGCCTTTGCAGGTGCAAGAGTATGGATGACAGACTGATCTGGCTTGCCACGTTAGCCATTATGGCCTTCGTATGCTTGTACTGTGAACGTTTGAACGCAAGGAGAAACTACAGTCACTTTTTTTCCGAAGGATGTAGTTCCACTGCACCAAGGGCTGTCTCAAACCAGTCTTCGGACTGAACTTTACAACAGCAACAACTGTTTCATGCTGTGCAGTATAAAACATCCATCACCACATCAACAGACTTCTGAAGTTAGGCTTAACAAAATGTTCTTAAAGAGATTCGATACAGTCGTCTAATGAACAAAGTAAGAGCATATGGACTATCAGAGCAATTGTGTGACTGGATTGAAGAGTTCCTAGATAACAGGACGCAGCATGTCATTCTCAATGGAGAGAAGTCTTCCGGAGTAAGAGTGATTTCAGGTGTGCCGCAGGGGAGCATCGTAGGACCGTTGCAATTCGCATTGTATATAAATGACCTTGTGGATGACATCGGAAGTTCACTGAGGCTTTTTGCGGATGATGCTGTGATATATCGAGAGGTTGTAGCAATGGAAAACTGTAATGAAATGCAGGAGGATCTGCAACGAATTGACGCATGGTGCAGGAAATGGCAAATGAATGTCATTGTAGACAAGTGTAATGTGCTGCGAATACATAGAAAGAAAGATCCTCTATCATTTAGCTACAATATAGCAGGTCAGCAACTCGAAGCAGTTAATTCCACGAATGATATGGGAATAGGCATTAGGCGTGATTTAAAATGACATGATCATATAAAGTTGATCGTCGGTAAAGCAGATGCCAGACTGAGATTCATTGGAAGAGTTCTAAGGAAATGCAATCCGAAAACAAAGGAAGTAGGTTACAGTACACTTGTTCGCCCCCTGCTTAAATATGGCTCACCACTGTGGCATCCGTACCACATAGGGTTGATAGAGGAGATATAGAAGATTCAACGGAGAGCAGCGCCTTCGTTACACGATCATTTGGTAATTGCGAAAGAGTTACGGAGACGATAAACTCCAGTGGACGACTTTGCAGGAGAGACGCTCAGTAGCTCGGTACGGGCTTTTGTTGAAGCTTCAAGAACATACCTTCACCATGGAGTCAAGCAGTATATTGCTCCCTCGTACGTATATCTCGCGAAGACACCATGACGATAAGATCAGAGAGATCAGAGCCCACACAGAGGCATACCGACAATCTGTCTTTCCACGAACAATACGAGACTAGAATTGAAGGGAGAACCGATAGAGGTACTCAATGTACCCTCCGCCACACACCGCCAGGTGGCTTGCGGAGTATGGATGTAGACGCAGTAGATGTAGATTAATGCGTAAACATGAGAAGCCATCTTGCGATGGATTAGTGAAAGCATAAAGAGATAAAGCAACACCAAGTAACTAAACAAACGATTAATGGGAAAGACTATTTCGGAAAGGGAACAGAAGTTACACGAAGCGTGGGGAAATTAGTGTATTTATGTTATTTTTATTTTTAGCTGATAAAGTGTCGGAAAAAAATTAGAGCAGTATACTCTATCTGCACACAAGGATAGTATGATCAGGTGAATGACTTACGCTGCCCACTTTCCGCTTGAAGCAAAAAGTGAATAACTGATCGAGTAATGTGGGACAACACCTGCTTATATAGCCGTGGTTCCGCTTCCCAGACTGTACTGTCGCTGCACGAGACGACACAATATTACCCGCAGCTGGCAGCGCCCCACACGGGCACAGCAGGGGAGAAAGACTCTCGCCAGCAAAACTGTTCCGGGCTCCGCCACCGCCAGCGCCGACTCCGGCTGGCTCCATTTCACACACCACGGCCCGCATGTGTGACGCGCTTTTGCGGACCGCTGGCCGCGACTATTGGAGACGTCCGCAGACCCATTTTTCGTTCTCTCCCCCCACTTTCCCCTGCCTCTTTCCAACTCACATCCTACACCGCGATATCCGTTTCTCTCGGCTGACAGCACAGCGAAATTCCCTGCGTATGTCACACCGCACAGCAGTGAGGTACAAAGAGATTGCATCAGTGTGGTTTAAGATCACGACGTTTCCAAAAATTGCTTACAGATTATTTCTTCTATAACGGGGAGCTTTGTTATTCGTACAACTTATTAAAAGTATACAAACAAAACACTTTTTTAAACAACAATTCGAAAGAAGAAAAATGTTGGAATGAAATTAGCTCATTTAGTGCCTGCGGAAATACACTGAAGTGCGAAAGGAACTGGTATAGACATGCATATTCAAATACAGAGATATGTAAACAGGCAAAATACGGCGCTGCGGTCGCCAACACCTATACAAGACAAGTGTCTAGCGCAGTTGTTAGATCAGGTACTACTGCTACAGTGACAGGTAATCAAGATTTCACTGATATCAAATTTTCTGGCAGATTAAAACTGTGTGCCGGACCGAGACTCGAACTCGGTACCTTTGCCTATCGCGGGCAAGTGCTCTACCAAGGTCCCGAGTTCGAGTCTCGGTCCGGCACACAGTTTTAATCTGCCAGGAAGTTTCATATCAGCCCACACTCCGCTGCAAGTTAAAATGAAAATCTCATTCTGGAAAGATTTCACCGAGTTTGAACGTGGCATTATAGTCGGTGCACGAGCGATGGGACACAGCATCTCCGAGGTAGCGATAAAGTGAGGATTTCTCCGTACGACCATTTCACGAGTGTACCGTGAATATCAGGAATCCGGTAAAACATAAAACTCCTGACATCGCTGAGGCCAGAAAATGTCCTTCAGGAACAGGACCAACGACGACTGAAGAGTATCGTTGAATGTGAGAGAATTGCAAACCTTCCGCAAATTGCTGCAGATTGTAATGCTGGGCCATCAACAAGAGTCAGCATGTGAATCACTTAACGAAATATCATCGATATGGGCTTTCGGAGCCGAAGGCTCACTCGTGTACCATTGATGACTACACGACACAAAGCTTTACGCCTCGCGTGGGCCCGTAAACACCGACATTGGATTGTTGATGACTGGGAACATGTCCTCTGGTCGGACGAGTCTCGTTTCAAAATATATCGAGCGGATGAACGTGTACGGGAATGGATACAACCTCATGAATCCATGGACCCTGCATACCAGCAGGGGACTGTTCAAGCAGATGGAGGCGCTGCAATGTTGTGGGGCGTGTGCAGTTGGAGTGATACGGGACCCATGATACATCTACATACGACTCTGACAGGTGATACGTAGGTAAGCTTCCTGCCTGATCACCTGCATCCATTTATGTCCATTGTGCATTCCAGTGGACTTGGGCAATTCCAGCAGGACAATGCGGCATCCTACACGTCCAGAATTGTTACAGAGTGGCTCCAGAAACACGCTTCTGAGTTTAAGCACTTCCGCTGGCCACCAAACCCTTCATCGACAGGACATTATTGAGCATATTTGGGATGCTTTGCAACGTGCTGTTCAAAAAAGATCCCCATCCCTCGTACTCTTACGGATTTATGCACAGCCGTGGAGGATTCATGGTGTCAGTTCCCTCCATCTCTGCGTAAGACATTAGTCGAGTCCATGCCACGTCGTGTTGTGACACTTTTGCGTGCTCGCAGGGGCTCTACGCGATATTAGGCAGGTGTACTATTTTCTTTCGCTCTTCAGTGTGAAAACGAAGCATGCAGAATGTTCCCTCACAAAACGCATGACACAAGAGATCGAAATATAGCTCATTAGTTTATGGACCAACTAACCCTGCTATAAAACATGGCGTTTGGGACATTACTGCCTCTGCCTCTCCTGATGGTGCCGATGACGACGAGGTCCCATACTCCGAGGAGCGTAGGGGACGATGCGGGGGATCCGCACCGCAGTACTAGGCGAGGTCCTAGTGGGGGGGGTTTGCCATTGCCTTCCTCCGACCGTAATGGGGATGAATGATAGTGATGAAGACGACACAACAACACCCAGCCATCTCGAGGCAGGAAAAGTTCCTGACTCCGCCGGGAATCGAACCTGGGACCAGTGCGCGTGATGCGAGAACGCTACCGCAAGACCACGAAATGCATATGTTCTAAGATGGTGCATCGCTACTGCACACGAAGGCAAAGGAGACTCGTCATAATTAATCAAACATCTGAGACGTGCAGCTGGTTATATTTATTATTCACAGATCCCTAGCCATAAGGAAGTGCTCTGACCGGTTTGATGCAGCCCGCCATGATTTTCTCTCATGCGCTAACCTTTTCATCTCGGAGACGCACTTGCAACCTACGTCCGCAGTTATTTTTGCTGAAAGTATTCCTATCTCGCTTTCCCGTACAGCTTTTGCACTCTGCGGCTCTCTCTAGTAGGGTGGAGGTTATTCCGTGTGCCTTACGAGGTGTTCTGTCATCCTCACAGTGATTTTCGTATATTCACTTCCTCCACGGTTCTCGGGAGAACCTCCTCACCTTTTGGGACCGATGACCGTAGCAGTCTGGTCCCTTTAATCCCACAAACCAACCAACCTCCTCACCTTTTACCTCATCAGTCCAGTAATTTTGAACATTCTTTTGCTGCAGTACATCACAGATGCTTCTGTTCCGATTTTGCGTCAGTCCTGTGCTCCAGATGTACGTCCCAGAAATTTCCTCCGCAAAATTAAGGATTATGTTTCATACTAGCAGACTTCTCTTGGCCAGCAATGCCAACTTTGCCAGAGCTAATCTGCTGGTTATGTAGTCTTAGCCCCTTCCACCATGGGTTATTCTGCTGCCAAAGTAACAGAACTCCTCAACTTCTTCTACTCGTGATCACCAATTCTGACGTTAAGTTCTTCACTATTCTCATTTCTTCTGCTACTCATTACTTTCGTATTCCTTCGATTTGCTATCAGTCCACATTTTGTACGCATTAGACTGCTTATTAGGACACTGTTGTTGTTGTTGTTGTTGTTGTGGTATTCAGTACTGAGACTGGTTTGATGCAGCTCTCCATGCTAATCTATCCTGTGCAAGCTCCTTCATCTCCCAGTACCTACTGCAACCTACATCCTTCTGAATCTGCTTAGTGTATTCATCTCTTGGTCTCCCTCTACGATTTTTACCCTCCACGCTGCCCTCCAATGCTAAATTTGTGATCCCTTCATGCCTCAGGACATGTCCTACCAGCCAATCCTACCACATTTCGGAAGCTTCTAGTCTCTTCTGGTCCAAACTATTTATTGTCCATGTTTCACTTCCATACATAGCTACACTCCACACAAATACTTTCAGAAACGACTTCCTGACAGTTAAATCTATACTCGATGTTAACAAATTTATCTTCTTCAGAAACGCTTTCCTTGCCATTGCCAGTCTACATTTTATATCCTCTCTACTTTGACCATCATCAGTTATTTTGCTCCCCAAATAGCAAAACTCCTTTACTACTTTAAGTGTCTCATTTCCTAATCTAATTCCCTCAGCATCACCCGACTTAATTCGACCACATTCCATTATCCTTGTTTTGCTTTTGTTGATGTTCATCTCATATCCTCCTTTCAAGACACTGTCCATTCCATTCAACTGCTCTTCCAAGTCCTTTGCTGTCTCTGACAGAATTACAATGTCATCGGCGAACCTCCAAGTTTTTATTTCTTCTCCGTGGATTTTAATACCTACTCCGAAATTTTTCTTTTGTTTCCTTTACGGCTTGCTCAATATACAGATTGAATAACATTGGGGAAAGGCTACAACCCTGTCTCACTCCCTTCCCAACCACTGCTTCCCTTTCATGCCCCTCGACTCTTATAACTGCCATCTGGTTTCTGTAAAAATTATAAATAGCCTTTCTCTCCCTGTAGTTTACCCCTGTCACCTTTTGAATGTGGGAGAGAGTATTCCAGTCAACAGTGTCAAAAGCTTTCTCTATGTCTACAAATGCTAGAAACGTAGGTTTGCCTTTCCTTAATCTTTCTTCTAAGATAAGTCGTAGGGTCAGTATTGCCTCACGTGTTCCAATATTTGTACGGAATCCAAACTGATCTTCCCCGATGTCGGCTTCTACCAGTTTTTCCATTCGTCTGTAAATAATTCGTGTTAGTATTTTGCAGCTGTGACTTGAAGAGGGGAGGGGTATGAGGGTTCACCGGTTCTAGTTCAGTAATTAAAGAGACAAACTGGTCTGGAGAAAAAACCGTTTATTTTTACGAAACAGACTTTTCCTACATTTCAACATAATCCTCTTGAACATTTATGCACTTGTTTTAACAGGCTATAAGCTTTCTTATTCCGTCTACAAAGAATTCTTTATCTTGATGTTTGAACCAATTTCCCACAAACTTTTCCACGTCCTCGCTGTCCTGGAACCACTTCCCACGTAATGGCTCATTAAGTCACCATCATCATCATCATCATTTAAGACTGATAGCCTTTCAGCGTTCGGTCTAGCTTGACTGTGTCATTCCACAAAGCCGTTTGCTTCATCCTACCTATACACACTACTGTTCCAAGACATTATTTAGCTACTTCTAGTACTGTGTCCCTGTACCTTGTCCATTCCTTTTCTAATGACTGTAATTGACTAAATTCAACTAACTGTTACCTTCCTGAGATCATTGTTATGTACTTGTGTGTGATTTCCTTATCGTGAAGTTTCTCCACTCTTATCCTCCTACATATGGACCTGACCTCCTGCACTTTCGGCCTCACAATCCCAATTTCACTGCAGATTAAATAATGATCAGTGTCATCAAAGAATCCCCTGAATACACGTGTGTCCCTCACAGCCTTCCTGAATTCCTGATCTGTTATTATATAGTCAATGACAGATCTGATTATTAAAAATATTTTCAACTACTGACTTTTTGTTCGTAAAGTTTTCGTTCAATTTGATGGTAATACTGTCTTCCTGTGCTCTTGGTTGACCTGTTTCTCTTTTAATAATGTTCCAAATAGTTTTAATTTTATCATCACAGTTGCTGATTTCAGACATGATACACATACTTCTGGATTTTTTAATAACTTTTCTTAATATAGCACAGTAGTTTTTATAATGTTTGATAATTTCTGGGTCACTACTCTTTCTTGCTGTCATATACATTTCCCTTTTTCGGTTACAAGATATTTTTATACCCTTAGTAAGCCATGGTTTGTTACATGGTTTCTGACGAGTATATTTAAATATTTTCTTAGGGCAGCAGTTTTCAAATGCTTTTGCAAAAGTGTCATGAAATAAATTATATTTTAAATTGGCATCAGGTTCACGGTACACCTCATCCCAGTCTAACTGCTGTAGGCTTTCCCTGAAATTTGCAATTGTTAATTCGTTGACTGAAAGTACCACTTTGGAGGACTGTCTAGTATTGCTGAATGGAGCTGTGTCATATATTGTAACTAGCTGCGCACCACGATCAGAAAGACCATTCTCAACAAGCTGAGCATTTATATGGTTAAACTTATCTTGGTCGATAAAGACGTTATCTGTCAGTGAGCTGCTATCCTTTAACTATAAGTCTGAGGTCGATCAGTTGTAGAATTTTAGAACATGTTTTTTGCTCGAGTATCATGTCGTTTTTGGACACCCGGAATCTACTCTGTAGGAATCAACATGGATTCCGGAAGCAGCGATCGTGTGAGACCCAACTCGCTTTATTTGTTAATGAGACCCAGAAAATATTAGATATAGGCTCCCAGAGAGATGCTATTTTCCTTGACTTCCGGAAGGCGTTCGATACAGTTCCGCACTGTCGCCTGATAAACAAAGTATGAGCCTACGGAATATCAGACCAGCTGTGTGGGTGGATTGAAGAGTTTTTAGCAAACAGAACACACCATTTTGTTATCAATGGAGAGACGTCTACAGACGTTAAAGTAACCTCTGGCGTGCCACAGGCGAGTGTTATGGGACCATTGTTTTCACAATATATATAAATGACCTAGTAGATAGTGTCGGAAGTTCCATGCGGCTTTTCGCGGATGATGCTGTAGTATACAGAGAAGTTGCAGCATTAGAAAATTGTAGCGAAATGCAGGAAGATCTGCAGCGGATAGGCACTTGGTGCAGGGAGTGGCAACTGACACTTAGCATAGACAAAAGTAATGTATTGCGAATACATAGAAAGAAGGATCCTTTATAGTATGATTATATGATAGCGGAACAAACACTGGTAGCAGTTGCTTCTGTAAAATATCTGGGAGTATGCGTGCGGAACGATTTGAAGTGGAATGGTCATATAAAATTAATTGTTGGTAAGGCGGGTACCAGGTGGAGATTCATTGGGAGAGTCCTTAGAAAATGTAGTCCATCAACAAAGGAGGTGGCTTACAAAACACTCTTTCGACCTATAATAGAGTATTGCTCATCAGTGTGGGATCAGTACCAGGTCGGGTTGACGGAGGAGATAGAGAAGATCTAAAGAAGAGCGGCGCGTTTCGTCACAGCGTTATTTGGTAAGCGTGATAGCGTTACGGAGATATTTAGCAAACTCAAGTGGCAGACTCTGCAAGAGAGGCGCTCTGCGTCGCGGTGTAGCTTGCTGTCCAGGTTTCGAGAGGGTGCGTTTCTGGATGAGGTATCGAATACATTGCTTACCCCTACTTATACCTCACTAGGAGATCACGAATGTAAAATTCGAGAGATTCGAGCGCGCACGAAGGCTTTCAGACAGTCGTTCTTCCCGCGAACTGTTCGCGACTGGAACAGAAAAGGGAGTTAATGACAGTGGCACGTAAAGTGCCCTCCGCCACACACCGTTGGGTGGCTTGCGGAGTATAAATGTAGATGTAGATGTAGATGTACCACCTGAGTACCGGGAACTCCCCTCAGCCCTCAGCCCTCAGCCCTTTAGGACGTTCCTGTGTGCGATGCCGCTACCTGCCTGTCAGGGCGTCGTTGTGTGTGACGGCACATAACAGGGCAGGAGGGGTAGGGGGCAGATACGTGTGCCTGAGGCAGGTCCCCAGGGACGCTCGCAGAGGGTAACGAACCGCGATGGCAAGAAATGCGACGGCGCAGTAAGGCGATTGCCGCGGGCCACCCCTCCGGAGACGAGAATCGTTTCAGAAATCACATTTCGCAAGCGTGACGTTCTAGCAATTTCCACCGACGGCTGTGTCCGCCTAACTTCTGCCGTCGTGGGACTCCGACCACGGTGAATCACTAGCACCGAAACTGTAAGTAACTGTTAGTCGTAACTTGCTAATGGGAACGTGGCGCGATACGAAACAATGTACAAGCTAGGAATAATATTTCACTCTGTGGTGGCGTGAACGCTCCCCCTGAGTTGAGTGGTAGATAACACTGCGTGCCAGAACTAATCTTGAACCCGATCCTTACGTTTCTTGCACCCACAGCACTTCTCACTGGGGTCGAGAATTTGTTTCTGTTACATGATCATGGACATCTCATTCTGCGTAGGTTGCAGTTCATCTCTCCGCATTCCCCTGATTCGCAAACCAGAGACTTCTCCGTTCATCCATTATGGACATGGGGCATCAGCTGGTCACGTAATTATGAATGAAATTCGCCGACAGCAATGTAATTGAGATGTTATTTTATTTTGACTGCCAGTTTCGGAATTCCACACGAAATCTTCAGATGCCTGTCTAAAAAACTAACGATATTGTCATACAGTGCCATATATTCCTGGATGTCGTGAATTTTAAACTGTATCCCTAGCGCTTCATTTGAACAATTCAGTTCTTCGAATGGAGCGCTTGGGATACGGTTTTGAATTCACGACATCCAGTAATATATGGCACAGCATGACAATATCGTTTGTTTTTGAGAGATGCATGTGGCTCCTGAAAATCGCGTAGTGGAATGCCAAAACTGGTAGTCAAAATAAAATAAAAGAACATCTCAATTACGCTGTTGCTGGCGTATTCAACTGATAATTACTAGCGACTTCTTTCTTTTGCCTAGCCCTTAACTACTATCGACCGTCTCTCAGACCGCTACTAATTTTTGTGTCCAGATATTTCTCACACACCTGCAAAGCCAAATGGACTCTTCCGCGTACCTTCCTATTGGCTGTCAAGCTACACCTGCCAGCATTTTTACATTGTTGCTGCTCTTTGTTTCGTAATTATTAGCCTTGAGATGTCTCACAGACGTTTCATTGTGTTTGCGTTTGTTATGTGAGGCAGATGTCTTCACTTGCAAGATGGCCTCAGACACCGAAATAAGAATTCGAAAATCGAAAAACGTGTACCTTTTTCCCTCCTCGTCTGAAGAGGAGAACAAGGCATCCATGTCAACAATGTGGTGTTCTGATTTGTTTGAAGTGTTCCAGGAAGGTCTGAATGAAGTGTTTGCAGGTGGAAATTGACTAAAGTATGATTCAGTGGCACATGAGAACAAATATTTAGTTTTTAGTTGTAATTTTAGAAGTAAAATGTGGCAAAGTTTCTCCATTCGTAGACTTATGGACTGAAATATTCGCTCTACATTGCAAAGTGAGTAGTAAACTGATAGCTGACTTCGCACACAATTTATCGCAAGTCATGTTGGATTTTTCCTCCTAGTTATGTTGCCAATTTGTAATATAATCCCTCTGATGAAAATCTGTGTGTGAGTAGAGAGCTAACTATTTGCTGTTATTTTCGTAACTCATAAAATAAAAATATACCCTAGATTTCGCTCTTTTTTAATTAGCGAATTGTTTAAAATACAGCAGTGTTAAAAAAATCAAATTTCTATAAAGGCCACCTCTAAGAAGTATAATGAATGACTGTAAGTCAAGAAACTATATGTATTGTGCAAAATTCTGGTTTGATAGATAAAATAGAAAAATGCGGACTGTGAGACCCCTCCATAGTAATTGTCTTCCTGTGAATGACCATAGAAGTTAAGAGCTCGGATGAACAAAGTATTGCCTGGTAAGCATTTACAGAACGACGACAAGGTGATGCTCGAGGTGGAACGTTTCCCAAATGCAGACTGGGACAACTAAGGTCTCCGGAAAGTCATTCATCCTTGCGAAGATTCTGACCCTTTGAAGTTTCGTATACGCAGCATGATTTTTTCGAGGTGATAGTTGAAAAAAAAACAACCCTTCGTATAGTCCGGCAGTTTATCTGCATGCTCCATCGCCACAGCTCGACGTCTGGTGCTCTCATGCGTTATTTAACACACTGGTAAATATAATTTCTACTCTGTAGTATGCTCTGTTTTGAATCTTAATTTGATGATTGTAACTATGAACGCTTCGAGGACTCGAACCTGGGAATTTCGCCTTTCGTGGAATGTACTCTCCTGACTGAGGTATCCAATCACACCCAATGTCACAGGACCTAGTCCTTGATCGGTTTAATCTGTCGGGAAGTTTCAAGGCTCGTAAAACATTTGAAAGCCTCCACTAACTTTTTTTGGAACTGAACTGTGCACGTGAAATAAGTTATTTCAGTGAAATGCCCCCAAAATGGGCCCCTTTCAAACAAACGTTTGACCTAAGAGTAATTACGAATACAACACGACCACCGTTTAGTTGAAATATCCAAGAGTAGTAAATACTTTCTTTGTACAATGGGAACGGAAAGCGTGCATGAACTAATATTGAAATGACTCTGAGATCACGATAAGAAACGCAGCTGTCTCAGAATGATTCATAAGTAAATGTGATCGGCTTTACAGTCAGATCACATGCTAAGCGTATTTATAACCTCCCAGTCCACAAAGAACCTGAAATATAACAGCCAGCCATGGTGGCCGAGCGGTTCTAGGCGCTTCAGTCTGGAACCGCGCGACCGCTACGGTCGCAGTTTCGAATCCAGCCTCGGGCATGGCTGTTTGTGATGTCCTTAGGTTGCTTAAGTTTAAGTTGTTCTAAGTTCTAGGGGACTGATGACCTCAGAAGTTAAGTCCCATAGTGCTCATAGCCACTTGAACCTTAGGAATTCACACACATATTTTATTACGGAATCAGTTAATCCTTCTCCTCTCACCTTTCTTGTCCCAAGTTCAAATTTTCCTGTAACCTTTTCTTCGACACCTTCCCCTTCAACTGCATTCCAGTGCCCCATGACTATTAGATTTTTTATCCCCCTTTCCATACTGTATTACCCTTTCAATATCCTCATACGCTCTCTCTAACTCTTCATCTTCAGCTTGCGACGTCGGCTCGTGTACCTGAACTGTCGTTGTCGGTGCTGGTGCCGGTTTGCTGTCGATTCTCGTAAGAGCAACCCTATGACTGAACTGTTCACAGTAACAAACTCTCTGCTCTACCTTCCTATTCATAACGTATCCTACTCCCATTACACCATTTTCTTCTGCTGTTGGCACTACCCTACAGTCGCCTGACCAGAAATCTTTGTCTTCTTTCCATTTTACTTCACTCAGCCGTACTACGTATATCTAGATTCTGCCTTTACATTTCCCTTCTTAGATTGTGTAGGTCCCTACTACTTTCAGGCTTCTGACATCCCACGCCTGACTCGTAATGCATTATCCTTTAGTTGGTTATTGAAAATATTCCTCATGGTCACCACTCTCTTAGGAGTCCCCTCCCACAGATCCGAATGCGGGACTATTCCGGAATCTCTTGCCATTGGAGAGATCATGATGAGCCTTTTTTCAGTTACAGGCCCCATGTTCTGTGCGTACACGTTATGTGTCTTTAATGCAGTCGTTTCCACTGCTATCTGCATTCTCATGCCGTTGATCATTGCTGATTCTTCCGCCTTTAGGGGAGTTTCCGACCCCAAGGACAAAATAGTGCCCTGAACCTCTGGCCGCTCCTCCGTTGTCTTTGACAAGGTCATTAGCAGAATGAGAGGAACTTCTTATGCTGGAACTCTTCGGCCGCCAATGCTGATTATTAATCAAAATGTAAACGGTGGCGGGTTTAGTATCGGGGACGGTCGACGTTTTGATTATCAGTCAAAGACGCTAACCCCAGACCACGAGCCCACCGCTAGTCTTAGAGGTCACCAATGGTACACAGGGTACGCCGGGACACAATGGTTAAGACTTGCACATGTGTATTAGGAAACATATATTTATGTGCCGTGCTCCTAAATCCGACCCTGTTCCAACACAGGTTTAGACTTGATTTATTTCTAATATTTATAAGCAACTGTGCAGAGGACCTCATCTGAGCTACTTCTATACATCATTACTACCAGGTATCTTTAAGTAGTTGCGAGAACCTTGCTGGAGTTTCAATTAACTGGTAATAGCATTCCCTTCTGTTTCATGTAAAATGTTCTTCGTATCGGTAAGGAATTAGTATATTTCTTAATAAGAGACTGGACGATGTATCAGCTACGGATTAGTTACAAGCGTTGCCCTCATTTGTTTGGCGGTAAGCATTCAACAGCGATGAAAAGGTAGTGCAAAGTGTAGTCCTTGGGCTACGGATCATCTGTATACCCAATAGAAGGACAGTCTGAGTGTCACTATCCTATAGTACCGAACCAAAGTATGAATATTACATATGTCCTACTGCTTAGGCAAATGGAGCGAATTGGTTGGTTCTTTTTGTATCTGATGTGGTCGGCTGTGGAATTTATGAGACTTATGGAAGTGGAGTTAGTTCATGGGCAGCTCCTCTGAAAAGCCCACAAAGAGGTATTTTTACTATATTTTTGTTGTCACCATCGGTCCAAAACCCAGCCGAGGATTACAAAAAGTATGCACAGATAATGGCTGAAATTTCTACGATATATGCCGAAGATCCTGATCCCGAACAACTTTGAAAATTTTCTTGGTATAATTATCCGTTGCCAAGATACAGAGATTCAAAGTTACCCTACTTGTACAAGTAAAATACGCCTGTAAATTCCAGTATGAGGACAAAATAGCTACTAAATATGCCGTAACGTGTCTCCGTTATCATCAGGAAATCCCCTATTGTAGTACTGAAGCGCATGCATTAATTTCGTTTACGTCAAATACGAAAACCGTTTGGAGTCTAGAATTAGTTTTGCGTTATTTCAGTTTTGCATAAGTAAACTATCTAAATTTTTCAGACCAGTACATTTCTTTTCATATGAGTTACACTCCCTACTGCAGCACGGAAGAGAAGGGAACCAAAAAAATGGTTCAAATGCCTCTTAGCACTATGGGATAGCACTATGAGGTCATCAGTCCCCTAGAACTTAGAACTACTTAAACCTAACTAACCTAAGGACATCACACACATCCATGCCCGAGGCAGGATTCGAACCTGCGACCGTAGCGGTCAAGCGGTTCCAGACTGAAGCGCCTAGAACCGCACGGCCACACCGGCCGGCAAAAGGGAACCAGCGGGGAAATGTTACTACTGAAACACGAAAAATGCGAACATGTTCCCGTTTATTTAAAAGACTGACTGTAAGGTGAGCTACCAGCTGCCTCACTTCCTTTACATATTTAAAAATTTTCTCACAAAATTTTGGCACATTCGCGTTTTTTTATACACAGAGATGAGAAGAGAGCGACAGTGGCAAAGAGACGGAAAGTAATAAGTATTGGATGATAATAGACAGCGGTTGTCTTATAGAAAGAGCGAAGGACACAATGGCAATGTGAGAGAAAGAGGGGAATTCAGTGGCAATGGAACACAGTGGTCAATGACAAAACAGTGCTAGGAAAAGTGTGAAGGAGACAGACAGGAGGTAGAGGGGGGAGGAAAAAAGAGAAGGAAAAAGTTTAAGTGCGTGAGGGCGAGGGATAATGAAAGACAGAGTATATGAAAATAACAACGAGGACAGTGAGAAAAGACGACAGCAATAGGATGGAAGGAGTGAGATATCAACAGTGAGAGAGAGAGAGAGATAGTGACAGTGAGAGAGATTGTAATAGTAGGACAGAACGAAGGAGAGAGTGGCTGCGACACAGGAGACAATGACAGAGAGATACAAAGAGATAATGATAATGAGTTGGGCTGAATGAGAGAGGGAGAAAGAGCTACTGAGAGTGGACAGGTATGAACGACTTAAAACGAAGGATTACTGGGCGTGAATGGGCTACAGTCAGGGGAGATTGTGGGTGTGGAAGGTGAGTTGAATGTCAAAGCGCCAAGATGTTCGTACGCCATAATTTTTGGGAATATTTTTAAAGGTGCCGAGAAAAGTAGAATGAGGCAACTGGTACCCCACTTTTCAGTCAGAGTCCTTTAAATAAAGAGGGACATATTCACATTTTTGTGCTGTGGTACGAGCATTCCTCCGGTTTATGTATAACCCTTTATGTTGACCTTAGGTGAAATACTTTGAAGACTCGTTGCATAATCTCAATATTAGTGTTTGATGCATCATGTGTCGTGCCCGCATCGTAACACGATTCTTTCACCAAACAATTAATATTCACTGACATGTAGAGAAACTGATTAAACCATGTATGCAACAACTCACAGAAGACAACGACTGTACGAATATTTTCAGCAAGACAGAGCTACACTACACACGACCTTGAGAACCTTATCGCGAGTGCATTGGGCGTTCCGTCAAAAGTGAACAATTAGCAGAGGTACAGCAATCGTCTGGTCACCTCGATCTCCTGATCTCTCTGTAATTATTACCTGTGGGGGACACTGTCTGGTTTCGTGTACTAATATACCGGAAGAGCTACAGCAGAACATTGAAACGCTATTGCTGCTGTGCTTCAGGCTGAGCTCCTACACTTGCTTCACAGTTTGGTAGTCGAGCATAGAGCTGCGTCGATGACTATGGTGACCATTTCCAGCGCATGTGACGTGCATTAACGAGCTTCAATACCGGGTCGGTCTTAGTGTAAATATTTTTCGGGGCAGTTTTGTTTTTTCCATTCTGCAGTTAACTAAACAGTTTTACTGAGACAGAGCTGTTATCGCACAGAACAGATCTACATCAAAACATCAAACGTGTATTCGAAAAAGAATGATAAATGTTTCTTTGAGCTGGTATCGTAGTCGTAACAGGTTTGTTAAACGACAACATTTATGTATTCGAGTGTCATTACGAGTAGTCCTATTTCTTTTCCACTTTTGACCAGTGTTGACGAGGCAGTGGTCCCGTCTCAGCTATACTATTGAAGTGTTTTTAACTTGATTGTACGTATGACTACTTTAAGTTTCCCCGCCGTATGCTAGTGACTGGACAGCTTCGTGGCTCTTACTCGTGCACATCAACTACCATTTGCACTGTGATATAGTTCTGTTGAATTGTCTGGTCTTTTCGAGAATGAAAAGTCATTAGCACGCAGATGCTTTTGGTATATTAATGTAAACGAACGACATTTTCAGCAACATCTCTAAAACAATATTCATCACGCAACAGTTTGAACACTAACTACACTCCTGGAAATGGAAAAAAGAACACATTGACACCGGTGTGTCAGACCCACCATACTTGCTCCGGACACTGCGAGAGGGCTGTACAAGCAATGATCACACGCACGGCACAGCGGACACACCAGGAACCGCGGTGTTGGCCGTCGAATGGCGCTAGCTGCGCAGCATTTGTGCACTGTCGCCGTCAGTGTCAGCCAGTTTGCCGTGGCATACGGAGCTCCATCGCAGTCTTTAACACTGGTAGCATGCCGCGACAGCGTGGACGTGAACCGTATGTGCAGTTGACGGACTTTGAGCGAGGGCGTATAGTGGGCATGCGGGAGGCCGGGTGGACGTACCGCCGAATTGCTTAACACGTGGGGCGTGAGGTCTCCACAGTACATCGATGTTGTCGCCAGTGGTCGGCGGAAGGTGCACGTGCCCGTCGACCTGGGACCGGACCGCAGCGACGCACGGATGGACGCCAAGACCGTAGGATCCTACGCAGTGCCATAGGGGACCGCACCGCCACTTCCCAGCAAATTAGGGACACTGTTGCTCCTGGGGTATCGGCGAGGACCATTCGCAACCGTCTCCATGAAGCTGGGCTACGGTCCGCACACCGTTTGGCCGTCTTCCGCTCACGCCCCAACATCGTGCAGCCCGCCTCCAGTGGTGTCGTGACAGGCGTGAATGGAGGGACGAATGGAGACTGTGTCGTCTTCAGCGATGAGAGTCGCTTCTGCCTTGGTGCCAATGATGGTCGTATGCGTGTTTGGCGCCGTGCAGGTGAGCTCCACAATCAGGACTGCATACGACCGAGGCACACAGGGCCAACACCCGGCATCATGGTGTGGGGAGCGATCTCCTACACTGGCCGTACACCTCTGGTGATCGTCGAGGGGACACTGAATAGTGCACGGTACATCCAAACCGTCATCGAACCCATCGTTCTACCATTCCTAGACCGGCAAGGGAACTTGCTGTTCCAACAGGACAATGCACGTCCGCATGTATCCCGTGCCACCCAACGTGCTCTAGAAGGTGTAAGTCAACTACCCTGTCCAGCAAGATCTCCGGATCTGTCCCCCATTGAGCATGTTTGGGACTGGATGAAGCGTCGTCTCACGCGGTCTGCACGTCCAGCACGAACGCTGGTCCAACTGAGGCGCCAGGTGGAAATGGCATGGAGAGCCGTTCCACAGGACTACATCCAGCATCTCTACGATCGTCTCCATGAGTGAATAGCAGCCTGCATTGCTGTTCTGTCAGTGTGATCATGTGATGTATCTGACCCCAGGAATGTGTCAATAAAGTTTCCCCTTCCTGCGACAATGAATTCAATTTCCAAGAGTGTATGAACATCACAAGCCTCAAAAACTGCATGGGTCCTAGCTGGGTACCAGCACTCATCTACATCAACCTCTACATCTACTTCTACGTCACTACTATGCATTTCACACTTACGTGCCTGGCCGAGGATTCTTCGAACTACGCTCTGACTGTTTCTCTACCGTACTAACCTCTAGCAGAGCGTGGGAAAAAGGAACACTTAAATCTTTCAGTACCAGCTCTGATTTCTCTTGTTTTATTACGACGATCATTTCCCCCTTTGTAATTTGGCATTAGTAAAATATTTTCACATTCGAAGGAGAAAGTTAGTGATTGAAATTTCGTGATAAGGTCTCGCCCCAACGACAAATGCCCTTATTGTAATGACTACCATCGTAACTGGATTATCATACCCATAACTTTTTCTCCCCTATTTCGCAATAACACAAAATGAGCAGCCCTTATTTGGACTTTCACGACCTCCTCCGTCAATCGTATCTAGTAACGATACCATTCCGCGCAGAACTTCTCTAGCAAGGACAAGTATATCTGTTGCATCTTCTACGTGATCTGCGAATAAAACGCAGTCGTTGGTTTGCCTTCCCAGAACATCATATATATGATCGTTCCAAATTAAGTTGTCCGCAATTGTAATTTCTAGGTTTTTAACTGAATTTACGGCCTTTAAATCTGTGTTACTGTGTGATTTGTCGTGTTACCGAAATTTAACGGATTTATTTTTGTATTCATGTGGATCACTTCACACTTTTTCTTACTCAGGGACAATTGCCACTTTTCACACCACACTGATATGTCTAAATCATTTTGAAATTGTTTTTCATGTTTTGATGGCTTTAGTAGCCTCTAAACGACAGCATCATTTGCAAAAGATCTAAGATGGCTGCTCAGATTATTTCCTAAATCGTTTACATTGATTGGAAACATCAGAGGGTCTATAATACTTCTCTCGAGAACGCCAGGTATCACTTCTGTTTCACTGGATGACTTTCCATTGCTTACTACGTAATGTGACTTTTCTTACAGGAAACAACTAATACCATCATACGACTAAAGCGATACACCATAAGCACGTAGTCTGAAGTTTCTTGTGAGGAACGGTATCAAATGCCTTGTTTAAATCTAGAATATTTTCTGAAATCCTACCTGTGACATTTTTATCACATAAGAAATTCCATCAGTATATTAAAATTATAATTTTGATGCAAAGAATAGCGACAGTGTAAATCTTGATAAAAATTGGCCTTCAGTGTCAACGGAAATTGTTGAAATGATCATTTCTTTCATACGAAATTTCGTAATTCTGAAGTAGGACTTAGCTGAGGCCACAATAATGATTTCACAATCATCATAACAAAAGAAACGGCCCCAGAGGAATGTGGAGAGTTGCGAGCAGTTCCAGAGACTTCTCAGTGAGTTAGACCAGCTACAGGAATAGTGAAATGAGAAACAGTTTCGGCTGATTCCATTCTTATCCGTAACATGGTGACAATACTGACGACGCCACGTTAATGTTGAGGAAAATGATAAAAATTATTTTCTTTTGTACTTAATGCCAATGAGCAGATATTAAGGAAATTCTTTGTTTGTTTTCCAACCATTTCAAAAATCTTAGATATATGAAGTTAAGGACTTGCAACTCTGGAAAAAACACATAAATGTACCCACAGGAGTTAAGAATTTGATGGTGTGGATACGCCTTTTAGGCCAAAACAACAAAACATCCCAAACTGGGCGGTTGGGGAAACTGAATACTGTAATAGTTACTGTTGATGGAGAAAAATGTTTTAATTTAATAAAAAATTAGAAATTAATGTAGGAGGCGTGTTTTTTAAGTCATGAAGACGCTGACTACCCCGGTGTTCCTTCAAGTGCAGGAACAGATGGTAGTCACTGGGTGCAAGATCGGGGCTGTACGGAGGATGATCTGGAGTTTCCCATCGAAAAGATGTGATGAGGTCTTTGGTCTGATTCGCCACATGCGGACGGTCATTGTCTTGCAGCAAAACGATGCCCTTGCTCAACTTCCATGGACTGTTGCTTTGACTCTGGTGTGGCGTAGGCCACCCATGTTTCATCGCCCGTAACAATTTGGCTTACGAAATCATCACCGTGGTTGTGGTACCGTCAAGGAAAGTCAATGCACTGTCTAAACGTTTGGTTTTGTGCACATCCGTCAACATTTTCGGTACCCAAGGTGCGCGCAATTTTCGGTAATTCAAGTGCTCGGTCACAATGCCATACAAAACACTAGGAGAAACATTAGGAAAGTCATCCCACAAGGAGGAAATAGTAAAGCGTCTGTTTTCTCTCACCTTATTGTCCACTTCCTGCACCAAACTCTCATTAATGACCGAAGGACGCCCACTCCGTTGTTCATCATGCACGTTTGTGGGGCCATCTTTAAATGCTCTCACCCACTTTCTTGCCATTCCATCACTCATAATGTTTTCTCCGTAAACTGCACAGATCTCACGGCGAATATTGGTCGCTTTTGGGCCTTTAGCACTAAGAAATCTTATAGCAGCCCGTACTTCACAGTCGGCGTGACTCATTATTATCGGAGGCATCTTAAACACAACGTAAACAAGGAAAAATCAGACTGCAATGGCGTCAGTGCGTACATTAAGGTACAGGCTTTCATGTAAAAATAAAATTATTGAGATATCTTAGCACATCTTTTTTTTTTTTTCAAAACGTTACTTACTTAAGAAACACGCCTCGTATTTGTACGTCTTTGTGTAAACCGTAACAATACTACAATCACAAAGAAATTAGCTCGATTACAACTTTTTCCTTTAGGCATTCATACCGTGTCATACGTTGCACTCGTCTGGAGACAGGAAGGATACAAATCAATTTAATGCAGTCTGAGATGCATTAGCTGACACTTATTTACTCCGGAAGGTAAAGTATCTGACGAATTATGATTTTCTTCCTCCGCACACAGTCACTGCTTTTCACGTGGCGCGTAAAAGTTGCCTCTTAAGCGTTGATACTGGGTGTGCGTAATGAGTGGTGTAATGTTTGTGTCATATGAGAGGTCGCAGAGGACGAAACTTTTAATTGCATGAAGCGCACCGCCGAGCTTAATGTCCCCATCCGACGGACGGATCACGACCAACAGCGTCACATGCCTTTACTGGGTGAGACGCTGCGGAGAGGTGTGGAATTTAATTGGAGGACTCTGCGCGAAGCTTGGCGAGCAGAATCTACCACATGTGGCCTCCTTGCAGGACAAACGACGGAGATGGAATATTCATGTTGTACCTCCAGCTTTCGATCCTGTTACCCCTGAGTCGATCGTCATCGCACAGACGTGATTGGCGACCTCTATAAGGACCTCGGTTAGCGTTACCTCCAAAATTATCCACAGATAAGTGCTAATTATTCTTAATAATTTTAACAAAACGTCTTATAATGGGTAAATATTAATAAACGCTCCATTTTTATGGGTATTCAATGTCTACTACATATTGTTTGTGCCTCCCACTGGTGAAGCCATATATTTCGGTGAATTCTCTCACACACGTTTGTTACCTGAGGTGGAATCTAGTGCAATCCTTGTAGTGGAAAATGTCAGAGATAAGGATTGTGAGAAGCATTGCAGGACCTATTGAATGAATTGAACAGTCTACCGAGCACAGAACATGGACTGAGGCTAAACTGAAAAAAGACGAATGTAGTGATGAGTGGTAGAAATTCAGTGATACATTTACTATCAGCAGTTGGAACCATGAAATAGATGGAGTGAATGAGTTCCATTACTTTCTTTCGCTACTGCCTTTATCCCGCATTGTGCACAGGGTCTGCAGGGTTAGGTACGGAGTTGGCATGGTTAAGGGGTGGCCGGATGACCTTCCTGCCGCCACCCCATAACCCCGGGACGGAATTAGTGTACCCCAGCTGTCTGTGTCCAGTGTAAATCGTGAAATAGGGTGAATGTGTTTCAAAGGTCTGCGAGTCGTGTAATTGAGGCGGGACGTGGGGACCAGTCCGGTGTTCACCTAGTAGGATGTGGAAAACCGCCTAAAAACCACATCCAGGCTGGCCGGCACACCAGACGTCGTCGTTAATCCGCCGGGCAGATTCGAACCGGGGTCGGCGCTCCTACCCGAGTCCAAGAAGCAGCGCGTTAGTGCTCTCGGCTACTCTGGCGGATCGAATGAGTTCCACAACCCTGGAAGAAAATAACACAATGCCGGACGAAGCAGGGAGGTATAAAGAGCAGACTAACGTAGGCAAAGAGCGCAAAAGAAGTCTACTGGTATTGAACATAGGGCCTAATTTGAGGAAGAAATTTCTGTGAAAGTACGTGTAGAGCCCAGAATTGTATGAAACGGTGTCATGGACTGCAGCGAAGAAGAGAATCTGAGCTATTGTGCTGCAGAAGGATTTTGAAAATTAGGTTGACTGATGAGAAATGAGGATGGTCTCTGAAGAATCGGAGATGGTACGAATATGTGGAAAACACTGACAAGAAGAACGGACAGGATGATAGAACTTGATACTGTATGGACACACCGAGATTGAAATTTATTTTATGAAAAATTGAGAACATTGAATGTAATTGCTATTCTGAGATGGACAGGTTCTCACGGGAAAGGTAGTCATGGCTGGTCGCAACAAACCAGTCAGATGAGATAAATAAAGAAGGAAGGCACTGAGTGCTCTGGCACTATACACTCAGAACGCAGGAACCAGAGGCTTGCAAGTAAACACTTGTGTACAGAATTTGTATGGTATCCGTACAGAGCAACTGCTTCGAAGAACATAGCTCATTGATAGTGACCGGACCAAATATCTCACGAAATAAGTATCAAACGAAAAAACTACAAAGAAAGAAAATCGTCTAGCTTAAAGGGGGAAACCAGATGGCGCTATGATTGGCCAGCTATATGGCGCTGCCATAGGATAACCGGGTATCAACTGCGTTTCTTTTAAATAGGAACCCCCATTTTTATTTCATATTTGTGTAGTACGTAAAGAAATATGAATGTTTTAGTTGGACCACTTTTTTCGCTTTGTGATAGATGGTGCTGTAATAGTCACAAACGTATAAGTACGTGGTATCACGTAACATTCAGCCAGTGCGGACGGTATTTGCTTCGTGATACATTACCCGTGTTAAAATGGACCGTTTACCAATTGCGGAAAAGGTCGGTATCATGTTTACGTATGGCTATTGCGCTATTGTGCTATGTATGCTGCTCGGTATCTTGGACGACATCATGCAAGTGTCCGGACCGTTCGCCGGAAGGTTACGTTATTTAAGGAAACAGGAAGTGTTCAGCCACATGTGAAACGTCAGCCACGACCTACAACACATGATGATGCCCCAGTAGGTGTTTTAGCTGCTGTCGCGGCTAATTCGCACATCAGTAGCAGACAAATTGCGCGAGAATCGGGAATCTCAAAAACGTTGGTATTGAGAATGCTACATCAACATCGATTGCACCCGAATCATATTTCTATGCACCAGGAATTGCATGGCGACGACTTTGAACGTCGTGTACAGTTCTGCCACTGGGCACAAAAGTCATTAAGGGACGATGACAGATTTTTCGCACACGTTCTAATTAGCGACGAAGCGTCATTCACCAACAGCGGTAACGTAAACCGACATAATATGCACAATTGGGCAACGGAAAATCCACGATGGCTGCGACAAGTCGAACATCAGCGACCTTGGCGGGTTAATGTTCGGTGCGGCATTATGGGAGGAAGGATAATTGGTTTCCTTTTTCCTCGATGGCAATCTAAATGGTGCAATGTATGCTGATTTCTTACGTAATGTTCTAACGACGTTACTACACGATGTTTCACTCCATGGCGATGTACTTCCAACATGATGGATATCCGGCACATAGCTCGCGTGCGGCTGAAGTGGTATTGAATAGCACGTTACATGACAGGTTGATTGGTCGTCGAAGCACCATATCATGGCCCGCACGTTCACCGGAACTGACGTCCCCGGATTTCTTTCTGTGGGGAAAGTTGAAGGATATTTGCTATCGTGCTCCACCGACAACTCCTGAGAACATGCGTCAGCGCATTGTCAATGTATGTGTGAACATTATGAAAGGCGAACTACTCGCTGTTGAGAGGAACGCATTGAGGTTGACGGACATCATTTTGAGCACATTTGCATTAATGTGGTATTTACAGATAATCACGCTGTAACAGCAAGCGTTTTCAGAAATGATAAGTTCACAAAGGTACACGTATGACATTGGAACAACCGAAATAAAATGTTCAAACGTACCTACGTTTCTGTATTTTAATTTAAAAAAACTACATGTTACCAACTGTTCGTCTAAAATTGTGAGCCATATCTTTGTGACTATTACCGTGCCATCTATCAGAAAGCGAAAAAAGTGGTCCAACTAAAACATTCAAGTTTCTTTACGTACTGCACAAATACGTAATAAGAAAAATGGGGGTTCCTATTTAAAAAAAAAAAGCTGTTGATATCCGTTTGACCTATGGCAGCGCCATGTAGTGGGCCAACCGTACAGCCACCTGGTTTCCCCTTTCAAACTAGACGAGTTTCGTTCTTTGTAGTTTTTTTCGTTTGGCGCGTATTTAGTGAGATATTTGGCGCGATCACGATCAATGGACCACCGTCTACATTTTAATTCTTGAACCTAAGCATGTGCGACATGTCGTGAGTTGGTGAACCGTTCAAACAGTGAACACAGGTAAAACTACGGCGCCAAACAGAGGAAGCAATAATGTTGTGAAGCAATGTAGGACGCCTGTCCCGCTGGAGTGGCCCCTTAAACGCCTTATCGACAAAAGCGACCCGGCCTCCTGTGTAGGGCCTCGAGAGGAAGTCGGTTCCGCCCCTGGAGACGGCGCGCCCGGGGAAGGGCCACGTTGATGGCCCTTATTGTGGTTCCGCACAGAGTCAAGTGGCGCCCGTTCCGCCCTTTTCTCCAGCAAGCCTGGAATCGGCTTAAGTTCGCTGCTTCTACTGGAAGAGGATTCCACGCCCGATCCGGAGCCCGAGAAGAACACACTCCGGCGGCTGCGGCGAGGGAGAGCCAGCCGGTCTCCTGCCACCTCGCGATATCAAGGCAGCCACTCTGGCTTCGGAACACGGGAACGTCACACGATACTGGAATACTGGTGTTTGGTGCACGGCGGGGCTCGCCACTGGACATAATACGGCAATAACTCATGGTTTTGAGCTAGCACATTTATATGGGGCTCCCAAAATCGGATTCCGTAAACCGCTATCCCCATACCGCTATCAATTGGTCATGTAAAAGCCGAAATATCGTTTCCGCATATATTGTTCTAATTTCCTCACTGACAGTCAATTTTTCGCTCTCATTTAAATACTCAACCGTTTTTAAAACTTTCTTTGGTTGGCAGGTTCCATCTTCCTTTAAAAAGTTTCGATCTGTCCAGAGTGCTTCTGCTACGAAAAGATGCTCCTGCAAGGCACCGGCACATTAAAGATTTTAAGAACAGAATTCGTATGGTATGGTAATAAAATCTCGGAAATCAAACGTCTGTGGTTCAAAGAAAAGGAGCAATTTTGCTGTTGAAGTCTTCACTCCTATGGCATCCATGCTACTCTCCAAGTCGCTTCATCCGCATATAGCTATTGTAATCCAAGTCGGTAAGGCTGATACATTATCAGAAGGTACAACAGAGCAAGTACGATTCAAGATCGGTGGAGCCGAGCGCCGGTAATTAAAGCTTCGGTAGATTGAACACTACCGGCCATTAAAACTGCAACATCAAGAAGAAATGGAGGTGATAAACGGGTATTCATTGGACAACTATATGATACTATAATTGACATTTGATTACATTTTCACGCAATTTGGGTGCATAGATAGTGAGAAATCAGTACCCAGAACAACCACCTCTGGCCGTAATACGCGCCCTGGTTCCCGGGTTCGATTCCCGGCGGGGTCAGAGATTTTCTCTGCCTCGAGATGACAGGGTGTTGTGTGATGTCCTTAGGTTAGTTAGGTTTAAGTAGTTCTAAGTTCTAGGGGACTGATGACCATAGATGTTAAGTCCATAGTGCTCAGAGCCATTTGAACCATTTGGCCGAAATAACTGCCTTGATACGCCTGGGCACTGAGACGAACAGAGCTTGGATTGCGTGTACAGGTACAGCTACCCATGCAGCTTCAACACGATACCACAGTTCATCATAAGTAGTGACTGGCGTATTCTGGCGAACCAGTTGCTCGACCACCATTGACCAGCCGTTTTCAGTTCGTGAGAGATCTGGAGAATGTGCGGGCCACGGCAGCAGTCGAACATTTACTGTATCCAGAAAGGACCGTACAGGAACTACAACATGCGGTCGTGCATTATCGTGCTGAAATGTAGGGTTTCACAGGGATCATATGAAGGGGAGAGCCACGGGTGGTGACACATCTGACATGTAACGTCCACTGTTCAAAGTGCAGTCAGTGCGAACAAGAGGTGACCGAAACGTGTAACTAATGGCACCCCATACCATCACACCGGGTGTTGCGCCAGTATGGCGATGACGACTACGCGCTTCCAATGAGCGCTCACTGCGATGTCGCCAAACACGGATGCGGCCATCATGATGCTGCAAACGGAACCTGGATTCATCCGAAAAAATGTCGTTCTGCCATTCGTGCACCCACATTCGTCGTTGAGTCATCATAGCAGGAGCAGGCGCTCCTGTCTTTGATGCAGCATCAAGGGTAACCGCAGCCATGATCTCCGAGCTGATAGTCCATGCTGCTGCAAATGTCGTCGAACTGTTCGTGCAGATGTTTGTTGTCTTGCAAACGTCCCCATCTGTTGACTCAGCGATCGACACGTGGCTGCACGATCCGTTACAGCCATGCGGTAAGATTCCTGTCATATCGACTGCTAGTGATACGAGGCTGTTGGAATCCAGCAGGGCGTTCCGTATTACCCTCCTGAACCCACCGATTCCATATTCTGCTAACAGTCATTGGATCTCGACCAACGCGAGCAGCAATGTCGCTATACGATAAACCGCAATCGCGATAGGCAACAATCCGACCTTTATCAATGTCGGAAACGTGATGGTAAGCATTTCTCCTCGTTAGACGAGGCATCACAACAACGTTTTACCAGGCAACGACGATCAACTGCTGTTTGTGTATGAGAAATCGGTTAGAAACTTTCCTCATGTCAGCACGTTGTAGGTGTCCCCACCGGTGCCAACTTATGTGAATGCTCTACATGACTACTCTGCAATTCACATTTAAGTGCTTGGCAGAGGGTTCATCGAACCACAAACATACTATTTCTCTACTATTCCACTCCCGAACAGCGAGCGGGAAAAACGAACACCTAAACCTTTCTGTTCGAGCTCTGATTTCTCTTATTTTATTTTGATGATCATTCCTACCTATGTACGTTGGGCTCAACAAAATATTTTCGCATTCGGAAGAGAAAGTTGGTGACTGAAATTTCGTAAAAAGGTCTAGCCGCGACGAAAAACGTCTATGCTGTAATGACTTGCATCCCAACTCGTGTATCATATCTGCCACACTCTCTCCCCTATAACGTGATAATACAAAACGAGCTGCCCTTTTTTGCACCCTTTCGATGTCCTCCGTCAATCCCACCTGGTAAGGATCCCACACCGCGGAGCAATATTTTAACAGAGGATAAACGAGTGTAGTGTAAGCTGTCTCTTTAGTGGACTTGTTGCATCTTCTAAGTGTCCTGCCAATGAAACGCAACCTTTGGCTCGCCTTCCCGACAATATTATCTATGTGGTCCTTCCAACTGAAGTTGTTCGTAATTTTAACACCCAGGTACTTAGTTGAATTGACAGCCTTGAAAATTGTACTATTTATCGAGTAATCGAATTCCAACGGATTTCTTTTGGAACTCATGTGGATCATCTCACACTTTTCGTTAGCGTCAACTGCCACCTGACACACCATACAGCAATCTTTTCTAAATCGATCTGCAGCTGATACTGGTCTTCGGATGACCTTACTAGACGGTAAATTACAGCATCATCTGCGAACAGTCTAAGAGAACTGCTCAGATTGTCACCCAGGTCATTTATATAGATCAGGAACAGTAGCGGTCGCAGGACGCTTCCCTGGGGAACACCTGATATCACTTCAGTTTTACTCGATGATTTGCCGTCTATTACTACGAACTGCGACCTTCCTGACAGGAAATCACGAATCCATTCGCACAACTGAGACGATACCCCATAGCTCCGCAGCTTGATTAGAAGTCGCTTGTGAAGAACGGTGTCAAAAGCTTTCCGGAAATCTAGAAATACGGAATCAACTTGAGATCCCCTGTCGATAGCGGCCATTACTTCGTGCGAATAAAGAGCTAGCTGCGTTGCACAAGAGCGATGTTTTCTGAAGCCATGCTGATTACGGGTCAATAGATCGTTCCCTTCGAGGTGATTGATAATGTTTGAATACAGTATATGCTCCAAAACCCTACTGCAGACCGACGTCAATGACATAGGTCTGTATTTAAATGGATTACTCCTACTACCCTTCTTGAACACTGGTGCGACCTGCGCAATTTTCCAATCTGTAGGCACAGATCTATCGGTGAGCGAGCGGTTGTATATGAGTGCTAAGTAGGGAGCTATAGTATCAGCGTAATCTGAAAGGAACCTAATCGGTATACAATCTGGACCTGAAGACTTGCCCGTATCAAGCGATTTGAGTTGCTTCGCAACCCCTAGGGTATCTACTTCTAAAAAACTCATGCTAGCAGCTCTGAAAAGCTAATCATTTTCCTATCACAGAATCTTCTTCATGTCGCTTAAATTTCACGTCTGTAACACGTCATCCTCATGGTGTAGCAATTTTAATGTCCAGTGGTAGCAGGACAGACCGTTTTGGCTCATTGCTTTTCTACAAGAACAAACAGTCACTTTCGCAAACAGGTAGAATGGTTCTCTACTATGTACTAAGTGGTTCAAATGGCTCTGAGCACTATGGGACTTAACATCTATGGTCATCAGTCCCCTAGAACTTAGAACTGCTTAAACCTAACTAACCTAAGGACATCACTTAACACCCAGCCATCACGAGGCAGAGAAAATCCCTGACCCCGCCGGAAATCGAACCCGGGAACCCGGGCATGGGAAGCGAGAACGCTACCGTACGACAACGAGATGCGGGCTAATATGTACTCATTATGTACATATTATAACGCCTTTCCTTATTGATTGTCCATATACACTGAGATGACAAAAGCCAATCGACAGCGATATGCCAGTATACAGGTGGCGGTAGTATTGCGTACGCGTGGTATTAAAGGGCAGTGCTTTGAAGGGCGGTCATGTGTACTCAGAGGTGATTCGTGTGAAAAGATTTCCGACGCGATTACGGCCGCACGACGGAGAGGAACAGACTTTGAACGAGGAGTCCTAACTGCAGTTAAATGCATGCGGCAGTCCATTACAGAAATCGTTAGGGAATTCCGTATTCTAAAATCCACAGTGGCCAGAGTGTGCCGGCAATACTAAATTTCAGTTCTTACCTCAGACCACGATCGGCGCAGTGGCCGACGGCCTTCACTGAACGAGCTAGTGTAGCGGATTTTCCGTAGAGTCATAAGTGCTAGGAGATCAGCAACACTGCGGGAAATAACAGCAAAAATCAACTTTGGATGTACGACGAACGTATCCCTTAAGACAGGTCGGCGAAATTTGGCTTTAATGGGCTGTGGCAGCAGACGACTGGCGCCAGTGCCTTTGCTGACAGCGCGACATCGCCTGCAGCGCCTCTCGTGAGCTCGTGGAAATATCGGCTGGACCCTAGACCACAGGAAACCTGTTGCCAGGTCAGAGGAGTCCCGATTACAGTTGTGAAGAGCTGATGTGTGTGCCACACCCAGCCAAGCCTCAGATCCAGGTTGTCAAGAAGGCACCGTGCAAGATGGTAGCGGCTCCATAGTGGTGTGAGCTGTGGGTCACTAACTGGAAATGGTTTTGCTCGGCTACTTGGGGACCATTTTCAGTCATTCACAGATTTTATATTCTCCAACAACGATGGAATTTTTATGGATGATAAAGCACCATGTCACTGAGCGACAACATCTTCGCGATTGGTTTGAAGAACATTGTGGACAATTTGAGCGAATGATGGCCACACAGATCGCCCGACAAGGATCTCATCAGACATTAGTGAGACATAACAGAGAGGTCAGTTCACTCACAAAATTCTGCACCGCAACACTTCGGCAATTATGGACGGATATAGAAGCGTCTTTCACAACTAATCAAAGCGTCCTCGATCCCGTGTTCGAAACCCGTCACCGCTTAAATTATGATTAATAATCAGCTCTGGTGGCCGGAGACTTCCGGCATGAGAAGTCGCCCTCACTCTGCCAATGGCCTTGTCAAAGTGGCAGGAGGAGCGGACGGAGCACCCTTGCCCTTGGGATGGGAAACTGCCCCTAAAGGCGGAAGAGTCAGCAATGGTCAACGGCATGAGGATGCAAAGGGAAATTGAAACCTCTTCATTAAAGACACATAACGTATATCCACAAGATAGATGGCCTCTAATTTAAAAAGTGTTACGATGTTGTCTCCAATTGCGAAAGGTACCTCAATGGTCCACCGTTCGGATGGCCGTGAGGGGACTGCCAAGGCGGAGGTGACCGTGAGAAATAGATTCAATAACCAGACAAAGGATAACGTTCTATGAGTCGGATGTGGAATGCCAGAAGCTCGAACGTGGTAGGGAAGCTAGAAAAGCTTAAAAGGGAAATGCAAATACCTAATCTACACTCCTGGAAATGGAAAAAAGAACACATTGACACCGGTGTGTCAGACCCACCATACTTGCTCCGGACACTGCGAGAGGGCTGTACAAGCAATGATCACACGCACGGCACAGCGGACACACCAGGAACCGCGGTGTTGGCCGTCGAATGGCGCTAGCTGGGGCAGCATTTGTGCACCGCCGCCGTCAGTGTCAGCCAGTTTGCCGCGGCATACGGAGCTCCATCGCAGTCTTTAACACTGGTAGCATGCCGCGACAGCGTGGACGTGAACCGTATGTGCAGTTGACGGACTTTGAGCGAGGGCGTATAGTGGGCATGCGGGAGGCCGGGTGGACGTACCGCCGAATTGCTCAACACGTAGGGCGTGAGGTCTCCACAGTACATCGATGTTGTCGCCAGTGGTCGGCGGAAGGTGCACCTGCCCATCGACCTGGAACCGGACCGCACCGACGCACGGATGCACGCCAAGACCGTAGGATCCTACGCAGTGCCGTAGCGGACCGCACCGCTACTGCCCAGAAAATTAGGGACACTGTTGCTCCTGGGGTATCGGCGAGGACCATTCGCAACCGTCTCCATGAAGCTGGGCTACGGTGCCGCACACCGTTAGGCCGTCTTCCGCTCACGCCCCAACATCGTGCAGCCCGCCTCTAGTGGTGTCGCGACAGGCGTGAATGGAGGGACGAATGGAGACGTGTCGTCTTCAGCGATGAGAGCCGCTTCTGCCTTGGTGCCAATGATGGTCGAATGCGTGTTTGGCGCCGTGCAAGTGAGCGCCACAATCAGGACTGCATACGACCGAGGCACACAGGTCCAACACCAGGCATCATGGTGTGGGGAGCGATCTCCTACACTGGCCGTACACCTCTGGTGATCGTCGAGGGGACACTGAATAGTGCACGGTACATCCAAACCGTCATCGAACCCATCGTTCTACCATTCCTAGACCGGCAAGGGAACTTGCTGTTCCAACAGGACAATGCACGTCCGCATGTATCCCGTGCCACCCAACGTGCTCTAGAAGATGTAAGTTAACTACCCTGGCCAGCAAGATCTCCGAATCTGTCCCCGATTGAGCATGTTTGGGACTGGATGAAGCGTCGTCTCACGCGGTCTGCACGTCCAGCACGAACGCTGGTCCAACTGAGGCGCCAGGTGGAAATGGCATGGCAAGCCGTTCCACAGGACTATATCCAGCATCACTACGATCGTCTCCATGGGAGAATAGCAGCCTGCATTGCTGTTCTGTCAGTGTGATCATGTGATGTATCTGACCCCAGGAATGTGTCAATAAAGTTTCCCCTTCCTGGGACAATGAATTCACGGTGTTCTTATGTCAATTTCCAGGAGTGTAGATACAGTATGGATAAGTGAAGTGAAATAAAAGAAGACAAAGATTTCTGGTCAGATGAGTATTGCGTAATAACACCAGCAGCAGAAAATAGTATAAAGGGAGTAGAATTCCTTGTGAATAGGACGATAGGGCAGAGAGTGTGTTACTGTGAACAGTTCAGTGATAGGATCGTTCTTATCAGAATCGTCAGCAAAATAACATCGACAATAATAGGTCAGGTATGTATGCCGACGTCACAAGCCGAAGATGAGGAGATAGAAAAGTATATGAGGATATCGAAAGGGTGATACAGAACGTAATTGGAGACGACAATTTAATGGTCATGGGAGGCTGGAATCCAGCTGTAAGTGGAAGGAGTAAAAGAAAAGATTACAGGAAAATTTTGGGCTTGGGACAAGGAATGAGAGAGGAGAAAGGCTAATTGAGTTCTGTAATAAACTTTAGCTAATAATAGTGAGTACTCTGTTCAAGAACCACAAGAAGAAGAGGTATACTTGGAAAAGTCAGACAGAGATTCCGAAATCAGATGCTGGGTTGTAAAGTGTACCCAGGATCGCATACAGAATCAGATGTCAATGCAGTAGTGATGTAGAGTAGGCTGAATTTTAAGAGATTAGTCAAGAAGAATCAATACGCAAAGAAGTGGGATGCGGAAGTGCTAAGTAATGACGAGATACGCTTGAAGTTCTCTAAGGCTACAGATACAGCAATAAGGAATAGGTCAGTAGAGACTACAGATGAAGAGGAATGGGAATCACTAAAAAGGGCAATTACAGAAGCTGGAAAGAAAAACATAGATACAAAGAAGGTAACTGCAAAGAAACCATGGGTAACAGAAGAAATACTTCAGTTGGTCGATGAATGAAGGAAGAACAAAAACGTTCAGGGAAATTCAGGACTGCAGATATACAAGTCACTGAGGAATGAAATAAATAGGAAGTGCACGGAAGCTAACACGAAATTGCTGCGCGAAAAATGCAATGAAATCGAAAAAGAAATGATTGTCGGAAGGACTGTCTCAGCATGTAGGAAAGTCAAAACAGCCTTCGGTAAAATTAAAAGCTAGGGCGGTAACAAAAAAAAAGTGCAATAGGAATCCCCTGTTAAATGCAGTGGAGAGACCGCATAGGTGGAAACAGCACACTGTAAACTTCTATGAGGGGGAATATTTGTTGTGATAGAAGAACAAACAGGAGTCGATTTACAGGAGATATTGCATCCAGTATTAGAATCAGAAGTTAAGAGAGCTGTGGAGCACTTATGATCGAATAAGACGGAAGAGATAGATAACATTCCATCAGAATTCCTAAAATCATTTGGGGGAGTTGCAGCAAAACAACTATTCACGCTGGTTTATGGAATGTATGAGTCTGCCGACATACCATGTGATTTTCGGGAAAATATCATCCACACAATTCCGAAGACGGCAAGAGCTCTGACAAGTGCGAGAATAGTCGAACAATCAGCTTAACAGCTCATGAATCCAAGTTGCTGAGAAGGACAACATGCAGAGGAATGGAAAAGAAAAATGAGGAGGTGTTAGATGACGATCAGCTTGGCTTTAGGAAAGGTAAGGGCACCAGAGACACAGTTATGATCATGATGTGGTTGATAATGGAATGAAGACTAAAGAAAAATCAAGACACTTTCATAAGATTTGTCGATCTGGAAAAAGCACTGGACAATGTAAAATGGTGCAAGATGTTCGAAATTCTGAGAAAAATCGGGATAAGATATAGGGAGAAACGGGTAATATACAATATTTATAGGAGGCGAGAGGGAATAATAGGGGTGGACAACCAAGAACGATCTGCTCAGATTAGAAAGGGTGTAAGACAAGGATGTAGTCCTCCAACCCTATTGTTCAATCTGTATATCGAAGAAGCAGTGATAGAATTACATAATGGTTCAGGAGCGGAATTAAAATTATTGATGGAAGGATATCAACAATACGAATTGCTATGCCGTCCTGAGTGATAGTGAAGGAGAATTACATGGTCTGCTGTATGTAATGGACAGTCTAATGAGTACAGAATGTGGATCGAGAGTAACTCGGAGAAAGATGAAAGTAATGAGAAGAAGCAGAAATGAGAACAACGAGAACCTTAACATCAGGAACGATGGTCACGAAGTAGATGAAGTTAATTAATTGTGCTACCTAGACAATAAAATAACGAGTGATGGACGGAGCAAGAAGGATATCAAAAACAGACTAGCAATGGCAAAAAAGGCATTCTCGGCCAAGGTTCAAACATGGTCCTTAGTTTGAGGAAAACATTTCTGATAGTGTACATTTGTAGCAGAGCATTGTATGGTAGTGGAACATGGACTATGGGAAAACCGTAACAGAAAAGAATCAAAGCGTTTGAGATGTGGTGCTACAGACGAATGTTGAAAATTAGGTGGAGTGATAAGGTAAGGAATTAGAAGGTTCTGCGCATAATCGGTGAGGAAAAGAATATGTGGAAAACACTGAGAAGGAGAATGGACAGGATGACAGGACATCTGTTAAGACATCAGGGAATGACTTCCATGGTACTGGCGGGAGCCGTAGAGGGCAAAAACTGTAGAGGAAGACAGAGATTGGAAAGCATTCAGCAAATATGTGATGGCGTAGGTTGCAAGTGCTACTGTGAGAGAGGCTGGCATAGGAGAGGAATACGTGGTGGGCTGCGTCAAGCCAGTGAGAAGGTTGATAATTCAGGAAATAAAAATGAATAGAAGCAACATGGCTCAATATTTTTGCACGGGACTTCCATCGACTTGTCGAGCCCATGCAACGTAGACTTGACGCAATATACCAGGCAAAAACTGGTACTCCGCACTTGCCCTTCTACAGTATGACGAACGTTAAATAACGTTTAAATAACACACAATATTTATGTGATACTGGCAGCATCCCACGGCTATCTGACGACTCTCTGTGAAGCCGTATAGCTACCAGTCTGCAATCACCGAAACCCCATGGCTATCTGCCTTTTTGCCAGGGAAGAACACGGCATCTCGCTCTTGCAAAGAGAGAAAGTTACCAGAACCTTGTAGAAGACTCTTTCGAGAGATATTAAGAGCCAATGATTGCTTCGCCTAAAAACATTTTGCTGGAAAGTTCGCTTCTCCACATGCATGAGCTTCACGAGTCACATATGGCGCACAGGAATGTTCCTGTACGCGTGCCATCCGTATTTTTAATGCGCCACTACTATCCTACTATTGTTCCACGACGCTCCCTGCCCTCTTCCAGGAAAGCAGAGCCGAAATTCGCCCACACACTCAGCTAAACTTGAATTTTCATGCAAAGCAGTGTACAAGCACAGATTAGCAATTGCTGATAATAAAGGGCAATACTCTGGGTGTTGATATTGTAAGGAACAGGAGACATATTAATATGCTACCAAGGTAAGTTTATGACTTCTAGAATTAATGAAAGAGGTACCAAAATCAGCGCATGTCTTTCTACATCTACATCTACATGACTACTCTGCAATTCACATTTAAGTGCTTGGCAGAGGGTTCATCGAACCACAATCATACTATCTCTCTACTATTCCACTCCCGAACAGCGAGCGGGAAAAACGAACACCTAAACCTTTCTGTTCGAGCTCTGATTTCTCTTATTTTATTTTGATGATCATTCCTACCTATGTAGGTTGGGCTCAACAAAATATTTTCGCATTCGGAAGAGAAAGTTGGTGACTGAAATTTCGTAAAAAGGTCTCGCCGCGACGAAAAACGTCTATGCTGTAATGACTTCCATCCCAACTCGTGTATCATATCTGCCACACTCTCTCCCCTATAACGCGATAATACAAAACGAGCTGCCCTTCTTTGCACCCTCTCGATGTCCTCCGTCAATCCCACCTGGTAAGGATCCCACACCGCGCAGCAATATTCTAACAGACGACGAACGAGTGTAGTGTAAGCTGTCTCTTTAGTGGACTTGTTGCATCTTCTAAGTGTCCTGCCAATGAAACGCAACCTTTGGCTCGCCTTCCCGACAATATTATCTATGTGGTCCTTCCAACTGAAGTTGTTTGTAATTTTAACACCCAGGTACTTAGTTGAATTGACAGCCTTGAGAATTGTACTATTTATCGAGTAATCGAATTCCAACGGATTTCTTTTGGAACTCATGTGGATCATCTCACACTTTTCGTTCTTTAAGCAGTTTCCAGCATTTTCTACAGATTTTGTTGTGAGATATGAGGTTGTACGTTACGGAGCGTTTGTAAATGTTTCGAGTGTTAAAGCTACACGTGTTAAAACTACACTGAGATTGTTTGAAACGTTAAAACTATTCTGAGACTTGGTAATTCTTCGCTTGCACAGTTTTATGGTAAATAAAATTTCCTACATTTGTACAAATAGTTACATAACGCGTGGTCGATTAAGCCATACTTCGTCAGTCGTGCAGCATTTTGCACCTTAAAACAAAAGGAGGTCTTTCTAACATGGAACACGTGATATCTGCAAATAAACTGAGTTTCTTTAAAGTCTCAACAATTTTAAACGACACGAAAAAGTAAATTTGTATTAATTAGCAATAGTTTATACAGGGTGTTACAAAAAGTTACGGCCAAACATTTAGGAAACATTCCTCACACACAAATAAAGAAAGGATGTTAGGTGGACATGTTAGAGCTCATTTTAGTTTCGTCAGTATGTGCTGTACTTCTTCGATTCACCGCCAGTTGGCCCAATGGAAGGAAGGTAATGTTGACTTCGGTGCTTGTGTTGACATGCGACTCATTGCTCTACAGTACTAGCATCAAGCACATCAGTACGTATCATGAACAGGTTAGTGTTCATCACGAACGTGGTTTTGTAGCCAGTGCAATGCTTACAATTGCGGAGTTGGCAGATGCCCATTTGATGTATGGATTAGCACGGGGCAATAGCCGTGACGCGGTACGTTTGTATCGAGACAGCTTTCCAGAATGAAGGTGTGTCGACAGGAAGACTTTCGAAGCAATTGATCGGCGTCTTAGGGACCACCGAACATTCCAGCCTATGACTCGCGACTGGGAAAGACCTAGAACGACGAGGACACCTGCAATGGACCGAGCAATTCATCTTGCAGTTGGAGGTAACCTTACTGTCAGGGTCAGAGAAGTTGCTTCTGTACAAGGTAACGTTGACCACGTCACTGTATGGAGAGTGCTACGGGAGAACTAGTTGTTTCCGTACCATGTACAGCGTGTGCAGGCACTATCAGCAGCTGATTGGCCTCCACGGGTACACTTCTGAGAATGGTTCATCCAACAATGTGTCAATCCTCATTTCAGTGCAAATGTTCTCTTTACGGATGAGGCTTCATTCCCACGTGATCAAATTGTAAATTTTCACAATCAACATGTGTAGGCTGACGAGAATCCGCACGCAGTTGTGCAATCACGTCATCAACACAGATTTTCTGTGAACGTTTGGGCAGGCATTGTTGGCGATGTCGTGATTGGGCCCCATGTTCTTCCACCTACGCTCAATGGAGCATGTTATCATGATTTCATACGGGATATTCTACCTGTGCTGTTAGAACATGTGCCTTTACAAGTACGACACAGCATGTGGTTCATGCGCGATGGAGCTCCTGCACATTTCAATCGAAGTGTTCGTACACTTCTCAACAACAGATTCGGTGACCGATGGATTGGTAGAGGCGGACCAATTCCATGGCCTCCACGCTCTCCTGACCTCAACCCTCTTGACTTTCATTTACGGGGGCATTTGTCTACGCAACCCCGGTACCAAATGTAGAGACTCTTCGTGCTCGTATTGTGGACAGCTATGATACAATGCGCCACTCTCCAGGGCTGCATCAGCGCATCAGGGATTCCATGCGACGGAGGGTGGATGCATGTATCCTCGCTAACGGAGGACATTTTGAACATTTTCTGTAACAAAGTGTTTGAAGTCACGCTGGTACGTTCTGTTGCTGTGTGTTTCCAGTCCATGATTAATGTGATTTGAAGAGAAGTAATAAAATGAGCTCTAACATGGAAGTAAGTGTTTACGGACACATGTCCACATAACATATTTTCTTTCTTTGTTTGTGAGGAATGTTTCCTGAAAGATTAGCCGTACCTTTTTGTAACACCCTGTATTGCACAATGTTTTAAATTTGTAAATGGTTTTCAATACTGCTGCTTCGTAATTTAATTTCACTTACTGATATTGGTATGTATCAGAGTAATAATGTAGCCAGTAGACTATTAAATACAGTTTTCACAAGTGTGTCACGATTGCAGCACTTTTGAATTTGAATATAATATGTGTTCCCAGGAACATGACCATGATGTAACTTGCCACAGTTTTTCATATTTGCAAGAACTTTCCTTTTCCGTAATCATTTATTTTTAATTTTAGAAGCACAAATAAAGTGAATGCCTTGTTTTCAAAACGGAATAAGAAAATATATTAAACTTCTATTACAGCGTTGGCTAGAGGCGGCCATCTGAAAAATGTCCCATCACTCTTACCTAAACAGCGATTCGCTTTATGAACTTCATTTTATACAGCCCTAAAGTAACAGAAAAGAAATAAAATTAAAACACTGTCTTGTGCCCTTAATAATGTGAATGGACAGTATTTCTATTCATGGGCTGAGTTTCTGGTAATGACACTGCGGCACAATAGATGTGAGGTCATCCTGTGTCGAGAAGGTAAAACAGGTCTATTGTTTTCAGGGAAGTGTGTGCGTGTGTGTGTGTGTGTGTGTGTGTGTGTGTGTGTGTGTGGGTGGGTGGGTGGGTGGGTGGGTGGGTGTGGGTGGGTGTGGGTGTTGGCTGCCACTGTGCCAGTGTTCCAGTGTATGTGTATGTGTAGGTGTGTGTGTGTGTAGGAGAGGGAGAGAGAGAGAGAGAGAAAGAGAGAGAGATAGAGAGAGAGAGAGAGAGAGAGGTGTTAATGCTGGCGGCGCAGCGAACCTGCTGACTGCTGCAGCGGCCGTCAGCACGCGTGACGTATCGTGACGTATCGGCGCCGCCGGCCGCGCACCGGAGCGGATGGGAGCGCTCGCAGTGCCCCTGCCGGCCGCTGAACACATCACTTAAACGCGCAGAGTTGGCGGTACATCGCGGGGCAGACGCGGTGATGTGGCGATCCACAACACTGCCACTGCGCTGGCACGGCTGGGCCATCCTGTAATTGACGATGCACCACGGCTCTAGCAGCTGCGCACACTGCTACGACCGCGCTCTGCGTCTGACACCACCATCGCTGCCACGCACTCACAGATAATTTTTTTAAAAGGAATAATACTGATAACACTTGTCTTTGTTTCGTTACCGCCCTCTCCAGGAGATCCGAACGTAAGTGTGTTTTAACACGGAATAAATTTCCACTGAGATGGATTCTGGACATCTTCTGTAGATCGTTTTGCGTTACCCAGGCTGCACCTGCTGGAGGCGGTCTACATTACAATCGAAACTCGACATAATGAATATTTATATAAAAAAGTTAAGCAGATAAATTAATAGTGAGAGCTACAGTATTTGAAATAATAAATACGAGATACCCTGAAGATCAATGGGTCCTTAATGGAAAAATAAAGAAAATAAACCTTCAAACCTTAGGTCCACGACGTTTAAATTTCGAGAATGAAGTTGAACCATTCAGAACTGCAATAAGTCAGCTAGATAATTTCATACATACATTCGACAAAGCAGAATAACAATATTAGAAGTTATCAACACTTATGATTCAAGTTGTTCAGGTTAAAAAAATGCAAGATATTTTTTCTTGTTTTTTGTCATTAGTCTTCTGCCTGGTTTGATGAGACCAGTACGAATACCTCTCCTTTGCCAACCTGTTCATCTCCGAGTAACACTTTCTAACAACCCTACCACAACAAAGGTCACAAATTAATTATGATTGTAGTGTTGCTCACGCTGCTAAATAATGCATTTTCGGGCAACAACAAAGTTATATTATGTGGCAGGTGTCATTAGAGCACAGTTATTAAAGTCATTTCTTGAAATAATGGATAAACCAGGCACTCATCTTTCCGTGTTTCCCACGCTTGTCTCGTTGTGAATTCGTGGCTCAATCGTCGAAAATCTAGGTAGTGATGATTCCAAGCTCGGATGCAAACGAACCTAGGTGTTACTCTGCGATGTTCAAAACTTTTATAGATGTGTTTCATAAACCATTCTTGAAGATTAAACTTTTGCAAGTTATTACAATGGCGATGTAATAAAGTAATCAGCACTCCGAATTTAAGTTACACTTTTTTTATTACTTTTGTTCCAACATCACTTCACAATATAAGACATACTTGAAAATTTCTTCCTCACTGTTAAAGTTCACATTTCATAAACTGACTACAATTTGCGTCTTTTCAACATGACGACCAAGACTTCACTCTCTACTAACCGCTTACGCGCCCAAAATTCAGAGTTACAATTGCGTCAAAGATCATAGTGACAAAAGAAAGAATACACATAAGAATAAGATCATTGCAATATAAACATATCGATGTATCAAAGTACCTCTACATTAATGAAATTAAATCTGAAAGTTGTCACAGAAACATGTTAACTATTTTACAGAAACACAGTAGAATACTGCTGGTATCGACAGGTTGAGGTGAGGTGCCGTAATGGCTACGCAATTCAAGTACCATGACGACTTGCACCCTACGTCTTCAATAAATTTTTCTTTGCTTATATTACAATCTTTGTATTCTCCTAAAGCTTCTACCCTGAACATTTCTCATATCTCAATACATGCCCTATCATCCTCTCTCTTTTTCCTGTCAGTCCTTCATACGTTCCTTTCTTGTTCATGCCAAAAGGAGATATACTGCGCGCGGCTCATACTGCGTTTGTTTTGCATTCGTCGCCCACTTCTGTAATGCTATGGCGGAGTCTGCTGGTGTGCTCGAGGTCCACCTTACATTTTACATGTTTTTATGACGGATAGATCACACATCTAGTTACTGTTGCATCCATTTTCCATTTTATATGGCTTTATGACGGAGGGCTTATATAACCAGCGGGGTCACTGATATTAAATAATTTCTCAACCAAGACCGTTTTTTTTCCTTAAATAATTCGAAACTGGATGCTGTAGTACCCTGCCATAGTGAAATGGAATAATTTGACCTCTTAGCAGCAAATAATCCTGAGTTAATAACGAACATCAAAACCGATTCAGGGATCAGTGAACACAGGGTTGTCGTAGCGAAATTGAATACTGTAATCCCCAAATACGCGAAAAGTATACCTATTCAAAAAAATCTGCTAAAAATTCACTTCACGTCTTCCTGAGAGACAATATCCACACATTCCAAATTAATAATATAAGTGTAGAACAGATGTGGCTTAAATTCAAAGAAATAGTATCGGCAGCAATCGAGCGATTTATGCCAAATAAATTAACAAACGTCGGAGCTGATCCTCCTTGGTACTCAAAACGGGTTAGAACACAGTTGGAGAAACAACAAAACAAACATGCCAAATTAAACAGACGCAAAATCCCCAAGATTGGCGATCTTTTACAGAAACTAGAAATGTAGAGCGGATTTCAATGCTAGGTGCTTATAATAGTTTCCACAATGAAACATTGTCTCGAAACCTGGCAGAAAAGCCAGAGAGATTCTGGTCGTATGTGAAGCATGTTAGTGGCAAGAAACAATCAATGCCTTCCCTGCGCGATAGCAATGGAGATACTATCGAAGACAGTGCTGCCAAAGCAGATTTAGTAAACACAGCCTTCCGAAATGCCTTCACAATAGAAGAACAACTGCCAACATGACTAACATAGAAGTAAATATCTTCGGAATAGTGAAGCAACTTAAATCACTTAATAAAAGCAAGTCTTCTGGTCTAGACTGTATACCAATTAGGTTCCTTTCGGAGTATGCTGATGCATTAGCTCCATGCTTAACAATCATATACAACCGTTCGCTCGACCAAAGATCCGTACCCAAAGACTGGAATGTTGCACAGGTCTCACTAATATTCAAGAAAGGTAATAGGAATATATTACAGGCCCATATCGTTAACGTCGATATGCAGCAGGATTTTGGAACATATATTGCGTTCGAACAGCCGGCAGGGGTGGCCGTGCGGTTCTAGGCGCTACAGTCTGGAACCGCACCGCTACGGTCGCAGGTTCGAATCCTGCCTCGGGCATGGATGTGGGTGATGTCCTTAGGTTAGTTAGGTTTCAGTAGTTCTAGGTTCTAGGGGACTAATGACCTCAGAAGTTAAGTCCCATAGTGCTCAGAGCCATTTGAACCATTTTTTTGTGTTCGAACATTATGAAAGACTCTAAGAAAACGGTTTATTGACACACAGTCAACATGGGTATAGAAAACATCGTTCCTGTGAAACAGAACTAGCTCTTTATCCACATGAAGTGTTGAGTGCTATTGACAAGGGATTTCAGATCGATTCCGTAATTCTCTATTTCCTGAATGCTTTTGACACTGTACCACACAAGCGGCTCGTAGTGAAATTGCGTGCTTATGGAATATCGTCTCAGTTATGTGACTGGATTTGTGATTTCCTGACAGAGAGGTCACAGTTCGTAGTAACTAACGGAAAGTCATCGAGTAAAACAGAAGTGATTTCTGGCGTTACTCAAGGTAGTGTTATAGGCCCTTTGCTGTTCTTTATCTATATTAACTATTTGGGAGACAGTCTGAGCAGCCGTCTTCGGAAGTTTGCAGATGACGCTGTCGTTCATCGACTAATAAAGTCATCAGAAGACCAAAACAAACTGCAAAACGAGTTAGAACAAATATCTGACCCTAAATAACGAAAAGTGTGAGGTGATTCACATGACTGCTAGAAGGAACTTGTTAACTTCGAATACACGATAAATCAGTCTAATCTAAAAGCCGTAAATTCAACTAAATACCTAGGTATTACAATTACGAACAACTTAAATTGGAAGGAACACATAGAAAATGTTGTTGGGAAGACTAACCAAAGTGTGGGTTTTATTGGCAGGACACTTAGAAAATGTGTAACAGACATACTAAGGAGACTACCTACACTAGACTTGTCCGCCCTCTTTTAGAATACTGCTGCGCAGTGTGGGATCCTTACCAGAAAGGACTGACGGAGTATATCGAAAAAGTTCAAAGAAAGGCAGCACGTTTTGTACTATCGGGAAACATGGGAGAGAGTGAAATTACAATGAAATGAACACCCGTAGCTGCTTACAGGCGTTGACATACGTCAACGGGGACACATGAAAATGTGTACCCCGACCGGGACTCGAACCAGGAATCTCCTGCTTACATGGTAGACGCTCTATCCATCTTTTCTTTTTTTCTTTTTTTTTTACTCATTTTGTGGGATTTAGTTCGTTGCGTTTGGTCGGGGCGAACGTCACAAGACATCCGTTCAAATTGATCGTTGGTTCCTTGACTCAGTTTTTTATTACAGAGAGTACACAGCCCTCTGACCGAACACGCTGAGCTACCGTGCCGACTTTTTTTTTATATTTTGTTCGTTGTTCATCATTGTGTTTGGTCGTTGCGGACGTCACATGACATCCATTCAAGTTCGTATGTTGATCTTTCCACTCAGTTTTTATTACAGAGGCCACCCAGCTCTCTGGCCGAACATGCTGAGCTATCGTACCGGCTGAGCTCCATCTGAGCCACCGAGGACACAGAGGACAGCGCGACTGCAGGGGTTTACCTCTGGCACGCCTCCCGCGAAACCCACATTCTCAACGTATTGTCCGGCACTACATTCGTAGTGCCCCCGTCCATTATACTCATTACTCGCGGCGCGTTGCCGATTCCCGTAAGAGTTCGGGCACTGTTTGTGCATTCGCACAGAAGAAGAAGATGGTCAAGTGGCCGGTGAGCCTTAACTATATATATACTAAGATGATATCTGTTCTTTTGGATATGTCCGAAAGAACAGATGCCATGTTAGTATATATATGGGGGAGAGTTTCACAGAAATGATAAGAGGATTTGGGCTGGAAATCATTAAAAGAAAGGCGTTTTTCGTTGCGACGCAATCTTCTCACGAAATTTCAATCACCAACTTCCTCCTCCGGCTGTGAAAATATTTTGTTGACACCTTCCTACATAGGGAGAAACGATCACGGCGATAAAATAAGGGAAATCAGAGCTCTTACGGCAAGATATAAGTGTTTATTCTTTGCGCGCGATATACGAGATTGGAATAACAGAAAATTGTGAAGGTGGTTCGATGAACCCCCTCCCAGGCACTTAAACGTAATTTGCAGAGTATCCATGTAGATGTAGATGTTTTTCAGGTGTGACCCTCTTCTGTACTGCTATGGTGGAGTCTGCTGGTGTGCTCAAGGTCCGCCTTACATTTTACATGTTTTTATGACAGATGGATCGCCCATCCAGTTACTGTTGCATCCAGTTTCCATGTTATATGGCTTTACGACGGAGGATCCAGCGGGGTCCTTGATATTACATAATTTCTCAACCAAGACCGTTTTTACTTTTTGTTTCCTTAAATAATTCGAAACTGGTTGCTGTAGCACCCTGCCACAGTGAAATGGAATAATTTGTACTCTTCTGTTCTGGTTTCCTTACAGTCCACGATGCACTACCACAGCATGATGTGCGCCAGAGTACATTTTCAGGAATTCCTCCCCCAGGAATGCCCCCTGTGCCGGTGCTCGTCCGTGTTTTATGTCGTCCATGTTCTGTCTGTCACGTGTTAGTTAGCTCCCAAGGTAGCAGAATGATTTAACGTCATCTAGTTTGTGGTCACCAGTTTTTATGTTAGGAAGAAATAATTAAATCACTTCAACACAAGAACGAGACAACTGCAATTCAGTGGATACCATCGCACTGTGGCTTGGATGTAAATAAAGAGACCATTTTAAAAAATATGCAAGGCAAGCGACTGTCTAGTAGCTTTTATTAACACGTCCGTTACAGATGCAGTACAGTCAAATTCTGACTTGCCAAGCAGGCTCATGTTCATTTTGACAGTCACCTACGATTACTTTGTAAAGCATGCATTGGCATTGTGTTGCTCGTTATTAAGATCAGGCACTTTCAATGCAGACTCAGTAGCTCAGGCTTGAAAATGAATCTGGTGGTTCAGCTGTGACAAATCTGTTAAGAAATGCTTCATGAAAAATTATAAAACTTGCCGGTCCTGTTGCGGCGGCGCTGTTCCTTCTGTCCCTTTACGACGTACCTGCACCTACCTGTGAACATGGTCTCAGCAGATCATCAGTAGGGAAGGCGAGCGAAACCTACTGTACTTCGACGTGAACCAGGCTGCAATTAAAGTCACTAAATCTACGTTTCGGGAGAAAGTTTTCACAAGAAATGAAACGTTGGAAATTTTGTCATTAATTAATATATTCTGAAACTTAGGTGAACAAGTATCACTGTCAAGCCCGTACTAGTCTTGACACAGTCACTCACTATCCGTTTCACTCACGTTAACAAGTTTATGGTGTTGCATTTCCAGAAAACGTAATAGCTACAAAAACACAAACTGTTTTAGGTTAAGAATGCTAGCCAAATATTAAGTCTGTCGGTAACTAATGCAGTCACAGTTTTTAGCCACCGACCTGCTCAATATGCCACGCGGAATATATGTCTTTTCTAGTCTCAAAATTCACTTAAAAATTCCGAAATTTCTACCCATAGGAATAATTATGCCGTTACTTTACAACACTTTTGATGAATAAAACACTGCTAGATCCGTCAACTTATCATTTCCATCGGAACTACTACTGCACACGTCCGAACTGTTTCATAGCTAGGCTCCGACTCTTCTCTAGAATTCCCCTGGGTCTTCTCTACCAGCAGAGAAAGGCGCGCGAAGAATATTGCTTTACCATTGGTCAGTTTATTCGACAGCCAATAGCAAAACAACATTCTCCCGCGTCAATCCGCGCTTTTCATCAATAACCAATCTCAAAATAGTAAACCTAACGACTGCATTTTTTACCGGCGATACCTGAATTAACTCTCCCTTTACCTTAAACTTACTTTACAAATCTATTCTACAAAAATCCCCTTTGTCCACACCAAATCCCACTATATAACTCCTTAAACAATTATCTTCATATTAACCTTAAACCACACTCATGCATCATTCATACTGCTAAAACACATTTACAATATTTTACATACACAAAAAGACATAATAACACTTTATGAAAATACTGTAACAGTTTACAAAAAAAAGCATTCTATTACTTTAGTGCACTCTAGTTGGCACAATCGAAACTGAAATCACAGTCCCCCTAACCAGTACTGTCCTCTATCGGCTGATACATGAACTACGTGCGCGTCCAGTCTCGCGTCACCATCTGTCACTATCCACCTCTGAGACACATCGCCTACTTAACCGCCTCCAAGGCAGGATCGGTATACGGCGCTACGCCTCACTGTATCAACAACATGTTGAAACTGAAAAACAACAGATAGTAATTCAGACTTAAAAGCTTTGTATTAGGAAGCAAGAGGGCCAATGACGATAAGGGGACGACTTGGTGGACTGATAAGGTACGAAATGCAGAATAGGCGAGGGAAGGAATATATGGAGAACAGTGACATGAAGAAGGAAAACGATGATAGCTCATCTGTTAACACATCAGAGAATAACTTCCATGGTATCAGATGCAGCTGTAGAGGGTAAAAACTGCAGAGAAAGGTAGAGATTGAAATATACCAAGCAAATAACGGAGCACGTAGGCTGTAAGTGCTACTCTGAGTTAAACTCTGAGGAGAGGAACACGTATGGGCCGCATCAAACCAGACTGAACACTGATGACTTAAGAAAGGAAAAAAAGAGCTGGGGGAAGTGTTCAGCAACGAGAAACGTGGTTAGGTATAGCCAAAGAAGTCTGAATTCATAGGCGACTGAAGACCTCAGAAGTGAAGTCGCATAGTGCTCAGAGCCATATTTGATCCCATTTTGACACTTCATCGCTCTTTGGGGACGGGGAATCGCAAGAAAAGTGGAGGTCCTGGTGCCCGATACGCGGCGTCACAATCGAGGTGACAGTGGAAAAGCAAAAGTCAGTCATGGTTAGTGTTTCAACACGTTTCACGACATTTTGAACACGATAAACCTCGCCACTTACTGAGTTCAGTGCCTTCTTAAACGCATTCATAAAGCCGACCTAATCGACACAGCAGTGGAAATGTTCCAGCTGCGTGAGGCCAATCCAAATAATTGATTAGCCGTCGAATCACCAACTGACGAGTGTTGGCTGCACCTCCATGAACCCGAGACAAATGGTTAAATCGCCATTGAAGCGAAGACGCAACCAGCCTCTGGCTAATAATAATTGTTTCTTCGGACTACCATAGTGTGATGCTAACAGATCATGCTCGACATGGCACATCACAGGAGCATACTATCGAAAACGCGTGAAAAGATTAAGGGACGAAGCGTCGCGGGAAGCTGTCAGTGGTACTTTTTCCTCTATGACATCTTACAATAGCTCCACTCTGAAAGCCATGCTCTGGTGGCTAGGAGTAACAGTCTTCCCGTACACAACAGGGCTTTATTTGGACACACGTAACACCAGGTACAACTCGCAGGGTTTCTGCAGCTCATTTTGTTTCTAAAGTTGGGTGCTCCTCTCACAACAAAAGACTGCGCTCGGACGTAATTCTGTAAGTGAAATGGTGCAGTAACTGTTGTGTGTTAGGAAAATAAGGGTTTAAGTTCGGTACAGAGCATGTAAATTTATTTTAAGGCTGCCTGTTATTTATTTAGAGAAGCATTTCTTGCCACAGCACTGTTAGCAACACGTATGAAATGTTACACAACAAACCACCTGTGTCAGTAGTTCACACTTGCCAATAACAATACTAATCATACTTTTGACAGTGTTGACTGGAACACAATCTTTAAAATTCTGAAGGTAACATGGGGTAGAATAAAGAGAACGAAAGGCTATTTATAAAACGTACAGAAATCAGGCCACAGTTACAGGAATCTAGGGACGTGAAAGGCAAGCATTGGTTGAAAAGGGAGTCAGACAGGGATGTAACCAATCCTTGATGTTACTGTATTTGTGCACTGGGCAAGCAGTAAAGGACGCCAACGAAAATCTGCAGTAGTAATTAAAGTTCAGCTAGAAGAAATATAAACTTTGAGGTTTTCCGATACCACTTAATTCTTTCAGAGACAGCAAAGGACTTGGAAGAGCAGTCGAACTAAATGAACATTAACTTGAAAGGGGGCTGTAATTTGAATATCATCAAAAGCAAAAAGAGAATAATAGAGTAATAGTCGAATTAAATCACATAAGGAAACGAGACACTAAACGTAGGAGAGGAGTTTTTGCTTCTGGGGCATCAAAATAAATAAAGGTGGCCGAATATAGAGCGAACAAAATGTATATGGGCAGTGGCAAGAAAACCGTTTCTGAAGAAGAGACATTTGCTAACATCGAATACCGAGTTAAGTGTTAGGAAGGCTTTTCTGAAGAGATTTGGAGTGTAGTCTTTTATGACATAGAAGAGTGGCTGATAAACGATTCAGATAGGAAGAGAATATAAGCTATTGACATGTGTTGCTACTGAAGATTATATGGGTAGATTATGTAACTAAAGAGAAGGTACTGAATAAATTTAAGAGAAAAAACTTCGTCACATAATGTTTTTAAAGAAAGGACTGGTTGATAGGACAAATCGTGAGAATCAAGGGATCATTAATTTGGCATTGGTGGGAAGTGTGTGTGTGTGTGTGTGTGTGTGTGTGTGTGTGTGTGTGTGTGTGTGTGTGTGTGTGTGTGTGGAGGGGAGGGGCGGGAATTATAGAAGAAGCTCAAGAGCTGAATCCAGTAAACAGATTCAAATGCATGTAGGTTGCAGTAGTTATGCGCAGATGAAGAGGTTGCATGGGACAGAGTAGTGAGAAGAGCTGCATGAAAACAACAACATGATCTCAGAATCAACATCAGCGACAAGTTTAACTGTACTTGACATTTAGCATACATCTGCTCCAGGTGTTAATGATGGTCATCACATAGGCGACCGCACTCGATTAATGTTGCCACCCAGCTCTTTCTGTCAGAGACAATGGAGTTTCTCGCCCATGCGCTTTGACTAATCAGCGGCAAGGAAGAAGAACGCTCCGAACAGCGAGTCAGAATTTGAAGACGCTGGGGCCAACTGAATTTTGAAGCCTTAGCTCCCAACAACAACGGTACAGTATCGCAATATAGTATCCTGATAGCCGTGGTAGTGAAATATTGCACAACATTATTATTTATTTTATATTTTTTCCCGGCACACACAGTTACACATGCTTATTCTTTGGGGTGCCATAGTTTATATAAAACCCACGTATTCCCTCGACACGGCGCTCAGTGACTTACTATTTTATCAGATGAAAGACCTAAAGTTCATTTTCGAAGTGGAACATTTTCTGAATTATTGGTTTGTCCAAGTGCACCCCAACTGTATGTGCAATTACGTTTTAAGTAATTTAACTGCTTAATTTTGTCAGTAACCAAAACGCAGACTCTCTGTCTTTCTCTCTTTCCTTGTGCCTGTGTCCCGCAATCCCCAGGATCGGCATGGTTATCGTCTTGATTTGGAAAGGTTAATTCAAGGGTTGGAAGGATGCGGACTCTGTAGCCTAAATCTCCACCATGTCATCTGGAAAAATCTGTTGTACTGAATTCTTAATCTGTATCATGTTCTAAGGAATTCCTTTATGTCTGGTCAGAGTATTATACCGGAGTACGTACATACATAAATACGTATCCAGGGCGTCTGTGTATGCATCACCGTGTGTTAAGCAGATGTCTACAGGTCTCCCAGCGCTTACCTCTTGTGGGGCATCTCAGGAGCTCCTCTTTTTCAAATATTCCCTCTACTGCTTTGCATAATTCATCATTACTAACACACCGACTTTGGCACAAAAGACGCGTGATTATTCCACGTAAAGATTTTCCCCATGTGGTAATGTCTGGGTTCTATGGCGGCGATTTCGATGGGACTAGAGATATTCCTGAGCCATGCCCAATTCACTGTCCTTTAAGCTCTGAACAGCTCTTGTGATGGCTTCCGAGCCCATATAATAACATGTTGTGGGTTCCTTCCCAGCTCTTGCACAGCACCAATGCTTCTCGTCAGATTCAAAGTAGGGATACCAGAAAACAACTATCAGTTCCCACAATTTCACATGCGGAGAACTTCTTGGACACCTTATAGAGAAATACGAACACTATCATCAAGTAGTGATAGAACCCAGTACGTTGTTCTCGATGGTGAGTGTTCATCGGAGGCGAGGGTATCATCTGGAGTGTCCCACGGAAGTGTGATAGGTCCGCTGCTGTTTTCGGTCTACATAACTGACCTTTGGGTAGGGTGGATAGCAATGTGCGGTTGTTTGCTGATGCTGCTGTGGTGTACGGGCAGCTGTCGTCGTTGAGTGACTATAGGAGGATACAAGATGACTTGACAGGATGTGTGATTGGTGTAAGGAATGGCAGCTAACTCTAAACGCAGATAAATGTAAACTAATGCACATGAATAGGAAAAAGAATCCTTTAATGTTTGAATACTCCATTAGTAGTGTAGCGCTTGACACAGTCACGTCGATTAAATATTTGGGCGTAACATTGCACAGCGATATGAAGTGGGACAAGCATGTAATGGCAGTCGTGGGGAAGGCAGATAGTCGTTTTCGGTTCATTGGTAGAATTTTGGCAAGATGTGGTTCATCTGTACAGGAGGCCGCTTATAAAACACTAATACGACCTATTCGTGAGTACTGCTCGAGCGTTGGGATCCCTATCAGGTCGAATTGAGGTAGGACATAGAAGCAATTCAGAGGTGGGGTGCTAGATTTGTTACTGGTAGGTTTGATCATCACTCGAGTGTTACATAAATACTTTAGGAACTCGGGTGGAAACCTCTAGAGACAGGAGGCATTCTTTTCGTGAATCGCTACTGAGGAAATTTAAAGAACCAGCATTTGAGGCTGACTGCAGTACAATTTTTCTGCCGCCAACTTACATTTTTCGGAAAGACCAAAAAGACAAGATAAGAGAGATTAGGGCTCGTACAGAGGCATATAGGCAGTCATTTTTCCCTCGTTATGTTTGGGAGCGGAACAGGGAGAGAAGATGCCAGTTGTGGTACGAGGTACCCTCCGCAACGCACCGTATGGTGGATTGCTGAGTATGTATGTAGATGTATCATGTGTGCAGACTGATTTTGTTCGAGGTGTAATTTAAAGTGTGCGACTACTCCTCGCATACAGTTTAATGGCTCCTCCCAGTGTGCGGGGACAGACTGGGTACACAGACCCAGTTCGGGCAGCTGCGCCCTCCTGACAGCCTCCGCATTTTGCATGACCGCTGCCGGCGCCTGTCAGTCCGCATCCCGCACAACAGCGCCGTGTCACCGGCAGCCGTGCGTCGCGCTGCAGGGGCCACGCTCTCCAGCGCAGCGTCCGGCCTGTCCATTAGACACAGCGCAGCGGCGCCCACAACACTGTCACGCCGTGTTTCCCGACAAAATGAATGGCGCAGTCAGTAAAATTAAAAGCGATGCCCGCCGACGTAGATCCGCATTTGGACAGGCGCGCAGAATGCCGCGGTCCAGATTTCACTGAAATTAGAGTTGTCAGCTACATCGCTAGTGCCACTGTGTGTACTCTGTTCAACGTACTGGGATGATGCTTTCGCTAAAGATTTGCGCTACAACCAACTATGCAATGAATATGAATAGCAGTGTGCAAATGTATACACGGAACCCCTTCTTAGTCGAAATTTGCTAATGCAAAAGCAAAGGTAATTTAATCTTGAAACACATATTTCTCTTGTAAATTTTGAGAAAACTTTGGAACTAGCTAACTGGACTGGATAACGTGAGGTGATTAGTAACTTTAGCTACCCATTACTCATATTAGTGGCAGTCGAATATTTATATCGTGAAACAAAAACAGTAACAAATACAGAGAGTAGAGGACAGGCTGAATAGAAATTAATCAGGGTCTATGACAGGGGCGCTCTCCTTCACCCACTGCTTTTTTATATCAACAGTATTCTTAAAAACTTAAAATGATAGAATTATTAATGGATGACGTCCTGTAAATACAATAATTTAAGGGCACTATCATTCACAGCTCGTAAGGTAATTATACAGAACGGCATCTAGCAATGCATCGTTTAAATCAAATGTGTAAAGAATAAAATATTAAATTTTCATTACGTAATAAGAAAGGTCCAGTACGGTCTAAGTTTGCAGTTAATTAGTAATTTAGTTAGTATACTATAATTTTGATAAAGATACAAACGAAAATTTTCATATACTTTTCTCATTATGTGGAACAACAAACAACAATAAATTCGATACTTCAAAACCCGAAAATATACCAAAAATAAATATTATTAACAATATCATTAGTGTTACATAGAAGCAAGAGTTGAATAAAAAGAAAAATTACAGCAGAATACAAGTAGCAGAGAAGACAATCTTGATGAGAATAAAGGACTGCATAGGAAGTGGTTTAACTGAAAATGAAAACGTTTGTAATAAATTGAATGTAAGGAGGAAGTAGATCAAAAAAGATACGTAAGACTATCATGCGAATAAAATGAGAGATGAAAGACTGCTAAAGAAAATCCTGAACTATAACAAAAAAGGAAGCGGAGACGCAGATAATGATTACCCTATTTAACACATTTATGTACTATTTTATAAATGAAGTTTTCTTCAATTGACTATTACTTCGTTTCCTTTCGACACCACTGTAATTTCGTCTTTGTAGCCATTTAGACAGATCCATTTCTGTCCTGTAGTAGTTAGTCACACTGTATTCCGTAATACATCTCAAAAACATCATATTCACAATCTTCCAGACCCAGCACCATACCGGCATCGAATTCTAGCACACCTGTACACGTATAATTTATTTAAGTGGTTTAGTTTGCCAGTGTTGAATATTTACGTAGCTTCCTTATCTCTGTAATGACAAAATACTGTGATTGTTCTAACTAAGAGACACAACAGTATTTTGCGGAAAATTGGCCTAATTAGACTGCAGTTTTTTCAAGATGTATATGGAATCTGTCAAAACCATATGTTACGGATATGATATAACATGTACCACATTATGGAATTCTGGTTTTAACAAACTGTTTGAATTACTCTTAGCAAAAACACTGTAAAAAAACGTTTCCCTCAGGAAATCAAAAGCTGCTCGAAGGAGGGTCTTTTTTTATTTTTTTTTTGCAACGGAAGAAGCCTCAAGTGGAATCCTACAGTGTGGTAATTTTGTGTCCACTCCTATTTATTATATATGTTAATATCCTACTTAACAGTCACCAATAAATGTTGATACTAGTAACAGATGATATATATAAGGTAATTAGTAGTCTTTCTGCGGCGGCTACCAGATAAAACTATTGATGAAGCTTTTCTAAAAATTATGAAGGACTACATTTTGACCTTTGACAACTTCATTTTCAATCATCCATTCTAAATTTAACGGTGGTGACATTTTCAATAGGAAATACGCTAACTATAGTGGATACTAACTGAAGTTTATTACAGAACTCAGTTAGTCTTTCTCCTCTCTTATTCCTAGTCCCAAGCCCATATTCTTCTGTACCCTTTTCTTCTACGCCTTCCCCTACAACTACATTCCAGTCCCCACATGACTGCCGGCCGCGGTGGTCTAGCGGTTCTAGGCGCTCTGTCCGGAACGGCGTGACTGCTACGGTCGCAGGTTCGAATCCTGCCTCGGGCATGGATGTGTGTGATGTCCTTAGGTTACTTAGGTTTAAGTAGTTCCAAGTTCTAGGGGATTGATGACCACAAATGTTACGTCCCATAGTGCTCAGAGCCATTTGAACCATTTGATCCCCACATGACTATTAGATTTTCATCTCCCTTTACACACTTTATTGCCCTTTAAATACCCTCATACATTATCTCTATCTCTTCATCTTCAGCTTGCGGCGTCGGCTTGTATACCTGAACTGTCGTTGTCGGAGTTGGTTTACCTGTCGATTCTGATAATCACTGAACTGTTCACAGTAACTACCCTACCTTCCTATTCATAACGAATCCTACTTCCGTTATACCATTTTCTGCTGCTGTTGACATTACCCTATAGCCATCTGACCAGAAATCCTTGTCTTCTTGCCACTTGACTTCGCTGACCTCTACTATATCTGATTGAGCCTTTGAATTTCCCTTTCCGGATTTTGTAGTTTCCCTACCACTTTCAAGCTTTTGACATTCCACACCCCGACTAGTAGAATGTTTTTATTTCGTTGATTATTCAATCTCTTTTTCATGGTAACACCCATGACAGTCCATCCCCAAAGATCCGAATGGGGGACTATTCCCGAATCTTTTGCTAAAGGAGAGATCATCATGACACTTCTTCAATTACAGACCACATGTCCTGTGGATATACGTTATGTGCAGTGGTTTCCATTGCCTTCTGCATCCTCATTTCGTTGATCTTTGTTGATTCTTCCTCCTACAGGGACAGTTTCCCACCCCTAGGACAAGAGAGTGGCCTGAACCTCTGTCCGTTCCTCCGCCCTCTTCTACAAGGTCGTTGGCAGAATGAGGGTAATTTCCTATGCCGGAAGTCTTCGGCCGACAATGATGATTATTAATCAAAATTTAAGAAGCGTCAGGATTCGAACCCGCTGCCATGTCTTTTTCTAAAGTACTTAAAATGCTAGCATATAATAATAACTAATGTTTTGACAGTGTTGCAGTGGGCTTCCACAATCCATAGTAAGTGATTCAATATTTTGGATTTAGTCTACTCATAAGGCCACCAACGTCACATTTCTTAGCTTTCATTGCCCTGTAACACCAGTGGTCGGTGTTAGGAGAGAGGGAAGGGATATGCGGCACCCTATTTGTGTGGTACCGGCTACGTTAGGGAAACCGGCGTGTCTGCTAGCACCCGCAAGAACACTAAGTTCTGTTGGGGCAACACAACACATCGGCTCTAGCAGAACTCCGTCGCAACTCTGGACCAGCGAAGTTTCAGAAGCAAGAACACTTTGAAGACAGCCGCGTATGCGCACACGTAGAATCTACATCTACATTTATACTCCGCAAGCTACCCAACGGTGTGTGGCGGAGGGTACTTTACGTGCCACTGTCATTATCTCCCTTTTCTGTTCCAGTCGCGAATGGTTCGCGGGAAGAACGACTGCCGGAAAGCCTCCGTGCGCGCTCGAATCTCTCTAATTTTACATCCGTGATCTCCTCGGGAGGTATCTCGCTACCTCGACAGCAAGCTACACCGCGATGCAGAGCGCCTCTCTTTCAGAGTCTGCCACTTGAGTTTGCTAAACATCTCCGTAACGCTATCACGCATACCAAATAACCCTGTGACGAAACGCGCCGCTCTTCTTTGGATCTTTTCTATCTCATCCGTCAACCCGACCTGGTACGGATCCCACACTGATGATCAATACTCAAGTGTAGGCCTAACGAGTGTTTTGTAAGCCACCTCCTTTGTTGATGGGCTACATTTTCTAAGGACTCTCCCAATGAATCTCAACCTGGTACCCGCCTTACCAACAATTAATTTCATATGATCATTCCACTTCAAATCGTTCCGCACGCATACACCCACATATTTTACAGAAGTAACTCCTACCAGTGTTTGTTCCGCTATCATATAATCATACAATAAAGGATCCTTCTTTCTATGTATTCACAATACATTACATTTGCCTATGTTAAGGGTCAGTTGCCACTCACTGCACCAAGTGCCTATCCGCTGCAGATCTTCCTGCATTTCTCTAATTGTGAAACGCAATGGTCCCATAACAGTCCCCTGTGGCACGCCAGAGGTTACTTTTACGTGTGTAGACGTCTCTCCATTTAGAACAACATGCTGTGTTATGTTTGCTAAAAAATCTTCAATCCAGCCACACAGCTGGTTTGATATTCCGTAGGCTCTTAATTTGTTTATCAGGCGACAGTGCGGATCTGTATCGAACGCCTTCCGGAAGTCATGGAAAATAGCTTCTACCTGGGAGCCTGTATCATTTATTTTCTGGGTCTCATGAACAAATAAAGCGAGTTGGGTCTCACAATATCGCTGTTTCCGTTATCCATGTTGATTCCTACAGAGTAGATTCTCGGTTTCCAGAAACGACATGATATGCTAGCAAAAAACATGTTCTAAAATTCTACAACACATCGACGTCAGAGATATAGTCCTATAGTTTTGCGCATCTGCTCGACGACCCATCTTGAAGACTGGGACCACCTGTGCTCTTTTCCAATCATTTGGAACCTTCCCTTCCTCTAGAGACATGCGGTACACGGCTGTTACAAGGGGGGAAAGTTCTTTCGCGTACTCTGTGTCGAATCGAATTGGTATCCCGTCAGGTCCAGTGGACTTTCCTCTGTTGAGTGATTTCAGTTGCTTTTCTATTCCTTGAACACAGACAGAGTGGCAATCCAGATCCTAAAGCAGGCTGAGGACATCAACTGAGGAGGTGGCCACAGGATCCCGGTGCCCTCGCTGCCAGCATTTCCGGTGTCAAGCAGCAGTAGGACAGCGGACTCATCACACACGGCAGAGGCCGGCTAAACAAAGAGCGTACACCTGGCCGGCGAAATATTTCCGCAAATAAAATTAGTAAAATACGGCCTCCAGAGGCTTGTGGCTGATTCTTCGCGAGTTACCAATTCCCATCGAGCTATGTAACCCAAAACTAGTCTGCCACGTATCCCCTCCTTCTGACACCCACCAGATAACAGTGACCAATAAAATCTAAGAAATATGACATCGTTTGTCTTATGACACGATTAGAGATACGCTACTGAAGCACCCTCTCCCCAGATAATTAGCCTAACTGTTGAGGAAGTTCTCTGGAATATGACAGAAACGTCTTTTTTTTGTATCTCAGAATTGTAATTTAGGTATAAAAAGAATGAATGTGTAGGAGGAAATACTAAATACGAAACATCATGATTTAATCAAGATAATACATGGCCACCCACGTCATCCACAAAGTTCCAAAAAGATTTCTTTTGCTCTATAGTCACATCGGTTAAAACAACTTCCCTTACAGCCAAAACAAATAAAGGGTGAGTTTAACATCTAGAAATACACTCCTGGAAATGGAAAAAAGAACACATTGACATCGGTGTGTCAGAACCACCATACTTGCTCCGGACACTGCGAGAGGGCTGTACAAGCAATGATCACACGCACGCCACAGCGGACACACCAGGAACGCAGTGCCGTAGGGGACCGCACCGCCACTTCCCAGCAAATTAGGGACACTGTTGCTCCTGGGGTATCGGCGAGGACCATTCGCAACCGTCTCCATGAAGCTGGGCTACGGTCCCGCACACCTTTAGGCCGTCTTCCGCTCACGCCCCAACATCGTGCAGCCCGCCTCCAGTGGTGTCGCGACAGGCGTGAATGGAGGGACGAATGGAGACGTGTCGTCTTCAGCGATGAGAGTCGCTTCTGCCTTGGTGCCAATGATGGTCGTAGGCGTGTTTGGCGCCGTGCAGGTGAGTGCCACAATCAGGACTGCATACGACCGAGGCACACAGGGCCAACACCCGGCATCATGGTGTGGGGAGCGATCTCCTACACTGGCCGTACACCTCTGGTGATCGTCGAGGGGACACTGAATAGTGCACGGTACATCCAAACCGTCATCGAACCCATCGTTCTGCCATTCCTAGACCGGCAAGGGAACTTGCTGTTCCAACAGGACAATGCACGTCCGCATGTATCCCGTGCTACCCAACGTGCTCTAGAAGGTGTAAGTCAACTACCATGGCCAGCAAGATCTCCGGATCTGTCCCCCATTGAGCATGTTTGGGACTGGATGAAGCGTCGTCTCACGCGGTCTGCACGTCCAGCACGAACGCTGGTCCAACTGAGGCGCCAGGTGGAAATGGCATGGCAAGACGTTCCACATGACTACTTCCAGCATCTCTACGATCGTCTCCATGGGAGAATAGCAGCCTGCATTGCTGCGAAAGGTGGATATACACTGTACTAGTGCCGATATTGTGCATGCTCTATTGCCTGTGTCTATGTGCCTGTGGTTCTGTCAGTGTGATAATGTGATGTATCTGACCCCAGGAATGTGTCAATAAAGTTTCCCCTTCCTGGGACAATGAATTCACGGTGTTCTTATTTCAATTTCCAGGAGTGTAGATAGAGGTTGCTAATAGCAACAAGAACGCGGATGTCACAAACATACTGGGTGATTCACGAAGAAATGCAAATATTTTAATAAGTTATTCCACAAGTAAAACTAAAGAAAACGATTCATATAAACATAGGTCCGCAAACGTTTAGTTACGGAGCTATGGCTAGTAAAATATTTTGCCTGAAATTTATGAACTTCGATAATATGAAGCCATCGTAAAACTGTACGATATTAAAATAAAGCACGATTTTCATTTATTTTGTTGTTATTGATCGGGTGAATCTAATAAAACATGTCCCAGGCATGTATCTGCAGTAGTTTTCCAGAACGTCCAGAGAAGTAATTTCATAATTTTTTAAATTTATTAAATGCTTGGCCCAATTTGTTTTGTTTTTTTTTTTTTTTTCATTCCACACATTTGCAGGAAGTTTTAAGCAGAAGATGAAGAGAATTTAGTTTTGGAAACATTATGGTAGTAACGTTAACTGGAACTGTATGAATGCGTTAGATAATCTACTTTTATGAATACCACAGCACACGTGAATTCATGTAAGCATGAAAAAACAAAGCTCAGTGTTAATGAAGTTGTACTGTGTACTTACAATAATTTCACAATACATTCACAATAAATGTTCAAAAATGTCTCCATCCAGTTCAATGCATTAAGCTGCACGTGTATGAATAATCTTTGCTTCTGTGGATGTTCTAGAAAACTACTGCAGATCCGTGTCTGGAACATGTTTTATTAGATTCACCAGACCAATAACAACAAATTAAATGGAACTCGTGCTTTATTTGAACATCGTACAGTTTTGCGATGGCTTCATATCACCGAGGTTCCTAAATTTCGGGCAAAGTCATCTATTAGCCGTGACCCCGTAACTAAACATTTGCGGATCTATGTTTGTATAAACTTTTTTCTTTAGTTTTACTTGTAGAATAACGTATTAAAGTATTTACATATCGTCGTGAATTAACCTGTATGTTTATGACATCCGTATTTTTGTTGCTATTAGCAACCTCTATAAATTCCTAGAGGATAAACTCACCCTTTATTTCTTTCGGCTGTAGGGGAAGTTGTTAACCGATGTGACTATATAGAAAAAGAAAATTTTTTGTAGCGTTGTGGATGAGGTGGGTGGCCGTGTATTATAGTGTTTGTACCAGTTGGCTTTCTGTAAATACTAAACAGTGTTTATTTTCTTTTTCTGTGATTCTCGTAACTGATTATATGAACACTGGTTGATTACTAAAATTTCTTATTTTTTGAAATGTAAAGTTACAGTTTTTAAACGTAAGTTTTAATTGTAAATATCGCAAATGTAAGAGAATCACACTCACGTGTCCTCTACGGACATAACTGTGATACTAGTGCCATGTGCCTTACCTCGGTTGAATGCTTGGTTCCTCATCAGATCAGAGACTTAGGCAACGTCGGATGTGGCCAGTGCTTGGATGGTAACAACCTGAGTACGCCAAGCGCTGTGGTGGTATAAAATCTCGGATCACCAGTCTTAGCGCCAGTGTTCGCGATCAAACGCAGACATCTCCGCAGTGTCTCAAGAGGTGTGGGCATGTGACACAATTGACACCGATTCGTCCTTCGGATGGGGGTATTGACCTTGGCGGACTCGTAGGTGCTAATCCTAAGGAGGATGCTACGTCTCACCTTCTGCCCCCTTTCACCATCATCCAACAGAAACGTGTCACCACACTACTCGCACGCCCATTAAAGTCATTTACAGGTCCCGGATACACTTCAATACGTGACTCCCACACTTCGAAAGGAATAGGTGCTGATGTACGCGAGTGACAGGAAAAACCTTTCCAGTTAGGCAACTCAACCTACACCTCGGGGTCACCCAGCCAACCGTGCAATACGACTTTACTTTTTACTATTCCATTTTGTATGCACAACGCTTGAGCAAGCACTGCGGTTGATTTCGGTACCCAAAGTTGTCGCCAGGTCATTGCTAAGCCTGTTACCTCCGTAACACACCGAGCGAGGTGGCGCATTGAACTCTCTTTCGGAAGCACGACGGTTCACATCTGTATCCACCCGTCTTGGTTTCGGTTATCTGCGATTTCTCTAACTCGCTCCAGGCGTATGCCGGGATGGTTCATTTGAAATCCGGTGGTTTCCTTTCTTCCCCATTCTTGCTCTGTCTGCAATGATCTCGATGGCGGCAGACGTTAAGCCCTAACCTTCTTTTTATCTTTGTAACAGGTTGGGGTTACTGTTATTTATATTTTTGGATTTTCGTTACTTCTTGGTGGAACAGTTCAATATTTAAGGTTCAATAACAACTACTCTGTTTTTGTTCTACTGATTTTCGTTTATTTCTAACTAGTTTCCGGTTTATCAGGCCATCTTCAGGAAACAACTGACTAGGGTCTGCAAGGGACACAAGTTCTTAGGCAACCAAACATTATAAGCAAAGATACAGTCCTCTTGCACAGAATTATGTGCACCAAACTTGCTTTTAGTACTGAAACTACTCTTTACAGGAGGGCAAATATCAAGAGCAATAAATAATTAAACTTCACAATATTATAATATTACAGATAATGCGTTTACCATGATGACTGTGCACTCCAATTATTGTGCTTAATATTGTCCATTGCACATAATGTAGCTTACAATGTTAAAGGCGCTACAGTCTGGAACTGCGCTACCACTACTGTCGCAGGTTCGAATCCTGCCTCGGGCATGGATGTGTCTGATGCCCTTAGGTTAGTTAGGTTTAAGTAGTGCTAAGTTCTAGGGGACTGATGACATCAGTAGTTAAGTCCCATAGTGCTCATAGCCATTTGGACCATTTTCGATCAATGTTAAAAACATGTTTGGTCCACAACACAAATGATGAGTGCTCAGTTTGATAGTTTCTCAGCCAGTGTGAAGGCCTTATAAACATAAGCATCACAGAAAAATAACATGTAATACTGTAAAATTTTGTAGTGTAGTTATTGAACCGTAAACATTTTTATTTTTCTCTTTATCCTCCATTTTTCAATTCTTTACGTAAAAGTAATTTTGGATTCCGTTTTTCCTTATTTTTCAGTTTTGATAATGACAGATAATAGTTGAAACCGGTAAACAGCGTAATTTCATCCTCTGCGACCAATACAATAATTTTGTGGACCGGTGGTCTGTGTAATTTCATCCTCTGCACTTTGATGGCAGATATCACTATCTCAAAAATGACATAGGATTTCCTTCGTACATGTAAAAAAAAGTCACTCTGGTTTGATTGCAGCAATCAAACCAAAAAAATTACAAAGCGCTACATTTGCGGAGCTGAAATACGTGACGCAAGTAGGCTAACTCGTGAGATAGAGTTTCCTGCCAGAAGATTTGTAGAAATGACTCTTTTGATGTCTTTTTAGTTTTCGTCCACACGGCCAGACCGACCGTTTCCATCCAAACTAGATTGTGCGCGCCCCTTTTGCAGTTTCGAGCATCGCATTCAGTTCGCTCTTATTCTCCCTCCCATTTTGCACGCCATCGCTGCGAATGGCACACTGCGCCCCAGAATAATCCTTCACTTGACATCTGCGCTCTTTTATTACCGATGGGAATATTTACAAAGCCGCTCAGTGGTTTTGTTCGCGGAACTACGAAAGCCGCTCTCCGCTGTTCCGTTTTAATTCTCCGCGCGCCGAAACTGCTGTCCACGGTTATTTGCTGTGTAAACGGGCCGTTTCTTTTTTCCTTCTTTTTCCGCAGTCAGAATTAAGCGCCGCTCCTTTGATGGAGCTTGTTACTGCAGCTGGTACAATGGCAAAACTAATGAATTCCGTCCGTCGCAGCCAAACTCCGGCCAAAGCCGAGGGAAAAGTACGGCTGCGCCGTCGGCGCTGCGAATCCGCGAGTGTCCTCAAGCCGGTGTTCAGACCAGAGGAGCTGCAAGCCATCGCAGTGCCTGTCGAAAAGTCGTCGCGCATTAGGCAGGCTGATCTGACTGCAACACTTCAGATCGGTTTAAAATTCAACTTTAGCCCTGCACTCTCCCAGAGGCGTGATTTTTGAACGATTGCTGGCTGGTCAAAGACCAATTGCTTTGGTGCTTTTGGACAACCATTGTCTACAACAGCTGATTGATCAAAGAAAGCCTGCCAGCTAGCCAGTCGTGAAATGATGAACGGAATAAACTGTTAATGCTCATCTTCAACTCCCGGTAGGGGAAGGGAGATGGAGGTGAGGAAGAATTGGTGGCACGAAACGGTGCTGCAGAGGGGGTGTTCTATGGAGAAGAAAGGGGAGTAGGGTTTCGAAGGTGGGAGCCCTTCTATCTTTGCGTTGATGATTACTCTGATTTTATAAGGCCTGACATGGTCAAGAATGTGGAACATCGGTCTTAATTTCCAATGTAACTATTGTCGGTCTAGATGGCAAGTTTATAAAATGATTTGACCGTTCTAATGTTGTCCATCTTAAGGACCGGATGATCCAGTTGTGAAGGTAATGGTTATAACTACTTTAGCATACAAGGACTAATGTTAGAAACATAATCTACAGCAACGGGTCGTGGCAGTCAAGCTGCCATCATCTAGCTGGCCTTGTTAACCCTATATCAAAAGGCCCTCAAGGGGGGTAGGACATCAAACGAGCCTACTTGGAGTATGAGAGGCACCACACGACATTTTAATTTCCACTGTCTATACTTTTACAAATAAAGTCAAGAAATAATACAAAGTGTTTTGGGCGTGAAGTCCCGGTCCTACTTTAGAAAACGTCAAAGACAGGTTCTCTGCTCCTTTTAACCATCTTACCGCCCTTCCACCAAGCGTTACTTTCGTGTAGCGGTAAACATCCAGTTTCCTCTCCGTACTCCAGCTAATTCAGTAAACCTGTGTTTGGCTCCAACAGACCGCTCTGAGCCATCAGCCGTTCGATAGCATTCCAAAGATGCTACAAGAGACATATAGCGGCAACATACCAATGGTTATCTCTGCTGTCTTTCAGGTCCGGCTGAGGCTGCGAAGAAGTAGAATCTTTGCATTACAGATCAATTGTTAGTACTCACTAGCAGCGGAAGTGCCCTATCTAGGCCACATAAAAAAGAAAAATCATTTTAAAAACCGGAGATGTGTCTGTTCTGTTACCTATCAAGATAATTTCTCTTTAAAAATATGTATTTTTTACAAAGTTGTCGAAAGTTAACGACGGGGTTAGTCGCGCGAACTGTGGCGAGGCGCCGTAGACCGCGCGGATCCCCGGCGCGCCTACAATAAAGTTAACCGATAAACTTATGACGGCAGTGGATCCAGCGGTTCCCGTGAGATCACCGCAGTTAAGCGCTGTCGGGAGTGGTCGGCACTTGGATGTGTGTCCATGCAGGCCGCCATGCGCTGTTGCCATTTTTCGGGGTGCACTCAGCCTTGTGACGCCAATTGAGGAGCTACTCGACCGAACAGTAGTGGCTTCTGTCAAGTATACCATCATAACGATCGGGACAGCGGTATTCTGCCCCACGCCCCTCCTATCCTCATCCTCCACTTAGTATGACACGGCGGTCGGATGGTCCCGGTAGGCCACTCGTGGCCTGAAGACGGAGTGCTTTTTGATCAACTTATGACAAGTGTAACACAGAACAACAAATATATAGAAGTCGGAGAATATAAGATCTTCACCCTCTGTACAGTGGCATCGTTCTTTTCCCCAACCCAAGCGTCGATTTGCATTGATTACAAATACGTGTGCCTTCTGAGAAGCCTTTCGACCATTGTACCCCATTATTTTCGACTCCCTAAGCACAGTCATTGTGCTCGCTGCACTGAAGGTAGCACATTGGCACTCAAGAGTGATTCCTTCCGCTGATTAGATGCAATTTTCTTGCAACTATCCTCCGCTATACTCGACGACCCTACACGTCAGTATACAAAATCTACCTTGTATCGGCTTAACTGTGGTTGTTCCTTCTCGTTTCCACTCCACAATCACGTCAACAATATTCGACTTGTCTGCCTTAGAGAGAGTGAAATGTATCTGATAGATATGTTACTTAGGAGACATCCAGTGACAAGACCATGTTCGAAGTCACTGAATTCTCCTGATCAATCAACTCTGCTGTTACTGCTTCTCTGATGACTGCATAGTGCTCTCCGCCCCATTTTACACTGCCTCTCGTGACATCTAGTGGTTAATTCCATGTTACACAAGGGTGTACGCATACTTATATTCAGGTAGTGTAGAGCTGCACATGCTAAGAATCCTCGGATCCTAAACCGCATACTCTTACTCCAGTTTACTATTGAAGTTTGTTCCTCAAGAGCAAAATGATGAGCCTCCCTTTTCGTGTCGACATCTACATACACTATGTGATCAACAGCGGTCTTCAACAGCTGGCTCAAAATGACTTACAACTTCGCGCCGCCCTCCATCGGTAATGCTGGATTCAGTATGGTGTTGGCCCACCCTTAGCCTTGATGACAACTTGCACTCTCACAGTCATACGTTCAATCAGGTGCTGGAAGGTTTCTTGGGGAATGGCAACCCGTTCTTCACGGAGTGCTGCACTGCGGAGAGGTATCGAAGTCGGTGGGCGAGGCCTGGCACGAAGTCGGCGTTCCAAAACATCCCAAAGGTGTTCTGTCGGATTCAGGTCAGGACTCTGTGCAGGCCAGTCCAGTACAGGGAAGCTACTGTCGTGTAGCCACTCGGCCAAAGACCGTGCATTATGAACAGGTGTTCGATCGTGTCGACAGATGCAGTTTCCATACCCAGGACTTCTCTTCAACAGTGGGAAGCAAGAAGGTGCTTAAACCATCAATGTAGGCCTGTGCTCTCATAGTCCAACGCAAAACAACAAGTAGTGAGAGCCCGCCCCCCCCCCCCCCCCCCCCCATGAAAAACACGACCACACCATAACACCACCGCCTCCGAATTTTACTCTTTTCACTACACACGCTGGCAGATGACGTTCATCGTGCATTCGGCATACCTACACCCTGACATTGAATCGACACATTGTGTACCGTGATTCGTCCCTCCACACATTACAGGCGTGATGTGTAGCTTATGGGCAGCCGCTCGACCTTGAAATCCAAGTTTTCTCACCTCGTACCTAACTGTCACAGTACTTGTATTGGATCGTGATGCGGTTTGGAATTCCTGTGTGAAGGTCTGTGTAGATGTCTGCCTATTACAAATTACGACGCTCTTCAACTGCCGGTGGTCTCTGTCTGTCAACAGACGAGGTCGGCCTGTGCGCTTTTGTGTTGTACGTGTCCCTTCAAGTTTCCATTTCACTATCACATTGGAAACAGTGGACCTAGTAATATTTAGGAGTGTGGAAATCTCGCGTACAGACTTATGACACAGATGATACGCAATCACCTGACCACGTTCGAACTCCGTAAGTTCCGCGGAGCGCCACCTACTGCTCTCTCACGAAGTCTACGATTATTGAGGTTGCTGACATGGGGTATATGGCAGTAGGTGGCAGCACAGTGCACGTAATATGAAAAACGTATGTTTTGGGGGATGCCCGGATACTTTTGATCACATAGTTTACTTACTCTGCAAACAACTTCTGTGCCTGGCAGATTGTACTTACCGGTCTGTCGCGTATAAGGACTACAGGTGTGAAAAATGCTTAAATGTGTCAGCGAGCGCTCTAATTAATCTAATCTTGAAACTGTATGCCATATTAAAACTGTATGCTAGAACAGTACTCAAACTTGGTCTCTCTGCCTTTCATGGACAAGTGCTCTACCAACTCAGCTACACAATCACGACTCACCCGCCCTCAGAGCTTGACTTCCGCCAGTACGTCATCATCTACGTTACAAACTTCACTCTGCAGGCTGTATCAGACTGTAAATTCATTCTTTAATCTAATCTTGTCTTCGGCGGCCCTACAGGAACGATAGGTGTGTCGCTACAGCATATCCTAAATTCGTCTTATAATACTTACTACGCAGCCTTCAGCGATATACATAAGCCTCTCTAGAAGCATTTTAGAGTTCATGTTTTCCTGAACTTCCACGACAATTTTCTGAAAACAATAACAGTCACGTTTCATGTTGCCTTTGTTTGTGTACGTTCAATACCCCCTGTTCGTCCAACTTCTTACGAGTTTTTAATACCTGAGTAATATTCTAGGACGGGTCGCACAAGAGTTTTGTAAGAAATGTGTTTTATACAGGATGGTCCATTGATAGTGACCGGGACAAGTATCTCACGAAATAAGCATCAAACGAAAAAACTACAAAGAACGAAACTCGTCTAGCTTGAAGAAGGAAACGAGATGGCGCTATGGTTGGCCCGTTAGATGGCGCTACCATAGGTCAAACGGATATCAACTGCGTTTTTTAAATAGGAAACCCCATTTTTATTAGGTATTCGTGTAGTACGTAAAGAAATATGATTGTTGTAATTGGACCACTTTTTTTTTTTTTTTGCTTTATGATATCTGGCGCTGTAATAGTCACAAACGTATTAGTACGTGGTATCACGTAACATTACGCCAGTTCGGACCGTATTTGCTTCGTGATACATTACCCGTGTTAAAATGGACAGTTTACCAATCGCAGAAAAGGTCGATATCATATTGATGTATGGCTATTGTGATCAAAATGCCTTGTGCTACGTATGCTGCTCGGTTTCCGGACGACGTCATCCAAGTGTCCGGACCGTTCGCCAAATAGTTACGTTACTTAAGGAAACAGGAAGTGTTCAGCCACATGTGAAACGTTAACAACGACCTGCAACAAATGATGATGCCCAAGTAGGTGTCTCAGCTGCTGTCGCGGCTAATCCGCACATCAGTGGCAGACAAATTGCGCTAGAATCGGGAATCTCAAAAAGTTGGTGTTGAGAATGCTACATCAACATCAATTGCACCCGTACCATATTTCTATGCAACAGTAATTGCATGGCGACGACTTTCAACGTCGTGTACAGTTCTGCCACTGGGCACAAGAGAAATTACGGGACGATGGCAAATTTTTTGCACTCGTTCTATTTAGCTACGAAGCGTGATTCACCAACAGCGGTAACGTAAACCGGCGTAATGTGCACTATTGGGCAACGGAAAATCCACGATGGCTGCGACAAGTGGAACGTTAGCGACCTTGACGGTTTAATGTATGGTGCGGCATTATGGGAGGAAGGATAATTGGCCCCCATTTTATCGATGGCATTCTGAATGGCGCAATGTATGCTGATTACCTACGTAATGTTCTACCGATGTTACTACAACATGTTTCACTGCATGACAGAACGGCGATGTACTTCCAAGGGACCACCCTGTATACTGACTGTATCCTAGCAACGAACCAAAGTCTACCAACAGTTTCCCTTTATCTACGACTGAGCATGTGTTATACTATTTCTTCATTTTTTTACAAATTCTTGCATTCAGATATTTGTATTTCGCTGATGTTGCTTCTAAGTCTGTCCAAGATAACGTGCCACGACCACGTACCAAGGAGGTCCAACCATTTGTTATCGTACTTTTTTCACTGTTAAGCGTTGGTAATCCTGGCTGGGCACTGCAGACTACAGCAAGTCACTTTATGGAGAACCTGAAACCTTCGAGCGCTCTGCCCCTACTCTGACCTTACCCCGTACCACAGCCTCGCCTGTTCGGAGCTGGTCGTACGACGTACATTTGCTATTCTCTCTCTCTACGAGAACTCTGGCTTACTTTGGAGACTCGTAATTATGTTGACTTACTAGCTGTGTTTACACACTTGGTCTGCGGTCGTTTGCGTGTCGGAACTAGTGCACAAGCTGACATTTTCGCTTGTTTATTGACTCGCTCTCTGCACTCCGCCATGAACTTCACAGACTTCTCCCCCGTGACTCAGTTGGCCATGGCAGGCTTTGTCTAGTTGTTGCTATGTTTATAAATCGGTGGCGTAAACTGCACATTCAGAACTGTCCCAGGATAGTGGTTCAGGTCTTCCTACAGCAAACAGAAATTATTTTTGAGTGAAGTATCATTTACGACGGTGCACGTCTGCCCACTCGTTCTAATGAATTTATTCAAGCTGTGAAGAATGATTACTCATTTACGGCTTCCAAAACATCTATATTTGACCCGAAACGTTTTCCAGCCATGAATAAAAGATGCGAAAATCAGAGGTGCGAAATTAGATGATTAACGAGAATGTTCCAACGATTTGTTACTTGTGTATGAATAGCCAAAGCACTATTGTGGAGAGGAGTACTGCCCTCAGACAGAAACGCTGACAATGTTAGTCAGTGTACAGATGCCAACTTAGATGTGGTTAGTACCAATATAAGGTTTATTTACTTTTATTACGTTATTGTAGATTAAAACTGAAGAAACTGCAAAAAGGTGGGAATTTAAGGAGATGGGACCTGGATAAACTGACTAAACAAGAGGTTGTACAGAGTTTCAGGGAGAGCATAAGGGAACAATTGACAGGAATGGAAGAAAGAAATACAGTAGAAGAAGAATGGGTAGCTTTGAGGGATGAAATAGTGAAGGCAGCAGAAGATCAAGTAGGTAAAAAGACCAGGACTAGTAGAAACCCTTGGGTAACAGAAGAAATATTGAATTTAATTGATGAAAGGAGAAAATATACAAATGCAGTGAAAGAAGCAGGCAAAAGGGAATGCAAACGTCTCAAAAATGAGATCGACAGGAAGTGCAAAATGGCTAAGCAGAAATGGCTAGAGGACAAATGTAAGGATGTAGAGGCTTATCTCACTAGGGGTAAGATAGATACTGCCGACAGGAAAATTAAAGAGACCTTTGGAGAAGAGAGAACCACTTGTACGAATATCAAAAGCTCAGATGGAAACTCAGCTCTAAGCAAAGAAGGGAAAGCAGAAAGGTGGTAGTAGTATATAGAGGATCTATACAAGGGCGATGTACTTGAGGACAATATTCTGGAAATGGAAGAGGATGTAGTTGAAGATGAAATGCGTGAAGAGTTTGACAGAGCACTGAATGACCTGAGTCGAAACAAGGCCCCGGGTGTAGACAATATTCCATTGGAATTACTGTTGGCCTTGGGAGAGCCAGTCATGACAAAACTCTACCATCTGGTGAGCAAGATGTATGAGACAGGCGAAATACCCTCAGACTTCAAGAAGAATATAATAATCCCAATCCCAAAGAAAACAGGTGTTGGCAGATGTGAAAATTACCGAACTATCAGTTTAATAAGTCACAGCTGCAAAATACTAAAGTGAATTCTTTACAGACGAATGGAAAAACTGGTAGAAGCCGACCTCGGCGAAGATAAGTTTGGATTCCGCAGAAATGTTGGAACACGTGAGGCAATACTGACCCTACAACGTATCTTAGAAAATAGATTAAGGAAAGGCAAACCTACATTTCTAGCATTTGTGGACTTAGAGAAAGTTTTGACAATGTTGGCTGGAATACTCTGTTTCAAATTCTAAAGGTGGCAGAGGTGAAATACAGGGAGCGATAGGCTATTTACAATTTGTGCAGAAACCAGATGGCAGTTATAAAAGTCGAGGGGCATGAAAGGGAAGCGGCGGTTGGGAAGGGAGTGAGACAGGGTTGTAGCCTGTCGCCGATATTATTCAATATGTTAAATATGTATATTGAGCAAGCAGTAACGGAAAAAAAAGAAAAATTCGGAGTAGGTGTGAAAGTCCATGGAGAAGAAATAAAAACGTTGAGGTTCGCCGATGACATTGTAATTCTGTCAGAGACAGCAAAGGACATGGAAGAGCAGTTGAACAGAATGGATAGTGTCTTGAAACGAGGATATAAGATGAACATCAACAAAAGCAAAACGAGGATAATGGAATGTAGCCTAATTAAGTTGGGTGATGCTGAGGGAATTAGATTAGGAAATGAGACACTTAAAGTAGTAAAGGAGTTTTGCTATTTGGGGAGCAAAATAACTGATGATGGTCGAAATAGATAGGATATAAAATGTGCACTGGTAATGGCAAGGAAAGCGTTTCTGAAGAAGAGAAATTTGTTAACATCGAGTATAGATTTAAGTGTCAGGAAGTCGTTTCTGAAAGTATTTGTATGGAGTGTAGCCATGTATGGAAGTGAAACACAGGCGATAAATAGTTTGGACAAGAAGAGAATAGAAGCTTTCGAAATCTGTGCTACAGAAGAATGCTGAAGATTAGATGGATAGATCACATAACTAATGAGGAGGTATTGAATAGGATTGGGGAGAAGAGGAGTTTGTGGCACAACTTGACAAGAAGAAGGGAGTGGTTGGTAGGACATGTTCTGAGGCATTAAGGGATCACAAATTTAGCACTGGAGGGCAGCGTGGAGGGTAAAAATCTTAGAGGGAGACCAAGAGATGAATACACTAAGCTGATTCAGAAGGATGTAGGTTGCAATAAGTACTGGGAGATGAAGAAGGTTGCACAGGATAGAGTAGCACGGAGAGCTGCATCAAACCAGTCTCAGGACTGAAGGCAGCAACAACAACAACAACATTACGTTATTGATATCTGACGGTAAAACTGTGATATAAAGATATAACTTAGTTAGTTACATTTTCTTTAAGATTTCTAATGACATTGTGGGGCGGCGAAGAAGTTGTCGAATGAGTTGTTTGAATGTTCATTTCACGTAACAGACTATTGCCGATGCAACATATGTGGGACGGCGAAGAAGTCGTTGTTTAATGTTGAATGAAAGTTGAACATTGCCACCTTAAATCACGCGAGCCTGGCAACTAATTTGGTGGCCAGTCAGAAAGCGAAGGGAAACTTACTGACCTTAGTTCCCAGTCTGCACGGCCACATTCCTGTACAGCCCAGCTAAACGAAAAATATCCATAGTTCTTCACGGGATTAGGGCTGCTTCAATAAAATTTAAAGTTCCAAACAAGATTTTATTATCTTAAAGGCTCACACAAATTACTCGAAACTTCTGAAAATGCTAAAGACATTAAATATTGTTAATTCAGCCAATCGTTTAATAGTTCAGAGGCGACTTCTACAGCAAGTTCCTCCCGAATAGTTCATTACTCTAACTAACGGTGCTCTATTAATAGTCCGCAATAATGTTAAAAAAAAAGATAAATGCTCGCCTTAAAAGTGGAGTTAGTCACCACTTGCCACGCGGAATTATACTTCACACGGACGGCACAATAACAGTTTGTTACCGAAGTCTAAACGATCCAGGACGGTGTACAGTCCTCGCGATTTTCAATGTCCGTTTACATTGCTAAGTACGCGCATGTCACAGCCCGCTATGACGTCACCCGAGGCGAGGCGCGATCGGACGTTAAGCTCGCGTGGACTAGGCGTTGGTCTAATGCGGAGTGAGCTTACTACTGCCTCTGCCGCTCTTTTTATATAGCTCCGGCGCGTACCGCCAAGAGAGCATCTGTTCTTTCCGTTCCTATGCAGATGCCTGTAGCCTCCAAATGATCGCTATCTCAGGCACATAATCTTAAATATCACATTTAATAATAGCTTTACAAACTTCTCAATTTTTGTATACATACATCTGAGCAGTACAGAAGCACGTAGAAAATCTCAGCCCGCTAAAATTAAAACTTTACTCTCTAGAATTTTTACAATGGAACCAACGGTAGATTGTTACCTCTGAACCATAGCTTTATCAAGACTTGTATCAGCTGTTAATTATGCTACAAGACTAAAACTTGGTGTAGCTTTGTTAATTGTCCTATCTGATCATTGGTCTTAAAGAATTTGTTTTATCATTAAAATTTAAAGTACTTAATCTATAATGCTTATGTACATTTTACTCACAAAAGTAGTTTTTACCAAATTACTAAAAAAACTAGAAGAGGTAACTGATTGTGGTATTTCCATTATTATTATTAGGGTGAACTGAAGGATCCTACCAATTTTCAATATTGTAGCTCTATTATTTCGCGCCTCTGATTTTTCCGAAAAACGCGGATTCTGGAGTCAATTTTAGTTTTATGGTTTTGGAAACCAGCACCACTCATTAATGACTTCTTACTGCACCTTCTCACCAAATTTTGGCTTCCTAGCGTCATTATTTAGCGCCTCCTATTTTTCTTTCAAAACGTGAATTTTACGTAAACTACTAATTTTATAACATTAAGATTTGTTACCTGAAACATTATTACATAGAACTATACTTTAACAATGTTTTACACACAAATCTTAATTTTTACTTTTATGTTAAATGTGGTGCAATACTATATGCAGGCGCGTTACGATGACGTGACGCTACTAGCAGTGAACTAGGGTAAGTCCCGTGCACTCGCTCGCCTCTGTATCTTATACATGATACAGCGCTTGCTTTGCTTCATCACCCCCTTTTTAATTTTCGTGAAAATCTATTTTTGAACAAAATTAAATTTCTAAAAGAACAAACAAGCGATGGATTACTTTAGTATACCTCTTTCAACTTAAGTTGCTTCTTCTTAGGAAATTCCTTATTACTACATACACAAAATAACCATACTCATATACACATAGAAAACCTAGTACAGAAGACATTCACAAATTATTTACATACATTTACATGGAAATATAAATTTTTCAATGGTTACAAAATAGTTATTTTTTTTTAAAAAAATCAGTCTCCTCCTGAAAAAGAAAATACACACGACTTTTATCACTGCAACGCACTCACATTTTTCTTTTACTATAATACTCGGCACTGTGGTGGGTGTCCTATTGTAACACTCATTTAATTTCACTGATTGACAAAATTGTGGGAGGAATTTGTATTCACTGTGGTTTGCGTCTCTACTTCCAATCTCCCTACCGCTTGTTGTCAGTCATTCATGCAGCCTGCATGTCCCTGAGAAACAGACAATACAGTCTAAGTTTCTGTTTTCAACTTATATCTAAGGTAGGACAAAGTACATTTTATGGTTTATATTCTGGCACTATTTTACTAATTGTGAAGTTGTCAGAAAGACATTTAGCACTAAGTCGTATCTGATACAATAGCTCCTACTTTCTTCTTTCATAAATAATCTTTTAGGTTCCTAAATAGTGAAAATTCTTTTAGCAAATTAATATATTAAGATCTTGCTTCAACTTAGAAAATTGAGTAACCTTTTAGTTTTAATGTACTCTGGCTTAATTATCGTATGGATTAGTTCATCAAAGAAGTCACTTGCTGACCAGCACTTTGCTTTATTGTATGAATTACTAAAGAAATTAGTTATTTTCAGTATACCGATTCCAAATTTCTGCATTTTCCAATATTTGTGTGTTTCTGTTGTCTGTTTAACTATTTATTTGCCTCAATCAAGATTTAGCGTTTTTCACCATTTCACGAGACGTGAGGGAATTATTCTTTAATCCTACATCATTTACTTCAATTTACTTACTTCACTTCTTCACCTTATTCATTTTCTCCCTTTTCCTCCAGATTCAAAATACTTCATTTCTCCACTTCTTTCTCCCTTTTCCTTTTGTCAGCCTATTGACGTCCTGTTTCTATATATTTGGTGCGATCCTCACACCACTTCCACACATCTCCATTTATTTAATTCTAAAACGCCATTGCTTGCCTCTATGAGCATTACCTTCTTACGCTGTTTTCCTTCAGACAACCTTATTTCTAGCAACATACTACCTTCTGCATAATCTCATGGATTATTCATATTCATACCGTACTTCGTATACTGCAAAGTGTCTCTCTTAGTTGTAGTTTCTAACCCTTTACAATTACATGAAATATTTTAATTTATTTATTTTAGCCATGTTTGCCTCTTATTGGTACTCAGACTTTTGTTTTGCCATTCACTAGGTAGATCCTTACTAAGAATACTTAAAACCTAATAGCATATATACAACATGAAGACATATGTGATTCTTACCTGTTATGATAGACCAGAAGAAGGGAATGAAACTTGAAAAGGAAATAAACTTTCACCCAGCTGGGACTGCACGGTACGCCAAACCGTGTATCCGCCAAAGAGTGGCAGACTCCCTACAGTAATTAATTACTGTTAATTTTAAATTCCTTTAGATCCACAATATTTCTTAGAACTAGTTCTCTCTTACTCTTTGGATATTCCAAACGATAGGCATTTGCATGAGGTTTACTTACTATTCTAAATGGTCCATGATATACATGCATAAACTTTTTAGTTTCTGCAGAAATTTTCTTTGATTTTTCTTTTGTTTTGACCAGCACTAGCTCACCAATTTTAAAACTAGTGGGGGAAGCCCTTGCATCATGCCTCTTTTTCCTATCTAAAGCTCTTTTGCGTATATTTGCCCTGGCCTGTGCTTTCTTCTCATCCAATGTACTCTGACTTAGAACTGGAAAGTCAATCATACTCGGAATGATATTATGTGGTTCCTGATTGAACATCAGCTCACACACCTCGTCTAATAAATCTCGTTCTATGTTCTTCCAGCTAAAGTAATTCTGATCAGTTGCAATTACATTTACATTTACATCCTGGGGCTCATCATGCTCTATAATCTTAGCTGTTTTCTCTAATCTGTCCACTAACTTTAAATCGAAGCATCTGACGACTTTTTCTACTTTTGTTTGCTGCACATCAGCCAAACTATCCTCTACCTCTGAGCAACTGCGTCCCTGCGCAATATTGCTGTTCATAAGAATGTCGTCACCTTCAACCATTTGTGGCACGTTTACACAGCTACTAGATTCTTTCACCTCGTTACTATTTCTACCCCCTTCATTCATCATTTCCTCCTCTCTAAAGTTTTGCAGTACTGATTCTACTTCTGCTACTTCTACTTCAGCTTTTAGATTGCCATTTTCATCGAAGATGTAAGCTTTTACTTCATCATTATTCCCATCAGTCTCAAACCCATTATCTATTTCTTCCCCATTATCTACCTTGAGTTCCTGTTCTTCCTTGACCCATTTTTCTAGTGTATCCAAAATACTATCCACTATTTTGTGAGAGTGGCTTAACACATCACTGGTATTATCTGTATTTATTTCGTCATCCATGTTGTCTGTCTGTGTATGTTGGCTGATTGTCTGTGTTTCCGTTACTGGCTGTGTTACTGTTACCGCCTGGTGAGCGCCAGTTTCCTCATAGACGGGATTTAGTTTCCCACACGCGGCCTGTTGTGTTCATCTGTGACACCACTAGATATAGTAGCATCATGACTCCCTTCTTGTCTTAATGGCATAGTATTTACTTCTCCACTTTCGTCATAGTAGTTGTTACGAAAGCGTGGTGAGTATCTACCCCCTCTTCCTCAGCCACGGCTTTGGTTTCGATAGTTTGTTTTGGTGTGCCTAACTTCCATATTTCTAACGTTCACGTTTCCATTATTTTGTACGTGATTGTTAGAAGATTTGTTATTCTGCTGCACCTGCTCCTCAGCAGCAGCTACTCTTTCCACTCTTTCCAGATATTCAATAAATTTGTCTATATTATCTCTAGGGGCGGAAATGATCCTCTTCTGCCAGTACCACGGCAGCTTACCTTCTAAACCCATAATGATCATATCTGGCTTCATCTTTTCTGTCAAATGTGACAGTCTTGAAACCCACTTCCTAGCGAAATCCTTTACTGATTCACGCCCTGGGAAAAACTTCTTACCACTCCAGAATTCCCTTAACACATCATTTTGTTTGTTATGTGACCAGTATTCGTTGAGAAATGCAGACTTAAATTCAGATAAAGTTTTACATTTGATCATTACATCCGCTGACCATCGCAAAGCATCACCTGACAAATGACTTCTTATAAATGAAATTTTTTCTCTTTCTGACCAAGTGTTGGGGAGAACATCCTCAAAGTCATTCCAAAATTCAAGAGGGTGAATGTACTTATCAGGATCAAAGCGCAAAAACTGTCGACACCCTATAAAAGCGGCGTCAACTGAAGTCACATGCTGTACAGTAGAATGACTAGAATTAACAGAGGTTACTCTATTTTCTAGGTTAGCAATGTTAGTATTTAATTCCTCTACTTGTGACTCTACTGCTTCTATCCTGGCAGAACATCTTTGTTCCACTGCACCACGAATTTCGGTACAGGTTTCTTTTACTTTCTCAATGTTTTTCTGACAAGTATCTACTTTAATTTGTACCTCTTTAACTTTGTCAGAGCAAAGTTTGGACTTGTTGCTCAATCTTTCGGACAACCTCACTTCCAAAAGTTCATCTGCCTCTTGATAATTTTTTTGAATTTGATCTATTTCACATTTGAAAGTACTATGCATTTTAGTTAACTGTTGCCCTACTTTTACTTGAATGTCATGATGAATAGCATCTATCTTATAATTCAAACTATTCCATTTTGATTGCAGTTCTTCTTTTAGTTCTTTATTACTATCCTCAATTTTAGCCTCAATTTTATTTTCCAACCCTTTATTACTAACCTCAATTTTATTCTCCAACTCTTTATTACTATTTTCAATTTTAGCCTCAATTTTATTTTGGTTTGATTCGAGTTTGGCAAACAGTATTTGCATCCAATCCGGAGCTTCTACCTTGATACTTTGTATCTCTTGACTTGACTGCGCTGGAGATATATTGAGCTCAGTTTCACTACCTGACAAAGTTAGCAACTCTACTGGCTCCCTTTTGACTTCTATTTCACTTATTGATTGCATCCCTGCACTCTCATTTAAATTAAAGTCATAATTTACTGGTGACAAATTACGTTCTAGTTCAATATTTGAGGGATTAATGGAACCATCCTCATTAAACTCAATTCCTGATCCTGAGGATTCTTGGTCAGAGACCGGTTCCCTTCTGAAATGTACACTACTTTCCATATCTTTTAGTTTGTTAGCAGCAGTTAATAAATATTTTAAAAGTCTTTGACTTAACTTACATGCTTGATTTCGACGAATGATGTCGTCGCGGTGTACCAGCAATCGTGATGCGACGCGTCGCGACGTATTGAAGGCAGCAGCAGCAGCTGTAGCGTCGAGTACCGCCACAGGAATCGCCTACTGCAATAGCTCCAGGGGGGGGGGGGGGGGGGGGCAGCAAGGCACCGTTGACCGCTCGGCGCAGCCGGCAGCTGTCTCGCAGATCAGCGCAGCTCCGCGATGACGCACCGTCTTCCTTTAGTCTCAGCGCCGTCGGCAGCCGCGATCCAGCATCGTCGCCTTCCTCACCATCGTCACTAACCAACGTACAGCGGTAGACACTTATTGTTTATACACTACACCCGCCTTTACTGGTAACACTGTTCCCACACTAGTTCAATTCAGTGTCCTGTTATTGCCTACCGAGTTCGTTAATTTATACCAATCGCTTTCACACATCGAGCACTTTTATTTGCTTTTAATTCAGTTTTCCCGGCCGATGCACCATATGTGGGGCGGCGAAGAAGTTGTCGAATGAGTTGTTTGAATGTTCATTTCACGTAACAGACTATTGCCGATGCAACATATGTGGGACGGCGAAGAAGTCGTTGTTTAATGTTGAATGAAAGTTGAACATTGCCACCTTAAATCACGCGAGCCTGGCAACTAATTTGGTGGCCAGTCAGAAAGCGAAGGGAAACTTACTGACCTTAGTTCCCAGTCTGCACGGCCACATTCCTGTACAGCCCAGCTAAACGAAAAATATCCATAGTTCTTCACGGGATTAGGGCTGCTTCAATAAAATTTAAAGTTCCAAACAAGATTTTATTATCTTAAAGGCTCACACAAATTACTCGAAACTTCTGAAAATGCTAAAGACATTAAATATTGTTAATTCAGCCAATCGTTTAATAGTTCAGAGGCGACTTCTACAGCAAGTTCCTCCCGAATAGTTCATTACTCTAACTAACGGTGCTCTATTAATAGTCCGCAATAATGTTAAAAAAAAAGATTAATGCTCGCCTTAAAAGTGGAGTTAGTCACCACTTGCCACGCGGAATTATACTTCACACGGACGGCACAATAACAGTTTGTTACCGAAGTCTAAACGATCCAGGACGGTGTACAGTCCTCGCGATTTTCAATGTCCGTTTACATTGCTAAGTACGCGCATGTCACAGCCCGCTATGACGTCACCCGAGGCGAGGCGCGATCGGACGTTAAGCTCGCGTGGACTAGGCGTTGGTCTAATGCGGAGTGAGCTTACTACTGCCTCTGCCGCTCTTTTTATATAGCTCCGGCGCGTACCGCCAAGAGAGCATCTGTTCTTTCCGTTCCTATGCAGATGCCTGTAGCCTCCAAATGATCGCTATCTCAGGCACATAATCTTAAATATCACATTTAATAATAGCTTTACAAACTTCTCAATTTTTGTATACATACATCTGAGCAGTACAGAAGCACGTAGAAAATCTCAGCCCGCTAAAATTAAAACTTTACTCTCTAGAATTTTTACAATGGAACCAACGGTAGATTGTTACCTCTGAACCATAGCTTTATCAAGACTTGTATCAGCTGTTAATTATGCTACAAGACTAAAACTTGGTGTAGCTTTGTTAATTGTCCTATCTGATCATTGGTCTTAAAGAATTTGTTTTATCATTAAAATTTAAAGTACTTAATCTATAATGCTTATGTACATTTTACTCACAAAAGTAGTTTTTACCAAATTACTAAAAAAACTAGAAGAGGTAACTGATTGTGGTATTTCCATTATTATTATTAGGGTGAACTGAAGGATCCTACCAATTTTCAATATTGTAGCTCTATTATTTCGCGCCTCTGATTTTTCCGAAAAACGCGGATTCTGGAGTCAATTTTAGTTTTATGGTTTTGGAAACCAGCACCACTCATTAATGACTTCTTACTGCACCTTCTCACCAAATTTTGGCTTCCTAGCGTCATTATTTAGCGCCTCCTATTTTTCTTTCAAAACGTGAATTTTACGTAAACTACTAATTTTATAACATTAAGATTTGTTACCTGAAACATTATTACATAGAACTATACTTTAACAATGTTTTACACACAAATCTTAATTTTTACTTTTATGTTAAATGTGGTGCAATACTATATGCAGGCGCGTTACGATGACGTGACGCTACTAGCAGTGAACTAGGGTAAGTCCCGTGCACTCGCTCGCCTCTGTATCTTATACATGATACAGCGCTTGCTTTGCTTCAACATGCTTGAACCGTAAACTGCTCGAATGATAATCAATTTGTAGCCTGCTTAAAGTTATTATTTATTTATTTTTTATGTTCATAAGCTGACACACATTCCAGTCGGTAGGTCCACAGAAAGGGGGGGGGGGGGGATATCTCACAAAAGTGTACGTCCTGTGCTAATTTGTAGGTATCCTTAAAGCCTCAGAACTTTCACACTTCTTTCACTTTTTTCTCTTCAAATTTCTTCCCTTGCGTCCTCCGACAAACACTACTTTACCCTTTCTTCTACTGTGCCAAATTTCCTAAAATTTTCACTCGTTAAACTACTTTTTTCACCAGGTATGTACCAAGAGACAAACTTTTAAAGGAATGCCAAATTTGAGAATTTATCCGAATAATGAACCTTTTAGCATTATAACATCAATTTACTCTACCAGTGAGAGGTTCATTTCTATTTGTGATGCAGAGGCGGGTGGTCGAGTGATACGCTGTTCATGGCAAATCCAGAGCTGTCAGTATCCTCCACTGTCCAGTCTCTTGTTGAAAACGGGACTTTTGCATATTGTCTTCCTTACTACTGCGATATGAATTTAGTAGTGCCACAAGTGCACAGATATCTTCGGATATTGTGTTTTGAGTGTTTCTCCGGTCAGCTGGCACTTGATGGTTGGAGTGCTGACACCCAAGTTTTGAGATAGCCTGCTCAAACCAACTGGCCACTGATGCGGTGTACATATGGATCGTTTAACCCAGTGAGCATCAACTACGGACTGAAGATGACGCACTGAAGCGCCGAAACTGGTAGCTACACAATAAGTAAGATCATAAGGACGGCTCTAAGCGTTTCATTTTCTTAAAAGTAATGGACATACAAAAGCCTAATTTAAAATTTCGTTAAAGGTGAACGGGTGTGGGACTGGAAACTGCACGTTGAATGCGTGAAGGAGACGATTCCCTACTTCGTACACATCTACAAACAGAGGATCAGCCTAAAGGACAAAATGTATCGCCAAGAATTTCACAAATTCACGGCTGAAGGCTTCTTCAGTATTTATCGTAATGAACAGGTGTGTGTGTGTGTGTGTTTGAGGTTTACGGGCGCTAAACAGCGTGGTCATCAGCGCCCAAACGCATAGAAACAGGAACACAAGCGGTGAAGGGACGAAGACGGACGCTGAACAAGGAGAACGGCTAAAAGACACAGGCCTGACGCAGTTCCAAATGCGCACATACAGAGGCAAAACAAGAGGATAAGAAACACACTAAAAAAGGAAAGGAAACACAAGGAAAAGAGAACAGATACCGAAGGGAAACAAGGAGGTAATCGTGACTGGCGGACCTCTTACCTAAAACCTGGGTGAGCCAGTCACCCCGCAGCACATTAAAACCTTCTCCCTAAAATCCGAGGCAACAGATTGGACAGGACACAAAACCGTAAGACCTTAACCACAGTCGCTGTGTCGTCTTGCAAAATAGAGGGCAAATCCGGTGGCAAGGAAACCACCGCCCTCTGGTCAGAGAATAAAAGACAGTCAAGTAAAATGTGGCGGACAGTAATCTGGATGCCACAAGCACTGCAGATTGGGGGGTCCTCCCGCCGGAGTAAAAAACCATGCGTGAAGGGACTGTGTCCAATGGGGAGGCGAGTGAGGAGAACCTCATCCCGCCTGTATGACTGGTAGGACGTACGCCATGGTCGCGTAGTGGCCTTTACCAGACGCAGCTTATTGTCAGAAACTGCCAACCACTCCTCTTCCCACTGATGCAGAACACGAAAACGCAAAAGGGAGGTTACAACATGGAGGGGGACGGCACATTAAACAACGTGAGGGAGGGAACATGCATCTTTGGCAGCCACATCCGCCAGTTCGTTTCCCCTAATACCCACGTGCCCCGGCACCCAGCAGAAAGAAACCTCCTTCCCCTGCCGTTGCAGGTGGAGTAGGGCATAATGGATGTTCTGGACGACCGTATCCGCTGGGTACAAGTGTTGCATGGTCTGAAGGGCACTCAGGGAGTCAGAAAAGACGAGGAACTTAAGACTGGTAACACATCTCATCTGCTCCAATGCCCTCAAGATTGCAAACAATTCGGCATCGAGGATGGTAAACGCCGCAGGAAGCCGTAACTTGACGACTCGATCAGGGAAAACAACAGCACAACCAACAGAGTCCCCCTGTGTAGAGCCATCTGTGAATACAGGTACATGGTCCGGATGCTGGTTTAAAATATCGTAAAATAAGGAGGTAAAAACAAACGCCGGAGTGCAGTTCCTCCGGTACTCCGACGAGTCTAGAAGGATGCTTGGCCTCTGGAGCAACCAGGGAGGCAGGCGAGTAAAACCTTGTCGTTGGGGGGCCACACAATTCTGGTCGGTCATCTTACCAAACATGAGTTACGAAGATCATAACGGATTGAGTACTGTTGCAATGGGCTTAAAGTATGATTACCTTCACCACATTTAGTGATTAGTAGAGATGTTCACTGAGGCACATTCAGGGTCATCTGAAAGACATGTAGATCTGAAGACTGTCTTGTAATCAGGATTCTCTGAATATCCACCATTCCTCGAAACTGCAGAGATCCTGTCACTCAGCGCAGTAATAATTTGGCACGAAAAGGTGAACTGTTATTTAGCTCGAGGAATTGGCATCAACTGCACGAAGAAATCGGCGGCGAGAACATTTTGAAGATGTGGAATTCAAACGAAAGAATTAGCTTGCTACACTAGCCCAGGCTAAGATGCCCAGAATATTGCAAACAAAAAATGGTGCAGTCGATCTTTTTACTCTCTTCAAAAGAGTTTGCATTGCCAATCTATCTGGTGATAACCTGAGAGAATGATTCAAATTTGACCATGATCCTTTTCTAATGTGTCTCTTCATTGAGAATTGTGTCTGTGGGGCCACGAAGTCAGAGTTGTGCGCAGCGTTAACTTCGTAGCGAGAAAGCGTGGACCTTGACATGCACGCCAGCGCAGTAATTACGATGGATACTTTCTGCATAATACTGTATCGAATGGACTATAACAATTACTTTCGAGTCAGTGTGCAACGTCTATGAGGAATATGCGCAAAAATGTTTAGATACAGAGTCTAATACTGCAGTAGATTTCAGGGCTTTCCTAGAGACGTCCACTACTATGGCACAGATGGTGAAGGTTTTGCTTCAATAGCCCATAAAATTAGTTTTCTCCACAACAACAGCTGTTGCAGTGTCAGAAGAATTTTTTTATCAAAGACACCAGCAAAATGAACTTCAGTTCAACGCTGATGACTGAAGAGGCAGGAAGAATGCAGTTGAGGATGCCAATCTGGTGGTGGTCAAGAAGATGATGATGATGATTATGATTACAATGTAATTCCAAAATTATTAAAACTGTAATGCCAAAACCTGATAATCTGAGTATTTTGCAATTCCTTTGTGTTAAATCCAAACTAGTCGTCAATCTTGTTGGATGTGAGGTCCGCCAGTTATGCAATACACCGTTTTTTCTCAGTACCCAAACATGTTTAGGCACCACTGTGCCATCATCAATGGGTTTTCGTTTTTATTTACTCTGTAATATGAATATCTTTGGTAAATGATTATAAAATTATGTGGATGTTTAGTTCAAACAATAGATCGTTTCTTTTTGTAAATATCTTTACATTTGGTGTTCATGAATTTTCTGGATCACTTGTGTTTTAATTACTACAGGTAGCTTGCCATGTGCAGCGAAACGATGTTGATGAGAACATTTTTGCTGGGAGTTAATCTATCTTCTAGTATTTAATTTAGTTTGTGGTGATGTTTTCGCGCCTATATTCGTTTTTACTTGCTTTTTCGTGTGGCAAGCACTTTTTGCACAACTAGCGGATTTCACATCCAATAATTTTAACTCCAAAGACGGCCAACACAATGAGCTGCAAATCAAAATGATGAATACTAGTCGTCAATTATTATGTCTTCCCGCTCGTTGTCAAATATGCGGGGTCTAGGAAACCTGCCTTATGGTTTCGCTAGAAAAACATTCAAACGAATAGTGTTAATGAGTTTTATCACAAAAGGAAAAGATTGCAACACTTATCTTTGTCAATTACACAGATGAATCGCAAGCAATAGGCAATGTTCTTCAGAATAAACAGTCCTCCGTCGCTGCTATACAAGTGCCTAATCTCAAAGCTGCAATGGAATTGCGGCGCAATCAGTCGGGAGCGGCGCTTGTGTCCACTTCACATAGGGGCCACTGCTGTTGGGTTGTCGGCCTGGAGAGCGGTCGGTGAGCATGGGATTGGCTGACTACTTCTCACAGCCGTCTCTTCTCTATCGTTGCCGACTGTCGCACCGGCGCTTGACTTTACGCCGTAACACTTTGAATCTCTGTATCTCAGGAAGTACTAGCGACCCGTCCCGTCTTCGTAAGGCCACACGAGTTTTCCATCGTAGCGGTAACGAATTACGTACAAACCTTCCTTGTGAATAAGTGGACATATTAGTGAGAACCGAATGAACGTCCCTATTGTATTTCCAGAGATTAACATTCACATACAGATAGAAAAATGCGGAAGGGGGTTTTAATCTTTAAAACACAATGAGGTGATAAAAGTCATTCCTCTTATCTGAACTGCTTACTGAGCTATTCCTAATCGCCGTATCTGTATCATTAGAGGACTATAAACGTAATCTCTTCGTTAATTAGTAATCCCGTACACCACTTCTTAGCGTATTGATTCTTCCTTACTGATCGCTTAAACTTCACCACTACCACATTGTGATCTGAATCTATACCTGTTCTGGGGTACGGCTTGCAACCCACTACCTGATATCGAATCTATGTCTGACCATGATGTAATCTAACTGAAATCTTCCCGTATCTCCAGTCCTTTTCCAAGTATGCGCTACTTCTACAGCCGTCCATCATTGCGAAAGTGTCACCGACGCAGGATTTTGTGCAGGAACTGCTCTCGCTCATGTCCCATAAATTTTCGATGGGATTCATGCCAGATGAGTTGGGTGGGCAAATCATTCGCTCGACAGTCCAGAATGTTTTTCAAACCAATCGCGAACAATTGCGGCTAGTTGACATGGCGCACTGTCATCTATAAAAAATTCGATCATGGCTTGGTAACTTGCATACCATGAATGGCTGGAAAATGTCTCCATGTAGCCGAACACAACTGTTTTCAATCAATGATCGGTTCAGTTGGACTAGAGTACTCAGTCCACACCAATTTGGAGCCATCATTAGCTTTCACAGTGCGTTCTTGACATCGTGGTTCTATGGTTTCCTGAGGCCTACGCCATATTTGAATCGTACCATCAGCTCTTAACAACTGAAATCGGGACGTATCTGAGCAAGCCACGGTCTTCCAGCCGTCTAAGGTCCAACCAATACCGTCACGGGCCTGGAGAGGCGCTGCAGGCCATGTCGTGCCATTAGCAAAGGCGGTGGCGTTGGTCGTCTGCTGCCGTAGCCCATTATCGCCAAATTCCACACCAGTGTCCTAAACGAAAGGTTCATCGTACGTCCCACATTGCTTTCTACGTTTATTTCACGCAGTGTGGCTTGTCTGTTAGCACTGACAACTCTACGCGAACTCCGCTGCCCTCGATCGTTAAGTGAAGGCCTGTGGCCACTGCTTTGTGCTTGGTAGGAGGTAATGCCTGAAATGTGGTATTCTCGGCACACTTTTGAGGTTGTGGATCGCAGGATATTGAATTCCCTGACAATTTCCGGAATGTAATGCACATACGTCTAGCTCCAACTACCATTCTGCTTTTAAAGTCTGTTAATTCCCGTCTTGCGGCCGTAATCACGTAGGAAATCTTTGCACATGAGTCACCTGAGTACAATTGCCAGTTCCACCAATGCAGTGCCCTTATGTACAGTGCGTACGTGGTACGACAGCGACCTGTATGAGTGCATATCGCTGTCCCACGAGTTTCGTCACCTCAGTGGATGGTTCAAATGGCTCTGAGCACTATGGGACTCAAAATCTATGGTCATCAGTCCCCTAGAACTTAGAACTACTTAAACCTAACTAACCTAAGGACATCACACAACACCCAGCCATCACGAGGCAGAGAAAATCCCTGAACCCGCCGGGAATCGAACCCGGGCGTGGGAAGCGAGAACGCTACCGCACATCCACGAGATGCGGACTCAGTGGATGTTGACAGGGTGTAACAAAAACGTATTGTCAAACTTTCGGGAATCCTACCTCACACATAAAATAACTACTTCATGTCCATGTTAGAGCTCATTTTCTATTTCACTTCATAACAACATTAATCCATAGACACACACGGAAGCAGAACGTACCAGAATTACATGAAATGTTTTCTTACATGAAATGTTCGGTATACCTTCTTGGTAACAGTATGAAACACTTTGCTAGTGTAATATTCAAAATGCCCTCCCTTAGCAATGATTCAAGCATCAATCCATCGTTGCATTATATACTTGATACTCTAACACATTTGGAGAATTCCATGTTATTTCACAGCCTTCCACAATACGGGCACGAAGACTCTGATTATCTCTTACCGGGATGCCGTACAAAAGAGATTTCAAATGCGCCGACCAATAGACGTTTAGTCGATTTAGGTCCGAAGAAGGCCAAGGAATTGGCCCACCTCTACCTATCCATGGAATCTGTTTTTTAGAAGCCTAAGAACATTAACGGTGCAATAAGGAGTAACTCCACTGTGCATGCAATATCTGTTTTGTCGCACTCGTAATGGCATATGTGCTTGCAGAATTAATATTCTGTAATAAATCATGGTAAATTTCTTCGTTGAACCTGGATGGAAGATGATCATCCCCTAACAAAAGTCACCAGCAATGCCGGTCCAAACATTGACAGAAAATCTTTGTTAATGAGGTGATTCTCCAGGGGTACATTAGTGAATCTGCGATTCAATGCTACGGTAGGTTGATGCATATATCCTTGCTAAAAGGAAATTTTGAACATCACATTTAGGAAAGTGTTTCATACTGTAACCAAGAGAGTACTGCGAACATTTCATGTAAGAAAACGTTTCCTGTAAGGCTGGTATGTTCTCTTTCTGTGTGTATTCATGATCAGTGTGATTATGAAGAGGAATAGAAAATGAGCTCTAACATGCAAATAAATCATTTCCGGATCCCTGTCATATAACAAATTTTCTATCTCTGAGGAATATTCCCTAACGATTCTCCACACATCCTGTAGATGTGGTGTAAAAGTGTTTGAGCAATGCAAATTGTACAAAATGTTACACACTACAAGAATGGTCTGAATGCTTTTTAGTCGTAAGATGCAAGGAAAGAAACAAAAACACAAAAATTTCCGTAATTTCATTGTTCTTAGGCTCACCCCCATCTAGCACACGGTTCTCGAGGTCGAAAACTTGGGTTGTGAACTTCAGATACCTATACACAACATACTTAAACTTTAAAAAAATGCGGACCTTTTCTAAGGTCCAGTTTAGCTGCCGACTGAACTAATAATATTTTACTTTGAATAACATCGATCATGATGGGTACAACCAGTTTATCCCCACTTATGACACCATCTGTGAAGAGCTAGAAATGTTTTGGCATAATCGATGTTTTGGGAAAGACTACACAACATCGTCGTTTCCGCCGTCCGGTTGGTCTCTGCAGCTGTGTCTCTCGGATCTACGTTAGCGCACAGCAGCACTCGTGTCGACTGAAACTCAATACTCGACTCGTTGACCATATATTTGTGTAATCATTCCGGAATTCTTTTTTTCATTTTCAGGCAACCTCTCAGCAACGGCACACTGTACTTCCCACCGTTCCGAGGTGAAGACTACAGGGACGAAGTACACTCCGCCACATACCGCTGCCGCGCCTCCAACCTGGGTGGCGCAGTCCTCAGCAGAGACGTCGTAGTCCGTGCTGGTGAGTACCACCGAAATTCTCTCCGTGCTTCAGCGGGACCAGTGGGTGAACTTTTCTATCTGGCGCAGGGGAAGGAAAGCATCCTTCTGGACACAGACGGGGCCAGTCGGAACAGACCGAGCAACAAGTCATCGTCTGCCACATGGCGTCATATGGCTGCAGTATGGACAGGCGTTTTCGGTTTAGCAGAGCTAGCATAGCTACTTCTCGTTCAAGCATCTCCTCAAGTCACGTCACGAGGCTGAAGTTCATCCTCTTCCAGTCCTCCCACCAAACAAAAATCCCTATCAGTGCCGGGACTCGAACTCTGATTCTTCGCTTAGCATTCAGCCATGCTGACCACTCAGCTTCGGAGGCGGACTCCTGGAATATGGTCATACTGTTGTTTCATTAGATTTGAATCTGCCGTCATGGCCGTCCAAGCCACAGATCTGAAAAACTTCAGAGTTTCAGGAAGTAAGTGTTCCGCAGTTACTCTTTATTCCTTCTTTCGTATACTCACAATCAGTATCAAGGCTAAAGCACCATTATCAAGCACTCATACTCGTTGAAACTATCAAAATCTTTAGTTTTGGAACTAGTTGTAACCAAATATATCAAAAAATAAAGTGTAGCTGAGGAATAGTTGCTCCCTGAAATATCAGTAGCTGAAGAATAAGATCTGCAACGTGTGTTTTCCTACAGCCTACACTCGCGAATGCTTCCATCGTAATACTGTCTGTAGAATCAGGACTCGTCGGAACACTGTGCCGCGTGTTGTCGTTGGGTGCAGCACTGTCGGCGTCCATCAGTTTGCTGCTCCATCAAAGAAGGACGCAACAACGTCGCACTGTTCATGTGGATACTTGTTTTAATGCAAACACAGCTGTGCAAGCAACATACATCTTTTTCAAAATTTAAATTTCATGGAAATTTTTGTCAAGCGGTTTGGTAAGGGTGCCATAAAGAAAAGAAAAGAAAGACAAAATAGCAAACAAAGATAACCAAGTAAAAGAAAACAAAATGAAAGAGACAAAAACAAAACACGATCAAGTACGACCCGCCTCCACGTGGCGGGACACGTGCAATGGTGGAATCGGATGCGGGAACTGGTGTGGTGGTTCAGCCACATCAGCGCCCATATACCGATCGCAGCGGCTAAGTGGTCAATAAAGAACCACCTTAAGCAATCAGGTGGTTGGTCGTAAAATCAGGGCAAGTGAAAAAAAAAAGTGTGCAAGCAGTAAGTCCGTCCTCTCGTGGGGCCTTTGAAATGCTCCATTGTGTTGGGTGTGGCCTTCCTGAATTCATTGATTTTATATTTACATGATACCGCTTAACATGCATGACCAAACATTTTTACAATTTGTGACTTTTGTATACCTGCATTATTGCAAACACGCCGGTGCGAACAATATGTCCATCGTCTCGTGTAATAGTCACGTGGGGCTCTTGAGATCCTCCACGGCTTTAAGTACGGCCGTCCTCAATCCATCACTTCTATATTGACATGACACCTCCTTACATATTTTCTCACACTCTTTTATAATTCCTGACATAATTTATGTAGTAGTAGGTGGTTATAATTAATATTCAGCTACTCACAGAGTTACGTGCGGGCTATAATCATCGCGCTACAGCGAAACTTTGTAAATATTCTACTGTATTAATGCGGAAAAATTGGTTCCAATTTCGGCCAACATGTGCAAATTTGGAGCTGTGAGTGCAAGAAAGACGTATACAAATGTTTCCATAAGTAATGGATTACTAAGGGAACTTTGGCAGAAAAAGGGCAAACAAGTGAAAAAGGCATAATGATCGTTTTATTATTAACCGTCATACACAAAGTTTGTTCAGTATGAGCACTAGAGACATCGACGAGATTCTGCGTTCCTTAAAACGACGTGATCAACAGTCGCACGCAACACTTCCGGTGATATGTGAACAGCGTGTTCCTGTATACTGGCCTTCAGATCAGCTAACGACCGATCGTGTCCCTGTTAACTGCGTTATTTTAGATATCTCCACTGCCAAATGTCATGTGGATTCAGATCAAGTGTTTCTTGCACGCTCTGCAATTGAAAAACCAATGGAGATAACACGTTCGGGGAAGGTTGGATTAAGCAGACCTTTCAGTGGGCGAGCGATATGAGGTATTGCTCCATCTCGCGTGAAAACAGTGGTCTCCATATAGCTGCGCTTTTCCAAAACAGGACTCACATGCTGTACAGTGAAGTCTCGATGACGTGCAGACGTAACATTACACCCTTCAAGCCCTCTGGGTTTATTCCCTTCAAAGACTGAAGGACCGAGTCACATACGACGAGTGCAGTTCGTCTTCGTGCACAACACGCAGTTTAACACTACTCCAAATTCAGCAGTTGTGTGCACCTTATGGTACAAAATGTGCCTCGTCGCTCCATAGAATATTGCCTGTCCACGTGTCATCAATTTCGATTCATGCCAGAAACCGAAGATAAAATTCAAAATGTTGCTGCAGCTCATGAGGTTTCAGTTGCTGCACCATCGCTGTCTTGCAGAAGTAACAATGTAATGAAGATCGCAAAAATTCCTGGGGTTTTGTCAGGGGGTGGACAATTCTCGGGACACTGCACTAACTCTAGCACTACCCGGGGCACCTGCTGCATGGCCAGTTACAGCAACACCAACATCGTCAGTAACTCACACCTGGACACGACGCCTTTCTCTTCCAGCTGCAACACCAGCTCACCCGTGTCTTCCAATTTCATTATCATCTTCTTTAAACCATTTTAAGACATTGGGCTTCTCCTCAGACCTTCCAGTCTGCGATACTGTCTATGAATCAATGAATGATAATAGCCTGTGTTGTCCCATTAAGGACAAAGGCCTCCTAGAGGTAGGGGTAGCTGCTTTTAAAGACTCATGCGGTGAGCTAGTCCGCGTAGGAGGGTACCACGCTAAATGCACACTACACATTGACTTACACTTGATCACTTGGTTGTAGTTCTGCTTCTTCCCACTCCTTTCTGTTTCTGGCTATGCTGCTCCACTGCCTTCCTGCTTGTTTTCTGAGTGAGTCCGACCATTTGCGTCTTGCTCTTCCTGGGAGTCTGTTACCGATGTAGGGGTCCCATGTTGCAGCCTCGCCACGTAGCCTGTTGTGCTATGTCCATTGCTCAAAATGCCTCTGAGCACTATGGGACTTAACTTCTGACGTCATCAGTCCCCTAGAACTTAGAACTACTTAAACCGAACTATCCTAAGGACATCACACACATCCATGCTTGAGGCAGGATTCAAACCTGCGACCGTAGCGGTCGGGCGGTTCCAAACTGTAGCCCCTAGAACCGCTTGGCCACCCCGGCCGGCTTGTCCATTCCTGCTGATGTGTTGTGTATCGAGGTGTTTGATGTTCTGTCTTTCAGAGAGATGCCAAAGATCTTCCATTGCATTTTGCTTTGGCATACCTGTAGACTGTTTCTCTTGTTGGCTTTGAGAGCCCATGTCTGACATCCATATAACAACACTGCAAAAACGCAGCTTTCGAGAGCCTCCATTTTGAGCCTCCTGGTGAGGGTTCGGTCTAGCAATATGAACTATAAGACCCAGAAAGCTTTCCAAGCTAATAAAAGTCTTCGTTTTGTTCGGCTTCTGCACCACTTGTTATGGCCGTTTGCTACTTGTTAGCAGCAGACACAGTGGCTGAACCAATGACTGGGACGGTGTGGAGTTGTACAGTTATTTATTGAACTTTCTTTACAATTTCTCCCTCGTCGTCGCTGCCCAGCCTACGGATCCCTCCGCCTGGCTGCTGCTGTGTAGATTCTCCGAGAATGCGTGCCACGTGTGTCGCTGATGGCACTCGGGAGCCCCAGGCCACCAGTGCTCCGCTGAAGTCAGGATGCCCCGTGGTTGAGATGAACTCGTCCACGCGCCATGGGGCCAGCTGCTGACGCCTGCTGCACCGGCAGCTGGGAAGCCGTCAGTCGCGATGTCCCTCAGGTCCCGACATGGACGGACCACGCGCGCGCCGTGGGGCCGGGTTGTGAGGTCCTGGCGTCAGGCCCCGGCGGCGCCTGTGACCGAGACCGCGCTGCGGCCGGTCCTACTGGAAGTTCTCGCTGTAGTTCTCGGTGCCGATAGAACTCGGGCCGACCCCAGGACTGAAGTTGACATCTGGCGGCGAACGGATGACTCATGCGAGCTGGAACAGACTTCCGGAATCGTCACCTATGAAGATTGAACATTCGGACATGGACCACATCCCGCCTCAGAACCGAACTGCTTCGTAATGGCTTGCTGCCTGCGCTCCACGATTTATATCCGGCAGGATGACGTTTTTTACCCTCAGTGGTAGCTTTTTGTTATCACTCCCGCAGTCAATTGCAGCGTAACTTAGCGTGCCGGCCTCACTTCCCCTTACTCAGCACTCTCCAGGCTTCGCTCGGCGCTCGGTCTGTGTGCGCCCTTGCGTCAGTCTGTTGGTAGACTGCTGCTGTCAGCCAGGCTATCTGTGTGTGACTACTTCGCAACGCCTCGGTCGCCGGCATGCCTCTGCTTTGCCATTCTCCACAGCGTGAAGCAACGCTTACTACATGTGGCCGCAACAGTTATATTCTTTTTCCAATTTGTTGTTAAAGGAAATTATTTGGCCTAGGGATATGTATTCTAATACACACATTAGTTCCGTTCCTTCGAGATGTATTGAGGTCTCTAATCAATTTGTCGTTACTTGCGTTTTAGATTTGTTCATTGAGAGTCCTGCCATCTTGCTTTGCGTATTAAGTTCGTGGAGCATTGATTGGAGTTCCCTTGCAGTTTTGGTGAAGAGGACTATGTCGCCAGCGAACCCAAAATTTATTAGTCTCTAATTAGTCTCTTATTAGTCTCTTACCTTTGACACACATTCCGTCTTTCTTATTCCATTCCACTGTGTCTATGCAGCACTATAATTGTTACCACTCACATAAATCAGTTTCACTAACAGCGTACGGTATCAGTTCTCGACAGCTATACCGGTCACTCATGCTACGGCTTGTCAGATAACAGCATGGATGTCATACAGTCAAACAGAGAGTGCACAGCGCCAGATTTACATTGCCTGACCACAAATGAAACTGATTTTTTCAGCCTAAATCTATCAAGTTTCTGTGCCATACGATAATTACAAACCTCGCTTGACCTCCGTCAATAGTTTCTTTTTAATTATAAACCTGTGGTACATTAGTCGCTTATGGAGTCTGTGCACAGCACATAAAACTGATACAGTGCTGATTAAAATTGTGTGCCAGACCGAGACTCCAGTTCGAGACCGTTGCCTTTCGCTGGCAAGTGCTCTACCGACTGAGATAATCGAGCACGATTCACGACCCGTCCTCATAGCATCAATTCTGCCAGTACCTCGACTCCTACCATCCAAACGTCACAGTCTTGATCTGCCAGGAAGTTTTGTACAAGCGCACACTCCACTGAAGAGTGAAAAATCTCATTGTGGAAACATTCTCCAGGCTGTAGCTACGCCATGTCTCCGCAGTATTCTCTCTTCCAGCAATGCTAGTTCTGGCAGGTTCGTAGAAGAGCTTATGTGCAGTTTGGAAGGTAGGAGACGAGATACTACCAGAATCGAAGTTGTGAGGGCGGGTTGTGAGTTGTGATTGGTTAGATCAGTCGGCAGAGTACTTGCCCACGAGCTGCCAAGGTCCCGAGTAGGAGTCCCCGCCTGGCACACAGTTTTAATCGGCCAGGAAGTTTCTTATCAGCCCATGCTCCGCTGAAGAGAGAAAGTTTCATTCTGATAGGTTGCCATTTTAACTACAATGGATGTCGTATACAGTATTATATTTATCATACGTGTGTTCAGATTAGTTACGTAAGGTCAAACTTATCATGTCTTATTTGTTTTAGCAGATCTGAAGATGTTCAAATTATGACTGAAACCAGTAATTATTGTAAAGAGAAATGTGAGAATATTACATACATTTTACTGCAAGTATTCAATAACGATTACTGAATGAGGAACCCTATGCGCAAAATGTTCGTGTATGGAACGTTAGTGGATTTACTCCTACCTACTTCGTGAGGGTTTGCTGAAATACTAACCGTCTTCAGATACAAGTATACAGAGTGCTTGTTTTAAACTGAGGCAACTAAATGACTCGAAAACAAAGCAGCACACGAAAAACAATTTGTAGGTGAAAAGATAATATTGGTAAAGGGACATCTGTGCTACAACTCACCACCTCCTAACCACTTCTCCTGCGTAGGTGGGGTCAATTTTGTATTTTCATATGGGAATCTCCCATTTTTGCTGCGTATTCGGATTCTAAGTCAAAAAAATACCTATGGTTTACTCAAACGTTTGACAGTGTTGTCCTTCACAAATATCAGGCATACCTGTTTCTTCCATTAAGGACCGACGCATTTAATTCTACATTTCGTTTACGTTTTAAATGCAAACGTTTGTGTTCTAACAGTTGACACTGATGATTAAACGTCACTTGAGTGTTTCAAATGTGGTTGTTCAGTATAAATACTATGGCTAAACATTGAAATTTGTGGCAAATAAACCACTTTCATGGTAATATAGTCTACTGTTCCCTACGGTGTTGACTGGTTTACGCCCATCCAACGGCCGTAACTCTCGCGTTGGTCGCTACACAGCTACCGGAAGAATACACACCAAACCACTGTAATAAGGTAAAATGTCCATCAATTGATAAGAGACAGGCGTACCCCAATGGTGGGAGGCAAACGGACTCACCGAAATTAAGCGCCTCTAAGGAGTTAGACAAGGGGATGTAGCGATTTCAAGCATCCGGATGGTGACAGAAAACTATTACATCGACGTCCTTTTTACTGGATCACGCTGAAGGTAGTTTCTAACCAGACGTTGAAATGAGTAACCGTATTGTACTCTACAATAGGATCTGCAGCACTTAAGTCTAATTCCCAGTCAGTGCGGAAAATCATACATTGGGGGGGACACTCCGCACTGTAGAAGAGAGGTGCCGCCAACACAAGCGCCACCAAATCAGCCGTGGCTGACCACTGTATAAAGATTGGCCATACTATGGATTATGAAAAAAGAAATATTCTGTCGTCGTCCTACTTTTGGAACTGCGTTACTAAAGAGGCCATCGAAATCGGACTACAGGACGATCTAATTAATAAAGGTGGCCTTCAACTTAGTCAGGCTTGGAACCCTGCACTTACCCTGGAGAGAAGGATGCGGTCCCAGAGATCGACGACCGCCACCGACGCCGGCAGCAGGGAGACTGCGGACCCCAGTTCAGGCCCAGGCGCCGCTTCCCCCAACACCTCCGAAGACATCAGGAGAGGAACGTTGGAGGGGGTAAACGGCTAGTATATATAGGGCGCCGAGAGGAAGAGCACAGCATTCGTCAGGAACCACCTGAAGATGGCAGCGTATACGTCTGCCGAAATATTGTGGAGAAATTACGACGTTACCCGGCCGGATACGCGAGAGCTGTTCCCTTGCTGGTCTAGGAATGGTAGAACGATGGGTTCGATGACGGTTTCGATGTACCGTGCACTATTCAGTGTCCCCTCGACGATCACCAGAGGTGTACGGCCAGTGTAGGAGATCGCTCCCCACACCATGATGCCGGGTGTTGGCCCTGTGTGCCTCGGTCGTATGCAGTCCCGATTGTGGCGCTCACTTGCACGGCGCCAAACACGCATACGACCATCATTGGCACCAAGGCAGAAGCGACTCTCGTCGCTGAAGACGACACGTCTCCATTCGTCCCTCCATTCACGCCTGTCGCGACACCACTGGAGGCGGGCTGCACGATGTTGGGGCGTGAACGGAAGACGGCCTAACGGTGTGCGGGACCGTAGCCCAGCTTCATGGAGACGGTTGCGAATGGTCCTCGCCGATACCCCAGGAGCAACAGTGTCCCTAATTTGCTGGGAAGTGGCGGTGCGGTCCCCTACGGCACTGCGTAGGATCCTACGGTCTTGGCGTGCATCCGTGCGTCGCTGCGGTCCGGTCCCAGGTCGACGGGCATGTGCGCCTTCCGCCGACCACTGGCGACAACATCGATGTACTGTGGAGACCTCACGACCTACGTGTTGAGCAATTCGGCGGTACGCCCACCCGGCCTCCCGCATGCCCACTATACGCCCTCGCTCAAAGTCCGTCAACTGCACATACGGTTCACGTCCACGCTGTCGCGGCATGCTACCAGTGTTAAAGACTGCGATGGAGCTCCGTATGCCACGGCAAACTGGCTGACACTGACGGCGGCGGTGCATAAATGCTGCGCAGCTAGCGTCATTCGACGGCCAACACCGCGGTTCCTGGTGTGTCCGCTGTGCCGTGCGTGTGATCGTTGCTTGTACAGCCCTCTCGCAGTGTCCGGAGCAAGTATGGTGGGTCTGACACACCGGTGCCAATGTGTTCTTTTTTCCATTTCCAGGAGTGTATTTTCGCTTACAACATTTTTTCGAACGACGCGTCGTTTTAAAGGTATTTAGTTGTCTGAAGTTAAAACAAACACCCTGTACAGCACACTTCATGTCAGTTTGGCGCTTGCTGCATGCCTCCTACATTTAGTTGCAGTTTCTATGACCAGCAGTGAAGTTTCGACGGCCGCCGATACAAGCACTGGCAATACAGAGAGCAAAATTAGCTTATGGGCCACGGCGCCTGTACCACAGGGCACGCGAGGCAGTCGGCAAATACTCGGCGCTCGGCTCATACCTGGCTAATGCGGCAGCTCGCGCCTGACTTGTCCTACAGGAGGGGAGAGGAGAGGAGAGGAGAGGAGAGGAGAGGAGAGGAGAGGAGAGGAGAGGAGAGGAGAGGAGAGGAGAGGAGAGGAGAGGAGAGGAGAGGAGAGGAGAGGAGAGGAGAGGAGAGGAGAGGAGATCCTGTTAACGCGAGAGCGCTGCAGCCGCCTCAACTCGGCAGCCATAATAACGCAGCACTGGCGTTCCGTCTCGCCTAATATACCTCCCGCTCTCTGAACCGCAACACACACCCCTTCTCAGGATACGTTCGTGTGGGAAGACCCTTCACAAACAGGGACCTCATATTGTGTTGCTTGCTCCGCAGCTGTGACCCCACTACGAACAGTATTGTTCGGTTTTTCAGTGGTCGACATACCACCCCTACTATTTTGACGGGTAGTAATTTTGACAGGTGGTGGTTAACAACTCTTAAATATTTTTCGAATATCATGAATGTACTAACCCGCCCAGATAGCCCTGCGTGTTAAATCGCCGGTTCCGGGACGGGGAAGTGCATTCGTTCCAGGTCGAATCCGCCCGGCCGTTTAACGGGGTAGACCAGAATAGGAAATTTTGAATTAAAACCAGTCTCGGTTTTCCCTTTATTAACAACGCGTTTCGCTTTTGTGGGACGTCTTCATGTTATCTTAAAATTTTCCTTTTAGAACGTATTAAGAACTATAAAACGGCTCTGTGCTAGACTGAAGCGCGCACCGAATCAGATGAACCCACAGACGCCTTTTCCATTCCCAACATTTTAAAGCCATCAAATGGTTCTGTGCTGGACTGATGGTGAAAAGCGTTGTCAATAAAAAAAAGTCGAAAGATATTCTAATATACGGTTGCTGTACCAGGCGGTATAATGGAGTGGAAGAAATCTTACCAACACAGAATTTTTAGCCTAAATTTTTACTGACTTAAAATGTTCCTCACAGTGCCTATTTTTTTAAATTCAGTCAAATGAAGTGTGCCATAAATTTTGAAATGCGTTAAAACCGCGATATATTGCGTGGGGGCCCGATGCGCGAGAGCGCTCGAATGCAACTAAAATAAAACCGAAGGCACGTGCTTGTCTCGTGTCTGCTTAATTTCTCGTGTCACTTGTATTTTCTTATGTGAAGTAAAGCGTGAGTGCTCGGAAATGACAAACAAATGAATGCATTCAGACAGAAAAGGTTCGAAAAGTAGTTCCAGTCGTGCAAAAATATAACCAAGTGGAAGCCAGTTAGTCGATACCATTTAGTCAAAATGAGACTTTTTCGACACAGGCGAAAAAAGGCCACCGCTACGGTGCTAGCAATGCCGATTAAACATTGGCTTAATTTCAGTATTAAAAAACACAAGTTAAGACAATATTTTTTCAAGCTGGCGGGAACTGTAACTCTTGAAATATGCATGAAATTACATAACTCCTTTTTTAACTTGTAAATCGGTGTCTTTTCTTCTGCAGTACACAGACTTTTTGCAATACACTTTAATTACAATCTTTGATGCACTTTTTATCTACATCTACATCTACAGCCATACTCCGCAAGCCACCTTTTGGTGTGTGGAGGAGGGTACCCTGAGTACCTCTATCGGTTCTCCCTTCTATTCCAGTCTCGTATTGTACGTGAAAAGAAGGATTGTCGGTATGCTTCTGTGTGGGCTCTAATCTCTCTGATTTTATCCTCATGGTCTCTTCGCGAGATACACGTAGGAGGGAGCAATATACTGCTTGACTCTTCGGTGAAGGTATGTTCTCGAAACTTTAACAAAAGCCCGTACCGAGCTACTGAGCGTCTCTCCTGCAGAGTCTTCCACTGCAGTTTATCTATCATCTCCGTAACGCTTTCGCGATTACTAAATGATCCTGTAACGAAGCGCGCTGCTCTCCGTTGGATCTTCTCTATCTCTTCTATCAACCCTATCTGGTGCGGTTCCCACACTGCTGAGCTGTATTCAAGCAGTGGGCGAAAAAGCGTATTGTAACCTACTTCCTTTGTTGTCGGATTGCATTTCCTTAGGATTCTTCCAATGAATCTCAGTCTTGTATCTGCTTTACCGACGATCAACTTTATATGATCATTCCATTTTAAATCACTCCTAATGCGGGACGATTTTACTGTCGAAAAAACTGACGTCTATTTCAGTGTGTCGCCTTTTTGTTATAAAACAGTTTTTGAAATATCCCTACGCACTACGATAGACAATATCGTCAGTTTCACAGCAGTTTTTGGAATTTCGTTCTAGGTTGAAAACTGTCCCTTTCAGGTCTCCCACTAACCGCTCTCGCACTCCGATGTCGTGTAGGGTCCTGTAAGTCCAAGTTTTTTTACTTAATAAAATACAGAATACAATCTATAACCTCTCTCAAACGGCACTAACCAGCATTGAAGGGTATATGAAGCGTGTCGAAGGAACGCGGACAACATTGCAACCGTTGTTCTAATGCGATAAAGGAATGATTCATAAACACTATTGTAAGGTGCTTAACATGTTATTAGGAAGGCAAAGAGTATGTGGTATGCAAATAGAACAGCTAATTCACAGGATAACATTAAAACCATATGGTCAGTTGTGACGGAAGTGTCTGGTCAGCAGCACAAGATCGACGATATAAAGTCAGTTGTAGTAAAAATATTTCTGTTACTGACGAATCAGATATATGTACAGTATTTTACAACCATTTTCTTAGCATTACTGGTGAATTACATAAATATTTAGTTTCTACAGTTAACCATGTAACTTCCTTGGCAAATTCTATCCGAGATTGATGTCTAAAATACTCCTCTGTAATACATACAAGGACAAGATTGAGTCAATAATTAAATCACCGAAGACTCAGGACTCTCGTAGTTGTGATGGAGTACCTAGCAGAACATTAAAGTACTGTACTACTGTGATGTGGGGTCTGAGTGGGGTACAGCCAAGTGGGGGGTGCCCCAGGGATCAGTGTTGGGACCACTCCTGTTCCTTAATTATATAAATGATATGCCCTCTAGCATTACAGGTAACCCTAAAATATTTCTGTTTGATGATGACACTAGCTTAGTAGTTAAGTATGTTGTGTGCAACAATGGGTCGGTTTCAAATAGTGCAGTTCATGACCTAAGATCATGGCTTGTAGAAAATAAACTAATGGTAAATCACAGTAAGACTCAGTTTTTACAGTTTCTAACACACAGTTCAACAAAACCTGACTTTTAATTTCCCAGTATGGGCACATGATTAGTGAAACTGAACAGATCAAATTTCCATACGTTCAGATAGATAGTAAAGTGTCGTGGAAAGCCCACGTTCAGGATCTTGTTCAAAGTCTTAATGCTGCCATTTTTACTGTTCGAACGGTATCTGAAGTGAGTAACCGTTCGACACGAAAATTAGTCTACTTCGCTTATTTTTATTCTCTTATGTCGTACGGTATTATATTTTGGGATACTTTTGTCCCAAAGACGGGCGGTTCGGCGAAAAGTGGTGTAAGTTCACGAACCTGTCGTCGACTCCTGGTTACGAGTCTGGGAATTTTGACATTGGCCTCTCAATATATATTTTCCTTGCTGTCATTTCTAGTTAAGAATATTAGCTTATTCCCAAGGATGCTACTCAGTTAATACGCGGCAGAAATCAAACCTGCATTTGGACCGGACTTTCTTAACTCTTATGCAGAAAGGTGTGCAATATGCTGCTGCATCTACTTTCAATAAGCTACCACTTACACTCAAAAATCTTAATAAGTAATCCACGAGCTTTCAAATCGAAACTGAGGACTTTCCTCATGGGCCACTCCTATTCTGTCGAGGAGATCCTGAAAAATTAAGGTGATTCTTGTTGTATTGTTGATTAAGTAAACGAAAACTTATGGATTGACTTTTTCCGGGCTCACAAACACTTTGTTTTTATCTGTTATTTTATATTGTAGTATCATGTACTGACACGTTTCATGATCTTGGAGATTTGCTCCTCAGTTTGGTCCTACGGTACTTGACGAGTAAATATATAAAAAAATAAAACGCCCAAATGGGCATAATCATTGAGTTTCGGGCCAAAGGTAAAAGCATTTCCTAAATGTGATCGAGAGCCGCATTAGTTAAAGTACACCGTGCATGGAAAAATGGCGCTGTCCAAAACCGACATCGAGGCACCTGTGGTGCACCGCAAGCCAGACAGAGATGAACGACGGCTGCGGAGGTGGAGACAGCCGAACAGAAGTCAAATGCTGAGCAGCTGACCTCCCAGAAGAACCAAGCGGCTACCAACACCGTCAGCTCAACGACTGCTCAGAGAACGTGGCTGCGATGGGCCTCCGCAGCAGGCGATGGCATGTGGCCTCTTTAGATAAATCATGTTTTATGCTCCATTCGACAGATGGCCGTTGACATGTACGGCCCTGCAGCAATTCCTGAAGAGTCCAGTCCGCAGAAGGGTGCTTTAGGGTCTGGGGAATGTTTTCCTGGCACTCCCTAGGTCATCTCGTCAATCAAAAAGGCATAATCGATCAATACGAGTATGCTTGGGGACCATGTCCACCCCTGCATTCAGTTTGTTTTCCCTCGACACGATGACATCTACAAGCATGACAATGCAATGTGTTAAACAACTCGTCGATTCGACGCCGGTACAGAGAAAAATAAAGGGGGCAGCAATAAAATAAGAATATCTGTGCCAGACGAAAGTGGTTACAGAACATTCTGTGAACATCGGGCGTTGCGATCTTCCGGCACAGTCACTTTTTTTCTACTTGTGGCGGACTTCATTTTTCATTTACACTGTTGCTCCAAAACATTGCGGTCACCTACGTAATAGTATTTGACCCAACTTTGGAGCTCAGTATGGCAGTGACTCTGCATGGCAAATCGTTGGTCGGATGTCGAAGCTTTGTAACCCAGACAATTATGCACCGGTCACGAAATTACCCTAAATTACGGGACGGTGGTCTGTGGGCTGCCAATGGCATTCCACATGTGTTATCGGGTCCAGTTCGGGCGAGCTTGGAGCCCAAGACATCAACGTTTATTCACTAGCGCCCTCCTGAAACCAGTGTAGCGCGATTCCGGCCTTGTTACACGGAGAGGTTACCCTGCTGCAAGATCCACAGTCGTCGGGGAAGACATCAAACACAAGAGAATGCAGGAAATGCAGGTCCAAAAATGGTTCAAATGGCTCTGAGCACTATGGGACTTAACTTCTAAGGTCATCAGTCCACTAGAACTTAGAACTGCTTAAACCTAACTAACCTAAGGACACACACATCCATGCCCGAGGCAGGATTCGAACCTGCGACCGTAGCGGTCGCGCAGTACCAGACTGTAGCGCCTAGAACCGCTCGGCCACCCCGGCCGGCGAAATGCAGGTAATCAGCAAGAACATTCACGTAGGCCACGTGTATTTAGGGCCTTCGATTACTACCTCTTGTGCCATAGAAGCCCGATTCAACGGATTCACTCCATGATACTGTCTCGACCGGCGTTACGACGGCAAATGGAAAATTACTATAAGGTCGCACCCTTCAGGCAAAACGCTGGGTGTCAACTTGTTATATGTGCAGATATACAGGGTGATTAAAAATATTTACTTTTTTGGAAGGTGAATATTAACAGCCGTCAAGTAATGTATAAAATGCCTGTTTGACCATCATCTGCTTTTTCATTTAAACCCCAAGTTTCGACCTGTCACAGTGAGATACTACCTTCACGAATTAGGGTTAAGACAGTTTAAGGCACAACATCACATCTGTCATTACTTAAGTAATGGCCACGTCTCATGTGTAAATCATGTCATGTCGCGTCTCCATTATTTGAGTAACGACAGATGTGATGTTGTGGCTTCAACTGTCTTAGCGCTAATCCGTGAAGATGGTCTCTCACTGCAACAGGTCGAAACTTGGGTTTTAAATAAAAAAGCAGCTCATGGTCAAACATGAATTTTATGCATTATTGTTAAAAAATAACTGTACGCACTTCGTGTGTGCGTCAAAATATGAGTAAAATGTTAAAAAATGTTTAGTGTGAAATTGCTTTATTGCCGAGATATGCGCTAGAGCAGGGATCAAAAGTGCACCACAGACAACACTAAATTAATTCTTCTCAGAAGGCGACGTTACGAAGGGAATTTGAAATTCAACACTACTACTTACCATGCATTTAACCAGAACACATTCAAAATCATGTCCATGAGAGGAAGATATGTTTTACCGCTCTCGGAATATTGCAGGCTCCGTCCATCTCATTCTACACAGCTGCAGAGCCATTTCCAGTTCACTGCTGTAGTTGTGCCACATTCTCGGTTGCAACACCACAGTCACGAGCTCCTTGAGATGGCGCCAAAGGTAAAAGTCTTGGTAGTTAAGATACAGAGATCTGGCGGGCCAAGCAACTCGTCCTGCGCCACCAAGTTATTTTTCAGGATAAGCAGTATTGAGATATTCTCTTGTCTCCTGACTGAAGTGGCCATGGCCGCCGTCGTTCATAAACTATAAGTTCGTCAGTGTAGCGACTGCGACATTATGAAGCAGACCTTCCAGTTCACATTACAAAAACTGTCGATACACTCTGCCCCAAAGGCGCTGTGCAGAAACACGTGGTCCGAGTAACTGATTTTCCACTATATCACACCAAATATTCATTGCAAAACAAAATTGATATCCTCACACTCTACTTACGCGAGGATTCTAATACACCCCCCCCCCCCCTCCCCACGTGCACGTTATGAGCGTTCACGATACCCGTACGGGTGAAGATGCTCTCATCTGCACACGGTACCCGACAGCAGAACAGTTGATGACCTGCATGGCGCTAGAGTAATCAGTGACACAGATTTTGACGTCTAGGGTAGTATACAGGTGTCAGCTGCTGCACATTATGCAGGTAAAAGGGGTGGAATTGCTGTTTCAGAAGCAGGTGTCGTGTAGTTGACTGAGAAACGCCTACAGTAGCACTTATACGGCGAGTTCATATGATCGGATCTTCATCTGCCATTTCCAGTATGTTCTCTACACTAACACCATCCGATGCACCACGAATGCCATATTTCCTTTAACGCTTGTTCACAGTTCTGAAATTTTGGTGTATTGACTCTTCTATTTGGAAACATTTCCATATATTGATTTTGCCGCTCATGCACTACCTTCTGCTTCACTATGAAAGAGGTGCATATCCGCATATCCACGATACCCGTACGAGTAAAGGTGCTCTGATCTGCACATGGTACCCAACTACCGAACAGTTGATCAGCTGCATGGCACTCGAGTAATCACATCCACTGCAGTACGTGAACTTCTCGCAGAATGAATACACGCCTGGTACTGTTACATTACTGAAGTGATATCAGGTGTTCCCCAGGGAAGCGTCCTGGCACCTCTACTGTTCCTGATATACACTCCTGGAAATGGAAAAAAGAACACATTGACACCGGTGTGTCAGATCCACCATACTTGCTCCGGACACTGCGAGAGGGCTGTACAAGCAATGATCACACGCACGGCACAGCGGACACACCAGGAACCGCGGTATTGGCCGTCGAATGGCGCTAGCTGCGCAGCATTTGTGCACCGCCGCCGTCAGTGTCAGCCAGTTTGCCGTGGCACACGGAGCTCCATCGCAGTCTTTAACACTGGTAGCATGCCGCGAAAGCGTGGACGTGAACCGTATGTGCAGTTGACGGACTTTGAGCGAGGGCGTATAGTGGGCATGCGGGAGGCCGGGTGGACGTACCGCCGAATTGCTCAATACGTGGGGCGTGATGTCTCCACAGTACATCGATGTTGCCGCCAGTGGTCGGCGGAAGGTGCACGTGCCCGTCGACCTGGGACCGGACCGCAGCGACTCACGGATGCACGCCAAGACCGTAGGATCCTACGCAGTGCCGTAGGGGACCGCACCGCCACTTCCCAGCAAATTAGGGACACTGTTGCTCCTGGAGTAGCGGCGAGGACCATTCGCAATCGTCTCCATGAAGCTGGGCTACGGTCCCGCACACCGTTAGGCCGTCTTCCGCTCACGCCCCAACATCGTGCAGCCCGCCTCCAGTGGTGTCGCGACAGGCGTGAATGGAGGGACGTATGGAGACGTGTCGTCTTCAGCGACGAGAGTCGCTTCTGCCTTGGTGCCAATGATGGTCGTATGCGTGTTTGGCGCCGTGCAGGTGAGCGCCACGATCAGGACTGCATATGACCGAGGCACACAGGCCCAACACCCGGCATCATGGTGTGGGGAGCGATCTCCTACACTGGCCGTACACCTCTGGTGATCGTCGAGGGGACACTTAATAATGCACGGTACATCCAAACCGTCATCGAACCCATCGTTCTACCATTCCTAGGCCGGCAAGGGAACTTGCTGTTCCTACAGGACAATGCACGTCCGCATGTATCCCGTGCCACCCAACGTGCTCTAGAAGGTGTATGTCAACTACCCTGGCCAGCAAGATCTCCGGATCTGTCCCCCATTGAGCATGTTTGGAACTGGATGAAGTGTCGTCTCACGCGGTCTGCACGTCCAGCACGAACGCTGGTCCAACTGAGGCGCCAGGTGGAAATGACATGACAAGCCGTTCCACAGGACTACATCCAGCATCTCTACGATCGTCTCCATGGGAGAATAGCAGCCTGCATTGCTGCGAAATGTGGATATACACTGTGCTAGTGCCGACATTGTGCATACTCTGTTGCCTGTGTCTATGTGCCTGTGGTTCTGTCAGTGTGATCATGTGATGTATCTGACCCCAGGAATGTGTCAATAAAGTTTCCCCTTCCTGGGACAATGAATTCATGGTGTTCTTATTTCAATTTCCAGGAGTGTATATAAATGACCTGGGTGACAATCTGAGCAGTTCTCTTAGACTGTTCGCAGATGATGCTGTAATTTACCGTCTAGTAAGGTCTTCCGAAGACCAGTATCAGTTGCAAACCGATTGAGAAAAGATTGCTGTATGGTGTGGCAGGTGGCAGTTGACGCTAAATAACGAAAAGTGTGAGATGATCCACATGAGTTCCAAAAGAAATCCGTTGGGATTCGATTACTCGATAAAAAGTACAATTCTCAAGGCTGTCAATTCAACTAAGTACCTGGGTGTTAAAATTACGAACAACTTCAGTTGGAAGGACCACATAGATAATATTGTGGGGAAGGCGAGCCAAAGGTTGCGTTTCATTGGCAGGACACTTAGAAGATGCAACAAGTCCACTAAAGAGACAGCTTACACTACACTCGTTCGTCCTCTGTTAGAATATTGCTGCGCGGTGTGGGATCCTTACCAGGTGGGATTGACGGAGGACATCGAAAGGGTGCAAAAAAGGGCAGCTCGTTTTGTATTATCACGTTATAGGGGAGAGAGTGTAGCAGATATGATACACGAGTTGGGATGGAAGTCATTACAGCATAGATGTTTTTCGTCGCGGCGAAACCTTTTTACGAAATTTCAGTCACGAACTTTCTCTTCCGAATGCGAAAATATTTTGTTGAGCCCAACCTACATAGGTAGGAATGATCATCAAAATAAAATAAGAGAAATCAGAGCTCGAACAGAAAGGTTTAGGTGTTCGTTTTTCCCGCTCGCTGTTCGGGAGTGGAATAGTAGAGAGATAGTATGATTATGGTTCGATGAACCCTCTGCCTAGCACTTAAATGTGAATTGCAGAGTAGTCATGTAGATGTAGATGTAGATTACAACAAGGCCACAGAGTGCATCGGCTAAAAAAAAAAAACCATTTCGTGTCAGAATCAACTGAGCAGTGGAGAGGGATGTAGTAAACAAGATCAGCTGATATGCTGGCGTACGCAACACGCCAAAAGCCTGAATTGCCTCCTAATGTAATGTCTACCACAAAAGAAAGATCGTTTATCATTTAGCTATAATATAGCAAGTCAGCAACTGGAAGCAGTTAATTCCATAAATTATCTGGGAGTAAGCGTTACGAGTGATTTAAAATGGAATGACCATATAAAATTAGTAGTCAGTAAAGCAGTTGCCAGACAGAGATTCATTGGAAGAATCCTAAGGAAATTCAGTCCGAAAACACAGGAAGTAGGTTTCAATACACTTGTTCGCCCACTGCTTGAATACTGCTCACCGGTAAGAGATCCGTGCCAGATAAGGTTGATAGAAGAGATTGAGAAGATTCAATGGAGAACAGCGGGTTCCGTTACAGGATCATTTAGTAATCGCGAAACCGTTACGGAGTTGACATAAACTTCAGTGGAAGACTCTGTAAGAGGGACGCTCAGTAGCACGGTACGGAATTTTGTTGAAGTTTCGAGAACATACCTTCATCGAGGTGTCAGGCAGTATATTGCTCCTTCCTACATTTATCTCGCGAAGAGAGACTGGAATAGAAGGGAGAACCGATGGAGGTACTCAAAGTACCCTCCGCTACACACCGTCAATTGGCTTGCGGATTATGGATGTAGATGTAGCTGTTATGCATCATAACTCGGAAATGAAGCAACTTCAGACAGAACTTTAACGTTTTTCTCATATTTTGATGCAAACATTACACCCAAAAAGTGTTTTCAGTTACTTTGGAATCGTCCTGTAAGTATCGAGGTGCATTTCGCCAGGGTGACGGCTGCGATAGTTCATCGAGCTAGTGATGGTCATTGATCGAACGTCTAACCGCAATGACGCCGTGCCCACTGAAAACATAAATGAGGATGTCGTTGGTTAACCTGGAAACACGTGCGGGTCGCTGAAATATGTGCTCCCAAACACTTGTAACTGCTTCATCTCCAACAGACCAGCGCCTATATTTGTCTATAATGCACTACGCAGCGGACAAACCTCTGACTTCCATATTCTGTGATGAGGCGGTGTGGTCCAGTACCTTGTCGCCGATTCGTGGTTTTATCGTCTTGCGACCACTTTCCACAACAGCAGACACTCGATCAGCTTCGCTCTTTTCGAGAAGCTTGTTGCCAGGCGCATCAATAACATTCTGCCCTCGTGTTGTCTATAATTCAACCACGCCTACAAAGTCAAAACCACGGTTCAAATTCAAATGGCTCTGAGCACTATGGGACTTAACTTCAGAGGTCATCAGCCCCTAGAACGTAGACCTACTTAAACCTAACTAACCTAAGGACCTCACACATCCATGCCCGAGGCAGGATTCGAACCTGCGACCGTAGCGGTCGCGCATTTCCAGACTGTAGTGCCTAGAACCATTCGGTCACTCCGGTCGGTTTTTGCCCTTTGTGAAAGTCGCTAATTTCAGTGGCTTTCCCCATCTGCGGCCCGTGTCATGTTAGTGCCGATAATATTTTGGCTCGTCAGTGTATACAACGCAATTAAAATGGGATCTGTTATTTATTCCGAATGCATTACGTTATTTCCTTTCGTCCAGCCTGGCCTCCAACATCTCTCAGCATGACATTACTACGCTGTGACGTGTACAGGCTATCCTTTTGTAACATTCTCGGATCTGCTAGGCTCCGCTTTGAATACATTCTGATCTCCATCTTGGCACTGGGCCAGAGCTGCCTTCTTCACGGAAAGAGTGCAAGTGTGTGGTACACATGCTCTTTGTGTGTGTGTGTGTGTGTGTGTGTGTGTGTGTGTGTGTGTGTGTGTGTGTGCGCGCGCGCCTTTGATTCGCAGAAGCACAGCGCGTTCCGGTATTTACTAGAGCTCTGCGTTCCTGCCCACTGCCTGCGCAGCCAACAGTATTTTTTACTTTTATAACAGTATTTTTTACTTTTATGTATTTTCATGGAGATTAGCATCTGGCTACCGGATTCCGCGAAGACTCACCTCGCTCTTGATTTCACATCTTCCTGCATGATTTCAAAGGAAAAACAAAGAGGAGCGGGCAGAAATGGATTATAATACACGTTACATTTGTTTGTGCGCCAGATCTGCCATTGTTGATCCCAGTTTGACCGATGCCCTTTGTTTGCTGTAACTGACCATTTTATTGAATAATTTTGCTAGTTGCAAGTTAATTTTTTCTTGGTTTGTGTTTACACTCTCATAAAAACATTTGAAGGTCATCATGGTCAGCTTTCACTGTTTTTTAATAATTATTTGTTTATCAAATCCGCTGTCGCAACTTCACCATCCTTTAGTCATTTACAAGTGGATCACAGCGAAAAATTCGAAGTTATATTCAGTGTCTGAGCATGTCCTTGCAACCAACTTCAGTTGCTGTCAAACAATGAACTCTAACACCTGCTACCTGACATGTTCTCACGTCTTTTAGAAAAACTGCCACTCATTTGAACACCTCATTTAAATGAACATTCCTACAGCAGAATAGCAACTGAACACAGCCAGTTACGTAAAGAACGTTGTACCCTCCGCTGAAACATAACATTTAAAGCTCCCTAACTAAGATCGTTTTGTACACATTTGTTTGATATCCATCAGCTACATCATAGAAAAAGTTTCTTCTGTTTAATGTATAGACACAAGAAAAATTGTTTTACATCACACCGATGGACACCTTCTGAATGACTTCCTTCAGACTAACGACGTCGCTCGACTAGAGTGGCCAGCATGTTCTCCAGACGTGAATCCTGTCGAACATGTCCGGGATAGATTGAAATGGCCTGTTTATGGACAACGCGACCCACCAGCAGCTTGAGGGATCTACGCCGAATTGCCGTTGAGGAGTGGGACAATCTGAACCAACAGTGCCTTGATGAACTTGTGGATAGTATGCCACGACGAATACAGGCAGACATCAATGCAAGAGGACGTTATACCGTGTATTAGAGGTACCAGTGTGTACAGCAACCTGGACCACCACCCATGAAGGTCTCGCTGTATGGTGGTACAACATGTAATGTGTGGTTTTCATGAGCAATAAAAAGTACGGAAATGATGTTTATGTTGATCTCTATTCCAATTTTCTGTACGGAACCGACGTGATACAAAACTTTTTCGTTGCTGTTACCCTCTGAAAATAAAAAACCTAGCGATGTTCATAACTCCACAGAAACAGTAAGTTTCGTATGTTTATGTATCTAATTAAATACTCGATTTACTTATTATAGTGTATTTCAATTTTCAGACAAACATCATACCTGAAACCCCCTGAATGTGACTGTTTTCAATACCGTTTCGCAAAATGTAGCAGAGTCATATAACAATGGGTTTCCGCCTATTCATGGACAACACGTTACATCTATTTATGTTGTGTGTCAATTTTAAATTCGTGCACAGTTATCGGTCCTTTGCACCGCTTCCAGTGTTTAGCTACAATTTTCTAGCGTTGCGATTTATCTAAACAGAAAAGAATCATCTGCAGACATCGTCATGGAGCGTCTGGCGCTATCCAATATATGGTTTATGCAATGAAGAAGCTGCTTTGATAGTCTGTACGATTGTTTTTTTTTTATCGGGTGACAGTTCGGACATGTGTCAAACACCTTCCGGAAGACAAGAAACACAGCAGTTATCTGAACACCATTATCGTGTAATACTTCTAGTTCTTGCAGCCAAGATTACTTTCCTCTTATCCTGTGCATCTTACGTGTTATCGCAGGCAGCTGACGCCACAATAAAATATTCATTGGTGTTTGCGACCGAGGAAAGTTGTCAAGAGACGATCTGCATATGAAACTGAATTTGGAAGCAGCTCCCCATTCTAATAAGTTCTTAATAACGTTTGTAACACGAGCTTGAATATGAAGATCGAAACTTTTTCTATCATTTTCAATCTGGTGAAACGCTGGTACTAAAGACGTAACATAAAAGTCAGATTAAGTAACAAGCATAAATTCCCTGATTTGAGCCTAGAATACATACCTATCTCAATAAAGTTCCGCTGCTCCGGTCGTGACTCGTCTCCAAACATTTCTGGCTGACAAAATATGCAATGAATGATTTTCTCTGTTCCACATAGCAAATAAACGGAGCTGTTGACTCTGATATAGACTGAAAATTTCACTTCAGGTTAGCTCAGTCTTTGAAAGAAAACGACGAACTTCTGAGTACATATGAAACCACGTACACTTTATAGAAAAATACAGACACTGCACCTCAAAGTAGTTAACTGCTACCTTTTTAAAAAGAAATCAATATTAACTGCAATAGTGCTGACCGGGTGAAACCATCAATCCAAAATGGATACAAATCTACAACTGTGAGAGTGGCAGGCTATGACTGCCGCCTCGTAAGTGATTGTCCCGCGTCTCCGCCGCTTTTCGGTGCTGCATTCTCCGGAACTAAAACTGGGTGGTGGCTCGGAAGTCCATTGACGATGAGACTGCCATTGGACATTGGTTGTGGGTTGTTTATTTATACAGTGGTGTGAAGGTCTGTTCTTATCAGTCGTACGTTAATTAACCACCCTCCAAAGTAATGATTTGGAGTCCTACGGCTATTAAACGAGACGATCCACAAAACAAGTGACATATAATTGCATTGTTGATATATAGGACCTTGGCACAAAGGAGCCGAGGGGAAGGGTTTTAATAACCGTGTAAGTGAATAAATTTCAATCGTGAAGTGGACAGTGATTGTCATAACGTTAACTGAAAGTCAAATAGAACCACAGAAGGTAATAGGTGGCACCTGTGATCGCATCTGTTCATTGAATTAAAAATGCAAGTTTTCAAAGTGAATGTTATGGAATGACTAATTTCCCTAGGCATCGATCTCAAAAATGTTCAAATGTGTGTGAAATCTTATGGGACTTAACTGCTAAGGTCATCAGTCCCTAAGCTTACACACTACTTAACCTAAATTATCCTAAGTATAAACACACACACCCTTGCCCGAGGGAGGACTCGAACCTCCGCCGGGACCAGCCGTACAGCCCATGACTGCAGCGCCCTTAGACCGCTCGGCTAATCCCGCCCAACCCGGTGTGGTATAAGTGGGGGCTAAAGCTCCTGCAAAATCATTAATTGGCGGCATCAATGACCCTCGCCAACGGCGAAGTGAAAATAGCCCGAAATGTCTCTAACATCCAAACCTCCAGATGTCGGACACTCAGATCCGTACCAAATGCTGTATGTCTATAGAGTATAAACCGAAACACCGATTTAGTCGCACTGTGCGGTGGCGTCCAGCAGAACGGGCGTAAACATTAATTAAAAGTAACTCCAGAACAACTGAGCACAGGGAAAACATAACTGTGAGCAAATAATACTTCCCCGGGTTCCCGGGTTCGATTCCCAGCGAGGTCAGGGATTTTCTCTGCCTCGTGGTGGCTGGGTGTTGTGTGATGTCCTTAGGTTAGTTAGGTTTAAGTAGTTCTAAGTTCTAGGGGACTGATGACCATAGATGTTAAGTCCCATAGTGCTCAGAGCCATTTGAACCATTTGAACCAAATAATACTTACTGCTTCCGTCGGCAAGTTTTTAGAGCTTTAGATCGTCGTTCCAAGAGTCCTGGGCTCAAATCCCAATGATGACCATTTTTTTACTGCACTATGCGTGAAGTGTTACATAGATCCATTAATACTTCCCTACGCGTGATACAGTTGCTTATTTATTCTGCTGTTCCGATTATTTATCTTTAGTCTGTGAAATAATAGATGCACTAGCTGCTTCATCACGAGTGGTGTCTGTTCTTTAGCTCTTATCGACCAGAACACCTGTCTGTGTATATGCACGCTGTAGGTTTGCTACTTACAACTAAGAAATGAAGTAGACTGCCAAAAGAACGTTGCTACACATTCCGAAAAGTCCTTTTACATGCCACAAAAATGTTCTCCCATATAACAGTTTCACGAGTAAAAAGAAAGAAAAAAGAAGGCATCTGTTGGGTTGGATCACAGGACCCTTGGTACAATGACCTCATGCTCTACCCTCGCATCACCTGCAATCAAATCATTCACAGATACGCTTTTCCTGTATCCATAGTTCTGGTGTACTTTTAGTTACCGGTTATTCATGTTCTGGACGACAGCATATAGCACTACCTAAATCGGTGTTTTGGTTGATACTCTATCGACGTACAAATTTTGATACCGATCTGCGTGTCTGACATCTGGAGACTTAAGTGTTAAGCGCCTCGAAACATCAGCTCTGACGGTGACAGACCAGCGGATTCTCTCGCCGGCGAGTTTTGATAAACTTTTCTTCTAGAAGGAAACCTCGTATTCCCACGTTTTACGTCTCTTACTTTATTCAGATAGGCTGAGCTTCAGATCTTCCGAGTGCCGAGCTATAAAACCGCTCCTTAAAACACGAAACTCCCCTTCCCAGGGTTATCCTGTGTTCGGTTAACCACTAACAGGCATTCTACCATTTTACACTGAAAAAAGTCATTCTACTCTCTCTCTCTCTCTCTCTCTCTCTCTCTCTGTCTCTCTCTCTCGTGGGGTCCTCGACACCACGGCCGCTCTTCTCTGTTTAACCTCTTGTTTATTTGCCTTAGCCAGCCTATGTGACTCTTACAACATTTGGATTTTGTGAAGTCAGCACCACCAGCGGTGACACACACCTTCAAAGACCCAAAAACTTCCGGTCGCCATTCCATATTAGAGATGTCGAACAATAGTGCCTTCGGGTCACGGGTTCGATTCCCCACCGGGTTGGGGATTTTCTCTGCCCGGGGACTGGGTTTTGTGTACGTAATAAAGTTTGTGACAGAAACTTCACAGTCACATGATGGAGGTATGCCTAAGCGTTATTTCAAGCACAGCATGCATTCGCTGTCTAACGCCAAACCCGAGAAACGCGAAGTGACTCATGATAGCAGCTGTTACCCCATTCCTTTTAAAATTTAGACTACGTCACTTAACAGTCTGCGTAAGGCTGAATATGCGTGTCACAATACACTGTGCAGTCACATTAATGTGGCGAACGCCTATGTTCGACGTTAACGGGCATAACCACTCACAAACGGCAGGAGGTAATACTGGCGGTGAAGCCTACATAAACCGTGAAGGCGAAACGCTGAAAACAACGCAGTCGTTGCCGTAATGCATGTCCAAACGGACATGGCAGTTGGCTTCCGAGCCTAGCGTGAAAGCATTTCCGAAACTGCTAAGTACGTAAACTGTTCGCGTGCCGCCTTGGTTAAAATATACCGTGCATGGAAAAATGGCTCTAAGCAAAATCGCCACAGAGGCAACTGTAGTCCATTACGGGCCTTAGATAACAGGGGTGAGCTACGGCTGCAGAGGTGATGTGGGGCGGCGAGTAAGTTACTTCACTGGTTTAAAGTTTTGATGTCGTCTTTAATCCCGTGAGCCTGGCAACTAATTTGGTGGTCAGCCAGAAAGCGAAGGGAAACATACTGACCTTAGTTTCCAGTCTGCACGGCCACATTCCGGTCCAGCCCACTGAAAGAAAAGTGTCTAATTCCCATTTCTTTGCGGAATCACTGACTATGACTCCAGCAAAAGTATAAAGTTCCAAAAAAATTTGTGTGAAATCTTATGGGTCAATTGAAAGTTTGCAATAAATGTTCAAAAATTAATGCTCTACACAAAAGTGGCAATAAATTCACCACTTGCCACGCGGAATTTAATTTCACACGGACGGCACACTAACAGTTATTTTACCGAATTCTAAACGATCCAGGACGGTGTACAGTCCTCGAGAGTTCACTATCCGTTTTCACTGCCAAATACGCGCTTGTCACAGCTCGGCTCTGACGTCATCCGAGGGAGAGCGCGACCAGACGTTTAACTGGCGTGGACCTCAGTGTCTGAGAGCGAAGTGAACCTTCCTACTGCTTCAGTGGCTGTATTTATAAGGTGCCGGTGCGGACTGCCGAGAAAACATCTGTTGTCTCTGTCTGATTGCACACGGCGGCAGTCTACAAACGACCGCTATTTCGGGCACATAATCTTTAATAATATAGTTACCAATTACTTCAGAAACTTCTTAATTTTTGCTGGTATGCAGATAAGCAGTTTCAAAGCACGTAGGAAGTTTTTTAGCTCGCCAGAATGAAAACTTTGCTTAATAGGCTTTATTTAGTGGAACTAACGGTAGGTTGTTACCTCTGAACCATACCTTTGCTAAGACTTATAACAGTTGCTATTTATGTAACAAGTCAAACTTGGTGTAGCTCTATTATTTGATATACTGGATCATCTGGTTTAACCAAAATCCTCTACCATTAAAATTCCAAGTACTTAATCTACAACACTTAGGTACATTTTAGTTACAAAATTAGTTTTTATTTAATTACTCAAAAAGTATAAGAGGTAGATTAACGTGGACACTCTGTTATTATTTTTGGGGTGTACCGAAGCGTAAAACAAATTTTCAAGTTTATAAGTCCAGTATTTAGCGCCTCTGATTTTTTCGAAAAACGTGGATTCTGTCGTTAATTTTTGTTTTATAGTTTTGGAAACCAGCATCACTTATTTATAAGTTCCAACTGCACCTTCTGACCAAATTCTAGCTTCCTAGCGTCATTATTTAGCGCCTATGATTTTTCTCTTAAAACGACATTTTTCCGTAAACTATTAAGTTTAGAACATTAAGACTTGGTATTTGTAACACTGTTACACTAAACTATAATTTAACAAAGTTTTAAACATAAATTTTGATTTTTACTTTCATACTAAATGGTGGTGCAATACTTGTGCGCTACATGCAGACGAATTAAGGTGACGTGGCGCTACTAGCAGTGAACTGGGGTGAGTCCCGGCGCACTCGGTCGCCTCTTTATCTCACATACGATTCAGCGCTTGGTTTGCTTCAATGTGAAGGTATGGACGACTAGACGTGGAACTGTTGCAGCATCTGATCGTCCCCGGACTACCAACAGTTTCTCCTCAATGACCGTTCAGCGAACGCTGCTGCTTAGAAGAATGCATCCACCCTTGGGAACCATACCCACCCCTACAGGTCGTTTGTCATTCCTTGGCACGATGGCATCTACCAGCAAGACAATGCAACGTGTCACACAGCTCGCAGTGTACGTGAGTGATTCGGACGGCACTAGGAAGAGTTTACCGTACTCCCCTGGCCTCCAAACTCACAGGATTTACACCGAATCGAGACTTCGTGCGACCACCTCGATTGTGCTGCTCGCATCATAGATCCTCAGCCGAGAGACTTAGCCCACCTGGCCCGTTACTGGAGTCGCCATGTTTCCAGATCCCTGGTGGTGCCTTTCACAGGCTCACTGATCCTTGAAATCTGTTAGTCAGGGATAACGATAAGGCAACTATTGTGGATGAGGTCGTAATCAGCTACCGCTGGCTACGGTAAACACATGCATTTTATTTGAGGAAAGAATTTTCAACAATCATTTTAAAGGAATTTACTACACTGACGACTGAAGGCCTTACTAGGAAAGAATTTCAAGCAATGTTACACACAATGAACGTCTGAAGGCCTGATTAAGAAGGAATTTCGGAATACTCTAAGGCTCAAGGTCTGAATTACAAACAAGGTAGGCAATTACACGTTAAAAATATTAAAACCTTTTCTAAACAATCTTGATAAACTGTAACCAACTATAGTGACGGCTGAAGGCCTTATTAAGACCGAGCGAGGTGGCGCAGTGGCTAGCACACTGGACTCGCATTCGGGAGGTTCAATCCCGCGTCCGGCCATCCTGATTTAGGTTTTCCGAGATTTCCCTAAATCGCTCCAGGCAAATGCCTCTGAAAGGGCACGGCCGACTTCCTTTCCCGTCCTTGTTCCCAAACGTGTAACATTTAAAAAGCTCACGTTTTCCGCAGGGCGGGGTGGAAGCTTTGCACTCTGGCTACGTAATTTACGATCGGACGCGACAGACACATGCAGAGTGGTGAGTGGCCCCGCGGATCTCCGGGCAGGTGCAGCCGCTTAACAAGGCGACCGCGGCCGCCCGGCGTAATGAAGGCCTGTAACGAGACTCGGCTTTTAGCGCTGCGTGTATTTGCTTTCGGCTCTGCCCTGTCCCGGTAACTCGGTTAGGCGGCGAACCGTTAATTTGGCGGCAGAGGCTGCGCAATTGGCCGCCAGGTGGCTCCGTGTGTCCCCGTCCCGGACTGCGGCCGTTTCGCCGTTATGCATGGCCGTTTAAATTATGCCTGCGAGGCCAGGTATTACGGCCGCGCTAAAAGGCATTCCGCGCTCTGCGCATGCGCTCCTCGCTCGCAGCGCAACAAATGCCGCTCGCCGACTATGGCGGCGCTGCGCGTTACGACCGCAGTATCGCATTGTTAATCAGCAGCCGCGCGCGTAATGGCGGGCGAGCTGCGAGATGGGACCTGAAGTTTATCGTTTCAGGAAACGCCTCGCGATAATATGCGAGTATAATATTTACGCGCGGATAACTAGCGTACACTAACAAGTTATCTCTGGACGACAACCGTAAAACCGGCCCGGACCACGAGGCTTAATCTTGGGGGTGCGACGAGGAAAGAATACGCTTTGTTCCGCCAGCCAGAGGATTCTGCGGGCACAATTTCCATTGCTGCCTCTGCGATATGTTTCTGCAGTTTTATGGTGAAGTGAATCATACCAATACAGCTGCAGGTAAGTTCATTACCGGCGATCAGAGACCATACAGATAAAGCACAAAACAGAACTCTAGATTTAATTCGGTCTAAAAGAATAAGTCGATTTTATATGGCAAGGGAGGCACAGACTTTCACCCGTATGAACCACCGTTACAAAGTACTGGTTGTCGAAGTTTTACTGTTTGCAAACAGTCGGGCGCAGGGAACGGTGGAAGCAAGCCCCGCTCAGTTCATAGATTTGCGAGAGGTAATGGGCTCGGAAAGCCGTCCGGTCGGGTGCACACTTGGCTCCGCTTTCGGACGCTGCCCCTGCGCTACCAGACAGGCAGATTTCACGTAAATCCCACCAAAAAAAGAAAGGTAGCCTAATAACAGAAGCATACAGTTTAGTACATTAATTGGGCCAGGCTTCTACTATAGCCCGAACGGAGGCGCACGATAGACTAAATTACAGCAATAAGAAAAACGAGTAAGTGATTTTTGAGTGAATTAAAATCAACTAAATTTGTAAGGAGTCCAAAATCTAAGTATAGTTATCCGGCAAATTGCAGGAGGACTAAACCATAAGCTAACGCTTTCGGTTCCCTAACGAACCCCTGCCTAACATTATGAATTACCTCGAAGGAAACGGTCTATTGACACACAGTCAACATGGGTTTAGAAAACATCGCTCCCGTGAAACACAACTAGCTCTCTATGCACATGAGGTGTTGAGTGCTATTGACAAGGCATTTCAGATCGATTCCGTATTTGTGGATGACACTGTACCACACAAGTGGCTTGTAGTGAAATTGCGTGCTTATTGAATATCGTCTCAGTTATGTGACTGGATTTGTGATTTCCTGTCAGAGAGGTCACAGTTCATAGTAATTGACGGAAAGTCATCGAGTAAAACAGAAGTGATTTCTGGCGTTCCCCAACGGAGTGTTATACGCTCTTTGTTGTTCCTTATCTATATAAACGATTTGGGAGACAATTTGAGCCGTCGTCTTTGGTTGTTTGCAGATGACGCTGTTGTGCATCGACTAATAAAGTCATCAGAAGATCAAATTGAATTGCAAAACGATTTAGAAAAGATATCTGAATGGTGCGAGAACTTGCAGTTGATCCTAAATAGCGAAAAGTGTGAGGTCATCCACATAAGTGCTAAAAGCAAGTCGTTAAACTTCGGTTACACGATAAATGAGTCTAATCTAAAAGCCGTAAATTCAACTAAATACCTAGGTATTACAATCAGGAACAACTTACACTGGAAGGAACATATAGAAAGTGTTGTGGGGAAGGCTGACTAAAGGCTGCGTTTTATTGGCAGGACACTTGGAAAATGTAACAGACCTACTAAGGAGATTGCGTTCACTACGCTTGTCCGTCCTCTTTTAGAATGCTGCTGCACGGTGTGGGATCCTTACCAGGTAGGACTGACGGAGTACATCGGAAAAGTTCAAAGAAAGGCAGCACGTTTTGTATTATCGCGAAATATGGGAGACAGTGACACAGAAATGATAGAGGATTTGGGCTGGACACCATGAAAAGAAGGGCGTATTTCGTTGCTACGGAATCTTCTCACGAAATTCTAATCACGAACTTTCTCCTCCGAATGCGGAAGTATTCTGTTGACACCGACCTACATAGGGAGAAACGATCACCACGATAAAATAAGGGAAACCAGAGCTCTTACGGAAAGATACAGGTGTCCGATCTTTCCACGCGCTGTACGAGATTGGAATAATAGAGAATTGTGGAGGTGGTTGGATGAAACCTCTGCCAGGGACTTAAATGTGATATGAAGAGTATCCATGTAGATGTAAATGAAGATGCAGCCAGAACGTAATCTTCTGAATAACATTACAGCCACGTATAAGATACTACTAACAGACGCAAAATAAAGTCTTCATTGAGAGGAACTTAGTAATTTAAGAGGCCTCATCCTTACCAAACAAAAAAAAAAAAACAAAAAAATACGCAGTTAAACTTGGTAGAAAAATCCCTCAATAAGACAATAGACGAAACTGCGCTCACCAGTGTTAGTACATCCTGGACATGGGACTTGAAATGAACCCAAATCCGACGCCTCACAGCAAATTACACTCAGATTGGGGCATTAAATAAACAAATGCAGTAGTTTTATAGGAGGGCACACACAACTTTCCCGAAAAGAGATAGAAGCGGGGTCAGTAACCAGAAGCGTGATATGGAACCGGACGTGAACCTCGAACGAATAACCAGAAAACTTCCGAATTGAAAAGTCGCAGTGGTGGTACAGGAAATGGCAATTATGGCTACGGCTACTGCCGATGCTCGACTCACTCGCACCCGGTAGACCAAATCGGAAGCTCGCCAGACACGTCGACGCAACTATCCAGGAAGGGCGCCGCGCAGGCAGCTTCACCGCAGCGGCGGTCCGCCGTCCACCCACACGACCGGAGCCTGAAGCACGCACAGCGCTCCTTCCAACCGACCGCAGGCGTGTAGCCGGCCGCACCCGATATGGTAATGGTTCGCAATCCAGGAACCCGCCTGAATGTCTCTTCCTGGTACCGCCGCTACGCTCACAGCCTGTGACTTCACTGTCTAACTTGTCCCAGCCATCAACTGCAAGCACACTACTCGCCTCGTCGTCAGGTTCCAACTCGGCTGCCTCAGCCGGAGCGAACTGTTCCGCCTTCCCGGTCTCGCTGTCACGGCCGTAGTGCTTCCGACCTCCCGCCCTCGTACAGCCATCGGCACACGGACCGTGCTGTCGAACGTCAAGTGCATACGGTACGTGGGCCCCAACGAGGTACACGCGATCGCAACGCACTCCGGCGGCAGTTGCGGGAAGTTTTCTAGTTCGAAAATCACACTATTTACTAAACGTCCCGCGTAAAATTCCCATGTTAGCTCTATTAAAAGGCACATTTCCTCCATTGTCCACGAAAAGGAAAGTACTATGTGCAATCAATAAGGACACAGACTTATAAAACTTCCGTTACAAACAGTGCGCTCCAATTTTGCAATACTTCTTCACGTAAGATAAACATTATTTCATCATTCCGACATTTTAGTAAAACTCTAAGGTCAGTCTTACTTGATCACTGTTCCTACCCAGTAGCAGAATCTTTGCAACACGTGAATTACGAAGCGTAAAAGAAAAAGGAGCAAAATAGCTTTACACAAGTAGCGCAAGGTGTCCTGTAGATCAAGCAAATCGAACACCCAAAGAAATGTGAACTTACATTTACATAACATCAAAAATTGTAGTATATACTTATATTAAACTAATAATAAAGTAACACAAAATTAAACTAATAATAAAGTAACAGAACCTAATAAAAACGCAAATGTTAGGGAAAAAAATTACTTATTGGTGAGTCGCGAACCACCACCCAAATATAAAAAATTCATTGATCAGTGGCGCTACTCACCACTCTACACCAACATTTTGTTGATAAGTGTTATTCCTAGCATCTTACCAATCTTACCACTTTCTGAAAGCATTAATTGTAACTATGTTTCTAAGTGAAATTTAATTATAACAAATTGTACCAAGAACAATGCGTTTTGGGTCCATCCTCAGTGCATTGCTACCTTCAAATAGCATACTCTCATAATACGCAATTTACAGTAAATCTTTTACCACGAATAAGATGTTTCTCATTATTTTATTTGCAACAGATCACTCAGTTAACAACAGGTCTTAGTGATTCTCAATTTGCTGGTGCTCAGAAACGGCATATATACGTGTAGGCGTGAAACGAATGCCAATATGGCGCCTCACAACTTTGTGCTGAAGGGAGATGGCGTGCATGTGACGTAGGTGGCGCTGTACCGTCTCATTGGTCAAAGCTCAGAGTATCTGACATGATAGATATTGCTCTACACGTTCTGAAAGAATCCCGACACGTGTTATTCCACGCTATGACGTCAGAAACTCGGCACGCTCTACATACAACGTTCGGATGCACGCTCCGTGTGCCGACGGCTTAAGGCAAAGATGTTCTACTAGAGACCGACACGCGACCTATCGATCGCGGAACGGTTCAGTAGACACGAAGGTTAAAGATGTACAATACCTTCATAATAAAGTTAGTTTTATTTTGAAAGCATTAAGAGTTTTCACATAAAAAATTCAGAGGCACCACTTTTCAAATTTCCTTCGTATATCATTCTCATTACTTGGTTTATATGCGGAGTAATACTGTTTTATCGTATTAGTTTTAGAAAACATCTTTCGGCTTACGAGTGTAGTTCCTTGCTGTTTCTTTCGGTATGAAAGTTTCATCTGGGAAACACTAATGCCGACAAGATCCCGACAGCGAAAACTGCCCATACGACTCGTGGGGTAAAGTGGCCAATTAGTTTCTCAGTAAGTTATTTTTAATCTGTTTACCCCAAGGAGAGATGTATTATGGATAATACTACAGCTTCACATTAAATTCTTTAACACAGAAGGCTGTCACCCGACGTTCTGTCCCTTTGGGACAATTATGAATTAATTACTTAGTGATACTGAAAGCCAAAACATCTGTGTTGTATTTGGCGTAGCACAAAAATCTGAATGAAAACCGTCTGATGCAGACGTTTCGGATCGTTTTTAGATACTAGGACGTCAAGATGCCTTGAAAATATGTCCAGAAATCAGAGTAAGAAACATGGGATCCTGTTGTGATGGAAAATGCGATTGCCGGCCGGGGTGGCCGAGCGGTTCTAGGCGCTTCAGTCTGGAGCCGCGCGACCGCTACGGCCGAAGGTTCGATTCCTGCCTCGGGCATGGATGTGTGTGATGTCCTTGGGTTAGTTAGGTTTAAGTAGTTCTAAGTTCTAGGGGACTGATGACCTTAGATGTTAAGTCCAATAGTGCTCAGAGCCATTTTTTGAAAATGGGACTGGGGAAGTGAACGATGATGAAACGCCTTTTCCTGCAGCAACAAAACAATTTAATGTTCCTCTTAACACTGTCAAAAGAAAAGGTCTAGGGAAAAATAGAGTTGCGGTAGATGGTAGAAACATTACGTGAAGCTTAAGGAGTAAGTTCAACGAAGAACAAGAACAAGAAATCCTTAGTTATATTTTTGAAATGGTAAGGAATTTTATGGATTTAGAGTGAATGACTACGGAGATTAGATTTCCATCTGGCAGAATGGAACAAAATTCCAGATCATTTTGATACCAATAATTTACAAAGAAAAGTGACCAGTTCCTGTCGACGTTACCTCTTAGGTAAGAAAAATTGTCCACTATGTAATTCTTCAAGAAAACGCCTATAGTTCGTATATATTACTACCTTTTTCGTATAAAACTATTTGGTGTATCAACAGGATGTCTCTACTATGCACAAATTTGTTTTTCCCTTTTCAGTCCTTCACACAACGATTTTGTTCACACCTTTCAATTTTAAACCACCACATATAAAATTAGATGATATTTGTTATACATCCATTTCATAGTTTCTAATGGAAAGTGAAATACATCAAAAACACACCATCAAAAAGGGCAACTATTAAACTAAAGATAAAATCTTTTCATTCGTTTTACTCAATTTACCTTCCGGATTGTATGGCCATGGTCCATGGAACTCTTCTATCCCTGATGTTTGGTCCAAAGCTACGTTGGACATCTTCGGCTCCTGGTTGTGCTGAGTCTTGCCGACTGACGAGTCGGACGCCGAAGAGCAGCCTAAATACTGTGGAAAGTGGTCTGAGGTGTGAGGTTGATCTGCTATTCTGTTATTCTGTGCAACTGATTAATCTGAGATGTACCCTTTACCCTGTGGCTCCTGCAAGATGCAATTTCCACCCCCACACTACTACAGAAGTCAGACAGGCACTCCTAACGTTCTAAGGCGAAATGCCTGAAAAACTTTCAGCAATAAATATTTTCTGAAGTCGTACGCTGTAAGGAAATGGCACAAAAATTCACAAAATTTCTTACGTAACTAGTGGGATACTTGGGTACAGGAGTAGTGCTAGTTAGTGCAAGAAAAACATGAAACTAACGAAAGTTATTATTTTATTTTGCTAAAATTCTGAAAAATCACAATGGCACTTTTAGTTATGAATTGAACAAGTTATATCCTGGTTCTTTTCGGAATGTGAAGTTACCTCTCAAGGATAGGATTCGCTAATGAAATTTCTATACAAAGTTTAAGACGGTTGTTGACTTGGCATAATGGCTAAGTGGCGCACCTACTCAACTTGAATAATTATCCTTTAGAATGTTGTTAGGTACGGTCGAGGCTGTTGCGTGTGAAATGTAGTGAAGTGTACTGTTGTGGAGGAAATGTGGGGCTCGCAATAGCTGTAGTGCACAATACCATAAGCTGCGATGACTGCTGCCTGCACAGCACGCTGCTGGCAAATAAGATAACTCTCGTTCTATGTAGATTGACCTTCGCCAATCAAACTCTCCATATGCCTTGATGGAGTCAAAGATTCCTATTCGCCCCTAGTCTAACTATTGGCGTGGTACACCGGTCACATAACCAGTCCACCGCGATGCCACTCAAAATTCGCTGCCGGCCGCGGTGGTCTCGCGGTTATAGGCCCGCAGTCCGGAACCGTGCGACTGCTACGGTCGCAGGTTCGAATCCTGCCTCGGGCATGGATGTGTGTGATGTCCTTAGGTTAGTTAGGTTTAAGTAGTTCTAAGTTCTAGGGGACTAATGACCACAGCAGTTGAGTCCCATAGTGCTCAGAGCCATTTGAACCATTTGAACAAAATTCGCTCACAGGGGTTTGACTATAACTCTGTCCGTTCACACCGCACAATAAGTGTGTCGGCCAACACAGTGAACAACGGTTAATCGCAAGTACTCAATATAGAGCAGCACTTCAATTTGATCTCGACAGAGGTGTCCTCCCAGTGAAGTACTGAGGAGAGACTTGTTCCTCGCTCCAAGAGTGACAACGGAATGGCGCCTCTCCACACCAGACTTGAAGGGGTATATCTTTCGGTCTCTTCCATTATTCCTTCAGCGCAAGGCGTCAGAAGTATCGTCTGCCAATCAGCATTGCTCTACTAAAACGGGAGAATGACTCCCACACAATGTAGCGGAATTTGCTTTTAAGCCGAACACAGGGTTTTTCTCCCCTTTCACTCGGGCCCACGCTGCCCGCTATACAGGTGTTTACCGGCCGACATAGGCTGGGTCGTCCTATGAAGGGACCGGTGTCCCATGGTGTGGTTTCTCTCCCGAACTAAAAGCTTCTGTGACCGTTGTGTCTGGAATGTATGTGTGTACGCCAGCCTCAGGGTATTTCAACCACGGTGCGCATACTTGTTAATTGCATATTGTTTACATGAATTCATACAACATTGACTTTATCTTATGGAGTTTGGGTTCGAATGAAGCGTCTTGATGTGCGGAAAATGATTGTGAGGGCTGAATATGAAAGCAATGAAGGTCAGGAGACCACGATGTCTTACAGTGGGCGTGGTCTGGATTTCATGTGATAGAAAAACCTGGTCAAGTATTAAATATAACTATCGATCATAGAACGTCATAGATAAAAAAAACTTCCATATATCGCTAAGTTTCATGGCTTCTTCTTTTCTGTTAAAATTATCCCCATGCTTATATATTTGGATGGCTTTTCTGTATAGCCGTGGATAATAGTTCGTTATAGTACATAAAACTTCAGTTTCCGAAAATTTCCCTACGTGATCAACCGACTGAAGGGCATCTTCCGCCACGGCAAAGTTGTTTGTTTTCCCTAGTCGGCAAAGACTTTCATCTTCCTTCAACATTGTATTCACACTTCTCTTTGTAGTTCCAATGTAGACCCTACCACATGTACAAGGAATCTTGCATACACCACTTGCAGACAGAGGGGGGGGGGGGGGCGTTTATCATTAACTAAACGAAGTGCTTGGCATATTTTCTGAGTTGGTCTGAAAATCGGTCGAACCTTACGTCTCCTTGAATACTTGCACAACCAAGTGCACCTCCAAAGATGTCCAACATAGCTTTGGACGAAACGTCAGGGATAGAAAAGCACCATGGATCACGGCCATACAATCCGGAAGAATTCTCGGCAACTGAAACATCCGGTCGTGAAAATCTTCATTCTATGATTTTCAATTTATCTTACCTAGGCATCTGAATTATCCGAATCAGTCAACGTAGAGGTGGTGTAGGGAAGGGGGGCAACATAGATCCTAAGGCTGTGATTGCGTCAGAAAGGATAGGAAAATACCTTAGTTTAGCAAGACTAACGTGATACAAATTGTAGAATGTATGAGAAGGCTGCATTAAATGTTAACTGCCGAAATTGTTCCACCACAGAGGATTGTAGTACGACTCGCCCTTCCAGTCATCGCACGAATACCGAAATGGTTATTCTTGAGATAAGTAATAGCGAAACAGAATGAAGCTACAATTGCTTTTGTAGTAGAAAGGCGTCAGAACCAGATGAGACACCTGTAGGATTTTACAGAGAATTGCACTTGCTCCCTTTCTAGCTGCAGTTTATCGTAAGTCACAGCAGCAACTATGGGCATCTAACAAGTGGAAAAAAGCAGAGGTCATTCCCGCTTTTCGGAAGAGTCGTATGATAGAGGCACGAAACTGAAGGACTTCATTACTGACGTAAATCTGTAGTAAAATTACGGAACCTGTTTTATGCCCATGTATTAGGACTTTGTGGAGAACCAGACTTCTCTATAAAAATAAAAATGGATTCCGCAGTCAGAGTTCTTGCGAAACTCAGCTCACTATTTTCCTCCAATGAGATCCACAGTGCTGTAGTCATTGGCGCTCATGCCGTGTTCCTCCACTTCAGGAGGGGATCTGACACCGTCCCCCACTAGCGTTCACCGGAAATGAGACGGTTACGGCAACCGTTCCAGAGGAGCTTAGCATCCGGGTTCGAATCCTGGCCCGTCGCAAATTTTCATATTTCGCCATTGCAATGTCGCAATGATCCGAGCGGCTGGGAGCATGATTTCACCTACCCTTCTCCCTTTCTTTCACCTTGCTCTATTAAGAAAATGGACAGAAGATTTCCTTGCAGACAGAAATCAACACGTCGCTCTTGACGGAACAAAATCAGCGGATGCAAAGGCAATTTCAGGTGTACCGCAGTGAAGGTTTATAGGACTGTTATTGTTGACAATAATGTACCTGGTGGTTATGGTTAAGGATGAGGAGCTCACAGAGGTCCAGTGTGGGCTATAATTATCGTATGGTAGCGAAACATGGTAGGTACTATAATATGTCAATGCGGAACCGACTTATGCTGAAAAGTTTTGGCCACCATTTGAAACTCTGGGACTGTAAATACAAGATATGTTCCCATATGTAATGGATTAAGAAAGGTACGTAGGCACAAAAGGTCAAACAATGTTGAATCTGTAATAAACCGCCGCTTTCACAGTTTGCTTAGTGTGAGCACCGAAGTCGACGTGATGATTTTTTGAAGCTTAATCGGTCCCGCAGTAACACAATAGAACATCTACGACGTTTTACCACCATTCGTTGATTACAGTCCACATAGACCTCTGTGGGTGTCTTCACTTTAGTTGTAGCCAATGGGTATAAATTGTCGTAAGGTCGACCACCCCAAGTGGCTCTTTGTAGATGGTGCAGTTGTTTGGTTGATTTGGGAGAGGGGACCAAAAAGGTCATAGGTGCCATCGGATTAAGGAAGTATGGGGAAAGAAGTCGGCGATGCCCTTTCAAAGGAACCATCCCGAAGTTTCCCTGAAGCGATTTAGGGAAATCAAGGAAAACCTAAATCAGAATGGCCGGAGGTGGGTTTGAAATGTCGTTCTCCCGAGTGTGTGCTTACCACTGCGCGAGCTAGCTCGGTGCTGTTGTTTATACGAAGGTAAAAGCGTCAGGAGACTATGGAAAACTGCAGGAAGACGTGTAGAGCATTAATAAACAATGCAGGGATTGCCGGTTGATCCTGAGTGTAAATAAGCGTACCACATTGCGTCTACGTAGGGGAAGAAATTCACTGCTTTACAGGTACGTTATTGGTGAAAAATAGCTGGAAACGGTAACTACCGTAAAGTACCTAGGATTAACCATCCCATAGCGACGTGAAGTGGAATGACCACATAAATCACGTAGTAGGAAAAGCAGTCGTCTGGTAGAACTTTGTTGGAAGAATCTTAAGGATATGTAATTCATCCACTAAATAGGTGCCTTTCAAAACACTTGTTCGTCCAATACTTCAGTATTGCTCATTATTGTGGGCCCTCTGCCAGGATGGATTAATACACACATCAACAGATGTCTTACATCACCCCAGGTCCCAGGACTCGTGGACATAGATGTTTATTGTGGATATGGTATCACGGACACAGCCCCTTTGACTGTTCAGAGATATCACTAAAGCCCACCCAATGATGTAAACAACCATGCATCAGCAGTGCCAATTAGACGGAGGGGGTATGACAGCCGATCAGTTCCAGTCATTACACTAGGAAGGAGGTACACGGCTCGTATTGTCTGTAGTTCAACTCTGCCTAGACGGTCAATAATGCAGTTGGACGGCGTCTGCATTGTTACTTTGTGCCAGGAAGGGCTCTCAATAACGGAAGCGTCCAGGCGTCTCGGAGTGAACCAAAGCGATGTTGTTCGCAGACGGAGGAGATACAGAGAGACAGGAACTGCGATGACATGCCTCGCTCAGCCCGCCCAAGGGCTACTACTGCAGTGGATGACCGCCACCTATGGATTATGGCTTGGACGAACCCTGAGAGCAATGCCAACATGTTTAATAATTATTTTCGTGCAGCGACAGGACGTCGTTACGACTCAAACTGTGTGCAATAGGCCGCATGATACGCAACTTCACTCCCGACGCCCCTGGCGGGGTCTATCCTTGCAACCACACCATGCAGCGCAGTACAGATGGACCCAACAACATGCCGAATGGACCGCTCAGGATTGGCATCACGTTCTCCTCACCGATGAGTATCGCATATGTCTTCAACCAGACAATCATCGAAGACGTATTTGGGGGCAACCTGGTCAGGCTAAACGCCTTAGACACACCGTCCTGCAGTGCAACAAGGTGTAGGTTCCCTGCTGTTTTGGGGTGGCATTATGTGGGGCCGACGTACGCCGCTGGTGGTCGTGGAAGGCGCCGTAACGGCTGTATGATACGTGAATGACATTTTCCGACCGATAGTGCAACCATATCAGCAGCATATCGCCAAGGGATTCGTCTTCATGGACAACAATACACGCCCACATCGCGCACATTTTGTGACTGACTCCCTTCAGGATAACGACATCGCTCGACTAGAGTGGCCAGCATGTTCTCCAGACATGAACCCTATCGAACATGCCTGGGGTAGATTCAGTGCCTTGATGAACTTGTGAATAGTACGCCACGACGAATACAGGCATGCATCAGGGAAAGAGGACGTGCTACTGGGTATTAGAGGTGCCGGTGTGTACAGCAATCTGCACCACCACCCCTGCAGGTCTCGCTGTACATTGGTACAACATGTAATGTGTGGTTTTTATGAGCAATAGAAAGGGCGTAAATGACGTTTATGTTTATCTCTATTCCAATTTTCTGCACAGGTTCCAGAAGTCTCGGAACCGAGGAGATGCAAAAGGTTTTTGATGTGTGCTGAAGAGAGAGACAAGAAGTGGCTCATTTCGTCACGAGGTCGTCGCGAAAGCGTTACGGAGATTCTCGAAGAACCCCAGTAGTCGACGCTACAGTAAAGGCACTGTGCATCTTATCGAGGTCACCTTTAGAAATTCTGAGAGATTCCGGAAGGAGTCGGATAACATATTATTTTCTCTCACATGCATAATGTATCTCGAAATGACCATCATGAGAAATCTTAAGGAATTAGAGCTAATTCAGAGGATTACCGGCAATAATTCTTCCCACGTGCCATTCACGAATGGAACAGGGAAGACAGGATAAGATAGTGGTTCCCGGATGTATCCTCCACCACGCACCGTAACCTGGATTGTGGAGTGTAGATGCGGATGTAGATGTAGCACGTGGACAGAATAGAGTACTTGAAAGAAGGATTATTATAAAAGCAGTGTGTGCAATACATATAGAAGGTTGGAAGATTAAAAGGAACAAGGAGGATAGACAGAAAAGCTGAGGTTAACGATCTTGAAACATCGCTATCGAATAAATGGTACAGGCTAAAGAAATAAAAATTCCTGTATAGCTGGAAAAAGAAGTGAAGAATAGAATGAATTACAGAAGTAAGAAAACGTCTGTAAAGAAATATCAAAGATCGGATTTGGGAGAGAGAAACATTTTTAAGGACGAAGTACTAAGTTTAGAAAATTTTCAAGGCATAATAAATAAGGAATCAGAAACAACATGGACAGCAGAAAGGAAGAGACATAGGGCAAAACATGAAGGGATATTGGAAACAAAGGGAACAACAGAGAAAGAATAAGAATTAAAGCTCTTACCTGAACGTAGTTGGCCTATACAAAAATGTAGTTTTGAAAAATAGTCTCTGTTCTCGATTCCTAAGTATACATGCGAAGTTATCAAGCGATTTTAATTGAATTTTTACGGTGCAGAACTTGGTCTAAAATGATATACAACAGTTTCCGAAAAGAGGGGAGGTTTTAGAGTTTTCCCTTCCCCTGCGCTTGTAGAGGGCGCGTAATGGATCGCACGCAGCAGTGCGGAAGGCGGAACGCTTCAGTAATAACTTCTGGCTCCTCCGATAGTTGCGATGTAAAGAAAAGTGAAGGACTGCCCGCAACTCTGCAGCGGAAAGAAAAGCAATAAAGTCAAAGTTTGAGGGCGCGGGCAGGCAGTCAGAGGCGCGGAATCCACAGGCTGGGTGGGAGTGCCTCTGCAGCCCGGAGAGCCTGGGGCACGTGCCGGTAAAGGAGCGCGCAGGAACGCCGCGCGAACTGCGGGAGGCCATTTGTTACTCTGTGGCAGCTCTGGAGGGTCCCAACACTGCACCGCTGTGGCCTGCGGGCGGGCGCAAGGTGCGGCGTGGCCAGTGGCTTCATAAACGTGCACAGTACACAGGACAACCACCTCTGGCCGCAATAACGGTCTGGATACGCCTGAGCCTTGAGCATGGATGGCGTCTTCATGTACAGCTGCCCATGCAGCTTCAACACGATGCCACAGTTCATCAGGAGTAGTGACTGGCGTATTGTGATGAGCCAGTTGCTCGGCGACCATTGACCAGACGTTTTCAATTGGTGAGAGATCTGGAGAATGTGCTGGCCAGGGCAGCAGTCGAACATTCTCTGTATCCAGGAAGGCCCGTACAAGACCTGCAACATGCGGTCGTGCATTATCCTGCTGAGATGTTGGGTTTCGCAGGAATCGAATGAACGGTAGAGCCACGGGTCGTGGTTGTTGTTGTTGTCTTCAGTCCTGAGACTGGTTTGATGCAGCTCTCCATGCTACCGTATCCTGTGCAAGATTCTTCATCTCCCAGTACCTACTGCAACCTGCATCCTTCTGAATCTGCTTAGTGTATTCTCCCTCTACGATTTTTACCCTCCACGCTGCTCTCCAATGCTAAATTTGTGATCCCTTGATGCCTCAGAACATGTCCTACCAACCGATCCCTTATTCTAGTCAAGTTGTGCCACAAACTTCTCTTCTCTCTAGTCCTATTCAATACCTCCTCAGTAGTTATATGATCTACCCATCTAATCTTCAGTATTCTTCTGTAGCGCCACATGTCGAAAGCTTCTATTCTCTTCTTCTCCAATCTATTTATCGTCCACGTTTCTCTTCCATACAAGGCTACACTCCATACAAATACTTTCAGAAACGGCTTCCTGACACTTAAATCTATATTCGATGTTAACAAATTTCTCTTCCTTAGAAACGCTTTCCTTGCCATTGCCAGTCTACATTTTATATCCTCTCTACTTCGATCACCATCAGTTATTTTGCTCCCCAAATAGCAAAACGCTTTTACTACTTTAAGTGGCTCATTCCCTAATCTAATACCCTCAGCGTCACCCGACTTAATTCGACTACATTCCATTATCCTCGTTTTGCTTTTGTTAATGTACATCTTACATCCTCCTTTCAAGACACTGTCCATTCCTTTCAAATGCTCTTCCAAGTCCTTTGTTGTCTCTGACAGAATTACAATGTCATCGTCGAACCTCAAAGTTTTTATTTCTTGTCCTTGGATTTTTGGTATCCTCTATTGTAATGTCTAATAAACATTTTACTTATAGCCACACTCCTTTACGACAGTTACGTCGGAATACGGAACGATACGTAACACTCCTCTGTGTCACTGTGGTGCCAACTCCTGCTCAGACTGCTGGTGCAGATGCAATACGATGCGCCAGAGTCATACGGCGTAAGGGATTGTCTTCTCTCTCGGTAGTGCCACGTTGCCGTGCGGAGTCCAGTCTTCTTGATACGCCCTTATGGAAGAGTGCTTAGCCACGTCGAGGAAAAATGGTCACAACTTCACGACTCAATGGGGTGCGTCAAATCAGAGCAGAACTGACACAACATGTACCCTCGTACATGTTCATCGGCGGATGTAGAGCTATAGTCATCTGCGATGGACAACCCAAAACATGCTCAGGCTGCGGGAAAGAGGGCCACGTCCGTTCCGAATGTATGCAGCGGAGTGCAAGTTCCAAACGGCGAACCCGTGCCTCCGTCCACGTTGACGCCGCTGACACGCATTTCGAACACATCCCATCCCGAAGAATGACCAGGTACAGAATCCTGACAGTTTACAGCAACCGACTGCAGCAGAGACCGCCTCCAGTGACGAAACGACGCACACTTCTGCCGCTCCGGTGACGACGACGCCCTTAACCGAGCGGAAAGGATCGGTAGGAGGTATGGAAATTGATCGTGCGGTTGTGCCGACAGCTGCTTTCGTCCCTGAGCACCGGGAGTCACTTCCGCACTCGGATACGGAGGCGCGCACCCGCAAACAACGACCGCCGAAGCGCCACAAGAAACGACGGCAAGCGCCGTCGGATACCTGCTTACTGCAGTCCACGTCAGACGGACTTGGGTGTGACGTCGATACAGTGCATCCGGATGCGCAACGGGAGGTTCTACCCCCCACACAGCAGTACAACGCGAATCGTGCTAGACAAGGGTTGAATACAGACACACCGTAGCAACGCCACTGCCTTCGGTCAGTCAGGCCGGAGAAAAACGACGTGAACTGGACCTCTAGCACAGGAACTGGGCCGACGAATCCGATACTGACCCACAGACCGACGACGCACCCGCGATGGCGAGTGCTTCGTCCGCCGGATGTTAACCACGCAGAAGATGCAGACTGACGCACAGACAGCATGTCACCTGGCAGCAGCACACAAATTAGCATAAGCGTCCATCTGCGCTTTACGCACTGAGGAACAGCGGCAGTATTAATACGATCAGAACGCCTGTCAAATTGCAATTATTACAAGACATGTTGCATGCGTCAGACGTCGACATCGTTCGGCTGCAGGAAGTATGTGTTGAGAGCTTCCCCGACCTCTATGAGTACGATACGTACATTACACCTACTACCGACGGCGGCAGCGGAACAGCGATACTGCTACGTAGCGGCATCGTAGCCGAGGACGTGGTGTACCTGCCGTCAGCGCGGGGACTGGCTCTCACAGTGCCGGGAATACGAGTCGTTAACATTTACGCACCATCGGGGTCCGGCAACCGGCGCGACCGATCCCGATTTTACGCAGAGGAGATTGCAACACTATTCTTAGGTCGGTATGAATATGTCTTATTTGGACTACGTGCTCGCACCAAGAGATCAACACCCACGTTATACTTCATGCCCGGAGCTGCGGCAACTCATACAGGACATGAATCTCATTGATACATGGCAGACGATACATGGCGACAGACGCCACGAGTCACTCTGTAAGTCGTCTAGATCGCATTTACGTAACACGTCGTCTCGAACCTGCTATCCTCGATGCGGAATTGTGGCCTGTCGCCTTTTCAGATCACATAGCATATATATGCACTGTCTCCCTGGGTCGTCAACAAGTGTGGATTAGTCGCAGTGTTTGGAAACTGAATACAGCACACTTCAGCGAATCTCAGTGCAGACGCTTAATCGAAGACACTTGGCACGTGTGTGAACGACGCCTCCCGACATATTCGACGACGTTGCAAATGGCTCAAATGGCTGTGAGCACTATTGGACTCAACTGCTGTGGTCATCAGTCCCCTAGAACTTAGAACTACTTAAACCTAACTAACCTAAGGACTTCACACACATCCATGCCCGAGGCAGGATTCGAACCTGCGACCGTAGCAGTCGCACGACGACGTTGCAGTGGTGGCTGGAATGCGTTAAGCCTGCATTGCGCCGAGCGTTAATTGCATACGGAAGAGAGCGGATGATGTGGAGGCGACACACGACGGAATTTTATTTCACGATGCTCCGCGAACTTTCTGTACAAGCACCTTCACAGGAGCGTCGGGCCGGTACAAAGCGAGCACAGGCCCAAATAATTTCCATATCGCGCCGCCGTCTGGAGGGTGTCGCAATCCGTGCAAGGGCCTTTGAACGAGACCGTGGAGAATCACCGTCGATGTATCACATTATCAGAGAAAAACAACGTAGCCGCAGAACCTTAATACAGACGGTCGTACTGACAGATGGTCGCCGTATGACAACGCAAAAAGACATTGCCAACGCTTTTGTGGAACACTACGGTCATCTCTATGAAGAAGCGGAACACGATCAGACAGCCTTTCATGAGGTCCGACGAACGCTCTCCGCGTGTCTCGACGAGTCGGCCAACCTGGAGTTAACAGGTGAAATCACAGTTGACGACATAATGGAAGCGATTGATAAGGGAGCGTCGCACAAATCGCCGGGGCCCGACGGATTTCCGTTAGTGTTGTATCGTACATTTACAGATCTCATGATTCCACGATGGACTGCCATGTACTGTGAATTGATGTCTCCCAACGTGCCCCTTCCACCCTTCTTCGTAGAAGGAATGATCATCCCCATCCACAAACCATCCGGCAGCACACGGATGCAGGCCTACCGGCCACTGACCCTTCTTAATTGCGACTACAAGATCTACGCCAGGATACCTGCAGCACGCTTTAAACGCGTAATACGCCAAGTGATATCACTCGACCAAACCCAGCTAGGAGGAGACAGCAATATACAAACGGCACTCAGTGACTACCGCGATGTTTTCGCACTGGCATCAACATGTCGTCTCCGGGGTGTATTGGTATCGATAGACTTCGATCGCGCATTTGACAGGCTGAGCCATGCTTATCTCACGGACGTGATGATGCAAATGAAGTTTCCGGAAAGTTTTGTCACCGTCGTTATGAGAACACTCCACGGAGCCGCATCCAAAGTGCTCATCAATGGACGCTTGGTGGGGCCCATCACCATCTCACGATCGGTCTGACAAGGGTGCCCGCTGTCAACGATATTGTATGCCATCGCTGTCGAGCCGCTGCTCTGCGGGCTCCGGAATCGACTCCAAGGAATGACGATAAGGCACAACAAGTTTATATGCAGAACGTACGCGGATGACCTAGTGTTTTTAGCACGGTCAGGTGACGAGGCAAGAGCGGCCTTACATTGGATTAATTTGTATTGTATGGCTTCGGGAAGTCGCCTGAACATGGCAAAGTCGGGAGCGATGAACATCGGGAGAGGACTCCAGACAGGAAGTGTAGCACCATTACAGCCGATCAACAAGATGAAATGCCTAGAAATTATCTTCTCTACAGACATTCGACGCACGGCGGCACTGAGTTACAGACATCTTCTGCAAACAATTCGTGCGAGTGTCCGAAGTCACAGGTTGAGGGCACTGGATATGATACAAAGGGTCACCTTTGCCATCACTTATCTAGCTTCTCGCATCCCCCAAGTGGCACAAGTTCTTGCTATGCCGGTGGTGTTGGCCCGCCGAATCCTGGCGGCACTAGAATATTTTGTGAGCACAGGTCTGCTTTTTAAGGTAGGATACGAAACCCTGACCCTTCCTCGTAGTCGTGGAGGTCTTGGACTAGTCCACGTACGTGACCGAGCAGTGGCTATTTATGTAACCACAATGATAAAGATGTGGACACGACACCAGACATGTCTGACGGGCACCTTGATAGACGAACTCGCTCCACCATATCTCGTTCGGCTCCGGTAGCGGTGGCTCACATCTCACCATCGCTTACCCATATGCGAACCTTTTTGTGGAACACAGTTATGTACATATGGAACTACCGACTACCAGGACGGCAACGGCACGTGATATATATCACATCCTGACTCGACGACGGCCGAATAATGCCGTAGACCGCCGCCAACCAACAGTTACGTGTTCCGTGGTATGGCGTACGGAGCACCACCCACACTTTGATACGGGAACGCGCGCACTGTGGTATCAGGTGGTAAATGAGAAATACGTGACTCGTTCCAGGTAGCATACAATTCATATGGCGGACGAGCCACTGTGTCCGCAGTGCACTGTTATAGACACAGAGGAGCATCGCCTGATATGCGGACCTTCGGCGGGCGTATGGTGTTTGGTCAAAAAAACGATCGCCTTCCTCCTTCGGGTGGGGCAGCAAACAATAGCACCACAGATACTACTTCTCCCAGATAGGACATATTATCCCCGAACAAAGATAAACGCAGTCACTTGGATTCGAGGTTTGACTGTGCGTTATCTTTTCCGAGACGGCAGTAAGAATGTGCTCGACTTTTGGGCCTTACTACAAGAACATCACTCACAGCTTATGAGGCATCCGATATATCGAACATATTACGCAAATTTTTTAGGGAGTGCCTTGCTTGATCCCCCACCGAGTTGGGGTGTCCTGGGTAGGAGAATGTAATTATTGCCTATAAGTATCAGAACAAGAAAGGACCAGGACAGTGGAGAGGATCCACGACCACACGTGAAGACGTACCCGACACCAACGCAAGGTATAACGGGATTAGCGAGGTACGCGCCCAAAAGAGGAACGTAGACCGTTATTGTTTTGTACTGACAAAAGCAAGATTTTTTCCACTATTATGTAAAAAAAGAAGTCCACTTATTTAAGTTTCCCAAAAAAATTTTTTTTATAAAAGTCATCGTCTTATATATTTTAAAAAAATACTAGAAGCAGTTTATGTTTGTTATTGTTACACCAAACTGCAAAAAAAAAAAAACACTTATTTACGTTTCCCAGAAAAATTTTATTTTATAAAAGTCATCGTCTTATATATTTAAAAAAAATGCAAGCAGCACTTTGTTTGTTATTGTTACTCCATTATGTAAAAAAAAAACAAAGTCCACTTATTAAAAAAAGAAAAAAAAGTGGTCAGCGTGGCGGTCTGTCACGCCAAGGGGCCCGGGTTCGATTCTAGGCAAAAAAAAGTTGTTATAGCACTTAAAAAAAGCGGTCTAAGGGCGCTGTAAAAAAAGTATGGTAGAGCAATCGCCCGAAAAAAAAGTGGTCAGCGTGACGGATTGCCGTCCTACGGGCCCGGGTCCGATTCCCGGCTGGGTCGGGGGATTTTCTCCGCTCAGGGATTGGGTGTTGTGTTGTCTTCATCATCATTTCATCCTCCATCCGGAGCGCAGGTCGCCCAATGTGGCGTCGCGCAGGTAATAAGACCTGCACCACGGCGGCCAGAGCTGCCCCGTAAGGGGTCTCCCGGCCAATAGCTCCAAACGCTCGTTTTCCATTTACCACGTCCAGTCTGAAAGGTAACGAAGCTCACGACCTTCACAGCGTGAATTTAAAGGCGCTACTAACACCACTCGTATGTGACGGGCGCGAAATTTAAATGGACGTCATCTTTCAGATGCACAAACACACCGGCCAACTTCTTTTATGTCGCACAACTTCTTGTTTCTGTTGCGGTTTTTTCTTCCGTCACCATCCATTCGTTGTCACTTTCGGGAACGTACTCTCTTGTAATTGTAGTAGTAACCACAGCGCCTCTCCTGTAGTGTCTGCCTCTGGATGTTGGATGAGCACCTCCGTGCCGCTTACTTTACGAAACAGTATGCTCTTCTTTGGTCTCCTCTGTTTCCTCTGTCAATCATACCTGGTAACGATTTCAGAGTGAAGAGGGCTGTTTAAGCTACATCCTCCGGCGAGGGTTTTGTAATCTACGTCCTTTGGGGGTGGACTGCACTTCCTAAGGATTCTCTCGATGATTCTGTCTGGTCCGCAGCTCGTGGTCGTGCGGTAACGTTCTCGCTTCCCGCGCCCGGGTCCCCGGGTTCTATTCCCGGCGGGGTCAGGGGTTTTCTCTGCCTCGTGATACCTGGGTGTTGTGTGATGTCCTTAGGTTGGTTAGGTTTAAGTAGTTCTAAGTTCTAGGGGACTGATGACCATAGATGTTAAGTCCCATAGTGCTCAGAGCCGTTTCAACCGTTTTGATTGTGTCTGGCACTTTCATTTTATGCGAGAAGTTTTACGCCGTCGTTCAAACTTAAATCACTCCATGCGTACGTATTTAATTGATCTTATTGCTTCCCCTCATTGTGCTGTAATCGTCGATTCATTCAGTAATGGCTCTTCGCTTCTATTGATAAGCAATATGCTACGTATACAGAGTGTAGATTTTAAGATGACAAACCAGAATAACTCGAAAAATGAGCTTCACACCAAAAACTGTGTACAACCTAAAGTTGATTATCTTTGAGGGGGACATCTGCTGGAGCTAAAATTACCAAACCCCCTGGGGGTGGAGCGCGAGGAACTTCAAAATATCAAATGGGAACCCCAATTTTGTACCGCAGAATCAGATTCTACATAAAAGACTACGCGCATTTTGTCTTAAACATTTGTTTTGATTCTTGGTAGTTGGCGCTGTAGTTGAAGCAAATCCATGTTCTAATTTTTGCGTGGAAAAGCTTATTTTAGTTGAATTTGCGACTTTTAGATTAGACTGATTTATCGTGTAACCGAAGTTTAACGAATTCCTTTTAGCACTCATGTGCATGACCTAACACTTTTCGTTATTTAGGATCAACTTCCAATTTTCGCACCATTCAGACATCTTTTCTAAATCGTTTTGCATATTTATTTAGATCTTCTGATGCCTCTATTAGTCGATAAACGACAGCGTCATCTGCAAACAACCTATGATGGCTGCTCAGATTGTCTCCCAAATCGTTTATATAAATAAGGAATAGCAAAAGGCCTATACCATTACCTTGGGGAACGCCCGAAATCACTCCTGGTTTACTCGATGACTTTCCGTCAGTTACTACGAACTGTGACCTCTCTAACAGGAAATCACAAATCGAGTCACATAACTGAGACGATATTCCATAAGCACGAAATTTCACTACAAGTCGATTGTGTGGTACAGTGTCAAAAGCCTTCCGGAAGTACAGAAATACGGAATCTATCCGAAATCTTTTGTCAAAAGCACTCAACACTTCATGCGAATGAAGAGCTACTTGCGTTTCACAGGAAAGAAATTTTCTAAATCCATGTTGACTGTGTGTCAATAGACAGTTTTCTTGGAGGTAGTTCATAATGGCCCTGCAAATAGTGCAGCCGGGTTCCAAATTAGTGATTACTACGCATTATTAAGCAAACTACGTAATGAATGAGCTCTCTGTACTCCAAAAATGTCTTTAAAGAGGCAACATCAACCAGTGGTTGTCGAAATCATTACTAGTTTATTTTGTACATGCGATTACTACAAGTATTCTTGGAATTATGGCTTTAATTTCATTCTTCCGTTACTCGTAACTTCGTTGTCACAATGAAGCTACGAGTCGAACAGTAGTGTACGAGTGATCACATGCTCAGTAACGAGGTCGTAAGAAAGGAAGGTTGGCCTGATCAAGGATGTGTGTGTGTGTGTGTTCCACATCTCCTCCTAAGCCACGGTACCGATTTCAACCAAACTTGGTACTCATGCAACTACTATCAGGCAACAATCGATGTTGGAGTAAGAACCATCTACATATCATAGTTCAGGAAATGTGACGTAAACACAGAGATGCATGGAAAAATGCCTCATGGTGCATAATTTCTTACCTCTTTGTCACTAACTCTATTCGCAACACACTTCGCAGACAATACCTTCATATGCCGTTGAATGTGCCTGGAATAATTGCACGACACGTAGTTCAAGAGATATAACATCATAAAGACTGTGAAGCGTGAGAAAATGCCACATGATGCATGAAGTTTTAATATATTTATTCTTTGCTGCTAAGACACTCCTACAGTCGAATGAAGTTAAGGAAGTCTGTGACACCCGTCGCAGCGCTTTGGACAGCTTTCAACTGCGAAGCGCAAACGGCAGTAGGCAGAAACAATAGCCGTCTGTAGAGCTACGAAGAGGCGTTGCCACAGAGACCTTTACAGAATCGCGTTGTAGATATTCCAAGTATCTGCGCACAGCGTAAAAAAAGCTGCGTTTCCAGTACGAAATTGGCAAGATGAATAATCGGGCAATGCCATTGTTGTCAGCTAGTTCGTCATAATCTCATTTCATTTTTAACGGCTGTAATTACTAATCACTTCATTTACGACGCTTTTCTGCTACAAACAGTATAGTTAATATTACACTCGTGTTTGAAAAACTATTATTGTGTTGCACTCTATTACCTAACTAATTTACTTAACGTAATTAAACGCAGATTAGTGAAACATGGTACAATGGACACGGAATTGTGCAAATGAATTCGATTAGACGGCAACAATCAAGAAAACGTCATCCAACTACGAGTTTGGAATTGTCGCCGTTATTAAAAGCCACATCAAGTCTCTACCAGAGAATGCATTCTAATACAAAAAAAGAAGGAATGTAAATCCTATTTCAATGCTCTCTTTTGACAAAAAAGACCAAGCTGTCTTATTAGATTCGTTGGATTTCTGTCATTACGGTTAAAAAATTCAGTGGATGTGCTATTACAAATGGGCTCTCAGCACTATGGGACTTAGCTGCTGTGGTCATCAGTCCACTAGAAATTAGAACATTTTTTTTTTGGTCATCAGTCTACTGACTGCTTTGATGCGGCCCGCCACGAATTCCTTTCCTGTGCTAACCTCTTCATCTCAGAGTAGCACTTGCAACCTACGTCCTCAATTATTTGCTTGACGTATTCCAATCTCTGTCTTCCTCTACAGTTTTTGCCCTCTACAGCTCCCTCTAGTACCATGGAAGTCATTCCCTCATGTCTTAGCGGATGTCCTATCATCCTGTCCCTTCTCCTTATCAGTGTTTTCCACATATTCCTTAGAACTACTTAACCCTAACTAACCTAAGGACATCACACACATCCATGCCCGAGGCAGGATTCGAACCTGCGACCGTATCGGTCACGCGGTTCCAGACTGTAGCGCCTAGAGCCGCTCGGCCACTCAAGCCGGTCTGCTATTACATCTGTATCTTCTGAACACTTGTTAGTTTTATGAGAAAATTCACCAACGGAAGACGTCCACTTACTAAATCGCGATACACTCATTCTAAGTTGAATACGTTGTTACCTCCTCCAAAAATACCACACAGTCCGTTGCTTAGTTTCTCAGTGACTTCTGCGCAAGTATGTCTCGCGGAGGTGCGACATGAAGTAAGGTAGTAAGAAACGGCCGTTTCACTTCATGAAAATAACTTATCAGTAAGAGAATTAAAATCGTACATCATAAACATTTCGACTTTTGACTATCCTCTTTGTTCTAAAAAACTGCATTTTTGTTACGTTTTAGCAGGACTGTAAGAGGTGGTCGACACACAACGTTACTCTCTGATGACGACTCCCCAATGCACAACGCACAATGGGAACGCAATCTTCTCTGACTGCCCGATTCTAGTGATGGTGACTATAGTTTTGCCTGTTCTTTAATAGCTTCGAAAATTCTCCGACTGAGCAATCGTATCTCTTAAATGGGATTTATATTAACTGACGGAATATTATTTCCTAAATTCCAAATAAATTTGAGGTAACGACATATCTACTTGTCTTATGGACCTGCGCAAAGATATTATTTCGAATTACCGACCGTTTTCGTATTTTTCCTTTCACTCAGTGTAGTTGACCCACTACATGTTCTTTCACACGCTCACTCATTCTTAATTTGTCACTAATTCGAGACTTGTTCTTCACGTGCGCTTCCCATTCACTCCACTCATATTCTAATAACATGCAAATGTAATATGATTTAACTACTGAAAATTTTGCATTTCAACCAAATTTCTATATCCCCAAAGGTATGAAAGATATTGAAATTTACACGGCAAATTCATATTTCCATGTAACTGCACAGTAAAAAGTTTCATTAATATCAGTTTGTGGAAACGCATAGAACAGGAATCACCGTGTAGCGCATTAATTTTCTCCGTGCATAATGGCACACCCACCTCCGAATCCGAAATCGTTAACGCACGCCTACGCAGTGGCGCTCCACTCGCAGGTAAGCCGATTCGAGTCCTGATGGTGGAAAATTTACGCTGCAGTATCTGGCCGGCAACGGGAGGAGGAATGGTGACGTAAAGTTCACGATCACTATTCTTTGCATCAATGTCCTTGGTTAAATTCCAGACATGTCCGAAATGTTTTATGAAGTGAGAACATATGTCATTGGTGCTGATGATCCATCAGTCGGACGGCGCCCTTGGTGCTATTGCGGCACTGCGTTTCACCCTCTCCCTCACCTTCATCCACAACAACAAAAGAGCAACACTACACTATACAAGCACTCATTATAGCTACCCGCACTACACAGATGCGCACTTGGCGCTTCATAAAAGGTCGTAAGAAGGAAATGGCAGAACACCTCCACTAGGACCTTGCCATGAGCGGTGCTGCAGTATTTCTCCATCTGCACCCCTACATTTATGTATCGGACCAGTCTGGGTTTCTGACATACTGGCCCGCCTTAGCACGCCAGATGTGGCACTGTACAGACCATGTGTCTGCAGAGACCCACAACCGCCATTGAGACTGAACTACGTGTTACGAGACCAAGAGCTGTTGGTCAAGTCAAATGGAAAAGCCGTCTTTGTGACAAAACTGCGGAGGTATTTTTCTCAGTGTTTCTATATGTTTCTGGCGTACTGAATCCGAATTTCATGTTTTCTGCCTTGTAGGAGGTCGAGTCCACAACGAAAAACGCAAAGAATTCGAAATTTTCGCACTTTTTGGCTTATTTTTCGAAGATGATTGCTCAATATGAAATTAAGGTAAGATAAAATTTCCTACAAAATACCGTAATAAGGCTTGATTTTATGACGAGCAGCATGGACGCTAGAGCGCGTTGAAAAGTAGCAGTTTCTTGGCCATTCTTTGAAATCTTCAAAAATGGCCACTCCCACACCATGCAACTCGAAAAATATTCATGATATCAACGAAACCCCTATACTTTGTGAAAGCAAATTTCCAGCAAGCGACGTTTGTAATACTCAATTTTCTCGTAAGGGGGAGGGAGCAAAGCGAGAAGTACGAAAAACGTCTTCTTTTCCCTGCAGCCAAACGACCCTTCCCACCTCTTTCTCATCGGCGCTATACTTCTCCATCTGGAAGATAAAGAAGGCATTCAGTGACAGAATATGGATGTAAAACACAGATAAGTTGTAAAGTAACGTATCGATGTATGAAAAATATCTGTATTGATGACATGTCCACGGTTTTTATACGCGTCTCCGTATGGCTGTTGATGGTGGCCCAGGCAATGTTTCTTGAGCTCTAGAAGTTCCAGGTAAAGGGTCTTGGGCAATGGAAGTTCCAGACAAATCGTCATGCCCTGTAGATGGTCAAGGTGGAACAGTGAGCTTTAGCTGTTATTCAGCTGAAAAAAAATTGTAAAGAATCATTAATATTATGACAGAGAAAACTTGATTAACATAGATGCAAAATATTACATGAATTAATACAAATATTTATGTCGCCTCAGCTGTTTCAAAAAGTGGCACTCTAATGGGCAATTCCAGGTCGACTTCATCTTCTATGTCCAAATCATCGTCGATTTTGGGACAAGACCCTTTACATTGCTGGCATAGTTTTGGATAGAACAGTCCTCTTCGCCTTCGTCCACAACAACCTGGGCAATCTGTCTTGGATTTCCAAGACATAAATTGAAGATGTCTGTGTGTTAATTGGAGCTAACCCAATTTTGTGAATTTCCACCGCCACTTCTCTGGATCCAAGCTTGTGACTGACGAGGCCTTTCCTGGGACATTCTCGTTGCACATATTCGTACAGTCCAGTGGGCATACCTTGGAACAAATTTGCAACTGATACATCCATTATGTACGAATTAAGTACAATGAAATTGCGACAATTGTGTTCGATGGATAGTCGGACTGACGGAATCTGTTGGTTAGCTCCCATTATCATTCTGAAGTCCACGGCTTCTACAATTTATATCTTGCAAATCCAAGACAGATTGTCAAGGTCGATATGGGTGTAGGTGGGTGGGACTTCTCTTTCCGAAACTAGCGGCAATGTGAGGAGTCGCGCTCCAATGTCGACGAAAAGTTTTGCATAGAAGACGAAGGCAGCATGATTGTGCCCCTTTGCAGTATTACTGTTCGAAACAGAAGAGAGAAGTAACATTATGTATCTTTACTAATCAAGTTTTCTCTACCACAACATGAATAGTTCATTTACTATTTTTTTAGTAGAAGAACGGCAACAACTCACTGTTCAGCCTGGATCTTCCACAGCCCCTGACGCTTTTCCAGGACTTTCCATTGCCCAAGACCCTTCACCTGGAGTTTCTGGCGCCCAAGAATCGTTGCCTTGGCCATTAACAGCCAAACGGAGACGAGGAAAAAAAAAAACGCACACATGACAAAAAAAAAAACACCAGCACAGATATTTCTTCATACATCGATATTTCACTACACAACTTGACTGTCCTTAGCATCCCTATTCCGCAACTAAGTGTCTTCTTTCTTTTCCAAATGGACAACCAACTCGAAGTGAATTCTGAAGCCTGAGGTCGACATTCGCTCATTTCATGAAACATTTACATTATCACATACGGATCTTATATGCATCTTTCTTTTCAGGTAACTAATATGTTGTAAATAAAAATTGTTAATATTTTCATCGAACATGCTTTTCCACGATTTCATTCAAAACAACGCCCTTCAAGCCTGATACACAGAAATTACAGCACCAATGTGTTCTAGGGCGCAGAAAGCATTTTTGTAATTTTCGCTGTGCTCCTCCTTCCTTATTAGAAAATTAAATGTTCCAGACGTCCCTTGTAGGATATTTAATGTATTTTCACGTGGTGAAGAGCTTTCGTAGATAACATGAATACTTTTCATTGTATATGACTGGAGTGGGAGTTTCTGATGTTTCCGAAAAAGGGTCAAAAAATTGTTACACTTTAGTGCGCTCCAGCGCCGACGCCGCCCGTCATAAAATCAAACCTGACTCCGGCATTTTATAGGAACTATAGTCCACTTTAATTTCATATGGAACGTCATCTTCGAAAAACGTTTAGTATTACAGATAATTTAAATGTAACCGTAGGCTTCCGCGGCCGTTTTCAATGTCAATAAAATTCTTCTGGGTTAGAGACCGCATTGTCATTTATAAAATTCCAACGTTTCGGCGTCTGTTGCAAGACGCCTTCCTCAGGGTGTGTTGCTAACTGCTGAATGAGCGCAAGTGTGGGTACATATATACTATGGAAGAGTGTTGTGATTGGATGTGAGGGTGAGGAGGAAGGGTACTAGGTGTTCATTTTATTGGCGTTTGCATTGCGTCTTGTTATTGGCGGAAATAGGCGTTTTCCATTGGAGTTTCCTTTACTGCCTGCCATTGGTGGAAATCGGCGAATAGGAGACTTAGCGGCGACTGCAGCGTAGCGTTGTTTACTAACTGCCTAGTATCGACTAGCCCGCGTCAGCGCTCTGTGTACCATCCTCCGCTGTGGCCTACCGCACGCCTGTTGCTTTGCGCGAGCTGTCCTTCCGCAAAGCTGTCACAGCAGGCAGCCAAGACGCTGGAAGTCTGTACCCGTCTTCTCTGTTCATATTATCGGGTCGCTTGGCTATTTCTATAGCCTCTCTAATCTTCCTCCTCAAACTAAACGGCTGTTTCGCCAGTACTCGGGCCTCTCGAAATTCGATGTTCATCCTGCACTGCTCATGATGTTCTGACACCGCTGATTTGCTATATTGTTTGAGGCGGATATATCTCTCATGTTCAGTTAGCCTCGTGCTTATTGGACGCCCAGTCTCACCTACATACAGCAGTCCACATTCACACTCGATTTCATAAACTCCGGCGGCACGAAACTTGTCAATTGTATCTTTTGTCGAGCCCAGAATGTCTTTTATTTTGTTGTTGCTACGAAAAATCGGCTTAATACCTGCCCGACGGAGAATTTTGCCCAGACGTTCAGTAACCCCTTGTACATACGGTAGCACGGCGGTGTTCTGTGCTTCGTTCTGTATTTCCCTGTTGCCCTCCTCCTTCGGCGCCATGGTTTTGCGTATCAGCCTCATGTCGTAGCCATTAGCTCCAAAAATGGTCCTGAGGTTCTGCAGTTCAGATTGCAGGTTGTATTCATCGCTGATCCTGTAGGCTCTCTTAGTTAAAGTTCACAGGGCCGAATTCTTTTGCATAGGATGGTGGTGGGTGGATGCATGCAGGTACCTGTCCGTGTTGGTGGGCTTCCTGTAAACTCTGTGTCCAAGCTTCCCGTCTGGCTTACGATAAACTTCTACGTCGAGAAAAGGCAATACCCCGTTCTTTTCAATCTCCATGGTAAACTGAATTTTGCTGTGCTGCTGGTTAAGATGTTCGTGGAAGTTCTGAAGCTCTTCTTCTCCGTGTGGCCAGATAACATAGGTGTCATCCACGTATCGTAGCCAGCATTCCGGGCGTAATGGCGCGGACAGGAGTGCTGTTTCTTCGAATGCTTGCATAAAAATGTCTGCTGCAGCTGGCGAAAGAGGGGAACCCATGGCAACACCGTCCGTCTGCTCGTAAAAATCCCCTTTCCACCTAAAATAGGTGGTCGTCAAACAGTGGCGCACTAGCTCGCTGATGTCAGGTGCCATGCGTTCCTCTAAGATGTTCATGGTGTCCGTCACGGGTACCTTCGTGAACAAAGATTTCACGTCAAAATTGACCATCAAATCCGTATCAGAGACACGCTTCTCTTTCAAAAGTGCTATAAAATGGGTGGAGTCTTTGACGTATGCATCTGTATGTCTCACTAAACGTCTAAGCTTCGGAGCCAAATCTTTCGCTAATTTTTAGGTCGGCGAGTTGATACTACTCACTATCGGCCGTAAAGGGAAGGCTTCTTTGTGGATATTTGGTACCCCATATATTCTTGGTGCCTGTGGCACCTGTGGAATGAGTCTACGGGTCGTGTCAAAATTCATCCTGGTTTGTTTCAGCAGCGCTTGCGTCGATTTCACTATCTTGACCGTCGGATCCCCCTTAAGTTTGTGGTAAATGGGTTCCTTCAAAAGATCCTCCATCCGCTTATCGTAATCTACTGTGTCCAACACTACGGTGGCATTTCCCTTGTCCGACTGTATTATCACAATCTGAGAGTTGTTCTTCAGCTCCTTGATGGCCTGACGTTCCTCTTTACTGATGTTTTGCTTCGGAGGCTTTGCGTGAGCCAAGACTCGTACTGTTTCTTGTCGGATCTTCTCTGCTTCTGGTTGTGGTAGATGGCGTACCGAGGCCTCCACTGATTCGATAATGTCTTCTTTCGGTACTAGTTTTGGTGCGATTGCATAGTTCATCCCTTTCGCCAAAACTTTTGTGGCTGCATCGCTCAAGGTGTGGCTGGAGAGGTTCACCACTGTTCGTCGCGTATCCAAAACTGGTCCTTCATCTCTTGTTTTCCGTTGCAATTTGTCGAACTTCGTCACCTGGCGACTGGTGGTACATTCACTTGATCTGGCAGCTTGCTGGAAGGTTAACCTGTCGACCTTGTGCCAGTCATCCTCATCCAGTTTCCCACTCAGAAAGAGGTGCAGTTCACACAGTTTTATGTTGTTCACGTCGAGACTACCACGAATGTGACGGATCCTTTCCCGCAATAAAGCTTTGCTGGCCTGTGCACAGATATTCCTGGCCTTGTACGATTTTACGTGGGACGTCAGCCGTAAAAATGTTGGTACTACATTGGCATCCCTACATCTCTTCAGGAACGCAAGATCATTCAGCAGTTTACCTCTTTTCAGCCTCAGTGATTCGAGCTGCCTGATGTTTTTGTAAATCTCCTGCCCATACAGGTGCGTTAAATGTAACCGTAGGCTTCCGCGGCCGTTGTCAATGTCAATAAAATTCTTCTGGGTTAGAGACCGCATTGTCATTTATAAAATTCCAACGTTTCGGCGTCTGTTGCAAGACGCCTTTCTCAGGGTGTGTTGCTAACTGCTGAATGAGCGCAAGTGTGTGTACATATATACTATGGAAGAGTGTTGTGATTGGATGTGAGGGTGAGGAGGAAGGGTACTAGGTGTTCATTTTATTGGCGTTTGCATTGCGTCTTGTTATTGGCGGAAATAGGCGTTTTCCATTGGAGTTTCCTTTACTGCCTGCCATTGGTGGAAATCGGCGAATAGGAGACTTAGCGGCGACTGCAGCGTAGCGTTGTTTACTAACTGCCTAGTATCGACTAGCCCGCGTCAGCGCTCTGTGTACCATCCTCCGCTGTGGCCTACCGCACGCCTGTTGCTTTGCGCGAGCTGTCCTTCCGCAAAGCTGTCACAGCTGGCAGCCAAGACGCTGGAAGTCTGTACCCGTCTTCTCTGTTCATATTATCGGGTCGCTTGGCTATTTCTATAGCCTCTCTAATCTTCCTCCTCAAACTAAACGGCTGTTTCGCCAGTACTCGGGCCTCTCGAAATTCGATGTTCATCCTGCACTGCTCATGATGTTGTGACACCGCTGATTTGCTATATTGTTTGAGGCGGATATATCTCTCATGTTCAGTTAGCCTCGTGCTTATTTGACGCCCAGTCTCACCTACATACAGCAGTCCACATTCACACTCGATTTCATAAACTCCGGCGGCACGAAACTTGTCAATTGTATCTTTTGTCGAGCCCAGAATGTCTTTTATTTTGTTGTTGCTACGAAAAATCGGCTTAATACCTGCCCGACGGAGAATTTTGCCCAGACGTTCAGTAACCCCTTGTACATACGGTAGCACGGGGGTGTTCTGTGCTTCGTTCTGTATTTCCCTGTTGCCCTCCTCCTTCGGCGCCATGGTTTTGCGTATCAGCCTCATGTCGTAGCCATTAGCTCCAAAAATGGTGGTGGGTGGATGCATGCAGGTACCTGTCCATGTTGGTGGGCTTCCTGTAAACTCTGTGTCCAAGCTTCCCGTCTGGCTTACGATAAACTTCTACGTCGAGAAGAGGCAATACCCCGTTCTTTTCAATCTCCATGGTAAACTGAATTTTGTTTTTACGAGCAGACGGACGGTGTTGCCATGGGTTCCCCTCTTTCGCCAGCTGCAGCAGACATTTTTATGCAAGCATTCGAAGAAACAGCACTCCTGTCCGCGCCATTACGCCCGGAATGCTGGCTACGATACGTGGATGACACCTATGTTATCTGGCCACACGGAGAAGAAGAGCTTCAGAACTTCCACGAACATCTTAACCAGCAGCACAGCAAAATTCAGTTTACCATGGAGATTGAAAAGAACGGGGTATTGCCTTTTCTCGACGTAGAAGTTTATCGTAAGCCAGACGGGAAGCTTGGACACAGAGTTTACAGGAAGCCCACCAACACGGACAGGTACCTGCATGCATCCACCCACCACCATCCTATGCAAAAGAATTCGGCCCTGTGAACTTTAACTAAGAGAGCCTACAGGATCAGCGATGAATACAACCTGCAATCTGAACTGCAGAACCTCAGGACCATTTTTGGAGCTAATGGCTACGACATGAGGCTGATACGCAAAACCATGGCGCCGAAGGAGGAGGGCAACAGGGAAATACAGAACGAAGCACAGAACACCGCCGTGCTACCGTATGTACAAGGGGTTACTGAACGTCTGGGCAAAATTCTCCGTCGGGCAGGTATTAAGCCGATTTTTCGTAGCAACAACAAAATAAAAGACATTCTGGGCTCGACAAAAGATACAATTGACAAGTTTCGTGCCGCCGGAGTTTATGAAATCGAGTGTGAATGTGGACTGCTGTATGTAGGTGAGACTGGGCGTCCAATAAGCACGAGGCTAACTGAACATGAGAGATATATCCGCCTCAAACAATATAGCAAATCAGCGGTGTCAGAACATCATGAGCAGTGCAGGATGAACATCGAATTTCGAGAGGCCCGAGTACTGGCGAAACAGCCGTTTAGTTTGAGGAGGAAGATTAGAGAGGCTATAGAAATAGCCAAGCGACCCGATAATATGAACAGAGAAGACGGGTACAGACTTCCAGCGTCTTGGCTGCCTGCTGTGACAGCTTTGCGGAAGGACAGCTCGCGCAAAGCAACAGGCGTGCGGTAGGCCACAGCGGAGGATGGTACACAGAGCGCTGACGCGGGCTAGTCGATACTAGGCAGTTAGTAAACAACGCTACGCTGCAGTCGCCGCTAAGTCTCCTATTCGCCGATTTCCACCAATGGCAGGCAGTAAAGGAAACTCCAATGGAAAACGCCTATTTCCGCCAATAACAAGACGCAATGCAAACGCCAATAAAATGAACTCCTAGTACCCTTCCTCCTCACCCTCACATCCAATCACAACACTCTTCCATAGTATATATGTACCCACACTTGCGCTCATTCAGCAGTTAGCAACACACCCTGAGGAAGGCGTCTTGCAACAGACGCCGAAACGTTGGAATTTTATAAATGACAATGCGGTCTCTAACCCAGAAGAATTTTATTGACATTACAGATAATTTATTGACATATAGCATGGATTCAGAAACTTCCGTCCTTGTTTAACACAGCTAGCTCTTTATGCTCATGAAGTAATGAGTGCTATAGACAGGGGATGTCAAATTGATTCCATATTTTAAGATTTCTAAAAGGCTTTCGACACCGTTCCTCACAAGCGCCTTCTAATCAAACTGCGTGCCTAAGGAGTATCGCCACTGTTGCGCAATTGGAGCCGTGATTTCCTGTCAGAAAGGTCACAGTTCGTATTAATAGACGGAAAGTCGTCGAGTAAAATAGAAGTAATATCCGGCGTTCCCCAAGGATGTGTTATAGGCCCTCTATTGTTTCTGATCTAGATTAACGCCGCAGGAGACAATCTGAGTAGCCGTCTTAGATTGTTTGCAAATGATGCAGTCATTTACTGACTTGTAAAGTCATCAGATGATCAGAACGACTTGGAAAATGATTCAGATAAGATATCTGTACGGTGCGAGCAGTGGCAATTGACCCTGAATAAGGAAAGGTGTGAAGTTATTCACATGAGTACTAAAAGAAATCAGCTAAATTTTGATTACGCTATAAGTCACAAAAATCTGAAGGCTGTAATTTAAACTAAATACTTAGAGATTACAATTACAAAAAACCTAAATTGGATGATCACGTAGTTCTACTAAAGAGACTGCTTACACCACGCTTGTCCGCCCTATTCTGGAGTATTGCTGTGAGATATGGGATCTGTATCAGATGGGACTGACGGATGACATCGAAAAAGTACAAAGAAGGTCAGCTTGATTTGTATTATCGCTGAATGGCGATATAGTGTCACAAACACGATGCGTGAATTGGAGTGGCAATCATTAAAACAAAGGCGTTTTTCGTTCCTACGGGATCTTCTCTTGAAATTTAAATTACCAGTTTTCTGCTCCGATTGCGAATACATTCTGTTGGCACCCACATACATAGGGAGAAATAACCATCACGATGTTGTTGTTGTGGTCTTCAGTCCTGAGACTGGTTTGATGCAGCTCTCCATGCTACTCTATCCTGCACAAGCTTCTTCATCTCCCAGTACGTACTGCAACCTACATCCTTCTGAATCTGCTTAGTATATTAATCTCTTGGATTCCCTCTACGATTTTTACCCTCCACGCTGCCCTCTAATACTAAATTTGTGATCCCTTGATGCCTCAGAACATGTCCTACCAACCCGTCCCTTCTTCTTGTCAAGTTGTGCCACAAACTCCTCTTCTCCCAAATTCTATTCAATACCTCCTCATTTCTTGTGTGATTTACCCATCTAATCCTCAGCATTCTTCTGTAGTACCACATTTCGAAAGCTTCTATTCTCTTCTTGTCCAAACTATTTATCGTCCATGTTTCACTTCCATACGTGGCTACACTCGATATAAATACTTTCAGAAACGACTTCCTGGCACTTGAATCAATACTCGATGTTAACAAATTTCTATTCTTCAGAAACGCTTTCCTTGCTATTGCCATTTAATATCCTCTCTACTTCGAGCATCATCAGTTATTTTGCTCCCCAAATAGCAAAACTCCTTTACTACTTTCAGTGTCTCATTTCCTAATCTAATTCCCTCAGCATCACCCGACTTAATTCGACTTCATTCCGTTATCCTCCTTTTGCTTTTCTTGATGTTCATCTTATACCCTCCTTTCAAGACACTTTCCATTCCGTTCAACTGCTCTTCCAAGTCCTTTGCTGTCTCTGACAGAATTACAATTTCATCGGCGAACCTCAAAGTTTTTATTTCTTCTCCATGCACTTTAATACCTAGTCTGTGTTTTTCTTTTGTTTCCTTCACTGCTTGCTCAATATACAGATTGAATAACATCGGGGAGAGGCTAAAACCCTGTCTCACTCCCTTCCCAACCACTGCTTTTCTTTCATGCCCCTCGACTCTTATAACTGCCACCTGGTTTCTGTACAAATTGTAAATAGCCTCCCGCTCGCTGTATCTGACCCTGCCATCTTGAGAATTTGAATGTGAGTATTCCAGTCAACATTGTTAGAATCTTTCTCTAAGTCTACAAATGCCGCTCAACTCTTTAAGAGAAGTCAGGGCTCGCAAAGAAAAATGTAAGTGCTCGTTTACCCGCTTGCCGTTCGAGTGTGGAACGGTAGAGAGACAGCTTGATGGTGGTTCATTGAACCCTCTGCCAGCAACTTTATTGTAAATAGCAGTACAATCACGTAGATGTAGATGAAGATAACAGCAAAAATTTGGAAAAAGTGCGATAATTTTGAGGTTTTTTTAAGTTCTCGTTGTGAAGCGGACGTGCAACAAGGAAGAAAACAAGAAATTCAGATTCAGTAACCCAAAAAACATACAGAATCGCTGAGAAAAATACTTGTACCATTTTGTTAAGGAAAAATCATAGTTTGACTGGGCTATATGATCACTTGGATGGGTCTTGTAGTAAGAGGTGTATCGCCTAACGCTGCTACACAAGTCCCAGCACCCTTATCCCAGATGGTCGCCGAGAACCCTCGCTGGTAGAGTAGGTGTTCGCCACTTTGTGCGCAGTAATCTGGCCCTAGGGGCCGCCGAAGCCACCTACCGCTCAGCGGCTGGTACAGCCGCCGGAACAGCCGCCCCCGGGGGACGTGGGGGGACTCCGTATGCCCGCTCCGCCTTCCTCTTGTTGACGTGATCGATACCGCCGTCTCGCTCCTTTCCTGAATCTGTTGGACCACACGACTCGCTTTTATTTCATCTTATTTTCCAATTTCCCAGATGCCATCTCTTTCCTTTCCTGCCTACCAGGCGAGCCGGTTTCGCTTTGTACTCTTATTTATTTTTCTTTCCCTTTGTTTTTCTCGGACGTTTCGTTGGGCCCTGCCTCGAGACACGAGATACCCTGCTAAATAGCGGATGCGTATTCCTGTCGCACGTCTCAGGAGAAATAGCCGAACTCTCAAAACTGTCGTTAGGTGTTTCATATTACTTGACTACAAAAAGAAGGAAAAGTGAGTGTCATTTTTGCTGGGACACCCCGAGAGGTAGTTTTTATGCACAGATCTACAGCCACTATAAATTGCTGGAATAAAGACATATTGTCGTCCGGAGTGGCCGAGCGGTTCTAGGCGCTTCAGTCTGGAACCGCGATTCCGCTACGGTCGCAGGTTCGAATACTGCCTCAGGCTTGGATGTGTGTGACGTCCTTAGGTTAGTTAGGTTTAAGTAGTTCTAAGTTCTAGGGGACTGATGACCCCAGAAGCTAAGTCCAATAGTGCTCAGAGCCATTTTTTAAAGATATATTTCGAGCATGATATCACATCTGTGAAGTTTTAAATGTTTCGTGTGCAGCATATCAGATGCACATCTTTCCTCTTCGTCTTCTTTTTCTTCTTCTTCTTCTTCTTTCTGCATGTATTAGGCATTTACCTGTTGCACCCCACCTTTCCCTTGGTCGCAGGTTCGAATCCTTCCTCGGGCATGGATGTGCGTGATGTCCTTAGGTTAGTTAGGTTTAAGTAGTTCTAAGTCTAGGGGACTGATGACCTCAGATGTTAAGTCCCATAGTGCTCAGAGCCATTTTTTCCCTGGGTCTTCCTAAAGACATTCTACTCACTGGCCAATAATTCTTCAGTACTTTTTGTATCCAGTCGTCTTTCATTTTTGCGAAATAGTTCTTCCAGTTGTTCCTGTATTCCTTAGTCTGCTCATGTAAGGTGTTATTTTCTGATATCAGCATTCCCCCTCCTGTCGGAGTGTGTTTATTTTTCGCAGTAATAGCATTTCCGATGCTTATAATCTTTGTTCACTTCTTTTCAACATTTTGAACATGGCTGCCCTACTGAACAGCAGGGGTAAAAGATAGTCAACCAGTTGCAATAAACGATGGTTTTCAAATAATCTTTATCATGGTTTCGATAGATTTAAACCCGTCTTCTTCAGAAGGACTAACAAACTTCACATTCGCAATTCATCCATTACATCTACATCTACATGACTACTCTGCAATTCACATTTAAGTGCTTGGCAGAGGGTTCATCGAACCACAATCATACTATCTCTCTACTATTCCACTCCCGAACAGCGCGCGGGAAAAACGAACACCTAAACCTTTCTGTTCGAGCTCTGATTTCTCTTATTTTATTTTGATGATCATTCCTACCTATGTAGGTTGGGCTCAACAAAATATTTTCGCATTCGGAAGAGAAAGTTGGTGACTGAAATTTCGTAAAAAGGTCTCGCCGCGACGAAAAACTTGTTTGCTGTAATTACTTCCATCCCAACTAGTGTATGATATCTGCCACACTCTCTCCCTATTACGTGATAATACAAAACAAGCTGCCCTTTTTTGCACCATTTCGATGTTCTCCGTCAGACCCACCTGGTAAGGATCCCACACCGCGCAGCAATATTCTAACAGAGGACGAACGAGTGTAGTGTAAGTTGTCTCTTTAGTGGACTTGTTGCATCTTCTAAGTGTCCTGCCAATGAAACGCAACGTTTGGCTCGCCTTCCCCACAATATTATCTATGTGATCCTTCCAAGTTGTTCGTAATTTTAACACCCAGGTACTTAGTTGAATTGACAGCTTTGAGAATTGTACTGTTTATCGAGTAATCGAATTCCAACGGATTTCTTTTGGAACTCATGTGGATCATGTCACACTTTTCGTTATTTAGCGTCAACTGCCACCTGACACACCATACAGCAATCTTTTCTAAATCGGTTTGCAACTGATACTGGTCTTCGGATGACCTTACTAGACGGTAAATTACAGCATCATCTGCGAACCATCTAAGAGAACTGCTCAGATTGTCACCCAGGTCATTTATATAGATCAGGAACAGCAGAGGCCCCAGGACGCTTCCCTGGGGAACACCTGATATCACTTCAGTTTTACTCGATGATTTGCCGTCTATTACTACGAACTGCGACCTTCTTGACAGGAAATCACGAATCCAGTCGCACAACTGAGACGATACCCCATAGCTCCGCAGCTTGATTAGAAGTCGCTTGTGAGGAACGGTGTCAAAAGCTTTCCGGAAACCTATAAATACGGAATCAACTTGAGATCCCCTCTCGATAGCGGCCATTACTTCGTGCGAATAAAGAGCTAGCTGCGTTGCACAAGAGCGATGTTTTCTGAAGCCATGCTGATTACGTGTCAATAGATCGTTCCCTTCGAGGTGATTCATAATGTTTGAATATAGTATATGCTCCATTAAAAGCTCCATTAAAAGCAGTCTCTACACGATATATATCGGGAACGGTCTGTACGTCCATATGTAAAAATTAAGTGCCCTAGAATGAAGCCGTTGATTCTATGGGCCATTCCCACAAGGGAGTGCAGCTTTCTCCAACACCATGGAAGTTATTCCATGTCCGACCGTCGTGCCCCTCTTCTTGTCAGTGTACGAGGGCTCTTCAGAAATTAAGGAACGATAGGTCGCGAAATGGCAACCACAGTGAAAATCCAATCTGTTTTATTTGCAACGGTTACTATAAACAATTTAACTCAGGTGACAGGAGTCTTAACAACGTCTCGATCCTCCTTACACCAGGCTTAGTGCACCAGCTCGCCCTGCCATGGACTCAACAAGCCGTTTTAAGTATCCTGCAGAAATGCCCAGCCTTGCTGCCTCTACAGCTGTCCATAATCGCGAAAGTGCTGCCGTTGCCGGATTTTGTGCACGAACTGACCTCTCGATTATGTACCATAAATGTTCTATGGGATTCACGTTGCACGATCTTGAAGCCCAAACCAGTCGCCCGAATCGTCCAGAATGCTCTTCAAATCGCGGACACCTGTGTCCCAGTGGAGTGTCGATGTCATCCATAAAACAATCCATCGTTGTTTGGGAACGTGGGTGAAAATTGCCTCCAAGCAGCCGAACATAATCTTTTCCATTTCAGAAGATCCAGTCCACTTCATGCAAACACAGCGCCATTATAGAACCAACACCAGCGTGCAGAGTGCCGTCTTGACAAGTGGGGTCCATGACGTTTTGGGGCCTGCGCCACACTCGAACCCTACCATCAGCTCCTACCAACTGACATCGGGACTCATATGAAGAGACCATTGTTTTCCAATCTCGTGACAACGAGCTCAGGAGAGACGCTGCAACCAATGGCGTGGTGTTAGCAAAGTCGACGTCTGCTGCCATAGCCCACTAACGCCACATGTCGTCGCACGGCCCGAAAGGATACGTTCTCAGTACGTCCCACATTGTTTTCTACCGTTATTTCACAAAGTGTTTTCTGACTGTTAGCACTGAAAACTCTTTGCAAATACCGCTGCTCTTGGTTGTCAGATCAAGTCCGTCGTCCACGGCGTTGTCCATGGCGAGAGGTAATGCCTGAAATGTGGTATTCTCAGCACACTCCTGGCATTGTGGATCTCGGAATACTGAGTTCCCTAACGAAATCGAATGTCCCACGCGTCTAGCTCCAACCGCGCTCAAAGTCTGTTAATTCCCGTCACATGAATCACACGAGAGGAAAAGAGAGCCTCCGCCAATGCATTGCCTTTTACGTCTTGCGTACGCGATTCTATCGCCATTTGTATTCGTGAATATCGCTACACCATGACTTTTGTCACCTCAGTGTATACTTTCATGTTCAGAAAATTTTGGAATCGTTTCTTGAAGTCTCTCTCACTTGAGATTCTGACGTTCTTCTTCGAAGTGCAGCATCCACCCTTGCGCGATGGGCTGGTTAGTGACATGCCAGTAGCAGATAAATTGATCAACCAGCCAAGTGCACCAAGTGCAGTCCCTTTTATCTTACTGCAGGAGACATATCCCAACAGCGTGTTTTTAAACTTCACTTTCCCACATATCAGTTAGATTAACTCGTCAGAAACATAAAAAAATACGCAAGAGGTTTGAGTACTTTCCAGGAATGGTCAGCTAAGAATTAGCATGCCTCTGCCTTCATTCAGATTCAACTCATTCGGCAGACGGACTTACAACTTAATTCCCACTCAGAATCATAACGACTTTCCTCCTGGGCTGTGTCACACATTTAAATCCAAGATGAACGTGTGAATGAGCCTAGAACTTTCATCCACAGGCCTAATATTTGCTTTTCTTTTTATAATAGGCGAAGAAAGCACATCAATACTTCAAAGCTGTAAATGAAGTTCTCGAAAGAGATGAGAAAGAGAAAACTAGAAAAGATCTAAAAGCATCTATTCCTTGATAAAAACTGAAAAATTAGAAAGAAGCAGAAAACGGTGACAAAACAGGAAATAAAACAATCCTAGTTTCAGATAAGCGTTTTCTGTTAATTTTATAATGTTGTTTCTAGTTCCTCATTAAATTTCGAGTTTCAGTTATTCAGCAGACTACATAGGAACAATTTGCGTATTAAGAAGATTGCTTCTTTTATCACGAAATGCGCTTGGTACATACTATTCGGATAATTCATTTTTTTAATGCGTTGTAGAGTAGAATCCCTTTACAGTCGAATTTCCTCGACAGAGACCAAAAGATTTACGACTTCTGCTTGTGCTATTTTCCATGTCGCTTTATTTTTGTTCACGTCGTAGTGTGTGGAACGTATTCACGGGTCGAATTTTAACTGTTTTGGGACACTGATTGATAAGGACTGTGAAACGTCCCCTTAGAAAAATTTATGAATTACTGTGCTGATAAACGTCTTACATTATTTGACTTTCAAACAGCTGAGCAAAACTGAACGTACTCAGTCATTACTCTCTTTACTTATTCTGATCAACACTAAACTGACACATAATATTTTTAGGCAACGCAATCTGACTTTCAAAAATCCCTACAAAAGAATGGCCCTGACTAACAATAACCTATACCTTTCATGGATCACTTACTCACAAAAATCTTCGTTACTCAAACTACAGCAATACAGGGAGCGCCAATACTGCCAGCTAAATAAAAGATTCTAACTACTAATAGGCATCGTTATCAAATGAAAAATTTTGATAGAGAACAAGCAATGTATTTACCTTAATAGTATTCAAAAGTCATCATATAAATATATCAGTTCATGTTATCCAGTGCTACAAATTTACTCTTTCTGGCGGACACACGTCCAGATGGTGCGCTCTTAAAAATCTGCCATCTCTCCCCCCACATCCACCACTGCTGACGGCTCACCTCCAACAGCGCAACGCTACGCGCTGTTCACATCAAACAGCCCAACACTAAAATAGCGAATATTCCAACAGTGCCAACCAGCCACAGGCTGCACACAGCACAGCCAGTGATTTTCGTACAGAGCGCTACGTGACGTTACCAACATAAAAACCTAAACAGCCTGCTTACAACTGTTTCGAACAATAAAGGTCTGCATCATGAGGGATGAAACTGTTTATAAATATCACATTTTATTGCGTCATTTGTTTTTACTTTCCCACTACGCTTGTCGATGGTTCACTCTTCAGATGGAGAATTGTACTATTACATTCCTGGTGTTACTGTAGAGCAGAGATGCCTTTTCACAGCAGTAGACCAAGTGAAGCACATGTTTTTTAGTAGAATTTCAAAAAAAGGCGCTGTTAAAAGTCAAGTCGTATGAATTAGTAAAACTAAATGTGCTTACAATGGAAGTTAGAATCGAAAATAGGCTTATGCTGTTACTTGTTGAAAGTCCTCTTCATTGAACAGTATGTTTACACTGTCACATCACTCCAAGATGTTATACGAGTACATGTCAGAGATATGCTTGCTCACATTGAGTACACAGTTAATTGAAACGTGTGTTCCACATGGTGTAGTGGAGCGAGGTCTGGATTATTAAAGTACAGAATGATAACTCGAGACATTTGTTAATGAAACACATACAACTTGTTAATAGAAAATTAAGAAAACAATAATACAATGAGTAGCACTGGTAACACATCCACCACTGCTGGCGGCTCACCTCTAACTGCGCAACGCTACGCACTGTTCACATCAAACAGCCCAACACTACAATAGCGAATATTCCAACAGTGTCAACCAGCCACAGGCTGCACACAGCACAGCCAGTGATTTTCATACAGAGCACTACGTGACGTTACCAACATAAAAACCTAAACAACATGCTTACAAATGTTTCGAACAATAAACCCGTATATGAATATTACAATCCAATTCCAACTCTTCAGAATACATTAAAAAATCCACAGACTAAACGCTATATACACGAGCATATGCCTAAAAATAAAACTCTCCCAGTTCAAGGGCCAACATTTAAAAGCATATCAATAAAATTACTTACAATGTCACCCCATTAGTTTACTATCATGAGAAACCTAAATTGCATTCTAAAACCCCAAAGCCAAACAGGTAGATATAAAGTAACTTACAAAATCTAAATACTACAATATAGCTTTTAAAATAGTCCTACAGTACATAAAGGTTTTACATCACACTCCGTGGCCACCATTATGTTCCAGAATACTGAATCATTTAAATACACCAGGAGCAAGGATTAAATGAATGTCAGGATACTATTTCTAACAGTTGGACCATACAAGATTAACGCCGAACAACTTCATAAACAGAAGCCCCAATGCCTAGCTTGTTACATCAGTAAGCGTCTACCCAAACCGGAGAACGAGCTCTGAAGAAATTTCCTTGTTTTAGCCGAAGCACACAAATTCGGAAACGGTAGCTCAAAACAGTAGTATGAAATCCACAATCTTGGCGAGAAAATGCTCTCGAACATACTCTATATTAAACAAACCACTTCAGGTAACAGAAGAAATGTACGGCTTGCAAGTGTTATCATTTCTATTAACATACTGATGGGTTGCAACAGTGTATTGAATTTCCATAAGCAGGAGAAAACGTCATGAATTACAAGCGCAAAATTAAGTTAATGTGTTGGTAAGAAATTCTGGCTTATTGCTAGTTATAACAGTATTATGAACTTCAAGGATAGAAAAGTTAAAAAATTGAGAATGTAATAAAGCAGGTGCCATAGAAATAAAACGAAGGGCAACGATTCCTAATGAGCTACCAGAGACCACGGGTCCCTTATACCAAAATACTCAGAAAATATGCTTCCACACCCTCCAGAATTTTGTCGGTTGAGTTCAAATTCACGTTGCATTAAGACGTTTAGACATTGGGTAGAAGTCTCATTTAATTACCTAGCTCTTCATTCTCTAGAACAAATTAGTGACAAATGTCACAATGTGGAACATGCCATTATACATATATATGGGACATAAATCGCCTTAGTTCAAAAACTAGTCACTTAGTCACGTAGATCAGTTTCTTTAATTAAATTCGCGTTGGGAAAGCATCGACTTCTTCCTTGCTTCAGACTAATTTGTTTAAAAATTCTTCCGATATCCAAGATTTTAAACATGGTTGCCTGTCAAGGAATTAACTTTCCATGTGGTAAAAATAGCTGATATACACATATCAGATCGCGATCAACAACCGACATTAGCTCACGACTCTTCATAATTATTTTCACAAAAATACTTTCCACGAAGTCTCCGTTATGTCTGTAGCCACTCATTTCTCGACATTAACTTCTTATCCGCGCATTGTGCCACACCCCGATCGTCGCGCTTGACCATACGCTACCGACTACCGTTTCCGTCTATATAAAGCGTGTGCGGTCTACTGGGGAACCCCCCGACAATAGGCGCGAAAACTGTGACGTCCAGAATCTCCTACAACATCAGCAATTACGAGGCTAGTGTCGATTGTTAGTAAGACTACGTTACCCTTACAGCGTTTCGTTGATGAAAGCGGTTGGGGATTCTATCAACATAACACGGAGTGGCGTGATGAGGATGCCAGGCTATGAATGAAGACGCTACAGTCTGCACAGGAATTCGGGTGGTACTGCAGACAGAGCAGTTAATCCGCGGGCGCAGACGTGTGATTACGCGTGCCCCCGGCTGGCGCAGGCAGCCGCTAAGCCCCGGCCGTCGCGACGCGTCGCTCAGACACTGGGCGACCCTCCCACGCCTCCCTCCGGCAGGAAATCCTGCAGATCCGGGCCGTTGATCACGTGCGCCAGGCGTCCGCGGAAGGAAGCCCGGCTTACGGGGGCTCCTCAGCTCGGAGGCGGGCGACTGCCGGACCGTGCTGCGCGGTTGCATACTACAAGGGGCTACACAACACGTGGCCGGTGAAGGCTCTGTAAGAAAATCGTTTCAATTTTCCGTTTAAGGACATAGGGTACTTTTCAGTGATAATTCTTTGTATGTTTAGCAAAGTCTATCGTCTTTCTTGATTATATCGGTAGATACACTGACGGAAGAAAATTACAACACCAAAAAGTAATTACTGTGGAGTAATGAAATTTCGGAAATACATTTGTCTAGTTAGAACATTTAAATGATTAACATTGCAGTACCACAGTTTAAAAGACCATTCAACAGCCAAAATGACATAAAATATTTCTTTATTTAAGACAACTGGTTCCAACAAACTTTGCTGTCATCAGGTCTCAAAATCTTTTGTTGTAAAACATGCTCATTTTACGCCAAATCTCTCGCGAAAGATGTAAAGTCGAGAGGTTAATGTAAAATGGTTTTAAAAAATTTGAGACCTGAAGATGACAGCATAGTTTGTTAAAACCTGTTTTCTTATATAAAGGCATCTTTTATGCGATCTTGGCTGTAGAATGGTTTTTTTATAGTTAGACACGATCACCCTTCAGTATTCTGTAAACGAGAAAATTGAACCAAGGTTAATTTAAGCGCAAGATAAGCCATTGGAAACTAGAACTGACGCCAGCCGTTGTGGCCGGGCGGTTCTAGGCGCTTCAGTCTGGATCCGCGTGACCGCTACAGTCGCAGGTTCGAATCCTGCCTAGAGCATGGATGTTTGTGATGTTCTTAGTTTAGTTAGGTTTTAGTAGTTCTAGGGGACTGATAACCTCAGATGTTAAGTTCCATAGTGCTCAGAGCCATCTGAACCATTTTTGGCTGTTTATGGACGACGTGAAGCACCAACTACTCTGTGGGATCTACACCGAATCGCCGTTACGGTGGGGGATAATATGGACTAGGAGTGCCTTGATGAACTTCTGGATATTATGCCACGACGTATAAAGGCATGTGTCAATGCAAGAGGACGCGCTTTTTTTTTCAAACGTCGATTTCTGGTACATCAATAAACGGTCTAACCACCAGAATGTTGAATGCAAGCATTCAGACATGCGTTGTGTCGTACAGGTGCCGGGTCTCAGTTTGTGAGATGGAGTTCCATGACTGTCGCACTTAGTCGATCAATGCAGGGACGGTTAGTGCTGTTTGTGGATGACGTTCTCCATGATGTCACATGCGCGATCGTGGACAGATCTGGTGATCGAGCAGACCAAGACAACCTGTCGACGCTCTGTAGGACCGATTTGGTTACAGCAGCGGTATGTGGCCGAGCGTACAGTTGAAAAACACCCCCTGGAATCCTGTCCATGAATGGCAGCATAACAGATCGTGCCGGCCGCGGTGGTCTCGCGGTTCTAGGCGCGCAATCCGGAACCGTGCGGCTGCTACGGTCGCAGGTTCGAATCCTGCCGCGGGCATGGATGTGTGTGATGTCCTTAGGTTAGTTAGGTTTAAGTAGTTCTAAGTTCTAGGGGACTGGTGACCTAAGCAGTTGAGTCACATAGTGCTCAGAACCATTTTTTTTAACAGATCGTATCACCAGATTGACATACAAAGTTGCAGTCTGCGTGCGTTGTAGAACCACGAGAGCGCTCCTGCTGTCATAAGAAATTGCATCCCAGACCATGGCTCTAGGTGTATGCTCAGTGTGTCTAGCGCGCAGGCCGTTGGTTGCAGCCCTCAATTGCCGTCTTTCTAACTCACTCACTGGCATCGAGGCAGAGCCAGCTTTCATCAGAAAACACCCTGCCCTTTTACGAGCTCTCGCTTGACACCAATGAAGTTGCAAACAGCAGCGGTTTGAGATCAGTGGAGTGCATGCTACAGTTCGTCTGGTTCGGACGTGTCCTTCAAGTAACCGAAGTGTAACAGTTTGTTGTGTCACTGTGATGCCAACCGCTGCTCAAATTGCTGCTGCAGATGCAGCACTCTGTGCCAAAGCGTAGGCCGAACACAGTAGTCTTCCCTCTCGATTGTGACAAGAATACCACATTTCAGGCATTACCTCTCACCATGGGTGACGCAGTGGTCGATGGCATTCACTTAACCACCGAAAGCTGCAAACGTTTGCCTAGCGTTGTCAGTGCTAACAGACAAGTAACAGTGCGTGGAATAACCACACTAATCAATTTGGGACGTGTTAATTAGGACAGTGCTGCGAAATTTCCCGTTAATGGACTAAGGCAGCAGACAATCGCCATGAGCGGCTCTGCAGACAGTACGACATCGCATGCAGCGTCTCTCTTTGGCTCGTCACTTAATCGATTGGACCCTCGTCGACTGGGAAACCATGTCCTGGTCTGGTGGGTCACTATTTCGGTTGGTGGGAGTAGTATTCGAGTGTGACGCAGACCCACCGAAGGTAGAGACCCAAGTTGTTACCGAGGCACTGTGCAACCTGGAGATGCCTGTATAACGGTGTGGACACTGTTTACATGGAATGGACTGGGTCCTATGGCCGAAATTAACTGCTCATTTACTGGAAACGGTTCTGTTCTGATGCTTCGGGATTATTCACAGCGAACGACGATGGAATTTTTATGGATGACAATGCGCCATGTCATTGGGCCACAATTGTTCACGATTTGTTTTTAAGAACATTCTAGACAGTTCGAGGGAATGGTTTGATCACCCAGATCGCCCGACATAAATGTCATCGAACAGTTATGGGACAAACAAATAGTGAGCTCAGCTCGTTTGCAAAACCCTGCCCTGGCAAGACTTCTGCAATTATGGCCAGCTACGGGGACAGCGTGGCTCAATATTTCTGCAAGGACTTCCAGTGACTTATTGAGTCCTCTCCACCTCTAGGAGCTACACTACGCCGGGTAAAGGAGGCCCAACACAATATCAGGAGACATCCCATCACTTTGTCACCTCTGTGTATTTCACGCATTGCTCACATGATTTCTTTACAGATTAAACAATTTCTGCTTCGCATTGATGGAAACAAATTTTATACTTAACGTAATGTCCTTACTGATGTTATATCCTAAGACATTGCAACTGCGAAAGTTTACTAAGCCAGCTCCACAACCTGGTGCCATGTTACCTTCCATTCGTTGCCAGAGCCGGAGGGTTGTTGAGTCGGCATGATGAAATCTTCCATTCCGGCACTGTGGTGCCACGTGTTGGGCTCCGATGCGTGTTGTCGGGCCTCACAGATGACTGAAAGTGTCTCATTTCAATTATAACGCCAAAGGGGCTAAAATGTAAATGCTTGCCACTCAAACCTAACAGCTTCCGCCTACGCAGAGAACGCCTCCACACGAGCCATCGACCTGATGTGTGTCATCCAGTCTCATCTACAACTGGCTACTGTCTCCAATAGCGACTGCCCTATGGACTGCACCTGATGCAGGTACTGATGGGGTCTGAATTGGACCGGGGTAAACGGGTTCCTGGGCGTCTCCAAGGGGCTCCTTGCTTCAAGGTCCGCACTTGGATGCCTCTTGCCCTGAGAGCAGGCTGATCACTTCATTTATGGCTGACAGCATGGCTGGTTCGCAGAGGAGTCTGGAGCCTCTGTGCTCCTGGAGTGCACTCATCATCATAAACTAAAGACAACTGTAGAATGTGGTGCCACACAACGTATCACTACACAAAACTGGCGCTAATAGCATACGCACATAGGGGACACACACGACACATAGCTGTAAGTCCACTGTATTGGTGACAAGTTGAAAAAACCATCCCGAAACACATGTGCTACAAAACGCCACTGTTTCCTGCGCATGTTTCCCGACATGGGATATTGTCACCATGCACACGTACACAGGCCGCACAACGAGTTGGCATACTCTGGACCAGGTGGTCGAGCAGCTGCTGGGGTATAGCCTCCCATTCTTGCACCAATGAATGTCGGAGCTCCTGAAGTGTCGTAGCGGTTTGAAGACGTGCAGCGATACGTCGACCGAGAGCACCCCAGACGTGCTCGATGGGGTTTAGGTCTGGCGAACAGGCAGGTCACTACATTCGCCTGATATCCTCTGTTTCAAGGAACTGCTCCACGATGGCTGCTCGGTGGCTCCATGCGTTATCATCCATCAGGAGGAAGGTGGGACCCACTGCACTCCAGAAAAGGCGGAAATACTGGCGCAAAATTACGTCCCGATACACCTAACCTGTTACAGTTCCTCTGTCAAAGACATGTAGGGGTGTATGCGCACCAATCATAATCCCATCCCACTCCACCAAACCACGACCTCCATACAGGTCACTTTTAAGGACATTAAGGGGTTGGTATCTGGTTCTTGGTTCACGCCAGATGAAAACCCGGCAAGAATCACTGTGCAGACTATACCTGGACCCTTGCCTTGAACTTAACCTGTGACCACTGTTCCAATGACCATGTACTGTGTTCTTTACACCAGGCTTTATGGGCTCTTCTGTGACCAGAGGTCAGAGGAATGCACCTTGCAGGTCTCTGGGCAAATAAAACATGTCTGTTCAGTCGTCTGTAGACTGTGTGTCTGCAGACAACTGTTCCAGTGGCTGCGGTAAGGTCCCGAGCAAGGCTACCCTGCAGTACTCCGTGGTCTGCGGGCACTGATGGTGAGATCTTGAGAGCACACTTTGGGGCATACGGAGGGTCTGTGCTACGACTTGCTGTGTTTGACCAGCCTCCAGTCGCACTAGTTTTCTACCTCTCATAACATCATCAATATGTGTTCTTTGAGCCATTTCAACACACAGTCACCGTTAGCACGTCTGAAAACGGCTGCACACTTACTCACTGCACACCGCTCCCTCACATGCACCAACACACCTCCTCGTATGTGGACTGCTGCCAGCGCCATCGTGCGACGACTGCAGGTCAAATGCACCGCATGGCTCATACCCCGAGGTGAGTTAAACCCGCAAACCGCCCACCAGAGGCGATTTGCGCCATGTATCAGCATTATCCTTAATTTATGAGCGCTCGCCCAGGCACTGACATCGCAGCAATGCTGCGGCGCACCTATAGCCACCTAGGGTTGCCGCGTGCTTTGGTGGGAGAGCCCAGCCGCCCAGGGTCATCACACGTCACTGGGACTCTGTGTACACCGGCGGCATGAGTTCTCCTAAGTAAACATGTTTTTACCAGTGCGTTTGTGACCCCTTGGAGACCAAGGAACTAATTACTTCGACGTACTGCCGAGCCGCTCTTCCTGCAACGTAATCTTGACGTGTTACAGGCCAATAACGTTCAGATCATCACGGCCAGTAATATCTCTTTTGACGTCCACACTGTACCATTTTACAACTCAGTAAGTTTGGTATTAATCAGTCGTTCTCAGAGATGAAAGAAGCGGTGGTAACAGAAAGGTTTTTTCCCTGGACGGACTTTACACTGAAACCCAAATCTTTGGTTTTGAAATCATCCACCATAGCACTCTGTTTACAAATATTTCGTTAGTTCAAATACCTATGGTATTCTCAGAGATAACGGTGTTGTGTTTGGCACATTGTTAAACACCTGCTGTATAATTTCCAGAATGAAATTTTCACTCTGCAGCGGAGTGTGCGCTTATATTAAACTTCGTGGCAGATTAAAACTGTGTACCCGATCGAGACTCGAACTCCGGACCTTTACCTTTCGCGGGCAACTGCTCTACCAACTGAGCTACCCAAGCACGACTCACGCCCCGTCCTCACAGCTTTACGTCTGCCAGTTCCTCGTATCCTCTATCCCAAACTTTACAGAAGCTCTCCTGCGAATCTTGCATAACTAACACTCCTGAAAGAAAGGATATTGTGGCTTAGCCACAGCCTGGGGGATGTTTCCAGAATGAGATTTTTCACTCGGCACCGGAGTGTGCGTTGATATGAAACTTCCTGGTAGATTAAAACTGTGTGCCGAACCGAGACTCGAACTCCGGACCTTTGCCTTTCGCGGGCAATTGCTGTATAATGCTGTATAATTAGTTCTCATGGTGTGACATGCATACTACACACATCAAAAAGTTTTGCATCACCTCGGTTCCGAGATTTTCGGAACCTGTACAGAAATTGAAATAGAGATCCACATAAACTTCATTTCCGCCCTTTTTATTGCTCATGAAAACCACACATTGAGTTTTGTACGACCATACAGCGAAATCTTCAGAGGTGGTGTTCAAGATTGCTGTACACACAGGTACCTTTAATACCCAGTAGCACATCGTCTTGCATAGATGCATGCCTGTATTCGTCGTGGTATACTATCTACAAGTTCATCAAGGGACCATTATTCAGATTGTCCCACATCTCAACAGCGATTCGGCGTAGATCCCTCAGAGTGGTTGTTGGGGTACGTCGTCCATAAACAGCCCAACAGCCCTTTTCAATGCATCCCAGGCATGTTCGATAGGGTTCATATCTGGAAAACATGCTGGCCACTCTAATTGAGCGATGTCGTTATCCTGAAGGAAGTCATTCACAAGATGTGCACTATTGGGGCGTGAATTGTCGTCCATGAAGACGAATGCGTCGGTCGTAGGATGGCATTCACGTATCGTACAGCCATTGTGGCCGTTCCATGACCACCAGCGGTATAAGTCAACCCCACATAATGTCACCCCAAAACAGCATGGAACCTCCACCTTGCTGCACTCTCTGGACAGTGTGTCTAAGGCGTTCAGCCTGACCGCGTTACCTCCAGACACGATTGTCTGGTTGAAGGCATATGTGACACTCATCGGTGAAGAGAAAGTAATGTCAATCCTGAGCATTCCATTCGGCATGTTGCTGGGCCCATCTGTACGCAGTGCACGGTGTCGTGGTTGCAAAGATCGACCACGCCATGGTTGTCGGGAGTGAAGTTGCGCATCATGCAGCCTATTGCGCACAGTTTGAGTCGTAACACGAGGTTCTGTGGCTGCACGAAAAGCAGTATTCAACATTATTGGGGTGTCTAAGCGACGCACAAACTAACGATGCGGACGCGATCGAACCGCGGTATTGACTGTCTAGGCATGGTTCAGCTACAGACATCACGAGCCGTGTACCTCCTCCCTGGTGGGATGACTGGAACTGATCGGCTGTCAGGCCTCCTCCGCCTCATCCATGGTTGTTTACACCTTTGGGTGGGTTTAGTGACATCTCTACACATTCAAAGTGGCTTTGTCTGTAATACAATATCCACAGTCAACGTCTATCTTTCGTAGTTCTAGGAGCTGGGGTGATGCAAAACTAGTTAGTTAGTTTCATGTTCCATCGGTCACTTGCACAATAAATCATAATGATGTGGAACGAGTCATTTGCCCCCAGGGGCTCAGCATTCACTTGCTGAGTACGGGCTTGGCGACCCCGGGGTCCTGAGCTGGGGACTGGTCTGCGCCGCCAGTGTCCTGTCACCGTAACCCCCGGACATGCTTCAGCGACCACCGTACGGCGCGGCGGTGAAACGTTGTGTGCTGCGGGGAATGGTAATCTTGGCTTGACCGCCTGGATTGCGAGGAAGGCCAACCTCTATAAAAACCCCTCAATCTTTCGGTGTGCTCCGCGCCTAGAAGATGCATGGCTGTTGGGGTGGAACAGTCGCAAGCGGGCAACCTCTGGGGCACCTGCCGCACCCCAGTTGTATAATGCTTACTCAGGCACGCGGGGCTCTGTCTGAGCGGACTTTTAGTTCCCTAGCTGCTCGTGGGACCACAATGGACCCTTCGACCTCTACTTTTCCCCCTACCAGTGGCTTGGGTGGGACACTGGTAGGAAAACACACCCAATCGAAAAAGCGGCTACGCGCTGTGAGTCCTCCAGCGCCTGGCGTTGCTAGAGATTTAACAGAATGTAGTAACGGAGCACATGCTGATAATCAGAATGTGTTTTTGATTATTAAAAGGAAGGAGGGTAGCTTTGAGAGGGTTTCTCCCTTTTACATCCACAAGGGTCTTGAGGGAATTGCAGGAACACTGAAATCTGTAAAGCGACTGCGCAATGGGACTCTGTTAGTTGAAACTTCTAGTTCCCGTCAAGTCGCTGCCCTTCGGAAAGCAAATTGTCTAGGAGAGTACGCTGTCGAGACCGAGCTCCACTCCACTTTGAATTATAGTAAGGGTGTTGTGACGTGTAGGGACTTGGTGGATATCCCCATAGACGTGCTAAAATCTGAGTGGGCTGACGAAGGAACTGTTGACGTGCAGCACATTATGAAACGAGTCAATGGGGACCTCGTCAAATCTGACTCGTTTATTCTCACATTCAGTTGCCCGAGACTCCCGGAGCATGTTAAAGCGGGGTTCTTACGTTTGCCCGTACGGCCATATTTCCCCAACCCAATGCGCTGTTTTAAATGTCAGCGCTTTGGGCATACTACGTTGGGGTGCAATGGGATAGCCACGTGCGGTAAATGTGGTCAGCCTGCCCATGACGGAGCGGATTGTTCATCGCCTGTGAAGTGCGTGAATTGCTCTGGGATTCACCCTGTCTGGAGCCGGATCTGCCCCATCTATCTCAAAGAGCGGAAGGTACAGGAGATTAAAACATCTAAGCGCATCCCCTATGGTGAGGCCAAGAAGCTCTTTAAGGCCATGCAACCTCCTGTGTTTTCAACATCTTTCGCTTCCGCTCTCAAAAAACCGGTACAACTGGCCACTGTTGCTACACAAACGGAGGTTGCTAGTGTTAGCACTAAAACCTGCGCTTGCCAGTGCACTTGTGCTGCTGCGGTTGTTTTGCAATCTGCGGCTCTCCCCGCTACATCGGACAAGGCCGTGGTTGCTGACATTGAGGTACTTCCAGCCTCCCCCCATATGGCGCCTTCTGCCCAGGCGAGTCAACCTCCAACTGTTGACAAGGCTCTGCATTCCAAGCCCCCCAAGACAAAGCCTCAGAAGATGAAGGTTCTGCCACCTGAGGAGACTAGTCAGCGTCGGTCCGATGACGAGGCCATCGTACTGTCTGACATCTCCCGTGGGTCGTCATCGGAGCTTATGGACATTGATGTCGACTGGGGGCGATCTTCTCGCCCCAGGAATAAATCTCCGGCCAGTACGGTCTCTCCTCCAAAGCACAGAGGCAGGGTGAAAGTTCAGCCACCCTGATCACTGGCTCCCATATTACAGTGGAACCTGAATGGGTTCAGGACGCATGTGGCCGAATTACAACTCCTTATACGAGAGTGCCCCTTGTGCTTATGTCTCCAAGAGACACATTTTCGGGCCACTGATTCTCCTTCTTTACGCGGCTATACCGTATATCGAAAAGATGATCTGACGGGGCAAAGGGCAAAGGGTGGTGTTGCGGTTTTTGTCCGTGACGTGCACCCCTCATCTGAGCTCCCTCTCGTCAGCGACTTGCAAGCAGTTGCAGTTGACATTCTTGTGGGTCGGAGGCTCACAGTCTGTTCTGTTTATTTACCACCTCCGGATGCGATAGACTCTGAGGCTCTCACGGACCTTATTAGCCAACTCCCTCGCCCATTTCTTCTTCTGGGGGACTTCAACGCTCATAATGTCTTATGGGGCTCTCCGACTACTTGCCCCAGGGGTCGCATTCTGGAAAGCGTCATGATGTCTGAAGAACTGTGCCTCCTCAACTCTGGTGCTCCCACTCATTTCTGTACTGCTTCCGGATCGTCATCGGCTATTGACCTTTCCTTTTGCTCTCCAGCACTCGCGGATTCTGCTCTGTGGGAGGCTGCAGCTGACCTCCATTCTAGTGACCACATCCCCCTCTGGATTCGCCTCCTGGATGAGGCTGTGGCATTACCAGTGCCGCCCCGGTGGCACCTTTGCTGAGCTGACTGGACACTTTTCAGCCAACTGGCTGTTTTGGAACACCGTGCCAGCGTCCACGAATGGGTAGACCATGTTGCAGCCGTGATCTCACATGCTGCTGAATTGTCAATCCCACGGTCATCCGGTCATCCCAAGAGGCGTTCTGTCCCTTGGTGGACCACTGAGTGCCACTCAGCCATCCACGCCCGCCGCGCCCGCCGTGCAGCACTGCGCCGCTTCAAGTGCCGTCCCTCAGCTGACAATCTTGCGGCCTTTCGGGTGGCAAGGGCCAGAGCGCGGCGAGTGATTAAAGAGAGCAAACGACGGTCATGGCAATCGTTCTTGAATTCCATCTCTCGCTCCACTAGTTCTACGAAAGTATGGGAAGCCATCAGGAGGATTTCCGGGAAACTCAGCCAGCTACCTGTCACGGCATTGCTCCATCAGGGATGTCTCCTCACGGCGCCGAGAGACATTGCCCAGACACTGGCCATGCATTTCGCGGAATCTACCGCCACTATTAACTGTGATCCAGATTTCTGCCGCTACCGCACTGCCGTCGAAAGGGGTCACTTGGACTTCCGGTCTCTAAATTCTGAACCCTATAACTGCCCCTTCACAATGTGGGAACTGGATTCTGCGCTGTCTGTGGCTCATGATACTGCGCCTGGTCATGATCAAATCCGGTACAGCATGCTGCGGCACCTGTCGCTGCCATCCAAGGAAGTTCTCCTGAACTGTTTCAATATGATATGGTTATCTGGCACGTAACCTGACTCGTGGAGGGAGGCACTTTTGATTCCCCTCCTCAAACCAGGGAAGGACCGAACGCATCCCAGTAGTTATCGGAGTATCGCCTTGACGAGCTGTGTTGGGAAGACGTTGGAACGCATGGTCAACCGCCGCCTGGTTTGGCTGCTAGAGACCAGGCAGCTCCTTAGCCCCTCTCAGTGTGGCTTTCGGAGATGTCGTTCCACTATAGACAACTTGACCCTGCTTGAGGCCGCCATCCAGCAGGCCTTTCTACGTAACCAGCATTGTCTAGGGGTCTTCTTTGACATTAATAAGGCGTATGACACTACTTGGCGCCGCCTTATCCTCAATCAACTCCATGAGTGGGGCTTTCGTGGCCGTCTCCCCATCTTCATTCGGTCCTTTCTTTCTCACCGCCTCTTTCGGTATCGGGTTGGTAATGTGCTATCGGATTTGTACGTGCAGGAGAATGGTGTTCCTCAGGGCAGCGTTTTAAGTGTCACCCTCTTTGCCGTTGCTATTAACAGTATCACGTCCACTATCCGGAGTCCTGCCCAATGCTCTTTGTTTGTGGACGATTTTGCTGTTTTCTGTTCTTCCTCCAGTCTTGTCAGTGCTAGTCGGCAGTTACAGCTTACGATAAAGCGCTTAGAGGCATGGACTGCAAAGACGGGTTTTACCTTTTCTGCAGAGAAATCTGTGTGTGTTCATTTTAATCGTTCTCGGCGTCTTTTTCCCTCCCCTGAATTGCGTCTGAGGGACACCGTTCTTCCTTTTAGAGACACTGTGAGGTTCCTGGGCCTCACTTTTGATTCCAAGTTGTCGTGGTTGCCTCACCTTAAAGACCTCAAGGTGCGGGCCCTGAAGGCACTGAATATTTTGAAGTGTCTGAGCCATCGGTCCTGGGGAGCAGATCGGGCGCGTCTGCTGCAGTTTTATAGGGCTTTCGTCCGATCGCGTCTTGACTATGCTTGCACCGTGTATGGGTCAGCAAGGCCTTCGTATCTGAAGATCCTTGACGCAGTACACCATGAGGGTATCAGGCTGGCCACTGGTGCCTTCCGTACCAGTCCCATCCCCAGCCTGTGTGCTGAGGCAGGGGAACCGCCGCTCGCCATCCGGCGGAAACTCCTCATGGTGCGACGGGTGTGTCATTTCCTTGCCTGTCCTACCTCCCCTGCGTACCCTACCGTTGCCCGACCGCCTATGGAACGTCTCTTTTCCAGTCGTCCCAGGGCAACAAAACCATTTGGGATTCGAGCCAAGCATTTGCTTGAGTCCCTTGGTGTGGAGCGTGTGGCCCCCCAACGACAAGGTTTTACTCGCCTGCCTCCCTGGTTGCTCCAGAGGCCCAGCATCCTTTTAGACTTGTCGGAGAACCGGAGGAACTGCACTCAGGCGTTTGTTTTTACCTCCTTATTTTACGATATTTTAAACCAGCATCCGGACCATGTACCTGTATTCACAGATGGCTCTAAACAGGGGGACACTGTTGCTTGTGCTGTTGTTTTCCCTGATCGAGTCGTCAAGTTACGGCTTCCTGCGGTGTTTACCATCCTCGATGCCGAATTGTTTGCAATATTGCGGGCATTGGAGCAGATGAGTTGTGTTACCAGTCTTAAGTTCCTCATCTTTTCTGACTCCCTGAGTGCCCTTCAGACCTTGCAACACTTGTACCCAGCGGATACGGTCGTCCAGAACATCCATGATGCCCTACTCCACCTGCAACGGCAGGGGAAGGAGGTTTCTTTCTGCTGGGTGCCGGGGCACGTGGGTATTAGGGGAAACGAACTGGCGGATGTGGCTGCCAAAGATGCATGTTCCCTCCCTCACGTTGTTGAATGTGCCGTCCCCCTCCATGCTGTAACCTCCCTTTTGCGTTTTCGTGTTATGCATCAATGGGAAGAGGAGTGGTTGGCAGTTTCTGACAATAAGCTGCGTCTGGTAAAGGCCACTACGCGACCATGGCGTACGTCCTACCAGTCATACAGGCGGGATGAGGTTCTCCTCACTCGCCTCCGCATTGGACACAGTCCCTTCACGCATGGTTTTTTACTCCGGCGGGAGGACCCCCCAATCTGCAGTGCTTGTGGCGTCCAGATTACTGTCCGCCACATTTTACTTGACTGTCTTTTATTCTCTGACCAGAGGGCGGTGGTTTCCTTGCCACCGGATTTGCCCTCTATTTTGCAAGACGACACAGCGACTGTGGTTAAGGTCTTACGGTTTTGTGTCCTGTCCAATCTGTTGCCTCGGATTTTAGGGAGAAGGTTTTAATGTGCTGCTGGGTGACTGGCTCACCCAGTTTTTAGGTAAGAGGTCCGCCAGTCACGATTACCTCCTTGTTTCACTTCGGTATCTGTTCTCTTTTCCTTGTGTTTCCTTTCCTTTTTTAGTGTGTTTCTTCTCCTCTTGTTTTGCCTCTGTATGTGCGCATTTGGAACTGCGTCAGGCCTGTGTCTTTTAGCCGTTCTCCTTGTTCGGCGTCCGTCTTCGTCCCTTCACCGCCTGTGTTCCTGTTTCTATGCGCTTGGGCGCTGATGACCACGCTGTTTAGCGCCCGTAAACCTCAAACACACACACACACACACACGAGTCATTTATATTCACATCACAAATTAATTCGAAAATATGGCTGCACGTTGATTACTGAAGTTTCTTTTCTTTTAATATGTAGATGTGAATTAGCAATTACTACCCACCATCTTCTACGTATTAAAATATAGAAATTCTTCTACAGAACAGAAATTGTTCTCAACGAGAAACTTTTTAAATTTGTTTTCAAATTTTACTTTGCTCTCTCTCAGACATTTTAAGTCAAAAATTGGTCGTATCAATGTCCTAATTTTTTCTTCTCCTATTGTAATGATGTACGCCAGAGTTACTTTTGAGATACAGGCGACTATTTACAGCAAGCTTCATGTTAATTGTCAACTGACAATTCTAGTATAATTTTGAATGTTTATGCTGTCATACAAGAATTATTTCTTAATATTTATGACCCTAAAATATCAATTTCTACATCTACATCCACATGGATACTCTGCAAATCACATTTAACTCCCTGGCAGAGGGTTCATCGAACCACCTTCACAATTCTCTATTATTCCAATCTCGTAAAGCGCGCGGAAAGAATGAACACCTGTATCTTTCCGTACGAGCTTTGATTTCCCTTATTTTATCTTGGTGATCGTTCCTCCCTATGTATGTCAGTGTCAACAAAATATTTTCGCATTCGGAGGGGAAAGTTGGTGATTGGAATTTCGTGAGAAGATTCCGTCGCAACGAAAAACGCCTCTCTTTTAATGATGTCCAGCCCAAATCCTGTATCGTTTCTGTGACACTTTATCCCATATTTGGCGTTAATAAAAACGTGCTGCCTTTCTTTGAACTTTTTCAATGAACTCCGCCAGTCCTATTTGGTAAGGATCCTACCCCGCGCAGCAGTATTCTAAAAGAGGACGGACAAGCGTAGTGTAGGCAGTTTCCTTAGTAGGTCTGTTACATTTTCTAAGTGTCCTGCCAATAAAACGCAGTCTTTGGTTAGCCTTCCCCGCAACATTTTCTATGTGCTCCTTCCGATTTAAGTAGTTCGTTATTGTAATACCTAGGAATTTAGTTGTTTCTGCAATGCTCTTAATTTTTCTATTATCTTATCTGAGCGCAAATGCAAATGTTAGTGAAAGAGAATGCCACATGCAGTGTGTATACTTGTGTATTGTAGAAGTGGAGCCGCATCAATGTTCTACACCTGAAACGATGGTTTAGAGGGCATGCCAATTACGTTGCCTCTTTTACCTTCAAGACGGTGGTGAGCTTTGGCTCAGAGCATCACTCCTCGTGTGGTGGTATTTTATGGGAAAATGGTAAATTGAAAAAAAACACAGTTATTCGCTTTCAGTTGTAAATTACTATTTTCACTTTGTTTTTCGGTATATAAAATTAGTACTGACTGTTGTTGTTGTTGTTGTTGTTGTTGTGGTCTTCAGTACTGAGACTGGTTCGATGCAGCTCTCCATGCTACTCTGTCCTGTGCAAGCTTCTTCATCTCCCAGTACCTACTGCAACCTACATCCTTCTGAATCTGCTTAGTGTACTCATCTCTCGGTCTCCCTCTACGATTTTTACCCTCCACGCTGCCCTCCAATACTAAATTGGTGATCCCTTGATGCCTCAGAACATGTCCTACCAACCGGTCCCTCCTTCTTGTCAAGTTGTGCCACAAACTCCTTTTCTCCCCAATCCTATTCAATACTTTCTCATTAGTTTCGTGATCTACCCATCTAATCTACAGTATTCCTCTGTAGCATCACATTTCAAAAGCTTCTATTCTCTTCTTGTTCAAACTATTTATCGTCCATGTTTCACTTCCGTACATGGCTACACTCCATACAAATATTTTCAGAAACGACTTCCTGACACTTAAATCTATACTCGATGTTAACTAATTTCTTTTCATCAGGAACGCTTTCCTTGCTATTGCCAGTCTACATTTTATATCCTATCTACTTCGACCATCATCAGTTACTTTGCGCCCCAAATAACAAAACTCCTTTACTACTTTAAGTGTCTCATTTCCTAATCTAATTCCCTCAGCATCGCCCGACATAATTAGAGTACATTCCATTATTTTACCCAAGAGGACGCCATCATCATTTATCCATACAGTAAAGCTGCATGCCCTGGGGAAAAATTACGGCCGTAGTTTCCCCTTGCTTTCAGCCGTTCGCAGTACCAGCACAGCAAGGGCGCTTTGCTTAATGTTACAACTACTGAAAAGGCTGCTGCCCCTCCTCAGGAACCACACGTTTGTCTGGCCTCTCAACAGATACCCCTCCGCTGTGGTTGCACCTACGGTACGGCTATCTGTATCGCTGAGGCACGCAAGCCTCCCCACCAACGGCAAGGTCCATGCTTCATGGGGGGGAGTACTGATTGTACTACTTTAAGTAATCATGCCACACACTCTGTCAAATAAGATTGTTTCATTGTTTTAGTTTCAGTACCATCGATTTTCTTACTCCCTCGACATTCTGTGACAAAAGTTAATTTTAACAGAGTTAAATGATCCGCCAACCATCGCGCACTGCTACCGTCCGACTCACACTGAATCCACCTGCGCCGGAACGTGTTAACGACGCGAACATCGCACCGGGGTTGATAACAACAAAGCGACAAAACCTACCTCTTTCACTTTCTTTTGTTTTTATAATCAAATAGCTGCACCGAAGAAGCACTGAATTCAGGGTCAAATTTAGATATTGATTTCCCAATCAAGAATTTTAATCATCCGTGCCTTAAAAAACGTGAGGTGACTTCTGAGGTCTCCGAGGAGATGGTTACATCAAAACGCAAGGTGTGGCCCCCTTTCACTGAGTGAAAATTCGTTCGCTCTTTTTCGTAGAATGGACGCAACCATTTTCACTTTTGAAACTCCCTGGCAGATTAAAACTGTGTGCCCGACCGAGACTCGAACTCGGGACCTTTGCCTTTCGCGGGCAAGTGCTCTACCAACTGAGCTACCGAAGCACGACTTATGTCCGGTACTCACAGCTTTACTTCTGCCAGTATCCTTCTCCTACCTTCCAAACTTTACAGAAGCTCTTCTGCGAACCTTGCAGAACTAGCACTCCTGAAAGAAAGGATACTGTGGAGACATGGCTTAGCCACAGCCTGGGGGATGTTTCCAGAATGAGATTTTCACTCTGCAGCGGAGTGTGCGCTGATATGAAACTTCCTGGCAGATTAAAACTGTGTGGCCGACCGAGACTCGAACTCGGGACCTTTGCCTTTCGCGGGCAAGTGCTCTACCAACTGAGCTACCGAAGCACGACTCACGTCCGGTACTCACAGCTTTACTTCTGCCAGAAGAGACGGATACTGGCAGAAGTAAAGCTGTGAGTACAGGACGTGAGTCGTGCTTCGGTAGCTCAGTTGGTAGAGCACTTGCCCGCGAAAGGCAAAGGTCCCGAGTTCGAGTCTCGGTCGGGCATACAGTTTTAATCTGCCAGGAAGTTTCATATCAGCGCACACTCCGCTGCAGAGTGAAAATCTCATTCTGGATTTTCACTTTTGTTTATTATTACCTACCCGGTAGCTCTACATCCTCTGGCCGTCTCTGCTTGTGTCACGTGACCATAGTGGCTGCTGCTTTCGCTCATGCAGGGCTCCGACCGCTCGACGCCTCTTGCATTAATACCAGACACAACAGGAAGGTGGGCACTTCTGGGAAACGCCTGCCAGCTGGCCGTTTAAACGAACGCGCTGTCGAACTTTAGCACAGTCCACCTTCGTGTGCTAGAAAGAAAGAAACTGTTTGGCTTTCTAAACATATTTGTGGGCACTTCAGCAAATCTCAGTCACTTGTAAACAGGAGACAGGAATCTTCTAGCAGGCCGTTACGAGAGATGTTACGACGCTGCTCGCTGGTAGTGTTTTTGTCCCAACGACGTAGACGGGTTCGATCGGTGGATATATGAGCCATTTTGAGATTAAAATCTCCTCCTACAATCGCTTGTTTCCTCGTCCTCTCCACCGTTCTATCTACCTATCTGTCGCACTGTAAACGTCCAGCTGAATTTATACTGCTGTATTTGAAGTCAGAGTACATTCGACCAAGGACGTTTAAGAAAGACTCGGGAAACCTCTCACAGTACACAATTCTGAACTCACCGCAGTCTTTGCCATCCCGAGTAAAACCATATTCGTCATGGAATCATACTGACAACTACATCCCATTTGTCTGTGAGGCATGTGAATCCCTGTGAAAGAAAATCGTAAATTATATGGGAGACGATACATCAAAGACTTCCCCCCTACGGCTAACCTGGTTCAAATTTGCCATATGACGGGGCATTGATACTTATAAAAATAATATCTGCAAACAACTTTACAGTTAGAACTGGTTTCGACGTTTGTTATCTTCAGATGCCACGACCTATTACAGCCGTTAATTCTTTGGGGATTAAAATCTTTATTACCCTTCCCCCGTTACAGGTTCTGTTGTGGAATATTTCTTACGTGGTACTGGCTGAAGCATGACACGATGGTCACTTCTCCTAATAAACGAAACGAACCAAAGGATAGCATAAGTAGAGAAATATCACATAAGTAGATATTTATATGGAAAGAAACTTTGTGGCTCCTTCTTGCTCTAATTATTTACTTTCAGGACCAAGATTTCCATGTATTGGACCATCGTCTAGTACTACTAACAAATATGCTATGGTGCATAACGGCAGAAACATAAACATCATATTTACAGCCAACAATGAAAGCAGTTTCTAATACTAAGCCCATTACAATGAGTCTCAACTTCATTAACATGGCTCTGTCAATCAGCCAGGTCTGGCAGTATCAAGAGGCAGAGAGTAGTTTTCCTTATCCATTAGCTGCTCCCACCGGATCTTGTAGTGCCTTTGCCAGTTATTTATTTCCGTGTCCTATGGTTGTGAACGTATTATTTTGTACATTTATTATTACCATTTAATTTCACTGATGCTTTTAAATTCTTTGCTGTCTATGTTTGTCCCACGGTGAAGAACAATGTCTCTGTCAATGTCAGTGGACAATTTGCTAACAACCTGAAACCTAGGTCGTGAAAATAAATAATGAATTAAAAAAAGGCATAACATGTTTTTCCATGTAGTCATGTTTTCTCATGTACTCACTTTGAAACTGAAAGAAACTATAAGGCTTTGTAGTTATGATACCTCCTATGTTTAACAGAAATAACAAGATACATCCCAAAATGTTTTTTCGGTTGCGAAAATCTTCGAATCTGGGGCAAAAAGTATGGTACCCGAAAGGCCGAATGACCCACTGGGCCGCGATCAGGTAATTAGCAAACAAATGGCTACTCAGTAAGTACTCAGTCCACCAAGGACTTAAAAGAAGATTCATAGCCTCTGACTCAGTGAGTGAGGTTGCTGCTACGCAGACATATATTTCAAGTCAGTAATGATACCCTTACGGATTACACGGTTTTGGCTAACGAGGAGAACACGGCAAGTGTCACAAATCGATTTCCCACTAACTTCGCTCGGTGGAAAAGGATTCAAAATGAGCGACCGCGTCTGGGCTTATTCGTAGATATTCGACCGTTTTTGAGAAAACTTACCGTCAAACTTTTTGACGTAATTTATGTGTCTTTTAGCTAGTGAGAAGTCCATTCAAATTGATGGCACAGTGGATAACGTCACTGCTTCAGGCTTCAGCGCCCAGTGTTCTAAAACGGAGTATTATTTTTATTTTTTTGTTTTTGTCTGTCCATGTCCGTAGAAGATGTTTCCAATGCATACTGAAATAACGCTGTCCTTTACTAATCGTATGCCTGGTAAATTTTTAAAAAAATGAATGCAAAAATTCGCTGATATTCCTGTACTGCATCTTCATTCATAATCAATCCCAAGCGCCAATTTTCGAAAAAGTGATCCACCTTGCGTGGTTTCCCGCGAAATTATTGCCAACGCGTGAAATCTTTAGCAATGTTAATGCGGTTTCTTTACCGAGTGAGATTCGTACAAAGAAATGTCGCTGTGACAATCTGCCTTTGTGCAATGAGAGTGGTGTTCGAAATCTCCATGTTTCGAACGTTTCTACCACCAGTATCATCGAAAGGAACGCACCAAATCTTCTTGAAGAATAAACATAAGAGTAGAATATAAGAATAAAGAACTGCTGTAAGAATGAAATACAAGAATATGAGAATTTAAAAAGATTTTAAGCCTTGAAAATAGCGCACAAACGTGTGAAACTGTGAAATCCAGTTGCAATTTTACAATTAATATAACGCCCTTGTATCCCCTAACTTGATAAGAAATATTCCTGCAGTAATCGCGTTTCGAACACAGGACGCAGAAAGTGGGAGGCCGCGACGCTAGCCACTGTGGCATTAGCTGCACTTAGCTGTTGGCGCTTAAAGGCATCCGAAGTACATCGAAAAGTTTGATCGTAGTTTTTTCAGAAACGTTCGAGTACCTACGGATAAGCCGATACACGTGTCCGTTTATTTTGGCTCCTCTTCCACGGAGCGAAGTTTCTGGGAAATCGGATTATGGAACCTGCCGTGTTCTGCTCGTGAAGTGTACTGTGTTACATACGCAGTTTGAAGAGTTTTCTCTCAACCACTAGACTACTAGACTACCGACAAATTTCCACTGCGTAAGCACGGTCTTGAATAAAGATGTGGACAGGAGCAGAATCTGATCCGCTTGTAGCAGAACTCAAGCAGCACCGGGTTCCACCCGTGCACGTATTTCTCCCCCCGTGTCGTGGGCGGAGCCTGGCGCGATGACACGTGTCACTTGCTTGCTCCATTCTTCCCTCCCAACACGTGGGTTGAGGCTTGTATTGCCGTCTGGGTTCAGTGCTACAGCCCATTGAGATGACCGATTTGTAAATTTAATTATAACTATAAAATCTGCCCCTAGGTGGCTGTCTTATAAGATCAAAGTTGACATATAGGCAGTGGAGCACAAATGGCTCATTTGCGGGACCAGAAAAGGGTGCTGCAGATTTGGGCAGGCAGCTGTTACAACCGCGTAGGAGCACGCCCGGCTGGAAAGACATTCAGCGTGTGATGACCTCAACCCACAGGAAAAATAATTATCAAAATCTGAACTGGGAAGTCATCCAAAATTCTAGTTGGGAAACCGCACTCTTTGTTATTCTTCTCAATTGGTCACGATCCCACTTTGTTTATGAACTAAAAACTCTAATATTCACGAGAAACTGCTCTGAAATTAACCTGAACCGACAAAATTGTGTATATATTCTCTGAAACTTCAAAGACGTCTAAGACAATATCTGAAAGGAATTAGAAAAAGTGACAAAATTTCGTGAATCACACACAGCACTGTTAATAATTGCATGAACACTGGGGGGGGGGGGGGGGGGGGTTCACCATACATCTACCTACTTTTGAGTATAGCCAGTACTACGACTCGTAGCAATACAACATCAAAAACTTTTATTACTGGGTAAACAGTCCCTACGTGATTTGACAACTGATATTTGTAATTCACGCTCACGTCAGGAAATGCACCAATACGGGAATAGCAGCTATTACGTTATTGGTCAAAACGCAAGCAATTATGGCGGTCGCCGTAATTTTCGAGCAAAGCCATATTTCGCGACAAAATACTCTTATTAGTCACTGTCATATATCTAGTCTCATAACAATACATAAAACTACATAAAATAACTACAATAATTTTGACATGCAAGGAGAATTAGTTCTAATGAGAGGAAGAAATTTATATTTACTGTTGTTTCAACAATGACTACCAGGTAACTTTCAATTAGCTGAATGTAATTTTATTTTCGTTAGCAGAAAGCAAACATAAATTAAACAAAGAATTTATTTGAATAGAGTCTGTAATTCTTATACTTTTAATAGGGAAAGTAAGTTTCTAGGTCAGGGGTTAGCGTTCGGCGAAATCTCTTAACTTTTTGTTGCATACGAAGCGTTCGGTTCGGCAGCACGATGTCGGCGGGTTACGAAGGTGAGAGCAGGATACAGGCAGTTCCGCTGGTTAATCTTTGAAACGCAAACAAAGTTCCGGCACAGCTGTATCATTAACCCCGTGGTGATTAGCAAACCACAAGACGCCAGTATATGACCGTTGTTGACATGGCCTCTCTTTCAAAGTACATTACGTAGACATCGCTCGTTTTACACTTTATGCACTGTCCGTGACTCTATCGTCCATACTTACACAGTTCGTCACATTCATATAGTGTTAGCCACAAGTACACAGTTCATAGAATTGTTCTTGAGTGTGAACCACACCGTAAACAATGTCCACTCTGTTCTCGCATTTCAAACTTAGACAACGTCACTGAAAGTCGTTTATATTGCACAGTTAATTAAAGTCTTCACTTTCACGGCTTGATAGAATGTGACAGACAACAGTTCCACCACCCAAAACCAATACCAGAAAAGTTCATTCGCATAAAAGCACCGTTCGTGTCGGCCACAACAAAGTATTGTTAGCGACAATTTCACAGTCCGGTTTCTTTGCTCTTAAGGTTCGCTGGCGATGGCGTTACACACCGCAGTGATAAAAAGAATTAACAATCTGATTACGTATGCTTTTCGTAAAACACAGTACTATTTTTCCGCGCACCTTCACTGACACACCATCCACCATCCCCTCTACTACACAACCACCTTTCGACTATCGATATGACTATCGCTGTTCCCTGTCTATAGATGTTATATCGTTATCGTAAATTACATAAATCTTTATAAATATTATTGACTGCATTTTTCACAATTAATAATATTCCAAAAGAGAACTTTACAAACTTTACCAAAGGTCCAAAGCAAGAAACATATTTATCCATTGGCAAATGAAATAATCACAATTACATCTATACATTTAAAAACCACAATAGCATCTTACATAATCACAATTAGAAATGCACATATGAACAAAAGAAAAAGAACAGAAATCTAAATAAAATCACGAAAAAATTTTATATGCGTAATTAGCAATGCCTTCACAAACACACGGCTAGGACGGCGTCTTTCGAAACGTAGGCATATTATCTTCGAGGCTATTGGACCACTCTATTTATACTGACGAAAGTGGAATGTGATACAACATAAATAACATGACCAGAAGCAGCCAAGCTGATACTTAAATATTTTCATGTGAATTTGTTTACAGCACAGAAACAAGGCATTCTTACAGAGGAAGAGTGATGTGAGTAAATTGTACCTATCGATGTGTCTAATGTTAAAAGAAATTTTCGATTCGAGACGGCAACACACTATGCTCAGACCACGTGCATGTCTGTCTTATCTGACTGTTGTATATTCTGATAGACCTCAAACTATTGGCATGTAACCGACTCCCCAGACAGCTGACTGGAAACCGATTGGCATGATACCGACTCCCCGGACAGCTGGCTGGAGAACAATTGGCAACGAGGTGGCCTCAGATTAGCAAGAGGAGAGGCAAAGATGTTTCCATAATGAAACGACGAGAAAAGCGTAGCACTGCGTCGGCTTGCCCTCACTGACAGACGGAGACAATAGTTAAAACCGGTATCGGTTACAGGCAGATTACTAATACCAACTATCGGTAACGGATTACAGAAAGCTGGGTTGACATCTCGACTTGCAGTGCTTCATTAACGGCTGTCACCATACCACAGGCAACAGGTCGTTTACTAGCCGTAGGGAAAGCGTCAACTAGGACACGGAGTGATCAGTATCGCTTCTCTTTGTGGCTGTTAGATTTATACTAACGAGACGGCAGAGGAGCTGGTGAAAGATCACCGAAATCAGAAATTTACGATATACCTATATCTCCAACTTCTGGTATAGGAAGCTGTTGGATGGGACAACAGGGCTAACGAGATTATTGTTGAAAGGAGCTAAATGCTCGCAAGTTTGTGTCAAGAAAGTAGTCATGCCCTTCACCGTAAGGTTACCAAATGGTATATTCCAGCAAGGTCCCACGCCACAAACACGTTGAGGAATTTGATGATCCCCAACTGTCCTCCCCAGACGCCTAAATTGTTACCCACAGAACATTCTGGGCTGCGTCGGGAAGATCAGTTAAATTTTGAAATTTTAACTTATCTGAAATCATTGTCTAAATAAATTGACTTTACTTTTAAACTAAAATATTTACGTATTCTACCCTAAGCCTTTCTGCAGACTCAAACACAAGATGGATGAGCTGACTAATTTAACTGTCGCACACTCGCTATCAATGCAAAACTCTATTGTGCAAATTGAGTAAAAAGGTTACCGTGGTAATAAATAATGTAGATAAATCGATCAAGAAAATTTACTTTAAGTGAAACATATTCTCAGCAAATTTAAATAAGAAAAAGCAGCCACAGTGTTGTTAACAATTCCTTAGCTTTGAGGGAGCATTCGACATCATATTCTTGTGATGATACTGACGACAAGTGTAATTTGTAATCGTGAACTTCTGAAAAACTTTGATACAATCAAACGTATCAGTTAAATTAGAGTTGATGAAACAGGAAACCTGTTAAGGTAAATAACAATCTAAAGGATATTGATTAGAATTACTCTAATTTCCGGGACTGCATTACATACAGGGTGCTGCAAAAGTCATTAGACGGTTGGCTAAAAGGAAAGAAAAGTAGCAGCAAGTCATAGTACAGTAGCCGGCCGCGGTGGTCTCGCGGTTCAGGCGCTCAGTCCGGAACCGCAGGACTGCTACGGTCGCAGGTTCGAATCCTGCCTCGGGCATGGATGTGTGTGATGTCCTTAGGTTAGTTAGGTTTAAGTAGTTCTACGTTCTAGGGGACTGTTGACCACAGATGTTAAGTCCCATAGTGCTAAGAGCCATTTGAACCATAGTACAGTAGGAAGTTTTAACCCGTTAACTCCTATAAATTGCAAGCAAGCAACTGGGGATCAAACTGGGCAAAAACTAAAAACTTGCAGATATTAGCCTTTAATTAATAAATATAGTTGTACCACACATCAACACAAAAACTGGTTAACGAGTCTTGACTTCAGGCTTAGTGTATTCTGTAATAATCAAAGTTTCTCTGCATTTGGATCTTTAGTGTTAAAGATGTATTTCACTTTTAAAAACGATTCTTTGTTGATGGTAACGAGACTGGTTTATTCCACTACTGTTTACACAGCACAAATTTCACAGGTGCCATCGAGCGAGATGGCGCAGTGGTTAGGACACTGGACTCGCATTCGGGAAGACGACGGTTAAACCCACGTCCGGGCATCCTGATTTAGGTTTTCCTTGATTTCCCTACATCGCTTCAGGCATATGGTGGGATGGTTCCTTTGAAAGGGCACAGCCGACTTCCTTCCCAATCCTTCCCTAATCCGATGGATCGGATGACCTCGCTGTTTGGTCGCCTCCCCCCCCCCCCCCCCCCCCCCCCACACACACACACAGCTCGCCAGAGCAGTCATTGCCTTGACATTGTAATCGTCATAGAAAGCCGAAGGAATCCGTAGTCGCGCGAGAGTCCAAACAGCCGCTAAGTACAACGGTGCGAAATAATCACAAGGGCATAATTTATAGCCATTTAAAGCAGAGCACGTCGACAGCGATAGCACTGCATAGTCCGTAGCGATGGTGTTCAGCTGATTGGTGGGTTATATGTACCGTGTGACGGCAACAGTTCGGCCCGTGTCACCTACCTGTTACGTTGTCTCGTGACGTTGAAGCTAGTGATTTCACTGTCCCAAGACAGCGATATTGCCAATAGTCTAAGAAGGCAAATAAACTGGAAGCAGTCCTGATCGCACAAATTTCTTTTAATGTGGTGACCGGTTTAGATCTTATTATAAGATCATCTTGAGACCATAGATGTCTGCCGGAAGCGGTGGCGCGTGGCAACCCTCTTGCTTCTGTCTGGAGGTGCACTGCCATCTATGGTCTGAAGATGATCTTATAATAAGATCGAAACCGGTCACCACATTAAAAGAAATTTGTGCGATCAAGACTGCTTCCCGTTTATTTATAGTAATTATAGATCGCTGTTTCCTATAATGACAACTATGTTCTTTAAAATGTTGTAGGAAGGCGAAACTCAGTTTTAACAAAATAAATGTGACATAACGTGCTCGCCTCCCATATAAGCGAGCTCGGGTTCGATGACCGGCCGGGTTGGACATTTTATCCGCTAGGGTACTGGATGCCGTGTTGTCCTCATGATCATTTCGTCCTCATCACCGGCGCGCAAGTCGCCGATTGTGGTGTCGACTCAAATAATACTTGCATTTGGGTGCAGAACTCCCCCAACAGGGCCTCCCGGCCAACGATCCTATACGCTCATTTCATTGTAGGGCAATAGCAATCACCTTGTGTTGTCTGTTTCTTGCGAGGTAGCCAAACTGCCTCCCTATAAATCCGTCTGCATTGTCGTCTCGCAAATTTATTTTTTTTTACTTTTTTTTACTCTGCTTCCGAATCTCACGACCTTTTATAGTCAACGTCAGTCACATGCACCTGCTACATTCCCCGTCCAGTCAGCTCGTAGCAAAATATGCTGTTACTGCTGTATCGTCCTCCATACTGGGCAACTGAAATGTGGTATGCCGAAATTGCGCTGAGATACAGGGTATAACAATAATGATTCCAATGTAATTGTTCATGCTTTCCGGGAGATCTGTTGTCATATTGGATATTCGGGAATCCAGCTGGATGTTCGCGTCGTTCTAGCACGATATTTCAACAGCGTGCCTCGCTGTCTTCTTCAGGTGCAACCTGAGACTGGTCCTTGGGTCGATCGAGTCCAGTATTTATGCCTGGGAGGAGCTGGGCGTTCCCTAATCGGTCCGCGCCGAGTCGAGTGTTCCGTCTGTGGTCCGCGCCCCCCAAACTCAACTTCAATGGACCCCTCCAGTCTCGGATGTTCCCTTTAAGCTTGGAGCCACGCTCGATCGCATTTAATCAAACCGCGAATCACCTCTTCCTTTCTAGTCTACATCTACATCTACATGGTTACTCTGCACTTCACGCTTAGGAGCGTGGCAGAGGGTTCATCGAGCCATTTTCATACTACCTCTCTACCATTCCACTCTCGAATGGCGCGTGGGAAAAAGGAATACCCAAATCTTTCCGTTCGAGGTCTGATTTCTCTTCTTTTATTACGACCATCATTTCTCCCTACGTAGGTGGGTGTCAACTAAATATTTTCGCATTCGGAAGAAAAAGTTGGTGATTGAAATTTCGTAAATAGATATCGCCGCAAAGGAAACCGCCTTTGTTTCAGTGACTGCCTCCCCAACTCACATATCAGTGACAGTCTCACCCCCATTGCGCGATAACACGAAACGAGCTGCCGTCGATCCCACACCGCGTAGCAATATTCCAGCAGAGGAGGGACAAGTGTAATGTAGGCTGTCTCTTCAGTGGGTTTGTCGCATCTTCTAAGTGTTCTGCCAACAAAGCGTAGTCTTTGTTTCGCCTTCTCCACAATATTATCTATGTGGTCTTTACCTGTGAAATGCATCTGAATAACTAGGAGCTGAACGGTGATATAGATTTATTAAAGCAAGAAAGTGAATAGAAAATGCGTAAAGGGTCTTGGAACCCAGGGTGCTTTAATTGGCTGACTTGGCACAACGACTGAACCTGTAGGACGCTAGGAGATTTCTGTTCAGCTAGTTTGGTAGTCTGGTCTCACAAAAGTCTCGCTCGTCGACGACAGAGAACTGGCGGACCGTGGGACTGATGTTTGGCGGCGTGTGTGATCGCCTCCAGTCTCGTGTGCGTGTGAGTCCGCTCGCTGCACGTGCCGGATAATGTGCAGCCGCCGGCGGTTGATCGCTTCGGTCCCTTTGTGCCAGCAAAGCGGATTACGACCCTTATCCGCCAGCCGAGGTCACTTGGCCAGCCGGGCTTCGCCGTAGTTCAGGCAGTGAGCTGGTAGCCATCACCGGTCCCGTACTCTGACACCCTGGTAGGATTCCAGGCACGAACTGGAATGACAGAACGCAGGCTTTCAGGATTGGATAAAATTGCTGGTGGTAAACATTGGAACACCTACGGGGTACATCCATACTCCGCAAGCCACCTGACGCAGTGTGGCGGAGGGTACCCTGAGTACGTCTATCGGTTCTCCCTTCTATTCCAGTCTCGTATTGTTCTGCGAAAGAAGGATTGTCGGCATGCTTCTGTGTGGGCTCTAATCTCTCTGATTTTATCCTCATGGTCTCTTCGCGAGATATACGTAGGAGGGAGCAATATACTGCTTGACTCTTCGGTGAAGGTATGTTCTCGAAACTTTAACAAAAGCCCGTACCGAGCTACTGAGCGTCTCTCCTGCAGAGTCTTCCACTGGAGTTTATCTATCATCTCCGTAACGCTTTCGCGATTACTAAATGATCCTGTAACGAAGCGCTCTGCTTTCCGTTGGATATTCTCTATCTCTTCTATCAACCCTATCTGGTACGGATCCCACACTGCTGAACAGTATTCAAGCAGTGGGCGAACAAGCGTACTGTAACCTACTTCCTTTGTTTTCGGATTGCATTTCCGTAAGAGTCTTCTAATGAATCTCAGTCCGGCATCTGCTTTACCGACGATTAATTTTATATGATCATTCCATTTTAAATCACTCCTAATGCCTACTCCCAGATAATTTATGGAATTAACTGCTTCCAGTTGCTGACCTGCTATATTGTAGCTAAATGATAAGGAATCTATCTTCCTATGTATTCGCAGCACTCAACACTTGTCCACATTGAGACTGAAGTGCCATTCCCTGCACCATGCGTCAATTCGTTGCAGATTCTCCTGCATTTCAGTACAATTTTCCATTGTCACATCCTCTCGATATACTACAGCATCATCCGCAAAAAGTCTCAGTGAACTTTCGTTGTTATCCACAAGGTCATTTATGTATATTGTGAATAGCAACGGTCCTACGACACTCCCCTGCGGCACACCTGAAACCACTCTTACTTCGGAAGACTTCTCTCCATTGAGAACGACATGCTGCGCTCTGTTATCTAGGAACTCTTCAATCCAATCACACAATTGGTCTGATAGTCCATATGCGCTTACTTTGTTCATTAAACGTTCCGGGGCATAACGTCGAGGTCCCCGAAACTCTTCTGTTCCTAACGTGAAGCAACGTCGGCAAGACTCAACGGAGGAGGCTCTGAAGATGTCCATCGCAATACTGGACGAAAAGTTAGAAACATAAGAGTTTCGTGGATCACGATCTTATGCCCTGAAAGGTTCACCGCGAGCAACGAACTGGAATGTTGTCTTCGAACGAGAAATGGTGCCAGGAAAGGCATGGTGACACGTGAATTCCTTAATCGTACCCCACTTACACACCACATCTTAAATACCATAAAAGAGGAAGCGGGATGGAATCATGGTTGGTAGCCAAAGTTTGTAATTAAGATATTTTATTGACATTACCCCTCTAAAAAAATTGACAATTACAAATTCTGGACGAACCACTAGCTTAAACTTTGCAAATACAGGTAGAAACCCACCGTACTCAGTACTCTAACAAACAATTCCAAATTAAGAAAACAGCGTTACTGACAACCTTGAGAACTTCGAACTCCCCATATAGGAATTCCCTCAAAATAGATATAACGAAAACAGTTACCGGTAAGGGGTGACGTAATAACACTTGAACTCTAGTGCCAAGCTAAGATGTCTTTATAAAACATGATAGAACCAGAATGAGCTTCTGTAAAGTTTGGAAGGTAGGAGGCGGATACTGGCAGAAGTAAAGCTGTGAGTACCGGTCGTGAGTCGTGCTTCGGTAGCTCAGTTGGTAGAGCACTTGCCCGCGAAAGGCAAAGGTCCCGAGTTCGAGTCTCGGTCGGGCACACAGTTTTAATCTGCCAGGAAGTTTCATGATAGAACCACTTAAATAAAAAATTACAACACACACACTGATCCTTAAAAAATAAATGTTCACGAGCTCAGACGTTAATAAAAAATTCCTAGAGAAAGCTGCACAAGGAACTCAGCAGATGTGATGTATTTTACGGTTTAGCCAGTTACCATTCCCTAATATTTAAGAAAACACGTTCATATACAAACACTTTGTGATTCAGGTAGAAACTTTTGATTGCGCCACCGCCTTGGCGGGGAGCGAAATGTCATCCGAGGTCTAGACCTGCCAGTGTTTAAGAACCTGGCCACTACCCGCGCTATGTAATTATATATATATATATATATATATATATATATATATAATTACTAAACTTTCGAAGGAGATATGGCGATATGTGAACAACGTGGGTAGTGGACAGGTTCTCATACACTGCCAGGCCTAGACCTCGGATGATATTTCGCTCCCCGCCAAGGCGCTGGCACCATCAAAACTTTCTACCAGAATCACAAAGATATTACAATAACTCTCAAACATAAAAGCACTCTGCAGAACCTTTGACTCAGTTACACCCAGGTTCTTAAACACTGCCAGGCCTGGATCTCGGACGACATTTCGCTCCCCACCAAGGCACTGGCACAATCAAAGGTTTCTACCCGAATCTCAAAGATATTACAATAACTCTGAATCATAGAAACACTCTGCAGAACCTTTGACTCACCTACACATGGACAAGTGTATTAATAACGTGCAGACTTTAAAAACGGCAACATTAAATCATTTGACTGCAAGAGACACAAAGCACTAGTAAAATTTCTGAGAAAATTTTCAAATAACGGTCACCATTTAACTAGCCCAATTGATCTCTTCCACGCCGTCTTAAGGTTCGACTATGAAAGTCTCACCGTAATAATAAAGTTTAAAATCTCTGAGTGCATCGGTGAACAAACAATTACGACGATTTACTCCATATCAGGTACACAATTTGAGGGAGCAGGTTCCACAGCTTCACCGCTTACCTTCAAATTTTGTTCCCAGCGAAGTCACAGAACTTGTATCTCTAAGCTGTCTATGTCGGCAAAACGTTCACCCAACTTCACACCACAACGTGTAGCGGTCATCACGCTCGTTCAGCAGCCGTTGACACCCGTCTCCCCGTAAATGTCACGAGATCTGCAGGGTTACCCGTCGTAGGCTACCAACCATCTCGCTTCGCCAGCCAACCAGGAAGATAAGACACGCGAAAAGCAAAGATAGCTTACCTCAACCACAATCGATCTCAACGATACATGAACAAAATAAGACTGTCGCCAGCTCGCCAAGGTTGACATGGGATAGAATAGAGTGTAGCTGTGCGTGGAGCGGAATACCAGAAGCGGCACCGAAGGACTCGGAATACATCAGAAGAAGGGTGGTCACGAGAATGTCTCGCCAACTGAAGAGTCAAAACTTGAATAAGTACTGCAAATGCAGCAACGGGATCAGATCCTCAAGACAAGGATCAGGAACAGAAACAAATTCGAATTTTGGTGAAAATCAGCATCAACATGCAATTAAATCCAACATAGAGTATATGGGAATCAGTACATCTTGAATAGACTAAAATCAGCGAATTTTAAAAGTCGTTAGGGGTGACACGTCTGCGGAAACGAAATGTGTTGGTATTTCTGTGCAGCCAAGGCACTTTCGGTAGTCCTTCGCTTTCATATTCATTGGCTTCACCAACTCAAAATCAGACTGTGACATTCCAACCTAACCTAGACCTCCAGATAAGCTGCAGATCAGTCTACGTTTTGCTTAAACATTCGTCGGCTTCAACAACTCACAACTATACTAACTCCTTCCAACCTAACCTTGACCTCGGACTAAGCTACAGTTAAGTCTATCAATAAAAGTCAGAGTTTTACTTTCACACTCGTTGGCTTCTATAAGTCACAGACTGTCACTTTCCGTCCTAACCTATAGTCCGGTTAAAATTAGGTGGTAGTAGCCACTTCACGCGTGTTTCCTCCAATCATGGCGATCACTGTCACGCTCGAGCCGTTCGCCGTTGTCAAACTTCCACAACAGTTAGTTCACTTTCTATTCCTTGTCCGGCTTTCATTCTTGATGTGTCTTGGATCTCGAACCTGGATTCAGGCTTTCCATGTCATATTTCATCACAAGTGATAACCACACCATAGACGACATACACACACACACACACACACACACACACACACACACACACAGAATGATGCTAGCGAAATCCACGCGTTTTATACACAGCACAATACGCTACTCAACTTTGGCCACTCTTCATTCTATTACATTTCCTTAGTTTCCAAATTTCCTTCATCCTTGGAGAGTGTTGTTCCCTTTCTTCTTGAGTCCACTTTCCTCTACTTGTTTTCTTTCTCTCGTGAAATTCTGCCTTTTGAACTGCATTTATGAAATGTGTTCTGTTTTCTATTGTGCCTATTGTAATTCCAGCTTTTTCCATGTCCTTTTCAGTCTCTATGAACCATGCGGGTTGGATTTGTAGCTATTGAGTAATGTGAATATCCGCTTAGTCTGTTGTTATCCATTCTGAAAATATAAAAAAAAGGTTCAAATGGCTCTGAGCACTATGGGGCTTAACATCTGTGGTAATCAGTCCCCTAGAACTTAGAACTACTTAAACCTAACTAACCTAAGGACACCACACACATCCATTATTCCTAGTTGAATCCCTTTAGTACTGATGGCCTCCCTCCATTCTCGAACTACCTTTTCTAAAACATAACAGAAAAACAGAGGTGACAGACCATCTCCCTGTCGAACAACTGACTTTGTTTCAAACGATTTTGAGAGCTCTCCCGTAAATTTTACTTTCGATTTTCTATTTGTCAAAGTTGCACTAACTATTTCAGTTGTTTTAGTATCGAGCCCCAATTTTTAAAAGATATCAAGCAGTGTATTTCTGTCAGTTTAATCATAGGCTTTTTAAAATCCGCAAAAGTAATTATATGTTTTACGTTCCTGTAATTCAGTAATTATAATCACAAAGATGGGTTTACATTGAGTGTGCTTCGTACGACATTGCGTGGAGCTGAATTTCTGAAGGCTGTCAATTAATCGTTGCGACTGACACACCGGAGTCCTAAACATAACAGCTTTCTACAGTGTAATGTCACAGCGTAGTGGTTAGAGTATAAACATGACACGTAGGAGGTCGTAGGTTTGATTCTCGTAAACTTCAGCGAAATTTTTATTTTTCTATATATGATCAGAAGACTTTGATTATCATTTTTATTCAGATGATTGCTCGTCGGTTGGTAATGCAACACCCCGTGTAATCAAGTGTGAGGACAATTTTAGGTAACCAACGACAGCGAGAAATTCACTTTTACCACTGGAATTGAAATTATTCTGCCGAAGATGACGTTTTATCGGATACATTGCGCATGACAACGCTGTGATTAGTTTTGAACATGAGTTTAAATCCAGGGCTGCAAAACCCTTAGTCTACCGCATTTCAGTCACTGGTCACCTAAAATCAGCTATTGGCATTGCCGTGGACAGAGCTAGAAATGACTGACAAGGAGAAGAGACTGGATGACAGAACATGTGTCAAGCCACCAGGGAATAACTTTCGTGGTACTAGAGACAGTTGTAGAGGGTTACAAAAAATCTAACAAGAAATTGAGGACGTAGGGTGTAAGTTATACTATGGAAAAAAAAATACTGATGATTATTTTAGAAGAAGTTGAAATCGGCTATGATATCCTTTGTGTGAGCTGAGGCTGGCAAAACACAATAAAATAGCTTTAGCTTGCGTTACTTATCCCCAATATAGGTTTCGACTCCTCGAGCCTTTGTCTCATTTCCGACAATAATGTACACTATCCTCCATAAGTTTGGAAACACCTGGCAATTACAGACAATGGAAAGGAAATACAGTATAAAAAATGCGTTTTGTTGTTTTCCAAATGCTTATTAAGTTCAAATAATACACAGGTAGGTGCAACAATTAAATTTTCGATTTCTCCAAATAGCCACAATTTGCTTTCATCACTGCCTTGCACACTCTCGGCATGCGCTGCGTCAGTTTCGCCAAGGTTTCAGTTGGAATAAATATCCATGTTCGCTGCAGGACCTCCTACAATTGTGACCCACTCATGATTTCCCGTTTTGAGATCCTCCTGTCCAATTCATCTCACAGCAGCTCGATTGGGTTACAATCAGGGGATTGGGGCGGCCATTCCATGTTTTCAATATTTTACGAACCTCTAGAGACTTCACATAGTACTGACACAAGAGAGACGTATGTTTCGGGTCGTTGTCGTTGAAAGACAAACCCTTTCCCAATCAGACGGAAACCAGACGTCTTAGCATGTCGCTGGAGAATGGCATGATAATCCTTTTGGTTCATTTTTCCATCTATTTTCATAAAATTTCCGACTTTATTCCCTCCAAAGGATACCCATACCATTACAAAACTCCTCCATGCTTCACAGTTGGAATTACGCACTAAGGATTCAAGCGTTCATGGGGTAAACGGCGTACAAATTTACTGCGTTTACTTCCAAATATTTCGAACTTGGATTAATCACTGAATGAGACGCTTTCCCAATCACCCGCTGTCAAATGTTGGTGTGTCTTAGCCCACTGAAGCCTTTTCTTCTTGTCAACAGGGCGCAACAGTGGTTTCCGTATTGCTACAGAACCTCGGAGGTTGTTGTCTGCCAGGCGTCGTGTTACTGTTGACCCACTCACCGGTGTATCCCTCGTTGCGTTTAGTTCAGCAGTCAATTCACGGACAATTTTCAATCTGTTACGTTTACTGGTCACTACCAAATACTTTTCCCAGCGTTCTGATATTTTCCTGGGTGCTACTGAGCGAGGACGATCTCCATAGGAGGCTGTTTCTCGATGCCGGTGTATGGCTTTGACAACTCCGCTGATGGAAATCATCAGCTTCCTTCCTATTTGTCGGACACTATTGCGTTCTTGGTGCAAAGTGATTATCATTACCCGTGATTCATAAGGAATCTGGCACTTTGGGGCCATTTCCAATTATTTCCACGGAGTGTTATACCTTTATGCAAACGCAACTACATCTACATGATTACTCTGCAATTCACCTTTAAGTGCTTGGCAGAGGGTTCATCGAACCACAATCATACTATCTCTCTACTATTCCACTCCCGAGCAGCGCGCGGGAAAAACGAACACCTAAACCTTTCTGTTCGAGCTCTGATTTCTCTTATTTTATTTTGATGATCATTCCTACCTATGTAGGTTGGGCTCAACAAAATATTTTCGCATTCGGAAGAGAAAGTTGGTGACTGAAATTTCGTAAATAGATCTCGCCGCGACGAAAAACGTCTTTGCTTTAATGACTTCCATCCCAACTCACGTATCATATCTGCCACACTCTCTTCCCTACTACGTGATAATACAAAACGAGCTGCACTTTTTTGCACCCTTTCGATGTCCTCCGTCAATCTCACCTGGTAAGGATCCCACACCGCGCAGCAATATTCCAACAGAGGATGAACGAGTCTAGTGTAAGCTGTCTCTTTAGTGGACTTGTTGCATCTTCTAAGTGTCCTGCCAATGAAACGCAACGTTTGGCTCGCCTTCCCCACAATATTATCTATGTGATCCTTCCAAGTTGTTCGTAATTTTAACACCCAGATACTTAGTTGAATTGACACCCTTGAGAATTGTACTATTTATCGAGTAATCGAATTCCAACGGATTTCTTTTGGAACTCATGTGGATCACCTCACACTTTTCGTTATTTAGCGTCAACTGCCACCTGACACACCATACAGCAATCTTTTCTAAATCGGTTTGCAACTGATACTGGTCTTAGGATGACCTTACTAGACGGTAAATTACAGCATCATCTGCGAACAACCTACGAAAACTGCTCAGATTGTCACCCAGGTCATTTATATAGGTCAGGAACAGCAGAGGTCCCAGGACGCTTCCCTGCGGAACACCTGATATCACTTCAGTTTTACTCGATGATTTGCCGTCTATTACTACGAACTGCGACCTTCCTGACAGGAAATCACGAATCCAGTCGCACAACTGAGACGGTACCCCATAGGCCCGCAGCTTGATTAGAGGTCGCTTGTGAGGAGCGGTGTCAAAAGCTTTCTGGAAATCTAGAAATACGGAATCAAGTGAACAGAAATGTAAACAACGTACCTCTACATAGCCATGCGGTCTTCTCGCGCCACCTGGCGTGTTTAGTAGAACTGTTTGGACAGGTAACGTCGGTTTACCTAAAGCGGAGCAATACTAGTATGTTCCAATATGTATGTATACGTACAATAAGTGAACAATACTGTGCATGTCATTATTAACCGTTATTTGAGCTTGCTATTCCGTATTCTAACCAATAACTCACATAGATCACTTCCATCTTGCTCCGTTGTAATACGCAGCATGGTGTTTCCAGACTTATGGAGGGCAGTGTTGTTGTTGTGGTCTTCAGTCCTGAGACTGGTTTGATGCAGCTCTCCATGCTACTCTATCCTGTGCAAGCTTCTTCATCTTCCAGTACCTACTGCAACCTACATTCTTCTGAATCTGCTTAGTGTACTCATCTCTTCGTCTCCCTCTACGATTTTTACCCTATACCACTGCCCTCCAATACTAAATTGGTGATCCCTTGATGCCTCAGAACATGTCCTACCAACCGATCCCTTCTTCTGGTCAAGTTGTGCCACAAGCTCCTCTTCTCCCCGATCCTATTCAATACCTTCTCATTAGTTATGTGATCTACCCATCTAATCTTGAGCACTCTTCTGTAGCACCACATTTCGAAAGCTTCTATTCTCGAGGGCAGTGTATATTGTTATATTGGAGATATTTTAAGGTGATAAATGTTCACGACTGTTGATGGGCTACTAGGGAAAGAAAAAAGCGTTCTGCTACTACATTCCTTCATTGATCATTTACTAGGGTGCCCCCGCCAACGTATCGAGTATCTGAAGGCCTCCGATTCTACAGCTACAGCGTGGAGACAGTTCTAACAAGCTGCTCTCTGAAGATAAGTAAAAGCACGAACACACCCAGCAGGTTTCTACGGTGTAGTGCGAAGTTATCTCGCAATAAAATCTTGATGCGGTGGGCACTTTAATTTAACCGGTAATAGAAAAACTACTTGACAGAGTTTTCTTTCACCGGAGAGCCGTCGCAGCAGATGGAAGACCTCAGCGCCATGCCCTAGCATCGTGCCGATGTCTCATTACAAGTGGCAGCGGACGAAACTTTTTCCATTCTCTGCGGACGAGCCGTTCTCGTCCGTCCGCCCGTTCCGCCGGGGCCATCGATAAATTCAGTCCCCGCCAGGCTCTGCCAGAGACTTACTTACCACCACCGACGCGCTGCAGTGCTCCGAGCCTGTCGAAATTTGTTACGAGAATTATAAAGTGGCTACCAACCGATAGGGTAAGAGTGCGCGCCCGGTATGAGTTCGCCGTGGCATTTTCTCTACACTCGTAGCACTGACCAACAATACAAAACAACATTTAGTTGCTCCTTTTACAGCGACACCGTCACATGTAATCTTGAAGAGCTGTGCCAGATTTATCGGTTACAGAAGGCAAATATAAGTTTTTGTTCCAAATTATGTAATCTTTAAGTTGTATATAGTAAACAATAAGCAGTTCTGTGAGGAACAAACCACGGCACGACAAATATCGGAACCAAACAGTGACTGCTAATTGAGACATTTTTTCTAACTCTGTAGCGCATCAGTAAAGTGTACACTGTAAGATAGGGAAAAGAGTACGCTAGCGCATCAGTTAAGTGTACGCTGTAAGATATGGGAAAGACTAGGAGCGTACTCTTAACCGCCCCCCCCCCCCCCCCCCTCCGTCTTCGTTTGTAACGGCTACTAATCCTGAAAGACCCATTAGGCAGACAGACGTGAGTGCTTTGTTGTGAGCTGCATATTCTAAGGTTATCGCAATCCAAACAGTTCAAAAATTCTTCTAATCAGCGGGAATATTCCAGTTCAATCCGGATATCTTGACAGCAGAAGACTTTGCCCCATCAGAAATCACTGAGAGAACTGAATGTCCAATAACTGAAGAGGGAAAAGGACTTCAACTGGAGTCCATGGACAGATGCTACTCCTCAGTGACAGATGATTTGTCTGTGTAGTCACCAGGAAAATACCAAGAACGTCACACAAATAAAGTTCAGAGTGCTGATGTACGGCCAGGTGTAGGCCTGTCCAGTATTTAGCCACTCCCAAAATAAGATCAACCCACAACAAAGAAGAAAATGGCAAAAAATACGAATTTTTGTCTGGGTCTCCGTACAAAACGTCATTGTTAGAAAGATAAACTAAACGAGACAAAACCAATGACAGATAAAAGACCCAGTAACGAACTGTCTGGGCTAAACAGGACCACGCAATCATTTTAAGGAACAGGCAGGGCCAAATCCAAGGAAGGATCTGATGATTTCAATTGCTCAGGGTGTGGAGACGTCTACAAGGAGCGTACCACGGAAGACTTGATTGACTGTGATAATTGCTCGCAATGGTAGCATGAAAAATGCACAGGTTATGAAGGCCATGGTGACTACATGTCGCGTAATCTTACCAGACGAAGCGGCTTTGAGTAGGAACGATTAATGTCTAACATATGTCGACATTTAAGCTTTTTGTTAAACGTTGAGCAGCTGTAATTGATGCACTTTGCTGGCCGTAATGGCCGAGCTGTTCTAGACACTACAGTCTGGAACCGTGCGCCCTCTACGGTCGCAGGTCCGAATCCTGCCTCGGGCATGGATGTGTGTGATTTCCTTAGTTTAGTTAGGTTAAAGTAGTAGTTCTAGGGGACTGATGACCTCGGAACTCCCACAGTGCTCAGGGCCGTTTGCTTGATGCACGTTATTCCTAAGTAAATCAGCAACAATTTGTTATAAAAAAAAGATCGCTTCAACCTTCTCATCTACTACACTCCTGGAAATTGAAATAAGAACACCGTGAATTCATTGTCCCAGGAAGGGGAAACTTTATTGACACATTCCTGGGGTCAGATACATCACATGATCACACTGACAGAACCACAGGCACATAGACACAGGCAACAGAGCATGCACAATGTCGGCACTAATACAGTGTATATCCACCTTTCGCAGCAATGCAGGCTGCTATTCTCCCATGGAGACGATCGTAGAGATGCTGGATGTAGTCCTGTGTAGCGGCTTGCCATGCCATTTCCACCTGGCGCCTCAGTTGGACCAGCGTTCGCGCTGGACGTGCAGACCGCGTGAGACGACGCTTCATCCAGTCCCAAACATGCTCAATGGGGGACAGATCCGGAGATCTTGCTGGCCAGGGTAGTTGACCTAAACATTCTAGAGCACGTTGGGTGGCATGGGATACATGCGGACGTACATTGTCCTGTTGGAACAGCAAGTTCCCTTGCCGGTCTAGGAATGGTAGAACGATGGGTTCGATGACGGTTTGGATGTACCATGCACTATTCAGTGTCCCCTCGACGATCACCAGAGGTGTACGGCCAGTGTAGGAGATCGCTCCCCACACCATGATGCCGGGTGTTGGCCCTGTGTGCCTCGGTCGTATGCAGTCCTGATTGTGGCGCTCACCTGCACGGCGCCAAACACGCATACGACCATCATTGGCACCAAGGCAGAAGCGACTCTCATCGCTGAAGACGACACGTCTCCATTCGTCCCTCCATTCAGCCTGTCGCGACACCACTGGAGGCGGGCTGCACGATGTTGGGGCGTGAGCGGAAGACGGCCTAACGGTGTGCGGGACCGTAACCCAGCTTCATGGAGACGGTTGCGAATGGTCCTCGCCGATACCCCAGGAGCAACAGTGTCCCTAATTTGCCGGGAAGTGGCGGTGCGGTCCCCTACGGCACTGCGTAGGATCCTACGGTCTTGGCGTGCATCCGTGCGTCGCTGCGGTCCGGTCGCAGGTCGACGGGCACGTGCACCTTCTGCCGACCACTGGCGACAACATCGATGTACTGGGAAACCTCACGCCCCACGTGTTGAGCAATTCGGCGGTACGTCCACCCGGCCTCCCGCATGCCCACTATACGCCCTCGCTCAAAGTCCGTCAACTGCACATACGGTTCACGTCCACGCTGTCGCGGCATGCTACCAGTGTTAAAGACTGCGATGGAGCTCCGTATGCCACGGCAAACTGGCTGACACTGACGGCGGCGGTGCACAAATGCTGCGCAGCTAGCGCCATTCGACGGCCAACACCGCGGTTCCTGGTGTGTCCGCTGTGCCGTGCGTGTGATCATTGCTTGTACAGCCCTCTCGCAGTGTCCGGAGCATGTATGGTGGGTCTGACTCACCGGTGTCAATGTGTTCTTTTTTCCATTTCCAGGAGTGTATATATGAGCGATTAAATACTAAGAGCGTACTCTTTCCCGACTTTGCGCTGTATCAAACGAATAAACAGACGCTCTGTAACACAAAAATAAATACATGAAAGGGCGGGATCGTTGCAACACACAGCGTGTTTACAAGAAAAGATGATAGTCTTTCAGGGTGATGGAGAAGGGCAGAGGTATGAGGGTAGTTTGAAAAGTTCGCGGTGCCACCACTAGACGTCAGCACTACCGAAACCAAACTGCCGCGTAATAATAGGTCGTCCTTTATAAGTAAACACGTGACGTGCCAATGCTCTGGGTAGAGACATGTGATGCGGATGTCTCTCCGTTGTTGTTCTCGCGCAGTCATTCGCGGAAGTGGAAAAAAATCTGGATTCGAGTAGTGGTAAAGTACTCCCTAATGAAAGGTACGAAAGCAATGGAAATCCATGCCGATTTTCAAAATACGAAGCGACACTCTGCTCCTTCATATTCCTATTGATAAGTGAGCAAACTAGGTGTCGTCCAAGATATGCCACTACGCTAGAAATTATTGCAAGAGTGCATAAAAGGGTCTTGGAGGATCATCGACTGAAAGAGTGAGAAACTGCGGAAGCTGTTGGGATGTTCTCTGAATCGACATATCACATTTTAACAGTATATGAGAAAATTATCTGGTAGATAGGTACCGTGAATCTAAATAGAGAATCAGAAACTCTTTAGAACTGAAGCAAAATAACTCGTGAAACACGAACCAGGGAGGGCATTAAAAGCAAATTAGTACAGGAAGTAAGGGCTTTCCTTACCAAGGGAAGTCTACTAGCATGAAACATAAGCTTTAATTTGAGGAATAAATTTATCAAAATGTACATTTTGAGCACAGCACAGTTTGACAGTGAATCATGGACTGCGGAGGAACCAGAATCGAAGCATTTGAGATGTGGTACTACACTACTGGCCATTAAAATTGCTACACCAAGAAGAAATGCAGATGATAAACTGGTTTTCATTGGACAAATATACTATACCAGAACTGACATGTGATTACATTTTCACTCAATTTCGGTGCATAGATCCTGAGAAATCAGTACCCAGAACAACCACATCTGGCCGTAATAATAGCCTTGATACGACTGGGCATTGAGTCAAACACAGCGTGGATGGCGTGTACAGGTATAGCTGCCCATGCAGCTTCAACACGATACCACAGTTCATCAAGAGTAGCCGCTGACGTATTGTGACGAGCCAGTTGCTCGGCCACCATTGACCAGACGTTTTCAGTTGGTGACAGGTCTGGAGAATGTGCTGGCCAGGGCAGCAGTGGAACATTTTCAGTATCCAGAAAGGCCCGTACAGGACCTGCAACATGCAGTCGTGCATTATCCTGCTGTAATGTAGGGTTTCGCAGGGATCCAATGAAGGGTAGAGCCATGGGTCGTAACACATCTGAAATGTAACGTCCACCGTCCAAAGTGTCGTGAATGCGAACAAGAGGTGACCGAGAGGTGTAACCAATGGCACCCCATACCATCACGCCGGGTGATATGCCAGTCTGGCGATGACAAATACACACTTCCAATGTGCTTTCACCGCGATGTCGTCAAACACAGTTGCGACCATCATGATGCTGTAAACAGAACCTGGATTCATCCGAAAAAATGACGTTTTGCCATTCGTGCACCCAGGTTCGTGGTTGAGTACACCATCGCAGGCGCTCCTGTCTGTGATGCAGCGTGACGAATAACCGCAGCCATGGTCTCCGAGCTGACAGTCCACGCTGCTGCAAACGTCGTCGAACTGTTCGTGCAGATGTTTGTTGTCTTTTAAACGTCCCCATTTGTTGACACGGGGATCAGGACGTGGCTGCACGATCCATTACAGCCATGCGGATAAAATGCCTGTCATCTCGACTGCTAGTGATATGAGGCCGTTGGGATCCAGCATGGCGCTCCGCATTACCCTCCTGAACCCACCGATTCCATATTCTGCTAACAGTCATTGGTTCTCGACCAACGCGAGTAGCAATGTCGCGGTACGATAAACCGCAATCGCGATAGGATACAATCCGACCTTTATCAAAGTCGGAAACGTAATGGTACGCATTTCTCCTCCTTACACGAGGCATAACAGCAACGTTTGACCAGGCAACGCTGGTCAACTGCTGTTTTTGTATGAGAAATCGGCTGGAGACTTTCCCCATATCAGTATGTTGTAGTTGTCGTCTCTTGCGCCAACCTTGTGTGGATGCTCTGAAAAGCTAATCATTTATTTATCACAGCATCTTCTTCCTGTCGGTTAAATTTCGCGCCTCTAGCACGTCATCTTCGTGGTGTAGCAATTTTAATGGCCAGTGGTGTACATTTGATGGGCTGATAATGGAAGGAATGCGCAAGTTCTCCGGTGAATCGGCAAGGGAAGGAATATTTGGAAAACACTGACAAGAAGAAGGAACAGGATGGTAGCAGACATGTTCAGACATCAAGTAATATCTCGCGTGGTTCTGGAGGGCACTGTAGAGAGTAAGAAGTTTTTTCTCTTGTAGAAATAGAAAACAGTCAATCAGCTGCAAAATGAAAGGTTTATTAAAACCCGAAGAGAGTTTCATGATTTAATAAAACCTGTTTACCATGGTTTCAACGTTTGGAAAGATTTTGTTTAGAAGAAAATATTGACAAACTAAACAAATTGACACGGAAAATGATATTTATGTGTTATGGCAGAGGCACTTTACAATATTGCCAAAAGTCATCAACCAGATATAAAATTTCAAGTATATAATATTTAAGACATGCACGGCATAGTGGTCTTCATTTGGTACTTCCACACCAATGTGCAGTCATTGCACTAGCGTCACATACGCAACGCTTGGGCTAAGGAACGCTTCTGACAAGAGAGGCCACTAGCAGTATACACAAAGAGAGTGCGAATTAGTGGACCCAACTTTATCATGATCAACTAGCTAAAGAAGTTAAAATTATGACATTAAAAACCAGATCACATTTAGCTGTATATAAAATGGCAACAAATAATAAGTTACCATCTACAAAACGTCATTGTAGTAAAAACAAACTACGTAAAACTGTCAATATCGCAAATAGAAACAATAGCAAAAACGACCAGGGTGTAAAAAGGAGTAAGGAAGAAGGGGAAAAGGGAGAGGGCAGAAAATGTAGAGGATGACAGAGATTGGAATACATCCAGTAAATAACGAAGGACGTAGGCTGTAAGTGCCACTTTGAGGTGAAGAGGTTGGCACAGCAAATGATTTGTGGTGCGCCGCATCAAACCAGCCAGGAGACTGGTGAGTCATACGGACTGATGCCACACCTGTCTTATTCGTCTGATTTGGCCCCATCACACTTTCACCTCGTCCTCGAGCTCAAAATTTTCCTGGGTGACGCAGATGCTCTTCTAACGAAGAAATGAAAGCCGTCATTGACGGGTATTTTGCAGGCACGGAGGAATAAAATCTTCTAGGCGCGATCAAATCATCGGAACATCTCTGGAACATGAGCATTGAAAAATAAAAATGTTTCACTGGGGTAAGTCGCTTCTTTCTATTCCATTCCGAGAACCGAACTACCTTCGTGTCAGTTTGAGATATGGAACGCCGGCTCAAAAGCGACTGATTTTTTAAAATATTATTTATTGTCCTTCCGTCCCTCTCGCCTCATATCGGTGGAAGTTTGGCCGCCAACAGTACAACATCCCACTCCTCAAAAAATGTCTCTGAGCACTATGCGACTTAACATCTGTGGTCATCAGTCCCCTAGAACTTGGAACTACTTAAACCTAACTAACCTAAGGACATCACACACATCCATTCCCGATGCAGGATTCGAACCTGCGACCGTAGCGGTCGCGCGGCTCCAGACTGAAGGGCCTGGATACGCTCGGCCACCCCGGTCGGCTCCACTCCACAGCCAAAAGCTTTAACAATAGATCACAAAAAATATGATGCCAAGGTAGCAATTTTTATAGATTTCAAAGCCTACAAAAAAGATATTTTGTGTTATAAACTAAAGCTGTTAATTTTCAATGTTGTTTGAATTAAAATCTGAACACTAAAAGATAAAGATAAAGCAGAAATATGTACACCGGTGTCCACAATTAAAGCAACAAGCGGAAAGCCGGCCGCTGTTGCCGAGCGGTTCTAGGCGCTTTAGTCTGGAACTGCGCGGCCGCTCCAGTCGCAGGTTCGAATCCTGCCTTGGACATGGATGTGTGTGATGTCTTTAGGTTAGTTCGGTTTAAGTAGTTCTAAGGTCTAGGGGACTGATGATCTCAGATGTTAAGTCCCATAGGTCTCAGAGCCATTTTAACAAGCGGAAATTTGCTACCTTGCGTTTATTTTGCCAAAAAGTAGTACAAACAGGTGATAGTTAAGTAGAAACAATGCAAAGAATACAGAACGTAAACAACTGCAACATGGATAACAATAGACAAAAATGTTCTTCGTTTCTTTTTTCAAGTTGATGAATTTGCACACACATTCTGAGACTGGTTAATATGCTCAGTATGGGGTTTGACTACCTCTGAGAACAATACAGGCACGACAACAATGGGGAATGCTGTGAATGATGTCATCAATCTCATGTTGAGGCAGAGCTGCTCGCTACTCTTGGAGAGTGGTTGGTGAAAGCTGACGTGATGCAACCCCTCTCCCCGGACATACGAGGTGCGGCAATAAAGTAATTCTTTGCAAGATGTGGCAAACCTGCAGGCTTGTGTAGGCACAATATCTTTGAGTTTGGTCTATACGCTGCTTCTAGTCCAAGCGGCACATCGATGCAACTGCTCAGTCGTGAGTTGTGCTCTAATAAATTAACACGTGTTTGTGTCTCTCGTCACAGAAATGGAACCGCATAATATTGCGCAACGGTATGGCATTTCTTTCTGCGTTAAACTGCGTGAAAACGCGACGACAGCTAAGGGTAAGCTTAAGAAGGCTTTTGGAGAGGAGGTTATGTCAAGAACTGAAGTTTTTCATTGGCATAAAACGTTTAGCGAAGGCAGAACGAATGCTGAAGATGAAGACCGCAGCGGACGACCATCAACCTCACGGTCGGATGTCAACTTGGCCAGGGTGCGTGTACTCGTACGATCTGATCGAAGATTATCCATGAAAATGATTGCACAAGAACTGAACATCAAACGAGATACGGTTAGTGTAATAATAATTGAAGATCTTGGTATGATCCTGCATCACGATAATGCGCCATCCCATACTGTTCTGTCAATACAGCAATTTTTAACCTCAAAACAAATTTCAGTACTACCACAGCCACCTTATTCACCAGATATCCCTCCGTGAGCCCTTTTTTCTTATGTCAAAGGGTCAAAACGGCGGTCAAGGTACACCATTTTCAAACAACACAAGATGTCGAAAAAGCTGTGAAGAGGGTCTTGGAGAATATTACGGAAGATGAGATCCAGAAACGTTACTATCAACGGCAGAAGCGCTGAAAAAAGTGTGTGCAGTCAGAAGGGAACTACTCTGAAGGAGAGAAAACTAAACTTGATTAAAACGGTAAGCAACATTTTTTCACATCAGTCTCATTACTTTATTGTCGCACCTCGGACTCTATGGGGTTCAAATCGAGAGAGCGAGCTGGCCAAGCCATGGGTGCAGTATCTTCCGTTTCCAAGAGAACATCAACCGCCCATGCTCTTTGAGGACGAGCGTTATCATCCATCAGTACGAAGCCTGGACCAGTAGCACCTCGCACCAACGACAAATGACGCCCCAAGATTTCATCATGATACCTGACAGCAGTTAAACCTTGCCGTTTCATCCGTACAATTTCGTTGAGAGATAGTGTGGTTAACATAACCCCTCCCACACCATTAGGGATCCTCCTCGATGTCGATCTCTTTCCACAGAGTTTGGGTCCTGAAATCGATTTCCACGTTCCCTCCAGATGCGAATCTATCGAGAATCACTCTGCAGACCAAATCAAGACTCATCTGTGAAAAGAACATTGATCCACTGTTAGATCGTCCAGGTGGCATGCTGATCACTCTAGATGTTGCCCACTGTCAAGACTCATCAGAGGTACACATACAGGAGGCCTCCGTTGTAAAGGCCACTCTGCCGAAGCCTTCTATACACCGTCTGCCTCGATACAACACGTCCAATGGATGCTGCCGTGTCAGATGCCAGTTGCCGTGCAGTACTAAGGCCGTACCTTCGTGCCCTTACAGCCAAATAACGGTCCTCTCTTTCTGATGTCACGAATGGTCGACCCTGCGCTGGTCTTCGGGATACTGAAATCTCACTTCGGGATACAGTTTCGAGTTCTGTAATCACACCCGAGAAACAACAAAACGATTCACGTTAAACCATCGGGCCACATCAGTTTTCGACTATCCTCCACCGTAGAGAGACTCGTGGGCGTCTTCTCTGCGCCATACTGCACCGTCTGTGGCTGCGTACACAGAAATTGTGGATGAGGAGCTACCCGGCAAACACTGTAATGTTTGACGGGTGTTGGTGTGATTTTCCCTTGACCCGAATTACACCTTCAGTGCAGAACACGATCGTACGGACACCTGTTGACAGGTTGTATGATTACATCGTGAATTAGACACAGAACACGGATAGAGTTGCTTTAATTTTGGACACCAGTGTATATTAAAACACGGTCAGAAACGCTGGCTTTCTTTTGAAAAGGAGCACTGCAGGGTCACTAAAAGTATGAAGTACATACGCTGGAGAAAGGCGAAAGGATTCTGGGAGGGTGAAATGTATTTTAGGTTTGAAGGGTGTGGAAATAAATGTGTGAGTCCGTTGGCTAGGATCTATGATGATGATCTTTTCCTCTATGTCAGTATGAGATGCATTTCCTGTGATGCTGAGCTTATTGCTTAATGTACTCATAATTTAGTGTATCTCTCTGTTTCTTCCTTCCCTCCACTATCCATGCTTTTTCCAGTGATCGCTGTCTGTTCTTCAGTAAAACATTCTCTTCGTAGACGCGATATTATTCCAAGACTTTAGAGCATACTATACAGCATTTCTTTACATAAAAATATTACCAGTATTTCATTAAATGACATGATTACTTTTATTCAAAAAGATTTCGGGCTTGCAGCCGGTCGTCGTAAGCTTCCATCCACGATGTTTCGACTGGATAATTGCCAGGCCATCCTCAGGTGAGCCATCGTCCCGCAGTATATAGCGTGCGGCGACTATACCGCGCATGCGTCAAAATCAATTTCACAGACGAACATACCGCCCGCCAGCAGCGCCCTCGCTGGTGGAACTGCACAACTCAGCTGTCTTCGGCGTTGTCAATTGCCGCGGCCATCGGAGTACTCTGACATCTTCGTCTGGAGCAGATCTTAGAGATGACGGAGTTACCGCATTATCTAGCTGGTAGCCATTGTCCGGGTCATAAGATTGTCTGTCACGCGAATTTCCACCGATTATTTTATGACGGAGTCCCAAACGGATGTTGCTGTGGCCAAAATTGTTGTCCTGTCATACTCAATTGAGTGTCCAGTGGAAATGCAGTGCTCAGCAATTGCAGCCTTGCTAGGTTGCAAAAGGCGAGTACAGCGCTGATGGTCAGTGCAACGCCCTTCTACTGTTCGCAATGTTTGTCCTATGCAGGGTGTTACAAAAAGGTACGGCCAAACTTTCAGGAAACATTTCTCACACACAAAGAAAGAAAATATGTTATGTGGACATGTGTCCAGAAACGCTTACTTTCCATGTTAGAGCTCATTTTATTGCTTATCTTCAAATCACAGTAATCATGGAATGGAAACACACTGCAACAGAACGTACCAGCGTGACGTCAAATACTTTGTTACAGAAAATGTCCAAAAAGTCCTCCGTTAGCGAGGATACATGCATCCACCCTCAGTCGCATGGAATCCCTGATGCGCTGTTGCAGCCCTGGAGAATGGCTTATTGTATCACAGCCGTCCACAATACGAGCACGAAGTGTCTCTACATTTGGTACCGGGGTTGCGTAGACAGGATCTTTCAAATGCCCCCTTAAATGAAAGTCAAGAGGATTGAGTTCAGGAGAGCGTGGAGGCCATGGAGTTGGTCCGCCTCTACCAATCCATCGTTCACCGAATCTGTTGTTGAGAAGCGTACGAACACTTCGACTGAAATGTGCAGAAGCTCCATCGTGCATGAACCACACGTTGTGTCGTACTTGTAAAGGCACATGTTCTATCATCACACGTAGAGTATCCCGTATGAAATCATGATAACGTGCTCCATTTAGCGTAGGTGGAAGAACATGGGGCCCAACCAAGACATCACCAATAATGCCTGCCCAAACGTTCACAGAAAATCTGTGTTGATGACGTGATTGCACAATTGCGTGCGGATTCTCGTCAGCCCACACATGCTGATTGTGAAAATTTACAATTTGATCACGTTGGAATGAAGCCTCATCCGTAAAGAGAACATTTGCACTGAAATGAGGATTGACACATCGTTGGATGAACCATTCGCACCAATGTACCCGTGGAGGCCAATCATCTGCTAATAGTGCCTGCACACGCTGTACATGGTACGGAAACAACTGGTTCTCCCGTAGCACTCTCCATACAGTGACGTGGTCAACGTTACCTTGTGTAGCAACAACGTCTCTGATGCTGACATTAGGGTTATCGTCAACTGCATGAAGAATTGCCTCACCCATTGTAGGTGTGCTCGTCGTTCTAGGTTTTTCCCAGTCGCGAGTCTTGGGCTGGAATGTTCCGTGCTCCCTAAGACGCCGATCAATTGCTTCGAACGTCTTCCTGTCGGGACACCTTCGTTCTGGAAATCTGTCTCGATATAAACGTACCGCGCCACGGCTATTGCTCCGTGATAATCCATACATCAAGTGGGCAACTGCCAACTCCGCATTTGTAAACATTTCACTGACTGCAAAACCACGTTCGTGATGAACATTAACCTGTTGATGCTACGTACTGATGTGTTTGATGCTAGTACTATAGAGCAATGAGTCTCATGTCGACACAAGCACCGAAGTCAACATTACCTTTCTTCTATTGGGCCAACTTGCGGTGAATCGAGGAAGTACAGTACATACTGACGAAACCAATATGAGCTCTTACATGGAAATTAAGCGTTTCCGGACACATGTCCACATAATATCTTTTCTTTATTTGTGTGTATATGACATGCCACGCTGACAAGGTATTTTATAAATTCCCACCTTCTGCAATACCAGATCGTGTTTTCACTGACCCCAGCAGGTTGGAAATCTTCGATGGTGGACGGAAAATCACTTTCATTTCGAAACCGTGGAGGATTCTTGCAATTTTAAAGGAAATGTTGCCAACAAAGGGAAGAAAAGCTAAAGATTTAGTAGGCGTGCTCTCTTCGTTCTCCACTCCCTGTTTCTTTGGCTTAATTGCAAGTGCCTTGCTAATTTACCGGGTACAATATCCATTCTCTTTGAAAACCTTATTCAGGTGGGCAAGCTCTTCAGGCAAACTATCTGCATCTGACACTACATGAGCTATGTGTACAAGTGTTTTAAGTACACTTATTGTTTGCGATGGGTGATGGCAGCTGGATCATCACATGATTACTTTTGTCAGAATGTCTTCCCCTTGATTCCAGCCAATTTAATGAGTCGGTGCGTTAACGGTAGTGGCAAGCACCTTAGAGTTCCATGGCCGAGAAGTATCTTTCATACTGAAACAGGTGTAGCGAGTTGCAGCGAACAATCCTACACTGGAAGCGCGGGAGTACTCTAAACTCAATGCCAGGTTTTCCCGTAACGGCAAACATTTACCCAGGAACAGATCCGATGGCAAAATGTAAATATTGCAGGAATAAACAGACAACAAACGTCTGCTCGGAAGAGCACGATGTCAAATACACTCCTGGAAATGGAAAAAAGAACACATTGACACCGGTGTGTCAGACCCACCATACTTGCTCCGGACACTGCGAGAGCGCTGTACAAGCAATGATCACACGCACGGCACAGCGGACACACCAGGAACCGCGGTGTTGGCCGTCGAATGGCGCTAGCTGCGCAGCAGTTGTGCACCGCCGCCGTCAGTGTCAGCCAGTTTGCCGTGGCGTACGGAGCTCCATCGCAGTCTTTAACACTGGTAGCATGCCGCGACAGCGTCGACGTGAACCGTATGTGCAGTTGACGGACTTTGAGCGAGGGCGTATAGTGGGCATGCGGGAGGCCGGGTGGACGTACCGCCGAATTGCTCAACACGTGGGTGTGAGGTCTCCACAGTACATCGATGTTGTCACCAGTGGTCGGCGGAAGGTGCACGTGCCCGTCGACGTGGGACCGGACCGCAGCGATGCACGGATGCACGCCAAGCCCGTAGGATCCTACGCAGTGCCGTAGGGGACCGCACCGCCACTTCCCAGCAAATTAGGGACACTGTTGCTCCTGGGGTATCGGCGAGGACCATTCGCAACCGTCTCCATGAAGCTGGGCTACGGTCCCGCACACCGTTAGGCCGTCTTCCGCTCACGCCCCAACATCGTGCAGCCCACCTCCAGTGGTGTCGCGACAGGCGTGAATGGAGGGACGAATGGAGACGTGTCGTGTTCAGCGATGAGAGTCGCTTCTGCCTTGGTGCCAATGATGGTCGTATGCGTGTTTGGCGCCGTGCAGGTGAGCGCCACAATCAGGACTGCATACGACCGAGGCACACAGGGCCAACACCCGGCATCATGGTGTGGGGAGCGATCTCCTACACTGGCCGTACACCTCTGGTGATAGTCGAGGGGACACTGAATGGTGCACGGTACATCCAAACCGTCATCGAACCCATCGTTCTACCATTCCTAGACCGGCAAGGGAACTTGCTGTTCCAACAGGACAATGCACGTCCGCATGTATCCCGTGCCACCCAACGTGCTCTAGAAGGTGTAAGTCAACTACCCTGGCTAGCAACATCTCCGGATCTGTCCCCCATTGAGCATGTTTGGGACTGGATGAAGCGTCGTCTCACGCGGTCTGCACGTCCATCACGAACGCTGGTCCAACTGAGGCACCAGGTGGAAATGGCATGGCAAGCCGTTCCACAGGACTACATCCAGCATCTCTACGATCGTCTCCATGGGAGAATAGCAGCCTGCATTGCTGCGAAAGGTGGATATATACTGTACTAGTGCCGACATTGTGCATGCTCTGTTGCCTGTGTCTATGTGCTTGTGGTTCTGTCAGTGTGATCATGTGATTTATCTGACCCCAGGAATGTGTCAATAAAGTTTCCCCTTCCTGGGACAATTAATTCACGGTGTTCTTATTTCAATTTCCAAGAGTGTATAAACGGCCGGTAGTCGATGCGGAGTCTGGAAGAGAAGTAAGTACGCCGTCAATGAGTAAAAAACGTTGGCTGTTATCGAAGTAAATGTATACCAGACACTAGTGGAAAAGTAAATTACCTCGTCTCCATCGGTTCTGCCAACCTCTCCAATGTTTCGCACGCTCTGAGAACTGCGCTCTACCAATACTGCGGTTTGGTAGTTTTGGTACAGTACGTAAATGACGTAGCAAACGGTAGGATTACCTGTAGCATTGGTACGGAAATAAATATTAATGAGTGTAGGAACCAGGAGCTAACGACTGTTCCTAGTTTGTTTATTTGCACATCATTAGAGCCGCACATCATTCAGTTTTAAACCAACGTGTACTTTATACTCTTACGGAATATAAATTGTATTTTATAAGCAATAAAAATGAGTCTATCTATATAACCAAATCAATTACTTTTGATGCAACTACAGTTTACTTCACATGTACCAACATAAAAAATACATATGACTATTGTTATTTCGTACTCAATAGAACGTTCTTCGTCATAAAGTTTTAAACATTGCTGCTTAGTTCAGTGACCGTTTGCAAATTAACGTTAAAGCAGTTACAGCCCTCGCTCACAAAATTTAAGTCTTTTGATCAGGTTTCTACACTTCTATGAGTGCGTTCATCAGAAATTAAATATTCAAATTGGCCTATAACATAAGTACAAATTTATGGGAAAATTTTTTTTTATATGAAAGTTTAAGTACTGACCAACACTACAAGAAGCAAACAGTACTTAAATGTAACGTATTAGATAAATATCAAGCGAAAAAGGCTTTAGTCACAAATTTTTAAATAGAATACATGGAAGGCGAGCCACCATGGGCTGCTCATAACTATAAAGCCACAGGCAGCAACAGACTTCATCATGATCAAAGGCAAGAATTTCCTGTTATTAAAAAACGCGGAAGTTGTTTATGAGTAACCGAACCATGTTATATAAAAGTTCCATTAAGTATTTGTTTGATGCGTTTTGGTTTTGCTTCTTTTTACGTTTTGTTTTCTAGCGTTATTTGATAAATTTGTATAGTCATCCTTATTTTGATTATACTATCACTCTGTATCACGTTACAGATCAACAATGTTGGAATTAAACCCGACTTATGCATTAAAAAGTTCAATTTTGTTATAAATGTTGTCTATTTTTACTATTTTTAAGCAAGGGACAAGAGAATAACCATGTAGAACAAATATGTACATTAGATTACCTAGCCTGTTCTACATACATATTGTCACTCAGTGTCTAGACGGTTTAACACGTCCTATTTTTAGGGGAATTTAGTAAGACACTGATGACATACGTAAGCTAAGCGACCGTTATTAGGTAACACAACAAACCTAATGCACGGGTAATTGACCAAAGTGCCAGGAAAACTACGGAAGTCTACGGTGGACTAGGGTGGTTTTACAGCTCTACACACTCTTCATCATCACACACGAGCTCTCGCTTTGATGCTGGAAGAGAGCAATTTTCTTTCTTCGTCCGATATTGGCCATTGTTTGCCACCAAATGGACATAATATGTTCAATTTCGAATCTATATTCACCGTGGAAAGCTACTTGTTTGCCCAGTTTATAGTTTATTCTAAAATCCGAAACCCCATACACCAAAATTAACAGTCACATTTTGGGAATCGTAAGAGAAACAACTAATAACAAAATACTCCAGTAATAGGGTTGTTGTAAATTCAGCATATTACTTCGGGACATCAGTTAAACGCTTAACTGCAACGAAATGCAGTGTATAGAGTTTCCAACCTGAAACTCTTTAAGAGCGAAATTTGAGTGTCCTATGCTGGTCAGTTACTTGATAGCGACCATTTGATTATTACGAGTGAGGAGACACGAAAAGTTTCGTTAGAAGTATCACTTACGCGATCGTAAGTATAAGCTTGTTGCTCGTATCTACTCTATAAGAATAATCTCCAGTGCCTGTGACTCTGAAATACGAAGGTTTGTTTACTTTGCTTACTTCCAGTCTACTATGGAGCAATTCTGTGCATTGGCCAAATCAGGCAGATCTGCGTTATCAGTTCTCTAACTCCATTTAGACCGTAGTTCACAAGCCTCGGAATTCTGTCATGCTTGAACATAATTATACTCCATCATGAGATTTATTGATGACAATATTGATTCATTCCGAGGAAAGTGAAATATGCTTTCAGTGAATACTTGTCACATAAACGATTTGCACTTTTACAATACTTTGGTTCACAATATTCACTCATTCCGAAGAAACACAAATACGCAATCAGTAAACATTTGAATGGCTGTAAGCACTATGGGACTTAACATCTGAGCCCACCAGACCACTAGACTTAGAACTAAGGAAACCTAACCATCCTAAGGACATCACACACATCCATGCCCGAAGCAGGATTCGAAACTGCAACCGTAGCAGCCGCGTGGTTCCGGACTGAAACGCCTAAAACTGCTCGGCTACCGCGGCCGGCTAAAGATTTGACGGAATAACTGTTTCTACTTAGATAATACTTCCTTAAGCACTGTACAAAAAGACGTGCTCTATTTATCAGGTTTCATTTTTAATATGCTTCAAAAAAACTTTTAAAAAGTTGAATGTTAAACCCCAAGTCTTCAGAATTAAGTTGAAAGACGTCCTTCTGGCATATTCCTTATATTACGTACAACAGGATAGTTGCAGTAGTTGAAAAGTGGTCTCTGTACTGTTTTACTTGATAGTACACTCTTCTCAGTTTTTCTTCAGTTATTTTATTACTTTTACAATTGCGTGAACTAGCTGCTGACTCGTTTAATGACCAAACACTTTTGTTGCTCACTGTACCACACAACTTGATAAATAAATGAAAATAAAAATCAGTTTACAGTGTGTTCCTATTAGTAGCTTGTAGGGGTTTTAGAGGGGACTCTGTAGACAAAATTCTGCTAAGGAACACATGTACGGCAGTGTACCGCTTCGATGTAAAATAAGTTTAAAGATCGGATCGCTTTCAAATTTCCCGCTCCGCAGTACTCATGCAGCGGAGACAGTGAGCTCCGATCCATGTGGTGTACAGGGGCCGACGTCATGGGCAATGTTTGGAGTACTCGTAACCGGGTTCTCTTCTACATTACGAAGGACGTTCTCTTCATGGTCAAGAAATTGAAGCGTCCGTAGATAAATTCCATATTATGTTACAGACTATCGACACATTTTTAAAATAAAATTCATACTTACCGTACAGAATCATCTGGAGTTTGAAGCTCATCTGTCCTTGTTTGGGTACAAATAGATTTGATTTTGGAAGGGGGTACGCCTTGAGTAAAACACAATTTTATCGTTTCCTCTATTTCCCAACATGTTTGGCTAAGTTCCAACATTATCAGTGGCCTTTTCGTCTTGTTGTTAAGCAGTCACAACGCTCTTTACTACTTGTACACTTATAAATTTGAGTTTTAAGGCAGTATTTACAAACTTTAAAAACAGACAAAGTCCTGTATATATACCTTGTTACCACATGTTGTGGTGTTTCTGCGTGTTTATGTTTTTGATTGCACTAGTCTTCATACACAGTTTGCCATTAGCAACCCATTGGACATCAACAATGACTTGAAAATTCCCAAATGCAGCAACAGCTCCTACAAAAACTAATAACTGAAGAAAACTATCAGATACAAACAGCCATAGTTGAAGGAAAGAACTATTAGACAACACCAACGGCGCCCCTCCACCCACACAGACACACACACACACACACACACACACACACACACATACGCACACACACACAGACACACAAAACTATCTAATTAAACAAAACACACAAACCTGCAGCTACTTCCTCACACACACACACACACACACACACACACACACACACACACACACACACACACACACACACACACACACACAATGGCAGATACACTTCACAAAGATTAAAAACTCCCACCCTGAACACACTCAGCTGTTCAACTGTTCGCCATTTTGTTTTCGTGGCTTGTAAACAGTGACAGTGAAAGTTACATAGTGCAACTCTCTACAGTGAAGACAATGGGGAAACTAGAAAACGTAAGTGAAGCATTTGCAAACATACACACAAACACACACACACACATATGCACGCACGCAGAAAGAGAATCTTCCATGTAGGATTAGTTAATGTTAGCCCTAACCATAAAATCCTCAGTCGTAAAACTTCGAAGAAAATAACTCATCTATATTAAGTTCTATACGGGTGCAAATGACAAATTGGAAGAATACAAGACAGTGAAATAAAACAACATGAAACCTCAGGGAAAGTACAGAACGAGGCTACAAAATATATGTATGGAACTGTCTGTTTGTCAAATTTCTAAATGGTTTCTTCAAAATAACTTATACGTGTACACATTGTAAAGAGCAATTTTCCTGTGTAATCGAAAGAAAAGAAAAGCCCACTGATGATGCTGAAACTTCAGCGCAACATGCCTGGAAAATATAAGAAAAGATAAAAGGCGTACCCTCTACGAAAACAAATCTATATTTACTTATAATTATTTGAACATTTAACAGAATACAATAATAGCTAAGCTCCAGCAATTGCACGTTACTTCTTACTCACATTCAGAGCCTATATCTCTGACTATATAAGATCTCTGAAGTGACAGTGTAAACAAACATAAAGTGCACGGCACATTCAACAAGTTGCATGATCCAGCAATTTTTCCACTCTGTTCCCCTTGTATGTAAACCTCATTCTTACAAACTCATTTTTTTGGCTTTAACAGTGCCTTTTCTGAAAAAACAATTAGATCACCAGCAAAAGATGCAGCATAACCTGTCTTGCACTTTGTCTGTTGCTATGAAGAAGCGTATGTGCTCTTCATTGAGACCAGCAATGTAACTACTCAGTACTTCGCCTGTAGGTGATAGTGAGAATCACCGAAACTCGTAGTGAAAAAATAATTGACTGACGCAGTAAGTAGTTTTGTTTATATTATCAACAGTCTCACGCCTCATGATACCGTTCTTTATGGACGAAATATTCATAGTGTGTTTGTAACAGATGCTGTATCGTCAAATGTTACATATATGAAAGTAAATTCGGACTGTTAACTTTAGATACTTCAGAAAGACGTCTTTGAATTGCTTTTAAAACTACTCGAAAGATGTCTGCACGAGCTGCAAACGTCCACACGTATAAATTGCGAAATAATTCCGTATGCATTGACAGATTCAGTTCTACGGCGAATTGAAAATACGACAGGTTTCGCACTGCGGAAAGTACCAGCAACGTTCCGTTTGTTTACTCTGACAAGTGTAGCTTTCTGCAAAGTTCCGCCGGCATCCGGCAGAGCCCGGCGCTAGCGCATCGGAAGCAAAAACAGTTTTTACGGAGCCGGAGCTGAAAGGCTTCGCAACTCGTCAGGGTAATCATAGAGACATTACAGCGTGTAAGTCCGCTTTAATGAGTTGCAGCGGTACAGGCCGCCATTAGTCAACCCTGCGCGGACTTCATTCCCTCTTAATGAATCGAGGGCCCGCTAAAGTGCAGAAATTATTCCCTCTGTGGAGTAGAAAATTCGTTTAAATGCAGCTGGGGAAGGAAAAAAGCGTGGCCCCACAAAAATAGAATTTTAATTATGTCTCCTACTTTCAGGGACAAAAAATATTCACCTGCGCTGGATTTGACGTTTTAATTTAAAAATGCTGCGCAGAGTCTGTGGCCCGGTGGACTCGCCACAAAAACAGAACAGCGTTGCGAAGGCAGGGACTGGCAGTCAGTGGAAGAGGGACCAAACAGAGCTGACAGTACACTCAGCCGGCGCACAAGTCTTACTTCTTGTAACTGTCACTGTATCTTGAGCCGAGGCCCACAGCACGTTGAAGTATGCGCTGTTTTCAAGCCGCTGCACGTAGCACGCGGATATAAATTGTTTCCTCACGTGTGAACTTGGCGCTGACATACGAGTTGAGGCTGTAAAACAATTGGGCTATTGCTGTAAAACATTTTAATTTCAGAAACGTACATATTCAGCTATTGTCACCCTCCACATAGCCGGCCGGGGTGGCCGAGCGGTTCTAAGCGCTGCAGTCTGGAACCGCGCGACCGCTATGGTCGCAGGTTCGAATCCTGCCTCGGACATGGACTTATGTGACGTCCTTAGGTTAGTTCTAAGTTCTAGGGGACTGATGACCTCAGAAGTTAAGTCCCATAGTGCTCAGAGCCATTTGAACCATTTTTTTCACCCTCCACATACTCCCTCCTCTATCCCTACAACGCTTCCTGTGTATTTCCATTGAAGGACGCAGTACTGGAAGTCTTCCTGTGTGAGTTCCTTTGTGCCGCCTTTGTCTTTCTGTGCTTCAACGGACTGAGATTAGGTTACATTAGATTAGATTAGATTAGATTAGTACTTGTTCCATAGATCATGAATACGACACTTCGTAATGATGTCGAACGTGTCAGGTTAATAAAAGGTGTCTATACCAGATATTACATTACACAAAATATTACATGACACTTAATATTTTTAATTTTTTTGTGGGGATTGGGGAAGTTACTTACTTACTATATCCAAAAATTCATTTAATGAGTAGAAGGAGTTGCCATTCAGAAATTCTTTTAATTTCCTTTTAAATGCTATATGGCTATATGTCAGACTTTTGATGCTATTAGATAAGTGGCCAAAGACTTTTGTGCCAGCATAATTTACCCCCCTTCCGAGCCAAAGTTAGATTTAACCTTAAGTAGCGAAGATCATCCTGATATATTGTTCCTTGCAATGCATATTTGATCTTGGGGAATAGATAAGTCACTTGGCACCACGTCAGGCGGGTGGTATAACACTTAGGATCTGTACTTCGGTAGAAACCTCTCAACAGTCAATGTTCTTCCACAATTCGGGTCGTTTTTTTCTTATTTTCGCACGCAGTTGAGCAAGACCCTGAAGGTCGTAATGCTGATTAACACTCTGATCTTCAGGAACCCAATGTAAATAAATGATTCCATGAATACTGAAAAAAACACCATCGTTTTGAACCCTGATTTGTTCTTTTCTTTCGCTGCCTGTGAGATCGGACCGGTGCTTACTGTCTGGATCGTAAATGAAAAACCAAGATTCGTCACGTGTTATCACTCTTTCTAAGAAAGTAGAATCTTCCCAGTGGTATTCAAAGTGTCAATACAAACATTTTCACGACCTTCTTTTTGTCCGAACGCGAGAATTTTCGGCACCAGTTCCGCACACACTTTTCTCATTTAAACTGGTTACTGCCTCACGCATTTTTTGTCATTTGCTACAGTTTCAACAAACGATCTAATACTCAACCGACGGTCAGATCCAATCAGATTACCTAACTTTTCGATAGTTTCACCCGTTGTTGATATTTAAGGGCGTCCGATATGAGTCATCTTCAATGTCTTCTCGATCGTCGTGGAAACTCTTGAACCACTTAATAATTTGCGAACGTCGTAAACAATCTTCACCATACACTTCTTTTAGTTGGTTCAAATGGCTCTGAGCACTATGGGACTTAATGTCTGAGGTCATCAGTCCCCTAGAACTTAGAACTACTTAAACCTAACTAACCTAAGGACGTCACCACATCCATGCCCAAGCCAGGATTCGAACCTGCAACCTTAACGGTCGCGCGGTTCCAGACTGTAGCGGCTAGAACTGTTCGGCCATTCTGGCAGGCACTTCTTTTAGTAAAAGATAGGTTTCAGTAGCCGTTTTTTTCAAGTTTCGGCTGAAAATTCACTACAATTCGTGGCTGTTTTAATTCAGTTATCATTTATCAAAATAAAACAACAGCTCTTAGTCAAACTAAAGCCACAGCTATACTGATTTGTCTACATACATTAGAGATGTCACATTCGATTGAGAAATTTTAACTCTTCAAAAATATTGGTCGTTCTTCTTTGGAGATTGCGTACTGCCACAGCATCAGTCCCCTTATTTTACAGCCAGACCTCGTATGATGGTCTGATTTTCGCATGCCTACATCAACATGGTTATTCTACAGGATGTTTAGAAAACATTCATCCGAAGTCACACTACGATACACTGATGGAACAAAGATTATCATCACCTGCTTAACATGGCTGATATCGAAATAAGTGTCCAAGGAATAGAAAAGCAACTGAAATCATTCAACAGAGGAACGTCCACTGGGACTGACGGGATACCAATGCGATTCCTCACAGAATACGTGAAAGAACTAGCCCCCCTCCCCTCCCCCCCCCCCCACCACCACCACTCCTCTAACAGCCGTGTACCGCAAGTCTCTAGAGGAACGGAAGGTTTCAAATGAATGGAAAAGAGCACAGGTAGTTCCACTTTTCAAGAATGGTCGTCCAGCAGATGCGCAAAACTAGAGGCGTATATCTCTGACATCGATCTGTTGTAGAATTTTAGAATATGTTTTCTGCTCGCGTATCATGTCATTTCTGGAAACCCAAAATCTACTCTGTAGGAATCAGCATGGATTCTGGAAAACGCGATCGTGTGAGACCCAACTCACTTCAGTAGTTCATGAGACCCAGAAAATATTAGATACAGGCTCCCAGGTAGATGTCATTTTCCTTGGCTTCCGGAAGGCGTTCGATACAGTTCCGCACTGTCGCCTTATAAACAAAGTAAGAGCCTACGGAATATCAGACCAGCTTTGTGGCTGGATTGAAGAGTTTTTAGCAAACAGAACACAGCATGTTGTTCTCAATGGAGAGACGTCTACAGACGTTAAAGTAACCTCTGGCGTGCCACAGGGGAGTGTTATGGGACCATTGCTTTTCACAATATATGTAAATGATCTAGTAGATAGTGTCGAAAGTTCCATGCGGTTTTTCGCGGATGATGATGTAGTATACACAGAAGTTGCAGCATTGGAAAATTGCAGCGAAATGCAGGAAGATCGGCAGCGGATAGGCACCTGGCACAGGGACTGGCAACTGATCCTTAACATAGACAAATGTAATGTATTGCGAATACATAGAAAGAAAGATCCTTTATTGTATTATTATATAATAGCGGAACAAACACTGGTAGGAGTTACTTCTGTAAAATATCTTGGAGTATGAATATGGAACAATTTGAAGTGGAATTATCATATAAAATTAATTTTTGGTAAGGCTGGTGCCAGGTTGAGATTCATTGGGAGAGTCCTTAGAAAATGTAGTCCATCAACAAACGAGGTGGCTTACAAAACACTCGTTCGACGTATACCTGAGTATTGCTCATCAGTGTGGGATCCGTACCAGGTCGGGTTGACAGAGGAGATAGAGAAGATCCAAAGAAGAGCAGCGCGTTTCGTCACAGGGTTATTTGGTAACCGTGATAGCGTTACACAGATGTTTAGCAAACTCAAGTGGCAGACTCTGCAAGAGAGGCGACTGCATCGCGGTGTAGCTTGCTCGCCAGGTTTCGAGAGGGTGCGTTTCTGGATGAGGTATCGAATATATTGCTTCCCCCTACTTATACCTCCCGAGGAGATCACGAGTGTAAAATTAGAGAGATTCGAGCGCGCACGGAGGCTTTCCGGCAGTCGTTCTTCCTGGAACAGTAAAGGGAGGTAATGACAGTGGCACCTAAAGTGCTTTCCACCACACAACATTGGGTGGCTTACGGAGTTCAAAAGTAGACGTACAACAGAAAATTATTCCGCCTGTGCAGCACTATATAGCAGCGATTCTGCGAGTAATCGATTTGACAGTTCCTCGGTGGGTTTCAGAACGTATGTCGCCCTAGATGACCGCCAGTGTGCCCGGGTCGCTGTGTCTCCGAGTTCCGAACGGACATGGAGTTGAGTCGGGTTGGAGCCGCAGCCAACTTCGGTCGGCCAAGACTCGCCCGCCCGTTGCCGACACACGTAACCTGAGTGGGAACGACCTGGGTTGACGGTTCGGTCGGTCGTCTTATCGGATGACGTGTATTTGGTCGCCGACCGCTTGTGGAAACTTTCCAAGTGTCGAACTGATGCATCCTTGTTGTTCCACAGTGATTGCTTTTACGATTATTCGAGTTCTTGTGCAAGTGTGTTTACGTGGAACTGTCTGTAGCTTCTGTGATTTCCGCCTAGCAGATGAATGTTGTCTGCCTACTGGAGTAGGCAGTTGGTCGGTTGCGACAGAGGGGCTTGATTAGGTTGTTGATTGGTTTTTCAGCCGTCCTTAGCACGTGTTGCCACCCGATTATTTAGTGTTAAGCTTAGCTGCCTGTCTCACCTAGCCGACCCTTGGAACGCTTCTGAGCACCTCTGTTCTGTTGTTTGTGCTTGTGATTTTGTTTCAAAAATGGATCGCTTCAAAAATGGAACGCTTCTGAGCACCGCTGTTCTGTTGTTTGTGATTGTGATTTTGTTTCAAAAATGGCTCTGTGCACTATGGGACTTAACATCTTAAACCTGACTAACCTCAGGATATCACAGACATACATGCCAGAGGCAGGATTCGAACCTGCGACCGTAGCGGTCGCTCGGTTCCAGACTGAAGTGCCTAGAACCGCTCGGCCACAAAGACCGGCCTTTGATTTTCTTTTTTCGCAAGTACTGTGCCAGGCCTTCAGCCGTGCATTAATTAAGTCTGTTTTATGTTCATTATATGGCATTGAGCCGAACCTTATGTGAAGATTGGGTTTTCACCCGTGTTTTATTTAAAATTCTTGTTTGCTCTGTATTTATGCCTTCAGCCACGTTTGTTTTAAAACTTGTAGCTTTCAGCCGTAATTTGTCAATTCTTGTCTGTAAGGTTTGTCTTTAATTATCTTGAATTCTTAAAATGGCCTTCAGCCGTACTGTTAAATGCTTATCTTAAAGTTTTTAGCTATTTTGAACAATTGTTTGGGCCTTCAGACGTTAAGATATTTCTAGTTTTTTTAAGATGGTTTTCTGTTGCAATGTGTAAATGTTTGTCTTTAAAGACTGCATTTTATTATGTTGGAATATTATTGGGCTTTCAGCCGAGGAATTAATTCAAATTTTCCTTAATATGATTTTTAGCCAAATATGGTAAATGCTAGATCTGAAATATTACACTACTAGCCATTACAATTGCTACACCAAGAAAAAATGCAGATGATAAACGGGTGTTCATTGGACAAATTATATTATACCGGAACTGACATGTGATTACAGTTTCACGCAGTTTGGGTGCATAGATCCTGAGAAATCAGAACCCAGAACAGTCGCATCTGGCCGTAATAACGGCCTTGATACGCCTGGGCATTTAGTCAAACAGAGCTTTGATGGCGTGTACAGCTACAGCTACCCAGGTTCGTTGTTGAGTACACCATCGCAGGCGCTCCTGTCTTTGCAAACGTCCCCATCTGTTGACTCAGGGATTGAGGCGTGGCTCCAGGATCCATTACAGCCATGCGGATAAGATGCCTGTCATCTCGACTGCTAGTGATACGAGGCCGTTGGGATCCAGCACGGCGTTCCGTATTACCCTCCTGAACCCACCGATTCCGCATTCTGCTAACAGTCATTGGATATCGACCAACGCGAGCAGCATTGTCTCGATACGATAAACCTCAATCGCGATAGGCTAAAATCCGACCTTTGTCAAAGTCGGAAATGTGATGGTACGATTATCTCCTCCTTACACGAGGCATCACAACAACGTTTCACCAGGCAACGCCGGTCAACTGCTGTTTGTGTATGCGATACCGGTTGGAAACTTTACTCAAGTCAGCACGTTTTAGGTGTCGCTACCGGTGCCAGCCTTGTGTGAATGCTCTGTAAAGTTAATCATTTGCATATCATAACATCGCCTTCCTCTCGGTTAAATTTCGCGTCTGTAGCTTGTCATCTTCGTGGTGCAGCAATTTTAATGGCCCTTAGTGTATTCGGGCCTTTAGCCCAAGATATTTTAATTTTCCTTAAGTATGGCCTTCAGCCGTTTCTCTAAATCACTGTGTTTTAAAAGTAAGTGTTTAAACTTTATTATTGAGAAGTTACTTACAGCCGTGAATTGATCCTTGGTGTTTTAAAGAGAAAACTGTGCATTGGTTTTCGAGGAATCGAGTAGTGTGTTCTTGAGTAACCAACAGCAACTGACCTTGGCCCCTTTCCACAACCTGATCCGCTCTGTCCTGCCATACCAGATTTCAGTACCGTCCTGTCATACGTTATGCCACGCCTACTCGACCTGTTCAAGTAGCTCTATATGAGTTTTTGTCTGAGGCGTCGCACGAGTCACTTCCCGTCCCGTCATATCCCGAACGTGCTCGGTTGGAGGCTAGTCCGGAGATCGTTCTGGCCAGGGAAGTTGCAGCATGCCTTGCAGTAGACGTTGAGATTCGCTGCCAGTGTGCCAGTGTGTGGGCGAACATTATCCTGGTGGAAAAACACATTATTTTCTTGTTGCAAGAATGGCAAAATAACAGAACTAATAACATTCTGCATCTACCGGTCGCTTGTTAGCGTCCTCTCCAGAGGCAAAGAAGAACCAAAGGTAAACGAGAGTTGTCGTCTGTAGCACCCAACACAACGAGGCCAGGGAGTGGGGCCAGTGTTAGGTGGAGACATTCCACGAGACCGGTCTACGTTGCATGCGCAGACGACCATCGCTTGCATGCGGGCAGAATCTGCTTTCATCTCTGAAAACAAAGGAGGGACTTTCCAAATGATCCTCCAACGGCACCAGTCGAATGAAGGGGAACCTACATCAGGATGGCCGGACGCGGGTTAGAACCATCCTTCTCCCGGATGCGAGTCCACTGTGCTAACCACTGCGCCGCCTCGCTCGGTATCTGAAATGCAATACTTCTTTTAACAGCACACAAAGTTACACTACTGGCCATTAAAATTGCTACACCACGAAGATGACGTGCTACAGACGCGAAATTAAACCGACAGGAAGAAGATGCTGTGATATGCAAATGACTAACATTTCAGAGCATTCACACAAGGCTGGGGCCGGTGGAGCCACATACAACATGCTGACATGAGGAAAGTTTCCAACCGATGTCTCATACACAAAGAGCTGTTGACCGGCGTTGCCAGGTGAATCGTTGTAGTGTTGCCTCCTGTAAGGAAGAGAAATGCGTACCATCACGTTTCCGACTTTGGTAAAGGTCGGATTGTAGCCTATTGCTGTTGCGGTTTACCGTATCGCGACATTTCTGATCGCGTTGGTCGAGATCCAATGACTGTTAACCGAATATGGAATCGGTGGGTTCAGGAAGGTAATACGGAACGCCGTGCTGGATCGCAACGGCCTCGTATCGCTAGCAGTCGAGATGGCAGGCATCTTATCCGCATGGCTATAACGGATCGTGCGGCCACATCTCGATCCCTGAGTCAACAGAGGTGGACATTTGCAAGATAACATACATCTGCACGAACAGTTCGACGACGTTTGCAGCAGCATGGACTATCAGCTCGGAGACCATGGCTGCGGTTACCCTTGACGCTGCATCACAGACAGGAGCGCCTGCGGTGGTGTACTCAACGATGAACTTGGGTGCACGAATGGCAAAACGTCATTTTTCGGATGAATCCAGGTTCTGTTTACAGCATCATGATAGTCGCATCCGTGTTTGGCGACATCGTGGTGAGCGCACACTGGAAGCGTGTATTCGTCATCGCCATACTGGCGTATCACCCGGCGTGATGGTATGGGGTGCTATCGGTTACACGTCTCGGTCACCTCTTGTTCGCATTGACGGCACTTTGAACAGTGGACGTTACATTTCATATATGTTACGACCCGTGGCTCTACCCTTCATTTGATCCTTGCTAAACACTCCATTCCAACAGGATAATGCAGAACCGCATGTTGCAGGTCCTCAATGGGCCTTTCTGGATGCAAAAGATGTTCGACTGCTGCCCTGGCCAGCACATTATCCAGATCTCTCACCAACTGAAAACGTCTGGTCAATGGTGCCCAACAACTGGCTCGTCGCAATACGCCAGTCACTACTCTTGATGAACTGTGGTATCGTGTTGAAGCTGCATGGGTAGCTGTAGCTGTAAACGCCATCAAAGCTCTGTTTGACTCGATGCCCAGGCGTATCAGGGCCGTTATTACGGCCAGAGGTGGTTGTTCTGGGTACTGAATTCTCAGGATCGATGCACCCAAATTGTGTGAAAATGTAATCACATGTCAGTTCCGGTATAATATATTTGTCCAATGAACACCCGTTTATCATCTGCATTTCTTGTTGGTGTAGCAATTTTAATGGCGAGCAGTGTGGCTGTTTGTCTGCAGTGACTACATGGGCCATTTCCGCCGCTGGAGAGGTATTTCCCCCATGTGCTGGAACAATCGCTATCCAGGACGAGCTGGAGATGCGGGCTGCCCCCGTGACAGGTGGCGGGGCAGGGTGGAGAGGTATTTCCCCCATGTGCTGGAACAATCGCTATCCAGGACGAGCTGGAGAAGCGGGCTGCCCCCGTGACAGGTGGCGGGGCAGGGTGTGCGCCCCCAGTGGTGGTCTGCGCGACGGTCACGTGCCCTGCAGGTGGAGTGGCGCCCCGGGCCTGTGTCAGCTGCTAATTGCTGCAATAATGCCACGTATTAGCCGCACAGTAGCGGCCTAATGGCATTAGCTGCCCCCACCGCCGCACGTGTGCCGACGCTAAGCGCATTACGCGCCGCAAATTGGTGCCCGAGTACTCCGAATATGACTGAACCGCTGTTAACTACAGTTTTATTCTGTGTGCCGCAGTCAAAACACCGTTGATCCCTGTGCTAATTGACGCAGCTGATTTGAAAGTTGTGCTACGGCTTTGTCACGGATGTTCACCCAATCGGGGTTGAAATGCGGCATTTAGAGTACAAAACACAGCTTCAGAGTACTGGCCGTAGTATTAATATCAGGGGTGGTAGCCCACCGTTGTGTTGTTGTTTTTTTTTTTTGTGCAATCCGCGCTTGTAAGTTTTTCCCTGTAAGTAAAGTTTGACAGTGCATTACTCTTCAAGTATTTTATTTGCAACGTACTTCTAATACGAATAACGGTAATTGATGAATAATGAACAATCTACTACATTACTGGTTATTAAAATTGCTACACCAAGAAGGAATGGGAATGGTAAACGGGTATTCATTGGACAAATACATTGTACTAGAACTGACATGTGATTACATTTTCCCTCAATTTGGGTTCATAGATCCTGAAAATCAGTACCCAGTACAACCATCTCTGGCCGTAATAACGGCTTTGATACGCCTGGGCATTGAGTCAAACAGAGCTTGGATGGCGTGTACAGGTACAGCTGGCAATGCAGCTTCAACACGTTACTACAGTTCATCAAGACTGGCATATTGTGACGAGCCCGTTGCTCGGCAATCATTGACCAGACGTTTTCATTTGGTGAGAGATCTGGAGAATGTGCTGGCCAGGGCATCAGTCGAACATTTTTTTGCATCCAGAAAGGCCCATTGAGGACCTGCAACATGCGGTTCTGCATTATCCTGTTGAAATGGAGGGTTTAGCAGGGATCAAATGAAGGGTAAATTTGGTTGTTAGTTGGTTGCTTGGGGAAGGAGACCAGACAGCGTGGTCATCGGTCTCATCGGATTAGGGAAGGATGGGGAAGGACGTCGGCCGTGCCCTTTCAGAGGAACCATCCCAGCATTTGCCTGGAGTGATTTAGGGAAATCACGGAAAACCTAAATCAGGATGGCCGGACGCGGGGTTGAACCGTCGTCCTCCCGAATGCGAGTCCAGTGTCTAACCACGGCGCCACCTCGCTCGGTAAATGAAGGGTAGAGCCACGGGTCGTAACATATATGAAATGTAACGTCCACTGTTCAAAGTGCCGTCAATGCGAACAAGAGGTGACCGAGACGTGTAACCGATGGCACCCCATACCATCACGCCGGGTGATACGCCAGTTAGGAGATGACGAATACACGCTTCCAATGTGCGCTCACTGTAATGTCGCCAAACACGGATGCGACCATCATGATGCTGCAAACAAAACCTGGATTCATCCGAAAAAATGACGTTTTGCTATTCGTGCACCCAGGTACATCGTTGAATGCACCATTGCAGGCGCTCCTGTCTGTGATGCAGCGTGACGGATAACCGCAGCCATGGTCTCCGAGCTGACAGTACATGCTGCTGCAAACGTCTTTGAACTGTTCGTGCAGATGGATGTTGTCTTGCAAATGTCCCCATCTGTTGACTCAGGGATCGAGACGTGGCCGCACGATCCGTTACAGCCACGCGGATAAGATGGCTGTCATCTCGACTGCTAGCGATACAAGGCCGTTGCGATCCACCACGGCGTTCCGTATTACCTTCCTGAACCAACCGATTCCATATTCGGCTAAGTCATTGGATCTCGAGCAGCGCGAGCAGCAATGTCGCGATACGGTAAACCGCAATCGCGATAGGCTACAATCCGACCTTTACCAAAGTCGGAAACGTGATGGTACGCATTTCTCCTCCTTACACGAGGCATCACAACAATGTTTCATCAGGCCACGCCGGTCAACTGCTGTTTGTGTATGAGAAATCGGTTGGAAACTTTCCTCATGTCAGCACGTTGTATGTGGCACCACCGGCGCCAACCTTGTGTGAATGCTCTGAAAAGTTAATCATTTGCATATCACAGCTCCTTCTTCCTGTAGGTAAAATTTCGCGTCTGTAGCAAGTCATCTTCGTGGTTTACCAATTTTAATGGCCAGTAGTGTATCTTCAGAAAATTTCATTTGTATTCATTATCCGCAAGAATCCTTATTGTGTGTGGAGGAGGGTACCTCTGCCACCATCATCACTTTACCCTAGTTCTTTTTCCGGTGACATATCTCAATGGACTCAGGTTTTCCACTGCAGTCATCACTTTAGATGTACTTGGGAGGATGTAATACACGGAGGTGGCGAAAATCGTGAGATGCCTCCTAATAGCGTGTGAACCTCCTTCTCCCGGCGTAGTGCAACAACTATACGTGGCAAGGACTCAAAAAGTCTTTGGAAGCCTCTACAGCTGTCCATAATTGCGACTGCAGGATTTTGCACACAATCTGACCTCCCTCGATTATGTTCAACAGATGCTTGATGAGATTCGTCTTAGGCAATCTGGGTGGCGAAATCATCTTTTTGGATTGTTCAGAATGTGCTTCAAACTGATCGCGAAGAATTGTGGCCCTGTTACGTGGTACATTGTCGTCCATTAAAATTCCATCATTGTTTTGGTACATGAAGTCCATGAATGGCTGCATATGGTAAATGAGCGGTTCGGTTGGGCCAGAGGACTCAGTCCAGTCCATGTAAACACAGTCCACTCCACTTTGGAGCCACCACAAGCTTGCACAGTGTCTTGTTGACAACTTGGTTGAATGACTTCGTGGGGTTTGCACCCATTCGAACCCTACCATCAGCTTTAAACATCTAAAATCGGGACCCGTCTTACCAGCCAGGGTTTTCCAGTCGTCTATGGTCCAACGGATATGATCACGCGCTGAAAAGAGGCGATGCCGTGCTGTTAGTAAAGGCACTCGCGTCAGCTGTCTGCTACGACAGTCAATAACCCCCAATTACGCCGCACTGCTCTAGCGGATGCGTTCATCGTACGTCCAGCACTGATTCCTGATGTCATTTCATGTAGTGTTGCTTGTCTAATAGCACTGACATCTCTACGCAAATGCCGCTGTTCTCGGTCGTTAAGTAAAGTACGTCGGCCATTTCGTTGTCCTTGGTGAGAGACAATTAATGAAATTTTGTAATCCCGGCACAGTCTTGACACTCTGGATCTCGGAATATTGAATCACCTGACGATTTCCAAACTGGAATGTCCCAAGAGCCTAGCTACAACTACTATTACGCCTTCATAGTTTGTTAATTTCCATCGTGTGGCCATATTTACGTCAGAAATCTTTCAAACGAATTACCAAAGTACAAACGACAGCCCCACTAGTGCACAGTCCTTTCACACCCTGTTTACGCGGTAGTACTGCCTTCTGTATAATATATGCATGCCACTATCCCATGAGATTCGGCATTGCGAGCTAACATCCCAGAGATGTTCGGGTTCACATGCGGTTCCTCTTCGTCGAAATGTCGGCTCAAACTCCTCTACGGGTTGAACCGCACGTGTCGCATAACACGCCGTAAATTAGACACTTGTGACCCTTTGGTTAAATTGTCTAGCTCAAAAATGGCTCAAATGCCTCTGAGCACTATGGGACTTAATAGATGAGGTCATCAGTCTCCTAGAACTTAGAACTACTTAAACCTTACTAACCTAAGGACAGCACACACGTCCATGCCCGAGGCAGGATTCGAACCTGTGACCGTAGCGGTCCCGCGGTTCCGGACTGAAGCGCCTAGAAACACTCGACCACTCAGGCCAGGGAATTGTCTAGTTGATAGCAAGTTTGCATAGTACAAAGTTAACAAAAGATATAATAACAGTAATAATAATATAAGACCCATAAGTGATGTATGCCACACAGTTGCGATTTTGTTATGATGCTGTTTATTCAGAAAGCAAGCTAATAGCGAAAGAGGTCGTATTTAGAGTTACTGTTACACTCCAGAGCATGTCCATTTGACACAATTCCGTCATTCATAATCTAAACGTGAATTACAAGTCCACTACTCCACCTCGTCAACTATGCGAAAGACGGCCGCGGTGGTCAAGCGGTTCTAGGCGCTTCAGTCCGGAACCGCGTGACTGCTACGGTCGCAGGTTCGAATCCTGCCTCGGATGTGTGCATGTCCTTAGGTTAGTTAGATTTAAGTGGTTCTAAGTTCTAGGGGACTGATGACCTCAGATGTTAAGTCCCATAGTGCTCAGAGCCATTTGAACCATTTTTGAACTATGCGAAAAGTTAAAGTTCACACCAGGCGCCCTGCTGCTCACCGCTCGGAGATTATGTCCCGCGATGACACACAACGCTAAATTTCGTAAGTCGTCTCACTTCCTAGTTGCCTAAGGATTCACCGTGCGCTTTCGCGTCTCAATCCGAACTCTACCCTTAGGTGTCTCTAGCCGAGCTCTTTGGTGTCTAGACAAGAACTGCCCTCTGCCCGTCCCCGGCCGCGTTTCCTGCGCGCCGAACATCCTCTCTCAACTCACTAGGGCAGTTCCCTTTCGTGAAGCCGTCCACTTGATTGACTACAGCTTATTCTACATTACTTTACATTTTAACATATTTACATAATCAAAGCTTGAGCAATTTCAGGTTCTAAATAATGTAACAATAATGCCCGTTACATAATAAATGATAAATTCTTTTACATAAAACCAATACATTTCCTTCTTAACGTTGAGTGTCACGGCCAGTAGCCTTGGACCAATGTGCTTTCTGATAAATAAATTAAGAACAAAAGTAACTATCTTGTACCAAAGTTTCTAACAAATATTCTATTATTTAATGATTCAATAAGGTGTCATGCTGTCATCGTTCAATGTGTTTTGTGTGGAGGAAATGATGATATGATGCCTAACTGAAAATACTGATAATTTAAATTTAGTATACTTTTTAAAGAAATAAAGTTACAGAGTTGTTATTTACAACGTTTGTCATTTTAATGATGAGCTATGCGAAATGTCGATGGTTAAGTTCGACCAAAGAGTTCAGATTTTAGCAGTCAGGTCTTTGTTACAAAACGTGTTAATTTCACTTTAACATTGAATCCTAAACTATTATACATCTCCTCAATATTCAGGTTTTATTGGGACCACCATGAAAATTTATGGAGGATGGCAGATTGAAATTATTGTGGCTTGATTCGCTGCATTACAACAGAATTAAAAAGTTTTCATAAATGTTTCGCTTTATGGCCGATCTTAGGTCCGCCATATTTAACGCTGCTACGTCTCCCCCATGAACCATGGACCTTGCCGTTGGTGGGGTGCTTCAACGATACAGATAGCCGTAGCGTAGGTACGACCACAACAGAGGGGTATCTGTTGAGTGGCCAAACAAACGTGTGGTTCCTGAAGAGGGGCAGCAGCCTTTTCATTAGTTGCATGGGCAACAGTCTAGATGATGGACTGATCTGGCCTTGTAACACTAACCAAAATGGACTTGCTGTTCTGGTACTGCGAACGGCTGAAAGCAAGGGGAAACTACGGCCGTAATTTTTCTCGACGCCATGCAGCTTTACTGTATGATTAAATGATGATGGCGTCCTCTAGGATAAAATATTCCGGAGGTAAAGTAGTCCCCCATTCGGATCCTCGGGTGGGGATTACTCAAGAGGAAGTCGTTATGAGAAGAAAGAAAACGCGTTCTACGGATCGGAGCGTGGAATATCAGATCCCTTAATCGGGCAGATAGGTTAGAAAATTTAAAAAGGGAAATGGATAGGTTAAAGTCAGATATAGTGGGAATTAGTGAAGTTCGGTGGCAGCAGGAACAAGACTTCTGGTCAGGTGAATACAGGGTTATAAATACAAAATAAAATAGGGGTAACGCAGGAGTAAGTTTAATAATTAATAAAAATATAGGAGCACGGGTAAGCTACTACAAACAGCATAGTGAACGCATTATTGTGGCCAAGATAGACACGAAGCCCACGCCTACTACAGTAGTACAAGTTTATATGCCAACTAGCTCTGCAGATGGCGAAGAAATTGATGAAATGCATTATGAGATAAAAGAAATTATTCAAGTAGTGAAGGGAGACGAAAAGTTAATAGTCATGGGTGACTGGAATTCGAGAGTAGGAAAAGGGAGAGAAGGAAACATAGTAGGTAAATATGGATTGGGGCTAAGAAATGAAAGAGGAAGCCGCCTGGTAGAATTTTGCGCGGAGCATAACTTAGTCATAGCTGACACTTGGTTCAAGAATCATGAAAGAAGGCTATATACATGGAAGAAGCCTGGAGATACTAAAAGGTATCAGATAGATTATATAATGATAAGACAGAGATTTAGGAATCAGGTTTTAAGTTGTAAGACGTGGTAGGACATGTTCTGAGACATCGAGGGAGCACCAGTTTAGTATTGGAGGGCAGTGTGGAGGGCAAAAATCGTAGAGGGAGACCAAAAGATGACTACACTAAGCAGATTCAAAAGGATGTAGTTTGCACTAGGTACTGAGAGATAAAGAAGCTTGCACAAGATAGAGTAGCATGGAGAGCTGCATCAAACCAGTCTCGGGACTGAAGACCACAACAACAACAACAACGCGTCTCCTTGGCCACTACAGGCTTCTACTGGGTTTCCCTATGGCGTAGGCACTCGTCTGTCTCACTAACACACTACAGCGCGAAGGCCTCAACAGACAATGGACGCCTGTGAGTTTCCCCATCTCGTGGTGAATCTGCGCCCTTTGTGGCATCCGGCCGTGGACAGTAGGGTTCGTTTCACAATTCCTGTAGGCTGACTCTCTCGACCATATATTTAAATGAGAGCGAAATGTCCTTTAACTCACATTCACATCAGTGTATGTTGCCTGACTCATCACGAACTGTATGCACTCGAAATTTGAACAATAATAGTAACACTTTTCTTGCTGTTATTTCTTTTAAGCTCCCCGTATAAAATAATAATCATCTACCTAAAAGATGACACTGGTTACTTACGAGCGCAGCAGATGGTGAAAACCTGTGCCAGTCAGTTTTATAGGGAAATAATTATTTAAATAAAAGTAAATTTTTAATACGTTTCGTCCTGAAATTGGGCTAACAAATGTAAAATAATTTCTATTCCATACAGATAGTTCTGAAAACGTTTGATTATGAATTATTAATAGCTATCAAAATACTTTCAAGATTTAAAACAAAAAAACATGGAGTGCATGAAATAGTGAATAGTTATGAGGTGAACTATTCCTTCAGCACTTGTGAGACGTATTGCACATGTGAGACGTTCTAGGTCATAGATATTAAAAGTACTTTTCATAGCTGTTAAAAATCCACAATCAGAAATTTTCAGAACTATCCATGACGGGTTAGGTATTTGTATCGGGCTAGGAAAAATTACTTTACACTTTTGTAAGATTTAAAAACGAGCTACGTTGAACATTTGTTTTTATCTTGATCATTATTTCCTACTTTTTGGTCTTTGTGACGTTTCTCAACGCATTTTAAACATTTTGCTGACGTTATAAGACAGACGCTCTTAGATTTGAAGTTTATTTCAGTGTCCTTTCACCTGATCATATTTGAAATCGGGTAGAGTTACACCTACCTACTACTGTAACATACTGCGTAACTACACCTAAACTGACTGCCACAGTTTTCGTATCCCAGGTGATCTGAATGAGAAGAGCTTTACCCAGTTGGTGGGCGAGATAGATATTGATAGGCCATGGGGATGTCATATAAGTATTCTACCCAGTATCAAACCGTGAGAAGGCATGAACTACAACCCAACTACCAGGGAGCTACTGGTTTGAATGTATACTGGGGGAAGGTGGTAGAAATAGTCACATAACCAAAATATTTAAAAAGTAGCATAAAGAGATATATGCTGAAATTAGCAAAGAACGACGTACTCTTAAGTGAAGGCAGCCTCCACTGACACATTCACAGAATGACGTTTAGAAATAGCATTGGACTGTAGCCAGAGAAGTTAAACTGAGAACACTTTGGAGAGAGAATACTCAGCCATGAGGACTAGGTTTCGACAACAAAAGGCTGGGTGGTTCAAATGGCTCAAATGGCTCTGATAACTATGGGACTTAACTTCTGAGGTCATCAGTGCCCTAGAACGTAGAACTACTTAAACCTAACTAACCTAAGGACATCACACACATCCATGCCCGAGGCAGAATTCGATCCTGCGACCGATGGATCTTCGAAGAAGACGTTCCAGAATGGGCCCGAGCGACTCTGTTCAGGGCTCGGCACCTCACAAAGTGTGCCTCCGGGTGAAAACAGTAGTTCCGTTGCCAACGTTCTGGGTTGTAAAGCGGCTACCTGTCGCCTGCTGGGCTACAGAGCTGGCCACTTTCGCACCAGAGGTTTCCTAAACTGGAGCAGCCTCGGACGTCGGTACGGTCGGCTTTTCTGTATTCGTGCGCGCATTAAGATGAAGTAGATACCCGGTCTGAACTTGAATTAATTTCTCTCAAAAAAGGTGACAGCCGAACTCTACAGATTTCGCTTCTTCTATTTGTAGGAAACTGTTATTACGAGGTTTTTTTCGTTTCTGTATTAATGTAGACGCATTAATTTGAGGTTGAATCTTTATATGCTTAGAGTTAAAATTGTTGTGCAGATTATGGGTACAGCAGCGGTTTGTTCAACATCGACCGGTCCCGAATCTGTCGCCTGATTTATTATTCGTTGATTACTAATCGGCCCATCCAATGTTTTCTGCCCTGCATGCAGCTCGAATGCTCGTCACTGCACGTTCCGTTCTTCGTAGGGTTCGTATCTTGATGTATTCTAATATGAATCTCTTTAATTCTGTTTCTTCTAACAATAAATTACAGAAAAACCAAAATTAATTTCGTATTATTTTTACAAGAGTTTCATTTTATTTGTTGCAAACTCTTGCGACTAGAATCTGAGAACGACTCAAAGAACCAGCAGAGACCTGCCTGGGGGCGTCAATAGTGGTAGCCAAATCTGAAAATGAGGAGAACAACAGTAAAATGAGCAATGGAGTCTGTTCAGCAAAACAGCGAAGTTCCGACGAGTAATCTGAGAGTGATATTCTGAGGGTCAGCGAAGTACTGGGTACTGGTTTGTTTCATAATTGACCTTTTTCCAAGGTTTATGATTAGGAAATGTTGCTACTGAAAAATATTGTTGTATAATTATTCAAATTTTAGTACGTAAATGTTTGAAATCATCGGTGTTCCTGTGTATACTTTGACTACGGAAACGTTGAAACATTACAAATATGAGATACGGCTTTCTGGCAATTGTTGATGGGTTTTAATTACCGATGGGGAAGAAAGCGCACGCTCAAAGATCCGTTCCTAGAAACAGAAAGTAAACAAAAGTCATTTAAAGAAAATACTGTCTTTGATCAATCAGAATAATTCCATGACGCACATTGTTGTAGATTTCAATGCTAGGTCATTAACAAGTGTCAGCGTGCGAACCATTCAAGGAAACATAATCCATATGGGCATTCAGAGCCGAAGGCCTCTCTCGTGTACCCTTGACGACTGCACGACACAAAGCTTTACGCCTAGCCTGGGTCCGTCAACGCCGACATTGGGCTATATACACGACTGGGAACATGCTGCCTGGTCGAACAAGTCTCGTTTCACATTCTATAGAGCGGACGGATGTGTACGGGTATGGGGACTATCTTATAAATCCATGGATCCTGCATGTCAGCAGGGAACTGTTAAAACTGGTGGAGGCTCTGTAATGGTATGGGGCATGTGCAGAAGGAGTGATATGAGATCCCTGATACGTCTAAACATGACAACTGACTCAACGTATGCATCCTGTCTGATTACCTGCATCCAATCCTGTCCACTGTGCATTCCGACGGACTTGGGCAATTCCAGCAGGACAATGCGACACCTCACACGTCCTGAATTTCAACTGAGTGGCTCCAGGAACACTCTTCGGAGTTTAAACACTCCCACTGGCCACTAAACTCCCAAGACATGAACATCATTGAGCACATCTGGGATGCGTTCCAACATGTTGTTCAGAAGAGATCTCCACTACCCTCGTACTCTTAAGGATTTGAGGAGAGCCCTGCAGGATTCATGGTTCCAGTACCCTAGAGCACTACTTCAGACAATGGTCGAGTCCCTACCACGTCGTGTTGCGGCACTTCCGCGGGCTCGCGGGGGCTACACGATATTATTAGGCAGGTGTACCAGTTTCTTTGGCTCTTCAGTATATACAGGGTGGTCCATTGATCGAGACGGGGCCAAATATCTCACGACATAGGCGTCAAACGAAAAATCTACAAAGAACGAAACATGTCTAGCTTGAAGGGGAAACCAGATGGCGCTATAGTTGGCCCGCTAGATGGCGCCGCCATAGGTCAAACAGATATCAACTGCGTTTCTTTCAAATAGGAACCCCCATTTTTATTACATATTCGTGTAGTACGTAAAGAAACATGAATGTTTTGGTTGGACAATTTTTTTCACTTTGTGATAGATGGCGCTGTAATAGTCACAAACATATGGCTCACAATTTTAGACGAACAGTTGGTAACAGGTAGGTTCTTTAAATTAAAATACAGAAAGTAGGTACATTCGAACATTTTATTTCAGTGATACATGTATCCTTGTGAACGTATTATTTCTGAGAACGCATACTGTTAGAGCGTGATTACCTGTAAATACCACATTAATGTTATAAATGCTCAAAATGATGTCCGCCAACCTCAATGCATTTTGCAAAACGTGTAACAACATTCCTCTCAACAGCGAGTAGTTCGCATTTCCGTAATGTTCGCACATGCATTGACAATGCGCTGTCGCATGTTGCCAGTCGTTTTCGGTGGATCATGACAGCAAATATCCTTCAACTTTCCCCACAAAAAGAAATCCGGGGACGTCTGATACGGTGAACGTACAGGTCATTGTATGGTGCTTCGAAGACCAATACACCTGTTATGAATTATGCTATTCAATACCGCTTCAACGGCACGCGAGCTATGTGCCGGACATCCATCATGTTGAAAATACATCGCCATTCTGTCATGCAATGAATCATCTTATAGTAACATCGGTAGAACATTACGAAGGAAATCAGCACACATTGCACCATTTAGATTGCCATCGATAAAATGGGCGCCAATTATCCTTCCTCCCAAAATGCTGCACCATACATTAACATGCCAACGTCACTGATGTTCCACTTGCCGCAGCCATCGTGGATTTTCCGTTGCCCAATACTGCATATTATACCGGTTTACGTTACCGCTGTTGGTGAATGAGGCCGCGTCGCTAAATAGAACGCATGCAAAACGTTTGTCGTCGTCCCGTATTTTCTCGTGTACCCAGTGGCAGAACTGTAAACGACGTTCAAAGTCGTCGCCATGCAATTCCTGGTGCATAGAAATATGGTACGGGTGCAATCGATGTTGATGTATCATTCTCAACACCGACGTTTTGAGATTCCAGATTCTCGCGCAATTTGTCTGCTACTGATGTGCGGATTAGCCGCGACAGCAACTAAAACTCCTACTTGGGCATCATCATTTGTTGCAGGTCGTGGTTGACGTTTCACATGTGGCTGAACACTTACTGTTTCCTTAAATAACGTAACTATGCGGCGAACGGTCCGGACACTTGGATGATGTCGTCCAGGATACCGAGGAGCATACATAGCACACGCCCGTTGGGCATTTTGATCACAATAGCCATACATCAACACGATATCGACCTTCTCCGCAATTTGTAAGCGGTTCATTTTAACACGGTTAATGTATCACGAAGCAAATACCGTCCGCACTGGCAAAATGTTACGTGATACCACGTACTTATATTTCTTTATGTACTACACGAATATGTAATAAGAAATGGGGGTTACTATTTTTAAAAAAAGCAGTTGATATCAGTTTGACCTATGGCAGCGCCATCTAGCGGGCCAACCATAGCGCCATCTGGTTTCCATCTGCAAGCTAGACGAGTTTCGTTCTTTGTAGTTTTTTCGTTTGATGCGTATTTCGTGATATGTAAAACATACCACCTAGTGTGAGAAGGAACGCTGAAATGCTAGAAACATTACTTAACTTGACTATTTTGTATTAAGTAGACTGAGCACTTCGATCCTACATTGATAAGTCGCCGGCCATGCTTACCGATGTCCATTTGAGTAGTCATGTGGAACCGATTATTATCCAAGCATAAAAAAAACTATCACCAAGAAATATAGTCGGGCAGAATCGATAGTATGACGGCACTCGAGTAATTAATGTGTACATCAAGTACCTTTATTTAGGTATCTACAGAACGCATTTTATGTTCGCCGATGTGGTGCAACAGACAAATACAAGCAAAGAGATCACTTTTTCGAAGCAGAAATGAAATTATTCAACTGACTGTCAATACACAGCCACTTAACAGCCGTAGCCAACTTTAATATTTCATGTTACTCCACAAAAAGAAATGAAATTATTCAGTTGAGTACTAATACACAGCCCCTTTATAGCCGAAGCCTATCACTAACATATCGCAATACTACAAGTGTGATGCATGACTCTTTAAATGAAGAGAGTTAAGAAATGATCGTTATCATTAGTTCAGAAGCAATTGCCGAAACTCAATCTGCGATACTGCCAAAGAGTGCCGCATACTTTACCGCCTTCTTTCTCATGCTTTAAAAAGAGCTTCCGAATTTGGGTGCAGATATACGTACTTGAATCTCTGGCACCAACTATGATATCGAAACTCACCTTCATGCTACAGAGTTAATGCAATCTGTGGCGAGACGGTGGAAGGAGACACAGTCATTTTACGTTCATAAGCTGCGTCAAGCAAGTCGACATGGACAACTTTCACTGGATCCGAACACCACATGGTGTGGTAAAAAGGTTTGGATTTTCATAATTTATGTGTTTTTCAAATATCTATAATTACATTTTTTAAACTAATAGCTACATGTATACAAAACAACAAAGAACGTTCTTTATCTCTAACAGATGGAAAATAAAAGCCCACTGAGGATGCTGCAAATGCAGTGAAACATGTTTGGGTTATAAAACAAAACTGTGTTTTGCTAAAGGCGGACCCTATCCAAAAACATATGTATTGTTAAAGCAAACACGGAAAAAAAGAGCTTCAATACCAAGATGATGTTACGATGAGTGAGACATCTCGTAAGGCAAATTTAAGCGCCGGTACGACGGCGCCCTTTTCCTCATTACAGCGAGGTGCTCATTCTAAAATATAAAGCCTGACTGAAACTAGCGAGGCAGGAGCGTAATATAACAAAATGTCCTTGAAAACAAGAAAATCAGTTCGCCGTTGGCCGTCGCCGGTGGCAGAACCTCTTTCCAAAGCACGTGGAAGCTACATAGAATGCCCTCACCTGCTACAGTTCTCTTCTTCTTTATTTGAAACGTCTGTCTACGAAGCCTTTCCGACAACTCCGCATTGTCATCACTGCCGCCATACGTATCCGTGTACATTTCCTAGCTGAGGGGCTTCACCAAGGAAAGAAAGTCTTCTAGATCGAGCGACGTTGGCTGTATCGAGAAGGCGCATTTCTAAAATTAGCCTGAAATCTTAAGGAGGACAGAAACAGCCAACGAGTTGCATACATTTATATTGACTTGATTTCGATAACAACGGAGAGTATCTCCGTCAGAATTAGTTAGACACACCTATAATTTTTTAATAAATGTAGAAGAATAACAACCACGTTAAAAAATTAAGTGGCACTAGAATTAGTAAAAACAGGAAGATTAATACTTACAGAGAATCACCTTACATGGAGAGACAGTAAAAACATATGAGCTTAAGTGCTCAAGTCAGATAAGTAAAAGTTATCTTGGAAAGCCAACAGCAAAAACGCAAACGTAACAAGCCGCTAGCTCTGACGTCACACTGAAATGTTTGTCAACTCATTACATCAAGTGGCAGTCAACCCTAAATAACGAAAATTGTGAGGTCATCCACATGAGTGCTAAAGGGGCTTCGTTAAACTTCGGTTACACGATAAATCAGTCTAATCTAAAAGCCGTAAATTCAACTAAATACCTAGGTATTACAATTACGAACAACTTAAATTGGAAATACCACATAGAAAATGTTGTGGGGAAGGCTAACCAAACAGACCTACTAAGGAGGCTTCCTACACTACGCTTGTCCGTCTTCTTTTAGAATACTGCTGCCCAGTGTGGGATCCTTACCAGACTGACGGAGTACATCGAAAAAGTTCAAAGAATGGCAGCACGCTACTATCGCGAAATATGGGAGAGAGTGCCACAGAAATGATACAGCATTTGGGCTGAACATCATTAAAAGAAAGGGGTTTCTCGTTGCGACGGAATCTTCTCACGAAATTCCCATCACCAACTTCGAATGCGAAAATATTTTGTTGACACAGTCCAACATAGGGAGGAACGATCACCACCATAAAATAAGGGAAATCAGAACTCGTACGGAAAGATATAGATGTTAATTCTTTACGCACGCTGTACGAGATTGGAATAATAGAGAATTGTGAAGGTGGTTCGATGAACCCTCTGCCAGGCACTTAAATATGATTTGCAGAGTATCCATGTAGATGTTGATGCAGATGTAGATGTAGACATAGCTACATTGGAACAGAGCAGTGCGCGTCACACATCGGGCGCGAATAGCGTAGAGCAGTACAAATTAATCAAATAGTTTGAAACGTTCCCTTAGAAAAATTAATGAATTACTGTGCTGATAAACCTCTTACATAATTTGGTTTCAAACAGCTGAGCAATAATGAACGTACTCAGACATTACTCTCTTTACTTATTCCGATCAACACTAAACTGACACACAATATTTTTAGCGCAACGCAATCTGACTTTCAAAAATCCGTAGAAAAGAATGGCCCTGACTAACATTAACCTATACCTTTCACAAATCACTTACCTCGCAAAAATCTTCGTTACTCTAACTACTCCAATACAGCGAGCGCCACTGCTGCCAGCTAAATCAAAGATTCTAACTACTGAAGGCACTAACTACTGAGAGGCATAGTTAGCATATGAAAGATTTTGATAGAGAACAAACAATGTATTAACTTAATAGTGTCCAAAAGTCATAATATATATAGCAGTTCATGACATCCATTCTTACCAATGTACTGTTTCTGATGGACACACGTCCAGATCACCCGCTCTCAAAAATCTGCCATATGACTTCCCCACATCCACCACTGCTGGCGGCTCACCTCCAACTGCGCAACGCTACGCGCTGTTAACAGCAAACAGCGCAACACTACAATAGTGAAAATTACAAGAATGCCACCCAGCCACAGACTGCACACAGCACAGCCAGAGATTTTCACACAGAGTGCTACGTGGCGTTACCAATATAAAAATCTAAACAACCTACTTACAAGTTATACAGTAAATAAAAAAATTTGTAACAAGAGACCAAGCTTAATAACACAAGGATAAAGATGGGTAATAAATGAAGTATGCAGGAAACGCTGCAAAATTATTTAGGGACCTGGGCCACCAAGCCCACCACAGGCCTTGAGAGAGCGAGGAAACAGTTGAACGGACCATCTGTCCAGCGCAGACAGCATTAAAGTGCATAAAACGATCAGAATTAACACAGCAGAAATAACAGCTATAGAACACAATAAAAAAACTGAAAGAGGAGGATGTAACATGGTTACGAATACTGGTTTGAAGCTCTTAAAGAAATTTCAGTTCGTAATTGCAGCTGTTCATTGAGAATGAGACCATCATTAACAGATATATAAGTAAAAATTTCCAGTTCTTCAAGAATATCAAGCCTGGAACCTTTCCTTTCGTTATGGATGATAGTAATTTCATTGACTACCTTCTGTTTATGGCCAGTAATTATCAAATGATCCACACAGGACGAATTATGCACGTTAGTTCCCTCTGTAACCAATAAATGTTCTTTATATCTGATACTGATGGCTCTTCCGCTCCGTCCTAAGCACTAGACTGGACAAGTTCAAATGTCTATGAGCACTATGGAACTTAACTTCTAAGGTCATCAGTCCCCTAGAACTTATAAGTACTTAAACCTAAGGACATCTCACACATCCATGCCCGAGGCAGGATTCGAACCTGCGACCGTAGCGGTCGCGCGCTCCCAGACTGTAGCGCCTAGAACCGCTCGGCCACCGCGGCCGGCAGACCGGACAAGTGCCTCAGATGAATTACGCGAACGAGTAATCGAAGATTTCAAATTGCGGATTAGTTTTTTCTGTAAACTGTTATTAGTGGAAAGGGCAACTTTGCATTCTTTTCTTTTTTCCATCAGCCGGCCGCGGTGGCCGTGCGGTTCTGGCGCTGCAGTCCGGAACCGCGGGGCTGCTACGGTCGCAGGTTCGAATCCTGCCTCGGGCATGGGTGTGTGTGATGTCATTAGGTTAGTTAGGTTTAAGTAGTTCTAAGTTCTAGGGGACTTATGACCTAAGATGTTGAGTCCCGTAGTGCTCAGAGCCATTTGAACCTTTTTTCCAGCAGCCCACAAATTCTGTGGGAAATGGTCCCTAAGTAAGGAAATCTGGAAACCGTTTTGCTTTCGTCATTGTCGTTATCAGCAATATTGCCCGATTAGTGACTCTGCTAATAGTTATTGCTTTGAAAATATTATCTGCTAAGGAAGGTTCATAACCATTACTAACTGCTTGAGTTTTTATTAAATTCGCTTCAACTTTCAAGCTTTTCTCTTGATAACAGTGTTGAAACACTCCGACGGACGGGTGAATGGAAAAAGACACCATCTTCAATCAGCTACGATGGCATATGGCACAATGTTTAAGATCGGGGAAGAAAATTGTGAGCAATCTAAGTACACAGGTTGTTTATTTGTACTCGAATTTTCTCTTCCGTCGTCGCATTTTTACAAGTTGTTTACATAAAAAGTTACGCTAAATTACAATACAAAAAATGACATTCATTACTCTACTCCACGGTTGTCTTTGGCACGAAAAGGATGCACAGTTTTGATCACCTACCGAACGATACAAAATGCCTGACAGACAATGAATTCGAAAAACAACTGAAAAAGTTTCTTCTTGACAGCTCCTTCTGTTCCGTAGAAGAATGTGTATTGTTTCATTTTTTAAAAGGTCCTGGGTGGGTACCACTCACTCACTGGTGTATTAAAAAAACAGGCACAAATGAAAAATATTGTGCGGCTGGGCCCGGCGGAGGTTCGAGTCACCTGTGTGTGTGTGTGTTTGTCCTTGGGATAATTTAGGGTAAGTAGTGTGTAAGCTTAGGGACTGATGACCTTAGCAGTTAAGTCCCGTAAGGTTTCACACACATTTGAACATATTTTTGAAAAAACTTGCAAATGGTCATCATGTAGCCTTTATTCACATACGAATATCTGACGTGAATATAAAATAACTGGTTACGATTAATTGTCAAATGAACCGTAGAACATGAAATTAACTAACTATGGGAGTTATCTTTTGCGACTGTATAGTCTGATGTAGACCACACACTTATTCACACACACAAGTCACTACATACCACTCCTTCCACACTTTTCAGTACTCCGCACAGGTAAAGAAGACACAGACGAAAGCACGCTTGCGTGCGCGCGCATACACACACACAAACACACACACACACACACACACACACACACACACACACACACACACGAGGGAGAGGGATAGGGGAGAGAGAGAAAGAAAGAAAGAGAGAGAGAGAGAGAGAGAACTATCAGTCGGATACATAGGAACACACAGAGGAATAGGAGATGCCACCACAATCACAAAAACAAAGCAGCAGGCGTTGGTATTTCACGTGGCAGAAACAAAGCACACAAATACACGAGCTGAATCTGGATTTATAAAAACATATAAGCGAGAAAATATTGCGTCAGTGCAATGTATTCTATATCTAGCCCCTGTCTATAGGACAACACATGGAAATTTTTAGGGGATAAAAATGTGAATAATAAAAAACAGGTTATTTTAAAAATGTAAACAGTATGTGAGCTTGTTAAACTGATTTGTAAACAATAACGCAATTGTTAAAATGACCGCTGACGATGTTTTAAATAAAGGGAATAGCGTTTGGTCTAAATAATAAGGCCCAGCTTAGACATTACTCAGTCGCAAAAGACGGTACAATTGCCACATTATTTGTAATTCTAAACTAAAATTTAAATATACACAGACAAGAACTAAGAGGAACACAGTCAAAGTCATCCAATGAAATTTTTTTGTTGTATTTCTCAGCCTCGAGTTACACAAATAACACCATGACCGGATTCTACTTCTCAATGAGAAGGAGAAAGTGCTTTGAATCTTTTGCACAGTAAGACGTTATCTAAACACGCCGAGAGGGGCGCTCCCGGTGTGAAAGTTCCTGCACTGTGATGGTGAGGTTTTCAAGTGTTTTTGTGGTTCAACAGATGGATCAGTGGTGAAGACTGTTAATAATGGAAATAGCGGTACTCAATAGGTAACGGCAGACGAGGAGTAAAAAGTCATTTCATGAATGAAGAATGGGAAAACTCTGACAGATGATTTTGTTTGATTGGGAGTGATTAAATGTGGAAGAAAACATATATATAACACATATTCAAATTTATTTACAGACCAAAGACAGTCCCAGAAACGACAACTGCAAATTTGTTCTCTTACAGAAAAAGTGAGCAGGCAAGAGATAAAAAAATGCTCACTTATCAGCTGACACTCTTAAGTGTAGTTATTGTTTTCTGCAGTTCGAAGACTGGTTTGATGCAGCTTCCCATGCTATTCCATCCTGTACAATCCTCATCGACTCCAAGTAACTGATGCAACCAGGATCCTTTCGAACGTGCTTACTGTGTTCATCTCTTGATCTTCCCCTACAATTTTTACACCCCATGTCTCCCTCCAGTACTAAATTCGTGATACCTTGGTATCTCAGAAAACGTTCTATGAATATTCCTTTAAATCCAGTAGTGCCACAAATTTCCTTTCTCCTCCGTTATATTCAGTCCCTCTTCATTAGTTACTTGATATACCCATCCAGTCTTCATCATTCTTATGTAGCACCCCAATTCAAAAGCATCTACTCTCTTGTTGTCTGAATTGTTCATCGCTCAATTTTCACTTCCGCACAAGGCCTCACTTCAGACCAATGCCTTGCGTAAGCTAGTTTAAGTAGTGTGTAAGCGTAGGAACCGATGACCTCAGCAGTTTGGTCCCATAGCCCTTACCACAAATTTCCAATTTTCCTGACAAATACCTTCAGAAAAAGAGTTCCTAACATTTAATTCTATATACGAACTTCCAGCGCGCTGGAATAGCTGTGGATCAACCACTTCTGTTAATCAGTACAAAGGAAAACCAGTCCAAAGTTGAAAAGTTCACTTTCTTTTTATTCACTCGATGATTAGTTCCGGGCCGGAACCGGTTTTTGTATCATCGTAACATAGCCAAAAATGATATTTCTAAGAGTGCACAAACATGTCAAAAATGTACAACGAACATTTACAGCTCATGCAGATAAAAAAAAAGAACTGGTTTCTCGTTGTACTGATTTAAATGTGTATTCGATGATAACACATTTTTCGGTGGCATCGCCATTTTACAATTTCTCTACTTCGGCCATCATCGGTTCTCTTACTGCCCAAATAGTAGAACTTCTCTACTACTTGTAATGTATCGTTTTCTAATGTAATTCCCTCAGCTTCACCTGATTTAATTCAACTATATTCTATTATTCCTGTTTTGCTTTTTTTGATGTTCATACCGTATCCTCCTTGTCCATTCCGCTTAACTGCTCTTTCAAGTCCTTGGCTGTCTCTGACAGAATTTTATTTCTTCTCTCTGAATTTTAATTCCTTCCCTAAATATTTCATTCGTTTCTTTTACTGTTCGCTCAATGTACAGATTGAATAACATCTGGGACGGCGGGTGGAATGTAATAATATTAAGAAATATTGTATTAATTACATTTTGTTCGCCCGAAAACTACTTTTGTCAGCCAGAAAGGGATGGAGAACATACTGACCATAGTTTCCAGTCTGCAAGTGCATATTCTTCTTTTTTTAACTGAAAGAAATGTTTCTGTTTAGTCAGTGGGATCAGGAACTAAGACTATAAATAATAGTTTTGAGTTCTAACTGATTCAATTACATTTTAAAAATCCCGCCCGCACAACATTCCCGATAATAATGATAATGATTATGATGTCTCTATCACAAACCGCACTATGAGCAGTTCAGAGGAGACTTCTACGGTAAGTTGCCATTAAATGGTCTTTCACTCCAGCTTCTAATATCAAATTTAATTGCTCGCCTCGAAAGTGCAAAATAATAATAGTAGTAGTAGTAGTATTATTATTCATCCGTAGATCTCTTTTTACAAGGATATAGGACATGTCAAAGTATTTACAAGCTTAGATCAATTTACAATAAGCTAATTCGTATACACATATATTTACAGACTTCTAGTTAGAGACAATCATTAGATTTTACTCCTGGTATACAATAATTTATTTACAAATAACTCATTAAATAATGTAATGCCACACTATTCACTCATATTTCACTATCAGTCACTGCACACACTATACACACATTGTTTCATAACACTTCACTCACTACATACACACACACACACACACACACACACACACACACACACACACACACACAGGTAATATCACTACTTGCCACGCGGTTTTATTAACATTGCAGGCGGCGCACAAACAGTTACTTCCGCGAAATCTAAGCTATCCAGACTATCGCGAGTTCACCTGCTATTTGTACCGAAAACGTGAATTTAGCTACTGGCTGGCTGTGACGTCATCCGAAGCAGCGCGGAGGCCGACGTTTGACTGACGGGGACAGAGTGACAGCTCGGCGCGAAGTGTGTTTTTTCAGAAATGTGAAAGATCCAGGACGGTGTACAATCCTCGCGAGTTCACCTTCTACTTTTACCGAAGTGTAGCCCTTCACTGTCTCTCAGGTCGTATTTATATATGTGCGCAGCGGACGGCAGAAGGGAAAATCTGCCGTCATCTGCTTTATGCCCAGGTAGCAGCATCCAAATGGCCGCATTTTCGGACACATATATTTTAATAACTCCGTCTTTAATCAATTTAGAATCTTCGTAATTTTTGTATGGATGGAGTTAGGTTGGCTTTAATTACAGAAAAAAGTTTCAGCTCAATTGTATTTAAACTGCGCCCTCTAGAATTTTCAGAATGGAACCGACAGTAGAACAGGACCTCTGAACTAAAACCTTAAAGAGACCTTATATTGATTGGTATTTGCATCAAAGTCTTGAAATCTGTTATAGCTTTATTATTTAATGGATGCTGTAATCAGAACTTCCTATCGTTAATGTAACTGTTACTTAATCTATTACAAATAGGGACATGTTTTTTCGAAATCTAGTTTTCAGTAGATTACTTGAATACTATTAGAAGTAGCTTAATAGGGTCACATAGTTAAGGTGTGTATATCAAACTGACGCTTCATGCCAAGTTTCATGTTTCTGAGTCAAAATTTAGCACCTTCAGTTTTCGTAAACAAAAGCCCAATTTGCCCAAACTATTTCTCCAATGAAGTTGAGACTTGTAACAGTTAATTTTGACATACATTTACACATCCTGAGCAATTTTTGGCTTTCTAGCTTTATTTTATAGCGCCACTGGTTTTTTCTAACTATGCATCTAGGGAAACGTATGCATCCGATCACTCTGAGATTTAACAATTTAGGCATAATATCTCTCAAACGGTACAGCGCTTGTTTCGCCACAAGGCTACAACCCCGTATCACTCCTTTCTCACCCCCTATTTTCTTTTCGTGCCTCTCCGTAAAATATGAAGTCATTACCCTTCAGAGAAAGAAAACAAATTGATTTTAATCAGGATAAAGAGCAAGCTTTCTATAGAAGTGGCTGTGACACAGTGGTCTATCTGCAGATCATGAACGAATTTTTAGAAGGAAGTAACGATATGAGCATATATTACCACTTAGTTTCGTAGATTGCCAAGGCAGGATTCGAACCTGCGAACGCAGCGGTCGCGTGGTTCCAGACTGTAGCTCCTAGAACCGCTCGGCTACTCCGGCGGGCTGTTTTATTGATGAACACCAAGGGACGGAAGTAGTTTGATAAGTAGTGTTGAAAATGAGTAACAGTAAGGCAAAAATTACTTGTGGTCAACATACCGAAAAAAAAATAGAAATTCAGAATAACTTTGAAAATTTAATGTACCTGCAAGAAATTATTTCTTCCGTAGAAAGAGCAAGACAAGGGATATATCGAAAAAGAAGGGACAGGATAATAGGACGTGGGTTAGCAGATCACGAAGGAATTTCCGCGGTACCAGGAGCAGTCGTAGAGAGTAAAAATAGGGGAGACAGAGAATGAAATACATCTAACAAATAACCGACGTCGTTGGACGTGTCACTGCAATACCAAGACACTGCCACAGGAGAGGAACTCATGTCTGGCTGCATCAAATAAACAGTGGACGACTTTACACACAATGTTTCACAGTTCGTATTACAGGATTGTAGAGGGGCTGAGTACATAAAGTTCTGACAGGGAACCCATGTCCGGAAACATACCGTTTCGGTATGAAATTGCGGATCGCCGTGGCCAAGCGGTTCTAGGCTCCTCAGTCCGGAACCGCGCTGCTGCTACGGTCGCAGGTTTGAATCCTGCCTCTGGCAGTGTGATGTCCTTAGGTTAGTTAGGTTTAAGTAGTTCAAAGTTCTAGGGGACTGATGACCTCAGCTATTAAGTCCCATAGTGCTTAGAGTCATTTGAACCATTTTTGGTGTACAGTAAGTTTGAATATAGGATCACTTTCAAATTTGCCGCTACAGAGTAGGCACCCAGCGGAGATGACCTGTGTCCTGTGCAGGAACCCATGGCATGGGCAGTGTTTATAGTTCTCCCCGTCGGGTCCCATTCTACGTGGTGGACTTGATTTGTTAAGTCGCGGCGGCGGTGCGTCCGTGGAGCACCACAGTTAACCGTTCTAGGTACGAACGCACCTGCTTCCCGCAGCCCTTGTTGCAATCGACGAAAATCCTGCGTGTTGTCATAATTACAAACCGATTGACGATGGCGCTGTCTTTTACTTTGTGTGCGTACCGTGAAGCGGTAGATTTGAAACTGATTCGATCTTCAAATTTATTTTATATCCAAAAGACATTTTTCCACACAACGGTTCCTTATCAAAAGTTCATCTACAAAATTCCCTCCACAACACCTAGTAGGATGTAATAGGAATTGTGAAATACCTTGTACATTTTGTGCAACTAAGGACAATCACATGATGGACAGGAAAAGAAATAGACAAAACAGTAAAAGTTGTTTCTGTGTTTTGGTAAAATAATGGGCTTTGAAATGTTAATCTGGCAGTGGTAAAAAGAATGGTTAAAATGGCTCTGAGCACTGTGGGACTTAACTTCTGAGGTCATCAGTCCCCTACAACTTAGAACTACTTAAACCTAACTGTCCTAAGGACATCACACACATCCATGTCCGAAGCAGGATTCGAACCTGCGACCGTAGCGGTCACGCGGTTCCAGACTGTAGCGCCTAGAACCGCTCTGCCACTCCGGCCGGCGGCAGTGGTAATATGTGTACTTTAAGATGCTAGGCACGATCTGGGAACATACAAATAACATGGAGGACGAAACAAAAAGGAAGCCAAAGTTTGCGGGATATCTATTGAGGTGAAGGAATTGTAGAAGGACCAGAGAAATTAATTGCTGCACTTCAAGAAATAAGAGAAGTGCAAGATGACACTCTGCTGGAAAACAGATTTCTTGCACGAGTTACTTGATTACGATGATGATTAATAAAACCACTTTTAATAAGACAATTTCAAGCAGATGGTATAAACTTGAAATACTGAAATTTTTTTAGTGAATACCCGGCTTGTATATATCATATATGCGAATGTATCTCTGCAATTTCAAATGGGTTCAAATGGCTCTGAGCACTATGGGACTTAACATCTATGGTCATCAGTCCCCTAGAACTTAGAACTACTTAAATCTAACTAACCTAAGGACATCACACAACACCCAGTCATCACAAAACAGAAAATCCCTGACCCCGCCGGGAATTGAAACCGGGAACCCGGGCGCGGGAAGCGAGAAGCGAGAACGCTACCGCACGACCACGAGCTGCGGACTCCGCAATTTCACGTTCTGCCTACAGCGAGGTGTTTCATTACGTAAAGCTCTCATGCCATTCGACGATACATTTACCAATACATTTCTCCTGCGATATGTACAGGGTTCACGTTCCGAAAATCTCTCGCATATGTAGAATTCCCGAACACAGGTGCCCTAGTAGTATGAATCGAAAATTAGTGCGCACGTCTGTGAATTTCATCTCGTGAGTACTTTTCTCACAAGGAACGAATCATGAAAATTCTCGATAAGGTAAGCACGCTTGTCATTTCATGCTTACACGGTACACTGGTAGCCCAAAAGAGTAATAGGTTCAGGATCAACCATGATTTAGTATTGTATAGATGCAATCCAGCAAAATGGCTGATCGGTATTCGTACTCTTCGAATCATACAGAAATTGTACTACTTATATCAATCTTTCATCCATTTCCATTCATGGATGGAGCACGGAAAGAATTACTGCTTGTACGCCTGTGTGCTAGTTGCTTTTTTTATTATTTTAACTGCATGATCCTTACTGGATAAACTCTTACAAAGCCGAAGAATATTGGTAGTTTCTGGCCTGAAGGACGGTTCTTGAAGTTTTATAACCACAGCATCGTCACAAGTGCGGCACTATTCTAATCCAAAAACATAAGCAGCTATGATCCTCGGTAAATGTGTGAATTGAAATAATCAGTTAATATTAATAAAATAAAAACTTATATATGGAGAGAGAGAGAGAGAGAGAGAGAGAGAGAGAGAGAGAGAGAGAGAGAGATTTTGCAACATTGCTGTTAGACTGTCTAGCCAGTCGATTAAACCAGTGACCACCATCAGTGCCCTTTTTTTATATACACCCGGTATTCCGTGTTATTATAAATTGATACCTTCTTTTAGACAATCTGTACTTCCCAGCATACCTTCATTGAGTCGCAGCTGGCCGTTTGATTTACGTATAACTGAGCCAATCTTGTCGTCCCACTTCACATCTCTACAAAATGTTACTCACGTATATTTGTACGAAAATTAAGTCTATTTTCGTGAAAACGACAGTCAGGTTAAATGCAATAAATCGTTCGCCACGGCGGAAGTCATTCATATTAGGGCAAAAATATCGTCACAGGTGTGAGACAATACTTTACGTGAGAACAGCGAAATAAAACAGCTACACTCGGTCTGATTCGAGATGTGGAGAGCGACTGGCAACTCATACGTGCATAATCCGCACCTCGGCCTTGCAATCAGTCACGCGCGTAACATACGCAGATAATCTCCTCTATCAGTCAGCTTATGCGGCTGAACTTTCTCCATTTCTCACAGAGCTTGCACGCAGCGTTGCCTTCAGAGGGCGAGGGAAAAGCTGGAAAATGCAAACGGCGGCGCGAGCCGGCTATAGAGTGCCTCTGGGGAAAGCCCCCTTAAAACCTGGGCACAAACTTACTTGCCCTCCCACCTTTTTGATCCCTCGGCTTATTCAGTCTCTACAAAACATTAACGCCCCCAGGAAACATTTTTTAGCTGCTAGTTAAGCTGAAGGCACACCGAGACGCTTCATACGAGAAACGAAACATGTTGGTGATCTAGAAGAACCTGCTCTAAGATTTATAGTGCCAAGTACACAATAAAACAGGAAGTTTCCAATAGGAATCGCTGGTATCGATATTTCTCAAAGAGTAATGTGCGCGAGTTTTAAAATCACTGTCCACCGTCTGCCTATTTGCGGATTTAGTGTAAATTTTAAAACTAATTATTCACCGTTATTCAAGACCTCTATTGTGCTCTCACTAGTACTAATCGCAATCGACGTATACATAGCAGGAGCATTCTGCCACCATATCGTATTGTGTCATGATAATTTAATAAATAACCTGGTGAAGCACGTACACACTCTACTCCACAGTTCTTGCTAAGATAAAACCATCCTCTAATATATGCGTTAAAGTATTTGCGAAAATTACAACTTCCGTTGGTGGAATATGATTCAAGTGGTATCAGTTACGAGTGGAAAGAAAAAAAAAGTTATTCGTATTACCTAGTCTGCCGCCCAGATATCGCTTATATGGTTTAAAGAACTTGCAGGATGTAAATCGAGGTCCGACTCAGAGACTAAAATTAACAATTTAATGGTATTCCCATCAATACCCTATTCCAGTTCTTTACATTTTACGTTTCATTACAGGTGTATCATTATATCCTCGTTTTCTCAAGACGAAAAAAATGTCGTTTTCTGCAGACGGAAGAAATATTCAGCATTATCTAACATTTATGAGAAGAACACCGCAAAAAAAATCAAGTTATATTTTCGACGATATGATATGCTACAAGGAATGCGAGATAAGTTATTCGTGACAATAGAAGAAAATCTAAGAAATTCAATACGGACGCGAAATTTTTGTAGCCACGTTTCAAGGCATGAAACAGGATTGATAGAAACTTAGTGTCTAACGTCCTACCGATTACGACGACATTGAAGACCGAACACAAGCTCGGATTAGGGAAGGAAATCGTCCGTATATTTTCAAAGGGACAATCCCAGCAATAGTCTTAAGTGACTTAGTGGTACAGTATACTTACAGCTGGATGGTCGGACGGGGATTTGAACCGTCTTTCTGCCGAATACTTATTTAGTCTCTTACTCCTGCGTTACCTCACGCGATCTAGATGGGTGAGACAAAAGTTTTTGGCTGAAGGGTAGTCACATAGTAGCCAAACTTATTTCGAAGTTATTCATAAGACGTAATAGGTATCTTTTTTTTGAAAACAAGGACATTAGCAGTTGACTAAAATATGCATTATGATGCATCATTAAAAAAGACAGTTCACAAAAGTTTCGAATTAGTGAATTCAGTGGAAGCTCATACATGCTGAAAAAAAAAACTTCTGTCATGGCGCGGGAAATGAGAGGGCTTGATATCTTTTCGCAAAATCTTTCTCCACATTTGTGTCCGACTTCATAAAGGATGAAGAGTAGTTCACGGACGATCGTGACGTGTAAGCTAACGTCCAACCGTGTCTCAGACGTACAAGAGTATTCAAAAAGCTGGAACCTATTTAATTAATTTTTATATTATGACACGAAAATTGGATATGAATACTCTAAACGTAGATGAAATCAGAAATTTTCAAAAATTTTAGACACACGTCTTTAACGTTTAGCGAAACTTCTTTGCACAGACATAAACCAACAGTTTATGCATTTCCTAGTTGGTGGCTCGATGCCGAAATATCGACGATATTCCTTGTGCAATGAAACAGCCGACTCTCTGCTTTCGAACTCAAGAACGCAGAAAACCGTACGTTGCAAGGCAGATAAGATAAACCTGATGCAAGTTGGCTGTCTGTTGACGCGAGTACTCTAGATTCAGTTCTCTCCAGTTGTATAAAATTAATTAATATCCATCCAATTTATATTTCATGCAATAAAAATTAATTAAATTAGGTCCATCTTTTTTTGAATAACCTTCTATTCGACAAGTATCATATCAGGCGAACGTGAGGGCAGGTGAGCAGACATTGTTACCTCCTGGTCTTCGAAGAACAGTTCCACATTGCTCGAGATAGGTGGTCAGTAATTTTCCTGGTGAAACAAAGCACATTGGGTTGCATTCGAGTCGGACAGTTCCGCAAACTTTAAGACCCTTGACGTACTGATAGCAGTTCAGATTATCCTAAACAATGCAGGCTGACAGATTGCAGTCACCAGGATGCCATAAGTGCCGTTGTCACGCGAGTTGTCCCAAAACTCTACATTTAGTCGCTCAGCACTCAGGTGGCAGCTTTTGTAAGCTACCTTCGCGATGTGCAATAAATCTGATATCCACTTGAACCCATATGCGCTACTGACACCACCGTAGGCTCGTCCTAGCGGTTACATCGCAGAAAGAGTTGCTGTTTGGATGAAGCTCTTACTTGTACTGTGTTTCCGAACTGGTTTCCTTTTCTGTCATTGCATCATAGGAAACATTTTGTTTCCTTGTTTACACATCTCGTAGAAGTAGCGTTCATTGCAAGTAATAAAAGTCTTTACGTAGATGTCTTACTAGTTGGCCCTACATGTAACTTATCACAATAATAAACAGAAGCCACTGAATACTGCTTATTCCAGTCAGCGTACACAGCCCATCCGAACAGTTCTGAAACTGATTTTATATTTGGCGTATAGGAGACGTCAACGCAGTAACTACGGTGGCGGCTTGAACTAACAACTCTAAAGTACAGATGTCCCTACAACCAGTAAGTTGTGTACACGCAGTATTAAGTGGTATCGTGCGATCGCACTGGGTCACCGTTGTTGTGTCACAGGTCACATTGAAAGAACGAACCGAACATCTCTAAATCAAATGCTCAAAATACTCTCCAGAATGTTTTGGAGAAGAGAAAAGTGTGTGTAAAGTCCGTCCCACACATCTTAACTGACAAAACAGCGGTGTGTAGACGATTAATGTTACTTAAAAACCGTCTTGATTGCAATTTTTTTTAATTTTATTCATATGACCGGTTTCGGTTCATTCAGAACCATCTTCAGATCTGATATTTGAGTTACAGGAGTAACCCGTCCAAATCCAGACATGCTACGTCACCGAAACCGGTCATATGAATAAAATAAAAAAATAAAAATTTGCAATCAAGACGGTTTTTAAGTAACATTATAAAATCACTGATTGCTGTTGTCCCATAAGACATTATGTCTGTTTTTGCAAAGTGTAGACGATTGCCGCCACTTGATTGAAATGAAAAGCGTTTACAGTTCTTTGCTGGAGACAATCATCACGCCTGTGGAGACTTTGTGGTATCAATACGAATTTTACATAAAACGATAAAGGTCAGGTGGTTCGCCAAGACTTATGAAGGTGCGAACGGTAACACGCTTGTTGAACAACGTCCCAAGGATTTAAAAGGATGGAGAGACAGCTTGCGCGTCCGTCTTTCGGCGCAATCTGAAGGTGGTTAAACGTTATACATTGAGGTGACAAAAGGCATGGGATAACGACATGGACATATACAGATAGCGGTAATGTCGCGCAACAAGATATGAAAGGGCAGAGCTTAGCGGAGCTGCCAATCGCACTCAGGTGGAAAGGTTTTCGCTGTGACTATGGGCGCACGTCGGGAATTAACAGACTTCGAGCACGGAATGGTAGTGGTAGCTTGACCCTAGGTACAGTCTGTTTCGGAAATCGTTAGGGAATTCAGTATTCCGAGATTCACAGTGTCAAGAGACCCAAGGACACAAAATTTCAGGCATTACCTCTTACCCGGCCGAGCGGTTCTAGGCGCTACAGTCTGGAACCGCGCGACCGCTACGACAGCAGGTTCGAATCCTGCCTCGGGCATTGATGTGTGTGATGTCCTTAGGTTAGTTAGGTTTAAGTAGTTCTAAGTTCTAGGGGACTGATGACCTCAGAAGTTAAGTCTAATAGTGCTCAGAGCCATTTGAACCATTACCTCTCACCACGGACAAGGCAGTGGCCGACGGTCTTCACTTAATCACCCAGTGCCACGACTTTTGCGTGGAGTTGTCAGTGCTAACAGACAAGAACCACTAAGTGAAGTAACCGCAGAATCAGTGTAGGATGTACGACGAACCTAGTCGTTAGGACTGTGTGGCGAAATCTGGCGTTAATGGGTTATGGCAGCCGACGACAGACGCAAGTGCCTTTACTAACGACATCGCTTGCAGCGCCTCTCCTGGGCGCTCAGATGAGCCCCGATTTCAATTGTTAGGAGTTAATGGTAGCGTTCGAGTGTGGCACAGACCCCACGAAGCCGTGGACCCTAGTTGTCAACAAGCCACTGTGCAAGACGGTGGTGGCTCCATAATGGTGCGGGCTGTGCTTACATGGAATGGACTGGATCCTCTGGTCAAACTGTACCGATCATTGATGGGAAATGGTAATGGGCGGGTACGCGGAGACCATTTGCAGCCATTCATGGACTTCATGTTCCCAAACAATGATGTCATGTCACCAGGCCATAATTGTTCTCGATTAGTTTGAAGAATATTTTGGAGAGATCGAATAATTTGGCCACCAAGATAGACCGACATCAACCCCAAGGAACGTTTACGGGACATAATAGAGAGCTCAGGGCGTGACACCGCCAACATTTCCGCAACTATGGACCTCTATAGAGGCAGCATGGCTCAGCATCTCCGCAGGGGACTTCCAACGACTTGTTGTAACCCATGCCAAACCGAGTTGCTGCACTACGCCGGAAAAAGAAGGTCCGGTACCGTATGGGGAGGTACCCCATGACTTTCGTCACCTAGGGTCACCTCAGTATACAGCCGAAATACTAGTAAAACAAACAAAACCGATGCGGCTGCACACCCGAAATTTAATGGAGGATGATATTAGCTACGGTCATCGTGTGCACCGATCTACTTCTATAAAAAATTAAGGTATGGAAATGAGATGTTAATGCAAGTACAGTACATGTAAATAATGGGGGAGCGAGGGGATTACACTAACGGAAGCAACTCTGTGTGTGTGTGTGTGTGTGTGTGTGTGTGTGTGTGTGTGTGTGTGTGTGTGTGTGTGTGTGTTTGAAACTGAATGAAGTTTCCTTTGGCTAGTGCGTAGCTATCAGTTCCTTTTAGTAGGTCCATCCTTCTGCCTGTAGGTTTTACGGAATAATTTTTGATAGTGGCCATAAGTCAATATGTCAGCTCATTGATATGTTTTGTTACTGAATCTGCAGTGTTGGCCCTCCTGTTCGTAAGCTATACTTTATTTATAAAAGACACTTCATGAAGAGGCTTAAGGTGTATGACAGGAAAAACATTTAGTTTTCACCAGCCACGATGCGTCTGATAGTTTGCACTGTAATTTTTTTCCTCGTTCTTCCTCGTCCGTTCGCCCGTCGTTCCTCCAAGAGAGATGAGAGCATTCCGTGAATGAGCTTTCTTTGCATAAAAAGAATTCGCCTTCGCTCATTTCCTGCGTCCCTGGGGAAATTACGGGTGTCTGCGCTACTACGCCCTTCCACCGTGGGGACACTGCGCCCAAGAATCACACGCAGGCCCTTCCAAGGCTGCTCTGCATATCTCCCGGCCCGCGTTAAGGTAACGCGCCAGTGTCTCGTCAGCAGTTCTCGTCACTGCAAATCCTCAACCTGATTGCTGTAGACTCTTGCAGGCTCCTTCCAGAATACTGTAGCATGTCAGAGAGGTCAGAGAATCGTTTACGCGTCCTCGTTTGTAAGTCTTATACATTCAAAGTGCTGAAAACAAGAAATGAGTTTCAGTTAGACACACCCCACAGCCATTATGTGCTCACACCATTCTCCATCTGTGGGAATTTCTTAAAGGCACGGAAATATTGGAGTACCAACTTGGTAACTTTTGTTCTAGGTATTCATGGTACAGCACTTTCCAAATCCACGGTGAAAAAAAAATACCAAGATGTTTCCTCCGTAAAAGTTTACGATCAGTTCCACACTGAATTCTTGTGTAGCCTTTGCTGATACTCCCGTCCTCGACAGAAGACGGATATCCAACCTTCTATCACATCTGACAAACACAGAGTGTAACAACTTCTGAATGTAAAAAAAAAGACGGTTTGCTGTGAGATTTATGAGCCGAGCTGCTAAGTGCTGAGTTTTAGTAATTCAGTAATACGCGGTTCGTGGAAACTTTGCATCTTGCTGGAGAGACCACAGGAGTAGATTCTCTATGTAATAAGGACAAGCTTTTAGACTGACACTTTGGAGGGTTAGGAGGTAACGTTGCTTCGGGGCTGTTGGCCAGTATATCTAAATAAAATTAAAATAAATTACTACCATATTACTTCTTAAACTTTTGCGTGTGGGAGACTGTAAGCATTTTATTTAGTTACATCAATTTTCTGTGTGAAGCACGATACTGTTCAACATATAAATAGGATGTCTAGATATCTTAAAATCCCATGGAGTAAAAAGAAATTCTCAGGTCTGAGTGCTAATAAATACTTTCACATTGGATTTTTATACACTGAATTATGACAGTTATTATGTTTTATTCCTAAAAAGTCCACTCCCAGTCAAACCTCGCTTGCGCCATTCCTTTGAAATTACGAAATGAGTAATCATAGAGTCGCCTGTAGAAAAACTATCTGACTCCTTCACTGTAATTTCGAAGAGATGCAGATCCCGTTTTGCAGGTAAAATTGACTCTCAGACTGTCTGTGGAGCCGACCAAAAATTTATCCGACAGCAGCTTCGATTACCACAATGCTAAAGGCTATTGTTACTAATTATCTGAAAATGACACATGACTCAGGGTATCTAAAAATTCCACACAACTCTCAGTAATACCTTGCTCCCAAATTATATTTTCCACTTGAATAATCTCGCATGAATCAGCAATGAACCATAAAAATAGCAGTCTCGAATGGAATCGCATGAGTAACGAATAATTTTACGTTGTTTCCTCTAATTTACAAGTTTACAATTGAAAAAATTTAAGCTTCTTACGACCTATTCTGCGTCAAGTCTCTGGTTAAGTTACAATTCTTTGCTCTGATGCCTTAGTATTTCAGACACTTGCCTCTTTATTAACTATAATTTCTTACTCGTAAGATAGGGAACATCAATAAAAATACGAGAAATAACTTAAATCTAGAACAGAGGTGTCACAATACCGTTCAGTTTAGCAGTTTGTAACACCATAACTCTAGTGCTCTACTGATTTATTTTGCTTTTGCTCACAGACAATAGTAATGTTATAAAGACCGTTCAGTTTGAACAAGCCCTCAAAGTAATAGTGTGTTTCGGTATCTATTATATTTTTGCAAATAGACTGTGCTGCTCCAGCTGTTAGCTTCAATCTCAAAACAAATGTGTCGGAGTTCACTGCACTCACGTGTGGCCAAGTCTAGGTTGTGTCTGTCCGTTACAGTTACTTATAGCTACTTTCTTAAACGAGAACGTTAATCTTTCTCTTGCCTAATTAGGCTGGCGACCGTTTTCCTTATTCTTTAAACAGTATAGTTAGGCAAAAATATTGTTTGTTACTGTTCGAATATTTACGTAAGTCTCACTTTCATTTCCGATAAGCCATTTCCGTTAGGTACAACACGGTCAACCTAGCAAAATTCCTCTCAGAGGGTAACACTGTTCTGCGTTACACCGTAATTGCTTTAATAAGATTGTTTTATTTCACAACCTGCCTCCAGCTTCGAGGTTATGGTATAGCAGTAGCAGACAGAAGTGTTATTTGTGGCTTTTCCGTGACAGGACTATTTGTTCTGTTGGGGCATAGTACGCAATAAACCAAATTTGGTATTTGATTACATAAGCAACGTAAATCCAGTTGCAGTGTTATAAGTTGCTTCCAGTTTTAACTTTTATCTTGCTTGCCGCATATTGGGCAGCATTCAGCCCTCTCCCCCCCCCCCCCCCCCCCCCCAATTATCAAACTAGTCCCCTTATCACATTCAATAACTACCCACACCATAACTTCAGAATACCTAAATACTCTTCGTGACATTTCAGCAGGTCGACCTGAGCGCCACAAACTGAAGCGAGACTCGTCGCTGAACACCGCATTATGCCACTCGGTGCCCCAGTTGAGTCGGGTACTTTCCCATGCAGGTATGCGGTCTGTGGCATGGTCTCAGCGGTAAACGACACGTGCCAAGTCGAGATCTCAACCCACCTTCCAATAACCTGTTTCCGACAGATCGTGATCCTCCGGATTTCAGCTGTTGTCATCCGTCTTTTCGCCACAACCAATCGAACAATCCTACGACCATCTCGTGGGACACTCAGTTTGGAAAGATCCTTGCCTGCTCTGCTTGCCACACTGTTTCCCAGAGTCCATATCGCTACCACCTCTTCTGCGGTAGTTGCTCTACAGTCGGTTGTCTGTGCGCTTTGTCGGTACGACGCCCCCATGTCCCTCGCGCCAGAGATCTGAATGATTCCGTAATGTGCGAATATAGTATTAGCGGTGTGCTCCTTGACGCGGTCTCGCCGATTAAATATCTATTCGTGACGTTTCAAGGCGATATGAAACTGGACGAGCATGTAAGGAAAGTAGTATGGAAGGCCAATCATCGACTTCGGTTTATTGCGAAAATTTTAGGAATGTGTGGTTGATCCGTAAAGGAGACCGCATTTATGACATTAGTGGGACCGCTATTTGAGTACTGCTAGTCTTTTTGGGATCTGCACCAAGTTGGATTAAAGGACTGCATCCAAGCAATTCAGAGCCGGGCTGTTTAGATTTGTTACTGGTAGGTTCGGACAAAACGCGAGTGTTACGGAGATGCCTCGAAAACTGAAATGGGATCCCTGGAAGTAAGACGACGGTCTTTTCGAGAAGCACTATTTTGAAAATTTAGAGAAGCGGCATTTCAAACAAACTACAGAACGATTCTACTGCCACCATGATACATAATCGCGTAAGGACCACGAACATAAGAGAGATTCGGCCTCGTTTGGAGGCATACGGATACTGGTTTTAGCTGGATCTATTTCCGAGTGGGTTAGGACAGGAAATGAATAGTAGTGATACAGGGTATCAGCCGCAGCGCACTATGCAGTGGCTTGCGGAGTGTGAAAGTAGATGTAGACGTAGATAGCAAGAACCTGCCCGTGCACATCTTCTGGGCACGGCCGAAAACCATTCTTCGTTAGTGAGACTGTACCATAGGAGGAAAAAATTGGAAGATAAGTATGATCACTTTCGTTGTAACTACTCATGGTACAATACTTTTCAAAGTTGTCAGTAAAGAAAAATACGGGAATATTTTCTTTGTGCAAGATCACGGTCAGTTTGCCACTCCATTCCTATGCAGCCTTTGCTGACACTCCTGCCGTCGATAGGATTGTCTTGGATTGTTCGAGGAAAGAGACCGAACAGCGATGTCATCGGTCTCATCGGATTACGGAAGGACGGAGAAGGAAGTCGGCCGTTCCCTTTCAAAGGAATCATCCCGTAATTTACCTGGAGCGATTTAGGGAAATCGCGGAAAACCTAAATCGGGATGGCCGGACGCGAGATTGAACCGTCGTCCTCCCGAATGCAAGTCTAGTGTGCTAACCACTGAGCCACCTCAGCGATAGGAGACTGGCTTCCAATCATCCTTCTTATTTGAGAAGCTCGTTAGCACGAAAAGTGATTGAACGTCTCCCTGCAAAGACAGGTTTGCTTGCTGTGATGTTTACGTGCCGAGATTCTTGTCGCTTTGCTTCACAGAGTGAGGGAAAGTATCCTGTTAAGTACAGATCGTGTAGTATCAAGCTCGTGTTACTTCGCGAATAAACCACAATTACTTTGTTATTCTCGTAGCGAGAGATGACGTTTAGGGAGAGATTGGGCTGGGTTGAGAGATGTGTACAAACTTTAAAACCATTTATTTTCCCAAACAAGGGAAATCCCCACTCCAAAATGATGTTCACCCAGTTCGCTGTTACGAACATCTCAAGAAATATCAAACCACCCTCTTAACACTGTTAAACATCAGTAAAATTCTTAAAAGCTCAAATATGAAAACAGGAAATTATCCTTATAAATTTACAAGTTTCATAACACAGATTCAGTCTCGTCAAGGTTCAGCTAAAGCACTCTCAAATTAATATCTCTGAGTGATTAAACGAACTGTACACGCACCTTCCTCGACGTATACAGGCTATAGTCCCACAACACAAGTGGTTGCCAAGATACAGCTCCAATTCGATTTCAGTAAGCTCCAAAATTTATATCAAAAGTTAATCTGCGTTTAACGCAGATAACGGTTGATACCACAGTTCCAAGAACAAACAGTACACTGTCAAGCACGTCCGATCGATGCGGGTGTAAAGACAACACAAAATACGAACGGCCCTATCCAGATTACACAAATCGTCATTTACTGCCAAAGGGGTGAGCACCAAGACGTGCGAACCCCAAACAGCATTGTGCTCGGCTATTCAACAAGACAATAAGTAGCTCACACACTCTCCAATAGCTCACACGAGCACAGAACTCAAACCTGCCGATGGACAAAGCATAAGTCGCGTATTTAACTACCCACAAGAACACTTCCTTGAGAATTGTCCCTCAGTTGCGTAATTCTCTGCTGCAAATACGCCTCACTGCTCAACAGAGCAGCAAGTTTCACAACAGGTAAAAGCACCAATAATTCGCAGGGGAGAACAGAGACGTCGATGACCATACAACACCCTTCGAGTCTGACCCTTTCTGACCACGTCACGAGCCGTCAGCACTTACTGCCACAGAATACAGTATGCACTCTTGTTATTCTGAATTCTCCCTAGTACCAACTTATTGAGATTGGTACCGACCCAAAAATGCTCGATGGCCGCCAATCCAGCCGGTGAAATCCAAACAGCGCCGGCTCGCCACACGCCGGACTGTCCCATGTGAGCTCCGTCCCCGAGGGCGACGTTGACCTGTCGCTGGGGACGAAGAGGCGACACCCGCATCCAGCGCCTGTCATACGGATCGACGCCATCGCGTACGATTATGGCTAGTAGAGCAACAATTCCGTAACAACCCAACGGAGACCACAGGCCTCATATGCCAAAGTACCCAAAAAATGTCCCTGAATGTCCCTGAACAACTTCCGAAACGGCAGTGGATTTTGCGTTAACCCTTTCTAAACGATCTGCGAGGCATTGTATGCTGCAAAGGTGTTCAACACGCCGACCGCATGCGTCCCTAAGCAAGTATCAAAGCCGCCCAAGAATCACACGATCGTTAAAAAAAAAAAAAGCGTTTATGTAAAGTTATGACAAACTGAAAATTTTCAAAAATGATGCTTTCTCTCATTGGCCCATCCCGCTTTTTAGTTTATTATTGTTACTCTTAAGTATTTTACGTTTAGCCCAAGAGCACTCGTCTTCTGCCAGTGTGGCTCAGGTAAGCTAAAAGATTGGACACCCCTGCTGTACAGAGAGATCGCCATGTCGTTAAAAAAGGTTTACATAATGCTTAGAGACAGAGGATAATCAACACTTAATGCGAAGACAAACAACATTAACGAATGTCAAGGTTTTGTTGATTGTGATGATGTTTTTGAGGGTTCGTGTTCGAAGTATTTCAAGGTGGTAGAGAAAGGCCTTTACAGAGCCACTGTCAAAAAAATTTTATGAGCACAATTAATTCCAAGATTTTAAATCTCATTTTCATATTTTTTGTCGATCACATCTTCGTTCATACAAAAATTACGCATTAGACTTACATAAGACAGCACCAGCTACTTAATAGCCTCAAAAACAAAAGCTCGTTTATCTTTATACTGATGCAGTATCATATTACTTTCATGTCTCATTTTTTGACTTTACGTACAAAAGAAACCTTTCGAAATAAGATTTAAAATTTCTAAACATGTCACATGAACAAAAATTTCCTAGCAGTGGCTGAAAACTGAGGATTCGCTATGTTCCGTAAATAAAAGTAAAAAACTCAATATCGTTTGGTGACATCTACATGGATACCCTGCAATACACTGTACAGCCATGGCGGAAGGTAACCCTCATTGAATCAATATTATCGATTTTCTTTCCTGTTCGAATCGCATATTGAGCGAGGCAAAGCGTCTTTATGGCTCTGTACGTGTTCTAATCTTTCTCTCATGGCCTATGTTGCCAGAATTATGGTCGCAAAATCTTCTTCAAATACAGGTCTCTAAATTTTCTGGACAGTATCTCCCAGAGTAAATACGTTGTCTTTCTTCCAAGGATTCCAATTCAAGTTCCCCGAGCATGTCTGTTACACTTTGGTATGGGCTGCACCGACCTGTTAAGGTCCTAATGGCGCTTCTCTGAATTCGTTCGTTTTCTGTTCACATTTCTACTTGACAAAGATTCAAAATCCTGCAATAGTGCCCTAGAATTGGCCACACTTGGGTTTTATATGTGATTTATTTTACACATGCATCTCATTTCCCCTGAACCCTTGCATCAAACTTAAGTTTTTCATTCGGCTACCCTAATACTGATTTTACGTGACGTAACATCTCTTTGATTTTCTTAGACAGCCCAAGGAAGGTCTTGATCCCGTATCTGTTTAAGATTCGTGCAGTTTTAGTTGACTTTGCCCCACGAAACGAAAGAAACACCGTGTGCTGATCTTGCTCTGTTGGTTTATCGAATTTTTATTTGCGTTTTCCGGGCTCAGTTTGACGTGGTTAAAAAAATTGGTTCAAATGGCTCGGAGCACTATGGGACTTAACATCTATGGTCATCAGTCCCCTAGAACTTAGAACTACTTAAACCTAAGGACATCACACACATCCATGCCCGGGGCAGGATTCGAACCTGCGACCGTAGCGGTCACGCGGTTCCAAACTGAAGCGCCTAGAACCGCACGGCCACACCGGCCGGCCTCAGTTTGACGTGCCTGATAGCTATTTTCTAGAACGCAACGATATTGAAAAGGTGTACAGTAATGTAGTACAACAACAACAAAACATTCATAAGAATAGTTTAGTGGGACGTCTTCCGTTATTTACAGAAATGGTTAACTCGGAGCTTGAAGCAGCACGGAGATAACTAAAATTGTACGAAAGGACAAATACTGGAAAATGCTACACAGATTTTAGAGAATATTGCGTGCAGTATGAATGGTATCATATGAGATGGGAGTAGTTGTCAAAAGATTTGAAAAGTTAGTAACCTAAAAATGAAAGTATAATGCTTCTTTAATGACGGAAGGGTGTATCCTAAAACTAAATTGTGTTCATAATTACGAAAAGTTCATAGCCCGAACAGTTGCCTCTGGACAGCAAGGTTTTGTAACCCTCTACCCCATTTCTACCGATGTAGCAGCAGGAGACAGCTCGACACGTGCCGCTGACAGGCTGTGCGGATCGACTGCACACACCACCTCCACACAGCTGTCTGGTAGTGTTTTATTTTTATCCTGCAGCACCTGTGCAGAAAGACAGTTTCGACGGCTAACGTGTTTCCTGTTATTTAAACATTTGCCTCTGTGTCCGACAAATGCATTTATTTCTCGTGTACACCACAGAATTTCCTCTCTTTTGTTTCCGAAGATATTAATTCATTTCTCAATGGTTTTCCGAACAACAGACAAGATTCCTGCTAATTCAACACATATTTGGAAGAAATTGAACGACATAGGTAGAGCGTCACCAGACAGACACGTGATATTACCTCCTTCTCTTTACTGTTAACGCGTCGTATTATGGGCGTGCTATGACTTTGCACTCCTTTTGAGTCATTCATTAATCGTGTACCGTAACTGGCATAATGAAGTAACATAAGGATTTTCACAGGGAAAAATAACAGCATTAATTTTCTCAGAACAGTAGCAGATTTGTCACATAGGTTAAGCAGCAGACATTATTTGTTGTCTGGCTACGTTGTTGATTTAGTTAGTTCCATGTTCCGTAGCTCAAATTCACGACAAACGTTTGATATGGAATGTGGCAGCTGAATAAAGTATTGCAGAGAGAATTAGATTACTGTGATGATTGAAATCATTTGACAAGATACACTGAATTACATTATTTTGTCTATCAGTCTGTTTACTATACAGGGTGTTACAAAAAGGTACGGCCAAACTTTCAGGAAACATTCCTCACACATGTTATGTGGACATGTGTCCGGAAACGCTTAATTTCCATGTTAGAGCTCATTTTAGTTTCCTCAGTATGTACTGTACTTCCTCGATTCACCGCCAGTTGGCCCAATTGAAGGAAGGTAATGTTCACTTCGGTGCTTGTGTTGACATGCGACTAATTTCTCTACAGTACTAGCATCAAGCACATCAGTACGTAGTATCAACAAGTTAGTGTTCATCACGAACGTGATTTTGCAGTCAGTGCAATGTTTACAAATGCGGAGTTGGCAGACGCCCATTTGACGTATGGATTAGCACGGAGCAATAGCCGTGGCGCGGTATGTTTGTATCGAGACAAATTTCCAGAACGAAAGTGTCCCGACAGGAAGACGATCGAAGCAATTGATCGGCGTCTTAGGCAGCGCGGAACATTCCAGCCTATGACTCGCGACTGGGGAAGACCTAGAACGACGAGGACACCTGCAATGGACGAGGCAATTCTTCGTGCAGTCGACGATAACCCTAATGTCAGCGTCAGAGAAGTTGCTGCTGTACAAGGTAACGTTGACCACGTCACTGTATGGAGAGTGCTACGGGAGAACAAGTTGTTTCCGTACCATGTAGAGCGTGTGCAGGAACTATCAGCAGCTGATTGGCCTCCACGGGTAAACTTCTGCGAATGGTTCATCCAACAATGTGTCAATCCTCATTTCAGTGCAAATGTTCTCTTTACGGATGAGGCTTCATTCCAACGTGATCAAACTGTAAATTTTCACAATCAACACGTGTGGGCCGACGAGAATCCGCAACCACGTCATCAACACAGATTTTCTGTGAACGTTTGGGCAGGCATTGTCGGTGATGTCTTGATTGGGCCCCATGTTATTCCACCTACACTCAATGGAGCACGTTATCATGATTTCATACTGGATAGTCTACCTGTGCTGCTAGAACATGTGCCTTTACAAGTACGACACAACATGTGGTTCATGCACGATGGAGCTCCTGCGCATTTCAGTCGAAGTGTTCGTACGCTTCTCAACAACAGATTCGGTGACCGATGGATTGGTAGAGGCGGACCAATTCCATGGCCTCCACGCTCTCCTGACCTCAACCCTCTTGACTCTCATTTATGGGGGCATTTGAAAGCTCTTGTCTACGCAACCCCGGTACCAAAAGTCGAGACTCTTCGTGCTCGTATTGTGGACGGCTGTGATACAATACGCTATTCTCCAGGGCTGCATCAGCGCATGAGGGATTGCATGCGACGGAGGGTGGACGCCTGTATCCTCGCTAACGGAGGACATTTTGAACATATCCTGTAACAAAATTTACGGTGGTACGTTCTGTTGCTGTGTGTTTCCATTCCATGATTAATGTGACTTGAAAAGAAGTAATAAAATGAGCTCTAACATGGAAAGTAAGCGTTTCCGGACAAATGTCCTCATAACATTTTTTTTTTTTTTGTGTGTGTGTGAGGAATGTTTCCTGAATGTTTGGCCGTACCTTTTTGTAACACCCTGTATACTCTCGTACGTACTGAAGGAACGAATTTAGAAGGCTAAATCCGTTCCCTTAACGTGGAACACCTATACAAGTTAAAATTTTAATGAAGCTAAAATTTGCTTTTGAGAACCAGTGTGAATCCGACAAGATATTTATTAAGTTCCTTTCATTACTTTAATATTTTTCAAAATTGGTTCAATTTAATATTTATTTGAATAAAGAAATTACACTCTTGAAACTTGAAGAACATGACTTTAAGCATACGATTTTTTTCTCGAGTGATGTAGCAAAGCGGCCCATCAAAAAGTCATAACATAAAGATTGTAACTTTAAGGCAACACTTCAGATATTGCAGCCATGTTACCAAAGTTGTCGTTACAAGTGAAAGTAAATTTTAAGAAAAATGACATAGTTTATGAAATCGATCAATAACACTCTGTAATTGTAAATAAAAATATATTGAGCTAAATAAACTTGTCACAGGACGAGCTGAATTAAGTCTGGATCTTCTTCACATTAATCAAAATAAAGGCGATCGTAGCTTGCCTTACCAATTAGAGCGCCGTTGATCATGTGATGTCAAAAAACAACGCCGCAAAATTTTCACGCCTCTGGTTAAGACAGTACGAAGATGGCGTCAATAAAGCTATATATATTCGGTGTACTTGAAGCAAAACTGTACCACCACTGAAACCGAAAATTAAACGTAGAAACCAGACTTTTTAATTCTTAAACATTAATAATAGATTAGGAAATGAGACACTTAAAGTAGTAAAGGAGTTTTGCTATTTAGGAAGTAAAATAACTGTTGATGGTCGAAGTAGAGAGGATATAAAATGTAGACTGGCAATGGCAAGGAAAGCGTTTCTCAAGAAGAGAAATTTGTTAACATCGAATATAGATTTATGTATCAGGAAGTCGTTTCTGAAAGTATTTGTTTGGAGTGTAGCCATGTATGGAAGTGAAACATGGACGATAACTAGTTTGGACAAGAAGAGAATAGAAGCTTTCGAAATGTGGTGCTACAGAAGAATACTGAAGATAAGGTGGATAGATCACGTAACTAATGAGGAGGTATTGAATAGGATTGGGGAGAAGAGAAGTTTGTGGCACAACTTGACTAGAAGAAGGGATCGGTTGGTAGGACATGTTTTGAGGCATCAAGGGATCACAAATTTAGCATTGGAGGGCAGCGTGGAGGGTAAAAATCGTAGAGGGAGACCGAGAGATGAGTACACTAAGCAGATTCAGAAGGATGTAGGTTGCAGTAGGTACTGGGAGATGAAGCAGCTTGCACAGGATAGAGTAGCATGGAGAGCTGCATGAAACCAGTCTCAGGACTGATGACAACAACAACAACAACAACAACATATCTCTAATATTGTGCACAGAAGTCAGCACAAAGTGTCAAAGTTTACGAGGCGCGGTAACAAAGACGACTGTTCACAGTCAATGATCTCAATGATCTCTGGCTACTTCTGCCTTGCTGACTCTGCCTGCGGCAAAGTCTTTCCACCGAAAAGGTGTTTCCAAGACGGAACGTGACAAGCGCACCCTCCACCCCCATCTGTGTCAGCATTATCTGCCGCGTCTGCCTACATCGAATTTTCCCTTGAAGAAAAGGCGTTCCTCAAACGGCAGCGACAAGGGCAAAAGTTCTGCATCCTTCAAGCCCAATAGCTTCCTTCTTTCTTATGGCCGTATCGCTTCTTTCTTGCAAGTTAAGGATGAGCTTAGACGGTAAAAAGATGATTTGTTTTATCTTCTGAAATCTAGTACAATAATTTAATTACACGTTTACGATTTCACTTAAAACTTTACAAAAATTTAAAAAATAAATACGTTAGGTCGCGACTTCAGAATACATACAAGAACAATAGCAGTATAGCTGCGTGGTCTCAGACGCCTATCCAGGGTCCGCTCGTCTCGCCCGTCGGAGGTTCGAGACCCCCTCGGGGCGATGTGTGTGTGTGTGTGTGTGTGTGTTGTCCTTAGCGGAAATTAGTTTAACTTAGATCAGGGATTGTGCAAACCTAGGGACCAATGAAAATGGCTCTGAGCACTATAGGACTCAACTTCTAAGGTTATCAGTCCCCTAGAACTTAGAACTACTTAAAACTGACTAACCTAAGGACATCACACACATCCATGCTCGAGGCACGCGGTTCCAGACTGTAGCCGCTAGAACCGCTCCGCCAGTCCGGCCGGCTAGGGACCGATGACCTCAGTAGTTTGGTACCATAGGAACTTACCACAAATTTCCAAAATAACACTATTTACAAAATAAGCACGTCAGATCTCAACTTGCCACCGCATACAAGAACAATAACACTATTCCGTTATAAAGCTATAAAATTAAGTTATCGTGTCACGACCAACTCCTAGCTGACTAACACGTTTGCACAAAATGTGAGATTTTTAGAGTCTTGTTGCCACCCCCCTCCCCCGCCCCTTTGATAAATTTCTGCCGACGGCAACATGGCAGTGCCACTTTTTGGTTCCTCCATCGGCGTTGTTGTATCAGATCATATGAACCAGGACTGCAGTCATGTACCTCTAAAAAACGTTAATTATGTAATTTCTATATTTTCGAGATCCTAATGAACACTTTATGAGTTGTTGTTGTTGTGGCCTTCAGTCCTGAGACTGGTCTGATGCAGCTCTCCATGCTGCTCTATCGTGTACAAGCCTCTTCATCTCCCAGTACCTACTGCAGCCTACGTCCTTCTGAATCTGCTTAGTGTATTTATCTCTGGGTCTCCCTCTACGATTTTTACCCTCCACGCTGCCCACCAGTACTAAATTGGTGATCCCTTGATGCCTCACAACATGTCCTACCAACCGGTCCCTTCTTCTAGTCAAGTTGTGCCTTAAACTCCTCTTCTCCCCAATTCAGTTCAATACCTCCTCATTAGTTATGTCATCTACCTATCTAATCTTCAGCATTCTTCTGTAGCACCACATTTCGAAAGCTTGTATTCTCTTCTTGTCTAAACTATTTATCATCCATGTTTCACTTCCATACATGGCTACACTCCATACAAATGCTTTCAGAAACGACTTCCTGACACTTAAATCAATACTCCATGTTAACAAAACTTCATGAGTACCCCTTCTAAAATAAATTCCAAGTCTTTCGTATCACACGGAAAAATGAAAAAATACAGAGCTCTTTGAGCAGCATCCTCCACACTGTAGTTGAGGCACCGATCTGTTGACAGTCTAGCGGCACAAGCTTCATCTTCATATTTTAAACGTATGGTACGATCATCTGTGAGCTTTGCTTCTAATTCAGTTCTGTCTAGTTCATGCAGAATTATAGTACGTAATATACAGGGTGATTCAAAAATGCATGTAAATATTTTAAGGGTGTATTTGTGAGGTAAATATAAGACAAAAATGTTCTATACAATTTTTGCTATACTTGGCTTATTACAGAGTTATGAACAAAACATGATAATACATTCAATACAACGTAAAGTATTTACTTCCCAGAGTTCACAGTTTAATTACAGTGCATTTGGACTAAAAACGCAAACTGGTAAATAAACGTGACGTAACAAACGGAAACAATACGATTATAGTGTGTAATATATAATGCTTTTGTTAAGACAAAGACGATACCCAATAAAGTAAACAAATAATGTAATATTGAAAGTACCTTATAAACACAAAATAGTATTTGTCCCAATTCTTTATATTCCAGATACATTAATTCTGTAACATTTATTGTATTAAGCATATTTATCTGACGCTGTGTTGTACAACACAGAACGGCTTGCAGTGCCACAAATATCTACTGGAGATAAGGGAAGCTTTTACAGTAATTTATCAGTGCACATTTCCTTTAGTGGACATTCCCTGCAACCAGGGTAACTTCTAATGCTTACGGCTAAGAATGTGGATCATTAAGTAAACCTCTGTCCTCTATAGTCATGCACTGTCCACCACGGAGTAATAAGAAAAAGTGCAGTGATGTTTTAATCACTTCAGAAACTGTCTCTCGCAAGGTTCTACATGTACATGGTTACTCTGCAATTCACACTTAAGTGCCCGGCAAGAGGGTTCATCGAACCATTTTCATACTACTTCTCTACCATTTCATTCTCGAATTGCGCGCGGAGAAAAGGAACACCTAAATCTTTCCGTTCGAGCTCTGATTTCTCTTATTTTATTATGATGATCATTACTCCCTACGTAGCCGGCCGCGGTGGTCTCGCGGTTCTAGGCGCGCAGTCCGGAACCGTGTGACTGCTACGGTCGCAGGTTCGAATCCTGCCTCGGGCATGGATGTGTGTGATGTCCTTAGGTTAGTTAGGTTTAAGTAGTTCTAAGTTCTAGGGGACTAATGACCACAGCAGTTGAGTCCCATAGTGCTCAGAGCCATTTGAACCATTTTTTACTCCCTACGTAGGTGGGTGTCAACAAAATATTTTCGCATTCGGAAGAGAAAGTAGGTGATTCAAATTTCGTAAATAGATCTCGCTGTAAAGAAAACCGCTTTTGTTTCAGTGACTGCCTCCCCAACACACGTATTCTAGCAGTGACACTCTCACTCCTACTGAGCGATTACACGAAACGAACTGCCCTTCTCTGCACTTTTTCGATGTTCTCCGTCAATCCTACCTGGTAAGGATCCCACACCGCGCAGCAGTATTCCAGCAGAGGACGGACAAGTGAAATGTAGGCTGTCAATTTAGTGGGCTACTGCCATGTGTGTGACGGATGATCCAGGTCTTCTTGTATTAACGTTTCGGCCGTAACGCGGACTTCCATCCTCTGTTGCAGTTGTGCGTCAAGACTACGAGGTGCAGGTGTACCGCGCGCATGCGCTGCTGGGAAACACGGCGGTGCTGCGCTGCGTCATCCCGCCCTTCGTCCGGGACGACGTCTCTGTCTCCTCCTGGTTCCGGGACGACACCATCATCCTGCCGGGCTCTCATGATGCAGGTGAGAACATAGCCTCTAATCGAAGATAAGATTTAATAAATGGTGTCGTTGCGAAGTACCTGTGGAGTAAGCGATCAGTCTTCGTCGGATTAGGAATTAATTGCATGTGGTGTTCCTCAAGGTTCCGTCTTGGGCCACTGCTTCCTCTCTTTCTCCCCCCCCCCTTTTTCTTTTTTACACTAATGATCACTCGTCTGCTACATTGCCAGATGCTAAGTATGTTTTGTTTGCAGATGACACCAACATTGCAATAAATAGCAAGTCAACCACCAATTTAGAAATGGCTGCAAATCGAATTTTCACTGACATTAATAAAAGCTTTAAAGCTGATTCAATGTCATTAAATTTTGAAAAGACCCACTGTATGCGGTTCAGAAACTAAGAGGTTTCCTTGCATGGTATGTATAACATACGAACAGATGTAGGTCGGTATGGTTGACAGTGTTAAATTTCTGGGATTATATCTCGATAGTAAATTCAGTTGAGAAAGGTATACCACAGAATTACTGAAGCGCCTAATCAAGTCTGTATTTGCAGTGCGAATGATGTCAGGTGTAAGAGATATAAACACACAAAAAACTTGCCTACTTTCATTCTATTAAGATATCTGGGATCATATTCTGTGGTAACTCGTCAAATCGAGTAAAAGTTTTTAGCGTGCGGAAGCATGTAATAAGCGTCATTTCTGGTGTAAATTCAAGATCAATCTGTCATTTTCCGAAGTTCAATTTATGTTGCAACCCAGTACTGAGTTAATCTGTTGAAAACAGATAAGAGCAACAAAATGTTTGAGTTGCGCAGCTGGCGACTGACTGTATTCCAAAAAGAAAAAAGGTCTTTATGTACTCTCTTTGACATTACTTCCGTTTCAAAATTTGTCCTTCATTTCCTTCATTGTTTCTCGGTGATTGAAAACATCGAGGATAAAACGCGACAAATACCTCTTGCTCCCTTCTCAACTACAGCTTACCTTTCACGTGCTCCCCTTACCCCCTTACGACTTCAGTCTGGTCTCTGTACACGCTGTAGATAACCTTCCGCCCTACAGAAATACAGTTTGGAACTTCTCGGCCCTCACAGCGGTCTCGTTGTCTGTCCCGTATACCTGCCTCTGCGTCCACCTCCGACATTACCCCATCCTTGCCCCCAGCTTCCTCCCCCCCTTCCTTCTCTCTCTCTCTCTCTCTCTCTCTCTCTCTCTCTCTCTCTCTCTCTCTCTCTCTCACACACACACACACACACACACACACACACAGTTAGCTGAGCTGCCCGCCCCAGCTCCAAGCCTACTGCGGGCCCCCGCAGTGAGCCGGCCTGCCGCTGATGCGTGCCGCAGAGTAAACTCGGTTACTCACGCACACATACGCACACGGGGCCCGCTGTTTGATTGTGAATGACGGGCGGCGGGCAGCCGTGCGGACGCTGCATGCCTCATATATCACGCGCTCCGGGCTGTCTGTCACACGTACGGCACTGCGGCCTGCCTCTGTATTCTGACCACCGCGCCGTGCCGCACAGTTTCGCCTCGACGCGAATTACGGATATGCTGTGTGCGGTTGCGACTGTGAACCCCAGCGGCCTGCAGAGGACACAACGGAACCGTGTGGGATGTTTCTGCACGCTGCGAGTGTTATCATCTACAAAACTATACCGCTTGTCACACTATTGTTGGGGCAAGCGAAAGGGGGCGAATAGAGGACAGTAAAACGAGAAAATAATCCCGGTGGCCAGAGATCCGGAAATCAATCGTTTCCGTGACACGAGGGGCGCACAAGTACAGTCACGGCAATGCTACAACACCGTCAGTATCTGAGGCTACGTTTACCTCGAAACACCGCAAGTGAGCCGTAAATTACGAAATAATAAACTGTCCTCGTTTCATTTTATCGTCATTGATTACGTATACCTAAGTAAGGGTGAATAGCCCTGTTTAACTCGCAGGACAGGACAGATAGAATAAAATGTCGAAAGGGGCGAACATACAACTTTATTCTTATTTGAACAAAAATTACAAGAGCGCAAAAAAAATTTTAAACACACGGCTTTAATCTTTGGGACTTAATTAGCAGCTGAAAACCACTTTAATTTAAAAACGGCCGAAGATTAATAACTTAAAACGCAAGCATAATCAGAAATTTAAAAGGCAAGCCTTATCTTAAAACAGTTCTTTAGTTAGCCTGAAGTAAACAAGTTAAATTCAAATCGGCTGAAGGCTGAACACTTAAAACTCCGAAACATTATTTCTTTAAATACCAAAGTCCTTACGTGAAGCAGTTCTTTATTTTAAGCTGAAAGCCGTAAGAACAGACAATTGAAACTCAAACTGGCTGAAGGCCGAAGACTTAAATATTTAAAAAAAATTAAATGCCGAAGGGCTTACGTGAAACATTACTTTAACTAGGCTGCCCGGACGGCACCGTCTCTCAAAGCAGACGGCGAGCGGCAGATCCCGTGCGACGACAGAGGCGCAGCTGGTTTAGATGCCGGCGCCCCTCACCAGAGGCTCCCAAAACCAGATACATAGTGCGACCGAGGCAACGAAGAATGCGCCCTTCGAGCCAACGCCGTTAACCTCGGTAGTGGCGATAGTAGACAACGTCGCCTGGAGCAAAAGCAGGTGTCTGCCGCTGCACAGGAACCTGATGCGGCGGATGTAGCAAAGACATCAAAGTTCGATGATGACGACCGTGGAGCAACTCAGCCGGCGAGCGACCATCTCGGGGCTGAGAGCGATACGAGGACAAAAAGAGCAACAACTCGTCCTCCCGAGAATGCGACTCTTTTAACTTCAACATCTGTGACTTGAAAGACCTGACCAATCGTTCAGCGGCACCGTTTGACTGTGGCGAAAACGGCGCGGACGTCAGATGTTGAATACCATTGGCCTTGCAGAATGACTGAAATTCTGCGGACATGAATTGTGGGCCATTGTCGGAAACAATAGTCTGTGGAAGACCTTCAATGCAAAAGATACCGGATAACGCTTGGATGGTGGCAGATGATGTCGTGGAACACATCCGGACAAAAAAAGGAAAATTATTGAATGAATCTACCACAACCGACCATCTAGCATTCCAGAATGGACCAGCAAAATCGATGTGTAAGCATTGCCAAGGGGAAGTGGCTTTTGGCCATGCAAAGAATTTGCGCGGTGGTGCCGATTGTTGTTCGGCACACACCATGCAAGAACAGCACATATTCGTAATCGCGGCATCGATTCCGAACCAAGTACAGTGCTGACGAGCATGTTGTTTCGTTCTCACTATACCCCAATGTCCTTGGTGGAGAACCTGTAATACAGGGTACTGTAACGAACGTGGTACCACGACCCTGGACTGATCATTATCAGAACGCAACAGCAAAACACCACGTCGTACATAAAGTCTCTCCTTGTGAGCAAAAAATCGGCGAACCAACGGGTTCCCGATCCGTGACTTTGACAAGGGCCATTGCGTAGCAACAAAATGCAGAACGGGAGCAAAGACAGGGTCGGCAGCTGTGGCTGTAGCTACACGACGAAAATCAATCGGAAACGATTCGACCACGTCATCGGTTTCAACATCAATGAACATACAACCAAGTGCGGAGGAATCGAATGCCCTATCCTCAGCAACAGGCAAGCGGGACAATGCATCGGCGTTTCCGTGCTTAGCAGTGGACAAGATATCGTAGCGGTACTGCCAGAGGAAAATAGAAAATAGACCAGCGAATGAATTTCTGCGCTGTACGTGGAGGTAGCGGCTTGGTCGGGTGAAAAAGCGATGTCAGAGGTTTGTGGTCTATGATTATGGTAAAGTGACGACCATACAAGAAATCATGAAACTTTGTAACACCAAATACGAGAGCCAGTGCTTCTTTCTCGATCTGTAAATAATTTCTTTGCGCAGACGAGGGCAGTTTGGACGCAAAGGCAATAGGGCGATCGTGCGATCCGTCTTTGTGCGGAAGCACAGCACCGATCCCGAAATCCGATGCATCCACCATCAACAAAAGGGGCTTCTGGGGATCGAATGGCGTAAGGTAAGTATTGGAAAGCAACGCCGATTTCAACTGGCGAAAGGCGCGTTCGCATTCCGTCTGCCAGACGAACGGAACACCCTTACGGCGTAAGCGATGAAGCGGAGCTGAAATGGAAGAGGCATGCGGCACATATTTATTGTAATACGTAATTTTTCCCAGCACACTCTGTAGCTGCTTCAAATTCTGCGGTGACGGCAAGTCTTGTATGGCACGAAGGTGCGTGGGACTGGAATGTATGCCTTGGGCATTGAGTACGTGTCCCAAGTATGGCAAGTCCCGACCAAAAAACACGTTTGTCCTTCCGCAAGCGAAGACCATTTTGTCGCAAGACCTGAAATAATGTTCTGAGATTGGCCAAATGTTCTTCTTCAGTCTTTCCAGAGATCACAATATCGTCCAGATAATTTGCTGCAGTAGGGACCGACGCACAAACGGTTTGTAGATATTGCTGAAACAATGCAGGGGCGGATGCACACCCGCATGGCAGTCGTTTGAAGCGATACAAACCAAGATGTGTGTTAACCACCAAAATGCGCTGGGATTCTTCGTCCACCGGTATTTGCAAGTACGCATCTGCTAGGTTCAACTTCGAAAAATATTTACCCGGGCACAGTTTGTCAAAAAGATCATCCGGGCGGGGTAAAGGAAAAGTTGCAATCACTAGTTGTGCATTCACTGTTTCCTTGAAGTCCACACGAAGTCTCAATTTGCCGGAAGGTTTTGGCAAAATTACTAAGGGTGATGCCCAGAGAGAAGCCTGCACACGTTCAATTACACCTTCTGATTCCAAATCGTGTAATGTTTTTGCGACCTCATCACGCAATGCGTGGGGAACATTGCGCTCTCTGAAAAATTTCGGTTGCGCGGTTACTTTCAGTTCCAAATATGCTTTATAGTTCTTAGCACAACCGAGGCCCGGTGCAAAAATGTCTGCAAATTCTTCAATTAGACGAGAACCACTGTCTGAAGGCACAGTCTGGTTCACTGATAGGACCTGATTTAATATAGACAAGTTAAACAACTGAAATAAAACGAAACCAAACAAGTTCACTGCAGAAGAAGAACGAAGGACGTAAAACGACAAGTTTTGTTTGTCCTTTGTATGTTGCAAGATGGCTGCACTGTCCCCACGCAGGGATATCGTGACCTGAATATCCAGTTAACATTTGCGGCACGCAACGGAGGTGTGCCCAGCAGTTTGTAAGTGTCTTGATTGATCAGTGAAACTGCAGCCCCGGTACCGAGCTGGAATGGTATCACTTTGCCGTTAATGTCCAAGTGACTGCCTCTGAGCACTATGGGACTTAACATCTGTGGTCATCAGTCCCCTAGAACTTAGAACTACTTAAACCTAACTAACCTAAGGACATCACACACATCCATGCCCGAGGCAGTATTCGAACCTGCGACCGTAGCAGTCGCGCGCTTCCGGACTGAGCGCCAGAACCGCTAGACCACCGCGGCCGGCTAATGTCCAAGTCTACAAAAAGTTTATTGTCCTGCTGACGACAAGAGCGACTGTCTCGCGCAACGTGAACGGACACTGGTACATAATCACTTGCGACTTGACGAGAGTTCCGGCGATGTCGACGCACACTATTATTGGGAAGAACACAGTCACTGTTAGAGAGAGTGGCACTGGGCGGAGTGGAATGAACTACATGAATTTCCATGGGCGAAGTTTCGAAAGCCTGAATATCCATGGTTCGATTCCAATTCCGACTCGAAGCAAAGGGCCTGGAACGGTTTTGAGTTACCGATCTGAGCTTTTTCTGGCAAACACTCTGAACATGTCCTTTTTTATTACAATAAAAGCAAATAGCTTGGCGTGACGGGCAATTCTCACGCGAATGTCTAGTAGCACAACGCGGGCATGATTTGGTCACTGCATTTGCTTGCCGTCGCGACACACGTGGCTGAGAGCCTGGCGACAGCGGCGCCGCCGGGAGCGAGGGCTGTTTACTGCTCCGTGCTGCTCGCCCGGCGGGCCGTTTAATCTGACACACTGCTGGCGAAGTTTCAAATGATTCCTGAGCAAAGTCAAGTGTGTCCTGCCGATCCAATGTGTCCATCACTTGTTGAAGGGAGGAATTTGCTAATTTCAAAATCTGTTCCCTTATACGAACATCAGAAACGTTCTGTGCAATTGCATCACGTACCATAGTATCTGAATAAGGGAGTCCACATTGACACTCAATAGCACAATCCTTAGTAAGGCCTTGCTAGGTTGCAACTCACTCCCGATTAGTCTGACCTGCCGTACGTTTTGTACGGAAGAAGGTATACCATTTGGCAACTACATTGACTGATTCTCTGAAATATGCATCTAATGCAGACAAAATTTCTTCGTAGGACAGAGTTGCCACGTCGCGTCGGGGAAATAATTTGACTACCACACGGTACGTGGTCACTCCTACAGAAGAAAGGAGAAAAGGCTGCCGCTCGTTACCTTAAATTCTGTAGGCGGCGAGATGGAATCCAAATCGGCGTGACCACTCCGTCCAGCTCTCCAGTGCAGCATCAAAAGGTCCAAAAGTTGGTGCAATAGCGTGCTGTGGTTGCGTTAGCGGTGGAGCGGCGGCTGCCGCATCGTTTTGCATTGCACGTTGACCCTGGACTAGCTGTCCAAGGGCATCCAGTAATGCCTGCGTCTGCTGATTCTGTAAGCCATAAAATTCGGACAGTACATCTGGAGATTGTGGCAAAGCCATTACACAAGGAAATCAGGGCAATATGGATAAGAACGCGGTTTTGCCTCGTCGTCAATGTTGTGGTTGGCAGGAGAGCCAACACCGTGCTACTGGAGGAGGCCGAAATGCACACGTTTTAGCTCACGCAGCCTGGCTTGAGGTCTTGAACAGGACAAGGAAATTAGAATTTAGAAACAACGGACGTAGCTGGTGGAATACTTAACTTTAATCCATTAATGGTGAACGTCGCTCTTGACATTACATGATTCACAGTATCTATAGTAACCGATAATGGCGCCATTACATGAGTAAATCAGGGCAATATCGATAAGAACATTTTTACTCCCGTCGCCAATGTTGTGGTTGGCAGGAGAGCCAACCGTGTTTTTCTAAAGGAGGCTGAAATGCACGCGTCTCAGCTCACGCCGGCTGGCGTGAGGTCTGGAACTTGACAAGGGAATTAGAATTCACAAAAACGGACGCAGCTGGTGGAATACTTAACTTTAATCCATTAATGGAGAACGTCGATCTTTAAGGTACATGATTCACAATATCAATAGTACGGATACTGGCGCCTTGCTAGGTCGTAGCAAATAACGTAGCTGAAGGCTACGCTAACTATTGTCTCGGCATATGAGAGCGTAGAAGTCAGTGAACCATCGCTAGCAAAGTCGGCTGTACAACTGGGGCGAGTGCTAGGAAGTCTCTCTAGACCTGCCGTGTGGCGGCGCTCGGTCTGCTATCATTGATAGTGGCGACATGCGGGTCCGACGTATACAAGCGGACCGCGGCCGATTTAAAGGCTACCACCCAGCAAGTGTGGTGTCTGGCGGTGACACCATAGCCTTCTTTGTACCTTCAATACCGGTGAATACTTCAATGTAACCCTAGCCCTCACAAGGTGTTGTGACTAAGCTATGTAAGCCCTGGTTGTCACTCCATCCTCATCACTTGCATGATGAGGCCCCTTGCTTCGGACTGGCATAGCGCAGACTTTATAGTTGCTTAATTAGTATACATTTGCTTGTTTCATGCCCTCTAGTTGCTTCTGTGAAACAACCCTGTAGGCTTCCATGGCCAGTATTTTGGACGTTAGTCTCCGTCGTTTTAAAAAACTAAAAAACTATAAAAGCAGCATTTCTACAGTCTTTGATGCTGCCATCGTCAGGGTGGCTAAACTGCTCAATTTTGGGGATGATTTTTCCCTCTGGGGTGGTCTTCCAACTGTAGCCATCATCTTCTTTTCAGTTGTCAGGTGTAAACAAGTGACAACTTCTGGTATGTTATTGACCAGTTCTAAGTCAAAATGCTATAGTGGCAGCTGCACGGTAGACCATGGCCTGTGCTACTCGGGTAGATGATAAGCAGGAACAGCGAGTGGATATTTTGTACCCGAGAAGTTAAATGGTTCAAAAAATGGTTCAAATGGCTCTGAGCACTATGGGGCTTAACATTTGAGGTCATCAGTCGCGCGGCTGCAGACTGAAGCGCCTAGGACCGCTCGGCCACACTGGCCGGCCCGTTAATTGGGAATAGACAGAAAGAAGGATTCTTTATTGTATGATTATATGATAGCAGAACAAACACTGGTAGCAGTTACTTCTGTAAAATATCTGGGAGTATGCGTGCGGAACGATTTGAAGTGGAATGATCATATAAATAATTGTTGGTAAGGCGGGTACCAGGTTGAGACTCATTGGGAGACTCCTTAGAAAATGTAGTCCATCAACAAAGGAGGTGGCTTTCAAAACACTCGTTCGACCTATACTTGAGTATTGCGCATCAATGTGGGATCCGTACCAGATCGGGTTGACGGAGAAGATAGAGAAGATCCAAAGAAGAGCGGCGCGTTTCGTCACAGGGTTATTTGTTAACGGTGATAGCGTTACGGAGATGTTTAGCAAACTCAAGTGGAGTCTGCATCATGGTGTAGCTTGCTCGCCAGGTTTCGAGAGGGTGCGTTTCTGGATGAGGTATCGAATATATTGCTTCCCCCTACTTATACCTCCCGAGGAGATCACGAATGTAAAATTAGAGAGGTTCGAGCGCGCACGGAGGCTTTCAGACAGACGTTCTTCCCGCGAACCATACGCGACTGGAACAGAAAAGGGAGTTAATGACAGTGGCACTTGAAGTGCCCCCCGCCACATACCGTTGGGTGGCTTGCGGAGTATAAATGTAGATGTAGATGTAGAAGTTACTTTTGCTCCATAACCGCCTAGCTAATTATGGTTTGGACACAGGCGCCCATGCTTCTTTGGACTGCAAATATTGCCAAACATCACCTCCCTGTTCTTCTCGCAATCCAGTCAGAAAATTCTTAATATTTCCTCGGATAAAGACACCATTGTGTGGCAGGGAATTCCAGAACGACGGCGAGCTAATGTGTGAGATGGAACGTTACGTGAACAGCCAGAATGCAGAGTTCTGCTTCCACGGCTTCCTGCAGCCTCATCAGGAGATGCTGGCGGTACACTGGAGTGGCGTTTTGTCTCTTAGGAACACAATCCGCTGGAATCGTTTTCCAGCACATGGCAGGGATGGTACAGCAACCAGTGATATGCGATGAAGAAACAATCTGTTTGGTTGCAGGGATGTATTTATCACTTATTTACCAATTTACCTGATTCAAACATCTTCAGATTGTCTGAATATTAGATACTGTTAGCTACTCCTGATACCTAACACACAAAACGTTAGACCAAATAATTGCCCTTGTCAAATATTTTGAGACATTGCACGGTGTCCTTCTTGAGATATGCGACGTAGTCCAATAAAAGCAAAACAGCATCAGGCCTATATACATCTGTCACCATAAAAACATGTCAGAGGTGTCGTTGCTTATATCCAGACTACGCACATAGTACTATTTTGACTATTTCACATGCCTGAACAAGAACACTGTGGAATGTTTCCAAATATTTGATGAGGGCAATTATTTGCTGGGACGTTCTGTATGCTCAGTACCCCATTCTTATAACACCATCTGACATTCCGCCAGTATGAAGACGCCTGAAAGAGGCGAAACGCTTCATTGGTAAATAAATAATAAATACATCCCTGCAACCAATAAAACACTCACCATCACTTTGCTCCATGATGTTGTATCTTCGACTTTTTCGACTGTGATAAATCCGCATGTTTCCATTGTTTGCTTTGCTCCTTTCACGCAAATTCATAGTGATACACCATGGTGACTAGGCAGCCAAAGAAATCACATAGTTTGACCTAACACAGTTGCAATTCTGATCCCTCAGTGAATTTCCTGAAAGATTGTGATCAGTAGCGGAACCCAGGAGGTAGCAATCTGTATCATGTTCAAAATGTCGTCCAAAATACTGAAACCTGATCTGTGCCTGATGTTTACTTTTTCTGATCTCATCTCGATTGTGATGCACCGTTCTGCGACCCCTGGGGCCTTTTAATTCCCTGTTCTTCACCGGGAGATGTCGTGTCACTTGTTTGACTACAATGGAACCATCTGCTCCGCCTAAACACTTTATCATATGCTGGTACATTGCTGACGTACTCTCTTCCAACATCTCAGCATCGACTGCTGTAGCATTGTCAGTCTTCAAATGCAGAAAACGAAGTATCGTACGACACTCCACTTTCTCAATCGGCTGCACCATTTTGACTCTTCTAATGGCGTGTTATGCTGCTGTGGTATGGGGATTTCAGCTTGTGTCAATAAGAGCAGAGATCTACGAACAAACACTAAGCGTATTTACGCGAATGAAAGGCGCCAAAGAATGTAATGCGCACCCCAATTTTGAAATTTCCCGCGCGATATGCGAGATTGGAATAATAGAGAATTGTGAAGTTGGTTCCACGAACCCTCTGCCAGGCACTTAAATGTGATTTGCAGAGTATCCACGTAGATGCAGATGAAAATTCTTTATAAGCCTTTGGCATACTGTGGAACGGCGTCATAAAGCCTGCCTGTTTCGTTAAGCAATCAACGTATCTACGGCTAGCCTCAAACCCTTGCCTGTTTATAGTAAGACTTGCAGCCACCTCTTTTGCCTCGTTTCTTGTGGTGTTACTAGTCACAGGTAGCCCATCTTCTACCTTTCCCGGAGGAATTTCAAAACTTTTATTCCAACGTCAAGATGTCTTCCTTTTCGAGGGACTGTGAATTTAATTCTAGCAGCGGTAGTTGCTACAGATTTCTGTTTCTTCCTTAAGCGAATGCCACACTCAGCTATATTTAACTCTCGTCCCGTCGTACTGTTACCATACTTTTCAGCATAAAGAATGACTTCAAGCTTGAAAGTTTCTCTGATTGCCTTCCATTTCGTGTTTACCTAATGCAGACACTGTGCGGTAACAGATCGAGAAAACCGTAACGAATTTGAGAATTACGACATTACACTGTGATATAAGTAGATAAGGAACCTACATTTCAGTAACGTTGCCGGTGCATGAGGGATTCAGGTTTGTGCTCGAATGTAATGTGCCAACTATGAAAGCTGCATATAGCTAAAAAATGTGCTAATGATTCGCAAAAAATACGATAATGGAAGGGTTTGGTGCAAGGAGGTAGCTCCACTTTTTCCAGTTGGTGGCAAATTTTAAAAAAAAAGTTTTAAAAATTCAGTTTCCACCAAAACGAAAAAAATGTCAGCCTCGTTTTAGGCTACGGGGTATCTAATGCTACTCACGCGAATACACACAAATGCAGCCGGCCGCGGTGGCCGTGCGGTTCTGGCGCTGCAGTCCGGAACCGCGGGACAACTACGGTCGCAGGTTCGAATCCTGCCTCGGGCATGGGTGTGTGTGATGTCCTTAGGTTAGTTACGTTTAAGTAGTTCTAAGTTCTAGGGGACTTATGACCTAAGATGTTGAGTCCCATAGTGCTCAGAGCCACACAAATGCATGCACTCAGGTACGTGCAACAGAGCTTAGAATTTTGGAGCTGCCTCCGTTTTGCTCCAAAGTGAATGAAAAACTCTTTGTAGGACCATTTTCTTCGTAATTAACCATATTTCGGTTTAAAAAAACATTTATTAATAAACAGAGTACAACATTATTGGCATAATACATTTATTCTACAGTTCTTCTTCAGTCTTCTAGCTCCCCTGGTCGTAAAACCACATTTCGTTTTGCCCAACATACGTTCTGGCCTTCTGGCCAGCTCTTGGACATCCTTAAGCTTTTGGCCTTTAAGCAGGAGGAGACAATCATAAGCTTGATGCAAGTGGTCCATTGTTATGAGACTCGCAGGTCCTTGGTTGCAAATTTGCGCATTATAAGAGACAGTCTTCCCTACAGTCGCACTGCATTGAATAATCACTTTACTGACGTTGGCATTGTGTGTGAAAGCTTATGGGACTTAACTGCTCAGCTTACACACTGCTTAACCTACATTACCCTAAGGACAAACACACACACCCATGCCCGAGGGAGGACTCGAAACTTCGCCGGGACCAGCCACACAGTCCATGACTGCAGCGCCTCAGACCGCTTGGCCAATCCCGCGCCGCCACTTTACCGATCTATGGCTGTTCATAGAGGAGTATTTTGAGCTTTGTGATTAAATATTTTCCTCTTTTCTTGTTCGATAATGATACGTAAGGGCTCTTTACAAAAATCCGTGAAAACAAATGACGATTAAGTCACAAAACAGATCGTAAACTTGATAAAAAAAATTTCCCTCACAGAGAACGTGCGATGTTTACACCGGTCTGCTGAACAATACGTAACACAACCTTCGTCCTGCTATTGTTTGGGAGAAGCTGCCTCAGTTTTACAAACTCGGAATACAGGCAGCTCCATTTGTTGGATTTCTCTGAAACTAGTGGGTGGAGCTGCCTCTTCCTTGCACCACCAAACGAAGGGCTTTTTTTGTATGTGATAGAATGTTCAACACAATAGAGCCAAAAAGTGGGGCTGCCTCTATATTGCGCCAAACTCCTCAATTACAATAATTTATTTTTCCTTGGTGACAGTTAAAACTTTATGACTACACCTCATGTATTAACGCTGTTGGCTTTCAATATCTCTCATAATTTCGACGTTCACTGAATAATTTAAATATTTCATCAGGCTGCCTGAAATATCGTGTCCCCTTTCCCAAGGTGGGTTCCATCAACTCCCCCTCCCGGATGATGCCCTCTCTCCCTCCATTTATCCCTCGTATCAACTCTGATCCTCACCCCCCTCCTATCCTCCGTCCTTTTCCTGGGCTCCCTCTCCCCCCTTCCATCCTCTTTTTCCCCCACCTACCCTCTCTCTGCCCCCTTCTCTCCCCTGAGTAGTTTTGCATTCCCCTCCTCTGCCTTTTCCCATTCCCTCGCGCGTCTGCCCTGACCCTCTCCCCCCTTATGATTCCTCCCCCCTTTCTTTGGTTCCCCCATTTCGTTTTTCCTCTCCTCCCTTCTTGTCCCCCCCCCCCCCATATGCCCTCAGCTATGGTGTGTTATTTTTGTGCCGACATTTTAGTACAGTGAGTGTTCAGTGTTGTGTGTCTTCTCCAAAGTATTGCGAACGACCACCATACTGTCACTGGGTGTGATTTTTATATCTCTTGCTAACAGAAACCAGACTGTCACCATGTTTTTTAATTGTCTAACTACTATGTTCCCTGACTGCTTCCTGTGTATTTTATTATCTTTGCCAACCCTTTGCTTTTTGTTTTAACTTACCACCATTTTCCGCCGTTTTACAATTTCAGTCACCGTTTTGTCGCCTGCTTTTATTGTTTCTTATCTTCTTTCTTACGTTTTAAAAATCTGTAGGCTGCAGAGCAGCATAATAAGCTGCTGCCAGCCCGACCTCTTCGGGGGGAATCGAAATACAATAAAGGAAAAAAAAGAAAGAAAATATCGTGTCATCTCTGTCGCCAAGGTATTTAAACTGAAGTCCTTCCTCCTATAATTCTCACCTCAGGGGTAAACGCACTTGCATTTTAAGCAGGTGCACCAAACGCTCTAACGGTCTGAGCAGCAAACAGATGATCCTCATTTGGAAGAAACAGTGCTCCAGTCCGAAGGAGCCGGTAGGTAAGGGAGGAAATGGAAAGCGGAGGACTGTTGGCCTCACTGGGGCTCTGCTGATGTTCTTTAGGACGGGCCCTGCAGCTGGCGGAACGTAGCCAGCCGGCCAGCTACGGCAGGTGGATTCATCGGGCAGACTCGCGGCCCTAATTACGGGCACATCACGGCTCGTGCCTCGCACATTAGTCGCCAGCTGACTGCTTTACAACCGGCCCAGATCTCATTAACGTGAATTCCGGAAGCTGGGGTCCGCTCTGCTCCGAGTACGTCGAGTGAACAGCCGACGTTGCGCAGCAGAGGAGGAAAGGGGCGGGGCGTTAGGATGGTGGGTAAAGAGCTTGTATTCGGGACAAATGAGCAGCTGGAGGGCAGCAAGCAGTGCTCGGGGTAGGTCGATGTTTCGGTTGTAGTGGCCAGCAGGGAAGGAAAAGCCGCGCGGTTAGGGTCCCCTAGCAGTACTGCACGAAGAGGAATAAGGAACACGGGGAAGGGAGAATTGGAGGTTTGTGGAACACATCGTCACATCACTTAAATCCTAACTGAATGCATTGAGTGAAACGTTCTGCAGTTGCTAGTGCTGCTGAAAGTATGGTAATTAAAATCGTCATAGGATTACGCTTCACGCCTTTTGTGAATCACCACAAAACAGTTAAAATCTTTATTAACCGCTGATTCCGACAGATTTTTGTCACTCTCAGACCCCGACATGATTGACAGTAACAGCATAAAATTTTCCCGAAGGTGAGACATGTAATACTTACTAAAATATTTATCGTAACAGTATCAGATGCAGACTGCGGCACTGAATATCCAAACAATATGTCATCCATTATCAGTACGTAATACACTACTGGCCATTAAAATTGCTACACCAAGAAGAAATACAGATGATAAACGGGTAATTAGATAAATATATTCTACTAGAACTTACATGTGATTACATTTTCGCGCAATTTGAGTTCATAGATCCTGAGAAATCAGTACCCAGAACAACCACCCCTCGCTGTAATAACAGCCTTGATACGCCTGGGCATCGAGTCAAACAGAGCATGGATGGCGTGTACAGGTACAGCTGCCCATGCAGCTTCAACACGATACCACAGTTCATCAACAGTAGTGACTGGCGTATTGTGCCGAGCCAGTTGCTAGGCAACCAATGACCTGACTTTTTGAATTGGTGAGAGATCTGGAGAATGTGCTGGCCAGGGCAGCAATCGAACATTTTCTGTATTCAGAAAGGCCCATACAGGACCTGCAACATGCGGTCGTGCATTATCCTGCTGAAATGTAGGGTTTCGCAGGGATCGAATGAAGAGTAGAGACGCGGGTCGTAACACATCTGAAATGTAACGTGCACTGCTCAAAGTGCCGTCAATGCGAACGAGAGTTGACCGAGACGTGTAACCGATGGCACCCAAAACCATCACGCCGGGTGGTACGACAGTATGGCGATGACGAATACACGCTTCCATTGTGCGTTCACAAACACGGATGCGACCATCACGATGCTGTAAACAGAAGCTCGATTCACCCGAAAAAATGACGTTTTGCCTTCGTGCACCCAGGTTCGTCGTTGAGTGCACCATCGCAGGCGCTCCCGTCTGTGATGCAGCGTCAAGGGTAACCGCAGCCATGGTCTCCGAGCTGATACTCCATGCTGCGGAAAATGTCGTCGAACTGTTCGTGCAGATTGTTGTTGTCTTGCAAACGTCCCCATCTGTTGACTCAGGTGTCGAGACGTGGCAGCACGATCCGTTATAGCCATGCGGATAAGATGCCTGTCATCTCGACTGTTAGTGACACGAGGCCGTTGGGATCCAGCACGGCGTTCCGTATTACCCTCCTGAACCCACCGATTCCATATTCTGCTAACAGTCATTGGATCTCGACCAACGCTAGCAGCAATGTCGCGATACGATAAACCGCAATCGTGATAGGCTACAATCCTACCTTTATCAAAGTCGGAAACGTGATGATACGTACTTCTCCTCCTAACACGAGGCATCACAACAACGTTTCACCAGGCAACGCTGGTCAACTGCTAATTGTGTGTGAGAAATCGGTTGGAAACTTTCCTCATGTGAGCACGTTGTAGGTGTCACCACCGGCGCCAACCATGTGTGAATGCTCTGAAAAGCTAATCATTCGCATATCACACCATCTTCTACCTGTCGGTCAAATTTCGCGTCTGTAGCACGTTATCTTCGTGGTGTAGCAATTTTAATGGCGAATAGTGTACTATGATTGTACAGAATTATACCAGAAAATGACGTATACCCTATGGCGAAATGCATACTCCACGGATAACCATTCTGCAAATAAATTCGGCTGCTGCGAAGCTCTTGCTATTGCACTAACGGAACCTGTACGGGAGGCGCACCGTATTTAGTAAGGGCTGTGCAACCAATTGCACCTTATTCGACACATAACTTTACAATTTCTCCCTAATTTATAGTCCGCTCCCACATACACCATCCCCCTCAAAAGTTCCAAGGCTTGTTTTTTTCCTGACATATAAGCGGAGCCAGCGCTTTAATAATGGTGGAAACTTGAACTACCAAACGTAAACAAAAAACGTCCATTCGACCAGTTAGTATTAAGTAGCGGGCGCGCGACTGTAGTTAGTCAACGTTACTGTGTCATAAATCGTGATGGAGAAACATCTCCAAATGAAGTGTTAAAGATATCCTGGAGAATGTTTTGAAGAAGAGAACAGTGTGTGCAAAGTGTGTCACGCACACGTTGACCCCAGATCAAGAAAGAACGACGCGCGGACGCCTGCCGAAACTTGCTTGAAATGCAAAACGCAGACAATCATCTTGTGACAAAGAACCATCACAAGGGACGCCACTTGGTGTTATCAGTACGAGTCCACCACCAGACACAAACTTATACATAAGATACAAGAGCACTAACTATTTACAACAAGTATTGAGACACATACCACTGTAATCGCGGCCCTTTTCGCAATCAGAAATATACGAACTTAACTGTGAAGAATGCTCAAAATTTCATATTGGACAAACAGGAAGGAAAGTTAGCACACGATTTAAAAAACACGCTACAATAAACGACAATAACCCATCTACCTTTGCTGCACACTTAAAGAGACACAAACCACAAAATACCCAATATAGATGAATCACTACAAATATTACATGAGCTACAGAAAGGAAGAAAACTTGGACATGATGAAAGAAACTGAAATTTACATTCATCTAAAACACAAGTCAGACAAATTTTTAAATGAACAACAAGACCTGCGAAATGGAAAATTCCTTGATTACTTTCTACCGTTTCTACGACGAAGCATTACAGAACCATACAATGCATAATTATTGCTACACTCGTTAATAAATATGACTAATGCACAATATCACGCACTTTTTACTCGATTCTCATAGTTTTCAGTACTGTTTCATCAGAGTGCTGTTATCAGTTTTATATATAAGACTTTCGAACAGCTTTTCAAAAATGTCCTGCTCTCACAATAACAAAACAAATATTTGCTATTTTTTTAAAGAAATTACATGCAGACATAGTTACATCAATGTTTTCTGTAGTTATTAATCCAGTCTCGAAACGTTTTGGACTATCTAGAACTAAATTTTACATTTATTCCTTCATTTTCCCGTTTTTCTTTTCTTTCAAGAATGTATTGCGCCTTCCTGCATACATGCCGCAGACCATAACAATAGTAACTGTATAGTTCTTGGTAAGCATCCAGATCTTTATTCTGCACAGCTCCCGGTAATGCAATAACAAGAGCTTCACTGCAGCCGAATTTATTAGCACGATGGTGACTCGTGGAGTATACGTTTCGCCCATAAAAATGCAGACAAGGTTCTGTTTCCCACAATAAGGATTCTTTATTAGGGAATCGTGGCAATATTGCGAACAAGAACACACGCCGGGACGCACTGAAGAGCTGCTCGGAAAGCTACTGGCGGAAACAGAATTGTATTCAAGGGTACGCTGCAGAATGCGGCCACGCGAAAATGTAAAATTTAATATCATGTACAGAAGCCGTTCTTTCCCACCAGTCTAATATTAAATATTAAGTAACGGCTTCGGCTTAAATGATCGAGCACTAGCTGAAATGTTTTAGCTACTGTTCGTCTGAATAAGAGTCTACATATTCTTTGAAATAAAACCGCTCCAGTTATCGAGACGTCATGTTATCACATTCCTATTGTAAAAATTGTCAAAAATTAGTTACATGCAGTAATGTTGGCGCCACTCCTGTTCCTGATTTATATAAATGATATGCCCTCTAGTATTACGGGTAACCCTAAAATATTTACGTTTGCTGATGACACTAGCTTGGTAGTAAAAAATGTTCCTTGCAACACTGGCTCGGTTTCAAATACTACAGTTCGTGAGATAAGTTCATGGCTGTAGAAAATTAACGTTAAATCACAGTAAGACTCCATTTTTACAGTTTCTAACACACAATTCAACAAAACCCTACGTTTTAATTTCACAGAATGGGCATATGACTGGTGAAACTGAACAGTTCAAATTTCTAGGTGTTCAGACAGATAGTAAACTGTCATTGAGGGCCCCACGTTCAGGATCTTGTTCAAAGACTTAATGCCGCCATTTCTGCTATTCGAACGGTGTCTGAAGTAAGTGATTGTTCGACACGAAAGTTAATCTACTTTGCTTAGTTTCATTCGCTAATGTCGTATGGTGGTATATTTTGGTTTAACTCTTTCCATTCCAGAAGGATATTTTGGGCTCGGAAACGGGCGGTTCCAGCAATAAGTGGTGTGAGTTCACGAACCTCTTGTCGGGCCGAGGGTATTCCGACATTAGCCTCTCAATATATATATATTCTTTACTGTAGTTTCTTGAATACAATATCAGCTTATTGCCAAGAATAACCAGCTTTCAGATTAGATTAGCACTTGTTCCATAGATCGTGAATACGACACTTTGTAATGATGTGGAACGTGTCAGGTTAACAAAAGGTGCCTATACAAGATATTACATGACACAAAATTTTACATGACACTTGATTTTTTTGTGGGGGTTGGAGAAATCACCCATATACTATATCCAAAAATTCATCTAATGAGTAGAAGGAGTTACCATTAAGAAATTTTTTTTTAATTTCCTTTTAAATGCTATATACTTATCTGTCAGACTTTTGACGCTATCAGGTAAGTGACCAAAGATTTTTGTGGCAGCATAATTTACCCCTTCTGAGCCAAAGTTAGATTTAACGTTGAGTACTGAAGATCATCCTTTCTCCTAGTGTTGTAACCATGTACACTGTTATTACTTTTGAATTCGTTCGTATTGTTAATAACAAATTTCGTAAGTGAATATATATACACTCCTGGAAATGGAAAAAAGAACACATTGACACCGGTGTGTCAGACCCACCATACTTGCTCCGGACACTGCGAGAGGGCTGTACAAGCAATGATCACACGCACGGCACAGCGGACACACCAGGAACTGCGGTGTTGGCCGTCGAATGGCGCTAGCTGCGCAGCATTTGTGCACCGCCGCCGTCAGTGTCAGCCAGTTTGCCGTGGCATACGGAGCTCCATCGCAGTCTTTTAACACTGGTAACATGCCACGACAGCGTGGACGTGAACCGTATGTGCAGTTGACCGACTTTGAGGGAGGGCGTATAGTGGGCATGCGGGAGGCCGGGTGGACGTACCGCCGAATTGCTCAACACGTGGGACGTAAGGTCTCTACAGTACATCGATGTTGTCGCCAGTGGTCGGCGGAAGGTGCACGTGCCCGTCGACCTGGGACCGGACCGCAGCGACGCACGGATGCACGCCAAGACCGTAGGATCCTACGCAGTGCCGTGGGGGACCGCACCGCCACTTCCCAGCAAATTAGGGACACTGTTGCTCCTCGGGTATCGACGAGGACCATTCACAACCGTCTCCATGAAGCTGGGCTACGGTCCCGCACACCGTTAGGCCGTCTTCCGCTCACGCCCCAACATCGTGCAGCCCGCCTCCAGTGGTGTCGCGACAGGCGTGAATGGAGGGACGAATGGAGACGTGTCGTCTTCAGCGATGAGTGTCGCTTCTGCCTTGGTGCCAATGATGGTCGTATACGTGTTTGGCGCCGTGCAGGTGAGCGCCACAATCAGGACTGCATACGACCGAGGCACACAGGGCCACCACCCGGCATCATGGTGTGGGGAGCGATCTCCTACACTGGCCGTACACCTCTGGTGATCGTCGAGGGACACTGAATAGTGCACGGTACATCCAAACCGTCATCGAACCCATCGTTCTACCATTCCTAGACCGGCAAGGGAACTTGCTGTTCCAACAGGACAATGCACGTCCACATGTATCCCGTGCCACCCAACGTGCTCTAGAAGGTGTAAGTCAACTACCCTGGGCAGCAAGATCTCCGGATCTGTCCTCCATTGAGCATGTTTGGGACTGGATGAAGCGTCGTCTCACGCGGTCTGCACGTCCAGCACGAACGCTGGTCTAACTGAGGCACCAGGTGGGAATGGCATGGCAAGCCGTTCCACAGGACTACATCCAGCATCTCTACGATCGTCTCCATGGGAGAATAGCAGCCTGCATTGCTGCGAAAGGTGGATATACACTGTACTAGTGACGACATTGTGCATGCTCTGTTGCCTGTGTCTATGTGCCTGTGGTTCTGTCAGTGTGATCATGTGATGTATCTGACCCCAGGAATGTGTCAATAAAGTTTCCCCTTCCTGGGACAATGAATTCACGGTGTTCTTATTTCAATTTCCAGCAGTGTATATTGTGAGGCTACAGTGAAGATCTCTAGCTCTTTAAATAAGTTTCTGCAGGATGATCTTGGACAAGCTCCAGCAATTATTCTGATTACACGCTTTTGTGCAATGAACACTCTTTTACTCAGTGATCAGTTACCTCAGAATATGATGCCATACGAAAAGAGAGAATGAAAATAGGCGTGGTAAGCTAATTTACTGGGATTTATATGGCCAAAATTTGCAATGACCCTAATAGCATAAGTAGCTAAACTCAAACGTTTCAGCAGATCTTCAGTGTGTTTTTTTCCAAAAAATGGTTCAATTGGCTCTGAGCGCTATGGGACTTAACATATGAGGTCATCAGTCCCCTAGAACGTAGAACTACTTAAACCTAACTAACCTACGGACATCACACACATCCATGCCCGAGGCAGGATTCGAACCTGCGATCGTAGCGGTCGTGGGGTTCCAGACTGTAGCGCCTAGAACCGCTTGGCCACCCTGGCCGGCTGTTTTTTCCAGTTCAACCCGTCATCAGTGCATAAAAATGTGTTAGCATGTGGACGTAATATACTGTTCCAGTCTCTTCTGTACCTAAGGTCCATCACCGTTCCCTTTGGATCCCTACGTAATTCGGTGCTCTCCGATACACACGATCGAACAGCGGAGGAGTGGTACTCAAGCGTCAACTTTAGGTTACAATATCTCCGGATGTAATATTAACATTTTACAATGCAACAAACGGCATTCATCACGTATTTGTTTATATTTTCAGATGTGCTAACAAAACTAACGGGCTTCCATTTTAAAAAACGTAGGTTTGTGTTAAAATAACATACTTCCGTGCATTTTTATATGGTTTGTATTAAGCAGTTACACTAGCCCCTCTCCTCACGTTCGGTCTGTGGAATCCATTCGTCAGTATAAGATGTGGTTTACGAAATATATCCAGCGGTAATGTTAGGTGACTCACCCCGTATAGCATTTTACGTTGAAAAACCTTTCTGGAAACCAAACTGACATTCTGTTAAAACTTTATTTTTACAAAGGTGGATTGGGCGGTAGTTGTTGACACCAGACGTATCCCTTTTTTTATGCAGTGGTTCAACAATGGCATACTTCAGTCTATCTGGGAAAATATCCTGCTTCACAGAGCTATTACATATGTGGCTAAGAATCCCACTTACCTCTTGGGAACAAGGTTTTATTATCCTGCTGAAAATGCCATCAATTCCATGTGAGCTTTTATTCTTGAGAGAGTTTATCATCTTCCTAATTTCAGAAGGAGGGGTGGGTGGAATTTCATTTGTATCAAATGGTGTGGGTAAGGCCTCTTCCATTAACTGCCTTGGTTCTTCTAGTGAACATTTAGATCCTATTTTCTCTACAACATTTAAAAAATGATTATTCAAAATGTTTTCGACTTCCGGCTTGTTGTTTGTCAAGTTTCCATTCGCTTTTATGGTCGCGACCTCAGATCATATGTATCTGCTGCTTTTCCGTGGGCATTTCCGGTGCATTTCTCCCCTTGGTATCTACAACGGTGGCTCGCAGCACCATGGGAATCCAGAAATTGCTCGACTTGAGGGTTTTTTCTTTCTTGCTGAAGCTATTCTCATGTTTGTGTATTTTTATAGCTTCCTGGTAGCTCTTCTCCACAGCAAGAACTTCCGCGTCGACGAATATTACTGTGTGGTTTGTCTCAAACGGCTCGCGGTCCGCTACGGCCTATGTCTACTCCTGCCCTGTAATGCCGCAAATGTTCGGTGATCCAGGTGTTGACTGATCTGTTCGTCCAGTCATTCCAAAGTAGACTTTTCCGCATGTACGTGGTATGCGGTATATTCCCGACATTGCAAGTTGACCCCCTTTTTTACTTTTCCGATCTAAGATACCCTTTGATCTTCTTTGTTTATAAACGGTACATACGCCGTTTTTGCGCAATATACGGCCGATTATGTCCGTCAGTCTGGGAATGTATGGCAGAAAGGCTGTAGCTGACATTTCTTTCTCTGTCACAGAGTAATGTCTTTCTGGCAAGTGAGACTGTTTGTTTACTCTTAGGACAGTGTATCTTTGACATGTTGTATTGTATGTAACTGAGATACAAACACACACGACTCCCACGCAATGGAAACATTGCTCAGGACCAGACAATCCTGCTGACCACATCTCACGTGGACTCCTCGGCTACCAAACGAACAAATTCTCTGGATATTTGGTGGCCGCCTTGGCTTACACGCCCTCCTGAATGCTGGCCAAACGATACTCCAACGACTTCCTCCGGAAGCAAAGAGGAAGAAAACTCAGAGCCAAGTCTTGTCGATATCTACGTCAAACAGCCTTCTGAACTTATTTAAATTCGGCTCATACTGGAAGCTCATTCGTATCACAGCATGGACTCTCCGCTTCCTACACAACATTCCTCAGAAGAATAAATCTTCAGGAGAACTTGCAGCCACCGAATTATCAGCTGCCAAAATGTATTGGATTCGAGTGGGCCAGAGAGATTCCTTCCTCAGAGAACTAAATGCACTTCATAGTAACTTATCACTGTCAAGAGAGTCAAAAGTCGCACTATACAATTCTTTAGTAGAAGATGGACTGATAGGTGTAGGAGGCCGACCGCAGCGCACTAACCTAAATAGGGGACAAAAACATCCTGAAACGTCCTGCACTCCTTGACGGTTCCCACCACTTCACACAATTCCTTATTCGAGAGGCAAACATCAGCTTCCATCATTTTGGTGTCCGTTCTGTACTATCCGAACTGCGAACCGAATTTTGGATCCTTAGAGCTCGTCAGGCCATCAAAAGAATCCTACACTCATGCCTCGCGTGCAAGATCTTGAGGAATCAACGAGTGCAAAAGATCGAAGCACCGCTGCCACCTGAACGAGTTTCGCCTGCCAAACCGTTTGCTATAACGGGAATAGACTTTGCTGGCCCACTATTCATCAAAGTTGGGAAGGAAACGCACAAGTCATATATCACTCTTTTCACATGTGCTACCACACGAGCTGTACACCTCTAACTCTGTACAGACTTGTCCACGGACAAGTTTCTTATGGCACGCCAGCGATTCGCCGGAACACGCGGACTGCCCCACACGATATATACAGATAACGCGAACAACATTCTAGCCCACGAATATGGAACTAGCCCAACTTTGGGAAGCATTAACCACCACAAAACCTTATCAGTTCCTCGCCCACCACGGTATTACTTGGAATTGTCTCCCGGGCGGCTTGGTGGGGAGGATGGTAGGAAAGAATGGTGGGTACTATAAAGCGTAGCCTACATCATTAGTCGTCCTGTGCAGCTGACCGTACCTTTGGAGGTCGACCAGGGTGGGTAGGATGTCACAGAGTGATGTACTTCGGGCAAGTGAGACACTGTTTGTTTACTCGTAGGACAATGTATCTTTGACATGTTGTACTGTATGTTCTGTGACTATGAAATAAAGTATTGTTAGACTGCTAATAGCTGCTCTACTGTGACTCACGACATTGTCCGAAAAGGCACTCCGCCGAATTTTTGATTCTGTCTCACGAAGATCGATAGCTCAATCTCGAAGATTATGTGTCTTCTGGGAAAGCATTGTGACATTCACGTTGAAAGATTCTCGGAATCGAAGCTTGTGGGGTCACCGAACATAAAATCATTACAACTGGAACGGAGGCAAATGACATGTAACTACATTCATTCATCCTCCCTCTTATAAATAGTTCTTGTTTCCACATGCAAAACACATATGAAACATTATTTTATCCATGGTCGATGTTAGAACACCGAGACTGTTGATATAATGCAAGATTGAAAAATTTGCAACTAGTCACTTTTTTACGATAATTTATTATACCGTTATCCGCACGAAAGTCTTTGCTAAAACCTGGAAGGAGCAATTTACGCGAAACAGATGTCCTTGTGGATGTCCATATGCAACTGGCGTCTGAAGGTGAGCAAACCAGCCTGAAACCGGTAAAGACAAAATACGAGGCGTGTTTTTGTACGTAAGTGCCGTTTTCAAATTTAAAAAAAAGGACGTGCTAAGATAGCTCAATAATTTTATTTTTACATGAAAATCTGTACCTTAATCTACGCACTGACGCCATTACAGTCTGATTTTTCCTTGTTTACGTTGTGTACTGAGTGTTTAAGGTGCCTCCGATAATCGTGAGTCCCGCTGACTGTGAGGTACGGGCTGTTATAAGATTTCTTAGTGCTAAAGGCCTAAAAGGGATCGATATTCATCGTGAGATGTGTGCAGTTTACGGAGAAAAGATTATGAGTGATAGAATTGTAAGAAAGTTGGTGAGAGCATTTAAAGATGGCCGCACAAACGTGCATGCTGAACAATGGAGTAGGCGTCCTTCGGTCATTAATGAAAGTTTGGTGCAGGAAGTGGACAAAAAAGTGAGAAAATACAATTTACTCCTTGCGGGATGACTTTCCTAATGTTTCTCCTAGTGTTTTGTATGGCATTGTGACCGAGCACTTGAATTACCGAAAATTGTGTGCACGTTGGATACCGAAAATGTTGAAGATGTGCACAAAACCAAACGTTTAGACAGTGCACTGACTGTGGTCGAGCGGTTCTAGGCGCTGCAGTCTGGAGCCGCGCGACTGCTACTGCCGCAGGTTCGAATCCTGCCTCGGGCATGGATGTGTGTGATGTCCTTAGGTTAGCTAGGCTTAAGTAGTTCTAAGTTCAGGGGACTGATGACCTCAGCAGTTAAGTCCCATAGTGTTCAGAGCCATTTCAACCATTTTTAGTGCATTGACTTTCCTTGAGAGGTATCACAACGACGGTGATGATTTCTTAAGCCAAATTGTTACGGGCGATGAAACATGGCTGGCCTACGTCACATCAGAATCAAAGCAACAGTCCATGGAAGTTGAGCAAGGGCATCGTTTTGCTGCAAGACAATGCCGGTCCGCATGTGGCGAATCAGACCAAAGATCTCATCACATCTTTTCGATGGGAAACTCTAGATTATCCTCCGTACAGCCCAGATCTTGCGCCCAGTGACTACCATCTGTTCCAGCACTTGAAGAAACACCTGGGCGGTCCGCGTGTTCAAGACGGTGAGGAAGTCAAAACAGTGGTGATGCAGTGGTTAACTAGTCAGGCAGCAGACATCTATGAGGAGGGTATTCCAATACTAGTACAACGTTATGACAAGTGCCTCATTATTGGCGGAAATTATGCATTAAAGTAGATTAAAGAACAGGCTTTCATGTAAAAAATAAAATTATTGAGATATGTTAGCACGTCTTTTTTTAATTTCAGAACGGTACTTACTTAAAAAACACGTCTTGTGAATTCCCCTACATCTATGACTGGTCGTAGTTCTTTCACGCTTTCGACGTACTCGTATATTAAATCCAAGTCCTGGTAACACTAACCGTAGATACCAGCATGCTCTGCTCTACTACTAGACAGGACAGAAATTCTTAACGTGCCTACATGGCGTCTGGGAAAGGCCGCTTATCCCAACAATTATTTCAAGCCCCCTCCACACTTTAGGACTACATCTACATCTACATCTACATGATTACTCTGCAATTCACATTTAAGTGCTGGGCAGAGGTTTCATCGAACCACAATAGTACTATCTCGCTACCATTCCACTTCCGAACAGCGCGTGGGAAAAACGAACACCTAAACCTTTCTGTTCGAGCTCTGATTTCTCTTATTTCATTTTGATGATCATTCCTACCTATGTAGGTTGGGCTCATCAAAATATTTTCGCATTCGGAAGAGAAACTTGGTGACTGAAATTTCGTAAATAGATCTCGCCGCGACGAAAAACGTCTTTGCTTTAATGACTTCCATCCCAACTCACGTATCATATCTGCCACACTCTCTTCCCTATTACGTGATAATACAAAACGAGCTCCCCTTTTTTGCACCCTTTCGATGTCCTCCGTCAATCCCACCTGGTAAGGATCCCACACCGCGCAGCAATATTCCAACAGAGGACGAACGAGTCTAGTGTAAGGTGTCTCTGTAGTGGACTCGTTGCATCTTCTAAGTGTCCTGCCAATAAAACAACCTTTGGATCGCCTGCCCCACAATATTATCTATGTGGTCTTTCCAACTGAAGTTGTTCGTAATTTTAACACCCAGGTACTTAGTTGAATTCACAGCCTTGAGAATTGTACTATTTATCGAGTAATCGAATTCCAACGGATTTCTTTTGGAACTCATGTGGATCACCTCACACTTTTCGTTATTTAGCGTCAACTGCCACCTGCCACACCATCCAGCAATCTTTTCTCAATCGGTTTGCAACTGATACTGGTCTTCGGATGACCTTACTAGACGGTAAATTACAGCTTCATCTGCGAAAAACCTACGAAAACTGCTCAGATTGTCACCCAGGTGATTTATATAGATCAGGAACAGCAGAGGTCCCAGGACGCTTCCCTGCGGAACACCTGATATTACTTCAGTTTTACTCGATGATTTGCCGTCTATTACTACGAACTGCGACCTTCCTGATAGGAAATCACGAATCCAGTCGCACAACTGAGACGATACCCCATAGGTCCGCAGCTTGATTAGAAGTCGCTTGTGAGGAACGGTGTCAAAAGTTTCCAGAAATCTAGAAACACGGAATCAACTTGAGATCAATTGTGTGATTGGATTGAAGAGTTCCTAGATAACAGATCGTAGCATGTCATTCTCAATGGAGAGAAGTCTTCCGAAGTAAGAGCGATTTCAGGTATGCCGCAGGGAGTGTCATAGGACGGTTGCTATTCACAATATACATAAATGACCTTGTGGATGACATCGGAAGTTCACTGAGGCTTTTTGCAGATGATGCTATGGTGTATCGAGAGGTTGTAACAATGGAAAATTGTACTGAAATGCAGGAGGATCTGCAGCGAATTGACGCATGGTGCATGGAATGGCAATTCAATCTCAATGTAGACAAGTGTAATGTGCTGCGAATACATAGAAAGATAGATCCCTTGCCATTTAGCTACAAAATAGCAGGTCAGCAACTGGAAGCAGTTAATTCCATAAATTATCTGGGAGTACGCATTAGGAGTGATTTAAAATGGAATGATTATATAAAGTTGATCGTCGGTAAAGCAGATGCCAGACAGATTCGTTGGAAGAATCCTAAGGAAATGCAATCCGAAAACAAAGGAAGTAGATTACAGTACGCTTGTTCGCCACTGCTTGAATACTGCTCACCAGTGTGGGATCCGTACCAGATGGGGTTGATAGAAGAGATAGAGAAGATCCAACGGAGAGCAGCGTGCATCGTTACAGGATCATTTAGTAATCGCGAAAGCGTTACGGAGATGATAGATAAACTCCAGTGGAAGACTCTGCAGGAGAGACGCTCAATAGCTCGGTACGGGCTTTTGTTGAAGTTTCGAGAACATATCCTCACCGAAGAGTCAAGCAGTATATTGCTCCCTACGTATATCTCGCGAAGAGACCGTGAGGATAAAATCAGAGAGATTAGAGCCCACACAGAAGCATACCGACAATCCTTCTTTCCACGAACTATGCGAGACTGGAATAGAAGGGAGAACCGATAGAAGTACTCAGGGTACCCTCCGCCAAACACCGTCGTGTGGCTTGCGGAGTATGGATGCTGATGTAGATGTAGATTTAGATCCACTGTCGATAGCGGCCATTAGTTCGTGCGAATAAAGAGCTCAATATAATATAAAAGGTATCCACATTCTGTTTCTGCAGGAGTTATGAACAAGGTCCAGTGGACCGCACAGTTTACCGGCAAAGCATTCCTCCAGCTTCCTTTGGTGGTATCAGTGACGCCGCTTGTGTGGACAGCATCTGGAGGATCGCAGAGTGGCCTGCATACCACGCGAAGGTCCTGGAGGAGGCGCCTCTGCCGTATTGTTGGCCGGCACTCAGGTACACAGCGGGGGGCGGCGGCCAGCTATGGCTACATCTAGCGGCAGCCGGCTGGCTTGGTTATTGGATTCCGATGCGACCGCTACGCGCCGCTCCACGTCCCTGGAGCAGCCGGCGGATTCCAGCCGGCCGCGGCCACGTGCCTCGCAACCGCAGCCACTGGAGCCTGCCTGCCCGCCAGCCCGTGGCCGGAAGGCTACAGTCGCCGACATGGGCCGCCGCGTCGCCCACCGTAGCTGTACTCCGTCCAGCCCCAATGAACACAAAAGCCGTCCAACAAAGGGACGGATGTCATTCATACACACAGGGTGTAAAGGGCACAACAGGGTGCTCCATTGATCGTGACCAGACCAAATATCTCACGAAATAAGCGGACTTGGAAGATCAGTTGAACGGTATGGATAGTGTCTTGAAACGAGAATATAAGATGAACATCACCAAAAGCAAAAGCAAAACAAGGATAATGGAATGTGGTCGAATTAAGTAGGGTGATGCTGAGGGAATTAGATTAGGAAATGAGACAATTAAAGTAGTAAAGGAATTTGCTATTTGGGGAGCAAAATAACTGATGATGGTCGAAGTAGAATGGATATAAAATGTAGACTGGCAATGACAAGGAAAGCGTTTCTGAGGAAGAGAAATTTGTTAACATCAAGTATAGATTTACGTGTCAGAAAGTCGTTCCTGAAAGTATTTGTATGGAGTGTAGCCATGTATGGAAGTGAAACATGGACGATAAATAGTTTCGACAAGAAAAGAATAGAAACTTTCGAAATGTGGTGCTACAGAAGAATGTTGAAGATTAGATGGGTAGATCACATAACTAATGATGAAGTATTGAATACAATTGGTGAGAAGAGGAGTTTGTGGCACAAGTTGACAAAAAGAAGGGACCGGTTAGTAGGACTGTTGTGGTTGGCAGGAGGGCCAACCGTGTTTTTCTAAAGGAGGCCGAAATGCACGCGTCTCAGCTCACGAAGGCTGGCGTGAGGTCTGGAATATGAAAAGGGAATTAGAATTGAGAAAAACGGACGTAGCTGGTGGAATACTTAACATTAATCCATTAATGGAGAACGTCGCTGTTTATGGTACATGATTCACAATATCAATAGTACGGATACTGGCGCCTTGCTGGGTCGTAGCAAATAACGTAGCTGAAGGCTATGCTAACTATCGTCTCGGCATATGAGAGCGTAGAAGTCAGTGAACCATCGCTAGCAAAGTCGGCTGTATAACTGTGGCGAGTGCTAGGAAGTCTCTCTAGACCTGCCGTGTGATGGCGCTCGGTCTGCAATCACTTGATAGTGGCGACACGCGGGTCCGACGTATACTATCAGACCGCGGCCGATTTAAAAGCTACCATCTAGCAAGTGTGGTGTCTGGCGGTGACACCACATTCCTCCACCGCAAATCGGCGTACGGTTGTGGCATAAGGCTTCCGCCCGCCGTGGGGAGGACCGCATGTTGACGTATGCGACGAGGTGGGGAGCCTAACAACAGGCGAGGCTGTGCCACCCGCACCCTGCCATTCGGACCGCGGGGAACTAAGAAATGCCTGAAAACCTGCTCCAGGGTGCACGCCAACATGAGGTGTATGCGCCCGTAGAGAGACAGGAGGGGCCGAAGGGTCGATGTCCATCGGGCGGTGGCAGACGACGGGCGAAGACGCCATATGGGCCGGAGCGGGCAAGAGTTCCATGTCGGTGGACAGCTGGTCACGGGAAACGATCGGCGGCGCATGACCAAGGGAGGCGCCCGGCAGTTGCAGCGACGCATCTACTGCGGGCGTCGCCTGTGGTAGAACAGGCGGCGGCGGCGGCGCGTCGCCATGGGGCTAAATGGAAGGCAGCGTCGGTAACAACTGGGGCTGAGGCGCGCCAGTAGATGAGTCCCCCGGGCGCTGACCGGACGGCACCGTCGCTGAAATCAGACGGCGAGCGGCAGATCCCGTGCGACGACAGTGGCGCAGCTGATTGAGATGCCGACGCTCCTCACCAGAGGCCCCCAAAACCTGATACATAGCGCGTCCGAGGCAGCGAAGAATGCGCCCTTCGAGCCAACGCCGTTAACCTCGGTAGTGGCGATAGTAGACAACGTCGCCTGGAGCAAAAGCAGGCGTCTGCCGCTGCACAGAACCTGAAGCGGCCGATGTAGCAAAGACATCAAGGTTCGATGATGACAACCGTGGAGCAACTCAGCCGGCGAGCGACCATCACGGGGGCGAGAGCGATACGAGGACAAAAACGGTAATAACGCGTCCTCCCAAGAATGTGACTCTTTTAATGTCAACATCTGTGACTTGAAAGACTTGACAAATCGTTCAGCGGCACCGTTTGACTGTGGCGAAAACGCCGCGGACGTCAGATGTTGAATACCATTGACCTTGCAGAATGACTGAAATTCTGCGGACATGAATTGTGGGCAATTGTCGGAAACAATATTCTATAGTCTGTGGAAGACCTTTAATGCAAAAGATAGCGGATAACGCTTGGATGGTGGCAGATGACGTCGTGGAAGACATCCGCCAAAAAAAAGGAAAATTACTGAATGAATCTACCACAACCAACCATCGAGCATTGCAGAAGGGACCAGCAAAATCGATGTGTAAGCGTTGCCAAGGGGAAGTGGCTTTTGGCCATGCAAAGAATTTCCGCGGTGGTGCTGATTGTTGTTCGGCACACACCATGCAAGAAGAGCACAAATTCGTAATCGCGGCATCGATTCCGAACCAAGTACAGTGCTGCCGAGAAAGTTGTCTCGTTCTCACTATACCCCAATGTCCTTTGTGGAGAAGCTGAAAGACAGAGGACTGTAACGAACGTGGTACCACGACCCTGGACTGATCATTATCAGAATGCAACAGCAAAAAACACCACGTCGTACAAAAAGTCTCTCTTTGTGAGCAAAAAATCGGCGAACCAACGTGTCCTCGATCCGTGACTTTGACAAGGGCCATTGCGTAGCAACAAAACGCAGAACGGGAGCAAGGACAAGGTCGGCAGCTGTGGCTGTAGCTACACGACGAAAATCAATCGGAATCGATTCGACCACGTCATCGGTTTCCGCATCAATGAACATGCAAGCAAGTTCGGAGGAATCGAATGCCCTATCCTCAGCAACAGGCAAGCGGGACAACGCATCGGCGTTTCCGTACTTAGCAGTGGACCGATACAAGATATCGTAGCGGTACTGCGAGAAGAAAATAGACCAGCGAATGAATTTCTGCGCTGTACGTGGAGATACCGGCTCGGTTGGATGAAAAAGCGATGTCAGAGTTTTGTGGTCTGTGATTATGGTAAAGTGACGACCATACAAGAAATTATGAAACTTTGTAACACCAAATACGAGAGCCAGTGCTTCTTTCTCGATCTGTGAATAATTTCTTTGCGCAGACGAGGGCAGTTTGGGCGCAAAGGCAATAGGGTGATCGTGCGATCCATCTTTGTGCGCAAGCACAGCACCGATCCCGAAATCCCCTGCATCCACCATCAACAAAAGGGGCTTCTGGGGATCGAATGGCGTAAGGCAAGCATTGGAAAGCAAGGCCGATTTCAACTGGCGAAAGGCGCGTTCGCATTCCGTCTGCCAGACGAACGGAACACCCTTACGGCGTAAGCGATAAAGTGGAGCTGAAATGGAACAGGCGTGTGGAACATATTTATGATAATAGTTGATTTTTCCTAGCACACTCTATAGGTGCTTCAAATTCTGCGGCGAAGGCAAGTCTTGTATGGCACGAAGGTGCGTTGGACTGCGATGTATGCGTTGGGCATTGAGTACGTGTCCCAAGTATGGCAAGTCCCGACCAAAAAACACACATTTGTCCTTTCGCAAGCGAAGACCATTTTGTCGCAAGACCTGAAATAATGTTCTGAGATTGGCCAAATGTACTTCTTCCGTCTTTCCAGAGATCACAATATCGTCCAGATAATTTGCTACGGTAGGGACCGACGCACAAACAGTTTGTAGATATTGCTGAAACAATGCAGGGACGGATGCACACCCGAATGGCAGTCGTTTGAAGCGATACAACCCAAGATACGTGTTAACCACCAAAACGCGCTGGGATTTTTCGGCCACCAGTATTTGCAAGTACGCATCTGCCAGGTCCAACTTCGAAAAATATTTACCCGGGCACAGTTTGTCAAAAAGATCTTCCGGGCAGGGTAAAGGAAAATTTGCAATCACTAGTTGTGCATTCACTGTTTTCGTCCACACAAAGTCTCAACTTTCCGGAAGGTTTTGGCAAAAATTACTAAGGGTGATGCCCAGAGAGAAGCCTGCACACGTTCAGTTACACCTTGTGATTCCAAATCGTGTAATCTTATGGCAACCTCAACCCGCAATGCGTGGGGAACATTGCGCTCTCTGAAAAATTTCGGTTGCGCGGTTACTTTCAGTTCCAAATGTGCTTTATAGTTCTTAGCGCAACCGAGGCCCGGTGCAAAATTATCTGCAAATTCTTCATATAGACGAGAAACACTGTCTGAACTCACAGTCTGGTTCACTGAGAGGACCTGTTCGACTATAGACAAGTTAAACAACTGAAATAAATCTAAACAAAACAAGTTCACTGCAGAAGAAGAACGAAGGACGTAAAATGACAAGTTTTGTTTGTCCTTTGTATGTTGCAAGAAGGCTGCACTGTCCTAACACAGGGATCTTTTGTCCTGAATAGCTACGTAATTTAACATTTACAGCGCGCAACGGAGGTGTGCCTAGCAGTTTGTAAGAGTTTCGATTGATCAGTGAAACTTCAGCACCAGTATCGAGCTGGAATGGTATCACTTTGCCGTTAATGTCCAAGTCTACAAAAAGTTTATTGTCCTGCTGACGACAAGAGCGACTGTCTCGTGCAACGTGAACTGAGACTGGTACATAATCACTTGCGACTTGATGGGATTTCCGGCGATGTCGACGCACACTATTTTTGGGACGAACACAGTCACGGTTAGAGAGAATGGAATGACTACATTAATTTCCATGGGCGAAGTTTCGCAAGCCTGAGTATCCTTGGTTCGATTCCGATTCCGGCGGGAAGCAAAGGGCCTGGAACGGTTTTGAGCTTCCGGTCTGAGTTTTTTCTGGCAAACACTCTGAACATGTCCTTTTTTATTATAATAAAAGCAAATAGCTTGGCGTGAAAGGCAATTCTCACGCGAATGTTTAGTAGCACATCGCGGGCATGATTTGATCACTACATTTCCTTGCCTGCGCGGCACACGTGGCTGAGAGCCTGGCGGCAGCTGTTCCGTGCAGCTCGCCCGGCGGCAAAGTCAAGTGTGTCCTGCCGATCCAATATGTCCATCACTTGTTGAAGGGAGGGATTTGCTAGTTTCAAAATCTGTTCCCTTATACGAACATCAGAAACTTTCTGTGCAATTGCATCCCGTACCATAGTATCTGAATAAGGGAGTCCACATTGACAGTCAAAAGCACGATCCCTAGCAAGGCCTTCCAAGGTTACAACCCACTCCCGATTAGTCTGACCTGCCGTACGTTTTGTACGAAAGAAGATATACCGTTTGGCAACTACATTGACTGATTCTTTGAAATATGCATCTAAGGCAGACATAATTTCTTCGTAGGACAGAGTTGCGACGTCGCGTCGGGGAAATAATTTGACTATCACACGGTACGTATTCACGCCGACGGAAGACAACAGAAATGGCTGCCGCTCGTTACCTTGAATTCTGCAGGCGGCGAGATGGAATCCAAATTGGCGTGACCACTCTGTCCAGCTCTCCAGTGCAGCATCAAAAGGTCGAAAAGTGGGTGCAACAGCGTGTTGTGCCTGCGTTAGCGGTGAAGCGGCTGCTGCCGCATCGTTTTGTATCGCACGTTGACCCTGGACGAGCTGTCCAAGGGCATCAAGTAAGGCCTGCGTCTGCTGATTCTGTAAGCGATAAAATTCGGACAGTACATCTGGAGATTGTGGCGAAGCCATTACATAAGTAAATCAGGGCAATATCGATAAGAACATTTTTACTCCCGTCGCCAATGTTGTGGTTGGCAGGAGAGCCAACCGTGTTTTTCTAAAGGAGGCTGAAATGCACGCGTCTCAGCTCACGCCGGCTGGCGTGAGGTCTGGAACTTGACAAGGGAATTAGAATTCACAAAAACGGACGCAGCTGGTGGAATACTTAACTTTAATCCATTAATGGAGAACGTCGATCTTTGTGGTACATGATTCACAATATCAATAGTACGGATACTGGCGCCTTGCTAGGTCGTAGCAAATAACGTAGCTGAAGGCTACGCTAACTATCGTCTCGGCATATGAGAGCGTAGAAGTCAGTGAACCATCGGTAGCAAAGTCGGCTGTACAACTGGGCGAGTGCTAGGAAGTCTCTCTAGACCTGCCGTGTGGCGGCGCTCGGTCTGCAATCACTGATAGTGGCGACACGCGGGTCCGACGTATACTACCGGACCGCGGCCGATTTAAAAGCTACCACCTAGCAAGTGTGGTGTCTGGCGGTGACACCACAAGGACATGTTCTGAGGCACCAAGGGATCACAAATTTAGCATCGGAGAGCAGCGTGGAGGGTAAAAATCGTAGAGGGAGACCAAGAGATAAATACACTAAGCAGATTCAGAAGGATGTAGGTCGCAGTAAGTACTGGGAGATGAAGAAACTTGCACAGGATAGAGCAGCATGGAGGGCTGCATAAAACCAGTGTCAGGACTGAAGACCACAACAACAACAACACGCGTCAGACGAAAAACCTGTCTGGCTTGAAGGGGGAAACCAGATGGCGCTATGGTTGGCTCTCAAGATGGCGCTGCCGTAGGTTCAAAAATGCCTCTGTGCACTATAGGACTTAACTTCTCAGGTCATCAGTTCCCTAGGATATAGAACTACATAAACCTAACTAACCTAAAGACATCACACACATCCATGCCCGAGGCAGCATTCGAACCTGCGACCGTAGCGGTCACGCGGTTCCAGACTGAAGCGCCTAGAACCACACGGCCACACCGGCCGGCGCTGCCATAGGTTCAAATGGTTCAAATGCCTCTCAGTACTATGGGACTTACCTTCTGAGGTCATCAGTCCCCTAGGACTTAGAACTACTTAAACCTAACTAATAGGGACATCACACACATCCTTGCCCGAGGCAGGATTCGAACTTGCGACCGCAGTGGTCCCGCGGTTCTACACTGAAGCGCCTAGAACCACTCGGCCACTCCAGTCGGCTGCTGCCATAGGTCAAACGGATATCAACTGCGTTTCTTAAAATCTTTTTTTTGCATATTCGTGTACTAACTAAAGAAATATGAATATTTTAGTTGGACCACTTTTTTCGCTTTGTGGTAGACGACGCTGTAATAGTCAGAAACATATGGCTCACAATTTTAGACGAATAGTTGGTAACAGGTACGTTTTTTAAATTAAAATACAGAACATAGGTACGCCTGAACAATTTATTTCGGTTGTTCCAATGTGATACATGTACCATTGTGAACTTATCATTTCTGACAACGCATGCTCTTACAGCGTGATTATCTGTAAATACCACATTAATGCAATATGTGCTCAAGATCATGTCCGTCAACCTCAATGCATTTGGCAATACGCGTAACGACATTCCTCGCATCAGCGAGTAGTTCGCCTTCCGTAATGTTCGCACATGCACTGACAACGTGCGTATATATTTCTTCATGCGTTGTCGGTGGATCACGATGGTAAATAGCCTTCATCTTTCGCCACAGAAAGTAATCCGGGGACGTCAGAGCCGGTGAACGTGCGGGCCAATGGATGGTGCCTCGACGAACAACCACCTGTCATGAAATATGCTATTCAGTACCGCTTCAACCGCACGCGAGCTATGTGCTGGACATCTATCGTGTTGGAAGTACATCGCCATTCTGTCATGCAGTGAAACATCTTGTAGTATCATCGGTAGAAAGGAAATCAGCATGCATTGCACCATTTAGATTCCCACCGATAAAATGGGCGCCAATTATCCTTCCTCCCATAATGTCGCACCATACATTAACCCGCCAAGGTCGCTGAAAAAAAAAATGGTTCAAATGGCTCTGAGCACTATGGGACTCAACTGCAGTGGTCATTAGTCCCTAGAACTTAGAACTACTTAATCCTAACTAACCTAAGGACATCACACACATCCATGCCCGAGGCAGGATTCGAACCTGCGATCGTAGCAGTCGCACGGTTCCGGACTGCGCGCCTAGAACCGCGAGACCACCGCAGCCGGCAAGGTCGCTGATGTTCCATTTGTCGCAGCCATTGCGGATTTTCCGTTGCCCAATAGTGCATATGATGCCGGTTTACGTTACCGCTGTTGGTAAATGGCGCTTCGTCGCCAAATAGAAAGCGTGCATAAAATCTGTCATCGTCCAGTAATTTCTCTTGTGCCCAGTGGCAGAACTGTACACGACGTTCAAAGTCGTCACCATGCAATTCCTGCTGCATAGAAATATAGTACGGGTGCAATCGATGTTGATGTAGCATTCTCAACACCGACGTTTTCGTGATTCCCGATTCTCGCGCAATTTGTCCGTTCTTGATGTGCGGATAAGCCACGACAGCAGCTAAAACACCCACTTGGGCATCAGCATTTGTTGCAGGTCGTGGCTGATGTTTCACATGTAGCTGTACACTTCCTGTTTCCTTAAATAACGTAACTATCTGGCGAACGGTCCGTACACTTGGATGATGTCATCGCCGGCCGGCGTGGCCGAGCGGTTCTAGTCGCTTCAGCCTGGAACCGCGCGACGGCTACTGTCGCTGTTTCGAATCCTGCCTCGGGCATGGATGTGCGTGAGTCCTTAGGTTGGTTAGTTGTAAGTAGTTCTAAGTTCTAGGCGTCCGATGACCTCAGATGTTAAGTCCCACAGTGCTAAGGCTCAGAGCCATTTGAAGCATTTTTTATTATGATGCCGTCGAGGACACCGAGCAGCCCGTTGGGCAGTTTGATCACAATAGCCATTCATCAACACGATATCGACCTTTTCCGCTATTGGTAAACGCTCATTTTAACAAGGGTAATGTACCAAGATGCAAATACCGTCCGCAGTGGCGGAATGTTACGTGATACCACGTACTTACCCGTTTGTGACTATAAAAGCGCCATCTATCACAAAGCGAAAAAAGTGGTCCTACTAAAACATTCATATTTCTTTATGTACTACACGAATATGTAATAAAATGGGGGCTCCTTTTTTTAAAAAAACGTTGTTGACATCCATTTGACCTATGGCAGCGCCATCTAGCGGGCTAACCATAGTGCCATCTGGTTTTCCCCTTCAAACTAGACGAGTTTCGTTCCTTGTAGTTTTTTCGTTTGATGCTTATTTCGTGAGATATTTGGTCCAGTCACTATCAATGGACCATCCCGTATACAGGAAGACGCAACCCTCAGCTTCTTTCGAGAAAAGCAAATTTGCAAATTCTTTCACGTATTCGTATATTTTGTATGGTCAGTAGTATTCGAGAAGTAGGCCTTCGAGCGCGTTAAGCGATTAGATTCAGGAGGGCTAGGTCTGTGCATCGAATACCCTTTCCTGCGTTTCTTTACTTTCTTCCCACATAACTCCTACGATCGTGCCGACTGTCGTTATTGAAAGATTCGTTTATTATTTTCATAAACCTTATCCTAAAAATAGAAGAAATTATACTATTGGCCATTAAAATTGCTACTCCAAGAAGAAATGCAGATGATAAACGGGTATTCATTGGACAAATATATTATACTAGAACTGACATGTGATTACAATTTTCACGCAATTTGAGTGCATAGATCCGGCGAAATCAGTACGCGGAACAACCACCTCTGGCCGTAATAATGGCCTTGATACGCCTGGGCATTGAGTCAAACAGAGCTTGGATGGAGTGTACAGGTACAGCTGCCCATGCAGTTGCAACACGGTACCACAGTTCATCAAGAGTAGTGACTGGCGTATTGTGACGACCCATTTATTCGGCCACCGTTGACCAGACGTTTTTAGTTGGTGACAGATATAGAGAATGTGCTGGCCAGGGCAGCAGCGAACATTTTCTGTATCAAGAAAGGCCCGTCGATGACCTGCAAAATGCGGTCGTGCATTATCCTGCTGAAATTTAGGGTTTCGCAAGGATCGAATGAAGGGTAGACCTACGGGATGTAACACATCTGAAATGTAACGTCCACCGTTCAAAGTGCCGTCAATGCGAGCAAGAGGTGACTGAGACGTGTAACCAATGGCACCCCATACCATCACGCTGGGTGGTACGCCAGTATGGCGATGACGAATACACGCTTCCAATGTGCGTTCACCGCAATGTCGTCAAACACATATGCGACCATCATGATGCTGTAAACAGAACCTGGATTCATCCGAAAAAATGACGTTTTGCCATTCGTGCACCCAAGGTCGTCGTTGAGTACACCATCGCAGACACTCCTGCCTGTGATGCAGCGTCAAGGGTAACCGCAGCCATGGTCTCCGAGCTGATAGTCCATGCTGCTGCAAACGTCATCGAACTGTTCGTGCAGATGATTTTTGTCTTGCAAATATCCCCATCTGTTGACTCAGGGATCGAGACGTGGCTGCACGATCCGTTACAGCCGTGCGGATAAGATGCCTGTCATCTCGGCTGCTAGTGATACGAGGGATCCAGCACGGCGTTTTGTTATCCTCATCAACCCACCGATTCCATATTTGCAACACGAGCAGCAACGTTGCGATATGATAAACTGCAATCGCGATAGGCTACAAAACGACCTTTATCAAAGTCGGAAACGTGATGGTACGTATTTCTCCTCCTTACACGAGGCATCACAACAACGTTTCACCAGGAAATGCCGGTCAACTGCTGTTAGTGAATGAGAAATCGGTTGGAAACTTTCCTCATGTCAGCACGTTGTAGGTGTCCCCACTGGCACCAACCTTGTGTGAATGGTCTGAGAAGCTAATCATTTGCATATCACAGCATCTTCTTCCTGTCGGTTAAATTTCGCGTCTGTAGCACATCGGCTTCGTGGTGTAGCAATTGTAATGGCCAGTAGTGTACTTTTTGTGATGAGGCTGGAAAAGATTGATACAAAATACTTTCTATTACATCAGTGTAGCAACATTATTTGTATTATTTTATTTGCATATGTGGGAAGTATAATACATAATCTATGGAACACTCTACGAAGCAGGATGATGGTGATATTAGAAATATTGAAAACAGTTGTTATTGGGACATACAGTACTTCTAATGAACCCCGTATTTTGGGTGTGCATGGATTTTTCAGTGTTTTGGGTCATCACGCGATGTGTCGGCGTACCATGCATACCTGTTGTTGAATTAGGTGGGAATGAAATAAAAAAAGAGTTCGAGAAGCGAGATTCAGTCCACAGATTTCGCTCTATTTAAACTCCCTTTTTAACCAATTTTGTTCAACATTGTTCTCAACATTTTATCTGGGCAGACGTTGCACGAATCGCTTTAATTTCAGCGCTGAGCACTTCATTCAGTTTTTTTTGTTACAGAGGACACCCAGCCCTGTGACCGTACACGCTGAGCTATTGTGCATGCAGCTTAGCACCGGAATACTTAATCAGTAGCGTGCATACGAAGTGTGTAAACTCGAGTAAAATATTCAAACTCTATTTTCTCAAAGACGATTGAGACTTACGTCTTGCTATTTATATAACTGAAGCCCCAGTCGTGCCCTACGCAGCCTGTCAGTTCAGCCAAGACAGAACCGTGTTAAGCTAGAAGGCCCTACGATAAGGGACGAACACCCATGTCGCCACTAACAGCAGGACCACCCCCCTCCCCCCTCCCCCAACCCATGTTAAAAGATAGAGCCCTCCAGAAGAACAGTATAGATCTTACGATAACACTAAAAGGGCCAAACCAGCTGCAAGTTTTAGCGTGAAATCGGTGAGGCAAAGTTCGTATAATCCCCTTGTAAGCATGATTACTGGTCAGTCGTCGGCCACAGTGCACCGACACCTTTTACTTACATGAAAAAGAAGCATTGCACTACCTTAGTAACTACAGTAGCGGAGTGCTGCCGAGTGTATCTATGGCTGGAGTCGCAAACGATGTCGGTCGAGTTTATGCTCGTTCTGCGCACCTACGTCACGCATTCTCTGACAGCCATTGAGCTCTCAGTGGTGTTCTGAGCGCTCTTCTGTTGTCATACCCAATGCGAACACTGAACGTGAACGTAGCGAGCTATTTAGTGAACTTTCATTTCGTTTGTTTCGGATTGTCGTGGTACATGGTGGTGGTGAGAGATGAATTCTACACAAACAAGTGAGAAACATACACTAAGTGATCAAAGGCATCGGGCTGAAAATGGCTTACAAGTTGGTGACGGCCTCCACGGATATGGTGGTGGCTCACCCTTAGCCTAGATGACAGCTTCCGCTGTCGCAGGCATACGTTCAGTCAGGGGCTGGAAGGTTTCTTGAGAAATGATAGCCCATTTTCCACAGAGTGATGCACTGAGGAGAGATATCGATGTTGGTCGGTGAGGCCTGGCACGAAGTCGGCGTTCCAAAACATCCCAAAGGTGTTCCATATGATTCAGGTCAGGACCCTACGCAGTCCAGTCCATTACAAGGATGTTATTGTCGTGTAACCACTCCACCACAGGACGTGCATTACCAGCAGGTACTCGATCGTGTTGAAAAATGCATTCGGCCATCCACGAATCGCTGTTCAACAATGGAAAGCAAGAAGGTGCTAAAAATATCAATGTAGGCCTGTGCTGTGATAGTGCCACGCAAAAAACAAGGAGTGCAAGAACCCTTCATGAAAAACACGACCACACCGTAACACCACCGCTTCCAAATTTTACAGTTGGCGCTACACACTGTGGCAAATGACGTTCACCGGACATTCGCCATACCCACACCCTGCCATCGGATGGCCACATTGTGTATCGTGATTCGTCACTCCACACAACGTTTTTCCACTTTTCAGTGGTCTAGTGTTTACGCTCCTTACACCAAGCGAAGCTTCGTTTGGCATTAACCGGCGTGATGTGCGGCTCGACCACGAAATCCAAGTTTTCTCACCTCCCACTGTAAGGTGTCAGGCAAATCCAACACCTTCCATGAAAGCCCTTACATGATAAGCAGATCCAGTAGTATGGCACATAGCTCCGAATAAATCGTGATATTAAATTAACCAAAGTAATACGAGTAACGAGTGAGCAAATGGAATACCACAGACTAACACAAGAATGCCTAAATGCATGTCATACCTTCCCACCGTGAGACAGACGCAGTTCAGAGGGGAGAAACGAGAACAGAAGCCAAGAGCAGAACGGTGTTAAGCCAGAAGGCCCTACGTTAAGGGAGGAACACCCACATCGCCACTAACAGCCAGGACCACCCCCCCCCCCCCCCCCAGCCCATGTTAAAAGATAGAGCCCTCCAGAAGAGCAGTATAGATCTTACGATAACACTAAAAGGGCCACACCAGCTGCAAGTTTTAGGGTGAGACTTTTTCGCGTTACTGTTACGTTGCAAACGTTAAAAACTTTGCCCCGCCACGAAAAGTATAACGTTTCTCATTGGATAGACAGAATTTTTGTAGACGGAGCTTAAGGTTAACATTGAGAACCCTGATTGGTCAGATGAAAACATAGCCAGATTTTTTTTTTCAAACCAACTTCGGTAAATTGTAGTAACGAGAAGATAGGACAGAGTTGCTTCGGAGACGGCGAGCTGTATGGAGCTGCGCCGGCCGCCGCCCCCTGACAAACATCAACAAGGTAATGAACGGACTTGATGCCGCATTTTTGAGCGCATAAGGCTTCACTCAGAACTGCAGAAGTCTCGTCTGTTACATCCGCTTTTTATGTAATACTAGTGTCGATCGTCAATGTATTCAAATTTGCTACATAAGTTAAAATCTGAAACGCGATGATTTTTCTGTTATATAATTATTGGGAAGCCACATCAGCCACTGTAATTTACGACAAGTTAGATAAGTAATTAAAGATAATTGAGAGTCACTATAGACCACTTTGATAGTTTTCTCTTTTGTGAAACTTAATTTAAACCTAGATTATAGATGTGATATGGCATAGGTCATCGTTCGATCCATTGTAGAACTTGGAAACCCACTCAGGGAATATTCGTTCACATTTTTGTTGAACGTAGTTGGTTTTAATCATCCTGTGTTAAAATATTTCCTTTTATCAATAGTGAAATTTATAAACTATGTTTTGTGAGTAGAACAAAATTTCCAATGGCAAAGTAAAAAGAGGAAAGCCTTGAACCCCTTCCACAAAATTTAGTTAGCATTAAGATTCTTTTACAGGGAGTGCAGTGGAGCTGACGTTGAAATCATTAAGTATTTGGTTATATCATCGCTAGTCTAACTGAACTCTTCTGAACTCTACATGTCATGTGTGGTCTGGCGTCTCCTTACCTGCAACAGGTCCCAGGTTCAAACTAGTCAATTCCAAAAAAAAAGGAGAAAAAGATAGAGAAAGAAAGACGCTTAGAGCGTCGTTGCGCGAAAGTGGTAGCGAGACACGACATAGAACAAACAGACAACACGCAGAATGTTAGACCACCTAACTGCGATAGTACTTGCAGTGGATTGTGATGCAGTTTGGAATTCCTGTGTGATGGTCTGGATAGATGTCTGCCTATTACACATTACGACCCTCTTCAACTGTCGGTAGTCTCTATCAGTCAACAGACGAGGTCGGTCTGTACGCTTTTGTGCTGTACGTGTCCTTTCATGTTTCCATTTCACTATCTCATCGGAAACAGTGGACCTAAGCATGTTTAGGAGTGTGGAAGTCTCGCGTACAGAGGTATGACACAAGTGATACCAATCACCTGACCACGTTCGAAGTTTCGCGAAGCGCCCCATCCTGCTCTCTCACGATGTCTACTGAGGTCGATGATGTGGAGTACCTGGCAGTAGGTGGCAACACAATGCACCTAATATGAAAAACGTATGTCTTTGGAGTGTCCGGTTACTTTTGATCACATAGTTTGCAGTGTACACGCTTGCACCAAGCTCAAAGCACGCGTATGTGAGTACCGAAAATGTCACTTGGGACATGTAACAGTGCAATCCCCGTCCGTTATCTGACCTGCGCCATCCGCCATCATTCGTCGATCGGACTCCAATTTGTGCGAGATGGGGAAGCGACCTGTAGGGTTGCAATATGAGCTGTTGCTGGCAAGATCACAGCCCCACATGAGGCGAACCCATACTACCACGTCAGCCCAAAGTCGGCGCAGCATAGAGTTCTATCTTGTCGGCGATGCCGAGGAGATGCGTGTCGGAAGGATGTGCATAACACATGAAGTGTGACACACTGCCGCGAACAGTCCCGATGTTTTTCCTACACTGATTTCAAGCAGAAAAAGAATGAGTGTTACTGCCCAGGTAATGTAGTGCCGAAGTCTGACGCGATATAGAGAGTCTTTATTATTGGTTGCATTTCGTACAGCATTCCTCTGATAGCGGCCCTGGAGTTAGAGTAGGTTAGTAGGCTGCGGGTGAGGTAGACTGAGACAACGGAACGCTGCGACAGCACAACAGAAGCAGGTGGCGACGGGATTTTCGCCGACGTAAATCATGTGTCAGCTTCTGGCTTGTCTAGAACACCGCACGCGACCCTGGGCGGCTGGCAGGAACGCACCGGCTCTTAGAGTCGAACCCAGTACCCTCAGAGACTAGATGGAGCGTCAGGCACTGGCTTTGACGGAGCGGCATTGACTCGGAGGGTCCACTCCAGGTCCCGGAGATAAGCTCTTCGCCTAATTAGTAATGCTGCTCGATCAGTCTGTAGTAGCTTAGCCGCACTCTCGACCGATGATTGGTGCCGGGGCCGTAACGGTCGATGTTAATACCGGTACCAGCTGACGTGCTTCTGTGATCTCCATCTACTTGCCTATTCTGCAATTCACAATTAAGTACCTGCCGGAGGGTTTAACAAACCACCTTCAAGCTCTTCCTCTACTACTCCACTCTCGAACAGCGTGCGCCGCGCGGGATTAGCCGAGCGGTCTCAGGCGCTGCAGTCATGGACTGTGCGGCTGGTCCCGGCGGAGGTTCGAGTCCTCCCTCGGGCATGGGTGTGTGTTTGTCCTTAGGGTAATTTAGGTTAAGTAGTGTGTAATCTTAGGGATTGATGAGTTTAGCAGTTAAGTCCCCTAAGACTTCACACACATCTGAACAGCGTGCGAGAAAAATGAGCACCTAAATACTTCCGTGCGAGCTCTGTTTTTTTTCCTATTTTATTACGATGATAATTTTCTCATTAAGTACACAAAAATCAATAAAATATTTTCGCTTTCACACGAGAAAGGTAGTGACTGAAATTTCTTGAAACGATCTCGCGTCATCGAGGTCGGTTTTTCAATAACTGCCACCTCAGCTCGCGTGCCATATCTGTGAACTCTCTCCACTATTCCGCAATAATACAAATCAAGCTGTCCTTTGAAATTTTACGATGTTTTCCGTTAGTACTGTCATAGGTTCGCTTTCCCCACAATATTATCTATGTCGTCCTTACAGTTTAAGTTATTTGTGATTGTAATCCAGAAGTATTTAGTTGAAGTAATAGCCTTTAGATCGTACACTCCTGGAAATTGAAATAAGAACACCGTGAATTCATTGTCCCAGAAAGGGGAAACTTTATTGACACATTCCTGGGGTCAGATACATCACATGATCACACTGACAGAACCACAGGCACATACACACAGGCAACAGAGCATGCACAATGTCGGCACTAGTACAGTGTATATCCACCTTTCGCAGCAATGCAAGCTGCTATTCTCCCATGGAGACGATCGTAGAGATGCTGGATGTAGTCCTGTGGAATGGCTTGCCATGCCATTTCCACCTAGCACCTCAGTTGGACCAGCGTTCGTGCTGGACGTGCAGACCGCGTGAGACGACGCTTCATCCAGTCCCAAACATGCTCAATGGGGGACATATCCGGAGATCTTGCTGGCCAGGGTAGTTGACTTACACCTTCTAGAGCACGTTGGGTGGCCCGGGATACATGCGGACGTGCATTGTCCTGTTGGAACAGCAAGTTCCCTTGCCGGTCTAGGAATGGTAGAACGATGGGTTCGATGACGGTTTGGATGTACCGTGCACTATTCAGTGTCCCCTCGACGATCACCAGAGGTGTACGGTCAGTGTAGGAGATCGCTCCCCACACCATGATGCCGGGTGTTGGCCCTGTGTGCCTCCGTCGTATACAGTCCTGATTGTGGCGCTCACCTGCACGGCGCCAAACACGCATACGACCATCATTGGCACCAAGGCAGAAGCGACTCTCATCGCTGAAGACGACACGTCTCCATTCGTCCCTCCATTCACGCCTGTCGCGACACCACTGGAGGCGGGCTGCACGACGTTGGGGCGTGAGCGGAAGACGGCCTAACGGTGTGCGGGACCGTAGCCCAGCTTCATGGAGACGGTTGCGAATGGTCCTCGCCGATACCCCAGGAGCAACAGTGTCCCTAACTTGCTGGGAAGTGGCGATGCGGTCCCCTACGGCACTGTGTAGGATCCTACGGTCTTGGCGTGCATCCGTGCGTCGCTGTGGTCCGGTCCCAGGTCGACGGGCACGTGCACCTTCCGCCGACCACTGGCGACAACATCGATGTACTATGGAGACCTCACGCCCCACGTGTTGAGCAATTCGGCGGTACGTCCACCCGGCCTCCCGCATGCCCACTATACGCCCTCGCTCAAAGTCCGTCAACTGCACATACGGTTCACGTCCACGCTGTCGCGGCATGCTACCAGTGTTAAAGACTGCGATGGAGCTCCGTATGCCACGGCAAACTGGCTGACACTGACGGCGGCGGTGCACAAATGCTGCGCAGCTAGCGCCATTCGACGGCCAACACCGCGGTTCCTGGTGTGTCCGCTGTGCCGTGCGTGTGATCATTGGTTGTGCAGCCCTCTCGCAGTGTCCGGAGCAAGTATGGTGGGTCTGACACAACGGTGTCAATGTGTTCTTTTTTCCATTTCCAGGACTGTATAATCCAAAGTTAGCGGATTCCTTTTAGTACTCGTGTGGATGACTTCACACTTTTCATTATTTAGAGTCAACATCCGCTTTTCGCATCTTACAGATATCTTGTCTAAACCATTTTCCAACTGATTTTGGTGTTCTGATGGCTTTACAACACCGTAAATGACTTCATCATCTGCAGACAATCAAAGATGACTGTTCCGATTTCCTCCTGAATCATTGATGTAGGTTAGGAGTAGTAGAGGCCCTGTAAAAGTTCCTTGGAGAATGGTAGGTATCTCTTTCTACATCTACATGACTACTCTGCAATTCACATTTAAGTGCTTGGCAGAGGGTTCATCGAACCACAATCATACTATCTCTCTACTATTCCTCTCCCGAACAGCGAGCGGGAAAAACGAACACCTAAACCTTTCTGTTCGAGCTCTGATTTCTCTTATTTTATTTTGATGATCATTCCTACCTATGTAGGTTGGGCTCAACAAAATATTTTCGCATTCGGAAGAGAACGTTGGTGACTGAAATTTCGTAAAAAGCTCTCGCCGCGACGAAAAACGTCTATGCTGTAATGACTTCCATCCCAACTCGTGTATCATACCTGCCACACTCTCTCCCCTATAACGCGATAATACAAAACGAGCTGCCCTTCTTTGCACCCTCTCGATATCCTCCGTCAATCCCACCTGGTAAGGATCCCACACCGCGCAGCAATATTCTAACAGAGGACGAACGAGTGTAGTGTAAGCTGTCTCTTTAGTGGACTTGTTGCATCTTCTAAGTGTCCTGCCAATGAAACGCAACCTTTGGCTCGCCTTCCCGACAATATTATCTATGTGGTCCTTCCAACTGAAGTTGTTAGTAATTTTAACACCCAAGTACTTAGTTGAATTGACAGCCTTGAGAATTGTACTATTTATCGAGTAATCGAATTCCAACGGATTTCTTTTGGAACTCATGTGGATCATCTCACACTTTTCGTTATTTAGCGTCAACTGCCACCTGACACACCATACAGCAATCTTTTCTAAATCGCTTTGCAGCTGATACTGGTCTTCGGATGACCTTACTAGACGGTAAATTACAGCATCATCTGCGAACAGTCTAAGAGAACTGCTCAGATTGTCACCCAGGTCATTTATATAGATCAGGAACAGTAGAGGTCCCAGGACGCTTCCCTGGGAACACCTGATATTACTTCAGTTTTACTCGATGATTTGCCGTCTATTACTACGAACTGCGACCTTCCTGACAGGAAATCACGAATCCAGTCGCACAACTGAGACGATACCCCATAGCTCCGCAGCTTGATTAGAAGTCTCTTGTGAGGAACGGTGTCAAAAGCTTTCCGGAAATCTAGAAATACGGAATCAACTTGAGATCCCCTGTCGATAGCGGCCATTACTTCGTGCGAATATAGAGCTAGCTGCGTTGCACAAGAGCGATGTTTTCTGAAGCCATGCTGATTACGTGTCAATAGATCGTTCCCTTCGAGGTGATTCATAATGTTTGAATACAGTATATGCTCCAAAACCCTACTGCAAACCGACGTCAATGATATAGGTCTGTAGTTAAATGGATTACTCCTACTACCCTTCTTGAACACTGGTGCGACCTGCGCAATTTTCCAATCTGTAGGTACAGATCTATCGGTGAGCGAGCGGTTGTATATGAGTGCTAAGTAGGGAGCTATAGTATCAGCGTAATCTGAAAGGAACCTAATCGGTATACAATCTGGACCTGAAGACTTGCCTGTATCAAGCGATTTGAGTTGCTTCGCAACCCCTAAGGTATCTACTTCTAAGAAACTCATGCTAGCAGATGTTCGTGTTTCAAATTCTGGAATATTCCATTCGTCTTCCCTGGTGAAGGAATTTCGGAAAACTGCGTTCAATAACTCCGCTTTAGCGGCACAGTCGTCGATAACAGTACCATCGGCACTGCGCAGCGAAGGTATTGACTGCGTCTTGCCGCTTGTGTACTTTACATACGACCAGAATTTCTTCGGATTTTCTACCAAATTTCGAGACAATGTTTCGTTGTGGAACCTATTAAAGGCATCTCGCATCGAAGTACGTGTCAAATTTCGCGCGTCTGTAAATTTTAGCCCATCTTCAGGATTTCGCGTTCTTCTGAACTTCGCATGCTTTTTCCGTTGCCTCTGCAACAGCGTTCGGACCTTTTTTGTGTACCACGGGGGATCCGTTCCATCTCTTACCAATTTATGAGGTATGAATATCTCAATTGCTGTTGCTACTATATCTTTGAATTTGAGCCACATCTCGTCTACATTCGCATAGTCAGTTCGGAAGGAATGGAAATTGTCTTTTAGGAAGGCTTCTAGTGGCACTTTATCCGCTTTTTTAAATAAAATTATTTTGCGTTTGTTTCTGATGGATTTGGAAGAAATGGTATTGAGCCTAGCTACAATGACCTTGTGATCACTAATCCCTGTTTCAGTCATGATGCTCTCTATCAGCTCTGGATTGTTTGTGGCCAAGAGGTCAAGTGTGTTTTCGCAACCATTTACAATTCGCGTGGGTTCGTGGACTAACTGCTCGAAATAATTTTCGGAGAAAGCATTTAGGACAATCTCGGAAGATATTTTCTGTCTACCACCGGTTTTGAACAAGTATTTTTGCCAACATACCGAGGGTAGGTTGAAGTCCCCACCAACTATAACCGTATGAGTGGGGTATTTATTTGTTACGAGACTCAAACTTTCTCTGAACTGTTCCGCAACTGTATCATCGGAGTCTGGGGGTCGGTAGAAGGAGCCAATTATTAACTTAATTCGGCTGTTAAGTATAACCTCCACCCACACCAATTCGCACGGAGTATCTACTTCGACTTCACTACAAGATAAACCACTACTGACAGACACAAACACTCCACCACCAATTCTGCCTAATCTATCTTTCCTGAACACCGTCTGAGACTTCGTAAAAATTTCTGCAGAACTTATTTCAGGCTTTAGCCAGCTTTCTGTACCTATAACGATATCAGCTTCTGTGCTTTCTATTAGCGCTTGAAGCTCAGGGACTTTTCCAGCGCAACTACAACAATTTACAACTATATTTCCGACTGTTCCTTGATCCAAGCACGTCCTGTAATTGCCAAGCACCCTTTGACATTGCAGCCCATCCCGCACTTTCCCGAGGCCTTCTAACCTAAAAAACCGCCCAGTCCACGCCACACAGCCTCCGCTACCCGTGTAGCCGCCAGCTGACTTTCTGTCAGTTTCTACGAATTGATCTTTCTGACAGGAAATCACTAATCTATTCGCTCAACGGAGCGATACTGCCGGCCACTGTGGCCGAGAGGTTCTAGGCGCTTCATTCTGGAACCGCGCGACCGCTACGGTCGCAGGTTCAAATCCTGCCTCGGGCATAGATGTGTGTGATGTCCTTAGATTAGTTAGATTTAAGTAGTTCCAAGTCTAGGCGACTGATGACCTCAGATATTAAGTCCCATAGTGCTCAGAGCCATTTGAACAATATTTTGAGACGATACGCCATAGGCATGTAGTTAAGATATAAGTAATTTGTGTGGAACGGTGTTGAGAGCTTTCTAAAAATCGAGAAATTCAAAGTCAATTTGAGGTCCTAAGTCGGTAGCACTTATTACTTCGTGTGAATAAAGAGCTATTGTTTTTCACAAGAAAGATGTTTCGTGAATCTACGCTACTTGTCAATAGATCCATTTGTTCGAGGTAATTCGCAGTCTTGGAAAATTGTTTATGTTCCAAACTCCTACTGCATTGCAATGTCAGCGACAGAGGTCTTTAATTCAGCGGATTCCTCCTCTTTCCTTTCGAAGTCCTTGGTGTGACCTGTGCAACTTTCATGTCTTTAGCTACGAATCTTTCGTCGAGCAAGCGGTTGTATACCACTGATACGTATGGAGCTATTGTATCAGCAGGAGGTAGACGCCCATCACATATAAGATTGTAGAAACGCCGCTCTGTGTTACACCATTCCCGCAGAAGGCTGCGTTGCAGGATGTTGAACAATAAACCTATCGGGAGGAGATTAACTATTGTTCTAATTGCGTCTACTTGCTCACACAGACCCGATCCTGACCGCTTCTGAAATTATTAAAATCTTTGCCTCAGGTAAGAACCTCCGCAGTAGGTGCCTAATATTACAATTCCTTAAGAGCGCCCTGGGTTATTAGAGTGGTGTCCTCGATTAATGATCTGAATGCACTGTAGTTGAAGTTCCTCCCAACACGAAGTCTGAAGTTTCAGTTCTCAGAATATTAACAACCTCTCATACAATAAAAGTTGAACGGCAAATTATTCTTCAAATCAAGACATACTGCGACATAACTAATTTCAAACTACGGAACAGTACAGGGAGAACTGCTGTGATACACTGCAAATGTATTCTCCAAACGAAATTACACGCAATGCGCCGTCTATTCAGTGCATGACATGAAAAGTGCAGTATGGGCTACATATTTCCACATGTTGTCAACAGATGAACACCCTATTCATAATCTGTGCCACATTAGCTGGTGCTCGCCCTTGACTATTCCAAATAATTAAAACATTAACTGTAATAAAATTCTGGCCTGGTTCAACAGAAAAGTATGCTTCGAGCAGCACTTATAAACCAGAAGCTCAATATACGTAATTTAGTTTCATAGAATCTTCATAGTAGCAGGGGTGTCCCGAAGCTCCATGACTGCCGCAGTATTTATATGAATGCGTGGCGTCTAAATCCCCAGGTGTGATACGTTATATGTAAATTTAAGGTGGAGATGGGATAAAGGAAAGGAAAAGAAAGGGGAGGGACTGTAGATGTCAGCTCGTTACCTTGAGATTACAGCAGGAAGTGAGACGCAATCGTACAACAGTACTGAAAAAGTTGGTTTCATTGCCCACCGAGACGAATCAGTTATATGAATGCGCGGTGTCTGACCTTCTGCGGGAATCTCAAAGTAGAGAGAGGAACGTCAACGTAGAGGTTGAGACAGAAAAGGAAACACGTGGAAGGGCGAGTCCAGAATTTTAGCATAAGATCTTCTTTGAATAATCACATTTATTTACAGTGCACATGATAGCACAAAATAAAATACAGTAATCACCAGATATCTCTGACTATAAAGGTTGTTAAATGGAAACAAGCCTTTAAAAATTTTAAGCACAGATTGACGTGGCTAAACCTGCAATTCTTGCTATCCCAAGGAATCAATGCCATCAGCAAATGAAGAAATAAATCTCTTAAACGATGAGGTAAAAGATAACTCTTGCTCAATCTTCGTAAACAGTCACAGTTATTAAGTACTGGTAGTTTAGAATAGATGCCCAAGCATGGTAGAGCTGACAAATTTTCTTACATCCGGAGAACCGATGCAATCACAATTTAAGCTCAAGCAAAGAATAGTGAATTAACATCAAAAACAGAAGTCTAAGGAGATGATAATCGGAACGGTAGTAACATAAAAATTTTTCCTTAGCACACAAAATAAACAAGCAAATATTTGAACAAGAATGGGAACACTACAGAATTTAATTACAAAATCGCTCACAAATAGGTCTTTGGGCAGGATACTTAGAATTTAAGGCAGGCACATCAGAGCCTTAAGAAAGGATAGGCAAAACGAAACTTGGTTTACAGAAGGCAAGCCGCCAAGGTGAACAGTTCCACTATTGACTATAGCAATAGCGGACACGCCTCAAAAACTGCAGAAAAGCACGTGCAAAGGCACAACAGCAACAGACCCTTGAGGACGCCAGCCGCCCAAATATCGGGCTCGCCCTTGACAAGGCTAAGAGGCGGTGTTAACAGACAACACAAAGGTGAGATACAGGCTACAAAAATACAACGTACATGGACAATAATCGTCGCCTTCTTAGGAGAGCATGGTTGTACGCTAAAAAAATCCTTCATAAAATAAAGTAACAAATATTACTCACAAAAAGTGCTTAAAGGTAATAGAACTTAAATAACTAGTAAGGCAGTACAGAAATTCAATAGCTAACGTACCCTCAAACAATTCACGTAAACGTTGCCCCAAAACTGCACGGCCAGATCCCTACTTGAATCAAACAGATCCGACAAATAAATGATTAAGCTTATTCCTCCAAAAGAATACTTAGGACTAGGCAGTACAAAGAGTGTTTCCTTGAATCAGCCGTCAGGCTTGTCAACTATCTAGAACCTAGTTTTAAAACACACGTCTTAATATGGGGAATTCCCCTTAAAATAATTAAAAGGTAAAATTACGAACCTCACAAAACATAAAAGAAGTCTCAAAATCAGTGAACAGAAATTATGGTACAGGACTCATGACCAAGTTAATAAATTTGAGTAAAGAACTTCATTAAATGCTACAGCTCAAACAGCAAATTGCAACACACATGAGGCTAAAGTTAAATTTCACTCGTAAACCACTCAATTTGAAAGTACTACACGGCTTATGGCCTTGGTAAAGACCTCAGTGCTACGCTTCATAGGCACCCAAAATTCCCACCACGAAATAAATGGAAAGCTACAACATGGTTTTGGTCCAGATTAATTGCTGTGGCCGCCCACTTCAGACATCGTAGCGCCCACTGCATCGGCATCCCACTTTACGTCCAACCATCACGGCATGCCTGCATCACAGGGTGTATATTCACCAGGAAAACCTACGTCGTCTGTGTTATCAAAACAAATACTTACCGGAGGCCAGAACATAACAAGCCGGCCGCGGTGGCTGAGCCGTTCTAGGCGCTTCAATCTGGAACCGCGGGACCGCTACGGTCGCATGTTCAAATCCTGCCTCGGGCATGGATGTGTGTGATGTCCTTAGGTTAGTTAGGTTTAAGTAGTTCTAAGTTCTACGGGACTCATGACCTCAGATGTTAAGTCCCATAGAGCTCAGAGCCATTTCAACCATTTAAATTTTCAACACAACAACACGTCTCCACCAACGGCCGCCAAGGACCGCTACGCTTTCACCGAGTCTGCAGAACGGCTTCACGAAAGGTTGCAGATAGCCTAGGAACTAGTTTGCTATGCCACATGATCGCAAATATTTCCGGCAGATACATCCGCCAACAGGCTTTATAAGGCGGCCCACTGCCGACAAAAGGCAGTTCGACGCACTGCTCGTAAGGATACAGAGCTACCGCCCCGGCAGCCATGGGCAGACGCCTCTTCTAGCTGGCCCATCTCTTGGTATAGTCGACGAACCTCTTGACATTGTAGAACTGTTTGTGTTCCCTTCACTTGACGAGACCTGTCTTTACTATTATTATTATTTGTTATTTTGTATTTGTGTCGATCCGGAGTTGGGATCGAGTCTGTTGTTCTTTCGAAGATTGTATTATTGTTTTGTTTTGGTGAGTCCAATAAATTATTCTCGGACTTGTGTTTTCCGCATTTCTATTCTGCTAGCGCAGATACATAATTTATCACAATAAATTAAAATGTTTCAGTGATTCGTAAGGAACAAACAGCAAAGTAACACATATCAGAACGCAATACTGACCGCAAAATGTCCCAGTAATGATCCTTGCATACGCGGAAACGACAAGGGCAAAACTGCTAGTTTCCAGGTCGGCACAACATGGATAAACAGGGAACCACTGAAGGCCGTAGGCGCACCATCGATACAGTAATGTGATTTCCACTACCCAACTTGCCAGAGAGCCAAGAATGGCAGCTATTCACCATTTTTCTAACTTTAACAAATTCGAATCATTGCCATGAGGGGCACAGGGGCGTCATGTTGACTGATTGCACAGGCGGATGGATGTAGTGCAGTCACACAGAAAGAGTGCTGGCGATCAGGGTAAGAGTGTCGCAGGAAGAATCTTTGCATAGGGAAGGGATCGTAGGATTGTCCGACCAGCTCTGAAAAATGGAGAGACGACAGCGCCTCAAATTTGGTCATGTGTTACAGGCAAAGTGTGACGACGACCAGTCGAAAACAGACTACTGGAGGCTGCGTCGACATCTCGAACTGCCGTGGGACGTTTACTGCTGACCCCATGCGACAAACGACAGAGAGTGTAGAGCCAAGAGTCAGTAGACACACTGACAGGTATTCTGTGCTGTTCACTACGTATCCTCGCTCCTACTTGTGGTCATTAGTTCGATGCCAACGTGTCAGTAGACTGCCTGGTGAGACGTCGCGTGGAGCGGAGATTCTCGAAATCCGCACTTAACCAACTCCTGAAAACATGGCATTGGGTGCTAAGAGCGGCGTCCAATAAGTAATGAACAAATTTTTTTTCTCGGCAAATTTCGGTTAAAAAACGCGGAATTTGCTGTGGTACATTATGGAATATTCCTGCTTCAGGCCCCATAGTTTCACGAAGTTCCAAAGGAGGCTGCGCTGTACGCAGTCTTCAAAAAACCTGGTGTAACGGAGGTGGTTTCCAAGACGAGAGCTGTCATTGAGTTCCGTTTCATGGAAACAAGAGCATGGCAGGTATTCAACGACGCTTGCAGAACGTCTACGGAGATCTGTGGCAGTGAACAAAGTTCGGTGAGTCGTTACTCGAGGAGCCAACAAGGTCACCCCAATCTCTCCCATCTCCCGCGTGACGGTCGGCCGCACACAGCTGACTCCCGGAATGCTGGAACGTGCGGACAATCTCATTCGATGTGATCGATGGATCGCCACCAAACACCCGGACGTCTCTGTTGGTAGCGCTGGCACACTTGTCCACCAGTTGGGATACTCAAAGGTGTGTGCCGGCCGGTTTCCTCGCCACCTAAAGGAAGGCCATAAAGAGCAACGAAGGACCACTGTGCTTAATTGATTGCGTGACAATTTTTTGTTGAACACCGTCACAGGAGATGAAGCGTGGGTGCATCATTTCGAACCGGAAAGGGAATCCATGGAGCGGCACCACATCACCTCTCCGTCAAAGAAACAGTTGAAAGCCACACCCTCAGCCCGTAAAGTCATGGCGACGGCCTTCTGGGATTCTGAAGGCTTTATTCTGTCTCATGTCCTCCATCATGGTGCAACGGTCAACTCTGAAGTGTATTGTGATACGCTTAGGTAACTGAAGAAACAGCTTCAGCGTGTTCGTGACCACAAAAATACAAACGAATTTGTCCTTCTCCTTGACAACGCAAGGCCTCAGACAAGTCCTTGCACCACAGAGGAGCTCACAAAACTTCACTGAACTGTTCTTCCTCATCCATCCTACAGTCCTTATCTCGCACCTTTTAACTGTCCGCACTCCGGTAGCTGAGTGGATGGCATGCAGGACACCGACGAATATCCTCTGCAGTGCGGTGAGGCAACGGATGTTTGGTGGCTGACGCAACACATCATGGCCCTCCTCCGACGCACCGACGAATCCACAATCACGACGGACGCTTTATTTTCCCCTGACGCTGTCTTTTTCCCCTCACAAAGAACACCGGCAATCCGATGGATTGGAGGACACGCATCGCACTACGTGCTCTCGCGGGCCTTGATATCGGGCGTGGACTATTTCCATTATCTATTAGAACAGCACGAGATCATCCTCCGCCACTCTAAATATAAAACGCATTTTACGAACTTTCTAGGCAGCATGTTTCAAACCCCCCGAAGCGGTGGGGAGTCTCAGGTTTATGTTGTTTCAAGGGATATGATTTACTCCCTGTGAAGTGACGAGGATGTCAATTCGGCCCTATATTTCTTTCCCTTCTTTTTTATATATGATTTTTATTTTGGGACATTAAAATTAAATGAATAAATAAAATATTATTGTTACTAATAAAAAAATTACATAAATGTACAGTGTTTCCTTCCCGCTGCCTCTGCCTTATCCTGTCAGGAGACGAGGACAAAAAAAAGGTGGTCAGCGCGACAAAATGTCAACGCTAAGGGCCCGGGTGCGATTCCCGGCTGGGTCTCAGATTTTCTACGCTCACAGACTGGGTGCTGTGTTGTCCTAATCATCATTTCACCCCCATCGACGCGCAAATCGCCGAAGTGGCGTCAAATCGAAAGACTTGCACCCGGCGACCGGTCTACCCCACGGGGGCCCTAGTCACACGACATTTACATTTACCTTTCCACTTGCATCTGTTTGGCTTGTAACCTCCCCCTCTCTTATCGACCTTAATAACAGTGAAAAATTAAACCGCGTGTACCTAATGGAAATTTGGGAAAAGCAATCGTCACCGAAGTTAATCTGCCAGTAAAGAGGGAGGAAAGGGTTACATCTAAATGAAAGGAAAAATGTAAATGAAACTGGTGGAAATTAATTTTGAAAAGTGGTAAATTTAATAAAGAAAGTAAATGTGCGGTCGTTGCGTTAACAATTAACTGGCGTTAATTAGATTTTTCAGATTTGGGAAAAATTACGGTCGCCTTCTTATGGACAACTACTATAATAACTGAAAAAAGAAAGATTAATGGAAATAATTAACACTAAAAGAGTGGCAACTGAAGGTTGACACGTGTTGTGTGAAAACTGAATGTTTGTCAGAAGTAATAAATTGCGCTACACTCTGACTTAATGTAGCAAAAGAATTAATAAAACCGGAAAATTGAAAGTTAATTTAGTGACTGAAATTAATAGTGAACTTTGTTTCTGAAGCACTACGAAAATCAATAAAATAAGGTTAGTCTTGGGCTACCTCAACAACCATTTCAAAAGCTCCTTGAATCTACGCAATTTAGAAATAAGAGATTTAACTTTCAACTTGAATTATATGATTCTGAACAATTAACAATAGTAAAATTTAGTATGTACGTAGCTGAGCTGCAGTCACAGGTAAATTAAAATATGGCAACAAAACTCGCATATTGTAGCCAACTATGAATACCTTAACTGAACTTTGAAATTAAAGTGGCGAAATCGAATGATATTACTTTAATGCTGGCGTTTGAATTTCAATGACACTCGAGTTCATTTCGGAAAAGGAAGGGACACTGCTTGTTAATGCAATTGGGACAACGAACAAACAAGGTTCATGCTAAGTTGCTGTATTTTAGTGATGCTAATGGAATAGTTTGAACAGCTGAGGTCTGCCATACACTTCTAAAACTTTACGTGCTTCCAGTCTTCCTTGTTGGTTGATTGAAGGTTTAAATTCGCCGATCGAGGAGGTGGCGACGATCACTCATTGCCGGCCGTAGCTGTTGCAGAAGCTGGATGCTGGCGCGCCTTCTTCTCGACACGGTCACCAGGCGAAACAGGCTCTTGATGTGTGCCAGCTAATGTTTCCCGTGCGCGACATCAAGCCGGAAACTGTCATAGCAAGTCGAGCACAATTACACGCTGCCAAACCCCGGAAGCGCGGCAATTCGCGGGAGCGTCACTTAACACACTTGCTCCACCGTCCTACTCCAGCTAGACTCCGCTCTGCCCGCGCCCCACGCGGCAGAGTTAACACTACCAAAGATCCTAAACACTTTGCTTCTTCACACGACCCATCGATGTAATCGTAATCGTTCGATAGCCTAGTTATCCCTAGGCAAGACCCAGCGTAAAAATACAAATAGTATTTACAAAACAAACCAATTATACATCGACATACATATATTTTAGGGGGGAGGGGTGAGAAAGGAAAAGAAAGGAAAGGGACTATTCATATCAGCTGCTTCGGTACTTTTCGCGGAATCAGCGGCGATGAGTGAAAATGCGTGTCGGACCGGGATTGGAACCCGGGACTTAGCGCTTATCGCAACTGCGCGGACCACATCGGCGTGCTTCTCGGCCCAAGCACACGGCCACAGAGCACCACCCATCCGCAGTCGACGTCGATGCCCTCCAAATTCCCTGGGCCTTGGCGGCTCAGGTTACAATTATTTCTCTCTTTCCGGTGCATTCTTGCATTGCTCACCCGATAGGAGGCGCGAACTTAACTTGCAGTTTTCGTAGATGATCGCTGGGTCGGAGAGTTTGAAGTACGCCGGCAGTGATTGCGAGTTGGCAACGGGCAGGAGGGGCGCAGCGTGAAGGTATCACGTATGGGGTTTTGCCCGCAACGGTTGTTGTTTGTGCTCTAGTTTCCATGAAAAGAAACTCAATGACAGTTCTCATCTTGGAAACCACCTTCGTTACACCAGGTTTTTTGAAGACTACTTACAGCGCCACCACCTATGGAACTTCATTCAACTATGGGGATTTCCATAATGTACCACAGCAAATTGTGCATTTATTCAACCGAACTTTTCCGAGAAAAAAAATTTGTTCATTACTTATTGGACGCCGCTCTTAACTCCCAATGCCATGTTTCCAGGAGTTGGATAAGTATGGATTTCGAGAATCTCCGCTCCACGCGACGTCTCACCAGGCAGTCTACTGACACGTTGGCACCGAACTAATGACCACAAGTAGGAGCGAGGATATGTAGTGAACAGCACAGAATACCTGTCAGTGTGTCTACTGACTCTTGGCTCTACACTCTCTGTCGTTTGTCGCATGGGGTCAGCAGTAAACGTCCCACGGCAGTTCGAGATGTCAACGCAACCTCCAGTATGTTTCCGATAGGTCGTCGTGACACTTTGCCTGTAACACATGACCAGATTTGAGGCGCTGTCATCTCTCAATTTTTCAAAGCAGATCGGATAATCCTTCGATCCCTTCCGTCTGCAAAGATTCTTCCTGCGACACTCTTAGCCTGACTGCCTGTACTCTTTCTGTGTGACTGCACTACAGCCATCTGCCTGTGCGATAAGTCAGTATGGCGCTCCCATGACCCTCATGCCAATAGTTGCCATTCATGTCCGTCTGGCACGTTGTGTAGCAATCTTCACATGAAATTTGAAATAGCGTTAGATATACCAGATATTCATTACGTACGATGGTTGGAATATAAATAGTACCCACTATTTATTCACAATCGATACTAAAGAGTTCCATGTTTGCACCTGTTACTGTCCTTCAAAGCAGTCACCAACGTTGTGTACAACCCATTTCCAGGGATGTGGAAGGCGTAGTACACCGTTAGCAGAGCCTGTTCTGTTGACGGTGCGAATGGAACGGTTTACTGACTGTCGAATCTACGGAACAGTTCTGAAGCGAATGCCACGAAGTGGTTCCTTCATCTTCGGAATCAAATCAATGTAAAAAAGGACTTAGGTTCGGGGATTATGGTGGATTGTACTGTACGTCCCAATTCCATGGATCGAATAGAGCAGCCAGAGGTTGCACTGTATGCGCCCTCGCATTGTCGTGCAAAATGATGGGTTGCGCAGAAGGGGATGCTCCAAAAACGAGCAGTAATACTTTGCATTGAAGGTCTGCCGTGGAGGAACGTAACATTAGGGTAACACCATAACAGTTGTACACGAGAATCGCCATAGCATTCACCATACTGGGCTCTGGAACATCACCTGCGACCACCTTTGCGAAATAGGCGGCGACACTTTCTGCGCAACCCACCCATCATTTTCCACGACAATGCGCGGGCGCACACAGCGCAAGCTGTGGCTGCTTTTTTCGGTGGATGGGAATCGAAAGTACTGTACCATCCGCCATACTCCCCGAACTTTAGTCCTTGAGACTTTGATTTGATTCCGAAGATGAAGGAACCACTTCGTCGCATTCGCTTCAGAACTGTTCCAGAGATTCGACAGGCAGTAGACCGTTCCATTCACACCATCGACAGAACAGGCTCTGCCAAAGGTATACTACGCCGTCCACATCCCTGACAACATTTTCTATAAAAACGCTGGTGACTACTCTGAAGGACAGTAACAGGTGCAAACTTGTTATTCTTTTGTATCTCTTGTGAATAAATAGTTGCTACTATTTTCCAACCCTCGTACATTCTCCATTCTTCATCTGTAGTAATGGCTCTTTTTCAGTACTGGAAATAAAGTCGAATAAGGATAATATTTCAATCAGCATACCCCACAGACACCGAATCACGGATAATCAGTTTGGTAGACTTGGGTAATGAAGAATCCTAGAGATACTACAAGGTATCAGATAGATTATATAATGGTAAGACAGAGGTTTAGGAACCAGATTTTAAATTGTAAGACATTTCCAGGGGCAGATGTGGACTCTGACCACAATCTATTGGTTATGAACTGTAGATTAAAACTGAAGAATCTGCAAAAAGGTGGGAATTTAGGGAGATGGGACCTGGATAAACTGACTAAACCAGAGGTTGTAGAGAGTTTCAGGGCGAGCATAAAGGAACAACTGACACGAATGGGGGAAAGAAATACAGTAGAAGAAGAATGGGTAGCTCTGAGGGATGAAGTAGTGAAGGCAGCAGACGATCAAGTAGGTAAGAAGACGAGGGCTTGTAGAAATCCTTGGGTAACAGACGAAATATTGAATTTAATTGATGAAAGAAGAAAATATAAAAATGCAGTAAATGAAGCAGGCAAAAAGGAATACAAACGTCTCGAAAATGAGATCGACAGGAAGAGCAAAATGGGTAAGCAGGGATGGCTAGAGGACAAGTGTAAGGATGTAGAGTCTTATCTCACTAGGGGTATGATAGATACTGTTTACAGGAAAATTAAAGAGACCTTTGGAGGAAATAGAACCACTTGTATGAATATCAAGAGCTCAGATGGAAACCCAGTTCTAACCAAAGAAGGGAAAGCAGAAAGGTGGAAGGAGTATATAGAGGGTCTATACAAGGGCGATGTACTTGAGGACAATATTATGGAAATGGAAGAGGATGTAGATGAAGATGAAATGGGAGATAGGATACTGCGAGGAGAGTTTGACAGAGCACTGAAAGACCTGAGTCGAAACAAGGCCCCGGGAATAGAAAACATTCCATTAGAACTACTGACGGCCTTGGGAGAGCCAGTCATGACAAAACTCTACCATCTGGTGAGCAAGATGTATGAGACAGGCGAAATACCCTCACTCTTCAAGAAGAATATAATAATTCCAATTCCAAAGAAAACAGGTGCTGACAGATGTGAAAATTACCGAACTATCAGTTTAATAAGTCACAGCTGCAAAATACTAACGCAAATTCTTTACAGACGAATTGAAGAACTAGTAGAAGCCGACCTCGGGGAAGATCAGTTTGATTTCGGTAGAAATGTTGGAACAGGTGAGGCAATACTGACCTTACGCCTTATCTTAGAAGAAAGATTAAGGAAAGGAAAAACTACGTTTCTAGCATTTGTAGACTTAGAGAAATCTTTTTACAATGTTGACTGGAGTACTCTCTTTCTAATTCTAAAGGTGGCAGGGGTAAAATACAGGGAGCGAAAAGGCTGTTTACAATTTGTGCAGAAACCAGATGGCAGTTGTAAGAGTCGAGGGGCATGAAAAGGAAGCAGTGGTTGGGAAGGGAGTGGGAGAGGATTGTAGCCTATCCCCGATGTTATTCAATCTGCATATTGAGCAAGCAGTAAGCGAAACAAAAGAAAAATTCGGAATATGTAGTAAAATCCATGGAGAAGAAATTGTGTCAAAGACAGCAAAGGACCTGGAAGAGCAGCTGAACGGAATGGACATGGTCTTGAAAGGAAGATATAAGATGAACATCAACAAAAGCAAAATGAGGAATATGGAATGTAGTCGAATTAAGTCAGGTGATGCTGAGGGAATTAGATTAGGAAATGAGACACTTACAATAGTAAAGGAGTTTTGCTAAATGGGGAGCAAAATAACTGATGATGTTCGAAGTAGAGAGGATATAAATAGTATACTGTCATTGGCATGGAAAGCGTTTCTGAAGAAGAGGAATTTGTTAACATCGAGTATAGATTTAAGTGTCAGGAAGTCGTTTCTGAATGTATTTGTATGGAATGTAGCCATGTATGGAAGTGAAACATGGACGATAAATAGTTTGGACAAGAAGAGAATAGAAGCTTTCAGAATCTGTTGCTACAGAAGAATGCTGAAGATCTGATGGGTAAATCACGTAACTAATGAGGAGGTATTGAATAGAATAGGGAAGAAGAGGAGTTTGTTGCACAACTTGACAAGAAGAAGGGACCGGTTGGTAGGGCATGTTCCGAGGCATCAAGGGACCACAAATTTAGCATTGGAGGGCAGTGCAGAGGGTAAAAATCGTAGAGGGAGACCAAGAGAAGAATGCACCAAACAGATTCAGAAGGATGTAGGTTGCAGTAAGTACTGGGAGATGCAGAAGCTTGCCCAGGATAGAGTAGCATGGAGAGCTGCATCAAACCAGTCTGAGGACTGAAGGCCACAACAACAGAGTTGGATCAAGGTGTTTATGGTGTAAGATTTTACGTTGTTGTCAGTATAGCCCATTTAGATGTGTCAGAAATAATACTACACGTTGTATTGTGTCTCAGGAAGCTCCATTAACGATTTCTCCTCCATCATAAAATCTCACTTCCCTAGTTACATCGAATTGCGTGAAACAATATTGTCCATTTTAATTTCTCCATTTTTAATTAGACTCCAAATGAGCGTTGGTTGTGTGCATTACCACTGTAGCACTGCGAGCACTGTACCCATAAGATGGGAACGTTCACGATTCAGGTGGCGGGCGTTTTCTGGTGACGAGCTCCGGCGACCTGCTGGTGAGGCGGGCCACGGCGTCGGACGCCTCCTCCCGCTACAGCTGCCTCACGCTGCACGCTCTCACCGGGGAGCGACGCAGGAGCGCCCCGGCGCAGCTCCTCACCGTCACAGGTACACTACTTTCTTCCAATAATCTGCATTTCAGCCAGGTTACAAGGGGTACCAATAAAAATTACCACCCCGAGAAAATTAATTCGTGGGCTTAATTTTTTGTTTGTTGGGAAGTACAACTCTACATTCTTGATACACAAAGAAATGCCCGCGGCACAATAGAGTAGCACGTCGCTGGAGGTGTCAAAACGATATTATGCACCCCACCGGAAAAGTGGAGACGGGATGCATCAATTGGCACTACTGTAGCGCGGGCATATCATTGTGTACCAGCAACGTAGACAGGTACTTTGAAATTACAAAAATTAATTACTTTTCCGTTTGACAGTTAAAACTTCACGACTATGCCTCCTGCAGTGTTCTCTGGCTCTTTCATCTCCACGCATTTCTCACACTCCAAGTCCTCGATAATCTTCATCGCACATTTTCATCTTTTTCCATCCTTTTGAGCTACACTATGTGGTCGAAAGTATCCGGACACCTGGCTGAAGATGACTTACACGTTTGTGGCGCCCTCCATGGGTAATGCTGGAATTCAATGTGGTGTTGGTCCACCATTAGCCTAGATGACAGCTTCCACTCTCGCTGGCAGCGTTCAATCAGATGCTGGAAGGTTTCTTGGGGAATTGCAGCCCATTATTCACGGAGTGCTGCACTGTGGAGAGCTATCGATGTAGGTCGGTGAGGCGTGGCACGAAGTTCGCGATCTAAAACATCCCAAAAGTGTTCTATAGGATTCAGCCAGGACTCTGTGCAGGCCAGTCCATTACAGGCATGTTACCGTCGTGTAACCACATCGCCACAGGCCGTGCTTTATGAACAGATGGTCGATGGTGTTGAAAGATGCAATCGCCATCCCCGAATTACTGTTCAACAGTGGGAAGCAAGAAGGTGCTTACAATATCAATGTAGGCCTGTGGCGTGATAGTGCCACGCAAAACTACGAGGGGTGCAAGCGCCTTCCATGAAAAACACGACCACACCATAACACCACCGCCTCCGAATTTTACTATTGCCATACACACCCTGGCAGATGACATTCACCGGGCATTCGCCATACCCACACCCTGCCTTCGGATCGCCACATTGTGTTGCATGATTCGTCACTCCACACAACGTTTTTCCATTGTTCAATCGTCCACTGTTTCCGCTGCTTACACCGAGGAAACCGTCGTTTGGCATCTACCGGCGTGATGTGTGGCTTATGAGCAGCTGCTCGACCATGAAATCCAAGTATTCTCATCTCCTCCTCATCTGTCACAGTATTTTCAGTGGATCCCGAAGCGGTTTGGAATTCCTGAGTGATGGTCTGGATAGATGTCTGCCTATTACAGATTACGACCCTCTTCAACTGTCGGAAGCCTCTGACAGTCAACAGACGAGGTTGGCCTGTACGCTTTTGTGCGGTACATGTCCCTTTACGTTTCCACTTCACTATCACATCGGAAACAGTGGACCTAGGGATCTTTAGGAGTGTGGAAATTTCGCTTACAGACTTTTGACACAGGTGACACCCAATCACCTGACCACGTTCGAAGTCCGTGAGTTCAGCAGAGCGCCCCACACTGCTCTCCCACAGTGTCTAATGACTACTGAGGTCGCTGATATGGAGTACCTGGCAGTAGGTGGCAGCACAATGTACCCAATACGAAAAACGTACTTTTTTTGTGGGTGTCCGGATACTTTTGATCACGCAGTGTATAAGCAGTTCTGAGATGTCTAGGATTTTGCTCTTGGCTAACAGCGGTCATGTAATTTCTGGGGGGGGGGGGGGGGCGCAGGAGCCAGGCACATGGGTGGGGCAACACATAGACACTTAGTGCGATGTCTCACATTTATGTCGCAAATAGGATAGAGGACCGTGTGCTAATGGTGGCTTATGCTGCTTTCTTCCACGCAGAAGCGACCGGAGGGATGCCCCCGCGGCTGACGCAGCGTTCGGTGACGTCACTGGTGGTGGAGCAGGGCCGCGACGTGACACTGAGCTGCGCCGCCCAGGGGAACCCGCCGCCCACCTTCACGTGAGTACCTCAAGCTGCTGTGTCTCCCCAGTCACCTGTAAATCAGCCGCATCGAGGCCAAACTTTGCTCCTGTACACCACTCGGCTGAACTTGAGGTATGGCCCTTGTGAGTGTGGTGGGTTTGCTATTCTGCGCAACGGATTAATCTGAGATGTACCCTTTACCCTGTGGCTCCTGCAAGATGCAGTTTCCACCTCCACACTACTACAGAAGTCAGACAGACGCTCCTAATGTTCTAAAGAGAAATGCCTGAAAAATGCACAGCAATAAATATCATCTGGAGTCGTCCGCTGTCAGGAAATGACACATAAATTCACAAAATTCTTTACATACCTAGTGGGATACTTGGGTACTGGAGTAGTGCTAATTAGTGTAAGAAAAACATTGAACAAACGAAAATTATTATTTATTTTTGTTATAATTCTGAGAAATCACAATGGCACTTTTAGTTGTGAACTGAACAAGTTATTTCCGGGTTCTTTTCGGAATATGAAGTTACCTCTCAAGGATAGGATTCGATAATGAAATTTCTTTACAAAGTTTAAGATTGTTATTGATGTGGCAGAATGGCTGAGAGCCGCGCTTACTCAACTTGAATAATTATCCGTTAGAATGTTGCTAGGTAGGGTCGAGGCTGTCACGTGTGAAATGCAGTGAAGTGTACTGTTGTGGAGGAAATATGGGGCTCGAAAGAGCTGTAGTGCACAATATCATAAGCTGCGATGACTACTGTCTGCGCTGCTTGCTGCTGACAAATAAGATAACTCTCGTTCTATCTGGATTGACCTTCGCCAATCAAACTCTCCCTACACCTTGATGAAGTCAAGGACTCCTATTCGCCCCTAGTCTAACTATTGGCGTGGTACACCTGTCAGATAACCAGTCCACCGTGATGCCACTCAAAAATCCGCTCGCAGGCGTTTCACTATAGCTCTGTCCATTCAGATCGCATGATAAGTGTGGTGGCCAACACAGTGAACAATGCTTAACTGCAAGGACTCAGTATAGAGTCGCACTTCGGTTCGCTCCGACAGAGGTGCTCTCCCAGTGAAGTACTGAGGAGAGGCTTGTTCCTCGCTCTTTGAGTACACGTACGAGCGCACACGCTCTCGTTACGTGTTCTCGCTCCAAGAGCGATAACGGAACGGCTCCTCCCCACACCAGACGTGAAGGGGTATATCTTTCAGTCTCTTCCATTATTCCTTTAGCTCAAGGCGTCAATAATATTGTCTGCCAATCAGCATTGCTCTTCTAGAACGAGAGAATGACGTTTCGTTTAAGGCGACCAATCGAGAAATCTGTAGCATCGGCGGTTGGCGATTGCTGTCTCCCTGTGAAAACCTCTAAAACTGCATGTTATGTTTGTAAAGAATGCGTAGGCTGGGCGCTCCCACACAATGTAACGGAATTTGCTTTTAAGCCCAACACGGGGTCGTTCTCCCTTTCACTCGGGCAAACGCTGTCTGCCCTACAGGCGGTCGCCAGGCGACATAGATAGCTTGACTCGTCCTCTGAAGGGACCAACCTCTCCAAAACTAAAACCTTTTGTGACTGTCGTGTCTTGAATGTGTGTGTGTACGCCAGCGTTGAGTATTTCAACCTCGGTGAGCTTGCTTGTTATTTGCATATCGTTTACAAGAACTCATACAACAATGACTTTATCTTATCGCGTTTGGGTTCCAATGAAGCGTCTTGAAGTTTGGAATATGATTGTGAGGGCGGAATATGTAAGCAATGAAGGTCAGGAGACCATGACATCTTACGTAGTAACTATAAGCAAACATGAGAGGCAAATGCAAGATAACAAAATGATTGTAACAAATAAGCAGATTTCCATAATATTTGACTCAAATACAAATCTTTCGCAGACAATCATCCTTAAACGACAAAAAATGGTCGTATTGGCTAATTGGTTTGTGGAAATACTTCATACTAATTAAGCTACTTATAAATTTGTACACATCACGTACGTATTATTTTTCGACATTTTCAGTGGGGAGATACGCGATCTGTTGATTTAAAATATGTATGGATAAAAATCCTAAGTCAAGATCGCAAATTTTCTTTATTGACTACCGGTTTCGACTCATTACTGAGCAATCTTCAGGTCAATGTAAAATGTTGCTCAATGTGTGACACTCATCACACATGGTCATATTTTTAGATCTAAGTCGTCATTGTTAAATAAAAAATTTAAAAACTTTACTTAACTAGGGCGACTTAAGTCTTAAAAATACGACGATGTGTAACACACACTGAACAACATATTATAGTGATCTGAAGATGATCCTGTAATGAGCCGAAACCGGTTGGTGATAAAGGAAATATGCGATCTTGACATAGGATTTTTATCCTCACATGTTTTATAACACTTACAACCATCCTGTAATAGGAATGTTGACAACTTTTTGGAGTATCTCGCATTCGGTTTTAGTTTAATTAGTACCACAAATAATATGTTTATTAAAATTACTTTCATATTTTTAAACACATTTATTTATTTGACTTGCATAACCAGATCAACGATCGTAGTGGTAGCGTGACCTCGCTACGACACCGCGAGTTTTTTAGCCATTATGGATATGTAGATATCTACTTCGTTTCCCGCAATATCTCGTTAATGAATGAAGCAAAGTGAATGCGCTTTAACCCTGCTCCAGGAGCTCAAGTACCCGCGCCTGGTGACATGAATCAAATACATTTTACTGATGCTTGTTTTGGATTAAGTGAAACAAGGAAAGAACTGACTTTCCGTCAAATCAAACTCATTGCAAAATGCAAGTAATTATTCTTTTAAATGTCTTAGCGATTTTGTCAGGTGTAAACCGTCACGTATTTGAGCGTGCACCACAGGGTTAGACTTAATTCAACCGAATAAGGCTCATCGTACAAAATAATGACATCTTCGCCTTTTATGGCTACAAGAGGACCCGCAGTGCAGCACTAAAACAAAGCCATTTCTTGCTGATGAGATCTTCTCGGCCTATCAGCTGAGTCATCCCATCGAATTGTCGACGACTTGCTCCTTCTTCCCCCCCCCCCCCCCCAATCACTAGCGCCATCACCGTCACCACCAACCGCGTCTTCTCATCAGGAGGAGACAGAAGACACGCGGTTGCTCACCCATCACGGCCTCGGCTTTACAGGGACGAAATGAACGTGACACATCGCCTGAAAATGATGAGTGGAAAACCCGTCGAAACGCTGTGACAACACGACACCATGACTCAGGTGATGTCATCATGGAAAGTCGTTGAGAAAGCTTGCATTCCCACAGAGACTTTTTTATTTTAAATTACTATGGTGCGGACCCCTTAGTGTATCATATCCCTAGACCTTGGCCCTTTGCCCTACGTCCTTACCCCTAGACCGTACTAGGGCCACTCTGGAGCTGCTGTTTGGATAAAGTGGTTAATTGCACTAGTCTCTGACTGGCCTAGGTTTGATCTCGGCGACATGGGTAGTATTCTGTAAATCACTCCTAGTCGCTTGCAGATGTACCGCTTATACGCTGAAAACCAATATTCTATAAGTGTGTAGTAGGCTATATTTGTGGTGGGTTGTCGTACAACCATCTAGAATAAGAAAGGAATGTCACAATTTATATTTCTTACGGACAGTCAAACTTATTGCCTTCTCAAACTGCAAATCTTGCACATAGCAATCACGAACTATTTATCATCATTTCATACCATCGCATCCCTTCTCCTTGCCACTATTATTCCTTGCCGATTCTGCGTAGCATCCACTCATTCTTTATCTTTTAAGTTCACCTAATTTTCAACCCCCGCCCCCTCCCCCCTGAACCATGGACCTTGCCGTTGGTGGGGAGGCTTGCATGCCTCAGCGATACAGATGGCCGTACCGTAGGTGCAACCACAACGGAGGGGTATCTGTTGAGAGGCCAGACAAACGTGTGGTTCCTGAAGAGGAGCAGCATCCTTTGCAGTAGTTGCAGGGGCAACAGTCTGGATGATTGACTGATCTGGCCTTGTAACATTAACCAAAACGGCCTTGCTGTGCTGGTACTGCGAACGGCTGAAAGCAAGGGGAAACTACAGCCGTAATTTTTCCCAAGGGCATGTAGCTTTACTGTATGATTAAATGATGATGGCGTCCTCTTGGGTAAAATATTCCGGAGGTAAAATAGTCCCCCATTCGGATCTCCGGGCGGGGACTACTTAAGAGGACGTCGTTATCAGGAGAAAGAAAACTGGCGTTCTACGGATCGGAGCGTGGAATGTCAGATCCCTTAATCGGGCAGGTAGGTTAGAAAATTTAAAAAGGGAAATGGATAGGTTAAAGTTAGATATAGTGGGAATTAGTGAAGTTCGGTGGCAGGAGGAACAAGACTTCTGGTCAGGCGAATACGGGGTTATAAATACAAAGTCAAAAAAAAAATGGTTCAAATGGCTCTGAGCACTATGGGACTCAACTGCTGTGGTTATCAGTCCCCTAGAACTTAGAACTACTTAAACCTAACTAACCTAAGGACATCACACACATCCATACCCGAGGCAGGATTCGAACCTGCGACCGTAGCAGTCGCACGGTTCCGGACTGCGCGCCTAGAACCGCGAGACCACCGCGGCCGGCAATACAAAGTCAAATAGGGGTAATGCAGGAGTAGGTTTGATAATGAATAGGAAAATAGGAATGCGGGTAAGCTACTACAAACAGCATAGTGAACGCATTATTGTGCAAGGATATATACCAAACCCACGCCTACTACTGTAGTACAAGTTTATACGCCAACTAGCTCTGCAGATGATGAAGAAATTAAGGAAATGTATGATGAGATAAAAGAAATTATTCAGGTAGTGAAGGGAGACGAAAATTTAATAGTCATGGGTAACTGAAATTCGTCAGTAGGAAAAGGGAGAGAAGGAAACATAGTAGGTGAATATGGATTAAGGGGAAGAAATGAAAGAGGAAGCCGTCTGGTAAAATTTTGCACAGAGCATTACTTAATCATAGCTAATACTTGGTTCAAGAATCATAAAAGAAGGATGTATACATGGAAGAATCCTGGAGATACTAAAAGGTACGAGATAGATTATATAATGGTAAGACAGAGATTTAGGAATCAGGTTTTAAATTGTAAGACATTTCCAGGGGCAGATGTGGACTCCGACCACAATCTATTGGTTATGAATTGTAGATTAAAACTGAAGAAACTACAAAACGGTGCTAATTTAAGGAGATGGTATCTGGATAAACTGAAAGAACGAGATGTTGTAGAGAGTTTCAGGGAGAGCAGAAGGGAACAATTGACAGGAATGGAGGAAAGGAATACAGTAGAAGAAGAATGGGTAGCTCTGAGGGATGAAGTAGAGAAGGCAGCAGAAGATAAAGTTGGTAAAAAGACGAGGGCTAATAGAAATCCGTGGGTAACAGAAGAAATATTGAATTTAATTGATGAAAGGAGAAAATATAAAAATGCAGTAAATGAAGCAGGCAAAAAGGAATACAAATTTTTACCCTCTACGCTGCCCTCCAATGCTAAATTTTTTATCCCCTGATGGCTCAGAACATGTCCTACCAACCGGTCCCTTCTTTTTGTCAAGTTGTGCCACAAACACCTCTTCTCCCCTATTCTATTCAATACCTGCTCATTGGTTATGTGATCTACCCATCTAATCTTCAGCATTCTTCTGTAGCACCACATTTCGAAAGCTTCTATAATCTTCTTGTCAAAACTATTTATCGTCCATGCTTCACTTCCAAAAATGGCTACACTCCATACAAATACTTTCAGAAACGACTTCCTGAGATTAAAATCTATACTCGATGTTAGCTAATTTCTCTTCTTCAGAAACGCTTTCCTTGCCATTGCCAGTCTACATTTTATATTCTCTCTACTTCGACCATCATCAGTTATTTTGCTCCCCAAATAGCAAAACTCCTTTACTACTTTAAGTGTCTCATTTCCTAATCTAATTCCCTCAGCATTACCCGATTTAATTCTACTACATTCCATTATCCTCGTTTTGCTTTTGTTGATGTTCATCTTATATCCTCCTTTCAAGACACTGTCCATTCCGTTCAACTGCTCTTCCAAGTCCTTCGCTGTCTCTGACAGAATTACAATATCTTCAGCGAACCTCAAAGTTTTTATTTATTCTCCATGAATTTTAATACCTACTCCATTTTTTTTCTTTTGTTTCCTTTACTGCCTGCTCAATATACAGATTGAATAACATCGGGGAGAGGCTACAACCCTGTCTCACTCCCTTCCCAACCACTGCTTCCCTTTCATGCCCCTGGACTCTTATAATTGCCATCTGGTTTCTGTACAAATTGTAAACAGCCTTACGCTCCCTGTGTTTTACCCCTGCCACCTTTAGAATTTGAAAGAGAGTATTCCAGTCAACATTGTCAAAAGCTTTCTCTATATCTACAAATGATAGAAACGTAGTTTTGCCTTCCCTTAATCTTTCTTCTAAGATACGTCGTAAGGTCAGTATTGCCTCGCGTGTTCCAACATTTCTACGAAATCCAAACTGATCCTCCCCGACGTTTGCTTCTACCATTTTTCCATTCGTACAAATATGTCAAACAAATGCCTAATAAGGGATTGCAGAATTAATAAGGCTGATAGCCTCCAGCAATCTGATTGGGCACTAATTACAGAGTTAAACCCAGTTTTACAAGTTTAAATTCAATTTTCGAGCGAATGGTGTATTCGCCAAAGTGGTAGAGCAACGAGCTACAAAGTTTAACAACCTGAAAGAACCACAAAGAAAGAGGACAGCAATACTCAACTTAAGGACGAGACCGAGACAGAAGGCCAGCAACATGGAGCCTGGTCTAATGAATCACAGTTCCACTTGTAAGCTCCCGACTCCTTGGAGATTATATGGGTTAATTAATGATTATTATGTTACACTCCTCTTGTTCTAGTTGACCGTGTATATCGAGACTTCGTTCATTGTTAAATGCAGTAGTGTGGTACTATCTGATGGAGACGAATTAAGAACTGGTAAAATTTAATTTATTACCTTTATCACACTGCACAAACGTAAACACACTGTTATTGAAACTGTGTGCCACTACTATTAAACATAGAGATAAATCCTTCGTTACGCAACCGCCTTTGGCTCAGGCAGCCTACGCCTTCCACAGCCTCTCAACAACTGCCTCTGCTTGCGACTCTCTGCACCACTGGGCATTGTCGCCCTCCAAAGAACAACCACGTACAGATACTACACACCGGTACCCTCACACACTGGCAACGGCCAAATCGTCAAGCCCCGGTGCCACGTCCCACCGCACCGGACGAAACACAGTGCGCTCCGCCCAACTGAAACAAATCAACTACAATAGCACACTTGCAGTTGCACATTCATATTACACAAAATAATAAAACATAACATTGAAACAGGAAAGCTTGCTAAAAAATTTTAAACTCAACACTTAAGAATTCATTTAAACACTACAATACATGCCTAAGGAAGATTGTTCCTCTAAACGTGGTAGTAACAGGTGAGTATTATTTTAAATGGGAAAGAGCCCACCAGACCTAAACTTCCATTGAATCTGATGTTTATAATGGCATCCGTCCATCCTTGAGGCATGATGGTGTAAGATGCTCTGTTCAGAGTCTGCAGCGTCTGCAGTGGCTAAAAAGTCCCATTCGAGAGTGGCAGTCCCTACTGCAGTTTGGACATGTGGAATTTGAGGGACTTAGAACAGAAGCCGCTCTGTCTCTTCGCTTTGTCCTCTTCCTGATTTGTTCCTGTGTGCGTGCGTCCTCTGAGAGCTTGACGCCGTTGCGCACAGTTACTCGCCACTTGACACGGTCATCTGCAATCCTTTCCCAGCGACTTGGATTGATTCTGGTCTTGGTCAGGTCTCTCTTGCAGACACCCTGGAAACGAAGATACGTTCGTCCCCCTGGCCTCACACCCTCCTGAAGTTCTCCGTACGGCAGTTGTTTCACTATCCCTTCAGGATCCATGCGCCTGACATGTCCCAACCATCTTAGGCGTCGACGATTCAGGAGTGCAAAGATGCTGTTGATCTGAAGGATCTTCCCGAGACAGCGGAATTGGAAGCTGTTGAGTCGAGATTCGTGCTTAGAAAGAGTTGTCCATGTCTCACAGCTATAGAGAAGGGTGCTTATAACACAAGCGTTTTAGACTTTTAATTTAGTTTTTGCGGTAAGCAGTCCGTTCTTCCATACTCCGTTTTTCAATCTAGGCATGACAGATGATGCCTTTGCGATTCTGTTAGTAATTTCAGTGTCCATGGACAAGTTACTACATGTTGTGAATCCCAAGTAGGTAAATTCATCAACTACCTGGAGAGGATTGCCATCAATGCTGATGGATGGACGGTTGGTAGTGCTCTGCGCCATGATCTTAGTCTTTTCAAGACTGATGAGTACACCAAATTTTTCACAGGCATGTGATAATTTGTTGATTATATACTGCAGCTCATCTTCTGTGTTCGCTACTAGAACTGCATCATCCGCATATAACAACTCACGGATAACAACTGTATTTAGTTTGGTCTTGGCCTTGAGGCGAGCAATGTTGAAAAGATTTCCACCAGATCTCGTATGTAGATATACTCCCTCCTCACAGTCTTCAAAGGCAAATTTGAGCAGAAGGGAAAAGAAAATCCTAAATAATGTAGGAGCTAACACACACCCCTGTTTCACGCCGCTATTAACAGGGAATGCTTCTGATGTTTTACCGTTGAACCAGATTGTTGCTTGTGTTTTCTCATGGAAAGAGATAATTATTTGTAGTAGTTTAGGTGGGAATCCAATGTTCTGTAACAGTTTGAAAAGGCCATTTCTGCTCACTAAATCAAACGCTTTAACAATGTCAATGAAAGCAATATAAAGTGGCCTCTGCTGCTCACGACATTGCTCTTGTAGCTGTCTTAAGGAGATCATATCTACGGTTGATCGGCCGGGCCTGAAGCCACACTGAGATTCTGAGTAGATTCTGGAAGCTAAGATTTGTAATCGCATTAGGATGACTCTTGCATAAGCTTTTCCGGCTACACTTAGTAATGAAATGCCTCAGTAATTGTTACAGTCACTTCTGTTTCCTGTCTGTTTATATAATGTAACTATCCTCGAATTCCGCATACTCATCGGGACATAACCTTCTTCCCAGCTGGTTGTGTTAAGTGAATATAAATATTTGAGAAGAACAGACTTGTTATACTCTGCAGGGATCCCATCTTCACCTGGGGCCTTTCCGTTAGCAAGAGAATCTATTTCTCTACTGAGTTCTTCCATAGTAGGCATTGCATCTAGTTCTTCCATAACTGGCATTTGTTTCCAGAATGAGTTGTAGGTTGCATCGGAGAGTTTTGCCCATTTCTTATCAACATTCCTTTCTGCTTGCACGTTTCCTGGGAAACCACTTTCAAAATTACTGGAAAAATCCTGCTTTCTCTGCGTGTCATGAACATGACCTGTGTTGGTACGGGGACGACCTCTCGGTTTAGCGTGGTGTTATTTCTTAGGAGTGAGCCTCAATGTGCACGCCACCATGGCGTGGTCAGTGTTCCAATCAGCACTATGGTAACTTCGTGTCAGTAGCACATTTTTGAGACCAGTACGACCAGCTATGACTAAGTCAAGATGATGCCAGTGTTGAGAGCGCGGATATCTCCAGGACACCTTGTGCTGATCCTTAAGCTGGAAATATGTGTTTCTAATGCAGAGTCCATAAAAGCAACAAACTTCAAGCAGTCTCTGTCCATTTTCATTCGTTTTTCCCACCCCATGATGGCCCAGGCAATTCGGCCATATGTCATTATCTGATCCAACTCTAGCGTTGAAGTCGCCTAGAATATACAGTGTCTCGGTGCTAGGTACTTTGCCTATTCTGTCGCTGAGTAAATCTTAAACAGATCCTTCTCTTCCATGCTGGATGATAAGGTGGGAGCGTACAAATTTAGGATGTTGACAGTGCCACTTGAGGAGCATATTTTCAGATCAATAATTCGCTCTGTTCCATCGGATGGTGGCACAGTACAGTCCAGGAGGGTGTTTTTAACAGCAAATTCTTGGCTCGTCTTGAGAAGAATGTGTAATTATCCTCCCTGATAGAGCCCGTGTCTGGAAGCCGCGTCTCCTGCAGTCCAACGATGTCAACATTCAAACGATGGAGCTCTCTCTCAATTACGGCATGAAATCAACCTCTTGGGCATCGTCAATGTACCTTGGACACATGGTCCCAACATTTCAGGTGGCAATACGAAATAGTGATTTCTTTATTATTTCATTTTTGTTATCTCTTTAATCAGCGTTGTGGGTAAAATCTTCTCAGGTATTGTTGAAAGGAAAGTGCGAGTATTAGTTGAGAACAAATTCGATGAAAATCAGTGTGGGTTTAGGCCTCTTAGAGGTTGTCAGGACCAGACCTTTAGCTTACGGCAAATAATGGAGAAGTGTTACGAGTGGAACAAGCAATTGTACCTAAGCTTTATAGATCTACAAAAGGCATATAACCGGGTTCCTAGGAGGAAGTTATTGTCTATTCTACAAGAATATGTAATAGGAGGCAAACTTTTGCAAGCAATTAAAGGTCTTTACATAATAGTCAGGCAGCAGTTAGAGTTGACGGTAAATTGAGTTCATGGTTCAGAGTAGTTTCCGGGGTAAGACAAGGCTGCAACCTGTCTCCACTGTTGTTCATATTATTTATGGATCGTATGATGAAAACAATAGACTGGCTGGGTGAGATTAAGATATGTGAACACAAAATAAGCAGTCTCGCATATGCGGATGGCTTAGTTGTGATGGCAGATTCGATTGAAAGTTTGCAAAGTAATATTTCAGTGCTAGATCAGAAATGTAAGGGCCTGCCGGTGTGGCCGAGCGGTTCTAGGCGCTTCAGTCTGGAACCGCGCGACCGCTACGGTCGCAGGTTCGAATCCTGACCCGGGCATGAATGTGTGTGATGTCTTTAGGTTAGTTAGGTTTAAGTAGTTCTAAGTTCTAGGTGACTGATGACCTCAGATGTTAAGTCCCATAGTTTTCAGAGCCATTTGAACCAAGAAATGTATTGACTATGATATGAAGATTAGCATATCCAAATGGAAAGTAATGTCAGTGGGAAAGAGATATAAACGGACTGAGTGCCAAATAGGAGGAACAAAGTTAGAACATGTGGATGGTTTCAAGTACTTAGGATTCATTTTCTCACAGGATGGCAAAAATAGTGAAAGTACTGGAAGCAGGGTATAGCAAAGCAAATGCAGTGAGCGCTCAGCTACGATCTACTCTGTTCTGCAAGAAGGAAGTCAGTAACAAGACTAAGTTTTCTGTGCACCGTTCAATCTTTCGACCAACTTTGTTGTATGGGAGCGAAAGCTGGGTGGAGTCAGGTTACCTTATTAATAAGGGTGAGGTTACGGATATGAAAGTAGCTAGGATGATTGCAGGTACTAGTAGGTGGGAACAATGGCAGGAAGGTGTCCACAATGAGAAAATCGAAGAAAAACTGGAAATGAACTCTATAGATGTGTCAGTCATGGCGAACAGTCTTAGATGGTGGGGTCATGTTACACGCATGGGAGAAGCAAGGTTACCCAAGAGACTCATGGGTTCAGCAGTAGAGGATAGGAGGAGTGGGGGTAGACCAAGGAGAAGGTACCTGGATTCGGTTAAGAACGATTTTGTTAGCACTAAATAGGAAATCATGGAGGAATTCTATAAGGAGGACTATGCTCCAGACTGAACGCGGAAAGGCATAATCAGTCTTAAATGATGCTGATGATGATGATTCTTCATTTTTGTTTTTAGTATATCAACCCGCTTATCGAAGATTACTTCTAAGCTCCACACACTCCGTGAAGCAGGTGGATAGTGGCGGGACAGCACCTTATTGGCTGGCGGTTGCCCAGCGTGAGGCGAGCGGTAGCTGTCCAATGAGATGCAATGACCTCTCCCACCGTCGGAAGTGGTCCCTGGCACTCGAGTCTTACACCAGTCAGACAGAGCTTATAACTGGAAACTGCCTCTTTCCGTGTTGTGCCGAAGTCCTTGGACGTCGCTGAAGTGTCCTCTCCAGGATGCTACAAGCCTGAGCGATAAATATGAAGACACGTGAGTTGCCCAATCATCACGGTCTCCCTCTCGACCTAAATGATAATATCCAGAGGAAAGGCAAGCCAATAAGTCTGGTATCACTTCGGTTGCAGGAACTGCCGAAAGGGGACGTAGTACGCCTTCTCACCGTCTTTGTGGCACCACTCCAGATTTTTTTTCAGGGTTTTCTCCCTTAGCCTTCATCCCTCCCGAGACCAACCACAAAGGTAATTAGAGAAAGAAAAGGGATGGTAACTGAAGAGAAGGTAGGGACTAAGGTATATAGGATATAGGATATAAAACGGGTCGTTGTGAGGCAGACTTTTCCTGGCTCCTCTGCTGAGATCTGCCCGGCTAGGTTGGACGTGCCAGTAGCTACGCTACCTCCGATGTAGATCTCAGCTTCCTTGGAGCACACAAACTCTCCCGCCCACACGGACAGTGCTATGATAAGGCGGTGCCTCATTGGAGGATGTACACTACTGGCCATTAAAATTGCTACACCGAGCAGAAATACAGATGATAAACGGGTATTCATTGCGCAAATGAACTGACATGTGATTACATTTTCACGCAATTTGGGCCCATAGATCCAGAGAAATCACTACCCGGAACAACCACCTCTGGCCTTGATACGCCTCGGCATTGATTCAAACAGAGCTTGGATGGCTTGTACAGGTACAGATGCCCATGCAGCTTCAACACGATACCACAGTTCATCAAGAGTAGTGACTGAATTATTGTGACGAGCCAGTTGCTCGGTCACCATTGACCAGAGGTTCTCAATTGCTCAGAGATCTGGAGAATGTGCTGGCCAGGGCAGCAGTCGAACAATTTCTGTATCCAGAAAGGCCCGTACAGGACCAGCAACATGTGGTCGCGCATTATCCTGCTGAAATGTGGGGTTTCACAGGGATCGAATGAAGAGTAGAGCCGCGGGTCGTAACACATCTGAAATGTAACGCCCAATGTTCAAAGTGCCGTCAATGCGAACAAGAGGTGACCGACACGTGTAACCAATGGCGCCTCATACCATCACGCCGGGTGATACGCCAGTGTGGCGATGACGAATACACACTTCCAATGAGCGTACACCGCGATGTCTCCAAACACGGATGTGACCATCATGACGCTGTAAACAGAACCTGGATTCTACCGAAAAAATGACGTTTTGCCATACGTGCACCCAGGTTCGTCGTTGAGTACACCATCGCAGGCGCTCCTGTCTGTGATGCAGCGTCTAGGGTAACCGCAGCCATGGTCTCCTAGCTGATAGTCCATGCTGCTGCAAACGTTGTCGAACTGTTCGTGCAGATGGTTGTTGCCGTGCAGACGTCCCCATCTGTTGACTCAGGCATCGAGACGTGGCCACACGATCCGTTACAGACAAGCGGATAAGATGCCTGTCATCTCGACTGCTAGTCATACGAGGCCGTTGGGATCCAGCACGACGTTCCGTATTACCCCCCTGAGCCCAACGATTCCATATTCTGTTAACAGTCATTGGATCTCGACCAGCGCCAGCGGCAATGTCGCGATACGATAAACCGCAATCGAGATAGGCTTTAATCCTACCTTTATCAAAGTCGGAAACTATGATGGTACGCATTTCTCCTCCTTACACGAGGCATCACAACAACGTTTCACCAGGCAACGCCGGTCAACTGCTGTTTGTCTATGAGAAATTGGCTGGAAACTTTCCTCATGTCAGCAAGTTACAGGTGTCGCCAACGGCGCCAATCTTGTGTGGATGCTCTGAAAAGCTAATCGTTTGCATATCACAGCATCTTCTTGCTGTTGGTTAAATTTAGCGTCTGTAGTACATCATCTTCGTGGTGTAGCAATTTTAATGGCGAGTAGTGTAGTTTTACAAGATAACATAATATTTCGCTATTCGTAAACTAAGGTGCAAATTTTGGTACTTAATTACTAAGGTTACAACTACTTTAGATGTACAGTCCTCAATAATGACCAGCTCACCGGTCTGCCTTACACATAGCTGCAGGTCCTTAAAGTGGCAAGAAACTAAGATGAAAAGCAGGAGCCCCGTTATCATGCCACTTGTGACATAACTTTGACATATCAGACTAGTCAGCAAATTCATTCTGAAGACAACGTTAGTTAACCATTTAGAAATAGATAAGCACACAATTGCACCTGTTTAAATCACACACATACCATTTGCCCAGGCGAACGGTTAATGCTAGGCGACTCTCCGGCTAGCTCTTCTCAGGGTGATCGAAAAGTCAGAATATATTTGAAAACTTAATAAACCACGGAATAATGTAGATAGAGAGGTAAAAATTGACACAAATGCTTGGAATGACATGAGGTTTTAATAGAACCGAAAATAAACCACGGAATAATGTAGATAGAGAGGTAAAAATTGACACAAATGCTTGGAATGACATGAGGTTTTATTAGAACCGAAAAGAAAAACAAAGTTCACAAAATGTCCGACAGATGGACAGCAAAACATCAGTAACTGCTACCGTGAGGGGTGAGAGGTACGCCGATATGTTACAGAATCGCATCATCTCCAGCCTGGCTGATAAACACCTGCTGGAACGTATGATGTTTATGCAGGATGGCGTTCCACCCCATATTCCTAGACGCGTGAAAGATCTCTTACGCGCGTTGTTTGGTGATTATCGTGTGCTCAGCGGCCCCTTTCGTCATGCTTGGCCTCCCAAGTCCCCAGACGTGCGTTTGTTTCTGGTGGATTAGGAAGAAACGGTATACAGCCTAGCTACAACGACCTTGTGATCACTAATCCCTGTATCAGTCATGATGCTCTCTATCAGCTCCGGATTGTTTCTGGCTAAGAGGTCAAGTACACTCCTGGAAATTGAAAAAAGAACACCGTGAATTCATTGTCCCAGGAAGGGGAAACTTTATTGACACATTCCTGGGGTCAGATACATCACATGATCACACTGACAGAACCACAGGCACATAGACACTGGCAACAGAGCATGCACAATGTCGGCACTAGTACAGTGTATATCCACCTTTCGCAGCAATGCAGGCTGCTATTCTCCCATTGAGACGATCGTAGAGATGCTGGATGTAGTCCTGTGGAACGGCTTGCCATGCCATTTCCACCTGGCGCCTCAGTTGGACCAGCGTTCGTGCTGGACGTGCAGACCGCGTGAGACGACGCTTCATCCAGTCCCAAACATGCTCAATCGGGGACAGATCCGGAGATCTTGCTGGCCAGGGTAGTTGACTTACACCTTCTAGAGCACGTTGGGTGGCACGGGATACATGCGGACGTGCAATGTCTGTTGGAACAGCAAGTTCCCTTGCCGGTCTAGGAATGGTAGAACGATGGGTTCGATGACGGTTTGGATATACCGTGCAGTATTCAGTGTCCCCTCGACGATCACCAGAGGTGTACGGCCAGTGTAGGAGATCGCTCCCCACACCATGATGCCGGGTGTTGGCCCTGTGTGCCTCGGTCGTATGCAGTCCTGATTGTGGCGCTCACCTGCACGGCGCCAAACACGCATACGACCATCATTGGCACCAAGGCAGAAGCGACTCTCATCGCTGAAGACGACACGTCTCCATTCGTCCCTCCATTCACGCCTGTCGCGACACCACTGGAGGCGGGCTGCACGATGTTGGGGCGTGAGCGGATGACGGCCTAACGGTGTTCGGGACCGTAGCCCAGCTTCATGGAGACGGTTGCGAATGGTCCTCGCCGATATCCCAGGAGCAACAGTGTCCCTAATTTGCTGGGAAGTGCCGGTGCGGTCCCCTACGGCACTGCGTAGGATCCTACGGTCTTGGCGTGCATCCGTGCGTCTCTGCGGTCCGGTCCCAGGTCGACGGGCACGTGCACCTTCCGCCGACCACTGGCGACAACATCGATGTACTGTGGAGATCTCACGCCCCACGTGTTGAGCAATTCGGCGGTACGTCCACCCGGCCTCCCGCATGCCCACTATACGCCCTCGCTCAAAGTCCGTCAACTGCACATACGGTTCACGTCCACGCTGTCGCGGCATGCTACCAGTGTTAAAGACGGCGATGGAGCTCCGTATGCCACGGCAAACTGGCTGACACTGACGGCGACGGTGCACAAATGCTGCGCAGCTAGCGCCTTTCGACGGCCAACACCGCGGTTCCTGGTGTGTCCGCTGTGCCGTGCGTGTGATCATTGCTTGTACAGCCCTCTCGCAGTGTCCGGAGCAAGTATGGTGGGTCTGACACTCCGGTGTCAATGTGTTCTTTTTTTACATTTCCAGGAGTGTATGTTTTCGCAACCATTTACAATTCGCGTGAGTTCGTGGACTAACTGCTCGAAATAATTTTCGGAGAAAGCATTTAGGACAATGTCGCAAGATGTTTTCTGCCTACCACCGGTTATGAACAAGTATTTTTGCCAACATATCGAGGGAAGGGACATCAACCTTCAAATTTCAGTCACCAACTTTCTCTTCCGAATGCGAAAATATTTTGTTGAGCCCAACCTACATAGGTAGGAATGATCATCAAAATAAAATACGAGAAATTAGAGCTCGAACAGAAAGGTTTAGGTGTTCGTTTCTCCCGCGCGCTGATAGGGAGTGGAATGGTAGAGAGATAGTATGATTGTGGTTAGATGGACCCTCTGCCAAGCACTTAAATGTGAATTGCAGAGTAGTCATGTAGATGTAGACCTCAGTCCGCGCGATTATTGGCTTTGGGGTTACCTGAAGTCGCAAGTGTATTGTGATGAAAGACAACATCCGACGCCAATGCCTGACCATAACTCCGGACATACTTTACAGTGCTGGTCACAACATTATTCGTTGACTACAGCTATTTTTGAGGAATGATGGTGGACGTATTGAGCGTTTCCTGTAAAGAACATCATCTTTGCTTTGTCTTACTTTGTTATGCTAATTATTGCTATTCTGATCAGATGAAGCGCCATCTGTTGGACATTTGTTAACTTTCGTACTTTTTGATTCTAAGAAAACCCCATGTCATTCGAAGCATGTGTGTCAATTTGTACCTCTCTATCTTCATTATTCCGTGATTTATTCAGTTTTCAAATTTATACAAACTTTTTGATGACCCGACACACTGCGTGGCGAAGAAAGCCAAACACAACGCCTCGTTCCGGAAACCAAACGTTTCCGCCGTCTCCGGCCGCAGCACTACAGTAATACCAGACACATTGAGCATGTGCACCATGTAAGGACCAACCTCCCGACCGTGTTGTACCCGCAACCGACAGGCCACACGTGAGGCTGCCGCCTCGACGCTGCAGACTTAAATAGCCGAACTCGAGATGAACAACTGACACGCGGTCGGCCAAAGCGAAATCGATAACAAGGATGACACTACAAGAAATAGGTACTAGAGCCAGCCGCATCAGTAAGTGGAAAGCGTAGAAATGGATACATCATATAAAACAGCTGTTATAACAAGCGTTTCGTCAAAGTGTGATACAAATGTGTACAAGGGGGACAACCAATGACAATTGGTTATAGAATGCAGATTTCCACCTGTGGAGAATTTAAGAAAACTCGCGGATCGTATGCCAGCGAAGATAGCATATCGACTATCAGCCCAATTGTTTGAATGGATTGAAGAGTTCCTGAATAAAAGAACGCAGCTTGTCATTCCCAATGGAGAGAAGTCTTCCGAAGTAAGAGTGATTTCAGGTGTGCCGCAGGGGAGTGTCATAGCACCGTTGCTATTCACAATATACATAAATGACCTTGTGGATGACATCGGAAGTTCACTGAGGCTCTTTGCAGATGATGCTGTGGTGTATCGAGAGGTTGTAACAATGGAAAATTGTAGTGAAATGCAGGAGGATCTGCAGCGAATTGGCGCATGATGCAGGGAATGGCAATTGAATCTCAATGTAGACAAGTGTAATGTGCTGCGAATACATAGAAAGAAAGATCCCTTATCATTTAGCTTCAATATAGCAGGTCAGCAACTGGAAGCAGTTAATTCCAAAAATTATCTGGGAGTACGCATTAGGATTGATTTACAATGGAATGATCATATAAAGTTGATCGTCGGTAAGGCAGGTACCAGACTGAGATTCGTTGGAAGAATCCTAAGGAAATGCAATCCGAAAACAAAGGAAGTAGGTTACAGTATGCCTGTTCGCACACTGCTTGAATACTGCTCAGCAGTGTGGGATCCGTACCAGATAGGGTTGATAGAAGAGATAGAGAAGATCCAACGCAGAGCAGAGCTCTTCGTTATAGGACAATTTAGTAATCGCGAAAGCGTTACGAAGATGATAGATAAACTCCGCAGGAGAGACGCTCAGTAGCTCGATACGGACTTTTGGTTAAGTTTCGAGAACATACCTTCACCGCTTCACCGCGGAGACAAGCAGTAGATTGCTGCCTCCTACGTATATCTCCCGAAGGAACCATGTGGATAAAATCAAACAGATTAGAGCCCACACAGAAGCATACCTACAATCTTTCTTTCCAGGAACAATACGAGACTGGAATAGAAGGGAGAACCGATACAGGTACTCAAAGTACCCTCCGTCACACACCGTCAGGTCGCTTGCGGAGTATGGATGTAAATGCAGATGTAGATGTAGATCATCAGAGACGCCAGTGGCTCCCATGGAAACAGCGTGGTAAAGACAGGCATTTAGCTTTGTGTGTCGGATATTTGAGATTGCTCGCAGACTGTTACGTTTTACGCAACTGCAGACAACTATTTCGCAGCATGTTTTACAGTTCTAACTGCTTATCTTCTTTATTTATGTCAGGCATGACGGTTTCATTTTACTTTCGAATTCCTTTGTTGTAACATAGTTCACATCCGCTTATTTGCTGTTTAGATTTCTGTGAAACACGATGCGTATCTCGCCTGCTGTTACTGTTCGTAACATTTACTTGCAATAAAATGTTTCAAATGGCTCTGAGCACTATGGGACTTAACATCTGTGGACATCAGTACCCTAGAACTTAGAACTACGTAAACCTAACTAACCTAAGGACATCACACACATCCATGCCCGAGGCAGGATTCGAACCTGCGACCGTAGCGGTCACGCGGTTACAGACTGAACCGCCTAGAACCGCACGGCCACACCGGCCGGCTACTTGCAATAGTAGTACTTTCTTATCACATGACGTATTCTATAACTAGTGTATAGTATGACAATTTCCGAGACTGCAGAAGGAGAAAACACATGTCAAAAACCGTATTACTGAAAATAATGATTTGAACACGTGTGTTCCCCTTCGCAGTCCAGCATCGTGGCCACACAACCTCTACGTCGCAGCTACACAACTATGCTCGATGATGCACATCCTGAGCTTGCACTATTCGTTGTTTCTATTTTGCTTCTTTTTTCACGGTTCAGTAAACCTACTTCTTGTTTTAAGACTTGATCTGTGTTCAGTTTTGACCCGCTATCCATTGGGGCATCTTACGACTAAATCGGTGAGGAGAGGGGAGGGGGACGATTAGGATTTCCCCTTGTTAGCAACAACACGCGAGGCAATACTGAGCCTAAGATTCATCTTAGAAGAAAGATTAAGGAAAGGCAAACCTACGTTTCTACCACTTGTAGACTTAGAGAAAGCTTTTGACAATGTTGACTGGAATACCCTCTTTCAAATTCTACAGGTGGCAGGAAAAATACAGAGAGCGAATGGCTATTTACAATTTGTACGAAAACCAGATGGCAGTTATAAGAGTCGAGGGACATGAAAGGGAAGCAGTGATTAGGAAGGGAATGAGACAGGGTTGTAGCCTCTCCCCGATGTTATTTAATATGTATATTGAGCAAGCAGTAAAGGAAACAAAAGAAAAATTTGGAGTAGGTATTAAAATCCATGGAGAAGAAATAAAAACTTTGCGGTTTGCCGGTGACACTGTAATTCTGTCAGAGACGGCAAAGGACTTGGAAGCGCAGTTGAACAGAATGGAAAATATCTTGAAAGGAGGGTATAAGATGAACATCAACAAAAGCAAAACGAGGATAATGGAATGCAGTCGAATTAAATCGGGTGATGCTGAGGGAATTAGATAAGGAAATGAGACACTTAAAGTAGTAAAGGAGTTTTGCTATTTGGGGAGCAAAATAACTGATGATGGTCGAAGTAGAGAAGATATAAAATGTAGACTGGCAATGGCAAGGATAGCGTTTCTGAAGAAGAGAAATTTGTTAACACCGGGTATGGATTTAAGTGTCTGGAAATCGTTTCTGAAAATATTTGTATGGAGTGTAGCTATGTATGGAAGTGAAACATGGACGATGAGGGAGAGCAAGAGATGAATACAATAAGCAGATTCAGAAGGATGTAGGCCGCAGTAGGTACTGGAAGATGAAGGGGCTTGCACAGGATAGAGGAGAGAGCTGCATCAAACCAGTCTCAGGACTCAAGACCACAACAACAACAACAACGCACACACTGAAGCGCCAAGGCAGTTGGTATAGGCAGATACAGACATAGATAAACAGGCAGAATGAAGCTCCGCGGTCGGCAACGCCTATGTCGGTGGTGATGGTCCCTTGCGAGGCTAAAGTTTTGTGTCGTGCAGTCATCAAGAGTACACGAGTGGGCATTCGGCTCCGAAAGCCTAGTTTTAAATCGGTTACTCATGCTACAATGCCAGGTTATCAAGATCTAAGTGAGTTTGAACATGATGTTATAGTCGATGGACGAGAGATGGGAGGCAGCATCTCTGAGGTAGCGATGAAGTGGGAATTTTCCCGTGCGACCATTTCACGAGTGTACAGCGAATGTCAGGAACCCGTACAATATCACATCTCCGACACCGCTGCGGCCGGAGAAAGACCCTGCAAGAGCAGGACCAACGATTATTGAAGAGAATGGTTCAACGTGACAGAAGTGCAACCCTCCCGCAAACTGCTGCAGATTTCAATGCTGGGCCGACAACAAGTGTCAGCGTGCGAGCCATTCATCGAAACATTATCGATGTGGGCTTTCGGAGCCGAAGGCCCACTCGTGTATTCTTGATGACTGCACGACACAAGACTTTACCCCTCGCGTGGGTCCCTCACCACCGACATTGGATTGTTGATGACGGGAAACGTGTTGCCTGGTCGGACGAGTCTCGTCTCAAATTGTATCGAGTGGATGGACATGTCGGGTATGGACACTACCTCATGAATCCGTGGACCCCATGTCAGCAGGGGAGCGTTCAAGTTGGTGGAGGGTCTGAAGTGGTGTGGGGCGTGTGCAGTTGGCGTGATATAGGGCCCCTTTACGTCTGGAAACGACTCTGACCGGTGATTCGCACCCCACACGTCCATAATTGCTACAGAGTGGCTAAAGGATCAAAATGGCTCAAATGGCTCTGAGGACTATGGGACTTAACATCTGAGGTCATCAATCCCCTAGAACGTAGAACTACTTAAACCTAACCAACCTAAGGACATCACACACATGCATGCCCGAGGCAGCATTCGAACCTGCGACCGCAGTCTCGCGGTTCCGGACTGAAGCGCCTAGAACCGCACGGCCACACCGGCCGGCTCCAGGATCATTATTCTGAATTTAAAGACTTCCGATGGTTACTGAACTCCCCATAGATGAACATTATTGAGCATATCTGGGATGCCTTGCAACGCTGTGATCAGAAGAGGTCTCTACCCCCTGGTACTCTTACGGATTTATGGCCAGCACTGCAGGATTCATGGTGTCAGTTCCCTGCAGCACTACATCAGACATTAGTCCAGTCCATGCAACGTCGTGTTGCAGCATTTTTGCGTGTCACGGTGGCCCTACTCGACATTAGGCAAGTGTACCAGTTTCTTTGGCTCTTCAGTGTATTAAGCACGTGGTCATAATGGTTTGTTCACATGTTATTTCAATCGTCATATATTTTATGCATCTGATCACACCACGATTATACCTTTACTGTCGTAATTGGAACCTAGCCCTACTCGTGCTGCAAATAATAATGTTTTTCTGTGCATAATGGAAATGAGTATCATTCACGTTGCATACTCGGCAGGTACATGGATTCGTTTTCACGTGACATTATTATTATTACTTTTTTTATTATTATGAAACCCTATTTGGGCTGCGGGTAGAACCGTTACGTAGAATTACAGATAACACAGAACAAGAATCGACACTACGACTGAACTTCTGCGATCTTCTGAGAATCCAGGGATTCACGATGGCCGGCCGGAGTGGCCGTGCGGTTCTAGGAGCTACAGTCTGGAGCTGCGAGACCGCCACGGTCGCAGGTTCGAATCCTGCCTCGGGCATGGATGTGTGATGTCGTTAGGTTAGTTAGTTTTAAGTAGTTCTAAGTTCTAGGGAACTGATGACCTCAGAAGTTGAGTCCCATAGTGCACAGAGCCATTTGAACCATTTGATTCACGATGTTTTGACTATTACTTCGAAAAAACGTAATTAATTAATTTTTTTTAGTTTGCAGGTGTGTGTCTGTAGCATTGGTACGCAGTGAAATTCCCACCCCATATTACCTTAGCTCACGGCTAGAGGAGCCAAAACGGATTTTCGTAGACCATTCATAATGTGGAGTATCGTTCGGCAGTTTGTTTTAGGCAGTAGTGGGATTGTTCCAGCACTGTCAGGCCAATCCATGTGGCTTCCTCAGTCACGTGGACTGACATAGCACAGTTTTCTTCGGTACCGCTGCCATCACTCTTTCTGTGGAGTCATCTGGTCTCTCGCCTTTCTCTGAAACTAAGACTACACACTCAAAGCGAGTACGATCTTCGTGAGTAGCGTCCGTAAACGTAATCTTGTGATACGTAACTACTGCAAAGCAGAGAGACTCCGGCGTTCGTAACGGTATTACGGTTCCCGTGATCCACGTGAGTCGTAACTAACTTGGTGGCCGACGCCGCGACGCGCAACTTTGGGGAGGGGGGGGGGGGGGGGGCAACACCTCGCCTGCGGGAAATTTGCAGGTTCCCAAGGGGGTCCGTGCTGCTTGGGCTGACGGGCGCGTCGACACGCCCACGTTCCAGCTCCAGGCTGGAGGTTCAGTAGCCACGGCCCCGCTAAGGAAATCTGTCCGCACTTTGCGGCACTAACACTATTCGAGTGAGCGTTTCTGTGTAGTTACGAAAGCAGAAGAGAGGAACTGACTGAAGCAGGGCTATAAGAGCGGGTCGTGAGTCGTGCCCGGACAGCGCAACTGGTAAGAGCACTGCCCGCGAAAGGCGAAGTTCGCTGCCAGTCACGATTTTTTCTCTACTTTACTATTCGCACGACGCGTTTCGAGAAATAATTCGCATTTTCAAGTGTGTTTTTTGGTGTGTATTAAGCCAATTCTTTTGGTGTTGTCAGTGTGTGTGTGAGTCTGCTTCATTTTTTTTTTCTTTTACTGTAATACGGGTAGGGCTAGGTTGCAATTACGACAGCAAACTTATAACCGTGGTGTGATCAGATGGAAACACGCTATTTTTAGTTGGGTATCAATTCTTTTTGTGAGGTTAGTGGCTAAAATTTAGAACAATTTGTACTTACAGTTTTCTAATGGTCCATTTGTGTAGAGTCTCACACAGACTTAACATCACACAACGTTTTGTACACTTTACACTTCAACAATATCTTATATAAACAAAACAGTTACAAAGATATTCTTACAGATAGTCCACAGAGATAACATTGTAGGTCTTCCACAGATTATGATATGCTTTTGTACTGAGGTTATTGTGCTTATTGTTATGTTTTACTATTTTTATTTAAGTATATTATTTAAGTATATTATATTCTTCAGATGTTTCTATAATATACTTAAATAAAAATAGTAAAACATAGAAAGAAGCTCAATTGTAAAATCAATATAAGTAATTAATGAGCCAAATTGTTAAGATAAATAATCTCTGTACAAAAGCATATCACAATCTGTGAAAGACCTATAATTTTATCTCTGTGGACTACCTGTAAGAAGATCTTTGTAACTGTTTTGTTTATATAAGATATTTTCGAAGTGGAAAGTGTACAACAAGTTGTGTGTGATGTTAAGTGTGTGAGACTCTACACAAATGGACCATTTGAAAACTGTAAGTATAAATTGTTCTAAATTTTAGCCACTAACCTCACAAAAAGAATTGGTACCCAACTAAAAATCGCGTGTTTCTTATGTATTACAGTAAAAGTCAACAAAATGAAGCAGACTCACACACACTGACAATATCAAAAGAAATGGCTTAATACACACCAAAAAACGCATTTGAAAATGGGAATTATTTCTCGAAAGGCGTCGCGCGAAGAGTAAAATAAAGAAAAAATCGTGACTGGTAGCAGAAGATTTATTTATTTATAAACAAACCTATTGTATCTACAGTCGCAGGCTTTCAAAAACCATTTATAATGGATCAAATCAGATTCTTGGTATTTGTCTCGCACGCAGTTTTAATCTGCCAGGAAGTTTTACAGCGGCACACAGCCAGCTTCAAAAAGAAATAATGAGGAGAGGAAACAGTGGTTTAAAGTTACATCTCGAGTGTACCATTTAATGGGTGTGAAAAGTGGACCTTAGCTGAGAGTGGATGTCAAATTCCAGGCCTCTGGTTTCCAGCCTTATTTTATTTGTCAACCAGTCTCAGCGCTTTACTACGCTATCTTCAGAGCTCTGACCGACAGGTAGGAAGAATCTGCCACGGTTGTGATCAAAACAGGGTCAGTAATACTGGTATTACTAGATTTTTGCTATAGTGATCACTTCAACCATCATGTGAATGTGTTTTATTTGACGTCCTCTATCGAACAGCCGAATCTCGCAACAATCTCTAAAAAGATGGACGTACGGAGACTTACAGTACGTTTTCCCCTACTTTTAACTTTAACTTGTAAGTACATAAAAAACTATGACACTGCTTTTCAGCCACATGACGCTTTACACTTTTATTTGAAACATTACCTGTAATATTGCATTGTATTGTACGTTAACCGGGGAACTAGAGTCGATGGAGAGGCTCCGTCCCCGCCGCAGCCGCAGTAGTCCACAACACCACGACGACTACCGCAGTCCACTTCACCCCGCCGCTGCACCACACCGAACCCAGGGTTATTGTGCTGTTCGGCCCCCGGTGGACCCCCCAGGGAACGTCCCACACCAGACGACTGTAACCCCAATGTATGCGTGGTAGAGTAATGATGGTGTACGCGTACGTGGAACTGAGGCGGAATAAGGGGAACCAGCCTGCATTCGCCGAGGCAGATGGAAAACCACCTAAAAACCATCCACAGACTGGCCGGTTCACCGGACCTCGACACAAATCCCCCGGGCGGCTTCGTGCCGGGGACCAGGTGCTCCTTCCCACCCGGAAAGCTGTGCGTTAGACCGCACGGCCAACCGGGCGGGCACCTGTAATGTTACTTTATTTTACATTTATTAGTGACAAGGAACTACGTCACACGGCAGTGAAATGTTTAATGGACGTTTAACGTCAAGTTAAACCAAGGCAAAACTGAAGGTATAATCTTTACAACAGATCCCACGCAACTAATCATTATATGTGTATGTGAACTACACTTTAAAGGTGCAATTCTTGTAGTGCAAATGCGTTTCCACTCCGTAGCCTAAACACGTATTAAACTGAAATGATTTGATGTAGTGTGATAGCAAAGTATCGAACTTTTCGTCAGTGCAACCACGTGTCTCGAAATTCCACTACAACATAAACTTATCTCGCTAGCTGAAAATTCACTTAAAAATAACAAAGTGAAAGTGCTGCCAAGCAGTTTATTCTCTCCCTGTTTGAAGCGTATTCGAAACAAAACGCAATTCGTTCGATAAGGCAATTCTTTACTGAACACACGTAAAGATTTGAATAAAAATGAGAAGAGTGAAAAATAATTTTGTGAGAATGCCAGATTATATGAATATTGAAATCATACTGTAACATTGTGCAGAAAAGTAATACAAAATCTCATATTTCACACACAACTGCCATTCAACGAAACGCTTGACTTTGCATGACCATAAATACGAAAAAGACAAGGAAAACCAGCGTTTACTTAGATTAACACACATAATATTACTAAATGAGTGAAAGAAATGAGCAAATCAACTTGCAAGCACTGATGGCGGAACCAAATAGGGTACTGATTCTTAGGTACTCGAGCAAAGCTGAGAATTCGAGCAGAAAACGAATACTGGCCGCGTTGAATTTGACTGCACATTGTCTCTAGTCAATAAATCTGATGTGATAAAAAGTACAAATATGCAAAGGCAACGCAAACAAACAAGCTTTTCACCATAATCGAGAACAACGTCGCCTCTAGTGGGCCCATTTCACTATCATAAGACAAAGCGTCTCTATTAAACAGGTCGCCACGTCCACACAGCACCAAAGAAGAAGAGCAGAGTGTGCACTTTGTCCACGGGCCACCGTCCTTCGCTAACTTATTCTGCATACTAATCAATTGTATTGGCCGACTCACCTCAGACATTAGGCGAACTGAGTATTTCCCAACCAAAGATAAATCACTGTAGCCGACGGATAGACACTTGCAAGTTCTTTGAGACAGACTAACGCTTATCGGTGCACGCGTGAATGTTTGACGTAAAAGTTGTATACAGCAAAAAGGGAATGAACGTGTAACGCGCCCGAGTGGAAATGTGATACATATGTTCTGTACTCCATAAACAAAGGAACGAGGCTAGACATTTAACGACCGCATTCCTAAACGCCACGTACCTGTTTTTACCGCGGCGGCCGTTCTTCTCTCCTTGCGCTGGCTGTTGCTATGTGTCCTGAAATAATAATAATGTAACAGGCTGCAGAGCCACTCACACAGAAGATGCCGTTTTAGTCTGGTAGAATTCAGTATATCCTGTTAAACACAAGCACAAAGCACACACACACACACAGGGTTAGGCTGCACTGTTCACAGTTAACATTATTCCATTTTGCACTCCAGCCTCGTTATCCGTTGCGACGTACTTAGATATTGTTGAAGCAATATTATTCAAGTCAAGTACTTGCACTAAAGAAGACATATGGAATTAACTGTTCAAAAGGTGCTTTATCACTCGACTAAAAACCAGAGAGCATGAAATAAACTCCTTCGTTTATCACACGAGCGTGCGCGTGACCGAATCGAGACGTGGATGTTTCAAAAGATCGTGTGTAATATCCGAAACGAGGAGGTGACTTCGCTCGTTATATTCAAACAGTCCGACCATACATGTTTCTCTCACTTGTAAGCTGTAATTAGAGTCAATCCAGTCCCAATTATCTTCCCGTAACCGCCTCTGCAAGGTTGATTATTGATCTCCCGACAGGACGCACTAGAATGCAGATAGTTAACTTATAGGTAAAAATTAACACTGAGCAACGAACACTGAGATAAAATAATTTTTTTTTTCATAATGGGGGGCCACAGTCATAATATATTTCTTTAAAGTCAGTACCGCCATTAGACTGTTGTTTATTTGCAGTTTTACATGTACTCTTACACGATCGTGATTTCAGCTTCAAAGTGCCATTATCAAATGTTTTCTGAAACCATATTAGACAATAACAGTGAAATACATAACAAGTGATATAACCATATAAGAATCCATATTTATAATGCTTATTTACAAGTGTTATACAGTGCCTAAGATGGCATACTCTCGTATTTAAAATACACTATTAGGCACAGTGTCTAAGGGTCGATATTTCTGGTAAAGCCTACTGCTTTGTTGCATCACCGAGTATACCATCTTGACTGAATGACAGTTGGCTAAGTGTCAAATTGTCTTGGTCAAAGAAATTTCTGTTACAAGCCGGTGACTTTTTCTTTTAATCTTTGGACTCAGTATCCGATAGGATAGCAAACGTTAGGAGCAATTTATTTTCTTTGGTAGTTGTTACATCTTTGCAGTACCTGTTTATCGTAGTATACAATAAAGTTGCCGGCTCATAAACATAAACAGTAACAAACCTCTCGATAATATTCGCTGCATCCATAAATATAACAGTCCAGCTAATCATTGATCTTGTTTACAAGGTAAATATACAGCTTTTACGTGAAATTAACACATAGCCAACTCTAAGTCGTGTAATTTTGCCTCGAAAAAAAAAAATCGTTCAAATGGCTCTGAGCACTATGGGACTTAACATCTCAGGTCATCAGTCCCCTAGAACTTAGAAATACTTAAACCTAACTAACCTAAGGACACCACACACATCCATGCCCGAGGCAGGATTCGAACCTGTGACAGTAGCAATTTTGCCTCAATTCAGAGTTAATATAATACAGTACAATTACTTATTCTACTCATTAATTAACTAACCAGTGAGGTCTGAGGCGATATTTATGATGTACGTATCATCAGGCATATAAATCCTGTTATATGTGGTAGAACATTACTTAGGAATAAGTGCAAACAACACAGGTATGTGAACCATGTCTTGTACATAAAAGTATGTCAGCAATTAAAAGAATCAAACGATTTCATGTTAAACAGGACATTTTAATTTAACATTATGTAAAGAGTAGGGATATCCTAGTATTTGTTAATGGTTGATAAGATACAATTAAAAACGTTAGTGCACCTTGGTATTGATACATATGGACGCAATCTTGGTGCTATAAATCTTATTTATATGTTACAGTAGTGGCATTTTACTTATATGATTTACAGATGACATGGTAATGTTAACAACTTAATCAGCTACCACATACGAAAGCCCCATGTGGGTTAATTCCTATTTCTTAACAACAAAGATAAATGAAATATTATTGATCATAGTTATTTCTTAGAGAGGTAATAAACAACTGAGAAGAAACACAAGGTCAAGAATATTATGCATCAGTCATTGAAAACTGCAGGCACATGGAGTGTAAGTGTAAGGAGTGGGGGATGTGTAAAAGGATGGAAGGGCGGATTATGAAATGACTAATGAAATGAAGGAGAAGCTATTATAGTGGGTAGGGGGAAAAAGGATAACTAATAGAGAATAGAAACGTGCAACTTACGTGACAACATTTTTCGTTACATCACAATAACTGGAGAAATGGGTGATGCACCCACGGCCAACACCGCACGATGATCCAGGCCCACGGTAACTAAGCAACGACTCCTCATGTGGCCGGCCGCTGTGGTCTCGCGGTTCTAGGCGCGCAGTCTGGAACCGTGCGACTGCTACGGTCGCGGGTTCGAATCCTGCCTCGGGCATGGATGTGTATGATGTCCTTAGGTTAGGTAGGTTTAAATAGTTCTAGGGGACTGATGACCACAGATGTTAAGTCCCATAGTGCTCAGAGCCATTTGAACCATTTTTAGCCATCCTCATGTGCTTTGCACTCACCAGACGGTCGACTATCGATAGGTCAGCAATACAACAGCAAGCTACAGCAAGCTTATAAACTATATCGAAGTGTTTGAGACAAAGACAGAATTCCTCTGATTAGAAAGTCTTTCGAAAGATTTGTAATGTAAATATGAATGTAGTATGGAATTGGTGGCTGGCTTATACAATGGGGTAGGTTCATCAACCTGTTGGAAACGATGTTCTTCCTGAGTAATTGTCGGACTCCTTTCCTTTATCATATGTGAGAGCTGTGTCATGTGTGTGTTTTGGTAGCGCGCAGGAGAAACTAATGAATATCATGATGGCGATGGCGATGACGACGGTGGATGTGGGACAGTCAGCAGCATGATCATCAGCGCCTTTACAGAGAGTCAGTATGACAGGGGCGAAGTCTGTGAACGAGTGTGGAGACGACGCAATGAATCCATGGAACCTGCAAGTCAGCAGGGAATTGTTCAAGCTGGTGGAGGATCTTTTCTGTGCTTTTTGTGCTTTTTTGTGCTCCGCGTTAAGCGCAAATCGACTTAGCGATAATACGAGACAACTGCTTTACTGGCGCATTTAACTTGGACAGCACTGTCTGGGCAGCTGGTGCGGTTAGCGTGCAGTGACGTGGGCCGCTGCAGTTCACACTTAAAAAGAGATAAGCAAAGCAGCAATACAGCAATAAAATCGCACACTGCAAATCTCCCACAATACGCTCCTTTGACGAAAACCGCAACACGTTCTGTTGCAATTAAAAGCAAGATTAATGAAAATTTCTTACTTAACTACAGGGTAATTTTTCTGCATAAAGCTATGTGCAACGTGAGAGAGTATTGAAGGATTTCACCGTATAGTTAAATACTGAAGCCACTGAAGGTATTACACTACTGGCCATTACAATTGCTACACCAAGAAGAAATGCAGATGATAAACGGGTATTCTTTGGGCAAATATATTATACTACAACTGACATGTGATTACATTTTCAAGCAATTTGATTGCATACATCCTGAGAAATCAGTACCCAAACAACCACTTCTGGCTGTAATAACAACTTGATACGCCTGGGCATTGAGTGAAACAAAGTTTGGTTGGCATTTACAGGTACAGCTGCCCATGCAGCTTCAACACGATATCACAATTCATCAAGAGTAGTGACTGGTGTGTTGTGACGAGCCAGTTGCTCGGCCACCATTGACCAGACGTTTTCAATTGGTGAGAGATCTGGCGAATGTGCTGGCCAGGGCAATCGAACATTTTTTGTATCCAGAAAGGCCTGTACAGGACCTGCAACATGCAGTCGTGCATTATCATGCTGAAATGTAGGGTTTCGCAGGGATCGATTGATGGGTAGAGCCACGGGTCTTAACCCATCTGAAATGTAACGTCCACTGTTCAAAGTGCCTTCAATGCGAACAAAAGGGGGCCGAGACGTGTCACCAATGGCACCCCTTGCCATCACGCCGGGAGATACGCCAGTTAGGCGATGACGAATACACACTTCCAATGTGCGTACGCCGAGATGTCGCCAAACACGGATGCGACCATCATGATACTGTATACAGAACCTGGATTCATCCGAAAAAATGACGTTTTGCCATCCGTGCAATCAGGTTCGTCGTAGAGTACACCATCGCAGGCGCTCCGGTCTGTGATGCAGCGTCAAGTGTAACCGCAGCCACGGACTCGGGGCTGATAGTCCATGCTGCTGCAAACGTCGTCGAACTCTTCGTGCAGATGATTGTTGTCTTGCAAACGTCCCCATCTGTTGACTCAGGGATCGAGACGTGGCTCCACGATCCGTTACAGCCATGCGGATAAGATGCCTGTCATCTCGACTGCTAGAGATACGAGGCCGTTGGGATATAACACGGCGTTCCGTATTACCCTCCTGAATCCACCGATTCCATATTCTGCCAACAGTCATTGGATCTCGACCAACGTGAGAAGCAATGTCGCGATACGATGAATCGCAATCGAGATAGGCTACAATCCCCTACAGTCCCCACTTTATCAAAGTCGGAAAGGTGAATGTCGCGTTTCTCCTCCTTACACGAGGCATCACAACAAAATTTCACCAGGGAACGCCGGTCAACTGCTGTTTGTGTTGGAAACTTTCCTCATGTCAGCACGTTGTAGGTGTGAATGCTCTGAAAAGCAAGTCATTTGCATATCACGGCATCTTCTTCCCGTCTGTTAAATTTCCCGTCTGTAGCACGTCATCTTCGTGGTGTAGCAATTTTAATGGCCAGCAGTTTACTTACAGTCACTCGACTGGTAACCACTTAGCTCCTTCCTTATCCGAATCCCCGAATCCGAGAAATACATTTCAGTTCTGGTAGTGTCACCTGCTATACTGATAACGAGCCAATCAACAACAGAATCGACGAAGCCAACCAGGCACAGCATTTTCTCCTCTTCTTTTACGACGAGCCGCTCTATATCCCACCAGCATTCGTCAGTGACATATGAAAAAGGGGTGTGCGGTAGTTGCAGTACTCATGGAAGCTTAACAGTCTTGTTACTTCTCGGGGCAAATCCCACATCTTGGCTCCAGATCAGTTCTGTGGTCCATATTGTAATGGTACAGTAGCATATGTAAAAAATGAAGCATTTGTATGATGTGCTCTATGCTGTGAAAATCGTTGTCATGTTTCTACGATATTTATCTATCTCTGTGGTATAAAATGAAGAGGATTTGGTTTTTCATTTTTGCCTTAAAAATTAAATTGTTATGATTTGGAGGGCAGCGTGGAGGGTAAAAATCGTAGAGGGAGACCAAGAGATGAATACACTAAGCAGATTCAGAAGGATGTAAGCTGCGTAGGTACTGGAAGATGATGAAGCTTGCACAGGATAGAGTAGCATGGGGAGCTGCATCAAACCAGTCTCAGGACTGAAGACCACAACAACAACAACAACATGATTTCTTAAATTAAAAAACTTTTATGAGCCGGCCGATGTGGCCGAGCGGTTCTAGGTGCTTGAGTCCGGAACCACGCTGCTGCTACTCTCTCAGGTTCGAATCCTGTCTCGGGCATGGATGTGTGTGATGTCCTTAGATTAGTTAGGTTTAAGTAGTTCTATGTCTACAGAACTGATGACCTCAGTTGGCCGGCTCTGAGTACTATGGGACTTAAATTCTGTGGTCATCAGTCCCCTAGAACTTACATGTGATTGATGATAATTCTGAGTCAACACCTAAGTCTACTGCCTTTTTGCCTTACGTAGGAAACACGTCCAACAAGATCGGTCGTATTTTACGAAAATACGATGCGAAATGTGTTTTCCGACCTCCATCTAAATTTAGAGCACTTCTGAATTCCGTTAAGGATGGTCTAGGACTGAGTAAGGCGGGTGTATACCGTATTCCTTGTAGCTGCGGCATGGCATATATTGGTCAAACTTTCAGGACCATGGAGCACCGATGTACTGAGCATAAACGGCACACACGATTACAGCAGCCAAGTAGGTCTCCTATTGCCGAACATTGCTTGGATACTGGTCACCCCATGTTATATAATAACACCGAGATATTGGCATGCACGTCCAGCTATTGGGACAGTGTTATTAGGGAGGCAGTTGAGATTAAATTAGCGAGCAACCTTGTTAACAGGGATGGAGGTTTCTGTTTAAACTCTGTTTGGAATCCGGCTCTCTCCCTTGTCAAAAAACAGAGGGACAGAGTCAGTGCTACCTCACCTGTGAAGTCGTAGTCTCACTATAGATACCTCTGACTTTGGTCACCTTTGGTGGCACTAGTGTTCAGCGTGTGTGTTTTCTTTCCTGCTTCAGTCCGACAACCGAGGTTTTAAATTTGCATGTACGCTGGCTGTCCGTTGCAGTTTGCCTTGAAAATGGCGGGGTGGTCTCCCGCCGAAATATCGGCGGTCGCTAAAAGTGTAACTGGCTGAATTCCCCGAAGTTATTTGAAAGAGATACTTGAATCTGCGTACTAATGACATTCTGGCTGACGCGTATGGCGCCATTGGCGTGGTCATTTTGTGTATACACGAATCGACAACCAATAACTTCGCTGTATCGTCGGATTGCAAACATCTCCTTGTTCTTGTTAGAACGAAATATCCTGGCTCTGATAGTTTACCTTCAATAACGGGTGAACGGAACAAATATTCTGGCACGAAATATGCGAGTATACTTTCTTCATTCGCCTCGGCTTCCGGAGGAATAATATGGTGTTGTGTAACCAGCCATCAAATAACAATATGACGCGAAATGCGCATTCAGGAGTCCAAAGGGGAGGGAAATTGAATGCATTCCTCGCCCTCCTTTGAAGCATTGTCTGGGTCGGGCGAACACGCGACGAAATCTCAGACGGGCGCCTGAAAAGCCACGGCGGCGCGACAAAGATTAAAAATTGACTGGCGCCGCGGCGCAGCCATTCTCCACTGCGCTGCTCTGGCACAGAAAATATCACCTGCCGGTGAGGGAGTGGAGGGTAGGGGTGGTGAGGGGGGGGGGGGGGGGAGATAGGGAAATTCCTTTCAGGGAGCATCCCTTTGAGCGACTATGCCTCATCCGACAAGTAATCAGTGCAAACGGAAGCTCTTTTATCGAGGATGCGACTGGAAACTGTCTCCTCGATTAATCGTCGATCAAAAATTGTCAGTCGGAAACGAAATAACAACGGCGCACAGGTAGTCTTGAACTTTTAGGGTCACAATAATACTCATCAAAGACAAATACTCATCAAAGACAATGCTCATCTAAGTTCTTTGATATAAAGAATTAACTGCTGAAAGTTAGTATTTATTTTTTTATTACTAACGATTTTGAAACGTCTACCAGCGATACAAACTCATCTTCAGCGATATAAAAACGCTACCAGTATGCCGTACTGATGTCAAACTACAGCCACCAATCAGTGGTCGTTTTAAGTTGCTCGCACGGTTTCCTCTAGCTCAGAGGAGCTCGGTGCTCCACTACAGACTCCTGACTAAGGTTAACGAACATAGGGGACTGGTTCCCAAGTATGTGAGTGGCGCGAAGACTTCTTAAGTAATACAACCCAGTACGTTGTCCTCGGTGGTGAGTGTTCATCGGAGATGAGGGTATCATCTGGAGTGCCCTAGGGAAGTGCGTTAGGTCCACTGATGTTTTGTATCTACATAAATGATCTTTTGGATAGGGTGGACAGCAATGTGCGGCTGTTCGCTGATGATGCTGTGGTGTACGGGAAGGTGTCGTCGTTGAGTGACTGTAGGAGGATACAAGATTACTTGGACAGGATTTGTGATTGGTGTAAAGAATGGTGGTTAACTCTAAATATAGATAAATGTAAATTAATGCAGATGAATAGAAAAAAGAATCCTGTAATGTTTGAATACTCCATTAGTAGTGTAGCCCTTGACACAGTCACGTCGATTAAATATTTGAGCGTAACATTGCAGGGCGATATGAAGTGGGACAAGCACGTAATGGCAGTTATGTGGAAGGCGGATAGTCGTCTTCGGTTCATTGGTAGAATTTTGGGAAGATGTGGTTCATCTGTAAAGGAGACCGCTTATGAAACACTAATACGACCTTGTCTTGGGTACTGCTCGAGCGTTTGGGATCCTTATCAGGTCGGATTGAGGGAGGACATAGAAGCAATTCAGAGGCAGACTGCTGGATTTGTTACTGGTAGGTTTTATCATCACGCGAGTGTTACGGAAATGCTTCAGGAACTCGGGTGGGAGTCTCTAGAGGAAAGGAGGCGTTCTTTTCGTGAATCGCTACTGAGGAAATTTAGAGAACCAGCATTTGAGTCTGACTGCAGTACAATTTTACTGCCGCCAACTTACATTTCGCGGAAAGACCACAAAGATAAAATAAGAGAGATTAGGGCTCGTACAGAGGCATATAGGCAGTCATTTTTCCCTCGTTCTGTTTGGGAGTGGAACAGGGAGAGAAGGTGCTAGTTGTGGTACGAGGTACCTTCCGCCACGCACCGTATGGTGGATTGCGGAGTATGTATGTAGATGTAGATAAAAGAATTAAGAGAAAAAAGTAACTCTGTTCGATGGCGACATCTTGCCAGCCACCCACCAGCTAAAATTCTTTTTTTTTAGTGTCCTGTTTCCGTGTATTTTAGGATGGCTAGGAGACGTCTATCTCTCAGAATGTTTCGGTGACACAGGCGTTACTGCCGCCCCCCTCGTTCAATGAATACCTCACTGTGGAACTGTAGCTTTCAGAGTACCGTTCTCTAACAGGGCGCAGCCATAAAGAGCACCGACCCCTACCCGGACCTCGCGTTTTTGACGTATCTGCTACCATGGCTGACACTGTTCCAGAATCACCGGCTCTGCCATTCTGCCGTACCTGAGCCTGCGTCTGTCTTCTGCTGTCACGCACACAAACCAGCAGCTTCTTCCTTTGCTTGCCACTGGCCAATTCTCAGAAGACTTTCAGCTTGCGTTTCATATGGAATGTCCTAGCCTACGTACTGCAGCGCACCACATCTGGAAAGGTCGCACAAATAAATCGTTTTAACAGCGTACACTAGCTTAATTGTAGAACAGCAAAAAAAGGTGAAATTGACCCTTACAATCACTGCTATAGTTTTATCGAACACGAAAAACATGTTTGCACGATCTGCATAAGTTTAATTACGTTAAACAGAATGTGCCTATCAAGACGACTAAAATGTAACCAGCCAAAACGGTACAAAACAGTTCATGATGACTAGCTGCCGGACGTGTTGACCATCTGTGGGGCGGCGAGTGGGTTACTTCACTGGTTTAAAGTTTTGATGTCGTCTTTAATCCCGTGAGCCTGGCAACTAATTTCGTGGTCAGCCAGAAAGCGAAGGGAAACATACTTACCTTAGTTTCCAGTCTGCAAGGCCACATTTCGGTCTAGCCCACTGAAAGAAAAGTGTCTGTTTCCCATTTCTTTGCGGGATCAGGATTATGACTTCAGTAAAAGTTTAAAGTTCGAATCAAGATTTAATTTAATTACAGTTTCTCACAAACAACGCTTAAAATTGCGTTATGTTCAATTGAAAACAAGTCTTTCTAATCTAAAAGCATCTTTAGCAGTTCAGAGGCGACCTCTACGGTAACTTGCTACCAGATTGTTTCTCGCCCTCACCAACATCAATCAATTGAAAGTTCGCAATAAATGTTCAAAAATTAATGCTCGCCATAAAAGTGGAAATAAATTCACCACTTGCCACGCGGAATTTAATTTCACGCGGACGGCAGACTAACAGTTATTTTACCGAATTCTAAACGATCCAGGACGGTCTACAGTCTTCGAGAGTTCACTATCCGTTTTCACTGCCAAATACGCACTTGTCACAGCTCGGCTCTGACGTCGTCCGATGCAGAACGCGACCAGACGTTTAGCTGGCGTGGACCTCACTGTCTGAGAGTGAAGTGAACCTTCCTACTGCTTCAGGAGCTCTAATTATAAAGTGCCAGTGCGGACTGCTAAGAAAACATCTGTTGTCTCTGTCTGATTTCATACGGCGGCAGTCTACAAACGACCGATATCTCTGGCACATAATCTTTAATAATATGATTACCAATTACTTCAGAAACTTCTTAATTTTTGCTGGTATGCAGATGAGCAGTTTGAAAGCACGTAGAAAGTTTCAGCTCGCTAGAATGAAAACTTTGCTTAACAGAATGTATTTAGTGGAACTAACGGTAGGTTGTTACCTCTGAACCATACCTTTGCTAAGATGTATATCAGTTGCTATTTATGTTAAGTCTTAAACTTGGTGTAGCTCTATTATTTGATATATTTGATCATCTGGTTTAATCAAAATCCTCTATCATTAAAATTTCAAGTACTTAATCTACAACACTTAGGTACATTTTAGTTACAAAATTAGTTTTTATTTAATTACTTAAAAACTATAAGAGGTAGATTAACGTGGACTCTCCGTTATTATTTTTGGGGTGTACTGAAGCATAAAACAAATTTTCACATTTCTAAGTCCATTATTTAGCGCCTCTGATTTTTCCGAAAAACGTGGATGCTGGCGTTAATTTTTGTTTTATGGTTTTATTTATAACTTCCAACTGCACGTTCTGACCAGATTCTGGCTTTCTAGCGTAATTATTTAGCGCCTCTGATTTTTCTCTTAAAGCGGCCTTTTTCCGTATACTATTAAGTTTAGAACATCAAGACTTGGTGTTTGGAACATTATTACACTAAACTGTAATTTAACCAAGTTTTAAACATAAATTTGATTTTTAATTTCATATTAAATTGTGCTGAAATACTTCTGCGCTACATGCAGACGCGTTAAGGTGACGTGGCGCTACTAGCAGTGAACTGGGGTGAGTCCCGGCGCACTCGGTCGCCTCTGTATCTCACACATCGATGAAGACGTCGAGGAGAATTCGCTTCATCTTAATAACTGTTATCCACTGACGATTTTCATCCGCGACGACCTCACCTTCATAGATGATCGCTTTGCTTAGTTTTCCTGAATTGGGATGCTAGGCGATAAGCTGGGGAATGGGTAAGTGGTTTTGGGGTATGACCTAGCCAGGAAACAGCGATCAGCTATACTCGTCTGTAGTTGACGAGTGTGTAGGATTGTTCTGATGGTTGACGTATTGCCACGTAGTAGTCGGCGAGCACTATCCTTTCTCTGCAGTAACACACAGCATGTACATTCCGTCTAAAGTGAAAACAGACTGGCGTGTTGACCTCCATCCTCCTGTAGGCCGCTTTACGTGGTGCAGGACTTGGTTGTGCCTACGTTGGTCGGATGCTGGATTGTCGTTTGGCGGCAGTGACGTATGTCCGTGTTGGTCGGGTTTATTCTTCATGGTGTGTTCGACTGGTGGAGTAAATTGGTGCCAACGACTAACATACCTCTTCTTCGACATTCTTCATTATTTCCTGACGTATGGCCTCAACATTTGTGACTGATATCCCTTGCGTCTCGCTTCCCTCGCCCGGGTTCCCGGGTTCGATTCCCGGCGGGGTCAGGAATTTTCTGTGCCTCGTGATGACTGGGTGTTGTGTGATGTCCTTAGGTTAGTTAGGTTTAAGTAGTTCTAAGTTCTAGGGGACTGGTGACCATAGATGTTAAGTCCCATAGTGCTCAGAGCCATTTGAACCATTTTATCACTTGCGTACTCGGTCCGACATTTCTGGCTGACATACGTTGTTGCATCTCTTCTCCTACTATCTCGCGTATGAGAGAAGGGCGGGCTCATGATGGTCTTTCGTGCCTGCCATTAGAATACATTAGCCAGTTGGGCGTATCTCTTTCTTTCTTTCTTTTTCTCTGCATCTATATTCCGTCTCTGTCTCTCTCTCTCTCTCTCTCTCTCTCTCTCTCTCTCTCTCTCTCTCTCTCTCTCTCTATCTATCTATCTATCTCTCTTGCTTTTTTGGCGCTTCCTCGATTCGCTGTCCCCAATTGGTGACTTTCTCTGTCGTTTGGGCAACCTTTACCAGAAGAATTGGTACATGTCTTCTGCGACTCCATTCATCAATTGACACATTTAGTCGGCTTCTGTTATGTTACGATTCGCACATAATGTTGTTTAGTGCCAAAACATTCAGTATGTACGACTTGTGTCATTTCACCATGACGTTCGGCCCTGTTGTTCAACTGTTCTTTCGCTACACGGATATGTTGCTGATTCTCGCTAAACTTTTTTTTTTCAGTTGAACCTGCAATGTTTCCCATCTGTTGAGCTTCTCTTCGTGGTTCTCGAACTGCTGCTGGGCTCTGCCATCCAAGCTACACATTTGCCAAACCCATCACATGGCCATATCAGTTGTACCTGGCGACTTGGTCCAAACATTTTACACAGTTTTTCGGATACTGACAAGCGTCTCTGGAAAGCGCTGATGGATGCTTGCTTTGCATCTGACTTATTAATGTTTTGGAATCCATAAAGCCGGCCGCGGTGGCCGAGCGGTTCTAGGCGCTTCAGTCCGTAACCGCGAGACTGATACGGTCGCAGGTTCGAATACTGCCTCGGCCATCGATGTGTGTGATGTCATTAGGTTAGTTAAGTTTAAGTAGTTCTAAGTTCTAGGGGACTGATGACCTCATGTTAAGTCCCATAGCGCTCAGAGCCATTCGAACCATTTGGAATCCATATGTTTCCGGAACATACGGAACTTAAGAACGATTTACTGCTTGTATTCTGATTGTTGCCCGTGTAGACGACAGCGTAAAAACGCTGCCTAATTGGAGACACGGTAATACAGATGTTTTGAAGTACGCGGCGTCTTCACCAGATAATGTCTGTGCCACAATTAAGTCCAAATCCGAAGGCAGAGTCGTCAGTGAAGTACAATATTTAGCACTGAAAACAGGTTTATTACTGACAGCAACACACAACCAGAACAGAACTGATCTCCTGCACTGACAATAGAGTTACTTGTAAAAAACTCGAATATTCCACAATGCTAATATTTATACAAACATCGAATATTCAAGATATACAAACATTACAAGCGTAAGGATTTTCAAGAATCTTCCACAAATTATGAATGTGAAATCCATAAAAATGGATGTATTTAAGTGTGTATGTGTATGTACGTATCAATTCCCCTCCCTAAACCACTGGATCGAGTTCAACCAAACTTGGTACATATATCCGTCAGTATCAGGCAACAGTCACTGTAGGGGTAACAACCACCTAAGTGTCGCAGTTCAGGAGATATGACGTCATAAACAATTGAATGCGTTGAAAACTACCCCCATTATGCATGACATTTGTATTTATTACTTCTTACCAAATAACTCTATCCGCAGCACACTTGTCAGACAGTATACATATATGACACTGAATGTAGCTATAAAATGTACGACACGTAATTCAAGAGATACGATATTATAAACACTGCGATATGAGAAAAAAAATACCGCACCAAGCATAAATTTTTAATGCATTTATTTTCCAGTACTAAGACCCTCCTACGGTCGAGGAAAACACTGACAACTATGCAGAAATTCTGACAGCTTTCAACTAGTCGAAAACGATGGCCATCAATCAAGCTATAAAGAAGTGTTGCCTTAGAAACGTTTACAAAATCGCGTTGTAGACACCCAAAGCAGCTACGCCCGGCGTCCAGAAACTGTCTGGGATCGTGTTTCTAATTTGGATACTGTGCTTGTACGACTGTATCATACATTCAAAGGTATTTTCGCGAATACGTAGAAATGAATTTTTTTCCATGTTTCACTACAAACCCTTTTTTCAGTTTTTGTTTTCGTTTATAATAGAGAACTCGGAGAATGGCAGGTTCGTCAGCTAGTAACAAATAATTGTACCTGGTAGGGTTTTGCAATGAAGATCTGTAGTACAGCGGCTGAGATTACGACTATGGTTACGAAAGTTAAAAAGTCTGTCAAGCAGGCTAGGAGAATATTCCTACTAGAAAGAGAAGATAAGCAGTTGTTAGCGTCCCAATTAGTAAATGAATCGACTTCATTTACTTCTGGTAAGATGGACGTGGAAGAATTATGGGCAAATTTTAAACACATTGTAAATCACGCATTGGACAAGTATGTGCGAGAATTGGGTTACGCATGGAAAAGACCCACCGTGGTTTAACAGCGCAATCCGGAGAATGCTCAGGAAGCAAAGGCAGTTGCACTCGCGGTACAAGAAAAATCGGGAGAATGAGGACAGGCAAAAGTTAGTAGAGATTCGTGCTGCTGTAAAAAGAGGGATGCGCGAAGCATTCAACCACTCCCACTGTCGTACCTTAGCAAAAGATCTTGCTGAAAACCCAAGGAAATTCTGGTCTTACGTAAAATCGGTAAGCGGGTCGAAGGCTTCCGTCCAGTCACTCACTGATCAATCTGGCCTGGCAACAGAAGACAGCAAAACGAAAGCTGAAATTTTAAATTTAGCATTTGAGAAATCTTTGACGCAGGAGGATAGTACAAACATACCGCCGATTTCGAGTCTCGTAGAGATTTCCGTGTGGAGGACATAGTGATAGACATCCCAGGGGTCGTGAAGCAGCTGAATGGGTTGAAAATAAATAAATCGCCAGGTCCTGATGGGATTCCAATTCGGTTTTACAGTGAGTATTCTACTGCATTGGCTCCTTACATAGCTTGCATTTATCGCGAATCTCTTGCCCAACGTAAAGTCCCGAGCGACTGGGAAAAAGAGCAGGTGACACATGTACATAAGAAGGGTAGGAGGTAGGATCCTCAAAATTACAAAACAATATCCTTAACATCGGTTTGTTGCAGGATTCTCGAACCTATTCTCAGTTCGAATATAATGAATTTCCTTGAGACAGAGAAGTTGCTGTCCACGTATCAGCACGGCTTTAGAAAGCATCGCTTCTGCAAAACGCAACTCGCCCATTTTTTACATGATATCTTGCGAACCATGGATGAAAGGTATCAGACGGATGCCATATTCCTTGGCTTCCGGAAAGCGTTTGATTCGGTGCCCCACTGCAGACTCGTAACTAACGTACGAGCATATGGGATTGGTTCCCAAGTATGTGTGTGGCTCGAAGACTTCTTAAGTAACAGAACCCAGCACGTTGACCACGACGGTAAGTGTTCATCGGAGGTGAGGGTATCATCTGGAGTGCCCTAGGGAAGTGCGTTAGGTCCGCTGATGTTTTGTATCTACATAAATGATCTTTTGGATAGGGTGGACAGCAATGTGCGGATGTTTGCTGATGACGCTGTGGTGTACGGGAAGGTGTCGTCGTTGAGTGACTGAGGGGGATACAAGACGACTTGGACAGGATTTGTGATTGGTGTAAAGAATGGCGGCTAACTCTAAATATAGATAAATGTAAATTAATGCAGATGAATAGAAAAAAGAATCCTGTAACGTTTGAATACTCCATTAGTAGTGTAGCCCTTGACACAGTCACGTCGATTAAATATTTGAGCGTAACATTGCAGGGCGATATGAAGTGGGACAAGCACGTAATGGCAGTTATGGGGAAGGCGGATAGTCGTCTTCGGTTCATTGGTAGAATTTTGGGAAGATGTGGTTCATCTGTAAAGGAGACCGCTTATAAAACACTAATACGACCTATGCTTGAGTACTACTCGTGCTTTTGGGATCCCTATCAGGTAGGATTGAGGGAGGACATAGAAGCAATTCAGAGGCGGGCTGCTAGATTTGTTACTGGTAGGTTTGATCATCACGCGAGTGTTACGGAAATGCTTCAGGAACTCGGGTGGGAGTCTCTAGAGGAAAGGGGGCGTTCTTTTCATGAATCGCTACTGAGGAAATTTAGAGAACCAGCATTTGAGTCTGACTGCAGTACAATTTTACTGCCGCCAACTTACATTTCGCGGAAAGACCACAAAGATAAGATAAGAGAGATCAGGGCTCGTACAGATGGATATAGGCAGTCACTTTTCCCTCGTTCTGTTTGGGAGTGGAACAGGGAGATAAGGTGCTAGTTGTGGCACGATGTACCCTCCGCCACGCACCGTATGGTGGAGTGAGGAGTATGTGTGTAGATCTAGATGTAGAGATGCTAACCACTACACAACATGCATCAGAGACGACGCTAAAATCACACTGTGCTTCGAGCGTGTCGGGAATCTTCCCAGTTGTAAAAATTCGAAGCCTGAATTCGGAATGTGACGTGCCACTAATGTACGCTCCGGATGCCTCACACGGCAGAGCTATCAGGCAAGGCGGCAGCGCCCGCCCATGAGCGGCAGCAGGCGCCACGGCCGCAGGAGGTCGTGTGGGTGACTGAGCGCCGCCCGCGCTCCAGGCTGCGCAGTTATTCCCACGCCGCGCGCATAAAGCTCGGCCCTTTGTCATCGCCACGGCCGGCCGTTCATCGCAGCGCGCGTGATAAACGCTAAATGCCGCCCAATATCACAACACGATTTTATTCTGCCCGACCCCGTCCCGACCGCTTTATTCCTGGCGCCGGCGCGGGTCGTAAAATAAACGCCAGCGGCCGGAAACGGCTCTCAATTTGCAAGAGACTCCATCGACCCCCGGGAATATTTCTCGCTGTCGACAGCTGAGTGAGACGAATGGCCAGCCGCGACCGGCCGCACTAGCGGCTAATTTCCTTTTTCTGCGGCGCCGGTAAATCACGAACCGGTTATGGCCGTATCGCGCAGTAACGTGCCGCGTATACGCGGATCCAACTTGGCGCAGGTTGACTGCCGAGCAACGCGACATCGCAACTGGAGACGGAGATCTGAGGTGATAATGAGAGAGGCCACCCCAGGGGAATTACTCAGTAATTTCCTTAACGAGCTACAATTAACTCCGACAGACTTTTTTCAGTTTTTTTTTTTTTTTTTTTTTTTTTTTTTTTTTTTTTTTTTTTACCTGGAAGCGTCCTTAAAATCGATGTCGGCAGTTGGGCAGCAGCGTGAAACAGCGAATGAACAGAGGTCTACGTTGAAGTGATTATAAATGTGGCTACCGCATGTAAATTACTCAACAATTATTTTAACTGTCCACAGGGTGAAAAGTATTTAGACCGACAAACTCTGGGAGGTTGTAGGGTTCAAATGGCTCTGAGCACTATGGGACTTAACTGCTGAGGTCGTCAGTCCCCTAGAACTTAGAACTACTTAAACCTAACTAACCTAAGGACATCACACACATCCATGCCCGAGGCAGGATTCGAACCTGCGACCGTAGCGGTTGCGCGGTTCCAGACTGGAGCGCCTAGAACCGCTCGGCCACTCCGGCCGGCGAGATTGTAGGGGACATCATAACAAATACGCTCGTATTTTTCCGTTTTTTTATGACCAAGAGACAACACATTAACACAACCCAATTACAATTACAGTAGATTTTCAGAAATGCCTCCTTTGACACGTAAACAAAGGTTACACCGTCGTGTAATGTTCTGTCTGAGACGGGCAAAAACCCCAGGCTACCCTGAATTGTTCCTGCTGCTGCTTCTACTGCTGCTGCTCCTGCTACCCAGGCAACCAGATCCTCTTCTGATGCAACAGGAGTTGCGTAAACAAGGTTGCGCATCCCTCCACACACAAAGAAAGTCCAGAGGGGTCATGTTTGGACATCGAACAGGCCATGGTACAGAATCACCTCTCCCAATCCACGTTTCTGGGAACCGTCGTCCAGGAATCGACGCACACGACGACTGAAATGTGCCGGCGCCCCGTCGTGTTGGAACCACATGCGTTGTCTTGTAGGGAGCGGGACGTCTTCCAGCAATTCTGGCAATGCTCTGGCGAGAAAACTGTAATAGAGCGTGCCATTTAATGGCCTAGGTAGCAGATACTGCCCAATTAAACAGTCTCCAACAACACCGAACCACACATTAACGAGAACCGCACTTGATGAGCGCTAGTAACTGTGCCCTGTGAGTTATCCTCACTCCAAACATGCGAATTGTCCATGTTGAATACTCCATCACGCCCGAACGTTGCTTCATCGGTAAACAACACAGAGGATGGAAATGTAGGATGCATTTCACACTGTTCCAAGTACAACCGCGAAATCTGCTCTCTGGGTGGATAATCAACTGGTTCCAGGTGGTGGACACGCTGTATGTGACATGGACGCAACAATTGCTCTCGAAGGACTGTTCTTACATTCGCCTGGTTTGTCCCCATGTTACGTGCAATTGCACGAGTGCTGATTGATGAATGCCGCTCCACAAGCTGCTAGACAGTTTCCTCAAATTTCAGCGTTCTTACTGTGCGACGGCGTCCCTGTCCAGGTAATCTGCAAAATGACCCGGTGTCACGCAGACGTTGGTACACAGCAGCAAACGCGGTATGATGCGGGATACGGCGATTAAGATATTGTTGTTGATAAACCCGCTGTGTAGCTCGTCCGTTGTGGTGCGTTACGTAGTACGCACCAACCATATCAGTGTACTCACTCCAGGTGTATCGCTCCATTAGTAAACAGAGACAATGCACTACTACACTGGTGGACAGCAGTTGTCTACAACTGAAGAGCGTAATATGCCCTCTAACAACGGAAGATCGCAATACGGCCTCCAACAACTGAAGAGCGTTATACGGACTACCGTTTTAAATAATCCTCATAGGAAAATATGTAATTAAGGAAAAATATTTGTTTTGATGTCCCCTACAGCCTCCCACAGTTCGTCGATTTAAATACTTTTCACCCTGTATAGTTATCTGCTGTCGCTTGTTTCAGCTCCTTTTTCCTATGTGAAAAGGTCCTTAAAATTGAAACTGAGTGTTGAAAAACAATCACTCCCAAACGAGCGACAGTTCGTATCAAAGAATTTGTACCTGTACACGCCATCCAAGCTCTGTTTGACTCAATCCCAGGCGTTTGAAGGCCGTTATTACGGCCAGAGGTGGCTGTTCTGGGTACTGATTTCTCAGGATCCATGCACCCAAATTGCGTGAAAATGTAATCACGTGTCAGTTCTAGTGTAATATATTTGTCCAATGATTACCCCTTTATCATCTGCGTTTCTTCTTGGTGTAGAAATTTTAACGGTCAGTAGTGTAGTTGGGGAGAGATCCACTGGCCAAGGTATGATTTTGAATGCGTGAAGAAAAACATTAGAAATTCTTGGCGTGTGAGGGCGGGCATTGTCTTGCCGAAACATAAACCGAGGATAGCTTCCCATGAACGGCAACAAAACTGAGCGTAGAATATCGTCGACATACACCATGTGATCAAAAGTATCCAGACACCCCCAAAAACATACGTTTATCATATTAGATGCATTGTGCTGCCATCTACTGCCAGGTAATGAATATCAGCGACCTCGGTAGTCGTTAGACATCGTGAGACAGCAGAACAGGGTGTCCGGCAGAACTCACGGGGTTCGAACGTGGTCGGGTGATTGGGTGTCGCTTGTGTCATACGTCTGTACGCGAGATTTCCACACTCCTAAACAACCCTAGGTATTCTGTTTCCGATGTGATAGTGAAGTGGAAACGTGAAGGGACACGTACAGTACAGAGGCGTACAGGCCGGCCCCCACCTGTTGACTGACAAAGACCGCCGACAATTGAAGAGGGTCGTAATGTGCAATAGGCAGACGTCTGTCCAGATCATCACATAATAATTCCAAATTGCATCAGGATCTACCGAAAGTACTATTGGAGAGCAACAATAGAGCATGATGCCGTATTACCCAAATACAAAACATAAGACGATTAGGTCCCACAGCAGGAACGAGCCTAGACGGGAAGATATTATAAAGTTCTTGGTGTTTCAACTCCACTTAAATTCCAAAGCGACACTTACTCACTTACTACACTTTCCTACATATAAGTTATCCCACATTTCATAGAGATAATAATAATTCCGTAATACTAACAGGACATATATGGCTCAAAAGCGACTCCAGCTCAGAATTATTCCAAGAAAATTTTAGTGCGAATATTTCATGTACTCCCAGCCATTCTCTATCCACAAATATCTATACTATAATTGTTTACAAAGGGCCCCCTGCATTCTTATTATAAAATTTTCATTTAATACTAGAAACAGCATTACTGAAATCTTAAACCTACTATAGCATTAATAAAATACACTCCTGGAAATTGAAATAAGAACACCGTGAATTCATTGTCCCAGGAAGGGGAAACTTTATTGACACATTCCTGGGGTCAGATATATCACATGATCACACTGACAGAACCACAGGCACATAGACACAGGCAACAGAGCATGCACAATGTCGGCACTAGTACAGTATATATCCACCTTTCGCAGCAATGCAGGCTGCTATTCTCCCATGGAGAAGATCGTAGAGATGCTGGATGTAGTCCTGTGGAACGGCTTGCCATGCCATTTCCACCTGGCGCCTCAGTTGGACCAGCGTTCGTGCTGGACGTGCAGACCGCGTGAGACGACGCTTCATCCAGTCCCAAACATGCTCAATGAGGGACAGATCCGGAGATCTTGCTGGCCAGGGTAGTTGACTTACACCTTCTAGAGCACGTTGGGTGGCACGGGATACATGCGGACGTGCATTGTCCTGTTCGAACAGCAAGTTCCCTTGCCGGTCTAGGAATGGTAGAACGATGGGTTCGATGACGGTTCGGATGTACCGTGCACTATTCAGTGTCCCCTCGACGATCACCAGAGGTGTACGGCCGGTGTAGGAGATCGCTCTCCACACCATGATGCCGGGTGTTGGCCCTGTGTGCCTCGGTCGTATGCAGTCCTGATTGTGGCGCTCACCTGCACGGCGCCAAACACGCATACGACCATCATTGGCACCAAGGCAGAAGCGACTCTCATCGCTGAAGACGACACGTCTCCATTCGTCCCTCCATTCACGCCTGTCGCAACACCACTGGAGGCGGGGTGCACGATGTTGGGGCGTGAGCGGAAGACGGCCTAACGGTGTGCGGGACCGTAGCCCAGCTTCATGGAGAGGGTTGCGAATGGTCCTCGCCGATACCCCAGGAGCAACAGTGTCCCTAATTTGCTGGGAAGTGGCGGTGCGGTCCCCTACGGCACTGCGTAGGATCCTACGGTCTTGGCGTGCATCCGTGCGTCGCTGCGGTCCGGTCACAGGTCGACTGGCAATTGCACCTTCCGCCGACCACTGGCAACAACATCGATGTACTGTGGAGACCTCACGCCCCACGTGTTGAGCAATTCGGCGGTACGTCCACCCGGCCTCCCGCATGCCCACAATACGCCCTCGCTCAAAGTCCGTCAACTGCACATACGGTTCACGTCCACGCTGTCGCGGCATGCTACCAGTGTTAAAGACTGCGATGGAGCTCCGTATGCCACGGCAAACTGGCTGACACTGACGGCGGCGGTGCACAAATGCTGTGCAGCTAGCGCCATTCGACGGCCAACACCGCGGTTCCTGGCGTGTCCGCTGTGCCGTGCGTGTGATCATTGCTTGTACAGCCCTCTCGCAGTGTCCGGAGCAAGTATGGTGGGTCTGACAACACCGGTGTCAATGTGTTCTTTTTTCCATTTCCAGGAGTGTATAAAACTACAACCCATTTCACTCATTAATAAATTTAAAAGTACATTAATTTAGGACATAAAGATACAAAACAAATATTCAAGTAACTTGCGAACATCGTCGAAGTGGCTCATCTAGTTATATCTTTTGTCACGAGCGTGGTACATTTCCTCTCATCTAACCGCCGTTACTTGTTTGTGCCTTTCCGTTTACTGTCCACACAGATAACTGGTAGTTATCGTATCTAAGTACCATCTGAAACAGACGTAGTGTGCGATATAGCTTCTGCTGCCAGAAAGATACCGAAAAATGCACTTGATGTCTGGTAACACAGTTCGCACTCCACAGCTAGCTGAAAATGATTTCATACCAAAAATGGACTATAACCCAGTCCCAACATCACTGTACTGTGGGCTTTATAGTCGCACCACAGTATATGCACTACATCAACAGTCAGACCATCACCAATAATGTTCTATAAAGCTTAGAAGCTCGCGAGTCAAATACCAAATATACCACCCACTAGATTGCGGCAAAAGATAGTGACAACAAGCAGTTACAAATTCCCTTCACTACGGAATTACTCAGAAGGCCTGCCACATAAACAATCACTTGACTTGACCCACCCGTACTAGAGGAAGGGAAGTTGCACCCTTGTACTGCGTTACATCAAAACCAACACAGCGTCATGTCCAAGCTATAAGGGCCTCTTTCCTGTCGGAAGATAGTAACTCAAAATATCCACAGAGTTAACCACAGTATTCACTGGAATCTTCTGCGTCACTTACATAGCACAAGCTGCCGTAGACCCACTTGTTACACACACTTACCGTTATGTCCTGTCCCATATACAGGCCACACTTGAGCTTGTTATGGCTCCTCGGTCCCCTTCAAATATGCTACTCGAGGCGAGTTTAAAATGAATATGCGCAACGGAAAATAATAAGCGCTAAAACGAAGATTTCACCCTGTCTGACTACCCCTTGAAGCAGATCTTAGAATCTCTTAATTATATAAATTAAAATCTAAACATAAATGATTGATGAAGGCAACTAATCCTACTAAATGATAAACGTTGTTCTTGCTAATATATTTATTGTAGATTGAGATAAAAAACCTTTATATTACAAAGTTTATATTTCCCAAGTGAAATTATTAATCAATTACTCCATCTCTGCCCGTTATTACGACTGCGCGGTCTAATATTAACAACGCGAAATGACTGACATCATCTACGTACCAAGCACAAGAAGACACTACTTTCGAAGATGATTTACGGTGGTGTGGAACCTCAGTGGAAATAAACTAATGTGATCACGGCTGTTTAGCTTTTATAGCCCTAATAAGCCAAAGCAGTTTGCGATATCACCATATGTACTGCGTCCGGTGCATCGAAATGCGAGAAACACGAACTCCCAGCCACAACGACGGAGTTCAGATAACGTCTCAACGTAAGTATAGGCAGTAGAAGTGCTCTCAATTATTGAACGCTGCGTACTCAACGACGACTTGCAGCCCAGAGATAAAGTCCAGAATCGTATAGATTCTAGCTATAAACTCTCCTGAGAGCAAAGATAGCAAGTCCGTCAGTACCAACAAAGCTGATATCGAGCGACCATCACACACGGGCGCTCACAGTGGAAGACCACGTCTCTCCACTGCTGGCCTCCCAGCAAGGCACGGCTCTCCACCCTCGTAATTCCGAAAACGAAACATACTCCCGAAACCACGGAATATTACCCCTCTCTACAGATTCTTCCGAGCGCCGACCAATCATATTTTAGTGTTTTGTTGTCCAGCGCGGAAATCTTGAGAGGAAAAACCTATACTCGTACAATGGAACGTGTCTGAGTAAAAATCCTTGGAAATAACCCAGCCTGCGAGGTTCCCGAGGCGACGCTTCCTCGTTCCTCTCAGTTGCGTCCAAGATTTTCATAGTTTGCGAACTATAATCCTTCCTGACCAGCTACAACACCGGCCGATCGCATCTCTATTGTTCCCCAGCGCTCAGCTGTCCCAAAGTCCATCTTGCTACTTCCTGTGTTTAAGCAGGATCAACACACCTGTGTGGGCCTTCCAACCAGGGTCTGAGTTGAGCATGCCGTTTCATTTCCAGTGTCGCTCCAACCTCTACTAGTATGATAATAAAAACACACCGTCACCTTTCATGCAGTAAGCGTTAACAAATATTTACAAGGCATATGTGACAATGTTAGGCTTCTTTATATATTAATATATACGATGTAGGGGAAGGCGGGGGAAAGATGGGAACGTGAGGTAAGATGAGGAAGGGCTATGAGCTACAGTTAGAGTGCTGCCTTCTGTGGATAGCTACGTCAACATAATTAATACACAGGTCCCAGTGTGTTGTCATTGCTGAACCTTAGTTTCGCGGTGGTTTCTGTGAGCTTTGCGAGGTACTTATAATTGTTATACTGATTTCCAATGTTTTACTCCTTTCGAGGTCCTGAAACATGTGTTTCGTGAACATTTGTCCAGACTGTATACATAGCACTGAATAGTACGTCTTATTAACAGTAAACTTCTGTGTCAGTAGTCACTGTTCACAAAATAGTGTTAATGTAGGCGTAACATAACCTGACAGCATGGTAGGAGGCAAGATGGGGTGGGGCAACATGGGGAGCTTCCCCGTCTTGCCCCTGCTATTTGTCCAACCATTACGTTCTTATCGTCTCGAGTTTACATCGCTGCGGATTTTTAACACGTACATTATACGTTGAAGACAACTGCAAATAGAATGGTATTCGTTATTCCAACGTTTCCTAATTAATTATAAAGTACCCCTTAGGCTACATGGCGAATAAAAATACACAAAACGAGCAAAGTCAGTATTGTTGCTATGCTTTAACGACTGACTATTGGATATATGGTATTTACTATATAATAAAGATTACCGGGACTGATCTGTCTCAATAGTACGTTCCACGTGTTTTATTTCAGATGGTTCGCAAGTATCGGCGACAAACGGCTAGGCAAGATTGGTCATTGCAGTCAATGGAAGGCGCTGTAAATGCTGTTATAGAAGGTCATATGGCTTCTTTCAGGGCTGCTCGACTGTTCAACGTGCCACAGATTGCACGACGTGTGGCAAAGAAACGTGCTAACCCTGGATTCTGAAAACATTAGGATCAATCACTAGTGTGTTTACCCCAGAACAAGAAGCAGAACTTAAAGACTACTGAACACAGATGGAAGGACAGTATTTTGGCCTAACTCTTAAAGAACTTGGTGAACTTGCTTTTCAGCTAGTTGAACGAAATAGCATCAAACATCCATTTAATACTGCAGCCAAATCTGCTGGAAAAGATTGGTTAAATGGGTTTCTTGCACGAAATCCTACCTTACAATACGAAAACCAGAGCCTCATCAATCGCACGAGCAATGGGGTTTAACCGAGTTGCTGTAGATCGGTTTTTCGATCTGTTAGAAAGTCAATTAGACACTTTCAAGTTTACGGGAGACAGAATTTTCAATTGCGGTGAGACTGGTTTAACAGTTATTCCAAAAGGTCACACAAAGGTGGTTACTTTGAAAGGGCGCGAACAGGTGGGAGCTGTTACTTCAGCAGAAAGAGGCCATACTGTGTTTCAGCGTCGGGGTGCTACGTACCAACTATGTTAATTTATCCTCGAAAACAAATGCAGCAAGCGTTTGAGACTGGGCTGTCCCCTGGTGCCTGGTCAGAAGTCCAAGAAGCTGCTTGGATGACGAAAGAACTATTTTTGAGTTGGTTTAAGAAGTTTATTGCATTTACTGGAGCGTCAAAGGAAAGACAAACACTGCTCATACTGGACGGTTACAAAACGCACACCAAGAATTTAGGACTGATAGATGTGCCCCGCGAAAATGGGGTTGTCTTGCTGTGTTTGCCACCACACTGCTCACACCGTCTTCAACCATTCGACGTGGCATTTATGACACCTCTCAGTAAATTTTACGAAGATGAAGTAAGATCGTGGCTTCGCACCCATCCTGGAAAAGTCGTTGCGCAGCATCAGATCACAAGTTTATTCGGCAAAACCTTCATTCATTCAGCTACAATGCCCACAGCAGTGAACGGGTTTCGGAAAACAGGTGGCCTGTAAACAGAAATGTGTTTCAAGAAAGTGATTACCTTCCCTGTTCAAATACAGACATTCATCAAGCTCACAAATCTGAAGCTACAGAAACGGAAGACCAAATACCAAAGATGTTGTCAAGACGTAAAACACATGAACAATTAACAACTGACGATCAGGCCTCTTTTTCGTCTAACTTTCAGGTTACCATCCCTGAAATGGTGATAGCTATTCCAAAGGTGGATTAAAAAACCAAAAGGAAAAAATCTAATAGGCGTGGAAAACGCGTTGTTTTAACCGAATCTCCTTATAGGAGTGAACTATCTGAAGAAATTAAACGAAAAGGAGTCCCCAAACGTGCTGCATGTAAACGATAACTCTTCTCAAAGACGTTTAATAAACCTGGGATACCACCAAAAGGACATAATGACAACGAAATAGTGACGAACGTCACTGACGTCTTAACCGCCGCTTCATGCTCAAGGGATAATAAACTGAGGTAGAATGACAACGAGGAAGAGAGTGAAGAACGTTTATACTGTTATGACTTCTCTGAAGGCGGCTAGATACGGTGTATTAGCTGCGGACGCTGGGCCCACGACACTTGTGCAGGGATAGAAAGTGATGATGACGAGGCTGTCCACACTTGTTGCTATGTGAAAGTAAGAGGCCTAAATAAAACGTAATACCTGATTCTACAATGCGCAGAACCATGTTTCGAAACCTTATCGTCACCTGATTTCGTTATTCAAATGGTTCAAATGGCTCTGAGCACTATGGGACTTAACTTCTACGGTCATCGGTCCCCTAGAACTTAGAACTACTTAAACCTAACTAAGGACATGGCACACATCCATTCCCGAGGCAGGACTCGAATCTGCGACCGTAGCGGTCGCGCAGTTCCTATCTGTAGCGCCTAGAACCGCTCGGCCACCCCGGCCGGCATTTCGTTATTCCAGTCCTTATTTAAGCTTTAGAGATGAATTCATGCTAGTTCCCCATTTTACTCCACATATGGGGCAAGACGGGGAATTGGTAGTTTATGTTTCAAATCGAGATATTTCTAACTAAATGTAACAAGTTTGCAGGTTTATTTGCGTGCTATTGTAATTGAATGGTTATGTAAACAAATGATAAACCTACTTGAATTTGTTTATTTTTGTCCCTTTTGTAAGGGTTTAAAGTTAGCTTCCCCATCTTGCTCCGCCTTCCCCTACAATCTATCGTATGATACCTAATACTGTTTGTAGTGAGTGTTTGTAGGTCACAGCAAAATAGCCACCTTGCACCCTACGTAGCAATCACCATGGTCGCCGTTGCCATCCTATTCCATGCGATGCACGACACACAGCCCATCGATCACCACAAATCTATAGATAGGCAAAGACGCACCAACCGGTGCAACCGGTAGTAGTAGAATTTTCGGGGTTGGTAGGGACCTCTACCCCCTCCTACAGCGATCAGAAGAGTGACCGTTAGCTGCACGGTCACAATGCCCATATAGTACTAGGGACAGAAACTTGGCTGAAACCAGACGTAAACAGTAATGAACTAAACTCAGATTGGAATGTATACCGCAGAGAAAGGCTGGACAGTGAATGGGGATACGTGTTTATAGCGATAAGAAATGCAATAGTATCGAAGGAAATTGACGGAAATCCTAAATGTGAAATAATTTGGGTGAAGGTCACGGTTAAAGCAGGCTCAGACTTGGTAACTGAATGTCTCTTTAGGCCCCCTGGCTCAGTATCTGCTTTGGCTGAGCACCTGAAGGATAATTTGGAAAATAGTTCGAGTAGATTTCCCCACCATGTTATAGTTCTGGGTGGGCATTTTAATTTGCCGGATATAGACTGGGAGATTCAAACGTTCATAACGGGTGGCAGGGACAAAAAATCCAGTGAAATTTTTTTAAATGCTTTATCTGAAAACTACCTTGAGCAGTTAAACAGAGAACCGACTCGTGGCGATAACATATTAGACCGTCTGGTGACAAACAGACCCGAACTATTTGAAACAGTTAACGCAGAACAGGGAATCAGGGCTCATAAAGCGGTTACTGCATCGATGATTTCAGCCGTAAATAGAAATATTAAAAAAGGTAGGAAGATTTTTCTGTTTAGCCAAAGTGACAAAAAGCAGATTACAGAGTACCATACGGCTCAACACAAAAGTTTTGTCTCAAGTACAGATAGTGTTGAGGAGCAGTGGACAAAGTTCAAAACCAAACCATCGTACAATATGCGTTAGATGAGTATGTGCCAAGCAAGATCGTAAGAGATGGAAAAGAACCACCGTGGTACAACAACAGAGTTAGAAAACTGCTGCGGAAGCAAAGGGAACTTCACAGCAAACATAAACATAGCCAAAGCCTTGCAGACAAACACAAATTACGTGAAGCGAAATGTAGTGTGATGGGGGCTATGCGAGAGGCGTTCAATGAATTCGAAAGTAAAGTTCTATGTACTGACTTGTCAGAAAATCCTAAGAAATTTTGGTCTTATGTCAAAGCGGTAGGTGGATCAAAACAAAATGTACAGACACACTGTGACCAAAATGTACTGAAACAGAGGATGACAGACTAAAGGCCGAAATACTAAATGTCTGTTTCCAAAGCTGTTTCACAGAGGAAGACTTCACTGTAGTTCCTTCTCTAAATTGTCACACAGATGACAAAATGGTAGATATCGAAATAGACGACAGAGGGATAGAGAAACAATTAAAATCGCTCAGAAGAGGAAAGGCTGCTGGACCTGATGGGATACCAGTTCGATTTTAAACAAAGTACGCGAAGGAACTTATCCCCCTTCTTGCAGCGGTGAACCGTAGGTCTCTAGAAGAGCGTAGCGTTCCAAAGGATTGGAAACGGGCACCGGTCATCCCCGTTTTCAAGAAGGGACGTCGAACAGATGTACAAAACTATAGACCTACATCTCTAAGTCGATCTGTTGCAGAATTTTGGAACACGTATTACGTTCGAGTATAATGACTTTTGTGGAGGCTAGAAATCTACTCTGTAGGAATCAGCATGGGTTTCGAAAAAGACGGTCGTGTGAAACCCAGCTCACGCTATTCGTCCACAAGACTCAGATGGCCATAAACATGGGTTCACAGGTAGATGCCGTGTTTCTTGACTTCCGCAAGGTGTTCGATACAGTTCCCCACAGTAGTTTAATGAACAAAGTCAGAGCATATGGACTATCAGACCAATTGTGTGATTGTATTGAAGAGTTCCTAGACAACAGAACGCAGCATCTCATTCTCAATGGAGAGAAGTCTTCCGAAGTAAGAGTGACTTCAGGTGTGTCGCAGGGGAGTGTCAAAGGACCGTTGCTATTCACAACATACATAAATGACCTTGTGGATGACATCGGAAGTTCGCTGAGGCTTTTTCCAGATGATGCTGTGGGTTATCGAGAGGTTGTAACGATGGAAAATTGTACTGAAATGCAGGAGGATCTGCAGCGAATTGACGCATGGTGCATGGAATGGCAATTGAATCTCACTGTAGAAAAGTGTAATGTGCTGCGAATACGTAGAAAGATAGATCCTTTATCATTTAGCTACAAAAAAGGACGTCAGCAACTGGAAGCAGTTAATTTCATAAATTATCTGGGAGTAGGCATTAGGAGTGATTTAAAATGGAATGATCATAGAAAGTTGATCGTCGGTAAATCAGATGCCAGACTAAAATTCATTGCAAGAATCCTAAGGAAATGCAATCCGAAAACAAAGGAAGTACGTTACAGTACACTTGTTCGCCCACTGCTTGAATACTGCTCACCAGTGTGGGATCCGTACCAGATGGGGTTGATAGAAGAGATAGAGAAGATCCTACGGAGAGCAGCGCGCTTCGTTACAGGATCATTTAGTAACCGCGAAAGCGTTACGGATATGATAGATAAACTCCAGTGTGGAAGACTCTGCAGGAGAGACGCTCAGGAGCTCGGTACGGGCTTTTGTTGTAGTTTCGAGAACATACCTTCACCGAGGAATCAAGCAGTATATTGCTCCCTCCTACGTATATCTCGTTCAGATACCATGAGGATAAAATCAAAGATTAGAGCCCACACAGAAGCATACCGACAATCATTCTTTCCACGAACAATACGAGACTGTAATAGAAAGGAGAATCGATAGAGGTTCTCAAGGTACCCTACGCCACACACTGTCAGGTGGCTTGCGGAGTATGGATGTAGATGTAGATGTAAAAAAAAAAAAAAAAAAAAAAAAAAAAAAAAAAAAAAAAAAAAAAACAGGGGAGGTAGTATTACATCACCAACTTGAAGCCGGTTCATCGCATTCATACCACCATAGTTCGAATTGGTGACTGTTCCCGGTGACATCACTCTGTGTCGTATTACTAGAACAAGTACTCGTTCAAGAACAGAGAAACGTTCAAAATTGTCTTCCTGACACTACTTTATTCATGTAAGCTCTATCATTTTTAGTATTTAAAACAGTTGCTGCGTGCACACGACAGAAATAATGAACAATAAGCACACGTAAACAACAGTCTGCTAATGTTTTGGGATTCTTAAAATGGCGGCAGGCCCCACTCACTCTAGTTTCAAAACAAGGTACATTGTATGTCTGCAGTGCCACCTCCCTTCTTTTTGTACCTCCACGGTTAGCTGGCCGTCTGCCATTTCATTAGTCGGTTTGTAGCTGGCTGAGAGGATGGACGGACTGTGTGCATGTTTCCATCAGGTTGTATGGTCAGTTCAGAGGATGAGATATATTGTAATTAAAATAAGTAATCCGTTCTGTTTCAGCCTGTCATTGTCAGGGTTTTGTTGCGACCACCTTTTGTAATTATTTTTCAAGTAAATTCAGTGGTTAGAACTTACAAATCTAACGACAACATGGCCCTCATTTCAGTCCAGCGGTATGACGTTATCCTGTGATGCTCTCAGCATATTTAACGTTTGTTGACTTTATATTACACTTAATTTACGTTTATTCGTTTTCAGTGACTTTTTGAAGAGAATTTAACATTCTTTCTTGTTGATATAGGTCTACCCGCTTCTTTATTGTCGATATGGGCCTCACCCCTCAGCCAACCATGTGGCCTCAACCGTTTCATACATTAGATTATAATCGAGTGAATAGTGTGCATTATTTAAGTATTCTGACAAGTTTATTTATTTTTGCTTGGTTGGTCTTTGTCTCCATGCTCCCACGAGAGCACGACTACACTAGAAACGACCATGTGCTCTGTAAGTTAGTAAATGATATGATATGTCTATGATGCTTCTGCAGTTTTGCTATTAATCCAAGAAAGATCCAACTGAGTGAGTACATAAGTGGCCATTGACTTACGGTTATCTACGTGACGTCGGCTGCATAGCTCACGAACGATGATAGCTGGAATTTCATAACAAGCTTTACTTGTGTTGCGTACGGAATTTTGCTAATAAACCAAGAACGAGCCAACACTGTGAGTACACAGTTCTCCTATTCTAATTACCCACAAGCTGCTGCCTGCACAGTCAATCAAGCCTGAAGAATTTCTTGTCAGGCTAAGCGTGTGGTTGTCTGAAAAATATGGTAGGTTGTACTATTGATTTATATGTGTTTTAAGTTGTATATTTCTGTCAGCCCCTCCCCCCCCCCCCATGAACTATGGGCATTGTCGTTGGTGGGGAGGCTTGCGTGCCTCAGTGACACAGATAGCCGTACCGCAGGTGCAACCACAACGGAGGGGTATCTGTTGAGAGGCCAGACAAACATGTGGTTCCTGAAGAGGGGCAGCAGCCTTTTCAGTAGTTGCAAGGGCAACAGTGTGGATGATTGACTGATCTGGCCTTGTAACAATAACCAAAACGGCCTTGCTGTGCTGGTACTGCGAACGGCTGAAAGCGAGGGGAAACTACGGCCGTAATTTTTCCCGAGGGCATGCAGCTTTACTGTATGATTAAATGATGATGGCGTCCTCTTGGGTAAAATATTCCGGAGGTAAAATAGTCCCCCATTCGGATCTCCGGGCGGGGACTACTCAAGAGGATGTCGTTATCAGGAGAAAGAAAACTGGCGTTCTACGGATCGGAGCGTGGAATGTCAGATCCCTTAAGCGGGCAGGTAGATTAGAAAATTTAAAAAGGGAAATGGATAGGTTAAAGTTAGATATAGTGGGAATTAGTGAAGTTCGGTGGCAGCAGGAACAAGACTTCTGGTCATGTGAATACATGGTTATAAATACAAAATCAAATAGGGGTAATGCAGGAGTAGGTTTAATAATGAACAAAAAAATAGGGGTGCGGGTAAGCTACTACAAACAGCATAGTGAACGCATTATTGTGGCCAAGATAGACACAAAGCCCACGCCTGCTACAGTAGTACAAGTTTATATGCCAACTAGCTCTGCAGATGATGAAGAAACTGAGGAAATGTATGATGAGATAAAAGAAATTATTCAGGTAGTGAAGGGAGACGAAAATTTAATAGTCATGGGTGACTGGAATTCGTCAGTAGGAAAAGGGAGAGAAGGAAACATAGTAGGTGATTATGGATTGGGGCTAAGAAATGAAAGAGGAAGCCGTCTGGTAGAATTTTGTACAGAGCATAACTTAATCATAGCTAACACTTGGTACAAGAATCATAAAAAGAGGTTATATACATGGAAGAATCCTCGAGATACTGAAAGGTATCAGATAGATTATATAATGGTAAGACAGAGATTTAGGAATCAGGTTTTAAATTGTAGGACATTTCCAGGGGCAGATGTGGACTCTGACCACAATCTATTGGTTATGACCTGTAGGTTAAAACTGAAGAAACTGCAAAAAAGTGGGAATTTAAGGACATGGGATCTGGATAAGCTGAAAGAACCAGAGGTTGTACAGAGTTTCACGGAGAGCATAAGGGAACAACTGACAGGAATGAGGGAAAGAAATACAGTAGAAGACGAATGGGTAGCTTTGAGGGATGAAGTAGTGAAGGCAGCAGAGGATCACGTAGGTAAAAAGACGAGGGCTAGTAGAAATCCTTGGGTAACAGAAGAAATATTGAATTTAATTGATGAAAGGAGAAAATATAAAAATGCAGTAAATGAAGCAGGCAAAAAGGAATACAAACGTCTCAAAAATGAGATCGACAAGAAGTGCAAAATGGCTAAGCAGGGATGGCTAGAGGACAAATGTAAGGATGTAGAGGCTTATCTCATGAGGCGTAAGATAGATACTGTTTACAGGAAAATTAAAGAGACCTTTGGAGAAAAGAGAACCACTTGTATGAATATCAAGAGCTCAGATGGAAACCCAGTTCTAAGCAAAGAAGGGAAAGCAGAAAGGTGGAAGGAGTATTTAGAGGGTCTATACAAGGGCGATGTACTTGAGGACAATATTATGGAAATGGAAGATGATGTAGATGAAGATCAACTGGGAGATACGATACTGCGTGGAGAGTTTGACAGAGCACTGAAAGACCTGAGTCGAAACAAGGCCCCCGGAGTGGACAACATTCCATTGGAACTACTGACGGCCTTGGGAGAGCCAGTCCTGACAAAACTGTACCATCTGATGAGCAAGATGTATGAAACAGGCGAAATACCCTCAGAATTCAAGAAGAATATAATAATTCCAATCCCAAAGAAAGCAGGCGGTGACAGATGTGAAAATTACCGAACAATCAGTTTAATAAGCCACAGCTGCAAAATACTAACACGAATTCTTTACAGACGAATGGAAAAACTGGTAGAAGCCGACCTCGGGGAAGATCAGTTTGGATTCCTTAGAAATACTGACCTTACGACTTATCTTAGAAGAAAGATTAAGGAAAGGCAAACCTACGATTCTAGCATTTGTAGACTTAGAGAAAGCTTTTGACAATATTGACTGGAATACTCTCTTTCAAATTCTAAAGGTGGCAGGGGTAAAATACAGGGAGCGAAAGGCTATTTACAATTTGTACAGAAACCAGATGGCAGTTACAAGAGTCGAGGGACATGAAAGGGAAGCAGTGGTTGGGAAGGGAATAAGACAGGGTTACAGCCTCTCCCCGATGCTATTCAATCTGTATATTGAGCAAGCAGTAAACGAAACAAAAGAAAAATTCGGAGTAGGTATTAAAATCCATGGAGAAGAAATAAAAACTTCGAAGTTCGCCGATGACATTGTAATTCTGTCAGAGACAGCAAAGGACATGGAAGAGCAGTTGAACGGAATGGACAGTGTCTTGAAAGGAGGATATAAGATGAACATCAACAAAAGCAAAACGAGAATAATGGAATGTAGTCGAATTAAGTCGGGTGATGCTGAGGGAATTAGATTAGGAAATGAGACACTTAAAAGTAGTAAAGGAGTTTTGCTATTTGGGGAACAAAATAACTGATGATGGTCGAAGTAGAGAGGATATGAAATGTAGACTGGCAATGGCAAGGATAGCGTTTCTGAAGAAGAGAAATTTGTTAACATCGAGTATAGATTTAAGTGTCAGGAAGTCATTTCTGAAAGTATTTGTATGGAGTGTAGCCATGTATGGAAGTGAAACATGGACGATAAATAGTTTGGACAAGAAGAGAATAGAAGCTTTCCAAATGTGGTGCTACAGAAGAATGTTGAAGATTAGGTGGGTAGATCTCGTAACTAATGAGGAAGTATTGAATAGGATTGGGGAGAAGAGAAGTTTGTGGCACAACTTGACTAGAAGAAGGGATCGGTTGGTAGGACATGTTCTGAGGCATCAAGGGCTCACCAATTTAGTATTGGAGGGCAGCGTGGAGGGTAAAAGTCGTAGAGGGAGACCAAGAGATGAATACACTAAGCAGATTCAGAAGGATGTAGGTTGCAGTAGGTACTGGGAGAAGAAGAAGCTTGCACAGGATAGAGTAGCATGGAGAGCTGCATCAAACCAGTCTCAGGACTGAAGACAACAACAACAACATTTCTGTCAGCTCCAACACCACTTGTCTTCAAATGATACCTTGAGGTTACATACTTACCGTTCCCTCCAGGTCTATTGAGCACCCCGAAGACATGATGTGTGCATTATTGTGAGCAGCAGTAGTCATTGACCAGTCTATGAGTAACGTGAGTATGGAAGTTACATATGAGAAGCATCTTAATCCCATCCTAACCTCACGGAATAAATTACGCGTAGATGTTGAGCACCCTCAGCGCGTGAAGTCTGTTGCATATGTTTTGTTCACCTTAGAGATTCGGGGAGATTCCTGTAACAAAACCATTAAGCGGGAATTACCCTCAGATTGCTCACGCCAGTAATTTCAGTCACCTGATCCTACCTGATAATGCAATCGCGAGCAGATTAGCCGCTTGAAATAACATTGACTGAGTCAGTAATTGAATTAGAATCCCATGTTGTTATTTATCGTGTCGGATTGTGCTGAAAGCGGTCCCGCTCAGTTATCTCCTTTGGTTGGTTGCTTGCTTTCTCCCTTTCGCATTATCCATTGTACTACGTTGTTTAATTGAAGATTAAAGCAAGTAATTGGTTGATTAAATGCTCGGACTGCCTCCCTATCAATTATCACCAAGCACTGAATCAAAGAAGATAACAAGATCGTAAAGCCCCAGCGCATATCGTCAGGCAACGGCTAATAAATTCAAAGAACTGATCCTTTCATGTGTCGAACCCAGTTCAGCATAACAAACAAAAGAGATGTAGTCCTGCAATGTTAAGCAGACGGTAGATGAGGTTCTTTCCCGATCCCATGAAGTAAACATCGTACTCTATTTTCGAAGGCTCTCACTATTCCTGTAAGTATGCGTGGCGGTAGACGTTCGCCAACTTGGCGCCTACGACAAGATTCTCTGAGACACAGTCAGACTGCGCGGACGTTGCGTAGACTTCTCCAGGACATCGAGGAAAGTGAGGTTGATTGACTCTACTATGTCCTATTTAAAAACTCGGTCCCAACAAGAAAACAAGAGACTGTAAGATAAACACTCCAAGCAGCTGCTCCTATAGAAATCTGTGTGTCTCGTCCAAACCGCCATTTGCCTTCTAGAAAGATATCCCTGTGCTCCAGATGCCCGTCATCAAACCAAGGAGCTTCGCTATCTGATGACCACCAATAATTAAAGTCTGAAAGGCCAAAATCACTCCAGTAATTTCCGTCTCATTCCAGTCTCGAGGATACACATGAAATTGTGAGGCAACATTTATTTATTTTAATTTATATCTAAATCCTCTAACAACAAGTGCCCTCTCAGTAATTCCTAACTGAACTGACCGTGTTCCTAAAACTAAGACGTGTTTGGCTGTCGGTCCTATGAGAGACACTTACAGCAGACCACCATCCCAAAAGGTAATATAAAGGTGTCTGGCTTGTCGGGAATTATTTGCCCCAAAATTAGTCACACATGATGGTAAGAATCTTCTGCAGTAAAAGGTAACGTCTTTTCGTAGTTTATTTAGTTTCTAGCAAAGGACGTACACCTAATCATATCTAATTATTACCTCTGATGAAACTGACAGATCCAAATCCGTTCACTCTGAAAAGCCATATATTGTTCAACATTCCTGTTCCAATTAAACACACCCCTCAGTACACTATGAAACACTTTCCTCTTCAATTTCGTATATTTCTGCCTTCCTGACTCGTTCACCAGATGCGTACTCGGGCAACTTCAACCAACTACTGACCTGGAACGCTCGCTGCTGATAAGTGACATAGCCCTGTCCACGAGAAAAGACAGGGGACAACAGCGGGTTCTAGAAGCACAGACCTACTAGCTAGCATATGATGCTAGGTAGTCCGCTGGCAAGGATATCGATGACGGTACCTCCGCAACGAAATAAAAGTTTGCTGGTAATACATGGGACGGTAAAAACCTGGGACCGTGATTGGATCACTCTCCCACTTAGAGAAAACAAAGTGGCAAAACGCAATGGTTACTTGTTCAGTTTTTAAAGTTATTTTATTCTCTCTATTATTTAATGAGCGTTTTATTAATGTGATTGCGTAATATTATTAATTGATTTTTATTTATGGTTTGGTTTACAGATTCCTTTTTACTGTTTGCTTCTTTTATTTAAGTTGACTCCTTTTAATTATGTTTGCTGTGGTCATGAAGTCATAATTGCTTACTGTTCTTCGTAAGTTAAAAATTACGGTAATACAATATGCGTTTCGCAGCAGCAGATCTCGTTGACCCTCCTTGCTGGAACATCTCCACCTGAAAGCGCTAAAGATAATTTAATGCTCTACGGAAATCGATGCGTACAGCCAAGTGCTATGCTGTGTCATTTGTATGGAATGTGGCGTCCAACTTTAGGTCGTGAAATTATTTAGGTCTTAGGAGAAATATTCTCGACGAACCCCAAAACCGCGTAAAACTGCAGGTTCGCACCAGCACACCACACAACACTTCTGAACGACTTGCGTCTTTATAATCACTGAATATTTCTTTTAAAATGATTAAGGTTTATGAACTCTACACACCTGATACTCCTTTTGCGCTTTTATATGTATTTATTTTCTTCAATACCATAAAACATAGATTACTGCCTTAATGGCGGCTTCCAACAATCTCCTCTCATTCCGACTGACAACTCTCTTCCAATGTCCAACATGGAATAATTATCTCTTTGCCGTAGCTTAATACAGCCTGTATATCTCTGTAATCGAGTTCGCACGGAGATGCTTAAATTCCACAGAGTATTTATCTATCGCGCAGGTATTTTACATTTATCGTCATATTAATTGTCCGTAGCAGAATTTATGGAGCTTGCATCTCAGAACTCTACACTAAATTCAGTTTACACATGTTCAAAGTCGGAAGTGGTCATAATATTATATTTCAATTCTGTGATTCAGCGTTCACGATCACATGCTGTACGTCCAAATTCAGCGCTGAATGTACATTTTCAACTTCTCGCGGCATAATGAATAATCCATTAAATTTCGGGCATGCAGCCGTGCAAATAAAATTTCCTCTACTGATATTTCGACCGCGTATCGTCCGGCCATCCTCAGAATGAGTCAGAAGACACGACAAGGTGCCAAGCGCGGCCTTATACAGTCCACAGCGGCGGTACTGCCCATGCTGGTCGGCTGGTCGGCGGCACAGACATAACCTTACAAATGGGCCGCCTGTGGCGAAGGCGTACAGGCGGTCGATTCGCTTATCGATGTTTGATCGGCGGCGGTGACACGACTTCTCTGCAGTTTAATTACTCCAAGAGCCGGATTCCATGCTTTGTCCAAATTAAAACCATTATCTATGTTTATTAAATTGTTAGCTAATCGAATTTCTATAGCTTCCGTGAATACAGATTCCCAAAAAGAAGAAGTGGATCTTAAAATCTTCACATCACTGTAAGTCATGGAATGACCTGTATGAATACAAATGTTCGGCCACAGCTGACTTGTCTGGTTGTAATAAGCGTGTGTATCACACACGAGCCGTGTACCTCTTTAGTGGTGGAATGACTGGGATTGAACGTTTGTCGGATGCCCTCATGATTGTCTGTTTACATCTTATGGTGGGCTTAGTGGCGTCTCTGAACAAAGGGACTGTGCCTCTGGTACAATATCCACAGTCAACGTCTGTCTTGTGTTCTGGGAACCGGGGTGATGCAAAACTTTTTTTGATGTGTGTATTTTGACAGTGGTAACACGCCTTGTCCAATGTGCCAAGGTGCTCAGCTTCGAACATACAGCTAGAGCCAGAGATCTCTTTTCTTTGAACATTTTTATGCTGCGATTCACTGTTAATCCAGTGTAACAGAATGAAACGAATCGTGTCACTAAGCAAGTAGCGTAGTGCTATTCAGTCAGTAATGTCGCTGTCGGTTCGATTTCAAAGTTGACGCTGTAAAAGCGAAGTACATTTGCAGGAGATGCACTGTCCATCAACGAGATATTCATGACTAAATTGTAAATCGAAAATCATTAACTTCATTTCGTAACAGTTCTTGAGTTGCGTAATTTCCGCGAATACGAGAGCCCTGGTTGGCACTCCGCTGTCACATCGTGAAGGGGTGTTAGGCTGCTGAAGTGGGATGCAGCGTGTAACAAAACGTTGAACTGAAAGTTATTTAGCTGTACTTTCAAAAGTTCATAACTGCGTACTAGCAGAATTATGGCTCAGATGTTCACGCGGGATCGATTTCTGGGGCCGATATCTTGCATGTGTCCTCTTTCTCCTTAATATACGAGGTCGAGTTGGTGATGTTTCCTTCTAAGTAAATCAAGCTATAAAACTGAAGTTATGGCGGGTGGTTCAGCTCTTTTCACAGTATGTTTGTTTGTTGGTCAGCAGACGGTTCAGAAATCAAGACACGTAACATCTGAATGCGTAAGACACACAGTTTGTATACACAGGAAATTTTGCGTGTTATTGGAAAATCATCATGACTATTTCTCCATTGTCACTAGATTCTGGATTAGTTTAACATTCGGAACCCCGGAAGGGGACTACCAGCGGGCAAGTGACCGTTTTCATTCCACTGTTGAGCGTAGAGGAGAGGGCACATAGACGGAAGCAGTACATGGAAGACTACTGCCAGAGGGGGAGGGGGGGGGGGGACATGTCTGTTGACGCAATAGAAGAAATGGCAGTTCATGTGGAAGGCACAGGATCCAGTGTTAGAGTTTAGTAGCGGTTTGGAAGAAGAGATAGATTAAATTCCTACGAAATATCTAAACTCATTGGGTTGACTGGGAACCAAAGGACAGTTCAAGTTTGTTTGTGGAGTAGGAGACACACCATGAGACATTCGGAAAAGTATCAGCCGCACAATCTTGATACTAGCAAGGGCGAATAACTGCAAGAATTATCATACGATCGGCTTCATAGCTCATGCATCCAAGTTGCTGACAAAAATAATGCACAGGAGGTTTTGGAAAAGATAAAGGCACCGAGAGGCAGTTCTGACGTTGCGCTTGATAATGGAAGCAAGATTTTAAGAAAGTCAAGACACTGTTATAGGGTTCGTCTACTTGAAAAAGCATTCGACAATGTAAAATGTTATAAGATGTTTAAAATTCTTTCGAAAATTGCTGTAAGCCATAAGGAAACACGAGTAATATAAAATATGTTCAAGAAAAGAGAGGGATCAATGAGAATAAAAACCCAAGAACGAAGCGCTCGCACTAGAAACGGTGTAAGGCAGGGATGCAGTCTCTTGCCCCTACTGTCTGATACACATCTAGAAGGCAGTGATGAAATGAAAGGCATTCTCAGGTATGGGATTAAAATTAAGGGTGAGAGGCTATGAAAGAGAGATGGTTGCCATTGCTGTCCTCAATGAAAGCGAGGAAGAATCACAGGATGTGCCGAATGGAGTGAACAGTCAATTGAATACAAAATATGAATTGAGAGCAACACAAAGAAACAATGTCAATAGTGAGGATATAACTACCCTCTCGATAGATGTCCAGGCCCGCTATATTAGGTCACAGTCTCTCCTTACTTTTCCAGCAAACTTTCCGTACAGCTACTCTCATTAAATAATTCCTCCAGGGCCGGCAGAGGTGGCCGAGCGGTTGTAGGCGCTACAGTATGGAACCGAGCGACCACTACGGTCGCAGGTTCGAATCCTGCTTCGGTAATGGGTGTGTGTGATGTCCTTAGGTTAGTTAGCTTTAAGTTGTTCTACCTTATAGGGGACTGATGACCTCAGAAGTTAAGTCCCATAGTGCTCAGAGCCATTTGAACCATTTTTGAATTCCTCCAGGGATATTATGATGACTCTTTCAAGTGAGGACATCGATTGTTGAGGGGTCACGAATTATGATTTATTCAAACACTCAAAAACATTAACACTTTTTATAACATTTAGCATTTCAATCTACATGCAGTGCCGACGAATGCACTATCAAAGCTCGGCTTACTTCGCCCTTGCCGAGAGCCAACAGCAACTAACTCGCCCTACAGCGATAACTGGCTCCCAGCGTATTGGCAAGAAGCAAATATTACCTTGTACTGGTAGCCACGGCAGCAACACAGTAGAGAACTTCATCGATAACAATTTATGAAAAATAATTATTCACATACTGCAAATACATTGCCATGTGAGGACACTGTACACTAAGAAGGAGTAGCAGAAAAGAGATTAGTGAGACTCTTAGCATCAACACTGCAGACCGTGAAGTGGGTGAAGTTAAGCATTTCTGTTACCTTGCAAGCAAAATAACAGACGGCGGTCGAAGCACAGATGACGTAAAAAGCAGAATGGCACAGAGGGTAATGCCAAAAGTAAGGTCTCCTATTTTTATAAGTACATAGACCTGTTTATTTCTACAATGGTTTACATCAGTTTACAGCTTGAACATTCAGCTATTTTTCGAAATAATCACCATTTATATCGTTGCATTTTTGTATACCCTCGTCACACCAGCTCGCCGCCATGCTGTTCATAAAGTTAGGAACCTCTTCTTTCACCCCCGTCGTCGGAGCTGAAACCCTTCCCACCAAATGTTCTTTTAACTTAGGGAACAGGTGATAGTCACTGGGTACCAAATCAGAACTATAGGGTGGGTGGGTGATTATGTTCCAAGGATACTGATGCAGGAGAGCAACGGTTTGCCGAGCGATGTGTGGGCGAGGGTTGTCATGGAGAATGTGTACGCCGTTGCTCATCATTCCTCTTCTCCGATTCTGAATTGCCCGTTTGAGTATTTCGTAGTCTCACAGTACCTGTCAGCGTTAATTGTGATCCAAGTGGGTATAAAGTCGACCAACAATACCCCTTGCCGATCCCAAAAAAACGGCTGTCATGACTTTACTGGCAGACTCTGTTTGTTTGAATTTCCGCGGCTTTGGCGATGAAGGATGCCGCCACTGGCGTGATTGTTGCTTGGTCGCAGGTTCGAATCCTGCCTCGGGCATGGATGTGTGTGATGCCCTTAGGTTGGTTAGGTTTAAGTAGCTCTAAGTTCTAGGGGACTGATGACCACAGCGGTTAAGTCCCATAGTGCCCAGAGCCATTTGAACCATTTGCTTGGTCTCAGGTGTAAAGTGGTATGCCCAGGTTTCGTCACCCGTGACAATTGAGTCCAGAAAGTTGTCCTGTTCGGCTGCAAGGCGGTGAAGAAATGCGCGGGAAGCATCAACTCGTTGACGCATGTGGTCCTCAGTCAGCATGCGTGGCACCCATCTTGCGCACACCTTCCGGTAGTTCAATTTTCCCGTTAAAATTCTGTGAGCGGTGCTTCGGGAAACCTCAGGAACCAAAGTGCAGACATCATCCAGGGTGATCCGCCGATTTTCACGCATGCTTTGCTCAACCTTTAACACTATCTCCTCAGAAATTGACGGTCTCCTGGTCCTTTTTTAGTCGTGAATTTCGGTCCGACCAGCTGAAAACTCTCTACACCACTTACGAACATTTTTGACATCCGTGCACGACTCACCATACACTTCCGTCGATTGACGATGGATTTCAATCGGAGCAGTGCCCTTTGCGTTCAAAACCCGAGTAACTGCGCGCAATTCGCACACGGCTACCAAGCCAAGACTGAGCGCCTCAGCGCGGCGTGCGCATGTTTACACACAGCGCGTGAAGCACTTTTCATAACTGCCACACAAACAGAGTTCTGTACTTATAAAAAAATAGGAGACCTTACTTTTGGGATTACCCTCATAAGTCTACGTGCATTATCAGCCATCGCACTTAGTTTGACAAGGAAATTCCTAAGGATATACGTTTGGAGCAGGATATTGTATGGAAGTGAATCATGGGCCGTGGGAAAACCGGAAGTGAACAGAAACGCTGTAGATGTGTTGTTGTAGAAGGATATTCAAAATTAGGTGGGAGGATAAGATGAGAAATGAGGACGTTCTCTCCAGAACCGGCGAGGAGAGAAACTTTTGGAAGATGTTGATAAGAAGAAGAGACAGGATTATACATGTGTCAACACATTATGAAACTACTTCCATGAGCTAGAGGGAGCTGCAGAGGGTGAAAATTGTAGGGGAAGACAGATATTGGCATATATCCAACAAGTAATAGGTGCAAGCGCTACTCTGAGATGAAGAGTTTTGCACAAGTGAGGAATTCTTAGCTAGACACATGAAGCAGTCAGAGGACTAATGACGCAAAAAACCAAGCATCTCTTAGCGCTTGATTTAGTGAGATAGAATTGTACTAAACGTTACCTTCACATTCTGAGTGGAGGGAAAATAATACGTTTACAAAATGCGGATACATATTTTCCAACAGTGACCTCTCTACGGGACGCCGGGCGACCTTAAACTGGCCCTGCACTAGGATCAACTATCTAGTAATTTTTCCGGAGCGTATTAAAGTGGAACGATATCATAAAATTAACTGTAAACAAGACAGATGTCACACTCATGTACTGGTTGGATCCTGTGGAAATGTAATTCCCTTACAAGATTATGTTGGACTAATTCTTGGTCACTGTTTGCCAATTTGGCATTCTTACCAAATAGGATTAATGGAAGAGACGGAAATATTCGGAGAAAAGCTGCACGTTTCAGCACAAATTTGTTTAGTGAGAGTGAGACTGTCACTGGTAGTAAATCTGTAGTCAAGTTGAGCGTTGGTCTGGGCACAGTGTCTTACTTAGCATGGTCCTTTCCGAGATGGCAATCTGCTGCCTTCTTCCGACCTGACACACCCAGCAAGAAAGAGCTGCTGTTTGACATGGACTCCGGTCTACGGTGCCTTTCTCACATTAACAAACATTAACAGGTGCGAAAAAAGTGATAAGTGACAGATTAAAACCCTAAGAGTGACTGGAGATCGAATATTAACTTTGGACTATTTGTCTGGTAATTTCCGGCCGCGGTGGTCTCGCGCTTCTAGGCGCGCAGTCCGGAACCGTGCGACTGCTACGGTCGCAGGTTCGAATCCTGCCTCGGGCATGGATGTGTGTGATGTCATTAGGTTAGTTAGGTTTAAGTAGTTCTAATTTGTAGGGGACTGATGACCTCAGATGTTAAGTCCCATAGTGCTCAGAGCTATTTTGACTTCCTCTCCTGGGCCAACGCTTTCACCTCAGAGTGGTGCTTGCAGCCTATATCCTCAGTTACTCATATTTTCTGGGTGTAGTCCAGTCTCTGTCTTCCCCTTTTCCTCGACAGGTTCTGCCCTCCACTGCTCTCTCTACTATTCCCTGATGTCGAAACACATGTCCTGTCATCCTGCCCCTTTTTGTCGTCAGTGTTTTCCAAGTGTTCCTTTGTTCTCCGTGTCTGTAGAGAACTTTCTGATTGTTTATTTTGTCTGTCCACCTAATTTTCAACATTCATTTGTAGCACTACGTTTCAAACGCTTCGACCCTCTTCTGCCCCTGTTTACCCCTCTGTCCGCGAATCACTACCATACAATGCTGTGCTCTTCTAGGAACTTTTCGTCCTCAACTTAAGGCCTGCGTTTTATACCAGCAGACCTCTCTTGATTAGGAAAGCCCTCTTTGCCTATGTTAGTCTGATTTTTCTGTCCTCCTTGCTCCGTCCATCATGGCCTTTTTGCTCCCAAGGTATCAGGGTCCCGTAAGTTTGTTTACCTTGTGATAACCAATTTTGACGTTAGCATTTTCACTTTTACCATTTCTACTACAACACATTACATTTGTCTCTCTCCAGTTTACTCTAATCCATATTCTGTACTTGATTGTTCATGCCGTTCAGTTGTTCACGTAGTTCTTCTTTACTTTCTGTTGGGGCAGCAATGTGATCAACGAAACGAATGAATGATATCCTTTCACCCTGAATTTTAATCCCACTCTTTAACCCTTCTTTTATTTCTGTCACTGCTTCTTCGATGTATAGTCTGAATACTAGAGGCGAAAGACGGTCTCCCTGTCTAACACCCATTTTAATTCGAGCAGCCGGCCGGGCTAGGCGCTACAGTCCGGAACCGCATTATCGCTACGGTCACAGGTTCGAATCCTGCTCGGGCATGGATGTATGTGATGTCCTTAGGTTAGTTAGGTTTAGGTAGTTCTAAGTTCTAGGGGACTGATGACCTCAGAAGTTAAGTCCCATAATGCTCAGACCCATTTGAACCATTTTAATTCGAGTACGGTGTTGTTGTTCCCTCATGGTTCTCGTACATATAGTATATTACCCGTCTTTCTGTATAGTGCACTCCCATTTTTATCAGAATTTTGACCATCTTACACTCTTTTACGTGGTCGAACGCTTTTTCCAGGAAACCAAATCCTATAGACGTGTACTGATTTTTCTTCAGTCTTGCTGCCTCTCTGGTGCCTTAATTTTCCAGACGCTAAACTGCTCGTCATCTAAATGATCCTCCATTTTCTTTTCCATTCTTGTGTACATTATTCTTGCCAGCAATTTGGATCGAAAATCTGATAGTACATAATCAATATCATATATTCTGCACACCAATTTGAACAGTCGCTTTGTTGCCATTTCCTTCAATGATATTAGAAATTCCGATGAGATGCTATCTATTTCTTCTATTTTATTTGACGTTAAGCCTCTTTTAATTCCAACTCGAAGACTGGATCCCATACATCTTCCGTACTGACTTCAATTCTCTCTTCTTGTATCACGTGATCAGTATATTCGTCACCCTCGTAGAGACCACCTTTAATGTACTCTTCCCACTTATCCGTTCTCTCTTCTGCATTTAACAGTGGAATTTCCATTTCACTCTTAATGTTAGGACTCTCTCTTTTAATTTCATCGGAGGTTTTTTTGACTTTTGTATATGCTGAGTCAGTCCTCCAGACAATCATTTATTTTTCGATTTCTTTGCATCTTTCTTGCAGCCATTTCGCCTCGGCTTCCCTGCAGTTCCTATTTATTTGATTCCCAATCGATTTATACTGCTGCATCCCCTGAAAATTTTTGCACTTCCTTCTTTCGTCGATCAGATGAAGTATTTCCTCTGTTATGAAATCTTCTCGGGTTTTCCGAGAAGATTTCATGGCCTAAATACGCCGAGAAAGCCTGCATCATATATATTTCTCCTATTACTCAAGATTTCTAGGCAGTTACCTTCCTCGTGCCTGTGTCTGTCAGTCCACATCTGTGATTGCCCTTTTTAGAGATATCCTCTCACAGCAGATTAAAAAAACCCTTCTTACGATCCAGAACAGATAAATATTAGTTGTCTTCAGTAACTGGGTCCATGGATATACAAATGAACGCCACTGTGGATGGTCTGAGGGCGAATACTGCTAGAGTCTGAGCATGCGTAGCGGGGAACCCCAGAGCGCAGCTTGCAGAATGCAAACAAAACCCAACAAACAGTAGGGATCGGCGACCCGTATAATCGCTGCATAACAATTCAATTTGTGTATTGACAGCGCAGATTTATTTATGCTATTAATCACGCTAATCCGCGGCTCATATTCGCAGATAATTTAATGAACCGTGCTTGTCACTCTAACGATAATCGTTTACTCTTATTTATTCACCTGCGCGCGTATAATCGCCCACCGTTTCCCGGTTGAATATGAGCACACCCTCCCACTCGCCCCTCTGATGTATCAAGGATTACGCAAAATCAGATCACACAGGCCTCGATTTCCACGAACATGTTCCCCGATGTGGTGTTGCAGGTATATTTGATAGAAAACTCATTTGCTTTTGGTCTGATACTGACATCCGGAAACGTTTATAATAATGATCCCATCAGTTGCGATAGTCTCGGTATGTGATCAAAAAAGCGTCACAAAACTGGGAACTACTGAATTTCGTTTAATGGTCTGTGTATCTCAAGAAAGAGTGACAGGATAGCTAACATTTTTAGATAAAATTCTATATAAATTAGCCTCTGGCTAAGGTCGTTATTCAGTTTCTTTCTTGCATTATAGAGTTTGGGCCTATAAGCCACATCTACAGATGCTCCTGGTTACATTTTAATAATCCCAGAACTACATTACAGCGGTGCATATACAAATAGCATTATTAGTAAACTGTGGGTTACAAGTTGTTAGGCATGCGATCAGATTCGTGTTCATATCTTCAAATCAAACTATTCGTGACATTACGGTTACTCATAATCATAGGCAAAAACGTTAATATATAAGACCAACTAGGTGTCATAATGTAAGTATTTTATTACTGCTCGATGTCTTGTTAGAATAAATGTCATCCTGTTTTATTTAAAAAATTTGAATTTGTTCTTAACGTCATAAATGGTTCGTCATAGTAGAACGTGATATATATACCCCCACTGTAAATGTAAACTAGCTGCTCAGATTCTATAACGACGTTTAACATGCATATGTCTTAAAAAAAAGTTCTGACCTAATATTTCGGCCCATGGCTAAGAGCAACTGTAATTTCACAAACAGTTTGATCTGAGCATAGGGATATTAGTCTGATCCCATGGCCAATAGAGATCTTCTATCTTGTAAAGTACAGTATAGAATTATTGATGTTGTATTGTAGATTCACAGCCGTAACTAATTCGGGAATTTGTTTAATGTGAGCAGGTGCATCCGAAGTTTGTGATGGGGGCCCAGAGGTAGATTTATTTATAATTTTGTCTCATTACTCGACTGCGTTCCCGTCTTCCACTATGACGGAAAGTCTAAATACTAATATTTTTGTTTAATTACTTACTCTGGCAAGATTAGGGCCGTCATGGCCTGCCTTATATCTAACCACACATCCTATAAGAGGAGCAACGTTTCAAAACGCATTATGTCTACTGGTAGACAAAATTGAGTTAAAAAAAATGTGGCATTTCAGTCTTTGATCGTTATGTTTTTTATTTTCAATAACTGACTTCAGCATAGCTGCCCACCTTCAGATCTGTTAGATGTTGTTGTTGTTGTCTTCAGTCCTGAGACTGGTTTGATGCAGCTCTCCATGCTGCTCTATCCTGTGCAAGCTGCTTCATCTCCCAGTACCTACTGCAACCTACATCCTTCTGAATCTGCTTAGTGTACTCATCTCTCGGTCTCCCTCTACGATTTTTACCCTCCACGCTGCCCTCCAACGCTAAATTTGTGATCCCTTGATGCCTCAAAACATGTCCTACCAACCGATCCCTTCTTCTAGTCAAGTTGTGCCACAAACTTCTCTTCTCCCCAATCCTATTCAATACCTCCTCATTAGTTACGTGATCTATCCACCTTATCTTCAGTATTCTTCTGTAGCACCACATTTCGAAAGCTTCTATTCTCTTCTTGTCCAAACTAGTTATCGTCCATGTTTCACTTCCATACATGGCTACACTCCAAACAAATACTTTCAGAAACGACTTCCTGATACATAAATCTATATTCGATGTTAACAAATTTCTCTTCTTCAGAAACGCGTTCCTTGCCATTGCCAGTCTACATTTTATATCCTCTCTACTTCGACCATCATCAGTTATTTTACTTCCTAAATAGCAAAACTCCTTTACTACTTGAAGTGTCTCATTTCCTAATCTAATTCCCTCAGCAGCACCCGATTTAATTTGACTACATTCCATTATCCTCGTTTTGCTTTTGTTGATGTTCATCTTATATCCTCCTTTCAAGACACTGTCCATTCCGTTCAACTGCTCTTCCAAGTCCTTTGCCGTCTCTGACAGAATTACAATGTCATCGGCGAACCTCAAAGTTTTTACTTCGTCTCCATGAATTTTAATACCTACTCCGAATTTTTCTTTTGTTTCCTTTACTGCTTGGTCCAAATACAGATTGAATAACATCGGGGAGAGGCTACAACCCTGTCTCACTCCTTTCCCAACCACTGCTTCCCTTACATGCCCCTCGACTTTTATGACTGCCATCTGGTTTCTGTACAAATTGTAAATAGCCTTTCGCTCCCTGTATTTTACCCCTGCCACCTTTAGAATTTGAAAAAGAGTATTCCAGTCAACATTGTCAAAAGCTTTCTCTAAGTCTACAAATGCTAGAAACGTAGGTTTGCCTTTTCTTAACCTTTCTTCTAAGATAAGTCGTAAGGTCAGTATTGCCTCACGTGTTCCAACATTTCGACGGAATCCAAACTGATCCTCCCCGAGGTCCGCATCTACCAGTTTTTCCATTCGTCTGTAAATAATTCGTGTTAGTATTTTGCACCTGCTTTCTTTGGGATTGGAATTATTATATTCTTCTTGAAGTCTGAGGGTATTTCGCCTGTCTCATACATCTTGTTCACCAGCTGGTAGAGTTTGGTCATGACTGGCTCTTCCAAGGCCGTCAGTAGTTCTAATGGAATATCTGTTAGATAAAGTGACATAATTAACAACAGAGATTACATAGTTACTGATAGAACTATCTCCGTTTACAAAAAAAAAAAAAATCGGAATAAATTAAAATGCAAACGTACCGTACATTGCAGTTACAGAGTAAGCTGTCAGTATAGAACAATTGGTCAGCTGTCATAAGTAAAGTAATTTTTAATGTGTTAAAACCATATATCACGGTTTGGAGGAACCTGATTCGTAAAAGTAAAAAATGCCCTCTATCTGTAAGAACTGTGCATATGTACTAAGTGGTTATTTTATCGCCATACATATTAATGGCAAATATACTTTTCAATAATAAGACAATTTTTAAAGAAATAACATTTACATAATCTATTTTGAGTGCACCATAAACTGAAATAATTTACAATAATTGAAAAAAAATTAAAGAAAACTTAAAAATGTTCTTAAAACACTTTATAATCTTTCGAAAAGATGCCTTTTCTCTTCTTTGTGTTAATTGGTGGTGGAGAAGATTTCCCTACGTCAGAACGTACATAGCGCCACGCCATGTCCTCTTACCTCGCGCCCAATTCACCTCGCCGCTAGTACTCCGAGGGCCGTTCCGCTGCAGCTGGTTCTTATTTGAGCGTGCTATTGTATTCAAGAGTAAGCCTAAAACATGTCTTTACAAATCTCGTAATAATTCCTGCTCATAAAATCACCTTGCTCATTAAGTAGTAAGTCCGGGTTTTTCATTTGGTGAGTGTATATTTCAATCTCTTCAAGCACGTTGAGATACAGACTTTCTGGAGCTTTATGTAGCGCAACCATTTGTTCATTTATATTCCTCACTTCATGTTAACTATCCTTTACATGCGCTCCAATTGCTGTCCGATTGCTATGACTGCAATGTTCCCTGTATCGAATTTCAAAATTCCAACCTGTCTGTCCAATGTAATAACTGTCACATTCAGCACATTTAATCTTGTATACTCCGGAATTGTTGTATTTCATTTGTTTTGTCGTTGCTTGTTTATCTCTTACTCTATGTGCCATTTTCCCCTCATTCTGGAATGCCACAGCGATTTTTTTTTTGTGTCCTGTACCCATTAGCTGTTACTACTTGCTTAATAATGCCTAATTCTTTCTGCAACTCATCTTCCTTCAGTGGCAGTCTCAGGGCTCTGTTGCACATTTCGTGAAAGTACGCTCTTTTATGCTGTGCCGGGTGGTGCGATGTCGCTTCTATAATGTTGTCGGAACAAGTGACTTTTCTATAGACGCCTAAAACGCGCCTACCTCCCTCCTTTCTGATGGTCAAATCTAAATAGTTAATCGCCCCATTGTTCTCCATTTCTAGCATGAATTGAATTTTTGGATGCTGCTCGTTTAAAACTTTAGCCATTTCCATTACTTCTTCTTTTTTCCCTTTGAATAATAAAATAGTGTCGTCAACATATCGCCTATAATTAATTAACTTCTCTTTAATTTCTGGAAAAGAGATGAAGACTTTGTTCGCAGAGTCATTCACAAAAATTTCAGCTAAAATGCCTGATAGACAGTTTCCCATAGCTAAACCTTCATCCTGAATGAAAACCTTGTCGTTAAAGACGAAACTGTTAGAACTCAATTTAAAATCTAGAATATCCACGATTTCGACGATTTCACCCGTGCTCGTTGACCTATTTTTTATCAGGTTTTTCCTTATAATATGTAAAGTTTCTGCTGTTGGCATCTTAGTGTAGAGATTCACGACGTCTAACGAGGCTAGGACGGCGTCCTCTGGAATTGCAATGTCCTTCATTTCTTTCGCAAAACTCACACTATTTTTTACGTTGAAAGTTGCTGGTATTTACATGCAGAACTTAACGTACAGTACAAGGCTTTATTCAAGAGCTCATTAACGGCTTCCTGACCATTACAAATAACACTCATTGGTTTGTTATCCTTGTGCAACTTTATTTGCGCTCTCGCTTCAGGTGTTCTTGGATTCATCTTCATTAATCCAGCTTTTTCACTTGGAGTGATAAAATTGGATTTCTTCTACCCCATCCTTTAAATCTATCTGAAACTTCTTTTTTGATTTCTTTAATTCCATTTTCTTGAAAAATCTGCATTGTCTTATATACATAATCTTTTTCGTAAATCACAACTAAGGTACTGACCTTGTCTGACTTCATCACGATTGCGTTGTTAGAATCCAATTTTAAGTTAATGTCTTCCACTAACTTAAGCTCGCTATATTTGCAGCTACGTAATATTTTTTGGCATTCAGTTGCCTCTTTGGCTTTGATGACAATACATGTCTCCTAGAATTTAGTTAACTTAGCGCCCCTACATGCTACCTTCACGTCTGCGATCATTCTTTTGATGTCTCGAAATTGCAGGTTCGTCTGCGAATTATGCTTGAGCTCCTTATCCAATAGCTTCTGTTCTTCATTAGATAAGACAATATCTGTTAGGTTACTGTTTCTGTCATAAAATTTATGTGCAAACTGTACTTTATCTGTTTCCTTCTCTGCATTTGCTATTGATCTACACAGATTAGTAATTTTCTTATTATGTCCCTTTGTGATTTCGTCCCTATGCAACTGAATCCTTGCTTCAATCTCATTTTCAACTTGTGTAAATTGCAGTGGCGTCAATAGGTTACCAACCTTCATACGTAAATCGAACGTTAGCTTATTGAGATTGTTTTTCTCGATGTCCCTGATCTGATCTCCTGCCTTACCCACAACTGTTCTGCTCTCCTCTTTACTTTTCTGGCTGAAATAGTACTATTATTTATCTTTACCCTTGCTTACTTCGGTACGACACCTAATTGCAAACAGTTCTTGATGAAATGTGTTTTCAAATTAACTTTCAAATATTAAGTTTAGCTTCAAAAAATGTTTTCACATCTCCCACGGCCTGACTAGGCACAAGTTTATCAAAACATGATTGTCTTACTGGGATAGCTACGATCGTTCTTTGAATGGAAGTATGGCATTTCAGTCTTTGATCGCTATTTTTTTTTATTTTTTACTTGTGCCTCGTCAGGCTGTGGCGATCAAAGACTGATATGCCATATTTTTATTCAAAGAACTATCGCGGCTATCCCAGTAAGACAATCATATCTAGTTTTGATAAAACTGAGTTTGGTACGAAATCCGGTATTTTATTACCCACTCTACACACTCCTGCGATCAGATTGCGTCAAAACCCATTGTAACACCTTCAAAAAGAGCGCTGAAAAGTAGCAGATGCTTGTCCTATAGTATTTTTGAATCAAACTAAATTAAGTCCAACAGTTGCCTCTATTTTGTTTTATTAAGCTATGTTGGCTAAAATGTGAGACTGGTGGACTAAAACGAAACCCTTTAATTGACCAACAATGACCAGAAGAGCTTCTGTAAAGTTTGGAAGGTAGGAGACGGATACTGGCAGAAGTAAAGCTGTGAGTACCGGACGTGAGTCGTGCTTCGGTAGCTCAGTTGGTAGAGCACTTGCCCGCGAAAGGCAAAGGTCCCGAGTTCGAGTCTCGGTCGGGCACACAGTTTTAATCTGCCAGGAAGTTTCATATCAGCGCACACTCCGCTGCAGAGTGAAAATCTCATTCTGGAAACATCCCCCAGGCTGTGGCTAAGCCATGTCTCCGCAGTATCCTTTCTTTCAGGAGTGCTAGTTCTCCAGGTTCGCAGAAGAGCTTCTGTAAAGTTTGGAAGGTAGGAGACGGATACTGGCAGAAGTAAAGCTGTGAGTACCGGACGTGAGTCGTGCTTCGGTAGCTCAGTTGGTAGAGCACTTGCCCGCGAAAGGCAAAGGTCCCGAGTTCGAGTCTCGGTCGGGAACACAGTTTTAATCTGCCAGGAAGTTTCAGTTAATATTTGTTTCCAGTATTACAGCAGTATTGTGTATAAACGTATATGATTCTGTCTGTTAGACTTAAAGAAGTCAAACGTAAAAGCGTTGTTGTGCTAAGACGGAGAGTATTATAGCGAGTGAATGAGTGACTGTTGGAGAGGAAATGAATCATGGAACGAGAAAACGAATGAAGAGCAAACCAAAAAAAGGAATTAGAGTATTAATCTATTTGTACTAACCTATATAATTATTTCGCTTGGAATTTTTTATTGTCAGGTAGCGGGGTAAGGGTCCTCACCTCATGAGCGTCGAACCTCCTTCCCAGCATAAAGTAGGACGCTTTTGCTGTTGTTCGATTCCTGTTAACAGTTTACACAAAAGAGTAGTGTTTGCTAAACCAGACAGAAAGGAACAAGATAAAAGGCTTTCCTTCCTTCTCAATGTGAGAAGTCCTAAGGGCAGGGGAGCACGGAATGATCCAAAAAATAAACCAACTGCGCTAACAGTGCAGCGTCACTTAAGTATTGAATCGTCAAATTTATGATTTATGGCTCTGATAAAAAGTGTTACAGGAATAATATTGAAATTGCTCCCTTTAATGCTTTTCAAGGTTTATTGAAAAGCTGGTAGGTTTCCCTGTGTGTGCTGCTTTCTTCAGGAAGCTTTTTAGCATTGGTCAAAGAAGAGTGCATACAATCGCTTATGGCCTTAAAACAGGTGAATGAGTGCTTGACAAGAGACGGGGAGACCATAAAGCTGAAAAGTATAGTGCAAAAAAGGAGAAAGGTAACTGAATTACTTTCACATCTACAAGAAAGGGAGAGTCATTACTCCAGAAGTAAGAGCCAGTGCCTTTATCTGCCAAGTGACCTGAGTATAAACAAACTTTTCCTCATGTATAACAATTCAGTCACATCTGATCTGAAAGTGAAGAAAAATTTAATTTGGAACTCCAGCAAGTGATACCTTTAGCTTTTCCCACAGAATGTATCACCAAATGAAAACTGCTACAGACATCAACACAAAGAATAAGGTAATAATTGAAATTAAGAGCTAGAGCTTTTCACAAATTAATGAAGCAAACGTATGACTGTAGCCTGACATTTACCTTTGATTTACAACAGGTGCAATCTCTCCCAAAATTATCTATTGGTGAGGCATACTATGCAGGACAGATATCTCTTTACTCCTTTTGTGTAACAAATGTGGCAGGTATGGAAGGTACAGAACATACATTTTACATTTAGAATGAAACGCAGGCAGGTAGAGGGTTCCAGGAAATATCCTCGTCCATCACCGATTTCTTAAATAAATTGACCATTCACACATCTGTCACATTTCTCAGAGTGTTCGCATATGGATGCGCTGGCCAAAACAAAAATCAGCACGTTATTCATGCAATTGCTGTCTGGTTATTCAAAGAATCTCCAGTGCATATGACTGGTGCACTTCTCTGCTTTCCAGCTTGAGGACATTGCTTTTTACCTCCTGACAGATTATTTGGCCGAGTAGCAAATCAACTTCGTAAAATTTCAGAAATATTGACCGCAAACACGTACCAGGATGTTTATATAGAAGTGGGCGAAACAAGAGTTTTAGGGAAAGACTGAGAAATACTTGATTTCAATGAACTAAGTACAATTTTGACGCCTGTAGATGGGATCAGTGATATGAAAAGGATCCATTTAAAGAAATATACGGTAGGTTAAGGGTAACTGATGTGAAAATCAAAACGCACATCACCTTCTATTCTAATGATACTTCAAAGCGCTTTTTGCCATTAGGTAAACGTTGATACAGCTTGAACAAAGTATCAAATATCTCCAAAGTGTCAAAACTGATGAGGCTGAAACAAGAAAAGAAAGACGATGTGGGAAAACTACTAATCCTCAGATATGGAAACAGCTGGAGAGAAAATGAAATTGTTGAATTTTCACTCAAACTATCAGCCTTCCATTTAACGAACTTATTGATACTGTTTGAAATTGTTTAGAAGAGGAGCCTGTTTTACGAAAAATATTGTGAACTTCGTTATTGTAAATGAAGCGCATTTTCGTTTTTGTTCCTACTTCTGGTGTTAAAATGTTTTACTGAGTGCTCAAAAAAATGTATTTTCGAACAACAAAAAGCATTTTTGCCAGTTCCATGTCATTGAACACTAATCAAAATGCATTATGTCCAAAATAGCTTACATCAAAAGGCAGTTAGTCCAACACAACCCAACAAAACCCATTTCGTCCATCACTAAAGTGTTCATAGCTTGGAAGTATAGAAAGCAATTTCCTTGTATTAAACACATTTTAGTCAACAGCTCTACCTGAATACGTGGTGTAAAATTCTGAAAAATTAATCGAATGTTTTTTTACAGTATACGTTTTCCGCTTCTCCTGAAAAATTTAATTTTTGGAACATAATGCGTTTTGAAAAGTAGCTCCTCATATATTTATCATTACCTTCATTACAGTACAAATGTTATAGGAGAACTTACATCTAACATGGAATAGGGTGAACCTACCTAACTCAGTAACATACGTTATTTCGTGGCAGCAGATATATTCGTTATCCTTAAGTAAGGCAGGCCTTCTACACACAGTTCCAACAGTCCGCAACAAGTGACGGGAATGTATTCACACAGGAAAGATATTCTGGGTGGGAATGAACACTGTGTACGGAACAGGTAGTTTGTTGTGTGCGTGTGTGTGTGGGGGGGGGGGGGGGGGGGGTAAGTCGTTTGCTTGAGCTGATACTGTAATACAAGTTCATTAACATAAGTTGTTCAAGTAATTACACAGACACTTACATGCCGTTGTATTACCAATGAAACATATTTATAATCTTAGTCATCATGGATATAAATGTCTTATTGCTGAATCGTCGCTTACGAAAATGGCAACAACTCTTAAATTTCGTGTTCATTTCAGAAACAATGGCTTCGTCTCCCAGCAAATATGCGAAGAAGGACAAGCCAAAATGGGAGTTATGTTAGCAAGAGAAGACAATCTTATTCAACTGAAAACTTTCATGGAGTACTTCAGAATATTTTGGGAAAAAAGTGGTCGATATACAAAGTTGCTACACATTTCTCCATTCCATAAAGCACTTTGAAAGGTCATGTAAAACTCAGTAATAGTGACTAAGTTAATGTGACCATTGATAAAATGATAGACCGTTTGCTCTTACGAGTGAACTGAAGTTAAGTTCATAATCCAAATCCAGGAAATATGTTTCGGGCTGGACGTTAACTGGATAACGTTCAGCACAGTGAACTCAGTGTCTAAGAGAAAACAAGTCAAAGAACAAAAGAAATGACATCTGTGCCACGTGTAACGTATGCTACAGCTGTGAAAAAAATAAAAGAGTTCGAATTAAGTTTTGTTTTTGCCTGAGACGGTTTCGTGAAAGTTGTAAGTCTATTGATTCACTTGATACTACGATATTTATGTGTAGTATTTGCGCAAATGTTAGTTACTGACACCGATGCTGAAAAAGAATGAAAATTGCTTTAAGTGAACCTTAACAATCCATAGGAAAATTATCAACGAATTAAGCACTTTATCATGAAGTTAAGTACACAGTGTCACAGAATTAGGTATGCTATAACGAAGTTAGGTAGCATGACCGCCTTTCTTACTACATTTTATAATTTGAACAGTTTTTATTTCTTAAATTTTTTATCATGGATTAGTAGAGAAATGTATTGGTCTACTGCACATAAAATGTACAATTTCTAGATTGAATTTTTGTTTCGGTTTTTCATTTACAATCCTTAATATCACGAAGTTGTAAGAGTACCCCATAACACTTACAAATAACTATGGCATGAGTAGTGGAAGCAATAGCAACTATTGCAGAGAAATATTCATTTAAAGGACAAGAAAGTCAAATTACAGATAGATTTAAGCTGAAGACAGTGGCAGGAATGGTCGTGGGAGAAGGGGTGGGAGAGGCAGAGATAGAGGAACGTGTAGGATACATGTGATATTGATAGGCGTGATTGATTGTGAAACGAAGAGAGAAAGAAGCGTAAGTGGCCAACTTTAGACCTGTTTTCTTTACTGTCTAAAAGAGAAAATGGGTCAAATATGGGAGGTTTCCGGAAAAAGTTACGAGGTTGAAAAAAAAGGGAGTGTTTCAACTGCTTAATGGAACAAGGCGTTGAACTGTGAAGGCATTGCAGGGCAGCTTGTTACAGAAGCAAACAGTGGCAACAGAGAAGGAGATTGCGAAGTTTTATGATTGGGCACAGCTAAGATAGTGGGCAAGTGAGACCTCGCGTTGCGATTATGTTAAGATGACCGCCACTTGATCTCTGTTGCGAGAGACTAGCGTGCGTGCGAACGGAGGAGTAGTGTAAATAGATACAGCATAGGGTAACCACCTAACTTGTCTACCCGCTACAAACGTGCTGTGTTGGATTACATCGTAAAAGTGGATGTTCGGTACGACAAGTAACTGCAGTTAACATTTCACACCTTGCGAAAATAAGTTCGGTAACTTCTTAAAGGTATAGAGGCAAGCGGAATTTATCCTGAATATGGCGACAATGTCTTCTACTCAACTATAGTACTCATCCAAATTTATGCAAGATCCATAAATGACTCATCAGACATTCTTTAATGATGTTACTATCAAACATTTCGACACAAGTGTGGTTTAGTAGCTCGGTTAGCAAAAATCGTGAGTTAGGCATCTATACATACTACTGAAATAAAGCCCCCACCGCATTTTTCTGTCTGTTTTTGATCTCAGGAACAACTGTGGTATTTTCACTTATAAACAGATTGATTCACGAGGAAAGCTGTGCAGACATGTCGTTAGTGCTACCCATGCGAGTCTGGGGAGGGTCTCTCGTGTTACACAAGAACAACGCGTAGAGTCAATGAACTTTTACAATCATACAAGCCTAACTGAAGGAAAAGCAAATTGAATCGGCAGACTACTAAAATTTTGAAGAGGCATAGGTGGAATTTATGGATTATCTTGACTTGTAACTGACTTGTAATAGAAAGACAAGCAATATTATACGGTCCTCTGATTACATAGCTGTTTACAGAATGAGATTTTCACTCTTCAGCGGAGTGAGCGCTGATATGAAACTTCCTGGCAGATTAAAACTGTGGGCCCGACCGAGACTCGAACTCGGGACCTTTGCCTTTCGCGGGAAAGTGCTCTACCATCATTTTTTTTTTTCGAACTCAGGACCTCCTGCTTACTTTTTTTTTTTAAATTTCTAATAAGACGCTACCCCCCTTTTTTTTTTTATCTGGACAGGAAAGGAAAAACTACAAAAAAATGTCTATTTGCCACCGCCACTTGTATTCTAACAAAAAAATAAAATTAAATGCACCTCTTCAGGCGTTGGCACCTATCTACACCTATTCCAAAACAACTAACCTATTACTGCAAAGGTGTAGGAAAGGAAGAAAGTAGGGGGGAAGAAACATAGAGAGTAGCGATAAAAAAATGAAATTTGTTGTGAACAGGAACTTTTTTTTTTAGTTTATTGTATTGCCTTTTTTGTTTTCTTTATTTTTCTTTGTTTTTTTTGTATGTATGTTTTTATTTATTCATTTTTTTTTTGTATTATGGCAGTCGTTGCACCAGAATTCTAGGAGTCGCTTGCGCCGACTGATTGGCGGAACATCCAAACGTGTCTTCTCGAAATTTTAGTGGGGATTCCGTGTGTAGTACGTTCAGAACATCATATCGGCAAAAAAGCATCAGCATCTCATGGCTTGGACGTTCCAGCTGGAAGGCGGGTCATGAAAGGCGCTCCGTAGAAAATTGGAAAAGAACTGCTTGTATCTGGGGTTGCGAACAAGTGCACAATGTCGATCGTTAAGGTACGTCCAATAACCTAGTTCTGATTTCTCATCGGGCCCAAAAAGGTAGCGGACTGTATGACCGCGTATCCAATTCACGGCATTAGTTTTTGTTGTGGGGTAATGAATCACATCCGGGAATAGAAGCGTCAGGAAAATAATCTGAGCAGGCGGCTGTCGGGTGAGGAAAGCCAGGATACGCTGCGCGAGCCTCCAGACGTCAGCAGACGGACCACATGAGAACCGATGAGCGTCCGTGTCCTCTACACCACAGTGAACACAGAGTGGTGTGTCAGCAAGGCGGATGCGGTGCAAACGAGACTGGTTGACCTGTTTGCCATTGACGGTGATATACCAGGTGGACTGAACGCTGGTGTCGAGGTAACCAGCATGCACTGCTTTCCACACACGGCGCCATATGATCTGGGGAAACTTGTGTTCAATGGGGTTGGGGGTTTGACACATTTGTAAGGTGTCGTATACAGTCTTTGTCTGGAGTATACGGAGAAGGGGTAAGGAGTGCAGAATGTAACTGATTTCAAAGAAGAAGTACCGAAAGTGATAAAAGGGGGGTGGAATGTAGGATAACATGACCGGGGCTGACATGGAGACTGGTGCGTATTCACGCAAAAGCAGTCCGGTCAGGCTCGTCGGGCAGAGACGCCAGACTTTCAGTTGGGAGCTAACAAAAAGTACGGTAACTCTGTCTGGCACATGGAATAAGCCCACTCCACCACGCTCCCGCGGGAGGGCAAGGGAGGAATATTGAACTTTAAATAACATCCCGGCACAGACAAAGGATCCCATCGCCATCAACATACGACGTGCGAGGGTAATCGGGACCGGGAACACTTGTGCCACATGGGGGATGCGTGAGGCGTGATAAACATTCACGTATTGCGCGCGCTGTATAATGTCGAGGGATCGAAGCCGGTGGTCCACAAGGCCAGCCCTGATCGTTTGTAGGAGACGTCGACCGTTGGTTGCCGCTGAGCGACGGAGGTCATTCATAAAATCAATGCCCAAACAGCGGACGCTGGTGGCCACACTTAGAGGAGCGACAGATCTTTCTGGTAGACCCTCACCAATGAGCAGAACCTTTGATTTGGAAATGTTAAGAGAACTGCCCGATGCCTCCCCATAAGTCGTCACCCAAGTCAGAGCAGCGCGAACATCGTCTTCATTGCGGAGGTAGAGGACTAGATCGTCAGCATAGGCTGTACAACAGAAGCGGTGCCCATGCAATGTCAGGCCCACCAGGCGTTGGCGAAGCCCCTGTAGGAGGGGCTCTAATGCCAAAGCATACAGTATCGTGGAAAGTGGGCATCCCTGTCGGACAGAGCGCTCGATCGCTAGAGGCGCGGTGAGGCGACCATTACAGAGTATTCTTGAAGTTGCGCCGCTCAAGAGCCGCATTACCACGGTGATTGTACGAACCGGAAAACCCATGTGTTGTAGGACCGATTTCAGAAAAGTATGGTCGACACGGTCGAAAGCTTGACGGAAGTCAAGCGATGCCATGCGCCAGGTAAATGTCGCTAGCGCGCGAGCGCAATCATGTCCCTATAACGGCAAAGGGCCGTATGGATGTTGTTGTCACCGCCCAGCGAAGTCTGATCAAGGGAGGTGACGGATCTTGCTGCCTTCTTGAGGCGTGAGGCCAACAAACGGGTGAAAATTTTCATGTCACTGTTGAGTAGAGTGATGGGCCGGTAATCACAGATCCGTGATCGCCCATGTGGCTTAGGGACCAGGATGATGACCCCATCAAGGAAGGTGGCTGGGATCATCGTTGTGGGTGACATCAATTCACGACAGATGGACGTCCAAGCAGGTAACAAAAGGTAGCTAAAATACTTGTAAAAGTCGAGGGGGAGGCCGTCAGGTCCAGGGGACTTGTTGGCAGCCCCCACCTTGATTGCATCTAGGACTTCATCAGAGGTCACTTGTTCCTGAAGTTCTTGAGCCACATCCTCTGGCATGGTGTTGACAGTCATTGCTGCCACCTCCTCAATTAAGGTCGGGGGATGAGGGACGGCAGCGAACAGTTGACGGAAATGAGAATAGAAAGCGTGACCAATGTCGCATTGCGTAGTGTGTCGTCGTCCTTCCGCATCTGTGAGATCGTGGATGAGGGTTCGACGACGACGTCGGCGTTCCCTGAGAAGGTGGTACATCGATGGCGTTTCATGAGGCATATGGTCACGGGTGCAGGATCTGACAAGAGTCCCTTCTAAGCGCCGTCGCGTGAGGGAAGTGATCTGCGCTTTAGCACGATGCACCATCATCTGACGATCAGGAGAGAAGGCCATCGAAGTGCAGTCACGAAGGACTGCATAATAAAAGTCCATGGTGCTCGCTTGCCAGGCTTTGAAGTCTTTGCCATATCCTATCAGCGCCCTGCGCAGAGCTGGTTTCGCGCATGATACCCACCACGATAAGGTGGATGCGTAGGCGGGGCGACGACGATGACAGAGGGCCCACGCATCCTCAACGATTCGTCGGCAGTCAGGGACAGTCAGGTGGGAAACGTTGAATTTCCACAAGCCGTGGCTGTGCCACACTTGTTGGTGGGCGAGGACGACATCGCAGATGTAGGCGTCATGGTCAGAGAAAGCCAGAGGCCATACTTCGGCATGTCGAGTGTCGGCAGCAAGGGAACGTGTGAGGTATATACGATCGAGACGACTAGATGAATGCGCCGTATAATATGTGAAACCTGCACGGGTGCCATGCACCTTTGTCCATGTGTCAACAAGCTGGAGTCTGTCGATGATGACGGAGAGGGCCGCACAAGGGGAATGATGCGGTAATTGATCTTCAGGCCTTTGCGTGGAGTTGAAATCGCCACCGAGGACCATATCATCTAGGGGACCCTCAAACAGCGGCGTTACCTCGTCAGCAAAGAAAGTGTGTCGATCACGACGTCGACTGGAGCCGGACGGCGCATATACATTGAGGATACGGACGCCGAACAGCGTGAGAGCCATACCCCTAGCATTAGCAAGGTACACTACATCTTCAGCAGGGAGTCCAGAACGGAGGAGGATGGCAACTCCACTACCGTTGTCAGAAGCATGGGAGATGTGTGCCACGTAGCCAGTGGGGGCATGGAAATCGGCGACAAACACTTCTTGGAGGAGGGCAATGTCGACATCAGCAGCATAAATGGTCTCACGGAACATTGCCAGTTTATGGGGGGCCCGAATGGTGGCCAGATTCATCGTCGCTATGCGGTAATGTTGGGGGCGTGCTCCCACCATTGGCACAGATGTTCCGGCAGAGATGTCTGGCTGGCATGTAACATCTGACGGAGTCACCGTTGACGTAATCACTGGCTGGAAGGTGGGTCAGGCACCTCCATGGGGCACTGCCTGATGGGAGGACCACCATCTCGAACTGCTCCTTCGTCGATATCATCAGCCCAGGAGACTGGAACAGACGGTGAGCGACTGTCACACTCCTCGAGGGCGAGTTGTAGCGACGCTGCTGTAGTGGGGTCCAGGGAGGCACCCTCCTTGGAATCCGTCATATTCGTGTGAGATCGTTCTTCAGATGGGACATCAGGAGCAGCCTCTCCTGTCGTCAGAACGCTCGAAGGGAGATCACTGTCGTGTATCAGCTCCACTGCCTGTGATGCCACATGAAGAAGTGTGTCGTCAGATGGCGTTTGACTCCTCTTCTTCCGTTTTCTGGGCGACCGTTGCTTTCGGAGGTGCTGTTCTGAATCAGAATGTGGATGTTCGATGTCCGAGGTCGCGCCAGTCTGAAGAAAGGCAGAGGTAGGCACCGCATTCGCGTCGATGTCCATCGAGCTCTGGAGAGTTGGTGGTGTCGTAGCCGTCAGAGGAGATGGTGCCGGTGAGGCCATGGCAGCACCGTCATTTCCAGTGGGGAGTGCCGGGTGGAGAAGAGGTGCTTCCTGAAGTGACGCATCGGGGCTGCGTACGGCTGTGGCGTAGCTATCTGGTAAAGAAGCGGCCGTCACTTTGGGAGCTGAGTCACTGGTCGGGACCTGGAGCAAACGTCGGCGGAGACATTCTGACCGAACATGGCCCTCCTGTCCGCAACCGGCACACGTCCGCGGCTGGCCATCATACATAACGATGGCTCGCACGCCACCTATCAGCAGATAGGATGGTACATGTTTGGAGAGTTCGATTTTGATTTGGCGGACACCATTTAACACGTTGTATGTCGTGAATGTCTGCCATTTCTCCGCGATGTGCCCCACAACATTGCCATAGGGTCGGAAAGCTTCGACGACCACATCTTGCGGCACTTCGAAAGGGAGCTCAAAAACCCGGATTGTTCGAAGTCCGAAACCAGCGTGATCGACCGTCACCTCTCCAATATGCCCGTCAGAATGTTTGAACTTGAGTCCGCGTGCGTGTTGTCGAACTACGTTAGCACACGCTTCCTCCGTCGTCATCTTAATATAGACGATGCTGCTAGTGATAGAGAAATGAATACCTATCACTTCCTGAGGGTCCAGACGTAGCTCTTCGCGAATGAATTGCTCAATTTCAAAAGCGCGTGGTCTAGCATGTTCGGCTTGGAATGTTACTTTAACTGTCGCTCGGCGGTAACAGTGCGCCATGAGGTGCAATAGAAATGGACGCTACACAACACGAAAAACCGCGACGCGGAAGTAAACAAACTACGGTGCGCTGTCCGGCGCGCGGAGCCGGTCCGCACGCGACCACGGCCGAAAGCCGACTGACCATCTGAGCTACTCAAGCACGACTCACGGTCTATCCTCACAGCTTTACTCCTTTACTTCTGCAGGAGAGCTTCTGTAAAGTTTGGAAGGTAGGAGACGAGATAATGGCAGAAGTAAAGCTGTGAGGACGGGCTGTGAGTCGTCCTCGGGTAGCTCAGTTGGTAGAGCACTTTCCCGCGAAAGGCAAAGATCCTGAGTTCGAGTCTCGGTCCGGCACACAGTTTTAATCCGCCAGGAAGTTTCAACATAGCTGTTGTCACAAGGAGTGAACATTAAATTAGTCGGGTGCTTAAATGGAACGTATGCTATCTCTTCTATCTATAATGTACATAAACAAAAAGACAATTAACGTAATAATGTGCTCACCTGGTGACATGCACGATATTTTCTAGCAGTGTCTTTAGTGTATTTGTAAAAGTCTGCCTCAATCGTTCACCAGAAGTGTGTTCAAACGAATAGCCTTGACTTCATAGAAAATTGCCAAATAATCTGCCAACAGATAGCTAACAGGTTGTTTCCAGGAAGATTGTAGTAACGGCATGCCTTCCTTTCTCACGAACTGCCGTTGTGGACTGGACTGTACAAAGTGCCCACATAAGTGTATGGAAGAGGTACTTCCCGATGTACGACGCTGCGTTTGCTTCACATTCAATTCATGTCCGGAGCGTGGCAAGAATGCTCAAATAATTCTATGTGCGCCGTAATTAGTCTGACCTTTCCTTCGCGGTCCCTATGCAAGCGATAATAGGGTAGTGTACGGTAGGCATATGAGAAGAACGCCTGCGAATGTGGGGCGGAAAACGAAGGTGACATTCCTCCCCTCGCCTCCTCCCATCGTCTGTTTTAGTAGCCGTCCGGAAAATATTGCCTTACAAGCAGACTTCATTGCTAACATTGCTACGCTTCATCGCTAGCGGTATATAGCCTCCCTGTTTCTTTTATTTAGATGTAGCACAAGGGAGAAACAGGAAAATTCTAGTGAGATGTTCATGCAGACATTGCACCTATATTTCAAGGAAAATAAAGGCATGAAGTCCCCATCATTCTCGATGTTTTAACTAAATAAAACGAAACGTTTACCGTGACTCATGACGGAAAGTCTTATTTCATTAGTTACATACACAGTACGAGTATCAATAAATTGTTGATATAGCAGCTGCTGACAATGTACACACAAACAGAGAATTTAAGAATTTTCAGCATGCTGGAATAATTACAGGCCAGCAACTTCTGTTGATGCGTATGATGGAAAGCCAATCAAAGTTGCAGATTTCACTTTTTTTTATTTATTTTCTGACTATTTTCAGCCGGCACCCAATGTCAAATCACTCAGAAGAAAAAGAATGGGCCCCGGCACGAAACTAGTCATCAAGTAAATAAAAATAGCGAAATCTGCAGCTTTGGCTAGTTTTCCGTTGTACTGAATAGAGAATTTCAAGAATTGTGAACGCATCAGTGCAATGAAGAGGTGAGTTGATTTAATATACTAACGTCCCTCGAACGTCATTAACTCAGTTACAGTGACAGCGTTGGCACGTTGGCGTAATTGCTTTCATGGCATCATTTTCAAAACAGTGCACACTATTCCGTCTAGAGCCGGGTGCTGGCCGTTTGTGCTGCACAAAAAGAAAAAGAAAAAATAAAAATTTAAAAAAAAAATGCTGTCGCGCCTAATCTACTCAGCTGCAGGCAGCAGTGTATTCCCAGACTCCTAGCGTCATACAGATTGTAGAAATTTTGTAATTATGATTTTGTTCGGCAGTACACGTATATTTTGAAGTGTGCATCTTGTTAGATTTTTCGGCATATAAGTCTCGCTCTCTCAGAACTGAAAGAAACCAACGACCATTCATGCTGCCCTTAGTTGTCTAACAATAATTTTAATATCACCTATTGATCCTAATTGATATTAGTCTCACACCCTTGAGCAGCACTCTAGAAAGAGTCACATTGCTTTTTAAGCAAACTCCTTCGCCGGTTCGTTGCATTTTCCCAATATTCTGAAGGTGAATGAGTCTACGATCGGTTTTACTTACGATTGAGCCAATGCGACCATTCTTTTCACATGCTTCCAAATTGTATGAGTTGACTGATTCCAAATGTGACTCTTTGGCATTGTGTTCGTGGCACAACGTTTTTGACTACATCATTGATTGGAATCATCCCATATAAACAGATGCACCTGCATACCTAATCACTTCAGTCGTATGTTTACAACCTCAAACACAGATTCCTGTTGCGGGGGTGAAAAATTGAAACTTATTATGGACCACACCTACTTAGATACACTGCACACCACTGTGAATTGCGTGGAAGAAGGTATTTAGCATTGTATCATAAATATACCAGTGTTAATCAAACTCGGTACGGGCCCCACACACTTGAGTCATATTCTGAGATGGGAGGCACAACTTACACTGCTGGCCATTAAAATTGCTACACCACGACGATGACGTGCTACAGACGCGAAGTTTAACCGACAGGAAGAAGATGCTGTGATATGCAAATGATTAACTTTTCAGAGCATTCACACAAGGTTGGCACCGGTGGCGACACCTACAACGTGCTGACATGAGGAAAGTTGCCAACCGATTTCTCATACACAAACAGCAGTTGACCGGCGTTGCCTGGTGAAACGTTGTTGTGATGCCTCGTGTAAGGAGGAGAAATGCGTTCCATCACGTTTTCGGCTTTGATAAAGGTCGGATTGTAGCCTGTCGCAATTGTGGTTTATCGTATCGCGACATTGCTGCTCGCGTTGGTCGAGATCCAATGACTGTTAGCAGAATATGGAATCGGTGGGTTCAGGAGGGTAATACGGAACGCTGTGCTGGATCCCAACGGCCTCGTATCACAAGCAGTCGAGATGACAAGCATCTTATCCATCTTATCTATGTGGCTGTAACGGATCGTGCAGCCACGTCTCGATCCCTGAGTCAACAGATGGGGAAGTTTGCAACACAACAACCATCTGCACGAACAGTTCTATGACGTTTGCAGCAGCATGGACTATCAGCTCGGAGACAATGGCTGCGGTTACCCTTGACGCTGCATCACAGACAGGTGCGTCTGCGATGGTGTACTCAACTACGAACCTGGGTGCACGAATAGCAAAGTGTCATTTTTTCGGATGAATCCAGGTTCTGTTTACAGCGTCATGATGGTCGCATCCGTGTTTGGCGACATCGCGGTAAACGCACATTGGAAGCGTGTATTGGTCGTCGCCATACTGGCGTATCACATGGCGTGATGGTTCGGTTTGCACTGGTTAGACGCCTCGGTCTCCTCGCACCTTGCAGTGACGGTTACTTTGAACAGTGGACGTTACATTTCAGATGTATTACGACCCGTGGCTCTGCCCTTCATTCGATCTCGGCGAAACCCTACGTTTCAGCAGGATAATGCACGACCGCATGTTGCAGGTCCTGTACGGGCCTTTCTGGATACAGAAAATGTTCGGCTGTTGCCCTGGCCAGCACATTCTCCACATCTCTCACCAACTGAAAACGTGTGGTCAATAGCGGCCGAGCAGCTAGCTAGTCAAAGTACGCCAGTCACTACTCTTGATGAACCGTGATATCGTGTTGAAGCTGCATGGGCAGCTGTACCTGTACACGCCATCCAAGCTCTGTTTGACTCAATGCCCAGGAGTATCGAGGCCAGAGATGGTTGTTCTGGGCACTGATTTCTCAGGATCTATGCACCCAAATTGGGTGAAAATGGGATCACATATCAGTTGTAGTATAATATATTTGTTCAAGGAATACCGGTTTATCATCTGCATTTCGTCGTTGGTGTAGCTATTTTAATGGCCAGTAGTGTAAGTGTATCATTTCTGGTAGTGAATGTTTACGTCTTACGGCGTTAGCGCGGTCGTTGACGAAACCGCGATGGATGCCTGGCGAACTAGTGTTTGCTTTTAGGCAACAGCATCTCGACGTTAGGGCCGAGAGGAGAACAAATGGGTCGGAACGGCGCCGGCGGCTCGCTCATTACTCGGCCGCGGCGCGGCGGCTCCCGCAGGCCGCGCGATGCGGCTGCCGTGGCCGCCGCGCCGGCCGCACTCCTCCTCCGACCCACTGCGGCCCACACCTGCGAGAACTCCGGTGCTCCGTATAATGGGGCGGAACGCCTGCCGGCCCACTTCCTCCTCGCGGTCGATACTGAAGACTGTCTGGCGCCGCAACGCTGTAACGCAATTAGGGCCGCGGCCATTCCACGCTACACCTGCCCGGCTGGCTGGCTTCCCTCCCGTCTGTCTGTCTGGAGAGCGCCGTCGCTCACGAGGGAGCCAATTTTGCTGCTTCTCTAGCACAGGGGTCTCCAAACTAGGGTCCGCGAGGGCCGGAAAACCGGCTCGCGTTAGCTGTCCCGACATCCCTGGTATCCGGCCCGCCAAATACGAGGGCTATCCACAAAGTACATTAGGTTTTGGAATTAAAAATAAATAAAGTATTGGAAATTTTTTTATTATATACAGATGAAAGCCACACTTAAATACTACTTTTCTACATAGTTGACATCTTAATTAAGCCACTTATTGTAGCTATGGACGAGCTTGGAAATTCCTTCTGTCTGGAGAGCGCCGTCGCTCACGAGGGAGCCAATTTTGCTGCTTCTCTAGCACAGGCGTCTCCAAACTAGGGTCCGCGAGGGCCGGAAAACCGGCTCGCGTTAGCTGCCCCGACATCCCTGGTATCCGGCCCGCCAAATACGAGGGCTCTCCACAAAGTACATTAGGTTTTGGAATTAAAAATAAATAAAGTATTGGAAATTTTTTTTATTATATACAGATGAAAGCCACACTTAAATACTACTTTTCTACATAGTTGACATTTAAATTAAGGCACTTATTGTGGCTATGGACGAGCTTGGAAATTCCTTCGTCGTAAAATTCGGCCGCCTCCGCCTTCAACAACGTGGTTACCTCTTCTTGAAGCTGTGCGTCGTCATCAAAACGCTGCATAACCAACCACTTCTTCATTGCTGGGAATAAGTGGAAGTCGCTCGGTGCCAGGTCGGGACTGTACGGCGGACGAGGAAACAACTCCCACTTAAAAGATTCGAGAACTTCACGAGTGGCATTTGCCGTGTGGGCCCGGGCGTTGTCTTGAATCAACAAGATCTCTGAGCCCAACTTTCCCCTGCGCTTCTTTTGTATTGCTCTTCTGAGGTTGTGCAGAGTTTGGCAATACCTTTGACAGTTTATTGTAGTGCCTCTTTCCAGGAAATCCACAAAAATCACACCTTTTCTGTCCCAAAAGACAGTCGCCACGTGGTTGAAGGCGCAGGCGGCCGGATTTTACGACGAAGGAATTTCCGAGCTCGTCCATCGCTTCGATAAGTGCCTTAATTTAAATGGCAACTATGTAGAAAAGTAGTATTTAAGAGTGGCTTTCATCTCTATATAATTAAAAAAAATTTCTAATTCTTTATTTATTTTTAATTCCAAAACGTAATGTACTTTGTGGATAGCCCTCGTATTTGAGATGGTGCCTATAATGCCAACAATTGAGTTTTTAGTCCCATCGCGACCAATACAGCGCGACATTGTCGGAGCTCTATCTTTACAAAGCGGAAGGTCATGGTTAAACTTGTGGCTATCCACAATAAACAGACAGACCATTCTCCCTGCGATAGTGAAAACGAAAAAAAGGTTAACAGACTAGTTTGGCGATAACACTTTAAGTAAAAAAATTCCTTGCATTTTATTATACTCACGAGTCTGGTGCAAGTCTTTCAAATGGACGCCACTTCGGCGACTAGCCTTAGTAATCAATCATTATGGAAGATGTTTCTTAAGCAAGGTATCACTTTCTTTACTTATTTAGATTTTCAGATTTTCCTTGTCTCTTCGAATTCAAATTTTGAATTGTCCCACACCTACTAGTACAGCGCACAAAACACTAAAAAACTCGTGAGACGCTCGCAACATAGACATAATCACGCAACAGAACTATATAAATATATACTCTGTCTCTGCTACTCGCTGCAAGACTACGTAACTAAACTTATTGTTGCGCTGCTTGAAATAACAAAGCGTTGACATACTCTACCTCTGTTACGTCTTGAAGTAATAGTGTTGCTAACAATGATTTTGAGATTTCGTTAACTTTGCAGGAAGCGTTCGTGAAGAATGTGCAGTGACATACTTTTTTGTCGGTGAAATTCGCCAGAATAAAATATACCAGAAATTCGGTCAGGTACGTCCACCAATCAAAATTATGTAATTAAAAAAAAATCGTAGTTCGTTTCAGTGCTAGCTATTCCCACAACCTTAGATTTTTGCGATTTCGTCTTTCCTTTAGCCTCACATTACGGTGATCATGGAGTGCTAGGGTTCTTTAGTCCCACTAGGTAGATCTTGGCCCTTATGACTTCGTCGAGGAGTCAATGTGCCCGCAGACTAAAACGTTTGGAGACCCCTGCTCTACCACAACCCGCATCCAGCCTCTTCAACTCATCGCCAGTCATCATGCTATAAATTACAAATGTACACGAATGCAGTGGCACACAAAATACTCCTACGTTTTAAAAATCCAGCAAAAATTTTAACGTAACACGATCAACTGCAGATGACAACAATCTAAATCAGTGTACATCAAACTGCGGCCCACGGGCCGCATTCAGCCCAAATCAAGTATTGGTACGGCCCGCTATTCTCAGCCGTATGCTGCAGGGTGAAAAGTATTTAAACCGACAAACTCTGGGAGGTTGTAGGGGACATCAAAACAAATTTTTTTCCCTAATGTCATTTTTTTCCTATGAGAATTATTTAAACCGGTAGAGGCCATATTACGCTCTTCAGTTGATAGAGGGTGTATTACGCTCTTCAGTTGTAGGCAACTGCTGTCCACCAGTGTAGTAGTGCATTGTCTCTGTTTACTAATGAAGCGATACACCTGGAGTGAGTACACTGATATGGTTGGTGCGTAGTACGTAGCGCACGACGACGGACGAGCTGCACAGAGGGTTTATCAACAACAATATCCTAATCTATATATACTAAGATGGTACCTGTTCTTTTGGACATGTCAGAAAGAACAGATACCATCTTAGTATATAGTTTGTTACAAAAAGGTACAGCCAAACTTTCAGGAAACATTCCTCACACACAAAGAAAGAAAATATGTTATATAGACATGTGTCTGGAAACGCTTACTTTCCATGTTTGAGCTCGTTTTATTACTACTCTTCAAATCACATTAATCATGGAATGGAAACACACAGCAACAGAATGTACCAGCGTGACTTCAAACACTTTGTTACAGGAAATGTTCAAAGTGTCCTCCGTTAGCGAGTATACATGCATCCACCCTCCGTCGCATGGAATCCCTGAAGCTCTGATGCAGCCCTGGAGAATGGCGTATTGTATCGCAGCCGTCCACAATACGAGCACGAAGAGTATCTACCTTTGGTACAGGGGGTTGCGTAGACAAAAGCTTTCAAATGCCCCCATAAATGAAAGTCAAGAGGGTTGAGGTCAGGAGAGCGTGGAGGCCATGGAATTGGTCCGCCTCTACCAATCCATCGGTCACCGAATCTGTTGTTGAGAAGTGTACGAACACTTCGATTGAAATGTGCAGGAGCTCCATCGTGCACGAACCACATGTTGTGTCGTACTTGTAAAGGCACATGTTCCAGCAGCACAGGTAGAGTATCCCACATGAAATCATGATAACGCGCTCCATTGAGCGTAGGTGGAAGAACATGGGGCCCAATCGAGACATCACCAACAATGCCTGCCCAAACGTTCACAGAAAATCTGTGTTGATGACGTGATTGCACAATTGCGTGCGGATTCTCGTCAGCCCACACATGTTGATTGTGAAAATTTACAATTTGATCACGTTGGAATGGAGCCTCATCCGTAAAGAGAACATTTGCACTGAAATGAGGATTGACACATTGTTGGATGAACCATTCGCAGAAGTGTACCCGTGGAGGCAAATCAGCTGCTGATAGTGCCTGCACACGCTGTGCATGGTACGGAAATAACTGGTTCTCCCGTAGCACTCTCCATACAGTGACGTGCTGAACGTTACCTTGTACAGCAGCAACGTCTCTGACGCTGACAGGGTTATCGTTAACTGCACGAAGAATTGCTTCGTCCATTGCAGGTATCCTCGTCGTTCTAGGTCTTCCCCAGTCGCGAGTCATAGGCTGGAATGTTCCGTGCTCCCTAAGACGCCGATCAATTGCTTCGAACGTCTTCCTGTCGGGACACCTTCGTTCAGGAAATCTGTCTCGATACAAACGTACCGCGCCACGGCTATTGCTCCGTGCTAATCCATACATCAAATGGGCATCTGCCAACTCCTCATTTGTAAACATTGCACTGACTGCCAAATCACGTTCGTGATGAACACTAACCTGTTGATGCTACGTACTGATGTGCTTGATGCTAGTACTGTAGAGCAATGAGTCGCATGTCAACACAAGCACCGAAGTCAACATTACCTTCCTTCAATTGGGCCAACCGACGAAACTAAAATGAGCTCTAACATGGAAATTAAGCGTTTCCGGACACATGTCCATGTCCACATAACATGTTTTCTTTATTTGTGTGTGAGGAATGTTTCCTGAAAGTTTGGCCGTACCTTTTTGTAACACCCTGTATATAGTTAACGCTCACCGGCCATTTGACCATCTTCTTCTTCTGTGCCAATGCACAAACAGTGCCCGAGCTCTTACGGGAATCGGCAACGCGCCCCGAGTAATGAGTATAATGTGCGGGGGCACTACGAATGTAGCGCGGGACAAGTTGAGAATGTGGGTTTCGCGGGAGGCGTGCCAGAGATAAATCACTGCAGTCGCGTTATCCTCTGTCTCCTCGGTGGCTCCGATGGATAGAGCATCTGCCATGTAAGCAGGAGATCCCGGTTTCGAGTCCCGGTCGAGGCACACATTTTCATCTGTCCCCTTTGACGTATTTCAACGCCTGTAAGCAGCTAAGGCTGTTCATTTCATTGTAATATCGTAATCGCCGTATCCCGCATCATACGACCTTTGCTGCTGTGTACCAACGTCTGCGTGAGACCGGCTAATTTTGCAGATTACCTGGACAGGGACGCCGTCGCACGATAAGAACGCTGCAATTTGGAGAAGCTGTCTTGCAGCATGTGGAGCGGGATCCTTCAATCAGCACTCGTGCAATTGCACGTGACATGGGGATGAATCAGATGAATGTAAGAACAGTCCTTGGAGAGCAATTGTTATGTCCATTTCACATACAGCGTGTCCACAACCTGCAACCAGTCGATTATCCACCCAGAGAACAGTTTTCGGGGTGGTACTTGGAGCAGTGTGAAATGTATCCTACATTTCCATCCTCTGTGTTGTTTACCGATGAAGCAACGTTCGGGAGTGATGGATAATTCAACATGGACAATTCGCATGTTTGGAGTGAGGATAACCCACAGGCCACAGTTACTAACGCTCATCAAGTGCGGTTCTCGTTAATGTGTGGTTCGGTGTTGTTGGGGACTGTTTAATTGGGCCGTATCTGCTACCTAGGCCACTAAATGGGAGGCACTATTACAATTTTCTCGCCAGAGCATTGCTAGAATTGCTGGAAGACGTCCCGCTCCCTACAAGACAACGCATGTGGTTCCAACATGACGGGGCGCCGGCATATTTCAGTCGTCGTGTGCGTCGATTCCCGGACCGACGGTTCCCAGAAACGTGTATTGGGAGAGGTGATCCTGTACCATGGCCTGTTCGATGTCCAGACATGACCCCTCTGGACTTTCTTTGTGTGTGGAGGGATGCGCAACCTTGTTTACGCAACTCCTGTTGCATCAGAAGAGGATGTGGTTGCCTGGATAGTAGTAGCAGCAGCAGCAGCAGCAGCAGAAACAATTCAGGGTAGTCCTGGGGTTTTTGCCCGTGTCAGACAGAACATGATCCGACGGTGTAACCTTTGTTTACGTGTCAAAGGAGGCATTTCTGAAAATCTACTGTAATTGAAATTGGGTTGTGTTAATGTTAGGTCTCTTGGTCATAAAAAATGGATAAATGTTTCTTGGTTTAATTAATTTGCCGCCAAAGAAATCTTCCTCTACCGGCTTAAATACTCCTCATAGGGAAAAATGACATTAGAGAAAAATATTTGTTTTGATGTCCCCTACAACCTCCCAGAGTTTGTCGGTTTAAATACTTTTCACCCTGTATAATAATACGCATCTAGCAACTAACAGCCAAACCCACAAACGGCAAATAACGTTACTAGCTTCTCAACAGCGTAGTTTTCCTTGATAGTAACAAACAAAAATACTTACAGAGACAGTAATGATCTAAGATGCGCTTAGTTTTAATTGATATCGATAAATTTGGCTGTGAGTTAAATTCGCTGCTTACCTTAGGGGCAATGGGAGGTGGGGTGTGGGACGGAGAGAAGGCTATGTAGCGCGGCCACTGTGGGTTAGACGGTGTGAGAGGGGGAATGCTTTGTCTTTCAGTACTGACAACTAACGGGCTGGCGCGATTCCTACCGATCAGTTGCTTTGGTACAAATTTTGACACGCAAGTGACTCGGGTTCATGAATGCGCAATACACAGACGGACGTCTTCAAACGCGGTACTTATTTGTATCAAGGAACATTAAATTAGTCAAGCCTTTTGTTAGACAACACATAGAGCAGAAGAAAACTGGCATTTAGATCATTTATCAAGTTTTGTCATGATTGACACGATTCTACTCAAGTCTTGATTTATCGTTAAGTAGGAATGGCAGGCTCCGACAGAGATAGCGAGTGGCGCTCCTCAGAGTAGGCAACTCTCTCAACCCAACCCAAATACGTGCCCAAGGTACTGGGTACAAGATCACGGTTCGGTGCGGAACATCGGAAACCAATTTCGGCCCTTCAGTGATCATAAAAACAGACGTTCCTTCCTTCCCAAACCTTAAGACGGAAGAATGTATATAAAGGATATAGCAAAATTATGGTCACTACGCAATCAAACCAACAACTGCGGCACAATTCTCAATAATGATAGGTTAATTCTCTGGCCTGTTGCGACCGTGTGTGTTGAAAAATGTAATCAATCAAGCAACAAGACCAGAATACTACAGCTGATGGCCGTAAGCTACGAGATAAACCTGCTGCGGATCGGACAATTACATTCACAGAAATATTAACAGACAAGGATTCAAGTAGCAGATGTCAATTGACAACAGTAACACTTAGTCCCCAGACCTGCTGCGACCCAGCATATACACTCCTGGAAATTGAAATAAGAACACCGTGAATTCATTGTCCCAGGAAGGGGAAACTTTATTGACACATTTCCTGGGGTCAGATACAGCACATGATCACACTGACAGAACCACAGGCACATAGACACAGGCAACAGAGCATGCACAATGTCGGCACTAGTACAGCGTATATCCACCTTTCGCAGAAATGCAGGCTGCTATTCTCCCATGGAGACGATCGTAGAGATGCTGGATGTAGTCCTGTGGAACGGCTTGCCATGCCATTTCCACCTGGCGCCTCAGTTGGACCAGCGTTCGTGGACGTGCACGACGCTTCGTCCAGTCCCAAACATGCTCAATGGGGGACAGATCCGGAGATCTTGCTGGCCAGGGTACTTGACTTACACCTTCTAGAGCACGTTGGGTGCCACGGGATACATGCGGACGTGCATTTTCCTGTTGGAACAGCAAGTTCCCTTGCCGGTCTAGGAATGGTAGAACGATGGGTTCGATGACGGTTTGGATGTACCGTGCACTATTCAGTGTCCCCTCGACGATCACCAGAGGTGTACGGCCAGTGTAGGAGATCGCTCCCCACACCATGATGCCGGGTGTTGGCCCTGTGTGCCTCGGTCGTATGTAGTCCTGATTGTGGCGCTCACCTGCACGGCGCCAAACACGCATACGACCATCATTGGCACCAAGGCAGAAGCGACTCTCATCGCTGAAGACGACACGTCTCCATTCGTCACTCCATTCACGCCTGTCGCGACACCACTCGAGGCGGGCTGCATGATGTTGGGGCGTGAGCGGAAGACGGCCTAACGGTGTGCGGAACCGTAGCGCAGCTTCATGGAGACGGTTGCGAATGGTCCTCGCCGATACCCCAGGAGCAACAGTGTCTCTAATTTGCTGGGAAGTGGCGGTGCGGTCCCCTACGGCAATGCGTAGGATCCTACGGTCTTGGCGTGCATCCGTGCGTCGCTGCGGTCCGGTCCCAGGTCGACGGGCACGTGCACCTTCCGCCGACCACTGGCGACAAAATCGATGTACTGTGGATACCTCACGCCCCACGTGTTGAGCAATTCGGCTGTACGTCCACCCGGCCTCCCGCATGCCCACTATACGCCCTCGCTCAAAGTCCGTCAACTGCACATACGGTTCACGTCGACGCTGTCGCGGCATGCTACCAGTGTTAAAGACTGCGATGGAGCTCCGTATGCCACGGCAAACTGGCTGACACTGACGGCGGTGGTGCACAAATGCTGCGCAGCTAGCGCCATTCGACGGCCAACACCGCGGTTCCTGGTGTGTCCGCTGTGCCGTGCGTGTGATCATTGCTTGTACAGCCCTCTCGCAGTGTCCGGAGCAAGTATGGTGGGTCTGACACACCGGTGTCAATGTGTTCTTTTTTCCATTTCCAGGAATATATATATATATATATATATATATATATATATATATATATATATATATATATATAGAGAGAGAGAGAGAGAGAGAGAGAGAGAGAGAGAGAGAGCTATATTATCTTGCTGACAACGCTAATAATCAGTTGCCAGACCTGCTGCTTAGTCAAACTCACTCGTACACATGGTGACACCAAGAATACTTCATCACGCAGCTATAGTATCACAACAGTTAGGTAGCTGAGATTGTCAGCAGTATGAAATAGATCAGTCAACAAGATGTTCTTCGAATTGTGCCTCCGTTCAACGATCAGTACTTTGGGGGCTCCGCCCAACTTAATTGCTCCGTCACTATAGATAGTCTTCTGGAGGATCATAACATAAGTTAAGTACTTTACCAATTAATAGTAAGGTTGGTACTTATGTGGCCCTATGTGGCGCCCCGCAATGTCAGTATTGGCTCTTGAACAGAAAAGCTTGGCAAAAACTGATCTAAGTAATGAGTATTAGGAAAACTGAAAACATGACCTCAGAGTATGTTGTGACGTACTCTCCATTACTGATGAGCTGTATCGATGCCGGGGTTGCGTTCAGGACTACCACAAAAATAAAAGTAATAAAGTGCACGAACCCTTATTATTATAACCCACAAAATACCTTGACATGAACTCTAGTACAAAAGTCCTCAATATAGACGAAAACTTAGTCTGTGACAAGTTGTCACTTCCAGTAGTAAATAGCCTCCAGATACCTAGTCTGTATCTTTGATGCTGCACTATTGGTGTGGTGGTTCCAATAACAAATCTATTTACTAATAAGGCGTATTCCAGTACGGCGCCTCTCAACAGTCCACAGCACTTGCTGAGGACTTAGTAACTGCCACTGCCCTCGGGCAGTAAGTTATAAGGCTGCGCGGAATGTGACATCAGATCCACATAAGTGGTTCTTTCTGTCCGAGATAATGCTTTCCTCGGTCATTCGCTCTCCTCGCCACATGATATCATCGTAGTCTCTGACAGGTATCCGTAGTAGGTGTGGTAAAGCAGACCATCCGCTGTAGGCGATCTAATTGAGGCTCTGTAAGGCCAGGCGCACATCAGGAACCAGCCGGCGAAGAGTAAGGCAGGACAGCGCAGCGAAGGTTTTTGTGCATCGTGCGTGTAAATACAACAGCGCTAGTTGAGGCGGAGGACAGGGAAGTGAAGCACAATGCCTGCATCCGCCTGCGCCGCGCAGTTTCCGAAACTCAGTTTACTACGCTAGCGGCACGAAGATTACGGAAGGCGTAAAGATCAAGTGCCCTCGCGGGGTGGGAACGATAGAGGAAATTGCCTCCCAATGTGCCCACTCTCTGTGTCGCCGAGTATTTCCTTCGCCAGGCTGTCCTGCCCGGCCCTTCATCTTCCGCGTCCCAATGTGCGTCTGACTGCTAACGGCCTCGCCTGTGGGTCATGCAACTTATGCAACCCGGAATACAAAGGTGCTAGAAGGGATGTCCGTCTGGCTGCGGTAGCAGGAGTACTAAACAGGAAAGCTGCAGGATGACTTTAGTTTATTCAGCAACTAATGTCGATACCACTATTATTTTCTCGTCGAGCATAATTCAGGTATGCTGGCTGTCACCAGAATCGGAGCGGAGAACATGTGGAAAACAATGACATAAAGAAGCGGTATGTGTAGAGGCTTGAAGGAATCACTTCCATTGTACTTAAGGGAAATATAAATTCTCATTAACTTATTACAAAAATTAAAATTATCAAAATGCTTTTCGCATATGTCCCACAAGGATTTAAATAATGCCGGTCAACGTTTATGGAACTGTTTATATGTGTTGTCACGTGATGTTTTACGAAGAGGTAGTACCAAGTCTTAAGGCTGCGCCTTGAAATCCCGCTTAGCTCTATGTAGCAGAGGTTTGACGGCTTGGCTTCATCGGAGTACTTTCTTATGATCGTCCTGAAGGCTCTGGTGTTTCAGCCTAAGGGTGTCCTACTGTAAATTCCCTCTTACTAATCGGCCTATCCTGCGTGCGATATAAAATATGATCGTGGATCGTGGATTTTTCTAATTGGATAAGGCTATCTTTCCCAAAGAAGTGATACCGATAAGTAGGAGGAAAGTGTACAACCGACCCTTCTGCTGGAAAGTCTTCTAAAAATAAAATGTAATTAAATAGAACAGGGCTATAATGTGGAAAATTAAAGTTATTTTGTGCATTCACCCAGGGACAACACTGGACAGAAAAGGGATACCACTGATCATGAATCCAAAAGTTACACTAATGAACGAAAAGGACATAATTAACGGTCGCCAAAAATTTACATCTAAAATCTTGTACAAGATGATGGGAAAGAAAAACATGCAATATTAAACACTGACGTGGCAACTGAAGTTTGTCACGTTTTTTGACACTAATTTTCAAAAAAGGTGTGACATGTACTATTAATATCAATGTTGATGCCACCGTTGTGAGTTAAGAATCTGATATTACATCCTTATATGTTTAAAGTCAGCGCATGCGGTGAGTTAAAAAGTAAAAAATATTGACAGAAGCTATTTTTATTGAAATACTAATGAAAATTAAATATTAGAAGAAAAAAATGTGGATGACTCATTAAATACCGTTAAATATTATCAAAAATAAGAGGAAAAATTCCACTGATTAGTACTCTTCTGAATGGAGAAACAGGTAACTTTCAAAAGGTTTGATGATATCTATAACAATTTTTCTTCTTACAAAACTTGACATTTTATCATGTTAATAGATTGATACATTATTTTAATGTCTTCTGTTTGTTTTTACTGAGTGGCATAACAAAAGTTGATTCAAATATGTTTTGAAAGCTAGATTTTTTTAATTTGTTTGGGTGAAATGTATCCCGGGCCAATATTCGACGAGATGAATGTGGGAAACCTTCGAAAACGGCTCTCAAATTGGCAGGTAGAATCGACTCTTAGTGGCAAAGCAGTAAACCAAAATGATACTGTCTGTCCAGTTTGACACGTTATTGTGAAGCCTTGCCAACTGGATTGGAGAATTTGTGACTACACTGTCCAGTAACATTAATGAGATCACTCATCAAATGCCTTTTGCAGCGCGTACCGCTGCGAGACGTGCAGTAAGAGTGTCAGTCAGAGCCGGCCGGAATGGCCGAGCGGTTCTAGGCGCTACAGTCTAGAACCACGAGACCGCTACGGTCGCAGGTTCGAATCCTGCCTTGGCCATGGATGTGAGTGATGTCCTTAGGTTAGTTAGGTTTAAGTAGTTCTAAGTTGTAGGGGACTGATGACCTCAGACGTTAAGTCCGATAGTGCTCAGAGTCATTTTTTTGTCAGTCAGGTTCTGGAAGATACTGATAGGGATGTGGATCCATGTCGACTCTAATGCCATGGCGAGCTGCGCTAGATTTCTCGGCTGAGGGTCCGCGGCGTGGGCAGCCCGATCGAGGTGATTCCACAGAGTGTCAAAAAAAAAAATTGTCTGAAATCTTATGGAACTTAACTGCTAAGGTCATCAGTCTTTAAGCTTACACACTACGTAACTTAAATTATCCTAAGGACAAACACTCACACCCATGCCCGAGAGAGGACTCGAACCTCCGGCGGGACCAGTCGCACAGTCCATGACTGCATATTCTTAAACCGCGCGGCAAACTAATTTTAAGTCAGTATGTAATGATAAAGAAAACTGAGAAGTCACTTTTACGTTATGTTTGGCATTAAATTTTGAAAAAGGCTATGGAGTAATGATTTGAAAATATGCAATTAAACTGTATGTTAGTACTGAATTTTGTTACGTGAACCCGGGTCCCCGGGTTCGATTCCCGTCGGGGTCAGGGATCTTCTCTGCCTCGTGATAGCTGGGTGTTGTGTGAAGTCCTTAGGTTAGTTAGGTTTAAGTAGTTCTAAGTTCTAGGGGACTGATGCCCATAGATGTTAAGTCCCATAGTGCTCAGAGCCATTTGAACCATTTGTTACGTGAACAATGACTTTCAGTGACCTCAGGATAACGTCATCAAAGAAATTTAGAAAAAAAACACTTTTTACTTTGTCGTTACTTATTTTGCAAATTGGATTTCATATTATTGTCTGAACATCTGAGCCATTTTTTACTGACTTGAACAGAATTAAATACTAAAATACGTACCAAACCAAAGAGCCATGTTCTCCAAGCTATAGGTAAAATAAATAAAACTTCCTCACTCTTAATGTGTGCATTTCTTTAGATTTGGATTTTTTCCAATGATTGATTTTCAAACTTGAAAATTGAAATTGCCATACTTTAGTCATATACTGAAGCCTCTGTTGTACAACAGTTAATTGAAAGTAGAATGAGGCTAAAATTCTTAAAAGAGAATTTATTCATTAATAAACTGGCTGTAACTATTCAATTTGTTTCTTATGACACTCAGCACATTAGGGAAAAAAAGGAACAAGATCCTGCTTGGTAACAGTGTCTGGGGGCAATGAGGACACAATCACCCTGAGTTTAACTAATTATTATTTAAATAAATCTTATCAATCAAATCACATTCAGTTGGGCTGCTGGGTTTGCCATTAATACTTTCTACCAATGAACAGTCTTACTTCAGTCCTGTGCATACGACAAAACTCGGAGCCGACGACGAAACTGTGTTGCTGGAACTGCTGCTGTTGTTGAAGACGGTAGCATATTGTGGAGTCATGGCTAATTATAGGAATGGGCAGTCGTAATTAATACAGCCCCTTCCACCCATCCACTGTCCGTACTCCTGCTCTAGACATCTGGCCGGAGCGTGTACATGATGCTGCCGAAAATGGTACTCTCTACTGCGAGAGCTTTATTTAGCACCACACTTCCGCACACTACAAGCGCTGGAACCCGTCTCCCGCTCTCTCCGAGCGCTCTGCGCAACAACTCCCTACCCAAAGATTTTACAACGCACAAGCGCTGCTATTATCGTTGCCAATCGATACAAGTAACAAGTCCTTTGACTTTTTCTCGGAGATTATAAGTTTCACAGTAAAACACAGATAAATAAAATGAAACGTGAACAGACGTCTAGTTAATTGTACACATACAGTGAAACAATGTCCTTACTTATTAAAAGAAAGCATTTAAATTACAAAATATTTACATACAATTCAAAAAAAAAGTTATATATCGGTAGCAGGTGCCACGCGTCCTGTATTTTCCGGGTTACACTACCAACCTGCACACAATTTTCACGTTCCACTGCTTACATCAAAAGGGTAATAACAGAATTGCTGAAACTTCGCTATCGAATACCTGTCTCTGTATATCTCTATTACGCTTTGATGCGTCTTTAATCGACGTTTGATATTATTATTTTGATAGTGTTTCACACAGGTTTTTTGGATCTGCCATTGGTTATTCTTATCCACCGTGGAATCTCTCGCCAGAGTTCACTAGGGAACGGTAACGTAAGTGTCACGACCTAGCGAGAGTTTCACGAACGACTACAGGAAAAGAGCGTGCGAAATATACCCCTTGAGCGAAAAATGTCCCGTTATTTTAGTTTCCTTGCTTGCTGACAGATGTAAACGTGCGCTATCAGTTAAGTTTCTTTCTGTGAGTGCATTATGCGTCAGTTTAGTGAGTTTTACTTTCTTGCTAATAACAGCAGCATGCCCGGAGTCTGAAAACAACACCATATGAATTCAGTCTGCAATTTATCAGGTAAAATTTTGGAACATGCGGTTAGGATAAAAGTGAAGGAACTTGGTGGTCCCATATTCCATGTAAACATGAATCAAGAACAATAACAGTGTAAACCCAGGCAAGAATATACACAAAATTTTAACAATGCGCCTGAGTGGTTGTGTGTGCTATACTACTTAAAATGCATATTTTTGTAATGCACAAGCGTAAATACGACAAATTCGGTCTGTTATTTTCCATGGCGATTGCTCAGATTGCCCATGACAGCCAATCACAGCACAAGATCGTGACGTCATGGAAACATCACTGTTTCGTCACGGGATCTGATAAATACCGCGGATTGCGTGCACAAAACGTGAAACATCTGAAGTTTAGAAATGAAAGTCCTGAATTTTGGTCATGTTGACAGCGTCGCCTGAGGTCTAGGTTTAGTTCAGATTTATAAAAGTCGCAACCTTCCCCAGCATTGAAAACACGAGCCGCGCCTAGTCAAGTGTATGGCCCTATGAATCTGTCACAGACAACTTCTGTCCACACATTGATAATGAACAGTTTCTGATGCCTCACCTCTATGGGTACTCGAGGATTTGCATCTGCATATTGTGGTAATTTCGTGTATCATCTCTTGTGAATCCCGCAGCATCTGCAAATAAAATGCAGGCTGTGAATAGATGATCTTTAACGGCACATACCTCAACAGATATTGGTTTATGGCATATCATTATATGAACCTTTCTTCTAGTTTTGACCAATACTGCCTCCGGTAGGGTAGGTGGCACTTTTTTCCAAAGATCCTGCACCAATTCAAACAGTAGCGGCAGCTAAATTAACTAATTCCTCCATACTGAAACGCTTCACGCTTCGCCGTCGCAGACCGCTGCAAGCTGGTGGTGATCGTTGCTTGGTGTGTGAGGCGTTATGAGTGTTTTTTCCACCTAATTTGGACCGAGACTTAAATGATACAGTCCACGAGGACACACGCCAAATGGATCACTCCACTACTCATAGGTCTGCCCTCATAGATTTTCATGCGATAACATGTGGGTTCCTCCTGTAAAAATCGAATATTCGTTAGTCTAATAATTGATGGTTTCTTTAACACACTGAATCTTATGTTTATATACTTTAAATTTTTTGCAAAATCAATGACAGAAATATATTTTTTTGCTACTAATGATGTTACCGTTTCTCAAATTATTCACTCATAAAGTCTTTACTGTTCTGCGTGCGTTCGAACCATTTCATGGGAAAACTTTTTCCCTTTGATATTGATACCTAAATAATATGGTTTTGGACTGATTCAACTGCTACTTAAGACAATGAAAACGCTATTCACACATTATTTGTCTCATACAAAGGAACAAGAAGAACGCGCTAAGCTGTAAATCAGGCGAATATGGGCAATCAGACATTAAATCGATGTTTATCTCCGTCGACCACTTAATTATTTGACGTGCTGGACTGCAGCTGAGATCTTCATGATGAATAATGATGGCGCGTTTTCGGTACTTTTCCTTGATTTCACCGATAACTTGAGTGAAAAAAATTGTTGTGTCATTCAGCAGTAAATGTTTTTCAAGCCTCTAAAACATGGATCACCTCGAGTTCGCAGAAACTAAAGAAACAAGCAAGTGGAAGCGCTTAGCTAACGAACCATTTTCTAGTGGCTAGCGTTGCTGCCTCTTCAGAACGGGATCCCCGGTTCGATTCCCGACAGAGTCGGATTTTCGCCGCCCGGAGACAGGGTGTTTTTGTTGTCCTCATCATCATCCATTTTCAGCGAGACTGGAAATGGAAAGACTGTAACTTGTACGGGCGCTGATGACCAGGATGTTGAGCATCCCACGAACCAACATCATGAACGATGTATACAAGTTTCGCCTCCTGTTACGATACTGTATTGTAATGTATTTTACATTTCCTTAATCGAATTCTTTGATATCTTTCTCACACCAATTTACTGTCACGAGAGCCAGTTTCATCTCAACAAACACACACACACACACACAAATAGCTGTTGCGTATTATAAAACAAAAGTATTCCCGTTTTCCTCTAATGGTTGTAAACCGAAAGCACCAACGAATGTTTTGTTTTCGGAATAAGCCTGATGAAATTGTTACCTACATAAAAACGTTACCCGGTCGTCAACTCAGGTTAAATAATTATATACGGATGTCATAATATTCTCTGAAAATTCTGGGATTATAGGACATATCGATGCGTAGATACCTTGAACCGAAAAATGAATCTTTAGAAATTAATGCCTTTAGCAAGAAATCTAAGTGCCTCAACTAAATATCACGTGCGTAGCTCATTTATTCCGAACTTCACAATGAATTATTATTTTGGTAACACTCGCTACATACGAATAAAGCTTTCCAGCAGTCTTCCATCTTTATCTCTTCAGCCACACTAACTCGGCGCGAAGGGTATTCAGTTATTCAGTACCTTTACATCTTTCTTCGATTTCCACATCATCTGTTGCAACAACAACAAATAACTATCGATTATACTAATCCCTTATTATGTATTTAAAGCATTGCTGACCGCAATACCTTACTCCAGGATAATTAATGTCAGTCTAATGATGTCCAACTTCATGAGCCACAAACAATAAGACAGAAGCATCTTGTCACACAAAATACACTAAAATTACAAAGTAAAGCAATCAGAAATGGATTAATGCGTAAATGACATTCACATACCTGAGTACAAACACATCGTCGCAACATATGTAAATATAGCACAGTCAGAATGCAATAAGCCAAAAATAATTTGTCGTTGTTATCAAAAATGGAAACACTTCTACACTGTTTGAACACACATGTTGAATATATACAAAATCTTAGCACACTTCCAGTCAGGCGCTGCTGTGTAGCGAGTTAACATGGAATTAGCCATTTATGGAATAAAGAATTTCTCGAAACCGTTTAAACAAATGTCTATAAAAAATTTTCTGCGACTATGGCATGATTGGTGATTATGTATACTCGCTGCCAAGCCCATAGCTACTGGATCATACCTTTCAATTGGCCTAGTTTTAGAGGTGACTCCCTGTCGGCAATCTAAGATTTTGTTTAAATATTGTGTGCTGGTTTGCTAAACTTTCAATGGTAACCTCTGTGGATGATTGTACATGTTCTAGAAGAAAATCAATCCCTTGAATCTGATACTTTACGGAGGAAAAAGAAGGCTCTTTCATATGGTGGTCAACGCAAACATTAATCAAGCGTCCCTTTCAAGATACAAGGATTTGGAGGTCACTTATTTTTGCAACAGATTTATTTCCTACGAATCTCACCCCTATCTATCTCACAACTTACATACCGAATAGAAATGAAACTTGCACATTTTATTAACAAGCTATGAGATAAGGTTAAGACAGAAGCCCTACTTAAAGCAAGTATGGACAAGATCAAGATATTTAAACTTGACAGACATTTTCAGACAGCCAACTTTTTTGGCAACTTAGATCGAAAATAATGAATCAAATGCCCACAGAACTTTCAGAATGTGCATAATGCACACTGCTTAACCATAGTGCCAAGTTTTGCAGCACTACCACAATTATACACTGAAATACAGCTCTTTGGATTCGACAAAAAAAATTTTAAATGTTGTCGCGCCATTTTGCTGCTTTTCACCTAAAAGGCTCTTACTCCCAGAGTATTAAAAGTTTGCAGATTTGTGTACACTATGTGATGAAAAGTATCAGGGTTCCTGGCTGAAAATGACTTACAAGTTCGTGGCCGACCTCCCCCCCCCCAATTGGTAATGCTGAAATTCAATATGTTGTTCGCCCACTCGTAGCCTTGATGACAGCATCCACTATCGCAGGCATACACTGAATCACGTACTGGAAGGTTTCTTGTGGAATGGCAGCCCATTCTTCACGGAGTGATGCAATGAGGAGAGGTGTCGATGTCGGTCGGTGACGCCTGGCACGAACTCGGCGTTCCAAAACATCCCAAAGGTGTCCTATAGGATTCAGGTCAGGACTCTGTGCAGGCCAGTCCCTAACAGGGATGTTATTGTCGTGTAACCACCACGCCACAGGCCGTGCATTAGGAACAGGTGCACGATCGTGTTGAAAGATGCAATCGCCATCCACGAAGTGCTCTTCAACAGTGGGAAGCAAGAAGATGCTTAAAACATCAATGTACGCCTGGGCTGGCAGATAACTTTCACCGGGCATTCGCCGTACTCACACCGTGACATCGGTTCAAAAATGGCTCTGAGCACTATGGGACTTAACATCTATGGTCATCAGTCCCCTAGAACTTAGAACTACTTAAACCTAACTAAGCTAAAGACAGCACACAATACCCAGCCATCATGAGGCAGAGAAAATCCGTGACCCCGCCGGGAATCGAACCCGGGATCGTGACATCGGTTCGCCACGTTGTGTACCGTGATTCATCACTTCACCCAAGGTTTTTCCACTGTTCAATCGTCAAATGTTTATGGTCCTTACACCAAGCGAGGCGTCGTTTGGCATTTACCGGCGTGATGTTTGGCTTATGACCAGCTGCTCTACCATGAAATCCAAGTTTTTTTTACTTACCTCCCTGCTAACTGTCATAGTACTTGCAGTGGATCCTTATGCAGTTTGGAATTCCTATTTGATGATCTGGATAGATGTTGCGTATTACACATTACGACCATCTTCAACTGTCGGCGGTCTCTGTCAGTCAACAGACGAGGTCTGCCTGTCGCTTTTGTGCCGTACGTGTTCGCTCACGTTTCCACTTCACTATCACATCGGAAACAATGGACCTAGGAGTGTTTAGGAGTGTGGAATTTTCGCGTACAGCCGTGTGACACAAGTGACACCCAATCACCTGACCGCATTCGAAGACCGTGTTCCGCTGAGCGCCCCATTCTGCTCTTTCACGATGTCTAATGACTTCTGAGGTCCGTGATATGGAGTACCTGGCAGCAGGTGGCAGTACGATGCACCTAATATGAAAGATGTATGTTTTTGAGGGTGTCCGGATACTTTTGATCGCATAGTGTATTTTCCTTTGATAGTGTATCAAATCTGCACACGAAAAAATTTGAACAGAAACTTGTGCAAAATCTGAGATTGTCGTTGCGAATTGACGTGCACGCTAAAGAGGCATCCTCATGTCTCAGTGCTTCTGGAATGACGCGTACATCATGAAAATGAGACTAGCTCGTAGACGCAAGCTCTTTCTTGGGTACGAGCCAACAGCAGTCGCACGTCCGTCCACTTGTTGCAGGTGGTGGCACGAGTCCGGCACGCCGGTGGCTTCTTCCGGGCGCGTGTGGGCGTCGCAGGAGGCTCTGCACGTCCGCGGGGCGCGGCCGGAGGACGCGGGCAGGTGGGAGTGCCGAGTGAGCAACGCCTTCGGGGAGCAGCGGGTGCACGCCTCGCTGCAGGTCACCGCACCGCTCGCCGTACACGTCACGCCGCACCTGCTGGTACGTCGCCCATTCATCTCTTAGTGGTACCGGCAAACAAGAAATTGTTGGAGTGGTCTCCATGGCGCCTTTTGCAGTGGATGCCACAAATCGCCTTAGTACGTGTGTCTCCCTTGAACACATCATTTTTTAGGTCTAGATGTCTAATGAACCCCAATAGGATACGCACCGGATGTCGTCCAATTATACACTACTGGCCATTAAAATTGCTACATCACGAAGATGAATTGCTACAGACGCGAATTCAACCGACAGGAAGAAGATGCTGTGATATGCAAATGATTAGCTTTTCAGAACATTCACACAAGGTTGGCGCCGGTCGCGACACCTACAACGTGCTGACATGAGGAAAGTTGCCAACCGATTTCTCATACACAAACAGCAGTTGACCGGCGTTGTCTGGTGAAACGTTGTTGTCATGCTTCGAGTAAGAAGGAGAAATGCGTACCACCACATATCCGACTTCGATAATGCCTATCGCAATTGCGGTTAATCGTATCGCGACACTGCTGCTCCCTTTGGTCGAGATCCGATTACTGTAAACAGAATATGAAATCGGTGGGTTCAGGAGGGTAATACGGAACGCCGTGCTGGATCCCAACGGCCTCGTATCACTAGCAGTCGAGATGACAGGCATCTTATCCGCATGGATGTAACGGATCGTCCAGCCACGCCTCAATCCTGAGTCAACAGATGCGGACGTTTGCAAGAAAACAACCATCTGCACGAATAGTTCGACGACGTTTGCAGCAGGATGGACTATCAGCTCGGAGACCGTGGCTGCGGTTACCCTTGACGCTGCATCACAGCCAGGAGCGCCTGCGATGGTGTACTCAACGACGAACCTGGGTGCACGAATGGTAAAACGTCGGATGAATCCAGGTTCTGTTTACAGCATCATGATAATCATCGTGTTTGGCGAAATCGTGGTGAACGCACATTGGAAACGTGTATTCGTCATCGCCATACTGGCGTATCACCCGGCGTGACGGTATGGGGTGCCATTGGTTACACGTCTCGGTTACCTCTTGTTCGCAGTGACGGCACTTTGAACAGTGGACGTTACATTTCAGATGTGTTACGACCCGTGCTCTGCCCTTCATTCGATCCCTGCGAAACCCTACATTTCAGCAGGTTAATGAACGACCGAATGTTGCAGGTCCTTTACGGGCCTTTCTGGATACAGAAAATGTTCGACTGCTGCCGTGGCCAGCACATTCTCCAGATCTCCCACCAATTGAAAACGTCTGGCCATTGGTGGACGAACAACTGGCTCGTCACAATACGCCAGTCACTACTCTTGATGAACTGTGGTATCGTGTTGAAGCTGCATGGGCAGCTGTACCTGTATATTCCATCCACGTTCTTTTTGACTCAATGCCCAGGCGTGTCAAGACCGTTATTACGGCCAGAGGTGGTTGTCCTGTGTACTGATTTCTCAGGATCTATGCACCCAAATTGCGTGAAAATGTGATCACATGCCAGTTCTAGTATAATATATTTGTCCAGTGAATACACGTTTATCATCTGCATTTCTTCTTGGTGAAGCAATTTTAATGGCCAGTATTGTAGAGGAGATTGGGGACCCAGTACTAGAATCAGAAGTTTAAAGAGCTTTGGCAGACATGACATCAAATAAGGCAGAAGGGAGAGATAACACTCATTCAGAATTTCTAAAAATCCGTCCGAGAAATGGTAACAAACTACTATTCATGTTGGGGTGCAGCTGTATGAATCTGGCTATACACCGTCTGACGTTCGGTGAAACATCATCCGCATAGTTTCGAAGGTTACAAGAGCCGAAAAATGCGAGAATTATCGCACAATCAGCTTAAGAGCTAATGCATCCAAGTTGTTGACAAGGGTGATGTACAAAAGAGTGTAAAAGAAAATTGAGAATGTGTTAGATGACGGTCAGTTTGGCGTTAGGAAAGGTAAAGGAACTAGAGAGGCAGTTCCGACGTTGCTATTGATAATGTAAGCAAGACTAAAGAAAACTCAGGACACGTTCATATGATCTGTCGACCTTGAAAATGCATTCGAAAGTGTCAAATGGTACAAGACGCTCGAAATTACGAGAAAAATAGTGGTCAGCTATAGGCGAAGATGAGTGTTATACAATATGTACAATGCCAAGGGGGAACAATAAGAGTGGAAGACCAAGAACGAAGTGGAGAGATTAAAAAGAGTGTAAGACAGGCATGTAGTCTTTCGCTGCTACTGTTCAATCTATGCATCGAACAAGCAACGATGGAAATAAAAGACAAGAGTGGAATGAAAATTGAATGTAGAAGGATATCAATGACAAGATTCGCTGATGAAATCGCTATTCTCAGTCAAAGTGATGAAACATTACAGGACCTGCTGAACAGAACGAACAGTCTAATGTGTATAGAATATGGACTGCGAGTAAATCTAAAAACGACGAAAGTAATGAGAAGTAGCTGAAGTGAGAATAGCAAGAAACTTAGCATTAGGATTGGTGATCACGAAATAGATCAAGTTTAGGAATTCTGCTACCTAGGCAGCAAAATAACACATGAAGAAACGAACCAAGGAGGACATAAAAATAGACTAGAACTGGCAAAAAGGACTTCCCTGCCCAAAAGAAGTCAACTAGTATCAAACATAGTCTTTAATTTGAGGAAGAAATTTCTGAAAATGTAGTTTCCGGCACAGCATTGTGTGGTAGTTAAACGTGGACTGTGGGAAATCCAGAAGAGAGGAGAATTTAAGCATGGCTAAGAAATGAACATACTGAAAACACTGACAAGAAAGGGACAAATGGTTCAAATGGCTCTGAGCACTATGGGACTTAACTTCTGAGGTCATCAGTCCCCTAGAACTTAGAACTACTTAAACCGAACTAACCTAAGGACGTTACACACATCCATGCCCGAGGCAGGATTCGAACCTGCGACCGTAGCGGTCTCGGGGTTCCAGACTGTAGCGCCTAGAACCGCTCGGCGACTCCGGCAGGGCAAGAAACGGACAGGATGATACGACATCCGCCAAGACATCACAGAACAACTTCCATGGTACCAGAAGGAGAAAAAAAAATATACAGGTAGACGGAGATTGGAATACATCCAGCGAATAATTCAGGAAGTATGTTGCGAGTGTTATTCTGAGATGAAGAGGTTGACACAGGAGAGGAATTCGTGGTGGGCCGGATTAAAACTGTCAGGAGACATAATAAAAAAAAAAGAAGATTGTATACGGCCACTATTGTATTTTTACGTCACATTACGATCAGCTTTGTCATACAGCATCCATTTCTCTTATTTTATTTATTATATCGATCTGAGGAAGACCTGCAGCATACTCCGCCCTTCCAAAAGGTTCTGAGTCTGATTTTACTCCTGGCTCCTATTCCTTGACTGGAATGCGAAATGTGGGCTATTTCTGGGAAAAAAAAGTCACGGGCGACGATATCTGGTGGTATCAATACGAATCAATGACAAAGCGCAGAAATTCACGTGAAAGGTCAACGCTTTGGCGACACAACCTTCATTCAAGCCAATGTGACGCGCCAGTTGAACAGCATCCCAAATAAGGACTTTTTCTGACAATTTCACATGCTTGTATTCCAGTCTCGGAACTTTTTGGACTGGCGATGTAGGTCGAAACCGAATAGTCTAGTAAAGTGTATCACGTGACCCAAACAGAGCCTTCATTCATTACAATTGCAAGAGGCCAGTTCCCTGAGACACCATGTCTTCAATTACAGTACTGCAGAATTTAGACTCAGATGTTACTATCTAACAGTCTGTCAACTCAGCGCCGCCTCGGCTGCCTCAAAACGTGTTCGGACAAATTAGTTTAAAACAACTGTATCTCCCACAAAAGGGAAGCCAGCCCAATGTTTGTACACAGTGTAGCGTGGCGACCTAATACGAGGGGGGATCCAAAAGAAACCGGACTCGGAAGGCTCTGCCACTCGTAGACGTAGAGCAGGGTTCTCACGCTAAATAGTGTTAATAGAGACCTTCATTAAACAGCTGTGCAGACGGCGTCAGTGTAGAGCTGAACGTGCAAGTGTGGTATTGTGTTTCTCTGACTGTTGGCGGGTTACCTCTGCGAAGTCGTTATGGTATATTTAAAAGAAAAAAGAGTGTGCGTGAAATTTTGTTTTCTGCTTTAAAAAATTGCAACGGAGACACACCAAATGGTTCGGGAAGCTTTCCAGGAGGACGCTATGAGACGCACACAGGTTTTCGAGTGATTTTGGCGCTTTAAACGTGGTGAGATGTGTGTTGAAGACCAAGCTCGTTCTGGACGCCCTTCAACATCACGAAATAAGGAGAACATTGAAAAGGTCCACCAAAAGATCAACGAGGATCGTCGCCAAACGATCGACCAAATTTCAGCAGAGACAGGAATCAGTTGTAGCTCGTGCCAGCGGATTTTGAGTGAGGATTTGCACATGAGACGTGTTGCTGCTAAATTTGTTCCGCGCCTTCTCACACAGGAGCAAAAAACCATCCGCATGAATGTGTGTCAGGACTTGAAAACAGAGATTGCACGTGATCCAAACTTCTTGAACAAAGTCATTACAGGCGATGAGAGTTGGTGTTACGGGTATGACCCAGAAACCAAGCAAGCGTCAAGCCAATGGAGGACTCCCAACTCTCCCAGATCAAAAAAAGCAAGGCTAGTGAGGTGAAATGTGAAAACGGTGATCATTTTCTTTTTTGATGTTCGTGGAATTGTGCATCGGGAATTCGTACCCCCTTGCCAGACAGTTAAGCAGCACTTTTACTTGGATGTTTTAAGGCGTCTGAGAGAGGATGTGAGGAGGAAACGCCCGGAACTTTGGCGATCAGGTGACTGGTTTCTGCATCACGACAACGCTCCAGCACACACGGCCTTACGAGTGCCCCACTATTTGGCATCTCAGAGGTGCTCTGTCGTTCCCCACGCTCCGTATTCGCCGGACCTAGCCCCGTGCAACTTTTTCCTATTTCCACGAATGAAAAAAACGCTAAAAGTGGAGCGTTATAACGATTAAAACCGCTTCGCAAAGGGCACTGGACAATATCAAACTTGAAGAGTTCCAGACATGCTTTCAGCATTGGAAAAAAAGACTTGACAAGTGCAGCGCATGTAATGGAGAGTATTTTGAAGGTGACTGAAGTAATTTAGTAAAAAGGTTCATCAATAAATTCTTTATGACAACAATCCGGCTTCTCTTGGGTCCCCCCTCGTACAGCCAGAGCGACACGGAGTTGTTACACAGCGCGCGGCCGAGAACACAGTGTGGCGCTGCCTGATACCCGCCTACACGAGCCTGGCGGAAGATTCTGCAGACTCGGCGCTCTCGCACGGTTTTTGTTTGGTTTTTACACGCGTCTCGCCCACCTCCGGCGTCGCACTCCAGCCTGTGCGAGGAGAGTTTACATATTTAAATTATTGTTGGCAGACTGCGGAGGGGAGAGAGTCCGTGCATCAGATTGACGAATATTCCGCGGACGGCTCAACCCGCACGCATCCATATTCATCGCATTCTTTAAAAATTCATATCTCGGTGGCCCACGTTTGCACGGCGAAGTCTGCGCTCGCTGCACGGAACGCTCTGTGGGGTTTCCACAGTAATCCACATAGGGGGGGGGGGGGGGGGGGGACACATACCGCGACGCGGAAACGAAATCCAAGCGAGGAGCGGTACGTGTGTCAAACCTTTGTGGAGTTGTAAAGCATACAGAACTTAAAAACATATTACTGCTCCACACCTACTCTTAAAAATGGCTTACTTCGAACACACTGGAAATAAAGCAAAGCAAGATTAGTCAGAGAATCTGCTCTGGTATTCAGACATTAACAAATAAAAACACTTTTAGGTCCATCCGCTTAGAAAAATGTTGGGAATCGAAAACTAGCCACTTATGCCATCATTAAAAATTTTATAGCACATTTGATATTGTTATATATCGTTGGGTAATACACACTGAAAAAGACCAAACTTCGAGTTTTATTTTTCATATTTAAAAAATGGTTGAAATGGCTCTGAGCGCTATGAGGTCATCAGTCCCCTAGAATTTAGAACTACTTAAACCTAACTAACCTAAGCACATCACACACATCAATGCCCAAGGCAGGATTCGAACCTGCAGGTCGAGACTGTAGCGCCTAGAACCGCTCGGCCACCCCGGACGACTTTTCATATTTACATCAGTTATATGATAGATTAAAAATTCTACAATAATGATGACAAAAGTATAATTGTCCTTCAAAAAAATGTGCGAGGTTGGTTCTTGAGCAATTTTACAGGTAACTGTTGTTTGTGTGTTGGACTGAGGGTAACAACAGCTGGCTTCTCTCCTGCTTGTGTTGCCAGTGAATTATCTCGTCGTCTCGAAACAGATCTTGGAAACCCGTGTTGGACGCTGCTTCATTATGGTATTCATCTGAAAAAAAGGCAAGATTAAGACAAATAGATTGTAATTGCAGCAGTACTATGTGTAGCAACAATATTAGCGAACAAATGTTGTAGCAGGCTGCAGCTTACCTGAGTATGAATTTTCTTCAGTATCTTCCCAATCAGATACTTCTTCCCCCGATACAGAATCACTGAATTCTTCCTCTTGCGCTTCCAACATTTCTTCCTCACTCAACAAGCGTGACATATTTGTAGCACAATTATAACAAACTGCAAAATCAGACGCACGACGAAGCAAGCGCACATTGGTTTAGTCGCGACAAGAGCTCTTATTTTCGCTACTGTTTGTTTCGAAGTAATTCTAGCTATTGACAACAGCAGGGAGCACCGTGAAGGGATAGGTAGCGAGACGTCGGCACATTGTTCTCATCATCCAAAGTAAATCCAGTTTTCGAGCGATACGCAAGAATTGCGGCCCGAGATATACTCGGGAGCGGTCTTTTGATCACATTTTGCGGCCCGATCTACACTCGGGTTTGGTCGCCAAAGTGTTAATTTGGTAATTTAGGAAAATGTGGCAGCGTGGGGGGGGGGGGGCAAAAATTTGTAGCGGGGACCAAAGCTTGTCTACATTAAGTAGGTTCACATGTTCTGTAGCGATGAAGTGGAAAGGCTAGCATAAAGAGCTCCATCAAAGTGGTCTTCAGACTGAACACTACGACACGAAGGGACGTTATTTTTGAGTATCAAAACCACAAAAAATATAGTTTTCTTTGATGTCACTAACACTGAGTCACAAGTGGAATCAGTCAACTCCTACAAATATGTTGATGTAACCGTTTAAGGAGATATGAAATGAAAGGCCGAATAACGGTCAGCTGCAGATAAACGAGGTGGAGACTTAGGTTAATTGGTAGGATATGGAGAAATGGTTCAAATGGCTCTGAGCACTATGGGACATAACATCTTAGGTCATCAGTCTCCTAGAACATAGAACCACTTAAATCTAAGCAACCTAAGGACATCACACACATCCATGCCCGAGGCAGGATTCGAACCTGCGACCATAGCAGTCCCGCGGTTCCGGACTGCAGCGCCTAGAACCGCACGGCCACCGCGGCCGGCTAGGATATGCAAAATATGGAATGGGTCCGAATAGAAGATTGCCTACAAAACAATCATGGGACCCAAGTCAGAATATTAATTGTGTAGGATTCACATCAAATAGGATTAACAGCAGATTTTGAATATATATAACGAAGGCCACGGCGACTGGTCACAGGTTTATTCATTTGAGAGCTTTATTGAGATGCTGAAACACCTGAACTGGCGGACGTTTCAAGTTAGACGCCAACTATACCGCAACTTACAAAGTATTTGGAAACAGTACTAAGGGAAGATTAGAGTAATTAAAGAGTGCACAGAGGCAAGCAAGTAATCTTTCTTCCTGCGCTCCTTACGTGCTTGGAACGCGAAGAATCTCTAACGTGTAATACAGGATCAAAAACCGCCTGCTATTCACTTCACAGTTGTTTACAGAGTAGAAGTATATGTAAATAAGTGCCACAATCATCAGGCATTTGGCATCTCGCTAGAGAAAGGCCTTCTCTACGCTTTTACAATCTTCATCTATAACCGTCCATGGTGCTCCATCTTTTCTAATGACATCTATAAGCCTATCTACCTTTTCTAAGTAAAGTAAATCTATCCAAAGCCCACAGCTGGTTTCCACAACGCAGTGTTTTACTAGGCATGAAACTATTAGTGGTTTTTTGACCATTCCTTGCTCTGTCCTTTCAAAGAGTCTTAAAATCGTAAGGCCAATATTTGTATTCCTACAGTTTCCCGCCTTTCTTTGGTTGCAGACCGCCTTCATAGCCAAATACTTTTCGATATTGTCTAAATGGTAGCCTTTATTAAACCCCACGTGGCACCCCACATTCTTCATTTGGCGCAGATACTACCAATCTTTGTTTACTTTATTAGTAGTGGACTTCTCTTCAAGATATGATACGCTGCCCTCACCTTGCCCCTGCGTGGATGGCTGGAACATATCAACAGCCAGCGATTGTGGCGGACCATTACATCAACACCATGTTCAAGTTGTGGACCCGTCATCGGTACAGTTTCACTGGTCTCCTCATTGGTGAACTGAGGATTTACGTCCTGCCTGCCTGCCTGCCCCTCGAGTTACGAGTCTCATAACAATATTTTTACTGAGAATTTGCTATGAATTACTATTATTAATACTTCATAATCATTTGAGCACTCTCACTCTTGGCTAATCTCGCACTTACACTTGCTAAAAGTAGGACTTTTTAATTATTCATCCTTCCGTCTTAATATTTCGGCTTCTGAATATTAACTTGCTTCCTATCTTCCTATTCGGCGAATAGTCCGTATTTATAACGCTACGTATCGAAGGTTCGCTGTACAAGAAAACAGTAAAATATTCGCGACTTTCCTCGAATAAATGCCAGGCATCATAAAGTATCGAGATCACTAAGATGGCCGCGACTTTTCTCGTAGGTATTTGTTAGCTATCTATGTGCCAGGCAGAAACGTACAAAGTACGATGACGTTGACACGTATGCTACATAGAAAAGTACAACTACTCGATAACTCGATTCAGTCGACTCGACTGACGGAAGAAATGAACGAATAGCGTGCGGGCTGACTGTTGTGAATACTGAGCCTTTTCACTATGCAAGTGTCTGTGAACAACTTCGACTCGACCATCACCGATACGAGTTTGAGTTTGGCTCGTCTAGTAGGACCCCACGTCAACGGAATAGTTGTGAAGTGTGACAGCAGTTAGGCACCCCTGTAGACGTTTGCTGACACCAGAGTCAGCGGCTTCCTACCACTCTGGGTAGCTTCAAAAATGGTCCGTTTTGTTGGTTTTCATCTAATTCAAAACCTTACATATCACTTGCGATCAAAGTTAAATTCTTCATGAACCCATAAAGGGACCTCAAAATGTGCAATGTACCTGCGTTGTTATAGAGCATGCACTGCGAGGTGTTCACTCAGCTTATAGCGTAGTGATAATTAAATCGACACCCTGGCTTCAAACAGGCATTGATATGCATCACTGGCGACATGTTGAAAATGTGTGCCCCGAGCGGGACTCGAACGCGGGATCTCCTGCTTACATGGCAGACGCTCTATTTATTTTTTTATTTTATTTATTTATTTATTGTAGTCTCATTTTGTTCGTTTTCGTTCGTCGCATCCGCTCGGTGCGGACTTTGCAAGCCACTCGTTTCAGTTCGTCGGTGATCCATTAGCTACAGCTAACCCTCTGACCGAACACACTGAGTTACCGTGCGGGCATCCATCTGAGCCACCGAGGGCACAGAGGATAGTGCGCCTTTAGGGACTTATCCCTTGCACGCTGCCCTCGGTGGCTCATATGGATAAAGCGTCTGCCATGTAAGCAGGAGAACTCAGGTTCGACTCCCGGTCGGGGCACGCATTTTCATCACGTCTCCAATGATGTATATCAACGCCTGTTTGCAGCCAGGGTGACGATTTGCTTATCATTTCATTCCAAAGAAGCTGCATGGTCATCAAAGGGAACAGATACTACCTTCATATATAGTTTATAGCGTACATTTACCGTAAGAAGTCAAATAACAACAATAAAAATCGTTACATCATAGCTACTTAGCGTTCCTCGGAGGAAACATACGAATTCCTCACAAAAAAAGGACTTCTTACAGAATCGCTTCTAAAACCAAAAGAAATAAGAACGTTAAACAATGTCTTGAGGTAGACTGATTGGCTAACAAACTATATAATTTTGAGCCATAGTCATGCCTTACATATCAGTGCAATACAATACTCAACATACACTGGTCAACCAGAGCGTTATGGACACCTACTTAACAGCCGGTATGGCCACCTTTGGCGCGGATAACAGGCGATGCGTCGTGACATGTAAACGATGAGGCCTCGGTAGGTTGCTGGCGGGAGTTGTCACCACATCTGCACACACAACTCGCCTAATAGTATAAAATATTCTAGGACCTCTTGTCGCATCAATTCAGTGTAAAATCTCGAGTTTTCGACGATTTCCACCATCGTCAGGAGCAACTGACTGTCAAAATCGCACCTGTGGTGGCCTTAAATAGCCCAAAGTCGGTAGTTAACTCATGCTGTTGCAGACGGTGTCAACGTCTGCGCTGGTGGCTCCACCTCTCCCGCCGTAGCGTAAACATTGCGACGAATATCTACGGCTCTTGTCTGCACCGAGAGCTCGCTTCAATGCACCGTTAAGTTTGTACCTGCCGGTTGAACGTTTTTCTGACACATTCTTATTCCTATAGTCTCTTTTTATAGTGTCCCAGTATGTGGCAGGCTCGGACAAGACTTTTGTTTCGTCAAATGGTATGTTATGTTTGCTTGTAAGACTATCCTCAGCAACAGCGGATTTCTCCAGTTCAGGATTTTTACTGCGCCGTTGACGGTCTGCATAGTGGTCGGATACGGAGCGGATGGCCTGGCCGATGTAGCTGCTTCCGCATTCACATCGGATGTTGTAAATTCTAGGAATCCTGAGGCCAAGACTATCCATAAGAAGATGTTGCATCTCCTATATCTTCTAAGGAGGTCGGAAAACACATCTGATATCTCTTCTTCCCAGGACTCTGCCTATTTTGCTCTCCTTCCCAGGGCTCTGCCTCTTTAGCTGTATGTAGCGTCGCAGAAGGGACAGAATGCAATCGGTGGCTCCTCAAATCAATGTTCAACATTTTCACGTTTCCTTTTCTTGGAAAATGCTGACTTGATATGACGTGACACATTGCCGGTCTTCAGGAACATATACTTCAGATGATTCATTTCTGAATCCAAGTGGTCTTTGTCAGGAACAGTTTTTGCTCTGTGTACCACTGAATTTAAAGCCGCTATCCTCTGTACTGGACGATGCAAACTCAGGGCGCTCAGATATAACTCAGTGTGCATCGGCTTGCGGTGCACTGAGTGGCCGAGACGCCCATCTGACTTCCGTTGTACCACAACATCTAGGAACGGAGCCTTCCCTCTTTCTCTGCTCCACGGTCAACTACATGTTTGGGTGCATACTGTTCATATGTTCCTGGAAGTGCTCAAGAGCTAATACGCCATGTGGCCAGACCATAAACATGTCGTCCGCATAACGATAAAATGAAGATGGACTAAGGGGACCTGATTTAATGCACCTTCCTCAAAATGTTCCGTAGAAAAAATTTGGACATTGCTGGAGACAACGGAGAACCCGTAGCCATTCTGTCCATCACAAAAATTAGCCGGCCGCTGTGGCCGTGCGGTTATAGGCGCTCCAGTCCGGAACCGCGGGACTACTACGGTCGCAGGTTCGAATCCTGCCTCGAGCATGGATGTGTGTGAAGTCCTTAGGTTAGTTAGGTTTAAGTGGTTCTATGTTCTAGGGGACTGATGACCTAAGATGTTAAGTCCCATAGTGCTCAGAGCCAGTCATAAACATTACAGCCGTACAGGAAGTAGGTGGTCGCCATAACACGTCGGAAAAACTTTATAGTTCAGGAGCAAAATGCTCTGCCAACTGCTTTAATGCGTCCTCCACGGGAGTCTTTTGTAAATAGTGAGACCACATCGAGGCTGACTAAAATATCGTTTTGCCAACTGTAATCTGTTTAATTTTCTCAGTGAACATCTGAAACTTTTTGACGCGATGTTGACGCCGTCCAACTATCGGTGTTACCAGCGTAGTTACATATTTGGCCATCCTGTAGGTAGGAAAACCAATGGCCTCAATGGAATACCTTCCTTGTGAACTTCAGGTAATCCCTGCAGACCATAATTCTTCAGGAGATCCACAGTTTTTCTATCGTATGTCAGAGATGGGTCCCGTTTTAGGAATGTACGGGCTATCTTCCAACGACGATACCATTTTGCTGTGATATTCAGTGGTATTACGAACAACTGTGGCGTTTCTCTTGTCAGCAGGCAGTACCAGAAGATCTTCGTCTTTCCGCAATGCACGAAGCCCCTCTGGCTCTGCTCTGCTGATGTTAGATTTTGGCGGCTTGGTTGAGGCTAAAATGCGACTGCTGGTAAGCCTTACATCGTCGGCGACTCTTGTGAGATATCCCGCACCGCCTGTTCCGCTCCATTAATAAAAACCGCAATAGGTACAGTGATCGTCGTGAGAGCGAAATTCAATCCTTTACTAAGAGCCGAGATAGCTCCTTCGTCCAGGTTATTGTCCGAGACGTTTATGACACTGCGTCTCATTCCGTGAGATGACACCGATCTTTGCGTGTTTGCAAGTCTGTCAAATGTCTGTTTCGCCGTTATATTGCTATTACGAGCTCTTTGATGAGATACCGTCGGTATGTCGACCCACTCTCAGCCGAGAAATGAGAGGACTGCAGATAAAAAGAGATGCCAGTTATATAAACTGCCGATCGCCAGGCTAGTCTTCCATATTCACTCCTGCCGACCTTATGTGATGTTTCACTGCAGCAGTATGTGATAGCTGACATCCACGCTGCACACAAAGTACGTCACATAAGGTTCACCCAACGCGTGCTACCTCAATGTGTTGCTTTCTCTGCCTATGCCATATGGCCAGGCCTTTAAACACACAACGTGTCCCTCCCCTTCCCCCCTCCCCCCACCACCGTACACCTCCTTGCAGACACATCTTCAGCTGGACTCTAGAGGATCCATGCATTTCATTTGAGAGCAATGGATTTATGTTGTGAGGCTTCAGTAAACTCGCACATCGAGGTTTTTTTTTTATTTACATGTCTAGTAAGTAGTGATATTCGAGACAGTCGATTATGAGCATACGCCATTCTGGTGAATGAAGCTATGAATAAAAGTAATCTTTCAATAACAATGACGAATTGTGGGATAACGGTGTTACACGCCGCCTGCATGAGGATTGTAGATCCGGTGTCGAATGTAGGGTAGTCTGTTAGAAGAAGTCGTAAACGGCAATTAATACCCTCATCAGTGTGGAATGGAAAAATGATGGTCAGTGACATGTTGTATGAGTGGTTGCTGGCAATTTGTAGATGCATTATGCTCTGTGTTCCTGCTAACATATGAATAAGCGCCAAAGTTCGTTATTGCTGTCAGTGATTGTAACTTAGAAACCTAGTTCACCTCCAGTTATAAATAACCACAAAAACAAAACACTAGTTGCAAGATGGGCCACGGCATTAGCAGCAACCATACTGAGAAGTAATTCAGGTTACTTAGCGTGCACCGTGATAACAGAATGGAAGTAGGCAGGTAACATCGAAATTTCACAAATCGCTGATACCAGTAATCAGTCATAATGGTAAGGTTTCTCTGGAATAAAAGACAACTGCCTTTAACTTACTTTATTCATCTTTAAAACATGGAAAACACGCCTAACTATAGCGCACTGATGCACTTTTATTATTCTAACAAATTTTAAAGTTCATCCTCTCAAAAAAAATGTCACGGACGATTCAACATCCCTATTCCCACGATTCAACATCCCTACTCCCACGGAATATTTCCCTCAGCGTGGTTTGAAACACTTTATAGTCCAACTTTGCGTACTGCTGACTCACAGCTGTTTCAGTGCACGACTCACAGCTCTTTCAGTGCACGTTCACTCGACAGAGTCTGCTCCATTACAGCCCTCGCGCGCTCGCATTGTCGTCGAGACAAGACAATACCCATTCCGACGGAGAAAGCGGAACACCGCAGAAAGCTCTACAAGCGAAGCCTCGCTAGCTAGCGCCTGCTGCTAGGTAGTTCACTGGTAAGGATATAGACCGCGGTATCCTTACACTTAACCAGCACTCACTCCACATCGGCCGGCAGCTGACAGTAAAGTGCGCCTGTCCGATACTAGTTTGGCACATTTTCAGTCGACATTGTTATATAAAGTGATATTCACTAACAAATTCAAGTTAAATAATTGACGAGAGCAAAGTTAGAGAGACTAAAAACGCATACTGTCAATTCTCAACCAAAATTACGGTTCGGTAGTTTTGATACACTGTATAAATGACGTAGTAAATCGTCGGATTACCGGTAGTATTGGTAGCACTGGTAGGGAAAGAAACATAAATGAATGTGTAAGATAGACACTGGGAACCTACGATTTCTCTTCTTTTTTTATTTTCCTTTTTTTACACATAACTTGAACCGCTCACCTTCCACCTTTAGTCCACTCTGTACTTTATATCCTTACAGAATATAAATTGCAATTTATGAGTAATTAGAAATAGTAGATCGCGTAAATTATGCTCTTTTGTATAATCTTTGATATGAGTACTGTACAGTTTATATACACAAACGTATACATTCTTCTTATGAATTCATTCTTCACCGTGAACAAAGGCGAGAGTTTCCTGTTTTTATTGATAAATGCGACAGTTATTAGTCTTTAGTACAGGATCAAAGGGGTTTAAGTCAAAACTATGACTTTTCGAGGAGAGCCACAACAAAGTCCACAATCCTCTCTAAAATCCAACAATGAATATATTTAAACTAACAGTACATTATTACATAGTAAATATTCCCTATTTTATAGCCCAAATTTCCTTGGGCTCTTAAGTTTATTTTTCCCCCTTTTTATCCTAAACTTAGATATGTGCTCCAGACCATTTGCTTGATAATTTTATGATCTTAATAATGTGACATGAAACAACTTTATATGCAAATAATTACCACATTGCGACAACATTATGTGAGTAGCACTAAATACTAAACAAGTACATACTGTGTAAATATTTCTATAACAACAAGTTATGAATGTTACGAACAAGAACAATACTGTGGATTCAGAAATCAGCATGGGGTTATAAATAAATTGTACACGATACGACAAGAATGCTACTCCAACTCAATTTCAGTTAGATCTGGACCTTGTGCCGTTACATCAGGATCTGTATGAAGACTCTTATGAAAGTCATGAAACACTGGTGGTATTAGAGGCAACATGTCAAGTAAATCCTTCCTCTTTTCCTTGGATATAGGCACGAGTGATTTGCATTTTCTTTCCACTTGGTCTATTGATGGTGTCCCTTCTTCTGAAACTCAGCGTCTTGAAAGGTTGGTCATCCAAGGAATTCTCGTAGTTGACAATTCCATCATTGTTAATATACTGGAGCCATTGAACAGCATGCCATGAGTAATGTTCTCCATCTGTGTTTTTCTTTCTAGAAATTAGCAGTCCAGCGAAGTCACAAATCTGATCTTGGTTTAATGCAACAACGTTGAATTGTTGTTTTTTGTCAGTGCTCCACACCAACTGGTACCAATCATGAGGATGGTAAATTGGAATCTTGCTTTTTTTCCTATGTTTCTCTATCATGGAACGGTCGATGTCGCATTCCATGAGTGTGTCCCGCGACTAGGAACTTATGATTGATGACCCTGATGTAAGAGAAGTCCCTCAAAGCCTTAATGAACATTGCTGCAGTACGGGAGTTTTTATTTCGCCTCCCCCCCCCCCCCCACCCAGGTGTCAGATTATTTCTGAAATATTTATGAGCATATTAGACAAACGCATATATAAACACAAGCTATTTCGTTTGCTCCCCTACCAGCTAAAGCTTCATTCGACATACAGTTGGTGGATTGTCCAGTACCATTGTCATGTACTGTCAAATTATATGTCCACAGCTGAAGTTTTAGAAAGCTACAGAAGAACCAAGGCACGGTGAACGAAGGCATTGCTGCAGATCAAAACTGAAACATTTTTTAGAGCCACCTTGCTTACACATATCTCTGTCTTTTGCTTTTGATGAGTAAGCAAGATCAGCTGCTTCTTGATGTAGTTTTTGTTCGGCTGAGTAATTTTGTATATCTACTACATTACTGGTTTCTTTTGTAACTTGTGTTTTCATATGTAAGACATCACATTTTTTGAAGGAGGGTTTCGAGGCATGAAATTCCCTTTAGTAGATAAATCTGGACACAGGTTTTGATTTGTTCTTTGTGTATAACTGGTTCATAATTTGCAAATTCAAATGAGAAGGGAGGTACCTCTTGTCATTGCTCCTTTTGGTGTAATGACTTTCATACGAAGGGAAAGACAATAAATGAGCTCTTACGACATTCAATTCTTCCTCACTCTTCTTATGTTTCGCAGTATGTTTTCCACGCCCATCACTGTGGGGTGTTCCAGTAGTGTTTCGTCCTTTTTTTTAATGTTCAGATGTGTGTGAAATCTTATGGGACTTAACTGCTATGGTCATCAGTCCCTAAGCTTACACACTACATAACCTAAATTATCCAAAGAACAAACACACACACCCATGTCCGAGGGAGGACTCGAACCTCCGCCGAGACCTTTTATTTTTAATGGCGTGTCTGACAAATTTCTCATGCTCATCCAGTGTTCTGAGGAAACAGTGCTGGGCAAAGAGGTTTCCTTTGACCATTGATTTCAAAATAGTATTCATAGGTAACATTCCTGTTTCTAGAACATGTTTCCTTTCTGGGTCTCCTGGTTGCTACATGTTTAGTAGTGACATGCTTTACTAAAACGCAACTCTTTTATCTGAGTATAGAGTTCCCAGTACCCCGAAAAAATAGTTTAGCAAATATCATTTTCGAGAACGAGAGAATATTTCTTTTGGCACTGTTTAAGAGGTTTCATCTTTCTAGCCCGTACTTCCTTCCCACTAACATTAATTTACGACTGTCCACTATGCAAGAGAACAGTGCGTTCTTTGCGCAGTGATCTAGCCCAAAGATGTCGAGTGTCCGCACCTTCGCCATTGCCACTGCTCAGTTCCATCTCTTGAAAGAGATGTCACCACCAAAGGGTCTGCAGAAACATTGTGCCCACTGTATTCTTGCTGCTGATCTGAATCATCAAGAGGGACTTTTATAATATTTTTTGGTAACGTGACTTTTTCTTCTCGTTATTATTTCATCATCTAGGCTGCTTAACTTTCTGAACCTAGTACGTATGTCTTGTCTTGACCACTGTCATCATCATAATCCAAAATATCTGACAGTGAAGATACTAGTTTCTTCATTGATGGTTTGTCAGGGGTCCCTCCAATATATCCCGTATTTTATTTTGTTCGGATAGTGGTGAAGACAATATTAAATTGTTATCAACGCGTTCATCTAAAAATAAACAATAAAATGTTTTGTAGAAATTAATAATGTTTCGTATTCAGTATCCTCAGTCATTGTCTCTGTAATTTCACAAGATGTGCAGTTTGACATAACTTTTATAAAGAGGTCTATATCGCTACAGTTTATTTAGTCTTGTAAAATGAAAGCTACTATATCGATTGGAAGATCCATTTAATTGTGTTAATGCCAGTCTGTTTCTGCACTGAATGAACCATTTCCTTCCCACGGGTAAACATTTTCAAACATGTTCAGTAATTAGTGAATGTTAATCTTACCTCTTTGACAATGCAACAACAACGGAAATATTGACAGCACAAGCTTCCTCAGTAACTCAGTATTGCCAGCCGTCGGAAAGATTACGGAATAACAAATATAAATTAAAAATGTTGAGTGTTACTAAGGGTATAAACATAACACTTATTCAGTTTATCACACACTGCTGATACTAAGAGCATAAGTCAACATATGCCCTTAATACAAAAGAAATGTTAGTAAACATGACTTAAGGCACAGTGACCATTTGGCCGGCTGGATTGGTCGAGCGGTTCTAGGCGTTACAGTCTGAAACAGCGCGAACACTACGGTCGCAGGTTGGAATCCTCCCTCGGGCATGGATGTGTGTGATGTCCTTAGGTTAGTTAGGTTTAAGTAGTTCTTAGTTCTAGGGGAGTGATGACCACAGCAGTTGAGTCCCATAGTACTCAGGACCATTTTGTAACAGGAACCATTTGATTCATTATGCCTTGTATTGCACCCTGACATAAGCCCTTTGTACCACAATAAAGCTTGTGTTTGCCTTGTCAATGTCGTTTATCAAACCAAAAATGACCAAAAAGTGATTTACGGCCTTTTGACCCTGCACTAAAGATTTTTAAATAACAGAAACATGTTTTATATTCGTTCGACGAAGTTTTGAAGCAATGTTTGATACATCTCACTGAGAAAACTGCGTTTCTAGCGCAAAATGATAAATCTGTATTTTTTTTCTTTATTTTTACTACAACATCCTCTGTTTCACGTTACAAATCAACAATTTTCAAATAAAAACTGAATTAAACATAGACAGGTTCGATTTTGCTAAAAAACACTGTTTATTGTTAAGTATCAGACAGGACAGTAACTATGCGGAACAAGCGTCTTCCATAGGATACGCTGCTCTTGATATACGCTCACTGATTTTCTTGACTATTTATCCCTTCCGGTTTTTATAGGGCTCTACTAAGATACTCATCGCTTAACTAAGGAAAGCGATCGTTATGAGCTAACGACCGATAGCTATGCAACACACCCAACGTACAGGTAACGCAGCTACGACCTTAAGTGACCAAAGTTACTAGGAAAACTGCAGTAGTGCACGCTTACTTATGATAGTCTACGGTAGCCTACCGTAGTCCCACAACTCTAGTCATGATGCACTTTCTGAAGGTATCTGTCTGGAGCATAGTCTTGTACAGAAGTCAAACATGGACGATAAGCAGTTCAGACAAAAAAGAAACTTTTGAAATCAAGATTAGATGGATAGATCGAATAGCTAATGAGGAGATTCTGAATAGAATTGGGGAGGGGGGGGGGATAAGCAGTTCAGACAAAAAAAAGAAGCTTTTGAAATGAAGATTAGATGGATAGATGGAATAGCTAATGAGGAGGTTTTGAATCGAACTGGGGCAGAAAAGAAATTTAAGGCACAACTTGACTAAAAGAAGCGATCGGTTGGTAGGAAATATCCTGAGGTGTGAAACTATAGTCAATTTGGTAATGGAGTGCACTGTGGCGAGTAGAAACCTACGCATGAATACAGTAATCAGGCTCAAATGTATGTACGCTGCGTAGTTGGGCACAGATGAAAAGTCTTACACAGAACAGAGTAGTGTGGAGAGCTGTACCGGACTGAAGACAATAACAACAGCAAGCGCTAGTTGCCGGTCGCTGTGGCCGAGCGGTTCTAGGCGCTTCAGAGCGGAACCGCGCTGCTGCTACGGTCGCAGGTTCGAATCCTGCCTCGGGCATGGCTGTGTGTGATGTCCTTAGGTTAATTAGGTTTAAGTAGTTCTTAGCCTAGGAGACTGATGACCTCAGATGTTAAGTCCGATGGTGCTTAGAACCATTTGAACAAGCGCTAGTTGTATGGCGTGCTTAGCGCAGCTGCTGCGTGCCGGCAGGTGGTGAACTCCGGCGAGCCGGCGACGTTCAACTGCTCGGTGTCGGGCTCCCCCGTGGCCGGCGTGGAGTGGCTGCACAACGCGGAGGCGCTGGCCGCCGGGCGCGCGCGCCTCCTGTCTCCGCTGGTCCTGCACGTCGGCGCCGCGACGCGCGCCCACCGCGGCGTCTACCAGTGCGTCGCCAGGGGCGACGACGACAGCGCGCAGGCCGGCGCAGAGCTTCGGCTCGGAGGTGAGTCAAACCATCTTGTACTGTATCTTAACCGGGGATCTAGAAACGACGGAGAGGCTCCGTCCCCGCCGCAGCCGCAGTGGTCCAAAACCCCACGAGGACTACCGCAGTCCACTTCTCCACTTCATCCCTCCGCCGGCTCAGCAGACTTTGACACAAGTCCGCCGGGCGGATTCGTGCCGCGGACCAGGCGCTCCTTTCCGCTCCGGAAAGCCATGCGTTAGTCCGCTCGGATAACCGGAAGGGCAAAACTATCTTCCTCTGACCTTCACCCAGATTTTCAAGACTTTTCTCACCCACGTTCTGATAAAACGTCGCCCGCGCTCTCCTGCGCGTAACCCTATCTGAGAACAACACCAATTTTCGATGTCCTCACTTACTCACTTACTGCGTATTCGTAATATCTGTCTTCGTCTGCAGTTTTAGACTCCTATAGCTCACTCTAACACCATGGAAGTTACTCTCTGACGTCTTGAAACACGACCAATCATCCTGATCTTTCGTCCAAATTTTTGTTAGCCACATATTCCCTTCCCAGCCATTCTGAGATGAACTGACGATTCCAGTTCATTTAACCTTTATCATCCTTATTGCTCTGTTGTAGGGTTGCTATGAGGTTTGCTAAGCCTCAGGGTACTACAATACTTAAAAGGCATAAAACTAATTAGATCAGTTCCATCAAGGTGGCTGCAACCAACACAAGTACTGTGACATTGTTCAGAGTGAAAGTTCACACTGTTCATTACGCAATCAATAGTTTATCATGCGTCCGACGTCAGCTAAAGTACTTGACAAGTATCACTCTGAATACAATTGGTAGAAACTTCCAAGAAATTCTTCTAAGACCAATCCGAAAACGATGATCAGATGGAAGACCGGTTGTAGTCCAAGACTTCCCTGTTTTCTATTAGCGCTCGTTATACAACTACAAGGGTGGCGCCGGACCCAGAAGCAGTCTTGCCGATTGACTCCCCCGACTGTCCTTGTGCCGGGCAACTAACACAAATAGCCGAAGGGCGGAGTGATGCCGGACAGCGCTCCATTTCTGCCCACTTGATGGGCGATTCAAAGCAGGCAAAGGTGTCTCCGTCGTAAGCAAGACTGCTTTAGCCGTACAGAATCTCGCCGCTTGACGCCTGCTGAGTAGGCAACCCAAGTTACACGTTTGTAGCGCGTGGAACATCCGTGCCCCGTATGATACAGCACTTCAGCAACACCACGCCCACAACTCTTCGATTTTATTTTCCGCTTTACGGTCGGATCATTACTTATTTCCACACAGTGACGTCCTCCAAACCGCTGGCAATTAAAATTGCAAAACCTCGTTTGCATGCAGCCGACAGTTATGAAACTGGCCTGAAAAGTTCTCCTTGCTTGCGTACGCGAAAGATAGAATTTCAGCACAGCAGCACAAAGTAGATAAGACTGACGCCACCTCATTTTGTGTATAAGGAAAGAATACACAGCAGCTTTCTAATTCAAAAATCGTATTTCAATGTTGTTTGTTAATAAGATTGTGGGATGTAAAAGTCACTCATGTTTAGAAAAAACAGAACACTGTGAACGATTGGAAATACCACGTTCATATTCACAAGACATGTACACCTGTATCTCCTGCAGAAATGATTAACATTTCAGTCATTTCGGTTCAGCATGTGTCCTGTGGCCTAGTAAGCACAGGTCCGCAAGGGTCCTGATAATTTGTTCCATGCGTGATGTCAACGACCAGTGTAAAGCGCGAATGCCATCCTGTGGTACACTCATCCACGCTGCTTTCAATTGGTTACGAAGTTCATCTGTGGCGATTGCCATTGGTTCACAGAGCTGCATCCAGCCTTTCACCATACCCCACACATTTTCGATTCGCGACAAGTCTGGTATCCGGCATGCTGACATCCTAGAACATCAAGAATGCACGTGTTCGTGCTGCAACATTTGCTCGCGCATTGTCTTCCTGAAAAATGTGCAGAAAGGGTATAGCAGTGTTGCAAGAAGTCATTCACGTAAGTACCACTGGTCACAGTGGCCTGGACACTTACCAAATGTGATCTGTGGTTGTACCCGATAGCATAGCACCTCACACCATAAAACCTAGAGTTGGCCTGTATGTCTCGCGCGAATGCAGCCATTGTGATGCTACTCCCTCTGTTTGTGACGAACCGAAATGAGGCCATCATTTTCGAGAAAACAGAACCTGGATTCGTCCAAAAACAGTATCTGATGCCATTCCTGTCTCCAGTGACGTCGTCCCACAGTTATGGTGTAGTCGATAGTCGTAGCGCTGGCACCTGTTATCGACAAACACAGATACTCCTCGCTGCCGAAGTGTAGCTGGCCACATCAATGGGACGGAAGTGGCAAGACACTCCCACAGAAGCTCTTCAGGCGACAGTCGGCTTACTGTCTTGAAATAGACCGACACATACACAAGAGGTCAGTTCCAAGTCTACATCTACATCTACATCTACATCCATACTCCGCAAGCGACCTTACGGTGTGTGGCGGAGGGTACCCTGAGTACCTCTATCGGTTCTCCTTTCTATTCCAGTCTCGTATTGTTCGTGGAAAGAAAGATTGTTGGTATGCCTCTGTGGGAGCTCTAATCTCTCTGATTTAACCTCATAGGCTCTTCGCGAGATATACATAGGACGGAGCAATATACTGCTTGACTCCTCGGTGAAGGTATGTTCTCGAAACTTCAACAAAAGCCCGTACCGAGCTACTGAGAGTCTCTCTTGCAGAGTCTTCCACTGCAGTTTATCTATCATCTCCGTAACGCTTTCGTGATTACTAAATGATCCTGTAACGGAGCTTGCTGCTCTTCGTTGGATCTTCTCTATCTCTTCTATCGACTCCATCTGGTACGGATTCCACACCGGTGAGCAGTATTCAAGCAGTGGGCGAACAATTGTACTGTAACCTACTTCGTTTGTTTTCGGATTGCATTTCCGTAAGAGTCTTCTAATGAATCACAGTCCGGCATATGCTTTACCGACGATCAACTTTATATGATCATTCCATTTTAAATCACTCCTAATGCCTACTCCCGGATAATTTATGGAATTCACTGCTTCCAGTTGCTGATCTGCTATCTTGTAGCTAAATGATAAGGGATCTTTCTTTCTATGTATTCGCAGCGCATTACACTTGTCTACATTGAGATTTAATTGCCATCCCCTCCACCATGCGTCAATTCGCTGCAGATCGTCCTGCATTTCAGTACAACTTTCCATTGTTACAACCTCTCGATATACTACAGCATCATCCGCAAAAAGCCTCAGTGAACTTGAGATGTTATCTACAAGGTCGTTTATGTATATTGTGAATAGAAACGGTCCTACGACATTCTCCTGTGGCGCACCTGAAATCACTCTTACTTCAGAAAACTTCTTTCCATTGAGAATGACATGCTGCGTTCTGTTATCTGGGAACCCTTCAATTCAATCAAACATTTGGTCTGATAGTCCATATGCTCTTACTTTGTTCATTAAACGACTGTGGGGAACTGTATCGAACGCCTTGCGGAAGTCAAGAAACACAGCATCTACCTGTAAACCCGTGTCTATGGCCCTCTGAGTCTCGTGGACAAATAGCGCGAGCTGGGTTTCACACGATCGTCTTTTTCGAAACCCATGCTGATTCCTACAGAGTAGATTTCTAGCCTCCACAAAAGTCATTATACTCGAACATAAATCGTGTTCCAAAATTCTACAACTGATCGACGTAAGAGATATAGGTCTATAATTCTGCACATCTTTTCGACCCCCCTTCCTGAAAACGGGGATGACCTGTGCCCTTTTCCAATCCTTTGGAACGCTACGCTCTTCTATAGAGCTACGGTACACAGCTGCAAGAAGGGGGCAAGTTCCTTCGAGTATTCTGTGCAAAATCGAACTGATATCCCATCAGGTCCAGTGGCCTTTCCTCTTTTGAGCGATTTTAATTGTTTTTCTATCCCTGTGTCATCTATTTCGATATCTACCATTTTGTCATCTGTGCGACAATCTAGAGAAGGAACTACAGTGCAGTCTTCCTCTGTGAAACAGCTTTGGAAAAAGACATTTAGTATTTCGGCCTTTAGTCTGTCATCCTCTGTTTCAGTACCATTTTGGTCACAGAGTGTCTGGACACTTTGTTTTTATCCACCTACCGCTTTGACATAAAACCAACATTTGTTAGGATTTTCTGCCAAGTTAGTACATAGAATTATACTTTAGAATTCATTGAACGCCTCTCGCATAGCCCTCTTCGCACTACATTTCGCATCGTGTAATTTTTGTTTGTCTGCAAGGCTTTGGCTACGTTTATGTTTGCTGTAAAGTTCCCTTTGCTTCCGCAGAAGTTTTCTAACTCGGTTGTTGTACCACGGTGGCTCTTTTCCATCTCTTACGAGCTTGCTTGGCTCATACTCATCTAATGCATATTGTAAGATGGTTTTCAACTTTCTCAACTGATCCTTAATACTATCTGTACTTGAAATAAAACTTTTGTGTTGAGCTATCAGTAATCTGAAATCTGCTTTTTGTCACTTTTGCTAAATAGAAAAATCTTCCTACCTTTTTTAATATTTCTATTTACGACTGAAATCATCGACGCAGTAACCGCTTTATGATCGCTGATCCCCTTTTCTGCGTTAGCTGTTTCAAATAGTTCGGGTCTGTTTGTCACCAGAAGGTCTAATATGTTATCGCCGCCGGCCTGGGTGGCCGAACGGTTCTAGGCGCTACAGTCTGGAACCGTGCGACCGCTGCGGTCGCAGGTTCGAATCGTGCCTCGGATCTGGATGTGTATGATGTTCTTAGGTTAGTTAGGTTTAAGTAATTCTAAGTTTTAGGAGACTGATGACCTTAGAAGTTAAGTCCCATAGTGCTCGGAGCCATTTGAACCAATTTCTAATCGCCAAGAGTCGGTTCTCTGTTTAACTGCTCAAGGTAGATTTCAGATACCGCAAAAAAAGAAAAAACCACTGGGTTCTTTGTCCCTGCCACCCGTTATAAACGTTTGAGTCTTCCAGTCTATGTCTGGCAAATTAAAATTTTCACCCAGAACTGTAACATGGTCGGGAAATCTACTCGAAATATTTTCCAAATTTTCCTTCAGGTGCTCTACCACAACAGCTGCTGAGTTAGGGGGCCTATAGAGACATCCAATTACTGTGTCTGAGCCCGCTTTAACTGTGACCTTCACCCAAATTATTTCACATTTCGGATTTCCGTCAATTTCCTTCAATACTATTGCACTTTCTATCACTATAAACACGCCTCACTGTCCAGCCTGTCCCTGCGGTATACATTGCAATCTGAGTTTAGAATTTCATTCTGTCCCTAGAACTATGTGGGCACTGTGACGGTTTATTAATGAGAGCAGTTCTGGGACCTTTCTATAGACGCTCCTGCAGTTTACTATTACCACATTAATATTGTAATTCCCTATTGCGTTTTGCCTGCTGCTACCTTGTCGCGTCTCAGGAGGCGTCTTGTCGGGCCTAGGGAGGGAATTCTCTAACCTAAAAAACCCACATGTGTACTCCACACGTACTCCACTACCCTTGTATAGACTCATAAGTCTATAGAGGTCACCGTTCCGTGTCCGTTTCCATTCTTCAATGACAGCCCATGAGAGTCCTTGGAGTGTTTATGGTGGGACAGGACGACCATGCACTTGTCTGTCAAGCATGTACCAGATTTGCATGATGTGATTTAGGTCGAGATAAATCGCCGGCCATTCCATTACTTCAATGTCCAAACTTCGCAAGACATCACTGCTGACGTCAGCCCCAAAGGTCCTGGCATTAGAAGCAATTCAGAGCCATCACCATATGCAGCAGTCACCACATGGCCCAACAGGCTATGTTCGATGTACTGTTTGGCGGTAATGCGACCATCGACAACAAGATACGTAAGGCTGCCAACATTGAAGCCTCCCCACGACATCACAGAATCTTGGAAATCTGTCGATTTCTTGGACAACATTTGGCAGGATGAGATTTTCACTCTGCATCGGAGTGTGCGCTGATATGACACTTCCTGGCAGATTAAAACTGTGTGGCGGACCGAGACTCAAACTCGGGACCTTTGCCTTTCGCGGGCAAGAGCTCTACCATCTGAGTTACCCAAGTATGACTCACGCTTCCGGCAGTACCTCTCTCCTACTTTCCAAATGTTTAACATTTGGCACGTTACACCCACGAACAAGGTCATCACCGTGAGTCTGGACTCTGTGAATACGTTTCGCTAGTGACGAACTTCAAAGTTGACATGGGAATGGAAAAACTGAAGGCGACCTGCAAAATGTTCAAGCGAGGTACTCGAACAGGACCTCCGAGTCGTAAGGTGCTTTCTCGTAATCTGTACATTCCAGTCTTATCCGATACAGCGGCTGCAACGGCTTGCAGTGGTCTGGCGGTGTCCTTGCGACGCCAGACACCGGACTTCACGTAGGGTTGTAATGCATCGGCGACCTTCCCCAACTGGCGTTGTGTACTGACCTGTCTCCCTATTACGTGTCCATCCTTTCTGGATCAAACAGACCGCCCTACCAAATTACACTGCGTTAAGATGTCGCTTTGCATATGCTTGGTTGAATACAACGTCCACAAATAACAAATACCATCTATGTACCTCATTAGAAAACACTAGTGCACAGGCACTCACTGCTTTCTCAGAGGACACCTGACTCTGTTTATGCTTAACACAGTCAATAGATAGCGAATGATTTTAATTCTTGCCTACTTTGAAAGCGAAGATCTCCGGACATGCAACAAGACCACAGGTATAAAACAGATTTAGCGTACCGGACGTAGATGCATGTGTTCCCCTAATTCTTTTAAACGGTGCATATACAGGGTCGTCCATTGAGCGTAACCGGGCCAAATATGTCACGAAATAAGCGTCAAACTAAAAAACTACAAAGAACGAAACTTGTCTAGCTTGAAGGGGGAAACCAGATGGCGCTATGGTTGGCCCGCTGGATAGCGCTGTCATAGATCAAGCGCATATCAACAACGTTTTTTTTAAAAAAATAAGAAACCCCAATTTTTATTACATACTCGTGCGGCACGTAAAGAAATATGAATGTTTTAGTTGGACTACTTTTTTAGCTTTGTGACAGGTGGGGCTATAATAGTCACAAACGTATGGCTCACAATTTTAGACGAACAGTTGGTAAAAGGTAGGTTTTTTAAATTAAAATACAGAACGTACGTACGTTACAACATTTTATTTCGGTTGTTCCAATATGGTACATGTACCTTTGTGAACTTATCATTTCTGAGAACGCATGCCGTTACAGCGTGATGCTCAAAATTATGTCCGTCAAACCTCAATGCATTTGGCAATACTTGTAACGACATTCCTCTCAGCAGCGAATAGTTCGCCTTCCGTAATGTTCGCACATGCATTGACAATGCGCTGATGCATGTTGTCAGGCGTTGTCGGTGGATCACGATAGCAAATATCCTTAAACTTTCCCCACAGAGAGAAATCCGGGGACGTCAGATCCGGTGAACGTGCGGGCCATGGTATGATGCTTCGACGACCAATCCACCTGTCATGAAGTATGCTATTCAATACCGCCTCAACCGCACGCGAGCTATGTGCCGGACATCCATCATGTTGAAAGTACATCGCCATTCTGTCATGCAGTGAAACATCTTGTAATAACATCAGTAGAACATTACGTAGGAAATCAGCATACATTGCACCATTTAGATTGCCACCGATAAAATGGGAGCCAATCATCCTTCCTCCCATAATGCCGCACCATCCTTTAATCCGCTAAGGTCGCTGATGTTCCACTTGTCGCACCCATCGTGGACGTTCCGTTGCCCAATAGTGCATTTTATGCCGGTTTACGTTACCGCTGTTGGTGAATGACGCTTCGTCGCTAAATAGAACACGTGCAAAAAGTCTGTCATAGTCCCGTAATTTCTCTTGTGCGCAGTGGCAGAACAGTACGCGACTTTCAAAGTCGTCGCCATGCAATTCATGGTGCGTAGAAATATGGTACGGGTGCAATCGATGTTGATGTAGCATTATGAACACCGACGTTTTTGAGATAACTATTCTCGCGCAATTGCCTGCTATTGATGTGCGGATTAGCCGCGACAGTAGCTAAAACACCTACTTGGGTATCATCATTTGTTGCAGGTCGAGGTTGACGTTTCACATGTGGCTGAACACTTCCTGTTTCCTTAAATAACGTAACTATACGGCGAACGGTCCGGACACTTGGATGATGTCGTCCAGGATACCGAGCAGAATACACAGCAGACGCCCGTTGGGCGTTTTGATCACAATAGCCATACGTCAACACGATATCGACCTTTTCCACAGTTGGTAAACGGTCCATTTTAAGACAGGCAATGTATCACGTAGCAAATACCGTCCGCACTGGCGGAATGTTACGTGATACCATGTACTTATACGTTTGTGACTATTACAGCACCATCTATCACAAAGCGAAAAAAATGGTCCAACTAAAACATTCATTTTTCTTTACGTGCTACACGAATATGTAATAACAAATGGGAGTCCCTATTTTAAAAAACCGAATTTGATATCCGTATGACATATGGCAGCGCCATATAGCAGCCCAACCATAGCGCCATCTGGTCTCCCCTTCAAGCTATACGAGTTTCGTTCTTTGTAGTTTTTTCGTTTGATGCTTATTTCGTGAGATATTTGGCCTGGTCACTATCAATGGACCATCCTGTATACGTGCAAATTTGTTAAATTTTGTTGTGATTGTATTTGCGGATTATATGCAACGAACATTAAATTAGATTACATTCACTTCGCATTCCATCATCATTTTTTTCCTTGGGCCTTTGTGCCCCTTCAACGCGGGGTCGGCCCTGTTACTATGGATCTGGCAAGGTTAGTGTCAAAGAATGGCCGGATGCCCGTCCTCTCGCCACACTGTACCTCCTGGGATGGAATGAGCGTACCCCCGCCGTCTGCGTGCAGTGTAAGCCATGAAGTAATGCGATCGTTTTCAAATGTCTGCGAGTCGCGTAACTGAGGCGGGACATGGAGACCAGCCCAGTATTCACCTAGTCGGATGTGGAAAACCGCATAAAAACGACATCCAGGCTGGCTTGGACACCGGCCCTCGTCGGTAATCGGTGGGCAGGTTCGCTCTGGTGCCTGCGTGCCTACCGTAGTCCAGGAAGCAGCGCGTTAGTGCTTCTCATGATTGGGATTCAGTCATATAATATTTCTTAAAAGACATCATAGTCGCCGTTGAATGTATGAAACATTTATTGTTACTATTGCAATTTCGGCCTTATGGTCATTTTCAAGTAACACTGCAAAGTTACATCTGTCAGAATATAAAACTATCTGACATGAGTACACGTCGTCAAAATGCAGCCTTTTGACTGTGAGAGTCCCACATGTACTCATGTCTGATAGTCTTGTATTCTGACAGAATGTAACTTTGCAGTGTTACTTGAAAATAGTCATAAGGCCAAAATTGCAATTGTAACAATAAATATTTCATACAGTCAACGGCGACTATGATGTCCTTTAAGAAATATAATTAGAACACTGATCGCAATACTCATCTCTGAACTTACACCACTGGTGAGTCTTATTACACGCTTTTGTACTCTAAGAACTTTCTGTCGGTTTCTAGAATTACGGTATCCGAAAATATGATACTGTCTGACATTACAGAGCAAAATATACCTGTTTATTTTTGATATTTCTATTGTCACTCTATTGTTTATTTTTATATCTCGCTTAAACCGTCCTTAAATTCGTGACAAGACATTGGTCACCTCCGTTAAAACCATGATCAGATGTTGGCCGCCCTAGGATTTGGAGAGGTACAGCTCGCAATAAATCGCAAGCTCCTGTGGACCTTTGGTTGCTCCTTTGTACTGGTAATCTGGTCCTGGGGACTGTCTAGGTGGTGGCTGCGCGGCGCGACAGCCATTTGTTAGTCAAAACGCGCGGCCGGCTTTTAAAAGCCGCTCCGGAGCCGGAGGCGCAGGACGCGCACCCCCAGCCGCCCACCGCCGCCCACCTCGCCCGGCTCCACATAATCAATCTGGCGCCGCTCTGCGGGCTCGGCTGCATTATGCATGCGGTCCGTACCGGCCGTGACAAATGACCAGCGACCGCCGCAGCCGTCCGCGCGGCCCGCTGTCAGCCACTGTGTCGCCGTCGCCGCCAGGGGGCTGCGTCACGCCGACGGCTTCCGCCCCCCCCCCCCCCCCCCCCCCCCGCCGTCCACTGTACCCAGGGCGCTGCGTCACAACTTTCTTGCTCGCCTGGCGCCTGCACGTGGCGTCCGACACAATGCCAGCAACTCAGACCTCCGGCGAGCTGACTCGGAGTTTTTTCCTACAGGGAAAATCCTTGCATCTCGTACCGTACTAGAAAGCTGAAAACTAATCCGCCCCTACAGTATGCTCCAGTAGAATTTCATTCTGTAATCCAGGGTATACAAAGTTTAGAAAAAGTAAACTTTTTTATACACTACTGGCCATTAAAACTGCTACACCTAGAAGAAATGCAGATGATACACGGGTATTCATTGGACAAATATATTGTACTAGAATTGACATGTGATTACATTTTCACGCAATTTTGGTGCATAGATCCTGAGAAATCAGTACCCAGAACAACCACCTCTGCCGTAATAACGGCCTTGATACGCCTGGGCATTGTCAAACAGAGCTTGGATAGCGTGTACAGGTACAGCTGCCCATGCAGCTTCAACACGATACCACAGTTCATCAAAGGTAGTGACTGGCGTATTGTGACGGGCCAGTTGCTCGGCCACCATTGACCAGACGTTATCAATTGGTCTGGAGAATGTGCTCGTCAGTGCAGCAGCCGAACATTTTCAGGCCCATACAGGACATTCAACATACGATCGTGCATTAACCTGCTGAAATGTAGGGTGTCGCAGGGATCGAATGAAGGGTAGAGCCACGGGTCGTAACACATCTGAAATGTAACGTCCACTGTTCAAAGAGACCTTTATCAGAGTTGGAAACGTGATGGGACGCATTTCTCCTCCTTACACGAGACATCACAACACCGTTTCACCAGGCAACGCTGCTCAACTGCTATTTGTGTATGAGAAGTGTCGCCACCGGCGCCAACCTTGTGTGAATGCTCTGAAAAGCTAATTACATATCACAGCATCTTCTTCCTGTCGGTTAAATTTCGCGTCTGCAGCACGTCATGTTCGTGGTGTAAGAATTTTAATGGCCAGTAGTGTAATAATTTTATCCAATACTAACTGATAACGCAGCATTGTCCGGGTATTCGTTTTGCCATTTTTCTATTCGAAAAGAAAACAAAAAGTCAACTACGCTAATAGTGAAGTGTCGAAAAACATTTCGTTTCGACGTATTCTTGAAAACACCTTTGAAATTATGGAACAGTCGTACAAGGAAATATGCATAATCTACAAACGTGTAACTACATAGACTGTGCGGCTGGTAATGGCGAAGATTCGAGTCCTCCTTCGGGTATGGGTGTGTGTGTTTGTCCTTAGGATGATTTAGGTTAAGTAGTGTGTTAGCTTACGGACTGATGACCTTGGCAGTTAAGTCGCATAAAATTTCACACACATTTGAACATATTTTTTGCAACTACAGTATCCAATTTGAGAAACGTGAACCCGGCAAGTTTCTGTACGGTGAGTGCAGATGCTTCTCGTGTCTATAAAGCTATTTTGTAAGCATCTCTATGGCAACGCCTCTTCATATATCTACAAACGTCTATTCTTTCCACCTACGACCACTTTCGTTTAGCAATTGAAAGCTGTGAAAAGCACTGCTAGGAGTCAGGTGAGATGGATTTCCTTAAGCTGACTCGATTGTAGGATTCTGTTCGTAATAACAAATTAATGTATTTAGACTTCATGCACGATGCAACTTTCTTTCACACATGTCACTGTTTGTGTCGTACAGTAATATATTTGTGAAGACGATAGTAACTGTTCTCGAAAGAACAGATGCCATTGATGACCGTGCAGCTTGTCTAGCCCTCAGCTGCCGACAGGTATTGTTGATATACCTCGATAGGAGCAGCTGAAAATGTGTCCCCCGACCAGGACTCGAACGTGAGATCTCCTGCATCTTCGGGCGGGTTTAGTGACATCTCTAAACAAAGGGACTGTGTCTGTGATACAATATCTACCGTCAACGTGTATCTTCAGGAGTTCTCGGAACCGGGGTGATGCAAAACGTTTTTTGATGTGACTCCCAACTGGTACACACCAGCAGAAACATTGACAGTGACCTTGAATCAATGTACAATTGCCCAAAATTCGAGGTTAGCTGAGAACTATAGCAGACGGGTACCTCAGCGCACAAAGTGCAAGCAGGCAAGTTTCACAGTGAGTGGAGTTAGTTAATGACTGTGGATCAAAGGAAGAGCTCAACAGTTTATAGTGATAAGTAAAAGGCCTTAAATTAACGCGTTCACAACAATTAATAAGGGTGCAAGGCTTAAACGAGAAGTTAAAGAAGAGGTATAGTGAGGAGGAACTTCGGGCATGCAAAACATGCTTTAAATCTCAAGAGCTTCCTGGATTCACCAAATAGAAGTGACTACTGGTTCCCAATTAATCGACGACACCCCTCCGTGTCACGCATCAGACGATCAACTTTACATAACTTGAGTCACCACATGACTGCCGGCCAACCCAGACGCCGTTCGTCGACGGAAGTGCCGCCGACGCAGAGAACAAATACACCTCTTCTGCAGGCCCAGGGAAGACGAACGCGTCGTCTGCTGCCAAAGCTACCCTGCCAACACACATCAAAATGGAAAAGTAATGCGCGCAAATACGTCTACAGACAAGAATGCCTAAGATGTAGAAAATCTGAGCTGATCGCGCAAGTGACTACCGATACAAGTTACAAGCTTAACACTTCTGAAGATGACTCGTTGTTTAGAAGCGGGAATATCAGTGCCTGCTGACGCAATAATTCAGGCATCATCTTCATCAGTTTTCTGCTACACTACTGGCCATTAAAATCGCTACACCACGAAGATAATGCGCTACAGACGCGAAATTTAACCGACAGGAGTAAGATGCTGCGATATGCAGATAATTAGCTTTTCAGAGCATTCACACAAGGTTGGCGCTGGTGGTGACACCTATAACGTGCTGACATGAGGAAAGTATCCAACCGATTTCTCATACACAAACAGCAGTTCACCGGCGTTACCTGGGGAAACGTTGTTGTCATGCCTCGTGTAAGGAGGAGAAATGAGTACCATCACGTTTCCGACTTTGATAAAGGTCGGATTGTAGCCTATCGCGATTACGGTTTATCGTATCGCGACATTGCTGCTCACGTTAGTCGAGATCCAATGACTGTTAGCAGAATATGGAATCGGTGGGTTCAGGAGAGTAATACGGAACGCCGTTCTGGATCCCAACGGCCTCGTATCACTAGCAGTCGAGATGACAGGCATCTTATCCGCATGGCTGTAAGGATCCTGGAGCCACGTCTCGATCCCTGAGTCAACAGATGGGGACGTTTTCATGACAACAACCATCTACACGAACAGTTGGACGACGTTTGCAGCATGATGGTTATCAGCTCAGAGACGATGGTTGCGGTTACCCTTGACGCTGCATTATTGACAGGAGCGCCTGAAATATTGTACTCAACGACGAACCCGGGTGCACGAATGGCGAAACGTCATTTTTTCGGATGAATCCAGGTTCTGTTTACAGCATCATGATGGTCGCATCGCCGGCCGCGGTGGTCTAGCGGTTCTAGGTGCTCAGTAGGGAACAGCGCGACTGCTACGGTCGCAGGTTCGAATCGTGCCTCGGGCAGGGATGTGTGTGATGTCCATAGGTTAGTTAGGTTTAAGTAGTTCTAAGTTCTAGGGGACTGATGACTTCAGATGTTAAGTCCCATAGTGCTCAGAGCCATTTGAACCATTTTTTTGATGGTCGCATCCGTGTTTGGCGACATCGCCGTGAACGCACATTGGAAGCGTGCATTCGTCATCGCCATACTGGTATATCAACGGCGTGCTGGTATGGGGTGCCAATGGTTACACGTCTCGGTCACCTCTAGCTCGCATTGCCGGCACTTTCAACAGTGGACGTTACATTTCAGATTTGTTACGACCCGTGGCTCTACCCATCATTCGATCCTTGCGAAACCCTACATTTCAGCAGGACAATGCACGATCGCATGTTGCTGGTCCTGTACGGGCCTTTCTGGATACAGAAAATGTTCGACTGCTGCCCTGGCCAGCACATTATCCAGATCGCTCACCAGTTTGAAAACGTCTGGTCAATGGTGGCCGAGCGACTGGCTCGTCACAATACGCCAGTCACTACTTTTGATGAACTGTGGTATCGTGTTGAAGCTGCATGGGCAGCTGTATCTATACACGTCATCCACGCTGTGTTTGACTCAATGCCCAGGCGTATCAACGCCGTTATTACGGCTAGAGATGGTTGTTCTGGGTACTGATTTCTCACGATCTATGCACCCAAATTGCGTGAAAATTTAATCACATGTCAGTTCTAGTATAATATATTTGTCCAATGAATACCCGTTTATTATCTGCAATTCTTCTTAGTGTAGCAATTTAATGGACAGTAGAGTATATTAGCAGATTCTTTGCCTCTCCATTTTCTGCGATCCATTGCTTCCTTCTTAAGGCTGCTGTGTGTTGGACCGCCCATCACGTCATCCAGTATCTGAAACCTCTTCCTTCCTCGCTTTCTTTCCCCTTCTTCACAACCGTCTAAAGCTGTTTTTATCAATCAGTCATTCTTTCTTAATATATGCCCAATCCAATTTCTTTTTCTTCTTTTTATTACATCTAGTAACTGTCTCTTCTCTCCCACTATTCTCAGTAACTCTTCATTTTTTCCCTGTCCATCCAACTTATTCTTTCCATCTTCCGCCATGTCCACATCTCAATAGCCTCCACCTTTCTCTGTCTTTCTTCCTCAAAGTCCTTATTTCAGCGCCATACGGAGAACACTCCATACGAAACATTTTATGAGTCTTTTCCTCAGTTCTCTCTCCCGACTGCTGCAGAAAATTCTCCTTTTCTTATGAAATGCATCTTTTGCCATTGCTAACCATGTTTTAATTTCTGTGTTGTACTTCCAGTCGGTGTCTACCCTGCTTCCAAGATACTTAAAATTTTGCACTTGTTCTAATATTTCTCCATTCAGTATAGTTCTTATCTCTTTATTTCCTCCTAGTTCCAATACTTTTGTTTTCTTTGTGTTAATTTTCATTACATAATTTTTTTCCGTTAACTCCAATGGTGTCCACTAAATCCTTTAATTCTTTTTCCCCTGTGGCTAGAAGGACCATGTCATCAGCAAACCTCAAACACCCTACTCCTCTTCCTCCAATTTCTACTCCTTTGTCATCTAATGAGCATTGGTCAATCATTTTTCCCAAGTAGAGGTTGAAAAGGGTAGGCGATAGACAGCACCCTTGTCTTACTCCTTTTCCTAGTCCGATACAGTTTTTTCTTTCTCCTCTCACTTTAGCTGAGGCTTCTTGATTAAGATATAATGAGTTTACACGTCTCCTGGTTTTCCAGTCCACTCTCTTTTCCTTCATTATAGTCGCCAGCTTGTCCCAAGCTACATTGTCAAATGCCTTTTCTAGATCGATGAAGCACATATATAGGTCTCTTCCGTTTTCAATAAACCTTTCTCCCAAGATTCGTATGAGCCCTATTGCATCTCTGATGCCCGTATTCCGTCTGAAGCCAAACTGCTCCTCCCCAAGACTCTCCTCCATTTTTCAAGTCTCTCATTAATTATTCTTAACATTACTGCATGTGATATGAGGCTGAGTGTCCTGTGCTCACTGCAATTTTTCGTTCCCTGCTTTTCGGTAATGGAATCATTACTGTTGTCAGAAAGTCCTCAGGCCATTCACCACTGTCACATATTTTGTTACATAACCTCAATATTTCTCTTATTCCATCTCGGTTCAAGCGTTTTAATTCAGGCATAACAATCTACAAAGGTTGCTTTGCCTCCGACAGAGATTATGTTGCAAATTTAATTCGTCCATTGAATTTATAACAGAAAATACTCATACACTTTCACGGAATGTGGCCTGGAATACAAATTGCTATCAGTTACACTGACTAATGATCATGCATACAATCACTCGTAGACGCGTTAGTATAACAGGTCCAAATCCACATAACTCGAACATGGCCTGTTCTAGGCGCTTCAGTCAGGAACCGCGCGACCGCTACAGTCGCCGGTTCGAATCCTGCCGCGGGCAGGGATGTGTGTGATGTCCTTAAATTAGTTAGATTTAAGTAGTTTTAAGTTCTGGGGGACTGATGACCTCAGCTGTTAAGTCCCATAGTTCCTAGAAGTCGCATTTGACTGTCATTTGACCACTGCAAGAAATGAAATCTCGACGTACTGTGCAAATAACGTTGCTGCAAATAGAGTAACAATAAAATGGTAATGGAAAAATAAGAGTGACAGTTGTTAGAGGCATTGTGAAATGTACAGGCATTTTTAATTTGATTGCGTACGAGGTGGATGGTCACTATCAAATGAAAAGTTGTGGGATGACAATGAGAGAATAGAATACTGAATATGTATGTGGGAAGTATAGACAGCGGGGTTGGCGAGATTGACTCTGTAAGCCGGAAAAAAATGTTGAAGGATCGTATCAGTCTGGCGCCGACACAGAGCTACAGATACGCCGGATAATTCCACAAAAATATCAGACGCGCCTGCTCTGCCAGGACACTTGAATAGCAATGCGCGCCGCCACTATCTCAGCGCGAATGCCACTTTCAACGCCGCCCACACTCTGCCGTCTGGCCACTCCACACTCACACAAGCGCGCGCGGCGATGTCCGTACATATTCGCGGGCGCCGCGTTTTGTTCTCGCGACATACAAAATGCATGACGCAGCGCACCGCCGCCAGCGCCCCTGGCGGATTACATCTGCCGCGGTCGCCGCACCTTTTGCGAGCAGTGGCGCCCGATTTCCGCTTTCAGATCCGCGATTTCTGTGTATCTGATCCGGGCTCCCCTCTGTGCGCTGTCGGGCCGCCGCTGTATCGGAAATTAGAGGAGCGAGCGCTCAGTGGGAGACCGAATTACGCCGGCGGATTAAAAACCCGTGCGGCCTTTTCCGCCAACAGTCGCCGTTTTAGCGAAATTGAATGACCGCCCCCCGGTAGGTCTAGTGGCCGCAGTCCGGAGGGGTGGGGGGAGGTGGGGGGGGGGGGTGGAGGGGCGTAGGCACTGTTGCAATACAACACGCGCGACGCTGCAGTTGCTCGTCCGTCCCGAAAACACCGCACACGTTGCGGCCCGCTGTTTTCATTTCATTCTCTGCCCTCCCAGGAAACCTTTCCCCCCCATGAATTGAATTTCGCCGCTTTGTTCTTGAATCCTCGGAGTTGTTCCTCACGCTCGACTGTTCTTCATGCGCCAGTTCTTCTCGTGCCCGGCACACACACACACACACACACACACACACACACACACACACACGCAGCGATGTGGCGGATGTTGCCCCACACCTACACAATGCGCAAGTCGCGCTGGACGCGGTCACAGCAGAGCCTTTTCTGAAGTGCTACAGGGTACTAACAGGGGAAACTACCCATCGCACGACCCTCAGATTTAGTTGTAAGAGGACGCAGTGGACAGCCCGTCATAAACGGAACACGTGTCAAGCATGAAAACGGGAAGAAGGTGTACTGGACTGAGAAAAAAAAAACAGCAAAATAGAACAGTGAAAGTCCAAGAACAAGAAGTTCGATATAGAGCAGCCAGGACGGCAAATGACAACGTGGTTTAGGCGCCACGGTAGTTCAGCGTGTCCGGTCAAAGGGTTAGCTACTCTTTGTAATAAAAGAACTGAGTAAACGGATCAACGAAGAACCTGAACGTCCGCCCCTAGCAAATTCGACAAACAATAGAAGAAAATGAGATAAAAGAAAAGTGGTTTTGGTGTTGGACTACCAAGCGGCGAGCTGTGTTCAAACCTGGCTCGTGCCAATTTTTTTTTTCTCCCACTCTTCGCTTTACTGAAATTTGTGTTTGTGTCGTGGTTTAGCGTTCGTTTACAACAGCGAGGTGTAAGGTAGGGACATATAATGACAGTTGATTCTGAACAGATACTCTGTTAGCAACCGAAAGAAAGTGACGGACTGCTGTGATTCTAGGCGCTTCAGTCCGGAACCGCGCTGCTGCTACGGTAGCAGATTCGAATCCTGCCTCAGGCATGGATGTAAGTGATGCCCTTAGGTTACTTAGGTTAAAGTAGTAATATGTCTAGGGGAGTGATGACCTCAGATATTAAGTCCCGTAGTGCTCAAAGCCATTTGAACAATTTTTTGGAAAGAAACTGGCTTTCGAATGGAACAGCAAACGTATGATGACAAGGCGACAAGTTAATTAAACCGTCCACCGGAAAGCAAGTCTGGTGTGTCATACAACACATTAGTGACAGTAAGTGTGTCATATGATAGGAATCTCTTATCGACGCACCTAATTTGTACGACCGGTAAATGAGTAGGATATGCCTCCTTGCCCCTTGCACGTGAATGTGATCACTCCCAAGGAAATGATGAAAACATAATATATTGTCACATAAGCTGTAACAAATGTATGCAACAGTTTCACAATCACACAGTTCCACGTTGTTCTGTCAAAATGTTTTTAATGTTTTTGAAGTTGCGTACCGTTTAGGAAATCTTGCCTCTTGAAATCTTTGGTGAGTTCAGAAAACTTGGATTTCATGGTCGAGCAGCTGCTCATAAACCACACATCTCGCTGGTAAATACCAAACGACGCCTCACTTGGTGTAATGAGCGTAAACATTGGACGATTGAACAGTGGAAAAACGTTGTGTGGAGTGACGAATCACGGTGCACAATGTGGCGATTCGATGGCAGGGTGTGGGTATGGCGAATGCCCGGTGAACATCATCTGCCAACGTGTGTAGTGTCAATAGTAAAATTCTGAGGCGGTGGTGTTATGGTATGGTCGTGTTTTTCATGGAGGGGGCTTGCACCTGTTGCCGTTTTGTGTGGCACTATCAAAGAACAGGCCTACATTGATGTTTGAAGCACCATCTAGCTTCTCACTGTTGGAGAACAATTCAGGGATGGCGATTGCATCTTTCAGTACGATCGAGCACCTGTTCATAATGCACGGCCGGTGGCGGAGTGGTCACACGACAGTAACATGCCTGTACTGGATTGGCCTGCACAGAGTCCTCACCTGAATCCTATAGAACACCTTTGGGATGTTTTGGACAGCCGACTTCGTGCCAGGCCTCACCGACCGACATCGATACCTCCCCTCAGTGCAGCACTCCGTGAAGAATGGGCTGCCATTCCCCAAGAAACCTTCCAGCACCTGATTGAGAGTGGGAGCTGTCATCTCGGCTAAGGCTGAGCTAACACCGTATTGAATTCCAGCGTTACCGACGGAGGGCGCCACGAACTTGTAAGCCATTTTCAGCCAGACGTCCGAATATTTCTGATCACATAGTGTATGCTGGCAGCAGCAGGGTCGTTCTGCAGTCAGCTCCAAATGCCGGTTCTCTAAATTTTCTCGATAATGTTCCTCAAAAAGAACTTCGCCTTCTCTGCCGGGATTCCCATTTGAATTCCCGAAGCATCTCCGTAACACTTGCGTGTTGTTCGAACCTACGTGTAATAAATCTAGTAGCCCGCCTCTGAATTGCTTCGATGTCTTCCTGTAATCCGAACCGGTGCTGATGTCAAACACTCCAGCAGTGCTCAAGAATAGGTCACACTAACGTCCTACGTGCGGTCTTCATTACAAATGAACCACACTTCTCTAAGATTCTCTCCATTTGCCTTGCCTACCGCAATCCTCATACGCTCGTTCCACCTCATATCGCTTTGCAACGTTACGCCCAGATATTTAAACGACTTGTCTGTGTCAAGCAGGGCATTACTAGTGCTGTATTCGAATATTATGAGTCTGTTTTTCCTATTCATCCAAATTAACTTGTGCGCCCCCGGTAGCTGAATGGTCAGCGAGACGGGTTGTCAATCCTCTAGGGCCGGATTCGATTCCCAGCTGGGTCGGGGAATTTTCTACGCCCAAGGACTGGGTGTTGTGTTGTCGTCATCATCATCCTACCAACCACATCGACTACACGTCGCCGAAGTGGCGTCAAATTGGAAGACCGGCACCGGGCGAACGGTCTGCCCGACGGGGGACCCAAGCCATACGATTAAATAAATAATCCAAATTAACTTACCTTTTTATACATTTCGAGCGTGCCGCCATTCATCACACTGACTAGGATCTAGAAATATGATATTTGCCTCTTGCCCTTCATCTATAGCTCGGAGTATGCCATGTGAGAAAAAGGCACGCTGAGCTCCGCACAAACGATGATTTCTAAAAGCGTGCTCATTCGTGGACTTAACATTTCATTCTCTAGGAAATTTATTACATTCGAACTCAAAATAAAAATTCTGCAGCAATTTGATGAATTCGATGTTAAGGATACTGGTGAGTAGTTTTGCGGGTCCGTTCTTTTACCATTCTTATGTACAGGAGTCACCTCCGTTTCTTTTCCAGTCACCTCGGACTTAGCACCGAGAGGGGTAGTGCAGTGGCTGACACACTGGATTCGCATTCGCGAAGACGACGGTTCAAATCCTCTTCCGTTCATCCTGATTTAGTTTTCCGTGATGTCCTAAAATCGCGTAAGGCAAATGCGGGCATGGTTCCTTGGAAAGGGCACGGCCGCTTGCCTTCTGCATCCTTCCCTAATCTTAGCATGTGTTCCGTCTCTAATTACTTCGCTGTCGACGGGGCGTTAAACGCTAATATCCTCATGCTCCTCCTCGTAGTTTGCGCTCAGCGAGAGGTTTGCAATAAAAGCTGTAAGTGGGCTGCTTCTGTGTTGGCAGCGCTGCGTAGCGCTTTGCATTGGATCTCTGACTGCGCTTTCTTTGTACGAGACTCCGTGGCTGGTTGGACTCGTTGTTGGAAGTTAATCGCCAGCAGTGTTGGGCAGTTGTGTAAGACGTGTATATTTCTATTGTCTATTGTCAAAACACAATTTATGAAAGATGTTTATATTTTATTAATAGGATTAATTAGGAATAATTAATATTTTTCATGTTTGAAATAATTGTGGTAGCAGGGAATGTCTACACCAAAGTATTGCTAGCAGGAGAGGCCGCACATTGATATAATTTTAAAAAGGGCGGGAGAGACCGCGTATAGATACATTTTAAGAAAAGAGCTGGAGAGACCGCGCATTGACACGTTTTGTAATGGTAGCAGGGATTGTATGCACCAGGAAGCATTGTTGGCGGGAGAGACCTCACTTTAGCGTTCGTAGGAAGTCAGTAGTAAGCGAGAAGTGAAGCGAGTCGGTAGCAGGTCTGAAGCGAGAGGTTTAGAGGAGCTGTGTGCCTGCCATCCACCAGCTATGATTTACAAGAGATTATAAACGGATGTACAGAGACATCAGCTAACTATTATCACAAGAGGAACTAATATTATTGAATTTTTTTTTTTTTTGATAAACTCAAGACTACTGAAGGTATGTTTGTGCAATGCTAGTTGTAATATTACTGTAAAAAGTAAGTCCCATTCGAACGTTTGTAAAATCATTTCATTCAGAATATAATTAATTTTTGCCAGCAATATTGCATTACTGGTTATAATCCATCCCAAAAACTATCAACGTAAAACTTTGCAAAATTTTATTGTTGTCAAGAAAAGTTTAACTATGAATTACGTAACGTCAGTCAAATTAATTAAAGAATAACGTCAGCTTTGCTATTAAAGAATCTCAGCTTCGGTAATAAATACAGCCACTTATTATGACAGGCCACCAACAGCTAATAAAGTATAGTAAAACAGAGTAAGTACATTCATGTCGCAGTTCGATGTAGCAGTCAGATGGCTATCCAGTAACAGTAAAAAAGGCAAGGAGCAGTTTTGGGTTATTGCAGATAACGACTGAGGGCCACGACGACGACACATTCTATGTTTCGTCGAAATAACCAGTAAATTACTTTTCATAAGCCGCAATTAAATTTGTATGCGAAGACTGAGAGAAAGAATAAATTTCAAAGAGAAGATTTCATTTGTTATTATGCAAGAGACAGAAATCCTAAGGGAAGGTTTCATAGGTTATTGTTGAAGGGAAGATTGAGTAACAAAAGAGATATAGAGGCGACGGGCAAGTTTCAGTTGGCAGCTAGTCGCCAGCAGTGGTGGAAGTACTGTTGGGCAGTTGGAGGTGAACAGCCAGCAGTGATGGATGTTAAATGTGAGAAGTTAGCACTGATGGAGGGTAGAGGACTGCAGTGTTAGCGTAGGCTAACTATATGGAAGTATCCGGCTTGGAGACTGAAAATTTTTCATGACTATATATCTTTGTACTGGATGTCATTTATATTCGTGTTTGCACTGGATGTCACATTTTTAAGGTAAAAAATACATTATTTGCTTCGCAACAAAATCTTTCCTTTGCTAACCACATGCCTATTAGTAATTAGTGGCTTTAGTAGTTAGAATCTTTTATTTAGCTGGCACTATTGACGCACATTGTATTGCAATACTTCGCGTAATGAAGATTTCTGTGAGGTAAGTGCTTAAGGAAATGTATAGGTTATTGTGAGGATTGCTTCTTATTCAGGGACATTCTTTTGTATTAATTATTTGAAGTCAGGTTGTAATTTTCTTGAGCAGTCAGATCGCGTTGCGCTAGAATATTGTGGGTCAGTGTTGGCATGATAAGAAAAAGGAAAGAGAAAGTAGGGTCAGTACATTCAGTTTTATTCAGCTGTTTCAGAATTAAATACCGTAGGAGTTTCATCTTCTTAGTCATTGTACAATTTCATTACAGACTCACACATTTAAATAAAGAAGTTCCAATGCAAGATACGGAAAGGGCCAATGCCTTAGGGTACTCTTGTAAAACCGAACTGGGATCCCATCCGACCACGGTGGCTGATTTGTTTTCAGCTTTTTCTCTACGCCAGAGGTGCTTATTTTGCTACTGGACATTAAAATTGCTACACCACGAAGATGACGCGCTACAGACGCGAAATTTAATCGACAGAAAGAAGATGCTGTGATATGCCGGCGGCAACACTTTCAACGTACTGACATGAGGAAAGTTTCCAACCGATTTCTCATACACAAACAGCAGTTGAACGGCGTTGCCTGGTGAAACGTTATTGTGATGCCCCGTGTAAGGAGAAGAAATGCGTACCATCACGTTTCCGACTTAGGTAAAGGTCGGATTGTAGCCTATCGCGATTGCGGTTTATCTTATCGCGACATTGCTGCTCGCATTGGTCGAGATTCAATGACTGATAGCAGAATATGGAATCGGTAGGTTGAGGAGGGTAATACGGAACGCCGTGCTGGATCCCAACGGCCTCGTATCACTAACAGTCGAGATGACAGACATCCTATCCGCATGGCTGTAACGGATCGTGCAGCCACGTCTCGATCCCTGAATCAACAGATGGGGACGTTTGCAAGACAACAACCATCTGCACGAACAGTTCTATGACGTTTGCAGCAGCATGAACTATCAGCTCGGAGACCACGGCTGCGGTTACTCTTGACGCTGCATCTCAGACAGGAGCGCCTGCTATGGTGTATTCAACGACGAACCTGGGTGAACAAATGGCAAAACGTCATTTTTTCGGATGAATCCAATTCTGTTTACAGCGTCGTGACGGTCGCATCCGTGTTTGGCGACATCGCCGTGAACGGACACTGGAAGCGTGTATTCGTCATACCATACTGGCGTATCTCCCAGTGTGATGGTATGGGGTGCCATTGGTTACACGTCTCAGTCACCTCTTGTTCGCATTCACGGCTCTTTGAACAGTGGACCTTACATTTCAGATGTGTTACGAGCCGTGGCTCTACCGTTCATTCGATCCCTGCGAAACCCTACATTTCAGCAGGATAATGCACGACCGCATGTTGCAGGTCCTGTACAGGCCTTTCTGGATACAGAAAATGTTCGACTGCTGCCCTGGCCAGCACACTCTCCAGATCTCTCACCAACTGAAAACGTCTGGTCAATGGTGGCCGAGCAACTGGCTCGTCACAATACACCAGTCACTACTTTTGATTAACTGTGGTATCGTGTTGAAGCTGCATGGGCAGCTGTATCTATACACGCCATCCAAGTTCTGTTTGACTCAATGCCCAGGCGTATCAACGCCGTTATTACGGCCAGAGATGGTTGTTCTGGGTACTGATTTCTCACGATCTATGCACCCAAAATGCGTGAAAATGTAATCACATGTCAGTTCTAGTATAAAATATTTGTCCAATGAATACCCGTTTATCATCTGCATTTCTTCTTGGTGTAGCAATTTTTATGGCCAGTAGTGTAGTATGTCGTCCTCCCATCAGTCGGTGCGATGCTTAAACGAGGTTATATCAGCAAAATTGTTTACATATACATCAACCCAAAGCACACAGTCTGCAAGGTAGAACACGGTGTAGTCTCATCTCCAGCTCACAACCAACTGAACTGAACCCAGTTTCCGTGGGGCTGTCCCTAATGAAGTCCCCAAAGGACGCTTTTTTCAGCAGCCGCTGGAGGTCGGACGCAGTAGGCGTGTAATATTTGCTGCGGCGTTGACTTGCACGATCGCTTTTCGGCGTCCACAGAATTTTTGCAGTATGTTGGCAGTTATTGCAATGCGCCGGTTCCGGTAATGCCGACTGCACATAGAGTGCCTTATGTCGAAGCTAAGTGAATGCGAACGAGGGCAAACGGTTGGTGCTCTCACAATCGAAGGAGCCGCAGTGCTGGGTGTTTCAAGAAGCACCGTATCGAAGATTTATACAGCATACAGGCAAAGCGGAGAAACATCACCGTCTAAGTCACAACGCGGAAGAAAGTGTGTGTAGAGTGATCGTGACAGACGATCACTGAAGAGGATTATGGCGAATAACAAGAGGACGATAGCTGCAAAAGTCACTGCAGAACTGAATGTTGCACACGCGAACCCTGTCAGCACCACAGCAACACCAAGAGAGCTCCACAAGCAGAGAATTGCAGGGCCAGCTGTAACTCCAGAAACACTCATCAGTGATGCAAATGCCCGTAACAGGAAAACTTGGTGCCGAAGGCTCAAGACCTAGACTATGGAGCAATGGAAAAAAGTCATTTGGTCTTATGTCTTGTTTCACATTGTTTTCAGCTTCTGGCAGGGTTTCTGTCCCAAGGAGTTAAACATGACGGCAGTTCGGTGGTGATTTGGGTATCCTTATAGCAACGATCCCGTGGTTACTCACCGAGGTCGCATTACTGCAAAGGATTATGTGACCATTTTGGCTGATCAGAAACGTACTACGGTACAACATTTGTTCCCCAACGATGGTGCTGTGTTCTAAGACGACAGGGCCCCTGGTCATTAGAGTTCGCATCGTCCAGAACTCATTTGGGTTGGCTGGTTGGTTGGTTGGTTTGTTGGGGGAAGGAGACCAGACAGCGAGGTCATCGGTCTCAGTAGATTAGGGAAGGGCGGGGAAGGAAATCGGCCGTGCCCTTTGAAAGGAACGATCCCGGCATTTGCCTGGAGCGATTTAGGGAAATCACGGAAAACCTAAATCAGGATTGAACCGTCGTCCTCCCGAATGCGAGTCCAGTGTCTAACCACTGCGCCACCTCGCTCGGTACGACTCATTTGAGACCGGCAGTATATTTATAATGTGTATCCGATATTTGTATAGGACGATACGTCGATATTCTTCTCTCAGATACATCGATACATCGAAGACAATAAATGATACTTTCTAAATGTCGATATATCAGATTCCCGATATTTTTAAAAATACCATCAGTCCCACTCCAGATATCGCCACGCACTCCGTGTTATTTATGACGTTAGTGTATGAGCGCCTTGAACTCACCGATTCCACATCCACGTGGCATTTGTGGGATCCCGACCAACACGAGAAACTATCGTGTGGAACGCTAAAGCGCAGTCCCGATAGGTCACGGTTCAACTCTGACAAATATTTTCAGATGTTCCTCCTCCTTACACGATGCATGTACAGTATTCTCAGAAACTACCAAAATTCAAATGCGATATCTGAATAACCCCCCCCCCCCCCCCCCCCCCCACGAACCATGGACCTTGCCGTTGGTGGGGAGGCTAGCGTGCCTCAGCGATACAGATGGCAGTACCGTAGGTACAACCACAACGGAGGGGTATCTATTGAGAGGCCAGACAAACGTGTGTTTCCTGAAGAGGGGCAGCAGCCTTTTCAGTAGTTGCAAGGGCAACAGTCTGGATGATTGACTGATCTGGCCTTGCAACACTAACCAAAACGGCTTTGCTGTGCTGGTACTGAGAACGGCTGAAAGCAAGGGGAAACTACGGCCGTCATTTTTCCCGAGGGTATGCAGCTTTACTGTATGATTAAATGATGATGGAGTCCTCTTGGGTAAAATATTCCGGAGGTAAAATAGTCCCCCATTCGGACCTCCGGGCGGGGACTACTCAAGAGGATGTCGTTATCATTAGAAAGAAAACTGGCGTTCTACAGATCGGAGCGTGGGATGTCAGATCACTTAATCGAGCAGGTAGATTAGAAAATTTAAAAAGGGAAATGGATAGGTTAAAGTTAGATATAGTGGGAATTAGTGAAGTTCAGTGGCAGGTGGAACAAGACTTTTGGTCAGGTGAATACAGGGTTATATATACAAAATCAAATAGGGGTAATGCGGGAGAAGGCTTAATAATGAATAGGAAAATAGGAATGCGGGTAAGCTACTACAAACAGCATACTGAACGCATTATTGTGAACAAGATAAACACAAAGCCCATGCCAACTACAGTAGTACAAGTTTATATGCCAACTAGCTCTGCAGATGACGAAATTGAAGAAATGTATGATGAAATAAAAGAAATTATTCAGGTAGTGAAGGGAGACGAAAATTTAATAGTCATGGGTGGCTGCAATTCGAGTGTAGGAAAATGAAGAGAAGGAAACGTAGTAGGTGAATATGGATTGGGGCTAAGAAATGAAAGAGGAAGCTGCCTGGTAGAATTTTGCACAGAGCACAACTTAATCATAGCTAACACTTGGTTTAAGAATCATGAAAGAAGGTTGTATACATGGAAGAACCCTGGAGATACTAAAAGGTATCAGATAGATTATATAATGGTAAGACAGAGATTTAGGAACCAGGTTTTAAATTGTAACACATTTCCAGGGGCAGTTGTGGACTCCGACCGCAATCTATTGGTTATGACCTGTAGATTAAAACTGAAGAAACTGCAAAAAGGTGGAAATTTAACGAGATGGGATCTGGATAAACTGAAAGAACCAGAAGTTGTACAGAGTTTCAGGGAGAACATAAGGGAAAAATTTACAGGAATGGAGGAAAGAAATACAGTAGAAGAAGAATGAGTAGCTTTGAGGGATGAAGTAGTGAAGGCAGCAGAGGATCAAGTAGGTAAAAAGACGAGGGCTAGTAGAAATCCTTGGGTAACAGAAGAAATATTGAATTTAATTGATGAAAGGAGAAAATATAAAAATGCAGTAAATGAAGCAGGCAAAAAGGAATACAGACGTCTCAAAAACGAGATCGACAGGAAGTGCAAAATGGCTAAGCAGGGGTGGCTAGAGCACAAATGTAAGGATGTAGAGGCTTATCTCACAAGGGGTAAGAGAGATACTGCCTACAGGAAAATTAAAGAGACCTTTGGAGAGAAGAGAACCACGTGTATGAATATCAAGAGCTCAGATGGCAGCCCAGTTCTAAGCAAAGAAGGGAAGGCAGAAAGGTGGAAGGAGTATATAGAAGGTTTATACAAGGGCGATGTACTTGAGGACAATATTATGGAAATGGAATAGGATGTAGATGAAGATGAAAAGAGAGATATGATACTGCGTGAAGAATTTGACATGCACTGAAAGACCTGAGTCGAAACAAGGCCACCGGAGTAGACAACATTCCATTGGAACTACTGACGGCCTTGGAAGAGCCAGTCCTGACAAAACTCTACCATCTGGTGAGCAAGATGTATGAAACAGTCGAAATACCCTCAGACTTCAAGAAGAATATAATAATTCCAATCCCAAAGAAAGCAGGTGTTGACAAATGTGAAAATTACCGAACAATCAGTGTAATAAGCCACAGCTCCAAGGTACTATCACAAATTCTTTACAGACGAATGGGAAAACTAGTAGAAGATCAGTTTGGATTCCGTAGAAATACTGGAACATTTGAGGCAATACTGACCTTACGACTTATCTTAGAAGAAAGATTAAGGAAAGACAAACCTATGTTTCTAGCATTTGTAGACTTAGAGAAAGCTTTTGACAATGTTGATTGGAATACTCTCTTTCAAATTCTAAAGGTTGCAGTGGTAAAATACAGGGAGCGAAAGGCTATTTACAATTTGTACAGAAACCAGATGGCAGTTATAAGAGTCGAGGGGCATGAAAGGTAGGCACTGGTTGGGAAGGGAGTGAGACAGGCTTGTAGCCTGTCCCCGATGTTTTTCAATCTCTATATTGAGCAAGAAGTAAGGGAAACAAAAGAAAATTTCGGAGTAGGTATTAAAGTCCATGGAGAAGAAATAAAAACTTTGAGGTTCGCCGATGACATTGTAATTCTGCCAGAGACAGCAAAGGACTTGGAAGAGCAGTTGAATGGAACGGACAGTGTCTTGAAAGGAGGATATAAAATGAACATCAACAAAAGCAAAACGAGGATAATGGAATGTAGTCGAATTAAGTCGGGTGATGCTGAGGGAATTACATTAGGAAATGAGACACTTAAAGTAGTAAAGAAGTTTTGCTGTTTGGGGAGCAAAATAACTGATGATGATCAAAGTAGAGAGGATATAAAATGTAGACTGGCAATGGCAAGGAAAGCGTTTCTAAAGAAGAGTAATTTGTTAACATCGAGTATTGATTTAAGTGTGAGGAAGTCATTGCTGAAAGTATTTGTATGGAGTGTAGCCATATATGGAAATGAAACATGGACGATAAATAGTTTGGACAAGAAGAGAATAGAAGCTTTTGAAATGTGGTGCTACAGAAGAATGCTGAAGATTAGATGGGTAGATCACATAACTAATGAGGAAGAATTGAATAGGATTGGGGAGAAGAGAAATTTGTGGCACAACTTGACTAGAAGAAGGGATCGGTTGGTAGGACATGTTCTGAGGCATCAAGGGATCACCAATTTAGTATTGGAGGGCAGCGTGGAGGGTAAAAATCGTAGAAGGAGACCAAGAGATAAATACACTAAGCGATTCAGAAGGATGTAGGTTGCAGTAGGTACTGGGAGATGAAGAAGCTTGCACAGGATAGAGTAGCATGGAGAGCTGCATCAAACCAGTCTCAGGACTGGAGGCCACAACAACAACAACAACAACAACAACAACAATAATAACATCTGAATAACAAACCCGAATGTGGCGGCGTTATTCCTACCTACCACGTGCGGCTGCACTGACATACTAATCTACATCTACATCTACATTTATACTCCGCAAGCCACCCAAAGGTGTGGCGAAGGGCACTCTACATGCCACTGTCATTGCCTCCCTTTCCTGTTCCAGTGGCGTATGGTTCGCGGGAAGAAGGACTGGCGGAAAGCCTCCGTGCTCGCTCGAATCTCTCTAATTTTACATTCGTGATCTCCTCGGGAGGTATAAGTAGGGGGAAGCAATATATTCGATACCTCATCCAGAAACGCACCCTCTCGAAACATGGACAGCAAGATACACCGCAATGCAGAGCACCTCTCTTGCAGAGTCTGCCACTTGAGTTTGCTAAACATCTCCGTAGCGCTATCACGCTTACCAAATAACCCTGTGACGAAACGGGTCTTCTTTGTATCTTCTCTACCTTCTCTGTCAACGCGGTCTGTACGGATCCCACACTGATGAGCAATACTCAAGTATAGGTCGAACAAGTGTTTTGTAAGCCACCTCCTTTGTTGATGGACTACACTTTCTAAGGAATCTCCCAATGAATCTCAACCTGCCTTACCAACAATTAATTTTTTATGATCATTCCGGTTCAAATTGTTCCGTACACATACTCCCAGATATTTTACAGAAGTAACTGCTACCAGTGCCTGCACGAGGTGCCTATCCGCTGCAGATCTTCCTGCATTTCGCTGCAATTTTCTAATGCTGCAACTTCTCTGTATACTACAGCATCATCCGCGAAAAGCAGCATGGAACTTCTAGGTCATTTATATATATTTTGAAAAGTAATGGTCCCATAACACTCCCCTGTGGCACGCCAGAGGTTACTTTATCGTCTGCAGACGTCTCTCCAATGAGAACAACATGCTGTGTTATGTTTGCTAAAAACTCTTCAATCCAGCCATACAGCTGGTCTGATATTCCGTAGGATCTTACTTTGTTTATCAGGCGGCAGTGCGGAACTGTATCGAACGCCTTCCGGAAGTGAAGGAAAATGGCATCTACCTGGGAGCCTGTATATAATATTTTCTGGGTCTCATGAGCAAATACAGGGAGTTGGGTCTCACACGATCGCTTTTTCCGGAGTCCATGTTGATTCCTAGAGAGTAGATTCTTGGTTTCCAGAAATGACATGACACGCGAGCAAAAAACTTCTTCTAAAATTCTACAACAGATCTATGTTAGAGGTATAGGCCTATAGTTCAGCGCATCTGCTCGACGACCCTTCTTGAAAACTTGGACTACCTGTGCTCTTTTCCAATCATTTGGAACCTTCCGTTCCTCTAGAGACTTGCGGTACACGGCTGTTAAAAGGGGGGCAAGTGCTTTTGCGTACTCTGTGTAGAATCGAATTGGTATCCCATCAGGTCCAGTGGACTTCTCTCTGTTGAGTGATTTCGGTCGCTTTTCTATTCCTTGGACACTTATTTCAATGTCAGCCACTTTTTCGTTCGTGCGAGGATTTTGATAAGGAATTGCAGTGCGGTCTTCCTCTGTGAAACAGCTTTGGAAAAAGGTGTTTAGTATTTCAGCTTTGCGCGTGTCATCCTCTGTTTCAGTGCCATCATCATCCCAGAGTGTCTGGATATGCTGTTTCGATCCTGTTACTGATTTAACTTAAGAACAGAACTTGCTAGGATTTTCTGTCAAGTCGGTACATAGAATTTTACTTTCGAATTCACTGAACGCTTCACGCATAGCCCTCCTTACGCTAACTTTGACATCGTTTAGCTTCTGTTTTTCTGAGACGTTTTCGCTGCGTTTAAGCTTGCAGTGGAGCTGTCTTTGCTTTCGCAATAGTATCCTAACTTTGTTGTTACACCACGGTGAGTTTTTCCCGTCCCTCACAGTTTTACTCGGCACGTACCTGTCTAAAACGCATTTTACGATTGCCTTGAACTTTTTCCATAAACACTCAACCTTGTCAGTGTCGGAACAGAAATTTTTGTTTTGATATGTTAGGTAGTCTGAAATATGCCTCCTATTACTCTTGCTAAACAGATAACCTTCCTCCTTTTTTTTTCATTACTATGCTGCAACGGTTTTATGACCACTGATTTCCTCTTCTGCGCTTACAGAGTCGAAAAGTTCGGGTCTCTTTGTTATCATTAGGTCCTAGATGTTATCTCCACGAGTCGGTTCTCTCTTTAATTGCTCGAGGTAATTTTCGGATAGTACACTCAGTATAATGTCACTCGATGCTCTGTTCCTACCACCCGTCCTAAACATCTGAGTGTCCCAGTCTGGTAAATTGAAATCTCCATCTAAGACTATAACATGCTGAGGAAATTTATGTGAAATGTATTCCAGATTTTCTCTCAGTTATTCTGCCACTAATGCTGCTGAGACGGCAGATCGGTAAAAGGAGCCAATTATTAACTTAGCTCGGTTGTTGAGTATAACCTCCACCCATAATAATTCACAGAAACTATCCACTTCTGTTTCACTTCAGGATAAACTACTACTAACAGCGAAAAACACGCCACCACCGGTTGCATGTAATCCATCCTTTCTAAACGCCGTCGGTGACATTGTAAAAATTTGGCAGAATTTATCTCTGGCTTCAGCCAGCTTTCCGTACCTGTAACGATTTCAGCTTCGGTGCTTTCTATCAGCGCTTGAAGTTCCAGTACTTTACCAACGCGGCTTCGTCTGCGTTGTATGTGTTCCAGCTTATTTTTGATATTCGATGAGAGTGATGTGCGTTCTGTTTTTATTCGATGAGTCATAACTTCTGCACTGGATATTTTTTCAGTCAGATGACTTTGTTAGTCGATATTTTACGCCACAGAGGATCTGAGCGTATGCAATATGATCTTTGCTTTTCACTAGAATTTTCGTTGCCCGTGTAGTCTTCGGGAGTAATTTTTACTGATGTTGATCACGCTGCTCAGCAGTCTCTGAATAAATGGCAGACCACAGAGATCCAAACGCAAACGATGTTGATTTTTGGAAATATGGTTTTGTAGAGATTGATTTCGGAAGTGTGAAAATATTCAGGTGTTGTTATCACTGCACTGCTTGGTCGCGCGTAATTTACGATGAGTTTCTGAAAGGCAAATTTTCGGTATGATTTTTCTTGATTGATTCTGGTCGGTTAGTTCTATCCACAACTTCTTTACCATTTCATTAACGAATTACATGGTAGAGTTATATTTTGTTGTAAAAAGTGAATTTTGTAAGGTTTTTGTAATAGATAAAAGTGAGTTTCACAATAAAGTTTTTAAATGTCAGTCTCTTCTGTATCATTCAGTAAGTTCAAATTTTTTCGTTATCTGATTACTAAAGTTTTATTTTAGTAATCGCGTGTCGCCGCACTGCACTCAGCGGAACATAGTTGCACAAGCTTAAAGTGTGACGTGCTTAGCAAAGATGTTTTTCCCTGGATCGCACTTAGACAAAGTTTTCTTTATCTGGTTTGCTGCTACGCTCCATTTTAACATTCACCACTTTCGAGCAGTACTGTGTTTCCTTTGCCACAAGGTAAGACACTAAAGTTTGTTAGGGCCAGTTTAACTTCACTGTTAGAACACAGTAAGATTATTTACAGTTAAGCATTTCATTTCAAATTATCGGAAGGGACAATTCCATTAAAGCTTAGTTCACATCTCATTTCTTTTATCAGACATTCTTACTCTTACAGTGCAGTGTTATATATTTGGGTGTGTGTCATTTAATCTTCGGAATAATACTTAGTTGTGATAAGTAAATTTGCAAGACATTTTAAAAGAAGCATTTTTGGACATTTATTTTTTAAAAGTTTTTATAATTTTACGCTGAATGTTTACTCTGTTAGATTATGTGTATTGGAATTTTAAGACACATACTGTGACGTCACGCACTGTAGCGTTATTCGCTACACTGCACAATACAGAGTTTCACAGGATAGTTTCTTTAGTATACAGTTTAGCTTTTCTAATTCTTTTACTAAAAGTTAAACGGAACAGAGTTACACAGTTTCAGACGTATTTAGCAACTCATTTCATCAGACAGCTTTTTCGTAAGCATACCACTTGCATTGTTCAGCTGAAAGAACGTTTGAATTACAATACATACACACACAAAGGTTAAGAATAGGAGCCCTGTATACAGAACAAAGCAAACAAAACAGTTACAGCTTATCTAAGTACAGGGTGATAATTATTGAACAATATGAAATAAAATCGTCATAACGTCTGATCGGTTTGCGTTAGGGCGCTCAACTGCACGGTTGGCCGCGGTGCATGATGGGAGTTAGTACGCGCCTTGTTGTTGTTTCGCTTAGCGAAGCCCACTTTCATCTGGATGGATTCAACAATGTGCAAAACTGCCGCATTTGAGGGACTGAGAATCCGCATTTTGCGATCGAGAAATCTCTCCACCCTCAACTGGTTGATGTGTGGTATGCAGTGCCCAGCCAAGGAATAATCGGTGCGATATTCCTTGATGGCACGATGACTATCGAACGGAGCGTGAAGGTTTTGGAAGATGATTTCATCCCCAGTATCCAAAGTGACCCTGACTTCGACAAGATGTGGTCCATGCAAGACGGTGCCCGACCCCATCAAATCAGGAAAGTGTTTCATGACCTGGAAGAGCACTTTTGGGAACGCATTCTGGCTCTGGGGTACCCAGAAGTCACTGGCATGGGCCTAGATTGGCCTTCATATTCTCCGGATCTGAATACACGCGACTCCTTTTTGTGGGGCCATATTATGAAAATAAGTACAGCAATAATCTCAAAACCTTTGCTGAGTTGAAAATAGCCATTCAGGAGGTCATCGACAGCACGTTTGCTGCATGCAGTCTAAGTAATGGTTGAGTTTCAGTGATCGGCAGTATAGTTATGCAGATGTGAAAAGTTTAACCCGATATAATAAAAAAATAGAGGGCAGCATCAGACTATAACCCTACCACTACTATTGTGATTTAGTATGCTTTTACCTAAATAACAGAAAACCCTGTCTGTATGGTGCCACGTATAACCCTTTACTAAATTTAATTTAGTTTTCAAATAAAGTACACTACGGGAAGATAGCTCTGTTAAGAAGGAAAAGCTAATCAATAGAGTTACCCTTCTTACTCGATGGTACCGTGTGTTGTGTCTAATGGATAAGACTATTCAATTCTTTTTCTAAGATCTTATACATCGGTTAGAAAGAAACGCAGTATGAATAGTATTACATTAAAGCTAGGACAACTCAGTTCCAAGTTCAGTTAGTGGTTTAAAATATGTACTAACGGTCGCCAGCCTATCCACGCAATAAAACAGCGAACTATTGGAATATCAGAAGTATGAATTTTGCCTACTTTCTTGCAACTAAATATTACTCCAGGTGAACAAAGTTGGTGCAGACACTGTAATTATTATGTTTTTAAAAGAGGAAAAGCCCAGTTGATAACTTCAAGGAAACTAAAAAAAATTTTGGCCAGTGAGGATGTTTAAAAAAGCACTTTCCGTAACCAGTCAACTTAAACACTAAAATACTTAGATACTAAAGCACACACTTTTTATACTGAACATTTCACTTCAAGAAAACCTCTCTCTTACTGGAATTTACTTTCAAAAGTTATTACTCTTTGTACTAACTCTGGACAGTCGTTAATAGATTGTAATAACTTTGCTTTACTCTGAATTTTACGTAAGTAAATTTTTACTACAACACTTGCAATAGTTAAGAAAACTTTTAAAACAAGAATAGTTTGACATTATTTCGCTGTAGTGTTTTATTACTCTAATTAAATGTATTATTACTCTAACTAAAATTTACATTACGCCTTTCAGTGAAAGAACTAAGACAACTTTCCTTTAACTATTGCTCAAGATGAAAATATTTATGAACCCTTTAACTTTATGATGCAAAATTACATTTAAATTCACTATATTCAATTTACACTCTTCCACCTCTGAGACGTAATTTCATTACTACAGGATTTAGTCCCTCACACATATATATCATTGTTTACAAAAAAAAAAAAACGATTTAAATGGTGCCCCTTTATACTAACTTAGCACTTCATAAATCTGTAAAACAGGATTCTCGGATTAATCAAACACAAGGAATGAACCGTATATAGATGTATGATTAGGATGAAATAACAGAGTAAACCTGTTTCTTTGAAGTTCAAGAATGATTACTCACTAATAAAACACAGTTTAAATTAATGGTGCACGCTGTACACAAGTTGGCTGCAGGCTTGGGTGTGGCGAACAATTATGACGGCTACACTACCCACAATAGGCCCTGAAAGTATCTTGCTGTATGGGCTCAATTTCTCTTCTTGGCGTCGTTCAGTTTTACATACAGTAGCCCAACAACTCGCAGCTATGCCATAAGCCGTTTGCAGTCTTCATCCGAGGCATTTTTGTGCAAGTTTGCAGGCAACGCTTCTCCTGGTCCTCAAGGGTGTTGCCTCAATCACTGCTGCCTACAGACTGTGTGACGTACTTCCCGCGCTTGCTCTAGGTAGCGCGTCAATTCGCCCTTGCCACATTTTCCACTCCACAGAGCTGCTTTCGCTTCAAACAAAAGCACATTGGCTTTTACATAACACCTATTTCTTACATTGTTCCTAAGCGTGACCATTTCTTACAATTTACAAATTGTTATCAACATAAACAGTTTATACACACAAATATTTTTAAACACAAATGTCATCAGAAAATTATTTAACGTAATAAACAGTTTACATAGTATTTTACATACATTACTCACGTACTATGCAAAGAACTTCAACCTGAAGTATAGCCCTCTTTGCTTTACTTATACAGAAAATATAGTCCAATAATCGAAAAATGTAAAGCAAATAAGTATAAAAAATTTAGATGAAGCATGATCAAATAGTGCCATAAGACCAGTCAAAAGACGAGTGACTTAAAAAAATAAAACAGCAATGAAGCAGAAAAAAGGAGATACAAGAGACCAACGAAGAACCTGTATCGACAATAGATGAATATTTCAATTAGAAATGGAAGTGGGCTTCCATTGGCAGACCCGTGAGTGAGCGAAGGATGCTGGTTCCTGACTTCACACAGAGTTTGTTCGCGTAAACACTGTGCTACGTATAGCGTACTCCAGCAAGTAAAGCGTGGACTTTCATTAGAGGTTTGCAAATTTGATCTGCAGTGCTGTTGCGGGGTCCTCGCGGTGTTTGCGAATTTGTTACGTGACTGCGTGTTTCGGCACAGCAGCTAATGCTCTAATTACCTGTTTTCGTCAATAATGATTGCGTGCAGTATTAACTGCCGTTTACTCCTCATAAACGCTGAGGATGAGTATTTACACGGATAGTGATCCGTTCCTCATCAAAAATTAATGTTCTGTATGTGATGAATTGTTGCCAGAGTAAAGCGCCTAGATCCCAAGGGAAGTAAGTGCAGTTTACCGCGTTGTTAGAAAATTGAGAACAAAGTTTAGCAAGCGGTATTCTCTTTGGTTGCATTTAAAAGGGTATGTAATGGGGTTTCCATTTTACTTATATACTGAGGTTGTGGTCTTCAGTTCGAACAGTGGTTTGATATGACTCATTACGCTAGCCTATCCTGTGCAAGCGTCATCATCTTTGTACAATTACTGCAACCTGTTTCCATTTCAACCGACTTACTGTGTTTATATGTTGGTCTCCCTCTCTCAGTTTTAGTACCCATTCCCCCTCCCCCAGAACAAAAAACCGCCCTCTATTACCTGATGTTTTGTCAAGTTACGCCATAAATAAATTTTTCGCTAGTTTAATTCATTGCCTCATCATTGGCTATTCGATCAACCCGCCAAATCTTCAACGTTCTTCTGTTACAACACATTTCAAAAACTTCTATTCTCCTTCTACCTGAACATTTACCGTCTAAGATTCACTTACACACATTCCTTCAGAAAAGACGAAGTAATAGTTAAATTTATATTCCATATTAGCACATTTCTCTTATACATGAATGGTCTCTCGCTGTTGCCAATCTGTATTACATATCTTCGCTATTTCGGCCATCGTTGTTTTGCTACCCAATTAGCAAAGCTCGTCTATTACTTTTAGGATCTCATTACCTAATTTAATTCCCTTAGCGTCGCCTGATTTAATTCAACTTGCCGTTCATATTACAACTTCTTTCTGTTCAACTGCATCTCCAAGATCTTAGTACTACTGACCGCTCTGCGATGTCAAAAGTCACCCTCAAAACTTTTATTTCTGCTCCCTGAATTTTAACTGCCTCTCCAAATATCTCCTTGGTTTCCTTTGGTGCTTCTTCAGTGTATAGAATGAATAACATCGGGGATAGGCTACAATCCTGTCTCACTATTTATGTCAAAGACTGAAATCTTCAGAATAAATGCCACGTGATCCATTAAAGGAACTTCTTGTGTCCTAAACTTTTTGTATTCTAAATCGCGTAAGGACAATAAAAGTAAGTAAGTTCTGAATTATTTTATAGTCCAGCAAAAATTAGAAAATAAATTCAATGCTTTACATTCGCAAAGCATTTACCCTGCTGACACGAGCGAGGTGGCGCAGTGGTTAGCACACTGGACTCGCATTCGGGAGGACGACGGCTCAATTCCGCGTCCGGCCATCCTGATTTAGGTTTTCCGTGATTTCCCTAAATCGCTCCAGGCAAATGCCGGGATGGTTCCTTTGAAATGACACGGCCGACTTCCTTCCCCATCCTTCCCTAATCCGATGAGACCGATGACCTCGCAGTTTGGTCTCTTACCCCAAAACAACCAACCAACCAACCCTCCTGACATCGTGCACCATTACATTCTGCTTGTTGGTACTGCTGTTGACATTGACGACCATGTTGGCAATACTCTCTGGGTCGTAGATGTACAGGGCGATCATAATTAAAGTTAAACATTCAAAATGCTGTAGAAGTAACTCCTCTGGTCAGAATGACGTCAAATTGCAATGAAATATTGTCATAGAAGGGGGAAAAAATTAGGCAGAAGGAAAGAAGTGTGAAAATTGATCAATAGATGGCGCTGTATGTGTTGTAATACGTGATTAAAAACAGCGGTCATGCACACGACCCATTAAGTTTGTATAAAAACGGTTTTTCCTCCTTTCGTGCCTTCGACGTTCTCCATGACTGTCTCATTGCAGGATGGCGCTCTGCATGTAAGGCTGTATTACAAGAATAATGACTGTGCACACGTCGCTCTGTAGAAGTCCCGAACACTGAAGGGTTTGAAAAAACGCGTTGACCCGATGACTGCCGTGGGCCTGGAGACAATGATTCGCAAATTCGAAAACAATGGGTTCTTTTGGTGTATAAATCGGTAGAGAGAGGAAACGAACTGATTCGACGTCAGTTGAAGCAGTGGCCACAGCAATGCAGGAGGAGACGAGTGTTGGTGTCCACGGAGAAGTAGCCGAGCATTGGACATACCCGAGAGCACGGTGCGTAAAATCCTACGAAACATCCATTCAAAATTACCCATGTGCACGAGTTGCTTCCTGTTGACCTGCGAGCAAGAGACGCCTTTGCTTTAGAATTTCTTGCTTCTGTGGAAGTGAACGACGATTGGCCGTGAAAGATTTTGTGCACAGACGAAGCCAACTTCCATCTGACAGGATATGTCAGTACACGGAATTGTCCGATATGTGCAACGGAAAACACACACGCAAATCAGCCAGTACCACTTCATCCTGAAAAGGTCGCTGTGTGGCGCGGGTTTATCTTAATCCGTGTGACTTCTGGTTGTGGGACTATCTGAAAGATGTTGTGTTCAGTGTTCCGATTGCAAATTTACCTGCATTGAGGGCACGCATTGCACAACAAAACCTGAACGTGACCAAGGAAACGCTTCGATCAGGAACATGCTCTTTCTCGATTTCAACCTGTTGCAGAAAACGGTGTACAGCATATTTATTGAACATGTTTTGCGCCAGTCACAGGGAAATTAACAATCCGATTTGATTCTGATTGATGCTTTTTATGAGGTTTTTGGCCTCTGGACACTTATAAACCGATGTGATTGATTCTTTTTATGCGGTTTTTGGCCTCAGGACATTTAAAACCCGATGTGAGTGATGCTTTTTATGAGGTGTTTGAGCTCAGGATAATTAGAAACCGATATTTCCATCCGATGTGATAGGACCATGCCGTGGCGGATGGGGTTACGTAAATAAACAGTATCACACCTGTACAGCCATGCACACTGAGTTGCACAGTTTGTTTAATGTGAAACGTGCACCTTAGGTATTGTTTTGTGATTCATTCGTCATTTGTAGTCGTATTAAATTACGATGCATACAGCGCCATCCATTGCTACATTTTGTAACTATTTATTTTTCTTCTGCCATACGTTTTCACCCGTCTCCGATAATATTCCGTTTCAGTTTGACGTCATTCTGACCAGTGGTGTTATTCCTACAGCGGTTTGAAAGTTTAACTTTTATTATAATCACCCTGTCTGTGTCCGCCCCTGGTAGCAGAGTGGTCAGCGTGACGGAATGTCATACCTAACCGCCTGGTTTCGATTCTCGGCTGAGTCGGAGATTTTCTCCGCTCAGGGGCTGGGTGTTTTGTTGTCCTAATCATCATGATTTCATTCCCATCGACACGCAAGTCGCCGAAGTGGCGCAACTTGAAAGACTTGCACCCGGCGAACGGTCTATCCGACGGGAAGCCCTAGCCACACAGCGTTTGTTTACCCTGTATGAAAAACTCGTGGTGGATTGGTCGTATGAAGCACAGTAAGTTCTTTTATTTTATATGTTTTATCTTCAGTTTGTGGGGACGGCAAGGGAGTTCCTTTGGAAGCACAGCCTGTCCATGCTTCCCATATGATTCTGGCCACGGATCAAGTTCCTCAGAAATCTCGTTTGTTGAAAAGCATCCACTAGATACTGTGTATGTATTTCACTATATTCGTAATAGGCTGTTTCAAGTGTTAAACTGTTTTAAATTTACATAGTTTCCAACAGTGTGTACCTGTACGAAGTTACGCTGACATCCGTCCATGTCTTCCGAGCGCTTCGCTTTCTTTGCCATGCGGTGTATAATCCTTTAGATCAGCGAATTGTTTATGAAAAGTAATGTTTCGAGCACGTCTCTGTATACGAGCGAAACGTAGACAGTGTGGAAGCCAGCAATGAACAGCGTACAAGCCTTTGAAATGTGGCTTCGCAGAGAACTGCTGAAAATCAGATGAACTGAAACACATTCAGTAAAGACGTCCTGCCAAGAATCAAGGACAGCAAAATGCCTAATAGGAAACACAATGAATCAAAGATATACGAGGGCGCTTCAAACGAAAATTTTTATTAATTATTTATTTTATTTATTTTATTTATTTATTTATGCATTTATTTTACCTGGCAAGATTAGGGCCTTCAGGCCCTCTCTTACACCTAACCAGGCATACTCAGGTTGAACGAGTTACAGTTTCTACTTAACATTAAGGACATATAGCCTATTATGCAGTATTGATGTTAAACAAAAAAATAGATATTATAACAGTAGTACAATGATAATTATAACAATAAAAAATAATTATAACAATCAATAATAATAATAATAATAATAATAATAATAATAATAATAATAATAATAATAATAATAGTAATAATAATAATAATAATAATAATAGTAATAATAATAATAATAATAATAATGACTATGTATATGAAAGTAAACATACTTTTCTTTTCTGAATGTCAGTCCCATTGTTAGTTGGGAATTTTCTCGTTATGTTCTTGCAGCTTGTGAGTTATTCTCATCGAGCAGAGACATAAAACGATAGAATGGGGTGAAAGAGATATATAAGAGGTAGATAGGTTAGAGGAAGAGAAATAGAACGGTAAAATTCGAAGCTGTGATGGAGAGGAGAAAGAAAGAGATGGGAGGGGCACAAGAATGGTGGTTATACCGTCCCTAATATGTAAGCTTTGAGTTCCCTCTTGAATGTTGAGTAGTTCTGGATAAGACGCAGATCACAGGGGAGCGCGTTCCATAGTCGTATGGCTGAGATGGAGAATGACACGGAGAAAGATTTTGTGTTATGTAAAGGTACAGCCAAGATGATAGACGTATCCGATCTGGTGTTGCGATTGTGGAATGATGATAGGTGTTTAATGTGAGAAGATAAGTATTGGGGGCACCAGTGGCTAAGAAATCGATGAAGTAAGCACATCGTGTGGAGATCGCGTGCCGTATGTGGGCGTATCCAACCTAGCTGGGAGTATGACGGACTGATATGATCATACAACCGAATATTGCACACGTATCTAACGCAAGCATTCATCACTAGCTCCAGGCATCTAGAATTTTCACTATTTGTGCCGTGTTGAACTACATCGCAGTAGTAAAGATTAGGCAAGACTAGTGTTTGGACTAATTTTTGTTTAACATGGGTTGGAAATATTTTTCTATACTTTTGAATTGCATGTAGGGAGGAGAGAAATTTCCGGCAAGCTGTGACTGTTTGTTCTTCCCAGTTTAGGTGTTCATCCAAGATTATTCCAAGGTCTTTCACTGTTTTTTGGTATGGTAGTTGGGTACCATTGAGGAGTATTTTAGGGACTGTTTCGCGAAAGTACCGGCTGATTAACTTTGGATGAGATATAAGTATGACCTGGGATTTCTTGGGGTTTAGTTTCAGACCTAGGTTCTGTGCCCATCGAGAAACAGAGCAAAGATCTGCGTTCATACTCGCTACTGCGCCAGCAATGTTTTTGGGGCTTGCACTTATTATATTATATTATTTATTACTATGAAAACGAGGGAAAGTCCCCACGGCGTGTAGTTCACGTATTTTGCCGATTCAGAAGTGTGTGGATACCTTGTGAGAAGATTTATCTTCATTGAGAATGCAACAACTTGTACACCGTCGATTCTGAAACATTTGCCTCTCAACGGTTCTTTGAGCCTTCTGAACACGCGAGTCGCTCGGGGCTAAGTTTTGGAAGTAGAATAGTATTCGGGACATTTAAATTTCATATGCTGCATTGTTGGGACGAGCATTGTCGTGACACAACGAAACACGATCCTCGTCGTTTACTGCTGATTTCAGGGCGGATGGCATTTCGTAGTAGATTTAAGTACGAATTACTGGTCACCCCTTTCTTCTTGTATCGGATAAGACAGTGAGCATGACTTTTCCTGCCGAAAAGCTGAGTGCGTAAATTTTTTGCTGTTGAAGAAGAATTACGGGGGCATTCTTTGCTCGATCTTGCCGCTTCGTGTGGGTGTAGTGCACCCAGGTTTCATCACCTGTGACAGTTGTGTCCAGAAACGATGCTAAAGTTTCTCACAGGCATCGACGCGAGGATCTCCCTGTCCAGCAGTGAACTGGCGTGGCACCCATCTTGCGGAAAATTTATTGAATGCAACACATCATGGAAAATATTGTGTGCTGAACCAAAACTTAGTTCTTCCGTTCACAGTAATACATCAGCTTCCCTTCACAAGTTCTTCCACAGCGGCAATGCCTTCGTTTGTGACTGCGCGGTGTGACTGGCCGAAGCACAGAGCCTCTTTTCCAAAGTTACACCTTTTTTTTAAACGTCCTACACCACTGAGTTGTTGCACGGACCTACACGAATCACTACAATACAGGTTGTCACTCGGCGCGCTAGCTGATGGGAAATGCCATCATCTCGAACTGCACGAATGTTATTAAGACATGAGTTGCAACAGCGACCATTTTCCACATTTGCACATCCGTATTACACTCCACGTGTTCCCGTTCTGTCATCACTAAGCCAGGTCATTGCTATATAAGAAACGTCCAGTGGTTTCACCAATCAGTTTCTGAGGAAAATTTTCGAATATCTTAAGGCAGACATGTTTTGAAAACAGAGAGGAATTGGTATGGGGATGCTGCCGACAGAAACAATGAGGCCATGCCCTACCTTTCTTACTCAGGCGGTAACTTAGAGAGCGAGGACGAACTTGCTCGTTCGCAGCTTTGGAAATGAATTCTCGGGATGAAATGTGTAATGGAAGCGAAAGCGGTGCGCTGTCTTGCCATCATAATTCTTGGCAACGCTGTCAGCTCGAGCACAAGGCAACGTTTCAACGCTTCGTAACGACGCGCCACCAGCCATAGTCGGTTTCCCCATACAGCACATGTGGCAAACGCCACGGGCCCCGCACTCTCAAGGCCTTGCAGAAACACTTCCCAGTTTTAGGGGACGAAATAACGAATGCTTCACCAGATGTTAAAGCACAGCAATAAACAGATGATTTATGCCTTTTTTCTACACATCAAGTTCTTGAAATTCTTTGCCTAGCTTCAATGTTAGCCACTTCGCTAGTTATCTCCATGTAGCGCAAACTTGTGTTTCTTTGCTTGCGACACATATCAGAGTTAAGTACTATAATTGTCTTATTGTAACAAAACTCATTAATTCGAGTTGTTTGTTGGTCTAGCAAACCGAGTATACAGGATTCCTAGGCGCAACACACACCCAAATATTTTCTTGATCATGTAAAATGGCTCTGAGCACTATGGGACTTAACATCTATGGTCATCAGTCCCCTAGAACTTAGAACTACTTAAACCTAACTAACCTGAGGACAGCACACAACACCCAGCCATCACGAGGCAGAGAAAATCCCTGACCCCGTCGGGAATCGAACCCGGGAACCTGGGCGTGGGAAGCGAGAACGCTACCGCACGACCACGAGATGCGGGCTCTTGATCATGTACAAGGGCCTCTTCCACCCAGTCATCTATTATGGATGCCTCTCACATCACGGTGCTGCTCAACGTGTACTTCATAAACTAAGATACGGTACAGTTCGACGCTTGCTCATGTGCCTTGGAGTAATGCAATCGATTTACTAGTAGAAGCTGCTGAACCGACGCTGTATGTTCGATGTCAATACTTGACGAAGAAATTTCGTTACCAAAAGAGTCAGTAACCCAATAGCAAATAAACCAGCCTTCAAAGCGAAATGAAGGACAATCTTCCCCTCATAACGCCTACGTCAGAAATTAGGATCCTGTACCCTGTTCTTGTGGCATCATTGGACTCAATGCGCACCACCGACAGCTGAATTCAAATGGATAACGACATAGTCCCATCTGGAATTCAGTTCCGATATCAGCTGGAAAATATTACTGTTTCAGTTATATGAATCACTGATTTGTCATAATCAGTTCAGCTTTGAATGCTTAAGTTGTTCGTCGCACTTCGTTCATTTGTATACTGATGCCTCTCAATATCGACTCGTCAGCAGGTTGTTCAGTTTTTAGTGCGGAAGCAAAAGCGATTCGTGTGGTTTTCACATTTGGTTTCGTGTCAGGCTCCAGTACAGCTTAAGTTGCCACCCGTCCCGATACATCGGGACCGTCATAGTTATGGACGTTCGTGTCCCGACTCTGCTGTGTCGAGAGGATCCCCCTAGTTGTCACTGTGGCGCAAACATGGTTCACATGGCTCTGAGCACTATCGGACTCAACACCTTAGGTCATAAGTCCCCCAGAACCGAAGGACATCACACACACCCATGCCCGAGGCAGGACTCGAACCTGCGACCGTAGCAGTCCCGCGGTTCCGGCCTGCAGCGCCAGAACCGCACGGCCACCGCGGTCGGCGGCGCAAACATGACGGTGGCCCACATATTGTTGGAATGTCCTCTTTTAACCGCCCTCAGGCAAACTTTTAATCTCCTAGGTGATTTATCATCTCTTTTAGGTGACAATGTCTCTATGGCAGATCGGGTTTTTAAGTTTTAGACGCGCAAACGGCTAACGTCACTCTCTTTTGTGCTGTATATTTTACTTAGTTATGTGTTGTCATTCGACTCCACCCTAATCTTTTAGGCTGGAGGTTTTAACTTGTTGCAAGTGGCTGGCTCATCCTTTTGTTTTCGTGATCAGCCAGCCACAGATCTCTGCTGTACAGTTTTATTTTTTGTCGCTGTGCTCCATTTTCCATGTTGACCTTGGGGCTTTTCTTCCGCGGATTTTTCTTTTTTTTAGTGCTCAGCTTGACTGGTGGATGGTTTAAATATGCTCTGTGTGTTTCTGCAACAAGGGACCGATGACCTTTGTAGTTTGGTTCCTTTAATCTTTAAACCAACCAACCAACCAATGCCGACAAGACCCAATTTTTTCCCGATTTTGCAAAATATGCTACGATCTTGGCTCAAGTTTTATTAATGTCAGTAAGTACATGGAAGAGCAGTTGAACGGAATGGATAGTGTCTTGAAAGGAGGATATAAGATGAACATCAACAAAAGTAAAACGAGGATAATGGAATGTAGTCGAAATAAGTCGGGTGATGCTGAGGGAATTAGATTAAGAAATGAGACACTTAAAGTAGTAAAGGAGTTTTGCTATTTGGGGAGCAAAATAACAGATGATGGTCGAAGTAGAGAGGATATAAAATGTAGACTGGCAATGGCAAGGAAAGCGTTTCTGAAGAAGAGAAATTTGTTAACATCGAGTATAGATTTAAGTGTCAGGAAGTCATTCCTGAAAGTATTTGTATGGAGTGTAGCCATGTATGGAAGTGAAACATGGACGATAAATAGTTTGGACAAGAAGAGAATAGAAGCTTTTGAAATGTGGTGCTACAGAAGAATGCTGAAGGTTAGATGGGTAGATCACATAACTAATGGGGATGTATTGAATAGAACTGGGGAGAAGAGAAGTTTGTGGCACAACTTGACTAGAAGAAGGGATCGGTTGGTAGGACATGTTCTGAGGCAGGGATCACCAATTTAGTATTGGAGGGCAGCGTGGAGGGTAAAAATCGTAGAGGGAAACCAAAAGATGAATACACTAAGCAGATTCAGAAGGATTTAGGTTGCGGTAGATACTGGGAGATGCAGAAGCTTGCACAGGATAGAGTAACATGGAGAGCTGCATCAAACCAGTCTCAGCACTGAAGACCACAACAATAACAACAAGTTCATGTTGACACGGTGGTCTCACAGATGGCGTTGTATGTTCGTATCCTGTGCCGACGACGTCATCATTCGAGAAAAAAAAAAGTCCACCTCAACAGCTGAATGAGCAGCGGGACGGAGTGGCATGCAAAGGGGCCCGGGTTCGATTCCCGGCTGGATCGGCGATTTTCTCCGCCCAGGGACTGTATGTTGTGTTGCCTTCATCATCATCGTCTCATCCCTATCTACACGCAAGTCGCCGATGTGGTGTCAACTAAAAAAGACAAGCACCAGGCGACCGGTCTACCCGACGGGAGACCCTAGCCACACGACGACAGTGTATCACTTCACCAGTGATACAGGCCTGGAACTATTTAATCAGCGCTACGCGGCACAGTCGATCAGTTCCCATTTGAATAGTGATCTGATAAGATCTTTCTAAACGTAATACGAACAGCGACTGCAGGTTACTAGTGTTTGTAATGTTTACTGCGGGTATATATGGCGTGAAGTGTATAGTTACTAGTGTTTGTAATGTTTACTGCGGGTATATAGGGCGTGAAGTGTATAGTTACTAGTGTTTGTAATGTTTACTGCGGGTATATAGGGCGTGAAGTGTATAGTTACGCGTACTTCGATGATAAGGGTGGCTGTCGACTGTTAACTGATTAATAAACTTGTATTGTCATAGCTTACGGAGATACCCAAGGATGGATATTACGCTAAAGAGTGGTCTTATGACAAGAAAGGTCGTCGGATCAGGAAGCATTGTGTGAAATTCGTAGCTGTTATCTCAGTAACTCACTGAGGTAAGGTAGATGTGAGGCATCACAAATCTGCGAAGAATCATACAAACAGATTCTCAGTAGCAACGACATCAAAGCTTATTTCTACATTTATAGTTAAAGAAAATACCCAGGAAGAACTGCTCGTTGCTGCCGCACAACTAACAACAGCAAATAAAGTTGTCAAGCATAGTCCGACCTACAATTCCCATGACTCTACAGTAAAACTGAATGCCACATTTTATCCTGACTCCAAAGGCGCCGCAAAGCAGTCTACAGCCAGGACAAAAGCTAAAGCGATTGTTAAAAATATTCTCGCACCACATTGTGTCCGAATGCATAAAACAATTGCAAGAAGTTTCATTTTACGGCATAGGCACCAACGCTTCGAAACAAAAAGCTGGAAAGATGTTTCCTTCAGTTAAATATTTTACTGAAGCTGACGGAATCCAGTAGAAGCTGTTGAACTTTAATTCGCTAAAAAATAGAATATCGGTGACAATTGCAAAGTTTAGTCTAGACACTTTAAGACAACTGCAAATGCCATTAGATAAATTAATCGCTTTTTGTGGAGACAATACCAGTACCAACATCGGAGGGCTTCACCGACGCTGCCAGCGGAATGTGTTTCACCGAATTAAAGAAGAAATAAGAAAAATGTAGAAGGAATTAGATGCGCTGCCTACATTCTCCACAAAACAATATCAGGCACTGCTTGAGTCTTAACTGTCAAAATTGAAATAATGGTCATGAAAATATTCGAATATGTTTCAGTATACACGCCAGAATAGAGAAATTGAAAGGTTCTGCTTAAATATTAATGGCAATCATCAGACTCTTCTGTCTCACACCAAAGAAGATCGTTGTTGTTAATGCCCGCAGTTGAGAGAATTCTTAAGCTTTCGATTCCATTACAGTTTTTTGACGCCGAAGACAGACCACCTAAAATAATTTCAGATTTTCTCAGTAGTCCATCAATGGAGCTTACTTCATGTTTCCGGTCAAACTTGGCTCTGTTTGAAAACAAAATTGAAAAGCGCGCAGAAGATTAAAATCTCGATAACTGAAATAACGTATGCATGAGGACTGTCAAGTTACTCTAATGAGAGAGATGTAGTACCGGCCTTGAAGTTGTGAGAGCAGGTCATAGGCCGTGCCTGGTCCGCGGAATTCCAGATTCGAGTCCTGGCCCGAAACGCTGTTTTAATCGGACAGGAAGTTTGAGGTCAGCGCACACTCCTCTGCAGAGAGATAAGTCGTTTTGGTTACCAACGATAACAACCTGTTTCATTGAGATACAGAGTATTTCACAACGTTTTGACGATTTCAAATTTGAATAACGCGCGCTGTAAACAAGATGGAGGGAGGGTGGCGCCGTCTATTGGTAGTGCTCAGTGTCAAGTTTCATTCTATATACAGGTCAGCAATCATGTCGCACTGGTCGAAGCAACGTAGTGTTTTCGCTACGGCGAATGTGCCGTGCTCGTGAATCATGCCATTCGTTAGCATTTAAACATTCAGCCGCCATATCCAACTCTTGCTCACGGAACAATACAGAATTGGGTAAGAAAGTTCCGCGCAAATGATGGTGCATCGAGCCGAAAGTCAATCGGCCTTTGGAACACCATCCGAACTCCCGATAACATCGAACGTGTGGGCAGCAGTTTACAGTCAAGCCCTTCTCATTCGTAACGAAAAAGCACCAAAACGCTGAACATGCCACTCTTCCAACAAGACTTTGTGTAAGTTCTCCGTGAAGCGTTTGGTATCCACATAACTTCCACAAGCGTTTGTGTCGATTGACCGTCTCCCTCGCCTAATTTAACGTGCCGGACTTTTACCTATGTGATTATTTGAAGGCGAGAAAGTATTCCGAGCACCCGAGAAGTTTGCAGCAGTTAAAGGATCCAATTTACGAAGAAATTTCCAGAATTCCTCCACCAGTTGCGAAAGATGTGTTCAAAAACTGAATCAAAGGTCTAGAGCATTGTGTAGGTGCTTATGGCGATTTGTCCTATTTAGTATTTTAGAATAAACTCCAATAAATATGTATCTTGTGTAAAATGTTCAACTTTAGATTGTGTGTTATTCAAATTTGAAATCATCAAAACATTGTGAAACACCCTGTATGTAATTTCAAGATATGACGTTATAAGTTTGAAACTATTTCTACATCTACATCTTCATGGATACCCTGCAAATCACATTTAAGTGCCTGGCAGACGGTTCATCGAACCATCTTCACAATTCTCTAATATTCCAATCTCGTATAGCGCACGGGAAGAACGAACACCTATATCTTTCCCTACGATCTCTGATTTCCCTATTTTATCATTGTGATCATTTCTCCCTATGTAGGTCGGTGTCAACAAAGTATTTTCACATTCGGAGAAGAAAGTTGGTGATTGGCATTCGTGAGAAGATTCCGTCGCAACGAAAAACGCCTTTGTTTTAATGATGTCCAGTCCAAATCCTGTATCATTTCTGTGACCCTCTCTCCCATATTTCGCGATAATAAAAAACGTACTGCCTTTCTCTGAACTTTTTCGATGTACTCTGTCAGTCCTATCTGGTAAGGATACCACACCGCGCAGCAGTATTCTAAAAGACGACGGACAAGCGTAGTTTAGGCAATCTCTTTAGTATGTCTGTTACATTTTCTAAGTGTTCTGCCAATAAAACGCAGTCTTTGGTTAGCCTTCCCCACAGTATTTTCTATGTGTTCCTTCCAACTTACGTTGTTCGTAATTGTAATTCCTAGGTGTTTAGTTGAATTTACGGCCTTTAGATTTGACTGATTTATCGTGTAACCGAAGTTTAACGGATTCCTTTTAGCACTCATGTAGATGACCTCACACTTTTCGTTATTTAGGGTCAACTGCCAATTCTCTCAACATTCAGACATCTTTTATAAATCGTTTCGCAATTTGTTTTGATCTTCTGTTGACTTTATTAGTCGATAAACGACAGCGTCATCTGCGAACAACCGAAGACGGCTGCCCAGATTGTCTCCCAATTCGTTTATAGACAATGAACAGCAAAGGGCCTAAAACACTGCCTTGGGGTACGCCAGAAATCACTTCTGTTTTACTTGATGACTTCCCGTCAGTTACTACGAACTGTGACCTGTCTGACAGGAAATCACAAATCCAGTCACATAACTGAGACGATATTCCACAAGCACGCTATTTCACTACAAGCCGCTTGTGTGGTAGTGTCAAAAGCCTTCCGGAAATCCATAAATACATAATCGATCTGAAATCCCTAGTCAATAGCACTCAATACTTCATGTGAATAAAGAGCGAGTTGTGTTTCACAGGAACGATGTTTTCTAAACTCATGTTGACTGTGTGTCACTAGACGGTTCCTTCGAGGTAATTCATAATGTTCGAACACAATATATGTTCCAAAAACCTGCTGCATATCGACGTTAATGATATGGACCTAACTAAAATTAAGAACATTTTCGATATGCTTATAGACATTATAGATACACATACCATTTGCAAATTACTCGGTGTAGAGCGGAATGCTGTGGCGGCTACATGCAGAAAATAATTGCGGCGAAAACTCGCAAATATGGACCTTAAACGCCCAAAAATTTTCAATGATTATTAAGAATGGCTACGGCTGATTGTTATTGTTGGAAACTTGCACTACTGGGCAATTATGCCACAGGGATATCTACTTACTGCCTTTTCGTCTTGAGATGTTTATATTTTCCCACCTGTGCGTTGCAAATGTTTTGAGTGAAATGCCCAGTCGATGCGCAGTTGTTTTCACGTCAATTCTACCAACATTAAGAGTTGTTTAGTTCTCGGGGTTTTGTAAAATTCCTGGATTCATGTCTCGTCGCTTTGCAGCCTATTAAAAGGATTGCGGAAGACTCCCAAATAAATTCCAAAGTACAGTGCAGTTTTAATACCAATATATTTCCAGAACTCTGGTGTCCGAGCCTGGTGAGCTGTACCGGTTATATCACATGTACCCAAAGTTGACATCAAACGACACAGAGTTCACAACAATCAACAAACGAGTGAGCCTACAATACATTTGCTCGCAACCCTAGCCAAAAAACGAGTGCCCCAAGTCGCCTGCGTGACCTCTATTTATACTTTTGTTAAGAATTACCTACAATGAAAATTACAATTTTATGTAAAATCACAATTAAAAGTTAAAGCGAATATTAGCTACACATTGCTAAAAATTTACAATCACAGTGCTGAACAAGGTGAACTTATTTTCAACATAGTTACGAGTTAATATAACATTTTCTAACTAATTATGTTACAGGTAACAATTACATTTCTAAATTTGTTTATAACAAATCAACTAGTGCCTGAATTTTAGTGCTAACATATATCGGAGATTCAATTAACGTGCTTTATTTATATGTTCTATTCAAATTGTTGTAGTAGTAATTTTATAATGATAGGTTTACTGGTACATCCTGACCATGTGCTGTGGTTAGACACTGGACTCGCATTCGGGAGGACGACGGTTCAATCCCGCGTCCGGCCATCCTGATTTAGGTTTTCCGTGATTTCCCTAAATCACTCCAGGCAAATGCAGGGATGGTTCCTCTGAAAGGGCACGGCCGACTTCCTTCCCCATCCTTCCCTAATCCGATGAGACCGATGACCACGCTGTCTGGTCTCCTTCCCCAAACCAACCAACAACCAACCAACTGACCATGTGCTACATTTCTTTCGATTATTTACAGTATTAATTTCACATTTATATTGTGTTTCTCACATAAAAACAATGTTAAATGCTTTTGGCACATTCAAAATACACACAGTGGTTTTTGCACATATGGTTTAAGCAAATCATCGTTTTCGAATTATATGTATACTGAAATAGTGGTTATTTTTGTGTGTAATGGACAATTTGGACTGGCGTTTATCTTTAATGTTCTCCGAGGGGTTCTGATAAGTAGCAATGAGATACAGTAATATTTCAGTCTCTACAGAAAGTAACGTTTGGTGACGAATGTCGTGACGTCGCAGACACGGTTCCGGAGCTGCAGTGGACGTTCGTGGAGCAGGCGCTGAGCCCTGGACCCCCCGTGTCGCTGCGGTGCTCCGCCGCTGGAAGTCCGCCCCCGCAATTCACCTGGTACCTAGATGGACGCCCTCTTACCGCCGCCCGTCTCGGCCACAGGTCAGTAGCCAGCACCCTTCAATACGTATATACCGATTTGGAACAGCTCTGAAAGGCTAGCTCTCTGTGTTATTACAATGGGCTTCCATAAATTACTAAAGGTAGCTGTTGTTGTTATTGATGAAGGTAATGATGATGATGATGGTGATGATGTTGACGTTGTCTTCAGTCGGAAGACTAGTTTGATGCAGCTCTTCATGTTTGTCTATTCAGTGCAAGCCTCTTCATGTGCGCCGTGCCACGCCCGTACCGAGAGGGCGACAACATAGACACCACAAAGGGTGCAGCCACGGAGGAGGCCCATAAGCCGACGGGGAAAAACACTACAAAAACAGGATTTAAGAATTGACCGGAAAGAAACTTCTACTCCTTCAATTCCTGTCTTCTGCCTTTCCGTTGTAAAAGCGCGCTGTTACCACAGCGTCATTTCTACAGATTCATTTCGCCACGTGTAGCTTCATAAAGAAACGTTTACTGCCAGGCAGACGTCCATCGCTAACGTGGTTTCATTGTTTTTGTGACAACACTGCGCTCTATTGACACAGCTGCTGCCTAAGCATCTCGCCCACGTTCAACAATGGGATTCTTACTGCTTCTTCACTATACCTCCTTCGTCGTAAGAATAAACCTAATGTATGCGCTCCATGCCAATAAACGCATTGTTAGCTGAAGGTGCAGAAATGCCCAGTGCCCTACGATGGAGATTAATGACCGAAATATTTCTTGTAAGAAGACTTGCTGTAATTGACCACCCACTGATACCGAAACTCGGCAGATGGTTTCAAGAAGAGACGAATTACCAGAGAATAAACACTGCCCTAAAACTGGAACTCTGTAAAAGCTTCGTAAACGTAAAGGACATCATATCCAACCTCCCGATAACGCCAACGTATCCTAATTCAGAATACCAGTATAACGAAATAACTCCAGTAGCTGATGTCTTCCTCCCCTATAACAACAAGAAATGGTGCAGAACAGTTAATCAAAACCGTTATTGCTGATAATATACCGGAATACCTCCAGATTTATACTAAAAACTCCAAAACTCCATATAATGATAGAGTGGGTTGCGCTTTTCTACGTCCAAGCACAAATTACAAGGAACTGGTATCTCTCCCCACTGAAACCTCTAGTTTTTCGGCAGAAGCCAAAGCTATACTCGCAGCTTTAAATTATTCGTGGACCCTCACACCAAGAAGCATTCTGATTGTAACGCACTGAAGAAGGTAGCACCAATACTTATCCGCAGCTCGTGGTCGTGCGGTAGCGTTCTCGATTCCCACGCCCGAGTTCCCGGGTTCGATTCCCGGCGGGGTCAGGGATTTTCTCTGCCTCGTGATGACTGGGTGTTGTGTGATGTCCTTAGGTTAGTAAGGTTTAAGTAGTTATAGGGGACTGATGAACATAGATGTGAAGTCCCATAGTGTTCAGAGCCATTAGCACAAATACTTTCAGACACTTGCCATTCTCAAGAAATTAAATCTACTGGTAGTGGACATCATGAAAGCAACCAAAAAACGAATATACTGGAAAGAAGATGAAACTTACGTGCATCAAACATGCCAACGTCAAATATAATCAAATGGTCGATGAATAAGCGAAAAGTGCTGCTCAACACATTACTTTATAAATATCTTATTACCGTCATCAGACACGAAGACTACTTTATGTAGCAGAACAAAGCGACAATGGAACAACGAATATCAAGCTTCATTGCGCTTTAGGGGGAAATATTTTGGTCAGATATAGCCGAACATTCCTTCAAAGCACTCGTTCTTCGCAATTAAGGCGAACGAAAATTTTATGAACTCAATAATTCGAACGAGATTTAATCACGAATCTTTCCCTAGCCGTCTTCACCGATTAAGCGTCCTAGACAATCCTTATTGTGAATGTGATGGAATAACAGTGGGGGATATCAGTCACATTTTTTTCGAATGTAAACTACATGGAAAGCAAAAAATCGAATTTATTCAAGAATTAATAAGATGCCATAAAGCATTACCAATTACCGTACCAGACCTCCTGCAATCGAATAACATGTTGTTGTTGTGGTCTTCAGTCCTGAGACTGGTTTGATGCAGCTCTCCATGCTACTCTATCCTGTGCAAACTTCTTCATCTCCCAGTACCTGCTGCAACCTACATCCTTCTGAATCTGCTTAGTGTATTCATCTATTGGTCTCCCTCTACGATTTTTACCCTCCACGCTGCCCTACAATGCTAAATTTGTGATCCCTTGATGGCTCAGAACATGTCCTACCAACCGATCCCTTCTTCTGGTCAAGTTGTGCCACAAACTTCTCTTCTCCCCAATGCTATTCAACACTTCCTCATTAGTTATGTGATCTACCCATCTAATCTTCAGCATTCTTCTGTTCCACCACATTTCGAAAGCTTCTATTCTCTTCTTGTCCAAACTATTTATCGTCCATGTTTCACTTCCATACATGGCTATACTCCATACAAATACTTTCAGAAATGACTTAAATCTATACTCTATGTTAATAAATTACTCTTCTTTAGAAACGCTTTCCTTGCCATTGCCAGTCTACATTTTATATCCTCTCTACTTCGACCATTATCAGTTATTTTGCTCCGCAAATAGCAAAACTCCTTTACTATTGTAAGTGTCTCATTTCCTAATCAAATTCCCTCAGCATCACCCGATTTAATTTGACTACATTCCTTTATCCTCGTTTTGCATTTGTTGATGTTCATCTTATATCCTCGTTTCAAGACACTGTCCATTCCATTCAACTGCTCTTCCAAGTCCTTTGCTGTCTCTGACAGAATTACAATATCATCGGCGAACCTCAAAGTTTTTATTTCTTCTCCATGAATTTTAATACCTACTTCAAATTTTTCTTTTGTTTCCTTTACTGCCTGCTCGATATACAGATTGAATAACATCGGGGAGAGACTACATCCCTGTCTCACTCCCTTCCCAACCACTGCATCCCTTTCATGTCCCTCGACTCTTATAACTACCATCTGGTTTCTGTACAAATTGTAAATAGCCTTACGCTCCCTGTATTTTACCCCTGCCATCTTAAGAATTTGAAAGAGAGTATTACAGTCAACATTGTCAAAAGCTTTCTCTAAGTCTACAAATGCTAGAAACGTAGGCTTGCCTTTTCTTAATCTTTCTTCTAAGATATGTCTTAAGGTTAGTATTGCCTCACGTGTTCCAATATTTCTACGGAATCCAAACTGATCTTCCCCGAGGTCGGCTTCTATCAGTTTTTCCATTCATCTTTAAATAATTCGTGTTAGTATTTTGCAGCTGTGACTTATTAAACTGATAGTTCAGTAATTTTCACATCTGTCAACACCTGCTTTCTTTGGGATTGGAATTATTATATTCTTCTTGAAGTCTGAGGGTATTTCGCCTGTCTCATACATCTTGCTCACTAGATGGTACAGTTTTGTCAGGACTGGCTCTCCCAAGGCCGTCAGTAGTTCTAACGGAATGTTGTCTACTCCGGGGGCCTTGTTTCCACTCAGGTCTTTCAGTGCTCTGTCAAACTCTTCACGCAGTATCGTATCTCCCATTTCATCCGCATCTACATCCTCTTCCTTTTCCATAATATTGTCCTCAAGTACATCGCCCTCTATATACTCCTTCCACCTTTCTGCTTTCCCTTCTTTGCTTAGAACCGGGTTTCCATCTGAGGTCTTGATGTTCATACAAGTGGTTCTCTTATCTCCAAAGGTCTCTTTAATTTTCCTGTAGGCCGTATCTATCTTACCTCTCGTGAGATAAGCCTCTACACCCTTACATTAGTCCTCTAGCCATCCCTGCTTAGCCATTTTGCACTTCCTGTCGATCTCATTTTTGAGACGTTTGCATTCCTTTTTGCCTGGTTCATTTAGTGCATTTTCATATTTTCTCCTTTCATCAATTAAATTCAATATATCCTCTGTTACCCAAGGATTTCTACTAGCCCTCGTCTTTTTACTTACTTGATACTCTGCTGCCTTCACTAGTTCATCCCTCAAAGCTAACCATTCTTCTTCTACTGTATTTCTTTCCCCAATTCCTGTCAATTGTTCCCTTATGCTCTCCCTGAAACTCTGTACAACCTCTGGTTCTTTTAGTTTATCCAGGTCTCATCTCCTTAAATTTCCACCTTTTTGCAGTTTCTTCAGTTTTAATCTACAGGTCATAACCAATAGATTGTGGTCAGAGTCTACATCTGCCCCTGGAAAAGTTTTACAATTTAAAGCCTGGTTGCTAAATCTCTGTCTTGCCATTATATAATCTATCTGAAACCTGCCAGTATGTCCAGGCTTCTTCCACGTATACAACCTCCTTTTATGATTCTTGAACCAAGTGTTGGATATGATTAAATTGTGCTCTGTGCAAAATTCTACCAGGCGGCTTCCTGTTTCATTTCTTACTTCCACCTACCACGTTTCCTTCTCTTCCTTTTCCTACTACCAAATTCCAGTCACCCATGACTATTAAATTTTCGTCTCCCTTCACTACCTGAATAATTTCTTTTACCTCATCATACATTTCTTCAATTTCTTCGTCATCTGTTGAGCTAGTTGGCATATAAACTTTTACTACTGTAGTAGGTGTGGGCTTCGTATCTATCTTGGCCACAATAATGCGTTCACTATGCTGTTTGTAGTAGCTTACCCGCATTCCTATTTTCCTATTTATTATTAAACCTACTCCTGCACTACCCCTATTTGATTTTGTGTTTATAACCCTGTAGTCACCTGACCAGAAGTCGTTTTTCTCCTGCCGCCGAACTTCACTAATTCTCACTATATCTAACATTAACCTATCCATTTCCCTTTTTAATTTTTCCGACCTACCTGCCCGATTAAGGGATCTGACACTCCAAGATCCGAACCGTAGAACACCAGTTTTGTTTCTCCTGATAACGGCATCCTTTTGAGTAGTCCCCCCCCCCCCCCCCCGGAGATCTGAATGGGGGACTATTTTACCTCCGGAATATTTTACCCAAGAGGACGCCATCATCATTTAATCATACAGCAAAGCTGGATGCCCTCGGGAAAAATTACTGCCGTAGTTTCCCCTTGCTTTCAGCCGTTCGCAGTACCAGCACAGCAAGGCCGTTTTGGTTAATGTTATAAGGCCAGATCAGTCAATCATCCAGACTGTTGCCCCTGCAACTACTGAAAAGGCTGCTGCCCCTCTTCAGGAACCACATGTTTGTCTGGCCTCTCAACAGATACCCCTCCGTTGTGGTTGCACCTACGGTACGGCTATCTGTATCGCTGAGGCACACAAGCCTCCCCACCAACGCAAGGTCCATGGTTCTTGGGGGTGGGGGTGGGGGGGTTCGAATAACATACTAATCCTAAAAGTAATTATGAATTTTTTGGATAAAAGTAACCTCACTTTGTAAAACCCGTAAACACTGAAAGATAGCTCTATGGTCTTCAGACCAAAAGTCAAAATGAAAAAAAAAACACACACACAAAAAGAATCTGACGTAAACAAACACAAACGCGATGATTGGTCAGCAGCCGTAGCACAAGCAGTGCACTGATGTTTTTCCGCTCTTGGAAGTAGGTCCTACTTATCTATTAGATATTTTATTGCTATGTTGCTGTAAATGAAGTTTTAATATATGTACGGACACCCATCAACGTTTTTCTTAATCACACTTTAGCTACGAAGTTTTAATTTCAAAAATCGTGTACAGTCTTTGTAACTGCTTTTTGTGCTTTTGTGTGGTAAAACGTGCTCCGAATATGGGTGTCGCTGCTTCCTGCTCCGTAGTGAAATGTGTTCGTGGAATATTGTTAACAAATGGCAGGAAACAGTTTGTTCCTAACAATTTTCGCATGTTTACAGAGAAAATCTAGTATGAAGTTGCAAAGAGACGCGCGTGGTGTAATCGGTAACGATGGAGACTTTTATTTGGGTGTACTGTGGATAATCGCTGGCTCGAATATTCCTGACTGGGGCTTATGTTTTTAAAAACATTCAGCTTTTAGATATAAAATTCGCCAAATTTACGTTACTTACTAAAAATTTCATTTATCATTTTACGGAAAATGCACATCTTGTTTCTAATTACATATCGCATGCTAAATTCCAGTTTTCATTGCAAACATTAATTCTCAGTTATTGATATTTTATTAAATATTGTTAATAAAGCTTGTTTAGAACTTAAAAAAGCGTTACATATTTTTCGGACAAAAATTACAAATCAAAAACTTTTCGCTTGGACTGTGACCATTGTTTGACACCACAGATGTGGTTTCGCACGGGCCAGAATGATAAGCGTCGTTTCACATGGAAAATAATTTAACGGCATCGAACAGACCGTACAAAAGCTGCATTTCCACTGTTTCACCGTAAAACTGCAATCTGAACACAACAGGATTGATCTACATTTACATCTACATGGTTACTCTGCAACTGACACTTAACTGCATGGCAGAGGGTTCATCGAACAATTTTTAAACTACTTCTCTAGCATTGCACTCTCGATTGGCGCGTGGGACAAAGGAACAACTAAATCTTTCCGTTCGAGCTCTGATTTTTCTTATTTTATTATGATGATCGTTTCTCTCTACGTAGGTGGGTGTCAACAACATATTTTCGCTTTCGGAAGAGAAAGTTGACGATTGAAATTTCGTAAATAGATCTCGCCGCAAAGAAACCGTCTTTGTTTCAGTGGCTGCCACCCCAGTTCGCGTATCATATCAGTGCCGCTCTCATCCCTATTGCGCGATAACACGAAACGAGCTGCCCTTCTTTGCACTTTTTCGATGTCCACCGTCAATCCTACGTGGTAAGGTGTCAAGAGAAGAAACTTGTCGCGAGAAATAACAATTCATTTATGCTGCCAAACGTACTGAAGCTAATGCACGAAGGGTTGTCACACGTCACTGCCGAACGCTGGAAGGACGCAGAACGGTACGTCACAAAAGAAGAGGAGAAAATGTGGCGCTTGGATGGCTTTTTGGATTCTGTTGTTGATGTCTCGTTATCAGATGATAGTTCCAATATTGAAATGTGTTCGTCGCATATGAAAGGAGTTCAGAGGTTAACAGACGCCTGACAGTCATACCGTCGGTGGCTTAAATACACTCCTGGAAATGGAAAAAAGAACACATTGACACCGGTGTGTCAGACCCACCATACTTGCTCCGGACACTGCGAGAGGGCTGTACAAGCAATGATCACACGCACGGCACAGCGGACACACCAGGAACCGCGGCGTTGGCCGTCGAATGGCGCTAGATGCGCAGCATTTGTGCACCACCGCCGTCAGTGTCAGCCAGTTTGCCATGGCATACGGAGCTCCATCGCAGTCTTTAACACTGATAGCATGCCGCGAAAGTGTGGACGTGAACCGTATGTGCAGTTGATGGACTTTGAGCGAGGGCGTATAGTGGGCATGCGGGAGGCCGGGTGGACGTACCGCCGAATTGCTCAACACGTGGGGCGTGAGGTCTCCACAGTACATCGATGTTGTCGCCAGTGGTCGGCGGAAGGTGCACGTGCCCGTCGACCTGGGACCGGACCGCAGCGACGCACGGATGCACGCCAAGACCGTAGGATCCTACGCAGTGCCGTAGGGGACCGCACCGGCACTTCCCAGCAAATTAGGGACACTGTTGCTCCTGGGGTATCGGCGAGGACCATTCGCAACCGTCTCCATGAAGCTGGGCTACGGTCTCGCACACCGTTAGGCCGTCTTCCGCTCACGCCCCAACATCGTGCAGCCCGCCTCCAGTGGTGTCGCGACAGGCGTGAATGGAGGGACGAATGGAGACGTGTCGTCTTCAGCGATGAGAGTCGCTTCTGCCTTGGTGCCAATGATGGTCGTATGCGTGTTTGGCGCCGTGCAGGTGAGCGTCACAATCAGGACTGCATACGACCGAGGCACACAGAGCCAACACCCGGCATCATGGTGTGGGGAGCGATTTCCTACACTGGCCGTACACCTCTGGTGATCGTCGAGGGGACACTGAATAGTGCACGGTACATCCAAACCGTCATCGAACCCGTAGTTCTACCATTCCTAGACCGGCAAGGGAACTTGCTGTTCCAACAGGACAATGCACGTCCGCATGTATCCCGTGCCACCCAACGTGCTCTAGAAGGTGTAAGTCAACTACCCTGGCCAGCAAGATCTCCGGATCTGTCCCCCATTGAGCATGTTTGGGACTGGATGAAGCGTCGTCTCACGCGGTCTGCACGTCCAGCACGAACGCTGGTCCAACTGAGGCGCCAGGTGGAAATGGCATGGCAAGCCGTTCCACAGGACTACATCCAGCATCTCTACGATCGTCTCCATGGGAGAATAGCAAACTGCATTGCTGCGAAAGGTGGATATACACTGTACTAGTGCCGACATTGTGCATGCTCTGTTGCCTGTGTCTTTGTGCCTGTGGTTCTGTCAGTGTGATCATGTGATGTATCTGACCCCAGGAATGTGTCAATAAAGTTTCCTCTTCCTGGGACAATGAATTCACGGTGTTCTTATTTCAATTTCCAGGAGTGTATTTAACTGTACGGTGAAATCCTGTTCCGTTTTTAAGTTAGGAACTTTCTCCACACTTGTATTCAATTACAATAATATGTTCGCTAAGAACGAGAGCATGCAGTGTTTTAGTTTGGTCTCATAAAAAAGCACATTGCCGAAGTTTTGCCACATATTGTTTCATTCTGTTTAAAAATGAAATGAAATTCGAAGCTATATTGCTTGTATGGTCGTATCTTTTTACATCTTAACTGCAGCTGTTCACAACTTCGCAGATTAATTGAACTACCTGGCTGGCCAGTGCAGTCGAAGTTAAATGCGCCAGTAAAGCTTTTATCCAGTGATCTCGCTGAGTCGATGCGCTCGAAACGCAAAGCATAAAACGTAATCCTTCTTATCGTATTCAACTGTGCCCAATGCAGCTTCGCTGACCGCTCCACGAGAAACAAAATCCAATGAGATCCCAGCAGACGCGGAAGAATACATGGTGTAATATTTACACCAAGTTTATTCTTATGATGACTGTTGTGTTGGCTGAAGAGCAAACACCGTGTTTTTATTCGAGGCCGAAATGCACGCGTTTAGCTCACGTAGGCTGGCGTGAGGAGGAAGGACTATGAAACGTCCCCTTAGAAAAATTGTGCAACGCTGTGCTTAAACTGAGACACAATATTTTTAGCGCAACGCAATCTGACTTACGAAAGCCCTACGAAAGAATGGCCCTGACTAACATTAACCTATACGTTTCACAAAACACTTACCTCGCAAAAATCTTCGTTACTCAAGCTACTGCAATACAGCGAGCGCCACTACTGCCAGCTAAATGAAAGATTCGAACTACTGAAGGCACTAACTACTGATAGGCATAGTTAGCAAATGAAAGATTTTGATACAGAACAAACAATGTATTTACCTCAATAGTCAAAATATATATAGCAGTTCATGACATCCAGTCTTACAAATTTCAAAACTCCGCCATCTCTCTCCCCACGTCCACCACTGCTGGCGGCTCACCTCCAACTGCGCAACGCTACGCGCTGTTAGCATCCAGCTGCCGCTGCCCAACACTACAATGGCAGACAACAATGCAAACCAGCCACAGACTGCACACGGCACAGCCAGTGATTTTTATACAGAGCGCTACGTGGCGGCGGCGTTAAAAATAAAATAAACCTAAACAGCCTACTTACAACTATACTGGCGTGAGGTCTGGAACATGACAAGGAATTAGAATTCAGAAAGTGGACGTAATTAGTTTGATACTTAACTTTAATCCATTAATGATGTACGTCGCTCTTGACGGTACATGATTGACAATATCAATATCAATAGTAACTGAATATGGCGCCTCGCTAGGTCGTAGCATATGACGTAGCTGAAGGCTATGCTAAACTGTCGTCTCTGCTAATGAGAGCGTCTTTAGTCAGTGAACCATCGCTAGCAAAGTCGGCTGTACAACTGGGGCGAGTGCTAGGGAGTCTCTCTAGACTAGACCTGCCGTGTGGCGGCGCTCGGTCTGCAATCACTGATAGTGGCGACACGCGGGTCCGACGTATACTAACGGACCGCGGCCGATTTAAAGGCTACCACCTAACAAGTGTGGTGTCTGGCGGTGACACCACAATGAATGCAATACAGCCTACCATATTGTTTGTCGGACGTCAAAGGTCGGTGAGCAGGTGCCGAATCAAAGGCTTTCGATTTCTGCAAACAGAGGACTGTTGCGAGACGCGACGGTGGAGGAAGCAAGCAGCTAATTTGAAAGGGCTGTGTAATTCACTTGCCCCGTTAGCCAGTAGGCTTGCTGCTCCCAAGTTTTCGTTGGTAGGATACGCTGTATAGATTTAAAAATATCGAGAGTAAGCCACTTGTAGGCGATTAATAACATTACCGGATTTCTTAGTCGTCGATCCCGTAGACAATATTTAAAAGCTGAACTCTGGCACAAACAAACGTACGTTGCTTCAGTGCTTATCGGCTGCATTGCTCAAACATCTGGTGTCGTAAGACCACTCAAACTACGCGTCACTAATGTTTCACGTACAATTATTAGGTATTTTGTTTTTATCCTAGCGCGCATGAAACTCTCACACTCCTTAAAACATCGAAAATTAACGTTTTTTGCTGAACACCGTGCTAAACGTTAAACCCAGGTAAAATCTTTATTAAACTTCGCCGGATATTCGATTCCCCTGTGCTTAATTTTTATTAAACCTACTTACAAAATTATAAAATTTGCTGAATAGGCCTAGAAAAATTGCAGAAGACAATTTACAGGGGAATGGGGGGGGGGGGGGCGGCAGACCTTTGTACCCTACATCCAGTAAAGACTTGGTCCTCCCCCCCCCCCCCCCATTCAGTTTTTACCCCACTGCACTTCCCTCCTTTACGAAACTGACGTTTCCAGAACGCCTCGAGATGTGTCTTATCAATCGATCCTCTCTCTCTTAGGAAAGCTGCACCATAAATTTATTTTCTGCCAGTCGGATTCAATCCCTCCCTCGCTAATTTTCTATCTACCAATCATTCTTCGCGCGCTTCATATGTGAATGGAACGGGAAGAGTCCTTAATAAATGGTATGCCGGCCAGAGTGGCCGTGCGGTTCTAGGCGCTACAGTCTGGAGCCGAGCGACGGCTACGGTCGCAGGTTCGAATCCTGCCTCGGGCATGGATGTGTGTGATGTCCTTAGGTTAGTTAGGTTTAATTAGCTCTAAGTCTAGGCGAATGATGACCTTAGAAGTTGAGTCGCATAGTGCTCAGAGCCAATAAATGGTTCAATGGGAAGTACCCTCTGGCAAGCACTTAATGGTCATTTGCAGAGTATAGATGTTATAGATGTAGATGTAGTTCCTGCAGCCATATCAGCTGTGTGAATATTTTCATTCAGTTTCCGTATTTGAATGGCTTCACTCAATGTGAGACAACAGATTGACACAAATTCTTGACAGTTACGGCATTCTGAGAATGAGTGACTTCAATAACATATTATTCAGCATTTTTTCGGTTATACAAGAACTACATTCGGGATTTTCAACTTTTTTAGAGACAAAAAACGTGTATTATTTCAGGTAGAGATTAATAAAATTAAGTTTTTTCAAAATGGGTCAATTTATTTCCATAAATAGGAATTTTTCGTACAATCGTATTAATATGGGTTTCTGGTTGGATGTAAAAGGTTAATAACTATTGTTGCGTTACAAATTTGTTTAAATGAATAAACAACCACTCTTTATTTAAATTTATTCAATATCACTCTCCTTTCCGCTGGTTTGAGCCCAGCACTGGAATTCTATTTTGGTATACGCTGAGGTAACATGAGCGGAAACCATATAGGACGCAATTTTATAATTTTTCATTCACTTAATCACTTGCTTTTTAAGCATGCTAACTGCTGAGAAAGTGCTCTTGCGCTCGCTTCCCGTACCGGTCACACTCTCCGTAATTTCTTGTCGGCCGAGAATAGTTCAGAATTTCGTGTAGAGGTATGTGCACTCTAGCCAAGGCTGCATTTGTTTCTGATGAAATTAATTAAATCCACGTGGCAGCAACTCAGCAAAAGGAATTCTCTCCTTTCTACCCACACCGGCTTGCGTTCTCATTTCGGTAACCTTTGTACCAGTGCTTGAGTACCCACGACACATTGTAATGGTACACTTTTTTTTTTTTTGTCATCAGTCTACTGACTGGTTTGATGCGGCCCGCCACGAATTCCTTTCCTGTGCTAACCTCTTCATCTCAGAGTAGCACTTGCAACCTACGTCCTCAATTATTTGCTTGACGTGTTCCAATCTCTGTCTTCCTCTGCAGTTTTTTCCCTCTACAGCTCCCTCTAGTACCATGGAAGTCATTCCCTCATGTCTTAGCAGATGCCCTATCATCCTGTCCCTTCTCCTTATCAGTATTTTCCACATATTCCTTTCCTCTCCGATTCTGCGTAGAACCTCCTCATTCCTTACCTTATCAGTCCACCTAATTTTCAACATTCGTCTATAGCACCACATCTCAAATGCTTCGATTCTCTTCTGTTCCGGTTTTCCCACAGTCCATGTTTCACTACCATACAATGCTGTACTCCAGACGTACATCCTCAGAAATTTCTTCCTCAAATTAAGGCCGGTATTTGATATTAGTAGACTTCTCTTGGCCAGAAATGCCTTTTTTGCCATAGCGAGTCTGCTTTTGATGTCCTCCATGCTCCGTCCGTCATTGCTTATTTTACTGCGTAGGTAGCAGAATTCCTTAACTTCATTGACTTCGTGACCATCAATCCTGATGTTAAGTTTCTCACTGTTCTCATTTCTACTACTTCTCATTACCTTCGTCTTTCTCCGATTTACTCTCAAACCACACTGTGTACTCATTAGACTGTTCATTCCGTTCAGCAGATCGTTTAATTCTTCTTCACTTTCACTCAGGATAGCAATGTCATCAGCGAATCGTATCATTGATATCCTTTCACCTTGTATTCTAATTCCACTCCTGCACCTTTCTTTTATTTCCATCATTGCTTTCTCGATGTACAGATTGAAGAGTAGGGGCGAAAGGCTACAGCCTTGTCTTACTCCCTTCTTAATACAAGCACATCGCTCTTGATCGTCCACTCTTATTATTCCCTCTTGGTTGTTGTACATATTGTATATGACCCGTCTCCTCCTATAGCTTACCCCTACCTTTTTCAGAATATTGAACAGCTTGCACCATTTTATATTGTCGAACGCTTTTTCCAGGTCGACAAATCCTATGAACGTTTCTTGATTTTTCTTTAGCCTTGCTTCCATTATTAGCCGTAAAGTCAGAATTGCCTCTCTCGTGCCTTTACTTTTCCTAAAGCCGAACTGATCGTCACCTAGCGCATTCTCAATTTTCTTTTCCATTCTTCTGTATATTATTCTTGTAAGCAGCTTCGATGCATGAGCTGTTAAGCTGATTGTGCGATAATTCTTGCACTTGTCAGCTCTGTCTATGTGATCAAAAGTATCCGGACACCCCCAAAAACAGACGTTTCTCATATTAGGTGCATCGTGCAGCCACATACTGCCAGGTACTCCACATCAGCGACCTCAGTAGTCATTAGAGATCGTGAGAGAGCAGAATGGGGCGCTCCGCGGAACTCATGGACTTCGAATGTGGTCATATGATTGGGTGTCACTTGTGTCATACGTCTGTACGCGGGATTTCCACACTCTTAAATACCCCTAGGTCGGTCCATTGTTTCCGACGTGCTATTGAAGTGGAAACGTGAAGGGACACGTAGAGCACAAAAGCGTACAGGCCGACCTCATCTGTTGACTGAAAGAGACCGCCGACATTTGAAGAAGGTCGTAATGTGTAATATGCACACATCTATCCAGGCCATTACACAGGAATTCCAAACTGCATCAGCATCCACTGCAAACACTATGACAGTCAGGCGGGAGGTGAGGACACTTGGATTTCACGGTCGAGCTGCTCAGAAGCACACATCACGCAAGTAAATGCCAAACGCCTCGCTTGGTGTAAGGAGCGTAAACATTGGACACGTTGTGTGGTGTGACGAACCACGGTACACAACATGGCGACCCGATGGCAGCGTCTGGGTATGGTGAATGCCTGGTAAAGGTCGTCTGCCAGAGTGTGTATTGTCAACAGTAAAATTCGGAGGCGGTGGCACTGTCACAGCACAGGCCTACATTGATGTTTTAAGCACCTTCTTGCTTCCTACTGTTGAAGAGCAATTTGTGAATGGCGACTGCATCTTTCAACATAGTCGAGCACCTGTTCATAATGCAGGGCCTGTGGCGGAGTAGTTACATGACAATAACATCCCTGTAATGGACTGGGCTGCAGAGAGTCCTGACCTGAATCCTATAGAACACCTTTGCGATGTTTTTGGAACGCCGACTTCGTGCCAGGTCTTACCGACCGACGTCGATACCTATCCTCAGTGCAGCACCCCGTGAAGAATGGGCCTGCATTCCCGAAGAATCCTTTCAGCACCTGATTCAATGTATGCCTGCGAGAGTGGATGCCATCATCAAGGTGAAGGGTGGGCCAACACCATATTAAATTCCAGCATTACCGATGTAGGGCGCCACGAATTTGTAAGTCATTTTCAGCCAGGTGTCCGGATACTTTTGATCACATGGTGCATCTGCTACAGTCTCTACTTCAGCATCTAAGGACATTATAAATCTCCATCTAGGGAAAATCTGTTTGATGATATAGAACAAAAGAATGTTCACCCGTACAGGAATTCTTATAACATTTCTCTTCTTTGAGCTACATTATCGGGAAACCCGTTTGTAATCCGAAATCTAGTAGATATCATGAGAGGCGAACCCGCCAGTATTAAATGAGGCGGGCAGTATGGTGTTGTCAGTATACAGCAGAATGGGTAATGGAGAAGAGGTCAGTAACTTCGAAGGTGGTCGAGTCACTGGGTGTCACCTGAGTAACAAATCCATCAAAGCCATATCAGACCTTCCAGAGCTGGCCAAGTGGATTTCTGGTGATGTGACAGTGAAGTGGAAACGCGGAAGAGCAACCAGCGATAAACAAAGACCAAACAAACGCCATGCATTGACGGAGGGTGGTTGCAAAGACTCGCATGAAATCCGCGGAAGGAACCCCTCAAGAGTTTCAGACTGCTGCCAGAAGTCCAGCCAACATAGTAACTGTACGTAGGGAGTTAAAAAACGCGGAGTATAAAGGTCAAGCAGCCCCTTAAAAGCCAAACATTCTATTGTCGGTGCTAAGCGTCGCTTGAGGTAGTGTAAAGAGCAATGCCAATGGGCAGTGGATGGCTGGAAACGAGTGATTTGGAATGATTAATCACGCTGTGACCTGGGGCGAGCCGGAGGAAGGATTTGAATTCGGCACATGCCTGGAAAACGTTACCTGCCATCATGTGTACCGGCAACAGTAAAGTACGGGGGATGTGGCGATGCGATATGGGTGAGGGAGGCGGTGTTTTCTCGGTTAGGGTGTGACCTCCCTTACTGCGCTTAAGAAAATGCTAAATGTGTAAGGATATGAAACCATTTTACAGCGTTATAATGTACAACAGAGGAACAATTCTTAGACGATGACTGCATCAGCATGATCATGCCATCTGTCATAAATCAGTATCTATGAGGCAGTGGTTTGTAGACAGTTTCACCTCTAAAATGGACTGGCCTGTTTAGACTTCCGACCTGAGCCTAAAGGGACACCTCTTGGATGAGTTAACGCGACGATTTGGCTTGAGACTCCAGTAACCAACATCGGTTCCTTCACTTGCTTCGGTTCTTGAACAATAATGGACTGCCATTCCTGAACACCCATCCAGACACCTCACTGGAAGTGTCCCCAGTAGAGTAAAAGCCATCATAAAGGGGCACATTCGCTATTAAAGGGTTTTCGGACAGTTTTGACCAGATGGTATATGTACTTTGACTAGTTTTAAATATTAGGAGACTCGACCACCAGTACGATCTTCCGCCGGTCTCTGGTAAGTCGGGAAGAGTAAGCTGAGAGCAGTGTCGATGTGCCGTACAGTTAACATACGTTTCTTCCAACTACTGACTGACAGAGCCAGACAGTAAATGGGTCAGTACATCGAAAGATGATTATTTATTTCTCATGTTTCTTGGCACAAGGTAAGCTACTTTTCCACTTTGCCCATTCACTTGCTTTCTCCTGTGTCACAGGTATACGATTGGCCAGTACGTGGACCAAGCTGGTGACGTCATCAGTCACGTGAACATCTCGTCGGTGCGCATACAGGATGGCGGCTTGTACACGTGCAAGGCCAGCAACTCAATGGGTGCCGTGTCCTACGAGGCCAGGCTCAATATTTACGGTGAGTATGTTTAGATTTCTCACAAACAAATATCTTGGGATAGGAGAAATATGATATGTTTATGCTTCGCTCTACGGGCCATTAGGGTTTTTGAATAAGGTTCCTAGCAGATTAGACCGTGTACGGGACCAGGAATCGAACCTGGGACCTTTGCCTTTCGCGTGTTAGTGCTGTACTGGCTGAGCTATCAAACCACGATTCTTGAACCATCCTCAAAAACCTTGTTTCCACCAGAAGTGGCTCCTGAGACTTCAGGACATTTTTATAACGACCTTTTCTCCACCGTCCAGATAAATTCTAAAGACGTGTCGTCTTTGTACTGTAATTATTACTTTACCCTTTGAAAGATAGAAGACAAACAAACGAAGATAAAAGACATAAAAACAGATCCGCAACATGAATTGGTGCAAACAGAGAACCATGTAGCCAACAACATCAGCGAAGATTTGGCACATAAGTTAGCGAAATTGATGGAAGAAGTATACCATTGCGATAAAAGAACTGTTGAGATGTGGATAAAGATGTGACAAGAGGGAATCGAATTGTCGAAGTAGGCAGTGTGCAATGGGAAAGAGAAGTATGACCAGGTTCCAGCCATACCTACGCCAGCGTTTGCAGACTTAAGTCAGATACAACTGGAACAACAATAGTGATATAATGGTGTACCAATATACCAGTATAAGGGATAACAGTACGCAGAGACACTACTGAACATTGCAACACGACCGTCGTACGGCTGTGGCGTGCATCGAAAGAAGTTTCTCGTGTCAATGTTCCACCCCCAGCTTAATCACAGAATGTAATCGTAGGCTACTGCGGCCATTTTCACAGTTAATAAAATTCTTCTGGTATGTGACTGCAATGTCAATGTATAAAATTCTCCGACGTTTCGCTCACTATTGCAAAAGGAATTCCTCAGAGCGTTTTCGCTAACTGTTGGATGAGAAAACTTTTGGATCTTATATACTGGCGGGAGAGGCTGTTACCGTAATCTTATGGGGTATTGAGGACGAGGAGAAGGGGTGTCTGACATCTTTTATTGCTGTTTGCATTATTTCTTTTCATTCGTAAAAATAGACGTTCTTGTTTGGTGTTTACATTATTGCTTTCCACTGGTAGAAACGGCCTGCAGCTGTGACGTAACGCTGTTTACTTGTTGTCTGTAGTTCAATTCTTTTATCTTGGCAGCTCGCGCATGCCCGCCCAGACGCGAGTTGATTGCTGCGTTGCCAGTTGCACACGACACACGCGCCAAGAGAAACAGCGCCATAGTACAGTATAGTTCTGAAACTTACGTTTAGGAGGGAGCGCGCAGTTCAAGAAGTAAAGCCACCACGGCCGCATTAACGCTTTAACCCATTAACCCTTTGGCTTCAAAATACAGCCAAACGCGCCCGGTGTAAATAAAACTTTTATTACAGTCACGAAAGACGGAATATTTCTCAATATTCCATACTACATCTATCTGGTACTTAAATTAAATGAGATATTGTTATACAATACATTTTATATTAAATTTAGGTGTCTTGTCCACATTTCATTCTCAGCATTGTGGCAACTAAAACTGACCATACAGAAAGCATTCGCTATGGACTTTTACCTCTGCAAACTCTTCAAAATTTCGTGCAATGGTTTACTACATTTAATGTTGCACAATAACTGCGTTGAACATCGCAACAAAATTAAGTCATTTGTGGGGGGAAGGTATCACTCAAGAAGATGTGTAAAAATCAAATTTTTAGGCCAAATAGTTTGTTAAATCGAATGATAAGTGTGTCAAAGCAGTTGGAATACCATGTGTCTGCACAGGCGAGCAGTGCAGTGACAAAATCGCACACAGCGCGGAATGCGGGGAGCACGTCTCTGTAGCAGCGAAAGGGTTAATGAAGAGGCAAAACACTAGAAATTTCAAAAAATTACATTCAAACGAATGAAATTCATGAAGGTAAGACACTTCGATATTGTTTTTAAATAAAGAAAATATTAATCATCACACAAGGTTTGAACTCAACCTTTCGCTTTGCAAACCAACACCTTAACCATTACGCTAATGCAGCTCGACAGTCAATACCATTACACTAATGCACCTCGTCAGTCAATAAAACTCCTTGTGGACTCTAAAACATCATCCAAAATACCGACAAACACTGTTGGTATGACTATGAGGTACTCATGCTTCGTTGAAGTACATAGGAAATAAACAATTACCGCTGTTCTTTATTGAGAAAAAGCGATTAGTGAGAATGATACAAACACCTGAATTAGGAGGCTTATTGCTTGTTTAATTTAATTAATCAATAGAATATGAAGCAATTGGTATAAAGAATGCTTTTTCCTTACTTTCTATAAAAGAAAGTCTGCTATCAAGACATTGCTTTTGTTCTATTACTTTATTTATGACCGAATGCTTCTAAAACTGAAGACACTCGTCCGTGCTCTGCACTGCAGTCGAGCTCTGGCAACGTCGTTCTCTGTTCATTGGCTGACTGTGTTTTGTGACGTCAGATGCGCAGAACGAACCTAAATTCGGCCGTCGCCATAAATGACGCCCACTATAGTGGCGGCCGAGGCATGCTAGTGCTCTGTGTACCTGCGGCCACTGTGGGCTTTCGCGCGCCTGTGTGTGTTGCTTCGCATGAGCTGCCGTGTTCCATAGTGGTGTTACTGCTGGCAGCCAAGACTATGGAATGTACCGCATGTGTCTATTTATGTTGACGGGTCGCTTGTCTAGGTCTATCATCTCTCTCATCTTCCTTCTGATAGTTTTTTCATCAGTATGCGGACTTCTCTAAATCCTGTGCACCACACTCATCCTGTTGCGCTGCCACCGCTGACTTGGTGTGTTGTCTTAGTCAGATATATCTTTTATGTACAGATATCCCTGTGCTCATCGACCATTCCGTCTCGCCTGCATACACTAGTCCACACTCACAGCCAATTTCGTAAACTCCAGCAGCAAGTGGCTTGCCAGTTGCATCTTTCGTTGAACCAAGAACATGTTTATTCTGTTGCTGCTTAGAAAAACCAGCTTGGTACCTGCTGGTCGGGGAATTTCACCCACAAGTTCAGTGCCCCCTTGAACATATGTTAGTAGGATGGTATTTTGCGCTTCCTTATGCGCTTCCCTATTGCCTTCATCCTTTGTCGCTATAGCTTTTATCTATTATTTCATGCCATAAACATTGGCTTCATAAATGGATCTGTATTTTGCAGTTCAACCTTCAGATTTTCTTCATCGCTAATCCCGTGGGCCCTCTTGGTTAAAGTGTACAGGGCGGATTTCTTTTGCGTAAGGTGAAAGAGAGAGGAGACTAGCGGGCTTCCGGTAAACTTCCGCGTCGATGGTAGTCATCACTCCATACTTTCCTATCTCAATAATAAATTGAATTCTCCTGTGCTGCCGATTGAGGTGCTGGTAGAAGTTCTTTAGCCCTTCTTCTCCATGTGACCAGATAACAAAGGTGTCATCACCATACCGAAGCTAGCATTTCGAAAGTAATGATGCGGTCTGGAGTGCTGTTCCTTCAGATGTTTCTACGAAGATATCTGCTGCGATAGGCGAGAGAGGGGAACCCATAGTTGTCTGTTCATAGAATTTCTCTTTCCACCTGAAATAGGTGATTGTTAAACAGTGGCGCTCTATCTCGCAAACATCGGGTGCCGTACGTTCCTCTAAGATTTTCACGGAATCGGACACTGATACATTTGTGAATAAAGACTTCACGTCGAAGCTGACCATCAGGTCAGCAGCCGAGATACACTTCTCTTTTAAAAGTGCTACAAAATGGGTGGAGTCCTCAACATATGACTGTGTGACTCACCAGATGTCGAAGTTTCGGAGACAGTTCTTACGCTGGATTGTAGGAGGTCAGTGAATTAATGCTATTCATAATGGAACTTCGGTACGCCGTTTACACTTGGTGCCTGTGGAACTTGTTGGATGAGTCTTCTAGCTGTGTATAAGTCCATTCTAATTTGCTTTACCAGTGCTGCGATCTATTTGATTATCTTGGCGGTCGAATCTGCCTTAACTTTCTTATAAATGGGTTCACTCAGGAGATCTTCCATTCGTTTGTCACCTGTCGTTTCCACGTATCCAAAACAACGATGACATTTCCCATGTTTGCTCGTATTATTACTACTTGGGAGCTGTTCAGAGGCTTTGCGTGAGTCAGGAGTTGCACCGTTTCTCGCCGGATGTTCTCTGCCTCAGCTTGTCGTAACTGACGAACCGTAGCCTCAGCAGATTCGATGACGTCCTCTTTCGCAACTCGTTTCGGTGCGATTGTGAAATTTATTCATTTGGCCAGAATTTCTGTGGCTACGTCGCTTACGTTGTCACTAGAGAGGTTAACCACTGTCTACATCTACTTTTACATGGATACTCTGCAAATCACATTTAAGTGCCTGGCAGAAGATTCATCGAACCACCTTCGCAATTCTCTATTATCCCAGTCTCGTATAGCGCGCCGAAAGAACGAACACCTACATCTTTCCGTAGGAGCTCTGATTTCCCTTATTTTATAATGGTGATCGTTTCTTCATATGTAGGTCGGTGGCAAAAAAACATTTTCGCATTCGGAGGAGAAAGTTGGTGATTGGAATTTCTTGAAAACACTCCGTCGCAACGAAAAACGCCTTTCTTTTAATGATCGAGCCTACATGCTATATCATTTCAGTGACACTCTCTCCCATATTTCGCGATAATACTAAACGTGCTGCCATTCTTTGAACTTTTTCGATGTACTCCGTCAGTCCTATCTGGAAAGGATACCACACCGCGCAGCAATATTCTAAAAGAGGACGGACAAGCGTAGTATAGGCAGTCTCCTGCCAATAAAATACAGTATTTGGTTAGTCTTCCCCCACAACATTTTCTGTGTGTTCCTTCCAATTTAACTGTCGAATGTCCAGTATCAGTCATTTCTCCATCATCTTCTGCTGTAGTTTATCGTACTACATCATCTGAGGGATGGTGATACTATCTTTCGATATTGTGGTTTGTTGAAAAGTTAACCTGTCGACCTTCACCCAGGCATTCATATCAATTTTCTAGCCAGAAAGAGGTTCAGTTCCCACAGTTTTCTGTAGTTTGTGCCGAGACTAAATGAATGTGGCGTATCCTTTCGCGCAGCAAAGCTTTGCTGGCTTGTTCACATATATTCTTCGTCTTGCTCGATGTTATATGGTATTGTCAGCCATAAGACTTTTGGCAGTACACTGGTATTCCTGCATGGCTTCAAGAAGACAAGGTCATTCATCAGTTTACCTTATTTTAGCCGCAGAGCTCCAAGCTGCCTGATATTTTCGTAGACTTCCTGCCCTTACTGGTTGGCTGCACGTAAGCGGAGGATTCCGCAACCGTTGTTGCAGTCAATAACATTCCTCTGGATTTAGAACCGCATTGTCAATGTCAGTGTATAATATTCGACAGGCATCAAGGATATGCAGTGCACCAAAGATCCACAAAGAGGCTTTTTTGTACCGCCATTGCGAATAGCATTAATTCACCGACCTACAGTCTAGGGAAAGAACTGGCTTCGAAGCTTCGACATTTGGTGAGCCACGCAGAATCCTATGTTGGGGCCTCCTCCTATTTTGTAGCATTTTTGAAAGAACTGTGTGTCTCGGCTGCTGTCGTGGTGGTCAGCTTCGAAGTGAAGTCTTTATTCACAAATGTAGCAGTGTCAGATACCGTGAACATCATAGAGGAACGTATGGCGCCCGATGTCTGCAAGCTTGTGCGCCACTGTTTAACGATCACCTATTTCAGGTGGAAAGAGAAATTCTTTGAAAAGATAGACGATGTAGGTATGGGCTCCCCTCTCTCTCCTATTGTAGCAGATATCTTCACAGAAGCATTGGAAGAAACAACACTCCAGTCTGCACCATGACGCCCAGAATGCTGGCTTCGCCATGTTCGGAACACCTTTGCTACGTGGCCACACGAGAAGAACAACTAAAGAATATCCACCAACACCTCAATCAGCATCACAGCAAAATCCAATTCACTGTGGAGATGGGAAAGAATGGGGGTGCTGACTTCTATCGACGTTGACATTTACCGAACGCTGACGGCGAACTCGGCCACAGAGTATAAAGAGAGCCCACCAGCTCAGACAAGTACCTACATGCCTCCTCCCTTCTTCACTCTACGCAGAAGAAATTCGCCCTGCATATTTAAACCAAGTAGACCCCATTAGCGATGAAGAACGTATGAAGGCTGAACTGAAAAACCTGAGAAATCAGTGGTTATGACATGATATGATAGATAAAAGTATGGCAACAAAGGGTGAAGGCAAGAGAGAAGTGAAGACTGAACAGCAACTTGTAGCCCTACTACCATACTTTCAAGAGGTCGCGGAACGCGTGGGCAAAATACCCCGACGAGCAGGTATTAAGCTCATTTTTAGAAGCAGCAACAGAATAAAAAATGTTCTTGGTTCAACTGTAGATGCAGTATGCACGCTACATGCTTCTAAAATTTACATCGGCTGCGAGTGTGGACTAGTGTATGAAGGGGAGAAGGGATGGCTGATCAGCACACGGATATCTTCATCTACATTTATACTCCGCTACTCCGCAAGACACCCAACGGTGTGTGGCAGAGGGCACTTTTCGTGCCACTGTCATTACCTCCCTTTCGTGTTCCAGTCGCGTATGGTTCGCGGGAAGAACGACTGCCGGAAAGCCTCCGTGCGCGCTCGAATCTCTCTAATTTTACATTCGTGATCTCCTCGGGAGGTATAAGTAGGGGGAAGCTATATATTCGATACCTCATCCAGAAACGCACCCTCTCGAAACCTGGACAGCAAGCTACACCGCGATGCAGAGCGCCTCTTTTGCAGAGTCTGCCACTTGAGTTTGCTAAACATCTCCGTAACGCTATAACGCTAACCAAATAACCCTGTGACGAAACGCGAACGAGTGTTTTGCAAGCCACCTCCTTTGTTGATAGACTACATTTTCTAAGGACTCGCCCAATGAATCTCAACCTGGCACCCGCCTTACCAACAATTAATTTTATATGATCATTCCACTTCAAATCGTTCCGCACACATACTCCCAGATATTTTACAGAAGTAACTGCTACCAGTGTTTGTTCCGCTACCATATAATCGTATAATAAAGGATCCTTCTTTCTATGTATTCCCAATACATTACATTTGTCTATGTTAAGGGTCAGTTACCTCTCCCGGCACCAAGTGCCTATCCGCTGCAGATCTTCCTGCATTTCGCTGCAATTTTCTAATGCTGCAACTTCTCTGTATACTACAGCATCATCCCCGAAAAGCCGCATGGAACTTCCGACACCATGTACTAGGTCATTTATCTATATTGTGAAAAGCAATGGTCCCATAACACTCCCCTGTAGCACGCCACGGGTTACTTTAACGTCTGTACACATCTCTCCACGGAGAACAACATGCTGTGTTCTGTTTGCTAAAAACTCTTCAATCCAGCCACACAGGTTGTCTGATATTCCGTAGGCTCATACTCTATCAGCCAACAGTGCGGAAGTGTATCGAACGCCTTCCGGAAGTCAAGGAAAATGGCATCTACCTGGCAGTCTGCATCTAATATTTCCTCGGTCTCATGAACAAATAAAGCGAGTTGGGTCTCACACGATCGCTGTCTCCGGAATCCATGTTGATTCCTACAGAGTAGATTCTGAGTTTCCAGAAATGACATGATACGTGAAAGGTATGTCCGACAAAGAAAACACACCAAGTCAGCGGTGTCCGAACACCAGTATGAGTGCGGTGAACAGAATTTAGCGAAATCCGCCTACTCGCGAAACAGTCTCTTACCCTCAGGAGGGGGTTTAGAGGATCAATAGAAATAGGCAAGCGAGCCTCCAACATGAATAGAGAGGACGGGTACAGACTTTGAAACGTTCAAAGGTATGTGAATTCCTAAGGGACAAAACTTCTGAGGTCATCGGTCCCTAGACTTACACATTACTTAAAATAACGTACAGTAACTTATGCTAAGAACGACACTCACACTCATGCCCGACGGAGGACTGGAATCTCCTGCGGGAGGGGCCGCTCAATCCGTGACATGACGCCTCATGTCACGGCTGCCGGCTGTAACAACAATACGGAGAGGCGGGTCGTGCGAACCAACACACACAGGCGCGCGGCAGACCACAGCGGCCGCAGGTACACACAGCACCGACATACCTCAGCCGGCACTAGGCAACAAGTAAACAGCGCTACGTCACAGCTGCACGCCGTTTCTCATTTGCCTATTTTCATCAGTGGCAAGCAATTACGACAAACACCATCAAGAATGTCTATCTTCGTCAATGAAAGGAATTAATGCAGATACCAATAAGGACGTCTAACATCCCTTCCCCTCATTCTGAATACCCAATAAGATTACTGCTAATGATATTTTCATGGATATTAATAAATGGTTTAAAGCCAACTCACTGACATTAAACTTCGAAAAGACTCACTATATGCAATTCAGAACCTGTAAGAGGTTTCCACCCAGCATATGCATCAAGTATGAAGAAGAGCAGATAGAAGGGGTTGACAGTCTTAAATTCCTGGGATTACAACTTGATAATAAATTCAGTTGGGAGGAGCACACCACAGAACTGCAGAAACGCCTTAACAAATCTGTATTTGCAATTCGAGTGTTAACAGACATAGGCGACATTAAATGAAAAGGCTTGCATACTTTGCCTACTTTCATTCCATTCATTCCATAATGTCATATGGTATCATATTTTGGGGTAACTCTTCAAGTCAAACAAAAGTTTTCAGAGTCCAAAAGCGTGTAATACGTATTACTTCTGGAGTAAATTCACGGACGTCCTGTAGAAACCTCTTCAAAGAACTGGGTATACTAACTACTACCTCTCAGTATATTTATTCCTTAATGAAATTTGTCCTAAATAATATATCTCTTTTTCCAACAAACAGCTCAGTTCATACATACAATACCAGGAACAAAAATGATCTGCACAAGGACTTAAAAGCACTTACTTTTTAGTTCAAAAAGGGCTCCACTTCTCAGGAACACTCATCTTCAATATTTTGCCAGCAAATAAAAAAATTTGTTACAAATAAAGATCAGTTTAAAAGGAGCCTGAAAGACTTACTAGTGGACAACTCCTACTCCATTGACGAATTTTTTTAATAGAAACAAATGATGTATTTTATATATTCCTACTATTAGTATTGTTACTTCAGCTTAAAAAATCGACATGTTTCACATCCACGAGGATCTCCTCAGCACGGATCTATGGAACGAAAATCTAATCTAATCATTACAATAACAGCCTCTCCGCTAGTATACAAGATCCAAAAGTTTTCTTATACAACAATTAGCAAAAACGCCCTGAGGAAGGCTATTTGCAATAGTGATCAATACGTCAGAGAATTTTAAACATGCGCTCACACACCCAGAAAAATGTTATTGAATAATCACAGAAGGTGTCAGCAGCATCTTCATCCATTACACTGGACTGGATCACCCCATACGAGTGTTTTTGGAAAGGGGGCACTAACCGTATTAGTAGCTGTTCTGCGATCACAAGAAACAACTAGTTTACTATAGCGTCTAATAAAATGTGACCCACAATCACCCACTAGTGTTACGACTTTGTTAGCAACAAATGATATGCAAGCTCATATTCAGATTTTCATCCACTGGTCAAATCATACAGGTCATACAAGACCTCAACTATTAAGCTTTCAGAGATGGTAGTGTGTACCAAAACAAGAACAAGATGTCTGGTAAACATAGGCTTTAAAATGCAAACCTTAAGAATTACGGACACTTGTATGTCTTCGATACTGTGAATCAAATCTCTTCTAGGAGCAAGCTTTTTGCTGAAACTTCTTGGCAGATTAAAACTGTGTGCCGGACCGAGACTCGAACTCGAGACCTTTGCTGTTCGTGGGCAAGTGCTCAACATTACGTGCCTTGTGTAGACGAGCATTGCCGTGTTGGAAAACTGCACCAAGAGAATGTTGTACGAGGGCGCAGGATGTTCGTGGTGCACCGTTGTGCCGTCGCACCTCCCTCAGTCACTACCAACTGTCAGCTGAAGTCGTATCCGATGGCTTCTCACACCAGGGCGACAGTGGTAACACTGCTGTAACTCTCCAGGCACTGGGCGAATGGGACCTCTCTCCAGGTCGTCGCCACAGTCTCTGACGATAGTACTCTAGGGTAGTGCAGACTTGCGGTATATCGCTGAAAGCAATGTAACGCATTGCACGGTAACACCCTAGTCCGGTGCCCGCCCAATAGCTGAATGGTAAGCGCGTTGGAATGTCACGCACGGGTACCCGGGCACGATTCCCAGTTGGGGAGGGAAATTTTCTCCCCTCAGGGACTGGGTGTTGTGCTGTCCTCATCATCATTTCATCCCCACTGTCGACACGCAAGCCGCCAAATGTGGCGTCGCATTCAATAAGACTTGCACTTGGCGGCCGAACATTTCAACTGGGAATTCCCAGCCATTGATGCCATACTCTCATTTCCAATTTAGTTGCTGCTAGTCTCTGACCAATGGTGCAGGGAGTCTATTAGTTGTCCTCGGATGGCATGTGCAAATGTGAAGGGGTAACAATACTGCCCAGGAAAAACACTAATGCATTCTGGTCAGCATTCCACTTGTCACAGAGAGTTGCCACAGTTATAATTTACATTCCTGCCAATGATATCAACGACTAAGGAGTTGCACTGGCGTAAGCCCATGTCTACTGGTTGATTCACTTTTTTTTGATCAGGCTACATATATTTGTTCGTCCTAACCTGTATAGCCGTGCATGTATAAGGGAAGCTTCCGGGACGGCGATGTGCGCCAGCCCCAGATAGAATGTGCATGGTAGACTAACGACGAGGGTCGGAGCGCTCGCCAGCCTGGTTGCGACTTTTAGGCGGTTTTCCACATCTCACTAGGTAAATACAGTGCTGGTACCCAATTCCCACCTCAGCTGCACGATTCGCAAACATTTAAAAAAACTTTCGCTCATTTTCTGATGAATAGCACCCATAGTTAAGGGTACACATATTCCATCCATCCGAGGATGCGGGAGGGGGAGGCGTGTTGAGAGGGGCAGGGAAATAACAGGGTGAGGACAGGAAGGGCAACGGGGCACCCCTTAAACATATTAAGGCAAATTAGTTCATAACCATGCCGACCCTGCAGCACAAAGGCACAAGAAAAAGTATATATTTCTTCATATGTTTTTGTAAAATCCAGTTTCGTCCAGAAAAACTACAGCACTTTTGGTCCCCTGTATGCAGTATATGTTTGTTGTTGTTGTTGTTGTGGTCTTCAGTCCTAAGACTGGTTTGATGCAGCTCTCCATGCTACTCTATCCTGTGCAAGCTTCTTCATCTCCCAGTACTTACTGCAGCTTACACCCTTCTGAATCTGCTTAGTGTGTTCATCTCTTGGTCTACTTCTACGATTTTTAACCTCCATGCTTCCCTGCAGTACCAAATTGGTGATTCCTTGATTCCTCAGAACATGTCCTGCTAACCGATCCCTTCTTCTAGTCAAGTTGTGCCACAAACTCCTCTTCTCCCCAATTCTATTCAATACCTCCTCATTTGTTATGTAATCTACCCATCTAATCTTCAGCATTGTTCTGTAGCACCACATTTGGAAAGCTTCTATTTTCTTCTTGTCTAAACTATTTATCGTCCATGTTTCACTGAATAGCATCGGGGAGAGACTACAACCCTGTCTCACTCCCTTCCCAACCACTGCTTCCCTTTCATGTCCCTCGACTCTTATAACTGCCATCTAGTTTCTATACAAATTGTAAATAGCCTTTCGCTCCCTGTATTTTACCACTGCCACATTTAGAATTTGAAAGAGAGTATTCCAGTCAACATTGTCAAAAGCTTTCTCTAAGTCTACAAATGCTAGAAACGTAGGTTTGCCTTTTCTTAATATATTTTCTAAGATAAGTCGTAGGGTGAGTATTGCCTCACATGTTCCAACAATTCTGCGGAATCCAAACTGATCTTCCCCGAGGTCGGGTTCTATCAGTTTTTCATTATCCTGTAAAGAATTGTGGTTAGTATTTTGCAGCTGTGACTTATTAAACTGATAGTTCGGTAATTTTCACATCTGTCAACACCTTATTTCTTTGCGATTGGAATTACTATATTCTTCTTGAAGTCTGAGGGTATTTCACCTGTCTCATACACTTTGCTAGCCAGATGGTAGAGTTTTTTTAGACCTGGTTCTGCCAAGGCTATCAGTAGTTCAAATGGAAGGTTGTCTACTCTGGGGGCCTTGTTTCGACTTTCAGTGCACTGACAAACTCTTCACGCAGTATCATATCTCCCATTTGATCTTCATCGACATCCTCTTCCATTTCCACAATATTGTCCTCAAGTACATCGCCCCTGTATAGATCCTATATATACTCCTTCCACCTTTCTGCTTTCGCTTATTTGCTTAGAACTGGATTTCCATCTGAACTCTTGTTATTCATGCAAGTGGTTCTCCTATCTCCAAAGGTCTCTTTAATTTTCCTGTAGGCAGTATCTATCTTACCCCTAGTGAGATAAGCCTCTATATCCTTACATTTGTCCTCTAGCCATCCCTGCTTAGCCATTTTGCACTTCCTGTCGACTTCATTTTTGAGACGTTTGTATTCCCTTTTACCTGCTTCATTTGCTGCATTTTTATGTTTTCTCCTTTCATCAATTAAATTCAATATTTCTTCTGTTACCCAAGGATTTCTACTAGCCCTCGCCTTTTTACCTTCTTGATCCTCTGCTGCCTTCACTACTTCATCCCTCAAAGCTAACCATTCTTCTTCTACTGTATTTCTTTCCCCCATTCCTGTCAATTTTTCCCTTATGTTCTCCCTGAAACTCTGTACAACCTCTGGTTCTTTTAGTTTATCCAGGTCTCGTCTCCTTAAATTTCCACCTTTTTGCAGTTTCTTCAGTTTTAATCTACAGGTCATAACCAATAGATTGTGGTCAGAGTCCACATCTGCCCCTGGAAACGTTTTACAATTTAAAACCTGGTTGCTAAATCTCTGTCTTACAATTATATAATCTATCTGAAACCTGTCAGTATGTCCAGGCTTCTTCCACGTATACAACCTCCTTTTATGATTCTTGAACCAAGTGTTAGCTATGATTAAATTGTGCTCTGTGCAAAATTCTACCAGGCGGCTTCCTCTTTCATTTCTTACCTCCAATCCATATTCACCTACCACGTTTCCTTCTCTCCCTTTTCCTACAACCGAATTCCAGTCACCCATGACTATTAAATTTTCGTCTCCCTTCACTACCTGAATAATTTCTTTTATCTCATCATACATTTCTTCAATTTCTTCATCATCTGCAGAGCTAGTCGGCATAGAAACTTCTACTACTGTAGTAGGTGTGGGCTTCCTATCTATCTTGGCCACAATAATGCGTTCAGTATGCTGTTTGTAGTAGCTTACCCGCATTCCTATTTTCCTATTTATTATTAAACCTACTCCTGCACTACCCCTATTTGATTTTGTGTTTATAACCCTGTAGTCACCTGACCAGAAGTCTTGTTCCTCCTGCCACCGAACTTCACTAATTCCCACTATATCTAACTTTAACCTATCCATTTCCCTTTTTAAATTTTCTAACCTACCTGCCCGATTAAGGGATCTGACACTCCAAGCTCCGAACTGTAGAACACCAGTTTTCTTTCTCCTGATAACGACATCCTGTTGAGTAGTCCCCGCCCGGAGATCCGAATGGGGGACTATTTTACCTCCGGAATATTTTACCCAAGAGGACACCATCATCATTTAATCATATAGTAAAGCTGCATGCCCTCAAGAAAAATTAAGGCCGTAGTTTCCCCTTGCTTTCAGCCGTTCGCAGTACCAGCACAGCAAGGCCGTTTCGGTTAATGTTACAACGCCAGATCAGTCAATCATCCAGACTGTTGCCCTTGCAACTACTGAAAGGGATGCTGCCGCTCTTCAGGAACCACACGTTTGTCTGGCCTCTCAACAGATACCCCTCCGTTGCGGTTGCACCTACGGTACGGCTATCTGTATCGCTGAGGCACACAAGCCTCCCCACCAACGGCAAAGTCCATGGTTCATGGGGGTAGGAGTAAATTGTTAGTAGTCAAAAATTGTTCTTTGTTCGGCACGAGTTCTGAAGTTAATGGCCAGCCGTGTCTTCTCGCTGAGCCGCAGCCTCTAGTGCAGCGCTGCCCCTGGACGTCCGCAGGCCCGCCGTACGTGCGCCAGGTGGGGGAGCCGGTGCGCGCCGTGGCGGCCGCCGACGCGACGCTGCGCTGCCCGTACGCCGGCCACCCCGTCAGCGGCGTCTCCTGGGAGCGCCGCGGCGCCCCCCTCACGGCAGACCTGCGCCACGAGCTGCGCGACGGCGGCGCCGCCCTCCACATCCTGCGCGTCGACCCGGCCGCCGACGCGGGCGCCTACGTCTGCAAGGTGCGCGGCGCCGCCGGCGAGGTCGCCAGCGGCGAGCTGCTGCTGGCCGTCACCAGTGAGTGTCGCCCTGCTTGCCAGCGGCGCGCGCTTCTGTAAGGGGCAGTCAGCTGAAAGCGAGACAGATGGAAAGAAAAGTAAGAAATGCCGAGCGTGGTAGCCGCGCGGTCTTGGGCGTCTTGTCACGGTGCGTGCGGCGTCGCCCCCCCCCCCCCCCCCACTCCACCGCCCGCCCCCCTCCCCACCTTCTGTGGTTCGAGTCCTCCCTCGGGCATGGGTGTCTGTGTCGTTCTTAGCGGAAGATAGTTTAAGCTAGACCAACAAGGGAACTTCCCCATCGCACCCCCCTCAGAGTGGATAGGCCTTGAAAAACTGATCAATCGAGAAAACAGGAAGAAGTTGTGTCAAACTATGAAAAAAATAAGCAAAATATACAAACTGAGTAGTTCATGCGCAGGATAGCCAACATCAAGGATAATGTGAGCCCAGGAGCGCCGTGGTTCCGTGAGTAGCGTGAGCACCTGCGGAACGAGAGGTCATTTGTTCGAGTCTTCCCTCGAGTGAAAAGTTTAATTTTTTTTTTTTTGTTTTCAGACAATTATCAAAGTTCAGGTACTCACACATATTCAACTTCGCTCTCCAAAATTCCAGGAGATTTGCTTGGAGATATGCAGGATTTGACGGTCTGCACAAGGAAAAATTTGAAAACGTTAAAAACATATGTTTTGACAGAGCACAGGAAAAACTGTGCATGCGATTGTGAAACTGTTGCATTCATTTGTTGCAGTTTATGTGACAAACTCTTATGTTTTCATCACTTTTTTGGGAGTGATTATCACATCCACAAGGAAACGTAAATCGGGCAAGGTAGAAGAATCTTTTTACCCATTCGCCAAGTGTACATGTTAGGTGGGTCGACAACATATTCCTGTCATGTGAAGCACATGCCGTCACCAGTGTCGTATAGAATATATCAGACGTGTTTTCCTGTGGAGGAATCGGTTGACCTATGACCTTGCGATCAAATCTTTTCGGTTCCCATTGGAGAGGCACGTCCTTTCGTCTACTAATCGCACGGTTTTGCGGTGCGGTCGCAAAACACAGACACTAAACTTATTACAGTGAACAGAGACGTCAATGGACGAACGGACAGATCATAACTTTGCGAAAATAAATCAATTAAAATTTTCACTCGAGGGAAGACGTGAACCATGGTCCTCTCGTTCCGCACATACTCACGCTAACCACGGGACCACGGCGCTCCAAAGCTGTAATTATCCTTGATGTTGCATATCTTGCACATGGACTACTCAGTTTGTATATTCTGCGTCTTTTCTTCATAGTTCCACACAACTTCTTCCTGTTTCCTCGATTGATCTGTGTTCAGTTTTTCAAGGCCTATCCACTGTGCCAACTTATAACTAAATCTGAGGGGGTTGCGATGGGGAGGTTCCCTTGTAAGTAGTCTGTAAGTTTAGGGACCGATGACCTCAGCAGCTTGGTTCCAGAAGACTTTACCACAAATTTCCAATTTCCAAGTAATAAATCTGTTTATTATTTAAACAGCGCCAGCAGTCTCGCCACAGTGGTAAAACGGGTTCCTGTCAGAGCACCGACGGTAAGCGCTATCGGGGTGGGCTTGGCCAGCACTTGGATGGGTGACGTCAGAGTCTGCCAAGCGCTGTTGGCAAACTGGGTGGACTGAGCCCTTGCAAGGCCAACTAGGCCAACTATAGGATTGAGAAGCAGAGGCTCCCAGCACGAAAACTGACGACGACCAGGAGAGCAATGTGCTGATCACATGCCCCTCCATATCCGCTTCCAGTGACGCCTCTCAGCTGTGGATGACACAGCTTTCGATCAGTACCGTTGGGTCTTCCGAGGTCTCTTCGGAGTATAGTTTACTGTTTCAAAAGTAATCCTTATAAATAATAACACAGTTATCCCACTATGAGAAGATCGGCTATGTCTTCGTGATCGAGCTAGGAGGCACAGTGGTTAGCATACTGGACTTGGATTTGGGAGGACGACAGTTCAAACACGCGTCCGGTCATCCTAATGTAGGTTTTCTGTGACTTCCCTAAGTCGCTTTAGGCGAATACCGGAATGGTTCCTTTGGAAGGGCACAGACGACTTCCTTCTTACCTAATCCGATGGAACAGATGACCTCGCGGTTTGGTCCACTCGCGAGTCAAGCAACCAACGCCTTCATGGAAGAATGTTTGTAGTTGCCTACAGAACCACGATTGTGTCCAGGCGTGTGCTTCTTCATCCGAAACAAATTGACGGCCACGAATGCCTTTCTTCAGGTCTCCAAAAATATGGAAATGGCATGAGGAGAGATTAGGACTGTGTCTGCTCATTGACTTTATGGTACATGATTCCACAGTTCACGCACAGTGGTACGTGGCCACTTTTCAAAAACTGAAGCGCGCCATCAAGTCCAAACGCCCAGAAATGTTGACGGATGGCATCACTCTGTGCCAGGATTAAACCCGCCCACATGTTGCCATGGTAGTTTCGACTACGCTGCAGAAGTTTCGCTGGGAATCCCTTACACGTTCTCCGTACAGTCTCGATCTCTCCCAATACTGTTTCTATATTTTTGGAGCCCAGAAGAAAGACGTTCGTTGTCGTCGATTTGCTTCGGACGAAGATGTATACGCCTGGGTACAGTTGCGGTTACGTGGGCAACAGCAAACATTTTTTCCAAGAAGGCGCCGACCGCCTTGTCTGACAGTGGGATAAATGTGTTAACAGGTTGATGATTACAGTACTTTAGGAATAATAAACACTTCACTTACTTCATTCTATCTGTCTTGTTTTGACTGACAAAAATTATCTTAGGATTCAGCACTGAATGGAAATGCACTAGTCTTGGTCATGAATATAATTATATTGGTGATCAAGGCTAATATATTTCCATTCGGTTTTTCGTTCTACTGTTGCATACTTTCAACTGTGTCACTTGACGCTATTAATTACGATATACCCTACATGCTAACGCATGCAGTATTTACAGATTCATATATGCCAACGTGCAAGTTCCTGTGTCGTTCTTCTCTCACCGAAAAAATTGCTACATCAAGAAGAAGTGCAGATGATGAACTGGTACTTATTGTACAAATATATTGTACTAGAACTGACATGTGATTCCACTTTCACGCAATTTGGGTGCATATATCCTGAGAAATCAGTACCCAGAACAACTACCTCTAACCGTAATAACGGCCTTGATACGCCTGGACATTAAGTCAAAACAGTGCTTGGATGGCGTATAGAGGTACAGCTGCCCATGCAGCTTCAACACGATACCACAGTTCATCAAGAGTAGTGACTGGCGTATTGTGACGAGCCAGTCGCTCGGCCACCATTGACCAGACGTTTTCTATTGGTGAGAGATGTGGAGCATGTACTGGCCAGGGCAGCAGTCGAACATTTTCTGTATCCGGAAAGACCGCTACAGGACATGCAACATGCGGTCGTGCATTATCCTGATGAAATGTAGGGTTTCGCATGGATCGAATGAAGGATGGAGCCACGGGTCGTAACACATCTGAAATATAACGTCCACTGTTCAAAGTACAGTCAATGCGAACAAGAGGTGACCGAGACATGTAACCAATGGCACTCCATACCATCACGCCGCGTGATATGCCAGTATGGCGATGACGAATACACGCTTCCAATGTGCGTTCACAGCGATGTCGCCAAACACGGATGCGACCATCATAGTCCTGTAAACAGAACCTGGATTCATCCGAAAAAATGACGTTTTGCCATTCGTGCACCCAGGTTCGTCGTTGAGTACACCATCGCAGGCGCTCCTGTCTGTGATGCAGCGTCAAGGGTAATCGCAGCCATGGTCTCCGAGCTGATAGTCCATGATGCTGCAAACGTCGTCGAACTGTTCATGCAGATGGTGGTTGTCTTGCAAACGTCCCCATCTGTTGACTCAGGGATCGAGACGTGGCTGCACGATCCGTTACAGCCATGCGGATACGATGCCCGTCATCTCGACTGCTAGTGATACGAGGTCGTTGGGATCCAGCACGGCGTTCCGTATTACCCTCCTGAACCCACCGATTCCATATTCTGCTAACATTGATTGGATCTCGACCAACGCGGGCAGCAATGTCGCGATACGATAAACCGCAATCGCGATAGGCAACAATCCGACCTTTATCAAAGTCGGAAACGTGATGGTACGCATTTCTCCTCCTTACACGAGGCATCACAACAACGTTTCACCAGGCATCGCCGGTCAACTGCTGTTTGTGTATGAGAAATCGGTTGGAAACTTTCCTCATATCAGCACGTTGTAGGTGTCGCCACTGGCGCCAACTTTGTGTGAATTCTCTGAAAAGCTAATCATTTGTATATCACAGCATCTTCTTCCTGTCAGTTAAATTGCGCGTGTGTAGCACGTCCTATTCGTGGTGTAGCAATTTTAATGGCCAGTAGTGTATATGATGCGATGAGAACACAGCGGACTGAAACAGCTAATGGCAAATGTCGGTATAATGTGTTCACCATAGCTTTAGATACGGGACTAATGAAGTACGGATACTCCGAAATTGAAGTAGCATATTGCCCTTGTCAGGTGTATACTTTTCCATTACGCTTTGTTTTTTCATTGCACCTCCACATTTACATTTCAATGACGAATAAAAGAATGAGTACTATAACACGTCTTTTCGTCAACAGCATATCACTAAAGAAATGGTTAATGCAACAGTATTTTGACTACCTGCGGCCTTCGAGAGTGATAACCGACGTGCTATCCGCAGGTCCTCCAGTGCTGGAGCCCATCTTCTTCCCGGCTAACATCCAGGAGGGGGCGAGGGCACAGCTCAGCTGCACCGTCTCCTCAGGAGATCTGCCCATACGCTTCTCCTGGCTCAAGGACAACGCGCCGATTCCCAAGTCTTTGCAGGTAATTTCAATACCTCACGGTACACTTAGCCATAGAAATGAAGTGAATGGTTCAAGTAAACTTTCTAAAAGTTGTCAGCGGCAAAGCTGACGGTATCACTGTTCAGTACTAGATGTATTTCAAAAGCAACGATCGATCCGTTTTAAGGGGAGGACAACAACATGAATACAAATAGTAAAGGTAGGACTGACCTCACGCATGCGCATTACCACCAGCGATGTCATATCTGCAGTTGGGGGCGGAAGATGTTTAGTGTCGATGCATCAAAGTGAATCTGTGATTGTTAACACTTCGATATATGCGAAGCATCTATTAATTTGGCGAATCTACACCTCGATAATAATAACAAAGCGATCGTCATTTGATCATGGAAGGGTGGAGGGGTAGGATCGTTTTCACGCGCAAGCACACATGGCTCCCTAGCAGCAGCTGAGTCGTCCCGAACTGAACGCGTTCATAAGTTCCCCGTTAGTGTGCAGTATTGAATTCGCTTTGCAGGATCGTAATAATCTTATCACTTTAATTTTTGTGAACATTTCATGAGCAGTTGACGTTCACGGTGTTATATAACATCCGCTCCATTCAACGCCACCGCCTAATATCATTGTATGAGGGTCTGAAGTTCGTCAAAAACTTTCCGATACCGGTTGCCACAAAATGAATGTCTTTGTGGTCGAGATTGTTTGTGTTCTTTTTTAAAGTCTTAGCATTTTGCTAAGCCGTTTCACAGTTAGCTCCTCAAATTCCGTAAAAGAGAAATACCGCAGACAGCTGTAATTTTTTAGACTTTCCCGGCGTTTTTTTTTTTACATCTCGTTGAATCGGGTGTACTGCCGGTGGTCTGCGTCAACTTCCGCACGTTTCCATGCAGATGGGAAGGGAACGACAGGCTGACCGTGTCCCGTATTTATGTGTGGACGGAGTCTGGTGTTCCCTACGCAGTCCGCTCCCGCTGCGACAGCTGTCCACATAACAGAGGGTGCTACCAAGCTCGTGTTTTGACTGCTTGTTACTTCGGTAGCTGACCTGTACACTACCAGCAGTCAGCTACTCTGTTATTCTGATCCAAGTACAGAACCTCCTCATTTGCTTTGTTGTCTTAAATCATTTTCGCCAACTGAGAGGGCGCGACCGCGACAGGCAGACGCTCGCGCAAAATAATGGACTTGTCAGATTCAATAGCTTGTGCAAATGCTGTTGCAAAACTTAAAGAATCGCGAAATTTTCCTCAAAATGTAGATACTGAATTCGAGGCTGACAGGTCTGATAAAAATGAAGAGACTTTTTATTATTAATTGACCATCATGAATTAGTACATCGAATCTGAAGTGTAATAAACCTCAAGATAGTTTTTCTGATGAACTTTCAGTTTACCTGAAATACCTTGTAGAAAAACTAAACTAAAATCCGTTGGAAATATTATAAATACCGAATTTGCAAATTTGTGTAAAATCGCGTTTAAATATTTGACAGTGGTCAGCACATCTGTTCCTCTTGACAGACTATTTTCGCAGATGGCGGTAAATTTTGAATCAGCTACGAAATCGGTTGAAGTGCAAAAGAAGGAGTAAAATTTACTGTCGCAAGAATAAATATTGGGACTTTTGAAGAACTAAATTTTTTTGTTACACACTTGTCATTAATTCCTAACAAAATGTTCTAGACATGAAATTATCTGTTTTTTTCTGTTTCAGGCGCATCCGTATTGTATTGCAAAATACATAGATGTTTCGGACACATCAGTGTATTTTTCGATATCTCATCATAACATCGATGCCACCAGAAGATATTTCGCAAGGGAAAAAACAGATTCATTTTTTAGTGTCCATTCCTACTTCCGTTGGTTTTCTGCATAAGAATGTGAGAAATGGCTTACATCGCAGTAAAAATTCCACCAAACTTATCCAAATGCTTATCCAATTTCCAACTCAAAAATTTAAAATAATGCTAAACTGATCACGGGCAGATTTATATTATGACATAATGAAGCAGGAGTGTTTGTGGTTACTAAGTGAAACATTATTTCCTGTCGCGCCTAACTGACTGTATTTGAAAGCGACTGCGCTCTGTGAAGTGCAGTAGATTTCTAATTATTGATCTTGATGCTGTGAGAACGTCCACACAAATAGTTCCATCTTTGTGTGTGATTACATCTTTGTGTGTGATGTTACTGGCTGACTAGAAACAAATCAGCCAGCTATTTACAGGGAATCTAACAGCACACATTTTCAAAATCCTATCTACGTTACGCTGTATACATTTTGTATATGTTATCATTGAAAAGCACTGTATTGTTTGTCAAGGGACACTATTTGCTGTACTTAATTCTTTCACTGTTATTGTTTCTGGAGGTGTGACAACTGCTATGTTATAATTATCCTGCTGCTCTGTCGGTAGGTGAGTGAGAAAGAGGTGAGCGAGTTCATCAGCCTCCTGGTATTCAGCAAAGTTTCCTCGCAGCACAGTGGTACCTACACGTGCGTCGTCTCCAACAACGCAGCCAGCACCAACCACTCGGCCCAGCTGCAGGTCAAAGGTAGGGTCAAAGCGCTAGATCTATACCACATCTCTCAGTACGTCCTCCTTTTCACATATGGTTGCTGGACCTCGGCTGTTCAGTACAGAATGTCAGATCTAACACATTCCAGCCGTCTAAATTTCCAATTTTTTTTTTATTGGCCTACCAGTTTCGGCGTTATATTACGCCATCTTCAGGCCCCCTACCGAGATGTACGAAGATTCGCACTTGCTGGAGTTCAAAACAGGAGCCAGCATTCAGTGACTGGTATCCATAGATTTTAGCTTCAGGTCGATAGGTGACTATTGAAGTGATCTTGTAACATGCCCGGGTGTACACATGGGTGGGGTACTATTACACTGGCTGTCGTTTCGACCGTGCTCCATATCCACACCACGTACCTGATATTACCGCGGCGGTCGTACGGTTCTGCTCCACAGCTGGCTTGCCTGAAATTATTTATCGAAACACGCAAGCGAGTTAGGGGAGCCACTCAACGTCAAAACACGACACTGTTCTACGTCTGGTATAAACACTTATATTCTGAGACGATAAAAGAAAGTCGCAGGTTGCTGCACTGTTTACATTCTAATTCAGAAGTGTTATCCCACTTAATGGATGATTAACAGTCCACAATATCACTCGGACGAGCGAGCGCGTAACAGACACGACGCGGTTGATTTTTGATGATGCGGAAGCCGAATGATCGCACGAAAGTTCTTACGCTCGTCACGCATACTCAGATATTTGGTACCAGTCCTCCTTGACACTAGTAATGATATTTTAACATTGTTCACAAAGTTACATTTACAGTTCACAGTTCTCAGTTGTACGAGCGTGCGCGTAACAGTCGTGGCACGGTTGATTGTTGATGATGCGGAACGCGATGACCGAACGCACGTCCTCACGCTCGCTACAAGACACTGGCACTTAAATGCTCTCTTTTGTGGTAAATCGTATTGCTGATTCACATTAGTTCATTCTTGGAGACCGAACACGGCGTGGATGATTGATACTATAAGTACGACACGCAACGAGAGGATACACAAATACATTATCGGCGGCACTGCTCATTTTTTAATTACTTCTTGACGCACTTTCCTCTGAATCATTTCCATATTTCATCACTTTACTGTAATAGCACTTGTAGCAACAGTTCAATTTCCATACTAACAATGCCTGTCACATGCAGAAATACACACTACACAAGATAACAGTTCCATTTTCCATGCTGGACTCTGCAGACGAGGCTGCCCGCAAAGATACTCCACAACTAAACCAGCGATATGACAATACGCTTACAATCTCTGTCTCAGGTATAAATCTACGGATATCATTCACTGAATGCGGGCCCCTATTTTAACTGGACCAGAGTTAGGAATCTTCCTCCATGTCAGCCAGGGGGCTGAAGATGGCGTAATATATAGAGCGAAACTGGCACCCCCAATAAAATAACAATTTATAAATTTAGAAGTATGAAACGTGATTGATTTGATATTCTGTATATGAGATGCGTGTTGTGTGTGTGTGTGTGTGTGTGTGTGTGTTTGTGTCTGAATGAATGGTGCAATGTCAACGGAACTTGGAAACAATACTGTGACACTAGGGCATCCTTACCATGCTTAGCGGAGGATTAAGTGCTGAGGAAGCAGAGATTTTTGCACTCCAGTTTCAAAAAAGGACGCTGCAATGTCGAAAGGCAAAAGTGAGCAGAACTTGGTGCGTTTATAAAAAGATCAATGCATGAAGTATACGACTTCGACCGTCATACATTCGTCACAGAACTTACCGAGAACTCGTGAAAATTTTTAATGCTTTTTTGTGTGTGTGTGTGTGTCCATCCTTCTGATGGAGGTTTTAGGTACTCCGGCCGTCCACTTATATAATAAAATGGAACATCTATAGCCGTCTCTACGATATTATTTACTTTATGGCTACCAGTTTCCATGCTTCAGTACGCCATCTTCAGGCTTTAACTGATACTGACGGGGTTAATTCCAAACGTATACACGATTCATCAGTGGCCAACATCTATGAATTGGTTTTCGAGACTACCTGCAACAACGATATTTTATCTTCCACAACCAACTTGTTGATCAAAATATCCACGGGTGTACTGCCGGTCTATAGTGTCCAAAGGGCACGCGCCGGCACGGAGATCCGTACGCTATGGCTACTCAGAGGGAACTGGGTTCGGTCGCGGCGGCGGCCGATTTAAATACCCTCCGCCCGCGGCGCGCTCCCTCCGCCGTCCGCGCCCCGCGCCACGGTAGCGCGGTGGAACAGATTGCGACGGCGTCTGAGATGACGTCGGTGTGATGACTCTGTCCGCCGTGGTCGTCACAACTATGCGTTTGCTCGATTTACTCTTGATTAACCGAATCGCTGGTTCCGTGCCGGCGCGTTCAGAGGAGCTCAGTCCGTCAGTTCACCTGATGATGGCGACATGTTTGATCGCCGAAATATTGTGCCCTTTGGACACTATAGACCGGCAGTACACCCGTGGATATTTTGATTATCAAATACGCCGGGAGAAACTCAGGAATCACAACTTGTTGATCGTTCTGTCGCACAAAGTCCTCTAAAAAGTAGAAATGAACAGAAATCGTGATCATTGAGAAGCAGCTGAAAGAGTTATAAACAAGTAAATCTCCAGTTCTGGATGGTGTCAAAAAAAAAAAAAAAAGTTCAAATGGCTCTGAGCACTATGGGACTTAACTTCTGAGGTCATCAGTCCCCCAGAACTTAGAACTACTTTAACCTAACTAACCTAAGGACATCACACATATCTATGCCCGAGGCAGGATTCGTACCTGCGACCGTAGCGGTCGCGCGGTTCCAGATTGTAGCGCCTAGAACCTCTCGGCCACCCGGGCGGCGGATGGAGTCACAATTCTGTGTTAAGGGGCATTGGCCCCTTAATTAGTATGAGTTAATCGCGACTCTGTTGCCCAGCTCCAAGTCCCAAACAACTGAAAAAAAACGAGGGTGACTCGGGTATGCAAAAGGAGTAAAAGAAAGGACTCGCAAAATTGCAGACCAATATTCTTAATATCGATCTGCCGTAGAATTCTTGTACAAATATTAAATTACATTGAGACAGAGAACGGTCTGTCCACAAACCATCCTGTGCTTTTTCTCACACAATATCCCGCGAACCATGGATGGAGAGTAACAGGCAGAGTTCATATTCATGATTTTGGAAAGTGTTTGACACAGAGCCCCACTGCAGACTGTTAAAAGTTTGGAACGTGTCGTCGTTTGGTGACTGTAGAAGGATTCCGAACAGGATGGTTCAAAACTGGTTCAAATGGCTCTGAGCACTATGGGACTTAACATCTGAGGTCATCAGTCCCCTCGAACTTAGAACTACTGAAACCTAACTAACCTAAGGACATCACACACATCCATGCCCGAGGTAGGATTCGAACCGGCGTCCGTAGCAGTCGCGCGGTTCCGGACAGAGCGCCTGAACCGCTAGACCACCGCGGCCGGCCGTACAGGATGGCTTAGTCAGAATTTCTGTTAGTTATGCTGACTGGTAGCTTCCTCTAAACGTAGAAAAACGTGAATTAATGCAGCCGAATAGGAAAAACATTCCTGTAATGTTCGAATACAGCATTTGTGGCGGGTTGCTTGGCGCAGGCACGACGATTAATTATTTAAAAGTGACATTGCAGACCTCTATGAAATGGAGCGAACGCTTAAGATCAGTGGCAGGTAGACTTCGATTCATTGGGAGAATTTTGGAAAAGCGTAGTTCATCTATGAATTACAATTTGCATAAAAGCACTGTGAGACAAGGAAAAAAATTGCGGTAACTTCCTATGGGACTAAACTGCTGAGGTCATCGGTCCCTAGTCTTACACACTGTTTAATCAAACTTAAACTAACTTACGCTAAGAGCAACAGACATACCCATGCCCGAGGGAGTACTCGAACATCCGACGGGGAGAGCCGCGCGAATCGTGCCCAGGCGCCTAGAGGCGCGGCTACCCCACGCGGAATGAGCCAATGGGCCGCTGTTGTTTTCTATCTACATAAATGATCTTTTAGATAGGGTGGATAGCAATGTGCGGCTGTTTGCTGATGATGCTGTGGTGTACAGGAAGGTGTCGTCGTTGAGTGACTGAGGGGGATATAAGACGACTTGTACAGGATTTGTGATTGGTGTAAAGAATGGCAACTAACTCTAAATATAGCTAAATGTAAATTAATGCAGATGAATAGGAAAAATAATCCTGTAATGTTGGAATACTTTATTAATAATGTAGCGCTTGACACTGTCACGTCGATTAAATATTTGGGCGCAACACTGCAGAGTGATATGAAGTGGGACAAGCATTCTTGAGTACTACTCGAGCGTTTGGGATCCCTATCAGGTCGGATTGTGGGAGGACATAGAAGCAATGCAGAGGCGGGCTGCTAGATTTGTTACTGGTTGGTTTGATCATCACGCGAGTGTTACGGAAATGCTTCAGGAACTCGGGTGGGAGTCTCTAGAGGAAAGGAGGCGTTCTTTTCGTGAATCGCTACTGAGGAAATTTAGAGAACCAGCATTGGAGGCTGACTGCAGTACAATTTTATTGTCGCCATCTTACATTTCGCGGAAAGGCCACAAAGATAACAGAGATTACTGCTGGTGTAGAGGCATATAGGCAGTCATTTTTCCCTCGTTCTGTTTGGGAGTGGAATTGGGAGATAATATGCTACTTGTGGTACGAGGTACCCTCCGCCACGCACCGTATGGTGGATTGCGGAGTATGTATGTAGATGTAGATGTAGAGGGACCATTAGAAGCACTTAAACACTTTGAGATGTCTTGACCCTAACGCATCTCGTCTTACGTCGCTATCTAAGCGTATAAAAATATAAAGACACAACTGGTATCAGTAGAAATACAAGGCATGTTACATTTTCACCATTAAGTGGGAGTAGATATGGAAAGAAAAATATGGTTTAAAGCTTATCAAATATTTAATGAGTCACTAGAAACTTGGCCAAATGGATATACGGTGTCTATAATCCGATTAAAATTACTTGACGGTTCGGCAGGTCACTTCACAAATGGTGTTAATATGTATGTAACGCGAACAAAGTTAGAAGCTGCCGCGGCGAGATGTGACAGAAATTCGACAGCTAATTTGAAGTGACCAGTGACTGAACTGCGGCAGACGACGCGTTTTGTAGTTCTGAATTTAAACTCACGTCCTAGGCTAAGCTCAACATCTTGATGTGTAATATATCCGAGGAAACAGTGGTCAAGAATCTGCGGCAGAACTAAAATTACGACCGTTTTGTTCACGTCGATTAAAGCTAATCCCTACTAGCAAACTGAAGACACTAACATTGCAGTTTCAACGCTAAAAGCAAACAGTAACTTCTAGCTACCATTGGTTACTTGAAACTATCCTCACAATGGATAGACACGCTGGATTAGCCGAGCAGTCTCAGGCGCTGCAGTCATGGACTGTGCGGCTGGTCCCGGCGGAGGTTCGAGTCCTCCCTCGGGCATGGGTGTGTGTGCTTGTCCTTAGGATAATTTAGGTTGTTAAGTAGTGCGTAAGCTCTGGGACTGATGACCTTAGCAGTTAAGTTCCATAAGATTTCACACGCACAATGGCTACACGAGCTGCCGCCTAACCAAATGATGAGCACTCCTTGTTGGCACTGGGTTGCAGATTATAGGCGAAACTGGCAGATTCCATACAAAAACGGAATGATAGGACAAGTAAAACAGTCAAAACAGTGATAAAAAATGTGCAACAAGTATTATGAAAAAATACGTTTAAACTAATTAATTGAATAAACGTAACAATCAAAGTATTTTTATTAGATTTAGAAATAAAAATATTTTAGTGCTTGTGGCAAGATTCGAACCTACAGCCTTCTACACATCAGGTTTGTTCGCTAACAACTGCACTAACCATAACACTGTGTGAACCGTTTATTTATGACTCTGCTGACCGTGTTGCATAAATGAATTGCACCCTTCTAAAATTCGGCTCCACGCAATGTCATGCGGAGCTTAACAACTGCACTAACCATGACACTGTGTGAGCTTTTATATTTATGACTCTACTGACCCTGTCACAACGATGAATTGCAGCTGTCTAAAACTCGGCTTTACGCACCGTCGTGCGAAGCTTTCTAACGTAAGCCGATCTCTGTGATTGTAAGAACTGTATATGTTATGCTGAATCTCATCTTCTGCGGATGGATACAGCAGTGTTTCGTTAGCGCTGTGTATGGCTCAAATGGCTCTGAGCACTATGGGACTTAACTTCTGAGGTCATCAGTCCCATAGAACTGAGAACTAACTAACCTAAGGACATCACACTCATCCATGCCCGAGGCAGGATTCGAACCTGCGACCGTAGCGGTCGCGTGGTTCCAGACTGTAGCACCTAGAACCGCTCGTTCACACCGGCCGACCGCTGTGTATGAAACGTGCGTATTTCTTTGCCGTTGTTGTGTGTGTGTGTGTGTGTGTGTGTGTGTGTGTGTGTGTGCACTGCTTACGTGTTATCTTTGGTGTGGTTATCATGTATTATGAAATACGAAATTAAAGGGACAGACATAAGATTCTGGATCCAAACACATCTAGAAAGAAAGCTGGACAGGGAACTCGCAGTGATGAAAAGACCAATTGTTGTGGCAGTCTGTCAACGGCGAAAGGTTTCTTGCGTGACACGGAACGATGTGACTGGAGGAAACCAACGTGTGAAGTGTGAACTATCAAGTAATTTTAACCGTACTATAGTTAGAATTCCTTTAAAATACGCTAGTGCAAACATCCTTCAAGGATCAAGGATGATACAAGTAGAATAAAAGTAGAATAAACTGCTAGGCAGTGCCTGGGTCGTGGTGTAATGGGGCAACTGTCTGCTAACAAAATAAGTGACTTAACCGACTTCATAATATAAATAACTGCATCAGTGACGAATACATGAAATTTACGACACAATAATTATACAAAGAGTAGTTTTAAAATACTAGTTGTTAGAGTGCGTTCAGAGGCATTTTAGCAGTCATTCTTTTTGCGCTCAATACGTGACCCTAACATGTGGTACTACGGCAAGTACTCACTTCCATTCATTCACAGTACTTCGCTAGGTATACAGTAGGTGTAGATCAATGATGTTAAGTGTCAAATCCACAAGTTTAGTGTTTGCTAGGTTGATTGGTAACAGTACCCTTAACATTTCATCCGTGCTAGTGTGTTGGGGATGGGATGCGAAGGACGACACATAAAAGCAATCGAAAGCTACAAATATTTGTTTCGAATCCGCATAGTGCTCACTGCCTTGTTTTCAATTTATCCATAATAGGGGGTTGTGAATTTCTAAACGGTTATACTTGACACGAGGGCCGTTCAATAAGTAACGCAACACATTTTTTTCTTGGCCAATTTCGGTTGAAAAAAACAAACGAAAGTGGTTGTGGGACATTGCGAAATATTCCCGCTTCCTCCCCTATCGTTTCATGAAGTTACGAGAGGTGGCGGGCTATACACGGCGTTCAAAATGGAGTTTGTAACGGAAGTGATTTCCAAGCGGAGCGCCATCATTGAGTTTCTATTGCGGACAACCAGAGCGTCAAAGATATTCATAGGTGCTTGCAGAATGTCTTCAGAGATCTGGCAGTCAACAAAAGCATGGTGAGTCGTTGGACGAGGCTTGTGTCACCATCGCAACAAGGTCGTGCAAACCTGACCGATCACCCGCGTGCCGACTGACCATGCGCAGCTGTGAATCCTGCAGTGCTGGTACGTGCGGACACTCTCGTTCGGCATGATCGACGGATCACAGTTCACGCTGCTTAACTGGACTTCTCTGTTGGTAGTGCTGACAGACTTATCCACAAGTTGGGATACTCAAAGCTGTGTGCCCGCTCGTTTTCTCACCGCTTAACAGGAGACCTCTATGCAGACGCAAGGCCTCACACACAAGTCCGCTCGCCCGAAAGGATCTGACAAAACTTCATTGGGCTCTTCTTCCCTGGAGCCCGTACCTCTCAGATTCCGACTTCCATCTTTTAGGCCCAATGAAGGAAGCACTCCGCAGAAAGCAGCACTGAAGAAATGGGAGGCTTTTGTTGCAGGAAGACGTTGGTTCCGACGTCCACAAGTAGGGTGGCACCGTGAGGGCATACAAGCACTCCTAGTAATGTGGCGTAAGGTCGTCACATTGTGCGGAAATTATGTAGAAGAACAGTATTTTGTAGCCAAAAGAGTGGAAAATGATATAGTGTAATGGAATCGTGCATAAAACCAAACTGTTTTCAAAAAAAAGTGTGGCAATACTTGAACACCCCTCGCATTTCGTGTAGGTTAAGGTGTCCTATTTTCGGATGGTGGCCTAATTCCGGATAGATGGATACTTGCTTCGTGGACAGCGCAGCCGATGCGGAAACTAGCTCAATTCCGACATTTTAGTGTCCTGCTAACAGCCAAGCGGATCAGTCGCGTTCCTAGCTCGCATTTTATTTTTTTTCTTTCTTGATGTCGTACATTTGAGTGTAATATCACCGCTGTATTGTGTGTAGTTTAATATTTGTCTTATTTGTTAGTGATATATCATATTTAATGAATATAGTGTGTAGCTTTCAAATGCAACAATTCATTGCACATTTCGGATACTGCTAGAGTGCCTAATTTCGACCATCCAGCAATGGGCCCCTTTGAACATTTTGCTTTTTATTTCTTTTCAAGAGACGGCTGGGAAGAAGAGAAAGTGCTGGGCAGAGGAAAATATGAGCAAGGCACTGGAAGCCATTAGAAATAAAGAAATGGGATTTTTAAAGGCGTCCAAAGTGCTTCAAGCGCTAAAACCTGCACTCTTAGGTTACGTAAAGGCAGCAATACTGGTATGCGTACCACCCCACAGTATCCATAACCTACAGCCACTAGACGTCAGCTTCAGAGGGCCGTTCAAAAGGGTTTACTCACTAGAAATTGATCTCCGGCTTGACGACCATCCATTTCACGTTGTGACTATGACTAAAGTTTGGGAAATATTTGGAAAAGCATATGTGTGAGCCGTAAATACGCAAACAACTATAACTGGTTTCAAGATATACGGAATAATTCCGTTCAATCCAAACGTTTTCGATGATGCAGACTTCTCCAACAAGAAACAAGTGCAGAAGAAAAACAAATGAAGATGACTGCTGCGAAGATGCAGAAAACTACCAACAGACACAGTTTCACCATTTCAAATGTGCCCACCGCCATTCTTAACTCAATCTTCTACAAGTGGAAGACAAAGGAGAAAGAAAGCAGTGTTGACATTCTCACCTTATCAGAAAGATGTTGCTGCCTTCAGCTCAAGACAAGCTAAAATGCAAATGGGCAATTTTAGAAGAACACTCTTCAAAAAAGGGAAAACTTTAAATCACTCAAAAAGCCAGCCAGAATAACACAAAAGCGGCTAAAATGAGCAGACGACGAAGAAAATCAACACGTTAGTTATCATCAGCTGAGATTTCCGAAAGTTCTATTTCCAAAAACAAATGGCTCTGAGCACTATGCGACTTAAATTCTGAGGTCATCAGTCGCCAATAAGTTAGAACTAATTAAACCTAACTAACCTAAGGACATCACACACATCCATGCCCGAGACAGGATTCGAACCTGCGACTGTAGCGCCTAGAACCGCACGGCCACTCCGGCCGGCTGAGTTCTGTTTTCCTTGTCTCAGCAGATGGTGACGATAGCGCAGATGAGGAATGCATGTATTGTTTTGTCCCACAGTGGGAAGATAAATCTGGAGAAGTTTGGATAAGGTATTTAGGATGTATGCGGTGGGTGCATGGACTGTGAACTGGGACTGAAAAACGTGGACGAAGGTGAAAGCTGCAAATGATAGTCTCAATGTAGTTATAGGTGTATCACTGTTGTAATCAAACTGGAATATCTCAATATTAGTTTTTGTGCTATTTTTTATAATAAGACTATTCTTATAAATATGCAATCTCGAATTTTCTTTATGGAATAGCTCTGTACAAAATTAGGAACCACGCTATCTGAAATTGCCCACCCTCTCCAAAATGCGCAAGATTCCGCTATATAAGGTTATACATAAACAAAATCTCTTTACGTGTTTGACATTTTTCGGCTGAGTTTTAAACAACCATATCCTTAGATTTCCTCAACTATATGAAAATGTGGCACTTTACCGGTTCGCATAAATAAGTAAGCGAGCAAAGCTGTGTAGCCCTCTAAGGAAAGGCGTGACTTTGACAAAACACAGTATATACAGTTCGACACAGTAAATGGAATGACCCCATTAATAAATATAGACTTCGATCAGCTAAGGTGGAATATTAAAAATTTCTAGGTGTATGCATTGATGAGGGGTTGAAGTGGAAAAAACACACTGAGAATCTGCTGAAACGTTTGAGTTCAGCTACTTATGCTATTAGGGTCACTGCAAATTTTAGCGATATACATCTGAGTAAATTAGCTTACCACGCCTATTTTCATCCTCTGCTTTCGTATGACATCATATTCTGGGGTAACTCACCATTGAGTAAAAGAGTGTTCATTGCACAAAAGCGTGTAATCAGAATAATTGCTGAAGCTCATCCATATATATATATATATATATATATATATATATATATATATATATATATATATATATATAGAGAGAGAGAGAGAGAGAGAGAGAGAGAGAGAGAGAGAGAGACTACAGTGAAGATATCTAGCTCTTTAAATAAGTGTCTGCAGGATGATCTTGGATGAGCTCCAGCAATTATTCTGATTACACGCTTTTGTGCAATGAACACTCTTTTAATATATATATATATATATTCGCTTATGAAATTTGTTATTAACAATCCGAACGAATTCAAAAGTAATAGCAGTGTACATGGCTACAACACTAGGAGAAAGGATGATCTTCACTACTCAAGGTTAAATCTAACTTTGGCTCAGAAGGGGGTAAATTATGCTGCCACTAAAGTCTTTGGTCACTTACCTAATACCATCAAAAGTCTGACAGATAGCCATATAGCATTTAAAAGGAAATTAAAAGAATTTCTTAATGGCAACTCCTTCTACTCATTAGATGAATTTTCGGATATAGTAAGTGGGCAATTTCCCAACCTCCACAAAAAATAAAAAATAAAAATTGAGTGTCGTGTAGTATTTTGTGTAATGTAGTATCTTGTATTAACCTGATACGTTCCACATCATTACGAAGTGTCGTACCCATGATCTATGGAACAAGTACTAATCTAATCTAATCTAACCGTGTGTGTGGTGTTTCAGTGGCGCCGCAGTGGCTGATGGAGCCCAGGGACACGTCGGTTCTCGCGGGCAACCGGCTCTCCGTCCACTGCCAGGCGCATGGGTTTCCTCAACCTGCCGTCACCTGGCTACGCGGACATGGCAAGTAAAACAACTCATTCCCAGCGGCAGCTGCGTTGCCCTGGAACAGGGCCCAAAAGATTGTTTTAAAATTAAATCGTATTGGCACCTGACGTACAGTGCACACAAAACAAGTTAAGTCCTCTTACCTGCGCAGACTGCGCACTAGGGGAAGAGACGGCGGTGGCGGTCGGAAATCTCCGTTGTGAACGGCCATCGCTCTGTGGGGGAAATCGCATAGCAATAGTACGAGGCTGGTTTGAGCAGTTCTCGGAACGGTATAGATAAAAAAGTACTTACATCACTGAAACTTTTTTTTAATTTTTCAATGTAGCCTACTTGTAGATTAATGCACTTGGTCCAGTGCTGTTCCAGTGCCTTGATCCCACCTCGAAAATGAGTTTCCTCCTGGCCTGCAAAATAGTTATAAACTCTGGCTATCAATTCTTCGCTTGAAATGCATCTTCGTCCACCAAGAAAAATTTTCAGTTTTGGGAAGAGATGACACTGATCATTATTTAATCTGCAGTGAAATTGGGATTGTGAGGCCGAAAGTGCAGGAGGTCAGGTCCATATGTAGGAGGATAAGAGTGGAGAAACTTCAGGATAAGGAAATTAGGCACAAGTACATAACAGTGATCTCAGAAAGGTACCAGTTAGTTGAATGTAGTCAATTACAGTCATTGGAAAGGGAATGGACAAAGTACAGGGACACAGTACTAGAAGTGGCTAAAGGATGTCTTGGAACAGTAGTGTGCAAAGGTAGGATGAAGCAAACATCTTGGTGGAATGACACAGTCAAGGCAGCCTGTAAAAGGAAAAAGAGGGCGTATCAAAAATGGCTACATACTAGAACTCAGGTAGACAGAGAAAGTTATGTAATTATTCATGCTTTCCCGGCGATCTGTTGACATCTTGGGTATTCGGGAATCCAGCCGGATGTTCGCGTCTTTCTCGCACGCTGTTGAAATATCGTGCGAGAACAACGAGAACATCCGGCTGGATTCCCAAGAGAGAAAGTTATGTTGAAGAAAGAAACAAAGCCAAACAGTTAATTGCAGCATCCAAGAAGAAATCTCGGGAAGACTTTGGAAACAGGTTGGGGACTATGGGTCAAGCTGCTGGAAAACCATTCTGGAGTGTAATTAGCAGTCTTCGAAAGGGAGGTAAGAAGGAAATGACAAGTATTTTTGACAGGTCAGGAAAACTGCTGGTGAATCCTGTGGATTGCTTGGCTAGATGAAGGGAATATTTTAAAGAGTTGCTCAATGTAGGTGAAAATACGATCAGTAATGTTTCAGATTTCGAGATACAATGGGATAGGAATGATGATGGAAATAGGATCACATTTGCAGTGCAAATACAGGTGGGGTGGATGAAATTAAGCCGGAACTCATCAAATACAGTGAAATGTCAGGTCTGAAATGGCTACACAGGATAATTTAATGGCATGGGAGTCGGGACAGATTCCATCAGACTGGACAAAAGGACAAAAGCAGTAATCACACCAATCTTTAAACATGGAAACAGAAAAGATAGTAACAACAACAGAGGTATCTCTTTAATCAGCGGTGTGGGTAAAATCTTCTCAGGTATTGTTGAAAAGAAAGTGCGAGTATTAGTTGAGGACAAATTCGATGAAAATCAGTGTGGGTGTAGGCCTCTTAGAGGTTGTCAGGACCAGATCTTTAGCTTACGGCAAATAATAGAGAAGTGTTATGAGTAGAACAGCGAATTGTATCTATGCTTTATATATCTAGAAAAGGCATATGAGGCGGTTCCTAGGAGGAAGCTATTGTCTGTTCTACGAGATTATGGAATAGGAGGCAAACTTTTGCAAGCAATTAAAGGTCTTTACATAGATAGTCAGGCAGCAGTTGGAGTCGACAGTAAATTGAGTTCATGGTTCAGAGTAGTTTCAGGGGTAAGACAAGGCTGCAACCTGTCTCCACTGTTGTTCATATTATTTATGGATCATATGTTGAAAACAATAGACTGGCTGGGTGAGATCAAGATATGTAAACACAAAATAAGCAGTCTCGCATATGCGGATGACTTAGTTGTGATGGCAAATTCGATTGAAAGTTTGCAAAGTAATATGTCAGAGCTAGATCAGAAATGTAAGGACTATGGTATGAAGATTAGCAACTCCAAAACGAAAGTAATGTCAGTGGGAAAGAGATATAAACGGATTGAGTGCCAATTAGGAGGAACAAAGTTAGAACAGGTGGACGGTTTCACGTACTTAGGATGCATATTCTCACAGGATGGCAACATAGTGAAAGAACTGGAAGCGAGGTGTAGCAAAGCTAATGCAGTGAGCGCTCGGCTACGATCTACTCCCTTCTTCAAGAAGGAAATCAATAAAGACTAAGTTATCTGTGCACCGTTCAATCTTTCGACCAACTTTGTTGCACGGGAGCGAAAGCTGGGTGGGTTCAGGTTACCTTATCAATAAGGTTGAGGTTACGGATATGAAAGTAGCTAGGATGATTGCAGGTACTAGCAGATGTGGAAGAATAGCAAGAGGGTGTCCATAATGAGGAAATCAAAGAAAAACTAGGAATGAACTCTATAGATGCAGCAGTCAGGGTGAACAGGCTTAGATGGTGGGGTCATGTTACACGCATGGGAGAAGCAAGGTTACCCAAGAGACTCTTGGGTTCAGCAGTAGAGGGTAGGAGAAGTCAGGGTAGACCAAGGAGAAGGTACCTGAATTCGGTAAAGAATGACTGAAGTAGGCTTAACATCAGAAGGGCACCAATGTTAGCACTGAATAGGGGATCATAGAGGAATTTTATAAGGGGGGCTATGCTCCAGACTGAACGCTGAAAGGCATAATCAGTCTTAAATGATGATGATGATGAAACTTTTTTTTATTTTTCAATGCAGCCTCCTTGTAGATTAATGCACTTGTTCCAATGCTGTTCCAGTGTCTTGGTCCCACCTCGAAAATGAGTTTCCTCCTGGCCTGCAAAATAGTTATCAACTACGGGTATCAATTCTTCGTTTGAAGTGAATCTTCGTCCACCAAGAAAAATTTTCAGTTTTCGGAAGAGATGGAAATCTCACGGAGCCATATCAGGTGAATAAGTCGGGTGCGGCAACAATTCATACGTTAGTTCGTGTAATTTGACATGTTTTTGATCCAGCGTCGAGAGTCGCAGCACCCATCTTGCAGATAATTTTTTTCATTTGTAATTCTTTGTTAAAATGTGATATACACTTTCAGATGACATCTGGCAAGTGTGAGTCATTTCATGCACTTTCAATCGGCGATCCTCCATGACCATTTTGTGCACTTTTTCAACGATTTCTGGAGTAGTGACACATCTTAGCCGACCAGTGCGCGGAACTTCATCTAAGCTCTCCGGACCAAATTTAAACTCATTTGTCCACTTGGCAACACTTGAATATGAACTAGCAGAGTCCCCCAGAGTATTCTGATAATCGGCATGAATTTTCTTTGCTTTCATACCTTTCTTTAAGAAGTACTTAATCACTGCTCGAATCTTGATTTTTTCCCATCTTCTCAAATCACTAATCGGGAACAACAACAGAGCCACGTCACTGCCACAGCTCTCTGCCAAGAGCACTGAAAGATCACGTGTTTACAGGCAACAGTCCAATGAATATCACGTGAACAATTCGTTGCGCTAGCGCTGACCTCTCGTCGTGATTCCGAGAACTTTTCAAACCACCCTTGTACTAACAGGTTATGCCAGCACGACCAATAAGTTGACGAGTACAGAAGTTCAGAGTAAATAGTTCTTCACTAAAGTGCCGAAAGGGAAACAGCCTGGTAAACACAGGGTGAAGCAAAGCTAGAAAAGTCCAACTGTGTGCTGCTTAAAGGAAACCCCACAAAAGAAAAAAAGAATAAAAATGTAGCATAGTGACAACATCACACACTACAACAGTGACGACGTAAAGAATATGTATCATGTGGAAATAATACGTCACTCCCTTGATGGCCTGTTTAACGATGTTACCTAAATGTGAAATTTTCTGCCCCTTCTTTTCCCGAAATAGTGAAGCCATGAGAAGTACTTGTTTCTTTTCTCCCTCTTCAACTTTATTCTCTTTATTGTGCTCCTGGAACCGCTATCAGTTCCTGAAACCATCTCAAGCACACTTTCTAATGAGAGATTTGCCTTCTTGTTTGTCTCTTACGACTTAAATTTAACAGCATCGCATATAACGACACGTGCCGGATTCTGAAGAACTTCCTTGCACCTACGGTGCACGAAGACAAGGGGATCACGCTATGTAGCAAAAGCACAGCAACGAGAACTCTCCAAGTGTGCAGTTTTTTAGACTACGAATAACTGATGCAGCCTCCCTATGGAAAAATACAATCGCCCAATGCTCAGGGCGAGTTGTTATATGCAATGTCAAAATATACATCACCTTAGTAAGATATACAGAGTCGAGTCCTGGATTTTGGTCTGCAGGGGAGGAGAAGGGGCCGAGTTCATAGAAATTTGTATCAACATGCCGTCTCAAAAGTCTGTACAGTAAACGAAGGTGTTTTCTTAACCTATTATGTTACAGTAATAGCTTTTTTAAAAAAAATTAGCAAGAAACAGGTGTAACTATGACGGAGGTAGGAGGCTACAGACCCATAGTCTCCACCTGGATTCGGCTCTGAGTATATACGTTGTCCAGTAACATTATTGTGACAGTAGTGGGGCAAGGGGGGTTCTGGGCAAATTTTGTGTGGGTTGCATACATTCAGGGTGAACCATACATTCAGGGATAAATTATCCATTTCCCTTCCTCTTACGCTATTGTTATGATAATCGATTTATTATACCCTGGGGATAATCTGTCCTTCTGAGGAACCCCTATCCCTCTCCTCCCCCACTCCTGCCCCACCGTGCTGGATGACGGGATACACTTTTTTTGTCACCCCTACCTAGTTCAGTTCTTGGGATCTTTTCCCCATCCTGGAAAATCCATCAGCCCTCCCCTCCCCCTCCCCCTCCCATCTGGAAATTGGTAGGGAAAGACTCAGTCTGTGCTGTGCTGTTGGAAGGATTTTATGACACAAAATTTGAATCAATATCAAGTGACATAACAATATATAGTTCAATTCAATTTGCATATTGCTTATTTAACCCATTTGTTGGAAAGACGGCTCCTCCCCTTTCCTCCTCCAGTTTTTGTGACTTAATAGGTATAAGAACTGAGGAACAGAATGAAGTGTGATGTATTAGCTGCCATTTTGGGTCATTCCCTTATGTTTCTCTCGTCCACATCAGTCAGCTATGCGCTACCAGGCACTGTGCACTGAGCACATGCAGCTGTATGCCGCAGAGGTTGGCCGCTACTGAGGCTCTAGTTTCATGTATCGCCACTAGGTGGCAGCAGTATTCCAGTTGGCTCCCACCTCTAAATCGCTCAGTCTGTGTTCAGCTGTTGCACAGGAAGGATCTTACTACATAGTAGTAGTGTGATGATGAAAAAAAGTAAGAGATGTTGTGGTATAATATGCATTTTCCTGGTTAGTTTTTCTCTGTTCAGAACTATGTCACTGCAGTGTCTCAGTATGTGGTGTCCCCCTGCGAAGGTACTGTCATAATGTGTTCAACTGAGATGTTGCTGTTGGACAGAGAGGAGTTTAATAAGTATATTACCTGTAAGCATATAAGCATACAGCTGAGAACTGTGTCCACATTCTCCTACAAGAGGAATGGAAGAAGGTGATACTGGATGAGTGTGAGGTGAATATGTTTGAGCAAATAATGGTTATGCAGTAGGGTAGGCTGAAGATTCATTTCACAGCTCGTACAGACTACTGCCTGTGCTGGAGCTGTTTGTGTTTTCGAAATGGCTGGTCAATCCACAGTTCAGAAGACAACTTCATCCTACTCCACTACCCCAGACAGAATGAACCATAGGCGTTCATCTTGGTGCATGAGCCTTGTCTGAGCTGGTCCACAAAACTGCTACTCCCCTCATGAATCTATAGGAACACAGCATTCAGCCCTCTCCCACCCAAAAATTGGTGGGAGCCAATAGGAGTGCAGAAACACTACATTTGGTCACGTGATCGTGATGTCTGGGAGATATATGATGTATGCGCTCTCAGTCGCAGCCAGTAAGAGGAAGAACCATGAAGCCTCAATAGCGGTCAAGATCCTCATCTGCTTCAGTCCCACAGAAGCATACAAGTAAGTAGATGTGCTTAAGCTTTATGTCTTTGTCCAACCCCATGTCTTTGTTTGGAGATACTTATCGTTTCTTCTTGTTTGTTCAGCGGCCTCCAGAATGTCTGGACCATCAGCAACTTACAGCATGTCCAGGCCAGCAGCAGCTACTGCCAGCTCTTAAGGGCCTGCAGTGACCTTCAGCCCATTTGGGGCCAGCAGTAATAGCAGCACTGTGGGATTGTGTAGTGCACCTGACCAGCATGTTGGAGCAGAACAAAAAGTTGTTATTGTCCATCCTGCTCATAGATTTGTGTAATTAAGACACCCAACCAGTCTCTGACTCTCAGAAGAACTGTGCTGGGGGTCCTACACCATGCAGTTCAGGTCAGTACTGGTCTCTGACATGCACATAATCCCAGAACATTCTGGTGTTACTACAGGGATACAGTGCTTATATGGTACATGAGAAGCTGCCAGTTCCTCCCAGTGCTCTCCAGTGCTCTATCGCTTTTCACTTCAGCCTTTAATTTAACAGCTACCTGTTGAAAGAGCTTAAGTATTGGTATAGAAGCATCAGTGAACAGTGACCGATGTGTTGTGTCAGAGATTGAAAATGCATCGAGAAGTGTTAAAGTGCAGTTTATGAAGTTGGAATGGAATGAATTGTGTTATGCAGAATCCTGCATCAATCAACAGATGACCTCCAAGCACTGACCTGCACATGTACTGCGCTTTGCTGATGCTATCTACAACATCACTGTACTACAGCACGGCACTCTAGTGAGATCTGCAGGCCGATCCATTTATCTGGAAGACTCCACTGTTACAAACTTGTTCAGCCCATGGATGGTTCTATCCACTGTCCTGAGAAGACTGAACCATGGGCTGCTGTGTGTTCAAACTGTGTATAAAGATACTCTGAGCTCTCTGTGTGTGTATAGTGTGCATGCAGAAGATTCAGAATAGTGTATCTATATAGTGCCAATAAAAGAAACTAAAGGAATGCCTGTCAGTCTGACATCAATACACACTGAATTCTATGCATACAAGAAAGCTTTATTTGCTAAACACTGCACAAGTGTGAAGATAAAGAAAGAACCAGTTCACTTTTTTGATGTAGTGCACCCAATGTATGCCTGTTAAATAAAAATACGCATATTACTGCAAAGTATGTTTTTATTTTGTTCATACCTCATACCAATGTTACAGCTACCAGTATTTTCACTGCAATGTCTAGAATACCTCTGAATTACCTCATCACCAGTCAATGTCTTCAGTCATTGTTAAATTGAATGATAGACCATACTTTCATTTGTATATATTTGTATATATAGTATTGCAGCTCAGTTGTTGACATACATATTTCTATAAAAACACATTGCGCACCAAAACCTGATGTAGCCTGTATCATGGAAGGCTGAGTGAAACATCAGGACTTTGTTGTAAGTGACTGATCCTTGTGATGGTGTGGAAGAAAACCTGAAGAAGAAGAAGAAGAAGAATGGGGTACTTCTACCAGAAAATATGAGCTATAATTGCAGGTCTATCCAGCAGCAGTAAGAGAAATATTGTCAGAGGATATACTGTTTATTTATAAAATTTGATTCTCAGGGGTTTGACCTCTCATTTAGCTTGAAAAGCTCATCACCCTCTACTAAGTATTTAATTTTGGAAGTTGTAGGTCTTGCAAAATACATCAACAAGAAGTAATTACATACTTAAACAGATCACTTTTCTATGATTGCACAAGGAATACCGCCACATTATTACACTGTAAAAAACTTCTGATCACACCTGCACACTACCACAGAGCAGACTTGCCACCTGCCTCATGTATTCCCATGTGCGCATGTTGGGAGAGAGGCCCTCACACAGGGCCGGCTAGTGTGGTGTGCAGACCGGAAGTTGCACGAATATCCAAACAAAATGACAGGTGACAGCAACCCTTTGCGCAGTTGTGCCAACAGGTGAGAGATGGTATTGAGCACTAGCTTTCCGCTGCCATAAACATTAGATGAGATGTCCTGCTCTGTTTATAGTGCTACAGATTGGCATTGGGAGTAACATATCACAAAAAGACGTCGCCAATAAGGACCTAAGAATTCCACAAAGATCACGAAAAAACCCCATCTAACACGTACACCGCAAACAGTGACTATAAAAGGAACACCTTCTAACAGCTCCAAGAAAATGCACTGTGGTAGGAAAATAGCTTCCTTACTGCACTTTTCTGGGACCGTCATAACAACACCTCTGCTTCGCACAGTGTCCAGAAGCCTTGTGACCAGGCCTGCAGACAACTAGTGAGTGATGGGAACTACTGATTAGTGATCGCATCACAGAAAGTTGCGTGGTGGACGACATGTGTAGACCAAATCAAGTAACTAAATTTGAAGTGCACTCGCCGTATACTGGGGGTCTTGTATGCAGAACAGTTTGGGAACAGAAGCACCATCCTCCACATGTTGCCCATTACCCACATGGTTGCGAAGACAGCCAAATGCGTACCGAGTGTAGTTTACTGTTCACCCACCTAGGGGCACCTTGACCATAGCCATATGAGCAGTTCAGTTATCCCAGAACAGAAGCCGGCGTCCTTTTGAAATTTGGTACCTAAGAAACCGCCTCCGCTCTCTCTCAAGTGGCTACTTCCTGTCTGTGTGTGATCGAACATGTCCAAACACGCAGACGAAGGTTTTCAACCCTCCTCAGAATACTGCATTTCTATTGGCTGATGCTGAAACAGTGAAGCACAAGGTCGACAATATAAAGTCAGTTCGTAGTAAAAATATTTCTGTTACTGATAAATCAGATATATGTACAGTATTTAACAAACATTTTCTGAGCATTGCTGGTGAATTAAATAAAAATTTAGTTTCTACAGGGAATCATATAACTTTCTTGGCAAATACCTATCCGAGATTGATGTCCAAAATACTCCTCTGTGATACAGACAAGATGGAGATTGAGTCAATAATTAACTCACTGAAGATTAAGGACTCTCATGGTTATGTGGGAGTGTTTATCAGAAAATTAAAGTACCTTGCTGCATATGTTAGACCTGTATTTAGCGAGATTTGTAATTTTTCCTTTAGGAATGGTCAGTTTCCTGAGCGATTAAAGTACTCAGTAATAAAGCCACTTCATAAAAAGGGAGAAAGGGATAATCTACATAATTTTAGACCTATTTCTACGCCGTCAGTGTTTGCAAATGTTAATGAAACGGCTGTGTATTTAAGGATAATTGATTATTTTATATCACACAATTTGCAATCAAATCTACAGTTCGGCTATAGAAGTCGTTTAACAACTGAAAATCTATATTCTCTTTTCTCTGTGAGGTACTGGATGGGTTAAACAAAAGGTTTCGAACGCTTGGCATTTTTTTTATTTAACTAAGGCATTTGATTGTGTTGATCACAAAATATTGCTCCAGAAGTTGGACCATTGCAGTAGCTCACAACTGTTTCACCTCTTACTTTAGCAACAGGCAGAAAAGGTCATTATTCACAATGCTGATAATAGCTGTGATGTGGGGTCTGAGTGGGGTACTGTCAAGTGGGGGGGGGGGGGGGGCAGGGATCAGTGTTGGGGCCACTCCTCTTCCTTATTTATATAAATGATGTGCCCTCTAGTATTACAGATAACTCTAAAAATATTTCTGTTTGCTGATGACTCTAGCTTGGTAGTAAAGGATGTTGTGTGCAACATTGGCTCGGTTTCAAATAGTGCAGTACATGACCTACGTTCATGGCTTGTAGAAAATAAACTAACGCTAAATAACAGTAAGACTCAGTTTTGACAGTTTCCAACACACAACTCAACAAAACCTGACGTTTTAATTTCACAGATTTGGCATATGATTACTGAAACTGAACAGTTCAAATTTCTAGGTGCTCAGATAGATAGTAACCTGTCGTGGAAAGCCCACGTTCAGGATTTTGTTCAAAGATGGGATTTTTACTATCGTGTCAGAAGTGAGTGATCGTTCGACACGAAAATTAGTCTACTTTGCTTATTTTCATTCGCTATTGTCGTATGGTATTATACTTTGGGGTAACTCTTCCCATTCTAAAAGGACATTTTTGGTTCAGAAACGGGCGGTTCGGGCAACAAGTTGCGTAAGTTCACGAACCTCTTGTCGACCCCTGTTCACAAGTCTGGGTATTTTGATATTGGCCTCTCAATATATATAGACCTTGCTGTCATTTTTGTTAACAATATCAGCTATTCCCAAGAATAAGCAGCTTTCACTCAGTTAATACTCGGCAGAACTCAAACTTACATTTGGATAGGACTTCCTTAACTCTTGTGCAAAAATCTGTGCAGTATACTGTTGCATCTATTTTCAATAAGCTACCACTCGAATTCAAAAATCTTAGCAGTAATTCACGTGCTTTCAATTCGAAACTGAAGAGTTTCCTCATTTCTCAATCCTTCTATTCTGTCGAGGAGTTCCTTGAACAATTAAGCTGATTCTTATTGTATTGTTGATTGCGTTTACTTAACTTATGGACCAATTTTTTCGGGTTCATAAACGTTTATTTTTATCTGTTATTACTTTTATGTTGTAATTTCATGGACTGACGCGTTCCATGACCTTGGAGATTTGGCACTTAATTTGGATCTCACGGAAATTGACGTGTAAATAAAACAAAATTTAAACCCTATCCCCTCCACCCTGTTCTTCTCCTGCTAACGTTTGCGGTTGGGTTAATTCTACTGTCTTGCTCTCCATCGCGTTTGCATTAATCGTTTGTTTCGTTTCTGATCTAACGTGAAGCGTTCAGTGGCATCAGGCAGCACCAGTGGCAGTGCCGGTGGCGTCAAGCGCTCAAGACTGTCGCAGTAATGAGAATTTCCGGGTAAGCATATATTTCATTTCTAGTATGAGATCAGATATCGTAGTGTATATTTTTGTAAAAATGTTACGCAGTACCAAATCACTGTGTGTTTAGATTCAGGAGTATATTCTTGTAAAAAAAAGTTTCGTAGTACCAAATCGCTGTGTGTTCAGATTTCGAAGCATATTTTGGTAAAAAAAGTTTTGTAGTATCAAATCCAAGTATATTCAGATTTTGAAGTTAAAAAAAAGTGGCGTAGCAAGTGTTCAGATTTAGGCTATTTTTTCAGCACGCATGCACCAAATCATGGATGAGTTGGAGGCAGAGAGGTTGGAGTGGCAGCAACAGCATCGTATGTACTATATATTTTTCTTTGTACATGTAATAAGCTGCTGTCATTTAGTGGTCAGTAAGGCTTTGCTGTTAAACATGATTTCGAGGATCAGAAAAGTTAACTGTAGCTTTTTCAATAAGAATTTCGTAGCATTGAATTCATGCCGTCTTATTGTTTCAGTATACATCCAACGGACGATTGATGACCTGCTTGCTGAAACCCAGCAACAGTAGCAGCAGCATTGTAAGTAGTATACACTTTCTGCTTCATAATACTGTGGATATATGTAATATGCTGCTGTTAGACAAACATTTTATCACATACATAAAATGTAAAATATGTTGCATCATTTTGTTATTGTTGTAGGCTATTTCGAGGAGCAGGGGCAGGAATGGAAAGAGATTGATGCTATCCGCATTACAGATATTGTGCAAATACATATTCGTTAATCCAATTTTTTCTGGTTTTGTGTGTACACATTTTTTTATTAAATCAATGTGTCGCTATTCTAGATGATTTCAGAGACCTCGATCGATTGATCCATGGTGGTTTGGGTGAGGTGAAGCCTGAGTGGGTGGAGGAGACGGAGAGCGAGCTGCATCGCCATGAAGAGATGCCAGATGACCTCAGGGGTATGTCGCAGAGCCAGAGCGATATAGGAAATAAATACTCTGCTTATAAATAACCAGTAGTCTTTTTTTTACAGTAGTAGGCAAAGTCTGGAACTATGTACTTATTTCTCGTTATTATTCCTCTACAGCGTAACCATCCATTCAGTATGCAGTGGTGTGGGTACTGGGGATGTGAAGAAACCACCAAGATGCAGTCCAGTGCTGCATTCTCCACCATGTCACTGATCCTAAATTACATTGTATGGATACAGATTGATTCATGTGTTGGGTGAAGAACTGTGATCCATATGAAGTAATGAGGTAGCATGGCAATGAATTCGGTACATCCTCAAACACGACAAATAATCCTTATGGTATTGTTCCACAGAACAAGAAGGTTATTAGCCTAATGAAAGACAAACCAAATGGATGGCCAATTGTGCAGTTTGTAGGTCTGTGAGCAAAAATGTATGTTTATCACACATTGGAAGGTGCCACCCTGAAGCAGGCTAAGGGTGTGCATTGTGTGTTATCGGGAACCCTCTCTATCTAAGGATATTTGCAGTGTCTGTACAGTGGTGTTCATGGTGCTCCACCACTGGCACAGTATATGGTGCTCCACCACTGGCACAGTATATGGTGCAGCATACTAGTATTCAGTGGAGAGTACTTGATGTGTACTGTGCTGTAATGTAAACTCGACCTGTAGCTTCATGACAATAAAAGGGTCACTTGTGATGATGGCACTGAAATTCACTTTTTGAGAGAGAGGTAGTGGGTGACTCTGAGTGACAGGAAGAGGATGAGACTGGATGTAAATACTGCGGAATAGTATGACCCTTTTATCATAGTGTAAGTAACTGTGTGTGTGTGTGTGTGTGTGTGTGTGTGTGTGTGTGTGTGTGTGTGTGTGTACACATCAAAAAAGTTTTGCATCACCTCGGTTCTGGGAGTTCTGGAACCTGTACAGAAAATTGGAATAGAGATCAACATAAACATCATTCCCGCCCATTTGTTTTGCTCATGTAAACCACACTTTGCATGTTTTACCACCATACAGCGAGACATTCAGAGGTGGTGGTCCAGATTGCTGTACACACTGGTTGCTCTAATACCCAGTACCATGTCCTCTTGCATTGATGGATGCTTGCATTCGTCATGGAATACTATCCACAAGTTCATCAAGGCATTGTTGGTGCAGATTGTCCCACTCCTCAACGGCGATTCGGCGTAGATCCCTCGGAGTGGTTGGTGGGTCACGTCGTCCATAAACAGCCCTTTTCTGTCTACCCCAGGCATGCTCGATAGGGTTTATGTCTGGAGAATATGCCGGCCACACTAGTGGAGCAATGTCGTTATCCTGAAGGAAGTCATTCAAAAGATGTGAACGATGGGGGCTCGAATTGTCGTCCAAGAAGACGAATTCCTCGGCAATATGCTGCCAATATGGTTGCACTATCATTGCCATTCACGTATCGTACAGCCATTACCGTGCCTTCCATGACCACCAGTGGCGTACGTCGGCCCCACATAATGCCACCCCAAAACAGCAGGGAACCTCCACTTTGCTACACTCGCTGGACAGTCTGTCTACGGTGTTCAGCCTGACTGGGTTGCCTCCAAACATGTCTTAGACGATTGTCTGGTTGAAGGCATATGTGACACTCTTCGGTGAAGAGAACGTGATGCCAATCCTGAGCGTCCATTATGCCTGTTAACGGGCCCATCTGTACCGTGCTAGTTAGTGTCATGGTTGCAAAGATGAACTTTGCCATAGACGTCAGAAGTGAAGTTGCACATCATGCAGCATATTCCATACAGTTTGCGTCATAACACGATGTGCTGTGGCTACACAAAAAGCATTATTCAACATGGTGGCGTTGCTGTCAGGGTTTTTCCAAGCCATAATTCGTAGGTTTGTTGTTGTTGTTGTTGTGGTCTTCAGTCCTGAGACTGGTTTGATGCAGCTCTCCATGCTACTCTATCCTGTGCAAGCTTCTTCATCTCCCAGTACCTACTACAACCTACATCCTTCTGAATCTGCATAGTGTACTCATCTCTCGGTCTCCCTCTACGATTTTTACCCTCCACACTGCCCTCCAATGCTAAATTTGTGATCCCTTGATGCCTCAAAACATGTCCTACCAACCGATCCCTTCTTCTAGTCAAGTTGTGCCACAAACTTCTCTTCTCCCCAATCCTATTCAATACCTCCTCATTAGTTACGTGATCTATCCACCTTATCTTCAGTATTCTTCTGTAGCACCACATTTCGAAAGCTTCTATTCTCTTCTTATCCAAACTAGTTATCGTCCATGTTTCACTTCCATACATGGCTACACTCCAAACAAATATTTTCAGAAATGACTTCCTGACACTTAAATCTATATTCGATGTTAACAAATTTCTCTTCTTCAGAAACGCTTTCCTTGCCATTGCCAGTCTACATTTTATATCCTCTCTACTTCGACCATCATCAGTTATCTTACTTCCTAAATAGCAAAACTCCTTTACTACTTTAAGTGTCTCATTTCCTAATCTAATTCCCTCAGCATCACCCGATTTAATTTGACTACATTCCATTATCCTCGTTTTGCTTTTGTTGATGTTCATCTTATATCCTCCTTTCAAGACACTGTCCATTCCGTTCAACTGCTCTTCCAAGTCCTTTGCCGTCTCTGACAGAATTACAATGTCATCGGCGAACCTCAAAGTTTTTACTTCGTCTCCATGAATTTTAATACCTACTCCAAATTTTTCTTTTGTTTCCTTTACTGCTTGCTCAATATACAGATTGAATAATATCGGTGAGAGGCTACAACCCTGTCTCACTCCTTTCCCAACCACTGCTTCCCTTTCATGCCCCTCGACTCTTATTACTGCCATCTGGTTTCTGTACAAATTGTAAATAGCCTTTCGCTCCCTGTATTTTACCCCTGCCACCTTTAGAATTTGAAAAAGAGTATTCCAGTCAACATTGTCAATTCGTAGGTAGCGGTCATCTATTGCAGTAGTAGCCCTTTGGCGGACAGAGTGAGGCATGTCATCGACAGTTCCTGTCTCTGTATCTCCTCCATGTGCGAACACATCGCTTTGGTTCAATCCAACATGCCTGAACACCTTCCTTGTTGAGAGCCCTTCCTGGAACAAAGTCACAATGGTATTGATCATTTAGGCATGGTTGAACTACAGACAACACGAGTCATGTACCTCCTTCCTGGTAGAATGACTGGAACTGATTGGCTGTCAGACCCCCTCCGTCTAATAGGCGCTGCTAGTACAAGGTTGTTTACGTCTTTGGGCAGGTTTAGTGACATCTCTGAACAGTCAAAGGGACCGTGTCTGTGATACAATATCCACAGTCAACGTCTGTCTTCAGGAGTTCTGAGAACTGGGCTGATGCAAAACTTTTTTTGATGTGTGTACATTTGCACACCACGCTTCCTAACAAAACAGTATGTAAATATGGACATGCACGACATATGTACTGATGAAAAAGTATACAGTTGTAGAAAAATTTGTACTTTGCATGTCATTAGTTTTTAAGTGTACAGAGTTCATAGTCCATCAGAACTATTGTTGTTCATCCATGTAACTGCTGCTATTGAGACTATTGTAGTGTAAGAACAAAAGTATCTCTGCATCAGTCTTTAGCACAGATTTATTTATATCTGAAAACTATTAATATTTCAATCAGTGATTTCTTTGTTTGTTATTGCCAAGAAAAAGTATTATGTGTAAAAGATTCAAATTGCAGTCTCAGGAACTGTATTGTAATCTAAAGAACCAAATTGTATCTTTGCGAATTGAATAAATGAAAAACTTCATTATCGTACATCCTTCTTGTTGTTATTTGCAAAAAAATCCTAATTTTATATACCAGTATAAAGGATGTGCAGGGCACAAATGACGTCAGTTTTGAAGTTCAATTTGGAAGAGGACAAAATATATAGAATGGTTGGATGCTATTACACCTATCATGCAGCAAGAATTAGCTCATGGGTACAGGAAGCATGTTACCACGTCCACTTCCAGAGACATATAGCAAGCAAGTCTAAAATTATATCACCAGTACTTGAAGAATACCATAGACCTAGTAGCTAAGTAAAACTGTAGGCTATCAAAGTGGGAACACAGTGGAGATAAATCATACACAGATTGTGAGGCAAAAAGAACTCATTTTTCTTTCATTAAAACTTAAAGGCAATTTTACTTTTTCACAAGCTCTCCATCGTCTCAAGATGAAGAAATGATATGTGTAAACAGTGTTATACATATCTTTTTCTTTTTGTTGAGATGGAGAGCAGAACACCCTTAGAATTCCAGGTCTTAAATAATAGCAGACTTGAAGATTCGACACTTCCATGTGATCTTCTCCTCACCTTTGAAATAGATGAAGATATCTTTGTCGTCGAATGAGCTAAGTATGTCATGATACCTTCATAGTGTATTCCAGTATCGTCCCAGTGAATTACACTGTAGAAATGTGTTAACCAGTTTGTACTCCTCCATGTTTTAGCACACTTCATATCCTTGAAAGACCTCAGTGATGCAATATTTGCTTAGAATGTCTCTATTATTCTGTATCTTCTGTGTATGCTATGAATGCAACATCTTTAAATACGATTCTTCTATACTCATCATCATGGAAATCCTGAGTGTGTGAAATGATGTTCAGACCTTGAGTTGCTGCTGTGAAATGCTCTGGGTATGGCTCAGCATCTGTTTACTTATACAGTTCATTGCACAACACCAGTGATGAGGCAATTGTTAATCACATGGTTGTATGGAAATAGAGCATATGTTGCAGTGTGTTCTGGGAAATTTTCCAAAGATTCACATTCAATTCGTACAACTATAGGTCCAGATTCAATTTTCTCATTCTCTTTTAAACAGTCTATTATGATGACTGACGGCAGCTCGTTGATTTCTGTGGGCTGAGTAGACATCCTTCCTCTTGATAGTACGAAGGACAGAACCTAGCTTACTCGCCATATGCTAGACTGTATACATTTTTATTCCACTGCAGGTGTAAATTATCACACGGGTTCGATTCAGAGCTCAGCAAGACTCTGGCATTAGTTAACCTGCAATTATCAAATCTGAAAAAAGTATACGGTTGTAGAAAAATGTGTACTTTGCATGTCACATTAGATTTTAAGTGTACAGAGTTCATAGTCCATCAGAATTATTGTTGTTCATCCATGTAACTGGTGCTATTGAGACTATTGTAGTGTAAGAATAAAAGTATCTCTGCATCTATATCTTTAGCACAGATTTATTTATATCTGAAAACTATTAATATTTCAACCAGCGACTTCTTTGTTTGGTATTGCCAAGAAAAAGTATTATGTGAAAAAGATTCAAATTGCAATCTCAGGAACTGTATTGTAATCTAAAGAACCAAATTGTATCTTTGCGAACTGAAAAATGAAAAACTTCATTACTTATTTCCAATATTTCCTCTTTTATTGGTCTGAAATGCAAGTATGATGAACCTGGGTATCTCCAGATGAGTGGAAGTTATAATAGACCATGTTTGTCCGCTTACAGCAAATGAAGCTGTCAGCACTTGTCATTCTGCCAGGTGTTGGCAGCATCTGGTTAGCAGACATGGATGACAGACGCACAACCAGGCAAACCAAAACGGCAGTTAATATGTCACACTTCATTCCATTCCTCAGTGCTCACAGTTATTACGTCATGAAAAGTGGGGGATGGAAGAGGAGAAGCCTCGTTTGCACTAGACTGATTAAATACAAGGTCTGTTCAAAAATTCCGGAACTTTGCCCACAAAATTTTTCAATACTTACCTTTTACATGGTCTCCTTCGAAGTACTCTCCTCCACAACTGGTACACCACTCCCAACACAGTTTCCACTTCCAGAAACACTCTTGGTATACCTCTTGCTGGTTCGCGTGAAATGCCATCTGCATATTTTCTTTTATCTCTTCTATCGTTGCAAACCTTCGTCATGTAAACAGGGTTTTTAATTTTGGAAATTAAAAAAAGTCTGCAGAGATCAGGTCTGGAGCGTATGGAAGACGAGGCAGCACAGTGATTTCGTTTTTTGTGCAATTGTCTTGCACCAACAGGGACGAAGGTGAGGCCGCATTATCATGTTTTTTACTGATGGCAAAACTTGAGGGCGGGCATCTCATAATTAAGCAATCTGCTAAGGACGCCGATACTGTAATTGTAGCTACTGCTGTTGACGTTGCTAAGACTCTGTGTCGTCGTTATGGAGGACACCGACTTTTTTGCGATTCTGATCGCTTCAGCCCCATTGCTCTCGCACATTTTTCCACTGATGCCTGGCAAAGGCAGACAGTGCCCTTCAACTTTCAAGTTGTGTCAAGTATCAGGAGATAATATTCTGTTCCTACACGCCTTCGGTGGCTGCAATACGACTTCGCCGTTATTCGGCAAACGAAAACTAAAACTCCTCAAGTCATTGGTGACTATAAACGACCTACAGAAAGCAGCAGAGATTTCAACAATTTCAGTGCTACTGCTGAGGAGATTGTAGAGGCTGGACAGAGCTTCATAGCAGACCTGTAATTTGAAAATGAAACAAAACCATTAACACTTCTGCTACCAATGGGGGTAGTGGAGTTACCCCACTTACCATTTTTTGCGTACAAATGCTTGATCTATTTTCCATGGTTCATGTATGTTTCTGTGTCACCCACCCTCCCCAGGTCGTGTTTGCTAGGAAATTTGTAGCCAGTAGGTTGTCCTCTATAGCCTTGTTATTCCAAAAGCAATAAAAATTATGTTTTCAATATTGCTATTATGCTGTACTTCTATTTTCATTGTTGAGATCGGAAAAAAAGACAATACTGCATTTATAACACGTCATCGTTATTTGCTTCTGAGGGATGTTTGGTTTGTATTTCTGAGTGTAAACGTGGACAAGGGCTAGGGCCTACAGTATGCAGGAGTTTGAAAGGATTATAAATACTACTAATCCAGATCCGTGTGACAAATATCGTTAGATGTACAATTTGTGGTATGATGAAGATGAAAACGACAATGCTGAAGTTATTGAAGAACTTGTTGATGTCAAAGAAATGAATGAAATGCGCCAAACGACAGAGCCACCACAATCAGAAAGTTTATCAGAATATTCAACTCTTTCAAGTACGTATGTTCAAATCTAGAAGTGGTTTAGTGTGGCATTTTACTACACCTGTCCGTCAGTGAAGAAGACCAGTTCAAAGTATTCTTCGACAAAAACTTGGTATTTTAAGTGGCAGTAAAACTGTAGGTTCGAATGTAAATATGTTTGCTCTATCTCTTCCTGAAAACATGCTTGATATTGTATGTAGGCATATTAATGAAAAATGTTAAGATGCAATGAATCCCACCCAAAATGATCTAAAGAATAGCACGACATGACAAATAAGGAGGTTTTTCATTTATTTCCGTACTATTGGTTGCAGGGAAGATTCATGGAAATCGCACCATAGTGCGTCCGATTTATGGACTAACCACTCAGTCTTTCGAAATCCGTTTTTCACGGCTTGAAGGTGATTTCAACAATTGTAAGCTGTTTTCAGGTTTGATGTCAAGTAAGAATTGCAATATGAGAATCACAGATGCAAATGATAAGCTTCAGGCAATAAGAGAGGTTTCTAATATCTTTGCGAATCCAGGCATAAATAATTACGAATCTAATGAGCACTAAACTGTTGATGAAAGTCTTGCAACTATCTGTGGCAACTGCTCATTTCGAGTGTACATGACACTGAAACCAGGAAACTACGGATTAAAAAAGGTGGATATGTGCAAATGCAAAAATGAAAATTATATATACCTACAAGTACATACAGGCATGAAGAGCAACCAGAGAAATGTTTTGAAGATGACACAATTTTGTGTCAATGATCTTCCAATGCCATGCAGTCGTGTATACACGACCCCAAATAGTAGGGGAGGATGTGATACCTGGAGAATAATGTACCTAAGAACACAAGATTTTTTTTCTGTACTTCAGTCAAGAGATTAAGTTAAGAATTACATGGTCTGTAGACCACCACTAAGTAGTTTCCACCATTTTCTACAGTTTTTGTTGTTAGACATGAGGTTGTGTTTTTTACCGCATTTATAAATATTTTACTTTCTACGCATTTAAATGCTGTATAATACAGTATGTGAACTCTGTTTGGAATATATTGTTGATATTTGGTGCGCCGGCTGACGAGTGCGACCGTAAAACAATTTCCCATTTACTGTCATTCCCATCAGCCAGCCCACACAGCATGAACCAGGTGTGTGAGGCCCAGTACCACAGTCTACACTGCTGTAAAAGGTGCTAACGTTTGACAGATGGAGCGATACTAGCGCTCCAAGCGGCGAGTAAGGTGACGTCAGACGCGTCTTACGCATGATGTTTGTTTTGCATCCATTTCCTAGGTAATTTACGAAATGTTTGAGTTATTTTCTTGCCTCCGAGAGTTTGTCTAGTATCAGAAGGCATATATGTTTCTACAAATGATTCTAAAATAAGTGCAAGTATGGACAAAAACCATGAATCGAGTGGCAAGCTACAACACATTTGTGAAGAAACACTTGCGACGTTGGATAGAATTGCAGCTTACCGCGTTGATATCAAAAGAATATAAACACACAGATTCACACATATATGAAGCACAGACATGTAACTATACATGCCAAAGAGATCGACAGCTCATTTATCGTTCTGTAGGGTTACTTTGTCACTGTCGCTTGTTGCCAAAGGTACGACCTTCATCTTTATATTATTCTAATTGGGTCAAGCAATTGCCATCTAGTGGGAGACATATGTCGAAAACATTATAATGAGCTGATTACATTACATTTCACGCAAAACAAAATATTTGAATAATTTTCAAACAATCTGTCAATGAACAAGGTGCTAACAAAATAAAGACACGAATAACTGCACTTAATCTAACCACTTCATCGTCAAAGATGGTCTGTGTTGACGATTCACGCGAATCTTGCACTGATGCATGGATAGCTGAACTGGCTGCTTCTGTGTCATAGGACTGTTTTACAGCTTTAGATGGCTTGTCTAATCTTTGTGGCAGTTTCCTCTTCATCATCAATTGAGGTGGTTTAATTGGGATGTCAAACAGGGTGGGTACTGCATTCCACACGAGTTTATTATTGTCTACGATCATGAACTGGTTTTGTTCGAAATGTAGCGAACAAAGCCTAATATTATTATACAGATAAACTGAGTCTTTTTTCATAAGGTCTTCTCGTCTGCTATGAACTAGTCATTATCTGCTCCTAAAACGAAACATTAATCATTAATACACATAGAGTTTGTAAGTGAATCCTGAAGATACAGTTTAATAACATGATGGTATATACCTCTGAGGATCCTTAGGAAACCTAAAAAAGACAGCTGTGGTGTCTTCTTCCTGTTGTTACTGCAATTTATTGCGCTACAGACGCTCCCGCTTGTAAAAACCATTTTAGAAATCAAAATAAACAACCACTATTCGCTTTCACGACTGCGCCGAATTCTCAGTTTTAAGTTACCGGCCGCTTGGTGCACTGCTGGCGCGGTAGGCAACAAAATCGAAGCGAAGTGTCGCGACTGTTACGTTAGACAATGACAGTAGTGTCTACTGCCTTCCACAGCTCTAAAGAATAGAATAGAATAGAATAGAATAGAATATTTTTATTAGCCTTTCAGTATTTTTCATACAATTGGCTTCTTCAAAGTTTACAGAGGGTTTTAGTTTCAGTACGATATTCAATTAGTTACAGAAAGGGAGAAAAGCAACAAAAGACCTTTTCTTCAGCATTATGTAAAACAATGTTTTAGACAGTAATTAAATACACACATACTTTCCTACCTTAACAAGAATATCTATCAGTAACTGCTTTGGCTTTCGCGCCAGTATACAAATATTATTTATTTATTTATTTATTTATTTATTTTACACGAAGTCCTACTTACAATACTACATACACAGTCTTATGTGTCTACACTACCTGTCGATTATTTTTTGGGCTACTTTTTGATGATGCTGCTCACGTTAGAACGAAAATATAAATTTCCATTTCAGATTCACGTTCAAGAAAATCGGAAAATCTTAAATAGCGTTCTCTCTCTCTCTCTCTCTCTCTCTTTCTCTTATGTGGTAATGGATGTTAGAAGGCAGGCCTAATTATTTCTCTAAATCCTAACATTAAAAGAAATATCCTTTTACTCAAAACTTAACAGTAAGTGTATATTTATGCAAAACGAAAAATCTACAAAGTAAGTTTTTCATATATAGAGAAGAAGAATTTTTATGTGTCTAAAAACAGTAACCTTTGCCACTTTTGGGCATAATTCAAACTGTTTTATATTCAGTAATATTAAATTATTGTTATTAATATTGTTATTATGTTTCCTTTCCAATTTTTTGTTTGCCAGATGGCAAAGCATTTGACTTCCAACCTCTGGACAACCTGATGTCTGGTGCAGTTGTCATGGCAAATGGGACACTGTCTATTCCATCTGCATCGTCAGATGATGAGGGATTTTACCTCTGTCAGGCAGACAATGGAATAGGTGCTGGACTCAGCAAAGCTGTGCAAATATCTGTAAATGGTAAGCAATCCAGCTGTTCATTCCTTACAGGAACTTTAGATTATTATAATTATTATAACAGTAAACACAGCTTATGAGTTCATTATACTGTATTTTGTATTTTATCACTAGTTCAACAATTCCCAAGTGTCTAAGGCTGTGTGATGTATTGACAGATAATTCATGCAGATCCCAGTAAAGTGGCTTTTTGTAATTGGCAGAGGGATATTTTAGCAATGTCAGTGGTTTTCAAGTGCGCCTAAGATACTGTGGCACTGCTCCCAGTCTGCCAAACCCAACTTTCACTGCTTTATAATAGAGTCACTAGTTCAATTTTCGTACCTGACAAGTTTTTTTAAAATTGTTTCATATCATAAAAAAGAAACAGACCTAAAATGTTTTAAAAATCATTTGAAACTATATCTCACAGAGAAATGTATATACAGTTTGAGTGAATATTAAGATGGTGTTTAAATATGTTATATCATTACTGAAATGTACTTTTAAAATTATCATTTCTGTATGTTGTTTGGATTGTGTGTATGTATAATGTGAAACATGTAATACCTGTATGCTTGTAGACTATGTCTGTTTAATTATTGTTTCATTTATATATAATGAAATCAAGTTTGATGTTAACAGCCTATTGTATGACACACCCAATACTCTCAGCTGGATTTTCAGCTGGAGTCCATGGGCAAAGAGTAAATAAATAAATAAATAAAAGTTCTGCAGTCATCTCTGATGCAATGCTGGTGATCCAGACTGGTAATGTCAATGATCTACACTTTCTTTTTCTCCACAGTTGTGATGTCTGGTGTACTTTGTTGCAGCAAGTGACCTGTCTGAAGTCAGAAGCCCCACAGTAATTTTGCATATTCATTTTTGACAGTTATTTCTGGCTTGTGGTCCCACTAGTTCACTGCCACCAGCATGTGGTAATTTTAATGGCTCATTCATGCCACTTCATTGTGCATTGTGCCTCTGTTTGTAATCAGTCAGAGCACTTTTGCTGCAACAGCTCAAGATATGGTCTTCTTCTTGCCAGAGTCCGAACTTTGGGTCTTTTGCTTATTTCTTGCTCCTGGCTTTGATACTATTAGTTCTGATGACTTGTTCCAGTGCAGAAAACAATCAGTCCTGTTCCCTTTTTAAGTGTTTCATTGGTCAACCAAGATCTATTTTGCCTTCAGTCTGCACTCATATTGCATAGCCCATTACTCTGTCATTGGAATACAGCTTTCCAGTATTGATTCTTGGTTTGCTGTATGGTACATTGACTTCAGTTGTTGACTTCAGTAGCTGATGCTTTACTGTCTTTCACATACTGCAGTGATTACTACTACCACTACTAAGGTTCAGCATGTCCTAACACAATGTAAATACGCTTCTTTCATGACCATAAAGTATTATGTGAGAGCATTCATTTCTAAAAGATTCTCAGTGTACTTTTCATATGCAGCATAACTTTGAACCAGATGTTTCCAGGTTTTTCTTTTTGTGTTAAGCAGCGTTGTTTCTGATGAAGAAGAGAGAAATTCTAGTCAATATGTTGATATTAAATTTGGATTTTTAATGAATTGTTGACTGAGAATAATTAATATGATTCTTTCATCTGTACATTAGCATCATTACTCAGAAATTCATTATAAGTTACTTACTGATTGTACAAATATTTATACTGAAAATGTCCTACACTCTCTCTGGTGATTTCACTGTAGAGGAAACATTAAACTGTAATCACATATTCGTGGGGACTAGACTTGTGTGTTCTCGCTGCATAGTTTAACTTTTTTCAGACTGATGTTGTATGGTATCAATTTTTTCTATAATATTTTTGTTTCATTTTTTTCTAATCATACATTGCAAACGTTTCCTTTATGGTTGTCTAATCTGCTAAATCTGCAAAAACATGCTGCTATACTTTTGTGGATTTTTTTATTGCAAATCTTTTTAAACAAAGAGAAGCATCCACTTACCAGCCACAAAGAAAGGAACAGATAGAACTGAGCTGCCACACAAATAAATTTAATAATAATAGATTTTAATTGTTCTTTTTCTTGCATTTGTTAATTAATATTAAACCTTTCTTGTGAACCTGCATCACAGGAATCGTAGTTAGTTTAGCATAACAGTTTCTCTGCTGCAGTGTATTCATTCAGTTTCTCTCCTCCTACCTGTAATTTGCTGACTAAAAGTTTCATGCTCGGTTTATAATTGACAGTACTAGATTTTTGCAAACATGATTAACTGAAACCAATCATCAAACCTAAGTTTATGTCCTGCTACAATTCTGCTATGATACTAAAATTTGGATAGTCAAAGTATTTCTTCTTTTAATGTTAATCTAAATCATAATGATCTGAATTTTCAGAGCCAGTAAGATTTGATGTTATGGAGAAAAATGTAGCAGCCAGGCGTGGGGAAGAAGTGGCCCTCAAGTGTGACATCAGAGGTGATCATCCCATCAAAGTGGATTGGCTCTACAATGGACAGAGAATACATCCCAACTACAGGTGTGTGTATCTGACATTTCATCCTAGATGTTATCTGATATTATTTTATGCAGTATTGGAAACAGATGGAATAAATTATTATTGAAGCTGAATCATTCAATAAATATACTTTTGCAGACCTTGGCAATATTGCTTTATAAATTCCATATAGATAAAAATATAAGAAATATAAAAACTGTGACAGTGAGTACTATAATAAATATTTCAGATTTGATCAGCAGTAGGTGCTGCATGTACATGACACTAACTTGCATTTCATGTAGTCCAGTCTGATTTTCTGCAAACAGATAATACATCAATTGAGTACATTCTTCACTCTCTTAACTTGCAAAATGTACTTGCGCAAAGTATTTCTGCTAATAATTACCAAGTGTATTAAACTATTCCAGAAATTTATTTGGAAACTACCTTGCACCTTAGATACTTGACATCTAACCTATCTATGTTCTCTTTGCTCTAAGTATTACAATTATGAATGTTGAAGACTGCTACTTACCATAAAAATGACATGTTAAGTTGCAGACAGGTGCAATTAAAAGATACTTACACAAAGATTTCAACCACAGCCTTCATCAGAAAAAGAGCAACACACACCATTCATTCACATAAGAAAGACTGGTCCCAAGCTGCTGGAGTTGGTGGTCGTATATGTGTGAAAGTGTGTGAATTAATGGTGTGTGTTTCTCTTTCTCTAAAAAAGGCTTGGGCCGAAAGCCTTTGTAAGTTTCATTTAATTCTGCCTGACTGTAACCTAACATGTCATCATTACAGAAATCAGCAATCTATCTTTTTTACATTTTTAATGTAATGTAAATGGAAAGTTAAAAAAATCTACTCACCAAGTCTTTCCTTCTCATCCCATTTGGTAAGTCTCCCCTGACCTGGGGCTCTAGGTGACTTTTCTAAACTGTACCTCTTTCCCAAAACCTCTCAAATCCTTTTCCTTCATCCATCTTTCTTACCTTTCAACTCTTCCTCCAGAAGGAGGAGCCACTGGCTCCAGAAGCTTGTGAAAGTCAAATCCTTTTGTGTGTGTGTTCCCCTTCCACCACTTGGTTAGTAGATTTTTATTACCAGTTGATTAACATTATATTTCTACATTGTTGATATTCCTACCTGGAGTTTCCTTTGTTTAATCATGAATGTTGTGTTTTGTATGGCAAATTTCTTCATATAACTTCAGATCAACAGCCAATATACTGAATGAAAACTGTTATTACTGTCAGTTTAGCAAGTTTGTGGTAAGCTGATAGCTTGTTCTCACTGATTTACTTTTTGCTACAGTAGAAACACGTTTCTGTAGCCTGCTGATTATCCTCACAGACTCAGCCCATAGTTTATATGTCAGTGCAAAGGAGCACAACAAATTGATACCTGGCATTTTCTGTTATCATATGAGGATGACTTGCAAACTTTTTGCCACTGTTTTTAGTTACCCAAAATAAGGTGCAGACAGGTAACTGCAAATGTATGTACTGTTTTATGTATCTTACTCTATTTTTCCACATTGACCCAACACCATTTCAGATATTTATCTCATTGCTGCACTGAATTTGAGACATCCCTGTGGTTGAATTCATCCACCTGGTTGAATTCAACCACCATGGGACTGCTGTCCTGGATCATCACTGCCAGGAACTCCTTCTGCCAACTGAAAACGTAGTATTCACAAGGAATGAGGTCTGGACAGTATGGTGGGACTCTCTCACTGAAAAGACCAGTCCTGTGGTCTCACAGTGTCATGGAGGATAACCATGTTGTCCACATCATGAAATTGTCGGTGCTTCTTCCTGATGGCAGCTCACAGACATGACAGTGTTGAACAATAACTGTCAGCATTGGTGATTGTATCTAGCAGCCTGAAATCCAGCAGGAGTGCTCCAGTGTGATCCCAGAAGACCACTGACATCCCTTTCCTAACAGATGGCACTGATCAGAAATTTTTGTCACCTGGGTGTTTCCACAACATGCTACGCTGCTTCGATTCTGGCATGAAATACAGTATCCATGTCTCATCACCAGTAACACTGTAGTCCAGGAAATCGTCACCCTCCTTCGCATACCATTGCAAATGATTTGCAAAGCAATCATTTGCTTGTCTTTCAGCATGTCGCCCATCTGCTTAAGCACTCACCAATGCGAAACATTCCCATACCCTGAGGTTCTCTGGACAATGTTGTAAACACTCCTATTCAAATGCCAAGCTCCTGAAAGATACCCGGCGATGTATACACTGATCCACTTTCACCATTGTGTCGACGCAGGAAATATTGTCGTCAGTCAGCAACAAACGGGACATCCCTGAATGTTCATTGTCATGCACATCTTTGTGGCCTTTTGCAAACTCTCATCACCACCACCTCATTTTCCCCTGTATGTGGGCTGGATTTCCCTGTGGATTTTGATAGGCATTCATCCCTTGCTCCATATAAAATGAACAACATTTCATTGCTCATATTTCATGGATACATAACCAACATCTTCAACAACTGACAGCACCACCGTGCATGGAGCTACTGGTAGATAAGGCCAGGCTGGTCTAATAAAGGTCCATCGCTGGGAACGGATATGTTGATTTTACATTTACAGCTGCAATTTATATAAAACAAAAAAAAGGGGCAAACCTTTATAATTCAACCTCGTGCTTTGTGATACTCTTCAGTAAATCCAGCAGGAAAATGGCATGCATTAGTGCTTCATACTACCATCTACTGAACTATCAGTTTAATAAGTAACAGCTGCAAAATACTAATGTGAATTCTTTACAGACGAATGGAAAAACTGATAGAAGCCAACCTTGGCGAAGATCAGTTTGGATTCCGCAGAAATGTTGGAACATGTGAGGCAATACTGACCCTACAACTTATCTTAGAAAATAGATTAAGGAAAGACGAACATACAGTTCTAGCACTCGTAGACTTAGAGAAAGCTTTTGACAATGTTGACTGGAATACTCTGTTTCAAATTCTGTAGGTGGCAGGGGTAAAATACAGGGAGCAAAAAGCTATTTACAACTTGTACAGATGGTTCAAATGGCTCTGAGCACTATGGGACTCAACATCTGCGGTCATAAGTCCCCTAGAACTTAGAACTACTTAAACCTAACTAACCTAAGGACATCACACACATCCACATCCGAGGCAGGATTCGAACCTGCAACCGCAGCAGGTGCGCGGTTCCTGACTGAGCGCCTAGAACCGCTAGCCCACCGCGGCTGGCCAACTTGTACAGAAACCAGATGGCAGTTATAAGAGTCGAGGGGCATGAAAGGGAAGCAGTGGTTGGGAAGGGAGTGAGACAGGGTTGTAGCCTGTCCCCGATGTTATTCAATCTGTATATTGAGCAAGCAGTAAAGGAAACAAATAAAAGTTCAGAGTAGGTATTAAAATCCATAGAGAAGAAATAAAAACTTTGAGGATCACTGATGACATTGTAATTCTGTCAGAGACAGCAAAGGACTTGGAAGAGCAGTTGAACGGAATAGACAGTGTTTTGAAAGGAGGGTATAAGATGAACATCAACAAAAGCAAAATGAGGATAATGGAATGTAGTCGAATTAAGTCAGCTGATGCGGAGGGAATTAGATTAGGAAATGAGACACTTAAAGTAGTAAAGGAGTTTTGCTATTTGTGGAGAAAAATAACTGATGATGGTTGAAGTAAAGAGGACATAAAATGTAGACTGGCAATGGCAAGGAAAGCGTTTCTGAACAAGAGAAATTTGTTAACACTGAGTATAGATTTAAGTGTCAAGAAGTCGTTTCTAAAAGTATTTGTATGGAGTGTAGCCATGTATGGAAGTGAAAGATGGATGATAAATAGTTTGGACAAGAAGAGAATAGAAGCTTTCGAAATGTGGTGCTACAGAAGAATGCTGAAGATTAGATGGGTAGATCACATAATTAATGAGTAGGTATTGAATAGAATTGGGGAGGAGAGGAGTTTATGGCACAACTTGACAAGAAGAAGGGACCGGTTGGGAGGACATGTTCTGAAGCATCAAGGAATCACCAATTTAGTATTGGAGGGCAGCGTGAAAGGTAAAAATCATAGAGGGAGGCCAAGAGATGGATACACTAAGCAGATTCAGAAGAATGTAGGCTGCAGTAGGTATTGCGAGATGAAGAAGGTTGCACAGGATAGAGTAGCATGGAGAGCTGTATCAAACCAGTCTCAGGACTGAAGACAACAACAACAACAACAACAACACAACTACCATCTGCATTTTGTTCACATTCATTTTCATTTTATTTATGCACCTTACATCTTTCCCTCATGAAATTGGTCATCATCTCATTGTGCTGCACGAATCTTTTCCCTTTGGCAATAAGGCTGTGACATCTGCAAATTAAACAGTTGAACCTCTGAAGCTCAACCAGTCAGAGAATTGAGGGGAGGGTGGGCGGAAACAGGAAAAGTCCTTCAAAATCACAGGAATTATGTCTGCTGCGTAGGTCATTATGTTGAATGGAAATGGGTGGCTTATTAAGCTCACCAAGTGTTAGGTCCATTGACTATTTTTCTTCTAATACGCAGCTTCGATAACTTTAAGCTAATATGTAATAATTCAATACCCTTCACGTTCTCAAATGTGCAACATTAGGTACAAGGCAGTGGGTAATAAACTGTACAATCCATTGATTTTGTTATGTTTGGCTTTCCACTCCTGCATGTAAGACAGTCCGATAAGGATGGCTAGCTCAGACAGGTCCCCTTAGATACACCCAGAATAAGTAAATATATTGAGATACAGTTTTCTCTAAATTATTGTGGACAATGTGGCAAATTTTTTGACATGTGCAAGTAATTTTTAACATTATTATGAAAAGGATAGTTGCTATTCATCATACAGCACAGATGCTGACTTGAAGATAGACACGACAAAAAGATTGTTGAAAGGTGAGCTTTTGGCCAACAGGCCTTTTGTTGAAAATAGACAACATACACTCATGCAAGTGAAACTCACGCACACATGATCAAACTCTGGCAGCTGAAGCCAGACTGCAAACAGGAGCACATGATGGGATAGGCAACCAGATGAGGGGTTTATCGGACAGTCTTTCCTTTCCATAATAATGTTACATTCCATCCTGGATTTTTCATTGATTAACTTTTAACATTTGGAGTTGTCAAGTTGTGACATAGACTTAGTTCTTTTTAAGTGAACTATGTACTTCTTTCTGTGGCATTGGAAAATGCCTTTGAAGGGGACTGAAATAACATAACGTGTGGAACTTAATCAAATAGTAACAATATAACATTGCCATAAACCACTGTTACATCATCAGGTGATGGTGTCCCACAAACATCTGCTCTGCTATACCAAGTATAAGCAAACTTGTAACTCAGGCATGGTTTGTGTGTTTGTGTGTGTGTGTGTGTGTGTGTGTGTGTGTGTGTGTGTGTGTGATTCCCATATCAAGTACACAACATGTTGACACGGAACATTGATACATATTATAGAATTATTTCTAACAGACAATTCTACAGGCTAAGTTTCACCTAGGCCTATTGCAGCTCAGTTTTGGGGTACTACTTTTCTGCATTTGGTAAAGTTGAAAACTTTAAATTTATGTACATTTAAAGCTAGTGGCCTACTTCCGCACCACTTTGAAACCTTCTGACAGCCTGACTTTATATTTGTGCTATTTGTGCAGTTTTTCTCCAAATAGCGCTTCATTACAGATAACTTTATCGTCTGCTTAAAAGTTTGTGGTAATTTTAAAATTGTCTGCCAGGTCATCAATAAACTACATGAACAACAAAGGACCCCACAAACTTCTGAGGGGCATGCATGGAAAATTCATTCAAGATAACATTCTGTTTTCTCCCTGTCGAGAAATCCTTACTTCAGGGATAAATTTTGTTTGATATCCCTTTTTCAGTAGTACTGAAATTGTTGATGTGGTACTGATTAAGTGCTTTTCAAAAGTGAAGACGAACTACATTGACTTGACTACACCAGATGAGTGGCTTTTGGGATCTTATGTGAGACAAGTGTAAGCTGGATTTTGCATGATGGATGTTGTGAAATCCATGCTAGTTGACATGGGGGAGGTTATTCTTTTTGAGATACTTCATTATGTTTCAACTCATTATACAGGGTGTCCCAAAAAGAATGATGTGATTTTAAATAGAATTATTTATTAGGAAAAAGGGCTTAACACCAACAAATTGAATACTGAATTACTCAGAAAAGACAGAAGTTTATAAAAATACATCATAAATGTTCAATATGTCTTCCATTGGCTGCACAGATGACATCGAGCCAATAGCCGAATTCATCCCAAACTGAGCGTAAGGTATCTTCTGTCACTGAAGCTACAGCAGCTGATATTCTGGTTTTTAGTTCATCAATGTCACAAGGTAAGGGAGGAATCTAAACATATTGTTTAACATATCCCCACAGGAAGAAATCAAATGGTGTTAAGCCAGGGGACCCAGGAGGCCAAGCATGTAAAGCCTTGTCTCACGGTCCTGTATACCCTATCCAATGTTGAGGCACATTGCCATTGAGGATGCACTCGTAGTGACATCTAGTTGACTTTTTCTGAAACTCTACACCATGCCGATTACATCTAGTGCTTTTTCAGTTACCTAGTGACATTTGTCTCAATATTATTACAAGTTAAAATTGGGTCATTCTTTTTGGAACACCCTGTATATTCAAAGATTCTACAGCAGAAAGACATCAGTGAAACTGGATGGTAGTTTTATGGATCACTTTGTTGCCCTTCATATAGACTGGTGAAACCTCTGCTTGTGGCCAACCACTGGGCACAGTTTTTGTTTGAGGAACTACAGTTTATTATGGTTAAAATGGGAACTAACTCAGTTGCAAATTTTGTGTAGAATTGCATTGGTTGCATTGGTCACTGGAGCCTTATTTAATTTTTGTGATTCCAGCTATTCCTAAACACCACTGACAGTAACGTCTACATCAGTCATCTTTGCAGTGGTGCAGTAATTAAATTGTGGCAATGCTCCTGGATTATCCTTTGTAAATGATCATTTGAAAATGGTGTTCAGCATTTCTGCTTTTTCTTTGCTACCCTCAGTTTCAGTTTCTTTGTCATCCATGACAATGACTCTGGTACTGCTAACAACGTTTATATATGCATAATTTCTTTGGATTTTGAGAGAGATCTTTAGATTCTGCTGCTAAACACATTGCTCTTGTGACAGCCTAATGTATTCATTCAGCATCACTTGTTCTACTAGATATATATTTATCGAGTTGTCAGTCAATTATTCTTCTAAACTTGAGCCATAGTCCCTCTACTTGCTGCCCTCCAGAGCTAAATGTTCTGAATTCCTCCTTGAGATATTGCACTACTGTCTCTTTATCTAATTACTGTATAATGTAAATCTTTCTTCTTGTTTTGGTGTACCAGAAAACAGACACCAAACAAAGCAGTAGGAGGAAGTCAGTGGGCTTCTCTCTTAGGATATACAAGGAAATCTTCATATTGATTACCTTATAAAAGCATAATTGGTGAATACTATCCATGTCTTCTACACCAATAGGATAAAATAATGCCTATGAAGAGGCCTTAATTGTTAAAAAAAATACTTCTTTAGTTATGGCTGTGCAATAGGTCACCAAAATGATTATGCAGTAGAAAAACTGAAAGAATGGAAGTATGAAATTTGTTGTTACAAACTGGCTTCAGTCTACTGAAGAGGTTGGGACTACTTTAGAGGTGTACTTTGCAGAGCTTCCTTCATGAATGGAATCTAGAAATATCAGACAAGCACATTGGCATAAAGGAGGGTTACAATAAGTAATGGGTTAACTTTAGCCAAAGAAAGACTTTCACAGGCTTGGCAAGAACTTTCTAATTGATTCCTGTAAATGTGAAAGAGCATTGTTTGACCCAAAAGTATATAACCAGTTTGAACAAACGAACAGTCTTTTACAGATACTGTAAATGGTCTGTCATGTTACACAAAATGGTACACTAAAAGCATTTAATTGAATATTATTGTTTAACTTATTTACAGGACAAGTGTAGCTGATGTGAAGACAGACACAGGGCTACAGTCTCAGCTTGTTATCAGTCAATCTGACCGGCAGGACTCAGGGCTATATACATGCCAAGCTGGCAATATGTTTGGGCATGGTGAACTGCTGATCAATCTGGCCATTCAGGGTAGGTAAAATTTTGGCACTTCACTTTTTCAGTTTACTGAATCACGTACACTTTTCAGATTATATGTAATTTCAGTGCTTTCAGTTTATAAAAGATATTTATTAAGTTTATGCTAAGATGCTATCTTATAAAAGTGTAATAAAAGGTACCAAATAAAAACCAAACAATGCTAGGAGTCTGACATATTCGAAACTACAACTGGCAACTTATTACGAACCTCTGTGGATAGGCAAATAAATTCAGTTGCCAGGACTTCCATCACAGATCAGAAAGTGATAGCATATACCCATGAAACTCTAAGAGTGGTATAACTGTGGTGCTTGCAGGAATGTTAATTTAAATCCTGATTTCATCAGGCAGCCTCTTTTTAATGTTCATGGTTGGAGAGCATTGACAGTTTAATTATAGCAGTGGAATAAATACTTCAATCATAGAGTTTGATCTGCTAATAGTATGCACGTATTAAGAGATAAATAAGACATAAAAATATATATTTTTAGACACCGAGTTTATAAAACAAACCAAAGAGCAAATTATTCAGAAAGACAAAATAAGGATGCCACCAACATATTGAATAAGAAGAAAGAGAGAATCATATCAGCACAGTCACAAAGAAATTATTTTCCATTCCAGGCAGTTCATGAGTGGAGCTTAATAAAAGTTTTCCCTTGAATTCAACATGATAGGAAAAGAAAGAATTATGCAAATAGTTGTGAGAAGCAATTATTATAGTAAGAGACTAGCAGAAGCTAAATCCTAGGCAGGAAATCCTCTCTCTTCAAGCAGTTGAAATTCCTGTTGTTGATTGATTGCATTGCAGTGCAGGCTTACCATATCTCACCATATCTCAAGTGAATCTGTGCTACATAACCGTACGCTGTGCTGCTGATCAGTCAGTCTTTCCTTCTCATCCCATCCGGAAAGTTTCCCCTTATCCGGGTTTCTGGATGACTTTTCTGAGTTGTACCTCTTTCCCTAAATCTCTCCAGTCACTTTCCTTCACCCCTATTCCTTCCTCTTCAACTCTTCTGCCAGAAGGAGGCACTGGCTCCGAAAGCTTGTAAAAATTAAACTCCTTTTGTGTGTGCATTCCCCTGCCTCCATGTGGTGAGTAGATTTTTTTATCTAACCATTTACATTATGGCCTGAAATACAGTCTGATATACCATCTGCAGTTTTATTTTCTGGAATAAAGAATGCCTAAAACTGTTCAAATATTTCTACTTTGATTATGCACCATAGAACAGGGACCATCTGAATGTGTTCTGACATGTGTTGTGTCATGAGCCGAACAAAGAAGCTAATTTCCATTCTTATCCCTTCATGCTGTAATGGTAGCAGGCAGTGAAGTGTCTCATTCTGAACGGTCTTGAAAACACCATTGAAGACTCAAATGGTTACTCAGTGATTCTTCAACTCTGAACTTAATTTAGACGCAGAATTTAGTAACCCTCTAAACACTACTAGATTTAATAAATTGTCTTTCCCATTATGTCCATCTAAGGGAGTGTCAAAGTTTTCATGAAAGAAAATTCAGTCCATTATTTTTGAAATTATTTCACAGTTCTTTTCAACTTTTAAATCATGCTCGTTGATTGAAAGTGTATGTCTCACAATGTTTTTCATTATACTTGTGGTTCCTAAAATTGACAGTGAAACTACATTATCAGTGTGCTTCTTCGATTTCTCAAATTTTCAGTTTTTTATTTCATTTTGTTTATATTTAGAAAACCATTTTTTTGGCACCATACATTACATCCAAACAACAAATACAGAAAGTAAAATAATGCATTTTTTTTACTTCACAGCTGCAAAGCCAGTTTTTCTATTGGTATCATTCAGAATTAAAGCCATGAATATTTTTCTTGTTGTTTGTTCTGGCTGAATTGTTCTAATATCATGTGCTGAATGACAGCTTTCCTTAATTGTGACTTTCCCATGAAGAGACAGCTATGAAAACTGAAGCTGTTGAGTAACAGAACTGGAAAACATCAGTGAAACAGTATAACTGGGAGAATGACAATAATCCAGGTCTATGCTTCATCACATTCAAGAATATGATGCAAGGATTTTAAGCACAACACATATATATTGGGAGGGGTGGGGGGTGGGAATCTGCATGCCAGGCTCAGCACTGTGGGGGTGACAGTGCTCTCTCTCACTCTCAGCCTTGCCTGCAGCTTCCTTTGTGCACACATACACAGCAGCCAAACTACATGCCACTGGAACTGTGAAGCAAATAGTTCCACACAAAGATTTTTCTCTCTCTTTCATAAACTGACAGATGACCACTGACATTAAGGAATATATATTGTGCAAATATAAAGAAAGATGAACCTGTTATATTATATGATGTAAATGGATAGATAAAAAAACTACTCACCAAGCAGCAGCAGGAGAACACACACACACACAAAAGGATTTAACTTTTACTTTTCGCCATTATATTAAATGTTATCCATAATATAAAATGAAAATTGGGAGTGCTGCAGCTCCACCATGCCTGTAAGTGAGCCACCACTGCTTGTGTGTTTTATTTATTACTATTAAGGGATTTTTAGACCTCCACTACATCCCTTCCTTAAAGATATTTTATTATTTCAATTTCCTCTCAATGTGCCTGAATTACGCCAAGAGCTGTTTGAAGTGGGGTTGGTGTATTTGGATTAGATCAGCCCTTCTCGGTGGATAACTGGTAGTAGAATGAGAAGAAAGGACTGTTCATAAGTTTGACTATCCTGCTTATAGATCAGATCAGGCAGATTTTTCAAGTCTGTGAAAACCTGAATGATATATGTTTAACATTTTTAGCTAATTACTTAATAATGAGTTGCAGCTTGCGTGATGGTCAAGAACATTTTCATTGTTCTTCAATGAAAGTTCTTAATTTTATTGTAAAACCCTAAAAGTACTTTATTTTTAATCCTCATTTTCACCAACTGTGATATGTAAGAGCTCCAGTTTGTCTGATTTCCATATTGTTTCCTTTCCTTTCATTACTCTTCCAGCTTTTTTCTCATCTGTTCATGTTGCTCCAGTGGTTATTATTACTATTACTATTATTAGTATTATTATTATGATCATTGATATTGTTACCATTAACATTTTGTTCCTATTACATTTATGAACTTCTCCTTTACTTCTTTAGTTCTGGTTGTCAAACATTTTTTGATTGCTTGCTGCAATAGCTCTGTTTTCATATTTATGATATCCGCAAATAAATTATTTTGTCACTATAAATGTTTTCAGAACCACCTGATCCTCCACTTGATGTGGAAGTGACAGAGGTTAACAGCAGATCTATTCGCCTGTCATGGCAACCTCCATTTGATGGTCATAGTGCCTTGACAAGTTATCTAATACAATACAAGAGAGGAACTAGTCTTATCAGTGATTGGCAACACTCTGGAACTGTCAACATTTCTGTCCCAGCCTCAGGAACTGATTTTACAAGTAAGAAGTGAGTATTGATGGCATTCATACATCACTGAAGCTCATGAAGAACAATTCACAAGTGCTGGTAAAGTTCATCTGTTGGAATTCGTATTCTTTGTATGTATGTAGTGTTTGTAATTATGATTATTACACTGCAGTCCATTGTTTCTTCCGTGTGGTATTTAAGTATTCTCTTCACTATCAGTAAATCATAGCCTTGCAATAAATTCAATAATTCTATTTTATGAAACTTTCTGGCAGATTAAAACTGTGTGCCCTACTGAGAATCGAACTCAGGACCTTTGCCTTTCGCGGGCAAGTGCTCTACTAACTGAGCTACCGAAGCTTTGGTAGCTCAGTTGGTAGAGCCCTTGCCCGCGAAAGGAAAAGATCCCGAGTTCGAGTCTCGGTAGGGCACACAGTTTTAATCTGCCAGAAAGTTTCATATCAGTGCACACTCCGCTGCAGAGTGAAAATTTCATTCTGGAATTCTATTTTAGTTATAACATACGTAAGGAAAGGCAACTAACAACTTCTCACATATAGCTCACTGATGCATGGCACACAAAAACATGCAACAGAAAAGAGTATTTACTCTAGCTTTCAAGCTCTTATTCTTTCTCTAGTGGAATTACACACATTTACACACACAATCATGAAGATGCCCAAACATTCACACTAATGGCCACAACGGCTTCGGACCACAGAATGCAACTCAATAGTAACATAGTGTTGCTCTTTTGGGGACTGAGTAAGTAGGACCAGATTAATCAAACAACTATTAAAATATCAGTGGATAAGAAACTCAACAATCACCTGAATCAAAACAACAAGTAGGATTTATAAAAGAAAGAAATGTTGTAATAAAGGAGATATTAAAATATTGAGGATTCCAAGGCAAGTAAACCAGAGAATAATTGAAGCATCAGAATCTAAAGAGAAAAAAAGATCAGTTGAGGTTGGAATTTGATCCCATTTGGTCAATAAAAAAATTAAGAAAGTCAGAAACAAAATATTGCTGATAGCAGAAGGACAGAGAAAAAGAACTTGGAAATAAAATAGGTACTGACTGTAAATCTGATTTGAATGTTATGATCACTCTGAATAACAACTATCTAAAACATATTTTTAACTTAGGAAAATGTAGAACACTGTTACAATATGTATTAAACAGGGTAATAAAATTACAAGGAAAATTCGGCATGTGAAGTCAGTTAATCAAAGACCTCTTGTTGAACAGCAAATTTCATTTACAGTGCAAGTCAGATAACATAAACTTCTCAATTTGAGCACAGACAGAAAGCACATACAACTGCAAACACATAGCAAGCTGTGTTAGGAAATGCTTGTGAGCCACACACAGCTACAAGCAAGCCAGGCCCACGCGGCAAGAAGCCAGTGACACAGAACGCCGCTTTCCAGCCAACTCAGTAGGTTCTGTTAGCAAACACATTATATTAAATTTATCACTGAATCACACTGTAAGTGAAAGTTCTTGTTTAACCATGATTGAACTTACAGAACCTTCCCAATAAGGTATAATCCATAGAAGATAAGCTTCTCTAAACATGTATGGTGTAAAAGAGAATGACCCAAAGGGACCTGTAAATTGTCCCAGAAAGGAATATAAATAACATATCACTAAGGTCGTCTTACAGGGGAAAGAAATACAGTAGAAGAAGACTGGGTAGCTTTGAGAGATGAAATAGTGAAGGCAGCAGAGGATCAAGTAGGTAAAAAGACGAGGGCTAGTAGAACTCCTTGGGTAACAGAAGAGATATTGAATTAAATTGATGAAAGGGGAAAATAGAAAAAATGCAGTAAACAAAGCAGGCAAGAAAGAATACAAATGTCTCAAAAATGAGGCTCGCAGGAAGTGCAAAATGGCTAGGCAAGGATGGCTAGAGGACAAATGTAGGGATGTAAAGGCATATATTACTAGGGGTAAGATAGATACTGCCTACAGGAAAATTAAAGAAGTATGAATATAAAGAGCTCAGATGGAAAATCAGTCCTAAGCAAAAAGGGAAAGCAGAAAGGTGGAAAGAGTATATAGAGGATCTATACAAGAGTGATGTACTTGATGGCAATATTATGGAAATGGAAGAGGATGTAGATGAGGAGACGAAATGGGAGAAATGATACTGCATGAAGAACTTGGTGGAGCACTGAAAGACATAAGTAAAAAAAAAAAGGCACCGGGAGTAGACAGCATTCCATTAGGGGCTATTGATGCCACTGGGAGAACCAGCTGTGACAAAACTGTACCATCTGGTGAGCAAGATGTGTGAAACAGGTGAAATATCTTCAGACTTCAAGAATAATATAGTAATTCCAATTCCAAAGAAAGCAGTTGCCGATTGTTATGAAAATTGTCGAGCTATCAGTTTAATATGTCATGGCAGCAAAATAATAACACAAATTCTTTACAGACGAATGGAAAAACTGGTAGAAGCTGACCTTGGGAAAGATCAGTTTGGATTCTGTAGAAATGTTGGAACACACGGGGCAATACTGACCCTATAACTTATCTTAGAAGATAGATTAAGGAAAGGTAGACCTGCATTTCTAGCATTTATAGACTTAGAGAAAGCTTTTGACAATGTTGTCGAATTAAATCAGGTGATGCTGAGGGAATTAGATTAGGAAATGAGACACTTAAAGTAGTAGATGAGTTTTGTTATTTGGGCAGAAAAATAACTGATGTTGGTCAAAGTAGAGAGGATATAAAATGTAGGGTTGCAACGGCAAGGAAAGCATTTCTGAAGAAGATAAATTTGTTAACATTGAGTATAGATTTAAGCATCAGGAAGTAATTTCTGAAAGTATTTGTATGGAGTGTAGCCATGTATGGAAGTGAAACCTGGACGATAAATAGTTTAGACAAGAAGAGAATAGAAGCTTTCGAAATGTGGTGCTACAGAAGAACGGTGAGGATTAGGTGGGTAGATCATGTAACTAATGTGGATGTACCGAATAGAATTAGGGAGAAGAGGAATTTGTGATACAATCTGACTAAAACATAACCATGGCAAAATTTTTGGAGAGAACGCTGGCTAGCAGATTAACACAAGTCACTTCGAAAACATACAGAGCAGATAGGTCAATAAATTGGTCCTAGAATCACATAGAATCAAATAACAAAAGTGAGTGTAATAATTCAATGAATATAAACACAAACATCTCTGCAAATGGCTTGAAAAGCAGAAAATCAGTGCACAGAGCTGAAAAATTGGAATGCATGGCATAGGTAAACCAACCCTTTTGTCTTCCATGCAGAGCTGGTGAGGAAGATGTCATGCCAATCCACACTGTGTATCTGTTCCTCCAAGCACTGCTGCTGGCCCCAGCTCTACGCTGCATGAAGGCTAGACGTAAACGTAAACTGCCTGCACTCCACCATTTGAAGGTCCCCAGATGACGTTCCAGGGGCCACTTTTTTTGCCTAGCTCGGGCAGCAATACCCTCACAAGGAAGTAAGATTTGCCACTTGGTGAGGTGCCAGCTACAAGTTACTGATAGTGGGAAGGTGAAACGATCTGCCACTGCACACTCACTCATTGCACTGCTTTGTATATTGGTGTGATTACCAACCAGTTGTCCACGAGGATTAATGGTCACCATGTAAGTGTGACCAAGAGCAAAGTAGAACACCTTATGGCACAACATGTAGCTGAACATTACATGCTTGATTGCAATGGCTGCTTCACTACCCAAGCCATATGGATCCTCCATTCACCACCACCTTTTCTGAATTGTGCAAATGGGAGTTATCCTTATAACACATTGTCCACTTCCGTCATTACCCCCACCTCAGCTGTGGCAGTACTGTCCCTACACCCTCCACCCAACAGGATCCACCCCCTGTGTCCTGTCAACTTCTCTCCATTCTCATCTTCCACCTTCTTTGTTTGATGCCCTCTGCCAGCATGCCAGCCCATGTTTCTCCACTCCTCCTTTTTTCCCCATCTCCCTGCCCATAACAAACTCCTGATGCTGCACATGGTGGCATTCTAGTCCCTGCACACTCCGCCAGATAGTGTTCCTGCCCCCCCCCCCCCCCTCCATCCCTCCCAAACACTACTGTTGGTTTCCAGTTCCCCACACCCTCCAGACTGCTGCTCGAGTCCCATATGGTAGTTGCAATCCAGCCCAAGCTGCCAGAGTTGGTGGTCATGTGTGCATGAGCTGTGCATGCTTGCTTGTGTGTTTGAATGGTGTGTAAATAATAGATCAGTTAACTCGGGGCCTGACAGGTATCACCCTGTCAAACATGCTTAGAATGCAGGTCCCCCTGAGGGGAATATCACTGTTATATAGATCTTTATCTTGGCCTGTTGTGGGATCTACAAGGTATAACACTTTTGGGTGTGCTATACTCACAATCTTGTATGGTCCACAATACTTTTGGAAAAATTTGCTAGTTTCTATCTTCATATGGGAACTTTGGTGATGATCTCAAACTAGCACTTGCTCATCAGCACTGAACATTGGAGTCTGCACTTCCCTTTTAAACTTGTGTACCCTTATACCTGCATGTCTTTGTAATTGCTGTTCGATTGTTCTGTGTGTTAGAAGACCCTTTGATTGGCACCTGCTGAGAGTGAACTGAGATGTCAGGACTGCAGTAGTTTTATTTATTTATTCTGGGCCTCAGCCATTGTGGCAAGAGGAAGTGCTTGATTGAGTGTCCAGTTGGCTCTCACACTAAATAATATATGTCTGGCATTGCTGACAACGCAAAGAATGAGGCCAAGCATGGTGTCACTCGAATGCTGGTGTCAGCAACATCTTTGACTGCATCCGTGATGACAACGCAGCAGCCCAGATGACAACAGCACTGGGGCTGCCATTACCTCCCTCCAGCAAGTGGGAGGCTCTCTGCTCCAGTAGTGGCTGTGTCACGACTCGGGGCAGGCTGCTCTGACCCGTGGTCAAATAGCAGACACCATACTACATTCCATGTTGATGCTCCTGGTGTCACTGTCTCGTGGTGTAGGCTGTGATACTGAGATGGGAATTTTTTAGTACATGAATGGCTGAGTTCTTATATGCTACAGACTATGTTCGTTTAGGGATTAAGCCATGTATTCTAAACATTTCCCTGGTGGCAAGTGAAGAAATGCTTCAGTCCCAATAGCATAATGCAGTGTTGGCTGCTGCTATGCCATGCCCAGCTGACTCTGCTTTGCAATGCCTGTTGGCAATGTTGATCAAAAATTCTTTCATTACTGCTTCAGCTAAAATAGTGATAAGTTGCATTGTCATATGTCCAAGTGAGTAGTGGTAATATAAAATAAACAAGAGTCTAGATGAGAATGAATTTATGATTTGTGCAAAAAAATGACCCAGATTCTAAGCTTGCTTCACAGTCCCTCAGTGACACAGTTGTCTGCTAGATAATTAGTAGTCAAATAAGTGTTTGGCTAGGATCTAATACTACTGCATTGTTTCGCTAGGGGTCTGATACTACTGCACTGTGTAATGCTTCGAGTGGCTCATTATTTTGGGGTAACACTTTTGTGTGGCAACAAAGAAATCTAAAGAAAATATATTTTATTATTGTTCTTTAAACAGTAATGTAAGTTTTTTTTATCGTTATTGAATTAAACTAAGATTAAACTGCTACTTTGCTCATACATGTTTCCTTGATAACATAAAGACATGGCCGGTGGTACACTGTGTCCTATACTCTCCACTGTGGCACCTGGCGTCACAGCACAAAATTATCACACCTCATGATGGGCTCAAAACCGGTAGTGGTGTAAGCACTTAAAAAATAAAAAACCTTACAGCTGAAAAAATAAATAAAAAATTTACAACTAAAGTGGTATTTTCAGTCTCTTTATAATAATGATTAGAATTCATTATTTGTACCTCTTTCTGTTGCTTGTGGGCTATTTTCTGTACTTGCTATTCATGACTTTAATCATTTAAGGTAAGACTTACACTGAACTTGTGTCCACCATTTTGAAAAATGTTTTAAATTTTCAGATCAGATTCCATAAAAACAGCAGTAATAAGTGATTTGCATCCTGCCACCTCATACCACATCAGAATGCTTGCAATGAATACTATTGAGGCCAGCATCTTTACTGAACCCCTGATTGTTAAGACACAAGAAGAAGGTAAATCTTTCAGTTCTTAATTGTGTCTTCTTTTGTATTTCCTGAAAGATTGCATATTAAGTGAACAATAAATATTTGTGCTCAAATTTGTTCTTAGTTATAAAACAATAAGTACTTGTGTAACTTCAGCTCCAGTTGGGCCTCCACAGGATGTGAGAGCAGAAACCATTGGTCCGGATGAACTGCTTATAACTTGGAAGGTATGTATAATTTTAATTTTTCTGCTGCTGTTTTCAGACAATCCTGTAGCCCAAAACCTACATCATAATAAAAGTAACATTACAGCATATGACATAGCTATATACACTGAAATAAACTCACTGGGCAGAAATTGCCATTTTTAGTGTAGCTGGGCACATCAGCCCCACAAGCTTCAATAACAAGGTGCTCTCTGCTGTAATGCAGACTGCACAAGATTTTGGATGTGGTTTCCAAGTACCTCTGTCACAAAACACACATATGTTGACCAGACAGCATCAGTGTCATGCTTAATATTTGTTTCGTAATTTCAAGACTTCTAAGTAACTTTCTGTATGCTCTGTGTTTGAGTGGAGATGTCTGATGGAGATGTGTGACTACCCTTGGGTGTTCCTTACATGAAACATTCAGTTTTAGTGCAGCTGAAGCAAATGTTGTTGATCCAATAGGCCTCATTAAGATAATGAGCATTCTTTATTGTTCACTAACTTATACTGTCTTTCTGATTCATGGTAACTGTTAACCATTGTTCTGTATTTAAAAAAAATCTTTTAACTTGCTCCACCCTTGCTTGCAATGTGTACAAATGGATTCCTGAAGTCTACAATGGAAAAAAAGCTTGTGGGTATAGGGGGGAGGTTAAGGGAACCCTTGTTTTTCAGTAATGAAATTTTACTTCAAAAGGCCAAATACAGCCCATGAATTGTTGTAGAAACATATGGTAAGGACAAGTGTAAATTATTCATATCCTATTGTGACATTCACTTCTATATGTTACCCCACTGTACACATGAAATTCTCGAACCATAATGAGCGATGCCCATATGTTTATAATAGCACACAAACTGTACAAAGTACCAGTTACAAACAACTGAAAGTCAAAGAAAAATCACTCAGTGAATGACTTTCTTCTGAGAATTATTACATTGACTTTTCCTTCAATTCTTGGTAGAATATTTCATTCATTATGAATAAAAAAGCACACAGCACTGGTTTAATATTCTACAGTAATGTTGTAGACTTTTACACCAGTGTTGTGTGTGTTTTCATTCATAAGAGAATGATTAGTTCAAGAATGTGTTTCCAGTACGTTTGGTAAACTGTCTGCTCCTTTCATGTCCTTACAAGTATTTTTATCACTTTGGTTGTTTCTTTTAATTGAAACCTTAAGGCATTCTTTATAATAAAATATTCTTCTTAGAAGCCAAATAAGTGCCTTGATATTTTTAACAGCCACCACTACCAGATACATGGAATGGTGAAATTGTGGGATACACAGTTCACTGGAGTCTTCATGGAGCTTCATTTTCTGATAGCAACAACACAAATACAAGTTTGGTTAGTATATTTTTTAGTTACAAAGCAAGAAAACCCCAAATATTCAAGTCAGTGTTTGATACTTATTAACTATTTCATTTGCAGGTTAGAGGGCTCCAAAATACAGAGATAAGACTGAAACAGCTGAAGAAATTTACAAAATATGACATTTATGTTCAAGCCTTCAACAGTGTGGGACATGGACCAAAATCATCCCCTTTCACTGTCACAACGCAAGAAGGAGGTTACAACATTGTACTTTTCATTTATAAAATCACATACTGTAGAAAGTTTTAGGTTAATATGACATGGAACACCATTTTACATAAGAAATTTCACTCTTTCTCATCCTGTACGATGAGACCCGCAGTTCTGGGTGACTTTCCTGAAATCTACCCCTTTTCTTAGATGTCTCCAGTCCTTTTCCTTCACTCTTCTTCCGTCCCATTCAGTCCTTCTGCTTGAATTTATCCATGTGATATACCACTTGCAAAAAGCACTCAATACAACTTTAGTTATTTCATACTTCAATATAATCTCCTTTTTCATTATCATCAACCTAAGAATTCATTGCATAGACATGAGAATTATATTCCATCAGTGCTTCCTTAATCCTCATACGATGTTGCAACTATTCATATGCTGGACTGTTTATTATGTGTTAATCACATTCTGATTTGTAGACTGATTTCATTGAGAACTGATGACATTTTTGCAAATTTGTGAAGTAGAACTTGAACAATAGTAAAATAATTTTATTTTTTAACATTAGTTACCAGATGTTCTACAATTACACAAACTATATCTTGTCGTAATTATTTGTCCCAATACAGTTTCAAGATGATTATAAAAGGAAACACATGACTGTTTTTGGATTAAGTACGTCAAAAATTTGTTACAACTATAATTTTTAATGTTTTTTCTGTCATTCTTTTTTTTATTTTTGCAAAAACCAAATATGATATGCAGTTTTTAGTGATATTAGATGCAATGTGCAAAGTCAGATTTGGTTTGTATGTGTATTAGCCCCTACAAATATTTTTTTTATAGTTAATGAGTGAAACATAGACAACATAATGGTGCATTTTAGCATATCTGAATATCATCTGGACAGTTTAAGAATTATTCGTGCATGGATGCATTATTCTCAAAGAGACAGAATACCACAGAGAGGCAACATCGTGATCTCAAAGTAAAGCAAATTGAACAACCATCTGCCATGGTTTTGGAAGTTAAAACAAAGGCACATGATACATGATAGTGCACACAAATATTATGAAACATTGGGTAAAATAATAAATTTACATAAAGTTAAACACATGAAAGTTCTTTCCTTGCTGTTGTATAACACAAATGTAAGAAACTACTAACACATAATAATTTTAAACTGTATCCACTTGAAATAAGATATAATCATAGTCTTATTGCTTTTTGGCATGCAGTTACATGCTGTGCAAATGTTAGGTATGATTTCCAAAAAAAGAAAAATAAGAAAAGAATTGGCAATTGCTTATCTTACAAGTTTGCACCCATACTATTTCGCTTTGAAAACAACTGCAGAATGATGAGTGACTATACTGAGGAAGCCACAAAAGCTTTTGGCTGGCATTCAACTGAAGCAACAAATCCGTCACATGATGCCCCTCACACCCTAATTCATTGTAATTTGTTGTTTCCATTTTATAACTTGTGTGTTATGACAGAATGGCATTTCAGGGCAACAGCACATTGAAGAATTATAACAAACATGTCACTTTAGATATATTCTGTAATAATTAAATGTTAGTTAATAACATATCAGCTTCAGGAGACTCTAAGATGAATGCTAATATTCCAAATTGCATGTGGCCACTGCGGTTTTGTGACTGAGACAATACATATTGTATATGTGTTAGTAACACACTCTGGGACTATCTTACTCATGTAACAGAAGTATGTTCTGCAGCATTTGATGTTATTTACATAGAAGAGCATACTCTATTAGGAATTAGTTTCCTCAATTATGTGACTTAAGTCTAACTAAAAATACAAAAGATAAAATTGCAGTGAGTTAAACAACCAGCAATGACACATATATTCTTTCTTCTCTCAAATATATGACCTTTTTTCTGAATATGTCAAGATTTCTGATGGTGTGTGTAGGCAAGAACATAAGAGCACAGCAATCATATTTATAGTGTTGCTTGTCACAAATAGTTAGCTGCAATCAAATCCTTTAACAATGCTTTCACAAATTTGGTGGTCAAGATCACACCACATAGCAAGTGATGGATGTCACATGACCAATTTCATCTGAACACCAGTTGCATGCTGTGGTTCTTCCTCATTTTAGTTGCTTGTTGTACACAGTGACTTCTGAAAATATGGTGCATTGTGGTACATCATGGCACTGTGGGGAATGCTAAATAGCATGGCACAGCCTCTCTGTGTAGACCCTATCCCTTTGATTATGCTATTACTGTGTTTTTAAATGTTTTGAAAGCTGTGTGGTAAAAATGTCAGACTTTCTTCCCATTCTAGGAACAATAAAAACTAGTACAATATGCCTCATTCTACAGTTCCAGAGGCTGCACCACAGAATGTAACATGCTCTCCATTGTCTTCAAAGAGTGTTAAAGTTAAGTGGTTACCACCACCAACACAGTACCATGGAGGAGTTATTCAAGGTTATAAAGTCATTTACAGGCCAGTTATTACTGACTCAAGTAAGTGTCATATTAATTATTTATTTTAATTTTAGTTTGCTTCTTGATAATCAAAAACTTCCAAAGTTTCAAGAACCAGCACAAAGCAAGAAATCTTGGAATATACAATATGCATCACTCCTATAGCGACCACAAAGATAAGACTACACAAATTACTGACACATGAGATAGTTACATGGAGATGCTAAAGAAACTGAACTAGCAAATCCTTCAAGATAAATGTGAAGTATTCTGAGAAGGTCTACTTACAAAGTTTCAATAACTAGCTTTAAATGATGAACCTATGAATATACCATAACCCACTATGCATCGCCTCAAAAGGGATCACCTGTCAAGATTATACTAATTATAGCATACACAGAGGTGCAATCATTCTTCCCAAATCTCACATGTGAATAAAGTGGGAAGGAGCCATAAGAACTGCTACAGTGGGAAGTGCCCTCTGTCATGCATTTCACAATGGTCTTCTGAGCACTGATGTAGATGTAGGTTATAGTACACACAGAAGTGTTTTAAATATTTGTAGCCCTGTTCCTGCTTTCCATACACTTCATTGTTTGCAGAGTATACATGTAGATGTCCATACATATTTGAATGGCACATCTCTTGGGAGTACCTTATTACACACTGAAAACAAAACATTTTAAAATTACAGCATTACATGACAGGCGAGAACATACAGTTAATATTTTTAAAGCTTTAGAGTTCTTTCTATTCTTTACTGTCTTATATTTCAATCAAGTGTCACATTGTCCATAGAAGCTTTGAAGGATTTCCCAAAAAGCATTAACTGTGTAAGTTACACAACCTTATTAATAATAAATTATTAATTGTATAGTCAGTTGTTTGTTCCAGTTGTTATTATCTCATAAGTAAGGAATTAGGGAATGGGAGGGAATTCTATGGAATGGTGGCTAACAGCTGGGAGGGATAGACATCAGGTGAATGTGTGGAATCCTGCCCAATTGCATCTTACAGGGTGCCTAGGGTGCTGCTTTCAGAGATAGCTAAACAACACACAAGCAAATCCTATTAATGGAGTTTATTACAGTAACTGAATTGACAATACTTAATTTTGGGTCACCAGCAAATGGTGACGTGTAAATAATCAATGTCTTTATGCTATATACAATGTCCATGCAAGTTAATCACACAGGTTCATATGTCACTTCTATCGTTAATATCACTGTGGCTTTTCTAGTGCTCTCTTCTAGTCTGAGTCTACTAGTGCATCTCTTCTAGTGCAGGCAAGGCTAGGCAGCAAGTCGCTTTTATTCTCTTTGTATAGATGCAGCTCCTGTCATGGTGATGTCCTAGTCAACGTGCTATTGCTGATGTCGTCTCACCGCCCTCTTTCCTGTATCATTCTTGTTCTCCTTGCTCACACTTGTTGTTTGCCAGAAAAGTCCTCCCCCCTCCAAAGTGACGGAGTGCAACAATGGTGGGGGAGGCAGGAGTGTGGGTGCAGTGCTGGACCAGAGGCTGTTGCTGCAGGGGATGTCAAGCTTCTGGTCATACCCTGCCATATGGCCTTCGCTCTGGCAGGAACGTTCCCTGGAAAATAACCAGAAGGGTACATGTCCACCTCCTGCGGCCATGTATCAAATGAAGGTGACAACTGATGTGGTGTGGGTGGATCCAGCTCCCTCGGTAGGATGAGAAGATGCAAAGGTCCCACCTCTGTGGGGTCATCCCCCAGTGTCTTGATGACACCCTCTGACAGCTTCTGTGGCTGTGCTGTCCTTGGGATCCATGAATCTGGTGGAAGAGACACTGAAGATTGTCATGCACCTGACAGAGGCGAAGTTGCTCTTGACGTCGGCGCTGGACCTGAAATAAGATACATGCAAGTGCCAAGTCGACAGACGATCTCACAACACACTCACCATCTGCTCCCACTAAAAACCATGTAAAAGAAAATATCATGCAGCACAAAGTGATACTTGCGGCCTTCCATAGGCACCAGATGCTGAGGAAGATGGAGCAGGTGAGGCAGTGTGTGGTGGCGGCAGCCGTGAAGCAACTCTGTCAGCGATGGTCCATCTCATGGGTGCAAATGATAAGAGGCGAGAAAGAGTTTGCAGTGCTTGATCCCAGGTGTGTGCAGAGCAAAGTTTAACCATCAACTGCTTGAAGGCTCTGACAAAACATTCTGCTTCACCATTCATTTGAAATGAAAAGAGGGTGTTGTCTGACACTATTACTTCAGGTAAACCTTTGAGGCAAGAAACAGAGAACAACAGCTGAATTGTACTCTGTGACATTGTTGAGTTCTTTGGCAGAGCAAAAGGAAACTTTCTGTATGAGTCAACCACAATCAACCAACACGGTGATTGCGACTTAGGCCACGCAGAGAATTTCTATGGAGGAGCAGACTCATTTTCCACATATTCGTGACACTGTGACATCATCTGTTCTATTTGGTGTCCATATCTTGCCAGGTACAATGTCGATGAGCTAACTGTTTCGTATGAACAACCCCACAGTGCCCCAGTGTCCTTGGTGAAGTAACTGCAACACTTCTTTTTGCAAAACTGTCTACATCTACACCTACATATATACTCTGCTAGCCACCAAGCAGTGTGTGGTGGAGGGCACTATTCGTGCCAAAGTCATATCCCCCCCCCCTCCTGTTCCACTTGCGGATTGCACAAGGGAAATACAACTGTCTGAACGCCTCAGTATGAGCTCTAATTTCCCTTACAATTGAATGGTGATCGTAGCACGATATGAAAGTTGGTGGTAATAATATATGCTCTACATCCTCAGTGAAGATGGCATTTTGGAATTTAGTGAGCACACACTTCCGTTTAGCATGTCGTCTGTCTGCAAGTATGTCCCACTTCAAACTTTCTATGAGATTTGTAATGCTCTCACAATGGCTAAATGTACCAGTCACAAATCTTGTTGCTCTTCTTCGGATCTTCTCAATCTCTTCAATCAGACCCAACTGGTAAGGGTCCCATACAGATGAACAATAATCTATGACTGGATGAACTAAAGTATTGCAAGCAATTTCCTTTGTTGAAGGACTGCATCACTTCAGGATTCTACCAATAAACTGAAATCTATTGTTCACCTAACCCATTACTTGTGTAATCTGATTGTTCAATTTGAGATCATTTCAAATAGTCACACCCAGATACTTGAAGGATGTTCCCACTTGCAAAGACTAGGCATTTATTTTGAACTTGTACATAAATGGGGATTTTTGCTTTGTTATTTGCAGTAGGTTACACTTACTAATATTGAGAGATAACTGCCAATCATTACACCATGCTTTAGGGATCAACATATGACTCTCCATTGTCATTTTGAACAAGAATCTTACCTTTCTGTACAGTAAGGCTATGCCAATATGCAAAGTATTGGTGTGCTACAGAGTTTTGTATGCTATGCAATGCAGGGGATGAGGCCAAGATGTGCAAATGAATGTGAACAAAATGTTCAAATCCACATCAGCTTGTGTGGCCTGTGCAATTTTTCTATAGTTCATTGGAAAAGATTCAGAATCCTGAGCATTGATTTGACAAAAAGATGCAGCAGAAGCATCAGATTCTGTATCAGGGCCAATCAGAAAATGGAAAAGTACATCTGCATTACCACATTGAACTGTCAGATGATACACAATCCTGTACTGGTACTGAGACAACAACAAAGCCCATCTTTGCAATATTTGGGCAGTTTGTACCTGAACCAATTCGTCGGATGAAACAAGGATTGCAAAGGCTTGTGATCCATTACTAAGTATAATTTTCTGCTATACAAATTGTGGTGGAATTTGGTGATACCATACACAATAACCAAAGACTCTTTCTCAATTTGTGAATAATTACACTGTGCTTTAGACAACACTTTCAATGCCAAAGCAATGGGCCTGTCTTTATTACCAATTCTGTAAGCAGTGCACCAGTTCTGTAAAAGGAAGAGCGACAGACTACAATTCTGTGACATTGCAAGGAACTGGCAAATCTCATTTGGCTAATAAAGGTGACTGAAGAGAATGTACACCTTGACTGTTTATGACATGAGCAAGATTCTCCAACTCAGGTTTAAAAAAATCACACTTGTTCAGTCTACACTTTAGTCCTGCATCAGACAACACACAAAACAAAACATGCAAATTTGCAATATTTCCTTTAGATGTATGACCTGCTATGACAATATCGTCCAAATAACTTGAAAAGTTTGGTAATTTCACAGTCAGCTGTTCCAGATATCAATGGAAAATGGCAGGTGCAGAAGCACTGCCAAAAGTCAATTGCAAATATTTGAACAAGCCCAAATGAGTATTCATTACACACACTTTTTGAGATTCTTCATCAAGCAGTATTTGAAGATATGCATTGCACAAATCAATTTTTGAAAAGTAGTGTCTAGCGCCTAATTTGTCCTTGAGATCCTCTGGGCATGGCAATGGGCAAGTATCAATCACAGTTTGTGGGTTGACTGCAAACTTAAAGTAAACACAGAGGCGAATATGACCTGAAGGTTTGAGGAGGAAAACCAATGGACTTGCCCTTTGACTAGCTTGTATGGGTGCAATAGCTCTGCTGTCTTGCAAGTCTTTAAGTTCATTAGAGACTTTGTCCCTTAATACAAGGGGAACATTTATGGCCCAGAAAAGTTTTGGCTGAGCATTGTCTTTCGGAGTAATATGTGCAATAAAATTGTTAGCCTTGACTAAACGTTGAGAAAAGAGTTCCAGGAATTCTTTTGGCAAGCTAGTGACACTGGCATTTGCATGGAATGCAGACACTGACAACAGATTGCCCTGAATGTTAAAGCCAAATAAATCAAATGAATCAAGACCAAGTATGTTCTCATGATTGTGTGATTGTAACACCATAAAAGTCACTGTTCACATATGTGAGCAATACATGGCAGGCAATGTACATTGTCTGAGAATGAGAATGTCTTATCCATTAAGAGCCGTCAGTTGTGTGCTACTTTTAGACAGGCATGGGGAGCCTAACAGTTCATATGTGTGACAATTTAGCAATGTGACAAAGGCACCTAGGTCCAAGTGTAATTTCCCACAAAGAAGCAAATGAACAAAAAGTTTGTTGGACTGGTGTATCACTGAAGAAACTGCATGCTTGCTAGATTTGCTAATGCTTGTTCCAGACTTTGAATGTACTGCATTAATGACATGGGTCTTGCGACTAGATTTTTGTGAGTGGGCCAAATTCTTACATTTGTTCCTCTGCAAACATACAGATTGTACATGTCAGTTCTTAACACAAGTGTAACACTGAGCTTGTTGGGAGGGGCTGTCTTGGTGTTTATGCTGTGAATAACTCTGAGGGCAAGACTTAATTCTGATCACTTGTGTAACCGCCTGTTTAGCGAATTGATTACGCAGTGTGGAGCATTGTTTACTTGGCGTGGCTAGCGCAAGCTGCCACTGTATTGGCTGATCGCAAACAAGGTACTCAACCCAACAAATGGCTGGCTGCTAAAATTTATCGGCTGATGGGGCACCTGAATAGTACTGATCTAGTTGTTGCACTACCTGCTGAAATGAAGGATCGGACTGTTTCAGAATCTGTTCCCTGAGTTTGACATCAGGTACATTGTACATGATCACATCACGCAACATAACATCTGAATATAAAGCACCCCAAACACATTTGAATGTGCATTTCCTTATCATACCCTGTTACCCACTCACGAAAAGCTTGTTCTGGCCGTTTTTTGCAATTAAAGAACTGATACGTAGCTGTTACCAAATTCACTTGTTGGTTATGATAGTTTGTTAGCATTTCTACCATCTGTTTATAAGCAAGTTCACACGGAGTGGCGTTACGAAACAGCTTTTGAGTTAATTGGAACACTGCATTTCCTACTGTGGATAATAGATATGGAAGTTCCATAGTACCTGGTAAGTTGTGAGCAAGTATGTGTGCTTCGAATTGTTGCAACCACTCGAGCCATTCCTCTTCTTATTCACAAAACTGTCAAAAAGGCGGTATAGCTGTAGGTGTTGCTGTGAGAGGTGCTTGTTACATCAGATGTGCAGCATTGGCCAGTAGCTGCTGCACCAACATAGATAATTGCTGAATCTGGAACTGAAACATCTGCATTAGCTGTGTTGCATTTAACACTTGCAGTTGTGGCTCCTGAGCAGAGGGCGGGATAGTTGGGGAGGGCATGATGGAACAGACAAATCCAAGAAACAGACAAGGCAAGCAAGAAAAAGAAGTACAAAAGCTAAGAAAATTTCTGTAACGCCCACCTGAAAACACTGTTTATAAAAAGAGCCTGTTGAAGCAAGTAACCTTGCAAAGTAAAGGCAAGACGGAATTAAGGCGCCAAAAAAACAAAAAACAAAAAAAACATGTTGCCAATATGGAATCCTGCCCACTTATGTCTTACAGGGTGCCTAAGATGCTGCTTTCTCAGATAGCTAAACAACACAGAAGCAAATCCTGTTAATGGAGTTTATTACAGTAATTGCATTGACAATACTTAACTCTGGGCCACAAGCAAATGGCATGCAAAAAATCAATGTCCTTTACTTTATACAATGACCATGCAAGTTAATCACACAAGATCATATGTCACTGCTATTGTTAATATTACTGTAGCTCTTCTAGTGCTCTCTTCTAGTCTGGGTCTACTAGTGTGTCTCTTCTAGTCCTCTCTTCTAGTGTGGCCAAGGCTAGGCAGCACGCACTTTTATTCTCTTCATACAGTTGCTGCTCATGTTGTGGTGACATCCTAGTCAGCATGCTATTGGCTGATGTCGCCTCATGGCTCTCTCTGCTGTATCATCTTGATCTTTGTGTCAGTGTTTGTTGTTACCCCAAAACAGAAAGGGATAGGAATGATGTATCGGTGAGCTTGCTCTGATGCAGGCAGAGGAAATTGTGTGTGGCACGCAGTGATGTGGAGGATTGTATTGGAAAGGTAAGACATAACAGAGGGGGATAGAGACTGCAGAAAAGATTATGTTAGTACAGAATGAATGAAGTGGGGATAAGGGTGCAAGTGAATGCAAGACAAACTGAGGTCAGGAGGATTACAGATCAAATGATGTGTTGCAAGGAAAATTTCCACCTACATAATTCAGAGAAGCTGATGTAGAGGGAAAACAGGCAGATGGCACAGGCTGTGAAGCAGCCTCTGAAGTTTAGTATGTTGTGCTGAGCAGCATGTTCTGCCAAGAGGCAGTCAGATCTGCTCTTGGCCACAGTTTGGTGATGGCAGTTCATCAGTTCATTCAAGCTGGGGGGGGGGGGGGGGGGGGGGGATTTATCAGGTCCACATAAAATGCTGTGTGGAAATTACAGCAAAGCTAGTATATGATAAGACTGCTTTCACAGATGGGCCTGCCTCTGATAGTACAGAATATGACTGCGACAGGATTGGAGTAGAATATGCTGGGTGGGTGCGTCAAACAGATCTGGCACCTGGATCTTCTGCAGGGAAGGGATTCGTAGTAAGTGTAGCATAAGGCAAGACTAGGATTTTTGTAGATTGAGGGAAGGATGCTGATTACCATCTTAGGAGGTGTGAGTAGGACTATAGGTAAAATATTCCTTGAAACTTCCTGGCAGATTGAAACTGTGTGGTGGACCAAGACTCAAACCCGGGACCTTTGCCTTTCATCTCTACCATCAGAGCTACCCAATCTGACTCACGACCTGTCCTCACAGCTTGAATTCTGCCAGTACCTCATCTCAATCCGGCACACAGTTTTAATCTGCCAGGAAGTTTCATTTCAGCGTACACTCCACTGCAGAGTGAAAAATCTCATTCCGGAACACACTCCTACGCCGTGTCTAAGCCATGTCTCCACAATATCCTTTCTTCCAGGAGTGCTAGTGTTGACAATGCGTATTATTTGGAATCCAAAAGCTGTGAAACAATCTATCCCAAATATATTTTGCGCTAGTTATGATGTTAACAATGTGTATTATTTAAAATCCAAAAGCTGTGAAAGAATCCATCCCGAATATATTTTGTGATTTTGGTGAGAGCGCAATGAGGACCATAAATTAATAACTAATTTTTTCTGTGATGCAGTTGCAATACACTCGCTGCACAGTGTGGCCGTTTGTTATGAAATTTTAATCTTCCTGATCTTGGCTGAAGTAGCTGGGAAGAAATCTGGACACAGGGTTTTTCATTTACAGTAGACAGACACACTGGTATGGACAAGAAAATTTAGTGACTGGTTGTGAATTATTAACAGAAGAGAAAGCTTTTGTGATCATGCCACAGAAGAATTCAACTTAGGCTGAAGCATGTTTAAGCTGTGTCATCGTTGTTGCGAATTAGCTGGTTAGGCAACTTAGTGTGGATGTGGCAGAATTCTACCACTTGCCTGTGTTTATAGCACTGCACATGAAACATGTCCCCCCCCATGGACATTCAGAGTTAGGATGCTTTGAAAAACTGTCTGTAGAACCTTGTTATTGTGATGTTGACTGCTATATGAGTTTTCAGTTCAAAATGCAAAGAGAGTACGTCAGTCTTCAGTATTAATAGAGGGGCAAGGCAATTTTTTTTTAAATAGGCATTGTTGGTGGGTGATTAACAAAAAAAAAAAAAAAAAAAAAAAAAAAAAACTGCTGAGAAATGTCATTGATATCACTAACCTGGAAATAAGACTGCTTGTGTTTGCAGTATGACTCCCACTGTGCTATGCTGGCATGATGAGTTGCTGTAGCACGAGTTGGCATTGTGCAGCCTCCTCGGCTTGTCATTGCAATATGGCCAGCAGCCGAGTGTGCTGCTGAGCAAGCTTCTCCACCTGCTTTTGTTCTTGTGGTGCATTTGAAGTTGCAGTCACAATTTCAAGAATTCTTGATCCATATTAACTGAAACCCGGTCTGCCATTCCAACATGTGTACTGAATTTGTGTCCTTATCACTAATGTAACTTCTGTTGAATTTATTATGAGTAAGAGTGTAGTTTGTTGGGTGTATAGTTAACAAAAGTGATTTATTTCATTACTCTTTATACACCACCAAAATACACTGATAAGACATAAAACTAGTCTGTGCTTGACACCATAAAAATAATAGATAACCAGCCTAAAGATCCATCAAAGAAGTCTCTCACTGCATCAGTGACCAAATAATTGCAAAGTATAAGTCTGAAAAAATAACCACAAGAGTGTTCTAACTCACAGCGAGGTAGAATAGACCACAGTGTTAGTTAGTTAGTTAGTTAGTTATATTACTTGTTCCATGGATCATGAACACGATTCTTTCATAATGATGTGGAACATGTCAAGGTACACAACATTCATTTATCCCAAATAATCATTGTTAGTCTTATATACAGTACAATTGTTAATGCGTACTGTATTTCTTTGGCCTATGTCTAAAAATTCATCTATGGAGTAGAAGGAGTTGTCATTCAGGAATTCCCTTAACTTACTTTTGAATGCCGATTGGTTGTCTGTCAGACTTTTGATATTGTTTGGCAATTGACCAAAAATCTTTGTGGCAGTATAATTCATCCCCTTTTGTGCCAATGTCAAATTCAATGAACGGTAGTGAAGGTCACCCTGTCTCCTAGTATTGTAGCTGTGGACTGTGCTATTAATTCTGAAGTGATCTGGGTTAGTAACAACAAATTTCATTAGGCTGTATATATATTGTGAAGCTACTGGCAATATCCATAATTCTTTAAATAATTGTCTACAAGATGCTCTTGGATGAGCCCCAGACATTATTCTGATAACAAGTTTTTTTTGCAATAAATACGTTCTTTCTTAGTGATGAATTGCCCCAAAAGATGATTCCGTAAAAAAGCAACGAATGAAAATATGCATGGTAAGCTAACTTACTGATGTGCTTGTCTCCAAAATTTGCAATGACACTAATAGCATAGGTAGCTGAGCTCAATCGTTTCAGTAGATAGTCAATGTGTGTCTTCCAGTTTAAATTCTGATCAATACAGACACCCAGAAATTTTGAAGAATCTGCTTTAGCTAAAGATTTTCCCCCACACTCTATATTTATTTCTGGTGTTATGCCTTTCCCTGTACTGAACTGTATGTACAGTGTTTTTCCAAAGTTCAATGAAAGTCCATTTGTGGAAAACCACCTAATAACTCTTTGAAAAACATTATTTGCATTTTCCTCAGCTGATTCTTGCTTTTTAGGCTTGATTACAATACTTGTGTTATCTGCAAAGAGAATCAAGTTTGCATCTACATGAATATAATTAGGCAGGTCATTAACATATATTTAAAACAATAAAGGCCCCAAGGCAGAACCCTGTGGTACCCCATTCTTGATACATCCCCAGTCTGAATAATCTGCTGCCTTTTGTGTACTATGTGGGTTTACTGTTTCAACCGTCTGCATTCTACCAGTTAAATATGAAGTGGACCATCTGTGTACTGAACCATTCATTCCATAGTACTTCAGCTTATCTAAGAGGATTTCATGATCCACACAATCAAAAGCCTTAGAGAGATCACAGAAAATCCCAATTGGTGATGTTCTACTATCCAGAGCATTTAAAATTTGATCAGTGAAAGCGTGTATAGCACTATCTGTTGAAACAACTTTCTGAAAACCGAACTGACATTTTGTTAAAACGTTATTCCCACTAATGTGTAAAGTTACTCTTGAGTACATTACTTTTTCAAACACTTTTGAGAAGGATGTCAGAAGTGAAATAGGACGATAATTGTTGATGTCTGTCTTGTCACCTTTTTTATACAAGGGTTTAACTATGGCATATTTCAATCTGTCAGGAAATATTCCCTGATTCAATGAGCTATTACATATGTGGCTAAGAACTCGACTTATCAGGTGTGGACAAGATTTTAGTATTCTATTGGAGATACCATCAGTTCCATGTGAGTTTTTATTCTTAATTGAATTTATTATTTTCTTAATTTCAGACGGTGAGGTGGGTAGGATTTCAATTTCATTTGTTTGCCCCGGGAATGCCTCTTTCATATAGAGTTCTGCCCTATCTGGTGAGCAGCTGGTGCCTATATTTTCCACTACATTTATAAAATGATTATTAAAAATATTTTCAACCTGTGATTTTTCATTTATAAGCTTTTCATTGTGCTTAACAGTAATACTGTTGTCCTGTGACCTTGGTTGCCCTGTTTCCCTTTTAACTATATTCCATATTGTTTTAACTTTGTCATCAGAGGTGCTAATCTCAGACTTGATACACATACTTCTGGATTTATTTATAACTTTCCTTAATATATTACAATATTTCTTATAATGGTCGAGCTTTTCTTCATCTCGACTTATTCTAGTGTCTTGGTATAGTTCCCATTTCCGGCTACAAGAAATTTTAAGCCCTTTAGTCAGCCAAGGTTTTTTATCAAGTTTATTTGAATTATGATTCACTAATTTCTTAGGAAAACTGTTTTCAAATATACCCACAAGTTTATCATGGAATAAGTTAAATTTAACATTTGCATCAGGTTCCCGATAAACATCCTCCCAGTCTACCCTTTTCAAGCTTTCCTTAAATTGTTGAATTGTTATATGGTTAATTGGGCGTATTATTATTATTTTTTTTTTCACATTACTGTATGGAGCAAAGTCATGAATTGAAAGTAGCTGTGCATCATGATCAGAAAGCCCGTTCTTATTAGGATAGGTGCTTACTTCTTTTAATTTATCTTGGTCTATGAAAATGTTATCTATCAGGGTGCTACTGTCTTGTACAATACGAGTAGGAAAATCAATGACTGATGTCAGATTGTAAGAGCAAAGTAATAGTTCAAGGTCATTCTTCTTGCTTGAGTGTTTAAGAAAATCTACGTTAAAATCTCCACAAATGATAATGTGTTTTCCCTTTTCTGACAGATAACGCAGCAAGAGATCTAGGTTTTTAAGAAACATTTGAAAATTTCCAAGTGGGGACCTATACACAGTCACAATTATGAATTTACCACTGACCAATTTAAGCTCACAAGTGCATACTTCAATGTGCTGTTCTACACAGAATTTTGTGGTTTCTATGTTTTTAAAACTATGTTCCCCCTTAACATAAATGGCAGCTCCTCCTTTCTCCATATTGTCTCTACAAAAATAAGTTGCTAGTTTATACCCATTAATATTTACATTTTCCATTTGTGTAGTTATATGATGTTCAGACAGGCACAGTACATCAACTTCTGTTGTATTTTTAATATTCTCAAAACAAATTATTAGTTCGTTTATTTTGTTCCTTAATCCCCTGATATTTTGGTGAAATATATTAACACAACTGTTTCCTCTACCTTTATTCGAACCATTTATTTTTTTACCTTTAATAGCTGCCTGTCTAGACATCTTGTTCAACCTAAAAAGGTGCCCCTATGCCCTTTCGGGTCACAGGGGTTTTGCCTTGAGTGCTAGTGGCCCCCTTTAGACGACCTACAATTAAATCAGCTAATCTATCCTTCCCTAGACTATTTAGGTGCAGGCCATGTCGAGTGTATCCCCATCTCCCAATGCTACCAACAGGCACTGTATAAATGTGTGTTTTTGCACCGTCCAGCAGCTGCTCACTCAACTCTCTGTTAACTCGCCACACAGAAGGGTTAACCGAGGGCTGATCGTGACGCTGCAATACCTCAACAAAACCCACAGTCGTACATCCTGTTGCAGCTCCTATTTTATCCAGGTCACTCTTAATATCAAAATTCCTATCCTTAGCCAGGCTGTTTCCTGCCCCACCTATTACTATCACCTCATCATTCTTGTCAAAGTCCCTACAGAGTGGTCCTATGTCTTCTATCACCTGGCTAAGCCTAGCCTAGCCTAGCACTTGGCTTAAACAAACTTGTGACTTGGTAATCTGCTCCTAAGGGTAGTACCTAATGATGGGGATACGACGGAGATTCGGTGAGGGGATGGAATGTATTTAGCTGTGTATTTTGAGCGGAGAGCTAGCAGTGCCTCACCATTTGGTAGAGAGCCACCGCATCCGCTGTCTGCAGGAACGCCAGCAGCTCCTCAGCGTCCTCTGTCTGGAAGCCTTAGGGGTTGCGAAGCAACTCAAATCCTCGATATCGGTTGTCGATTGTTTTAGTAGCAACAGTAATTGAGATATTCATACCTCATAAATTGGTAAGAGATGGAACGGATCCCCCGTGGTACATAAAAAAGGTCCGAACGCTGTTGAAGAGGCAACGGAAAAAGCATGCGATGTTCAGAAGAACGCGAAATCCCGAAGATGGGCTAAAATTTACAGACGCACGAAATTTGGCACGTACTTCGATGCGAGATGCCTTTAATAGGTTCCACAACGAAACATTGTCTCGAAATTTGGTAGAAAATCAATACCTTCGCTGCGCAGTGCCGATGGTACTGTTATCGACGACTGTGCCGCTAAAGCGGAGTTATTGATCGCAGTTTTCCGAAATTCCTTCACCAGGGAAGACGAATGGAATATACCAGAATTTGAAACACGAACATCTGCTAGCATGAGTTTCTTAGAAGTAGATACCTTAGGGGTTGCGAAGCAACTCAAATCGCTTGATACGGGCAAGTCTTCAGGTCCAGATTGTAGACCGATTAGGTTCCTTTCAGATTACGCTGATACTATAGCTCCCTACTTAGCACTCATGTACAACCGCTCGCTCACTGATAGATCTGTACCTACAGATTGGAAAATTGCGCAGGTCGCACCAGTGTTCAAGAAGGGTAGTAGGAGTAATCCATTTAACTACAGACCTATATCATTGACGTCGGTTTGCAGTAGGGTTTTGGAGCATATACTGTATTCAAACATTATGAATCACCTCGAAGGGAACGATCTATTGACACGTAATGAGCATCGCTTCAGAAAACATCGCTCTTGTGCAACGCAGCTAGCTCTTTATTTGCACAAAGTAATGGCCGCTATCGACAGGGGATCTCAAGTTGATTCCGTATTTCTAGATTTCCGGAAAGCTTTTCACACCGTTCCTCATAAGCGACTTCTAATCTAGCTGCGGAGCTATGGGGTATCGTCTCAGTTGTGCGACTGGATTCGTGATTTCCTGTCAGGAAGGTCGCAGTTCGTAGTAATAGACGGCAAATCATCGAGTAAAACTGAAGTGATATCAGGTGTTCCCCAGGAAAGCGTCCTGGGACCTCTACTGTTCCTGATCTATATAAATGACCTGGTTGACAATCTGAGCAGTTCTCTTAGGTTGTTCGCAGATGATGCTGTAATATACCGTCTAGTAAGGTGATCCGAAGACCAGTATCAGTTGCAAAGCGATTTAGAAAAGATTGCTGTATGGTGTGTCAGGTGGCAGTTGACGCTAAATAACGAAAAGTGTGAGATGATCCACATGAGTTCCAAAAGAAATCCATTGGAATTCGATTACTTGATAAATAGTACAATTCTCAAGGCTGTCAATTCAACTAAGTACCTGGGTGTTAAAATTACGAACAACTTCAGTTGGAAGGACCACATAGATAATATTGTCGGGAAGGCGAGCCAAAGGTTGCGTTTCATTGGCAGGACACTTAGAAGATGCAACAAGTCCACTAAAGAGACAGCTTACACTACACTCGTTCGTCCTCTGTTAGAATATTGCTGCGCGGTGTGGGATCCTTACCAGGTGGGATTGACGGAGGACATCGAAAGGGTGCAAAAAAGGGCAGCCCGTTTTGTATTATCACGTTATAGGGGAGAGAGTGTGGCAGATATGATACACGAGTTGAGATGGAAGTCATTACAGCGTAGACGTTTTTCGTCGCGGCGAGACCTTTTTACGAAATTTCAGTCACCAACTTTCTCTTCCAAATGCGAAAATATTTTGTTGAGCCCAACCTACATAGGTAGGAAGGATCATCAAAATAAAATAAGAGAAATCAGAGCTCGAACAGAAAGGTTTAGGTGTTTGTTTTTCCCGCTCGCTGTTCGGGAGTGGAATAGTAGAGAGATAGTATGATTGTGGTTCGATGAACCCTCTGCCAAGCACTTAAATGTGAATTGCAGAGTAGTGATGTAGATGTAGATTTCTCCTGCACTAGTTGGCCTACACCCCTCCCATGACTGCTACCTAGCAGCATGACTTTTCTTTTCCTATTACTAGATTTTCCCGACCTAATGCTGTTACCAATTTTAGTAGTCTGCTGCACCCTACTTTCAACTACTCCTGTTTTTGGCTCCTCCCTTCCTACTTCAGGTAACAAGGAGAATTTATTCATAACTGGAACTTCGACAACATCTACATGGCTGGTCCCTTTTCGCGATTTCCTTGTTACCAATTCCCATTTCCCGCAGTCTTTTTCCCCCTTTAACTTAGCTAATTCCGTTTTTACCGAATCTAGTTCAGCCTGAAGGGCACACATCTTTTCCTCCTGTTGTACAAATCTTTTTTCTATACTACAGAACCTACAGTTCCATGGGAGAGCCAAAAACATAATCTCGTCAAATTTCCCGCTACATGAGCCCCAATGAAAAACATCCCCACATCCCCCACATACCACACCCGATTCTATCTTCCTATGGCAGCTTCCACACTTAGTACTCATGGCAATGTACAGTAATAAAATTTAAACAATGATCTCTTAATACAACAAACTATATTCTTAAATCAGAAAGATAATGAACCTACAATGGATGTAATCTAACGAGCTACGTGAATTTAAATAATCGTTACCTCAAAGTAAACAAACGCCAAATGGAAAGTCTATGAACAAATAAGTTTGAATAATCTACAATCCGACGATAAAAAGTCTTTAATTATTGACCAAAGAAGTATTTAAGATTATAGGCGCAAAGTTAAGTAATAATAAGAGGTCTACACACGCACGAAATTTACGCCTACAAATGTAAACAAACACTGACGAAAATCGGCCGTTTAGTAAAACCTTCTTTACGAGTAAAATACGCTAATATTCACGAAACCTTCAATACACAGTCTAACACAGACGTTAATTTAACTATCTAAACTATAATTTACACTAAGTTTAATATTATTCTATTACTGAACACTTAACTTTTGCCAGAGCTCTGAAAGCAAAAGCACTGCATTGACCAAAGCATTTGTGCTCCTCTAGATATCAAGTTACGTCAGCCATATGCTGTCAACAGTCTTGTGCATATGATATCCTTTGTACTCTGTCTTGTGATAGTTGGTGAAGCCTGTAGCACAGTGATCTTAAGCTAGTGAGCTTGCTGTCCAAAGATTTAGTTATAGTACAATTATCAGACAAAAATCATTATAAACGTTGATTAATGTTATCAATACTGTTAATACATTTATAGAAAGTTATCACTGTATACCTACAAGAGACATAACATTCGCCGTTGTAGTAAATTGTGAAACTGTAATCATATGAAGAAAGTTGTAGGTATCATAATTTTTTTCATACTTTCAGCTCTGCAGATAGCTGGCAGTGAAGTGAAGAGAACAGCCAGCCTGGAAACATATCTACATGGCCTTCTAAAGTTTACAAATTACTCGGTGAGACTGTTGGCATACACAAATGTTGGTGATGGTGTTCTGAGTACATCAGTCTTCTGTATTACTGAACAAGATGGTAATAAAAACCTATGTAACATATTTATTATAATATTATTGGTATTCTAATAAGTGACAAATGTGTCTAATGTAGTTTTATAATTATGGAAGAAGGAGAGGTTGTAACTTGCCACATAACTTAAACAAAACTGAAAACATTACTAAACTTTTGGACAATTCCTTTTTTCGGAAGTAACTAACATAGGGTACACATACTCAGAAGAAGGACTTTGTCCAAAAGCCATGCAACATTTTCAGTCTTTTTTGTGTACATTTTGATTGTTCAAAGGCTCAACTCTAAGCGAGTTATTATCTTTACTCCTTTTACTTGTATTCCACCCAAGACATTCTGTTATTCTATGTGTGTGATTTGCTATTACATGCATGAAGAAACTATTATTCTTTTTCTGGTATTACTATTTTCCACTTCACCCTCATTTAAGTACTTTGTGTGCTGACAAGAATGATTATTATCATCAATTCACTTGTGATCCTTTCTGTCTGGTTTTCATAACCCTAAAATGTAATTTTTGAGTAAAAGGATTATTATAAATTTCCCATAATTTACATTTAATGTAACAGCATACTGGTAACTGAGATATAATGATGGTGCTAAGGTGTTGTCTTTCAAGCAAGGTTTATGAACATTATGCAGTAAACTTTCCCTAGTTCTGAAGTGTTAGCAGTCATTAGTTGGAACAATTCACACCACTAGTGTTTTGTCTCCTAACACTACCAATCCAACAATAATTGTGTGTAGCATTGTTTGTTGTTGCATTGTCAAAGTATTGGCTTGAGCTGAAACTTCTGTATCAAGTCTGAATGGAAGGAAAGTAGACAACAATAAACAAGAGCTATGGTAGCACCATTTTAAAATAATATATGAACCACTTTGGAGCTATTTTGATGTTTTGCTCTTTGAACTGTCACAGATGTGATGCCTTGCAAGAAAAATGTGAACTACATGGGAATTTTTAGGATATTATTGCATTAAAAAATTACTACACACTCTTGGAACTTCTTTTGGAATAATGTCAAATGGGGTGAAGTTGGTTTCTGAGGTGAAATTGACTAAAAGATTCAGAAAAATTTTATGTTAAATAACAACAAATTGGTGACAAAAATTCTTTTATTTTAGTTATTATGTTTACTGTTTGAAAGTTCTTACTTCTGGATAAATGTACAGTACTCTGAACATATGTCTGAATACTAATCAATTCTAGAAGGACATTCTTTCAACTTTTTTTAGTGATCTATAACTTCTACTTGTTTGACTGGCTTGAAACCACTCTTTTTGTCTTGGCCTTAAATATGTCACATACTGGCCATTGACAATGACAACTAGAGCAATAACTGAAATTACTCTCCTATACTAACCTTTTTATAGACAAGTAAATAAAATTTTGCAAATTCTTGGTGGAACTGGAGTGAGGTTGCCGAACGCTTCTTTAAAGAATGTCACCTAATGAACACAGCAAAAATGTGATCCAGTGGATTCAGCTAGAGCTGTCTGTAACAGTCTAATGTTGGAATAAGGGAGTCATTATTGCAAGATAATGTCTGTATGCCAACTAATGATTTTATCGTATATGCCAGAGTTTTTTTTTTTTTTTTTTTTGTGTGATAGTATTGAGATCATGTGAGTGTGAAAATGCTCTATGTGCACAAAAGTAAATGAGGTGAATTGACAAAATATAGTCTTCATGTTTTAGAACAGTGCCCCACAAAACTTTTAAATGGAAAAATAAGAATCAACAAGGTGCCAGGTTCCCAAAGTAACCCTGGTAAAGTGGATTCATAGTCACCATGGTAAAACACAAGGTGTCAAGTGAGTTTTTAGTGCTAAAGAAGACTGTTCATTTCTTTGGAATTTTATAAAGCAAATCTTTTATATTCCTCTTAAACTAGTTTTAAAATTTATTTATTACGCCATGGACTTACAAACAGGGGTATGATCATGGGAAACAGGATGGCTCTTTCCTATGCTAATCTTTTCATGGATCGTTTCAAGGGGGTTTTCTTAGTATCCATAAGTCTTCAGCCCCTGGTTTGGTTTGGATATATTGATGACATCTTTGCTCATGGTGAGGCTAACCTGTTAAAATAATGGGAATCTCTAAATACCTTCTCCCAATTAAATTTAACATTTCAAATGTCACTCCTGACATTTGAGAATACCATCCTCAGACAGATTTTTGGGCCAGTGAAGGATTCAGATGAATAGAGGAAAAGACAGAACTGTGAATTGCAAGAGCTATACAAGTTGATGGACAATATGGCAGTGATCAAAGAAAGAAGACTGAAGTGGTATGGACATGTAATGTGTCGAGAATGCCAGATCATCAGGCAGGTAGTGAAGGAAGATATTAGAGGCAAAGGACCACAGGGAAGATCATGACTCCAATGGATTGATCAGGTCAGAGAGGATATGAGTATGCTGGGGCTGTCTGAAGAAGAATATATGATCCAACAGAGTGTATATGACCCAGGACAACCAGGAAATTTTTCATCCGGGAGAAAACCGGGAAAAACCAGGAATTTTTCGTAATTCTGGGAATTTTTCGTTGTTTTAGCTTTCAGTTAAATTTTTGTAATTTTGACTGGTAAGAATTGATTCTCTAGTGAAGACTGTTACTGTATCCTGCTACTGGAGAATGACACTGCAGAATAAAATATAAATGAGAGGGGAAAAAAAACTTTAGTGGCAAAGGAAATGTGCAATTTACAACAACAAAACACCGAGCGTGCACAAACATCTGCAAATAGCAAAAATATGGCAAAGCTGTAGGGTGAAGACTACGTAATTCTTCGTAACAATAAACTGCTTGCTATGAGCATGATATTACAACTGTTCACATTAGGTTCATTTGACCAGTTGCCAGCAGGCTGATGCACATGCACAGTTGACTTGCATATGAGCAGTACCTTCTCCTGTTTTCTGCTACTTGAAGTGTGGCTGTTAGCTGCATCGGCAGTAGCAGCAAGCAGCCAGATGCAAACGAGAAAAATTTTTCTCGCGCGCCCTAGCTGCCAGATTTGCGCAAGCACAGAATTGTCTGAGTTGTAGTGGGGAGGGCATTAGCCTCCACATGACCCGTGTTTGCGTTGAGTGATTTTGCTGCTTCTCTTCATTTACAGCTCCCACATCAAATGAAAACAAAATGGATGTCTGTGGCGGGAGCTATCAAGTGAATTAGAATACATTCACTTAATTACGGAGGACAAAAATATATTTTAGTTCAATTTTCTGATTTTATTTTGTTTCCAGGTTATTAGCAGTCAAACATTAATTGCCTTGCAGAACAATGAAGTTATTTTTGCAAGTTTGCTAAAGAAATTTGGCTTTATTAATCTTTCTGCAGAGGCAATCATTTTATTTTCATTCCATAGTATTGGCTAGTTCCAATTGTTCACTGAATTTCAAGTGCACATTATCATTATCTGCCATGTATGGCATTATGCCATAATAAAGAACCAAAGAGCAGTTGAACAGAATGGACAGTGTCATGAAAGGAAGGTATAAGATGAACATCAACAAAAGCAAAACAAGGATAATGGAATGTTGTCGAATTAAGTCGGGTGATGCTGAGGGTATTAGATTAGGAAATACGAAACTTAAAGTAGTAAAACTGATGATGGTCAAAGTAGAGAGGGTACAAATGTAGACTGGCAATGTCAAGAAAAGCGTTTCTGAATAAGAGAAATTTGTCAACATCGAGTATAGATCTAAGTGTCAGGAAGACATTTCTGAAAGTATTTGTATGGAGCGTAGCCATGTATGGAAGTGAAACATGGACAATAACTAGTTTGGACAAGAAGTGAATTGAAGCTTTCGAAATGTGGTGCTACAGAAAAATGCTGAAGATTAGATGGATAGATCATATAACTAATGGGGAGGTATTGAAGAGAGGTATTGGGGAGAAGTTTGTGGCACAACTTGACTAGAAGAAGGGATCAGTTGGTAGGACATGTTCTGAGGCATCATGGGATCACAAATTTAGTATTGTAGGGCAGCGTGGAGGGTAAAAATCGTAGAGGGAGACCAAGAGATGAATACACTAAACAGATTCAGAAGGATGTAGGCTGCAGTAGGTACTGGGAGATGAAGAAGCTTGCACAGGATAGAGTAGCATGGAGAGCTGCATCAAACCAGTCTCAGGACTGAAGACAACAACAACAAAGAACCAAAAATGAGATCATAGAGTACTGGTACTCCCAATTTACATCCAAAAAACCACACTGAAAAGCTTAATATCAGTTGGGACCTACTTCATTGTGAATCTGGAGAAAAGCAATGTGCACTTAAAGCCTAATTATGCATTTTAGTGTGATTTACGAAATTTTGATGCTCTTGGGAGTATCTTCTGATGCCCTGTTTCTTTTATGGTGTAATGTAAGCTCTTTTAGTGCTTTATACATATGAACCTATTTCTAACAATCTCCAGATAGTATTGCGAACGGTGGTTCGAAAACTATCACGCTGTGTTTTGTGCAATTCAGATTTATACTTTCATAATATGAAATATGCAGCTTATATGTTCCTGCAAATCAAAGGTCTTTCCAAAACTTCTCTTCCCTATCTTTACTTTTTTTTCCGGGAAGTCCTATGCAACTGTATAAAATGTTAACCATTCAAAGGATTGATAAGTTTTACAGTTTTGAGGGAATATCTACGGAAAACCTACTGTCACATAGCACAGAAAAAGTGTATTTTCGCCTGGGAAAAAGCATATTTTTTAAACGGGATATCCGGGAAAAATTCGGGAATTTTTTTTCCTTGTTCCCGTATACACCCTGACCAAGGACACTGGAGGAGGCTGATTGGTGAGTCCAAAGACCAACTGTGGTTTGTGTGTCCAACACAGTAAGTAAGTAAGTGTGGTCATATTCTGAATACCAGGCCACTTTCCATGATGTTGATCTCATCCTCACCAAAGGCCAACTACAGACTTCTGTCCACATTAAACTTACTAACAAACAACAGTACTTACATTTTGACAGTTGCCATGCTTCCCATCTCAAACATTCGCTCACATACAGCCTTGGCATTAAGGGCTAATGTTTTTGGTTGGATGCTGTTGCTTTAGAGCAGTACACTGCCATTCTCACCTCAGTCTTCACTGGATGTAATTATCCCACCAGCCTAATTCAAAAGCAGCCAATCCTGGTACTGCTGTGCTAATCCCCCCCCCCCCCCCCCAAAAAAAAATAATTAATTAATTAATTTAAAAAAAATTCGATGCACACTACTTGTCACTCAGTATTATCCTGATCTGTAATGTACTAATCAACTTCTTCAACAAGGCTATGGCTTCCTAAAATCATGCCCTGAAATGAGATCCATTCTGTCTGAGATTTTGCCCCAACAACTAGAATAGCTTTTCATCACCATCCCAATCTCTACAATATCCTTGTCAGACCCTGTACTCTCTGTGCAGCTTTCTTGCTACCCTATGGCTCCTACCCCTGTGACTGTCCCTGCTGTAGGACTTGTCCTGTGCACCCTTTATCAACACTACCCCAGCCCTGTAACTGACAAAACATATACTATCAAAGGGAGAGCCACCTGTGGAACGACACATAATATACCAGCTGTTATGTAAACACTGTTCGGCCTTTTACATCAACATGACTACCACCAAGCTATCATTTAGGATGAGTGGGCATAGGCAGAGGGTGTATACTGGCAACAGAAAACATCCTGTTGCAGAGCATGCACTACAAAATGACAGTTGTGTCCTCAGTGACTTTTTGAGCTCACATTATGTCTGTATTCTTTCCCCAGACAGCAGTTTCTCAGAACTCCATAGGGGGGAACTACTGCTACAACATGTCCTTAATTCTTGTCACTCACCTGGCCTTAATTTTCATGAATTTTGATGTCTCAACTTTTCTTCACAGTAATTACTCTTTTCTTCACTCCATTTTAATTTTCTACATCTTTCATTTTCTGATCTGTATATTTTTTGTCGTCCCCCTCCCACTTCTGTTACATATATTGCACTTAGCTTTTCACTCTTATTAACTCCTGCACAATGCTTTTGCAGTAATCTCTGTCTTGCATATTGCCCTGTCTTCTATCTTGAAGCTCTTTGGTTTTCAGATCTCGTCCAGTGATGTCCCCAACAATCAGTCTTTCCTTCTCGTCTTGTCCAGTAAGTCTCCCCTGAACCACGGTTCCAGATGACTTTTCCAAAATGTACCCCTTTTCCTAAACCTCTCCAATTCTTTTCCTTCAACCCTCTTTCTTCCCCTTCTGCCAGAAGAAGAAGCCGCTGGCTCCAAATGCTTGCTTGAGTTTAATCATCTTTTATATGTGTGTTCTAAACTGGATGAAATACTTTTAAGGGAGGAGAGCCTGTTGTCATGATTTATCCTAAGAAGTGTCTAGTGCTCCTACTCATGACATCAGTTATTTTACCATGTGGACTCATTATCCACCTGCTATGCTCTCTCTAGTTAACTTTACTATGGACCTGGTCCTAGTCGTGTTCAGGTGCAGTCAGTGCATGGTCAATCTTCCATCTCCCAGTAGTGTCCACCAGTACCAGTGCAATGTGGATCCGGTCAGCAGCCACCATTGCCATCTCTAACTCTACTTTGACTCGCCGTACAGCACTGCCAAGATAAGGCTGATCATGCCAACAGAACAGTTCAGTCATGCTCACAGTGGTATTGCCAATTAGGCAAGCTATTACCTGTATTGTATGCTGCGTCTCTATCCTTACTGTTCCCTGCCCTACCCCCTATCACTACCTAATCGTATTTTGTGAAAACCTTAAAAAAGGCCTTAAACTCTCAATTACTTGATTCAGCCCAGCAGTCAGCTTAAAAATTCTGGTAACCTGATATTCCTCTCCTAACTTCTCCTATACTTGACAAGCCTATACATCTGCCATGACAGCTACCTCACAGCATTACTCACTTCTTTCTAACATTTGAGCTTTTCGTTTCCTTCCTACTCATGGACAGAGTCTGCTGTATATTTCCTACCCTACACCATCCTGAGGTTCCTATCCCCTCACCTCTGGCAGCTATGAACTGTTGCTGGAGGACATGAAGGAAAAAAAAAGCTTTCAGTCCACATCCTCCTCCTGCTAGCCTTCTACCAGCTTCTAGTTCCCAACTAGCCCATTGACCACTGCCTTTCATTACACTCACTGGCTCTCGCCTAGCTCAGTCTAAATTATCAGAAGTATGATTGCCTGGGGTACCAAAGAAATTTGTGACTGGACTGAGGATTTTTTGGTAGAGAGGACACAACAAACTATCTTGGATGGAGAGCCATTGACAAATGCAGAAGTAACTTCAGGTGTGTCCCAGGGAAGTGTGTGGGGTCCATTTTCTGTATAATGTATATTAATGACCTTGGAGACAATATTAAAAGTAACTTCAGACTTTTGCAGATGATGCAGTTATCTATAATGAAATACAGTCTGAAAGAAGCTGCACAAACATTGTCAGATCTTGTTAAGATTTCACAATGGTGCAAAGATTGGCAGCTTGCTTTAAATGTTCAGAAACATGAAATTGTGCACTCATAAACTAAAAACACATAGTCTGCTACGACAGTAATGTCAGTGAGTCACAGCTTGAAGTGGCCAATTCATACAAATACGTGGGTTTAACACTCTTTAGGAATATTGTGGAACTATCATGTAGGCTCATTCATAGGTAAAGCAGGTAGCAGCCTTCCGTGTATTGGTAGGACCCTAGGGAAATGCAGTAAGTCTATGAAGGAGACTGTTTACAAATGACTCATGCAACCCATCCTAGAATATTGCTCAAGTGTGTAGGACCCATACCAAATAGGATTGACAGGGAGTATTGAACATATACATAGAATGGCAGCATGAATGGTCAGAGGTTTGTTTGCCCCCTGGGAGAGAGTCACAGAAACGGTGAAGGAACTGAACTGGCAGAATCTTGAAGATAGATGTAAAATATCCCAAGAAAGCCTACTTACAAATCTTCAAGAACCAGCTTTAAATGATGATTCTAGGACCCCCTACATATCATTCCCATAGGGATAAGAAGGACAAGATGGAATGAGTTATAGCACATGAAGAAGCGTTTAAACACTCATTCCTCCAGCTCTCTATATGTGAATGGAATGAGAAAAAGCCCCAGTAACTAGGACAAAGGGATGTTCCCTCTCCAATACACTTCACAATCCTTTGCAGAGTATGACTGTAGATATAGATGTGCCTGAAGGGCACAGACCTTCCTTTCCTGCTGCTCTATTAACCTGTTCCTAGTGCATATTTTGTTGTCCCAAGGACCTCAGTGTCCTCCCCCAGAGTTCTCTCCACTACCCCCTCCTGCCTCACCCTAGTGAAACCATTTACTGCAGCTCCCATAATGAAACCCATTGATTACCTTCCTATGGCAACTCCCACAGTTTACACATATGAACAAGTAACTTGTTTATAGCAAAGGGGAAAAAATCCTAAATACGTGGAACTTGAAGAATTTTCTGAGACACATTACATTTATTGCACTCTACAAAAATGTAAACACTGGTAATGTGCTGAGTTCACTGTGATCATGAGTCCAGAAATGTCAAGCATAAGTATGTATGTAAACAAAGCACTGGATTGAAATCACACCAACAAAAATTCAGAATAATTCAACAGAAATTCAAAACAATTCGAGGTATTTGCAACGCAGAGGTGCCAAAACTTAAATTGTACAATAAGAAAAAAAGACACTAGTGTGTCTGTTCATAGCAGAAGGTGTACTTGAAAATACACAAAGGTATGCACACTTCATTATGAGTATGAGATCAATGTGTAAACAAGAGTCAGACTTAGATAGCAACTCTGAAATTTCAGTGTACAGTTAAACCTTCAACATAATAATCACTAAATATACTGCGGAAGGTATAAAAACGCAAAAAAGGACAAAAATACAACAAAAATTGTGGCAAAAACTTATGTCTTGACAAGTACTTTTGTTAATAATGTTGTCTTGATGTAGAGGAATTTGTAATTTGCGGAATGAGACTTCTTGTATAAAAGATACTGTTTACTGTTAGAAAATCTAGGGAATGACCTATAACATGCCACAGTTATTTTAAGTTCCACCTGAAAATCTACATTCTTCTTTTCTAGTTCCTGGACCGCCAGCAGCCATAAAAGCTCATTCCCTAACTTCTGATTCCATTCTGGTTTCATGGCTGCCACCTGAACACCCAAATGGAGTACTTACACAATACACCATTTACTACAGTGAGAAACATGGAGCACAGAAGGTCAGCTGTTCGCATGTCTCATTTTGATGTAATAGATGATTACAACTTTACTGAATTGATGGTAATCTTTCAGATTCTGTTTTTATTATTTGTCACATAATGAATATGAAAGACATTGTTCCCACATTACTGAATATTGCATAAGTGTAGGTTTTATGTAATTAGTCATAAATTTAATAGAATCATAATGGCAATCTGAGCATTAGGCTCTTTCTACTTATTTATAAATGATATATTCAACATCCCAAAAGATGCTATAGCTATAATTTTTTATTTATAACTAGTTTCAGTCATAAACCACCAAGTCAACATAGTATTATAATTGTAGACAGTAGACATCAGACATACAAGAAAAATTAAGAGCCCCATGTAATATGCATTATGGTTCTCCAGTTACTTCGTTTTGCTGATGTCAGATATAAGATCTAGTTATGAGTGCCTATTCTTTAGTGTATGTTATTATAGACTGTATATTGAGCACTTATAATTTGTCTTTACATCTATTATGAATGAACTGAAGTACCTGTAAAGCCCTGGTGCTCAATACAGTTGGCTCTTATGTCTCGTTTGTACATATAATGTCAGGTGAAATGTCTTTTTGATATTATGTTGACATCACAATGACCTATGCTTAGGCATATTCTGTCCTATCAGTGGCAGAGCCTGTTGTGAAAGCAATCACATGATTCACTAGCTCTTTGCAACTTTTGCGTAGTGTTATATGCGGGCATAGCTACCAACCAGCTGTCTACCCTGGCAAACTGAGACCAAGAGCAGAGTTTGCCACTGCCAACTAATAGAATATGCTGATGATTGCAACATGCTTGTTTACAATGGCCTTTTCACAACTCATGACATATACCTGCACCCGCCCTCCCCTCCTCATTTTCCTCAACCAGCTTCTCCTAACTACATAATGTAACATTCTGCTACAAAAATATATCAATTTACTGATGAGAAAAAGCTGATTTTGTAATTGGTTTCTAATTGGTTTGCAAAGTGAACTACAAAATATTAGAATTACATATAGCAGAATGCTACTTGTCTTAGTCTTGTTCTTATGGTAGAGGTGCTTCACAGCAGTTAATACTGTTTTGATTCGTCACGCATGTTGGAAAATGGAACTTGAAATCCCATTAAATGACATAAGCAGATTCTTTATCCTTCTTCACTGGATACTAAGTAATGGAAAATCTCATAAAATGTGTCAGTTTTGACAAACTTGGCACACTGTGACATAGTGAGCCAAACTGACACTGGGACACTGAGCCAAAACAATTACTACTGCCCATTATTGACATGACTGAACAAATATGTTTGCAGTTAACATTTGCAATTTTGTAAGAATTTGGACTTACAGTTTGGTTCTGAAGAAAGTATAGGTATGTTTCTGTGGAAATTATGATATTGCAAATGTACATTTTAAGATAAAATTTAGTAAAGTGACTAAATATAGATTGCTACGTATCATAAAGATAACATGTTAAGTTGCAAGCAGGCACAGTTGAAAGACACTTCCACATAATCTTTTAGCAACAGCTTTCATCATAAAAAGAAAGAGAAACACACACAATTTATTCACACAAGCAAGCACACCTAACGCACACATGACCACTGACTCTGCCAGCTTAGGCCAGAATCTGTCCAAGTTGCTTGTGTAAATGAATGCTGTGTGTTTCTCTTTCTTTTTCTGATGGAGACCGTGGCTGAAAGCTTATGTGTAAGTGTCTTTTAACTGTGCCTGCCTGCAACCTAACATGATCTATCTTTTCCTTACATTGTTGTCATTCCAGCCAGGAATTTCCGTTGTTTCATTGAAGAAAGTGATTCTTTCATACAATCAAATCATAGAAGTATTAATTCTTTTTTAGTAGCATCACAGTGTCCAGTGCTAATATTTTTGTAGAATTTCACTCTACTAACTGACATTATGCAACTGTTGTTTCTGAAATTACTAATTTGGAAGTGCTATTTCAGGAAATTATGTCAAACTGATTTCTGGTACTTTTTATAAAATAGGAGTTACATAAAATAATGATATTTTGAAAACTGAGTTGCTGCCAGACTACTTAAGTTCAATAACAGTTATGGAGTCGTATCCAAGTGAAATTAAGTAGTTTATGAAATATATGTTTTATATGCTTGAGACATGTATTGAGACATGAATTATTCCTGGCATTGATCACGCCACTATAATGTTCTACATTACAATAGTTTGGATTGGGAATTGTCCTTTCAGTACATTACGTTTCAATCCTGCAATCTTTCTAGCTACCTCTAGCCCCTGCCTCACATTCATCTCCACTCCCTATCCCTGTATCCCCATTTTTTCTCATTCTACACTCGCACTCTCTTTCCCACAGTTCCACATTCCTCTTTTATATCTACCTCTTCCAACAATACACATCTTCACGTCACTGTATGTCACGTGAAGCTCCCCCTGTCTGCACCAGAGCAAACTCTCCATTGCCACATTCCTGTTTATCTACTTACTGCTTCCCCACCCAGCTAGCCTTCTCTACAACTCTTCCTTCTGGTCCCTGCCTCCTTTTTCTTATTGCTCAGTCCACCTAGCAAAACCATATATAATCCGTTCATCATAAGAATATACCTGTTGTAAACAAACACAAAAGGAATGATTGGTCAGAAGCCATAGCACATGTACACTTGTGTTGTTACACTATTGTAAGTAGGTCCTACTTATGTATTAGATATATTACTACTAAGTTACATTAAATGAAACTTTAAGATATTCCAATGTAATAACAGCCATCAATGTTTTTCTTAATCACACTTAAGCTACGTAGTTTTTATTTTAAAAATCGTGTACAGCTACATCCTCTGCACTGTTGTGCTCTGATTCTCATGCTGTTAATGCACAGTATGAAAATGGCTGAGGCTGCTTTCTGTTCCACAGTAAAACACATGTGGAATAAAGTTAAAAAGGGCCAAGAAATAGGCTGTTCTTAATGTTTTTCATAAATTTACAGGGATAACCGGCCTTGAAATTTTCCCACCAATTGTATGTAACACAGTTGGTACACAAGCCCACAATATACGTGTAGGACAGTCAGTAATATAATGGAATGTTACTCAAATACAGGTAACCATTCTTTGGTTCAAATCTCCCCAGTATCATTTTTTTCTCACTCAATTTGAAATAATTGCATCTTGTAATTATAAAACTCGTCATCCTTTTTTTTATGAATAATGCGCCTCTTCTTGTTTCTAATTTCATATTGCACACAAAATTCCTGTTTTCATTTCAAATACAAATTCGTAAAAATCAATGTTTTATGAAAGACTGTCCGTAAAAGTTGCTTAAATTAAGAAAACATAACAATTTAATGTTTTAAGGCAAAAATGAAGAACCAAATCCTCTTTATTTGGACTATGTCCAACATTTTAGACACAGAGGGTGATAAGTATCATAGAAACATGAAAAACAATAATTTTTGCAGCATTGAGCACATCATTCAAATGCTGCATTTTTTTCATTTGGTACTATCTCATTAGAATATGAACTCAACAGAACTGATCTGAAGCAAAGTTGCAGGATTTGGCCCAAGAAGTAACAAGACTCTTAAGCTGCCAGACGTACCGGAACTAACGCACAGAGCTTTTTCACAAGTCAATGCCAGATGCTGGCAGGATATAGAACACCTCATCATGAAAGAAGAAGAGAAAATGCTGTTCCTGGTTGGCTTTTGTTGTTGATAGGCTTGTTATCAATGTAGTAGTGACACTTCCAGAACTGAAACGTACACTCCTGGAAATGGAAAAAAGAACACATTGACACCGGTGTGTCAGACCCACCATACTTGCTCCGGACACTGCGAGAGGGCTGTACAAGCAATGATCACACGCATGGCACAGCGGACACACCAGGAACCGCGGTGTTGGCCATCGAATGGCGCTAGCTGCGCAGCATTTGGGCACCGCCGCCGTCAGTGTCAGCCAGTTTGCCGTGGCATATGGAGCTGAATCGCAGTCTCTAACACTGGTAGCATGCCGCGACAGCGTGGACGTGAACCGTATGTGCAGTTGACGGACTTTGAGTGAGGGCGTATAGTGGGCATGCGGGAGGCCGGGTGGACGTACCGCCGAATTGCTCAACACGTGGGGCATGAGGTCTCCACAGTACATCGATGTTGTCGCCAGTGGTCGGCGGAAGGTGCACATGCCCGTCGACCTGGGACCGGACCGCAGCGACGCACGGATGCACGCCAAGACCGTAGGATCCTACGCAGTGCCGTAGGGGACCGCACCGCCACTTCCCAGCAAATTAGGGACACTGTTGCTCCTGGGGTATCGGCGAAGACCATTCGCAACCGTCTCCATGAAGCTGGGCTACGGTCCCGCACACCGTTAGGCCATCTTCCGCTTACGCCCCAACATCGTGCAGCCCGCCTCCAGTGGTGTCGCGACAGGTGTGAATGGAGGGACGAATGGAGACGTGTCGTCTTCAGCGATGAGAGTCGCTTCTGCCTTGGTGCCAATGAGGGTCGTATGCGTGTTTGGCGCCGTGCAGGTGAGCGCCACAATCAGGACTGCATACGACCGAGGCACACAGGGCCAACACCCGGCATCATGGTGTGGGGAGCGATCTCCTACACTGGCCGTACACCTCTGGTGATCGTCGAGGGGACACTGAATAGTGCACGGTACATCCAAACCGTCATCAATCCCATCGTTCTACCATTCCTAGACCGGCAAGGGAACTTGCTGTTCCAACAGGACAATGCACATCCGCGTGCATCCCGTGCCACCCAACGAGCTCTAGAAGGTGTAAGTCAACTACCCTGGCCAGCAAGATATCCTATCTGTCCCCCATTGAGCATGTTTGGGACTGGATGAAGCGTCGTCTCACGCGGTCTGCACGTCCAGCACGAACGCTGGTCCAACTGAGGCGCCAGGTGGAAATGGCATGGCAAGCCGTTCCACAGGACTACATCCAGCATCTCTACGATCGTCTCTATGGGAGAATAGCAGCCTGCGTTGCTGCGAAAGGTGGCTATATATACTGTACTAGTGCCGACATTGTGCATGCTCTGTTGCCTGTGTCTATGTGCCTGTTGTTCTGTCAGTGTGATCATGTGATGTATCTGACCCCAGGAATGTGTCAATAAAGTTTCCCTTTCCTGGGACAATGAATTCACGGTGTTCTTATTTCAATTTCCAGGAGTGTATTTCTTGGATGTGGATAAGGAAGGAGCTAAGAGATTACCAGACAACTGACTGTAATTGATACCTTCAGTGGCTTCAGTATTCAACAGTACAGTGAGTTCCCTGCAGCATGCTTTTGCATTACACACAGCTCACTCAGAAAAATTGCCCTCATTTAAGTTAGAAATTTTCATCACTCTTGTTCGTAATTAGAATACTATGTCAGGTGAGAACAAGTGCATTTTATGCTTTCCGTCTGGTCAGCTAAGAAGTGTACGGTAGTGATGGAGTTTCTCTGAATATTATTTCATTCTCTTTAAAAATTAAATGACATCTGACGCTATATTGTTTCTTTGCTCATCTCTTTTTATGTCTGAACTGCAACTGCTCACATCATTGCAGGTTAGTTGGACCACTGGCTGGCCAGTGGTGTCCAAGTTTATTGCTCTGGTAAAACTGTTGTCCCACATTATTGCTCAGTCTATGTGCATGTAACAAAGCAGAAAATGTAACCTTATGATTGTACTTGACTTTACTGGTCACAGCTTGGTTTCTGCTCCACGTAAAATGAAATCCAGTGAGATTCAAGCAAATGTGGAAGAATACATGGCATAATGTTAACATCAGGTTTATCCTTATGATGAACAGAGTATAGTTACCTCTGAAGAAGTAAGTCATTCAAACCCTTAGTAATACTTTCACTCATATTTACGAGCTTATCAACCACTCAGTGCCTCTTAATGCTTTCAGTCTTATTTATGAGACTATTGACTACCCAGTGCCTCAACTGTACACCAATTTGTTACCTTTACCCTTTCCACTATCTATATTCCAACCAGTCTTTCCATTATCATACTCGTGATTGAAAGTAGTTGTAAATAAACAATTATTGCTACAGAAGCTACTGGTGGTTTGAAGATGCCAATCTTGAACCATTTGAGAGATGTGGAACAAAGCCCATAGAATGTATTTCTTATTAGAATGCCTGTGGAATTCTATTTATCATCTGATTGTGCATATTTAGTTACTTCCAGATAATTAATTTATTAATTGGTAACTTCCTGTGCATAGATGTGTTGCTTTATGATGCACACCAATAATAAATCCAAGTACATCAAGAGTCTGGTGTTAACAACAGAAACAGTTTATACTGCTGGCATCCCCTGTTATACTATTTATTGCTCCACAGTAAATTTATTCCTTAGTCAAATTTATCATTAAATATCTATCTCTTTTTCTAACAAACAGCTTAGTTCATGAAATCAATATTAGAAGTAAGAATAACCTCCACAAAGATTTAAAGCCAAGTACTTTGGTCCAGAAACATGTTCATTAAGAGGTCTTAGCTGTAGGCCACTGATGAATCATCTGTATGATTGGAATTAACCCCACTCACTGTCAGTTAAGGCCTGAAAATGGTGCGCTGAAGCACTGAAACTGGTAGCCATATAATAAATAACATCGTAAGGATGGCTGATGGCATTCTATTTTATTACAGTTATATATTACATTTTATATGAAAATAATTTTAAGAATTTATAGACTTATTCTACATCCATGAGGACCATTTCACTTGCGATCTGTGAGAGGTGCATTAGCATACCTGCATTTCTTTGTAATTATTTACTGTCTATTCTTGTTTTTCTGACATGTTCTACTTGCTGAAGGATCTCCTCACTGTGAATTTAATGTAACAAAAAGTTAATTTAAGCTAATCTGCTTTTTACTTCAGCCATTGATGCATTTTGCTTTGTTTTGTATTGAAATCTACAGAGCATCATACGCAAATGAATTAATGATTAAGAATGTATTTGACACTTAATCTGCTCACATTCTAGCTTTATAATGCTCACAATAAATTAACTGTAAAGTGAATTGTTATCTTGTTCTAATCTTATAATAGATAACACACAATCATCCACCTTTGGTTTAGCATATTTTAATATTTGTGCATACGTACAATATTTTCTGTCTACTCACCTCTTCAAGTGTTGTGTCAACCACTATCAGAAGCACAGTGTCTTACTGACATGTTACTTATTCTGGTAAGGGTATTCCATAAACTTACTTCCTTGCTTCCTCTTTGGAGTATCTCTTAATTTTGTGTGTTATCTGTTCATTGAATATAAATTCCAATTTTTCCTCAAGGCTCACAGCTTCCCATAGGTATGTCCACTAACAGAGAATCTTGAGAGACAGGAAACTTTTATACTCTTTTGCAGCCAGTACGACATCAGACAGGAGCTACCTCAAACACACACGAAGTGCGAGGGCTGAAAGAACTTCAGCAGTATGAGTTCTGGGTAACTGCCTCTACAACTGCTGGAGAAGGAGACAGTACAAGGCCAGTTCTTCAGGCACCAAATTCAAGAGGTGAAACTGACAGAGTATTTCAATATAAATAGTTCAAAAATGGTTTGCACAACACTCAGAATTTGCATGGTATTTTTGTTTCTCTTGATACTCTTTTGGCCTCGTTTATTTGTTGGATTTAATCCAATCTCTGTCTTCCTGTATATTTTTTTCCCTCTACAGCCCCCTCAGGTACCATGACACTTATCCCCCAAAGTATCAACAAGTTTACTATCATCCTGTCCCCTCTTCTTGTCAGTGTTTTCGACATGTTCCTCTTCTCACTGATTTTGTGAAGAACCTCATATCTTATCTTATCTTTCCATTCAATTTTCAACATTCTTCTTTATCACCACATTTCAAATGCTAAAGTTCTCGTTTTCCAGTTCTCCCAGAGACCATGACTGGCTTCCATACAATGCTGTACCCCAAATGCACATTCTCAGAAATTTCTTCCTTTAGTTAAGTCCAATACTTGATAGTAGCAGGCTTTTTGTGAGGAAAATGCTCTTTGCCTATGATAGTCTGCTTGTTATACAGGGTGTTTCAAAAATGACCGGTATACTTGAAACGGCAATAAAAACTAAACGAGCAGTGATAGAAATACACCGTTTGTTGCAATATACTTGGGACAACAGTACATTTTCAGGCGGACAAACTTTCAAAATTACAGTAGTTACAATTTTCAACAACAGATGGTGCTGCAAGTGATGTGAAAGATATAGAAGACAATGCAGTCTGTGGGTGCGCCATTCTGTACGTCGCCTTTCTACTGTAAGTGTGTGCTGTTCACAACGTGCAAGTGTGCTGTGGACAACATGGTTTATTCCTTAGAACAGAGGATTTTTCTGGTGTTGGAATTCCACCGCCTAGAACACAGTGTTGTTGCAACAAGACGAAGTTTTCAACGGAGGTTTAATGTAACCAAAGGACCGAAAAGCGATACAATAAAGGATCTGTTTGAAAAATTTCAACGGACTGGGAACGTGACGGATGAACGTGCTGATAAGGTAGGGCGACCACGTATGGCAACCACAGAGGGCAACGCGCAGCTAGTGCAGCAGGTGATCCAACAGCGGCCTCGGGTTTCCATTCGCCATGTTGCAGCTGCGGTCCAAATGACGCCAACGTCCACGTATCGTCTCATGCGTCAGAGTTTACACCTCTATCCATACAAAATTCAAACGCGGCAACCCCTCAGCGCCGCTACCATTGCTGCACGAGAGACATTCGCTAACGATATAGTGCACAGGATTGATGACGGCGATATGCATGTGGGCAGCATTTGGTTTACTGACGAAGCTTATTTTTACCTGGACGGCTTCGTCAATAAACAGAACTCGCGTATATGGGGAACCGAAAAGCCCCATGTTGCAGTCCCATCGTCCCTGCATCCTCAAAAAGTACTGGTCTGGGCCGCCATTTCTTCCAAAGGAATCATTGGCCCATTTTTCAGATCCGAAACGATTACTGCATCACGCTATCTGGACATTCTTCGTGAATTTGTGGCGGTACAAACTGCCTTAGACGACACTGCGAACACCTCGTGGTTTATGTAAGATGGTGCCCGGCCACATCGCATGGCCGACGTCTTTAATTTCCTGAATGAATATTTCAATGATCGTGTGATTGCTTTGGGCTATCTGAAACATACAGGAGGCGGTGTGGATTGGCCTCCCTATTCACCAGACATGAACCCCTGTAACTTCTTTCTGTGGGGACACTTGAAAGACCAGGTGTACCACCAGAATACAGAAACAATTGAACAGCTGAAGCGGTACATCTCATCTGCATGTGAAGCCATTCTGCCAGACACGTTGTCAAAGGTTTCGGGTAATTTCATTCAGAGACTATGCCATATTATTGCTACGCATGGTGGATATGTGGAAAATATCGTACTATAGAGTTTCCCAGACCGCAGCGCCATCTGTTGTTGACAATTGTAACTGCTGTAATTTAAAAAGTTTGTCTGCCTGAAAATGTACTGTTGTCCCAAGCATATTGCAACAAACGGTGTATTTCTATCGCTGCTTGTTTAGTTTGTATTGCCGTTTCAAATATACCGGTCATTTTTGAAACACCCTGTATCTTCCTTGTGCTTAATTTGTCAACCACTCCCAAGACAGTAGAATTCCTTTGTAGTTCGTGGTCCCCCAATTTGATGTCAAGTTTACCACCAATCTCATTTCTGGTGCCACTCATTACCTTTGTCATTCCTCAGTTCATTCTGAATGGATAGTGTATGCTCATTAGACTATTTATTCCATTCAACGGGCGCTACAATTCTTCCTCATTTTCACTGAGGACAGCAGTCTGATCAGCAGATCTCATAATTGATATCCTGTCACCTCAAATTTTAGTACCACTTCTTGATGTTTCTTTAATTTCTGTCATTTCTTCTTCAATGTTCAGACTGAACAGTAGACTGCATCCCTGTCTTACATCATTTTTTATACGAGCACTTCATTCTTGATCTCCATTATTACTGCCCCCTTTCAGTTCTTCTATATATTGTACAGGCTACTTTAAATGATTAATTCATTATCACTGTTCTATATTTTCCAAATTATTGCATATAAAAATATGATTTATTTATCAATTGGACCATAAATTCACCAAGTTTGCATTGTGCTCACCAATTGGTGTTACAAGTGCAGTGCCTTGACAAAATGGTGACAGAAAAAAGAGAACATTTTGCCTCCAAGCTGATGTTCAGTGATGAAGCAACCATCCATTTATCTGAAGAGGTTGATTTGATTTGATTTTAACAGGCAAGCTAAAACAGCTTAGGTATAACCCACCACTGAGTTTATTGTGCGGTATCACTCCCTGTATATCTAGTAAAGTCAAACAGTGCCCTGAAATAGTGCAAGGAGTCCCTTTACCAGTTTTTTGTTAGACACAATTTCTTCAGGTCTTGTTGTCCCAAAGATTCTGTATCTTTTGCTCTCCAATGCCATGCATTCGAAGATTAGGTGTGATGCAGTTTCTTCACCCTCATCACAGATCCTACATTTAGGGTCTTCTTCCACTATACCCATTGCGTGTAGGTGATATTTTTAAATTTTTTTTATTTTATTTTTTTAATTCTCATTGCCTGTCATCAGTCTAGTCAGGAGTTTTATCTCTTTCCTACAGTAACAGAGAACTTCAAATGTGCTTCACATCATTCCTCAGCTCTTCTGTACCCCACTTCTTCCCACATTGGTTCTCAAAGATGATTCTATTAAACATCAGTCTACCCATCATCACTACTAAATTGTGATATGAGTCTATATCTACTCCCAGGTATACCATACAATCCCATGTCCCATTTTGGAATCTCTGTCTGACTGTGATGTAATACAGCTGGAATCCACCCATGTTTCCTGGCCTTTACCAAGTGTAGCTCCCCTCTTGTGAGTATTGAGTAATATTTTCGCTATTTATTGCAAAACTAAGTTAGTCTTTCTCCTCTCTCATATCTACTACTGAGTCCATATTCTACTGTAAAACTGCCTTCTGCTCCTTCCTCCACTACAGTGCTTGAACCACCTTTATATACTAAATTATCCATTTAGAATCATCACATTCTTTATATTTTCATATTCAGCATGTGGTATCAACATGTATAACTGGATTAGTATTGTTTGTGCTGGCTAGCTGTCAACTCTAAAAAGAATAATGCAATCACTAAACTGTTCAAAGTAACTCTCCATTTTATGCTGCTATTGATATTACCCCATATTCATGTAACCAAAACTCCTTACCTTCTTTACCTTTCGTTGCACTAACTTCCACTGTATCTATATTGGTAACACTGCACTGACAGTTGTAACGGCTTTTTTCTCTTACATGTTGCAGTTCATAGCTGTTTGCATGGCTCAGTGTCTAGAACAGAAGTAATCAATTCAAATGCATTTCCCTTTTCAGATTTTTCTAACTGCCTCACCACATTCAAACTTCTGGCATTCCATGCTCCAACTCTTAGAACATACTCTTTAATTGGTTATTCAGTATATTTCTCATGGTTGAATCTCCCTAGATAGTTCCTTGCTGAAGATCTGAATGTAGAACTAAACTGGAATTTTTTCCAGTTTAGAGATCATTATGACACTTTTTTTCAATTACAGATCACAATATCATTGATACATTATGTGTCTTTAATGCCTTTTGTACCTTCGTGTCATAGATCGTTATTGATTCTTCCAGCTTCTAGGGGCAAGTTTTCATCCAAAGGGCAAGAGATTGCCCTGAACCTCTGTCTGCTCTTCCACCCTCTTTGATAAAGGCATATGCAGAACAATGGTGACTGGTTGTACTGGAATCCTTTAGCCACAACTCCTGATGATTTATATTCAAAACTCAGAAGGAAAGACCACTTCCACTCTTTTCAGTAAAGTATTTACTTTAACTCAAAAGTAATTAGTTAAAAACATATTGTTAAACAAACATTTCACCCAGTGCAAATTTCCAATTCCAGTTATAGCCAACCTAATGTAAATTTCTGGGTTCTTTTGATATACATTTGATCCACCTGATTTTTCTGAATTTATTGACTCCCGTATTATAAGGAATGATCCTTAATTAAAAATTAATAACCTCTGAATAACTTAAGTTTTAATGACCAAGTTGGATCATATGGTCATAAACCCAGGATTCCCAACTGTGTAAGTAATGTAAATAATATACATGATAAATAATATACAAGCAAACTATGATGACAAAATCAATAGCCAATAAAAGATGAACTTTGTGGTCTATAGGATTTGTAAACTACTGCAACTTAACGAAATTCAGTAAAATCCTAGAGGTCTCTATAAGGCTAACATTCACACCATTTTCAGGCAGTCTGTTCTTAGGTTTCTGTCATTCAGTTAATTTTGCTCTTAGTTTTCAGCTGGTAGTCTGCTTTTTAGCCCAGCCTTGGGAACCATTTATGTTGCCCCTTTCTTCATTTAATTATGAACAATAGACATTAAAATTTTGTAAATATTTGTGACTATAGTAACTGTTGTGAGACTTTTTCTACTTAAGTGTGTGTGAAGCAATGTATGATCACTTCATCTATACTATGTGAAATTTTACTCTCTGATTAGATAAGTACAATTAAGCTCCACATGTGTCCATACCAACTGCCCATTTGTAAACACTATAGAGACTGTAAGAGACCTGGTCATCACTGGTAGGGTCTTGAATATGTTATTAAAGATTGGTAAACTCTTAATTTTGAACTAAAAAAGAAACTTCTTGCAATTCATTTTAAGGATAAGTCCTACAGCGGGACTTTCAGCAAAACTGTGCAGCTACCAAGGCTTATTCCATAACAGGTAGGACTATGTTTAATTGAAACTGCATTAATACAAGCCCCCACTATCTGTATAGAATCTTAAATCCATAATTCCTGTAAATAAACTTATTTTGACTGGTTATGTTTTCCTTCTTGATTACAGGTTCACATCTTTGTGTAATGTTTGAAATGATGGTTGGGGTTGGGTGTAATGAACAGCAATTTTGTTGAATGTTTTTTATTTGGTGTCCATGCTTAAACAAGAACACAAGTGTGATACAATGAAATACATCACTCCATCAGTGTTGCCAACTTCACACTAAGCAAAAACAACACAGTGCCGTCTTGTAAGCTTGTATGTCTGTAGCAATCAAAGCATCTGCTTGCAGCACTCATTGCAATTGTGCCAAGACTGTCACTGCCAGCTGAAGGATCTCCTTTTAACATGGTGGCTTGTGACATCACTGTTACAGTATCATCTGAGTCATACATCAGAATTACAGTGTGTCTTCTGATTCAGTTTAAGTTTCATATAATTATAAGTTATGCTGAAGACCAATTATATGGATAATTCAGTGCACCAAAATGACATTCAGAGTCCCTCACAAATTTCTGTTTCTGTTTGCATGCAAATTGTGTTTATAGTATGTTGATTACACTGGATTATAAAGGGGTACAGAAGAGCTAAAATCATGCAAAATGAAAACTCTATAGAGAAATGTTAAAATCAAAATCAAACAGAATGTTATTGTGATCTATATCACACAATTCTGTTTGATCAGAGGACTATGAAACTGAAATTAGATACGTCTAGGCAGAGTAACCAAGGAAAAGGATAGACTGCTGCTCACCATAAAGATGACCCATTGAGTTGCAGACAGGCACAATGAAAAGACTGTTCCACATTATAGCTTTCAGCAAAATCCTTTTTCAGCAAAGAAACCACATACACTTTCACACAAGCAAGCACACCTCATGTACACATGACCGCGACCACTGGTAGTTCTGACCTGCAGCATGAGGTATGTTTGCTTGCGTAAATGATATGTGTTTCCTTTCCTGTAGAAGGCTTTGTCTGAAAGCTATAATGTGTAATAGTCTTTTCATTGCACCTCTCTGCAACTCAAGGGTCATCTCTACATTGAGTAGCAATCTATTCTTTTCATAATAATGTTGATATTCCAACCTGTAGTTTCCACTCTTTGGAGTATCGAGGGAGTTTCTGTATCACAATAGTTGCTAATGTATCTTTATTGAAGTTTGACTTAATTAATAATAACTAAAACATCATCTTTTAAGTAAAACAATTTACCAGAATTGAAGTCTTTTCATGTCGTGCCTCAATTAAGATACCATGACCACTTCAAAAGGCTTTTCTAAAAAAAAAAGAAGCATCAAAATTAATTTGAGTATTTCTCTCATATCAGGCTTGGTGGGTTTCTTCCATGGAAGATATCCTCCACAGAAGCTGTTGTGTAAATGTTATTCTGGTGGTTCTGGCTTCAATTAATATTCGTAGTGTAGGCATAATTTCTAAAAAAGGAAACCAATAGTGAAAATGTTAGTTACACAATAAGTGCTGATATTTATATAAAGTGGCTAGTATGAACAGAGATATAGAATTTGGAGCAGCCAACCGTATCTGTTAAATGAGAACTAGCTTGTACGAGGGTCACTCCAAAAGAAATGCACACTATTTTTGTAAAAATCAGTTTTCATTTTACATGTGTGAGAGTTTTACAGTGTGTAGATACATCCTTCCCACTTATTTTCAAACTTTGTTCAACCTGTTCCCATGAGTAGCGCTGTCACAGCGTGTCTTCAAGATGGCTGCTACACTTGACGTTCGTCAGAAGCAACATGCTATCATACAGTTCCTGTACTGTGAAAACAAGACAGTGGGAAACATACACAAAAGGCTAAAAGAAGGTGTATGGAGATGCTGCTGTCGATCGCAGCACAGTTAGTCAGTGGGAAAGTAGGTTACATGATGAAAGCGGGCACGGCAATATTCATGATTGTCCTTGCAGTGGCAGACCTCGTACTACACATACTCCAGACAATGTGCAGAGAGTTAATGAATTGGTGACTGCTGAGAGATGCATGACAGTGAACAAATTGTCTCACTACGTTGGGATAGGGGAAGGAAGTGTTTGCAGAATACTGAAAGTGTTGGCATTAAAAAAGGTTTGTGGCAGATGGGTTCCCAGGATGTTGACAGTGGCTCACAAAGAAACAAGAAAAACAGTTTTCAATGAACTTTTGAAGCAGTACGAGAATGGTGGAGATGAATTTCTTGGAAGAATTGTGACAGGTGATGAAACATGGCTTCATCATTTTTCACCAGACAGAAGAGGTAATCAATGGAGTGGCATCATGCAAATTCACCCATGAAAAAAAAAATTCAAAACCACACCTTCTGCTAGAAAAGTTATGGCTACAGTGTTTTTCGATTCCGAAGGACTCTTGCTTGTGGACATCATGCCCAGTGGAACCACCATAAATTCTGATGCATATGTGACAACACTGAAGAAACTTCAAGCTTGACTGAGTCGTGTTTGATCACATCGGCGAAAGCAGGATGTTTTACTGTTGCATGACAGTGCACGGCCACATGCCAGTCTAAAAACCATGGAAGTGGTCACAAAACTCAGATGGACAACACTGAAACATCTGCCTTACAGTCCTGATCTGGCTCCATGTGACTATCATCTCTTTGGGTTAACTGAAAGACTCTCTTCGTGGAACATGGTTTGAAGATGATGACTCCCTTGTGCACGCTGCCAAACAGTGGCTCCAACAGGTTGGTTCAGAATTTTACCATGCGGGTATACAGGCACTGGATCCAAGATGGCATAAGGCAGATGAGAGGGATGGAAATTATGTGAAGAAATGAAAATATTGTTCGTAAAGGGTGTATCTACACACTGTAAAACTTTCAAACATGTAGAATAAAAGCTGGATTTAAAAAAAATAGTGTGCATTTGTTTTGGAGTGACACTTGTACTAAATGTTGCATTATACAATGGAGGTTTTTTTTTCTGAAGTAGTCAACTAAATGTACGTCAAGAGCTTGCAATTGATATTTGACTGATGAAGAGTGGGAATAATACAATAGAAATAGATTGCAAACTTTTCTCCAACTTATTTGTCCATAAATGTTTGGATGACAATAAAAGCCAGTTCCAAAGTCATCATAGCTTCCTTCCTCTACAACTGTTTTCAACACTTAAATGTTTATCATGTCACCTATATGAATTACATGTTATAATACCAATGGTCTAATAATCTATTTGTTCTGTTTCAGCTCCAGCCCGTATTGCATCATTTTCTCAAGTTTTACATCAAGCACTAAAATCAAGAGTAACTTTACCATGCATGGCTGTTGGGAACCCTACACCTAGTGTCCACTGGTTTTATGGAAATAATCCTGTCAGATCTAATTCAGTATACAGTATATCACAAGATTTATTACATATTGCAAGTATGTGCAGTTTGAATGTTATTAGTAGCTACTGCAGTACATTTTTTAATAATTTTGTGATATTTCAAAGATTTCCTGCATTGCAAGTAGATTATATCTTTCAGAAAACATTCTTAGAAAAATGTAACATATGTAAGTAACACACACATTACACAAATATGTGAATGTTAAATCTATGAATTAAGTAAATTCAGCTTTAAAAAGCTTAAATAAAAAAGGTTGGATACCCAGTACCTAACTTCAGAATACAGTTGAAAATATATATATATTTCTAAAAACAAAGATGATGGGACTTACCAAACAAAAGCGCTGGCAGGTCGATAGACACACAAACAAACACAAACCTACACACAAAATTCTAGCTTTCGCAACCAGCGGTTGCTTCTTCAGGAAATGTCTGCTTGTGTCTGTGTATGTGCGGATGTATATGTGTGTGTGTGTGTGAGAGTGTACACCTGTCCTTTTTTCCCCCTACGGTAAGTCTTTCCGCTCCCGGGATTGGAATGACTCCTTAACCTCTCCCTTAAAACCCACATCCTTTCGTCTTTCCCTCTCCTTCCCTCTTTCCTGAAGAAGCAACCGTTGGTTGTGAAAGCTAGAAATTTTGTGTGTGTGTTTGTGTGTTATTTTATTTTGCCTGTCTACCGGCGCTTTCCCGCTTGATAAATCTTGGAATCTTTGTTTTTAATATATATATTAAAGACAAAGATTCCAAGACTTACCAAGCGGGAAAGCGCCGGTCATTCCAATCCCGGGAGCGGAAAGACTTACCGTAGGGGGAAAAAAGGACAGGTGTACACTCGCGCACACACACACATATCCATCCGCAGATACACAGACACAAGCAGACATTTGTAAAGGGAAAGAGTTCGGGCAGAGATGTCAGTCAAGGCGGAAGTACAGAGGCAAAGAAGTTGTTGAAAGACAGGTGCGGTATGAGCGGCGGCAACTTGAAATTAGCGGAGGTTGAGGCCTGGCGGATATCGAGAAGAGAGGATATGCTGAAGGGCAAGACAAACAACGAAGGAGGTAAGTGGGAGGGGTCAAGCTTGGGTTGAGAACAGAGATGGAAGTAGTGTTGGTTGGAGGATGAACAGGAGAAGGAAAGATAGAAATGACTCTGTGCTCAAGGATGTCTAGTGCCTGTTTGGTGAACTGCCTGCTACAGGATACTAGACTTCTATGCCTGTGTTGTTAGGAAGAACGATGGAAACTTCCTTTGGACATGCATGCCTGTCTGAAGGAACACTGAATTGTTCTTCTAACAATACAGGCACTGCAGTACCACATTTATCCATTGATACCAGACAGTGACTTTCAATTAAAATGTCCTCCCCTGTACACAAATTACACAATGTGTGTATTAATACAGGTTGTGATGCAGGAATGACCACATACAAAAGTTTGGGCCTGGGCACGAGTTGTGGATGGATAGCCAGAGTGGTCAGGGTGACTGCTTGCATGCTGGTACATAGCATATAGTTTAGATCAGTGCATTCTAGTTGGCAGACTTAACTCATGCAGTAGCTTTAGGGTAAGCAGAGCTTCTAGTAACAGGTAACTGTAGATAGATCCACTTTAGTAGAAAAATTTATTTCTGTTTAAGAGTTTGCCATCTCAGGGCACAGTGAGAAATCCGTAGAACAGTTTTTAGTGTTTCCTTATTCTCCTCATTATATTTTGCATACATTCCAAACTCAGTAGTGCCATATAAGATCTTATATCTGATTTTATACACTATGATATGGCTAGGGTCTGTGTTTGTTTTTGAGTGACACAAGGAGAAATGGCTGCAGTACGGAGACCATTGGAAGCAGTGTTAGCTACCATCAACATGCTTTTGGATAATGCCTAAAGTTGCAGTGGCATCGGGGTGCTGGGACTTAGACCTGTGACACCTCTGATGCCATTGGAATCCCCTGCATCTTCTGATATTCATGTGGCCGGCCCATCCTGACTCAATAGTGGTGGCAGACAGTGGTGGGTTCGCATGTCACTGAGTGAAATGTGAAAGAGGGAGGAGGTCTCACGGCCGGCTCCCTACTCCATAACAACAGGTACGAGATGCTACCCAGTGTTGATGATAACTCTGAGACAGCACAAGATGCCTCTCCTGTTGAGCCAGTGGCTGATTTTCCTACCCAATGTGGACAAGTGCAGAGGGTGAGTATGCTTGTCATTGGGAGCTCCAATGTTAGACGGGTGATGGAGCCCCTCAGGGAAACAGCAGGAAGGTGGGAAAGAATACCACTGTGCACTTGGTATGTTTCCTGGGGGGGTCTTGTCCATGATGTGGAAGAGGTTCTGCCTGTGGCTATTGCATGCACTAGGTGAAACCAGCTGCCAATAGTGGCACATGTCAGCATGAATGATACCTGCTGCTTGGGTTCTGAGGACACCCTCAGCAGATGGCTGGTTTGGTGAAGGAAACTAGCATCACATGCAGGGTGCAGGCTAAGCTGTCTATTTGTAGCATCTTACCCATGGCTGATTGTGATTTTTTGGTTTGGAGCACAGTGGGAGGTCGGTCTAAAACAGAGACTAAGATGACTCTGTGACAGTATTGGATGTAAATTTCTCGATCTCCGCTATCATGTACAGAATTGTGGGATCCCCTTAATAGGTCAGACATGCTCCACATGCAGGAACCAGCTACTAGGGTAGCAGATTGTGTGTGGTGTGCACAAGGAGCTTTTTTAGGTTTGAGAAATGTTCCCTTGAGATCAACGATGATTTGCCTGTTAAATTTGCCACAATGTTCTCAGAGAATATTCACTGTGGTAGATCAGACACAGAAAATGTTAATATGATTTCAGTAAACTGCAGGAGCATCCAAGAAAAGATCCCAGAATTAGTATTGCTTACAGGGGGTTATAATGCACAGACTGTATTAGGAACAAAAAGTTGATTGAAACTAGATGTTAATGACAATGAAATCCTAAGTTCAGATTGGAATATTTATCATAAGGTTAGGCTAGTCACCAATGATGGTGGTGTGCTTATTGCAGTAAAGATATAGATAAAATCTAGTAAGGTTATCACAGATTCCAACTGCCTGTTAATCAGGGTGAAGTTAACTATCAAAGATTGGTGAAAATGGTAATTGGATGCTTTTGTAGACTGCCTGGGTCAGGAGCCCTAGTGGTAGAGTGCTTCAGACAGAACTTGCAGAATATCGTTAATAATTTTCCTGATCATGCTGTTGTAATAGGGAATGACTTCAACTTGCCAGGTATAGATTGAGAGTTTCATGCTGTAAAAATTGGTGCCAGAGACAGAGTTTCATTGGACATTGATCTGGATGGCTTGTCCAAAAATTACTTTGAACAGACAGACAGAGAACTAACTCATGAAGGTGACATCTTAGAACTCCTGGCAACAAACAGACCTGAAATTATCAAATCAGTTAATGTATAGGAAGGTATCAGTGGTTTTAAGGCTGTGATAGCATTTATGACAACAGGTCTGACATACAACATTAAGAAATGTAGGCAGGTATTTTTGCTTAACAAGAGTGACAGGATACAAATTTCACAGTATCTGAGCAGTCAGTGTCAAATATTAGGTGATGAGGACAAAGATGTGGAAAGCAAATGGAAAAAAAAATCAAAGGAATCATATAATGTGCCCAAGACAAGTATGTTCAGAGTAAGGGCTTAAGGCATGGAGAAGACCCACCATGGTTTAATAGCCATGTTAGAAAACTGCTACATAAACAAATAGAACTTCATCACAGATTCAGATGTAAAAACCTAGCTGACAAACAAAAGTTGGAAGAAGTGAAAATGAGCACAAGGAGAGCAACGAGAGAAGCTTCCAATGACTTTGAAAGTAAAATTTTGTAACCAATCTGCATAAAAACACTAAGAGGTTTTGGTCACATGTGAATTCAGTAAGTGGGTCAAAATCATCTATCTATTCACTTGGTGGCCATACTGGCACTGAAATGGAAGATAATAGAGAGAAGGCCAAAATACTGAATTTGGTCTTCTGAAATTGTTTCACCATGGATAATTGCAATGTGGTCCCTCATTTCAGTCATCGCACAAATGTTGAAATGGTAGGTATTGAGATAATCGATCGCAGAATAGAAAGACAGCTACAATTTCTTTGTGGTGGAAAGACATAAGGACCAGATGAGATACCTATAAGATTCTACAAAGATTATGCGAAAGAACTTGCCCCCTTCTAGCAGTAATTTATTCTACATTGTTTAAGCAACGAAGGCTACCTAGTAACTGGAAGAAAGGGCAGGTCATAGTCATTTTTAAGAAGGGCTGTAGAACAGATGCACACAATTACGTACCAGAAAAATAACTGACAACATGAATGACAGTGGAAAAACCTGAAACAAACACTTCTGGTCATTAAGCAGATGTTAATACGCTGTGACTAGCTTGAACTTAGCCCAGACATTGTTCTGTCTCTTCATTAAGTTTGGATTAGGAATATTAGAAAACACACACACACACACACACACACACAGGGCAAAATTTGAAACCACACAGACACAAGATAACAAGAAAAATAAATTGTGATTCACACAACAAGAAATCTCATAAGGCCCTTTCAAGTTTAAGTAAGTGTCAATAACAATTATAGTAATTTGACACACAAATAAAAGATAAATTAGTCAGGGAGTTAACTTCTTTCAATTTTAAGATAAGATCCTTTAAAAAGAGAGTGCATAATTAAAAACAAATTTAAAAAAGAAGGAAAATAAAACTTTCGTAAGACAGTGCATTCTATAATCTAAACTCTGTTTTTCTCTTACAAGCAGTTTAAAGTAACATGGTCTTGTACTGTTACATGGAATGCTGATCCACATAGCACTCTAAGACAGATTTAACTGTCACTGATCAGAGCTAGTCAAAGTTATGCAGGAGAATCCAAATTCAATTTCATGCAGCAAACAAGGGATTTCGTGAAAGGAACCCTTTAGCTACACATAACAAAAGGTGCTCACCATTTCCATGGTGCACCTCTCTTTGGCTATAAGTAAATACTAATAGCACAGCAACTGCAACCAAGGCTGCTGAAATGAGTAATGTGCTGACTCTGAAGATGCAAATTTGTAAACATAAGGGCAGAAGTATGCTATAATTGTTCAGCTGTCAAGTTCACACCATTTCTATGTTTCCCAACCATTGGTTGCAGGTGAATACTGGCACCACAGCATTGACAACCAAGGCAGCAAAATGGAGAAATTTGCCAACTCCGAAGACACAAGCCTGCAACTATGTAGGCAGAGGGAAGACTGCTTTGGGCAGATTGGGAAGAATTGCTGCAGTTGCCTGAGACAGTGGTCATGTGTCTGTGAGTTATGCTTGTGTGAATGTGTGTGTGTGTGTGTGTGTGTGTGTGTGTGTGTGTGTGTGTGTGTGTGTGTTTGTTTGTGTGTGTGCGTGTGTTTGTATTTGTTTTCTTCTTTAGAAGAAGGCCATCTGGCCAAAAGCTAAATGTGTAGCAATCTTTGTGTTGTGCCTGTCTGCGACTCAACATCTACTCAATATGGTGGGTAGCAATCTATCTTTTTTGTAATATAATAATCACACAGTCTTAGCAATAGGTAAAGCTGGTGGAAGACTGTGGTTCATTGGAGAAATGTAAACAGTCTGCAAATGAGACTGCATATAAAAGACTTGAGTGACCCACCCTAGAGTAATGGTGAAGTGTATGGAACCCATACCAAATGGGACTCACAGGGGATATTGAATGGATATGAAGAAATACAGCACAAATGGTGACAGGTTTGTTCAAGCCATGGGAGATTGGCACAAGCTGCTGAAAGAACTAAACTGACAGCCACTTGAAGATGGATATGAACTATCCTATGATCAACTACTTAGAAAGTTTCTAGAACCAACTTTAAGTGATAAATATTGAAATATATGACAATCCTCCACATATCACTCCAATAGGGATTGTGAAGACAATGTTAGACTAATTATGTAGAAGCATTTAAGCACTAATTCTTCCTGCACTCCATACATGAGTGGAACAGGAGAAAGGCCTTAATAACTGGTAGAAAAGAGTTGTGGGAGACCTGTGAGTAAGGTGTCATGTGACTATCAAATCACTGTGCTTCATATTTGCTAACAATGTCACTGTATGAAAACATATCATGGTGATAATGTGTCCAAATGTGGTAACCGAGATATTGCTAACTGGCGAGTCCAAAATCACACATAGCTCTCTACCCTCAGTTTATTGTACAATAATGAGAATGAACAATGGGTCTAGCCTGTATCTATAATTGATGGTGAAGTTGTTATGCTAAATTTTTTTCGTGCTCTACATTTCTACTGGAACGTGTTCTTGAGTATTTGATCTCATTGATGACAGATGAGTTTGTAGGTGTACTATCTTTTCATGCCTATCAGTGTATGTTCGTGCTAGTAATAACCTCCAGACAAATTATTTTAGATATTTTTATTCTTAATAATTTTATTTTCTCTTTTATTCATAAATCTGCCACTGTTTTAATGTCATCCTCTGCTACTTCTGACTCTTTCCTAAGCTCTTAAAATCGCACATCTACTACACCCAACACTCTTGATACTCTGTTTCACATATTATCTTTGTCTGTTATCACAAATTTTCCCTCTCTGCTATGACTTCCAGTGTAATTTTAACAAGTCCTGATTGACTTGCTCATATCCCACTAAATTCTTCCTTCTTCTGGTGAAACTGTTTGATGGACAATATTCCTCATTTATTCTTTCTAGCACCTATTCATTCTGAGTTTTAATTTCTTTTCTTGCATTACATGTCAAATGTATCCAGTTTCTTCTTTCCTACTTTTCCCTTGTTTCTTGTTTCATTACCTTACAATATTGTTATACTAGTGTACAGTTTCAGAAATATTTTTCCTAAGTTCTGTGTCAATATTTGATGTCATTGGAACTTCTATGTTGAAGAAATTTTTGTTAATGCCTATCTTCTTTTGTTGTCATCACCTTTGTTTCAGCCATCTTACATAATCCAGCATTCTAAATGGTAGTATTATTTCACTTTTTGTGATATGTCTTCCCCAGAATCTGTAGTAAGCAAATTGCTAATCGCCTTTCTGACCCTCATCATCATTTTTGACATAGTTTCTCTTTTCCTTTACCCAGTTCAGAACTAAGTAGAAGGCTGTAAGGAATATTACTGTTAAGGGCCTGTTGACAACGAGGTGACTGGAAGAGGAGAACAAGTTCAGACTGGGAATGACAGGGTTGGACATCACTTATGTTTTTTTTTCAAAGGAGCCATCCCAACATTAATCTTAAATGATTTAGGGAAATACAGTAAATTTGAACCTAAATGGCTGGACAGAGACTTGAATTCTGAGTCTCATGAATACAAGCTCAGTGACTTACCTTTGCACCAATTCACTCAGCAGTAGTAGATAGCCTGTACTTGCCTCATTTAACATGTATTTTTAGTTTACCTCACTTTCAGTTGGATGAACTACATCTTATTTTGCATGTGTATATTTTTTTTTTCTTTTTACCAGAAAGTGTCCTTCAGTGCTTCCACAAGTTGACAAACTTGTTTAATTGCATATCTTATGTACACTTCCTTTAATATGAACTCCTACAGTACTTCATCATTCATTACATTCTTTTGATGTAGCAATAGTGGTGTCCAATTTACTTCATGTTGTTTTTGCTTAGTTTCTTCTTCTTCTTTCTTCTTCTTTAACTTGTTTTATGAAAGCACTATAAGCTTCTATTTGTCTTTCAGAGCTGGAAAAGAGAAATGGAGGAAATTACTCATGCACAGCAAAGAACTTATTTGGTGAAGATAGAATTACTTATCACATTATTGTGCTCACAGCCCCTGAGCCTCCATATCTCGAAGTTCTACATTCAGATTATGATAGCTTGGAACTGCGGTGGACATCCCCCAGAGATGGAGGCACTCCTGTGTTAGGTTTGTAAAACTATATATTTGTATAATTCACTCATCACTGCTGAAAATCAATCTGAAAGTGAAAAATACAAGAAAACACACACACACACACACACACACACACACACACACACACACACACACACACACACACACACACACACAACCTCTTCTGTTCACTGAGTTGTAATCTATCATTATACAGCTATAATTGTTTATATTCAATCCTGTGTCTTCCATTAGGGAACGCAACTGGACCTGACAGGATACCAATATGATTTTAAACAGAGTATATGAAAGAACTTGCCACTCTTCTAACAGCAATGTACCATCGTTCTGTTGAGAAAACACAGGTTATTCCAGTTTTTTAGGAACCATCATTGAACACATGTCCAAAACTGTGGACCTATATCTCTTACATTGGTAAGATGTAGAATTTTGGAATATGTCATGTATTATGACATTTTTGGAGAATGAAAATGTTCATTGTAGGAATGAGCATGGGCTCTGAAAACAATGATCATCTGAAACCCAGCTCACTTAGTTCATCTATGAGACCCAGAAGGTGGTAGATACGGGCACCCAGATAGATGCCATATTCCTTGACTTCTGTAAGACATTTGATACAATTCTACATTGCTGCCTAATGAATAAAATATCAGTGTATGGAATACCAAATCAACTATGTGATTGGACTGAAGAGTTTCTAACAAACTGAACAGAGCACTTCATTCTTAGTGGACACGACATGTCACTCTCAGTGGAGAGAAGTCTTCAGACATAAAGTGACTTCAGTCATACTCCAAGGGTGTGTTATAGGTCCATTGCTTTTCTCAAAATTTATATAAATGATATAATAGGCAACATCAAAAGTTCCCTGCGGCTTTCATGGATGATGCTGTTGTATACAGAGGAGTCACAATGCTAGAGAATTGTAGCAAAATGTGGGAAGACCTGCAGAGAATTGACACATGATGCAAGGAGTGGCAATTGGCCCTCAAAATAAAAAATGTAACATACTGTATGATTACACATCCAGAGAACTATCAGTGGAAGCAGTTACTTCCATAAAATATCTAGGATTATGTGTATGGGGTAGTTTAAAGTAGACTGACCACATAAAACTAATCACAGGAAAGGCAGATGTCAAACTGTGATTCATTGAAAGAATTTTCAGGAAAAGTAATCCATCAACAAAGGAGGTAGCTTACCAAATCCTCATCTGACCAATACTTGAATATTGCTCGTCAGTATGAGATCCATACCAAATAGGTTTGGTAGAGTAAATATAAAAGATCCTAAGAAGAGCAGCATGTTTTGTTACAGGTCCATTTAGTAGGAATGAAGATGAATGACCAACATCACAGTGGGGTTTACTGTTAAAGTTCTGAGAGTGTACGGTATGTTCCTGGAAGAGTCAAAGATGTATTTCTTCCTCCAATGCACATCTCTTAAAAGGACAATGAAGATAAAATTAGAGAGATTCAACCCCACACAGAGTTTTACTTGCAGTCATTCTCCCAGAAACTATTTGTGTCTGGAACAGAAATGAGGTGGAAGTCACAGTGGTACACAAACTAACTCCACCATCGACTGCAACTGCAAGTGGCTTGTGAAGTATAGATGTACATGTAGATATATCACATAAATTAACTTGTTGAAAGAATCTGAACTAGAAACACACAGAACAGTGTGCTCAGAGTGATCATTTCATTTGATTTAATTTTTTCATTCATTTAGAATGAAGACAGAGACTAGTTAAGCCAATACTTTCAAAGAAAGTTGCCACAGCCTCATCTGATTACTGACCTATTTGCATTCCTCCTGCACTGTCCAAAGTCTTAGAACATGTAACGCATGACCAGCTAACAAACTGCCTATCTACAAACAACCTACTAGTCAAATACCAATCATTTAACATTTTCATCAGGTGAGAACCAGCTGCTGTTAAGTGCATTTCAAAATACATTTTAGCCATCAGCTGTTTTATTTAAGCTGCATATCTTCTACCGGTTTCAGTCATAGATCATAATCACTGGATGCAAGGTAAAACAACTCTGTTAAAAAACATATCCCATTTTCTCTTTAGGCTAATGCAACATGTAGGTTACCACAGTGAAATCACTCAACAACTACCATAACTCATCCTTGAAATACTAATGGACATATTTTTCTTGCCAAGTGAAGTGCAATGGTTTTGCTGATACCTCAGATCTCTCCAGCAGTGCATTATGTCCAGCACCATAAAGTCACAATGTAGGCAAGCAGAATGAGGTGCTCCAGAATTTTGTATTAGGTCCTATTCTCTTTTCACTGTATGTCAATGATATGTCATCAGTTTTGTCCTACTGTAAATATCACATGTACACCAATGATCTCCAGTTGTATCTAAGTGCAAAACTAATAAACCTGAAGACAGCTGTCGAGAATCACAATACCAACCTGTGTACACCATCAAAATGGGCAGAGAATATAGGGTCAAAGCTCAACCCTTCCAAAATGCAAGCAGAACTGGTTGGTCATTCTAGGCTCATTATCCCAAAATATCAGGAATCCCCACCATATTTAATCCTAAAAGGGACAAATGTCAACTTCTCTCTCTCAGCAAAGAGTAGTAACAGATGAAAATCTAAATTTGACTTAGAATCTCTCCATGTCCTACAAAAACATAAATAGTTCTTCCCTTTTGATCTGAAAAGGAAACTTGTACAAATCTTCCACCTGTAGAATGCAGCAACATTGTCCTGTAAGGTCTTTCTAAGGAAAACTCATGGCATCTGAAACTGCCTGTGTTCACTATATCTGTGATGTTTGACTCTCTGATCATATTTCACAATCACATGCATAGCTATCCTGGCTGTGTTCAGCAAGTGCAGAGATTTCTGTTCCCTCTGTGTCCTCTCCTGTCTTGTCAATGTACACTGTGCCTCGTATCTCTCCTCAACCTTAATGATCTTGGATCTTGCCAGGGGAAAAAAAAAAAAGAAAAAACTTGTTTCCATCGGAGCAAAATGCTTTTTGTCCCTGTATGCACTCATTACTCCTGTACATCCTTCTTTCCATACAGATCTTCCTCATTTCCCAGTATTCTTAGCTGGTGCAGTCTCCTTAAATTTCCTTTCCCCAGTACTTGCTATACCAGAAGACATCAATTTTGTACACATATAATTTCTTTTTCTATCTGCCACAGTCATTATTGCTATTGAAATAATTATTATTGTTATTATTGTTGTTGTTGTTGTTGTTGTTAGTAGTAGTATTACTATCATCATTATTTCTGGCAGCAGCAGCAGTAGTAGAAGTACTGCCAGTATTAACTTTATTATTTAAGTAGCCCAGGTACAAAAGCTGCTAAATGCATCTTTTGATGATTTTGAGTTGAGCACACTGCCATATAGATTTTTTCAGTTTCACGATGCTAAACACACTATAAACCTTTGAAAATGGCTGTAGCACATTTGCAGTTCCAAAAGTGCTAACTGCACATTGTCTTCCGGAGCAAAGCCCGCTAAATGTCCAATGTTTGCAAAACCCACCAAGTTCATCAGGCATGGTGGTCACCATGCCATGACCAGATGCAAAGCACACCAACTGACATCTGAATTACCAATCTAGACATTCAAACCTAAATTTCAGTTTGTTAGAATTAGAAGGGATATTTTTCTTCTTCAGAGTTAGGTTGGCTCTGTTGTAACAAGTGCATACGCAACAGTGAAGCTCTTGTTGGCAATGCATTGTCAAAATGTATGCCAGTAATCACAGTTCAGCTAATCAGCAGGGTGTTTATTGATGTATGTGCATGAGTTTTTTGAAGAAAGTGACTGATTTCATGAACATTTTAAATGCAGATGATGGTACAAATGAAGTGGGAGTAATTTAAATAGTAGAAATTCTGCAAGAAATCGAACCTGTATTAGTAGTTGAAAATACCAGAACAAGACCAAAGGTTATGATCCATCCTGGAAAGGAAGAGGCGTCCTGATCATTGGAAAATAAATGTTTCCAAAACAGAAAGGTACAAACATGAAAAGTATTGTTATAGCAATGTTATGCAATGAAAACTGCATTGACACTAATTATTATGACATGCACAAAAGGCTTAGTAAAAGTGACTGGTAACTGGCATTTCCAGATTCAAGAACCCAAAAAAATCGTTTTCACAAAAAGCAGAAACAAGAAAATTTGTCTAGTTCATGAAGAGCCCTTCTACAATTTTGAAGATGGAGAGGGGAAGAGTATCCTGAAGAGGGAAGAAAAGTTCAGCAAAGGAAACGGTCCAACACCAATCACAGCAGGTGTAGATCTTTCAGAAGCCAAACTCGGAGATGTCAAAAAGCTTTTAGAGCTCCACTTTGGTGAAAATTGGGTGACTAACGAGAAATTCAAATTCTACACCGAGATGTTAGACAAGCAGAAAGGCACTCCTGGAGTCGCTCCTGCTGCTGCCAACTCTCAGAATGAGGAACAACCCAGAAGCGACTTTGAGTTGACGGACAGTGTTGAGGTCAATGTCACTTAAAAGCAATATTCAACCAATTTCATTTTCTATAATTTTTTGTCGCTGTTTTAACTAAGATGAAAATTCCCAGCAATTTTACCATTTTCTTATATTTTGTTGATGTTTTACTAAAATGCAATTTGGAACTTATTTTATTTTCTTGTGATGTCAAAAGCACGGTAGTGTATTTTTTTAAAAACATAATGTTGACATTCATTCATGTTCTCTTTTAGACATTAAATAAATCAGTTTTTCCTGGTAAAATAATGTCACTTTCGTAAATTTTCAGACTTCTCTTTGAAATAAAATGTATTCTGTTTATATTTACAATAATTAAATTCCATCCGTCTGTCATTCCTGATATACCAGCAGATAGTGGGTTTTGCATCTGAATGTTTGTTTCATAATTGGATTGATACATTTGCAAAACCTGATAACTACATAAATCAGGTGCCAAAACCTCTAAGTATGTATTTCACTTAAGATTTTAACATATAAAACTTAACCAAACAGTTAATTATTTTTTTTACTAATTTTTAAAAAAGAAGTGAGGTCTTCAGCTTTAATAATTTGGATGGGACGAGTTTTTCAAGCTTATCTCAGTTTTGCTTATCATGCAGTTAGTGGCTTTTGCATCTGGGATACTCAGTTCATAGTATTATTTATTCACATTGTCTCTATAAACACTCAGATCATTTTAATGCCATTTTGCACATTAAAATTATTATTTCTTAGGCAATTATGATGTGAAAAAGGTATTGCATGTGTGAAACTTGGTCTGATGTAAGAGAGGGCATGATGGCCCAATCAGATGAGGTTAAATAAATGAATACATCACATTCTGTAGATCCCATAATGAAGAAGAAGTTAAAGTATAGATTAACAGAGAGTGCATTAGCTGTCAAAACTGCCAGAAAACTGTATACCTCTACTACAAGTGAACAATAAACTCTAATTAATATCTTACATTATACTCCAAAAAGCTACACTATGTGATCGACAGTATCCGGACTCCTGGCTAAAAATGACTTACAATTTTGTTGTGCCCTCCATCAGTAATGCTGGAATTCAATATGGTGTTGGTCCACCCTTAGTCCTAATGACAGCTTCCACTCTCACAGGCATACGTTCAATCAGGTGCTGGAAGGTTTCTTGGGGAATGGCAGCCCATTCTTCATGAAGTGCTGCACTGAGGAGAGGTATCGATGTCTGTCGGTGAGGCCTGGCAACGAAGTCAGCGTTCCAAAACATCCCAAAGGTGTTCTGTAGGATTCAGGTCAGGACTCTGTACAGGCCAGTCCATTACAGGGATTTTATTGTCATGTAACCACTCCCCCACAGGCCGTGCATTATGAAAAGGTGCTTGATCATGTTGAAAGATACAGTCTTCATCCTTGAACTACTCTTCAACAGTGGGAAGCAAGAAAGTGCTTAAAACATCAACGTAGGCCTGTGCTGTGATAGTGCCATGCAAAACAACAAGGGGTGCAAGCGCCCTCCATGAAAAACATGAGTACACCATTACACCACTGCCTCTTTATTTTACTGTTGGCACTACATGTGCTGGCAGATGACGTTAACCGGGAATTCACCATATCCACACCATGCGATCAGATCACTATATTGTGTACCGTGATTTGTCACTCTACACAACGTTTTTCCACTGTTCAGTCGTCCAATGTTTATGCTCTTTACACCAAGCGAGGCTTTGTTTGGCATTTAATGGTGTGATGTGTGGGTTATGACCATGAAATCCAAGTTTTCTTGACTCCCACCTAACAGTCATAGTACTTGCAGTGGATCCTGTTGCAGTTTTGAATTCCAGTGTGATGGTCTGGATAGATGTCAGGCTATTACACATTATGACCCTCTTCAACTGTTGTCAGTATGTCAGTCAACAGACAAGGTCGGCCTGTACACTTTTGTGCTGCACGTGCCCCTTCACGTTTCTACTTCACTATCACATCGGAAATGGTGGACCTAGAAATGTTTAGGAGTGTTGAAATCTCGCATACTGACTTGTGACACAAGTGACACCCAATCACCTGACCATGTTCAAAGTCCCTGAGTTCTACAGAGGACCTCATTCTGCTCTCCCATGATGTCTAATGACTACTGATTTTGCTGATATTGAGTACCTGGCAATAGGTAACACCACAATGCACCTAATGTGAAAAATGTATGTTTCTGGAGGTTTCTGGATACTTTTGATCACACAGTGTATGTACATATTCCGCTATAAGGAGCAGAAAAACTTTTTGTTCACATTGGTATAAATTAGTTGCTGTTTATCTGCTCTTCCTTGCTTAAAATTTTTTGAGTGTACCATTAATTAAAAAGTCTTTTAAAGCAATAACCAGCAGTTATAGTGGAACACTTGATGCTGATAGTGCTGATGTTGATAATTTAGAGTTGTCAAAAAATAAAAATTATCAACATGCTGTAAAAATGATGACCCATATGCTGTGGGTATTGCCTAAAGATCCTGCTGACAGGTTTTTATAGTAGTGCTATGAAATGATGCCCACTTAACTGAGATTGTTTAGTGCTATGAAATGATGCCCACTTTACTGAGATTGTCAAAGTCATGGTGAATCTGAATTTCATGTTGCTTGTCTTAGTTTGCGTGAATTTGGCAAACATACTTTTTCAGTCAGTGTTGATCAGAAGATAATAAAATAAAAATCATTTTACTGTTTGCACTTGAAACAAAAGTATAAGGTGAACTTATAACAAAAATGTGCAGGTTACACACTGAATTATAAGAAGGACCATGGAACATGGCAGGAGGTCCAGATGGATGTCGAAAAGAGTTCCCATAAATTAAACGACATAGACTGTGGTGCGACATACCATGCATATATCACAGCATGGAACAGAATTGGTAACAGTCATCCTAGTGCTACAGTCACTGCCAGAACTAAAGGGACTGGTAAGTAAGCTTATTGTGTTTCATGAAGTATATGAAGATGATCTTAGTACAATCAACATCATGGCTGTCAGTAACTTTGCAAAAAAATCTTTCAGACAAATGTCATTAAACATTAAAAATAGATATCTAAATTACTAGAAGTCAGATCAATGACAATACTACAATTTTAATTACTTTTGAAAATAAGTAAATTAATATGCATTTTAAAGCAGATCACAAATCACCAAATAATGCTAAGCAATGGACAACCACATACAAATGAAACAAAATTGCTTAGTTTTCATGTTAAATCTGTCTTCAGAGCTAAGAAATAAGCACTAAACAGTAGCTGTGTAATTTGAACATGTTCATTAACTTTAAAGTAAAACTGCAAAGAACTAAGCAATTAACTTCTCAGTTATGAAGCAGAATGGGCCAATAAGTACTGATGATTTCAAGTATTTTTCCAGTTGGCCAATAACTCCCTATCTTTCAGTTGGCCAATAACTCTCCATTACAAGTAAATAATGACTAAGGTGTGGAAAACTGGTCCACCAAAAGGATTAAGAAACAGCATTGCAATGCTATGGCACATATTACGTACTTATTTACTCCTTGGCAGTACACCAAGTGTAGAGCCTTGGCCTTCTGGACAATCTCCGCCCACTCTTCTCTGCTGGCTGCCTTAGCTCTCCATCTTCTAACTCCCATTATTCTCAAGTCCTCCTCCACATTGTCAAACCATCTACTCCTTGGTCTGCCCCTTATATGGCACCCACCTGGTTTTCCGTCAAAAACTTTCTTGATTGTGCTGTTTTTATTTATTTATTTATTTACATGTCAAGTTCCATAGGACCAAATTGAGGAGAAAATCTCCAAGGTCATGGAACGTGGCAGTACATGAACTTACAACATAAAAGCAATAACAGATAAAAATAAATGTTCATGAACCTGAAAGAAAATCAGTCCATAAGTTTAAGCAAACGCTATCAGCATTACAATGAGAATCAGCATAATTTTTCAAGGAACTCCTTGACAGAATAGAAGGAGTGACCAATGAGGAAACTCTTCAGTTTCGATTTGAAAGCGCGTGGGTTACTGCTAAGATTTTTGAATTCGAGTGGCAGCTTATTGAAAATGTATGCAGCAGTATACTGCACACCTTTTTGCACAAGAGTTAAGGAAGTCCGATCCAAATGGAGGTTTGATTTCTGCTGAGTATTAACCAAGTGGAAGCTGCTTATTGTTGGAAATAAACTAATATTGGTAACAAGAAACGACAACAAGGAATATACATATCGAGAGGCCAATGTCAAAATACCCAGACTCGTGAACAGAGGTCAACAAGAGGTTCATGAACTCACACCACTTATTGCCTGAACCAAAAATATCCTTCTAGAATGGGAAGAGTTACCCCAAAACATAATACCATATGACATAAGTGAATGAAAATAAGCAAAGTAGACTAATTTACGTGTCGAAATATCACTCACTTTCGAGTAGTGAAAATGGCAGCATTAAGTCTTTGAACAAGATCCTGAACATGGGCTTTCCACGACAGCTTACTATCTATCTGAACACCTAGGAATTTGAACTGTTCAGTTTCACCAATCTTATGACCGTTCTGTCAGGTTAAAACGTCGGATTTTGTTGGATTGTGTGTTAGAAACTGTAAAAACTGAGTCTTACTGTGATTTAATGTTAGTTTATTTTCTACAAGCCATGAACTGAGGTCGTGTACTGCACTACTTGAACCCGAGTCAATGTTGCACACAACATCCTTTACTACCAAGCTAGTGTCATCAGCAAACAGAAATATTTTAGAGTTACCCATAATACTAGAGGGAATATCATTTATATAAATAAGGAACAGTGGTGGCCCCAACACTGATCCCTGGGGCACCCCCCAAACTTGACACTACCCCACTCAGATCCCACATCACAGCCGTTATCAACATTGTGAATAATAACCTTTTGCTGCCTGTTGCTAAAGTAAGAGGTGAACCAATTGTGAGCTACTCCCCTTATTCCGTAATGATCCAACTTCTGGAGCAATATTGTGAGATCAACACAGTCTAATGCCTTAGTTAAATTAAAAAATATGCCAAGCGTTCGAAACTTTTTTGTTTAGCCCATCCAGTACCTCACAGAGAAAAGAGAATATAGCATTTTCAGTTGTCAAACGACTTCTAAAGCCGAACTGTACATCTGATAGCAAATCGTGTGATATAAAATGATCAATTAACCTTACATACACAGCCTTTTCGATAACTTTTGCAAACACTGATGGCATAGAAATAGGTCTAAAATTTTCTACATTATCCCTTTCTCCCTTTTTATAAAGCAGATTTACTACTGAGTACTTTAAACGCTTAGGAAACTGACCATTCCTAAAGAAAAATTACAAATATGGCTAAATACAGGGCTAACATGTGCAGCACAGTACTTTAATATTCTACTAGACACTCCATCATAAGCATGAGAGTCCTTAGTCTTCAGTGATTTGATTATTATCTCAATCTCCCTCTTGTCTGTATCACAGAGGAGTATTTCAGACATCAATCTCAGAAAGGCATTTACTAAGAAATTTATATGATTTCCTGTAGAAACTAAATTTTTATTTAATTCACCAGCAATGCTCAGAAAATGGTTGTTAAATACTGTACATATATCTGATTTATCAGTAACAGATATATTATTACTGCGAACTGACTTTATATCATCAACCTTGTGCTGCTGACGAGACACTTCCTTCACGACTGACCATATGGCTTTAATTTTATCCTGTGAATTAGCTATTCTATTTGCATACCACATACTTTTTGCCTTGCTAATAACATTTTTAAGCACCTTACAATACTGTTTGTAATGGGCCACCGTAGCTTGATTGTGACTACTTCTAACATTTTGATATAATTCCCACTTTGTTCTACATGATATCCTTATCCCACTAGTCAGCCAACCAGGCTGTCCATTACTGCTAGTACCCCATTTAGAATGTTCTAATGGAAAGCAACTCTGAAAGAGAATGAGAAATGTGTTATGGAAAGCATTGTATTTATCATCTATATTATCGGCACTATAAACATCTTGCCACTCTTGTTCCTTGACAAGTTTTGAAAAACTCTCTATTGCTGTTGGATTAACTTTCCTACATAGTTTGTAATTAAATACGACATTGGTTTGAGTACAAAAACCTTTTAATGTTAAAATTTGTGCATCATGGTGTGAAAGGCCATTGACCCTTGTACTAACAGAATGCCCATCTAGTAATGAAGAATGAATAAAAATATTGTCTATGACTGTGCTACTATTCCCCTGCAACCTAGTTGGAAAAAACACAGTTTGCATCAGATCATATGAATTTAAGAGATCTACCAACATCCTTTTCCTTGCACAATCATGTACAAAATTAATATTGAAGTCACTACATATAACTACTTTCTTGTATTTCCTACAAAGTGAATCAAGAACCCTCTCTAGCTTAAGCAAAAATGCTCTGAAGTCAAAGTTAGGGGCCTATAAACAACAGCAATTAGAAGTTTAGTTTCACTAAATGCAACTAATGCTGCACAACTTTCAGATATCTGTTCAATGCAGTGTCGTGATACGTCTGTGTACTCAAATGAAATACTGTTTTTTACTTACAGAGCCACTTCCCCACCCTGCAAGGAACTCCTTGAGAAACAGCCAGCTAATCTGTAGCCTGGTAAAGGAAGCCTCTGAATTATCAAATTATTTAAGTGGTGCTCTGATATACCAATAATTTCAGAGTTAACATCAATTAGCAGTTCACTAACTTTATCTCTAATACCTCTTATATATTGATGAAATATGCTAATTCCTTCTCTACTTGGAAACATTACATCCTGTGGAGGTAAGCCCTTAGTTAGAGGCACTTTAAGCAGGTATACCTATCAGCTGACTTCAGTCTTAAAAAGATGCAGCTCTAACACCAACTACTACAGGAATTATTCCATGAGTGATACCACCACCACCACCACCACCACCACCACCACCACCACCACCACCCACTACACTGTCACCTATAAGCTTAGCCAGCCTCCCCTTCCCATACCTATTGAGGTGCAGGCCATGCCTAGTGAAACACCATCTACTGATAGACCCAACTGGCACCACTGAGATGTGATCCATGCCCTCCGCTATCAGTGCCCTCCCCAGCCCCACATTAATGCGCTTAACAGCCGCATTAAGGTAAGGCAGATCATGACGCTGAAGCAGTTGCACGAAATGCACATTAGTGCCACCAGTTTGAGTAGCTATCTTAACCAAGTCACCACTGACATCATATTCCCCGTCCCTATCGAGACTGTTCCCTGCTCCACCCACTATCACTACCTGATCCTCTTTAGTAAAATTCTTACATAACTCCCCTATGCTTTCAGTCACCTGAGCCAATCCTGCATTAGGTTTCACAATGCTGGTGACCTGTTACTCACTCCCCAACACTTCCTGCAACTTCTGGCCCACACCTCTAAAGTGGGAACTACCTAGCAGCAGAACCTTCTTTCTGCTAGACTTTTCAACTAACCTAGGCCTCCTAATTGCTGAGGACTGCTGCAAGTTACCTACATCTACGGCTAAACGAGGCTCCTCTCCACTCAACTCTGACAGTTGGTCGTATCTACTGCATGTATGCAAAGTAAAACTGTCTGAATACCTCCTCTTCCTAGCTACCCTTCTTGCCAACTGCCAGTTCCCATTCCCCACCACCCTTCACCCTCCTCAACCTATCTAGTTCCTCCTTTGTGCATTGTAACTGCACCTGAAGGTCACAGATCTTGCACTCCTGCTCCTCTATTGACTTCTTTCTACTACAGATTCTACATTCCCAGGAGAGGATCTCCCTAAAATGACCACTGGCTTCCCCACTGCATTCCCCCCAATGAAAATACTTTGAACAAATCCCACACGGTAATCCACTACTCACAAACCTATGACAGAGCCCACACTTTTCACTCATGGTAAAAATTTTACAGTTACTCAAAATGCTCTCCACCATTCTTTCTACATGTTCCAACCAATGTAGTCTGTTACTCTTTATTTCTGTCATGATATTTGGCTTGTCGTATAACTCTCTGATCTTCTTATTATTTCTGATTTGCCAAAACCTCCTATTGTTGACTTTTCTTAAGTTTCTTCCTTTCCCATCTTTGTAACAACTCCTCGTCATTTTGCATCATTGCCCAAGTTTCTGAACTGAACATCACGACAGGTCTCTCTACTGTACAGTACACTGTCAGCTTCAGATTCCTACTAAAGCTTCTTGCTTCAAATATGAAACGTGAAAGACACAAAGCAGCAATCCTGGGAGGAACACTGTTTAATAGAGTGACGCAAGAACTTGCATATACAGATCTTATTGATTTGTCATCCAGGAGGAAACAGGGCCCGGAAGAAAAGGTTGAAAAATTAGAAAGATATGGAGTGGAGATGGGGCTGACAATTAATCAGACAAAGACAAAGTATGGCGTGTTGGTGAAACAAAATTATGTAATAACATTATTGAGACCGAAATTATACCTGAGGTAGCTAGATTGTGGATTCCACCATCTCCACTTTACTTTTGTAGGAAGAGGAGTGTATTCTGACTAGCCTAGACACAGTGAACAAAAGATCATGGGAATTTCAGATCTGACAAACGTGATCCCACACTAAATAAAAACCACAATGCTGCTTACTTGTATGTAAACAAAAATTCATAACATATAGAGCTTTTACTCTGTCACCCACTCAACCTCCACAACAGCCTAGTCCATCCCTATGCCACTCACAATCCCAACCTCTTGCCACAGTAATCATATCCCTGTGGAAGACCCAGGTGCAAGACCTGTCCAATCCACCCACCCAGCACTTCCTGTTCCAGTACTGACAAAGGCTTAACCTACCCCATCAGCGGCCAGACCACCTGTGAAAGTATCAGTGTCATATATCAGCTCTGCTGCAATCATTGCACAGCTTCTTATATTGGTATGATTACCATTCAGCTGTCCACAAGGATGAACAGCCACCATGGAACTGTGGCCAAGAGCATAGCAGACCAGCCTGTGGTGAAAGGTGCAGCTGAACATAACATGCTTGATTGCAACGGCTGATACACTATGGAAGCCATCTGGATCCTCCCCAGCACCACCAGCTTTTCCTAAAGTGCACAGATGGGAGTTATTATTAAAATATATTCTCCACTCCCGAAATGATCCCGGCCTCAACCTATGGTAACCTACTGTCGCAGCACCCTCGACCCGAGAGTCTCCACCCCATCTGTCCTGTCACTTCCTCCCTATTCTCATCCCTTCTTTATGTGCCACCCTCTGCAATCAAACCCACCCATCTTTTGCCAAGACGGGAAATGACACCTCATGAGAATTCCAGGCCACTGAACGTCCCATAAGATCTACATCCACATCTATATATGCTTCACAAACCACCATGAAGTGCATGGTAGAGGGTACATTCCATTGTACCAGTTATTAGGGTTTCTTCCTGTTCCATTTACATATGGAGTGTGGGAAGAATGATTGTTTGAATGCCTCTGTGCATGCAGTAATTATTCTAATCTTATCCTCATTATGCCTGTGTAAGCAATACGTAGGGGGTTGTAGTATGTCCCTAGAGTAATCATTTAAATCTGGTTCTTGAAACTTTGTTAATAGACTTTCTCAGGCTAGTTTAAGTCTCTGTTCAAGAGTCTGCCATTTCAGTTCCTTCAATATCTATGTGACACTCTCCCCTGGATTAAACAAACCTGTGACCTTTCGTACTTCCCTTCTCAGTATACATTCAATATACCCTGTTAATCCTATCTGGTACGGGTCCCACACACTTGAGCAGTATTGTAGGATAGATTGCACAAGCAATCTCTTTAGTAGACTGATTGCACTTCTCCAGTATTCTACCAACAAAACCAGTCTACCATCTGCTTTACCTACAAATGAACCTATGTGATCATTCCATTTCATATCCCTACAAAGTGTTACACCCAGGTATTTGTATGAGTTGGTCCATTACAACAGTGACTAATTGATATTACAGTCATATGATACTACATTTTTTCCTGAAGTACAAGTCAAATGGGAAAAGAGAGATACTGGAGGACCTTAAAAAATATGAGAATTGTTTTGTTTGTTAGATCAGAACTGACAGCTATCTAATTGAAGGGAAGATGATTATGATGATAGTTGTGGTGGTGGTGGTGGTGGTGGTGGTGGTGGTGATGGTGATTATGATGATGATGATGTTTTGGGATTGTGCCTGGGATATTATCATTTCTTTTTCCAGTATTTCAGCTATGGATGAAAATAGCCATTGTCGAGGAGTATCACCAAGTGACCTCTGAGTGTGATGTATGTCTGTTTACTCCTTGGGATGTCAATGCAGTGAAATGAAGTGGGTCAGAATGCACTAAACACTGTTTACAAATAAAAATGATAGATGAAACATAAAAATTCGTAATGATTATGCCTCTGGTGATGGTTATTCATATTGTTTGGGGGTGCAGACTTAGAACAAAAATTCCTATGAGAGCAGCCTGTATGATATGAGTGAATTCCATGTTGTTGTTGTTGTCTTCAGTCCTGAGACTGGTTTGATGCAGCTCTCCATGCTACTCTATCCTGTGCAAGCTGCTTCATCTCCCAGTACCTACTGCAACCTACATCCTTCTGAATCTGCTTAGTGTACTCATTTCTCGGTCTCCCTCTACGATTTTTACCCTCCACGCTGCCCTCCAATGCTAAATTTGTGATCCCTTGATGCCTCAAAACATGTCCTACCAACCGATCCCTTCTTCTAGTCAAGTTGTGCCACAAACTTCTCTTCTCCCCAATCCTATTCAATACCGCCTCATTAGTTATGTGAACTACGCATCTAATGTTCAGAATTCTTCTGTAGCACCACATTTCGAAAGCTTCTATTCTCTTCTTGTCCAAACTATTTATCGTCCATGTTTCACTTCCATACATGGCTACACTCCAAACAAATACTTTCAGAAACGACTTCCTGATACATAAATCTATATTCGATGTTAAAAAATTTCTCTTCTTCAGAAACGCTTTCCTTGCCATTGCCAGTCTACATTTTATATCCTCTCTACTTCGACCATCATCAGTTATTTTACTTCCTAAATAGCAAAACTCCTTTACTACTTTAAGTGTCTCATTTCCTAATCTAATTCCCTCAGCATCACCCGATTTAATTTGACTACATTCCATTATCCTCGTTTTGCTTTTGTTAATGTTCATCTTATATCCTCCTTTCAAGACACTGTCCATTCCGTTCAACTGCTCTTCCAAGTCCTTTGCCGTCTCTGACAGAATTACAATGTCATCGGCGAACCTCAAAGTTTTTACTTCGTCTCCATGAATTTTAATACCTACTCCAAATTTTTCTTTTGTTTCCTTTACTGCTTGCTCAATATACAGATTGAATAACATCGGCCAGAGGCTACAACCCTGTCTCACTCCTTTCCCAACCACTGCTTCCCTTTCATGCCCCTCGACTCTTATGACTGCCATCTGGTTTCTGTACAAATTATAAATAGCCTTTCGCTCCCTGTATTTTACCCCTGCCACCTTTAGAATTTGAAAAAGAGTATTCCAGTCAACATTGTCAAAAGCTTTCTCTAAGTCTACAAATGCTAGAAATGTAGGTTTGCCTTTTCTTAATCTTCCTTCTAAGATAAGTCGTAAGGTCAGTATTGCCTCACGTGTTCCAACATTTCGACGGAATCCAAACTGATCCTCCCCGAGGTCTGCATCTACCAGTTTTTCCATTCGTCTGTAAAGAATTCGCGTTAGTATTTTGCAGCCGAGGCTTATTAAACTGATAGTTCGGTAATTTTCACATCTGTCAGCACCTGCTTTCTTTGGGATTGGAATTATTATATTCTTCTTGAAGTCTAAGGGTATTTCGCCTGTCTCATACATCTTGCTCACCAGCTGGTAGAGTTTTCTCAGGACTGGTTGTCCCAAGGCCGTCAGTAGTTCTAATGGAATGTTGTCTACTCCGGGGGCCTTGTTTCGACTCAGGTCTTTCAGTGCTCTGTCAAACTCTTCACGCAGTATCATATCTCCCATTTCGTCTTCATCTACATCCTCTTCCATTTCCATAATATTGTCCTCAAGTACATCGCCCTTGTATAAACCTTCTATATACTCCTTCCACCTTTCTGCCTTCCCTTCTTTGCTTAGAACTGGGCTGCCATCTGAGCTCTTGATATTCATACACTTGGTTCTCTTCTCTCCAAAGGTCTCTTTAATTTTCCTGTAGGCAGTATCTATCTTACCCCTAGTGAGATAAGCTTCTACATCCTTACATTTGTCCTCTAGCCATCCCTGTTTAGCCATTTTGCACTTCCTGTCGATCTCATTTTTGAGACGTTTGTATTCCTTTTTGCCTGCTTCATTTACTACATTTTTATATTTTCTCCTTTCATCAATTAAATTCAATATTTCTTCTGTTACCCAAGGATTTCTAGCAGCCCTCGTCTTTGTACCTACTTTATCCTCTGCTGCCTTCACTACTACATCCCTCAGAGCTACCCATTCTTCTTCTACTGTATTTCTTTCCCCTATTCCTGTCAATTGTTCCCTTATGCTCTCCCTGAAACTCTGTACAACCTCTGGTTCTTTCAGTTTATCCAGGTCACATCTCCTTAATTTCCCACATTTTTGCAGTTTCTTCAGTTTTAATCTACAGGTCATAACCAATAGATTGTGGTCAGAGTCCACATCTGCCCCTGGAAATGTCTTACAACTTAAAACCTGGTTCCTAAATCTCTGTCTTACCATTATATAATCTATCTGATACCTTTTAGTATCTCCAGGGTTCTTCCACGTATACAACCTTCTTTCATGATTCTTAAACCAAGTGTTAGCTATGATTAAGTTGTGCTCTGTGCAAAATTCTACTAGGCGGCTTCCTCTTTCATTTCTTAGCCCCAATCCATATTCACCTACTATGTTTCCTTCTCTCCCTTTTCCTACACTCGAATTCCAGTCACCCATTACTATTAAATTTTCGTCTCCCTTCACTATCTGAATAATTTCTTTTATTTCATCATACATTTCTTCATCATCTGCAGAGCTAGTTGGCATATAAACTTGTACTACTGTAGTAGGTGTGGGCTTCGTATCTATCTTGGCCACAATAATGCGTTCACTATGCTGTTGGTAGTATCTTCCGCATTCCTATTTTCCTATTCATTATTAAACCTACTCCTGCATTACCCATATTTGATTTTGTGTTTATAACCCTGTAGTCACCTGACCAGAAGTCTTGTTCCTCCTGCCACCGAACCTCACTAATTCCCACTATATCTAACTTTAACCTATCCATTTCCCTTTTTAAATTTTCTAACCTACCTGCCCGATTAAGGGATCTGACATTCCACGCTCCGATCCGTAGAACGCCAGTTTTCTTTCTCCTGATAACGACATCCTCCTGAGTAGTCCCCGCCCGGAGATCCGAATGGGGGACTATTTTACCTCCGGAATATTTTACCCAAGAGGATGCCATCATCATTTAATCATACAGTAAAGCTGCATGTCCTCGGGAAAAATTACGGCTGTAGTTTCCCCTTGCTTTCAGCCGTTCGCAGTACCAGCACAGCAAGGCCGTTTTGGTTAATGTTGCAAGGCCAGATCAGTCAATCATCCAGACTGTTGCCCCTGCAACTACTGAAAAGGCTGCTGCCCCTCTTCAGGAACCACACGTTTGTCTGGCCTCTCAACAGATACCCCTCCGTTGTGGTTGCACCTACGGTAGGGCCATCTGTATCGCTGAGGCACGCAAGCCTCCCCACCAACGGCAAGGTCCATGGTTCATGGGGGGGGGGGGGTGAATTCCATGTACTATCTAATTGTAACTCTCATCTCAACTAACTAGACTGACTTCTAGTCATATTTCCAATGCCTCTACAGGGTGATTTTTTTTCCACTGTGTGCAAACTTTAGGGATTGATCAATGAGAGGATACAGAACAAAGAATGCACTTATATCTGAAAATGCATGGTTTCCATGCTAGAGACCATTTATTCAATCATACTTTGTTGCAGACGCTGCAGACTAATAATGCTGTACCATGCAGCCATAGTTTCAGTATGTGTGGTTTCGTCCTAGGGGGTGGTACCATTGCTCGTATGTCATGTTCTAGTGCCCTCTCCTGCCATAGTAATTGGTAATGTTGCATGTGATTCACTTCTCTTGCTGACTCTCCGTGTAGTGGATGTGATACAGCATTGTACACAATGGTTCCATATTCAAACATAGAGCTTGCTGACATGGTGTTTACTTACGGAGAGGTGAATGGCAATGGACAATGGGCAGCAAGGTTGTATCAGGCTGAGACAGGGTTGTTTCAGGAGGCAGTAAATCATGATCAATGTAACCAAAATGGTCAGACACCAGACTTGAAGGAAAATGTGATTAACACTATGGAAGATAACTGCCATATCAGTACCAGACAGTTAGCCTGCCAGTACATGGTAAGCCAGATGACAGTGTGGAACAAATGCTACTACCCTTGTCACTGACAGCATGTGCAGGGCTTACTAGTGACAGACCTTCCACACCAGGAGAAATTTTGTCACTGGTTTCTTCATCAGGCAACCACAATTCTGGGGTTTGTGTCATCCATCCTATTCACAGATGTCACCACCTTTATGCAGAGAGGTATCTTCAACGTTCATAACAGTCATCTGTGGTATAGTGTGCAGGACCCCCATGGTATGGTGACAGTGAATCATCATCAGTGCAGCCTGAATGTATGGGCCAGGAAAATTGGTGACGATATTTTGGGACCAGTCTTCCTTCCATGTCGCCTAACAGGCCAGGACTATCAGCATTTCTTGCAGGTGACTTTGCCCCTCCCTCCCCCCCCCCCCCCCATTCTGGAAGCGTCATTGATGATTTGAAGGGTTATGTGGGTGCTACATGGTTGTGCTACAGTCCCCTTTGCCATTAATGTGTGGACACATCTCAGTCATGTCTTCCCTGGTCAATGGGTCAGACGAGTTGGTCCATTGCATGGCCTGCTCATTCACTGAATCTCAACCCATGTGATTTCTGGTCATGGGGGCATCTCAAAAGTATCATGTATGTGGAACCCATTCCAGATGTGTAGATACTGGGGCAGGATATTCATACTGCCTGTGACACTGTTCAGATGCAGCCTGACAAGTATGAACCTGCGAGACAGAACATACTGCTGCATATACACATATGTGTTGTGGCAAATGGACCCCATTTTCAACACATTCTGTAACTGTGGCTGCATGGTACAATGTGTATTAGACCACAGTCTCTGTAACAAAGTATGATTGAATGAATGGTCTCTAGCATGGAAACCATGCATTTTGAGACATAAGTTCATTAGAACTTCTTTGTTCAATAACCTCTCACAAAGTCACAAAAAGATATTGTTGTGACCAGTTTCTTCCATTACAGACTTTGCTTCATCTGGAATTGTTTTTCATTTCTCTCCTCATTCTGTCTGTTCTGTTTCCTTCATGGCTGCACTTAACATAGCATAATTTATACAATATGGATTTATAGTGTCCAACTGCATTGAAGATCCCATTTTCTGCACAATATTTTGAGGATTGAGTTGTCATCTTTATCAGATGGTGTGTGGGATAGCATGTAATAGATGTCCCTGAGTGATTCACTGATCTACTGTGAAGCAAATAGTAACAATCAAAATGATAGGACATCTAAAAATGCATCTTCTAAAGGGTTTTTTAGACTCTTGTACCACGAGGAAGCAAGAGAGAGGATGTTGTTATGGGTGACCTCTTTCTACAACACAAATGCACACACGGATTAATATGATTCTTTATTTACATGAACATTTACTTAACTCGAATAGAGTCCATGTTCTGTGGTACAAGCTCGTCAGTAACAGTCCTCTTACATCTGGTCGCTATGTACTGTTGGAGCCTGTGACTTGAACTGAGCCCACAGAGCAATATGCTGACAGATGCCAACGGGAATGAGTGAGTCAGTGAGACCCTTCGGTCAGTGGCGGCAGCCTAAATATATGCTGTCAAGAGGGCGTTGGTGACATGTTGCTTGTCAGTGAGTCTCTGGCCTCTCTTGAGATAGCTGCTCTTCATCCAATGCCTGTTATTGATCTTTGCACTACGTCTTTGTTGACCAGTGTGCTGGTAACAGCTTACACAAGCACAGATTCTCTAATTACTGATCAACATCACTAGTAGTGTACTTACACTGGTTAGCCAAAACATTATGATCACTGCCCACTGCAAAATTGAATAGTGGCTGTTGACATAGCAGGCCTGTGTCATGATAAAGAATGTATAGGCATATCAGTGCAGCAGAGACCAGTTGAAGGCAAATGAGGAATCCACTGACATAAGCGATTTGACAAAGGGCAGATTGTTGTGGTGTGGCACCTGGGAATGAGCATCTTGCAAACAGTGAAACTAGTTGTTTGTCCATGTACTGCCATGAGCATCTATGGAAAGTGGTCGAGGGATGATGAAATAACAAGTAGGCAACAAGGTGTTGCATGCCCATTCCCCATGATATAATATGGAGGATAGAGCCTTCATAATTTTTAAAACATGGAGGCAGTATTTTGTGACAGAGCCGACAACAGAGAACAATTCTGATACAGGCACAAGTATTGTAGGGCACACCCTTCAGCATTCATAGTTAAACATGGGGCTCCACAGCAGATAACCCTTACATGTTTCCATGTTGACTTATCGACATGATCAGTTCTGATTGCAGAGGGTATGAGATCATCAAGAGTGACCATGAATTAACAGAAACTTCTTGTCTGATCAGATGAATCATTTTTCTAGTTACACCAGGTAAATGGTCTTACCTGGATACACTTTCATTCAGATGAACAGTTACTTGAACATGCAACATGCCATAGACACAGGCTGGAGGGGGACATTCACCTGGGCTTCCATGGGACATGCGGTAGTAACTTCTGGTGTCATAATATCTGTGGACTGTGTGAACATTATTGCTGATTACCTGTGTCCCTTCACACTTAACGTCTTTCACAACAGCAATGGCATCTTCCAGAAAGGATGACTTTCCATGTGCTGCACTGGTTTGAGGAGCATAATACAGAACTTACATTGATGTCTTGTCTGGCCACACAATTCTTCTGATCTGAATGCAACTTTACACATCTGGGATACTTTTGGGTAACAACCTGCCACCACAAACCACCGGCCTATAATGTATGGGAATTGTGTGACCTGTGCATAGGCATCTGGTGTAACATACCACCAGAAAACTATTGAGGACTTATTGAATCCAAGCTACACAGAACTGCTGCTGTATTATGTTCCAAAGTTGAACCAACATGCTATTAAGCAGGTGGTCATAAGGTTTTGGCTTAACAGCATCCGTGGAGTTAATATGTTTATGTTTTGTAAATATCAGAAATTACTTCTTTTTTTCAGAGCCACAGATCCCCAACTCAAATGAAATTTTGTCAAGAAATGCTACTTCTTTATACCTGCATCTGCCTTCCTGGCCAGATGGAGGTTGTCCCATGCTGTATTTTGTTATTGAGTATCGTGTTTTGGGTAGTGCCAGTGAGTGGATTTTGGTAGATAACAATGCAGCTAGTAAAAATGTCCTAATTGGGGATCTACAGCCTGGAACCTGGTACCAACTGAGAATCACAGCTCACAATAATGCTGGATCAGTGAGAGTGAATTTCAAGATTGCCACAACAACTATAACAGGAGGTAAGGAAAACACAAGATTGAGGCAAACATAAGATCCTCTATATGACCTAAATTCAGAAAATTACAGTTGCAGTTGCTATCTTTTCAATGAGCACTTTAGATCTTCCATATATTAAATCAGCAATTTTCTTTTAAAAAGGATGAATACAAAAAGGCAGTGACTTATTCTCTCTTTACCAGCGACTGTATCTCCAATTCAAGAAAGTCAAACACACACAGTTCACTTCTATGAAGATGTGTATATAATAGTGCCATCAGTGTGCTCAGCAGTCTTGTTGCTCTGTGCTGCCTCTCTTGCATACATCACAGCCCATAAAAGGTAGGCAGAATACAGCACTTATATAAAATTCATATAACTTTCAACTCATTATTAAAATTTTGCTTTTACTTTCAAGGCACTGTCAAGAAAATCCAGAATTTAAAACAGGCCAAGGTGCACCAGAAAGTCCAAATTCTTGCAAAGCAGCTGCTGAAATGGACAACAAAAGAAATTTTCAGCAGATATATTCATCATCACCCACAAAAATGGATGACTGCCAAGCTGTGAGTCATCCAGACACTTCTTCTGGTAAGAAGAAATATTATTTGCACTAATTTTTCCATCTGTTCACAGTAGTGAATACTGCTTACTATAATTCAATTCAATTCAATTTATTGCTCATAACACATAATTTTACATCTTGTGAACCAAGTATGAAGTTTTTACAATTACAGTTTTTTTAGGTTACATTATTTCTTATTACATTTTAATTCATGATAAATTCAAATTATAAGGGCATTTTTGGATAAGCCACTGCTTGACCCACTCTTTAAAAGTAACCCCTGTCAATATCTTAACTTCATTTGGCAACAAGTTATTAAAAACAGCTCCTTTGACGTAGGGGCTTTTCACTGTTAAAGTTAATCTTCTGTTAACCTTATGAAAATCTTTTCTATGCCTTGTTACATAGTTGTGAATATCCATGTTTCTTTTTGTGATTTTAGTGTCTTCTTTCACGAGCGTTATAGTTTCTAGTATATACATGGCATAAACTGTGAAAATATTGTGTCTAATGAATAGGGGTTTGCAAGAAGTTCCTGATTTTACTTTTACTGTGATCTTCAAGAGTTGCTTCTGCAGTATGAAAACTCTTTTCATATTAATTTGGCATGTCCCACCCCTCAGAACTCTTCCATAAGACAAGAAATAGTACAGTCTTTAGGGTTTCAGAATTAAGATATGGTGCCAATCTTCTTAATGCATATAGACTGGGTGTTATTTTTTTACAGACATAATCAGCTTGCTGCTTCCATGAAAGTCGATCATCTATGAATAAACCCAAGACTTTACAATCTGTTTCATTGCTTCTGATTTTATTTACAATTGACTAGGAAGTGTTTGTAATGTTATCTGAACCTCATAACTGTTGGCTGATTATTCCTGATTCTAATTTCCTGACTTCTTTGCGGTACTTATATTTGTACTGCTTGTAGAGTTCTTTATGTAATTCTGAGTTAGACAGTCTGTGTAACATATACATGTTTTCCATTTTTGCTTTCAGATCTTTTGTTTTAAAATCTGATGGCACAGGTTTTGATTTTGAAGGTTGATTTTTCTGGATACTCACTTTTTTTAATGTTGTGACTCTATTCAAGTGCTCAGTCATAATTTTTGTGAACATGCTCCATTTATTGTTGACACCAATGGTAGTCATAACTGACTCTCATGATTCCTGTCTTAAACTGTGTCTTAGTGTAGCAATAAAGAATTTATAAATTGGTCATTGTCTAAGAGACTAGTTATACCCACTCAATGATAAATATTTCTCATTTCACCTGTGCAAACCTCGGTGAATATAATCTTCAAACCACAAGGATTACCTGGTTGAAGGGCTCCTCCAGTTTTCAAATACGTCTATCTACAAGCCATGCCACAGTGACCCCATTTCAGAAATTCAGCAGGCTCTCCAGTCTCTTCTCACATTCTAAGGGCCATCCCAGAACCCCTCCCCAGAGTCTATGTCTTTCCTCACCCCTCCCACTTCACACACTCCTAACTTCTACATGCTTCCTAAAGTTCATAAACTCAACCCCCAGGATGCCCTGTTGGGACTACTTACTGTGCCTCCATTGAGATAATCTATACTCTCATAGACTAGCACCATGAGGCTACTCCCCACAATCTACTCATATAAATAAAAGATAACAACAATTTCTTCCACTGACTCTCAAGTTTCTGTTCCTTTACCATACAATGCCCTACTCATCACAACAAGTTTCATCTTTTCCCGTACCACTCACTAATAGAGTGAGGGAAAAACGACTGTCTGTATGCCACTATATGAGCCCTGATTTCCCAAATATTTTCTTCATGGTCCTTAAGTGAAATGTATGTTGGCAGCAGTAGGATCATTCTGCAGACTCAAATGCTGATTCTCTGAACTTTCTCAGTAGTGTTCTTTGAAATGAATGTCTTCTCCCCTCAAGGAATTTGCACTTGAGGTCCTGAAGCATATCCATAACACTTGCATGCTGATTTAACCTACTGTTAACAAATCTAGCAGCTTGCCTCTAAATTACTTCAATGTGTTTTTTTCAATTTGACCTGGTGCAGATTCCAAACACTTGACCAGTACTCAAGAATAAGTCGCATTAGCTTCCTATACGTGGTCTGTTTTACAGGTGAACTACACTTTCCTTAAATTCTCCTAATAAACTGAAGTTAACCATTCACGTGCCCTACCAGAATCCTCACATGCTCTTTCCATTTCATATCACTTCACAATGTTATGTCCAGATATTTAAACAATGTGACTGTGTCAAACAGGACACTACTAATGCTATATCTGAACATTACGGGTTTATTTTTACTCCTCATCTACATTAACTTACATTTTTCAACATTAAGAGCCAGCTGTGATTCATCACACCAACTAGAAATTTTGTCTAGGTCATCTTGTATCAAGCTAAAGTCACTATCTTCAATACCTTCCTGTACACCACAGCATCGTCAGTGAACAACCACAAATTGCTGCGCACCCTCTCTGCCAGATCATTTACGTACATAGAAAGTAGCAATGGTCCTATCACATTTCCCTGGGCACTCTTGATGTTAACCCCTTTCTCCAATGAACACTCATCATTGAGGACAAAACACTGGACTGAGTGAGGTGGTGGAGTGGTTATCACAGTGGACTCATATTCAGGGGGATGACGGTTCAAACCCATGTGCAGCCATCCTGATTTAGGTTTTCCTTGATTTCTCTAAATCGCTTCAGGCAAATGCTGGGAGGGTTACTGTGAAATGGCATGGCCATTTTCCTTCCCTGTCCTTCCCTAATCTGAGCTTGTGCTCCACCTCTAATGACCTCATTGTCGACGGAACATTAGTGTTTAATGTCCTCCTCCACAAAATACTGGGTTCTATAACTTAAGAAGTCTTTGAGCCAGTCACATATCTGGGAGCCTATTCCGTATGTATGCACCTTTGTTAGCAGTCTGCAGCACAAATGCTTTTCAAAAGTCTAGAAGTATGAAATCTCGCTGTTGTTCTTTATCCATAGTTCACAAAATATCATGTGAGAAAAGAGCAAGCTGAATTTTGCATGAGCGATGCTTTGTAAAGTCATACTGATTCGTGGACATGAGCTTTTTTGTCTGTAGGAAATTTATTGTGTTCAAACTCAGAATATCCTCTAGAATTACACAGCAAACTGAAATTAAGAATATTTGTCTGTAATTTTACAGGTCCTTTCTTTCATACTTCTTACATACAGGAATCACCTGAACTTTTTTCCAGATGCTTGGCACTTTATGCTGGTTGAGAGACTCATGATAAATGCAAACTAAGTAAGAGGCCAGTGATGTAGAGTACTCCTTGTAAAAGTGAATTGGGATTCCATCCAAACTGACAACTTATTTGTTTTCAACTCTTTCAGTCGTTTCTCTATGTCAGGGATGCTTATTACTATGTCATCCAAAATGGCTGTGAGCACTATGGGACACTATGTCATCCATATGGGACTCTGTGTGGTGGTCAAACGACATTACGTTTGTATGATTCTCCTGTGTGAATGATTTTTGAAATGTGGAATTTAAAACTGCGAACTTCCTTCATTATCTTCCACTGGCAAACTAGACTCGTCAACGAGTGACTGGAGGGAGGCCTTAGATTCACTTAACAAGTTTAGATATGACCAGAATTTTTCTGGATTCTCTATGAGATCTTTAGCCAAGGTATGAGTTATGATATGAGCATGGCTCTTTTCACAGATCTTTACTAATCTTTGCCTGTTGTCATTTGTGTGACCGAGAGTGCAACGGTCATTGCTTCCTCAGCATTTTACTCATTTCATTATTAAGCCGCAATGTATCTTTTCCATCCTAATCCAGTTACTAGGCATATTCTTGTCCAGAAAACGATTTACAATCTGTTTAAACTTTGCCCATAATTCCTCCATATCCACCATTCTGCAACTAAATGATTGCAGTTCATTGTCTAAGTGAGATGCTAACAACTGCTTATCTGCTCTTTCTAGCAGAAGGACTCTCTTAGCCCTCTTGACTGATTTATTAACTTTCGACCTCATGATCACTAATCCCCGTCCCGATACTGACACCATCGATAAGATCCAGTACGTTTGTAGCTACAAGGTGCAGGATACTTCCATTGCATGTGGGCTGCCGAACTAGATGCTCAAGACAGTTTTCAGAAGACTTGTTCAAAAGTACTTCACAAGAATGTATGTCTGTATTCTGTGCAATGAAGCCAAACATGTTCCAGTCTAGATTAAAGTTGCCACCAATTAGTATTGCATGATTTGGGTATTTATGCACAAATAACCATAGACTTTCTTCGAATGACTCTAGAATCATAACAGCAAAGTCAGGCATTCAGTAAAAACATCTGACAGTTATCTTGCTTTCACTTAGACCTGTTATGCGCTACCAGATGCTTCACCACCACACTCAATTTCAACCTCAGTGGAGACAATATTTTTGTCAACTGCAATGAATGCTCCACCTCCTGAGGTGTCTAATATGTCTTCCCGATAAACAATCCAAGTCTTACTAAATATCTCAGAGCATTTTACTTCGAGTTTTAGCTGTCTCTCAGTCCCAAGAATAAACTGAGGTTGAGAATTTTCCTGGAAGGCAGTAAATTCGGCGACTTCATTACAAAATACCGTGACAGTTTACTGATAAATTTTTACAGCCAAAGTGTCTTTACTCTGAAGACAGTCTAATTTCTGTATATGCGTATTGATTGGTGAGTGTTCATGAGAATGTCTCAAACCTGCTGCCTAGCCTAAAAAAAAAAAAAAAAAAACCATTTGCGCTCCAAAAGTACTCTGCCACCCGAGTAGCTGTTTCCTTCGTGTAGTGCACCCCTGACATATTAAGGGGAGTCCTACAAATCCCTACCCAATAACACAGGTCCAGAAATCTGCAGCCAAGACCATCACAGAGACAATGAAGCCTTTGATTGGGACCCTCCACTCATCCCCAAACCAATGGGCCCCAATCACAACTCCGGGTACAATGCCGCAAATTGTGAGCTCTGCTTAAACTCTGCAAGTGAGGCCAGCAGTCTTCACCTCCTCATCATCCACCTGTAAGAATTGGGGATGGCCACAGATCCAATGTGACAGGTACTATTGGGGCCAACACGAGTCATAACTTTCAGACGACTTCACCCTGTATGCTCGTCAGCTACAGGCGAGGCCACCTCCACACTTCAAATGAGGCAATTTGGCAGAAATACCAAGTGCACAGTGTCTTTCTTTCAGTGCTGAATGCTATCCTCCACAGCAGCTCCATAACGTGCCTAACATTGGAGCTCCCAATAACTAGCAAGCCCCTGCCCCCATGTTCCTGGTCGAACCCTGCTGAGGGTAGGCTGAATAGGCGAGGCCATATAACCAGTGTCCACATTAGGCCTCAATCTGGAGTGATGCGAATGCCTTACCTCCCTCCTCTCATCCTGTGGGTCCACTGTGTTGGGTACACTAGAAGGTGCCTCAGCAATAGAGCCCAGGGTGAAACAAGCAATACCTGCAGTGTCCCATGCGATGCTCCAGAATCTCTGCCACCACTATGCTGCGAGGAGTTAGCCTGAAGGCCAATTATTGTAGTCAAAACCATATTCAACTGTTTTAAACTGCTCCCAACTCCTCCTGCATCTGCACACATCCTAGCAGGACTAACAGAAGAGTCAGTGGTAAAAGTTGGCAGAAACTAGATAAGCAACTTGTTACCCTCCTGACCTGTAACACTGATACCTCAATGAACTATGTAACTGGCTGTTCAGAAAAATGACAGCTGAGCTACAGACTACCTGAATTTACACTCACATAAACAAAAAACAAGAAACTAAACTTCTTAAATACCAAATCACGCAAGCAATTAAACATAGACATACTGTTAAGGAAACACAGGAATAAATAATACATAGCTTGATGGCCTGGAGATGTGTCACAGGTGACAGCTGGCACCGAACTGAGTGCCTAACTGTGCTTACTACCATGGTCACTAGCCTCTAAGCAAACAGCTGAGTAACTACTGTGCTGTGCACTAATTGAATATACACTTACAAAACACGAGATTAAACTCTGAGAATCTGAGGCTGGAGGTCTACTGAATATTTACTATTTGCAAAGGTCGTTGAATCAAGTAAATAAAGCAACACTAGTGATTTCTGCAGCGGAAATCTACATTTGAAAGTAAACTCACTCAAGGCAAAAGATTGAGAAATTGCAAATTATAACTACTAAAAATCAGCTACTGTTCACTTCTTCTGCTCAAAAGTAACTTAGAAGAGCACTAAAGTAAACAATGTAAACAAACTGTGTACAATCGATAAGTTTTTGCTGCTGACCTCCACCGTGCTTTGAGGCTGGAGGTCATTGGCCATCTAGAGGAATCCCTCCTGACCACCCACAATCCCAAACACCTTGCCTGGTTCAGATTCAATGCAGACATGTTCATGATTAGGATTGAGGGCGAGGACACCCTATCCACATTCCTCCAGAACCTCAACACCTTCTCCTCCATTTGCTTCACCTGTTTCTCCTCAAACCAACAAACCACCTTCCATGATGTTGACCTCCACCTCAAATATGGTTACATTAGTACCTCCTTCCACCTCCTTCCTCTTTTGACACAGTACCACCCAGGACTGGAACTACTGAATTACATTGTCTACCAGGGCTTTAACTACCTCTCATCACCCCCTAAACTGAGGAATGTCCTACTGACTATTCTTTCCCATCCCTGTCACAGTTGTATTCTGCTGCCCGCTGAAGTTATATAATATCCTCATCCATTCCTACTCAACCCTGCCTCCCAACCCCTTTTCTCATGACTCATATGCCTGTAACAGATGTAGACGCAAGACCTGTCCCATACATCCTCGCATCACCACCTACTCAAGTCCGGACACGAGCATCACCTATCCCATCAAAGGCAGGGCTACCTGTGAATCCAGTCATCTGATCTATAGCTAAAGAGCAACCACTGTGCTGTACTCTACATGGGCATGACAACCAACAAGCTGTCTGTCCGCATGAGTGGCCACCGACAAACTGTGCCAAGAAGCAGCTGGACCACCCAGTTACTAAGCATGCGCCCAATACAGAATTCTTTGTTTCAGTGACTGCTTCACAGCCTGTGCCATCTGGATCCTTCCTATAAACAACAGCTCTTCTGAATAGTGCAGGTGGATATGCTACCTACCATATAGCCTACTTTCCTGTACCCCTCCTGGCCTCAACCTTCATTAGTCACCGACCCTCACCTACCTATACCCCTCTCTGTTCCCACTCCAGCACTACATAGCTTTCTATTCCACCAATGCATCTACAGTCTTTTTACTTCTCTCCTTTTCCAGACCCCTTCCCACCCCCCAATCCCTCCCCCCTCGGCCCTCCATCTAAGCTCCGGAATGCACCTATCTGCCTTACGCTCTTCCCACCTCATCTCTGTATGCTCCCACAAGTAGGACTTTACCACCCATCACCCCTACCCTACTATCCATCCATCCCAGAATTCTCATTACCCTCACCACCCAGATGGCCACAGCAGCCAGAGACACTGGTCATGTGTGTATGAGTTGCATTTGCGTGAATGTGTGTATGTTGTCTAATTCAGAAGAATACCTTGTGGCCAAATACTTACTTGTTTAGCAGTATTTATGTGGTGCCTGTTTGTAACTCAACATCTCCACTACATGGTTGAGTAGTGATCTATGCTTTTCATAGTATTATCAAACATAATTTTCACCACCTTAGCAATATCCAAATTTGCATCCTTTAAAATTATCTATCTGTGAAAAAACTTTTTTGTTATTTTGTAGATAACAGCAACAGATGAGTGGTATAGTGGGAGAAGCAGCAGCTTCTCTCAAAGTACTTTTTCTGCTAGTATACATAAACACATATAAAATAATCTAGGAGTAAAACTATGTGCCGGACCGAGACTCAAACTCAGGACCTTTGCCTTTCGCAGGCAAGTTCTCTACCAACTGAGCTACCCAAGCATGACTTACACCTCGTCCTCACAGCTTTACTTCTGCCAGTACCTCGTCTCCTACCTTCCAAAGTTATAGAAGCTCTCCTGCGAGTTCGAGTCTCGGTCTGGCACACAGTTTTAATCTGCCAGGAAGTTTCATATCAGCGCACACTCCGCTGTAGAGTGAAAATTTCATTCTAGAATCTAGGAATAATTCTGTTAATTATCAGTGTGGGTTAGTACTAGTCATGATTTGTTATCAGTATACTTTACAGAACCATCCTACAATGATTTCATGTTCCTGTTGTGTAGTTTGACTCACTCCACACACCCAAAGGCTCTCATTCATGATGGGATTTACAGAACATGATGTACGAGTGAGTGCATGAACGTTATTGTCAGGAAAGTAGTTCGCTACTCTGTTGTAAGACACCATCTTAAACAGAAAGAAAGGAGGGAGGTGAGTCTGTAACTGGAGGTAAATTACTTAAATCCACTTTTATAATGGATATTACTGGTGCATATTTGAGCCTTTGAAGCTCTGCAAACTGACTCAATGACCAATTACAAGTGTAACTCAAGGGGGCAACCATCAAGGCAGCACAAGTTATTTAAATATTTTAGTTGTAATTTCATTGCATCCAGAAGAGTTATTGCTTTTCAAACACTTAATTATTCTTGTGATCTGTTTAACACTTAATCTGACAAAACTGTCTTCCTCTGCCATATGGAGTCATTTGGATATCTTCCAGGCTGAGTGCACCCTGCCCCAGTCCTCCCACTAGGAAACCTCCAACTAGGAAATATACCTGACAGTATTAAGAACTGAGCTCAGGCATTTCGCATGACAGTTTGACATGTTGACTACTCAGTAACACAGGCAGGCTACCCATCCTTTCCATACTTCTACATCCAACCCCTCATTCCTTTCTGCTGATGAAGCATACAAGTGCTGAAAGCTAGGAACAGTGTTTTGCACTTTTAACTGTTTATCTGTCCAGCCATCTTGTCTCATTGTAAAAACTACATCAACTTGATCATACTTTTATGTGAATGGTTGTTTTCATGTAAATGATAATAATGTTGAAATTGGCCAGTAATGATGAATATTTTTTTTTGTTCAATAAAATGCAGCCATTGGATAAGCAGCTGCAGCAGCAAGTCGTATAACCCTAGCCTACTTGTTTGTTAGATAGTTTAATTAATTTCTTTGCGTGTTTTTGGGTACTTGCATTGTTTAATTCATATATTTCAGGCGTATTATAGTATTTGATAGTTGTAGCATCGCGCTTTAGTGTTTACTTCGTAGATTCTTATTTAAATTGCGTGTGAGTTTTGTATAGGAGGTGCAATTTCGAGTTTTAGTTACTGTAATCGTAAATTCAGCAGATTGTAGTGCAGTCGTTAGGCATTTGTACAGGTTAGTTGATACATTCTTTGCGTGTTTCGGTTGCGTTATCTAGGCACGGACTCGTGTTTTGGTAATTGTTGTTCAACATCGATTAGAATGGACAGGGACTGCGATTGCTGTGTTCAGATGAGGGCTGACTTGGCATCCCTTCGCTCACAGCTGCAATCGGCGCTGACTTCAGTCGCGCAGCTTGAGGCTGTTGCCAATGGGCACCACTGTGGGGAGCCGGACTTGGGTATCACGGGGATGTCAACCTCGTTCCGTCTGTCCCCAGATTGGTCTGCCGCTGTGGTTGCCCCGGTTGCTGCCCGCAGTGGGGCTGAGCCCTCGCCTGTGGTTGATTGGGAGGTCGTTCCAAGGCGTGGCAGGCAGCGAAAGGCGTCCCCGGAGGCTGATCAGAAAGCCTCCCCGGTGCGTCTGACAAACCGGTTTCAGGCACTGTCTCTGGCTGAGCCAGATGCAGCTGCCTACCCTGTTTCAGAGGATCATTCTCAGCCTTCAAGGTCCGGGCAATCGCAGAGGGTGGGCTTACTGGTAGTTGGGAGCTCCAATGTTAGGCGCCTAATGGGGCCCCTTAGGGATACGGTGGCTAAGGAGGGGAAGAAATCCAGTGTGCACTCCGTGTGCATTCTGGGAGGAGTCATTCCTGATGTGGAAAGGGTCCTTCCGGATGCCATGAAGAGCACAGGGTGCAGCCAGCTGCAGGTGGTGGCACATGTCGGCACTAATGAAGTGTGTCGCTTTGGATCTGAGGAAATTCTCTCTGGATTCCAGCGGCTATCTGATTTGGTGAAGGCTGCCGGTCTTGCTTACGAGATGAAGGCAGAGCTCACCATCTGCAGCATCGTTGACAGAACCAACTGCAGACCTTTGGTGCAGAGCCGGGTGGAGGGTCTGAATCAGAGGCTCAGACGGTTTTGCGACTGTATTGGCTGCAGATTCCTTGACTTGCGCCATAGGGTGGTGGGGTTTCGGGTTCCGCTGAATAGGTCAGGAGTTCACTACACTCAGCTGGTGGCTACACGGGTAGCGGAGGCTGTGTGGCGTGGACTGGGCGGTTTTTTAGGTTAGAAGGCCTCGGGAAAGTGCGGGATGGGCTGCAATGTCAAAGGGTGCTTGGCAATTACAGGACGTGCTTGGATCAAGGAACAGTCTGAATTATAGTTGTAAATTGTTGTAGTTGTGCTGGAAAAGTCCCTGAGCTTCAAGCGCTAATAGAAAGCACAGAAGCTGATATCGTTATAGGTACAGAAAGCTGGCTAAAGCCTGAAATAAGTTCTGCAGAAATTTTTACGAAGTCTCAGACGGTGTTCAGGAAAGATAGATTAGGCAGAATTGGTGGTGGAGTGTTTGTGTCTGTCAGTAGTGGTTTATCTTGTAGTGAAGTCGAAGTAGATACTCCGTGCGAATTGGTATGGGTGGAGGTTATACTTAACAGCCAATTTAAGTTAATAATTGGCTCCTTCTACCGCCCCCCAGACTCTGATGATACAGTTGCGGAACAGTTCAGAGAAAGTTTGAGTCTCGTAACAAATAAATACCCCACTCATACGGTTATAGTTGGTGGGGACTTCAACCTACCCTCGGTATGTCGGCAAAAATACTTGTTCAAAACCGGTGGTAGGCAGAAAACGTCTTCCGAGATTGTCCTAAAAGCTTTCTCCGAAAATTATTTCGAGCAGTTAGTCCACGAACCAACGCGAATTGTAAATGGTTGCGAAAACACACTTGACCTCTCTGTCACAAACAATCCAGAGCTGATAGAGAGCATCATGACTGATACAGGGATTAGTGATCACAAGGTCATTGTAGCTAGGCTCAATACCATTTCTTCCAAATCCATCAGAAACAAACGCAAAATAATTTTATTTAAAAAAGCGGATAAAGTGCCATTAGAAGCCTTCCTAAAAGACAATTTCCATTCCTTCCGAACTGACTATGCGAATGTAGACGAGATGTGGCTCAAATTCAAAGATATAGTAGCAACAGCAATTGAGATATTCATACCTCATAAATTGGTAAGAGATGGAACGGATCCCCCGTGGTACACAAAAAAGGTCCGAACGCTGTTGCAGAGGCAATGGAAAAAGCATGCGAAGTTCAGAAGAACGCGAAATCCCGAAGATGGGCTAAAATTTACAGATGTGTGAAATTTGGCAGGTACTTCGAAGCGAGATCCCTTTAATAGGTTCCACAACGAAACATTGTCTCGAAATTTGGTAGAAAATCCGAAGAAATTCTGGTCGTATGTAAAGTACACAAGCGGCAAGACGCAGTCAATACCTTCGCTGCGCAGTGCCGATGGTACTGTTATCGACGACTGTGCCGCTAAAGCGGAGTTATTGAACGCAGTTTTCCGCAATTCCTTCACCAGGGAAGACGAATGGAATATTCCAGAATTTGAAACACGAACATCTGCTAGCATGAGTTTCTTAGAAGTAGATACCTTAGGGGTTGCGAAGCAACTCAAATCGCTTGATACAGGCAAGTCTTCAGGTCCAGATTGTATACCGATTAGGTTCCTTTCAGATTACGCTGATACTGTAGCTCCCTACTTAGCACTCATATACAACCGCTCGCTCACCGATAGATCTGTACCTACAGACTGGAAAATTGCGCAGGTCGCACCAGTGTTCAAGAAGGGTAGTAGGAGTAATCCATTTAACTACAGACCTATATCATTGACGTCGGTTTGCAGTAGGGTTTTGGAGCATATACTGTATTCAAACATTATGAATCACCTCGAAGGGAACGATCTATTGACACGTAATCAGCATGGCTTTAGAAAACATCGCTCTTGTGCAACGCAGCTAGCTCTTTATTCACACGAAGTAATGGCCACTATCGACAGGGGATCTCAAGTTGATTCCATATTTCTAGATTTCCGGAAAGCTTTTGACACCGTTCCTCACAAGCGACTTCTAATCAAGCTGCGGAGCTATGGGGTATCGTCTCAGTTGTGCGACTGGATTCGTGATTTCCTGTCAGGAAGGTCGCAGTTCGTAGTAATAGACGGCAAATCATCGAGTAAAACTGAAGTGATATCAGGTGTTCCCCAGGGAAGCGTCCTGGGACCTCTACTGTTCCTGATCTGTATAAATGACCTGGTTGACAATCTGAGCAGTTCTCTTAGACTGTTTGCAGATGATGCTGTAATTTACCGTCTAGTAAGGTCATCCGAAGACCAGTATCAGTTGCAAAGCGATTTAGAAAAGATTGCTGTGTGGTGTGTCAGGTGGCAGTTGACGCTAAATAACGAAAAGTGTGAGATGATCCACATGAGTTCCAAAAGAAATCCGTTGGAATTCGATTACTTGATAAATAGTACAATTCTCAAGGCTGTCAATTCAACTAAGTACCTGGGTGTTAAAATTACGAACAACTTCAGTTGGAAGGTCCACATAGATAATATTGTCGGGAAGGCGAGCCAAAGGTTGCGTTTCATTGGCAGGACACATAGAAGATGCAACAAGTCCACTAAAGAGACAGCGTACACTACACTCGTTCATCCTCTGTTAGAATATTGCTGCGCAGTGTGGGATCCTTACCAGGTGGGATTGACGGGGGACATCGAAAGGGTGCAAAAAAGGGCAGCTCGTTTTGTATTATCATGTTATAGGGGAGAGAGTGTGGCAGATATGATACACGAGTTGGGATCGAAGTCATTAAAGCACAGACGTTTTTTGTCGAGGCGAGACCTTTTTACGAAATTTCAGTCACCAACTTTCTCTTCCGAATGCGAAAATATTTTTTGAGCCCAACCTACATAGGTCGGAATGATCATCAAAATAAAATAAGAGAAATCAGAGCTCGAACAGAAAGGTTTAGGTGTTCGTTTTTCCCGCTCGCTGTTCGGGAGTGGAATAGTAGAGAGATAGTATGATTGTGGTTCGATGAACCCTCTGCCAAGCACTTAAATGTGAATTGCAGAGTAGTCATGTAGATGTAGATGTAGATACATTTATCTGGTAGAAGTTATGTAGTTTATCACAATAATGTAAATTCTCTGTAAGTCATGTACATCCATTATAGTGTGATACTTACTTAGTAATAAGTATGTATAGTTTCAATTTTTTCTTAATACACACATACATGTCCTTATATTTTACATAGGTCATGCCACTAGTTGATTCCATGAATGAGCAGCTCTCTTCCACTGCATATGCTCATTTTGAAATAGCTCTTTTTGTGGGAGGGATCAAAATGTTTAAAAACATTAAAATGGTTTGTTATTCACTTCTTATGGTATGACAAGTATTGGAAGTGAAGCTTAATTTTTCAGTTGAAGATGTTTTATGAAATTATTGTTAAAATGGGGCTAAGTGCAGCCACAGAACAAAAGTAAATCAATTTCCTTAGCAATGATTTTACTAAGACCTCAGCTTTAATTCTCTCACATCATGTATATTAATAATGTAGAAATTTCACATCTTCTGTGACCAGTTATTTTATGATAACCACAAAACATAACTGAAATTAGAAATGTGAATGAGCATGTGGCTAGTCCTCCTGTCAATTAGATCATTTGTCTGGTGTAAGTCTTTTTAGTTGATGCCACTTTGGCGACTTGTGTGTCAAGCTGAACTTAGAAAATTTAAGGCAAATAAAGAGAATTTCAAATTATTAAAAATTTCCAATTTATAATATCAAGAAAAAACAAGTTCCTGTGTACAGATGAATACCATTAGTCTTTCCAAAAGAGTATAATGAATATGGTGATGGATCAGGTCTTCTGCATTTCAATAGTTATTCATGTTTGAGATCTAACAGAAATGACATTCATTTACCATCACTTAACATTTCCGGGCTGAGATGCCGTGGTCCATACATAAGTCTCTCCCCTGACGTTTTGCCTTTGACTGTGGAAGTCATCCTCCAAGGACAATCAGCAAACTGCAACAAGAGCGTGAGTGAGTGCCATATATAGAAGCCATCCAGAGGGCGCCGCTGTCAATTATGTGATGTCGGTTGTGATATTATCTCTGATATAGCCAACTTTCTCAACTGAAATTAATCGATTGTCATGCTGTTGCTGCAATGTTGACATCCATATCTTATCCAGCTTAATGTCTTCATCTTTTCTATTAACTGAAATTAATCGATTGTCATGCTGTTGCTGCAATGTTGACATCCATATCTTATCCAGCTTAATGCCTTCTTCTTTTCTATTAAAATTATTGCAGTGTTCAGCAGTCTCAATGGCCTCTCTGTACATTTGCCCATAACAACGTGACATCTTTGCTGTAATGGTCGTCTCACTAAACTTTATTTCATGATCACCTTCCTGAAACACGTTCCGCTACAGCTGATTTATCAATATGTCCAAGGCGGAAGTTCCTTTTATGTTCACCCAGGCAGGTGTTGACACTTCTTTTTGTTGTGCCTGTATAGACCTCTCCACAACTACAAGGAATTTTATAGACACCTGGTGCAGCTAGAGGATGTCATTTATCTTTAGTGGATCTTAAACATTCTTTTATTTTCGTAGTGGGTCTGAAAACAGTTTCCACATCGTACTTGCTTTAAATTTGTCCAATGTGGTCAGTGACCTTACTGATAAATGGTAAGAACACTTTCCCCTTGGGTTTGTGCCGATCCTCGTCCATCCTGGTTGTCAGTCAAGGGTGTAGTGCACAATTTATCTCCCTGTTGGAATACCCATTCTTCTTGAAGGTCACTCTAAGGTGTTCAATCTCATCATCTAAGTGAGCTGGTTCACATATTTTGTGTGCGCTGTCTATTAATGTTTAAATCATCCCTCTTTTATGGCTTGGGTGGTGGTTAGAATCTTTCTGCAGATAATGATCAGTGTATGGACCACAGCATCTCAGCCCAGAAGTGTTAAGTGATGACAACACCTGCCATGAAAGCCTTCATTCTATTCGTTTATCAGTTGTGGTGAATTTAATGACATACTTTATGTAAGATGATACTGAATTTTCACAAACAAATGAAAACAGATAAAAACAGCATTGTGTATTTATTACTTGCCACTTCACTACTGACAATGAGATTATGTTCTATTTTTCTGTGTGTGTATACTGTCTTGAATCTTCATTGTTATTATCATGTTTAAAATGTTTATGATTAACATAGGATGTGTCTTTCAGAGCACTATGAGATGAGTCCATATGCCACATTTGCAGTATCATCAGATTCACCTAAAACGATGAATGCAATGATACTAGACTACACCATGCAGTTCAAAACATTTGGTCATTCTGAAAATGACAGTGGCATACAACATGAATGTGTTCATCAAATCAACAAGAAACGGCAGCGAAAAGGACCAGATGGTAACTCAGACTACTTCTGTTGCATACAGGGTGTAATTTATTGCACAATGTATTAAGTTTTCTTAGTGTTATCTGACGAAGTACATCATATTGATATATTTTGATTACAATACTACTTTTTTGATTAGTGTACTCAACACAGGATGTGGTAATTTGTCTTGTTTCTGCATTCATTATCACTTATAGCATCATGATGACCAGTCTCAGATCTCACAGAGAGTGATAATCACTGGCAGTCACTTTCTGTAACATATGAATCAGTCTGATAGTGACAAGATGCAGTGCACTATTGCATATGAATTCTAATAGTTGAATATCACAAGTCTGGTTTTCGAACCTACAGTCTTTGAAATGTGAATTGTGGTTTATTTGTATCATAACATACATAATCTAAATCATTTGATTCAGCTACAGGAGACATGTCAAACTGCAGTAAAATTTCACCATTAACAAAGAACAGCTGATGTTAACTAACAGAATCATAATAATAATACAATTTTGTTATACATACATATAATAAAATCTAACACTTAATTACTTCTTCCTCAAATTATCATTTCATCCTCTATAAATGCTTCCATTGAATAGTAGCATTTCTCCCACAGAACCTGCTGTAGTCTCATTTTTAAAATTTCTGGCTTCATATTTAATATGTTTTTGCCCATTAACTTCTTGTATATTGTCATCTCCATTACTGTGGACTCAGTGTATATAATTTCAACTGGTGTATGGGTAACATAAAATTATTTTTATCTCTTGTGTTATATGTATAGTTAAATTGATTATCCTCAAATAAGTTTTCTCTGCTCTGTAGGAAGATTATAATTTCATAAATGTACATGGAGGAAACAGTTAGGATTAGTAGTTTCTGAATTAATGAGCAACGAGACTCAGTTTGCTGTGCAGTATACATGTATCAGACAATTTTGTTTTGCAGTTTCAGTACTCAGACATAATAAACTTTCTGATCACTTATAGAAATAAGGAGATGTCAGTGTTGTCAACATAAAAAACAACATGAATGGAAGATACTCACAAAGATCAGTGACTAATAAATGAGAGACACAAAGACATTTGTGAAGTGACTGCTGTACACAGGCTTTTTAACACAGAGATATGGATGCTGGCAGCAGACACTGGATTTTTGGGTGGAAAGTAGTATTTATAGAATAGCATGCTGATATTTTGTGATTTTGAAAATTGCATATTAGGATTATAAAAACTGCTGGATGCAGAGCTAATAGTGTAGATGATACATAGGTCTCATCAATGATTTGCTTTAAGTAAAAGATAGCTGTTTAGAAAAGTATAAAAGTTCACCATAATAATTGCTTAGTGCACTGTATGCCTCCACAGTGAATTCCCTGTTTACATGCAAAATTGGTTACAGGTCCAACCAAATACCTTTTTCTGACAGAATCAAAATACTTATGAAACATTGTACAAAGTGCTAATTTATTTCAAGTGAATTAACTTATGGTTGGTACCAGTGGACATATCATCAAATATGACAACTCACAGATGGCAGCATGGGCATTACCAGCATAAATTATTGGTGGTGGTGGAGAGGAGGGGTCCTCTATAGATAGGGTGTAGATCATAAGAGGGTCTAAACAGAGATCCCTAAAAAAATGTAACTGAACACCATAATAGGTGTCACTGGATGTGCACATGGAGGGGCCTGTGGTCAGAACACCACTCTCCCAGTCATCGTCAAGTTTTGTGACTCGAGCCACAGCTCAAGTGGCCTCACAAGGGCTGAAAGCACCCGGCTTGCCAACAGCACTTGGCACATCTGGATGGGCATCCATCCGATTGTTAGCCAGTCCCAGCAGCACTTAGGTCATCTGATGGGAAGTGGTATTACCACTGTGGCAAAGCCACTGGCATCATTATACCAAAACCAGACTTTAAGTGATGTCATGTGGCATTCGATTGTTAGCTGTCTCCCTCTTAGGCACCCAACCTATGAACTTATGATTTGTGCTTATCTACACTGCTCCTTCATCACTCGTAGCTATACCAAAACAATCCATTAAGACTTAGAATATTGTTGTTTCAGTGAATAATATAAGAGGATTTGATTTACTGGCACAATAGTAAATCATGCTAACCATTAATTCTTACTGCACAAGAGCTTTCAGTGTGTAATTAATTAAGCTTGGATATATTCATTCAGTGATGTCATTTGTTGTCAACTAAGACTCAAAAAATTGAAATTGCTTCAAAACATGTGGGAATTGGGCAGCATGTCCCTCGTCTCCTCCCCCCGTGGTGACACCTATAGTTGTCAGTCAAAATATTTTAAGGCTGTGGATGAAACCATTTTCATTGGGAAACAGTTACTCCATATTAAATAATCAATTATTTCCCATGCTTGGCAGTTGAAAGACTTTGGTCATATTAAAGTGTACCAGAGAAAATGATATTGCATATGTCATAGCAGATGATATGTAATGTCAATAAAAATTTCAAAAATATAACATATTTCTCATGCCAAATTGATTCTTAAAGCATGGCCTCAACCTCCGCTAATTTCAAGTTGCTGCCCCTCATACATCACCTGTCATTCAACAACATCTTTCCAGAATGAGATTTTCACTCTGCAGCAGAGTGTGCACTGATATGAAACTTCCTGGCAGATTAAAACTGTGTGCTGGACCGGGACTCAAACTCAGGACCTTTGCCTTTCACGGGCAAGTGCTCTACCAACTGAGTTACCCAAGCATGACTCACGCCCCGTCCTCACAGCTTTACTTCTGCCAGTACATTGTCTCCTACCTTCCAAACTTTATAGAAGCTCTCCTGCAACCTTGCAGAACTAGTACTCCTGAAACAAAGGATATTGCGGAGACATGGCTTAGCCACAGCCTGGGGGAAGTTTCCAGAATGAGATTTTCACTCTGCAGCAGTGTGTGCGCTGATATGAAGCTTCCTGGGAGATTAAAACTGTGTGCTGGACTGGGACTCGAACTCGGGACCTTTGGATGCATCCTTTGGAAGGTAGCAGACGAGGTACGTGCAGAAGTAAAGCTGTGAGGACGGGGCGTGAGTCATGCTTGGGTAGCTCAGTTGGTAAAGCACTTGCCCATGAAAGGCCATTCTACTTAAATCGGTAGACTGGAGTTCTTGTTAACAAATTACATTATTTTTAGTGTCAGTTACAGAACATACAATATCTCTTGCGATGTTACCATAAAACAGGTCCATCTAGAGTCTTCAGACAAGAGACTGCTTAAAACTGTACATCCAAGCTTGATAATCTTTACTTCAGTATTGTCCATTAAGCTTCAAGCAATCTTCTGTCTGGTGTATGCAGCTGCGGTTGGTGATGAGGTCTCTCTGCACTTGCTCTGATGTCACATCATCAGGTGCTGTGCTCCTGTGTCACCTTCCAATGAATACCTCAAACAGAATGTGCACAATACCAAACAGAGACAATTACTTGCAATATGTGTTTGCAGAATAATGTCATATGACATGAATAAGTACCAGAAATAATGCTTTAACTCTACACATTTACTCAGTCATATATGTCATCAAGGGAGCAGTAATTTTAGTGTGATACATTTGTGCATATTTCAGGATTTTGAAACTCAAAATTTCTGCACCCTTTCATCTGCCGTCCTTATGAATAAGTGAACATAACTAATTTCTGTGTTTGTAAAACTACATAAACTATTGTATTCATTATAGGTTTCTTTTTTATACATGTAACATCTTAATTCCTAGATCCACAACCTACTTAAAAAGAAGTAAATCATAGAATCCTCTTTCATTGTGATCTTACCAAAAAATGTTCTCCTTTTTTACATAATTATAACTAATGTGTAACTTTATGTTTGTCATAAGTGAGTCCATGTAACTTTTGCTGATTGAGTTAATCAAGTTTATTGCATAAAATGATAATGATATCTTCATCAATATGACCAGGTCAGCTATTACAGTTAGCCACTAAGGAGGGTAGTAGAAGGAGTAGTTACTGATTTAGATATCCAGAGACTTGCAAGAATCTGATAGAGACTTATTATCGTAGACTGGTAATTTGTCTGCAAGAAACTTCAAGAGTTTGTGAGGATGTTATGCACTAATAATCCTTAGATATGTCACCTTGGTTAATGAGCATGAGTAAACTGTCTGGTACTTGTGTCCTTTTCCTCTTAGACATAAAGAATAGTAATATGTCAGAACATCTGATATTCATTAAACAGAATAGGAATTATCTGGGGACATGTGACACTATAAAACTTACATAAACTAGACTCACTATATGCACCCTGTAGACAAATACAAACCCCTAGAAATCTTATCGTACAAGAGTATACAAATTTTTAATTCAGAAAGGCCATATGAATTCTGGACATCATTTTAGGGAAGAACGATGATGCCTTAGAACATGGCTTAATGTAGGAGAGAGACTTGGCAAGGAGTTACGGTTCTTTGCATCTTATTACTGACAAGAAGTTCCTTATGGAAGCACTAAAGGACACATTGGTCCCCAGAATCTGAACATTTTTCCTCCCAGGGCTGTCACTCCACACATCTCTTATACACAAACCATAAAACACTTCCATAGGATATAAACACTTTTAAGGGTAACAAAATGGATTAGTTCTCTGATCACCCTAAAATAGTGTGTTAAGATTAACTCTAAAGTCAACACCCACATACATCATGCAATATCAATATTATTGCCGTCTCTCAGCCAAGGCAGATACACAGCGTTCTTGTACCAACAAAATGCAAAGCTGGTAGAAATTGGGTGCAGTATTTACCCACTATGCATAAGTGTATATTAGTGCCTGTCCCGTAGTCTCCAAAAATATCATATATGCTTTGTTCTTATCTCTTACAGCCACAAAAATGCCTGTTTGTTGAATTGTACTGGTGTTCCTATTCTCCACCTCCTTTTTCTTTTATCTCCTTCTTTGGTTAACATTTCCTTAATAGTAGTTTCTACTTCCTGTTTTAATATGTTCTCCTTTGGTCAATCAATCCATGTCAGTAATGGTTCTCCTTCTAATTTACTGCCTGTTACTTTGATAGGTGACATTTTTGTAACTGAATGTGGTACTCGTTTAAAACTGCTTCAAGATCCATGTTCATCTCAACCCACATTGGATATCTATTATACGAGAACATTCTGCATTATCTACCTAGTTCACTCTTAATTCTTTCTGTGGGATCAGCTTGTATATGGTAATAGGATATTAAAATATGAGTATCGTTTTCACATGCTAGCAGTTCTCTGAATTTTCTGGCAGTCAATTGTGTTCCATTATCAAACAGAAGTTTACTGGGCTTCCATACATTTTCAAAATAGTGGGCCCTTCATTTAGAATCACCACACAGGTTGTAACTTTCATCATCAGATATAATGTTACTAGCTTAGACCATTATTCACCCACAAGAAAGCCTGTCATCCCTCTCCACCCTCTAGCTAGTGGTCCACAGCTACTAACTCCCAGGGGAATTAGGTATTATTGGGCATAACAATGAATGTGTTCCACTTGTTGATGATTCTACCATCTGACATACAATATAGTTTCTAAGTAATTTTTTTTGTCTGTATGTATTCATAAAGTAATAATATTTTTTTATGTGCAATGTACACTTCTTTGTTCTGAAATGTGCACATCACAGTTGTATGTACCATTCTAATAGATGTACTGCAGATTGTGGTATGCACAGCACCCACTTGTTCATTCTTTATTCTTATAGAATAACACACATCTTCTTGTGATCTTATATTTTCAATTTTCTCAGTAATAATATACCTGCTCTAATCTTAGTTGCTATATTGTTTGCTAATTGTCCTATCTCCCAGTGGTTTTTACAGTGATACCCCTATTTTACATATTCATGTGGCTAATACTTAAAAAAAAACGTAAAACTGAAGAAAATGCAGATCGAGGAAAACTTTAAAACTCCCAAAATATGAGCAAAAACGTATGTAATTGGCATATGTGATTAAAAATTGTAATCCTCATCAGTACATTACGATCTGTATAAACGAAGGAAATTAAATGTACAGTACAGTATTTATACAATAATCTGAGGTAATGAATTTCATTAGCTCTGAAAAAACCACAGTTGAGTAACAGCAAATAAAAACTCATTAAAAAATTGAAATTCATGTCTGGGTACAAGGTAATCAAGATATTTTCCAACATACTACAACCACAGATTTAAACATGTGTTTTTGAGAACTCTTTCCTTTGTTCTCACCCAGAAAAAAACAAAAATTGATGAACATGACGAATTAAACTGAAAACTATGGATTACGGTGAAAGGCATCAGATTCTAAAGGCACATACTCACTGAGCTTGAAACATACTTTCAAAACTTGTTTCCAGATATTTGATAGGGACACTGTTTGGAATCCATATTGGTACAGACCAAAGGAAACAATGATTCAGGCCAGCTACGATGTCACCACCGTACAGCACTAGTGTATGTTTGTACGTCGCATTGCATCATCTGTTGTGTAGAGTTGTTGGATTTTTTGTTTTTGCTTGCTGTATTAAGATTTTCTGAAAAAAACTGTAGTGAAAGAGGCAGCAGACAGTTGAGTTGTTATCAGTGTACAAGGCTGAGGGTTGCTTGTGGAATGTATGAAGCAAGCAGTTCAAGAATAGCAATGAAACACAAGACCCTCTGCACAACACTGCTGCTACTTCTTGTAGAATACTGACAAAGACTGCATAGAAAAGAAAATAAGGACATTTATCATAGCTTGCTTCGAAATGCAAACTGAATACTTGAGGCTCTGGGATTAATCTCACGTTGCCAAAATACTAGGACTAACAGCGGGTCTGGTAGTAATTCCTTTCCTGAAATTTTTGTTTTTGTTTAGAAAAATATTGATTGCCAGAAATTCAAAATCATTAGTTGATACCAAAGTGAAATTATGGAACCTAGAGCTGTCTTCCTTATTCAGTTCCCATATGTGGCAAGTTTTTCCCACCAGTCCATCTATAGTATGTTTTCACTCAAAGACAACGATGACTCTGTGCAAAGTAGCAAATCAGTTTCATACAGTAACTAATCTGATGTTATCAACCATTACCAAGCACTATACAAACTCTCCCTCATCAAAATAATATCATAGTTTTAAACTAAGTATGGAATTTTTTGATCACTGCAACCTTCTTCTGTGAAACTCTGAAACACTTAGAAAAGGCTGTATGGTCTTCAGGTCAAAAGTAATGATAACCAAATACATAAACAAAGAATAATAATGATGCCTTTCATTTTGTTTTTGTTAATCTTCAAGTATTAATAATGCAGCAGCACACATTACTGCTTCCTCACCTCTGGACATGATGTGGCAGACAATACAAAAGCAATACAACAAATAGCCTTGCAGATGATGCAAATACACTGAGAAATACTTGCTACTAGTGTGGACAGAAACAGAGACAAGAAAAAAAGTTGGGAACAGATGCAAAACACTGCATTAAACAACGTTTTCAACTGAAACATGTTTCCACTGGCAGTGTGGATGTGGCTTAACATGTGAGGGAGTGTGTTTTTCTTCTCTAGTCAATGATGGTGCAGCATATTCTGGTGGTACAAGTGCTGTGACCTCTAGTGTATTGCTTGTAAACTTTTCTGTTTTTTGTGCTGGGTAGCTGAAGTGGAGCATTCTGCAGTATTGCCAATGTGCACTGTTTGTGCTTTGAACACATCACTTACTCTGGTGTAAACACAGCAGATTTTGTGAAAGCACCTGTATACACAAACGTTTTCCTTCATGAGTGATACGTATTTATCCCAATGAGTATGAAATAATGTTAAGCCTGCTGTGATTCCAGTGGTTCTCTGTCCCAGCAATCCATTACATTTATAACTCTCCGTCTGACTAATAAAACATGGAGAAACTGTTTTTGTGAAGTTTGGAATGTGTATTGTTTAACACAAGAAAAACAATGTTTAGTATACCATGTTTTACCACACATTACAGAATAAAAAATATTCTCCACCATTTTTATACATAACCCGTGTAATCTGAGGTAATGTTTCTTGATGCTGCTGTAGTTTCATTTTGAGGTTACTGCATTGTCACATGGAAATCATGTAATAGTTGAAATAAGTTTCAGTGCTATTTGTTTACAACAGATTTCATTTCGCACACTAGATGTTCATTGGCAAACGTACATTGTCAAACTCACTAAGTCTGACTACATACTGTTGATACAAAATTTGGTCTAAGACTGAAATATGGCAGTGTACAAATTGCCTCTATTTATATGGTTTTAAACAATTATTGTCATTGTTACATATTGAATTTTGCATATATACAATTAAAGTTTTTACATACATATTCCCAAATTACATAGAAATTTACATAGAATAACAGTGAATAATTTCATACAAAGACAGGAAGGAAACTGTTTCTATTAAGACTATAAATTACATGTTTTACCATTGCAACAATATATTTTGTTAATTTGCATATAATGTTTTACTGACTTCTTTGACAATCGTGCTGTCATTTTCAGGTGAACAGAGTGATAAGTTTTATTGAGTGAAAGACATAGATGCAGCTAATTAATTCTTGTACAAGTAAAATTTTACATTTCTATATGGTGAAGGGAGACGAAAATTTAATAGTCATGGGTGACTGGAATTCGACAGTAGGAAAAGGGAGAGAAGGAAACATAGTAGGTGAATATGGATTGGGGCTAAGAAATGAAAGAGGAAGCCTTCTGGTAGAATTTTGCACAGAGCATAACTTAATCATAGCTAACACTTGGTTCAAGAATCATAAAAGAAGGTTGTATACATGGAAGAATCCTGGAGATTCTAAAAGGTATCAGATAGATTATACAATAGTAAGACAGAGATTTAGGAACCAGGTTTTAAATTGTAGGACATTTCCTGGGGCAGATGTGGACTCTGACCACAGCATATAGGTTATGAACTGTAGATTAAAACTGAGGAAATGGCAAAAAGGTGGGAATTTAAGGAGATAGGACCTGGATAAACTGACTAAACCAGAGGTTGTACAGAGTTTCAGGGAGACCACAAGGGAAAAATTGACAGGAATGGAGGAAAGAAATACAGTAGAAGACGAATGGGTAGCTCTGAGGGATGAAGTAGTGAAGGCAGCAGAGGATCAAGTAGGTAAAAAAATGAGGGCTATTAGAAATCCTTGGGTAACAGAAGAAATATTGAATTTAATTGATGAAAGGAGAAAATATAAAAATACAGTAAATGAAGCAGGCAAAGAGGAATACAAACAACTAAAATATGAGATTGACAGGAAGTGCAAAATGGCTAAGCAGGCATGGCTGGAGGACAAATGTAAGGATGGAGAGGCTTATCTCACTAGGGGTAGGGTAGATACAGCCTACACGAAAATTAAAGAGACCTTTGGAGAAAAGAGAACCACTTGTATGAATATCAAGAGCTCTGATGGCAACCCAATTCTAAGCAAAGAGGAGGAAAGCAGAAAGGTGGAAGGAGTATATAGAGGGTCTATACAAGTGCGATGTACTTGAGGACAATATTAAGGAAATGGAAGAGGATGTAGATGAAGATGAAATGGGGGATACGATACTGCATGAAGAGTTTGACAGAGCACTGAAACGCCTGAGTCGAAACAAGGCCCCGGGAGTAGACAACATTCCATTAGACCTACTGACGGCCTTGTGAGAGCCAGTCCTGACAAAACTCTACCGTCTGGTGAGCAAGATGTACGAGACAGCCGAAATACTCTCAGACTTCAAGAAGAATATAATTATTCCAATTCCAAAGAAAGCAGGTATTGACAGATGTGAAAATTACCAAACTATCAGTTTAATAAGTCACAGCTGCAAAATACTAATGCGCATTATGTACAGACGAATGGAAAAACTGGTGGAAGCCAACCTCAGGGAAGATCAGTTTGGATTCCGTAGAAATGTTGGAACACGTGAGGCAATACTGACCTTACGACTTATGTTAGAAGAAAGATTAAGGAAAGGGAAACCTACGTTTCTAGCATTTGTAGATGTAGAGAAAGCTTTTGACAATGTTGACTGGAATACTCTCTTTCAAATTCTAAAGGTGTCAGGGGTGAAATACAGGGAACGAAAGGCTATTCACAGTTTGTGCTGATACCAGATGGCAGTTATAGAAGTCGAGGGGCATGAAAAGGGAAGCAGTGGTTGGGAAGGGAGTGAGACAGGTTTGTAGCCTCTCCCCGATGTTGTTCAATCTGTATATTGAGCAAGCAGTAAAGGAAACAAAAGAAAAATTCAGAGTATGTATTAAAATCCATGGAGAAGAAATAAAAACTTTGAGGTTCGCTGATGACATTGTAATTTTGTCAGAGACAGCAAAGGACTTGGAAGAGCAGTTGAACGGAATGGACAGTGTCTTGAAACGTGGACATACGATGAACATCAACAAAAGCAAAATGAGGATAATGGAATGTAGTCGAATTAAGTCGGGTGATGCTGAGGGAATTAGATTAGGAAATGAGACACTTAAAGTAGTAAAGGAGTTTTGCTATGTGGGGAGCAAAACAACTGATGATGGTCAAAGTAGGGAGGATATAAAATGTAGACTGGCAATAGCAGGGAAAGCGTTTCTGAAGAAGAAAAATTTGTTAACATCGAGTATAGATTTAAGTGTCAGGAAGTCGTTTCTGAAAGTATTTGTATTGGGTGTAGCCATGTATGGAAGTGAAAACAGAAGTTTATGGCACAACTTGACTAGAAGAAGGGATCGGCTGGTAGGACATGTCCTGAGGCATCAAGGGATCACAAATTTAGCATTGGAGGGCAGTGTGGAGGGTAAAAATCGTAGAGGTAGACCAAGAGATGAATACACTAAGCAGATTCAGAATGATGTAGGTTTCAGTAGGTACTGGGAGATGAAGGAACTTGCACAGGATAGATTATCATGAAGAGCTGCATCAAACCAGTCTCAGGACTGAAGACCACAACAACAATAACATATGGTGATAATTACAATTCTATTTACTAACTTCATCATCATCATCATTTAAGACTGATTATGCCTTTCAGCATTCAGTCTGGAGCATATCCTCCTTATAAAATTCCTCCATGATCCCCTATTCAGTGCTAACATTGGTGCCTCTTCTGATGTTAAGCCTATTACTTCAAAATCATTCTTAACCGAATCCAGGTACCTTCTGCTTGGTCTGCCCTGACTCCTCCTATCCTCTGCTGCTGAACCCATGAGTCTCTTGGGTAACCTTGCTTCTCCCATGCGTGTAACATGACCCCACCATCTGAGCCTGTTCATCCTGACTGCTACATCTATAGAGTTCATTCCCAGTTTTTCTTTGATTTCCTCATTGTGGACACCCTCCTGCCATGGTTTCCATCTACTAGTACCTGCAATCATCCTAGCTACTTTCATATCCATAACCTCTATTTACTAACACCAATTAAAATAGGAGTATGCTTGATTCTGACAGAAAAATCGTTGTGTCAAATTTTTTTAGGGATACAAACAATTTCTGGTTTCAAAACATAAAAATAGCTGTCTCTATATGACTTGGAAATATTGGAACTCTAATCATTAACTACTCCATAATTACAATAGCAAAATCATTCTTACCATGTTCCTAAAATTTGTATTGTGTGTAAATTATGATGGTACATTAGTTTTCAACCCAACAGGTTTCCTTCATTCCATTTTCTGGTGAAGCCCAAAGTAAACATTGTCAAAAACAACAGTTTAAATTAGTGTAAATTACTAATATTGTATATAAGCCCACTTCAGGAGAGTGGAGATGAGATTGGAATAGGATATAGGGTCCCAAGGGGTTGTGGTATTACATCTGCTATCACAATACATTAAACACAATTGAGGACTCCAACAAAGATGAACAGGCTGTCACACAACTGTTCACTGAACACCTCCTGTTAATTGTGGTGCCACACATAGCAGATGAAGTAGCCAACATTGGCTGTAGTCAGTAGAGGCACAATATATTCTGGATTCTGTCGATAGGCTTCAAGCACAACTACTGTAAGTAAAATTAATGCATGGTAGTGAAGGGTGTATGGGGTTTTACTATATAAACGTAACCTCAGTGGAAGCTGAGGTCACTCCATTTACTATACATCAATCACATCAGCCATATTTTGGAAGTAGCTGCCAAGTAAGCTTGCTGTTTATCACTCTGTATGTTAGAATCCACTGCATTAATGATGATGTAAATAAAATAGAAAGAAACTTCCACATGGGAAAAATATATTAAAAACAAAGATTCCAAGACTTACCAAGCGGGAAAGCGCCGGCAGACAGGCACAATGAACAAAACACACACACAGAATTACTAGCTTTCCCAACCGATGGTTGCTTCTTCAGGAAGGAGAGGGAAAGACGAAAGGATGTGGGTTTTAAGGGAGAGGGTAAGGAGTCATTCCAATCCCGGGAGCGGAAAGACTTCCCTTAGGGGGAAAAAAAGGACAGGTGTACACTCGCGCGCACACACACACACACACACACACACGCACACATATCCGTGTCTGTGTATGTGCGGATGGATATGTGTGCTTCTGTGTGTGTGCGCGCGAGTGTACACCTGTCCTTTTTTTCCCCCTAAGGGAAGTCTTTCCGCTCCCGGGATTGGAATGACTCCTTACCCTCTCCCTTAAAACCCACATCCTTTCATCTTTCCCTCTCCTTCCTGAAGAAGCAACCATAGGTTGCGAAAGCTAGTAATTCTGTGTGTGTGTTTTGTTCATTGTGCCTGTCTGCCGGCACTTTCCCGCTTGGTAAGTCTTGGAATCTTTGTTTTTAATATATAATCCACTGCATTAGTGTGACATCACATGCTACTGGCTGCAGGTGGAAAACAAATACCCGAGATATTACAAACATCCAAGATGTTGTAATCCAGCAGTTTTTACCATACTGCACAGTTTTCAGTTTATTTCACCATGTAGGTTGTAAATTTGTACTGTTTTTGAGGAGAACAGAAAATGATAAAACCTTCAAAGTGCTTGTTTTGAGGTATAATTTATGGCAGTGGTGTGTAGGGAAATGGCTCTTTTCCCTTGTACATCATTAGGAAAAGAAATAGTCTTTTCATTTACAAACCCTACAGTATTATTAATGAAAAACACACTTTTTTCCTGAAAGTTCTATTATATAACATTAAATTTTGAAATTTCTTTCTTGTTGGCAAAACTTTTACCTAGGAGGAGAAGAATGAGATCCTCACACTGACTCTGATTTATAGCTTCTGTGCCAGTTTACAATCCAGTACTTAAGGAATTTCAAATGTTTTATAGGCTAAGGTCTGTAAACTTATTACATAAACTAGTGTAGTATGGTGGCTGTGCTGGCTGTTGGGTGATGTATCAAGTTAGCAGCAAATAAGAGCTCACGAACTGGAAATGGTTGTTTCCTAGATTCTGACGAAGCTTATTCTTTGAGACTCAGTGTTTGAATTTCATAGGTTGATGGCCAATCTCATTGCTGACTACAGTACATCAGAAATCAGTACACTCAAAAAGATGAGACCACGTTATAAGTGGCACAAGAAAATGTGACAGCTGGGCCCCTTCATCTTGTATTGGCTTGGTTCGGAACACTTCGCAACGAATGGCTTGTTTTTCCATTGTTGCTGCAACCTAGCAGTAGTTGTGTTGTAACTGTGCAGTGACACTATATGTTGCAAGTTGTGCTGGCAATGCCATTAATGGATAGTGTAAGCATTTCCTCTCTCATGTCTCTGCAGTGGCCTAAAATATTCCCTTAACTCTGCCACCACCCGCAGTGTGAACCATCTGTCTTCTGTGCAGCTATATAATTCATTTAGTCACATCAAATGTTAGTAGCAAAAAAAGCAGAGGAAGTCAAGCAAGACATTGAACAATAATGTAGAATTGAGGTAAACCATACTAGGAAGAAACATAAAATCAGGGAATTTGTAGTGTTGATATTATGGGTTTTCCACAGGGGCTATGAATTTATGGTGTGGAATCAAAAAAACTGTGAAATCAGAGACTGTAAAATTGAAATTTCACTGTGTTATTTTGTAGGAAACAGACTCTCTTATATTAATGGCTGTTCCATACATAGGTAATCATGATAACATGTTTAGTACTGAATGTTGTTGTGACCTTTTACAATATACTTAATAGTAAACTTAAATTTCTGTAAAAATAAAACCCATAATCTTAGTTTGCTATGTAATAATCTGCTTCTTAATAAAAAAGGATATTGCACTGTGGTTACTAAGTATTGTTGTCTCATTCCTAGCTAATAAATATTTAAATTTCTCAAAACACCATACTATTGCTAATGTTTCCTTCTCCATATAGAATGATTCCTTTCTTGATATAGTAACGTTTTACTCACATAAGCTATTGACCTATGTTCATTATTAATTTGCTGGAAAATCTGACAATCCATAATTTGATGCATCTGCTGCTAAGTGAAATGGGTACATAAAATGTGGTTTGCGTAAGTAATTGCACATGCAAGAAATTCTCTTTAGTTACTTTGAATTCTGTTTCACATTGTTGCATTCATTTCCAGTGTGTGTTTTCTTTCACTAATGCTAATAAATTTGGTGTGTTCAAAACTGAATTTGCCATGAACATATGGTGAAATCCTATCATTCCTATGTATGAAACGTCCCCTTAGAAAAATTGTACATGATTGTGCTTAAACTGACACACAATATTTTTAGCGCAACGCAATCTGACTTTCAATAATCCCTACAAAAGAATGGCCCTGACCAACATTAACCTATACCTTTCACAAATCACTTACCTCACCAAAAATCTTCGTTACTCGAACTACTGCAATACAGCGAGCGCCACTACTGCCAAACTAAATAAAATATTCAAACTACTGAAGGCACTAACTACTGATAGGCATAGTTAGCAAATGAAAGATTTTGATAGAGAACAAACAATGTATTTACCTTAATAGTCATAATATATATATCAGTTCATGACATCCATTCTTACAAATTTTAAAACTCCGTCATCTCTCTCCCCACGTCCACCACTGCTGGCGGCTCACCTCCAACTGCGCAACGCTACGCGCTGTTAGCATCCAGCTGCCGCTGCCCAACACTACAATGGCAGACAACAATGCAAACCAGCCACAGACTGCACACAGCACAGCCAGTGATTTTCGCTACGTGGCGGCGGCGTTACCAATAAAAAAACCTAAACAGCCTACTTACAGCATGATTTTATTTTCTTTTTAATTTTTTTGTGTTTTTTTTTCATTTGGAGCAGGATTACTTTTATGGTATCCAACCAATTGGATCAGGCTTATACTTTGACTTTGTGTCTTAATGATATATCCTAGGAATTTTAGTTCCTCCTAGCCAAACTGAGATTTTGATCTTGTCCTATAGCTTTGTGTAGTACTTGTATAAAAGCAAACACAGATGCACATAAACCAAAAGGTAGTACTTTGAATTGATAGCACCTCCCTTCAAAAAGAAATGATGTATAATATTTTCAAGGAATCTTCTGTCTGCTGTACTCCTTGGAGCTGTAGTTGGCGATGAGGTATTCTGCACTTGCTCTGATGTCACAACATCAGCTGCTGCTCTCAATGCCACCCATAGACCAACGAATAACTCCAACAGAGTGCACAAAATCAAACAGAGATAAATACCTACAATATGTAAATGAAACATGAGTTTGCATAATAACACCATATAACATGAATCGCCGGCCGCGGTTGCCGTGCAGTTCTGGCGCTGCAGTCCGGAACTGCGGGACTGCTACAGTCGCAGGTTCGAATCCTGCCTTGGGCATGGGTGTGTGTGATGTCCTTAGGTTAGTTAGGTTTAAGTAGTTCTAAGTTCTAGGGGGCTGATGACCTCAGATGTTGAGTCCCATAGTGCTCAGAGCCATTTGAACCATTTTTATAACGTGAACCAGTACCATGAATAATGCTGTAACTCTACATGTTTACTCATCAACATACATCACGAGGGGAGCAGAAATTTTAGCATGATACATATACGCATATATCAGTAATTTAAGTCTCAAAACTTCTGCACTCATTTAGCGCCTCCTTGGAGGACGTGGCCAATATCCTTTCCCATCCAAGCTTTTGCTCTGTCTCTAAGATCCTCATCATTGACAGGATGTTAAATCCTAACCTTTCTTTTGATCTGTCATCTATCATATCTTGTAGGCTTTTCTTTATTATTGCTATTTTTTGTATATTCTTTCCACAGTTTTTTTATTATTATTCATTGTTAAAACTTTGTTTTGTAGCAGTTCATATCATGTAAGTTGCCACTGCATTGTAATAACTCTCTCTTATTGTTAGAGTGTGTTAGGACTAATGGAGGGGGGTTCCACTGATAGGATAAATTTCTCTGCAGCAGGGAGCGGCCATGAATCAGTACTATCATCCAGTCTGCGCAGGCATATCAACATGAAGCAGCACCACAGAAAGCCCAGCACATGTCATAACTCAGAATCTGACACAAGTGGTAGCCCATCAGCAGTAAGCAGCTACAGGGTACCTACAAAACCGGCTGCTTCTAGGAGTCTTGGTATGTATGTTAAACATTCACTCCATAAGATTTATGTATTCTTTCTTCTGTAACTGGTCATTTTTGCATGTTATTTGTAATAGATTCACTTGCAATGAAAGTTATGTATCCTGAAGCAACCATCTTAACATCATATAATTAAAATATGATCATGCCATGTTAACCCACTACATTCTAAGACTGTACCACCATTTACAGCAAGGAAATGTAACTTTTATGGTGTGATCAACAAGTTTATAAGATACTTGTTACAGTGGTTACTCAAGAGCTTCTGTGGTAAATGCTAGCCAGTATTACCCTCCAGCATAGTAAAAACAGTTACCTTGTACCTGAAGATAGTATACTGAGATCTAAAATGTAATTTAATGGTTCATGCTGGAATGTGAGCAAATACTCATAGTCAGTTGAAATTGGGTTTAGGAGCTGCTGTAAAGAGGGAATAATGTGCAGTGCCTACGCAAGCATTTTCAGTTACCGCTCTAAATATAGTCCTTGTGACATCAAACTACATACAGCTGAGTTGTGTGAAAGTCCTCATGAATGACCTGTAGCATGTTTTTTAGCTATTTATTTTATGCATTTATTTTACCTGGCAAGATTAGGGTCTTCAGGCCCTCTCTTACCCCTAACCAGGCATACTCAGATTGAACGAATTTCAGTTTGTACAGACCAAATTATTCAGATAGTGAAGGGAGACGAAAATTTAATAGAGATGGGTGACTGGAATTCGGTAGTAGGAAAAGGGAGAGAAGGAAACGTAGTAGAAGAATATGGATTGGGGCTAAGAAATGAAAGAGGACGTCATTATCAGGAGAAAGAAAACTGGCATTCTATGGATCAGAGCGTGGAAGGTCAGATCCCTTAATCAGGCAGATAGGCTAGAAAATTTAAAAAGGGAAATGGATAGGTTAAAGTTATATATAGTGGGAATTACTGAAGTTCGGTGGCAGTAGGAACAAAACTTTTGGTCAGGCCAATACAGGGTTATAAATACAAAGTCAAAAAGGGGTAATGCAGGAGTAGGTTAAATAATGTATAAAAAAAATAGGAATGCGGGTAAGCTACTACAAACAGCATAGTAAACGCATTATTGTGGCCAAGACAGACATGAAGCCCACGCCTACTACAGTAGTACAAGTTTATATGCCAACTAGCTCTGCAGATGACGAAGAAATTGAAGAAATGTATGATGAAATAAAAGAAATTGTTCAGATAGTGAAGGGAGATGAAAATTTAATAGTGATGGGTGACTGGAATTCGGTAGTAGGAAAAGAGAGAGAAGGAAACGTAGTAGGTGAATATGGATTGGGGCTAAGAAATGAAAGAGGAAGCCGCCTGGTAGAATTTTGCACAGAGCACAACTTAATCATAGCTAACACTTGGTTCAAGAATCATAAAAGAAGGTTGTATACATGGAAGGAGTCGGGAGATACTAAAAGGTTTCAGAAAGATTATGTAATGGTAAGACAGAGATTTAGGAACCAGGTTTTAAATTGTAAGACATTTCCAGGGGCAGATGTGCACTCTGACCACAATCTATTGGTTACGAACTGTAGATTAAAACTGAAGAAACTGCAAAATGGTGGGAATTTAAGGAGATAGGACCTGGATAAACTGACTAAACCAGAGGTTGTACAGAGTTTCAGGGAAAGCATAAGGGAACAATTGACAGGAATGGGGGAAAGAAATACTGTAGAAGAAGAATGGGTAGCTTTGAGGGATGTAGTAGTGAAGGCAGCAGAGGATCAAATAGGTAAAAAGACAAGGGCTAGTAGAAATTCTTGGGTAACAGAAGAAATATTGAATTTAATTGATGAAAGGGGAAAATATAAAAATGTAGTAAATGAAGCAGGCAAAAAGGAATACAAACGTCTCAAAAATGAGATTGACAGGAAGTGCAAAATGGCTAAGCAGGGATGGCTAGAGGATAAATTTAAGGATGTAGAGGCTTATCTCACGAGATATAAGATAGATACTGCCTACAGGAAAATTAAAGAGACCTTTGGAGAAAAGAGAACGACTTGTATGAATATCAAGAGCTCAGATGGAAACCCAGTTCTAAGCAAAGAAGAGAAAGCTGAAAGGTGGAAGGAGTATATAGAGGGTCTATACAAGGGTGATGTATTTGAGGACAATATTATGGAAATGGAAGAGGAGGTAGTTGAAGATGAAATGGGAGATACGATGCTACGTGAAGAGTTTGACATGCACTGAATGACCTGAGTCAAAACAAGGCCCCGGAAGTACACAACATTCCATCAGAACTACTGATGGCCTTGGGAGAGCCAGTCCTGACAAAACTCTACCATCTGGTGAGCAAGATGTATGAGACAGGCGAAATACCCTCAGACTTCAAGAAGAATATAATAATTCCAATCCCAAAGAAAGCAGGTATTGACAGATGTGAAAATTACCAAACTATCAGTTTAATAAGTCATGGCTGCAAAATACTAATTCGAATTCTTTACGGGCGAATGGAAAAACTAGTAGAAGCCGACCTCGGGGAAGATCAGTTTGGATTCCGAGGAAATATTGGAACACGTGAGGCAATACTGACCCTACGACTTATCTTGGAAGCTATACTAAGGAAAGGCAAACCTATGTTTCTAGCATTTTTAGACTTAGAGAAACCTTTTGACAATGGTGACTGGAATACTCTCTTTCAAATTCTGAAGGTGGCAGGGGTAAAATACAGGGAACAAAAGGCTATTTACAATTTGTACAGAAACCAAATGGAAGTTATAAGAGTTGAGGGGCATGAAAGGGAAGAAGTGGTTGGGAAGGGAGTGAGACAGGGTTGTAGCCTCTGGCCGATGTTATTCAATCTGTATATTGAGCAAGCAGTAAAGGAAACAAAAGAAAAATTCGGAGTAGGTATTAAAATCCATGGAGAAGGAATAAAAACTTTGACATTCGCCGATGACATTGTAATTCTGTCAGAGACAGCAAAGGACTTGGAAGAGCAGTTGAACGGAATGGATAGTGTCTTGAAAGGAGGATATGAGATGAACATCAACAAAAGCAAAATGAGGATAATGGAATGTCGTCGAATTAAGTCTGGTGATGCTGAGGGTATTAGATTAGGAAATGAGACACTTAAAGTAGTAAAGAAGTTTTGCTATTTGGGGAGCAAAATAACTGATGATGGTCAAAGTAGAGAGGATATAAAATGTAGACTGGCAATGGCAAGGAAAACGTTTCTGAAGAAGAGAAATTTGTTAACATCGAGTATAGATTTAAGTGTCAGGAAGTCATTTCTGAAAGTATTTGTATGGAGTGTAGCCATGTATGGAAGTGAAACATGGACGATAAATAGTTTGGACAAGAAGAGAATAGAAGCTTTTGAAATGTGGCGCTACAGAAGAATGCTGAAGATTAGATGGGTAGATCACATAACTAATGAGGAGGTATTGAATAGTATTGGCGAGAAGAGAAGTTTGTGGCACAACTTGACTAGAAGAAGGGATCGATTGGTAGGACATATTCTGAGGCATCAAGGGATCACCAATTTAGCATTGGAGGGCAGTGTGGAGGGTAAAAATCGTAGAGGGAGACCAAGAGATGAATACACCCAACAGATTCAGAAGGATGTAGTTTGCAGTAGGTACTGGGAGATGAAGAAGCTTGCACAGGATAGAGTAGCATGGAGAGCTGCATCAAACCAGTCTCAGGATGAGGACCACAACAACAACAACACAGACTATCATGGACATACCACATGTTATACAATATTAATGTTAAAAAAATAGAGATTATAAAAGCAGTATAAGGATAATTATAATAATATAAAAATAATTATAACAATCAGGAATAATAATAGTAATGACTATATATATGAAAGTAAACATATTTTTCTTTTATGAATGTCAGTCCTATTGCTAATTGGGAATTTTCTCATTATGTTCTTGCAGCTTGTGAGTTATTCACATCGAGTAGAGGCATAAGACGATAGAATGGGGTGAAAGAGATATAGAAGAGGTAGCTAGGTTAGAGGAAGAGAAATAGAATAGTAAAATTCGAAGCAATGATGGAGAGTAGAAAGAAAGAGATGAGAGGGGCACTACAATGGTGGCTATACCATTCCTAATATGAAAGTTTTGAGTTCCCTCTTGAATGTTGAGTAGTTCTGGATAAGACGCAGATCACAGGGGAGCGCATTCCATAGTCATATGGCTGAGATGGAGAATGACACTGAGAAAGATTTTGTGGTATGTAAAGGTACAGCCAAGATGCTAGACGTATCCGATCTGGTATTGTGGTTGTGGGATGATGATAGGTGTTTAATGTGAGAAGATAAGTATTCGGGGCACCCGTGACTAAGAAATCCATGAAGTAAGCACATCGTGTGGAGATCACGTACCTTATGTGGGCATATCCAACCTAGCTGGGAGCATGAAGGACTGATATGATCATACAACCGTATATTGCACATGTATCTAATGCAAGCATTCATCACTGGCTCGAGGCATCTCGAATTTACACTATTTGTACCATGTTGAACTACATTGCAATAGTAAAAATTAGGCAAGACTAGTGTTTGGACTAATTTTTGTTTAACATGGGTTGGAAATATTTTTCTAAGTTTTTGGATTGCCTGTAGGGAGGAGAGCGATTTCCGGCAAGCTGTACTGTTTATTCTTCCCAGGTTAGGTGTTCATCCAAGATTATTCCAAGGTCTTTTACAGTTTTTTGGTATAGTAGTTGGATACCATTGAGGAGTATTTGAGGGACTGTTTCACAAAAGTACTGACTGATTAACTTTGGATGATATGTAAGAATGACCTGGAATTTCTTGGGGCTTAAATCCAGACAAAAGTTCTGTGCCCATCGAGAAAGAGAGCAAAGATCTGCGTTCCTACTTGCTACTGCGTCAGCAATGTTCTTGGTGCTTGCACTTATGTACAGTTGGATGTCATTGGCATATAGATGGCAGCTGCAGGAGTGAATCACTGAAGAAATATCATTAATGTACAGTGAGAAGAGTAATCGACCAAGGACGGAGCCTTGGGGAACTCCAGAGCACATGTTTTTCCATGATGATGACTTCTCTGACCCATAAATGACTTGTTGACTTCTGTTTTTGAGGTAGCTGTCGAACCACTCTATTGCGCTGTTTGAGAAATTCATCTATTTCATTTTAATTAGTAATATATCAAAGTCAACTGTATCAAAAGCCTTGCTCAAGTCGAGCAGTGTTAGGATTGTAGCTTCACGTCTGTCCATAGCATGTTTAATGTCATCAGTTACTTTGATTAATGCAGTTGCTGTACTTTGGTACTTTCGGAAGCCTGACTGATATTTATCAAGGATGTTATGAGTTTTGAGATAATCTGTGAGATGTTCATGGACCATGTATTCTAGGGCTTTAGATATTGCAGGTAGTATGCTGATCGGCCTGTAGTCACCTGGCAACTTTGGGTTGTCAGTCTTTGGTATAGGTTGAATTAAACTTTGCTTCCACTCAGTAGGATATGTAATACTGACAAGAGACAGGTTGAAGATGTCTGTGATAACTGGAATAATAGTGTCTACAACATTCTTAATCATGCCAATGCTCACTCCATCATTTCCTACTGCCTTGGAAGAGATTCTCATAATTGCCTTGTGTACTGTGCCTGTAGTCACATGTTTTAGGAAAAAACTTGTCTCTTGAGAGATTGATAGCTTGGGGCTGGTAATTTGTCACTGCAGGTTAGTTTACAGCTGTTGAGAAGAAATCGTTTAATTCTTCTGCAGACACTTGATAAACAGCGTCAGATCTTCACTTCCCTATACTGAAACTGCGCAACTTTTACCACAGTACAGCAGGTTTCAGTACACCGCATACTACAGAGTGGGCATGTCTAATTTTGGCATTCCTCACGCTTTGCTTGGTTCTGTTTCAGAGTTTCCTGTAAGCTTCATACACCTCATGAGTTGGGTTATGCTTGAAGGCCCTAAGTGCAACATCATCTGTATTCATTAACTGGCGTAATTCAGTCATGAGCCACGGAGCAGGATCTTTCTTTACCTTGAGACTGCATTGAGTAGCACGTTTGTCATTCAGTGCAATAATTTTGCAACATCATTCCCAAATTTTTCTGTCTAAATTCGGTTCATTGCTTATATCATGCCAAGGGATGTCTGAGCAATCCTTTTGAAGAGGGCCCTGGTTAACATTTTTTAGGTTTCTGTAGGTTACTAGGTGAGATTTTTCTTTGGTAGTATGCATTGAGTAATTTAAGAATATCACATCATGAGCAGAGAGTCCCAGAGCGGATGTCTGATTGGCATGAATTATTTTATTTGGTCGCTTTATTGCTATTATATCTATGAGTGTATGGCTGTGTGGCGTGTGATGGGTTGGGTCCAGTGGTGTTATATCATTGGAGTGGAACACTCTCCTTAGTTTTACTGCAGAGGGAGATTTTAACTGTAAGTTGTTGTTTGTGTCGCCCATAACGACTGTGTGTTCATATTGTGACACGAGCGAGGACAGGGCAGACTGGAAGGAGGACATGGCACCGACGTTTAGAGGTTTATAGATTACTCCAATTAGCAGCTTCTGATTTGATGTATTTATTTTGAAAAACAAGAACTCTGCTTCTCCTTCGCCCTTTGCATCCGATGTGCATAGTATAATAGCTATATTAATTGCAGAGATAACAACTTCAAACATAGGTATAGTAATTTCTGTTGCTTGCATTGAAGTCCTAAAAGAGGTGAATCTAATGATGTTTTGCTCTTCAAAATCGAGTTACCATTTTTGGAGTAACTACGGTATTTAGAACTTAGGATGTATCCTATTTTGAACATGAAAATGATTGCTATCTAAAGTGGACGTTTGCAATTTCATACCCAAATAAAAAAATGTGTTATGTCAGATAAGTAGGAAACAACATGTGCACTGCCATAAAACCAGTTGGGGTAACATTTTACACTACATAAAATTATGTACAAGCATTTAAACACACAGAATTACTTTTTATTGCTCACTGTGCAAAATAACTTCCATCTGGTTTCTGTACAAATTGTAAATAGCCTTTCGTTCCCTGTATTTTACCCCTGCCACCTTTAGAATTTGAAAGAGAGTACTCCAATCAACGTTGTCAAAAGCTTTCTTTAAGTCTACAAATTCTAGAAATGTAGGTTTGCCTTTCTTTAATCTTTCTTCTAAGATAAGTCGTAGAGTCAGTATTGCCTCACGTATTCCAATATTTCTACGGAATCCAAATTGATCTTCCCCGAGGTCAGCTTCTACCTGTTTTTCCATTCGTCTGTAAAGAATTCGCATTTGTATTTTGCAGCTGTCACTAAACTGATAGTTCGGTAATTTTCACATCTGTCAACATCTGCTTTCTTTGGGATTGGAATTATTATATTCTTCTTGAAGTCTGAGGGTGTTTTGCCTGTCTCATACATCTTGCTCTGCAGATGGTAGAGTTTTGTCAGGACTGGCTCTCCCAAGGCCGTCAGTAGTTCTAATGGAATGTTGTCTACTCCAGCCGCTTTGTTTTGACTCAGGTCCTTCAGTGCTCTGTCAAACTCTACACGCAGTAACGTATCTCCCATTTCATCTTCATCTACATCCTTGTCCATTTCCATAATATTGTCTTCAAGTACATTGCCCTTGTATAGACCCTCTATATACTCCTTCCACCTTTCCGCTTTCCCTTCTTTGCTTAGAACTGGTTTTCCATCTGAGCTCTTGATATTCATACAAGTGGTTATCTTTTCTCCAAAGGTCTCTTTAATTTTCCTGTTGGCAGTATCTATCTTACCCCTAGTGACATAGCCTTACATTTGTCCTCTAGCCATCTGTGCTTAGCCATTTTGCACTTCATGTCGATCTCATTTTTGAGACGTCTGTATCCCTTTTTGCCTGCTTCATTTACTGCATTTTTATATTTTCTCCTTTCATCAATTAAATTCAATATTTCTTCTATTACCCAAGGATTTCTACTAACCCTTGTCCTTTTACCTACTTGATCCTCTGCTGCCTTCACTACTTCATCCCTCAGAGCTACCCATTCTTCTTCTACAGTATTTCTTTCTCCCATTCCTGTCAATTGTTCTTTTATGTTCTCCCTGAAACTCTGTACAACCTCTGGTTCTTTCAGTTTATCCAGGTCCCATCTCCTTAAATTCCCACCATTTTGCAGTTTCTTCAGTTTTAATCTACTGTTCATAACCAATAGATTGTGATCAGAGTGCACATCTGCCCCTGGAAATGTCTTACAATTTAAAATATGGTTCCTAAAGCTCTGTCTTACCATTATATAATCTATCTGAAACCTTTTAGTATCTCTAGGGTTCTTCCATGTATACAACCTTCTTTCATGATTCTTGAACCAAGTGTTAGCTATGATTAAGTTATGCTCTGTGCAAAATTCTACCAGGCGGCTTCCTCTTTCGTTTCTTACTCCCAATCGATATTCACCTAGTACGTTTTCTTCTCTACCTTTTCCTACTGTCGAATTCCAGTCACCCATTACTATTAAATTTTCGTCTCCCTTCACTATCTGAACAATTTCTTTTATTTCATCGTACATTTCTTCAATTTCTTCATCATCTGCAGAGCTAGTTGGCATATAAACTTGTACTACTGTAGTAGACATGGGCTTCGTGTCTATCTTGGCCACAATAATGCATTCACTATGCTGTTTGTAGTAGCTTACCCACACTCCTGTTTTTTTATTCATTATTAAACCTATTCCTGCCTTACCCCTATTTGATTTTGTATTTATAACCCTGTATTCACCTGACCAAAAGTCTTGCTCCTCCTGCCACCAAACTTCACTAATTCCCTTTATATCTAACTTTAACCTATCCATTTCCTTTTTTAAATTTTCTAACCTACCTGCCCGATTACCGTATTTTCTCGAATCTAAGCTGCACTTTTTTTCTGGTTTTTCTGATCCAAAAAACCACCTGCGGCTTAGAATCGAGTGCAAAGTAAGCGGTAGTTCTGAAAAATGTTGGTAGGTGCTGCCACAACTAACGTCTGTCGTCAAATATATGTAGTTCTACACAGGCATGCTTTGCAGGAATGAAGATAAATACCGGCACCAAAACCTCTGCGTCAGTAAATAAATTTAAAAAAAAAAAGTGGAAGACGAGCATTTTTTCTCCGCCTTTAGTTTCGACCACTGCATTTTCATACATTATCCAACAAAGTGAATACAAATTCTGTATTGTTCATCTTCGAATGTAGCAGCATTTCAATCATCATCATCATTTAAGAGTGATTATGCCTTTCAGCATTCAGTCTGGAGGATAGCCCCCTTATAAAATTCCTCCATGATCCCCTATTCAGTGCTAACATTGGTGCCTCTTCTGATGTTAAACCTATTACTTCAAAATCATTCTTAACCGAATCCAGGTACCTTCTCCTTGGTCTGCCCCGACTCCTCCTACCCTCTACTGCTGATCCCCTGAGTCTCTCGGGTAACCTTGCTTCTCCCGTGCCATGTAACATGACCCCACCATCTGAGCCTGTTCATCCTGACTGCTACATCTATAGAGTTCATTCCCAGTTTTTCTTTGATTTCCTCATTGTGGACACCCTCCTGCCATTGTTCCCATCTGCTAGTACCTGCAATCTTCCTAGCTAATTTCATATCCGTAACCTCAACGTCATTGATAAGGTAACCTGAATCCACCCAGCTTTCGCTCCCATACAACAAAGTTGGTCGAAAGATTGAACGGTGCACAAATAACTTAGTCACGGTACTGACTTCCTTCTTGCAGAAGAGAGTAGATCGTAGCTGAGCGCTTACTGCGTTAGCTTTGCTACACCTCGCTTCCAGTTCTTTCACTATGTTGCCATCCTGTAAGAATATGCATCCTAAGTACTTGAAACTGTCCACCTGTTCTAACTTTGTTCCTCCTATTTGGCACTCAATCCGTTTATTTTTCTTTCCCACTGATATTACTTTCGTTTTGGAGATGCTAATCTTCATACCATAGTCCTTACATTTCTGATCTAGCTCTGACATATTACTTTGCAAACTTTCAATCGAATTTGCCATCACAACTGTCATCCGCATATGCAAGACTGCTTATTTTGTGTTCACATATCCTTATCTCACCCAGCCAGTCTATTGTTTTCAACATATGATCCATAAATAATATGAACAACAGTGGAGACAGGTTGCAGCCTTGACTTACCCCTGAAACTACTCTGAACCATGAACTCAATTTACCATCAACTCTAACTGCTGCCTGACTATCCATGTAGAGACCTTTAATTGCTTGCAAAAGTTTACCTCCTATTCCATAATCTCGTAGAACAGACAATAACTTCCTCCTAGGGATCCGGTCGTATGCCTTTTCTAGATCTATAAAGCATAGATACAGTTCCCTCTTCCACTCATAACACTTCTCCATTATTTGCCGTAAACTAAAGATCTGGTCCTGACAACCTCTAAGAGGCCTAAACCCACACTGATTTTCATCCAATTGGTCCTCAACTAATACTCGCACTTTCTTTTCAACAATACCTGAGAAGATTTTACCCACAACGCTGATTAAAGAGATACCTCTGTAGTTGTTACAATCTTTTCTGTTTCCATGTTTCTATGAAATCCCCAAACCACCTTCCCTACCCTCTGGCCCCTACCCTTGCAACCGCCCCCGGTGTAAAACCTGTCCTATGCACCCTCCCACCACCACCTACTCCAGTCCTGTAACCCGGAAGGTGTACACGATCAAAGGCAGAGCCACGTGTGAAAGCACCCACGCGATTTACCAACTGACCTTCCTACACTGTGACGCTTTCTATGTGGGAATGACCAGCAACAAACTGTCCATTCGCATGAATGGACACAGGCAGACAGTGTTTGTTGGTAATGAGGATCACCCTGTGGCTAAACATGCCTTGGTGCACTGCCAGCACATCTTGGCACAGTGTTCCCACCAACACCAACCTATCCGAACTCCGGAGATGGGAACTTGCCCTTCAATATATCCTCTCTTCTCGTTATCCACCAGGCCTCAATCTCCGCTAATTTCAAGTTGCCGCCACTCATACCTCACCTGTCTTTCAACACCATCTTTGTCTCCACACTTCCGCCTCGACTTACATCTCTGCCCTTACTCTTTGCCTTTAAATATGTCTGCTTGTGTCTGTGTATGTATGGATGGATGTGTGTGTGTGTGTGTGTGTGTGTGTGTGTGTGTGTGTGTGTGTGTGCGCGCGAGTATATACCTATCCTTTTTTCCCCCTAAGGTAAGTCTTTCCGCTCCCAGGATTGGAATGACTCCTTACCCTCTCCCTTAAAACCCACATCCTTTCGTCTTTCCCTCTCCTTCCCTCTTTCCTGAAGAAGCAACTGCCGATTGCGAAACCTAGAAATTCTGTGTGTGTGTTTGTGTGCTTTATTTATTGTGCCTATCTACCGGCGCTTTCACGCTTGGTATATATATATATATATATATATATATATATATATATATATATATATAAAACAGAAAGAAACTTCCACATGGGAAAAATATATTAAAAATAAAGATTCCAAGACTTACCAAGCGGGAAAGCGCCGGCAGACAGGCACATGAACAAAACACACAAACACACACACAGAATTACAAGCTTTCGCAACTGGCAGTTGCTTCGTCAGGAAGGAAGGAAGGAGAGGGAAAAATGAAAGGGTGTGGGTTTTAAGGGAGAGGGTAAGGAGTCATTCCAATCCCGGGAGCGGAAAGACTTCCCTTAGGGGAAAAAAAAGGACAGGTATACACTCGCACACACACACACACACATATCCCTTTAGGTTGATGAACAACAATGGGTGCAAAGGTTGGGTAGTTATGTTGTCTCCAGATCACGTTAAAGGGTGGGGAAATTCAAGAAAATTTCGAGAAATTCAAGAAAATTTCGACAAAAAAATTTTTCGAAAAAAGTTTCGAAAAAATGATTTGCGAAAAAATAAAATTCGAAAAAAATTTTTGAATAAAATCTCGAAGAATATGTGTGTAAATGTATTCAAAGGACTGGTTATGTACTGGCAGGTTATGATAATGAGGCTAACAATTGTTTGATGAAGAAATAATAACGTGTAAACCTGTGGGAAGCTGCTAGAAAATGATCGGTTTTGTGGGAAAAACGGGAATGGAAATAAAACGAAAGTTGTCGAAAAAAACTGAGATGGTTGTGTAATGGGTGAAAGGAACTGAAGCTGTGAAATAGTATTCACGAGTTTACACGAAATGTTTGTAAACTTGGAACAATGGATTTTATAGCAGCGGTTATGTTGAAAGTGTTGAAAATTTTAGGTTATGGTTTGGAAGTAAATTACGTATTATTGAGTATAATTAGGCAGGATAAAATGTATGGTAGATTACGGAAAAATGGAAGATGAATACAAAGTGGAACTTCTTGTACAAACGAAAAGAGAAAGTAAGACGATAGAGAAGATTTCGAAATGCAACAGAGACAATAACAAACGTAATTGTTGGGTTCAAATTAATGACGATGTAAATAAAACAGAAAGAAACTTCCACATGGGAAAAATATATTAAAAATAAAGATTCCAAGACTTACCAAGCGGGAAAGCGCCGGCAGACAGGCACATGAACAAAACACACACACAGAATTACGAGCTTTCGCAACTGGCAGTTGCTTCGTCAGGAAGGAAGGAAGGAGAGGGAAAAATGAAAGGGTGTGGGTTTTAAGGGAGAGGGTAAGGAGTCATTCCAATCCCGGGAGCGGAAAGACTTCCCTTAGGGGAAAAAAAGGACAGGTGTACACTCGCACACACACACACACACACACATATCCCAATATGTTCATGTGTGTGTGTGTGTGTGCGAGTGTATACCTGTCCTTTTTTTTCCCCTAAGGGAAGTCTTTATATATTAAAAATAAAGATTCCAAGACTTACCAAGCGGGAAAGCGCCGGCAGACAGGCACATGAACAAAACACACAAACACACACACAGAATTACAAGCTTTCGCAACTGGCAGTTGCTTCGTCAGGAAGGAAGGAAGGAGAGGGAAAAATGAAAGGGTGTGGGTTTTAAGGGAGAGGGTAAGGAGTCATTCCAATCCCGGGAGCGGAAAGACTTCCCTTAGGGGAAAAAAAAGGACAGGTATACACTCGCACACACACACACACACATGAACATATTGGGATATGTGTGTGTGTGTGTGTGTGTGTGCGAGTGTATACCTGTCCTTTTTTTTTCCCCTAAGGGAAGTCTTTCCGCTCCCGGGATTGGAATGACTCCTTACCCTCTCCCTTAAAACCCACACCCTTTCATTTTTCCCTCTCCTTCCTTCCTTCCTGACGAAGCAACTGCCAGTTGCGAAAGCTCGTAATTCTGTGTGTGTGTTTTGTTCATGTGCCTGTCTGCCGGCGCTTTCCCGCTTGGTAAGTCTTGGAATCTTTGTTTTTAATATATTTTTCCCATGTGGAAGTTTCTTTCTGTTATATATATATATATATATATATATATATATATATATATATATATATATATATATATATATATATATATATAGCATGTGATGTCACACTAATTCACACTAATGCAGTGGATTATATATTAAAAACAAAGATTCCAAGACTTACCAAGCGGGAAAGCGCCGGCAGACAGGCACATGAACAAAACACACAAACACCCACACAGAATTACTAGCTTTCGCAAACGATGGTTGCTTCTTCAGGAAAGAAGCAACCATCGGTTGCGAAAGCTAGTAATTCTGTGTGTGTGTTTGTGTGTTTTGTTCATGTGCCTGTCTGCCGGCGCTTTCCCGCTTGGTAAGTCTTGGAATCTTTTTTTTAATATATTTTTCCCGGAAAGAAACTTCCACATGGGAAAAATATATTAAAAACAAAGATTCCAAGACTTACCAAGCTGGAAAGCGCCGGTAGATAGGCACAATGAATAAAACACACACACACACAGAATTTCAAGCTTTCGCAACCGGCGGCTGCTTCGTCAGGAAAGAGGGAAGGAAAAGGAAAGATGAAAGGATGTGGGTTTTAAGCTTAGGGGGAAAAAAGGATAGGTATATACTCGCGCACACACACACACACACACACAAACGCATATCCATCCATACATACACAGACACACGCAGACATATTTCATTTGGAATCTTTGTTTTATATATATGTATAAAAAATTGTAAGTGGCAGTAGCATGCACAAAAGCAAGCGATGCCGCGAGCAGCGACAGGCCGTAATCACTCATTATCAGAATGCGATAAACAATGCATGACACATTAGAGTACTGCATTTTCAGCTTAGAATGACGTAAACACATATAACAAAAAGAACGGCACTTATCAGATCAAAGAAAAATAAGCAATCAATTCAAACCAGATGAAGCACGTGAAAAAGGAAGGGTACCCGTATAAATACAGACGGAGTGCCTGACGCATAGCAATGGCTACCTGGAACTTTTCTCTCCCCTTGAAATTCGAGTCTCAAATTTCAGGTGTGGCTCAGATTCGGGAAATTTTTTTTTCCCTTGATTTCGAGTCTCATTTTTCAGGTGCGGCTTAGATTCGAGTGCGGCTAAGATTTGAGTAAATACGGTAAGGGATCTGACATTCCACACTCCAATCCGTAGAACGCCAGTTTTCTTTTTCCTGATACAGCCCTACCCCCTTATAATTCGGAGCACATGTAATGTAAGGATCTTTAAACTTTATTTAAACTTTATTTGCCGGCTGGCTCCTGTGCAAACTGCTGGCTGTGGTGTTTGGTGCAGCTGCTGGCTGTGGTGACATGTGGTGATGGAGAGGGGTTATAACCACAAGTGAGCTCTGCACAGGTGCCTCCAGGCATGGTAAGGACTGCAGCATACGTGTGGTGTCTGGCAAGGTTGAAGGTAGAACATACTCTGATTTGACTCACTTGGTTGAGACTGTTGCGGTTTTACCATTTTGCAAGGTGTTCGTGGTGTGGTCTCCTCATCAGAACACCAGAAAGAAGCAAGTGTATGGTAGTTGGAGTGGTGATCTTATGAGACCTGTGCAGAGCACAATGTGAGTGCAATAATCCAAAGGTCTGTCAGTGGAAATGGGATGTTCACCATGAAGTGAAGCATTTCATTGTTGGACCTTGCCACTTGATCTCAGAGCTCTTGCACCAAATGTGGCAGTTCCACTGGGGATGGCTGTGGTGCAGGTATGAGATACTTAAAATTGCCCAACAACTCCCCACATGCCATTTATGCCAGTGGTGCTCCGATGTTTGGTTTGTGCACTGTGCGGAGGCCTGAAAGGACCAAGGGAAGGGCCTCCACCTATTTCTCGCAATGGCAAATGAGAGCAGTCTTTAGCATCTGAAGCCACCTTCCTACCATCCCAGTGCTGGCAGGATAGTAGCTTCTATATGATGATTCTAAGAACCACATAAAGTGGGCTACTCATGGAAGAGAATAGATTCAGGCGTGATTTGTAGTGATGTGGAGGGGGCAACTGAATTGTGCTACCCAAGTAGCGATGAAGGCTTTGCTTTTGTCTTGGCAGAAACGTGCTCAATGGTTGTTCCTTCTGCTCATTGACTGTGTCTGTCTGCCACAGTGAACAGGTATCTGCAGCTGTCCAAAGATGGAAGGGGATCTACAAGACCAATTTGGACATGGGCAAATGTCACTGGAGAGTATTGAAAGTGCCCGACATCGACATGTACATTTTGTCTCAGTTTACACTGTTGGCATTGAATACACGCATCATCACATGCCTGTGCATCTTTTTAATCAATTGCCTCGCAGAATAATCAGTCAGTAACTTGGTGGTCATATTTATTCCTGCATGTGACAGATTGTGAACATTGTTGAAAGCAGCTTGATGGAGTTTGGGCAAGATGTAGGGTCTTGGCTTCTGCTGGGAGATGTTTCATCATGGTGTCAACTTGGTAACTGGCAGTGGGATTTGGGTGAGTCACAGTTATGTAGAACGGTCAACCAATAATTTTTGAGTTGTGAATCTGCAGTTAGGGCAGTGATGAGTTCTTTCTGGTCGATAGTATTTGCGAGACACAGATACAAAAAAATTAATTGTCAATGATGTTTTCTGATCCTTTTATGTGGTTCTCATCCACCATAAACTATCTGACAAGCTCTGTATGAATGAAATTCTGGAATCTGGAAAGTGAAGGCTATCGGTTTGTGGTCAGTGAAAATTGTCAAAGGGTGAGCATCAATTTGCAGGTTAAAATGTCTAACAACTTCATAAATCTATAGGTCCTCTAGTACTGCTGTGCTGGTTGCAACAGTAAAAAAATTAATTAATGGTTGCCAATGGTGTTCAATATGTTGGTACAGGGCTACACTTATTGATGTTTGGGTAGTGTCTAGACTATGGAAGGGGGTGCAGATGGCACCGGGTGAGCGAGGAGAACAGCACTAGTAAGCTCACCCGAAGATCGCAGAAAGCTTTTTCTTATCTCCAGGGTCCACTTGAGAGTTCGCGAGCCCATGGGGCCATGTCCTGCAAGTGTATCTGTGAGTGGTTTTTGTCTATCTGCGACTGCCAGGAGGTAGTGGTGATAAACATAAACTATACCTAGAAAACATCATACCTGTTGGTACTGTGTTAGCTTTGAAAGGGCTCGTAGAGCTGCTATCTTCTCTGGTAATGAACAGATGCCATCTGCTGAAGTCAAATGTTCTGCGATAAACATACTGCTTCGCCAATGAAGCACTTCCCTTCATCCAGTATTTTGTTGAGGCTGTACAGCTGCTGACTCATTTATCATGTGTTGTTCATGTAGCAGGGTGTTGGTGACAACATACGAATGTCATCAATGCACGCAAAGCAAAATGGAAGCCCCTTCGATACTCCATCCACAAAATGTTGCCATGTCTGTGTGGTTTCCTTGAGACCAAATGACATAAATGAAAATTCAGATAGGCTGAAGGGTGTAACTAGTGCAATCTTTGGAACAAACACTGGTAGCAGCTACTTCTGTAAAATATCTGGGAGTAATGATTTGAAGTGGAACAATCATATAAAATTAATTTTTGTTAAGGCGGGTGCCAAGTTGAGATCCATTGGGAGAGTCCTTAGAAAATGTAGTCCATCAACAAAGGAGGTGGCTTACAAAACACTCGTTCAACCTATACTTGAGCATTGCTCATCAGTGTGGGATCCGTACCAGGTCGGGTTGACAGAGGAGATAGAGAAGATCCAAAGAAAAGTGTCATTTCGTCACAGGGTTATTTGGTAAGCGTGATAGTGTTACGGAGATGTTTAGCAAACTCAAGTGGCAGACTCTGCAAGAGAGGCGCTCTGCATCACAGTGTAGCTTGCTGTCCAGGTTTTGAGAGGGTGTGTTTCTGGATGAGGTATCGAACATATTGCTTCCCCCTACTTATACCTCCCGAGGAGATCATGAAAGTAAAATTAGAGAGATTCGAGCACACACGGAGGCTTTATGGCCGTCGTTCTTTCTGTGAACCATACACAACTGGAACAGGAAAGGGAGGTAATGACAGTGGCACGTAAAGTGCCCTCCGCCACACATCATTGGGTGGCTTGCGGCGTATAGATTTAGATGTAGATGTAGACATCATAAGGTGTCAGGTATTTGCTTGTAGGCTTTGTGATAGTCTGTGATGCTGAATAGTTGTGCATCAGCTAATGGACTTGTCAAATCTTAAATGTTTGTTATAGGGCACCTGTATGGGACTGTCCTTGCATTTAAAACATGATAATCACCACAGGCAAGCCACAATGCATCTTGCCTGTGAATGAGGTGCAAAGGTGAAGACCACAGACTGTCATAGTGGCAGAGGATTCTATTTGGAGCATTTCTGTGAATGTGGCCTTAGTTTCTGTGAGGCACTCCAGAGTAATATTGTGGATAAGTTGTGAAACAAGTTGGCCAGGTGTGGTATGGATAGGTTATGTGGTATTGTGTTTGATACTGCTATGCTGTACTGGTGTCCTTAAATTGGTAGGAAACTTCGCTTCACCATCCAAAATTATGTTTGAGGATGAGTACTTCCTTTTTCAATTATTTTGTTTCCATTTTAGCTGTTTTCATTTCCCTTTGCTGAACAACAATATCAGCTTTAAATCTTGGTTTTAGTCATATAATAAGTAAGGCATAAGCAAGATATGCTCTAGGCATATCATGATATATATTCTTGAGAAGTTCTGGCAGTATCCTAGTCGCCATGTTTACCTGACAAAAACCCAGCTGTATATTCATCGATTCAAGTGGAGAGATCTATTTTAAGTGTCCCCCCCCCCCCTTTGAAGACAATTATACAACAGTTCTTAAGTGTCCTTCCATGATTATCAACTTGGTCCACTTCATCAGAAGAGACATCAGAATATTTGTCCAATTTTTCCTTATTACTTACAAAATGGTGTCCAGAAGGAAAGGAGTGTTTTGGTTTGTAATGAGCCCCATCTTTCTCATGCAGTGCTGATATTGTACACATGATGTGTGAATGAATGTGCTTCATACTGGGCATCTACAAAAATAGAAATGACAAAAAGTTTACTACATACTTGTATTCTAGCCCACCATCTGTGGGAAGTTATATGTACTACCTGTGATGGACCAGGAATTGCTTCATTACTCATTTCTAAACTAATAAATGAACTGACAAAACAGAATGGCATTCACTGTGTAATATCATGTTAGAGTGCTGAAGTTGACAGTAGCTGGGCACAGAGCAGATGGAAGTTATGTGACTTTCCAAGTTTAGAATTGCAGAACCCAGTCAATAAAAAAGTTGTAAAAATAGCACATGATATTGGGCACCCAACATGTGATTTGTGCAGTGTTGTTTTATAAGGGTGGAGATTCTATGTGCATTTTTATGAAACTGAGCTGGATACTGTATTGCCGTTATCATAGAAAGCATGAATGAATTTTGAATGTTAGGTAATTGTGCTTGATATAAACCCAGAAGCCTTCAAAAACATATCTCTGTATAATCAAACAATGGAAAATCCAGGATGGAATGTAACAATACCAGAGAAGGAAAGTTGCTACTCACCATATAGCGGAGATGCTGAGTCATGATAGGCACAACAAACAGATTCACACAACCATAGCTTCATCCATTAAGGCCTTTGTCAGCAGTGGACACACACACACACACACACACACACACACACACACACAGACACACACAGACACACACACACACACACACACACACACACACACACCTGCAGCCTCGCAGAGAAATGAAACCACAGTGCGAGCAGCAGCAGCAGTGCATGATGTGAGTGGCGACTGGGTGGAGGTAAGGAGGAGGGATAGTATGGTGGGGGTGGCGGACAGTGATGTTTTGCAGTTTAAACGAAGGGCAGGGGAGAAGGTGCAGAGGGGGTGTGGGCTAAGTAGTGTAAAGGAGAGAGATAAAAAGAAATTAAAAGACTGGGTGTGATGGTGAAGTGATGGCTGTGTAGTGCTGGAATGTGAATAGGGAGGGGGCTGGATGTTTGAGGACAGTGACTAACGAAGGTTGAGGCCAGGAGGGTTATGGGAACATAGGGTGTACTGCAAGGAAAGTTCCCACCTACGCAATTGAGAAAAGCTGGTGTTGGTGGGAAGGATCCATATGGTGCAGGCTGTGAAGCAGTCATTGAAATGAAGAGTATCATGTCTGGCAGCGTGTTCAACAACAGGGTGGTCCACTTGTTTTTTGGCCACAGTTTGTCGGTGATCATTCATGCGTAGACAGCTTGATGGTTGACCCGCCTACATAGAAGCACAGTGGTTGCAGCTTAGCTTGTAAATCACATGACTGGTTTCACAGGTAGCCCTGCCTTTGATGGGATAGGTGACGTTAGTGACCGGACTGGTGTAGGTGGTGGTAGGAGGATGTATGGGACAGGTCTTGCATCTAGATCTATTACACAGGTATGACCCATGAGGTAAGGGACTAGGAGCACGGGTTGTGTAAGGATGGAGTATATTGTATAGGTTCGGTGGATGGCAGAATACCATGGTAGGAGAGGGGGGGGGAGGGGGGAAGGATAGTGGGCAGGACATTTCTCATTTCAGGGCACAACGAGAGGTAATCGAAACTCTGGTGGAGAATGTAATTCAGTTGCTCCAGTCCCGGATGGTACCGAGTTACGAGGGGAATGCTCCTCTGTAGCCGGAATGTGGGACTTTGAGAGGTGGTGGGGGACCGGAAATATAAGGCAAGGGAGATTTGTTTTTGTACAAGTATGGGAGGATAATTACGGTTAGTAGAGGCTTCAGTGAGACCCTTGGTATATTTTGAGAGGGGCTGCTCGTCACTGCAGATGTGACGACCATGGGTGGCTAGGCTGTACGAAAGGGACTTCTTGGTATGGAATCATTCGCAGCTGACAAAGTGGAGGTATTGCTGGAGGTTAGTAGGTTTGATATGGACAAAGGTACTGATGTAGCCATCTCTGAGATGGAGGTCATCATCTAGGAAGGTGGCTTGTTGGGTTGAGTACGACCAGGTGAAGCAGATGGGGGAGAAGTTATTGAGGTTCTGGAGGAATGTGAATAAGGTGTCCTCAACTTAAATCCAGATAGCAAAGATGTCATCAATGAATATGAACCAGGTGAGGGGTTTAGGATTCTGGGTTTTTAGGATAGGATGGTTAGCATAGGATGGTGTCATGCAGGTGCAAATAGCCGTACCACGGATTTGTTTGTAGGTAATGCCATCAAAGGAGAAGTAATTGTGGGTGAGGACATAGTTGGTCACGGAGACTAGGAAGGAGGTTGTTGGTTTGGAATCCGTAGGGCGTCGGGAAAGGTAGTGTTCAACAGCAGTAAGGCCATGGGCATTAGGAATTTTAATGAAGAGGGAGGTGGCATCAATAGTGATGAGCAGGGCACCATATGGTAAAGGGACAAGAACTGTGGAGAGTCAGTCGAGGAAATGGTCAGTATTTTTTATATAGGAGGATAGCTTCCAGGTAATAGGCTGAAGGTGTCGGTCTACAAGAGAAGAGATTCTCTTAGAGGGGGCACAGTAACCGGCCACAATGGGATGTCCTGGGTTGTTGGGTTTGTGGACTTTAGGAAGCATGTAGAAGGTGGGAGTGCGGGGAGTGGTAGGGGTGTGCTGTTTTCCTTTGTAACTACTTTCTTTTGCATCACTATACTCAATGTACATCCTTCTTTCTTTTCTTTCCTGTGTTTCTGTTGTTGGCTTCCGAACTGCACGTAACGCTCTACTTATGAGCCACACTGTATCAGCCATCTGAGCTGTGTGTAACAGACAGCCTGAAGACCACGCTGATTGTTGGTGCAGCATCTTATGTTCCACATTACTCCCACCGATATAGTTAAGCCTATGCCTTCAAACTGATCACTCTCCTTGTGCAGTTCCCGTATTTTTGCGTGTTATCTCCCACAGTTTTCCACTGCCACACGATCGTGCATTTCTACCTACGAACCTCTCCCAAACCCCCACACTCTCTCTATTGTATCCCTGTTCACACCCACTAAATCCATCTCATCCAGACACATCTGCCATTCCCCTTCTTTATGCTTATCTGCCCTCAAACCTGCTACCCACAGTAATATATATATATATATATATATATATATATATATATATATATATATATATATATTAAAAACAAAGATTCCAAGACTTACCAAGCGGGAAAGCGCCGGCAGACAGGCACATGAACAAAACACACAAACACACACACAGAATTACAAGCTTTCGCAACTGGCAGTTGCTTCGTCAGGAAAGAGGGAAGGAGAGGGAAAAAATGAAAGGATGTGGGTTTTAAGGGAGAGGGTAAGGAGTCATTCCAATCCCGGGAGCGGAAAGACTTCCCTTAGGGGAAAAAAAGGACAGGTGTACACTCGCACACACACACACATATCCATCCGCACATACACAGACACAAGCAGACATATTTAAAGGCAAAGAGTTAAGGGCAGAGATGTCATTCGAGGCGGAAGTACAGAGGCAAAGAAGTTGTTGAAAGACAGGTGAGGTATGAGCGGCGGCAACTTGAAATTAGCGGAGGTTGAGGCCTGGCGGATATCGAGAAGAGAGGATATACTGAAGGGCGAGTTCCCATCTCCGGAGTTCGGATAGGTTGGTGTTGGTGGGAAGTATCCAGATAACTCGGACGGTGTAACACTGTGCCAAGATGTGCTGGCCGTGCACCAAGGCATGTTTAGCTACAGGGTGATCCTCATTACCAACAAACACTGTCTGTCTGTGTCCATTCATGCGAATGGACAGTTTGTTGCTGGTCATTCCCACATAGAAAGCATCACAGTGCAGGCAGGTCAGTTGGTAAATCACGTGGGTGCTTTCACATGTGGCTCTCCCTTTGATCGTGTACACCTTCCGGGTTACAGGACTGGAGTAGGTGGTGGTGGGAGGGTGCATAGGACAGGTTTTACACCGGGGGCGGTTGCAAGGGTAGGAGCCAGAGGGTAGGGGAGGTGGTTTGGGGATTTCATAGGGATGAACCAAGAGGTTACGAAGGTTAGGTGGACGGCGAAAAGACACTCTTGGTGGAGTGGGGAGGATTTCATGAAGGATGGATCTCATTTCGGGGCAGGATTTTAGGAAGTCGTATCCCTGCTGGAGAGCCACATTCAAGGTCTGATCCAGTCCCGGGAAGTATTCTGTTACAAGTGGGGCACTTTTGGGGTTCTTCTGTGAGAGGTTCTGGGTTTGAGGGGATGAGGAAGTGGCTCTGGTTATCTGCTTCTGTACCAGGTTGGGAGGGTAGTTGCGGGATGCGAAAGCTGTTTTCAGGTTGTTGGTGTAATGGTCGAGGGATTCAGGACTGGAGCAGATTCGTTTGCCACGAAGGCCTAGGCTGTAGGGAAGGGACCGTTTGATATGGAATGGGTGGCAGCTGTCATAATGGAGGTACTGTTGCTTGTTGGTGGGTTTGATGTGGACGGATGTGTGAAGCTGGCCATTGGACAGATGGAGGTCAACATCTAGGAAAGTGGCATGGGATTTGGAGTAGGACCAGGTGAATCTGATGGAACCAAAGGAGTTGAGGTTGGAGAGGAAATTCTGGAGTTGTTCTTCACTGTGAGTCCAGATCATGAAGATGTCATCAATAAATCTGTACCAAACTTTGGGTTGGCAGGCTTGGGTAACCAAAAAGGCTTCCTCTAAGCGACCCATAAATAGGTTGGCATACGAGGGGGCCATCCTGGTACCCATGGCTGTTCCCTTTAATTGTTGGTATGTCTGGCCTTCAAAAGTGAAGAAGTTGTGGGTCAGGATGAAGCTGGCTAAGGTGACGAGGAAAGAGGTTTTAGGTAGGGTGGCAGGTGATCGGCGTGAAAGGAAGTGCTCCATTGCAGCGAGGCCCTGGACGTGCGGGATATTTGTGTATAGGGAAGTGGCATCAATGGTTACCAGGATGGTTTCTGGGGGTAACAGACTGGGTACGGATTCCAGGCGTTCGAGAAAGTGGTTGGTGTCTTTGATGAAGGATGGGAGACTGCATGTAATGGGTTGAAGGTGTTGATCTACGTAGGCAGAGATACGTTCTGTGGGGGCTTGGTAACCAGCTACAATGGGGCGGCCAGGATGTTTGGGTTTGTGAATTTTAGGAAGTAGGTAGAAGGTAGGAGTGCGAGGTGACGGTGGGGTGAGGAGTTTGATGGAGTCAGGTGAAAGGTTTTGTAGGGGGCCTAAGGTTCTGAGGATTCCTTGAAGCTCCGCCTGGACATCAGGAATGGGATTACTTCGGCAAACTTTGTATGTAGAGTTGTCTGAAAGCTGACGCAGTCCCTCAGCCACATACTCCCGACGATCAAGTACCACAGTCGTGGAACCCTTGTCAGCCGGAAGAATGATGATGGATCGGTCAGCTTTCAGATCACGGATAGCCTGGGATTCGGCTGTGGTGATGTTGGGAGTAGGATTAAGGTTTTTCAAGAAAGATTGAGAGGCAAGGCTGGAAGTGAGAAATTCCTGGAAGGTTTGGAGAGGGTGATTTTGAGGAAGAGGAGGTGGGTCCCGCTGTGATGGAGGACGGAACTGTTGCAGGCAGGGTTCAATTTGGATAGTGTCTTGGGGAGTTGGATCATTAGGAGTGGGATCAGGATTGTTTTTCTTCGTGGCAAAGTGATATTTCCAGCAGAGACTACGAGTGTAGGACAGTAAATCCTTGACAAGGGCAGTTTGGTTGAACCTGGGAGTGGGGCTGAAGGTGAGGCCTTTGGATAGGACAGAGGTTTCGGATTGGGAGAGGGGTTTGGAGGAAAGGTTAACTACTGAATTGGGGTGTTGTGGTTCCAGATTGTGTTGACTGGAATTTTGAGGTGTTGGGGGGAGTGGAGCTGGAAGTGGGAGATTGAGTAGATGGGAGAGACTGGGTCTGTGTGCAATGAGAGGAGGTTGAGGTTTGTTGGAAAGGTTGTGGAGGGTGAGTGAGTTGCCTTTCCGGAGGTGGGAAACCAGGAGATTGGATAGTTTTTTGAGGTGGAGGGTGGCATGTTGTTCTAATTTGCGGTTGGCCTGTAGGAGGATGCTATGTACAGCCGGTGTGGATGTGGGAGAGGAAAGATTGAGGACTTTGATTTGGGATAGGAGTTGACGGGTGTGTTCATTGGCCGAGTCGATGTATAGGTGAAGGATTAGGCGGGTGAGGGCTATGGATTGTGCTGTTTGGAACTGGTGTAAGGACTGATGGAAAGAAGGATTGCAGCCAGAGATGGGAACTTTAAGTGTGAGGCCTTTGGGAGTAATGCCAAATGTCAGACAAGCCTGAGTAAATAAAATATGGGAGCGTAATCTGGCTAGGGTGAAGGCATGTTTGCGGAGGGAATGTAAATAAAATTTAATGGGGTCGTTGTAGGGATGTTGTGAGGTTGACATGGTATTGGTAGGTGGAAAGGGTAATATGAGGTTAAAGTGAAAGTAAAGAGAGATTTATATAGGGAGAGATAAAGGTGTGAAAAAAGTCGAAAGAGTGTTGGTTGAGATGAGCTATGTTGATCATGTGCTGAACTTAGGTTGGTGAACAACAATGGGTGCAAAGGTTGGGTAGTTATGTTGTCTCCAGATCACGTTAAAGGGTGGGGAAATTCAAGAAAATTTCGAGAAATTCAAGAAAATTTCGACAAAAAAATTTTTTTGAAAAAAGTTTCGAAAAAATAATTTGCGAAAAAATAAAATTCGAAAAAAATTTTCGAATAAAATCTCGAAGAATATGTGTGTAAATGTATTCAAAGGACTGGTTATGTACTGGCAGGTTATGATAATGAGGCTAACAATTGTTTGATGAAGAAATAATAACGTGTAAACCTGTGGGAAGCTGCTAAAAAATGATCGGTTTTGTGGGAAAAACGGGAATGGAAATAAAACGAAAGTTGTTGGAAAAAAAACTGAGATGGTTGTGTAATGGGTGAAAGGAACTGAAGCTGTGAAATAGTATTCACAAGTTTACACGAAATGTTTGTAAACTTGGAACAATGGATTTTAAAGCAGCGGGACCCACCTCCTCTTCCTCAAAATCACCCTCTCCAAACCTTCCAGGAATTTCTCACTTCCAGCCTTGCCTCTCAATCTTTCTTGAAAAACCTTAATCCTACTCCCAACATCACCACAGCCGAATCCCAGGCTATCCGTGATCTGAAAGCTGACCGATCCATCATCATTCTTCCGGCTGACAAGGGTTCCACGACTGTGGTACTTGATCGTCGGGAGTATGTGGCTGAGGGACTGCGTCAGCTTTCAGACAACTCTACATACAAAGTTTGCCGAAGTAATCCCATTCCTGATGTCCAGGCGGAGCTTCAAGGAATCCTCAGAACCTTAGGCCCCCTACAAAACCTTTCACCTGACTCCATCAAACTCCTCACCCCACCGTCACCTCGCACTCCTACCTTCTACCTACTTCCTAAAATTCACAAACCCAAACATCCTGGCCGCCCCATTGTAGCTGGTTACCAAGCCCCCACAGAACGTATCTCTGCCTACGTAGATCAACACCTTCAACCCATTACATGCAGTCTCCCATCCTTCATCAAAGACACCAACCACTTTCTCGAACGCCTGGAATCCGTACCCAGTCTGTTACCCCCAGAAACCATCCTGGTAACCATTGATGCCACTTCCCTATACACAAATACCCCGCACGTCCAGGGCCTCGCTGCAATGGAGCACTTCCTTTCACGCCGATCACCTGCCACCCTACCTAAAACCTCTTTCCTCGTCACCTTAGCCAGCTTCATCCTGACCCACAACTTCTTCACTTTTGAAGGCCAGACATACCAACAATTAAAGGGAACAGCCATGGGTACCAGGATGGCCCCCTCGTATGCCAACCTATTTATGGGTCGCTTAGAGGAAGCCTTTTTGGTTACCCAAGCCTGCCAACCCAAAGTTTGGTACAGATTTATTGATGACATCTTCATGATCTGGACTCACAGTGAAGAACAACTCCAGAATTTCCTCTCCAACCTCAACTCCTTTGGTTCCATCAGATTCACCTGGTCCTACTCCAAATCCCATGCCACTTTCCTAGATGTTGACCTCCATCTGTCCAATGGCCAGCTTCACACATCCGTCCACATCAAACCCACCAACAAGCAACAGTACCTCCATTATGACAGCTGCCACCCATTCCATATCAAACGGTCCCTTCCCTACAGCCTAGGCCTTCGTGGCAAACGAATCTGCTCCAGTCCTGAATCCCTCGACCATTACACCAACAACCTGAAAACAGCTTTCGCATCCCGCAACTACCCTCCCAACCTGGTACAGAAGCAGATAACCAGAGCCACTTCCTCATCCCCTCAAACCCAGAACCTCTCACAGAAGAACCCCAAAAGTGCCCCACTTGTAACAGAATACTTCCCGGGACTGGATCAGACCTTGAATGTGGCTCTCCAGCAGGGATACGACTTCCTAAAATCCTGCCCCGAAATGAGATCCATCCTTCATGAAATCCTCCCCACTCCACCAAGAGTGTCTTTTCGCCGTCCACCTAACCTTCGTAACCTCTTGGTTCATCCCTATGAAATCCCCAAACCACCTCCCCTACCCTCTGGCTCCTACCCTTGCAACCGCCCCCGGTGTAAAACCTGTCCTATGCACCCTCCCACCACCACCTACTCCAGTCCTGTAACCCGGAAGGTGTACACGATCAAAGGGAGAGCCACATGTGAAAGCACCCACGTGATTTACCAACTGACCTGCCTGCACTGTGATGCTTTCTATGTGGGAATGACCAGCAACAAACTGTCCATTCGCATGAATGGACACAGACAGACAGTGTTTGTTGGTAATGAGGATCACCCTGTAGCTAAACATGCCTTGGTGCACGGCCAGCACATCTTGGCACAGTGTTACACCGTCCGAGTTATCTGGATACTTCCCACCAACACCAACCTATCCGAACTCCGGAGATGGGAACTCGCCCTTCAGTATATCCTCTCTTCTCGATATCCGCCAGGCCTCAACCTCCGCTAATTTCAAGTTGCCGCCGCTCATACCTCACCTGTCTTTCAACAACTTCTTTGCCTCTGTACTTCCGCCTCGAATGACATCTCTGCCCTTAACTCTTTGCCTTTAAATATGTCTGCTTGTGTCTGTGTATGTGCGGATGGATATGTGTGTGTGTGTGTGCGAGTGTACACCTGTCCTTTTTTTCCCCTAAGGGAAGTCTTTCCGCTCCCGGGATTGGAATGACTCCTTACCCTCTCCCTTAAAACCCACATCCTTTCATTTTTTCCCTCTCCTTCCCTCTTTCCTGACGAAGCAACTGCCAGTTGCGAAAGCTTGTAATTCTGTGTGTGTGTTTGTGTGTTTTGTTCATGTGCCTGTCTGCCGGCGCTTTCCCGCTTGGTAAGTCTTGGAATCTTTGTTTTTAATATATTTTTCCCATGTGGAAGTTTCTTTCTGTTTTATTTATATATATATATATATATATATATATATATATATATATATATATATATATATATATATATTTATTAATGATTAGTTACTCTCTACTTTGACCCTTGTGACTTCTCAACATTTTTAGTGAGTTTTCACCTTCCACTATTGTCATCTACCTCAGATTTCATCTCATTTTTTCCCCTTGTGCATTCATTTCATCCGTTTCGTATTTTTCACACATATTTGAGTGCACTTGTTTAAGCTGCCTAATATGAGGCAGCCAAGTCAACCGGGCATCAAATACCAGTCCCAAGAACCGATGCGTCTCTACCACAGCAAGATGTTCACCGTCAAGGTAAAGGCGTGGCTCAGGGTGAACCGTGCGACACCGGCAGAAATGCATAACGCAGGTCTTAGCGGCCGAAAACTGGAAGCCATGCGCTACAGCCCACGACTGCGCCTTGCGGATAGCACCCTGCAGCTGGTGCTCAGCAACTGCAATGCCAGCGGAGCTGTAGTAGAGGCAGAAGTCGTCTGCATACAACGAAGCTGCGACGGACGATCCCACTGCCTCAGCGAGCCCATTGATCGCAATTAAAAACAGGGAGACACTGAGGACAGACCCCTGTGGGACCCCGTTCTCCTGGACCCGGGAGGAACTATGGGACGCAGCAACTTGCAAGCGGAAGGAACGATACGACAGAAAATTCTGAATAAAAATCGGGAGCGGGCCCCTAAGACCCCACCCATGAAGTGTGGCCAGGATGTGATATCGCCAAGTCGTATCGTACGCCTTCCGCATGTCGAAGAAGACGGCAACCAGATGTTGGCGGCGTGCAAAGGCTGTACGGACGGCAGACTCTAGGGAGACCAGATTATCGACGGCAGAGCGGCCTTTACAGAACCCACCCTGAGACGGAGCCAGAAGGCCTCGAGACTCGAGGAGCCAACTCAACCTCCGGCTCACCATACGTTCTAGCAACTTGCAAAGAACGTTGGTGAGGCTTATGGGGCGGTAGCTGTCCACCTCCAGCGTGTTCTTGCCAGGTTTCAACACGGGGAGGACGATGCTTTCTCGCCATTGAGACGGGAACACACCCTCAACCCTGGCAATTCACAGAGAGGTGTTTCAGCATCTGGCTGTGGATGCGGTCTGGCCCAGGAGCCGTATCAGGGCAAGCAGATAGTGCACTCTGTAATTCCCAGTCGCTGAAAGGAGCATTGCACGACTCCGCGTGGCGCGTGTGAAAGGAAAGCCTCCAACTTTCCAACCGCTCTTTCCGGGAGCGGAAGGCCAGTGGGTAATTCGTAGATGCGGAACACTGAGCAAAATGCGCTGCTAGCCGGTCCGCAATCGTGTCGGAGTCAGGACACACCACTCCATTCAGCGAAAGCCCAGGGACAGAGACAGGCGGCCGATAGCCATGGAGTCGCCTAATCTTAGCCCAAACCTGCGATGCAGAGGTACGGATGCCAATGGTGGAAACATACCGTTCCCAGCACTCCTGCTTCCGTTGGCGAATAAGGCGTCGGGCACGGGCACGGAGCTGTTTAAAAACGATGAGGTTCTCCAAGGACGGGTGCCGCTTATGGCGTTGAAGAGCCCGCCGGCGATCTCTAATCGCCTCTGCGATCTCGGGCGCCCACCAAGGCACAGTCCTCCGCCGAGGGGACCCGGATGAACAGGGAATCGCAGATGCCGCCGCAGAAACGATGCCGGTGGTGACCGACTGAACCACCGCATCAATGGTGTCATGGAAAGGAGGTGCGATAGTGGCGAGAGAGGAGAACAAGCCCCAATCAGCCTTATTCAGAGCCCATCTGGAGGGGCGTTCAGAAGAGTGACGCTGTGGTAGTGACAGAAAGATGGGGAAATGGTCACTACCACATAAGTCGTCATGGACACTCCAGTGGATGGATGGTGAAAGTCCGGGGCTGCAGATAGAAAGGTCTATGGCCGAAAATGTGCCATGGACTACGCTGAAATGTGTCGGCTCTCCCGTGTTTAAGAGGCAGAGGTCAAGCTGCGAGAGAAGAGTCTCGACATCTCTACCCCGGCCAGTAATCGCGGCGCTACCCCACAGGGGGTTATGGGCGTTAAAGTCGCCCAGTAACACAAAAGGAGGAGGCAGTTGTGCTATCAATGCAGCCAACACATGACGCGAGACATCACCATCTGGCGGAAGATACAAACTGCAGACAGTAATAGGCTGAGGTGTCCACATCCTTACAGCGACAGCCTCTAAAGGTGTGTCAAGAGGTACACATTTGCTGTAGACAGAGTTAAGGATGTAGACGCAGACTCCACCAGATACCCTCTCATAAGCTGCCCGGTTCTTGTAATAACCCCGATACCCACGTAGGGCAGGGGTCCGCATTGCCGGAAACCAAGTTTCCTGTAGGGCAATGCAGAGGAAAGGGTGACTGCTGATGAGTTGGCGAAGCTCAGCAAGGTGGTGGAAAAAAGCGCTGCAGTTCCACTGGAGTATCGCTTTGTCCATGTCCGAAAAAGGTGTGAAGGGGCCGAGGAGGCAGATCAAGCAACTGGGTCACCTGCTGCCACCGATGGAGGACAAGTACAATCTGCTTCCATGGTGTCTGAGGGTCCGGCGAGATCTAGGTCCTCAGCGGACGCCCGGATCTCCACCTTATCCTCGGACGCAGAGCCTGTATGGAGCAGTGGGGTGGATGCCACCGCGTGTTCCTTGGCCTTAGAGGTCTTCTTCTTCGTCTTGTCTCTCTGGTCCTTGGGTTTCATTGGCTGGGAGGGCTCCAGCGAGTCAGCCTCCGGGACGGAGGAGGAGCGGGAAGCCCTGCGACCAGCCGCTGGTCTGCTTTTCTTCCATTGGCTGACATCACCCTTCCCAGAGGCGGAAACCTGGGAAGGAAGGGACCCAAGGGACCCTTTCCGTGCTATTCGAGCCGGGGAAGTTTGAGGCTTCCCCAGCTTAGAAGTGGGGACTGATGTCCCCGATGGTTGGGGGGTTGCTGCTCCTGAGGCAGGTAGTGCAGGAGCAGCAGGGAGTGAAGTGCCCCCCACCATCAAGGGGGCAGGTGTAGCATTCCGGCTCTGAGAGGTGGCAGTCTGAGGGAGAGCTAATGGGGCCATAACAGTAGTAGCCGCGACGTAAGAGGCAGTCATTCGAACAGGATGGAGGCGTTCGAACTTCTGCCTGGCCTCAGTGTATGTCAGGCGGTCCAGGGTCTTATACTCCATGATTTTGCGCTCTTTCTGGAAGATCCTGCAGTCCGGCGAGCAAGGCGAGTGGTGCTCTCCGCAGTTTACACAGATGGGAGGCGGAGCACATGGAGTATTGAGATGTGATGGGCGTCCACAATCTCGACATGTGAGGCTGGAAGTACAGCGGGAAGACATATCCCCGAACTTCCAGCACTTAAAGCACCGCATCGGGGGAGGGATATATGGCTTGACGCCACAACGATAGACCATCACCTTGACCTTCTCAGGTAAAGTATCACCCTCGAAGGCCAAGATGAAGGCACCGGTGGCAACCTGCTTATCCCTTGGCCCACGATGTACGCGCCGGACGAAGTGAACACCTCGCCGCTCTAAATTGGCGCGAAGCTCGTCATTGGACTGCAATAGAAGGTCCCGATGGAATATTATGCCCTGGACCATATTAAGACTCTTATGGTGCGTGATTGTAACCGGAACATCCCCCAGCTTGTTACAATCGAGTAACCGGTGGGACTGGGCGGAGGACGCCGATTTGATCAAAACCGAGCCCGAGCGCATTTTGGACAAGCCCTCCACCTCCCCGAACTTGTCCTCTAAGTGCTCGACGAAGAACTGAGGCTTCATGGATGTAAAGGATTCACCATCAGCTCTGGTACACACCAGGTAGCGGGGCGAGTATGTTTCGCTGGCATCCTTAGTCTTTCGTTCCTCCCATGGTGTAGCCAGGGAGGGGAACGATTTGGGGTCATATGTAGTTGCGTTGTATTGAGCCCTGGAACGCTTAGAGATGATGTACCACGCTTCATTGCGGGTCATCCGCCCTGATGCCACCTACTCCGACCAAGGGCCCTCCCCACGGGCGCCCCCCAGCCTCAGCAACGACCACCTGGCAGGATGGCCATTGCCGGGAGTCCCAATGCCCCAAGGAGATAGGCATCTACTCCTTGGCATACGTGCGGAGTTAACGGCGCTGGCATCAGCAGAGCGATCCCTGTGTAGTCAGGGGGCTACAACCAACAGGGTACATGGCGGCCCCACCACAACGGACTGGCTACCGTGCTGGATTTCAGGTGATGTAGTCCAATATCGTCATTGGCGCATAAAGCGACACAGCATAGCAGACTGCAATAAACTGCACCCAAGAACAAATCCACGCCCAAGAGATTGGAGGTGAGCGGGACTGCTAAGCGATGACGACAAACCTGGCTAGAGATGGTAATGCATGATGGACACATCGCTCCTTGTAAGGCGCCCTTCCCCAATCGGCTCGCTCTTCGGAAAATTTGGAAGGATGGAGGTCAAACCTGTTAGGGGACCATCTCACAAGGCCAAAACGTTTGAGACTCCTTTTAGTCGCCTCTTACGACAGGCAGGAATACCGTGGGCCTATTCTTACCCCCGAACCCACAGGGGGGGGCATCCAGAACTGGAACAACTGAATTACATTCCCACCAACACCAGCTATTCTGAATTGTGCAGGTGGGAAGTTTCCTTGCAATATCCTACGTTCCCGTAACCCTCCTGGCCTCAACCTTTGTTAGTCACTGTCCTCACCCATCCAGCCCCCTCCCTGTTCTAATTCCAGCACTACACAGCCATCATTTCACCACCACACCCAGTCTTTTAATTTCTTTTTATTTCTCTCCCCTCCCCCCTCCCCCACACCTTCTCTTTTGTCCTCTGTCTAAATTGCAACACATCAATGTCCACCACCCCCACCATACTGTCCCTCCACCTCCCCACCACAGCCTCGTCCTTACCCCCACCCAGTTGCCACTACCTTCTCATATATATATATATGTGTGTGTGTGTGTGTGTGTGTGTGTGTGTGTGTGTGTGTGTGTGTGTGTGTGTGTGTGTGTGTGTGTGTGTGTGCGCTGTTGAAAAAGGCAATGGCCCAAAGCTATAATTGTGTGAAACTTTTTGTTGTGCCTATCGCGACTCAGTATCTCTGCTATGTGGCGAGTAGCAACTCTACTTCTCTGGTGTTATTATCTCTGTGTAATGCTGCACAGTATATGTATTACATGTAATTTGAGGTGAAATGAGAAGAACTTTAATGAAAAATTATGGCATATAATTATGGGCTGCTAGACCATTTCCAAATATCTATGTAGAGTAATATGGTTACTACACTTAATTATAAAATGAAGTAAATTAAAATGATATTATTGTCTTGTTTTAGATGTACACATTTTATATGTAGATTCTAATAATTATTCTTATGTCACAATAAAATTTGCTTGGATTATTAGATATAAAACTGTGTAATAAGCAGTATTAACAAACTCTCATTTGCTTTAAACATGTGTTATAGAAATTTATCAACTTGACTCTAGTACTGAGTCAAATGAGACTTCACCTCTTCCCCAAAGAAGGCAGATGCCCCACCAGCCTATGTGCTCTGGCAAGACAGTACTGCAGATGCACACCAGGTAGTCAAGGTTTGTTCCTACAGACTAGTTACATTCACACAACACGTTGATAGAAAAATGAAATACAAGGTCATCAGGTTTTTCTGCCATGTGTATGTTATCTGGCTTTATACTGTTAAAAAGTTGGAGTTATCATATTTTCCTTTAAAAAAGGATTGTAAGGTTATAAGCATTGTTTGATTTGAAATATAGAAGAAATTTTGGTAAGTTTTATCATCATGTAAATAAACCATGTCATTAAGCATGCTTGACTCGGAGATTACTGGTTCAAATTCTGCTGGTAGAAGAAATTTTCATCACCAATATTTGGCTAACATGTGGAGAAGAGATGACACCGCACTGTTCCTTATCACCACAATCTGCATCAGTGCCTTGAGTGTTGCAAAAATCTCAAAGGTGTATCATGGTGTGAGGAGATGCGACACACTTGATGTTGGGTGGAAGATCATGCTATCTCAGCTATTGCGACTGGGAAGTGGGTTAATTTTCATCAAGAGAACTCTGTAGTGATTCATTTCAGATCATCACTGAGTAATTTTGGATATACTATTTACTAAGCAAAAAAGGATACAATATATAGATAGTAGGCATATTTGCAACTACAACTGACACCCCACAATAGCTGTAACCAACCAGCCAAAACTGAACTCCCCCAGCAGTGTCTCAGTTTTGATGCTGGATGGCACTCCTGTGGAAATGGCTGCAAGTCTTTGTGAACTCTTTTGTGATTACATCCTAACTACTCCCCCTTTCAAGGTAGGGATATGGATAATGCGGTCTGAAAGACAAAATTCTGAGCTTCGTAGTTAAAATTAGAATGATGAGGACTTGCTTTTCGCTAAGTCTCTTCTCCTTTCTGGCTTTTCAAAACTAACAGCTGTGTAATATATATTAAAGATGAATGTCTTCTTCTTTTATTTAATTTCTCCTCTTGCTGCAGCTTAATTTTCTGTATTTTCGACATTTAAATCCACATGAATAGTGATTCAGCGATTCCTTATCCTTCCGTTGTTCATTGATTAAAATATTTCTTTCATTCCTGCATGTCAAAAAAACAGAAAGTTTCAAATCTCTAATATTTACAAAAAATCTCATATTTAATTCAGCTGAATTTTGTATCCTCATAGGTTGAGAATTCACTTCTCAGTGTGAAGTGTAGGATCGGCTGTCGCTGATTTTCTTAGTAGGGCACATCCTGTGATTAAAGCTCCACACATGCTGGTGTCCTTAGTAAGGCACACCCAGCAGTGGCCTCACAGTCTTACAGTCTTTGTTTTGTAATTACCATTAAGGTTGTTTGTGCTAATGATTAGGTTATCATTCTCATTTTTTAGTCCATTTTGATCCATTAGGTAAGAGAATTCAATTTTGAGAAAGAGAAAGAACACAGACAGTACAAATTTCAATTTATAAATCACAAATGATAAACTGCCGCCCAGTGTAAATATTGAAAATTTTCAATATAATTTGAGTTTCAGTACAGATGGGTTCATGGAAACGTTATAATTCAGTCTACATAAAGGACATCGCATTCAGTGTGTGTGTGTGTGTGTGTGTAAAAAAACAGCTAAGACATGATTGCTATTGATTTTCAGTACCTTTATGAGGTTGTTAGCTGTGAAACTGAATTAATGACAAATCATTATCATTTTAATTAATTCATATATTGATATCTTCAGTGCTCTGCATGTTGAATGTTTATAGGTGTCTAAAGGAATGAAAATAATGTAGAGTTGGTGAATATTGTTGTCAGTTTCTTGTTGATCATATATTAGATTTACAGTCACAATTTTCAATAATCGGAGGCAGGAAAGATTTAGTCTGTTGACTAACAGAGATCACCAACAGTTAAAGAGGGTATAACATTTCAGCTCCTCAACACCAAATTAAAACGTTCCACTTCAATTTGTTTGCACTTATAGCGATCCCAGCTTCCTCAACCAAATTAAAACGTTGCATTAGGAGATGTCTGCTTCGTGCAAAAGGTCTTGAGTTCATATTGACGACAACAAGTAATTCTTCATTACAGACGTTTATTTACAAACAGAACTGACAGACAGACTTAACAACTGACTCTCAGAGCTAACCGCACTGCATATCCGAACTGGCAACTGACAACTCGTAGGTGTATTAATATCTTTCCAAACAATGAGAGTCTTTGACAATGTTTTGTTTACAATATGATAGCAATTCACGACTTAAAACTAAATTAGACATTACAGAATTTTAGTACAGATTAAAGTAAGTAAAAGGATCAGTACATATAAATTCTTACAAGCATAATTTCCAAATAGATTTTATAACATTTTTCTACCAGCTTCTGGATAACCTTCACCAGATTTGTACCGATGTTTCCAGAAATATCTTGACATTTGATTCTGGATATTTCTTGAGTGATTTAGAACAACTATTTATATGTAAAATGATTTAAATCGTGTTTGAAAACGTAAATAAATCTTTTTAGCAATATTTCTTGATACAAATCATCTTTAGAAATTAGGTTATGAAACAGTTTTCGTATTTTTGCGATCATAATATAGAATTTCTCCATAGAAAGTTCCAGAAGTGTGCATTAAACGTTCATTTACAGACTTTCTCTTTAGCTGGTGAGTTTTTAAAAGTATCTTGTCCATATTACACGAAATAATTTAGCTCAAAACTGATAATTTATACAATTAATCAGAGCTACAGCAAACAGTGAGTCTTTCTTTTACAAAATGAAATATAGTTACAAAATTGAATGAAAATAGGTTACTAACACTAATATATATTTACATTAATTCTATTTTTGTTCTTTGTGTGCAAAATGTCCTAATATTGACACAGTACAATATTTAAACATCACCAAAGTTTCCCTTTACATTTTGCATATCTGTATCGACATCCCCTAAAAGTCTACAGTGTCGAATACTTCAATATGTCCCAATATGTCCTGTAATGTTACACAACCCCCCCCCCATCAGCACTTCCACGTGAAACACGGAAGGGTTGATGTCCTTACATTACAAAACAGAAAAGTTTTACACATATCTTTGGTGTCTTCTTTCTTGAAGACCGGTGATCTTCTTCCTTAAAGGTCGGTATACCTCAATGCCACACACTGTATTTCAGTCTCATCTTCACAGTCCGTATGGTTTCCATATACACTGCAGGCTATCACAGGCTGCAATAGCACAGTCCGCTATAAATATACAGCATACAGTTGTCAAACCCAGTTAAACATTAGCAAAAGTATTTAATAGTCGGTGGACCAGTTTTTAAGGACACAGAAATTTGAATTCTCTAAAGTCTAATTACTCAAGAAAATTTACTCTAAATAATTTCTTAAAGCTAAGAGAGGATAGACTGACAGATGGAGAAAATTGATTATACAGGATCACAGAATAAGTGTAAGATGCAATGCCAGAATACGAAAATGAAATATGACAATTGCATAGCTAGGGGACCTAGTGCTCGCCAAACACTTAGCACACAAAGAATGTATGCTCCCCTGAGGAATCAGATAAATACAACATAACAAAGTATACAAAAATATCCTGGTAAGATTACATATAAAAGTCTATAAACATCTATTATCTAAAATACTTTTTTACATTTTTTTTATACAATTTCAGTTCGGTCACATTTCGTAGACCAAACAGTCTGCCAGAATTTGGGTAGACTAGACGGTAAGCATTCGGATGAGGATTGTCCTGAATCTTGAAAGGTCCAATGTATATGCCAAAAACCTTTTTAATTCACCACTGATGGCTTTAGACTTCTCTTGTGTTTTAACAAGGACCAAGTCTTCAATTTTAAATTGAGTAGGCTTCAATCTTTTGTCATGTCTACATTTCCTCTTATCACCTTGAGATTTCATGGTCTTTCTCACTATTTCCTCTCTCTCTTGAGTACTTAATGGTTTGCAGACTGGAAAATCAATGAAATCACTAATTGGATGTGGTGGTTTGCTATTATACTGTATTTCATAAGGCGAAAACCCTGTTGAGGAATGCTGTAGGCTGTTCACAACATCTTCGAATTTCTCAACATAGTCAATCCAACTAGCATGATCAGTATTGCAGTAGGTTCTAAAGAATCGCCCAATTTCCCTCATGTATCTCTCCGAAGGGTTTCCTGACGGATGATAAGCTGAAATAAGAATGTGACTTATATTTTCATCTTCAACAAAAGCTTTCCATACTCCAGAAGTAAATAGAGTCCCATTGTCTGATAAGATTTTCTGAGGTTTTCCAACCCTGCCAAAATAGTCTCCTCTGATTTTTGAAATAATGCCCTTACTGTTTGCCTTGCGAAGAGGGTATAACTTAACGAATCTTGAAAAAACATCAACCATAACAAAAATGTAGCAATAGCCTCCTCTGGTCTTCGGTAATGGTCCATACAAGTCGACAGCGACTAACTCGTGTTGTTCTTTTGGTAAGATGTTTTGCATCAATCCTCGACAAGTTTGGTTGGATACTTTTACTCTTTGGCACCTGTCACAACCCGTCAAAATTTTTCTAACCCTCCTGGCTATGTTGTTAAAGTACACATTTTCTTGGATTTTCTGGATACACTTTTGAATCCCACAATGACCAAAACTTTCATGAATGTACTTGATGAGTACATTGATGTACTGTTCAGGCCAACATAATTTCCATACATTGCTATCTACACTGTTTCTCTTGAATAGAATCCCCTTGTAGATTTTGTAATAATCTCCCACTTTTTCCATGTCCCTTTTTCCCTAAATAACTTTTGACCAGTTTACAGTTCTCATCGTGGTTCTGATTCCGTCGGATGTCATTACAAATGTCTCTGATTTCTTGTTCATTGTCCACCCCTCTTAAATACATAATTTTGAATTCTTTTTCACATTCCCCACTGTCATCTTCAAAGTCACCCCCCACAGGTGGTCTAGATAAAGCCTCAGCAACTACATTATCGGGTCCTCTAAGATATTTTATTGAGTAATTAAATTGTTGTAACAAGAGTGCCCACCTGGTAATCCTTCCATGATGCAACCTACATTCTTGAATATAAATTAATGCCTTATGGTCTGTGTAGACAACTACCTGGTTTCCCAATAAATAATTTCTGAATTTAGAAAATGCCCAGTAAATGGCCAAAAGCTCTTTCTCGGTAACAGTGTATTGCCTCTCATGTTTTTTCAAGGTTCGACTAGCAAAAGCAATAGACCTGTGTTCTATTTTCCCATTTATATTTACTTCTTGGAAAAGGTGAGCACCTAGGCCATAATCACTACTATCTGCCATAATGCAAAAAGGGAAACTTAAATCAGGACGGTACAAAATTTGACTGTTACATAACTGTGTTTTTATTTCTTCAAAAGCAGCTTCACATTCCTGATCCCAAACCCACATTGCGTTTTTCTTCAGCAATCTGTTAAGACTTGGAGCATTTAGAGCTTGGGTACTAATGAACTTTCTGTAGTAACCGCACATCCCGAAAAATGACTTTAGTTGTTTCTTGGTTTTTGGAATTGGGAATTTTGCAATTGCCTCGAGTTTTTCAGGATCTGGCAAAATACCTTCCTCAGAAATACTGTGCCCCTGAAACTTCAATTTTTTCATACCAAACTTACATTTAGATAATTTAAGTGACATTCCCCCTTTCCTTAATCTATTGCAAACCTCCCTCAAAGTATTAACATGTTCTTCCCAAGTTTCTCCAGTGATCAAAATGTCATCTACATACACAGTTAATTTTGATAAAAGATCTTTTCCCAAAACAAAGTCAAGTGCTCTAATGAATTCGGCTACTGAGACATTCAGCCCAAATGGTACCACACAATACTGGTAACATCTTGCCCCATACAAAAAGGCAGTATAATTTCAGGAATCATTTTCAAATTCTACTTGGTGAAATCCTGATGTGAGATCTAAACTGGTCATGTATTTCATTCTTTCAAATTTATGAAGTAATTCGTCTATATTCTCGGGATGATCGGTCTCTCTTTCCAGATACTTATTTAGGTGTCTTGAATCTAGTACAAGCCTGACACTGCCATCACGTTTTGCAACCACTACCAAAGGATTATTGTATTGGCTCTTACTTCTCTCAATGATGCCCCACTCTTCCATCTTTTGAAGTTCCTTTTCTACATCTTTCCTCTTTGCAATGGGTACACTATAAGGTTTTATAAAGAATGGCTCATGTGGTTTTAATCTGAGTTTACATTGATAATTCTTTACTCTGCCAGGTCTATCATCAAAAACATCACAGTAATTCCACAATAATCTTTCTAACTCTACCTTCTGTTCTTGGTTCAAATTATCTGATTCCCGTAATTTTTCTTGAACTATATCCCCATATTCTCCATCATCATAATCCTCAGTAATTTCCTCTACACAATAACCACTGTCTTTAGAAAATGTAACGTCTCTAATTTCAATTCCCTTATCAGCACAGTTTTGAACCGACATGTCAGTACTGGAACATACTCTCGTCTTAGGATCAATAAAGGTAAACAAACTCTTTTCCCAATCAAATGCTGCATTAGCTTTTAATATCCAGTCCATATCCAACAGTACATTCTCATTTAGGTCACTTATTACAAGACATCCTTGAGTAAACTGTACATCATTTATACTGAAGGACAACAACACCTGTCTATAAACAATTTTGCTCAGTTTGCCGGTAATGCCTCTAATTTTTATTCCAACAACTGGTAATTCAACAAAGTCAGGATCATGCTTAATTATATCTCTTAATTTGCTTGAAATGGCACTAATTGGACTCCCTGTGTCAATCAAACAACACCCTTCCCAACCTGCAGCTGTAATTTTTATGTATGGACTACCAATAGTGGTGTTTTCCCTTTCTTCCTGTTCTTCATACAAAAGATCTTCTGCTATCTCATCACACCTCTGTTCCATATTTAGGTTTTCTTTATTAGGCAATACTTTCTTCAAACTTCTAGGTCTACTGGAATTTACTGGAATGTCTGGATTACTATTTACCTCACACACATCCTGACTAGTACCCCGTTTGATGATTTCATTAGGCTTAAAAGCAGAAACTGGTTCACAAATTTCCCTTAATTTGATCTTAACATCATTGTCATCACTGTAATCTTTAAATTTGTCCCAAACAGATTTCAAAATAATCTCAGATGCATCAGCACAATCAACCCCCCTTGTCGCGTCCCAAGCGTGGGTTTTGCGAGGGATTGAGCGACACGGTTCGTAAACGGGAATTAGTCGGTTGACCTAATTGAGAGGGAGACTTTTGATCTGGCTAAGATGTTAAATTCCCTGGTGTGAAGGTACAAGGCTAGGATGTTGGTAGAAGTAAACTCGTATGGACGTTATAAAAGTTCTAATTTATTCATAAAGAATACAGATCACCCTAACTGTGTAGTGATTGTACCTACAGAATAGCCAAGCCCATTACAGAGACGGTGACTGACTTCCACCGTTCTGGCTGCCTGATAGAACTTTCCAGCACTTTGCTGCCCACACTAGCACCCTACGTCAGAGTCCCGCGGTCGCTGCCTAAACGCTCATCGGCGACTATCTCCAACTGTCTGCCTGCAGCCCGCCCTCAGCCCAAGTCAGCTGCTACTCACGCTGACTACCGTCGCTGCCTAAACCCGAGAGAGAGAGAGATCCCCGGAGCGGCGTGCCTCCGAGTTTTGTTAGCTCTTCCCCTTCGACCCCGCCAGCTCTTGGCATGACGTAGCGTCGAGTGCAACTTTTCCTTATTAGGGATTGTTTTAGTATTAACTTCAGTACTTTTCTTCAGAAGCTGGGTGGAGGGGTAGAGGGGCCTCTCCCTATATGGTCACGCACTGCGTCCTGAGCCCTTCATTGGCTCCTCATGACGTAGTGCGGTCCCCACCTAGGGCCCTCTTTCTTTCTCTCTCCGCTCCCAGACTTCTCCCTCTAGCCAAGAGTGTTGATACTGTAAGTTATTGCTTATTAAGGGACCTGCCCAGAGCGCCCTTTTTATCTTAATAGCTGAGTCTTATTCCTTGCTTATCACGCGCAGCTGCCTGGCTGCTTGGACCGCCGCCTCGGCTATCTGGCTGCGTCGTTATCATTTGTGACCCCTCTGACACGCCTGGCGTCCCCTGTTAACTCTATCTCCCCGTATGATTTCTGGTGTATCGTCTGAGAACAACTGCATTTAGACTTGGCTTTTCTGCGGTTACAACACCCTGTCTCCTGATGTATTACTAAGCTGAACTGGCACAATCTGATTCTCATGTGGAATGTAGTTAGAGTTCCTGGCACAACTACTCTCAACACTATTGCTTATAACATCCTCCTTAACTTCAACATAAACTATTCCATCCAATTCACCATCAAAATCTTCCAGTACATAATCACCATTAGCCTTAACATCAACATTATCATCATCATTGCCTGAGCTTACACTACAAACACTACTAGTATCACCAACATTACTCACAACACCATCTTCACCAACCACATCCACATGAATATCAGACTTTCCAGAAATTTCAGTATGAACATCATTATGACAACTTACATCTAAAACATCACCACACATAAGTTTGTACAATCCAAAATTATCAAAGTTATCCTTACCTTTCATTTCAGCATTAGGTGCTTCTTCTTGATTATATAAATTTGCAATTATATCATCTTCTAAGCCTACTTCATCAAAGGTAGCCTGGTTCCTATTACAGATGTTTCTAGTATTTTCTCTGATGACATTCCAAAATTTCCTGTCAAATTTAATTTTTTCATTACCTCTATCTACAGATCGATCATAAGCTTACTGTCTATACTAGTTAGGTCTCTGATTATAGTGCTGTCTGTTCCGGGTGAAATTAGCCTGATTTTGAAAATTCCTTGCCCCAAACTGACAGACTCCCAGTGGAGCATTTAGTCGTTTAAAGGCCTATGTCTGTCGTTTGCCTGCCTCGGGTTACCTTCTCTCATGTCATTACCCCAGGACCTGTTTCGATTTTCCCATTCTCTGTTTGAATTAAAGTGCTGATCATTCCTACCAAAATTTTCTTCTGTCATTGCTATTATAATTATCCCTGTTGTTGTTAAAGTTTCTTCGTTCAATATTATTGTTATTATTTCCACGGTTCGGTTCCCACCCTCTGTGTGATGAACCTACAAAGTCGTTAAATCTGTTGTCTTGTTCAAAGGCTCTATCAAGTTTGTTCACATATTTCAAGAATTGTTCTATGGACTCATCTGGACCATATACTAAACCCCATTGTACTCTTTTTCGGAAGTCTCCGTTTTAGTGCATCAATTTGAGTTAGCTCATCAAATGGCTTATCCAAATGCACTAATTTTTGCAACTGTTTCTCACAAGAGGCTTTCATTGACCCATCAGATTCTCTGTAACCAGGACCATTCAAGAATTCACTTTTGATTCGAGTTTGCTCAGTTTCAGACCAAAATTTGGTTAGAAAACATTTTTCGAAATCTTCAAAGGACATTTCCGCAGAACAATTCTGATTGGCCCACGAAAGCGCCTCACCATCAAGTAATTTCTTTACAAATTTTATCTTAACACTATCTGTCATTATGGACGTGAACTGCTCCTTGCAGAATTGCATGAAGTCTTTTGGGTGTATATTCTTGTCACCGGGATAAGTTTTAATGGGAAAATTTCCCCATTACAACTATTACTAAAACCTTTTTGCAACATAGTTTCTTGTATTTCTACAAATTTTCTGTCTACAGTTTTTTCGACATTACCTACTCTACTACAAATTTCTGTGACCTTTTTGTCAGAATCAGATTTGAAAGATTCAATTTCGCTTTCAAAAAATTGTTTTGTCTGGTCAAATTCATTTCTCAATTGAGAATTTTCCTCATTTACAAAATCAACAACTTTTTTTAAGTTTTGACTGGTTATTTGAAATTTCGTTACTTAAATCAGTTTCAAGGACGGAAATTTTGCTCTCAACCGTGTCCACACGACAACTAAGTTCTTTTTGGTTTGACTCAAAAGTAATTCGCCATTCTTCGAGAACCTGATTAGTGTGAGCAATCTGTTCTGTATTTGAATTTATTTCTGATTTCGAAATCGATCTGTCCATCTGTTGTTGTGTCTGTTCAATTTGTTGACGTAATTCGGCACGAGAATCGTCCATCTTCGAGTTTGTGTTATCCAACTTCGAGTTTAACTCTGAAAACATTTGTTTTAACATTTCCAACATTCCCACACTGTCAGAAGCACTTTCCCTAATAGGTGTACTCGCTACACCGCTGTCAATACATTATTTTAGGAAGCAGGTACTTATCTTAGTGTCCGTCGGCGGTCGTTGGTGTCCGTGTTTTGCGAAATTTCTTCAATTCCAGGATGGTTTCGCTCGGTTGATTCACTCCTCTTCTTGTGACCCCAGAATCGACGTATTTACTTCTGAAGAATGACTGGTCCGTCGTATATCCTCTTCTTGTGATCCCAAAACAGACGTATTTTCTTCTTGTGATCCCAGAAGAGACGTATTTTATTTTGAAGAATCACTGGGTGGTCGTCATATCCTCTGCTTCCTCCACCAAATTAAAACATCCCAGCTCCTCCACCAAATTATAACATTTCAGCTCCTCAACACCAAATTAAAACGTTCCACTTCAATTTGTTTGCACTTATAGCGATCCCAGCTTCCTCAACCAAATTAAAACGTTGCATTAGGAGGTGTCTGCTTCGTGCAAAAGGTCTTGAGTTCATATTGACGACAACAAGTAATTCTTCATTACAGACGTTTATTTAAAAACAGAACTGACAGACAGACTCAACAACTGACTCTCAGAGCTAACCGCACTGCATATCCGAACTGGCAATTGACAACTCCTAGGTGTATTAATATCTTTCCAAACAATGAGAGGCTTTGACAATGTTTTGTTTACAATACGATAGCAATTCACGACTTAAAACTAAATTAGACATTACAGAATTTTAGTACAGATTAAAGTAAGTAAAAGGATCAGTACATATAAATTCTTACAAGCATAATTTCCAAATAGATTTTATAACATTTTTCTACCAGCTTCTGGATAACCTTCACCAGATTTGTATAGATGTTTCCAGAAATATCTTGACATTTGATTCTGGATATTTCTTGAGTGATTTAGAACAACTATTTATATGTAAAATGATTTAAATCGTGTTTGAAAACGTAAATAAATCTTTTTAGCAATATTTCTTGATACAAATCATCTTTCGAAATTAGGTTATGAAACAGTTTTCGTATTTTTGCGATCATAATATAGAATTTCTCCATAGAAAGTTCCAGAAGTGTGCATTAAACGTTCATTTACAGACTTTCTCTTTAGCTGGTGAGTTTTTAAAAGTATCTTGTCCATATTATACGTAATAATTTAGCTCAAAACTGATAATTTATACAATTAATCAGAGCTACAGCAAACAGTGAGTCTTTCTTTTACAAAATGAAATATAATTACAAAATTGAATGAAAATAGGTTACTAACACTAATATATATTTACATTAATTCTATTTTTGTTCTTTGTGTGCAAAATGTCCTAATATTGACACAGTACAATATTTAAACATCACCAAAGTTTCCCTTTACATTTTGCATATCTGTATCGACATCCCCTAAAAGTCTACAGTGTCGAATACTTCAATATGTCCCAATATGTCCTGTAATGTTACAAGGGTCATAATGTGTAATAGGCAGATATCTATCCAGACCATAACACAGGAATCCCAAATTGCGTTCAGATCCAATACAAGTACTATGACAGTTAGGCAGGAGGTGAGAAAACTGGGATTTCATGGTCGAGCACCTGCCCATAAGCCACATGTGATGCCGGTAAATGCCTAATGGTGCCTCACTTTGTGTAAGTAGTGTAAACATTGGAAAATTGAACAGTGGAAAAATGCTGCGTGGAGTGGTGAATCACTGTACACAATGTGGCAATCTGATGATGGTTCGGGTTTGGTGACTGCCCAGTGAACGTCATCTGCCAGCTTGTGTAGTGAGAACAGTAAATTTTGGGGGCAGTGGTGTTATGGTGTGGTCATGTTTTTCATGGATGGGGCTTGCACCCCTTGTTGTTTTGCATTGCATTATCACAGCACAGGCCTAAATTGATGTTTTAAGCAACTTCTTGCTTCCCATTGTTGAAGAGCAATTTGGGGATAGCGACTGCATCTTTCAACATGATCGAGCACCTGTTCATAATGCATGGACTATGACGGAGTGGTTGCACGACAATAACATCCCTGTAATGGACTGGCCTGCACAGGGTCCTGACCTGAATCCTATGCAACACTTTTGGGATTTTTGGAACACCGACTTCATGCCAGGCCTCATCGACCAACATTGATACCTCTCCTCAATGCACCACTCCATGAAGAATGGGTCGCCATTCCCCAAGATACCTTCCAGCACTTGACTGAACGTATGCCTGGAAGCTGTCATCAAGGCTAAGGGTGAATTTCAGCATTACCGATGGAGAGTACCATAAACTTGTAAGTCATTTTCAGCCAGATGTCTGGATACTTTTGATCACATAGTGTACATTCTTTGGGTGCTTTTAGTCAACAGTTGTGGGATGCCCAGGACGATTTGGTTTGTGGGTCTTAAGAAGAAGTGTGGGGTAAGAAGTTCTATGGATTGAGGTGTTAGTCCTTGTGAGGAGCCTAATGTTTTAAGGAGAGACTGTAGGTCAGTTTGTATCACAGGGACAGGATCTTGATGAAGATGCTGAATGTAGAAGTGTCAGACAGCTGACGTAGACCCTCGTTTACATACTCTTGTCACTCAAGTACCATAGTAGTAGATCCCTTGTCTGCTGTGAGGATAATGATGAAGTCATCATTTTTTGGATAATGTACGCATACAGTACATAAAGAACAACTTCCCTGGACACTACAAAAGTAATATAACATAAACTAGACAATGCACTCAGCCTACATCACTCACCACTGTACCATTGTAGAATAATAATTTACACTCACAAAGAAGCACATATCACCGTCCGTTAAAAAATAAATAAATAGCAGATGATCCCAAGCACCACCAAAACAAAACAAAAGACAAGCACACCCCACAGTATCACAACAAAGTGCAATAAATGGCGAGATGGCAGTGTACCTACATAACAGAAAAATGTAAATATATATTTCATGTCAGTGAAAGTTCTATGTATAACACCATTAAGATACAAAGAAAAATATCATGAGTTATGATAATAATTTAATACTGTTTATATTACTAAGTTAAAGTATGAGAACTGTTCATAGTCCTAGCAAACAAAATTATAAGAAAAACCATGTTGTGACCACAGAAGATTCTTTAAATATAAATGATCTAACTAATTAATGGAAAATCTCATATAAAGATGTGAAACAATTACTAACAAAGAGATAGAGGGGCTGGCCAGTACTTACCTCAGCTCAGTACAGCCGATAGAAACACAAAAAACAACCGAAAATTTAAGCTCCTAGCTTTCGGAATAAATGTTCCTTCATCAGGGAGGAGAGAGGGGAAAGAAAGGGAAGAAGGGAAAGTGGATTTAGTTACTCACAACCCAGGTTATGAAGCAACAGGGAAAGGAAAACAGGGAAGGTAGCAAGGATGGAGGCATGGTTGTCAGAGGGAAGCCAAAGATATTCTACTGCAGGTACTGTGCCAGCTTCAAACCAAAGAGGATGCATACAGAAGTAAAGAGGTGTATAGTATAAAGATGTAGGATGGAAAGATGCATGAATGGCTAAAGAGGAAAGGGAAAGAGGAGAAGACTGAAAAGTAAATGGGAGTGAGGTTGTTTAACGTAGGTTTAGTCCAGGGGGATGGCGGGATGAAAGGATGTGCTGGAGTGCAAGTTCCCATCTCCGCAGTTCAGAGGGACTGGTGTTGGGTGGGAGAATCCAAATGGCACATACAGTGTAGCAGGTTCCTAGGTCCCTAGAATTATGCTGGAGGGCATGCTCCGCTACTGGGTATTGGACATCTCCTAGACGGACAGTTCGTCTGTGTCCGTTCATGCGCTCAGCCAGTTTAGTTGTTGTCATACCGATGTAAAAGGCTGTGCAGTGCAGGCATGTCAGCTGATAAATGACATGTGTAGTCTCACACGTGGCCCTGCCTTGAATTGTGTATGTTTTCCTAGTAGCGGGGCTGGAGTAGGTGGTTGTGGGGGGATGCATGGGGCAGGTTTTGCAGCGGGGTCGGTTACAGGGGTAGGAACCGCTGGGTAGAGAAGGTAGTCTGGGAATATTGCAGGGTTTAACAAGGATGTTACGGAGGTTAGGGGGACGACGAAAGGCAACTCTGGGTGGTGTGGGGAGAATTTTGTCAAGGGATGATCTCATTTCAGGGGTTGACTTGAGAAAGTCATATCCCTGGCGGAGTAATTTATTGATGTATTCGAGGCCAGGATAATATTGGGTGACAAGGGGGATGCTTCTGTGTGGTCTGAGGGTAGGAATATTGTTGTTGGACGGGGAGGAATGTATTGCTCGGGAGATCTGTTTGTGGACAAGGTCTGCAGGATAGTTGCGGGAGAGGAAAGCACTGGTCAGGTTATTGGTGTAATTGTTGAGGGATTCGTCACTGGAGCAGATACGTTTGCCACGAATACCTAGGCTGTAGGGAAGGGAGCGTTTGATGTGGAATGGATGGCAGCTATCAAAGTGAAGGTACTGTTGTTTGTTGGTGGGTTTGATATGGACAGAGGTGTGGATGTGAGCTTCAACAAGATGAAGGTCAACATCCAGGAAGGTGGCTTTGGTTTTGGAGAAGGACCAGGTGAAATTCAGGCAGGGCCACGTGTGAGACTACACATGTCATTTATCAGCTGACATGCCTGCACTGCACAGCCTTTTACATCGGTATGACAACAACTAAACTGGCTGAGCGCATGAACGGACACAGACGAACTGTCCGTCTAGGAGATGTCCAATACCCAGTAGCGGAGCATGCCCTCCAGCATAATTCTAGGGACCTAGGAACCTGCTACACTGTATGTGCCATTTGGATTCTCCCACCCAACACCAGTCCCTCTGAACTGCGGAGATGGGAACTTGCACTCCAGCACATCCTTTCATCCCGCCATCCCCCTGGACTAAACCTACGTTAAACAACCTCACTCCCATTTACTTTTCAGTCTTCTCCTCTTTCCCTTTCCTCTTTAGCCATTCATGCATCTTTCCATCCTACATCTTTATACTATACACCTCTTTACTTCTGTATGCATCCTCTTTGGTTTGAAGCTGGCACAGTACCTGCAGTAGAATATCTTTGGCTTCCCTCTGACAACCATGCCTCCATCCTTGCTACCTTCCCTGTTTTCCTTTCCCTGTTGCTTCATAACCTGGGTTGTGAGTAACTAAATCCACTTTCCCTTCTTCCCTTTCTTTCCCCTCTCTCCTCCCTGATGAAGGAACATTTATTCCGAAAGCTAGGAGCTTAAATTTTCGGTTGTTTTTTGTGTTTCTATCGGCTGTACTGAGCTGAGGTAAGTACTGGCCAGCCCCTCTATCTCTTTGTTAGTAATTGTTTCACATCTTTAAATATAAAGGCATTTGGTATTAATAAGACTTTTTTACAGTTGCCAAACATGGTATTAACTGATATAACTTGTAAAACTGCAGCTGAAGAAAAAGAAGGCATAAAATAAAGAAGACAACATGCACTACTAGTTCTTGATATTAGCTTTGCTCTATTTCTGGTTTTCTCTTCATTTGTTCGCAGGACTTTGCTTATGAGTCACGCAGTCTACAATTATCTGTTTCCTCATTGTTGTGTCTTGATTGTTCACTTTCAGCAATTTGCTGCTTAGTGGATCAGACTGGTTGATCTACTCTCATCACGTCCTTCAGTCACTCTCAATATTCTGTCATATCTCGGTCACAATACTCCTGAAGATTGCGTTTTCTGTATCAAAAAGAGACTGAAGTAATAACAAAATAACTGGAACTATGTTTGATTTCTAGCATGAAAAACCAAAAGTTGTATTCTTCATTATTTAATTATTCCTAATAGCTTTCCCTCTGTTAAACACTACAGTATATATGCTAAGAGATAATAAATATAAAATAATTTTACTGCAATTTCTACTCCACAAGGAAATTTCAAGCTTTGTAATTTACCAGACATCCTTTCACCTAATTTCCTATTTTCTTAATTTGTCCAGAAGATTATAAGAAAATTATAATCTCCTTTCTAGGAGAGGCTCCAGTTCTGCCGAGGACGAGAGCAGCTTCTCGAGCTATCAACTGCAGCCCCCCTGCGGATTTTCAGACAGTCGTGAATTAAGTGAAGCTGAATGTGATAGAGATGCCAGTGAACTAGATAAACTTCTTGCCAGGTATGTTGAAGTTGTTATCTACAAAAAGCTCAGGTGATATGACATTGGAATTAACAAGGAAGCATCGAATATTTTTGTGGTATGATATCTAAATAAATGACTGGTGAATGTTGCAACAGTCACAGCCATAAAAATTTGTATCATTGGTTTTAGTACATTAGTCACAATAACATATTATTCACACACAGATATATAGTCTATTTATGCTGTCAATGTAATGTGAGAACTCCGTGATTGGACCTGGCTGAATAACTGAAACACATTCAGGAATGAGTACATTAATCTATAGCTCATAAATATTCCTCTTGAATTTTATGTTTGCTTTTATGCAATTAGCCCCCTCCAAAAGGAAACATCAATTCAACACTACGCACTATGAAAGAAAAAAGGGGGGGGGGGGGGGAAGATTACACCATTGAAGCACACAAAACAACTACAGTGAACACTGCAGTACAAAAGACACATGCCATGCATCAGGTTGATGGCAACATGTAAGATGTCTAGGATTATAGAACTGTACATCACTCCTGAGAATTCCCTATGCAGCAACCACAATCTAAATGGCATGGCATGGAACAAAAAAAATGCCTAGATATGTTCCGAAGGAGTTCCCTGAGTTCAGTTAGTATGCAAGTCCACCAATCACCAGCAGGAATTGCTAGACAACCATGACAAATTATTTAATGGGATCATGTGAGAGGAATACATAGGCTAGGAAAGTAGTGGTGCCCACATTCTCCAGAGAAGAGTTGTATACTCATGACATGTGAAGTTTCCTGGGAGCTGCAGTAACTTGGGCCTTAAAATCTCCCTGATATAGCAGCTGGTTTCGCAACAAAAGGGGGAAATCCATGACTTAGGTAAGTCAGTCAGAAATGACACTCAGCAAAAGATCAATTATCTAATGAGTGTGTGCAAAAACTCACCCATCTTGAAACCGAGCAACTCACTTCCTCAAAAAGTCAATACTATATGTGACAAACTGTGTATTTTCCATCAAAATATAAGGGGGCTAAGAAGTAAACTAGAACTGTTGACAATGAATATTAGTGACAGAAATACTATTGATAATGCCGATATCCTTCGTTTTACCGAACACCGTGTAAAGGAGGGTATCAATATGCTGAATCTAGATGGCTATCATATTGTCTCTCACTTTTGTAGAAACAGTGTGCAGAAGGATGGTGTAATTATATGTGTAAAAAAGAATATAGTGTATTGATCTCTAGAGCTCGCATTTTGAAGCTTGTGGTATAGAAATTATGCGCCACGACCCTGTCACTCATTGTAGTAACAGTGTATAGTGCCCCATCAGGTAAGCAATGTATGTTCTTTAAGCAACTCGAATCTCTTCTATCCCATATATATTCAAAAAATAAAAATTCTGTAGTCTTAGGAGACTTTAACATTAACTTTATAATAATAATAATAATAATAATAGCTTTATTCGACATTGAATGGTACACTGCACATGTACAAAGAAACAGTAATGATTAAAGTTATTTGTAGAATACACAAGACACATTCTTCTGAATACGTCATTAATTTACAACAAAATTACAATAAGATGTTTACTGATTTCTGTTCACATAATTTCACAAAGCATTTGTTGTTCTTCATATAAGTATGGTACTCTTCTAATGAGTAGAAGGGGTGTTTTACTAAAAATTTCTTAAGTTGATGTTTCAGTTTAATTGTAGGAAGAGCCATGACTGCATTAGGCAGTGCATTAGCAAATTTTATACCTGCGTACTGAGGCCCCCTTTCATAAAGCGCTGTTCTGTGGCTGCCAATGTAAAATCTTTCTTTATTTATAGTATTGTACTGGTGGAAATCTGAATAAGTGTTTGGGTGCAGTTTTTCACAAGCAATATGGCTTTTAGAATGTATGTTTTTATAACAGTTAACACCTCTGTTTTTGGAAACAAGTTGCGACAAGATTCCCTATATTTTGCTCCACAGATTATTCTCACACCCCTTTTTTGAAGAATGAGTAGCTTATCTAGATTAGCTTTGGTTGTTGCCCCCCAAATTTCAATACCGTAGTTCAAGTGAGAGGAGAAAAGAGCATGGTATGCAGTCTTTAGGACTACGGTGTCTCTACAGAACTTGCTAATAGTACTGATTGCAAATATATTTTTTGACAACTTAGTTGCTAGGGAGTCAATATGTGTGTCCCATTTCAGGTTGCTTTGGATTGTTATGCCAAGGAATTTTACACTAGACTCTTCCTTTACCAATTCGTTGCCCATGTATAATTTAATTTCAGTATTCAAAATACTTTTGTTAAACTCCATCAAACATGTTTTACTGGTGCTTACATTTAAATGGCTTTCATTAAAAAACTGAACCATTTCTTTTGTCACATTATTGCACTCAGCCTCTAGTTCATTACATGATTCCTTTTTACATACAATGGACGTGTCATCGGCATACAGAAAAATTTTGGAATTTATAGTACAGTATTTAATATCATTTACATAGATCAAGAACAGAAGGGGGCCCAACACCGAGCCCTGGGGCACATCATATTTTATGCACGTGATCTCAGATTTCTAGACACCACTTTCCGTTTTAAGTATAACAAATTGTTTTCTATTGCTCATATAACACTTTATTCTAGATTATGATAGTAATAGAGCTGATCTGCTACATATAATGAACACATAAACCTCATACCCATGGTAGACTTTCCCACAAGGTTTACGAACTACTGTTCAAGTCTTATAGATAATATTTTCATTGATGAGAATAGAAACACCAATGCAACAGGAAAACAAGTCCTAAATGGTCTTTCAGACCATGATGGCCAGTTGCTAACTATCAATGATATATGCCCACACAAGAAGGACAAAGTCTGTAAAAAGTCATTTAGGGTAATTAATAATGAAAATCTCATGATCTTCAACAGTTATCTTCAACTCATTGACTGGGGTCCAATTTATAAAGCACTGAAAGTCAATGACAAATTTAACCTATTTATAAATGAATTTATGTGCCACTTTCAAGCTGTCTTCCCTCTAAAAACTGCAAAGAACAAGTACCAGAGCCATACAGTGGCTCACAAAAGGAATAAAAACATCATGTAGGACTAATAGACTGCTTTATGTTATCTCAGAAATACTAACGATCCCGAAATAAGAGCTCATTATAAAAGGTACTGCAAGATCATAAATAAAGTTCTGATAAAGGCAAAAAGTATGTTCATCAAATCAGAAATAGATAATTCTGGCAACAAAATAAAACCATCTTGGGTATTATTAAAAGAGAAACTGGTAGTTACTCAAATGATGCAGAAAAAGTTAAAGTTAGACATAATGGGAATCACACTTTTCTGCAAGCATTTTTTGACTGCAGTGGATAAAAAAGGGTTTAATGTTTCTAAAAATGAGGCTCTGAATCTTTTACATAGAAGTGCACTTAGTGCAACACCCCAGATTAGCATGCCTCCTGTCACTGTTGAGGAAATTAAGAAGATAATAAGGGCTATGAAAAACAAAAGCTCAATTGGTATTGATGGTATTTCCATCAAAGTGTTGAAACACACACACATTTTCATTTGTGAAGTCCTGTGCCACAACTTTAATGTATCACTGAGACTAGGAATTGTCCCTGATAGACTTAAATATACAGTGGTGAAACCATTGTACAAGAAGGGTGACAGAAACGAAGTAACCAATTACTGTCCTATTTGGCTCTTAACTTGTTTCTCCAAGATTCTCGAAAAACTTGTACACAGAAGGATTCTTGAACATCTTAGTAAATACAATATTCTCAATAAAAGTCAATTCGGTTTCCAGAAAAATATCTCAACAGAAGATGCAACATATTCTTTCACTAATGCAATTCTTGAATCAATCAATAATAAAATGTCTCCAACTGTAATTTATTGTAACCTTTCTAAGGTGTTTCATTGCGTGAGCCATGAGATTTTTCTGAGAAAGGCAGAATTTTATGGGTTAACTGGAGAAGCAGGGATGTGGCTTGCCTCCTATTTAAAGGACCAGAAACAGAAAGTCATGGTAAGCGACACTAATGGGGAACCAGTGTCCTCTTCTTGGGCACAATAAACTGTGGAGTCCCACAGGGCTCTATTCTGGGTCCTCTACTTTTCCTTATTTTCATAAATGACCTTCCAGTGTGTACAAGGGCTAAGATAAATTTTACTTTGTTTGCCGATGACACGACGATTCTGGTAGACAATTCAACAAATACTAATCTTGAAATCACTGTAAATGAAATTTTTCAGGAGGCCTTTAACTGGTTTACCTCTAATGGATTATCACTAAATTTTGAAAAAAACTCAATTGATTCAATTCCATACAAGCCAAAATATCGAAGGTGAGATTAATGTTAAATACAATGATGGGAATTTAGCAAGAGTGGAGTCAACAAAGTTCCTGAGTCTACTTGTTAATAGCAATCTAAAGTGGTCCTTACACATCCCTTACCTATATAAAAAACTAAGCTCAGCAATTACGCTATTTGTGCGATTGCTTCCTTCAGTGACTTAAATACTTCGAAAGCTGCATATTTTGGTTATTTTCATGCCCTGATGTCCTATGGAATTATATTCTGGGGAAACCAGCCAAAGGCAAACAAAATCCTCATAGCCCAGGAAACGGTCATTAGGATTCTGGGTGGTGTCAATTACAGACATTCCTGCAGGAAACTCTTCCAAGAACTGAGAATACTCACAACAGTATCTCAGTACATTTTCTCTCTCATGTGTTTCTTGTGTAAAAACCATTCCCTTTTTTAAATGAACAGCATGTATCGTAACTATGACAGTAAGGTAAAAAATGATCTTCACCTTGAGCAAAAGAATCTGCATAAAAATATTTAATGCTCTCCCGCAGGCAATAAAAATGTCAGTTTCTTATCCACCTACTTTTAAAGATCAACTTAAACAGTATCTTCTAAGTAAAGCCATTTACTCACTGGACGAAATGAGAATATGTGAATTAATTTTGATCTACTGTAAGTCTGTTCATTGTAATTTGTAACTTTTTACAAAAAGCAATTCTTGTAAACAATTTTTCTATGTAATATATTATTCATTGTACAACCTATTATTATAAACAGAGGTCTCAAATCTATGTAAATGACATGTTCCAAGACTTACCAAGCGGGAAAGCGCCGGCAGACAGGCACATGAACAAAACACACAAACACACACACAAAATTACGAGCTTTCGCAACTGGCAGTTGCTTCGTCAGGAAGGAAGGAAGGAGAGGGAAAAATGAAAGGGTGTGGGTTTTAAGGGAGAGGGTAAGGAGTCATTCCAATCCCGGGAGCGGAAAGACTTCCCTTAGGGGAAAAAAAAGGACAGGTGTACACTCGCGCACACACACACACATATCCATCCGCACATACACAGACACAAGCAGACATATTGCTTGTGTCTGTGTATGTGCGGATGGATATGTGTGTGTGTGTGCGAGTGTACACCTGTCCTTTTTTTTCCCCTAAGGGAAGTCTTTCCGCTCCCGGGATTGGAATGACTCCTTACCCTCTCCCTTAAAACCCACACCCTTTCATTTTTCCCTCTCCTTCCTTCCTTCCTGACGAAGCAACTGCCAGTTGCGAAAGCTCGTAATTTTGTGTGTGTGTTTGTGTGTTTTGTTCATGTGCCTGTCTGCCGGCGCTTTCCCGCTTGGTAAGTCTTGGAATCTTTATTTTTAATATATTTTTCCCATGTGGAAGTTTCTTTCTGTTTTAAATGACATGTTCGACACCCAAGCGATTTATTGCTAATGGGTCTACAGGACATGAATGAAATAAATAAAATAAAATAAAATAAATTTTCAGATAACTCTTAATGTGTAGGAGGATAAATTTCACGTTGTATACAGTGGTTCCCCAAACAGTCACACTGTGAATTTATGACACACTGAGGGCTTTTGCATCCAATTGTCTTCATTGATACTGGATCTTCCAGGTTGTGTAGTTGTGGCCTAAGGAACTTTTTGTTCCTGAAATTTTATCCATGGGTGCAGGCCTTGCTGTGTCTATCCAGTTAACAGTTCAAATGTCAATAGCAGTACAAATACCATAAAAATGGAGCTTGATAGTTAATTATGGAATGAGTCATTTTACATTCACATTGCAAATTAATTAGCAAATATGGTCATATGCTAAACATTTCTAAGCTTTCATTTTATTTATTAATCTTTTAAACAAACAAAGAAAGAAGACATTTGTAAGTTAGTAATTCCTACCTTTTACGCATTACAATAACAGAAATTCTTCTATGGAATAGAAGGTGTTGTCAAGGAGCAACATTTTCAGTTTCTTTTCAAATTTTATTTTGCTGTCTGTCAGGCATTTTGTATCATAGGGTAAGTTATCAATATTTTTCTTGCAGCATTGTGTATCTCTTTCTGTGCTAAAGAAAACTATAATGCGCAGCAATGAATGTCATTTTTCCTTCTGGTATTGTAGTTATACATGTCATTGTTCACTTTGAACTGTAGTGGATTATTTACAACTTCAGGAGGGAATAATATACTACAAAGCAGTAATCAGAATGCTCAACTCCTTAAACAGTTGTTTACAAGATGATTGTGGATAGCACCACATATTATTCTTACAGCCTGTTTTCGAGCAACAAAGACTTTCTTTCTTAAAGACGACTTACCCCAGAATATTATTCCATATGACATTATTGAATAAAAATATGCAAAAATGTCATCTTACTAATTTGTCTCTCCTCAAAATTTGGAATGATCCTAAGTGCAAATGAATCTGAAATAAGTTGTTTTAGTAGTTCTAAAATGTGCTTTTTCCAGTTTAAATTCTCATCAATATGGACACCTAAGAATTTTGAAATCTGCATGCTATTTATTATTTTATCACCATGTGTTATGCTTATCATTGGTAGTACCCCTAGATGTGCAGAAGTTAATACCATTTGCAGAAAACCAATGATACTTTTAAGAAGATTGCTTACCATTCTTCTGTTTCTGTATGTATGCTTGGACTGATAACAATACTAGTGTTACCTGCAATAAGTAAATAAATAATAATAAATATTCTGCTGGTTGTATATTAGACAGAAGATCATTTACATATATGAGAAACAATAGGGAGTCTTGGGGAACCCCATATATGATTTCTCCCCAGTCTGAATTACATCCCCAGATTACATTGGTTGAATTATGAAGTACAACTTTTTGGAATCATTTGGTTACATATGACCTAAGGTTACACATAATTATCAAAGATAATCCTTATGAAAGAAAAAACTTAAATATCAAATTATCATCTTTCAAAGAAATAACTATATGTTCTGTAGAGTTACTGTCCATATATCACTGAACTGATGGCTTCTTCTTTTCTGTTAAAATTGTCCCCATGTTTATATATTTTAATGACTTCTCTGTACAGTTGTGGGTAATAGTTTATACTTGGTTTTCGAAAACTTCATTTCATTCTTTCCTGACTGAAGAAAATCCCTGCTACAACTCATTTTCTTACTTTCCTTAGTCAGTAAAGAATTTTGTGTTCCTTCAAATGTGTATTCACTCATTCCTTTGTGGTTACAATGTAGACCTTACCCAGTGTTAATGGAATTTCATATACCTTACATGCCAACAGAGGAGGGCAATCGTCTTTCACATATCTGAGGGCTAGACATAATTTTGTGGCGACTTTCTAGTATGCCTGAACAATAGAATAATACACAGTTGTTCAGAATAACATGTATTACTTTCACACTCGAAAATACAATGATAAACATAAACAACTCTAAGTCACTATGCCAACAGCAGAATGGCAAAGATTATGCTATAATATGTCAGCAATACGATCGTGCTAAACTTACATGGCAAAGAATGTCAAAGTGTTGCCACATCAGCCCCCCCCCCCTTTTTTTAAACTGGGTGCTCCTGGTATGTCAGGGAATTTACACTTCACTTGCCTACCTGCTCTTGTAACCACTGTTGGAACCCGATCCTGTTCTTCCTGTTCCTCTGTGTGTGTTTCTGGTTTTTTTTCCATGTTCTCTGGTATCACCATGATGGGTTCCTCGTTGGGTGAACTTGACACCATGGGTTGAGTGCTAGGAGTGTCCACGTCGATGTACGTGGGTTTGAGGTGCTCAATGGACACTGTTTCTTGATTGACATTCTTCTTGATTCTGAACCAATGTTCACCTCTCTCTATTACTCGGTAGGGAGCACAGTATGGAGAAACAAGCAGTGGGCATACTGCATCATCTCTGAGCCACACATGAGATGTTTGTGTCAAGTCTTTATGCACAAACACCTTTTGTTCCGCACGCATGACAGGGTTGGTAGGCTGGAGTTTTCGCATTCTGCTGCTAAGTTGTTGTGCAAACTGTGTGTTAAGCTCTGAAGTGGCCAATAAAGAGGATTGTGGTGCAGTTAATTCCCCTGGGACTCTCAGCTCTTCGCCATAAACTAATTGCACGGGCAAGCACTGTAAATCTTCTTTCACGATTGTTTGTAATCCAAGGAGGACCAGAGGCAGTGCTTTGGGTCAGTCAGTTTTGAGAGTGTGGTGAAAATGCTCCACCATCCCATCACTAGCTGAATGATAAGTAGTTGTACAAAAATTGTTGCAGCCACGTTACCTCAATAGTTCCTTAAAAAGCTGGCTCTCAAACTGTCAGTCCTGATCAGTGGTAATGTCATGTGGTACACCAAACCGAGAGTACCAGGAGCATATCAATGCTTTTGCTACTGACTCAGCTGAGATGTCTGTTAAGATGGCGGCCTCTGGACATCTAGTGAAACGATCGATGACCATAAGTAAATACTGGTGGCCTCCAGCATGTGGAAGTGGTCCCACAACGTCGATATGAATGTGCATAAACCTTGATGATGCTACTGGAAATTGATGCAAAAACATGCCCGCTGATTTTATTGTGCTGACACATTAAGCAATTGTGTGTCCAGTCGTGGCAGTCTTTCTGTATCCCTGGCTGCTCTACTTTGGCGGATACTAGTCTTGCTGTTACTCAGATTCCAGGGTGAGAAAGATGATATAAGGCCTCGAAGATCTCTTTGCGGTATTCTTCTGGTATGTAAGGTCTTTGTCTTCCTTTCTTCACATCATACCAAATTCCTTCTGGCGCATTCAGAGTCGAAATGCATTTAAGCTGTAATGCCATTGACTGGCACTGTAGGAGACTGCACAGGAAAGGATCATATTGTTGTGTTGTTGCTATCTCTGACCATTGTATGGCATTGAAACTAGCACAGTTGCATGATAAGCAGCCTGAGACCAGGTTCTTCTTCCCTGCTATGAGACGTATATCCAATGTGAACTGCGTGATGTATTCTATCTGTCTACATTGCCATGGTGAAGCAGGGTCTGTGTCACGCTGGAAGATGACCACTAGCAGTTTATGGTTTGTGATAATTGTGAAATTTTGCTCCTCTATCAGTGAACAGAAGTGCTTGACTGCAAGGTACATGGCTAACAGTTCACGGTCGAGAGCACTCCACTTTTTCTGCCTTTGGTCCAAGGTTCTTGAAAAAACAGCGAGTGACTGCCATTCACCACTAAGTTCCCGTTGCAGTATCGTTCCCACTGCTGTCTGGCTTGCATCGACCATAATCGCCAAGGCTGAATGTACTCTTAGGTGAGCCAGCAAAGTCGCTTGTGACAAATGTTCCTTTAATCTATGGAATGCTGGTTCAGCCTCTGATGTCCATGATATTACATGGTTTCCTGTAGTATTTTTTTCCTATGTGTGGAGCTGTGAGTGGTCTTGTACTGTCGCTAGGTGAGATAAATGGCAGTGGTAGTAGTTGAGCATGCCGAGGAATCGGCAAAGTCCTTTGTACGTTATTGAGAGGGGCATCCGTTAAACTGCCTCCACACATTCAAGCAGCAGTGACAGACCTGCTGCCGAGATCATATACCCGAGAAATTTGACTGCCTGTTTGCGCAATGCACACTTTGCCTCATTAACTAAGATGCCATAGCATTCAAAACACTGTAAAAGCAGTTGCAGGTGTTCTTTATCTTCTTCCATCGATCAGGAGAAAACTAAAACATCATCCATGTAGCAAAAAACAAATGGCACTTCATGCATAAACCGCTACCAAGTTTGAGCCACGCTTCTAAGACCAAATGGCACAAAGTTGTATTCAAACAGTTCAAATGGTGTGATTACTGCAGTTTTTTGAACATCTGTGTGCCATTGGAATTTGTAAGTACGCTTTTTCACAGTCTATCCCACTGAAGATGGTAGCATTGCTGATATTATAATTGAAATCCGTCACATTGGGAACGGGATACCAATACGGAATTGTTCCAGAATTGAATTCCCTATAATCACCACATATCCTCCAAGAATTGTCTTTTTTGCAAACCATGTGGATGGTTGAAGCCCACGCACTGTCTGACCTAGTTACTATACCTGTCGCCAAAGTCGATCAAACTCTGCTTGTGCCACAAGTAGTTTCTCTGGAGGCAGACGTCTTGGATGGAATGCAACTAGTTGGCCGGGCTTCATGTGGATGTGCTGCTGTGTCTCGTGAAAGTACTTCCTGGTGGTGTTCACCGGGAGAGTGATTGCTGAAAAGTGTTGAAGTATGCTGCAAAACTATGCGTCCTCCTTTGATGTTGTCATATTGCCTACAACAAATGAATCGTTGCATTTGAGAAACTTCTTTTTGCATGGCCCACACATGTGCATCCCACATTGTTGTAAGCACGAATTTGTATCGATGCGTTCTGGCATGGAGGAAGTGTTAGAATGGCCGAGCACTTTGCACTGAATTTGCCCTGATGCAGAAGTGAGGGGAGGCAATGTTTTTTCCTTGCGTATCAGAACCAATCGTCGATTGACAAGGTCTGGCATAAGGTGATATTTGCACAAGAAGTCTGCACCAATAATAGGGTCTGGTACATCTGCTATTATGAAAGTCCATACCAGTTTGAAATCAGGTTCGAGACGTAAGGCCCATCGTTTCTCACTGCAGTGAGCACTTGATGTGACATAGTTCTTTGGATGTCACTATTTCTTCTAGGATACACAGTAGCCTCTGAACCTTTATCAATCAGAAACTTCTCTCCAGATGTAAGGCATTGGATGAATAGTCTGTCCCATTTGCTAACCATAGATATCATTTTCTTAGCACCATTTTGTTCTTCTCCTGTCTCCGGGCGCTTAAGAAATTGATGACAAACATTCGCACCCATTAATGTCCATCTCCAAAGTTTGGGAAGCTGCAGGGTTGGGTACATTGACGAGCAGAATTGTGGAAGCATTTGTGATACCAGCACCAAGGTTCTGACTTGCTTTGAGAAATGTTATTCCTGCGTGTTTTCCAGTGTCGGCTTTGTAAATGTTGTTGGTGCTTGTCGATTTTGAGGTTAAGTTTTGCCACTTGTGCTACCAACTGTTCCATGATGGATTCTTGTGATGTGTGCTGGTGATGAGAGGAAGTAATGCCTGAACCAGAATCCACAGTGTCTGACTCTTTATTGCTGTATACTCAAATGCTTCTATTGTGGTTTGTATTCACTATTGCACAAGCAGAGGATTCTCTTAAATTATTTGCTATGGTGTATGCCTTCTTTGCTGATGTCATTAACGGTACATCTGTTTGTATGGTGATGATGGCGCGGATGTTGACTGGCAGTTTATGTAGCCACAGTACCTGTAAAGATTCTTCTGGCAGCAAATCTGGGCCCGCCAATGCGTGTAATGACCTAAGGACTTGCGACGAAAGCTTGTGTTACACACATTTTTCATTGAAGATTTTTTGAAGACGTAGTTCTGTCGGTAAAGTGTAGCATTGTATTAGGGCCTCTTTTAAAGCTGCGTAACTGCATTGTGACAAGCTATCTTCTTCTATCACTTCCAAAGCTAGACTTGAAACCAGAATGTTGAACTTATCTATTGTTGAAATATACATTCTGCCTGTGTGAACCACAGCTGCGGCCGTGTTGTCCAGAAAGCAGGGAGTTTGACATTTCCTTGACCTATAGGGGTACTTCTATGTTCTCCTGTGGAGGAGCTTGCAGCAGGTGATGTAATTTGTTCCTGCTTGAAACTGTTTTCTGCTACTGATGTCAGTGCAGTCATTATTCCTTACTTTGTGTCTGTGCTGTTAAGTCTTCTTCGCGCGGTCACCACTGTTGCGACTTTCTAGTATGCCCAAACTATAGAATAATACACAGTTGTTCAGAATAAGTTTTATTACTTTCACACTTGAAAGATTATGCTCTAATATTTCAATGATACGATCGCGCTAAACTCACGTGGCAAAGAATGTCAAAGTGTTGCCACAATTTCTTTGTTGGTCAAAAACTGATCTCATGTTATGTTTCTATAAATCTGATCAGTTTTTCTTTTAAAATAAAAGAGAGGGAAACTCTTCTTTCTTGTTTTTCACTCTTTTCTTTCACAGTACTGTTTTTGTGATGTACAATCCTATTTACCTCTTTTCCTGAGTAGATATGTTGATATGTTCCTGGAAAGCGTAATTCAGATGTTTTAATTTGGCTTGTAAATATTTTGGTGTTCAAATACCTTGGCTCTGTCAATAAGATGTTTGCTAACAGGTCTCTTTTGCCAAGGACGATGGTTGGACTCCTTATGTAAACATCTGTTCGTATGTGTGGCTTTGTAAAAATGTTGTTACATTAGCCTATCTCACAAGCAAACCACCCGAAAAAGATATTTTGCTGTAATTTTCCACATTCATAGTAAACTGCATGTTTGGATTTATGTTATTTAGATAATGAAAGAATTCCTCTACAGCTTTTTGCCATGTGATCAAACTATATATGTAGCATTCCCAAAAAGTACCATTAAGAATGTATTCGATTTTTCTAGAGTTGACTGTTCTAATTTTTCCATTAAAAATTGACAGTTGCAGGACCTAATGTATTGCCCATTGCAACACCACTGACTTGTCCATAGAATTCATCGTCCTATTGGAACTGGCTCAAAATGAGGCAATAACTAAAAAGAGCAGCCAAATCCTATGCAAAAACATCTGCTTTATAGACTGTCACTTCATTAACTGTAATCGTAATAAATAGAGACATTATGTCAAAATTTACAAATACATCTTCAGGAGCCAAAGTCAACCCTTCAACTTTTTCTCTAAAATGACATGGGTCTTACATACGGCGTGTCTCAGAAGGAAGGACCAAATATTCCTAAGGGATATGTCCTAAGTGATCATTTGTAGAAAACTAAATGTGAGCTCTAAAATACATATGTGGGAACGTAGAACCATTGGCTCTAACTCTCAATAATATCACTGGCTTACCGCGCAGCAAGAACAACTATATCTTTGCCAGACCAGTCCTCTGTAGTACGCGCTCTATGCTACATGCATTGTTTATACACTGCAAGAATAAAAGTATTCATAGCAAGTGACTGGAGTGCGAGTGATTATTTATTATTGTAATTGTGGTGACCCCATTATTTTCCTTTCAACCGCACCGTGAAATACTGAGTTATACTTGTGTCAGCACACTACCGATCACCGTGGCATACGAATGTCATGCCACGCAGAATATGCCGCAAGATGGTGCTTCATCGCCTGGAATCACTACAAACAATTTCTTTGTGCATCTATTTGGTGCTACTCTGATATCTCAGCCAACACCATCACGAGCTTTTATCACACTACAGATTACACCCGTTGGTTGTCCAGAATCCCTGACAACTGACTAGAGCCGGCAGTTTGAGTCTGCAACGGTTCCATGCGATGGGCTACTATCTTCAATCAATTGGACTTGCAGAATGGTGGCACCGCACCCTCAGACAGCACTCATATGCCACAACCAGGAGTGAATGGAGGCCCTCCTCTGGGTGCTGCTAGGCACACAAGCTGCCTACAAAGAAGATCTGGACACCTTGCTGGTAGAGGTGCTCTATGGGGAACCAACCATCCTCCCAGCAGAGTTCATATCACAAACCACCGACGCCATTAACGTCAACCTGCCGGACCTAGTAAAACGTGTCAGGGACCACATCCACCAAGTCCTCATCCCACCACCATCCCTCCACATCAGATGGACCATCTTTGTGCACAAGGATCTCCAATCGTGTACACATGTCTTGCTCAGGACTGACACCGTAAAACCCGCCCTCCAACCTTCTACAGTGGCCTGTACAAGGTGTTGAAATGAGGGCCAAACACTTTTAACATTTTGCCAGCTGGAAAAATGCCAACAGAGTCACTGAACCTCCTAAAACCATCGTGGACACACCTGGTGTTTCCCCTCCACTGGCCCCAGCTCCAGGCCCCTCAAGCCACTTTACAGTCAGCCTAGACCTGCAAGACTACCACTCAGGAGATATTTCCGTAACACTGCAGGACTCATCATTCGTGGTTATAGCCAAATTTGACACTATACAGTCAGCCTACAGCACAATATCAAGGTCATTAGAGCACTCCACACGCCTTCCGCCTACAATCGACACAGCTGGTTTGAAATTCACTCATTCTTCAGGCGGTTAACTGCTCAAGTTGACCCCGGAGCACTTCATTATGACAACTGACACACCGGACAACACACTACCAGCCACCAACACCTCAACAAACACTGACACCACAGCATCGGTAACACCCCTGACGTCACAGGCCGGCTGCCCTTTTACGACCACCGAGGCACCTGGTGGACTGCAAAATGTCGGCCTTTACCATTGCCAGCAGGACAACGCATCGTGGTCTAGGGGGGGGGGGGGGGGGGGGGCGCCCTCTGTGGGGATCTGGACCCAATGGCTCAGCCCCCCAATAATATCGCTGCCTGAACACAGCATGAAAAACTGCATCTTTGCCAGATCAGCTCCCTGCAGTACCCGTCCTAAGCTACATGCGTTGTATATATGCTGCAAGAATAAAAGTATCCATAGTAAATGACAGGAGTGTGAGTGATTATTTATCACTGTAATTACCACACCTGCTCCCCACTACCTACACATACCTTAAAAGCTGTGAGCACTTTTTCATCTTCGCTACTGCGTAACACATCTCTTCTACTGAACAAGTTTTAACAGCTCTTAAGGTATACATTTTACATATTTAGTTGATTTCTTCTTCTTCTTCGAATGACCGTTCCTGTGATATCCTTGAATTCTGACCATTCCCCCTGGAACACCCTGTATATGAATCAAAATGTTGTAAACAAGTTGTCACTTGAGGGCACTAACAATTGGCCTTGATGGTACTAACAATTGACCCCAGAAGAATATTAATTTTTTGAATTTTGGGTAGACCATAAAGCCTGGGACACACGGCCTTAGTCTTCATTTAGGTTTCGTTACCTTGTTTTTGAAGTGACGTACAGAACTTTATCAGAGTATTTGTTTCTTCAGTGCACTGGCCGTTGGGTCTTTCTTACACTTTTTGTTCTGTCCTGCCATTAAAAAGATTTAAAATTTTGCTTCAGTAACACTCTGTACTCATGACAATAGTGGTGTTTCCTATGTGAGCTACACGTAAATCTTTAAGAGCCTTCCTCTCACCTTTTGTCAAAGATTTCCTATGGGACAACACTATGGTGTTTCAGTTCAAATTTCATTTGCAGTTTGTTTGTGGATCATCCTTGTATCTGCTTCTAAATTTGCGATATGCCTGGGCCCCTAAGTTAGTATTTTCATGTGTTTATAGCATATTTGACACCTTAAGCAAGGATTGCAATCTTATTTTGAGACTATACATTCCGTGATTTACTAGTAACTGTATCAGACTTCACCATATTACTTGTACTTTCCACATTACTTTGTAATTTTTTAAACCACTGATAACGTTTCCCAGATCTCTTGTCATTCACGGCTAATATTTGCACTGCTGCAGCACAAAACAGTTTAAATCTTAAGCTCATTTAGTCTTATATTTACAGTGAAAAAACATTTAGAAATCCTTTTTTTGATCAGTCATTAAATGAAACATTGAATAATGTCCTTGGGTATATACAGCTTGATAACAAGTTAAATTCAGCACATAGACAAACTAATCAAGAAATTCAATGCAGAAAGAACAAAATTGTGCTACGAAGATTGAGATAATTTTTGTATATGTTACTCTGATAATGATTTTTGTTCAAAAACAAAGTGGTTTAATTTACACTACTTTGTTTTAATTCATTTTGACATCAGTTCGGTATTTGCATATATTTTAATTAACTGTCAATTTGTTTCTTTCACATTTTCAGATTTCATCAACAGAAAAGACAAGAGAGGCTGCAACACATAATTCATGTCTGAGTTTGCCAACTATCAAGGAGACCCCATGTTTCAGAATGCTATCATCTGCATGGAGTGATACACAGCTGGGTCATTCACAAACAACACTTTTCTTCTTTTACCCTCAGGCACGAAAACTGAAATCGATCATTTACAGTGATGCGTATTCCCAGAAAGGAAAATAAATAAATAAAGTGTATCATTCTGTGAACCGAGAGAAGTCACTTATTTCGTAAAAAAAATTTCCTAATGACATTTACAGTGTAACTATTCAGAAAATTATTTTGGGGGAAACGTGTTGATCAGCATGACATCACAAATTGTAAAGCCACTGTGCTAGGAAATATTTTATGAGAAACTACTGACAAAAATCCGTATTTTATGGGATCATGTCACATACTTTTGGAGACTGAAATTATGTACAGATTTAAAAATTTACATGTTCAATTTTATGTATTTTCAAATGAATAAAAATTTAATAAATTATATTTTAAAAGTTTCTGTATTTTCCTTGTTTATTTCTTGTTCTTTTTTTGTTTTGGCCACCTAGGGATCATGTCAACTGAGCTATCTCTTTTTCTGAGCTTTAACTGCTACCCAATGCTCTTTCATCCATTTCCAGTATTGTTCTGTTCTCTCTTGGGTCCATACTTTCCCTGTGTTCAGGTTTGGCTTTTCCAGGAAAGGTTTGTGTGTATGTAATTTTTGCTTGAGATTATCACTCTTCTATATATCTTTTGGAGAAATTTCCAGTTCTATTAGATCTTTTTTGGCTTCTGCAAACCATGCCCCTTTGGGTTTTCTTGTCATGAAAGTAGATTAACAAGCTTATAGATGTCCTTCCTGGTCTTCTTCATGTCATTTGACCACAAAAAGCAATCCCTCCTTTCCAAACTGTGTCACTTATATTCTCCATATGTTTTTAGAGTTCATGGTTTGATGCCTTCGGGGTCGTGCGGTAGGGTTCTCGCTTCCCACGCCCGGGTTCGATTCCCGGCGGGGTCAGGGATTTTCTTTGCCTCGTGATGGCTTGGTGTTGTGTGATGTCCTCAGGTTAGTTAGGTTTAATTTTTTTTTTTTATTCCTTCTGTACTCATCATTCCCTTTGATGGGACTCAGTCTACTTTTCACACTTCTTTGTTTATTTATGATTTATTTAAGATGGCATGATTATGACCATCATGCCCTCATTTGCATTACATACATTACAATAAGCATGTTAACTTACATCTGATATAGAATACAACAGTCCAGAAAAAAATACATTCATTCATGAGAAGTACAATTATAAATCATAAAGGTAGGTGTGACTGTATGTCTTGATAATGCCACACACTTTTTTTAGATGCTTGCTATCATCATAAGATCACATTGTACATTATCTGCTTCATGCCCAACATTTAAACTTGCTGCAAATATTGCTATAATAAGTGATCATGCAATAATAACAAACAAATGCAGTAAATACTGCTTATGTGTGAAACAATGTGGTAGCAGATACCTCAAAATTAACTGAGTCACTGGTGTGGTGTGGGAATACAAAATTCCATTTTGCTAAACTGTTCATAAATTAATTACCAGTTCACAAATATTAAAAGTTTGCAATAGCAACTAACATATCTAAACTCCTGTAATAATGGATAATTTTCTAACAGGCTAACTCATAATTACCCTTAAATGCAGCAATGACAGACACTTGTCGAATGTTAGAGTACCTGCTGGCTCCCAGATAATAAGTCCAACTCAACCTGGAATTTTACTGAGTTCAACCAAAAGTTAAAGTATTGCTCAGGCACTTGCTGCCCGGAACCCATCACTTAATAATCTTGAACCATCTGAGCAGACCTCCAACATGCAAGTTACTGCAGTGACAGATCTGAACAGAATAAACAGAAGTGACCATTCACTTGTCCTTTCTGCCTTCTCTGAGCCAGCCAAAATTGACAGCTATCAACAAAATGGGCCACCATTTAAAATATACACAATTCGCAGACATAATGAAACATCTTACTCTGCTGAGCCTCCTCAGCCTACACACTATGTAAAATCTAACAAATTAGCCACAAATAATTTAAATATGACTTTTTCATACATGTGCTCAACATTAATAATACATAAACATCATTAATACGTGAGCAATAATAAAGATGGCTTGATCAATAGAAGCATCTCTTTGCACCCTATTCAGTTGTGATATCAGACTTTACATATAAAATACCACTTTAAAGTGATCTGTGTCCTTATTAGAGAACACATTAATATTTAATTAATTGGACAAGAAATGGCTTTATAAATTAAACATACAACACATGGATAAAAAGGAAGGGAAAGGCTCTAGGAATGTCATACTGCATTCATCTTGTGTGTAAATGTGGAAGAACGGATATTTTGACTCATTTGCTTGCTTCAGTGATAGTACTTAGTGATCTCTGTTAGTGACCAACACCTTGATTGTAAAGATCTTGTGACATGTTCAAGAGTTATAAACGCTTTGAAAATCAGCCAATTGGAAGAATATTGGGCCTCAGACACCAGGTATTTTTACTATTATTTAAAGCATTACTGGCATATATGTAATCAAAGTATCGTCAAGGGTAATAAATACTAAAAAAGGGCCAAGCTTCATGATTTATTTTTCATATTGACTTCAGTGTTTTGGATTACAAAATTTTAAAATAATGATGACAGAAAAAATACGTATCGATCCCACGAAAAAAGTTTGAGATGAGTTATTGAGCAAATTCTTACTCTTGAGCTTCCAGAATTTCTTGCTCACCCACAAATATGACATTTTTGTTGCAGAACTGCAACAAACTGTAAAATCTAAAATGTACACATGCAAAATTGTGTCAGTTTGGTTATATAGACTCAGCAATTCATGACAGCAGTTGTTAATTTTGCTACTGTTTCATTCAAAATAATTCTAGAAACTGACAACAGAAGGCAGCACATCAAGGGGCAGGTTGCAAGACACCCACACATTGTTCTTGTACAAAATTAGTCCAGTTTTTGAGCAAGAAGTGACCTGTACATTGAGAAAATCGCAGTCTTACTTATACTCGGACATAGTCTTTTTAACGCAAAGTTGTGACCTGAGCTATGCTCAGGATTGGTCTCCAAATTGTTAATTTGTAAATGTTTGTGTAATATTTTTCATTTGCAATGCTGACATTAACTTCTACAGTTTTTACAATAAAACTGTTACTAAAACAGAAAGACAAACAGCTTATTGCCATGATTACACTGATATGCCTAGATTTTCAGTACAACAATTCTATAAATTACCACACGATTTCAAAGTATTCTTTAGTCACCATTATTTTCCATATTGTGGAAGTCATCACGTTTATAGTCACCTCCATCCCATGCACCCCAACTCTAGCCGCCAAACCTAACTGACACTCCTCCTCCCCCCCCCCTCCCCGTGCCAATGGAAATCTAGTTGCAGATCCCCTAGCCCACATTACCAGCTGCTGCATTCCACTGGCTGTGGGCCAGTCCAGCCAAGCTGACTCTTGCAATTTTGCATACTCTGCCCTGCTGACAGCTCGCTAGCATGTGTCAGCTTACACAGGTAACTTTAAACTACGATAACTAGCAGCACTGGACATGAGAGGTGGGGAGGGGGCGGGGAGACATGATAAAACACAAGTAATGAAGATATGGGTAAAGAAAGTGATGTAACTGATACAGAAATGAAAAGAAAAGTTAACTGGCAAATATTTGGAGCATTTACTTTTAGTTTTTGACAGAGGGAAACTGGCTATTTTTGTTACTTTTTGGGGAAATGTTATAGTGGTGTTAGAAGGAAGTGTTCAGCTTCTTAAAAGCAATAGTCCATTGTACTGTGAGCTAGGTGCAGGGTAGGTTGTTCGAGAGGTGGAGCATAGCAACAGAGTAGTAGTTTGTGAATGTTTCTGTTTTATGGATGGCTACAGCTGTGATACTACATAAGTGAATCCTTGTGGTTTGATTACGATCACATGATGTTGTTGTTGTTGCTGCTGCTTCTGCAGTCCTCAGTCTGAAAACTAGTTTTTTGCAGCCCACCTGCTAGTGTACTATGCAAGGTTGTTATCTCTACATAATTATCATAACCTACATCCATTCCAACTTATATTCAAGTTTGGTCTCTCTAAGCAATTCCCCCCCCCCCCCCTCCCCCTCTCCACACACACACACACACACACTGCATCTCGATCTTCCTCCACATTTTCTCCCATTACCGAATTGACAATTCTTCGAAGTCTCTGTATGTGTCCTATCAACCGATCCCATCTTTTAATCAAATTACATACAAAAAAATTCTTTCCTCAATTTGACTCAGAACCTCACTAGTTATTTGATCTCTGCATCTAATGTTCCTCATTCTACTACAGCACCACATTTTTAAAACTTCTCTTCTCGTCTGAAATGCTTATCATACACATTTCACTTCCTTACAAGCCTATACTCCAGACAAATACTTTCAGAAAGGACTTATTAACACTTACATTTATACAGATGTTAGCAAATTCTTCTTTTTTTAGAAATGGTTCCCTTGCTACTGCTAATCTGAGTTTTATGTCCTTTCTACTTTTCCCATCGACAGTTATTTCCCTGTACAAACAGAAAATGCACCTATTACTTATAGTGTTTCATTTCCTAATCTAATATACTCGGCATTGTCTGTTTTAATTCGACTACATTCCATTACCCATGCTTTACATTTGTTTATGTTCATCATAGAACATTTTTTCAAGATACTAGCCTGATACCTTGAGAGTGTCATAAAGTGTATACTAGTCAACACTGTCAAAAACTCTATCTGAGTCAACCAATTCCACCAATGTAGATTTGCTCTTCTTTAACCCAAATTCTAAGATAAAGTGTAGGGTCAGTCAGTATTACCTCACATGTTCTTACACTTCTCCAGAAACCATACTGACCTTCCTCAAGGTTGGCTTCCAGAAGTGTTAGTATCCTTTTTTAAATAATTTTTGTAAGTATTTCAAAAGCATGACTTATTAAACATAGTTCAACAATATGCACACCTAGCAACCCTTTTCTTCTTCAGAATTGCAGTTGTTACATTCATCTTAAAGGATGAGAGTGTAATGACGTGACGGGTACTTAATCTTTAATGTAAGATACTCTGCAGATGATGAAGAAATTGAAGAAATGTACGATGAAATAAAAGAAATTATTCAGATAGTGAAGGGAGACGAAAATTTAATAGTAATGGGTGACTGGAATTCGAGTGTAGGAAAAGGGAGAGAAGGAAACATAGTAGGTGAATATGGATTGTGGCTAAGAAATGAAAGAGGAAGCCGCCTAGTAGAATTTTGCACAGAGCACAACTTAATCATAGCTAACACTTGGTTTAAGAATCATGAAAGAAGGTTGTATACGTGGAAGAACCCTGGAGATACTAAAAGGTATCAGATAGATTATATAATGGTAAGACAGAGATTTAGGAACCAGGTTTTAAGTTGTAAGACATTTCCAGGGGCAGATGTGGACTCTGACCACAATCTATTGGTTATGACCTGTAGATTAAAACTGAAGAAACTGCAAAAATGTGGGAAATTAAGGAGATGGGACCTGGATAAACTGAAAGAACCAGAGGTTGTACAGAGTTTCAGGGAGAGCATAAGGGAACAATTGACAGGAATAGCGGAAAAAAATACAGTAGAAGAAGAATGGGTAGCTCTGAGGGATGTAGTAGTGAAGGCAGCAGAGGATAAAGTAGGTACAAAGACGAGGGCTGCTAGAAATCCTTGGGTAACAGAAGAAATATTGAATTTAATTGATGAAAGGAGAAAATATAAAAATGCAGTAAATGAAGCAGGCAAAAAGGAATACAAACGTCTCAAAAATGAGATCGACAGGAAGTGCAAAATGGCTAAACAGGGATGGCTAGAGGACAAATGTAAGGATGTAGAAGCTTATCTCACTAGGGGTAAGATAGATACTGCCTACAGGAAAATTAAAGAGACCTTTGGAGAGAAGAGAACCACGTGTATGAATATCAAGAGCTCAGATGGCAGCCCAGTTCTAAGCAAAGAAGGGAAGGCAGAAAGGTGGAAGGAGTATATAGAAGGTTTATACAAGGGCGATGTACTTGAGGACAATATTATGGAAATGGAAGAGGATGTAGATGAAGACGAAATGGGAGATACGATACTGCGTGAAGAGTTTGACAGAGCACTGAAAGACCTGAGTCGAAACAAGGCCCCCGGAGTAGACAACATTCCATTAGAACTACTGACGGCCTTGGGAGAGCCAGTCATGACAAAACTCTACCAGCTGGTGAGCAAGATGTATGAGACAGGCGAAATACCCTCAGACTTCAAGAAGAATATAATAATTCCAATCCCAAAGAAAGCAGGTGCTGACAGATGTGAAAATTACCGAACTATCAGTTTAATAAGCCGCGGCTGCAAAATACTAACGCGAATTCTTTACAGACGAATGGAAAAACTGGTAGATGCAGACCTCGGGGAGGATCAGTTTGGATTCCATAGAAATGTTGGAACACGTGAGGCAATACTGACCTTACGACTTATCTTAGAAGAAAGATTAAGAAAAGGCAAACCTACGTTTCTAGCATTTGTAGACTTAGAGAAAGCTTTTGACAATGTTGACTGGAATACTCTTTTTCAAATTCTAAAGGTGGCAGGGGTAAAATACAGGGAGCGAAAGGCTATTTATAATTTGTACAGAAACCAGATGGCAGTCATATGAGTCGAGGGGCATGAAAGGGAAGCAGTGGTTGGGAAAGGAGTGAGACAGGGTTGTAGCCTCTCCCTGATGTTATTCAATCTGTATATTGAGCAAGCAGTAAAGAAAACAAAAGAAAAATTTGGAGTAGGTATTAAAATTCATGGAGACGAAGTAAAAACTTTGAGGTTCGCCGATGACATTGTAATTCTGTCAGAGACGGCAAAGGACTTGGAAGAGCAGTTGAACGGAATGGACAGTGTCTTGAAAGGAGGATATAAGATGAACATTAACAAAAGCAAAATGAGGATAATGGAATGTAGTCAAATTAAATCGGGTGATGCTGAGGGAATTAGATTAGGAAATGAGACACTTAAAGTAGTAAAGGAGTTTTGCTATTTAGGAAGTAAAATAACTGATGATGGTCGAAGTAGAGAGGATATAAAATGTAGACTGGCAATGGCAAGGAAAGTGTTTCTGAAGAAGAGAAATTTGTTAACATCCAATATAGATTTATGTATCAGGAAGTCGTTTCTGAAAGTATTTGTTTGGAGTGTAGCCATGTATGGAAGTGAAACATGGACGATAACTAGTTTGGACAAGAAGAGAATAGAAGCTTTCGAAATGTGGTGCTACAGAAGAATACTGAAGATAAGGTGGATAGAGCACGTAACTAATGAGGAGGTATTGAATAGGATTGGGGAGAAGAGAAGTTTGTGGCACAACTTGACTAGAAGAAGGGATCGGTTGGTAGGACATGTTTTAAGGCATCAAGGGATCACAAATTTAGCATTGGAGGGCAGCGTGGAGGGTAAAAATCGTAGAGGGAGACCGAGAGATGAGTACACTAAGCAGATTCAGAAGGATGTAGGTTGCAGTAGGTACTGGGAGACGAAGCAGCTTGCACAGGATAGAGTAGCATGGAGAGCTGCATCAAACCAGTCTCAGGACTGAAGACAACAACAACAACAACAACAACTGAGGTGCATGTGTGCTGAGGAACTGATGAAGTAGATACAGTTTACGGTAGTTTCATAACTTGCCTGGCAGTAATTAATCAACCTAATAGGGCATATGAAGCACTATACATATGTTAAGAAACTTCTTCACGACATAGAGGCAAGTAGAGGTCGCCCTGCATGTGAAAAGTATTTTCTGCCCAGCAGAGATGCTCATCAAAATTTGCACCCAAATTCTTCACAGTATTCTGATACAGAGAAGAAGAATAATAGAAGGCTTTGTTTACGGAATTCTAAACCCATTAATCGTTGAGTGGGATACTAAGTTTATTTGTAAAAATATTCATGAACTCTTGATCAACATGGGTTAGGCATGTACCATTTAAGTAAATGAATAACTAATCAAAGGCAGCTCACTAATAAGTAATTAAGTGAAATTCTTGCGGACATATGTCACACCGAAAGACAGTAAATACCTATGAGCCAATGTATCAAACTGATAGAGCTTACAAGTGCAGTATGAATCAATACCCAAGACCATTAATAAGGCTTTATAGTTAGAATTTTTGTAGCCATCTTATAATTACCAGTAAAACTTTACGAAAAAGGCAATAAGGATAAGTGTCCTACATGTCAAATAAACATAATTGGTGAGTTACATATGAAATAAATGTAAAGGATTGTTCTTTTGCAATTGTACAACAAAAATATGTCAACTGGATGTCCAATGTAAGTTGATGAAGAGAAAGCATATACCCTTATACATATTTATAAATGAAATGGTTATATAAATTTCATGCGAGCATTAAAGAGCTACAGTGTTTGTCTCGGTATGTATATAGCATTAAATACTCAAATTTAACAAGGCAAATTTCTTGAGATTATGAAGGAAAAGTTGATCTTCACACATTTTATCAACAGAAGTTGACTAGTGACCACTTTAAGGGAAACATAAAAAGGGAAATCTCTACCTGCCAGAGCATTTGTACCGTAAAATAATAAATACTTGCATTTCTTGTTAATTATTTGTTAATACAAGTGTTGTCCAGAAAGTAAGTTCCAATTGGTTGCAAAATGGAAACCATAGCGAAACCCAGAAACGTTTTATTTGCAACAGTTAGGTACACCTTCCACCTACTTCTCTACATAGTCACCACTCCAACTTCGAGTTTTGTCATGGTGTTGTATCAACTTTCCAATATCCTCGTCACAGAAAGCAGCCGCCTGTGCTTTCGAGCAGTTATCTACAGTTGTCTGCAGTCCATTGTCTGTGGAAAAATTTTGTCTTCATAGCCAGCAGTTCTTGTGAGCAGAGATGAGACTCAGCGGGATCCAATTATGGACTATATTGTGGGTGATTAACGTTTCTCATTGGAAACACTGTAGTAGGGTCTTCATTGCCCCTGAAGTGTGCAGTTGAGAATGGGCATGAAGAAGGATTTGCTTGACAGTTGTGTTATTTGGGATGTATGACACAGGCGACATCTCTAACCAGGCCCTCATACTTGGTGGCAGACGCTATTCTCTATGCATCTTTATGTGCTCACTGTTCACTCAAAACTGACAAGAGTGACGTGACACGTTCCACTGGCATACTAGAGACACTGCCCACACATCTGTGCAAAGCTTTACCAGATTTTCCCAGTGGTTTCCATTTTGCGATCAATCAGAACTTACTTTCCTGGACATCCCTCATATACACTCCTGGAAATGGAAAAAAGAACACATTGACACCGGTGTGTCAGACCCACCATACTTGCTCCGGACACTGCGAGAGGGCTGTACAAGCAATGATCACACGCACGCCACAGCGGACACACCAGGAACCGCGGTGTTGGCCATCGAATGGCACGAGCTGCACAGCATTTGTGCACCGCCGCCGTCAGTGTCAGCCAGTTTGCCATGGCATACGGAGCTCCATCGCAGTCTTTAACACTGGTAGCATGCCGCGACAGTGTGGACGTGAACCGTATGTGCAGTTGACGGACTTTGAGCGAGGGCGTATAGTGGTCATGCGGGAGGCCGGGTGGACGTACCGCCGAATTGCTCAACACGTGGGGCGTGAGGTCTCCACAGCACATCGATGTTGTCGCCAGTGGTCGGCGGAAGGTGCACATGATCGTCGACCTGGGACCGGACCGCAGTGACGCACGGATGCACGCCAAGACCGTAGGATCCTACGCAGTGCCGTAGGGGACTGCACCGCCACTTCCCAGCAAATTAGGGACACTATTGCTCCTGGGGTATCGGCGAGGACCATTCGCAACCATCTCCATGAAGCTGGGCTACGGTCCCGCACACCGTTAGGCCGTCTTCCGCTCACGCCCCAACATCGTGCAGCCCGCCTCCAGTGGTGTCGCGACAGGCGTGAATGGAGGGACGAATGGAGACGTGTCGTCTTCAGCAATGAGAGTCGCTTCTGCCTTGATGCCAATGATGGTCGTATGTGTGTTTGGCGCCATGCAGGTGAGCGCCACAATCAGGACTGCACACGACCAAGGCACACAGGGCCAACACCCAGCATCATGGTGTGGGGAGCGATCTCCTACACTGGCCGTACACCTCTGGTGATCGTCGAGGGGACACTGAATAGTGCACGGTACATCCAAACCGTCATCGAACCCATCGTTCTATCATTCCTAGACCGGCAAGGGAACTTGCTGTTCCAACAGGACAATGCACGTCCAGTGCCAGCCAACGTGCTCTAGAAGGTGTAAGTCAACTACCCTGGCCAGCAAGATCTCCGGATCTGTCCTCCATTGAGCATGTTTGGGACTGGATGAAGTGTCGTCTCACGCGGTCTGCACGTCCAGCACGAACGCTGGTCCAACTGAGGCGCCAGGTGGAAATGGCATGGCAAGCCGTTCCACAGGACTACATCCAGCATCTCTACGATCGTCTCCATGGGAGAATAGCAGCCTGCATTGCTGCAAAAGGTGGATATACACTGTACTAGTGCCGACATTGTGCATGCTCTGTTGCCTGTGTCTATGTGCCTGTGGTTCTGTCAGTGTGATCATGTGATGTATCTGACCCCAGGAATGTGTCAATAAAGTTTCCCCTTCCTGGGACAATGAATTCACGGTGTTCTTATTTCAATTTCCAGGAGTGTATTATAATGAGACAGGATTACTGAATAACTTGCTGTTTGTAAAACAGACAAAAACAGTTGTAAATATGGATTAGAACGAGTTTTCAATTACACCTCAATGTATTATTCTGTAGTTGAGAACTCAACAATACATTGTGTGTCACATCTTTTTATTTTAGTGTTGGGTAATGATTACATATACTGTTAGTAACGTAAATGGAAAAAAGACTACAAAATGTTTGTATGTGTTTGCTTCTTTTGTTACATGAGTGCCACAACAAATAAATGTAACAATAAAAATAAACAATTATTGATAATATAATTTTTCCTTCTCATCCCGTCTGGTACGTCTCCCCTGACCCAGTGTTCAGGGTGACTTCTCTGAACTGTATCCCTTTCCCTAAATCTCTCCAGTCCTTTACCCTTCAGCCACTTGGTGAGTAGATTTTATCTATCCATTTATATTAACAACAAATAAATGAGAACACAAAAGAGTTCGCATCACCAGACGTGATCGTCATGGAGTATGTAGTGGAAGAAGATGACTGAAACTGCTATGATAAATGTTTCAACAATATAAAAATTTTGAAAAATATATATGATGAAACAAGTTCAGTTGATAGATCATGTACAGAGAGTTGGTACTGATATGTTGTATGTATCACGCTCATGTTAATTTCATTTGCAATGTGTGGCAGACATTGTAATCTGCTGTTAATAAACCAATGTGAATTCAGTGTGAAGAAATATGTTTCTGATCGTTTGAACTTTTGAAAGTAGTCAGCGTACAGAATCATTATTTTCAGTTGTGTTATCATGATTATTTAAATGAAGCTTACTTATGTTGAAGACAAAAGGTACTGAAAGAATGGACATCATGGATAGTACAAAGATAATAATATCCACAGTTTGGACATTATGAGAGATTAGTTGAAATTTAATGAATGGGACAAAAGCACTAAGGATTAAGAAGATGCAGGCTCTATTAATTAATGACAATGACTAAAGTGGAAACAAGACTTTCAAATATCTGAATTAACATATTTGTAATCAGTTAGTCTGACTACAGAATTAGTACTACATTACATCAAAGTTTTGTTGTAGAATCTCTGGTTGCTACAGTATACGTTGTCAACTGCGCTAATAATACACAACTTTCTAACTGATTCTATGAAGCTTATTATGGTAAAATGAAAAAGATTTTGTGCCCACAGTTAAAAAAAGATGTGATAAAGAATCTGCATGGATGTGTTTATAGTTGTTAAAAGTCGGTGGAAGTGCAATCCTAAAAGCAGTAGTAATTCTGATCGTGATACGACAATACCAATTTAACACACAATAGTGCACTGTCATTACATTACTATCCAATACCACAAGGGTCTCACCACTGCAGTACTTGTAGCAGTCATTGTGGCTTTATTGACGTATTAAGAAAGCATCTTAGCTATGGTTTTGTGTGTGTGATTTTGCCTTTCATTTGCTTTTGTGAGTAGGTGTTTCCTCTATTTCTTAATTTTCAACAGTTTTCAAACTTGAGAGAATAAGACAGACATTCTATTTGTCGCTTGCAAATTAACAGAATGAGGTAACACATATCAATAGAGTATGGTGCACACCATATTGTAGTGTCTGATACTCCCAATGCATATGTGAACTTATGTAACTTAATCAGAACACATCGTAACAATATTAGTTGACTGAACTAATGAAACTGAGATGGCTGGAGCTATATAATAAAGTAATATCATAATATTATGATGAAATGTAGTTTCTATCTGAAAATGTTTGTAACAAATATTAAAAAGATTAATTTTTAATTGTAAATAATATATTTCAGCTATCAGTCATCCTTTCTAAATTTTATTGGCAGATCTAGATTTCAGCTAGAAACTAGCCATTCTCAATGCACTATCATTTTTGATCAACACATGTAATGCCTGTTGGTTGGGCTTCATCCACAGTCCATGGAATGTGGGTGGACTGTGGATGAAGCCCAACCAACAGGCATTACATACACTGATCAAAAATGATAGTGCATTGAGAATGGTTAGTTTCTAGCTGAAATCTAGATCTGTCAATAAAATTTAAAAAAGGATTACTGATAGCTGAAATCTATTACTTATAAGTCAATGTAACAATCGCTGCGTGCAACAGCCTTCTGAATGGAAGGTAACCTGACCAAAAAAATTCATGTTAGTATTGAAATCAAACCTGTGAGGTTAACAGTAGTTCGTTTATTCACCTAAACACATCAAAGGCTCACAAAGAACTGACATGGTGGAAGGTCAAAGATAATCTTAGCTTAGTTCAAAGATGGATGCATTGATGTTGGTGTCGATTTCATCAGCGCCACATAGCGCCCCCCTCCCTCCCAGCAATACCCTTGAGAGGCTGGGGAGGGGGGGGGGGGGGGGGATGATTATGGTGTCGGCAGGAGTGGTCCACGGGAGCCGGACCATAGTCAGAGCTCAACAGCGTCACTGAGGAGCTGTGTGGGTAGATGTCATGAAGGAAGGTTCGGCCACCGAACCTGGAAGTCGTTGAATCAAGCTGGGCTTGCCGGTCGTCTGCCTGTGTCTGTATATGTGCGGGTGGATGTGTGTGTGTGTGTGTGTGTGTATACCTGTCATTTTCCCCCCTAAGGTAAGTCTTTCCGCTCCCGGGATTGGAATGACTCCTTACCCTCTCCCTTAAAACCCACATCCTTTCGTCTTTCCCTTTCCTTCCCTCTTTCCTGATGAAGCAACCTTGGGTTGCGAAAGCTTGAATATTTGTGTGTGTGTGTTTGTGTGGTTTTTTTTATTGTGTCTATCAACATACCAGCACTTTTTCATTTGGTAAGTTACAGCATCTTTGTTTTTTATATATATTTTTCCCACGTGGAATGTTTCCATATATATATTAAAAACAAAGATACCAAGACTTACCAAGCGGGAAAGTGCCGGTAGATAGGCACAATAAATAAAACACACACACAGAATTTCTAGCTTTCGCAACCGACGGTTGCTTCCTCAGGAAAGAGGGAAGGAGAGGGAAAGACGAAATGATGTGGGTTTTAAGGGAGAGGGTAAGGGGTCATTCCAATTGCGGGAGTCGAAAGACTTACCTTAGGGGAAGAAAGGACAGGCGTACACTCGCGCGCGCGCGCACACACACACACACACATATCCATCTGCACATACACAGGCACAAGCAGACATTTGTAAAGGGAAAGAGTTCGGGCAGAGATGTCAGTCGAGGCGGAAGTACAGAGGCAAAGAAGTTGTTGAAAGACAGGTGAGGTATGAGCGGCGGCAACTTGAAATTAGCGGAGGTTGAGGCCTGGCGGATATCGAGAAGAGAGGATGTACTGAAGGGCGAGTTCCCATCTCCGGAGTTCGGATAGTTTGGTGTTGGTGGGAAGCATCCAGATAACCCGGACGGTGTAACACTGTGCCAAGATGTGCTGGCCGTGCACCAATGCATGTTTAGCCACAGGGTGATCCTCACTGCCTGTGTCCATTCATGCGAATGGACAGTTTGTTGCTGGTCATTCCCACATAGAAAGCGTCACAGTGTAGGCAGGTCAGTTGGTAAATCACGTGGGTGCTTTCACAAGTGGCTCTTCCTTTGATCGTGTACACCTTCCGGGTTGAAGGTGTTGATCAACCCATTACATGCAGTCTCCCATCCTTCATCAAAGACACCAACCACTATCTCGAATGCCTGGAATCCTTACCCAGTCTGTTACCCCCGGAAACCATCCTTGTAACCATTGATGCCCCTTCCCTATACACAAATATCCCGCAAGTCCAGGGCCTCGCTGCAATGGAGCACTTCCTTTCACGCCGATCACCTGCCACCCTACCTAAAACCTCTTTCCTCGTCACCTTAGCCAGCTTCATCCTGACCCATAGCTTCTTCACTTTTGAAAGCCAGACATACCAAAAATTAAAGGGAACAGTCATGGGTACCAGGATGGCCCCCTCGTATGCCAACCTATTTATGGGTACCTTAGAGGAAGCCTTCTTGGTTACCTAAGCCTGTCAACCCAAAGTTTGGTACAGATTTATTGATGACATCTTCATGATCTGGACTCACAATGAAGAACAACTCCTGAATTTCCTCTCCAACCTCAATCCCTTTGGTTCCATCAGATTCACCTGGTCCTACTCCAAATCCATGCCACTTTCCTCGACGTTGACCTCCATCTTTTCAATGGCCAGCTTCACACATCCATCCACATCAAACCCACCAACAAGCAACAGTACCTCCATTATGACAGCTGCCACCCATTCCATATCAAACGGTCCCTTCAATACAGCCTAGGCCCTCGAGGCAAAAGAATCTGCTCCAATCCTGAATCCCTGAACCAATACACCAGCAACCTGAAAACAGCTTTCGCATCCCGCAACTACCCTCCCGACCTGGTACAGAAGCAAATAACCAGAGCCACTTCCTCATCCCCTCAAACCCAGAACCTCTCACAGAAGAACCCCAAAAGTGCCCCACTTGTGACAGAATACTTCCCGGGACTGGATCAGACCTTGAATGTGGCTCTCCAGCAGGGATACAACTTCCTAAAATCCTGCCCCGAAATGAGATCCATCCTTCATGAAATCCTCCCCACTCCACCAAGAGTGTCTTTCCGCCGCCCACCTAACCTTCGTAACCTCTTGGTTCATCCCTATGAATTCCCCAAACCACCTTCCCTACCCTCTGGCTTGTGTCTGTGTATGTGCGGATGGATATGTGTGTGTGTATGTGTGTACACCTGTCCTTTTTTCCCCCTAAAGGAAGTCTTTCCGCTCCCGGGATTGGAATGACTCCTTACCCTCTCCCTCTCCCTTAAAACCTACATCCTTTCGTCTTTCCCTCTCGTTCCCTCTTTCCTGAAGAAGCAACCGTTGGTTGCGAAAGCTTGAATTTTGTGTGTGTGTTTGTGTATCTATCGACCTGCCAGCGCTTAGAGGGAAACATTCCATGTGGGAAAAATGTATATAAAAACAAAGATACTGTAACTTACCAAACGAGAAAGTGTTGGTATGTTGATAGAAACAATAAAAAAAACACAATCTGAAGAAGCAACCTTGGGTAGCAAAAGCCTGAAATTTGTGTGTGTGTTTTTTATTGTCTCTAACAACATACCAATGTGTGTGTTTGTGTCTATGTACATATAAAAACAATGATGATGTGATTTACCAAACAATAGCGCTGGCAAGTCGATAGACACACAAACAAACACAAACATACACACAAAATTCTAGCTTTCACAACCAACGGTTGCTTCTTCAGGAAAGAGGGAAGGAGAGGGAAAGACGAAAAGATGTGGGTTTTAAGGGAGAGGGTAAGGAGTCATTCCAATCCCAGGAACGGAAAGACTTACCTTAGGGGAAAAAAAAGGACAGGTGTAAACACGCGCACACTCACGCACGCGCGCACGCACGCGCACGCACACACACACACACACACACACACACACACACACACACACACACACACACACACACACACACATATATATATATATATATATATATATATTAAAAACAAAGATTCCAAGACTTACCAAGCGGGAAAGTGCCGGCAGACAGGCACATGAACAAAACACACACACAGAATTACTAGCTTTCGCCACCGATGGTTGCTTCTTCAGGAAGGAGAGGGAAAGACGAAAGGATGTGAGTTTTAAGGGAGAGGGTAAGGAGTCATTCCAATCCCGGGAGCGGAAAGACTTCCCTTAGGGGAAAAAATGGACAGGTGCACACACACACACACACACACACACACACACACACACACACACACACACACACACACACACACACACACACACACACACATATCCATCCGCACATACACAGACACAAGCAGACATATTTAAAGGCAAAGAGTAAGGGCAGAGATGTCAGTCGAGGCGGAAGTACAGAGGCAAAGAAGTTGTTGAAAGACAGGTGAGGTATGAGCGGCGGCAACTTGAAATTAGCGGAGGTTGAGGCCTGGCGGATATCGAGAAGAGAGGATATACTGAAGGGCGAGTTCCCATCTCCGGAGTTCGGATAGGTTGGTGTTGGTGGGAAGTATCCAGATAACTCGGACGGTGTAACACTGTGCCAAGATGTGCTGGCCGTGCATCAAGGCATGTTTAGCCACAGGGTGATCCTCATTACCAACAAACACTGTCTGCCTGTGTCCATTCATGCGAATGGACAGTTTGTTGCTGGTCATTCCCACATAGAAAGCGTCACAGTGCAGGCAGGTCAGTTGGTAAATCACGTGGGTGCTTTCACACGTGGCTCTCCCTTTGATCGTGTACACCTTCCGGGTTACAGGACTGGAGTAGGTGGTGGTGGGAGGGTGCATAGGACAGGTTTTACACCGGGGGCGGTTGCAAGGGTAGGAGCCAGAGGGTAGGGAAGGTGGTTTGGGGATTTCATAGGGATGAACCAAGAGGTTACGAAGGTTAGGTGGACGGCGGAAAGACACTCTTGGTGGAGTGGGGAGGATTTCATGAAGGATGGATCTCATTTCGGGGCAGGATTTTAGGAAGTTGTATCCCTGCTGGAGAGCCACATTCAAGGTCTGATCCAGTCCCGGGAAGTATTCTGTCACAAGTGGGGCACTTTTGGGGTTCTTCTGTGAGAGGTTCTGGGTTTGAGGGGATGAGGAAGTGGCTCTGGTTATCTGCTTCTGTACCAGGTTGGGAGGGTAGTTGCGGGATGCGAAAGCTGTTTTCAGGTTGTTGGTGTAATGGTCGAGGGATTCAGGACTGGAGCAGATTCGTTTGCCACGAAGGCCTAGGCTGTAGGGAAGGAACCGTTTGATATGGAATGGGTGGCAGCTGTCATAATGGAGGTACTGTTGCTTGTTGGTGGGTTTGATGTGGACGGATGTGTGAAGCTGCCCATTGGACAGATGGAGGTCAACGTCTAGGAAAGTGGCATGGGATTTGGAGTAGGACAAGGTGAATCTGATGGAACCAAAGGAGTTGAGGTTGGAGAGGAAATTCTGGAGTTGTTCTTCACTGTGAGTCCAGATCATGAAGATGTCATCAATAAATCTGTACCAAACTTTGGGTTGGCAGGCTTGGGTAACCAGGAAGGCTTCCTCTAAGCGACCCATAAATAGGTTGGCATACGAGGGGGCCATCCTGGTACCCATGGCTGTTCCCTTTAATTGTTGGTATGTCTGGCCTTCAAAAGTAAAGAAGTTGTGGGTCAGGATGAAGCTCGCTAAGGTGACAAGGAAGGAGGTTTTAGGTAGGGTGGCAGGTGATCGGCGTGAAAGGAAGTGCTCCATTGCAGCGAGGCCCTGGACGTGCGGGCCCCCTACAAAACCTTTCACCTGACTCCATCAAACTCCTGACCCCACCGACACCTCGCACTCCTACCTTCTACCTACTTCCTAAAATTCACAAACCCAAACATCCTGGCCGCCCCATTGTAGCTGGTTACCAAGCCCCCACAGAACGTATCTCTGCCTACGTAAATCAACACCTTCAACCCATTACATGCAGTCTCCCATCCTTCATCAAAGACACCAACCACTTCTACATCTACATCTACATCCATACTCTGCAAGCCACCTGACGGTGTGTGGCGGAGGGTACCCTGAGTACCTCTATCGGTTCTCCCTTCTATTCCAGTCTCGTATTGTACGTGGAAAGAAGGGTTGTCGGTATGCTTCTGTGTGGGCTCTAATCTCTCTGATTTTATCCTCATGGTCTCTTCGCGAGATATACGTAGGAGGGAGCAATATACTGCTTGACTCTTCGGTGAAGGTATGTTCTCGAAACTTTAACAAAAGCCCGTACCGAGCTACTGAGCGTCTCTCCTGCAGAGTCTTCCACTGGAGTTTATCTATCATCTCCGTAACGCTTTCGCAATTACTAAATGATCCTGTAACGAAGCACGCTGCTCTCCGTTGGATCTTCTCTATCTCTTCTATCAACCCTACCTGGTGCGGATCCCACACTGCTGAGCAGTATTCAAGCATTGGGCGAACAAGCGTACTGTAACCTACTTCCTTTGTTGTCGGATTGCATTTCCTTAAGATTCTTCCAATGAATCTCAGTCTGGCATCTGCTTTACCGACGATCAACTTTATATGATCATTCCATTTTAAATCACTCCTAATGAGTACTCCCAGATAATTTATGGAATTAACTACTTCCAGTTGCTGACCTGCTATTTTGTAGCTAAATGATAAGGGACCTATCTTTCTATGTATTCGCATCACATTACACTTGTCTACATTGAGATTCAATTGTCATTCCGTGCACCATGCGTCAATTCGCTGCAGATCCTCCTGCATTTCAGTACAATTTTCCATTGTTGCAACCTCTCGATACACCACAGCATCATCTGCAAAAAGCCTCAGTGAACTTCCGATGTCATCCACCAGGTCATTTATGTATATTGTGAACAGCAACGGTCCTATGACACTCCCCTGCGGCACACCTGAAATCACTCTTACTTCGGAAGACTTCTCTCCATTGAGAATGACATGCTGCGTTCTGTTATCTAGGAACTCCTCAATCCAATCACACAATTGATCTGATAGTCCGTATGCTCTTACTTTGTTCATTAAACGACTGTGGGGAACTGTGTCAAACGCCTTGCGGAAGTCAAGAAACACGGCATCTACCTGTGAACCCGTGTCTAAGGCCCTCTGAGTCTCGTGGACGAATAGCGAGAGCTGGGTTTCACACGACCGTCTTTTTCGAAACCCATGCTGATTCCTACAGAGTAGATTTCTAGTCTCCAGAAAAGACATTATACTCGAACATAATACGTGTTCCAAAATTCTACAACTGATCGACGTTAGAGATATAGGTCTATAGTTCTGCACATCTGTTTGACGTCCCTTCTTGAAAACGGGGATGACCTGTGCCCTTTTCCAATCCTTTGGAACGCTTCGCTCTTCTAGAGACCTACGGTACACCGCTGCAAGAAGGGGGGCAAGTTCCTTCGCGTACTCTGTGTAAAATCGAACTGGTATTCCATCAGGACCAGCGGCCTTTCCTCTTTTGAGCGATTTTAATTGTTTCTCTATCCCTCTGTCGTCTATTTCGATATCTACCATTTTGTCAACTGTGCGACAATCTAGAGAAGGAACTACAGTGCAGTCTTCCTCTGTGAAACAGCTTTGGAAGAAGACATTTAGTAATTCGGCCTTTAGTTTGTCATCCTCTGTTTCAGTACCATTTTGGTCACAGAGTGTCTGGACATTTTGTTTTGATCCACCTACCGCTTTGACATAGGACCAAAATTTCTTTCTCGAATGCCTGGAATCCGTACCCAGTCTGTTACCCCCGGAAACCATCCTTGTAACCATTGATGCCACTTCCCTATACACGAATATCCCGCACGTCCAGGGCCTCGCTTCAATGGAGCACTTCCTTTCACGCCGATCACCTGCCACCCTACCTAAAACCTCCTTCCTTGTCACCTTAGCGAGCTTCATCCTGACCCACAACTTCTTTACTTTTGAAGGCCAGACATACCAACAATTAAAGGGAACAGCCATGGGTACCAGGATGGCCCCCTCGTATGCCAACCTATTTATGGGTCGCTTAGAGGAAGCCTTCCTGGTTACCCAAGCCTGCCAACCCAAAGTTTGGTACAGATTTATTGATGACATCTTCATGATCTGGACTCACAGTGAAGAACAACTCCAGAATTTCCTCTCCAACCTCAACTCCTTTGGTTCCATCAGATTCACCTGGTCCTACTCCAAATCCCATGCCACTTTCCTAGACGTTGACCTCCATCTGTCCAATGGGCAGCTTCACACATCCGTCCACATCAAACCCACCAACAAGCAACAGTACCTCCATTATGACAGCTGCCACCCATTCCATATCAAACGGTCCCTTCCCTACAGCCTAGGCCTTCGTGGCAAACGAATCTGCTCCAGTCCTGAATCCCTCGACCATTACACCAACAACCTGAAAACAGCTTTCGCATCCCGCAACTACCCTCCCAACCTGGTACAGAAGCAGATAACCAGAGCCACTTCCTCATCCCCTCAAACCCAGAACCTCTCACAGAAGAACCCCAAAAGTGCCCCACTTGTGACAGAATACTTCCCGGGACTAGATCAGACCTTGAATGTGGCTCTCCAGCAGGGATACAACTTCCTAAAATCCTGCCCCGAAATGAGATCCATCCTTCATGAAATCCTCCCCACTCCACCAAGAGTGTCTTTCCGCCGTCCACCTAACCTTCGTAACCTCTTGGTTCATCCCTATGAAATCCCCAAACCACCTTCCCTACCCTCTGGCTCCTACCCTTGCAACCGCCCCCGGTGTAAAACCTGTCCTATGCACCCTCCCACCACCACCTACTCCAGTCCTGTAACCCGGAAGGTGTACACGATCAAAGGGAGAGCCACGTGTGAAAGCACCCACGTGATTTACCAACTGACCTGCCTGCACTGTGACGCTTTCTATGTGGGAATGACCAGCAACAAACTGTCCATTCGCATGAATGGACACAGGCAGACAGTGTTTGTTGGTAATGAGGATCACCCTGTGGCTAAACATGCCTTGATGCACGGCCAGCACATCTTGGCACAGTGTTACACCGTCCGAGTTATCTGGATACTTCCCACCAACACCAACCTATCCGAACTCCGGAGATGGGAACTCGCCCTTCAGTATATCCTCTCTTCTCGATATCCGCCAGGCCTCAACCTCCGCTAATTTCAAGTTGCCGCCGCTCATACCTCACCTGTCTTTCAACAACTTCTTTGCCTCTGTACTTCCGCCTCGACTGACATCTCTGCCCTTACTCTTTGCCTTTAAATATGTCTGCTTGTGTCTGCGTATGTGCGGATGGATGTGTGTGTGTGTGTGTGTGTGTGTGTGTGTGTGTGTGTGTGTGTGTGTGTGTGTGTGTGTGTGTGCGCGCGCGCGAGTGTACACCTGTCCATTTTTTCCCCTAAGGGAAGTCTTTCCGCTCCCGGGATTGGAATGACTCCTTACCCTCTCCCTTAAAACCCACATCCTTTCGTCTTTCCCTCTCCTTCCTGAAGAAGCAACCATCGGTTGCGAAAGCTAGTAATTCTGTGTGTGTGTTTGTGTGTTTTGTTCATGTGCCTGTCTGCCGGCACTTTCCTGCTTGGTAAGTCTTGGAATCCTTGTTTTTAATATATACATATATATATCCATCCACACATATACAGACTTGGTACAATTACTTCTTTTATCATCCTGAAAGCACTGGTAAAATTTTTTTTGCTCTGTCTCTTATAGTTTTCTTTTTTTTTAATTTTAAAGTTTTTTGATTTGGCGTTATTTCAGCAGTCGGAAATCTTAACTTAAACATGTCCTCACAACTAAAAAAAATTGTATATTAAAGAATATTTAGTTTTACAAAAACTGCAATATCTGGAGTCTCAGATCTGATAGAAAGCTCAAATTTGTTTTAAAATACTCTTAATTGTATAGGCTATTAGATAAAAGAAAAAGTATGTTGGCTTCTTAACCTGTTTAATATTTATCTAATTTATAAAATAATATTAATTATATTTTAAAAATAAAATGTACCAAGTGACTAAGACACCGAAAATAAGTTTTTGTCTTCTTGGAGTAACAATGTACGCTTGGATTTTGTTTTGAAGTAAAAAATTATTATAGTGTTAAATATTGCTTGGATAGTATTTTATTAAGTTTATTCCAACTTTCAGTAAGTACTGTTACTTAGTTTAGAGAGATTCTTTTCCAATATCCTATAAAAGTAACCAGAACAGTAATCAAACCATAAGTGAAATCAGTATGTCAGATATTCAAACTTGTAGTGTAGTGTTATTTAAAAAATCTGACTGTTTCCAAACAACCTACACACCTTCAAAAAAAGTTACAGCCGGTATCTGAATTGAGTGAAGAAGAAAAAGATTTGATCCACTTATGATCTGGAATTAATCCGTGTGAATTTAAGAATATATGTTCACACCACAGCTACTACTTTTTAAATGTTTTTGAAAAGTATCAAACAACATGTGTAGACCCACTAAAAAACCCAAAAAGCCCATAAAAAAATCGTTGAGAAGTGTAGGCTTGGAACTTTCTAAACAATCACTGACAAAAAATATTTGCATAAAAAGTGGACAAAAGCTTTGCTCAACATGCCGTAACTTTTGTAAGGAAAAATTAAGAGTTGAAGTGAATGAAAGTGAAACAGATGATGAAGTCATGGTTGAATTAGAATCATTGGAATCCAGAAATGAATCCATTGTACAAACAAACATTGCTCTTGATAATTTAGGTTTAACACCGATAAAGCTTCATGGCTTGTCAGAACAAAGTAAAGGGTCTTATTTTAAAAGGAAGGTTAGCAGTATTGAAAAGACTGCAAAAAAGGCGGTTATGATACACCAAGTTCTGATGATGACGAAGAAGATACAAGTGTGGTTGAGAAAGCAAAGGATTTTGATGTAATGATTTCTCTTATGAAAGAGAAGATTTCATCTGTTGGGAGGTCTAGAAAAATCCAGATTCTGACCTTGGCTCCAGATTACTGGAGTCGAAATAAAGTGATGAAAGAATTTAATGTAAGTGAGTAAATGGTGCGACAAGCTAGAAAGCTAAAATCTGAAAAGTGTATTTTGGAAACTCCTGGTCCAAAAAAAAGGTAAAACTCTTTCTGAAAATACAGTAAGACTTGTAACAGATTTTTATGAAAAGGATTAAAGTTCCAGAGTGCTACCTGGAACGAAAGACAAAGTAAGTGTTCAAAAAAATGTGTACATGCAAAAAAGACTCATTTTGTGAACTTGAGAGAACTCTATTATTCTTTCAAATGGGAGAATCCCGAGGTAGAAGTAGGATTTTCAAAATTTTGTTTCTTGAGACCTAAATGATGTATCCTTGCTGGTGCTGCAGGCACACACACTGTATATGTATGCAGTATCCACCAGAATGTTAAACTATTACTGGATGCTGTGAAGATTGAAGAATCTTATAAAGATCTAATTAAGATGCTTGTGTGCAACATGGAAAACCGAAACTGCATGTTAAGTCGTTGCGACAGCTGTCCTGCAAATACTGCACTAACTGAGTACTTAACTGAAAAACTAAGTGAAGATTATGATTTAGAATAAGAAATTGTAATCAGTCAGTGGGTTAACACACACAAGGCAGAAATGATCAAACAGTCTATCAGTGTTGAAGACTACATTTCTTTATTGGTTAGGTCACTGGAAAAGCTCACCCCGCACTCGTTTATAGCAAAATCCCAATCAGCAGCCTTTGAAAGATTTAAAGAAGACCCACCACCCAAAAAAGCAATTATTGTGATGGATTTCAGTGAAAATTATTCCTTTGTTATACAAAATGAGATCCAAAGTTACCACTGGAATAGAGGTGGTTGTACTCTACACCCAGTTGGAGTTTTTCTAAGAAATGAGGAAAACAATGTTTTTGTTTCCAACCAATGTTTTACTAGTGATGACCAAGAACATGACACTGGTTTTGTTAACTTTGTACACAAAGAAATTACAAAGTGGCTGTCATTACATCATACTGACATTGACTCAGTTCACTACTTTACAGATGGTTGTGCTGGGCTGTACAAAAATAGAAAGTTTTAAAAATTTGACTGAACACTTGAGAGGTTTTAATTTGAAGGCCCAACACACTTTTTTTTTGCAGCAAGTCATGGGAAGTCAATTTGTGATTGCCTAGGAGGAACTATTAAAAGAATTTTAAGGAAAGCCAGTGTACAGCTTTCAGACAAAGAACAAATAATGACAGCAATCGATGTGTACAAGTTTTGTGAAAAAAATATTGAAAACATTCATTTTCACTTTATTGACAAAAAAGAAGCTGATCTGATACGGTTAAAACTAGAAAAACGTTTTTCAGCAACCTGAAACATTCCTGGAACAAGAATTTTTCATAACTTCAAACCACTTCCAACAAACAACCTTGAAATTAGAAGGACTACAGATAGTGTAAAACCCTCCTTAGTCTTTTCTTTCCATTCGTCTTCTGATTGGGTTCATGTTGAACCATCCATAAATAGCTATGTGGCTGCAAATTATGATGGTAACTGGTACTTTGGACTGGTAAAAACAATATTCATTGATGAAGAAGTGAAACATGGACGATAAACAGTTTAGACAAGTAAAGAATAGAAGTTTTAGGAATGTGGTTCTACAGAAGAATGCTGAAGATTGGATAAGTAGACCATGTAACTAATGAGGAGGAGAATCGGGAAGTTAAATGTGTGCATAATCTGAGTAGATGAAGGGATCGGTTGATAGGACACATTCTGAGACATCAAGGGATCCTAGTTTAGTATTGGAGTTAAAAATCGTAGGAAGAGACCAAAAGATGAATACGTTAAGCAGATTCAGGATGTAGGTTGCAGTAGTAATTCAGTGCATAGGGTACAGCAGCGTGGAGAGCTCCATCAAACCAGTCTTCGCACTTACTACCGCAGCCACAACAACATCGAAATAACACGAAATAAATTTCCCAGGAAGATGACTGACAAAATTATGGGTAACACATTCAAGTCGCGTTTGTCTGAAACAAAACATTAGAGCTAAAATGATAAGTAGTTGGGGAAAGAGGCCTCTTCTACTAGACTGCTACTCATACGAAACCCCCAAGCCATTCCAGGTCATCACGGGGACGCTTCACTTATGATTTAATTGAAGTTTTATGATTATCATTTATTCCTTCAACCTCACCATTTATGATTTTTTTCTGTAGTGAGGTAAAGCCACGAAACTTATAAAAGTTATGATTTTTTTTCCACTTCATTACTGCAGTATTATTTGGGTCTATTGCGATAACAGACTTTAAAGCGGTTGTCACTTAAGCGCAAACAGTACTTAACATGGCGTTGCTAGTCTTTTTTCGGTTTCATTCGTACTGGGCGGCGTATGTAAGAACATGGAATTTGTTGGGACCTTTACATTTTACAGTAAATAACGGAAGCAATACTACATGCGTATTCTGTAACTGTTTTGTTTCAGCTGAATTCATTAGACCAGGCCTCCTCGTCTGCCTTCTCTCTTTCTTTATATTTTACTTTACTTTAGCAGATCATAATGTGTGTGTATACTGATTTGATAATTTGTGAAACATAATATTTTGTTGTTAAAACCAGCCACCGACATATCCCGGCAAACCATGATTCGGAAAACTAAATAATATGGTACAACATTTATATTTCGTTTGAGAAGCGACAATTCCCTTCTTCACATTTCCTGCTTTGTAAAATAAAAGTTTCTAAACACCACCACGGTGCTCACATCACGCTTTCTGAAGTGGTTCTTCGTGCTTAATACATGCGCGTCAACGTTTGCACAATAAATTTTCGACCTATAGAGTACTAGAGTAGGATCCTTGCAAAACAGTCTTTCACAGGACTGCGGAAAATGAGATTTGACAAAGATGATAGTTTCGTCATAGAGTAAACAAGAAACCAAACATGCAAAATGCTTGTGTTGTGGAACCCTTATGGCTTGTTGTGGTAGCAATTTTTTCAAAATTTAAGAAACTTCAATTTTTTTTGTTTTGCACATGTGCCTCGAAATATATTTGAACAAGAAAATAAGTATTAGTGACAGACGCTGATTGCAGCTGCACGCGTCGTAAGTCGCCCAGCAAAATTTTTGTAAAAGATGACTTGATGAAATTATTGGAAGGAGAAGGAAGGTATGTATTGTCACAATCAACCTGTGGTACGATGTTGGTGTTTGTGATGTAATTAATAACATTGGTATCGCGTGGTAGTTTGAAACCACTTGGGCATGACAGTTGTCATGTTGCCCAGTTCTCGGGCGACAGATGATGTCCTATAACAGCTACAAAATTTGTCGGTTAAAAAATAAAAAAATAATAAAAATAAAATAGAATTTCACACAGGAAAATTCCAGTCGTATCAATCATGGTATCAGTTTTACGAAATATAGAATTGTAACTCCCACCTTGCATCTATACACACAAATATTTTGATGTGCCTTTTAATTTCTCGTGACACCAGTATATTAATTACTGAGGTACGTAATAGAAGAAATTAACTGCACATTTAAAAGAAATGAGCATCATAAGCTTATGCAAGGGCTGACAGTTTTTCACATGTCATTCCAAATCATTTTGTGCTTTTGTAACAGATATATAAGCATTTCTTACACAAAATAACAACAGCACTGAACTTGTTAGCTAGGGCCATAATATCTTTAGTCTATGGTGGAAAGTTTCAACACTTCAAAAACAGACGTTAGACATGAAACTTAGACGTCACACATGTTCAAAAATAAACCTCTATTTGTATCATTAAAATACTTGGAATGTGAGAAAAGTAACATTTCAGTGTCTCCAGTTTAACATATGTAGTATTGGAGTCACTACCTGACTCAGATTTTGATGCAGCTCGGCACAGTGGTAGCCTACTTATAGATAAAGAAAAATGCCCAATGTTATTAATATACTTCAGTCCATTATGAAAATACAACAATGTGAAATTGTAAAAAAAAAGCTCCCCACTGCCATAATTTCAAATTGCTGTAGCATCTCTCACAACTAAGCTAAAATTGTGGTACAGGTGTCCTTTTGGAACTCTTTCCTTGATTCTAAATTTATACATTTAAACAAAAAAATATATGTAACTTTATTGTTAACATATCCATGTACACATGAACACTTGCTGTTAACACATGCATTTGAATTGTCTCATGTGAAACTTGTTACAAAAGTATGTGTTTCAAGTTCTCACTCCTTTTTTAAAAAAATATCATGCCCAGGAATTTGATACATTCTTACTCCTGGTGTCACTGGATTTGTTTTAGAAAGAATGTTATTTATAGATACTAACAGAATATCCAGTTTTGTAGGATATGCATAAGACAATGATGATCCAGCCGAATGAAGGGAAGTAACTCGAACTTCATCAAGAACTTCATCTTTCATTAAAAAATTTAAAAAAATAAACTAGCCACCATTTTGTGTTGTATATGGCAGCAAAGTATCCATGAATATCTGTCAAAGCCACTTTTCCAAAGGTTTTGTGACTGTTTCAACAGTAGATTGTGTTGTGTCTGAAGAAATCTGTACATTTTTTTACTCTTGATGCTATCAGTATAGAGACATGTAACCACTGTGTTCCTCTGATGGTAACAGATTAGTTGAAGCACTCTCCTAGAAATCTTTCGGTTTCAATGTACTCCTCTTGTGTTCAAAATTCTCAGTGTACAGGTGTAATGTTTTTAACTGCCCAATCAAAAAGTTGTTGTGGAGTAAGAATTTGGTTATCATATACCCTGTGCAGACTTGCTTTGTTACTAATCTCTTAACAGTGCCACCAACACACTTGCGAGGTCCTTTTCTGTGACTATTACTAGTCATTGTTCACTGACACATCCTTACGAAGTGTCGTATTCATGATCTATGGAACAAGTATTAATCTAATCTAATCTAATCTTGCTGTGGCTGGACAGATTGAGTCACATCTCGTCCATTACATGTTAAAACCACTGCTAAAACTAAGATAACCGACAAGGAGCATTACACAACATAGATGTTATAAACAGTACTTTACAGCTCTTTAATGTTTTCGGTTTGTGGCTTCACATATCATGGTATCAAGTTGACCAGCCTACAGTTCCACTTGTAGAGAAAAATTTGTTTACAGAATATAGTGGCTGGTGCTTGAGCACGTGTGTCAGTCTAGCTCTGAATATCCTCAGGAACAGTGTTCAAACATACAGTGGTAGGTGGTTGAAAGTCTTCAGGGCAGCTGTGGGAAAACTCTCCAATGTCTTGCTTATGTGGCAGTTTGGAATATCGATGTTGGCCACATTTCGTGTGTCATAGTTGTGAATCTTTTATCTGTTGCAGAAGGATCCTTGATTTCCTTTTATACAGACAAGAGAATTGAAAGCGTACTGGCTAAATATTTCTATGACACATCTGTGGACACTTACAAAGTCACACATTGTGTTCCTTTACATTATACTACTCTACCCGTTCTTCTCCAAACCCTAATGCTGCAGTACACTGCAGTATACTTCCATAGCTATGGAGGTGTGTATGGCTGTGGGAGTGAGTCCTGTAACTTTACCTATAGAAAGTAGTTGCTTCACTCAGGGGTGTAAGACTCATAGGGTTCCTTTCACTGCACTCTTTTCTGTATTCACACTTTCGTTCTTGTTACAAGTTTTAGTCATTTGAAAAGTGTTGTAGTTTCTTTTATGTTTTTTATAAATTCTATAAATTCCCTCAATATATCTAATTTTAGGAATTGCCTGTTAAGTATAGGTGTAATTAATAGTATATTTTTTGTTATTGGTTCTTACATATTGATTTTCCCATTTTCTGTTTACCTAAGTATAAGTATCTGACGTAATTTTCAGTTAGTTCCGTATATGTTTGGGCCTTTTATACAGAATGGGAATTAGTGCTGAGTGTCTTGCTTTCTTCTTTATTTATAAATTTTGATAAAGGCTAGTTTTGCTGCTGCATCTGTGAATCGAACAAACCACCATTACATGCAGCTTTTTTGTATGTGTAACATTTTTTTCTAACCAAACACATCTGGTTCCTTTTTAGGCAGAGCTTATCAGTAAGCCTTTGAACTATTTTAATTGATGAAGTAGGTTATTCATTATTGTCAAACACTTTCACAGTATCTGAATAAGCCAATTGCCGCTGTGTTAGGCTATTAGCAATTGTTTTATAGTAGAAGTCATTATTTATTGACGATTTGAATTAGAGGTTGTTGAAGTAACTTGGCACTGTCTGCTGTTCTTTTAGCTCCAGTCTTACCAAAATAATATAGATTATTGCTACAACTTCTAGTTGTCAATATTTTATTTTCAATTGTGTCTAAATGTGTTGTAGTCAAAATTTGCATAGCTGCTGCCTGGGTTTACTGAGTCAATAATTGTATAGCTTGAATAATTGCCTCTGTTACACTTCATTATCTACAAACTGACCATTTCTCAAGAGATCTTGCTGTGTTATTGTTCAGTTCCTGGACACTGCTTGCCATCATAGGAATTACTTTCATTTTGAGATCACAATAGAACACTCACTGAAACACTCAGAAGAACCAATTAATACAAAGATGAAACAATCTCTCGTAGTTGATGTCATATTTTTTAAATTTAAGATTACAGTCTTTGCGTTTTGTGAGTGACTTGAATTGTTCTACAGTTATCTGCAGTCTATTTATCAGATCACTTATCATTAGTAAGTTGAAATCTTATCAGGACTTCATTGTGATAATTTTGTAGCTAAACACATCTGTCTTGTAGCTGAACATTTTATTCATTCATTTATTGCGGCAATATTTACCATTATGTAGATATTAAAATGGACTGTGTTACTGGTTTATGAAAATATATATTGTAGAATATACAATGTTTTAGAGTTTAATAATAGAACTGTTTGAAATGCTTCTCATACTCTTATAGCACTTAGCTGCATATGAGATGGATTTCCACCACTCTCAAGATATCATCTGCATTCTGTCTCAATTGAAGGAACTCCAAATACCTACACTAATTAATAACACTATAATAATATATTTCTCAAACTAATACATTTGAAAACATTGTAAAACTATGACACTGCAATTATTTACAACAGCGAAGTAAAATACAATTCAAAATGTGGGGAAGCCAATCTTCATTCATTCATTCATCTTGTTCCATATAGTCCATCAAGAAATATAACCTCCAGGGATGTTAATCAATCAAGGTACACATTTAAGTTAATTGTAAATGCTAAACTATTACTAGACTGTGTATTACTGTGCTTATATCAACTCAAAATACCTGGTAAACCAGCAAGGAAGCTGCTTTAAAAAGGAGGGGGGGACTAATTACTCAGAAGTACTGAAAGCTACTGCTTTTCTTCTTTGGTCAAAGTAATATTTACATCAGTTAAAAAAAAAAAAAACACACACACACACACACAGTTACCTCCATCAGTCACAGCAGGGGCCTGTTTAAAATACACCTTTATTTGCCAGGCAACTTTGCAGTGGATTTTGATACATGTCACGCAACTAGCAGGAATTTTCATTATTTGAATGTTTATAAATCAGATGATTGTAAGAGTGCTTTGAAGTATGTACGAATTTTGTTTTGAGAGATCCCCAGATTTTTGATGTATGTGTAATGGAAATATTTTGCTGACCAGTTTCTGAATAATTTGTCTGAAGAGAATGGTTCCTCTCTCAGAAGTCCATGTATAGCAAGCATCATGTCATCCACTAAAGAGGACCAAAATGCTAAGTTATTCAGTCGTAATAACTGATTAAATTTCACATAGCCTAACCCTGCACATATGTATTCTCATTACTGTCACCATAAGGGAGGGTTACACACAACAGGACCCTAGCTGTCAAACAGTGGAAACTCGAGGTTGGAATATCAACAATATTAAGAAAAGAATGGACTGCTACCCACCATAAATGTGACCCACTGAGTTGCAGACAGGAACAATGAAAAGACTGTTACATATTATAGCTTTGCAGTCAAAGCCTTCTTCAGCAAAGAATGCACACACACACACACACACACACACACACACACACACACACACACACACACACACATTCACGCAAGCAAGCACATCTCATTAACCCAAGTTAGTAATGTAGCTGCTTTTCATGGTTTGTAGTTATTCCCTCCTCAAGCATTACTACAGAAGGAATTGCTGGTGCCCTTAATTTTACAATGTGTTTAATAACAAAGATACTGCAGTGCCTGACAAAAAACGTTAAGCACCCAGAAGACGTGCTCAGATGTCGTCGTCAAATAATACAATCCTGAACTAATAATACGTCGACAGTTGATATTTTTTGTGATCTCTCCAGCCCTTCGATTGTGTATATCATGATACTGTCTTAGAAAAACTCAAGTTTTATGGAACTGATGGCTTTAGACACAGATGGTTTGAATCGTACTTAACAAACGGAATGCAAAAGGTTGTGGTGAAAAATTCAGAAAATGTCTAAACGGTAGAAAATTTTAGTGATTGCTGTAAAATCACAAAGGGTGTCCAGCAGGTTTCAATTTTGGGTCCACTCCTATTCCTTATAAATGTGTAATGGCCTTCCACGTAACATTCAGTAAGCAAAATTGGCTGATGATACTAGTTATAGTAAATCCCAGTGCTGAGAGAAAGCAAAAGAAGAGATAGTAAATGATATTTTCCAGAGAAGTATTAAGTGGCTCTCTGAAAATGCTCTCTCTTGAAAAGAAAAGAAAAAAAGAAAACACACAGCATTCAGTTTTTTACAACAGAGTCGTACAACAGTTGATGTAGTGCATGAGCAGGAGTCAGTCAGTAAGGTAGCATGCTCCAAATATTTGAGTGTACATTATGATGAAAACTTGAACTGGAAGAAGCATTTTACTGAGCTTGTCAAACAGTTCAATTCAGCTACTTTCGCTCTACTAATTGTTATTCTTGAAAAGAAACGTATCAACCTCCTGAGATATTTAGCAATTTCCACTCAGGAATGCCATACAGAATAATTTCTGAGGTAACTCATTGCTTACAAAGAAAATATTAATTGCAGAAAAGTGAGCTGTAAGAGTAATATTTGAAATTGTATAGTCAGATAACTTGTAGGAGAGGTTGCTAATGAGAAGTATGTTAAATTTTCGTTTTCTTTTCTAAGTATGTTCATCATTTTTTTTCTTATGCATACTGATTGGAGCTTTTTGGACAGTTTCAAAGTATAGAACCTCTCTCTGATTGCCAGATTTGGAGGCAGAGCCTATAAGTAAATTATTTTTCTGTCTCTCTTATAGTGTAACTGCAGTCTCAGGCAGCTGAAATTGCAGTGTGGTTGAGTTGTGTGTGTGTATGTGGGGGGGGGGGGGGGGGGGGGGGAGGGTGTCTATTTTTGACGAAGGCCTTACTGGCCGAAAGCTTTATTTGTGACAGCCTTTTTGTTGTGCCTATCTGCAACTCAGCATATCCGCTACATGGTGAATGGCAACTTTCTTTTTCATAATTTGTTACATTCCATTCCTGATTTTCCAGTGTTTGATTTTTAGCTGTCTCTTTTCATTTCTAGCAGCAAATGCTGTTAAGTAATAAAAGTTCTGGGAAGGATATGTGACACTTCCTCATCATTGAGAAGCTGTTCCTCAGAGGTTTCGTTACCTAATTTGCATAGTTCTCTTTCTCTTCAGAGACTGAAACTTTTCTTTATTTTAGCTGCTTTTCCCAAGAATTTAATTCCATAAGACTTTGAGGCAGCATACTGGTACTCCAGATAAAGCAATGAGAGATACTACTGAGGGAAAAGTCTAGTATACCAATGATCTTGATTAGGTTTTTTGCATGTTCACTCCATTTTAATGTGTTATCCAACTGGACCATGCCCCCCTCGCTCCCCCAAGCAATTTTAAATTTAATGTGTGGCCATTAAAATCTACTATTTTCTCCCTATTCCATTCTCATATGGGTCACAGAACAAATGACTGTTTAAATACACACTGTAATTAATCTAATCATGTCATCAAGATCCCTATGGGGGTAATACATAGGATGTTGTAGTATATTCCTAGAGTCATCATTTGAAGTTGATTATTCAAACTTCGTAAGTAGGCTTTCTTGAAATAGTTCATGTATCTTCAAGAGTCTGCCATTTCAGCATCTCTATGACATTCTCCCAAGGGTTATGCAGTATCAGTGGTTTTTTGTCAACTGCGCATGGCATGTCGCTCACATTTCTGTGGAAGAAGATACATTTAAATGGGCTGTCAGCACACCACCACAAGTCTTGCTTACTCCAGGGCTCACCATCGTACTGTGGGTGACACTGCCGATGCCACCAGAGGACACCGTTTTTACTTTTACTCGGTACATGCTATGTATCCGTTCTTGTATCTTTCTATGACACCACTAATGGAGCTATGTTCTCTCCCCACGCCATCTCCCCTACATTTGGAGAATATTCTAGGATGGGTCACATGAATGATTTGTTAGAAACCTCCTTTGTAGATTGATTGTAATTTCCTAGTATTCAACTAATAAACTAAAGCCTGTCACCTGCTTTACCTGTGATAGAGCCTATGTGATTGTTCCATTTCTTACCTTTAAATTAAAAAAAAAAAATGTTGACCAATTCCAACTGTGACTCATTGATATTATAGTCACAGAATACCCGGTATTTTCCATTGTGAAGTGCACAATTCTGCATTCTGTACGTTTAAAGCAAATTATCAAGCCTTGCACCACTTTGAAATCATATCAAGATCTGACGGAATAATTGTGCAGCTCCTTTCAGACAGAACTTCATTCCAAACAACTGCACCATCCCCCAAAAGGCCGAAGTCAGTAATATACAAGATGAAGAGCAAGGATCCCATACATTTCCTTGGGACATACCTGAAGTTACTTCGACATCTTTTGCTCACTCTCCATCCAAATTAACTTCCTGCACCCTACTTATTAAAAAATCACCTGTCCTGTCGCAGATTTTGCTAGATACCCCATACCATTTTACTTTTGATAATAAGCATAGATATGGTTCTGAGTCAAATACTTTTTGTAAGTTGAGAAATACTGCATCTGCCTGACTCCTTTGATCCATCGAGTTCAGCATTTCATGTGAGAAAAGTGCGAGTTTGGTTTTACATGATAGATGTTTTTGAAAACTATGCTTGTTGGTGTGGAGAAGATCATTCATTTTCAAGATAACTCATTATGTTTGAGCTCAGAATATGTCCTAAATTTCCACAAAAAGTGAATGTCAAAGATATTGGATGGTAATTTTGTGGACCACTTGTGTTACTTGATTTGTAAACAGATGTGATCTGTACTTTCTCCCAACAACTGGGCATAGGTTTTTGTTTGAGTGATCTACAGTGGATTATAGATAAAAGAGGGGGTAACTCAGCCACAAATTCAACATAGAATCTGACAGCACTTGTGCTTCATTCAGGTTTAATGATTTCAGCTCTTTGTCAATGCCACTGATATTAATACCCATTTCAGTCATCTTTGCAATAGCATAAAGATTATTTTGGTGCAATCTCCTGTGTTTTTCTTTGTAAAGGAGAAGTTTAAAATTGAGTTAAACATTTCTACCTTTGCTTTGCTACCTGAAATTTCATTTCTTGTCTCATCTGTGAGTGTCTGGATCCTAACTTTGGCTCCCCTATCAGTATTTACATAAAATCAGAATTTATTTGGGTTTTGTGAAAGATAATTCTACAATATTTTGGTACACTAGTCATTGAAGGCTTCTGCATTGCTCTCTTGGCAGCCTAACATGTTTCTCTTTGCTTTGTTTAATACCTGTTTGCAGTAGTCTCCTTGCCTATAGAGGTTTCTTTACAGTTACTGTATACCATGGAGCTTCCTTCCACCATGAATTGCTCTTCTGGGTACATTCTGTCCCGTGCATAATCAAATATTCTTTTAAACTTGAGCCGTGGTTTATCTGCCTGTTCCTGTCCTGAGCTGAAAGTTTCAAGTTCCTCGTGGAGCTACGGCACTGTTGCATCTTTATTGAGCCTGCTGAATTATATAAGTCTTTCTGCTTGTTGCAGGTGTCCTTTGTACTTTGCAATCATTGTTACTATAACTGACCCAAACTTGCTGATACCAGTTCCATTGTCAACAACCTCAAAGAGATCAGGTCTATGTGTTGCCATTAGATCTAATATATTTACTTTGTGATTGGGGTTCAGAACTACCTGTTCTAGGTAGTTTTCAGAGAAGGCACTTAGTAATGTCTCGCTGGATGTCTTGTGATGCCCACAACAAAACTTTAAGTATCCCTATTGATTGTTGGATGATTAATGTCTCCTCCGATGGTTACATTATGATGGGGGAACTTACACTCTACTGAACTGAGATTTATTCTAAAATTTTAACTTATATGAAGAGGTGAGTCTGGTGGTACATACAAGGATACAATTACAATTTTTTCGTCATCTCTGATACTGAATCTTGCCCAAACTCTCTCACATGTAACTTCAATTTCTATATTGGTAGAGTTGAGTGTCTTGTGTACTTTAACAAAGACCCTGTCTCCATTTCCCATTAGCCTCACCTTTCCATTTGCACTTTAAATTTTCCCAAAAATCTCACTGCTGTCAACTCCAGGTTTGAACCAGTTTCCTGCACCTGTGTTATGTGAGCTTCACAGGTTTTTAGTAGCTCTTCAAGTTCTGGCACTTCGTTGCAAATTCTTCGGCAGTTAACCACTAGGAATTTAATGCTATATTGACCTGTGGTGAATGGGGCTGCTATACTGTAGAGGTAGTGAAGTGGCGTGTTGTTTAGGCAGGAGCTAGGAAAAATCTGCTGCAAGATAAACATATTTTATTTGGTCTCGAAGTACAAAATTGAAGTGCTGCGATGCCCCCAGATATGTCCTCTGCAGGCTCATGGTCTACCTGCCGTGCCACAGACTTTGGAAGGTCATGATAGTAGAATGGCCATTTGACTTCATGTCCTACTTTGCTGACACTGTTTAGCCCACTTGGCAGTGTGTGCCTGAGTTAACAGTTTTTATAACTGTGACTGGTCTGGTGGAGGCGGCTGACCAGACCACTGTCATCTGCTTCCTGGCCCATAATGTGATAGAGACTTGTGTGGACCTGATGTTGTGGAGGGTGCTGCACATAACTGTGCTGGAATCAGAAGGTATTTGTAGTGAATAATGAGATGTGTGTTGTGCTGATACACTGCTTTGAAGCATGTTAAAATCAACACACTTGTGTCTCAGTCGTGTGGAAATACTCTGGGTGTTGGTTCATAGTTGCATGGTCTTCCTGCAGTATCACGATGATGGTGCAGCTTGGCAGAGCCACCTTGTGGTGTACGAACAGGATCACTTGTGAAAGTTCATGTCAACACCTCTGCTCCTGCCTCCTTGCTTCACATTAATGGAGTTGCTTTTCACCCAATAATGCCTAAATTAGTAAAGGTGCTACATACCTCCCCTCTGTCGGAAGACCCGGGCCCCTTGTCTGAACCCATGACTAGTCTGCAGCTAAAGACTTCACATACATAGTTACAACATAATTATATATAGTTGTCCTCCTACATTAAGCAACAAATTTCAGAATCCCTGCATTCCCTCTATGATTCTTAGCCCATCTGCTCGTCCATCCATATTTATGCTCTCCTTTGGTCTCCTTTGAGCTACCTCATAAGTATTACCCCCTCCAAAACACTAAACTACTACTTACAGGAATATCCATTCATGATACTCTTATGGTGTCTTGTGCAGTAACCAACAGTGCTCATTTTAACACTACACAGGGTTCCTTGTCTTCTGACTCACAATTAGTTACGTACTTCAATACGTCTCTCTTATTGTTATATCCAGGGTTTCGATTACTTCTCATGGTGCCCTGAAATGAGAAATGTCATGCCCACTATCCTTCCCACCCGCCGTCCACCGAACCTACACAATATACTCGTCCATCCTTACACAACCCCCGCTCCCAATCCCTTACCTCATGGCTCATACCCCTGTAATAGACCTAGATGCAAGACCTGTCCCATACATCCTCCCACCACCACATACTCCAGTCTGGTCACTATTGTCACCTATCCCATCAAAGGAAGGGCTACCTGTGAAACCAGTCATGTGATCTACAAGCTAAGCTGCAACCACTGTGCTGCATTCTATGTAGGCACGACAGCCAACAAGCTGTCTGTCCGCATGAATGGCCACTGACAAATTGTGCCAAGAAACAAGTGGACCGCCCTGTTGCTGAACACATTGCCAAACATGATATCCTTCATTTCAATGAGTGCTTCACAGCCTGTGCCAGATGGATCCTTCCCACCAACACCAGCTTTTCTGAATTTCACAGGTGGGAACTTTCCCTGCAGTACATCCTACATTCCCATAAACCTCCTGGCCTCAACCTTCATTATTCGCTGTTCTCGCCCATCTGGCCCCTACCCTCCTCCCATTCCATCACTACACAGCTGTCATTCTCCACCACACCTAACCTTTTATATTTTATTTTATTATTTATTTCACTCTATTTTTCTCCTCTTGTACTACTTCCCACCCCTCCCCCCTCCCCACCTCTCCCATGTCCGCCGCCCAGCCTGCAGCACTTCACCGTCTGCCACCATCACCGTACTATCCCTCCCCCTTACCGCCCCAGTCTCCTCCTTTCCCCCACCCAGTCGCTACTTCCATCATGCACTAGTGCTGCTGCTTGCAGTGTGCTTTCAGGTGTGTGTGTGTGTGTGTGTGTGTGTGTGTGTGTGTGTGTGTGGTGTATTGTTGGCAAAGGCCATTGGCCAGAAGCTTTAAATGTGAAAATCTTTTTGTTGTGCCTATATGCGACTCAGCATCTCTGCTATATGGTGAGTGGCAACTTTCCTTCTCATAATATTGATATATTTTGTTGGGTGGACGTGGGAACATGTAAGTCATGTGCTACAAAGTGCCATGTTCAGAAACACATGTTGAACACTGTGCTCCAAATCACTTGTGCTTGCACCAGTATTGTACTCTTGTCTTCAGATCAGTCACAGATCACCATTTGTCCTGCCTTACAGAGTGGACAAGCCTTCGAACTCACAGTCTGTAATGAAGGGTGGATGTCCAACACTTCGTTACTTACTTGTGCTTTCACTGTCCTCCAGCCACGTATGACAGAGGCTTATGGCAGTAGTATATGAACAGTGAACCAGCTTAATCATTTCCAAGATGCTTCTGTCCAGGTCTTAGGCCACAACAACAAGACCTTTGTCAGAGTTGTTTAGTTTAGTGGATTTCATCAGTAGAAAGATTTTTCATTCATCTCTGCTGTATTTATATGTTTTCCTTACCACATCAGGAACTCGGAATGCCATCAAGTAGCATTAAATCTTGCAGTGAGCAGTGATCATAAATTTTTGTCTTGTCCGTCTGTATATTAACTGTATATCTACTATAACTTGAATGATGGGTGTTGTTAAAAAACTTCTGCTTACAAGTCTGGAGTAAGTATGAAAGTGCTGGTGGACAGTGGACTTTGGTCAGTCCCTTGTGTGTGGCTATAGGTGACATAATTGTGTCTATTTGTTTTAGCCTCTGGATACTAATCATGGGCAGTGATATGCTCCACTTCTATGGTGGCGAAATTCATTGGTTTTTAAAACTTAAGGACAAAAGAAACTTTCACATGACTGGTCACAGCCAAGTGACATAGCTTGATGAAACTTGGACTCTACATAAAAAGAGCTGCTGCAGTATAGTACATAAGGTAACTGAAAGAAATAAGCAATGAGGTGACCAGATTAGAATTCTATTCAAAGACAATAATTACACTGAAGTCACCTTGATTCACGATGATCCCCTGAATATTACTGAAGGTGGGACGTGATTCTTGACCCATTGACTGTGGCTGACTACTACAGCATTCCAACCGTGCCTTGCCCTGCCCTGGGTGCGTTCACCACTGCCATGCCCCAGGTGCTGCCAAATACTGTAGAAGTTCTGAGATGTTCGCTCGCCAATAGTGTAGCTGTGCTTGAATAAGACGTCTGTTTGTTTGCAGTGCCACTGGAGGACTCTCTCCACATCTTAGCGTTTGCTCTAACACATGGCGTTTCAATATGCGGAACATGACTGTATTGGACAACGATATCAGCACTTTTGGCGGACCCTCACAGCATTTGTACGAGTGATTTGCTTTTGACGCAACAGATGGTGCGACTGTGATTTCTGTCGAGCTGCAGTTTCACACCTTTCTGTGAGAGACTATCCTTGGTTCAGACATCAGTCACCTGTTACTCGCTTGTGTTTGCATAGTGAATTTACACATTGTGATGACATGTAAAAAGCTCCTCGCCTCCGAAGAAGTAATACAGATGTTGATGGAGAGTGACTCTGAAGGATCTCTGTGCTTATCAATAAACAGCGATTTAGCTGAAGAAGCTTCTCTTATGAATAGTTCACAATCTACAGACGTTGTTGATTTTCATTCATCTCCATCTGTAATTACTAGTGCAAAGCCTACTACATCGATAGGAAGTTCACAGCTGGTTTTTTTCTATTCAGCACTCATCATCTTCAAATGAAGATGCACAGTGACCCACAAGGATGACAGAAAACAAATGGAGCAATAAAAAACTTTTAATTCTTGTTTTGAGAGAGTAATAAGTCACTATTGTAAACGTCTTTATTTGTATGTACATTATAATAAAAATGCACCTCACTCAAAAATGAAGTGTAAATATTGTAAATAAATACCCACAATTCATCCAAAGGCCACAACAAAATAGAAAGCTGAAAAACAGCAAGCCTGTTGGAAGCATAGCGTGTGGCGAGCTAGCCAGAGGCATTCAGCACCCAGCAAACGACAAGCGGCACAACAATGCAGCACACAAAGTGCGACAGCCAGTTTGCTCATAACAGTCATTGTGGTAGGCTTTTCTGTTCCTCCACTAGCACGGTGGACAACCACTGCATCATTGTTGATGTGTGTGTACATGCTGCAATACCTTTCTCTTCGAGAATTCCACATGTACTCGGTAAAATTTGAAGTCAGGAGAGCATGCATTGCCGTCAGTTTCTTCTCATTCCTAGAGATTCTCCATGTTTGCTGTTTGATGTGGTTGGCAATTATATCATCCATAAAAATTGGAAATTAAGACTCATGTACTGAGAGTTCCTTGCAAACTTTATACATGGGAATTGAGAATCTCAACGATTTTTGCCTTATTTTAATATAGAAACTGGTAAGACGTTGGTCCCAGGAATTCCAACACCATATCAAAATATCTACAGTAGTTCCTCATACTAAAATGGACATACAAAGAAAAGTGAGCAGAGGACTTCAGTTTAGGTACTTAGATGTAGAAGACTTATTAAAATATCTTTATTTACTTACTAAAACATCACTAAAGCTTACAACTCACGTTTGAATGCAGTAATGTATGTGTATTATGCTTTCGAGAGATGATGAATGCAGTGAATTTCTAATGGCAAAAAGTTATTTTTATGCAATATAATTACAGTTTAACAATTTTCAGATTGTTTTTCTCTACTTGTACTGTGATTCCAGGTCAATGGGAAGTACTCTGTAGCTTTTTGATGAGTGAGTTTTTGAGTATCACAATATATAACATAAATATCCACATATTGTGATTGCAGTGACACAGAAGTTTAAAAATTTTTACACCATTGAAGGACAGTAGACTTTAATATGTGACATAAATTTGAACTTGATATGTGTACCCTTTCCTGAGAAAAAGAGCTGTAAATAGTTGGACAGTCAGACAGACTACAACAAGGTGAACCTATAAGGGTTTCTTTTTTACAGACTGAAGCAATGAACCCTAAAAATAAAGTCAAGGTTGAATGCACCACTAAAAAGATCCACATGGGGAAGGAGTATGCTGTCACAATACCGTTGAGCATTGAGTGCACCGTGTTCAAAGGTTTGGAGGTCAATATTTCCATGTAACATTAACTGAGATGACAAATGCCAAGGGGCACTCCCTAACATCGTGTCAGACCTCCTTTTGCACAACATATTGCAGCAACTCAATGTGCCACGAACTCATCAAGTCGTTAGAAGTCCCCTGAATAAATATTGACCCATGCAGCCTCTATAGCCATCCATAATTGCAAAAGTGTTGCGGTGCACGATTTTGTGCATGAACTGAACTTTTAGTTATATACCATGAATGTTCAATGAGAGTCATGTTCTCTTGAATTGTCCCCAATCTTCTTCAAACCAATCACAAACAATTGTAGCCTGGTGATATGGTGCACTCTCCATCTATAAAAATCCCCCCCCCCCCCTTTTTTTGGTACATGAAGCACATGATTGGCTGCAAATGATCTCCAAGGAGCCAAACATAACCATTTCTAGTCAATGATTGGTTCCGTTGGACCAGAGGACCCAGTCCATTCCATGTAAACACAGCCTACACCATTATGGGAGCTACCATCAGCTTGCAGAGTGCATTGTTGACAGCTCAGGTCAGTGGCTTCATGGGACCTGCACCACACTTGAAGCCCATCTTTAGCTCTTACCAACTGAAATTAGGACTCGATCTGTCCAGACCACAGTTTTCCAGTTGTCTGGGTCCAACCTGTATGGTCACTATCCAAGGAGAAATGCTGCAGGTGATGTCGTGCTGTTAGCAAAGGCACTTGCATTGGTCATCTGATGCCATAGCCCTTTAATGCCAAGTTCCTCACACTGTCCTGATGAGTAATATGCCATATTTTCCACATTGATTTCATGCAGTGTTGCTTGTCTGTTACCAGTGACAACTCTACTCAAATGCCCCTGCTCTTGGCTGTTAAGTGAAGGCTGTCAACCTCTGCATTGTCTGTGGTGAGGGATAATGCCGGAAATTTGGTATTGTTGTCACACTCTTGACACGGTTACTTGGAATATTTGTATTCCCTAACGATTTCTGAAATGAAATACCCAATGTGTGTAGCTACAAATACCATTCTGCATTCAAAGTTTCTTAATTTGTGTTGTGCAACAATAATCGTGTCGGAAACCTTTTCACTTGAATTGCCTGAGCACAAATGACAGCTCTGCCAATGCTCTGAGCTTTTATACCTCATATATGCAATGCTACTGCCATATGTGTGCATATCACTATCCCATGGCTTTTGTCACCTCATTGTATGTCTCAACACACTATATCACCTGGACTACCAAAATAGTCATGTTTGACTTTGTTCCTGGGTGCATTATACATTCTCACCTCTCACTATATCAGGATATGTCCAGAATCAGTACTCAGACTGAATCTGCTCTCATTTGGGGGGGAGGGGGGAAGTGTGACCCCTCTCCTCATTAGTCCAGTCCCCATGCTCTTGGCACCATCGCAAACTGTGCCACCAGTGTGCAGGTATCCCAGAAAATAATTGACTGATCTTTGGAAATAGAGACCATCCCAGGCAGCTTCCATACCACTGTGGAGCATGAGACTCCATGCCTTGCAGTAGTATTAAATATGGTTGCAGTAGCACCCACTGTTTGACATGGGTCTCTTCTTGTCTGTTGCAAAATGTGCCAGTATCTGCTGCTGTAAGTTGACCTTCAGGCAGCAGTGCCTGTGGTTTGGAACACTCTCCATGCACAGAAAACAATGTCGTCAGTGATACCAAACTCCTGGGCTACACTTATCACATTTTGTCATTCTTTCAGGTTCCCCATGATACTACCCCGTGCGAAGCCATCCAGATATTGTCTCCAGCTCATGTAGTGAAGAACACCTCCACAGATTAGATTAGATTAGATTAGATTAGATTAGATTAATACTTGTTCCATAGATCATGAATACGACACTTCGTAATGATGTGGAACGTGTCAGGTTAATAAAAGATGTCTGTACAAGAAATTACATTACACAAAATATTGCATGACACTAATGATTAAGTTTTTTTTTTTTTTTTTTTTTTTTTTTTTTTTTTTTTTTTTACTTACTTTATATCTAAAAATTCAGCCAATGAGTAGAAGGAGTTGTCATCTAGAAATTCTTTTAATTTATTTTTAAATGTTAGTTGGCTATCTGTCAGGCTTTTGATGCTGTTTGGTAGGTGCCCAAAGACTTTTGTGGCAGCATAATTTACCCCTTTCTGTGCCAAAGTCAGATTTAACCCTGCATAGTGAAGATCATCCTTTCTCCTGGTGTTATAGGTATGCACACTGCTATTACTTTTGAATTGGGTTGGATTATTATCAACAAATTTCATAAGGGAATATATATACTGTGAGGTTACTGTGAGGATCCCTAGATCCTTAAATAGATGTCTGCAGGATGACCGTGGGTGGGCTCCAGCAATTATTCTGATTACACGTTTTTGTGCAATGAATACTTTTCTACTCAACGATGAATTACCCCAGAATATGATGCCATACGAAAGCAGTGAATGAAAGTAGGCATAGTAAGCTAATTTACTGAGATTCTTATCACCAAAATTTGCAATAACCCTAATAGCATACGTAGCTGAACTCAGACGTTTCAGCAGACCATCAATGTGTTGCTTCCAGTTTAACCTCTCATCAATGGACACACCTAAAAATTTTGAAAATTCTACCTTAGCTACAGACTTCTGTTCAAATTCTATATTTATTACTGGAGTTTTGCCATTTACTGTACGGAACTGTATATACTGTGTTTTATCAAAATTTAAAGAGAGTCCGTTTGCTGAGAACCACTTAATAATTTTGTGAAAAACATCATTTACAATTACATCACTTAGTTCTTGGTTTTTGGATGTTATTACTATACTTGTATCATCAGCAAAAAGAACTAACTTTGCATCTTCATCAATGTGGAATGGTAAGTCATTAATGTATATCAAGAACAGTAAAGGACCTAAGACCGAACCCTGTGGGACCCCGTGCTTGATAGCACCCCAGTTTGAGGAATCAGCTGTTTTAACATTACACGAACCACTTATTTCAACTTTCTGCATTCTTCCAGTTAAGTATGAATTAAACCATTTGTGCACTGCCCCACTCAAACCATAATGATTTAGCTTATCTAAAAGAATTCCATGATTTACACAATCAAAGGCCTTTGAGAGATCACAAAAAATACCAATGGGTGATGTCCGGTTATTCAGAGCATTTAATATTTGATCAGTGAAAGCATATATAGCATTTTCTGTTGAAAAGCCTTTCTGAAAACCAAACTGACATTTTGTTAGTACTTTATTTTTACAAATATGGGAGGCTACTCTTGAATACATTACTTTCTCAAAAATTTTTGATAGAGCTGTCAGAAGAGAGATTGGGCGGTAGTTGTTGACATCCGACGTATCCCCCTTTTTATGCAATGGTTTTACAATGGCATATTTCAGTCTATCAGGGAAAACACCCTGCTCCAAAGAGCTATTACATACGTGGCTGAGAATTCTACTTATCTGTGGGGAACAAGCTTTAAGTACTTTGCTGGAAATGCCATCAATTCCGTAAGAGCTTTTACTTTTCAGTGAGTTTATTATTTTACTGATTTCAGAGGGAGAGGTTGGTGGAATTACAGCTGTTTCAAACTGTGCAGGTATGGCCTCTTCTATTAATAGCCTTGCCTCTTCTAGTGAAGATCTAGATCCTATTTTCTCCACAACATTTAAAAAATGATTATTCAAAATATTTTCAATTTCTGATTGTTTGTTAGTGCACTTGTCATTCAATTTTATTGCACTAAAGTCTTCCTGTGCTCTTGGTTGCCCTGTTTCCCTTTCAATAATATTCCAAATTGCTTTAATTTTATTATCAGAGTTACTGATCTCAGACATGATACACATGCTTCTGGACTTTTTAATAACTTTTCTTAGTACCGCACAATAGTTTTTATAATATTGAACAATTTCGGGGTCAGTACTCCATCTTGCTGTTAGATACAGTTCTCTTTTGCGGTTGCAAGATATTCTTATTCCTTTAGTTAGCCAAGGTTTTTTATATGTTTTCTTGGAATTATGTTTAACTATTTTCTTGGGAAAACAATTTTCAAATAACCTTAAAAATGTATTGTGAAATAAGTTATATTTCAAGTTTGCATCGGGTTCCTTATACACTTCATCCCAGTCTAGCTGCTGTAGGCTTTCCCTAAAGTTTGCAATATTTATATTGTTAATTGAACGCACTGCTTTGAAAGTCTGATTTATTATACTGCATGGAGCTATGTCATGTACTGTAACAAGCTGTGCACTATGATCTGAAAGACCATTCTCAACAGGATAAGCATTTATGTCCTTAAACTTATCTTGGTCTATAAAAAAGTTATCTATCAATGTACTGCTGTTCTTTGTTATCCGAGTAGGAAAATCAATGACGGAGCTCAAATTGAAAGAACTGAGTAATACTAATACATGGCACATAACTGCTCACTAGGCCTGTAATTGCTCACTAATTGACACACACACTTTATTCCTCTCCCTTCAACTACTTTGTGTTACGGGGCCAGCTGCATTTGGTACAGTGTCATGCCATGTGATTTCCAGCTTTCTGTGCATGACTGGGAGACGTCTGGAAATGTGTTACCACACTTTCTTTCATTTTCACCAGGTAGTTAATATGTTTGGTACTTCATCTGCCTTTCCAGGCAGTGTATTATCTATGTAGTGGAACTTATAGATTTGGTGATGATCATATTAGTGCACTGTTTGAGTGCAATCTCATAAGTTTGTTTGAATGATGCTGCTTTTACTTTAACTTAGAGATGTTTGATTTCACATTCTGAATTTTTATAATTTACTTTAAGTTGTAGTACAATTAAAGCCACTGAATGAAGGGAATAGTCAATACTGTGATATACCTGTGCAGAGAGGCTTACAGATTATGAAAGACAGTCGTTCATCAGTGTTAATACTTGTAAATGAACCAATGATTGTGTATTTCATGTACCACATTCTGTGTTATTTAAACATTACTGAATTTTTTGATGAACTCACAACTAGAATATGGCATGTACCGTATGTGTTCACAGCGGCGGGCCAGTAATTTGCCAAGTGTGTGCAACTCCACACCACATTTTTTTATCAGGGTTGTAAACCTGCAAGGTGGTCTTCAAATTTCTGAGTGTTGTGTGTAGGTTATGGATTACCTGTCTTAATTTTTCATATTCTCTTTACTGATTTCACAGTTAGTCATCATGAGAGTATAACAGAAATGATCTGCAGACCAGTGGGAGACACTACAGGGGAGGCACTGTACACCATGTAGAAACTTAGTCCCAGCATTCCATGAGCCAACACACTAATACAAATCAAGAGCCATATCACATCCAGCAGCTTATCTCTCACCTAATGACGATAAGGGAAAAATTGGAGATGTTCGTATCTTGGTAGAAGGGTATCAACAATTGTTTTTTATTGTGCGCTGTCTGCAAATGGAACACACAAGTTGAAAATCACTCTAGTGCACCTACATCCAACACGGGAAAAGGTACAATGGATTGTGGAGTACAATAATAAACGAACAATGTAGCACCAACTTTTTGTATTATGAAGCAACATTCAGGAAAATGATGGCTCTAATTCCATCAGACCATCCTAATTTAGGTTTTATGTGGAGTGGAAGGGGTATGGAGGATTGTACAGTGTGTATCAAAAAGCATCATCCGATTTGGCATGTCTATATTTCTGAAACTAATAAACATATACAATGAATTTTGTTTTTGATGAACAGGAAACAAAAAAAGTTTTATTTTTCATATCTTTTCATGTGTGTTCAAAATGCACCCCTTTAGATGCATGGCATATGTCTGTGTGGTATCAGATTGTTTCCACACTGCCGCGAGCATGTCTCGAGTTACTGCTTCCACAGCTGCTGTTATGCGATGTCTGAGTTCATTCATTGTTGTTGGTAATGGAGGCACATAAACAGAGTCTTTTATAAATCCCCATAAGAAATAATCACATACAGTCAGGTCTGTGGCCTTGGAGGCCAGTAATGTAAGGCTGAATCATTTGGTCCATTGCAACCGATCCATCGCTCAGTAATCCTTTGATTTAAAAATTCCAGCACTTCCAGATTCCAGTGTGATGGTGCCCCATACTGTTGGTAAATCAGTCTCCAACTGTGGGAGAAGAAAGTTCTCAACCATATTGAGATATGTGCTTCCTGTAACAGTGTTCTCGGCTAAGAAAAATGGAGCCTACACCTTTCCCCGTGAAACTGCACAAAACTATTTAATTTTGGAGAGTCCCTTTCATGTTGTACAACTTCATGTGGTTGTTCCGTACCCCATATTCTCACATTATGACGGTTCATCTTTCCATTTAAAAGGAATGTTGCCTCTTCACTAAACACTAAGTGTGGAAGAAAACAGTCATATCTTGCCAAGAACAAAACTACAGAACTCCACACGTTGTTGTTTATCACCTTCATGAAGAACTTGCATAGCTGAATTTTGTGTAGTTTCATATGTAAATGTCAACACAACACATGCCAGATGGACATCAGGACATGTCAAGCTGTGTGTTGAACGGGTTTCTGCAAACTCCTTGTGAAACCATGGTGGATGCATTATACATCTGTGTCAGACACTCTGGGGCAGCCCAGCGATTTGCCTGTACACAAACAACTTGTTGCTTTGAACTGTTCTTACCATTGTCTAGTGCTCTGTGCTGTAAGAGGGTCCATAGCATACCTAGGACGAAAGTCGTCCTGAACAGTTATTACTGACCTGCACTGTGCAAAATGTGGAACACAAAATGCCTTCTGTTGTCCCAACATCATTTTTATTAGAACTACTCCTACTGAATGGGAACCATGTAAAACTCGAGAGTATGCTTTTTCCAACAGTATGTTGTTCTTGCTCATATCTCAAATAACATAATAGTTAGGATTTTTTTAAAAATCGGATGATTCTTTTTGATACACCTTATGTATTGAATAATATATGTTTGTAAAGATTTCAGGTATGGGTATTTAAATGCTCTGCATTAAAGTGTGACATGAAAATGATGGTATTGAGAGATGTAGAAACGTAATTGCCCTCAGATATGTTACTTTGGATCATTGCATATTTTTTATTATTTCATGGAAAAGTAGAAATTATTTTTGAATATTCTGTACTATGGACTTTTTAGTCTCTCTTATTTGGTACTTTGTGGAATTTGAGTAAAATAAATTTATGTACTGCATTGCAGAGTATGGAGAACTCCTTTATTATTATTTTCAATGCGCACAAACTATTTTGGAACTTCGGAAACTTTGAATAATACCACTAGCGTATCACTCAAGCCATGGAAGCAATTGAAATTATAAGTAATATATTTGGAGAAGATGTCGTGCTATTGCATCAGCTGCTGTCAGTATATGACATGCCTAATAAATCTCGGTGAGTTGAAATTTGTGATCCTTTACTTTAATACTAAAATAATGAGAACCAGATGTGAAGATACCCAGATTACTAGTAGATTTTCAAATGTTATCTATTGATGACCTCTCATTGTTGATTTGCCCCAATTTGTATCATTCTACTTCTTTCTTGTCTCGTGGTTCTTCTTGTTTAGTAGTTGAACAGTCCTGTTTACAAAAAAAAAGGAACCAGGAATTTTTGTCTCTGATGGCTTTAGTTAGTATATCTTTCTTTGTGTCTGTATCTTTGGTAAAGTTTTCTTTATTGATAATAAGCTGATCCACTGAGTGTTTATGTCTATTAAGCAATTTCTTATTTCTTTCAGTATTTAGTCTTGTGACTTCCATTTTGTTGTTTTCTTTTATAAGTAAGATGCCTGTCTGTCAATAGCTTAAATTGTAAATCTTTTGTCTCTTTCCCTTCTCTCTCGTCTCTCCTTACTTTTTCCTCTTATGCCCTCTATACACACGCTGCATCGTCATCTGACCAACCCTTCGTATCTCTCTCTCTCTCTCTCTCTCTCTCTCTCTCTCTCTCTCTCTAGAAAGTATGGGTGTGGGTGCATGTGCACCAGCACCTCTCTCTCCTTTTCTTTCATTATGTCACTTTACCCCGCTATCATTCCCCATTCCAGTTTCTCTCTTAATGTGTAATATAGATTGTATACCAAAAATCCTATGTCATTATTATCAAAAGTAATAGTTGCAAAGTTGACAACCTTATTTCAGGACTGCAGTTTACCTGAGAACAATCAGTCAATGGCTGGAAGATGCTCTGAACAATATGAAAATGGATACTGATGAAAACATTCATTTTTGTGACAAACGTGAAGGGAGACTAGGTCCCTCTCATGTTTGTTTTGATGTAGCATCTCACGTTGGACTCTTCGTGCTTGGATCAGACAGACTTAGTGTAAATTCCCAAGGAAATTTTAGTACAATACGTGCAAATGTCTGTCTTTACAAAGGTAACCATCTATTTTATTTCCAGCAAATTATGTTATAATATGTCTGATAATGCCATATTTGGAGACACCTTTATGTGTCACTATCATTGCTAGAGCATGACATCCTGACAGCGTACTGTTTTGTTTTAGGTAAATGGCAATACGAAGTACAGCTAGGATCCAAAGGTGTTATGCAGATTGGCTGGGCCACAAATAATTGCAGATTTACTCAGGAAACAGGTGTAGGTGAGTAGTGCTTGATTATTTTTTCTCTCTTCTGTAAAGATTTTTGAAACAGATACGTGGGAATCAGCAGCTTCATTTGGTATGTGTTATCATGAAGAGCCATACGAGTCATTCTTGAGGTTATTGCAGCATTGTTCCTGTATAGAAATATTTAGACAATATTGTAGCTCAAGATCTATTCATGTATTGTAAAATAACAAATGGTGAGTTAAGTTAAAAAAACCCAAGATCTAGTGATATGTTGTCAAATAAGAAATGGTGGGTTCTACATCTACATTTATACTCTGCAAGCCACCCAACAGTGTGTGACGGAGGGCACTTATGTGCCACTGTCATTACCTCCCTTTTCTGTTCCAGTCGCGTATGTTTCTTGGGAAGAACGACTGCCGGAAAGCCTCTGTGTGTGCTCGAATCTCTCTAATTTTACATTCGTGATCTCCTCTGGAGGTATACGTAGGGGGAAGCAATATATTCGATACATCATCCAGAAACGCACCCTCTCGAAACCTGGACAGCAAGCTACACCGCCTCTCTTGCATAGTCTGCCACATGAGTTTGCTAAACATATCTGTAACGCCATCACGCTTGCCAAATAACCCTGTGACAAAATGTGCCACTCTTCTTTGGATCTTCTTTCCCCTCTCCGTCAACCCGATCTGGTATGGATCCCACTCTGATGAGCAATACTCTAGTATAGGTCGAATGAGTGTTTTGTAAGCCACCTCCTTTGTTGATGGACTACATTTTCTAAGGACTCTCCCAATCACTGTGAACCTGGTACCCGCCTTACCAACAGTTAATTTTGTATGATCATTCCACTTCAAATCGTTCCGCAAGCATACATTTACATTTTACAACAGTAACTGCTACCAGTGTTTGTTCCGCTATCCTATAATCACACAGTAAAGGATCCTTCTTTCTCTGTATTCGCAATACATTACATTTGTCTATGTTAAAGGTCAGTTGCCAGTTAAATTTTTGCCTGTTCTGTGGATCTTATTCACGACAACTCACAGTGATGTAGGCTTACAAATAACAAGGCTACATGCTGGATATTTACATAACTGAATTTGTCTTTCTGTTTTAGCTTTCTTTAAAATACAAGAAACTTTGGTAAATGTAATCCAACAAAATACATACTATACCTTCAGCAATTCATGCATGGTGTAGGTGTTGTGGAGCAGAAACTTTCAACCACCCTTAATACACAAGGGGGTTTATCAAATGTTTTTATGGCTGCTTGCTCCATTCTTTTCTGCACAAGAGTGATGTTAAGTTGTGGATAGGGGAGACTATTTAGATTTCTACTGTTATATTTATGGGTGCTACCACAATAGAGGGGTATCTTTGAGAGGCCAGTAAAATGTGTGGTTCTAGAGAGGGGCACAGCCTTTTCATTCGTTTCAAGGGCAACAGTCTGGATGACTGACTGATCAGGCCTTGTAACATCAACCAGAACATCTTTGCTGTGCTGGTTCTGCGAACAGCTGAAAGCAAGGGGAAACTACAGCCATAATTTTTTCAGGGGGCACACAGCTCTACTGTATGGTTAAATGATGATGGCGTCCTTGTGGGTAAAATATTCAGTTGGTAAAATAGTCCCCCATTCTCATGTCTGGGCTGAGACTACTCAGAGAATGCCATTATCAGGAGAAACAAAACAGAATTCTATGGATTGGAGCATGGAATATTAGATCCCTTAATCGGGCAGGCAGGTTAGAAAATTTAAAAAGGGAAAAGGATAGGTTGAAGTTAGATACAGTGCGAATTAGTGAAGTTCAGTGGCAGGAGGAACAGGATGTCTGGTCTGGTGAATACAGGATTATTAATATGAAATCAAATAGTGGTAATGCAGGAGTAGATTTAATAATGAATAAGAAAATAGTCTTAGACAATTCTGTGTCAATCTTGGGTGCAGATTTCTTGAGCTCCTCTATGGGGTCGAGAAATATAAGACTCCCCTTTAATAGGTCAGGCATGCACTATGTCTAGGAATCAGCTATCAGTGTAGGGGGTTTTAGGATAGAGAAACCTCTTCATAGGCCTGAAAAGACGTATTCTGGATCTGGACAGAGAAGCGTTCATCATAGCAGATTGAAGGAAGAAAATGTTAAAAGTAGTATTACGTAACTGCAGGAGCATCTGTGGAAAGGTTCTGGAAGTAGTATCACTTATAAACAGTAGCATAGGGACAGAAAGCTGGCTGAAACTATATGTCAATAGTATTGAAATTCTAGACCCTGGCTGGGATATCGCAAAGATAGGTTGAATGCTGGTGGTGGAGTTGTGCTTATAACAATAGAAAGTGTTAACATATTCTTCCATCGGTTCTTGGTAGAACAACATTATAAAAATGAAAAACACCAGTTTGCATTTGTTCTACAATATTACTTCTGTTGCGTTAACCGGTTTTCAGCTTACAAGGCCATCTTCAGACGTTTACTCTAAAGGTGGTCTTGTAAATTGAAAACCGGTTAATACAAAATAAGTGATATTGTAGAACAAATGCAAACTGGTGCTTTTCATCTATTAATAGAAAATGTGAAATATCTAGTGAGACCAGTACAGATTCAGAATTCGAAACAATGTGGATAAAGGTGCCATTGTGGACCATCATCTGAGGGGAGCCTCAGAGAATATTTCGCATAAATTCCCTAGTCTTGTTACAATTTTAGATGGAGTTTTGTAACTTACTGGCTATAGACTGGGAAACTCAAGTGATTAGGGCAGGTAGTAGGGATAGAGAATTGAGGGAAATAAATTGATCTAAGTGCCTTATCTAAAACTTACCTTGAGCAGTAAATAAGAGAACTGACTCATGAAGATAATGTCTTAGATCTGCTGGTGACAAACAGACCTGAACTTTTTGAATCAGTTTGCGTAGAAGAGGGAGTCAGTGATTATAGGATATTTCAGTACCACTGAATTACAGCTGTGAGTAGGAATATGAGGAAAGTTAGGAAGATCTTTCTGTTTAGCAAGAGTGACAAGAGACAGATTTCAAATCACCTGATAGGTCAAGGTGAAAATTTTACCTTCAGCACTAGCAGTGTTGACCATCAGTAGACAAAATTCAAGAGCATCTTATAATACACTTTAACAATATTAGGAAAATAATGCTACTCACCATAATGTTGACCCATTGAGTTGCAGACAGGCACAAAGAAAAGACATTGTTGCACCTGTTCTCAACTCGTCAGGTCATCTTTACAGTTTTTGAAAGCAAAGAGAACTCCGCTCCAAATTTAAACATAGGCAAAGCCTCACAGACAAGCCAAAATTAGTGTAAGAAGCGCTATATATGAATTTGAAAGCCCAAATCTCTGACAGAAAATCATATGTTAAAGCAGCAAATTGAAGCCTTATGTCCAAGTACGCTGTGACCATAATGGCTTAGAAGCAGAGGATCGAAGACAAAGGCTAAAATACTAAATATCTTTTTCCAAAACTGCTTCACAGGAGAAGATCGCAATATAGTTTTTCCTTTAAATTGTTGCACAAATGACAAAATGGCATATATTGAAATAAGCGACCAAGGGATAGAAAAGCAACTGAAATCTCTCACTAGAGGAAAGGCCACTGAAACTTATGGGATACCAGTTTAATGCTACACATAGTATACAAAAGAACTCACCCCTCTTCTAGGAGCAGCGCACCATAGTTCTTTTGAGCAAAGATATGTTCCTAGTGATTGGGAAAAACATGGTTAATTCCCATGTACAAGAAGGGTTGTTGAACAGACTTAATAAAATTATAGGTCTACATCTCTGATGTCAGTCTGTTGTAGAATTTTGGAACGTGTTTTATGGTTGCTTATTAAGACATTTCAGGAGACCAAAACTCTCCTCTATAGGAAATACTATGGGTTCTGAGAACAACCGTTATTTGAGACCCATCTCACTCCGTTCATCCATGAGACCCAGAAAGCAATAGATACAGTTGCCCAGGTAGATGCCATGTTCTTTGACTTCCAGAGAGCGTTCAATACAGTTTTGCATTAGCACCAACTGATCAAAATATGAGCGTACAGGATATGAGACCAACTGTGTGATTGGACTAAAATGCTCCCAGCAAACAAACCAGAACACAGCATGTCATTCTGAATGGAGAGAGGTCTTCAGACATCAAAATAGCTGCAGGTGTGTCCTAAGGCAGTGTAATTGACCATTATTTTTCATAATATACATAAATGACATAGTAAGTAATGTTGGAAGTTCCAGGAGGCTTTTTGTGGATGATGCCATTGTATGCAGAGAAGTTGCAATGCTAGAAAATTGTATTGAAATGCAGGAAGACCTGAAGAGGATTGATGTTTGGTGCAGGGAATGGCAATTGACCCTCAATATTAACAAATGTAATGTATTGTAAATACATAGAGAGAAATCCCCTGTATTGTATGATTACATGATTTCAGAGCGATCACTGGCTGTAGTTACTTCCATAAAATAGCTGGGAGTAATCGTATGGAGTGAATTGATGTGGAACAACCACATAAAATTAGTTGCAGATAAGACAGACGATAAAGATTCACTGGAAGAATCCTCAGGAAAGGAAATGCAGTCCATCAACAAAGGAAATAGTTTACAAAACATTTATTCAACCAATACATGCATACTTCTCATTAATCAGGGATCTGCACCAGATAGAATTGAAGGAGGAAATAGATAAGATGCAAATAGGAACAGCATGTTTCATTACAGGTTGATTTAGTAATTACAAAAGATCAGACTTGATCAACCAGGCTCTGCAAGAGTGGCATTATGCATCACATTATGGTCTACTCTTAAAATTCCGAGTTTGTATATGGTCCTCTTACATACATCTTGTGATAAGGCCGTGAACATAAAATTAGAGATATTTGAGTGCAAACCGAGGCTTACCAGCAATTGTTCTTCTCGTGAACTGTAAGCAGCTGGAACCGGAAAAGGGGGTATTGACAGTCGTACACAAAGTACCCTCTGCCATGCACTGTAGCGTGGCTGCAGAGTATAGCTGTACATACAGATTTGAAATTTTGGATGAAACTGTAATTAGAGTGTAACTACCAAAGCTTGGTTTTTCTTTTTCTTGTATTTTTAGGTGATACTCTCCACTCATACGCTTACGATGGCAACCGGGTGCGAAAATGGAATGTTTCCACCTACAAATATGGTGAACCGTGGCTGAGTGGTGATATTATTGGCTGCACAATTGATTTAGACAGAGGTGCTGTAGGGTTTCACAGGTACAGCTGCATTTCCAAAAATATTTTTACTAGTTACCCTTAATCATAAATTAAGAAGAGAATTTGTTTGATGTGATAAAGTTATTTTTTTTTAGTTTCCACAGGAAATTAAAGCAATATCCAAAAATTCAGTTAATGGATATTCTTAGTTTCCATAATGAAATTTTCACTCTGCAACTGAGCGTGCACTGATATGAAACATTTTGGCAGATTAAAACCGTGTACTGGACCAAGACTCGAACTGAGACTCGAACGTGGGACCTTTGCCTTTTGCAGGCAAGTCTCTACAAGCTGAGCTATTTAAGAATAACTCATGACCTATCTTCACAGCATTACTTCCCCTAGTTCCTCATCTTCTACTTTCCAAACTTCACAGAAGCTCTCCTGTGAACCTTGCAAGAGTAGTACTCCAGGAAGGAAGGATACTGTGGAGACTTGGCGTAGCCACAGCCTGGGCTGTGAGTCGTGAGTCTGAGTTGTGAATTGTGCTTGGGCAGCTCAGTCGGTTGAGTTCAAGTCTCGGTCTGGCACACAATTTTTAACTGCCAGGAAGATTCATATTTAAAGTTTTTATAATGAAATACCAAATAGAAAATTATTTAATTTTTTCAGCTGGATTTACACAAGTGTAATTAAATTATGAATACTTTGCTGTTTACCAAAATAGGCCCCGGGTTCGATTCTTGGCAAGAGACTGGGTGTTGTGTTTCCATCATCATTTTCACCATCATTGACCCCCAAGTTGCCGAAGTGGTGTCAACTAAAAAAAAAGGGCTTGTAATACAGCGGCCGAACTCCCCTGCGTGTGGCCTTCTGGCCAACAATGCCATACAATCATATCATTTCATGTAAATGAAAATATGACTGTAGATGAAATGTATGTTTGTTGACACAAAGACTGGCTGCCAGGTCTTTTGGAATGTGAACAGATATAAGCAGATTGTACTGACCCCAGACTCAGAGATTCAGAAGCACTCGGATGTGTACTGAGATTGTTGTGTTCATAGCTCTGCCATGATTAGAAATTGTTCACATTACTTGCCAAACTCTTCTCACTGTGACATGCAGGTGTACCATGAGTAACATTGTTGGAGATAAAGGTACTGAAAAGTGCAATTTCCTGTGATATTGGTGATAATAAAAATCTTCTGATACTTTTTTGTGTAGAAACAATAAATTCTTAAAATTTCAAAATGTGAAGGAAGTTTAGTGGATTAACTAAAACGAAATAAGATGTAGAACATTTATCAGAAATGTAGTTACAAAACAATAAAATTAGAAAAATGGTTTAAATTTTGTTCATAAATTGTGTAGCATACTGAGGGATAGTCATAAAGTTTTGATTATCACTTTGAAAAAGTAAAATTACATAATTAGTTTTTGTTTGTTTGTTTGCTAGTATAGGTCTGTAGTCTTGGTACACATTATAAAATCTGAACCGTAGGTTGCTAAAGGAACCAGAATAAAATGGCGTAGCCCATTTTCTTTTTTGATGGTAGTGCCAGGAATGTCACAGTGGTTTCAGGTCACTCTGGAAGGCCAAAGAAGTCATTTGATTTTCTCTGCAACTCTGCTTCTGCTGCTGATTTTCCACTTTATTTCTGGGGTGCACCATTTTTTTTATTTAGTTATTATTTTTTTTATTCTGTTCTAGCCATGCCTATTGTTCTGTGGCATGGAGACTTTGATGTGTGTCAGAACTGCAAACAAATAAAATGTTAATTGCCTAACCTTAATCTTATGATAGTTAAAACTTTATGACTGCCCCAAATACTTCCAAAAGTTTCATATGTCAGTTGTGCATCAGAACAATTTTAGAGGCCATCGTTGTGTAATGAGGAAATGCTGAAAACAAATGGAATAGAAATAATATAATTGAAAACATGTTTACAGGCAAATTGTTTAGACCTTACAATCTTTGCACCAACTATGTGCACTACATATTTGTATATATGCATACCTTTATGAGAGAGTATTTTGTTCATGGTCCCTGATCACTTTTAACCAATCTGACAGTGTATTTATTTTACTGTATGGTACACCGCTTCTGGCTAAACTTAATTTTCTGGTATTCGTAATTTCTCAGACTGCTTCCTTACTTCATGTTTTCAATAACATTATTTCCATTCTATTTGTGTTTGGCATTTTCTGAATGCACAATGTGGAAGTATAATAGGATTTCAAACTACAAAACTGTTCTAATGCACATTTCATTTATGCCAGTTCCACAATGTACTGGCAGCATTTGCACTGCACAAACATCTCATTGTACATTTTTGTAATGTGTAAATTTTAGTTGTTGATGTTGAGACAGTGATAGTGGCCAGTGACTGAAACTGGTTGTACATAATAAAGGAAATATTTACACAGCTGATTGTCATGTCAAAATGAAACTGCTGCATTTTATCAAATAATAAAGACGTTGTGCAGGTTGTGACAGTGCTAAACTGCTTCTGAACTGCAAGTGATCATAAAAAACAATGAAAATACATACAGAACTGAAAGGAAACACCCTTGCCAACAGAAAGCCAGAAATCTAGGGTATGAAAAGATTTACAAAGTGGATTGATATCTAAAGCAGGTAATTATTTTAGGAAGGTACTTGTGCGAGGAGCAAAATCTGTTGTAGGCAAGAAGAAAGCACATAAATGCTATCGGGCATCATTTAAAATAGAGGGGAAGAGTTTCAATAAAACAATGTTAAAAACATAACAGAATATGATAAGTTTTTTCTAAAGGATGAGAAAAGATAGTATGAAAATTTGGCAAGGAAAAAAGAAGAAAGAAGATAGACACCACATCTCATGAGTTAATGTAGCACAGTTACAATAACAGAGACGTAATTCTACATGCATTTCAAGATTTCTTTAAATTTTATGTATTTCAGGAGATGAATCATAAACTCAAATATTAGGCTGGTATATAAGTTTGTAATGTTTTTGTTTTGCATGTTGGTATGCCTGTTGCTGTGGTTTTTATTTATTTGTTGTTTACTGTTGCCATTGAGTTTACATTTTGTCATTTGGAGATAGTGAGTGGAACTGTGGCAGCTAGAAAAATGGAGTGTCAAGTGGAGAAATTCTAACATTTCCGACATATTCTTCTGTTTGAGTTCCGTAGAGGGTTGACAGCAATGGAGTCAGATAGAAACATTTGTGACATATGTCCACCCCGTAGTGCAGCGGTAGCATTACTGCCTACCATGCAAGAGACCCGGGCTTGATTCCTGGCAGGGGACTTTTTGTTGTGTGTCCTTCATCATCGTTTCATCACCATTGACACCCAAGTCACCGAAGTGCCGTCAACTAAAAAGACTTGTAGTACGGCAGCCATACCTCAAAGGGGATATCCCGGCCAATAAATGCCAAAAGATCATTTTGTTTGCACCATGTATGGGGATAATCCCATTGTTCAGAGCAGAGCAAGAAAATGTCATTCTCATTTTAAATGGGATCGTTTTGACATTAGTGGCTCTCCGTGTTCAGGATGATCTTCGTGGTTTGATGAAGATCATTTAATCGCTTCAATCCACACTGATCCACATTAGTGTACTTGAGAATGATCTGTGATCATTCCACCATTGTGCAACATTTGCAGCCAGTAGGGAAGGTTCAAATACCGGGTGTATGGGTACTGCATGCTTTAAGCCAAAATTACAAAAATCAGTTGGTGGCCATATGTGCATCTCTGCTTGCTTGTCATCAATTGGCTCATGAACAACACAGAACATTCCTATTCTGTATCATTATTGGTGATGAGAAAGGGTGTCTTGATGCTAACATAATGGAAAGAAAGGAATGGTTAATCCCAAGCAAAGCAGCAACTTCCCGTACAAAGACTTGTGCGCATCCACAAAAGATGGTTTTATGCATCTGGTGGAACAGTGACAAAGTGGTGTACTACAAATTGCTTCCCCGAGATGCAACCATTACTGCTAACATTTACTGTCAATAACTGAGATGTCTTGCAGATGCAGTCCAAGAGTAACAACTAGGAAGACTGCATGAAGTGATGCTAGTCCACAGTAATGTCCACCCATGTTCTGCTAGACTGACAAAGATCACTATACAGGAGTTTCAATCTCTGTTGGTCCATCTTGACCAGGGGACATCAGCTGGTTAAGTAATTGTCAGCATCGATAAAATTTATCAACAGCCGTGTACTTTAAAACATTACTTTATTTTATTTTGAAGGCAACCAGTTTCGGCATTTAATATTGCCATTTTCAGGCTCCATATGCATCTATCCAAATAAACAAACTTGTCATATAGTGCCATAAATCACTGGATACAATGAATTCAATCATTACACAATTGCTTCATTTGAAGATGTAATAGTAACTGACAGCAACAGCAGTTGCTATCACATCTTCAAATGAAACAATTGTATAACGATTGAATTCATGAAATCCAGTGATTTATGGAGCTATGTAACAAGTTCGTTTATTTGGATAGATGGGTATGGGGCCTGAAGATGGCATAATGAAATGCTGAAACTGGTTGCCTTCAGAATAAAATAAAATAATATCTTAAAGTATACAGCTATTGGTAAATTTTACTGGAATTGACAAATACAGGAGTTTGGTTGGGAAATCATTCTATGTCCACCTTATTCGCCTGGTCTTGTGCCCACAGATTTTCACCTTTTCTGCTTTATCGAGCAACATTCAGGGAACTTCCTTTCTGGATGAAAATGTGCTCTGAATGTGGCTCGATGGGTACTTCACCTCAAAGCCATGTAATTTCTACAGTTGTGGAATCAAGAAGCTGTCTCGGTGTCGACAGAGTGTTGTAAATTGTGATGGAGAATGTATTGTTGATGACTGAAGTTTCTGATGGTATGTTAAGCCATTCCAGATATGAAAAAAGGGAAGACTGTATCACATAGCTGTTGGGCTGTGCTTCTTTTGACTCTTTCAGTCCTGGTTGATTTTGCTACAAATACCTGTTAAGTCCCATATTTTCAGTCTTTTTGTCTTGTACGTGAATCTGTCAATACTGTGTAATGCAGCCATTTGCTTATGCCAGATAAGTGTATGGGTTCTGTCTATCTTTACTCAGTGTGTTTGATTTTCAGATTTTTTAAAAACTTTTAATTAATTAATTAATTAACTTGTTTGAAACTTCTTTAACTCTTTTACTTTGCAGCAATGTTTTATCCTTAATGATGTCACATTTTCCTTAATATACAAATAATTTTGAAAATTAAAGTGTCTTGTTCTTAATGCTGTAATTTACTTTGATATGTTTAGGAATGGCCACACAATGGGAGAAGCCTTCTCTGATGTTAAATTAGGACCTGGAATGGTCTATTTCCCTGCAGTAAGCTTAGCGTTCACTGAAAACCTGGTTGCAAATTTTGGGTCTACACCATTTCGTTATCCAGTGGAAGGATATCAACCAATTCAGGAAGTTCCACATCATGACTTAGACAAAGCCAATATGCTATTCAAATGGCTGCTGCAGCTTCTTATGGTTTTTGAACAGAGTTATGAAGTTAGTAAGATTTATTAGCTGTGAAATATTTCATGTTGTAAATAGGAAATATTTCTTATTATGATCTCATAATGTGTATTTTTCTATGTATGTTGTTTTGCATTTTACTTATTTGTTATGTTACTAAAGCATTGCTTATATATATATATATATATATATATATATATATATATATATATATATATATATATATATATATATATATATATATATATATATATATATATATATATCCTGCCTGTATATTTGTGTCAAAAATTAATTCTGTAGTCTGTATCTTGAACAGAATTCTACTCGGAACATAGAGGATGTGACATCAAACCAGGCATTACTGATGGGATTAGCTGGTGTTTTGATCGACCCATTGGCTCCATTACTGCTGTCATCATATATTTCAGAAGCATGCTTGTTACCCTTTTTAGAGCTGTTGTGTGGTGTGCCTGCAGATTATATGCAACCAGAAGGAAACACAAGGGAAAAGAAACATAAATTTTTAATTTTCATGGATTTATTGTGGGCTTTTCTTGAGGTACTTTGTATGATTCTTAAATAGTTTTTACCTGCTGTTGGGTGAGAATATGCTTGCTTAAGAACTATAATCTCTTCCAGGAGCATGAAATAAAGCAGTGTCTGGAAAGTATAGCATCATGCTTACTTGCTTGCTATCGCCATGTTTCGTTTGATCTCGATTATGCTAGTCAAAAGAGGAGCCTCGTAATGCTTACCCATTTGGTTAGCCACCCACGAACAAGGCACTATCTGTTGGAAAATGTGCTGTTTGATAAAGTGAGGTGAGTGAGTGATTTGTCGTATGTATGTCAATTGCAGTTTCTTTATGGCTCCTTCATTGTCAGCCTGAGTGTCAGAAAAATACACTCCTGGAAATTGAAATAAGAACACCGTGAATTCATTGTCCCAGGGGAAACTTTATTGACACATTCCTGGGGTCAGATACATCACATGATCACACTGACAGAACCACAGGCACATAGACACAGGCAACGGAGCATGCACAATGTCGGCACTAGTACAGTGTATATCCAACTTTCGCAGCAATGCAGGCTGCTATTCTCCCATGGAGACGATTATAGAGATGCTGGATGTAATCCTGTGGAACGGCTTGCCATGCCATTTCCACCTGGCGCCTCAGTTGGACCAGCGTTCGTGCTGGACGTGCAGACCGCGTAAGACGACGCTTCATCCAGTCCCAAACATGCTCAATGGGGGACAGATCCGCAGATCTTGCTGGCCAGGGTAGTTGACTTACACCTTCTAGAGCACGTTGGGTGGCACGGGATACATGCGGACGTGCATTGTCCTGTTGGAACAGCAAGTTCTCTTGCCGGTCTAGGAATGGTAGAACGATGGGTTCGATGACGGTTTGGATGTACCGGGCACTATTCAGTGTCCCCTCGACGATCACCAGAGGTGTACGGCCAGTGTAGGAGATCGCTCCCCACACCATGATGCCGGGTGTTGGCCCTGTGTGCCTCGGTCGTATGCAGTCCTGCACGGCGCCAAACACGCATACGACCATCATTGGCACCAAGGCAGAAGCGACTCTCATCATTGAAGACGACACGTCTCCATTCGTCCCTCCATTCACGCCTGTCGCGACACCACTGGAGGCGGGCTGCACGATGTTGGGGCGTGAGCGGAAGACGGCCTGACGGTGTGCGGGACCGTAGCCCAGCTTCATGGCGACGGTTGCGAATGGTCCTCGCCGATACCCCAGGAGCAACAGTGTCCCTAATTTGCTGGGAAGTGGCGGTTGCGGTCCCCTATGGCACTGCGTAGGATCCTACGGTCTTGGCGTGCATCCGTGCGTCGCTGCGGACCGGTCCCAGGTCGACGGGCAAGTGCACCTTCCACCGACCACTGGCGACAACATCGATGTACTGTGGAGACCTCACGCCCCACGTGTTGAGCAGTTCGGCGGTACGTCCACCCGGCCTCCCGCATGCCCACTATACCCCTCGCTCAAAGTCCGTCAACTGCACATACGGTCCACGTCCACACTGTCGCGGCATGCTACCAGTGTTAAAGACTGCGATGGAGTTCCGTATGCCACGGCAAACTGGCTGACACTGACGGCGGCGGTGCACAAATGCTGCGCAGCTAGCGCCATTCGACGGCCAACACCGCGGTTCCTGGTGTGTCCGCTGTGCCGTGCGTGTGATCATTGCTTGTTCAGCCCTCTCGCAGTGTCCGGAGCAAGTATGGTGGGTCTGACACACCGGTGTCAATGTGTTCTTTTTTCCATTTCCAGGAGTGTATATCTGACTCTACTCACAGTGAACTTCTTATTTTGCAGAAACTGAAGTTTTGTTACCCTTTTCCGGCTCATATCTGTCATACAGCAAAAATTCAGTGTGTTTTGTGGCACTTAGTAACTATTTAGTCATGCACAAGTAGAAAGTGGATAATTTCTGTGTAGAATGGCGTGCGGGATATATAATCATGTCAGCCATAGTTTGTATGTTAGTCCTGTCACTGTGATTTAGGCCTTGGATGATTTGTTACAACTCAAAAAATACAGTTCTTGTCTGATGATATGACATTACACCTTGCTTTAGAAGTCGAAGCTAAAGTCTTCTAGGTTGTTTGGCTGTATCATGTTCCTTTTCAGTATCTTCTACACAGTCAATGTTTTGACCTCTCTACTGGGATCTACTTCAGGATCATCTGGTGCCCAGATAGCTGAGCACTCTGCAAGAAGTTCCCAGAAGAGGGGTCAGAATGTCAATCGTGTAGAAAAAATTGAAGAGGAAAATTGACACAACTAACATCTTAATAGATTTTTACCTTAAGTGACAATGAACATGAAAAACTGCAGATATACCTTAGAAGATTTCAATGGAGTTCCATCTATCTATGAGCTGAGAAGTTATGGTGGTGTGGACATTGTGCCATTAGGAGGAAATCATTTAATAACCCAAACATATGAAGTTTGTTTAGAATCTCATCTTTAATTGTATGTATTACTTTTGCAACATCATCACATAACTAAACATGATTTTGATGACAGTGAAGGCATCATGATGTTTCCTCACTACTACCCTTACTTTATTATTGATGTCATAATTAAAGTAATTCTTTAGTTTAGTGCCACATGGGTGCCTTAAAGAATCTTGTGTATAATGAATTGATTTTATTGTTACACCTTTTTCTATAAAATTGATATGGATAACACTGTATTCATCTGTTAAAATATACATCCATATTTCTGTACACTGAACTGGCATTTGGGAGGACAATGGTTCAAACCTGTGTTTAGCTGTCTAGATTTATGTTTTCCATGATTTCCCAAAATTGCTCTAGGCAAATGTTGGGATGGTCCCTTGAAAGGGTAAGGCTGATTTCCTTCCACATCCTTGACACAATCTGAGCTTGTAATCCGTCTCTAATGACCTCGATGTTGACAGGACGTAAACTCAATTCTTCCTTCCTTCCTTCCTTTCATATTTGTGTACTTTTGATGTACAAAATGCCCAATGTAGTCTCTGGCTTTATTCAAGAGAAGGTCTACAGATACAGTGAACATCAAATGTATAAACTGTAGCATTTATTTTAATTACAGAGAGCTATTGGATAGGTGAAAATAAGCTCACATTCACCATGAGACAGATGTTGGTTCTCTCTCAAAATGATGTGATAGTACTTTCAATCAAATCGCCCAACTCCATGACTGGTTGAATAGCACAGGGAACCTAGCTCAGTTTACCATTCTGAAATGCCACCCTTAAATGTGTGTTAGGAGAGATCATTTTAATTACCACTGACACCGAGTGAGAATAAAATTTCAGTTTTTGTAGTTGTATCTATAATTGGACAGTGGTAACAGTGAATTCTCAATCATACCATTGGAACAACTTAATAGTTTGGCCCTCCACCATTCTCAAGTATGCAGAATGAAAACTAGAAAATTTCAATCACAGTTAATGAAAGTTCACATAAAAACTTAGCTGCTTCATATGATGAGATCTCAACTTGGAAATACTCGGTGGTTCTGCTTCAGAAAGTCCCAGTGTTTGATATTTCTGATGTACTAATTTTTGTATAAAACACAGAGTATATCACATTCCTTGTTTTGTGCTATGATCGATTTGGATGCACATTGATGATACGTACATTTCTTGTCTGACAGCCTTTGAAAGAATCTCACAAGCAGCTTCCGAAAGACAATAATGCAGACTCACTGATTGACTGACCTTCAACTTACTACCCACTGCCTGCTGTGGTTCATGTGTCACTTTCTTTTGTATCTACATCTACATCTACATCCATACTCCGCAAGCCACCTGACGGTGTGTGGCGGAGGGTACCCCGAGTACCTCTATCGGTTCTCCCTTCTATTCCAGTGTCGTATTGTACGTGGAGAGAAGGATTGTCGGTATGCTTCTGTGTGGGCTCTAATCTCTCTGATTTTATCCACATGGTCTCTTCGCGAGATATACGTAGGAGGGAGCAATATACTGCTTGACTCTTCGGTGAAGGTATGTTCTCGGAGCTTTAACAAAAGCCCGTACGGAGCTACTGAGCGTCTCTCCTGCAGAGTCTTCCACTGGAGTTTATCTATCATCTCCATAACACTTTCGCGATTACTAAATGATCCTGTAACAAAGCGCGCTGCTCTCCGTTGGATCTTCTCTATCTCCTCTATCAACCCTATCTGGTACGGATCCCACACTGCTGAGCAGTATTCAAGCATTGGGCGAACAAGCGTACTGTAAGCTACTTCCTTTGTTTCCATATTGCATTTCCTTAGGATTCTTCCAATGAATCTCAGTCTGGCATCTGCTTTATAGACGATCAACTTCATATGATCATTCCATTTCTGTATATTGTGAATAGCAATTGTCCTATGACACTCCCCTGCGGCACACCTGAAATCACTCTCACTTCGGAAGACTTCTTTCCATTGATAATAACATGCTGCATTCTGTTATCTAGGAACTCCTCAATCCAATCATACAATTGATCTGATAGTCCGTATGCTCTTACTTTGTTCGTTAAACGACTGTGGGGAACTGTGTCAAACGCCTTGCGGAAGTCAAGAAACACGACATCTACCTGTGAACCCGTGTCTATGGCCCTCTGAGTCTCGTGGACGAGTAGCGCGAGCTGGGTTTCACCCGACCGTCTTTTTCGAAACCCATGCTGATTCCTACAGAGCAGATTTCTAGTCTCCAGAAAAGACGTTATACTCGAATATAATACGTGTTCCAAAATTCTATAACTGATCGACGTTAGAGATATAGGTCTATAGTTCTGCACATCTGTTGATGACCAAACAGTTGAATACATTGTTAAATGTAAGATTTACGAAACAACAATTAAGTCCTTATTAAAAATAAAGATTCCAAGACTTACCAAGCGGAAAGCACCGGTAGATAGGCACAATAAATAAAACACACACACTCACACACACACACAGAATTTCTAGCTTTCGCAACTGACGGTTGCTTCTTCAGGAAAGAGGGAAGGAGAGGGAAAGACGAAAGGATGTGGGTTTTGAGGGAGAGGGTAAGGAGTCATTCCAATCCCAGGAGCGGAAAGACTTACCTTAGGGGGAAAAAAAGATAGGTGTACACTCGCACGCGCACACACACTCACACACATATCTATCCGCGCATACACAGGCACAAGCAGACATTTGTAAAGGCAAAGATTTCGGGCATAGATGTCAGTAGAGGGGAAGTACAGAGGCAAAGAAGTTGTTGATAGACAGGTTAGGTATGAGCGGCGACAACTTGAAATTAGCGGAGGTTGAGGCCTGGCGGATATCGAGAAGAGAGGATATACTGAAGGGCGAGTTCCCATCTCCGGAGGTGGGATAGGTTGGTGTTGGTGGGAAGTATCCAGTTAACCCGGACGGTGTAACACTGTGCCAAGATGTGCTGGCCGTGCACCAAGGCATGTTTAGCCACAGGGTGATCCTCATTACCAACAAACACTGTCTGCCTGTGTCCATTCATGCGAATGGACAGCTTGTTGCAGGTCTTTCCCACATAGAAAGCGTCACTGTGTAGGCAGGTCAGTTGGTAAATCACGTGGGTGCTTTCACACGTGGCTCTGCCTTTGATCGTGTACACCTTCCGGGTTACAGGACTGGAGTAGGTGGTGGTGGGAGGGTGCATAGGACAGGTTTTAAACCAGGGGTGGTTACAAGGGTAGGAGCCAGAGGGTAGGGAAGGTGGTTTGGGGATTTCATAGGGATGAACCAAGAGGTTACGAAGGTTAGGTGGACGGCGGAAAGAAACTCTTGGTGGAGTGGGGAGGATTTCATGAAGGATGTATCTTATTTCGGGGCAGGATTTTAGGAAGTCGTATCCATGCTGGATAGCCACATTCAGAGTCTGATCCAGTCCCGGGAAGTATCCTGTCACAAGTGGGGCACTTTTAGGGTTCTTCTGTGAGAGGTTCTGGGTTTGAGGGGATGAGGAAGTGGCTCTGGTTATTTGCTTCTGTACCAGGTCGGGAGGGTAGTTGCGGGATGCGAAAGCTGTTTTCAGGTTGTTGGTGTAATGGTTCAGGGATTCAGGACTGGAGCAGATTCTTTTGCCACGAAGGCCTAGGCTGTAGGGAAGGGGCCATTTGGTATGGAATGGGTGGCAGCTGTCATAATAGAGGTACTGTTGCTTGTTGGTGGGTTTGATGTGGACGGATGTGTGAAGCTGGCCATTGGAGAGATGGAGGTCAACGTCAAGGAAAGTGGCATGTGATTTGGAGTAGTACCAGGTGAATCTGATGGAACCAAAGGAGTTGAGGTTGGAGAGGAAATTCAGGAGTTGTTCTTCACTGTGAGTCCAGATAATGAAGATGTCGTCAATAAATCTGTACCAAACTTTGGGTTGGCAGGCTTGGGTAACCAAGAAGGCTTCCTCTAAGCGACCCATAAATAGGTTGGCATACGAGGGGGCCATCCTGGTACCCATGGCTGTTCCCTTTAATTGTTGGTATGTCTGGCCTTCAAAAGTGAAGAAGTTGTGGGTCAGGATGAAGACGGCTAAGGTGACAAGGAAAGAGGTTTTAGGTAGGGTGGCAGGTGAACGGCGTGAAAGGAAGTGCTCCATTGCAGCGAGGCCCTGGACATGTGGGTTATTTGTGTATAGGGAAGTGGCATCAGTGGTTACCAATGGTTACAAGGATGGTTTCCGGGGGTAACAGACTGGGTAAGGATTCCAGGCATTCGAGAAAGTGGTTGGTGTCTTTGATGAAGGATGGGAGAATGCATGTAATGGGTTGATCAACACCTTCAACCCGGAAGGTGTACACGATCAAAGGAAGAGTCACTTGTGAAAGCACCCACGTGATTTACCAACTGACCTGCCTACACTGTGACGCTTTCTATGTGGGAATGACCAGCAACAAACTGTCCATTCGCATGAATGGACACAGGCAGACAGTGTTTGTTGGTAATGAGGATCACCCTGTGGCTAAACATGCCTTGGTGCACGGCCAGCACATCTTGGCACAGTGTTACACCGTCCCGGTTATCTGGATACTTCCCACCAACACCAACCTATCCCACCTCCGGAGATGGGAACTCGCCCTTCAGTATATCCTCTCTTTTCGATATCCGCCAGGCCTCAACCTCCGCTAATTTCAAGTTGCCGCCGCTCAGACCTCTCCTGTCTTTCAACAACTTCTTTGCCTCTGTACTTCCACCTCTACTGACATCTCTGCCCGAACTCTTTGCCTTTACAAATGTCTGTTTGTGCCTGTGTATGCGCGGATGGATATGCGTGTGTGTGCGAGTGTACACCTGTCCTTTTTTCCGTTCCCGGGATTGGAATGACTCCTTACCCTCTCCCTTAAAACCCACATCCTTTCGTCTTTCCCTCTCCTTCCCTCTTTCCTGAGGAAGCAACCGTCGGTTGCGAAAGCTAGAAATTCTGTGTGTGTGTTTGTGTGTTTTATTTATTGTGCCTATCTACCGGCGCTTTCCCGCTTGGTAAGTCTTGGAATCTTTGTTTTTAATAAATTTTTCCCATGTGGAAGTTTCTTTCTATTTTATTTACAATTAAGTCATTAGATGTTTATTGTTACTTACATCAAAAAATGGGCCACATATAGCCCTACATGTTCTGATATTCAGTTTGGAAGAGTTTACTTTATTTCATATACAATTTCAATGAATTTTACAGTACAGTTTAAATTAAATTTTAGTTAAATATAAACAAATTACTTTGAATAAGATATTGTAATCAGTGTTTGGTTTGCTCTCTATTAGAACTATCATTTTAAATAATCAAAAAACAAAGCTGATGTGACTTACCAAACAAAAGCGCTGGCAGGTCGATAGATACACAAACATACACACAAAATTCAAGCTTTCGCAACCAACGGTTGCTTCATCAGGAAAGAGGGAAGGAGAGGGAAAGACGAAAGGATGTTGGTTTTAAGGTAGAGGGTAAGGAGTCATTCCAATCCCAGGAGCAGAAAGACTTACCTCAAGGGGGAAAAAGGACAGGTATACACTTGTGCTCGCGCGCGCGCGCACACACACACACACACACACACACACACACACACACACACACACATCCATCCGCACATACACAGACACAAGCAGACATTTGTAAAGGCCAATAATTTTAAATAATCATAATGAATGAACATCGTAGCTTTTCAAATATAGGGAAGAAGTGAATTTCCAAGAATGTGTGGTGCAACATGGCTGCACAGTTCACATAACGAAATTTCAGAGTTGGATTATTAACAAATGGCTTTTCCCTTTAGTTGCTAATATAAATCAGGTAACATACTAATGTTAAATTTAATCTGATATAGGAAACTCATTTGTACTAATTTGTAAAGGGCAGTTTACTACTGGAAATGGGTATATGCATAACAGTATGAAGGCCAGAAAGTTAAAAATTCAAGCTAAATTGACCCCTTCAGAGAATGTTAATATGAGAAGGGAATTTTAGATAGGGACGTGAAGGTAGTCTCATTTCAGTTCCTAAGTAGAACTTTATCAAAGGTGGTGATTTGTTCTGTGATGTCAGTGACTAACGACTGACAGTGTGACTGAACCTGCTGAAAAAGTGAGGAAAAAATTACGTTTTAATATTAGTGCAAACTTTTTAAACTTGTTTACTCTTTGTTTGTGTACCCAATAATTATTCTATTCAAATAATCAGTCATATTCAGAGTGTTTGGAAGTTTATTAATTCACATTTAGTTCATTTCAGGAAATTTAATACCTTTATAAAATCCGTGTTAATACTGTTTATGTATGTAAGTGTGCATACACTTGCCACAAATTGCTTAACAATACTGAAATTAAAAAGGACTGACTGTCCATCTCCCTTGCTGAGCATTCAGCATGTTCGACTGCCAAGTGGAGAATGTGGATGAATTCCGGCTACTGCCGGCTATTTTCCTTGTTGGGAGAATTGTATCAGGCCATGTGAGGCCAGTCAAGGAGCTGCTTCTGTCAGAAGTAGTGGCTGCAAGGTTGTTAGGTGACAAGGGATGCTACAGGGGTTTGCGAGTTACCCTATATGTCCCTCTACATCTCGTTTGTAGAGAATGACTTGACAGCAAATAAGCAGCGTTTGATCTTAAAGACCTGATCGTCAAGACAAGTCCACAAATGAATGTCCAAATACTGGTCACTAAAAAAAGACGACCTGGGTTCTGTTAACATGCATGCAGTCAGAAACTGACATGATTCTCTGACATTGGTAACACTACAATTTCTCATTTGATGGATAATATGTTATAGGAATTGGGAAAAAGAGAAGGTAAAATATACGAATGGGTGGAATTGTTGAAAATCCTAAACTGGATGGGTTATTTTTTTTGAAAGTGTATGACTATTTCGTTATCGCCTACAAGACGTGGCATTGTGGAATCGACCCGAAGACTCAAAGTAGACCTAGTTATGTGTATAGTAATATGCCTTTTACATTGTATACCCACTCTTGTAGAAAAATGCGGTACTATGTTTTTGAATTTTTTCAAACTGTTGCATCCTTGAGCCCCAAGTTCGCGATGTACGACTAGCGGTTACAAAGGTCTAGGATAACACTTTATTAATAATTATAGCACAAAGTAATATCTCCAGTTACAGTTACATTTTCAGCATTCAAGTCCTTTCATCCATACACATATTTTTCCATCATTACTAATTTTTCTACAAGAGTGGGTATACAATGTAAAAGGCATTTTACTATACACATAACTAAGTCTACTTTGAGTCTTCGGGTCGATTCCACAATCCCACGTCTTGTAGGCGATAACATCTCGATCGGTGAAGGATTCCAGTCAAACATTGTGAACCGGGGGCTCAAGGATGCAACAGTTTGAAAAAATTCCAAAACATAGTGCCGCACTGCCCGCTGAGTGCCTGGCGAGTAGGTGACGTAACCCGCCCGACTTGGCTCGGCACTAGGCTGGTGCAGCAGCGGAGCGCGCTGCTAAAGCGACTACAGCGCGTACGGGATAACGACTCCAGCTGGTGCGTGCAGAGTCTATGTCCGTTATCAGCGCGTTACATAATCAAGGTCACTCGCTCTGTATATAAGCGGGCAGCGCATGCCAGCGGAACCATTCAGCCCTGAGTTCTATCTGCAACAGCATTCAAGCACTATGCCTCATCGTCGTGTTTATCATCAACGGCGCCACCTCATGCCTGTCTACAAACATATTATTAGCATTATTTTTGGAGGAAATGGAACAGCCCAGCAAAGGACCTGGAAGAGCAGCTGAACGGAATAGACAGTGTCTTGAAAGGAGGATATAAGATGAACATCAACAAAAGCAAAATGAGGATAATGGAATGTAGTCGAGTTAAATCTGGTGATGCTGTGGGAATTAGATTAGGAAATGAGACACTTAAAGTAGTAAATGAGTTTTGCTATTTGGGGAGCAAAGTAACTGAGGATGGCCAGAGTAGAGGACATATAAACTGTAGACTGGCAATGCAAGGAAGGTGTTTCTGAAGAAGAGAAATTCATTAACATCGAGTATAGATTTAAGTGTCAGGAAGTCATTTCTGAAAGTATTTGTGTGGAGTGTAGCCATGTATGGAAGTGAAATGTGAGCGATAAATAGTTTAGACAAAAAGAGAATAGAAGCTTTCGAAATGTGGTGCTACAGAAGGATGCTGAAGATGAGATGGGTAGATCACATAACTAATGAGGAGGTATTGAATAGAATTGGGGAGAAGAGAAATTTGTGGCACAACTTGACTAGAAGAAGGGATCAGTTGGTAGGACATGTTCGGAGGCATCAAGGAATCACCAATTTAGTATTGTAGGGCAGCGTGGAGGGTAAAAATCGTAGAGGGAGACCAAGAGATGAATATACTAAACAGATTCAGAAGGATGTAGGTTGCAGTACGTACTGGGAGATGAAGTAGTTTGCATAGGATGGAGAGCTTCATCAAACCAGTCTGGACTGAAGACCACAGTAACAACAACAGCTTCAACCATGATTTTTACTTTGTGTGTGTCATACCTTCTCTCACTGTTTCTGGCTTGGCAGTTGGTAAATTTAATATTTAATATTTTTAATTTAATTCTTTACTGTTTGTTTGTCTCAGGCCTTTGTTACATTTTGGAATAGGGTCAGCTTGATTAGTAACGGATTTGGTGTGGTTAATGTAAGGGGTGGTTGGAATCCATTCCTGTCACCGTCCCGTTATCACCTGGTATGGAAAATTTACACCCCAACTGTCTACATATAGTGTCATTCATGTGCAAGTGAGCAAAAGTTTCCTAAATGTTTACTAGACCTATAACTGAGTGGGACTTGGGTATGAGCGTAATAATCACTTAGGATGGCCGGCACACTAATCCTTGTTGTTAATCCACTGGGTGGATTCAATCCAGTGCTAGCACACTTCCCAGTTCTGAAAGCAGTGCTCTAACATGCGTGGCTGTCTGGGTGGGTAGTGTTCTTACTCTCTTAATTGTTACATAATATCAGTGTGAAGTTAAGGGAAAGACCACCACTGAAACACACAACAGAAAATGGCATTCACACTAGCTTTTAAGCACTAGCTCTTTTTCTAACAGTAGTACACACATTCACACACAGCCACACAAATGCACACTCCCATGGCCAATATCACAAGTTTAAAGAAGACTATTTGCTCCAAGTTTATAATAAATATTAGCAAATATCAATGGATTTTGTAAACTGAATAACTCTATACCACTGTACAGTGAGAATAAGTACTGCTGCATTTTTAAAGGATTAATTATTTATTTAATTGTGTCCAAGCCATAGACAATCCACATATTACATATACACACAAATACAAATACAATACATGTATGTATAAATAAAATGGGGAGTCACATTACAATATAAAGACAAACATTGTTCAGCAGAGGATACACTCGTTTCGCATGCGCTGATCTTTCCCAAACTGGGGCAGCATATTCACCAACCGAGTAGCAGAGTGCTTTGCTGATGTACGTAAAGTATGTGGGTCGGCTCCCCATTTTGTGGAGGTGAGCTTGGTCAGGAGGTTGTTACTTGTTAATAGTTTACCCCTGACCTTGTCTACATGATGCCTGTAAGTAAGTGTGCGATCAAGGGTGATGCCTAAATAACAAGGAGTGCTGCTGAACGCGATCCGTTGGTTGTTCCACATGATGTTTAGGATATGTTTGGCGTCTCGGTTTCGAAGATGGAATAGGCAGGATAATGTTTTTGCTGCGTTCGGGCGTAGGCAGTTGGCTTCGTAGTATGGCGTTAGACCGTTGAGGGCATTCATAAGGCTAATTTCCATGTCGTTAAAGTTCCAACCCTGCACGGCTATTGCAAGATTGTCCGCGTAAGCAAAGCTCCTAATCCCTGGTGCAACTGGTTGATCATTCACATATATGTTGAAAAGAGTGGGTGCGAGGACACTACCTTGGGGTAGTCCATTTTTCTGGATATGCCATCGGCTTCGCTCCCTCCTAGGTTTACGATGAACCATCTGTTGCTGAGAAGAGTTGATACAATTTGTATCAGCCTGAAATCATTAGTCATAGCTTATATTTTAGTGAGCAGCAGTTTGTGATTAACAGTGTCAAATGCAGATGAGAGGTCGACAAGTACGGCTTCAGTAATTAGACGGTTCTTGTACCCATTCTCTATGAACTGGGTAAGATTCAAGACGTTTCTTTTAAAGGATAAGCATGTACTGTAAGTAAAGATATGTCTGCTACCATTTGCATATCTACTTAACTGATTTACTGCTATGAATGCTTACTGCTACTTAAGCTAAGACCATCTTTAAGGGCTTCATTATCAATGAGCTGCTAAACCAAAATCTTCCTTTCTTATGGTACAGTCATAGAGTGACAATTTTTATGTAACTAAACAGCTTTCTTATTTCTTTGGTGTATGATAGGGCAGTACCTTTGAGTATCAGTTTTCTTTTATGTTCTTTTAAGAAGTTTGTGTGCCCATTACTGTGAGATACCAGTGGTTGGTTTGAAATGATTTCCAAGTAGTTTGCTATTTTCTTTCATTGTTCTGTGTGCTGCAAAGTATTTTCAATTTGTGTTATACAATTGCAAATGGCATTAGTAGTTTTCATTATTCATTGTTTCTTAATTTGTGCTTATGCTTTCTGATTGTTTGCATCTTCCATAAAGCATACAGTGAGAGTGGATATAACTGTTGATTGTTTACTACTATTCCTTACAGATTTGCAAATTTTGTCCATGTTAAACCAATGGACGAAGGTGGCTTGGCTCAAGTCGTGACAAACCCGTGGTGGGAAACAGATGTTGTTGATGATGATGTTGAAAGAAACAAGGAAGATTATTTGCAAGCCTGTCAGAAAATTAAGGAAGCTGCAGCAAGTCAGTTCTTCCCTAACTTTGGTAGTTATATTTATATTTTTGTCCCCAGTATGTTTCAGTAACATTTTCTGTTTGATGTAGGCGTAGAAGCTGTGCAAATTAATTTTCTTGGGAAACTTCTGGATAATGCAGATGGAACTGAAACACAGCCGTCCTCAAGAAAGATATTCCTGAAGAAATTTCGAGTGTTCTTGCATGAAAATCTCATCTCCAGTCAAGTATGGTCCATAATTTCATTAGTAGACATTATTACATTACTTTCTATTTGATTTGTGAACTATAATAATGAAAGTTTCAAGCAACTTTTGCATTATGTTACCATCTTGCTGTATTTAAGTGACTTGTGATTACGCCACTGAAGAAACTCTTCAGCCAGTAAATGTATATGCTATGCTGTTTATGTTACCTGATTGCATTATAGTACAAAAATGGAAATTACATCTGCCACTAATTTGGTTGGTTATGGTAAATAACAATCCCCATGTTTACTATTAAATATTTTCTTTGTAGATCATACAATAGTGCAGTCCAGATGGAAGTCTTATGAGTGAAGGAAACCCTGTGTAGAAAGTTTAAATTCATGTAAAGCTGCAGGTTGTATAAATTAAGTATCAGAAACTTTAAGGATTTGTTCTCTATTTCAAAATACAGAATTTTGTACAGAAACCAGATGGCAGTTATAAGAGTCGAGGGACATAAAAGGGAAGCAGTGCTTGGGAAGGGAGTGAGACAGGGTTGCAGCCTCTCCCCGATGTTATTCAATCTGTATATTGAGCAAGCAATAGAGGAAACAAAAGAAAAATTCGAAGTAGGTATTAAAATCCATGGAGAAGAAATGAAAACTTTGAGGTTCGCCGATGGCATTGTAATTCTGTCAGAGACAGCAAAGGACTTGGAACGGAATGGACAGTGTCTTGAAAGGAGGATATAAGATGAACACCAACAAAAGCAAAATGAGGATAATGGAATGTAGTCGAATTAAGTCGGGTGATGCTGAAGGTATTAGATTAGGAAATGAGACGCTTAAAGTAGTAAATGAGTTTTGCTATTTGGGGAGCAAAATAACTGATGATGGTCAAAATAGAGAGAATATAAAATGTACACTGGCAATGTCAAAGAAAGCATTTCTGAAGAAGAGAAATTTGTTAATATCTAGTATAGATTTAAGTGTCAGGAAGTCATTTCTGAAAGTATTTGTATGGAATGTAGCCATGTATGGAAGTGAAACATGGACAATAAATAGTTTGGACAAAAAGAGAATAGAAGCTTTTGAAATGTGGTGCTACAGAAGAAGGCTGCAGATTAGATGGGTATATCACATAACTAATGAGGAGGTATTGAATAGAATTGGGGAGAAGAGGAGTTTGTGGCACAACTTGACTAGAGGAAGGGATCGGTTGGTAGGACATGTTCTGAGAATCGAGGGATGACCAATTTAGTATTGGAGTTCAGCGTGGAGGGTAAAAATTGTAAAGGGAGACCAAGAGATGAATACACTAAGCAGATTCAGAAGTATGTAGTCTGCAGTAAGTACTGGGAGATAAAGCAGCTTGCACAGGATAGAGTAGCATAGAGAGCTGCATCAAACCATTCTCAGGACTGAAGACCACAACAACAACATCTAAGTATTACACAAAATTTGTTCAAAAATCCTTAATTGGTACATTTACCAAACACATTTGCATATATGAAAAGATTCAACACTCGTGGAATGAAGATTGTATGTTTACCAAACACATTTACATTTACAAAAATTGCTTGAAGTAATCACCTCGTGCTTTTGTGCATCCCCTGATACTATGTTCTGTACTTCACTGTACATTGTGGAAAACTCCTGATTCTTTCCATATTTTGTCAAATCCATTTGCTCCATCAGAGCATCAAGATTGGGTATGGGAATTGAATACACTAAGGTTTTAAATGTCGCCAAAGGAAAAGAATTCCATTTGATATAAATCTGGCTATCGGACAGGCCATGTAGTGGATTGCCCTCGATCAACCTACCTGTTCAGAAACTATCAGTGTGAAATGAGGTGAAGTCCCATTGCGCGTTAAATGAAGTCAGAAGCACATCATCGAGTAAATGAAGTGACTCGTGTCTGAGAAACTGTAGATATGTTTGCCCTGTAAGACATTGTAAAAAGAAGTAGGGGCCAATAAGATGTCATGATTTATTCCACCCCACATGTTGAGGCTGAACCTCTGTTGATGTCTATCTTGTCACAATTCATGAGGTTTTTCACAAGCCCAGCTGTGGTTGTTATGATAATTGAAGGCCCCATCAAGTGAAAGATCAGCCTCTTCAGTGAATGAGGGACATGCCAAGAACTGTAAAAACACAGCAAACTGCCCTAACTTGCATTGACAGAAAGCTGTTCTTGGCTGAAAGTCTGCATCATTTATTCCTAGCAACGGTAAAGGTGAGATGGGTATAGAAGATTTTCATGCAGAATGTTGCAGATCATCAAGTGGTTAATGCCTTCCCTTTGTAATACATCTACCATTCCAGAGTCTTGAAATAATAAATATTGTAATCATTGCAAACAATGAACTTCATAAAATTACAGGTGATTCTGTAGGAATAAATGCTAATGTCAGTCACTAAGAGAGAAAAACTGAAGTGGTAAATGTGCAACTAAGAGCAATTGTGAAATTATACTCGTCTGGGAGAAAGATGTAACTTTGCCTGGGTCTTTGGTAATTACAGTTATCATAACCCAAATACCATTTTGTAATTACTCTTCATTTGTTGCACCAGATTAATCAGACAAACAAAAACAATACACATTTCTGCCAACAACCAACACAGGCTACCTGCCTTAGCTATGGCTAAAACTGCACTCCCTTGGCAGGTGCTGCCTCCACTGTATAAATGACATACAACAATCAGCATATGTCACAGAGTTGTTTAAGTGATTACGTAATTGGTATTATAAGAAAAAGTTATAAATTTCTGATGTCTGAATACAGGATGTGTTGCTACAAAATGTGGTGACAGGTTTAACATGAGCAGAATTTAGATAACAAAACAGTTTTGGATAAAAAAAAAAAAAACAGTTAACACAGAAAGTTAATTTACTCTTTAATTATTCAGTGGTTTTTCCTGATATCATTCTCCTTGACTCTTTGACACAATTTAACAAATTTAAACAGATAAAAGTTTTGTAGAAATTTCATAAGTATTTTAAAGTTAGATTCAAGTTGTTGCATACGTTCTGGAAAGTAGTTGTACATAAAGTGATAATTTGAAGCTAGTGTCACGGTATTCAATATAATAACAGTTTCAGACAGGTGATACATTGAAATTATAGAATGAACACAGTTTATAATCTGAGAGAAAAAGTTACATAATTCTGACCTAGGTATCATATTCTATTCTAAAGTTACGAGTTAGGTCGTCAGATTGTATACTAGTCTGTACCACTGACGAGTTTCATTACAATAACTCCTCCTCCTCTCCTCTCATCTCCACTCTCCCTGACGAATTTTGTAAGCATGGAAATGTGAACAGAATTCTGACAGAAAAATAATGGGAATGCCCAATGTTAATTTTGATAAATGTAAAAAATTTCTGAAAGCGAAATGTGCTTAATGTATGTAAGTTTTTTGTTTAGTTAATGAAAATTATATAAATTAAACTAAAATGCTACGTTTCTTGTTTTTACCAAGAAAACCTGGTTTTCATAAAACCCAAAAACAAATTTCAAGATCTGTCAGCGATTCACTGCTGTTGCAGAATTCATCAGCCATTTTTTAATAGCTAGACACTAATGTACGCAGAATATAATTACAAATTAGTAGCTAATTATGAAGTGTACTTTTTTTAATGAACAAGGGAAAATATGTTATTTTTCTAAGTTAACAATGAACAAATTCTGCCATAATCAGTAATAACAGTCCCTCATTACTCACATTACATCATTGTACCTTCCAGTTTCTGTGTATTAACATACACTTCTATTTTGCTTTTGATGTAATTACAACCTCTCTCACTACAATTAAAAATCAGTTAATCATCATTGAATAATATTAACTTCATCCCACATCTCTGCTCAATGTACAGTTTAATTGAGACATTGTTTTATTCCCATGTTTTTAAAATTAGCTCTCCACTAGATTTGTATTTTCTCTTGTCACAGATTATTTCAATAATTACCTTTATAAATTTACCAATGTTTTATTATCAATCCATTCCACATGACTGCACGAACATGATCTACTACATTCCATAATACAAAGTTCCTAATCACAGCTTCATCATCCTATGTCTTCATAATCCCTGCTATATTGTCATCAAAGTCATATCATCATCATCATCATCATCATCATCATCATCACAATCTACATCTACATCTACAACCCTACTCCGCAAGCCACCTGACGGTGTGTGGAGGAGGGTACCTTCAGTACCTCTATCGGTTCTCCCTTCTATTCCAGTCTCATATTCTTCGTGGAAAGAAAGATTGTCAGTATGCCTCTGTGTGGGATGTAATCTCTCTGATTTTATCCTCATGGTCTCTTCGCGAGATATTCGTAGGAGGGAGCAATATACTGCTTGACTCCTCAGTGAAGGTATGTTCTCGAAACTTCAGCAAAAGCCCGTACCGAGCTACTGAGTGTCTCTCTCTTACAGAGTATTCCACTGGAGCTTATCTGTCATCTCCATAACGCTATTGTGGTTACTAAATGATCCTGTAATGAAGTGCACTGCTTTCTGTTGGATTTCCTCTATCTCTTCTATCAACCTTATCTGGTACGGATCCCACACCAGTAAGCAGTATTCAAGCAGTGGGCATACTAGTGTACTGTAACATACTTCCTTTGTTTTTGGACTGTATATCCTTAGGATTCTTCCAATGAATCTGTGTCTGGTGTCTGCTTTACTGACGATTAAATTTATATGGTCATTCCATTTTAAATCACTCCAATGCCTGCTCCCAGATAACTTATGGAATTAACTGCTTCCAGTTGCTGAAATGCTATATTGTTGCTAAATGATAAAGGATCTTTCCTTCTATTTATTCACAGCACATTACACTTGTCTACATTGAGATTCAATTGCACAGTAATCCATATAACCATCATTTGCCTCAGTGTGTCATAATGTCAACATAACAACTCACATAGAATTCCCTAGCGTGTCATCATACTCATAGCACATCATAGTAAATCCATAATGCTTCTTTATCTCCACATAATTACCTACCACTTTTAATTGCAATATTATGGAAGTAGCAAAACAATGTTCACATGATCGTCATCATAATATAGACAACATTCTGAACCCTGTTACTCAATACTGGTTCATTCAGGTTAGGACAAGAATAGATATTACTTCACTAATCCTTTTCTTACAAAATTTTCAAGGAATTTCAAAGTCCAAAGTGTTACTTAGCTATTCTTCTCCAATGGTCAACAAATGCCATAAAACAGACATGGGCCAGCAAAAACAGCTATTACACATGACAAAAGTTTTCACTTAGCTCTCTGTTTCCAAAATAACACTTAATTATTTCAGTATTCTTCCATTAGTCATTATTTTCATAAGTGCAATAAAAGAAACCATAAAGTAACACCCCTCCCTATCCGTAGTTTTACCCATAACAATTAAAATTTTCGCAAAACACTTCATGACAGTCACAATTTCCAAGGCAATTAATAATAAGTATTGAAATGTCACTAAAATATGTGACAGAATGAACTGGTAACCCACATCAAGCTCAGTTATAGTGCACAGGGCTCCTCACTTCCAGTAGCGAAATGAGAGTTAAGAAAGCATAATTAAACGAATGACTTCAAAAAAACTACTTAGCCAGCCACAAAAACTTACTTTTCTTATGTTGTTGTTAAAATTACTATAGTGGATCTGAACTGCTGTGGTGGGGAGGGGGAAGGGGTAGCAGGGTAGGGGTGTGGGACAGTGAGTGCTGCTGGAGAACATGCAGGGAGGAGGTGGAGAGAGGATGGGGCAGCTAGGTGCAGTTGGGAACTTAGACGGAGAGTGGGGAAGAGGTGGGGGGTAGCGGAAAAGGAGAGAAGTAAAAAGTGTGTGGCGTGGAATAGAGAGCTGTGTAGTGCTGGAATGGGAACAGGGAAGGGCCGATGGGTAAGGACAATGACTAACAAAGACTGGGCTGGGAGCGTTATGGGAACTTAGGATATATTGCAAGGAGAGTTCTCACCTGCGCAACTCAGAAAAGCTGGTGTTGGTGGGAAGGATCCATAAGGTACAGGCCGTGAAGCAGTCATTGAAATGAAGAATGTCGTGTTTGTGGGTGTGCTCAGCAACAGGGTGGTCCACTTGTTTCTTGGCCACAGTTTGTCGGTGGGAATTCATGCACATAGACAACTTGTTGGTTGTCATGTTCACATAGCATGCAGCATATTGGTTACAGCTTAGCTTGTAGATCACATGACTGATTTCACAGGTAGCTCTGCCTTTGCTGGGATAGGTGATGTTTGTGACTAGACTGGAGTAGGTGGTGGTGGAAGGATGTATGGGACAGGTCTTGGATCTCAACAACCTCCTACCTGGTCATCATGACCTACTATATTTTCACCCACAATTACTTCTGCTTCGAAGGCATTACCTACAAGCAAATCTGGGGGACAGATATGGGCACCAGGGGGACGGATATGGGCACCCGCATGGCACTATCCTATGCCAACCTATTCATGGGTCATCTAGAGGAATACTTCCTAAACACCCAGAATCTTAAACCACTCACCTGGTTTAGATTCATTGAAGACATTTTTGCGATCTGGATCGAGGGTAAGGACACCCTACCCACCTTCCTCCAGAAACTCGGCAGCTTTCAGCCATTCACTTCACCTGGTCCTACTCAACACAACAAGCCACCTTCTTAGATCTTGAACTCTATCTCAAACATCATTACCTCTGTTCATATCAAACATACTAACCACTAGCAATACCTCTCCTTCAACAGTTTCACCCATTCTGTGCCAAGAAGTCCCTTCCATACAGCCTAGCCATCCGTGATCATCGCATCTGCAGTGACGAGTGGTTCCTCTCAAAATATACAGAGGTTTTATACACCAGAATAGACTTTCCCAGCACTTTAGGAAATGAAACTCAGCAAAAAATGACACATTTTGGAGAGATCTTTGATGCACGGCATTTTCTTGTAATACGAAAGTATGAACACAAATTTCAATGGACTGAAATAGATAATTGTGCTGTGCAGTTGCTTTCATCAGCCAATCATCACTCATGCCATATTGACTCGCCAGATAATGATGGCAGGAATTCAGAACATACAGCATGTCATGTAGTCAGCCAATAGCAAAATCACTGTTAAGCAGACAAACACACAAACAGGAAGAGTTAATGGTTTGAATTAATATACTCAGAGTATAGCTACAAGAAAAGCTAAGCTTCCACATATAATATTGGCCATCAAAAATGTTTTGTTGTTTTTCTTTTTCTTTCGGTGGTGGAGGGGGGGGGGAGGGATGGGAGAGGGGGGGGGGGGGCGGTTAGGCACAGCTTAAACTGCAGCAGCCAAATATTTCTGACAAACACAGTTATAAATACGACTGCTGTGCACAAAACTTGTTTTTGGGTTCCCTGGCTGACTACATGAACCCCCGAGCACTTCAGGTTTCCCATAATCATCATCCCAACCATATACAAAAACAAATTTCCCATGCATTATCTTTCCAGCCTCCCTCCACCTCCCAAAGTCTCACTGTCCAGCCACAAAGGACCATTCTCCTCGTAACTCAATACCACTCAGGACTGGAACAACTGAATTGCATTCTCTGCCAGGGTTTCAACTACCTCTTGTCGTGCCCAGAAATGAGAAATGTCCTGCGTACTATTCTTCCCACCTCTCCCACATTGGTGTTTTGCCGTCCACCGAACTTATACATTATACTCGCCCATCCCTACATGATCCCTCGTCCCACCCTATTCCCTTATGGCTCATATCTGTGTAACAGATATAGATGCAAGACCTGTCCCATACATACTCCCACCACCATCTACTTTTCTACTCCAGTCCATTCACAGACATCACCTAACCCATCAAAGGGAGGAATCAAACAATGGAAAACCCAGGATAGAATATAACAATATTATGAGAAAGGAAGTTGCTACTCCCCATATAGCAAAGATGCTGAGTCACATATAGGCACAACAACAACACACACACACTAACACAACTGAAAGCACACTGCAAGCAGCAGCACTAGTGCATTAAGTAAATGGCGACTGGTTGGGAGTTGGGAGGAGGCTGGGGTGTGGAGGGGGAGGGATAGTATGGTGGGGCTGGCAGTGAAGTACTGCAGTTTAGACAGATGGAAGGGGAGGGGTGGGGAAGGGGGAGGGGAAGCAGTGGAAAAGGAGAGAAATAAAAATACTGGATTTGGTGGTGGAATGATGGCTTTGTAGTGCTGGAATGGGTACAGGGAGTGGGCTGGATGGGTGAGGCCAGTGACTAACGAAGGTTGAGGCTAAGAGGGTTACAGAAATGTAGGACGTATTGCAGGGAAAGTTTCCACATGTGCAATTCAGAAAAGCTGGTGTTGGTGGGAAGGATCTGTATGGCAGAGGTTGTGAAGCAGACATTGAAATAAAGGATATCATGTTTGGCAGGGTGTTCAGCAACAGGGTGGTCCACTTGTTTCTTGGCCACTGTTTTTCGGTGGCCATTCATGCGGACAGACAGCTTGTTGATTGTCAAGCCCACATAGAACACTGCACAGTGGTTCCAGCTTAGCTTGCAGATCACATGACTGGTTTCACAGGTAGCCCTGCCTTCGATGGGATAGGTGATATTAGTGAGTAGGTGGTGGTGGGAAGATATATGGGACAGGTCTTGCATCTAGGTCTATTACAAGGGTATGAGCTTTGAGGTAAGGGATTGGGAGCTGAAATTGTGTAAGGATGAACAAGTATATTGTGTAGGTTCGGCAGACAGCGGAAAACCACTGTGGGAGGGTTGGTAAGGATAGTGGGCATGACATTTCTCATTTCAGGGCACAGCGAGAGGTAATCGAAACCTTGGTGGTGAATGTAATTCAGTTGCTCCAGTCCTGGGTGGTACTGAGTTACGAGGGTAATGCTCCTCTGTGGCTGGATGGTGGGAGTTTGGGAGGTGGTGGGAGACTGGAAAGATAAGGCACAGGAAATGTGTTTTTGCACAGGGTTGGAGGGATAATTGGAGTCAGTGAAGGCTTCAGTGAGACCCTCGGTATATTTTGAGAGGGCTTAGTAGATGTAGATGTAGATGGACTGCTTTTCACTGCAGATATGATGACCAGGAGTGGCTAGGCTGTACAAAAGGGACTTCTTGGTTGGAAATGGGTGGCAGCTGTCGAAGGAGAGGTATTGATGGTGATTATTAGGTATGAAACGGATGGAGGTACTGATGGACCCACCTTTGAGGTGGAGGGCAACATCTAGCAAGGTGGCTTGTTGGGTTGGAAGCAAGATTAGATTAGATTAGATTAGATTAGATTAATACTAGTTCCATGGATCATGAATACGATATTTCGTAATGATGTGGAACGAGTCAAATTTTCCAGTACATGACATAATTAAGTTAATTTAACAACATAATTAAGTTAATATATTAACTTTTTTATTTTTTTAAAAGTTTTTTTATATTTTTTTTGTTTTTTTTTCTCTTAATTTATATCTAAAAATTCCTCTATGGAGTAGGAGGAGTTGTCATTCAGAAATTCTTATAATTTCTTCTTAAATACTTGTTGGTTATCTGTCAGACGTTTGATACTATTTGGTAAGTGACCAAAGACTTTAGTGGCAGTATAATTCACCCCTTTCTGTGCCAAAGTTAGATTTAATCTTGAATAGTGAAGATCGTCCTTTCTCCTAGTATTGTAGTTATGCACACTGCTATTACTTTTGAATTGGGTTTGGTTGTTAATAACAAATTTCATAAGAGAGTATATATACTGAGAAGCTACTCTGAATATCCCTAGATCCTTAAATAAATGTCTGCAGGGTGATCTTGGGTGGACTCCAGCTATTATTCTGATTACACGCTTTTGTGCAATAAATACTTTATTCCTCAGTGATGAATTACCCCGAAATATCATGCCATGTGCAAGCAATGAGTGAAAATAGGTGTAGTAAGCTAATTTACTAAGATGTTTATCACCAAAATTTGCAATGACACTTTTGCACAAGTAGCTGATCATCAATGTGTTTCTTCCTATTTAATCTCTCATCAATGGACACACCTAAAAATTTTGAATATTCTACCTTAGCTATATGCTTCTGATTAAGGTCTATATTTATTAATGGTGTCATACCATTTACTGTATGGAACTGTATGTACTGTGTCTTTATCAAAATTCAGTGAGAGTTCATTTACAAGGAACCACTTAGTAATTTTCTGAAAGACATTATTGACAATTTCATCAGTTAATTCTTGTTTGTCAGGTGCGATTACTATACTTGTATCATCAGCAAAGAGAACTAACTTTGCCTCTTCATGAATATAGAATGGCAAGTCATTAATATATATTAAGAACCACAAAGGACCCAAGACTGACCTTTGTGGAACCCCATTCTTCATAGATCCCCAGTTTGAGGAATGTGCTGATCTTTGCATGTTATGAGAACTGCTTATTTCAACTTTCCGCACTCTTCCAGTTAGGTACGAATTAAACCATTTGTGCACTGTCCAACTCATGCCACAATACTTGAGCTTGTCTAGCAGAATTTCATGATTTACACGATCAAAAGCCTTTGAGAGATCACAAAAAATCCCAATGGGTGGTGTTCGGTTTTTCAGATCATTCAAACTTTGATTGGTGAAAGCATATATGGCATATTCTGTTGAAAAACCTTGCTGGAAACCAAACTGACATTTTGTTAGTACTTCATTTTTACAGATATGTGAAGTTACTCTTGAATACATTACTTTCTCAAAAATTTTGGGTAAAGCTGTTAGAAGGGAGATTGGACGGTAATTGTTGACATCAGATCTATCCCCTTTTTTATGCAAAGGTGTAACAATAGCATATTTCAGTCTATCAGGGAAAATGCTCTGTTCCAGAGAGCTATTACACAGATGGCTGATAATCTTACTTATCTGTTGAGAAGAAGCTTTCAGTATTTTGCTGGAAATGCCATAAATTCCATGTGAGTTTTTGCTTTTAAGCAAGTTTATTATTTTCCTAATTTCAGAGGGAGAAGTGGGTGATATTTCAATTGTATCAAATTGCAGAGGTATGGCCTCTTCCATTAACAGCCTAGCATCTTCTAATGAACACTTGGATACTACTATATCCACAACATTTAGAAAATGATTGTTAAAAATATTTTCAACTTCTGACTTTTTGTTCGTAAAGTTTTCATTGAATTTACCTTAAAAATATTTTCAACTTCTGACTTTTTGTTCGTAAAGTTTTCATTGAATTTGATGGTAATACTGTCTTTCTGTGATGTAAGTAAGTGAGAAGATGTTGAGGTTCTGGAGGAATGTGGATAGGGTGTCCTCACCTTTGATCCAGGTAGCAAAGATGTCATCAATCAATCTGAGCCCAGTTAGGGGTTTAGGATTCTGGGTTTTTGGGAAGGATTCCCCTAGATGGCCCATGAATAGGTTGACATAGGATGGTGCCATGCGGGTGCCCTTAGCCATACTGTGGATTTGTTTGTAGGTAATGCCTCATCAAACGAAAGGCTACCTGTGAAACCAGCCCTGTGATCTACAAGCTAAGCTGCAACTACTGTGCTGCATTCTGTGTGGGCATGACAACCAACAGCTGTCTGTGTGCATGAATGGCCTTCGACAAACTGTGGCCATGAAGCACCTGGACCACCCTGTTGCTGAACCTAACCCCAAACATGACATTCTTCATTTCAATGACTGCTTCACAGCCTGTGCTATGTGGATCCTTCCCACCAACACCAGATTTTTTTGAATTGTGCAGGTGGGAACTATCCCTGCTATATATCCTACGTTCCTGCTGCCCTCCTGGCTTCAGCCTTCGTTAGTCATTCTCCTCACCCATCAGCTCCTTCTCTGTTCCCATTTCAGCACTACACAGCCCTTTATTCCACCCACACACTTTTTACTTCTCTCCTTTTCCTGTACCCTCATCCCACTTTTTCTCCACTCTCCGTGTAATCTCCCGACTGCACATTGATTCCCTATCATCTCCGTGCATTGTCCTTGCACACTACCCACCAGTACTCACCGTCCCCCTCCCCTACCCTGCTATCTTTCCCACTTCCCACCCCAGCCTCCTCCTTACCCTACCCAGTTGCCTCTCCCATTATGCACTGCTGCTGCTGCTTGTGGTGTGGCTTCAGCTGCCACAGACTGTGGTCGCGCGCGTGTGCGTGTGGGCGTGTATGTGTGTGTGTTGTCTATTTTTGACAATGGCATTATTAGCTGAAAGCTTATTTTGTGACAGTCCTTTTGTGGTGCCTATCTGCGGCGAAACAGTTCTGCCATATGATGAGTAGCACCTATCAATTCATAATGTTGTTACATTGAATCCTGGATTTTCCATTGTTTAAATGGTGATTAAATGGATGACTCTCATATGTACAAGACAGCCTGTGACTCCCACATTGCGTATAGATAATATGCGATTCTAATTACAATACCTTCTGAAGAAGACAGTTTTAAAACAGATGAAACCATGATCAAGGTTTAATAAACTTGTATTTTGCAAGTGACTGGCTGTTACTTCCAGTTTATCGAAGTTTTTGCATAGACAGTTGCTGAAATGGAGCCATGTTCAAAATCTTGTAAATAATAGAATAGCAAAACCCACAGTGCACAAAAGTATGTTCCAAGTGCAAAATGTGTCAGAAGCTTCAGGACAAAGACTGTGCAATACTTCTTAACAACAAACAATTTTTTGCAATACTTCTTAACAACAAACTATTTTTGAAGAGCATGACTTAACAACTGTTTACATTTCTGATAGGTTGTGGGAAAATATTGTGTATGGTGATTTCAGAAGTTTTACTTTCAAAGTAAATTGACTTTTACCCAAAGTGAATTATGTTATGTGTGAGAATGTGTGATGAATTTGTTAAACCATGGAGCAGTCGGCTCTCATTCGTAGTTGATCACTTTGAGGACCAACCACTTAGAAAAATTTCAGGCCCAGAAGATTAGTCACTTACGCTAGCACTTAAAATTTTAATGGCACATTTGTGTTTGATATCTTGAAGGGTAACACATGTTAAAAAAGATTAAGCTTCTAGGTTAGTTTTCCTTATGTATTTAAGTTCTTTCATAAATTACAAATCATGCAGTAATGAAGGCAAGAAAGTATGAACTGATTTCATATGTAATTGGCTTTTCTATGGGAAAGTTGAAGTGCTCAATGGTTCATGGAGGCAGCCAGGGACCCAAAAAAAAAGTTTGGTGCAAAGCAGTGGTATTTATAACTGTGCTTGTCAGAAATATTCATCTGCCGCAGTTTAAGCTGTGCTCTTAGGATCTTGCCTTACCGCACCCCCCGAATGCAAAACAGCAAAAAAATTTTGACGGCCAATATTATATGTGAAAGCTTAGCTTTTCTTTTAGCTATACTCTTAAGTATATTAATTTAAACCATTAACTCTTCCTATTTGTGTGTTTGTCTGCTTAACAGTGATGTTGCTATGGGCTGACTACATGACGTGCTGTATGTTCTGAATTCCTGCCATCATTGTCTGGCGAGTCCATATGGCATGAGCGATGATTGGCTGACGAAAGCACATCGCACAATGCTATTATCTATTTCAGTCTGTTGGAATTTGTGTTCATACTTTCGTATTACAAGAAAATCCTGTGCATCAAAGATGTCTCCAAAATGTGTCGTTTTTTTGCTCATTTCCTAAATTGCTGGGAAAGTCTATTCCAGTGTATAAAACCTTCACTTTTCAAAAGATTGATAAGTTTCACAGCTGCAAGGAAAAGTATGTTGTCACTTAACTTAGAAAAAATGTACTTTCACTTGGGTTATAGTGAGTTTTCATGTGGCGAAAAAGTGTATTTTCACCTGAGAGAAAGTGTATTTTTAATTAGGAAATCTGGGAAAACCCAGGAATTTTTTTCCTTGTCTGTGTATACACACCTAATATTGAAATTGGAGAGAATATTATATGCAGAGTTTCATTAAAAACTGATTTGCAACATAATTACTAAGTCACAAATCTCCCCTTTTCACTACCTAACACAGTAGCAGTCCTCAACCAACAAAACAACAAAATGACTGTATAGTAAGAAATAGTAAAACGGTAAGTACATGCATAAATATCATGAAATTCAAATCAGTCTTACAGGGATAAACCATTTATTTCCTTTATTATTATTATTATTATTATTATGTAGTATTCTGCCTAGTGGCAGGTCCATGTACTCGTACGGAGAATTTTTGATTCCACTGTTCCCTGTCTTCAGCTTCTTCCTTCAGTTTGTTGTATCTCCTTCCATTTTTCATGTCGACCAGATGTTGAATTCTTCTTCTTTCTTGTCCTGCGTTTCCTCTGAGTTTCCATTCGATGACAAGACGTATGAGTCCCTCGTGTCTGAGTACATGTCCAATCCAGTTGGCCTTTCTCTGAATAATTCTCTTCTCTCCTACTCTTCGCAGTACATCGTCATTTTTTACATGAACCGTCCACTTGTTTTTTTCCATTCTCCTCCAGCACCACATTTCAAAGCTCTCTAAGTGTTTTCTCTCTTTTATTTCTCATGGTCCATGTCTCTGCTCCATACAGAGCAATGATCCAAATGTAGCACTATGTCAGTTTTTTCCTCAATGGCAAGCTCAACTTGCTGGTCAGCAGAGTCCTCTTCTTGCTGAAAGCAGCTTTGGCCATGGCGATTCTTGCTCGGATTTTGTTGGTGCAATGGGCATCCTTTGTGATAAAACTTCCCAGGTACTTGAACTGATTCACATTTTCCAGTTCCCAATTGTCAACAGGTATCTTCAAGTGTTTCTCATGTTTTGATATGCGCATTACTTTTGATTTTTCGATGTTGTATTCCATGCTGTATTTTCTTCCCATTTCCAACAAATTGTTCATCATGTGTTGCAGCTGTCTCTGATTTTTGGCAAGCACTATCAGTTTGTCTGCATACTTGATGGTGTTGATGAGACGTCCTCTTACTTTGAAGTTTCCGCATCCTTTCAGCACTTCTCTCACCAGCATTTCTCCATACAGGTTGAAGAGACTTGGCGACAGACAACATCCTTGTCTTACTCTCCTTCCTATTTCCACACTGGTCATTTCTCCATAGTTCAGTCGTACCTTTCCCCTTTGTCCCAGGTACGAGTTCCTTAGAAGTCTCCGATCTCTCCAGTTGATTCCTTTTTCCTTAAGGATGTTCATCAATATATTCCAATTGACTCTGTCGAAGGCCTTCTGCCAGTCTATAAAACAAGTGCAAACTTCTTTGTTAACTGCCAAAACTCTCTCGGACAATTTCCTCATAATGCGAATGGTGTCTCTGGTCCCTTTTCCTTTCCTGAAGCCAAACTGGTTCTCTCCCATCACTTCTTCAATTTTGTTTTCCAACCATCTGTTTAGTATTCTTGAAATGAATTTTGCCACGTGCGATATCAGACTAATTGTTCTATAATCACAACAATTTTTGGCTTGCTTTTTCTTCTCAAGAGTAACTATTGTGACGTCGAAAAAGTCTTCAGGCCATTCTCCAGTTTCATAGATTTTATTTATGAGTTGTGTCAGAACTTTCAAACTTTCATTTCCGATTTCTTTAAGCAAATCCACTGGTGCGTCGTCATCTCCTGTAGCTTTCCTACTCTTCATGTCCTTTATCGCCTTCTTTACTTCCCTTGCCAGTATACTAGGCCCTTTTTCATCTTCGTCAATAGCTTCCTCTGGCTCTATGTCGATGTCATCTGGGCGATGTTCTGTATCATATAGTTTCCTTATATATTCTTCCCATGTTTTCAGCACTTCCACTTGTTCAGTAACCACTTGTCCTCTAGAATCTTCTATTCTGAACGTCCTTACACTTTTGTTCTCTCCTTCTCCCAGTTCCTTCGTTTTCTGGTACATAAGGTCATACCTTCCTCTTCTTTGTAGTTCTTCTATTTTGTCACACATTTTTTCTAAGTACTTTTCCTTCGCTTTGTCTTTTTCCCTCCTGAGGGCGTTGTTAAGTCTTCTGTATTCTTCTCCATTCACATTTTTGAACTTCCTCCTTTCCTCCATCTTCTCCAGCATCTCATTGGTGATCCAGGGTTTTCTCGCTCTCTTTGTTTCCCTCCCAACTTCACTCTTCAGAGTATTTAACAAAACCATTATAACATTTTGCCACTGATCTTCCGCACTTGCACTTTTTGTTAAATTTTTTCTCTAATGATTCTCTTACTGCCAAGTTATTCTCTCTTAGCTTTTCCAAGTTCCATCTCTGTTATCTCCTCCCATGCTGTTGGATCTTCTTCAGCCTTGTGCTGATATCTGTAACCAAAAGGTTGTGATCCGAGTCGATGTCGGCAGCCGGCATAGTCTTGGCGTCCTTCACACTGCCCCTAAACCTCTGTTTTACAAGTATACAGTCTATATGATATCTGTTCATATCTCCTGGGCTCTTCCATGTGTACAGTTTACTCTTCCTTTTCTTGAGCCAAGTGTTCATCACCACCAAATTATTTCGGTGACAGAATTCTACTACCTTTCCTCCTCTGTTGTTTCTTTTTCCTAATCCATATTGTCCAACAATGTTTGCTTCATCGCCTTGTCGAACGACACTATTCCAGTCACCCATGATTATGGTATTTACTTTTCCTGTTCCTTCAGACTGAATGATGTCTTCTATTTCATCATACATTTTCTCCACTTCTTCGTCATCGTGATCCGATGTTGGCATCTGCACTTGGACTATTATAATGTCCACTGGTTTTGCACTTATTTTCATTTATTTTCCTTTTTTACATCCTATAATTAATAATTACTTAGTATTGCATATTAGTTAAGTTCTATAATTATACTAATTATTGCGTTAGTGGCAGCTTAATTAATTACCAGTCATCTTAAGTGGAATCTCATTCTCCAAGGTAATTATTACAGGTTATCAGTAGCACATCAGCATGGAAGACAGTTCACATGTATCATTATAGTGGTACATAATTAATAAAACTGTTAGTGAAATTAATTACAGTGCAGGAATGAATCGTATATTATATAAGTTTTGCATGAACTGTGTCATCATAGTAACATGTCGAAAGTTTTACTTACATTAACACACTGAAACCTTTCTGCTGTGTACGTCACAAGTTGAACATTATGTAACTTAATTCCTTAGTTAGCAAAATATTTATCCAGTGATTTAAAATTTGCATAAAATGAATAGTAATGACCACACTGTATTTACTGCCCACATAAGTTCTATAGTACTGTATTCATTACATTGAAATGAATAATTACTGTGAGATAATCCTGTATCTGGTCAGCAAAAGTGCATTATCATTGTGTCTTCCTGTAGCCATGTTTCCATAAAAGTACCAATAATCTACATCATATGTTATTAAATACACGCAATATATTCTGTAATGCCAAGTCACAATGAATTTATCTAGTAAAAGTGAAATGGAATCTAACTTAGTCCCATCATTATTACAGACAGAAAATTGAAAGATTACAATCAAAACTTGTTGGCATTTACAAAATAATTGTACACAAAGAAATATTAATTTGCCCCTCCCATCCCACACTTTGACTTTGTTTTACTTGGTCCTTAATTTTTAGTACTGGTAATAGGTTCGCTAACAATGTGTCTTACAAAATCATTTATATCATGAGAGTTATTAGCTGGAAAATGTTGCTAACAGGTACATGAGTTCTTTACATAAGCACAAATGAAAAACTAGTTTCACTTTTTGTGAAAAGTGTTCTCAAATTACAAAATGACAATAGTTTATGATTTATATTCAAGTACAGATTAGTAGTAGCAACATGTTTTTCCACCAAATAAAATTGAAATGAAATTAATGACAGAATATGAAACACTATAAAAAATTTTAAAATTCCCAAGGAAATGAAATGAGAATATTACAAAATTTATACAAGCCTGTAAATGTGAAAGCATGATATCTAACACTAACACTTCATGTCATAATTTTTCCCCTTCCCTTGCCCCCCAGTGTCAAAGATGAGAAACAGAGACAATATTCAGCCAAAAATTAAACTTCAGTCAACTGCCGGAAACACAAAATAACCAAATAACTCCCCAAAAGTTACCATTCATCAAAACAGGAAGTTGACATCAGAGTTCAATGAACGTAAATTGTAACAGCGAATGAACCTGATCAAATATATAATAAACATGAGTACAAGCTCAAGCATAGCATAGCATAGCAGAAAGATTCAAATTTAAACATTTTACTATTCCTCATTAATTAAAAAAGAATTAAAAGCAGCAATCACACAAAATTATAAAATACACTATGTGATCAAAAGTATCCGGATACCTAGCTGAAAATGACTTACAAGTTTGTGGCGCCCTTCAACGGTAATGCTGAAATTCATTATGGTGTGCTCCCATCCTTAGTCTTGACGACAGCTTCTACTGTCGCAGGCATACGTTCAATCAGGTGTTGGAAGGTTTCTTGGGGAGTAGCACCCCATTCTTCACAGACTGCTGTACTGAGGAGAGGTATCGATGTCAGTCAGTTAGGGCTGGCATGAAGTCGGTGTTCCAAAACATCCCAAAGGTGTTGTATATGATTCAGGTCAGGATTCTGTACAGGCCAGTCCATTACAGGGATGTTAATGTTGTGCAACCACTCTGCCACAGGCCGTGCACTGTGAACAGGTGTTCAATTGTGTTGAAAGTTTCACTCGCCATCCCCAAAGTGCTCTTCTACAGTGGGAAGCAAGAAGGTGCTTAAAAAAACAATGTAGGCCTGTACTGTGATAGTGCCATGCCAAACAACAAAGAGTGTAAACCCCCTCGTTGAAAAATGTGACCACACCATAACACCACCACCTCTGAATTTTGCTGTTGACACTACACACGCTGGCAGATAATGTTCACCGGGCGTTTGCTTTCCCTCACCCTGCCATCGGATCGCCATATTACGTACTGTGATTCGTCACTCCACACAACATGTTTTTTCTGTTCAGTCGTCCAATGTTTATGCTCCTTACACCCAGCGAGGCGTTGTTTGGCATTTGCTGGTGTGATGTGTGGCTTATGAGCAGCTGCTCGACCATGAAATCAAAGTTTACTCACCTCCCACCTAACTGTCATAGTATTTGTAGTGGATCCTGATGCAGTTTGGAATACCTGTGTGATTGTCGGGATAGATGTCTGCCTATTACACATTACGATCCTCTTCAAATGCCGGCAGTCTCTGTCAGTCGACAGTCGAGGTCAGCCTGTACGCTTTTGTGCTGTAAGTGTCACTTCAGATTTCCACTCCACTGTCATATCAGAAACAGTGGACCTAGGGATGTTTAGCAGTGTGGAAATCTTGCATACTGACGTATGACACAAGTAACACCCAATTACCTGACCACGTTCAAAGTCCGAATTTCGCAGAGTGCCACATTCTGCTCTCTCATGTCTAATGACTACTGAGGTGACTGATATGGAGTACCTTGCAGTAGGTGGCCACACATTGCACCTAATATGAAAAACATATGTTTTCGGGGGTGTTCGGATACTTTTGATTGATTCTCCATAGTCACATGCTTGAGAAAACAGTCCATTTGTGGTAACACCTCCTTCTAGTCTCTTTATATTCTTCTGGTGCCCCCAGGCATACAGTCTCTGTGTTTAATAATTTCAACAATACATACAATTGACTTCTAATCTCTATTCATTAGTCCAACATACACATCATAGTGTACAAAGGAACAAAATGAGAAACAACTATATAAAGTTGATGCTCTGAGTCAGATATATTGTTTGTATTAAATATCCGTTAGTTTCATTAACGTTACAAAAATAGGGTTTCATAAACAGTAGCTTTCCAGTAAGATAAATTTTATCAGTTCTACGAATATGGGTGCATAACTTCCTTAAACAGCATTCGTGGGTAATATGTACATGACAAATTTCACCTCAAGTACAAACTACAAATTGTAACATTATGTAGATAACATCATAGTTAGTTTGTGTTTTCTGTGGCATAAGTTGTTTTCAATTTCTTTACATGTTTTTGTATTCATTTTGACATTACACTTGGTCTCTCTGTAAAGTTGTACATAAACTCATGAAGCATCAAAACATTAAATAATAAAAAATTTTTGTTCAGTAGAAGGAAACACTGTTCAGGCCCATGCTTTTATACTAGTGTCCCTTTCATGTAAGCAGTCATGCACATATTCATATTAATGAAATAAATAATTAATAAATTCCTTGCTTCCATTTATCAGTACTGTACAGTTGTGATCTCTCAATGTAAGGAACACTGTGCAGGCAATGCTAATGTGCAAGTATTCCTCACATTAATATGTAACAAATCTTCACACAATGACAAATAGATATGTTCAGTGTTCCAATTATGTGATTAACAATTTATTAATCCAGTCAGATGTCTCTCTACAAGTGATAACTCATATGCAACTCATATTCAACTGTCTCCATTCCTTATCAAAGAAACTTACATTAGAAACTAATTTAATTGAATAGATAATAAATCTACCCACCAAGTCATGGCAGAACACACACATAAAAGAAGGATATAATTAGGCAAGCTTTCAGAGCCAGTCGCTCCTTTTTCAGGTAAAAGGATTGAAATGGAAGGAAGAGAACTGCAGGTCAGGGGAGACTTACCCCATGGAATGAGAAGGAAAGACTGATTGTTGGGGACTGCATCAGATGAGATTTGAAAACCTGATAGCTTAAAGGTGGAAGACTGGGTAATATGCGAGATAGAGGCTACTGCTTAAACATCGTGCATGTGAAATTCTATGTGAGTTGTACATTAGAAGTGGGGGGGGGGGGGGGGGGTGAAAGACGGGTGTGACTATGAAAGATGTAGAAAACTAAAACCGAGTGAAGAAAAGAGTAGTTACTGTGAAGAAATTCTGAAGCAGAAGAAATTAATGTAAATTAAGGGCAGGTGGGTGTCGAGAACCGAGGACATGTTGTAGCGCTAGTTCCCACCTTCAGAGTACTGAGAACTGGTGTCTGGGGGAAGAATTCAGATGGCACTTGTAGTGAAACAGGCACCAAGGTTACGATTGTCATGTTGTAGAGCATGCTCTGTAACAGGAAATTGCATGTTGCCAGTATGCAGCCTTTGGCTACACATTTACATCCTAATTGATGATTTGGTGGTAGTCACGCCAATGTAAAAGGCCGAACAGTATTTACATAACAGCTGGTATATAACATGGGTTGTTTCAAAAGTGGCTCTCCCTTTGATAGTATATGTTTTGCTAGTTAAAGGGCTACTATAGGTGGTGATAGGAGGGTGCATAGGGCAAGTCTTGCAGCACGGATGGTCACAGAGGTAGGAGGCATAGGGTAGGGAGATGGATGCAAAAGGAGCATAAGGTCTGACAAGAATATTACGGAGATTGAGAGGGCGACAAAAATCTATTCTAGATGTGGCGGGCAAAATTTCAGACAGACTGGATCTCATTTCAGGGCATGATTTTAGCAAGTCATGGCCATGTCTAAGTAGCTGATTAACACATTCCAGATCAGGATAATACTGATTCAGCTGTGGCGTGCTCCGAAGTTATTTTTTGGAGGGATCAGCAGTAACAGGATTGGATGTGATGGCCCAGGAAATCTGCTTTTGAACTACGCTGGTGGGGTATTTATGTGCAGTGAAGTCTGATTTGAGAATGGTGGTGTATTGCTGTAAAGTCTGTATCCGAACAAATGATTTTGCCTTGGATGCCAAGGCTGTATGGGAGGGAACATTTGACATGGAAAGAATGGCAACTATCAATATGTAAGTACTCTTCTTTGTTGGTGGGTTTACTGTGGCCTTTGGTGAGAATGAGATCAACATTGGGAAAAGTGGCATTCGGAATAGGACCATATGAATTTAATTGGGAGAAGGCATACAGAGATTCCAGGAATTTTAACAGGTCAGCCTCACCATGAGTCCATGTGGTAAAGATCTTGTAAATGTATCTAAACCAAACCAGGGGCTGAAGACTTAAGGATCCCAGGAAAGCCCCCCTCCAAGCAACTCTTGATAAGGTTGGCATAAGAAGGAGCCATTCTGGTTCCCACAGCTGCACCTCTGATCTATTTGTATGTCTGTCCCTCAAAGGTGAAGTAGTTGTTGGTAAGTATAAAGTTGATTAAGGTGAGCAGGCAAGATGTCATAGGTTTGGAGTCAGATGGGTTCTGACTGAGGAAATTTTCAACACCACAAAGATCATGCGCATTGGGGATGTTGGTATAGAAAGAAGTGGCAGCAATGGTGACAAGCAAAGGTATGTTCTGGGAGAGGGACGGGCACGGATTTCAGATGATCTAGGAAATGGTATGTTTTGATATAGGAGGGGAGTCTTTGTACTATGGGTTGCAGGTGCTGATCATCTAAGACAGATATATGTTTACAGTCAGCAACTATAGGACGACCAGGATGATTGGGTTTGTGGATCATAGGAAGAAGGTAAAAGGTGGGTGTGCATGGTTTGGTTGGGGTGAGAACTTCTATGAATTGAGGTTTTAGCCTTTGTGAGGGCCTGGGGTTTTAAGGGTGGTCTGCAATCACAGGGAGGAGATTATGATGGCACTACAGTGGTAGATCCTTTGTCTGGTGGGAGGATAATGATGGAGTCATCAGCTTTTAGGGAGTGTAGAGCCTGGAGTTCTGCAGAGGACAGGTTAGGATCATGTTGTAGGGACCTTAGGAAGGGTTGTGAAGCAATGCTGGATGTGCGGAATTCTTGGAAGGCTTGTAAGGGATGATTTTGAAGTAGTGGTGGTGGATCAGGTTGGGATCATGATTGGAACTGTTTAAGTTGGTTCAGTGTCAGGTTTGCTGTTGGAAAGGTTTTGGGATTGCATTGCAAAGTGATATTTCCAATTGATATTATATGGAAGGCACGTAGGTCCTTCACTACAGCAGCACCATCAAATACAGGTTTATGGTTGAAAGGGATTCTCTTAGATAATACAGATAATTCAGTATCTGCCATCAAAATCCCATTTGTGTAAATCAAACTGACCTGCAGTACCTCTGTAAAACCTCAGGCCCCTCACAAGGACTGACACCTCAATCCATAGAACTTCTCACCCTGCCCAAACCATACACCCCCACCTTTTACCTTCTTTCTAAGATCCACAAACCCAATCATCCTGACCATCCTATAGTTGCTGGCTTCAAAGCACTCACAGATTATATATCTGCCTTAGTTGATCATTACCTGCAACCCATAGTAAAATGACTCCCCTCTATATCAAAGATACCAACCATTTTCTAGATTGTCTGAATTCTGTGCCCATCCCACTCCCACCATACACCTTGCTTGTCACCATTGATGCCACCTCACTCTACCAGTATACCAACATCCCTCACATACATGGTCTTTCTGTTACTGAAAATTTCCTCAGTCAGCACCCACCTTGTTCCAAACCTATGGTATCCTTCCTATTCACCTTAAACAAATGTATACTTACCAGGAACTACTCCACTTTTGAGGGGCAGACATACAAACAGTTCAGGGGTATGACCATGGGAGCCAGGATGGCTCCATCCTATTGCAACCTTTTCAACGTTCACTTGGAGGGGGCTGGAGCTCCTGGTTTGGTTTAGATACATTTGATGACATCCTTACGATATGGACTCATGGTGGGGCAGACCTTTTAAAATTCCTGGAATCTCTGAACACCTTCTCCCAATTATGTTTCACATGGTACTTTTTGAAATCCTGTGCTACTTTCCTTTATGTTGATCTCGTCCTCATCAAAGGCCAGCTACACACTTCCGTCCACAGTAAACTTACCAACAAACAACAGGACTTACATTTTGACAGTTGCCATCCTTTCCATGTCAAACATTACCTCTCATATAGCCGTGCATTCAAGCCAAACATATTTATTAGTATCAGCATCTTTACAGCAATACGCCATCATTCTCACCTCAGCCTTCATGCACATAATTACTCCACCAGCCTATTTAAAACGCAGATTTCCTGGGCCATCACATCCAATCCAGGTACTGCTGATCCCTCCAAAAACAACTTCGGATCACACCACAGCTGAGTCAGTATTATCCTGGTCTGGAATGTGTTAATCAGCTACTTCAACAGAGCCATGACTTACTAAAATCATGCTCTAAGATGAGATCCATTCTCTCCAAAATTTCACTATGCGGAAATAACAGAGCCACATCAGCACCACACATCCCTTACAAGAGTACTGACGTGGCACATGTTTACAGGCAAAAGTCCCATGAAAATCATGGGAACAACTCGTTGCGCTATCGCTGACCTCTTGTTGTGATTCTGAGAACTTTTCAAATCACCTCGAATTCACAGCATGTACATACTGAATGTAACGTAACTTCATAGCATTATTCTCTTATAACATAGTGCTTTATTTCACAGTAATTTTCACACAGTAATTATTGAAACAAAATAGCTCCCTCATCTCTTAATAATCTAAATAAATGTGTCTTTCAGTGTCAGTAGTAATTCATGTGTGTGGCTTCTTTCTTAAGATTGCTAGAACAGTTGTTTTTTTCCTTCAAGTATTAAATTGTGTGTGCTAAGTTAAGTATTCACTTCAATACAACTCATCACAGATTAGTTTTAAGCAGTGTGTGTGTCTGTATATATCTATTAATTAGTGTGTACAATCCAATCCTTCAACAAACTCTTCCAGTACCAAGCAAAATATGTCTCACGTATCTCTCATTACTTGCGACATAATTTTCAGTCAGTTGTTGTAGTTGACAAACTCACAGAACACAAGTTAGATGGAATTAATACATAATGAAAAGTGTTTCAGTAGAAAGACTGAGACTCTTTGTAAGATTAACATTTCATCATTTTTAACTGAGTACCTTTTCTATGTGACTTAAGCTCTTTTTTTTTTCAAATTTGCAAAATGACCATAATTCCACAGCATCAGTTTAATGAAATTTGTCATTCACAAGTCACTCATCAACAGCAAAGAAAGAATAAACGGATAGTCAGAGAATAACTGTACCATCAGAAGGCTAAATTACAGAAGGAGACGGTACAGTGCCGGGTCCGTAGAGGTTGCCACATCTCTAATACATAAAGAAAACACATTTCCCCAAGGGAATAATGACATAATTGTAAAAATAAAAATCATATATCACACTTTCTGTTTTCAGAAAATAGTACGTAAAAGATTTCTAACTTTTCCACTCCACATCACATGTCAATTTACCTTCTCTTTCCTTGTCTATAAGCTTTTAGTTGTACAACATTTCTTAACCAAAATATTTTTCTTGTTTTAGGATAAACTAATCTGTAGGCATTTGGATGAGAATTTGAGAGCACTTCAATTGGTCCCGTGTGTATATCAAAAAACTTATTAATTGTTTTATTAATTGCTCTAGATCTTTCATTTTCTGTCTCTAGAACCAGGCCCTTAATTCTGAATTCTGTAACTTTTACTTTTCTGACACCTCTCTTTTCTTAAATTTTACTGTTGTTCCATGTTCCTTCTAACAATCTCCTCTCCTTCCTGTGCAGTTAAACTTTTACATTCAATGTACTCTGTTAGTTCATTGAGAATGTTGTCAGGTTCTCGTCTTACATAATTTCATAAGGATAAAATCCAGCAGCAGCGTGCTGTTAACTATTTAAAATGTCTTCAAAGTCCGTCACCTACTCTATCCGTCCACAATGATTTATACCGCAGTATGTTCTAAACAAGCTAGCTATCTCTCTCATGTACGTTTTTGTTGTATTGCTAGCTGGAAAATTTACTGAAATTGATGTATGTTTAACATTGCCCCCCCCCCCCCAAATCAACCATGGACCTTGCCATTGGTGGGGTGGGGAGGCTTACGTGCCTCAGCGATACAAATAGCTGTACCGTAGGTGCAACCACAACGGAGGGATATCTGTTGGGAGGCCAGGCAAACGTGTGGTTCCTGAAGAGGGGCAGCAGTAGTTGCAGGGGCAACAGTCTGGATGATTGACTGATCTGGCCTTGTAACACTAACCAAAACGGCCTTGCTGTGCTGGTACTGCGAACGGCTGAAAGCAAGGGAAAACTACGGCCGTTATTTTTCACGAGGGCATGCAGCTTTTCTGTATGGTTAAATGATAATGGCGTCCTCTTGGGTAAAATATTGTGGACCTAAAATAGTCCCCCATTTGGATCTCCGGGCGAGGACTACTCAAGAGAATGTCATTATCAGGAGAAAGAAACCTGCCATTCTACGGATCGGAGCGTGGAATGTCAGATCCCTTAATCAGGCAGGTAGGTTAGAAAATTTAAAAAGGGAAATGGATAGGTTAAAGTTAGATATAGTGGGAATTAGTGAAGTTCGGTGGCAGAAGGAACAAGACTTATGGTCAGGCGAGTACAGGGTTATAAATACTAAATCAAATAGGGGTAATGCGGGAGTCAGTTAAATAATGAATAAAAGAAACAGGAGTGCCGGTAAGCTACTATAAACAGCATAGTGAACGCATTGTTGCAGCCCAGATAGATACGAAGAACGTGCCTACTACAGTAGTACAAGTTTATATGCCTACTAGCTCTACAGATGACGAAGAAATTGAAGAAATGTGTGATGAAATAAAAGAAATTATTCAGGTAGTGAAGGGAGACGAACATTTAATAGTCATGGGTGACTGGAATTTGGTAGTAGGAAAAGGGAGAGAAGGAAACGTAGTGGGTGAATATGGATTGGGAATAAGAAATGAAAGAGGAAGCCGCCTGGTAGAATTTTGCACTGAGCACAACTTAATCATAGTTAACACTTGGTTCAAGAATCATGAAAGAAGGTTGTATACATCGAAGAAGCCTGGAGATACTGACAGGTTTCAGATAGATTATATAATGATAAGACAGAGATTTAGGAATCAGGTTTTAAATTGTGAGACATTTCCAGGGGCAGATATGGACTCTGACCACAATCTATTGGTTATGAACTGTAGATTAAAACAGAAGAAACTGCAAAAAGGTGGGAATTTAAGGAGATGGGACCTGGATAAACTGACTAAATTAGAGGTTGTACAGAGTTTCAGGGAGAGCATAAGGGAACAATTGACAGGAATGGGGGGAAAGAAATACAGTAGAAGAAGAATGGGTAAATTTGAGGGATGAAGTCATGAAGGTAGCAGAAGATCAATTAGGTAAAAAGACGAGGGTTAGTAGAAATCCTTGGGTAACAGAAGAAATATTGAATTTAATTGATGAAAGGAGAAAATATAAAAAATGCAGTAAATGAAGCAGGCAAAAAGGAATACAAACGTCTCAAAAACAAGATCGACAGGTAGTGCAAAATGACTAAGCAAGGATGGCTAGATGACAAATGTAAGGATATAGAGGCTTATCTCACGAGGGTAAGATAGATACTGCCTACAGGAAAATTAAAGAGACCTTTGGAGAAAAGAAAACCACTTGTATGAATATCAAGAGCTCAGGTGGAAACCCAATGCTAAGCAAAGAAGGGAAAGCAGAAAGGTGGAAGGAGTATATAGAGGGTCTATACAAGGGCGATGTACTTGAGGACAATATTATGGAAATGGAAGAGGATGTAGATGAAGATGAAAAGGGAGATATGATACTGCGTGAAGAGTTTGACATGCACTGAAAGACCTGAGTCGAAACAAGGCCCCGGGAGTAAACAACAATCCAATAGAACTACTGACAGCCTTGGGAGAGCTGGTCCTGACGAAACTCTACCATTTGGTGAGCAAGAAGTATGAGACAGGCAAAATACCCTCAGACTTCAAGAAGAATATAATAATTCCAATTCCAAAGAAAGCAGGTGTTTGCAGATGTGAAAATTACCGAACTATCAGTTTAATAAGTCACGGCTGCAAGATAGTAATGCGAATTCTTTGTAGACAAATGAAAAAACTAGTAGAAGCCGACCTCGGGGAAGATTAGTTTTTATTCCGTTGAAATGTTGGAAGATGTATGAGACAGGCAAAATACCCTCAGACTTCAAGAAGAATATAATAATTCCAATCCCAAAGAAAGCAGGTTTTGGCAGATGTGGAAATTACCGAACTATCAGTTTAATAAGTCCCGGCTGCAAGATAGTAATTCGAATTCTTTGCAGACAAATGAAAAAACTAGTAGAAGCCGACCTCGGGGAAGATTAGTTTGGATTCCGTTGAAATGTTGGAACACGTGAGGCAATACTGACCCCACGACTTATCTTAGAAGCTAGATTAAGGAAAGGCAAACCTACGTTTCTAGCATTTGTGGACTTAGAGAAATCTTTTGACAATGTTGACTGGAATACTCTCATTCTAATTCTGAAGGTGGCAGGGGTAAAATACAGGGAGCAAAAGGTTATTTACAATTTTTACAGAAACCAGGTGGCAGTTATAAGGGTCGAGGGTCATGAAAGGGAAGCAGTGGTTGTGAAGGGAGTGAGACGGGGTTGAAGCCTCTCCCCAATGTTATTCAATCTGTATATTGAGCAAGCAGTGAAGGAAACAAAAGAAAAATTGAGAGTAGGTATTAAAATCCATGGAGAAGAAATAAAAACTTTGAGGTTCGCCGATGACATTGTAATTCTGTCAGAGACAGCAAAGGACCTGGAAGAGCAGCTGAACGGAATGGATAGTGTCTTGAAAGGAGGATATAAGATGAACAATAACAAAAGCAAAATGAGGATAATGAAATGTAGTCAAATTAAGTCGGCTGATGTTGTGGGAATCATATTAGGAAATGAGACAGTTAAAGTAGTAAAGGAGTTTTGCTATTTGGGGAGCAAAATAACTGACGGTGGTCAAAGTAGAGAGGATATAAAATGTAGACTAGCATTGGCAACTAAAGTGTTTCTGAAGAAGAGAAATTTGTTAACATTGAGTATAGATTTAAGTGTTAGGAAGTCATTTCTTAAAGTATTTGTATGGAGTGTAGCCATGTATGGAAGTGAAACATGGGCGATAAATAGTTTGGACAATAAAAAGGGATCGGTTTGCTAGGACATGTTCTGAGGCATCAAGGGGATGACCAATTTAGAATTGGAGGGCAGCGTGGAGGGTAAAAATCATAGAAGGAGAGCAAGAGATGAATACACTAAGCAGATTCAGAAGTATGTAGCCTGCAGTATGTACTGGGAGATGAAGCAGCTTGTACAGGATAGAGTAGCATAGAGAGCTGCATCGAACCAGTCTCAGGACTGAAGACCACAACAACAACATATGGTGATAATTGCAGTTCTGTGTACTAACACCAATTAAAATAGGAGTATGCTTTCTTAATGGGTAAAAGTTTGATGAATTTTGAGAATATATCAATCATTACAAAAATGTAGCTATAACCCCCTTCAGGTTTTGGTGACTGCCCAAATAAATCCACTCCTGTTAATTGCATTTGTATTTCTAGCAGAACATTTTGCCTATAGCCTCCACATGTTCGATTACTTTTGTTCTCTGGCATCTGTCACAAATTGCTAAAAGATTTCTAACCCTTCTTATCATGATATGAAAATATAAATTCTCATGAATTTTCTGTATGCATTTCTGTTCTCTGCAATGACCATAGCTCTCATGTACCTACCAAATAAAAGTGTCAGTAAATTGTTCTGGTCAACAAAACTTCCACTTGTCACTGACTGGCCTCTTTCTCCAAAGAAGAGCCTCCTGAAAGTTCAGCCTCACTTTTTCTTTTCCCTTCATACCAATATTGCTTTTAACATAGCTTCCAGTTTGCATCATGGTTTTGATTCCAGCTCATGTCCTCACAAATCTTAGTTATGTCTTTCTCATCTTTAATTCCCTTACAAACATAATTTTGAAATTTTTATCACATTCCCCTTCATTCTTCTCATTGTCACCTCCTAATTATAATCTAGACAATGCATCAGCAGTCACATTTTCTTTACCTATCTTTACACATCTAATGGTGTAATTAAACTGTTACAGAAAAAATGCCCATTGTGTGATCTTGTTGGGCTGTAATCTACAGTCCTGAAAATAGCCCGGTGCTTTGTGAGCTAAGTACACAATGGTTTCATGCTCCAACAGATAATTCCTGAATTTGAAAAATTCCCACTGAATAGTCAATAGTTCCTTTTTTGTGATTGTGTAATTTTTTTTCATGTTTCTGTAAAGTTCTACTCGCAAAAATGTTTGAACAGTGCTGAACTTTCCCATCTACAGATTTCTCTTGAAATACATGAGCCCCAATCCCACTATCACTGCTGTCACTAGAGGTCTGCGCGGATAAGAAAAGAGCAATCTGCATCCGCAAGGTCCTAATCCGCAGCAATTAATCCGTACCCGCAAGTTCCTTATCCGCATATATTTAAGTTTTGAATGAGCAATTAATAGTAATAGACCGCAGTACTTAGAATTATCGTATGTGATACGTAGTTATTGTTAGGGTGCCATTTCTGCGACAGATTAACTACTTTTGACTTCTTAAATCACAGGAAATGCTCTACACCTACTCTAAAGCAGACCATTCCAAACAGGAAAGCATTGGCACTCCAGAGTACACACAGTAGCGGTTTGTATCTCGTGAGATTGGATACGCTATTTAAAAAAATAAAATTCAATGTAATAGTATTAAATGATGAAAATACGTGTATAGAAACAATGTAGCGGTTCTAGGCACTCAGTCCAGAACCGCGCGACTGCTACGGTCGCAGGTTCGAATCCTGCCACGGGCATGGATGTGTGTGATGTCCTTAGGTTAGTTAGGTTTAAGTAGATCTAAGTTCTACGGGACTGATGACCACAGATGTTAAGTCCCATAGTGCTCAGAGCCATTTGAACCATAGAAACAATTATATTTCGCTGCTCTTGTGCCAAGGCAGCTGAAAATGACGATGATGAAATTTGGCGGAACTTCAGGAACTTTCACCTCTCTCCTGGTATTTAAATAAGTAATTATGCTACTTTGTCCAGCCTCACATGAATGTTTTAGCAAATTTGAAGTTTCACTTTTGTGTCCAGTGCAGGAATATACTTTTTTTACATGCAAAACAAGCCACTATATCTTTCATCTTTTCGTTGCCATCAAATATGTATCCGAATTTTTTCCATATTGGCGATTTCAATTTTTTTTCCTTCGCTAATGTAAAATCACCTTTTTTCACCTTACACGAAATTGTATCCATCGATATGATGTTCATTTGAAGAAAGAACTCTCACTGATATTTGCTACTATGCACGTTGTCACTCAGTCACCACAAAGCGCTAACTGAAGGCAGCAGAAAATTGCAACAGACACCTGTCTGGCAGACAGTGGGCAGGTTTCCCATCCAGAGAGCACTGCACAGGCCACACAAAAGACACGGTCGCGGATTAGGTGCAGGTCTCTTGGGTACAGCTACGTCGGTCGTAGCCAGGGGCTGAAGACAAGAAACATCCACTCTACCCGAGTTCTGCAAGATTCCAAGAATGTCATCAGACTTGAAGTTTTCAACTAACATTACAACATACATACTGGGCAGATACCTTGCTCATTATCCGCAGATGACCCGCGGATATCTACGCCGGTCGCAATTTTATCCGCCAAGTAACAAATACCGCGGATAGCTGCATCCACACAGACCTCTAGCTGTCACACATTATACAAAAGGGTCGATAAAAGTCAGGGCTGTGTAAGGTTTTGCTGTTACTAAGTTGTTTCTTTATCTACGCCATGGCTTGCTGACAATTTTCATCCTAAATCCAAGTACTGTTTTTCTTGAGGAGATGATTCAAACATGGTGCATTAAGGGCTTGTGTCTCTTTATGTATTTTCTATAGAAATTAGTTAATTTGAAGGACAGGTTGAACTATTTTTTATTTTCAGGTCGAGGAAATTTTGCTATGGTGAAGAGTTTCTCATCATTGAGCAAATTACTCTCCTGTGTTATGCTATGTCCCAGAAACTTCAGTTTAGTTACCAAACACTTCCACTTTTTTAATTTGAAGATTGTTCCCCCTTTCCTTAATTTCAACCCACTTCTCTTAGAATGTTCAAATGTTTGTTCCAACTTTTCCTAGTTACAAGTATGTCATCTATATATATGGAGTTAGTTTATTTAACATTTCATTCCCCAACCCATAATTCAAAGCCCTAATGAATTCAGTCACAACACTTTTAACGCAAAATGTACTTTACAATATTGGAAACATTTCCCACCACACAAAAAAGCTGTATATTTCCTAGAGTCAAGTTCCACAGATATTTGGTGAAAACCACACATATAGGATATGTGATCTAATTTATTTAGAAACTTGTCTATACTCTGAGGATGGTCTGTTTCTCTCTGAAAATATTTATTTAACTGTTTAGAAGCAATACCCCATATCTTTTTTCCACAGTGACCAATGGATTATTGTATTTGTTACAACCCCTTTCTATGACCACCCAGCTCTTTATTTTCTGCAGGTACATCTCAACAGCTCCTCGTTTTGAAACTGGAATGGAATAAGGTCGTATCAAAACTGGCTCCTGAGGTTTCAACTTTAATTCTCGCTGATAATTCCTTACTCTTCCAGGTTTATCGCTTAACACATTTTGATATTCAAATAAAAATTCTTTCAATTTTTTTGTTTTTTTGTTGGTCAAGCTTTCTTAACCTCACTAATTTTTGAATTTACAACTTTTGAATTTACCAATTCATAATACCCTTCCTCTTTTCATTCCTCATCACCATTGTATTCATCATTAATCAAATAGCCCCTGTCTTTATTGCAGACAATCCTTTTTACTGATTGGTTTCACCACTGCAATTTAAAATTAACAAGTTCATTCTCCCAGTAAATCCACTCTTTGGCCCTGCAAAAATGAGTTCCTCAATTCCCCAACTAAAATATACCTTTGCTTTAACAGTGCAACCAGTCTCCAAAATTAAGTTCTCATTAAGCTCAAGATTGGCAAGACAACCTTGTACAAAGGATGTACTGTCAATTTAAAACTCAGGCCTTACTTGAAACTGCACTGTTTTATTGTGCCTTCCAATAGCTCTCTTAATCTTGACACCCATAACAGGTAATTCAATAAAATTCTTACTGGTTTAACCGTAATTTTCTCAGAAATTCCTCGGAATAAACTGCCAGTGTCTATCAAGGAGTTTCCTTCCCAGTTATTAATTTTAACAAAGATTCAAGGACTCCCCTGTATCTCCCCACCATCTCTACCTTCTTCTTCAAATAATAAATAATATTGTTCTTCTTTATAGCTAATGCCACCCTTACCTTGACTGTTATTACATTCTTTATCAGAAACTGGTTGGAAATCTCCTACAGGCACATTAGGTTTCACTAAATTAATGTCATTTTTCTCTTTCCTCCAGACTGGATATAATTAATTGCAAATTCCCTTTTTTATCAACAAGGTTAACATTATTATCCATATTTCTGTAATGATCCCACACAACTTTTAAAATCTCAATCTAAACTTAATCTTCCTGCTCCTTACAATCAGTGCTCCCTGCTTTTCTGACATCCACGTGCAACATCTGAACCTCTTGTGCCAACTAATCATCTGCATCGACTCCCCCCCCCCCCCCCCCCCCAGTAAATCATACTCCCTACTTACTCGTCATCCTCTTCCAAAAACAACATAGCTAATCTCCACTCAGAGGCAGAGCGGGCGATGCCACACAGCCAGCCTCCACTTTGACCTTCCGCCTCGTGCGCAGCAGAACCCGCCACTCCCCTTGGGGAGAGGGTGGCCCAACCGTGCCCAGTACCCGCGAAGGTGTCTCGACAGCAGGGACAGTGGGTGAAGCATGTAACACCTGGGGTGTACCAGGCGGTGCACCAGACTCCCCACTGCCGCTACACTCCGAGGCAGCAGCCTGAAGGCTGACCGAGGCCATCAACACGTTCAGCTGTTTGCGAACAGTGGCCAGCTCCTCCTGCGTCTGTACAGAGCAGTCACACATCCTATCCGTCCTAAGAAATCAATTTACTGTAGAGAGTTAATCAACTTTTAACTAGACTGCTAATTCACTAAAGGCGGCTGATTGTTGACTAAACTGTAGTTGCTAGACACTTCTTGTAGAAAATAATGAAAATAAGACTACCAGTCTCTGGGTTGTATTGAAAACAAACACTAGCACTAAAGGCACTATGGTTGACTAAAGGGACTCTCTCTGACTGTATTCAAAACAAACACGAAATCTTTGGAACACTATTATTAGCACTCAACAATTAAAGCTTCCTAAAAGCAAAAGCACACGCTCTGCCTGTGAATGGACATGTGGCCGCTCCTTCAGCAAGGTCCGAGCAGGCACACGGGGGGAGGGGTTTGTTAGTGATTGGGAGCTCCACCGTTAGGCGGGTGATGAAGCCCCTTAGGGAAATAGCGGAAAGGTCGGGGAAGAAGACCAGTGTTCACTCTGTCTACTTGCTGGGGGGTTTCATCCGAGATGTGGAGGAGGCCCTGCTGGCGGCAATAGAGAGCACTGGGTGCACCCGACTACAAATTGTTGTTCGTGTCGGCACCAATGACCCTGCCATCTGGGTTCAGAGGTCATCCTCAGTTCATACAGTCGGTTGGCGGAATTGGTGAAGGCGGAAAGCCTCGCTCGCGAGGTGGAATCTGAGCTAACTATTTGTAGTATCGTTCCCAGAACCGATTGCGGTCCTCTGGTTTGGAGCCGAGTAGAAGGCGATTCTGCAGAGATCTGGGGTGCAAATTTCTCGACCTCCGCTATCGGGTGGAGAAACTGAATAGGTCAGGTGAGCACTACACGCCGGAAGTGGCTACAAGGGTAGCGGAGAACGTGTGGAGTGCACATGTGGGTTTTTTAGGTTAGAGAATTCCCTCCGTAGGCCCGACAAGACGCCTCCTGAGATGTGGCAAGGTAGGAGTAGCCAAAATGCAACAGGGAATAACAAAATTAATGTGCTAATAGTAAACTGCAGGAGCGTCTATAGAAAGGTCCCAGAAGTGTTGTGGTTGGCAGGAGAGCCAACACAGTGTTACTAGAGGAGGCCGAAAGGCACGCGTTTTAGCTCACGCAGGCTGGCTTGAGGTCTGGAACAGGACAAGGAAATTAGAATTTAGAAAAGCAGACGTAGCTGGTTGAATACTTAACTTTAATCCATTAATGATGAACGTCGCTCTTGACGTTACATAGTTCACAATATCAATAGTAACTGATAATGGCACCTTGCTAAGTTGTAGCAAATAACGTAGCTGAAGGCTATGCTAACTATCGTCTCGGCAAATGAGAGCGTATTTAGTCAGTGAACCATCACTAGCAAAGTCAGTTGTACAACTGGGGCGAGTGCTAGGAAGTCTCTCTAGATCTGCCGTGTGGCGCTGCTCGGTCTGCAATCATTGATAGTGGCGACACGTGGGTCCGACGTATACTACCGGACTGCGGCCGATTTAAAGGCTACCACCTAGCAAGTGTGGTGTCTGGTGGTGACACCACATTCTTGCCCCGCAAATTGGCGTAAGTTGTGGCATAAGGCTTCCGTCTGCCGTGGGGAGGACCCCATGTTGACGTATGCGACGAGGTGGGGAGCCTAACAACAGGCGAGGCTGTGCCACCCGCACCCTGCCATTCGGACCGCAGGGAGCTAGGAAACGCCTGAAAACCTGTTCCAGGGTTTACGCCAACATGCGGTGTATGCGCCCGTAGAGAGACAGGAGGGGCCGAAGGGTCGACCTCTATCGGGCCGGGGCACCCGATGGGCGAAGACGATATATGGTCCGGAGCGGGCAAGAGTTCCATGTCGGAGGACAACTGGTCACGGGAAGCGATCGGTGGTGCGTGGCCCAGGAAGGCGCCCGGTGGTTGCAGCGACGCATCCACTATGGGTGTCGCCGGCAGGAGAACAGAAGGCGGCGCGTCGCCATGGGGCAAAATGGAAGGCAGTGTCGGGAACACCTGGGGCTGAGGCGAGCCAGTAGATAGGTCACTGGGGCACTGATCGGACGGCACCATCGCTGAAAGCAGACGGCGAGTGGCAGATCCCGTGCGACGACAGAGGCACAGCTGATTGAGATGCCAACGCACCTCACCAGAGGCCTCCAAAACCAGGTACATAGCGCTGCTGAGGCAGCGAAGAATGCACCCTTCGAGTCAATGCCGTGAACCTCGATAGTGGCGAAAGCAGACAACGTCGCCTGGAGCAAAAGCAGGTGTCTTCTGATGCACAGGAACCTGATGCGGCAGATGTAGCAAAGACATCAAGGTTCAATGATGACGACCGTGGAGCAACTCAGCCGGCGAGCGACCATCTCAGGGCTGAGAGCGATACGAGGACAAAAAGAGCAATAACGCATCCTCCCGAGAATGCGACTCTTTCAACTTACACATCTGTGACTTGAAAGTCCTAACCAATCGTTCAGCGGCACCGTTTGACTGTGGCAAAAACGGCGCGGACGTCAGATGTTGAATACCATTGGTCTTGCAGAATGACAAATTCTGCAGACATGAATTGTGGGCCATTGTCGGAAACAATAGTCTGTGGAAGACCTTCAATGCAAAAGATAGCAGATAACGCTTGGATGGTGGCAGATGACGTCATGGAGGACATCCGGACAACAAAAGAAAAATTAGTGAATGAATCTACCACAACCAACCATCGAGCACTCCAGAATGGACCAACAAAATCGATGTGTAAGTGTTGCCAAGGGGAAGTGGCTTTTGGCCATGCAAATAATTTCCGCGGTGATGCTGATTGTTGTTCGGCACACACCATGCAAGAAGAGCACATATTCGTAATCGCAGCATCGATTTCGAACCAAGTACAGTGCTGACGAGCAAGTTGTTTTATTCTCACTATACCCCAATGTCCTTGGTGGAGAAGCTGTAAGACTGAGGACTGTAACGAACGTGGTACCATGACCCTGGACTGGTCATTATCAGAACGCAACAGCAAAACACCACGTTGTACAAAAAGTCTCTCCTTGTGAGCAAAAAATCGACGAACCAATGGGTCCCCGATCCGTGACTTTGACAAGGGCCATTGCGTGGCAACAAAACGCAGAACGGATGCAAGGACAGGGTCGGCAGATGTGGCTGTAGCTACACGACGAAAATCAATTGGAAACAATTCGACCACGTCATCGGTTTCCGCATCAATGAAGATGCAAGCAAGTGCGGAGGAATAGAATGCCCTATCCTCAGCAACAGGCAAGTGGGACAACGCATCAGCGTTTCCGTGCTTAGCAGTGAACCGATACAAGATATTGTAGCGGTACTGCGAGAGGAAAATTGACCAGCGAATGAATTTCTGCGCTGTACGTGGAGGTATAGGCTTGGTCGGATAAAAAGCGATGTCAAAGGTTTGTGGTCTGTGATTATGGTAAAGTGACGACCATACAAGTAATCATGAAACTTTGTAACACCAAATACGAGAGCCAACGCTTGTTTCTCGATCTGTGAATAATTTCTTTGAGCAGATGAGAGCAATTTGGACCCAAAGGTAATAGGGCGATCGTGCGATCCATCTTTGTGTGCAAGCACAGCACCGATCCTGAAATCCGATGCATCTACCATCAACAAAAGGGGCTTCTGGGGATCGAATGGCGTAAGGCAAGTATTGGAAAGCAACGCCGATTTCAACTGGCGAAAGGCGCGTTCGCATTCTGGCGTCCAGACGAATGGAACACCCTTACGGCGTAAGTGATGAAGCTGAGCTGAAATGGAAGAGGCATGTGGAACATAGCGGAGGTAGTAATTTATTTTTCCCAGCACACACTGTAGCTGCTTCAAACTCTGCGGCGACGGCAAGTCTTGTATGGCACGGAGGTGCGTTGGACTGGGATGTATGCCTTGGGCATTGAGTCCATGTCCCAAATGTGGCAAGTCACAAGCAAAAAACACACATTTGTCCTTCCGCAATCGAAGACCATTTTGTCGCAAGACCTGAAATAATGTTCTGAGATTGGCCAAATCTTCTTCTTCCGTCTTTCCAGAGATCACAATATCGTCCAGATAATTTGCTGCAGTAGGGACCGACGCACAAACAGTTCATAGATAGTGCTGAAACAATGCAGGGGCGCATGCACACCCGAACGGCAGTCGTTTGAATCGATACAAACCAAGATGCGTGTTAACCACCAAAACGCGCTGGGATTTTTCGTCCACCAGTATTTGCAAGTACGCATCTGCCAGGTCCAACTTCGAAAAATATTTACCCGGACACAGTTTGTCAAAAACATCTTCCGGGCGGGGTAAAGGAAAAGTTGCAATCACTAGTTGTGGATTCACTGTTGCCTTGAAGTTCACACACAGTCTCAACTTTACGGAAGGTTTTGGCAAAATTACTAAGGGTGATGCCCAGAGAGAAGCCTGCACACGTTCAATTACACCTTGTAATTCCAAATTGTGTAATGTTTTTGCGACCTCATCACGCAATGCGTGAGGAACATTGTGCGCTCTGAAAAATTTCGGTTGCACATTTACTTTTCAGTTCCAAATGTGCTTTATAGTTCTTAGCGCAACTGAGGCCCGGTGCAAAAATGTCTGCAAATTCTTCACATAGACGAGAAACACTGTCTGAAGGCACTGTCTGGTTCACTGATAGGATCTGATTTACTATAGACTGCAGAAGAAGAACGAAGGACGTAAAATGACACAAGTTTTGTTTGTCCTTTGTATTTTGCAAGAAGGCTGCACTGTCCTAACACAGGGATCGCTTGACTGGAATAGCTAGTTAAATTAACATTTGGGGCACGCAACGGAGGTGTGCCCAGCAGTTTGTAAGTGTCTTGATTGATCAGTGAAACTGCAGCTCCGGTATCGAGCTGGAACGGTATCACTTTTCCGTTAATGTCCAAGTCTACAAAAAGTTTACTGTCCCACTGACGACAAGAGCGACTGTCTCATGCAACGTGAAATGACACAGGTACATAATCACTAGCGACTTGACGGGGTTCCGGCGATGTCAACGCACATTATTTTGGGGACGAACTCAGTCACTGTTAGAGAGAGTGGCAATGCGTGGAGTGGAATGAACTTCATGAATTTCCACGGGCGAAGTTTCGTGAGCCTGAGTATCCTTGGTTCGATTCCGATTCCGGCGCGAAGCAAAGGGCCTGAAACGGTTTTGAGCTTCGGATCTGAGCTTTTTCTGGCAAACACTTTGAACATGTCCTTTTTTATTACAATAAACCAAATAGCTTGGCGTGGCGGGCAATTCTCACGAGAATGTTTAGTAGCACACCGCAGGCATGATTTGATCACTGCAATTGCTTGCCTGCGCGGCGCACGTGTCTGAGAGCCTGGCGGCAGCAGCGCGGCCGGGTGCAAGGGCTGTTTACTGCTCCGTGCAGCTCGCCTGGCGAGCCGGTTAACCTGACACACTGCTGGCGAAGTTTCAAATGATTCCTGAGCAAAGTCAAGTGTGTCCTGCCGATCCATTATTCTATCACTTGTTGAAGGGAGGGAGTTACTAGTTTCAAAATCTGTTCCCTTATACGAACATCAGAAACATTCTGTGCAATTGCATCACATACCATAGTATCTGAATAAGGGAGTCCACATTGACACTCAAAAGCACAATCCCTACTAAGGCCATGCAAGGTTGCAACCCACTCCTGATTAGTCTGACCTGCCGTACGTTTTGTACGAAAGAAGGTATACTGTTTGGCAACTACACTGACTGATTCTTTGAAATGTGCATCTAAGGCAGACAAAATTTCTTCGTAGGACAGAGTTGCTATGTCGCATCGGGGAAATAATTTGACTATCACACGGTACGTTTGAACCCCGACGGATGAAAGGAGAAAAGGCTGCCGCTCATTACCTTGAATTCTGTAGGCGGCAAGATGGAATCCAAATTGGCGTGACCACTACATCCAGCTTTTCAGTGCAGCATCAAAAGGTTGAAAAGTGGGTGCAACAGCGTGTTGTGGCTGCGTTAGCGGTGGAGCGGCTGCTGCCGCATCATTTTGCATCGCACGTTGACCCTGGATGAGCTGTCCAAGGGCATCCAGTAAGGCCTGCGTCTGCTGATACTGTAAGCGATAAAATTCTGACACTGCATCTGGAGATTGTGGCGAAGCCATTACACAAGTAAATCAGGGCAATATCGATAAGAGCACGGTTGTGCCTCATCGCCAATGTTGTGGTTGGCAGTAGAGCCAACAAAGTGTTACTAGAGGAGGCCGAAAGGCACGCGTTTTAGCTCATGCAGGCTGGCGTGAGGTCTGGAACAGGACAAGGAAATTAGAATTTAGAAAAGCAGACGTAGCTGGTGGAATACTTAACTTTAATCCATTAATGATGAATGTCGCTCTTGACGTTACATAGTTCACAATATCAATAGTAACTGATAATGGCGCCTTGCTAGGTCGTAGCAAATAACGTAGCTGAAGGCTATGCTAACTATCGTCTCGGCAAATGAGAGCGTATTTAGTCAGTGAACCATCACTAGCAAAGTCGGTTGTACAACTGGGGCGAGTGCTAGGAAGTCTCTCTAGACCTGCCATGTGGCGGCACTCGCTCTGCAATCATTGATAGTGGCAACACGCGGGTACGACGTATACTACTGGACTGCGGCCGATTTAAAGGCTACCACCTAGCAAGTGTGGTGTCTGGCGGTTACACAAGAACTGCTCTCATTAATAAACTGTCACAACCCCCATATAGTACTAGGGACAGAAAGTTGGCTGAAACCAGACGTAAACAGTAATGAAATCCTAAACTCTGATTGGTATGTATACCGCAGAGACAGGCTGGATAGTGAAAGGGGAGGTGTGTTTGTAGCGATAAAAAGTGATATAGTATCGAAGGAAATTGTCAGAGATCCGAGATGTGAAATAATTTGGGTGAAGGTCACGGTTAAAGCAGGCCCAGACATGGTAATTGGATGTCTTTGTAGGCCCCCTGGCTCAGCAGCTGTTGTGGCTGAGCACCTGAAGGATAATTTGGAAAATATTTCGTGTAGATTTCCCCACCATGTTATAGTTCTGGGAGGAGATTTTAATCCACCGGATATAGACTAGGAGACTCAAACATTCATAATGGGTGGTGGGGACAAAGAATCCAGTGAAATTTTTTGAAGTGCAAGACCACCTTTAGCAGTTAAACAGAGAACCGACTCGTAGCGATAACATATTAGACCTTCTGCTGACAAACAGACCTGATCTATTTGAAACAGTTAACGCAAAACAGGGAATAAGCGATCATAAAGTGGTTATTGCATCGATGATTTCAGCTGTAAATAGAAATATTAAAAAAGGTAGGAAGATTTTTATGTTTAGCAAAAGTGAGAAAAAGCAGATTACAGAGTACCTGACGGCTCAACACAAAAGTTTTGTCTCAAGTACAGATAGTGTTGAGGATCAGTGGACAAAGTTCAAAACCATCGTACAGTATGCGTTAGATGAGTACGTCCCAAGCATGATTGTAAGAGATGGAAAACTGCCACCATGGTACAACAACCAAGATAGAAAACTGCTGCGGAAGCAAAGGGAACTTCACAGCAAACATTAACAAAGCCAAAGCCTTGCAGACAAACAAAAATTACGTGAAGCGAAATGTAGTGTGAGGAGGGCTATGTGAGAGACGTTCAATGAATTTGAAAGTAAAGTTCTATGTACTGACTTGGCAGAAAATCCTAAGAAATTTTGGTCTTACGTCAAAGTGGTAGGTGGATCAAAACAAAATGTCCAGACACACTGTGACCAAAATGGTACTGAAACAGAGGATGACAGACTAAAGGCTGAAATACTAAATGTCTTTTTCCAAAGCTGTTTCAGAAAGGAAGACTGCACTGTAGTTTCTTCTCTAGATTGTCGCACAGATGACAAAATGGTAGATATCGAAATAGACGACAGAGGGATAGAGAAACAATTAAAATCGCTCAAAAGAGGAAAGGCAGCTGGACCTGATGGGATACCAGTTCAATTTTACACAGAGTACGTGAAGGAACTTGCCCCCCTTCTTGCAGCGGTGTACCGTAGGTCTCTAGTAGAGCGTAGTGTTCCAAAGGATTGGAAAAGGGCATAGGTCATCCCCATTTTCAAGAAGGGACATCGAACAGATGTGCAGAACTATAGACCTATATCTCTTAACGTCAATCAGATATAGAATTTTGGAACACGTATTATGCTCGAGTACAATGACTTTTCTGGAGACTAGAAATCTGCTCTGTAGGAATCAGCATGGGTTTCGAAAAAGACGGTCGTGTGAAACCCAGCTCGTGCTACTCGTCCACGAGACTCAGAGGGCCATAGACATGGGTTCACAGGTAGATGTCGTGTTTCTTGACTTTCGCAAGGCGTTTGACACAGTTCCCCACAGTCGTTTAACGAACAAAGTAAGAGCATACGGACTATCAGATCAATTGTGTGATTGGATTGAGGAGTTCCTAGATAACAGAACGCAGCACGTTATTCTCAATGGAGAGAAGTCTTCCGAAGTGAGAGTGATTTCAGGTGTGCCGCAGGGGAGTGTCATAGGACCGTTGCTATTCACAATATACAGAAATGGAATGATCATATGAAGTTGATCGTCTATAAAGCAGATGCCAGACTGAGATTCATTGGAAGAATCCTAAGGAAATGTAATATGGAAACAAAGGAAGTAGCTTACAGTACGCTTGTTCGCCCAATGCTTGAATACTGCTCAGCAGTGTGGGATCCGTGCCAGATAGGGTTGATAAGGAGATAGAGAAGATCCAACGGAGAGTAGTGCGCTTCATTACAGGATCATTTAGTAATCGCGAAAGCGTTATGGAGATGATAGATAAACTCCAGTGGAAGACTCTGCAGGAGAGATGCTCAGTAGCTTGGTACGGGCTTTTGTTAAAGTTTCGAGAACATACCTTCACTGAAGAGTCAAGCAGTATATTGCTCCCTCCTACATATATCTCGCGAAGAGACCCTGAGGATAAAATCAGAGAAATTAGAGCCCACACAGAAGCATACTGACAGTCCTTCTTTCCAAGAACAATACGAGACTGGAATAGAAGGGAGAACCGATAGAGGTACTCAAGGTACCCTCTGCCACACACTGTCAGGTGGCTTGCGTAGTATGGATGTAGATGTAGATAAATCATCCCATCTAGCTTATCATTAAGAATAATCTCACTTCTCAATCATCATCAGTCCCCTCAGCCTCACAAATCATAGAATTATCATCAACTTCCTCAACCTCAGCACTACAGTTAATGCTCTCTTTTCTCTGTGGCACCAAATCACCAGACTCATTGGTTTCAACATTTCAACATCAGAACAAACAGATTCACTCACACATCCCATACCTTCATTACTCATCAGATTATTTAGACCATAAAGATCATTATCATTAACACTTTCACCCTCCCTTCCCTACATTCTTAATATTCTCCTGACTATAAATTATCAAAATTTTATGCATCCAGTCTGCATTGATAACTTTTCCCAGTTTCTAAATCTTTTCTATTGTCTTCATCAGATTTCATTGATCTCCAAATTTCTATCAAAACATAATCTACCCACCTGATGACTCCCCTTGGTATTTAATCTGTGGGATTTCACATTGCTTTCTCTGGTCATATAGTGTCTTACCTGATTTTGGAGATTTTCTCTTGTCTCAAAGTAACAGGCACCTGTTGAGGTGACCTTCACTTTTCCTAGTTACTCTCTCTCACACTTTCTTTCTCCCATGGTCTTTGCCTATTATTTGTTTCTGTTTCTGTCTCCACTCCATTGATTATCCCTTCTGTTCCTCCACCATGATTATCATTTCTGAAGTTATTTCCATCTCTCCTCCTGTAGTCATCATGACTATTACTGTGTTTCCATCCATTTAGTTGATATCTGTTAGTCCTACTAAAGTTCGTGTTCTGATTTCTATTTCATTGTAAGTCTGTTGAGTTTGTCCACTATTTTTGTATTTCCTCTACAGATTCATCTGGTCCATACATAAATCCCCATTGTACTCAAGTTTTAAGTCTTCTTTTCGAGGTGTCAGTCTGAGTGAGTTCATCAAATAGTTTGTTTAAATGAATTAGTCTCCTAAGTTATTTTTCACAAAATGATTTCATGCTTTCCTACCCCTCTGTCTAAATCACCTGTTCAAAAATTCACTCTTTATTCTTGTTTGCTCTGTTTCAGACCAAACATGATTTGTAAAACACCTCTCAGATTCATCATAAGGCATTTCAGTATTAATATTCTGAATTGCCCATGATGGAGCCTCCCCATTCAAACATTTCTCTACAAATTTGATTTTTAAATGATCATCCGTACCACTTACAAAGTTGTCCCTACATTGGTGTAAAAGATCAACAAAGCTGTATCTACATTGGTGTAAAAAACTGACAGGGTGAATTTTACTGTCACCTAGCAATTGCTTAATTGAAATGTTATCCCACATACCAGCAAAATTATTTCTAAATTTTTTAGTTACAAAATTCTCCAGCAAGTCTGTAAATTTCTTGTTCATATTATTCATTTCACTTCTGCTTGCATCTGTATTGGTAGTTTTCTTAATTAGTGACTTTGGAGTCTAACTGGAGAACTATCATGTGAAAACCTGCCTTTTGCCAGAACACTGATGATGATGGTGAGTCTAACTCTGAGACTCTGTTATTACAATGGCCTTGTAATTTTTTGAATTTAAATCTTGTTTCTGATTTATTGTTATTTATTACCTGTTTTAATTGAACACAGTTATCTGCATTTTTCTGAACAACTTTGAAACTTTTTGGTACGGCAGTTTCCATGTTGAGTTCTGTTTTGGGAGCACCAACTGTGACTTCCAGCAGATCCAACTCGAGCATTAACTTGTTTCCAATCTGTTTCTACTTCATTTTTAAGCTTTGTTATCTCCTCTTCATTTTTAGTTACTCTTGTATTACTGTTTTCCAGTTGTGTTTTAAGCTCCTTAAGGTATTGTTTGTTTCAGCAATTTGGCCACCTAAGGTACTATTTCATGTATTAGCTGTTTCTGTAATTCTGCGCCGGCAGCAGTGGCCGAGCAGTTCTAGGTGCTACAGTCCGGAACCGCGCGACCGCTACGGTCGCAGGTTCAAATCCTGCTTCGGGCATGGATGTGTGTGAAGTCCTTAGGTTAGTTAGGTTTAAGTAGTTCTAAGTTCTAGGGGACAGATGACTGCAGCAGTTAAGTCCCATAGTGCTCAGAGCTATTTGAACCCTTTTTTTTTTTTTTTTTTTTTTTTGTAATTCTGCCACCTAAAGTAGCATTACTTCGGCAATTCTTTTACCTAAAGTATTAGTTGTTTCAGTAATTCTGCCACTTAAAGCTTCAGCTGTTTCAGTAATCCTGTCAATTACATTCTTGATTTCAGGTATTAACCTCGACAATAGTTCTAAAATTCCACTGTTTGAGCTTGCAGCTTCAGTTTCGTCGAAACCAAGGAATGGTTAACAAGCACTTACACTAATACTTCCTATTGCTTCATCATCACATATCTTGGCCTGTGCTACCTCACTGTTTACTTTGGTTTCACTTTCATATTCCTCTTTAAACTCGCAACATCTTGTACTACCTGTTCCTGATTTTCTTTTGGTACAAGTCTTAATTATCACCATATTTATGAACAAACACAGTTTTAACACTTTGAATGAGAATTTCAATCTTCAAACTAAAATTCTAGTCATAATACGAAATTTCTGCCGCACAGGAAAAAGAATAAACAGTCAAGGTACTTATCTCAGTTGTCTGCAATGATTTAGTTCCAGGCCGTAAACTTTTTTTGTCCACTTTTTAACTATCATCTCTTTATTCACTTATGTAAATGTATAGTCCATTTCAGATTTCCACGCTGTTGTTTTCTTTTAAATTTTCCACTGTGTCGACTTCCATTATTACATAAATCAACCAGAAACTCAATATTCCGCTAGAGAATTACATGCTTATTGCACAAAAACTGTTACAGAACTGACTCTCTCAAAAACTGGCACACTCAAAAACCATAGCAGACTTGCCCCCATCCCCATGCCTGATTTGCCTCTGCTTGTATTCATTTCGATAATTACAGATGCCATATCCCATTATTACAGACTAAAAATTTAAGGATTACAATCAAAAACTTGTTGGTATTTACAAACTGATAGTACAAAATTAAGTATTATTCATTCCTCCCATTTTACTTGGTTCTTAGTTTTTAGTACTGAAATTCACAAAATAACTTCAGTATCATGTGTTTTACAAAGTTATTTATTTCATGAAAATTATTAGCTGGGAAAGGTTGCTAACATATACATGAGCTCTTTACATAAGTATAAATAAAAACCTAGTTTCACTTATTCTGAAAAGTATTCTGAAATGACAAAATGGGAATTGTTTATGATTTATATTTAAATATAGATTACCAGTGGCCAAACCAAAACTGAGATGTTTTAGCACATGATGAAATTGAAATGAAATTGATGACAGAATATGAAACAGTATAAGAAATTGAGTATTAAAAAATGCCCAGATAAATGAAAGTGAATGCATTATTGTGGCAAAGATAGATACGAAGCCCACGCCTACTACAGTAGTACAAGTTTATATGCCAACTAGCTCTGCAGGTAAAGAAGAAATTGAATCTGTCTTTTGTTTAACTAACATTGATCAACATTTATGAAATTAACTATAAACATCAGCATTACATTTTTTTGTTATTTAGTAACATGAACCATGGACCTTGACGTTGGTGGGGAGGCTTGCGTGCCTCAGCGATACAGATAGCCGTGCAACCACAACGGAGGGGTATCTGTTGAGAGGCCAGACAAATGTGTGGTTCCTGAAGAGGGGCAGCAGCCTTTTCAGTAGTTGCAGGGGCAACAGTCTGGATGATTGACTGATCTGGCCTTGTAACACTAACCAAAACAGCCTTGCTGTGCTGGTACTGCGAACAGCTGAAAGCAAGGGCAAACTACGGCCGTAATTTTTCCCGAGGGCATGCAGCTTTACTGTATGATTAAATGATGATGGCGTCCTCTTGGGTAAAACATTCTGGAGGTAAAATAGTCCCCCATTTGGATCTCCGGGCGGGGACTACTCAAGCGAATGTCATTATCAGGAGAAAGAAAACTGGCATTCTACGGATCGGAGCGTGGAATGTCAGATCCCTTAATCAGGCAGGTAGGTTAGAAAATTTAAAAAGGGAAATGGATAGGTTAAAGTTAGATATAGTGGGAATTAGTGAAGTTCGGTGGCAGGAGGAACAAGACTTCTGGTCAGGTGACTACAGGGTTATAAACACAAAATCAAATAGTGGTAATGCAGGCGTAGGTTTAATAATGAATAGGAAAATAGGAATGTGGGTAAACTACTACAAACACCATAGTGAATGCATTATTGTGGCCAAGATAGATATGAAGCCCACACCTACTACAGTAGTACAAGTTTATATGCCAACTAGCTCTGCAGATGGTGAAGAAATTGAAGAAATGTATGATCAAATAAAAGAAATTATTCAGATAGTGAAGGGAGATGAAAATTTAATAGTCATTGGTGACTGGAATTCGGTAGTAGGAAAAGGGAGAGAAGGAAACGTAGTAGGTGAATATGGACTGGGGCAAAGAAATGAAAGAGGAAGCCGCCTGGTAGAATTTTGCACAGAGCACAACTTAATCATAGCTAACACTTGGTTCAAGAATCATAAAAGAAGGCTATATACATGGAAGAAGCCTGGAGATACTAAAAGGTATCAAATAGATTATATAATGGTAAGACAGAGATTTATGAACCAGGTTTTAAATTGTAAGACATTTCCAGGGGCAGATATGGACTCTGACCACAATCTATTGGTTATGACCTGTAGATTAAAACTGAAGAAACTGCAAAAATGTGGGAATTTAAGGAGATGGGACCTGGATAAACTGACTAAATCAGAGGTTGTACAGAGTTTCAGGGAGAGCATACGGGAGCAATTGACAGGAATGGGGGGAAAGAAATACAGTAGAAGAAGAATGGGTAGCTTTGAGGGATGAAGTAGTGAAGGCAGCAGAGGATCAAGTAGGTAAAAAGACGAGGGCTAGTAGAAATCCTTGGTTAACAGAAGAAATATTGAATTTAATTGATGAAAGGAGAAAATATAAAAATGCAGTAAATGAAGCAGGCAAAAAGGAATACAGACGTCTCAAAAATAAGATCGACAGGAAGTGCAAAATGGCTAAGCAGGGATGGCTAGAGGACAAATTTTAAGGATGTGGAGTCTTATCTCACTAGGGGTAATATAGATACTGCCTACAGGAAAATTAAAGAGACCTTTGGAGATAAGAGAACCACATGTATGAACATCAGGAGCTTAGATGGAAACCCAGTTCTAAGCAAAGAAGGGAAAGCAGAAAGGTGGAAGGAGTATGTAGAGGGTCTATACAAGGGCGATGTACTTGAGGACAATATTATGGAAATGGAAGATGATGTAGATGAAGATGAAAAAAGAGATATGATACTGCGTGAAGAGTTTGACATGCACTGAAAGACCTGAGTTGAAACAAGGCCACCGGAGTAGACAACATTCCATTGGAACTACTGACGGCCTTGGAAGAGCCAGTTCTGACAAAACTCTACCATCTGGTGAGCAAGATGTATGAGACAGGCGAAATACCCTCAGACTTCAAGAAGAATATAATAATTCCAATCCCAAAGAAAGCAGGTGTTGACAGATGTGAAAAATACCGAACTATCAGTTTAATAAGTCACAGCTGCAAAATACTAATGCGAATTCTTTACAGACGAATGGTAAAACTAGTAGAAGCCGACCTCGGGGAAGATCAGTTTGGATTCCGTAGAAATGTTGGAACACGTGAGGCAGTACTGACCCTACGACTTATCTTAGAAGCTAGATTAAGGAAAGGCAAACCTATGTTTCTAGCATTTGTAGACTTAGAGAAATCTTTTGACAATGTTGACTGGAATCCTCTCTTTCAAATTCTGAAGGTGGCAGGGGTAAAATACAAGGAGCGAAAGGCTATTTACAATTTGTACAGAAACCAGATGGCAGTTATAAGGGTCGAGGGACATGAAAGGGAAGCAGTGGTTGGGAAGGGAGTGAGACAGGGTTGTAGTCTCTCCCCGATGTTATTCAATCTGTATATTGAGCAAGCAGTAAAGGGAACAAAAGAAAAATTTGGAGTAGGAATTAAAATCCATAGAGAAGAATTAAAAACTTTGAGGTTCGCCGATGACATCGTAATTCTGTCAGAGACAGCAAAGGACTTGGAAGAGCAGTTGAATGGCATGGATAGTGTCTTGAAAAGAGGATATAAGATGAACATCAACAAAAGCAAAACGAGGATAATGGAATGTAGTCGAATTAAGCCGGGTGATGCTGAGGGAATTAGATTAGGAAATGAGACACTTAAAGTAGTAAAGGAGTTTTGCTATTTGGGGAGCAAAATAACTGATGATGGTAGAAGTAGAGAGGATATAAAATGTAGACTGGCAATGGCAAGGAAAGCGTTTCTGAAGAAGAGAAATTTGTTAACATCGAGTATAGATTTAAGTGTCAGGAAGTCATTTCTGAAAGTATTTGAATAGAGTGTAGCCATGTATGGAAGTGAAACATGGATGATAAATAGTTTGGACAAGAAGAGAATAGTAGCTTTCGAGATGTGGTGCTACAGAAGAATGCTGAAGATTAGATGAGTAGATCACATAACTAATGAGGAAGTATTGTATAGGATTGGAGAGAAGAGAAGTTTGTGTCACAACTTGACCAGAAGAAGGGATCGGTAGGTAGGACATCAAGGAATCACCAATTTAGTATTGGAGGGCAGTGTGGAGGGTAAAAATCGTAGAGGGAGACCAAGAGATGACTACATTAAGCGGATTTGGAAGGATGTGGATTGCAGTGGGTTCTGGGAGATGAAGAAGCTTGCACAGGATAGAGTAGCATGGAGAGCTGCTTCAAACCAGTCTCAGGACTGAAGACAACAACAACAACAACAACAACATAGCAATGAACTGTTAAGCTGTTTGGTATGTGGGATCAGGAGATGTGTGTGTGTTTGTGTGTGTTTGTCTGTATAGTAGAAGGTCAAAGAGAATGTTAGGTATGTGTTCCAGTGTGTTTGTGTGTGTGTGTGTGGGGGGGGGGGGGGGGATGTTTTTTAGTTATTTGGTTTTTCAAGTGTAATGATTCTTTGAAGTTTTTGGAGAATGGGTTATTTTCTAAATCTATTTGTTCATTTAAGTTGGTGTGAGGAGGCTTACTCTTATTGTTCCACGAGATCCATTTTTATTTTGCAAAAACAGACATAATGTCTCTTGGGATAACAGCAATAAGTGATTTTATAAATTTACTTAAAATCCGTCTTGATTGAGGAAAAAAAAAAAAAAGAAAATTGCAATCAAGGCGGATTTTAAGTAACATTATCCATTTTTATTCTTTTGTCTGCAGTGGGTAGGATATGGAGGTTTATTTTGATGTTTGTAACTGAATGACTGTTTTGTGCTAGGTGGGCTGCAAAATTATATTTACCTAAATTTTTTTAACATAGTGCGCCTGTGTGTTCTTTGTATTGAATTTCAAAGTTTCGTCCTGTTTGTCTTATGTAGTAGCAAGAGGAGCTGTTGCAGGTTAATGCATATATACCAGAGTTTTGAAAAGGTGGTTTGGCTGTTTTCATTTTATGAACTTTTTTTCTGTTGGTTGTGTGGTGACTTATTTTGAATTTGTGTGGTTTAAACAGTTTTGCAAGTTGTTGTGATATGTTACTGAGGAATGGCATGGAGATATACTACATGTAGATGTGCTACTGAGGGCCTTGTTGATGCTGTTTGTTTGGTTTCTATCTTTTCACATAATTTGTCAACTTTGGATGGATCATAAGCATTGTTGTTCGCTATTGTTTTTAAAATGTTTAGTGCTTCGGTTTTTACATAGTTTTCAGCATGAATATTGATTACACGGTTGTGTTCTGATCTAAAAAATGCTAATTTATGTTGATTTGAAACTTCCTGGCAGATTAAAACTGTGTGCCCGACTGAGACTCGAACTCGGGACCTTTGCCTTTCGCGGGCAAGTGCTCTACCATCTGAGCTACCGAAGCACGACTCACACCCGGTACTCACAGCTTTACTTCTGCCAGTATCTCGTCTCCTACCTTCCAAACTTTACAGAAGCTCTCCTGCGAACCTTGCAGAACTAACTGATTTGGGTTGCATGATGTGTTGTTTATAATGTCATCTGATGTGGCTAGTTAGAGTCCTTTTTTAGCAAATTAAGTTATGTGTCGTAGAAGTTAATGTTAATTGTGTTCACTACTCTGTCAGAGAATTTGTTGTTTAGCACGTGAGCTATACTGAGAGCTGGTGCACTTCTTAGTTACAATGACAGACAGCTTTTTCTTTTGTTTGGATGACGTTTTTAGTATTTCTTTATCCACAGATTGTTGAACTACATCTAAGAATTTTTCAGGTTGGGATAGCGTAAGATATTTGCTTAATTCTAGGTGCAGCCTGTAGGTGTCTTTGTTGAGTAAGTCTCTGTGTTTATAATGAGATCTGATTTCATTTTTGATCCATGTGATTTCACATGTACTTTTGGCTGCTCATGCTGATTTACATTTGAACACAAAATACAATAAGGAATTAATTTTCTTGGCCTAAACATAACCTGTCATAACAATAAATGATGTTATAAATAACACATCAACACATATTAGCATTTTTTAGATCAGCAGTCAACTGTGTAAACAAAACTCATTCTGAACATGATGTAAAAAGCAAAGAATTAAACATTTTAAAAACAATAGCCCACAACAATGCTTATGACCCATCCATAGTTGACAAATTATGTGAAAAGATAAAAACCATATAAACAGCATCAGCAGCATAGCCATCAATAGCAAATGAAGTTAAATACATCTCCATGTAATTCCTCAGTAACATCTCATACCAACTCGCAAAACTGTTTGAACCACAGAGAATCAAAATAAGTTACCACACAACCAACAGAATAAAAAAAATGTAGTTCATAACACCAAAACAGCCAAATCACCTTTTCAAAAACCTGGCATACATAAATTAACCTGTGACAGCTTTTCCTGCTACTATGTAGGACAAACAGGATGAAACTTTGTAATTCGGTACAAAGAACACACAGATGCACTACATTTTAAAAAATTTAAGTAGATTTAGTTTTGTCGCCTGCCTGGCATAAAATATTAAAGTTACAAACATCAAAATAAATCTCCATATCCTACCCATTGCAGACAAAGGAATAAAAATGGGTCTTCTGGAACAATCAGATATTTTTGCTCATAAGAATAAGGCTCCCCACACCATTTTAAATGAACAAACAGATTTAGGAAATAAACCATTCTTCCAAAATTACACTGAGAGGGAGCAGGTGGGGGGGGGGGGGGGGGGGGGGGGAGAGAGAGATCCTTTCCCCTCCTCTCTCTCTCTCACTCGCTTTCCCTCTCCCTCATTGGCACACCTACTCAACACTCTCTTTGGCCTTCTACTACACACACACACACAAAATCTCCTCCTCCCACATATTAACCAGCTTAACAGTTCATTATTAAATAACACAAAAATGTAGTGCTGTGATATTTACTGTTAATTTCATAAATGTTGATCAATGTTAGTTAAACAAAAGACAAATGAAATGCCAGTCGAAATTGCAGTGCTAAAATTGTAGTTATATTATCTTCCCAACTTCATAGTCATTGTTTAATAGATTTTATAATATTACACTGCCTCGCTGAGTGAAAGGCAGGCGGTTAAATACATGATAGGGTAAGTCGCTATTGGCCCCTGGGACGACATGCTCCACAGTGGCGCCCTCACATTATACGCGAGCCAGGAGCACGTGCAGCCATGGCTTACAGCACAATGGAGGAAGGGATGTCCGAGATGTCCAGGATGGCCAACCCAGAGGGAAGGGCAGCGGAGGGAGCCGCCGATCCACCTGGGGGCAGGTAGGGCCCGTGGCAGGATCACGGGGAGGCAGCAAGGGGGGGGGGGGGGGGGTGGCAGTGGCGGTGACTCGAGGACCACGTTTGTTTCCGAAGCAGGTAGCAGACGAGGAGCAGGCGGTGACAGCGGAAGTCCCGCAGGGGTAAGTGGCGGAGCTGGTTATGATGGCAGCCCTCCAACCCTTTCGACGTCTGCACTGACATCACATGCCACTCGTGGGCTGCGGCGACCACGGCAGGCGTCCAGCTCGCCTTGCTCCCGTACACATGGGTCCACACGGCCGCACCAGGGTTGTAGTGCTGAGAGGGCCGGGAGCGAGGACAGGAGGGGGACGGTATCCGCAAATGGAGCAGGGTACACAGCTGTCCTCCATGGAGGAACTCCGCAGGACTACATCCGTCATTCAGCGAGGTGTAATAGGTGCTCAAGAACGGTGTGAGGGCCTACGTGGTTGGAGATGTTTCAACGGCCTGCATCGACTGTTGTTTAAATATTTGGACAAGCCACGCCTTTGGAGGAAGGTTGGAAAGGTGGGCTATGGATATGTTTGATACCGTTGGCCTGATAGATGTCACTGAAGGAGAATGCTGTGAATGGGGGTCATTATAGGAGACCAATGTGTGAGGCAGGTCCTCAATGGCGAGAACCTTTGTGAGGTCCTGAGTGTGGCCTCCTTGGTGGTGGACATCATGCAGACGACATGGGTGTTCGGAGTAGGCATCAATGACAGGTAACCACATGGACCCCAAAAACGGGCCTGCAAAATTGAGACTGATGCAATCCCAGGGCCGGCGAGGCACAGGACAGGGTGTGAATGACTGAGGGGGGGTCTTGCCTGGTGACGCCTACATACAGTGCACGAGCGGACTAGGTGGTCAATATCGCCATCGATGCCTGGCCAATACACGTGCCGGCGAGCCAAAAGTTTCATGCCGGACATACCCCAGTGCCTGTGGTGTAACAAACTGAGCACTTGATGCCGCAAATCCGGAGGGGTGACCACCTGAAGAGCACCCGACTCCTTGGCCAACAGGAGGACATCATCAACCACGGAGAGCCTGTGGGACTGGTGGCGCCAGGGGCTGAAGTCAGTCCGCATCCGACGAGTAATATAGGTGGGACACATGTGGACCACTTAGCAGAGAGCCTGCCGCAAGATAGGGTCACGGCGTCTAACTGTGGCAATGTGAGCAGCCATAAGAGGCAGACCGTCCAGCGCATCCTCGTGGACGCAGAGGATCTCCTGTCGGTCAAAAGCAAGATCAGGGCCTGCTGAGAGACATGACAAGATGCCCACATTAGCATGTTGGGGGGTGGCTTATACTGGATGGTGTAAGCGTAATTCCGTAAAAATAACGCCCAGTGCTGAGGATGTTGAGCCATTCACTTTGGAAGGTGAGAGTAGGGTCCGAAAATTGTAACTAAGGGTTTATGGTCCATCAGGAGGGTGAACTTTGCCCCAAAGAGATAGGTGTGAAATTTTTGGATGGCGAACACTGTCACCATTACCTCCTTTTCAATCTGGGAGTAGTTCTTTGTGCTGGGGTCAATGTCTTAAATGCATGAGTGATGGGCTGTTCTGAGCCAACGGCATTCCGATGCGCGAGGACGGCCCCAATGCCGTATGCTGACGCATCAGCCGTCACAACCAAGGGGCGGTCCGGAGAGAAGGGAAAAGGGAAGGGCCGGACTTCTGCTTTGCCTTTAAACAGAGAAGCCTGGTCACAGGCAGGAGTCCAGTCAAAAGGTACACCTTTGCGACGCAAGCGATTGGGGGGTTGAGCAATGGAGGCAGCCTAGCGTAAGAACTTTAAGTAATAAGTAACCATGCCCAAAAACACCTGACATTCAGACAAGTCCTTGGGGCGAGGAAGGGCCTCAATGGCCACTACATTACGATCCGAAGGGCAGATGCCATCCGTTTTAAGCCAGTGGCCTAAGTATTCCACTTCCGGTTGAAAAAAAACAACACTTGTCCAGCCGACAGCGTAAACCTGCAGATTGCAGAGTGTGAAATAAGGCGCTGAGGTTTTGCAGATGTTCCTGGCAGGAACTCCCAGTGACCAAGATGTCATCCAGATCCAGCTGAGAGGTGACCACATGGTAGTGTTGTGAATAATAGTTCGTCAGCAAGGGGCATATCTCCTGGAAAGAGAGAGCCACAATATCAGGCAGTGGTGCGAACTTGCAAAGAAGAAAGAGCGTGTCTGGGGAGGCCCAAGACAAAAACAACAATGGCTGCAAGGAGTCATCCGTGGCTTGAAAAGCCATGAATTGTTGTTCCAGCCAATGTAAGTATGTTTCCCAGTCTTCTTTAGTGTCATTAAATGGGGTGAACGATGGTGGACGTGGGAAAGCATCGGACACCTGAGGACTCGGATGCTGTTGTGGTAGTGCGTCCCTTGCATCAACTTTGTCCGTTAGCAACCGCAGTGACTGTCCTAAGATGTGTAACTGGAGCTGCTGCTGCATGAGCTGCTGGTCTTGCCCCAGAAGACAGACCAACTTTGCCTCCTTGCTAACAACTACCACCATTTACCTCATTGCCAAAATGACGTAACTGCGACTGTTGCGGTCATGGTGTGTCTGTGAACGAAAGCGCAGAGGGACCAAATGGGAGCGGCCCGCAAACAAACAAGATTAACGAATGGGAAAGGATGGACATGCACAACAACAGATGACCGAGCAAGGCACCAAGAACAACATGCAAGAAGCAATGGGGTCACAAGCAAATGCCTCACAAAATCAACAACATCCACTAGTACATGGAAATAAGCAAAGTAAACATGATATCTGTAAGCGAGATATTGAGGGACTCATGCGAATAACAGACTGCCATGCTGAATGAGAGGCAGGTGCTTAAATACATGATAGGGTACGTTGCTATTGGCCGCTGGGATCACGTGCTCCACAGTAGCACCCTCACATTATACGTGAGCCTGGAGCGCACGCAGCCAGTGTACTAAATTTCATATCCTATGTACCTTCAGATTGCCTACAAAGTCAGTAATGTATTCTTCGTACTTTACTGTCTATGCACAATAAGTAAAATTTGTTACTTTCTATGCTTCATGATGTTGCAGTTTTAATGCTGTATATGTGTGTGTGTGTGTGTGTGTGTGTGTGTGTGTGTGTGTGTGTGTGTGCGTGTGCGTGCATGCGCGCGCGCGCGCGCGATTGTCCGCGTTTGCGTTTGAGCCAAAGTTTGATATTCCACACATTAATGCACATATGAACATATGAGGGTTTTTTTGTATTGCATGTGTTCATATGATGCATTTCCTCCGAACTTATCAGTTTCTCATATTTTAGTGCATTGTTGGGCTTACAAAATACACACAAATCAGTATTATTTAACCACTAACTTCTGTTTTTCAAATAAAATTAATTAACTTGTAACCTACAAAATTGAACATTTAAATGTGTGTTATAAGTGTACTTACTTGGTTGTCATCTCTTCTTCCTCAGTAGTGGTCTCAAACTGAAAAAAGTTAGGATATTCTAATTATGTTCAACACAATGAATGCAACACCATGAAGTTTCAGATTAGTGTACACATTTATTTTTTTCAGTACACTATTGAGCAATGACCAGTCTTTAAAAATTGGAAATACTTTACTTATCAGTTCACCAGTGCCTGTTTAATTTCCATATACAACATCATCATCAATCAGTCAAGTACAGTACCCTTATGTCTGGACATTATAAAGGAAAGCAACACTCAGCAGTAGCTCGTAGAACCTATTCAGCATTGTTGTCTTTACTAATTTTGTTTGCCACTTAACACTACTTTATAATTCACCAAGATGGCTACCTACACTGTCCAAGTAATTATCCACTAACCAAAATTCTTTAGTTGAAAATGACACAATGTGACAGTAGTTTGTGCACATATGTGTTCTGGTGTATAGGTATTATTGTGTATGACCTATGAACAGAGGAATCACTTGCTTTACTTCATAGTAGTGTTATGCCGATTACTGAGCCTGTACTTCTGAATTTTAAAATTTTTCTGGTGAACTGAATGTTCAAACAAATTTTGGGCTTGCAGCCCGTCTTCATTCAGTGTATCCCACAATATTTCAACTGGACGCCTGTCGGTCATCCTCAGGTGAGTCATTGAAGACTGACAAAAACTTCCTTTGTTGTGCAGTGTATAGTGCGCTGAGAGTATTCCATGTACATATCAGAATCAAGTTCACAGTTGGATCAAACTTCTTGACGGCAGTGCCCTTGCTGGTGGAACCATGGAACTCAGCTGTCTTCTACATTAGCACTCGATGCGGCTGTTGATTCACTCTGTCAGTGTCAATTACAGGAAATTTATATGCCTCCACAGTGAAGTCCCTACTTCCATGCGAAGGTGCCATGTTCAAAATTTTTGCTAATTATGCAAATTCTTAATTAGGGACTTAATTCAATAATGAAGAGTGGTATATGTCTCAGAAAATTGAGGGCAATCTAAGTATATCAGCTCTTGCTACAAACAAGCACAGTGGCTCAGATGTCAAATTTGGGTGTTGTCAGACTTTCATTGTAAAAGTTAATTAGCTTTCGGTAAAATGAAAGTGGTTACTGGAAAAAATGAACCTGGCTTTTTAGTGGATAGTTCCAATCCTCTCATGTCTACTGATTATCTGTCACTATTTTAGTAGTCACATGCTAATGGGGCAGCTTCAGTTACTAACTTATCTCAAAGGAATTTGTTGAACTGAAAACTAACAATGCTATTGCAATTAGCAAGTTGAAACACACAATAAGATTACATAAAATATTACAGAAATAAGCCCGCATCTCGTGGTCGTGCGGTAGCGTTCTCGCTTCCCACGCCCGGGTTCGATTCCAGGCGGGGTCAGGGATTTTCTCTGCCTTGTGATGGCTGGGTGTTGTGTGCTGTCCTTAGGTTAGTTAGGTTTAAGTAGTTCTAAGTTCTAGGGGACTGATGACCATAGATGTTAAGTCCCATAGTGCTCAGAGCCATTTGAACCATTACAGAAATAAAAATGTAGCAATTTTGAGTGTAAACTGCATATTATGTGCATAAATAAGAGTCAGATGTGAAAAACAAAGAAAAATTTAGTTATTTGCCTGGAATAGAATAATGGCAGGTGGAGTAAGTCCACTTTGACATGATTCAATGTGTGTAAAATTTATTTTGTTTTTCAGACACTTCCACTTCTGCAAACACCACTTCCAGTTTCTCTTTGTTGCTTCCATCGGTTGCTAGTTACCTTCAGGATACTTTGGAGCCATGAAATTGGCCAGGGAAATGTGTACATACCATCAACAATATTTTATGATGGAAGTATCAATTATTTCAGCATTGATCGCCTTGGAGGTGTTTTGTCTCACCTCAACAAAACACTGCGAGCGGATCTGTCAAGAGTTCTTGGTGAAGAACACAGAGTTGTTGCCAGCATACCTCTTGTTGCACCAGAACGTGCCGGAGCAACAGGTATGTGGTACCTCTTTCCTTTTGTTATTGTAATCCTAAAGAGATATTGTGAACTGTTGTTAAGTTGCAATTGTCAGGGATGAGTATTTGAGGGAGCAGTTATCAGGTTCGAATTTTAATTGGGGCTGTAATTTTGTGCATATTTTATTCTCTTGTGATGGGCAGATGCCCCTTGGAATGCGATCTTAGATGTCAGCATGGCAAGCTCAAACATCCATTAGAGTTTCCATGAGACACATTTCTAGGCCCTCTGGACAAGGGGAGCTCACTTTGAACATAGCTGGGAGCTCTAGGCTGGACTCGCCTAATCCATGTAAAAGTTGGCTGTCGGAGAGATTAACAGTGCATGCAGAATGTCATACTTGTGTCTGATAGGCTCGCAGTGATATCAGGTAATCTCCGTGTCAGTTTTTGGGATGCTAAATGTGAGAAGCCCAATTAGGAGGCAGCACTGGCAGAGAAGTGCTGTTGGTGAAAGAAAATGAATGAACAATGAAAAGAATGTATTTGAGTCAAAAGACAATCATTATGCTTCTCAGGCTAGTTGGCTGAGAGGCCTTAATGTTTAATAGGTTCAGGATTGTTGGAAGTCATTGGCCAAGAGTTCTGTGCGTAGAAAATGAGTTGCAGATCCTCTGAAGTTATGGTGATGTTTGATAGCACTGCACGTTTCTGATGTCAGAAGTTAGCCATCCATAATGATCAACAAAGTTATGCCAGCAGTACATAAATTTACAGCAATTCACAAGTTCTGATTAACTTTTTCCAATTTTTGTAGTTGAGTGAAGTTGGCTTTGGAGATAAACTGAATAATTTTTTTTCTATATCTTTTGATATGGCTTTTGCTGTGATTCATCAAGTTTGTAACTTTTTGAACAGTTGTCTTTGTTTAGAGGTTCCTGTGGAAGTTAAAAAGAAAGCTGGTGAAGATGGCACATGGACTGTTAGCTGTGTGTCTTTTCCAGTCCAGTGATTAGATCTTGCATCTTTCATAGATTATTACAGAGCTTGTATCTTTGGAACAGTAATGAAGATTGTTTAACAATGTTTTATGAGTCAAAGAAATGCTAACAAACCTAATCAAAACTCTTTAACAAGTGTTGGACACAAGTGCTAAAAGAACTGAATTGGACATCACTTGCATACAGACACCAATTAACCCATAAAAACGTATTTACAAGGTTTAAAGAACCAGTATTAAGTGAAGAACCTGAGATATACTTGTCCACTACATATCACTCCCATAGAGACTGTTAAGACAGGATTAGACTAATTACAGTGTACCCAGGAGCATTTATGCAGTCATTTCATTAGCACTTGATATGCAAGGCAAAGAAACTCACGTGTGGTACAAAGCTAAATACCTTCTGGTTCCTCTCTGTAGCAATTTGTAGCATACATACGCAGATATAGGCACAGGAATGATGCACACATTGCCATGAAATTTGGAAGGAGAAGGAAAACAACATTTTGCTATAACTTTTGAGACTACGTCAGACACAACAGGAATTCCCATTATTTGAAATGGACCCTATTAATTTCAAATTTATGCATTGTTCTGCTTCACACTGTGTTTTCCTGGTGGTTTCTTCATGATTTGTTCTATGTTTAATGCTGAATTTTGTACAACCCGAGAGGCATGTAGTAAATAAAAGTGTTCAAAGCATTAAATTATTTGTAGGCCCTCATCACTTCAGTGCTTTACACATCATTCAGTAGTTTCACTGGACAAAAAAATTCTAGGATTTCCAAGAAATGACTTTCCATTGCAAAGCTAGTGTGAGTGAGTTACCTTTTTACATCAGTGTCATTTGTCAAACAATTTTTAAGTGATTAGATTCCTTCCTTGAGGAAATAAGCAACAGATCCCATAAATCTCTCGTTTACTGTAAAATCCTTATCAGCCACAAATTCCTTTAGCTGTGGTAATGGCAGATAAAGTCAGATGAGGTTAAATATGGTACGTGACCCAGAAAAGCATTGCTCTTCATTATCTCACATGCCAGAGTCCCTTCTTGGGTAGATGCAATGTCTTGATGAAAGATTGCTTTTCTATGTGGTTCAGATTTCTTCTCATATACTTTTTCATGCAGTTGGCATATAAGTTGTGTATAGTATTCACCAGATATCATTTTATTCTTTTCAAGTTAATCAGTGAGAAGATTCCATTTGAATCCCACAAAACTCAGTCATTGTTTCTGACAAATGGAATAGTTTTAATTGGCTTTGATGGACTGCCATTGGCTTCCACTTACTGTTCTGGTTGCTGTTGTGTTTTTGTTGTGAAGTAATAGCTCCATATCTATCCACTGTAGCAAATTACTGCACAAAATCAGCTGGATTGTTTTTGAAACACTGCAAATATAATTGAGAATTTCATTTTTTGCAGACACTTTTAATCAGCATTACCAAATATGACATCTTTCTTGCATTAAGCTTTCTCATAGTTAAGTATTTGTGAAAACATGTATCATTCTATGTCTTCTGATATGTCTATTGTGCCAGCTATATCATAGACTGCTAATTGCTGATTTTCCACAGAAGTATTGTGTACTTTCTTGATGTTTTCTATATTTTTTTATTTGTGAGATATCCTTCACATGAATCCTCTTCAGGAGAAGTATGCCCACATTTGATTTAACTGTTGCAAATGAAAGAGTAGACTTTAGTAAAAAATTTCCATATTTTGGTGGACTCAGCTAGCTGTTAGCAATCTCTCACTGTGATGTGCAATGATTCAGTTTTATAATTATAGACGTCTTTTCTGTGAGAAAATGACCATAAGCTGACCATTTACATGATTTCTTAAGGGTTTTTTCCTGCCCACCCATATGCAAGCAGTGATTTGTGTGTAACTGTGTTCAGTATGTTACACACACACACACACACACACACACACCATCCTACTAAACATTCAAAATTTTCTATTCAGTTGTGTACAGGGTGTAGCAGATAGGTACAGCCTAACTTTCAGGACACATTCCTAATGCATGAAAAAAGAAAATACATTATGTTGATAATTTTCAGTATAGGTCTATCCATGTGCAACTGAATCAAACTAGTTTTTTCATACCGAATGTGTTTATGTGTTGAAAGGCATGAACACCTTCTTTATTCATTTGCACATGGACAGATCTTACCTGAAAATTATCCACATAATCCTTTATGCAACTTAGGGCAACAGTATAACAGACTAGACATGGATCCAAAATTTTTTTAATTTCCATATGGCCTTAACAATCATACTTTTGAGTGATATTGGGAAATAATTAAAGATCTTTAGCTTTGACCAACATGTTTCAGGCAAAGAAAATTTTCGGTGTGTGGAGCAGTAAAATTTCCCGTTGAACGCAATTAAGATGTGCATCAATCCCCATAAGTAAACAGGCCTGTTAGGCTGTAGGTGTACATATTATTTCTCCATCACCTCCCTAGTTAATAATTTATTTCTTACTGGACAGAGGTGTCTTATGATTTGCCAAGTGAACTAAAACAGTGGACTTACATTTGCGAGAAATGCGGTCCAAATTCCTTCCCATTTACACAAACATTTTGTTTTTTGGGTTTTCCTAAGTTATAACAGGTGGCTTATCTGCTTTCCAATCCTTCTCAGATTTGTGCTTCTGTCCAGCGACTTCAACACCACCACCATATGTAACTTCTCTTTGTCTATAGTTTCGAACTGAGGTTGTAGGGGCTGGGTTTGTTCTGGCTTATAATTTGGTGCATATCTTGCATTACCACATGTTTTGGCAGTTCATAACATTGTGACTCTTGTCTCCTGTACGTATTTTATGATGCAGCTGTCAGCCATAAACATATTTTTGTGTATTTAACCAATTTTCTTTTATGCTGCATTGCAAGTTGATGATTTCATGATATTTCTCTTCCCACTTAGCAGTAGCTGGGAGAAGTTCTGCTCCATTACAATCACGATTCTCAGAAGGAAATTCGCCCTTCATGATACCAGCTCTAGCACGACTCATAACTCACCAGCAAACTGCTTCAGGGCCAGCACTTACAGACAGAATGCCAGTGTTATTTACAAGAGAGCAAGAGAGTCTTAATGTTTCCAGGGGTAATGGAAATGCTAACCCAATGGAATCATTAATTGAACTGCTGGATGGATTAGTCCTCTTTTATCATCTTGGAGCCCATAAGCAAATAGTGAAGGTAAGATTTCAGTCAAGCTTCAGAATGAATCTGCAGTTCTTGGTTCTTATTTGTGGTGTCCTTTGACTTAACATTACATAAGTGCAACTTCTGTAACTATCTTCATGCTTTGTTTACTCTAGTCTACCCAAAATACATTTAATTTGTTCATGAAATGAAGTTACATGAGGAATATGAAATACCCGTCATTTGCTCTAACAGCAAACTTGTATTATCATTACCGTTAGGGAAAAAATCATGCACTACTTTCCTCCTCTTGTCAGTCATATGTAGTGAATTAGTCCAACAATTATGGTTTGTGAAATGAAACGAGAAACAAAATATTACTTATTGCATTAGACTTACTTTTGTAGATTTTTGCATTAAAGTGCTGCAAATAACCAGATAGAAAAAGAAGTGTAGCAGGTGCTTTCATTGCCGTGCACCTTTTTCAGGTAGGGCCTTTGTGCTCCATGAGGCTGGATCATATTTTCCAAATTAGATCTTTTCCTTTGTCTTCTATCCGTCCCCTCTAGTGTTGTTCCGTTGTACAAAAAACAAGTTTTCGCCGTGTACAGAAAGATTCATTCATTCACTGCCTGTCAGCTCACTTGAAAGATGCCTGAAAGGTATATAGCTGATAGATTGCTGAAAGATATATAGCTGAAACTTTGTGAGAAGAAGTAGTATTTCTGTGAGAAGAAATAGTATTTCTGCAGTTGCATGCCCTAAATCTCATGAAGAGAGAGAGAGAGAGAGAGAGAGAGAGAGAGAGAGAGAGAGTTGTGTGTAAAACAGACTCAGTAGGAAACAGATCAGAAGTGCTATTTGATCCCTGCAAAGGAAAAAATTGTTTTTTGTGCAAAAAATAGTGTTCAAAAGCAAATGATTAAACAACAATTTTATTACTTCCATCTTAAATGTTAACCTTCCAGCAGTTGTTGTCCAATCAGCTGGCACTTGTTGTAAAATTTTAACATGTACATTTGTCAATAAAAACAAGCCTGTGCTGAACAAGCTGTTACATTTATTGAAGAAAGCAGTTCAGTTTCACTGTCTTCAACATTTATAACAAAAGCTTTTGCTCTTTTAGTTCTTCTAACAACTATTTAGCCTATTATTCTATCATTTCATAACACGTTCCACAAACAATTAGTTCACCAGTATCCATTTCCAAGCTAAGTTAATACATCTGTTGTTGTTCTGGTCTTCAGTCCTGAGACTGGTTTGATGCAGCTCTCCATGCTACTCTATCCTGTGCAAGCTTCGTCATCTCTCAGTACCTACTGCAACCTACATCCTTCTGAATCTGCTTAGTGTATTCATCTCTTGGTCTCCCTCTACGATTTTTACCCTCCACGCTGCCCTCCAATACTAAATTGGTGATTCCTTGATTCCTCAGAACATGTCCTACCAACCGATCCCTTCTTCTGGTCAAGTTGTGCCACAAACTTCTCATCTCCCCAATCCTATACAATACTTCCTCATTAGTTATGTGATCTACCCATCTAATCTTCAGCATTCTTCTGTAGCACCACATTTCAAAAGCTTCTATTCTCTTCTTGTCCAAACTATTTATCGTCCATGTTTCACTTCCATACATGGCTACACTCCATACAAATACTTTCAGAAAAGACTTCCTGACACTTAAATCTATACTCGATGTTAACAAATTTCTCTTCTTCAGAAACGCTTTGCTTGCCATTGCCAGTCTACATTTTATATCCTCTCTACTTCGACCATCATCAGTTATTTTGCTCCCCAAATAGCAAAACTCCTTTACTACCTTAAGTGTCTCATTTCCTAATCTAATTCCCTCAGCATCACCCGACTTAATTCGACTACATTCCATTATCCTCGTTTTGCTTTTGTTGATGTTCATCTTATATCCTCCTCTCAAGACACTGTCCATTCCATTCAACTGCTCTTCCAAGTCCTTTGCTGTCTCTGACAGAATTACAATGTCATCGGCAAACCTCAAAGTTTTTAATTCTTCTCTATGGATTTTAATTCCTGCTCCAAATTTTTCTTTTGTTCCCTTTACTGCTTGCTCAATATACAGATTGAATAACATCGGGGAGAGACTACAACCCTGTCTCACTCCCTTCCCAACCACTGCTTCCCTTTCATGTCCCTCGACTCTTATAACTGCCATCTGGTTTCTGTACAAATTGTAAATAGCCTTTCGCTCCTTGTATTTTACCCCTGCCACCTTCAGAATTTGAAAGAGAGTATTCCAGTCAACATTGTCAAAACCTTTCTCTAAGTCTACAAATGCTAGAAACATAGGTTTCCCTTTCCTTAATCTTTCTTCTAAGATAAGTCATAAGGTCAGTATTGCCTCACGTGTTCCAGTATTTCTATGGAATCCAAACTGATCTTCCCCGAGGTCGGCTTCTACTAGTTTTTCCATTCGTCTGTGAAGAATTCGCATTAGTATTTTGCAGCTGTGACTTATTAAACTGATTGTTTGGTAATTTTCACATCTGTCAACACCTGCTTTCTTTGGGACTGGAATTATTATATTCTTCTTGAAGTCTGAGGGTATTTCGCCTGTTTCATACATCTTGCTCACCAGATGGTAGAGTTTTGTCAGGACTGGCTCTCCTAAGGCCGTCAATAGTTCTAATGGAATGTTGTCTACTCCTGGGGCCTTGTTTCAACTCAGGTCTTTCAGTGCTCTGTCAAACTCTTCACGCAGTATCTTATCTCCCATTTCGTCTTCATCTACATCCTCTTCCATTTCCATAATATTGTCCTCAAGTACATCACCCTTGTATAAACCCTCTATATACTCCTTCCACCTTTCTGCCTTCCCTTCTTTGCTTTGAACTGGGTTGCCATCTGAGTTCTTGAACCCCTGTGGGTTCGGGGGTAAGAATAGGCCCACGGTATTCCTGCCTGTCATAAGAGGCGACTAAAAGGAGTCTCAAACGTTTTGGCCTTGTGAGATGGTCCCCTAACGGGTTTGACCTCCATCCTTCTAAATTTTCCGAAGAGCGAGCCGATTGGGGAAGGGCGCCTTACAAGGAGCGATGTGTCCATCATGCATTACCATCTCTAGCCTGGTTTGTCGTCATCGCTTAGCAATCCCGCTCACCTACCATCTCTTGGGCGTGGATTTGTTCTTGGGTGCAGTTTATTGCAGTCTGCTATGCTGTGTCGCTTTATGCGCCAATGACGATATTGGACTACATCACCTGAAATCCAGCACGGTAGCCAGTCCGTTGTGGTGGGGCCGCCATGTACCCTGTTGGTTGTAGCCCCCTGACTACACAGGGATCACTCTGCTGATGCCAGCGCCGTTAACTCCCCACGTATGCCAAGGAGTAGATGCCTATCTCCTTGGGGCATTGGGACTCCCGGCAATGGCCATCCTGCCAGGTGGTCGTTGCTGAGGCTGGGTGGTGCCCGTGGGGAGGGCCCTTGGTCGGAGTAGGTGGCATCAGGGCGGATGACCCGCAATGAAGCGTGGTACATCATCTCTTGCTGGCGGCCAGCCGCCAGCAGTCTCTAATCGTTCCAGGGCTCAATGCAACGCAACTACATATGACCCCAAATCGTTCCCCTCCCTGGCTACACCATGGGAGGAACGAAAGACTAAGGATGCCAGCGAAACATACTCGCCCCGCTGCCTGGTGTGTACGAGAGCTGATGGTGAATCCCTTACATCCATGAAGCCTCAGTTCTTCGTCGAGCACTTAGAGGACAAGTTCGGGGAGGTGGAGGGCTTGTCCAAAATGCGCTCGGGCTCGGTTTTAATCAAATCGGCGTCTTCCGCCCAGTCCCGCCGGTTACTCGATTGTAACAAGCTGGGGGATGTTCCGGTTACAATCATGCACCATAAGAGTCTTAATATGGTCCAGGGCATTATATTCCATCGGGACCTTCTATTGCAGTCCGATGTCGAGCTCCGCGCCAATTTAGAGCGGCGAGGTGTTCACTTCGTCCGGCGCGTACATCGTGGTCCAAGGGATAAGCAGGTTGCCACCGGTGCCTTCATCTTGGCCTTCGAGGGTGATACTTTACCTGAGAAGGTCAAGGTGATGGTCTATCGTTGTGACGTCAAGCCATATATCCCTCCCCCGATGCGGTGCTTTAAGTGCTGGAAGTTCGGGCATATGTCTTCCCGCTGTACTTCCAGCTTCACATGTCGAGATTGTGGACGCCCATCACATCCCAATACTCCATGTGCTCCGCCTCCCATCTGTGTAAAATGCGGAGAGCACCACTCGCCTTGCTCGCCGGACTGCAGGTTCTTCCAGAAAGAGTGCAAAATCATGGAGTATAAGACCCTGGACCGCCTGACATACACTGAGGCCAGGCAGAAGTTCGAACGCCTCCATCCTGTTCGAATGACTGCCTCTTACGCCGTGGCTGCTACTGTTATGGCCCCATTAGCTCTCCCTCAGACTGCCACCTCTCAGAGCCGGAATGCTACACCTGCCCCCTTGATGGTGGGGGGCACTTCACTCCCTGCTGCTCCTGCACTACCTGCCTCAGGAGCAGCAACCCCCCAACCATCGGGGACATCAGTCCCCACTTCTAAGCTGGGGAAGCCTCAAACTTCCCCGGCTCGAATAGCACGGAAAGGGTCCCTTCCTTCCCAGGTTTCCGCCTCTGGGAAGGGTGACGTTAGCCAATGGAAGAAAAGCAGACCAGCGGCTGGTCGCAGGGCTTCCCGCTCCTCCTCCGTCCCGGAGACTGACTCGCTGGAGCCCTCCCAGCCAATGAAACCCAAGGACCAGAGAGACAAGACGAAGAAGAAGACCTCTAAGGCCAAGGCACACGCGGTGGCATCCACACCACTGCTCCCTACAGGCCCTGCGTCCGAGGATAAGGTGGAGATCCGGGCGTCCGCTGAGGACCTGGATCTCGCCGGACCCTCAGACACCATGGAAGCAGATTGTACTGGTCCTCCATCGGTGGCAGCAGGTGACCCAGTGGCGTGATCTGCCTCCTAGGCCCCTTCACGCCTTTTTCGGACATGGACAAAGCGATACTCTAGTGGAACTGCAGCGCTTTTTTCCACCACCTTGCTGAGCTTCGCCAACTCATCAGCAGTCACCCTTTCCTCTGCATTGCCCTACAGGAAACTTGGTTTCCGGCAATGCGGACCCCTGCCCTACGTGGGTATCGGGGTTATTACAAGAACCGGGCAGCTTATGAGAGGGTATCTGGTGGAGTCTGCGTCTACATCCTTAACTCTGTCTACAGCGAATGTGTACCTCTTCACACACCTTTAGAGGCTGTCGCTGTAAGGATGTGGACGCCTCAGCCTATTACTGTCTGCAGTTTGTATCTTCCGCCAGATGGTGATGTCTCGCGTCATGTGTTGGCTGCATTGATAGCACAACTGCCTCCTCCTTTTGTGTTACTGGGCGACTTTAACGCCCATAACCCCCTGTGGGGTAGCGCCGCGATTACTGGCCGGGGTAGAGATGTCGAGACTCTTCTCTCGCAGCTTGACCTCTGCCTCTTAAACACGGGAGAGCCGACACATTTCAGCGTAGTCCATGGCACATTTTCGGCCATAGACCTTTCTATCTGCAGCCCCGGACTTTCACCATCCATCCACTGGAGTGTCCATGACGACTTATGTGGTAGTGACCATTTCTCCATCTTTCTGTCACTACCACAGCGTCACTCTTCTGAACGCCCATCCAGATGGGCTCTGAATAAGGCTGATTGGGGCTTGTTCTCCTCTCTCGCCACTATCGCACCTCCTTCCCATGACACCATTGATGCGGTGGTTCAGTCGGTCACCACCGGCATCGTTTCTGTGGCGGCATCTGCGATTCCCTGTTCATCCGGGTCCCCTCGGCGGAGGACTGTGCCTTGGTGGGCGCCCGAGATCGCAGAGGCGATTAGAGATCGCCGGCGGGCTCTTCAACGCCATAAGCGGCACCCGTCCTTGGAGAACCTCATCGTTTTTAAACAGCTCCGTGCCCGTGCCCGTACCTCTGCATCGCAGGTTTGGGCTAAGATTAGGTGACTCCATGGCTATCGGCCACCTGTCTCTGTCCCTGGGCTTTCACTGAATGGAGTGGTGTGTCCTGACTCCGACACGATTGCGGACCGGTTAGCAGCGCATTTTGCTCAGTGTTCCGCATCTACGAATTACCCACTGGCCTTCCGCTCCCGGAAAGAGCGGTTGGAAAGTTGGAGGCTTTCCTTTCACACGCACCACGCGGAGTCATACAATGCTCCTTTCAGCGACTGGGAATTCCAGAGTGCACTATCTGCTTGCCCTGATACGGCACCTGGGCCAGACCGCATCCACAGCCAGATGCTGAAACACCTCTCTGTGAATTGCCAGCGACGCCTCCTAGATGTTTTCAACCGCATCTGGGTTGAGGGTGTGTTCCCGTCTCAAAGGCGAGAAAGCATCGTCCTCCCCGTGTTGAAACCTGGCAAGAACCCGCTGGAGGTGGACAGCTACCGCCCCATAAGCCTCACCAACGTTCTTTGCAAGTTGCTAGAACGTATGGTGAGCCGGAGATTGAGTTGGCTCCTCGAGTCTCGAGGCCTTCTGGCTCCGTCTCAGGGTTGGTTCCGTAAAGGCCGCTCTGCCGTCGATAATCTGGTCTCCCTAGAGTCTGCCGTCCGTACAGCCTTTGCACGCCGCCAACATCTAGTTGCCGTCTTCTTCGACATGCGGAAGGTGTACGATACGACTTGGCGATATCACATCCTGGCCACAATTCATGGGTGGGGTCTTAGGGGCCCGCTCCCGATTTTTATTCAGAATTTTCTGTCGTATCGTTCCTTCTGCGTGCAAGTTGCTGTGTCCCATAGTTCCTCCCGGGTCCAGGAGAACGGGGTCCCACAGGGGTCTGTCCTCAGTGTCTCCCTGTTTTTAATTGCGATCAATGGGCTCGCTGAGGCGGTGGGATCGTCCGTCGCAGCTTCGTTGTATGCAGACGACTTCTGCCTCTACTACAGCTCCGCTGGCATTGCAGTTGCTGAGCACCAGCTGCAGGGCGCTATCCGCAAGGCGCAGTCGTGGGCTGTAGCGCACGGCTTCCAGTTTTCGGCCGCTAAGACCTGCGTTATGCATTTCTGCCGGCGTCGCACGGTTCACCCTGAGCCACGCCTTTACCTTGACGGTGAACCTCTTGCTGTGGTAGAGACGCATCGGTTCTTGGGACTGGTATTTGATGCCCGGTTGACTTGGCTGCCTCATATTAGGCATCTTAAACAAACATGCTGGTGGCATTTAAACGCTCTCCGTTGCCTTAGCCACACCGGATGTGGTGCCGATCGGTCCACCCTTCTCCGGCTGTATCAAGCGCTGATCCAGTCCCGCCTTGATTATGGGTGTGTGGCTTATGGTTCGGCATCGCCATCGGCATTGCAATTGCTGGATCCCATCCATCACTGCGGGATCCGACTCGCCACAGGAGCATTTCGGACAAGCCCTGTTTGACAGCTTACTTGTGGAGGCTGGTGTTCCTCTATTGCGGATCCGGCGCGACCAACTTCTGGCCGCTTATGCTGCCCACGTTTGTAGTTTGCCAGGGCATCCCAACTACCGTCTCCTGTTCCCGCACTCGATCGTCCATCTTCCAGACAGGCGGCCCCAGTCAGGGTGTACGATCGCGGTTCGCAACAGGGCTCTACTGTGTGGGATTGAGTTTTTTCCTCTCCTGCCTGTTTTCCGGGCCAATCTCCGTCTGCCCCCTTGGTGTGTGCGCCGACCATGCATTCGGCTGGATTTGGCACAGGGTCCAAAAGACTCGGTCCCTCCTCCGGCCCTCCGCCGCCGCTTTGTTTCTCTCCTTTCCGAGTTTCCCGGATCTACCGTGGCCTATACCGACGGTTCGATGGTCTCTGGTCGCACTGGTTACGCTCTTACTCTAGAGGATCATTGTGAGCAACGGTCGCTGGCACCCGGGAACAGTGTATACACTGCCGAGTTGGTTGCCATCTCTCGCGCCCTAGAGTATATCCGCTCCCGCTCAGGTGAGTCCTTTGTCATCTGTAGTGACTCCCTGAGTGGTTTACGAGCTCTTGACCAGTGCTTTCCTTGTTCCCGTCTGGTGATGGCCATCCACGAGTCGCTCCATGCTCTTGCCCGTTGCGGCCGCTCCGTGGTCTTTGTTTGGACCCCAGGTCATGTCGGCATCCCGGGCAATGAGCGGGTTGACACGCTGGCTAAACAGGCAGTGAGTTCACCGGCTCTGGAACTCGGCCTTATGGAGTGTGATCTCCTGTCGCTTTTGCGCCAGAAAGTGCTTGGTGCCTGGGGTGACGAGTGGCGCACCCTGCCCACGCCCAACAAACTTCGGGCGGTGAAGGAGACGACCGGTGTGTGGCGCTCCTCCATGCGGGCCTCTCGGAAGGACTCTGTCGTCCTCTGCCGGCTGCGCGTTGGCCACACGTGGCTGACGTACGGCCATTTGTTGCGCCGGGAGGACCCACCGCTATGTCGCTGCGGGGCAGCTCTGACGGTGGTCCACATTTTGGTGGACTGCCCGCTTTTAACAGGACTCAGGCAGATGTTTGCGCTGCCTGATACCCTCCCTCCCCTTTTATGTGATGACGTTGCTATGGCGGCCCTCGTGTTGAGTTTTATTCGGGCAGGGGGTTTTTATCGTATGATTTGAGTGTTTGTCCTTTTATTTCCTGTATTGACTTGGGCCTTTGGCCTGTGGTTTTAAACTGTGGGTTTTAATGTCATTTGGTGGTTGGCTTTTCCTTATTTTCATGGTCGGCCAACCACCTTCACTCTCGGTGTGATTTTAGTTCTGTTTGTCTGGTCTTTGTCTGTCTTTTTTGTATTGTGTCGTCCCTTGTCTCAGTTCTCCGCTTTTAACGACTGACAGCTTGTATTTCATGTGATTTTATCGTGGAACAAGGGACCGATGACCTTAGCAGTCTGGTCCCTTCAATCCCACACCCAACCAACCTGAGTTCTTGATATCCATACAAGTGGATCTCTTCTCTCCAAAGGTCCCTTTAATTTTCCTGTGGGCAGTATCTATCTTAACCCTAGTGAGATAAGCTTCTACATCCTTACATTTTTCCTCAAGCCATCCCTGCTTAGCTATTTTGCACTTCCTGTCGATCTCATGTTTGAGACGTTTGTATTCCCTTTTGCCTGCTTAATTTACTGCATTTTTATATTTTCTCTTTCATCAGTTAAATTCAATATTTCTTCGGTTACCCAAGGATTTCTAGCAGCCGTCGTCTTTTTAACTTCTTGATCCTCTGCTGCCTTCACTACTTCATCCCTCAGAGCTACCCATTCTTCTTCCACTGTGTTTCTTTCCCCCATTCCTGTCAATTGTTCCCTTATGCTCTCCTTGAAACTCTGTACAACCTCTGGTTCTTTCAGCTTATCCAGATCCCATGTCCTTAAATTCCCACTTTTTTGCAGTTTCTTCAGTTTTAATCTACAGGTCATAACCAATAGATTGTGGTCAGAGTCCACATCTGCCCCTGGAAATGTCCTAAAATTTAAACCCGGTTTCCTAAATCTCTGTCTTACCATTATATAATCTATCTGAAACCTGTCAGTATCTCCAGGCTTCTTCCATGTATACAACCTTCTTTTATGATTCTTGAACCAAGTGTTAGCTATGATTTAGTTATGCTCTGTGCAAAATTCTACCAGACGGCTTCCTCTTTCATTTCTTAGCCCCAAACCATATTCACCCACTATGTTTCCTTCTCTCCCTTTTCCTACTGATGAGTTCCAGTCACCCATGACTATAAAATTTTCGTCTCCCTTCACTACCTGAATAATTTCTTTTATTTCATCATACATTTCATCAATTTCTTCATCATCTGCAGAGCTAGTTGGCATATAAACATGTACTACTGTAGTAGGTATGGGCTTTGTGTCTATATTGGTCACAATAATGCGTTCACTATGCTGATTGTAGTAGCTTACCCGCACTCCTATTTTTTTTATTCATTATTAAACCTACTCCTCCATTACCCCTATTTTATTTTGTATTTATAACCCTGTATTCACCTGACCAGAAGTCTTGTTCCTCCTGCCACCGAACTTCACTAATTCCCACTATATCTAACTTTAACCTATCCATCACCCTTTTTAAATTTTCTAACCTATCTGCCCGATTAAGGGATCTGACATTCCACTCTCCGATCCATAGAACGCCAGTTTTCTTTCTCCTGATAATGACATCCTCCTGAGTAGTCCCCGCCCGGAGATCCGAATGGGGGACTATTTTACCTCCAGAATATTTTACCCAAGAGGACGCCATCATCATTTAATCATACAGTAAAGCTGCATGTCCTCGGGAAAAATTACGGCTGTAATTTCCCCTTGCTTTCAGCCGTTCGCAGCACCAGCACAGCAAAGCCGTTTTGGTTAATGTTACAAAGCCAGATCAGTCAATCATCCAGACTGTTGCTCCTGCAACTACTGAAAAGGCTGCTGCCCCTCTTCAGGAACGACATGTTTGTCTGGCCATCTGTATCGCTGAGGCACGCAAGCCTCCCCACCAACGGAAAGGTCCATGGTTCATGGGGGGTTATTACATCTATCACATTTAATTCATGTGGATGAATTTTTTTGGTGTCCACAAAGGATACACATCCCATGTTTTTTCGCTGGTTCTTGGAAGTCAATGCTTCAACAAAAACTATATAAGAAATACTGAGTGATCGGCTGTTTAACAATTTGAGGGGAGTTCTAGATATGAGTTGTTCTTTCATAAGACCTTCTGCTAGCTTCTTGAGATAAATATTTCTTCACAAAGTTATCACTGGCTTTGTGAGGGGAAGCAATATTTGCATATAAATTCCAGCAGTGTCAAAAAGGAGAGAGAGAGGAAAGAAATAAAAATAAAAAAGAGCTAATGGCCGTCTCGTTGTAAGTCTTGAAACAGGGTAACAAGCACATATTTTATCTCCAATTACTGTTTCACCTTTTGTCAAATTGTAGTCAATTATGATTTCAGGTTTGTATGTTTATTCAACTGTGACTGTGACATGCTTAGTAGACAAAAAGTATGACAGCACAGTTTTTATCAGGAACATATGAAACCAAGGTTACCATGAAGAAATCCAAACTCTGCACTTCCTGTTTCTCTTGTTTTGTATGGGAGAAATTCTGGAAGAATTTCATGCCCATTCTTCCCCACAGTGCCAATACAAGTGAGTTTCTTTTGTAGCAAATATTCAGAAAGGATGTAGCTTATGTACCAATTATCAGTTGTAATGTTCCTGTTAGAATTTTCAATAGGCATCACATCACTATGCCCCCAGGAGAAGACGCTTGTGTATGTGCCTTAATTTCTTGAATCTTAGCTTCATGGCCCTTATGCACAATGTATGTTGGCAGCAGTAGAATCTTTTGACAGTCAGCTTGAAGTGCTGATTCTCTAAATTTTCTCAGTAGTGTTTCTCAAAAATATGTCTCCTTTCCTCCAGGGCTTCCCATTTGTGTTTTCAAGCATCTCTGTAACACTTAACTGTTGTTCGAACCTACTGGTAATGAATCTAGCAGCCGATCACTGAATTGCTTTGATGTCTCCCTTCAATCCGACCTGGTACAGAAATGAAACCCATGAGTAGTACTCAAGAACAGATTGCATGAGCATCCTATTTTCAGTCTCTTTTAGAGGTGTACCACTCTTTTCTAAAATTCTCCCAATAAATTGAAGTTTATCATTTGCTTTCCCTACCAGAACTCACACAGGCTCATTCCATTTGATGTTGCTTTGTAATGTTACACCTAGATATTTAAAGGGCTAGTCAGTGTCAAGCAGGACACTAATAATAATCTAACTGAACATTACAGTTCTGTTCTTTCTACTCATCTGCATTAACTTACATTTTTCCACATTTAGAGCTAGTTGCCATTCATCACACCAACCAGAAATTTTGTCTAAGTCATCTTGTATCTTCCTACAGTCACTTACCACACACACCATAGCATTATCAGAAAACAACTGCAGATTGCCACACACCCTGTTTACCAAATCATTTAAGTACATAGAGAACAATAGCAGTCCTATCACTCTTCCCTGGGGCTCTTCTGATGATACCCTTGTCTCTGATGAACATATGCCATTGACAACATCATATAGGTTTCTATTACTTAATTAGTCTCCGAGCCACCCCCATATCTTTGAACTTACCCCATATGCTGGTACCTTTGTTAACAGCCTGCAGTGGGGCACCTTGTCAAATGCTTTCCTGAAATCAATAAATATGGTATCTCCCTGTTGTCCTTCGTCCATAGTTCACAGTGTATTGTGTGAGAAAAGGGCAAGCTGAGTTTCACATGAGCAATCCTTTCTAAACCCATGCTGATTTGTGAACATAAGCTTCTCAGCCTCAAGAAAGTTTATTATACTCGAACTGAAAATATGTTCAAGGACTCTGCAGCAAACCAGTGTTGGTGAATTGATCTGTTATTTTGCAGGTGCATTCTTTTACTCTTTTTATGTACTGAAGTCTCCTGTGCTTATCAGTCATGTTGGGTGAGAGTTTCACGATAAATGCAAACTAGGTAATGGGCCAATGCCGTAGAGTACTTTTTGTAAAATCAAATTGTGATTCCATCCACATATGGCAACTTATTTGCTTTCAAATCTTTCATTTCTTTCTCTATGCCAGGGATGTTTATTAACATGTTGTCCATATGGGGGACTTTTTGATGGTCAAATGTCAGTATGTTTGTATGATTCTCTTGTGTGAACGATTTTGTGAATGTGAAATTTAAAATCTTGGGTTTTGTTTTGCTATCTTTAACTTCCACACCAGACTAGTCAACAAGGGACTGAATGGAAACTGTAGACTTGCTTAGAGATTTTACATACAACCAGAATTTTCTCACGTTCTCTGCCAGACCTTTTCCTAAGGTGCGATGATGGTAGTTGTCGTATGTTTTGCACATATATTTTTTCACAGATGCACGAATCTCTACTAATCTTTGCTTGTCTTCATTTGTGCATTGTCTTTTGAACCGAGAATGCGATGGTCTCTGCTTCCTCAGCAACTTCTGAATTTTGTTGTTAAATCATGGTGGGTCTTTTCCATCCTTTATCCCCTCTCCAGACCACAATTTACAATCTGCTTAAACTTTGCTGATAATTCCTCCACATCCATCTTACTGGGACTAAGTGATGTCCATTCACTGTCTAAATGAGATGGTAATGACTGCTTATCTGCTGTACCTAGCAGAAATAATCTCCTAGCCATTGTGACTGATTTATTAACTTTCATAACCATAATTGCTGTAGTGACATCATGATTGCTAATCCTTGTTTCTATACTGACATTGTCAATAAGGTCCGACCTACTTGCAGCTACAAGGTCCAGGATATTTCCATTGTACATGGGCTGCTGAGGTAGCGGTTCAAGACAGTTTCTAGAAGACGTTTTCAAAAGTGTTTTGCATGACTGTTTGCCTATACCCCTGGAGCGAATCCAGTAGACATCCCAGCCTATACCTGGCAGGTTAAAGTCACCTCCAACTAGGAAAGGAACTGACTAGTAGTGGTACAGGGTACCCTCTGCCACACACCATGCAGTTGCTAGTGTAGTATCTATGTAGATATGGATGTAGACACCTGACTTAGCCTCCGGTTGCATGCCACAGTAAGCCCACAGATTACTGCAATAAAATGCTTTTTGCATCGCATAGTGCAAATATTTTTATCCTGTAAGTAGCTGGTTTCTTGGATATGTTCTGAATCCAGCCACAGCAACCTCTGAATGGTGAACTCACTGAGGCTGTAAGAACTTTGACAGTTAGCAACTAAAGTGTCCAATATTGTCCAAATTGCAGCCACCTTGTCAGTTTTTCTCTTGTCGTTCCTTGGTTCCACGTCACCAAACCACATACAGTATGGAACAAACACAAACCTTTTGTTACCCATTGCAGTCCTAAGCAGTTGCATTTATGTTTCATCTGCTACCCAGAGTTCCAGTACATTAGCATGATGGTCTCTTCTTGTTCCAATCAAAAACGGACCCTAAACACAGCCGTTATTTCGTGTCATGATGTCACTTTATTATCTGTTGTGTGTGAGAATTGATGTGTGTCTCACAGCCTATTCATTTATGTATTTGTATAGTTTATGATTTCATCAATAATGTTGATTTTTTTTTCAGAAAAGTACTAAGTTCATCAGTTATACCCATCATGTGGTATAATTTGCACAATGTTTTTCCCTTGGTTTTTGATGTTTTAATACAGTTACTTTTACACCAGTGTGTAACTGTCTTTTCCAACAAAGAACCCCCACACATCTGCTATTTCTTTGACATCATCACTGCCCTCATCTTCAAGCTTCAAGTTAAGATTTGCTGCCATGATTCTCATATTCAGTACCTTTCATCAGTCAAATCTGAAAAATCTGGATAGACTCCTTTGTCACTTTCTTCAAGTAGTGAGTGAATTTCCTCATCTGATATACCCTTTCAACTGAAACAAAACATTAAAAGAAATGAAATGCATAAATAAATTCAGATGCCATTATAATGAAATTGATGTTTGACATACATCTGTACAAAATAAAAAAACAGTTAATAAGTATAGTTAACTTTTTATTACACTTACCTCTGCATATTGACTGCTGGAACAAACTTTACAACCATCACACCAGCAGGTGCATGTTGTACTTTTTACAGTGTTGCTTACAATTCAGAAAACAAAATGAGAAAGCTAGCCTAAGGAATTGAAGTCACTTTAACATTTCCAAGAAAACATAGCAATGGAATACATGGCAGCAGTGGTGCAACAGCTCAATGTTAAGACATCAGTTAGGCATAAAAATGCTGCTGTTGTACATTTTACAATAGCACAGGTGCTTGAGGATTAATATTACTTTATTAATTTCAATAATGTTGTCTGTAAGATTGCTACATATAACCTTTTTGAGGCAAATATGATGAGATACCAGTGCCTTTTAAAAGGTCTTATGCACCAATAAAGCCTCTGTATATACCTGAGAAACTTATGACAATAGTCAGATACAACTGAAGCAGTTTTTAGTTTAGGTCTGGAAGTTGCTGCCATGATATTTCAGCAGTCTTGTGACCATCTTCAGATGTATACATCTAAAGACTGCCAGAAGACTCGGCACTGAAATTTTGTGGCACAGACTACGGACATCTGTCAGTTTACCCAAAATTTCAAGGAACTTCAGTGTATAGTGTTTATGAAATCTTAATTTTTGTGCTGCTGTGAAGTTCTGATGTAAGGAACTTGTCATTCATATGAAATGTGGTAAAAACTAATTTTTTAGAAACAAACTACTCAGTCCCGTAATTGATAATTAATGGGATTTTATCGGTGCCTAATTGAATCAATTTAATATTTTTGTCTGATGGTTCTGCTTCATGATTCAGTGCTTTTGAGAATTTTTGGATGCTTACTAGTATTGTGGATATGTCTTAGTAAACTGTGAGCTACAGTTCTGAATTCTGTAAACTGTGGCGACATTATCCTTTCAGAAAATTATTTCCACCCTTACTGCAATGTAAGTACTTATTAGATTACTGCACTGTTTATTCTTTTCCTACTCTGCTTTCTTCTGAGTCAGTGTTTGGAATTTTATGATCATGATGTAAATGTAGCTTTCAAGAAATCAACTCCGAGTTGTAATATTCTGTTTTGTGCATGTTAAAAATGTCATGCCATGTTCTATTTAATTTCTCACTTCAATAGTGGCATATATTATCAGCATTTGTTGTATGTTAACACTTGTTGTTGACACTGTTATGCAAATGTAATTGTGACTGTAACCTCAACAAAAGTCTCCGACACGAGATGAGTTAGTTGCTGTTTGTAAGCAACTGGAAATGGCACTGATCGCTGTCACGTATTTGGAAGCTACTTTTAACAGAATGCTGAGAATTGTGTACCAGAGATACAAAGTTACATCAAGTATTATCCTCTTCAGTGGGTGATCTTGCATCTGCCAGAAGGAAGTGATCTATCATTGCTTGTTCACTTAGCTGTGAGTGGCATGCCAGTGGAGGTCTAGGGGCTCTGTACAGGGAAAACAGGAACCAGTGAGAATTCAGGGCATTTAACCCAACCCACTAACTAACAAATCTGAGGTACTTTCATCCAATGAAACAGAGCACCCATGAAACCCACTTGAACTTTGTGGACACTTGCTCTGACTGTTGTCAGGGAGGAGTGATCCCAAAAGCATAGGGGTCTTTTGATCATCGCCACTCAAACACATGGTGAGTAATGGTACTACTTAGGAAGATAGGAGCATGGGATAGGAAGAATTGCCTTGTGCACTCAGTATATATGTCTGGAATCTTCAGCCTATACATTGGAGAAGCTGTTCTAGCAGCCATTTAGGGAACAGGGTGTGGCCAACTGCAGATTGTGGTGCCCATAGGAATGAATGATGCCTGTCATATGAACTGTGTACTCATACGTGGATCATTATGACAAGTTGCAGAGAAGGATGAGAAGACCAATCTTGCTCATGGACTTTTAATGAGTCCCTCAATCTGCAGCATTGTCCCCAGAGCTGTTTGTGTCCCACTGGCTATGAGCCAAGTAGAAGACTTGACACTTGAAGTTTCTGTGACAAGTTATATTGTGCCTCTCTGGAGAGCATTCAAGGGATTTTTAGCTTAGACGACTCTCAGTGCAGGTAACGATAGCTGCTGAAGCCTGCAAAGTAATAGTATAAGACTGAAAGAAATCACCCTTAAAGATGAAAAGATTAAAATTCTAATGATAATTGCTGTAACATTCACAAGAAATTTCCAGAGTTTAAAGCAGTTCTAAAAAGCAGTGGAGCTCACATGATAGTAGGTACAGAAAGCTAGCTAAAACCCAGAATTGACAGCAGTCAGATGTAAAAAAAATTAAGTGCCTATTGGAAGGATGAGCTAATGGGAATGTAGGTGGAGTATTTGTCACAGTAGACAAATCCTTTGAAATAAAAATTGAAACTGCATGTGAGATAGTGTGCCTAAGTCTCAGGGAGAAGATTGGGCATAAGCTTCTAATTGGATCCTTCTGTCAACCAACAGACTCGCCCACAGAAGTAGCCAAAAACCACAGGGAGTATCTCAGTTCACTAATATGAATGTTCCCAGTCATACTGTCATCATTGGAGGAGAATTTACTCATCCAACAATCAACTGGGAAAATTAGCTTGGTAATTGATGGCCATGACAAGACATCTTGCAAAACATTGTTAAAAGTCTTCCCTGAAAACTATGTAGAACAGATAATTTGCAAGCCCACTCAAGATGGAAATATAGAACATCTAATGGCAACAAATAGACTTGAATTCTTTATGGACGTCCATGTTGAAACTGTTATCAACAATCATGAGGCAGTTCCAAAATGAGATTTTAACACTGCAGTGGAGTGTGCGCTGATATGAAACTTCGTGGCAGATTAAAGCTGTGTGCCAGACCAAGACTGAAACTTGGGACATTTGTCTTTCACAGGCTACCCAAGCATGACTCATGACCCGTCCTCACAGCTTTACTTCTGCCAGTACCTCATCTTCTATTCCAAACTTCACAGAAGCTCTTCTGCGAACCAGTGAAGTTTGGAAGGTAGGAGACATTCCAATGCTTCATACTTTAACACAATCTAGGTAACCTCTTTCTGTAACTGAAGTGCTGATTCAAAATATAGTGAAGCTTCAGTGATGCCACACTTGAAATACTTGAATGCATCAACAGTACATTAAAAATTGTTTACCATCTTATTAAACAATGGATATCGAGAATGAAATAATGAAATATTATGAAAATGATAGATCACTCACCATATAGTAGAGATGTTGAGTCACAGACTGGCACAACAAAAAGACTACTAAACATGTTAGCGATGGTCCAGAAGACCTTCTCCTGAGTTAGACAACAAACACAACACACTCATTCATGTGGATGCCGCTCATACATACAAGACCATTGTCTCTGGCTGCCGAAGTCTGGCCTTGGCAGCCAGAGACAGTGGTTATGTGTGCATGAGCTGTGCTTGTACGAGTGTGTGTTGTGTATGTTGTCTAATTCAGGAGAAGGCCTGCTGGTCAGAAGCTTATGTGGTTAGTAGTCTTTTCGCCTTGCCTGTCTGCGTGTGCCCGCATCTCGTGGTCATGCGGTAGTGTTTTCGCTTCCCACGCTCGGGTTCCCGGGTTCGATTCCCGGTGGGGTCAGGGATTTTCTCTGCCTCGTGATGGCTGGGTGTTGTGTGATGTCCTTAGGTTAGTTAGGTTTAAGTAGTTCTACGTTCTAGGGGACTTATGACCTCAGCAGTTGAGTCCCATAGTGCTCAGAGCCATTTGAACCATTTTTTTGCCTGTCTGCAACTCAACATTTCTTCTGTATGGTAAGCAGCAATCTATCCTTTTCATAATATTGTGATCACTTTATTAGCCTTTTATGAGAAAAGTACAGGGCGTTTAACAAACGATTTTTCTTGACTTGCACATATATGCGCATGCAAGTGGACCACAGCAATTAATAATAGAAAAAATCAGAAAGTTGTCAGAAGCTACTGTGTAGTGGAAAGGAAGTCAAACTAAGAAAATTAAACTAGAGGCATTGTACAGTGCTCACCACAATTAAAGAAAACTTCTCTGTGGGAAGCAAGATGTACAGAAGTTTTGAGTTAGCATTTCAATTTCTTCATTGTATATACTTTCATTTTCATCTTAACAGACATAATTTGGCAATCTAGTATCTACTCATTTTGAAGTTTAAAAGAATGATTCAAACCTTTTAATACCCATATGTCCAATTGTTCATTATTTTTTTCTTTAGGTTAGCACTCTGAGGGAGAATATGTCTGAGTATGTAATAGCTCTGAATGACACTAACTTCAGGCTAGCATCATACAGCAGTCACCTGAATGAAGCTGCCTCATGCAGCACTGAAGATGAAGTTGTCAGAGAATTGTTAAATTCTCGCCAAGTGTTTGAAACCAAACTCATGGAACAAGCTAGACACATGGCATGGGTGCGTGGGGCTGTCTACTCTCCAGAAAAGCAGGGTCACCTTGTTTGGTTCCTCAGAATACTTTTACAATCTCTCAAGAAAGCATCAGGAGAAGGAAATCTGTTTTCTTTTGTGCCTGATTTTTATCTTGAGACGGTCGTTGAGGTGTGTACTGCACTTAGATCCTATTTGCATCCCACAGCACCTCTGGAACAAGTTGAAGGTAAGAATCACATTGTAAGCATTTTTATGTTTCACTAATGGCTAAATTATGCCTGATATGACTCATTTGATGTAAGGAACAGCTGCAAATAAATCCTCCTAAGTGAACTCTATACACCAATGATTGCAGGAGGTGTTACAAAGTATACTGAAAAAAGTATACTCCTCGAAGAAATTATCTGGATAGGAAGGAAATCGTTAGTTGTGATTTACATGTATGGACTAACAAATGCTTACAGTATCAGAAAAATTGGATGATTTATTCAACAGAAAGAATTTAACAAATTGAGAAAGTCAATAATGCATGGATCCACCTTTGGTCCTTATGCAAGCAGTTATTTAGCTTGGGAGTGATTGATTGATATAGTCGTTGGATATCCTCCTGAGGGATATCATACCAGGTTCTATCCAATTGGCGCATTAGATCATCAAAATCTCGAGCTGGTTGAAGGGCCTTTCTCATAATGCCCCAAATGTTCTCAGTTGGGGAGAGTTCAGACAACCTTGCTGGCAAAGGTAGGGTTTGGCAAGCATGAAGACAAGCAGTAGAAACTCCTGCCGTGTGTGGATGGGCATTATCTCATTGAAATGTAAGCTCAGATTGGGTTGACATGAAGGGCAACAAAACGTGGCATAGAATATCCAGTAATGCTCAGGACGTCTCCAGACACATCTTTGGTGCTCATCGGGGCCAAGTTGGAAGTGGGACTCAACATGTTAAAGACATGTCTGGAGACACCTGGATAGTGGTACATATCAACTTGACTGTCCCCATTACACAGGCCTGCAACTAGGGGCGATGGTCTGGGGTGCCATTTCTTTTCATTGCACAACCCCTTTGGATATCAGCTGTGGCACCCTTACAGCACAGTGGTATCTTGATGATATCCTATGCCTCATTTTGTTGCTCTTCGTGACAAGTCATCCAAAGTTACAGCAAGATAATGTGTGGCTACACATGGCAAGAGTTTATTGTGCTTGTCATTGTGCTTGCCAAACCCTACATGGTCCAGCAAGGTCACCAGATCTCCCCCCAATTGAGAACATTTGGAGCACTATGGGCAGGGCCCTCCAATTAGCTGGGTATTTTGATGAACTAACCCACTAGTTGGAGAGAATTTGTCACGATATCCCTCAGGAGGACATTCAGCAAATCTGTAAATCAGTTCCAATCTGAATAACAGCTTGCCAAAGGCCAGAGGTGGGTCATTGAATTGTTGACTTTCTTAATTGTGAAGATCTTTCTCTTTTGTAAATCACCCAATCAGTTCTAATCATTTGTTTGTTTGTTTGTAGATGTACATCATATCTGCCAATTTCCATCCTTTTTGGATAATTACTTCGAGGTGCATCTTTTCTTTGTCTTATAGTGTAAATTGAACATATATTTGTTTCACTTTGTCTGTAAGTGAATTCCTAGTAACTCCATCCCTCAGATTTTGTAGAAAACTTTATCATTACGAAAATCAGATTGTGGATTGCAAGTTGCTGTTTGCAGCACAGAAACTTGTATACATTCTTTGGCAGTCAGAATGTAGAATATTTTTTATTTAACTATGTTTCAGGATACATTCATGATCTAGCTGTTTTCTGCAATTGAGGATATAAAATAGCAGTCCTGTTAGTAAAGTTTCTACAAATCAGTTAAATTCTAGAGAAACAACAAAAAATGTCACCGAAAGCCATCTGAATATTCCAAATGGTTTCCACTTGGCAGTCACCCAGTTACTGTTCAAAATTTGATGCAGTAGCACTGCTCCAGTTGTTCTGTCATTTCCATTGCAGTGAAAAACCGATGTGAGCACTAGACACTACCTCACTCAGCTGCTGCTTGTCAGCAGACAATACGAGATCTATTAGAAAAGTATGCAACCTTTGGCCGGGGAAAGAAAAACTGGCTTACATGTAGTGTTGAACACCTAATCACCCTCAGAGTAGTTCTCTTGGGACTCCACACACTTCTTTCAGCAGTGCCGCTATTCTGGGAAGCATGGTGAAAAACCCTGTTTTGGAGTGTAGTTCAGCTTGACTGTCATTGCTGCCATAATGCCTTCTCTTGTCTGAAATCACCTTTCAATGGCCTCTTCTTCTTTCTCTACCAGAAATCACAGGGGGCATACAAAGAGAGTAAGCAATCTGTTGAAGTATGTATAGGGATATGGTTTTTCACCAAAAGGTCTGAATCAAGTGCGATGAATATGCTGGAGCATTGTCATGATGGAGGTGCCAATTTCCTGTTGACTTTAAGTCCAATCTCTTGCGCCATGCAGCATCAAAAAAAAAAAACCTTAATCATTAGTGTCATGCAATATTTTGTGTAATGTCATTTCTTGTACAGACATCTTTTATTAACCTGACACGTTCCACATCATTACGAAGTGTCGTATTCATGATCTATGGAACAAGTATTAATCTAATCTAATCTAATCTACTCTTTTTTTGATTGTTTGACCATGTGGTGCATCATTGTGGTATACAACACCATGGGAGTCAAAGAAAGCAATCAGTATTGACTTTGACATTGCTGTGTGCATGGTAGGCCTCTTTAGTCTTCTTGATGAGGAATGCTTCCCCTGTGATGACAGGGATTTCGTTTCTGGGTCATACCTGTACACCCGGGTGGGCTCGACAGAAGACTCGACTTTTTAACTCTCTGGATGACTGACTGGGCCCTTTGGTCCTCTATGGCGATCTAAATACTGACAGCGGAGAGGGTGTTGGTGATGCGTTTCTTATGAGTCTGTCTTTGGCCTCTATTGATCTTCTCGCAGCCTCTTTGCCGCTTCGCATGCTGGCGGCATCTTACGCCAGCACGCCGATTCCGATGTTATTTCTGTATGGAGATAGCTTGAACCCTGAGGAAGACCATAAGCTACTTTAGAAAGTTGTATCTTTTTGAGTATTATTACCATTTTTAAATATGTATGTGTGAGTGACATGCAGATGACACTGTTGCAATGGTTGGTGGCTCTTAGTGCCTATAGATTATTCTGTGACAGTGCAAATCCAATGTTATTGTGCACATGGTTCATGATATTGAGTTCCTCCATCACCTGGCACAGCTGTAGAATTATAGTAGAGGTACAAAATAAAATCAAACAATAAGCCTGAGAACCATATTTAAAATTATTATTATAAGCCTGTAACCTCCCCCTCACTTACCGACCTTAATGGCAGTGAAAAATTAAACCGCGTGTACCTAATGGAAATTTGGGAAAAGCAATCGTCACCGAAGTTAATCTGTCGCTAAAGAGGGAGGAAAGGGTTACATCTAAATGAAAGGAAAAATGCAAATGAAACTGGTGGAAATTAATTTTGAAAAGGGATAAAGTTAATAAAGAAAGTAAATGTGCGGCCGTTACGTTAACAATTAACTAGCGGTAATTAGATATTTGAGATTTGGGGAAATTACGGTTGCCAGTCCTATGAACAATTACTATAGTAACTGAAAAAGAGAGGTTATTACACATATAATTAGCACTAGAAGTGTGGCAACTGAAGGTTGACACATGTTGTGTGAAAACTGAGTGTTTGTCAGAAGTAATAAATTTCGCTACACTTTGACTTAATTTAGCAAAAGAATTAATAAAACTGGAAAACTGAAAGCTAATTTAATGACTGAAATTAATAGTGAACTTTGTTTCTGAAGCACTACAAAGCCAATAAAATTCAATAAAAGAAGGTTAGTCTTGGGCTACCTCAACAATCATTTCAAAAGCTACTTGAATCTATGCAATTTAGAAATAAGAGATTTAACTTTGAACTTGAATTAAATGAGTCTGAACAATTAACAATAGTAAATTTTAGTACGTACCAAGCTGAGCTGCAGCCACAGGTAAGCTAAAATATGGTAACGAAACTCCCACTCTTAATTTGTGCTTGTGTAATCTAAATATCGTAGCCAGCTATGAATACTTTAACTGAACTTTGAAATTAAAGCACTGAAATGGAATGATATTACTTCAATGCTGGCGTTTGAATTTCAACGACACTCGAGTTCCTTTCAGGAAAAGGAAGGGACCCTGCTTGGTGATGCAATTGGGACAATGAGCAACAAAGGTTCATGTTAAGTTGCTGTAATTTTGTGATTTGAATAGTTTGGAAAGCTGAGGTCTGCCATACAGTTCTAAAACCTTACGTGCTTCCAGTCTTCCCTTGTTGGTTGATTGAAGGTTTGAAGCCATCGATCGAGGAGGTGGCGACAGTCACTCATTGTCGGCCGTCGCTGTTGCAGAAGCTGGATGTTGGCGCGCCTTCTTCTCGACATGGTCACCAGGTGAAACGGGCTCTTGATGTGCGCCAGCTAATGCTTCCCGTCCACGAGACCGTGTCTGAAACTAACATAGCAAGTCGAGCGCAATTACATGCTGCCAAATCCCGAAAGTGCGGCAACTCGGGGGAGTGTCACACAACACACCTGCTCCACTGCCCTCCTCCATCCAGACGTTCTCTCTGCCCACGCTCCACGTGGCAGAGTTAACACTACCGAAGATCCTAAACACTTTGGTTCTCCACACAACCTATCGATGTATTCGTTCGATAGCATAGTTTTCCCTAGGCCAGACCCAGCGTATAAATACAAATAATATTCACAAAACAAACCAATTATAAATTGACATAAATGCATATATATACAAATAGTAAAACAATGACAATATACAAAGACACAGAAATGTTATATCTTCAGGTAACAAAATAAGGAAAAAAAATTGCAGTGCAATAGATTGAAATGGAGGATATGCATTACAAGCCTCGCAAATGTAAGTCAGATGTAGTGTGTAGTTCAAGAAAAGATCTCAGGCTGTGAAAGATTTTCAAATCCAACAATCCTCAGAGCAGTCTCATGTCCACCAGGACCTGGATGCACATCATCAGGTGGCCTGAAGAACTACAGAGATAGAACAGTCACAGGCCCTTTGCATTTTAGATGCTGAGCATCACACATCTTTTAAGGCTTCCGAGATACTTGAAGACTCACAATGATGGCATCATTTAAGGGCTGTATGACAAACAGAGACTTTTACCTTTGCATGTAGAATATGGGAGGCTATTGGTGAGGTTGCAAATGATTATGTTCTATTAGTTGACTATGTTAATCACAAATTAGTCATCATAGGTGGATGAATAAACAATGTAGGCACTGTAATACATTAAAATGGAAGAGAGAAATGGTTGGTTTGTGTTTCTCTGGTGGCAAAATCTCACATCCAGCTCTAGATGAGCTGGAGAAACCCCTAAAACTCTACTTCTGCATAAATGTAATGAATCAAGGCATTTAAAAAATATATAATTAGAAAATATAATTCATGCTTTCAGATTCAACATACAGCAAAATCATAGTAAGACTTTCATTACATACCCACATACTAGCACTGCATACATCTTTTATGCATACGTGTTTACACCACCATATTCACAGACATCTCATAAAATTACTAGCTTACTTGTTGACCATCATTTATCATTAAAAAGTATTTATATCTGAAGGAAGCAGCAGGTAATTGTACATTTATAACATAGTTAATAGTATTAATACTAAGATGTTTTACAGGTAATGCAGTTATCTATAATGAAGTACCACCACAAAAAAGTTGCACTCACACATCCAGTTAGATCTTGATAAGATTTCAAAATGGCACAGAGAGTGGAAGCTTGCTTTAGACGTACAGCAATTTAAAATTGTGTGTCTCATAAAACAAAAAATGCAGTATCCTGTGAGTACATCAGTGAGTCACAACATGAATTAGTCAATTTGTATTGATATCTGTGTTTAACAATGTTTGAAGATCTGAAATGGGATGATTGCATAGGCACATTCATAGGTAAAGCAGGTGACAGATCTTGGTTGTTGGTAGTTTACTGGGAAAATGCACTCTGTGTACAAAGGAGATGATTTACAAAACACTTTTTCATGCCTTATTAGAAATTAACTCAAAGTTTGTGTGACCTACACCAAGCAAGGGTAAAAGACAGTGTTGAAAATATACTAAGTAGGACAGCATGAATGATCACAGGTTTGTTTGACTCTGGGAGACCAACACATAAATGCTGAAAAGTCTAAATTGTCATAAGCTTGAAGATAGATGCCAAATTCTCCACATAAGTTTACTTGCAAAATGTCAAGAACCAGTTTTAAGAACATATCACTCATGTAGTGATTGCAAGGCGAGGTTAGACTAATCACATTATATACGGAGGAATTTCAGTAGTTTTCCTTCCGGTACTCCATACGAAAATAGAGGTGGAAGAATCCTTAACATGTAGTACGATGGGAAGTCACCTTTGCCAGACACTTTAGTTATTTGCAGAATAGATAAAAGACAGATGCTGTGTGGGAAGGAGAAAACTCCTGCCACAACAAATAAAATACCATATATATATATATATATATCTGTGTGTGTGTGTGTGTGTGTGTGTGTGTGTGTGTGTGTGTGAGCGCGCGCGAGAGTATATACCTATCCTTTTTTCCCCCTAAGGTAAGTCTTTCCGCTCCTGGGATTGGAATGACTCCTTACCCACTCCCTTAAAACCCACATCCTTTCATCTTTCCTTTTCCTTCCCTCTTTCCTGATGAAGCAGCCATCGGTTGCAAAAGCTCGAAATTCTGTGTGTGTTCGTGCGTTTTATTTGTTGTGCCTATCTACCGGCGCTTTCCCGCTTGGTAAGTCTTGGAATCTTTGTTTTTAATATATTTTTCCCATGTGGAAGTTTCTTTCTATTTTATTTACATCATCATCATCATCATCATATATATATATATATATATATATATATATATATATATATATATATTAAAAACACAGATTCCAAGACTTACCAAGCGGGAAAGCGTCGGCAGACAGGCACATGAACAAAACGCACAAACACACACACAGAATTACTAGCTTTCGCAACCGATGGTTGCTTCTTCACGAAGGAGAGGGAAAGACGAAAGGATGTGGGTTTTAAGGGAGAGGGTAAGGAGTCATTCCAATCCCGGGAGCGGAAAGACTTCCCTTAGGGGAAAAAAAGGACAGGTGTACACTTGTGCGCACACACACACACACACACACACACACACACACACACACACACACACACATATCCATCCGCACATACACAGACACAAACACAAAGTTTGCCGAAGTAATCCCATTCCTGATGTCCAGGCGGAGCTTCAAGGAATCCTCAGAACCTTAGGCCCCCTACAAAACCTTTCACCTGACTCCATCAAACTCCTCACCCCACCGTCACCTCGCACTCCTACCTTCTACCTACTTCCGAAAATTCACAAACCCAAACATCCTGGCCGCCCCATTGTAGCTGGTTACCAAGCCCCCACAGAACGTATCTCTGCCTACGTAGATCAACACCTTCAACCCATTACATGCAGTCTCCCATCCTTCATCAAAGACACCAACCACTTTCTCGAACGCCTGGAATCCGTACCCAGTCTGTTACCCCCAGAAACCATCCTGGTAACCATTGATGCCACTTCCCTATACACAAATATCCCGCACGTCCAGGGCCTCGCTGCAATGGAGCACTTCCTTTCACGCCAATCACCTGCCACCCTACCTAAAACCTCTTTCCTCGTCACCTTAGCCAGCTTCATCCTGACCCACAACTTCTTCACTTTTGAAGGCCAGACATACCAACAATTAAAGGGAACAGCCATGGGTACCAGGATGGCCCCCTCGTATGCCAACCTATTTATGGGTCGCTTAGAGGAAGCCTTCTTGGTTACCCAAGCCTGCCAACCCAAAGTTTGGTACAGATTTATTGATGACATCTTCATGATCTGGACTCACAGTGAAGAACAACTCCAGAATTTCCTCTCCAACCTCAACTCCTTTGGTTCCATCAGATTCACCTGGTCCTACTCCAAATCCCATGCCACTTTCCTAGACGTTGACCTCCATCTGTCCAATGGCCAGCTGCACACATCCGTCCACATCAAACCCACCAACAAGCAACAGTACCTTCATTATGACAGCTGCCACCCATTCCATATCAAACGGTCCCTTCCCTACAGCCTAGGCCTTCGTGGCAAACGAATCTGCTCCAGTCCTGAATCCCTCGACCATTACACCAACAACCTGAAAACAGCTTTCGCATCCCGCAACTACCCTCCCAACCTGGTACAGAAGCAGATAACCAGAGCCACTTCCTCATCCCCTCAAACCCAGATCCTCTCACAGAAGAACCCCAAAAGTGCCCCACTTGTAACAGAATACTTCCCGGGACTGGATCAGACCTTGAATGTGGCTCTCCAGCAGGGATACGCCTTCCTAAAATCCTGCCCCGAAATGAGATCCATCCTTCATGAAATCCTCCCCACTCCACCAAGAGTGTCTTTCCGGCGTCCACCTAACCTTCGTAACCTCTTGGTTCATCCCTATGAAATCCCCAAACCACCTTCCCTACCCTCTGGCTCCTACCCTTGCAACCGCCCCTGGTGTAAAACCTGTCCTATGCACCCCCCCACCACCACCTACTCCAGTCCTGTAACCCGGAAGGTGTACACGATCAAAGGGAGAGCCACATGTGAAAGCACCCACGTGATTTACCAATTGACCTGCCTGCACTGTGATGCTTTCTATGTGGGAATGACCAGCAACAAACTGTCCATTCGCATGAATGGACACAGGCAGACAGTGTTTGTTGGTAATGAGGATCACCCTGTGGCTAAACATGCCTTGATGCACGGCCAGCACATCTTGGCACAGTGTTACACCGACCGAGTTATCTGGATACTTCCCACCAACACCAACCTATCCGAACTCCGGAGATGGGAACTCGCCCTTCAGTATATCCTCTCTTCTCGATATCCGCCAGGCCTCAACCTCCGCTAATTTCAAGTTGCCGCCGCTCATACCTCACCTGTCTTTCAACAACTTCTTTGCCTCTGTACTTCCGCCTCGACTGACATCTCTGCCCTTACTCTTTGCCTTTAAAAATGTCTGCTTGTGTCCGTGTATGTGCGGATGGATATGTGTGTGTGTGTGCGAGTGTACACCTGTCCTTTTTTTCCCCTAAGGGAAGTCTTTCCGCTCCCGGGATTGGAATGACTCCTTACCCTCTCCCTTAAAATCCACATCCTTTCATTTTTCCCTCTCCTTCCCTCTTTCCTGACGAAGCAACTGCCAGTTGCGAAAGCTCGTAATTCTGTGTGTGTGTTTTGTTCATGTGCCTGTCTGCCGGCGCTTTCCCGCTTGGTAAGTCTTGGAATCTTTGTTTTTAATATATTTTTCCCATGTGGAAGTTTCTTTCTGTTTTATATATATATATATATACATATACATATATATATATATATATATATATATATATATATATATATATATATATATATATATATATATATATATATATATATATATATATATCCTGGAATCCTTACCCAGTCTGTTACCCCCGGAAGCCATCCTTGTAACCATTGATGCCACTTCCCTATACACAAATATCCCGCACGTCCAGGGCCTCGCTGCAATGGAGCACTTCCTTTCACGCCGATCACCTGTCACCCTACCTAAAACCTCTTTCCTCGTCACCTTAGCCAGCTTCATCCTGACCCACAGCTTCTTCACTTTTGAAGGCCAGACATACCAAAAATTAAAGGGAACAGCCATGGGTACCAGGATGGCCCCCTCGTATCCCAACCTATTTATGGGTCGCTTAGAGGAAGCCTTCTTGGTTACCCAAGCCTGCCAACCCAAAGTTTGGTACAGATTTATTGACGACATCTTCATGATCTGGACTCACAGTGAAGAACAACTCCTGAATTTCCTCTCCAACCTCAACCCCTTTGGTTCCATCATATTCACCTGGTCCTACTCCAAATCCATGCCACTTTCCTAGACGTTGACCTCCATCTGTCCAATGGCCAGCTTCACACATCCATCCACATCAAACCCACCAACAAACAACAGTACCTCCATTATGACATCTGCCACCCATTCCATATCAAACGGTCCCTTCCCTACAGCCTAGGCCCTCGAGGCAAACGAATCTGCTCCAGTTCTGAATCCCTGAACCATTACACCAACAACCTGAAATCACCTTTCGCATCCCGCAACTACCCTCCCGACCTGGTACAGAAGCAAATAACCAGAGCCACTTCCTCATCCCCTCAAACCCAGAACCTCTCACAGAAGAACCCTAAAAGTGCCCCACTTGCAACAGGATACTTCTCGGGACTGGATCAGACTCTGAATGTGGTTCTCCAGCAAGGATATGACTTCCTAAAATCCTGCCCTGAAATGAGATCCATCCTTCATGAAATCCTCCCCACTCCACCAAGAGTGTCTTTCCGCCAACCACCTAACCTTCGTAACCTCTTGGTTCATCCCTATGAAATCCCCAAACCACCTCCCCTACCCTCTGGCTCCTACCCTTGTAACTGCGCCCGGTGTAAAACCTGTCCTATGCACCCTCCCACCACCACCTACTCCAGTCCTGTAACCCGGAAGTTGATCACGATCAAAGGAAGAGCCATGTGTGAAAGCACCCACGTGATTTACAAACTGACCTGCCTACAATGTGACGCTTTCTATGTGGGAATGACCAGCAACAAACTGTCCATTCACATGAATGGACACAGGCAGACAGTGTTTGTTGGTAATGAGGATCCCCTGTGGCTAAACATGCCTTGGTGCACGGCCAGCACATCTTGGCACAGTGTTACACCGTCCGGGTTATCTGGATACTTCCCACCAACACCAACCTATATGAACTCCGGAGATGGGAACTTGCCCTTCAATATATCCACCAGGCCTCAATCTCCGCTAATTTCAAGTTGCCGCCACTCATACCTCACCTGTCATTCAACATCATCTTTGCCTCCACACTTCCGCCTTGACCTACATCTCTGCCCATACTCTTTGCCTTTACAAATGTCTGCTTGTGTCTGTGTATGTATGGATGGATATGCGTGTATATGTGTGTGCACGAGTATATACCTATCCTTTTTTCCCCCTAAGGTAAGTCTTTCCGCTCCCGGGATTGGAATGACTCCTTATCCTCTCCCTTAAAACCCACATCCTTTCATCTTTCCTTTTCCTTCCCTCTTTCCTGACGAAGCAGCCGCCGGTTGCGAAAGCTAGAAATTTTGTGTGTGTGTTATTTTATTGTGCCTGTCTACCGGCGCTTTCTCGCTTGGTAAGTCTTGGAATCTTCCCATCTTATGATATGAATATAATAGAGGAAAACATTCCACGTGGGAAAAATATATCTAAAAACAAAAATGATGGGACTTACCAAACAAAAGCGCTGGCAGGTCGATAGACACACAAACATACACACAAAATTCAAGCTTTCGCAACCAACGGTTGCTTCTTCAGGAAAGAGGGAAGGAGAGGGAAAGACGAAAGGATGTGGGTTTTAAGGGAGAGGGTAAAGAGTCATTCCAATCCTGGGAGCGGAAAGACTTACCTTTAGGGGAAAAAAGGACAGGTATACACTCGCACGCACACACACACACACACATATCCATCCGCACATACACAGACACAAGCAGACATATGTCTGCTTGTCAAATGATTATTTTGCAATGTCAAAGAAAGATAATGGTGCATTTGAAGTCAGTGATCTAATCACTTCACTGATATAACTGCTCGTCCAATCTGAGGTCAACGTTGCCACAAAGGAAGTACTCTGTTGCTGTTCTTCAAGATCACTGATCTGCAGCAAGATGGTGATGGCCATTTCACTAATTAAAAATGATTAATTGTTAAAATTGAAGTAAAACTTTTTGCTGCTCCAGTGTGTCATTTATTTGCAAAATACACTGTGAATATAACGTTTAGATGTTTCTAAGTAGGATGCAGGAAGGGATTTCAGGTATATGTCACGTTAGTAAATTTTGCAGACAACGATTTTGCATTTACAACAATGACATCTGCATAAGTTGACTTAAACTAGCAGATCACCCATTTATTAATTCATTCAAAGCCAAATAAATGGAAGCTTAGGTCCTCACACTGTTTAGTCTAACTTTTGAAAACAATTCACAGTTAGATGTTCAGAACAATTTGTCAATTTCCGCTTGTAGGTCTGTATTGCTCAAACAGTTCGATTTAATATATCAACAAAATTAATCAGTTTGGAAAATATAATGCAACTGGATAGATAAAAAGTCTACTCGTCTAGCAGTGACAGGAGAAAACACATAAAGGTATTGAAATTTGCGAGCTTTTACAGCCAGTGGTGCCTTCTTCTGGCAGAAGGTTTGAAGGCGAGGGGAGAGGAGTGATGGAAAAGGACTGATGAGGGTTAGGAAATGGGGAGAGTTTGGAAAAGTTGCCCAGAAACTCAGGTTAATCAAGACTTTACCAGACAGGATGAGAAGGAAAGATAATCATTGGCAACAGGACCGAGGTTTTCAAATTCTGGTGTTTTCTCCTGCCACTGCTTGATGAGTAGATTTTTTATCTATCCAATTACATTAAACAGTTCAGTTTGCTGCTCAAATAAATCACAATGTAATAGAGCCTTCACAGTGTGTTTGCTTCACGTTATTGATTGTTCGGCAAGTTTCAGCTTCTTCTTCTTCTTCTTCCTGCATTTATGCAAAAATCTGGAAGTATCATCTCTCTTGTATGGGTCTGGGTTCTTCTCCAGAGCATTCACCATATACGCCTCCTCTTCTGCATCAGTCTTTGAAATAAATCTTCTTCTCACAGTCTCAGTGATTGTCGCAACAATGCTGCTGAAATCATCTTCTAGAATGTTCCATGTTCTACTCGCCTCTCCCTGAAATTTTAAATCATTATCTGTTTCAAGACACTATAGCTGATAGCTTCCAAACTTCTCCATTTTTCACCTCAAAAGAAACTGTTCTTTCCACAAACTAATTAAATTTTCGCAAATTTACTCTCTTCCTTATGCCAACCATCCTAATGCTTCTTAGACTTGTCATTAAACATGATCGCTCATCAGCTGTTACTTCCTTCCTAATAATTTTTTTTTGTTACACAGATGAAATATTTCCTACCGGCCCAAAGAATCCAAAAATACGCAGAGTAACTATATATGATTACATAGAGAACAACAACATTACTAATTTACATAACAATTATACAATGCATTTTTATAAAATATTACATTGTTGGGGAGGCTGTTGCATAGACATTGAAAGGGCTAAAATTTGCCCATCGCATTATCATTATTGCTGTTTATCATTGCCTGCTACTGCTGCTTGTATTACACTGAATCTCATGGCTGCCTTGCAAATGTGGATTCAGTGGGTTCAAGAGGACCATACTAAATGCCATGCAGGTGCTCCATGGCCCTCTGTAGTAGGACTAGGGAGGACAGCATGTGTTCACTCAGGCATATGCATATATCCTGAGTCAGGAATAGGCCTGTTTTCAGTATCCAGATGGGCTACACAATGATGCCTGGAGCACAACAGACTGTCAGTAAGATGACCATTGTTGCACCATGAAAAGTCTGTTGTGTACATCTTGTTGTACTACTTTTCAATGAGAACTGAAGAAATTCAAAACTGCTTTCTCTTTGTCAGTCCAGGAATATTCCAGGCTGATTCCTGTGAATCTTTCCCAATCCCAGCATATGCTCTCTGTCTATTGATCTCATTGTTGGTGGGATGCTCTTCTTTCTTTTCTCTTAAGTTCAAGATTGCATTCTCAGTCTGAGTGTAGATGTGTATTAACATGTAGGCTGATAATTTTGAATGCTAATTTTTCGTTGTATTCTCTCCAGTTCTCTCATTTTTATTACTGATACCAATACAATTACTTCTCATACTTCTAATATTTAAGTACTTTGTTAGTATTGATAAGAATTCTACAAATATATTCTTCTTTGAAAAATGACTTTAAGTGTACCTGATAGAGAATGCAGAACTTTTCTTTTCTAGGTAGTGAGGAGTTGCTGAAAGATGTTGCAGAATTTCTTTGCAATCATTTTGCTGACCCACGAATAGTAAATGCTGGTTCAAAAGACACATTAATACAAGCTCTGGCAAGCTTCGTTTCCCAGTCACACACGTTGCAGTGTCTGGAGTTAGTACCAGAAAGCAGGTATGTTTGTCACATTGATGTCAGAAAGTGATGATGCATTTTGGTAAATGAGAAGTATTGTGCTTGCTGTTGCAGGCTGATTTGTGCTTCAGTGCAAACTTGATAGGATGTTGCTCAGCGTATTTAAAAAGTTGAAAATTAATGCTGACACAGCAAGGAGTTTTCATCAATGTTTTAGGATTTCTTTGAGTGTATAAAGGGAGGAGCTGAAGAAATGTGAAGAGCTTAAGGAAGCTTATTCCTTGAACCAGCATAGTTCAGTCAAAATACTGGGTATTTTCTAATTCCAATGCTCTCATGTTAGTGGTAGGTACATATTGCTGGCAGCAAGCTTCGTTATTATTCAAATGAGGTAATAGTGTAGCCCATTAATTTTGACAGTTTTGAAAACTACTGTTTATTAACACTTCATTATAAATAGGCCTCCATTCTTACAATGTGTATGTCTATATCTATATCTATACTCTGCAAACCACCATGAAGTGCATAGCAGGGGTAGGGCACAACATTCTAGTTGTACCTATTACATTTGTTAGTTACTAGTGTAGTTACATAAATAGCAAGCCAGCAGCAGTATATTAACAATTACTACTTAGCATAACATAGAAAGCAGTAATCTTTGTCAGTGAAGTGTGTTTCCAACTTCGTTATGTTCTTTTATAACCTGTGCAAGTACTAATAACTAACACAGCATAAAGAACTACATTCTAAGTGCTGTTTCTGCCTGTTAATACAGCTTGGCTTGATCTACATCACTAAAAGTCCTCCTTCAAAGTAGAACATATAGAACAGAATGAATGAAAAATGGAGGAATTAATGAACTGTGGTGCAGTTAGATACTGTGTTTTGCATTAATATGTTGTTTTCAGGAACAGATTACTGCTGTGCTATGTGTTTGTCTCTCATCAAAATTCTAAATATGTTGCACTCTTCATATGATTTTTTTATTCTTCTTCTGATATGCTTGTCACGTAAGCTATTTCGTACACCTTTAATTGTGGGTTTCCTAATGATATGTTGTGCATTAGCTTTGCTTTCTACTGTGATTTTAGTTTTGGTATGTCCATCACCTGTATCAGCTTCAAGAGAAATACTGTTTCATTTGGATTCTGTCCTTAATTCCAAGCTTACTGAAAATGAAAGAAGAGACAAACTTAGGATGATTTTCAGTTGGCGATCAGTTATTAAAGATTTTTATGAGATCATGGTACTTTGTGTTATCTATTTCAATGGAATACAAACAATGTGAGAAGTTATGGAAACATAACTATTCAACCTTTCTAGGTTTCACATGATGTGTTATTGCATGACATGGACTAATGTAGAAAAAAAATTAGAGTTTTGTTGATTTCAGGGCGTCAATCACTGTACCACAATGATAATTTTTCTTTTTTTTCTTTTTGTTTTTTCATAATAAGTAAACAAAAAGCAGCTCCTCATTTGCAATTTAATTGCAAACTACAGTCTTTTCCACAGTTGTCCACATTTCTGAAAATTTCTTGTGCACAAATTAGATTTCTTTACAACAAAAAACCACAAGCACTGTGAACATTTGAGTTGGAGTGTAACAGTAGTGGTTGCATCTGAAGGTGGCATACATGTCCTAACACAAATCTGGAGCAGAATTAGCCATCTAATGAAATTATTTCATTTATAACTTGATTTCATTTCAACTTTGAGTAGTGCTATGCAGATATCCTAAGACCTGTATCCTAAAGATAAGTCTGTCCAGAATAGGGGAAATTGCAGCAGTCTATCCTTTTCGTAATACTGGTGTTAAAAAGCCAACAGTGTGTTTATGTTGTTTTGAGAGTGCTTTAATCTATAACTAAAATCTGTTCAAAAATATTTCTGATTCACCATACCATCCTTCAGTGCTACATGTAGGAGATATTTCAAGAACAAAAGATGTAAAATTTGCAATTTTATCACTTTCTTGTGATCAGGTTGTTGCTAATTTTTAGATCAAACATTTTGAAGGATATTATTCCCTACATCCTTTTCCATGTTGATTTTTGTCAGTGTTCTCCGTATCTCATTTTATGTGGTTCACACTGGTTTCTTTACTTTGTCATTAAAATCTGTATTACAGGCTTTTTGAATTTGAAGACATGTTTGTTTTACTTTTTCATATCTAGCCCAATAAATTTCTTGTTTATAAATTCTTCAGCTCCTGTAGGATTACTTTGGTACCAAAAGTGGCTTGTTTTCTGTTTAGGCAGCTGAAGAATGACATGATGTATTTTATGCACTTAAGAGCAGTCTGCATTATTATTTTTTTTCCTTTCTTGTGCTGTTGCTAATTATAACCTAATCTCTGGTGTACATAACATTGAGTATACTTTTTAAAATTAATTTTCTGTCATAATTTATGCATGGACAGTATTTTCTTTGCTAAAACTAGAGATTGATCTTTTTACTGCTTATTTTTGTCAAATGTAAACAGAATCACTTACCATTTCCATTTCAAAATACCATAGTATGTGGTTTATAATAGAGGGAAACATTCCACATGGGAAAAATATATATAAAAACAAAGATGATGTAACTTACCAAGCGAAAGCGTTGGCATGTTGATAGACACACAAAAAAACACAAACACAAAATTCAAGCTTTCGCAACCAACGGTTGTTTCGTCAGGAAAGAGGGAAGGAGAAGGAAAGACAAAAGGATGTGGGTTTTAAGGGAGAGGGTAAGGAGCGGAAAGACTTAACTTAGGTGGAAAAAAGGACAGGTATACACCCGCACACCCACACATATCCATCCACACATATACAGACCCAAGCAGACATTTGTAAAGACAAAGAATTTGAGTTTGGGCAGAGATGTCAGTCGAGGCGGAAGTACATAGGCCTCTGTACTTCCGCCTCGACTGACATCTCTGCCCAAACTCTTTGCCTTTACAAATGTTTGAGTTTGGGCAAAGATGTCTGCTTGTGTCTGTATATGTGTGGATGGATATGTGTGTGTGTGTGTGTGTGTGTGTGTGTGTGTGTGTGTGTGTGTGTGTGCGCAAGTGGATACCTGTCCTTTTCCCCCTAAGGTAAGTCTTTCCACTCCCGGGATTGGAATGACTCCTTACCCTCTCCCTTAAAACCCACATCCTTTCGTTTTCCCTCTCCTTCTCTATTTCCTGACGAAGCAACCGTTGGTTGTGAAAGCTTGAATTTTGTGTGTGTGTTTGTGTTTGTTTGTGTGTCTATCAACATGCCAACGCTTTCGCTTGGTAAGTTACATTATCTTTGTTTTTAGATATATAGTATGTTGTTTGAATCATTACAAATTGTTTGATAGTTTTTAAAAGTGGCCTTCCTTCATATCTCTCCCCTTTTTTTTTGTTTTTGTTTTTTACTTTGTCATCATCTGCTGTCATGCTACACAAATAACAGGACCCATCTATTACTACTTTTAGCATCTCATTTCCTAATGTAATTCCTACAGCAGCATACAAGTTGAATATACTCTCATTACCATCATTTTATTATTCTTGATGTTCATCCTACATTCTTTTTTAAGACTATCCATTTTGTTCAGATGCTCTTGAAAGTCCTTAACTGTCTCTGACTGAATTACAATGTCATCAACAAACTGGAAAGTTTTTAATTTCATTTATTTCTTCTCCCTGAACTTTAATTCCTTTTCCAAATTTCTCCTTGGTTTTCTGTCCTGCAAATCCTAGAACTGTCATAGAAGTTGTAGATTAATTTTCACTTTCTGTGTTTTATCCCTGACAGCTTCAGTATTTCAAAACATAAGCTTGCTTTTTTTCTTCCCCTAAAGCTACAAAGACCATAAATTCATGTTTGTCTACTTTCACCTAATGGGGCCAGTATTGCTTAGCATGTTTTACACTTATCTGGAATACAGCATGATCTTCTTCCAGCTCATCTTCTACCAGTCATTCAAATTTTCTGCGCATTAGTTGTGTTAGTATTTTGGAACCATGATTTAGTAACATTCACACTTGTCAACTCCTGTCTTCTTTGATTTTAGGATTACACCCTTCTTCATGGGGTCTAAGGGTATTTTAACTGTTTCATATATCCTGCATGCTAGATGTCTTCAACCGTAATGTGGCTATAAAACTATAACCTTTTCAGACTTTTTTTATACTACCATTGTGTTTGCAATATTTTGCAGCCAAGTCAAAATGGTGAAATCACTGCTGAGACCGTATGAAAATCGTGCTTGGGCTCAGAGTAATTGGGTATTACTGAGACTGTGGCATGGCTGTGGGTTTGCATTTAGGTACCAGAAGTCCCCACATCTGATACGGAAGATTGGTCCCAAAATGTTGCCATCAGACACTGGTCTCATTAGTCAAACAATGAGTAAGTACAGTAAGTAATTAATTTCAAAAATTTAACTGTAATGAAGAATGTAAATGAAAAGATTGTCTTATATAGATTATCTTGTTACTAAGGCAACAAAATTATGCATATAGCTAATTTGTTGGAAGAGATTAGTGGAAAAGATTTTGTTTTACAGGCCTGTGACTGAGGTGATGAAGAATGAAAATATATAAGCACATATCGCTCACTGTATGTGCTTCTTTATTAATTTGAAATTATTCCTCCTTTACACCATTTACGTTGGAGTCTGCTGAGAGTATGTTACGGGCACAAGATAGTGCAGTTATGTCTATGAGTTCTAGTTTCTCCTATCTTCATGGTCCTTATGTATGTTGACGGCAGTGTACTTATTCAGCAGCTGCTCTCAAGTACCTGTTCCCTAAATTTTCTCAATAGTGCCTCATGAAAAGGACATCTCCTTTGCTCCAGGGATTCTCATTTGAATTCATGAAGTGTCTCCTTAACACTTGTGTGCTGGTTGAACCTACTGGTAACAAACCTCATGACACACCTCTGAATCACTTTGATGTCTTTCTTTAATCTGACCTTGTAGAGATTCCAAATACTTGAGTGCTAATAAAGAATGGGTTGTCTTAGTGTTCCGTAAGTAATCTCCTTTATAGATGAGCTACACGTTCACAAAATTCTCCCAATGAAACAAAGTCGACCATTCGCCTTGTCTGCTACAAACCTGGCATGCTTATTCCATTTCATATTCATATTGCTTTGCATTACTCTTAGATATTTAATTGATGTACTGTGTCAAGCAGGGAGACTGGGTATTTGTGTTGTCTTCATCATTTCATCACCACCATCATCATTTGTGACAGTGGCTAGATTGGACTGTGGAAAAAAATTGGACTGGGTACAAGTTGGTACTTTGTATGGGCACTGATGACTGCGCAGTTGAATGCCCCACAAACCAATCATCATCATCACCATCATGTGTGAAGCAGCACACTACTAATGCTGTATTCAACTTTACAGGATAATTTTTCCCTCTCATGCGCATTAACTTACATTTTTCTCCATTCAGAGAAAGCTGTCATTGTCATACCAACTGGAAATTCTTCTTAAATCATCCTGTATTCTTCTGCAGTGACATCCTCCGATAAATCAAATCTTCATGAGCAAACAGCTGTGAAATGCTTCTCACCTGCCAGTCAGATCATGTATGTTAACAGCGAACAAGAGTGGTCCTGTCACACTTCTGAGGCACTTCCAATACCCGTGTCTCTGATGAACACTCACTGTCCTGAACAGTGTGCAGGATTCTATTACGTAAGAAGTCTTCAAGTCATTCACACAGCTGCAAAATGTTGGCAGTGATGAACAAGAAGTTGCGGTAATTGAAATCAAGTATCTGGCCATGCATTACTCCTGATGGTTGTTCAGGTGGGATAAAGTGATAGTTACATGTCTCCAAATCGAGCACTGTCTCCTTACACATTGGCTTCTTACTCTGGCAAGAGAGTCCCCCCATTCTGTAATCCTGTGGTGTGCAAATTACTGTGCATTATATTTTTACTGAGTGCATGCTCTATCATGATGAGAGGGTGGGAGTGAGTATGGTGGGGATCTGTTCTGTCTTTAAGCTGATGAAGAGGAGAGTCTAGTCTAAGTTTTAAGGTTTTTTAATGTGTCTGGACTCTGGCCTCAAGTCATAGGCTGGAGGTTTTTGTGTGTTGCAGAGTGGCTGGCTCATAGTTTTTCTTCCTACGATCAGTCAGCCATGGCCATCCGCTGTGTTGTTTTAACTTCTACAACTTTCTCCTCTGTTAGTTGTAAGTTTTAAATTTGACGAATACAGGATGATTTAAGAAGAATTTCCAGTTGGTATGACAATGACAGCTTTCTCTGAATGGGGAAAAATGTAAGTTAATGCACATGAGAGGGAAAAATTATCCTGTAAAGTTGAATACAGCATTAGTAGTGTGCTGCTTCACACATGATGGTGGTGATGATGATTGGTTTGTGGGGCACTCAACTGCGCAGTCATCAGTGCCCATACAAAGTACCAACTTGTACCCAGTCCAATTTTTTTCCACAGTCCAATCTAGCCACTGTCACAAATGATGATGGTGGTGATGAAATGATGAGGACAACACAAATACCCAGTCTCCCTGCTTGACACAGTCACATCAATTAAATATCTAAGAGTAATGCAAAGCAATATGAATATGAAATGGAATAATCATGCTTTCTGTGTGTAGTAAACCCCTGATCTATCAAAGGGAGTCCTTCAACTCTCCATCCCATAATGAAAGTACAGAAATCTGCAGGCATGACCATCGACAGAGCCTTTGGTTGAGACCCTCCACTCGGCTCCAAACCCCAATTGACTCAGGGCACAATACTGCAAATAGTGAGCTCTGCTTGCTCCAAGTGAGCATGGACACAATTCCCATAGGTACTGAGGATGGCTTCAAACCCTAAGCAACAGATATCATCGGTGCCGATATGAGCAGCAGCTACTGCACCCTGCACTGTCAGTAGCCACAGGCAGGACCTCCTCCATCTTTCAGATGAGGCTTCCCAGCTGACACACCTAGTTTACATCAGATTTCTTTCCAGCTCTGGTCGCTATTTCCCTAAAGGTTCTGTAATCCACCTAGCATTGGAGCTCCCAGTAACTAGTAAAACCCTCCCTCCATGTGCCTACACAAACCCTGATGAGGGAGTGGCTGCCTGTCTGCTCACAGAGTGAATGAGTGAGGCCAGATGGGCAGCCTCAGCCCTGACTCCTTTTCGAGTGACAGCACCATGTAACAAAGCTCTACTCACTCTGCAGTAAGTGCAGATCCCCTGCATTGGGTACACTGGAAGGTGCCTCAAGCAGCAGAGCCTTTGGGGGAAAGCAGTGGTATCTGAAGTGTCCCATGCAACACGCCAGTTTCTCTGCTTCTGCCACACCAAGAGATAACAGCCTGCAGATGGCTGCCTGTGGCCATAAGTGTCTTCAGCTGTTCGCAAACTGTGGCCAGCTCCTTTTGCTTTTGCATATAGCATGCACACACCCTATCAATCCTGCTATTATTAATTTAAGAATTAAACTATGAAAACAGACAGAAAAGGCTAAATATGTGACTTGCTAGCCTCCCCATGCTTCACCAATGGATGCTGACACTGGGGTGAAAAACCAATAAAAATGTGTTAGTCGTTAGCCTGCCTGAAAGTCCCAGCCTGTAATTTTATGGTGTAATTTCTTGGTGTTCCCTTTCAGTCTCCCCTAAGTATTCTTATGGTTCCCACATGATCAGGTTTCTCAGCAGGGACTGTAGTTCTGTTATTGGTCACTAGATTGTGTGGATATGCTGGAGAAGAATTTATTTTTATATTTTCTTGTGGATATAGTCAGTGGCATATTTTTGCTGCTTGCTTAATTGTATAAATTGATACAATTAAGCATGCTGCAAAACCATGCCATTGCCAACATCCCAGTGAATCTCTGTTTGGCCAATTATGGGATTCCTCATGAGCTTCCCTTTTGATTTTGAGTTTAGTGACTTCAATGGGATGAACAATTTTGTTTCTGCGTAAATGGAATGTCTTAACATTATGTTGGAAGGATGAAGGGAAAGTACACATGATAAGCACACTTCTGAGATGGTCACCTATACTAATAGAGGCAGGGAGAAGTCAAGCCCAGCCTGTACGACAGACTACAACAAACACAAGTTGGATATTGATTTGTCTGAACAGCAGGTGTCCTACAGTGTGTTTGAAAATCAAACTATGAATTTGTAGAGAAAGTTGGTATTCCATGTACTTCTCATGTAAACTTCTGCGTATTATAGCACAAAGTTTCTAGAAATGCCAAAACTTCTCAGTATATGACAACCATCGGTGGAGATCTTGCTGAGAGCAGAGATCTCGAACAATAACTTGGTGCATGAGCGCTTTCCCAACCTTAGACTGGAAATAATTTTTTTCAAAAACTTGAGGCAGAATAAGGGACAGAACAAAGGCAGTGTGTAGTGTGCTCCCATAAGCAGACAGCGCCTACTCATCACCACCACTTTCGTCCATATTTATGCCACAAAGGGCGTTCAAAAAGTTTTGCACAGTTGTCTCTAATTTTTTTCATTTTTTGCAGGTTGTTGTTGTTGTTGTGGTCTTCAGTCCTGAGGACTGGTTTGATGCAGCTCTCAATGCTACTCTATCCTGTGCAAGCTTCTTCACCTCCCAGTACCTACTGCAACCTACATCCTTCTGAATCTGGTTGGTGCATTCATCTCTTGGTCTCCCTCTACGATTTTTACCCTCCACGCTGCCCTCCAATACTAAATTGGTGATTCCTTGATGCCTCAGAACATGTCCTACCAACCGATCCCTTCTTCTGGTCAAGTTGTGCCACAAACCTCTCTTCTCCCCAATTCTATTCAACACCTCCTCATCAGTTATGTGATCTACCCATCTAATCTTCAGCATTCTTCTGTAGCACCACATTTCGAAAGCTTCTATTCTCTTCTTGTCTAAACTATTTATTGTCCATCTTTCACTTCCATACATGGCTACACTCCATACAAATACTTTCAGAAACGACTTCCTGACACTTAAATCTATACTCGATGTTAACAATTTCTCTTCTTCAGAAACGCTGTCCTTCCCATTGCCAGTCTACATTTTTTATCCTCTCTACTTCGACCATCATCAGTTATTTTGCTCCCCAAATAGCAAAACTCCTTTACTACTTTAAGTGTCTCATTTCCTAATCTAATACCCTCAGCATCACCCGACTTATTTCGACTACATTCCATTATCCTCGTTTTGCTTTTGTTGATGTTCATCTTATATCCTCCTTTCAAGACGCTGTCCATTCCATTCATCTGCTCTTCCAAGTCCTTCGCTGTCTCTGACACAATTACAATGTCATTGGCGAACCTCAAAGTTTTATTTCTTCTCCATGGATTTTAATACCTACTCCGAATTTTTCTTTTGTTTCCTTCACTGCTTGCTCAATATACAGATTGAATAACATCGGAGACAGGCTACACCCCTGTCTCACTCCCATCCCAACAACTGCTTCCCTTTCATGCCCCTCAACTCTTATAACTACCATTTGGTTTCTATACAAATTGTAAATAACCTTTCGCTCCCTATATTTTACCCTTGCCACTTTCAGAATTTGAAAGAGAGGATTCCAGTCACCATTGTCAAAAGCTTTCTCTAAGTCTACATATGCTGGAAACGTAGGCTTGCCTTTCCTTAATCTAGCTTCTAAGATAAGTCGTAGCGTCAGTACTGCCTCACGTGTTCCAATATTTCTATGAAATCCAAACTGATCTTGCCCGAGGTCAGCTTCTACTAGTTTTTGCATTCGTCTGTAAAGAATTCGTGTTAGTATTTTGCAGCTGTGACTTATTAAACTGATTGTTTGGTAATTTTCACATCTGTCAACACCTGCTTTCTGTGGGATTGGAATTATTATATTCTTCTTGAAGTCTGAGGGTATTTTGCCTGTCTCATACATCTTGCTCACCAAATGGTAGAGCTTTGTCAGGACTGGCTCTCCCTAGGCCGTCAGTAGTTCTAATGGAATGTTGTCTACTCCTGGGGCCTTGTTTCAACTCAGGTCTTTCAGTGCTCTGTAAACTCTTCACACAGTATCATATCTCCCATTTCATCTTCATCTACATCGTCTTCCATTTCTATAATATTGTCCTCAAGTACATTGCCCTTGTATAGACCCTCTATATACTCCTTCCACCTTTCTGCTTTCCCTTCTTTGCTTAGAACTGGGTTTCCATCTGAGTTCTTGATATTCATACAAGTATTCCTTTCTCCAAAGATCTGTTTAATTTTCCTGTAGGCAGTATCTATCTTACCCCTTGTGAGATAAGCCTCTACATCCTTACATTTGTCCTCTAGCCATCCCTGCTTAGCCATTTTGCACTTCCAGTCGATCTCATTTTTGAGTCGTTTGTATTCCTTTTTGCCTGCTTCATTTAGTGCATTTTTATATTTTCTCCTTTCATCAATTAAATTCAATATTTCTTCTGTTTCCCAAGGATTTCTACTAGCCCTCGTCTTTTTACGTACTTGATCCTCTGTTGCCTTCACTACTTTATCGCTCAAAGCTACCCAATCTTCTTCTACTGTATTACTTTCCCCCATTCCTGCCATTTGTACCCTTATGCTCTCCCTGAAACTATGTACAACCTCTGGTTTAGTCAGTTTATCCAGATCCCATCTCCTTAAATTCCCACCTTTTTGCAGTTTCTTCAGTTTTAATCTACAGTTCATAACCAATAGATTATGGTCAGAGTCCACATCTGCCCCTGGAAATGTCTTACAATTTAAAACCTGGTTCCTAAATCTCTTTCTTACCATTATATAATCTATCTGAAATCTGTCACTATCTCCAGGCTTTTTTTATGATTCTTGAACCAAGTGTTAGCTATGATTAAGTTGTGCTCTGTGCAAAATTCTACCAGGCAGCTTCCTCTTTCATTTCTTAGCCCCATCAATATTCACCTACTACATTTCCTTCTCTCCCTTTTCCTACTACCGAATTCCAGTCACCCATACTATTAAATTTTCATCTCCCTTCACTATCTGAATAATTTCTTTTAGTTTGTCATACATTTCTTCAATTTATTCGTCATCTGCAGAGCTAGTTGGCATATAAACTTGTACTACTGTAGTAGGTGTGGGCTTTGTGTCTATCTTGGCCACAATAATGCGTTCACTGTGCTGTTTGTAGTAGCTTACCCGCATTCCTATTTTTTTATTCATTATTAAACCTACTCCTGCATTACCACTGTTTGATTTTGTATTTATAACCCTGTATTCGCCTGACCAAAAGTCTTGTTCCTCCTGCCACTGAACTTCACTAATTCCCACTATATATAACTTTAACCTATCCATTTCCCTTTTTAAATTTTCTAACCTACCTGCCCGATTAAGGGATCTAACATTCCACGTTCCAATCCATAGAACATTTAGTTTTCTTTCTCCTGATAACGACTTCCTCCTGAGTAGTCCCCGCCCGGAGATCCAAATGAGGTACTATTTTACCTCCGGAATATTTTACCGAAGAGGAAGCCATCATCATTTAACAATACAGTAAAGCTGCATGCCCTCGGGAAAAATTACGGCTGTAGTTTCGCCTTGCTTTCTGCCGTTCGCAGTACCAGCACAGCAAGGCCGTTTTGGTTATTGTTACAAGGCCAGATCAGTCAATCATCCAGACTGTTGCCCCTGCAACTACTGAAAAGGCTGCTGCCCCTCTTCAGGAACTACACATTTGTCTGGCCTCTCAACAGAAACTCCTCCGTTGTGGTTGCACCTACGGTACGGCTATCTGTATCGCTGAGGCACGCGAGCCTCCCCACCAACGGCAAGGTCAATGGTTCATTGGGGGGAGGACAATGATATTTTTTGTGAATGTACTTGGAAAAGTTAGCTATAAATTCAGCCTACTCAAGGTAGCCTCCATCTGCTGTGACACATCTAGCCCAAAGTTCTTTACATGATGTAAATGCACTTTGGTAAAATTCTGGGGATTGACTTTTACAGCATCGCTTGACACAAGGAATAAGGTCTTTCTCACTATCAAATGTTTTAATGCACAGGTAGTTTTTCAGATGACCAAAGAGGTAAAAATCAGATGGGGCCAAGCCCGTACAGGAGGGAGGATGAGGAACAATTTTCCAACACATCATCATCATCATCATAATTTAAGACTGATTATGCCTTTCAGCATTCAGTCTGGAGCATAGCCCCCTTATAAAATTCCTCCACAATTCCTTATTCAGTGCTAACATTGGTGCCCCTTCTGATGTTAAACACATTTTCTCCTGTGTCGTAAGGGCTGTATGGGGTGTGGCATTGTCATGGTGTAGTCTGATGAGCTGACGCTGAAGCTGTGGCCTGTGGGTTCTGATGGCATGTTGCAGCTTGTCCAATGACAAACAGTAAAAATTTTGGATGATTTTATCAGTGGTTTCCTTATTCACATCATTCATTGACATCAATGGTCTACTGCATCGTGGATTGTCCAGTAGAGAGAAATCACCTTCTTTAAACATGTGCAACCACTGCTGGATACTGCTGCGATCCACTGTGTCCTCCCCGTAAATAGGGAGCAACTTCCTGTGAATCAATGTGGCAGAGTCATCACCGGTCTTGAAGAGGAACTCCATCACCTACCGCAACCTGACATCTACTTCCTGGTCTATTATGGCTCATCTGTAAATAAAAGAACATACTCCTATATTCCAACTTACAGCAAAATGTTCTAAGTATGTTCACAAAAAATTTCATTCTCCTCCTACAAAAAATATAAAAGTTAGAGACAACTGTGCAAAACTTTTTGGACGCCTTTTGTACATGCAGGGCATTACCAGAAATGAAACTGTCAGAAGTGGATATGGAGTACCATATGAGCATGTCTTAAAAAAAAAAAAAAAATAATGTTTCTGCTGTAGGTAGGGTGATGCATGAGCCATTTATGTTAACATTGTTTTCAAACAGTGTTTGATGCAGCAGAAAGATTTCAGAATAGTAATTAAAGGGTCAGAGGACCAAGTCCCTATGTGGAAGCTTTCTTTATTGTCAGTTTTTTTGTTACTTACACTGCAAATAAATCAAAAGAATGGTCAGTATATTGTATTTATTAATATTTTCATATGAGGCATGAAAGTAAAGGCAAAGGTAAATTTGGGATTGCAAATGAATTTACAGGAAGGTGCTATAAGACATACACAAAAAATTTGTGTACCGAATTTGATTCTGGTATTGTTTTAGAGTTGATAATTTACACTCGCAGGGCTGATATTCATCATAGAAACAGGGAAACCTCTTGTTCATTTGCAGCTGTTGAGGGGTCCTCGAAGGTCAAAATGAAACCTGCACGCTTTTATTACTGTCCCTTCTCGGAAAGCTATTTGCAGAGTCCTCGTGGATGCTGTAACTACAATTATTTCTAGAAAATTATTTGCAACACGTAAATTTCTTTTGCCTTTCCATTCCAAGTCTTTTATGAAGATGTTAATAAATACAGTTTATTGTGTATTATTTCAATTTATTTGCAGTTAAATAGCTTAAAACATTTGAAATAAAAAATGGAAAAGTTTTTCACGTAGGAAATCAACCCCATGACCCTCAGATTACCAAACTAGACCCTTTCTTCTGCACCAGCTGCTGTGTGGAAACTGTGCTAACATAGATGACTCATGGATCATCCAACACGTGCCAAAAATGCTGTTTTTGTTTTTAAAAAATGCTTGGTCATTGGAGCTTCCAAGTCCTGCATACCATGAATTTGGATGAAATCAGTGATGATGAGTAGGTGTGGACCCCTTGTCAAAGAGGCAAGGAGTTGACTAGAAAAGCATGGCACAATAATACAAACTGTAAACAAAGTGAGTGTTAACTTACATTGTGTTAATTAAAATGCTACAGAATATATTGTAAAAAGTAGATGTATCATAAAATGTCCCCAAATGTGATTACCATACATAAACAAACTGTGTACTTTGTTATTAAATATTTTGAGAGAAAGACTGTTGTTAGTATGTGAAAAACTAAATATGTATGCTTGGCCAGTTTGTCCTTTTTCTCAAAAACAATTGCATTAAAAAATAATGTACAAAAGTACTTATTAATTCAAGAGAGAAGTATTACTTGTCACATTAAATTAGATGTTTGCAATTGTCTTTAATGTAAAACTACTAGTGTACTGCCTTCTTAAAAAGCTACTACAGCTTAAAATATTGTAAAATAGCTGGGTTTTTCAGTAGATGATTGCATGTTACAGATAGGGACCCATTATTAAGCATTTGTGCTTTTTTCACTCATTCACAGTTTTGATTTTGTTTTGTTTAATATGTTAACTAGCCTTCTTCTTCTTCCGTATCCGGATGCACCAATTATATCTTCCCTTCCCAGTGATTAGCAACGTAGTTTGCTTTGTCATTGACTTTCAAAATATCATCTTTAGTGCACGTTATAGACATATCTGGGCAAATCAGTAGGTGGTCCAAGTCCTGTATTGCTCCGCATTCACACCTATCGCTATCACTGTAACCCCATTTAAATAGGTTTGATTTGCACCCAGTTACTCCAGTACGCAGCCGGTTTAATGACCTCCAAGTTGTAAAAGGTAGTTGAAATCCTGCAGATCACTCCTCAAGTAGTTCCATTGTGGAGTGTGGCACCATTTCTTCCCAAAGAGATAGCCGCCTTGCGGCGGGCTTGGCTGCTGGAAAACCATTCTGGAGTGTAATTAGCAGTCTTCGAAAGGGAGGTAAGAAGGAAATGACAAGTATTTTGGACAGGTCAGGGCAACTGCTGGTGAATCCTGTGGATGCCTTGGGCAGATGGAGGGAATATTTTGAAGAGTTGCTCAATGTAGGTGAAAATACGATCAGTAATGTTTCAGATTTCGAGGTAGAATGGGATAGGAACGATGATAGAAACAGGATCACATTTGAGGAAGTGGAGAAAATGGTCAATAGATTGCAGTGAAATAAAGCAGCTGGGGTGGATGAAATTAAGTCGGAACTCATCAAATACAGTGGAACGTCAGGTCTTAAATGGCTGCACAGGATAACTGAAATGGCCTGGGCATCGGGACAGGTTCAATCAGGCTGGATAAAAGCAGTAATCACACCAATCTTTAAACATGGAAACAGAAAAGATTGTAACAACTACAGAGGTATCTCTTTAATCAGCGTTGTGGGTAAAATCTTCTCAGGTATTGTTGAAAGAAAAGTGTGAGTATTAGTTGAGGACCAGTTGGATGAAAATCAGTGTGGGTTTAGGCCTCTTAGAGGTTGTCAGGACCAGATCTTTAGCTTACGGCAAATAATGGAGAAGCGTTATGAGTGGAACAGGGAATTGTATCTATGCTTTATAGATCTGGAAAAGGCATATGACCGGGTTCCCAGGAGGAACTTATTGTCTGTTCTATGAGATTATGGAATAGGAGGCAAACTTTTGCAAGCAATTAAAGGTCTTTACATAGATAGTCAGGCAGCAGTTAGAGTTGACGGTAAATTGAGTTCATGGTTCAGAGTAGTTTCAGGGGTAAGACAAGGCTGCAACTTGTCTCCACTGTTGTTCATATTATTTATGTATCATATGTTGAAAACAATAGACTGGCTGGATGAGATTAAGATATCTGAACACAAAATAAGCAGTCTTGCATGATGGCAGATTCGATTGAAAGTTTGGAAAGTAATATTTCAGAACTAGATCAGAAATGTAAGGACTATGGTATGAAGATTAGCATCTCCAAAATGAAAGTAATGTCAGTGGGAAAGAAATATAAACGGATTGAGTGCCAAATAGGAGGAACGAAGTTAGAAGAGGTGGATGTTTTCAAGTACATATTCTCACAGGATGGCAACATAATGAAAGAACAGGGAGCGAGGTGTAGCAAAGTTAATGCAGTGAGCACTCAGCCACGGTGTACTCTCTTCTGCAAGAAGGAAGTCAGTACCAAGACTAATCGCATTTGGGAGGACGACGGTTCAATCCCGTCTCCGGCCCTCCTGATTTAGGTTTTCCGTGATTTTCCTAAATTGTTTCAGGCAATTGCCGGGATGGTTCCTTTGAAAGGGCACAGCCGATTTCCTTCCCAGTCCTTCTCTAACCCGAGCTTGCGCTCTGTCTCTAATGACATCGTTGTCGTCGGGACGTTAAACACAAACCACCACCACCACCACCCAAACTGAGTCATCTGTGCACCGTTCAATCTTTCGACCAACTTTGTTGTATGGGAGCGAAAGCTGGGTTGAGGTTACAGATATGAAAGTAGGTAGGATGATTGCAGGTACCAGTAGATGGGAACGATGGCAGGAGGGTGTCCACAATGAGGAAATCAAAGAAAAACTGGGAATGAACTCTATAAATGTAGCAGTCAGGGTGAACAGGCGTAGATGGTGGGGTCATGTTACACTCATGGGAGAAGCTAGGTTACCCAAGAGACTCATGGGTTCAGCAGTAGAGGGTAGGAGGAGTCGGGGCAGACCAAGGAGAAGGTACCTGGATTCGGTTAAGAATGATTTTGAAGTAATAGGCTTAACATCAGAAGGGGCATCAATGTTAGCACTGAATAGGGGATCATAGAGGAATTTTATAAGGGGGACTATGCTCCAGACTGAACACTGAAAGGCATAATCAGTCTTAAATGATGATGATGATAATATTGATATTAATATTACCAAATACTGACTTACTTGCTATGACCAGATGGTAGTTAACATGTGCTTGGTGTGCTCTTCAAATACAACATGTCCAAGAAAATAGTTTAATAAATTCCTGCACCTCATTTATGACAAATATAGTGTTTACAAATCTCCACGTACTCAGAAAAGGTGTGAAGCCAAAATTGAACAATAGCACAACAAATGAAAGTAAATTTTTGTCCACTGTTAAGTGTTGTTGCCGTGCATCTATTATTATTGTGAAAATAGTAGGAAAGTGAACTACCTTCAATCACTAATTGTGGTTTTATTTCACATAGTGCATTTCAAGCCATGGGGTTCGTCTTAAGGTGCTTGACATCAGTTTACGTTATTATTTGGAAATGAGTCACCACTGGTTGCGAAGAGAAAGACTGTCTGAAAACATTTTAAACCAACAAACAATGTGTGATAGCCCTCAGCTTATCAGCAGTTTCAAAATTTAATTTTTTCCGCGAAGGAGCCAGAATTCAACAGAACCATTTTATAATCCACAGTCACATCTGATATCTGCAGGAAACTTTGTTTTGCAAGCAATAGAAAAATGTAACATCTTACATTCAGATATTCTTTGACTAGTTTAAATTTTGTACAAATGTGCTGTGGAACGAAAGTGTTTGTAAGCATGTATATATGTCTACAGATGCTGTAGGTAAAAACTGTATAACAGTTATTGCAAACAGTATGTCATTCTCCTTTTTGTATTACTTTGGTAAAAAGAAAAGAAGAAGAAGGAAAAATGTAGCTGCATTAGAACATGGCATATCACATTGTAATATGCCTGTGAACACACAATCTGTTTTCAAACGATGTTGTAAACTGAAACTTACTGGCAGATTAAAACTGTGTGCCAGACCGCGACTCACACTGAGGACCCTTTGCCTTTTGCGGGCATGTGCTCTACCACAGTTTTAATCTGCCAGGAAGTTTCATATCAGCGCACACTCCGCTGCAGAGTGAAAATCTCATTCTGATGTTGTAAACTGTTGCCACCCACCTGAATATGAGCCCCCAGGGCTTGGAATTTATTGTGCATTGAAATAAAATTACAGTTGTTGACTACAGGTAGTTTATTTCTTTCCGGTTTTGTGAAAACTGAGGAAAACTGACAACTGCAGGCAGGATACAATTACCTACACAATTTGTCAATGAAAAAGCTTCCATCAAGATCTGGTCCAATTTTGTGAAGTGAAAACAGTTGCTAGGGGCCATGGCAGTATGGAGTTTGCTGGAATTTTTCAGAAGTGAGCCTGACAGTTCTGGTAAATGGTATTTCATAGCTACATGATAACTTATTCACATTAATCAGAAATCATTATAATGATCATGGTTTGTTGACGCAATATTTTCATCTCCTTCAAAGATGATTTCTTGATACATCATCATTCTACTGCTTCTTCTTCTTCTGGCAAAGTACTATACCATAGCTCTGGTTTCATCTCTGCTGATAGTGGACCTCAGATCCTTTTCTTCTTTTCATTCATTTATTTATTTCATTTTCAATTATTTATTTATTCATCATTCAACACAACAGCATTGAACATGTCAGGGGGACATTACAGAAGTTATATAAACATATATAAAACATTAAAAAAAGTATCGTAGGATTAGGCAAGGCTGGGGCAGGAAGCCGGCTGTGGGCTGCTAAAGGAACTATCCCAGTGTTCACCTTAGTGACTAGGGATAAACATGGAAAAACCAAGTCAGGATGGCAGGCCAAGGAATAGAACCTGCTCCTCCCAAATGCGAGTTCAGTGCATTAAGACTGACGTAGCCATCTCACTCTGTGTATGATTGGAAGGAAATCACAAATACATAGTCTACATTGTAATTACAGCATGCACAGGAAGTAAACCAGTTATATAACTAAAACATGAAACAGTGTCACAAAACACCTCTGGAAAATAAACACACACACACACACACACACACACACACACACACACACACGATAGAACAGTACTGAAAAGTATAACACAGAATAGAATAGAATAGAATCTTTATTGTCACATGATATGTTATATACAATCATTCGATTGAAACATTGGTGACTCGTCAATGAATAATTCTATGCCTACCTAAGTATACTACAACAACTACAACAAGATACATTAAAATAATGCATTGTGGATGCTCCCACAAGCACATAACAACATAAAAAGATAATTACATGTTAGAGTTCTTCCTTTTTCTTAACATTTCCACAGTGGTTTGAAATCATTCTTTTAAAGTATTTATCATGTTTGTTTCTGGAGTTTATAAATATAGACATACTCCAAAGACCACATACTTTCTTAATAGTAGTATATATGTTTACATCTAGATATTTAGATACATAGTTTATAAGTATGGACACATATAAAAAGAACATATACCTCCATTAAAAGGGAACATAAGCATACACATCGAACATAATGTAGAACAAACAGGAAAACCAAGCACATGAATATCTCCTACTTGCCTTCCTCGTTTATAAAATCATCCACACTGTAGTAGCATTTGCTTTTTAAATATATTTCAATGTTTGCACAAGTGGATTCTAGCTTGCAGTCTTTCAACTTTGAACGGATTTTATTGCCAAGATTCAAAGCCATATAATATGGTGTATTTTCAAATAATGTTAACCTGTGGCAAGGTAACATGTAATCTTGTTTGTGCCTTGTTTCATAAGAATGTGAAAATGAGTTTCCCTAAAAAAGATGTGGGTTTTTTAAACCAAAGAGAAGTGTTTAGTATATAAACATGGAAGGAACTGTCAGTAAGTCAAGGCTTGCAAATAAGGGTTTGCATGACTGTCTATTGTTTGTTCCAGTCATAGCTCTGATGATTTTTTTCTGTAGCTTGAACACTCTGAGGAGGCTTCCTTTTTCAACTCCCCAAAAAATTATCCCATATCTTACAACTGATATAAAATATGCATGATACACAATTTTCCTAACACTTAAGTCAGTTACTTTGTTCAGAACCCTCATTGCGTAAACAAAACTATTTAACCGTTTCAGTAAGCAATCCACATGATTAGTCCATGTCAAGTTTTTATTTATGGTCACTCCCAGAAATTTGACAGAATCTGCAGTTATCAGTTCTCTGGCTTCATAACTTAACTTTGTTACATATTCAACAGTTTTTTTGGTCCTGAATTGTACAATTTGTGTTTTTGTTAAGTTTAGTTTCATAGCATTATTATTTATCCAACTTTCTAGTTCTTGAAGAGTCTGTTTTGTTTTCTGTGCTAATTCTTTAGTGTTTTTGCAGCAGACTACTGCTGTTGAGTCATCTGCATACAGAATCGTATCTGAAGTTACCTTACCTGGCATGTCATTTATATAATATAGAAATAGTAACGGGCCTAGTATGGACCCCTGGGGGACTCCTGCTTGTATTTCCGTCCAACTAGAGCAAGCTTTCTTACCCTTATCTTGTATAACTACACTCTGTTTCCTATTTTTGAGATACGACTTGAACCAATTTAAAGATTTTTCATGGAAGCCATAAGAAGCTAATTTGAGGAGCAGCTGCTTATGGTTTACCATATCAAATGCCTTACTCAGGTCACAGAAGATACTGGATACACTCTCCTTGTTATCGAGGCATTTGCTTATTTTAGTGATTAGTTCATTAATAGCATGCACAGTGCTTTGACCCTTCCTGAATCCATACTGATTATTAAGAATAATGTTATGTTTTTTGTTATATTTCTCTAGTTGGTTACTACTCGCTCAAATATTTTAGAAATAATTGGTAATATTGATACTGGGCGAAAATTTCCTATCTCCTCTTGTCTGCCCTTTTTGTGAATAGGTCGAACTTCCGCATACTTCAGCCTATCCGGAAAGCAGCCCTCATCAAACGATTGATTTATTATGTGACAGAGTTGGGGTGCAATATTATCACATCCCGCCTTTATTATTTTTGTTGGGACTTCATCCCAGCCCACAGATTTGAGATTTTTTAGGGATTTTATAATGTTAGCCACCTCGTAGCAGGATACCTTAGTGAATTTAAATTCTACTGATCTGTGCTGCATTATTTTGGGACTTACATGTGGAGGAGGGAGTTTATCAATTTTGTTAGAATTTATGAAATACCTGTTGAATTCTTCACAAATATGTCTGGAGTTTGTAATCATTTCCCCATCTATTTCTAATTTATGACTAAAACTTCTTGTTTTTTCTGCACCTATTTCACTCCTGACAATTTGCCATACAGCTTTTGATTTATTTGTGGCATCTGATATGTACTTACTGTTTGCCATTTGTTTTGCCTGTTTAACTACTCTACCAAATATTCTTTTGTATTTGTTTACATAGCTGACAAACTCTGCATCATGGCTGTTCTTTGCTTGCATGTGCAGTTTCCTCTTTCTAATACTAGATATACTGATGCCTTCAGTTATCCATGAGTTATTTTTACAGTTTTTGTCACGTGTTGTTATGAAGGGGAAACATTAATTGAAAACACTCATGAATTCTGATACAGAAGCATTGTACTTTGTATTTACTGAGTTCTGCTTGCTGAAAGACCAGGATGTTTCATTTAGCCTTGATACAAATGTATTCACATTGTGTTGGCTAAAGTTCCTGACTCGTTTCACTGTTACAGTTTTTTCTAAATTTGGCAATGAGAGAAAAAGGGCTGAATGGTCAGATATACCTTATTCTATGATGAACTTTTCTGTAGTACCATAGTTGATGCTGCTCACTATATTATCTATACATGTTGCAGAAGATGCTGTTATTCTAGTGTACTCACTAAAGTTTAATGTTAAGCCATTTGTAGATAACATGTTCTTCAGAGACATGGCAAACCTGTTATCAGCCCTTACATTTATGTTGAAGTCAGCACAAATTATGACCTTTTTGCATAACTTTTCTACCTTCAATCTATATAACAAGGTTTCAAGTATGTCTAAAAATGCACATGTAGCGGAATAGTCAGGGATATGATATATACTAATAATTAATATGCCGTATTCCAAAAGTTCAATGCAGCAGCTTTCAAATAATAGTTCGTCGTTCAAGCAATTAAAAGTCTGCCTGACTTCAAAGCTTAGTGATTCTTCTACTAGAATGCACGATCCTCCAAAACCGTTTTTTCTACAAAAACTCGCTGCTAAATTGTAACCTGAAAGTGAATTTATCAAGTTTATATTTTCACTTTGAAGCCAGTGCTCGTTTAAGCATATAACTTTTACAGTACCTGTGTTCTCCAAAAATACTTCTAGTTCATACAATTTGTTCATCATTCCTACTGATAGACCGCCTATATTAAGATGCATTATGAAATTATTACGTTTTAAATCAATCAGAGAATCATTTAATTGGTCATCGAATGTGGCACCTGCGTGGGTCTTTAATTCTAAATTGCATTCCTTTATTGTGTTACTCGTGGACCAAATTCCATGGGAACATGAACACATGGAAGCCTGCTTGACACTGTCCATCAAAACTATAATCTAGCACCAGATTCCTTCACTTAGGAGGTGTATCACATTGCACAAGCAGAAAACCAACACCAGGAACATTCTTTTGCAAAGACAAACACAGCATTGATGGTACATCAGTTACTAAAATCAAAAGAACTTGAATGAATGGGAGCTTAGTATTCCTGTAAGATAACATGTTCACTTTCATTTTTCGAATGGTTCTCAACAAGAAACGATTTTAACTCTACCCTAAAAGTCATTTCCTCCTCCAACCTATTTATGCAAGTTCTCTTGATGTAAGTTGACAGTGGATTGTAAAGAACAACACGCCAGTGGCTCACATGCCTGAGTACAAGTTGTTGTACCTTAAACAACAGAAAATCTAAGATGGAATGTTGACAATATTTTGAAAAATTCACCATGTTGAGGAGATGTTAGGTTGCAGACAGGCACAACAAAAAGAGTGCTAAATATGTGAGCTTTTGGCCAAAAGGCCTTCTAGTAAAGTAGACAATACACGTGTTTCAGAGACAGTGGTCATGTAAATGTGAGTTGTGCTTGCATTAATGTGTGTGTGTTGCCTTCTTCAGAAGAAGGCCTCTTTTGGCAAAAGACTCACACATTTAGCAGTCTTTTTGTTGTGCCTGTCTGGGACTTGACATCTCCTATATGGTGAGTAGCAATTCTACACTTTTCATAATACCGCCAGCTGTTCTAACTTATTCCGTATGGAGGGACCCCCAGTTACTATTATTATAACTGTGGTAATCAGAGTTGGTTTGCAAATCACAGTCTTGCACTTGCCATCAACACACATTTGTGTATATACAGGAAGGGTACAATAAGGAGAGCTGTCTGACAAAATTGGAATAGCCATTTTCTGTAATGTAAGTTTTATTTAATGGACTGTTAATTTTATGCCAGAAAATTATTCCATAAGCCAAAAGGGACTGGAAGCAGTTAAAATAAGCCATACTAGCACTATCTCTGGAGTCAGAAGCAAACTTTAAAATGATTCTAAGAGCAAAATATGCGGAACTAAGTCTCTGGGACAGCTTAGTTACATGGTCTTTGCAGTTATAGGCTTGATCCTAAAAGTTTTGTGCATCGTAATCTTTGTAATTCATTTCTGCCTAGTAGCAGTTGGAGATCTTGATTTTGATCCATCTTTCCAAATTGAACATAATTTGTTTTCTTCGCATTAAGGAATTTAACAATGTCAGCTTGTTCCAACTGAACCTGCAAGGACATGAATTCTTGATCAGTTGTTGTAGAGAGATTCCTTAGCATCACCCACTATTACGTAGTATCATCTCAAAAAGGCATGATCTTGGCTGCAGTTTCTGAGGTTTGTGTGTTATTTATATCAATAAGGAACAGGAGGGGACCTAACACACTACCGTGGAGTACACCTTTTTTTTTATTTTTTTTTTGCATCAGATTATAATCTGATTTCATGATTAGAATGAGCCCATCTGAGCTCCACAACCTGATCTGTTTTGCAAATATGATTCTGAAACTATTTGTTTTCTATTCCGCTATCTTGCCTCCAACTTATCTGAAGACATTTTGTGACTAACAGCATCTAAAGATTTAGAAAAATATAAATTGACTCCTGCAGCACTGTTGTCGCTATCCAAGTTTCAAACTACTTCACCAAGGTAATCCATTATTGCTGTTTCTGTACCCTATCAGTTTGAAAGCAATGCTGATTATTATTCCGTCAACTGTGGTCATTTAAGTTCTTGGTTATTCATTGTTTCGTTAATCTCTCAGTTATTTTAGAGAATGTTGAGAGGAATGAAATGGGTCAATAGCTTTCAACTTTATTACTGTTGGCATTCTTGAATAAAGGTATCACATTTGGTATTCTTATCTGTGGGGGACACTCTCTCAGTGAATGATAAATTAATAATGTGAGCCAAGGGCTTTGCAATTTGTGTAACAGTATGAATTGTAAGTGACACTGGTATATCATCTCCATCTGCCAGCATTTGAGGATTTTAATCACAGGAACTATTTCATGTTCATTAGTTGGAACTAATGTCATGCTATATGCAGTTATGACACCTAAGTTTATTGTTCTTTGTGAAATTTGAGCTAAGTGTTTGAGAAGCATGTTTAAAGCAATCACTTATGTAATTTGGCCGGTCCTTTTTTTTCCAGTATTGATGTCAACCGCATTTGTAAGTGTAATTTCCTTCTCATCCTGTACCTTCCCTGTTTTGTTTTTACAATCCATACAGATTTTGATTTGTTGCATGTCATTCTTATTATTTTTTAAATTTCTAAGTATCTTTGCCTTTGCATTTACCTGTTGGTATATTTTCTTATAAGTCTTAATGTGTTCTATAAACTGTGATTCTTTTCATTTGAGATCTGAACCTTTTGTAATTTCCTACACAAAATCCTAATGTCTGATGTAATCCAGGAACTAGATTTGATGATCTGTCATGAACGGACTGTAGCCAGTTTCTTAGGAAAACATGTTTCAAAATTTGATGTGTATTTTGAATAGAAAGAATTATAAGCATTGTTAGTGAAAGCACTTTTAACCAGGATTCATTTCTTAGGCTACCAACAAAACTAGTACTGCTTTCTGTAGGAAAGTTCTTCACACAGTTTAAAATTTATCATGCCCATTATAGTCAAAACAGCATAAGAAGACCTGTGACAGCTCGCAATGCTGTTGCGAGATTTTAGCTGCAAGCCACTAACAGCTGCATGCACAGACAGTAGCCATCTATAGAGCTGTGACAACTCTGAGACACTGCTATAGAGACATTTACATTATTGTACAGATTGTATACCGATTAGGTTCCTTTCAGATTACACTGATACAATAGCTCCCTACTTAGCAATCATATACAACCACTCACTCACCGATAGATCCGTACCTGCAGATTGGAAAATTGCGCAGGTCACGCCAGTGTTTAAGAAGGGTAGTAGGAGTAATCCATCGAACTACAGACCTATATCATTGACGTTGGTTTGCAGTAGGGTTCTAGAGCATATACTGTATTAAAACATTATGAATCATGTCACAGGGAACGATCTATTGATACGTAATCAGCATGGTTTCAGAAAACATCGTTCTTGTGCAACGCAGCTAGCTCTTTATTCGCACGAAGTAATGGCCGCTAACGACAGTTGATCTCAAGTTGATTCCGTATTTCTGGATTTCCAGAAGGCTTTTGACACCGTTCCTCACAAGCGACTTCTAATCAAGCTGCAGGCCTATGGGGTTGTGTGACTGGATTCATGATTTCCTGTCAGGAAGGTCACAGTTTGTAGTAATAGACGGAAAATCATAGAGTAAAACTGAAATGATATCAGGTGTTCCCCAGGGAAGCGTCCTGGGACCTCTGCTGTTCCTGATCTACATAAATGAACTGGGTGACAATCTGAGCAGTTCTCTTAGGTTGTTCGCAGATGATGCTGTAATTTACCGTCTAGTAAGGTCATCCGAAAACCAGTATCAGTTGGAAAGCAATTTAGAAAAGATGGCTGTATGGTGTGGCAGGTGGCGGTTGACACTAAATAACGAAAAGCGTGAAGTGATCCACATGAGTTCCAAAAGAAATCTGTTGGAATTCAATTACTCGATAAATAGTACAATTCTCAAGGCTGTCAATTCAACTAAGTACCTGGGTGTAAAAATTACGAGCAACTTCAGTTGGAAAGAACACATAGATAATATTGTGGGGAAGGCGAGCCAAAGGTTGCGTTTCATTGGCAGGACACTTAGAAGATGCAACAAGTCCACTAAAGAGACAGCTTACACTACACTCGTTCGTCCTCTGTTAGAATATTGCTGAGCAGTGTGGGATCCTTACCAGGTGGGATTGACGGAGGACATTGAAAGAGTGCAAAAAAGGGCAGCTCGTTTTGTATTATCACGTAATAGAGGAGAGAGTGTGGCAGATATGGTATGCGAGTTGGGATGGAAGTCATTAAAGCAAAGACTTTTTCGTCGCGGTGAGATCTATTTACGAAATTTCAGTCACCAACTTTCTCGTCCGAATGTGAAAATATTTTGTTGAGCCCAACCTACATAGGTAGGAATGATCATCAAAATAAAATAAGAGAAATCAGAGCTTGAACAGAAAGATATAGGTGTTTGTTTTTCCCGCGCGCTGTTTGGGACTGGAATGGTAGAGAGATAGTATGATTGTGCACTTAAATGTGAATTGCAGAGTAATCATGTAGATGTAGGTGTAGATTGGTTGAGGTAGCTGCAACTATGAGGTATTAACTTACCCCTATAGGCATGTTATTTTGTCCCAACTGAGGAGCACAGTTTGTGCTCATGTTAAATACTTTAGATGTCCCAGCGATGTGTTCATGTGGAATGAGAATGTTTTGTGGGGAGAAGAAGGAGCCAGTACTGAAAGAAAGTAGTTTATTGGCCGTTGAGCAATACAGCCTTACTTTTCTGCATGTGAATGAGATGCATTAATTAAAAACATTTTGAACCTTTCTATGTACCTTGTAAAATTCGTTCACTCTCTGTAACTATATGTTTCAATGTGTTACAGAACCATGCCCATCCATGGTGTTTCAGAGATGTCTACGGAATGTCATGCTATCGGAAGAACAAACTTCTGTAGCATTCCTCAATTCTCTCTTAAATCAGCTGAACTGGGTATTTTCAGAATTCATAGGTATGCTTCAGGAGGTAAGTCCGTCTAATGTGTTAAGAGTTATCATTACTATTCATCAAGTATTCACATGCAAGCAGCTATTACGTCTTTGTGTATTTTTTCCAGATACAGAACCTTTCAAACCGTCCACAGAGAGTATATATTGAATCTAGGCAGTTGAAGATATGTGCAACACATTTTGATTTAGCTTTGTCACTTCTCAGGGTTCTTGAAATGGTTGCATCTGTAGCGAGAGAGATATTTAGTAATACAGAGAGCGAATCTTCAGAATCATTGTTATCAAGGCTGTGTCAGGTTAGAACATGTGTTGTTGAGTAAAATAAACACTGAACAACAGATATTCCATGAATTGTTTATCGTCTTTTGTTTCTTTCAGCTGCTGTGCCAGGTATTGAACAGAATCAGCTCTCCAGCTGGTTGCTTCCAGCATGTGGTCATTCTGGAAATACCTGACCTAGAGACTATTGACCATTTTCCCATTTTGGCAGCAGTCATTGGTATATTGTTGGCCCTTCTTGAAGCAGACATGATCAATTTCAGTGGCAAGTATTAAATCATGCATAATTAAAAACAGAGGAGCTTCATAAACAAGTTGTTTATAGGAAGTAGAAGCCACAAAAACGTGCACAAAAAAAATTGCAGTTGGATGTCACAATACATACCACGCCGTTGAGGTTTTGATGGTGGTAATCAACCAGTAATAGATTGATGTTGCTGAAATGCTAAATTTTATAGCTAAATACACTAGCAGAAAAAAAGTTGCAACATCAAGGAGGAGTTGTGGGACGTAAACAAAAGTTGGTAGGTATGTTTCGACATCTGAAAGATGATGCCTCTTTACATTACATGCCAGTTGCATAAGAGCAGCACTACTAGAGCCACTATCAGGATGCAAGTCAGGTTTGCTTTAAATACACGCTCTGACGATCATGAACATTAGTTTGGACATGGGAATTTAATGTTAGTCAAGGATGACTTTAAGGTGACAAAGATTCCATTACCACCACCTCACTGAGTTTGAATGAGGTTAATAAGGCTACGAGAAGCTGGATGTTTTTTCTGCATTTTTGTGGAAAGACTTGACAGGAATGTAGCCACAGTTCATGGATGCTGGCAGCAGTGGTAACAAGAATGTGTGGTTGCAAGATGATCGGCCCCCAGATGGCCACATGGCACTACTGAGAGGGAAAACATCATGTTCAACATATGGTTCTGGTGCATCGTATCACATTTGCATCACATTGGCCCCAGATGGCCACATGGCACTACTGAAAGGGAAAACCATCATGTTCAACATATGGTTCTGGTGCATTGTATCACATTTGCAGCAGCAATTTGAGCAGCAGTTGGCACTACAGAGTCACAACAAACTGTTTCACACTACTGGACGCCTCTGAACCAGATGCCCTGTAGTGTGCATTCCACGGGCCCCAAACCACCTCCATTTGGGACTTCAGTGGTGTCAAATGAGAGCTCATTGGATGGTGGAGTATAGGTCGGTTGTGTTTTCTGATGAAAAGTTTTTCTGCTTTGGTGCTAGTGATAATCATGTGTTGGTTTGAATTAGGTCAGTTGAGGACCTGCACCCAACCTGTGTGCATCATCCTATACATAGTGGACCTACATCTGGAGCTTTGGTCTGGGGGGCAATTTCGTATGACAGCAGGAGTGCTCTTATTGTTACCCATGCACCCCAACTGCAAAACTGTACATCAGTCTGGTGATTCGACATTTTGTGCTGTCATTCTTGAAGAGCATTCCAGGATTTTTTTTCCAACAGTAAAACACTCACCCACATACTGAGTGTAACTCAACATGCTATGCAGAGTGTCGACATGTTGAGCCAGCCGTTGTGGTCAAGCAGTTCTAGGCACTTCAGTCCGGAACCTCGCGGCTGCTATAGTTGCAGGCTTTGATCCTGCATAGGGCATGGATGTGTGTGATGTCGTTAGGTTAGTTATGTTTAAGTAGTTCTAAGTCTAGGGGACTGATGACCTCAGATGTTAAGTCCCATAGTGCTTAGAGCCATTTGTTAACATGTTGCCTAGGACTGCTGGATCATCAGATTTGTCTCCAATCGAGCATGTATGGGCCATCATCGGACAACAACTCCAGCACCATCCACGAACAGCTTTACCCTTCTCTGTATTGACTGACCATGTGCAATTGACATCCAGCACCTGTACAACACGATTTATGCACATTTGCATTCTACATTCTGGTGTTTTCACTGGTTATCATGTACCCACAAACATTAACCTCTGATCTTGCAATGTTAATCACCTAAATAGGCTACCTAGACAAATGTGTTCTCAAAATTTCATTGCCCTACATTAGTTACTTTTCGGTGTTGTCTTTTTTTTCCCCGCCAGTGCAGTTTGACACTTTCTGAGCTAAAGTATGGATTAGCATCATAGTTATGACATATGTGATAAAAGTTTGTTGGGTTAGTTTGATGAGTAATATTGAAAATACAATAGTAACATGGTTCTATCTGGAGACTAGATATTTATTTTATTGGAATGACAGAATTCTCTCTGTTTTATTGTGACCTGACAAAACTTTCCAGACTTTTTGATCTCCCTGGTAACTAATTAATACACTCTTAATATACCACCAGTTCTGCTTTCACTTACAGCAATGTGTCTCATGTTTAGAAAGAAGTATTGAGCTCCCTTTCCTTAGAAGACTACAGTCCTTGTTCAATATAACCATTACCTGTACAAGTATACCTTCGGTAGTTGTGCCTCCATCGAGCCTGGCTGAAAAGTTGGTGATGGGGACAGTTTACTACTAATAATGTGGTCCACACTGGATTTGTGCTTTGCACACTTTAATTGCATTTGGATGTTGGCTGAACAACTGCTTATGGTCAGATCCAGTCTCATCTATATAAATTATGTACAGATACATGGTTACCCACATAATACACTCATTTTATGTTCTATTATGTGATTGTGCCACTGCAGTAACGTAACACTGAAATTACACAGTAGTTCACATGTAGCAAACAAATAATTAACACTGTCACATTGTAATAGTCTTAAAACACTGTCTTTCAGATCTAACAGTCAAATTGAAATGTAAACGATGTACACAGTAGCTGTCATTTAGAAATACAGTTCAAGTCATACTATTGTCACAGTTTGCATTAGTTATTATTGCAGTTAAACACTGTCGATGAGAATAGTTGTAAGTTCACAGAAAGTCATTAAAACCAGTCATTGAATCATGGAATGAACCCCCAGACATGAAATTTAATAAATCACCATACAGTTAACAACTTGAAAACTCTTCTACATTTTCTTTGGTACATTGTCCAGTATTTTTGGTCACAGATCTTGTTCATTTCATAACCTTCCTTCTTTTATAAGATGACAGCAATTAGAACTTAAGGTAGCTGTTCTTGTACACTAGCTTTTCACATATTGCAATTAAATATTTATGTTTCTGAGTAACTGAATGGGAGAGAGAGTTTCTTTGAATAAACAACAGTTTATCTGCAAATCCAGTGTGGACGACGTTATTAGTAGTTAACTGTTCCCACCACCAACTTTTCAGCCAGGTCCGAATGAGGCGCAGCCACCGAAGGCTTATTTGAACAGGTAACTGTTACATTAGGCTTTTATGTAACTAGAGTGATTTTGTTTTGTTTATGAGGTGATGGTGTAAAGCTGGTCTTTCAGATGTCAAGAAACACAGCATCAACTTGGCCTTCACTGCCTTCAGCCTGTTGGAGTTTGTGAACAAAAAGGCAAAGCTAGTTATGCATATCTGGTGCTACTGCTTCTTCTTGAGGAGACATTGTGTACCACACCTATTCTCCTAGGGGTGCTAAACAGAGCTATTACACAGACTTAACCATTGTATTTTGAGCCTTTAGAGCTCTGACTATGTTTATCAGTACAAGGAAGAAAAATGTGGGAAATAGAGACAAAAGCTAAAATGAGTAGGTAACATAGCAAAGAGAATGCCCCTTGGAAGCATGGATTTGAAGAGATACAAGCATTAGGAAAAGGACCAGACTGTAAAGATTACATTTAGGCATTGAGTTTCAAAACCCCAAAAGAGCTTTTGGAAGCCATTAAATTCTATGCAGGACCCATATTAGCCCAACCACCAGTCAGGGGAATATGGTCTGATGTATGTTTTTCTCATTTTTCTCAGTGGTACTGAATAACTCCTGTGCTACATAAAAGTTATGCTACCTATCTGCATCTACATTAGAAGTAATATCCTTCCTTTACTCGTTTAGCAAGTGATACTGGTGAGAACAATGGACTTAACAGTAGGAGTGACATTTAAATTACAGTCCAGCTATCCAGATGCACATTTCTGTTTTTCTTGTAGTTCTCACAATACAAAAAGAACCAATACTGCTCACTGTGTATTGTATACCATGTTTACTCGAATCTAAGCTGCACTTGAATCTAAGCTGCACCTGAAAAATTAGACTAGAAATCAAGGAAAAAAACATTTCCCAAAGCTAAGCCGCACCAGAAATTTGAGACTCGAAATTCAAGGGGCAAGGAAAGTTTTAGGCCACACCACCAAATCGAAACAAAGTAGGTCCATTGTAATATGAGACACAATTTAGGTCGAACGAATGACGGTACAGCTACAGTAGTTTGGTTCGAGTCATAAGCTTAGCAGTTAAGCTTTACGAGGTAGCCATTGCTATGTGTCAGGCACTCCATCCGTATTTATATGGGTACCCTTCCTTTTTCACGTGCTTCGTCTGGTTTGAATTGCTTGCTTATTTTTATTTGATCTGATAAGTGCCGTTCTCTTTGTTATAGGTGTTTATGTTGCTCTAAGCTGAAAATGCCTTACTGTAATGTGTCGTGCATTGTTTGTCGCATTCTGTTAATGAGTTCAAACGGCTCTGAGCACTATGGGACTTAACTTCTGAGGTCATCAGTCCCCTAGAACTTAGAACTGCTTAAACCCAACTAACCTAAGGACATCACACACATCCGTGCCCAAGGCAGGATTCGAACCTGCGACCATAGCAGTCGCGCAGCTCCAGACTGTAGAGCCTAGAACCACTTGGCCACTCCAGCCGGCTTCTGATAATGAGTGTTTACGGCCTGTCACCGCTCACGGCATGGGTTGCTTTTGTGCACGCTACTGCCGCTTACAATTTAAAAAAAAAAAGAGAGAAGAATCGTCTCATTAGTGAAACAATGTCAAGAGACTTCTATTTGTTGTTACTTACACTGCTGCTTTCTTTGATAATGATCAACAAGAACCAAATAATAGACTGCATATGATAGAAGATGTTCTGAACGAGAGATTAGCGAATATTTTTCACCGTTTGAAAACTTTTGCAGATGCCTCTTTAGTACATTACATTCTGCACATAAATTAGTCATCTTAGATTTAAAAATCTAGTCAATCGCCATGCTTCATTTCTGACTGTATCACTATTAGGCATTAGAATAATACGAATATAAACATGACATATGTATATTCTTCCGCATTTGCTGTTGTCTCATTCTAGTTTTGTAGTTTATTAGGCAGACAGGATTTAAATGAGATAGCAGCAAACACGAAAGAATACATGGCAAAATGTTTATATTCGTGTTATTCTTATGGTGAAGAGAATACTGCATGTGATTCACAATTCATAAAAGTTCCTATTAGCAACCATCTCTTCTCACAGGTAGGAAAAAATTCAGAACATAGAGTTGGCCATATTGACAAACATCCCAAACAGTCTTGTTAGTCGGATTTTCGTAGTACATTGAAATGCTGCTACATTCGAAGATGAACAATACAGAATTTGTATTTACTTTGTTGGATAATGTATAAAAATGCATTGGTCGAAACTCGGGGCGGAGAAAAAAAGCTCGTCTTCCACCGTTTTTCTTACTGATGCAGAGGTTTTGGTGCCAGTTTTTATCTTTGTGCCTGCAAAGCATGCCTGTGTAGCGCTACACATATTCAATGGCAGAAGTTAGTTGTGGCGGCACCTACCTACATTTTTCAGAACTTCCACTTACTTTGCACTCAATTGTAAGCCGTGGGCGGTTTTTAGGATTACAAAAACTGGAAAAAAAGTGCGGCTTTGATTCGAGTAAATACAGTATATTGTATGGCATTAACATATACTACAAACAATAGTGGACCTATGCTTCTGCCATGGGGAACCCCATATGTGATTTCTCGCCTATCAGAAGACTCTGTCTGATTACATTGGTTGAATTATTAAGTAATCTCTATGCGTTGTCAAAGCCCCAAGATCTCTAGCTCACTTCAGGCAGATAATGGTGTGGTTCCTTTGGATAGGCTGTGATTAATTCGCTTTTTAGCCATTGTCCAGTCTGTCTTAAGGAAACCAGTAACAGTCATGTTAGTTAGGCAGGCAGAAAGGTAAAGTAGTAGTTAGGACCATTTTCAAAAAGGCCATAATCCTGCCACTGAGCCTGAGCTTTATTGACAATGACCATTTTGTTGACAGGACTTTAAACACTAACATACCTCCCTGCTCTCTCATTACCTTTTATGTCCTTTTTCTTTGCAGCAAATGTATCTTTGCCATAATTTTATGTGAATAGTGTCCATTCTCTCTTCTTATTGTTGTTAATTTAACAAATTGTTTCTTACAAATTGAAATGATTTGCAATTGTTTTAGATAAAGGAGAAGCTGTGCCCAAGGTGTCAAAATGTTTGCTATCAGAGCCAAGTTTTCAGATGAGTTCCTTACATTTTGTTCTTGGTAATGCTGAGAAGAGCCGCCAGAAGTTGGATCCTAAACCATTTTCATTCAGGAATTGTAAGTGACATTTTCTGTAATTTCAAATCCATTCTTATCTTTAATTTTACGTTAATTCATGGTTTAGTACTTTTTTACATACTACATCCATTTATAAGTTCACACGATTTAAAACAGAAAACATGATGTGTGATGAAAAAGCATAAGTGTGCAGTTAAGGCTTTTGTTTCATATTTCATTTTAACCGCAGGTAACCCCAAGGTCTCCATAATTTCAGTCATTAAAGCTATGTGGTCCACTGTTTTAATAAAGTTTTTTGTCAAGATTATCATTTTTATGTTCATTGTCATAAGTTGTTGCTGCCCTTGGTTTAGTATTTGTGTAACTTTGTGTTGAGCACTTTGTGTAGCATGTCGGTGTTGACAGAGTTGTTAAATTTGTGGTGAGTGTTGTGGAACATGTGCAAAAGTAGAAAGCTTAGCTTCTGTTTTCAAAATTACAAGGAGACTGAATGGTTAGCTAGTACATTTCCTCCACGAGGCAAAATTCCATGTAGTGTGGATGGATATTTTTAAAATCAGATAAAGTTTATCCCTTCCTGTGGCAGAAAAGATAGATGTGTTGGAGAGTCTTAGAAATGAGAGGTAAGTCACTCAGATCCAGGTTGAGATGGACCCATCTGGTGTGGTACAAGGTGATGTATGTATGTATGTATGTATGTATGTATGTATGAGACAAAAAGGACAAGACAGATGTTAGAGAACCAGTAGGAGATCAAAAGTACTATACTGGCAGCTTAAGTTCAAAGATGACACAAGGACAGAGTAAGAGGTGAAGATGGACTAAGAGGAACTAGCAGGAAAGTGAAAAAGGAGATGGAAAGAAACCAAAAAGTGAGAAACTTTAAGGGAAAAAAATAACAGAATAAATTCTGACTAAATAAATACTACTCAGATAGAAATGGGGAAAAAGGGGATGTATGCTAATGGAGGCTAGGTTCAGAACTGTGGCAGGGTGCAAGGATATGTTGAAGGGATAGTTCCCAACTACAGAGTTCAGGGAAACTGGTAGTGTGTTAGAGGATCCATATGGCCTATTTAATGTAACAGGCATTCTGTCTTCTTGTAATTTTGTAGGTTTTGAGTGAATTTCCTTTTGCTACAATTAACTTCTGTATTCTTTATTCTCAGATCCCGAGGCTGTGACAGAAGAAGAAATTAGTCATGTAGTGTATATGATACGAATGTTGGAAAGTTACCAGCGAAGAATTTCTGAAGTAAAAATTGCTTCAGAGGATGACTTGTGTACAATATGTTATGCTTTTCCAATAAGTGCTACTTTTAAACCATGCAACCACCAGTCTTGCAGGTAAGAAACAAGGTGATGCCTCTGTCTGTCTGCAGTCGCTATACTACTTTTCTCTTTTATCCTCCGTCCACCCTTCCACTTACACATACACAAAAACACACACACACGTGTTTGTGTGCTCACCTAACCTCAAACCAGCTGCAGATGAGGGTTTGTCTTTGCACACTTTTTCACTTGTGTTTATTGTTTTACCGTCTTTATGTTCTAGACTTCTTCCGGTTATAACATCTCAGCTCCTCCACCAAATTATAACATCCCAGCTCCTCCACCAAATTATAACATCCCAGCTCCTCCACCAAATTAAAACGTTCCACTTCAATTTGTTTGCACTTATAGCGATCCCAGCTTCCTCAACCAAATTATAACATTTCAGCTCCTCAACACCAAATTAAAACATTGCATTAGGAGGTGTCTGCTTCGTGCAAAAGGTCTTGAGTTCATGTTGACGACAACAAGTAATTCTTCATTACAGACGTTTATTTAAAAACAGTACTGACAGACTTCACAGACTCAACAACTGACTCTCAGAGCTAACCGCACTGCATATCCCAACTGGCAACTGACAACTCCTAGGTGTATTAATATCTTTCCAAACAATGAGAGTCTTTGACAATGTTTTGTTTACAATACGATAGCAATTCACGACTTAAAACTAAATTAGACATTACAGAATTTTAGTACAAATTAAAGTAAGTAAAAGGATCAGTACATATAAATTCTTACAAGCATAATTTCCAAATAGATTTTATAACATTTTTCTACCAGCTTCTGGATAACCTTCACCAGATTTGTACCGATGTTTCCAGAAATATCTTGACATTTGATTCTGGATATTTCTTGAGTGATTTAGAACAACTATTTATATGTAAAATGATTTAAATCGTGTTTCAAAACGTAAATAAATCTTTTTAGCAATATTTCTTGATACAAATCGTCTTTCGAAATTAGGTTATGAAACAGTTTTCACAAGTTTTCGTATTTTTGCGATCATAATATAGAATTTCTCCATAGAAAGTTCCAGAAGTGTGCATTAAACGTTCATTTACAGACTTTCTCTTTAGCTGGTGAGTTTTTAAAAGTATCTTGTCCATATTATACGAAATAATTTAGCTCAAAACTGATAATTTATACAATTAATCAGAGCTATAGCAAACAGTAGTCTTTCTTTTACAAAATGAAATATAATTACAAAATTGAATGAAAATATGTTACTAACACTAATATATATTTACATTAATTCTATTTTTGTTCTTTCTGTGCAAAATGTCCTAATATTGACACAGTACAATATTTAAACATCACCAAAGTTTCCCTTTACATTTTGCATATCTGTATCGACATCCCCTAAAAGTCTACAGTATCGAATACTTCAATATGTCCCAATATGTCCTGTAATGTTACACTGTGTATACCTGTGCCGTCGAAACATTGCATTTGACAGTTTGCATTATGTCAAATTAGGTTAGCTATACTACAGTAGCAATGTTGCAGCAGCAGTGTCAATAGACATAGCAGATAATACGGTTTTATTTTCCCTCTCTTAAGCAATTTTTATTGAGCAGTAACAATGTAAGAATTAGTTTTTGAGTTGCTATCACAGTGACAGCAAATAAACAATCACATAATAATGTAGATCTAAGCCTTACAACATACATGTTTTTGATAATGGAGCAAAGAAATACAGAAAATAATCATTTGATGATGACTTGCATCTTGAAAACATAGTATGCAAAATAAATACTAAGCAAGATTGTAACTTCTGGCTGTTCATTCTACAATGACAGTGATGCAATAAATAACTGTTATTTATAGCTTACCACATGCCGATTTGTGGTGACAGAGTCAGCACCAAAACCATCGTTGTCGTCATCATCGCCAAGACATATCATTAATTGTTGATGGTCACTGATGATACCTTCCATTGTCTGTGCTGCTCGGATAAGTTTTTCAACTTGCTCGACTTTCATCCTCTTTCATCCTCTGTAAGAGCTTCACCACGTCTTTTCACCCCTGTTGTTGTAAAGGACTTCTTATTTTTCCTTATTTATGTCTTCACATCACTTCATAATACCTCAGTAGGGTTGAAATGGCAGTGATATGGTGGCAGTCTGGTACTTGGTGATTTTTTCTACTACAGTTGTAGACATTGTAAGCTTATTTTCTTTAACAAGTGAATTTAATGCAACCCTGCACCATAACTTCTTTGCAATTGTCTGTGGTTGGAGCTTCATTCAGAGGCACTGAATGATATGGAGCCTAATACATTACACTTATTATAGGTACAGGAAAGTGTTTTAAAAGTTTTCTAAGCCACTCAACAAATCATGTATGGTCCATGCTTCATGGTAATCATGTCTCTTTGGATTGAAAAACTAAAAGTGCATCAGGAACAAAACCACTGGAGAGAGCCTGCGTGGACCACAAGTAATCTAGCTCCCCCTCATGGTGACATTTTCCAAGTATCAGAATTTTCTAAACCACAGTGAAGTAAAGCACAGTACAGTGCAAACACACAGTAGAGTCCATACACAATGCACATTGTTTATGTTCACACAAACAAAGACGGTAACACGGGATCTTCGACATCACAACAAGCAGTGATTAGTGCACTGGCATTGGCTTGTGTCCTGTGCTTAGTGCCTCATGCTTCTCATTCTGCACTGCCAACTTGAAACATGTATGTGAAGTACAAAGTTACAGTGGCCTCGGTATAAGTTAGCTCTGTGGAAGGTACTGTTAAAGTGGTTTCAGTTATCATTGGAGTCTGTTGTAATCACTTTTTGACATTTCTTTAATGAAAAACATAAAAAAAATGTATTTCTTTTAGTCTCTCATTACTCATTTTTAAAGTCTGTGGAAACATACCGATTAGCATATTCATTGAGAATTGTTTAAAATTTTGAAATGTCACTGTTGTCGTCAGGTGACTTTCCCACTCTAATAAAACCAGCAACAATTATAATACTGTGATTTTATTATATATGAAGTAGTAAAATAGTACACTTAGCTGTAAAAATAAAGATATGTACAGAACAGGGGGAAGTTTGTTGGGGTGGGGGTGGGGGGAGAGAAGCTCCTTAGCTGTTCTATATTTAATTTCCTTCTCTTTTCTCAATGTTTTGAAGAGTGATAAATCAGATATATGTGGTATAAGTTACTTTAATAACTGATTGCTGTTGTACTATAATTCAACCTCTGTAACAAAACTGTACTGCAGAAAGCATATTGAGATCTATGAGCCTTTTTAGATCTTCCAGACCCGCATCAAGCAGTAAGGCATCCTGGTACAATTACAGATGATTATCTTGCTTTTCAAATTTTAATTTTGTTTTGTTCCCAAAAACAGTCCATTTGATGCGTATATTGTTTTGCTATTCACATTAAAATAAGCTCATGTTTCATTTCTAAAGACCATTGTATTGATAGAAAAGAAGGGGGAGGGGAACAGTCTTTAATAACTCAAAATCATTCCACAGCTAAGGTAATTAACTTAGTGAGTGTCCACGTTGTTATCATTATTTTATGTGGTAGGTGAGCTGTGACTTTTCTGAGCATATTATGTAGCATATTATTTCTGCCAGCAATATGCATTTTTGTTGTCAGTACTTTTGAATATATAAGTATAATTATCACAGTTACTCTATTATGAGAGAGAAATTAGTTGATTATTAAATGTGAATCTTCATACCAATACCTTTTTTATTCTTCAGTGGTTGAATAATGTCATTGTAGAAATTACAGTTCTTATTTTTTATTTATTGTAAATGTTTCATTTCCGTACTAAAATTATGTGAATTATTTCTGGACAACAGTTTGCTCTACATTTCAGATCATGCATTGCTCACCATCTGATGAATGCCAAAGACTGCTTCTTTTGCAAAACCCCCATACAAACTGTTATTGGCCCTGATGGCCAAATTCTACATGATTGTACTACAGAAGTAGACTGAATGTACAAGATAATTAATGCTTCTGTTGATGTGACATTTGTGTAAGACATGGTTTTCAGTGTGCCATCTTTCCAGTTCACAATACCGATTGTAACAAAACTACAAAACTGGTACCATCTCATTACAATAACAAAACCATAAAAAATATAGTCTGTTGGTATTCAGCAAAATTATTTTATTTCATTTATTTACAAATTTTTGTCATTGTGTTTTTATTTTGAATCTGATTTCGTTTTGTGTGCTTTTTTCCCATCTTTTGAAATCCTTGTTGATTGTTACTATGCTACCTAAATCGGATAAAATTTCAATGATGAAACTAAAGTTTCTGACTCTTTTTAAGTAACTGGCACTCTTGGTTTTAATGTCTACAGAAGTTGTTTAAAGAATTTACGTATCAAGCTTTTTTAAATTATATTGTACATAAATATTATTAATTTATTTCTCTGTTTATAATTGTTTAATATGATACATCCTTTCAGTTCTATGAAGACTGAAATGATTTGCATAATTATAAAATATCACTGTTCTCTCTTTTGACAGAAAATGTAATGAGATTGTATGAAAAAGAATGTGGTTTCAGTTTATTTTCAACCCTTTGGAAAAAAGTAGACAGCTAAACATTTATATTTATGTAGACTTTTGCCGCAATATTCTAAATTTTTTAGGCAGGAGGTTCATCCTGCCATTATTAAACACTTCTGTCTGTATATGTATTCCCTAAGGCATGTTATAGTGTGTGACAGAAACTACAGGGTGTGCCAGGCTCCCCACCCCCCACCCCACCCCACCCTGGGCATTTTGACTTTATGGTGTGCTGCAGTTTCTGCAAAGTATCTTCATAGGGCTGCATATTGACTGTGAGAAACTTTACAAGCAGAGGGCCCCTGCAGTTGAAGGAGTAGTTCACCAAGACCATACTGGAGTCTGTGGGAATAGCTTTGAGCATCTTTGGCAGGAGAGTATGGGATGTTTTCATATTGGCTTTGCTGTTTGCCCCCTCAAACTCAAAATGATGGCACCACATAAGGTCATAATGGGCCCCTCCTCCAACTGCATGGTCCCCCTTCTCATCAAATTCCACAAGTGTGGTACCATAATCAGTGTGCAGCACTATGAAGATCCTTTGCAGAAACTGTGATGCGTTATAAAGTTGAAATGCTCAGGAATACTGTCAGAGGGAATCACCATGTTTCGTGATAATGACAGCCCCCACACTGCCAATTGGACGAAGGCTATGTTTCAGTGATTTGATTGGGAAACACTGCAACATCCTCCTTGCAGTCCGGATTGTTCACCATGTGATTTTTACATCTCTAGCTACCTGAAGAAAGACATGCACGGATGTTGGTTGCTTTCAGATGAGGAAGCACAAGAGGGGGTGCAATTGGGGAGCCATTAGCAGCTGACCACATTGTATGAAACAGAAATATATTATTTCATCTCCTAGTGGTATAAATTGCTTAATGCATTTGGTGATTACCTTTGAATGGAGCAATTTGATGATCATTTTGTGGTGAGTGTTTGGTTTTCATTTGACTGCTGCTCATAAAATATCTTGACAAACAGCCAAGCACAATTTGAAAACTAAATGAGGTTCCTCGTTGACAGTTCCATATATTCTGTTGAAGAATTCCTATTATTGTAATGTCCAAAAGGTCATGGGGAAGACAAGAATTGCCAACTCAAGCATGTAGATGTATTTACAAATTAGTTTGTTATTTTGAATTTGATACGACTTGGTTCATATCATTACAGTTTATTGTGCAAATGATCCATGGAATGTGAGACTAATTAACTTGCTGAGGTTGATGCTTTCCAGAGTGCACAGTGCTTTTTTTCTAATGTCTGTTGAGCATTTTTATAACATTTGCAGTGACTAGTTACTAAAGATATCCTGTGACCAAAGCACATGGCTCTTTTTGAATCCTCTATTTATTATTTTATGTCACGTTGTCCTAAAAGTTGCACTGTGTATCCAGAGAATTATTCCAAGAAATCAGTAAGTTCCACTTGCCCTCCCTACTTATGATCATTCCGAATATATCTTGTTCTCCATCGTGAAATAAATTCTGAGAACTGTATTATTGAATGTGTGTCAGTAATTCTTCATTTGTTCTCATTTTTGATGACTGCTAAGTAGATGCCCTTATTTTTTCATATGTTCTGTTAAGGTATTTTCACTCTTGCATTGGTAGTGCCACAATTTTTTTTTTTTAATAAGTTTTGGCTTGTTTTACACGGTGTATAAAAAAGAATCATCCAATTTGGCACATCCATATTTCTGAAACTAATAAATAATGAATTCTGTGGACAAATGTTGATGGTGTTGAGACAGCAACCAGCCACAAATTTATTTTCAGTTCCTTTATTCAAAAGGTACCGTTACCGGTTTCAAATCATTACAATTCATCTTCAGACGATTTTCATGCTTTCATTAGAACATGTGGTGCATGGTTCTCCCCCTCCCCCCTCCTTCTCTCCCAGATTAATTGTCGTGAAACGTCAGTTTGGAGTATTCATTCTTATTGTTGCACACGAAAATTTTTCTCACTGAACACTTTAGATTTGTCACAGAATAGATTTCTAACATGCACCTCATGTTTTGATAGATACTAAGAAATTATCAAATACAGTCAGGTCCAGTGACCTTGGAAGCCAGTAATGTAAGAATGAATCATTTGGTCTAGTGTGACCGATTCATCATTCAGTAACCCTTAATTTAAAAAGTCCGTCACTTCCAGATGCCAGTGTGGGGGTGCCCCATCCTGTTGGTAAATGAAGTCATTCAAATCAGTCTCCAGCTGTGGGAAAAGAAAGATGTGTGCTTCCTGTAACAGTGGTATTGACAAAGAAAAATGGACCATACACCTTTTCCTGTGAAACTGCACAAAACACATTAAATTTTTGAGGGTCCCTCTCATGTTGAACTACTTCATGTGGTTATTCTGTACCCCGTATTCTCACATTATGACGATTCCCCTTTCCATTTAAATGGAATGTTGCCTTGTCATTAAATACTAAGCTTGGAAGAAAGCTGTCATCCTCCATCTTGCCAAGGACAGAATTACAGAACTCCACACATTTTTGTTTGTCACCTTCACAAAGAGCTTGCAGTAGCTGAATTTTGTATAGTTTCATGTGTAAACATCAACACAATACATGCCAGATGGACATTGGGGGCATGTTCAGCTGTCCAGCTGCACAGCAAATGGATTTCTGCACACTCCTTGTGAAACCATGGCGCACACCAGACACTCGGGGACAGTCCAGGGATTTGCCTTTACACAAACAACCTGTTTTTCGGAGTTGTTCATGCCTATTCTAATGCTCTGTGCTGTAGGAGGATCCACACTGTACCTAGTACAAAAGTCACACTGAACTGATCCGCACTGCACAAAACATAGAACACAAAATGCTTTCTGCTGTCCTGACACCATTTTTACTACAACTGTGATTTTTTTTAAATCAGATGACTCAATATACCTTGTACATTTACTGCAAGGTTTTTGTAAGAACTGTAAATTTTTATTTTTTTCATTGAACTGGAGAGCGGATTAATATCACCCTTAAAGTAACTTGTTTTCAGGTAAAATCTCACTGTCTCATCCCTTTTATATGTATGGTGATCTCAAGTGTGCCATTGTTTCCATTTTCCATATACTGACTGTTCAGCTTCATTTGTGATTTTACACACTATTTTCCAGGTCTGTTCAGAGTCACTCTATACTAAACCTTTTAGTGCCTAATATGAAAATGAAATTGCAACCCAATGTAATTAGAAAAATGTTTACACAATACATTTACCCCTCACATAAGGTGTTAGGAGGAATTCCTAAATACTGATCAATATGTTACTGTACAAAGAAAATATAAAGTAACATTACTGAAAAAGTTATATTTAGTTTGAATAAATATTACTGCTTCTACTTCACAATACTGTATTAACCACAGTGCTTTTTAGACTTGTACTGATTCATTTACATGAGAGCAATTCAAATTAACCAGAGACATTAAGGAGTCCATAAGTTTCAGTGTATCAGAATGGAAAACCATGAAGTCACCCAGAATGGTGATCTCGCAGAATCAGCTTTACTTCAATAACAGCCACTCACCTGGCAACTTCTCTGTGATCATCATATATTTAGTCTTGATAATTGAACAAGGAAAGTTCTGGCAGAATATAAATAATTTAGGAGTAAAGGAGACCACTCACCAAACAGCATACATGAAAGTGAAAGGTTAAAGAAAGGAAAAAATTAAAAGCTAGCTTCCAGAATAAATCATTTGTTGAGCTGAGCACACACACACACACACACACACACACACACACACACACACACACACACATACACAGTACTCTTATATTGCACACACACACACACACACACACACACACACACAGTACTCTTATATTGTGGTGATTGGACATGTAGTGCCGGGATTTCACATCGGCATGTGAACTAGGCTGGTGTGGGTGTTGTGTTGTGTTGGCTGGGGTAGGTAGAGGGGGAGAGAGGCAGAAGGCAGGAAGAAATGTTGAGTTGGGGGTAGCTACTGGCTTGGAGGGAGGCAGCAGGTTTTCTGGCTAGGAATGCCGTAGGGAGGGGTGGCTGTTGCACAATCTAGGTATGTGATACAAGGACAACAGGGCTGATATGGTGTGGTGCACAATTAAGGTGATGTGGAAACATGGAAATGGGAGGGAATGACAAGACAGAGGAAGGGGGAAAACATAATAAAAACTGTACAACGATGCAGCTGAGTAGGTTTATGACATGGCTGCTTTCATAGGTGGTCTGCCTCTGATTGATTAGAACAAGTGTGCGACAGGACAAGCAGGAAGTGTGTGAAGCATTTGCGCTACTGAAGGCATAAACCACTCTTTCACTTGGTCAAGTCTGCATATCATATTGTGTATAAGTTCTCAGGCCGCAAGGCCATATGCAAGGGTACAGCTTTTTCAGTGAATTCTAAGGTAGGCTACTGTTTGCATTTTATTTATGAACAAGCTTAGTGCCCACTGCTTTACTCACATAGACGTTGTGGCCTGCACAGATTTTCTTGTTTATCTGTAATGAATTTTCACATCATTCACAAATTGCAACATCATGTAAACTGTTCATACTAATTAAGGATGAGTCTCTTCCAAATGTACTTCTGACTGAAAAGCGATTATTGTAGCAGGAGTCAGAGGTTTTCCTAATCCTGACTATTGAGCTTTTGTGGTGGTATTTCCATAGAAACTATCATCCCCTAACACATGTTTCCTTGAAAGTCCAATATCAATTTTCGTAGCTTTTGCTTCAAAAATTTTTGATATACCAATAATGAAATAATTTCATAAAAGTTTCATCCCCTATTTCATCCGTTAGGGGCTTGAATTTCCTAAACACAGTGGAACATGGTCTTTTTTTTAAAAAAAATGAGAAGCCAAGTATGAATTTTTGGATATTTGGCTTTGAAAATGCTTTCATAATGAAATATTTTCATACAGATGTTCATGCCCTATTTCACCCTTGAAATCCAGAACTACTGAAATTTTAATTTTTAATGTATATGTCAAATATCTCGTAATTGTATCTTTAAAAATCTATTAGCAGTTCTTTAACTATGATGTATTCTCAAAAATGAATTATTTTAATTAGTTAATCATTAATAGTCATTTACTCTACTGGCCATTAAATTTTACACACCATGAAGATGACGTGCTACAGATGCGAAATTTAACCAACAGGAAGAAGATGCTGTGATATGCAAATGATTAGCTTTTCAGAGCATTCACACAAGGTTGGCACCAGTGGTGACACCTACAACATGCTGGCATGAGGAAAGTTTCCAATCGATTTCTCATACACAAACAGCAGGTGACTGGCGTTGGACGGTGAAACGTTGTTGTGATGCCTCGTGTAAGAAGGAGAAATGCTTACCAACACGTTTCTGACTTTGATAAAGGTTGGATTGTAGCCTGTCGCGATTGCGGTTTATCGTATCGCGACATTGCTGCTCACATTGGTTGATATCCAATGACTGTTAGCAGAATATGGAATCGGTGTGTTCAGGAGGGTAATACAGAACGCCGTGCTGGATCCCAACGGCCCCGTATTGGATACCAACGGCCTCGTATCACTAGCAGTTGAGATGACAGGCATATTATCCGCATGGCTGTAATGGATCATGCAGCCACGTCTCGATCCCTGAGTCAACAGATGGTGACGTTTGCAAGACAACAACCATCTGCACGAACAGTTCAACGACATTTGCAGCAGCATGGACTATCAAATCGGAGACAATGGCTGCGGTTACCCTTGACGCTGCATCACAAACAGGAGTGCCTGCGATGGTGTGCTCAATGACAAACCTGGGTGCATGAATGGCAAAATGTCGTTTTTTTGGTTGAATCCAGATTCTGTTCAAAGCATCATGATGGTCGCATCCGTGTTTGGTGACATTGCGGTGAACGCTCATTGGAAGCATGTATCGTCGTCGCCATAACTGGCGTATCACCCCGCGTGATGGTATGGGGTGCCATTGGTTACATATCTTGATCACCTCTTGTTCGCATTGATGGCACTTTGAACAGTGGACATTACATTTCAGATGTGTTATGAGCCATGGCTCTACCCTTCATTCGATCCCTGTGAAACCCTACATTTCAGCAGGATAATGCACAACTGCATGTTCCATGTCCTGTACAGGCCTTTCTGGATACAGAAAATGTTCGACTGCTGCCCTGACCATTCTCCAGATATCTCACTAATTGAAAACGTCTGGTCAGTGGTGGCCAAGCAACTGGCTCATCACAATATGCCAGTCACTACTCTTGATGAACTGTGGTATCGTGTTGAAGCTACACGAGCAGCTGTACCTGTACACGCCATCCAAGCTCTGTTTGACTCAATGCATGGGAATATCAAGGGCTGTTATTACAGCCAGAGGTGGTTGTTCTAACACGCGATCTAGTGTATCTGTGCACCCAAATTGCATGAAAACATAATCACGTGTCAGTTCTAGTATAATATATTTGCCCAATGAATACCCATTTATCATCTGCATTTTTTCTTGGTGTAGCAATTTAATAGCGAGAAGTGTATTTTCAATAAAGCTCCCCCCCCCCCCCCCCCCCCCCCCCCCCCCTGTATTTTACTCCCTTAGTAGCTGAATTTCCGAAGATATTGAGGCACGTATTTTTTTTAATTTTTGACTCAGAAACCAAATACCAGTGTTCTTAGTTAGAGCTTCAAGATTGCCTTAATAGTGACATATTTTCAAAAAACGTTTCATCCCCTTAGGGGTGGAATTTAAAAAAAAAAAAAAATCCGTTCTTAACAACCTCCTGAGAGGTGCAGCAGCCTTTTCAGTAGTTGCAGGGGCAAGAGTCTGGATGATTGACTGATCTGGCCTTGTAACACTAACCAAAACGTCCTTGCTGGTACTGCGGATGGCTGAAAGCAAGGAGAAACTACAGCCGTAATTTTTCGCGAGGGCATGCAGCTTTACTGTATGGTTAAATGATGGCTTCCTCTTGGGTAAAATATTCCGGAGGTAAAATAGTTCCCCATTTGGATCTCCGGGCGGGGACTACTCAATGAGGACGGCGTTATCAGGAGAAAGAAAACTGGCGTTCTACGGATCAGAGCGTGGAATGTCAGATCTCGTAATCGGGCAGGTAGGTTAGAAAATTTAAAAAGGGAAATGGATTGGTTAAAGTTAGATATAGTGGGGAATTAGTGAAGTTCAGTGGCAGGAGGAACAAGACTTTTGGTCAGGTGAAATACAGAGTTATAAATACAAAATCAAATAGGGGTAATGCAGGAGTAGCTTTAATAATGAATAGGAAAATAGGAGTGTGGGTAAGCTATTACAAACAGCATAGTGAACACATTATTGTGGCCAAGATAGACATGAAGCCCACGCCTACTACAGTAGTACAAGTTTATATGCCAACTAGCTCTGTAGATGATGAAGAAATTGATGAAATGCATGATGAGATAAAAGAAATTATTCAGGTAGTGAAGGGAGATGAAAATTTAATAGTCATGGGTGACTGGAATTCGACAGTAGGAAAAGGATGAGAAGGAAACGTAGTAGGTGAATATTAAATATGGATTGGGGGTAAGAAATGAAAGAGGAAGCCGCCTGGTAGAATTTTGCACAGAGAATAACTTTTTTCGTAGCTAACACTTGGTTCAAGAATCATAAGAAGGTTGTTTACATGGAAGAAATACTGGAGATACTAGAAGGTATCAGATAGATTACACAATGGAAAGACAGAGATTTAAGAACCAGGCTTTAAATTGTAAGACATTTCTAGTGGCAGATGTGGACTCTGACCACAATCAATTGGTTATGAACTGTAGATTAAAACTGAAGAAACTGCAAAAAGGTGGGAATTTAAGGAGATGGGACCTGGATAAACTGAAAGAACCAGAGGTTGTACAGAGTTCCAGGGAGAGCATAAGGGAACAAAATAATACAGTAAATGAAGAATGAGTAGCTCTGAGGGATGAAGTAGTGAAGGCAGCGGAGGATCACGTAGGTAAAAAGACGAGGGCTAGTAGAAATCCTTTGGTAACAGAAGAAATATTGAATTTAATTGATGAAAGGAAAAAAATATAAAAATGCAGTAAATGAAGCAAGCAAAAAGGAATACAAACGTCTCAAAAATGAGATCGACAGGAAGTGCAAAATGGCTAAGCAGGGATGGCTAGAGGAAAAATGTAAGTATGTAGAGGCTTATCTCACTAGGGGTAAGATAGATACTGCCTACAGGAAAATTAAACAGGTCTTTGGAGAAAGGAGAGCCACTTGTATGAATATCAAGAGTTCAGATGAAAACCCAGTGTTAAGCAAAGAACGGAAGGCAGAAAGGTGGAAGGAGGAAGGAGTATATAGAAGGTCAATACAAGGGCGATGTACTTTAGGACAATATTAAAGAAATGGAAGAGGATGTAGATGAAGTTGAAATGGGAAATACGATACTGCGTGAAGAGTTTGACAGAGCACTGAAAGACCTGGGTCGAAACAAGGCCCGGGAGTAGACAACATTCCATTAGAACTACTGACGGCCTTGGGAGAGCCAGTCCTGACAAAACTCTACCATCTGGTGAGCAAGATGTATGAAACAGGCGAAATACCCTCAGACTTTAAGAAGAACATAGTAATTCCAATCCCGAAGAAAGCAGGTGTTGACAGATGTGAAAATTACCGAACTATCAGTTTATTAAGTCACAGCTGCAAAGTACTAACGTGAAATCTTTACAGATGAATGGAAAAACTGATAGAAGCTGACCTCGGGAAAGATCAGTTTGGATTCTGTAGAAATGTTGGAACACGTGAGGCAATACTGACCTTACGACTTATCTTAGATGCTAGATTAAGTAAAGGCAAATCTACGTTTCTAGCATTTGTAGACTTAGAGAAAGCTTTTGACAATGTTGATTGGAATTCTCTCTTTCAAATTTTGACGGTGGCAGGTGTCAAATATTGGGAATGAAAGGCTATTTGCAATTTGTACAGAAACCAGATGGCAGTTATAGGAGTCGAGGGACATGAAAGGGAAGCACTGGTCAGGAAGGGAGTGAGACAGGGTTGTAGCCTATCTCCGATGTTATTCAATCTGTATATTGAGCAAGCAGTAAAGGAAACAAAAGAAAAATTTGGAGCAGTAAAGGAAACAAAAGAAAAATTTGGAGTAGGTATTAAAATCGATGGAGAAGAAATAAAAACGTTGAGGTTCGCCGATGACATTGTAATTCTGTCAGAGGCAGCAGAGGATTTGGAAGAGCAGGTGAATGGAATGGACAGTGTCTTGAAAGGAGGATATAAGATGAACATCAACAAAAGCTAAACGAGGATAATGGAATGTAGTCAAATTAAGTTGGGTGATGCTGAGGGAATTAGACTAGGAAATGAGATCCTTCAAGTACTAAAGAAGTTTTGCTATTTGGGGAGCATAATAACTAATGCTGGTCGAAGTAGCGAGAGTATAAAATGTAGTCTGGCAATGGCAAGGAAATCATTTCTGAAATAGAAAAATTTGTTAACACCGAGTATAGATTTAAGTGTCAGGAAGTCGTTTCTGAAACTATTTGTATGGAGTGCAGCCATGTATGGAAGTGGAACATGGATGATAAATAGTTTACACAAGAAGAGAACTGAAGCTTTCAAAATGTGGTGCTACAGAAGAATGCTGAAGATTAGATGGGTAGATCACGTAACTAATGAGTAGGTATTGAATTGCATTGGGGAGAAGTGGAGTTTGTGGCACAACTTGACAAGAAGAAGGGACTGATTGGTAGTACATGTTCTGAGGCATCAAGGTATCACCTATTTAGTACTGGAGGACAGCGTGGAGGGTAAAAGTCATAGAGGGCAACCAAGAGATGAATACACTAAGCAGATTCAGAAAGATGTAGGTTGCAGTAAGTAGTGGGAGATGAGAAGCTTGAACAGGATAGAGTAGCATGGAGAGCTGCATCAAAACAATCTCAGAACTGATGACTACAACAACAACAACAACCATGTGTGGGCAGATCCAGATCCATGCGTAAATGTGTAAGCATAGCATTAGTATCAATGTGTGGGCAGCAATTATGGGCTGCTGTCTAAAACAACACACTTTATCAGACAAATTAATATGCAGTAGCCCAATATGTCTGATATCAAAACCTTTACAAAAGCAGACACAACTGTACGCAGATATCTTGTTGTGACAGAGAAAGTAGGTGCAACAGAACACCTGAGGATTTGGCAGTAATGGGGCCATACCAGCTGTGCTGGCAGCAAGCTACACCACAGTCGTAGCGCTCATGGGGAGGTGGTGGCAAGATGGGTACAGACCACAGACTCGGTGCTTATTGGACACTGACAGTATGAAAAATACCATGGCTGCAACCGGTAAACTGATGGACTGGCAAGTAGGGGAAAACCTGGTGCACCTGGGTGTTGCGGTGTGATTACTGTCAAGGCACAAATGAGTGACTGCAGTACAAACTAAACAGAATTAAATTCAATGAAAATGGATCCAAAACAGTTACAGGAAAATCAGGGAATACCTTTAAAAAGATAAAATTAGTCAAGCGCATGTGTGAAAATGCGCCTTCAATTGAAGTAGTAGTTGTTTTAAGTTTCTCATCATCGAAGCTTTTACAAATAGTATTAACTTCAAAAATTAATATCTTTTCAATGCCAGGAGTGGTTTTTATAAACTAAGTGTCCATGGAGGAGCTCGTGAAACTCTGTCAGAACATGCTATTACAATTACTGTAAGTATATTATTTAAAACTCCATGTCGAAATAAGTGTTCCAAGTATAAGAATGTCAATTTTGCACAAAATGGTTAATAGGATGGTAAAAGTAATGGTGACATATTAATTTAGTTGTAGGTATTTATGTATAACTGTTTGCTTCTATTTGTTACTTAATTTTATTAGCAAAGTAGTCTAAACTAGCTATTACACTTAAAAACATTAATTTTTGACCAAACAAATTAACTAAGTGATAAACTGATTGCATCAGAAAGTTGCAAAAATTTTCCACCAACTTTGTTGTATTTTATGTATCTGAGAGCAAGATAAATAATTGTTAAGAATGTAAGGTACATGCATGTATGCAAATGTTTGAAACGGTAGTGCGGTGGCATAAACGAACAGTGGCCATGGTGTTGGTGAGACGCAGAGTGAAAGGTGGACACAGCAACATTTGCGGAGCATGTCACTTTCATACTGTCACCATAGGGCACTCCCTAGGGAGTCATCTTAGTATTTTGCACAAGTGTCATGTTTAGTGTTTGTCCTGGAGTAAAGGTATCATGTTTGCACCTGAGAAATTTGAATTTTGCAAATGTAGTGTTACTGCTTTTCGGTACACTGGTGAGCGCAAAGGTTGTGGGCAGGAATTGTGGAACAGGTGGTTGCTGTGAAGTCATCTGTGCTGAGCCCCTCCTTTTTATGCTGCCGCAAGGCACCTTCCCTCCTCCTCTCAAGGTACAGGGTGTTTGCAAACCAGGGCTCTTTGCACTGCATGGAAACCCGCCTTTGCTTTAGTTGCTGGCTTTGATGTGGGTAAGTACCATTTAATTATGGAAGTTTGAACCAAGCATCAACCAATAATCCATGGTGGCACCACAAAATGTCTCACTGATAGCATTGCATCATCGTGTTCATCAAAGGAATCCACATCCATAGTCAGTTGTAGCACTCGTAAGAATGCATGCAACCTGAGTAGAGCAACAAAGAGAGCAAGCAACACTGACAAAGTGAGGTTGTCATTGGTATGAGAGGAGGAAGACAAGTTGGATGATGAGAATGGGAAGGATACAGAGGGAAATGCACATAGTGAAGTGGAAGGATGAGTGTGTACCATTAATAAGTCTACCTGACCTAGGTGTATTGCTTATACGGTCAAAGAATTGCAGGGGATTTAGAAAGATCAACTTACAACAGTCTACCAGTCCAGAATAACAAAGTTTCAGACAGTGTCGATATAACACTATCACAAAGCTGAAGAGAAACTGAGAAAGCAGGAGATTAGATTCCATTTTTACACTGTAGAACCAAAGCAGGCATTATGAGTGGTCCTGAAGCATCTACTGATTCATGAAAATTGCAGAGAAATAAAGGTGTCAGAAGGGTTTGAGGTCATGAGTGTGCATCAATCTACCAAACCAGTTCCACAAGGGGAAGAAAACAGGCACAAGAAAGAGACGAACTTTCTTGTTGTGCTCATAAACAACAATGAGGCAAAGAGAGTTTTCACTATCTAATATATTCTTGGCCTCCAGGTCAGAATAGAAAAACATATCAAGCCTGCATGTCCCAGACAGTGCAACAGCTGTCAATGGCTTGATGAACCTGGCCAAAATTGAACCTTGAAATCAAGATGTATAAAACTTACAGGCCCTCATTTGACTACACTATGCAAAAAATGAAAGGAAGACAAACCTTGATTGTGCTAACCTGACCAATTACAGAGCCTGCAAACTATACTAGAGACTGGCACATAACCAGACATCCTCACCATCCCAGATGGGGCACTCCTGACAGTACCATAGGAGTTATCCAGCACAGGTAACAAATTTGACGGCCTTACGCGGGAATTTAAAGAAATTGGAGCACTATTTGCTGGCCTTGGTCTCAGCAACATAGTCAGGAAACATAACAAACAAAGATTGTGATTCACATTGAAACAGACAAATTGACTAAGAGGATGATTATAATACTCACATGGGTCGCCATTTTCTTATATTGAAGATAAAATAGGAACTTCCACATCCTTAAGTGTAGTGCCAATGGTGTTCCTCATAAAATTACACAGTTACAGTACTTTCTAGACGTATGCTATAGACGTTGCCTGCATCTCACAGATGCATCTAACTCAGGCAGCTCGAGTTAAAGTGCACAGTTGTTCCGTTCACTGGGTTGACCATTGTGACCAAGGCCACGGCAGCCAACTTGGTGGCAGATTGGCTGTCATTGTGATGCTGAGGATTTACCACCAGACAGTCAATATCCAAAATTTGGCCCTAGTTGATGTTGCTGGTGTCGAGCTAAAGGTAGTGAACACCACCCTTGCAATAGTTGCTGCATATAAACAATCCATTAGATTTATTAGCAAACTGGACCCTCAGGACTTCACAGGCAATTCTGAATGTGTACTAATAGCAAGAAACCTGAACTCCAAACTGGGTGACCAAGGCTGCTATACCAGAATTGAAAGTGGGAGGAGATGGAGGTGGTTTGTTGATGGTGATTCCTCACTGCGTAATTGCTCCAAGGACCCTACTCACATCATTTCATGTTCTGAACAGGCCAGGTATCAATTTGTCTAGGGGACACATGGACTGCAAATGTAGAATAAGAGGTAACTCTTTACTTAACAGACGTCCTTCAGACTTGTGCTTCAGATACAAGCACCAGGCTGACCACCAAACCTAGTGCAAAGGACCTATCCATCTGGGACCTGCCAGTCGCTAAGCAGAACATGAGAAAGGCTTGCCAGCATTACTGTGCTCTCGCTGATTATTGCTTGCTTAGGCAGCTGGAAGACCAGGTAAAGCAAAAGCTGCAGCTGTACAGAGGCCTCTGCTGGGGAGAGGGACTCTGAAATGCAGAAAAAGATATGAACCAACAATGGTGGATCATGAAAATGCAGAACGCTGTTCCCAGGGTAGACAGGCCACTCTGAGGGGAAAACAGGCTAGTATATGAGGACGAGGAGACAGCAGAAATAATGCCTATGCCACTAGAGTCAAAATTCCAAACCCACATCATTCAAGACAATGAGTGTGACAGCCAGGAGACAATAAAAGTTGGATGCGTGGCTCGATTGAGAGAGGATAGGTCTCAAACAGAGTTCACACCAGTATCTGATTGCCTTGTGTGTGCCTTCATTAGACACATAGGAAAAAACAAATCTCCCTGGTTCCGACAAGGTCTGTGTCCCACACTTGCAGTACCTGTCTCCTACTGCACTCACTTACCTCGTTACTATTATGTGAGGGTTCTATCCTTCTTGATACAATCTTCTTACTCGTTTCAGAGGGACCCCACCTTCCACCAGACTTCTCCTGTGAAATGACTACTATTATGTAGTAACATGTGCTGGTAGGTTTATTGTTGCAGTTACAAATTTGTTTAACTTCTGACTGACAATATCTTCTTAAAATCCATAACAAGTTCAGTCCAGTTCTGTATTTTCTGCAAGTTTCTGTAGTTGACAAGTCCCATTATCACAGAATTTGGCCATGGATGGAGCTCCATGGCATGCCACACTGCTCTGCAGATTCTGAGTCCTGACATACACAATTTTGCATTCTCAGTTTAGCAGTAAAGGTGCATGTCACCAACTCCCATTGACCACCATCCGCATTTCCACCCTTACATCTGCCACCCCCTCAAGTTTGCAGGATTGTATCTGCTTACACATATCTTAATGGTAACTGAGGGCATCCCGCAACTTAGATAATTGTTGTTATTGTTGTTGTTGTGGTCTTCAGTCCAGAGACTGGCTTGATGCAGTTATCCATGCTACTCTATCCTATGGAAGCCTCTTAATCTCCAAGTAAGTACCGCAACATACATCCTTCTGAATGTGCTTGGTGTATTCATCATTACGGTTTTTACACTTCATGCTTCTCTCCGATACTAAATTGGTGATCCCTCGATGCCCCAGAATGTGTCCTTCCAACCAATCCCTTCTTCTAGTCAAGTTGTGCCCAATTCTATTCAGTACGTACTCATTAGTTATGCGATCTACCTATCTAATCTTCAGCATTCTTTTGTAACACCATATTTCAAAAGCTTCTATTTTCTTCTTGTGTAAACTGTTTGTTGTCCATGTTTCACTTCCATACATGGCTACACTACAAACAAATATGAGGGTTGTACCAAACGTAAGATTCCCATATTTTTTACAAATAGAAAACATTGTTTATTGTTATTAATTTATACATAATTGAAAAGCATATTTTTGTCTATTTGTCAACATAGTCTCCATTTTTTCAACACACTTTTGAAGACGGTGCTCCTACTTTTGTACTCCTAAGTCAAAGGAGTCTGCTGCCAACCCATTGAGGGAGTGTGTGACTTCTGCTCGGACTTCATCATTGCTCTTGAAGCGTTTGCCACCTAAGTTTTCCTTCAGCTTGAGGAAGAGGCAATAATCGCTGGGGACTAAGTCTGGGCTGTACGGGTGTTGGGGCATAACAGTCCACCCAAGTTTCTTCAAAAGCTCCTGTGTTTGAGGAGCAACATGGGATCGAGCATTGTCGTGAAGAAGCACTACTCCCTCCATCAGTCATCCTCTCCAGCGATCCTGGATTGCTCGCCTGAGTTTGGTCAATGTTGCACAACATCTGTCTGAATTTTCTGTCGTCCCAGGTTCCATGAAATCGATGAGGAGTACCTCCTTCTGATCTCAAAATACAATTGCCATAACCTTTGCTGCTGACTGTTTTTGTTTGAATTTCTGTGGTGATGGTGAACCGGAGTGACGCCACGGACGAAATTGTTGTTTTGTTTCAGGGGTGTAATGAAACACACACATTTCATCTCCCGTGACAATAGAGTACAACAACTTCTCCTTGTCGCCTCCCCCTCACATTGTTGAAGAAACTTGCGAGCACAGTCAAGGCGTTGCTCCTTGTGTCCATCAGTCAGCATCTGGGGGGCCAGCGAGCACACACCTTGCGATAACCTAACATTTCTGTTACAGTTCTTTCAATTGTGCTGTCGGAAACTTCAAGAATGCGTTCAACAAGTTCACTGACAGTGACCCTCCAATCTTTGAGCAGCTCCCTGTTGATCTTCTGGACAGTTGCATCCAAAATCAGTGGCCTTCTCTCCGTTCGTCATCGTGAACATCCATGCGATCCTTAGCAAAAGCCCTTCACCATTTGCGGACGTGCTGTACGAACATGCACTCTTCACTGTAAACCTCAGTTCCTGATGAATCTCTACAGGCGGTAACTTCCTTGCAGGGAGAAACCAGCTTAATGCTTGAACCTCGCACTTGGCGGAAGCGGCGATCAACACTTCCATCTGCCAAGCCAACACTAAGCAATGTAGCGAATCGCAGACGGGTGGCCTACTGAGGCCATGGACCTTAAAAATCCAGTGCTACTAAATCATGTAACTCATAAGGTACTACAGGATCAAGTAAGCTGTGCAGTTTTGTCATCTGTATTTTCACCTTCTGACATGCCTCACACTACTGTAAAACTTTTTTTAACTCATGAGTGCATATGATAATACTTTTTAATGTGCACAATACATTTCATAGGGGCAAACTGACCATAACCTAGATATATGTATTGTGTTATTAATTCAATACAGCTGAAAGGAATACAGAGCATCCAGTTACTCGAAGTGTGACTTTCGTGGCACAGTATCCCTTTTGAAGCTTACATCTATTGTAAACTACTCATTTCTATTTGCTAACTGTTGAATACGTTTAAGTGGTGTTTGATCTACATCTACATCTTTATCGATACTCTGCAAATCGCATTTAAGCACCTGGCAGTGGGTTCATAGAACCACTTTCACAATTTTCTATTATTCCAATTTGGTATAGTGTGCAGAAAGAATGAGCACCTATATCTTTCTGTACGAACTCTGATTTCCCTTAGTTTATCGTGGTGATCATTTCTTCCTATGTAGGTCGGTGTCAACCATATATTTTCGCATTCAGAGGAGAAAGTTGATGATTGGAATTTCGTGAGAAGATTCCATCACAACAAAAATACCTTTTTTTTTTTTTTTTTTTTTTAATGATGTCCAGCCCAAATCCTGTATCATTTCAGTGATATTCTCTCCCATATTTTGTGATAGTACAAAATGTGGTGCCCTTCTTTGAACTTTTTCGATGTACTCCATCAGTCCTGTGTGGTAAGGATCGCCACCACACTCTCTAAACTGTCTGTTGCCACACACTGCTTGGTGGCTAGTGGAGTATATATGTAGATGTAAAAAGTATATTGCAAAAGTGCCACATTCTCTGAGATCTTCTTGTTGCCGTAAAACTATTGGAAGCTGGGACGATGCGTCTGGTACTCTGTTTTTTCTGGCTTTGATATAACTTGTAGAAAAACTGAAGTGCTGCAAGAACATAGCACAACTAGTGGGTCTACAATGTTAAAACTTACTTTTTAAGAGTAGCGTCAATGATGTGTGATCACTATGGGCGATAATCTCATGTCCTTCTAATAGGCATTTGAACTTTTTAAAAGCCTGTACTACTGCTAATGTCTCTTTATCCATTATGCCATAATTTCTTTCAGAATATATGATGGCTTACAAAAGCTATATGTTTGGGTTCAACTACAACACCTCACCTCATCATGTTTCTTGGTACAGCCTGGCCCTGAGGCCATAATCTGAGGCACCTGTTGCAAGATTGAATGGTTGACTGAAATCAGTATGCACCAGTAATGCTGCTGACACTAAACTGTGTTTGATAACCAAGAACTCAGCTGTGCATTCTTGTGTCCATCACTGGTTGATGTCCTCTCTCGCCTTTCTGTCATGGTGCCAAGATGAAGGTGCTACACCGAAGTTCTTGAAATGTAAGTGCCTATTCAGCACCGCCAAAGCACATCGCATCTACGAGAGAATGGAACGAACTTTTCTTCGGAGTGAATTCATACAACATGGAGAGACTTGGCAAGAACGAATCAGTGTGTTTGGACATTTTCTATCAACTAAGATGCATCAAGATGACTGGGACAAGATCGACAGCATCACTCACAGGAGCATGCATGCAGAACGGACTCGAGTGGTGCACCGAGTGACAAAAGAAAAAGTTTGAAAGATACCGGAAGCAGACTGACAAGGCGATTTCCGATATGTCACACACACTGATCAACTTCACTGAATGACAAATGACCAAAGAGGAAGTGTCTGTTCTTCAAAAAGGAGGGAATTTCGCTATCCTCCAGAGAACTGTACCTATGGACGACATCATTGCTTACATCGAAGCGCCCATTCGGACCCTTCCTTGAGAAAGGGCAGAGGAAATATGCACTGAAACAGCCAGGATACTGCACCGATCAAAACCACCAGCTTGCAACCTGAAGGAAGAAGAGCTACAAGCCGTTAAGAATCTCATTGCTGACAAGAGAATATTTTAGATCCGATGACGTACCGAAAACTGAGTGCAGATCCGACGCAGCGTATCACTTGGAATATGAATAGATTAATCAAAGGATCTTCTCTGCTGGCGGACATGCAGAGAAACCTGTGCAACACAGAAGCCCTACCACCTCGGCTGTATGGATTACCCAAGATCCACAAGAACAATGTTCTACTAAGACCGACTGTTAGTGCTCCAGCCACACGTGGGGAAGGCCGACACATACTTAAAGGACTCAGGACATTTCATTGAGAAGCTGAAGAAATTGCAACTTGCACCAAAAAACATCTTGGTCATCTTCGTTGTTGTTTCTTTGTTTATGAAAATGCCACTGAGTGACGCTCTGAAGCACATCGGTTCCATTTTCCCGCAAGACATCACAAAGCTCTTCCGTGCATGTCTCAGCACGAACTATTTCATGTGGAATGGTGATTTCTACCAACAACTGGGAGGCGTCGCCATGGGTACTCCTCTTAGTCCAGTGGTGGCCAACTTCTTCATGGAAAAATGCGAAGCACAGGCACTGGACTTGGCGACTTGCAAACCTAAGGTGTGGTACAGGTACGGCGATGATACTTTTGTTGTTTGGTGAAGAACAGCTCGGTGACTTCCTAAGACACTTGATCAGTCTCCATACCAACATAAAATTTACCACGGAAATAGAAAAGGACAAAAAGCTGCCATTTCTAGATGTGTTGGTCACAAGGGATGGTGAAAACCTGGGACACAGTGTGTATTGAAAGCCGACACACACGGACCGATACCTGCACAAACTATCAAACCACCACCCGAGCCAGAAAAGAGGCATGATTAATACACTCGTAATGCGAGTAGGACAAATCTGTGAGGCGCAGCACCTCAGATGGGAAATGCAACACCTGGAAAGTGTTCTGAGGAGCAATGAGTACTCTACAAGTTATATTAGAAGTGTAACAGAGCCAAACACTCGGCGAAGTAAGGAATCAGAAAAAGAAATGTCGGGTATGGCTTTTCTGCCATACATTCCAAGTGTGTGGGGAGAATCGGCCGTATATTGCGCAAACATGGCGTAAAGATGATTTTCAAACCAACAAGGAAGATCAAAGAGTGTCTTAGATCGGCAAAGGAGAAAAGGGGGCCATTTGCAGTGTCAGGAGTGTACCGTATACCATGCAGACATGGAAAAGTTTATTTCGGAATGACTGGACAATCTATCAACATCACCATCAAAGAACATAAGCTACATTGCAGGTTGGGCAGGTGGAGAAATCGGCCATGGCAGAGGAAGCACTGAGTGAGACCGTCCATGTAGTAAAATTTGCCGACACAGAGGTTCTGGCTGTAGAGAAGCACTATCATACGCGCTTCTTCAGAGAAGCTGTAGAAATACAAAAACAAGTGAACAGTTTCAACAAGAAAGAGGAAAGCCTTAAGGTAAATGGATACTGGCTTCCCGTACTGCAGCGGATGACCATCGCAGGTAGCAAGAGGTGAACCACACCAAAAATGACCGAAGAGAAGCCCTCGGACATTGGCTAGCCAGGTACATACAGCCTGCGGCCACGAGGTCAGCTCCTGTTCACCACCGGCAATGGAGGGTGAAGCTTTGACAATGCCAGCCACTCGTGCTGGCGAAACGTCAGAAAAATTATTAGATGAACGTCGGCCGAAGAACCCGAGACAAAAGCCAATAGGCAGTTTGTCAACAAGCGGCCATGAAAGCCTGAACAATTTTGTAGTTTTGGTAATCACAGTTCATTGACAACAATCATATATACAACCCATCATCCAGAGTTATGACAACCCCTATTTCCACATCCTTTATTCCATGCTAGAAGTCATGTGGGGAATGTCCTGTGGTGCTTTATAGGATAAAACACAGACAAAGCAATCAATAGTCATTTCTGTGTGAGAACTGGAGTAGTAATGGATATATGTATCTGTGAACAGTGTGTGTGTGTGTGAGAGAGAGAGAGAGAGAGAGAGAGAGAGAGAGAGAGAGAGAGAGAGAGAGAGAGTGAGTGTTGTGTAGTGTAGTGTAGTGTAATGTTCAGTAATTTTATTTGTAAGGGTCAGGATCTTGTGAAATACTTGTACATTTGTGGCTAACACTTAGAAAATCCATGGCTATTTAGTGGTGTGGACTTAAGATTTCAGCAAGTTAGCAAGATGAAATGGTTTGAACTCTTAACATTTTTGTAAGATTTTAGTCAATTTGGACTTGTGATTAACACTGATTTCCTAGTGTAAAATCTCAAGTTTGAACACACACAGTTGAACTTAGAACAGTTTTCAGTAATTTATCAGTGCTACTCATTGGTTGATGAGGTGTACTGCTGTGGTTTATTCCTTAACAATCTTTAGTTGCTGCCTTTACATTGACGTAGCTAAGAGAAAGAATCAATAAACTTTGATTATACACTCTAAGATGACAAAAAGAAAGGAGTATTGGAATAGAATGGAAATTGGTAGATGTGATGTACATGTACAGACAAACAAATTATTACAGTTTCGGAAAAAATGGATATTTTTTTCAAGAGAAAGTCAATAACACGTTGGTCCATCTCTGAACTTTATGCAAGCAGTTATTCGACTTGGCATTGATTGGTGGAGTTATTTGATGTCCTACTGAGATTAGATTAGATTAGGCTAATTATTCATTCGATAGACCCACAAAAGATGGGATCCTCTTGGGTGTGGAACATGTCGGATAAACACATTACAAAAGTGTAATTAGAAAAACTTGAGTTTCATTAATTTTAATGATCCTCAGTCAATAAACAGTAAAATTATGTTGTACATGAATTGAAATTAAAAAGGTTTAATACTTACATCTGCTTTCATTAAATCCATCATTCACATAGTAGCTAGTTACTTGCCCATTACAACCAAGTATTGTCAAAAATTAAATTAAATTATTCATTTCAGTGATCCTCAGTTAATAACAGTCAAATTATGTACAAGATTTAAAAATTAAACTTCCATTTACAGACTTAAGACTTATATCTGTTTTACATACATCCATCATTCACACAGTGGGTAGTTACTTGGCTGTTACAACCAAGCCTTGCCAAAAATTAAAGTATACTAAATTTTCATTAAAATGGTCTACTGCACTTGTTGAGAAATTCATGGATGGAATAGGAGGAGTTGGCTACCAAAAATTCTTTTAAATTATGTTTAAATTGTGCCTTGTCTGAAAATATGCATTGCTGAATACTGGACTCCTTTCTGGACAAGAGTAAGTGATTTTAAATCTTTATGTATATTGTTCTTATTCCTAGTATTGATGCTGTGTACTAAGCAGTTAGTTGGAAAAAGAGATGTATTATTTACAACAAACTTCATTAAGGAATAAATATACTGAGAAGCTATGGTTAGTATGCCCAATACTTTGAATAGGTTTCAACATCATGTTCTTGGATTTACACTACACATTACTCTTATTATACATTTCTGAAGTCTAAAAATTTTTTCTCCGTTTGTGGAGTTACCCCACAATCACAATATGATACCATAATATGATGACATAATGGAGTGAAAATAAGTAAAATATGCCTTTTTAAAAAAAAAAAAAAATATTTATATATCCTATGTCGGACATCATTCGCATTGCAAACATAGACTTGTTTAGGCGCTTTAGCAGTTTGTTAGTATGTCGCTCCCAACTGAATTTATTATCAAGTTGTAATCCCAAGAATTTTACACACTCAACTTCTCCTATTTCCATGTCATCATATTTTATACATACCTTAGAAAGAAATCTCTTGAAAGTTCTGAACTGCATATAATGGGCCAGTGAATTGGCTATGAACCACTTATTAACGTCAGTAAAAATTTGATTAGCTGCCCTTTCCAAATGTATATTTGATTTACTATTTATTACAATGTTTGTATCATCTGCAAATAAGACAAACTTGGCATCTGATAATGTGACAGATGACAGGACATTAATATACACAAGAAAAAGTTGTGGGCCTAGTATGGAACATGTAATTTCTTCCCAGTCAGATGATGTCTGATTGCCTACTGCTGAAGTGTTACGTAATGACACCCTTTGTTTCCTATCAGTAAGATATGACTTAAACCACTTTGCAGCACTACCAGTGATGCCATAATATTTTAATTTTGTTAAAAGAATGCTGCGATTCACACAGTCAAAAGCCTTTGACAGGTCACAGAATATGCCAGTTGCCTCTAATTTGTTGTCTAATTGCGACGGGTCAGGCTCTTATCGCGCAGTTTCCTTTCCCTGAAAGAAAATCCACCTACCTCGTTTCTTAGGTAGTTGCTGCACTCGCCTCTCCTGATAGCAGCTACTGGAAAAATTGCAGAAAAGCAGTGTTGAAGAAACTGCAATTTAATAGCCGCTCACCGGAGGCCGCGATACATGTTTGCTGAAATACAATCTATGAGCAATCTTCCTAAATAAATTGAGTTATTGGAATGGTAGTAATTGTTTACTCAAACGAGAACGCGAAGTTGGTAATTCTATTTAAGCTCTTTATTGTCTTTAAGCCTGATCATCAGCCCGCTAATCTACGTTTGAAGAAAGTTCAGTTCACAATTCTATCCACACTCAAACCCCGCCAGAATTAGCTTTCAAAGTTACGGAATTTACTTAACTGCAACACAGACGATTTTCTAACATACACGTTTGCAGTCGATGTTCAATAATAGTTCGTTTTTTAACGTTAATGCTCGCCATAAGCACTTAGTAAAAGTTTACGAAGTACCGCCACGCTTTTAATTATTAAAGTTACTCGCGTCTTTCGCGGAACGAAAAGTCACAACTCGCTCAAACTCACACTACGCGTTACTGGACTCTTCCAGTCTCAAATCGCACAGTACCGAACCGATGAAGCCGTTTTATGACTTCATTTTACACATTATTCGCGAGGACACATCAAGCATGTCTCTTCTCGATCACAGTTCCTTCGCGACTCCTCCTCCACTCCGACTCACTCTCCTAGTCTCTTAACCGTCCTCGCATCTCATTGGCTCACACATCACACAGCCAATCAGAATTAACTCTTTGGGTGCGCCTCGCGCCAAAATCTAGCACGCACCAGTCATGACTTCTGAATCATTTACGTCATGATTTCTTGTTACACAAAATTTACTGTATAATTTAACAAACCGAAAGGAAAACTAGACTTTACTTTATTTCCAGAAATTATTTAAATACTCGCGAACGTTCTGGCTGCTTGTACAATACCATACACTCTTGGACATCCGACATTCACTAAGATGGGGAACCACTGGCGACTCTGTTCCCACGGTTACATCGTCTGAACACTTGCGAGTTCCAACCTAGATTTTATACACTTGCAAAGAATGGCGAATGTCCCTCTTTCATTCACTCAGGCACACTCATTCACTCTCACCTACTCATATAAAATAACTGTTCACAAAAATTCAAAACATTTATGGTTTTAACAAAGTTATAGGTGAATTTCTAAAAGTAAAATTCTCAAAATAAATACAAAAGCACGGAAGGTGATTTTGTTTCATAGTTGGATGGTCACTGAAGGTGATCTATACATAATGGTATTTATTTAGACTCGAAAATTGTAGAAATTTGCGTTTTCTGTAAGATTTTTCTAATTTCCAAAATATGCAGGTTTCAAAGCTCAAATTTGGATGACTTATTTTTATTCATAACAGAAACTAGTATATTAACTTTTAATTTCCTCAGGTTCCTCAGTTAGAAGTTATTAAAGATGAAAGTTCCACGTTATACACGCGGCTAGTTAGCGCACAGGTCTTACATTCTCACGGTACAGACATGCCATATGGTCGTGACGTCAGACGAACGGACACCGGTAATCTGCCCGCTACAGCACATATGCTAATCTGATGGCTACTTTACAGTCTGTCTACATTTCACAGTAAATATTTGATAGAAAACTGTGCGCTCGCACTAGTTGCGACGCCACACACCTCCTGAGGAAACTAAATTTTTTCATTCATGACAAACTTTTAGTTTTCTAAAAAAAATTTCTATTAAAGATTTACTCAAACAGCTATTTAACATTTATAGTTCCTGTACATCAATCATCCACTTATACCTAGGGCTGACGACCTACAAAACATCTTATATCTAAACATGCACTTTTATCATCATTCAAAAAAAAAAATTTTTCAGATTACAAAATTCTATTTACAAATTCCTGAAAGAGAAAACAAACCTAAATACTATCTTGATGTACGTCACACGCACACTAACACTACTATCGCTATGGTGAGCGTCACTTTTTTACCACTTACACTTAAGATTTTGATAGCACTCGTAGTTCGACCGGGTCCTGCTTGGGAGGTCCATTTCAAGTCTCGTGCTACCACCTCTGTTTACTTCGGCGCACCTGAAACATCAGCTGGCCTCAGTTCCCTTTCTAACTGCTACGTCTTAACCTACAGCAGCGATAAATGGCGCTATCTGCTTGACTCTAAAGTCTCATATTTTTGCTAAAATTTACTTTACAGTATGTACAATTTTCAAATTTTTTTTTTTTTTTTTTAAGTGAAAAGTGAATTGACTTTCCTAATGCAGTACCGAAGTGGCACATTTACTCTTTAATTACTTCTTCATCTCATAATCAAACAAGTTATGGTTACATAAGAAATACTAAGAAAAACAATTCCTACAAATAGTTCACAAATACATAATAAATCTCCGCCAGCACTGGTGACTCTCCAGTTCCTGTACAATACACAACAATATAAAATATACACAAAATTATCAATATTACAATTCTGTCTCCAGGCAATCTCCTGTAGTCCTGTATCATAAATTAAACACTGAAAAATACATATTTACTTATTCATTTATCAACACTACAATCCTTATACTAATCTCTACGACAAACTTGGGGAGCTTTGTGTGTCTCTGGTCAAAAATGGAATCGATGTCATGGGTACTTTCCTCATCTCACATATCTGGAGTTACTTCAATTTCTTGTCAACATCAGGTTTTCTCTAGTCACATTCGGGTTTAATTTACAACTCTCATACTCATACTTCACACACTCAGGTTAGTATTTGTTAAAGCGTTTCCTACTAATCTGCGAAACCTCGTTACCCATACTTTCTAACATACATCCACCTCCTGAGTTACCAACGTCGCCTCAGCTCTGTTTACATTCGTAGCCTCACTTCCTTTTGTTTACAAACATCTCCTCTGTTTACCAACAAACGCCACCTCTGGTTACCAACATTAAGCTTTTTATTTACTCACCTTCGTAGCCTCACTTTTTCCTAATATCGAGCTAGCCAAACACTATGCTCATTCTTTCTCCTTTTCTCACATATTTCTCTTCATTTGACAGTCAGTCCTGCTGCACTGTCCCTTTAACTTAACTTCCTTTACCCCTTTGACAGTCAACCTTGTTGCACTGTACCTTTACTCATTTTACCACTAAATCACCTCCTGAGGCTCTGACTTCATTGAACAGACAGTTTTGCTGTACTGCTCCATTTCCTTTCCTAAACATTAGCTTAATGCTACGTCTTAACATATCGTTCTGTTACTTAACAAACAGCTTCAATGTTCGTCACCATATTTTCTGAGGCTCTTACATTTCTTAGTTATTTTACCTTTCTAAGGGCATTACTCACACCTTAGGCCAAACATTTACTTTACTGAGACTTATTACTTATCTGAGGTATCTTAATCCTTTTTGATTTTCTCTTACACTCATTCCTTACGCTTAACCTATACTGCACTGAGGTTCTTTCCTACTCATTACTTAAACACTTTATCACTTAAAAACTACGATAGAGAAGAAGGAAAGACGATAGAATTTTAGTTCTGAATGAAAGAAGAGGTAGGTTGACAATACGGAAAAGAAAGTGGAAGAAATATTGTCAAACGACTCGAGACCTAGTGCTCGTCACGCACTTAGCTCTGCAAAGAGTGCAAAGCTCTCTGAGGTATCTACTCACTCCTGGCCACGTCTCTCTTTCTGACACTCACAAGCTCAGACGGATCCTCTACTTTTTTGCCACCGTACTCATTATAGCCCTCCAAGAATTTCTCTGTTTTACAAATACATATAGGAAAATCATTCTGCTCAGGATCCTCACATAGCTGCTTACCGATGAAAGGTATAGTAATTAGTTTACCCTTAATTTTTACCATAACATCATTGGTAGAAAAATTCACCCATCCTTCATATTTATTCAAAAAGTCAGCCCCCACCAATATGTCTACACTCAGTCCATTTATAACTAAGAAGTTCTGTCTTATTTCTACTTCCTTAAATGCTATGGGTAGAAACACTTCCTGTTTTACTGTCTTCTTAGTCTTACCGGTTGCTACTACAATGTTCAAGCCACTTACTGGCATCTTAACAATCTGTTTACTGTTAGGGAGTTCATTTACCAAGTTCTGGGATACTGCACAGACTTCCGATCCAGTATCTATCAAACATTTAACTGGTTCATTTAATACTCTTAGCTCTACTATCGGTTGCCCTAAGTACTCTTTATTTATTTTGGGTTCTGCTTCCTCCAATAAATCTTGCACAATTTCTCTCCTTTCGAAGCCTGTCTTTTGGGTGGCAATCACATTCACACTTACAGGGTTTATTTCATGCTTATTATCACCCTCAATTCTAGTGGCAGCTCCTATTAGCCTATCCACTATTGCTAAGTCAAAACATTTTTCCAATGTTTCCCCCTCTTTCTCATTAACCTCCTTTTCTACGACCCTATCCAAGGCGTCGTCATTAACCTCTACCTCCTCCTCTAATCTATCCTCTTCTTCGTAACTATCTACAACATCAATTATCTTATCAAGCACAGTCACAACCCTGCCATTATTACTGTTCTCACCCCTATCCGACAGCTCTTCATTAGTTTTACTGTGCATAATGTCTTTCTGATTATTACCCTTATAACTAGTACTTAGTTCTTCAATAAGTGGCTTCTTATGATTATTCTTACAGTTAATTGGTTCATTAACCTCCACTTGACTTAAAGCTACTATCTCTGTCTGTTTTACGTTATCCTCCCTAAATTTTGTAGCAACAACATTTATGTTAGGTGGTCGTTCAGGCTGCTTTCTTATGAATAGTTTTGCCAGCGGATTTAACTTTAAACGCTGTTGCCTACGATCGCCAGCACACTCGTAGACAATTAATGGTTTTCCGAGCGCGGTGCGTCATCACTATGCCTCCAGCTGACCGCCTCACCTCCTGACATCTGTCGGCCGCTGTCATACTGCTCGCGTTCATTGAACCTGTTAACATATGTTCTTCCTCTACCACGTGAACTGCCACGGTATCCGCCGCCTCTCTGAACACCCATCCTATTAATGTTTACATCCGCGCGATTGTCATTCTGCCTAGCAGGCGGGCGATGCTCCCTTCTCATGTTTTCTTCTTCTTTTTGGACGGATTCAACCCTTTCTAAATACTGTACGAACTTGTCAATGTTATCTCGGGGCGCAGATATGATCTTAGTTTTCCAGTTCCACGGTAGCTTATTTTCTACCCCTAATATGATCTGTTCTGTTTCTAACTTATTACTAAGGTAGGACAGAGTTGTTACCCACCTTTGAACAAATCGTTTGATGCCCTCTCTCTTGGGGTCATACTTCTCTCCCGACCAGAACCGATTAAGAACATCCATCTGCTTTCTCTTTCCCCAGTATTCCTCAAAGAACGCTAATTTAAATTCTGACAATTTCGCGTATTTTTCAGAGGCTAAATTCCCCCATACTCTGGCCTCTCCCATCAAATTTGAAGTGATAAAGCCTATCTTTTGTTTATCGCTCCATACTTTCGGCAAAACGTCTTCAAAATCGTTCCAAAATTCTCTGGGGTGCATGTTCTTACTTGGGTCAAATTTTAAAAACTGTCTGTGGGTAACATACGCAACCTCGGTAGATTCAATTATTCCACTGGAAATTATACTACCACTATGGTTAGAAACACACTGTTCTACTTTGGTTAGTCTGCATTCATGCCCACAAAGTTGCTCATTCACACTTTCACTGAAATGGCTTATGTGAGTCTCTAAATTATTGACCTTATTTACAACTTGCTCTCCAAGTTTCTCACACCGAATTTTGGTATCATTTACTTTACATTCTAAGGCGGCATGATTAATTTCATTGGAATTCTCTACCACTTTTATGTGCTCACATACTTTATCTAATTCTGCATCAACATGGGATTTAAATTGCTGTTGATCCTCAGTAACCTGTTCGATTCGTGTCGTCAATTCACTTTGCACTTGAACAATATTTTCTGTACATTCTAGTTTAACCTGCTGTATTTCAACATTTACTTTACTACTGAGCACTGCTAAATCTTGCTTCCAACAGTCTCTGAGATCGGATATTTTGGAATCTAGATCAGCGCCCATTTTAGTCATTTCATTACTTAAATCAGATCCTAATTTAGACATTTTTGAATCCATTTTACTTGACACATTAGTTTCCAATTTTGACATACTGGAATCCATCTTACTTGACATATTGGAATCCAACACGTTCATCTTAGTTAATAGATTCATCAGCATACTGGCGACATTATCCTTCGCCCCCTCATTTGCTGATACAATGTCCCTATTAACATTAACTACCGGCATGGGTAACTGTAACTCACTGGGCACTGACATATTTGGATCTGACTCTAAACTATAATTAACATAGGATGAATCAGTCAAACTACTACTGAAATTGGGTTGAGACACGTCTAAACTAAAATTCATGGGGTCATTTTCCCCTGTCTCCATCCCACTATCACAACTTAGTTCCGCCTTTTTGTCACTTGGTTGAAACTCAGCCATTTTTCTCAGTTTGACTCCACAAACACACAAAGTTTTCAAAAGCACTGTACTTAACTTTGTGCTTCGGCGTGCTGCGTTGCTGCTAGATGAAACTGCGGGTCCGTTCACCATACACTGCAATGCTGTACCAGTTTCCGGGCCCCCGCTCGAATCAGCGCTGCCAACTGCCACTGCTGTCGTCGCCTCTGCGTAGTCTCCGTAGCTCGTCGTCTGCCAGACGCCGTCGTAGACTGCTATTCCAATCGGCGCGTAGTCACCGAAAAATTCTTCCGTTCCGTACAACACATTACAGTTCACGGACACTTTCACTGTCCTTCCTATTCACGTGGCGATATCAATTTGTACGCTACACAGTTCCTACACATAGCGAGCACTTCTGTATTGTCCGGTAATTGTCACTACTGTTTTTTTTTTTGAAATTCACTGGAATTTACTATTTTTATTTCCCGGCCGATGCACCACTTGCGACGGGTCAGGCTCTTATCGCGCAGTTTCCTTTCCCTGAAAGAAAATCCACCTACCTCGTTTCTTAGGTAGTTGCTGCACTCGCCTCTCCTGATAGCAGCTACTGGAAAAATTGCAGAAAAGCAGTGTTGAAGAAACTGCAATTTAATAGCCGCTCACCGGAGGCCGCGATACATGTTTGCTGAAATACAATCTATGAGCAATCTTCCTAAATAAATTGAGTTATTGGAATGGTAGTAATTGTTTACTCAAACGAGAACGCGAAGTTGGTAATTCTATTTAAGCTCTTTATTGTCTTTAAGCCTGATCATCAGCCCGCTAATCTACGTTTGAAGAAAGTTCAGTTCACAATTCTATCCACACTCAAACCCCGCCAGAATTAGCTTTCAAAGTTACGGAATTTACTTAACTGCAACACAGACGATTTTCTAACATACACGTTTGCAGTCGATGTTCAATAATAGTTCGTTTTTTAACGTTAATGCTCGCCATAAGCACTTAGTAAAAGTTTACGAAGTACCGCCACGCTTTTAATTATTAAAGTTACTCGCGTCTTTCGCGGAACGAAAAGTCACAACTCGCTCAAACTCACACTACGCGTTACTGGACTCTTCCAGTCTCAAATCGCACAGTACCGAACCGATGAAGCCGTTTTATGACTTCATTTTACACATTATTCGCGAGGACACATCAAGCATGTCTCTTCTCGATCACAGTTCCTTCGCGACTCCTCCTCCACTCCGACTCACTCTCCTAGTCTCTTAACCGTCCTCGCATCTCATTGGCTCACACATCACACAGCCAATCAGAATTAACTCTTTGGGTGCGCCTCGCGCCAAAATCTAGCACGCACCAGTCATGACTTCTGAATCATTTACGTCATGATTTCTTGTTACACAAAATTTACTGTATAATTTAACAAACCGAAAGGAAAACTAGACTTTACTTTATTTCCAGAAATTATTTAAATACTCGCGAACGTTCTGGCTGCTTGTACAATACCATACACTCTTGGACATCCGACATTCACTAAGATGGGGAACCACTGGCGACTCTGTTCCCACGGTTACATCGTCTGAACACTTGCGAGTTCCAACCTAGATTTTATACACTTGCAAAGAATGGCGAATGTCCCTCTTTCATTCACTCAGGCACACTCATTCACTCTCACCTACTCATATAAAATAACTGTTCACAAAAATTCAAAACATTTATGGTTTTAACAAAGTTATAGGTGAATTTCTAAAAGTAAAATTCTCAAAATAAATACAAAAGCACGGAAGGTGATTTTGTTTCATAGTTGGATGGTCACTGAAGGTGATCTATACATAATGGTATTTATTTAGACTCGAAAATTGTAGAAATTTGCGTTTTCTGTAAGATTTTTCTAATTTCCAAAATATGCAGGTTTCAAAGCTCAAATTTGGATGACTTATTTTTATTCATAACAGAAACTAGTATATTAACTTTTAATTTCCTCAGGTTCCTCAGTTAGAAGTTATTAAAGATGAAAGTTCCACGTTATACACGCGGCTAGTTAGCGCACAGGTCTTACATTCTCACGGTACAGACATGCCATATGGTCGTGACGTCAGACGAACGGACACCGGTAATCTGCCCGCTACAGCACATATGCTAATCTGATGGCTACTTTACAGTCTGTCTACATTTCACAGTAAATATTTGATAGAAAACTGTGCGCTCGCACTAGTTGCGACGCCACATAATGAATTAAGGACAAATTCCACTGTAAGTGTAAATAGCCTTCTCAATATCAGAACCCTTAAGAAACTCAAACTGTGACTTTGACAGTATGTTATTTCCACTGAGTGCTTAAGTAGACACTTGAACATAACCTTTTCAAAGATTTTTGAAAAAGCCGGCAAAAGTGAGATCGGTCAGTAATTTGATGGCATTTCTTTGTCCTCTTTCTCGTGGAGAGGTATAACTTCAGCATATTTAAGCCAGTCTGGGAATTTTCCTGTGATAAGTGATTGATTACACAACTAACTTAAGATATTACTAAGCTCACATGAACACCCTTATTAACTTTGTTGATATGTTATCATAACCACTAGAATGCTTTGATTTCAAGGACCTTATGATCGATTCTATTTCTTCGGGTGAAGTAAGTGTTAATTCCATTTTACTGAGATTCCTTGTGTGCACTAGTCTCAGATATTCCATTGCATTATTTACTGAACCTGACAACTCCATGATATCAGTAACAGAGACAAAACACTTATGTAAATGGTTTGCAATACAACGTTCATTTGTTACCAGGGTTTCATTTATTTTTAGAGCTATTTGTTCCTCCTCATTTCTGGACCTACCTGTCTCTGACTTAGATATATTCCATTGTTTTTATTATATTGTTGGTTGTATTTATCTTCTTTCAAAATGCAGGTGTTTTAGATTTCTGGAGAACCTTCTTCAGTATTTTGCAGTAATTTTTGTAATGAGCTGTAATGCTAGTATCAAAGGTGTCCCTACATATCAGATAGAGTTTCCTTTTTGTCTCACATGATATCTTTATCCCTTGTGTGGTCCATGGTTTCTTATTAGACTTCTGCTTAATTTGAGTTACCTTCATTGAGCAATCTCCTAAATTTCTCAGTTTTTGACTGTTTTATTGGCCTTCTGTACTCAGTTCTGATAGATGTTTTACCCTGGCAATTTTCAAAATTTAATGTTAGGTGATGCATGTCATGGTCATATAGCCTATATACTACTGGTTTTGCAATGTGGCTTAGTTTCCTAGAATTATCTATGAAGATATTATCAGTGGCAGTCTTAGAACAGTTGTATACGCTAGTTGGGAGATTTATAGTAGAAATTAAATTGAATGACAGTGTAACTGATTTCAGTAACTGTTCACCTACACTGTTTTTCAGGACATCTATATTAAAATCACCAGCAACCACTAGCTCTTTGTTTTTTAATTTTAGATGAGATAATAAATCTTCAAGACCGTTTATAAACAGGTTGAAATTTCTACTATTATAAAGGACCTATTATGAAATTCTATCTCTGTTGCACATGCTTCAAAGTGCTGCTCTAAGAAAAATTTATTAATGTCGATATTCTTAAATTTAAAACTGTTTTTAACAAATGTAGCAACTCCTCCTTTCTTCATATTTTGTCTACAGAAGTAAGAGGTTAACTTAAATTTTGTAAGGTTTAACATATGTATACCAGTGGTCACATGATGTTCAGAGAGGCAGGTTATATCAACTGGGTTTGATGACTGATTCATCAATTCACATAAGTAGTTCATAAACTTTACTTCTAAGCCCTCGAATATTTTGATGCACTAAAGATAGTTGGCATTTCACATTTACCAAGATGCAATAAAATTTCTGCTGATTGCTTTAAATTTCTAACCAACAGCTGTGTTCGCTGAGGGATATCAAGCCAAATTCTGCCCAGCTGGTACATCTCATCATCAAAATCTCGAGATAGTTGGAGAGCTTTGCCCATAATTCTCCAAACATTCTCAATTGGGGAGAGATCCAGTGATGTTGCTGGCCAAGGTATGATATAGCAAGCACAAAGACAAGCAGTAGAAACACTCACCATGTGCAGGGCATTATCTTACTGGAATGTAAGCCCAGGATAGCTTATTATGAACGGCATCGAAATGGGATGTAGAATATCATCAATGTACAGCTTTGCTGTAAGGATGCTGCAGATGACAACTGAAAGGATCCTGCTATGAAAATAAATGGTGCTTCACACCATCATTCCTGGTTGTCAGACTCTATAGTGGGTGACAGTGAGGTAAGTATCTCACCACTGCCTGGGGAATCTCCAGACAGGTCTTTGGCCTGGGTATCTCATTTACTGGAGTAGAATTATCTTCAGTGATGAATATCTATTTGAACGTAGCACTGATGACACATGAAAACGTGTCTGGAGGCACCCTGGACAGCAGTGGGATAAGAACCTGACTGCCACCCACCGTACAGCCTGACAACCAGGAGTGATGGTCTGTGGTGATATTTCTTTCCATAGTAGGACCCCTATGGATGTCATCCATGGCACAGTTACCACACAGTGGTAGATTGACGATATTCTACACCCTGTTTTGTTGTCCTTCATGGCAAGCCATCATGGGCTTACATTTCACTAAGAAATTGCCTGCTTACACACTGTGAGAGTTTCTACTGCTTGTCTTTGTGCTTCCCAAATCACACCTTTGGCAGCAAGGTCACTGGATCTCTTTCAATTGACTGTGTTTGGAGCCTTATGAGCAGGGCCTTCCAACCAGCTTGGGATTTTGACAATCAAACACACCAGTTGGACAATTTGTCACAATATCCCTCAGGAAGACATCCACCAATGCTGTCAGTCAATGTCAGGCCAAATAACTGCTTGTATAAGATGACCAATGATTCACTGTTTTGGTCAATTTGTCTGTCTGTATATGTACATCACATCTACTGATTTCTGTCCCATTCATTTCTGTGGTGCTTTCCTTTTTTTATTTAAATCAAAACTTTAGTGAGCTGTGAACATTATGTTTCACCACACAGAAAAAACCTGCCTGCATTTTATTAACTTATTTAACAGTTGAATTAATTATCAAGAGATTGTGACAAGTGTGTTGGTTGATCCTGGGATTTTAAATGTACCCAAATAATTAAAAGCAACCATGCATTCAGCAACTCAGGAAATATTTATTTATTTCATTATTACATTTTTTTTAATTTCACACTGTTAAGTCACACTGTTCATCACCAATTTCGCTCTGACAAGTTACTTATGCTATTGGACAATGTTACCCTTGCGGAAAGACAGCAGATGTGGCACCACCCTATTTTCTGAATTTTCAATAGTACCTAACACAAACAATGTGTGCTGCCTATAATCCAGTTATCTGCTCCATGTGAAAGGGGTTAGGCTGACCTGCTAAAATATCTTTCTGAACTTAGAACAACTCATTGTGGAGATTTTCTTGTTGTAACTCACTCCATTCAATTTACTGGGAGGACAGGAATAAATTCTACTAACAGATTTATAGTGATGGCTTTCAACAAGAAAACAACAGTTACCTAGCGAGTTGGCTATGCAGAAATTGACAAGGGAAGAGCAAATAAAAAGAGTCAGAACATTGAGAAAATATTTTTATTATTATTTCAGCTCAGTTCAACAATGCTTTTCTCATTACAGATCTAATGGAAAAGAGCAGATATATTTGTCAGTCTGGTGCAGACATCAGCCAAATTTTTGAATCAGCCATGAAATGTGATGATTACAATGTTATAGCTAACATGGTGTGAATAAGAGAATCGATTATATTCACCAAACAGACATGGCAGCAGACTGGATGCAAAAATGAGGCAGAAAAATACTAAGATATTGGATACAGTTTTTCCCCTTATCAGAGCTTATAACTTGCTGTCTCTTGCAGAATTATTATGTCATCAGCTAAACTTAAAGCTTTTATTTCTTCTCTCTGAACTTTAATTCCTGTTCTAAATTTCTCCTTGGTTTCCTTTACTGTTCGCTCACTGTATGGCCTGAATAAGATTACGGGGATCAGCATCAGTCCTGTCTCACTCATTCTCAATTACTGATTTTCTTTCATGCCCTGGAACTCTTAGAACAGCAGTCTGGTTTCTCTGTAAGATTTAAATAATCTTTTGTTCCCTGTGTTTCATTGCCCTGTAACCCTTAAAAAAGCAGTCTGGTTTCTCTATAAGTTGTAAGTAATCTTTTGCTCCCTATCTTTCATACTTGTTACATTCAGAATTTCAAAAAGTGCTTTCCATTCCACCTTGTCAAACGCTGCCTCCAGGTCCACAAATGCTGTGAGGCATGTCTGAAAAGTAAGTACCATTTCAGTCTACTGCAACTGCAGCACTAGTATCTCAGTTCTGCACATTAGCACTTGTGTCTCTGGTTTATTTTGTTTTCACTGATGCCATTACAGCCAGATTTGTTAGCTGTCACTCAAAATGTTTAAGATAATCTTTTAGCCCACAGACTGTGAAGTGCATACTGTAATAGGGTTTTTGAATGCAAAGAATGGTAAGCCAGTAGAAATTTATGGTGAAAATGTAATGACAGACGGATGGTGAGAAAGTGGGTGAGAAAATTCACTGATGGATAAACCGAAGTTCATGACGAAACATGGAACGAGCAGCTGACTGTTGTCAGTGATAGGCTGGTTTAGAAAGTAAATGAGAAAATGAATGAAAACCAGACAGTTCACAATAACAATGCTTCATGATAGGTTTTCACAAATTCCAAAAACTATGTTGCATGAGATTAGCATACATTACTTAAATTTTTGCAAATTGTGTTTCCATTAGGTTTCGAAATGGTTATGATGCCCAGAAAATGAAGGGATTTGGCAGTGTTTTGATGTTTCTTACCCAATACAGTGATGAGGGAAATGAACTGTTAAACAGAATTGTGACCAGGCACACAGGTTTTTTAGGTTAAAGCCAAAGTCCAGACAGACAATAATCAAGAAAAATAGAATAAAAGAAGTTTTGTGTACAGTATATAGGGTTAAAACTGAGGGTAGTATTAATTTACTTCGTCAAAATATCAGGGAAAATAAAGTAGATGAGCTGTTAGTGTGTTTAGATGACCTCAAAAATATGAATGAGACTGATATACTTCATCTGTCTGAACACCATGTATCTGTGGGGGATGTAAAGTGTCAGTTTAAATAGATATAATTTAGCATCTTACACTTGCAGATCTAGCATGGATAAAGGAGTAGTTGCCATTTACACAAAACAATGGTACTGGTTGAGTTTCTATTATGCTGTCTGTCAGACAAAAAGAACTTCCTAAGCAATTCTGATGGGGAAAGTGAACTAGAAGCGCTATTAATAACTTATAACTTAGAATCAGTCATCAATTTCACTACACATATAGCTCAAGACAGTAGAAACTTACAAAACTTAGCAGGATGTACAGTTCAGAAACTGTTAAGTAAAAGTGTAAGGCTAGTCAACCCGGTATCTCTAGAGCACATCAGAGAAAGTTTAAGTAATGTTAACTGGGGCAAGACATGTCAATTCAACAATAAAATCAAATCAGTATGGAATGTTGTTAGAAGAGTGACAGGAAAAGTAACCACTGGAGTAGGTAGTATTACTATTAAAGAAAATGTGACCATCGTAACCAACAATACACAAGTAGCTAATGTATTTAACAACCATTTATTAAGTGTGGGCGAAAAAATTGGTGAGAATAGTTCAAAAGAAAAAGCCAAGCAGCACATGGAAGAATCAGTTTTGAGCAATCCTTGCCAGATTAATTTTTATCTAACAACCTCTTGTGAAACAAGGAAAATCATTAAATCTTTGAAAAATAAATATTCTGTTGGAGTAGATGACATCTCTAACAAGATATTAAAACAATGTGGAATAGTTAGAGCTGATGTTCTGAGTCACATCTGTAATGTATTTTCCCAGACAGGTTAAAATATGCCATCAAGCCTCTCAACAAAAAATAGGGGACACCACAGATGTCAATAATTACCTGCCAGTATACTTGCTCTTAGCATTTTCAAAAATTGTCAAGAAAGTAATGTACTCAAGAGTAGTTAGCCATCTCAGCAGTAATTGGATACTTAGTAAATCACAGTTTGGATTTCAAAAATGCTCTTCCACTGAGACAGCAATATACGATTTCACTGCCCACAGAGTGGTCTTTAAATAGTGTAATGTCACCAATGGAATTTTCTATGACTTGTCCAAAGCATTTCATTGTGTGAACCATAACATTATATTACAGAAATTACAATTCTATGGTGTAAATGGAACAGCATACGAGTGTTTAAGTCATATCTACAGAACAGGAAGCAAAAAGTTTATTTATATAGTTTAAGTGATTTAAGGAAGTTTCCCACTTCATATAACTGGGGTGAAATTACATTGAGTGTTCCATAGGGTTCGATCATGGGTCCCCTTCTGTACTTGATATATTTGAATGGCCTCCCTTCTTATCTGAAATAAGAAGCTAAACTGACACTGTTAGCTGACGACAGAAGCATCATTATTAATCCAGTAAAAGAAACTCCAATAGAAAATGACAAATAATGTCTTTGGAAAAGTTATTGATTGCTTTTCTGTGACTGGGCTTGCTCTGAACTTTGGACAGGAAAAACACACACACACACACACACACACACACACACACACACACACACACACACACACACACACACACACACACAGACACAGTACATCCAATTTTCTACTGCAAAGAGTACAGTTCCTTCAATAAATATAACACATCAAGAAAAGTCAGTAGCCAGGGTAGAGCATAGGTCGTTTTTGGGTGTACATATAGATGAGAATTTTAAATGGGAAATTCATATTTTGGATCTCCTAAAGCGACCAGGTTCAGCAACTTTTGCAATCAGAATTGCTAATTTTGAGGATATAGAAATTAGCAAGCTAACATAGTTTGCATACTTTCACTCTCTCATGTCATGTGGAGTAATATTTTGAGGTGACTCAACTCTTAGGCAAAAAGTATTCACTGTTAAAAAAAAAAAAAAAAAAAAAAAAAAAAAAAAAAAAAAAAAAAAAAAAAAATTGGGGGCTCATAGACGCACATCTTGTAGGCATCTGTTTAAAAGGTTAGGAATTCTACAACAGCCTTACAGTACATTTACTCAGTAATGAAATTTGTTCTCAATGACATGGACCAGTTTAAAAACAACAGTGCATTCATGGATTATAATACCAGAAGAAAGAAAGAAAGACTTATACTATCCTCTTCTCAACCTATCTTTGGCACAGGAAGGGGTGAAATATGCTGCTCTAAAACTTCGATAAATTGCCAGATGAAATAAAATGTCTGACAGACAGCAGTAATAGTTTTAAAAGTAAACTGAAATCGTATCTCCTTGACAAGTCCTTCTATACCATAGGTGAATTCTTGAATAGGAATAAATGACTTTATAGGTATAATATAAGCATTTTGTGACATTTAAGGGAATGGGGTAGGTGATAAAAATTAAAAACATGTTGATTCATGTGTGCATTTCTTATGCACTTGACACGCTCCACATCATAACGCTTAATAAGAGATTGATCAATGGAACACATTACTAACTAACTGGTGATGAAATGTGGGTTTGTCATGTCACTCCATAATCGAAATAACAGTCCATGGAGTGTAGGCACTCGCAATCGCCCATAATCCCACCCCCCCCTCCCCTGCTCCCCGCCCCTCCCACACACACACAAAAACCATTGTCAGCACAAAAAATCATATGAGCTGTGATCTGGGAGAGACAGAGCGTTCTGCTTGCTGAGTGCCTTCCTAGATCTGAAACCATCAATGCCGTATGATACTGTGAAACATGGAGAAAATACCAGAGCGTAAATCAGAACAAAAGGGATGAAAAGCACTGTGTTGCTTCATGGTAACACATACATTCTGCTGATGTGACTCAAAACATTATTCAACAATTCAGTTGGGAGCAGTGTGATCACCCTCCATACAGACCCGATCACACACTTCTTGAGTATTACTTGATCTTATACTTGAAGCACAATTTTGGAGAAAGGTACTTTGACAGCAACAATGACACAAAAAATGGTATTCAGCCGTTATTGTCTTCACTAGCAGCATCTTCCTATGAAGAGGGCATAGGAAAAGTGGGTTTCTGGTATGACAAATCTTTGAATCATGTTGGAAACTATGTGGAAAAATAGTTTAAGAAATGCTCTTTCGCATAAAAATAAATTCTCATTTTTAAAAAATTAGTTTTTATGAGGGTTTTTTTCCAAAATTTTCCCAACAGTGTGACATTTTCACATACAAGGCCTGCTGCTGTGACTCCATCCCTGAAATCCAACATAACCTGCAGTCCCAAATAGCCTCTCTCTCTCTCTCTCTCTCTGTGTGTGTGTGTGTGTGTGTGTGTGTTCAGAACTTTTCCACGTTTTTTTTTTCATGTCTATCTGTTGCCCAATACCATTTCTACTTGGTGCATAGCAGTCTATCCTCCTGTATGTATTATATTTTCCATCATTATTGCATAACTAACTCCCGGACAATTTTAAGAATTTCTGTATTAATATTTGCAGTACTGCAATCAAATTACTTATTTAAATATGTATTCTTTCAAAAATGAGAAGAGGAGGAAGAAACACCTGTTTTTTAATGATAATAAGGGACACTACTATGGTATGATACAGTAGGTAACAGAGAACTGTATTTACATCATTGGACTGTATGACATGAAATATTTGCGATCTCAGAGTTATAACGTGTGATGTACAGAAATACCTATAGCTAGTTTCAAAAATAATGTCTGTGTGTTCCACATACACATAATTTGTCAAGAAACAAATTTTCTTTAACTGCCTCTCTCCCTACACACACACACACACACACACACACACACACACACACACACACACACACAAGACCAGCAACAAACTGTCCATTCACATGAAGAGACACAGGCAGACAGTGTTTGTTGTAATGAGGATCACCCTGTGGCTAAACATGCCTTGGTGCACGACCAGCACATCTTGGCACAGTGTTACACCGTCCCGGTTATCTGGATACTTCCCACTGGCACCATCCTATCAGAACTCCGGAGATGGGAACTTGCCATTCAATATATTCTCTCTCTTCTCGTTACCCACCAGGCCTCAACCTCCGCTAATTTCAAGTTGCTGCCCCTCATACCTCACCCGTCATTCAACAACATCTTTGCCTCTGTACTTCCGCCTCGACTGACATCTCTGCCCAACCTCTTAGCATTTAAATATGTCTGCCTGTGCCTGTATATGTGCGGATGGATATGTGTGTGTGCGAGTGTATACCTGTCCTTTTTTCCCCCTAAGGTAAGTCTTTTCACTCACAGGACTGGAATGACTCCTTAGCCTCTCCCTTAAAACCCACACCACATCCTTTCGTCTTTCCCTCTTCTTCCCTCTTTCCTGATGAAGCAACCTGGGGTTGTGCAAGCTTGAATATTTGTGTGTGTGTTTGTGTGTTTTTTATTGAGTCTATCAACATACCAGCACTTTCTTGTTTGGTAAGTTAAAGTACATACATGTATACTACTCAAACACAATGTAAGAAAAAGCTCATCAGAAACTTTAAAAAATAGTTTATTTCTCAATTTCACTGTATGTCATGACCATACAAAAGAAAACCATCAGCTGGAAAGTGCACCACACATTCTGATGACCTGAGAAATGTTGCAAAATAGGGTTCTTATTTTTTAATCACATACAAAATTGTTAATGCATGCATGTAATAAATGCATGTAAGAGTCTTCATTGGTATTTATTGTTAATTGTCAGTATGAAAGGTGGACAGATGACCTTTGATGTAAAACACTGTTGACGCAGGCTGAAATGTCAGTGTATAGGCATTCAGCTTTTAAGTTGGTAACAGCTATCAACTTCCTACTTGAACACCATACACAATCTTGAAAGCTACATTAAACAGTAATTCTGGTGTGATGTACTGAACCTTGTACTACATACGAACTATAGCCATTTTTATCAGCACCAACCCTATCCCCCCTGGCCTTTGTCTGTCTTTACATGCTTTCAAAGCTCACACTTTACTACCCATCACTGCTACTGGTAATGGTTTGTCACACTATTTGCCCCTCCCATGAACATTCAATGTCTGTAAGCATGTGAGATGTCCTTTCTCTTTTTAGTTGCTTACTGGTATTAAAAAGTTTTGACTTCACTTGAATTCATCAACAGTACACCCAGAACAAGTCTTAAAAGTATCCCACATACATATCTCTGCTTCAGAATTCATTTTTAATATGTTACTGTTAACTAATGTGGCATGCAAAGATTGTCCAACTGACTGTTGAGTAGCATGTGTTTGCCTTGAAAAATTTAGTTAACCCCACCAGAGGTAGGAACCTACCACACATTTCTCTCATCAGCCAAAGTTGAAGTGATGTGTAAAATAATGATTATGTGAGGACACATTACAAAAATCTCAGTAAAAATTGTCTGTACTTGAAAGACCTTGTACTGTCATAAACATACACAAACATGGACAGCTGCTTGACTGTCTTCCACTTATACTGACCCACGTTCCACAGTATCTCCTCCTTCTTCACTTTCTGAAATATCAAGCCTCACTTTTCTCTTCTGGCATTTGATCTATTACTTGTTTCTAGAAATTATTTTCCTCTTGTCTTATTGCTTTGTCCTCCTTTCTGCTTTCATTTGTATCACTGATGTTTACTCCTTGCACTGTAACCCCCATTTTTCTCCACAAGTTATTCTTTCCATTTCCTCTCGAGTCTCTGCAGCAAGAAGTGTTTTTCATATGTAGTTTATTTACTTCATACCGTTAATCACAAATTTTTTTGTAAGAATAAGTATACCACTTTGCTGAATAATTTTGTCACTTTTTTGTCCATATATCTTCGCATCTGAAATATCTTACCACCATTATGAACAGCTTATCATTACATTCATACTCCATGCTGTCTTCGCAACTCCTAATTTATTTCATTAGAGTCAAAGAAGAAACTTGTGATATTATGAACTCAAGTCCTTTATGCTACCCTGCACTTTCTCTGTTGGTTGAAATACATGTCTTCATAGTATGTACCATTTACCTTTAAGTCCTTATTTATGTCAGGGGTAGATACCTGATTAGTCTTAACTTCTCAAACATGAATCATGTACCATGATTTATCATGGTTCTCTTGTCGCTGACACCTGTAACAAATAAAGAAAGAATAAAAGTAGAAATAATATACTTCAGATATAATTAATGAGATATTGAAAGCACATTCATTCAGACTACACTCATGAGCAATTTAGTTGAGGTAACTGTTAAAGAGAACCACTTCCTTTCACTGTAGTGAATGGAATAGGTGAGCTTATTGTCAGACCTTATACGGACCTTCGGTGTGACAGACAATGCAGGATAGGCAATTGCACTGACTTGTATCTTAGCCTTGTACAGATTGTGGCTGCCCAAAGCATGGAATTCTCCACCTATGATGTCATGCAGGTGCTTGGGTTTTTTATCGCCACGGTGTGTACCAGAAGGATTTGAATTAGGGGAAAACTACCACCAGCAAAGTCAACTGCTTTGGGCAGCAGTGTGTTGAAAATATTGACTATTGCAGTTTGTAATAGGTGATAAACAGAAGTCAGTGCACCCACATGTGTAACTTTTACTCTACAAAAGACACAGTACATGAATATTAGCATGGTCACAGGATCATTACCATTGACCACTCAAAGCATGAGAATGAAAAATGTTGCCTGCACTCACTGGAACACGCTGATGGGAATATACAAATACACCAAAAAATGTATGAGATGATGCATCCGATTTACCAGTAGGATATCATTTAGGCATTGGTGGTGGTGGTGGTGGTGGTCTTCTTCGTGTAAGGAATGTTTACACAGGATGAATCAAGTCCCTGATAGGTGTGCTATTGCCTCTCACCATCGAACAATACAGAATCCTTCCGGTCAGCATAAGAATCTGTTGGTGCTCCTATAGATGAGCAGTAACTTTATTGAGAAAATGCGCTTCTCCATCATTCTGAAATTGTGCCAGAATGGTTTGAAAAACACTTTATGAAATAAGTCCTGTTGAGCAAGTCTTGGTCACCATCAAGCAAGTTGTTTTCATAACTTACAGGAATGAAGACTGGTACCATCATCGACAATCACCATTATTTCTACAGGTGAAAACTCCATCATTTTCAAGGTACAATTAAACATGAAATCACTGTGCATGACAACCTCCATTAGTGGACCTACTTCAATCGGGAAGCAAAAAAATGACATGCAGAAAGACAACATGTACTGTAAATAGCGCCACCACATAAACAAAGATGATCAATGCCAGATGTTGCCAACAGTGAAATATTAATTAACAACAGGTGAGCAATCAATGTTAATTCTGTCCCTCTGTTGTTTGACTTGGAAAAGTGTGAGGTACACAGCACAACTGAAGCAAAAACTCCCTCTTTGATGTATTTCCTTGTCTGGCAGTGCGCAGTGAACAAGTGACAGTGACAGTCCCGCTGTAATAGTTTGTGATTTTTAAGAAGTTTGGTAACCCAAATCCATGACTGAAACACAACAGCTCATCTTGTACCTGTTGTTTTTACTTTTTAGCTCATAGCTTTTGTAGTGTAGCTTGGTGCCACCTGCAACGCTACAGTTGCATAGTAGTGTAACCGCCTGTCGCCGCATTTACTTATTGGTTAGCATGCAGATAACTAGTGACAGTAGCAGCCTCATTATTTTCCAGTAGCTTGTGTTTGTGCTTTTAAGAATTTGTTAAAGCAAATTGATGAAAATAGGACTCATTTGTCTTGATCATTTTCATTCAAATTTTAGTGTTACGATGGAAAAGAACCCCCCCCCCCTCCCATGAACGATGGACCTTGCCATCGGCGGGGAGGCTTGATGGACCTTGCCATCGGCGGGGAGGCTTGAGTGCCTCAACGATACAGATAGATGTATTGTATGTGCAACCACAATGGAGGGGTATCTGTTGAGAGGCCAGACAAACGTGTGGTTCCAGAAGAGGGGCAGCAGCCTTTTCAGTAGTTGCAGGGGCAACAGTCTGGATGATTGACTGATCTGGCCTTGTAACATTAACCAAAACGGCCTTGCTGTTGTGGTACTACGAATGGCTAAAAGCAAGTGGAAACTACAGCCATAATTTTTCCCCAGGGCATGCAGCTTTACTGTATGATTAAATGATGATGGCGTCCTCTTGGGTAAAATATTCCGGAGGTAAAATAATCCCCCATTCGGATCTCTGGGCGGGGACTACTCAGGACGTCATTATCAGGAGAAAGAAAACTGGCGTTCTATGGATCGGAGTGTGGAATGTCAGATCTCTTAATCGGGCAGGTAGGTTAGTAAATTTAAAAATGGAAATGGATTGGTTAAAGTTAAATACAGTTGGAATTAGTGAAGTTCAGTGGCAGGAGGAACAAGACTTTTGGTCAGGTGAATACAGGGCTCTAAATACAAAATCAAATAGGGGTAATGCAGGAGTAGCTTTAATAATGATTAGGAAAATAGGAGTGCAGGTAAGCTATTACAAACAGCATAGTGAACACATTATTGTGGCCAAGATAGACATGAAGCCCACGCCTACTACAGTAGTACAAGTTTATATGCCAACTAACTCTGCAGATGATGAAGAAATTGATGAAATGTATGATGAGATAAAAGAAATTATTCAGGTAGTGAAGGGAGATGAAAATTTAATAGTCATGGGTGACTGGAATTCGACAGTAGGAAAAGGAAGAGAAGGAAACGTAGTAGGTGAATATGGATTGGGGCTAAGAAATGAAAGAGGAAGCCGCCTGCTAGAATTTTGCACAGAGCATAACTTAATCATAGCTAACACTTGGATCAAGAATCATAGGAAGGTTGTTTACATGGGAACAATTCCGGAGATACTAGAAGGTATCAGATAGATTACACACCAGAAAGACAGAGATTTAGGAACCTGGCTTTAAATTGTAAGACATTTCTAGGGGCAGATGTGGACTCTGACCACAATCAATTGGTTATGAACTGTAGATTAAAACTAAAAAAACTGCGAAAAGGTGGGAATTTAAGGAGATGGGACATGGATAAACTGAAAGAACCAGGGGTTGTACAGAGTTTCAGGGAGAGCATAAGGGAACATTTGACAGGAATAGGGGAAAGAAATACAGTAGAAGAAGAATGGGTAGCTTTGAGGGATGAAGTAGTGAAGGCAGCAGAGGATCAAGTAGGTAAAAAGATGAGGGCTACTAGAAATCCTGGGGTAACAGAAGAGATACTTAATTTTATTGATGAAAGGAGAAAATATAAAAATGCAGTAAATGAAGCAGGCAAAAAGAAATACAAACGTCTCAAAAATGAGATTGGCAGGAAGTGCAAAATGGCTAAGCAGGGATGGCTAGAGGTCAAATGTAAGGATGTAGAGGCCTACCTCACTAGGGGTAAGATAGATACTGCCTACAGGAAAATTAAAGAGACCTTTGGAGAAAAGAGAACCACTTGCATGACTATCATGAGCTCAGATGGAAACCCAGTTCTAAGCAAAGAAGGGAAAGCAGAAAGGTGGAAGGAGTATATAGAGGGCCTATACAGGGGCGACGTTCTTGAGGACAATATTATGGAAATGGAAGAGGAAGTAAATGAAGATGAAATGGGAGATATGATGATGTATGAAGAGTTTGACAGAGCACTGAAAGACCTGAGATGAAACAAGGCCCTGGGAGTAGACAACATTCCATTAGAATTACTGGCAGCCTTGGGAGAACCAATCCTGACAAAACTCTACCATCTGGTCAGCAAGATGTTTGACACAGGCAAAATTCCCTCAGACTTCAAGGAGAATATAATAATTCCAATACCAAAGAAAGCAGGTGTTGATACATGTGAAAATTACCGAACTATCAGTTTAGTAAGTCACAGCTGCAAAATACTAACGCAAATTTTTTACAGTCGAATGGAAAAACTGGTAGAAGCCGACATCGGAGAAGATCAGTTTGGATTCCATAGAAATGTTGGAACACGTGAGGCAATACTGACCCTACAACTTATTTTAGAAGGAAGATTAAGGAAAGGCAATCCTACATTTCTAGCATTTGTAGACTTAGAGAAAGCTTTTGACAATGTTGATTGGAATACTCTCTTTCAAATTCTGAAGGTGGCAGGGGTAAAATACAGGGAGCGAAAGGCTATTTACAGTTTGTACAGAAAGCAGATGGCAGTTATAAGAGTCGAGGGACATGAAAGGGAAGCAGTGGTTGGGAAGGGAGTGAGACAGGGTTGTAACCTCTGCCCAATGCTATTCAATCTGTATATTTAGCAAGCAGTAAAAGAAACAAAAGAAAAGTTCGGAGTAGGTATTAAAATCCATGGAGAAGAAATAAAAACTTTGAGGTTCGCCGATGACATTGTAATTCTGTCAAAGACAGCAAAGGACCTGGAAGAGCAGTTGAACGGAATGGACAGTGTCTTGAAAGGACAGTATAAGATGAACATCAACATAAGTAAAAAGAGGATAATGGAATGAAGTTCAATTACGTCGGGTGATGCTGACGGAATTAGGCTAGGAAATGACACACTTAAAGTAGTAAGGGAGTTTTGCTGTTTGGGGAGCAAAATAACTGATGATGGTCAAAGTAGAGAAGATATAAAATGTAGACTGGCAATGTGCAACGCCGAAAGCGTTTCTGAAGAAGAGAAATTTGTTAACATCGAGTATAGATTTAAGTGTCAGGAAGTCTTTTCTGAAAGTATCTGTATGGAGTGTAGCCATGTATGGAAGTGAAACATCGATGATAAATAGTTTGGACAAGAAGAGAATAGAAGCTTTCGAAATGTGGTGCTACAGAAGAATGCTGAAGATTAGATGGGTAAATCACGTAACTAATGAGGAGGTATTGATTAGAATTGGGGGAAGAGGAGTTTGTGTCACAAGTAGACTAGAAGAAGGGACCAGTTGGTAGGACATGTTCTGAGGCATCAAGAGATCACAAATTTAGCATTGGAGGGCAGCGAGGAGGGTAAAAATCGTAGAGGGAGACCAAGAGATGAATACACTAAGCAGATTCAGAAGGATGTAGGTTGCAGTAGGTACTGGGAGATGAAGGAGCTTGCACAGGATAGAGTGGCATGGAGAGCTGCATTAAACCAGTCTCAGGACTGAAGACCACAACAACAACATCATGGAAAAGGAGTATGCTTGCTGTGTCACAAATCACAAACAGCTGAAAATAATATTGGCCATGTTACCCATGTGCAGGCTGCTGCCTTGGGATGTAGTGTCAAAGGAGATATGGGGGCATTGCGTAGGCCACTTCAAGAGTTGTTCATTTTGCTCATGGTCTCCGCTACTGAGGCACCTTCCAGTGTACACAGCACAGGAAACTGATCACCTTGGTTTGAGTGGCAGGTTATAACATAATTGCATTGCTCACTGTGGTGTGTGAATGTGGGTACTGGCCACCTGGCCTCTTACATTCGCCCTAAGACTGGACGCTCCTTTAGCAGGGTGCAAGCAGGTGCATGGATGGAGGGATTTTCTATTTATCAATAGTTCCAATGTTAGGCGTGTTATGGAGCCATGTGGAATGTACATATTTTAGGCCTTGTATCTACAAACTGGTGTGACTTAATTTACAGTGTTAGTATAAAGACAAGATTAGCAGTTGCAATATTGTCGTAGCTACTAAAGTTAATAAATCCATCAAGAAGGCTAGGAGAGCTCTAAACTGGAAAGAGCAGATAAACAGTTGTTAGTATTCAACTTAGACAATGAATGGACATGATTTACTCCAGTGCAATGCCCATAAAGCAATTATGAACAAAACTTAAACTGACTGTAAATCGTGCTCTGAAGAAGTATGTGCCAAGTAATTTGGTTAAAGAAAAAAAAAAAAAAAAAATGTGGGGACAAGTCGTGCACTCTCAGTTCAAAAGAATGCCGAATGTTGACAGGCAAAAGCTAGTACAAGTTTGTGCATAAAGAGATCAATGAATGAAGCATACAACTCCCACTACTATACGAGCATCCGATCTTGGCAAGAAATGGAGAAAATCTTGGTTCTATATATAATTGCTAAACAAATTTAAAGGCTTTTCAATCACTCATCAATTATTTTGGTGTGCAATAGAAGTCAGCAAAAGGAAAGCTGAAGTTTTAAATTCAACATTTAAAAAATCTTCACTCCAGAGGGTGGTGCAGATATACCACAGTTTTGCCACCTCACAAGCACCTATATTTTGACAAAATAAATAGATAGCCCTTGCACTGAAAAGTGTATGAAAGAGCTAAAAATAAATAAGTTTCCATGTTCAGATGAAAGTCCAGTTTGGCATTGGCCCTCTCACCCACTGCAAAGTCCCAAACAACCAGAAAACGTGCAGGTGACTCCCGTGTGTAAGAAAGGTAAAAGCTCGTTTACCCTTCTTATACATAGTAGTCACAAAATTACATACCAATATCCTTAATGTCAGTTTGCTATGGAATTCTTGAGCATCATTCATGCCAAACTTAGCTTGACTTTTTCTTCTATGGCACTGTGTGAGTTACGAATAAAGAGAAAGACAGATTTAATATTGCTAGAGTTTTGGAAAGCATTTGACACTGTGCAACACTGCAGATAACTTTTAATGAAGGACAAAGCATATGGAATAACTTCTCAGGTATATAATTTGAAGACTTTTTAAGTAGTAGAACCCAATACCCACCATAGTAGTAGAAGTTTATGTGCCATCTAGTTCCACAGTTGATGGAGAGATTGAAAGAATGTATAGTATGATGAGATAAAGTAAATGATTCAGATAGTTAAGGGGGGGGGGGGGGGAGGATTTAACTGTGATGAATCCATGCTCAACTGTTTGGAGACGGTGTGTATGTGAAATGGCCAGCATGATGCCTGGGACATTCGCAGTACAAGCCGCATTCCTATATCTTTGTAGTATAATATCTTAAACAATACTTCAAAAAATAAATATAAATTTTACACACAAACAATAGCTTAGTAGAAATTATAATATTTCCTTCAGAAGGAGTGTAATTATGTGACACATAAACGTAGATATTGTCAATAAAAAATATAATTACAAGAAGAAATGCTCCATTTGAACAAATTTCTGATAGGAAAATACCTACAACTCTAAAATTTAGTAGTTTCGAAAGCATTGTGGTAGATGCAATGCCACTTTACACTCCACGTATTTCCACATCATTTTGCTTCACTCTTTGTGTTTCGTGCAAACTTTACATGTTCTTGTAAGATCTTTTGCACTGAGTTGACAAAGTTTTGGAAACAGGCCCAATATTTCCTATGAAGTTGAATAGGTGTTTCTCCTAATTATGTTTTTTTTTTTTTACTCCAGAAATAGACATTTTTTTTAACATTACCTTTGCTATACGTAGTAATCAGCAAATGTTTCTTTTCTCTAACTATAAATTGTTTTTTGGACAATCTACATATTGAATAGAACCGTATTTGCCAGTATAAAAAAAGTTGGACCAAACTTTTTTCCCCACCTGTGTGATTCTTGATGTTTACATTTGGTTCAAATTTGTTTGCACGAGTCAGACTTGTCAAAGTACAGCGTGGGGTTTGAGAATCATGTAGAAAGGTTGTGTACATGGAAGAGACGTGGGGACACTGGAAGGTTTCATATTGATTATATGATGATTAGACACAGATTTGGAAATAAGACATTTCCAATGGTAGATGTGGACCCTGATCACAATTTGTTGGTTATGAACTGCAGATTGACACTGCAGAAATTGAAAAAATTAGGAAATTGAGGATGTGGGACTTGTTTCAGTCGAAGGAACCATAGGTTATTGAGAATTTGTGAGGGAACTTTAGGCACCATCAGATTGAAGTAGTGGAAAGAGAATAAAAGGTGAATGGGTAGCTTTGAGTGATGGAATGGGGAAGGCAGGTGGGCAGGTAAAATGACAAGGCATTGTAGAAATCCTTGGATTACACAGAAGATATTGACTTTAATTGATGAAAGGAGAAAATATAAAAATGCAGCAAATTAAGAATTCAGAAGGGAATACAGACTTCTCAAAAATGAGATAGGCAGAAAGTGTAAAATGGCTAGAGGACAACTGCAAGGCTGTAGAAGCTTGCATAATGAAGGGAAAGATAAATGTTGCCAATAGGAAAAGAGAAGCAGCTGAATGAGCATCAAGCGCTAAGATGGCACGCCATTATTAGGCAGAGAAGGAAAAGTTGAAAGGTGGAAGATATATATGGGGAGTCTATGTAAGCAAAACAAATTACCAATATTACAGAAAGTCTCTGAAGAAGAGAAAATTGTTAACATTGAGTATAGATTTAAGTGTCAGGAAGTCATTTCTGAAAGTATTTGTATGGTGTGTAGCCATGTATGGAATGGAAACGTGGACGATAAATAGTTTAGACAAGAAGAGAATAGAAGCTTTTGAAATGTGGTGATACAGAAGAATGCTGACCCTTAGATGGGTAGATCACATAATTAATGAGGAGGTATTAAACAGAATTGGGGAGAAGAGGAGTTTGTGGCACAACTTGGCAAGAAGAAGGGACTGTTTGATAGGACATGTTCTGAGGCATCAAGGGATCACAAATTTAGCATTGGAGGGCAGCGTGGGGGGTAAACATCGTAGAGGGAGACCAAGGGATGAATACACTAAGCAGATTCAGAAGGATGTAGGTTGCAGTAAGTAATGGGAGATGAAGAAGCTTGCATAGGATAGAGTAGCATGGAGAGCTGCATCAAACCAGTCTGAGAACTGAAGACCACAACAACAACAATTACAGAAAGAGGAGTGGGAGTAGGTGAATATGAGAATGAGGATATGATGCTACAGGAAGAATTAGATCAAAAGACTTAAGTGGAAACAGAATTGCATCAGAATTATTGAGATTCTTTGGGGAGCCAGCATAAAAAACTTATTCTGCCACTTGAGAAAGGAGACAGGTGAAATATCCTTATCTTTCAGGGAGAATGTGTTAATTTCAATTCCAAAGAAGACAGGTGCTAATAAGTGTGAATATTACCGAACCATCAGTTTCATGAGTCGTAGGCACAAAATATTGACATGAATTATTATAGATACTGACAATATGCTTATCCTAGAAGGTAAGCAAATCTAAGCCTACAGCATATGTACGTTTAAATAAATTCTGAATGCAGCAGGGTTAATGTACAGGCAACAAAGGGTTAGACTGCAGTTGTCAGTGTCAAAGATAAGGGAAGCCATAATTGAGGAATGTGTTCTCACTGTTATTCAGTTTGTACATTGAACAAGCTGTGAAGGATACCAAGGAGAAATTTGGAAAGGATATTAATGATGAGGGAGAAGAAATAAAAATCATATGACACTAAAAGTAGTACATAATATTTGCTATTTGGGCAGCAAAATAACTGATGATGATGGCCAAAGTGGAGAGTGTGTAAAAAACAGATTGGAAATAGCAAGAAAAGTGTTTTTGAAAAGTAGAAATTTGTTAATATCTAATATCAATCTAAGTCATATAAAGTCTTTCCTGAAAGTATCTGTCTGGAGAGTACGTACATAGAGAAGTGAAATATACACGAGAATAGAAGTTTTTGAAATTTGGTGCTATAGAAGAATGCTCAGGATTGTATAGGTAGCCAGAATATAGTTATTCAGGAGATAATGAACAGAACTGGGGAAAAAAGAAGTTTATTGCACAATGAGATAAAAAAAGAAAAGATCAGTTGGTAGGATACACCCTAAGGCATCAAAGAGTTGTCAATTTGGTAATGGAAGGAAGTGTGGGAGTTAAAAATTGTGGAGAAAGACCAAGGGATGAATACAGAGAGCAGGTTCAAATGAATGTAGGTCACAGTAGTAGTGCGGGGATGAAGAGGTCTGCACAGGATTGACAAGTATGGGGATCTGCATCAAAACATTCTTCAGGGGGAAGATGATAACAACAACAACAACAACAACAACATGTCTTGTGGATGCTGAGTGTTCATTGGAAAAGATATCATCAGGAGGAAGACATTAAAGCAATTCAGATGCATGGTGCTAGATTTGTGTGCAGTAGGTTTAATGAACAGAGGAATATTACGGAAATGTTCTGTGACCTTAAATGGAAATACCTGCGGGGAAACGGGGGCGGGGAGAGAAGACATTCTTTTTGCAAAAAATTATTAAGAAACTTTAAAGAAGTGCCCATCATTAGAAACTGAAGAAAAATTCTACTGCCACCAATGTACATATCATATAACTACTGCAAAAGAGCTCATATGGAAGCATGCAGCCTATAATTTCTCCCTCGTCCATTTGTGAGTGGAACAGTAAAGGGAAAGATTAGCTGTATGATGCTTGAAAACTGTTATATAGAGGCAGATGAATTTACTTGTTAATTTAATCTCCTTGATAGCACTATCCCAAATGGAAGGGTACACCAGAATCTCTATGTTGTTGTACTCCGTCAGATGACAATGCAATGTTCTGCAATTGCAGATTTGCTCATCTGTTGTATATGTATGATGCTTATGTTCTATATAATGAGACCTCCATGGTGCTGATCATCTGACCAATGCATGGCATACCACAACTTCATAGGACATGGCAGACACGTTAAGTCGACTGACATGATTTTCGTTGTCTCTTTTCCATCACCTCTTTAGTAACACATCAGTTTTAGTTGTAAAGCTGAAAATCTTAATGAGTGCTGGATTGTGCTTGCTCAACAAATGTACAAAATACCACAATTTTGGTTTCACATTTTGACACATTGATAATCCTCAGAGTCCTATTGTTGGTACGATGACCAGTTTCTTAACTTCATAAGATAAGCCAGGTTGGTACTCGGCAGAATTCATCAGATAAATTGTAAAGTAGTTCAAGCACAATTGTTCAGAGAGATGCATGAAGACTCCACACCAAGCATAACAAGTTCTCAAGACAAAATGATTACTTGTGGAACAGTACATTGTTCATATTAAGACAAAAAAAAAAAACTCTGTCTTGCAGAATTTTCTCAAAGGAAGTCCCACAGCAATATTTCACTCATCACACTCATTAACAAAGATCAACGTGTCCAACAATCAACTGTTCCAGTGGCAATGAAGGTTCGACATCCCTCCAAACCACAACAAAATTTAGTAAAATATTCATCAACCTGAATTAAAGAAAACACTTTTAAGTTCCTAGGCATCGAAATTACTGATTTTTCATGGACTCTGATACGCGTATTTTCACAGACATGTTACACATAACTACACTCCTGGAAATGGAAAAAAGAACACATTGACACCAGTGTGTCAGACCCACCATACTTGCTCCGGACACTGCGAGAGGGCTGTACAAGCAATGATCACACGCACGGCACAGCGGACACACCAGAAACCGCGGTGTTGGCCGTCGAATGGCGCTAGCTGCGCAGCATTTGTGCACCGCCACCGTCAGTGTCAGCCAGTTTGCCGTGGCATACGGAGCTCCATCGCAGTCTTTAACACTGGTAGCATGCCGCGACAGCGTGGACGTGAACCGTATGTGCAGTTGACGGACTTTGAGCGAGGGCGTATAGTGGGCATGCGGGAGACCGGGTGGACGTACCGCCGAATTGCTCAACACGTGGGGCGTGAGGTCTCCACAGTACATTGATGTTGTCGCCAGTCATCGGCGGAAGGTGCACGTGCCCGTCGACCTGGGACCGGACCGCAGCGACGTACAGATGCACGCCAAGACCGTAGGATCCTACGCAGTGCCGTAGGGGACCGCACCGCCACTTCCCAGCAAATTAGGGACACTGTTGCTCCTGGGGTATTGGCGAGGACCATTCGCAACCGTCTCCATGAAGCTGGGCTACAGTCCCGCACACCGTTAGGCCGTCTTCCGCTCACGCCCCAACATCGTGCAGCCCGCCTCCAGTGGTGTCGCGATAGGCGTGAATGGAGGGACGAATGGAGATGTGTCGTCTTCAGCGATGAGAGTCGCTTCTGCCTTGGTGCCAATGATGGCCATATGCGTGTTTGGTGCCGTACAGGTGAGCGCCACAATCAGGACTGCATACCACCGAGGCACACAGGGCCAACACCCGGCATCATGGTGTGGGGAGCGATCTCCTACACTGGCCGTACACCTCTGGTGATCGTCGAGGGGACACTGAATAGTGCACGGTACATCCAAACCGTCATCGAACCCATCGTTCTACCATTCCTAGACCGGCAAGGGAACTTGCTGTTCCAACAGGACAATGCACGTCTGCATGTATCCCGTGCCACCCAACGTGCTCTAGAAGGTGTAAGTCAACTACCCTGGCCAGCAAGATCTCCGGATCTGTCCCCCATTGAGCATGTTTGGGACTGGATGAAGCGTCGTCTCACGCGGTCTGCACGTCCAGCACGAACGCTGGTCCAACTGAGGCGCCAGGTGGAAATGGCATGGCAAACCGTTCCACAGGACTACATCCAGCATCTCTACGATCGTCTCCATGGGAGAATAGCAGCCTGCATTGCTGCGAAAGGTGGATATACACTGTACTAGTGCCGACATTGTGCATGCTCTGTTGCCTGTGTCTATGTGCCTGTGGTTCTGTCAGTGTGATCATGTGATGTATCTGACCCCAGGAATGTGTCAATAAAGTTTCCCCTTCCTGGAACAATGAATTCACGGTGTTCTTATTTCAATTTCCAGTAGTGTATTTAACTATTTCATAAGTAATTACCAGGAGCAAACCTGACATAAATGTTAATCATTTATTCACTACTGGAACTTTCACACAGATAGCATTAACTTACTTGCTGGTCACAGACTGACTATTTTGGGTGATGTCTGACTATTTAAAGACTGGTGTATGAATAAATTATTATTCAGGAGCTGTATGGTCACTTGGAAAAATTGCTAGGGTAGATTTTGCTACTCAGGAGGGACTATAAGCATTGATAAAAATTTTGTTGTTTGAAATATGTGGTGGTATAGACGATTAGAAAAGTTTATGAAACCATTTTGTATGTCCACATTAGAAATATCCTGTTTACGAAAATATGGTAAATTGTGCAAAAATCTGAACTTATGGGTTAGTGTAATTGATTAATGAAGTATGCCACCTTGTGCAGAAAAATTAGTATAATGGCAAAGAGTGGAATCTAACAAGCACAAGGGCAAAGTATGCAATGGAAAATGGGCCTACTTCTGAAATTTTATGTTAGTTATTTTGTAAGTTAATTATTGTCCCAGGATTTTAACTATGTTACTGAAAAGTCGTAATGCCAGTCTTTACAATGAGTGGTGTCATCATTATCAAATCAATTTATTAGCTCAAAATGTTATGTACTATTATAGATTCTCTAATTAAGCATAATTTCTGGTAAACATGGTTTGGAATAATATAATTAATTTTGTTTGAATCAGATAAACTGAGAGGACAGTTGTAATAATGAGATCTGATGTAAATAACAAATGGATAGACTCGTGCCTACATCACGCATGCATATTACAGAAAACTGGAACCAAATAACACTTAGAAATAGAAAAGAAGAAAAATAATTATTAGTAGTAGTACAGTTGTAACTAAAACCGATGGGAGATGCCAGCCTGCTTTTTCTCAGCCTATCTTAAGCATACCAAGATAATTCTTCACAACCCCTAAAAGGGCTCTAATCCTAGATGGTGGTCTGGAAACACTTTACACTGTGTTCTCTCAGAAAATGTATAGTCCTTTTGGAAGCCACATGTTCTTATCAACTCTCACCTGGAGCTCTTCCATTCAGAACTTGCATTTTGTTTATGGATCAACCATTTTCATACTGAGTGGGGTAATACATTACCACAATAACCATGTGCATACATTGTCGTGACAATTCATAGGGCAACAGACATTTGATTTGTCTTTCACTATAACCCCTCTGGTGAAAGGCAACTGCAAGAGGGGTATAATAATAACTAGACTAAGCTCAACAGCCTGGTGCAAGTCTTTGGATTGTGTGCTACTTTGGTAGCCTGCATTTCTTTCACTTACCTCAGTAGACCTAGCAGGGAAAGGGGACCTATTGCTTAACATGGAAACGTATAATTGAGAGGTGAAGGCTGGGTTAAAGTCAAACGTGGAATATTCTGTCAACCAACCAGGACTCTTCAGTTACTAGGGATGTGCTTTATGATTAGACCCCCAAGCCTGACAGACAAGGTGTGAAGTATGCCTTTATGCTGAGATAGAGCCAACTATTACCTTGAATATGCAAGTCAGTGAGAGTTGGTTTTCTGCAAATAGCGTGTCTCAATTTACCATCATTCTTCCTCTTGACCAAGACATAAAAGAAGGGAAGGCAACCATCCCTTTCACCTCCTTAGTAATTCAAAAGTTTAGTTTTATTGAAGTGAGATGTTATAAACAGCTGTGGAAATTCTTATTGCTTCAAGTCCAAATATTAAATGCCTGGAACTTCATGGCAGATCAAATCTGTGTGCCAGACCAAGATTCAGAGTAGGGAGATCTGAGTTCGAGTCTTGGTCCAGCGCACAGTTCTAATATGCCAGGAAGTTTCATATTAGTGCACATGCAGAGTGAAAATTTCATTCTGGAAACGAAAGTACCATCTAAATGTCTAAAAAAGCATGCAGGTTTCATTCCCACTGACTCCTGAACACATTACTTGAAATCTTCCATAAGAAACACTACAATAGCTTATAAAGGTTTCCCCTTCAGAACTATATCTGTCTGCTCATAGAACCTGTATCTGAGTAAAACAAAATTGGAAATCAACACATGTCAAAATAGGTTACTCAATTCAACATAAAATGAAACCCCAATTAACCATAATAAATCCAACAAGAGTTTGAGTGAAGAGAAACAGAGACCACATCAAAACTTACAAATAAATTACAGTTAGTCAAAATCAGTCCCTGTAATGACTCTGAAATGTACCAAATTATTAATGGGGCATATACACTGCCCTACTAGTAAGCTCAATAGAGTAATAAGGTGTGCTACATGGTATGTTTGAGCACCTAAATTACTGCCAATAGCCCTATTCTTTCCTTATGAATCTTCAGAAGGCCATATAATTTAATATAAATTCTGACTTTTGATAATACCTTGCAACAAGGAACGTTTCTTCTATAAGGTATTTAGCCTTACTTGGGATGTTAACTAGCTGCATTCCTGTAAGTTGTTTGTACTTGTTGAATTGTCAATAACCGCACACAAAGAGAAAGAAGACTTACTAGCTTTAGGAGTAGTCCGAGTTATAATAAACCACACACACACACACACACACACACACACACACACACACACTTATGCTTTTATAGGGTAGCGGCTGGTCAAACAATGCCAGTGCTGCATTTTGTCAGGTGGACTAAGTTGGGATGGGGTTTGTGTTGGGTGGAGTGGGTAAAGGGATTGAGGATGGTAGCTACACATGATTATTACTCTACAAGAAGGAAGAGATTACTAGGAAGAGATACAGTCTGCACAAGACGTTATAACTGCATTCTTATAAATGAAACAAAGTATACTTGTAACTTAATTTTTGATAATGAAAAGTTGATATCGTAGTTATTGTAGATGTTTGATTGGCTGACTACAGTTTGTTTTGAGCAACATAATAATACATAGTTATTGCCACTGAAGGTGGGCATGTGGCCTGTACCAATCTGACATAACGCAAGTTTTAAAAATAAATCCTATGCACCTAATACTCACTTTTAGTTGCAAAACATAAAGATCATGAGTGTTGTGCAAGTTGGAGAGCATGTCTGTATAAAGCATGCTTATCTCAACCATACAGACTGTAAGAAGTAGCTCATTGCTGAAAATGACACAAAATGCTCAAACAGAATGCTTGATTGCATGGTTACAGAACTCCTTCGTAGAGAACAGAGAAGAAAAAAAGAATAAATAAATAATACACTATAACAGTTCACATTGAACTTTTCACAATATTTAATAGTCACAGGAATCAACCGTTCAAAGATTAATCCACACAGACATGACTGGTAAATGACTGAAATGTGAACTTCTCAAGAAATAGAGATAGATAAATGTATACAAAATTAAACTAAGGTTCAGTGGTGCTGTATTACTGTTGTTTGGAATAGAGTGTGCGGCAGCATGCTCATTAGTGCCCCAGGAGGAGTAAGTAGCAATCACAGCAAATAAAAGAAGTCACAGAGTCAATTTATAATCTATAAAATCAGTTTCAGCAGTTACCAGAAGTGTACAGGCTGAAAAAGTATCCAGCAACAAAAACGCTTAATAAATAATGCATATTTTATACATTATCTTTGAAATTTTATTAATAACAAATTAAAATCGTCTAGTTGGTAACCTGCAGGACATTGTAAAACTGAGAATGTACACGTTTGTAGAAACAAACCTTGACTACCTGCTGTGAGATGATATTTGTCTGTCACTGTGTTCTGCAGTAAACTGATGGGGCATTGGTCTTCTTTGAAAATGGGGTGATGTTTCATTTGATTCAGTGCTGGAGTCAACCCTGTATATCTCTGTAAAAGTTGGAGAACACATTAGTATCCAGGAGTTTCTTGATCTATTGCAACTAAAAAGACAGCAAAGTTTACATAATTTCTATTAACTTTTGAAAATCTGGCATGGAATACAGTTATGGTATGTTTATTATGGCAAATCAACAAATAGAAGATGCTTTGAGCAGCAGGTTGAACACAGAAATGGATATCCTCCCCTCTCCCTCTCCCCCCCCCCCCTCCCACACACACACACACACACACACACACACAAACTCAAAACAGCAATAGTATCTCCAGAGAAAATATCCTATCCTTATGTGTTTTGGATGTACTGATGAAAGTTTCATATTCAAATGTTACTCACCCAAATCCTTCTCAGCTTAATGCCCAATCAGTCACTGCTGCTCACCCCACTCCAGCAGCTCCATGAAACCTTTCACCATATCAAATGTGCCACTACTAGCTTTGTATTCACTGCTGTCCCAAATTCTATTTCAAGACAGTCCTCCTACAGTTTTGGTATCCATGGGTGCCTTAATTGAAGTGAGTAGCATAAGTTATTTGAATATGCTGATGATCTTACCAAGGAATAGATTTATTCACAAATTAAATGAATGTGATCGTTTATATCAGCTGGAATCCATGAAGTCAACTGTGAAGCACATGGGTAAACCAAAGATACATACTTTATTGTCAGTAATTAGGAGGCCAGTGCCAAAGAGAAGGTGATATTAAAGCAGAAGGTTTTGACCAGAGGGATGGGGGTGGTAAATGATAATACCAAAAGTACAAAGAATTCAAAAGTTTAGTTAAAAAAAGAAAAGAAAAGATAAAGGAAAACTGTGTGATGATCAATGTAGCTTAAAAGGAGATAAATGTACTGTACTCAAGAGCAATTATGATTTTATAAGAATAAAAAAATACGAGTAAAGAAAATAGTACACTTAGTTTAACATGCTGCAGGACAGAAAAAAATTGTATTGGAAAAGGCTTTAAGATCATGCTTGACTTTGTCAATCTGCCGAAAGACAAACAGAATTAATCAAGAGTAGCAAATACAGTGAGTATCAACCCCAAAATTCAAAACTGTGGAACTTTGAGTGATTTGAAACAGCTCTGGTATTTCAGTTCAGAAGAAATAGGTTTATTATCTTATCAGTTCCCCTGACCTAGGTTTTACGTGGTTTGCCTGAAGTGAAAAGATATATGCCACGGTGGCTTCTTTAAAAAGTACTTGGCCAATTTCCTTCCCAGCTTATACTACTCACGTAATGACTTCATCATCAATAAGAAATTAAACCCAGATCTTTCTTTTTTTTAATACTTGAAAATTCATTTCTTTACTCATTGTGTTACATAGATTCCATCATGAGGGATAACACTCAATGATGTGCAAGGAGTGAAAATGTACATTACCTCAGACATGCATCAATCATGATTTTGTAACAATTATTAAAAGTTGTCAGCTTATTTTTTATTTCAATATCACTTACTACATTCTTCTTGACACTAAAAAGTGACAAATTAGTATGTCACAGAAATAGCTTAAAATATTACTTTCAAAACGCAAAATTGGTCTTGATTTCTGCATCACAGTCTGGTGCAAGTGGAGAAAATTTCCTTCAACAAATTATATAACTTATACTAAACTATGATTTTGTACATCTGGGTTATTAGTGCACTAATTATCAAATAGAAGATGTTCCGAACATTAGATAAAAAAATAACAGGCATAAAATTATAGTGACATAAGGCATGATATCTCATTGTAGATCAACAATCATTTTGTTCAGCAATTAAACAATCGTGATAAGATCTTTCTTCTAATAATTTCCGGGTATGCAGCCGGATCCCGTCGACATTCTGCCACGATATTTCGGCCCAGAGACGTCCGGCCATCATCAGGTGAGTACACAACTACTGAAGAGCCCAGGTGCAGTCGCGGTATTTATACTGATTCTCGCGCACGTGTTGACATGCGCGGCATAGCCGAGTTGTACGTGCTGCCCTCGGTGGTGAAAGTAAAAGATCATCTAGTCATTGAGTATCGAATGACGCTGTCTATTCCGCTGTGAATGTATAATTTTAATAACAGGATTCCAAGTTTTATCCAGTTGAAAGCCGTTGTCACGATTTATAAGATTATCGGCAAGACGTATTTCCACTGATTCCTTGATTACGGAATCCCAAAATCCGGAAACCGGAGCTAAAATTTTTGTTCCATTGTATTCCATTGAATGTCCCAATGAAATACAGTGCTCTGCTACTGCCGATTTTGACGGTTGCCGCAGACGGGTGTATCTTTCATGTTCTGTACACCGTTCATGGACAGTTCTTGTCGTCTGGCCAATATATGCAGAGCTACATTCACAGGGAATTTTGTAGACGCCTGCTTTCTTCAGTTGTAAATCGTCTTTAACGGATCCAACCAGGGCCCGGTTCTTTGCTGGTGGACGGAAGATAACCTTGATTTTATTCTTTTTCAGTAATCGGCCTATTTTCGACGACACATTCCCGGCGTATGGAAGAAATGCAGTTGATTTAAAGTCGTCATCAGCGTCCTCAGTGCGCTGCTTCTTGTTATGACAGTTGCGCATGGCCTTTCTTATTTGGCGTGAAGTGTAGCCATTCTCTTTAAAAACCTTCTCCAAGTGTTCTAATTCTGCGTGGAGGTTTTCATCGTCCGATATTACATGCGCTCGATGTATTAAGGTACTGAGAACGCCGGCTGTTTGTGCTGGGTGGTGGCAGCTTGACGCCTGGAGATACAGATCTGTGTGAGTCGGTTTCCTGTACACAGAATGTCCTAATGACCCATCATTTTTACGGCATACTAGCACGTCTAGAAATGGTAAAGTGCCATCTTTTTCAATCTCCATCGTGAATTTGATGTTCTCATGTAAAGAGTTTAAATGATGAAGGAATTTCTCCAGTTCCTGTCTGCCATGAGGCCATACAACAAAAGTATCATCTACGTACCGCCAGAAGACCGTAGGCTTTAAGACAGCAGACTCAAGTGCTTTCTCCTCAAAGTCCTCCATAAAGAGATTAGCTACCACAGGGGACAAAGGGCTCCCCATGGCGACGCCGTCTGTTTGTTCAAAGAATTCGTCATTGAATAGAAAGTACATTGAGGAGAGTATATGTTCAAACAAGGCCGTCATTTCTGCACTGAATAAGTTACCAATAAGATGTAACGATTCCATTAAAGGCACTTTGGTAAATAGTGAGACCACATCAAAGCTGACTAATAAATCCGAACTGCTAAGCTTAACTTCCTTCAAGCGACTGACAAAATCCTCGGAATTACGTATATGGTGGCAACACTTACCCACATACGGCTTTAGTAGTGAGGCCAGATATTTTGCTGTAGAATAGGTGGCAGCACCAATATTACTCACGATTAATCGTAGTGGGGCACCATCCTTGTGTATCTTGGGAAGACCGTAGAGTCTTGGTGGTACTGCATTGTGTGGTCTCAATCTCTTGATAATTTGTTCAGGTAGAGAACAGTCGTTCAAAAGGGTAGCAGTTTTCCTTGATATTCGGCTTGTTGGGTCCTTCTCAATTCTGCGGTACGTGGAATCATTTAGCTGACAATATATCTTCTCGTTGTAGGCTTCCCTTGTCAGAAGAACTGAGGCGTTACCCTTATCCGCAGGCAGTACGACTGTGCTAGTATCTTCTCTGAGGCTGCGGAGAGCAGCTCTTTCAGCTGGAGAGATGTTACTCCGTTGTGGCGCACATTTCAACAACGTTTGGCAAGATTCACGTCGAATTTCGTCTGCATTATCCGCAGGGAGACGTCTAATAGCTTCCTCAATGGAACTGATGAAATCCGTTAAAGGCAGTGAAACAGGAGTAGGGGCGAAGTTTAAACCTTTCGCAAGCACTGACATCGTCGCATCGTCAAACGATTTCTCCGTAAGGTTCACCACGGATCGTCCAGAGATAGCTTCTTGCGGCTTTCGTGTTACGAGTTGGCTAAAATTCGCACTTTGCCTGTTTGTACTGTTCCTGTGAGCCCAGTCTGCCTTGGCCCAAGATATACCGTCAATCCAGTCCCAGCTAAGGGAAGAACATCTTGCTGCAATCTTCAGATGTAAATAATATAAATTCCTGGCAACAGTGTCTAACTCACGACGCGTATAACGGATTCGTTCTCTTAATAAAGCCAGACTCGCCTTGCGTTTTATATTGTTGGCGGCCACACTATTAATAAAATGAACAACTCTGGCGAAAGTTGGAATCAAGTTATTGTTTCTACATTTCAGTAAAAAATTTAGTGAACACAGCAACCTGGCTCTTTTCTCGCGTAATTTATCCAGTACGTGGATATCCTGAACCATCTCCTCCCCGTAAAGGTATTTGATGTGACTTCTGAAATTTTCCCGGCGTATTTGTTCTTCTAATAATTTCCGGGTATGCAGCCGGATCCCGTCGACATTCTGCCACGATATTTCGGCCTGTTATTAAAATTATACATTCACAGCGGAATAGACAGCGTCATTCGATACTCAATGACTAGATGATCTTTTACTTTCACCACCGAGGGCAGCACGTACAACTCGGCTATGCCGCGCATGTCAACACGTGCGCGAGAATCGGTATAAATACCGCGACTGCACCTGGGCTCTTCAGTAGTTGTGTACTCACCTGATGATGGCCGGACGTCTCTGGGCTGAAATATCGTGGCAGAATGTCGACGGGATCCGGCTGCATACCCGGAAATTATTAGAAGAACAAATACGCCGGGAAAATTTCAGAAGTCACGTGATAAGATCTTGATTGTACAGTCATTTTATCTAACATTGCTGCACACATTTAAGTGTGTTCACTGTTACTGGGTTCTGTGATACAGTGAAGTAACAAAAATTAAGAACTATAAACCAGAAATATTAATTTGAATAAACAAAGAAAATTTCCCTGAGCTGAAGAAATTAATGCCTTGCTTCTGGGTATCACACTACACTAAAGCAGACAGCGCTTGCATTGGGAATCAGTTATTATTACAGAAGCAGATGACATTCATGTCCCCCCACCCCAAAATCCTCCTAAGGCCTCGATATGTTGTGTACTCCTTGACTTGCCTTCAAAGCCATTCCACCTCTCTAAGAGTCTGAACTCTGCTGCTTTGTGCATATAAGGGTACCTGACAGTCAGTAGCTTTAACTCCTGAAAGTGATGGCATTCACAGCTGTTGAATTCTCAAAAATTTTAACTCATTTGGCTTGGCTTGACAGCTAGGAGGGTTGTATTCAGTCAAGCCTCTGTAGGAGTCTCTGAAGAAACACAAACATGAATCTTTTTCACAGACGGATGTACAAGAATTGTTTTGTTCTTTAAAATTTTTATTTTGCCTTTGCTATTCTTGTTTTGACTTTCTTGTATCTCATATTGGTGCCTATTTCAAATCACAGGCACATCTGACTTCCTATTTCATATCTCTTTTGCACTATTCCCATTTATCTTTATTTTTTCCACTGGTAAACCACACTGCCTTTGCCTTTTTAACATTTGTCATCATACTGTATTGTTCACAGATGTTCTTTAGTCTCTCCAAACTACTGCCAATTTGTCTTCTCATCTTAAATTAATAATCTATTATTTCCATTTCCCATTTTTATTTGGTGTGCTGTGAAGCTAAAATTGTATTCTTCGATCACAGTGCTGTCAAAAAATGAGAGACAGACAACAAGAAAAATTGGAAAGAGGGAACTTGATCGGTTTGGAATGCAATGCCATAAAAGAATGTTTAATGTTAAGGATGAGAATAAGCTGTGCGATCTGGAGCATTTTTAGGGAGATCAGGGAAGCAAATAAGAAGGCCCAAGCTGTTGCACTATGTATTAAGGCTCCAGTAGCTGCTAGCTAAACTGATAACAAAGGAAGTTGTAGGATGATGAGAACTGCAGGGGGAGACAAAAGACTGGTCTTTTTCATACATCCATCTTCTGGTGGGTATTGTGACAGCAGCTGTATATTTATGGTAATACTGATAATACGTGGAGCTTTGTGTATTAGTTTTTATTTGTTTGTAACCAGTTTCGGTGCTAAAATCCACTGTCTTTGGGCACCTCTGCAACTCATGGTGATCATGTTTTCAATAAGAGATCTCTGTCATCCTTCTAGTAAAGTGTGCTAAGATATTCATGTATGTAGATAATTAGATATACTTCTGAAGTATGTAGTCAGATACAGTGACTTGTGTTAGAGATGTGTTGGCTAGCACAAGACTGTATGCCCTATGATATAAGCCAGATCATTGTATTAGAAAACTTAAAAGTTATTGTTTCAAAAGGCATATTATTTCTACAGTGTTTACTATCAATATATAATCTCTATTTGAGTCTTAAATGGTCAGTGTGCACATTAGTGATGCCAACAAGTCCCACAATTTCAACATCTGTTAGGCTACATGCAGTCAATTACTATTATTAGTACTTGTATACCTAGAGTGGTTCTAAGTTCTTGTGGTTTGAGTGAATTCCAAATTTCCAAAAATAATAACACTTTGTGAACAGTTAGTGATAGTTTTAAACAAAAAGGGGATGGTAGGCATAATGTGTGGGGCCTCTTACAAGAAGTGTTATGGTGTTTTCTCATTGAAAATGTGATCCCCAAAAGTTGTATAGGGGCCTGAACATGGCGGATGGTATCACTGAAACCAGTCACAAATAAATAAAAAACAAATCATACAGCTGAAGGTATTCTCAATAAAGGTATAAAGACTAGTATGTCTGTGTATTTTATTTATGACTTTGAATGTCGAAGTTATTTAATTGGATAGATAAAAAAATCTGCTCACCAAGCGGTGGCAGAACATATACATAAAAGACTGTTGTGATTGGCAAGCTTATGGAGCCAGTGGCTCCTTCTTCATGCAGGAGGGTTGAAGGGGAAGGAAGAAGGGTGAAGAAAAAGGACTGCAGTGGGCTAGGAAAAGGGGTAGATTTTGAGAAAGTCACCCAGAACAGCAGGTCTGGGGAGACTTACTGTATGGGATGAGAGGGAAAGACTGATTAAATGTAGAAGATATGTCAAGATCCTTAGCAGAGGTTAAGATGCAATTCAGAACAACATTAAGTCAACTTATTGCTGAAGACTACTCTTAATTGCAACTCCTTGTTTATCATAAATTAAATGTTTTTGTAAAAAGGTAATAAGTTGTTGAACAATACCTGGCATTCATTCTGTTGAAGTAGGTTTTATCAGATGTGAGGTTTAGGATGAGATTTGAAATGGGCATGATTTCTATAAGAGCTGAGTACTGTACTCATATGGCTGAAAGTTTCATTTCTGACCATAACTAAAACAACATTTGAGTAGTCTTAATTGTTGGTCTCAAATTAATGATGATGTAAATAAAATAGAAAGAAACTTCCACATGGGAAAAATATATTAAAAACAAAGATTCACAGATGTAACAAAGATACACAGATGTATGTGCGGATGGATATGTGTGTGTGTGTGTGTGTGTGTGTGTGTGTGTGTGTGTGTGTGTGTGTGTGTGTGTGTGTGTGCGCGCGCGAGTGTACACCTGTCCTTTTTTTCCCCCTAAGGGAAGTCTTTCCACTCCCAGGATTGGAATGACTCCTTACCCTCTCCCTTAAAACCCACATCCTTTCGTCTTTCCCTCTCCTTCCTGAAGAAGCAACCATTGGTTGCGAAAGCTAGTAATTCTGTGTGTGTGTTTGTGTGTTTTGTTCATTGTGCCTGTCTGCCGGCACTTTCCCGCTTGGTAAGTCTTGGAATCTTTGTTTTTAATATATTTGAGTAGTCTTACTTTGATATATTATGTAGTGAGAGATAAGACATTAAGTGGAAAAAATATTGTGTTCCAAGTTGAAGGGAAGACTGCTGTGATGTCACATGTACTGTTGTTTGTTGGAAGATTCAGTGTTAAGTGTAAAAATGTTTGTCAATGGGATGGAGTGGACATGAAGCACATTCATGGGTTTCAGAAATGAGAATTTGGCATGGGTAAAGGCAGTAAGCATTTCAATAACAATTGACATTTTAACATTATTTTGAATCCATATAGTGAATATATCACAATTGCATTCTATGTGTGATCTAACTGCATGTTGCCATCTGTGCAGACCATGTGGAGCTTGCTAGAAAAAACTGACAATAGTATGAGGGAGATAGGAAGAATAAAACAATGGAAAGTCCAGGAAGGAAAAACAATAGTATTACGAAAGACAGTGGTCATGTGTGTGTGGTGGGGAAGGGGGGGGGGGGGGAGCAGGGGCTTTTTTTTTTCTTCCCTGTGTGCGACTTAATGTCTACTTTGTAGCAATGTATCTTTTCATACAAGGTGTACAACTTTGCTTCCGCCATTTGCCAATAGGTGGTGGCAGTGGTAAGTATCGGTCAACAGAAACAGATCGCAGACATCAGGCAGTTAGCTTGGACCTCAGTCAACATAACCTCATTCAAACATTAGTCGGTTTGTGTCTGCATCATAAAGTTATTCTTGATTGAAAATGTCAGTTTATGAGCCTAATTCTCGTCATTTGTGGATGGTGTTACTGTTTTGTTTCAGTATGAAGAAAACAGCGGCTGAGTACATATGGTAAGGATGCTATTAGTGAAAGAACGTGTCGTGAGTGGTTTCAACACAAGAGTGGTGATTTTAATATCGTAGACTAGCATAGTGGTGGAAGAGAGAATGTTTTCGAAGATGCAGAATTGGATACATTGCTGAGTAAGACCCGTGTCAAACTCAAGAAGAATTGGCACAATTAGTGGGACTGACACAGCAAGCCATTTCAAAACATCTCAAGGCTATGGGCATGATTCAGAAAGAAGGAACTTGAGTCCCATGTAATCTGAAATCGAGACATTGAACGTCATTTGTGTGTTTGTGAACCGTTGCTTCAGAAGCAAAAACAGAAGAGATTTCTGCATTGCATTGTGACTGTGGATGAAAAATGGGTTCATTTTCCACGTCAACACCCAAACTGAATATTCATAGCTCCAAGATCATGCACTGCATTTGGTGGGACCAGCTCGGTGTTGTGTACTATGAGGTATTAAAATCAAGTGAAAAAACCACAGGAGCTCATTATCGAATGCAATTAACGTGTTTGAGCAGAGAATTAAAAGACAAACGGCCACAATACAATGAGAGGCACGATAAAGTGATTTTGCAGCACGACAACACTCAACCCCACATTGTAAAAGAGGCCAAAACGTACTTGGAAACATTAGATTAGATTAGATTAGATTAATACTTGTTCCATAGATCATGAATACGACACTTCGTAATGATGTGGAACGTGTCAGGTTAATAAAAGATGTCTGTACAAGAAATTACATTACACAAAATATTGCATGACACTAATGATTAAGTTTTTTTTTTTTTTTTTTTTTTTTTTTCTTTATATCTAAAAATTCAGCCAATGAGTAGAAGGAGTTGTCATCTAGAAATTCTTTTAATTTATTTTTAAATGTTAGTTGGCTATCTGTCAGGCTTTTGATGCTGTTTGGTAGGTGCCCAAAGACTTTTGTGGCAGCATAATTTACCCCTTTCTGTGCCAAAGTCAGATTTAACCCTGCATAGTGAAGATCATCCTTTCTCCTGGTGTTATAGGTATGCACACTGCTATTACTTTTGAATTGGGTTGGATTATTATCAACAAATTTCATAAGGGAATATATATACTGTGAGGTTACTGTGAGGATCCCTAGATCCTTAAATAGATGTCTGCAGGATGACCGTGGGTGGGCTCCAGCAATTATTCTGATTACACGTTTTTGTGCAATGAATACTTTTCTACTCAACGATGAATTACCCCAGAATATGATGCCATACGAAAGCAGTGAATGAAAGTAGGCATAGTAAGCTAATTTACTGAGATTCTTATCACCAAAATTTGGGAAGTCCCACCTGCCATATTCTCCAGGCATTGCTCCCTCTGACTATCGCCTGTTTAGATCAATGGCGTATGGCCTGGCTGACCAACACTTGCGATCTGATAAAGAGGTCATAAATTGGATCGATTCGTGGATCGCTTCAAAAGATGAACAATTTTTTGATGCGGGTTTCGTACACTGCCCGAAAGATGGGAGAAAGTAGTGGCTAGCGATGTAAAATACTTTGAATGATACATGTGTAACCAATTTGTTTCATTAAAGCCTAAAATGTAGGGGGGAAAAAAACGGGGGAAGCAAAGTTGTACACCTTGTAATATTGCTTGATACTAGGAGGAGAATGTCGAAAGGCAGTGCTTCACTTGTTACAGGACAGTGAGAAATACTATCCAGCTTACCTAGGCTTCTTCCAACAGGCTGTTTAATTGGCACTCTGTAGCTGCTTACTACAGATGGACTTCCACTTGAGTCAGATTCAGAATTCTGTCTTATTTCACCTTTGGTGTGCTGTTGCTTAATACTGCCATGTCTGTGGAGAGCTGACTGCCTCTCACTGTCCACTGAAAAGATGACATGCACACAGTTACATTTTGCATATTGATGTAAAACATATTGTACTAAGGACATAAAGAACATATTAGATTTAGGATTATGGATTGTTTATTTACCAAAAATAGGAAAGGATGAAAGGTAATGGGACTACAGAGTGATTAGGCAATAAACTCACTAGAACACTGCCCAGAAAAACTATGATGGCGTAGATCAGAAAATAAATCAACAAGGAAGTGACAGCAATTGATGAGATGTTAAATGTGGCAAGGAGTCAGCTCAAGGAATGTAAGCGAAAATGGGAAAGAGGTAGTGACAAAGAAGAATAAAATCCATGGAAGAGACTATGAAGAGAAGTCACATAGCAACTATGGGCCCTATGACTACATGAATAAGAAACTGAGTCACAAATTCTGTGGCACATGAAATCATCTACAACACTTACTTGTAAATAAGATTGACAGAATAGTAGAAAAAAGTGAAAGCAACAGTAATTGGGGTATATTATGGCAGGAATAAATGTTGCATCAAATGTGTTTGCCTCAAATTCCAAGTTAAAAGGTTCCAAAGGAGGACAAATATTTTGTCACAAGAATGTTTAGGACATATTGCCATAAGCCGGCCACTAGTGATATTAAGCACAAACGAAGATAGTATCAGATTAAGCTCAGTCAAATGGTTCTAACAAATTTAGCAGTTTAGTTTCACAAGGTCTCCAAATAGCTGTTACAAAAATTTAAGGAACTGTTACTAACTAGTTTTCAGGATAGTCCTCTCTCGAACCAAATCATTCCAACACTGTCAGAGGACACTGATAACCTGATATCTATATCTGTATCTTTTATATGGGTAGATAAAAAAATCCACTCGCCAAGTGGCGGCAGGAGAACACACTTACAAAAAGGTTTCTGTGTTACTTTTCTGAACTCTCCCGATTTCCTAGACCTCGTCAGCCCTTTCCTTCACCCCTCTTCTTTCACCTCTCTTCCTTCCGCTTCAACCCTTCTGCCAAAAGGAGGACACACTGGCTCCAAAAGCTTGCAAATTTCAATAATTCTTTATATGTGAATTCTCCTACCGGTGCTTGGTGAGTAGATTTTTATCGATGCAATTACATTATATATTTCAAAAATAAATTATTTTCATTGCTTATTATACAAGTATGTTTGTGTGTGTGTGTGTGTGTGTACCAGTAAGAGTGGAATAGTTATTGGTAGGTATAAGGAGAGAGGAGGCTATAAGTTTGCATTAGACAAGTGCTGGCTGAAGAAAATTTCAACCGCAAATGAGTGGTAGGCCTTTACATCAGGAAGGTGTGGGATGACAGTGGGATAGCAACGTATTTCATGCAGTCAGAAAATGTTTTTAATATATGAATGATGCAAATATTGATCTACCAAAAGTAGCAACAATGTGAAAACACGTATGGTTCAATTCATGATTAGAGTAGATAAGATACACTGTTCATTCCATAGACTCATGATGAGGAGATTGTTGAGGAAGTGGAACTTGTCAGAAAAACAAAAATACATTACACATTTTTGCAAAAGAATTAATACATCAATGTTTTTTCCACAGATGGTAAGTTGGTCCTTAAGGAAGTGGGAAAAGTAGAAAAATGTATACTTTTTAAATTTACACATTAATGAAAAAGGAGACTCCTCTTTCCCTTTCCTCTTTAGCCGTTCATGCATCTTTTCATCCTACATCTTTATACTATACACCTTTTTACTTCTGTATGCATCCTCTTTGGTTTGAAGCTGGCACAGTACCTACAGTAGAATATCTTTGGCTTCCCTCTGACAACCATGCCTCCATCCTTGCTACCTTCCCTGTTTTCCTTTCCCTGTTGCTTCATAACCTGGGTTGTGAGTAACTAAATTCACTTTCCCTTCTTCCCTTTCTTTCCCCTCTCTCCTCCCTGATGAAGGAACATTTAATCCGAAAGCTAGGAACTTAAATTTTCGGTTGTTTTTCGTGTTTCTATCGGCTGTACTAAGCTGAGGTAAGTACTGGCAAGCCCCTCTATCTATTTGTTAGACATAATTAATAAGTACATCAACTGATTCCCTAAGAAATTCATCAGTGGAGTAGAAGGATTTGGCCATCAAAAAATCCTTTAGGTGCCTCTTAAACTCTTCTTTATTAGTAGCTAAATATTTTATGGTTGCAGGAAAGCTATGGAGTATGTTTGTTCCTGAATAATGGATACACCTGTCTTTGCAAGCCAGTATGAGTTAAGAAGACAAAATTTAGGTAGACCAAGAATCTGTTTTAGTTTCTGATATGAACTCTTGAGAGTGGACAAAAGTGTTCAACACTTACATAGGTCTCCTTAAACCTGTCTGTGTTATGATTCTGATAAATGAATGTGAATCTAAGTTGCAGGGAAAACCATCCACACATGATTAGGTAAGAAAAGTTGTTTTGTAGAGTGAAAGGAGTTGCAAGAAGATATCATTTTGTATTTGTTTTCAGAATTATCTTTATTGCCTGTCAGACTGCTGAGATTGCTTGGTAAAATGTCATAAAGTTTTTATGGCTACATATCTCACTCTTTTATATTAAAAACAAAGATTCCAAGACTTACCAAGCGGGAAAGCGCCGGCAGACAGGCACATGAACAAAACACACAAACACACACACAGAATTACAAGCTTTCGCAACTGGCAGTTGCTTCGTCAGGAAAGAGGGAAGGAGAGGGAAAAATGAAAGGATGTGGGTTTTAAGGGAGAGGGTAAGGAGTCATTCCAATCCCGGGAGCGGAAAGACTTCCTTTAGGGGAAAAAAAGGACAGGTGTACACTCGCACACACACACACATATCCATCCGCACATACACAGACACCATATCTCACTCTTTTCTTCAACATGACAAGGCTGAGAAGTGTTCCTGTTTAGTGTTATGTTTTCGAAAGTTGCTGCTGTATCTAACTGCAAGTAATTAACACTTATGGCAGAATAAAACCATTTACTGGCTTGAATGTGCAGACTGCTGCTGCTTGTTGGCAGTTGCTCTATATGAGCACACATAGACTGCTTTTACACTTTTCTTGCAACTAACACCATTTTGTACCTTCCAAGCTACAAACATACTCACCTGGTATGTCACTGAAGATACACCTCCAGAAGAAAAGATAAAGTGGAGTGTTTGACTTACCCACAGTCTCAGGGATGTTAACGAGGCGATATTCCACTCCTTTGTGCAATATATGATTTGATGATCAGCTAGTATGGCATTATAGTAAGATGCAAGTTCTGTGTTCAGTTTTGCAAGGGAATCAATACCAAGTAGGCAGGCTCCAGTCACCACGAAGTTATGGAAAAACATAAATCTTTCAAAGTAACATTAATGAACAACTGACCTAATCACATACTCATTTTTCCTTTATGTTAACACTCCAATTTGCTATTGCAGTCTTGGATTTTGGAGAAGTTGATCCTGAATTTTTTGTGATGAAATGCTCTTGCATTTATTGGACTATGTGATCTCACAGAACAATGCTGGAGTTCTGAAACTTGTTATCAGTTGCATCGAGGGCTTCAGCATAAAGTGAAAATCAGGAACATGATGTGCAGTTAGTGCAATATGAATTATTGGACTTACTTTTTTTGACCAATCTATAACTTCTGAAAGGTACATGTACAATACATTGCTATCTTTTACAGAAAACTAACAACTAATGAAAAGATCTACAGGTTTCTCATGCAGAACAAAGCAAGAGCATGCACTACCAATTTGTATATGACAGTATTAGGTTATTTGATTACAGTTATTGTCAATCTGAGTTCACTCAAGCTCTGTAAACAGATGTTTCTGAATCATCAGCTTGAAGTGTTAAATGTTGCAACAATTTTTGTGAACTTCTTCCCGAGGCCACTTCTAAATCATACAGTTAGGCTGAAACTGATATGCCACATGCCAAGGTCTGAGGAATGGGCCAAAGTATATGCAGTGACAGGAGCCTGCCACCCTAGTAATGGTTCCTGAGGAACACTGGACACAATGCTTGTGTCATGCATTAAGCACCCTCTTTTCCTCAGCAGTGAGTGCTTTATCCTCAACGAAAAAATGCTCCCAGAATAATATGCAGCAAAAGATTAATCAATGAAAACAAGTAACTTTTTATAATTTTTATTCTTTCATCTCCAAAGTTTTCTACTGTCTTTAATGGATAGTGACCCAACTTGGATATTTGAGAAGACCTATAAAGACACCACACACATTGTAAAGGCATGTTCAGGGATATTTTCTCAGTATTTTCATACAATGGACCCTTGGTCTCTGGTGACTTGTTACAAAATGCAAGAATGCGGGGCTTGGACAATAATATAGAAAAACCACAAGAAATGCATGCATGGACATAGATGAAAGAACTAGCCAAGCTTACAGATTGTGCGGTTGTATTTGACCATGAATGGAACCGATGCAATGTCCTCAACATGTTGCAAATAATAATCATGGTCAGTACAGTGTTCTACGTACTTGCGAGTGCATTATGTTGGAGCTAAGTGTATTCAAACATGGGCAAATGTTGGTGTTCATGTGGTTGATGCTTCTGTAATCAAGGTAGCGAAAGAGTTTAGTGTTTCAAGAGGCACAATATTGAAAATTTATACCACATATAGAGAAATTGGGAAAATGTTGTATGCTAAGTTACAATGTGTACTAAAATGTGAGTGATCATTACAGGCAGTCACTGAACAGGATCGTCACAAAAAACAAGACATTAGCTGCAAGTGTTACAGCGGAACTGAATGTCACACTCGTGAATGCTGTCAGTGGCAAGGGAGCTCCGTAAGCAGGAATTGCAGAGCAAACAGGAATTCCAAAACCACTCATCAGTGATACAAATGCATGTAACAGGAAAACATGATGCCAAAGCTGTAAAAGCTGGATTGTGGAGCAATATAAGAAAGTTATTTGCTTGGATGAGACTTAGTGCACACAATTTTCAACTTACCACAATTTTCAACTTGTGGCATCTTTTACATCCCAGGAATGAAATATAATTGGGGTTAGGTAGTGATGTGGGCTAGTGGTATTCTGCGGGCACCATAGTTATTCTGCAATGTCACATTACTGCCACAAAGAATACATGACCATTTTGGCTCAACAGGTCCATCCCTTGGCATAGTGTTTGTTCCACAGTGGTGATGCCGTGCTCCAAATTGACAGGACCCCTGTTCACACACCACATCATTCAGTAATGGTTTTGTGATGAGGAGGGTGAATTTTCGCATCTCACCCGGCCACCACAGTCATCAAAGCCTGTGTGGTGTGCTTTGGAGAGAAGGGTACTTGATCAGTATCCACATCCATTATTAATTACCTGAACTTCCGAGTATTTTGCAGGAAGAATGGCATAAAGTTCCACTGAAAACCATACAGAACAAGTATTTATCCATTTTGACATATCTGGCAGTTTTTTCAAATGCCAATAGTTTCCCTACACTGTATTATGCATGTTAATGCATTATGTGTTTGATGTTTCCATATTTTTGCCCTCCCTCTGAACCCTCACTTCCCAACAGTAGAAAAGTGCAATGATAAAACGCAGAAGGATTCAGTTTCTTATTGGAACCTATGTATAGATACAAAAGTACTTTATAATTTTTGTTTATTTGTGACACAGTCACTTTTTTTTTTTTTTTTTTTTTTTTTTACAGAACGGTCATTATGATTATGTCAAAAGAAGTATTAAGAGTCAGTCATTATCTTCTTAAATAAAATGTTGATTTCTCCACAAAAGTACTCTGATCTGACATTTTGTCAGTACAAGTGACTCGCACTGCCAAAGACTTGCCCTCCACTGCTGTCCACTAACAGCAATAGAGAGAGGTTCTTTGACATTCCCAATGACACATGCTGCTGATAGTCAGAAAACTTATTACACTAATCATTAGAGAGCTTCTGGGTGTCCTGCCAAGTTGTTTCCATTTTAAGCACAGTATTTTGATGACCAATCCAACAGTCTTCTTCAGGTGCTGGAAGTTTTGCCATTATGTGTACTTTCTGCCTGGACTCGCAAGCAACCAGTCGGGGTGGAGTATTATACATAGGATGGAAACAACTCAACAGAACATCGTGAAGCACACTAGTATTCAATTGCACTGAGAGAACCTGAGAGCTCACATCAGCTTCAGCCAAAGATCCCAAGGCAAAAGCCAGCAGATATGACATGAATGTACTAAGTATCATCTATGTCAATCAGTTTGCAGAGAACCAGTTAGTAATATCTAGGAAAATTTTGTTGATTTATAATAGAACTGATATATGTCCTTTAAACTTGATTATAATCCTCTAATTACCAGGAAAAACTATTTCAGCTTTTAGAATGGTGTAATGGAAATTTTATATACACTCCTGGAAATGGAAAAAAGAACACATTGACACCGGTGTGTCAGACCCACCATACTTGCTCCGGACACTGAGAGAGGGCTGTACAAGCAATGATCACACGCACGGCACAGCGGACACACCAGGAACCGCGGTGTTGGCCGTCGAATGGCGCTAGCTGCGCAGCATTTGTGCACCGCCGCCGTCAGTGTCAGCCAGTTTGCCGTGGCATATGGAGCTCCATCGCAGTCTTTAACACTGGTAGCATGCCGTGACAGCGTGGACGTGAACCGTATGTGCAGTTGATGGACTTTGAGCGAGGGCATATAGTGGGCATGCGGGAGGCCGGGTGGACGTACCGCCGAATTGCTCAACACGTGGGGCGTGAGGTCTCCACAGTACATCGATGTTGTCGCCAGTGGTCGGTGGAAGGTGCACGTGCCCGTCAACCTGGGACCGGACCGCAGCGACGCACGGATGCACGCCAAGACCGTAGGATCCTACGCAGTGCCGTAGGGGACCGCACCGCCACTTCCCAGCAAATTAGGGACACTGTTGCTCCTGGGGTATCAGCGAGGACCATTCGCAACCGTCTCCATGAAGCTGGGATACGGTCCCGCACACTGTTAGGCCGTCTTCCGCTCACGCCCCAACATCGTGCAGCCCGCCTCCAGTGGTGTCGCAACAGGCGTGAATGGAGGGACGAATGGAGACGTGTCGTCTTCAGCGATGAGAGTCGCTTCTGCCTTGGTGCCAATGATGGCCGTATGCGTGTTTGGCGCCGTACAGGTGACTGCATACCACCGAGGCACACAGGGCCAACACCCGGCATCATGGTGTGGGGAACGATCTCCTACACTGGCCGTACACCTCTGGTGATCGTCGAGGGGACACTGAATAGTGCATGGTACATCCAAACCGTCATCGAACCCATTGTTATACCATTCCTAGACCGGCAAGGGAACTTGCTGTTCCAACAGGACAATGCACGTCTGCATGTATCCCATGCCACCCAACGTGCTCTAGAAGGTGTAAGTCAACTACCCTGGCCAGCAAGATCTCCGGATCTGTCCCCCATTGAGCATGTTTGGGACTGGATGAAGCATCGTCTCACGCGGTCTGCACGTCCAGCACGAACGCTGGTCCATCTGAGGTGCCAGGTGGAAATGGCATGGCAAGCCGTTCCACAGGGCTACATCTAGCATCTCTACGATCGTCTCCATGGGAGAATAGCAGCCTGCATTGCTGCGAATGGTGGATATACACTGTACTAGTGCCAACATTGTGCATGCTCTTTTGCCTGTGTCTATGTGCCTGTGGTTCTGTCAGTGTGATCATGTGATGTATCTGACCCCAGGAATGTGTCAATAAAGTTTCCCCTTCCTGGGACAATGAATTCACGGTGTTCTTATTTCAATTTCCAGGAGTGTATTTCTAATACTGTCATGATACCTTAATTCTATTTTCACCAGTCAATTGTAAGAACACCCACACCAAACAGTGTATAATCAAATGTCAGAACTGTATTAATTACCGGGAGAAACATTTAAAATTTACGCTATAGTAATTCTTTCTGTTAATATCTTAGAGCTCCAAAGATGAATTCAATGAATTTTCACTCTCTGAAATCAAATAAGTAGTTTGAGAGCATTAAACCAATTGGTATCTTGTGCAAAAGTTTATGATTTCATACACAAATAAGGAAACTTGCAACATTTGATAAGGTGGAAACAGAGTTACACCACCGTGATACTGGTATAAAAAGGGGCACAGAGGATTTGTAGATTTCTGTTCTATCTGTGAAGTGCACTTGTATCAAGTGCTGGTTTCTTTGGGGGAAAAGTATTTTACAGCCCAAGATAAATAAGAGATTCTGTTTGGTTATATACTATACAGAAGGAATATGAAGGGAGCTGTTTAGTGTCCTGGTAACGCAACAAACAATATCCAACAAGAATGGCAATTCAGTGAACGTGCAAAAAATGCTATTGGTAGGGCAATTCATACACAGAGGGTAAGGGATCAGCCAGCAATGAGCATAGTGAGTGAACCTGATGTTCTGGTAGCTGTTCTGTATAATCCACATATTAGCTCTGGAGAAACTGCAACTGCTTTATGACATGTAATTGTGTCACCCAGTTCTGGTGTGATACCAGGATAATAAATTTTATCAGTCAAAGAGTCATCTTTACCAATGAAACACCCTGTAAAATTCAGGGAATGCTGAATGTCATAAACCTGAATTATTCAGTTCAACATCAGTTTGGTATGGTATCATTGGAGAATATGCAATCTGTTCTTACTTCACTGAAATGTTAATTCGTAACATATGTACATGTTAACATTTCAGTGAAATAAAAACAAATTGCATGTTAACATATGTACAATCCCCCCCCAACTGAACCAAGGACCATGGACCTTCCAGGTGCTGACAGCCATGCCGTAGGTGCAACCACAACAGAGGGGTATCTGTTGAGAGACCAGACAAACGTGTCCTTCCTGAAGAGGGGCAGCAGCCTTTTCAGTTGTTGCAGGGGTGACAGTCTGGATGATTGATCTGGCCTTGTAACACTAACCAAAACGGCCTTGCTGTTCTGGTACTGCAAACGGCTGAAAGCAAGGGGAAACTACAGCTGTAATGTTTCCTGAGGGCATGCAGCTTTACTGTATGGTTAAATGATGATGGCGTCCTCTTGTGTAAAATATTCCGAAGGTAAAATAGTCCCCCATTCAGATCTCCAGACAGAGACTACCCAGGAGGATGTCGTTATCAGGAGAAATAAAACTGGCATTCTATGGATCAGAGCATGGAATGTCAGATCCCTTAATTGCACAGGTAGAGCAGAAAATCTAGAAAGGGAAATGGATAGGTTAAAGTTAGATACTGTTGGAATTAGTGAAGTTTGGAGGCAGGAGGAACAAGACTTTTGGTCAGGTGAATACAGGGTTATAAATACAAAATCAAATAGGGGTTTGATAATGAATTAAAAAAAACAGGAGCACAGGTAAGCTACTATGAACAGCATAGTGAACACATTATAGTAGCCAAGATAGACATGAAGCCCATGCTTACCACAGTAGTACAAGTTTATCTGCCATCTAGCTCTGCAGATGACGAAGAGATTGACGAAATGTATGATGAGATAAACGAAATCATTCAGATAATGAGGGGAGATGAAAATTTAATAGTCATGGGGGACTGGAATTTGATAGTAAGAAAAGGAAGAGAAGGAAAAATAGTAGGTGAATATGGAATGGGGAGTAAGGAATGAAAGAGGAAGCTGCCTGGCAGAATTTTGTACAGAGCATAACTCAATCATAGCTAACACTTGGCTTAAGAATCATGCAAGAAGGTTGTATACATGGAAGAGGCCTGGAGATTCTAGAAGGTTTCAGATAGATTATATAATGGTAAAACAGAGGTTTAGGAGCCAAGTTTTAAATTGTAAGACATTTCTAGGGGCAGATGTGGACTCTGGCCACAATTTATTGATTATGAACTGTAGACTAAAACTAAAGAAACTGCAGAAAGGTAGGAATTTAAGGAGATGGGACCTGGATAAAATGAAAGAACCAGAGAGAGCATTAGGGAACAATTGACAAATAAAGGGGAAAGAAATACAGTAGAAGAAGAATGGGTAGCTTTGAGAGATGAAATAGTGAAGGCAGCAGAGGATCAAGTAGGTAAAAAGATGAAGGCTAGTAGAAATCCTTGGGTAACAGAAGAGATAGTGAATTTTATTGATGAAAGGAGAAAATATAAAAATGCAGTAAATGAAGCAGGAAAAAAGAAATACAAATGTCTCAAAAATGAGATCGACAGGAAGTGCAAATTGGCTAATCAGGGATGTCTAGAAGACAAATGTAAGAATGTAAAGGCATATATCACTAGGGGTAATATAGATACTGCCCATAGGAAAATTAACAAGACCTTTGGGGAAAAGAGAGCTAGTTGTATGAATATCGAGAGCTCAGATAGAAATCCAGTTCTAAGCAACGAAGGGAAAGCAGAAGGGTGGAAGGCGTACATAGAGGGTCTATACAAGAACGATATACTGGAGGGCAATATAATAGAATTGGAAGAGGACGTAGATGAAGATGAAATGGGAGATATGGTACTGCATGGCAAGTTTGACAGAGCACTGAAAGACCTAAGTCGAAACAAGGTCCTGGGAGTAGACAACATTCCATTAGAACTACTGATAGCCTTGGGAGAGCCAGCCCTGACAAAACTCCTCCATCTGGTCAGCAAGAGGTATGAGACAGGTGAAATACACTCAGACTTCAAGAAGAATATAATAATTACAATCCCAAAGAAAGCAGGTATTGACAGGTGTGGAAATTATTGAATTATCAGTTTAATAAGTGATGGCTATAAAATACTAACATGATTTCTTTACAGACGAATGTATAAATTGGTAGAAGACGACCTTGCAGAAGATCAGTTTGGATTCTGTAGAAATGTTGGAACACGTGAGGCATAGAAATGTTGGAACACGTGAGGCAATACTGACCCTATGACTTATCTTAGAAGATAGATTAAGGAAAAGCAAACCTACATTTCTAGCATTTGTAGACTTAGAGACAGCTTTTGAGAATATTGACTGGAATACTCTCTTTCAAATTCTGAAGGTGGCAGGGGTAAAATACAGGGAGTGAAAGGCTATTTACAATATATGCAGAAACTAGATGGCAGTTATGAGTTGAGGGTCACTAAAGGGAAGCAGTGATTGAGAAGGGAGTGAGACAGGGTTGTAGCCTATTTCTGATGTTATTCAGTTTGTATATTGAGCAAGCTATAAAGGAAACAAAAGAAAAATTTTGGGAGGAATTAAAATCCATGGAGAAGAAATTAGAACTTCGAGGTTTGCCGATGACATTGTAATTCTGTCAGAGACAGCAAAGGACCTGGAAGAGCAGTTGAATGGAATGGAAAGTGTCTGGAAAGGAAGATACAAGATGAACATCAACAAAAGCAAAACAAGGATAATGGAATGTAATCAAATTAAATCAGGTGATGCTGAGGGAATTAGATTAGGAAATGAGACACTTAAAGTAGTAAAGGAGTTTTGCTATTTGAGGAGCAAAATAACTGATGATGGTCGAAGTAGAGAGGATATAAAATGTAGACTGGCAATGGCAAGGAAAGCATTTCTGAAGAAGAGAAATTTGTTAACATTGAGTATAGATTTAAATGTCAGGAAGTCTTTTCTGAAAGTATTTGTATGGATTCTAGCCATATATAGAAGTGAAACATGGACAATAAATGGTTTAGAGAAGAAGAAAATAGAAGCTTTCGAAATGTGGTGCTACAGAAGAATGCTGGAGATTAGATGGGTAGATCACATAACTAATGAGGAGGTATTGAATAGAATTGGGGTGAAGTGGAAGTTGTGGCACAACTTGACTAAAAGAAGGGAACGGTTGGTAGGACATACTCTGAGGCATCAAGGGATCACCAATTTAGTATTGGAGGGCAGCATGGATGGTACAAATTGTAGAGGGAGACCAAGAGATGAGTACACTAAGCAGCTTCAGAAGGATGTAGGTTGCACTAGGTACATCAATATGAAGAAGCTTTCACAGGATAGGGTAGCATGGAGAGTTGCATCAAGCCAATCTAACAACAACATACGTACACAATTTCTTATCAAATTGGTACTGGCTCCAGGAGGAAGTACCACTTGAAATATGTACAGGTATGTGGTATCAGTATGTTGGGTGCATACCTAAAAATTGGCTTTTGGCTAGGAAAGTGGTCTTTTCTGGTCACTGGATAGGGTTTATAGGTGTCATCAGTCAGCCTGCAGATGCGCTTCATTTGATGCCCATTGACTTTTTTCTCTGGTGTAATGTGAAAAATGAAGTCTATAAACAAATTTTGATAATCCAAAAGGAATTTAAACATCACTTTGACATAGGATGTGAAACATTATTGAAAGAATCTTCAGTTTGTGCCAAAGTTCTGCACCAATCCCTGTAAAAGTGTATTGCAGTAGACAGTAGGCATTTCAAACACTTGGTGCCATAACTGGAGTATTCTGTAAATGTTTATGACTGCTTCTTTTTGTGATTTCCTTTTTGTTTGTGTCACTAATGTTGAAATATTACAATGTAGGTGTGCATTCTGTATTTGCATGTGATATCTTGCAAATGGTAGATGCAGGTGAATATGTAGTATATTACATTTTCCGAGATTTCCAAAAGGCATTCAACGCTGTTTCAAACTGCTGGTTAGTAACCACAATGTGATCAAATGGAGTATCTTCACAAACATGCCCTTGGTTCAGTGCTATTTGTGACCTAACAGAACCCAGTACATTATACTGGAAGATGAATGTTCAACCAAAATTAAACTGACATCAAGTGTACTCCAGGGAATTGTAATAGAACCTGTAATGCTCTTAATGCGATAAAAAATTTCTCATATAAGACCAGCTATATTGTCAGATTGTCACCTGATAAAGTGTCAGATTGTTACCTGATAAAGCTGTTGTAAAAAAATGCAGAAAGACTTTGGCAGAATTTCGACTTCGTGTAATAAATGCCAGCTCTCTTTGACTGTGGAGCTTCATCGTCTTCTTCTTTTTCTTGGCGTTTATCCCATATCTTCAAGGATGTAGCACGTTAAATACTGGATTTGGCAATGTTCATGGCAGAGGGTGGCTGGATGCCCTTCCTGTCTCCCTCCATTCCTTTCCCCCTATGGAATTTGTGTACCCCGACAGCCTGTGTCTAGTGTTATCCCATGGTACAGTGTGTGGACATTTTATAAATATTTGTACATCCTGTAACTGAGGCAAGGTACAGGTACCAGGCCAGTATTCACCTAATCGGATGTGAGGGGAAAACACCTAAAAACTACATCCAGGCTGACTGGCACACCAGCCCTCATTGTTAATCTGCCAGGTGGATTTGATCCAGAGTGTTATACCTCCTCGAATCCTGAAAGCAGCTTGCTAATGTACATGGCTGCCTGGGCAGACCAATCTCTCTGACTGAGAAAATGCAAGACAATACCTATCAAAAAGAGAAATATGACACTGGAAGAAAGATGACACTGTTCTCACAAAGCCTGTTGACCAAATGTAGAGAATAGGTATCTAAGCAAGACTGAGATAATTATTCCATCACTGTATATGTCATCTAGTTACCTTGAGAATAAGAAAAGAGATATTAGGGCACAGAGAGAGGTGTACAAAAAGTTCAGACTAATAAAATGTCTGAAGGCTCTAATCTGATAAAGTTTTTTCTTTCACTCTATATGTGACTGGAAGAGGACAGAAATACACTAATATTGGTGCAAAGTGCATTCTGCAATGGACTCTACTGTGGCTTGTATGGTATAAATGTATATGCAAATGTAAAAGAAGCAAGATAATCTTTATTATGAGTGCTGGAAGATCAGAAATGTCTGAAAATATAAGATAATATAAGATAATTTGTAGTTGGAGTGGCTAATAAGAAGTGTTTTTAGTTTTCTTTACATTTGTTTACTTTGGAAATGTAGACAGATACTTTAAGACAAAGCTTACAATATTTTTTTATTTTTGTTTATTTATTTATTTTTTAATTGCAGTTGTGTAAATTGAAGTTCATCAGGAATAGTGGAAGATGCCGTAACATATCTGCTTCTATTTCATTTTATGCATTTATTTCATTAGCTAACATTAGAGTCCTCAGGCCCTATCTTAAATCTAACCAGACATTTGTAGTATGTCCACAAGCAATATATAATGATGGTGGTGGTGGTGATACTGCATATTAATAATAATGACAATATATGCAGTAATAAATTATGAAATAGGAATGCTGGCCAGTAAAAGTGATACACAACATAGCTTTCAAAAGTGACAATTCCTTCCTTAGGGGAAGGAGAGTCTGACAGGTGGAGAAGGTTAAAAAGGAAGGGCAGGTCACTCAGACTGTAAGATCAGAGGGATCCACCTGTAGTGAGGATGAGGGTAAGCAAAGTGGGCCAGAGTGACTCTTTAACCTTCTCCCACCTGTTCCTCTCTCCTTTCTCCCTGAAGAAGGAACTGTTAGTTCCAAAATTTTAAAAGAGTATCAATTTTATATGTACATAATGTGAAGGACAGACAAGCAGTTTAAAATCAGAGATGGTAAAATAGTCTATATTAAAACTGAGTGAAACCCAAATTTACTGTATGATGACCAGTTTCATACCATGAAGGTACATCTTCAGGTCAAGTAAAACTAATTCTTCATTTGCCACGAAATCCTAGGTACAAGTGCGCATAAAAAACATGTCACTCCTCGGCAAAACCTCATATGAAACAGCAGGTAGGCATCCAAATGTATGATCAGTAATAAATTTCCAAAACATAGTCAAAAGGTGACCATGGACAGCACATGACAGTCCATATATCATAGGATAAAACTATTTTCAAAATCTGCAGGAGAAACAAAGAATTAAAATTCGCATAATCCTTGGAAGTCATCAACATACCAAAATATATTGGCATGCTTCAAATAGAACTACATGTTACAGCACTAACCAGACACTGAATACCTGGGCTTATCTTTTGACTGTGTCTTTGAGATGTAATGATCATGCATGGCTCGGATGGATGCCCATCTGCTGTATCATCCAAGGTTTTACAGAAAGTGACATATTTTTATGCACACTTGTACCTAGAAATTTTTGGCACATTAAGTATTAGTTTTGAATATAATAGAGGGAAATATTCCACGTGGGAAAAATATATCTAAAAACAAAGATGATGTGACTTACCAAACAAAAGTGCTGGCAGGTTGATAGACACACAAACATACACCCAAAATTCTAGCTTTCGCAACCAACGGTTGCTTCTTCAGTTAATAGGAAAGGAGAGGGAAAGACGAAAGGATGTGGGTTTAAAGGGAGAGGGTAAGGAGTCATTCCAATCGTGGGAGCGGAAAGACTTACCTTAGGGGGAAAAAAGGACAGGTGTACACTCGCACACACACACACACACACACACACACACACACACACACACACACACACACACACACACACATATCCATCCGCACATACACAGACACAAGCAGACATTTGTAAAGTCAAAGAGTTTGGGCAGAGATGTCAGTCGAGGCGGAAGTACAGAGGCAAAGAAGATGTTGAAAGACAGGTGAGGTATGAGCGCGGCAACTTGAAATTAGCGGAGGTTGAGGCCTGGCGGATATCGAGAAGAGAGGATATGCTGAAAGGTAAGTTCCCATCTCCGGAGTTCTGACAGGTTGGTGTTAGTGGGAAGTATCCAGATAACTCGGACAGTGTAACACTGTGCCAAGATGTGCTGGCCGTGCACCAAGGCACGTTTAGCCACAGGGTGATCCTCATTACCAACAAACACTGTCTGCCTGTGTCCATTCATGTGAATGGACAGTTTGTTGTTGGTCATTCCTACGTACATAGAAAGCTTCACAGTGTAGGCAGGTCAATTGGTAAATCACATGGGTGCTTTCACACGTGGCTCTGCCTTTGACCGTGCACATCTTCCGGGTTGCAGGACTGGAGTAGGTGGTGGTGGGAGGGTGCATGGGACAGGTTTTACACCAGGGACGGTTACAAGGGTAGGAGCCAGAGGGTAGGGAAGGTGGTTTGGGGATTTCATAGGGATGAACTAAGAGGTTGTACTTTTTTATGTGCCTATAGCAGTTACGTTTATATATGTCTATGGCAGTACTATAGTTCTACAACATGAAGGAAATTCTGGCCAGAAATTATGTGTCATAATTTATGTTTGCTCAATGAAATTTTCCTTAGGTATGAACATCTTAACTTAAGAAAAGATAGTCTTATTAAGATTGTGTTAAGCAATTTCCTCATCACAGCCTTGTAAATGTAACAACATCTGACAGAAACATATGGCAGCAGTACAGAAGTAAATGAAATGAAATGATCGTATGGCATTTATTGACTGGGATATCCCCATCAGGGTTCAGCCACTGTATTGCAAGTCATTTTAGTTGATGACAGTTTGACGACTTGCATGTCAATGATGATGAAAATGATTATGAAGGACACACAACACTCAGTTCCCTGCCAGGAATTGAACCCGGGCCCCCTTGCGTGATAGGCAGTAATGCTACCGCTGCACTACAGAGATGGATAGTACAGAAGTAATCAATGTGGAGGAGAAGCTGCCTGCTCAGGGGAAGAAAGAAATAATAGGGAAAGATTAGCTGATGAGATGGAAAGAAAAATATAAAATTAGAGAGGGACAAGAGAAACGTGAACAATTTACACTGTGACAAAGATACAGGTTCCCTGTTGGGCAGAAAGAAAATAGCTTAAATGTCCTGAGAAGGAAGCTGTACCAAAGATAACAAATAAAGTTTTAGTCTCCTCTTAAATGTAGAATGGTTTTGGATAAGACACAGATTACAGGATAATTCGTTTCACAATTGTATGAAGTGGAGTGTCTCTATATAGAGGATGATTATAACAGCAGTGTAAAGTGCACATGCCCATGGACAAAGAGCAAAAATTGGGGTAGACTGAAGGAGGGACAAAATACATTCATGTTGAACTGAAAGGAGGTGAGAGCAACTAGTATGTTGACATGCAAGAACAAGCTGAGGGTTAGGCTAGTGTCTGAAACTTTCTTGCATATATGTATGACCCTGGATGATGCCAAATGTTGAGCAATGTAGGGAGTTCAGCCAATCCTGGATGGGTTCAAGTTTGATAGACCAGGACTCATGAGCTACTTGTATAGGTTGATCTTAGTTACCTGGATCAAAATAATGTTAAAAATCCCCCCCCTTCCCCCTCCCTTCCCCCCTCCCCCCCCCCTGCCACCCCCCCCCTCTCTCTCTCTCTCTCTCTCTCTCTCTCTCTCTCTCTCTCTCTCTCTCTCTCTCCCTCTCTGTATGTGTGTGTATGTGTTTTTCTAAAAGAGTGAGATGGGGAAAGAAGGGGGGGGGGGGGGGGGGGGGGGGGGGAGAGAGAGAGAGAGAGAGAGAGAGAGAGAGAGAGAGAGAGAGAGAGAGAGAGATATCAACCACAGCATGAGAAACATACCAGGGACAAAAAAGGTGTATTAGATTGAGTATTCATTGACTTAACAACTTCTGAACCACATTCCAAGCCTCATTTTCATTTAAGTTACTGTACTAACCAAAGACTTGTTTGGAAAAACTTCTTTTTCTCATATAAACCAACAGGAATTTTATAAAACCTTTTAATAATAGTATCCTCCCTCTCCTAGCAACTTGAATGAACTGTGATTATTAATGCCATAACATTTGAATGGCTAGTCCTTCTGTGAAGTTAACTTACAATAACATAACAAAATCCACTCATCTGAATGTGTATCTTATTGATCAATGAGAAAAATAAAATTTTGTGGTTTTGGGGAAGAAAGTGATGAGCCTTGGAGGTATCTTAACATCAGACTCTCATAACAGAAGCCTTCAGTTACTAATACATCATCATATTCCAAAATGAAAGAATGTTTTGGGACTATCCAATTTAAGAAGGTTGCAGAATCTCTTAAAACATAAGTAGTTGTGTGATGCAGGAACATTAAGGAAATAAATTCCAATGTGTTAGACAAAAAGGCTGTCAGAGCTTTTAAGCTATTGCAAAATAGAAGATTCATGATAGTATTTTAGTTGTTTCATTTTGCCATTTGTGCACATATTAAAGTAGAATTTTTCAATGATGGTACCTTTTAAAAGCATTCAGCCAATTTCCTTCCCTCCCCCATCCAATATGAGCTTAATGACCTCATCACTGATGGCATGTCATAGCCTAACCTTCATCCCTCCTGCAAGCAGCAGCTGCTGCAACCTGGGCCAAGTATGAGCGTTGACCCTCAAGGCCAAATCCTGTTGATAATACCTATCAAAAGCTTAAAACCATGATGAATTGTGTGTACTCTCCTGTACACTGTGGTGTTGTGCATATCCATTTTCACATGCACCACCTGTCTGTTGAGACAGATATGCTAGCAATGAGTAGATGACACATCAACCAGCACTCACAGCATCACAGATTGTGCAAAGCATCAAGGAGTGGTATACCTCATGCTCACCACATTGCCTAGCAATGGGTCCCCAGGAAGCTGCACAGCAGCAGGCACACCTCTTGGTGACACTTACTGCGGAGATGCCTAGCAATGCACACAATGGGACACACACTGCCGAGTTTTGTTAGTGGTTGTAAAAATAAGGTCATTCATGTGATATCAGACATTTTATGGCTTGCCATGTGATTAGTTTAGGTTCAAGCCATACGATGATGAGAGGGTAAGAAGGCAACATAGTAGTGGACAGAATTTTCCTATATAGTCGGCAGTAGATAAACAAAGGGCTCTAGGTGATTTCATGTATCCAGAAAAATGCTCACCAGGGACTAAAGGTTATGTGCATGAAGCATCGGATTATTGGAGTCTGTGAAACTGAACTGATAATGCACATTGCATTCAAAACCTCGTCCCCTCTATGAACACACCGAACCTTAAAAATATTAGAAATTTATGGACTAGGATTAATTGGTTCAAATGGCTCTGAGCACTATGGGATGTAACATTTGAGGTTATCAGTACCCTAGAACTTAGAACTACTTAAACCTAACTAACCTAAGGACATCACACACGTCTACGCCCAAGGCAGGATTCAAACCTCCGACCTTAGCAGTCGCACGGTTCCAGACTGAAGCGCCTAGAACCGCTCGGCGATTGTGGCTGATTAGGATGTGATTAGTGATGTGATGGACATGGATCATTGAACATTATTATTCTTTGAACAATTTTTTATAATTTGTGTGTTAAAGGTCAATTAACTACATTGATCTGGAAAACAAAGATATCAGTCAAAGTAGACATTGCAAGAAACAATAGTCCAACACATGTAGTCCTAGGCATTATTAATATTTTTCGTTTTAGCATGAGACTTGGCTGTTCCATGCCAGGGTTGATTTCAGAAGTAATGAAATTCTCAAGTTATGTATCACTGCCTACACAACACCAAATATTTGCTTACTCAGAATTAAGAGTGGATTATTATCATCAGCGAAAAAGTGACCACTGTAACTCGCAAATGAAATTCTTTCTTTTGAATAGGTAATTTTTTTGTTTTTGTTTTTAGGAATTTGTAGTAAGTTGTTACATGTGACATATGTCCTGGGCCATTTTGTCCTGTCTATTCCTATGTAACATTTATTTGGAGCAGATTAGTTGGAGGAATGTACTACCATTTCCATAACACCATTCAGAACAGTCATTATGATGACATTTGATTCTTTATAATTAATATTCAACAGCCACTGGAATATGTTGTGCAGTCCTCATAAAAATATGTAAAACTTGTAACTTACATAATAAATACAAATTCACATTACCATGAGTGGGTGCACATTTGTGTTTCTTGTTAACTGTGTGTGAGCACTCATGTTGGACACCACTGTAATTTTCTGAGTGTCCAAAGGTTTTGAATTGCAATGTGTAGTCCAGAGTTGGAGCACTCATCAGCCTTGGAGGATCCGGTGAAACAGCAAATGTTGCGTATGGGCTCATCTCATATATTTCTGAAAGAGAAAAACTTGTCATTTACATAGTGACTTACTCTTCAAAAATGGTATGCAATAAACTGATATTAGAAAAAAGGGGTGGGGGCAGGTAATTGAACTGAGGTAAAAAACATAGACTTTTCATTCAGTCATTAAAAAAGTAAATAACTCTTCAATAATTTTCCAATTGTTTGGAGACACACCAATCATAACAGAGAAGGTTACAGTCCATATTCAGAATTCAGGTCCATCTAATTCCTTGTGCATTTCTATTAATGTGGAACCTTTATGTACATATCTTCATTTCACTGCCTTCCCTGACTTACTACACATTTTCATTTCTTTGCCCTCTCTTCATTTTTATATATTCTATTGAATATCTATCATGCTGACTCTTTAAACGTGCAATGTATCAGCTGCTTTGTAGAAATAACAAACTTTGTCCGCGGAAAAAATAGTGGCTTGCTAATCATTTACTTGAGTGTTTATTACCCTTAATTCAAGGTTTCAGTTTATTTACTATTATTCCTCTTGCAAAAAAAAAGAAAAATTCTCAGTGCACAATGCCATAAAAAATCCAAAGCATGGGGAGGAAGTCAACAGCACAAGTGACAAAAATAAAAACAAACAATTGTATTGTGTCAACATCTACAAATAAAAGTGTCACAAAAATGAAACTGGAATAAAGAAAAACAGAAGGAAACAATGAATCAGTTCAGCATTGCATATTCTCATTACCAGGTTTCAGCAGAAAATTACAAAACAATATCTGACAGAAGCAGTAGGCTTCATAAAAAGATGTTTTTCATAAAGAAGAGGCCCTCTATTTCGAAAACTTATTAGTCTATCACTAAACGACAGAAATTTTATGCAAGAAACAAAATTGATTTTTTAACTTAATTTCCTTTTATATCATTTCACTTCAGCCATCATTTTTGCAATGAGTAATTGTTTCACTGAAGTCCACTTTTGTAAATTATGCAAAATACTTGTGTACAGGACATTAAAATGTTTCCAGTTATATTTGAAAAATATGGAAATATTCCGAAGTCAGAGGATACAAATACAGTAAACATGGGTGACATTACAACAATTTACACTTAAAATCCGCAGTATTCCCACAGCTGAAACATCTTTGTGGACAGATGTATTTTCCCAATAAAAGGTGTCATTAACACACATCTCATTTATCCTCATGTATTTTTCATTTCACTAGTCCAAAAGACTTGCATTGTATTTTCAAGTTATAAGAAATATTCCTTTTGCATACCATCTGGAGATGAAACTGACAGTAACTTGTTTCTATGAGCTGCTTTTATTCCAGCTACAATGTTAAGAAGTTCAATTTTGCATTTAGTTTTGTATAACATGCAACAAATATGCCACACAACTTAAAAAAAATTCTCTTAATTAAATCTTCATGCAGGATGTACTGTACTCTTTCTTCTGACAGATCTACACTGGCATGACAAAAAAGTCTTGGGATAGATATATGCAGATGGTGGTAGCATTGTGAACACAAATTATAAAAGGTTAGCGTATTGGTGAACCTGTCATTTATACTCAGGTGATTCATGTAAACAGGTTTCCAACATTATTATGGCCACACTGTGGGAATTAACAAACTTTAATTGCGGAATTGTAATTGGAGGTAGATGTGTGGGACATTACATTACAGAAATTGTTAGAAAATTCAATATTCTGAGATTCATAATGACTAGAGAGTTTTGGGAATACCAAATTCTAGGCATTACTTCACACCACAGACAACACAGTGGCTGACGGCCTTTATGTAGTGACAGAACAGCAATGTTGTCAGTGCTAATTGACAAACAACATTGCTTGAAGTAATTGCAAAAATCAATGCGGGATGTTTGACAAACATATCCATTGGGACAGTGTGGTGAAATTTGGCTATGGCCATGGCGACAGATGACCGACATGAGTGTCCTTGCTAACAGCGCAACATCACCTGCAGTGCCTCTCATGGGCACGTGACCATAGTGGTTGGACCCTATGCGACTGGAAAATTGCGGCCTGGTCAGATGAGTCTTGATTTCAGTTAGTAAAGAGTTGATGGTCGGATCAAGTGTGGTTCCCACCCCACAAAACCATTGACCCAAGTTGTCAATAAGGCACTGTACAAGCTGGTGATAGCTGCATTATGGTGTGGGCTGTGTTTACATGGAATGAACTGGGTCCTCTGGTCCAACTGAAAAGATCATTGATTGGAAATTGTTATATTCAGCTACTTGGAGACTATTTGCTGCAGCCATTCATGGACTTCATGTTCCCAAACAATAATGGAATTTTATGGATGACAATGGACCATGACACTGGGCAACAGCTGCTAGCGATCGGTTTGAAGAACATTCTATGGAATTCAAGTGAATTGTTTTGTCACCTAGGTTGCCCTACATGAATCCCATCAAACATTTATGGGGCATAATTGAAAGGTCAGTTTGTGCACAAAATCCTGCATTGGCAACACTTTTGCAATTATGGATGGTTACAGAGATAACCACGAAAACTGTTCAAAGTGTTACTTTCTTAGATAAAAAAAAAAAAAAATGATGTCTTGTGTCATAACGAGTGTACAACTGATCGTGACATTGTAAAAACCTGCAATCCGGACACCAACAGTAAACTTGGAAACAGTGATAAGGGCAAACACGTATCATTAAGGAAAAAGTGTGGTATTCTCTTGCTTGCCGACAGCCACGGCAGAAAGCTATCAAGCATGCTCCGAGAGAAAAATCGAGAAACTGAAGTGACTAGCATAGTGAAACCCGGTGCAGGAACACACCATGTCGTAGAAACTGATCTTCAGATAAACACAATACAGGATAATGGCTTTATAGTACGTATAGCGAGTTTGAATGACATAGCTAAAAATGAAGCCGATGCCTGCATTAAAATGCTACAGAACTTTCTAGAAGTGAATATATCTAGGAACACAATAGCAGCCACTGTGCCTCATAGACATGACCTAATTTACAGATCGTGTGTTAATAAAGAAATTAGGAAAACTAACATCAAAATTAAGAAATTGTGTGCAGAATACGCAAAGTGCGATGTACTGGATGTAAGTAAACTACATCGAAACCTACACACCAAACACGGAATGCACCTTAATTATGGCGGAAAAAGTGTTATCTGCGATCACATCAGTGAAATAATTAAAGAAAGACTATTACGAAATAGATCTGTCTATCGGCTTCCTGAAAGACTTACAGGCAAAAATGAGGAAAGCAAATTCGAGAAGAACGAAGAAAGCAGGAAAGAGGAGGCATCAGAAGATCCACAAAGGACTGCAGTAGCTGCATCTGTAAGAGTTAATTTAAGAACAAGGTAGAATATTCCCAAAAAGCAGGATTTTTTCTATCCACCTCTGAGAAAAGAAAAAGCTTAGCACCACCAAACAAGTTAAAGATATCATAATCAAACAAGTTAAAGATACAATATAAAACTTGCAAAGGACTCCATCAGCAAATTGTAGTAAATAAGGTAAAGTCTGAACCTCCTCACCAATGCGTAAAAAAATTAAACAAAAAAATTCTTGATCTAAAAGTATACATCCATAATGTACAAGGGCTCAAAACCAAACTTAATGAATTAGAAATTTTGTTATCGAGTGCAAGTGATCTGTCAGATACACAGATATTATCTTTTAATGAACATTTCATGAGGTCTTTTGAAATACACTCCTGGAAATTGAAATAAGAACACCGTGAATTCATTGTCCCAGGAAGGGGAAACTTTATTGACACATTCCTGGGGTCAGATACATCACATGATCACACTGACAGAACCACAGGCACATAGACACAGGCAACAGAGCATGCACAATGTTGGCACTAGTACAGTGTATATCCACCTTTCGCAGCAATGCAGGCTGCTATTCTCCCATGAGACAATCGTAGAGATGCTGGATGAAGTCCTGTGGAACGGCTTGCCATGCCATTTCCACCTGGCACCTCAGTTGGACCAGCGTTCGTGCTGGACGTGCAGACCGCATGAGACGATGCTTCATCCAGTCCCAAACATGCTCAATGGGGGACAGATCCGGAGATCTTGCTGGCCAGGGTAGTTGACTTACACCTTCTAGAGCACGTTGGGTGGCACGGGATACATGCGGACGTGCATTGTCCTGTTGGAACAGCAAGTTCCCTTGCCGGTCTAGGAATGGTAGAACGATGGGTTCGATGACGTTTTGGATGTACCGTGCACTATTCAGTGTCCCCTCGATGATCACCAGAGGTGTACGGCCAGTGTAGGAGATCGCTCCCCACACCATGATGCCGGGTGTTGGCCCTGTGTGCCTCGGTCTTATGCAGTCCTGATTGTGGCACTCACCTGCATGGCGCCAAACACGTATCCGACCATCATTGGCACCAAGGCAGAAGCGACTCTCATCGCTGAAGACGACACGTCTCCATTCGTCCCTCCATTCACGCCTGTCGCGACACCACTGGAGGCGGGCTGCATGATGTTGGGGCGTGAGCGGAAGATGGCCTAACGGTGTGCGGGACCGTAGCCTAGCTTCATGGAGACGGTTGCGAATGGTCCTCGCCGATACCCCAGGAGCAACAGTGTCCCTAATTTGCTGGGAAGTGGCGGTGCAGTCCCCTACGGCACTGCGTAGGATCCTGCGGTCTTGGCGTCCATCCGTGCATCGCTGCGGTCCGGTCCCAGGTCGACAGGCACGTGCACCTTCCGCCGACCACTGGCAACAACATCGATGTACTGTGGAGACCTCACGCCCCACGTGTTGAGCAACTCGGCGGTACGTCCACCCGGTCTCCTGCATGCCCACTATATGCCCTCACTCAAAGTCCGTCAACTGCACATACGGTTTACGTCCACGCTGTCGCGGCATGCTACCAGTGTTAAAGACTGCGATGGAGCTCCGTATGCCACGCAAACTGGCTGACACTGACGGCAGTGGTGCACAAATGCTGCACAGCTAGCGCCATTCGACGGCCAACACCGCAGTTCCTGGTGTGTCCGCTGTGCCGTGCGTGTGATCATTGCTTGTACAGCCCTCTCGCAGTGTCCGGAGCAAGTATGGTGGGTCTAACACACCGGTGTCAATGTGTTCTTTTTTCCATTTCCAGGAGTGTAGAAAGTGTTGTGATACCAAATTTTAAACTCGTGGGACACTTCTCAAGAACATCTTACAAAGGTGGAGGTAGTTGCATATTTGTAAAAGACAACATTACTGCTACACCTTTTGATATTTGCAATTCGTATAGTATTGAAAAAGATATAGAACTGTCAGGTGTAGAGCTTACAGATCTAAATGTTTATATAATAGCACTTTACAAGTCACCCTCTGGTAACATAGTGACTTTCTACAAAAATCTAGCACCAGTAATAGAAAATCTAAGTAAAAGAAAATCATATAGTGTTCTAATATGTGGTGACTATAATATAGATTTTCTCTCAGAAAACTCTAGCCATCTAAGCATTAAAAATCTTATGAAGAGCTACAACCTAGACCTAATGGTTAACACTCCAACCAGGATAACAAATCACAGTACCACTTGTCTGGATCAAGTAGCAAGCAATATAAATTGTACTGTATCCTCCGTCAAACTAGGATTTTCAGACCACAATGCATTAATTATGCAAGTCTGGTTGCAAAATAACAGTCATGAACACAATAAAATCACTGTACAGAGGAGAAACTTCAATAAAACCCAAATGCATACTTTTCTCTGATATATAGAAAATGAAAACTGGCAGAATGTATATGAGGCTCAAACAGCAGACAGCAAATATGAAGCATTCTTGGATATTTTCTGTTATTATTTTAATTGCCACGTTCTTTTACAAACAAAATGTATCAACAGAGATAGAAAACTCTCCAGCTGGATCACTCCAGGAATCATTAGATCATCACAAAGAAAAAAAGAACTTTTTTACATTAGCAAATCCAAAGTAGGCAGTAGTGAAGCATTTAAGTCATACGTTACTCTACATAAAAAGATATTAAGGAATGTAGTAAATGCAGCCAAAAAGCTACAGAATGATAACTACCTCAAATTGTCATCAAATAAGAGCAAAAGCATGTGGCAACTTATTAATATGAATACTAATAGAGGAAAACAACTACAAAGTGATATTAGCTTAAAAATAAAAGGGAAAATTACTCTCCAGTGGGAAAGAAATAGCAGAGGAATTCAATAGCTACTTTACAGAAACAGTAGAAAACCTGGCTAACCATCTTAAAAATAGCTGTCCCTTACAACTAGAACCAAACTTATGCTCTGAGACTCTATTTTTAAGGCCTACATCTGAAATTGAAATAGAAAGGACACTTCATAGCAAAATTTTAAAAAAATCATCTGCTGGACAAGATCAAATTCCATGCTTCCTCCTTCATAATTGCAGTAACTTTATCAGTAAACCCCTAGCCCACATAATAAACTTATCATTCCTGAATGGTGCATTTCCTGGTATGCTCAAAATTGCAAATATTGTACCTGTCCACAAAAAAGGAAGCAAAGAGGATCCCAGTAATTATCGACCAATTGCACTGCTTTCAACTTTTAGTAAAGTATTTGAATACATAATGGCCACCAGAATCATGTCCTTTCTAGACAAAGAAAATATCCTGTCACCTGCTCAGTTCGGCTTCCAAAGTAAGAAAGCTATAATTGATACAATACAAGAATTTCTAGATCATGCACTGGAGCTTGTGGACAAAAAACTCCCAGCCATAGGTATCTTCCTAGATCTAACAAAGGCATTCGACATGGTTAATCATAGTATACTTTTGCAAAAGAAGCATTCCTATGGAATAAGAGGAAATGCCTATGACTGGTTTTAAAGCTATCTGGAAGATCGACAGCAGTATGTCGAGTTAAATGAAACTAAGCTCTCAGGTATAGCTAGCACTGCACATTCCTCCATACATACCATAAAGCAAGGCGTTCCCCAAGGTTCCATCCTGGGCCCCTTGCTGTTCTTACTTTACGTAAATGACCTTCCTCACAGCCTACCAGACACAAAAACTCTTTTGTTTGGTGATGACACCTCTATACTCATATCTGCGCCTGAACAATTTCTCCAATCTAATATAGATAGGACCACAGATCAAATAAGTCAATGGCTTCAAAGTAACAGGCTGCTGTTTAATGCAAAAAAAGTCAATTGGAATAACCTTCCACACTGCCCAAAACAGAAATCCATTACTACCAACTATACCACTGGAAAAAAGTAATGTTAAACTAGAAAATGAAATAAAATTTTTGGGGGTCACTATTACTAATACGCTCACATGGAAAAGGCACATTGACGTTACCAGCACAAAACTTAGTAAAGTATGCTTCATGATTAGATCAATAAGGAACGTCACTAGCACAAGCACCCTAACCACAATGTACCATGCACTCTTTCACTCTGTACTTAACTAGGGAATTATCTTCTGGGGCCAAAATTCTGAATCAATTAAGATATTCGAACTGCAAAAGAAGATAGTCAGAACAATTATGTTCAAAAAACAAAGAGACACTTGTAAACCATTATTTAAGAAGCTAAATATTTTGCCCCTCCCATGCCAATACATACTAGAATTATTATTCTTTACCAAAAAAAGTATCAACAAAATTAGCAAAAATTACCATGATTATGACACAAGATCAAAAACCTCTCTAAGAATACTTCCCCACTCAACAAAACTGTACAGTGATGGTGTCAAGTGCATAGGAATAAAATTATATTATAGGAATATATATATATATCAAATTCCATTATATATATATATATATATATATATATATATATATATATATATATATATATATATATATATATATATATATATATATATATATAAAACAGAAAGAAACTTCCACATGGGAAAAATATATTAAAAACAAAGATTCCAAGACTTACCAAGCGGGAAAGCGCCGGCAGACAGGCACATGAACAAAACACACACACAGAATTACGAGCTTTCGCAACTGGCAGTTGCTTTGTCAGGAAAGAGGGAAGGAGAGGGAAAAATGAAAGGATGTGGGTTTTAAGGGAGAGGGTAAGGAGTCATTCCAATCCCGGGAGCGGAAAGACTTGCCTTAGGGGAAAAAAAGGACAGGTGTACACTCGCACACACACACACACATATCCATCCGCACATACATAGACACAAGCAGACATGCTTGTATATATAAGAACTCCAAGAAATAAATAAATTCAAACAGGCAGTGAAATCTCTTTTAATAAATGACTGCTTTTATACCATCCAGGAATATTTGGAATTAAAATTGTCTTAGTGCATTATAATGTATCAAAGCTGAATGTTGTTAAGTCAGTTTTGTCACATCATGTAACAATTCCCTGTAAAGCTGTAACTTTAAGTAACATAATTTTGTAGTTAATGTAAAATAATCATTCTTCTGTGTTCTTGTTTACTGTTTTAGACTCCTGTAAACTGTATATTTGTATTGACTTATCCCATATCAGTTGTACAAGCCATTGTACTGATTTGATCTACGGGACAAATAATAAATAAATAAATAAATAAAAATAAAGCATGGCTCAATATTTCTGCAGGGTAGTTCGAATGATTTGTTGAGTCCATGCTGTGTCAAGATGCTCCACTATGTCAGGCAAAAGGAGTTACAACATGATATTATGAGGTATCCCTTGACTTTTGTCACCTCAGTGTATGTCATCAGCTGATTTGTACACCTACACTGTTGGCCTTGTATTACATCATGCACTTTCTAGGAGTTTTTCTCTGTGGATACTGTTTTAGAGACTGTTCAACATGTAGTTCATTCTAAACAGAAGTATAGTTACCTTTGAAAGAGCAAATTCTTTGTAAGTATTTGTAAACATAAATATTATGTGCATTGCATCCACTGGCCCCAGTGGGCCGAACAGTAGTGACTGACTGCCGTATCATTTTCTGCCAGTGTCATCACTGGATGCTGGACACAGGGATGTGGGTCGGCACACCACTCTCCCAGCCATTGTTAGTGACCTGGAGCACTACTACTATTTCAAGTAGCTCCTCAGTCAGCATCATGAGGCTGAGTGCACCCCATTCCAGTCCTCCCACCAAGGAAAATTTCGTGGCAGCACTGGAAATCGAACCCAGGTCTTCCATATGATAGTCAGACAGACTAAACACTCAGCAACAGAGGCAAACCCTTATCAGTAATCACTAAATTAAAATTAATTTCTTCTGGTGGTAAGCAGCCAAAATAATAATAATAATAATAATAATAATACATGGCAAGCACCCGTATCATCTAACACAGCCACACATCGATCAAGATGCATCCAACACATGGCTAAGAAAAGGCAATATATACAGTGAGATGGAAGGATTCATGATTGCAATACAGGATCAAACAATAAACACCAGATATTACAACAAGCATATTATTAAAGATCCCAATACCACAACAGATAAATGCAGACTTTGCAAACAACAAATAGAAACAGTAGATCACATCACAAGCGGATGTACAATACTAGCAAATACAGAATACCCCAGAAGACATGACAATGTAGCAAAAATAATACATCAACAGCTTGCCTTAGAACATAAACTTATAAAACAACACGTTCCCACATACAAGTATGCACCACAAAATGTACTGGAGAATGATGAATACAAATTACATTGGAACAGAACCATTATAACAGATAAAACAACACCACATAACATAACCTGACATCATACTCACCAATAAAAAGAAGAAATTACACAACTAATCGAAATATCCATACCCAATACAACAAATATACAAAAGAAAACAGGAGAAAAAATTGAAAAATACATCCAACTGGCTGAGGAAGTCAAGAATATGTGGCATCAGGATAAAGTTGACATTATACCAATTGTACTATCAACTACAGGAGTCATAACACACAATATGCACCAGTACATCAATGCAATACAGCTACAGCCAAATTTATATATACAACTACAGAAATCCGTAATTATTGATACATGTTCAATTACCCGAAAGTTCCTAAATGCAATATAACATATACCGTACAGTTAAAAGGAAGTCACGCTTGATCAAGGTCCGTGTCACTTTCTACTTTAGACCAGACATAATGTCTGAGATAAGAAAGAAATAATAATAATAATAATTATTATTATTGTTATGGTACAGTATTCCACTGTATCAATTTGATTGAAACTCACACTACATGACTAATTTTTAAAAAACCCTGTAAATGAAACCCTTATGCAAATCATGCTCCTGCTTGTCTTGATGAGTATAAACATAAAAGCTAGGAAATCAGAAATCACTACCACACTACACTACACTGTCACTACAGGACAGACACAGAAGATTATACAAAACACTAATAAAGTGTGAGCAGAATATGCTCAAAGAATCTGTTCATAGTAGTCAGAAACCCAAAACCACCAGCAATCAAAGGAATTTCCATGCACCCTGGGAGAAACCAATTTCACGACAACACAAGTAGACAGCCTGTGAATACAGCACAACGGAAACAATACAATGTCACACCCCTATAAGAAGGTAAGAAATATCCTTACTGATAAAGGCAAAAAATTAAAAAGGTTTTAGGGCCAGACAGCAAATATACAGAACACCTCAAAGAATCCTATCTCGTGATAGAAGACTGCTGAATGAAACTATTCAACAATTGCAGGAGCACAGGGAAAATACCACAACGGAGAACATCAATGATGAATGGGCCCATACAGAGGCATAGCCCTTGAAAAAACATCTTTCAAATTTTTCTTGGAAATCTTAACCAGCAGGCTTAACACTGAAGTAGATGTCCATTACTTGGTGGTGCACACCAAATAACAAAAGTACAGGGTGTCCTTTACAAACCTTCCACACTTCAAAGGCCTGCGAAAAAAATAAAAATAAAAGAATTATAGTACATATGATAATGAAATTGCACCATATGCTGCAGCATCTCAAAGAATTTGTAGCCCCCTGTTAGACATGCCATCTGTTATTGCCACAGTGCAGCATGATTGCATGAATTGAAAATGGCAGCTCCACAGCAACCAGTAGAGTGATTTGCAGAGACAAAATAGCCGATCAAGGTGCACAGAAATTATTGTAGGTTGCATGGATGTGATTCACCTTACGTGAAAACAATTAAGGAATGGTATCATGAGTTACTGGCAAATGGAAGTGTTCTGAAACATTCAGGCAGTGCATGTTGCAGTGTTTTGGAGGAGATAGTTGAGAACATCAGACAAGTGTTTCCAAGAAGCCCATGTAATTCAAGTCAGCAGGCATTAGGCAACTTAATGTACCATGAGTAAAACTGCATTGTGTAGAACACCACGAGCTTCATTTGCAAGCTTAGAAACTGCAAATTCTGCAACATTTAATTACAAACGTGCTGACAACAGTTTGCTATGGATATGCTGCAGCATATTGACATGAATGCCGGCTTCTTGGAAAGATATACTGACATACTGCCAAGTGGAGATCCTATAAATCTGGTGTAACTGGATCTCCACTTGGCAGTATACCATTCTTCGGCCTTCACATATGCTGTATTGGCTTAATCAAACAATGAAGGGAAAAAAAAGTTGATGAAATTTATAAGGATCAGTCAAACAAATATGAGACAATTGGAAAAAATAAGTAAATTGTTTATTATTTCAAAAGTAATTGCCACAACTGTTGGTATATTTATCCCACTGTGAGACAAGGTGGTCAGTGCCTTCATGGAAAAATGTGTCCAGTTGCTTATGAATGTTGCTAGGCATATACCTCTTCATCCAATGAATGTCTTTCTTCAGGGCTCAACAAACATGGTTGTTGCTTTGAGAGAGATCAAGACTGTGTGGTGGATGTGTAAGGGCTTCTCAAGAAACTTCTGCAGCATAGTCGAAATAACCTTGGCAACATGTGAGCTCCCCCCATTCAATTTCCTTATTTTTGGAGTCCTGAAGAAGAACCTTTACGGCTGTTGATATGCTTTGGACAAAGGTGTGTGCCTCTGGGTACAACCACAAACTTTTTTTTATGAAGGCATTGACCACATTGTCTCACAGCAGGACAGATGTATTAAAAGTTATGGTGATTATTTTTAAAATAATGAATGGTTGGTTTACTTTTTCCCACCTGACTTGATTTAATTTGACTACCCCTTATAAATGTGTTCCAACATCATTACAACTTTTTGCTTTGTCCTCAGGATTTTAACCTCTATCAGCAGTGAATAGTATTAAAAAAATGCTTAAATTGGTGCAGCTGGAAATCAAGTTTTATACTTAAAAAAACATCACAACAAAAAACTCAAAGAACAGTGGTGAAAACCACTGTTTAAGTAGTTGAGCTTTGTTATTCTTCCAGGCATACATATCTTGCAATGTAATGTGTATTCAGAGGGCTATGTAATGGACATCTAAAAGCAAACACTGACCACCATCATCATAACATGAACAGGAGATTTAAATACCAAGGAGAATGAGTAGAAACTCATGTACCATAAAACATAGCTATGAGAGCCTGAATAAACAAGATGGACTTAGTAGCGTACAAGTTCACTATGAACACCTACAATAAAGAACTTTCGATCAGTACAAATTAAGACTTTATATCTAGCAGTAAGTCTGAAATTTGCAAGAAGAGAATTATTTAGGAAGTTAGAACTTGATGAGTGAGGGGTTCTAAGGGGGATAGTGGGAACTCAAAGAACAAGAGACAGTCAATACAGGAAATAAGCAAACCAAGAACTGCACATCCAGATCAAGAAGACTCCAGACACCATCAGGAACAGGAGGATTATGTTATTTGGACACATCATTAAATGGGCCAGGAGAAGATGACACATCACAAATTGCAGTCTCTTGTGTGTGGAAAATCAAAGTACACTGAGCCAAGTGGTTCAAATATAGCTGAGAAAAACTCAAATACAGAAAACAGATATTTATAATAATGCACTTTCAAATGAAAAATTGAGGCTGCGATAGGTATCAGAACAGAATTAGCACCATGAAAAAAAGTCAAGAAAATAAAAGTGAAGCAGGTTGCAAAGTATGAGACTGAAAGAACATTGTGTAAGGATAAAAACTAGAAGAGAAGAACTTGTTCCCAATTGATGTAGTCCTTAGGTGGCCAAAATAAAAAGAAGAAAATAACTCAAGCAAAACAACACTCCTCACTGGTCAGAAAATAGAACTGTTGAGCTCTGACACCTTAATTTTGCAGAACTAATGATGCATAGCAACTTTTCACAAGAGTTAAAAGCCAAATAAGCAGTCTCACATCTGAAATCAAGAAATTTCTACTGGAAATTGTTTCTATAGTGTTTATGAGTATCTGGAACACTGATGGAAGAGGCTCACCTGGCACTGTGACCTTTTTACTGTTTGCAAAGAAGGCCAACAGGGTTCCATAATTAATGATAACATTTGTGGTCACTGTCATGTAAATGAATATCATATGATACTCTAATACACATCTGTTATCATATTTAACTGGTATGAAATTATTGTTATTGTGAGTATTAATGTGGAACTGTGTACATAAAATGTATATAAAGGGTGTATCAAAATGATACTGACAAATTTTATGAGGTTGTAGAGACTGTCTCAAGGAACAAATACTGAATAGGAGCCCATGTCTGGAAAAACAATCCAATGATTCCACAGAGTACTAAGGCTATATGGGCCAATATCTATTGCAAGTCTATCACTTTGGCAGCAAACAGGAGTTTTATACACTGATTCACTGCAAACAGAACTTATTGTTATGGTCCTGATGTCATTCAGAACATTAGGTGTTATCAAATATGTCCCTGCTTATAGGAGCAACACTTTATCAACCATTCAGTGCAGTAGGACTGTAAAATCTCTCACTTACTGCTGAAGGGGTGTCCTAGAGACTGACGTTAGTCCCAATAAATTTGATGCTCTGTTGGGTGGCGTTTTCCAACATATATTCATCTCCTCTAATTATTTATCAAGAAACACTCCACAGACACTCTATGTTTGCTAGTATTGTTTTGTAACATACTGTATATTCATCCCCAGACCTGTAGCCAAGTAGGTGATATAATTTTTCTCACAATATTGTAACAGGTTTCTTAGTTACCATTATCGGCACTGAGTCGAGTAGAGATCTGTGTTGCTTACTGTTTCAACTCCAGTCAAGCTATGAGCTAGATATACTGTACTTGTGGCATGTCTTTTTTAGGAGTGCAAACAGTAAGCAACCAATCTTCTTGACTCACATGAGTAAGGCACCTATGGAAGTTGATGAAATATTATGAGAAAGCCAAAGTGCAATCTCAAAAATTTGATCCACAAACTTACCAGAAGATTTTTCTGTGGCTTTATGGTGCCCATCAGATTTGGTTGGTGATGATGAATATATTTGTTGAAAATTCTTCTTATTGTCCATTTCAGCAGCTTCCTTGCTAATGCTTAAGCTCTCAGGTACACCTAGGCTATTTTTCCGTTCTGCACTTTGCAGACAGTGTCTGAAAGATGAAATGAGAAAACTCTGCCTTTACAGAAACATGGAGCATGTATCTGCTGATTAACAGTATTTCCAGTAACTTACTTTCTGTGTATGGCCACATAGAAAAATATCCCTGCAGACAGCATGAGGATACTTGAGCAGACAATAGGTACCATTAAATAAACATCCTCATAGAAGTGTAAGGTACTTTTCAGATTTTTTCTCTCACTCACTGGAGCAACTGTTGCTATTAAAGTGATCAGAAATGCTAGTTGATATTTTCATGAAGATACACTGTAAAATTTATATCCTAGATTATATTAAAAAAGTGCATTGGCTGAGGTTAAATGAAAGATGTGTCACTTACCTCCCAAAACTGTTGTTGTGGCACTTGTGAAATGTGCTGTTGTTGAGCCAGCACTATTGTGAGCTGTAATTCGGAGCTCATACCAAGTGGCTGGCTGAAGATCTCTTATTAAGAAGTTTCTTGAAGGTGCACTATTGTTGATCAAAATCCATTTGGCATTGCTTTTCAAAATTCGATATTCAACAACGAAGTACAAAATTGGGCATCCACCATCTGGCCAAGTTTGCAGATGTAAGGAAAGAGAAGTAGCATTTGATGTGACCATGCTTTTGTAGTTTGGGATCTTTGGTCCTGTAAAGAAGTTTCACTGATTTTCATTAGCTCTGCATTATTTGGTTGCTCATAATATAATAGAAATTTCATCCTTTTCATAAAATTATTAACAGAAATTACAATGAATTAAATTTTTCTTGGGTGTTAAGAGACCTCAGCACAATAAAATCTGACTATGCTGCTTGACACTATTTGTACTTACACTACTTACGTTTAACCTAGTAAATTAGAAGGAAAGTTGATACTTGGATAAAAGCTGTTGCTTCATCAGTTGTATTAAATAGCTTCTGTTTATTTCATGTTGGAAGCTTCTATTTGCATGAATTCATTGATATTTTTACAAGAAAGGCAAATCAGAGGCATATTTACACCACACTACTGTGTGTCATGCATCTTTACAATGAACATTTTTATTTGTCATGTACTTAACAATCGTTTTTCAGTCCCAGATTTTAGATAATCAGATAAGTTGTAGAAAGAGTACTTACTGAGGTCTTTTCCTTTTAATTGGAAGTAATTTGTAATTTCTTGTTTTATGAGACTTGGAATGTTGTTGGAAAAAATTTGCATCAGAGTGCATAACTCAACTCTGAATCCAAGACAAAGATTTTTTTGTCTTGTATTGTAATTGTGAAAAATACAGTTCAGCTAAAACTCATTGTTTGATAAGCAATAAATACCATTATGGAGTAAATGTACTTCACATTGAGTACAACAATTATAGGACCTTTAAGGGTGTGTTTGCAAGATGTGCAGTAGGGTGGCTTTTATCTGGTGCTTTTTAATTTTTTACAATTTTTATTTGTCTACACTTCAGTTATAAAAAATGAGCTTTGTGGAATTTGGGCTCAGTAGGACAAGGGTAACAGGTGCTCCTGTGTCTTCAAACTGGAAAATTCATAAAGATTAAACCATCAATGTTGCAAAATATTATTTCTGCGTGACAAATTCATCTAATAACAAATACAGGCAGTTTTGTTTACTTTAGTCTCCTTAATGGAATGCATTCTCATGTCACACATTGCATAGGTTGTGTGATGTGACATGTGAATGACGGTAGAGTGAGTGAGTGAGTGAGTGAGTGAGAGAGAGAGAGAGAGAGAGAGAGAGAGAGCACTGAGCAGAACCCCAGCAGTCTTCCACTTTTGAAGGAAGGCAACAGTTGTAGCAAGGACAATGTCTTCATTTGTCAGTTTGTTTATGGAAGAAAATGTATTTACTCTGGTATTACTCCCATGTAATAAGTGAAAGCAAACTGTCATCTGTCAAATAAACATTAAAGGTTTTCACCTACAATCTGCAGATGTGTAAATTAACCGTGCATCAAAGTCGCACACTATCTGTACAGGAAGTGATGATTTATTTCAAATTGGCATAAATTCTGACAGAAGCTGAGAAACTGTACCAAAATTAGAAGTTTCATGTGAACAGTGGTGGCAACTACAAAAACAAACTGGAAGGTGATTGGACAGTAATAAGCCAAAAGAAACAAATTTTGATACATCTTGATGACATTATTGATCAATAACAGTGTAAAGGACAGCCGTGGTGTATGGAATTGACTAACAGCTACTTGAGAAAGACAGAAGAGCCTCTGAGAAAACATAGACGATTGGAAGTGGTGAGAGCAAAGCGAACATGAAATTCATCGATTCACTAAATCAATTATTTATGCATTTATCACATGACTGATATAAATGAATACACTTGAAAGTAAAAGAATAGAAAACTCTCAACTCATTAAATGTTGTTAATTTTACTTGTATTTCAGTTGTCTGACTTACTTTCATTCAAAGCTTTCTTACCATTTCCTCTGACTGAATTGCCACATTTTTGGCATCAAGTTCCATTAATGTTGAATTGGAGTTACTTGATTTTGAGATAGTGTCAGGAATATCAAACGAAAATACTGTCACCAAAACTTCCATCATCACAAGTGAAAAAGGAGAGGAGGAAGTCAAGCAGTGATGACTCTCAAATATATTTATTTGTTCCAGGGGCTATCTATTGCACAAGTTGGATGACAAAAGCCATTTATTAGTAGAAAAAAAATTGTGTTCTGTGCTAAATTTGAGTGATCACCTCAAAAAGGAAGCAATTTGTATCTTCCTTGTCAGTGTGTATGTCAAAGGGTGGTTCTCAGCCCCTGCTGCAGTCGAAGCACTTTACACAGAGTTCACCACTCTCTTGAAATTTTATAAATATCAGATTGTTGATTGTGATATATCTCTTGTGGCTCTACACAAACAACAAGATTATTTATGGTTTTGAATTTGTCACCTTGTATTTTATTATCCTAATTTGTCTTGTGATTCAAAACTGTTCATGGTAAAAGCACTGAATCATAAAACGAAACCACCAGCTGGAAATATTAAAAGGGTTTAAGTAGCAATCAATCAAAGCCCTTAAATCTTCAATAATGGGATTGAACAGTTTGTTGAATAAAACAAGACTATTTTGTATTACATTGGATCTAAGTGACAAGTTTCTTAATACAGATAATAATACTCGCTCATACACAAGATTATATGTCACTCGATCTGTTATTTTACAAAAAGTTCATTGTTATCATGTTACAATAGATTTGTTTAGGCAATCAGACTGAAGTTACATATTCTTCCCCAAAATGTACTATAGTCACTACCCAAAATAAAGCAGATTGTAAAGTATTTCTGCTAGGTAACAGGTCACACTAAACTGTACTTACGAGTTATAGCAAGACAAAATTATGGTCACCAGTGCAGTTCAGACATACTTTTTAAAGAGTAAAGAAACTGCAATAATTGAACCTAAAATTTCACTAATTAACTGTCTGCATTAACTATTTCACTGCACTATTGATCCAAATTTTACATATAATATTAATGATATTTGAACATTAAACACAAATTCTGTCTTAGAAACTGGAAAACTAAGACAACAATTTATATTTTGGTATTAAAGCAAACATAGTTCACAGATAACAACACTATGGAATTCTAGAACTATCACAGCTTTTAAGGAAGAGTAGAAAATAGTTACAACTGAGGTATTCCATGTCTAGGAATGGCATTTCTCATCAGCTGTAATGTGATGGACTCTACTACAAATTTTTATTATCCATCAGAATGTCTGTCCCTTCTAACATTGCAGTATGGAAAAAAAATTAAATGCTAATTACTGTCATGCCCCTATAAATGAAGACGATAGCAAGAACTCAGATAAAGTGGAATATTTTTTGGAAACCTTAGATAATGCACTGCCCTCGTCTGGCAAGAGTGCCTGCTGTGGGAAATCTGACAATATCGCAGACCAGTCACAGGAACTTATGTAGCAGGCAAATATGAGGTTGACTAGCACCAGATCCACTCTCAGTTGGTATTACCTGACTTGCCTCAAAAAGTGAATTATGACCATCACTGCTTCTTACCTGGACTGGTATAGCTTTATATTGGATAGTTAGCACATGGATTAGCATGTGGTTTCCAAGGATGCGGTTTCCACCACTGCGTTGTTGTTGTTGTTGTTGTTGTTGTTGTTGTTGTTGTCTTCAGTCGTGAGACGGGTTTGATGCAGCTCTCCATGCTACTCTATCCTGTGCAAGCTTCTACATCTCCCAGTACTTACTGCAACCTACATCCTTCTGAATCTTCTTCCTATGATTTTTACCCTCCCTGCTGCCCTCCAATGCTAAATTTGTGATCCCTTGATGCCTCAAAACATGTCCTACCAACCGGTCCCTTCTTCTTGTCAAGTTGTGATACAAGCTCCTCTTCTCCCCAATTCTATTCAATACCTCCTCATTAGTTATGTGATCTACCCATCTAATCTTCAGCATTCTTCTGTAGCACTCTGAATTTTTCGATTGTTTCCTTTACTGCTTGCTCAATATACAAATTGAATAACATCAGGGACAGGCTACAACCCTGTCTCACTCCCTTCCCAACCACTGCTTCCTTTCATGCCCCTCGACTCTTATAACTGCCACCTGGTTTCTGTACAAATTGTAAATGGTCTTTTGCTCTCTGTATTTTACCCCTACCACCTTTAGAATTTGAAAGAGAGTATTCCAGTCAACGATGTCAAAAGCTTTCTCTAAGTCTACAAATGCTAGAAATGTAGGTTTGCCTTTCCTTAATATATTTTCTAAGATAAGTCGTAAGGGTCAGTATTGCCTTGCGTGTTCCAACATTTCTGTGGAATCCAAACTGATCTTTGCTGAGGTTGGCTTCTACCAGTTTTTCCATTCGTCTATAAAGAATTCGCGTTAGTGTTTTGCAGCTGTGACTTATTAAACTGATATTTCGGTAATTTTCACATCTGTCAACACCTGCTTTCTTTGCGATTGGAATTATTATATTCTTCTTGAAGTCTGAGGGTATTTTGCCTGTCTCATATATCTTGCTCACCAGATGGTAGAGTTTTGTCAGGACTGGCTCTCCCAAGGCCGTCAGTAGTTCTAATGGAATGTTGTCTACTCCTGGAGCCTTGTTTCAACTCAGGTCTTTCAGTGCCTTGTCAAACTCTTCACGCAGTATCGTATCTCTGATTTCATCTTCATCTACATCCTCTTCCATTTCCATAATATTGTCCTCAGGTACATCGCCCTTGTATAGACCCTCTATATACAACTGCGTAACTTCAGTTATGCCTGAGATGCTGAGGTTGGCAGTCATTCGTGCCTGAGGTGAGCCTGCTTATGTGTGTGAATAGTATGTGTCTCTCTTTACGGATGATGGCTGTTGCCAAAAGGTGTATGTAAGTGTCTTGTAATTGTGCCTGTCTGCAGCCTGACATGTCTTCTTTACAGTAAGTAGCAAACATTATTAATATGAGGGTAATCCCAAAAGTAAACTCCTACTTTTTTATAAGTACATAGATCTGTTTATTTCTACAATGATTTACATAAGTTTACAGTTTGAACATTTAGCTATTTTTCTACATAATCACCATTCCTCTTGACGCATTTTTTAGACACTGAGGCAGTTTTTGTATGCCTGTGTCATACCAGCTCACTGCCATGCTGTTCAGAAAGTTATGAACCTCTTCTTTCACCTCGTCGTCGGAGCTGAATCGCTTTCCGGCCAAATGTTCTTTTAACCTTGGGAACAGGTGGGCACCAAGTCAGGACTATAGGGTCGGTGAGTGATTACGTTCCACTGAAACTGTTGCAGGAGAGCAACAGTTTGCCGAGCAAAGTGTGGGCAAGAGTTATCATGGAGAATGTGTACGCTCTTTCTCAACATTCCTCTTCTCTGGTTCTGAATTGTCCATTTGAGTTTTTTTCAGAGTCTTACAGTATCTGTCAGCATTAATTGTGGTCTCAGTGATTCAGCTCTGACGACGAGGTGAAAGAAGAGGTTCATAACTAGCTGAACAGCATGGCGGTGAGCTGGTATGGCATGGGCATACAAAAACTGCCACAGTGTCTACAAAAATGTATCAACAGAGATGGTGACAATGTGGAAAAATAGCTAAATGTTCAAGCTGTAAACTGATGTAAACCATTGTAGAAATAAACTGGTGTATGTGCTTATAAAAAAACAGGAGACATTATTTTTGGGATTACCTTTGTAGATGGAGTACAAAACTGCCACACTTAAAAATCTGCAAACTCTGTTCAGTACAAAATATAGGCAAAAGCATCCAGTTAGGAAATTCTGGGACATGGTGGATAACAACATGAAACTGTGAAGCATGACATATCAGTATCATGGCTGGGTCTGAACATGAACCAAAAAAGGAAAAACCATAAAAATGTTGCAGACAGAACAAAGTAAACAGCATGAACAACAAGTCCTATATAATCATGGACGATGCACGAGGCCAGAAGCAAACAGTTTCTTTAACAGCTAACAGATCTGATAAGGTCCCAACACAGGTATTTGCTCTCACAAGAAAGACACATTGAACTATTCTACATCACTGGCAGATTCCCTCCACACACAATATGTTTCTCTTTCAGGGTGGACTTTCAAGACCACTCTGACTGACCCGAGAAACAAGCACTCTCAAGGAGTACAGATAAAGCTCAGGGAATGATAGCTATCATCTGGTCTAAGAGGTATAAAATTCTGATATGTATTTTGTACAAAAAAAAGTTATGAAAATCTTTCTGCAGTAATTATCTTACAACAAATGTAACCAAAGTTTTATTAGTTATATCTTATAAAATTTGTTTCATTAAATGATAGTAAATCAGACAGTTCACAAAGAATTAATCACTAAACACTAAAATGAATGGTACCATGAACAACTTACTGGTGCCTTTGGTTATAACAGTAACTGTAGGACTTGGATGACTACTTCCCACTTTATTATGTGCTGTGATGTAAACCTGGTATGTGCCACCACAACGCAAATTTTTCAGAATGTGAGAGGTTCTTTCAGCTTCCAAGAGTACTTCTTCCCAACTTCCATGCTCATGTTTGTAGTTCAGCACATAGCCTGGAAACATGCAGTGACATTTAGTTTTAAGACACATCTACCAATTCTATTAAAAGCAGACAGTAAACACCAAGTAATGATACAGTATACTTCCTCAGACATACTTAAGAATTTACTAAAAGGATCATCAGTTTTAAGTAATGTATCCAACATTGTCATTGAATTCTTGGCATGGACACAAACCAAATGCTTTTGGACAAATCTTTTATGCAGGGGGCATAATTCCGCTATACAAAGTTGGCAGTAATGATTATGCAGTTTACCACAAGAGGCAGCCATAAGTGACTACTTCCTACAACTGCTGAGAGCCTGAGGCACATGACCCTTGGATTGGTGCAACTAGTACCACACACCATGTCAACAGGAGGCCACCACCAACAGTCTTCAGCACTCAGGATACAACAATAGGAATATGGAAACGAGAGGCAGTAGATGTATGGGATTGGGATGCAACAGTAGCCACTGGAGCTGGTGAAAGGGAGGGGATCCAGGACAAAGGAAAGGGAGATGAAGGTAGAGGGTGTGGAGTCAGTGGATTAGTGGAAATTGAGGGCAGTGAAGAATGTTTTTCAAGGATAACTCTCATTTACATAGTTCAGAAAAACTGGTGCTTGGTGCAGGAGGGGGTGGGGGGTGGGGGTGGGGGGGGTGGGGGGTGGGGGGGTGGGGGTGGGGGGGGGAGAATCCAGAAGCAACCACTGAACATGAGCATGTTATGCTTCTGAGTATATTCCACCACTGGTGGTCACTCTGCTGTTGGCCACAGTTTGCTTGTGCCCATTCATTCTGATGGATGGCTGGTTAGTAGTCATGCACACATAAAATGCTGTACAGAAATTGCAGCAGAGATGTTATACGACATTGCTGCTTTTACAGGTAGCCCTGTCTCTGATGGGATGCTATTATATAAACACTTTTTGGCCTTCTGCATCAGCATGACTACAACCAAATTATCAATTAGGATGAATGGGCATAGGCAGAGGGTGTACACTGGCAACTCACAATATCCTGTTGCAGAGAATGCTCTACAACATAACATTTGTGACCTCGGCACCTGTTTTACCACATGTGCCATCTGGATTCTTCTCCCAGACACCAGTTTCTCAGAATTCTGCAGGTAGTAACCAGCACTACAACATGACCTTCATTCTCGCCACCCACCTGGCCTTAATTTACATTAATCTGTCTCAGCATATCTTCACTATAACTACTCTTTGCTTCACTCCATTTTAGTTTTCTACATCTTTCATTGTTTTTCATGTCTATTTTTCACCCCCCTCCCTACCTCTGTTGCATACAATGACTTAGCTTTCCACTCTTATTAACTCGTGAACAATGTTTTACTAGTAATCTCTGTCTTGCATATTAACCTGTCTTCCACTTTTAAGCCCTGAGGTTTTCAAATCTCATCTGATGCAGTCCCCAACAATCAGTCTTTCCTTCTCATCCCATACGGTATGTCTCTCCTGACCTGCGGTTCTGGGTGACTTTCTCGAAATCTACCCCTTTTCCTAGAGCTCTCCAGTCCCTTTCCTTCACCGTTCTTTCTTCGCCTTCAACCCTTCCGTCCGAAGGAGCAACTGACTCCGAAAGCTCGCCAGTTACAACAATCTTTTATGTGTGTGTTCTACCACCACTTAATGTGGACAATAGATAGAATTAGGAAGGATGTGGGAGATGTAATAATTGATTCTCCAATGCAAATTCCCCCATGTAATTTTGGAAGTTTTATCTAACTGAACAAGTTTGTGGAAAATAAACTAACTGTATTTCCATAGCTTCTAAGACTGTCACAAATGTTAGGCACAAAACTCTGCCTTAGACCACAGCTCAATAAAAATGATATCAGAAGGATGTAAATACTGGCTACCTGCACATCACCTTTCAAGAAATAATGTTACGTAATATTTTATTTGCAGCATTCATGCACCCTATGAAAAAACTGGTAGATGCAGACCTCGGGGAGGATCAGTTTGGATTCCGTCGAAATGTTGGAACACGTGAGGCAATACTGACCTTACGACTTATCTTAGAAGAAAGATTAAGAAAAGGCAAACCTACGTTTTTAGCATTTGTAGACTTAGAGAAAGCTTTTGACAATGTTGACTGGAATACTCTTTTTCAAATTCTAAAGGTGGCAGGGGTAAAATACAGGGAGCGAAAGGCTATTTATAATTTGTACAGAAACCAGATGGCAGTCATAAGAGTCGAGGGGCATGAAAGGGAAGCAGTGGTTGGGAAAGGAGTGAGACAGGGTTGTAGCCTCTCCCCGATGTTATTCAATCTGTATATTGAGCAAGCAGTAAAGGAAACAAAAGAAAAATTTGGAGTAGGTATTAAAATTCATGGAGACGAAGTAAAAACTTTGAGGTTCGCCGATGACATTGTAATTCTGTCAGAGACGGCAAAGGACTTGGAAGAGCCGTTGAACAGAATGGACAGTGTCTTGAAAGGAGGATATAAGATGAACATTAACAAAAGCAAAACGAGGATAATGGAATGTAGTCAAATTAAATCGGGTGATGCTGAGGGAATTAGATTAGGAAATGAGACACTTAAAGTAGTAAAGGAGTTTTGCTATTTAGGAAGTAAAATAACTGATGATGGTCGAAGTAGAGAGGATATAAAATGTAGACTGGCAATGGCAAGGAAAGCGTTTCTGAAGAAGAGAAATTTGTTAACATCGAATATAGATTTATGTATCAGGAAGTCGTTTCTGAAAGTATTTGTTTGGAGTGTAGCCATGTATGGAAGTGAAACATGGATGATAACTAGTTTGGACAAGAAGAGAATAGAAGCTTTTGAAATGTGGTGCTACAGAAGAATACTGAAGATAAGGTGGATAGATCACGTAACTAATGAGGAAGTATTGAATAGGATTGGGGAGAAGAGAAGTTTGTGGCACAACTTGACTAGAAGAAGGGATCGGTTGGTAGGACATGTTTTGAGGCATCAAGGGATCACAAATTTAGCATTGGAGGGCAGCGTGGAGGGTAAAAATCGTAGAGGGAGACCGAGAGATGAGTACACTAAGCAGATTCAGAAGGATGTAGGTTGCAGTAGGTACTGGGAGATGAAGCAGCTTGCACAGGATAGAGTAGCATGGAGAGCTGCATCAAACCAGTCTCAGGACTGAAGACAACAAAACAACAACAACAATCTTTAAGTATCTCGAAAATGAGGCCATATTTAATAAGCTTCATGATTGATTGAGATGTGGAAATATAAAATGTGGCAAATAATGTACAGTTACAGAGGAACTTCACTTTGGATGTTTAACCTTATAACAAGTGAAAAAAAAAGAAGAAAAAAAAAACCACACACACACACACACACACACACACACACACACACACGCACACACACACACACACACACACACACACACACACACACACACACACACACACACACACACACAGAGTCACCTCAGCCAAACTCAGTTGGACATGATTATTACACTCTTGGTCACTCACACACAAGTAATACACAAAGCCTTAACTGTAAAATAGTCTGTTATATATAAAATATACAGGTAGAGGACCCTTTTTTCATGAAGTTTGTGTTCAATTGATACAAGATCATTACATGGTACAATAGTTAAAGGGCAACCCTGTTCAGGCAGCATATTTTCAAAAGTAAGCTCTATGTTAATTAATGAAACTCATACCGACCTCTATTTACCAAACTGGTACAGTAACTTCACAACACATTTACTTATAAAATTTGTTAATGAAAACAGAAACTTATTGAAATGGAATATCATTCATTCAGAGGAACAGTTTTCATATTGCAGGTATGTTCTTTAGAACTGTTAATATGAGTATGAAGTGATGGATGCAGTGAATAACTTTATTGAAATGATATGCAAATCGCTTGATCAGAGGAGTAAAGTTGCAGGTATCTTCTGTGATATCATGAAAGTATTTGACTCCGTGATCATGACTTGCTTATCTACAAATCAGACAAATATGGGATTAAGACTCACATAATATGTACACAATAAAAAACAAAAGGGAACTTATCACCTCAGATGCAGTGAATTATTGTTGTAAATGGAGTACAGTATCACAAGTGTGCCTGAAGGCTCCATTTAGGGACCAATCCTGTTCCTGTTCTATGTAAATGATGTACCCATAAATATAAATTCCCCATTAGTTTTAATTGAATATGATGATACAGAAAAAAATCCAAGCTCCATCATAAGCTCACTGGATACCTTAGAAAACTGGTTCCAGTTAAATGGGTTGAAACTGAACATTGCAAAAACCTACATCGTACATTTCAAAACCAAACATTCAAAATGTATGGGGCTTAAAATACATTGTTATAAATACAGTGTTAAGGATGTTAATTATATGGCACATGTACCTGAAACTGAACAGAAGGAAAATCAACTTTCTCATAATTGTATTGAGCAAAAGTTTTGGGACACCATGTTTCATTATGGTGATGTAAATGCTAATCATAAAGCAGAATTTGAGATTAGTGAGAATTTTGATGCAGTATGTGACGGAATAGGATATAGTTGTAGGTAAACAGCTAGAATTCTCTGAGATACAGATTTTATTAGCACTTCGCTTCTACACAGATACAAGTCCAGAGGCTAACTGCCGTTAGTGGCTAACATCCTCCCAAAGCCCCCTCCTCAAAGATATCACACTTATACATGGAACAAATATCGATATTTATGGCACTCTATGCCACACATCTTCTAATGATTTCTTCTGTTGGGTTGACAAATGTATTATTGATGTATGTTCATCAGGTGATGACTGTATTGGATGTGAACTAGGTGGAATTTTTTATGTAGATGTGAATGAGGGCTTGAAGGTAACTGATGTTGTTAAGTTTGAGACTGGTGGCTTATTGCAAATGAATGTAGGTGATGTAAGTGATTTTGATGGATTGTATTGTCAGTGATGTTGTTGATGAAGTAATTTTGGAGGAATATGATGATGAGGATGATGATGATGATGAGTGTCAGGTATTTGTGGAATTCAAGAATAATGAAGTTTCAGGGTTATTTGTAAATGATGCTGACAATACAGGTAAGGTAAGTGTGTATGTGATGTTGCAAGTGAGGGTCAAGGAATACCAGTCCAGTCAAAACAGTTTTTCATTACTGTCATGCAAGGTTAAGATCCAAACAGTAAAGGTGAGGTATCTGGAGCCTGCAAAATAAAGGTGAAAACGTTTTGAACTTTGTTTGTTACCAGATTGATGATAACATAGACAAATGTGCATTCTGGAATAAGTTAGCTGTGGTTAGCCAGAATTTGCAAGCCCAACTGGTGGAATGAAGTGAAAGAGGATCTAAGCAGTGAGTGTAATTTTGACAGTAATGTGTTTTGTGTTCCTCCTGTAACAAGTAATGTTGGTTGTGCCATGGAATCTGTTCATTGTGTTAAATCTTTACCTGACAACATGAGTAATCAAAGTAATGTTATGATACCTGTAAAGTTGATAAAGCCTTGTGAAGACAGTATGAATGTAGCACTTGATGAAATTGAAAGTGATCTTTTGCATGAAGTGTCTGACAACAGAAAAGATGATTCAGGTTTTGGGTATCCTTACATTTAAAGTAAGACTGATCAGTGGGATGGTGACTGTTTGACTGATACAGGTAGCCAATTGGTGGTATATCTCAACAATTTAGAGACAAGATCAAGTGTATTAAGAATTTTGTGGAAATGCCAATTGTATGTGTAAAGATAAAAGGAGCTACAGGTAAGCAAAGCAAATTGGAAAGATTTTGGGTATTTTTAAATTTTGGTATAGAAGACAAGACCTTTAAACTGGATGCTTAGTGATCCCTAATCTGTAAGAAAATATAATTGTCAGTATGGATTGGATAGTGGAAGTTGAGGTTTGTTTTCGATGGAGCGCTAAAGAATTGCTTATTTTGGAACCTAAAGATAATACTTATGTGGAAACTAATTTCTGTATTTTAAACTGTGGGAAAAGTTGTAACTATTTGCAAAACATTGTGAATGAAGGTGAGTACCACATGTTTGATGATGATATAAATTTTGATGAGACTGAGGATCAGGATTTTGAAAGTGTAGTACACTCTAAAGTGACAGAAGCTACAAGTTAATCACCCACAAAAGGAACATTTTAGGAATTTGTTACTGGAGTTTATAAATATATTCAGTGAAAGACCAGGGAAAGTGAAAGGCTATCAGTACATTCTTTACATTAGAGATCAACAACCTTTCTTTCTCAAGCCATACAATATACCATTTTCAAAAAGGAAAGATGTTGAGAAAGAAATTCAGAAAAAGGAAACATGGGAGTAATTGAGGGAAGTAGGAGTGCTTGAAATAATCCTTTGGTTGTGGTAAGTAAGAGAAATGGTAGATTGATAATTGTTTTGTACTCTAGACATCTTAATAAGTTCCTTATCAGAGAGAATGACCATTCTGAGAACACAAGGTAGGAGATGAGATACTGGCAGAAATAAAGCTGTGAGTACCGGGCGTGAGTCGTGCTTCGGTAGCTCAGATGGTAGAGCACTTGCCCACGAAAGGCAAAGGTCCCGAGTTCAAGCCTCGGTCGGGCACACAGTTTTAATCTGCCAGGAAGTTTCATTTGAAATCTTGTTTAACCACACACCAGATAACTTTATTTCTGAGAATGCTGAGTTTTCACCATGTAAAATTCTGTTACTGCAAGAGAGAGAAGAGCATGTCAGGGAGATGATGATAAAGTAGGGGGATAGGAGAAGGCAGACACATGATGGTAAAGGCAGATGTTCTAAGTTTGAGGTAGGAGATCTTGTATCGATGAAAGCCAAAGAGAAATCTAAAGTGTTGATATCTGAGATAAAGAAATGTTTCAATATTTATAGAGGACCTTTTGAAATTCCTGGCAATCCACATCCTGATTGGTACAAATTTGTGTATCCTAAATCTAAGAAGTTGTTTGGATTACACAATATCACTGAACTGAAAGCTCATAGAATTGATCCATAAGTATCTATTTTTTTTTTCTTTCTCCTTTGTCAGGAATGCATTATGTAAGATGATGTGATTTCTTATGCTCTGTCTTAGCCAATGACTCAGTTTAAATCTATGCCACCCTATATTTGCAGGTTCACACAACTATATAATTCTGTTTTGTAGTAGAAGTGTGCTTTAGAATTTGATAGATACGTGGCGTGTGACTAAATGGGTTGATCATTTTACAGTTTTGAAATGGGACAGTTCTATTAACTATCTAGTAATGAAATTTCTTATTTTTTGATTCTGTTAGTGTTAATTATTATTATTATTATTATTATTATTATTATCATTCCTGTGTCTTCAGCAGAGAATAATTAAATTTATTTGTCATGAACTCTTTTTGGGTAAAGTCATGGGTGTTGTGGTAAATTGAGTGAAGACTCATTTTATTCATGTGTGCTGTAAACCAATATTTCAACAGCTAAAAATCCTGCCACTGCCATGCCTCTATATATTGGAACTAGCTTGTTTTACAGTACAGCACTTGGACGCCCTCGATAGAAATGCAGACCGCCACACACATGACACCAGAAACAAAACACAGTTACAAATTATAGCCAACAACACAAAATTATATGCGAATGGGGTTAAATGTATGGGCATTAAAATATACAACCACCTCCCAACAGACACAAAAACAAGCAGATACCTGAAACTAATGAGAATTGAATTAAAGGAATTGTTACTAAATCACTGTTTCTATTCCATACATGAATTTCTTGGAACAAAATTTTAATTACTTGCAATAAGCTGTATATTCAGTTGTAGATGTTTCTACTTAGTAAGGTAATTTAATTTTTGTATCTTATCTATATTCTGTTTGTATCTCATATACATATTCTGCTATATGAACTATGTACCACAATATTTTAGTTACTTGTAATAAGCTGTATATTCACTTGTAGCTATTTCTACTTGGCAAGATTATTTAATTATTACTCATATTCTGTCTGTATCTCTTATATGTATTCTGCTGCACGACCATCATCTCTCATCACAGACCACCTTTTTTATATTTTGTCTATATATCCTATATATATTCTGCTATGTGAGTTACGTGCCACTACTGTCATCTCTCATCATATACCATCCTAACATAATTTTTCAGATTGACTTGTCCTATATCATGAGGTGCTTTGCTGTAGAAATTGTATGATCTACAGGACCAATAATAAATCAAATCAAATCAAATATTAGGAATAGTATCTTAAAGTTTCATATGTGCAAACCAAACACACATATATGTTAAACACAGAATTCTTATCTCAGTACATTTTGGACTATTGTCCAGACCTCATTCTATAGGCATTTGTTGGATGCTGCATTAGTGCAGACCAACTTGTCTTGCTTACGTACATAGTTTCTTCTAATATGCTAATTGCTAAGTAAATGTTACTTTGAGACATCTTTAGCATATCTTTGTATTTTATCTTACTAGTTCATTTTTTCATTGCATTTAGCTCTGTTTATTAATGTACCATATTTGTAAACACTTTTTAATGCATTCTGATGTGAACCCTGAATACTTATTTTTTCAGTATACATAGACAAAACATATGCCATGTGACGTGAGGAAGCTATTGAACATCATACATAGTACACAAAACAGTGTTTCAGGATATGATGTGAAAGCTAGACAGGAAGTTAACTATCCATTGGAGCATGTGATGAGAAGTCTAGGGAGGAAACTGAAAGATGTGGGTGGATCGAGTCCCTCACTCCTGTGTGGCTGCACCCTTATTGGTCCAGTTGACTTGCAAGAGATCATAGGTGCTGGATAATGTACTCACGCATCTGTCAGCTATATCAGTCTTGTGACTGAAATTTGTAAATTATTAGCCGAGAAATTATCTTACATGAAGAATTTGTGGCACTATTTGTTTGGAAAATAGTCACTGCTATGGAAAGTGTTATTCCATATAAATGTATGTTTTTTCAAATAGGGAGTTAACTTCCCGATACATTATGTAACTTTAAATAGTGCTGTGGAAGGTTGGTGTTCTGTGACTGATGATATATGTTAAACACAGAGGTGTGAAAACTTAAAAAGTTCAAGAGTACATTCTATGAACCATGTTGTAAATAATTATCATAATTTGATCAAATTAGGCAGTCTTAGATTAGTAGTCTTATATTTTTCAGTGCATTTTCTTATCTCAACACTAAATATGTATTTTCTTTTTAATTAGTTGTCAATGAATTTTCTATGCTTCTATGTACATAGGCTAGTTTGTATGAACAATTAGCAAATAGTGTGGAACACATTTATGATTGTGATCATAAATCGAGTATAGACTGTATAACCATATGTATATTTTTCTTATTTCACACACTGATTTTGATCCTCACGTTACTTGATTATGTCATCATTCAAAGTTATTTGTGACTCTGATTACCTGTATTTATTTTGAGTGCTGCATTATTGAATCTCATTTGATCTTGAGTTCATTATTGCATCTCATTTGATCTTGAGTTGTGTGCAAACTCATGCTTAACTCTGTTTTGGGTACACCAGGTCATCGCAACTGTGTGTGTGTGTGCGTGTGTGTGTGTGTGTGTGTGTGTGTGTGTGTGTGTGTGTGTGTGTGTGTGTGAGAGAGAGAGAGAGAGAGAGAGAGAGAGAGAGAGAGAGAGAGAGAAAGAGAGAGAGAGAGAGAGAGAGAGTGTGCAACTATAGATTGAGCCTAGATGCTTCCTCTAATTATTCTTTACATATGATTGAACTTATTGAAATATGATTATGAACTTTATTAATTTTGTTGTGCTGAAACATTTCTGCTGGTGTGCCTGGTGTGGTTTGGATTCATGGGCCAATCCCCACATCTTAAGCATAGGCCCTAATATTTTTCATTGTTTTCTCCTTTCATGAATCAACATATCCTTACATACTCTGGTTTATGTGGCTGACTGATCTCATGCTATACTCCTACTTGTGATTGAATATATTCTTCTGGTCTATATCTGTCGTTCTGAGTTTTTCGAGTTGGCTCACTCGTCGTAGATTTAGGCTCTGAATTTTTTTTTCTTTTTTTATGATTTTGAAGATGTGGGTTTATAGATGTAAACATGCAATTTGAAATTCTAATAATTTACATTGCCTCTGCACTTATTTCTAGAGTTTGGTGTTGTAATAATGTAGTTTTGACTTTGTATCATTTGTCGCAAGTCAGATGTTCAACAGACCTGAAAATCTGAATGTCATTTCCTCATATATCTATAGGTTATGACTTGTATAGTAGATATTTTTCTTACATTTACTGTAATGTGTTATGTATCAGATACTTCTATACATCTGTATTCTATCTTTTGGCTTAATTTTGTACACTGATTGGCAAATCATATAGTAGGTCACAAAATACTGTAAACACGTTGTTTCCATGTTATGTAAGGGGGATATTGTAAAGGGACATCCTCCTGTAGCCTTACTTTTCCTCAGCAGTAGTTGTTGATACCAGTACTATTTTTCGAATTTTGAACAGGTCAGTCAATATTATCTCAGCTGCTTTCCTGAAAAATTTCATTTAGTTTTATACAGAATATGTTATATTTCAAGCTAAAATTTATGAAAAAGAATAACTTTATTTTTGATGTTACAATCAATAAGTACTAGCTCTGAATGTACAGTTACAATTTTTTTGGAAACATTTGAAATTACGAATTATTTGGTACACTAAAAATTTCTATTATTCATTATGCAATCTATTACTGTTTATTATGTTTATTTCTGAATTCATTTATGAAATAATAATTGAAATTGATAGAAATTCATTTGTCAAGAAAAATTGTAAACCCTTTGGAATATGATTATTACCACAGAGTAAAGTAGTAATAAGCATGTCTCTGATGTAATTGGAACATTTTTTTTATTTTGGACGAACACTGTAATTTGATCTTTGTTATTGTGTAAGTTCAAAAGGCTGTATGATACACTAAAATGTGACAAAATGTACTAATGTAAAAACAAATATTCTGCAACAATAATCCTCAAAATTATTTAGATCAATTCAATCAGGAGGTCCCAAAATGTGAGAATTTCATCTTCAAGAATCAGATCTCTAGACAAGAAGAACTGGAGCCAACTCTACAAGAAACGATAAGAATCAAGAATCAAGAATTTAATTCACCGTAGATCATTTTACAATGATATTGGCTTTGTCATACAAGATGTACTAGTACATACAGAATAATAAAATAAACTTCTGTCAATACATTATAGAATACATTTGAAGCATGGCAGTGTACCAAATTAAAAAGGATAGTGTTTAAAAGTTAACGCAACAAGCTATCTCATAATCTAATATAATATGGTATTTTAATGTTTATAGTATAAACTTTGTAATTACACACGATTAACCACAGCACAAAATAATATGTTTAACTACAGACAACTTTTAAATGCTTATATTCTCCTCAGGCATCTCAAAGAATTCTTTAATGTCATAGAATGGATGATCTGACAGCCAGCTGTACCACTTACTTTTAAAAGAATTTGTATCCATAGACTGAACATGAACTGGCAGTTTATTGAACATTTTGAGTGGGTTAACTTTGTGGGAATTTCCTGTTCTCGCTAATCTGTGGCGCGGTATGTCTACATTACCGTTAGCCCTGGTGTTGTGTTCGTGTATTTCCCTTCTGGCAATAAATTCTGAAATATTATTTTTAATATAGAGTACAGACACATAGATGTATAAATTTATAATTGTAAGTATTCTGAGTCTGGAACAAAGAGGACGACAATGCTCCCTATGACCTCTTTTACATATTATACGTATGACGTTTTTGATGTGAGGGGAGTGCCCCCATATAATCAGACCATATGAAATATGTGACTGGAATAGCCCAAAGTATGTCACCCTGAGGTACTCCAAGCTCATTATCTCCCTTAGTTTCAAGAGAAGGTATGCCACCCGAGATATTTCTTCACGTACATGATTGACATGTTCCTCCCAATATAGTTTTTAGTCAATGTGAATACCTAAGAGTTTTACTGACTTATTGCCTACTTCATTTGATGTTCCCACTAAAAGTTGTTGTGTTCTGTCAGGGTTGGCTACAAACCAGTCCAGGGCCTTATCTAGTGTTTCTTTTGTTAGGTTATTCAGATCTGAAATGTTCTGATGTGTGGTAAGTAGTGTTGTATTGTCAGCATAACACACAACAGGGTGAGCTATATTTTTAGGTAAATCATTAATAGTGACAATGAAGAAGAAGGGTCCAAGACTAGACCCTTGTGGTACACCTGTGCTGATTTCCATGATGGAAGAGTTTAAATTTCTGACTGAAACGAATTGTTTTCGGTTACTTAAATAAGAATTTATCACAGATAAAGTGCTCCCTCTCACCCCATAAAACTCTAGTTTCCCCAGTAGTATCTAGTAGTATGTAGTGTGTAGTAGTAAACTAAAATGTTTATTGTAATCTTACTCCTCCTACATCTTCAGAAAAGACCTTGATTATTGTGGATAATAGCTGCAACTAGGAAGGAGGGGGTGTGTACAATCTGAAAGATGATAACTATTCAAATTTCACACAAGTCACATAAGAGTGATGCTAGCAGCACCACTATGAGGATGCAGATCAGGTTTGCTTTGAATCTTGAGTCTGGAAATGGGGAGTTGGTGTGAGTCAAGAATACCTTTAAGGTGACGTAGCTACTGTTATCAACACCTCACTGTGTTTGAACGGGGTTGTGTAATAGCTACAAGAAGCTGGATGTTCCTTCTGTGATACTGAAGTTTTCACAGGAATGTAGCCACTGATATGACAGCGGTGGTCATGAGAATCTGTAATCGCAAGAAGACCAGGCTGTGGAGAGCCATGTGTTATTATTGAGAGGGAAGACCATCATGTTCAGGATATTGCTCTGGCGTATTAGCATCTGCACTAGCAACCTGAGCAGCAGTTGGCTCTATAGTGACACAACGTACTGTTAAAATTGGTTACTTCGAGGACAGCTCTGATCCAGATGCACTGTAGCGTGCATTCCTCTGACTCCAAACCAGCACCGTTCACAACTTCAGTGGTGTCAAGTGAGAGTTCACTGGAGGACAGGGTGGATGTCTGTTGTGCTGCCAGTGATGGCCATGTGTTGGTTAGGAAGAGCCAGCTGAGGGCCTGCAATCAACTTGTCTGTGTGCTAGACACACTGGACCTACAAGTGGAGTTATGGTAGGGTGCAACTTAGTATGACAGCAAGACCACTCTCCTGATTATACCATGCTCCCTGACTGAAAATTTGTAAATCAGCCTGGTGATTTAACCTGTTGTGTTGCCACACATGTACAGCAGTCCAGGGGTATTTTCCAATGGATAATGCTCACCCTCATACTGCTGTTGTAACCCAACATGATCTGCAGAGTGTCAACATGTTGCCTTGGCCAGCTTGATCACCAGATCTGTCTCGAATTGAGCACGTATGGGACATCATCAGACAACAACCACAGTGTCACTCACAGACATCATCAACTGTCCCTGTATAACTGATCAAGAGCAACGGGTATAGAACTCCATCCCACAAACTGACGCTCGGCAGCTGTTCAACACAATGCATTCATGTTTGCATACGTGCAATCAACATTTTGGCAATTACATCGATTGTTAATGTACCAGCATTTCACATTTGCAGTGACTTATCTCATGCTTACATTAACCTGTGATCTTGCTATGTTGTTCACTTAAATATGTTTTGTAGACAAATGTATCCCCAAAATTTTATAATTCTCTGATAATCATATTTGGTGTAGCAATTTTTTCTGTCAGTGTATTTTGAAACAAAAATGTAGCAGTGTCAAGCAAAGTTTAAATTCAGAACTCCCAAACATCAGGAAACAAATCCACAGTGATGCTATGGCACAATCAGCCATGCCTCCTGGAGCCTCATTAACAAACTGTAAAGCACATAGAAATACAAAAAAGGGAAGCAACAAATAAGAGACAGTAAGGTCAACTTATAAAAGTAAAAAAACCTATTTGTAACATTCTTAACTAGCATTTTATCTCACCAACTGGCAACATAATTCATAATTCCTAACAGAGGTCCAATTTGTAACTTAGTACACAGCAAGGGATTGAATCTGAGGAAGAAAAATAATGACATATAAGCAAAACACTTACACTCAACTGGTTTGGAAGGTCTTTCTAATACAGTAATTAAAAATGTATTCATTATGGTTCAATCTACTGCACCAATTGTAGCATCAGATACGGGTTGTTCCCCAGCAGTCTGAAAAGGAGCACTGAGACTAATACATAAAGGGGGATCAAAGGAGAAAGCATCAAACTGAAGGCCAATGTCACTGAGTCCCACATTTAGGAATATTCTTGATTCAGTGATGCTGGAAAGCTTAGAGTCATTTTTCATTAAAAGTAATCTCCACACAGAAATACAAAGCGGATTTCAAAAAGATTGCAACACCACAGAACTGTCAAAGAATTTTTGTATAATGTCCATAGCTGTCTAGATGTAGGGAAGAATATTGTGGGCATATTTTTAAATCTTACAAAGAAATTTGATCTGGTCAACCAAGCATCATTCTTGAAAAATTTGAGATCATGTAATATCAGACATGCATAACTTGGACATTACTTATTTGTTTATTTGTTCCATGCAATCCAATATTACAGTGTGATACAGATGTTAGACAAAATGTATTAATATTTACAATGGGGTGGATTATGGTTTACCTATAACACAGTGCCACAGTGCTACAGTTTTATATAAGGCTCGCTTTACTGAAAACTTCAAGGGGTACACTTAAACATAACCAGTAAGTTTTCTGTTATAGACTGTTATGGTATTATGTTTGTGAATTTCACTGTTTTTCTTAAGCCTGCATTTGGTTCTCAGTATGTGATTTTAAGAATTTGACAGTTTCAAGAATTTAGGAGCACGGCAGTGTTAAGATCTCCAGCTTCATTTAAATTGGTTTACAAGAGTCTTTGGTTTTGTTTCCATTTTGATCCTCATGGCTCAGGATTCTAAAAGTGCTAAGGGCAGCTGGAGAATTCCCCAAAATATGAGACCATATCTTAGGTGAGTCTGTGTGTATGCTCAGTACACACTTATTACTGTTTTCTGGCTAGTAGATGCTTGCAGCACACTCAGTGCAGCCTTTACTTATTCTAACATTTCTTTATTCAGTATGCTTATAAAGTTTCAGCTGGTCAGATGAAGCACAGGCCCAGGAATTTGAATTTAATGTCAGTTTTTATTGGTTGGTTATTTACCATTACAAGTGGATGTGAGGGGCTTGTGTTTTGTGGAATTTCACTGAAACAGTCTTTTTCAATGTTGACGGTTAATTTGTTGTTTGCAGCCCAGTTGGTGAGATGTTCAGTAGCCAAAGTTACAGCATTCTGTCCTACCTCTATGTTGTTCCCTTTGAGGAGTATAGTTGTGTCATCTGCAAAAATAATTGTTCTGTGAGTGTTGACATTCAGGCTCAAGTCATTGACATACAGGAGGACTAGCATAGCTCCCAGTTCTGAGACCTTAGACACACCTACATTAACCGTTTTATTATGAGAGATGGTTTCAGCTGTTGAGTTGAATTGTTTGTCAGGGTAGTTCATACTGATCTTCTCTGTACGATTACTCAGAAATGATGCATTCCATTTGCTTGTAAGTCCTCTGATACCATACTGTTCAATTTTTATCTCTAATATTTTGTGATCCACTGTGTCAGAAGCCTTTGACATATGAAGAAATATGCCTGTAGCAAGTCTAGAATCATATTAATGCAGTCATGGCCATACGGGAAAGTCCCCACTTCATTGCTGCCTCAGAGATACTGTGTCCCATCACTCTTGCACCAACTATAACACTACATTCAAACTGACTTCAATCTTGATAATGTGCCACTGTAGCAGCAGTAATAAATCTAACAACTGTGCCAGACAGTTGTTGTCTTATATAGCAACTGCTGACTGCAGTGCCATGTTCGGCATGTTTACATATCTCTGTATTTGAATACACATATCTATACCAGTTTATTTGGTGCTTCAGTGAATTCCTCCTTGATTTCACTTTGTCATTATATTTGTCAATGCACTCATCATTGGATACCCTTTTAGCCTGTCTTATCACTCTTTGTAGGATATATATGTTGTTTTTATAGTATTTGAGTAGTTGCAAGTTTGATTAGTTTTGTTTATGTAAGTTAGGGAGTATGCAGGAGGTTTATATAGCTAATGTAACCACATTCTTGTGACCCTCACTTTTCTTTTTCTTTCTTTTTCTTTTTTTGAAGTGCCTCTTTGGGGGATTATGATGATTGTTATTGTTAATGTTATTATTATTAATATTACTACTACTACTACTACTACTACTACTACTACTACTATTAACAGTATGGTGTACATGGTCATTTTACATTCTTATATAAATGGTTAATTACACATTAAAAATGATGGGTCATTGTGTCAAGAAATTTTAGTTGACATCATTGATTGCCTATATCTTTGCCCACTTTTCTTTATTTAGGAGGCAATTTAGTTTGTTTGAGTTAGTCTGGGTGTAATACATTCATAAAATTTTAAGTGGGATGGGGTCTGATGTAACTTTGTTTACACTGACATTTGACATGAAAGTCTGTAGATCACTGAATCCTGCATTCCATACTTGCAGTGTTACACTAAGTTTATTTCTATTTACAAGAACTGGTTGGCAACTTGGTTTGCAGGTTTTATTCTGGTGGACCCATTTACCAGGCCATGCAGATTATTAGATTTTGCAAGACTAAATAATATCCTCATATTTTTATTATGGGTGAGGAAGCCAATGTTAAATCCTTCACATACAAAAACATCGTGTTTTCACTGGCTTGCTTTGCTTAAAAACATGTGCAATTTGTGCACAAATTCATTAAGATAACTGTAAACAATCCACAAATACAAATGATCAAAATGAGGTGAGAAACCTCAACATTCACTCTGACTAAAATAGTAATGCAGCATGTCCCACAGTGATCGATACTGGTACATTTCCTTTTCTTGCATGTACAACCATCTAATACCCATGTGATTACTTTATACTCAGAAAATCTCTCTGCTGTTTTGTGATGGTGATGATAAGGAGATAACACATTTTTAACAAATAGGACATCAGAAGTGATTAAATATTTTAGTAACAAGAGCCTAAAAGTCAGTACCATAAGATCTTGTAAAATCCAAAGTGATAGGAAGAATGATACATACTTGATACTTCTAGTTAGATGAAAGCAGTAACTGCACAATCATAACAAAATTTCTAATGCATATATAGGATCTGTAGTTTTAGGAAACTTTTTTGATCATGTTTATCGGGAAACGCTCTACGTATTTCTGAAGTAATCAGGGGTAAAAATCAAGGAACGTAAGGCTATTTATGATTTGTACAGAAAACCAGAATGCAGCTATTAGGATTGAAGGACATTTAAGGAACCAGTAATTTAAAAAATAAGTCAGACACTTTTGTTGCCCTATCTTCACAATGTTTTCAGTCTGTGCATTGAGCAATCAATAAAGGAAACTAAGGAGAAGTTTGGAAAGCGAATTAAAATTAAGGTTGAAGAAATTAAAACCCTGAGGTTTTTTAATCACATTCTTATTCTGTCAGAGGCAGCAAAAAACGTGGAAGACAAGTTGAATTCAGAGGATTGGACTTGGAAAAAGGTTACACGATGAACATCAACAAAAGAAAAAAGTAGCCAACATTGAGGGAATTTAATTAGAAAATGAGCCACTAAAAGTAGCACATATGTTTTGCTATCTGGGCAGCATAATAAAGGCTGATGGCCAAAGTAAAACGGGTGCAAAATGCACACTTGCAATAACAAGAAATGTGTTTATGTAAAAGAGGAATTAGTTAGCATCAAACATCAGTTTAGGTTTTAGTCTTTTCTAAAGTACTTATATGGAGTACAACTTCCTATGGAAGTGGAACATGGGTAATAAACAGTACAGACAATAGGAGAAGAGAAGCTTTTGAAATGTGGTGTCACAGAAGAGTCCCGAAGATTAATTGGGTAGACAGAGTTACTTTTAACTAATGAAAAAACATTTGTTGAATTGGGAAGGGAAGTGCTTTCTGGCACAAACTGGCTCAAAGTAGGGTTTAGTAAACAGTACACATCCAGAGGAATCAAGGAATACATAATTTGGTAATGGAGGATAGTGTGTAGATTAAAATTGTAGAGGGAGATCAAGGCTTAACTACAATAAGCAGGTTCAGATGGATGTAGGCCACAGCAATTACACAGAAATGAACAGACTTATATAACACTGACTGGCATGGACAGCTGCATCAAACCCATCTTTCGACTGAAGGGCACAACAACTACTCTCTCCCTCTCAGAGAGAGAGAGAGAGAGAGAGAGAGAGAGAGAGAGAGAGAGAGAGAGAGAGAGAGTTAGTTAGATTGTTGCACTCAGAAAATTCATGCATTATGATTGTCCCACAATGCATTGTGAAATAAGTTGCACATACCTTGAAGAGTAGTGCCTCCATCTTTTGGTATCATCCACTTCATTTCAAAACTATTATGATCTGAGTCAACAACTTCAAGTATTGGAGATTCAGGAGGTAGCAGCACAATAATCTGATACATAATTTGATCCTCACCAAACAAGTTCTTTGCTACACATGAGTAGTTTCCTTCATTTCTCTTTTCCAGCTCTGGACAGACAAAAGGAGTCTTATATTATCACAAATTAGATACTTTATACAAGGGTTGTTCCTGGTAACAATGATCTATCCTAGAATATTAAAAATACTAGTAAATGCAATTATAAACTGTTATTTTTATATGTGTGTCAAACTGAACAAATTTTTGCACTGTGCTGAAAACAGCTTTTTATGTGTCATACACTAAATGTAGTGATGTTTGTAATATAATGTTACTGTGGAGATTAATAAAAATTTATGCACATTCATTGTCTTTATTTGTAATTTCATATTTTAATCAGAACAGAGCCCACACAAAAATTAGAAAACTATAAGCAAAGCAGAATACTTACTTGCAATTTTGAGTGAGTCCTGCAATATAGTAAATCCTGGACTAGATTTCATGGTTTTCTTCTTATAAAGCCAACGGATGCTTGGAGTAGGATTTCCAACAGCAATGCAGTGCAGAACAGCATTCATCTTCAATGGAATATATAACACCTGAGAAAAGGATGCAATACGGGCTGGAGCTGTAAGAGAAGGAAACATCAGCAATGTGTGGTGACGAAGGCTTCAAGGTATTGCAATAAACCATTTACTTAAGCTTCTTATTTCTTCCCCTTTAGTAAAATTATGTATGTTTGTTTATAAGTATTATTTGTTGTCAACAACTTTAATTTTCAATGTTTCATGTCTTCACTACTTGGTATCAACATCCTATAACATTTTCCAAATTTAGTATAAAAAAATGTTAACAAAATTGACACTGTTTTCATCAGTTGGATTTTCCTTGAGCTGAAATATATAGTAAATGAAAAGAATTTTTTTAATGCCCATTGAAATTTGAGAAATATAGCTCCAAATTTCTTCTGTTTTATATTGAGGGGTAAATGGTCTACTAATTTGTTGCTTTATGTTTCCAATTTGTTACTCATGCACTAGGGGGAGTGGAAAAATTTAGAAAATGAACAAAAGTCATTATTTTACCTCTAGAATTTGGAGCCTGAGTAACTGGCTTTGGGCTTTCTCCCTCTCCTACAGAAGTAGAGGCAGTCACCCAGAATTCAAACTGCTCCAGCTCCCTCAGCCCCCGAACTTCATGGACAAATGTACTAGCTCCCACTTGAAATTTCATAGGCTGTTCAGAATTGACAATGCATCAGTCTTATTAAAATGGTCCTCAATAGCTACATACATACATACAATGTTTTTAGCTCTGGTTAAGGTATAAGATAAAAAAATGAGGAGACTCTGCACAGAATTGGCAAAGAAATGAATTTGGAGAAAGCATTGACAAGAAGGGACAGGATAATAAGATGTGTGCTAAGGTATGAAGGAATAATGTGATGGACCTATAAAGGTTAAAAGCTGCACGGGCAAGACAAAGAGTGAAATATATCCAACAAATATTGAGGACACTGGGTGCATTGGGTACTCGGAAAAGTTGTGCTACTCTGATATGAAGAGGTTGGTGCAGGAAGGGAATTTGTGACTGGTCACATGTAATTTGAGGAAAAAGTGTTGAGAGGGTGGAGACACTTGCAAAACTCTAGCTATTTTAAAAATAGTTTCAAAAAGTTTCTTTGTCAGGAAGAGAAAAAGGACAGGAGTGAATGAAAATGGAAAATAAGTGGCAATTGTTACATGTGGAAAGAAAAATATTTGCTCCAAACACTGAATCAAACAGCTGAATAAAATTCAGTCACAGTGAAAGAAAATATCTTATATATTTCTGACAGTAAAACTGTGTAATTTTACCAACAATGAAAACTATAACAACTACACAAGATTTAATTGTATCAAAAGTGAAATTCACTTGGGAAAAACAGTAAAATTATAAAGAGACAAAATATCACTTACAAAAAGAGTGAAGGGAAAAGACTGTCTACACACCTCTGCATGAGCCCTAACTTCTCACATCTTATCTTCATGATCGTGAGTAGGAGTACAATCATTTTCTAGTCAGCTTCAAATGCTGGTTCTCTAAATTTTACAAATAGTGTTCCTCAAAAATAACTTCACCTTCCCTCAAGGCATTCCCATTTGAGTCCCAGAAGCATCTCCTTAACACTTGCATATTGTTCAGACCTATTGGTTAAAGATATAGCAGCCCACCTCCGGATTACTTTGATATTTTCCTTTATTCTAATCTGGTATGGATCCCAAACACTCAAGCAGTACTCAAGAATAGGTCACACGAGCATCGTATATGCGGTCTTCTTTACAGGTAGAAAGAACTTTCACAAAACTCTCCCAATATACTGAAGCCGATCATTCACCTTCCCTATCACAATCTTCATATGCTCATTCCATTTCATTTACTGGGCAATGTTATACCCAGATATTTAATTGACTTGACTGTGTCAAGCAGGACAATACTAATGCTGCACCCAAACATTATGGGTTTGTTTTTCCTACTCATCTGCATTTACTTACATTTTTCTACATTTAAACCTCGCACCCATTCATCACGCCAAGTAGAAATGTTGTCTAAGTCATCTTGTATCCTCCTACAAGCACTCAACTTTGACACCTTTGGTACACCACAACATCATGAGCAAACAAGTGCACCTTGCTGCCCACCCTGTCAGCCAGACTATTTATTTATAGAGGGTGTTTCAAAAGTGATGGTCAACATTCAGGGATATGACAAGAATGATCATTCGAAACAAAAAAGTCAAGTGAACATGGGTTCTAAAATGCATACTTTAAGAGCTATGAGCTATTCTTGATCTTCAATACTGTGAAACAAATCTCTTTTAATGCAAGCTATTTCTCTCCTTGATTAGATTAGATTAGATTAGTTTTTCGTGTTGAGGAGATCCTCATGGATGTGGAACATGTCACCTTTTTTTTTTATTTTTCTTATTTTTTTAAGGCTGATATAACAATACTAATAGTATGAATATATACAACACATCATTTGTTTCTATTAAAAAATTCGTCAGTGGAGTAGAAGGAGTTGGCCACTCATAAGTCTTTCAGGCTCCTTTTAAACTGATCTTTATTTGTAACTAAATTTTTTATGTTTGCTGGCAAATTATTGAAGATGAGTGTCCCTGAGTAGTGGACCCCTTTTTGAACTAAAGTAAGTGCTTTTAAGTCCTTGTGCAGATCATTTTTGTTACTGGTATTGTATGTATGAACTGAGCTGTTTGTTGGAAAAAGAGATATATTATTTAGGACAAATTTCATTAAGGAGTAAATATACTGAGAGGCAGTAGTTAGTATACCCAGTTCTTTGAAGAGGTTTCTACAAGACATCCGTGAGTTTACTCCACAAATAATACGTATTACACGCTTTTGGACTCTGAAAACTTTTGTTTGACTTGAATAGTTACTCCAAAATATGATACCATATGACATTATGGAATGAAAGTAGGCAAAGTATGCAAGCTTTTTTACTTTTATGTCGCCTATGTCTGCTAACACTCAAATTGCAAATACAGAAATGTTAAGGCGTCTCTGCAGTTCTGTGGTGTACATCCCATATTTTGGGAAGTGGTAGTATGGACCAAAGCAAGAAAACATGTTCAATAACATGTGCTCTAAAATGCATACCTTAAAAGTTATGAGCACTTGTTATTCGAAGAGTTGTGTTACAGAGTAGTGAAGATGAACAAGTGCTCATAGTTCTTAAGGTATGCATTTTAGAGCATATGTTAATGACACTTTTTTCTTGTTTTGGTCCATACTACTACTTCCAAAAATATGGAAAGCAAAAAGCTTGCAGTAGAAGGTATTTGCTACAGTAGTGAAGATTAAGAATTGTTCATTAGCTCTTAAGATATACATTTTAGAGCCCATGTTTACTTGATTTTTTTCTTTCAAATGATCATTCCTGTCTTATGCCTGAATATTGACCATCACTCCTGAAACACCCTCTACAGTAAATAATAGCAGTCACACATTTCTGGGGCACTCCTGACGATATCCTTGTCTCTGATGAACACTTGCTTTTGAGGACAATGTGCTGGGTTCTATTACTTCAGTAATCTTCAAGCCACTGTTGGTACTCTATAAAGCAGTGAAACACTTTTGCAAGGACATGGAAGGACTACCCCTTGCAATTTTCACAGATCATTGACTTTTGGTGCATTTAATCGTCAACCCAACAAGAGACTGTACCCTCCATTGCTTCCATTACCACGACTTTGTCGGAAAATTCACAAAAGATGAATGACACATCAAGGGAACCAGCAATGTAATGGTTAACTTCCTCTCTCATGTCAATATAATGAACATCAGTACAGATTGTGATGAACTGGCTGAGGCAAGGCTGCAGGGTCCACAGATCACAGCACTTTTGCAACACAACACCACCAAAAGGACATTGGAATAGATAAAAATCTCCAGTATGGGTAAGCAGTTATGGTGCAATACCACTCAACACCGTTTATACCCAGTAATTTCACAAAGTAATTTTTGACATTCTGCACAACATCTTGCACCCCAGAGTCTGACCGGCCAGCAAGCTAGTCACACAACATTTTGTGAAAGCACACTGCAGTATATTGATACATCAGCTGCCAGAGTAACAAGATCAAGTATTATGAGTTCCCCAAGTATGGCAGAAATACAATACCAAAAAGGACATTTCCACACGTACATGCCAACCTCTTGGGACACCTATCTAAGTCTAGTGGCTATTGTTATATCCTTTTAGCAACAGACTGAGTCACTCACTGGGTAGAGACAGTGCCTTTGTTGGTTATGACAGAAGAAAGTACAGCTGAAACACTTCTAAATAATGAATAGCATGGTTTGGTTGTGTCATGTCCATTATCACAGACCAAGGTTTCCAATTTGAATCACAACTGTTTTCTGAACTATGCAAATGATATAGTGTTCAGTGCTTTAGGACAATGACTTACCATCTCCAGAGGAATGGTCTCACAGAGTAACGAACTCCTAAAATAGCATGTACTGCTTGAAGTATTTTATGAGCATAACATAATGTCACAGGAGCAATGATGTGTATGACATAACCTGCTACTAAAAAGTCATCCATAAAATACTTGAAAATGGCCTAAGGCCAAAATTGTACAATCATGCAGGAAATAAAGAATATGACAGCTGAAGGCTTCAAGAAATAATTCAAACAATTCATCGCAGCTGCAGACCCTATCACATTGAAAATTATAGTCTCACGGAGCGGTGGCACTGCACCCTTAAAGCAGCACTCCAAGTGCCAAAATGACTAGTGGATGGAAGCAGTGCTTTGGGTGTTTTTAGCAGTTTGATCAGCCCACAAGGAAAACTAAAAATCATCCTTAGAGAAATTTTATATGCTGAAAGTCTCACTCTGCCTGGAGAATTCATGGCCCCTGTTCTGCAGTCCAACAACATGGAGGTACAAGGTTTGGTCAGGCAGGTGAAACAATACATTACTCTTTGAGCCGTGGCGCTTGTTAGTGACACACCAGTCTCTTGGATGTCCATTATCGATCCTTCGATGTTTCGATGTTTCTTATCTTTGCTTGCCTGGTTGTTTTTCGCATTCATGGGGCGAGTGGCAGTTGATGTTTCCTCGGGCTACCTGCTGAGACGCCGCGAGGTACGCGGTGGAAGCAACCACGTATATGTGGAGTTGGTTGTACGCGGTCTGCTGGTTCAGCATGAAGGATATGTGTTGGCTGCCTGCCTGTCTGCTCTCCTGATTTTGCTCGCCATGCCTTGTGGCTGCCTAGCTTGGGTTGCTGCCGGGTGTATCCTACACAAGCCATACCGGACGCCCAGCAGAAGTTAAGCAGTCTTGTGTTTCTTTAAAGAAAAAGAGCAAATGTATGAGACTTTTTGGAACCAATTTTGGTGGCCTCTTAAGTGTGGCCTTTGCATTTACACTGCCTTTGGGGAGAGCTAATTCTTTTAAATTTAAATAGTTGGGGTTCCCTGTCCTTTATAATATTTTGGGGTTTTATTTGAATTTTCTCTTTGGGGTTCCTTCCTTGTGCTTGGTTAAATCTTTACTTGTATAGCAGGAAGTGCTTCCTGGTTAAAACTCGGAGAAGGTGTTTGATGTTACTGCTGCTTTCACCATTTGTCTTTTCAATTAAGTGTTGTCATCCCTTTGAGCGACCTGGTGTCACTCCTCCTTAATATTTTGGAGCACAGTGTAGCACTAAGGCAACCTCATTGTATACCACCTTGTGCCCCGGTCTAGTACCTTAATTTTCAGTGGCATGAGTTAGCTCCACTACCGGTTTTACTGATGTGCTCCCCTCAAAATCTTGTCTTGTATAATACGTTTGCCCCATGTGTGTCTGGGAACACAGAGATGAGCTTTAGTGTGATTTCAGTGCTAGTCAGTTAATGGAATCTTCATTTTTTGGCTTGGCTTCCAGTGAAGAGTTTGAGTGTAGCGTAGTGTGTTTGATTCGTTATTCATTTAATTACTGTAAGTTTCTTTATTTAATGGGGAGCAAGGCATTTAAAGACTGTTGGTATTAACTCCCTTAGTTGCAGGGTGTTGATAATTCATTCCAAATGGCCTACTATTTATTCAGTGGCAAGGCTGTTGATTAGTTGGTTACTCTGAGTACAAATTCATACTATTCATTTGTTACCAAAATTGTTGAAGTGTCTGTGTCGTGATTCAATCACTAGCTACGCGTCTGAGCTAAATTGATATAAACCTTACATTGGCTCCTTAAAATTTCTTGCCAGCAGAAACCCTTAAAACAACTAAGTTTTTTCACTGCTTATTACTGGGAGCAATATTTCATGTAGTTAAATTTTGTATTCTACATGCATCTACATGACTACTCTGCAATTCACATTTAAGTGCTTGGCAGAGGGTTCATCGAACCACAATCATACTATCTCTCTACTATTCCACTCCCGAACAGCGAGCGGGAAAAACGAACACCTAAACCTTTCTGTTCGAGCTCTGATTTCTCTTATTTTATTTTGATGATCATTCCTACCTATGTAGGTTGGGCTCAACAAAATATTTTCGCATTCGGAAGAGAAAGTTGGTGACTGAAATTTCGTAAAAAGGTCTCGCCGCGACGAAAAACGTCTATGCTGTAATGACTTCCATCCCAACTCGTGTATCATATCTGCCACACTCTCTCCCCTATAACGCGATAATACAAAACGAGCTGCCCTTCTTTGCACCCTCTCGATGTCCTCCGTCAATCCCACCTGGTAAGGATCCCACACCGCGCAGCAATATTCTAACAGAGGACGAACGAGTGTAGTGTAAGCTGTCTCTTTAGTGGACTTGTTGCATCTTCTAAGTGTCCTGCCAATGAAACGCAACCTTTGGCTCGCCTTCCCGACAATATTATCTATGTGGTCCTTCCAACTGAAGTTGTTTGTAATTTTAACACCCAGGTACTTAGTTGAATTGACAGCCTTGAGAATTGTACTATTTATCGAGTAATCGAATTCCAACGGATTTCTTTTGGAACTCATGTGGATAATCTCACACTTTTCGTTATTTAGCGTCAACTGCCACCTGACACACCATACAGCAATCTTTTCTAAATCGCTTTGCAGCTGATACTGGTCTTCGGATGACCTTACTAGACGGTAAATTACAGCATCATCTGCGAACAACCTAAGAGAACTGCTCAGATTGTCACCCAGGTCATTTATATAGATCAGGAACAGTAGAGGTCCCAGGACGCTTCCCTGGGGAACACCTGATATCACTTCAGTTTTACTCGATGATTTGCCGTCTATTACTACGAACTGCGACCTTCCTGACAGGAAATCACGAATCCAGTCGCACAACTGAGACGATACCCCATAGCTCCGCAGCTTGATTAGAAGTCGCTTGTGAGGAACGGTGTCAAAAGCTTTCCGGAAATCTAGAAATACGGAATCAACTTGAGATCCCCTGTCGATAGCGGCCATTACTTCGTGCGAATAAAGAGCTAGCTGCGTTGCACAAGAGCGATGTTTTCTGAAGCCATGCTGATTACGTGTCAATAGATCGTTCCCTTCGAGGTGATTCATAATGTTTGAATACAGTATATGCTCCAAAACCCTACTGCAAACCGACGTCAATGATATAGGTCTGTAGTTAAATGGATTACTCCTACTACCCTTCTTGAACACTGGTGCGACCTGCGCAATTTTCCAATCTGTAGGTACAGATCTATCGGTGAGCGAGCGGTTGTATATGAGTGCTAAGTAGGGAGCTATAGTATCAGCGTAATCTGAAAGGAACCTAATCGGTATACAATCTGGACCTGAAGACTTGCCCGTATCAAGCGATTTGAGTTGCTTCGCAACCCCTAAGGTATCTACTTCTAAGAAACTCATGCTAGCAGATGTTCGTGTTTCAAATTCTGGAATATTCCATTCGTCTTCCCTGGTGAAGGAATTTCGGAAAACTGCGTTCAATAACTTAAAATGTGTATTTCTCTGATGTAATAAACGAGTGATAAAAGAAAAAAGCAAAGGGGCCTGGTCCTTCCCATTGTGTCTGGTTTGTAATGCATATCACTTTTGTCTGTACACTGCCTCCACATCAGGCCAAACAATGCTTGTTCATCCATAAGACACTGGCAGATACTTGGATATGACGTAATCTCTGCGGCACAGCAATCTCTTTATAGTGGACTGTACAGGGTCCTTATGCACAAAAGCAAACATTCAAAATACTCCAGAATGAGATTTTCACTCTGCAGCGGAGTGTGCGCTGATATGAAACTTCCTGGCAGATTAAAACTGTGTGCCCGACCGAGACTCGAACTCGGGACCTTTGCCTTTCGCGGGCAAGTGCTCTACCAACTGAGCTACCGAAGCACGACTCACGTCCGGTACTCACAGCTTTACTTCTGCCAGTATCCGTCTCCTACCTTCCAAACTTTACAGAAGCTCTTCTGCGAAACGGAAGAGCTTCTGTAAAGTTTGGAAGGTAGGAGACGGATACTGGCAGAAGTAAAGCTGTGAGTACCGGACGTGAGTCGTGCTTCGGTAGCTCAGTTGGTAGAGCACTTGCCCGCGAAAGGCAAAGGTCCCGAGTTCGAGTCTCGGTCGGGCACACAGTTTTAATCTGCCAGGAAGTTTCATATCAGCGCACACTCCGCTGCAGAGTGAAAATCTCATTCTGGAAACGTCCCCCAGGCTGTGGCTAAGCCATGTCTCCGCAGTATCCTTTCTTTCAGGAGTGCTAGTTCTGCAGTTTCGCAGAAGAGCTTCTGTAAAGTTTGGAAGGTAGGAGACGGATACTGGCAGAAGTAAAGCTGTGAGTACCGGACGTGAGTCGTGCTTCGGTAGCTCAGTTGGTAGAGCACTTGCCCGCGAAAGGCAAAGGTCCCGAGTTCGAGTCTCGGTCGGGCACACAGTTTTAATCTGCCAGGAAGTTTCATTCAAAATACTACTGAATGAAAAACCATTCACAGTTCCAGTACAATGCCTGTAACCAGCCTGGGTTGTACAAAACCTGGAAGGTATTAACAAGCATATCAGTCCACAAGAGATTTAGGATTTGCAAGTGAGAGTGGACATTGCTGAATTTCAACATCAGTCTCACCCATGGAGACAGTCAGTGCTGTACTGCCATTTACATAACAGGAACATACAAACCATGCCCAGCACTTCCCCTGTGGGCAGAGACTTAGGTCCCCACATTACCTTAGTCAGTACCTGTGGGATAAGGGTTACCATCACAGGACCAAAAACATGAGAAATGGTCCAGCTATTATGCATGTGCGAAACCACTTTTCAAGATGGGTGATGGGTGTAAAAAATCATGGATCAAATGATTGCCTGGTGTATACAATGGTAGTAAATTAAATTGGTCTAACCATATCCTAGACCTGGCAAAAGACATCATTCTGCAGCTTTCGGCTAACACATAATCACACCATCTACACACAAGGATGCTGTCAGAGCCACTTAATTTGTATATTTCTGTGCAGTTTTGCCTTAAGACATTATCTCTTAGGGTAATCAGTCCCTTGTTTTAAAAAAAATCATAGCATAGAAGAAAGTTAACATGTTACTTGTGATGTGCATCTGGGACACCAAGGAACCTGTTCTGGAAACTACAGGTTTTTACAGTGACTCATTAATAAAAAAAAACACTCTCATTTTGAAACTAATAGTGCATATTGTGGCCACAATATGAGATCAAAACAGGACTTAAATAGCAATCGGACAAACTTTCCTCTTGTGTAGAAAGGCTTAAAAGTTTACAATGCTCTGCCCAGAGGCAAGAAAAGTCTTGCTCTTGAAACATTGATATTCTAGAGCAGTTTGAAAGAATTTAGCCCAACTGAGCATGTATGTGTGTAGTCATTTTATAAATGAGATGTTCCATTTAGTTCAAGCATGAATATAAATCATTTATTGTTATAAAAGATATATTGATTTTCAAATATTAAGATAGTAGTAATATGACTGCCAATGTCTTACAGTGTATGCATAAAATTCTCACATCTTGTTTTATTAAACTGGTGTGCAAAATTGGTGGATGAAAGTAACTTTCACATGATGTGCCACTGCCAAGCAGCATAGTTCAATGGAACTTGGACCATACATAGAAAGAACTGCTGCTATATAATACAGAAGATAACTGAAATTTATGTAATGAGATGAACAGAAATGACACTTTTATTCAATGACAATAATTACAATGATGTCAATGCAATTCATGGTGGAGCCATGAAAATTACAGAAGATGGGATATGGTTCTTGAAAGGGTGTGTGATCATCACAGATGGCAATGCATGCTCTGCTCCCATGCTGGCCAGACGATTGGTAAGGAGTTCTTGTGGCAGTGCATTCCATTCTTGCACCAGCATGTTTGACAAATAGCTGGATGGTCAGTGTGAATCAAAGCATGTGCTGCAGGATGTGTGAGATACAGAGGCGAGCGAGTGTGCTGGGACTTACCCTAGTTCACTGATAGTAGCTCCATGTCACCTTAATACGTTTGCACATAGCACACAAGTATTGCACCACAATTAAGTATGAAATTAAAAATAAAAATGTACGTTTAAAACTTTGTTAAAATATATTTTTGTATAATAATGTTTCAAATATCAATTTGTTATGTACCTAGACTTAACGGTTTCCATAAAAATGCCATTTTAAGAGAAAAGTAAGTGGCACAACAAGGTTACAAACTAAGAATTCAGTCAGAATGTGCATAAAGAGCTTGTAAATAAGTGGTGCAAGTACCAAAACCATAAAACAAAAAATTAACAGTGGAATCCATGTTTCTATGAAAAATCAAAGGCACTAAATATTGGATTTAGAAGTGTAAAAATTTGGTTTATGCTTCAAGTCACACTAAAAATCATAACTGAGAGACCACATTAAGCTACATCTTATACACTCATGCTCATAAATTAAGGATAATGCTGACACATGGCAAAACAATGCTCTGGTGGGCGGTTTGCAGGTTTAAATCACCTCAGGGCATGACCATGCAGTGCATTTGACCTGAGGTCATTGCACGGTGGGGCTGGCAGCAGTCCACATACCGTATTTACTCGAATCTAAGCCGCACTTTTTTTCCAGTTTTTGTAATCCAAAAAACCACCTGTGGCTTAGAATCAAGTGCAAAGTAGGCGGGTTCTGAAAAATGTTGGTAGGTGCCGCCACAACTAACTTCTGCCGTTGAATGTATGTAGCGCTCCACAGGTTTGCCTTGCAGTCACAAAGATAAATACTGGCGCCAAAACTTCTGTGTCAGTAAATAAATTTTTTAAAAAAGGTGGAAGACGAGCTTTTTTCTCCACCCCGAGTTTCGACCACTGCATTTTCATACTTTATCCAATGAAGTAAATACAAATTCCATATTTTTCATCTTCGAATGTAGCAGCATTTCAATGTACTATGAAAAACCGATTGGCAAGACTGAGGTTTTTGTCAATATGGCCAACTCTACATCCTGAATTTTTTCCTACCTGTGAGAAGAGATGGTTGCTAATAGGAACTTTTCTGAATTGTGAGTCACATGCAGTATTCTCTTCACCACAAGAATAATATGAATATAAACATTTTGCCATGTATTCTTTCATGTTTGCTGCTATCTCATTTACATCCTGTCTGCCTAATAAACTACGAAACTAGAGTGAGACAACAGCAAATGCGGTAGAATATACATATCATGTCATGTTTATATTCGTATTATTCTTATGCCTAATAGTGATACAGTCAGAAATGAAGCATGGCAATTGACTAGATTTTTAAATCTAAGATGACTCTAATTTCTATGCAGAATGTAATGTACTAAAGAGGCGTCTGCAAAGATTTTCAAACAGAGAAAAATTTTCACTAAACTCTCGTTCAGAACATCTTCTATCATACGCAGTCGATTATTTGGCGCTTGTTGACCATTATCAAAGAAAGCAGCAGTGTAAGTAACAACAAATAGCAGTCTCTTGCCACTGTTTCGCTAATGAGACAATTCCTCCCTTTTTTTTCATTGTAAGCGGTGGTAGCGCGCACAAAAGCAAGCCATGCTGTGAGCGGCGATAGGCCGTAAACAGTCATTATCAGAATGCGACAAACAATGCATGACACAGTACAGTAATGCATTTTCAGCATAGAGTGACATAAACACCTATAACAAAGAGAACGGCACTTATGAGATCAAAGAAAAGTAAGCAATCAATCCAAACCAGATGAAGCATGTGAAAAAGGAAGGGTACCCGTATAAATACCGATGGAGCACCTGACGTATAGCAATGGCTACCTGGTAAAGCTTAACTGCTAAGCTTACGACTCGAACCAAACTACTGTAGCTGTATCGTCATTCATTCGACCTAAATTGTGTCTCATATTAAAATGAACCAACTTTGTTTCGATTTGGAGGTGCAGCCTAATGCTTTTCTCTCCCCTTGAATTTTGAGTCTCAAATTTCAGGTGCAGCTTAGATTCAGGAAATTTTTTTTTCCTTGATTTCGAGTCTCGTTTTTCAGGTGCGGCTTAGATTCGCGTGCGGCCTAGATTCGAGTAAATACAGTACACAGAGGTGTGTTAGTGCATGTCAGAGTACGGTGCAATGAGTAAGTGTGTAGACATTTTCAGACGTGCTAATGGTGACTGTGTGTTGAAAACGGCTCAAAGAACATATATTGATGACGTTATGAGGGGTAGAATACTAGGGTGACTGGAGGCTGGTCAAACACAGCAGGTCGTAGCATGGGACCTCCTTGTGTCACAAAGTGTAATCTCAAGATTATGGCAACGATTCCAGCAGACAGGAAACATGACCAGGTGCTACAGTATGGGATGTCCACAGTGTACAACACCACAAGGAGACCGGTATCACATCATCAGTGCCCACAGACGGCCACGGAGTACTGCAGGTAGCCTTGCTCGTGACCTTACTGCAGCCATTGGAACAGTTGTCTCCAGACACACAGTCTACAGACGACTGAACAGACATAGTTTATTCACCTGGAGACCTGCAAGGTGCATTCCACTGACCCCTGGTCATAGGAGAGCCCGTAAAGTCTGGTGTCAAGAATACAGTAAATGGTTGTTGGAACAGTGGTCCCAGGTTATGTTCATGGATGAGTTCAGGTATAGTCTGAACAGTGATTCTAGCTGGGTTTTCATCTTGCGTGAACCAAGAACCAGATACCAACCCCTTAATGTCCTTGAAAGTGACCTGTATGGAGGTTATGGTTTGATGGTGTGGGGTGGGATTATGATTGGTGAACGTACACACCTGCATGTCTTTCACAGAGGAACTGTAACAAGTGAGGTGTATCAGGACATCATTTTGCATCAGTAAGTCCACTTTTCAGGGGTCAGTGGGTCCCACCTTCCTCATGATGGATGATAATGCACTGCCCCACCAAGCTGCCATCGTAGAGGAGTACCTTGTAACAGAAGATATCAGGCGAATGGAGTGGCCTGCCTATTCTCCTGATCTAAACCCCATCGAGCACATCTGGGATGCTCTCGGTCAACGTATTGCTGTACATCTTCAAACCCCTAGGACACTTCAGGAACTCTAACAGGCACTGGTGCAAGAATGGGAGGCTATACCCCAGCAGCTGCTCGACCATCTGATACAGAATATGCCAACCCATTGATTGTGTGCCCTGTGTACGAGTGCATGGTGATCATATCCCATATTGATGTCAGGGTACAGGCACAGGAAACAGTGGCGTTTAGTAAAAAACCAATTTTGTAAATAAAATATACCCATTTATAGTAGACTAAGTACCTGTAATTTTAATAATGGAGAATTTTGGTTATGATAGATGATATAACCTACCAGCTAATAGAGCTATACGAAAGTGTAGAGTTGTAGTATTAATAACAGCCGATATAAGTTCTAGTAAAGGTATGGATCAGAAGTAATGATCTACCATTAGTTCTAATATAAAAATTCTAGAAGGCAAAGTTTTTATTGAAGCAAGTGGAAACTTTTTCTGTGCTTTCAAACAACTTATCTGAATACATGTAAAAATTAAGAAGTTTCTGTATTAATTTATAGCTACGTTATTAAATATTATGTGCCCAAGAAAGTGGTCAATAGGAGGCTGCTGAAGTATGCCGAAAGCTGTAGACAACAGATGTTCCCTTGGCCATCTGCTCCAGCACCTATATAAATACAGCCCAAGAGGCAGTAGGAAGGTTCACTTCACACTCAGCCACTGTAAGATCCACATCTGTTAAACATCGGATAGCACTCTGCCTCAGATGACATCAGAGCCAGACTGTGTCAAAGTGCATATTTTGTGGTAAAAATGAATAGGGAACTACTGAGGACTGTACACCATCCTAGATCACTTAGAATTCACCTAGAAGTAACTGTTAGTATGCTGTCCATGAGAATTATAAATCCGCATGGAAAGTGGTAACTTATTTCCACTTTTGTAGTGAGCATTAATTTTGAACATTTATTGCAAACTTTCATTTCAGCATTATTAGTCAGGACGAAAGATAGTCTAGTAGGAATGTACCATAGAAGACGCCTCTGAACTGCTAAATGTGCTGTTAGAATAGAAAGATTAGCTTTCAATTGAACATAGTGAATTTCCAAGTAATGTACGTGCAAAATTTTTATCAATATATTTGTTAAATAGAACTTTATACTTTCATTTAAAAATCATAGTCCTGATCCCACTAAGTAGAAGGAGAATATAAACGTTTCTTTCAGTGGGTTGGACCAGAATGTGGCTATGCAGACTGAAAACTAAGGTCAGTATGTTTCTCTTCGCTTTCTCGCTGACTACATAATTAGTTGCCAGGCTCGCGTGAGAAAGACAGTGTAATACAACAACTTTAACAATAATAATTTAACCCACCACCCTACAAGTGGTGCATGTGGATATGGTGCAATACATCTCCCCAGTGCTTCACACAATGATTGTGGGATTTAAATCAGGGGAATGGGCAGACCAATCTATCCACCAAATATCCTCTCATTCCAAGTGCTCCTCCACTTGCACTATTTGATGTGATAATGCAGTGTCATCCATAAAAGTGAAGTCAGGTCAAAATGCAACCCTGGAAAGATACACAAGCAGAAGGAGTGCAGTATCACAACAAAATTGTACTGTGCTGAAAGATTTGGAGGACAGTATGCCCATGCAACATTACACCTTCTCACAACATTACACATAGACCATCAAAACAATCATGTTCGACAATGCTTGGTGTACTCTCATATGATAAGGGGTGGGAACATATAACACACCCAGAAACGTTTCAAATGTGATTATTTTTGTGGCCTAGGTGTCATGGTGTGTGAAGACATAATGTTATAGGGGCATGCTGACCTTCAAATCTTTGAATGTGGTACACTCAGTGGACAACATTATTGTGACTCTGTACTCCTACTCCACGTATTTCTTTTCAGGGTTGCATTTGGCCCCCTGACTTCATTTTTAGGGATGATGCTGCATGACCACATCAAACACTGCAGATGGAGCAGCTCTTGGAATGAGAGGATACTTGGGAAATGGGCTGGCCTGTTCATTCCCCCAGACCTAAATCCCAACGAACATGTATGGGATACACTGAGGAGATGTACTGCAGCATGTCTACATACATCAGTGACCATCCAGTACTAGTGGAGGAATGGAATGCACTACCACAAGAACTCCTTAAAACCTAGTGGCCAGCATGGGAGCACATTGCCCCAGCATGCATTGCCATCCATGGAGATTTCACACCCTATTAAGAACCAAGTTCTTTCTACGTTTGGTACAAGTTTCATCAAGCTATGTTACTTGGCAGTCACACTTCATGTGAAAGCTATTTATGTTCTTATTTTTTTGCACACCAGTGTTTGTACCCTATTTATTTTCATGTGTTATGATTTAAAATTGGTTGATATGAATATTATCATGAATCTATCATATTCTACCCTACTATACCCATGACAGTAAATTCAATAATTGTAAATGTTGTAAAAATGCTGACTTGGTCTGTATCCTGGTAACCCTAATGCTGTTGGAATCAGTGGAACTCACAATGAAGTAAATAAATAAATATCACATGAGTTACAGGTTTCAGATTTGTTCGTTTCCACCTCTGACACTTTCATTGCTCTCACTGACTTCTCATGTTCTCAGATCTTACCTGCGAATCTACTTCTACAAAATTCATAGTATATGTACATTTTTTTTACCTTTATGTGGATAAAATTTCTTTCTGAGCTATTACCAAATTTATAGGTTTTGATAGTGTGTATATCTTGAGTGACTGAAATATTTTGTCATGGTGGAAGTCTTTGCATTGTAAACAGCATTTTTTGTTGATTTTTTTCTCAAAGAGAACTTATGAATATGATTTTTACGTTCAGACTGACAAAAAATTGTTTATGGAATCTTACTAATAAAAATACTAGTTCGTTAGTCTGTAAAATCTGTCCAAAGGCATTTTATTTTAGTCTTCAGCAGCCTTGACAGTTATATTACATTGCTATTTCTGATTATCATGTCCCTGACATTTCCATTGGCCAAAGGTTCTGTAAACAATTCCCTCTTCTACGCATATCAATCACTTTTTTGTACTTGTGTGCTATTTCTTCTTAATTTTTAAGTTGTATCTTTCTGTAACAACTGCCTGCAGCCTACCATTAGGGGTGTAGTGACTCCCACTATATATATTCCACAGTACAGTGGTGTAGACTGTAAGAGAGTTTGGAAATTTGTGTTAAGTTCCTATGGAACCAAACTGCTGAAGTCATCAGTCGCTAGGCTTACATACTACTTAATCTAACTTATGATAAGGACAACACAGACATACCTGAGCCCGAGGAGGACTAAAAAAAGTCTGAGAGGGGGGGGGGGGGGGGGGGGGGAGCAATGTGAACCATGGCAAGGTGCCCTAGATGGTTGGCTGTAAGATAGTTCTATGGTTCTGTGCAGCACTGTGTTTATTCCTTGTTTTAGATTATATAGTTTTTCCTTCTTTTGCCTCATTGGCACTGAATGTCATGCAAACTGCATAGTTCTGTGTAATTAATTCATATGTGGAAATAAATCTTTTGAAGAGCTCACCAAATATAATTGGTGGTCTCAACTCGATCAAACATAACAGTACTTCCGTGTTGGCTTCAATGTTCCGCACCACGTCAAAACTACAACTAATACTCCTGCACCATCCATGTCAATTTCTTATTTACCACAAAGATGACTTCCTTGCTAGTGCCTGCTGAGTCAGCCTCAAGTAATGAAGTTATCATCAGGTTTACAATTAAGCCACTATCTTTTTGGCAACATAACCTATTTCTTTGGTTTGTGCAATTAGAGAGCCAATTCATCTTAGCACAGATTACAGCAGGTGAAATGAAATATAGCTCTGTGGTACCTGCATTAATGGAAGATATTGCTGCAGAAGTCCAAGACATTCCTGCTATGCCTCCAGAAACTAAATGATTTGCTGAGATAAAGAATGCATTGAATATGTGACTGCCCCAGTCTGAATCTAAATGTCTAGAAAAGCTTTAATGGAAAGAGGAATGACATGACAGTTCTCCATCGCAGCTACTTCATCACCTGTGTATTCTGGCAAGTAATACTGTCAGTTATGATTTTTTCTGCAATATACGGCTATCCTAACTACTGATGGATGCACAGGTGATTTCAAAATTATGTCCCAGAGACTTGAACACCCCAGCACAAACAGCTTCAGAAATGTATCAAATGACAAATGTCATGATGATGGCTACTGCACAAGGTAACACAACTTCAGCAATGTCATCACTACAGTCTAAACTAATTGGGCTTACAATGCAAGCAACTGTGCTACAAAAACTCATGAAAGGCAACACACATGTTGATGATCAAGGAGTCAAAGTCATTCGCCAGCAACACACAACATTTGTTTGTACCATAGATAATTCGGTGAAGATGCTCGGGAGTATATACTACTTTGTGAAGCAAATTGTGATGCCAATACAGTAACAGCTACAACCATGTCCGCTGGCAACACATGACGTTTGTTTATTACAGACCGCAAGACAAAGGTGCAATACCTGAGAGACATCGGAGTGGAAATATAAGTGTATCCCACAACGTAACCATGATGATGCTTGCCTATATGCTGCAAATGATGTGAAGATTATGACCTCCAGACATGTCATTTTACTGATCAATCTTGGACTGCATCATACATTGGTTTACTGTGGCTGACACCCCATACTGGGAGCAGACTTCCTGGTGTTCTACAATCTGGTACCAGACCTATGTAAACAGCAATTAAGTGACACAACAACAAATATGGCTGTACTAGGTAAGGTGAACTATACTACTACTATGACAGTCAGGTGATTGCTGGGGACATCAAATATATCAAAAAATTTCCAGGAGATCATGAGGCAATCAATTATGTTAGCACCTGTCAAACGCTCAACAGTTCATCATATCCTCACTACCCCAGGCCTGCCAACTTATGCACATCCTTGATGTTTAGCACTGGCTAAGTTACAAATTATCAAACAAGAGTTTCATAGCATGTTAGCTCAAGGTATTTGCCACTCTTGAAGTAGCAGCTGCCAAGCCCCTCTTCATGTAGTACCCAGAAAGAGGAATTGTTGGTGCTCCTGTGGTGATTACTGGCAATTAAATGTGAGAACATTCGAGACAGATATCCCATGCCTCATATATGGGATTTCTCTACTGGGATACAAGGCAAAACGATTTTTTTTTCAACAATAGATTTGTTGAGAGCATACTATCAGTTTCTGGTTACTCCTGAAGACGTTCCCAAGACAGCTGTCACCATGCAATTTGGTTTATTTGAGTTCATATGAATGCCATTTGAGCTCTGTAATGCAGCATAGACTTTTCAGCAAGTCATGGATGAGATAACGTGCAGAATTCAATGAAGTTGTAGTTTTGGCATAAGAAAGTCCAGTTTCTTGGCTACATAGTGGATGTATGTGGCACCTGACCACTGCAAGACAAAGTGGAAGCCGTGTGTGTGTACATGGGCAGTTACAGTTCAGCAGTTGTGGACTGTCTTGCTGTAACAACTTTCTACCAGTGGTTTTTGTGACATCATGCATCAATAATAGCACCATTGAATGAACTTTTGAAGGATGCACATAGGCCAAACATAGCCATTTGTTCTGCAGAAATTTTGACCTCAGGCAATCACTTCAGCACATAATGTAGCATATTCCGGAGACTGAGGAACCATGAAGCATGACAAACAATGTTCTATCTGGTCCAGCATGAAATTCAACTATAAACTGAATATCCGACAATGTGTGGCCTGTCAAAACAACAAAATCACACAACATGTCAAGGCACCACTGGTTACATTTATAATATCTAACCAGCAATTTTATGATGTCCACATGGATATTATAGGCTCACTATCAATGTACAAAGGCTGCATTTACTGCCTTACGATCATAGACAGATACCTGAGAGGACCAGAAGCAGTACCAGTGGCAGACATCATTGCGGAGACTGTGACAGAAATGTTTTTCAGAGGACGGATTGTTTAGTTTGGCATACCATTAAGAATAATGTCTATTTGAGACATACTTCTTTAAAGCCTTTGCCACATTTACAGGTGTCAAATGAATAAGGACCATCACTTATCGTCCCACAGCAAATGGTGTTGTGGAATGCCTGCACTGGCAATTGAAATTTAACTTTTTATGTCACGAAACAGACAAGAGGACAGAAACTAGGATTGTGAACAGTTTTCAAGAATGGATTCAGAGCCACAAGGGGCAGAATTGGTGTACAACCAATCATTATGTCTGCCTGGAGAGTCCATTCACAATTTGAGAGATGAAAACATCACACCGTCAGACTTTACTATGAAGTTGTGATTCCTCATATGTCAGTTTCATACAGGGGAGCCTCAGGAACAAACCAGACACTGCAGATTTATCCCCTGTTCACATGTGCTATTACATAATGATGCAGAATGCAGACCACTGCAACCCCCATATGAAAGTCTATGAACCATAATTAATTGAGGTAACAACAATTTCAGATTCAAACAGATACAAGTACATCTTGTCAGCCATAGACAGGACAACTCAATGGGTGGAGGCCACACCTCTGACAGATTTATTGGCCGGTACCATCGCCCCAGTTTCATCACACTATGGATTCCTTGCTTTGGATGCCCAGAGCCCCTGACAACTGACCAGGACTAGCAGTTTGAGTCCGCCCTGTTCTCTGAACTCTGCCACCTCTGCAGTTGTCACCGGTTCCACATGATGGCCTGCCATCCTCAATCCATTCAACATGTGGAACAATGGCACCACACCCTCAAGACAGCACTTCTATGCCATGACCAGGAGAGGATGGAGGCCCTCCCATGGGTGCTGCTGGGCATTTGAGTTGCATACAAAGAAGATAGGGATGCGTCACTGGTAGAAGTGCTCTACAGGATACTGATCACTCTCTCAGCAGAATTCATATCACAAACCACAGACTTTAAGGGCGTCAATCTGTTGGACATAGTAAAAGTGTCAGAGACCATATCTGCCATGTCTGCATACCACTATCATCCTATCATGTCAAACCAACCATCTTTGTGCACAAGGACCTCCAATTTTGTACACACGCCATGCTCAGGACTGACACCATGAAACCTTCCCTCCACCATGCATACAGTGGCCCATTCAAGGTGTTAAAACAAGGTCCAAAAACTTTTGATATCTTGTAAGCTGGAAAAACGACAACAGTGTCATTGTACCACCTAAAACTGGCGTGGACTTTAGTGGTGGACACACCAACCCCAGCTCAAGGCCCCTCAAACCAATTTACAGTCGGCCTAGACATGCAAGACTACCTCCCAGAAGACACTGCAGGACTCACTACTCATGGATATGGCCAAATTCGACAATAGACAGTTGGATTACAGCACAGTCTCGACGACATTAGAGCACTCCACACCCCTTCCACCTATGATTGACACAGCAGATTTGAAATCCACTCTTTCTTCAGATGGCTGCCTGCTTGTGTCAGCCCTTCATAACAATGACTGACAGTCTGGACACTGCTGCCAGTGGACCAACAGCCTCACCAACACCGGACATTGCATCACCAGCCACCAACACCTCAACAGACACCGCCACTGCTCCACTAACACTGCCACTAATGTCATGAGCCAGCCGCCCTTTACAGCTGATCACACAGCTGATGGACTCCAATATATTGGCCCTTGCCATCGGCAGCCAGACAACACATCACGATGTACACCAGTCACAATGCTCCGCACTTGTGAGGGTGTGCTCTGTGGGGATGTAGAGCCACTGGCTCTACACCCCCTCCGCTCCCCATCCCTTCCAATAATATTGCTGCCCTACCGCAGCAAGAAAACTGTATCTTTGCCAGATCAGTTCTCTGTAGTTTGCACTCTATGCTATACATGTTGAGAATAAAAGTATTCATAGTAAGTGACTGGAGTGCAAGTGATTATTTATGATTGTAATTCCATGCCCACTCCAAAAGGTAGCATAATGTATGTGCTTTTATATATGACAAATGCTAGTACCGAAATTTTTCCTGAAGGCCAGTGGTTATGTCTCATAATTTTATACATGTTCTTTTTTGTGTTATAAATGGGAGTTGTTCCTTCTAGGTTATTTCTCTTGTTAAAAGCTTACTGTAAAATAACTCTTCTGTAATCAAATTTTTGATGCCAGTTGAGTCAGTCATTCCAGTAATTTTTTAAGAATATTCTAATTTACATCAAAACTAACCTTAGAAAGATGGTGTTTACCATTGCAGTAAATGGTATACTGTGTAATTATGCCATTAGGATTCTCTGGAGGCAGCCAAGAAACCAGAATTGAATCAGATGTTAATGAGAAGGCCTTCATGGCAGCTGGTGGGCCAGGAACTGAAACACATTAGTAATCAACAGATGTATTTGTAATAAATTTGTTGTAGCATCAGGTACAGTTAATGGAAAATATGATTTATTGCATTGCCATTATTGTAAGAATCAGTTAATTTAGCACTAAACTAGCTTGGTTCAGAGGATCAGCATCAGACTACAGATCAGAGGTTAAGACTCACTCAGAGCCAAGATTTTTCTTTGCCTTCTTTAACATGCATTTCACTAATGGCAATGATACTAAGTGTATCTGACAAAACTGAATTGCACAGTAGTTCATATTCCATATGTGCAAGCCCTCACTTCTTCCCCCATACGGTGTGGTGAGATTTAATAATTTGTTGAAAACATAGGTTGAAAGAAGGCAAGATTTGCCACACCCAACAGGTGCCTAGGGTAGCACCATGGCATTCGAACTACCCTTTGGTTTGACTATAGCTTTAATAATCAAGGCTAAAAGTGGAATGTTTATCAGGAATAAGATATACATCTTTTACACAGTCACACTGATACTGAGAGAAAACTGAAAAAGAGGATGTAAAATAGAAAGATGTTAAAAGGGAGATCATGTTACCAAGATTCTTCTATCAAAAGAAACCCATTTAGTTTCACTAAGCAAATAGGCACATATGAAAGTTGTAACATTACATGTATGTGGGCAAGTTATTCACCTCCCAGGATTTGATACAAGGTGAGGTGAATTAACTTGTGACTCTGAATGCTGGATGATAGCCCCAGGGCCACCAAAGTGCTGTGGCTGAAGGTATGGGCAGCCCTTAGAGGCTCACCTTTACACATATCTTTAAAATTATGGGAGTTAACATTTTACAATGACTAAACATTTTGAAAATGAACCTCTGAATTGGCAACTTTTAAATGCTTCATGCATTTTCAACAAACAATATGAATCGCATATGTTAGCTGACACCACCTTTGAAAACAGGGCCAAAAGATGCTTGTATCAGAGAGGCCAAAGTAATTTCTTAAACAAATTTAATGAAAATTTGTTGTCATTTAACATGAGCACACTTCTGCAAGAATGATGGCTTATTTATTTATAAACATACCTTTATTTATATTTATTGTGCATGGTCTGAATGTAACCAAATGTTTACATTGTTTCTTTATTTAAATGTTGTTGTAATGTATTAGTTTAATCCAGGAAGTGGGCAAATTGGATCAAATCGTGTCTGTAGAACTTAATAACAATGTATTTTTGGTGGGGATGGTCTTCAGGCAGTGGAGAAGCAGGCAGTGGTAGAACAGCACTGGAGTCCTGGAGGCAGACTTTTTTCGAGTTGTGCACTCAAGGGAGCAATGCTAAGCACTTTTCACTGAGGTCTTGAACAATCTTTTACATTGGTTTTCGAAGAAGGCAAACCTACCAGTGATAGAGTGCATTTTTTGGTTGAGTGAGTGATTGATTCTGGGTGGTGAATGGCTGCTATGATACTCTAACTTTTTTCTGATTGCACTGTGAAATTGAGAATAGATAGAGTATGACTTTCTACCCACTATCTGACATGTTAATTTGTAAATCATCATATTGTACTCTGAACTATTTTGAGCTGGTGAATATTTCATGTATTGTGGTCACAATATGGATATAACTGTTGGGCATGAAAGCAGATATGCTCAGCACATCTCATCTCTATAACTATGCCAGGCTGTTCTTTTTAAACAGAGCTGTGTGCAGATCAGTTGCCAAGATGTGAGCAACCTCAGTTAAAGCTGCAACTGGTGTGCTCATGATTAATTGATTGTGTGGTCTGTTTCATCATTTTTGTACATAGTTACAAATTGATATTGGAAAAGTCAATTTTTGTGAGATGATGAGTGAGACAATGTGAATTTATGTGATGATTACGAATTGTATATCTATTAAAACATGAATACGTTTGCATGCATAAAACTGTCAGCAAATGTATATATACAGGTTAATGTCTTCATGCTCTTCTTAATAATTTATTTTCCAATTAAAAGCAAGATGATTTTTACATCATTGTGTGACCATAGCTTACATTTTTTTCTGTTAAAGGAAGCATATTTACATTAAATCATGACACTTTTCTTATGACTAAACAACAATAACTCTAAATAATTGTAAAAGCACAGTAATATTTCCAGTTTTGTGGCATCTCCATGACTATAATCCTTTGCTTTGTACAAATGGCTGAAATTTAAAGATTAGAAAATATTTACAATTCATACGACAGGCAGTAATGCTGATTATGTTACTGAGGTATTCTACAGGAACTAATCCAGATTTTAGAAAGCAGTTAGCTTCACTAGTTTCTATATAGTTTAAGATTGTATTTATTCATCAACACTATAATACAATTTATTAAAAAGATACAATATTAGTGCCATTTTAAAATGCCTTAATTTTTTATGTGTGGGATGCCAGTCAGAGACCTACTTTGCAGCAGAAAATCATTAGGTAATGTCCCAAAGTTTTCATGGTATTGTAGATTTGTTACCTAAATTTGCAGTTGAAAATATGCTGAATCCAAGAAAATGACAAATATATGAATAAAAGATAAAATGTTAAAGCCCAAGTTGTTACTACATAGACAAGAAGACAGGTAGAGAAAAGAATGCCAACTGATACAATTCAAACATTACTGTTCATTGAACAAGTATGGAACAGAAAGTATAGAGTAGACCTGTATCTCCAACTTGTTGAATCATGGTGTGGGAAGCTACTGTATCTAACAGTGGGATTTGTTTCATAAGAGGCGTGAGCAAGAAAACATTCTTTATGGCATGGAGGCAAACAATCTCTCATTCTCATCCTGAGATATTTACTGCCAACCCTGAAACAAGTGTTGTGTCAGTTCATGAATGATGATGGCTGTAGGCTGGTATGAAAGCATGTGTCTTCACACTGAATCCCAGTCTTCACACAGAATCCCAGACATGCTCCATGGGTGACAAATCAGGAGGTTTGGCAGGCCAGTCAAGGAACTGTACAGTCACGGTGTGGTGTGAACTGCAATGTGAGGATCTTGCTTTGTCCTGCTGGAATATGCCATTTTGTTCCCTGGTCATGAAGGGCACACAAGTTAATGTAATATGTGTCTAACATTACTTGAACTTTTCGGTGGCACTTACAACACAATACACCCAGAGGATATGCATGTGTAACTTACAGCCATCTTTCATACTTTAACAATGCCCAAATCATAGCAACTCATCGATCAGATAGCTGATTGCAGTGCAAAGACTACAGAACAAATGGTGATGAGGTGGAGTCAGGATAACAAGGTTATAACAGGATAAGGAGTTTGAATACTTGCCAGTATGTATGGTCTTCTTGTGTGCAACCCATGGATATTTTTCTTGATGACTTTATATCCTGATGCCACCTCATCGCCATTCATTCTGTAGCCTTTGCACTGCAGCCAGCTATCTGACTGATTGGTTGCTGTGATTTGGGCATTGTTAAAGTATGAAAGATGGCTGTAAGTTACACATGCATATCCGCTGGGTGTACTGTGTTGTAATCTCCAACCAAAAAGTTCAAGTAATGTTAGGCACTTATTCCATTAAGTTATAACACCATTCTTCACATGTAGAAATGCTTTGTCTATACCAGTATTGAAAATTTTAATCACCCTATCCCACAGGTATTGAAACAGTGGTGTGTTTTGGTCAAGGTGTTCATGATGTCGTTGTACATACTGTTAAGGGATACTGTTGGCTAATGGATGAAATCTCTGACCTTATGTTCTATATGTAAATAACAACTTTTTACACTTGCTTTCAGGCCTTGCACTGCTGGTATGAAAATTAAATGCACCTTCATTTCAAACTGTCTTTTGTTTCTGTTGGGATGAACAGAAAAATAAACTAAAAAGTTGCAGGGCTCTCAGGAAGCAACTGTAGTCTATCTGACCAGCTTGGACAATTATTTGTGATCTGACAACTTTCCTGACATGTTTATTACAAACCTGAATGTTTACAAGGTGCCGAGCCTGATGAAATTGGAGTTTTATTTCATCATGTATGGTACTGCAATTATGGCTTTACATACTGACCACTGTAGTACACATATGTGGACATATCAAGTTTGCTGCTATCCTTTCTCTCATATTTTAATGCAGCTGCACCATAGGTGAAAACACAAATGGACCAGGTTAACATGACCAGAGTTCATATCTTTGATCTGACTTTCAACTGTTCCACTGAATGTCACTTTGCCTGGCATTTAGGTGTTGCATTGCATTTTGTACTTCTCAGGGGAGTACCCACCCCACAGAAGAAAAACTTGAGCTAATCACTTTATTTACATCTGTGTTAAAGAGAGAACCACTGTTTCCTCATCTATGCATATTGTTGGGTTCGGCATCACCCTTAGCTGACAGATTATTGCTTTTGACATAACTGCAGTTGGAACCATTGTGGGGCTTGTTGTTCCCATAGCCTTGTCAGTTTGCCTGTGGAGTTCTATATACCTTTCAGCAGTGATGTATTTCATACTTGTACTTGTATTGACTATGTATTGTAATATAGTGTGTTTATCTACATTTCACAAATTCCTGCTACTTTACACTAAGAAAGGCAAAATGAATATGAGAAAACGTTATAGATTTCTGTTAAACATTGGAGTCATATCAGCTATCCTTCTGTTATGTACAAGCTGGGAAAAATATTTTTTTATGGTGTTGCACATAACAAAGTTAATACCTTAGTCAGATACATAGAGCATACAGGACATGGAATGAGTCAGTTTACAGATAAGTATACATGATTAATGTTAAAATTAATGCCCATATTATTTTTAGTCCTAATCACATAACTACACTAAAAAACTAATTTCTTTCAATTTTTTATTCAGGCTAGCAGTATTTAAACAAAAATTTGTCAATGGAAAAGAAGGAATTGTCTATGAGAAATGATTGGAGGTTAGATTTAAAATGTACTTTGAAACCTATGAGACATTTTAGATTATTGGGCAAATGATCAAAAATGTTTGTTGCTGCATATTGAATTTCTTTCTGAGCCACCAATAGTAATGGGTAATAAGGGACATTTTTCCCTCTAGTGTTGTAGGTATGAACATCACTATTCTTCTTGAATTATGGTAGATTATTTATGACAAATTTCATTACCGTAATTCGATAGATAAAAAATCTATTCATCAAGCAGCAGCAGGAGAACATGATTTGTGTTCTCCTGCTACTGCTTGGTGAGTAGATTTTTTTTATCTATCCAATTACATTATATTTTGAAATCTTGATTATTTTTGTTGTTAAATTTCATTATCAAATATATGTACTGTGATGTTGCAGTTACAATTCCTAACTCCTTAAAGAGGTGCAATGACCAAGGATGAACACCACATATTATTCTAACTATACATTTTTTTGAAATCAGTACTTTCTTTCTAACTGATGAGCTACCCCAGAAAATTATTCCACAAGACATTATTGAGTGAAATGTGCAATGAATACCAGCAGGTTGATTTGTTTCTGAGACTAGCAGTTATATGAAGAGATAAAGCAGCTAACTTAATTATTTGAACAGCTTGGTGGTACAATACTTCCAGTTAAAGTTTTCATTAGTATGTACGCACACGCGCGCACGCGGTCACACACACACACACACACACACACACACACACACACACACACACACAAAGGAGTAGTCTACCATGTTTACAGTCTCCCATTCATTTGCTACATCAGTTACTGTTATGACTCTGTCTGTTGTATAGAACTGAATGTAGATTTAATAATTTGTTGAAAACATCATTAACAATTTCTTCTGCTATTTTCTCTCTGAAGAGATTTACTGTGACACTAGTATCATCTGCAAAAGGGTCCACTTCTGCTTGATAAATGTTAAGTGAAAGGTCATTCACATACATAAGGAATAGGAGTGGACCCTAAATTGAACATTGTGGGACTCCCTTTGTGATTTCTCTCTAGTCATTAAAATTTTCTCTCCTTTCAAGGGCAACTTTCTTCTTTCTGATTGTTAAGTATGATTCAAGCAGTTTGTGTAAAGCCATCAGTTCCATAAAACTTAAGTTTTTGTAGGAGAGTAATATGATCTGCACAAGCATGCTTAAAAGAAATTTCTAAACCTCTTACTCACCTGATTAATTGCAGCATTAGAGAAAACATGTATCCAACATTTCTAAAAATGAGTGTAGTGAAACCAGTGTGTAAAAAGGGAAGTAAGGAAGAAGTCTCCAACTATAGACGAATATCACTGATTCCCACTTTTAGCGAGATATTCAAAAGCATTATCCTTTCTCAGCTAAGTGCCTTTTTCACAAAACATAAACTGCTTGTAGATTCACACATGGCTTCAGAAAAGAGCTACGTACAACCACAGCAGTTACACAGTTCATCCATGAAGTTTACTGTCTGTTGGACCAGAAGATGCAGACTGCAGGTTTATTTTTGGACCTGACAAGAGCATTTGATACGGTAAACCATAGGGTACTTCTTAAAAAGTTAAAATCTTATAGTATTGGGGATCAAGCCATGAATCTTTTAACCATGTACCTGTTGAATCATAAGCAAAGCACTAAATTGTCATACAAAATAGATAATAAAATCATGAACTCCCAGTCCACCAGTGAACCTGTGTTACAAGGTGTACCACAGGGCTCAATCCTTGGACCCTTTCTCTTCCTTATATATATTAACGACATTGCACAACCCATTAACTCCCATATTGTAAGCTATGCAGATGACATGTCAATATTATTCTATGGAAGAGAATCTAAAGGGCTAGAATCTCTTGCTACTAGTGGTGTAACAGAAGTAACAAAATACTTCAATGATCAGGGACTCAAGGTGAATGTCACAAAATTTCAACTACTGACATTTAAAACAAGCAGTTCTCATCACAACAATATGAATAGTGTGTGTAATATCTCTGCAACAGAAAATGGTAACTGTAAATTCCTGGGTGTATATGTTGAAGAAAATTTGCAGTGGACATACCACATTAATTTCGTATGCGGAAAAGTCAGTAGTGCCATATATCTCCTCAGCCAGCTCACAAAGATAGTTCCTAGCCAAGCACTGAAACCAGTATATTATGGAACACTTTACCTCTTTCTCAATTACAGAATTGAATTATGAGGCTGTGCAGCTGATGTACATTTAAAAAGAGTACTACTACTGCAGAAAAGAGCAATAAGACTTACGCAGGGGATGGGACATAGAGATTCATGTCGTGAAGTGTTTGCCCAGCATGAATATCTGACAATATATTCTCTACATATCTTCAAAACAGTTGTATTTTTTTATAAGTCAACTAACAAAAGCAATCAAGGGCAGTGTTGTACACGATCACAACACAAGAACAAAGTGTAACTATTTCCGTAACAGAACAACGTTAAAAATGACTGATAGAAGTCCATATATCAGTGGTCTGATTTGGTATAACAAGCTACCAAACTCTCTAAGAACGTACATGGGAAATGTTTTTAAAACAAAATTAAAATATTTTCTAATAGAAAAATGTTTATATTCTTTCAAAGAATTTTAAGATAGTGATTATAACATGAGGCATTAGCATATCAGTTGTAAGGTGATAAATGTAAAAAATAGACATAAGAAGCAACAGCTACAGAATACAGTGTATTTTATAAGTATAAATATAACCATAGTACTAAGTCTGACGTTTGCAAAAGCCATCAGTACGATGGATCCACACAACGAAAATGTAAATAAATAAATAAATAAACTGAAAACCTTGGAAAAATAAAAAAAGATATCAACTGATGATATTTCATTATTTAAGGGATGTAATATTTGAGAGCAAATGTGTAAATAAAATCCTCTGTAAAGTAACCCTTCTGGAATCCAAACTGTGATGTGCCAAGTCCGTTGTTTCTACTTAATTGCGAGAAAACGAAGTCAGTAAGGAAACAGAACAACAATTATTTAAGTCTTACTTGTCACCTTTCTTATAAAGAGGTTTAACAATAACATATTTTAATCTGTGATGCACAACATATAGCACTAAAGCCATTATTTATTACGTTTTAGAATTCTGTTTGAAATTCCATTAACAGTGGGATTTTTTAAAATTTTTTATTATTCTATTAATTTAAGTGAAGGGTGTTACCCCTACTTCAAGATGCTTAAAAGTTTTGTGGAATGACAGTTTTAATGTATTCTCTTGCTTTTTAACTCAGCCATTTAATCCTATTTTAGCTGCTGTGTTTAAAAATGGTTGTAAAAAATTGCAACTTGTAAATTATCAATCACAACATTTTGGTTGTCCTGTCTCCTGTTTCACAGTATTTCATATAGTTTTCATTTTATTATCTGCATTATTAATTTCTGTCATGACATGCATATTTCTAGACATTTTAATAACTATCTTGAAAATATTACAGTACTTTTCGTAAGACAAGTAATGTCAGATCTTGATTTATTCAAGCATGTTTTTTATAAATCTCCCTTGTTACATGAGATTCTAAACTTTTTAGTTATCCATAGATTACTTTTCTTTAAATGAACTTTCTGAATAACTTTTTAGGAAAGCTAATTTTAAATATTGACACAAATTTACTATGAAATGTATTGAAATCATGTTAGCATCTGTGTCTATATAAAAAATGAAATGATGGTGTGGCATTTTGACTGGGAGGCCCCATCCGGGGAAGTTTGGTCGCTGGGTGCAAGTCTTATCTCAGTCGACGCCACACTGGGCGACTTGTGCGTTGATGATAATGAAAGGATGATGAGGACAACACAACTTTACTATTACTGTACTTTGCTACACTTCTCTTCAACATTTATACCAATGACCAGCCATTGACCCCAGGCACAAGGAGATTCTTATATGCAGATGGCCTAGCCCTTGCTACGCAGAGCTCATGCTTTGAAGGAGTGGAAAGAAACCTGACAACAGCACTTAGAACACTGTCAAGCTACTACAATTGGAACCAACTCAGACCAAACCGTTCGAAGACACAAGTGTGTGCCTTTCATTTAAGGAACAGGGAAGCTAATTGTGAGCTACATATTGCGTGGTCAGGCATCCAACTCCAGCATCATCACTCACCTAAATACTTGGGAGTCACTCTCGATAGAACTCTGACATTCAAAACTCACTGCAAGAACACCAAAATGAAAATCTCCGCTCGAAACAACCTAATTCGCAAACTAGTGGGGACACAGTGGGGATCACATCCACAAACTATTTGCTGTTCTGCAATGACACTGTGCTTTTCTACTGCTGAATATGCTTCTCCAGTCTGGTACAGGTCATCTCATGCCAGACAAGTAGACATTGCTCTCAACAAAACCTGCAGGTTGATCACAGGTTGCTTAAGACCTACCCCAACTGATAAGCTCTACTGCCTGGCTGGAATAGCGCCACCATGGATACGCAGAACAGTGGCTGCCAACAAGGAGAGACTGAAAGTGGAACAGGACAGTGCCCATCCACTGCACGGACATAATCCACCACAGCAACAGCTGAGGTCGCAAAAGAGCTTCCCGAGGACATCCGAGAAGCTCACCATTTCACCAGAGAAGGCAAGGCTGGAGTTATGGAAGAAGTTGACACCTCACCTGCAGACGTCAAGAGCTGAAGAACTGCCACCAGAACACAACGAGAGCTGGCTGGTGTGGAAATCTTTAAACAGATTACGATCAGGAGTTGGACGATCCAGAGACAACCTGAAGAGATAGGGCTTCATAACAAAAGATATGTCCTGTGATTGTGGATAAGAACAAACCACAAGCCACATGCTCCAATGCATTTTGTGCCCTACATCCTGCACGAAGAATGATCTCCTGCAAGCCACTCCAAGTGCAAAGTACTGGGCACATGTAATATAAATACAATTTGTGTATATATATCTACATATTTATTGATGTGTATGGCTACTGCAAATTTGTATGTTTCTGATTCGATAATAAATAAAATTACTGTACTCGAGCATTATGGGATTGTTTTTTTACTACTTGCCTGCATTACCTTACATTTTTCACCATTTAAAGCTAGCTGCCATTCATCACAGCAGCAAGAGATTTTGTCTAAGTCATCTTTTATTCTCCTACAGTCACTCAATGATGACGCCTGCCCCTACCCCTCAGATTATTTATGTATATAGAGAAAATAGCGGCCCTTTGTCACTCCCGTGGGGAACTCCTGATGTTATCCTTGCCTCTGATGAACACCCACCATCGAGTACAATTTACCATTTTCTATTACTCAAGAGGTCTTCAAGCCACTCACATATCTGAGACCCTACCCTGTATGATCATACCTTTTTTAACAATCTGGAGTGGGCCTCTGAGCCAACTGCTTTTCAGAAATATAGGAACATAGAATCTACCTTTTGCTGTTCATGTTCTTGGGATATCATGTAAGGGCAAACTGAGTTTCAGAGTAGTGAAATTTTCCAAATGCATGCTGATTTATGGACAAAAGCTTTTTCATCTCAAGGAAATTTACTATATTTTACCTGAGAATACATTCAAGAATTCTGGAGAGAACCAATGCTAAGGATATAGGTCAGTAATTTTGCAAGTCGGTTCTTTTATCTGTCGTACATACAAAAGACACCTGTCCTTTTTTCCAGTCACTTGGCACTGTACACAGGGTGCAAGATTTGTGATAAATACAAGCTCAGTAAGGGGCCAATGCCATAGAGTACTCTTTCTAACACTGAACTGAGTTTCCATCAAGACATGGTTGCTTATTTGTTTTCAAACCTTTCAGTTGCTTCTCTATACCAGGGACACCTATTACTAAGTCCTCCATATTGGAGTCTAGCAATAGTCAAATGACAGTATGTTTGCACAATCCACCTGCATGAGCGAATTTAAAACTTCTGGTTTCCTTTTGCTATCTTCTGGGCCACTTCAGACTGGTCTATGAGTGACTGGACAGAAGCCTTCAACCCACTCAGCAATTTTGCATAAGACCAGCCTTTTGCTAAGGTGTGATGGTGTAGTTGTTGCACATTTCTACACATCAGTCTTTTGGAAAATATGTTCAAAAGTACTTTAAGAGAGTGCCTGTCTACACTCCCTGCAATGAATCCACAGATGCCCCAGTCTATACTCGGAGGTTAAAGTTGTCTCCAACTAATGTTGCATGATCTGGGTATTTTTGTGTTACTGAGTCTAGACTTTCTTTGATGACTCTTAAACTGAATAGCAGAATAGGCTGGCCACGAAAAACATCCAACAATTAGCTTTGAAATCATCTAGAACTGTTACATGCAGTGGGGACCATAATGTAAGAGCACGAAAGCACATGAACACCCTAACTTTTGACACCTTATGGATTTATTAGTTATTTTTCTTTGGATGCTGTTAAACATAATGTAGCTGTAGCAATCTGAAATACATGGCACTAAATCTATTCCACTATGCTACATTGATACTCCTCTAGTCTCTGTGAAACTTGGCATCAGGATTGCAAGCACACCTTTAGTTGGGCATGTTTTAAGGAGCTTTTGTGCATCCACATGGTGTGACATAATTGATTTATGGGTCAAACACATACAATTTGATAAACAACATGCATGGTTCACAGCATGCACAGCTAGGCCATACTACTCAACTACAAGTTTACATCAATGTCACCAGGTGATAGCACACTGCAGCAAACTTTTATCTCTGTTTGCTGGGCATAATTGTGCTAGATGGTAGCACATACCTCAGATATGCCAATTCACTCACAATACCATACAGTAAAATTCGATCAGACATCAGTATATGTTGTAGTTATACTGACAGAGAAACCTGTTTTGTGGGATTCTGAATGAGATGTAGTATAAGTTCTGTATTTTATCATACAGTAATCCATTTGAGGCACTGAGAACCATATAGTAAATCATTGTAGATTGTGAGTCTGTAGCATTTATTCTTGCTTCTGACATCTGTTGATTTTATGCTGGGTCAGGTTTATCTGTGCTGCAGGCCCACATTGCGTATATGAGCATTCACAAAAGCTGTCTCACTGGTTTCTAAGATATTCACTTAAATGTGGGATTGATGCTGGTGTGCTTTTGGCCCTTATAGTTCTCAGTGCCTCATTTGTAGTCTAGTCAAGTGACCATGTTGGTAAACAGTGCCACTTGAATTTAATCATTTCCACGAAAGGCAGTTTGTGTTTGGAGTTGGTTGTTAACTGTGCAGCTTTTGTGTGCAGTGTCAACATTAACTCTGTTTAATCTGTTTCAAACACTAACATAAAAGAAAATTACCAGAAAAAGTTAGTCACAAATGAACTAGGCCCTCCCAGACCAGATCTGTTGACTGAGAAACTGACAAAATCAAATAAGTATTAATACAAGCTACATTTGATAAAGAAGTCTTTGATAAGCATAAGTTGTTGCATGAGTGCAACATAAGAATCTCTGATTTTTAGCACAGAAGTTAATTTTCTAACTAATACATGTGTTATGGATCTTACACATTTTTCTGAAAAAATATAAAAGCAAGAAAACTTCTACTTACACGAAAATGTGGAATGGAGAGTAGCAAAAGCTTAAACATTATTTCATTACTGCCCTAAACTGTACTTAATTACATACAAAACAACAAAATTCCAAGAAAACAAATCTTTCTTTTCTTAGACAAGTTGTTAGTATTTATTCTTCATAATTAAGAATTGTGGTATGTTAATGGAATGGCTAACTGAGCAGCAAATTATGTATAGAATATAACAGGAATTCTGTACCCCCAGGACCTTGACCAGTTTCAGTGATTTCAACTGTTTCTCACAGCCACTGGCATTAATACCTACATCATGTATTTTTGTAAGGGATGAGAATGAAACTGGGGCAGTGCTCGTGGATGTTCCTTTATAAAGAAGCAATTGAAAACAGAGCTCAGTGTTTATGTTTTTGCTTTGCTGCCATCAATTTTGGTTCCTATTCCTTTAATATTTGGCAGAATACAGCCCATACACTGCCAGTACAGTGCAAGTATATGATTTTGGTTTCTCATCTCTCTCACCAACCCTTACCATACTTCATCACTTTTCTACTAAAAGGACTCATGGTTCACCATATAATAATTCACATAGATGACATAATTTGTTGCCTAAGCTTTTCCCATTGTAATGAGAATGAACCTTAGGCATTCTAAGCAGTTCATTATGATACCTAGACACATGCCACTACTGACTGCTGTCACTTTATGCTAGACAATACATCTTTGAAACCTGTCTGCTCTTCTCTGGATGAGTTCTTCCAACACCATCTTGTTGAGGAATGGGTGGTGGGGTTGATGTAAAACTATTAAGGCCTGACACTTTGTCTGCAACCTGATGAGAGCAGCATCACACACTGTAAAAACTTATCTCTACTTGCACCTCTTCCAGGAAATCGATGTGGAATTTCCTCATTGTCAAGTGTGTTACTGACTCTGACATGAATCAAGTGGTTAATGTGGACACAGAGGTGTAATAAAATAACTTAAAATCGTGCTATAACTTTGTCTTACCATCTTGTTCAGTTGTACAAAAGATTGGGCTGCTCAGTACCCCATCTCCTGCATTTGTGTAAGCCAGTAATCGCACTGAGTAATTTGTGAATTTTTGAAGTCCATGTAAATATGTTTCAAATCCAGTTGTTCTCTTTACTTCATTTCCAGTAGTTCGAGGTCCTGTAATTCATAAAAATGTAAATGATTGTTTGAAATTACTATTGAAAAGGAAAGGAATATAAAAATTTTTGTTTTAAGTGTTTCTATGCCATTAATAGCTCAACATAAATAAAAAAGGAACATTACAGAGCGTAATGTTTTAGTCTGATATAATATCACAAATAAATTAACTAAGCAAATGAAGTGTGAATCTACTGAACCACCAGTTTATTAGCAAAAGAACATTAGAACTAATATTCTTCAGTTAACAAAGTCTTGCAAATTTTGCTTTAAAGATCCAGTCTGACAAAATTTTCATATTCAGTTCATACACACCCCAACACTTTTTCTTCTATTTCAGTGAACTAGCTAATTTTTGATAGAAAGCATAATTAATTATATTATTGAGGGTCATCATGGTGTTTTAATTATCACCTTAAAAGTATCAAGTTAGACTATGAAAGTTGGCGATGCTGTTAGTCCTTTTTACACATTTACTCAATGTGGCCTGTTTTCTCAGTGATGGATAGCAGAGATCTTGGTCATAAAAATCTGCATTTTTGCTGTTCAGGATGTGTTAATCACTTTGTCATAATTCTGAAAATACCTGTCATGCAATGGTTTCTTCATTTGAGGAAAGAGGAATAGTCACTGGGTCCTGCATCAGGAGAAAAAGTATGGAGGATGAGTCAAAATTTAACTGTACAAAGTTAGTTAGTTAGTTATATTACTTGTTCCATGGATCATGAACACGATTCTTTCGTAATGATGTGGAACGTGTCAAAGTACACAAGATTCATTTATCCCAAATAATCATTGTTAGTCTTATATACGGTAAAATTGTTAATGCTTACTGTATTTCTTTGGCCTATGTCTAAAAATTCATCTATGGAATAGAAGGAGTTGTCATTCAGGAATTCCCTTAACTTACTTTTGAATGCTGATTGGTTGTCTGTCAGACTTTTGATATTGTTTGGCAATTGACCAAAAATCTTTGTGACAGTATAATTCACCCCCTTTTGTGCCAATGTCAAATTCAATGAATGGTAGTGAAGGTCACCCTGTCTCCTAGTGTTGTAGCTGTGGACTGTGCCATTAATTGTGAAGTGATCTGGGTTACTAACAACAAATTTCATTAGGCTGTATATATATTGTGAAGCTACTGGCAATATCCCTAATTTTTTAAATAATTGTCTACAAGATGATCCTGGATGAGCCCCAGACATTATTCTGATAACACGTTTTTGTGCAATAAATACCTTCTTTCTTAGTGATGAATTGCCCCAAAAGATGATTCCGTAAGAAAGCAACGAATGAAAATATGCATGGTAAGCTAACTTACTGATGTGCTTGTCTCCAAAATTTGCAATGACACTAATAGCATAGGTAGCTGAGCTCAATCGTTTCAGTAGATTGTCAATGTGTGTCTTCCAGTTTAAATTCTGATCAATACAGACACCCAGAAATTTTGAACAATCTGCTTTAGCTAAAGATTTTCCCCCACACTCTATATTTATTTCCGGTGTTATGCCTTTCCCTGTACTGAACTGTATGTAAGAAGCTGCACATATGTCCTGTGTCCGAACCAGAATGAGCTGTCAAGAGATTTTGGTAGTATTCTTGTGTGATTTTTTTACTTGCAGACATAATTTGTTAACACCACGCAATGGCACCCCCAAAGAAACACTGAGCATCATCTTTTCTGATGATGGTTAGATCTTTGCATTTTTCGGCATTTGTCAGCACATCTTTCCACTGTTTATTTTCACTTGTCTCAGGATCATAGTCATTGGCCCAGCAATTGAACATTGTGATTAGGCAGTAAAAGAAGTTGTCTGTATAGGCTTGACATAACTGCAACATTTCTACTGTTGCCTTGGTCCAGTGGGTTTTTTGAATGAGTGTGAGCAGGTGTGGAAACCAACCGACGGTAACCTTTGTCACAACCAAAATGTCACGTGAGAAGTCTAAAACTAATCTATGACAGTTTTTTCACTTTTTTGCTATTGCTTCAATTGAGAAATACTGGTCTTTTAATACCATGGCCTTTACTTCTCTTGTGGTTCCTCATTCTTCACAGAGAGCTGGTCTGCCACTTTATTCTTCATCATTAAGAATTGTATGGCCACACAGGAAGCATCTGTGCTATCTAAGCACTGTCTTGTATAATGGTGCATTGGTGCCATACACTTCCACCAACTCTGCATGGATTTTTGCAGGTTTCTTGCCGTACATATGCAGAAAACAATCTACCACACAATACTTTGCTCAATAAATGGGTGCATCACCTTCTTTACCAGACTCTGCTGTAAGCCTCTAACAGACCTCCAAAGGTCTCAACTTAAAATTTTTGGTCACCTAGAAAACACTTCACAGAACTGCAGGCCATTTTTGATTATCACTTGACAGCTCACATAACTTATTCTAACCTGTTCTGCAATTTATGACACTCTTGCCCATCGACTGCCTTCGAGAATGTCTTGAACTGCGTAAATATGTTCCTCTGTAGTGCTGGTCCAAGGATGGTGACCATTTTGCTGATTTTCCACACTGTATTGTCCTCCCTTGAACTCTTTATTCCAGGCAAACACATATGTCCTTGACACTGTTTGATCATCAAACTGTGAAGTCAATCTCGGGAAAATTTCTTCCACTTGAACTCCTTCACAAGCAAGAAATTTCATAATTATGTGATGTGTATTGCAGCGATGCACCTGTTGCTCTGACCTCATGAGTGTTATTGATGGAGCTGTTGGAAGTATGTAACGGCCAGCTTTCCTCACTCCTAATGGCCCTACCCAATAACAGAAGAAGCGCAGGTCCAGTCCTACCAACTGTTGATGCTCAGGAATAAAAATTCCATTTATATTCGATTCATCTTCATGTACTAGTGGTGGTGTTTGCTTACGAGTGGAAGAGTAAATGTTCATAACAATGCTTGACTATGTACTACATGGAAAACACAAGAACTGTTGCATCGGTTCAAATAGGATATTTTTGAACATCTGCACAACAGACCCCACTTAGCTCCAACTCTTTTCCAGCTTTTCATGCACATGAAAAAATGGCTTGGCTCCCAACATTATAACCCCTAAAAACATTGTGATGCTGTCATAGGCTTGCTGCGATCTCAGACAGCAGAATTCAGAGGGATTTTGTCATGTTGTTAAGAGATTTGATATTTGCTTAAATCTAAATGGTGACAATTTAAGACACATTATAGAAAAGTGTAGTCTTAAGATATTCTAATAAATTTGCTTTAACTTTCCAAATCACTTTCCAGATACCCATAATCATAACAAAAAAAATCTGTTTTTCTCACTGGAGTCAGAAATAACTGGTCTGTAGATGAGTTTGTAGCCTCGGATAATGCCTCCATGCTGTTGTGCAGGAGGGGGTGACCAACTGATTTTCATACTTTGTGATGACAAAGGATAACACGCAATTTCCTGTGGTGCTGCCTCTGGAACTGCAAAAAGAAATAACCATGATATCTACTTCCAAATTTTCACTCAAAAGAAAAGAAATTTAAAATTATGTATGCAAAACAAAACTGTTTGATAGCAAAACTCATGACTGGTCAGAGGGAAAGACTGTGTTTTGTACACATGCACTTTTGACTATTCCTTGAATGCTTGCTACCATACCCATCATATCAAATCTTTAAAATTTCGAAAAGTTTTTATTAAAAAATCTGTCAATGGTTGCAGTAATCTTATTTGGTGACTAAATTCAAACCTTAGAGGTTCTTTAGTAAATAAAATTAAACTGCTAAGAGGCACATGTGGATTGTGACATTCATTCTGCAAACATTTTATACAGTGCATGTTGCCACTTTCATATGCAGCCTCAGTAAGCCAGGCTTGAAAATGAACCCCTAAGGTTTACAACTAGTCACCAAATAAAAGTCCTGCAAATGTTGGCAGATTCATTAATAAACAGTTTATGAAATTTAATTTAATAAAGTTACTGATTTCCTGTCAACAAAATGCTGAAACAGAAACAAAAGTCTTTAAAAAATACAAGGGGAAACAAAGAGTTTCTGTTTGAGGGCATTGTCACAACGTATATGTAACACAGTATAACTCCAATGTGGGTATATAAGCATCAAAATGTAGGCGAGGGATTAGTGTGGCATTCGTGTCTTTTTGGCATGCATGTGGTAAGTGTGGAAATGCGAACTATGGTAATGTTATTATCAAATGTGTCCAAGCAGGACCAATGTGCTGCTGTCTTTTTCTTGGCTGCTGAAGAACAAACACTGGTACACATCTACCAGAGAGTGAGAATGTGAGTGGGGCAGCATGTCTTTGAAAAACCACCACTGGGTGATGGTGCGCTAAGTTCTGTGCTGGTTGCAACTTAGCACAAGAGGTCAGTCAATCTGGAAGACCAGCCTCATCTGTGGCTGTTTGTCTGAAACACTTGATGCATTTCATTACTGCAGGCAACATATTTCTTGAGCGCTTTTTTGCAAGTGACAAAAGCTGGTGTGACAAGGGGTGCTGCTGCTTCCTGATACTACATGTCCCCTATCACAAATGTTGTAGTGCACAAATTATGCCACCTCAAGTGGGAGACACTCGAGCACCTGCTCAATAGTTCTGACCTCTCCCTTAAAAAGGCCTTGAAGGGTTGACAATTCCTTTTGGATGAGGATAGGCAGCAGGCAGTTTCAGACTTCTTCATGTGGCACGACATGTTGTTTTACCAAATGGATATCTTCAGTCTGCTGCATCAGTGGGATGATTGCCTCAATGCTCAAGACAATTTTGTCTGGTTGGCATACTGGTTCTGGACTGTATGACCTTCAAACAGAAACATTTCGATTGCCTCATATAAAATGAATGATCTTAGCGTTCTGTTAGAAGTAAACAAAAAGGTCTGTATTATGTATCAATGAATATTGGCTAAGAGCAATCAATTATAGTTGTATGTACCATCTGGCTTTGAGTTATTTACAGGTTTCTGCAGATTAACATGAAGCAGAATAGAAGCATTGATATTATATTAATATTAGTATAGATCTACAAGATTGTTGATAATTGCTGCATACGTAATATATTGAAAGCAACTGAGGCCCTCCACAAACATAACACTTACATCATATTTTCTTGTACAGGGTATATCAAAAAGAATCATCCAATTTGGCATGTCTATATTTTTGAATCTAATAAACATATGCAATGAATTTTGTTTTCTAATGAATGTGAAACTCAAAAAGTTTTTTCATACGTGTTCAATATGCCCCCCATGAGGTGCATGGCAGATAACAATGTGGTATTCAATTTTTTCCCATACAGCAGCAAGCATGTCCTGAGTTACAGCTGCCATTATGTGATGTGTCAGTCCATTCTTTGTTGTTGGTAATGGAGGCACATAAGCACAGTCTTTTATAAACCCCCACAGAAATAATCAAATATAGTCAGGCCCGGTGACCTTGGAGGCCAGTAATGTCAGGTTGAATCATTTGGTCCCATGCAACCGATCCATCATTTGGTAATCCTTTGATTTAAAAATTCCCACACTTCCAGATGCCAGTGTGGTGGTGCCCCATCCTGTTGGTAAATGAAGTTGTTCAAATCAGTCTCCAACTGTGCTTCATGTAATAGTGTTCTTGGCAAAGCAAAATGGACTGCACAAAATACATTAAATTTTGGAGAGGCCCTCTCACATTGTACAACTTCATGTGGTTGTTGTGTACCCCACATTCTCACATTATGATGGTTCACCTTTCAATTTAAATGGAATATTGCCTTGTCACTAAACACCAAGCGTGGAAGAAAGCTGCCATCCTCCATCTTGCCAAGAATGATATTACGGAACTTCACATGTTATCGTTTGCCACCTTCATGAAGAGCTTGCAGTAGCTAAATTTGGTAGGGTTTCATGTTTAAACATTAACACAGCATACACAGACAGACATTGAGAACATGCTGAGTTGTCGAGCTGCACGGGAAATGGATTTCTGTGGACTCCTTGTGAAACTATGGAGGATGTGTTCGACATCTGTGTCAGACACTCAGGGATAGCTTGACAATTTGCCTTTACACAAACAACCTTTTTCTCAGATATGTTCATGCCATCATCTAATGCTCTGTGTTGTAAGAGGATTCACATCATACCGAGTACAAAAGTCAGGCTGAACAGTTATTACTGATCTGCACTGTGCAAAACATAGAACACAAAACACTTTCTGTTGTCCTGATGCCATTTTTCCTAGGACTGAAGTGGGCACAAACTGCTGCTACCCAGCAGGAACCATGTAAAACTACACAGTTTTCTCTTTCCAACAGTACACTGTTCATTCACATATCTCAAATAACACAATAGTTATGATTTTTTTTAATCAGATGATTCCTTTTGATATGCCCTGTATATCAATAGCATTGTGGAAGTTCACTTTATATGCAGATGATGCCACATTTGTTAAGATCTAACAACATTAAAGCTTCAAAATACATGCCATCTTTGAGTGGCCAGTACAGGTTTTAGAAGCTATGAACTGCATGTTGGTCATGAGGAAACTGTAAATGTTCCACTCAGTTTATAAATTATAGACGATGACAATGACTATGCTTCTACTAAACTACTTGGGATTCATCTTGAATCAAAATTAAAATGGAAATGTTATTCTGAATATCTGTGGACAAAGATAGCAGATATTACATACTTATGAAATAAACTGAGGTGCTGTGTTGGGAGTGATAAATTATTGCTCAATTCCAAGTATACCTTTCTCCACAACCACTTGTCATATAGAGTTTTCTTAAGAGCCTTATGGCCTGTATTTTGAAAAAACTGAAAATAGAAACTGCTACATCCCTGTTCATTCTGAATTGCTTAGTACACAGAGAAAAACCAACAAAATAGTAAAGTTCAACAGCCTGTTCATCAACATGGCACATGCTAAAAACTGCAGGTTGATATCCCAGCATCCAGACTTAAGAAAACTCAAGACAGTCCCCAAATTTGTTTCGACAAAAAACATTTTATTTGAAAGAAAAATTTAAAATATTTTCAAAAGACGATCTTGAATACTAGTGTTGATTAATATATGTTGTGTCTGAATATGTAATGTCTGTTTTTGAAGAAATTATACTGGATTAATAATGGCCTATTATATATCACAATATTTTTCTCATAATATACATAGGTATTTGTACCTGTATGTGTGTAACTAAGCAAAATGAAGACATCAGTTGCATTTATATGCTTAAAGAAGGGTAGTAATTGATAATAGTTTACAGATGAAATTAACAGTTTCAGTAGTCTTGTGTATGGCAATACTTTCGTCTGTTATCCATGACTGTTAAGTGAGGCAATGCTACACTGTGAAAACAGTTATAAACTAAAAATGAGTTCTTTCTCTATTCTTTTACAGTTGTTAGAAATATCACTGACAGAGAGAGAGAGAGAGAGAGAGAGAGAGAGAGAGAGAGAGAGAGAGAGAGAGAGAGAGAGAGAGAGAGAGAGAGAGAGAGAGAATAAAAACAATACATTTATGGAATTTTTTAAAAAATAGAGATCTCATGAAATCCACTTGGTTAGCCCAGGGACATGGCAAAGCATGCTGTCCACAGATCCTCCTTGTGGGTTAACGATGGAGACTGGTGTGCCTGTCAGCTTGTGTGTGGTCTTTATACAGATTTCCACATCCATCTAGGTAAACATTAGGTTGGTTCCCCTGTCCCATCTCAGATACATATGTGCAAACACTTTGAAAAATGATGTCCCATTTGACCATTTGATTACACTAGATGCAGGCACAAAGGGTACATGGAATCCTGCCTGGGACAGTAAAGAGAGGAAAGGGGGGCTGGGAGTAATTAGAAAATGCCTTTGGTAGTGACAAACCCATTATAATAATAGACAGTGTAGGGGTACAATTGGTCCCTAGGGAACTGGAGATGAACCATATCAGTCCTGACCCAGAATTGAGTGGATAAAGGGCACCAGAAAGGAGGGAAGGATAGAGATCTCATGACTTTTAATCCTCTCAATTGGGCCTAATGAGGACAGAGAGCAAATAAAAATGTTGGAAGATAATGGACAAGAATGCAGTGGTAGAAAAGTTTAATGGTTTGCTTATTCCTTCACTTGGATTCAGTGAGAAAAGTAAATATAAGTTAACATGTACTCTAAAGGGAACCCTACATCATTAGATTTGTGGCGTCGACACACGGATCGATACGCCAAAACATGATACATGTATAGTATCTTCGATTGATGTTCTTTGTAGGTTGACTTCCGGGAATCAGTTCCCATCTGTACCCCGTGCTGTACAGTTGATTATGAATAAAGTATTGTGATAGGAAGCGAGAGACGTGGTTATTACCTTCCCACCCTTGCGCCTTCCTCAGTGGTGACCCCGACTTTCGAATTTCGAGTTAAAAATGACTGCCGCACCGGCTTCCGTGTTCTGCGTGGACCTCTGTTCATTACACAATGGCCCTTTACAACACGCCGCCGCCGCCCGGTTTTCACCAGCAACAGCAAGTAGGTTCGAGCACGCAAGCTGTGTTCGGCGTCCGACGTGAATATCCACAGTCCTACAGCCTCGAGAACCCAGGGACCTCGCCAGGTGCAGTTGTTTTTAACATGCCACCAGCGGTTTCCGACTCCGGCTTTGTCAGCCCCGAAGTAATCCAGTTTTCGCCGCATAGCAGTGCTAGAAGCCTTTATACACGGGTGCCGAACGTTAATGCAAGTGCTGTAAATATAGGGGAGCATAGTTTTCATAGTGTGCCACAGCAGGACGCCTGTTCGAATGTGCAAGCTCCACGTGTGTATCACTCCGCGCCTGCTGCACGCTACGTGAATGACACTTGCCAGTCCGTTACTCCGAGTGTTCATCAGTGCATTAATTTGAATGCATCAGGCCCCAGCAACCTCATCAGTGACTCCGTGATGGACAATTTTGCTGCAGACGTTGAAGATAAATGGCATCACAACCTGTAGAACAACTTTGGCCTTCCGCCACAGCAATCGGTCCCGCTTCGCTCCGCGCCGGGGTTCGTGCTAACTGACTTCGCTTCTCCTACAGGAACTGCCAACACAGCCGGCACATCAGCTTCCTCTCTACCGCCTCCATGACGCCAAGTTAACTTTGACTTGCCTACTCCTGCGTGCGCGAGCGGCCGTCAGCACGTTTCAACCTCCGGTTTGTCTAACCTACCGAAACTTCCAGCTTTTAAACCTGCTTACCCGGAGTTCTGGTTCAACCTGGTGGAGCAAACTTTCAGTGTCTGTGCACTCGATGACAACGCTCGTTTCACATGTCTCATGAACCACCTCCACGACCGCGTCGACTTAATTTACGACTTGGTTAAGTCACCTCCTCCGAACGAGAAATACGTTACCCCTAAACAAACAATACTGGAACGTGTCTTGAAGACAAGAAGAGAAAACGTTCAGCAGCTCGTCTATGAAGAACGCCTCGGCGACAGGTCTCCGTCTCAGCTGTGGCGATGTCTTCGACTTCTCGTCGGTGAACGCGACATGCCAGACGGCACACTCACCGAGATTTAGACGGAAAAGCTGCCTCTGTCTGTTCAAACCGCTATCTCCGCCTACGAAGATAGACCTAACAGCGAACGCTTGCGCGCTGCCGACCGAGCTTACTCCGCTCTACAACGTGAACGCCGTGCCCAACAGTCTGGCGGGTACGCCAGTTTCCAACCACAGCCCGGATCCCAACGTGGACACCCTACGAAACCTAAGTCAGTCAAGCTCGCAGCACTACCGGCAACTTCAAGTCCGCGAAACAATAGTGCATCTGACCCAGTAGAAGATTCTGGGCCGCCGCCACCAGACCACTCGCAGGAGCAGGCGTCCCCCCATAAATACTGTTTCTTCCATGCAAGATTCGGGGAACAAGCACGCAATTGTAAACCGCCGTGCTCATACCCAAACTTCAATCGCAGGTAGGCAGCGGCGCCACCTCCTGCTAGGTAAGCAACGGGTGCCATCCCACACTCCATTCTGTGTCCAACGCTAATGCTTCGAAAGGGCGCGTCTATGTCCGCGACCGGAACTCGGGCACAAACTTTCTCATCGACACGGGCGCAGATGTTTCCCTACTTCCACCCCGTCTCGCTACTGACAAGATCCGACCACAAAAAACTGTCCTACGTGCGGTGAACTCATCTAATTTGTTGTGCTCGGGTTCTACTTCGTATACAGTGTCCCTCTCGCCTGAGTGCAACCTGCAGTGGTCCTTCCTGGTGGCTGACATCAGCGAGCCCATTGTGGGAATAGACTTCCTACGACACCACAAACTGTGGCCTGACCTCGTCAAAAACACAGTGTTCTACTATCCTAAGCAGAAACACATCCCGTGTGCCTTGCCGTGCGCGAATACTATCACAAAACAGGTCCGCCTGGCTAGGAAGTGTAACAACCCCTCCTCCGAGCTCCTGTCATGGACCAATAAGTGGCTCACGGAGCGTGTTGAGTCTACACGCCTGCGTCTGGAACAACTGGAGTTAGGTTTTCGCCTCAACGACTTAAGTAACGAGTTATCTTCAGCACGGCAGCGGCTTGCAGCAGACGACGCATCGGCGGCACACAAGGTTAGTCAGTGCAACTACAGTGTTCTCGCACCCGAGTGCATTTGTGACAGTATACCGCATAAACTGTGCAGTTTCCGCGCCCCCGCCAACCCGAACTGTGTAAATCCGAGTGCTGATTCATCTCCTTCCTCGTTCAGGCAGCTAACTTCCACGGCGCAGGTTAACGTTTTTGACAGACTGCCACCAGCTGTTTATTTGCGCCCGCTAGCGCCACCAAGCTCGACGGCGGCACCCTCGGTTACTAGTACACAGTGTACCAACCTTGTTTCGCGTAGCTCACTTGTTGACAACTCCCAGCTAACCAACAGTTGGCACTCATACAAACTTTCGCCATCCGCGCCACAACCCAGCGTAGCGGCCGCCGCGTGCACTACGCCACAGGCAGACGCCTCTCGCACAGCGTCGTGCGTTGCCGTGGTTACCAACGGAACCGCCCACAAACTTCGCTTGCTAGACGGACCGCCTATCTCTTGCCGCCCACGCCGTATCAATCCAGAATTAATGAAAGTGGCTCGCGAACAAATAGACGAGCTCTTAACGGCTGGTGTGATTGAACCATCTGCCGGATGCTGGGCGTCGCCGATCCACTTCGTCACAAAAAGCGACGGCACCTGGCGTATGGTCGGCGACTATACTAAGTTGAACTCACGGACTATCATAGACAAGTACCCAGTTCCTAACGTCGCGGATTTTAACCATGCTCTGGCAGGCGCCAAGTATTTCTCAGTAGTGGACTGTAAGAGGGCGTATCACCAAATTCCGATGGCTCCCGAGGATATCGAGAAAACAGCTGTTACAACACCTTTCGGCCTTTTCCAGTACCGATTCATGCCCTTTGGCCTCCGCAACGCCGCACAAACTTGGCAGAGATTCATAAACGAGGTGTTGTTTCATTTGGATTTTTGTTTTGTGTACCTGGACGATATTCTAATCTTCAGTCCCACCTTGCAAAAGAACAAGGAACACTTGCAGATTGTTAAAGACACCCTTACCGCTGCTGGTGTTGAACTAAATAATAAGAAGCTCCAGTTGCACCAGACTTCGGTAAGATTCTTAGGCTACATAGTGTCAGCTAAGGGCCTCACTCCTCCCGAGGATAAAATCAAACCTGTTTTGGACTTGCCACGCCCTAACACATTCAAAGAACTACGCAGGTTCGTTGGAACAGTCAACTATTATAGGAAGCATTTGCCAGCCGCAGCTGAGGTTCAGGCTCCCCTAACAGACGCCCTTGCTGGCAAAAATACAACTGGTATCCGCCCAGTTCCCTGGACCCCCGCCATGGAACAAGCTTTTGACAAGCTGAAGCACCTACTAGCCAATGCAGTGACTGTTGCCCAACCACATCCGGACACTACATTGTACATAACTCCAGACGCCAGTGATACCGCAGTTGGCGTAGTCCTCAGCCAAACCGTCGGAGATACTACCTCCCCTTTGCAGTTCTTTTCTAAGAAGCTCAACGGTGCTCAAAAAAAGTACTCAGCCTTTGACAGGGAGCTCTTGGCCGTCTACGAGGCCGTTAAAAAATTTCGCGCCGAGGTCGAGGGCAGGGACTTCTACATATTAACAGACCATAAACCTTTGGTCGCTGCTGTAAAGAACCCTCCGGCCGACCCTCCGCCTAGACGCTTCCGTCATTTAGACTATATATTGCAATTTACCTCCGACATACGATACATCGAGGGTGCGGATAATGTGGTCGCAGATTTTTTGTCCCGTGTTGGCGCTGTGACAACCCTTATAGACCTATCTAACTTGCCTCAGCTGCAGACTGCCGATACGGATACCATGGACCTCATTTCTGATAGCAGCTCATCACTCAAACCGGTACGGTCCACCTTCCCAGGTGTCATAGGCGAGGTTTGGTGCGACGAGTCAACTGGTACACTGCGCCCCTTCATACCCAAACCTCTGCAGAGGCAAGTGTTCGACAAATTACACAACCTAGCTCACCCAGGAGTGAGGGCCTCTACCAGGCTCGTTGCAGAGCGCTTTGTCTGGCACGACATGCCGCGGGACTGCCAAGCATGGGCCCGTGCCTGCATTCCGTGCCAAAGGAATAAGGTTTCGCGGCACGCATCGCCCCCACTAGGCAGCTTCACTGCTCCTCCCAGTCGTTTCCAGCACGTTCACATCGACTTGGTGGGCCCCCTCACCCCCTCTGAGGGTTACAGATACGTGCTATCTGTCATAGACCGAACCACCCGTTGGGTGGAAGCTGCCCCGCTAACTAATATTACATCTGAATCAGTGGCACGAACTTTCATAGACACTTGGCTTTCACGTTTCGGCTGCCCTGTTTACTTGACAACCGACCAAGTCCGTCAGTTTGAGTCGGCCTTGTTTTCAGAACTATGTAGACTGTGCGGCATCAAGAAGATTCATTCCACAGCGTACCACCCTCAAAGCAATGGCCTTGTGGAACGGTGGCATAGGACACTTAAGACGGCCCTACGTTGCCATGGCCCCCTTTGGACGGAAGCCCTGCCATTCGTCTTACTCGGTTTGCGGACCACCTTCAAAGAAGACCTTAAAGGCACAGTCGCGGAGTTTGTCTACGGTCAGTCCCTTACACTGCCAGGCGAACTTGTTGCTCCTACTCCAGTCGCCAAACCCTCTGAACTGCCATCCCTAGTAGAACGGGTGAGGTTACACTGTAACAAGCTTCAACCCCCATCCCCTTCCAGCCACACTCTTCCGCATGTATATGTCCCCAAGGTGCTCGACACGTGCGACTTTGTGTTCCTTCGGGACGACACTGTAAGAGCCCCGTTACAGCCCCCTTACACAGGTCCGTTCTGAGTCGTCAAATGAACGAGTAACACGATGGACATTGTAATTAAGGCACAGTAACTACCGTCTCCCTCAACAGGGTTAAACCAGCTCACGTTGAATTTTCTCCTATCTCGCCTACCGGTGAAGAGACCACACCCTCCGGCCGTCCTCGGCCCTCTTCCTCCGCTCATGATCCAAGTACACTAACGCCTGCACAAGCCCCATCAATGAGCCCACACTCTTTCCGGGGTTTCTCACCCCCCAGCTCCCATAGCCCAGTCCCCGGCTCCCAGGACTCTAATATAACAGTCCCGTCTTCATGCAACAGCACACCGCGCCGCTCTTCTAACCGGTGTAGCACACAGGCTCCCGCCGTGCCCACCCAGACCCTACCATCCCACGCCCACCACACAGACACACCCCTCTCTACTCACAGCACTCCGCCTTCGCTGTGCCACGGTTTCCCCACCCCACCGGCTCAGCATACCTCACCATTAGCAGGCGCTACTTACGAGCTCTCTACCCATGTTCATCCTGATGACATTTGTGGATTGTCTGTTGTCGTTAGTGGTGATACTGTGTCAGTGCTGCTTGCGTGTGACGATTCATGTGACCCGTTAGGTGGTGTGTCGCAACGTGTAGTGAAGCGTTTCAAAATCCCTCGAAGTGCTACGTGTGGTTAACTACGTGCTTACGTTAGGCCGAGTGGAAAGGTGATCATCAGGTTCCCCGCCGACGACGCCCTTCCACACCAGCGCTCCCGCACCGGCCGACGACTTCGACTGCCGACGTCGCTTCACGACTTCGAAATCAACATCCCAGGATTTGCTCCACGCTCTCCTCCCACACGGCCCGTGCCGTTAGATGCGGAGGAACTCATTGTAACCAACTTAGACTATCAACCCCCCCCACCCACCCCCACCCTCGGGTATGTACTCCATACTGAAGGGGGGGGGGGGGGGGGGCTATGTGGCGTCGACACACGGATCGATACGCCAAAACATGATACGTGTATAGTATCTTCGATTGATGTTCTTTGTAGGTTGACTTCCGGGAATCAGTTCCCATCTGTACCCCGTGCTGTACAGTTGATTATGAATAAAGTATTGTGATAGGAAGCGAGAGACGTGGTTATTACCTTCCCACCCTTGCGCCTTCCTCAGATTCAATAACCTTGAAGCAAATGTAAAAGATAAAGTATACTGAAGCAACTCCCATTCATAAAAATGGGAAAAAGACAATACTCTGCAAGATTCATACAAATATAAGGGGCAGTCAAATGAACATGAGAAAGATGGAAAAAAGTAATCAAACTGTGAATTATTCTAAAAGTAATTGCCATAATTGTTAATACATTTATCTCACTGTGAGAGAAGAATGTCAATTCCTTCTAATTGAAGGTTTGAGAGACTTTGGCTGTTCACTTATGTAATAAAATGGAACACTTTCAGTCATCCTTTTGATGTTATGTATTGTACAGCTACCAGTTTTGGTGATTCAATAAGCCATCTTCAGGCCTTTGTGCATAAACGGTAATGAAAGTTTCATCAGCTGGCCAACCATGCAAATACAAGACAGAATAAGAATAAGGGAAAATATTATACAAGTGAATTTACAGTAATCATTTGTTACAACCTACAGATACATCAATTGTCACATACCTAAAATAGAATTATATGTGGTATTCCTGTAATAAATTTCCACTCTACCACTCTATGTGCTGTACAAATGAACTATTTATTAATAAAATTATTAATTAAATATTTCCAACTAAATATTATTTTATTAATAAACACTACACATGACACGTTCCACATCATTATGAAAGAATCGTGTTCATGATCCATGGAACAAGTAATATAACTAACTAACTAACTAACAATGTATAGAGTGGGAAATCTTTATGGTATATTGTATAGAATTCTATTTTAGGCATGTGACATTGGATGTGCCTGTTAAATACGATCATCAAACTGTCAAAAAAAAGGTACAACGTTCTCTTATTAACAGACAGCCACAGCAGAAATTTGGTGAGTGTTTTACAGGACAATTACATAGATATCCAACCAACAGGAATAGTGAAACCAGGTCAAGTACGAAATCTGTTACTGATGTCAACTTGCAGGGAAACAAGAAAGAAGAGAATGAATACGTAGTGTGTATAGCTGGTGCCAATGACATTGCAAGAAATGAAGAACGAAATTGCCTAGCAAACCTGGAAAACTTCCTACAATCACGAAACAGCAATATTACAATACTGCCTCACAGGTATGACCTCATGTACAATTCATGTGTAAATAAGTTGATTCGAAAAACAAACATTAAAATGAAACAAAATGTGTGCTCGTTTTGGCAAATGTAAAATATTAGATATATGCAAACTGAAAAGAAGCCTACATACCAGACATGGTATGCACCTAAATTTCGAAGGAAAAAAATTCTTGTGTGACAAAATATGGGAAATTATCAAAGAAAAAGATGATTTAAACAGAATTCTCAGTCACAAAGTAGACAATGATGTTTTTTTTTAGAGGAAAGCATAATAAATTATCCCTTGCATATCAGAATGTCCAGTATGTAACTAATAAAACAGAGCAGCTGAGTGTTTACCTAAATGAAACTAAGCCACACCTCTTCCTAGCGAGTGAATTGGGATGCAACGAAGAGGAAGCATATGGTTACAGGCTAAAAAATTACAAACTTATAAACTTGTACTGCAGAAAGACACACAAAAGTGGTTGGGTAGGCATTTATAGTAGAAATGATGTAAAATGTGAAAAAGTTAAATGGATAGATGATCTGAGTACTGAAATGGTATTTGAGGTTGCAGCAGTAAACCAGAAGTATGGAAACAACAGCCTTATTATAGCAGCACTGTATAGGTCACCTGGAAGTAACACAGAAGAGTTTCTAAATTGCCTAGAGCACTTGCTGGAGGGGACAGCAATGTATAACAAACACTTGCTGCTTGTTGGTGACATCAACATAGACTCATTAAATAGTAGTGTTAACTATTTGCACTATATGGATGTATTACAGTATTATAACTTTACAAAAATGAACTCAGAACCTACAAGAGTCACTGCAAATACGAAGACTTGTATTGACCATGTTCTCACAAATGTAGGAAAAGAGAAAGTAAATGTAAACACCTTAGAAAACTACATTTGTGATCACAGAGACCTTACTATGGAAATTGATGTAGGGAACATAGATGTAACTGAAAGTGATATATAAAAGAAAATTAAATTATTCTACACTTAAGGTGGCACTAGGGAATGAAAAATGGGAACCAGTGAACAATGCAACTGAAGTGAATGAAAAATGGGAATATATTTGTAAGTTATTCAGTAACACTTTAAAAGAAGCCTGTCCTTTAGTTAAAAAAGTAAATAATGCTGTAAACCACGAAGCCAAGAATCTCCCTTCTGAAATTGTTGCGCTGAGGGAGAAAATGAAAGATTGCTATATACTTTTTAGAGATACTAAACTACAATATTTCTCAACAAAATATAAACTGCTCAGGAAAACTTACAGAGAATCCTTGACTAACCTAAAAGCACAGAAATATACCTCTGAAATAAGGAACTCTAGCTGTATCAGTAAAACTGCCTGGAAAATAATGCAAAAAGAAAGTGGGAAACAGAATTCCTATGAACACAGCAACATAACATTAAAAGAAAATGGTGAAGAAATAAATGACCCAAACGAAGTGTGTGAGAAATTTGTACATAAGTTCAGTACAGTTGGTACAAATGAAGTTCATGTCAAGCCACAAAATTTTAGTCTTGGAAAATCTAGCCAGTCCTTTTATATCCACAGCATTACTGAGAGGGACATCCTAGCAATCATATCAGCACTTCAACCAAAAATGTCTTGTGGCTGGGATGACATTTCACCTAAACTGCTAGAGGAATGCAGAGATGAATTAGTGAAACCCCTGACTCACTTGATAAATACCTCCCTCAGAAATGGAGTATTCCCTGACCTTTTGAATATACCAGTGCATAAAAAGGGATTAAAAACTGACACTAAAAACTACAGGCCAATATCATTAACCTCAGAACTAGGCAAATTCTTAGAGAGAGTAATACTAAACCAAGTTGAATCATATTTCACCAAACACAATCTGTTAAACAACCTACAACAAGGATTTAGAAAAGGGAGATCTACTACAACAGCAGTAGCAACTTTTATACATGAAATATTAAATAAGCTGGACAAAAGTGACAAGATAATAGGCACTTTCCTAGATCTGAGTAAAGCCTTTGCTACTGTGAATCATACCATTCTTCTGTCTAAGCTAGAAGAGTATGGGTTGAGAGGACTAGCCTTGAAGCTACTTACCTCCTATTTGAAAGACAGGAAACAGTGTGTAAAGCTAACGTATCAAAATAATGAGCAGCTCCTAACAACCAAATCAAACTTCAGGACACTTCAATGTGGTGTGCCTCAAGGAAGCATACTATGGCCTTCTCTGTTCCTTGTATATGTAAATATCTTATTTGGACCCCAAAATTGCATGGTCGTAAGCTATGCCGATGACATATCCTTCATCAGCTGTGGCAGTGATATGCAGTTTGCAGCTAACAATACTGCGATCAGTTTCAATACTTTGTCCGCATACCTTACAGCAAACAAGCTTCTTGTAAACAAAGACAAAATGGTAATAATGAAGTTCATCCACAGTTATAATGCTGCCATAACTGATACTGTATTTACATCCCCATTGGGTCTTGCATATGAAAATTCACATAAATTTGTGGGCATCGTTGTTGATGAACACTTATCATGGAAAGACCATGTAGATAATATTTGCAAGAAAATCAGTAGAAATGCGTATCTACTGAAATGGGTCTCAGCCTACTTGAACCTGATACTTTAAGGCAAATATATTTTGGGTTAATTCATCCGCACCTTCATTATGGCATTGAGATATGGGATGGGGCATCAGCAGTTCATATAGACAGACTTTTTAGATTACATCAAAGGCAGTAAGAATGGTAGCCAAGGTAAAGAAGAGAGAGCCTTGTAGAGACATCTTTAGAACATACAAAAATTCTTACGGTGTACTCCATGTATATACTGCAGACAGTCATGTCTGTGAAACAAAATCCTGAATTTAATATCAGAAGCAGTAATGTACACAACTATGATACATAGGGAAGGGAAAATTTTCATAGAATTGTGATGAATAAAAAGGCAACAGACCACAGCCCACACAGAGTGGGAGCAATTTTCTACAATGCACTACACTGTGAACTCAAGAAAGTAAATCTAAATATGCTAAAGAGTAGACTGAAGCAATTATTAATAGAGAAGTGTTGTTACTCTAAAAGAGGACTTTAAGTTGTAGTGGCATCTTGGAAAACAGTGTATATAGACAATGTCTCCGATCTATCAGTGGTATGAGAGAATGTAATTATACACTGTATTATGTGTACTGTAATATTATAAATATAGGCTAAATTGTGTTACACTATAGCGGAATCTACTTGTAGTGCCCTTTTGAAAAATAATGTGTACAGACATGTGTCTGATCCATATGTTGTTATGAAAGAATGTAAATATTTTACTGTATATGTGTAATGTAATCTAAATGTTCCTCACAATGTCCGAAAACTTTTTGTTATATGGACAGAAAATAAATAAATAAATAAAATAAATAAATAAATGATTACTTTAAATTCACTTGTATAGTATTGTCTTTGATTCTTATTTTATTTTTAATCTGTCTTTGTATTGCAAGGTTGGTAAGTTGATAATGCTATCAATACTGTTTACCGGTATGCATACAAGCCTGAAAATGGTATACTGAATCACCAACACTGGAAGCTGTATAATAAATAACACCAAAAAGATGGCTGGAGGTATTCAGTTTTTTACATTCATGGAAAAATGTTTGCTGTTGCCTATGGAACCATGATTGTACCGAGGCAAGCACCTCTTTGTCCAAAGCAAACTGACAGCCAGAAATGTCTTTCTTAAGGGCTCCAAAAACATGGAAATTGCTTGGTGAGAGATTGAGACTGTATGGAGGATATGTATGGGCTTGCCAGTGAAACTTCTGCAGCATAGTTGAAAGACCTTGGCAACATGTGGCCAGGCATTATGCTGCAATAGAATGATGCTGTCCGTAAACAATCCTGGGCATTTGGACATGATGGCACACTTAAGCAGAGATTAATGCTGGCCGAAAGAGTCTACTTGGCCCTAACAAGACTTCTATCCTCAAGGCTCCTGACTTGTACCACGAAATTAACTATGTATAAATCACTTATACGCCCAGTGCTTATATATGCCTCTGAAGCCTGGGCATTAACAGCTAAAGATATTGAAACACTGGATGCATTTGAAAGAAAGGTACTTAGACAAATTATCGGCCCAATCTGTGAAAGAGGAAGATGGAGGAGGAGATACAACCATGAGTTGTATACCATATACAAAGACCAACCCATCAGAAGGATAGTGAAATCATCCAGACTGAGGTGGGCGGGACATGCGGCTCGCATGAATGATACAGAAGAATCAAAAAGGATATTAAAAGGAAAGCCAGGAGGGCAGAGAGGACATGGTCGACCAAGAGCCAGATAGAAAGATAGAGTAATCAAAGATCTTAGAAAGATGGGCTATAGAAACTGGAGAGTATTGGCAAAAGACCGAGAGAGACGGAAGGAAATTGTAAAATAGGCAAAGGATCATCACGAGCTGTAGAGACAAGAAAGAAGAGAGGCACACTCCAGTTAATGTATAATGGTAAATGTATTCTTTGCAAAAACTGAAATGCATCATCAACTCCAAACACACAGGAATGACACACAGTGTCACTCTGTTGCAAGATAATACTTGCCCACATACTGCCAGGGTTGTTTTGACTATGACACAGATGTTTCACTGAGAAGCCCTTACATTTCTTCCTTACAGTCCTAATATCTTCCCATGAAGTTTCAATATTTTTCAGCCCTTAGAAAGACATTCACACCTATGAATTTGCTTTGGATGAAGAGGTGCATACCTGGGTAAAGCTATGGTTGTGTAGGCAGTTGCAAACATTTTTTTTCCATCTTGTTTTCATTTGACTGGCCTTTAAATCTGAGCAAGTAACTGCTGCAACAACACCTATCAGTGCAGACTTCGCAACCCTTGGTGAGGTGGGCAAGCTACCTGCCTATGAAATCCTTTTGTTGTTGTTGTGGTCTTCAGTTTGCAGACTGATTTGATGCAGCTCTCCATGCTACTCTATCCTGTGCAGGCTTCTTCATCTCCGAGTAACTACTGCAACGTAAATCCTTCTGAATCTGCTCAGAATGTGTCCTACCAACCAATCCCTTCTTCTAGTCAAATTGTGTCACAAATTTCTCTTCTCCCCCCAATTCTATTCAGTATCTCCTCATTAGTAATGTGATCTACCCATCCAATCTTCAGCATTCTTCTGTAGCACCACATTTTGAAAGCATCTATTCTCTTCTTGTCTAAACTACTTATTGTCCATGTTTCATTTCTGTACATAGCTACACTCCATGCAGATACTTTCAGGAAGGACTTCCTGATGCTTAAATCTACACTCAACATTAACAAATTTCTCTTTTTCTGAAATACTTTCCTTGCCATTGCCAATCTACATTTTATATCCTCTATACTTTGACCATATCAGTTATTTTGCTCCCCAAATAGCAAAACTCATCCACTACTTTAAGTGTCTCATTTCCTAATCTAATTCCATCAGCATCACCTGATTTAATTCAACAACATTTCATTATTCTGATTTTGCTTTTATTGATGTTCATCTTATATCCTCCTTTCAAGACAATGTTCATTCTGTTCAACTGATCATCCAAGTCCTTTGCTGTGACTGACAGAATTACAATGTTGTTGGCAAACCTCAGAGATTTTATTTCTTCTCCATGGATTTTAAATCCTACTCCAAATTTTTCTTTTGTTACCTTTACTGCTGCTGTGGCTGGAAAATTGCCAAATGTGCATGGTGCAAGGTCCCTGTCTGCTACTATGGAAAGTTGAATTTTCTCATTCAGTGCTGCCTTGGTTCCCAATGTGACTGAAGGCAGGGCCCCATCACAACTCAGTTGGGTAGAGCCACTATAAATACTTGCTAGTCGGATCCTAGGGCTATCTTGTGTTCAACTACTACTGACACTGACACATACCTCTAAGCCAGTCAGTGGACCCATGTTGGTTAAACAGCTTCACCTGATAGCTACTGGTCTATTAGTTGCTGTTAGCCCTGATGACTCTAGGGCTCGAACCAGAGCCACAAAGTAGGGGCCTCCTCCAGGGTGACTAAGTCCAGTCTCTGGGTATCTCCAACAAGTCTTATGTTTGGGACCTGCACACCAGCACATCTGACTGACCACCAGAGCAGCTGACTTTCCATAAACATACACAACTGCTTATTGTTGACACCTAATATCAAGTTCTCATTCGCAAGTCTGCTATCAGCCATGGCCACTTTGTTGCGACAGCGTTCCCATGTGGTGCTGATGTGCAGCCACAGCTAAACACGCCATCTTGTGCTATGCTAAGGTAGCCACTGCTGCCTGGGTGTCTACATGTGTGATCGAGACACTGACACCAACTATCATACAAATGTCTTACTGAATAAACAATGTATATCCTAATTGAGCTCATCTAGTTCCATACTGGCACTATGTGACCCAGGATCCTGTACATGCTATCTTGTGTTAGAGATGAACATCCTGCCAATTATTCATAGCCAAAAAACATGGCCAAAAAACATGTCTCCTAGTTAACAGCTTAGTGTTTGAAACTGCCCAATGACGCTTGTGGAGAAGGCATAGGACTACTTCGGGAAGAGGTCTTTAGTGGACAACATCAAAGCACCATCAAAAGCAGAGAGGTGATACGATAAGGAAAAATAGTTGCACAGGGGGGCCAAAGCCTGACCTGGTTGTTTATCTGGCCAGCTCTGTTCAACAAACTGAACCATCTGTGGAGAATCGGGTTGGTGGCCACAGCAGCAGCTATGTGTGAGCTCATAATTTGGAAACTCTTGACTGCAACTGTGTTTCAGTATCAATATAGAAGCAAAGCAATTCTTCACAATCAAAGTCCAGTTTTTAAGGCCATTTAATTGTCCTTGTAGTGAAGTAAATTTTTCAGTTAACTGATGATTAAATGCATGAAATTTGCTGTTTTTATCTGATTTTATTTCTGTTAATTGATCATTAACTGCACTCAATTTCACCAAAATCAGCTGTGAAGTGTCAGTTTTAACTGTTGCTTTGCTGACTGCATTTTCATTTGGTTCAAATATGTCTAGGCTAGGTCCTAAAGCTTTCACTTCATCACTACTATCCTCATCTCTATTCGTTTTTGTAGCAATCACTCAAGTCCACAAAGAAAAATAATCCTGATTCCACTCCTAATGATCCAACTCCCCAAGACACTATCCAAATTGAACCCTGCCTGGAACAGTTCTGTCCTCCATCACAACGGGACCCACCTCCTCTTCCTCAAAATCACCCTCTCCAAACCTTCCAGGAATTTCTCACTTCCAGCCTTGCCTCTCAATCTTTCTTAAAAAACCTTAATCCTACTCCCAACATCACCACAGCTGAAGCCCAGGCTATCCGTGATCTGAAAGCTGACCGATCCATCGTCATTCTTATGGCTGACAAGGGTTCCACGACTGTGGCATTTGATCGTCGGGAGTATGTGGCTGAGGGACTGCGTCAGCTTTCAGACAACTCTACATACAAAGTTTGCCAAGGTAATCCCATTCCTGATGTCCAGGCGGAGCTTTAAGGAATCCTCAGAACCTTAGGCCCCCTACAAAACCTTTCACCTGACTCCATCAAACTCCTGACCCCACCGACACCTCACACTCCTACCTTCTACCTACTTCCTAAAATTCACAAACCCAAACATCCCGGCCGCCCCACTGTAGCTGGTTACCAAGCCCCCACAGAACGTATCTCTGCCTACGTAGATCAACACCTTTAACCCATTACATGCAGTCTCCCATCCTTCATCAAAGACACCAACCACTTTCTCGAACGCCTGGAATCCTTACCCAGTCTGTTACTCCCGGAAACCATCCTTTTAACCACTGATGCCACTTCTCTATACACAAATATCCCGCATGTCCAGGGCCTCGCTGCAATGGATCACTTCCTTTCACGCCGATCACCTGCCATCCTACCTAAAACCTCTTTCCTCATCACCTTAGCCAGCTTCATCCTGAACCACAACTTCTTCACTTTTGAAGGCCAGACATACCAACAATTAAAGGGAACAGCCATGGGTACCAGGATGGCCCACTCGTATGCCAACCTATTTATGGGTCGCTTAGAGGAAGCCTTCTTGGTTACCCAAGCCTGCCAACCCAAAGTTTCGTACAGATTTATTGATGACATCTTCATGATCTGGACTCACAGTGAAGAACAACTCCAGAATTTCCTCTCCAACCTCAGCTCCTTTGGTTCCATCAGATTCAGCTGGTCCTACTCCAAATCCCATGCCACTTTCCTTGATGTTGACCTCCATCTGTCCAATGGCCAGCTTCACACATCCGTCCACATCAAACCCACCAACAAGCAACAGTACCTCCATTGTGACAGCTGCCACCCATTCCATATCAAACGGTCCCTTCCCTACAGCCTAGGCCTTCGTGGCAAACGAATCTGCTCCAGTCCTGAATCCCTGAACCATTACACCAACAACCTGAAAACAGCTTTCACATCCCGCAACTACCCTCCCAACCTGGCACAGAAGCAAATAACCAGAGCCACTTCCTCATACCCTCCAACCCAGAACCTCTCACAGAAGAACCCCAAAAGTGCCCCACTTGTGACAGGATACATCCCGGGACTGAATCAGACTCTGAATGTGGCTCTCCAGCAGGGATATGACTTCCTAAAATCCTGCCCCGAAATGAGATCCATCCTTCCTGAAATCCTCCCCAATCCACCAAGAGTGTCTTTCCGCCGTCCACCTAACCTTCGTAACCTCTTGGTTCATCCCTATGAAATCCCCAAACCACCTTCCCTACCCTCTGGCTCCTACCCTTGTAACTGCCCCCAGCGTAAAACCGGTCCTATGCACCCTCCCACCACCACCTACTCCAGTCCTGTAACCCGGAAGGTGTACACGATCAAAGGCAAAACCACGTGTGAAAGCACCCACGTGATTTACCAACTGACCTGCCTACACTGTGACGCTTTATATGTGGGAATGACCAGCAACAAACTGTCCATTCGCATGAATGGACACAGGCAGACAGTGTTTGTTGGTAATGAGGATCACCCTGTGGCTAAACATGCCTTGGTGCACGGCCAGCACATCTTGGCACAGTGTTACACCGTCCGGGTTATCTGGATACTTCCCACCAACACCATCCTATCTGAACTCCGGAGATGGGAACTTGCCCTTCAATATATCCTCTCTTCTCGTTATCCACCAGGCCTCAATCTCTGCTAATTTCAAATTGCCGCCACTCATACCTCACCTGTCATTCAATATCATCTTTGCCTCTGCACTTCCGCCTCGACTGACATCTCTGCCCAAACTCTTTGCCTTTAAATATGTCTGTATACGTATGGATGGCTATGTGTGTGTGTGTGTGTGTGTGTGTGTGTGTGTGTGTGTGTGTGTGTGTGTGTGTGTGTGCAAGTATATACCTATCCTTTTTTTCCCCTAAGGTAAGTCTTTCCGCCCCCGGGAATGGAATGACTCCTTACCCTCTCCCTTAAAACCCACATCCTTTCATCTTTCCTTTTCCTTCCCTCTTTCCTGACGAAGCAAATGAAAATGCAGTCAGCAAAGCAACAGTTAAAACTGACACTTCACAGCTGATTTTGGTGAAATTGAGTGCAGTTAATGATCAATTAACAGAAATAAAATCAGATAAAAACAGCAAATTTCATGCAGTTAATCATCAGTTAACTGAAAAATTTACTTCACTACAAGGACAATTAAATGGCCTTAAAAACTGGACTTTGATTGTGAAGAATTGCTTTGCTTCTATATTGATACTGAAACACAGGCTGCAGTCAAGAGTTTCCAAATTATGAGCTCACACATAGCAGCTGCTGTGGCCACCAACCCGATTCTCCACAGGTGGTTCAGTTTGTTGAACAGGGCTGGCCAGATAAACAACTGGGTCAGGCTTTGGGCCCCCTGTGCAACTATTTTTCCTTATTGTATCACCTCTCTGTTTTTGATGGTGCTTTGATGTTGTCCACTAAAGACCTCTCCCCGAAGTAGTCCTATGCCTTCTCCACAAGCGTCATTGGGGAGTTTCAAACACTAAGCTGTTAACTAGTAGACATGTTTTTTGGCCATGAATAATTGTCTGTTTGTTGTGGCTTGTGATCAATGTGTCTAACAACAGGCAGCTGGCAGTTCCCCTCTGCCACCCCCCCTCCCCCCACCCCTGGCCAGTTCCAAGCCAGCCATGGGAATACATTCATGTAGAATTTGTGTGTTCCTGTTTGAATTCCTTTTGGCACTTGTTTGTGGACACATTTTCCCATTTCTTTAAATTCACCAGTGTGTGTCATCATCAGTTGAGGTCACAAATCATATGATTTTAAGGGTTTTTCCTGTTGAGGGGATGCCTTTCACCTTAGTTTCCGATAACGGGCCCCAATTCACTTCTCACACTTTTCAATGTTTTTTTTTCATCATGGCACTTGTCATGTTATAGCTCCACATTCCATCCTCAATCCAATGGGGAGGCAAAATGACTAATGCATACATTCAAGACCCAAATGAAAAAGTTTGTTGTGGATTTTTTGCTGGATGATGCCCTTCTCTTTTTCTGAGTAACTATTGCCTCAGACCTATGGGGGAGTGCACTCTGGCTGAGTTGCTTCCCAGCTGGCAGCCACATACGTTCCTCCACCTTCTGCAGCCAGTGCCTCACCTGCTGCAGTCAGGTTCATCTGGCTGCTTTGTGCTGGGATTGTCATTGTAGGTGTGAAGGTTTTTTTGTCAGCCCAAGTGGATACTGGCCACTGTTGTCTGCTATTGGGAACAGCAACTTTGTGATGTCTGTACGGCTGATGGGCTGGTGGTATGCTAGTTTGATCAGTTATGCCCCCACTCACCACTGGAAGCTACCGGTTTGCAGTTGCAAGTCTGTCATCACCTTATGTAGAGGTGGCCCCATCCCATTGGCTGCCTCCTCCACATGCAGTGTCCTGGGGTTCCAGCTTCCCAGCACCAGGTGTCAGTCTGTCTCTGACCTTGGGTCTGTTGCTGCAGCCTGCTGTTCTGCTTGGGTCGTCTCTCCTAGACCCCTCGCCATCGTCACCTCAGCCATTGTCACTGGGACGTGCCTGCTACTGATAATGTAGGGATGGTGATGGCACCCTCCTCCCATGAGCTGTCATCTGGTGCCGTGTAGGCCTACTATCTTCAGGCATGCCCATCACATGTTCTGCACCAATGCTCTGGCACACACCCAGCACGTCATCCTGTCCACGATGATGGCGCTGGCTGCTGCTCGCCGATAATGTCTCCTCCAGTGCTCGGGTGCCCTCTTTGCACAAGGGAGAGGTGTGCTGTAGTCTGCTACAAGTGCATGGGAGTGTGAGTATGCCAAGTGTAAGGCACTTTGTGTGTGTGTGTGTGTGTGTGTGTGTGTGTGTGTGTGCGTGTGTGTGTGTGTGTGTGTGTACTTAAATCAACTACCAACCATATCAGCATGGGCCAGCCATTAGAGGCCACCCGTAGGAAGTGTGCACATAGCATAGTCTGTGCCAAGTCATCTACCAGCAACTCTCGCTTATATATATGCAGAGTAGCACTGATTCCCTCTCACTGCTTTCTTTTAGTTTGTATTGCTCACATCATTTGCTCTGTGTATTGCTTATGTTTCATCTCTTGTGTGATTCTTTTCTCTCGTTGCATGTGGAGTCATGAGAGGCTTATTTCTGTATTTGCTCAGAGGTTTATGAATAAATCATATTTCTGTTGTTTGGATCAGTTTCATGTATTATTTGGTTACTACAGTCCTCCCTAGTGTGTCTTTTAGTGCAAGCATTTCCAGTCTCCATCTGATTTTCAAACTCCTGTTTAGCATGAAGGAACATAAATACATTTTTAGGGCTATGATATACGAAGACACCAGCAACTGACATCATCTTGGGAGAAAGTGATGGAAATCAGCAGTCTCTCTTCAGATTAGAAGGAAGGTGAAACAGCAAAGAATGGTGAGTGGCAGAGGCACTTGGATTGTATTGTCACCAGAATCTTCAATCAGTGATAGTGTTTTGCGGTGTGAAGGAAGTAAAGACAAGGACTATTAGACTGCAGGTTAATTGGTAATAAAGATTGTGACTGAGGCAATGGTAAAATTGAAAGTATCAAGTGAACATGAGTATAAGAAAACAACAAAAATGTTGTTAAACTTCTGCTGGACTCAGGACTGGCAGAAGAACAAAATGCGTGAACTGAATATTCTAGCTTCAAACTCAGCAAAGCAACTAGAAATGCCAAAAAGGCGCCAAAATTGTGGAGCAATTGGATAGATAGTAGAAACAGGAAAAATTATAGAAAATTAGTCTACAGAATGAAAAAATGAAGGATAGGAACTGAAAAATTATTGATAGTATCACATGGATTGAGGATAGATAAATTTTGGAACAAAATGTGGCAGAAACAAAAATAAGGGTACAATTTTTTGAAGCTTCTCTAGGAAGGAGAATTAATAAATAGACAGAAGAAATGAGAAAGGATTTTTAATAGGAGCTAAGAATTTCTTGGCAGTAACAGAGGAAGCGAAAAAGCAAATACACCAAAATGTAAAGGAAATACACCAAAATCTAATGGAATTATCAAAAATTTCAGGAGAAATTAGTGAGGAAGTATACAAATTAACATTATAATTTCAAGAACAAAAGTGAAGTTTTCAGAAGATACAGAATGATAGCAGTAGGCTGTAGAAGCATATCACCATGACACACAAATTGGAGAACGAAGGAAAACTGCTGCGGGTATAAAGGAGGAGTTTAAGAAACCACAGAGAGGTTCTAGAAGATACGACAGGTACAAATTTATGAAGTAAGAGGTATAGAAGAGCAGTTTTTACAAAATGACCTATTAGAGTTAAAAGTTGAGGGAAGTACTCACTAAAAAGAAACCTATAAGAGAGCGCGTTATGTCATCAACTGGGAGCACAACACTAGACATTTCCTTAGAGTACATCAGTTTCAGCAATGAAAGATGTCAGGAAACATTCACAATACAGCATTTGTAAAACAGTTTCACAATGTTTTTCTGAGTTTATGGGCAGAAATAAATTAATATTGGCTTCATCACAGGATACTTGCAGAAAGATACAAATGTGTGGTGTATCAAAGGTGCAGAATGAAATATCCATCATGATCATAAAGAGATGTTCTTGTGGCAGTACTATAAGGAAGGAAGATAAGGCTTTGAAGGCTGTTTGACAATGCGATCATTAGAGACAGAGCACAAGCTCAGATTAGGGGTTATGGAGAAGGAACTTGGCTATGTCCTTTCAAACAAACCATCCCAAAATTTGCCTGAAGTATATTAGGGACATAATAGAAAACCCACATCACGATGTCCATTTGGGGATTTGAACATCATCCTCACAAATGTGAGTACAGTGTGGTAATCACTGTGCCACCACAGTTGGTGGCAGTACTGGTCTTGGACCAAACAGTAGGCAGGGAAGTCACTGTTGTTAAATCTAACACTCAATTCACAAAGCAATGATAAGTTGCAGGAATATGTAAAATGACAATATCGAACAAGGTGGTGCAGTGTCCAACCACAAAGTTTTAGATTTTCTGTGATTTTTCCTAAACCATTCCTGCAAAGTGCTGGGAAGGTTCCTTTGGAACAGACGGGGCTGATTTCCTTACCCACCCTTTTGTAAACCAAGCTCATATTCCACTTCTAATGAACTCATTGTCAATGGGATGTTAAACTCTAATATTCCTTCCTTTTCAAAGTGACATTGAGAAAAAATGTATATTTAAAGGATCTTATGAAAGGCAAAGGTTTATTTTGCCTTTCACTATTAGAGATAAACCACCAGTGGTTCCATATAAAGATTTTGAAGAAATTTATGCAGTGAATCAAATGATCATAAGAGAAGAAACTTCAAGACTGGGAATAAGAATGAATGTATTTCAGAGAATGTAGATGTGAAGATTCCATTTCCAGTATAATTTTGCCAATACAAGGAACACCAGAATGAAGGATTTAGCCAAGTACAACCAACAGACCCATCCAATATGGCCCGAGAGATGAAGCAAATGGAGAAGAAAATTGCACTTTTAAGTAAGTCTCATTTCAGAATGGACCATGTTGATGTGTCAGACCATATGGAAAAGTCTTTAATGATCAACAGTCCTGAGGAACTCCCGGATGACTAGGTCTTTGAATCAGATACAGTAACACAAGAGGTTTGACAAAAATGTCTTATGAAAATGGCTCCACCACAAACTGCTCTCTACCTCTGTCTTCATGAAGTGTACCAGCATAAAATTTTGAGAAAGCATGTTTCTGGATTAGATAATAATTTCACAATAGGTGAAATATAAGTTTTAATTATTATTGTACCATGACATTAACCATTCTAGCTCTATTGTATCTGATGATATTTACAAAGGGGCAAAAATAACCTCCTTCTTGAGTAGTCACAGTGACAGGATGTGATTTTGGACCAGGCCCAATGCTATTGAATGCCTGGACATATATATCATATTTTGTGAATTTCTTCAGCTGTTTCAGCAGTATCTCCGTATTTGTAAGGCCTCGAACCTGTAAACATGAAAGAGATGATGAGCTCATAAACAGTGTATTACTCTCATATTTTTGGCTGAAGAAATCTTAATATATTTACATACTAACCGTGCGTGAATCTGTATTGTTTGACTCAGGGTTCACAGTTCCATGAAGGCCCCAGTGAACAATATATCCTACTATATCTCCATTCCAAGTGTCACGCAGTGGTGGCTATTGCAAAACATAGTTAGGTTAAAGGTAACAGCAATAAATTAGACTCAACACAAATAATTAACAAATCCTGTTGGTCATATCTTTTGCACACCACTTAAATTATTTGTTTTTATAAATCATTTTGATATGTTACGCACCAGTCATTACACACTCCCCTTGTCTCCTTGCTATATAAAACACTATTAACAAATTACCACCCAACAGTAAAATAACAACCATTTTCTCCATTTTGTGTAATTGATATAAATATGAATGATGTAGACACAAAAGTGATGATTCATCAACAAGAAACATCAATTGTGTACAGCAGTTATAATCCAAGAGTTTGAACACCATAGTGTTCTACTAGACAGTGCTATTATTAGAAAGAATATGCCCATGCTTATCTCTGTTTGGAGAATTTGTTCTTCCAGCCAGTTACATGAGGAAAGACTTAAATTTTCATGTGGAATGAAATACATAACATACAAGTCGTCAACTATGGAGATCACTGACAATGCAAAAATGATTAAAAAATTAATACAGTCAGCTGTTCTACATTACTAAGCAGCTATCCTGAAACCTAACTAATTGCAGGTTGCCTATCTAACAGGTTCCAGGGGCAACAAAAATTGTATTTTTAATGTTTTACATACTTACTGACCAAATTTAAAATGCTATCACAATCTATCATTAAAAGGTATAATCTTATGTTAAAAATTTAACACAATAAGACAAATATGACAGAGACTGTGTTTTTGTTTGAGACGTTAACTGATGCAGAACAAAGACCCATACTTTAGGCATCCAGTATTTGTTAGTGACTTCCAACAAAATTTAAACATAATTTAAAAACTTTATGAAACTTTTTCTCACTGACACCTCACAAAAAATGATGAAAGGAAAAAAGTTTATCATCTAATACATTTTTGCTATTCATGCAGTAAAACTTCAGCATCAGAAATAACTTTTTAATTTCTTTACTACTGACTCTATTCACAACACAGTTTGCAGACAGTATCCACATATACCACTGAATGACTTGCAAAATTATATCATTGTACAAAATGTAGTTCATGAGATGAGATGTCATAGATATTTAGATGCATAAAAAACTAGCTTCTGGTTAAAATGACATGCAGTATAACTTCAACATCAAGCATGACATTTTAACTTATTAATTCTTTACTATCAATTCTATTCATAACACGCTTCGGAGGCAGTATCTGTTTATATGACTGAATATATCTGCAAATTATATCACTGTATGACACATAAATTGAAGGTGTGACATCATACACTCTGACATGCATGAAAAAACTAGCTTCAGCAGAAAACGTGCTGCAAATTACCCATGCTATATTCATCCAGTGTTCCATGAACTGAGCACATACAATAAACTTTAAGCACAATTACAAACGTCTTCTAAACTTTTTCTCACTTATGTGCTTAATATCAAATACTTAACACTTTAACTCATTTGTAAAATAATTAGATGTCTGGAGTTGTTTTACATGTGGGAGTTGGACTCTTTAAAGAACTGAGGGTTTACTGGTACAAGGGTTGTACCAAAAGTAAGGTTCCCAATCAGCTACAGCCTCAAGGGAAGGTGCTAGGCTAAATCCAACAACAGTGCCATGTGGTTCCCAAGTCTTGAGCCCACCCGTCTGCACATCTCCACCACAGACATTCACAGCTTGGCCTAAGACTCAATCGCTATGGCAATGAGTGCATATTGGCTTTGCAGGACCATGCTGGAGCACTCTTTGGCTTATTGTGGTAGACTCTTTTACCAAGTTTTCATTTCCAGTGCTTATAAACTCTACCACATCACGTAGCACCATTCAAGTGTTGTCCTCAATTTTTTGAATTGAAAGATTGCCTGAGATCATGCTACAGACAAGGGATCTGAGTTCACATCACATGAGTTTACACAATTTTGTGAACAAAATTGTATTCGTCATCCAACAAATGTCCCATTTTATAATGAGTCACCCTCCTCTAAAATTACCTTTTTTATAGAGATAACTGTTACCATGTACAATACCAATTCTTACATAGGTTAAAGTTATCGCATCTGTTTCATTAAAAGAATTCATATGATTTTGTACACGATATGTTATACTTCACGCTAAAATGTGTAAAAAAGAAATTAATGTGTTACAGTCAATATGTACTAACAGTTAAAATTACTATTCTTTTAAAAATAGTTGAAATTAAAAAAATTGTGGCATAATTAAAATTCATATTATTAATTGCACAATATAATGCTCATTATTACATTTATTTCTAGATTGATTTACAAAATAATGATATCTTTTAACAAAAATTCTTCTTTGATAAAGAAAGTTTGTAACTCTTTTGCTTTGTAAACTCTTTGGAATAATGTGAGTATCACAGAATGTAAGTAGTGGTGGGCATGCCTCTGATGGTAGTAGACATTTTCTAAGTTTGTCACCAAGAATGTAATTATTGGTTTTTTTGAATGTGGAAAGTGTAAAAATGGTGTGATGATGGAAGATGTGGCAAAGAATAAAATTCAAGAATAATACAGGCAAACCTTCATCACTTATTTAGTCATCAAGAACCTACAAAATCAATGTTTCAGCTGCAAGAATGTACCACTAGACAAGAATTCAAGCCATCGACAGTAACAACAAGATAATGAAGATAAGTAAAAAGTTATTCTTTTGTATACCTGACACCTCTTGAAGTTTTCAAAATCAGTTTAATAAGTCACGACTGCAAAATACTAACGCGAATTCTTTACAGATGCATGGAAAAACTAGTAGAAGCCAACCTAGGGGAAGATCAGTTTCGATTCCTTAGACAAATTGGAACACGTGAGGCAATACTGACCCTATGACTTATCTTAGAAGCTAGATTAAGGAAAGGCAAACCTACGTTTTTAGCATTTGTAGACTTAGAGAAAGCTTTTGACAATCTTGACTGGAATACTCTATTTCAAATTCTAAAGGTAGCAGGGGTAAAATACAGGGAGCAAATGGATATTTACAATTTGTACAGAAACCAGATGGCAGTTATAAGAGTCAAGGGGCATGAAAGGGAAGCAGTGGTTGGGAAGAGAGTGACACAGTGTTGTAGCTTCTCCCCAATGCTATTCAATCTGTATATTGAGCAAGCAGTAAAGGAAACAAAGGGAAAGTTTGGAGTAGGTATTAAAATCCATGGAGAATAAATAAAAACTTTGAAGTTCACCGATGACATCGTAATTCTGTCAGAGACAGCAAAGGACTTGGAAGAGCAGTTGAACGGAATGGATAGTGTCTTGAAAGGAGGATATAAGATGAACATCAACAAAAGCAAAATGAGGATAATGGAATGTAGTTGAATTAAGTTGGGTGATGTTAAGGGAATTAGATTAGGAAATGAGGCACTTAAATTAGTAAAGGAGTTTTGCTATTTGGGGAGCAAAATAACTGATGATGGTCGAAGTAGAGAGGATATAAAATGTAGACTGGCAATGGCAAGGAAAGCGTTTCTGAAGAAGATAAATTTGTTAACATCGAGTATGGATTTAAGTGTCAGGAAGTCGTTTCTGAAAGTATTTGTTTGGAGTGTAGCCATGTATGGAAATGAAACATGGATGATAAATAGTTTGGACAAAAAGAGAATAGAAGCTTTCGTAATGTGGTGCTATAGAGGAATACTGAAGATTAGATGGGTAGATCACATAACTACTGAGGAGGTACTGAGTAGAATTGGGGAGAAGAGGAGTTGACTAGAAGAAGGTATTAGTTGGTAGGACATGTTCTGAGGCATCAAGGGATCACCAATTTAGTACTGGAGGGCAGCATGGAGGGTAAAAATCGTAGAGGGAGACCAAGAGATGAATACACTAAGCAAATTCAGAAGGATGTAGGCTGCAGTAGGTACTGGGAGATGAAGAACCTTGCACAGTTTGGAGTAGGATGGAGAGCTGCATCAAACCAGTCTCAGGACTGAAGACCACAACAACAACATGGACACGGAGAAGATTAAGAATTAGTAAAAGTTATTTGATTGCTGTTAACCACAGAACTTCAGATTGGACATCACTGAAGTACTCAATTGGTTCCTGTAATAAAGTGTATTTTAACCATGTGTGCATTTTGTGTTTTAGTGAGAGGAAACAGGACACACACTTATCATACCACTCTCTCCCCATTCAACCAGGAACCACAAAACATTACAAGAGAGCACACCCAGAACACTAACAATGCTTCCCCTTTACATTTTACATATATATATATATATATATATATATATATATATATATATATATATATATATATATATATAAAACAGAAAGAAACTTCCACATGGGAAAAATATATTAAAAACAAAGATTCCAAGACTTACCAAGCGGGAAAGCGCCGGCAGACAGGCACATGAACAAAACACACAAACACACACACAGAATTACAAGCTTTCGCAACTGGCAGTTGCTTCGTCAGGAAAGAGGGAAGGAGAGGGAAAAATGAAAGGATGTGGGTTTTAAGGGAGAGGGTAAGGAGTCATTCCAATCCCGGGAGCGGAAAGACTTCCCTTAGGGGAAAAAAAGGACAGGTGTACACTCGCACACACACACACATATCCATCCGCACATACACAGACACAAGCAGACATATTTAAAGGCAAAGAGTTAAGGGCAGAGATGTCATTCGAGGCGGAAGTACAGAGGCAAAGAAGTTGTTGAAAGACAGGTGAGGTATGAGCGGCGGCAACTTGAAATTAGCGGAGGTTGAGGCCTGGCGGATATCGAGAAGAGAGGATATACTGAAGGGCGAGTTCCCATCTCTGGAGTTCGGATAGGTTGGTGTTGGTGGGAAGTATCCAGATAACTCGGACGGTGTAACACTGTGCCAAGATGTGCTGGCCGTGCATCAAGGCATGTTTAGCCACAGGGTGATCCTCATTACCAACAAACACTGTCTGCCTGTGTCCATTCATGCGAATGGACAGTTTGTTGCTGGTCATTCCCACATAGAAAGCATCACAGTGCAGGCAGGTCAGTTGGTAAATCACGTGGGTGCTTTCACATGTGGCTCTCCCTTTGATCGTGTACACCTTCCGGGTTACAGGACTGGAGTAGGTGGTGGTGGGAGGGTGCATAGGACAGGTTTTACACCGGGGGCGGTTGCAAGGGTGGGAGCCAGAGGGTAGGGGAGGTGGTTTGGGGATTTCATAGGGATGAACCAAGAGGTTACGAAGGTTAGGTGGACGGCGGAAAGACACTCTTGGTGGAGTGGGGAGGATTTCATGAAGGATGGATCTCATTTCGGGGCAGGATTTTAGGAAGTCGTATCCCTGCTGGAGAGCCACATTCAAGGTCTGATCCAGTCCCGGGAAGTATTCTGTTACAAGTGGGGCACTTTTGGGGTTCTTCTGTGAGAGGTTCTGGGTTTGAGGGGATGAGGAAGTGGCTCTGGTTATCTGCTTCTGTACCAGGTTGGGAGGGTAGTTGCGGGATGCGAAAGCTGTTTTCAGGTTGTTGGTGTAATGGTCGAGGGATTCAGGACTGGAGCAGATTCGTTTGCCACGAAGGCCTAGGCTGTAGGGAAGGGACCGTTTGATATGGAATGGGTGGCAGCTGTCATAATGGAGGTACTGTTGCTTGTTGGTGGGTTTGATGTGGACGGATGTGTGCAGCTGGCCATTGGACAGATGGAGGTCAACATCTAGGAAAGTGGCATGGGATTTGGAGTAGGACCAGGTGAATCTGATGGAACCAAAGGAGTTGAGGTTGGAGAGGAAATTCTGGAGTTGTTCTTCACTGTGAGTCCAGATCATGAAGATGTCATCAATAAATCTGTACCAAACTTTGGGTTGGCAGGCTTGGGTAACCAAAAAGGCTTCCTCTAAGCGACCCATAAATAGGTTGGCATACGAGGGGGCCATCCTGGTACCCATGGCTGTTCCCTTTAATTGTTGGTATGTCTGGCCTTCAAAAGTGAAGAAGTTGTGGGTCAGGATGAAGCTGGCTAAGGTGACGAGGAAAGAGGTTTTAGGTAGGGTGGCAGGTGATCGGCGTGAAAGGAAGTGCTCCATTGCAGCGAGGCCCTGGACGTGCGGGATATTTGTGTATAGGGAAGTGGCATCAATGGTTACCAGGATGGTTTCTGGGGGTAACAGACTGGGTACGGATTCCAGGCGTTCGAGAAAGTGGTTGGTGTCTTTGATGAAGGATGGGAGACTGCATGTAATGGGTTGAAGGTGTTGATCTACGTAGGCAGAGATACGTTCTGTGGGGGCTTGGTAACCAGCTACAATGGGGCGGCCAGGATGTTTGGGTTTGTGAATTTTAGGAAGTAGGTAGAAGGTAGGAGTGCGAGGTGACGGTGGGGTGAGGAGTTTGATGGAGTCAGGTGAAAGGTTTTGTAGGGGGCCTAAGGTTCTGAGGATTCCTTGAAGCTCCGCCTGGACATCAGGAATGGGATTACTTCGGCAAACTTTGTGTGTAGAGTTGTCTGAAAGCTGACGCAGTCCCTCAGCCACATACTCCCGACGATCAAGTACCACAGTCGTGGAACCCTTGTCAGCCGGAAGAATGATGATGGATCGGTCAGCTTTCAGATCACGGATAGCCTGGGATTCGGCTGTGGTGATGTTGGGAGTAGGATTAAGGTTTTTCAAGAAAGATTGAGAGGCAAGGCTGGAAGTGAGAAATTCCTGGAAGGTTTGGAGAGGGTGATTTTGAGGAAGAGGAGGTGGGTCCCGCTGTGATGGAGGACGGAACTGTTGCAGGCAGGGTTCAATTTGGATAGTGTCTTGGGGAGTTGGATCATTAGGAGTGGGATCAGGATTGTTTTTCTTCGTGGCAAAGTGATATTTCCAAAAAAAAAAAAAAAATAAAAAAAAAAAAAAAAAAAAAAAAAACAATCCTGATCCCACTCCTAATGATCCAACTCCCCAAGACACTATCCAAATTGAACCCTGCCTGCAACAGTTCCGTCCTCCATCACAGCGGGACCCACCTCCTCTTCCTCAAAATCACCCTCTCCAAACCTTCCAGGAATTTCTCACTTCCAGCCTTGCCTCTCAATCTTTCTTGAAAAACCTTAATCCTACTCCCAACATCACCACAGCCGAATCCCAGGCTATCCGTGATCTGAAAGCTGACCGATCCATCATCATTCTTCCGGCTGACAAGGGTTCCACGACTGTGGTACTTGATCGTCGGGAGTATGTGGCTGAGGGACTGCGTCAGCTTTCAGACAACTCTACATACAAAGTTTGCCGAAGTAATCCCATTCCTGATGTCCAGGCGGAGCTTCAAGGAATCCTCAGAACCTTAGGCCCCCTACAAAACCTTTCACCTGACTCCATCAAACTCCTCACCCCACCGTCACCTCGCACTCCTACCTTCTACCTACTTCCTAAAATTCACAAACCCAAACATCCTGGCCGCCCCATTGTAGCTGGTTACCAAGCCCCCACAGAACGTATCTCTGCCTACGTAGATCAACACCTTCAACCCATTACATGCAGTCTCCCATCCTTCATCAAAGACACCAACCACTTTCTCGAACGCCTGGAATCCGTACCCAGTCTGTTACCCCCAGAAACCATCCTGGTAACCATTGATGCCACTTCCCTATACACAAATATCCCGCACGTCCAGGGCCTCGCTGCAATGGAGCACTTCCTTTCACGCCGATCACCTGCCACCCTACCTAAAACCTCTTTCCTCGTCACCTTAGCCAGCTTCATCCTGACCCACAACTTCTTCACTTTTGAAGGCCAGACATACCAACAATTAAAGGGAACAGCCATGGGTACCAGGATGGCCCCCTCGTATGCCAACCTATTTATGGGTCGCTTAGAGGAAGCCTTTTTGGTTACCCAAGCCTGCCAACCCAAAGTTTGGTACAGATTTATTGATGACATCTTCATGATCTGGACTCACAGTGAAGAACAACTCCAGAATTTCCTCTCCAACCTCAACTCCTTTGGTTCCATCAGATTCACCTGGTCCTACTCCAAATCCCATGCCACTTTCCTAGATGTTGACCTCCATCTGTCCAATGGCCAGCTGCACACATCCGTCCACATCAAACCCACCAACAAGCAACAGTACCTCCATTATGACAGCTGCCACCCATTCCATATCAAACGGTCCCTTCCCTACAGCCTAGGCCTTCGTGGCAAACGAATCTGCTCCAGTCCTGAATCCCTCGACCATTACACCAACAACCTGAAAACAGCTTTCGCATCCCGCAACTACCCTCCCAACCTGGTACAGAAGCAGATAACCAGAGCCACTTCCTCATCCCCTCAAACCCAGAACCTCTCACAGAAGAACCCCAAAAGTGCCCCACTTGTAACAGAATACTTCCCGGGACTGGATCAGACCTTGAATGTGGCTCTCCAGCAGGGATACGACTTCCTAAAATCCTGCCCCGAAATGAGATCCATCCTTCATGAAATCCTCCCCACTCCACCAAGAGTGTCTTTCCGCCGTCCACCTAACCTTCGTAACCTCTTGGTTCATCCCTATGAAATCCCCAAACCACCTCCCCTACCCTCTGGCTCCTACCCTTGCAACCGCCCCCGGTGTAAAACCTGTCCTATGCACCCTCCCACCACCACCTACTCCAGTCCTGTAACCCGGAAGGTGTACACGATCAAAGGGAGAGCCACATGTGAAAGCACCCACGTGATTTACCAACTGACCTGCCTGCACTGTGATGCGTTCTATGTGGGAATGACCAGCAACAAACTGTCCATTCGCATGAATGGACACAGGCAGACAGTGTTTGTTGGTAATGAGGATCACCCTGTGGCTAAACATGCCTTGATGCACGGCCAGCACATCTTGGCACAGTGTTACACCGTCCGAGTTATCTGGATACTTCCCACCAACACCAACCTATCCGAACTCCGGAGATGGGAACTCGCCCTTCAGTATATCCTCTCTTCTCGATATCCGCCAGGCCTCAACCTCCGCTAATTTCAAGTTGCCGCCGCTCATACCTCAACTGTCTTTCAACAGCTTCTTTGCCCCTGTACTTCCGCCTCGACTGACATCTCTGCCCTTAACTCTCTGCCTTTAAATATGTCTGCTTGTGTCTGTGTATGTGCGGATGGATATGTGTGTGTGTGTGCGAGTGTACACCTGTCCTTTTTTTCCCCAAAGGGAAGTCTTTCCGCTCCCGGGATTGGAATGACTCCTTACCCTCTCCCTTAAAACCCACATCCTTTCATTTTTCCCTCTCCCTCCCTCTTTCCTGACGAAGCAACTGCCAGTTGCGAAAGCTCGTAATTCTGTGTGTGTGTTTGTGTGTTTTGTTCATGTGCCTGTCTGCCGGCGCTTTCCCGCTTGGTAAGTCTTGGAATCCTTGTTTTTAATATATTTTTCCCATGTGAAAGTTTCTTTCTGTTTTTTATATATATATATATATATATATATATATATATATATATATATATATATATATATATAAAACTGTCAAACTGAATATTTTTGTTATGAAAACATGTGAAAGCAGAACTTTCAAACTGAATGCACAATTTTTTTTGCCCCCACCAGAAGTACCATGACTGTCCACAATTCTGAACACAACAAAAAAAAGTCAACCAAATCGGTTAGGCATTCTCAAGTGTTGATCTTTCACAACCGTTTTTAGTTTTCAACTTTTATGGTGGATTTTCCAAAAATTTTCTGTCATACAAACCTTGTCTGACTATAATGGGGGAAAAAATTAGTCAAGCTGTTCTAAGGTGATGAGCTTTCATACGTGTGGCAATTGACTTTAATTTATATAGCTATGCCAGCATCAGTCTCCAATTAGTGGACCACTCCCATTGTCTATTACAATGTCAGTATCTTCTGTGACATAATGTGTGATGCAAACTCAGAGGCTACATTGAATGGTGTGTGTGAAATGAACAATGGTAATTTGATTAACTGAAGTAAACACTACCTTGCAAACAAGAAACAAATATTTCTAAATTCAGCAAATATGGATATAAGTGTTGTGAAATATGTATGAAACTTCAAATTTCTGTCCTGATATCGTAATGAAAGATTTTATCCAAATGTCAGTTGCCTGATAATGATTGCAATTTCTGCTAAAACGGATTATGCCTATTAATATACAACTTATTCATATCAGTTTATGTGCAAAGTTAATTATTGTACTGTATTATCTTTCTGACTGTGAGAAAATTAATATGTAGTCTTTAAAAATGTTGTAGTTGATACTCTACAAGTGATTATTTACAGTGATATGGATATTTAATGAAATAAGTGAAAACATACCTTCCAGGTGATGAGCAGTTCATCAGGTTTAATAATTTCAGCATGTACATCCTGAGGTGGTCCAACTGGAGCTAAAGTATTATTAAAAATGAAAATTAGTGTACTCGAGAATATAAATATTATTTTGCATTTATGTATCACATAAGTATTAAGAACTTTCAGCAATATGTCAGTAATGTATATTTAACAGACTGTTTCTTGACATTACCTTCTTCTTGGGTTTTTACAGTAAGTGGGTCTGTGAAGGCACTGGATTCAATAGCATTCATGGCAAGCATTCTGAACTGGTAGGTAGTTGCTGGATGTAAGTTCCTTATAACTGCCATTCTTTTAGAATCAACACTGAAATGTAACATCATCATTTACTGAGAGCAAACAATATCTTCTGAAAAGTCTTGATTTATTTTTATGTGTTACACTAAAGATGAAGAACAATTGTGAATGCAGAAATAAAAGTTGTTAAGAGAACAGCTTATTAATCACATCAACTAATATATTAGCAGTAAAAAGTTTCGTAAAAACATCTAAGATATTGTTCATTTATAGAGCAACACTGTCATCTCTTTCCTGGGAACTATGCACACCAGTCAAGATACGAGCCAAGTTTGAGCTTAAAGGTCCATATGGTGGGATAAGGTGCAGATGACATAAGACATGATATGGAATAACAATCTTTATTTGCTCAAATGGTATATAGCAACAAGTCACGTCTGTGTGAGTCAAAACCATAGGATGCACTTACTACACACAATCACCTCCAAAGATAGTTAATTTTGAACCAAGATTTATTGTCAGTGTGATTACACAAAATAGTAACCTTCCCCACCTCCCTAATGCCCTTAATGTGTGTGACTAGAAGGTCCACTGATGTTGTGATAAGATGGCATCTGTGCAACAGTGTGGTGGTGGGTGATGCGTCATGGGCATCGGGCAGGATGGCATCCAGGTTAGATGTGTTGGAGGAAATGTGGTCTGTCTCCCGTCACACAACATCAAAGTGCTAATCATACAGGTATAAAGGTAGGTGTCATGTCCTGCAAAATGGGACTGAGGCGGGATGTCAATTGTTCCTCGACTGCAGTGGCAGAGGGGTGTAATGTTCTGGTGACAATGATTGTGAGGAGACCATTGGGGAACAGCCAAAATGTCATGACTGCCATGTCCATGCCACTGGGCAGTTTGTAGGAACATATGAAATCCCAGTTGATAAAACCATTCCCATCGTTGTGTTCAGGATGTTGACATTTGATGACCAGAAACATACTGAGCAGTTTGATGCCAAGGTAATTGGGTAGGAAGTTTTTGGAGTTGAGTCGTACAAGGAAATTATTGACAGTCATAGTGTGACTAGTCTAGTTGTCATTTTGGGTGGTGGAGGTTGCTGTGCCATTGGTGGATGGGTCATCCTGAAGTATTCACACAGGTGCTGGGTCTTCCATTCAGTAGGATTCTGAATGTATGTGTGCCACATTTTAGAATCTTTTGCAGACCTGTACAGGGAGGCAGTAACATGGTCTGAATGATATCTTCGTGAACCATGACATGAGTGCAGTCTACGAGTACCTTGTGGATGAAAACTTTAGGGGGCTGGGAAATTTTGGAGGTGACATCTTCAGCTGTGTTCTCTTACCCTGGTCATAAAGTGGGAAGTTCAGTGGTTTTCTGTCAGTGGCACCTGTAGCATGAAGATGGTGGAAAGGAAGAGCAAGCGGCTCACCATACACAGCATCAGTGAGGGAGGCCCACTTTTGTAGGTGGTGCATATGCCTAACAGCAGCACAGTAAAGCTTCTGTCCAGTGACCATCATGGCACAGCAGGGTAGCTTTTAGTGTGTGATGCGATCTCTCCACAAGGTCATTGCTCTGTGGGTGATAAGCAATAGTTTGGTAATGACAAGTGCCACAGAGGTTACATAGATCACTGAACAGGGCAGATTCAAACTGTCAGCCTTGGTTGGTATTTATGGGAACTGGACACCCACACTGGGAAATCCAAGTGTCAGTGAAGGTTTGGGCTGTTTATTCTGCCTTCTAGAATGCCTTCTAATCACTGCATTACATAGTTGCTGATTGAAAGGATGTATCGGTAAACCTGAGATTCAGGGAGGGATCCGACCAGGACATGTCGGAGCTGCCCTTTGGGTATTTTAAACTGTCTGAGGGATGGTGGTGTGTAGTGTTCCACTTTGATTTTTTGACAAGTTATGTATGTGTTTGTCCACTCCTTGCAATCTTTCTTGACATCCAGCTACAGAAAACAATCTGTAACAAATGTTCCATCAATCGAACAATGGTATATAACAAGTTGTGCACTGGTTGAAGATTATCAGTTGAGGTACAAAGGAATGAGTTCAATTCTGTGACACATCACACAACGTCGGCTTGCACTTTTCTCACATGACTTCATGGATCAAGGCAATAAGACAGATGCTAAATTTCTTGACCTCTGAAAAGTATTTAACTCAGTGCCATATCAATTTTTATGAAGAAAAGTGCAGTCATATTAGGTATTAAACAAAATTTGTGACTGATTTGAGGATTTATTGGTGGGGAAGATGCAGCATATTGTCTTGGATGGAGAGTCATTGAAAAGTGTAGAAGTTCCTTCAGGAATGGGCCAGGGAAGTGTGTTGGGACCTTTGCTGTTCATATTGTTTGCTAATGACCTGAGAGATAATATTAATAGTAACCTCAGACTTTTTGTAAATGATGTTACTAACTATAATGAAGTGCTATCTGAAATAAGCTGCAAAATATTCAGTCAGAGACTGCCTCTGTAGCTGAAAGGTTATTGGTGCTGCTTTTGGTGTGGAATGACCCATGTTAAATTCCTGGCAGTGCTTCAGATTTTTTTCTGAGGTGGAGAGGTCTGGCACAGAGTCCACTCAAGCTCCAAGAGGCCAAATGAGGAGTTGCTTGAATAAAGAAGCAGCAGTGCCATTAGGATTCATCTACTGACAATAATGGCTGGAGGCATTGGCGATACACTGATCACATGTCCAATGATCATATATTGCTCCTCATACTGCCTTGTAGGCAATAGTTGGCCAGACAGAACAGCCTACATTCTAATCTGTAAGTGCTGCTTTACTTTTTTATTCAGACAGAACTTGGTAAGATTTCAAAGTCACAGACAGATTGGCAACTTACTTTAAATATTCAAAACTGTAAAACTTTGCACTTCACAAATAGAAATTGTAGTATCCTGTAACTACAATATCAATCTTACAATTGGAACTAGTCAACTCATACAAATACCTTGATGTAACAGTTTGTAAGAATAGGAAATGGAATGACTTCAAAGGCTTATTTATAGATAAGGTAGGTGACAGAATTCAGTTCATTGGTAGGATCCTGTGAAAAATAAATCACTCTACAGAGGAGACTGCTTATGAAACCTCATGTGATCCATTCTGGAATATTGATGAAGTGTTTGGGACCCCATACCAAATAATTCTATGTGGGTATGTTGTGTGGGCTCAAAGAAGGGCAGCACAAATCATGAATTATTTGTTTTATCCATGGAAAAGGGTCACAGAAATGATGAAAAACCCAAATTGGCAGTCTCTTGAACATAGAGGACAACTATCACATGGAAGCCTAATTCCAAAGCTTAAGAACCAGTATTATTTGTGGAACCTAGGAGTATACTTTGTATAGTTCCCCTAGGGACCATGAAGACAATATTAGACAAGTACCACGTATATAAAGAGGCATATAAGAAGTCGTATGCAAATGTAATGGGATGTAACCCCGGTACATGGTGCAATGCATTTTACAGTGGTTTGCTGAGTAGGTGAGTAGATGTAGATGTATATGTATACAGTTCAATGGAAGTATACATAAATCCTGACTTGGGAAATGGCCTTTTGATATATGGATTTGCGTAAGATTATGGCCATACTGTTTAAAATATTAAAATACTTTTTAGAGGGTTATTTCCAGAATGTAATTGCCCCAATAAGTGCATGGACGAAGCAATTCTTCACATACTTGGCACTGGTCCTAATGTCTGTGCAACAAGTAGACACAAGACTGTCTGGAGGTTGTTATATGATAACCTGCTGTATCCATACTGTTTACAGCATATGTAGGCACTATCAGCAGATGATTTTCCCACTTGGGTACACTTCTGCATATGGTGTATTCAACAATGGGTAACTGTGCTGTTCATGGATGAGGTGGCATTTCAACATGATCAGATTGTAAATTTCTGCTTTCAGCATGTATGGTCTGAAGTGAATCCTCCACAAATGTTGGAGCAATGCATTATCAACAGATATTCAGTCAACTTTTTGGCTAACCTTGCTGGTGACTATTTGGCAGTGTCTCATATTCTTCGACTTAGGCTGGACAGATGAACTTGCAATGCTGTCTTACAGAATACTGTACCTGATCTGCCAGAAGATATGCTTTCATGAATGCCTGTTCTTTTATAAATAACAGATCTTGTGACAGATGGGTATAGGAAGAGGTGGACAGTTTCCATTGCCTCCAAATTCTCCGGACTTGAATTTGTGGAGCATTTGAATGCTTTTGAGTACTAAATCATTGTGCAAGTTGCTGAGAGTTATCATATCAGAAGGATATGGCTGAAGAGAAAATAAGTAATATATTTCTAAACATGTAAGCAAATGCTATGAATCAAATTTGTACACATTTATTTCAGGCGATTCTATAAATGTAATAAACATTCTCACAAACAAACAACTGAGTTGTGTTGTCTATAATGAACTGTGTTTGTAATTCTTCAAGCTATTAACTCCCCTGAGGGTTATGAGCTACAAATGTTCCTCATCTTTGCACAATAACAGCGTTATTAAATGGAATCTGGCTCATAAAATGATAAACAGCACTATCACTGACTGAATTTCATCACAATTAAAGTTTGTTGAGTGACTGTAGTGTTTCAGTCTCCACACACACTCTTCCTTTGCTAGTCTATTTCACACTTATTACTTGTACATAACCAGACTTCTTGAATGCAATCACTTTACGATTTCCACTGATAAATGTTTTAGTCTGCTTCCTCATTCACACAATCTGTCTTCACCATCCTGTACTCAGTATAATGACTACTGCATTCCAAATCTGCTTGGATTGGCATCCCACTGCAGACTTCCTCCACCTCTATACTCAGCAAACCATTGTGAAGTGCACAACGGAGGATACGTCCCATTGTAGCAACTTCAAGAGCTTTTTCCCATTCCATTCACTTATGGAAAATGGAAATAATGACTTTTTAATTGCCTCTGTGCATGCTGTAATTAACTTAATCTCCTAACAATCTCTAAAGGAGTGATACATAAGAAGCTGTAATATATTCATGGAGTTATCATTTGTTGTTGTGGTCTTCAGTCCTGAGATTGGTTTGATGCAGCTCTCCACACTACTTTATCCTGTGCAAGCTTCTTCATCTCCCAGTACTTACTGCAACCTACATCCTTCTGAATCTGCTTAGTGTATTCATCTCGTGGTCTCCCTCGATGATCTCCCTCTACAATTTTTACCCTCCACGCTGCCCTCCAATGCTAAATTTGTGATCTTTTGATGCCTCAGAACATGCCCTACCAACCGGTCCCTTCTTCTTGTCAAGTTGTGCCACCAACTCCTCTTCTCCCCTATTCTATTCAATACCTCCTCATTAGTTACATGATCTACCCCTCTAATCTTCAGCATTCTTCTGTAGCACCACATTTCGAAAGCATCTATTCTCTTCTTGTCCAAAGTATTTATCATCCATGTTTCACTTCCATACATGGCTACACTCCATGCAAATATTTTAAAATTTTGTCAGTAATTTATTTACATCTATCTTTGAATCTGCCAGTTCAGTTCTACCTACATCTCCATGAGACTCTCCCATCGCTTGAACAAAAATTTGAGCATTCATGTTGCCTTTCTCTATATTCGTTCAATGTCCCCTGTTAGTTCTATTTGGAATAGGTCCCATATGCTTAAGCAATATTCTAGGATTGGTTCCATAAGTGATCTGCAAACAATTTCCTTTGTAGACTCACTGCTTTTCCCCAATATTCTATCAAGAAACCAAAGTCCGCTACCCACTTTATCCATAACTGAGCCAACATGATCATACCATCTCTCTACAAAGTGTTACAGCCAGGTACTTGTATGAGTTGGTGAATTCTGACAATGACTCATTGCTATTATTGTCATCAGATACTACGTTTCTTCATTTTGTGAAGTGCACAATTTTACATTTCTGCACATTTAATGCAAGTTCCCAATTTTTGCACCACTTTCAAATCTTATGGAGATCTGACTGAATATTTATGCAGCTTCTTTCAGATAGTACTTCATTATAGATAAATGCATCATCTGCAAAATGTATGAGGTAATTATTAATATTGTCTGCAAGGTCATTAATATAAAACATGAACAGCAAGGATCACAACACTTTTCCTTGGGGACACCTGAAGTTACTTCTACATCTGATGATGACTCTCCATTCAAGACAACTTGCTGCATCCTCCTACCAAAAAGTCCTCAGACCCATCAGAAATTTCATTTGATACCCCATATGATCATACTTTTGATAATAAGCATAGATGTGGTAATGAGTCAAATCCTATTTTGGAAATCAAGAAATGCTGCATCTACCTGACTGCCTTGATCCAAAGCTTTCAGTACGTCATATGAGAAAAGTACAGGTTGGGTTTCATATGATCAATGTTTTTGGAATTTGCGCTGGTTGACATTGAGCAGGTCATTAAGATACCTCATTATGTTTGAGCTCAGTATATGTTCTAAGATTCTAAAACAAACTGGTATCAAGGATATTGGATGGTATTTTGTGGGTTACTGATACTACCCTTCTTGCAGATGTTTGTGATCTGTGTTTTTTCTAAGAATTGGGCACTGTTTTTTGTTTGAGGTATACAACAGATTATATTTACAAGAGGGACTAACTCAGCTGCAAATTCAGGGATTCTAGTGGCCCCTGTAGCTTTGTTCAGCTTTAACAATTTCAGCTGTTGCTCAACACCACTGATACTAATACTTGTTTCATTCATCTTTTCAGTGCTATGAGGGTTAAATTGGGGCAATCCTTTGTAAAGCAACATTTGAAAATGGAGCTATGCACTTTAGCATTTGCTTTGCTACCCTCAATTTCAGTTCCTGTCCACTCACTAAGGACTAGTTACTAACTTTGGCATCACTAACAGCCTTTACATATGACCAGAATTTCTTTGGGTTTTGGAAATATAATTTGACAACATACTGCTATGGTAGTCACTGATGGAATCACACATTGCTCTCTTGACAGCCAAATGCGTTCCATTCAGCATCTCTCTATTTATAGCCCTACATTTTGTTTTACACATATTATGCAGCAATCTCTGTTTCTTTAGACATTTCTCTACAGTGACTGTATACCAAAGTGAGTGCCTCCCATTATAAACTGTTCTACCAGGTACATATCTAGCCAGTGCATGGTTAACTAGTCTTTTAAATTTGAGCCATAGCTGCTCTACATGCTCCTGCCCTGTGCTGAAAGTTTCAAGTTCCTCACTGAGATATGACAATACTGATATTTTTTTTTTTTAGTTTACTGAACACATATATCTTTCTGCTTGTTTTAGTTGTCTTTTATACTTTGGTTATCATTATTGCCATAACTGCATCATGGTTACTAATACCAGTATCAATGTGGACATCCTCAAAGAGGTCAGGTCTATTTGTTGCCATTAAATCCAAAATAATTCCATCATGAGTGAGGTTCTGAACTATCTGTTCTAGGTAGTTTTCAGAGAAGGCATGCAGTAATGTTTCACAGGATGTCTTCTTACACTCACCACTAACAAAACTGTAATACCACTTGACAATCCATACAACTTAGGGTGAGTAAAATATGTGTGAGAAACTTCCAAAAACTAGTTGTCATGTAATTCACTACCAAACTCATTGTTGTTGTTATGGTCTTCAGTCCTGAGACTGGTTTGATGCAGCTCTCCATGCTACTCTATTCTGTCAAAGCTTCTTCATCTCCCAGTACCTACTGCAACCCACATCCTTCTGAATCTGCTTAGTGTAGTCATCTCTTGGTCTCCCTCTACGGTTTTTACCCTCTACGCTGCCCTCCAATACTAAATTGTTGATCCCTTGATGCCTCAGAACATGTCCTACGAACCGATCCCTTCTTCTGGTCAAGTTGTGCCACAAACTTCTCTTTTCCCCAATCCTATTCAATACTAATGAGGATTAGTTATGTGATCTACCCATCTAATCTTCAGCATTCTTCTGTAGCACCACATTTTGAAAGCTTCTATTCTCTTCTTGTCTAAACTATTTATCATCCATGTTTCACTTCCATACATGGCTACACTCCATACAAATACTTTCAGAAATGACTTCCTGACACTTAAATCTATACTCAATGTTAACAAATTTCTCTTCTTCAGAAATGCTTTCCTTGCCATTGCCAGTCTACATTTGATATCCTCTCTACTTCGACCATCATCAGTTATTTTGCTCCCCAAATAGCAAAACTCCTTTACTACTTTAAGTGTCTCATTACCTAATCTAATTCCCTCAGCATCACCTGACATAATTCGACTACATTCCATTATCCTCATTTTGCTTTTGTTGATGTTTATCTTATATCCTCCTTTCAAGACACTATCCATTCCGTTCAACTGCTCTTCCAAGTCCTTTGCTGTCTCTGACAGAATTGCGATGTCATCGGCGAACTTCAAAGTTTTTATTCCTTCTCCATGGATTTTAATACCTACTCCGAATTTTTCTTTTGTACCCTTTACTGCTTGCTCAATATACAGATTGAATAACATCGGGGATAGAGTCTTACTCCCTTCCCAACCACTGCTTCCCTTTCATGTCCCTCAACTCTTATAACTGCCATCTGGTTTCTGTACAAATTGTAAATAGCCTTTCGCTCCCTATATTTTACCCCTGCCACCTTCAGAATTTGAAAGAGAGTATTCCAGTCAACATTGTCAAAAGCTTTCTCTAAGTCTACAAATGCTAGAAATGTAGGTTTGCCCTTCCTTAATCTAGCTTCTAAGATAAGTCGTAGGGTCAATATTGCCTCACGTGTTCCAACATTTCTACAGAATCCAAACTGATCATCCCCGAGGTCGGCTTCTACTAGTTTTTCCATTCGTCTGTAAAGAATTCGTGTTAGTATTTTGCAGCTGTGACTTATTAAACTGATAGTTCGGTAAGTTTCACATCTGTCAACACCTGATTTCTTTGGGATTGGAATTATTATATTCTTCTTGAAGTCTGAGGGTATTTCGCCTGTCTCATACATCTTGCTCACCAGATGGTAGAGTTTTGTCAGGACTGGCTCTCCCAAGGCCGTCAGTAGTTCCAATGGAATGTTGTCCACTCCGGGGGCCTTGTTTCGACTCAGGTCTTTCAGTGCTCTGTCAAACTCTACACGCAGGATCGTATCTCCCATTTTGTCTTCATCTACATCCTCTTCCTTTTCCATAATATTGTCCTCAAGTACATCACCCTTGTATAGACCCTCTATATACTCCTTCCACCTTTCTGCTTTCCCTTCTTTGCTTAGAACTGGGTTTCCATCTGAGCTCTTGATGTTCATACAAGTGGTTCTCTTATCTCCAAAGGTCTCTCTAATTTTCCTGTAGGCAGTATCTATCTTACCCCTAGTGAGATAAGCCTCTACATCCTTACATTTGTCTTCTAGCCATCCCTGCTTAGCCATTTTGCACTTCCTGTCGATCTCATTTTTGAGACGTCTGTATTCTTTTTTGCCTGCTTCATTTACTGCATTTTTATATTTTCTCCTTTCATCAATTAAATTCAAAGAGGCACAAAGTCAAGATTACATTAGTCTACCCTGAGACACTAACTATATAAGTTAACACCAGTGTCACTCTCATTGATTGTTTTGGTTCAATCAGTACAATTTTCTAAGCGATGTTTAACCTCATTAAAGTATTCCAAATGACATTAAAGAGTAGAAATATGCTAAATTTGTTACTGATACTAGCAATGATACAAAGAGCAAAAGTTGCAATGTAGTTACTCACTTTTTTGTTCTTAAGTTACCCAGACCTGTGGGAATAGAGATGTTGACAACATCTGCATGCTGCCAATCATTAGCAAGGCTGATGCCTCGTTTGTACTGTATTAGATATCCTGTCAATGGACTATGACCATCAAATGGTTTGTGCCATGACAAATGAGCTGACCTACTGTTAATTTCAGTCACTTCAATATCAAGTGGAGGATCAGGTGGTTCTGAAAAATATGAACAATTCAACATTTCTTAAAAATAACAAATGTAGCTACATGAAACAATGGAAAAAAAAACATTTGGAAAATTAGCCTTCGGTCAACAAGGCCTTTGTCAAAAATAGACAGCAGACACACACACACACACACACACACACACACACACACACACACACACACACACACACACACACACACACACACACACAATGCATGACCACAGTCTCTGGCAGCTAGTGATGAACTGAGTATGGCTCCATCTGCCAAAAGCTTTTCATTGTGTCTTTCTGCAACTCAGCATCTCCATTATATGGTGAGTAGCAACTATCCTTTTCATAGTATTGAAATATAGGTATGTTAAGACAGACAATGAGTGTCTGATATAGCAGATGGAAAGTTAAATACAGTATAATCATAATACCAAGCAGTTATTCAAGAAATTAAGTTCCATATACGTTGCCTGGAAAAAAAAGAAAAGGAAAAGAAGTGAAGCACCCAAAAGACAAGGTTGGATGTCAATTAGCTTCACCATAGACACACCATCAGCAAGTGTATTGATGATTAGAGATGCAATTCTCTTCGACAGTCAGAATAGCCACAAAAATGCATTAGTGTTATTCTTGTTAGTGTTGTTACAATAGGGTATATAAGGGGCATGAACAGCATCACATGTTGAATGATCACATGAAGGCCACAGAGTTGCTGCATGCTCATGTCAGACAGCATTATTAGCATCTGGCAGAGTTTGAAAGGGGACTCATGTGAATTTCCATTTGGCTAACCAATTAAGACATGCAATATTCATATTTGTGGGGCACTCAGATCTGGAAGTGGCATACTTTTGGATTGCATGGGAATGTGAGAGCAAGCACACTCATCGTCAATGTTCTGGTCAACCCTGTCTAACCACCACACAGGAGGATTGCCATTTTGTGCATAAACCATGTCATAATGCCTTCTCACTCATGCCTACCATCCAAAAGTAAATAATGTAATCCTTTCAACATTCTGTGTCATCTTGCACCATTGATCGGAGCATGGCAACAGCCAGACTAGTGAATTACTGTTCCGTGCCTATGTTGCTGTTGCGTAACACAGACAACTGCGCTTGGAGTGGTGCCATGGCCAGGAAGCATGAACCACTGATGGAAGACACTAATGTGTAAAGCAATGAATGATGGTTCTGTAGTACACCAGACGACCATTCTCAGGAAGTATGATGACAACCCATGGAGAGGTCCCACTCTTCCAATGTTTAGAAGAGACAAAGCAGTGTTTTTCCTGGCAGCATGATCTGGAGAGCTACTGGGTATGACTTCAGGTCTTCACCGGTAGCACTGGAATGAGCTCTGATGGCACAAGGGTATGTCACTGACATCTTACATCCTCCTTTGTTACCCTTCACTTATGTGAGTACTGATAAAAAAGAGAAGAAGAAGAAGAGTTAAGCTGGGCCACAGCTGTTACATAGTTCTTCCATGAAGTAGGTTGTCTGCTTGACCAGAAGATACACTGAAGGTATATTTTTTAAACCTGACAGAAGGGTTTGACTCAATAACCAACAGGTTACTTCTAAGAAAACTGATGTTATAACATTACAGATCCATTTAGGCATCTTTTAGACGCACACCCAATAAATCATAAGTAAATTTCAAAAATTACATAAGAAATATATGATAAAGTGATAAATTTTCAATCCACTAGTATGCCTCTGGGTTACATTCTTGATCATTTTCTCTTCCTTACATACATTAATAATATGGTATTCCTTCTGCATATGCAGATGCCACCACACTCTTTTTCTATGGCAAAAAGTAGACAGAGCTAGAATTTTTTGCCATGACTAGTGTAACACAAACAATTAAATACTTCACTGATCCTGCCCAGAAAGTGAACATCAGTACAAATTAGTGATTGACATTCAAAACAGGTAATTCATACTACACCAGTGTAAATAGTGTACTTAGAATTTTGAAAATATGGTACCTGTAAATCTGTTGGTATGTATATGGTTGAAGAGCTTCAAGGCAAAAAATATTCCTTTCTTAGGTATGAGACTGAATTTTGGAGATGTGCAGCAGAATACACATACATACAATAATACTAGTACAGAAAAAGACAATATGGATTATACATAGAGTAGGCCATAGAGAATCTTCATGTGAAGGGCTTGTGCAGCATGAATACATAACAATGTATTCTTTAAACCTTTTAAAATACATTTCAATTTTAGCAGCCACAAAATGAAGCAAATATATATTGTGATGTGCATGAGTGCAACACCATGACAAAATTAAAAATGATAGACTGAAGATTACTTATCACTGTTCTGACTTGGTTTAACAAGCTACCAAACTCACTACAAACTGAAAGTGGAATGATCTCAATACATATTAAAAATATATTTCAACAAAAAAATTTTTAATCGTCTTCAAAAAATTTTACATGGGAATTCTTATGTATTACATATTGCTTGTATTATTAATCAGTCTGAAGCAGTAGAACATGAACTATGATGTAATAAATATGTAAAGTAGATGAAAGGGAAAGTCCAGGTTGAGATATAAACAATATTATGAAAGAAATAGATCACTACTCATCATAAGTTTCAGATAGACTCAACGAATAGACTTTTGCATGTTGAGCTTTTGGCCAAAGCCTTCTTCAGAAAAGAAAGCACACAAACATTCATGCAGGCAAGTCAACTCACACACACATGACCACTGTCTCCAGCTGCACCAGCCAGAATGCAACTATCATTCGAATGAAAGCAACAATCCGGAGTGGAGTGGGAAGGGCAAGGAATAGGTGGTATGGCTGGAGTGAGAGCAGAGCTGTGTCTGGCAGAGCATTCAGGAATGAGATGATAGCAGAACTTGTCCTGCCAGGTGCAGAATTGCGGGGGATTGGGGGATGAAGTGTGGGGTGACAAGGGGAGTGGAAATGGAGAGGATCAGAGAAGGAGAAAAGTCTAGATGGAATGCTGGCAGAGAACAGTGCACAATCAGGGTGATAGGATGTTAAATGGGAGAAAGTGATCAGACAGAAGGCTGGGATAACTCTGGGAGCAGAGAATGTGTATTAAGGGTAACTGCCACTTGTGCAGTTCAGAAAATCTGGTGGTGGAGGGGAGAATCTGAATGGGCTGGGTTGTGAAGCAGCCATCCTGACACACCCCCAGTCCTTCCACTATTCCCAATCCTCCCACCACCTCTGAGAACCATATACAAAGGAACACCACCTTCATCATCCAATACCATCCTGGACTGCAACAACTAAATCATCACACCCTGAAATGAGGGACATCTTACCCATGATTCTTCCCACCTCTCCTAAAGTGGCACTCTATCACCCACTCAACTTTCACAACATCCTATTCCATCCCTTTGCCACTCCCAATCCCATCCCATCCCCTTGCCTGCTCAATCCACATACTCAGCATTTCCTATTCCAGTCCTGTCACAGGCTTATCCTAACCCATCGGAGGCCAGGCCACCTGTGAAAGCAGACATGTCATTTACCAACTCTGATGCAATCATCACACAGCTTTTTAAATTGGTATGACTACCAACCAGCTGTCCATGAGGATGAATGGCCACCACCAAACAGTGGCCAAGCACAAAGTGAACCACTTTGTGGCACAACATGTGGCTGCACATAACACGCTTAATTTCTATGGCTGCTTCACAACCTGGCCCATCTGGATCCTCTCCTTAATCCTCAGTTTTTCTGAACTTCACAGATGGGAGTTATCTTTACATAACCTTCTCCACTCCTGAAATAGTTCTGGCCTCAACCTATGGTAACCTATTGCCCCCACACCCTTCTTCCAACAGAATCTACCCCCTTTGTCCATTCACCTCCTCCAATTTCGTGTCCCCTAAGCCTCATTGCATTCCCTGCTCTCTGACAGTACACCCACCAGTCTTTTCCCCTTCTCTGCTCCTCTCTTTTTTGCAATCACCTGCCCCCTTCCTCCCTCCCCCACAGCCTCCCAGTGCTGTACTTGGCAGCCTTATCCTGCTGCCATTTAATCCCCACACACTCTGGCAGGCAGTGCTTTTCTCTTGACCCAGCAATGCCTTGCTATTCCTCCCCCTTGTCCACCACACTATAGGTTTCTGCTTTCATGTGATGCACCAGTCACATTCTGGCTAGAGATAGTGGTCATGTGTGTGTGAGGTGTGCTTGTGTGTGTGTGTGTGTGTGTGTGTGTGTGTGTGTGTGTGTGTGTGTGAGCACACATGAACACGCGCACGCATCTTCTTTTCTGAAAAAGGGTTCGGCTGAAATCTCAATATGTAATGGTCTTTTCACTGTGCCTGTCTGCAAGTCAATGTGTTGTCTGTGCAGAGAGTATCAATCTGTCCTTTTTGTTATATTATCATATTGTAGATTGCTAATTTAAATTTATTTACCCCTTGCCTACAATTTTGGTATAAGATTTAGTGTATAATTATTTCATGCTCTACATTTAGCACTCTAAAAATTGTACATCATTCCCTTGATGACAGAGATATATAATAAAATACAAGACAATGCAGTCAACTATCATAGAATAATGAACAAAGAACATTCCTAAGCAAGTAATACTATTTCCAAACAAAATACATCCTCCAAATATTAGTAAAACAGTCCTACCTTGTACAGCCAAATGAATTAACAGCTCACTGTGACCAAAGACATTGCCTGCCTGACAGATGTACAGACCAGAGTCCTCTCTGTTAGATTTGCTTATGATCAGTTTCGATGAAATACCTCTGTCCGTCTTGATTTCTGACACACTTAACCTGTTAACAGAGCATCAGAAATTTTATTAGTACTATAGCTGCTGTACAGCATATCATGTAGAAATTGTGAAAATAAAATTTGCATAATGTCACACCGAAATGTCTACATCACATTCATCAGTTAACGGGTCAGGTGACTTGGTAACTACATCTACAGCTATACCCTCCAAACCAGTGTCAAGCACATGGGCAGAAGAAACTGTTCAGTGTATCACATAACTAATGACAGATGGCAATCTATACACACAGACAACAGAATGTTGAAAGATATAAAAACAAAATGCTATTAGGAGCAGTGCAAAATATCTTCAGTCCATATTCTCAAGCAAAGTTCTGTCGTAGTTGTATCAGAGTTCCATCCACAACAAACAGGGTCCACCAAAATTATGCCATATCCAATATGGTAACACATACGTGCAAACTCCACTTCTCACAACACTGACTTAGGCCAGCTCTGGGCAACCTTATATGTTGAAGTGTAGCATGGTCCCATAAGAGGGTGCACCTGAGGAGTAGTGCCATCTGAGTAGTGGTGGCACACTAGCTGATGGTCATTTGTACCAGCAAACCAGTTTCCATGGTAGCATCAGGTGTAACCACTACACCCCTCACCCCCCTCCCCTTCCGACACCAAGCTGTGAATTCTAGGGAAGAAGAAGAAGTTAATGCATGGTCCGGAGGAGCTGCCACCTGGAAAGGCAGCAGGTTGACATCCATTGGCATTGCTAGGGAATGCTGAGGTAAGGTGAGGCTTAATGTGAAATGTTCAGGTCACCTCGGGTCAAGACAGTCCATCAGAAGCAGAGAAGCAGTTGGCTATTGATCATGATAGTGGACGGGAAGTTGGTTTCAATGGCACCACAGAAGTTTGTGGCAGACACCATGGTATAAAGCATAGACCCGTGGTGGGCAGAGATTGTTCTACATATCCAGGATGGGTTGAACCTCCCCACCAGGAAACAATAGACCATCCATTTCATCAGAACTGCTTGCAGCAGCATTAGAAAAAGTTTCCAGATTTTTAAAATGGGGAACCAGTGATGACATACAGGTTAACAGAAAAGTAGGTCATAATGTTCATTGTAATAACATTCAGATAATGAATGTAACTCAGTGATAGATAGGTTACTTTTCATTCCATAGATCAACAGTGAAGAGATCCTGAAGGACGGAGAATATGTCATGAAAGGTAGAGGAACCAAGAAAATTCTTTGCAGAATTTCATGACATCAAAATATACCTAATGAAAAGGGAGTTAATAATGTCAGAAATTAAGCAGGAACAACAAGGATATTTGTAGCTTAAGGCTATTATGCGAGGCAATGCGTGTATTATGTAGCAGTGAATGTGAAATTGTTGAGGATGGTAATGATGAAGACAGTAAAAAGTACTCTATACCCAGAGTTGGTTGGAGGACATTGGGCATTTTTCCTACAAGTAGCATAGCATTTGCAGTAATATCCCCCTCCCCCTCCCCTCTCCAATGTTTCCCTCCAACATAAGTTGCCTTTCCTTCAGCTCTTGGACATGACATTGAAAAAAAAAAATTGTGAAGTGTGTTGCCTTTTTGTTTAAAATAAGTACCACAGAGTCCACATATAGACTCTTCTGTAAGTGAAATAAATTCCTGTATCTTGTTCCAATGTTAAATATTTTGTGAAAAAATAATTCTTTTCCATTTAAAGTAATTCCTGAGACTTTTAAGAGCTATTAGTTGAAAAATTTTGTTGCTATCTATGCAGGGTGGCAAAAAATTGACAATGCAGAAGTGAGCAAAAGCAAAAACATTCCAGTAAACAAGGTGCTTGTGAAATAGCTTTGAATTTGTGATTACACGCTGCCAATGATTTCAGTATGAGATAGTGTCTGAGTCAGTACAAAATTATTTGAACTGCACACTTTTCCATTAATATTCCATCTAATTAGGTTCAAATTTCACAAAATTAAATACATCTTTGGAAGAGAAGAAGTAGTTGTATGCATCTCAATAGCTCAGACAGTAAGGCAGTACCAAGGAAAGAAGGAAAGGCTGAAAGATGTGAGGAATACACAGTGAGTCTATATAAGGGAAATAAACATAAAGATGATGTTATAGAGAGAGAAAGGCCACTGGAATAGACAACATGTCCCCTGAATTATTGAGATACTTAGGAGAGCCAGTCATGACAAACATATTCTACAGGGTGTGCATGATACACAAGACAGGTGAAGTACCTTCCGACATGCAGAAGAGTGTAATAATTCCACTTCCAAAGGTGAAAGGTGCTGAATAATATGATAATTACTAAATCATCAGTTTAATGAGATGGATTATTTGCAGAACAATGAAACGTTGGTGGAAACTGACCTCAGGGAAGATCAGCTTGGGTCTGTGAGAAATATTGGGCTATATATGAGGTAAATACTGATTGCATGATGTAGCTTCAAGAATGGTTTAAAAAAAGGCAAACCTATGTTAAAAAGCATTTGTTGACTTAGAAGAAGCTATTGATTGGAATAATCTCATTGAAATTGTGAAGGTAGCAGAAGTAAAGTACAGGAAGTGAAAAGTTATCTTCAGCTTGTACAGAAATCAGATTGCACTCATAAAATTGAAGGACATGAAAGTGAAGCAGTGGTTGAGAAGGGAGTGATGTAGGATTGTAGATTATCCCACGTGTTTTTCAGTCTGTACATTGGGAAAGCATTAAAGGAAACCATGGAGAAATTTGGAAAAGGAGTCAAAGTTCATGGAGAAGAAAAAAATTGAATTTTGCTAGTGACATTTCAGTTCTGTCAGACATGGCAAAAACTTCTAAGATCAATTGAATGAAACAGAACATTTCTTGGAAACAGGTTATAAGACAAACATAAACAGAAGTAAAGTAAGGGTAATGGAATAAACAGGGTGGAGAGAAAAAGGTGTTAGAAAATATTTCTCTACTGTAGTTGATAGTATGCCATAAATGATTCAACTTGTGATATTGCTGTAATATGGTTATAAAAATTCTATAGCTCTCCCACCAATGTCTCAGTTTCCATTTCAGAAAGGAAACACTAACACTGGAACAGTGTTTGTTGCTCATAAAGACATTTCATGCAAATTCTGGATGTGTCTTTGTGGTGAGATGCATATTCTACAGCACACTGGTCCAAGAATAGCACCTCCCTGAATGACCACTTCTAGATGACATTACTGTACTGAATTGAAGTCAAAAGTTGCACCAAAATTTAGGCATCCTCTGATACAGATTTTGTGTAATGTTTTCCATGTTTTTTAACAGGTTGATGAATTATTTGAAAAGACCAGAGACCTACACAATTCCAGGAAGGGCCACATAGGATGACCAGCCTCAGTTGTAGCCTTGAAGAATGTGGAGTGAGCGAGGACTCTATACATGACGAGGTCACTACATCAAGACATGTAGCACAGTAACATGAGATGTCATGATGGTCTCTCCAGAGGACAATGAAGGAGAAACTAAACCTTTTCCCCTGCAAAATTCAGCGCTAATAACTGTTGAAGGTTCAGGCAGTGTGGAGCACCTCCACACTACACTGTGGAGGTCTTAGAATTCTGTCAGGAAGGTTCAAAGTTCAGACTGTTGTCCTGGACACCTTAGCATTCACTGGAGGTGATGTGGAGTGGCTCCCTATAGTCCTGCATTCAGCCTTTATGGTTATTTCTAATGGGATTACCTGAAGAACAGAGTCTTCAAAGATGCGCCTGCAACACTCCAGAATGTTGGTAGTCCAATTTCCAGAGAGATTCAAGCAGTCTAAAATAATGTTGTTCAGAAAGTCATTACAGAATTCAGTTAAAGACTCCATAACACATTTTTGCAGAAGGAAATCACTTTGAAAATTGTCTGTATTAAATTAGGGTTGTCTGTTATTACAAAAATATGACAAGAATCTATCACTCCAAGTTATGTTGTAGGACACAAAAACTTTCTAACACCTATTTTGAATTAAATCAGATGATGCTTAGGGAATTACAAATGAAACAAGACACTAAAAATAATAGATAATGTTTGCTGTTTGGGCAGCAAAATGATTAATGATGACTGAAACAGAAAGGATATAAAATGGGGACTGACTATTGTAAGAAAAATATTTATGGAAGGGAGGACTTTGTTAACATCTAATAAAAATTTAAGTGCAGTTAAAAATGTGACTTTGTATAGAGGTGAAACATAGATGACAAGCAGTTTAGACAAGAAGAGGATTAAAATTTTTAGAATGAGATGCTAAGTTTAAGATTAAATGGTTAGATCAGGTAACTAATGAGGATACACTGAATAGAAGTGCAGAAAAAAGAAATTTATGGGACAACTTGAATAAAAGAAGGGATGACATATTGTTAGGCATCAAGAAATTATCAATTTAGTAAAAGAGGGAAGAAGGGGGGGGGGGGGGGGTTAAAAACTGTTGGAGGAGGCTAAGGGATGAATACAGTCAGCAAGTCCAAATGGATGAAGGTTGCAGTAGAAGAGATTTCCACAGAAAAGACTAATGTGGACAGCTGCATCAAACTAGTCTGCGGACTGAAGACAACAACAATAACAATAAAAACAACCATTACCACCTTGCACAACTTACGGGTATATAGTACATGCATTGTGGGATATGGGCAAATTTTTCTCCTGATGTAAGACAACATCTAACACACCAATATTGTCCAAGATGGATAGGTCAAACACAGCCGGCAGCTTGTCCTTCAAGGTCAGCTGACCTCAGTCCTTTGAATTTTTCAGTTTAACATCACCTCAAAAGTGAAGTATACAGAACTCCCATTGATATGTCCAAAGAACTGGAGCAGCAAATTGTACAATCTTGTCAACATTCATTACATGATTTGGGGAGTGTTTAAATGAATTTGTAACTTACTGCTTGGACAACTGCAATGTTGCATCCGAGTGTGAGAATGACAGCTGGAGAACCTTGTTTAACAGGTACGAGTATTCATAAATTTTACTTTTAACACATAATATGTTGAAGTTGTATTGTATTTCTTGTTAAGGTAGGCCATGGATGAAATGTGAGATCAAGTAGATGGAACTTAATGAAGAAGTTTAGATTTCACATAAATTCGTACTAACCTGGAAAATATTTCACACTTAAGTTTGGAACCACACATTATCTCACAAATGGCTGATATTTACTACAACATTTTTGCTTTCATGAGTATTGTTGTATAGGTTCACCCATGTCACTTGTCAGTTTTTGCTAATTATTATTTTTCACTTAGGCATCTCTGACAACCCTCTCAGCTATGCACTCCAGGTGGCTGCCAGTGTCACTTGGTTTGATTAGATTAGATAAGATTAGATTAGTTTCTCGTTCCATAGATCAATGCTGAGGAGATCCTCGTGGATGTGGAACATCTTCCACACAGTTTATAGAAATCTACAGAGTATAGGCGTGTGTGGATGTTTGCTGGCACAGCTTATAAGTGATAATGAGGGAAATGTTGTTCATCTCATCAGTGTTAAATTAAGTAGTCAGTTGCTCCCCTGTCTTTCATCTGTTAGCAGATACTCATCACCAAACCTGATGAAGCTATTGCTATCAGATAATGATACTAACCCATGGTATAGAGATGATGTGAGTGATGTCACATGTGCAGAGACAGAACAGAACACTGACAATATTTATTTTGCTTCCATATTATATTTTGAAAAGTAGGTATGTGTAAAAATGATATGTAGCATAGCCTGAGATAGAGGTTAGGCTGAAAGGTGGTGGTTTGGTTGTGAGTTGATGAAGCCAAAGAATGTGATGTCATGAAAGTAACAAAAGTTTTTGTTATGGGATGAATTTTAGGTGTACTGAATTTTGATGAGTGATTTATGATCATCATTTTGATAACATCATGGGTCAAATCAGATGGATGGTACTGGGAAGATCAATATTTTTCCAGATATGTTACTCAACTATCGACAGTGTGTCATCTTCCACAGTTTGGTGACAATTTGACATATCCTCAGGCTGATGACAATCATGATATATTTAACTATTGAACCTCTAAACAGACCACAAATGCAGTCAACTGTGAAACATACACAACCCATTTGGGCAACCACTGTCCACAATTAAAAAATATGCTCTGCAAACCAATGTAGTGTTCACAATAAAAGCTACTACATGGCACCGGGTCTCTTCCTCATTAGACTTAAGACTGGAACATGGAGAAAGTGACTGAATCTATACCACCATGTTATTTTTATGATCCCTTACAATCAGCTGGTGTCCAAATTCTTGTAACTTCAACAGGACTAAACAATATTCTTGAATGACTCAAGACTGGACTGCACAACAACTTTAAATGTGGTCTTCAAGATTTGTGGCAGTAACAGTGAGAAGATAGTGAAAATAATATTGTATATGAATTACACCATAAATAGCACAAATTATGAAATTTAGCTTCACTGAACTTTTTATGCCCTTCTATTACTTTTATGGCAGTTCACGCCAAGCATTCATTTGTGTCTGCACCAGGATTTATTGACTTTGCTCCATCTGTAAGACTCACAACATTTGGTTAAAAAAGCATTACTTACCTGTAACTGTGATGCAACCGTTGTCCATTGAAGAGCCAGTCAACCTGAATAGGATGGTCTCCTCTGACATCACACTGTAACATTACCTGATCACCACGTCGAGCAGTTGCAGTCTTCTCCACCACGTCAAAACTAACTGGTTCTGCAACATTAAAATTCATTATCACAGTTAATAATTTAGCCAATTATTATAACTAATAACAGCATTCCATTAAGTTCACAAATATTCTGCCACAGTTTTTAGTAATAACAATAAAGCAAACAAACAAGAATAATAAACAGCTTATAGGGAATGCCAACGAGAATAAGAAACTAAATTAAAAATTCTTCTCAATAGACTTATTTCATCAATAGACAAGTCCCCAACAATCAGTCTCTCCTACTCGTCTCATCTGATAAGTCCTCCTGACTTGGATTCTGGGTGACTTGTCTGAACTCCACCCCTTTTCCTAAGCCTCTCCAGTCCTATTCCTACACCCCTATTCCTTCCCCTTCCACCTTTCTGCCTGAAGAAGGAGCCACCAGATCCGAAAGCTTGTATAAGTAAAAACTTTTTTTTATACATGTGTCCTCAGGCCACCATTTGGTAAGTAGATTTATTTATCTATCCAATTACAAAAGAATACAAAGAGGTTTTCTAGGAAGATTGTGTTTTTGTTATGGGTATTTTACATTTATACTGATGTATTCTTGGGCAAGGGTCTGGTACCAGACTAAATTAACTCTTCATTCCATGTATCTGTAGGAAACATGTGTGAATGTGGAACGTTATTATGTGATATTGATAAAAATATAGTAATAATAATACATACCTGCAGTACATCAGTTGGTTCCACTTCAAAATTAGTCAATGGAATAGAAGGAGTTGATCACAAGTAAGTTTTTGGGGCGCTCTTAAACTGAAACTTATTTGTAACAAAACTTTTTGTGGTTCTTAGCAAGTTATTGAAGGTGTGTGTTTCTGAATAGTGAATCCCTTTTTGGGCAAAAAAAGTTCTCATTCCTAGTATACATTTTGTGAAATGAGTTGTTTACTGGAATATATTACTTGAAGTGTGAGCCCAAAATTATGGAATGAAAGTAAGTTCCATATGTGAGCTTTTCTATTTTTATGTCACCTATGTCTGATAACTTTGACATTGCAAATAAGGATTTGTTTAGGCATTTCTTCTGCGTTCTACTTTTTGCAACTTAATTAGTTACATGTTCCAAAGAATATTTGAACAGTTCTTTTACTCAACTGATGTGGAAAGAGTCAGATTATGGGAAAATGTATGCACTTTTAGTGTTAATGTTAAGGAATATATTTTTTTTCCTTTTACCCCTCTCAGGTAATATCCCCAGGCACTTTAACACTGCGAGACCTCTCCTATCTGTGCTTCTTCACACTTTATGCATGTGCTGGGTGGAAACCTCTTACATTTAGTGAACTGCATGTAGTGAGTCTTTTGAAAGTTTAATTAAAAGTGATTTGACCATAAGCCATTTATTGATGGCCAGGAAAATGTCATTAGCAGTCGTTTTTAAAACTGTGCTTGACTTGTTATTTACTGCAATACTTACATCATCTGCAAGCAAAGCAAACTCTTCGGCTGTCAGTGTGTCTGATGAGAGGTCATTTATGCACACAAGAAAAAATTATGGCCCTGTGACAGCCACTTGTGGGACACTACACATAATCATGTACTTCCCAATCAGATGATGACTGACAGCTTAATTCACTGGTCTCTTCATACTGCTACCCTCTGTTTCCTGTTTGTGAGATATGACTTTAAGCATTTTGTGGCACAGTTATATTACAACTTACTTAAAATATTGTGGTTTGTATAGTCAAATACCCTTGACAAATCATAGAAAATACCTGCAGCATGTAAGTCATTACTTAATACATAAAGTGCATTTTCAGTATCAGAACCTTTCATAAATCCAAACTATGTCATTGGTAGTATATTATTTGAAGTCAAATAGTTAGATGGTTAAAAAGTGGCCTATATATTACCTTTTCTCCCCATTAACCACTGACCTTGCTATTGGTGGGGTGGTTTGTGTGCCTCTGTAATACAGATAGCCACAGTGTAAATGTAGCCATATCAGATAGCTATCTGTTGAGAGGCTAGACAAATGTGTAATGTGTGGTTCCTCAAGAAGGGAAGTAGCCTATTCAGTAGTTGAAGGGGAAACAGTGTGGATGATTGACTGATCTGACCTTGTAATGTCAACAAAAATAGCCTTGCTGTGCTGGTACTGTGGATGACCGAAAGCAAGGGGAAACTACAGCCTTAGCTTTTCTTGGTGGCATGCAGCTCGACTATATGGTTAAATGATTATGACATCCTCTTGGGTAAAATACTACATGGTAAAATAATCCCTCATTCAGATCTCTGGGTGGGGACTACTCAGGAGGATGTTGTCATCAGGAAAAACAAAACTACTGATCAGTGTATTAGAGCATGGAATGTTAGATTCCATAATCGGGCAGGTAGATTAGAAAATTTAAAAAGGGAGATGGGTAGGTTAAAGTTATATGTAGTGGGAATTAGTGAAGTTTGGTGGTAGCAGGAATACGGCTTCCAGTCTGGTGAATTCAGTGCAAAGTCAACTAGGGACAATACAGGAGTAAGTTTAATTATGAATAAGAAAACAGAAATGCAGATAAGCTACTATGAACAGCATAGCAAATGCATTACTGTAACAAAGATAGACACGAAGCACTCACCCTGAACTATAATGCAAGTTTATAATCATCGCTAACACTTCATCTGAGAATAATGAAAGAGGGCTGTGTACATGGAAGAGACGTGGAGACACTGGAAGGTTTCAGACTGATTAGATAATGATAAGATAGATATTTCATAACCAGATTTTAAACTGTAAGACATTTCCAGGGGTAGATGTGGACACTGACCACAATTTATTGGTTATGAACTGTAGATTAAAACTGAAGAAACTGGAAAAACGTAGGAAAATAAGGGCATGGGACCTGGATAAGTTGAAAGAACCAGAGCTCATTGAAAGTTTCAGTGGGAGCATTAGGCAATGACTGACTAGACTGAGGGAAAGGCATGTGACAGAAGTCAAATGGGTAGGTTAAGAGATGAAACAGTGAAGGCAGCAGAAGATCAAACAGGTATCCTCGGATAACACAGGAGATATTGGATTTAGCTGATGAAAGGAGACAATATAAAAATGCAGCAAATGAAGCAGGCAAAAGGGAGTACAAAAGTCTAAAAAATGAAACTGACAGGAAGTGCAATGGCTAAGCAGGAATGACTAGAGGACAAAGGTAAGGATATAGAAGCATATATCATGAGGTGAAAGATAAATACTGCCTACATGAAAATGAAAGAGGCCTTTGGAGACAAGAAAAGCCACAATATGAATAACAAGAGCTCAGATTGAAAACTAGTTCAAAGCAAAGAAGAGAAAACTGAAAGGTGGAAGGAGTATATGAAGGGTCTGTACAAGGGAGATGAACTTGCAGGCAATATTATAGAATGGAAGAGGATTTAGATGAAGAGGGGTTGGGAAACATCATACTGCAAGAAAGATCTAAGTTGAAACAAGGTGCCAGGAGTAGACAGGAGTCCTCAGACCTACTGACAGCCTTTGTAACAACAGCCATGGCAAAAATCTTCCTTCTGACATGTGAGATATATGAGACAGGTGAAGTATCCTGACTTCAAGAAGAATGTAGTTATTCCAATTCCAATGAAAGTACGGTAAGTGCTGACAGATGAGAATATTATCAAACTATCAGTTTAATAAGTCATGGGTGAAAAATAGTAGCATGAATATTTTACACAAGAAAGGAAAAACTGGTAGAGGCTGACCTTGGGGAAGATCAGTTAGGATTCCAGAGAAATGTGGCCACATGTGAGGCAAGACTAACTCTATAGCTTCTCGTAGAAGATAGGTTAAGGATAAGTAAACTTACTTTTATAGCATTTGTAGACTTAAAGAAAGCTTTTGACAATGTTGACCAGAATAATCTCTCTGAAATTCTGAAGGTATCAAGGGTAAAATACAGGGAGTGAAAGACTATTCACAATATGTATAGAAACCAGATTGTGGTTATAAAAGTTGAGGGGCATGAAATGGAAGCTGTGATTGAGAAATGAGTGAGACAGGGTTGTAGCTTCTCCCCAATGTTATTCAATCTGTACATTGAGCAAACAGTAAAGGAAACCAAAGAAAAATTTGGAGGAAGAATTAATGTTTAGGGGGAAGAGATAAAAACATTGACATTTAACAAGGACATTGTAATTCTGTCAGAGGCATTAAATGACTTGGAAGAGCATTTGAAGAGAATGGACAGTGTCTTGAAAGGTGGGTATAAGATGAACAACAAAAGCAAAATAAGGGTAATGGAATGTAGTCAAATTAAATATGCTGACCAAATTAGATTAGGACTTGAGAAATTTAAAGTAGTAGATAAGTTTTGCTATTTGGCCAGCCAGATAACTGATAACGGTGGAGGCAGAGAGGATATTAAGTTTAGGCTGACAATTGCAAGAAAAGTGTTTCAGAAGAAAAGAAATTTGCTAACATAAAATATAGATCTAAGTGTTACAAAGCCTTTTATGGAAGTATCTGTATGGAGTGTTGACAAGTGTGGACGTGAAACTAGGACAACAAACAGTTTAAAGTGGAAGTGAAACATGGACAACAAACAGTTTAAACAAGAAGAGAATAGAAGCTTTTGAACTGTGGTGCTATAGAAGAATTCTGAAGATTAGATGGGTAGATCAGATAACTAATGAGGAAGCACTAAATAGAATTGGTGAGAAAAGAAGTTTGTGGCACAACCTGACTAGAAGAAGGGATGAGTTAATAGGACACATTCTGAAACATCAAGGGATTACCAATTTATACTGAAGGGATGTGAGTGTGTGTGTGTGTGTGTGTGGGATTTTGTTGGGGGGGAGGAGGGGGGGGGGGGTAAAAAGAGACCGAGAGATGAATACATTAAGCAGAGAGTATAGCTTGCACCAGTTACTCAGAGATGAAGAAGATAGACTAGCATGGATAACTGCATCTAACCAGACTTCAAACTGAAGACCACAACAACAACAACAACATTATCTTTCATAATATTTTCAAGAATTTTGCCAAAAGTGAAATTCAGGCTGTAGTTTGATGGCGTTTCTTGAACAGTGGTTTGATGTCAGCACATTTGAGCTGATGTTCCAGTGATAAAAGACTTACTGTACAAATAACTTAAGAGTTTCTAAATTTACATGAATACTCATTTCATCATAACCACTTGACTTAAAAGATTTTAGTATGGACATTATTTCTTGTTAAGTGATTGCCATATTCATGTAACTGAAGCTGTTTATAAAGGTTAGTCTTAGGTATTCTAGGGCATTATTTTCTAACCCTGACACTCCCATATTATCTGTAACTGATATAAAATAGTTGTTAAAGAGATTTCCCATACTACACTCATCTGTTACCAATGTATCAGCTACCCTTAAAGCTATCTGCTCCTGTCCCTTCCCAACTTTACCAGTCTCTTCTTTCACTATACCCCACACTGTTTTTATTTTGTTGCCTGATGCTGCCACCTTCTTCTCGTAGTGCATTTGCTTAAATGTCTGGTCTACTTTACTTAATGTTCTGCACTATTCCTTGTAATAAGGTAATCATAAACAATGGAGCTGTCCTTGCCTGCCAGAGACAGTTTCTTTTTTTGTCTTACAGTATACCTTTATTGCTTGAGGTAATGCATGATTTTGTTATAGATTTCTGTGTAATCTGAATTACCTTTAGAGGGAAGAGCTTTCCAACAAGGTAATGACTCTATAAATGAATGTACTATATTTTTCATTCATTTCACGAACCCAGTGTAAGCAACTCTCCAGTTCATATTTTTGAGCACTTTTCTAAAGTACTAAATATTTGATAGATTCATGCCTAGCACTTGGATCTGCATGTTATGATCTGATAGGCTATTGATGACTGGTACTGTGATATGATTTTGTTCCTTTGATTTGGTTGTAAAATATTATCAATGACTGTCTTTGAGCATTCAGCTGTCCTATCTGGAAAGTTTACTGTAGGGAATAAATTGAATGACAATGTTATTGAGTGTAATAGATTTTTACTGGAACAGTTTTTAGAAAATCTATGTCAAAATTACCAGAAACCACAATGTTTTCTGTCAAATTGGCCAATGGAGCTTCTAGATGATTTATGAACAGTTTAATCAAACAATGGAAAATCCAGGATGAAATGTAACAATATTATGAGATGGAAAGTTGCCACTCACCATATAGCAGATATGCTGACTCACAGATAGGCACAACAAAAAGACTCTTAAAACTATAGCTTTCAGCCATTAAAGTCTTCATCAACAATACAAACACACACACTCACACACACACACACACACACACACACACACACACACACACACACACACACACACACAGACACACACAAATGCAACTCACACACACACCAATGTGGTTTTCATTGCCTGAGACTACAGTTGTGTGTATGAGTTGCATATGTGTGTGTGTGTGTGTGTGTGTGTGTGTGTGTGTGTGTGTGTGTGTGTATGTATGTGTGTATTGTTTGTGTATTGTTTATGAATACCTTAATGGCTGAAAGCTATAATTGTGAGGGACTTTTTGTTGTGCCTATCTGTGACTCAGCATCTCTGCTATATGGTGAGTAGCAACTTTCCTTTTCATAATATTGTTATGAACAGTTTATAATTTCCTGCAGATGCTCCATATATAGTTACTGTTATAAAGGCTCTGCCATGGAATGCTTCTAGATTTGGCTCTAATCAGAATTCATTGATATCAATAGTCTTGAGTTTAAGGCAATTTCTAAAAGTGTGGCAGCCCTTCATCTCTCCATACTAAGCTACAGAAGTAAGAAGGCAACTTAAACCATGAAACATGTAAAATATCTGTACCAGTGGTCACATCATCTTCATAGAGGGAGGTTCTGATAATTGAGTAGTTCATCAGTTTTACTTCTGAGACCTTGCATGTTCTGGTGTAATGAGGATAACTGATGTTGCATTCTTTTTATTGGCTGAAGTACAGCTTAGGGGAGAAATTCTGGTTTTGCTAAATATTTTCTCTTAAGAGCTGTTTACACGGCAGCTGTATGCTAAAATGGGCCTGCTATTTAACTATTGTTTCAAATTTAAAGTGTCTTTCAACTCGGACTGCTCTAAATTTAGTTTTCTTTCTCCCCTCCCTGCCCTAAGAAATGTAGCCCTCCGACACCCATAGCCACTCATATTTTAACATTGTGAGAGTGCCTCCCCCTCCCCCCTTTTAAGTTATCTGCTGTTGGCCAGTTTTCCCTTCCCTTTCCTGCTGAGATGAAGGTCTCATGCAGTGTAAACCCACCTTCTGGTAATATCTACAGGAATCAAACAAATGTGAGACCCCATATCTGATAGAAGCAGCCTTTCCAACATCAAATTAACCATAATGATAGAAGAACTGAAGTGAGTTCAATACTCTGTCCCAAAGCAGACCCAAATCCCACACCAGTATGCTTCGGTGGTGACACTGTCTTCACTAGATCATTCTCTATAGAATACCTACCTTCTTATTTCTTAAATTCTTTTTCAAAATTTGTTGTGCCATTTCTACAATTATTTAATCATGATGCTCATCAATTTCTAACTGGGCATCACTTACTATGTTTGGCAAAATCAGGGTAAACCCTTGCTGATATCAAATGTATTAATTTTCACTCGAGTAATGGGACTGGATGCAATGAAAACAACACAGTGGACATATGCTTTGAGCTTCTGCATTGTCTGTGTGATTTAGGGTTCCAGTGGACAGTTTGAAAGAAAAAATTAACACACTGGATACTACGAAAAAGTCTGCAGATCAAGTGATGTAAGATTATGTGGACAAACTTAAAGAGATGAAGAATACAAAAACGGACCATCAAGGTGCATAAAATATCTCCAATACAGGATTTCAGACAAGTTTATAGCTAAGGAAATTCAACCACATTGTATAACATGGAGATAGTTGCAGCATATGTCTTTAGTGGAAAGTATGTGGCTAGTTGTTTATTAAAAACATATGTAAGGAAAATGCTTGTGGCCATATGCTATGTTCAGAAATTTGTTTTCCCAGTTTCATTATATGGCACAGCACACTGATAACACAATTCTGTCAAACACGGAGATACACAGGATTCTAGTTCTGTTGCAGATTCCATTTTGTTTCACAGCAACAAATTCCTAATGCATATGCTGGCTGACTATGTTTCTTTCAGTGTAAAGAACTTCTTAAAGTGAATAGTGCTTACTCAGTGATGAACAAATTCCCTTTGATAGTCACTAAAACTCTGAACTATATTATTGATTCTGTGGTGAACTGAATGCTCAAGACAACGCTGAGGGGATATAGTGTATAATATCTTTTTATAGGCAGACACCAACTTTCCAGATCAGTTGTTGAAAGTATCAGATGGAGTGACTACCAGTCCTGATTTTCAAATACTTTTCTCTGAACAAGATCCTGGACCAGGGCTTTCCACGACAGCTTAATATCTATCTGAACACCTAGAAGTTAGAACTGTTCAGTTTCACTAATCATATGCCCATTCCGTGAAATTAAAACGTCAGGTTTTGTTGAATTGTGTGTCAGAAACTGTAAAAACTGAGTCTTACTGTGATATACTACCATTTTTACTATTCGAATGGTATCAGAAGTTCGACACGAAAATTAGTCTACTTTGTTTTTTTTTTCATTCGCTATTGTCGTATGGTATTATATTTTGGGGTAACCTTCTCATTCTAAAAGTATATTTTTGGCTCAGAAACTGGCGGTTCGTGCAATAAGTGGTGTTAGTTCACGAACCTCTTGTCGACCTCTGTTCACGAGTCTGGGAATTTTGACATTGGCCTGTCAATACATATATTCCTTATTGTCGTTTCTTATTACCAATATTAGTTTATTACCAAGAATAAGCAGCTTTCACTCGGTTAGTACTCGGCAGAAATGAAACCTGCACTTGGATCGGACTTCCTTAATTCTTGTGCAAAAAGGTGTGCAGTATGCTGCTGCATCCATTTTCAATAAGCTGCCACTCGAGTTCAAAACTCTTAGCAATAATACATGCGCTTTCAAATCGAAACTGAAGAGTTTCCTCGTGGGTCACTCCTTCTATTCTGTCGAGGAGTTCCTTGAAAAATTAAGCCGATTTTTACTGTATTGCTGATAGAGTTTACTTAAACTTATGGACTGACTTTATTAAGGTTCATGAACATTTATTTTTATCTGTTATTGCGTTTATGTTGTAATTTCATGTACTGACACGTTCCATGACCTTGGAGATTTGCTCCTCAATTTGGTCCTACGAACTTGACTAGTAAGTAAATAACATAAAATTGAAACTGGTTGCTTGCCAACTGATGACGTTTGTATTTGTATTTGTATTAGTTTACCAACTAAAAAAAATCTATATTCAGGCATTACGAAAGAAAGAGCTGGCAGGCAAGATGCTGTCGATCCCGTCCGGAAACTGTCAGATGATGAGTAGTAAGTTTAGGACAGAGTTTTAACTCGCCATTATGTTTCATCAAGAGCTGCTCGATTATGCGTTATGTTATTGTTTTTCCATAGGTTAATCAAAAACTATCATCCAAAAAATGGTTTCTCAAAAGTTTCAACATATGTGGTGCATCAGCAAATACCCAAACACGTTTCGTTTCATCGTTAGGGTTGATGAAGTACGTGTTTGTGTAGTCGATGTGGAATTCCTTCTACACTTACCCATTTTTACTTCGCAAATCAGATACAATACCAACTACAACAAATCCCACTTTCTGCGTCTCTCTGACGGTACCTACCAGAAAATCCAGATACATAATAGTATCAAAATTGTTCTTTTTATACAAAAATGATTTGGCGGACAGGGTGGGCAGCAGTCTGCGGTTGTTTGCCGATGATGCTGTGGTGTGCGATGAGTTGTGGTAGTTGAGTGTCTGTAGGAAGATACCAGACAACTTGGAGAAAATTTCCAGTCGGTGTGAGGGGTGGTAGCTAGCTCTAAATGTGGATAAATGCAGATGAGCAGGAAGAACAAATCTGTAATCTTAGGATACAGTATTACTAGTGCCCAACTTGACACAGTCAAGTCATTCAAATATCTGAGCGTAACGTTGCAAAGCGATATGAGGTGGAATGAGCGTATGAAAACTGTGGTAGAGGAGGTAAATGATAGATTTCGGTTTATTAGGAGAATTTTAGGAAGGAGACCGCATATAGGACGCTGGTGCAATCTGTTCTTGAGTATTGCTGAAGTATTTGGGATCTGTACCAGGTCGGATTGAAGGAAGACATCGAAGCAATTCAGAAGAGGGCTGCTAGATTTGTTGCCGTTAAGTTAGAACAAAACTTAAGTGTTACGGAGATGCTTCGAGAACCCAAATGAGAAACACTGCTGAGAAAGTTTAGAGAAACGGCATTTGAAGCTGACTGCCGAACGATTCTGCTCCCGCCAACATACATCGCGCGTAAAGACCACGAAGATAAGATACGAAAAATTAGGACTCATACGGAGGCGTATAGACGGTCGTTTTTCCCTCGCTCTGTTTGCGATTGGAACAGGAGGGGAAATGACAAGTAGTGCTTCAGGGTACCCTCCGCTACGCACCTCGCGGTGGCTTGCGGAGTATCTATGTAGATGTAATACACAGGTTGCTTCCAGGTTCCACATAAACTGTAACTACCTGTACCTGGCTATGTGGCCTGTACAGGATGTTGGCTTCTTAGTCGTAGCAGATGCGACTGTCCACATTCATTTCATCAAAACTCAACACGCACAGCCTCTCTGCTTCGCTTAAGCTTGTTGCTTGCTTACTCATTAAGTGCATCACATCCCTCAAAACGCTAGGAAAACAGCGAAAAATATTGGAAATCAATCTTTTTAGCGTAGAAAATCCCTGTAATGGTATACCCTTACGTTCCTCTAATAAATGTTAAGTTTCTCTGGACAGAGAGCGCAGAAGCAAGGCTTTGCTTACATCTTCCTGACTTCAACGTATACTCTTCTTGGACTTCATGAGATATTTAGTTTGTGTGTCTGTAAAAACTTTTTATAAAACTTGCTGTACTTCACTTATCACTTTAGCACTTTCTCGACACTGGAGGACTTGGCTTTGCTGCCTCTGTCTGCTTAATGCACGAGACAGTAATTTGTTTATCGTCTTCAATGTACTGTTTTCAGCTATTAAACGATGTTTTTTCTCTTTCAGTGCCATCGTAACGACCGAGAGAGCGATGTGCTGACCACACGCCTCTCCTAACCGCATCCTCAACTGAGGATGACGTGGCGGTCGGATGGTCCCGATTGGCCACTTGTTGCCTGAAGACGGAGTGCTTTTTTCTCTCTCGGTAGTCTGTTTCTGCGCTTTGATCTGCTTTCTTCTTCTTCGGTGAGAAAGCAAGTGCACGTGTATTTGTTTCACAGTATTTTCTTTTGCACTTCTTTGGTGGACAGAGGATGAAGCAGCAGCAGCTGAAGTGGCTTTAGTAAGATGCAATGTAGGAACTGCAGTCGGCTTTAAGATCGTCTTTGGCTGAAGTTTCAATAATTCGGCTTGGAGATTACGTAAAAATGGGTTTCTTTAATATTAAAGTTAATACAATCATTTCTTCTACAGAGATGAACACACCGAGCAGATGTTTCAGGATCTTTGGGGAACTTATGATAGGCACCTGATTGTCGTTTTCACACACAGCCGCAGCACAGTTCGGCATTGTTAACGTCAAACAGAAAGAATAAACTCGATAGAACAAGAATTATCCGTGGTCTAGGGGCACGGTAGCTCAGCGTGTTCGGTCAGAGGGTTATCTGCCCTCTGTAACAAAAAAACTGAGTTAATCGATCAACAACGAACTTAAATGGATGTCTTTCGACGTCCGCCTCGAGCAGATGCACCGAACGAAAGCGAACAAAATAAGATTAAAAAAAAAAAGGGTAGCGTCTTTGATTCATAATCACAACGTCTTCGGTGCCCGGTTATCCCCGCCACTGCCTAAATTTTGATAAATAATCAGCATCAGCGGCCTTGTCAAAGAGGGCGGAGGAGCGGATAGAGGTTCAGGGCACTATCTTGTCCTAGGCGGAAGAATCAGCAATGATCAACGACATGAGAACGCCGGCACGGTAGCTCAGCGTGTTCGGTCAGAGGGTTAGCTGCCCTCTGTAATAAAAAAACTGAGTGAATGGATCAGTAACGAACTTCAATGGGCGTCAGGTGACGTCCGCCACGAACAAATGAAACGAACAATAATGAACAAAACGATAGCCGGCACGGTAGCTCAGCGTGTTCGGTCAGAGAGTCGGTTGGCCTCTGTAATAAAAAACTGAGTGGATGAATCAACAAACGACGTCCGCAATGAGCAAACAACGAACGAAATGAAAAAAAAAGAAGAACACGCTGAGCTACCGTGACGCCACCACTCGGCTGCAGCCGCTTCATGGTTAAAATGGCCACGCACAGATGTACATTTAAGCCGGCACGGAAGCTCAGCGTGTTCGGTCAGAGGGTTAGCTGCCCTCTGTAATAAAAAACTGAGTTGATCGAGCAACAACGAACATAAACGGATGTCTCGCGACGTCCGCACCGAGCAAATACAACGAACCAAAACGATCAAAATGAGATTTAAAAAAGGGGTAGCGTCTTTGATTCATAATCAAAACGTTGGGTTCGATCCCCGCCACTGCCCAAATTTTGATAAATAATCAGCATCAGCGGCCTTGTCAAAGAGGGCGGAGGAGCGGATAGATGTTCAGGGCACTCTCTTGTCGTACGCGGAAGAATCAGCAATGATCAACGACATGAGGATGCAGAAGGCAATGGAAACCATTGCATTACAGACACATAACCTGTATCCACAGGACATGTGGCCTGTAGTTGAAGAAGTGTCATGATGATCTCTCCATTGGCAAAAGATTCCGGAATAGTCCCCCATTCGGATCTCCGGGAGGGGACTGCCAAGGGGGAGGTTAACATGAGAAAAAGATTGAATAATCAACGAAAGGATAATGTTCTACGAGTCGGGGCATGGAATGTCAGAACCTTGAACGTAGTAGGGAAACTTGAAAATCTGAAAAGGGAAATGCAAAGGCTCAATCTACGTAGATATAGTAGGGGTCAGTGAAGTGAAGTGGAAGGAAGACAAGGATTTCTGGTCAGATGAGTATCGGGTAATATCAACAGCAGCAGAAAATGGTATAACAGGTGTAGGATTCGTTATGAGTAGGAAGGTAGGGCAGAGGGTGTGTTACTGTGAACAGTTCAGTGACCGGGTTGTTCTAATCAGAATCGACAGCAGACCAACGCCGACAACGATAGTTCAGGTATACATGCCGACGTCGCAAGCTGAAGATGAACAGATAGAGAAAGTGTATGAGGATATTGAAAGGGTAATACATTATGTGAAGGGGGACGAAAATCTAATAGTCATGGGCTACTGGAATGCAGTTGTAGGGGAAGGAGTAGAAGAAAACGTTACAGGAGAATATGGGCTTGGGACAAGGAATGAAAGAGGAGAAAGACTAATTGAGTTCTGTAACAAGTTTCAGCTAGTAATAGCGAATACCCTGTACAAGAATCACAAGAGGAGGAGGTATACTTGAAAAAGGCCGGGAGATACTGGAAGATTTCAATTAGATTACATCATGGTCAGACAGAGATTCCGAAATCAGATACTGGATTGTAAGGCGTACCCAGGAGCAGATATAGACTCAGATCACAATATAGTAGTGATGAAGAGTAGGCTGAAGTTCAAGACATTAGTCAGGAAGAATCAATACGCAAAGAAGTGGGATACGGAAGTTCTAAGGAATGAAGAGATACGTTTGAAGTTCTCTAACGCTATAGATACAGCAATAAGGAATAGCGCAGTAGGCAGCACAGTTGAAGAGGAATGGACATCTCTAAAAAGGGCCATCACAGAAGTTGGGAAGGAAAACATAGGTACAAAGAAGGTAGCTGCGAAGAAACCATGGGTAACAGAAGAAATACTTCACTTGATTGATGAAAGGAGGAAGTACAAACATGTTCCGGGGAAATCAGGAATACAGAAATACAAGTCGCTGAGGAACGAAATAACTAGGAAGTGCAGGGAAGCTAAGACGAAATGGCTGCAGAAAAAATGTGAAGACATCGAAAAAGATATGATTGTCGGAAGGACAGACTCAGCATACAGGAAAGTCAAAATAACCTTTGGTGACATTAAAAGCAACGGTGGTAACATTAAGAGTGCAACGGGTGCTCATATTAAGAAGGGAGTAAGACAAGGCTGTAGCCTTTCGCCCCTACATTGAGGAAGCAATGATGGAAATAAAAGAAAGGTTCAGGAGTGGAATTAAAATACAAGGTGAAAGGATATCAATGATACGATTCGCTGATGACATTGCTATCCTGAGTGAAAGTGAAGAAGAATTAAATGATCTGCTGAACGGAATGAACAGTCTAATGAGTACACAGTATGGTTTGACAGTAAATCGGAGAAAGACGAAGGTAATGAGAAGTAGTAGAAATGAGAACAGCGAGAAACTTAACATCAGGATTGATGGTCACGAAGTCAATGAAGTTAAGGAATTCTGCTACCTAGGCAGTAAAATAACCAATGACGACGGAGCAAGGAGGACATCAAAAGCAGACTCGCTATGGCAAAAAAAGGCATTTCTGGCCAAGAGAAGTCTACTAATATCAAGTATCGGCCTTAATTTGAGGAAGAAATTTCTGAGGATGTACGTCTGGAGTACAGCATTGTATGGTAGTGAAACATGGACTGTGGGAAAACCGGAACAGAAGAGAACCGAAGCATTTGAGATGTGGTGCTATAGACGAATGTTGAAAATTAGGTGGACTGATAAGGTATGGAATGAGGATGTTCTATGCAGAATCGGAGAGGAAAGGAATATGTGGAAAACACTGATAAGGAGAAGGGACAGGATGATAGGACATCTGCTAAGACATGAGGGAATGGCTTCCATGGTACTAGAGGGAGCAGTAGAGGGCAAAAACTGTAGAGGAAGACAGAGATTGGAATATGTCAAGCAAATAATTGAGGACGTAGGTTGCAAGTGCTACTCTGAGATGAAGAGGTTAGCACAGGAAATAAATTCGTGGCGGGCCGCATCAAACCAGTCAGTAGACTGATGAAGGAAAAAAAAAAAGAGCACAAAACTTACTCACTTCAACATCTACGGGCGCACGCGAACTGAGCAGTTTCTCGACGATGACGTAATGCGCAGAACGGTGAAAAATGTGTTCTGCGCACGCAGTGGGCTCCCCCCCCCCCCATCCCCTTGCATTATTACGACACCCGCTACTACTACTACTACTTCTACCAACTTAACCCAATTATTTAGCGATCTAAAGTATAAAATTTTTCCCATTATTATTATTATTACTGTTACTAGTTAATTTGTGCGCTTGCTTTAACTTTCCTGTATGATGTACGGTAATCATTACTTGAAATCTATTATTTTGAGAGACTGGTACGATGTTTTTGCATTTACAGGTTGGCCACTCTGTTCAAGAACATCAAGGAAATAGCATACAAACTTCTTCTGATTAACCCTGCTGTCGAACGATGACGTCATTTTAGGGTACTTGTCATTTTAGGTCGATTTCTCCTATTTCATAAATGTTCGTTGCAACTCAACCCAATGATTCTGTGGTGTCACCACCAGACACCACACTTGCTAGGTGGTAGCCTTTAAATCGGCCGCAGTCCGGTAGTATACGTCGGACCCGCGTGTCGCCACTATCAGTGATTGCAGACCGAGCGCCGGCACACGGCAGGTCTAGAGAGACTGGGCACTCGCCCCAGTTCTACAGCGGACTTTGCTAGCGATGGTTCACTGAGCAAATACGCTCTCATTTGCCGAGACGATAGTTAGCATAGCCTTCAGCTACGTTATTTGTTATGACCTAGTAAGGCGCCATTATCAGTTACTATTGATATTGTGAATCATGTAATGTCAAGAGCTACGTTCGTCATTAATGGATTAAAATTAAGTATTCCACCAGCTTCGTCCGTTGTTTCTAAATTCTAATTTCCTGGTCCACGCCAGCCTGCGTGAGCTAAAACGCGTGCCTTTCGGCCTCCTCTAGTAACACAGTGTTGGCTCTCCTGCCAACCACAACAGATTCATTACTGCATTTGATTTGATTTCGATACTACTATACACGACGTAAATGATCACATTTTTTCTTTTTTCCCTTAATATTATCGACTTTAAATAACATGTTTATTGCCTACTGAATACTACAGCTTGCGGCGTCCTTCGTTGATAAAACTACAACAGGTGTATCATTCACATGATCTGTTTCAAAGTAACACCCGGCTCCTTTCTGGGAACATGATTTGTGTCTCCAGCTTTTGTACAGACAAATTGGGAAGTGTGCTGTACAAATATAAACGTGAAAATCAAACAGATTTGTACAAGAAAATGTCGCTTAGCAAAATTCTCTTACCGTTGATTGAAACCTGTACATTCTTGCTGACGCCGTCACCAATCCCGTTGTCAGCACGACAAAGGTAGAATCCCTCATCCTCCGAGGACGCCGCTTGTATTGACAACGTTCCATTTTCCCACAGTTTAACGTGTGGTGGAGTGTGGACCAGTGGCTGGAAATCGGTCGCTTTTCCACCTAGAAGAAAATGGAAACGGAGGTCCCTAATACTTGCATTTGTGCATTTATTTTTGTTAAAAAAGGAAAATTAACAAGTACGTTTCACATTTAATTTGATGTGGGCTAAATAATAAGTTGAGAACATTTGGAATACGAAGCTTGCCCAGAAAGTAATGCACCGAATTTTTTTCTAAACAATTCTTTATTGAACATAATGAGAATTATAACCACGAAAGAATGGAGTTTTATCTCTACACCCTATTTTTCCAAGTAATCTCCATCCTGTTCTATGGCCTTCCATCAGCGCGAAACAAGGGCGTGTATGCCTTGTCGGTACCAATCCTTGTTCTGGTGGCGGAGCCATTGTGTCACTGTATGAACTTCCTTTGCTGATTCTCAGTTGCAACACCATTGCTGAGTTGTAATGCGTCTGTCATCGCGAATGACAACATTAGCTCACTACAGCGTGTCAGGTGTGACAGCTGGACCGTTGCAAATCGTGGAGCTCCGCCGAACCGCCTTCTAATAACGTCACCCTCCGTGCCCAGCGACTAACTGTACTTGTCGACAGCAGATTGTCCATAGACTTTGCACAAGCGTTTGTGAATATTACCCATAGTTTCTTTCTCTGCAGTGAGAAATTCAGTGACGGCACGTTGTTTGTAACATACATCACCTGCAGACGTCTGTTTGATACTGTCTGATGCTACACTATCTGTCGAAAGTGACGGAAACTTTGCGCGCTCACTCAGGTGACTTCAAATAATACATACGTAACGTTTCGCATTCGTAGCATTGTTTTCGGCTGCTGAAAAAAAAAATGCGGTGCATTACTTTCTGGGCAACCCTCGTAGATTCAACATTTTGAGGCAACCTATTGTTACAACGAGTCTAGACGACCTGCTGGAAATTTCAGAAGTATATGCAGAACTCTGACACCAGAGACACGCCGCCAAATGCGTTTATGTGTTTCATTGCTGTAAAAATATTTTTATGTCAATGCAGGTCCTCCACAACAATTTTTGTAGTTTAAAAAAAATACTTTTCATTCCGAACAAATTAGAATTTTTATTTGACAACATTTTTCATATCACTACGTTCCTCGTTCGGTTTCCAAGAAAAGTGCTCGTTTTCCAAATCTTAGGCCTATTCTGACAGGGCAAGACTTTACTAACATACAAAACAACTTACCTTATTAGTATGTACCACAGATATTATGAAAATCCTGCTATTATTCACTAACTCACAGTTAATTTGCAGAAGTTGTATTGAAAAATGATATCGCCTACTTTATGACTTAATTTCTTACTTATGTGTGCGACCTTCCTTCTTTTGTGTCATAGTAGTGTTACAACATTTGCTCACCTATGCCACGGAACCAGGAGATAGTTGGCTGAGGAAATCCGTGTGCCTGGCAGTGAACGGATAGGGAATTGCCCTCCAGCGTAGATGTATCCTGAGGTTCTTTTAACCACTGTGGCGCAACTAAAAGAGAAGACAGAAGCGTTACTAAAAGTTATTGTTTTTCTAGCTGTAGTAATTAGAGGATGCATTGAAACAGAAAGAACAACATTTCTCCTTGGTAATTTTTTAAAGTGAAATATTTTACGCTTATGGTACAAATTTTGTGTTGTCAGCATATTTCACAGTGTAGTTGAAAATAGCCAAATAAACTGTAAACGAAGACACATATTTTTATCCATGGATTCAGGAGAACTGAGGCTTAAAGTACAAATTTTTATAACTAGTTGCTTTTTTTGCCTGGAAGGCACGAGGAATGTCTTACCGTTAACCTGGAGCTGTGCTGACTGGTTGACTGTAGCAGCCGTGTTGGAAGCGAGACAGGTGTACACACCGCTGTGTTGTGAAGTGACCTTGTTAAACACTAGCAGGCTGAAGAAGTCACCTCCTTCTTTTTCAATAACCTGAGAAAAACAAAGAGCAATGTTTATATTTGAAATGCATAACAAAAAAAGGACACGGATTTACTGTGACCCATGTCCTTAGTTGTATTTACTATTAGATTCGAGTTGATCGCTTGTAACACGGTGGTCGTCCAACTGCGGCCCGAACCAAGTAGTCAAGTGGCCTGCGGTTTTCAGCCGCATTTTACGAGTGTTATGATACGCATCTAGCAACCAACAGGCGAACCTAAAAGCGATCACAAACGTTAAGACCTTCTTAAGAGGGACTGATGACCTCGGAAGTTAAGTCCCATAGTGCTCAGATTATTCTTCCAATAAACCAAAGTCGACCATGGTTATCTGTTCGTTCCATTTCATATCACTTTGCAATATTACGCCTAGATACAGGGTGGCGCACGAAATGTTTCACCTTTTGTTTTGCACATAGTTTATGTCGCACCAATATCCCGTTGAGCATCTTAACAGCAATAGCACTAGAGCTTGGAGAAACAAATGAGTGACGAAATGACGCGTAATTCACCATACGGTCGCTACGAGACTATTGTTAACACATGGCCGACAGTGGACAACTAACAATGCAGCAGCGATAGGCAGCTGTTTTACTTTTTCACCAAACGAAAAGTCCTGTTGCGACTCAGAGGCGGTTTCGACAGCAGTTTAACACGCCTTGGGCCTTTTGCAACAGAACCATTCACAGGCTGTATGATCATTTTATAGGGGAAGGATCAATACTGGAAGCGAATCGGCTCTTCCGAAGTCTGTTTGTTCGCCGGAAGAATGTTGAAGCGGTCCGAGTTGCGCTACAGAGAAGCCCCGACAAACCACACAGAAAGGCAGCAGTGCAACTAGGCATATCCAGACGCTCCGTTCAACGGATTCTTGAAAGTGATCCCCCCGGATGACCTTTGATTAGAAGCTCAGTACAGAACACAAGCGGCAGAGACCACTGTTTGCCCGCTGGGTGGAGGATAAAGAACAAACACTCAACAATGTTTGATTTTTCAGTGAAGGCACATTTTCATTAGGACTGTGTAGTTAACAAACAAAATTTCGGCGTAACTGCTTCATGAATGACAACATCATTCTCCGAGGATTACAGTGTGGATGAAAATTTCCAGTTACGAACTTATTGGACCTGTTTTCTTGCTATTGCGTTGCCCTTTAAAATGCTTATTCAAAAAGAAAATGATGACTCATTTCGTTCATCACCCTGGCACACTACTGATGCTGTATTCAAACATTACGGGGTGGTTTTCTCTGCTCATCTGCATTAACTTACAATTTTCTGCGTCAATAGGAAGGTGTTACTCGTTACCCAACTATAAACTTCGTCTGAGTCGTCTTGGATGGCCTAGGAGAAGAGCGCGAAGAAAACGCCAAGAATGGGGGCACACCATCTGTGCGCCCGTGCTGCCTCTCCTCCCCTTCAGCTTTGTCGTCAATCGCGAACTAATCCTCCTTACTCCTGAGCGTTCTTTGCTTTGTATGTGTATTTGTACTCGTCCATGTTGCGACTATCTTCAATAGAATAATTAATGTCTGTTATGCTGTCAAAAATAGTTACTATCACAACGAGAAGAGAAGAAAATAGAAGTTTCCAAGAAATATACATTTAAGAATTTTGTTTTATGATAGGGCACAAAGAAGGTACAACTTAATGTGCCGCAAATGAAAAGTTACAATTTGCCACTATACTAATAAGCATGGTTCATTTACAGTAGTTTTTCCTTTAGAGTCAAGTGAAAGACAGGAAAAAATTGCTCATCATCAGTCGCAATTGGGCAAAATGAGGCATCGAGGCATCGTACGAGGCATGTAATATTGCAGGACAAAATATCGAGCTTTTCACTGATGCTGAATTAGTAAAGTAATGCATGATGACTGTTTCTCGACCTTCGCGTCAACGTTTCTCTGACAGTAGAGAAATAATCGCTGAAATAAATAAGCTTACGCTTGAAATCTATAAGGGTAAGTCAAATGGAAACGATAAACGAGACATAAGAGAACGAAGCAAGTGAACTCCCCCTCCCCCCCCCCCCCCCCCCTATGAACCGTGAACCATGGACCTTGCCGTTGGTGGGGAGGCTTGTGTGCCTCAGCGATACAGATAGCTGTACCGTAGGTGCAATCACAACGGAGGGGTATCTGTTGAGAGGCCAGGCAAACGTGTGGTTCCTGAAGAGGGGCAGCAGCCTTTTCAGTAGTTGCAGGGGCAACAGTCTGGATGATTGACTGATCTGGCCTTGTAACACTAACCAAAACGGCCTTGCTGTTCTGGCACTGGGAACGGCTGAAAGCAAGGGGAAACTACAGATGTAATTTTTCCTGAGGGCATGCAGCTTTACTGTATGGTTAAATGATGATGGCGTCCTCTTGGGTAAAATATTCCGGAGGTAAAATAGTCCCCCATTCGGATCTCCGGGCGGGGACTACTCAGGAGGATGTCGTTATCAGGAGAAAGAAAACTGGCGTTCTACGGATCGGAGCGTGGAATGTCAGATCGCTTAATCGGGCAGGTAGGTTAGAAAATTTAAAAAGCAAAATGGATAGGTTAAAGTTAGATATAGTGGGAATTAGCGAAGTTCGGTGGCAGGAGCAACAAGACTTTTGGTCAGTTAAATACAGGGTTATAAATACAAAATCAAATAGGGGTAATGCAGGTGTAGGTTCAATAAAGAATAAAAAGATAGGAATGCGGGTAAACTACTACAAACAGCATAGTGAACGCATTATTGTGGCCAAGATAAACACGAAGCCCATGCCTACTACAGTGGTACAAAACTTCCTGGCAGATTAAAACTGTGTGGCCGACCGAGACTCGAATTCGGGGCATTTGCCTTTCGCGGGCAAGTGCTCTACCATCTGAGCTACCGAAGCACGACTCACGGCCGGTACTCACAGCTTTACTTCTGCCAGCATCTCGTCTCCTACCTTCCAAACTTTACAGAAGCTCTCCTGCGAACCTTGCAGAACTAGCACTCCTGAAAGAAAGGATATAGCGGAGACATGGCATAGCCACAGCCTGGGGGATGTTTCCAGAATGAGATTTTCACTCTGTTTTAATCTGCCAAGAAGTTTCATATCAGCGCACACTCCGCTGCAGAGTGAAAATCTCAGTTTTAATCTGCCAGGAAGTTTCATATTAGCGCACACTCCGCTGCTGAGTGAAAATCTCATTCTGGAAACATCATCTTTATTTCATTCTGGAATTGTTGCAGTCTTCTTGAAGTCTAAGGGGAATTGTATCTTGCATATTTATCACAGTTTATTCTGCCAAGGAACCCAGTACACCCATCGAATGTTGTCCACTTCAGATGCCTTGTTTCAACTTAAGTCTCTCAGTGATTTGTCACATTCTTCTCGCGGTATCATATCTCTCATCTCTCGTACATCTGCTTCCTTACAGATCTGGATAATTTGTTCTAAAGGGTGGTTATAATTAAACTGTCGCTCCTTGAGACAATGTAGATGGAAAACTATTTACTATACGGGTACTAAACTTTATCAAAATGATGTCCAGACAGGCACTGCAGGATTTACTTGTTAATAGTGTTGGTGCAATGATTTGCCTTTAGGCGCCGTTGCTGACACGGTGGCGTAGAGAGAAACTCGGTCAGCGAGGACCAAGGGCATACAGTGCGATCAGCACACATTACTGTGACCTGGTTCGCCAACATGTGAGCCCTACTCTACGGGATAGAGGTGCTTTGGACTTATCTGATGCGCAATGGAGCTCCAGCTCTCACTGACTGCAAGGCCATTCGCTTATTCCGTAACACATTTGGAGAAAACCAAATCATTGTCCAATGGTTCCAAACTACATGGCCACCAAGATCAAAGCAAATCAGCTTAAATCACTTGATAAAGGCAAGGCCCCCGGCCCTGATTGTATACCAGTAAGAGTCCTCTCAGATTATGCTGATACAATAGCTTCATATTTAGCAATATACACAACCGATCGCTCGTGAAAGATCCCTACGTAAAGAATTGAAAATTGTACAAGTCACACGAGCACGCAAGAATGGAAATAGGAGTAATGCACTGAATTACAGACCCATATCGCGAACGTCAATTTGCAGTAGGATTTTGGAACATATATTGTGCACGAACGTAATGCGTTACATCGAAGAAAAAGGTTTTTTGGCAAACGGCCAAACGTATTCAGAAAATATCGTTCTTGTGAAACAAAACTAACTGTTTATTCTAACTAAGTAATGAATGCTGTTGACAGGGAACGTCAAATTGAATCCATATTTTTAGATTTTCGGAAGGCTCTCGACACCGTACTTCACAGGGACTGCCACCCATATTGCGTGTCTATGGACTATCGTCTCATACGTGCAACTGGATTTGTGATTTCCTGTCAGAAAGGTCACAGTTCGTAGTAAATGACGGAAAGTCATTTAATAAAACAGAAGTAATATCTGGCGTTCCCCAAGGAAGTGTTATAGACCCTCGGCTGTTCCGGATCTACATAAACGATTTACGAGACAATCTGAGTAGAGTCGTAGGTTGTTTGCAAATGATACTGTCATTTAACGTCTTGTAATGTCATCAGATGATCGAAAATAACTACAAAATGATGTAGACAATATATCTATATGGTTCAAACAGTTGCAATTGACTAAAAATAATGAAAAGTGCGAAGTCATCCACATGAATACTAAAACAAATGCCGGCCGCTGTGGCCGAGCGGTTCTAGGCGCTTCAGTCTGGAATGACGCTGCTGCTATGATCGCAAGTTCAAATCCTGCCTCGCGCGTGGATGTGTGTGATGTCCTTAGGTTAGTTAGGTTTAAGTAGTTCTAAGTTCTGGGGGCTGATGACCTTAGAAGTTAAGTCCCATAGTGCTCAGAGCAATTTGAACCATTTTGAACCAAAACGAATCCTCTGAATTTTGGTTACGCGATAAATTACACAAATCTAAAAGTTGTAAATTCAACTGAATACTTATGGGTTACAATTACGAATAAATTAAGTTGAAACGGTCTCATAGATAATGTTGTGGTTGAAGCAAACCAAAAACTAAGATTAATTGGCAGAACACTAAGAAAACGTTAACAGGTTTACTAAAAGGACTGCCTACACTACGCTTACACGTCCTGTTCCAGAGTATTGCTAAGCGATGTTGTATCCGCATCAGATATGACTAACGGAGGACACTGAAACAATGCGAAGAAACGCAGATCATTTTGCACTATTGTGAGGCAGGGGAGTAAGCGCAACGGATATGATACGTTAATCGGGGTGGCGCTCATTAAAACCAAGGCGTTTTTCGTTGGGCAGGATTTTATCATAAAATTTCGGTTACTGGCTTTCTCCTAAGAGCGTGAAAATATTTTTTTGGTGCCCACTTACATAGGGAGGAATTATCATCGTAATAAAATATGAGAAATCAAATGTGCACTGAAAGATTTAAGTGTTTGTTTTTGTCACTCGCTCTTCTAGGGTGGAACAATAGAGGAATAGCCTCAACGTGATTTGATGAACTCTCTGCCAGGCACTTAATTGTGGACTGTAGAGTATTCATGTGGCAATAGATGTATATCACCAGATTTAAACTCGTGTGATTTCTGGCTGTCAGGTTACCTGAAGGTCAAGGTTAATCAACGGGGCATAGTACGGGTGGTAGCCAACATCCGTCCTGAAATGTTTCGAGCAGCAGTAGATCTGTCTTTAGTGACGTGATAAGCTTTATCCGAAATACAATTGAAAAGTATGATTTTGCGGTTTGGACATTCACGGCTTAGATAAAAGATAGAAATGTTTTAAAATTTCTCTAAAGCCAGTTAAAAGTTTTTAATTTTTTTTGGTAGCCTTATTAGCTGTTAATAGCCCATTTATTACAGTATTCTATAATAGACGATCCACCATTAGCTAATTCGGCTATCAACGAGTTTTTATAGAACAGTTTAATAGTTAGAAAATTTTTAAAAATATTCCTACAACGGAAAAGGAGAGGAGTAAGGTCAACACCAATTTTCATCTGAAACAGCTCTGAAATATAGTGCATGGATTTTGTAGTATCTTTAATATGTTCATTTTCTCAAATGAAACCATTTTCTTTTTTAGTTAAAATATCTTTATTTTTTTGCTCAGTTTCTTGTCATCTGTGATGAAATGACTGCAAAAATCGCGCTCCATTTGTTTGAAAATATATTACTGGTTACAAGATGGTGGTGCAATTATTCAATGAAATGAATATCGAGATTTACATTATGTCATTAGGATATTAGGTGAGCCCTTTCACCTTAAGTGTTTTTTATCAAGCCATGACAATTACAAAAAAGATCACATAACCGGCTAACCGGCTTTGGCACCTATTTCCACGAGATATGTGCAATATTCACAAAAAAGTTTCATGAAAAACAATTATTTCCTATAGCATTTGACCAAACATTTTTGTGAATATTCCATGTCTATCGACGGTGGTATCATGCCAAAACTGGCAATGTGACTGTTTACAATACACGAATTAACGATCGTGAGTTAATATCTTTTTACCTTAATTATGAAATGTCGTTGAATCGCCAAAATTAATTAAAATGTTCACATCTGAGTAGCGGGAATGCCTGCGTTAATTGCAATTAAATATGTTGTATATACTAAGACTAAAAACATTTGGAAATGTCAGTCACCGTTAAAAATCTCAAGCGAGTAGACACACGTATCAGTATTCTATGAGCGCAGCTGTGTTTAAAAGAAAGAGCTGCGCCGTAGAAGTTGTAACGCTTAAGTGAACGTTAGTCAGTGTATTTTTGTTATAGGTATTATTCGAGTAGAGTGTAATTTCAGCTCCAGAGCAGTAATTAAACGGAAAATTATGGTTGCAATAGAATAATTAACTGAACAACAGACATATATTCAAGTTATTGTAAATAGTCTCCTGCTCAAGGGCAAGTTGCAGGCACAGTGCAATGCATTCCGTAAGCATGAACACAGAGCGGACAGTTACAGAATTCATGTTGTATCTTGCAGTGGGTGACTTCTGTTTGCATGTTATTTATTTATTTATTTATTGTTCCGTGGGACGAAATTAAGGAGAAGTCTCCATGGTCATGGAACGAGTCAGTACATGAAATTATAACACGATAGAAGAAACAGATAAAATGAAATATAAGAAACGTATTCAGGCGCCAATTCATAAGTTTAAATAAAGAAAATCAACGACGTAACACGGGAATTTGCTTAATTTTTCAGCTCTTCCAGGAGCTCCTCGACAGAATATAAGGAGTGAGGTATGAGGAAACTCTTCAGTTTACACTTAAAAGTATTGGGGCTACTGCTAAGATTTTTGAGTCCTTGTGGTAGCTTATTGAAAATGGATGCTGCAGAATAGTGCACTACTTTCTGCACAAGAGTCAAGGAAGTGCATTCCACATGCAGATTTGATTTCTGCCTAGTATTAACTGAGTGAAAGCTGCTAACTCTTTGGAATAAGCTAATATTGCTAACAACAAACGACATTAAAGAAAATATATACTGTGAGGGCAATGTCAGATTTCCTAGACTAATGAATATGGGTCGACAAGAGGTTCTTGAATTTACACCACATATAGCTCGAACAGCCCGTTTTTGAGCCAAAAATACCCTTTTTGAATCAGAAGAATTACCCCAAAAAATAATACCATATGACAGAAGTGTATGAAAATATAGATTACTTTTCGTGTTGAACTGTCACTTATTTCAGATACTGTTCTAATGGTAAATAAAGCAGCATTTAGTTTCTGAACAAGATCCTGAACATTGACTTTCCACAACACCTTACTATCTATCCGAACGCCTAGGAACTTGACCTGTTTTGCTCGCTTATAATATGCCCATTCTGTCTGATCAAAATATCGGTTCTTGTTGAATTGTGACTTAGATACTGTAAAAACTGAGTCTTACTGTGATTTAGGATCAAATTACTTTCTACAAGCGACGAACTTATTTCATGAACTACATAATTTGGTAATGTTTCAATATTACACACAAGATCCGTCACTACAAAGCTGGTGTCATCATCAAACAGAAACATTTTTGAATCACCTGCAATACTAGAAGGCATATCATTTATATAAATAAGAAATAGCAGTGGCCCCAGCACCGACCCTTGGGGAACGCCCCACTTAACAATGACCCATTGGGAGTGAACATCACTACCACTCTCAACATTGCGGAGAATTACCTTCTGCTTTCTGTTATTAAAGTAAGAGGCGAACCAATTGTAAGCTACTCCCCTTACTCCATATGGTCCAATATCTGCAGTAATATTTTGTGGTCAACACAGTCAAAAGCCTTCGTTAAATCAAAGAAAACTCCTAGATTTCGCAACCTTTTATTTAATCCGTCCAAAAACTCACAGAGAAACGAGAATATAGCATTTTCAGTTGTTAAAACCATTTCTAAAACCAAACTGTACATCTGACAGCAAATTATGTGAATTTAAATGCTCCAGTAACCTTGTATATACAACCTTATCGATAACTTTAGCAAACACCGATGGCACAGAAATAGGTCTATAATTGTCAATATTATCCCTGTCTCCCTTTTTATAAAGTGGCTTCACTACCGAGTACTTTAATCGGTCAGGAAACCGGCCACTCCTAACGGAAAAGTTAAGGATTTGGCTAAGTACTGGGCTAACATACATAGCACAATACTTCAGTATTGTGCTAGTACCCCGTCATATCCAGGAGAGTTCTTGGTATTTAGTGATTTAATTATTAACTCAATCTCCCTCTTGTCAGTATCATGGAGGAGCATTTCAGGTAACAGTCTCAGAACTCTTTTTTCTAAAAGCGCTATATGATTCCCTGTTGGGACTAGGTTTCTATTTAGTTCACCTGCTATATTCAGAAACTGACTATTAAATACTGTACATATATGTGACTTATCAGTAACACGGACATTCCCCCTATGCACTGATTCTATATCCTCGACCTGTCTCTGCCGACCATCCACTTTCTTTACGACTGGCCATATGGTTTTAATTTTATCCTGAGACTTAGCTATTCTATCTGCATACCACATACTTTTTGCCTTCCTCATAAATTTTTAAAGCACCTTACAATACTGTTTGTAATGGGCTGCTGCATTTAGATTTTGACTGTTTCTAAAGTTTTGATATAATTGCCACTACAGGATATTCTTATCCCTCTAGTCAGCCACCCAGGCTGCCTGTTTGTGCTAGTACCCTGTTTTGAACGTTCTAACGGAAAGCAACTTTCAAAGAGCACGAGAAAAGTCTTGAAAAAAGCATTATATTTATCGTCTACTGTATCAGCACTATAAACATCTTGCCACTCTTGTTCCTTGATAAGGTTTACAAAGGTCTCTACAGCAACTGGATCAGCTTTCCTAAAAAGTTGATAACTATATTTAACACGTGTTGCAGCACAAAAATCTTTTAGAGTAAAAACTTGTGCATCATGATCTGAAAGGCCATTCACCTTTTTGCTAACAGAATGCCCTTCTAGTGATGAGGAATGACCAAAAATGTTGTCTACGGTTCTTCTACTGTTCCCTTGCACTCTCGTTGGAAAGAATACGGTTTGCATAAAATTATGTGAATTAAGGAGGTCTACCAGCATCCTTTTTCTTGCACAATCACTTATACAATTAATACTGAAGTCACCACATATAACTAACTTTTTGTGTCTCCTATAAAGTGAACCAAGAACCTCCTCTAGCTTTAGCAAAAATGTTGTGAAATCGGAGTCTGGGGATCTATGAATAACAACAGTTAGAAGTTTAACTCCACTACATTTAACCACACCTGCACAACATTCAAACACTTTTTCAGTGCAGTTCTTTGAAAAACCTAGTCACTCAAATAGGATACCGTTTTCCACATACATGGCTACTCCCCCACACCGCAAAGAGCTCCTAGAAAAGCTGCCAGCCAACCTGTATCCTGGTGAAGGAAGCCTCTGAATTATCTCCTTATTTAAGAAGTGTTCAGATATACCAATAATTTCAGAGTCAACATCTATAAGGAGTTCACTAACTTTATCTCTAATACCTTGTATATTTTGATGAAATATACTAATTCCCTCATTTTTGGATACCTAAACTTTGTCAAAATTGGTTTCTTTCTTAGAGAGACTTCCCTTATGCAGGAATACCTATCAGCTGACTTCAATCTAAAAAAGGTGCAGCTCTAACAACCACTAGCACAGGAATTTTCTCATGAGTGATCCCACCACCCCCACCTACTACTCTTCTCTGAAGCATTGTTTGAATAATGTTATTTTTCATGCTTGCAGAATTCTTATTTAATGCCCCACTGTACAGCTACACATTTCCTACACAGGAGAAGACGGTTAGAAACAGGCTCACGAATGCATTGCTTAGGAGTACTTAGTTATTCACATCTTGCAAGTATCACAGTTGCAATCTCTCGCTATCATGTGGACAAATAAGTTCCATGGTTGGAGTACACTTTCTTAAAGAAAAATATAGCAATGTGCTGACCATCTCCATGATTGTCTCCAGCAACTTCTTTTTCCTTCCATACAATTGTTTTTGCTTAACTATGTTCAACATCATCTCTCTCTTTCTCTATCAAACAGACACACAAACACACACACACTCACGCACCCAGAGGGAGGGAGAGAGAGAGAGAGAGAGAGAGAGAGAGAGAGAGAGAGAGAGAGAGAAAGGGGGGGGGGGGGTAAGTATTAAATTCATGTGAAGCGCCTGCAGTTTACAGAGACCTTTACTTGATCGTCAATAAAAATAAATCCACAAGCTGCAAACACTTTTTTTTGGGAAGGGAAAGGTCATTGAAGTCAATAATTTCTTTTCTGAAGCTGCATGAAATGCAACAATACAGTGAAGAACAATGTAGTGATTAAAATACACACTCCAATGATAAGCATGCTACACTTAATGAGAGTACCTGCAGAGATTTTGGAATTGGTGCATTGTCCTTGAGCCAGGAGAACCTTATGGGCAGATCACCTGAAGACACGGCACAGCTGACCTGGGCTCTTGCCCCTTCCTGAAGATCGGTTGGGAAGATGAATGGCGCAACCACAGGTGGTCCTGCAAGAAAAAGGCATTAGACAAATAAATACAGCTGGCTGCACTTGAGACTGCTGTCCAAGGTTATGTTAATTGGTGGATCACCTACCATAGTACACACGAACCGCTGGTCTAAGCTTTTTCCCATGAGACATAATCCGCTAAGATGTCCTTGTCATTCTATTGAATTTTCAGGGTGAAGATGCGACGTCCAGCAACAGTTAAAGTAATCTAAAGTCTCTGATAATTTGATAAGCCTAACTTGCGAAGTGGATGATGATGACTATGATGCTGATGAGGGTTATTTGTGAAGCATAGAAGAATGTAGTGTTATATTCTACAACATCACGAACTACGACATTGTTGAGCAAATAAAAATCTTGTCCTCCTTCCAAGAATGAAATAAAACAGGTTTTTTTTCCTGACACCAAGAGAGAAAGAGTATACATATTCTGTATCAGAAATGTTCTTTTCCAGAAGTATAAGAGCGTACCTTGTTTAGCACTTTGTCTTTCTACTGGCTGATTATACTTTCCACAGTTATAGTAAAAGATAATATAAAATATTTCCTTTTGAAGGCTCATTGCAGCTACATTTACATCGTCATAATGATCGGCAACTAAAATTGGCAGCTGGAGAGGAGATTCCTCTAGAGTCGATCTTCTGTCTTTTGTTACATCCGTTTTTCCATAAAGAAATTCTTTAGTCAATCTACCATCCGTCCTGGCCAACCCTAGAACATTTTCATGACGGTCATAATAACATCTACTGCTCTCTAATCCATTTATTTGTCTTCCTGTGTCACCTAATAATTCCAAGAAGCAGTTCACAATTATCTTCTGAGTAACCACTATTTTTAAATGAGTTTCACATTAAACATCCATGTTTGATTGCCATGAGACATAAATGGTTAGTTAGGTTCATGTTCCATAGATCATTTGCATGATAAATCGTAATTAAATGGAACGAGTCACATTATATTCACATCACAAATTATTTTGTAAATGTGACTACATGCTTATCATTTACGAGTGTTTCTTTTTTCCATAAAAACAAGACATATAGGTGGGAGTTAGTAATTCCTAACTACCATCTTTTACACATTACAATAATAGAAGTTCCTCTATGGAATAGAAGGAGTTGCCGAGGAGAAAATATTTCGTTTGTTTTCAAATTTTATTTGCTGTCAGACATTTGATATCACTGGGGAACTGATCAACAGTTTTGGTTGCACCACTGTGAATTCCTTTTTTTACTAAAGATAACCTTAATGTGGAGCAATGAATGTCATTGTTTCTTCTTGCATTGTAATTACAAGTATTTACATCATCGTTCCATCTGAACTGCACTAGCTTATTTACAACAAATATCACGAAGGAATAAATATATCGTGAAGCAGGAGTCAGTATACCTAACTCCTTAAATAAAAGTCTACAAGATGATCGTGGGTGAGCACGACATATTATTTTTGCAGCGCGTTTTTGAGCGATGAAGATAGAAGATCGTTTACATACATGAGGAACACTAGCATACCTAAGATTGAGCCTTGGGGAGCTCCATACATGATTCATCTCCAGTGAGAGGGCTCTGATCTGCCTACATTGGTTGAATTGCTTCGTGAAATTTTCTGCGTTCTTTGGTTAGCTATGACATCAATCCCAGGGATCTCAGTTTATGGAGCTGTGTAACATACTGTACTGTCCTGCTGTTAGATACCATGAAGCTGAGGAAGAACAACTGCATGTAAGGGCGGGCGGACATGGTCCCAGGGACAGATGCATACTTCTGTTGATCCTTCTAGAATAACAAGCTCACCAAGGGGACGTTTCGAAGACCGTAACGCTCCCTACTACAGCTCAGATCCTTCCGATCATGGATGCAGGATGTTTGCTTTCAGTGTTTCACGTTCGATGCAGCATAAAACGTGATTCATGCGAAAAGGCCAGTGGACGTCCAGTTGCGGTACTGGTGTGCAAATTTCAGCCTTATTCGCCGACGAACAACAGTAAGCATGGGTGCTTGAACGAGGCGCCGGCTGTGGGGGCCCATACGCAACAACGTTCACTGAATGGTCATTGAGGAGACATTTTTGGTAGCCCCTTGGTTCATCTATTCATCTGGTCGATCAGCTGCCCAACAATGGCACGTCTATTCGCCCGTACACAACTTTACAGTTGTTGTTCAGCCTGACGTCTATGGGCCATGGTGCACCACATTTGCCTCGGCATTAGTTTCGGATAGCGCTATGTTTGCATGCACAGTATACTTTAACCATGGCGGCATGCAAGTAGTTTATAACAGCCGTTTCAGAAATGCTCCAACTCTTGGCCCAAAACCCAATTTAATAAAATTAAAGCAATTTGGGATATTATTGAAAGGGAAACAGGGAAGCCAAGAGCATAGGAAGACTTTAGTGTACTAACAAACAATCAGAAATTGAAAATATTTTCAATAATCATTTTTTAAATGTTGTGGTGAAAATAGGATCTAGATCTTCACTAGAAGAGGCAAGGCTACTAATAGAAGAGGCCATACTTGTGCAGTTTGAAACAACCGTAATTCCACTAACCTCTCCCTCTGAAATCAGTAAAATAATAAACTCACAGAAAAGTAAAAGCTCTTATAGAATTGATGGCATTTCCAGCAAGGTAGTTAAAGCTTGTTCTCCGCAGATAAGTAGGATTCTCAGCCACGTATGTAATAGCTCTTTGGAGCAGGGTGTTCTCCCCGATAGACTGAAATATGCCATTGTCAAACCATTGCATAAAAAGGGGGACACGTCGGATGTCAACAACCACCGCCCAATCTCTCTTCTGACAGCTCTATCAAAAATTTTTTAGAAAGTAATGTATTCAAGAGTAGCCTCCTACATCTGTAAAAATAAAGTACTAACAAAATGTTAGTTTGGTTTTCAGAATGGCTTTTCAACAGAAAATGCTATATACGCTTTCACTGATCAAATATTAAATGCTCTGAATAACCGGACATCACCCATAGGTATTTTTTGTGATCTCTCAAAGACCTTTGATTGTGTAAATCATGGAATTCTTTTAGATGAGCTAAATCATTATGGTTTGAGTGGGGCAGTGCACAAATGGTTTAATTCATACTTAACTGAAAGAATGCAGAAAGTTGAAATAAGTGGTTTATGTAATGTTAAAACAACAGCTGATTCCTCAAACTGGAGGGGGGGGGGGGTGGGCTTATCAATTACGGGGTCCCACAGGGTTTGGTCTTAGGTCCTTTACTGTTCTTGATATATATTAATGACTTACCATTCCACATTGATGAAGATGCAAAGTTAGTTCTTTTTGCTGATGATACTAGTACAGTAATAACATCCATAAACTAAGGAATAAGTGATGTAATTGTAAATGATGTTTTTCAAAAAATTATTAAGTGGTTCTCAGCAAACGGACTCTCTTTAAATTTTGATAAAACACAGTATATACAGTTCTGTACAGTAAATGGCACAACTCCAGTAATAAATATAGACTTTGAAGAGAAGTCTGTAGCTAAGGTAGAATTTTCAACATTTTTAGGTGTGTCCATTGATGAGAGGTTAAACTGGAAGCAACACATTGATGGTCTGCTGAAACGTCTGAGTTCAGCTTTGTATGCTATTATGGTTATTGCAAATTTTGGTGATAAGAATCTCAGTAAATTAGCTTACTATGCCTACTTTCATTCATTGCTTTCTTATCGCATCATATTCTGGGGTAATTCATCGTTGAGTAGAAAATTATACATTGCTTAAAAACGTGTAATCAGAATAATTGCCGGAGCCCACCCTCGGGCATCCTGCAGACGTCTATTTAAGGATCTATGGATCCTCACAGTAACCTCACCGTATATATATATATATATATATATATATATATATATATATATATATATATATATATTCACTTATGAAATTAGTTGTTAATAATCCAACCCAGTTCAAAAATAGCTACAACACCAGGAGAAAGGATGATCTTCACTATGCAGGGTTAAATCTGACTTTGGCACAGAAAGGGGTAAATTATGCTGCCACAAAAGTCTTTGGTAACCTACGAAACAGCATCAAAAGCCTGACAGATAGCCAACTAACATTTAAAAATAAATTAAAAGAATTTCTAGATGACAACTCCTTCTACTCATTGGCTGAATTTTTAGATATAAATTAAAGGGGGAAAAAACGTAAACATTAGTGTCATGCAATTTGTGTAATGTAATATCTTGTACAGACATCTTTTATTAACCTGACACGTTCCACATCATTACAAAGTGTTGTATTCATGATCTATGGAACAAGTATTAATCTAATACAATCTAATCTAATCTAATGATCATGCCTTTTCAGGCGTCAGGTAAATCGCTCTGTTTCCGCATTACGACGACGACTGCACTGTCCCCCTGAAACGATTCATATACCCTGCACTGTTAGTGCTACCACCTGCTGTCTGTGAGTGGTTACTACACTCTGACGTCGAACATAGGCGGCGGTCACATTAATGTTACTTGAAAGTGTATAACAATTACACTCACGATAACAATGGCAATGAACATCTTTCAAATGTAGTATGTACAAGCGACTAATATGATACGACCCAAGAGACCTCTACAGTTACACTATACCCTACTTTCCTAGTAAACAACTAATGTTTTTTCTCTCCAAAAACACACTATTTCCCAGCGCAAATCCTTCGACTTTTAATGTAAGTGCAGTGCTCCTTATAAGATCACCGTTTCTACAAGGAATTTTAGATGAATTCTTACTATTTTCATTTTATATTTTAGTTTCTTACATCTATGTGCATTTCAAATGGCGGTTAATTTTTCACTGAATTTGGGTACCCAGCAGCAAAAATTCTTTAAATTATTGCAGCCTTCCTGCAACTCTCAGCTGTACTATATTTGTTGCACCATTGCGCTAACGACCTTGTAGTGTGAAGAAAACGATATTTCTCTTGCATAAAACCTTCATGAAATTCATATTTCTAGAAACTTTAAAATCATTTGCACCTATCTTGTATATTAGCCCGCCTGGCTAGCCGTGCAGTCTAACGTGCTGCTTCCCAAATAGGAAGGCGTCCCAGTCCCCAGCATGAATCCGCCCGGTGGATTTGTGTCGAGGTCCGGTGTGCCAGCCAACCTGTGGATGGTTCTTAAGGGGCGTACGGCGTGAAACGGCCGGCCTTGGAGCAGGAGAAGCTCCACAGGACATTTTCATTTGCACTGTCTATACTTTTACTAATAAATTCATAAAACTTTGTCAGCATGACCAGGGAGGATTCAGGATTCACACTCACAGCAGTGGAAGTCCAAAACATAACAAAACAAATTTTTTTAGTCGTAAAATTTCATCATTTTTTCACTTAGTATTGGCTGCATATGTTGCTGTATATACATTTTTCTTCATAAATAAGATAGATTCTTTGATGAAATTTGCACAGCATACAAACCATACTTACAGGTGTATGAAACTCTAGGATTTCCCAAATCTGTTAAAAACTGTGGTAAAAATTTAGATAATTAACTATAAAATTCGAGTTTTCTCTAAATACGAAGTTTAAAATGTAACAGCCCATTCATTTTTTCCTAGATTAAATAAATTCTAGAGTTTCATTCACCTGTAGGTATGGTTTGGTAAGCTGTGCAAAATTAATCGAGGAATCTCTCTTACTTATGCAGGAAAGTATACCTGTAGCAACAAATGCAGCCAACAGTAAGTGAAAAAAATCATGAAATTTAACTTTTAAAAAATATTCTTTTTTCATGTTTTTGAACTTCCATTGCTATGAGTGTGAATCCTGGAATCCTTCGTGGGCATGCTGACAAAGTTCTATGAATTTATTAGTAAAAGTATAGACAGTGCAAATTAAAATGTCCTGTGGGCCTCTCCTTCTCGAAGTCCGCCCGTTTGACGTCCTACCCCCCTTAAGGCGATTTTTCGTCTACCTCGGCGAATGTGAGCTGTTTCCCCTTATTCCACCTTGGTTACATTGTGTCGGCGATTGCCTTGCAAACACTGTTTCCACGTAAACCTACACCATAATTATTCTACCTCAGAAACATTTGGGTTACAATCGTCTGGTATGAGACATTGCCAGGGGGCCGAACTGCAAAATAACCATGGGTTCGGTGTGGGGCGGCGGTGGGGTGGGCGGACTGCTGTGGCCTGTTGTGGGGTGTGAGCCACTAAGCGCTAAGGCGGGATGAAGCCTTTCCATCGTTTCCTGGTGTAATACATACTTACATATATCTTATATGTTGCCTTTGAATCTATTGTTATTGTGCTGTGTATGTATAAATCCCTTGAATGAAGACTGTTTTGAGTGTACAACTGATTGCCCAACACTCGGTCACATGGGGCAAGTGGGATGGACAATAAGGGAAAAAGTGGTTAGTGTGACACAATGTCATTACTGACTTTTGACTTAAGTTGTACTTGAAAAGGCTAAGGCTGAAATGGTATAAGAATTCAACCCTCTATCCCCATTCGAAAAGGTCTTTGAGGGTGCAACCGAACTGAGTGACGGACCTGTCATTCTAACCCCAAACGTGTCATCGGATGTGGTTTTGCGCGGATGTGGAGTCTACACATCGGTCTGTTTTCGTGAACTGGTGTCGCTGCTTTGAAGCAAAGCAAGCGCTGTATCATGTATAAGATACAGAGGCGAGCGAGTGCACGGGACTTACCCTAGTTCACTGCTAGTAGCGCCACGTCATCGTAACGCGCCTGCATATAGTATTGCACCACATTTAACATAAAAGTAAAAATTAAGATTTGTGTGTAAAACTTTGTTAAAGTATAGTTCTATGTAATAATGTTTCAGGTAACAAATCTTAATGTTATAAAATTAGTAGTTTACGTAAAATTCACGTTTTGAAAGAAAAATAGGAGGCGCTAAATAATGACGCTAGGAAGCCAAAATTTGGTGAGAAGGTGCAGTAAGAAGTCATTAATGAGTGGTGCTGGTTTCCAAAACCATAAAACTAAAATTGACTCCAGAATCCGCGTTTTTCGGAAAAATCAGAGGCGCGAAATAATAGAGCTACAATATTGAAAATTGGTAGGATGCTTCAGTTCACCCTAATAATAATAATGGAAATACCACAATCAGTTACCTCCTCTAGTTTTTTAGTAATTTAGTAAAAACTACTTTTGTGAGTAAAATGTACATAAGCATTATAGATTAAGTACTTTAAATTTTAATGATAAAACAAATTCTTTAAGACCAATGATCAGATAGGACAATTAACAAAGCTACACCAAGTTTTAGTCTTGTAGCATAATTAACAGCTGATACAAGTCTTGATAAAGCTATAGTTCAGAGGTAACAATCTACCGTTAGTTCCATTGTAAAAATTCTAGAGAGTAAAGTTTTAATTTTAGCGGGCTGAGATTTTCTACGTGCTTCTGTACTGCTCAGATGTATGTATACAAAAATTGAGAAGTTTGTAAAGCTATTATTAAATGTGATATTTAAGATTATGTGCCTGAGATAGCGATCATTTGGAGGCTGCAGGCATATGCATAGGAACGGAAAAAACAGATGCTCTCTTGGCGGTACGCGCCGGAGCTATATAAAAAGAGCGGCAGAGGCAGTAGGAAGCTCACTCCGCATTAGACCAACACCTAGTCCACGCGAGCTTGACGTCCGATCGCGCCTCGCCTCGGGTGACGTCATAGCGGGCTGTGACATGCGCGTACTTAGCAATGTAAACGGACATTGAAAATCGCGAGGACTGTACACCGTCCTGGATCGTTTAGACTTCGGTAACAAACTGTTATTGTGCCGTCCGTGTGAAGTATAATTCCGCGTGGCAAGTGGTGACTAACTCCACTTTTAAGGCGAGCATTAATTTTTTTTTTAACATTATTGCGAACTATTAATAGAGCACCGTTAGTTAGAGTAATGAACTATTCGGGAGGAACTTGCTGTAGAAGTCGCCTCTGAACTATTAAACGATTGGCTGAATTAACAATATTTAATGTCTTTAGCATTTTCAGAAGTTTCGAGTAATTTGTGTGAGCCTTTAAGATAATAAAATCTTGTTTGGAACTTTAAATTTTATTGAAGCAGCTCTAATCCCGTGAAGAACTATGGATATTTTTCGTTTAGCTGGGCTGTACAGGAATGTGGCCGTGCAGACTGGGAACTAAGGTCAGTAAGTTTCCCTTCGCTTTCTGACTGGCCACCAAATTAGTTGCCAGGCTCGCGTGATTTAAGGTGGCAATGTTCAACTTTCATTCAACATTAAACAACGACTTCTTCGCCGTCCCACATATGTTGCATCGGCAATAGTCTGTTACGTGAAATGAACATTCAAACAACTCATTCGACCACTTCTTCGCCGCCCCACATATGGTGCTTATCGGCCGGGAAAACTGAATTAAAAGCAAATAAAAGTACTCGATGTGTGAAAGCGATTGGTATAAATTAACGAACTCGGTAGGCAATAACAGGACACTGAATTGAACTAGTGTGGGAACAGTGTTACCAGTAAAGGCGGGTGTAGTGTATAAACAATAAGTGTCTACCGCTGTACGTTGGTTAGTGACGATGGTGAGGAAGGCGACGATGCTGGATCGCGGCTGCCGACGGCGCTGAGACTAAAGGAAGACGGTGCGTCATCGCGGAGCTGCGCTGATCTGCGAGACAGCTGCCGGCTGCGCCGAGCGGTCAACGGTGCCTTGCTGCTCCCCCCTGGAGCTATTGCAGTAGGCGATTCCTGTGGCGGTACTCGACGCTACAGCTGCTGCTGCTGCCTTCAATACGTCGCGACGCGTCGCATCACGATTGCTGGTACACCGCGACGACATCATTCGTCGAAATCAAGCATTTAAGTTAAGTCAAAGACTTTTAAAATATTTATTAACTGCTGCTAACAAACTAAAAGATATGGAAAGTAGTGTACATTTCAGAAGGGAACCGGTCTCTGACCAAGAATCCTCAGGATCAGGAATTGAGTTTAATGAGGATGGTTCCATTAATCCCTCAAATATTGAACTAGAACGTAATTTGTCACCAGTAAATTATGACTTTAATTTAAATGAGAGTGCAGGGATGCAATCAATAAGTGAAATAGAAGTCAAAAGGGAGCCAGTAGAGTTGCTAACTTTGTCAGGTAGTGAAACTGAGCTCAATATATCTCCAGCTCAGTCAAGTCAAGAGATACAAAGTATCAAGGTAGAAGCTCCGGATTGGATGCAAATACTGTTTGCCAAACTCGAATCAAACCAAAATAAAATTGAGGCTAAAATTGAAAATAGTAATAAAGAGTTGGAGAATAAAATTGAGGTTAGTAATAAAGGGTTGGAAAATAAAATTGAGGCTAAAATTGAGGATAGTAATAAAGAACTAAAAGAAGAACTGCAATCAAAATGAAATAGTTTGAATTATAAGATAGATGCTATTCATCATGACATTCAAGTAAAAGTAGGGCAACAGTTAACTAAAATGCATAGTACTTTCAAATGTTGTTGTTGTTGTTGTCTTCAGTCCTGAGACTGGTTTGATGCAGCTCTCCATGCTACTCTATCCTGTGCAAGCTGCTTCATCTCCCAGTACCTACTGCAACCTACATCCTTCTGAATCTGCTTAGTGTACTGATCTCTCGGTCTCCCTCTACGATTTTTACCCTCCACGCTGCCCTCCAATGCTAAATTTGTGATCCCTTGATGCCTCAAAACATGTCCTAACAACTGATCCCTTCTTCTAGTCAAGTTGTGCCACAAACTTCTCTTCTCCCCAATCCTATTCAATACCTCCTCATTAGTTACGTGATCTATCCACCTTATCTTCAGTATTCTTCTGTAGCACCACATTTCAAAAGCTTCTATTCTCTTCTTGTCCAAACTAGTTATCGTCCATGTTTCACTTCCATACATGGCTACACTCCAAACAAATACTTTCAGAAACGACTTCCTGATACATAAATCTATATTTGATGTTAACAAATTTCTCTTCTTCAGAAACGCTTTCCTTGCCATTGCCAGTCTACATTTTATATCCTCTCTACTTCGACCATCATCAGTTATTTTACTTCCTAAATAGCAAAACTCCTTTACTACTTTAAGTGTCTCATTTCCTAATCTAATTCCCTCAGCATCACCCGATTTAATTTGACTACATTCCATTATCCTCGTTTTGCTTTTGTTAATGTTCATCTTATATCCTCCTTTCAAGACACTGTCCATTCCGTTCAACTGCTCTTCCAAGTCCTTTGCCGTCTCTGACAGAATTACAATGTCATCGGCGAACCTCAAAGTTTTTACTTCGTCTCCATGAATTTTAATACCTACTCCAAATTTTTCTTTTGTTTCCTTTACTGCTTGCTCAATATACAGATTGAATAACATTGGGGAGAGGCTACAACCCTGTCTCACTCCTTTCCCAACCACTGCTTCCCTTTCATGCCCCTCGACTCTTATAACTGCCATCTGGTTTCTGTACAAATTATAAATAGCCTTTCGCTCCCTGTATTTTACCCCTGCCACCTTTAGAATTTGAAAAAGAGTATTCCAGTCAACATTGTCAAAAGCTTTCTCTAAGTCTACAAATGCTAGAAACGTAGGTTTGCCTTTTCTTAATCTTTCTTCTAAGATAAGTCGTAAGGTCAGTATTGCCTCACGTGTTCCAACATTTCGACGGAATCCAAACTGATCCTCCCCGAGGTCTGCATCTACCAGTTTTTCCATTCGTCTGTAAAGAATTCGCGTTAGTATTTTGCAGCCGTGGCTTATTAAACTGATAGTTCGGTAATTTTCACATCTGTCAACACCTGCTTTCTTTGGGATTGGAATTATTATATTCTTCTTGAAGTCTGAGGGTATTTCGCCTGTCTCATACATCTTGCTCACCAGCTGGTAGAGTTTTGTCATGACTGGCTCTCCCAAGGCCGTCAGTAGTTCCAATGGAATGTTGTCTACTCCGGGAGCTTTGTTTCGACTCAGGTCTTTCAGTGCTCTGTCAAACTCTTCACGCAATATTGTATCTCCCATTTCGTCTTCATCTACATCCTCTTCTATTTCCATAATATTGTCCTCAAGTACATCGCCCTTGTATAAACCTTCTATATACTCCTTCCACCTTTCTGCCTTCCCTTCTTTGCTTAGAACTGGGCTGCCATCTGAGCTCTTGATATTCATACACGTGGTTCTCTTCTCTCCAAAGGTCTCTTTAATTTTCCTGTAGGCAGTATCTATCTTACCCCTAGTGAGATAAGCTTCTACATCCTTACATTTGTCCTCTAGCCATCCCTGTTTAGCCATTTTGCACTTCCTGTCGATCTCATTTTTGAGACGTTTGTATTCCTTTTTGCCTGCTTCATTTACTGCATTTTTATATTTTCTCCTTTCATCAATTAAATTCAATATTTCTTCTGTTACCCAAGGATTTCTAGCAGCCCTCGTCTTTGTACCTACTTTATCCTCTGCTGCCTTCACTACTACATCCCTCAGAGCTACCCATTCTTCTTCTACTGTATTTCTTTCCCCTATTCCTGTCAATTGTTCCCTTATGCTCTCTCTGAAACTCTGTACAACCTCTGGTTCTTTCAGTTTATCCAGGTCCCATCTCTTTAATTTCTCACATTTTTGCAGTTTCTTCAGTTTTAATCTACAGGTCATAACCAATAGATTGTGGTCAGAGTCCACATCTGCCCCTGGAAATGTCTTACAACTTAAAACCTGGTTCCTAAATCTCTGTCTTACCATTATATAATCTATCTGATACCTTTTAGTATCTCCAGGGTTCTTCCACGTATACAACCTTCTTTCATGATTCTTAAACCAAGTGTAGATGTGAAATAGATCAAATTCAAAAAAATTATCAAGAGGCAGATGAACTTTTGGAAGTGAGGTTGTCCGAAAGATTGAGCAACGAGTCCAAACTTTGCTCTGACAAAGTTAAAGAGGTACAAATTAAAGTAGATACTTGTCAGAAAAACATTGAGAAAGTAAAAGAAACCTGTACCGAAATTCGTGGTGCAGTGGAACAAAGATGTTCTGCCATGATAGAAGCAGTAGAGTCACAAGTAGAGGAATTAAATACTAACATTGCTAACCTAGAAAATAGAGTAACCTCTGTTAATTCTAGTCATTCTACTGTACAGCATGTGACTTCAGTTGACGCCGCTTTTATAGGGTGTCGACAGTTTTTGCGCTTTGATCCTGATAAGTACATTCACCCTCTTGAATTTTGGAATGACTTTGAGGATGTTCTCCCCAACACTTGGTCAGAAAGAGAAAAAATTTCATTTATAAGAAGTCATTTGTCAGGTGATGCTTTGCGATGGTCAGCGGATGTAATGATCAAATGTAAAACTTTATCTGAATTTAAGTCTGCATTTCTCAACGAATACTGGTCACATAACAAACAAAATGATGTGTTAAGGGAATTCTGGAGTGGTAAGAAGTTTTTCCCAGGGCGTGAATCAGTAAAGGATTTCGCTAGGAAGTGGGTTTCAAGACTGTCACATTTGACAGAAAAGATGAAGCCAGATATGATCATTATGGGTTTAGAAGGTAAGCTGCCGTGGTACTGGCAGAAGAGGATCATTTCCGCCCCTAGAGATAATATAGACAAATTTATTGAATATCTGGAAAGAGTGGAAAGAGTAGCTGCTGCTGAGGAGCAGGTGCAGCAGAATAACAAATCTTCTAACAATCACGTACAAAATAATGGAAACGTGAACGTTAGAAATATGGAAGTTAGGCACACCAAAACAAACTATCGAAACCAAAGCCGTGGCAGAGGAAGAGGGGGTAGATACTCACCACGCTTTCGTAACAACTACTATGACGAAAGTGGAAAAGTAAATACTATGCCATTAAGACAAGAAGGGAGTCATGATGCTACTATATCTAGTGGTGTCACAGATGAACACAACAGGCCGCGTGTGGGAAACTAAATCCCGTCTATGAGGAAACTGGCGCTCACCAGGCGGTAACAGTAACACAGCCAGTAACGGAAACACAGACAATCAGCCAACATACACAGACAGACAACATGGATGACGAAATAAATACAGATAATACCAGTGATGTGTTAAGCCACTCTCACAAAATAGTGGATAGTATTTTGGATACACTAGAAAAATGGGTCAAGGAAGAACAGGAACTCAAGGTAGATAATGGGGAAGAAATAGATAATGGGTTTGAGTCTGATGGGAATAATGATGAAGTAAAAGTTTACATCTTCGATGAAAATGGCAATCTAAAAGCTGAAGTAGAAGTAGCAGAAGTAGAATCAGTACTGCAAAACTTTAGAGAGGAGGAAATGATGAATGAAGGGGGTAGAAATAGTAACGAGGTGAAAGAATCTAGTAGCTGTGTAAACGTGCCACAAATGGTTGAAGGTGACGACATTCTTATGAACAGCAATATTGCGCAGGGACGCAGTTGCTCAGAGGTAGAGGATAGTTTGGCTGATGTGCAGCAAACAAAAGTAGAAAAAGTCGTCAGATGCTTCGATTTAAAGTTAGTGGACAGATTAGAGAAAGCAGCTAAGATTATAGAGCATGATGAGCCCCAGGATGTAAATGTAAATGTAATTGCAACTGATCAGAATTACTTTAGCTGGAAGAACATAGAACGAGATTTATTAGACGAGGTGTGTGAGCAACCTGTTCAATGTAAAATAACTCACCCTGTTATCAAAGTAAACATATCAGGAGTCACTGTGCGTTGTCTGCTTGACAGTGGCAGTGAAGCAAGTGCTTTATCACAAACATTTTTTGACACCATACCCAATAAAGAGAAGTTAACAGTTATGAAAGTAAGTGGCTTAAAGATTATAGGTGCTACTGGAAAAGTCTCTAGACCAGTTCAACACGAAGCTTTGATACCCATTGGTATAAATGACGTAGTAATAGATCATCCTTGTTTGATTGTGCTAGGCTTAAGTGTTGATATGTTGATTGGTACTGATTTCTTATCAAAGTACCAGGGAAAGATCAATTTTGATCAGAACAACTTAATTTTAACTTTACCTGACTCTAAAGTGATAAGAGAGTCTTTTATAGGAAGTCATATAGGCGGTAGTAATGAAACTTGGGAACTGCCTATTAGAGTAATAAAGAATAAAGGATACTTGCAGGAAAATTTGGTTTTCAGTCAGAATGAGGAAAGTGCTAAGGTTGAAGAGAGACACATCCTAAAGGAATTTAAAATTAACAGTAATTAATTACTGTAGGGAGTCTGCCACTCTTTGGCGGATACACGGTTTGGCGTACCGTGCAGTCCCAGCTGGGTGAAACTTTATTTCCTTTTCAAGTTTCATTCCCTTCTTCTGGTCTATCATAACAGGTAAGAATCACATATGTCTTCATGTTGTATATATGCTATTAGGTTTTAAGTATTCTTAGTAAGGATCTACCTAGTGAATGGCAAAACAAAAGTCTGAGTACCAATAAGAGGCAAACATGGCTAAAATAAATAAATTAAAATATTTCATGTAATTGTAAAGGGTTAGAAACTACAACTAAGAGAGACACTTTGCAGTATACGAAGTACGGTATGAATATGAATAATCCATGAGATTATGCAGAAGGTAGTATGTTGCTAGAAATAAGGTTGTCTGAAGGAAAACAGCGTAAGAAGGTAATGCTCATAGAGGCAAGCAATGGCGTTTTAGAATTAAATAAATGGAGATGTGTGGAAGTGGTGTGAGGATCGCACCAAATATATAGAAACAGGACGTCAATAGGCTGACAAAAGGAAAAGGGAGAAAGAAGTGGAGAAATGAAGTATTTTTGAATCTGGAAGAAAAGGGAGAAAATGAATAAGGTGAAGAAGTGAAGTAAGTAAATTGAAGTAAATGATGTAGGATTAAAGAATAATTCCCTCACGTCTCGTGAAATGGTGAAAAACGCTAAATCTTGCTTGAGGCAAATAAATAGTTAAACAGACAACAGAAACACACGAATATTGGAAAATGCAGAAATTTGGAATCGGTATACTGAAAATAACTAATTTCTTTAGTAATTCATACAATAAAGCAAAGTGCTGGTCAGCAAATGACTTCTTGGATGAACTAATCCATACGATAATTAAGCCAGAGTACATTAAAACTAAAAGGTTACTCAATTTTCTAAGTTGAAGCAAGATCTTAATATATTAATTTGCTAAAAGAATTTTCACTATTTAGGAACCTAAAAGATTATTTATGAAAGAAGAAAGTAGGAGCTATTGTATCAGATACGACTTAGTGCTAAATGTCTTTCTGACAACTTCACAATTAGTAAAATAGTGCCAGAATATAACTATAAAATGTACTTTGTCCTACCTTAGATATAAGTTGAAAACAGAAACTTAGACTGTATTGTCTGTTTCTCAGGGACATGCAGGCTGCATGAATGACTGACAACAAGCGGTAGGGAGATTGGAAGTAGAGATGCAAACCACAGTGAATACAATTTCCTCCCACAATTTTGTCAATCAGTGAAATTAAATGAGTGTTACAATAGGACACCCACCACAGTGCCGAGTATTATAGTAAAAGAAAAATGTGAGTGTGTTGCAGTGATAAAAGTCGTGTGTATTTTCTTTTTCAGGAAGAGACTGATTTTAAAGAAAAAAAAATAACTATTTTGTAACCATTGAAAAATTTATATTTCCATGTAAATGTATGTAAATAATTTGTGAATGTCTTCAGTACTAGGTTTTCTATGTGTATATGAGTATGGTTATTTTGTGTATGTAGTAATAAGGAATTTCCTAAGAAGAAGCAACTTAAGTTGAAAGAGGTATACTAAAGTAATCCATCGCTTGTTTGTTCTTTTAGAAATTTAATTTTGTTCAAAAATAGATTTTCACGAAAATTCAAAAGGGGGTGATGAAGCAAAGCAAGCGCTGTATCATGTATAAGATACAGAGGCGAGCGAGTGCACGGGACTTACCCTAGTTCACTGCTAGTAGCGCCACGTCATCGTAACGCGCCTGCATATAGTATTGCACCACATTTAACATAAAAGTAAAAATTAAGATTTGTGTGTAAAACTTTGTTAAAGTATAGTTCTATGTAATAATGTTTCAGGTAACAAATCTTAATGTTATAAAATTAGTAGCTTACGTAAAATTCACGTTTTGAAAGAAAAATAGGAGGCGCTAAATAATGACGCTAGGAAGCCAAAATTTGGTGAGAAGGTGCAGTAAGAAGTCATTAATGAGTGGTGCTGGTTTCCAAAACCATAAAACTAAAATTGACTCCAGAATCCGCGTTTTTCGGAAAAATCAGAGGCGCGAAATAATAGAGCTACAATATTGAAAATTGGTAGGATGCTTCAGTTCACCCTAATAATAATAATGGAAATACCACAATCAGTTACCTCCTCTAGTTTTTTAGTAATTTAGTAAAAACTACTTTTGTGAGTAAAATGTACATAAGCATTATAGATTAAGTACTTTAAATTTTAATGATAAAACAAATTCTTTAAGACCAATGATCAGATAGGACAATTAACAAAGCTACACCAAGTTTTAGTCTTGTAGCATAATTAACAGCTGATACAAGTCTTGATAAAGCTATAGTTCAGAGGTAACAATCTACCGTTAGTTCCATTGTAAAAATTCTAGAGAGTAAAGTTTTAATTTTAGCGGGCTGAGATTTTCTACGTGCTTCTGTACTGCTCAGATGTATGTATACAAAAATTGAGAAGTTTGTAAAGCTATTATTAAATGTGATATTTAAGATTATGTGCCTGAGATAGCGATCATTTGGAGGCTGCAGGCATCTGCATAGGAACGGAAAGAACAGATGCTCTCTTGGCGGTACGCGCCGGAGCTATATAAAAAGAGCGGCAGAGGCAGTAGGAAGCTCACTCCGCATTAGACCAACGCCTAGTCCACGCGAGCTTGACGTCCGATCGCGCCTCGCCTCGGGTGACGTCATAGCGGGCAGTGACATGCGCGTACTTAGCAATGTAAACGGACATTGAAAATCGCGAGGACTGTACACCGTCCTGGATCGTTTAGACTTCGGTAACAAACTGTTATTGTGCCGTCCGTGTGAAGTATAATTCCGCGTGGCAAGTGGTGACTAACTCCACTTTTAAGGCGAGCATTAATTTTTTTTTTAACATTATTGCGAACTATTAATAGAGCACCGTTAGTTAGAGTAATGAACTATTCGGGAGGAACTTGCTGTAGAAGTCGCCTCTGAACTATTAAACGATTGGCTGAATTAACAATATTTAATGTCTTTAGCATTTTCAGAAGTTTCGAGTAATTTGTGTGAGCCTTTAAGATAATAAAATCTTGTTTGGAACTTTAAATTTTATTGACACAGCCCTAATCCCGTGAAGAACTGTGGATATTTTTCGTTTAGCTGGGCTGTACAGGAATGTGGCCGTGCAGACTGGGAACTAAGGTCAGTAAGTTTCCCTTCGCTTTCTGACTGGCCACCAAATTAGTTGCCAGGCTCGCGTGATTTAAGGTGGCAATGTTCAACTTTCATTCAACATTAAACAACGACTTCTTCGCCGTCCCACATATGTTGCATCGGCAATAGTCTGTTACGTGAAATGAACATTCAAACAACTCATTCGACAACTTCTTCGCCGCCCCACAGCTTCTCAGTCAGGTAGGTCCTCAATTGGCCTCTCAAGGGTGGAGCGCACCCCGTTTGCCAACACCACACGCAGAGCCAGATAAAGTGCGCTTCATTCATGACGGCGGCCGAGTTTAGGTTCGTTCTGCGCATCTGACGTCACAAAACACAGTCAGCCAATGAACAGAGAAAGACGTTTTAGAAACGTTCAGTCATAAATAAAGTAATTGAACAAAAGCAATGTCTTGATAGCAGACTTTCTTTTATAGAAAGTTTGGAAAAAGCATTCTTTATACCAATTGCTTCATATTCTATGAATTAATTAAACCAAACAAGCAATAAGCCTACTAATTCAGGCGATAGCAAGGAAAGGTGTTTGTATCATTCTCACTAACCGTTTTTTCGCAATGAAGAACAGCGGTAATTGTTTATTTCCTATTGTACTTCGACGAAACGTGAGTAATTCATAATCATACCAACAGTGTTTGTCGGTATTTTGCATTATATTTAAAACTTCTAGGAGGTATATTGAATGACGAGCTGCGTTAGCGTAATGGTTCAAGTGTGTGGATGCTAAGCGAAAGGTTCTGAGTTGAAACCTTGATCGGTGCTTAATATTTTATTTATTTAAAAACAATATCGAAGTGTCTTACTTCATGAATTTTATCCGTTTGAATGTAATTTTTTGAAATTTCTAGTGGCAACTAAAATCGACGATAAGGAAAGTATACGCTATGGACTTTTACCTCTGCAAACTCTTCAAAATTTCGTGCAATGGTTTACTACATGTAATGCTGCACAATAACTGCGTTGAACATCTAAACAAAATTAAGACAGTTATGGGGGGAAGGTATCAGTCAAGAAGATGTGTAAAAATCAAATTTTTGGGCCAAATAGTTTTTGTGAATTCGAATGATAAAGTGTGTCAAAGCAGTCGAAACACCTTGTGTCTGCACAGGCGAGCGTCGCAATGATGACAAAATCGCGCACATCGCGGAATGCGGGGAGCACGTCTCTGTAGGAGCGAAAGGGTTAATGCGGCCATGGTGGCTTTACTTTATAAACTGCGCACTCCCCCATAAACGTAAGTTTGCGAACTACACTATGGCGCTGCTTCTCTTGTCGCGTACAACTGGCAACGCAGCAATCTCCCGCGTCTGGGCGGCCATGCGCGAACCGCCAAGATAGAATTGAACTATAGTAACCCTTGCAACTGCTAACCACGCCCTTAGTGCCGTAACTTCGGTATCTGGCAGGGATCGGTGTATCCACCACTACAATGTTAGCCTAATGGCACAACAAATATAGTACAATTGAGAGTTGCAGGAAGGGTGCAATAATTTGAAGAATTTTCGCTGCTGGGTACCCAAATTCAGTGAAAAATTAACCGCCATTTGAAACGCACTGTGAGATGTTTGGACGCGCCGTTGCGCGGCGTCCAGTGTTTAGGGGGAGTGTTACTCACGCGTGACGGCCAGCAGCAGCTCCCCGCGGACGAGCTTGCCGGCGGCGCCGCGCACCTTGCAGACGTAGGCGCCCGCGTCGGCCGCCGGGTCGACGCGCAGGATCCGCAGCGCGGCGCCACCGTCGCGCAGCTCGTGGCGCAGGCCGGCCGACACGGGGGTTCCCCGGCGCTCCCACGAGACCTCCGCCACGGGGTAGCCAGCGTACGGGCAGCGCAGCAGCGCCGGCCCGCCGGCCACGGCGCGCACAGCCTGCGGCAGCTGGCGCACGTACGGCGGGCCTGCAGGGCAATCAGGCGCTCAGCTCAACAGAGCGGCTCCCCTACCAGCTGCCGTGTTGCAAATAATGTTTTCATTTGGATCGAAACGTATTCCAGAAAGGCTTCGCCTTCGCCAATACATTCTTATAACTGAAAATACGTAAAAAATAAAAAAAACTACTGTGAAATACTAGGAGTTTTGAGACAGTGTATTTATACGAGAGTCTCTCCAAAAAAAAAAAATGCACAGTATTTTTTTAAATCCATCTTTTATTCTACATGTTAGAAATTTTTACAGTGTGTAGATACATCCTTTAGTAACAGTATTTTCATTTCTCCACATAATTTCCATCCCTCTCAACTGCCTTACGTCATCTTGGAACCAGCGCCTGTATGCCCGCACGGAAAAATTCTGGACCATCCTCTTGGAGCCACTGCTTGGCAGCGTGCACAAGGGAGTCATCATCTTCAAACCTTGTTCCACGAAGAGAGTCTTATTAGTTTCCCAAAGAGATGATAGTCACATGGAGTCAGGTCAGGACTGTAAGGCGGGTGTTTCAGTGTTGTCTATCCGATTTTTGTGCTCGCTTCCATCGTTTTTTGACTGACATGCGGCCGTGCACTGTCGTGCAACAGTAAAACATCCTGCTTTTGCCGATGTGGTCGAACACGACTCAGTCGAGCTTGAAGTTTCTTCAGTATCGTCACATATAAGCCAGAGTTTATGGTTGTTCCACTTGGTATGATGTCCACAAGCAAGACTACTTCAGAATCGAAAAACACCGTAGCCATAACTTTTCCATCAGAAGGGGAGGTTTTGAATTTTTTTTTCTTGGGTGAATTTGCATGATGCCACTCCATTGATTACCTCTTCGTCTCTGATCAAAAATGATGGAGCCATGTTTGATCACCTGTCACAATTCTTCCAAGAAATTCATCTCCACCATTCTCTGTTCCAAAATTTCGCTGCATACCGTTTTCCTTGTTTCTGTGTGAGCCACTGTCAACATCATGGGAGCCCACCTGGCACAAACCTTTTTTAACGCCAACACTTTCAGTATTCTGCAAATACTTCTTTTCCCTATCCCACCGTAACGTGACAATTCGTTCACTGTGATGCGTATGTCAGCAGTCACCAATTCATTAACTCTCTGCACATTGTCTGGAGTGTGTGAAGTACGAGGCCTGCCGCTGCGAGGACAGTCCTCAATATTGCCGAGCCCGCTGTCATCACGTAACCTGCTTGCCCACCGACTAACTGTACTGCGATCGACAGCAGCATCTCCATACACCTTTTTCAACCTCTTGTGGATGTTTCCCACAATCTCGTTTTCACAGCAAAGGAATTCTGTGACAGCACGTTGCTTCTGACGAACGTCAAGTATAGCACCCATCTTGAAGACATGCTGTGACGGCGCCACTCACGGGAACAGGTTGAACTAAGTTTGGAAACGCCGGCCGCGGTGGTCTCGCGGTTCTAGGCGCGCAGTCCGGAACCGTGCGACTGCTACGGTCGCAGGTTCGAATCCTGCCTCGGGCATGGATGTGTGTGATGTCCTTAGGTTTAAGTAGTTCTAAGTTCTAGGGGACTGATAACCACAGCAGTTGAGTCCCATAGTGCTCAGAGCCATAAGTTTGGAAACAAGAGGGAAGGATGTATCTACACACTGTAAAACTTTCACACATGCAGAATGAAAACTGTATTTTTACAAAAATAGTGTGCATTTCTTTTGGAGTGACCCTCGTGCAAAGTACTAAAAATTATTTAATTTATTGACGCAGTCTGTTAACTAAGAGCGTGATCACCTCTGCACACAGATGTTAAAATACGGGGTGGACATAAAGTTCGGGAACACTTTCAATTATTTATTGCATAATAACTAAACATTGTACAGATGTCATGCATATCACATTTTGAAAAGAAACTCTGAAAGTTTTTTTTACAAACATTCGAAATGCGAACCATGAATGAATCGGCAGACGTCAATGCGGTAATCGAATTCTTGCCATACTCGTCCTAGCATGGCATCGTCGACTGTGGCAGTTGCTTCCCGTATTCTCTCCCGGAGCTCAACGACATCACGTGGTAGAGGCGGTACATACATCAGATCTTTAATGTGTCCCCACAGAAAAATGTCACACGGAGTGAGATCTGGAGATCAGCGAGGCCATTTCGTGAAACAGCTTTTTCCTTCTGAAGCACGGCTGATCCATCGCCAAGTCTGAGACTAGCGCTGACTTTCGGCAAATTACCAAACTACGATGTGGAGGTATACATTAAAAAAAACTTTCGTGGTTTCTCTTCAAAATGACATATGTATGAATTCTGTAAAATGTTTGGTTCTTGTGCAATACATAACTGAACGTGTTCCTGGACTTTATGTACACCCTGTATAATATCGCCTTAATTCTTTCACAGCCCACCAGATGGAGCCTTTATCATTCACGTAATGTCCATGAAGCATTAGTTTACTTTGAATTCTTGACTGAGATACGCAGGAATTCGACTACATTCCATTATCTTCGTTTTGTTTTTGTTGATGTTCATCTTATATCCTCCTTTCAAGACACTGTCCATTCCGTTCAACTGCTCTTCCAAGTCCTTTGCTGTCTCTGACAGCATTACCATGTCATAGGCGAACCTCAAAGTTTTTATTTCTTCTCTATGGATTTTAATACCTACTCAGAATTTTTCTTTTTGTTTCCTTCAATGCTTGCTCAATATACAGATGGAATAACATCGGGGAGAGGTTACAACCCTGTGTGACTCCCTTCCCAACCACTGCTTCCCTTTCATGTCCCTCGGCTCTTATAACTGCCACCTGGTTTCTGTACAAATTGTAAATAGCCTTTCGCTCCCTGCATTTTACCCCTGCCACCTTTAGAATTTGAAAGAGAGTATTCCAGTCAACATTGTCAAAAGCTTTCTCTAAGTCTACAAATTCTAAAAACGTAGGTTTGCTTTCCTCAATCTTTCTTCTAAGATAAGTCGTAGGGTCAGTATTGCCTCACGTGTTGCAACATTTCTACGGAATCCAAACTGATCCTCCCCGAGGTCGGCTTCTACCAGTTTTTCCATTCGTCTGTAAACAATTCGCGATAGTATTTTGCAGCTGTGACTTATTAAACTGATAGTTCGGTAATTTTCACATCTGTCAACACCTGCTTTCTTTGGGATTGGAATTATTATATTCTTCTTGAAATCTGAGGGTATTTCGCCTGTCTCGTACATCTTGCTCACCAGATGGAAGAGTTTTGTCAGGACTGGCTCTCCTAAGGCCGTCAGTAGTTCTAATGGAATGTTGTCTACTCCCGGGGCCTTGTTTCGACTCAGGTCTTTCAGTGCTCTGTCAAACTCTTCACGCAGTATCGTATCTCCCTCCCATTTATCTTCATCTACATCCAGCCCTTGTATAGACCCTCTATATACTCATTCCACCTTTCTGCTTGCCCTTCTTTGCTTAGAACTGGGTTTCCATCAAAGCTCTTGATATTCATACAAGTGGCTCTCTTTTCTCCAAAGGTTTCTTTAATTTTACTGTCGACAGTATCTATCTTACACGTAGTGAGATAAGCATCTACATCCTTACATTTGTCCTCTAGCCACGCCTGCTTAGCCATTTTGCACTTCCTGTCGATCTCATTTTTGAGGCGTTTGTATTTCTTTTTGCCTGCTTCATTTACTGCATTTTTTTTATTTTCTCCTTTCATCAATTAAATTCAATATTTCTTCTGTTACCCAAGGATTTCTACTAGTCCTCGTCTTTTTACCTACTTGATCCTCTGCTTCCTTCACTATTTCATCCCTCAAAGCTACTCTTCTTCTTATACTTCTTTCTTTCCCCCATTCCTGTCAATTGCTCTCTTATGCTCTTCCTGAAACTCTGTACAACCTCTGGTTTAGTCAGTTTATCTAGATCCCATCTCATCAAATTCCAACCTTTTTGTAGTTTCTTCAGTTTTAATCTACAGTTCATAACCAATAGAAATGCCCCTGGAAATGTCTTACAGTTTAAAACCTGGTTCCTAAATCTCTGTCTTACCATTATGTAATCTATCTGATACCTTTCAGTATCTCCAGGATTCTTCCATGTATACAACCTTCTTTTATGATTCTTGAACCAAGTGTTAGCTATGATTAAGTTATGCTCTGTGCAAAATTTTACCAGACGGCTTCCTCTTTCATATCTTTCCCCCAATCCATAATCACCTACTATGTTTCCTTCTCTCCTTTTTCCTACTCTCGAATTACAGTCACCCATGACTATTAAATTTTCGTCACCCTTCGCTACCTGATTAATTTCTTTTATCTCATCATACATTTCATCAATTTCTTCGTCATCTGCAGAGCTAGTTGGCATATAAACTTGTACTACTGTAGTAGGCGTGGGCTTCGTGTCTAACTTGGCCACTATAATACGTTCACTATGCTGTTTGTAGTAGCTTACCCGCACTCCTATTTTTTTATTAATTATTAAACCTACTCCTGCATTACCCCTATTAGATTTTGTATTTATAACCCTGTATTCACCTGACCAGAAGTCTTGTTCCTCCTGCCACCGAACTTCACTAATTCCCACTATATCTAACTTTAACCTATCCATTTCCCTTTTTAAATTTTCTAACCTACCTGCCCGATTAAAGAATCTGACATTCCACGCTCCAATCCGTAGAACGCCAGTTTTTTATCTCCTGATAACGACGTCCTCTTGAGTTGTCCCCGCCCGGAGATCCGAATGGGGGACTATTTTACCTCCGGAATATTTTACCCAAGAGGACGGCATGCTCTAAGGAAAAATTAAATCTGTAGTTTCCCCTTGCTTTCAGCCGTTCGAAGTGCCAGCACATCAAGGTCGTTTTGGTTAGTGTTACAAGGCCAGATCAGTCTATCATCCAGACTGTTGCCCCTTCAACTACTGAAAAGGCTGTTGCCCGTCTTCAGGAACCACACGTTTGTCTGGCCTCTCAACAGATACCCCTCCGTTGTGATTGCACCTACGGTACGGCTATCTGTATCGTTGAGGCACTCAATCCTCCCCACCAACGGCAAGGTCGTGGTTCAGGGGGGGGGGGGTGATTCGGTACTCCTACACGTCGTAAACACGCTGTTTACGCGCAGCTAACACTATCGGAAAACAAAACCCTAGCCACAATCGTGCAGTGCTAAATGGAAACTTAAGGGCAACGAGGTAAGGAGGGCGTTACTACTTTTAACATACCATCTACATGTGCACCGTTGTACACTACTTTCTGTGCGATACAAATACAAAGCAAGAACCCAAACGAAACACAATAGCTCCGCAACGAGACGGAGACCGTAAGAAAGTATCAGTGAACAACCTCTAAAAGTATGTCGATATAGCTCCATTTCATCCAGTATACATGATATTCCATTTGTTTTAACGAAATCAAATGACATTTTGTCTAGAAGCAAATAGAAGACTGTATCATGGAGACATTAACCGCTATGATTGCCACTCCTATAACTTTATTCGCTACGCAGATATGAACAGTAGTAGGGTACAGTGTTGTACTTTGAGGATACTGTACCTCGAAGCACATTGTAGTTTTTTATTGGTACTACAATTTAGTGACACATTTCGGAATCGCTCGAGAGTCCGTCATGAGCAGTTCCCGCCATTTTCTACAGTTTTGTTGTTGTGAGACATGATGAGTTTTGTGCAGCATTTGTAAATATTTTGAGTTCTACAAATTTAAGTGTAGTACGATATATTAAAGCTGCTCTGAGGAAAATTTTTGGCATGTAAAATTCTTTGTTTTTAAAACTAGTTATAGAATGTGTGGACGATATGCTATATTTCGTCGGCCGTGCACCACCTTGTTCCTTACATAGAAAAAGGTCTTCCACAATGAAACATGTGATATTTGCAAACGAATTTAGTTATTTTAATGTCTTAACAATTTTACCTGTCTTGAAAACGGAAAGTTTGTGTAAGAGCCCAATAGCTTCTATTTTAAAAGGCCTTTAACTTGTAATTGCTTTTCGATAATACATATTCTTAATTTTATCTCACAATCTGATAGTTGTTAGGGATTGCGGTTATCGGTGAAACAATCGGTTTTCGGTTATATCTATTTTTTTCAACTCCAGTTTAACTTGACATTTCCTGTTATTTCCTGTAATAAACGTAGAAATGCAACAAAGATTGAAAAACGTTGATTACCTCAGTTACAAGATACATAGAATCAAAATACACTCCTGGAAATGGAAAAAAGAACACATTGACACCGGTGTGTCAGACCCACCATACTTGCTCCGGACACTGGGAGAGGGCTGTACAAGCAATGAACACACGCACGGCACAGCGGACACACCAGGAACCGCGGAGTTGGCCGTCGAATGGCGCTAGCTGCGCAGCATTTGTGCACCGCCGCCGTCAGTGTCAGCCAGTTTGCCGTGGCATACGGAGCTCCATCGCAGTCTTTAACACTGGTAGCATGCCGCGACAGTGTGGACGTGAACCGTATGTGCAGTTGACGGACTTTGAGCGAGGGCGTATAGTGGGCATGCGGGAGGCCGGGTGGACGTACCGCCGAATTGCTCAACACGTGGGGCGTGAGGTCTCCACAGTACATCGATGTTGTCGCCAGTGGTCGGCAGTAGGTGCACGTGCCCGTCGACCTGGGACCGGACCGCAGCGACGCACGGATGCACGCCAAGACCGTAGGGGACCGCACCGCCACTTCCCAGCAAATTAAGGACACTGTTGCTCCTGGGGTATCGGCGAGGACCATTCGCAACCGTCTCCATGAAGCTGGGCTACGGTCCCGCACACCGTTAGGCCGTCTTCCGCTCACGCCCCAACATTGTGCAGCCCGCCTCCAGTGGTGTCGCGACAGGCGTGAATGGAGGGACGAATGGAGACGTGTCGTCTTCAGCGATGAGAGTCGCTTCTGCCTTGGTGCCAATGATGGTCGTATGCGTGTTTGGCGCCGTGCAGGTGAGCGCCACAATCAGGACTGCATACGACCGAGACACACAGGGCCAACACCCGGCATCATGGTGTGGGGAGCAATCTCCTACACTGGCCGTACACCTCTGGTGATCGTCGAGGGGACACTGAATAGTGCAAGGTACATCCAAACCGTCATCGAACCCATCGTTCTACCATTCCTAGACCGGCAAGGGAACTTGCTGTTCCAACAGGACAATGCACGTCCGCATGTATCCCGTGCCACCCAACGTGCTCTAGAAGGTGTAAGTCAACTACCCTGGCCAGCAAGATCTCCGGATCTGTCCCCCATTGAGCATGTTTGGGACTGGATGAAGCGTCGTCTCACGCGATCTCCACGTCCAGCACGAACGCTGGTCCAACTGAGGCGCCAGGTGGAAATGGCATGGCAAGCCGTTCCACAGGACTACATCCAGCATCTCTACGATCGTCTCCATGGGAGAATAGCAGCCTGCACTGCTGCGAAAGGTGGATATACACTGTACTAGTGCCGACATTGTGCACGCTCTGTTGCCTGTGTTTATGTGCCTGTGGTTCTGTCAGTGTGATCATGTGATGTATCTGACCCCAGGAATGTGTCAATAAAGTTTCCCCTTCCTGGAACAATGAATTCACGGTGTTCTTATTTCAATTTCCATGAGTGTATTATATATGAAGACAGCAACTGTACTCGAAAGAACAGATACCATTGGTGACCGTGCAGCTTCTCTAGAACAAATGATAATTAATTGACAGCTTCCGACAGGTGTTGTTGATATACCTCGATGGGGACAGCTGAAAATGTGTGACCCGACCGGAACTAGAACCCGGGATCTCCTGCTTACATTACAGACGGTCTATCCATCTGAGTCACCAAGGGCACAGCTGAGGATTTCAATTAGTTATCATTTTTTTCTAGAGAAGCTGCACGGTCATCAGTGGTGTCTGTTCTTTCGAGTGCAGTTACTGTCTTCATATACAGTTAAAGGCTACCCAGCCATAGGCCTCCGTCTGTGCCAATGCGCACAGGCTGCCCGAACTCTTGCGGGAATCGTCACCTTATTTGTCGCGAGTAATGAGTGGATGGGCAAATACTGTATCTATTCGGTACATTACTTACGTAGTATTGTGGATGGGCAAATATCTATTAGATACATTACGTATGTAGAATTGTGGACAGTTGGGAATGTGGGCCTCACGGGAATCGTGCAAGGGATAAGTCCCTGCAGTCGCGCTATTCATCTGTGTCCTCGATGGATCAGATGGATAGAGCGTCTGCCATGTAAGCAACAGATCGCAGGTTCTAATTCCGGTCGGGGCACACATTTCCAGCTGTCCCGATCGAGATATATCAACGGCAGCTGAGGGTTTCATTTAATTATCATTTATCAAAATATTAAATTAAATAGGCACATAACAATAAACTTAGTGCGTCCACCGTCCTCTGATTTTCTCGAAATGCGATAAGTGATCGAATACTACAAGGAATCAGTAGTAGTCTCCTACTGATTCTAACTTTTGGAACTCGGCTCAAAAATCTGTTTGGGCATTACAAATAGTCAGTGCTGAAGGGTGAGAACTGAGGTTGAAGAAAGCTGTTTTTCATGTTAATTTCTCCGTTTTCATGAGCTACAGCACATATTATGTAGACAGGCGCAGAAGATTAGCTACTTTCTATTTTTATCGTAAACTATCAATGAACTGTTAATATTTAAGTTTTCTCCTCATATGATGTGAGTTGTTTGTGGCTAATCCCGCTTTTAACCTTTTAAAGCAAACGGATCATTGTGTGTCATAGATACCGTACGTCGTAAGATACTTTTCATTGTATGGATGGTGTTATTCTGTAATACAACTGATGTCCGACGATGAAAGCGAGAAACGCATACATAGACCAGATGGGCCAAGGTTTGCACACGGCAGGTACACGTGTACCGTCTAATAGACCACGCCGTATCGTAATAGTTGAAGCATTGTCTCAGCCGTGCTGTGCCAGTTCTTCTGCCATGTGTTTATTGCTCGTTTCTGTCGGCATTGTTATTAAAAGAGCACTGAAAGCTTTTCCCATGTTCTATTATAACGCTGATTTCAAAGAAATGGAAATTTTACGAATAAAAATTACTCGTTTTCCTTAAAAAGTTTATTTAAAAACTAAAAATTTTAGCACTGCTGCTATGGCTGATTGGTATATCAGTTTTTTTACCGGTCATTAAAAAAAAAACAAAAAAAACAAAAAAAACACCGTGTAAGCTTTCACGGCCGGTATTGTCTTCACTTAAAACTTCCGGGCTGATAGGCCGTGGTCGAAATATAAAACTCTCTCCTGACGTTTCGTCTCCGACTGCGGGAGACATCCTCGGAGGTAAAGCGGCGAACTGCGAAAAGAACTCCAGGAAGCGCTGATTATATAGGCAGTACAGAGGGCGCCACTGTCGATCACGTGGCGTCGGCTGTGAGATTGTCTCTGGTAACGCCAACATTCTCGATTGGAAGTAATCGATCGTCACTCTTGCGGTGCAACGCTGACACCCAAATTTTATCCAGTTTAACACCTTTGTCTTTCCTGTTAAAATTATTACGATGTTTATCAATCTCGATAGCCTCTCTATACAAGCGTACATAATAATGCGAGGTTTTTGATATGACGCTCGTCTCGCTGAATTTTATTTCATGATCACCTTCCGCTACGGCCGATTTATCCGTGTGACCCAGGCGGCAATTCCTCTTATGTTCAACAAGACGGGTGTTCACACTTCTCTTTGTGGTACCGATGTAAACCTGTCCACAACTAGAAGGAATTTTATATACCCCCGGTGTAGCCAAAGGGTGTCGTGCATCTTTTGCTGACCTTAAAAATTCTTTTATTTTCCTCGTGGGTCTGAAAATAGTTTCCACCCCATACTTGCCTAAAACTTTCCCAATGCGGTCTGTGACCTTACTAATGAACGGAAGAAAAACTTTGCCCTTGGACCACTGTTGATCGTCGTTACTCCTTATTCTCTGCCTAGAGCGCAGTGCTCGATCTATATCCTTGTTAGAATAGCCATTCGTCACGAAAGTTGAGCGTAGATGTTCAATCTCATCATTTAAATAAACAGGTTCACAAAGTTTGTACGCCCTGTCTACCAAAGTTTTCATTACATCTCTTTTTTGTCTAGGGTGGTGGTTTGACTCTTTGTGTAGATAACGATCAGTATGTGTGGACTTTCTATGCACCTTATGGCCCAACGTTCCGACCCGTCGTTTAACCACAGACACATCCAGGAAGTTCAATTGCCCATTCCTTTCCGTCTCCATGGTGAATTGGATTTTCGGATTAATGCTATTTAAATGTGTCAGGAAGGCATCCAACTCCTCTGCTCCGTGTGTCCATACTACGAACGTATCATCGACATAGCGATACCATCTGGCTGGTCTCTTACTGGCAGTCTGCAACGCACGTTGTTCAAAAGTCTCCATAAATAAGTTAGCCACAGCAGGACTGAGAGGTCTGCCCATAGCCACCCCGTCAATCTGTTCATAAAAGTTATTATTGTATTGAAAGTAGGTTGTGGTGAGTCAGTGTCGGAATAATGCCACAATATCGGTAGGAAAAATATCCGCTATCCGTAAGATAGCTTCGTTTACCGGAATCATGGTAAAACGTCAGGAGAGAGTTTTATACTTCGACCACGGCCTATCAGCCCGGAAGTTTTAAGTGAAGAAAAAAAAAAAAAACACCTATGATAACCGAGGCCAAACAAAACCGAAAAATACCGGTTATTGAGAACTAAAATACCAGTATCGATTTTAGCTGGTTGGTTTCCCACATTCGTATTGTACTGTAAAATGATTATGTAGCAAATAGACGATTAAATAAAGAAATGTCATGATTTTCTCGATTGCAACGTTTTTTAATTTCAGTAGATTATTTGCCCTAGGTACACGACCATGAACGTGAAATATTTTATCACTCCTGGAAAACATTACTTCTATAGAGAAAGTTTTGTAATTTCATGAAAGACAGCACCATACAAAAGGTGGTTGCGATCATTTAAAAATGTAATAAGGAAAAACATCCATTACAAGACTGAAAAGTGTTCCAGAATACAACACTCTTTCCTATATCTTTTTAAACAGCATCCTGTATTTTTTACTCGGTAATCCACTTCCTCTCCTCGAGACCTGTTCGGAAACATATCACAGAGTATCGTTAACGTATACATAACGTTATTACAAACGAAACGCAAAAATGAGTGTGACTCGCCTGTACCACCTATCCTCGTGTAGTACATGGGACACTAAGCAAAAGCAATGAGAATGGAAATGTACCCTGGTAATTCAGTCAGCTGTCTTAAGTTGAAGATTTTTGTGAGTAGAATATACACCAAGGAAGAGAAGGCGAAAACGATGGTCATCTACGGCCAATATGATAAGGGGAATTAGTGACTTAGAGTGCGATGCAAACTGGTTTATAGGATTGACGATCATCTGTTCAGGTTGAGGCGTGCTCATGTTGAATTATTTGGAACAAAGCGAGATTAGTAACTTCGGCAGCCTCGTCTTTCCAAGCTCTGTCAGAATTGTGTTGCTTCAATTGACAATGCCGTTTCCTGAAACGTTACAACAAGACTGGGAAGCATCAATAGGAAAGGTGTTTTTTTCCCTTCTTTTCTCAGAGTCTCGCTCTCTGTAGAGTTTTTCTGCCTCAGTAGCATTGCGACTACTTTCAACCACAGTAAAAGGAAATCAATGATTATGCAGCTTTTTTGTCAATGACTGCCTTTACTACACAGGGTATCGCTTACTGTACTGTGCTACACATACTCATACTGTAAATAAGAAAACATTATATCAATTACTTATGTACTAACTAGCATTTCCCAATCATGAGTTGCATTTCTGCGTTCTACTTCTTTTGTTTTCCTGTGGACTTCAGTTTTTCCTGAGCACAAGGGTACGGTGATTTAAGCTGTTCTAATGTTCGCTGGCCAGTAAATACTTCAACTGTAAAAGTATCTATTTGTTGCTGTAGGCTATAGGGCTTATTATGATGTTTGCTCTGCAGTGATGGTAGTTACACATAAACATAGGTAACTGAGAGAAACGAGCCGAATAAATCATGAACATTATTAATTATCGAGCCACCAGTGACCCTAGGTCCCTTTTACAAAAATACTCAGAAAAACTAGACAGTTTTTTTGGTGGAGTTCGGGTTCACTCTGTAAGGGAAAGCTCCAGCGCGGAAAACCGTAGCCAAACGCAGGAAGACCTGAAGGGGCCGAAGCTTAGTGCAGAGAGTAGCTTCTAATACTCAGTTTAAATGAATGTACCGTACTGCACGTAAATAGATAGCACTGCATTACTGTTCGATTACACTATAGGTGAAAAATCACAGTAAACAACAACGATAAAACATCTGAGCGTAGCCTCTGCAGTGACCTAAAGCGGACGACCACATAAAACTTGTAGTAAAAACAGATACCATATTGAGACTCATTGAGAGAATCTCAACTGCAACTGAATCGCGAAGTTGACTTCCCACAAAACCCTTGTTTGCCCAATTCTTAATTATTCCTCGTCAGTGTGTGCTCCCTGACGAGCAGAATTAATATACAGAAACTATCAGACTATGAGAAGTGCAGTGAGTTTTGCTACAGTTGTGTTTGGCATGCACGATAGCATGACGCAGATGTTCGGCAAACTCAAGTGGCAGACACTACAAGAGAGGCGTTGTGCATCACGCAGATTTACTTTTGAAATTCTGAGGTCGTACTTTCCAAGAGTAGTCGATCATCTCCTACATACAGTTCCTGAAATGACCTCATGTGGTAAATGAGAGAAACCGGAGCTCACAGAGACTGACCGACAGCCGTCCCTCCCATGCACAATTCGCGATTGGATCGGAAACGGCGAGGAAATGACAATAGTACCGTAAATACTCCCAACTACACACCATAAATTTGGTTGTAAATGAATCTACAAATGACATTTCCGATAGGCTAAAACAAAGTACAAGGTACAAGTAAAGTCTTTACAAACATTGAATGAAAAAATCAGTGCTAGTGCAAACAGCGGGTTACTGACCATAAACATTTAGCCTGGCGTCGTGGGAGACGGTGCCCATGGAGTTGGTAGCACTGCACGTGTAGAGGCCGCCATCTTGGACCCGCACGGATGATATGTTCACGTGGCTTACGACGTCGCCTCGCTGATCCACATACTGCCCGATTGTGTACCTGCAACAAAATCGTTATTTTTCCTCTTGTTGGTCCTTCAGAGTTCCACGAGCCACTCTGAATCAATCATATCGTGTTCTTTTATCTTCCTGCCTCTCCATTATTGCTACCTCCTTTTCACTGTTGTGCGTTTTCATCTCCTCACGTCATTTTAAATCTATTTTCTCTTCCTTCTTTTCCATCTGAATCATCTTTAGTATGAAAAGTCTCTGTCTGCTGTTTTTCTCGTCGTAAGTTGTTTCTTTGTAAATATTTTTTGGCCGCTTGAATTTTATTCGTGACTTCGTTTGCAAGAGGTATTTGAGGATCTGTTTGGTTAATCTGTTGTCACCCGTTCTGTATAAATGACCAATGCATATTATGTCTTCTTTATTATTGTTTCTGTTATATTTTTTTCACAAACTGATATATTGCATCCTTCATCAGTCTGAAAAGTATATAATTATTTTTATTTCTTGAATCATTTATTTATTTATTTTTTATCAGCCAGCACTGTTACACTGGTGACTAAAAATCTAATGCAATTAGCTGAGAACCTGGTGGTATTGTCTGAGTATGTATTTTCTCCCCTCTTCTAAAAGTCCATCTCCTCCTCTCCCCTCTCTGTCCATTTCCTCAACTCCCTCTCTCTGTCCACCTCCTTCACCCATCCTGCCCCTCTCTCCATCCATCTGCTCCTCTCCCCTCTCCTTGACTATCTGCTCCTCCCCTCTCTGTTCACTTCCTGTTTCCCCCGCTGTCCATTTCCTCCTATCCCCTATCCAGCTCCTCCTCCCCATCTCTCTTTTCATCTCCTCTCTCCTCTCCCTGCTGATCTCCTCCTCTCTTCTATGGCTGTATTTGCCCACATACCTACAAGTCAAATATATTTCACATATATTTAACGTACTTCACACGTATTTCTACACATATTTCACCTGTATCCCTCGCGATTGTCGGCCTACAGTTTCATTTTCAAGCAGAACAATGTTTATGACGTCGTATCTCCTACATTACATATGGCACAATGATATAATTTTGCAACTACATGCAGTGGTATATGTATCTACTGTTTGTGAAACGTGTTGTGAATTGAGTTAGTAGTAAGGAAGTAGTAAATTAAAACGAAAGTTTGATAGGGCAGTTTTTCACGCACCTCAGGCTATAGAGTCATTTTTCTTGAGGTATTTGTCGTACAACGAAATATTTTTGTAGGTAAAAGCAGTGGCATTTGTGGATTGTGGATACTGTCTGCGAATTGTTTTGTGGATAGAGTTAAACACCATACATGATGCGACAGTTTTCACGCATTTCAGTGTTTACGATGTCACATCTTCTGAACTGCATGTCGTACAATGATATAATTTTGCTTATACATTTAGTGGTACATGTGAATACTGTCAGTAAAATGTGTCACGAATACTGTTAGTAGTAAAAAAGTAATAAATTAAAACATTATGGTTAATGCGATAGCTTTACTGCATGAACAGCGAAAACTTAGTGAGTAATAATTTTTTTTCTTTCACCAAATTATGGGGATTGTCAGCGGCAGAAAAATTTGTAGAGGTTTGAAATTATGTGTAAAGTTTGTTGCAAGTCACTAATTGCTCTCATTCCAAAATACTGGATGAATAAAGTGATTCCCGCGTATTGGAATACATTGCTTTTTCATCCCTACCCCTTCGACAGGTATGTGGTTCTTACCCTCACAGCGGTCCTTTCCAGACAGTAACAGCGAAAACGGTCAAATGGGTTAAGAGGAGATGTGGGATTTACATACATACACATACATATATACATACGTACTTCATAAAACCATTTTTATGGTATTTATGGATATCAAAGCTACATGCAATCTACACTCCTGGAAAATTGAAATAAGAACACCGTGAATTCATTGTCCCAGGAAGGGGAAACTTTATTGACACATTCCTGGGGTCAGATACATCACATGATCACACTGACAGGACCACAGGCACATAGACACAGGCAACAGAGCATGCACAATGTCGGCACTAGTACAGTGTATATCCACCTTTCGCAGCAATGCAGGCTGCTATTCTCCCATGGAGAGGATCGTAGAGATGCTGGATGTAGTCCTGTGGAACGGCTTGCCATGCCATTTCCACCTGGCGCCTCAGTTGGACCAGCGTTAGTGCTGGACGTGCACACCGCGTGAGACGACGCTTCATCCAGTCCCAAACATGCTCAATGGGGGACAGATCCGGAGAGCTTGCTTCGCCAGGGTAGTTGACTTACACCTTCTAGAGCACGTTGGGTGGCACGGGATACATGCGGACGTGCATTGTCCTGTTGGAACAGCAAGTTCCCTTGCCGGTCTAGGAATGGTAGAACGATGGGTTCGATGACGGTTTGGATGTACCGTGCACTATTCAGTGTCCCCTCGACGATCACCAGAGGTGTACGGCCAGTGTAGGAGATCGCTCCCCACACCATGATGCCGGGTGTTGGACCTGTGTGCCTCGGTCGTATGCAGTCCTGATTGTGGCGCTCACCTGCACGGCGCCAAACACGCATACGACCATCATTGGCACCAAGGCAGAAGCGACTCTCATCGCTGAAGACGACACGTCTCCATTCGTCCCTCCATTGACGCCTGTCGCGACACCACTGGAGGCGGGCTGCACGATGTTGGGGCGTGAGCGGAAGACGGCCTAACGGTGTGCGGGACCATAGCCCAGCTTCATGGAGACGGTTGCGAATGGTCCTCGCCGATACCCCAGGAGCAACAGTGTCCTTAATTTGCTGGGAAGTGGCGGTGCGGTCCCCTACGGCACTGCGTAGGATCCTACGGTCTTGGCGTTCATCCGTGCGTCGCTGCGGTCCGGTCCCAGGTCGACGGGCACGTGCACCTTCCTCCGACCACTGGCGACAACATCGATGTACTGTGGAGACCTCACGCCCCACGTGTTGAACAATTCGGCGGTACGTCCACCCGGCTCCCCGCTTGCCCACTATACGCCCTCGCTCAAAGTCCGTCAACTGCACATACGGTTCACGTCCACGCTGTCGCGGCATGCTACCAGTGTTAAAGACTGCGATGGAGCTCCGTATGCCACGGCAAACTGGCTGACACTGACGGCGGCGGTGCACAAATGCTGCGCAGCTAGCGCCATTCGACGGCCAACACCGCGGTTCCTGGTGTGTCCGCTGTGCCGTGCGTGTGATCATTGCTTGTACAGCCCTCTCGCAATGTCCGGAGCAAGTATGGTGGGTCTGACACACCGGTGTCAATGTGTTCTTTTTTCCATTTCCAGGAGTGTATTTGATCCATCATCGGTCATTTTCAACAATGCAGGAATCGATCTACGCTCGTAGTTTATTTCATCTTCGCTTCAAAACACGGGAAAACTGCTTTAATGTGTCGCCGGAAGACAGCTTACCCACAGTGGCCAACATAACCGAAATCATTAATGAATTAAGTTATTTCAGCTGGTCAGCTCTTGTGTCTCTAATTGAAAAACAGTTTCTCATGCACTCTATTAGAAGATGGCATAGATTATGAATGTAGGTTGATCCCTGCATTCTTATAAGGTGCCAGAGGATGGAGCTCTGAAGTCTTTAGAATGAAAGTTTGACATCAACAAACACAGCCTCATGTAAAATGGAAGTGTGAAAGAGAACAAAATAAAAATTCACATCTTACTAACAGTTTCATACAACATTGTAAATGTTTCACCGTACCTTTATATTAAAGGCTGAAATCCAGGTCAAGTTAAAGCATTGATATATGACTCTGTTCATCTTATAATTAGGACGGCGCCACGGCGGCAGGGGGCAGTTTAGTTTTAGCATACTTCGCAACAAGGCATTTAAGCCGATTTTTTGCAACTGAAGGTGATACTGTCGGACTCCTCTTTACAGCAACAGGCACAGTATAAGGCCGACGCAGCTTAGGTGTTTCTCGAATAGAAGTTATGGCGCGCGATGATGATTCTGCAGCTTCTTCATCCACGGCATTTGTCCTATCAGTGACACACAGGTGGCAGAGCATGTATTTGCGCTCAAGTCCTTTCTCTCTTCTCTCTGCTGGAGGAGTGCCGCCATTCTTTGATTCACATTTTCCTGGTGAAGCTTTATCTCTTCGTAGAAAATTGACAGTTTGCATTCCACGAACACTAATTTTTCCATACTGTGCAGCCAACAAAACCATAAACATCCGATATTTCGTTTCCCTCAGTGTTGTCGACGGTCGCAGAGTGTTGTCAGCAGTCTTCTAAGCCGTCCGCAACAGACTGGTTACCTCTTCCTATGCTAGGAGGTGTAGGGGCTGAGTTGCAGTCAGATTGTATGGTGACTATCTCTCGCACATGCCGATAAGCATATCTGAGACGATGTAGGATAGCTATCAGCTCTTATGTTACAATAGCAAATTTTATTTGCTTTGAGAATAAGAGCAATATGCAGGCCGCAACAGCTCTACCCGATCCTAAACGCGACGACAATACTCCCACAGAAGTTGTTCTGTACAAGATGCTTCTAGGATTCATCGTCGAGTTGGCATCAGTAGTTTAGGGATCGATTATTGGAACGCGCATCGACTCTCTGCAGTGGGTGCCAAATACAGCTTTGAAACTCTCCTTGGATTTTCTCCAGGATTTCAAGACGATAGAACTTCACCGTGTAGCCAGAATACCTTACCTCCATGAAAGGCCAAGACGACCCATATGTGTCCTGTACATGGTATCTAGGACAGCGCAGAACCCATGCACTCATAAGAACGCCAGCTCCACAATGCCACTGGGCTGCAACGGCTGCTGACGGACTAGTCTCAATGCCATCAGCGTACTAATATTACTTTGTTTCAACAGTGGTGCCGACCGACTCCAGGGAAAACTAACAGCAGCGTCACGATCATTAGTCATCCATGACGTCAGTCAGAAAGGGACCAGCCGTCACGACACTCAGAAATTGTTTGGACACTCGTCTTGAAGAGCCATTTGACCATGTCACTTGATCGTGTCACATACGATTTTACCAGATGATGAATCAGACGCGGCTTATTGTTTCCATGTTGGAGAAGGCTCCGAATCTGTGTCCATAGTGTTCACATTTTCGATTGCCGGAGAGTGGTATCGACATTTCTGTCTCTTTCAGTGATGTCACAAAAAACGTGCTTTTGGTAGTTCTATCTAAAGCAGACGCTGTGAAAACCATAAACGTGCACGTCAAGTAAGAAAACGAAATTTGCAAATTACGCCCTTTATAAAGCAAAGCAAGCAACTAGTTAGCATCTAGCATTATCGAGAGATATATCGTGCCTTCATTTCATTTAATTTTAGTTAAATTCTCGCCGGATAGTGGCGTTGTCATGTTCTAGTGCGTCTACTGAGACATTTACCTACTAAACATACCTGCAGTGAATGGAACTGTCAGCGCCAGAAACGAAGAAAAGAGTATCTTCAACACTATCAAAACCGTTTTTTAATAACGCTTCAAAGCTTAATAGAAAGATATTCGAGAGTGAAGGTTCAGCCACTGTGTTAATTTTCCTTCATTGTAGGCAGTGGTAAGTGAAAATCTTATGGTGCTTGGTACCACATCCTTAGGCTCGGTTTTTTGAAACTTCCAGAAACTCGTAAGAGATGCGTTCCGTAAAAGCCATCCTGTCTGTCATAGCCTCCATCCCCATCCCACTCTAATCTGTGCTACGTGGAGCTAACCGGCATTTCAAGGTGCAGCCCTCGGTTTAGCTACTACCTCTTTAAAGAACATCACTCCATGTCAACAGTTCTAAAAATATTATCGTCATTGCTTAAATTTATAAGGAGAATGCGTCTTGATAGTTTAAATTCTGTGCTACATTACTCCGCAGCTCGTGGTCTTGCGTTAGCGATCTCGCTTCCCGCGCATGGAGTTCCGGGTTCGATTCCCAATGGGGTCAGGGATTATCCCTGCCTCGTGATGACTGGGTGTTGTTGTGTTGTCTTCATCATCATCATTCATCCCCATTACGGTCGGAGGACGGCAATGGCAAACCACCTCCGCTAGGACCTTGCCCAGTCAGCGGTGCGGATCTCCCGCATCGTTCCCTACGCTCTTCGAAGTATGGGACCTCATCATCACCACACTACTGACAAATATATTCTAACGTAGCTTTTTGGGCGGCTATGTCTCTGAGCCTTTATCTACGAATCACGCCAGTGATAAATTTTGTTTAACTTACCTAGATATAGAAAAGTCATCAGACACCAAATATTTGAGTGGGTTTACTGTCAGTGGTAAGCACTGTCCTACATGTTGTCAGATTTCGTGAATGTAACAGATTTATTGGATTAGGTATTAAAATCCATGGAGAAGAAATAAAAACTTTGAGGTTCGTCGATGACATTGTAATTCTGTCAGAGACAGCAAAGGACTTGGAAGAGCAGGGGAACGAAATGGACAGTGTCTTAAAAGGAGGGTATGAGATGAACATCAAGAAAAGCAAAACGAGAGTACTGAAAGTTAGTCGAATTAAGTCGGGTGATGCTGAGGCAATTAGACTAGGAAATGAGACACTTAAAGTAATGAAGAAGTTATGCTATTTGGGGAGCAAAATAACTGATGATGGTCGATGTAGAGAGGATATAAAATGTAGACTGGCAATGGAAAGGAAAGCGTTTCTGAAGAAGAGAAATTTGTTAACATCGAGTATAGATTTAAGTGTCGGGAAGTCGTTTCTGAAAATATTTTTTTATGGAGTATAGCCATGTATGGGAGTGAAACATGGGCTATAAATAGTTTAGACAAGAAGAGAATAGAAGCTTTCGAAATGTGGTGCTACAGAAGAATGCTGAAGCTTAGATGAGTAGAACATATAACTAATGAGGAGGTATTGAATAGAATTGGGGAGAAGAGGAGTTTGTGGCACAACTTGACTAGAAGAAGGGGCCAGTTGGTAGGACATGTTCTGAGGCATCAAGGGATGAGGGCAGCATGGAGGGTAAAAATCGTAGAGGGAGACCAAGAGATGAATGCACTAAGCAGATTCAGAAGAATGTAGGCTGCAGTAGGTACTGGGAGATGAAGAAGCTTGCACAGAATAGAGTAGCATGGAGAGCTGCATCAAACCAGTCTCAGGACTGAAGACCACAACGACAACAACAACGGAATTATGCAAGAGGAAGCATAACTACTACGCTGTCAAATTATACTGAACATATATTCATTATTAACGGAAGTTATAAAGTATTTGGAGTCACGAGGAAGAAAGGTGGTAAATAGTTTGTAAGTGAAAGTTTAAAATATGACTCGATAGTTCTTGACAGTGCTGTCCTGAATTCTTACGGAGTCATTTAAACATTAATTTAAAACTACATGTAATACTGTCACTCATTTAGGAAATACAGTTCATGCCATACAGCACTCACTGGGAACTCATGACCTACGCATCATCAGCTGTGAACGCTAACCACTACAGCACGAAAACGACCAGCTTACTCTATTCTTCAAGGCTTCCCCATTTGTACCAATTCTTCACTGAGCCTGACGAACTACGTAAAGCCAAATGTTTGGTTTCAGAAGTATGTTAATTAACTGAGTATATTACATGAACATTAAAAGACAACTGCACGCAAAGAAAGAATGAACTGCTAGAGTTTTGAACATGGCTGCGTGGTCAGAGGCCGTTTACAAAGTAAAATTAAAAGCAATAGCAGCTCTCTGTCGCATAAAAATGAGTCTTTTGACCTATGTTTCGGCACTGCTATGAGTGCCTTCATCAGAAATAAAACTCTCAAATTGGCGGGTCACGTATTAAGCTAAAAGTCAAGCGATAAAGCTTTGTAAAACAGAATACATAAAAGGCAGGCCACTATGGGTTGCTCACATGCTTTGATCTACAGTAGCATCAGACTTTTTTGCGACAGAGGGCCTCTATTGCTGCTAATTTTAATGAACTGCTATATCCTTTAACAGAAAAGGTAGTGTTGGGGTACATTTGGATACCACATGAGAGCGCTTTCTGCGTCTCACCTGTGTCCCACTTGGGCAGCAGTCAGCGACTGGCCGTCGAGGTACCAGGTGAACTGCGGGGGCGGACTTCCCGCGGCGGAGCAGCGCAGGGAGACCGGCGGGCCCGGACTGAGCGCCTGCTCCATGAACGTCCACTGCAGCTCCGGCACCGTGTCTGCAACACCAGCGCCAAAGTGTCTCAGTCTGGCACCCAGCGTCTGCTGTCTGGGCACACAGCGGCCGGCACTCAGTCACAACGCGCTACCGAGTCTGCGCGCTTCCGAACTTCACAATATATAAGCCACGATCTCTTCGGAAATTAGGGCCAACGAGTTGATCTAGCTCAGTATTTAAGCAGCTTAGTATTTATGTATTTGTCTGAACATCATCAGATTAAGTTGGGTTGGGTCGTTTGGAGGAAGAGACCAAACAGCGTGCTCATCGGTCTCATCGGGTTAGGGAAGGATGGGGAAGAAAGTCGGCGGTGATCTTTCAGAGGAACCATCCCGGCATATGCCTGGAGCGATTTAGGGAAATCACGGAAAACCTGAATCAGGATACCCGGACGCGGGATTGAACCGTCGTCCTCCCGAATGCGAGTCCAGTGTCAGATTAAGTCCTTACCTCGGGTGAGGAGTGCTTATGAAACTTTGTGTTTCACATTTTTTTCTGAGATAAATTCATCGAATAGACATGAGTGATAAATTCATTGTCACTATACTAACACAAAAAACCTATAGTAACAATGAAAACGATAGTAATAATTATATCAATAGTGAAAGAAAGGTGTGTGGAAGGGATCATATTAGGATTTGTTAATCATCCTGTACTCACTAAATATGAGAAATTTTCCAAGTGCACAGGCTGAAGTATCACGGAGGATAACTGAAGAAAGATATGATGTTGAGTGATTAAAGAAGTCTTGACTCTCTTATCGTGTAGACATAAGGAGGCAATGATGATAATAATAATAATAACAATAATAACAATTTAACACTACTGGCACAGATCGGTTCTCGACCTTATATCACTTCACTTACATTTTATTTCATTATTAAAACAGACAGTACCGACTGTTGGCTGGTAGCTGAAAGGCTCTCACACAAGGAAGCTGATTCCTGGACTACCCTTGATAACTGGTTCTGTGCGACAGGAAAGCTTTACTCAAAAGCCCGGTGGCATTTGGGGTGGTTCCCAGGGCCTACTCGGCGTATTCTGAAGTTATAGGTTCTTGGAGTTATCTCCTGACACGCGGCCGAAGTGGTGCCTTAGCCCGCAAGTGCGCACATGAGGTGTAGGAAATACCTAGTCAACTTAAGTGTCAACAAGAATCCTGTCCTTCCGTTCCCATGAAAAGTGCGAAATTTCGGACCATCTCAGAAGTATTTCTGATTGCGCAATCCTGTATATTGCCTCCCCTTCTAGACACTGTGTATTTTCCGTCAACCAACAGTTTATGTGTAGTTGTACACCATGTCAGGAAAACGTTTGCAGCGTTCCCCCCTGTTTTAATGCTTCGAGGCACTTTTACGTTCGTCACATGGGCTGCAAGCTTACTGCCACCTCTCCTGCAGAGTTTCAGCTGCGAACAGAGAACTTGGAATTCTTGTCATTCGTTTCGTGGCAGTTGTTCCGTGCCGACTCGACTGTAAGTCGCTTTCTGGCAGGCATCCCAAGCTGACTGTGCAGTTCAAAGATGTAAGTGTAATGTTTTGCTATGGCATGAGGTATCAGTTTCATATCTGAGCAGCTCGCATTAATCTGGGCGTTTCTGCATCTTGGATGCGGAATTCATTCGGTTATTTCTCTTCCTAATTTGAAAATGCGAGTTTTACTGATGAGGAACTGTGGTTAGTTCTTCTTTCAGTCCTCCTCAGACTGTCTATAAAGTCCCAAATAATTGGCTTCAGTTTATCAGGTTAATTTTCTGTGTTTTGGTTTTACAGCACTAACATTGGAGTAAGGTTACATGTGGTTTTGTATATTTGAGAAAACATTTACTAATTTGTAAAATCCATTTCCATTTAGCTAAAGAATCCTACTTTCTACCACTTCTCCCATGATTAGGAGTCTCTTATTTTACAAATACCATTAGAAATACACTAAGGTGTTGTTTCAGTGTCATTGTATTACGCTTGTGCGCAGTGGCCAAATTATTAATGGAATGCAAAACTATTTGTTGTGGTGACAAATCGGTAGCGCCCGCACGTTTTTATTTCAGTCCTCAGACTGATACTAACGCAAGTTAGTTTCGATATTATTATTAATTATAAAAGATTAAGAAGCAACTAGCAACGTTACAGAAATTCCAGAACCAGCTACACTTATTTTTCTTACAGAGACCGCTTTCGAGCCCCAAGGCCATTATCCTGTGGCACACGTCAGTCGTCCTTAGGGAACACTGGACGTGTGTGTATATTTTATCTCCAAATATTGCGAATTTAACGGCATAAAAGTAACTATTAAATCTTGTGTTTGTCTGGTATTCTTGCTACGAGACCACTGTAATAATAAAAATTAAGTTAAGATCGAATTGCCTTTCGTTGTCCTCACGGGAAAGTTACTTCTCATTGTGTAAGAGCAAGAACAAGGGATTTTTAAAGTGTAACGACTATTTTAGCCAAAATATCGCGTGGCACGAATGCGCAGTTGCTTATGCGCGTTTTTAGGCCAATTTGACACTGTTTCCAGGCTTTGCGGTCCACAAAGTGCCCTACATCTATTTATCGCCGACCATAGCTAAAAGTTCAAAGCGACCAGAAAACGTACAACTTTCTAAAACATATTATATTGATTGTACTCTATAGCTTCGGTAAACTTTAGAAAAACCTTCATGTAACACCACAGGCTGTTAGCTTTTTACGAAACTTGTCCAGTACTGCTTGTAATTAACAGCATCCTACGGTTATGTAAGATGTCATTTCTAAAGAACCAGTTTCTCTTGTCTTGTACAAGGCCAAAACCACAAGTGCACAAAATAAGGTACCAATACCAGAACGACGGTCACCACCACGGGCCAGGAGCGTATTCCTAGTTCGAATACGTTACAGAGCAACCACGAAAATGGATGCTGCTCCTGTCTCCAAAACGCATCAAATATTATGTGTCATCTTCAATCTGATCTTGTATAGGCCGTCGGGGTAACAATCGAACGCAAGATGTAAATGACGCATGCAATCAATGTGCTTGACTGCATCCTAGTTTGTGGATGCCTTGCGTAATATACACCCTAACTCCGAAATTGTAAAGGCCTTGGAACGTGTCAAGGTTTCCTCAAAAGAGGAAAGGCCGCTGGACCTGATGGGATACCAGTTCGATTTTACACAGAGTACGCGAAGGAACTTCCCCCCTTCCTTTTGTTGGTACATCAGTGCGGACTGTTGAGCATGTCTACCAAGAATGGTGTACCACCCGCAGTCAAATAATATGGCGTAGGAACAGTAGTTGTAAAAAGACCGTTGCTGACAGAGATTGGAGACGAGTTTCATGTCAGTGACAATCAGTTTCAATCTTGAAAGCAACTGCGGCTGTCATTAAATGCAGGACAAACTCCAATCAGTTTCTGAGAAGCGAACATTGCGTAGGGACCTGCTAGCACTGAACATTTGGAAACCAGTACCTGACAAAAGGCCGTTGCTCATGGTGTCAGGAAGAGGTGCTCGTCTTTAATGGACAAACTGCTATACCTTCCGTTTTGAGAGGCATAAGAAACAACACTTCCCAAATTCACAAGAGAAAGGTTTATTACCACATAATAGGACACTTAGACTTTGTATACTTAGAGAAAGCTTTTGACAGTGTTAATTGGAATACTCTCTTTCAAATTCTTAAGGTGGAATGGGTCAAATACAGGGAGTGAAAGGCTATTTACAATTTGTACAGAAACCATATGGCAGTTATAAGAGTCGAGGGGCATGAAAGGGGAGCAGTGGTTGGGAAGGGAGTGAGACAGGGTTGTAGCCCCTCCCTGATGTTATTCAATGTGTATATTGAGCAAGCAGTAAAGGAAACAAAAGAAAAATTTGGAGTAGGTATTAAAACCCATGGAGAAGAAGTAAAAACTTTGAGGTTCGCCAATGACATTGTACTTGTGTCAGAAACAGCAAACGACCTGAAAGAGCAGTTGAAGGGAACGAACATTGTCTTGAAAGGAGGATATAAGATGAACATCAACAAAAGCAAGCCGATGATAATCGGATGTAGTCGAATTAAATCAGGTGATGCTGAGGGAATTAGATTAGGAAATGAGACACTTAAAATAGTAGATGAGTTTTGTTATTTAGGGAGCAAAGTAACTCATGATGGTGGAAGTAGAGAGGATATAAAACATAGACTGGCAATGGCAAGAAAAGCGTTATTGTAGAAGAGAAACATACTAAAGTCGAGTAAAGATTTAAGTATCAGGATGTCTTTTCTAAAAGTATTTGTATGGAGCGTAGCCATGTCGTGAAACATGGACGATAAATAGTTCAGAGAAGAAGAGAATAGAAGCTTTCGAAATGTGGTGCTACAGAAGAATGCTGAAGATTAAATGGGTAGATGATATAACTAATAAGGAGGTACTCAATACGAGGGGTGTCCAGAAATTAAGTTCCGATCGGTCACGAAATGGAAACGACTATGAAATTCCGATAAAGCTTTGCACAGATGTGTTGAGCAGTGCCTCTAGTATAACCCTAGATAGAATCACGTCCCTCTTCTCATTTCTGAGGTCTCAGTGAACGCGTAAAGATGACTAGAAATAGTGTCCCGCCAAGTACGAGGGCTGGTGAGAAATTTCGCCTGAAGCTGTGCAGATAACAATACATAATTGTCGTGCGTTTTCTTCTTCAAGACAATTCTCAGCCACATTCTACAGGGGCAATGAAGATGCTCCTGGATCGTTTTCAATCGGAAATGTTTGATTAGCCATAACACAGTCCGTAATTGTCTCCTTCTGAGTTTCATCTCTGCTCACATGAACCACTGGATATGAAGAAAACATTTTAGCACAGACGAGCTGTAGCCCAGCGTAGAGAATTGTCGGAAAGCACTGGCGACTGCTTTCTATGATGAGGGTATTGGAAAGTTGATACAACGCTATGACAAATGTCTAAGTCAGAACGGCAACTAAGTAGAGAAGTAGCTGGAAGGTGTAGCTAACTGTTACAAATAAAACATTTCTGATTTTCACTGTGGTTTCCATTTCGCGATCAATCGGAACTTACTTTCTGGGCAGCCCTCGTAGAACTGGGGAGAAGACCACAACAACAACAACAACAATAATAGGACACTAAATGAAACTACTTACGAAAGTTGATACCAAGTCCTTTCAGTCTAGTATCAGGCGTTCGCCCGAATACAACAAAGTTAATTATAATGCCAGAACGTCAAGACGAAGCCAATGTAGTTTCCCACTGGAAGGAAGGAGACTGTACTCGGTAGAAGCTGGCCGAGACACTTCTCGGAGGCGATGCTGGAGAGGTCTGACGTCCCGTGGCGATGGCTCCAACTGGGATGTGATTGAAGGATTAGGATTAGCTGGCATAGATGTCTGTCTGCCCAAAGTTTCACTGATGATGAGTTTTTTGTGGTAGGTTGAGGTACAGCGTCACCGGTGGATCTCGGTCTTACTGTCTTGGTGTAAGGGTAAATTTGTTCTATCCTACACATTATTGGAGTGCATGTTGAAAGTGTGACGGTGGGACCTGAAGTCCCATACCACCCTCCGAAGTGGAAGTTCAAGGTAGGAGAAATGGGTATAACAAATGCAAACGTACTGACATTGGTTGTTGTATCATGGTCGAAACATAGCGAGTGGTCGTATCAAGATTGACACTTCATTAATGGCCGTAATATGCCGATGAATGGAGGTACGCTGCTATAAGTAGCCGGTCCTCTCACGTAACTCGGTGGAGGGAAGTAGATCCTTAGCGAGGAGGACACCAGGTAGCGCTTTCTCCGCCGTCTATCGGTTGCGATACGACACTCGCCGGCGGCCGAAATTCTCGGAGGCAACGCCTTGCAAGTATGCATGTATGCGACGCCTCTCCGTCCACCGGGTTGCCTGTCCGTCGGGCGTACCGCTGGTATATGACACCAATTGACACTCAAACTGGACAGCAACTTGCGTGGAGGTGTTTAGTATGTCCAACAAATCGCGGTTTTGTCTCATATGTGGAGGGCCTAGTCTAGACTGGAGGTGGTTCTGTAATGTTATGTTTTGTGGGTGTTTTTCTTACCATAACTTGGACCTACTCATTCAGGTTACCATCGACATGAAGCAGGATATTTATTTCGCACATTTTTTTACATCTGCACGATGAATATGCTGTGGACACTAGAGGAAGTATCTTAACTAGAACAAATAACCGGTTGTTAAGTACTCACAGTTAGGGAAAAAACCAGTTGTCAGTATCTGGCCGCTATTTCAGTAACTGCGAATACTACGCGTCATCTGTTTGCAGACGAGTGTACGTCGTACTTTACTAATTCCCCTTCGGTGTCGTATTCACGGATAAATATATTTCTAATCCGGTCTCGCTCTATCTTGCCATGGATAAATCACAATGAACTTAAGGATATTCGTCCATTCGTGTAAGTAACTGATGGAATAACTGGTTAATTTATAGATATAAAAATACTAGAGGTTAATGCTAACTGGAATATTGGATAACTGTAGTCCATTCCTGTTTCGTTTGACAAAGACGCTACAAGGATGCTTTTGTTTCGCTTTCGCTACCGACAGTGTACAGAGATGAAGAAATCCAGGACCAGCCAAATGTGGAATCAGTATCGAATTTTGCATATATAACCTATTAATCACACTTAAAAAATGGTTGTTGAAAATGCTACTTTTAATAGCGCAGTGAAACATTTCGTGCACTCTGCTTTCGGAAATAACTTCTTGAAGATCCTTAAATAGCTACATTTGACACTAGACAGCGATCTCTATGTTATACGAAACGCGATAACCTCTGTAACATCATTAGGAGAAAGGTTCTGGAAGCATAGTCAGCTCAAGATTGCTAAGTATACAGGGCGCCTCTCCTAAGAGTCGTCAGGCTCATTTTCTCTGGTGTTTCGGCTGATGTTTGCAATTTTGTTTTTTGCAATGTGTAGCTGGAGACAGCCCAAACAAATAGTGCTCATCATGTCTTCCACTTAACACCCACCGGCCATGGAAAGCGTCGGTTTGTTTCGCGTTACGAAGAGCCATTCGACAGAGCGGTTCCAAATTACTCTACTGCGGCATTCGTTTTAGCGATGCGTATCAACAGGGATAGTAAGACACATTGAATAGCCAGTAATGATGATACAAACATTGCAATAAATAGTAAAACAAACATAAATTTAGAAAGGGCAGCTAATCAAAATTTACTGACATTAATAAGTGGTTCATAGCCAATTCACTGTCATTAAACTTTGAAAAGACCCACTATATGCAGTTCAGAACTTCCAAGAGATTTCCTTCTGGTGTGTGTATAAAATATGGTGACATGGAAATAGGAGAAGTTGATAGAGTAAAATTCTTGGGATTACAACTTGATAATAATTTCAGTTGGGAGCAACATACTAACGAACTGCTAAAGCGCCTAAACAAGTCTGTGTTTGCAGTGCGAATGATGTCAGACATAGGAGATATAAATATAATATAAAAAACTGGCATATTTTGCTTATTTTCACTCCATTATGTCATATGGTATCATATTTTGGGGTAACTTGAATAAGTTATTTTTGGCAGTTATTTACAGCCGTTATAAGCGACTTTTCCCGAAAAATAACTTATCCACGATACTGATATCGTAAACTAAATGCATATCCCATCACTATTGGACATTCCCGACTTCCATGTGGCAGCCGCCATATTCAGAGCGCTGCGTGTGTATATTCCAATTTCAACGAGCACACAGACATCCTCGGCTCGCCCGCTAAATCGTACGGTCTTGACCTCATAGGAAAAGTCTGGGGCTATTTGGAATAGCATGTGAAAAGTAACAATCAACGTTCCCGTAGTCTGGCAGCCCTGCGGAATCTAATTGTGAGTAAGTGGTTTCAGCTGGTTACGGCATACCAGTAAAATTTTATGGGCTCTCTTCCTCGTCGAAATGAGACCACTATTAAAGCTACATGCTGCTATACACGGCAGTAAAGTGATTTCTTCTGGGGGTCAACAAATGTTTTGGCCAGTGTGATTAGTTCCTCTACTGAAATTAGTCACGCCTGGCTCTTAGTCGTTGTCTACTTCCATTGTAACATGCAAAAGTGCAAGTAACATTTATTGATTGAAAGGTCCCTCTAAGCTAAAACTGATTCTTCATTAATCTTCTGTTACAAAACTGTCTGGATATCGAAAGTGTCCGCAATTTAATTAGAGAGGAACTGAAATTAAGAGTATATTGTTATTTTGTTACAGGCGGACAGTCTGACTGGGGCCCTGTTTGACGCTCCTTCGGTGACTTGTCTGGCAGTGCCGCTGTTTGCTTTTTACTGGAGCCCCTCATTTGGCCTGACGACTTTGAACGAACCATTTCATAGACTTTCCCATCGCAGAAAAAAAAGTCCGTGGCGATCAGAACGAATCGAACCTGGGAAATCGTTGCTGGTATCTCGCAACGCTAACCAAAAGAGCATCAGACGCATATTTCGCCTCCCAGAAATGCAGCGAAATATTTTAATCAGGGAGACGACGCAGACGCTAGAGAGTCCAAGACGGGCGAGTTTTAAGGAGAGAAAGGCGCTTACGAAAAGACGAGCTGAGGAGACCCCACACGCCCTCTTTTGGCGGCGTGTATTCAGCCCTGCGGCTAACGTGTCGACGTTAATGTGCTGGCCGCCCTGTGTCTGAATGCGGAGATGCAGCGTGAAAGACACCGGACCGTCGACGCGGCTTTGGCTTTTGTACGTAGAGAGGAAACCGAGAACCGTGTGTGAGCGCGAGCACTTGGCATTCAGCGGGGAAAGTCGCCTCCGTTACAGCCACTGACGGAAGTCGCCGTCATAGTCGAGAAGGGCTGGAATTTTAAAAGGGAGGGCGCGAACCTTTTTCGCGAGCAGTTGAACTCATTCCGAGGAAACAAAATGCTACACTGAAATTTTAGCACTGGACAGAGTTGCGTGACTATTTACCGTCTCATAGATTGGTTTAGTGCGCACTGGATGTCCTAACTTTTATAGCGAGAGCCCTTCTTGTAGCGAAGCTTAACTAGACTGATCGGGATGTAACCGTACACTTACACTACTGGCCATTAAAATTGCTACACCACGAAGATGACGTGCTACAGACGCGAAATTTAACCGACAGGAAGAAGATGCTGTGATATGCAAATGATTAGCTTGTCAGAGCATTCACACAAGGTTGGCGCCGGTGGCGACACCTACAACGTGCTGACATGAGGAAACTTTCCAACCGATTTCTCATACACAAACAGCAGTTGACCAGAGTTGCCTGGTGAAACGTTGTTGTGATGCCTCGTGTAAGGAGGAGAAATGCGTACCATCACGTTTCCGACTTCGAAAAAGGTCGGATTGCAGCCTATCGCGATTTCGGTTTATCGTATCGCGACATCGTTGCTCGCGTTGGTCGAGGTCCAATGGCTGTTAGCAGAATATGGAATCGGTGGATTCAGGAGGGTAATACGGAACGCAGTGATGGATCCCAACGGCCTCGTATCACTAGCAGTCGAGATGACAGGCATCTTATCAGCATGGCTATAACGGATCGTGCAGCCACGTCTCGATCCCTGAGTCAACAGATGGGGACGTTTGTAAAACAACAACCATCTGCACGAACCGTTAGTCGACGTTTGCAGCAGAACGGACTATCAGCTTGGAGACCATGGCTGCGGTTACCCCTGACGCTGCATCACAGACGGGAGCCCCTTCGATGGTGTACTCAACGACGAACGTTGGTGCACAGATGCCTAAACGTCATTTTCTGTTCGGATGAATCCAGGTTCTATTTACAGTATCATGATGGTCGCATCCGTGTTGGGCGACATCGCGGTGAACGCACATTGGAAGCGTATATTTGTCATCGTCGTACTGGCGTATGACCCGGCGTGATGGTATGGGGTGCCATTGGTTACACGTCTCGGTCACCTCTTGTTCGCATTGATGGAACTTTGAACAGTGGACGTTACATTTCAGATGTGTTACTACCCGTTGCTCCACCCTTCATTCGATCCCTGCGAAACCCTACATTTCAGCAGGATAATGCACGACCGCAAGTTGCAGGGCCTGTACGGGGCTTTCTGGATACAGAAAATGTTCGACTGCTGCCCTGGACAGCACATTCTACAGATCTCTCACCAATTTACAATGTCTGGCCAATGGTCGCCGAGCAACTGGCTCGTCACAATACGCCATTCACTACTCTTGATGAACTGTGGTATCGTGTTGAAGCTGCATGGGCAGCTCTACCTGTACACGCCATCCAAGCTCTGTTTGACTCAATACCCAGGCGTATCAAGATCGTAATTACGGCCAGAGGTGATTGTTCTGGATACTGACTTCTCAGGATCTATGCACCCAAACTGCGTGAAAATGTAATCACATGTAAGTTCTAGTACAATATATTTGTCCAATGAATACCCATTTATCATCTGCATTTCTTCTTGGTGTAGCAATTTTAATGGCCAGTAGTGTATATCGCTGTGTGCAGCTCGTAGGGGCGTCGTACTCCCTCTGAAAGCTGTGAATGTACGAGTGCTTGCTCCAGTTAGGAGTTATAGAAAACGTCAGTGAGACCTGGGACGTGCTCGTTAATGGGCTAGTATTACAGAAAACATGTATGCGTTTATATTTCTATACTGGTCTGTTTGTTGAGTATCTAACTGACGCGCTCCTAAGCACTGACTCTAGCATTTGCACTGTGTATTTTGTTTTGCTAAAAGGGCTTGAAATGTTGCATGATGTGGTTGGTGTCTGTGAGCCTGCCTCTCGACCGTTTTCATCTACGTGGCCGTACAAAAACACCACCTCGGCTTGTTCCCGACATAAATACTGGGCCATAGTGCTGCTTGCAGTACGCTTCGCCAATCACCCAGCCTGCAGCACACAAGGAACACACAGCACGTTGTCGGAGGAACTGTCATTCGTCAGCACCATTCCTGGACACATGGTCCTACGATCCTTTGTTCTGTCATTTCCTGTTAGAAACCCATTCCTGCAGTTTATCGGTTTAATTAATGTTCATTCTGTATATTACATATGCTTGAATATCCCATGAAAATGTGTTCACCGATTTGTAGGTAGTTCCCACAATATAGCAGAAATTGCCTCTTTATTCACGTCACAACAATAAACTCACAGTACAGCACAACAACAGCTACATTGCGCTAGGGCTTACATCATCATCGTTATTAGTATTAATGGTAGTGTTCAAACACAAAGCATTGACAGCATGAAGTTCTCCAGTTTACGTCAATTCAGAAGTAGTGAGTCCAGTGAGGAAGTGATTCATAAACAGACGGTAAGTATAGGGCGCACAATTTAACTTGGTTGGTTTTAAACGGTGTTCTAGTGTGTGGGTGAAGCAAGTATTGTTAGGAAGAGGAGTGGTGGGTAGGAAGCATGTTTTGTAACAAGTGTCTACTCGCAGTGTGGATAACTAGCTTTTCTTTCCAAGAAGGGATTGTACGTAGCACTCGTGATGAACTGAGAATTGCTTCATGAAACTATATATGAAAATAAGCAACATCAATAGTATCACTGAATCGTTTGTTCGTGGTTTAGTAAAACATCTACTAAAGCTAAATACCATTTATATTTCGTCACTTTAAAAAAATTATACAAAGAAAATTCTTATTCATTCTGAAATATAGTTAGACGCCAATGTTGACGATGGTGGGGGGAAATGCATCGCGAGGGGTGGGGGAGGGGGACAGTTTTAGCTATACGTGAATATTAGCTACAGGTAATGGTCCCAGAAAGGTTGGGTATCAATTATGTACAAAATACAGTCTTGTGAAATCAGATGACTTTTTCGAAATACTTCGCAGTTAATAAAAGTCTAATGGGGTACATTAGAATTAAAACAATTTTGACACGTTATTCCAGAGGAAAATGACTCTACGAGGACCCATAGAAGCTTATAAAACACAACCAGCCTCGCAAAAGTAGGACCATAATTAAAGAACAATTTTTCGTTTGGTAAAATTGGGTGTAGTTCCAGATACCATAGATGTCATAATTAAAGGAATTTGCCGAGAGAACAATATATTTGTCCTTAACACGCTATTCCAGTTATTCCAGAAGTAAATGAATGTAAAATGGACTTGGCAAAGACAAGACGGAACTAAAATTTAATGGACTGTATTTTGTCATATTTATTCTTGATATATTATTCCAAAAGAAAATGAATATAACATGGACTTGGCAATTTTTTCAGTCAATAAATCAGTTATATACAATGCCCCAACATGGTCCTCAAATGGTTTGGAATTTCAGACGACAACAGATCAGTAAAGTATAATTTAAAAATGGATACAAAGCCATAAAGAATCATAAATGTAAATTATGAGGATGCATTTAATAACAGGGAAATATAACTGTTTATGCTAAGCCACAGGTTGCTATCTTCAAAATTAATCAAAGGGAAATTATCAGTAAAGGTATTGCTACAAACAGAAAACAATATTACATACGAAAATAGAGCAAAGAAAAGTAAATCTCGAAAGATATAAGGCAGCTAATAAAGAGAAAGAAGTTTCAAGGGAACGACATTAGGAAAATGACACAGCGCTCTGAAATAAAAAAATAATAAGCGTAGAGAATGGTGGTGGAGATGATACAATGAAAACAATAGGACCATGATGAAAACAACTTATCTTCGACTTACATCAGTTTTAGTCAGAGAAGGTGGCAGATGAAATAGCAACTAGCAACAATTAGGAGAAATTTGTATAAGAACTGGAATATTTTTGTAACTGTTACAGTCGAGATATCAAAAAATGATGGCTCATGGAGGTGTTCTTATAGAACTGTGGAAGAAAACGTTAATCATTCAATACGAGTAATGTTTATGAGTTCTCTCTGGATTCCTGTTCTAAATAAATACGGAAGTTCGATAAGGATCGAGTTCAGTGTCCTTAGACACAATGTACATAGAACTTAGCCTTCGTAATGAACCTGGAACTCTATACCTAGTAGAGCATAGTTTGTACCGAACTTAGGCGCCGCATAATGTCGCAGTCTGCGATCCATTGTCCGGACCGTGCTTGTATGGAACGTGCATTTGATGAAATTCCGCTGAGGCACTCTAAATGTTGTAATTATGTAATAGGCGTATTTAAACTGTTTTAGCATGTAATTATCTGAACTGTTTCTTATTTAAATTGTTTTGTTAATTAAATTGCATTGTGTATTATTGAGAAAGAGCGGGAAACCGCGCATAGATACATTTTGAGAAAGAGCGGGAAACAGCGCGCAGTAATACATCTGTAATGGTAGCAGGGATTGTCTGCACCAAAAACCATTGTTGGCGGCGAGACCGCACTTTTGTAGCATTGAGCGTTGGAAGCGAGCAGTTGCGAGTAAGATGTGAGACGAGGCAGTCGTAGCTAGCGAGACATGAGAGGAGGTCGCTGTAAGCGAGGTATGAATTAACACTTTGAAAGAAGCGGTGTGCTCGCCAGCCACTCGCTATATGTAGCGCAATGCTAGTTTTTAAGAATTTTTGTAAAGAACTATGCCCCTTGTAATTGTTTGTCAAGATCGTTCTCAGAATATAGTTATGTAATTTTGATGGAAAATTAGGTATGTAGCGCAACGCTACTTTTTAAGAATTTTTGTAAAGAACTATACCCCTTGTAATTGTTCGTCAAGATCGTTCTCAGAATATAGTTAACTTCTACCAGATTAAATGCATTAAGAATTTTCTATCCCAAAATCATTCACGTAAATGCTTTACGGAATTTATTGTTATCTTAAAAGAAAAGTCTAAACTGAGCTTCAGCTTTTATCAAATCTAAATTAACTTCAACTTAAAGAATTCCAGTCACAAAGTATTATGAAACTCCACCAGCAGCTTATAATTATGTTAAAGAGAAGTAAGTATATTCATTCCACAGTTTGCTGTAGCAGTCAGATGGCGACCCAGTATAAATAATTAAAGGTAAGAATCAGTCTTAATAATTTCAGGTAACGACTGAGGGCCACGGCGACAACACATTTTATGTTTCGTCGTAATAATCAGCAGGTAGTCTTGACAGAGCAGCAGTTAAAAGATTTTAAGAGACGCAGCGTTCAGTCAGCAAGCAAACGTTCATCCAATATTAGACGGGAAGGTTTCACTTGGCGAAATCCATTCAGTACGACATTTTAGTGAATCTACTGTGGATATGAATATATTGACTTTGATAATAGTGTGAATAAGTTACTGTTAAGTGGCGCAACGCATATACTAAAGTGTATAACTTTTATTCACAGGTCATCGGCAATTCTGTTTGCTTTATTGATTCGGCGTTGAAAAGTGTTTGTTCAGTGTTGAATCCGCTTTGAACAGTGATATATTTTGTTGCGTGTGATGATTATAGACAATGTCCCGCAGAATAATTACTCGTTCTCAAACTGATAAAACTTTTTGTCGCGTGTGATGATTATAGACAATGTCCCGCAGAATAATTACTCGTTCTCAAACTGATAAAACTGTACAAAATACTGACGAGAGATTCTTTTCTGGAATAGGCAGTAATAATACGTGTGAAAACCCTGATTCTGAAACGTTAGGTGAACAGACATTTAATAACTGTAACAATATGGAAGCGTTTAACGAACAAGTAACTTCAGAAATGCCCACAGACAATGAAACGGTAGTGCAAAATAATTTGGCATTAAATGCAACAAACGGTACACAGTCACAAATTCCGCATAGTAGACATAACAGTTTCAGTAACGAAACCACTACAATGCAGTCAGACAGAGAGACTCCATTAAGCACTGATTTAGATTCAAACGGTACACAGCTACACAACCTGCGTAGCAGATCCAACAGTTCTCATGACCAAAATTCCGAAATTACGGAAAACGTGACGCAGTCACAATCATCTGAGGATGTTCAAATGAACACAGATCTACAGCCTTTAACAACGAATACAAATACACACAGAAGTCAATCCGAAACGGATCCAATAATGGCATTTTTGCTACAAATGAGACAAGACATGAATCAAAACTTTAACAGAGGGTCACAAGAATTAGAAAAAAGGTCACAAGATCTAAAAAACGAAATTAAGGCAGAACACGCACACACAGATCAGAAATTAGACAACATGTACCAAAATCTAAAACACGAAATCAAAGTAGAAATTCAAACAGTCGCTGAAAAATGTTCACAATCAACACAAGAATTACGCGACAAAATTCAAGAAATATCCGATAACCAAGCAACATTTGCAGTTAGTATACGGGAAACAATGACAGAAAACTTTGCTAAACAAAACGCTCAGATTGATGAACGTTTTAACAATCACGTTTGATACGTCACCGTAAACTGGTGCGATCGCAGGATAAAGAACGAAAAGAATTACTACAAACAATCACTAAACAGCGTCAGGACGACAAAAAGAAAGTGTTTGCCCAGGGCAAAACATATGTAGACAATCACATACAGTCGATCTCGGAAGAAATCGAAACGGTCAAAGAAACAAATAATCAAATACAAGACAGGCTTACAGAAATCCAAACACAGACAATCGATGTGAAAACTTCTACAGACACTGAAATCCAGAATGTTAAAGATAAATTAACAGAGGACGTTCAGACACTAACTGACAAAATAGAACACATAGAAATTAACCATGACACAGAAAATTTAAAGGCAGATTTTAAGAAAGTCACCAAAAGCAACCGTAAATTACGAAACGAACTGACAGAAAAGATCAATGAACTCACTACAAGAATAGATCTTTCAGATACTAACAATGACGAGAGATCAGACGACACTGCACCAGTCCCAGTGCAACAGAACTCTAATAGTAATAACACGCCATTGACTAATATACAACAAACTATCACAGATCTAAAATCGCGTAATGATTCATTGCATCAGCAAATAAATTCTCTACAGCAAGAGATAGCGGACGCACAAGAAACCGCTGCACATAATCATTTTCAACAGAACACACACCGTTACGAAATGCCTCAGATCCATAATACATATAATGTTGGTAGACTTCAGAGAGTAAGAGATTTTACCCAGGAAGAAAGACACCCGAATCCATATTCAAGACAATACGACAACACTTACACACACAGACATGACAGTTTTGATCACAAACATTTTCTTTCAGTTAGAAAGTTTAAAACATTTAAAAACGACAGGGCGCAAATACATCCGTTGGATTTTATCCAACAGTTCAGGGGAGCACTTCCACCATCATGGCCAGTACAACATAAGTTAGAATTTATTGTCAGTTTTCTTGAAGGAGAACCAGCACGACGAATGCGACCAATTGCTAGACAATGTTTTTCCGTAGAAGCATTTGAGGAAGCATTTTTATCAGCATATTGGTCTGACACTACACAAAACAGCATCAAAGATCGGCTACTTAGTTTGCCAAACTTTGAAAATGCTACCTTTCCAACAATCACACAATTTTTCGAGTACATGGTGGAACAGAACCAGTACCTCAACGAGCCATACAGTCAATCGGCATTAATACAGCTTTGCATTTCAAAACTGCCCAGAGCTTTGAAAGTGTCATTACTGACAGGGCAACAAAAGGACAATGTATCCGCTTTTAGAGACATCTTACAACTATTAGAAGCACACCAGGCAGACTACGCATTTGTTAACAAAAATTTTTCACGACAGAACGGAAAACAAACAAACTCAGCTACTTTTGAACAAACACGATTTGGTAATAACAATCCGAGTAAACGCTTTCGCAGCGAAAATGACAACGAAAACAGGAGTAATGAAAAGCATTATACTGACACGGTAAATTTATATTCAGGACAGCAACAGAATCCGAGACGTAACACGCAACCGAATAGGTCAAATTTCCATATGAATCATCGCTCAGATAATGCGACCGGGGAAGGCCATTACGCGGGTCGACCGCAAAATGAACAAAAACAAACGTTTCTACGGGGTGCAGGTGGGCTGCCGTACAGTCACAGTTATAACGACAGGAGAAAAGAAAACGAACACAGACCGCCGAGGACGTTCCACAATGACAATTTTAACGGAAACTACAACAGGGCCCAACAGCTGCGTTACCGTATGAATGTACCAGACACCAGATTTCATCCACCAGACACTGCTAATAATCAAAACGGCAGAACTGTACAGTTGATAGAACACATACCAAACTCCCAAGCTGAAAATCACATATCGGAAGAATTATGACTAGAGAAAACCTGCAATGAATCTCTTAATGTCGATACTATGAAATCACACAGAGAAAACATAACGACCGAAAATGCCATTACATTTGACGACGTGAGAGACACATTGTTACAGGAAAAACCAATCCTACAGAAAACAATATATCACCCAATAATAGAGATAAATTTACAGTCACACAATATTTTAGCGATAATTGATTCAGGTTCACCTATGTGCGTAATTAACGAAGACACATTTAACAGATGCAATAGCAATAATGATTACCCAGTATTTCCTTTAAACAGAACGAAGGTCAAGGGAGCTTTTGCAGGAAAAGGCATTGAAGTTAAAAGACAGACACAATTAACATTTGTTTTTGCAGGGGAAACGTTCCACAGTGATTGTTGGATAGTTCCGAATTTAACAACAGACATGATATTAGGAATAAATTTTCTTGTTCAGTACGATGCGAAGATTGACTTCAAATCGTCATACCTCACACTACAAAAGGAAAACAGGGAAGTGATCGTAAGATTTCAAAACACAGTATCCTCCGAAGAACAAAATATGCACAGGATCGAGATTATTACTGATTCTCAAGATAACGATTGTTATATCGCACTATACACGAACACACTTAATAATGACTTGGTAGAGGAACAGGAGTACAATATGTTCGAGACAATTACACGCAAGGTAGACAATAGTGTAGCAAAATGCGACGCAGAACGCACAGAACTTGAAAATATTCTGGTACAACACAAAGCAGTTTTTGCCAATGTTCCAGGAACAATGACAGGATTTATGTACGAATTTCAGGTGAAACCACACGAGACTTTCAAAGCAAAGCATTATCCAATCCCACACATACACACAGAAGCAGTTAAGAAAGAATTACGAGCAATGATCGATCAAGGAATAATAGAACCAGCAGCCAGCCAATATATAAATCCACTACACATTGTTGAAAAGAAGGATGGATCACTACGTTTAGTTTTAGATTCACGTCAAGTTAATAAAATAATCATTACAGAAACCGACCGACCACAGACGTTAGAAGAGTTACTGCAAAAATTTCATGGCACCTCCATTTATACTACACTCGACCTCAAATCAGGGTTTTGGCAAATCCAACTACACCCAAATTGCCGAAAATATACGGCATTCCTTTGCTTTGGGGAATGCTATCAATTTTGTAAACTTCCGTTTGGACTAACGATTTCGTCTGCCGCCTTTATACGAGGCATGAATACTATTCTACCACAAGATCTGAAAAACAAAATTACTACATATGTCGATGACATTTTAATTGCAGCAGAAAACTGGGAACAACACAATCATACTCTTCAACAATTACTGAATACATTCGAGCAGAATGGTATAACTATAAACTTGTGTAAATCTGAATTTGGTAAAGCGTCAATAAAATTTCTAGGGCACATTATCTCACAAACAGGTATCGCACCAGACCCTGACAAATTGCAAGCACTGAAAGACATCGACGTGCCAACAAACAAAAAGGAACTTCGGAGCTTTTTAGGTCTTATCAATTATTTTAGAAAATTTATCCACTACAAAGCATTAGACACGCCCTTGCTATACCAGCTTACAAGTAAAAACACACTTTGGTCATGGAATGAAGACGTTGAAGCTGAATTCGAGAACTTGAAAGAAGCATTATTAAAAGCACCTTTGTTATCACACCCTGACCCAACACAAAACTTTTCCGTTGCAACAGATAGTTCAACCACAGCACTAGGAGTACATATTTTCCAAGAAATAAAGGAAGAAGATAAGACAGTCGTGAAACACATTGCTTTTGCAAGCAGGATACTTTCTCCAGCAGAGCGCAATTATTCTGTAACAGAATTAGACACTATGTGTAATTTACGCTTTTAAGCGATTCCGTCATTTTCTATATGGCCGACATACAACAATATATACCGATCACCGAGCAATCCAGTTTTTATTGTCAGCAAAACTTACGCACGATAGATTAAGCCGCTGGAAATTATACTTACAAGAGTTTGATTTTACCATTATACACATTCCAGGCACGCAGAATACTGTTGCCGACGCATTGTCGAGGTCCATTCACAATAAACGCATGGAGAAAGAAAATACCTTTTGCTACAACAACCATAGTATTATGTATATTAAACAAGTAGCTTTCGAAAACTTTATATCAGCAGCATTACAGGATATAGAGAGAGAACAGCAGAAAGATGAAACACTGAAAGAGATTGTAACGCTTTTGAAAGACAGAAGTAACGCTAAAGTCAGACTTCATTACACTGTACATCAAAATATACTCTTTATTCGATCATACCGAGACGGTAATAATTGGCTTTTATGCATTCCGGAAGGGATCGTAAATAAACTGATATGGTATACACATCTAAGTTATGGACACTACGGAGCGAGGAAATGCTTTCTGATTCTGCGACAAAATTGCCACTTTAATAACATGGAAAAACACATAAGAAAAGTAATAGCATCATGCAAGATATGTCAAAAAGCTAAATCATCAACAGTGTCACACATTCCACCATTGTATCCCATCATACCGGTTAAGTTAAGACACATGGCAGCAGTGGATCTTTTCGGTCCAATCCCCAGAACAAATAATGGTTATAGTTATATTTTTGTAGCTGTAGAACTAACATCCAAAATTTGTAACATTTTCTCCACTAAGGAAAGCAACAGCAAGAACAGTATCAAGAGCGTTTGTAAGAGATTTTCTATCAGTAGTAGGACGTGTACAGAAGGTTATTTCGGATAACGGTCCGCAGTTTAGGTCAGACGTATGGAAGAAAATGTTAGAAAGTAAGAACATAACACCTATTTACATATCAAGATATCACAGTTCTTCCAACCCATCAGAAAGAATAATGAAAGAGATCGGGAAGTTATGCAGAATTTATTGTCATAAAAGACATACAACATGGGATAAATATATTTTACAGTTTCAAGAAGTGATAAATGCAATACCCAATGAATCTACGATGCTATCACCAACCGTAATACTGACAAATAAAGACCCACCGAACAAAATTACCGAACTAATTACTTTTCCTAAGACGCGTAGGCTTCGACATTGTGAAATAATAGACACAGCATTAGCAAACACTAAAAGAGCTGCAGATCGGCGGAAGAAACAACAGAAGCAGGTAAGTCGACTACAGAAGTACGAGATTGGCGACAAAGTACTGATTCGCACTCATTTTCTTTCCAACAAAGGTAAGCACAGATGCCGTAAATTCGAACTTCTGTATGCAGGCCCTTACAGAGTTCGTAATATTCCACACGCTAATGTAGTGCATGTGGAAACGCTACGTAAGAAGAAATCATTAGGGAATCATCATGTATCCAACGTGAAACATTTCTTGACTTAAATTTTTGCATTTCAGCTGACGAAAGGACGGCGTGACACGTAAGTATGCAACAATGGTAGTTTCAGCGCGCTTCAGTAACAAACAAAGCCGCGACACGCAGCGGGCCGCTAATATTTCACCGTACCTTAAAGAACACAGCAGTACTTAATGATGCTACGCCAGCCAAGACAAATAAAAACACGAGAAACATTTCCTAACTTAAAGAGAACATGCAGACAACGACACGACGTATGAATTTGTGCACTGAGAGCTCATAAATGAAAGAAATTTTTTTTTATAACGTGACATAATTACTTAAGAAAATGTCGATTTTTGCAATAGCTAAACTGATAATATAGATCGTTCATTAATCAATTATTTTAGTGGTAACATTAACATGTACTCTTTATTCCAGAATGCAGCATTGTTGTCACACGTCATCAAAATGAAACGTAGTTTTAGTTAGAATAAGGATGTGAATCTTTAGGTCACGCAGATAGCTGACGCTAATTGTCATTACAGAAATTTTATAGGTCATGCCGGGAGCTGACGTGATTTTGCAGCAGTTAATATTATGATAAAGTGTTTTATAGGTCATGCCAGGAGCGGACGAGAAGTACCAGAAGATGTTTATTGAAGTCATGCCGTGCACTGACGATAATTAATACTGAATGTTTTATAATAAGTCATGCCGTGCGCTGACGTTAGTTAATGCTGAATGTTTATAACAGGTTATGCAGAGAGTTGACACAGATGCAGAAGAAGAATGTGTATGTTATGTTAGTATATAAGAAATGTATAATGTTAAGAAATAATTTTGCTAGCATGTGACACATTGCAACACTATGGATGGGGACCACACATTACAATGTCTAACCAGAATAATGTTTATCTTAATTTTCAGCTGCAAAAGAATACTTTAAATAATTTTATGACAGTAATTTTATTGTATATTATGACCTGACATTTGACGACTCATAACTGACGACTACACCCCTGAATGGAAGATAAAATTTTAGGACAGTAAGTCAAGAAATGCATTGTCAACAAAATTTATAATTAATGATGTAAGAAACTAAGATATGTAAATACAGAATAAGTAATAATGTACTTGTCTATAACAAATCTGTATACTATCAAATACTGAATAAGTAGGAACTTTTATGTCTTTTATATATGGGAATAATTTTCTGGAAGAATTCTTAAATTAAAACTACATATTGTTACAAATTACGACACAACATATTTTGTCATAGGGAAAATTATTTGGTAGTCAAATTATGGTACCAACAATGTCCGTGAACCCATTGCCAAAACAATTTTACCCGTACCTTAATTCCTGTGCATCCCCATGGTTACTGAGCACAGAACCAGTGAATTGTGAAACAAGTGACTTCAACCAATGATGTTCTCGACGAGGTGTTTGCATACCTAGATGCACACCACAGCCGGATGTATGTCAATTGGTGCCTGCATACCTAGATACACACCACAGTATGATGTACGACAATAGGTGTTTGCACACCAAGATGCACACCACCAACCTTAATGGACCATTGGAGATGGAACTTAATCCTGATGTGGCTGCGGCAACTCAGGCTATTCGACGACGTACTTAGTGTTTGGGTACACTAAAACTATGGAGCAAGGTGATGATGGAACCACATGGCGAAACCTGGTGTTGTGCTATGTGAGGGAAAGGAACAGACTTTTGAGTGCATTCACAGACAGTTGCCAGTGCTTTGACCATGCTATCCAATTCCTTTTTTACCTTCCTTAATTGTGGTACTAAGAGATGCCAATTTGAATTAAATGTTTCATAATGTAAACTTTCAATTGCTTCATATGATCTGTATATTGATTTTCACATTTACTCTTATTCTTGTTGTTAAATTTAAGGGAACCAAATTTTACTTGATGTACAATTCATACTAAAACCCTTTCTATTTACATATTCTCTTTATTAGAGATAGACAAATCATTTCGTATGACAGCATTTGTGTATACACTTTGTTCAAACTATTTTCTATAATCAAATTTTATACTTATGTTGAGTCCATATGACTCAACAACGTAGTAAAATTTTAAGAAAGCCGAGTAGCGGCATATGTAATTATGTAATAGGCGTATTTAAACTGTTTTAGCATGTAATTATCTGAACTGTTTCTTATTTAAATTGTTTTGTTAATTAAATTGCATTGTGTATTATTGAGAAAGAGCGGGAAACCGCGCATAGATACATTTTGAGAAAGAGCGGGAAACAGCGCGCAGTAATACATCTGTAATGGTAGCAGGGATTGTCTGCACCAAAAACCATTGTTGGCGGCGAGACCGCACTTTTGTAGCATTGAGCGTTGGAAGCGAGCAGTTGCGAGTAAGATGTGAGACGAGGCAGTCGTAGCTAGCGAGACATGAGAGGAGGTCGCTGTAAGCGAGGTATGAATTAACACTTTGAAAGAAGCGGTGTGCTCGCCAGCCACTCGCTATATGTAGCGCAATGCTAGTTTTTAAGAATTTTTGTAAAGAACTATGCCCCTTGTAATTGTTTGTCAAGATCGTTCTCCGAATATAGTTATGTAATTTTGATGGAAAATTAGGTATGTAGCGCAACGCTACTTTTTAAGAATTTTTGTAAAGAACTATATCCCTTGTAATTGTTTGTCAAGATCGTTCTCAGAATATAGTTAACTTCTACCAGATTAAATGCATTAAGAATTTTCTATCCCAAAATCATTCACGTAAATGCTTTACGGAATTTATTGTTATCTTAAAAGAAAAGTCTAAACTGAGCTTCAGCTTTTATCAAATCTAAATTAACTTCAACTTAAAGAATTCCAGTCACAAAGTATTATGAAACTCCACCAGCAGCTTATAATTATGTTAAAGAGAAGTAAGTATATTCATTCCACAGTTTGCTGTAGCAGTCAGATGGCGATCCAGTATAAATAATTAAAGGTAAGAATCAGTCTTAATAATTTCAGGTAACGACTGAGGGCCACGGCGACAACACATTTTATGTTTCGTCGTAATAATCAGCAGGTAGTCTTGACAGAGCAGCAGTTAAAAGATTTTAAGAGACGCAGCGTTCAGTCAGCAAGCAAACGTTCATCCAATATTAGACGGGAAGGTTTCAATGTCGCTAGGGGTAACTGGAGGTGGCAAGGTGAGCGCATTCGAAGTTGTGTGTGGAATCCTTTACGTAATGCAAATGTGAAATATAAATAGCGTGTACCGACCTACGAAATGAGGACGAGAGGAACAACGAATGTCAAACGTAAACAGATAGATTGTTTTTACAAAACCGGAAATATCCATCTACTTTTATGATCTTTTTGAAAAGGGTACCTACTCTTCGCAAAAGAAAGCAGGTATAGGACTCGAGATATTTTGCCAGCGTCCAGTGTACTGAGTGCATAGATCGATTACACTCTTTTGCCTAACGGCTCAAAAAATTTTTGATTAATTATATTTGAGAAAAAAGTAAGTAAGTTAGACAGTTAAGTAGTTAGTTACATGTTCCATAGATCACTTGAACGAGTCTTTTATCGAAATGATGTGGAACGAGTCAGTTTACAGTTTATGTGTAGATGATTACTATTAACAGTAATGAACAAATTATCATTTTACTACTACTCATGCTACTACACTTAGAAACAAGGCTTTTTTTACCAGTTTTTAAGCAGAGGTTCGCCAGTAGAATAGAAGTGGTTGTTCAGGAGAAATGATTTTGAATTAGAGAAAAACTTACTATGCTACCTGTCAGACGTGTTACTGGGCAAATGGTCAAAATTTTTTCTTGATTCATATTGAGCTTCTCTCTGAGCCACTGTCAGCTTTAACAATGGTCAATAAAGGTTATTTTTCTCTCTAGTGTTGCAGGTATTATTATTTATGACTGATTTAATTAGCGAAAATATGTATTACGACAGTACAGTTAAAATGCCTAGCTCCATGAAGAGGTACCTCCGTGATGTCCTTGTGTGAATACGACACATTATTCTTACTGCTCGCTTTAGTGCAATGAATACTTTCTTTTTAACCGATGAGTTACCACAGAAAACTGTTATGTACGACATTATTAAGCGGAAAAATGCATACACGTCTGGAGGTTGATACGTTCGTTTCCGAGGTCAACAGTTATACGAAGAGCAAAAGACCTGAACTTTGTTTGAGAAGCTCAATAATATGCTTCTTCCCGTTCAAAGTTTCATTAAGTGCACCCAAAAATTTAAACATTCTACTCTACTTACCGACCTCAGCTCATGTGCTACATGAATTGTTAGTATGACCACTTATTGTACAGAGCTGAATGTAGTGTGCTTTATTTTGAAAATTTAGGGGGAGTCCATTTTCAGAGAACCAGTTAACTCTTTGGAAACTATCATTTACCAACTCTTTTGTTGCGTTCGCTCTAATGGGATTTGTTGCAACACTAGTATCGAACTGATGGAACTAGAATTGTGAGGACGGGTCGTGAGCCGTGCTTGGACAGCTCAATTGGAAGAGCACTTGCATGTGAAAGGCAAAGCTCTCCAATTCGAGTCTCGGTCAGGCACACAGGTTTAATCTGCCAGGAAGTTTCATATCAGAGCACACTCCGCTGTAGAGTGAAAATCTCATTCTGGAAACACTAGTATCGCCTGCAAACAGTACCAATTTTTCTTCTTGAATGCAAAATTGTATGACAGTGCCGGCTGGTAGATCCTGAAGGGTAGGGTCAGCAACCTAATTGGAAAGGGTTTTCTTTCCTTCGCGCAAACTGGCATCTTTCCTTCGCGAATTGTGACAGTCGTGTGTTTGAGTATATGTGATAGGTGGAGGTGACTGTATTTGGTATGTGTAGTGTGTTACCATTGTTGTGTTGGATAATGGGAGAAGGCGCAATCTGGTGCCGACACATAGCCTACTGCTCTTGAGTAGCACCAACGCGTCCGCCGAACTTGTTGCCATCCGACTGATGGATCACCAACACAAGTATCACACGCCCTCACTTCATGAAACACTGCGGAAAGTTTGGAATTCAATCGAGGACGTTGGCGTAAGTTGGTAAGGGAATTTTCGACGTCCCCCCTCCTCCGCTTTGCCCCATAGGCAAATGGTAACATTGGCAACTGCACGCCATTCAAGAATCGGCCGTGCCCAATGTTACTTAATTTCGGTGGTCTAATGGAAACCAGTGTATTCAACGAGGCAAGGCTGTTGACTGTCTGAAAAAATCGTAGTAAAGGTCATACTTTTATATCTCTTCGAATTTTAGCTTTTAGTTACGACAGGTAGTCTGCCACTATTCGTTTTTACAACTTGAATATTTCACATTTATCTGTCATCTGGACCATCGGATTTTAGGCAAAAGAGGTCTACATCTTTTCCCAGTAGCATTGTTTATGAGTCCATGTAATCTGATACGCCAGCTTGACGTTTTAATAAACTTTACTTGTGGTGAAATTGCCACGCAGCTTAAAAGCGCGTATTGGTTCGAGATTCGAACCTGGAACCTTGCTTTAGCGGGCAATATTTTTACCACGGAGCTATCCGGGCAAGACTCGGAACCTCCCTCACAGCTTGAATTCTGTCGGTAGCTCTTCTGTTTTCCAAATTCCGCAGGAGTTCTTCTGCATACCTTGTTGGACTAGGAGTGCTTTAAGAATGACTGTCGCTGAGGAGTGACTCAGTGTTGTTTCCAAGTATGCCTCTTACAAATTTCGTAGAGGTAGCCTGAATTCATGTACTGTCTTTTTATCTTTTCTTTCTTTTAATCAATTCCATACATAAGAACAGGACCTTCAACTGAGTTAAAAATTATCACTTTTTTTGTACAAATGACATAAAATCGTTGTATGAGTCCGCGATTTTTATCACTAGTCAACAATTCTTCGTCTTATCTTTTTATTTTTTAAAAATATACATCTTAACGCGTTTTGGCTACAGTCATCATCAGCTTCTGTTAAATAAACAGAACAAATGGGAAGTAACATTTTTACCACAAATAGAATAACGTCATACTACATTTAAAATTTCGATACACAGTATCTCGTCAACTCACATGTAGACACAACAGCCGCGAGAGGGCGACGGTACCGAAGCTGACACCTTTTTCATGTTAGCATGTTATTGTACTCGGACTTCGCAGCACGATTCCTCCCATACTAGCTATGCAAATGTATTTGTCACAAAAATCTTCCTGGTCATATTTCCGGCAGTAGATGGACGTTCAAGATTGGCATTCTGGCTACACGGTAACATCATATACGGTAACTATCTCTGTCAGAAAACACCCCCACGTGATGTGCACTTTGTGCAGTGGATAGCGTTTTGGATTATCATGCAGGAGGTCAAGTGTTCGATTCTGGGTCGGGGCAAAATTGTATTTATTTGTTGAATGTAGCCTGCGTTGTATAATATTTGCTGTCTTAATCGTCATACGGCAGTTACTGTGGGTCTTCTACAAAGCATTTCCACCTACGTAGTACGACTACAGAAATGGTAGTACAATCGTTTTCACTGGTCGTGGACGCGAATTGTTTCACACCGCTGCATCTATTAGATTCCAAACCTATTTGCTGTGAGCCCTTCCCCAACTGGCCCACCGATTAGTACCAATATTACTCTTGTCACGTTCAGGTCTATTACACTTCGTTGTGGCCTTACGTCATCAGTAGGGCTAGCAACGTGCTTTGCAAATAATTTCCAAACATTACAGCATTATATGGCGTATTAGCCCAAAACGCTGTTCACTGCACCGACTGCACGCCACTAGCATTAAATGCTGACAGAGGCAGTTACCATACATGTGAGTAAAACGTTGCCACAATGCCAATCTTGAACGTCCATTTACTGCCGGAAATATGCGCAGGACGATATTTTGTGAGAGGTATCTTAATAAAGTTGTCATGCTCTATACCCTCACCTCACGAACAGGAAAAGAAGTTGCAATACAGCTTTACGTAACTTACAGTAGAGAAGAAGTTGCTTTACGCTCTGTCTTCTTTGATTTTTAAGCCATGTGTTAAATAGTTTTTGACAACACAATCGTCCATTTTATTTTTATTGATTACTTTCTATAAAATGAACGTGTGCTATTTTCTATGAAATTACTTTTTAAACGGCACTTTGAATTGTAGCGTGACAATTCCTATCCGTTATTTTTATAGATCATTTTTTGAAAAGTATGCAAGCTTAATTATATAGAAATTAATATGAAATTTTAGTTGACAAGTCCAACTCACTTTAAGTCACCTAATAGCCAGTGATTGATTTTTAAGATAGGCTACCTCACAAACAGCAATAGTCACGGTACAAGCCTACGTAAATAGCTACCAAGACGGACAAGTGTATTGAAAAATATCACATCTGTGTCTTATTTTTGAAAAATTCGTGCATGCGGCTGCATATACCTTTAAAGTCAGGTTTTTATCCATGTCCGTTTGCAACAGCACTTTTCCATTTGATCTACATTTCCATCTTCACCAACTATATCTGGTCTATACACTTTTCTTTAAATGCCCCTGTCTTCGTTTTGTGAACAGGTTTTTCAAATTATTCGCTTTTGCTGTCTTGCTTAAAATCAAAACTGAATATTGCAGTTCAAAAACTGTTTTACAGTACCTGTTTTACAGTAAATAAATTTCACTTCTGCCGTAAAGTGCTTTATTAATGATGCTATACTTTCGGAGGATAAATAATCCCGCTTCAGACTTTTTAACGAGGATACTTACAGAGGATGTAGTTATTAAACTTCGTTCTTAAGATTAATCTAGAGGTCTCTGCCATTAACATGGTAAATATGAACTATCAGCCCTTAGTCTAAGCTCTTGATGCTAAGCTTGCTGGTGCATGGCATAAGCATCATTGCAGGCTCGTAGCTCATCCTTAGCTACGTGATTGCAGTTTTACACGTTGAAGTTCCTCAATGTGTGTGTGTGTGTGTGGGGGGGGGGGGTGTATGGGACGACTGATGTTTCAAAAGATCAATATTTTACGGAGAGTAGTTTGAAAGCTTCAATTATACCCTCGAAAAATAGTTGAGTAATTAATTCCTCATTTCTTTGCAGATACATGTCTGCAGCTTGATATACACTAAAATAACTACGCCACAGTAACGTAGTATGCCACTGAAAAGACAAAATAATTTGGCGTAGCCTGTTCGTTGACATAGTGCTTTATCGTGTGGTAAGTTGTTTCTACATTTGAAGGGAAACAACGCTGCAACAATGGATGATGAGTTGGTTGAAGTGTACTGCAACAGTGCACCATCACATTACACATTGTTTACTTGGAGACAATGTTTCCACATATGATTCTGGTTTTACCCTAGTTGCTTTCGGAATTACCTCAAAGATATGCAAAAACACCTAAAAATCCCTAGATTAAGGGCGTATATTATTTCACGTATTTAATAACAAGAAATACCTATAGTACACCCTGCAAAAAATTCATACACGTAGAGGACCAGAAGCCAAAACATTATTTTTACACCTTTTCGCTTGTTTAGTATGGCGCTGTTTAGTTTTAAAATTGAGTGACTGTTTTCTAGTATTCCCAATTTTGTATAAAGCAAGCCATTAAGGTCGGCCGGGGTGGCCGAGTGGTTCTAGGCGTTACAGTCTGGATCCGAGCGACCGCTACGGTTGCAGGTTCGAATCCTGCCACGGGCATGGATGTGTGTGATGTCCTTAGGTTAGTTAGGTTTAAGTAGTTCTACGTTCTAGGGGACTGATGACCTCAGATGTTAATCCCCATAGTGCTCAGAGCGATTTGAACCACCAACCCATTAAGGTTATCGTTGTTAAATCTATTGTCCTTTTTTACAGCTTTAGGGACACTGAATAATATTTCTACCTCAGTATTTAAAGACTGAACTGCAAATAAAACTGAAATGACCACTTCGAGGTTGTCGTAAATAAAATTGCCATGATGATCTTTCAATCTTAGTACCTTATTCCAATAAATTTCATCTGGGAATTTTTTTATTTCTTCCTTGCCGTTAACCTCAAAGTGCTGGGCTTTGATGACAGCTTGATGTTTCCAGTCATTGTATGCTTTTTGCATGTTGCGTTTTCTCACAAAAAAATTAAAATGGCTAAACACACTATTTCACAGGCTGTTCCTTCGTATTTCGTGCTACTTGGCGATCTATATATTTCAATAAATCTAAAGGTTGCTCATCCAAGTCGAACAGCTGCTTTATCTGCAATATTATTGCCACAAAAAATTCCTGACGACTTCCATAAAATTTGTTCATTTCTTTTGTTGGGTTTTGAGTATGGTATTACAACAGCCTAATTTTAATTTCATATTACTTCACACAAATAAATGCCACGCTCAGCTGTCTGGTCGGAAACGGGGTTCCTTGTTCGCGCACATACGACGCTTTCCATGCAGGTAAGTGGCTGTTGTTTCGTATGCGTGTTTGTGAAGAGTAGGTGAGTGTAATTGGTACGTGTGTATTGTAGTGTTACGTTTGTGTTTTATGGTGATGAGAGTAGGGAGAGGGTAAAACCCGGTGCTAGAACTTGGATTACTCGGATAGCACCAATGGGGCCACCGAGTTGCATGTCATCATCTGACGGATGGCTGACCATCAAGAATCCTACCTGCCCTCACTTCATGAGACACTGCGGAGAGGCTTGGAATTTAGTCCAAGATGTTGATCAGGAACTCTACGCCACCACCTCTCCTCCACTTGCTCGCCAAATAGTGGCAGCGAAAATTTCTTTCACCTCGAGGTACTACTCTGAATAGTTTAGATTAGAAACTTCCTGGCAGATTAAAACTGTGTGCCAGGCCGAGACTCGAACTCGGGACCTTTGCCTTTTGCGGGCAAGTGCTCTACCTGCAAGGTTCGCAGGAGAGATTCTGTAAAATTTGGAAGGGAGGAGACGAGGTACTGGCAGAAGTAAAGCTGTGAGGACGGGGCGTGAGTCGTGCTTGGGTATCTCAGATGGTAGAGCACTTGCCCGCGATTGGCAGAGGTCCCGAGTCCGAGTCTCGGCCTGGCACACAGTTTTAATCTGCCAGGAAGTTTCATATCAGCGGACACTCCGCTGCAGAGTGAAAATCTCATTCTGGATTATAGATTAGAGTCAGTTTTCGTTCCATAGACCCAAAAAATGAGATGATTCTCGTGAGGGTGGAACATGTCAGTAAGTAAGACATAAAAAAATAAAACATTTGAATATGATACTTACTGCACTGATCATTTTCAGGAGATTGTTGATACAGGTGAATACAATACGGTAAACTGGAAGAGCTAATATTTACGTAATGAACACGCTGTCAGAATGGAATATTGTTATGCACTATTAATAAATTTATCATACACAAAATACCTCATCTTGAATGTTGTGACCAAGTGCTGTCAAATCTGAAATCTTTTTACTTAAGCTGGATTAACAGTCTCTGTTAAGATATTCATCTATAGAGTTGAAGGAGTTGCATATCAAAAAATCTTTCAAACTCTGTTTAAACCGTTCTTTATCTGAAACCAAGTTTTTAATGGTTACTGACATTTAATTGAAAATGTGTGTTTCTGAATATTGGACTCCTTTTTGGACCAAGGTAGCTGATTTTAGGTCTTTATGGAGATTGTTCTTATTCCTACTATTGATACTGTGTTTTGAGCTATTGGTTGGAAATGGAGATGTATTACTTGCAACAAATTTTCTTAAAAAAATAAATGTACTGAGAAGCAGTGGTTAGAATACAAAGTTCCTTGAACAGGTTTCTATACGATGTTCTTGTATTTACACCACAAGTGGTTCTTATCACACGCTTTTGCACCTTAAACACTTTTGCTCGGTTTGATGAGTTGCCCAAGAATATGATCCAGTAGGCCATAATAGGGTGAAAGTAAGCAAAGTATAAAAGATTTTTTATATTTATATCTCCTACATTGACATCATTCTCACTGCAAATACAGACTCGCTTAGGCGCTTAAACAATTCTGTGGTATTGTCTTCCCAACTGAATTTATTGTGGAGTTGTAATCCAAGAAATTTAACGCTGTCAACGTTTTCGAGCTCCATGTGTTCACATGTTAACACATGCTGTAAGGAAATCCTTTACAGGTTCTCAACTGCATATAGTTGGTCTTCTCAAATTTTAATGACAGTGAATTAGCTTTAAACCGCTTATTAATGTCAGTTGAAATATTTCTGGCTTAGTCAGCCATCATATTAGGCTCCAAGAAGCTGTTCCCCGAGCAGTGGAGATGCAAGGAGTGTATAGACTAAGAAATGTGGTGTGAGGTACCTGTGACAGATCTTAGATTCGGTACCATTCCAGTGAGAAAGACCGCCTGCATAACGCTACTGCTCTGTGATTGGCTGCTGTGTTCGGAGCAAGGGCGCGAAAACGTTAAAGTAAAGTTATTATTATTAGTTAAACTACTCATTGCAATGACTTCACTTTTTAATATAAATATCTCGCAATAGCTGACTATCAGACAGCCAATTTAGAATTATTAAAAACAATTTAAATGAAAAACAGAAGACTGACGAAATTACAGACGAAGCACTTCGGAAGCGTTCGGGTCACGCCTTTTCTGGTATGGCGCGCGAAGTGTTTCGGGCTGTTCGTCACTCTGGATTAGGCAGTCGAGATGTACAGTCATGTTGTCTGTGGCAGGATGTGTTTGCCAGTATTTAGTATTAAAAGATTCACTCCGGTAGTCATGAGGCACAGACACGTGCCACAAATAGTGTAAAGATACATTTTCGTAAACATTGTGTTTGATCATGTACTTTGCTGTATCAGAAGGTGTTGTATTAAGATCATGTAGTCTTCTCGTGTGGCTATATTAAAATACGCGAGTGGCATCCCAAAGAAGTGATACATTATTTCAGAACAGAACCTCGCTAAAAGTCAGTTTCAGCCTCGAGATACAGAACCTACGGCCTACGTGCTGTTTTCTGCGCTGGGGACATCAACTTGAAGACAGCAGGTTAGTGAACTATAACAGAACCTTCATATTCCGCACAGTGCAGTGGAAGCAACCAGGCGCCTCACGTGTACTGCGTGCACAGAACAAATGTGCTCAGTGACACGTCACCTGCAGTAATGCAGACGAGGTAAAGGAGGATGACGCCAACAATCAATTCACTTGCCGTACAGTGAAAATTTAAGCAACACCTATTTCTAAATCTGTTGTTGTTGTGGTCTTCAGTCCTGAGGCTGGTTTTGCTGCAGCTCTCCATGCTGCTCTATCCTGTGCAAACTTTTTCATCTCCCAGTAACAACTGCAGCCTACATCCTTCTGAATCTGCTTAGTGTATTCCTCTACGATTTTTACCCTCCACACTGCCATCCAGTACTAAATTGGTGATCCCTTGATGCCATAAAACATGTCCTACCAACCGATCCCTTCTTCTAGTCAAGTTGTGCCACAAACTTCTCTTCTCCCAGATCCTATTCAGTACCTCCTCATTAGTTATGTGATTTACCCATCTAATCTTCAGCATTCTTCTGTAGCACCACATCTCAAGAGGTTCTATTCTCTTCTTATCCAAACTATTTATCATCCATGTTTCACTTCCATACATGGCTTCACTCCATACAAATACTTTCAGAAACGACTTCCTGACACTTAAATCTATACTCGATGTTAACAAATTTCTCTTCTTCAGAAATGCCTTCTTTGAAATTGCCAGTCTACATTTTATATCCTCTCTACTTCGACCATCATCAGTTATTTTTCTCCCCAAGTAGCAAAACACGTTTACTACTTTAAGTGTCTCATTTCCTAATCTAATTCCCTGAGCATCACCCGGCTTGATTAGACTGCATTCCATTATCCTCGTTTTGGTTTTGTTGATGTTCATCTCATATCCTCCTTTCAAGACACTATCCATTCCGTTCAACTGCTCTTCCAAGTCCGTTGCTGTCTATGACAGAATTACAATGTCATCGGCGAAAATTTTTTATTTGTTCTCCATGGATTTTGATACCCACTCCAAATTTTTCTGTTGTTTCCTTTACTGCGTGCTCAATATACAGATTGAATAACATCGGGGAGAGGCTACAACCCTATCTCACTCCCTTCCGAATCACTGCTTCCCTTTCCTGTCTCTCGACTCTTATAACTGGCATCTGGTTTCTGTACAAATTGTAAATAGCCTTTCGCTCCGTGTATTTTACCCCAGCCACCTTCAGAATTTGAAAGAGAGTATTCCAGTCAACATTGTCAAAAGCTTTCTCTATGTATACAAATGCTAGAAACGTAGGTTTGCCTTTCCTTAATCTAGCTTCTAAGATAAGTCGTAGGGTCAGTATTGCCTCACGTGTTCCAACATTTCAACGGAATCCAAACTGCTCTTCCCCAAGGTCGGTTTCTACTAGTTTTTCCATTCGTCTGTAAAGAATTCGCGTTATTATTTTGCAGCCGTGACTTATTAAACTGATAGTTTGATAATTCTCGCATCTGTCAACACCTTCTTTCTTTGGGATTGGAATTATTATATTCTCCTTGAAGTCTGAGGGTATTTCGCCTGTCTCATATATCTTGCTCACCAGATGGTAGAGTTTTGTCAGGACTGGCTCTCCCAAGGCCGTCAGTAGTTCTAATGGAATGTTCTCTACGCCCGGGGCCTTGTTTCAGGTCTTTCAGTGCTCTGTCAAACTCTTCAGGCAGTATCGTATCTCCCATTTCATCTTCATCTACATGCTCTTCCATTTCTATAATATTGTCCTCAAGTACATCGCCCTTGTATAGACCCTCTATATACTCCTTACACCTTTCTACTTTCCCTTCTTTGGTTGGAACAGGGTTTCCATCTGAGCTCTTGATATTCATACAAGATGTTCACTTTTCTCCAAAGGTGTCTTTAATTTTCCTGTAGGCAGCATCTACTTACCCCTCGTGAGATAAGCCTCTACATCCTTACATTTGTCCTCTAGCCATCCCTGTTTAGCCATTTTGCACTTCCTGTCGATCTCATTTTTGAGACGTTTGTATTCCTTTCTGCCTGATTCATTTACTGCATTTTTTATTTTCTCCTTTCATCAATTAAATTCAATATTTCTACTGTTACCCAAGGATTTCTACTAGCCCTCGTCTTTTTACCTATTTTATCCTCTGCTGCCTTCACTACTTCATCCCTCAATCTGTTATCGAGTGCGAAGCAATGGCCTGTCAAGTTACATCAACTTGAGAGAAAATTGCTTCTGAGTAGTGTCAGTATTAGTGTTCACTTACCCACCCCCCTCTCCACACACACACAGTTAGGAAATACTACGTACCATATGCAGCAGCCACCAGAGTGGCCACTTGCTTGTGTTACACAACTCTGCTGCCGTTGATGATGATGTCCCCAGCTGTGACTTGCACACTACAGTCCCCTGCAGTCCAAGCCAGTTACGTATGTGGCGTGTCAAGGTGGTAGACGGTCCCCCGTCAAGGCGGTAGACGGTCTGGACAGCGCTGCTGGCGACTCACCTCCGAGCCGCAGCTCCGCGGACGCCTGCGCGCTGTCGTCGTCGCCCCTGGCGACGCACTGGTAGACGCCGCGGTGGGCGCGCGTCGCGGCGCCGACGTGCAGGACCAGCGGAGACAGGAGGCGCGCGCGGCCGCCGGCCAGCGCCTCCGCGTTGTGCAGCCACTCCACGCCGGCCACGGGGGAGCCCGACACCGAGCAGTTGAACGTCGCCGGCTCGCCGGAGTTCACCACCTGCCGGCACGCACACACACTCACTGCTTCGCCAGACATAAGGCAGAGCTTCACGAGGTGCGCGCTCTGGCGGAGGTACCACGATTTCAGTCGCCGGCCACGGGGGAGCCCGACACCGAGCAGTTGAACGTCGCCGGCTCGCCGGAGTTCACCACCTGCCGGCACGCACACACACTCACTGCTTCGCCAGACATAAGGCAGAGCTTCACGAGGTGCGCACTCTGGCGGAGGTACCACTATTTCAGTCGCGCGAGCCCTCCAGAGCTAACTGATCCAGATCGCTGGTCGATCATCAGCGATCGTCTTGTTATCTTTGGCGCGGCCCTGGGCATGAACATCTTTGCGTTTTCGGCTGGAGCGCGCGGGACGGCGAGAAGCAGTCGGGTTGGGGTGGCCGGTGGGACTGGTGGAGTTGTGGCTCGAGCGTAAGCACATGTCTGATGTCTGTTACGCTGGGGCTGTTTGCTAATCGTGAAACTCCTGCTGCAGTTATTGGTTGCCTGGAAGGCATTTCATATAAACTGTGCCAAGCCTCGCAGTAAGAGGGGAGTGCGGAGTTGGTGTTGGCCTAGATGTTTGTACAAATTGAGGTGCCTGCGTGAGAAGCACGGTCTACATCTACATCTACTTGACTACTCCGCAATTCACATTTAAGTGCTTGGCAGAGGGTTCATCGAACCACAATCATACTATCTCTCTACTATTCCACTCCCGAACAGCGAGCGGGAAAAACGAACACCTAAACCTTTCTGTTCGAGCTCTGATTTCTCTTATTTTATTTTGATGATCATTCCTACCTATGTAGGTTGGGCTCAACAAAATATTTACGCATTCGGAAGAGAAAGTTGGTGACTGAAATTTCGTAAAAAGGTCTCGCCGCGACGAAAAACGTCTATGCTGTAATGACTTCCATCCCAACTCGTGTATCATATCTGCCACACTCTCTCCCCTATAACGCGATAATACAAAACGAGCTGCCCTTTTTTGCACCCTTTCGATGTCCTCCGTCAATCCAACCTGGTAAGGATCCCACACCGCGCAACAATATTCTAACAGAGGACGAACGAGTGTAGTGTAAGCTGTCTCTTTAGTGGACTTGTTGCATCTTCTAAGTGTCCTGCCAATGAAACGCAACCTTTGGCTCGCCTTCCCGACAATATTATCTATGTGGTCCTTCCAACTGAAGTTGTTCGTAATTTTAACACCCAGGTACTTAGTTGAATTGACAGCCTTGAGAATTTTACTATTTATCGAGTAATCGAATGCCGACGTATTTCTTTTGGAACTCATGTGGATCATCTCACACTTTTCGTTATTTAGCGTCAACTGCCACCTGACACACCATACAGCAATCTTTTCTAAATCGCTTTGCAGCTGATACTGGTCTTCGGATGACCTTACTAGACGGTAAATTACAGCATCTTCTGCAAACAGTCTAAGAGAACTGCTCACATTGTCACCCAGGTCATTTATATAGATCAGGAACAGTAGAGGTCCCAGGACGCTTCCCTGGGGAACACCTGATATCACTTCAGTTTTACTCGATGATTGGCCGTCTATTACTACGAACTGCGACCTTCCTGACAGGAAATCACGAATCCAGTCGCACAACTGAGACGATACCCCATAGCTCCGCAGCTTGATTAGAAGTCGCTTGTGAGGAACGGTGTCAAAAGCTTTCCGGAAATCTAGAAATACGGAATCAACTTGAGATCCCCTGTCGATAGCGGCCATTAATTCGTGCACGGTGTGGGCCTGTTGGTTGCTTCGTCCTTCTGGCAGCCACCGCAAGCGGATGTTCGGCCGGAATGTATACAGTTTGTGATGAGCATAGTGTGAACAATTTCTCGTAGGATGTGCTCCCAGCCTGATTCTTAGCCTGTATTATTTGTGGGTGCCGACCTCTTGTCTGTAACTGCTTCAGGGTGTCCTATAAGATTTCACAGCAAAACTGTTTTTTTTTTGTGGCATTCTGTGTTTCTGGCTCAGCCTCCGACTAGGAAGTGGAAAGATTTGTGCCTCAGCTGAAAGGGGGCGGGGGGGAGTTCGATTGGACATCTTTTGGAATTCTTAATGCTGTAATTTAAACATATTAAAAATTGTTCTTTCAGAATAAGCGCCTGTTTCGTTGGTACACTGCAGTTCAATGTTAATGAGTATTTGTTATTCGTCAAGTGAAGTGTATTTAATGTCTTGCAGTTTTCTGGGACACACAGCTGTGTTATTGAACTCATTTTGAAGTGTTCTGTCGGGCGAATGACTGCTCCCCACTTCAGTGTATGCTTTTAAGTAGTATTGTAATGTTTTTTGGATATCTCTCTGTGGGGTGTATTAATTCTTTCTGTTCAATTACGGAGAATTGTTTAGTTTATCTGGTTATTGGCTCAATTCGCGCTTCACGCACTAAATCAGCTGATATTGAAATAGTTTTTTTATTCCTGTTTAATGTCAGACAGATTCAAATGTAACTTCATTTATGTTATTTCAAATAAATGTGTTGGACTGACCTTAATGAATTATATACAATCGAAGTAAGGGACCTAGTCCTTCATTAGTGCTCAACAGTGGCCTGTGGTTCGGGTTGTGAGCCCCGTGCTCGGACCTCTTACCACCGTGGGGAGTACATCGAATGCCCCATGAGAGTGTGTAACATATTTGTGGTTGTTGCTAGCCGAACATTGGGAAGCTCCTGTTGGTTCAGCTAAATCCCTTTCGAAGATAGGAAAACTGCAGACACAACAATATTGCCTTATAAGGTAGAGGCTGTGGAACATGCCAGCGAGGCGAGGCCACAGTCTAAAGGACAGAATGAGTTCTGAGTAATCTTGCGGGAAAAGATAGTAACTTCAAAAGTAAACTGATGTTTGTAAAAAATGAGAATCAAAAACATTTTAAATAAATAAAAATTGTAAATCTAATGACTAGCAGAGTCTAATTCCATTGCTGAAAGCTTCTTGGGTAAGATAATGACTAAGGTGACAAAAAAGGCCGGAGAAGGTCAGATGAAAGCAATGGTGTTCGTGGATAACTTGATGATTTGGGAAAACAGTGAGGAGGAGATTCAGGAAAGGCTAGAAGCATGGGAAGAGCCTATGAGACAGTATTGAATGAAATTTGGTTAAACAAATGAGAGATCCGGGTTGCAACCAGTAAGGATGTCAAAGCAACTAGTGGATTAAGGACTGAAGGTTAACAAATGCTTCAAATGGCTCTGAGCACTATGGGACTTAACTGCTGAGGTCATCAGTCCCCTAGAACTTAGAACTACTTAAACCTAGCTAACCTAAGGACATCACACACATCCATGCCTGAGGCAGGATTCGAACCTGCGACCGTAGCGATCGCACGGTTCCAGACTGCAGCGCCTAGAATAGCTCCGCCACCCCGGCCAGCGAAGGTTAACACTTGAAGAAGGTGGAAAGTATCAAGTATTTGGGAAGTGCTGTAACAGAAAATATAAGAAATGAGAAAGAGCTCGGTGTACGTGGAAGACAGGCAGAAGCATTCCTGCGAAGTGTTAGTGGCCTGGTTTGGAACAAAGACTCCTACAAAAAAGCAAAGAAGTAATATGCAGAAGTTAACTACATCCTAATACTCATCTGCGCACCTGAAACATGGGTAATGAAGACAAGAGATGTAAGCGGATTATAGGCATGTTCCTCTGAAGCAGGATAGGAGCAACAAGGAGAGATAGGATGAGGAATAAGACGGTAAGAGAAGTACTGAAAGAGGATCTATTGCAGGCACGATAGAAACATCAAGGCTAAGATGGTATGCAGTTAAAGAGAATGGACAACAATAGGATTCCCAAAACGACACATGAAATTGAGATGCGAAAGAGACGACCAAGAGGAAGGCCATGGGATAGATGGTTGAAAGGTGTGGAGGAGTGCGTTGAAAAAAGAGACGAGGGCTAGACCAGAGTGAACACTAAAGACGTTGGGGGGACAGGACTAGATGGTTAGGCTTACGTTCCAAACAAAAATAGCCTGGGGCTGGAAACTATTCACGTTGATGATGAGGGCTAAAAGAGGACTTAAAATGAAATTAGCTGTACGATGGAAAATCAGAAAATTTCGAGTATCACCACGAATTCATGAAGTTACACTTCTACAGTCCTGGTAACACTGAAAACCCTCGCGCCGTAGTACCGTATCTGCCGCTAGAACAGACAAAGGCACAGGGAACATCCCATGGATAACATGAAGATGGGCTGCACCTCCTCTAGCGAGTTGTTACGGTGCTGTTATGGGGGGATTTCAGTGTTTACTAGGACTGCAGACATGTAAGTGCAAAGAAATAAAAAATAATTATACAACTCCACTTTTCTAGGTGATAATTAAAAATTTACAACTACCACTGGTACGGAAGAGTGTTGTACCTCGGTACAAATTTCAGACTTTTACCTCTAGCCAGTTCTGTAATGGAAGTTTAATATATATTCTAATTTACTCCGTAAATGATAACATTCACTTCTTAAACGCTTCAATCTTTTTCTAAATTACAAACATTCCATTGTAAAAATTCGATTTTCCAGATGACAGGAAATGTTCCAAGCCACAACGTAGTCATCCACCTAGGAACAAATATTCGATTAAAACTTAGGAATGGCGCAGTTGAGAAAACCTTTTCACTATTTAATCAAGTGTCTGTTTTATTATAACTCTATTATACACCAACAGTCAGTAAATCAAAACAAATTAAGCAGCAGAATTACTTAAAACCAATTACTGGGTAAATGCATTCTGAAACAGAAACTAGTGGAAACAGATATAAGTTTCAATTTTCAAGACATACATAATTGTTAAGACATTAAAGAAAATCAGTTCATTTGTTAGTATCACATGTTCCGTGGTAAACGACCTTCTTCTGATTCAGTGTACAAGATGATGCCCCGATGACGAGGCATGGCTTTACTCACCACATGTTATATAAATACTTTCAAAACTACACTGACGGAACAAAATCGTAATACCAGAAAATAATTCTTGTAGAGTAATGATGTTTCAGAAATACCGGGTGATCAAAAAGTCAGTATAAATTTGAAAACTGAATAAATCACGGAATAATGTAGATAGAGAGGTACAAATTGACACAGATGCTTGGGATGACATGGGGTTTTATTACAACGAAAAAAAATACAAACATTCAAAAAATGTCCGACAGATGGAGCTTCATCTGATCAGATAGCAATAATGAGCATAACAAAGTAAGACAAAGCAAAGATGATGTTTTTTAAAGGAAATGCTCAATATGTCCACTATCATTCCTCAACAATAGCTGTAGTCGAGGAATAATGTTGTGAACAGCACTGTAAAGCATGTCCGGAGTTATGGTGAGGCATTGGCGTCGGATGTTGCCTTTCAGCATCCCTAGAGATGTCGGTCGATCACGATACACTTGCAACTTCAGGTAACCCCAAAGCCAATAATCGCACAGACTGTGGTCTGGGGACCTGGGAGGCCAAGCATGACGGAAGTGGTTGCTGAGCACACGATCATCACCAAACGAGGCGCGCAAGAGTTCTTTCACGCGTCTAGCAATATGGGGTGTTTTTTTGGTTCTAATAAAATCCCATGTCATTCCAAGCATGTGTGTCAACTTTTACATCTCTATCTACATTATTCTCTGGTTTATTAAGTTTTCAAATTTATACTGACTTTTTGATCATCCGGTAAATTTGTGTAGGTAACATATTTAAGTAATTCCTGCTGTAGTATGAAACTGCATCCCAGACCATAACTCCAGGTGTAGGTCCACTGTGTCTAGCATACAGATACAGTAGGTTGGTTGGAGGTCCTCAACTGACCTCCTCCTATCCAACACACGACCATCACTGGCACCGAGGCAGAACCAGCATTCATTGGGAAAGACAGCAGACCTGCTCCTTGCCCTGCAATGAGCTTTCGCTTGACACAACTGAACTCGCATATTGCTGTAGTTTGGCGTCAGTGGAATGCACGCTACAGGGCGACTGGTTCGGAGCTGTCCCCGAAGTAACTAGTGTGGAACAGTTTGCTGTGTCACCGTCAGGCCACCTGCTGTTCAGCATGCTGCTGGAAATGCGGTACGATTCTCCAGAGCCATCCATCCATTTCTCGTAACCTTCTTACATGACGTCGTTCAAACTCAGTGAAGTGTTGATAATGGCCTTTTTGTCACTGTAAAGTCATTCTTGACTAACATCAACTCATCACATCCAGTCTCACAAGTAACTAACGTTCGCGGCCATTACAGCGTGTAGCCGGCCGGTGTGGCAGTGCGGTTCTAGGCGCTTCAGTCTGGAACCGCGTGACAGCCACGGTCGCAGGTTCGAATCCTGCCTCGGGCATGGATGTGTGTGATCTCCTTAGGTTAGTTAGATTTAAGTAGTTCTAAGTTCTAGGGGACTGATGACCAGAGATGTTAAGTCCCATAGTGCTCAGAGGCATTACAGCGTGTATTTAAAGTAAACGTGATTTTCATCCTCAATGCGACGCTATTTGCGCTACTCTTAGGCGACTGGCGTGAAATTTGAGTAGACACCTTAAAAAGATGTAGAAACACGCCTACCAACTTCCGTTTATGTCACAAAACTCCTTGTTGGTGTTGTAATTTTTCCCATCAGTGTATATAGCATTTCACTCACTGTACTTAAACAAGTAACAATACAGTAGCTATTGGCACTACATTTTTGGTTGGTTAGTGCCTCCAAGTACGAGGGCTATTCGGAAAGTAAGGTCCGATCAGGCGCGAAATGGTAACTACAGTGAAAATCTGATGAAGCTTTGCAAATATGTGTTGAGCAGTGACTCTAGCATGCATGTCCATCGCGTCACGTCGCTCTTTTCAGTTATGACCCCACAGTGTGTACGTGAAGATGCCTAGAAAATAGTGTCTCCCGCGAAGTATGAGGATGTGCTGAAAGACTTCGCTGATGTCATACAGCCCACATAACATAACTGTCATACGTTTCCTTCTTCAAGACAATTCTCGGCTTCACTTCGCAGGGGCAATGGAGATGCTCCTGCAGCGCTTTTGATGGGAAGTGTTTCATCACCCACAATAAAGCACGTAATTGGCTCCCCCTCAGTTTCATCTATGCTCACATAAACCGCTGACTCTAAATATAGCATTTTGGCACAGAAAACGAGCTGCAGACCAGTGTAGAGAATTGGCGGAAAGCACAGGCGACTACCTTCTATGACGAAGGTACGGAACAGTTCGTACAAAGCTACGGCACATGTCTAAGTCGGAGCGTCGACTATGTAGAGACGTAGCTGGAATATCTACATGGTAAATAAAACATTTTAAATTTTCAAAGTGGTTTGCATTTCACAACCGATTGGGGCTTACTTTCCGAATAGCCCTCCTACATGTGGCAAGAGCGAGCCATTAATACATTTCCCCTGGGCTGCAGATAAGGTGCTGAATTGAGGGCTGACAGGCACAGGAAGACTTTTCGACACAGAAAAAAAAACAACCAGCACAGTGATGTGTGTCCACATTATAGAAATATCTGCACCAATACCCGTTATACCCTGATTTTACAGCTTTTAAACAAGTAGAACATGAAATACTTACAAATGCTAACAACAACAAGACAAATTGGTGAAAGTGCTTGTGATACTCTGTAATGCGCGTTATGGACAGAAGTACCAATCAAAATACAGCGAAGCGCCAAAGAAACTGATATAGGCATGCGTATTCAAATACAGAGATATGTAAATAGGAAGAATACGTCGCTGTAGTCGGCAACACCTGTATAAGACAACGAGCGTCTGGCGCAGTTGTTAGATCGGTTACTGCTGCTACAATAGCAGATTTAAGTGAGTTTGAACATAGTGTTATAATCGGTGCACGAGCAATGGGCCACAGCGTCTCTGAGGTAGCGATGCGACCAATTCACGAGTGTACAGGGAATATCAGAAATCCTGCAAAACATCAAATCTCCGACATCGCTGTAGCCGGATAAAGATCCAGCAAGAACGGGACCAACGATGACTGAAGAGAATCTTTCAAAGTGACGGAAATTGCTGCAGAATTCAATGCTGGACCATCAACAAGAATCAGCGTGCGAACATTTGAACCAAACATCATTTGATATGGGCTTTCGGAGCCGAAGGTCCACTCCTGTATCCTTGCTGACTGTTCGACACAAAGCTTTACGCATCGCTCGGGCCCATAAAAACCGAAATTGGACTGTTGATGAGTGGAAAGATGATGCCTGGTCGGACTAGTCTCGTTTCAGATTGTATCGAGCGGATGGACGTGTGCGGGTATGGAGACAACCTCATGAATTCGTAGACCCTGCATGTCAGCCGGGAATTGTTCACGCTGGTGGAGGCTCTGTAATGGTGTGAGGCGTGTGCAGTTGGAGTGGTATGGGAACCCTGATACGTCTAGATACGACTCTGATACGTGACACGTATGTAAGCAACCTGTCTGATCACTTACATTCCTTCACGTTCATTCTGAATTCTGTCTGTCTTGGACAATTCCAACAGGACAATGCGACACCCGACACGTCCGGAATTGCTACAGAGTGGCTCCAGGAACACTCTTCTGAGTTTGCCACCAAGCTTCCCAGAGATGATCATTATCGAGCATACCTAGGATGTCTTGCAATGTGCTATTGAGAAGAGATCTCCACCCCTCGTACTCTCGCGGATTTGTGGACAGCCCTGAAGGTTTCATCGTGTAAATTTCCTCCAGTATGACTTCAGACGGTAGTCGAGTCCATTCCACGTCATGTTGCGGCACTACTGCGTGTTCGCGAGGGCCCTACACGATATTAGGCAGATGTACAAGTTTCTTGGGCTCTTCAATTTATATCATACATTTCTAAGTACACTATCTTCTAGTCAGTGCTTCCCAGCCTTTCTTAGACCGTTGTTACCCCTCAGTGCAACTAGGTATTAGCTAGTACCTCCGCTAACCCACCCCCATCGCGTCTGTTCCCGCCCCCCTCCCTCACATTATCATCAACTTTAGCACCTACCTAAAGTGCACAATGAAAGATTTATCTTGGAGCACTATTATTTTTAAAATGATCAAATGATATTTGGTTTGTGTGTGGGTTTTTTTCTGTTAGTATGAATTATGGACGAATTCGTGGTGCATCGCAACTGTTCTCACTAGGAAAACTAACTATCCACAATGAGATGAGACATCTGCTACAAAACATACTTCCCCTGCATTACTCCTCTCCATTGCGGCACTTGCTTGATCTACTCACTGCAACCCAATTCAAAATCAACCAAGTTAAAATGTTTGCGCTATACTTACTGTTAATAAATCACTTGATTGTTGCAGTCCTTACTTCTAAATTGGCAAAAAGTGGAAAACTTCAGTCTGGTGATGCTTTGTGACTGACCGCAGTCGCTTATAATAATAATAATAATAATAATGATAATACTGTGTACAGTACTATGTAGTTACTGCTTTGTCGTGCTGTCAATTAATTCATTTATCTGTTTGGAAGGGAAGGAATTTCTGGACTACTGCAGGTAGTAACTACAACTTGGAGAAGGCATTTTCTTGAGATATTTAACATTTGTTACGTATATGTCTCACTTTTATTATCAGCGATGTAAGGGACAAAGAACAATATGTATGTGTAGTGGATGGACTATATGAGGAACCTGTGACTTCCAACGCATTAATGCTACCAATAGAGAAAAAAATGACTGTTAATACCTTACATAATCAGTATTAGAGTTTTACAAAATTGTGATAATTGTAGCGATCTTTTAAAAATAAGTTAGTTTCGTGACTGAAACAGAATCGAATCATTTAGTTTTCACCACTCAAAAAATTTCCTAGGGGTAATTAGCCCCAGATTGGGAACCATTGCTCTACGACAACACTGTCCCGTACTCATAGAAATGAGGGGCTGTGATAAATATGTTATTTTTGTTGTGAAAAGTAATACTATTTTTAAACTATATAATTCTAGAAATGATAACGGAATTTGATCGCTAATGGAAAGATTTTCAGGTCGTCACGAGAGGGAGGGAGAGGGCCTAGAAGTTGTGGCTGAGGGGGGCGTGGTGCTCAAGTCGCCATGAAGAGCGCGCGCGGATAGAGCAGCACTAATATCTGAACGGTGTGATAGCGAGAGGAAGAAGTTCCAGTAAATAAGGTTCTGTGACCGGTTGGACAATGGAAAACTCGAAAATACAGCGCAAGAGTAGTAGTTGTTTATGGTGCTTAGTAGGCCGTGTGAGCAGCGTGTCATCAAAAGGACATATATGTTTTTCGTGAGGCTATATGGGTTCCTCACAGTAGAGTCTAACTGCGACGGTGCTTCAAGCAAACGCCCATTAAAATTTTAACGAGGATTTAGCCTCAAACTCGAAACGATTAATTTGCCTATTAAGTGTCCAAAAGGCCAACTTTTCCAATGAGAGCAGATTTACTAGTGCAATTTCCAGCCAGCTGGAGTGGCCGAGCTGTTCTAGGAGCTACAGTCTGGAACCGCGCGAACGCTACGGTCGAAGGTTCGAATCCTGCCTCGGGCATGGTTGTGTGTGCTGTCCTTAGGTTTAAGTAGTTCTAAGTTCTAGGGGACTGAAACTTCCTGGCAGATTAAAACTGTGTGCCCGACCGAGACTCGAACTCGGGACCTTTGCCTTTCGCGGGCAAGTGCTCTACCAACTGAGCTACCGAAGCACGACTCACGTCCGGTACTCACAGCTTTACTTCTGCCAGTATCCGTCTCCTACCTTCCAAACTTTACAGGGGACCGATGACCTCAGAAGTTAAGTCCCATAGTGCTCAGAGCCATTTGAACCATTTTTTTTGCAATTTCCATTCATGTCATCAAAAAAGTGCAGTAGGTAAAATTAAAGTTTAGCTAGTAGTGTAAAATGTATTTGGTCATACTAAATTGTTCGTGCTTAAATGGTTCTCAAGATACAATTGCTCAATTTTTGTCCTTCATGATTTTTGAGCGGTTCCTTAAATTTTAAGGTAAACCTGAACAGTGTTAGGCACTGGATAAGTGAGAGAAAAATTTATTAAATGGAACGCTCAATCATGGTTAGTGAACCTGGAATAGGAACACTTGAATCGCAACGTCCAATGAAAGCATAATTGATACTACAATATCCTCTCATGTCATCAAAAATGCAGTAGTTAAAACTGAAATTTAATCAGCTGCGTAAAATGTATTTGGTAATGACTAAATCGTTCGTGCTTAAATAGCTCTCAAAATACAGTTACACAGTTTTTGGTCTTCATGATTGTTGAGCGTTTTCTTAAATTTTAAGTTAAAACTGAACGGTGTTAGGTACTGGATAATTGTGACTAAAAGAGAGTGAAAATTTTATTAAATGGAACGTTCAATCATGGATAGTGAATTTGGAATGTGAACGCTTGAATGCCAAAGCTCAGATGAGATAAATTTCGCGTAGTACAATAAGAAGCAAACTCACTGTCTTACTTGCCGTAATGTTATTCACTGGACGATTCCTCGAATTTTGCTGTTTTACTGAATCTCATTGCAGACAGTTATTTTAAGTTAATATAAGAGTAATATTAATCAATGAAAACAATCACTGAGATGGCCCAATAGTGCTGCTGCTGTTTTCATTCCGAAGTCTGGTTTGTCACTGTCCGTCATGCTAGTCTATTCCATTCAAAATCCCTTTATCTCTGTATAACTACTGCAATGCTCCTTCATTTGTACCAGCTTACGGTAAACAAGCCTAATAATATCACAGTTTGTATCCTCCTCCACACACAGTTGCATCGATGAGCCAAAATATTATGTCCACCTTTTGAATAGCGTGTTGTTCCACATTACAAACACGGTACGACAGATATTCAGCCTGGCATGGATTGTACAAGTCCTTGACAGGACTCCAGAAGTATGTCACACGAGGTACCTACGCACTGGTCATGCTGTTCCCGAAAATCATGGGATGATGATTTACGGGCACGCAGCTGGCGCACGATATGTTCTCCAATATGTAACATCATAGATTAAGGGTCGACCTGCGACAGAAATCGCACAACTTACGTACGGGCCGCTAGACGCCGCCGCGAGCGTAGGTTAGGCGCAAATTGAGAAGCGTATAGCACGTGTCACGTGACACGGCACCACAGCCCGACGCACAACGATTTTACAGAAACTATTCTCTGCAAATATATGATTTTTGCCTTACTTGTAGCGTTATATGTCAGCTTCGTGGCGAAGTGCCCATCACCTCGCTAACGATCATTCTTATTGTGATGTACACATTTTAGTAAGACACTACGCAAAACTCAAAAAGTTTGCAACGAAAATTAGGGGTCGCTTTGATTTTGCGTTTGGTGCATATTACGCCATAGGTTGCTGCATAAGAAATTTAGCTAACGTGCTGAATTTTTATTTAGACTTGGGAGGAGGTCTCTATCTGCCTCCGATCTCGAGAAAATTGATCCCATGTAACACGCTCACTTCCGATTTCACGCCAGCGAGAATGAAATACTCGCAACATCTCTCATATCTCCTAAACCGCTCGAGACATGGAAACGAAAGTTTGGCGAATGATAGCACACAAGGAGGAGAGAATTTTGCCAATTTTTAAACACACGGAACTTTATTATCTATGGCGATATACTTCCCTTTTTATTTATTTCACTCCAGTGACTAATTTTTTAAGAGTTATCGACAGCTAGCGAAACAAGAGCTTCCTAGTATGAAAATAAACATGAAATTTCTTCTTTTATGTTACTCCAAACCGACACTATGAGGTTTTACGTAAGCTATTGAGCTCTTTGATTGCCAGTTACTTGTTTAATGAGGCACTCCGTTTCGGAATTCTGTCTCAATAGCTGCTGTGAGATGAGTTTGGCAAATTACACTGTAACAAAGGAAGTGCAATTAAACCAGTCACCAAGAGAAATGTGGCCGTTACTCACAAACGGTGATGCTTCTTTGAATGAGAAAAGGTTAACAACTCACACAAAAATAGATTGCCAATTTTGTTGGAATTTTGGTGGAATCCCCGTAACCCGTGCTGTTTCCGGCCTGAGTGGCCGAGCGGTTCCAGGCGCTACAGTCGGGAGCCGCGCGACCGCTACAGTCGCAGGTTCGAATCCTGCCTCGGTCATGGATGAGTGTGCTCTCCTTAAGTTAGTTAGGTTTATGTAGTTCTAAGTTCTAGGGGACTGATGGCCTCAGAAGTTAAGTCCCTTAGTGCTCAGAGCCATTTGAACCATGGTATTTTTAACACTGAGCGTTTGGAATGGAAACTTACCAAAGAATTTTATTCCTTCTCATGATCTGAGCAGTATTAAAATAATGACGAGCGTTCCTCCAGGCGGAATGATACCCATGCCAGATACTGGTTACTCACCTAAGGCTTGCCAAACTGACAATGTGCGTTCGCGAATAAAATAGTTGTTATTGAGAAAAAGAAACAATTGATCTGTCGCACAACGCAATGGTCAGTGTATTGTCAGCAGCGAAGGATAATGCGCGCGACAGGAATGCACAAGCTATCCCTGTGTGCCTCGTGGGTTGGAGTTCGGAAAACTGTGTCATAAAAGTAGATCTGCCTTTGTCAGAAGCACATTTCAACATATTAGATATATCTAATCATAACACTCTTTTAGAATATTCCTACTTTCGTAGTAATACCGACCATTTTCTTCAGTTGTGTAACTTGTTGTATAATTAGTTCATTAATGCTGATAACGCCCATGCAACAATTGAAGTGCTTTTTGTCATCACGGCGAACCAATTGAAACTTTGTTATTTGTGACTACTTTTCAACTGTTTCTAGCTTGTAGTGGAAATGTGATGGCGGCATGCATGTAGTACAGTGTGTCGCATTGCATTATTACATCCATATCAGAGTAATCACAGTGAGACTTCTATACTTCAGATCTTGGAAGCTTTTTACCAGGAGCACAAAGGGATCACACCTGTGGAGATTACCCCTTTCTAAATTTTTGTAACAGATCGTACAGATACGCCAGCACACTAGGTAGCGAGAAGATAACCTTGTTTTACTTTCCTGCCTTGATTCATAACCACATGATTTTATAATATTCCTTGCTTCCTTATTCACTACCCTCTGTCCCTTCTTGCGATCTGAAAACCTCACGGAGGCATACGACGTAATACCAGCGGCCAATGGCTAATCAGTTACTGAAGTATGCATTTTTCTTGACAGAAGAAAAACAAAACAAAGCAAAACTATACAGATATAAATAACAGAAAAGTATAATGTACTAACGAAGTAAGCTGGAGCGTTTAAATGGCGAAAAACGAAACACTACACAAAGGCAATAAAATTTGGTACACAGTAAGCCAAAATTTATCGTATGAGCAATACTACCACTGCTCATATGCTCCGTGCCGATGTGAGCATACGGCTGGGCTACTTTTCCGCTCCCCGCCTCAAATTTCCCACGGTGCTAGCGAGGCACGGGCGACGCGAGAAACTGTGCCTCAACCACAACGCCGCGCGACCTGGCGCAGGCGCGTGTCGCGTCCCAGTCGCGTCGCGTCGCAATTTGCGCGGTCCCATTTGAACCTGCGATGTCACAAAAACGCGCGCTGCGCTGCGTCGCGCTGCACGCGCTATACACGTCTCAATTTGTGCCTAGTCTCGTGCTGTGTACGGGCCGCGAGTTGCCGCCACGAGCGCAACCGTATAGAAGAGCTGACGAAGTTCGGCCAGCTCTCATTTTGTTGGCATCTCATTTTTGCCTATTCTCTTATTTGCTTAGTTGCTCTGCTCTTATTCATTTATGGCTCATATTATTGTGCCCTATTTCAGCCATTCTGATTGTTTTGATTTTCTCCCAATTGAGAAGTGCTCATTTTGGCATTTCTCTTTTGCATATTTCTCATTTTGCTAATAATATGCTCCTTAGCTTTTTACAGTTAAATTGATTAACATAGTCTCATGTACTGTTTGTTCATTTCAGCTATTTCATACTTTGATGTTCTTTAAATACTGTAATAATTATCGGAAGAATTTCTTCCCTTATACTTGTGTAAAGTATTCTCGATGTGGGATTTGTTCTGTGACACAGGCGTAAGGTTTGAGCATTTCTTCCCTTAACCTTATGTAAAGGATTCTCGATGTAGGATTTGTTCTATGATACAGGTGTAAGGTTTTGAATATAAATTATATACGAAACTGTGCTTTAAAAGGAATTTATTTTTTCAGTTTGCACTACATCAGACAACAATATTGTGATATGAGGGAGAAATCTGAGGGGCAAATCCACGGAAATAGTCTTAAGTGATCCCCTTTAAAAATAAAAATTTGTGTGACACTGAAAGACGTGACACTGTAGGCACCGTATATAAAATTATACGTCACAAGTGGGTACAGATCAGGCGCATTTGCTGTCCAAGACATCAATGTGAGTTCACTATGATGCCCTTCAAACCACTGTAGCACGCTTCTGACCTTGCAACACGGACAGTTATCCCGCAGCGGAGTTGCCATCGCCGTAGGAGGAGACTTCAAGCATTAAGAGACGCAGGTGCTCCCCAGTATAATGTTCACGTACTTCACCACTATCATGTCCGCCCCGATAGCTGAGTGGTCAGCGTGACAGATTGCCGTCCTCCGGGGCCGGGTTCGATTCGCGCCTAGGTCGGCGATTTTCTCCGCTCAAGGCCTGGGTGTTGTGTTGTCTTCATCATCGTATCATCCCCATCCGGCGGGCAGGTCCCCCAATGTGGCGTCGAATGCAATAAGACCTGCACCAAGGCGGCCGGATCTGCCCCGTAATGGGCCTCCCGGCCAATGACGCGAAACGCTCATTTCATTTCCACAACTATCATGATGCCTTCGACTACCCTCAGAAATCCCAAGGGAGCCCAACTCAGTATACCCCATAGCATGACTCTTCCCTCACCGTCGTACCCATCTGTGACGTGGTGCATGTTTCGTGCAGCCATTCACGTGGATGACGGGGTGTGAGGACAAGAGAATGCGATTCATTCGACTAGCGGCACGTTTCTATCGATCCATGGTGAAAACTCAGTGATGCTGTGACCACTGCAGTCATATCTGACGATGTCGTTGAGTCAACACAGTAACACGTAGGGATCGTGTGATGTGGAGCTCCAGGTACAACGATGGCCTTTGAACGGTGGGCTCTGAAACACTTGTGCCTGCCACAGCATCGTCCTCTGTCGTCAGACCCGCCACAGATCGCTGCCTATCCTGGACTACGCAGTGGGGGATTCTCCAACCTCTACGTCTTGTGATGAGTCCTGGAACTCCGACACTATACGGCCTACTCGTTATTTCACTATCCTTCAGCCACCTTCCATAGGTGCTCGCAAAAGTAGTACGCCAACAGCCGACCAGCTTCGCTCTTTCAGAGATAATGCGCTCTTTGTGAAAACCGTCTATATCTGTGGATTTCCGCGTTTTCGGCGCGTATCTTCGCTGTGATGATTGTCCATTGGTCTCCCTTCCGCTTACATTCTACTGTTTCACATGCCCGCGACACCACAAGGAAGCATTCAGCCTCGCTGTGAACAGTGGTCATAATCTTTCGACTCATCAATGTACTTCCCTCCTTTACCAAATGAACTGAAAACCGCTGCATGGGATGAGCTGTGGCGAGATGGCGCCAGTGTTATTTTGTTCATGTATCGTTGAGATCGATTGTGGTTAAGCTAAGTTATCTTTGCTTTTCGCGTGTCTTATCTACTGGGTTGGTGGGCGAAGCGAGTTGGTTGTGAGCCTTTGATCGGTAGCCCTCGAGCTCTTGTGACTTTCGCGGGGAGACGGGTGTCAACGGCTGCTGAGCGAGCGCAATGACCGTAACACGTTGTGGTGTGAAATTGGTCGGGCGGTTTGATGACATGGGCTGCTTGGAGATATAAGTTCTGTGACTTCGCTGGGAACAAAATTTTAAGGGAAGCGGTGAAGCTGTGGAACCCGCTACCTCATATTGTGTACCTGACAGGGAGTAGGTGGTAATTGTTGTTGTTCACCGACGCACTCAGAGATTTTAAACTTTATTGTTATGGTTAGACTTTCATAGTCGTACCTTAAGACGGTGTGCAAGTTAAATGGTGGCCGTTATTAAAAATTTTCTCAGAAGTTTTGCTACTGCTTTGTGTCTCTTGCAGTCAAATGATTTTTTGTTGTCGTTTTTAAAGCCCGCACTCTATTAATACAGTTGTCCATGTGTGAGTGAGTCAAGGGTTCTGCCGAGTGTTTCTATGTTTCAGAGTTATTGGAATGTCTTTGTGATTCGGGCAGACACTTTTGATTGTGCCAGCGCCTTGGCTGGAAGTGAAATGTCATCCGAGGTCTAGGCCTGGCAGTGTTTAAGAACGTGGCCGCTACCAGATTCGTTCCTATATCGTCTTCAAAAGTTTTAGTATTTATCTTCCTTCCGTCATGGCGGATTAAGCCGGTAACCTGTTGTATATGAACTTGTTTTATTAAACATTAGGGTCTGGCAACTGGGTAATCCTTAAGCTGCATAGCATCTGCTGAGTTCCTTGTGCAGACTTTTCTAGTAACTTTTTATTAACATGTCTGAGCACGTGAATATTTGTCTTTTAAAGATCAGTGTTCCTGTCGAACCTTTTTTATTTAAGTGGTTCTATCACGTTATGTAATGGCATCTTAATATGGCACTAGTGTTCAGGTGTTATTAATTTACCCTTTACCTGTGATTGTTTTCATTATATCTATCTTAAGTGAAGTCCTATACGAGAGTTTGAAGTTTTCAAGTTTGTAGTAACCCTATTTTCTTAATTCTGAATTGTTTGTTAGAGTACTGAGTACGTTTAGTTCTAACAGTAATTGTCAGTTTTTTTAAAAAAGGGTAATGCCAGTAAACTGTCTTAATTATAAATTGTGACTACCAACTATGATTCCCGCTTCCTCTGTTATGGTATTTAAGATATAGTGTGTAAGTGTGGTACGATTAAGGAATCACGTATCACGGTAAATAACGTTTTCGAACGCCTATCCAAACTTTTCTCTGACTAAAGTCACAAGAAATAGCTTAGTACGCATGCTCTGTACGTATTACTGCAAAAAATAGTATTTGCACGACAGGTGCAGACAATGAAAAACCGACACGGCACGCAGAATATTTGCTTTCATTAGCGGGGAACTGTACAGCTTGTGGAGACACTGCTACAGTTCATTGTGTGTATCTACCTCCAGGATTCATTTTACTGGCATGTCTCTACGAAAGAAAGTGGGGAATATACATTTTATCGTGCAACTGTATTCGTAACATTTCATAAATTTGTCACTTCTTCTGCTAACAACGCAACGCGCTCTGAAGTTTGGATGTGTAACATCAATTCCATTTTGTTCTCTTTTTTTTCGCCAAAGAGTTGCGGAAGGATACCATAAATAAGTAAAAAGGTTTCACGTGTGTGTGTGAAGAGCTCGTATTTGTTTCGCGAGAGAAAAATGTAGTTCCTGCAGGCAGGCGCACCTATCTGCTCTTCGGCAAAGTTATGTCGCCCGAGAGCTCCATGAATATGGATGAGCCTGACGCGGTTCTCTTCACCTCATCGTGCTGTCGTTTGGCAGTACTGCTGCCTTTGCGTCACAAATAATTACTTAGGATTTTAAAAATTGAAATTGCGATCTCTGACGGGAAGTGCAGTCGGTGCAATGTGAATTCATCTGGCCACTGCAGTGCCATGGAGCAGAGGTTGTCCCTCTTTAAACACAGTTGCAAGTATGGGACTCCCGAGATGAAAAACTTTTTTTTTTGCTTTCACTTATTTTTATCTTTCAGGCACCACGAGCAACGAACATTAGCTGAAGCTATCTGTGAGTTCATACCTACAGTATTCAGTATTAACGAATGTGCCTTTACAGCCATCTTAAGAGTTGAAAATACGGCAGTGTGTGCCTACAGTTCAGAAAAATCGCAATGGCCAAGCGGTATTCTGCTACATATGCTTAGACTTCTCATGTGACACAGTGTAGGTGATTTCGTGTCAGTGAAGACGGTACGCAGACGAGGATAACACAAAACCCAGTTCCCGAGCTGCCTGGAGGCATGATGCAGTGGTGCCACAACAGATGGAGTCAAGAGGCGTTGTGTTTCTTCTGCTGTCTGGGTGCTATATGGTGTAAGTCCTTACAGGCAGATGAATGTTAACGTACAAGACATAGTGGATATAGAGAATGTCCCTTCTAATACAGTTTTTTTTTTTGGTCATCAGTCTACTGACTGGTTTGATGCGGCCCGCCACGAATTTCTTTCCTGTGCTAACCTCTTCATCTCAGAGTAGCACTTGCAACCTACGTCCTCAATTATTTGCTTGACGTATTCCAATCTCTGTTTTCCTCTACAGTTTTTGCCCTCTACAGCTCCCTCTAGTACCATGCAAGTCATTCCCTCATGTCTTAGCAGATGTCCTATCATCTTGTCCCTTCTCCTTATCAGTGTTTTCCACATACACAGTACTGACCATTAAAATTGCTACACCACGAAGATGATGTGCTACAGACGCTAAATATTACAGACAGGAAGAAGATGTTATGATATGCAAATGATAAGCTTTTCAGAGCATTCACACAAGGTTGGCGCCGGTGGCGACACCTACAACGTGCTGACATGAGGAAAGTTTCCAATCGATTTCTCATACACAAACAGCAGTTGACTGGCATTGCCTGGTGAAACGTTGTTGTGATGCCTCGTGTAAGGAGGAGAAATGCGTACCATCACGTTGCCGACTTTGATAAAGGTCGGATTGTAGCCTATCGCGATTGCGGTTTATCGTATCGCGACTTTGCTGCTCGCGTTCGTTGAGATACAATGACTGTTAGCAGAATCGGTGTGTTCAGGAGGGTAATACGGAAAGCCGTGATGGATCCCAACGGCCTCGTATCACTAGCAGTCGAGATAACAGGCATCTTATCCGCATGGCTGTAACGGATTGTGCAGCCACGTCTCGATCCCAGAGTCAACAGATGGGAACGTTTGCAAGACAACACCCATCTGCACGAACAGTTCGACGACTTTTGCAGCAGCGTGGACTATCAGCTCGGAGACCATGGTTGCCGTTGGTTACCCTTGACGCTGCATCACAGACAGTAGCGCCTGTGATGGTGTATTCAAAGACGAAACTGGATGCGCGAATAGCAAAACGTCATTTTTTCGGATGAATCCAGGTTCTGTTTACAGCATCATGCTGGTCGCATCCGTGTTTGGCTACATTGCGGTGAGCGCACATTGGAAGCGAGTATTTGTCATCGCCACACTGGCGTATCACTCGGCGTGATGGTATGGGGTGCCACTGGTTACACGTCTCGGTCACCTCTTGTTCGCATTGACGACACGTTGAACAGTGGACGTTACATTTCAGATGTGTTACGACTCGCGGCTCTATCCTTCATTCGATCCCTGCGAAACCCTATATTTCAGCAGGATAATGCACGACCGCATGTTGCAGGTCTTGAAAGGGCCTTTCTGGATATAGAAAATGTTGGGCTTCTGTCCTGGCCTGCACATTCTCCAGATCTCTCACGAATTGAAAACGTCTGGTCAATGATGGCCGAGCAATTGGTTCGTCACAATACGCCAGTCACTACTCTTGATGAACTGTGGTATCGTGTTGAAGGTGCATGGGCAGCTGTACTTGTACACGGCATCCAAGCTCTGTTTTACTCAATTCCCAGGCGTATCAAGGCCGTTGTTACGGCCAGAGGTGGTTGTTCTGGGTACTGATTTCTCAAGATCTATGCACCCGAATTGCGTGAAAATGTAATCAAATGTCAGTTCTAGTATAATATATTTGTCCAATGAATAACCGTTTATCATCTGCACTTCTTATTGGTGTAGCAATTTTAATGGCCAGTAGTGTAGTTCAGTCTGAAACAATCGTAACTGCTTCTGTACCTGTGTCATGTAAATGAAATACCCTTTATTTTAGTGTTGCAGGCCTATTTTTTTGCTGCATATATTGACTGAGCCTGCCATAATATGGCAGCTGGACCACGTTGACAACGCAACAGTCGGTTCCGGTCGCCTTGTCTTTCAGTTGTAGCACATTTCTCGGATACTTCCGTGAAAAATGTCAATACCTTAACGAAAGCTAAGTCACTGCACTCCCGTTTACAAGAGCTTTAGAATGTTTTTCAAGAAGTATATCACTCTATTTGTAACCCCTCGTCACCAGTTTTGTAATGGCCTCGTCGCCACTGCTGTGGAGGACGAGTTGCCACAATTGTTACCTTTGGCCGAGTCTGTGAATTCGGAAAACGGCTTCTGGTGCAGTACACCGCTAAGACAATTTCTCCCTCTCCCGGGGTCAGGTAACAGCATAGGAGAACGAAGGTTTTACAACACTGCAACAGTTTAGTGACATAATCACACAAAGGAGTTAAAAGGTATATTTATCTTTGTGTCTTGTTGAATAATGAAGTCTGCAACATGTCTACATCTACATGGATACGCTGCAAATCACATTCAAGTGCCTGGCAGAGGGTTCATCGAACCAGCTTCACAATTCTTTGTTATTACAGTGTCGTATAGCTCGCGGAAAGAATGAACACCTATCCAGCCCAAATACTGTATCATTTCTATGACACTCACTCCCATGTTTCGCGATAGTACAAAACGTGCTGCCTTTGAACTTTTTCGATATACTCCGTCAGTCCTATCTGGTAAGGATCCCACACCGCGCAGCGGTATTCTATAAGAGGACGGACAAGCGTAGTGTAGGCAGTCTACTTAGTAGATCTGTTGCATTTTCTAAGTGTCCTGCCAATGAAACGCGGTCTTTGGTTAGCCTTCCCCAAAACATTTTCTAGGTGTTCCTTCCAATTTAAGTTTTTCGTAACTGTAATACCTAGGTATTTAGTTGAACTTACGACTTTTAGATTAGACTGATTTATCGTGTAACCGAAGTTTAACGAGTTCCTTTTAGCACTTATGTGGATGACCTCACGCTTTTCGTTATTTATGGTCAACTGCCACTTTTCGCATCATTCTGATATCTTTTCTAAATCGTTTTGCAGTTTGTTTTGACTTTCTGATGACTTTATTAGTCTATATTTTAACTAAAGTTCAGTCTTGATCACAACACTTATGTCTCAGTAACATAGGTGACCGGTTTCGGTTTTATATAACCATCTTCAGACCCATGACTTTCTTGGAGGATGGTAGGCGGAGCTCTCTTCAGCTGCTACGAAGTCAACTTATCAGTTGACGTCTGGTGGAGTACACCTCTAAGACAATTTCTCCCTTCCACTATTACACAGGTGTGCCCCAGGGTCAGGTAACAAGATAGGAGAACGAAAGGTCTACAACACTCCAACAAATTATTAACAAAGACACACAAATGAGTTAAAACGTTTACTTATCTTTGCGACTAGTTGAATAATGAAGTCTGCAACAAGTCTACATCTACATGGATCCTCTGCAAATCACATTCAAGTGCCTAGCAGAGGGTTCATCGAACCAGTTTCACAATTCTTTGTTATTCCAATGTCGTAAAGCGCGCGGAAAGAATGAACACCTAGACTGAACTTTAGTTAAAATATAATAATCTATTGATCGCTGTATTCCAAAAATGTTTACCAAAATTGTATTTTGTTAGTCGATAAACGACAGCGTCATCTGCAAACAATCGAAGATGGCTGCTCAGATTGCCTCCATAATCATTTATATAGATAATGAAGAGCAAAGGGCGTATAACACTACCTCGGGGAATGCCAGAAATCACTTTTGTTTTACTCGATGACTTTCCGTCAATTACTACGAACTGTGACCTCTCTGACAGGTAATCACAAATCCAATCACATACTGAGACGATATTCCATAAGCACACAAATTCACTGCGAGCTGCTTGTGTGCTACAGTGTCAAAAGCCTTCCGGGAATCCAGAAATTCGGAATCGATCTGAAAACCCTTGTCAATAGCACTCAACACTTCATGTGAATAAAGAGTTAGCTGTGTTTCACAGGAAAGATGTTTCCTAAACCCTTGTTGACTGTGTGTCAATAGACAGTTTTCTTCGAGGTAATTCACTATGTTCCAACACTATGTATGTTCTAAAATCCTGCTGCATATCGACGTTAACGAAATGGGCCTGTAATTTATTACTCCCACTACCTTTCTTGAATATTGGTGTGACCTGTGCAGTATTACACGACATATAATATAACAGTGAAAAGGCCCCAATGGCTAAGTGGAAAAAATCACAGGTGGACTTCACAATACATAGCAAATGAAATTTACAACTGGCTGTTCACATCTAAGAGTTTACTAAACGACGTTCCCTATCTAAGTCAGCCCTGGACGGATCTATAATCAAGTGGGCGAGAGCTGCTCTTCTATCTTCCAAGAAGGCTTCTGTCCGTTTTCGTCCGTTCGTTGGCAGGGGCGAAGTCGATGTCTTCATCCTCAGCGCCGCCAGTGGCGATGCTGGAAATCGCGCAAGGCGCGAGTCTCTATGGCACGAGCCCCTCTGCTTTACATCATTTGCTAAAACCTCTTTTAACTAACTTATCACGTTGACTAAATTAAAGGCGTGTTACGTCTTATGCCACTTTCTCTGTATAGTTCTCTTACTGCCCTCCGCCCTTTCTGCTGTGTTGCATCTACTTAATTAGGCAGGATTCAGGTCAGACAAGCCATTACACCCATTTTCCTGCCACCGAAGAAGGTGACGGAGATGCTGCATCCAGCAAAAGGGAGTCTTGTAGGGAGGCAGCCTACTCACGCCGTATAAAATTCACAGCAGTCTTTCCATTCTGTGCCACCAGTCCGCTATAACTAGCTCTGAAGTCATAAATGTTGCGCAATACTTTAAAAATTAAGTAAATAACCTGAAACGTTTTCTGGCATGTCAGGAGTAATACTAAATCAGTATGTATTGAATATCAGTGCAATAGCTTTAACCATTTTCGAGATTTGGACGTTTTGCTGTAAAAATCATTGGCGCAACAGAAAAGAGCTAGAAACTTAAAAATTTATATTTAGATTCCTTTTTCATAATAATTTAGTAGAAACAGTATTCTGGATCTCACAAATTAAAATTATCATGGTGTGGGGAGCGATCTCCTACACTGGCCGTACACCTCTGGTTATCGTCGAGGGGACACTGAATAGTGCACGGTACATCCAAACCGTCATCGAACCCATCGTTCTACCATTACTAGACCGGCAAGGCAACTTGCTGTTCCAACAGGACAATGCACGTCCGCATGTATCCCATGTCACCCAACGTGCTCTAGAAGGTGTAAGTCAACTACCCTGGCCAGCAAGATCTCCGGATCTGTCCCCCATTGAGCATGTTTGGGACTGGATGAAGCGTCGTCTCACGCGGTCTGCACGTGCAGCACGAACGCTGGTCCAACTGAGGCGCCAGGTGGAAATGGCATGGCAAGCCGTTGCACAGGACTACATGCAGCATCTCTACGATCGCCTCCATGGGAGAATAGCAGCCTGCATTGCTGCGAAAGGTGGATATACACTGTACTAGTGCCGACATTGTGCATGCTCTGTTGCCTGTGTCTATGTGCCTGTGGTTCTGTCAGTGTGATCATGTGATGTATCTGACCCCAGGAATGTGTCAATAAAGTTTCCCCTTCCTGGGACAATGAATTCACGGTGTTCTTATTTCAATTTCCAGGAGTGTATAAGAACGCTGCGCGTGAAAGAAAGGCCCCAGTTCTCTCCAGACGCTGATTAGCGCACCACCTGTGCCGGGAAATGCATCTTTTCTACATTACATTCATTAACAATTATTTCCATACGCCGCCCCACAGTCTCAGTCTCATCATTAGCGTCATTTAACTCTAGAGTGAAGATTCGTTCTGGAAACAACCCCTCAGGCTGAAACCAAGCCATTTCTCCGCAATATTATTTCCTTCAATGATGCTAGTTTTGAAACGTGTGCAGAAGAACTTATGTGGTGTTAGGAAGGTAGAGGAGAGGTAGGAAGGTAGAGTGGAGCTGAGATTGTGGATTGTGAATTGCACTTGGTCAGGGCAGAGCCCGCAAGAGGGAAGAAGTCGAGATAGAGTCGTGGTCCGGCACACACTTTTAATCAGCCAGGAGGTTTCTTAACATTCTTTGCTAATGTAGCAGCTGTTGAACTGGTTAGCCCATACGTACGTTGTCAGACTGTTTTCTAGAAGACTGACGCTACATTAAATATGTAGATTTGTACATACCTATATTTACATATATACTGCGCAAGCCACCATGTGGTTCATGGCCGCTACTAGTCACTTTCTTTTCCGTTCAGCTCAGAAATAGAGCCAGGCAAAATCGGCGGTCTGTGTACCTCCACATGAGCCGTAATTTCTTTTATCTTATCTTGGCGGTTTAGTGTTGTTCTGCAATGAGCTTCAAACGCCGATTCTCTAAATTTTCTAAATAACGTTCCGCGAAAGGAACGTCGTCTTCCTTTCAGGGATTCCCATTTTAGTTCACGAGGCATCTCTGTAACAACCGAATCTACGGCTAACAAATCTAACACCGCGCTTCTCAGTTGCTTCGATGTCGTCCTTTACTCTGACGTGGTTGAGATCTCAGACAGTCCAGTAGTTCTACACGCTGTTTTAAATACAGACTCTCAATAATCGGTTGCACTAGCGTTCTACACGCTGTCTTAAATACGGACAAACACACCTTCCTAAGATTCTCCCAGTAAATCGAAGTCGACCACTCACGCTCCCTGCAACTGTGCTCTTTCCTTTGATTTTATCCATACTGGATGAGAGGTCGTCGTTGTGAATGTCAATGTTAAAAAATATGTCGGCTCAACCAGTTGTTTATAGTGTAAAACACTAAGATTGACGCGTTTCGGAAGTCATGCTTCCATTATCAGAATAATAAAAAGTGAAAAAACCTGTTAAAACTCGCTAAAATGAAACATGCATTGATAATACAATTAAAACATCGTGGCTACTTCCCTTGTTGCAGCCGTGTCTTCCAAGGTGCATCTCCACATAGTCGTCAAACAGTGTCGTGTTTGGCTACGTGGTGCGTGGTATCAACGAAGACGCACGGGCGGTTTACGACGATAGAAGAGAGAGCCATGTGGTTAGATGTTGAACACCATAGGCGACACCATTTTAAAGTTTTTTTTATATTTTGACGAGTATGTGGAGATGCACCTTGGAAGACACGGCTGCAACAAGGGAAGTAGCCACGATGTTTTAATTTCATTATCAACTTCATTGTGCCTGGTGCATGTTTCATTTTAGCGAGTTTTAACAGGTTTTTTTACTTTTTATTATTCTGATGATGGAAGCTTGACTTCCGAAACGCGACAATCTTAGTGTTTTACACTATAAACAAGGGGTTGAGCCGACATATTTTTTAACATTGTGCTCTTTCCATTTCGTTTCGCTTCACGTTACGCATATATATAGAATTTACGTGACTCAGTGAAGCAGCACATTACTAATACTGTATTGGAACATTACGGGACTGTTTTTCGTACTGCATTAACTTACTTTTTCTACATTTGGAGCTGGCTGAAGTTTTGTCTAGTCATCTTGTATCCTCCTGCAGCCACTATATATATAGAATTTACGTGACTCAGTGAAGCATCACATTACTAATACTGTATTGGAACATTACGGGACTCTTTTTCGTACTGCATTAACTTACTTTTTCTACATTTGGAGCTGGCTGAAGTTTTGTCTAGTCATCTTGTATCCTCCTGCAGCCACTCAACGACGACACCTTGCTGTACACTACATCGCTATCAGAAAACGACCACAGACTGTTGCTCACGCTGTCTGTCAGATCACGTATAAAGAGGATAAGAGTGGTCCTATCACATTTCCACGAGGCACTCTTCACAATAGCTTTGTCTCTCATTAACACTCACCGTGGTGGACAACACATTGGATTCTATTACATTAGAAGTCTTTGTGCCACTCACATACATCACATGAGGGGTGGGTGTACGAGTGTTTATCTATTATAACAGTATATTCGAATACCCTTAGAAAGAGTGTTGGATACCTACCTATGTGCAAAATTATGTTTATGTTTATTAAAGAATAAATTATTCTTGTATTATCAGACGCGCATGGGATGCAGGTAAGTACTGGTAGTAATCAAAATGTGACCTAGTTCCTCCGCATAGTGGCTAGTACGTTGATAAATTTAGTTAATATGGAGTCAGCTGGTAGTAATTAGAAAATTAGCTGGAAAGATTTATGTAAAAAAATCTGTTCATTTTAGTTTCATCATCGTGGAGCGAAACATATAGATGTTAAAAAAATTCTATAGTTTGAAAGGTGCTATTGCGGACAAAACACGAAAGAAATGGACAGGAAACATTGGCTCCAAGCTGCATACCTTGAAACCTAAGAGCACTTTTCTATCTTCGACATTGTGAAACACATCTCGTCTAGCATACAAGTGCTCATTGATCTGAAGGTATGACCATTTTAACCCATGTTTACTGGACTTTTTTCTTGTTTTGATCCGTTGCAGCATCTCTCAAAATACTGAAAGCAGAGAGCATACAATAGAAGACATGTTTTCACAGTATCGCTGAAAAAACGAGTCCTCATAGCTCTTGAGGTATGCATTTTAGAGCCCATGTTTACCAGACATTCTTGTCTTGTGTCGCTTCGTACTGTCGTTGTTGTTGTGGTCTTCAGTCCTGAGACTGTTTTGTTGCAGCTCTCCATCCTACTCCAAACTGTGCAAGGTTCTTCATCTCCCTGTACTTACATCCTTCTTAATCTGCTTAGTGTATTCATCTCTTGGTCTCCCTCTACGATTTTTACCCACCACTCTGCCCTCCAATGCTAAATTTGTGATCCCTTGATACCTCAGAACATGTCCTACCAACCGGTCCCTTCTTCTAGTCAAGTTGTGCCACAAACGTCTCTTCTCTCCAATCCTATTCAATACTTCCTCATTAGTTACGTGTTCTACCCATCTAATCTTCAGCATTGTTCTGTAGCACCACAGTTCATAAGCTTCTAGTCTCTTCTTGTCCACACTATTTATCGTCCATGTTTCACTTTCATACATGGCCAAATTCCATACAAATACTTTCAGAAATGACTTCCTGACACTTAAATATATACTCGATGTTAACAAATTTCTCTTCTTCAGAAACGCTTTCCTTGCCATTGCCAGTCTGCATTTTATATCTTCTATACTTCGACCATCATCAGTTATTATGCTCCCCAAGTAACAAAACTCCTTTACTACTTTAAGTGTCTCATTTCCTAATCTAATTCCTTCAGCATCACCCGTCTTAATTCGACTACATTCCATTATCCTCGTTTTGCTTTTGTTGGTGTTCATCTTATACCCTCCTTTCATGACACTGTCCATTCCGTTCAACTGCTCTTCCAAGTCCTTTGCTGTCTCTGACAGAATTCCAATGTCATCGGCGAACCTCAACCTTTTTATTTCTTCTCCATGGATTTTAATACCTACTCCGAATTTTTCTTTTGTTTTCTTTACTGCTTGCTCAATATACAGATTGAATAACATCTGGGACAGGTTACAACCCTGTCTCACTCCCTTCCTAACCGCTGCTTCCCTTTCATGCCCCTAGACTCTTATAACTGCCACCTGGCTTCTGTACAAATTGTAAATAGCGTTTCGCTCCATGTATTTTACCCCTGCCATCTTTAGAATTTGAAAGAGAGTATTCCAGTCAACATTGTCAAAAGCTTTCTCTAAGTCTACAAGTGCTAGAAACGTAGGTTTGCCTTTCTTTAATCTATTTTCTAAGATAAGTCGTAGGGTCAGTATTGCCTCACGTGTTCCAACGTTTCTGCGGAATCCAAACTGATCTTCCCCGAGGTCGGCTGCTACCAGTTTTTCCATTCGTCCGTAAACAATTCGCGTTAGAATTTTGCAGCCGTGACTTATTAAACTGATAGTTCGATGATTTTCACATCTGTCAACACCTGCTTTCTTTGGGATTGGAATTATTATACTCTTCTTCAAGTCTGAGGGTATTTCACCTGTCTCATACTGTCTCGTACTGTCACCTCTCAAAATATGGAACACTTTCTTAAAATATTTTTCTTTCCTATTCCAAACCTCACTTATGAAAATATTATATTATTCATTCAGTTTTCCATTCCAAATTCATAATGCTTCTTTAAGAAAACACAGTTAAAAAGAATTGGAAGTAGGTCACTACCTTGCTGCATACGTGTATTTATTTCGAAGGTATTTCTCCCATAAATATGACTTTAAATAGTGTCTGCAAGTGTTTCACCAATTAGATTCGATAATTTCGACTTTACACCAAATTGGCGGATTAATGTATCTGTAGTTTGTCTCTCAACGGAATCAAAGATCTTTCTGAAATCAACAAAGACCATTACAATATCTTTTGAATTTAGTAATTTGTGTCGAATGGTTTCCTTCAGATTAATGATTTGTTCACAGCTTAATCTGCCCTTCTTTAAACAACCTTGATATTCCCCTAAACGACAGTCCAGTAGTGTTTCTACTATGTTTTAGTAAAATCTTGGAAACTATTTTATATGCAACTGATAGCAAAGAAATTCCTCTTTAGCTGTTAACATAATGTTTATTGTCTTTATTATGCACTGGATGTATCAAGGCTACCATGCACTGTGCTAGGATGTTTTATGCTTTCCAGATTTCCTCAAAGATTAATTTTAGCTCATTTTTTATTTTTGGTAAAGACCATTTCAAAAGTTCTGCTGCAATACTCGTGGATATTCTGCACTAGTTTTCTTGTTCTTTAAGGCTTTAATTACCATACCTCTTCAATTCTTTTGATCGTCGGAGGTAAATCCTCTTCTTGGTTTTCATAAGTATTTTTTTGAATTTCGGCTTATGACTTTGTTCTGAAGGAAATATTTTGTAAGTATTTCGCAGTTTTCAACATTGCTGAAGCCGTCTGCTTTTTCGTTTAAGAAACGCGCACTTGTGGTTTCATATATCTTCAGCATGTCCTTAAATGTTCGATAAAAATCACGAGTATTATTTGTGAAATGTTTTCCTCAATTGCTGCAACATTCCTCCATTCAAAATCTCTTTTATTTCTTGTAATTATCTTTGCTATCCTTTTATTTACTGTTTAAATTTATGTTTCTTGAAAAATAACACTATTTCGTCCTCTCTATTAAAGCTTCTTCACATACTTCATTCCATCATATCTTCTGCCAGTTTCAATTTGTGCTGAATGTTTTCTGTGAAACATTGTTAATTTCTTTAGATAATTCCAACCATTCGCCATGTTTAGCTGTTTTAATTTCGACTTGATATTTTTGAACTGATTATTTTATAGTAATAAGTATGTGTGTAGTACATTTTATTAGTTTTTATTATCTTTGTTTTATTTTATTACGTAGGAGTTTAACCACAATTTTAGAGAGGTACTGGTCTGAACTACTTTCATATTCATAGTTTGTTTAGTACATTTTTTGAGAGACAGCAGCATAATCCATCTAAAATTCTGCCAACAAAGGGTTTTATTTAATTTTTAGTTATGCCTTATTTGTTATTATATTTATTTTAATTGATATTTATTTATATAATTCGCTTATTCTTTGAGAATTTTCGGTGTATACATCTAAAGGTTAAACAAAAAGAGGTAGATAAATTTACGATCACTTGGCAGAACTGAGGGATTAGCAGCATTCTTCAATGTAACTACACTACTGCAAAATCCGTTATGTACACTTGCGATCTCGGAAACCACAATTATGAAAGAGAAATTTAATAAACGTTTATCGATTTTGACAATTACAAACGTTATGGTTTTATTTAAAAAGCCCTAATGAATGAATAAATTCAGCTTTGTGATGTGTTGCGATAAATTATCTGTGATACTGAAGTGATAAAAACGCTACAAATTATTTGTATTTAATAACATCGTCATATTACTGGATCTGTACTCAAATTAAAATGCAGTTCCCAAATATTAATTTTATTGTTTCAATCTGTAAAAGTTATTTCAATAATACGTACAAAGCGTGTTCATTCACTATGAAGTACCCATTCATTTAACTGTTTGCCGGTCAAGTCAGTGATATTTCGAATCTCTCTGTTCCCATAAATCAAGTGAATGAATTTCTCTGCCACTGTTGCACTTTAATGTGAAAAGCTTAAAAATACCAACGAGATTGGATTTAGTCGCACATAGCCGTACGGCAACATTTACGAGCGCAGCTGAGGGCCTATAACACTACCTTGGGGAAAGCCAGAAATCACTTTGTTTTACACCTCTATGACAGGAAATCACGAAACCAGTCACATAACTGAGACGACATTCCATAAGCAGGCAATTTAATTACAAACCAGTTGTGAAGTACGTTGCCAAAATCCTTCTGGCAGTCCAGAAATACAGAATCAAGGTAATTCATAATATTCGAAAATAATATATGTTCCAAAATATTGCTCGATATCGACGTTAATGACATGGGCCTGTAATTACTCCTATTGCGTTTCTTGAATACTGGTACGAGCTGTGTAACATTCCAGTCTTTGGGTACGGATCTTTAGTTGTGCGAGCGGTTTTATATGACTGTTAGGTACGGAGCTACATCAGTGTACCCTGAAAGGAACCTAATTGGTATACACTCTGCTTTTATTAAGTGATTTAAGTTCCCTCTTTACTTTGAAGATATCTACTTCTAAGTTACTCATGTTGGCAGCTGTTCTTGATTCAAGTTCTAGACGCTGCAGTCAGGAGGCGGGCGGCCGCTGCCGTCGCAGGTTCGAATCCTGCCTCGGGCATGGATGTGTGTGATGTCCTTAGGTTAGTTAGGTTTAATTACTTCTACGTTCTAGGCGACTGATGACCTCAGAAGTTAAGTCGCATACTGCTCAGAGACATTTTATTCAAGTTCTAGGATATCTACTTCGCGTTCTTGGGTGAAGGAATTTCGGAAGGTTGAGTTAAGTAATTATCAGCACTGACAACGATGGTATTTCTAGTTCTATCGGGGAGAGAAGGCATTGAGTGTGCTTTGCCGATGGCACACTTTACTTAGGATTACAATCTCTTTGGATTTTCTGCCAGATTTTGAGATAAAGTTTCGTTGTGAAAACTATTATAAGCATCTGCCACTGAATTCTGCGCTACATTTCGAGCGTCTATAAAAGGTAACAAATACCGGAGATTTTGCGTTCGTTCACATTTTACTTGTTTTTTCGTTATTTCTGTAATAACGTTCTGACCTTTTTTGTGTACATGTGGATAATCTCCGTCGTTTGTTAATTTATTGGTATAAATCTATCAATTGCTGTCGATACTATTCCTTTGAATTGAAGCCACAACTGCTCTACCCTTGCATTGTTAATTTTGAAGGAGTGGAAATTGTCTCTCAGGAAGGTATCAATCGAATTTTTGCCATATTTTTTGAAGAAACACATTTTTTCTTTATTTTTGGAGGTTTTGAAGTTATGCTGTTCAGTCTCCCTGTGTTCATTAATCCCTATATCCGTTTTGAAGCTAGTTATTTGTTCAGGATTATGTGTTGCTAATCTCGAGAGTGTTTTCACAACCATTTGCTATTCGAGTTTGTTCATGAACTAATTGATCGAAATAATTTTCAGAGAACGCGTTTAACAGAATTTAGACATCTATTTTCGCCTACATATTGAGGGTAAATTGAACCTTTCAGCAATTGTACCATCTGAGTTGAGAGGTCGATAAAAGAATCCAGTCATTATTTTATTCCGGTTGCCAAGAATTACGTCTACCCATACTACGTCACTGGAACTACCTGCTTCAATTTCACGACAGTATAAAATACTTCTAATAGCAACAAACAAGCCTATCCTTTCTGATTACCGTTAGCTCTTCGCAGAAATTTCGGCTGATCTCCGGCTTAAACCAACGATTTGAGCACCAGTGCTTGCTATTAGCTTTCGGAGCTCTGGTACTTTCCTGACACAGCTACGACAATTTACAACTGTTATATCTTTGATTTCTAGGTCTACGTTTTTCCTGGCTTCGACCTACACCCTTTGAGACTGAAGCCATTTTTATTTTACAGCGACACCCTCCAACGTAATAAACCACACAGTCAACGCCACACAGTCCCCGCTACCCTTGTAGCAACCTCCTGTGAGTAATGGCCTACTGACCTATTCAGCGGAACCCGAAACCCCACAACCCTGAGCCTCTAACTCATACTCACCACTCGCTCTGTAACAGGGTCCGTAATCGGTCCTATCGACTCATTTTTGCTGCAAATGGTGAGGTCTGCTTTCATCTCGCAAGCGAGATTGGCAGCCGTTATCACTGGAGTTCTTTGGTTCTTCTCCACGCTATGACCCAGCGTGACACAGTTTTAGCGACTGTAAAAACAGCGTTCTGTCAGTGTCTGAGTTCTGCTACCGCCAGCAGTAGCCAAACAGTCAGTGACAAGCTTCACTTTCCTCGAACAACGCAAGCTACACAGAACGGCCGCCACGTCAGGCGAAGGCAGACTGCCAGCAAATTCCAGCGCCCTGCTGCAGAGAAGCTAGCAGAGCGGAGTTGTGTTTCACGTCAAGCATCAAGTGGCACGAATAGTGCGTAGCGTTTGCACAGCAGGATGCCGTCGCAGTCCGTGGCTTAATCGGTAAAGGGTGTTTGTGTTCCTACGAGAGTTCCAGGAAGAGCACATAAGAGTTGCAGTTCCAGCTGCAGTCGCCGTTGCTGCTCCAGTTTCACTGCAGCTCGTCTATCCGAAGAAGGATTTGCCGCTCTTCAACAACGCACGGTAGCGCCACTGCAGCGCAGACCCCTCAGAGCAAGACTGTCATAACCTAGCGTCCTAGCACATTATACAACGATCTCTTGAAGTTGAGAATTTACGAGTCATTGAATGAATGTGTGTTTTGCAAATAGGATTTTAGTCATTTCAGTAGATGTGGTTATAGGTAGGTGTGCCTAATAGATGGTTGAGAATAATGGCCCTCTTCACACTGACATGAGTGACACATTAGAGTGTGTTGTCAACATAGATGACTACTCATTGACGGCGAAGTGTAATTACAACATTTTATGTGAGCCCAACCCGCTATTAGGGCATTGAACTGGTGGCCACTGCGGATGGCCGCTGTGTGGGCCACAGCAGCATCAACCAACCTGGTAGCCACAGTAGCAAGACAGCCATTACTACCATGTGGTACACGAAAGCATCGATCGAGCTGGGTGCCACAGGAAATGGACGGCCGCCACGGGAGCCTCAATGCAGCCACTAAAGCCGTAGTGGCTGTAGTGACATCGCATATACCGGCGGCTACAGTGACGGGACGGCTTCCATGTAGCCCACAGGAGCATCGATCGAGGTGGATGGTCATCTACATCTACATCTGCATCTATGTGGATACTCTACAAATCACATTTAAGTGCCTGGCAGAGGGTTCATCGCGCCATCTTCACTATTCTCTATTATTCCAATCTCATACAGCGCGCGGAAAGAACGAACACCTACACCATTCCGTACGAGCTGGTTCAAGTGGCTCTGAGTACTACGCCACTTAACTTCTGAGGACATCACACACATGCATGTCGGAGGCAGGATTCGAACCTGCGACCGTAGCGGTCGCTATGTTCCTGACCGTAGCGCCTAGAACCGCACGGCCACTCCGACCGGCTCCGTACGAGCTCCGATTTCCCTTATTTCATTGTGGTGATCGTATCTCCCTTTGTAGGTCGGTGTCATATTTTCGCATTGAGAGAAGAATATTGGTGATTGGAATTTCATGAGAAGATTCCGTCGCATCGAAAAACGCCTTTGTTTTAGTGATGTCCACCCCAAATGCTATATAATTTCAACGACACTCTCTCCCCTATTTCATGACAGTACAAAACGTACTGCCCTTCTTTGAACTTTTTAAATGTACTCTGTCAGTCCTATCCGGTAAGGATCCCACACCGCGCAGCAGTATTCTAAAAGAAGATGGACAAGAGTAGTGTGCGCAGTCTCCTTGGTAGATTTGTTACGTTTTATAAGTGTCATGCCAATGAAACACAGTCTTTGGTTAGCCTTCCCCACAACATTTTCTTCCAATTTAAGTTGTTCGTAATGGTGACATCTGGGTATTTAGTTGAATTTACTGCTTTTAGATTAGACTGATTTATCGTGTAGCCGAAGTTTAACGAATTCCTTTTAGCACTCATGTGGATGACCTCTGACTTTTCGTTATTTAGGGTCAACTGCCAATTTTCGCAGCATTCAGATATCTTTTCTAAATCGTTTTATAATTTGCTTTGATCTTATGATGACTGTATTAGTCGATAAACGACAGCGTCATCTGCAAACAACCGAAGACGGCTGTTCAGATTGTCTCCCAGATCGTATATATAGATAAGGAACAGCAAAGGGCCTATAACACTATCTTGGGTAACGCCAGAATTCACTTTTATTATACTCGATGACTTTCGTCAATTACTACGAACTGTGACCTCTCTGACAGAAAATGATGATCTGACAGCCGGCGAGTATCGTCCGATCTAACTGATGTAACGACCATCCAGCATCTGCTAAGCTGCTCTCATTCGTCGCCGACCATGACTCCTAGCAGCCATGCCATCCTGACAGCAGAAGAATGATGCTCCACTAGCGGTCGTACTAAACGAGATCTCTACATCTTTTACAAGCTGCGACATAATCGCAACTAAAGACTATGATCCGGGAAGTTCAAACTTTCTTTCTTTAATTACAATCAAAAATAAGATTAAACTGCCGTAAGATTATCGATTTTGGTCCGCAATGACCATTTTCACTTCTGGCTTAAGCAGAAGTTCGTCTTATGTTACGCTAATACAGTGCATGCCAGTTTGACTTAATCTCTCTTTTTCTTCTACGCTTATTTTTATGCATTGAGCCTGTTATGTATAAGAAATTCTTTCTCTATTTTTTATGGGTTTCAACATTTCCTTTTTCCTGCTGATTTACAAGAAAAGCCTGCTTTGGAAAGTCGTTTACGTCCATTCTTTGTGCCTCCGGCATTTGGTTATTCTAATTTAATTGGCTCTTGGTTGATCATATTATGGTAATAAAGTACCAGCTTTCTTTTGTTTCAAGCAGATCTGAAGTGAAATGAATAGTCTGACGACAGTTTGTGCATGATCGCTGACTGGAATCAAGGAGAAAATTCTGTACCTATTTTATCAGTCCTATCTGCTAACGATCCGAGACAAACGATTCGGCAGAACGAGGGTTTTAAAAGCTGTCTCCTTCGTGGCTGGATCACACTTCCTGAGGATTCTTCCTATGACTCTCACTCTGCTATATACTTTCCCGACGATTAGGATGATGATGATGATGATGATATTTGGTTTGTGGGGCGCTCAACTGCCCAGTTATCAATGCCCATACAAATTCCCAAATTTTACTCAGCCCAATCTCACCACTTTCATGAATGGTGATGGAATGATGAGGACAACACAAAAACCCAGTCATCTCGAGGTAGGTGAAAATCCCTGATCCAGCCGGGAATCGAACCCGGGGCCCTTTGCTCGGGAAGCGAGAACGCGAACGCGAGACCACGAGCAGCGGACTCCATGACTGGACGAAGGGCAGCCTTCTCCCTACTGTGGATCTAATTAATACGGTCGCGCCTCACACTGTTCCTGATGGAAACGAACTTTTTATTGATCGTTCCACTTCAAATCGATCCCTACGAAGACTATCATTCCATCTCCATAACTGAGTTGTCAGCGCGGCTGACCATCATGCGGAGGACCCAAGTTCGACTCCAGATATTAACAGCGATATATACTTGGTGGGAGGACTGGAAGTGGGTGCAATAGCCTCCTGATGCAAACTGAAGATCTACTTGACCGAGTAATAGCGGCTCGAGGTCACAAAAACTGAGAACGGCCGGGTGGAGTGCTGATCTCACTCCCCTTCATACAACATCCAATGACGTCACTGGCGGAGGATGACAAGGCGGTCGGACGGTATCGATAGGCCCGACACGGCCTGTGGACAGACATTATGTTATGAATACTCTCAGGTACTGACTGCATATGATTGCGTGCAGTGATTGTTCGACAATCGTGTAATCAGCTTGTTTAATGTGCAGTACTTTACATTTAATTCTGACGGGGTTCAACTGCCAGCCCCGGCACCAAGTGCTAACCTTCTGCAGGCCTTCCTTCATTTCGTTACAATTTTCTAGCGTTGCAATGTCTCTGCATTTAATGATATTATTCGCGAATAACATATAGAACTTCCGACTTGTCCACTTGATAATTTATACAGGGTGTTTCAAAGTGACCGGTATATTTGAAACAGCAATAAAAACTAAACGAGCAGCGATAGAAATACACCGTTTGTTGCAATATGCTTGGGACAATAGTACATTTTCAGGCGGACAAACTTTCGAAATTACAGTAGTTACAATTTTCAACAACAGATGGCGCTGCAAGTGATGTGAAAGATATAGAAGACAACGCAGTCTGTGGGTGCGCCATTCTGTACGTCGTCTTTTTGCTGTAAGCGTGTGCTGTTCACAACGTGCAAGTGTGCTGTGGACAACATGGTTTATTCCTTAGAACAGAGAATTTTTCTGGTGTTGGAATTCCACCGCCTAGAACACAGTGTTGTTGCAACAAGACGAAGTTTTCAACAGAGGTTTAATGTAACCAAAGGACCGAAAAGCGATACAATAAAGGATCTGTTTGAAAAATTTCAACGGACTGGGAACGTGATGGATGAACGTGCTGGAAAGGTAGGGCGACTGCGTACGGCAACCACAGAGGGCAACGCGCAGCTAGTGCAGCAGGTGATCCAACAGCAGCCTCGGGTTTCCATTCGCCGTGTTGCAGCTGCGGTCCAAATGACGCCAACGTCCACGTATCGTCTCATGCGCCAGAGTTTACACCTCTATCCATACAAAATTCAAACGCGGCAATCCCTCAGCGCTGCTACCATTGCTGGACGAGAGACATTCGAAAACGATACAGTGCACAGGATTGATGACGGCGATATGCATGTGGGCAGCATTTGGTTTACTGACGAAGCTTATTTTTACCTGGAACTGGCGCATATGGGGAACCGAAAAGCCCCATGTTGCAGTCCCATCGTCCCTGCATCCTTAAAAAGTACTGGTCTGGGCCGCCATTTCTTCCAAAGGATTCATTGGCCCATTTTTCAGATCCGAAACGATTACTGCATCACGCTATCTGGACATTCTTCATGAATTTGTGACGGTACAAGCTGCCTTAGACGACACTGCGAACACCTCGTGGTTTATGCAAGATGGTGCCTGGCCACATCGCACGGCCGACGTCTTTAATTTCCTGAATGTATATTTCGATGATCGTGTGATTGCTTTGGGCTATCCGAAACATACAGGAGGCGGCATGGATTGGCCTCCCTATTCGCCAGACATGAACCTCTGTGACTTCTTTCTGTGGGGACACTTGAAAGACCAGCGCCAGAATCCAGAAACAACTGAGCAGCTGAAGCAGTACATCTCATCTGCATGTGAAGCCATTCCGCCAGACACGTTGTCAAAGGTTTCGGGTAATTTCATTCAGAGACTACGCCATATTATTGCTACGCATGGTGGATATGTGGAAAATATCGTACTATAGAGTTTCCCAGACCGCAGCGCCATCTGTTGTTGACAATTGTAACTACTGTAATTTCGAAAGTTTGTCTGCCTGAAAATGTACTGTTGCCCCAAGCATATTGCAACAAACGGTGTATTTCTATCGCTGCTCGTTTAGTTTGTATTGCCGTTTCAAATATACCGGTCATTTTTGAAACATCCTGTACATGCTCTGAACAACAATGGTCCTATACCATTCCCTTGGGCACCTCCGAAGTTCCTTTTATGTCTGAAGATATCTCTGCGTTAGGAATGTCATGCTGTTGCGGCGCGGCATGCTACTTTTTACCGCCCTGCCAGTGTCCAGCAATGTTCATTTGTCTAGCTAAAAGCTGTAGTAGAAAATACTAGACCACTACTGTCTATTGCAGGTCGCAACATACGTAGAATTGTCCGGTACACCGGATATGGCTAGCTACTGAAATAAAAGTTTTAACTTGGCAGTGAAAATTTTCAGGTATATTTTTACGATAAAGATCACAGTTAATACTGCCAAGTCCGTACTAAGTGGCAACACAATGTAAAGTTCCCACGCACACCACAATCACACACGTAGCCAGTTTATGGTATTTACACCCGTTACCGAAGTTAATAGACTTCACCGGATCGTTTAGTTATGAAAATGCTCGCTCAAATGTTGTGTACTCTCCTATACACGTAAACCTGTTCAAGTCTTAGGTCGCACAACACGCCACGCGGTTTTAACTAAAAGTCAAACGCAATAATTTTGATATTCCGTCCGAAATTACCACACTACTTTCACTACACCGTTCACTTAAATACACTACTTCGCGAACTCGTAATTAGCATTTTTCCGCGATTTTACAGTACTTTCGTTGGAGCTGCTTTCAATGAGACGTTACTAGTTCGAACACTCAGCCCCGACTTGACTAGATCACACCAAAGGCTTTGTTCCCAGCATAGATTGGCGCGAGCCTGCATTTTTCTGATTGGCTGATACCACAAACAGCTAATCAGGTTGCAGTATTATCCCGCGTTTTACTTCATTGACCAATCATAGTAAAACATTTCTTTCTATGGCAATTGCTAAATAAATAAATTTAGAAAAGTAACAAATATAAAATTACTCCTTCCGAAATTACCGATTAATTTGTGTTCTACTCACGATTTATTAGTACCATAAACTGAATGCACATTTAATTATAGTAAATCTCCTGTATAGTTTTACTGGTACTTCGTGAATAAACAAAACAATTTTCATTTACTTCTGTTCTTCTTCACTCATACAACAATCACACTACTAATTACTACACATATAAAACAATTAATTATGCAAAAACATTAAATATTAATCAAAGGTAACTTTACAACCTTATTTTGACTACGACTGCTAGCACTGTCCGTCAAGTGCTGACCTCTGCCGCCCACTAGTACAACTACGTGCAGCTCTGTAACTCAGGTCCGTGTCAGCTGGTGACATCTGTCGATGACTCATGTCATAAAGATATCGTTCTAACACGTGACAGGAGTGATGCGCAAGGCGTTACGCCTAAAGCTTACTGACAACGCTGCATCATTGTGGATGATGAGGTTTTCGTCCTGTAAATTTTTCTTTATTGATTTTCAATTCCCCCCCCCCCCCCCCAAAGGGGTGGGCTACCAGTAGCTTAGTACGCTGCTCTACAGCCTACAGAATTTTTTAAAAACGGAAGAAGAAAAGAAACAAGGAAAATAGGCGATAAAACGCTGACTGATAGTGTAAAATGGCGGAAAATTGCGGAAACTTAAAACAGAAAGCAAAGGGGTTGGCAATGTTAATAAAATTCACAGGACTCAGAAAATTAACATACTACATACACAATTAAAAAACAGGGCGACAGTCTGGTTTCTATTCGCAAGAGATAAAAAATCACATGCAGCGACAGTATGATGGTTGTTCACATCACTTCCCAAAAGACACAACACGGAAGACTCACTGTAAAACAGTGCACGATAATGGTGGCACAAAGATGACACTCCCGATCCATAGGCAGATGGGGGGGGGGGGGCGACGTGGAGGAGGGGAAAAACAAGGAGGGATGAGAAGAAAAAACGAAAGGGGGGCGACCAAGGAGGGAGAGGGCTCATAAGGGGGGAGAGGGGCAGGGCAGATGCGAAAGGGAAAGGACAGAGGAAAGGAGGGGGAGTGAGGATCAGAGTAGATAGGAGGATTAATGGAGGGAGAGAGGGGGAGTTGATGGAAGCCATCTTGGGAAAGGAGATGAAGGTTCAAATGGCTCTGAGCACTATGGGACTCAACTGCTGTGGTCATCAGTCCCCTAGAACTTAGAACTACTTAAACCTAACTAACCTATGGACATCACACACATCCATGCACGAGGCAGGATTCGAACCTGCGACCATAGCAGTCGCACAATTCCGGAGATGAAGGGTGTAGAGATGGAGGGTAGGGGGGACACAACAGTGAAGAAGTGGCAGGGGGCGGGGATGGGAGAGGAGAGGAGCAACCAGGGGGTGAGGGGGATCAAGGCGGCGGGAGATGTAGAGCAAGCGGATATGTTCGAGGAATAGGAGCAAATGGGGGAAAGGAATGAGATCATAGAGGTTCCGCGTGGGGGACGGGAGGCGTATGCGGAAGGCGAGGCGAAGTGCATGGCGCTCAAGGATCTGCAGGGACTTATACAATTAAGGGGGGGGGGGGCAGATATCCCGGCGGACCTGGCATAACAGAGGATGGGACGGATTAAGGATTTGTATGTGTGGAGGACGGTAGAGGGCTGCAACTCCCATGTCTGGCCAGAGAGGAGTTTGAGGAGTCGGAGGCAGTTGTGGGCTTTGGATTGGAAGGTACTACGCCTCCCTGTGTTCTTATCATGTCAATATAGTCTTGGGAAATGACGGGAGCATTCGTGGCAGAATCATCTTCGCGCAGCAATTCGGTCCAATCCATCTCGAGGTGGACTCACCAGCAGGTGCGGTGTGACGTGTACTTGCAGCGGCGCAGTGACCTGCAGCGAGGCGTGCACCCGCTGCTCCCCGAAGGCGTTGCTCACCCGGCACTCCCACCTGCCGGAGTCCTCCGGCCGCGCCCCCAGGATGTGCAGCGCCTCCTGAGACGCCCACACGCGTCCTGACGATCCCACAGGTGTTCCGGACTCGTGCCACCACCTGCATCAAATGGGAAACTCGAGAACATCTGCGGCAGGTGCGAATCATTCTGCGTGAGCTTCAAATGATGGCCAGTAACCTATCGTCAATTATGGTGATCCAGGAATGAATCTGTGAGCCCCTGTCTTTCAGTGTCAGTATGAAGAACTTACCGTCCTTCCTTGGATGACACTCACGACTGGTACTTACAGCTGAGGTACTGCCAGTTTTGCGAAAGTGCCATCCAGCCTCTCACATGTGTACTAGGCCATAACGTTCCTCTAAATATCTGACCACTTTGTCAGCGAGCCAAATATACGCTGCAGGAAACAAAATGAAACTTCACGGCTACAGAAACTTCATTACAAGATCGAGTCCAATTTACATAAAAATGAGTCCACTTGTCAGTATGACGCCCCATCCTCTCTGGTCTAGATGTATGCACTGCTTCAGTGGGGAAGAGTGTCATGAAGCCATTGTATCCTCTCCTGAAGCAAATTGGCCCCCAGACTGTTGTACGAGGGGTACCCTAAAAAAATCGGAATAACACTGCCATGGGCTGACTTACGTAGTGAGTATTTCTGCCGCTAGGCATGTATAGCTCAACTCATTGCCATTTCAGTGCCGCTTGTGTTGTCGAACTGGCTTGTTCTGTTCATTTGCAGTGATTGTCTGATTGCGTTGTTTTGTTCTTGTTTCCTTGATCATGATGGAAAGTTTAAGTGAAGAACGTGCAGGTGTGAAATTTTGTTTCTAACTCAGTACAAATGCTGCGGGAACTGTTTTAATGTCACTGTTCATCTACATCTACATCTACATTTATACTCCGCAAGTCACCCAACGGTGTGTGGCGGACGGCACGTTACATGCCACTGTCATTACCTCCCTTTCCTGTTCCAGTGGCGTATGGTTCGCGGGAAGAACGATCGTCGGAAAGCCTCCGTGGGCGCTCGATTCTCTCTAACTATACATCCGTGATCTCCTCGGGAGATATAAGTAGGGGGAAGTAATATATTCGATGCCTCATCCAGAAACGCACCCTCTCGAAACCTGGACGGCAAGCTACCCCGCGATGCAGAGCGGCTCTCTGCCACTTGAGTTTGCTAAACATCCACGTAACGCTATCACGTTTACCAAATAACCCTGTGACGAAACGCGCTGCTCTTCTTTGGATCTTCTCTATCTCCTCTGTCAACCCGACCTGGTATGGATCCCACACTGATGAGCAATACTCAAGTATACGTCGAACGAGTGTTTTGAAAGCCATCTCCTTTGTTGATGGACTACATTTTCTAAGGACTCTCCCAATGAATCTCAACCTGGTACCTGCCTTTCCAACAATTAATTTTATATAATCATTCCACTTCCAAACGTTCCGCACGAATACTCCCAGATATTTTACAGAAGTAACTGCTACCAGTGTTTGTTCCACTATCATATAATCATATAATAAAGGATCCTTCTTTCTATGTATTCGCAATACATTACATTTGTCTATTTTAAGGGTCAGTTGCCACTCCCTGCACCAAGTGCCTATCAGCAGCAGATTTTCCTGCATTTCGCTCCTATTTTCTAATGCTGCAACTTCTCTGTATACTACAGCATCATCCGCGAAAAGCAGCATGGAACTTCCTACACTATCTACTAGGTCATTTATATATATTGTGAAAAGCAATGGTCCCATAACACTCCCCTGTGGCACGCCACAGGTTACTTTAACGTCTGTAGACGTCTCTCCATTGAGAACAACATGCTGTGTTCTGTTTTCTAAAAACTCTTCAATACAGCCACACAGATGGTCTGATATTCCGTAGGCTTTTACTTTGTTTATCAGGCGACAGTGCGGAACTGCATCGAACCCCTTCCGGAAGTAAGGAAAAATGGCATCTACCTGCGAGCCTATATCTAATATTTTCTGGGTCTCATAAACAAAGAAAGCGAGTTGGGTTTCGGAAACCATCTTGATTCCTACAGAGTAGATTCTGGGTTTCCAGAAATGACATGATACGCGAGCAGAGTGTACGAACTAAAATTGAAATATCTTAGGTGGTAGACACTTGAAGAAAGAAGCGACCCAGAAACAAAGCAATAGTCAAGCCAATGGAAAATGTCATCGTCACCCCCTCCAAAAAAAAGTCAAGTCGAAGCAAACATCAAAACAACGCTGATTTGCTTTTTTGATGTGAAGGGCGAAAATAAACTTTAAAAACACATTTACAGCTCAAAGTTGAATACTACTCAACTGTCGGACATCATCCAGCTTAGACTAACGGGGGACGTCATTTGTAATCACTAAAGGGCAGTGCGATTTTTTGACGGATGAGAGAGTGCAAGAACCAAAACTGAAATATCTTACGTGGCAGGCACTTGAAGAAAGAAGTGAGAATATGCTTAGAGAACTTGAACAACCAACTTTCAATGCAGAAACTGTCAATATTCTTCACTTTCCTAGGTAGAGATAATGCAGATAGAATTTGGCAAAGAACGGCTTGCACAGAGACGCACCATCTCTATTTCCACATTACCTTTGTGAATGTAACTGAAAGAAATTTTATTAAATGATATAATAAAAAGAACCGTCTACCACACTAGCTTCATAAGGATTTGCAGAGTACAGAGTGGAGGTAGATCGGTATTCGCAAAAGGCTGTAAAGCTTGTTCCGACAAGTACACTCCTGGAAATTGAAATAAGAACACCGTGAATTCATTGTCCCAGGAAGGGGAAACTTTATTGACACATTCCTGGGGTCAGATACATCACATGATCACACTGACAGAACCACAAGCACATAGACACAGGCAACAGAGCATGCACAATGTCGGCAGTAGTACAGTGTATATCCACCTTTCGCAGCAATGCAGGCTGCTATTCTCCCATGGAGACGATCGTAGAGATGATGGATGTAGTCCTGTGGAACGGCTTGCCATGCCATTTCCACCTGGCGCCTCAGTTGGACCAGCGTTCGTGTTGGACGTGCAGACCGCGTGAGACGACGCTTCACCCAGTCCCAAACATGCTCAATGGGGGACAGATCCGGAGATCTTGCTGGCCAGGGTAGTTGACTTACACCTTCTAGAGCACGTTGGGTGGCACGGGATACATGCGGACGTGCATTGTCCTGTTGGAACAGCAAGTTCCCTTGCCGGTCTAGGAATGGTAGAACGATGGGTTTGATGACGGTTTGGATGTACCGTGCACTATTCAGTGTCCCCTCGACGATCACCAGAGGTGTACGGCCAGTGTAGGAGATCGCTCCCCACACCATGATGCCGGGTGTTGGCCCTGTGTGTCTCGGTCGTATGCAGTCCTGATTGTGGCGCTCACCTGCACGGCGCCAAACACGCATACGACCATCATTGGCACCAAGGCAGAAGCGACTCTCATCGCTGAAGACGACACGTCTACATTCGTCCCTCCATTCACGCCTGTCGCGACACCACTGGAGGCGGGCTGCACGATGTTGGGGCGTGAGCGGAAGACGGCCTAACGGTGTGCGGGACCGTAGCCCAGCTTCATGGAGACGGTTGCGAATGGTCCTCGCCGATACCCCAGGAGCAACAGTGTCCCTAATTTGCTGGGAAGTGGCGGTGCGGGCCCCTACGGCACTGCGTAGGATCCTACGGTCTCGGCGTGCATCCGTGCGTCGCTGCGGTCCGGTCCCAGGTCGACGGACACGTGCACCTTCCGCCGACCACTGGCGACAACGTCGATGTACTGTGGAGACCTCACGCCCCACGTGTTGAGCAATTCGGCGGTACGTCCACCCGGCCACCCGTATGCCCACTATACGCCCTCGCTCAAAGTCCGTCAACTGCACATACGGTTCACGTTCACGCTGTCGCGGCATGCTACCAGTGTTAAAGACTGCGATGGAGCTCCGTATGCCACGGCAAACTGGCTGACACTGACGGCGGCGGTGCACAAATGCTGCGCAGCTAGCGCCATTCGACGGCCAACACCGCGGTTCCTGGTGTGTCCGCTGTGCCGTGCGTGTGATCATTGCTTGTACAGCCCTCTCGCAGTGTCCGGAGCAAGTATGGTGGGTCTGACACACCGGTGTCAATGTGTTCTTTTTTCCATTTCCAGGAGTGTATTATAAAAGCCAGTTGGATAATGATTATTGTATCCGCACAGAATTCCTGCCGAGGATCCAGAAGAAGGAGTTAAGAGAGATCGGAGTGTGTGTAGAGTCAAAGAGAGTCGTTCTTTCACAACTTATCTGCAAATGGGAAGATGGCCATATTAGAGTAGGGAGTACAATTCACTATGAACTACAAATTGTGCTCTGGAGTATTTATGTAGATGTAGGTATGAGAGCAAGCAGTAGTTTAGACAAGAAGAGAATACAAGCTTTCGAAATGTGCTATAGAAGAATGCTGAAGATTAGTTGGGTAGATCACGTAACTAATGAGGAGTACTGAATAGAATTGGCGAGAAGAGGAAATTGTGGCACAACGTGACTAAAAGAAGGGACCGGTTGGTAGGACACATTCTGCGGCGCCAAGGGAAGACCAATTTAGTATTAGAGGGAATCGTGGAGGGTAAAAATCGTAGAGGGAGATGATGAGATGAATACACTAAGCAGATTCAGAAGGATGTAGATTGCAGCAGTTATTCGGAGATAAAAAAAGGCTTGCACAGGATATAGTAGCATGAAGAGCAGCATCAAACAAGTCTCAGGACTGAAGACAACAAGAACAACAGGTATGAGAGCAGGTAAATGACTCTTTCGAGCATTTGTCGTTCTCTGGAACAGAAAATGTTTCAAATGGCACTGACCACTATGGGGCTTAACATCTGAGATCATCAGTCCCCTAGACTTAGAACTACTTCAACCTAACTAACCTTAGAACATCACACACATCCATGCCCGAGGCAGGATTCGAACCTGCGACCATAGCAGCAGCGCGGTTCCGGACTGAAGCGTCTAGAACCGCTCGGTCACAGCCGTCTCCGTGGAACAGATTGGTATATCAAGTTGAAATGTATGTCACATATTAAGATCGTGTGGTCTCTGGGCGATGTAAAACATTTAAGCTTCTAAGTCAATGTGAAGAAAAGATTCTGCCATTTATGTCACATATATTCAAACTCGCAAAATCTTCAAAGCTTACAGGGTACTTCCCATTGGAATAGATTCATTACCATCGGCAAGAAGCATGGTTTCACAGCACAAGTAAAGTAAAAATATCTGATAATTGTTAAATTGTTTTACATCACATAAAAATGTCGTTTTGCCGTTCGTACTGTAGGGAAGCAGCATACTCACGCCTTATAAAATTCACATCAGTCTTTCCATTGTGTGCCAGCCTAATCCACTGTAACTAGCTATGACGTCATAAATACTGTGCAATACTTTAAAATGAAGTAAATAACCTGAAACGTTTCTAGCATGTCAGGAGTAATACAAAGTCAATATGTGTTGGATATCAGTTCAATAACTTTAACCATTTTCGAAATTTGAATGTTTCTCTTTGAAAATCATTGGCGCAACAGAAAAGAGCTGGAAACTTAAAAATTTATATTTAGATTCCTTATGCATAATAATTTAGTAGAAACAGTATTCTGGATCTCACAAATTTAAATTTTAGTTGAAGTTCATGATTTTCTGGTTTTTGTATTAGAAATTAAAGAAGCAAGATAGATTACGTAGGCGAATAAATAGAGCTAGAATGTTCAAATTTAAGTAGAAAGGAGATCCGCTATAATCATAAAAATGTGAGAAGTTTCAACAGAATAACTATAAAACTATAGCTATAGCGTATCTCCAAAGAGCAAGTTCAGAGCTCGTCTACTGTGTATAGTATAATTAAATTAATTCTCTCGCCCAAAATATTTGCCTTAGCCACGTCAGACTTTTATTATGATTACTTACTTGTGTGCTGATTGCACAATTAAATTGAAAACTTCATCAGCCATCAGTAAAGGAAGCAATGATTTATTCGATAACTTAAAGTGGTGCATTACTAGCCCGGCGGCTAGTCGGGAGAGCAGATTTGATCAGGCGTTCCCTTAGCCGTCCTCACCGTGGCTTTTTATGTAAGGACGCTGCGCGAGAGAAGGATGGCCCCAGTTCTCTCCAGACGCTGATTAGCGCACCACCTGTGCCGTGAGTCGCGTCGTCGCGTCGGTATTGTTGATATAAACAGCCTCGGATGCAGTAATAAGTTACTGGGGATACGCGTAGCCATGAAATCGTTTCGAGTGAAGTGTTAATTTTGGGATGACGTTAATGATCTAGCTTTAGTTTGTGTATGCCGTATTTTCAAGTGCCGCCGCAGGACAGACACTCTACCATTATTTAGCGTGGCGTTTGAGGACATTATCATCAAATTATGGCGAGCATTCACTTAAACATTTAATTTGAACAGTTATAATTGCATCAGCGCATTAGACTCTGAACTGCTCTGGTAGTTGGATTATGTGGATTCGTTTTGGTCTGTGACTTTCAGAATATAGTGAACATTTTAGAGAGAATGGTTTTTGATTATGAATCCCAGACAATCTCCTATTCCTCAGAGCTATAAGCTGTAGCTATAAATGTATTTCTCAGATGAAGTGGGCACTAGAAATTCTAATTACAGGCTTCACGTTTTGCTAATCACTTTCTGGTTGCGAATATTGTAGTTAGAGAGCCAGTGTTGAGAACGACAAACAACAGCATTAAATAAATAATAGGAATATTTAACAATTATTCCACCTGCCGCCCCACAGTACATACATTGCTTTCATCATCTGTCAAAAGTATCATAAATGAACATTACTGCATGCAAACATAGAATGAAAGTTTTAGTCATGTTTTAGTAGGTAAATGAAAAATATTTTGGTAAAACTTATCACTCAACATATTTAAACCGAAATCTCCTACTCGGTTCTTTCTCTACATTATGGCTAGTCTGAGGAAGAACTGTAGAGATTTTGATATGGTCGTGGAATTTTCGAGAGCAATATCTTGCCAATGTCGATGTCGACAAGATTCAAAAATCGTTGCAATTCTCGATACATAGTATGGATGACCTGTACATACAGGGTGTTACAAAAAAGTAAGGAAAAACGTTCAGGAAACATTCCTCATACACAAAGATAGAAAATATGTTATGTGGACAAGTGTCCGGAAACGCTTACTTTCCATGTTAGAGCTCATTTTATTACTTATCTTCAAATCACATTAATCATGGAATGGAAACACACAGTAACAGAACGTACTAGCGTGACCTCAAACACTTTGTTACAGAAAATGTTCAAAATGTCCTCCGTTAGCGAGGATACATACATCCACCTTCCGTCGCATGGAATCCCCGATGCGCTGATGCAGCCCTGGAGAATGGCATATTGTATCACAGCCGTCCACAATACGAGCACGAAGAGTCTCTACATTTGGTACCGGGGTTGCGTAGACAAGAGCCTTGAAATTCCCCCATAAATGAGAGTCAAGAGGGTTGAGGTCAGGAGGGCGTGGGGGCCATGGAATTGGTCCGCCTCTACCAATCCAACGGTCACCGAATCTGTTGTTGAGAAGCGTACGAACACTTCGACTGAAATATGCAGGAGCTCCATCGTGCATGAACCACATGTTGTGTCGTACTTGTAAAGGCACATGTTCTAGCAGCACAGGTAGAGTATCCAGTATGAAATAATGATAACGTGCTCCATTGAGCGTAGGTGGAAGAACATGGGGCCCAATCGAGACATCACCAACAGTGCCTGCCCAAACGTTCACAGAAAATCAGTGTTGATGACGTGATTGCACAATTGCGTGCGGATTCTCGTCAGCCCACAGATGTTGATTGTGAAATTTTACAATTTGATCGCGTTGGAATGAAGCCTCATCCGTAAAGAGAACATTTGCACTGAACTGAGGATTGACACATTGTTGGATGAACCATTCGCAGAAGTGTACCCGTGGAGGCCAATCAGCTGCTGATAGTGCCTGCACACGCTGTACATGGTACGGAAACAACTGGTTCTCCCGTAGCTCTCTCCATACAGTGACGTGGTCAACGTTACCTTGTACAGCAGCAACTTCTCTGACGGTGACATTAGGATTATCGTCAACTGCACGAAGAATTGCCTCGTCCATTGCAGGTGTCATCGTCGTTCTAGGTCTTCCCCAGTCGCGAGTCATAGGCTGGAATGTTCCGTGCTCCCCAAGACGCCGATCAATTGCTTCGAACGTCTTCCTGTCGGGACACCTTTGTTCTGGAAATCTGTCTCGATACAAATGAACCGCGCCACGGCTATTGCCCCGTGCTAATCCATACATCAAATGGGCATCTGCCAGCTCCGCATTTGTAAACACTGCACTGACTGCAAAACCACGTTCGTGATGAACACTAACCTGTTGATGCTACGTACTGATGTGCTTGACGCTAGTACTGTAGAGCAATGAGTCGCATGTCAACACAAGCACCGAAGTCAACATTACCTTCCTTCAACTGGGCCCACTGGCGGTGGATCGTGGAAGTACAGTACATACCGACGAAACTAAAATGAGCTCTAACATGGAAATTAAGAGTTTCCGGACACATGTCCACACAACATCTTTTCCTTATTTGTGTCTGAGGAGTGTTTGCTGGAAATTTGGCCGTACCTTTTTGTAACACCCTGTATAACTATTTTTATTCGGAAGCCTCAGTGTGTGAGTCCTCCTCGCATTAGGCAAGCTTTGTTTCAGCATCGGCGCCGCCGGGTGACAGGACAGGACAACAGCGTTCTCGTGTGCCAGAGGACGGCAGGGGGCTTTAATTTCGCGTCGGCGGCCTGCCCACAGGCTCGTGGGAGGGTCCGGAGTTCCTGCGGCGGCCCGGTGGCGGCACACATCAAAGGCGCGGCCGGACGGACACTGGCCTACGCAGTGACGTCACGGACAGGGCAACGGCCCGCAGCCGGGGGCTGCCGCTAGGTACCCAGCCGGACACCACAGGAACGCCGCCATCTGAGTCTGAGAAGTGCCGGGAAGTACGTCATGTCGGCTACTTTTCGACCGTTACTGTTTTTAATTAAACATAATTAAAGTAACAAATTTGTTTGCGTGGCCGTCTTCCGCTACAAGATGCTGCCTTAGAACAAGAAAAAGGTGAACTGCATCTGGGAAAAATAAATTAAGTGGCAGCAGGAAAAGATACTTTTATTTACAAAACAAGTATACAATTAAAGTACCTTGTTAGTTTGGTGCGTAACTCCTGGATATCACCGAATTATGTCGCTGACGGGGAAAGACAACAGTTATGTGGCCATGAAAGTAACCTGGTCATGGTAGTAGTCAGTATATGGTTTACAGAATTCTGGTTAGAAATTTAATAAATGAACGTATTAAAAGTTAATAAAACACGAAAAACATTATGAGATAGTTTGCGATTACGTAATGCATTACAGAGAAAAGCTATATTGCGAGGAACTCCTGTACAGAATGGATGGAGTGTGCCAGAAGTAAACCTTTGAATTTGGATATGAATACTTGGGGTTTTTCACTCATTTTTATCTAGTCGTGGAAAGTGAAACCTACTGATTAGTGCACAGCTTTCTGTACACTGTTTAAAAAAGTGTGTATATGCTTGTGTCAGCGCAAGGCATACCTAACGATAAGGGAAACTGGGGAAAGCATCTCATCACAAACTGAGACTGGGAATAAGCCTAACCAAAAATAGCTCTGAGCACTATGGGACGTAACTTCTGAAGTCATCAGTCCCCTAGAACTTAGAACTACTTAAACCGAACTAACCTAAGGACATCACACACACCAATGCTCGAGGCAGGATTCGAGCGTGCGACCGTAGCGGTCGCGCGGTTCCAGACTGCAGCGCCTAGAACCGCTCGGCCACCTCGGGCTGCTAAGCCTAACCAACTCATTATAGGTGTGGAAGATAATGTCGTTGCATTCGACTTTAGGTCAGGATGGTGAGACACACTTTCCATATTTCTTGAGAAATAACTATTATTCTGGAGTGCATTTAGAAGGAACGTTCTGGGGGTGTGTGAGTGTGTTTTAGGCTGCAGAAGGACATTGCTAAGAATAATTTGACTGGCGAGATGGAGAAAAATGTGAGGAAACACCAAAATGAATTTTGCGAACGTTTGGGGAGAGATATAACAGTGGAATTGGCTGTAGACGCTTTATCCAGTTCGACCAGGATGTAACAATGGCTCGAAGGAGCCACGGCGAGGTAGATGATAGTGTATTTAGCAATTCACGCAATGGCACCCACAATTTTCGATGAAAGTTCTTAAGTTGCAAGCCTGCTAGTATTTCATTCATCTTAATGTAATAGCTAACATCTAGAAAAGTGATTCTCAGTTAATTATTATTATCATTTGTGTTCTACTGTTTTCTTCTTGATCATTGTGTGTTGACAGATGTTATTTCGGAATAGGCGTTTGTAAAGGTTAGCAGCAATTACACTTGTCATGGTCCAGTATATGATAATTTGGTGGAAATTGAAAGCATTTATAGTCCGGATTAATTACGTTTCTGGAAATAGGCAGTACTCCCACGCAACGTTATGCCTCCCCACACCATAACGCCTGAATCACCAAAACGATCATGTTCGATAAGGCAACGGGTAGGAGATCGGAATACGTGATGAACCCAGAAACATTGTCCAACATAATACTTTTGGTGATACAGGTGTTTTGGTGTGGGCAGTCATAATGTTGCGTGAGCATAGGACCGCCACATCTTTAAACACGGTACACCAACGACCAACGTTACTGTGACACAGTACTCCCTCCCTCCACGTGCGTCTTTTCAGGGGTGCGTTGGGTTCTGACTTCATTTTCATGGACGACAATGCTTTTGGTACGCGAGGATATTTGAAGAAGTGATGGCTATGCCCGTCCCTCCGGCTTAAATCCCATGGAGCAAGTGTGGGATGCACTGGGGAGCACGTTCATATTGCATCAACGATCTAGCCGTCTTCAACAGCTTACCAGCCCCGTGGCCAGTATGGCAGCACGTTGGAGGACAAGAGCTGCCGTCCGTGGTGATCACACGCCCTATTCCGAACCATGTCCCGCCTTTTGTTAGCTCTAGTGGGCCATCGTGAATGGTGGCGACTTAAGTGTAATTATTGTCTTTGGATGCGTCTCATTGCATGTTTCCTTCATTTACTGTAGGAGTTCTCTCTATGTTTGGTCCAAGTTCCATCGAGTTGTGTTACTCGACAGTGACACATCACGTGGAAGTAACTTTCGTCCTTAAGTTTAGCACACCAGTGTGCTGCCCACCGAGGCGGCACCGCACGTATCTCCGTCCTTGTCTGTAAACGCTTCCTTCTCACTCTCACTTCCTCTCACTCACGCCGCCAGAGCTGCAGTAACAAGTCATGCAATCTGTGCTGTGAAACAATATTATTCTTGAAAGTTCCTGGCAGATTAAAACTGTGTGCCGGACCGAGACTCTGCCAGGAAGTTTCATATCAGTGCACACTCCGCTGCAGAGTGAAAATCTCATTTCGGAATATTATTCTTCTTCGCTTCGGAAGTCTGCGGGCGTACTTAGAGGCACTAGATTTGTTTGCCTACAAGAATGTAATAGAGGGCAAACGAGAGATCCATGAAATTTATAAATTTGATACATACAGTTACGTCCAGGTCCATGGAACAGAAAGTAATATACATTTACAAGGGCCACAATCTGAAAAAGTACCCTACTGTTGCTACATTCGTAGAAGAAGGAGACTTGCAGCAATGAGCCACAAATGTATTTTACAAAGGTTCCACAGGAGACTATTTAAAAAAAATTCATCACTGTGTTTCTGTGTTCATGGGCAGCAACTTGGCAATTGTTCCTTTTTTTCAATTAAGGTCTCTGAATATATTACTTTTCACCTCCCATAACTCTGGCCACAGATATATGGCATTTGTGAAATTCATAGTTCTTTCACTGTAGTGGCGAATCACACAGAAATATTACGATAAACATTGGACTGTTATTTCAAATTAACTTAATGACTTTTTTGAGTCTTCCCACCAAAACATTGCATAAGTGTAGTACGAAGAAAAATATCGACGAGAAGTGCATTTTGAAGACGCACACCAGACTTCTGTATGAACCACCAACAGCTCAAAACCGAAGGGCGATGCCAGTCTAGTTGTAAATTGCTATACTGATTTTCTTATTGTTATTGGTCTTATCAATTCTCGGACCAACAGATTCTGTAATATATTCAAGGTCGTAGGTTTTTTAACTCAAAAAGCCTTTTTTCTAGCTGCAGTATAATATCTACTCGTGTCCCAGAAGAGTTTTTTTATATTAAAGCCGTCTTCACTTGATGTTTTCTATAGAGTTTTGATTTATCTATAATTATAGTTTCGAAACAGTTTACGCCGTAATTTTTTACACGAATAAAATGTTACTTACAGTTGCTAGTCTGAGTTGTAAAAATAAGCCCTCTTTTCTCTTCACCTACATGTGCCAGTTTTTCGTAAGAGTGTTGAAATTGCGCAATCCGACATATGACTAGTTGCGCAAGACAGAAGAATAACAGTAAGTAACAATTTATTCATGTTAAAAAGATATGGTGTGAACCGTTTCGAAACCAGAACTCTGCTTTCAGAACACATCCATAGGTGGAATGCATCCTGAACATAAGCAAATATTAATTTGCAGCAATTATCATGCATTTTCTGGGTAAAAAACAAATATTTATATACTTGCTGTGGTAGATGGTGGCACAACCAAATTTATTATTCCACGTCATGTTATACATTCTGGAAAAAGTCTGTTTTCAGCATCAGTTCAACATTGTTCACTGACTAAAAAAAAAAAGAACGCATCTGCAAAGAATGATTTCTCTTTTCCTTGCTAACTTTTTCCTTAGATTACCTTCCATTAGGAATGTGGGTGCACTCAACGACTGTGGTATGATTTACAAATGATAGAGCACACCAATCAGTCCTCCTTTTTTGCAGGTTTATTTGGCAAATCTAGATTTCGGCTGCTGCCTAGCCATTATCAATGCTAAAATATACAAGAACTACATGGTCAGCCGATGCTATAAAAAATTACAGCCGGTGACATGACCTATATGATTATTTTCATCATGTCTCAAATGAAAAGCAGCACACAGTTGCACTAATTATGTTTATTTTAAACCTTGGCCATGGTTTCTTTTATAATAATATAACCTTCTTCAGAAGTCATAAGACATAAACCTGTTTCGATCATAAGTAAAATTGCATATGGCACCGTATGCCCTGCGCCACTATATCTGTTATACTAGGCGCACGGCGCCAAACATAATTTTACTTATGATCGAAACAGGCTTATGTCTGTTGAAGTTATTTTATTTTATTGATCTTGACGCAGCCGCTGGGCTAAGACATTTTTCATTTTTAAAAGTTTATGACTTCTGAAGAAGGCTATATTATTATAGCAGAAACCATGGTCAAGGTTTAAAATAAACATAATTAGTGCAACTGTGGGCTGTTTTTCATTCGAGACGATAATCTTTATAGTTTATTTATACCATTATTTCATATTATCAATGCATGCCAGTTCCCTGTTGTTCGGGCATCCGTCACAGTTCTTTCAAGACTAGTGTATAATGAAGGTAGGTTTTGTAGAGAGCACACCAATTGGCTGTGTGGCGCCCTCTATATGAACGACGTAAAGGAAAGCAGTCATGGTCTTTAGTAAAAAACTTCAAATTTGCATGGGAATAACATAAAATAAAATACAAGTAAAATTATTTACGTTGCTGTCCGACTTATCTCCACATTTAACAGTAAACATATAAAATAGAAAAAAATATAAAAAATTTCAGATTCCTCCTTGTGTGTCAATTGTTTTGTTATTTTTTAAACCATATACGTTACCTCAGATTGGTAAATCTTTTTTTTTTTTTAATGGTTCAAATGGCTTTGAGCACTATGGGACTCAAATGCTGTGGTCATCAGTCTCCTAGAACTTAGAACTAATTAAACCTAACTAACCTAAGGACATCACACACATCCATGCCCGAGGCAGGACTCGAACCTGCGACCGCAACAGTCGCACGGTTCCGGACCGCGCGCCTAGAACCGCGAGACCACCGCGGCCGGCAATCTTTTTTTAAAGAATATTTACAAGACCCAAGGAGGTACATGCTTTTTCTTCTTGTAATGTGAAAGCAGGAAAGCGACACTCACTTCCATTTAGAGGCAATACCGTGGTGCATATAAACACTTTTGTCTGGGAATGTATTTGTATTATTGCAAACAATGTTGCCGAAAATGTGACTACTATGCGTTGGCCCTCAATGTTGACGGGCAATATCTACATGACCTACATGATTACTCAGCTATTCACAATAAAGTGCCTGGCAGAGGGTTGAATGATCCACCTTCAAGCTGTCTCTCTACCGCTCCACTCTCGAACGGCGCTCGGGAAAAACGAGCACTTAAATTTTCCTGTGCGATCCCTGATTTCTCTTTTTTTATCGTGATAATCATTTCTCCCCATGTAGGTGGGTTCCAACAGGATGTTTTCGCAATCGGAGGAGAAAACTGGTGATTGAAATTTCATGAGAAGATCCCGTAGCAACGAAAAACGCCTTTGTTTTAATGATTACCACTCCAATTCACGTATCGTGTTTGTGACGCTATCTCCCCTATTTCGCGATAATACAAAGCGAGCCGCTCTTCTTTGTACTTTTTCAATGTCGTCCGTCAGTCCCACCTGATGCGGTTCCCACACCGCACAGCAGTACTCCAGAATAGGACGGACAAGCCTGGAGGAAGCAGTCTCTTTAGTAGACCTGTTGCACCTTCTAAGTGTTCTGCCAATGAATCGCAGTCTTTGGTTTTCTCTACCCACAACGTTATCTATGTGATCGTTCCAATTTAGGTTATTTGTAATTGGAATTTCTAACCATTCACTTGAATTTACAGCCTTCAGATTTGTCTGACTTATCGCGTAATCGAAATTTAGTGGATTGTTTTAGTACTGAAGTGAATTGCTTCACACTTTTCTTTACTGCTGGGTTCGAACGATCGATTGACTCCCCACAGTACAGTACGACTTCGTCATTATATATTATTTGTTAGTTAGTTCCGTTTTCTATAGATCATATTGACAATAAAATGGTATGTTGTGGGAGGTATCAGTAGAAAAGAAAATTGCGCTTATATTCATTGTCCGGTCAATTCAGCGTGACCAACTGTCAAAACCCAGAATAACCACCTTTTGCAGTGCGGACCGTTACCAGACTTGCAGGTAGAGAATCACTGGGCTTCTGGAAGGTATCGATATGGATGTGGAGCCATGCCGACCTCGGTGCTGTGGCCAGTTGCGTTTTATTTCTCGGTTGAACCTCCTTGGCGAGAACAGCGTCATTGAGGTAGTTCCACAGATTCTCGACTGGGTTTAAATAAACGGAGTTTTGTGGCCAGAGGAGTATGGTGAATTCATCCTGATTCTCTGCAAACCACCCGCATACACTGAGGGCTATGTGACGCATTGCAGTGTCCTGGTGATGTTTCCGAGGAAAAACAGACTGTATATAGGGGTAGACATGGTCCTCGAGGATAGACGCATAATTGTGTTGCTCCATTGTGCCTTCCGGAATGAGAAGATAGTCCAGTGAATGAATGCCACGGAAACATTCCCCAGACCATAACACTTTCTCCGCCGGCCTGCACACTTTCGACGATTGCTGCAGGGTGTTTCCTTTCAGTCCGATGGAGCGTAAACCATTGTTGTTGTTGTGGTCCTGAGACTGGTTTGATACTGCTCTCCATGCTACTCTATCTTGTGCAAGTTTCTTCATCTCCCAGTACCTACTGCAACCTACATCCTTCTGAATCTGCTTAGTGTATTCATCTCTTGGTCTCCATCTACGATTTTTACCCTCCACGCTGCCCTCTAATACTAAATTGGTGATCCCTTGATGCCTCAGAACATGTCCTACCAACCGACCCCTTCTTATGGTCAAGTTGTGCCACAAACTTCTCTTCTCTCCAATCCTATTCAATACTTCCTCATTAGCCATACAGTAAAGCTGCATGCCCTCGGGAAAATTACGGCCTTAGTTTCCCCTTGCTTTCAGCTGTTCGCAGTACCAGCACAGCAAGGCCGTTTTGGTTAATGTTGCAAGGCCAGGTCAGTCAATCATCCAGACTGTTGCCCCTGCAACTACTGAAAAGGCTGCTGCCCCTCTTCAGGAACCACTCATTTGTCTGGCCTCTCAACAGACACCCCTCCGCTGTCGTTGCACCTACGGTACGGCTATCTGTATCGCTGAGGCACGCAAGCCTCCCCACCAACGGCAAGGTCCATGGTTCATGGGGGGAGGGCGTAAAACGTAATTCAACTGAAAAGGATACCTGTCGTCACTCAGCGGACGCCCTGTTGCGATATTGACGTACAAATTCCAGTTTTCGTTGCTGATGGACAGCATCTAGTGGTCTGTTGCGAAACAGTTGCGCATCTGTTCACCCGTACACATCTTCAAAGGCGTCGTTCACCTCTGTCATCTCTGCCGTTGTGCACAACAGTTGCCTCGGAGCTGGGTTTGGATAACGCCATTTTGACACGAACGGTATTATGAAACACCTCCACATGCTAACAATTCTAGACTTAACCCTTTCTAAATTCTACCACCATTGATGTGGAATCCAACGAACAAGCCATTTTGAACGTCAGATAAATCGCTCTGTTTCCTCTATACGGCAACGACTGGGTTATATAGCGTCCACTACCAGTGTTTCCATCTGCCGTCTGTGAGTGGTTTTCGAACGTTGACGTCGAAGATAAATGGTGGTCACATTAATGTGACTGCACTGTCCACACATGTGCTTTCATACACAACATGAGTAACCTAAAATTTGCTTCGTAGATGTTGCAGGAATGAAAAGTGCTATTGGTGTGCAGTTTTCTCAGATTGGACTGGTAGTGAGGGGCCGGCCGTTGTGGCCGAGCAGTTCTAGGCGCTTAACTCCGGAACCGCGCTGCTGCTACGGTCGCAGGTTCGAATCCTGCCTCGGGTATGGCTGTGTGTGACTTTCCTAGGGTTAGTTTGGTTTAAGTAGTTCTAAGTCTAGGTGACTGATGACCTCAGATGTTGTCCCATAGTAATCAGAGCCATTTGAACCTATTGGTAGTCAGGGGGTTATATTGTCACCCAACAACAGAGTGTCACAATACTTACAAATTTTATATTTTGAGCAAACATACACTTTTTTAAATGGGACAATACCTATTGACATTAACAAACTACAAGTAAGGTAAATTAAAATGTCAGTGATGGTTGATTCTCAGCGACACTTGTGCAATACCTGTGGCAGCAGACACTAAAGAATAACACAAGCGTGTACACTAGTTATGTGGACCCTGACAAGTAACGAGACAACTGCCCGTCACAAATTGTGTTCAGAATGACCAATGGCATTGGCAATACACGCTCCCAATCGGTATCGAATGATTGTTGCATATGTGCTAGCATTTCAGTGAAGATGTCAGAGGAGCTTGCAATAATACGTCATTCCATATCATTTGGTGTAGTTGGTGCGTCCTTGTAGACATCGTCTTTCAACTTTCCCCACAGAAAAAAGTATGCACGCAATTCGTGAAGACGTGCTGTAGTACTTCATGCGCTATAAGCTGGACAGCCATGGTGCTGGTACCACAGGTTCCTCCTAGTGTGCAGAGAAACAACTTCTAGAATCATGGAAGATGGTCCTTTAAGAGGCTGGAAAACTTGTGTCCATTCTTTTGCATCCTGCACACTCGTTTAATATAGGGCAAGAAAATTATACAGTTCATATGCCACTTCTGTAGCGTTTGTATGACGGCTCGTCTTCCACTCCGGCTGTGGCTATTTCTTTTTCCTTTATTGGATTTCAATTCCCCCCCACCCAGGGGGAGGGGGCGGGCTGGCTTCAGCTTAATATGTCGCTCTACAGCCTACAGAAAAGTTAAAAAAAAAACACAATGAGAATAGAAACAAACAAGAAAAACAGGCGATAAAACGGTGACATTGTAAAAAACTGTAAAATGGCCGTAAGCTGTGGAATTTAAAATATAAAAACACTGCGGTGACGATGCGGATGAAGACACACAAGAAGTAGACAGGCACAATTAAAAAACACGGCGACAGTCTGGTTTCTGTTCGCATGAGATAGAAAACACAACTAGCGACAGTATGTTGCAACACTGTTTGCAACACTGACAGGGGACACACAACGCTGAACACTCACACTCACTTATAACAGCACTATACAGGTGACATGACGGCAGATGGGGGGGGGGGGGGGGGAGGGAGGACCTGTAACTATGACGGGGAAAAGGGGGGAGGAGAGGAAAAGTAAAACGGGGGAGCCGATGATGGGAGAGGGCATAAAAAAGGAGGGCTGAGTGGACACAAGAAGGAGTGGGGAATGCAGTGAAGGGGAGAGCAGAAAGGATTCAGGAGAGAGAAAGGAGGCAGAGAGAGGGTAGGGGGGGGGGACAGTATGGAAGGGGAGGGAAGAGGGAGCCTGGGGAAAGGACAGAGGAAAGCAGGGGGAGGTGAGGATCAGATTTGATAGGAGGGATAAATGGAGGGGGAGAGGCCATCATCTGGGAGGGGGAGTTGAAGGAAGCCACCTTGGGAAAGGAGATGAAGGGTTTGGAGATGGTGGGTAGGGGGGTCACAACAGTGAAGGCGAGGCAGAGAGCGGGGGTTGGAGAGGAGAGGAGCAACCAGGGGATGAGGGGGATCAAGGCGGCAGGAGGTGTAGAGTATGCGGATTTTTTCGAGGAATAGGAGCAGACGGGGAAATGAATCAGGGGAAGTAGGTGAGGGTGGGGGAGACGTGGACAGGATGGGCGCAGTTGGTAGGGGCCTTGGCTAAGCGATGCGGCACTTATATTCTCATAGTGCGGATGCCGCTCTTGTCTCAGTGACGTCCTAGAGTGGGGTTCGTCGCACATTATTGGCTGACGTCATCTCACAGCTCTCTCTGCTCTTCTGTTCTTGATCGTCGTGCCGGTACTTGTCATTAGGCCAGAACACATTTAGTGTTCCATATACGAAAAACCGGCCTTTGAACTAATGCTTAATTATCCTAAGCCACATGTTTACATTCCGTGGAAACTGACATTTCTTCTGATGTTGCCAACAGAGATTGTCAACAGACCAATAGTGCATGTTTTGGGTGCTTACCTGGGCACGACTGGTAAATATGGATTCATCACTAAACAAGACACATCTGCAGTATCCTGTCATTCCCATGTACAGAAGTTGACACGATTATCTTAATCATTTCCATGCAGCTCTTGATGGAGAGATATGTTATAGGGATGAAACCTATGTCGATGTAGAATGTGTAGGATGCCTCCCTGACTCATGCTACTTCTTCATGTGATTGCGCTGGAGCTAAAGGGCAGACCCACTGGAACAGCAGCAAGAGCATTAAGTTAAAAATGCCTCTGAGCGCTCTGGGACTTAACTTCTAAGGTCACCAGTCCCCTAGAACTTAGAACAACTTAAACCTAACTAACCTAAGGATATCACACACATCCATTCCCGAGGCAGGATTCGAACCTGCGACCGTAGCGGTCGCGCGGTTCCAGACTGTAGCGCCCAGAACCGGCCACTCACGCCGGCCATTAAGTTTCTACTCTTCTGTTGTCAGTTTTTTTCTTGTGTTGCATTGTCTAGGTGCTACTCTACCACTTTCGTGTAACTAGTTGAGAGGTTGATAAATAATTGCTGAGATGGTTCTCGTCTGTTGGCACATCCTGTCGTATACACCGTACAAGAACGAACTGCATTCTTCCTAAACTCCCCATACACCATGAGCGTGTCGGCTTTTTTCCTATTGGTAAATTTCATCGTCCACTCACGACCTACTGCTTGGACTGTCATTCTCTAACTGACTAGAAAGTCGCAATGCATTCGAGGGACATACACACACAAGCATACTGCAAGCAAACATAACAACATTGTACCCAGCAACTGTGCAGGTTGAACGACACAAACAAGTGTTGGTGTGAAAACTTTTCGAAATACAATATCTCACAAACGACTCGCTCTAAAATCTTGCAACAAACAACACTGACATTCTAATCTACCTTATTTTTTGTCTGTTAATATCAATTGGCATTGTTCCAGTTATAAAAGCCTTTATTTGCACAAAAAATACACTTCTTAAGTATTATTACATTCTGTTAGTTGACTAACAATACGAGACCCTGATTACCAATGAAACCTGTGCAACCCGCACACGAATAGTTCTTCCCATTTCTGCAATATTTGTGGTATATGTTTTAGGTGATTACATCTTACGTCACACAGCTCAGTGCTGCGCGACATCCGATATAGTGGCACACAGTGGAGCACCCCATGGTGCCCCTGTGAGCTACAAAACCAAGAATCGCTTTTCGGCTCTTGGTGAGATCATTGTATAGTTTTTTCAAGGTCATAACTTTATTTATGAGACACGAATGTTAAATAACCAACGAGAATGATATTTTCACAAAAAACATGTCCTTTACACGATACATAAATTGCCTCATCGGGGCCAAACTTGTGTCTATTATGTGTCCTTACAACAAAAGGCATGTTACCACCAAAATAAGAGGTACTTACGTCTCTATTATAAACTCCAAATACATTAAAAGTATGATAACTAATTAAATCACCATCATCGAAACACTGAAGGCTGTCGATTTTGCTAATACATCCACAATGGGCAACAGCAATGTCCAGCAAACGCTACCATAGGAAAAGGAATCGGCTTTACTCATACTAAAATTCAACCTTCCTCCGTCGAAAACGCAGGGGCCGTTCACAGCAGCAAAGGATCCAGTTCCTTTCAGCTTCACTTTGTCCGTGGTAACCATACTCTCCCTGACAATGAGTACATTGTCAGTTGCTTTGTATATGGTTGTGCATGAGCACCTAATCCACCGGTAACGGCGCATCGCTGTCTGTCCTGCCCGCTGGCCCTCTGGCTGCCCTACCTGCGCGTCCCTGGTTTTTATAGATGCACAGGGCAGATTCCTGATGTTTATATGATTAGAACTGGTCTAGGTTAACTGCCTTTCGGACTTGGAATTCTCGTTAGTGCCATGTATAACTTTACATAGAGGCTCGGCCAAATGTTTGCACAGACAGGATGCTGATAAGGTCTTCACAGTTGTGGTTTCACTCATTGTCGGGCCTCAGAGTGTGATTTAGCAGAGTCTCCATAAAATGTTATTAAATACTACTCAAGCACAGAGTTTCAATGAACGGGATGTAATTACCTAGGTACTTTTATTGTTTTTTGAGTGTATAATAGATATATGGTAACCTGTTACTGGTAACATGACTTTTCACGTCAGAAAACACAGTAGACGTAAGGTAGGCCCTGATGAGTCAATATATATTTCACGGTGCCTGTGAAAATCTAATTCTTGTTGGTTTCGTAAATAAAGTGTGACCTTAAAGAAAACTGATCTTTAATGTTGCCAAAAGACGAGTAGGTCTCAGGCTCACCCTGAGAATCTCTCTAGAAATAAGAATAATCTTCACAAGGATTTAAAGTCACTTAGTCTTGTACAAAAAAGTGTGCATTATTCAGGAACGCACATTTTCAATAACTTGCCAGCAGCCATAAAAAGCTCAACAACAAATGAAATTCAGTTTAAGAGAAGCCTGAAGGATTTATTGGTGGCCAGCTACTTCAACTCCATTGATGAATTTCTCAGTATAACCAACTGATTTCCGGTGTGTCAGACCCAACATACTTGCTCCAGACACTGCGAGAGGGCTGTACAAGCAATGATCACACGCACAGCACAGCGAACACACCAGGAACCGCGGTGTTGGCCGTCGAATGGCGCTAGCTGCGCAGCATTTGTGCACCGCCGCCGTCAGTGTCAGCCAGTTTGCCGTGGCTTACGGAGCTCCATCGCAGTCTTTACCACTGCTAGCATGCCGCGACAGCGTGGACGTGAACCGTATGTGCAGTTGACGGACTTTGAGCGAGGGCGTATAGTGGGCATGCGGGAGGCCGGGTGGACGCACCGCCGAATTGCTCAACACGTGGAGCGTGAGGTCTCCACAGTACATCGATGTTGTCGCCAGTGGTCGGCGGAAGGTGCATGTGCCCGCCCATCGACCTGGGACCGGACCGCAGCGACGCACGGATGCACGCCAAGACCGTAGGATCCTACGCAGTGCCGTAGGGGACCGCACCGCCACTTCCCAGAAAATTATGGACACTGTTGCTCCTGGGGTATCGGCGAGGACCATTCGCAACCGTCTCCATGAAGCTGGGCTACGGTCCCGCACACCGTTAGGCCGTCTTCCGCTCACGCCCCAACATCGTGCAGCCCGCCTCCAGTGGTGTCGCGACAGGCGTGAATGGAGGGACGAATGGAGACGTGTCGTCTTCCGCGATGAGAGTCGCTTCTGCCTTGGTGCCAATGATGGTCGTATGCGTGTTTGGCGCCGTGGAGGTAAGGGCCACAATCAGGGCTGCATACGACCGAGGCACACAGGGCCAACACCCGGCATCATGGTGTGGGGAGCGATCTCCTACACTGGCCGCACACCTCTGGTGATCGTCGAGGGGACACTGAATAGTGCACGGTACATCCAAACCGTCATCGAACCCATCGTTCTACCATTCCTAGACCTTCAAGGGAACTTGCTGTTCCAACAGGACAATGCACGTCCGCATGTATCCCGTGCCACCCAACGTGCTCTAGAAGGTGTAAGTCAACTACCCTGGCCAGCAAGATCTCGGGATCTGTCCCCGATTGAGCATGTTTGGGACTGGATGAAGCGTCGTCTCACGCGGTCTGCACGTCCAGCACGAACGCTGGTCCAACTGAGGCGCCAGGTGGAAATGGCATGGCAAGCCGTTCCACAGGACTACATCCAGCATGTCTACGATCGTCTCCATGGGAGAATAGCAGCCTGCATTGCTGCGAAAGGTGGATATACACTGTACTAGTGCCGACATTGTGCATGCTCTGTTGCCTGTGTCTATGTGCCTGTGGTTCTGTCAGTGTGATCATGTGATGTGTCTGACCCCAGGAATGTGTCAATAAAGTTTCCCCTTCCTGGGACAATGAATTCACGGTGTTCTTATTTCAATTTCCAGGAATATATATATATATATATATATATATATATATATATATATATATATATATATATATATATATATATACAATATAACTTCTGCACAGTTTCAGAGCAGTAATGTGTTCACTGTAAATAAGTGTGTATGTGTGCGTGTGTGTGTGTGTGTGTGTGTGTGTGTGTGTAAGTAGAATCTAACTTCTGCACCATTTCACTGCAGTAATGTGTTCATTGTAAATAAGTATTATAGTAGTTGTATTACACGTTTATTACTTTATAAATAAATAAATAACACTTTTTAAATTTAAATTCAGTGCATTAGTGTTTGTAAAATGATTCTTTCTTATTGTGTTCATTAAAAAATATTTCAAATGGCTCTGAGCACTATGGGACTCAACTGCTGTGGTCATTAGTCCTCTAGAACTTAGAACTACTTAAACCTAACTAACCTAAGGACATCACACACATCCATGCCCGAGGCAGGATTCGAACCTGCAACCGTAGTAGTCGCACGGTTCCGGACTTTGTGTTCATTAAAAAATGACGATCATGTCAGTGGGAAAGAAATATAAACGGATTGAGTGCAAAATAGGAGGAACAAAGTTAGAACAGGTGGACGGTTTCAAGTACTTAGGGTGCATATTCTCACAGGATGGCAACATAGTGAAAGAACTGGAAGCGAGGTGTAGCAAAGCTAATGCAGTGAGCGCTCCGCTACGATCTACTCTCTTCTGCAAAAAGGAAGTCAGTACTAAGACTAAGTTATCTGTGAACCGTTCAATCTTTCGACTAACTTTGTTGTATGGGAGCGAAAGGTGGGTGGATTCAGGTTACCTTATCAACAAGGTTGAGGTTACGGATAGGAAAGGACCTAGGATGATTGCAGGTACTAGCAGGTGGGAACAATGGCAGGAGGGTGTCCACAATGAGGAAATCAAAGAAAAACTGGGAATGAACTCTATAGATGTGGCAGTCAGGGCGAACAGACTTAGATGGTGGGGTCATGTCACACGCATGGGAGAAGCAAGGTTACCCAAGAGACTCATGGGTTCAGCAGTAGAGGGTAGGAGAAGTCGGGGCAGACCAAGGACAAGGTACCTGGATTCGGTGAAGAATGATTTTGAAGTAATAGGTTTAACATCAGAACAGGCACCAATGTTAGCACTAACTTTGTTGTATGGGAGCGAAAGGTGGGTGGATTCAGGTTACCTTATCAACAAGGTTGAGGTTACGGATAGGAAAGGACCTAGGATGATTGCAGGTACTAGTAGGTGGGAACAATGGCAGGAGGGTGTCCACAATGAGGAAATCAAAGAAAAACTGGGAATGAACTCTATAGATGTGGCAGTCAGGGCGAACAGACTTAGATGGTGGGGTCATGTTACACGCATGGGAGAAGCAAGGTTACCCAAGAGACTCATGGGTTCAGCAGTAGAGGGTAGGAGAAGTCGGGGCAGACCAAGGAGAAGGTACCTGGATTCGGTGAAGAATGATTTTGAAGTAATAGGTTTAACACAGAAGAGGCACCAATGTTAGCACTGCATAGGGGATCATGGAGGAATTTTATAAGAGAGGCTATGCTCCAGACTGAACGCTGAAAGGCATAATCAGTCTTAAATGATGATGATGATGATGATGATGATGATGATGATCATTCCACTTGGGACCTGTGGACTGTGCGGCTGGTTCCGGCGGAGGTTTGAGTCCTCCCTCGGGCACGGGTGTGTTTGTGTTTGTCCTTAGGATAATGTAGGTTAAGCAGTGTGTAAGCTTAGGGACTGATTACCTTAGCAATTTGTTTGAGTTGTAAATATTTGTCATGTATTGTTGTTTTTCTGACATGTTCCACACCCTGGAGTACCTCCTCACTACGGATCAATTAGAATGAAAGTAAATCTAATGGAATCTAATCTAACGCACCCCTGGGCATCTCTGTGAGTCACGACTCATGATCTGCACATACGCAACACGGGGCTGTGTACTAGTACAGTTTCAGGGAAACTCACCAACGTTAGTGACTTTGACAAATGGCAGGTTGTTACGGCCCGAGTTCTGGGAAGGAGCCTCTCTGAAACGGCGAAGAAGGTCAGTTGTTCGTATGCAGTGTCGTGAGCATCGATGGAGCGTGGTTGCCGTAAGGTGAAGCCACGAGTGGGCAGAGAGAATTTGACGCCAGTCAGGCACAAGTGTTTCGGAGGACACCGTTCAGGTCAGATTGTTGAACAGAAGGCTCTGTAACAGACCCCTACGTGTTCCCGACTGGGCCCACGTGTGACATCGTCATTTACGACTGGAATGAGCACAGGTTAATCGAAACTGGAGTTTGGTTCAATGGAGACGTCTTCCATGATCGATGAATCATATTTCTTGGTACACCATGTCGGTGGTCGTGTCCTGACAAACCGTGATCCAGGAGAACAACAACCCGAAACATGCACCGCGCCACGGGCGCAGGCCTGTGTTAGACTATGGGCGACATTCACCTGGGCTACACGGGACCTAAGGTGATAATCGTAGTCACCATGACAGCTGTGGACCATTCGCAGGCCTTCAAGATTTATGTCTTCCCCGACGGAGTTGTCGTCTTCCAGCAGGATAACAATCCGTGTCAGAAGGCCAGAATCGTGTTAGAATGGTTTAAGGAGCATGATGCAGAACCCAGGTCGTTATCTTAGCTACCAAACTGGCCTAAGACCGATGGAACACTTCTTGGTCGGTATCGGGAGGCAGTTCCTTGCCCACGATTTATGGGGGCTGGGTGATGTGTTTAGAACCTTAGTGCCACATTCCGCCGGAAACGTTTCAAGAACTTGTTGAATTCTAGCGTGCAGAATCGCTGCTCTATTTTGTGTTCCGTAGGTAGCTTAAAGCGCTGTAGTACGTATGTACACAGGGTGGCCTTCTAGGAGTGAGTCGTCAGGCGCATTTCACTGGTGTTTCGGTAGATATTTGCAATTTCCCTTTGGCAGCGTGTAGCTGGGGCCAGGCCAGACAAATACTGTTCATCACGTTTTTCATGTGATGCTCAGTGTCGATGGAAAGCGTCGGTTCCTTTCCTTGTGACGTCGCGAGACCAACCGCAATAGCATTTTATTGCCAGTAAGCTACCTTCCAGTACGGGCTCGTAGCTTTGGAGTCGGTGGCGGTGACAGTCGCTTGCATCTTGGCGAGGGAAGCGCTACCTGTGTCAGTTCCAGTGACAGAATGTTCAAGCCCTTAAGAATCTGAATAAACTATACTAAATATGGTTCAATTTTGATAGGATTGTATAAGTAGCCTTCTGTTATTAAAAACAAGCTGTTATTAAAGTCTCAGCTTTCTTGATGGGATACTATTTAAGATATCAAAAACCGCGTAAAACTCAAAAAACCAACACTAGTAAGACTAAAATCAGTTGGGATTTATAGCAGTTTGCCTTCTACTCTCGTTTGGAATTAATACAGAAGCTTACATAATGTTAGGTCAATGTGTTAGATTTTTTATACTTATGTAACGTTCAACATTTTTCGTTTTCATAATACAGAGTTCAGTAAGAGTCATTATTCATTTGAGAACTATCTGTTTTACTGTTTGAGTAAATGAGAGTGTGGATGATGGACATACGAAAGTCTCAGTATTATATTCTATGTCTAGCGTAATGTAACCTTCTCATGGGAAAACGTGCAGTAAGATGTGACAAGTAAAGCTGTAATTTCCCTTACTTGCTGATGACGTATTTCCAAGTTAAAAGTGTGAAATGTGTGTGAAATCTTATGGGACTTAACTGCTAAGGTCATCAGTCCCTAAGCTTACACACTGCTTAACCTACATTATCCTAAGGACAAACACAAAGACACCCGTGCCCGAGGGAGGACTCGAACCTCCGCCGGAACCAGCCGCACAGTCCATGACTGCAGCGCCTGAGAACGCTCGAAGTGCACTTGCTTTTGTAAGAAGGAAGCCAGAATGGTTATTTGTAGAGTAACGTTTTTCTGAAATTATTTCAAGATTAGTTTTGGTTTGATGTGATTCTTGAGTTTCTCGCGGTGTATTTGATAATCAAAATATCCACGGGTGTACTGCCGGTCTATAGTGTCCAACGGGCACAATATTTCGGCGATCAAACATGTCGCCATCATCAGGTGAACTGACGGACTGAGCTCCTGTGAACGCGCCGGCACGGAGATCCGTACGCTATGACGTATATGCATCTGTGAATGTTAATTGGAGTAAGACATAGGCGTGAATATGATCTTGAAAGATTGATCTGACTGCCTGTTCATTTGATCAACCAGACGGAGGTCTTTCCCGCGCTCTATCAAGCAGTACATGCGCTGTGAGCACCGCCATTGAGGCAGTCGTAGTCTCGTTGTTGGACGCGCAGGTCATGTTGAATGTGTCCTAAAGAAGTTATATGTAAAATGTAGAAGGTACTGTCATTTCGCGTTGGGTTTATATGGTCGTGAAAGCAGATGCTTTTACAGACAGATTGTGAAAATTTGAGCTTTGTGAAGGAATTAGTTGGAGAGATAAAAGCGTGTGAACTCTCGGCCTTTGTGAAGAATTACGTAATATTTCATAATCTTTTACGGAATAGTTGGAGAGCGACTTCTTTTAAAGAAATCCACTCGAATGTAAAACTCATGTTGTAGCTGAGTATAAACCGTGAAAATCGCGTAACAATTCGGGTTGAACTTTGATACATTTCTGGCTGTCTTGGCGTGTGTTCTAGATGGTATGAGCTGCGAGATGAAGACAGCGATATTAGCTGTTAGTTTTAAACGCGGGATGATGGCACCTATTTGATTTGACATCTACAGCAAATAAAGAACTATTTGCTGAATGTTGACATTTTTTTAGACATGAAAGAATCGCCCTCCACCCGAAATGGTTTAAAGCGGACTATGCTAACGTAAGTATTGACGATGTTTTTCTTCAACGCTGCTTTTAACAGCGTCAGACCAGTATCTACGTTCCAGAGAAGCGGGTTGGCGACCAGAAGCCGTGCTGAGGTAGGTGGAACTTTTGTTTTGATAGTACGACAAAAGAAGCAGTAAGCAGTAACGCGAATTATAACCCATCAACGCCGCATCCTGTCACAAAGGAAAGGATTTCTGAGCCGGAATTTGCATGCTCCAGCTACACATTCCTAAAACGAAATTGTTAATATCTGCCAAAGGATGAGAGAAAATTCTCCTGATGACTCTTAGGGGACACCCGGTGCACATATATAATAAGGTTAATCTACATCTGAAAACAGTTCTGTTGTCTGTCAGAAATTTTATTTCACGCGGCAGATTCTCAGTTAATGTTATAACTGTTACACTGCTTACAGTGCCGAAGCTATATTCGCTAGAGGACAGTGCAGATCTTCCTTATTTCTAGGAACGTATTTATACGTGAATAGCTCTATTACTCTCAAGTTGGAATCGATTATTGACACTAAATTTTGTGAATTAATAAATGTATTTTGAGACTGTGGTTCATATATGAGTTGCTTAAGTAGATGTATGAAAGAGTAAATCTAATTACTATTTTTCTAAGTGCAAGGAATTACCCCAGTATACTATGGCTAGTATACTGTTGTCCGAGTATACTGGGGTAATTCCTTGCACTTAGAAAAATAGTAATTACATTTACTCTTTCATACATCTACTTAAACAACTGGAATATCAACCACAGTCTCAAAATACATTTATTAATTCACAAAATTTAGAGTCAATAATCCGACATTAGTGGATCAAAACATGCTAAATATGTCAAATTACTTATTGCTGTGCCCTCAAAGTTGCTAATTATCCGTACGGAAAAAGTAGCTGACCTTCAACGTTTCAACAGGTCCACAATATGGTTTTTCCAATTTAAGTTTTCTTTAATATGATCTTCCAGAAACTTTTAACCTTCTAACGCACTTTTTAATTTTAGTATTCCTAGATGAATGGTTATGTTTGACAGTACGAAAGTAGATGAGCTTTTAAAAGTCTAAAGATAATCCATTTGTGCAAAATTCTAACCCTAACAAAACTAGTTTCCCTATGGCTGCCTTTTTGATAGGCTTTGCAATAGCGCTTATATCATCTAGAAAAATTTACTGATTGGCGACTCCATGGCGTGTTGTGTGCACCACGATCAAATATTGGATAGAATTGGAAGGAAAGTCAGCATTGGCCGTACTTTGTTGTTTTATTGTCAGCAAAATCGGTTTTCGGTCACGTTAGCGACCACCCTCAATGCTCTAATATACAATTAAAATTGGTAGGCACTGGCATCAAGCTATAACCGTAAGCTTAGAGCGATCACATTACAGCACTGAGGAAGGTCACAAAGTGACCGAAAATCTATTTTGCTGAGAATAAAACAACAAAATACGACCATTGATGATTTTACTTCCAATTCTATCTAGAAAAATGATTAATTTTGCATCCTCATTAAACTCAGATGGCAGAGGATTAACTTAGAGCAAGAACAATAATGATCCTATGTCATAAGGTGATATTCTCAGACTTCGACTTTTACGCTACATTATTATTACAGATATTTGCCTTTCATAAGTAGAGACATTCGCAGCCCGGTAAAATTAACAAGGGATATTAACAAACAGTAATTGCCTGAGTTTAACCACTGTCGCTTTATAAGCCAATGAAGTCCCTTGCCTCTGCACATGCAAGAAAGAGGAAAGCAAAGGAGTAGAGAAGGCCTTTTAAAGGTCTTTCTGTCGCCGGTGACGCTTTTGTTTTGGTATTTCCAAGTCATAAAAAGGGGGACAAAAGAGGGCTCCGAAGCTCGAGCAATTAGCTGAGAGCGTGCTCTCGGGCCAGCGTTCCACTCGGCTCCGGCTGCAGCGACGTAAAACGCTTCTGAGCGAGTGGCCGCCATTACGCACTCGGCGCCGGCAGCGGCGGCTGCGGCCGCAGCTCTTACGGAGCTGTTCCTGCTGGAACCGGCACTTGCGTTCTACAACGGCCTCCCCTGTTGGTTCCCTAGTTCAGCACGCAGTTCGGTGTTGCCTCCCGTGACTTTCAGGTCAAACGACTGCTTTATTTTTATCCTTCCACACATGTCGTGAGCAAAAGACCCACCTGGCTTTAATACTGTGCGTTGGGCCAAGTAAAGCACTGGGATCGAGTTCTGATTTTTATTTTCCTTACTCCGTACTTCAGTCGGTACAAACGGAACCCTTGTATGGCCATTTTCTGTCCGTTTGTCGCTCTGTTCGACTGTTAAGACCCCTTTTTCTCAGGAATGGTAAGAGGCATTATGGTGAAATTTATGTCACATGCTAATGTCTACAATACCTTGACAGTGTAAGACATTTATGCTTCTCAGTTGATGCAGTAAAAATACACGGCCATTATTGTTGTTGTGGTCTTCAGTCCAGAGACTGGTTTGATGCACCTTGTGAGGGATCCATGATCCCATGAACATAGATGCCAGTATCCAACGCCCAGGCCGATAGTAGACAGGAGTCGGTTATCAAGCGCTGCAGTAGGCAGCGAGACGAATGTCGAGTGCGGAGTAGTATGGGAGAGTGACGAGTGACAAGTAGTGCTGGAGAGTCGGGCAAGAATGGTGGTCGAGTAAATTTACCGAAGTGTGACAGATGAGCGCGTCCCTCTAATCGCCGTGGGGTGGACCCTCATCGATACCGATTTGCGAGTAATGTGCCACCAAAAGTGACAAGTGCCGAATTTCGTGTTTCGCGTCAACTGCGTCGGCCAGCAACAACCATGGATTGCAGTGAGGATTGTTGTAGATGTTAACCATCATCATTGCGTGTGACGAAATACCTAAAATCAGCAACCAATAAGAGATAGAACCTTAATTAGATGTGTAAGGCGAAGGTGGCAACTGCCTCAGAATTTGTGCATTATTATAGAAAATAAAATACTGTTCGTATGTAATAATAGACAAACTTTCAATCATTCGACTATTCAGTCTCAGAATAGCTGCACTCAGTTGGCATACATCTCCAAAACGACAGCAGGAAAATCGATAGCCTTTCATCGATTAAGCACACGGTCATATAATCATAATAATTAACTGTTTGGCGGCTACGATAATTTACACAAAACCCAATAAGGAATTTAATCGGGGGTGTTTCAACCTCTCCATGCTACACTATCCTGTGCAAGCTTCTCCATCTCCCTATTCCTACTGCAACCTACATCCTTCTGAATCTGTTTAGTGTAGTCATCTCTTCGTCTCCCTCTACGATTTTTACCCTGCACGCTGCCCTCCAATACTAAACTGGTGATCCCTTGATGCCTCAGAACATGTCTTACCAAGCGATCCCTTCTTCTAGTCACATTGTGCCACAAATTTCTCTTCTCTCCAATTGTATTCAGTACGTTCTCATTAGATATGTGATCTACCCATCTAATCTGCACCATTCTTCTGTAGCACCACATTTCTGAAGCTTCTATTCTCTTCTTGTCTAAACTATTTATCATCCACGTTTCACTTCCATACATAGCTACACTTCACAGAAATACTTTCAGAAACGACTTACTGACACTTAAATCTTTACCCGATGTTAACAAATTCCACAAATTAACACGGCCATATATATCACATATTTTGACACTCGCAAACTCACTCATCAAAACCTATAGATGAAGTATCTACATTCATGTCGGGAGTGGTAGTGTAGCGGTAAAGCGTGTGCCCCGAAATGGAGAAGTCGCCGTCTCCATTATGTGTAACGGATGGATACAGATGACCATCGCCTTATCTGTGGATTTTCGAGTGATGTTTGGTATGTGGTACGCTAGATGTTCACTTTCCTCACACGCTTGACTCTCGACCGGGTAAATGGACAATCTGAGTCATGTGTATGCGGCCACACTTTCCACTAATTGTTTGGTAACGGTGAGAAGACAATCCACTATTTCTGGGCACTGCGTGATCTCACGGAACCCCAACAAGCAGCAGTACTTGTCAGATTTTCTCCAGAACTCGCTCCATAACCCGTCTTACAGCTGAATTGTCCATGACAGGAGAAGTTGAACCACAAACCCACGTTTTTTTGTTAAGATTGAACTACCAATGGCAGTCACATTGACATGCATCAATAATTCTGTAGCGATTAGCAACATAACCATCCTCGATTCTTAACGAGACGACCTCTTTTGTTTTTCTTCCTGTTTGATAGCCGACGAAGAATAGCTTTCATTTACTTTCCGCTTCGAAATTAAAAAAATTGAAAATAACAACATTCTTTCCAACTTTTTCTTGATGCATTTTGGCCTTGGTTCAAATGACTCTGAGCACTATTGGACTTAACTTCTGAGGTCATCAATCCCCTAGAACTTAGAACTACTTAAACCTAACTAACCTAAGGACAACACAAAGATCCATGGCCGAGGCAGGATTCGAACTTGCGACTGTAGCGGTCGCGTGGCTCCAGACTGAAGCGCCTAGAACCGCTTGGCCACCCTGGCCGGCATTTTGGCCTTAATGGATCTTATGCCAACCACTGCTGTTAGTTCTGAGGAGGGACCAGACTCTCCCACCCCCCCACCCCCCACCCTCAGGGGAAGAAAACAGCTTGTGGGATCGCCCCTAGCTCGGACTATGGGTTTTTCAGTTTTCGTTTTAACCTAGCCTTCAGCTCTCAGCGAATGAGGATTCGACAGAAACAAGTGGTTCAGTGCACGCACAAGTGTTTCAGAGCAAACCGTTCATCGTACATTGTCGAACATGGAGCTCCACAGCAGACTACTATAGGTGTTCATATGTTGACATCCTCAATTACGATTGTATTGGGCACGGGACCACCAGGATTCGACCATCGACCAATGGAAACGTGTCGGCTCTTCGGCTAAATAAATTTTCGCTACACTAGGTCGATGGTCATCTCCATGAACGCCATCATTGAGGTCAACGATGGCTCGGGACGTGCAGCGCGCTATGGACACAGGCTGGTGGGATTGGTTTTATGCTATGGGAGACATTCTTCTGCGCTTGCATGGTATAATACCTCTGGCTCTGCACCCATCATATTCGGCTACAAGCAGATCTCTTGAGAAGGCAGCATTTGCGAGATGACGTAATGTGGTGTGAGGCACCGATGACAGATGGTTTGTTCCGTACGGGTATCGTGAGAAAGACCGCCTAAATTGTGGCCCTTCTCCGCGATTGGATGCTGCGTTCGGAAATTGCGTGCCAAGATTCTATTGTTAATATTTGAAAAATTAAACGGCGTATTTGCTTGAATTTCAAATTAAACTATCTCTCAATAGCAAGCTGTGATTCCGTTATTTCACATGTATTAATAATCAGCAGAGTAATAAAAAACTGCGAAACAAAAAGGCAGACGAAGCACTTTGGTGATCTTCGTATCATGTCCAATTTAGATGGCGGGCGAAGTGATTTGGTTGCAAGATCAGAGTTGGTGCGGCACTATCGGAGGGCGGACATGTTGTCCGCCGCGGTATCAGTTAAGACTTGACTTGCAATGTTTAATGTGTAAATCAGATCTCGTTCGGCAGTCTCGGAGGACGGACATGTTGTCCGCTGCAGTATTAGTTAAGAATTTACTAGCAATGTAAGGTTATTTGAACATACAGTTGAGAACAGTTGATACTAATTACGGATATATGCGGTTCATTAGTTTAATGACGAATCAAAATCATTTGTGACTCTAGAAAGGAATGCAATTGTGCAGTTTCTCGTGTTCTGCCAATAAAAAGCTAGTGGCATCCCGTACAAACAAACTGATTGGAAATTTAATCATTTCTAAAACAACAGTTCCTCATTAAGAGTTTCTTACAGCCTCAAGATTACGGATTCATGACCTACGTGCTATTTTCTGTGCAGGGGACAATGGCTATAGAAGACTGCAGGTTGGTGAACATTTATTAGAACTTAAGCATTCTGCTCAGGGTGGCGGATGCAAATAGGCACCTCGTGTGTACTGCTTAGTACAAATGAGGTCAGTGACACGTCATCTGTTGTAACACAGAGGAGGTACGAAGGAGAGAAATGTTTTTGAGGGAGGAGGCCTATCATACACATGTGTATATCAGTTCTCTCTCTATAACTCTCTCTTTTCCAACTTGCCGTAATAGGACCTATGGTAGTAATCGAAGACACGCTGACAGCTGTGAACCAACAGGATTCCTTTCTGCTTAAATGTCTTCCCCGACGCGATGTCGTTTTTCAGCAGTATAACTGCCCGTGTCTCGAAGCCAGAGTTGTGCTAGTGTGGTTTGAGGAGCATCATAGTAAATTCACGTTGATGTCTCGGCGACCAAATTCGCCTGATGTAAATCCTATGAAACCCACCTGGGTCACTATCGGACGCTATCACCTCGTACATGGATCAGTGACATTTTATTTATGCGAATTACACGACCCGTGCGTAGACTTCTAATGCCACATACCTCCACTAACCTAAGAACAAACTGTTGGAACCGTGATACGCAGAATCAGTGATGTATTTCGTTCCAAAGATGGAGAAACAAGCTATTATGCGAGTAGTGATAATGTTTTGGCGCATTAGTGTATTTCCGTTCCCTGCATTCCTTCTGCTGTAAGGCTGAACACTACACCCTTTGCTCTTCTTCCGAAGTCACCTGCGTGGACGAGCTCGCTCTGTCGTCACGTGGGCGTGGCCCTGTGTGCCTCTAGGATCGAATTTGGGGCCTCAGCGCTCTTATAGAAACTACACGTCCTTCAGTATGCAGTGGCTGTACGATATCTTCAGCAGTTTTCATTTTACAGACTCCGGCTCATTTTCTTATTTTTATTTTTATTTATTGCGTCTTGACGCCCACACACACAAATTCAAACATACAGTATCGACAGCAACAGATAGATTCATACGGTGTAAGGTAATAAGAGACTGGAGTGATCCACCATGGTACACAAAACACGTCAGAACACTGTTGCAGAAGCAACGAAAAAGCATGCCAAATTCAGAAGACGCAAAATCCCCAAGACTGGCTAAGTTTCGCGGAAGCTCGAAATTTAGTGCAGACGTCAATGTGAGATGCTTTTAATAGGTTCCACAATGAAACATTGCTCAAAGTATGGTAGGAAACCCAAAGAGATTCTGGTCGTATGTAAAGTACACCAGTGGCAAAAAAAAAAAAAAAAAAAAACAGTCAATACCATCAGTGCGCGATAGCGTTGGAAATGTTGCCGATGATGGTGTCTGCAAAGCGGAGTTACTAAATACAGTTTTCCGCAATTCCTTCACTAAAGACGACGAAGTAAATATTCCAGAATTCGAAACCAGTATAGTGTCAATTGGCACTAAACAAAGAAAAGTGCTGGGTCATCCACATGGGTACTAAAAGAAATCTGATAAATTTTGGGTATACGATAAATCGCACAAATCTAAGGGCTGTCAATTCGACTAAATACCTAGGAATTACAATTACGAGCAACTTAAATTGGAAATACCACATAGATAATATTGTGGGGAAGGCGAAACAAAGACTGCCCTTTGCTGGCAGAACACTTAGAAGATGCGACAAATCTACCAAAGAGACAGCCTACATTACACTTATCCGTTCTCTTCTGGAATACTGCTGCGCGATGTGGGATCCTTACCAGTAAGATTGACGGAGGACATCGAAAAAGTGAAAAGAAGGGCAGCTTGTTTCGTGTTATCGCACAATACGGGTGAAAGGGTCACTGATATGATACGCGAGTTGGGGTGGCAGTCACTGAAACAAAGGCGATTTTCTTTGCGGCGAGATCTGTTTACGAAATTTCAATCACCAACTTCCTCTTACGAATACGAAAATATTTTGTTGACACCCACCTGCTTAGGGAGAAATGGTCATCATAATAAAATAAGAGAAATCAGAGCTCTAACGGAAAGATTTATATGTTCATTTTTCCCACGCCCCATTCGAGAGTGGAATGGTGAGGCGTAGAGCCGTATACCGATCCTGCCTTGAAGGCGATGAATTGGGAGATGTGTCTCAGAGCTGGATAGTGACAGATGGTGACGCGAGACTGGACGCGCACATAGTTTATGTATCAGCCGATACAGGACAGTATTGGATAGGGGGACTGTGATTTAGTTTCGATTGTGCCCACTAGAGTGTACTAAAGTAATAGAAGGTTTTTCAAAATTGTTCTATTATTTTCATAAAGTGTTGTTATGTCTTTTTGTGTAGGTAAAATGTTATAAGTGTGTTTTAGCAGTATGAATAATGCGTGAGTGTGGTTTAAGGTTAATATGAAGATAACTGTTTGACGAGTTATGTAGTGGGATTAAGTGTGGGAGAATTGTGAAGAAGGATGAAAGTTAATTCAGGTATAAATAACAATAGTAAATAATTTTATGCATAAACAAAGCTCCAGCATATTAGATAATTACGTTGGTAAAAAGTGCAGTCGTTAGGTTTACTATTTTGCGATTGGTTATTGATGAAAAGCGCTGACTGACGTGGGAGAATGTCGTTTTACTATTGGCTGTTGAGTAAACTGACCAATGGTAAAGCAATATTCACTGCGCGCCTTTCTCTACTGATAGAGAAGACTTAAGAGTATTCCAGAGAGGAGTCGGAGCCCAGCCATGAAACAGTTTGGACTTGTGTAGTAGTAGTTCCGATGGAAATGATAAGTTGCCGGATCTAGCAGTGTTACATACATCAAACGTGTTGTAAAGTGACGGCATAATTATTCCGATGGTTCTGTAGAAATTTCGGAATTTTTAAGTGAATTTTGTGACTAGAAAAGACATAAATTCCGCGTGGCATATTGAGCAGGACGGTGGCTAAAAATTGTGACTGCATTAGGTACCGACAGACTTAATATTTGGCGAGCATTCTCAACCAAGATTAATACATATTTTTGTAGCTATTACGTTTTCGGGCAATCCAACACCACAAACTTGCTAACGTGAGTGAAAGGGATTGTGAGTGACTGTGTTAAGACTAGCATGGGCTTGGCAGTGTACTTCTTCACCTAAGTTTCAGAAAATATTAATTGAGGGCAAATTTCCAACCTTTCATTTCGTGTGAAAACACTCTCCCAAAACAGATTAGTGACTTTAATTGTAGCCTGGTTCACGTCGAAGTACAGTAGGTTTCGCTTGGCTTCCCTACTGATGATCTGCTGAGACAATGTTCGCAGGTAGGTGAAAGTACGTCGTAAAGGGACGGAAAGAACCGCGCCGCCGCATAGTAGTATGAAAATGGTTCGATGAACCCTCTCCAGGCACTTAAGCATGAATTGCAGAGTAATCATGTAGATGTAGATGTAGATGTAGACACCCTTCCCCCCCCCCCTCCCCCCCCCCCCCCTCACACACACACACAAATGCACAAGTTGGACGAGGCGGCGCTTCTCCACCCTCCTCCACTGTTCGGTGCTGTCCTTCTCCAGTGTCTGAGGAGGAATTTTGTGACGGCGCAGTATGTGTTTCAACTGGTCCCAAGCACGCTTGATCAGGTTCAGGTTTACACGTTTCGTAGACCGTACTATCCCATTCAGTTGATAGAAGCCTCTTAGGGGAAGGTTTTCAAGAAGTGGGTGCTGTGTGCACTCTTGAATACATTGTCGCCGCTCGGGATTAGCCGAGAGGTCTGAGGCGCTGAAGTCATGGACTGTGCGCCTGGTCATTGCGGAGGTTTGAGTACTCCCTCGGGCATGTGCGTGTGTGTGCGTGTGTTTGTCCTTAGAATAATTTAGCTTAAGTAGTGTGTAAGCTTAGGGACTGATGACCTTACCAGTTAAGTCCCATAAGATTTCACACACATTTGAATACATTGTCAATATGCTAACTACAGGGGTGGAAATAGGCTGGAGTGTCCTGTCCCGATACTGCATAGCCATCACATAACGCAAAAATATCGAGACAGCCAACATCAGCGTTATAATAAGATCGATGCGATAAGTTAACAAATTCCACTGTCATTCGTGAAAGATCCTAGAAAATTTCGGTCTACATAAAATCTGCAAGCGGATCAAAGGGCTCGATTCAGTAATTCGACAGCCTGTACGGTGTAGGTAAAAAAGACAGAAATAAGGCAAAGGCGAAGTTTAAATGTCGTTTTTAAAAACAAGTCTGCCACACACGAGTATCATACAGACTTATCATCGTTTGACCGCTGCACAATCTCCCACATGGAAGACATAGTGTAAGCGTATCGTCATATCGCTGGCTTAGTTGCAGAGTATCTTTGCGAGCGGCTGCGTTTTTGCAGAGTCGGACACAGCACACGGAACTGTTGTGTTGTGTGTAGCTGTGAACGTGAGAGGCACTTTTATTACAGTAAAGTTATGAAATATGGAAGTGATTTAGAGGAAAGTGCGTAATGATGTAATTAAGAATGAGGAGTGTCGCCAATAACGGATTTGTTTATCGTCTCGTTGCGTGTCGCACCGTACATCAATCGCCCGTGCCTTGTTCGGTCTCTCAGAATGAACTAATGTGAATCAGTAAAAATTAGTTACCATAAAAGAGTGCAAGTAAGTGCCAGTGTCTTGTAGCGAGTGTGAGAATGTGTGTTCGGTCATCGCGTTTCTGCATCATCAACAATCACCTGCGTCACGTCGGTTACGTGTATGCTTATCCAAGTGATATTGTGGACAGATAACGATCAAGAATGTTAACTGGGGTAAGCAGTTATGAACTTATAGAGTGTAAACAGTGCAACCAGTGATTATCATATCGTCTCAGAATATAGATGTTCATACCAGACGTTGCAGAGTGTTATGCTTAATGTTGAGTGGCTCCGCTAAACCCGCAAGCCAGCAGCAGTGTGGAGCAGAACAATACGACCGCCGCGGGATTATCAGGTAGGTGCAGTGCACAGGGCGCACGGTCACGAAACGATAAAGAGAGATTCCAGTTTAAGGAAACCTCCACCATTTGTACCCCCCCAGGCGTGTTACAATAGGAATAAGCAACTTTAGCTTTGATAACAGTTGAAAAATAAGACACCATGTCCAGATAGGATCCCAGTACGGTTCCACAGAGAGTACTCTTCGGCACTGGCCCCTTAACTTACTGGTATCGCAAAAGGTTCCCCCAGCGCAATGTTCCATGAGACTGGAAAAATGTGACTCCAGTGTACAAGACGAGTAAACGAATGGTTAAAATGCCAGACTAACATCTTTAACACCGATTTGCTGCAGAGGTCTTGAGCCTATTCTCAACTCGAGTGCAATAAATTTCCTTCAGAAACTCAATTGTACTTTTCTCCGCAATGTCCTGCAAACCGTGAATGAAGGACAACAGGCAGAGTACACATTGATAGATTTCCGGGGAATGTTTGACACAGTGACACGTCACAGATAATTAATGAAAGACTGAGTTAACTTCATATGTTCCCAGATATGTGAGTGGTTTGAAGACTCTGAACATAATAGAAACCAGAACCTTGTCCTGTACAGCGAAGGTTCATCAGTGACAGAAGTGCCGACAGGGAAGTGTGATAGGACCCCTCTAGCTGTTTATGTACATAAACGCTCTGACGTTGAAGGGTGAACAGCAATCGGTGAGTGTTTTCTAATGATGCTGTAGCGTACTGGAAAGGGTCGTCTTCGAGTGATTGTAGTATGATGCGGTATAACTTGGATAGAATTTCTATTTCTTGTGACGAATGGCAGCTTGAGCTAAATGTGCAAAAATGTAAGTTAATGTAGGCCGGTAGTAAAGATAACCTGTGATGTTCTAATGTAGTATCAGCGGTGTGGCGCTTGACGGAGTCAGATCGATTAAATGTCTCTGTGTACTTTGCAAAGCAACGTGAACTGGAACGAGCAAGTAAGGTCGATTGTAGGGGAGGCCCACGAACGATGTTCGTTTATTGCGAGCATTCTAGGAAAGCGTAGCTCTTCTTCAGAGGAGACTGGATACGGAACACTTCTGCGGCACGTTCCTGAGTATTGCTCGAGACTTTGCGATCCTCACCAAACCGAATTAAAGAAAGATATCGAAGCAGTTCAGAGGCACTGTGACATTGCCAGGGGCGAGTATGCTGCGTATTGTACACAAACGCAGATGTATGGCTGAGCGCCGTGTGGCTGGCAAGTTGGCTTGAAGTGACTGGGCCAGGTTACTGTAACAGCTGGTGCTGGAAAGAGCGGTCATGTTCCGGCAGCGAGCTATGGACGAACATGTATGTGTGTGTGTGTGTGTGTGTGTGTAGGGGGGGATAGGGGACCTGCTTGGCAGGCTACAGCCGCTCAGCAATTGGGAAATGCCGAATTCGTAGGAACAGGTTGTGCAGCCACGTGGAAGTGAGGCACGACGATCCAGGATCAATATTAAAACTGACATCTAAAACATTCACTGAAAACACTAAATCTGTATCCAGACACGCTACGTCGGCCGGAGTGGCCGAGCGGTTCTAGGCGCTTCAGTGTGGAATCAAGCGGCCGCTACTGTCGCAGGTTCCAATCCTGCCTAGGGCATGGATGTATGTGATGTCCTTCGGTTAGTTAGGTTTGAGTAATTCTAAGTTCTAGGGGACTGATGACCTCAGATGTTAAGTCCCATAGTGCTCAGAGCCCAAGACACGCTACGAAAAGTCTAAAGACAGCGTCGAAGTAGTGAAATGAGCTCATTAAAATTATGAGCATGCCTATAAAACTATTATTAACTGAAATCTGATAGTGAAGGGGAGAAAGGATTATTGACAGGGCCGTAATCAGTTACTATTGGTTGCCTTTTGCAGTTACACACAGTTTATTTTAAACCAGTCATTCCAGTCTCAACAATAAATAAAAAAATACCACACGTTATTAATAAAGGAATAAACAACTGTGTAAATAATAGTGTTTTCAGTGAGTTACAAATTAGCAAATCCCCATTAAATACAGATACAACAGATAATGTTTCAAAAGCAAGCCACTGTGATCTGGGCAGAAAGCCTTACACGCCAGGAATGGCAATAAATTAAGAATTGTTTAGGAACTCGCTGCAATTTGCAACTTACAGGTATTGGAATATTAAGGTAAGTCGCCACAAGCACAGCAGAAGGCATCAGACGCCAAGACTGGCAGTAAATGAGGTTTTAAGCCTTACTGCTAAAATACAAATACCAAATTAGAGTTTTAAGGCAGATAACCATAATCACGGCTGAAGGCCTTACACGCCAGGAACGGCAATAATACAAAAAATTGGAATCCTGCTGTGAAACAGCAAATACAATAGCGAATGTTAATTAAAAAAAAAAAAAAAAAAAAAAAAAACAAGCAACTGATGCAGATGGTACTCCAGGAATCGACCTCTGAGAAGATCCAGCAACCAAAACTTTCACGAGCGATGAGATAGGCAGCCAAGAGTTGTATTCACTTCACAAGATGGCAATTCAGACTAGTGGCAGTCTAACGAATGACTAATGACAACCTTGCTGAAGCTACCTGACGTCCGATAAACCAAATGCAACAATGGAACAATACGCCAAAGCTGGAACCGGCGGTCTGCACTAGGTCCCCAGAATACTGTGCTTAGAGTGCCCGGAACGAGACAGGAATGAGTACCACCAGAGTAGAAAAATCACCAACCGACCTACAAGAAAGCTGACAAAACTACACGCCTTACCGGACAGCAGCGGCAAGGCGAGGAAATATACACTGCCGTTACATACACTGCCCCCAGGGCAGGTAACTGGGGCGTTAGCGGCCACCAGATAAGAAAAATTACTGCTGGTTGAACTTACAAGTTGTAACAAGTTGAACGCAATAAATAGTAATAAGAAGTCCAGGAAAGCTAATCAGATCCGCCTTCGCCGAGCACTCCACTCACTGCTTTCGCCTCGGCGACACTACGAGCAGCAACACGAACCCAAGTCACTGGAGGATCGCGAGATATCACAATGGTGGAGGTTTCTCTACTTGGATTGAAATGCACTCATCCTAAAGCTTGCTGGAACCGGTTTACGACGAGGTCGTGCACCCTCGTGACCACGGCTCTTCAATCCGGCAGTCCATGCGTGCCACCAGCGGTCCCAGCGTGTTCTGGCATGTCGCGGACCTGACTCACACGACCTGGAAAAACAACGACGTAACCCAAAAATAGGGCACCAGTTACTACATAGCGATAACAGCCGCTGCTGCCGCTAGCAGACAGGACACGCTTGTGAAACCGATTGGCGCCAGTCAACAAGAGAAGAAGACAAACAACCGCAAGCATGCCAACTAAACGATACCGTCTGGTCTCTAAGAGAGTGCAGAAACCTATCAACAGCAGCAACGCGAGCCGCAGCTCGGCTCATTAACCAAATTATTATCATTTACACAAAAAATTGATTATGAAGTCAACAAAAATGATGAAGACACGCAATACACGCATTTAACACACAGTTACGTAGATCTTGACTTTATCTGGAGAATGACCATATTTCTACTATCGTTAAGGAAATACACATGTAGTTGTAAGTTATACTGTAAATAATTTACATATGCATCTATACTCTGCAAGCAACAGTGCGTGGCGCAGGTTATTTTATATACCAGTGCCAAATCGCTCTTTCCTGTTCCAGTACTGTATGGTTCGCGGGAGGGCAATTCTTGGTAAGCGTCTGTGAGGGCTTGAATCTCTCTCATTTTATCTTCATAGCGTTTCACGAGATATGCATAGGAGGACTTTTCGAGGAACGCGGTTCTCAGAGTTTTAACAGTGAAGCACACTCTGACACAGAAAGCCTCTCTTGCAGCGTCTGGCAGAGCATCTGCGTGACACTTTCACTCTTACTGAAAGAACCTGTAACGAAACATGCTGGTTTTTACTTGCATTATTTCCCATATCAATCGTGTCTGGTACAAATCCCAGACTGATGTCCAATATTCACTTACTGGTCGAACGAGTGTTTGTTGATGGATTACATTTCCTGAGAATTCTTCCAATGAATCTTTATCTGGCATCTGCCTAGCTTGTGATTAATGTTATGCGATTGTTTCCCTTAAAATCAGTCCATAAGCAAGCTTCCAGTGATTGTTCTGAAAGTGTGTAACCATACAATAAGGGGTCTTCCTGTCTGTCTGTTGTTAGTGGCTACATTTATTTATGTTGAGGGTCAGCTGTCGCTCCCTGCATCTATCGTCAACCGTCTGCAGGTCTTTCTGCATTTCGCTACAGTTTCATAGCGTTGCGACTTCACTATGTACAGCAGTGTCATCGTCGGAAAACCTCATGGATCTTTCGACGTTATCTACTACGTCATTTTTTTATATATTTTGAAAGCTAATGGTCCTGTAACACACCCCCGGGGCACACCCAAAGCTACTCCTACGTCAAGAAACTTACCTTCGTTCAGAATGATAAGCTGCTTTCTGTTTTAACCCCCTAACGCCGGGCGTCGCGAATTTGCATCATACCAGTGCGACTCTCAACAACTGCACAGGTTAACCGTTTATGGCCGCCAGTGCCGGTGAGTACAGGTTCTACACGAAGCTACTAACACTTCTGACATGTCCTGCCACGTCCTGACTTTTTCTGGTACTTCTAGAGCGACATAATTTTTGATTTTTTCCTTCTGTGAAGGAAGTCATTCAGACATTAAGGGATTAACTTAATTTCGTTCACCATATACAATGTTTCAGGATAGTCTACAACTGTCTTATTCATTATCTAAATAATTACAATTGTATCAGTTACTTATTGCTTCAGGCTTAGAACAATGCGTTTTGGGAATTTATTCTCATTTCAAGTGCGTTTGTTGACATGAATATTTTTGGTGTTTACACGTGTAATTTTCTGTCTCACTTTCGTCTTTTAGTGCTATACTGTAATTGGAAAATCGGACAACATTAATCTCTCTTTTAAAATGCTGATATTAGAAATGGTACTTTTGTTTGTCTAGTTACACCTATTGAGCCTCCTCCATTATACAGAATGTTACACACACGCAAATCACCACTTACACTTGTGGTGGAGCGGGTTGATCACTCATTCCCCTTGAAACAATCAGTCCACCTACCTGGATAGGTTTCAGGTTGTCTGCCTGCCCGTTTACTCTGCGATGGCAGACACTGGTTTAGGCGACAAAAACACCATTGAATAAAATTTGACTGAATACTTACCAAGCAAAGGCCACGTAACTCCAGTCCGTGGCAGTAGCTGAAAGTTAGTTACACTACCGAGCATTCGGGATTCTTGCATGAATCGTTTGAAAAAAAAAAAAAAAAAAAAAAAAAAAAAAAAAAAAAAAAAAAAAAAAAGTCAGAATTTCCTTTAAGTTAGTTTATTGTCTTTAAAACATGGAAAATAGCTATCAAGTCAGTATTTAATGTTCCGACATCAATTATACAATCTGTCCGCAGCTCGTGGTGTTGAGGTAGCATTCTCGCTTCCCACGCACGGGGTTCCGGGTTCGATTCCTGGCGGGTCAGGGATTTTTTTGCTACTTCGAGATGACTGGGCGTTGTTGTGTCGTCTTCATCATCGTCATTCATCCACATTACGGTCGGAGGAAGGCAATGGAAAACCACTTCCACTGGAACCTTGCCTAGTACAGCGGTGCGAGTCTCCCGCATCGTCCCCTACGCTCCTCGGAGTATGGGACTTAATTATGACTACTGTCTCTGTTAGGTCACTGAACCACGAGCACTTCAAGTGGTTCAAGTGGCTCTGAGTACTACGGGACTTAACATCTAATGTCATCAGTCCCCTAGAACTTAGAACTACTTAAACCTAACTAACCTAAGGACATCACACACGTCCATGCCCGAGGCAGGCCCAGTGTCTTTACCTCCGTTGCGCTATTTCATTTGCTTTCCTATCTCTTGGTCACTTATTTAGATCTGTCATTTTGTCATTCGTGCGACGGTTTAAAGGAAGAACTACAGTGCGATCTTCCTCTGTGAAACAGTTTTGGAGAAAGACGATTAGTATTAGGGCCTTTTCTTGTCATCGTCCGTTACAGTGCCATTGTGTTCACTGACTGTCTGGACAGATGTTTTCAATCCAATTACTGTTTTAACGTAAGACCGAAACGTCTTAGGATATTTTCTGTGAAGTCGGCGGATACAATTATATTTTAGAATTCGTTGAGCACTTCTTGCTTAGTCCCCCTTACACTAATCTTATCTTCGTTTACTTTTTACAATTCGAATACGGAGGCAGAAACAGAGACTTATCCACACGTACACAAGCCACTATCGTCAGAACGAGAGGGTTATTCAGTTATTCTATCACTCGTTATCTTTATTTAACGAGATTTGGTAACTTAATGAATGCAACATTGTCATTTGACTAACAGATCACTGCAGGGTCGAGGTGAACAAAATTGACAAGTTGACTAGAGTTTCTGAGGTTCCGGTTGTGTTGTGTAAAATTGAGTGAAGCAAATTATTTTGCTTGAAGTGATTTACAATATTTATCACCAAATAACTTTGTAACCCTAATCATGGGTCCTGTACAGCCGAATTGACTTAAGAGTGTTGTAAGTGTAACCACACTCTTCCAGAGATTGACCGAAAACATTCGTACAGGGTGTTTCCGTAAGCACGTGCAAAAATTTAACAGGACATATAAGATGCTTCACTGAACAATTTGAGGCAGTGAACCTGGTATTGGAAAAGTCAGTTTAGGGAGATAATAGAATAATATTACATTACTGTTTACTTTTTTTGCTTTAGTTACAGTTAACTGCAAATGTTGTCACTGACACAATGAACGTACAATTTGTATTGGAACCGACGACCATCAACTTCAATGCAAGCATAGCACCGGTGAGCAAGATTCTGACGCCAGATGAAAAATATTGCTGTGTCTTATCAATCACATCAAAGGCAGCCAAATTCTGGGAACGAATTGCACCTCAGCATCCACTGGGGTCTCACACACAAGTGACTTCAGACATCCTCACAGGAAATAACAAACGGGATTCAGGTCATGTGACCTCGCAGGCCATTAAATAGGACCTCCCCTTCCAATCCAGAGACCAGGAAATGCAGTACTGTGTTGGTTGCGGACATCCACGCTGAATGAGCCGGGCGGTGAACCGTCACGTTGTATCCACATTCTCTCAAGAATAGCCAAGGGTACCTTCTCAAACTCTGGAAGCACTCCTTGCACGAATCTCAAGTACAGGTGGCCATTCAGAAGGCCAGGTAGGAGATATGGCACATTGAGATTGTCGCTACAGTGCTGGCCCATATATTCGCAGCAAAGCGTACTTGATGGTGTGACTTCACTGCAGCGTGAGGGTTTTCCTCATTCCACACAAGGTTATTCATGCTGTTCGAAGTACGAGGCGTGTCTTTCAAGTAAGTACCGTTTTGAAATTAAAAAAAGACATGCTAAGAATGTACCTTAACCTATGCACTGACGCCATTACCGTCTCATTCTTCGTTGTTTACGTTGTGTACTGAGTGTTTAAGGTGCCTCGGATAATCACGAGTCCCGCCGACTGTGAAGTGCGGGCTGTTATAAGATTTCTTATTGCTAAAGGCCTAAAAGCGACCGTTGTTCGTCGTGCGATCTGCGCAGTTTACGGAGAAAATATTATGAGCGACGGAATGGTAAGAAAGTGAGCGAGAGCATTTAAAGACTGCCGCACAAATGTGCATGATGAAGAATGGAGTGTGTGTCCTTCGGTCGTAAATGAAAGTTTGGTGCAGGAAGTGGACAATAAGGTGAGAGAAAACAGACGCTTCACTATTTTCTCCTTGCGGGATGACTTTCCTAATGTTTCTCGTAGTGTTTTGTATGGAATTGTGACCGAGCACTTGAATTACAGAAAATTGTGCGCACGTTGGGTACCGAAAATGTTGACGGATGTGCACAAAACCAAAAGTTTAGATAGTGCATTGACCTTCCTTGAGCGGTACCACAACGACGGTGATGATTTCTTAAGCCAAATTGTTAAGGGCGATGAAACATGGGTGGATTACGTCACACCAGAATCAAAGCAACAGTCCATGGAAGTTGCGCAAGGGCATCGTTTTTCTGCAAGACAATGCATGTGGCGAATCAGACCAAAGATCTCATCACATCTTTTCGATGGGAAACTCTACATCATTCTCCGTACAGCCTCGATCTTGCGCCTAGTGACTGCCATCTGTTCTTGCACTTGAAGATAAACCTGGGCGGTCAGCGTCTTCAGGATGACGACAAAGTCAAAACAGTGGTGATTCAGTGGTTAACAAGTCAGGAGGCAGACTTCTGTGAGGAGGGTATTCAAAAACTGGAACAACGTTCTAACAAGTGCGTCAATATTGACTGAAATTATGTAGAAAACTAGATTAAGGTACAGGCTATCATGGAAAAATAAAGTTATTGAGATATCTTAGCACGTCTTTTTTTAAATTTCAAAACGGTACTTACTTAAAAAAACACGCCTCGTACCATCACGATCATATCAGTAAACACCACGATTTGCGGGAAATCTATTCGGTCAATCCCTTGTTGGAGCAACCGCTGACAGTCACAAGCATTACATGGACTCGTTGCGGGCAATACGGGTGTAATTGTAGTTCGTGGAGTAATCTAGTTTTCTGGTATATACAGCGCACATTTCACATGCAATATGACGCAAACTTCTAGTGGGGTCCTCTGCAACACATTCCAGCACCTCTTTTTCAAAAACGGGTGTGCGAGTGGTCCTCATGTTTCCATGTCCCTCGTTTCTTCTTTCCAATGAACCAGCCCCCACTTTAGTCTATCGAGAATATAACCGTGTCCTGACGGGTGATGTCTGTTAGGAAATTGCTCCCTGTACAGCCTTTCAGCACCGAGAGCATTGCAACCTGCTTCCTCACACACAAGGTGCAAGCCAGTGAGTTCTGCGAAACTGTGCCGGTACTGCGCCATTGTGCTGTACTCTACGTCTCGGTATGGCCTTGAGTAATGAATGGGTCTGTCGTTGACATAACACGTTCTGTCATGGGAAATGTAAATACGATACAACAGAGCCACCTTAGGACCAAATAAAGTGAAAAAAATCTGCAGAATTAGATTTTTCACTCTGCAGCGGAGTGTGCGCTGATATGAAACTTCCTTTCAGATTAAAAATGTGTGCTGGACCGAGATTCGAACTCTTGCACTTGCCCGCGAAAGGCAAAGATCCCGAGTTCGAGTCTCGATCCGGCACACAGCTTTAATCTGAAAGGAAGTTTCAAATAAAGTCTGAATCATGACTTCCTAGCAATCAGGCTCATCCTCTTGTCTCCTTGTATGAAATAATGTACATACATGCAAACAAACAGCACAGTACACTCTACATCAACATCTACATCTACATCTACATGATTACTCTGCAATTCACATTTAAGTGCTTGGCAGAGGGTTCATCGAACCACAATCATACTATCTCTCTACCATTCCAGTCCCAAACAGCGTGCGGGAAGAACGAACACCTACTTATTTCTGTTCGAAATCTGATTTCTCTTATTTTATTTTGATGATCATTCTTACCTATGTAGGTTGGGCTCAACAAAATATTTTCGCATTCGGAAGAGAAAGTTGGTGACCCGCGACGAAAAACGTCTTTGTTTTAATGACTTCCATCCCAACTCGCGTATCAAATCTGCCACACTCTCTCACATGTTACGTGATAATACAAAACGAGCTGCCCTTTTTTGCACCCTTTCGATGTCCTCCGTCAATCCCACCTGGTAAGGATCTCACACCGCGCAGCAATATTCTAACAGAGGACGAACGAGTGTAGTGTAAGCTGTCCCTTTAGCGGACTCGTTGCATCTTCTAAGTGTCCTGCCAATGAAACGCAACCTTTGGCTCGCCTTCCCCACAATATTATCTGTGTGGTCTTTCCAACTGAAGTTGTTCGTAATTTTAACACTCAGGCACTTAACTGAATTGACAGCCTTGAGAATTTTACTATTTATCGAGTAATCGAATGCCGACGTATTTCTTTTGGAACTCATGTGGATCACCTGACACTTCTCGTTATTTAGCGTCAACTGCCACCTGCCACACCATACAGAAATCTTTTCTAAATCGCTTTGCAACTGATACTGGTCTTCGGATGACCTTACTAGACGGTAAATTAAAGCATCATCTACGAACAACTTAAGAGAACTGCTCAGATTGTCACCCAGGTCATTAATATACATCAGGAACAGCAGAGGTCCCAGGACGCTTCTCTGGGGAACACCTGATATCACTTCAGTTTTACTCGATGATTTGCCGTCTATTACTACGAACTGCGACCTTCCTGACACGAAATCACGAATCCAGTCGCATAACTGAGACGATAGCTTGATTAGAAGTCGCTTGCGAGGAACGGTGTCAAAAGCTTTCCGGAAATCTATAAATACGGAATCAACTTGAGATCCCCTGTCGATAGCTGCCATTACTTCGTGCGAATAAAGAGCTAGCTGCGTGTTTTCTTAAACCATGCTCATTATGTATCAATAGATCGTTCCCTTCGAGGTGATTCATAATGTTTGCATGCAATATATGCTCCAAAACCCTACTGCAAACCGACATCAATGAGATAGGTCTGTAGTTCGATAGATTACTCCTACTACCCTTCCTAAACACTGGTGCGACCTGCGCAATTTTCCAATCTGTAGGTACAGATCTGTCGGTGAGCGAGCGGTTGTATATGATTGCTAAGTAGGGAACTTGTACGAATCTTAGTTGTCAATAAGTTGCAAAACAGTAATTCTAGACAATGCGATACAGAAGTTTACTTCCATATCTCTTTAAGCTGGTTTCTCCGACTCCTGGGTCCCTACCTCAAATTGTTCAGTGGAGCATTCTCTATGTCCTGTTACATTTTTGCGCGGTCTTACGGAAACACCTTTCGCAGCGGAAGTAACTGTCAGAGACACGTGTCAGTCGGCTGCCTCACTTTGAAAGCGATCAGCCCCGTAAATGAATGGAAAGCAATCACATAGTTGACTTGACCACAGAGACTAGTTCCATTCGGCTGTATTATTCGACGAAAAAAAAAGAAAAATCAACGAAGAAACAGTCGTTTGTTGAAAGTAGTTGGTTGTGCCACGAGTAACTGTGAGGCAAGTTCAAAAGCCGGCAGCAGTCGCATCGAAGTGAGGGGCAAGCTGGTAACAGGAGCGCAGAAACAATTTCCACTGTGCAGCGGTGACACGCGAAACTCAGAGGAGCGAGACGCCGCGGGCTGAATGCGGCGCCTCCCGTTGCGCGCTGAAAGCGAGCCGCCGTCAATGCTGGCTGGCCTCCTTTGAGGGACAAACACCCCTGGCCTGCCCCGTCGAACTCTGTCTGCCCTCTCCCCGTTGTACCGCGGCTAGCTCCGAGTAATCGAACGGGGCAGGTGATAACGCAGGGCGGCCTCGGCAAACAGACGGCGGGCGGGACGCGAGAGCGAACCGCCGCAGCCCGGGACCTGGCGCTCTGTGGCCGGACGGCCGCCAGAGCTCTCCGCTCCCCGTGTTTACCCCTGCTACCTTCAGAATCTCAAAGAGAGCATTCTAGTTAACACTGCCAAAAACTTTCTCTAAGTCTACAAATGTTGCAAGTGCCTACCTTTCCTAAAACTATCTTCTAACAGGGGAACCTCCCCGTCGCACCACCATCAGATTTAGCTATAAGTTGGCACAGTGGATAGGCCTTGAAAAACTGAACACAGTTGTTGTTGTGTTCGTCAGTCCTGAGACTGGTTTGATGCAGCTCTCCATGCTAATCTATCCTGTGCAAGCGCCTTCATCTCCCAGTACCTACTGCAACCTACATCATTCTGAATCTGCTTAGTGCATTGATCTCTTGGTCTCCCTCTACGATTTTTACCCTAGACGCTGCCCTCCAATGCTAAATTTGTGATCCCTTGATACCTCAGGACATGTCCTACCAACCAATCACTTCTTCTAGTCAAGTTGTGCCACAAACTTCTCTACTCCCCAATCCTGTTCAATACCTCCTCATTAGTTTTGTGATCTACCCACTTAATCTTCAACATTCTTCTGTAGAACCACATTTCGAAAGCTTCTATTCTCTTCTTGTCCAAACTATTTATTGTCCATGTTTTACTTCCATACATGGCTACACTCGATACAAATACTTTCAGAAACGACTTCCTGACACTTAAATCTATGCTCGATGTTAACAAATTTCTCTTCTTCAGAAACGCTTTCCTTCCCCTTGGCAGTCTACATTTTATATCCTCTCTACTTCGACCATCACCATTTATTTTGCTCCCCAAATAGCAAAACTCCTTTACTACTTTAAGTGTCTCATTTCCTAATCTAATTCCCCCAGCATCACCCGATTTAATTCGACTACATTCCATTATCCTCGTTTTGCTTTTGTTGATGTTCATCTTATATCCTGCTTTCAAGAAACTATCCATTCCGTTCAAATGCTCTTTCAAGTCCTTTGCTGTCTCTGACAGAATTACAATGTCATAGGCGAACCTCAAAGTTTTTATTTCTTCTCCGTGGATTTTAATACCTACTCCGAATTTTTCTTTTGTTTCCTTCACTGCTTGATCAATATACAGATTGAATAACATCAGGGAGAGGCTACAACCCTGTCTCACTCCCTTCCCAGCCACTGCTTCCCATTCGCTCCCTGTATTTTACCCCTGCCACCTTTAAAATTTGAAAGAGAGTATTCCAGTCAACATTGTCAAAAGCTTTCTCTAAGTCCACAAATGCTAGAAACGTAGGTTTGCTTTTCTTTAATCTTTCTTCTAAGATAAGTCGTAAGGTCAGTGTTGCCTCACATGTTCCAGCAATTCTACGGAATCCAAACTGATCTTCCCCGAGGTCGGCTTCTACCAGTTTTTCCATTCGTCTGTAAAGAATTCGTGTTAGTATTTTGCAGCTTAGTTTATTAAACTGATAGTTCGGTAATTTTCACTTCTGTCAACACCTGCTTTCTTTGGGATTGGAATTATTATATTCTTCTTGAAGTCTGAGGGTACTTCGCCTGTCTCGTACATCTTGCTCACCAGATGGTAGAGTTTTGTCAGGACTGGCTCTCCCAAGGCCGTCAGTAGTTCTGCAAAATATACGAACTGAGTAGTCCATTCGCAAGATAGGCAACATCAAGGAGAGTATGAGCTCAAGAGCGCCATGGTCCCGTGGTTAGCGTGAGCAGCTGCGGAACGAGAGGTCCTTGGTTCAAGTGTTCCCTCGAGTGAAAAGTTTACTTTCTTTATTTTCGAAAAGTTATGATGAGCCCGTTCGTTCATTGACGTCTCTGTTCACTGTAATAACTTTAGTGTCTGTGTTTTGCGACCGCACCGCAAAACCACGCAATTAGTAATCTAAAGGTCGTGCCTCTCCAATGGGAACCGAAAACATTTGATCGCAAGGCCATAGGTCAACCGATTCCTCCACAGGAAAACACGTCTGATATATTCTATACGACACTGGTGACGGCATGTCCGTCACTTGACAGGAATATGTTGTCGACCCACCTATGTTGTACACTTGGCGAGTGGGTAAAAAGATGCTTCTACCTTGCCCGATTTAGGTTTCCTTGTGGATGTGATAATCACTCCCAAAAAAAAAAAAAAGAGTTTCTCACATAAAATGCAACAAATGAATGTAACAGTTTCACAGTCGCACAGTTTTCCCTGTGGTCTATCAAATCTTACGTTTTGCTTCGATGTTTGTTTAGGTGTAGCGTCCCCATACTATGGCGCAGTTACCTCGCATCGGACGGGCGGACTGACAGATTATAATTGTCTGCAAATAAAAAATTAAATTTTTCACTCAAGAGAAGACTTGAACCAAGGCCTTCTCGTTCCAGAGCTGCTCACGTTAACCACGGGACCACGGCGCTCCTGAGCTTACAGTATCCTTGATGTTGCCTATCCTGCGCATGGATTACTCAGTTTTTATATTTTGCTTATTTTTTTCATAGTTCCACACAACTTCTTCCCGTTTTCTCGATTGATCTGTGTTCAGTTTCTCAAGGCCTATCCACTGTTCCAACTTATAACTAAATCTCAGGGGGGTGCGATGGGCAGGTTCCCTTGTAAGGAAAGTCGTAGAGTAAGTATTGCCTCGCGTGTTCCTACATTTCTTCTACCAGTTTTTCCATTTTTCTGTAAAGAATTTGTGGTAGTATTTTGCAACCATGACTTATTAAACTGATAGTTCGGTAATTTTCAAACCTGTCATAATCATCATTATCAGTGTTGTGCCTAAAGGCAGGTTTTCACATGGTAGTTCTCCAGGCTGTCCAGTCTTCTGCCCTCCTCTTCAGGTCTGCATAATTTCCTCTTCCCTTTATGTCGTCTATCATCTTGTATCTTCTTCTTCCTCTCAGTCTTCTACCACAAACCAATCCTTCCAAAGCATCTACTAGCAAGCACTCCCTTCTCAATGAATGTCCCATCCAGTTCGTTTCTCTTTCTCTTACAACTTTCAGCAGATATCTTCTCTCACCAATCCTTTCCAATACTGTTTCATTACTCACTCTTTCCATCCAGCTTATTCTCTCCATTCTCCTCCACATCCATATCTCAAATGCTTCTAACCTTTTTTTTTCATCCTCTAATCTCAGTGTCCATGTTTCTGCCCGATATAGTGCCACACTACAGACAAAACATTTGCCAAGCCTTTTCCTTAGTCCTTTATCTAATTTGCCACATAACAGTCTCCTCTTTCTGTTGTCTGCCTCCTTCGCTATGGTAATTCGAGTTTTCAGCTCCTGGTGACATCTCAGGTCCTCAGTTATTGTGCTTCCGAGATATTTAAATTCACTTACTTGGCTAATGGTAGATTGTCCTATTTTAATATTGGACAATCTGCATCTTGTTCTGATCACCATACTCTTTGTTTTTGCTGTGTTTATTTGCATCCCATATTCCACACAATCTTCATTCAGATCTTTGAGCATGTTATTCACTGTCCGGTCACTTTCTGCCACTAATACCATGACATCAGCAAATCTTATACATTCTATTCTCTTTCCACCAATACATATTTCTCTTTTCTCATCTAAGCTTTTCGCAATAATCTCTTCAAGGTATACGTCAAACTAAAGTGGGGAAAGGCAACAACCTTGTCTAACATCTGTCAGCAACTGATTTCTTTGGAATGGCATTGCCACATTCTTCTTGAAGTCTGAGGGTATTTCGCCTGTGTCATACATTCTGGCCACCAGATGGAAGAGTTTTGTCATGACTGGCTCACCCATGACTATCAGTAGCCCTGATGGGATATCGCCTACCCATGTCTTTCAGAGATTTGTCAAATTTTTTCATGTAGTATGATATCTCCCATTTTATCTTCATCTAAGTCCATTTCTCTTTCGGTAATATTGCTTTCAAGTTCATTTTTCTCGCATGGAGACCAAACAAACCATCGCCATCCCTCAGCCCCCCTCCCCCCACCAGTCCCCCTCCCTTCCCAGGGCTGGATTACCATCCGAGCTGCTGATAGTCCTACAGCCACCTCTCTGTTGTGTACATAGTTCTGCGTAGTGAACGCGTACACAACTTTCCCACTAGAGCGCGCCCCGCTAAGCACAACGGCGCAGGCGCAGCGCTCGTCCATCTCCGCACTACGAGATGGCGCTGCCATGGAGACGGACCATATTCTCCTTAGTATGTAACGCAGCCAATAAGATTACTGCTAAGGTAGAACCTTTTATCCTCACGCAGTGATACATGAACGCGCGAGATATTATAACGAATGTACAGACCTCCAATTAGTCAGTCTGTATCAGTCTGCACCAATCTGTACCAGTCTGCATTTGTCTGCACCAGCCTGTACCAGTCTACATTTGTCTGTACCAGTCTATAGTCAAGTTTCAGATTACCATATTCCTGCATAGCCATGAAGATAAAAGTATAGATAGTTTTGTTAAGCATCCGAGATATATGTGAAAATAAGATGAATGTACCAATACCAAAGGAACTTCAGAGGGTCAATTGTAAATAGCATCCAGAACCAAATTAAGTAATTTTTATGCTTGTTATTATTTTTAATAAATGTGTGTGAAAATTAATCAAGTGCTATTGAAAGTTGGTACTGTCAATCTGATACTCTAAGCGTGCAAGTGGCATTTCTATCGTCTGACCTAACGGCAGAAGATAAACACGCCACGATAAGACCACGAGACATGTTGCTGACACTCGCCTACTTCGTTAGAGCGACAAGTCAAATAATCTGATGCTGTGCGTACTGAAGGTCTTATAGTACGCACACCACACTCTCTTTTCCGCGAAGGCCTCTTTCATTTTCGTGTAGGTGATATCTATTTTTATCCTTTTAAATAAGCTTCTAGAACCTTACATTTGTCTACCCATGCCCACTTAGCAATTTTGCACTTCCTGTCAATCTTATTTTTAAATGTTTGTATTACTTTTCGTCTGCTTCATTTGCTGTATTTTTAAATTTTCTCCTCTCATCAGCTATATTCAATATCTTTCGTGTTATCCAAGGCTTCCTACTACTTCTTGTCTCATTTGTCTGCTGCCTTCACTATTTCGTCTCTTAAAACTACCCATTCGTCTTCTACCGTATTCTGTTCCAGTGTTCTAGTAACCCTTGCCTATTGCCCCCTCTGAAACTTGCTACAACCTTTGGTTGTTTCAAATTATCCAGAACCCATGTTCTTTATTTCCTACCTTTTTCAATTTCTCCAGAATTAAACTACAGTTCACAACCAATAAATTGTGGTCTGCCCCTGGAAATGTCTTACAGCTTAAAACCTTGTTCCAAAATCTCTGTCTAACCATTATATAATCACTCTAAAACGTTGCGGTGCCTCCACGTCTCTTCCATGTATATAGGATTCTTAAACAATGTGTTACCAATTATTAAATTATGCCCTGTGCAAAATTCTACCAGGTTGCTTTCTCTTTCATTCCTTTCCCCCAGTTCATATTCACCAAGTATTTTTCCTTCTCTTCCTTTTCTTAGCATCGAAGTCCCCCATCGTAATTAAATTTTCGTCTCCTTTATCTGAATAATTTATTTTGCTTATCATAAATTTCTTCAATCTCTTCATCATCTGCGGCATTAGTTAGAGTGTCAACATTTTCTGCTGTGGTAGGCATGGGCTTCGTGTCTATCTTGGCTTCGACAAAGCTTTCATTACGCCGTTCATAGTAGCTTAACCCGCATTCCTATTTTCTTTTTCATTCCTACATTACCCCTATTGGACATTGTATTTATAATTCCGTATTCACCTGACGAGAAATCCTGTTCTTCGTGCTACCGAACATAAGTAATTCCTACTTTATCTAACTTGAACCTACCAGTTTCCCTTTTTAAATTTTCTAACTTACTTGCCCGATTAACAGAGCTAACATTCCACGCTAGAATGCGTAGAATGCTAGTTTTGTTTCTCCTGACGACGACATTCTGCTGAGTCGTCCCCGTCCGGAGTACTGGAAAGGTTGTTGCCCCTCTTCAGGAGGGCGTCGCTACAGATATCGCTCCCCTCCATTCTGGTTGTACCTACGGTACCGGTATCTGTATCACTGAGGCACGCAAGCCATACCACCGCCGCTAAGGTCCAAGATTCATGGAGAGGTTGCCAACAATGGATCGCATTATAAGCATTTATTCGAACCACAAGCAAAGCATCGCAAAATACGATCCAGCCAGTATTCTGTAGCTATGTAATAGGCATTCCAGCGTCTTAATAACTATTTGGAACATTATAGTGTGTTTACTAAAAGAACAAACTTATCGAGAGAAACTTCATTGACCCGAGTCGTTAACTATCAGCTGGGTCCTGCCCTTTCACCATATATTCCAAGAAAGCCACAAGTGAAGAAATAGCCAAATGTAGACAAGTCTAATTAAATTTACAGTTCATTTCCAATCGGATGATTATTGTAATGAAACTCAGCAGTAATTGTAGTTGCTCATACAGTATTCCACTGCTACTGTGACAAACAACTCAAAATTGTTTTAAAGTGAAATTCATATTCTATGACAAGAGCATGCTGCCTTTCTTGTAGTCAAAATAGTTTTCGAATTTTTTGTTGTATTTTGTAAATGATGTTATGTGCATACATCTACGTAACATTAGTACTGAAAAGCAGTTGTTACAATGATTCAAAGGTTTTACCACATCTATTTGAAAAGCAATCAGTTACGGAACAATAAGTAAAGAATGGCAATCATTTTTTGTCACGGTTAAGCATATTTTAAAACAGAAGGTATTATCGTGAATTACGTAACACAGTATACGTTCCATAAAGTGTTTCTAGTCATTGGTGTCCATTAAGGTAACTAATGGATTCCAAAATTGTTTCCGAATAGTGTAAATGAAGTGAAACTTGAGTATCAGCCCGGTATTCACATAGAGGAATGTGGGAAACTGCCAGAAAACCTCATCCAGGCTGGTGGGAACATCGATCCTCGTCGTTAATTCGCCTGGCTGATTAGAATCGGGGCCTTAACATGTCTGGCTACCCGGGCGGGTCTGAAATGTACGTGCGCGATGCGATTATTCTACTATTGTCTCCCCGCCCATACGGGAGCGTGACGTAGGGAGGGTTGTAATATACTTGTATACTTGCATTCATCACTTCGTTTTGTTTCTCGAAATTTTCTACGAAGTCAGTAACTTTCTGACGCGAAGGTAGAGGAGCTGACGCATGGCGTCGTAGGAACGATGGATGTTACTACGCAGTTGGGAAATCGAACCTCCCCAATCGTCTTGGCTTCTGGAAGGCTGCTGTAACAAAATGAGGGATTCCCGTTTTGTCTGCTTTCCAATACTCGTGTTTTCGTTTATTATTAGCTACTATACGAACATTCAGATTTTACTCATAATCCGAGCCCGAAACTATGGCAGAATGCTTTTTTTTTTTAAAAAAAAATTGTTTCAAGTCTGTATTAAAATTCAATGTGAATCTGTATGGTTTACATCTTCGTGATCGAAACGCCGCATTTTGTCTTGCATTTAAAAAAAAATATCTATGCCTAATTGCCGAAATAAGTACCTTTTGTTGCCACTTTGATTATTGTTTATTTTGTTATTGTAAAAAACAATGAGTGTCACCTGAAAAAGAGGTAACAGTGCAAGAGGGCCTTAATTATCGCTTGTGTTTATTTGGCTTCCTACCGGATCATACCTCCTTCAAAAGGAGGAGCTAAAACATGGTTTCACTGTTGTATTCGTGCAACAAAACACGAAGATGCAGTTTCCAAGGCTACTGGAAGCAAACTCTCTATGCTTCCAACGGCAACTGTAACAATGAGTCTAAAATCGCAGTTGGTATTCAACTTACTGAGTTTATTCATGTCGGAGTCCCTTTGTGGAAGCTACAGAATCTTACGTTAACACAGTTTTTAGTGAACTATACGGCGAATCTGTGCCCAATGAGTCAAGTCTGTGAAAATGTTACGTAAGTGAACGACAACATGAAGCAATGAAAATTATTAAAGATGAGCTGACACTACGTGTCGTCTTTTTGCCAATCCCATTATTCGGCAATTAGACCCTTCAAAAGATGAATCAATAAAAGCATTCGTGCTTACAACAGAGAGTCTGGATTGCAGTTACTGTCGCTTGAAGGTATTCAACACGGAAATTTATTGCTTTTCCTTCCAGATGCTGCACCATACATGAAAAAAGGTGGAGTAGCTTTAAAAATGTTATTTCGGAACATGCTTCACGTGATCTGCTTGGAATGGTACACAGTGGGATGCGAGTTCTCTATTGCAAACTTGAATAGGTTTCGCCTGTTGCTAAAAATCTTAACGATCTTTAGCAGAAATCTCAGTTTCTCAATGAGTATTTTCTTTGCAAATTTGAGAGGTTACTTCCACAAGGACAAACTGAAATGTCTGTTCGCCCATTCTCAGTTTTCGTAGTTCTTTTAAGTCCTCACACTGCAGCTCACGAAGCAAATTGTGGTGAAAACTCCAGTGTGCTCTTTTCGTTTCACAAACAATCTCTTCGCTTTTTCGTCCATTTCAAGCAATGCGCTTGCCGTCAACATTACATTAATTGCTGCTGTAGAGACGATTAGCTGTCCGGCAACTACGACGAAAAATCTGACCGTTCTGTAATAGCTCGAGTGAACTACTTTAGTCAAAGAAGTTTGACAAAATCTGTGACAAAGAACTTTGACAGTGTAATATGGGCCTTGGATACAGCATCAGCACCCAATGTATCGCACGAGTGTTTTATACGCGATATTCTTTACAGATCAGCTACACTTTCCTAAAAGTCTCCTAATAAATCGGGGACAGTAGCTGCCACCTGAATAAGTTGGGACTTCCTAATATTTTAATAACGGACGGTGATTGTGCAATCTTTTATTTTTTTAAATGTGCCAATTGTGGGTCGTTGCATGGTGGATTTCCATTTTACTCAACGTAGTGTGTAAATAGCTAGTAATTTTCTTGCACTTTTGCTATAAAAGAAAGTAAAAGACTGGTTCTTATTCACTCGAAGTTGGATCTTGTCACAATTATAAGTAGAATCCACTCTATTTTATAACAGTTCGTTCTTAACGTGGAAAGACTAGAGTTCTTTTTACAGAAGTACAGATTATTGTCAGATATATGAATAATTAAGTAATAAAAGTAATTCTTTCTGAAGGAAATGATAGATAAAGCCGTAAAAACATTAAAAGTAATTCTTGAGAAAAAAGTTAGGAAAAAGTTTACATATGTCTTATATGATATTCTCAATTGGTAGATGTTGGTGGTATGTTTAGGTTTAGTATCACTAAGTGAAGCGCTACTGGTTCTTTGTCCTATTACTGTGTGCAGGAACGAAACATGGAGTGTTATCCGAAATTCAAAAAGATATACTGCTTGAAATTAAATATTTTATTTCAAAGCAAAGTATTAATGGCGACTTACGAATCATATATCATCTGAAAAGGGTGAGAAAACATGTGATCATTTAAGTGTTTATAATATTGCACCAAAAGTCAGTGACTGCTTATGTACACTATTGGCCTTTAAAATTGCTACACCAAGAAGAAATGCAGATGATTAATTCTAAAAATATATTTTACTAGAACTGATATGTGATTAAATTTTCACGCAATTTGGGTGCATAGATCCTCAGAAATCAGTACCCAGAGCAACCATCTCTGGCCGTAATAACGGCCTTGATACGACTGGGCATTGAGTCAAACAGACCTTGAATGGCGTGTACAGGTACAGCTGCACATGCACCTTCATCACGATACCACAGTTCATCAAGAGTAGTGACTGGCGTATTGTGACGAGCCAGTTGCTCGGCCACCATTGACCAGAATCTTTCAGTTGGTGAGAGATCTGGAGAATGTGCTGGGCAGGGCTGCAGTCCAACATTTTCTGCATCCACTAAGGCCCGCACAGGACCTGCAACATCCGGTCGTGCATTATCCTGCTGAAATGTAGGGTTTCGCAGGGATCGAATGAAGGGTAGAGCCACGGGTCGTAACACAACTGAAATGTAACGTCCACTGTTCAAAGTTTCGTCAATGCGAACAAGAGATAACCGAGACATGTAACCAATGGCACCCCATACCATCACGTCGACTAATACGCCAGTATTACCCGACGAATATATGCTTCCAATGTGCGTTCACCGCTATGTCGCCAAACACGGATGCGACCATATGATGCTGTAAACAGAACCTGGATTCATCCGAAAAAATGACGTTTTGCCATTCGTGCACCCAGGTTCGTCGTTGAGTAAACCATCGCAGGTGCTCCTGTCTGTGATGCAGCGTCAAGGATAACCGTAGCAATGGTCTCCGAGCTGACAGTCCATGCTGCTGCAAACGTCTTCGAACTGTCGAACTGTTCCTGCAGATGGTTGATGTCTTGCAAACGTCCCCATCTGTTGACTCAGAGATCAAGACGTGGCTTCACGATCCGTTAGAGTCATGCGTATCAGATGCCTGTCATATCGACTGCTAGTGATACGAGGCCTTTGGGATCCAGCACGGTGTTCCGTATTTGCCTCCTAACCCCACCGATTCGATATTCTGCTAACAGTCATTGGATCTCGACCAATGCGAGCAGCAATGTCGCGATACGATAAACCGCAGTCGCGATAGGCTACAATCCGACCTTTATCAAAGTCGGCAACGTGATGGTACGCATTTCCCCTCCTTACCTGAGGCATCACAACAACGTTTCACCAGGCAACGCCGGTCAACTGCTGTTTGTGTATGAGAAATCGGTTGGCTACTTTCCTCATGTGAGCACGTTGTAGGTGTCGCCAATGGTGCCAAACTTGTGTGAGTGCTCTGAAAAGCTAATCATTTGCATATCACAGCATCTTGTTCCTGTCGGTTAAATTTCGCGTGTTTTGCACATCATCTTCATGGTGTAGCAATTTTAATGGCCAGTAGTGTAGAATGGTAGTAGGTAGGTAAAGAATTCACGTTAACCAAATGCTTACAGTTGTTAGTGTGTCAGGATTGTCGAGGAAGGGAAAGCAGTGGGCACCTGCGGAAGTGAAAAATCAAACATATTTTAAGTGCACGGTTGTTTACTGCCGTACAAAGGAAAGGCAGGCCTAGGGAAGCCGCCGAAACTGAATGGGCTGCTGCCCAAGAGAGCAGGAGGGGGGAGCGTCTGGTCGGTCAGAAGCTGCCAGCAGAAGAGGGCGGACGGCGTGTCTGCGGCTGGCCACGACTCCACCCCCACGTGACCGCGTCCAACCTTCCCTACTGGTCAGCCAAATTGTAGACGCGCAGTTCGGTAGCGTTACCTCGTCAGCAACACGTGAGTTTAGCTGCTGATGGTTCAACGCGTGAGTTTCATAGTCGTTCTGTCCGGTTTTGTGCAACGTGACTGATACGCTGCAGCTAGCCGCCAGGCAGAAGGCACTGACGAACATCGAGTAAGAAATAAAAATCAAATTTTTATACTGTCAAATCCGTAACGACTCCCACTGCACACAATAAAGCATGCAGATCTATATGTGAATCTGTGGTTTGGAATCCTGTCGTAGAGAAATTATGTATTGACGATAGAAGCTGTCCTTTCTGACAAGAGAAACAGCTTAATGGATTTTTAACGGACATCTCTAGTTAAGCAAAAGCTTGGCGTGTAGGGATGTAGAGAAGTTACCTCTCAAGACGACAACCCCACGCCTTGGCCGGGAATTATGTATTATACTTTATAACCACTTCAGTATGAGCTGTGGGAAGAGATACAACGTTCACTAACAATGCTCAAGCAGGTTACTAATGTGCAGGATAATAAAAGCTTGTTCCCAAGAAAAAAGTGGAATCTTAGCCACATATGTAATAACTCTCTGAAGCGGGGTAGTTTCACAGATAGACTGAAGTATGCCATTGTTAAACCACTGTATAAAAAAGGGGATACATTTGATGTCAACTACTACCGCCCAATCTCTCTTATGGCTGCCTTATCCAAAATTCTTGAAAAAGTAATTTATTGTAGAGTAGCTTCACACCTTTGTAAAAAAAATTAACAAAATGTCAGTTTGGTTTCCAGAAGGGGTTTTTAAACGGAAAATGCTATATATACTTTCACTAATGAAATATTAAATGCTCTGAGTAACCGAAAGTAACCCAATGGGACTTTTTGTGGTCTGTCACAGGCTTTTGATTGTATAAATCATGGAATACTTATAGATAAGGTCAAGTACTGTGGTATGAATGGCACAGCGCTCAAAAGTTTTAAATCATACCTAACTGGAAGAGTGCAGATAGTTGAAATAAGCAATCCACATATTATGCAAAAAATGGGTGATTTCTCAAACTGGGGAACAGTCAAGAATGGGGTGCCGCAAGGTTCGGTCTTGGGTCCTCTGCTGTTCTTAATATATATTAATGACTTGCCATTCTATATTCATGAAGTTGCGAAGCTGGTACTTTTTGCCAACGATACAAGTAAAGCTATCACACCCAACAGACAAGAATTAACGGGCTAAATTGTAAAAGATGTTTTTCAGAAAATAATTAAGTTGTTCTCTGCTAATGGGCTCTCATTAAACTTTGGCAAAACACAGTATATACAGTTCCACTCAGTAAATGGAACGACACCATTAATAAATATAGACTTCGATCAGAAATCGGTAGCTAAGGTAGAATATTCAAAATTTTTTGGTGTATGCATTGATGAGGGGTTGAACTGGAAAAAACACAATGAGGTTCTGCTGAAACGTTTGAGTTCAGCTACTGATGCTATTCTTGTCATTGCAAATTTTGGAGATATACATCTGAGTAAATTAGCTTACGACGTCTATTTTCATTCTCTGCTTTCGTATGACATCATATTCTGGAGTAACTCATCATTGAGTAAAAGAGTATTCATTGCACAAAAGCGTGTAATCAGAATAAATGCTGTAGCTCATCAAGATCATCCTGCAGACACTTATTAAAGAGCTAGCCTCACAATATATATATATACACACTTATGAAATTTGTTATTAACAATCCGAACGAATTAAAAAATAATAGCAGTGTAGATCGCTGCAACACTAGGTGAAAGGATGACCTTCACTACTCAAGGTTAAATCTAACTTTGGCTCAGAAGGGAGTAAATTAGGCTGCCACAAAAGTCTTTGGTCACTTACCTAATAGCATTAAAAGTCTGACAGATAGCCATATAGCCTTTAAAACGAAATTAAAAGAATTTCTTAATGGCAACTCCTACTACTCTTTAGATGAATTTTTGAATATAGTAGGTGGGTAATTTCCCCAACCCCTACAAAAAACAAAAATTAAAAATATTGAGTGTCATGTAATATTTTGTGTAATGCAATATCTTGTATAGACACCTTTTATTAACCTGACACGTTCCACATCATTACGAAGTGTCGTATTCATGATATATCGAACAAGTACTAATCTAATCTAATCTAATCTGCATACTCACGTGAATGTCGGGGCCGGGTTGGCCTGCGCTGCACAGCTGAGGGTGACGTCACGGCCCTCCGCCACCGCCAGCGACGTGGAGGACCGCTGCGTCAGCCGGGGCGGCATGCCTCCCGTGGCTTCTGCGGACACGGCACACCACACTCACAGCGTCTTACCAGGCAGCACCACTTGGTCATCCTTACTCAGCTGTTCGAGGACTATTCTTCACGTCATTACGAAGATTCCTATTTATCTGGTCACAGATCGAATAGATTCTATTTGTTGAACTTTTATTATTAACAGAAGATGGTGCTGGGAGTAAAGGAGACAAATCCTCCCCCGCTCTCCCCCATCAACACACATTTTTCCGCATGGAAGGGAGAGTCTATATATTGCGAACATACAGGGTGTTACAAAAAGGTACGGCCAAACTTTCAGGAAACATTCCTCACACACAAAGAAAGAAAATATGTTATGTGGAGATGTGTCCGGAAACGGTTACTTTCCATGTTAGAGCTAATTTTATTACTTCTCTTCAAATCGCATTAATCATGGAATGGAAACACACAGCAACAGAACGTACCAGCGTGACTTGAAACACTTTGTTACAGGAAATGTTCAAAATGTCCTCCGTTAGACAGGATTCATGCATCCACCCTCCGTCTCATGGAATCCCTGATGCGCTGATGCAGCCCTGGAGAATGACATATTGTATCACGGCCGTCCACAATACGAGCACGAAGAGTCTCTACATTTGGTACCGGGGTTGCATAGACAAGAGCTTTCAAATGCCCCCATAAATGAAAGTTCAAATGGTTCAAATGGCTCTGAGCACTATGGGACTCAACTGCTGTGGTCATCAGTCCCCTAGAACGTAGAACTACTTAAACCTAACTAACCTAAGGACATCACACACATCAATGCCCGAGGCAGGATTCGAACCTCCGACCGTAACAGTCGCACGGTTCCGGAGTGCGCGCCTAGAACCGCGAGACCACCGCGCCGGCTAAATGAAAGTCAAGAGGGTTGAGGTTAGGAGAGCGTGGTGGCCATGGAATTGGTCCGCCTCTACCAATCCATCGGTCACCGAATCTATTGCTGAGAAGCGTACGAACACTTCGACTGAAACGTGCAGGAGCACCATAGACCATGAACCACATGTTGTGCCGTACTTGTAAAGATACATGTCCTAGCAGCACAGGTAGAGTATCCCGTATGAAATCATGATAACGTGCTCCATTGAGCGTAGGTGGATGAAACTAAAATGAGCTCTAACATGGAAATTAAGCATTTCCGGACACATGATAATGCGCTAGGTGACGATCAGTTTGACTTTAGGAAAAGTAAAGGCACGAGAGAGGCAATTCTGACGTTACGGCTAATAATGGAAGCAAGGCTAAAGAAAAATCAAGACACGTTCATAGGATTTGTCGAGCTGGAAAAAGCGTTCGACAATATAAAGTGGTACAAGCTGTTCGAGATTCTGAAAAAAGTTGGGGTAAGCTATAGGGAGAGACGGGTCATATACAGTATGTACAACAACCAAGAGGGAATAATAAGAGTGGACGATCAAGAACGAAGTGCTCGTATTAAAAAGGGTGTAAGACAGGGCTGTAGCCTTTCGCCCCTACTCTTCAATCTGTACATCGAGGGAGCAATGATGGAAATAAAAGAAAGGTTCAGGAGTGGAACTAAAATACAAGGTGAAAGGATATCAATGATACGATTCGCTGATGACATTGCTATCCGGAGTGAAAGTGAAGAAGAATTAAATGATCTGCTGAACGGAATGAACAATCTAATGAGTACACAGTATGGTTTGAGAGTAAATCGGAGAAAGACGAAGGTAATGAGAAGTAGTAGAAATGAGAACAGCGAGAAACTTAACATCAGGATTGATGGTCACGAAGTCAATGACGTTAAGGAATTCTGCTACCTTGGCAGTAAAATAACCAATGACGGGCGGAGCAAAGAGGACATCAAAAGCAGACTCGCCACAAAGGTTACGCGCACGCTCGTACAAGTGAGAACTGAGAACTGAAAAATTAACTTTACGGACAGTGTCATATCACTACTAGTGTGAAGGAGGACTGGTACCAAAAGAAATCTGTGTTTGCCTGGCGAGTGTAAGAACTTTCGCGCTATCTTTCGGCTTCCGCATCATCAACAATCACCCGCGTCGTGTCGCTTACACGTACGCTCATTTGAGTGATATTGTGGACTGGTAATCATTCATTAATTGGGATAAACTCTTATGAATTAGAATGTAAACAGCGCAACCTGCGGTTCCCTTTAATCGTGTCAGAATGTAGTTGTTCATACCAGACGTAGAACAGTGTTGTGTTCTGACGATAAGTGGCTCCTCTGACTCGCTTGAATATTTCGATAGATGATTTCAGGGAAGTCACTAGCAGTGTGGAGCAGAACAGCACGACCGCCGCGGGATTATCAGGTACGTGGTGTGGACAAGGCGCATGGTCTAGAAAAGCAGAAGCGACAACCAGTTTAAGGGTCCCCACCCCCATTTGAACACCCGGGCGTGTTCCAAGTAGTGTTCTTGTGAAAAGCAACTTATTTGCCAAGATCACTGTGTTAACACAATTACTGCATAATATGTTTCGGCAATATGTATTGCTATCTTCAGATCCATAAAATCTGGCATTGCTTAAACACACAGTCGCATTAGGACTACACAGTATACTGTCCCACCCAACATGGCATTATACCACAGACAGGCAAGATGTGGTATGCCTTGTTCCTGCCATTCGTACTCCAAGTTGTACATGCAATATGATAGCACACCTGGCATGTCATTGTAGGGCCTCGACTTTCGTATGCATATTGTGTAGTCCTAATGTGCCAGCGTGGTTTCAGTTGTATGATGTAACTACACTCCCCGGTTTTATGTATCTGAAGGTGGCAATACATAGGGATCTTGGAAAATAAATTGCTTTTCACAAGAATAGTACAACACAAATTTATAGCTAGTTTTTTCCACTGAATGATAATTTCAGGTAACCATAAAATAATTTTCAACGAGGAATTTCCTTGGGGCATGTACATACGCTGATGAGCCGAGACGTTATGACTGCCCGCTTAATAGAGCGTTTGTCCTCCCTTGGAACACAGTATATAGGCGATTCTGAATGGCATGGGTCTGAAAAGCCCTTGATAGGTTTCCGGAACTATGTGGCACAAGATATCTGCGCACTTAACACGTGGTTTCTGTTAATTACGGCCAGTGGTTTGTAGGGACAGATCCCATTGGGATCTTCGTAGGGAGAGATCCCATCGGGTTCACATCACACGAATTTGGTGCACACGACAACAAAGTGAGTTCACTATCGTGGCACGATTCTGACCTTTTGACATCGACAGTTATTGTACTGGAAGATGCCATCGCTGCAGGGAAAGGCATCAAGCATGAAAGGATGGAAGCGTCTCCAACGCCCGCGTTGTCTACAACTGTCAGGGCGCCTTCGATTACTACCACAGGTCCCATGGTAGTCCAGCTGAATTTTCCTCACAGTATAAAACTGCCTCCAATGACCTGAGTCAGTGGCACGGTGAATGTTCGAGTAGTCCTTCGTCTGAATGATGACGGATCTGGGGACGATTATCTGATGTAACAAGAAACCGCTGTTATTCTGGAACAAGGGTACCAGTCAATCTCCGTAATTTAACTGAAAACGCCCCTCTTTCTTCCTCAATTTTATTTATAGTTCAGCTGGTTAATACCAACTACAAAAATATTACCTTGTTGGTTAAAACATTAAAAATACGTTTAATCAGTTTTATTTTAATAAGGTTGTCACCGGAATGAATCTTCCGCTCCGCAGCGGAGTGTGCGCTGATATAAAACTTCCTGGCAGATTAAAACTGTGTGCCAGATCAGGACTGGAACCAGGGACCTTTGTCTTCACGGGCAAGTGCTCTACGGACCCAGCTACCCGAGCACGACTCACGACCTCCCCCTCCCCCCCCCCCTCTCACCCAACAGCTTTACTTGTGGTAGCACCTCACCTCCTACTTCTCAATGTAAACGGTTTTCCTGCTTAACGTGCGTGCTTCTAGTCCCAGTCTGGCAATAGTTTTCATCTGCAGGAAGTTTCAGAAGTGTCACTGTTCTTGTAAGATACACTAATTACTGCACTCATATCATTTGCCTCAAAGAGGAGCATTGTTAACTTTTTGTGTTTATGATTCACTGTGCCATGTGCTACCCGAGCTGGTGAAGTCTACCCAAATTAAGTTTTTTTCAGACACTTGCGTTATTTTTGTTCCTGTTAACAAATTTTAATTTCATGTTCTCATTTCGTCCTACGCTTACAGACAGTACTGTTTAATGCACATATTTTGTGATATTTTAATGTTGTTTGAATAAGAATCTTCTCTTTAAAAGCCACCCTTTGTTCCATTTGAGCTTTTCTTTTCTTTTCTTGTCTTCGTACCTGAAACATCGTATGAGGTTTCCCGAAAAATCTTCCATAATTAAGTCAATCTGTTACTTATGTCTGTGTGATCTTAATTTCGAAGATTCTTAAATTTCTGTTTAAATATTTTAAGTTATTAAATATTGCAATTAGAAAATTGACAGCAGTGTAGGTGGGCGATAGGACCATCAACCTTCTACGAATCGACATCAAATGATCATCACTTGCCAGATCAGTCCACAGAAAACGCTGGCATGAACTGTTTATTGCTCTATTGCTATTCATTGAACTATTCATTGCTCTTGGAGCATAATATTGCTTCACGAGCAATGAAAACAATTTATACCTTCAGCGTATAAGTGCGTACTGAAAAGTACTGAAAAGCATTTGACGAGGCAGATGGAAAACCGCCAGATGCCAAGTTCGTTTTGTTTGCCGATGATACACACATTGCAATAAATAGCAAATCAAGTGTAGTCTTAGAAAGATCAGCTAACAAAATATTTATCGACATTAATCGTTGGTTCCTAGCCAATTCCTTGCCACTAAATTTTGAAAAAACACACTACATGCAGTTCAGAACTTGTAAGCGGTGTCCCACGACTATATGCCTAACATATGGTGACAAGCAGATAGAAGAAGTGGACAACGTTAAATTCTTGGGGTTACTGCTTGATAACTAATTCAAGTGGGAAAAGCACACCACAGAACTGCTGAAGCGTCTTAACAAATCTCTATTTGCAATGCGAATTGTGTCAGACATAGAGGATATAAAAATGAAAAAGCTGGCATACTATGCTTACTTTCATTCAATTACTTTTTAGTGTAATTCATCAAGCGAAGCTAAAGTTTTTCGGGCAGAAAAACGTGCAATAAGAGTTACATGTGGTGTGAACTCAAGAACATCCTCCAGAAGCCTGTTTACGGAACTAGGGATACTGACTACTGCTTCCCAATATATTTATTCTTTAATGAAATTTGTCATTGAAAATATATCACTTTTTCAAACCTACAACTCAATTCATGGAATCAATACTAGAAATAAGAATAATCGTCACGAGGATTTAAAGTCACTTAGTCTTGTTCAAAAAGGTGTGCATTATTCAGGAACACACGTTTTCAATAGCTTGCCAGCAGCCATTAAAACTTAACAACCAATGGAATTCAGTTTAAGAGAAGCCTAAAGGATTTATTGGTAGCCAACTCCTTCTACTCTATTGATGAATTTCTCAGTAGAACCAATTGATTTGTGTGTGTATATATATAAGTTAAATCTAACTTCTGCTCCGCTTCAGTACAGTAATGTGTTCATTGTAAATAAGTATTATAGTAGTTGTATTACACGTATATTACCTTATAAATAAATTTAAAAAAAATTATTTTAAATTCAGTGCATTAGTATTTGTAAAATGATTCTTTCATATAGTGTTCATTAAAAAATGATGATCACTCCACGTGGGACCTGTGGAATGGTACATTAGCTTATTTGTTTGAGTTGTAAATACACTCCTGGAAATGGAAAAAAAGAACACATTGACACCGGTGTGTCAGACCCACCATACTTGCTTCGGACACTGAGAGAGGGCTGTACAAGCAATGATCACACGCACGGCACAGCGGACACACCAGGAACCGCGGTGTTGGCCGTCGAATGGCGCTAGCTGCGCAGCATTTGTGCACCGCCGCCGTCAGTGTCAGCCAGTTTGCCGTGGCATACGGAGCTCCATCGCAGTCTTTAACACTGGTAGCATTCCGCGACAGCGTGGACGTGAACCGTATGTGCAGTTGACGGACTTTGAGCGAGGGTGTATAGTGGACATGCGGGAGGCCGGGTGGACGTACCGCCGAATTGCTCAACACGTGGGGCGTGAGGTCTCCACAGTACATCGATGTTGTCGCCAGTGGTCGGCGGAAGGTGCACGTGCCCGTCGACCTGGGACCGGACCGCAGCGACGCATGGATGCACGCCAAGACCGTAGGATCCTACGCAGTGCCGTAGGGGACCGCACCGCCACTTCCCAGCAAATTAGGGACACTGTTGCTCCTGGGGTATCGGCGAGGACCATTCGCAACCGTCTCCATGAAGCTGGGCTACGGCCCCGCACACCGTTAGGCCGTCTTCCGCTCACGCCCCAACATCGTGCAGCCCGCCTCCAGTGGTGTCGCGACAGGCGTCAATGGAGGGACGAATGGAGACGTGTCGTCTTCCGCGATGAGAGTCGCTTCTGCCTTGGTGCCAATGATGGTCGTATGCGTGTTTGGCGCCGTGCAGGTGAGCGCCACAATCAGGACTGCATACGACCGAGGCACACAGGGCCAACACCCGGCATCATGGTGTGGGGAGCGATCTCCTACACTGGCCGTACACCTCTGGTGATCGTCGAGGGGACACTGAATAGTGCACGGTACATCCAAACCGTCATCGAACCCATCGTTCTACCATTCCTAGACCGGCAAGGGAACTTGCTGTTCCAACAGGACAATGCACGTCCGCATGTATCCCGTGCCACCCAACGTGCTCTAGAAGGTGTAAGTCAACTACCCTGACCAGCAAGATCTCCGGATCCCCCATTGAGCATGTTTGGGACTGGATGAAGCGTCGTCTCACGCGGTCTGCACGTCCAGCACGAACGCTGGTCCAACTGAGGCGCCAGGTGGAAATGGCATGGCAAGCCGTTCCACAGGACTACATCCAGCATCTCTACGATCGTCTCCATGGGAGAATAGCAGCCTGCATTGCTGCGAAAGGTGGATATACACTGTACTAGTGGCGACATTGTGCATGCTCTGTTGCCTGTGTCTATGTGCCTGTGGTTGTGTCAGTGTGATCATGTTATGTATCTGACCCCAGGAATGTGTCAATAAAGTTTCCCCTTCCTGGGACAATGAATTCACGGTGTTCTTATTTCAATTTCCAGGAGTGTATTTGTCAGTTATTGTTGTTTTTCTGACATGTTCTAGATCCTGGAGGACCTCCTCACTATGGATTAATTGCAATGAAAGTAAATCTAATCTAATCTAAAAACCATCCACAGACTGGGTGGCTCACCTGACCTCGACACATTTCCGCCAGGCGGACTGGTGCCTGGGACCGGCGCTCCATCCTGCCCGGAAAGCAGTGCGTTAGAAAGCAAGGCCAACCGGGCGGGCTGTCCATCCTCGTAACGGATGCAGTAGACATTTCTAGACGCTATTGGTTACATGGCTTGCGTGCTGCGAATGAACTGCGATGGACGACAGGAGAATTTCTGCAGTGTTGTTTGTGACTCCACTTGCCGCAGCAACTCACTGTCATTGTTAGAAGGTTGCTGAGCGATGGATGCCTGAAAACGGCTGCTCGGATCGCCTGCCCTTACAGAGGATTAATAATGAATCAAAGCGGCACTTTGTGCCTGCGAACCTCGTAAAGCCGTCTCTCTGCCGGGAGGCCTAGCGCGGAGATCAAGACCGCCTCAGGTACTCGTCAGCAGCCGGTGGCTGCGTCATCTCTCGTGCTTCCCCACTAAACCCCACGTGACGCTTCTCAGCTGACAGGCGCTGCCTGAACGTGAGCGCTACGGCGGTCGCCACTCAGCGACACTTGAGTTCTGTAGGCAGGGCATCTCTTAAGGCTCAACGTGCCAAATTCATATCGATCGTGAGAACAAAATCGTCTCTTAATCGTCCTCACGTTCAAACCTCCTTTTAGAAAAACTCTAGACCTAATTCCACGGTTTATTGCTTTCAGATATGCAACATTTGATTCTCAGCAGCATTCAAATTATGTAAAGTACTAATTGTCCAGCCATCTTCTGCAGATGTGCGAAAGCATTCCTTGACTGTGTCAATCGTATTGGTATTTTATCACAAGAGGATTCCTTAGGATTCCATGGCTGTACGTTAAATACGTTTTATAAACGTAAGACCACGTAAAATTTGTTGGATAGTTCATTTCACAGGACGGAGGGCGGCAAGGGCTACCCACCGCCATTAAGGGCAGTAAGGGACGATTGTCTACACAACGATCTTTGGACTGTGTCCTCAGAGGATTGCGCAGAGGTGTCAGTGAATAATCTTCTCAGCACTCAACATGTATCATTTAGAACATGTATTAGTAATGCTGGGCAACGGCCTTGCCGCAGTGGATGCACCGGTTCCCGTGAGATCACAGAAGTTAAGCGCTACCGGGCATGGTCGGCACTTGGATGGGTGACCATCCATTCGCCATGTGCTGCTGCCCTTTTTCGGGGTGCACTCAGTCTCGTGATGCCAATTGAGGAGCTACTCGACCGAATAGTAGCTGCGTCGGTCAAGAATACCACCATAACGACCGGGAGAGCGGTGTGCTGACCCCACGCCCCTCCTATCCGCATCCTCAACTGAGGATGACACGGCGGTCGGATGGTCCCTATGGGCCACTCGTGGCCTGAAGACGGGTGCTTTTTTTAGTGTTAGTAATGCTGACATTACGACGTTAGAGATGGCGATATTTATGTTATTTATTAAAATTAAAAATAATTACAAAAAATGTATGCATGTCCGAAGAGACATTGCATCGAACTACACAGAAACTGTAAACTATAGACGCTGCTGTGCCGTATTTCATGCTTAATCTGACGGGGAAAAACAATGTCTCTCCTTGTGTGGGAATCATATGATTTATGCGAGCACTATGGAATGCAGACAGTAGCACCACTAAGGGTACTCCTCGTTACCGGTCTCTTCCCACGAAGTTTGGGTCCAGAAATCGTGTTCCACGTGCCCTACAGAGGTGAATTCGTCGAAAATCACTCTCCAGACGAAATCGGGACTCATCGACAGTCCAGGTGGCATGTTGACGGCTCCGCTCTAGTCGTTCCCTTCAGTGTAGACACACCAGAGGTAAACAGACAACAGGTCACCGACAATAAAGACCACTCTACAGAAGCCTTCTGTGCACCGTTTACCTCGATACAACACCTCCAGGAGGTGCTACGAGGTCAGATGCCAGTTGCAGTGCAGTACTAAGGCGGTACCGTCATGCCCTTACTGTCAAATAAAGTTCCACTCTTTCTGATGTCATACGTGGTCGACTCTGTCCTAGTCTCCGGGATACAGTTGCTGCCTCTATAAACTGTCGCCTCATCCAAGAAACAACACTATGATTCACATTAAGTCATCGGGCCATATTAGTTTGCGACTCTCCTGCTTCCATTCCTCGTATGGCCCTCCACGGCAGGGAACCTGTAGGCGCCTTCTCTGTGCTGTTCTGCACCGCCTGTGACTGTGTGCACAGCGATTGTGAATGCGGGACTACCCTATAAACACTACCCCCCTTCATACGTGCTCTGAAGTCATTGCTGGCGTGGTTGTCCGTTGGTCGGAAAGCCATCTTCCATGCAGAGCATGATCGTAACATCTCATGACAGTATATATAATTATATCGTCCATTAGTCACAAGACGGGGAAGTAGAAGTTTGTTACTTTAATTTTGGACACCAGTGTATTTTGTGATTGTTATTGTCTTGAATACTGAAAGTTGTTTTATATTGATCTAGTTACTGAGATATTTTAGAAGACACGTGGAACTCCTTAAAATAGTGTTCTGATGAAGTATACCTTAAATAATTTATTTATTCGGAGCCATAAAATTTTAACCCGCGTAGTGTGAGCCGGTACATATCCTACAGCACATAATTTTAAGGAACGTCTTACAAATTTCTTACTATAATATGGAGAGTACCGGGAATTTTGATTGTCACCGGGCTACTGTCGTGGCGTCTTTGAATGGAATACAATAGCCACATGTTCAACTTAGTACAACAAGAATTGTAATCGTGTTTTGAGGAATGCTAATATTTCTCATTTTCTAGATGACTAGAAGTATTGCCTTATGTAATCGCCGGCCATGGTGGCCTAGCGGTTCTAGGTACTTCAGTCTGGAACCGCGCGACCGCTACGGTAGCAGGTTCGAATCCTGCCTCGGGCATGGATGTGTGTGTTGTCCTTAGGTTAGTTAGGTTTAAGTAGTTCTAAGTTCTAGGGGACTGATGACCTCCGACGTTAAGTCCCATAGTTCTCAGAGCCACTTTTGAACCTTATGTAATCCATTATAATGGCTCGTACGGAAATTTAGCATTGAACCTTGTATCTTATGGACGCCCTCCGTCTAAGTAGCTACCAGTGCAGTTTTCTGTGGTATAATGTATATATGAATCCTATAGTGATTTATCTGGTGTCATGAACCTGGTTTCTTAAAATTCATTTTTTAACTAATTGTACGTTTTAATTGTAAAATTTAGAGTGATTCGTGGCCAGATAAACCTCATTTCATAAATTATTTTATTTACCAACTGTATGTTTTTAGTTAATAAATCTCGGAATTTGTCATTCTACACTTTATTCACCCAGACCTTGCTCCACATATTCCTGTGGTACAATATCGATAGTTACTTATCAGCTTTCATGATGCTATTTAATTCATGTTTATAGTTTTGTTTTGAACTAAAGTTTGTAGTGTTTCTGTGGCATTGAATGTACACAAATAAAGAACGTAATAAATGTTGCGGCCTATGGTCACAATGAAGCAACACTCGGCTCTAAATAAAACAACTTTCTGCAGACGGAACTACTGAACTTGTAAACTCGTCGTTGTATAGAAACGGGATCCTGACATCACCCGTGAGTATTTGTGATCTGTGAGTCAGCAATCAACTAAAATACTTTACTGTATTGATATGAAAATATCAAGAAGAGAAAATAATAACACAGCATTGATGGTTAAGAGGAAAAGAGACTAACGTTGTTTGTCAGTGCGTCGGATGGAAAAATATTAGCGTCACGAGAGGTCTAAAATTGTGTTGGGAGGTCTAACATAGTGTCGTTTCCAAAGGAATCACACAGGATTTGCCTTAAGCGGTATACTGGCACCACAGGAAACGCTAAATCTGCATACGTGGAAGGGAATTAAATTCCCAGTCTAAGATTCCATCTAGTCAAATGCCCTAATTACAGTGTTAATCAGCAATCTCGGTAAAAAGTCTAATAATCGATTTTGGAAACACTTCTAACAACAGATTACACTATTTTGCTTTGCCTGTATGACCATGTCATAGTGTAAATAAAACAGAAATTATGTAAATGCACTGAAATTAAATGAATGGATCTATATATCGACGATCCCGAAACTACACACATCAAAAAAAGATTTGCATCACCTCGGTTCCGAGAGTTCCGGAACTTGTACAGAAAATTGGGATAGAGATCAATATAAGCATCATTTCCACCCTTTCTACTGGTAGTGAAAACCACATATTGCATGTTGTACCACCATACAGCGTCGGCCGGGGTGGCCGAGCGGTTCTAGGCGCTACAGTCCGGAATAGCGCGACCGCTACGGTCGCAGGTTCGAATCCTGCCTCGGGTATGGATGTGTGTGGTGTCCTTAGGTTAGTTAGGTTTAATTAGTTCTAAGTTCTAGGGGACTGATGACCTTAGAAATTAAGTCCCATAGTGCTCAGAGCCATTTTGCACCATACAGCGAGCGCTCCAGAAGTGGTGGTCCAGACTGCTGTACTCACCGGTAACTCTAATAGCCAGTAGCACGTCGTCTTGCATTGATGCATGTCGGTATTCGTCTTGGCATACTATCCACAAGTTCATCAAGGCACTGTTGGTCCAGATTGTCCCACAGCTGAACGGTGATTCGACGTAGATCCCTCAGAGTGGTTGGTGGGTCAGGTCGTTCAAAGAAAGCCCTTTTCTGTCCATCCCAGGCATGTTCGATAGGGTTCATGTGTGGAAAACATGCTGGCCACTTTAGTCGAGCGATGTCGATATCCTGAAAGAAGTCATTCACAAGATGTGCACGATGGGGGTGCGAGTTGTCGTCCACGAAGACGAATGCCTCGCCGATATGCTGCCGATATGGTTGCACCATCGGTCGCAGGATGCCATTCACGTATCGTACAGCCCTTACAAGGCCTTCCACGACCATCAGCGACGTACGTCGGCCCCACATAATGCCATCCCAAAACAGCTGGGAACCTCCACCTTGCTGCACTCGCTGGACAGTGTGCCCAAAGCGTTTGGCTTGATTGGGTAGCCTCCAAACACGTCTCTGATGATTGTCTGGTTGAAGGCATATGCGACACTCAACGGTGAAGACAACGTGATGCCAATCCTGAGCGGTGGATTCGCATTCGGCATGTCGTTGGGCATATCTGTACCGCGCTACACGCTATCGTAGTTGCAAAGATGGATCTCGCCATGGACGTCAGGAGTGAAGCTGCGCATCATGCAGCCTATTGCGTACAGTTTGAGTCGTAACACGACGTCCTGTGGCTGCACGTTAAGCATTATTCAACATGGTGGTGCTGCTCTTAGGGTTTCTCCGAGCCATAATCCGTAGGTAGCGGTCATCCACTGCAGTAGTAGCCCTCGGGCGGCCTGAGCGAGGCATGTCATCGACAGTTTCTGCCTCTGTATCTCCTCCATGTCCGAACAACATCGCCTGGACACTTCCCTTGTTGAGAGCTGTTCCTGGCACAAAGTAACAATGCGGACTATTTACACCTTCTGAACAGTCAAAGGGACTGTGTTCGTGATACAATATCCACAGTAAATGTCTATCTTCAGGAGTTCTGGGAACCGGGGTGATGTGTGTAGAAATGTATCTCTTGCCGATTGTGTTATGAAAGACAGTGATATTTATAATAGTGTAAGACATACAGAGCGCGGCCAAAAATATGGAAACATGAAAAACACAAATATTAACATGCCTAAAACGGTGTAGGAAAGGCGTTTGGATTCAAAACAGTTTACAGACATCTCGGAATGGGTGAATAAAGAACCTTTACGGTTTTCAGGGGTATCTTATACCACTCCTCATGCAAGATAGTGCCAATTTCAGGTAACAATGATGGAGGTAGATACCGATCACGGACCCTCCTCTCGAAAGTAGGTCACAAAGATCCAGTAATATTGAGATCTGGTGGCTGTGAGGGAAAGGGGAGATGCGAGAATTTATCCTCGTGCTCTCTCAACCACTGCTGGACGATGGGAGCTGTGAGAACAGAAGCCCTGTCATCGTGGAACAAACCATCACCACTGGAGATCAAACATTCTGCCACAGGGTGGACCCAATCCATAGGGTCAAAATTATTGGCAGTAATGTGCCCCTGTACAGTTATCAGGGAGTCGTTGGAATACCACAGTATAACTGCCAAAATCATGACCGAACCCCCAGACATGTTTCATTCTTGGAACGTAAACTCTGCCAGAAGTTGGAAACAACGTGAAACAAGACTCATCTGACCGAATGAATTCCTTCTGTTGCTCCACAGCTCAGGTTTTATGGCTTCCGTACCAAGGTTGCCATCTTATAGAGATCCTTTCGTGTTGTTCTGTTGCTGACAGGATTCACTAGCGCGACATTCAGTTCTGCAGTGACTTTTGCAGCTGCCGCTCTCCTATTTGTAGTCGAAGTCCTCTTTAATGACCGTCAGTTGCGCTCACTCAACACACACTTTCGTCCGCGTTGTGACTTGACGGATGATGCTTTCTTGCTTTCCCTGGATGCTGTAAAATTATCGATAAAGCCTCTCGAAACAAAAGCAAAACAGAAAAAAAGACTTTGGCTGCCTTGGTTACTGGAGAACTCGCCATAAAGCACCAACACTTTGCCCGAGTTGGAATTTGCTTAGCTCTGACACAATGCATCACAACTATTCGGACCACTGTTCTGATCACGACTCATGCACAGGCGCCGCTCGGTGTCAAATAAAGCAGCGGAACGCACACTATGTGATCAAAAGTAAACCAGAGGCTCAGACGATTCTGCGGAGAGCTGGGGTGCAAATTTCTCGACCTCCGCTATCGAGTGGAGAAATGTAGGGCCCCCTGAATAGGTCAGGCGTGCACTACACGCCGGAAGCGGCTACGAGGGTAGCGGAGTACGTGTGGAGTGCACATGGTTTTTTTTAGGTTAGAGAATTCCCTCCCTAGGCCCGACAAGACGCCTCCTGAGACGCGGCAAGGCAGGAGTAGGCAAAATGCAACAAGGAATAACAACATTAATGTGCTAATAGTAAACTGCAGGAGCGTCTATAGAAAGGTCCCAGAACTGCTCTCATTAATAAACGGTCACAACGCCCATATAGTACTCGGAACAGAAAGTTGGCTGAAACCAGACGTAAACAGTAATGAAATCCTAAACTCTGATTGGAATGTATACCGCAGAGATAGGCTGGGCAGTGAAGGGGGAGGCGTGTTTATAGCGATAAGAAGTGCAATAGTATCGAAGGAAATTGACGGAGATTGGAATTGTGAAATGATTTGGGTGAAGGTCACGGTTAAAGCAGGCTCAGACATGGTAATTGGATGTCTCTATAGGCCCCCGAGCTCAGCAGCTGTTGTGGCTCAGCACCTGAAGAATAATTTGGAAAATATTTCGAGTAGATTTCCCCACCATATTATAGTTCTGGGTGGAGATTTTAATTTGCCGGATATAGACTGGGAGACTCAAACGTTCATAACGGGTGGCAGGGACAAAGAATCCAGTGAAATATTTTTAAGTGCTTTATCTGAAAACTACCTTGAGCAGTTAAACAGAAAACCGACTCGTGGCGATAACATATTAGATCTTCTGGTGACAAACAGACCCGAACTATTTGAATCAGTTAATGCAGAACACGGAATCAGCGATCATAAAGCGGTTACTGCATCGATGATTTCAGCCGTAAATAGAAATATTAAAAAAGGTAGGAAGATTTTTCTGTTTAGGAAAAGTGACAAAAAGCAGATTACAGAGTACCTGACGGCTCAACACAAAAGTTTTGTCTCAAGTGCAGATAGTGTTGAGGATCAGTGGACAAAGTTCAAAACCATGGTACAATATGCGTTAGATGAGTATGTGCCAAGCAAGATCGTAAGAGATGGGAAAGAGCCACAGTGGTACAACAACCGAGTTAGAAAACTGCTGCGGAAGCAAAGGGAACTTCACAGCAAACATAAACATAGCCAAAGCCTTGCAGACAAACAAAAATTACGCGAAGCGAAATGTAGTGTGAGGAGGGCTATACGAGAGGCTTTCAATGAATTCGAAAGTAAAGTTCTATGTACTGACTTGGCAGAAAATCCTAAGAAATTTTGGTCCTATGTCAAAGCGGTAGGTGGAGCAAAACAAAATGTCCAGACACTCTGTGACCAAAATGGTACTGAAACAGAGGATGACAGACTAAAGGCCGAAATACTAAATGTCTTCTTCCAAAACTGTTTCACAGAGGAAGACTGCACTGTGCTTCCTTCTCTAGATTGTCGCACAGTTGACAAAATGGTAGATATCGAAGTAGACGACAGAGGGATAGATAAACAATTAAAATCGCTCAAAAGAGGAAAGGCCGCTGGTCCTGATGGGATACCAGTTCGATTTTACACAGAGTACGCGAAGGAACTTGCCCCCCTTCTTGCAGCGGTGTACCGTAGGTCTCTAGAAGAGCGAAGCGTTCTAAAGGATTGGAAAAGGGCACAGGTCATCCCCGTTTTCAAGAAGAACTATAGACCTATATCTCTAACGTCGATCAGTTGTAGAATTTTGGAACACGTATTATGTTCGAGTATAATGTCTTTTCTGGAGACTAGAAATCTACTCTGTAGGAATCAGCATGGGTTTCGAAAAAGACGGTCGTGTGAAACCCAGCTCGCGCTATTCATCCACAACACTCAGAGGGCCTTAGACACGGGTTCACAGGTAGATGCCGTGTTTCTTGACTTCCGCAAGGCGTTTGACACAGTTCCCCACAGTCGTTTAATGAACAAAGTAAGAGCATACGGACTATCAGATCAATTGTGTGATTGGATTGAGGAGTTCCTAGATAACAGAACGCAGCATGTCATTCTCAATGGAGAAAAGTCTTCCGAAGTAAGAGTGATTTCAGGTGTGCCGCAGGGGAGTGTCATAGGACCGTTGCTATTCACAATATACATGAATGACCTGGTGGATGACATCCGAAGTTCACTGAGGCTTTTTGCAGATGATGCTGTGGTGTATCGAGAGGTTGCAACAATGGAAAATTGTACTGAAAAGCAGGAGGATCTGCAGCGAATTGACGCATCGTGCACGGAATAGCAATTGAATCTCAATGTAGACAAGTGTAATGTGATGCGAATACATAGAAAGATAGGTCCCCTATCATTTAGCTATAAAATAGCAGGTCAGCAACTGGGAGCAGTTAATTCCATAAATTAGCTTGGAGTACGCATTAGGAGTGATTTGAAATGGAATGATCATATAAAGTTGATCGTCGGTAAAGCAGATGCCAGACTGAGATTCATTGGAAGAATCCTAAGGAAATGCAATCCGACAACAAAGGAAGTAGGTTACAGTACGCTTGTTCGCCCAATGCTTGAATACTGCTCAGCAGTGTGGGATCCGCACCAGGTAGGGTTGATAGAAGAGATAGAGAAGATCCAACGGAGAGCAGCGCGCTTCGTTACAGGATCATTTAGTAATTGCGAAAGCGTTACGGAGATGATAGATAAACTCCAGTGGAAGACTCTGCAGGAGAGACGCTCAGTAGCTCGGTACGGGCTTTTGTTAAAGTTTCGAGAACATACCTTCACCGAAGAGTCAAGCAGTATATTGCTCCCTCCTACGTATATCTCGCGAAGAGACCATGAGGATAAAATCAGAGAGATTAGAGCCCACACAGAAGCATACCGACAATCCTTTTTTCCACGTACAATACGAGACTGGAATAGAAGGGAGAACCGATAGAGGTACTCAGGGTACCCTCCGCCACACACCGTCAGGTGGCTTGCGGAGTATGGATGTAGATGTAGATGTAGAAAGTATCCGGACACGTGGCTGAAAATGAATTACAAGTTCGTGGCAGCCTCCATCGGTAATCCTTGAATTCAGTATGGTGTTGACCCACCCTTGGCCTTGATGACAGCGTTCACTCTCTTAGGCAGAAGTTCAATCAGCTGCTGGAAGTTTTCTTCCGGAATGGCTGCCCATTCTTCACGGAGTGCTGCAGTGAGGAAAGGTATCGATGTCAGTCGGTAAGAGCCTCCCACGAAATCGGCATTCCCAAACATCCCAAAGGGGTTGTAGAGGATTCAGGTCAGGACTCTGTGCAGGCCAGTCCATTATAGGGATGTTATGATCGTGTAGTCACTACGCCACAGGCCGTGCTTTATGAACAGGTGATCGATCCTGTTGAAAGGTGCAGTCGTTGTACCCTAACTGCTCTTCAACAGTGGGTAGCAAGAAGGTGCTTAAAACATGAATGTAGGCCTGTGCTATGATAGTGCCACGCAAAACAACAAGGGGTGCAGGCCCCCCTCCATGAAAATCACGACGACACCATAACAACACCGCCTCCGAAGTTTACTGTTGACACTACACACGCTGGCAGATGACGCTTACCGGACATTCTTCATGCCCACACTCGCCATGGGATCGCCACATTGTGTACTGTGACTCGTCACTCCACACAACGTTTTTCACTGTTCAGTGGTTCAATATTTACGCTCCTTACACCAAGTGAGGCGTCGTTTGGCACTGTGGATAACATCGGAAATTCACTGAGGCGTTTTGTGGATGATGCTGTAGTATATCGATAGGTTCTAACGATGGAAAATTGTACTGAAATGCAGCTGGATGTGCTACGAATTGAGGCATGGTGCAGGGAATGGCAATTAAATCTCAATGTAGAGAAGCGCAATGCGCATAAATGATCTGGGAGTAGGCATTAGGAGAGATTTAAAATGGAATGAAGATATAAAATTAATCGTCGGTAAAGCAGATGCCAGACTGCGATTCATTGGAAGAATCCTAAGAAAATGCAGTCCGAAAACATAGGAAGTAGGTTAGAGTACATTTGTTCGCTCACTGCTTGAATACTGCTCACCGGTGTGGGATCCGTACCAGATAGGGTTGATAGAAGGGAGAGAGAAGATCCAATGGAGAGCAGCGCGCTTCGTTACACGATCATTTAGTAATCGCGAAATCGTTACGGAGATGGTAGATAAACTCCAGTGGAAGACTCTGAAAGAGAGACGCTCAGTAGCTCGGTACGGGCTTTTGGTGGAGTATCGAGAACATACCTTCACCGAGGAGTCAAGCAGTATATTATTCCCCCCTACGTATATCTCGCCAAGAGACCACGAGGATAAAATCAGAGATTAGAACCCACACAGAGGCATATCGACAATCCTTCTTTTCCACGAACAGTACTAGAGTGGAATGGAAGGGAGAACCGATAGAGGTACTCAAGGTACCATCCGCCACACACCGTCAGGTGGCTTGCGGAGTAGGGGTGTAGATGTAGAACCGGCATGCTGTGTGGATTATGAGCAGCCGCTCGACCATGAAATCCAAGTTTTCTCACCTCCCGCCTGACTATCGCAGTATTTGCAGTCCATCCTGATGCAGTTTGTAATTCCTGCGTGATGGTCTGGATAGATGTCTGCCTATTACGCATTACGACCCTCTTCAACTGTCGGCGGTCTCTGTCAGTCAACAGACGAGGTCGGCCTGTACTCATTTGTGCTGTACATGTTCCTTCACGTTTCCTTTTCACTATCACATCGCAAAGAGTGGACCTAGGTATGTTTACGAGCGTGGAAATCTCGCTTGCAGACGTGTGACATCCAATCGCCTGACCACGTTCGAAGTCCGCGAGTTGCGCTTAGCGCCCCATTCTGTTCTCTCACGATGTCTAATCAGTACTGAGGTCGCTGTTTTGGAGTACCTGGCAGTAGGTGGCAGCAAAATGCACGTAATATGAAAAACGTATGTTTTTGGGGGTGTCCGGATACTTTTGATCACATAGTGTACACATTTGCCTAACTTTTGCATTTATGTTCAAGTATGAACTTTTCGCGGTGTTTCCATAGATTTGTCCAGCCCGTGTAGTCAGTTGTTTTAACTTTTGACGAGGCTGAACTGGAGTAAGTCATTGGCTACAGCAGGTGTTGAGAAAGCGACTGTACCTGTGACGGTGAGCAGCTGCGCCGGGGCGCTCCTGCGCCGCTCCCCGGTGAGTGCGTGCAGCGTGAGGCAGCTGTAGCGGGAGGAGGCGTCCGACGCCGTGGCCCGCCTCACCAGCAGGTCGCCGGTGCTCGTCACCACGAAGCGGCCGCCACCTGCAATGGGACACTTCTTTTAGTGACTGTGCTATCTGAGGTTACTCATAACTCTGAACGGAGTCTCAATCAGTGTTGCACATGGAAATACGACACAGGCTGGAATCTAGCGTATCACAACGGGCCTAGGAAAACTATTTCACATTTGAGCGTCCTCCCACATGTACGTTACCTGAAACAAAGAAATCGCTGCTCTTTCTTAAAAAACTGACAAGTTCTTATACGAGGATGAGTCAAATGAAAACCTTAAATTTGTAAGAACAAATCGAAATTTCGCGCCGTTATCCTGTAAGTTGGTAAGCGTGCTACAAACAACGTGCACAATGGCCTGAAGGTGACAGCATAGCGCAGATGCATACATACCGTCGCAGTATAGAGGTAGCCACCCCACTTGCGACTTGCACCAGAGAAGAACAGCGCCGGCCGAAGTGGCCGAGCGGTTCTAGGCGCTACAGTCTGGAACCGCGCGACCGCTACGATCGCAGGTTCGAGTCCTGCCTCGGGCATGGATGTGTGTGATGTCCTTAGGTTAGTTAGGTTTAAGTAGTTCTACGTTCTAGGGGACTGATGACCTCCGATGTTAAGTCTCATAGTTCTCAGAGCCATTTGAACCATTTTTGAAGAACAGCGTTATGTTATTCGGTTTTTGCGGAGTGAAGGTGTGAAACGTATTGAAATTCATCGACGAATGAAGGTCCAGAACGATGATTCATGTTTATCACAGCAGCAACTCTACGAATGGAGAAGAAAGTTCGCAAATCGTATGACTTAAGTGGAAGATGCTCCTCGTCCAGGTCAGGCACAATGAGTTGTGACTCAACAGAACACTGAGGCAGTTGAAGCCATAGTGAAGGAAAACCGCCGAGTGACACTGAATGACATTGCAGCATGTTTACAGGTTAGTCGTGGGTGATGTGCTCCAGTTTCACAAAGTGCCTGCAAGATGGGTGCCACGGCAGATGACTCCTGAAATGAGAGAACGACGTGTTGATTCTTGTGAAGAACTACTTCGACGCTTTGAACGGAAAGTTGATGGCTTCCTTCCAAGAATCGTTACTGGGGACGAAACCTGGTCTCACTTCCACCAACCGGAAACGAAGAAAGCGAGCAAGGAATAGCGCCATCCCTCACCAAAACCAAAGAAGTTTCCAACAGAACCTTCAGCAAGGAAGGTTATACTGACTCTCTTTTGGGATGAAAATGGGCGTCATTTTGGAGCATTACATGCCTAGAGGGACCACTGTCACCAGTGCATCATACACAGATCTCCTAAAAAATCTTCTGCGGCCTGCAATCAAATCAAAGCGTCGTGGATTCCTGTCAGCAGGTGTCCTTTTGCAACATGACAATGCAACCCGTACAACAGTTGTAACAAGCACAGACCTGCATTTTGAGTGTCTTCCTCATCCACCATACTCACGAGACCTTGCCACAAGTGATTTCAATATGTTTGGACCACTCAAAGACGCAATGGGAGGAAAGAAGTTCCGTTCTGACGAAGAGGTACGCAACGCGGTGCATGAGTGGTTGCGCGGACTACCAAAAAATTTTTTCTAGAGGAATTTATGCACTTTGTAAGCGTTGGAGGACTTGCATTGAGCGTGGGGGAGATTAAGTTGAAAAGTGATTCAGCTTTGTAGCACTTCTGCACAATAAATAATATTTTAAAAAATATTTAAAGTTTTCATTTGACTCACCCCCGTACGTTGGAAAAAGCAACTGTTGTATTCAATGTCTGAATGTTAGAAGGAAGGTTTGCCCTCTCTTTTCCTGTAAGTGGCTGCGTGCTTCTTAGATGTAACGAACATGCCGTCTGTAACACCGCTTCCTTTGGACGCAAAACTGAAAATACAAAATAGTTCCCGAAACCCAATAAAAGTCCCAGAATCCAAGATCCAGATATCAAGTCCCACTGGAATAGAATCACTTGAATAGTAGCAAGTATATACAGAAAAGAAACACAGTATCAAGTGACTTAATGTTTTAAGAAGGGAAAGTAAAGAAATAGAATCCATTAGTTCCCAATTAAAATAAAAGTAGTGTACTTATAGGTCACGGAATAGAGCGAGTAATCATTGTGAGTATTTTTTGAGGACGATGCATAATACAGAAGAAAAAAGTCATACATTGTTAATGACTTGCTAGTGCTTGCTGGATCAGGCCGCATCTCAACGTATGCTCTTGTACGTAGGCGCGACGAGATTGTTTTTGTGCATTTTTGGAAATTTTGAGATCTGCTAGGAATGATTTAACTTGATATAGGTAGATCAGCAACCCCGAATATATCATTACGTAAAGCCAAGGAAGGAAAAGATCCGAACTTTTCTTAAATTGATTATCACACAGGGAAGACTTAACAAAGTAATAGTCTGTTAGCAGTTTACCGACATAGGAAGTGAACATTCGTATTGAATTGTGAGAAAGTACTGAAGTCTCGTTAAAGTAGCAAATGAAATCTGGATCTTGTTACAAACTCTTTGTTGGAAACGTAACTAATTCCACCCAGCTTAGGGAAAAGTTACTTCCGTAATGCAATAAAAGGACGTGAATTGTATAGAATAAACCAGCATAAAGTGGATTTATTGTGTGACATTTCTTTCAACCCATTTAATAGTGTGTTTTTATGAAATACTTTACTGTTCGACGACTTAGATTAATAACAGAGTGCAGCATGCATAAATATTCCTTGCCGCGTTAGACAGTTATTGTACCGACTCGAACTATTAAGCTTACGTAAACTGAAAAATTTAGTGGAGAAACTATTGCCGTACGTGGACTGTAGCCGTAATTAGTACGCCGGCCGCGGTGGCCTTGCGGTTCTAGGCGCTGCAGTCCGGAACCGCGCTGCTGCTGCGGTCGCAGGTTCGAATCCTGCCTCGGGCATGGATGTGTGTGATGTCCTTGGGTTAGTTAGGTTTAAGTAGTTGTAAGTTCTAGGGGACTGATGACCTCAGATATTAAGTCCCATGGTGCTCAGAGCCATTTGAACCATAATTATTACAAGGATAGCCATTGGTGTTCAACTACGGGTAGCTGTGCTCGCACACGCCGGGGAGCATGTAATTATTTGAACTGGTCGGTATCACTGATACGCACTCGGCGTGAATACAGTGCGGCAGGACAGACTTTTTTTAATGTAATGTTCCTCATCAGACAGTATTACCGCTAACTGGTCGGAGCACGAATATCATCAACAAACATTTCCAGTATATCTTAAGAGGAGCAGTAACAGGTCGGACGGCAAAATAATGCGAACGTCATAGTAATGGGATGGTTGTGTTTGACGGTCAACGACGCGGGTAAGACACGTGTAGTGCTGCACTGTGCGTGTTCAGTACGGAGTAGGCATCAGTATAGGTTATCCACGAGTAGTGGACACTTCGCATTTGCATTCAGAGGCCGAGGTCGACGTGCAATGAAATACCTAACAGAATTCCAAAGAGGGCAGATTGTGGGGGTCAGATTAGCTGAAGCACTTGTAACCAAGACAGCCAACTTGTTGAATGGTTGAAGAGCCACTGTTTCAACAGTCATGACAGCCTAAATAAGACAGGGAAAGACATCATCGTGTAAACGTAATAGTGCGAGAAAATCAAAACTAAATGGCAGAGATCGTCGTGCGCTAACACGAATTGTGTCAAAACAGCACAAAACTACGGCGGCGGCAAAAGTGATTGAAAGACTCAATAGCCATCTTTTGGACCCAGTAGCTATCGACACTGTAAGCCGAGAACGCCATAAAGCGAATATGACGAGCTGCTACAACGAAACCATTCGTCACGAGAACCAACGCAAAGAAGTGTAAAACATGATCTCAGAAGCATAAATCCTGGACGGTTGATCAGTGTAAAAACGTCCTACGAGTCAACGTTTTCGTTATTTCCAACATAGCGCTGGGTTTACGTCTGGGGAATGCGGAAAAAAGCGTACAATCCTGACTGCTAGGTTTCAACGGTCAAGCATATTGTGATGGAGTGGGCAGCCATATCCTAGTATTCTGCTTGTCCCATCATTACTCTCAAAGGAATTGTTACAGTTAATGATTATGCGAACATTTTAGGTGATCAGGTGCACCCCGTGATTCAAATCTTATTCGCCAACAATGATGCCATATTTCAGGACGGTAATGTACCCATTCACACAGACAGGACAGTACAATCGTGATATGAGGAGCATGCAACTGAACAGCAGCGTCTTCTGTGGCCAGCACATTCCCCTGACTTGAAGATTATCGAACCTCTGTGGGTGTATTGGAGAGCAGACCCCAGGGCAGATTTCCGCCTCCCTCGTCGCTACAGGAGTTAGATGAGGTTTTGATTGAATAGTGGTATAACATTCTTCTGGAGACTGTATTACGTGCAAATGGGGGTCCAACCCCTTATTAATAAACCATTCCCAAGTAAGTACAGCCTCGGGCATGGATGTGTGTGATGTCCTTAGGTTAGTTAGGTTTAACTAGTTCTAAGTTCTAGGCGACTGATGACCTCAGACGTTAAGTCGCCTAGTGCTCAGAGCCATTTGAACCAAGTAAGTACAGGTGTTCCCATTATTGTGCCTATCTCCTGTACATTCGCAGAATAAACATTTTATTGAAAGTATTTTAGCGACGACCTGTTCGCCGCAAAATAAATGCTCTTCTTAACGAAACCTCGTTTCATGTTGACCGCAAGGGCGTAATGACGGTATTACGAGTTACGTTCCATACACGCTGTTGATTTATTTGTCATTACAATGTAACGTCGTACACACGTAAATGAAATAAAATAATTTACTAACAATGACTTGGAAGCCAGACAAATAACATAAATTTTGTCTTCGAAAAAAAAAAAAACTGTAGCCTTCATTTAAGCATTTAAGCATATTTTCAATCGCCGTTCGAAAGAACGACGAACAGATCTAATTGCAGTGGATGATATGGTAGAGTATGCACTGGTGATTCGACGTCACACATCGTCTGGCGTACTTGGGGCTTCGTTATAGACTGCATCTTTGACTGCTCCGTAAAGAAATAAATCGAGAAGATCCAAATCCGGGAACGTCGCAGGTCATTTGATAACAGAATTTCGTCCAATCCAACGTCCAGGAATGTTCTCATTCAGTATCTGCGTTGCCGCACGGTACGAGCGTGCTGGACAACCGCGGTGTTGCAGCCACATACCTCTTCTAGAAGAACCGGCAGAATGTTACTCAGAAAGTGTGCGTACGAATGTCCATTTAGAACGCCTGAGATGAAGTAATGTCCCACACTGTAATTTCCTATGATGCCGCACCGTACGTTTGCGCTCCACGGCCGTTGATGTTGCACCTGACGAAGCCGGTTGAGCCGTGCGTGGTTCGCGTTCGTGCCATATCTCATTTGACATCCTGTTTTTACAGTACTACCCCCTCGTTACGTTAATTGCCATTAATCGTGTCATTGAGTTGCCGCCTTGCCTGCCCGTGAGCGGCAGCAGCGGTGCTTATCGATAAAAGCCCTGGATTATTATCTTTGATGACTGCTATTAGTTCCCAGTTGTCTTGTGTTGAGAGTTAGTTCGGATCTGCCAGTGAGTTGTGAGGCGCTAGCAGTGCAGTTCAGACCTGGCAGTGTTTGAGTTGGGACACGGCAGAAGTTCAGTCGGGGCGCGGCTGCAGTGAGGTCCAGACAGCCATGACTCGTCCGACGGTTGCCGATACATATCAATTTAGTGTGGAACACCTTGGTTGGTCGTTGGTCGGTCGTCTTGTCGGACGACAAGTATGTTGGCCGGCGATCGCCGGCCAGAAATTCTGCACGCGTGCGGTGCTCTTGCACATGTGCAACTTCCGGGTCACAGAATGCACGCCGCAGCCGTCAGCGTTCAGATAGTGCATGTTTCTACGCACAGATGTCGCTCTTCTGTTACACAAAGTGCGTCATCGAGACCTCGTTTGTATATAACAACCTGGGCTGTATCTCTAAGATATGTTGCTTCATCGAGGGCAAGAGAGAAAGCAAGAAAGTATTTAGCCTTATTTATTAGCTGCCTGTGCAGATCGCCGGCCGTAGCACTGATACGTCTTGTCACTGTTTGTTTGGATAGACTGATTTCTTGAAACCTGCTGACGTTCGGGGCACACACAAGTTCTGCAGCATCAGTCAGACACCCTTTCACAAACTCCCCTCCGGAAAAGGGTTTCCCAGATTGTGCAATTCTTAATGCGATTTTAAAACTTGCTCGCAGTGAAGATTTAGTGTGGTTGTCATTCAGGAAAATTGAAAACAGTACATTGTACAGAGTACAGTAAAACAGACTTAAATGTAACACAATATACTAAGAGTTCAAGAAGTATCAGTTACTTTGATATACAGTAAAATCGAGTTGACGTGTCTCATACAGTTTCTTAAAGACATTTAATTTTGCTTGCCGTTCTTCACTGTTGAGTGCACTACACTCGTCTTTGTGATATGTATTGTAATGTCTTTCAATTGAAAACTTTCACTGGATTCGGCGGCACAGCAAACACTGTGAGTTTTCACCAACGGCTACAAAAAGAATTACAGTTCCCAGTCATTTTTAAACGACTGAAACATAGATCTCCCGTCCTTTGCTTTTTCACAGTACCTGCCATTTCTCAGTACTTCGCTGTTAAGTTTACGGTCACCAGGGGTAAACGAGACTGGATATGTTGCGCTCTTGCTTGTTCCACAGGGAAGTGGGGCCGCCGCCGTCCATTTAGGAGACATGTCTAATAACAGATGTCGCTGTCGTACACGTGCGCACATGTGCAGCACTTCCGCACGTCTGGACACTGTGCAGCGTTTGGTCGGCCCTGGCTTATGGGTTGCCTGCGCGTCCCGACTCGTGATTCGTCCTTGTTATTGTACAGTCGCTGCCGTTAGTATTGTCTACTCCTTCGTGCAAGTGCTCGTCAAACTGTGTGTAGCTCGTGATGTCGACTGCTCAGTTATTTTAGTGCTGTCTCCGTGTTGATGTGTGGCAGTCAGTCGGTTGGCGTGGAGTAGCGAGGATGCTACGAGGTCCGTGACTCACCGACCCTGGACACGAAAGTTGAGTTCGGATTTAATTTACCAGCAAGTCAAGACTGTTCACATTGTGCCATTTGGTTCTCGTTGTTGGATGTTGGGACATTCCCGCGAGCAAGAACGTGCGTGTCCGAGTTGGCGAAGGTTTAGCCACCGGCCGGTGGAGTCTAACTGTATTTGGTTATTTGCAATTGAAGTGCACCAGCGGAATTTTCTGCCTTGTGGCCGTTAACGTTCTGGTTACCTGCCCTGGCTGTTGACGTAAATTTAGGCAGTGTCCTTTCCTCAATGTGTTGTTGCTGTCCAGCACAGTGTGTAGTTCGACAGCTTAATGTGTGCTTGGTTGTGAGCGTCCATGCCATGCATTGAACTCCCGGTTGTGTGCTGCTCGAATGGAGCGCAAGTCACCTTGTCGGTGGGTCCGTTGACTCTCTGTTGGTTGGGTTGTCGTCGGATCGAGAATGGTTGGGCTGTCTGCCTGCCTCACCTAAGTGAACGTTAGTATTTCAAGTGCTGGCCGACCCCCGAAACTTCTGAGCGCCGTTAGCTGAACTGCCTTTTCTTATTTTCTGTTGTGTGTATTGGTATGGTTCATAGCCGATGGTTTTGAAATTAAAGTTGAATTGTTTATAGTGGCCTTCAGCCGCTTTAAAATTCCTTCCTTTTCAAGTGTTAGATTGTTTGGGCCTTCAGCCTGATTAAAGCACTGTTTAAAGATAAAGCCTTGGACATTCTGCCTACTAAATATTATTGTACCTTGAGTTTTAAGTCATGGGGCCTTCAGGCGTTTTTATATTAAGTATCTTTCTCTTTCGAGCACCAGACTGTTTGGGGCCTTCAACCTAATTAAAGGTAAGGCCTTCAGACTTGTGTTGTTTTATTCAATTTTATCTTGAGTCTTAAATCATATTTCATGAATTTTGAGTTAATGGATTTAAGCGTTTTTTTAAATGAATGTGGTTGTGTCCTTAAGGCATAAGATAGTGTGGTGTATTCAGCTGATAACTATATTAAAGAATTTGTACCGTAATGTTTGGTCAAATAAATAAAGTTATATGAGTTCAAGTGTAACTGACAGCCGCTCATTTTGGCCCCTTTCCACAATTCCAACTACCTGTCCTGTCCCGCGGGTTTAGCAGGGCGTCTCACCGGTGTGGATTGGCTGCTGGCCAGTAGTGCATGTTATGCAAATTTACATTATCGTGGTTAGTAAACGTTGCTCCATCGGTGAAGAGCTCACGTTGGAAAAGCGTAGGGTCGTCTCTCAGTTGTTGAAGGACAAACCGACAAAATTCTGTACGACGTTCGAAATCATCGTCGTCTAGCGCCTGATGTAGTGACAGATGATAGGGATGGAAATTTTATCCATGCAGGATGTTAATGACGCTAATCTAGATGGTTCCACATTCCTTGGCAATATGTCTCGACCGTTGCAGACTCATCAGCGTCGAAGCCAGAATAGCTTCTTCGTTTTCTCTGTCAGTTGCAGTCTCTTTTCTTGTCCTCTCTCTAACGTTCAAGCAACCTGTCCTCACTAGCAACTTAATTATTCTTGCAGTTGCCTGGCGCGTCCGACATTGGCGATCCGCTGTACTATTTTTAAGGCATGTATTTTAAATTAACCGTATAGAAATATGCCTTAAAAACAGTACATTCATCATATACAAATCTTTCCCTCATGAACCATGGACCTTGCCGTTGGTGGGGAGGCTTGCGTGCCTCTGCGACGGTAGGTGAAACCACAACGGAGGGGTATCTATTGAGAGGCCAGACAAACGTGTGGTCCCTGAAGAGGGGCAGCAGCCTTTTCAGTAGCTGCAGGGGCAACATTCTGGATGATTGAATGATCTGGCCTTATAACATTAGCCAAAATGGCCTTGCTGTGCTGGTACTGCGAACGGCTGAAAGCAAGGGGAAACTAGAGCCGTACATTTTCCCAAGGGCATGCAGCTTTACTGTATGGTTAAATGATGACGGAGATAAATAGTCCCCCATTCGGATATCCAGGCGGGGACTACTCAAGAGGACGTCGTCATGAGGAGAATGAAAACTGGCGTTCGGAGCGTGGAATGTCGGATTCCTTAATCGGTCAGGTAGGTTAGAAAATTTAAAAAGGAAAATGGATAGGTTAAAGTTAGATATATGAATTAGTGAAGTTCAGTGTCAGGAGGAACACGACCTCCGGTCAGGTGAATATAGGGTTATAAGTACAAAATCAAACAGGGGTAATGAAGAAGTAGGATTAATAACGAATAAACAATTAGGTTTGCGGGTAAGCTACTACAGACAGCATAGTGAACGCATTATTGTAGCCAAGATAGACACGAAGCCCACGCCTACCGCAGTAGTTCAAGTTTATATGTCAAAGAGATTGATGAAAGGTATGATGAGATATAAGAAATTATTCAGATAGTGAAGAGAGACGAAAATTTAATAGTCAAGAGCGACTAGAATTTGATAGTAGGAAAAGGAAGAGAAGGAAACGTACTATGTGAATATGGAATGGGGTCAAGGAATGGAAGAAGAAGCCACCTGGTAGGATTTTGTACAGAGGTAACTTCATCATAGCTAACACTTGGTTCAAGAATCATGAAAGAAGGTTGAATACATGGAGGAAGCCTGGAAACACTGGAAGGTTTCAGATAGATTGTATAATGGTACGACAGAGATTTAGGAACCAGGTTTTAAGCAGTAAGACATTTCAAGGGGCAGATGTGGACTCTGACCACAATCTATTGGTTATGAACTGTAAATTAAAACTAAAATTACTGCAAAGAGGTAGGAATTTAAGGAGAAGGAACCTGGAGAAACTGAAAGAACTAGACGTTGTGGAGATTTTCAGAGAGAGAATTAGGAAACGTTTGACGAGAACGGGGGAAAGAAGTACAGTAGAAGAAGAATGGGTGGCTTTAAGAGATGAAGTAGTGAAGGCAGCAGACGATCAAGTAGGTAAAAAGACGAGGGCTAGTAGAAATCCTTGGATAACAGAAGAAGTATTGAAGTTAATTGATGAAAGGAGAAAATATAAAAATGAAATAAATGAAGCAGGCAAAAAGGAATACAAACGTCTCAAAAGTGAGAGCGATAGGAAGTGCAAAATGGCTTAGCAGGGATGGCTAGAGCACAAATGTAAGGATGTAGAGGCTTATCTCACTAGGGGTAAAATAGATACTGCCTACAGGAAAATTAAAGAGACCTTTGGAAAAAGGAGAACCACTTGGATGAATATAAAGAGCTCACATGAAAACCCAGTTCTAAACAATAAAGGGAAAGCAGAAAGGTGGAAGGAGTATATAGAGGGTCTACACGAGGGCTATGTACTTGGGGACAATATTATGGAGATGGAAGAGGACCTAGACGAAGATGAAATGGGAGATATGATACTGCTTGAACAGTTTGACAGAGCATTGAAAGACCTAAGTCGAAACAAGGCCCCGGGAGTGGACAACATTCCGTTAGAACTACTGATAGCCTTGGGAGAGCCAGCCCTGACAAAACTCTACCAACTGGTGAGCAAGATGTATGAGACAGGCGTAATACCCTCAGTCTACAAGAAGAATATAATAATTCCAATCCCAAAGAAAGTAGGTGTTGGCAGATGTGAAAATTACAGAACTATCAGTTTAATAAGTCACAGCTGCAAAATACTAACACGAATTCTTTATAGACGAATGGAAAAACTGGTAGAAGCCGACCTCGGGAAAGATCAGTTTGGATTCCGTAGAAATGTTGGAACACATGAGGCAAAACTGACCCTAAGACTTGTCTTAGAGGATAGATTAAGGAAAGGCAAACCTACGTTTCTAGCATTTGTAGACTTAGAGAAAGCTTTTGACAATGTTGACTGGAATACTGTCTTTCAATTCTGAAGGTGGCAGGGGTGAAAGACTGGGAGCGAAAGTCTATTTACAATTTGTACAGAATCCAGATGGCAGTTATAAGAGTCGAGGGCCATAAAAGGGAAGGAATGGTTATGAAGGGAGTGGGACAGGTGTTTAGCCTATCCCCAATGTTATTCAATCTGTATATTGAGCAAGCAGTAAAGGAAACAAAAGAAAAATTCGGAGCAGGAATTAAAATCCATGGAGAAGAAATAAAAACTTTGATTTTTGCGGATGACATTGTAATTCTGTCAGAGAGAGCAAAGAACCTGGAAGAGCAGCTGAACGGATTGGACAGTGTATTGAAAGGAGGATATAAGATGAACATCAATAAAAGCAAAACGAGAATAATGGAATGTAGTCGAATTAAGTCGGGTGATGTTGAGGGAATTAGATTAGGAAATGAGACCCTTAAAGTAGTAAAGGAGACTTGTTATTTGGGGAGCAAAATAACTGATGATGGTCGAAGTAGAGAGGATATGAAATGTAGACTGGCAATGACAAGGAAAGCGTTTCTGAATAAGAGAAATTTGTTAACATCGAGTGTAGATTTAAGTGTCAGGAAGTCGTTTCTGAAAGTATTTGTATGAAGTGTGGCCATGTATGGAAGTGAAAAGTGGGCGATAAACAGTTTAGACAAGAAGAGAATAGAAGCTTTCGAAATGTGGTTCTACAGAATAATGCTGAAGATTAGATGGGTAGATCTCATAACTAATGAGGAGATACTGAATAGAATTGAGGAGAAGAGAAATTTGTGGCACATCTTGACTACAAGTAGGGATCGGTTGGTAGGACGTGTTCTGAGGCATCATGGGACCACCAATTTAGTATTGGAGGGCAGCGTGGAGGGTAAAGATTGTAGAGGGATACCTAGAGATAAATGCATTAAGCACATTCAGAAGGATGTAGTTTGCAATAGGTACTGGGAGATGAAGAAACCTTGCACATTATAGAGTAGCATCGAGAGCTCCATCAAACCAGTCTCTGGTTCAAAACTGGCTCTAAGCATTGTGGGACTTAACGTCTGAGGTCATCAGTCCTCTAGACTTAGAACTTCTTAAGCCTAACTAACCTAAGGACATCACACACATCCATGCCCAAGGCAGGATTCAAAAATGCGACCGTAGCAGCTTGGCGGTTCCGGACTGAAGCGCCTAGAACCGCTCGGACACAGAGGCCGGCTCAGTCTCTGAACTGAAGGCCACAACAACAACAACGACAACAACATATAAAAATAGTACGGTTGTAGGCGATACAGTCTGGAACCGCGCGATCGCTACGGTCGCAGTTTCGAATCGTGCCTCTGGCATGGATGTGTGTGATGTCCTTAGGTTAGTTACGTTTAAGTAGTTCTAAGTTCTAGGGGACTGATGACGTTAGAAGTTAAGTCCCATAGTGCTCAGCGCCATTTGAACCATTTTTATAAAAAAATAGTATATCCAACTGCTCCTCATTGGTGTGTGTGTGCAAGTAACGAATGTTGAAGCAGTAATAAGCGGCCAGCAGTGCAGACAAGTGAATAGGTAAATGTGTTGACATTCTGACACAACGTAGCACAAGAGCTCTGCTTGGCCGTGTTGGCACCGCTAATAAGATCCCGGCCACCGTACCTTCAAATTTTAGGAAATTTCTCTAATTTTTTTTTGCGACACGTTTCACCGTCAATACTAACAAAAACTGTATCGCTGTAGTTATCTTATCAAGTACTGCTGAGTGCAGTTATAAAAAGTATACGGGTCCCTTTAAAAAAAGCGTACTTGCTTCGCTATGTTCGTTGATACCTGCACTAAGAACACATAAAAAAAACGTGCCCATCGACGGTCTTTTATTTGCCGAAAACCGCGTTTCGGTATGTGTAACTGTTCGTGAAATAAATGAGGTGTTAAGTCTTACGTGACTCACCCCGTAAATGTAGTGTGTATGTGTGTGTGTGTGTGTGTGTGTGTGTGTGTGTGTGTGTGAGAGAGAGAGAGAGAGAGAGAGAGAGAGAGAGAGAGAGTGTTTTGTAAGCGTATCGTAGTACCGCTGCCTAACCAGCACGCCTATGCAGAAACTTGCCTCTCTGCGGAGAGCGACTGTAGAGGAGTGGTGGCTTAGCTTACATGGTGTGTTTGTATTATGCCATGGCTGCAGAACGCAACTCAAAGTATTTTGTCTAAGTATTTACAGTCTTGTCATGGAAGTAGTGTTTTCATATGAATCGCCACTTTAATATTGATGATTTATTTGAGAGTGATAGTTTCGAAGTCGTGTGTCGTGTTACGAGAACAGCAGTCAACAGAATGGCTATGGTTACAGGACAAATAACACGTACTGGACAATTTCCTATATGTGAGAGAGACGTACAAGCGGTTTGACCAATTACGACGAGAGCAAGCATTTTTCTTTCAGATGTTGCACAGCCAGATCTTCAAACAGCTGCATCACGATCGGTCACACATACGCCCGAGAAAATAACTAATAACGCCACAAGAACGGGGTTATACTATAGCAAGCAGTGTGTCACTTGTTTTTAACTTGCAGTGGCCTGTTTCAACAGTGGATTTCATGTGTTTGAACTTCAAGACTCTGTGCTGAGTGATAAACCTATTGACAATAGTCTTCATTACACTCCAACTGGCTGTATGACTAAAGTGACAGTAAATGAGTATGTCCAAAGTTCTGATATTATTTGTGAAAGTTGCCGTCTAAATTTGCATTTATTTAATGACGAAATATAAGAGGGCTCGTCGGAATATAAATTCCTATCAGGTGCGGAATGGAGACAAATGTGAAAATGAAAAAGTTTTATTTGCAACACTTACCTCCAACTTCCAGACACTTTTATACGTAGTGACTGATCCGACTAAAACATTTGTCGTAGTGTTGTCCAACTTTCCAATAGCCTCATCATAGAACGCATCCGCCAGTGCTTTCTGCCAATTCTCTGCGCTGGTTTACAGCTCATTGTCTGTGTCAAAACGTTGTCTTCATAGCCAGCGGTTCATGTGAGCAGAGACAAAACCAAGAGGGAGCCATTCACGGGCTGTATCGTGGGTAATCAGACACTTCCGATAGAAAACGCTACAGGTGTTTCTTAATTGCCCCTACAGAATGCGGCTGAAAATTATCTTGAAGAAGGTAACTCATGACAGCTATGTTGTGTGGGGTGCATAGCTTCAGGCAAAATTTCTCACCAGGCCCTCGTATTTCACGGGAGACACTATTGTTCTAGGCATCTTTACTTGCTCACTGTGCGTTCATAACAGAAAACAGCCACGTAATGCGATCGACAGGCATACTAGAGACACTGCCCAACACATCTGCGCAAAGCTTCATTGGATTTTCACAGTGGTCTCCACATCGCGACCAATCGGACCTTACTGTACGAATAACCCTTGTATTGGATCGTACCAGATAAATTTGGATCTTATTGTGTGTTTCCCCAATCTGTCACAACTAATTAACACTGCAGGACCAGGTCTTAAGCTGACAGTGGAAGAATGAAGAGGACAACTGCCGCAGGAAGACCGATTACGAAGGATTTAGACACGTGGTTGTAAGATATCTGACCTTCGTCCCTGTATTTATGTGACTGCGTAGCATTCGAAGTGAAATATACCAATGTGCTCTGGGACTGATACGGTTTAGTGAAGAAGTCCCGACATACCAATTCTGAGTGACTTGAAACAGTATTCTCACTGTTCACTGTTCCCTGCCAAACTGGCTGTGCACGGCACGGAGCAGGAAGCATGGATTGCAGATTTATTACTCGTCTGAGTGCAGAGCAAACAATCTATATAGAGGCGCGTACTACTAATACCATATCACATACGGAGTGGGCAGCACCTAGTAACAACGCAAGTAGCTAAAAGGTGGTTATTGAAGCAGTTCATCGGATAGCCAACGGACAGCACTGCTGCATGTCAACACGACGTGGTCTGAAGGTGGTGTGATGCCAAACACACAAGGCCAGATCTGCAGGATGGAGCAAATAAAAGTGGTCTGGGGAACAGAGTTCCAGGGTACAAAGAAACACAGCACAGGAAAAGAAATACAGCACTAAGCTGACTATAGCAGACGCTGAAAGTGACCACCATTCATCTCCTGGCACTTCTGGGCCGTGCTCAGCAAGTTTATGGAGCCTCATCAAAGCTGGACTGCTGGAATTTCTGAAGTCTCATCCGAAATATCCTGCTGCAGTTCTTGAAGATTATGAGGTTTGTTGCAATACGTCTTAGCCTTGAGGACTCCACGAAAAGTAATCGTACACCGGCAGATGAGATGACGTGGGTGGCCAGTCAGACTGACCTCTGCTAACCACTCTGTCAGCCGTGGAGATTGTGTTAATCTGCTCCTAGGGTCGGCCGGCGGTACAGGCAGTTGCTCCATCACATTGGAAGTAACTTTAGGTTTTTCCATCCGCTAATGCTTCCACAAATTCACGACCAGTCATATGTAATCGTCCAGGCCACTCTTATTTGCCCCACACAGTGTGATGTATGTGAGATGCAGAGCTGAGATCTCTTGTGCAACTGAAACGCCAGAATGTAACTGACTGACAGTGCAAAATCATTACAATGGCTCGCAGCACTATGCGACTCAACTTCTGAGGTCATCAGTCCCCTAGAACTTAGAACTACGTAAACCTAACTAACCTAAGGACACCACACACATCCATGCCCGGGGTATGATTCGAACCTGCGACCGTAGCAGTCAAACGGTTCCGGACTGAAGGGCCTAGAACGGCTCGGCCATGGCGGCCGGCGACTGACAGTCCAAACTTTGCATCTACTGAAATTATCTAATGAAACAGAACTCATAGAATGTAGTGTCGGCAGTTCATAACACTGGTATTATACTGATATACTACTGAGTTAGTAACACAAATGTCGTCCAGTTTTCCCACAGTAGCCCACCCTAATTTGTCAAAGCAAAGCTAAATCAGAATTCAGTCTACTATATATTTTCAGAATAAGTTCATTTCTGTGTTATTTCATTCTCTGCATGTCTAGTGTATTGCTCAGCTCTGAACACGGCGTTGAAATCAATACGGCGTTACAGTTTGACTTACTGTTCTGTTTTGTGTAACAGAAAATTACTGTGCTTCATTTTTCCAGTTATGTTTTTCTACTAGTGTGACTACGTTAGATAGCGAGATCAATGCCACTAGAATGGACTCATCAGGCAAAAATGACCAGACAGCAGACGGTAGTGAGGTGTCGAAAGATTCTGATGCTGGGGACTGGAGTTTATCAGTAGACATGGGGGGTCGACACGGTTCTCTTAAGGGTGACCAAGGAGAATATTCCGGACCAGTCACTGCTCGGAATCGGCACGAAAAGGCCTCAGAGGCTGACATAAAGGGCGTCAATGAAACCACCTCTTCCTTGGGGAGTTGATCTTATCACGTTTCGCGGTCGAAAACGACAGTTCACACTAGGATGAGCAATAGGATGACGTTCCTAAGAACCTTTTACACTACTGACACTCTCAGGATGAATCAACCTTTCTCTAAGGGTACTATGAGCCAGTTGCACCGTTGAATGTACTAGACCCCTTTGAAGTGCAGTGAGACCGCAGTTTTTGCTATGGATTACAAGATGGAATCGCTATGGACCGTTCAAAACTATTCAAGGAAATCTGAAAATGATCCAAGGTAGCAGTGGGTGTTTATGCTTTTTCAGCCCTCCTCTACCGCACCGTCCTAAGGCGAGATCACGAAGTGTGCGACAACGACACATGTCCGAATAAAAAGAAAAAGGTTGGCTCTCAGCCCCCCCCCCCTTCCATTCGACAACACCCTTGGTACAGCCATAGCTGAGCACATGTACCTATACAGAGAGAAACAGTGATGCGTGTGCTAGGTGCCTGTAGTCAGACTATTCTGTTGCTCTTGTGCTACCTAGTATAGGCAAGTGGAATAGGAGGGATGCCAAGGGGTTGCCTGCCTGCACGTGCCGAGAACTCTCGTCACAATTTGCCTCTGTACAGTTAAATTTTTAATGTGCTCAACAAATGAGGGTGTAGTCGAACTGGAGGGTTTCAGTGGGACCATTTGCCATTTTATTCATGCATCTGTCAATGTCGTACCACTGAATTACCCAGCCACACGAGGGCGTGATACAGCATGGCTGAAGAAGTACACACATAAAAAAAAAGTTTTGCATCATCCCAGTTCCCAGAACTCCTGAAGATAGACTTTGACTGTGGATATTGTATCACAGACACAGTCCCTCAGGATGTCACTAAACCCGCCCAAAGATGTAAACAACCATGCATGAGCAGCGCCTATTAGACGGAGAGCGTCCGACAGCCGATCAGTTCCAGTCATTCCACCAGGAAGGAGGTACACGGCTCGTGTTGTCTGTCGTTCAACCGGTCAGTATCACGGTTGGATCGCATCCGCATTGTTACTTTGTGCCAGAAAGGGCTCTCAACAAGATAAGTGTCCAGGCGCCTCTGAGTGAACCAAAGCGATGTTGTTCGGACATGGAGGAGATACAGAGACACAGGAACTGTCAATGACATGTCTCGCTCAGGCCGCCCAAGGACTACTACTGCAGTGAATGACCGCTGCTTACGAATTATGGCTCGAAGGAACCCTGCCAGCAACGCCACCATGTTGAATCATGCTTTTCGTGCAGCCACAGAACGTCGTGTTACGACTCAAACTGTGCGCAATAGGCTGCATGATGCGCAACTTCACTGCCGACCTCCAATGCGAGGTCCATGCAGCGCGGTACAGATGGGCCCAACAACATGCAGAATGGACCGCTCAGAATTGGCATCACGTTATCTTCACCGATGAGTGTCGCATATGCCTTCACCAGACAATCGTCCGGGACGTGTTTGGAGGTAAACCGTTCAGGCTGAACGCCTTAGCCGTATTGTCCAGAGAGTGCAGCATGGTGGAGGTTCCCTGATGTTTTGGGGTGGCGTTACGTGGGGCCGGCGTACGCCGCTGGTGGTCATGGATGGCGTCGTAACGGCTGTACGATGCGTGAATGCCATCCTCCGACCGACAGTGTAACCATATGGGCAGCACATTGCCGAGACATTCGTGTTCATGGATGACAATTCGCGCCCCCATCGTGCACACCTTGTGAATGACTTCCTTCAGGATAACGATATCGCTAGACTAGAGTGGCCAACATGTTCTCCAGACAAAAACCTTATAGAACAGGTCTGGGATAGATTGAAAAGGGCTTTATATGGACGTCGTGACCCACCAACCACTCTGAGGGATCTACGGCGAATCGCCTTTGAGGAGTGGGTCAATCTGGTCCAACAGTGCCTTGATGAACTTGTGAAGGAGGGGTTGGTTTCATTGGCGGTTTTCGTACCAGCCCATAGGGCACTTGACGTATAAGAAACGTGGGCTACAAGTGGTGGCAGTTTGACGACCTTCCTATTGTGTGACAGTTTCACATTTTCTTTGGCAGAATTGTTGTGGAATGTGATGCTTATGTGGAATCATCAACCCACCTTACACCATACATGAACCTTTGAGCACTGGCCTTTATTTCACATGTGTCGACATCTTGTTGTCTAAAGCGTTGATGAGTCCACTGGTACTCTGCAGGTCGCTACGATTTTTCAGCATTGCATAGAAAGGTTGTAGGCACCTCTGAGCTAAATTTAAAACTTCTACGGCGCGATGGGTGACAATTACGGAGTTTCGAAAAAGTGGTCTTTCCATTGTGTTGCGCAGCGTACACCGAGGTGACAAAAGTCATGGGGTACATCCTAACATCGTATCTGACCCCCTTTTGCCCATTGCAGTACTTTGAAGTCTACAGCAGAAATACTGAGCCATGCTGCCTCTACAGCAGACCATAATAGGAAGTGTTGACGGTGTAGAATTTTTTGCACAAAGTGAACTCTCGATTCTGTCTCATAAGCGTTCGACGGAATTCAAGTCGGGCGAGCTGGTTAGCCAAATCATTCCTTCGAATTGTCCAGAATGTTTGAAATACAACAACACAGTGCCTAGTAATTTTTCGCATAACTGATTCTGTAAACATTATATAACTGTGATGTAATTTCTGTCACACGCACCTTTTATTATTTTATTAATGTCGTCCTATAACTGACTGACGAAATATTAATTCAAATGGACTAATTAAAAAATTGTAATTATGATGTAGTACTAACGCCGGCGTAGTGAGGGAAGTTTGCTGTTGTACAGAGCCAAAATAAGGCGAACTATCGCTGGTCACGTGAGCGCGGAATCAGGCAGAAGTAGTTGGCGGGGAGAGTTGCTAGCGACAAGTGGTGATGTGCAGACGACGTACGCGGGAATGTACGAAATAAACTGCAAGATTTTTAGTTTATGGCCAAGCATACAATGTGGTTGTTAACGGGCACAGTAAATTATCGTTAAAAGGAATTAATACTGAATGAAGAGTAATGTGTGTCCAAACTTGTTATGTGGAGCGAAAATTAAGAAGTACCTCGTGCCGCACATTGTAGGCAAATGATGCCTTACATCACACTAGCAGCTACTCATTAAAGTATGATCCAATCAGTTTCGTCTTTATATTGTGTAAGACTAGCCAGCGTAGTAGCTTTTCTTAACTGAGGAAAAGATAGTTTAGTGCAGCAAGTGTTATAGTGTAAATGGACTTTACCTCAGTCATTTATCTAATTGGGTCCTATCCTATTACCACTATTGATTCCGACAATACCACCAATGAAAGAATAGTAAAACATTCAGAGTCGTGAGCTTATTTAATTTCGTGCAATTTACTGAACTGAGAAGTACAGAAAACTGTCATTTAACAGCAGTAAACTTTGTTGCTTAATAGAATAACTAGTTAAAGAATAATGACAACAGTAAAAGAGTAAAAACATAATTTAAATGAATGTTGACAAAATATTGCTTCAGAATAATGTATTTCATGTTTTTTGTCTGCATTACAAAATCTATTAACATTTGAAAAATTACGTAATAGTGTTGTTATTCTTTGATTAATCAAACATTACAAACTTTCCAGAAATAATTTATTATAACAGAAAACAAGTATTTATGAACATTTGCATTTCTAGAACCAGTAACAGAATTAAAGTGAGCAACGCAAAGCTGTTCACTAAGCGAACTATTTTGCAAACAATTAAATTTTACGTGCAAGTTTTCAGTGCAAATTATTCTGCTGCTTTTCTGAATAACTTTAACTCACGGTATCGACTGCGTTCCTACATCTGAGCTCGAGCCAGTGCTTTTGATTCCGTTCTCTCCTGATTACAATAGAGTGTTTAGTTCGTAATCACAGTCTATAATAAATTAATAATCTTACAGTAAGTTCTTAAGTAATTTGCAACAAAAAATTACAACAGTTCAATTTATTTATTCCAAATTTCACTGTATCTTATTTTCACGTTTTTTTGTCAAAATTTCTTTGGATTGTTATGGTGCAAAAGTAGTCGCGCGAGAGCGATTGGTTATAAGTGTATCCCCTCTTATCCGGGTATTCATTATTCTTCGGAACAGATGCCTTTGCCAAACAATAGGGAATCCTAATTAACCGCAAATGTAGGTCCGTTATATGGTCCCCAAATAAATAAATAAAAAATGGTTCAAATGGCTCTAAGCACTATGTGACTTAACATCTGAAGTCATCAGTCCCCTAGACTTAGAACTACATAGCATGCGAAGTTCAGAAGAACGCGAAATCCTGAAGATGGGCTAAAATTTACAGACGCGCGAAATTTGGCACGTACTTCAATGCGAGATGCCTTTAATAGGTTCCACAACGAAACATTGTCTCGAAGTTTGGTAGAAAATCCGAAAAAATTCTGGTCGTATGTAAAGTACACGAGCGGCAAGACGCAGTCAATACCTTCGCTGCGCAGTGCCGATGGTACTGTTATCGACGACTGTGCCGCTAAAGCGGAGTTATTGAACGCAGTTTTCCGAAATTCTTTCACCAGGGAAGACGAATTGAATATTCCAGAATTTAAAACACGAACATCTGCTAGCATGAGTTTCTTAGAAGTAGATATCTTAGGGGTTGCGAAGCAACTCAAATCGCTTGATACGGGCAAGTCTTCAGGTCCAGATTGTATACCGATTAGGTTCCTTTCAGATTACGCTGATACTATAGCTCCCTACTTAGCACTCATATACAACCGCTCGCTCACCGATAGATCTGTACCTACAGATTGGAAAATTGCGCAGGTCGCACCAGTGTTCAAGAAGGGTAGTAGGAGTAATCCATTTAACTACAGACCTATATCATTGACGTCGGTTTGCAGTAGGGTTTTGGAGCATATACTGTATTCAGACATTATGAATCACCTCGAAGAGAACGATCTATTGACACGTAATCAGCATGGCTTCAGAAAACATCGCTCTTGTGCAACGCAGCTAGCTCTTTATTCGCACGAAGTAATGGCCGCTATCGACAGGGGATCTCAAGTTGATTCCGTATTTCTAGATTTCCGGAAAGCTTTTGACACCGTTCCTCACAAGCGACTTCTAATCAAGCTGCGGAGCTATGGGGTATCGTCTCAGTTGTGCGACTGGATTCGTGATTTCCTGTCAGGAAGGTCGCAGTTCGTAGTAATAGACGGCCAATCATCGAGTAAAACTGAAGTGATATCAGGTGTTCCCCAGGGAAGCGTCCTGGGACCTCTACTGTTCCTGATCTATATAAATGACCTGGGTGACAATGTGAGCAGTTCTCTTAGGTTGTTTGCAGATGATGCTGTAATTTACCGTCTAGTAAGGTCATCCGAAGACCAGTATCAGCTGCAAAGCGATTTAGAAAAGATTGCTGTATGGTGTGTCAGGTGGCAGTTGACGCTAAATAACGAAAAGTGTGAGATGATCCACATGAGTTCCAAAAGAAATACGTCGGCATTCGATTACTCGATAAATAGTAAAATTTTCAAGGCTGTCAATTCAACTAAGTACCTGGGTGTTAAAATTACGAACAACTTCAGTTGGAAGGACCACATAGATAATATTGTCGGGAAGGCGAGCCAAAGGTTGCGTTTCATTGGCAGGACACTTAGAAGATGCAACAAGTCCACTAAAGAGACAGCTTACACTACACTCGTCCGTCTTCTGTTAGAATATTGCTGCGCGGTGTGGGATCCTTACCAGGTTGGATTGACGGAGGACATCGAAAGGGTGCAAAAAAGGGCAGCTCGTTTTGTATTATCGCGTTATAGGGGAGAGAGTGTGGCAGATATGATACACGAGTTGGGATGGAAGTCATTACAGCATAGACGTTTTTCGTCGCGGCGAGACCTTTTTACGAAATTTCAGTCACCAACTTTCTCTTCCGAATGCGAAAATATTTTGTTGAGCCCAACCTACATAGGTAGGAATGATGATCAAAATAAAATAAGAGAAATCAGAGCTCGAACAGAAAGGTTTAGGTGTTCGTTTTTCCCGCTCGCTGTTCGGGAGTGGAATAGTAGAGAGATAGTATGATTGTGGTTCGATGAACCCTCTGCCAAGCACTTAAATGTGAATTGCAGAGTAGTCATGTAGATGTAGATGTAGATGTAGATGTAGAACCTGACTAACCTAAGGACATCGCACACATCCATGCCCGAGGCAGGATTCGAACCTGAACCTGCCACCGTTGAAGCAGCGCGGTTCTGGACTGAAGCACATAGAACCGCTCGGCCACAGCGGCCGGCCTCAAATCAATGGTGAACAATTCTGGTCCCGTGACACGCTGCATTGCCAGCCAGTAATCGGTCCAGTTGACCCAGAGGACTCAGCCCATTCCGTGTAAACACAGCACACAGCATTATGAAGCCACCACCAGCTAGCACAGTGCCCTCTTGACAACCTGGGTCCATGGCTTCGTGGAGTCTGCGCCGTACTGGAATCCTACCTTCAGCTTTTACTAACTAAGATCGAGACTCATCTGACGAGGCACCGGTATTCCAGTCGTCTAGAGTGTAACCGATATGGCCACGAGACGACGAGAGTCGCTGCAGCCGACGTCGTGCTGTTAGCAAAGGCACTCTTTCGGTCGTCTGCTGCCATAGCCCATAAACACCGAATTTTACCGCGCTGTCTGAACGGATACGTTCGTCGTACGTCGCACATGGCTATTTCACTCATTATTGCTGTGTTAGCACTGCAAGCTCTACGCAAACGCCGCTGCTCACGGTCGTTAACTTAAAGCCACCGGCTTCCGCGTTATCCGTTGTGGGAGGTTGTTGTTGTTGTTGTTGTCTTCAGTCCTGAGACTGGTTTGATGCAGCTCTCCATGCTACTCTATCCTGTGCAAGCTGCTTCATCTCCCAGTACCTACTGCAACCTACATCCTTCTGAATCTGCTTAGTGTACTGATCTCTCGGTCTCCCTCTACGATTTTTACCCTCCACGCTGCCCTCCAATGCTAAATTTGTGATCCCTTGATGCCTCAAAACATGTCCTACCAACCGATCCCTTCTTCTAGTCAAGTTGTGCCACAAACTTCTCTTCTCCCCAATCCTATTCAATACCTCCTCATTAGTTACGTGATCTATCCACCTTATCTTCAGTATTCTTCTGTAGCACCACATTTCGAAAGCTTCTATTCTCTTCTTGTCCAAACTAGTTATCGTCCATGTTTCACTTCCATACATGGCTACACTCCAAACAAATACTTTCAGAAACGACTTCCTGATACATAAATCTATATTTGATGTTAACAAATTTCTCTTCTTCAGAAACGCTTTCCTTGCCATTCCCAGTCTACATTTTACATCCTCTCCACTTCGACCATCATCAGTTATTTTACTTCCTAAATAGCAAAACTCCTTTACTACTTTAAGTTTCTCATTTCCTAATCTAATTCCCTCAGCATCACCCGATTTAATTTGACTACATTCCATTATCCTCGTTTTGCTTTTGTTAATGTTCATCTTATATCCTCCTTTCAAGACACTGTCCATTCCGTTCAACTGCTCTTCCAAGTCCTTTGCCGTCTCTGACAGAATTACAATGTCATCGGCGAACCTCAAAGTTTTTACTTCGTCTCCATGAATTTTAATACCTACTCCAAATTTTTCTTTTGTTTCCTTTACTGCTTGCTCAATATACAGATTGAATAACATTGGGGAGAGGCTACAACCCTGTCTCACTCCTTTCCCAACCACTGCTTCCCTTTCATGCCCCTCGACTCTTATTACTGCCATCTGGTTTCTGTACAAATTATAAATAGCCTTTCGCTCCCTGTATTTTACCCCTGCCACCTTTAGAATTTGAAAAAGAGTATTCCAGTCAACATTGTCAAAAGCTTTCTCTAAGTCTACAAATGCTAGAAACGTAGGTTTGCCTTTTCTTAATCTTTCTTCTAAGATAAGTCGTAAGGTCAGTATTGCCTCACGTGTTCCAACATTTCGACGGAATCCAAACTGATCCTCCCCGAGGTCTGCATCTACCAGTTTTTCCATTCGTCTGTAAAGAATTCGCGTTAGTATTTTGCAGCCGTGGCTTATTAAACTGATAGTTCGGTAATTTTCACATCTGTCAGCACCTGCTTTCTTTGGGATTGGAATTATTATATTCTTCTTGAAGTCTGAGGGTATTTCGCCTGTCTCATACATCTTGCTCACCAGCTGGTAGAGTTTTGTCATGACTGGCTCTCCCAAGGCCGTCAGTAGTTCTAATGGAATGTTGTCTACTCCGGGGGCCTTGTTTCGACTCAGGTCTTTCAGTGCTCTGTCAAACTCTTCACGCAGTATTGTATCTCCCATTTCGTCTTCATCTACATCCTCTTCTATTTCCATAATATTGTCCTCAAGTACATCGCCCTTGTATAAACCTTCTATATACTCCTTCCACCTTTCTGCCTTCCCTTCTTTGCTTAGAACTGGGCTGCCATCTGAGCTCTTGATATTCATACACGTGGTTCTCTTCTCTCCAAAGGTCTCTTTAATTTTCCTGTAGGCAGTATCTATCTTACCCCTAGTGAGATAAGCTTCTACATCCTTACATTTGTCCTCTAGCCATCCCTGTTTAGCCATTTTGCACTTCCTGTCGATCTCATTTTTGAGACGTTTGTATTCCTTTTTGCCTGCTTCATTTACTGCATTTTTATATTTTCTCCTTTCATCAATTAAATTCAATATTTCTTCTGTTACCCAAGGATTTCTAGCAGCCCTCGTCTTTGTACCTACTTTATCCTCTGCTGCCTTCACTACTACATCCCTCAGAGCTACCCATTCTTCTTCTACTGTATTTCTTTCCCCTATTCCTGTCAATTGTTCCCTTATGCTCTCTCTGAAACTCTGTACAACCTCTGGTTCTTTCAGTTTATCCAGGTCCCATCTCCTTAATTTCTCACATTTTTGCAGTTTCTTCAGTTTTAATCTACAGGTCATAACCAATAGATTGTGGTCAGAGTCCACATCTGCCCCTGGAAATGTCTTACAACTTAAAACCTGGTTCCTAAATCTCTGTCTTACCATTATATTATCTATCTGATACCTTTTAGTATCTCCAGGGTTCTTCCACGTATACAACCTTCTTTCATGATTCTTAAACCAAGTGTTAGCTATGATTAAGTTGTGCTCTGTGCAAAATTCTACTAGGCGGCTTCCTCTTTCATTTCTTAGCCCCAATCCATATTCACCTACTATGTTTCCTTCTCTCCCTTTTCCTACACTCGAATTCCAGTCACCCATTACTATTAAATTTTCGTCTCCCTTCACTATCTGAATAATTTCTTTTATTTCATCGTACATTTCTTCAATTTCTTCATCATCTGCAGAGCTAGTTGGCATATACACTTGTACTACTGTAGTAGGTGTGGGCTTTGTATCTATCTTGGCCACAATAATGCGTTCACTATGCTGTTTGTAGTAGCTTACCCGCATTCCTATTTTCCTATTCATTATTAAACCTACTCCTGCATTACCCCTATTTGATTTTGTGTTTATAACCCTGTAGTCACCTGACCAGAAGTCTTGTTCCTCCTGCCACCGGACTTCACTAATTCCCACTATATCTAACTTTAACCTATCCATTTCCCTTTTTAAATTTTCTAACCTACCTGCCCGATTAAGGGATCTGACATTCCACGCTCCGATCCGTAGAACGCCAGTTTTCTTTCTCCTGATAACGACATCCTCCTGAGTAGTCCCCGCCCGGAGATCCGAATGGGGGACTATTTTACCTCCGGAATATTTTACCCAAGAGGATGCCATCATCATTTAATCATACAGTAAAGCTGCATGTCCTCGGGAAAAATTACGGCTGTAGTTTCCCCTTGCTTTCAGCCGTTCGCAGTACCAGCACAGCAAGGCCGTTTTGGTTAATGTTGCAAGGCCAGATCAGTCAATCATCCAGACTGTTGCCCCTGCAACTACTGAAAAGGCTGCTGCCCCTCTTCAGGAACCACACGTTTGTCTGGCCTCTCAACAGATACCCCTCCGTTGTGGTTGCACCTACGGTACGGCCATCTGTATCGCTGAGGCACGCAAGCCTCCCCACCAACGGCAAGGTCCATGGTTCATGGGGGGGGGGGGGGTAATGCATGAAATTTGGTATTTTGGTCACACTTTTAACACTGTGGATCGCTCAATATTGAAATTCCTAACGATATCCCGAATGGACTGTCACATGCTTCTACACTGCTGGCCATTAAAATTGCTACACAAAGAACAAATGCAGATGATAAACGGGTATTCATTAGACAAATATATTATACTAGAACTGACATGTGATAACATCTTCACGCATAGATCCTGAGAAATCAGTACCCAGAACAACCACCTCTGGCCATAATAACGGCCTTGATACGCCTGTGCATTGAGTCAAACACAGCATGGGTGGCGTGTATAGGTACAGCTGCCCATGCACCTTCAACACGATACCACAGTTCATCGAGAGTAGTGACTGGCGTATTGTGACGAGCCAGTTGCTCGGCCACCATTGACCAGACGTATTCAATTGGTGAGAGATCTGGAGAATGTGCTGGCCAGGGCAGGGCCCGTACAGGACCTTTACCATGCGGTCGTGCATTATCCTTCTTAAATGTAGGGTTTAGCAGGGATCGAATGAAGGGTTGAGCCACGGGTCGGAACACATATGAAATGTAACGTCCACTGTTCAAAATGCCGTCAATGCGAACAAGATGTGACCGAGACGTGTAACCAATGGCACCCCATACCATCGAGCCGGGTGATACGCCAGTATGGCGACGACGAATATATGCATCCAATGTGCGTTCTCCGCGATGTGGCCAAACACTGATGCGACCATCATGATGCTGTAAACAGAAACTGGATTCATCCGTAAAAATGACGTTTTGACATTCGTGCACACAGGTTTGTCGTTGAGTACACCATCGCAGTCGCTCCTGTCTGTCATATAGCGTCAAGGGTAACCGTAGCCATGGTCTCCGAGCTGATAGTCCATGCTGCTGCAAACGTCGTCGAACTGTTGGTGCAGTTGGTTGTTGTCTTGCAAACGTTCCCATCTGTTGACTCAGGGATCGACACGTGGCTGCACCATCCGTTACAGCCATGCCTGTCATCTCGACTGGTAGTGATACGAGGCCATTAAGATCCAGCACGGCGTTCCGTATTACCCTCCTGTACCCACCGATTCCATATTCTGCTGCTAACAGTCATTGGATCTCGACCAACGCGAGCAGCAACGTCGCGATACGATATACCGCAATCGCGATGGGCTACAATCCGACCTTTATCAAAGTCGGAAACGTGATGGTACCCTTTTCTCCCCCTACACGAGGGATCACAACAACGTTTCACCAGGCAACGCCGGTCAACTGCTTTTTGTGTATGAGAAATCGGTTGCAAACTTTCCTCATGTCAGCGCGTTGTACGTTTCGCCATCGGCGCCAACCTTGACGAAATGCTCTGAAAACCTAGTCATTTGCATATCACAGCATCTTCTTCCTGTCGGTTAAATTTCACATCTGTAGCACGTCATCTTCGTGGTATAGCCATTTTAATGGCCAGTAGTGTATCTCCAACTAACATCGCACGTTCAAAGACTCTTAGTTCCCATCTTGCAGCCATACACGTCGAGAATATCTTCTCGTGAAGCACCCATTATCACGCCGAAAACCTCGTCACTTGAAACACTTGGGTACAAATGACAGCTGCGCCTATGCACTGCCCCTTTTTACCTCACACACGATACTACCGCCATGTGAATATGCGCGTTTCGCTATGCCATGACTCCTGTCACCTCTTTTTTTGGAGGTAACTCTCACGTTTTATGTTATTTTGAATGCGAAGGAAGCTTATTGGGTAAAAGCTGGACTAGTAATACGTGTCTAAAATATGTAATTGTAAAGGTTTATCTAAATGAAAATTCACAGGATACTTAAGAGGATGAGCTCGCAGAAGCAACGAGGCGCAGATGGGTCACCGACGAAAAGGTGGCTGAAGGACGTAAGAGATCAAAGCCTCATTTCTCGTAAGCGGCAAAAAGCAGAAGTGCGCTGGCGTTGTCTGGAGGACTGAGGTTAATGGAGGCTAACGACGCACTAGCTATTTGCGCAGCAACGCTTAACGAGAAAGCAGTTGAACTGCAAGGCGCGCCAGGTTCTGTGAGAAGAAGACGTGAGACATTCCAAAAGACCATTTAGCTAGGGATGGCGTCTGCCGGATGTCACTTGACTAACGCCAGGTGAAGGAGGGGGGGGGGGAGGGGAGGGGAGGAGGAAGCAGACTCCTCCACCCACCCATTACGAGGCGGAAATGGAACTCTCCCGGAGGCGAAACACTGCTTTCAAAACGAGCAGTCGTGATGGCGTGCGCTGGCGCCTAATGAAGTAAGATTTGATTAGCAAACAGCGAAAGCGGTTGGGCAGCTACTGTCGACGGCAGTCCTTCGGGAATGCTTGAGGGCAACATTCCGTCGGTTTCGCAGAGAGTATGCTAAGGTACAACTTCCACAATTAGTCTCTGCGAGTCTCTGTGAAGTGCAGGGCAGAGCACACTTTTTATTGCACCACACTTTTTATTGCACCACATTTTAAACGTTTCGCCCCATTCCAATCACTGATGGTACGTGAGAGCAAGATTTTGTGCGAGCTATCACTTGGCTGACTTCTTCCGCGTGAGCTCTGTAGGATCCATACGACAGGTAAGCCAGTCACATACTCAGCAATTAAGCGTTGGGTACAGATACTCAAATGTCAAATTATGTGTCGTTGGGGTCACTGTGAAGAAAGCTTGTACAGTATTGTTATGTTTGTGTCGTTACGGATGAAGGAAAGGCAGTGGGTGAAAACGGTGCGACAATAAGCCCAAGTCGAGTTTAATGTCCCCATCTGACGGAAAAATCAATGTTAACAGTATCACATGCCCTCATTTCATCCCGTTTCATCTCATTACATCAAGGACACCGTTAGTACCAAGCTTACTGCTTCCTGAAATTGTGCATATCACGCAGTTATAACCATTTTTCTAGCATTTACTGAGTTGTATCGCAATTTGACAATGTTGACTGGAGTACTCTCTTCCAAATTGCGAAGGTGGAGGGGTAAAATAAAGTGAGCGAAACTCTATTAAAAATATGTACAGAAACGAGATGGCAGTTATAGTAGTCGAGGAGCATGACAGGGAAGCAGTGGTTGGGAAGGGAGTGAGACAGGGTTGTAGCCTCTCCCCTGTGTTATTCAATTTCTATATTGAGCAAGCAGTGAAGGAAACAAAAGAAAAATTCGGATTAGGTATTAAAATCCATGGAGAGGTAATAAAAGCTTCAAGGTTCGCCGATGACACTGTAATTCTGACAGAGACAGCAAAGGACTTGAAAGAATAGTTGAACGGCATGGAGCCTGTCTTGAAAGGAGGATATAAGATGAACATCAACAATAGCAAACCGACGATAATGGAATGTAGTCGAATTAAGTCGGGTGATGCAGAGGGAATTAGGTTAGGAAATGAGACACTTAAAGTAGTGAAGGAGTTTTGCTATTTGCGGAGCAAGTTGTGATTGTCGAAGTAGAGAGGATATAAAATGTACACTGCCAACGGAGAGGAAAGCGTTTCTGAAGAAGAGAAATTAGTTAACATCGAGTATAGATTTAAGTGTCAGGAAGTCGTTTCTGAAGTGTAGCCATGTATGGAAGTGAAACATGGACGATAAATAGTTTGGACAAGAAGAGTACGAAGCTTTCGAAATGTGCTGCTACAAAAGAATGCTCAAGATTAGATGGATAGATCACATAGCTAATGAAGAGGTATTGAATAGGATTAGGGAGAAAGGAGTTTGTGGCACAACGTGACTAGAAGAAGGGATCGGTTGGTATGACATGTTCTGAGGCATCAAGGGATCACCAGTTTAGTACTGGAGGGCAGCGTGGAGGGAAAAAATCGTAGGGGGAGACCAAGAGATGAATACACTAGGCAAATTCACATGGATGTAGGCTGCAATACGTACTGGGATTGAAGAAGCTTGCACAGGATAGAGTAGCACGGAGAGCTGCATCAAACCAGTCTCAGGACTGAAGACCACAACAACAACAACAACATCGCAATCTACATGCAGTTTTATGCGATACACGGTACATCATTCTCTGCTGCGTCGATAACGGATCGAATATGTTTCTTCAGTGTTTAATTGGCAGAATCGCCAATGTCAGCCTTTACGCTGAATACCGGACTACGCTCTGATGAACAATTAAACCCACTCGTCATTAGATGTTTGTCCTTTGGCGCTACATCATTGGCTGTCAGCTGCGCGTTGGGTAAAATTCGGATGACATGGAGCAGATGAAAAGCTGGCCTCTGCGAAAGGCGGCATTTAAGTAGAGTTCCAGCAGACTGTTGGACGACTGATGACGCGTGAAGAGCCGGCCGAAGTGGTCGAGCGGTTCTAGGCGCTACAGTCTGGAACCGCGAGACCACTACGGTTGCAGGTTAGAATCCTGCCTCGGGCATGGATGTGTGTGATGTCCTTAGGTTAGTTAGGTTTAACTAGTTCTAAGTTCTAGGGGACTAATGACCTCAGAAGCCATTTGACGCGTGAAGATTGTAAGACTGTAAGACGCCAAGTGAACTGACACTTGGGGTGGCCGGCAACTGTGGACTTGATTCGCGTGGTGTTGCCAGCTCTGATTGGAGCAACTAAGCTGCGAGACAAGGAGAGCTATCTCACAAGTTATTACACTCAAACTACAGTAACCTACTTTTATTTGAGGCGAAATGTAATCGATTCTCTACTCGTGCGCGGGAATGAGTACACGCACGCTACCATCACGGATGGATAGACATAAGGGAGTGCACGATGATTCGATCTCAGCTTGTCACGATTGATGTGAGCCCCTTAAGAGCCCCACAAACGAGGAGTCCATTATCAGGTCGCTCGAACCCTCTGTGTGGCAAACTGCAGATCGTAGCGGGTGATCGTTCGTAACTTCCAAACACTCTGGGGAGTGACACATGTCGAACTGGCTGTTTCTGGCAATATGTCGGACTAGTGCGAATCGCTTGCCGAGCTGTTAAGGGAGATCGTGTAGTTACGTTTTGTTTCCCTATGTCCACGTGGAATGATACTTTGTGCTAGAATTTAAAGGGTATTCAAGTAGCATGAAACAGTCTGAAGATTGAAGCTGTCGTGGAGCAGCTATTAATACTGAAAAAAATTCTAATCTAAAAACATTGACGCTCGCAGCTCTTGCAGTGAGAAGCATTTTGAAGCTATTTCTGTGGAAGTGTACTATACTCCAGCCGGAGATTCTGAGTTATTTATGAAACAGCTTCAGGCACTACTAATTTTTAACCTAAATTTCAATTTAAATATCTAAGGTAAAAGTAACCTAGAACTGTGCTGTCCCTAGTCATTTCGTATAATCTAACTCATACGATTAACAAGAGTTGTGGAAACCAGCAGTACTGCTATATAATATTTCGAGAGACACATCGAAATTTCATACCTGTTGTGTTAGTGCTTACAGTCAAACTACACGACTAGTAAATGAAAAAGGAACTGAAGATTTTAAGATGCTTACGCGAAATACGGACTGTAAGTATGTGGTCGATACACTTGGCAACACTGAATTATTTTCCAAGTGTTAGCACACGGAGATCAACTGCTACTGCATAGAAGTTGATTTTACACAGCAGGACTTCAAGCCTGCACTGAATAAAAAAAGGAAGAATAGGATTTAACGTCCTGTCCACAATGAGGTCATTACAGAAAGAACACAAACTCAGATGGTTTCAAGGGTGGGGAAGGAAATCAGTTGTGTCCTTCCAAAGGGATCATCGAACATTTCCCTCGAGCTAAGTAGGAATATCACGGAAAAACTTAAATGACGATGCTCGGACATGGGTTTCAACCGTCGTCCTCCCGAATTCAAAACGACTGAACGCAATAAAAATATGTTCTTGGGATTCCAGCCATGTCAAGCAGTTAAAATACCGCGAGCTTTCGACCGAGTACTCCTTGGCCATTGTCAGGGGGAATGATGAAACTCTACTGGCCATTAAAATTACTACGCCACGGAGATGACGTGCTACAAACGCGAAATTTAACAGACATGAAGAAGATGTTATGATATGCAAATGATTAGCTTTTCAGACCATTCACACAAGGCTGGCGCCGGTGGCGACACCTACAACGTGCTGACATGAGGAAAGTTTCCAACCGATTTCTCATACACGAACAGCAGTTGGCCGGAGTTGCCTGTTGAAACGTTGTTGTGATGCCTGGTGTAATGAGGAGAAATGCGTACCATCATGTTTCCGACTCTCATAAAGGTTGGATTGTAGCCTATCGCGATTACGGTTTATCGTATCGCGACGTTGCTGCTCACGTTGGTAGAGATCCAAAGACTGTTAGCAGAATATGGAATCGGTGGGTTCAGGAGGGTAATACGGAACGCCGTGTTGGGTCCCAACGGCCTCGTATCACTAGCAGTCGACATGACAGGCATCTTATCCGCATGGCTGTAACGGATCGTGCAGCCACGTCTCGACCCCTGAGTCAACAGATGGGGACGTTTGCAAGACAACAACCATCTGCACGAACAGTTCGACGACGATTGCAGCAGCATCGACTATCAGCTCCGAGTCCGTGGCTGCGGTTACACTTGACTCTGCATCACAGACCGGAGCGCCTGCGATGGTGTACTCTACGACGAACCTGAGTGCACGAATGGCAAAACGTCATTTTTAAGGATGAATCCAGGTTCAATTTACAGCATCATGATGGTCTCATCAGTGTTTGGCGACATCGCGGTGAACGCACATTGGAAGCATGTATTCGTCATCGCTGTATTGGCGTATCACCCGGCGTGATGATATAGCGTGTCATTGGTTACACATCTCGGTCACATCTTGTTCGAATGGATGGCACTTTGAACAGTGGACGTTACATGTCAGATGTGTTACGTCCCGTGGCTCTACCCTTCATTCGATCTCTGCGAAACTGTACATTTCAGCAGGATAATGCACGACCGCATGTTGCAGGTCCTGTAAGGGCCTTTCTGGATACAGAAAATGTTCGACTGCTGCTATGTCCAGCACTCTCTCCAGATCTCTCACCAATTGAAAACGTCTGGCCAATGGTGGACGAGCAACTGGCTCGTCACAATACGCCAGTCACTACTCTTGATGAACTGTGGTATCGTGTTGAAGCTGCATGGACAGCTGTACCTGTACACGCCATCCAAGCCCTGTTTGACTCAATGCCCAGGCGCATTAAGGCAGTTATTATTGCCAGATGTGGTTGTTGTGGGTATTGATTTCTCAGGATCTATGCACCCAAGCTGCTTGAAAATGTAATCACATTTCCGTCCTAGTATAATATATTTGTCCAATGAATACCCGTTTGTCTTCTGCATTTCTTCTTGGTGTAGCAATTTTAATGGTCAATAGTGTACATTGACAGAAAATATCGGATCATCGAATAATAATTAATGTAGAGTAATGAAATTACGGGAATACATATGTCTGCGCAACATATTTAAGTGATTAACATTGCAAGATCACAGGTTAATGTAAGCAGCAGATAAGCCATTGCAAATGTGAAACGCTAGTACGTTAATATCCGGTGTAACCGCCAGAATGTTGAATGGAAGCTTTGTGTTGAACAGAATGGGTTTCCACGTCTGTTGCATTTGCTCGGTCAATATAGTGCAGTTAAAGCTTTTGTTTTTGGATGTCGCTGGAATTGACGTCCGATGATGTGCCATATGTGCCCAATTGGATACAGATCTGTGTTCGAGCAGGCCAAGACAACACGAGGACACTCTGTAGAGCATGTTGGGTTACAATAGCGACATGTGGGCGAGCGTTATCCTGTTGGAAGACACCTCCTGGAATGCTGTTCAAGAATTGCAGCTTAACAGGTCGAATCACGGTACAGATTTGCAGCCAGAGTGCGTGGGATAACCAGGAGAGTGCTCCTGCTGTCATACGAATTGCACACCAGACCATAACTCCAGGTGCAGGTCCAGTGTGTCTTGCAGGCAGACAGACTGATTGCAGGCTTCCAAATGGCCTCCTTCTAGCCAACACACGGCCATGTCTGGCACCGAGGCAGAACCAGTTTTCATCAGAAAACACAACTTCCGTCCTGCCATTGAATGGACTTTCGCTTGACACAGCTGATGTGGAAAATGGCGGTGGTTTGGGGTTAGTGGAATGCGCGTTACAGGGCGTCTGGTTCGGAGCTGTCCTTGAAGTAAAAGATTTGTAACAGTTCGTTGTGTGACTGTGGTGTTGCAGGTGCGTTACGATGTGCCAGAGCCATCATTCATGTACAGTGGATACTTTTCTGCCAAGTTTTTCTGCAATAGGACAGGAGGAGCATCCAGCTTGTCGTAGCCCTATTACAATACCTCGTTCAAACTCAGCGAGCTGCTGACAGTGTCGTATTCGCCTGTTGAAAGGCAGTCTCGACTAAAATCAAATCACCACGTCCAGCCTCAAAGGTAATTAATGCTGACGTCCGTTACAGCGTATATTCAAGGGAAACCTGATTGTATCCTCATAGTGGCACTACTTGAGCCAGTCTCATTCGACTGTTGCGAAATTTGAGTAAACATCATCAGTCAGATGTCAAATCACGCCTACCAACTTCAGTTTATGTCGCACAGCTCCTTCTTGATGCTGTGATTTTTTGTTTCGTCATGGTATAATCCAGCTGCCGGCTGTGACTTCACTGGTGACTGTAAACATTCTACTCAATGTTACTGCGAGAGATTCTGCATTTATAACATAATGGCGTTCGACATACTGGTTGAAACTGGTTAGTTTATGGATGTATGTGTCTGTGTTGGATGACGGCCGGGGGAGGGGGGGGGAGGGGGGAGGCGGAGTACGAAGCGAGCTATAGACTCGATTGGATTGGAAATGATGTCTCATTCAATTTGTCTCTGGCGTATGGAGCCCTTTGCAATGGTGATTTGGACAGACATGAAAAAGCTGCAAAGCAAGGAACGTCTTGTCAATGTCAAGACCATGGAAGACTCAGTAACTGCCCCGACTGATGGAGGATAGGGAATAAAATTGGTAATATTCTTTCCAAAGTAACCATTAGATAGAAAACACTGTGTAAATAAAAGAGCATAACCTACTCAGCTTAGGGCCTTGAACGTCATATCATCGCACGATTTAACGTGTATTAAGATCCTTCTGTCACTGTTTACTCAGATAACGAGAATTTAAATTCAAATGGCTCTAAGCACTATGGGACTCAACATCTGAGGTCATCAGTCCCCTAGACTTAAACCCAACTAACCTAAGGACATCACACACATCCATGCCCGAGACAGGATTCGAAACTGGGACCGTAGCAGCAGCGCGGTTCCGGCCTGAGCGCCTAGAACCGCTCTGTCAACGCGGCCGGCTAACGAGAATGGTTGATGTGATCTTCTTTTGTTACAATAGTTTGATGAAAATATCCTCGCTAGTTTGTGTAAGCCTCTTCATGACTGAATAACTATTGCAAACTCCATCTACTGTAACGTATTTAATGTAGCGAATCTTCGGTCTCTCTCTGCAGTGTTTAATCCCTACAGTTCCCTCCAAACGTACTGTTCCTTGATGCTTCAGGATGTGTGCCATCGACTGACCACTTCTTTTATGCGAGTAGTGCCAAAAATTTCTCTCCAGTTCTAGTCTTTAGTACTATTCTGGCCAGCTAGTGGCTGCAGAGCCTAAGTCCGTTATCAGCGCCTTACGTATTCAAGGTCATCCGCTCCGTATATAAGCGGGCAGTGCACGCCAGCGGAACCATTCCGCTGTGACCTCTATCTGCCACAGAATTGAAGCACTATTCCTCGCCGACGTGTCTATCGTCATCGCCGCCACCCCATGCCAGTTTATAAACACATAATGAGCTTGGAAAATAAACTTGGACTAAATGGCACTGCACAATCTGTTTTTCTTAATGGACCTATTTATTTTCGTGGATGTCGAGTTAATTTTTCGCTCGATGTTGCAAGTGGAGCAGCTGGCAGTGGGTGGTTTACACTCGCTATTGTCCGCTGTGAGAACGCTACCTGGATTAAAATCTTTCGCCGACCGAGATGTCATCGCCTACAAGACATGGCACTGTGGAATCGATCCTAAGACTCAAAGTAGACCTAGTTATGTTTATAGTAATATGCCTTTTACTCTGAATACCCCTTCTTGTAGTAAAGTTTCTAATGATGAGAAAATACATGTAAAGATGAAAGGACTTTGCGTACTTGCTGAAAATGTAACTGTAACTGGTGATATTACTTTGTACTACAATTATTAATAAAGTGTGATCTGTAGCGTCAGCCATTAACCACGGAGCGCACATCGCGAACCGGGGGCTCAAGGATGCAACAGTTTGAAAAAATTAATAAAGCACAGTGCCGCACTGCCTGCTTGGCGCCTGAACTGCTCATCGTTCACATTTCACTTCTCTACAAGGCTACAGTCCAGACAAATGTCTTCAAACAGGCTTCCCAACACTTACGATACGATATTAACGTATACAGGGTGAAGCGAAATTGGCGCATTCGGGCTTTGCAGCGCGACTCCTCACATGCCGGCGATAAAAAAAAAAAAGTCTCACACAAAATTTCATCCGGCGAGCACATCTGGCAGAAAAAGGACGTTAAATAGTGGCAATCTGGCAACACAGTAACCTCGTGTACGGTAACTACCTCTGTTACAACGTATTTGTCGTCTTCTGCAGCTGACACAGTGGATAGAATTTTGGGTTAGCATGCAGGAGGTGGTCCGATCCTGGGTTGGGGGGCATCTTTTTGTTGTTGGCTAATTTCATTCTGACATTTGATACTGTAACATACACCGTTTCTTAGGCCAAATGTATCCAAAATTTACAACATATGTAACGATGAACATAAAAAATACGTTGTTAGATAAATAAGACGTAGTCAGTTGAAACAAATGACCCACAATAGGACAGAATAACTACAAAAACATTATCAAGGGTTGAGATGTTTGGGGAAGGAGACCAGACAAGGGAGGTCATCGGTCTCATCGGATTAGGGAAGGACGGGGAAAGAAGTCAGCTGTGCCCATTGGAAGGAACCATCCCGGCATTTGCCTGGAGCGATTTTAGGGAATTCACGGAAAAGCTAAATCAGGATGGCCGGACGCGGGATTGAACCGTCGTCCTCCCGAATGCGAGTCCAGTGTCTAACCAGTGCGCCACCTCACTCGGTAAAAACATTATCAATTTTGGGATGTTAAAAATGATCGCACAGTACAATAACACATCTACGTAATTTTCATTTATAGTAAATGTAATATGAGCGCTGAGATGTCGCACATTAGCAACCAAGGACAATAATAATGTCCATACTACTACCCACATGACCTTCACAACAGAACACGTTGTCCTCAGAAGAGCAGATGCTCAAAGCGACCTCCTGCAGCCCGCCGGATCATGCAGCGACGGACCCTTCGCAGCAAAGCTGCGTCCACAGTAACAAGAGGAGCATATGAAGACGCGCTACCAATTCTTCCACATTTGTGTTGTACACGTGCTCCTTCAGACGTCCCCACAGGAAGAAATCCAGGTCAGGTGAACGCGGTGGCCATACAGCTGGATCTCAACGTCCGAGCCATTTCCCTGGAAATGTTCTGTCCAAATACTGTCACACATTGATTCCAGAGTGAGGAGGCGCAGCATCGTGTTGGAACACGTAGTGGCACACCTTTCAGCGCACCAGGCAGATAGTTTGAGAGGAATGCACGATACCTTCGTGCAGTGAACCGTTCAGGCAACATATAGGGGCCCAAACACATATCAACCAATATTCCGGTCCAGACGTTGATACCAAAGCGAACTTGATATCCACGATCGCGGGTGACGTGTGGGTTGACCTCACACCAATGGTGGGCATTGTGCATGTTGAAGACAACCTCAGGAGTGAATTCTGCTTCATCCGACCATACTACGGTGCGAAGTCATCGTTGGCTTCCTGTTGTTGTTGGAACCATTCGGAGAATTGCATCTGCTGACGGCGATTTGCAGGCTGCAGGTCTTGCGTGAAAGGGGTTTAGCCCACGCTCGTGCAGCACATTAACGACCGTGCTTTGCGAGACACGCAGCTGTCTTGCTACGCTACGTGTACTTTGCTGAGGCTCTTGGTGTGTGACCTCCAGAATAGCTTCCTCAGTAGCGGCGAGTCCGTGGACGGCCTCTGTCACGCGATGCTGGAAGGAGAGAACCTGACTGCTGAAGGCGCAGCTCCATACGACGAAATACACTTTTATCTGTGTTGCGTTGATGAGGATATCTAGCAGCATATTCACGAGCGGCAACACCAGCCTGGTTATCAGATGCACTAAGGACCAGAATCATATGCACATATTCATCGTTTCTGTATGCCATACGTCTGCCACATTGGCTTAGAGTTTTATAATGAGAAAATTACATACGTGTACGCATGTGCATTGGATTCTGTCACGGGCACTTTACCGCACTCGCAACTAATCCCTTTCTGGTGAACAGCACATACAGTATAAACACGACGTCAGTCCACGCGCTGTTGCACCTAATGTGCACTATCCCTCTGACAGATACTGTTCTGCATGGTTCACCCCGACACCCCTAATTGTTAAATGTTCGGTTTCGAACTACACTGTTTCCCTAACAGTAATAGACGTAATGTTTCCACAATCCCATCTATGAATTTAGATACGTACTAAACAGCATGCGGTTATCCGATTCAACGCTGAAAGGCATAATTGGTGGGACCATGGTGATAACACATACAAATAGTAACTGAGATTGGATATTTTTTGCAAAGCTAGTTCTACTGGTAACGAAAGGCCCTAACGAAATGTAAAGGACCTGAACGAGGCAAGAATAATCGTTGTTACTAATCTATGGGACCAATGGAGGAGGGTACACAGAAAACAGGTTTCACATCTAGTAGATGAAGTGGTGTGAACAAATTGACGCCTACGACGTGGAAAGGGCTTCTTTCAAAGTTGACCAATCTTCCATTTCTACGATTGTAGTATGTAAGTGCAAATGTTTTCTAGAGGGCCCGCTGCAATCGCTGTTGACGATACCATATCACCTGGGACATATTTACCAAATAAAAAACGCAACACTTGAATCCCAGATCGAACCATCGACCTCCTACATGCTAACCCAAAACTCTATACACTGTACTAACTGTACATGTGCTGACAGAGGTACCTACCATACAAATGGTTACAGTGTTGCCAGATTGTCATTCTTTAACGCCCTTTTTCTGCTGGATGTACTCGCTGGATGAAATTTTGTTAGAGACATATTTTTTTTTTTTTTTTTTTATCCCTGGCATGCGAGGTGTCGCGCTGCGAACCCCGAATGCGAGAATTTCGCTTCACCCTGTGTAACTCTATTTCAGCAGAGCTTTTCTTGCTACTATCCATCTACATTTCATATCTTGTTTACTTCTGGCGTTGTCAGTTATTGTGCTGCCAGAAGAGCAATACTCATCTTTTATATTCAATGTATTATTGTCTAAATACACTCCTGGAAATGGAAAAAAGAACACATTGACACCGGTGTGTCAGACCCACCATACTTGCTCCGGACACTGCAAGAGGGCTGTACAAGCAATGATCACACGCACGGCACAGCGGACACACCAGGAACCGCTGTGTTGGCCGTCGAATGGCGCTAGCTGCGCAGCATTTGTGCACCGCCGCCGTCAGTGTCAGCCAGTTTGCCGTGGCATACGGAGCTCCATCGCAGTTTTTAACACTGGTAGCATGCCGCGACAGCGTGGACGTGAACCGTATGTGCAGTTGACGGACTTTGAGCGAGGGCGTATAGTGGTCATGCGGGAGGCCGGGTGGACGTACCGCCGAATTGCTCGACACGTGTGGTGTGAGGTCTCCACAGTACATAGATGTTGTAGCGAGTGGTCGGCGGAAGGTGCACGTGCCCGTCGACCTGGGACCGGACCGCAGCGACGCACGGATGCACGCCAAGACCGTAGGACCCTACGCAGTGCCGTAGGGGACCGCACCGCCACTTCCCAGCAAATTAGGGACACTGTTGCTCCTGGGGTATTGGCGAGGACCATTCGCAACCGTCTCCATGAAGCTGGGCTACGGTCCCGCACACCGTTAGGCCGTCTTCCTTCTCCTACACTGGCCTTACACCTCTGGTGATCGTCGAGGGGACACTGAATAGTGCACGGTACATCCAAACCGTCGTCGAACTCATCGTTCTACCATTCCTAGACCGGCAAGGGAACTTGCTGTTCCAACAGGACAATGCACGTCCACATGTATCCCGTGCCACCCAACGTGCTCTAGAAGGTGTAAGTCAACTACCCTGGCCAGCAAGATCTCCGGATCTGTCCCCCATTGAGCATGTTTGGGACTGGATGAAGCGTCGTCTCACGCGGTCTGCACGTCCAGCACGAACGCTGGTCCAACTGAGGCGCCAGGTGGAAATGGCATGGCAAGCCGTTCCACAGGACTACATCCAGCATCTCTACGATCGTCTCCATGGGAGAATAGCAGCCTGCATTGCTGCGAAAGGTGGATATACAATGTACTAGTGCCGACATTGTGCATGCTCTGTTGCCTGTGTCTATGTTCCTGTGGTTCTGTCAGTGTGATCATGTGATGTATCTGACCCCAGGAATGTGTCAATAAAGTTTCCCCTTCCTGGGACAATGAATTCTCGGTGTTCTTATTTCAATTTCCAGGAGTGTACAATTCCCACAGCGCTTCTGCAATTAAAATACGAGGGGCGTACAATAAGTAACACAACGCATTTTTTTAAATGTAAGCATGATGGTGTTTTTCAGGATTGCAATACATTATATTACTCACCATTATTTTGGCTACAAACCCCATTATTCAACATAATCTCCGTTCAGTGAGACGGCACTACGCCATCTTGCTAGGAGGTTCCGTATGCCAGGTTGGTAACCATTCTACAGGTCGACCGCGCAGCCAGCGTTTTGCTACATCAGTCACCTCCCCATCATCTGCGTACTGCTTCTCGCAGAGTGCATCTTTAGTTGGGCAAAAACGGACGAAAATCGGTAGGTGCGAGATCCGGGCTGTAGGGTGGATGAAGAAGAACGGCCCATTGAAGTTTTGTGAGCTCCTCTAGGATGCGCTGACTTGTGTGAGGCCTTGAATTTTCTTGTAGAAGTTGGTTGGCATTTTTGTGGCGACGAACGCGCTGAAGTTGTTTCAGTTGTCTGAGAGTAGCACAGTACACTTCAGGGTTGATCGGTGCATCATGAGGAACGAAATCGAAGAGAACAACCCCTTCACAGTCCTAGGAGACCGTCGCCACTACTCTATTGGTCGATGGTGCAGCTTTCAACTTTTTCTTCGAAAGAGAAGTGGTGCGGCGCCACTCAATGGATTGCCGTTTTATTTCCAGTTCGAAGAAATGAACCAATGTTTTATCGCCTGTCACGATGTACGAGAAAAAACTGTCACGATCAGCTTCGTATCGAACAAGCCATACCTCTGAGATGATCCTTCGTTGCTCTGTATGATCTTCTGTTAGGTGGCGAGGAATCCAGCGGGCACACGGCTTTGAGTATCCCAAATGGCGGATAAGTGCGCCAGCAGTACCAACAGAGGCGTCCAGTTGAGCAGTGAGGTGTTTGATTGTGACCCGTCGACACTTCGACTGAGTGTGCCCACACATTCCGTCACTGTAGAATTCACAAATGTGTGCGGCCGTCCGGCACAAGGGAGATAGCAGAGTTGTGCGCCACCTTGTTGCCATGATGACACATGGCTCTCTGCTTGGGACACACCTCCGTTACAGATGCCATTTCGAAGGCTACTATAGTGCCACCACGATGATGGATTCCAGTGTGCAGGTGGACCCGTTTGATGGTCTGCCAAACCAATTCGACTCTGTGAGACGACTGTGCGTGTCGAAATACGTCAAATGTTTAGACGGCCGACTCAAGACAAACAAGTACACGCTCGATGTGAGCGTGATAATATAAGCAGTACCTCTGACGGTTCAGAAGGTGACTGGCACAGGCTCTAAGTCGCACTCTAGCAAGGGACACACGTCTCACCGTTTAGGTAGTGACCTGCAGTTCTTTACTAGCGAAGCGCCAGTACAGGAGACTTGTACAAGAGTGCCCTGCAATATCTCAGAGTCTCCCGGAATGACGAGATCACCCAGGGAATTCCCTCCGGCCTAGATCCTTCCGACAATTGTTTCACGGCATACACACTAAAGGCTACCAGTCCGAAGGAATATAAAACGTGGTTGATCTGTAAAAGCGACCAGTCGCTACTCAGTGGACGTCCGGGTGCAACATTGGCGAGCAGAATCCAGCCTTCGTCGCTGAATGAAAAGTAGTCAGCACGGCTTCATGAAGACAGGCGCCTGTTGCGTAAATACATAAAGAACAACTTTTGCCGAAGGTCGTTAAGAAGACACTGTTGATAGCTCCTTGGTTCATTTGGGGGGATCATTTGCTCAACAGTTCAACGTGTGTTCGCTCGTACACATTTCCGTAGCCGTCGTTCACCCGTGTGACCTGTGGCCCATGGCACCCCACAGTTATTACCTCGCCGCCGGGTTTGGATAGCGCTTTCTTCCCCATGCACGGTATACTTTAACCGTAGGTGCACGAGTAAAATTTACGAAATTAGCCGTTTCGGAAATGCTTTCATCCTTGCCCCGAAAGCCAATGATCATGCCATTTTGTTCCTCAGATGGCTTTGTTTCCCGATCCTCCCGACAGACTCTATATACCCTCTACTGGAAACCGAGCAACATGCCTTCAGTGAGGAGTTGTTCCACGTTGTCACCGAACATAGACGGTGGGCACATTAATGTTACAGGAACGTATAGTTTCTAAACAGCTCAAATGAACTGAAAGGAATCTTTTGCACTTTTCAAAGTCAGTTATTAACATTTCCCGTAGACCACTGTGCACTTTAGATCGTAATGATGTGGAACGAGTCATTATACATTCACATCGCAATTTAATTTGTACATACGGCTACCTTCTGAACATTTATAATCCTTTGTCTTACGAAAACGAAAAAGACATAAAGATATGATTAGCAATTCCTACCCAGCACCTTTTACACATTACAATGATAGAAATTCTTCTGCCGAGCAGAAGGCGTTGTCCAGGAGAGAAGTTCTCAGTTTCTCATCCAATTATACTTTGCTGTCAGTCAGACATTTTATATCACTGGGTAAACATTTAAAATTTTTCTTGCAGCGTTGTACACACCGTTTTTGTGCTAAAGGCCACCTCAGTCTGGAGTAATGAATCTCATTTTTCGTTCTGGTGTTGTAATTATATACCTCATTGTCCCTCTTGAACTTTAGTGGATTAGTTACAGCAAGGTTTATAAGGGAATGAATATACCATGAAGCAGTAGTCGCAATGCCAAATTCCTTAAATAGGTGTCTACAAGATGATCGTGGATGACCACCACGTATTAGTCCTACAGCACGCTTTTGGGCAATGAAGACTTGTTTTCTTAAAGATGAGTTACTCCGGAGCACTTTTCCATATGACATTATTGAATGAAAATTTGCAAAATATGTCAATTTACTGGTTTCTCCCTCTCCAAGATTTGCAATAATTCTAAGCGCAAAGTCGTTCTACAACGAGTAGACAGCTCCGATATTTTCTACTTATGTTTCTACTGAACGCACAAGAAACTAAAATTAAGATTTACAGTTGGAATAATCGAGCTATATAATATTTCGATTCTACATCAGCAAAACCTATTACTACTGCTTTCTTTCGGATTATGCAACGCCCTTGTTCTCCAGAAGTGTTGCTTCATTATCGCAGTGAGAGTCATTAAACCTGATTATTAAACAAAAAAATGAAGAATAATCAAAAATTCTTTGTGAACTGTGTTGCGTCCTACAACTCAATTACAGCGGTCCATTCCGTACTCAAACACATCATCAAACGCAAATTAGTTTTGCATTAGGGTAAACCACAAGAGGAAGCAGTTGACAATTAAGTTACATTCATTAAGAAGTGTTATCTCCGTCTAGTGCCTGTATTTCATTATTTTTCAGAGGAGTAAACTGCGATATTCTGTAAAGAAAAATATCTGGAAAGATTCGGAGGAGAAGGCTCGACAGCTGTTATCGTCGCTAAAGACAATACGTAGGGATTTCCACCTGTGTGTGTACTTGGCTGGAAATTAACATGTGTTGCATTACCAACGATAACAACACTTTTCGAGTCTTCCCCTACGAATCGTTCCAGACATTTTCTTCACAGAATACTGCAGTGTGGTTCATGGTGTGCGTTCCTGTAGTCATGTCCTAGTTCATGAACCACGGGCAACGTATGAGTGGCCAAGTAAGTGGTCCCGACAGTCGGGATACCAGTTACTTTGGAATAAGGCTGGGCATCTCGGACATATTTTGAGTCGTGGGAGAATACAAGGTCTACCTGTCAGCAGTCAAAGCTGGAATAGCACAATGGGGTGTAGGGCTTTACATCAGGAAAGAAATGGAACCCAGCGTAGTTGCGATAAGGTATGTAAACGAACGACTGATGTGGCTAGATTTGACAGGGTCTAACAAGAAAATTAAGATTGTGTCAGTATATTTGCACTGTGAAGGGACAGATCAAGATAAGATGGATAGTTTTTATGAGGCACTCAGTGATGTAGTTGTTAGAGTAAAGGACAAGAACAGAGTTCTGCTCATGGGTGATTTTAATGCCAGGATTGGAAATCGAACAGGAGGGTATGAAAAGGTTATGGGTAAATTTGGAGAGGATATGGAGGCCAACAGGAACGGGAAACAACTCTTGGATTTCTGTGCCAGTATGGGCTTAGTAATCACAAACTCCTTTTTTAAAACATAAGAACATTCACCGGTATACTTGGGAAGGCAGGGGAACCAGATCTGTCATTGACTATATGATAACAGACCAGGAATTCAGGAAGGCTGTGAGGGACACACGTGTATTCAGGGGATTCTTTGATGACACTGATCATTATTTAATCTGCAGTGAAATTGGGATTGTGAGGCCAAAAGTGCAGGAGGTCAGGTCCATATGTAGGAGGATAAGAGTGGAGAAACTTAAGGATAAGGAAATCAGGCACAAGTACATAAAAGCGATCTCAGAAAGGTACCAGTTAGTTGAATGTAGTCAATTACAGTCATTGGAAAAGGAATGGACAAGGTACAGGGATACATTACTAGAAGTGGCTAAAGAATGTCTTGGAACAGCAGTGTGTAAAAGTAGGATGAAGCAAACAGCTTGGTGGAATGACACAATCAAGGCAGCCTGTAAAAGGAAAAAGAAGGCGTATCAAAAATTGCTACATACTAGAACTCAGGTAGACAGAGAAAGTTATGTTGAAGAAAGAAACAAAGCCAAACAGATAATTGGAGCATCCAAGAAGAAATCTTGGGAAGACTTTGGAAACAGATTGGAGACTATGGGTCAAGCTGCTGGAAGTGTAATTAGCAGTCTTCGAAGGGAAGGTAAGAAGGAAATGACAAGTATTTTGGACAGGTGAGGAAAACTGCTGGTGAATCCTATTGATGCCTTGCGCAGATGAAGGGAATATTTTGAAGAGTTGCTCAATGCAGACGAAAATACGATCAGTAATGTTTCAGATTTCGATGTACAATGGGACAGGAATGATAATGGAAATAGTATCACATTTGAGGAAGTGGAGAAAATGGTCAGTAGATTGCAGTGCAATAAAGCGGCTGGGGTAGATGAAATTAAGTCGGAACTCATCAAATTCAGTGGAATGTCAGGTCTTAAATGGCTACACAGGATAACTGAAATGGCCTGGGAGTCGGGACAGGTTCCATCAGACTGGACAAAAGCAGTAATCACACCAATCTTTAAACATGGAAACAGAAAAGATTGTAACAACTACAGAGGTATCTCTTTAATCAGCGTTGTGGGTAAAATCTTCTCAGGTATTGTTGAAAGGGAAGTGCGAGTATTAGTTTAGGACCAATTGGATGAAAATCAGTGTGGGTTTAGGCCTCTTAGAGGTTGTCAGTACCAGATATTTAGCTTGCGGCAAATAATGGAGAAGTGTTATGAGTGGAACAGGGAATTGTATCTATGCTTTATAGATCTAGAAAATTCATATGGCTGGGTTCCTAGGAGGAAGTTATTGTCTGTTCTACGAGATTATGGAATAGGAGGAAAACCTTTGCAAGCAATTAAAGGTCTTTACATGGATAGTCAGGCAGCAGCTAGAATTCACGGTAAATTGAGTTCATGGTTCAGAGTAGTTTCAGGGGTAAGACAAGGCTGCAACCTGTCTCCACTATTGTACATATTATTTATGGATCATATGTTGAAAACAATAGACTGGCTGGGTGAACACAAAATAAGCAGTCTTGCATATGCGGATGACTTAGTTGTGATGGCAGATTCGTTTGAAAATTTGCAAAGTAATATTTCAGAGCTAGATCAGAAATTTAAGGACTATGGTATGAAGGTTAGCATCTCCAAAACGAAAGTAATGACAGTGGGAAAGAAATATAAACGGATTGAGTGCCAAATAGGAGGAACAAAGTTAGAACAGGTGGACGGTTTCAAGTATTTAGGATCCATATTCTCACAGGATGGCAACATAGTGAAAGAACTGGAAGCGAGGTGTAGCAAAGCTAATGCAGTGAGCGCTCAGCTACGCTGTACTCTCTTCTGCAAGAAGGAGGTCAGTACCAAGACTAAGCTATCTGTGCACCGTTCAATCTTTCGACCAACTTTGTTGTATGGGAGCGAAAGCTGGGTGGACTCAGGTTACCTTATCAACAAGGTTGAGGTTACGGATATGAAAGTAGCTAGGATGATTGCAGGTACTAGCAGGTGGGAACAATGGCAGGAGGATATCCACAATGAGGAAATCAAAGAAAAACTGGGAATGAACTCTATAGACGTAGCAGTCAGAGCGAACAGGCTTAGATGGTTGGATCATGTTACACGCATGGGGGAAGCAAGGTTACCCAAGAGACTTATGGGTTCAGCAGAAGAGGGTAGGAGGAGTCGGGGCACACCTAGGACAAGGAACCTGGATTCGGTTAAGAATAATTATGAAGTAATATGTTTAACATCAGAAGAGGCACCAATGTTAGCACTGAATAGGGGATCATGGAGGAATTTTATAAGGGGGCTATGCTCCAGACTGAACGCTGAAAGGCATAATCAGTCTTAAATAATGATGATGATGATGATGATGAGAATGCTACAGTTGATAAAAACAATCTGTGCGTACATCTTAGACGTTTCTTTGAAAATAACGTCATGTATGTACACTACTGGCCATTAAAACTGCTGCACAAAGAAGAAATGCAGAATGATAAACGGGTATTCATTGGACAAATATATTGTACTAGAACTGACATGTGATTACATTTTTACGCAATTTGGGTGCATAGATCCTGAGAAATCAGTACCCAGAACAACCACCTGTGGCCGTAATAACGGCCGTGATACGTCTGGGCATTGAGTCAAACAGAGCTTGGATGGCATGTTCAGGTACAGCTGTCCATGCAGCTTCAACACGATACCACAGTTCATGAAGAGTAGTGACTGGCGTATTGTGACGAGCCAGTTGATCGGCCACCATTGACCGGACGTTTTCCGTTGGTAAGAGAACTGGAGAATGTGCTGGCCAGGCCAGCAGTCGAACATTTCCTGTATCCAGAAAGGCCCATACAGGACCTGAAACATGCGGCCGTGCATTATCCTGTTTAAATGTAGGGTTTCGCAGGGATCGAATGAAGGGTAGTGCCACGGACCGTAACACATCTAAAATGTATCGTTCACTGTTCAAAGTGCCGTCAATGCGAATAAGAGGTGAACGAGACGTGTAAACAATGGCACCCCATACCATCACGCCGGGTGATGCGCCAGTATGGCGATGACGAATACACCCTTCAGATGTGTGTTCACCGCTATGTCGCCAAACAAAGATGCGACCATCATGATACTGTAAACAGAACCTGGATTCATCCGAAAACATGACATTTTGACATTCGTGCACCCAGGTTCGTCGTTGAGTACACCATCGCAGGCGACCCTGTCTGTGATGCAGCGTCAAGGGTAACCGCAGCCATGGTCTCCGAGCTGATAGTCCATGCTACTGCAATCGTCATAGAACTGTTCGTGAAGATGGTAGTTGTCTTGCAAACGTCCCCATCTGTTGACTCAGGGATCGAGACGTGGCTGCACGATCCGTTACAACCATGCGGATAAGATGCCTGTCATCTCGACTGCTAGTGTTACGAGGCCGTTGGGATCCACCTCGGCGTTCCGTATTACCCTCCTGAACCCACCGATTCCATATTCTGCTAACAGTCATTGGATCTCGACCAACGCGAGCGGCAATGTCGCGATACCATAAACTGCAATCGCGATAGTTTACAATCCGACCTTTATGAAAGTCGGAAACGTGATGGTACGCATTTCTCCTCCTTACACGAGGCATCACAACAACGTTTCAACAGGCAACGCCGGTCAACTGCTGTTTGTGTATGAGAAATCGGTTGGAAACTTTCCTCGTGTCAGCACGTTGTTGGTGTCGCCACCTCGTGTGAATGCTCTGAAAAGCTGATCATTTGGATAGCCGCTTCTTTCTGTCGGTTAAATTTCGCGTCTTTGGCACGTTATCTTCGTGGTGTAGCAATTTTAATGGCCAGTAGTGTATGTACTAAACCGAGGATCTAGAAACGACAGAGAGGCTTCGTACCGCCGTAGCCGTCAGTGGTTCACAACCCCACAACAGGCTACAGCAGACCACACACCCAACGGCCGCCCCGCACCGAACCAGGCTTATAAATAGCATCATCATCGGCGACAGTCTTACTCTCGTTATGCAGGCGAGTTTCAAGTGTGCTTGCTGCGTTTTTACGCTGTGTTTATATAGCTAGGACAAACTGTGACATACTCACCTCCTGCTAATGGCCAGTTTTACTCTGGTTATTCACAACTTTGCTGAGCCCTTTGCCATTTGCAGATTTTCAAAGAGGTACACCTCTGACGCTGAGTATGAAAATGCAGCGACATAAGCTTGTTTTGCTTTTGATCTGTGTTTGTCGCCACAAGTCGTCATTTATCAGCAACGACATCAGCAGCGCGTGTTGCTGTTGCGTTTAGTGGAACAATAAAGGATCGCCTTTTATATTTAGCAACTACAGCGAACGTTGATTACCTCGGGGCCGTCGCCGGACACACCACAGCTTCACGGCCGACGCGCTGTGCCCGCCAGTGGAAGGCGCGTCTGTAACACAGTCACGGTCACACACGGACTGTTGATGAAACACATACTGTGGATGAACGTGGCCGATGCATGGGATCTTGGGTTGGAGAGATACAATGAGGGAAAAAAGATGGCACTCATTCATAGGCGCGTTATTACATCTGGAAGATGATGCCTGTTCATACGAGGCGTGTTTTTTAAGTAAGTACCGTATTGTAATTTAAAAAAGAGACGTGGAAGATATCTCAATAATTTTATTTTTACATGAAAGCCTGTACCTTAATCTACGCACTGACGCCATTACAGTCTGATTCTTCCTTGTTTATGTTGTGTACTGAGTGTTTAAGATGCCTCCTATAATCGTGAGTCCCGCCGACTGTGAAGTACGGGCTGTTATAAGATTTCTTAGTGCTAAAGGCCTAAAAGCGATCTATATTCATCGTGAGATGTGTGCAGCTTACGGAGAAAACATTATCAGTGATGGAACGGTAAGAAAGTGGGTGAGAGAATTTAAAGATGGCCTCACAAATGAGCATGACGAACAACGGAGTGGGAGTCCTTCGGTCGTTAATGAAAGTTTGGTGCAGGAAGTGGACAATAAGGTGAGAGAAAACAGACGCTTTACTATTTCCTCCTTGCGGAATGACGTTCCTAATGTTTCTCATAATGTTTTGTATGGCATTGCGACCGAGCACTTGAATTACAGAAAATTATGCGCACGTTGGATACCGAAAATGTTGACGGATGTGCACAAAACCAAACGTTTAGACAGTGCATTGACTTTCCTTGAGCGGTACCACAACGACGGTAATGATTTCGTAAGCCAAACTGTTACGGGCTGTGAAACATGGGTGGCCAACGTCACACCAGAATCAAAGCAACAGTCCATGGAAGTTGAGCAAGGACATCGTTTTGCTGCAAGACAATTCCCGTCCACATGTGGCGAATCAGATAAAGATCTCATCACATATTTACTATGGGAAACTCTAGATCATCCTCCGTACAGCCCCGTTCTTGCGCTCAGTGACTACCATCTGTCAAAAAAAAGGTTCAAATGGCTCTGAGCACTATGCGAGTTAACGTCTGAGGTCATCAGTCGCCTAGAACTTAGAACTAATGAAACCTAGCTAACCTAAGGACATCACACACATCCATGCTCGAGGCAGGATTAGAACCTGCGACCGGAGCGGTCGCTCGGCTCCAGACTGTAGCGCCTAGAACCGCACGGCCAGACCGGCCGGCACCATCTGTCCCTGCACTTCAGAAACACCTGCGCGGTCAGTGTCTTCAAGACGATGACGAAGTCAAAACAGTTGTGATGCAGTGGTTAACAAGTCAGGCGGCAGACTTCTATGAGGAGGGTATTCAAAAACTGGTACAACGTAATGACAAATGTCTCAATATTGACGGAAATTGTGTAGAAAAGTAGATTAAGGTACAGGCTTTTTTGAAAAAAAAAAGTTATTGAGATATCTTACCACATCTTTTTTTAAATTTCTAAACGGTACTTACTTAAAAAACAGGTCTCGTATTTGGCGCCAGTCGCTCAAGTGTGCCGCTTGTAGCGCCTCTATGAGGGTGCAGATCATATCTGCTTCAAATAAACACTGTAACGGTCGTGAGCGGTAGTTACCTTTGAGATTTAACGTGCTGAGATGATCTTAATCAAGAATGCCTTTAAGGCGAGAAAGACGCTGTTAATAACGCCTCGCTAAGTTTGAACGAGGTCGTGTAATAGGGGCACGAAAAGCTAGATGTTGCTCATGCGATACTGCAGAAAGACTTGGCGCGAATGTAGCCACTGCATTTGATTGCTGGCAGCTGTGATGACGAGAATGTTCGGTCGCAAGAAAATCGGGTTCTAGACACCTACCTGGCACTACCGAGAGGGAAGACCATATTGTTAGGCGTATGGCTCTGCCGCAGCGTACTGTACATGCAGCAGCAATTTGAGCAACAGTCAGCACCACATTGGTTATGGTCATACTTAAGGTCTTTGACCATAACGTATGTTTTCCTTTGTAAACACGTTACGTTGTAAGTGTATGTACTTCTAAAGTTATTAACATCTACTGCATCAAAGGCATCACATGGAATTGCCAGTATTTACCATGATGTATAATACACAGTTAATGTGTAAAAAATCGAGATAATTTTGTAAAAAGTATGATGGATGTAATGTAGAAACGACATGGATACGCCAGCTGTACTAACTTCCAACACTCAGCATTGAAAAGCGTAATTGAAACACCTGAAGATCGCCACAAGACCGAAACCGACGGTCCGTTAAATACAATCACCGTTTATTGTGACTGGTAGCTGTTGTGTTATGATTCTACACCTTCGACCATAGATACTAGTAGACTGGCCTTGCTGTGCAGAAGCTATAAGGCTGGTGTGGCTCCAACATAAACCACGTGACTGTTGGCAAAACGTGGTGGGATTTCAAATCAACGGTCTGCCATCCTATGGTTGTATTGTATTTTACCCACATTTCTCAACAAAAATTACTTTTTTTATTTGCGAAAAATTATGTCAGAACTACATTTGACCTGGATTTGTTCACAGTACCATTTATAAAATCTAACAAATACATCGAACGCTCCTCTGGTGGGCAGCGAGACGCAATTACTATAAACTATCAGTTAAAGTAAAATGTCGTTAAAATTCTTTTAAACAGTAAGAGTGGGCTCGCGTCAACACTTTTAATATTGGATTTGCCGCATTTTGAGCTCTAGTCACTTACAAAAGAAAATGGGATATGGAAATTATGTCAACTATAGGTGCCAAAATTGTCGACTTAGGAGCAGGTCCATTTTAGAGTATCAATTTTAGGTGCACTTCAAAGGTTCAGTTCCTACTACTTTAAAAAAATTTAAACTATCAGTTTAAAAAAAATGATATTTTAGATGAAAGGTGAGACTTTGAAGTTTAAGAAAATAATTTTGGAGCCTACATTTATTTAATAGTATTAGAAGGTAGAAAAAAATTCTCTTCATGTGTCGACTATAGGTGCTCTGAGTAGGAACGAGAAATAGTTGTACTTACCTCTGTAACCGAATTGTCACAGATACATTCCAAAATTTAATATGAGTCTGACTTCACAGGCATCACTTTCAACACTTTAATTCACGTGATACTCTACTTTAAGTGTAAAAAAACATGTAAAATCACTTCAGCAGACTTCAATAAACGGATTTGCGCTATCATAGAAACACACGTAAAATGTGATGCCATTTTCCCCGACAAAACGCCGAGTACAGCCATAAGCGCAACACGAAACAACCATGTTTTGCCAACATTTACGTGACCTAGCCCACTGACGTTGGAGCCACGAAAATGACGTCAGGGCCAGTCTATTATATTTATGGTCGAAGTTCTACACTTTATTTAGCGCACTTCTACAGAGAAAGGAGAAATGTTTTCAGTCCTTATCTAGACGAGGTCCGGGACTATCTCCAGAGAACCTCGAGTGAAATAAATATACCCACTCGCTGATAATTACAAATTTACACCAGTCTGCGTAGGCTACAAATGTGGTACATTTACGAGGTCCCATCCTTCTTGTGGCAGGCTGATAGAAACTCGCCCATTGGTGCGGCGCCGCTGCGAGTATTTCATTTGGGCTGGCTAATGGCGGCGATATCTGTTAATGGTGGGTGTGGGGTGGGGGTGGCGGGTGCGGTTTAATACCGGGGGCAGTTAGCCCGACGTCTGCAGCCACCGGGGCCGGCTGCGTGGAATCCAATAACAGACGCGCGGCTCTGTAGCCAGCGCACGGTGGCTGCGTGAACCGAAAGGTCGCTGCCGCTTCTGTCTGCGCCCGTGTCGTGTGTAGGTGACGCGGCAGCTAGCTGTACCTTCAAAGAAAAGGCGGGCATGTCTAGCCGGACATGTCCCTGGTCTGGTGAATTCCCAGGCGCCGCTTTGCTCATTGTCCTGGGCTGAAAGTCATCCGAGGTCACTTAGGTTACATCTTAAACGTGAAGGAATGCCATGAACAATATCTAACAAGGAGACGGCACGACCGTGGGGTCGGGGATTTGTCCGAAATTTTGTGTGGTGAAAGAGGACCCCTAACACCTCACGTGGTTAAAATATTAGGACGCACTACCCGGAAAATCCCGAGAAAAATCCATCCAAAGTTTCTTAGGTGTCTTATGAGTATAAAATGTTAGTCCATTGCCGATCCGGCGTCTGGCCTACATGGTTACCGCTCGGACTCTTATGCCAGAGGTCTTGGGTTCGATTCCTCCTTCGGCACGTTTTTTTCCTTCTGTTGCTTGCAAAATTGCAGCGCATTGTTACAGAAGAATCGTGAAATTAATTCCCGGGATGATTGTATAAAAATTCATTCAATAATTCACCTTCAATTATTGTCACCAATATTCCGAGGCATGATTCAATATGCCTGGTTTGCCTCAAAATTATCAGAAACTCATTTTCGTAAATGTTAATGGGGCATGTTTTTGTACAGATTTATTGCAAACGCCCTGCGATTGAAAAATATCCGCCTTTATATGTTGAGCAAGATGTCGCAAAAATTATAGCTTTCTTTTTGTTTTTACGATTATTTCCACTGCGGTTCTTGTTTTAATTATTATATGTATAAAAACTAAATGTTTCCCAATCGACTTTGTTATTCTGATTAAAAACCCAATGTTTCCCTTCATATAATTTACAATTAAAAATGGAAAACCCACCGCCATGAATTGTGTTGTTGGGCAAAAAGACAATAATTTCTATTCAATAATGTAACTAACTTGTTAAAGATAATGTAGGTTTGCAAAACTTTCTCAATTATTGGTGGAATAACAAAAGGAAATGAAAAAGATGGAAGAAAGTAACAGTGCAGGAATCGAACCCGAGGCCTCTGGCGTAAGACTCCGAGGCCTAAACATCTACGCCAGACGGTGGCTCAGCAATGGACCAACATTTTATTCTCATAGGCACCTAGGAAACTTTGGATCGATTTTTCCCGGGATTTTCCGGGTAGTGCGTTCTAATATTTGAATCACGTGAGGTGTTAGAGGTCCTCTTTCACCACACAAAATTTCGGACAAATCCCCGACCCCACGGTTGTGCCGTCTCCTTGCAAGTAAGGAAAAAAAAAAAAAAAAAAAAAAAAAAAAAAAAAAAAAAGAAAAAAAAAAAAAAAAAAAAAAAAAAGGAAAAAAAAACCTCCACGTGCAGTCAAGTTTGTAAGTTTGTATTCAAGGGTAATAAGTGCTAAAACAATGCGTCAAACTAGTTCACCGTTTTTTCAAAAATATTTATTGACTTTGGTGAATGTGCGACGTAGCCAGCAGCTTGTAACCGATGCAGTATAAGCAAATGGTAAGTACACACAAAGCACGTAATGGATCTTAAGACCACTGGCAACGAACACTGTTCTTTCACATTAATGAATAAAAAAGGTAAATAATTGTATTGAACAAATTCTCTCGAGCTTCCAGCAGAGGCAAGTGGTTTAAAATCCACGAGCTTCCGGCCGAGTACTCATCGGCCACTGTCAACTGGAGACTATCTTTTGGTTTTTGCTACAGTACATGTACGAGGGTAATCCCAAAAGTAAGGTCTCCTATTTTTTTATAAGTACATAGACATGTTTATTTCTACAATGGTTTACATCAGTTTACAGCTTGAATATTTAGCTATTTTCCGAAATAGTCACTCTTTTTGTCTATGCATTTTTGTAGACAATGTGGCAGGTTTGTATGCCCATGTGATACCAGCTCGCCGCCATGCTGTTCAGAAAGTTATGAACCTTTTCTTTCACCTCGTCGTCGGAGCTGAATCGCTGGGACCACAGTTAACGCTGACAGGTACTGTGAGACTCAAACGGGCAACCGGAGAAGAGGAATGATGAGCAAGGGCGTACACATTCTCCATGACAACGCTCGCCCACACATCTCTCAGCAAACCGTTTCTCTCCTGCAACAGTTTCAGTGGAACATAATCATCCACCCACCCTATAGTCCTGACTTGCCGGCCAGTGACTATCACCTGTTCCCTAGGTTAAAAGAACGTTTGGCCGGAAAGCGATTCAGCTCCGCCGGCGAGGTGAAAGAAAAGGTTCATAACTTTCTGAACAGCAGGCCTGCGAGTTGGTATGACATGGTGTAGGGAAGCAGCCTACTCACGCCGTATAAAATACACAGCAGTCTTTCCATTGTGTGCCACGAGTCCGTTGTAACTAGTTCTGACGTCATAAGTGTTGCGCAATACTTCAAAATCAAGTAAATAACCTGAAACGTTTCTAGCATGTCAGGAGAAATACTAAACCAATATGTGTTGAATATCAGTTCAATAACTTTAACCATTTTCGAAATTTGGACGTTTTTCTGTAAAAATCATTGGCGCAACAGAAAAGATCTAGAAACTTAGAAATTTATATTTAGATTCCTTTTGCATAATAATTTAGTAGAAATAGTATTCTGGATCTCACAAATTAAAATTTTAGTTCAAATTAATGATTTTATGGTGTTTCTCTTAAAAATTAAGGAAGCAAGTTAGATTAAGTAGATGAATAACTAAAGCTGGGATGTTTAAATTTAAGTAGAAGGGAGATCCGCTATAATCATAAAGGTGTAAGACGTTTCAACTGAATAACTAATAAACTATAGCGATAGCGTATCTCCAAAGGGCAAGTTCAGAGCTCGTCTACTGCGTGTTGTGTAATTAAATTAATTCTCTCGCCCAAAATATTGGACTTAGCCACGTCAGACTTTTATTATGATTACTTACCTGTGTGCTGATTGCACATTTAAATTGAAAGCTTCAGTAAAGGAAGCAATGATTTATTTGATAACCTAAAGTGGTGCATTACTAGCCCAGCGGCTAGTCGAGAGCCGATTTAATCAGGCGTTCCCTTAGCCATCTTTTTTTTTTAATTGTTATTTTAAAGCCTGTACAACAGGCAGGCTGTCAGCAACGTTCTATGCTGCTCGTCAGCAAGAGTATACACAATGAGGAAATACAGAAAGATTACACATAGGTTACAGAACGGTGGGCAAGAAAACAGTTGACACAGAAAGGCAAACATGGAGCCGTTCACACTTGACGATAGTCCACAATGAAAACTGGTGACACGACGCACAAACACGGAAGACGGCGATGGCATAGGTGAACGATGGAGTGCGACGGTGAACACTGAACACTAAACACGACGGCACACACGAGACACTGATGGCGATCATCTCCGGCGCACGAAAGTCCACGTAGCGTGTGCGAGTCTGGGGACCTGCCAAGAGGGCAAGAGGGGTGGGGGGGTGGAGAGGGGAGAACAAAGACGCCAATGGCTGAGGACATGGGAGGAGGAGTAGAGGGACAGGGGAGGGGAAGCCTGGGGGAGGAGTGGGGAGAAAGGGATGAGTGAGGGAGGATGCCCAAAGGAACAGTGACAGGAAGAGGGAAGGAGGATCAAAGTTGGTAGGAGGGGTATATGGAGGGAAGGAGGACATCATCAGGGAGGGGGAGCTGGCGGAAGCCACCTTGGGAGAGGGTAAGGAGGGTAGAGAGATGGAGACCAGGTGGGACATGGGAAAAAAACGGGTGAGGAGGATGGAGTTTGCGTGATGTGTACTCGATCCTTAGCCTCTCAGGAAAAGGAAGAGGTGGGGGAACGGAATGAGATCATACAGGATCCGCGTGGGGGAGGGGAGACGGATGCGATAGGCGAGGCGGAGAGCATGGCGTTCAAGGATTTGGGGGGATTTGTAAAAGGTAGCGGGGGCAGAGATGCAGGCCGGATGGGCATAACAAAGGATAGGGCGAATGAGGGATTTATAGGTGTGGAGTATGGTGGAGGGGCCTAGACCCCACGTACGACCGGAAAGGAGCTTGAGGAGATGGAGACGGGAGCATGCCTTGGCCAGATGTGGGGTCCAGGAGAGTCGACGGTCGAGGGTGACGCCAAGGTACTTGAGGGTGGGGGTTAGGGCGATAGGACGGCCATAGACGGTGAGATAGAAATCAAGGAGGCGGAAGGAAGGGGTGGTTTTGCCTACAATGATGGCCTTGGTTTTGGAGGGATTGACCTTGAGCAACCTCTGGTTGCACCAAGCGGTGAACTGGTCAAGATGGGATTGGAGAAGGTGTTGGGAGCGCTGCAGGGTGGGGGCAAGGGCAAGGAAGGCGGTGTCACAGGCAAACTGGAGAAGGTGGACGGGGGGTGACGGCGGCGGCATGTCCGCCGTATACAAGAGGTACAGAAGGGGGGAGAGGACGGAGCCTTGGGGCACACCGGCTGAGGGAAAAAAGGTGCAGGAATCTTTTTTATGGATGGTGACGTAGGAAGGACGGCGGGAGAGAAAGGAGATGATCAGACGGACGTAATTAATGGGAAGGGCGAAGGTTTGGAGCTTGAAGAGGAGACCGGAATGCCATACGTGGTCATAAGCACGTTCGAGGTCCAGGGAGAGGAAGATTGCATAGCGACGCGAATTAAGCTGTTCAGAAAGGAGATGAGTGAGGTGAAGGAGAAGGTCATCGGAAGAGAAGGATGGCCATAAGCCACACTGGGTGATGGGAAGGAGGCGGTGCTAGCGGAAATGCTGGTGGATGCGGTGGGTGAGGATAGATTCCAGGACCGTGCTGAAGACCGAGGTAAGGCTGATGGGACGGTAGAAGGAGACGGCGGATGGCGGTTTACCAGGTTTAAGGAACATCAGGATACGTGAGGTTTTCCACAGGTCGGGGTAGTAACCGGTGGACAAGACTACATTGTAGAGCCTGGCCAGGGTGGAGAGGAAAGAGACAGGAGCTTCACGAAGGTGACGGTAGGTGACACGATCGTGACCAGGAGCGGTGTTGCGTTTGGTGCGGAGTGTAGCAATGAGATCCCGTGTAGTGATAGGGGCATTGAGTTCTGTGTGTGCTATGTTGTCCAAGTACTGGAAACCAGGCGCTAGGGGAGGGACAGAGGTGTCAGTTTGATCGCGGACATCCGGGAAGAGGGAGTAATTGAACTGGGGATCGTCAGGGATGGAAAAGACATTGGAGAGGTAGGAGGCAAAGTGATTGGCCTTACTAATGGTGTCAGGGAATGGGTGATCATCATGGAGGAGAGGACAGTAGGGGGAGGGTTTAGTTCTGGTAAGGCGACGGAAGGCTGGACGAGTTGATAGGTAGGGTGGCATTCAAACGGGTGGATGTCTGTCGCCAGTCTCGGCGTTTCTTGGCCGCGAGCAAATTACGAATGTGTCGCTGGAGTTGCCGGTGGCGTCGGAGTGTGTCCGGTTCACATGTGTGGAGGAAGGCATGGTAGAGACGACGGGATTCACGGAGGAGGGGGACGGCCTTTGGGGGTAAGACAGGACGGTGGGGGTGGATAGCGACAGTAGGGACGTGGGCCTCCATGGCCTCAGACAAGGTCTGCTGGAGAAAGGAGGCGGCATGGGCTACATCATCAGGGTGGCGGTAGGTGAAGGGGTGGCTATCGACCTGGGTGGAGAGGGTATCCCGGTAGGCATTCCAGTTGGCAAGGGGGTAGTCATGGATGTACTTTGGGGGAGGGTCATTACGAGGGTCGGGGCGGGGGCGACGACCGTCGGAAACGGTGAGGAGGACAGGGAGATGGTCGCTACCAATAGGCTCCAGGACATCCACCGTTATGCATCCAAGGAGGTTAGGGGAGGAAAGGATAACATGGGGAGTGGAGTTGGATTCGGGACGGGTGTGCTGGGGGATGGGGATGAGGTCCCCTTGAAGGGAGGAGAAGAACCGATGCCACCGCCGTAACTGGGCGGCGGAACGACTATGGATGTTGAGGTCGGCGGCGATCACGTAGGAGGAGAAGGTACGGTCAATGTGGGAGAGGAAGTCGAAGGGAATAGGGATGTTAGGGCGGACATAGATGGTGGCGCAGGTGACGGTAGGGCCAGGGAAGAAGAGACTAAGGATCAGGTGTTCGGTGGGGTCAGGATCCCTTAGCCGTCCGCACCGCGGCTTTATATATAAGTACGCTGCGCGAGATAGGAAGGCCCCAGTTATCTCCAGACGCTGATCAGCGCTCCATCTATGCCGGGAATCGTGTCGCGTCGGTATCATTTCTAGAAACAGCCTCGGATGCCGTAATAAGTTACTCGGGATACGCGTAACCATGAAATCGTTTTCGAGTGAAGTGTTACTTCTGGGATGACTTTAATGATCTATCTTCAGTTTGCGTATGTCGTATTTTCACGTGCCGCCGCGGGACAGACTTTCTACCATTATTTAGCGTGGCGGTTGATGAACATTTTCATTAAATTATGGCGAGCATTCACTTAAACATTTAATTTGTACAGTTATAGTTGCATCAGCGCATTAGACTCTGAACTGCTCTGGTAGTTGGATTGTGTGGATTCTTTTTGGTCTGTGACTTTCAGAACATAGTGAACATTTTTGAAAGAATCGTTTTTGGTTATGAATCCAAGACAATCTCCTAATTCCTCAGAGCTATAAACTGTAGCTATAAGTTTATCTCTCAGGTGAAGTGGGCACTAGGAATTCTAATTACAGGCTTCACGTTTTGCTAATCCCTTTCTGGTTGCCAATATTGTAGTTAGAGAGCCAGTGTTGAGAACGGCAAACAACAGCATTAAATAAATCATAGGAACATTTTAATAACAAATATTTCCATACGCCGCCCCACAATGGGCATACAAAAACTGCCACAGCGTCAACAAAATTGCATCGACAAAAATGGTGATTATGTCGAAAAATAGCTAAATGTTTAAGATGTAAACTCATGTAAACCATTGTAGAAATGATCAGGTCTATGTGCTTACAAAAAAAAAAAATAGCAGACCTTACTTTTGGGATTACCCTCGTATAGCCGCTCTGCCTTCCGTGACATAGCTTGTGCTCGCTTCAGTGACACCATATAAGGTAATGTTTACGTTGCGCGCACGCCGCTGCCTCTTCAAACTTTCGATGGCCGACTCTCAAGCCCTGGTTAGCTGCAGGCCTCCATCTTTATTAAGGGCGTCGACACAAATCTTTATGTATATCGTTTCTTATATTACAATGTCCCAGAAACTATTAATCCGGGGAATAACAGATGTTTCTTCGAATGCAATACGATGTCCGTCTTCTAGAACACGCTCAGCTATAGCTCATTTCTCAGTATTCCAAAGGCGAAAGCATCACTCATGTTCTACCCAACGCTGTTCAATATAACGCACAGTCTGTCCGATATATAATGATGCGTATTCAGATAAGTAAACAGGTAGAATGCGGCGCTGTGGGCGGCAAGGTCTTTGTAAGACAACAAGTGTTGTTAGATCGGTTACTGCTGCTACAATGGTAGGTAATCAAGATTTAAGTGAGTCTGAATGGGGTGTTATAGTCGGCGCAGGACCGATGTGACACAGCATCTCCGAGGTAGCGACGAAGTGGTGATTTCCCCGTACGACCATTTCACGAGTGTACCGTGAATATGCGGTAAAACATCAAATATCCGGCATCGCTGCGCCCGGAAAAGATCCTGCGAGAACGGGACCAACGACGACTGAAGAGAATCGTTCAACGTGACCATAGTGCAACCAGCCGCGCGAGATTAGCCGAACGGTCTCGGGCGCTACAGTCATGGACTGGGCGGCTAGTCCTGGCGGAGGTTCGAGTTCTCCGTCGGACATGGGTGTGTGTGTGTTTGCCTTAGGATAATTGGAGTAAGCTTAGTGACTGATAACCTTAGCAGTTGAGTCTCATAAGATTTCACACACATATGAACATTTTTTTAAAGTGCAACCCTTCCGCAAATTGCTGCAGCTTTCAATGCTGGGCCTTCTACAAGTGTCAGCTTGCGAAACATCATAGGTATGGGCTTTCGATTCCGATGGCGCACTCGTGTACCCTTGACGTCGGCACGACACAAAGCTTTACGCCTAGCCTGGACTGTTGATGACTGGAAACATGTCCTCTGGTCGGACGAGTCTGGTTTCAAATTGTATCGAGCGGATGGACAGGTACGGGTATAGAAACAACCTCATGAATCCACGACCCTGCTTGTCAGCAGGGGACTGTTCAAGTTGGTGGAGACTCTGTAATGGTGTGGGGAGTGTGCAGTTGTAGTGATATGGGACCCCTGACACGTCTAGATAACGACTCTGACGGGTGACAGATACGTGTGCATTCTGTCTGATCACCTGCATCCATTCATGTCCATTGTGCATTCCGACGGACGTGGGAAATTCCAGCAGGACAATGGCGAAACCCCACACGTCCAGAACTGCCACAGAATGGCTCCAGGAAAACTCTTCTGAGTTTAAGCACTTCCGCTGGCCACCAAACTTCCCAGACATGAACATTATTCAGCATATCTGGGATGCCTTGCAACGTGCTATTCACAAGAGATCTCTACCGCCTCGTAATCTTATGGATGTATGGACAGCCCTGTAGGATTCATGGTGTCAATTCCCTCCAGCGCTACTTCAGACAATACTCGAGTCCATCCCACCTCGCGTTGCGGCACCGGATGCCCTACACTATATTAGGCAGGTGTTCCAATTTCTTTGGATCTTCAATGTGAAACTATCTACACCGACACGGTATGGTATTGAATTTTCTCATTTTGCGAAGATTGAAGTGCGGTCTGTTTAATTGTTAAAAATCTGTCATCATTCATGATGACATGAGATATGTTTTATTCAAGACAACCGATTCAACAAACTATGCTGTCATCTTCAGGTATGTAAAACATGTTAATTTTGACCTCACGCACAAGACCTCAAGTGGACAAGAGTAGCACATTAAAAAAGCTTTGTCACATGGTATGGTATACAGGGTGGTAGCTATCCGGCGAACGGTCCGGACACTTGGATGATGTCGTTCAGAATACCGAGCAGCATACATAGCACACGCCCGTTGGGCACTTTGATCACAATAGCCATACAGCAACACGATATCGACCTTCTCCGCAATTGGTAAACGGTCCATTTTAACACGGGTAATGTATCACGAAGCAAATACCGCCCGCACTGACGGAATGTTACGGGATACCACGTACTTATACGTTTGTGACTATTACAGCGTCATCTATCGTAAAGCGAAAAAAGTAGTCCAACTAAAACATTCATATTTCTTTACGTACTACACGAATATGTAATAAAAATGGGGGTTCCTATTTTAAAAAACGCAGTTGATATCCTTTTGACCTATGGCAGCGCCATCTAGCGGCCAACCATAGCGCCATATGGTTTCCCCCTTCAAGCTTGACAAGTTTCGTTCTTTGGACTTTTTTCGTTTGACGATTATTTCGTGAGATATTTGGCCCGGTCGCGATCAATGGACCACCCTGTATATAATCTTGACGTTCTGAGGCCTACATCGTCTTTCACAGGCATCATGAGTTGAAGCCCTGAAGACCGAATCGATTCTATGTCCTTTAGAAGCCGGCTAATCTTTTTTATTACTGAGCCAGAGAACGGCAAAAAAACCAAGTTTCTTTGAGTCTTCCTTGGGATTTTTCTGCTCACGTGGTTTCGAAAAGATGGCTCTCGAAACCTTGCGGCTGTTGTAGCCGTTCCGTATAAATAATTGTAATTTGTTCAGAAACGAAATTGTAATGAGATTACGATGGCTTCACTTTGGTAAACTTAAAAAATAGATAGGCGTGGAGAGTCTGTGGGAGTACTCACTCGATTCTATGTCCATTTAATTTAAAATATTAATTTAATTTAAAATATTGCAAGGCGACTACGTTCGCTCAGAAGTGCTACTTGTATCTGACTGTTGCTCTGAAATGCAGTTACATCGCGCCATGATGGTTGAAACACAGCCAATGCAGATCGGAGGCTTTAACTATACTTACGAACTCTGATTTCAGTGACGCACACGAAACTAAATTAAACGACCAGCTGGTAGTGTAACAAAGGAGGCGTGGATGTGTGTGATGTCCTTAGGTTAGTTAGGTTTAAGTAGTTCTAAGTTCTAGGGGACTAATGACCACAGCAGTTGAGTCCCATAGTGCTCAGAGCCATTGTGTGATGTCGATAGGTTTGTTAGGTTTAATTAGTTAGAAGTTCTAGGCGGCTGATGACCTCAGCAGTTAAGTCCCATAGTGCTCAGAGCCATTTGTTCAAAAATAATCGTGTATGTACTCCGTAATACATGCAAGAATGAAAAATGACTCTGTGAAACATCAAAAGAAGTCGTGAAAGGGTCACTAACACTTACCCACGCATGTACACCTACAGTCGAATGGGGACCTACTGAAGATTGTCTGATCAACAAGCATTTGCGGGATCTTATGCTGCCCAAAAAGCATCCGTCTCGTTTACATTAATCTACACCTATAATCGCTCTACCACTCAAAATTAAATGTTTGGCAGAGGGCTCATAGCATACTTTCAGACCATTTCTCTATCATTCGATCCTGGAAGAGCACGTGGGGAAAATGAGGACTTGAATATTAATGTGTGAGCTGTGATTTATCTTACTTCGTCACAACAGTTATTCGCCCCTGTGAGTTTCACTCGCAAGTCAAGAAAATGTCTTGGCACTTGGAGGAGAAAATTGGTCATTGTACAAGGCTCTTTCGATAAATACTGCCCTCACAATACTTTTTCTCAGAACGTAATTATTCTTGAGCTTTAGAAATTGGTCAACTAATTTTCTACGTAGTCTCCATCACGTTCTGTGGCCTTACATCAGAGCCGTATAAGAGTATGTAGTCCATATTGGTAAAAGCTCTTGGCTTATGCTCGTACACATGTTTTCACTGCATGAATTGCGCTCATCATCATTTTCAAAGCGTGTCCCACGCCCAAACAGACAGACGTCCCGAACACGGTCGGTCAAGGAGATCAGTGTCTCACGCTGTAACTCTCTTTACCCATCATTCATTAACACTCCCATCAACTGTCTCATTACAGTACACAGCACACAAACATTAATGGATGTTCGCCACGGTTTCCTTTACGGAACCAAGAATTTAATTACAACAAATTGTTTGTATCGAATGTCTTGCATAGAAGTGAGTTTGATAGTTCATTACATCTCTGCCGTCTATCGGTGTTGTTCGAAACTTCGCACAGCGGAATAACAAAGAAATCTGGAGCACCTAAAATGGTTTTCCCATATATATTAAAGGGAGCAACAGTATTTGGGGCATTATTTACTGAATGACACTCTAACATCGTGAGAAGATCTCACCACAACGAAAAATACCTTTTTCTTTTTAACCTTTGCCACCTGAATTTGCTTGTCACATACCAATACGCGACAGTCCCTCATCTATTTCGTGATAACACATAACAAACTGCCCTTCTTTGATCTTTGTCGATTTCCTCCGTCATTCCTATGCTGTAAGGATCCAGTACTGCTCAACAATACTCCAGAAAAAGAGTGCAGACTGTCTTTTTAGTACATTTGCTGCACCTTCTAAGTGTCATGCCGACATAGCACAGTATTTAGTTTATTTTCCCCATAATATTATGTGTGTGATCATTCCAATTTACATTGTTCGTAATTGTAATCCCTAGTTATTGAGTTGAATCGGCTTCTTCCTAGTGTGTTTGATTTACAGTGTAACGGTAGTTGAAGAGAATTTTCAGTACCATGCGGAAGACCTCACTTTTCTGTCGTTCAGTAGCTATTGCCATATGTTGTGCTCTGCAGATATCTTATTTGAAATAATAATTTTGTCATATGTTTCGATGTTCTTATGACTCTCCTAGACGGTAAAAGGCAGCACCATCTGCTAAAATCTGAAAAGGCTGCTCAGATAATCTCCTAAATCGTTTCTGAAGAAAAGTATATGCTCCAGTGGTCATACTAAAAACTCCATGTTGTCATGATTCTGTGGCGGGGAGATAATGGTCACTCAAACACTTTAGAAAGTAGAAATACCGGCAAGTGCCCCTATGTGGACAACTTCAATTTTCGATGATGATTCTGTAAGCTATTTTTTTATGGTGTGTCGATAGTCGTGATACTTGTGAGGAATTGGTGTTTCTGTTTACTTAGCCTCTTACATCAAGTTACTTGTGCTAGAGATAGTCATCACATATAACAAATAAGTGATCTAAGTCAGCTTCTTTACTCGAGACGCATGAAGAAGTTGCAGATCACCGAGGCCTATTCTGTGTAGGTAACGGTGAAAGTTTTCGTGGTGGAAATTAGCTGTGATCTATAACATGTTGAGTCCATGAACCACGATCTAACTCCCTTCTGTCTGTAACTGGGATTCTGTTAAACCGCGTTTATGTAACTTAGGACTGTTAGGTTGCCATTCTGTTCACAGGAAACTCAATGCGAACATTTATTTGCAGAACAAACTTGAAATGGAACCCCCATCCCTTCTCTTGTTGCTTCTTCGTACAGTTCGAGATGCAGAGAAGGAAGGCTCCAAAACCGTAGCCCGGATGTCGGCGCTAATTCCCAGCACAGTTTAAACATACCTGACCCACATTGTCACGAATTTCTACAAGGACGCCCCGTCCTCTTGCTGCGCAACAGTAGTTTACTATTTGTTTCTGAGGAAAGAAGAACCATCAGGTATTTTGTGAGTCTACAAATAGTTTTACAAGGCAGGCCTGTGTTAGGCTGGAAAAAAAAGACATCCGTGATGTATCGCAGATGTGTGCCTCTATAACTCCTTGGATCAAAATATCAATCGAGCAAAGATGGATAAAGTCAAATTTCTTTGTCGATACGATGTCCTCGTCAACAATTGAAATATTTTAGAACTCTGCTGGGTGCTGGATGCAAAAGATTATAAAGAAGCCAACTGGTGCGACGAAAACGTCCTTTGTACAATCATAGGTTGTTAACAGCTGATTTTACTGGCCAGTTTGACGTTGGTTTTGAGAAGTTTCCGACGTTCACCTAGTCGAGTCTAAACAACCAAAACATATAACTTTCAGAAAATGTCCTGTTTTCTTTAATCATGCCAGATAGACTACATTAAATAATGACTAGAGAATAATTTTATGAAGCTTTTAACAAGGTCTGACGTAAAATTTTGTGAAAAAAACAAGAACAAAATATTGTGAAATCAAAGCTGAATAGATTTATTTTCTGTACTCCGCTTCTAGTAGTGTGAATGTGACATTTTCACTGGCTATTTTCTCAACCGTTCACATTCTTTCTATGTCTGATGTTAATTTTCAGAGCCACCTTGTTGTTTCAAATTCTTGTCGGGTTTCCAGACGCATCAGACTGTCATCTAAACGCAATATTTCAGCGGTACACCTGGCCGCCATCATCAGGTGAAAAAAGCTACGCTGCTCTCGCCGATAACTGATTCCACTCGCAAATGACTGAACCTTTATATGCATCGGAAGTACAACAGCTCATGCGCTAGATACGGTGCGCACGCGATTAATCATTCCTGCTGCCTCCTGGCGCAAAAAGAGTTGCAGCGCCTCCGGTGGTAAACACTGTTGAAAACGATATATCGTTACAAATGTTTATTCATAGCCGGACGATTCAGATGCCGTTGTTTCTTCATATGTAATAAAACAGGATTCCAAGTTTTACTTATCGGGTACCCATTACCACGATTAATGATATTATCTGCTAGTCTGATTTCGCCAGATTCTTTTTTCTTGACTTTGAAAGAATCTGTCGAAATTAGGCTAGCAGATAATATCATTGTGTTTCGATGACAGTTTGATCCGGCTGGGAACCCGACAAGAATCTGATACACTAATACGCCGGAAAAGTCTACATAGTCTTACTGTTATTTGTTTATGGATAAACTTCTTATGTGAAATACTCATTGGATATTATGCATTTAATCACAAGATATTCAGATCGATGAATCTAAAAGAAAGCATACTTTATATGTGCTAATCAAATATGCTTATCATCTACATTCTACCTTAAAACTATGAGAAAAAATCAAAATGTTCAAATGTGTGTGAAATCTTATGGGACTTAACTGCTAAGGTCATCAGTCCCTAAGCTTACACACTACTTAACCTAAATTATACTAAGGACGAGCACACACACCCATGACCCAGGGAGGACTCGATCCTCCGCCTTGACCAGCCGCACAGTCCAGGACTGCAGCGCCTAAGACCGCTCGGCCAATCCCGCGTGCCAACTGTGAGTAAATATCTATTAATAATTTGAGATATAATAACTTACATGTACTTCCTGTCAAATTAATCTTGGAGCAAGACACATTCTCAAAGTCTACGAATAAAAGAATGATACCGAAATATTTAAATATCGCCCCCACCCAGATAAATTTCCTTGGACGTCCATGTTAGAACAGAAGGTTAATCCTATTTATTTTTCCACATAAATCCGCAAAAGCATCTCATTTTTTCAATAGATGCGTAACTTTTTTATGTTCGGCCGGCAAGGGAACAACTGATTGAAGAAACAATGAGTGACAAGCCAGGCAATAACGTGAACTGTTGGAAGCGCTCCGCAAAGCAAGCGGCCGGAGTGACAAGTTTCAAATAACGTTCTTCGTACGTTCGTTTCCAAAATGTGACACTCGAAACGTCGCGTGGCACTCCAACGTTGATTTAAAAAAGGTATTTGTTGCTCTAATTTAATAGCTGTAATAATATAACTTTTTTAAAAGAAATTAATTTCTTGATGATCTGTAATCGAGTCCGTTTTCTTTTTTCCCTACTGAGAAGTTCACTGTACTCTCCTACGATGCAACAACCTTCCAATGTCTGCTGCACAGCTGGTGGGAAACCTAGAATTTTATTGAGATCTTATCCCTCAACATTAAGTCTAAATATCTACATACGGCAAACCATTACATCTGCCCTGCTGCCGCCCGTTCAATTCTACGTGTGTCCACCATATTGTTTATTTCAGTGTTTAGCCAACCGCCAGTATAAACAAAGCAATGTTATAAATACGTGGTGAACTGTCAGGCAGCCTCAATTTTGTGGACAAATAATTCGCAAAGGAAACGAAGACTGTATAACTGGAATTACGCGGTACGTAAACAAATAACGCCGGCCGCACTCACTAACAAACCATAAACAGTTGCTGCGGCGCCAAACGCTAAAATAAACACGGCGCCGCCCGCAGAGCCGCCTATCGGCAAACGCAGCCACGCTGCCAGTGACAACAAACGGCTTAAACGATGCCGGCCAGATTTTGACATCATTAAACATTAACGATCACGTGAGTATTTGCACGCACGAATAACGGCGAGCCCCATGAGAGCAGTGACAGCATCGGTGGTACGGAATAAATTATAAAAGACATGTGTACGTACACTTATTTTTGTTGCTGAAAGGACAAGCAAAACGTCAACGAGCGTTGTCTGGAGTTTTCTCCACCTCCGGAGCTGGCCTGAGTGAAAACGCCCAGTCCTGGCTTGATTATTTGCTCACAGATAATATTTGGTTTAGACTACCGCTGTATAGTCGCAGTATTTCGACGTTGTTGTTGTTATTGTTGTGGTATTCAGTCCTGAGACTGGTTTGATGCAGCTCTCCATGCTACTCTATCCTGTGCAAGCTTCTTCATCTCCCAGTACCTACTGCAACTTACATCCCTCTGAATCTGTTTAGGGTATTCATCTCTTGGTCTCCCTCTGCGATTTTTACCCTCCACGCTGCCCTATAATACTAAAATGGTGACCCTTGATGCCTCAGAATATGCACTACCAACCGATCCATTCTTCTAGTCAAGTTGTGCCACAAACACCTCTTCTCCCCAACTCTATTTAATACCTCCTCATTAGTTATGTGATCTACCCATCTAATCTTCAGCATTATTCTGTAGCACCACGTTTCAAAGGCTTCTATTCTCTTCTTGTCCAAACTATTTATCGTCCATGTTTCATTTCCATACAAATACTTTCAGAAACGACTTCCTGAGACTTAAATTTATACTCGACGTTAACAAATTTCTCTTCTTCAGAAACGCTTTCCTTGCCATAGCCAGCCTACATTTTATATCCTCTCTGCTTCGACCATCATCAGTTATTTTGCTCCCAAAATAGCAAAACTCCTTTACTACTTTAAGTGTCTCATTTCCTAATGTAATTCCCTCAGCATCACCCGACTTAATTCGACTACATTCCATTATCCTCGTTTTGCTTTTGCTGATGTTCGTCTCATATCCTCCTTTCAAGACACTGTCCATTCCATTTAACTGCTCTTCCAAGTCCTTTGCTGTCTCTGACAGAATCACAATGCCATCGGTGAACCTCGAAGTATTTATTTCCTTTGCATGGGATTTAATACCTACTCCGAATTTTTCTTTTGTTTCCCTTACTGCTTGCTCAATATACAGACTGAATAACATCGGGGAGAGGCTACAACCCTGTCTCACTCCCTTCCCAACCACCGCTTCCCTTTCATGTCCTTCGACTCTTATAACTGCAATCTGGTTTCTGTACAAATTGTAAATAGCCTTTCGCTCCCTGTATTTGACCCTTGCCACCTTCAGAATTTGAAAGAGAGTATTCCAGGCAACATTGTCAAAAGCTTTCTCTAAGTTACAAATGCTAGAAACGTAGGTTTTCCTTTCCTTAGCCTTCTTCTAAGATAAGTCGTAAGGTCAGTATTGGCTCACGTGTTCCAAATTTTCTATGGAATCGAAACTGATGTTCCAAGAGGTCTGCTGCTACCAGTGTTTCAATTCACCTGTAAAGCGTTCGCATTAGTATTTTGCAGCTGTGACTCATTAAACTGATAATTCAGTAATTTTCACATCTGTCAACACCTGCTTTCTTTCGGATTGAAATTACTATATTCTTCTTGAAGTCTGAGGGTATTTCGCCTGTCTCATACATCTTGCTCACCAGATGGTAGAGTGTTGTCAGGAATGGCTTTCCTAAGGCTGTCCGTGGTTCTAATGGAATGTTGTCTACTCCCGGGGCCTTGTTTCGACTCAGGTCTTTCAGTGCTCTGTAAAACTCTTCACGCAGAATCATATCTCCCATTTCATCTTCATCTACATCCTCTTCCATTTCCGTAATATTGTCCTCAAGTACATCGTAGCGACTGCTAACGGACTACTAGTATAATAGGGTTGAGTATTCTACCAACCGTCATCGTTATAGTTTTAACTCTACCAACAGGGGTAAGTTAAGAACACACTACCGCACTGAAAGACCGAAAACGTAATTATTAACTGCAGCTACGAGTCTTAATCTATGGTTGGCGTAGGTTACCCAGCCACTTCCATGGAAGGGAAAGAATGTGCGTATCAGTTATACGCTCTGGTGGTATCGTGAAGTTTTATTATGGTTCTTTCTACTTTCATTTTCGTCTTTTGCATAGAAGTACCAAGTATTGTGCCCTTCGTTAGGAGCCTTCATTTCAGCTTTGGATATATGTTCCTGTAGAATGCACCGACCTGTTCTCCCCTACACACCAATGGTTGAACAGCCAATAACGATTGTGGAAGGGCAACATCTTGTTGGCTGCGTCCCGGACCACGTATGGATGCTCCCTCTGGTTCTGACCTCCTGCTAATCGTGACATACACCCTCTCTCCTGATTTGTTATCGGACTTTTTTCCGCTACAAAACGTCTTATTACTACTATTTCAATCGGTACCGGTTCGTCTTTCTGTCCTGGGAGCGCTCAAGTGTATTCAATACTGGGAGTGTATACAATACAGGGTGTCCATAATTAAAGTTCCAGTTTCAAAAATATTCACATGGCTCTAAGCACTATGGAACTGAACATCTGAGGTCATCAGTCCCCTAGAGTTAGAACTAAGTAAACCTATGTAACGTAAGGACATCATACACATCCACGCGCGAGGCAATATTCGAACCTGCGAACGTAGCAGCCGCTTGGTTCCGCACTGAGGCGCCTAGAACTGCTCGGCCACACCAGACAGTGTTCCAGTTTCAATAAGAGAACCCCTGCTCAGAGTGCCATCAAACTTCAACGGCATGCTATTGACGCAGGGAGAAACGGCACTTAAAAAGGCTGACGAATAGACGACGCGCTGCTTCTGAAGCTCTTTCACAGGATTGGTGACCGTGCACCAATAGGCCTGCAGAAGATCCGGACACTCAATGGTATAAGAAAGGGATTGGTCCGATGTTTGCTAAGGGGCTTCTTTTGAAGTGTAATGTGGCTTTGTGAGAAAAGCCAACTTCTGTCAACGATGTGACCACATCATTGCAGGAGACATCTAGCGGTAGTATGCGAACATGCAGTGCACGGGGAATTGTCCGATCGTCGAACATGCCTGTGATGACGGTGCTTAAAATTCTACGAAACAGCCTGCAATGCTGTCAATAGAAAATAACCCACGTTCGGGCTTTGCTTCCTCCTGACTTGCTAGGAAGACAAACGTTAGCACTGGAATTTCTTGCTCGCATGGAAGAGGACAATAAATGGGGTTGGGTTGTTTGGAGTATAAACATTCATGGTGCTGTCTGTTTGTACTATATCGTGTCTCCCTACCACTTTCGCGCAACGACGCTCTGAGCGTGTTTTTTAGGGAATTAACTAGTTTGAACCTGGGACCTGTTGCTGGTAAGGAGACGCCAGACCACACATGACATGTAGAATTCAGAAGAGTTCAGTGAGACTAGCGATGATATAACCAAATACTTCATGATCTCAGCGTCAACTCCACTGCACTCCCTGTAAAAGAATCTTAATACTAACTAAATTTAGTGGAAAGGGTTCAAGGCTTTCCTATTTTTAGTTAGCTGGTAAAATAACGTCGAAAAAGCAGTTACGTTTACCAATGGAAATTTTATTCTACTCACGAAACATCGTTTATAAATTGCACTATTGATAAAAGGAAGTCTTTTAATACAGGATGGTAAAAACCGACTGCGTTCAACAAAAATGTGAACGAATATTCCCTGAATGGGTTTCCAAGTTCTACAATGGATCGAAAGATGACCTATGCCATGTCACATCTATAATCTAGCTTTAAATTAAGTTTCACAAAAGAGAAAACTATCAAAATGGTCTACAGTAACCCTCAATTATCTTAATAACTTATCTAACTTGTCGTAAATTACAGTGGCTGCTGTGGCTTCTCAATAACTACTATATATAAGAGAGAAGTCACCGCGTTTCAGATTTTTACTTCAAGTGGCAAATGTGAACACCATGAGCTTTAATTTACGACCGACACTAGCATTACTCAAAAAGGGGGTGTAAAAATAAGACTTCTGCAGTTATGAATGAAGCTTTATGTGCTCAAAAATGCGGCAACGCGTGCGTTCATTACCTTGTCGGTGTTCAGGCAGCGTCAGGGCAGCGGCGGGCAGCACAGTTCTGCTCACCTCGCCATCTCGGAAGCAACTCTCTACTAACTTCTCCTTACTACAATTTACCGAAGTTGGTTTAAAAAAAAACTATCTGGCTGTGTTTTCATCTGACAAATTAGGGTCTCAATGTTAACCTTAAGCTCCGCCTACAAAAATTCTGTCTATCCAATGAGAAACGTTATACTTTTCGTGGTGGGGCAATGTTTTTAAAGTTTGCAACGTAACAGAGACGCTAAAAAGTCTCACGCTAAAACCTGCAGCTGGTGTGGTCCTTTTAGCGTTATCGTAAGATCTATACTGTTCTTCTGGAGGGCTCTATCTTTTAACATGGGCTTGGGGGTGGTCCCAATGTAACAGACATGCGAAAAAGTCTCACGCTAAAACTTGCGGGTGGTAGTGGCCCTTTTTGTGTTATCGTAAGATCTATACTGTTTCTCTGGAGGGCTCTAGCTTTTAACATGGGCTGGGGGGTGGTCCTTGACGTAACAGAGATGCGAAAAAGTCTCACGCTAAAACGTGCGGGTGGTAGTCTTAGAGGTAGGCTGGTGACGTGGGTGTCCAGTGCGTCCCTTATCGTAGGGCCTTCTAGCTTAACACGGTTCTCCTCTCGGCTTCTGTTCTCGTTTCTCCCCTCAGAACTGCGTCGGTCTGGTGGTGGGAAGGTACGACATGCATTTAGGCATTCTTGTGTTAGTCTGTGGTATTCCATTTGCTCACTCGTTACTCGTATTACTTTGGTTAATTTAATGTCACAATTTATTCGGAGCTATATGACATACTACTGGATTTGCTTATCATGTCAGGGTTTTCATGGAAGATGATGGATTTGCCTGACACCTTACATATCACCACCCTTCGAACTTAATATTTGCACTGAATTTAGTCAATGATTGAATCGTTGTCTAAGTCAGTCAAAAATTTTCTAATTTATCTAAATTTTGTTGTGTATTGTTCAGCCACGTTATTCTGTTCTATGCTAGTTTGTATTACTAATTAATTTTTTTATATTCTTCCACATTATAATTAAAAATGGTAAGAAAAGAATATTTTTATGCTATTATTAATTTTTAATTATTTTCTTTCTTTATTTAAGTGTGAAGTTTGTTTATTAAGAAGTTTGTTATCGAAAGTGAGGAGTCTTTCACATCGATTTTCTTAGAAATATCGTTTTTATAAATGTAGTAATTAAGTATCTATTCCTAACACATTTTCTAAATATAATGTAGAAGTAAAATGTTTTTGTTTCTAGACACTCATTTCACCATTGTTACACTAACAAATAAGAATTATTTCCAAGAATTGCTTTGACAAAGAAATACACATAAACAAGTATTGAGATATTATCCTAATAAATGGTACAAATGTTTAAAAAAAGGGGAAACATCCAACAAGATAATTTTTTATTCTTTGTTTTTATAAGGAGAAAATAAGTAAAATATAGTTATTCTTTTATTTTTATGAGGAGAAAATAAGTGGCATATTGTTTCTTTATATACTGTCCATTTCAGAACTGATGAATTATCTTTATCGATAGTCTATTCTTTATTTAAGTCCATAGTCAATGACTGTTATTTTGTAGTTTATTAGCTGTCTGGTGTGCTTAACTTGTTTAGTTTTTTCACACGTTTCTTTTGCACAATTCCTACATCACATAATTTGATTTCACACGTTCACACAATCCTATGAACCTTTAAGCATGAGGTTGGCGAATGTTTTTGCACGAAGGTGATGGACTTGAGCGAGATGGATGTGGGCAAGCATTTGATATACAGGTTCTTTCGTCGTTCCTTGTTGATTTTGCCAGTGTGTGTTGCTGTTGTGGAGGTCCCATAATGGAATGGAGCTGTGAGTGCAGAATCTCGTGGTTTACTGGCTTTGTATGCGTGAAAGCCATCGTTATGTGTCGCTGAATGTGGTCGTTTTTCGTTGTAATACTTCGCAGACGACTAGTTTACAATAGGATAGGGATTTGGGAAGGTATGTCGTCTATTCTTCACCCACCTTCTTTCTTGGTCTCACTCTTGAGAATCTTCAACTTCTGTTCTTCCCGCTTTTTCTCTGCTTCTTACTTGCTTCTTGGTTCTTCTCTGGGCAGGATATGGATATATTTATTAATAACTAGTCGCTTTGAAGTTCTCCTCCTAGTAACAGTTTGATAAATTGTTTGGGCGCGTCATTATTACTTTGTGGAAGTTCATCTTCAGTTTCGTGCATCAGCATGCTGTTTAATAGCACTAGTGTGACTTTTACACATTTTTTTTGCCAGCGGTATCTTGACCAAGCGGTCTTCTCGTCGGGCCGTTTTTTGTTCGCTCTGCTGTGTCGGGGGCGCTCCAGGGTTTACAAGCGGCGAAAGTCGGGTGTCTGCTTGTCTGTCCCTGCACCCTTCTGATGTTCGGCGTCCCGTCGTTCGGCGTCCCGTCGCTACAGGGCTCAGGCACTCTTTGGTTCCGCTTGGCAGATGTACAGCAGCCCATTTCAGCTACAAGGGCCTTCTGTTGGTCTCGCTGTCCTCGTGTCTTGCTAATTATGTCCTTTTCTTTCTTGATACTTCTCACGTTGCAACTTGTGGGTCATTGCATCTCTTCCTTGCTGGAGTTTTTACTATGGTTCTTACAAAAAGTTTTACTTATAATCATCTAACATATATCTAGTACCTACTTGTTTTACACCTTCTTAAAAAGCTTTACAAATTTCGGCGCCCTTTCCATGTTACAATTCTAAGATATTTGGAGTCTTAATGTCTGCTCAAGAATCCTCGAATTCATTTTTTTATTTTTGTGTAGCGCCGTGGTGTATAGCATTTTAGTATTTCATGCTGTTAGACTATCTACACTTTATCCCTTCACCTTAATCTATGGTACTATTGATGTTATTACTGAAACTACTTTCTTTTTCCCACCTTCCTCTCTCTTCATTCTTCTTTCTCCTGACGATATTATCTGCAACATAATCTTGAAATATTTTGCTGATTATTTACGAGTAATAAAATTAATCTTCAAACTCGTACTGAAAGTGTTTAATACTGCCAGCCTTGGATAAAAATACCTCTGCTTTATCTTGTAAAATACCCTCTAATTCTCTTTTACTGTGTTCCGAAATACCTTGAACTTCTTGCAATTTTTCATCGATTTCTTTATGGACTTCTAACATGAGTTGAGGCGGTTCCTTCTTTTGTGCATACCATTCTAATTCTTCATCCTCTTTATCTCGCATCATTGTTAATTGTTTATAACTGGTATTTCTTCTAATTTTAGCTTTTGCTCTAAGATAAGTGTGACATTCCCGAATGTTACGCTACCTTTCCCCATATCTATTGTCGCTCGTCTCTCATTTATAAAATCTGCACCTACAATCAAATCTACAGTTAGTTTAGGTATAATCACGAAGTTGGCTACGATCTTTTGACCTTGGCACAAAAGAGTTAACCTTGTTTGCCTCGTAACTTCCGCAGCATTGTTTCTAATAGGACCTCTTACTTTAATCTGACGTGTTTTCAGAACTGGCAATTCCTCATTAGCATTACACTGCACGAATAAATTTTCTGAGATCGCAGTCAGTTCACGTCCGCTATCAATTACAATATTGACTGGGATATGCTTTACCATTGCCTTCACAGTTGGTTGAATTTGAAAGGGTTGGTTCTGTTCTTCTTCCTCTTGCATCAACGAATCCTCCACTGAATCATGCATGAGTCTTTTTAGGAATTTCCCTTGTGAATTCGAACTTTCTGTAGGATAAGCTTCGACTGCTACTTCTCTCTCTTTTATTTCCTCTTCTCTATTTTATCCTTCATTTACGCTTTCTTCAACATCCTCTACTTTTTCCTCATCCTCGTCTATCTTCTCCTTCTTCATCGCTACTTCCACATAATCGCATCTAAATGCACTAATTATCGCTTCATAACTTCCTTCATTATATACGTTGGGTTGTGTGCCCACTTGTAACTTATTTTCAACTTCTGTCGACTGCCCATTATCCTCATTGAATTCGCTTTCCCTGGTTTCCATCTCAAATAGCTCTGCAATACTCATTACTTCGTCTTTTCCTCCTACATTCGTTGTGCATGCCTCTGGTAATTCATCTTCCTCGTCAGTATTCTCCCAATTAATTTCGTCCCAACAAGATATTGTCATTTTCTTGTCTTCGTTTTCATCTCGTCGCTGCGGATTTGTTTCTTCCTTCTTCTCTTCTCGTGATAAGATTTTTACTTCTCTGTTCAAGGTGCTGCAATTTTCCTGGGTCGGTGCGTCATTCTCTTTGGCATGGGCACTTAGCTGTCAATTCGAACGTTTATCGGGGTTTGGTGGTGTTACCTCCACCTCTTCTATCTGTATTCGCTTTTCTTGTTCAGCTTGTTGATAGTGGTTTCTTTGCTGATAATTTGTCGGTCTATTGGTTCTCCAGTACCAGTTCCAGTTGTCGTTATTCCCTCTGTAATAGTTGTTGCCGTTCCTGGATAAATTATAGTTATTGCCATATTCTCTTCTAAATCTATAAACGGTTGCTCCATAAAGTTTCGGGAATGCAGCCGCATGAATTCTACTTCTTCTTCTAATATTTCGGCTGTATACCTTTCAGCCATCTTTTAGAGAGAGCCGTACGACTGACGCTAAAGCGCTCGCTCCATCCTTAAACTACTTTCATCAGATATGACGTGTGATCGGTGTACCAAAGTTCTTAGAACACTACTCGTCTGCGAAGGATGGTGACAGCTATTTGCATGTAAATATAAGTCCGTGTGGGTCGGTTTCCGATATACTGCATGACCCAAAGTGCCATCTTCTTAGCGCCGAACCAAGACATCCAAAAATTGAAAACATCCCTCCTTTTCCACTTCCATTGTAAACTGAATTTGTCCATGGATGGAATGCAGATGGTTTAAGAAGTCCTGCAATTTGTCCTCGCCATGGGGCCACACTACAAAGGTGTCATCAACGTACCTCCAAAAAACTGTAGGCTTCAAACTAGCAGACTCCAGGGCCTTCTCCTCGAAGTCCTCCATAAATAAATTGGCCACCAAGGGTGACAAAGGACTACCCATGGCAACAACGTCAGTCTGTTCAAAAAAGTCGTTATTAAATAAAAGGTATGTGGAGGTCATCACATGGTGAAACAAAGCTAAAATCTCCTTATCAAAACTTTTTCCAATGAGATCTAAAGATTCAGAGAGAGGTACCTTAGTAAATAGCGACACTACATCAAAGCTGACTAATAGATCAGAGGTGTTCAGTTTCAAAGATTTTAATTTGCCAATGAAAGTAGTTTAAAAGACGAACTTCTACATCTGAAGAGAGTTTTTGAGGACAACTGGTATTCTCCACAACAGATACGTAAGGCACTACAAATAAAACCTAAGGTGTCCGTAAGGAATGCAGAAGGTGACGAGGAAACATTTAAATCCATGGCTTTCCTGCCGTATGTGGGAAGCCTTTCATCCAAAATAGGACGGATCCTCACTAAACATAAAGTAAAAGTGATTTTTCGTCCCCCGGCGAAGACGGCTGCACTCCTGGGTTCCGTTAAAGATGACTTACTACTCCGCAAGCCTGGAGTTTACAAGATACCATGTGAATGTGGCCTTTCATATATCCGACAAACGAATCGTACAGTCCAAGAGAGGTGTACGGAACATCGCAGGTACACTCGGCTTTTACAACCCAGTAAATCGGCTGTGGCAGAGCATTGTATTGATTCTGGTCACTCTATGGTATATGAAAACGTCGAAATTCTGACTTCTGTTTCATCTTTCTGGGACTCCGTAGTAAAAGAGGCCATTGAAATCCGCTTGACAAAGAATTTAATTAATAGAGACAGCGGTTTCACATTAGATAAATCATGGAATCCGGCACTTTCAATATTGAACTTACAAAGACGTAACTACAGTTCAGCTCCCAGTAATACATCGACCTCCCAGCATGGATCGAATGCGCAGCCACAGACGTAACTCATGCATATGTTGTACGTCTTTGCCGCCGATCAACATCACTGGCGCCTTGTTTATCTGTGGCCGCATGCGCAGTGGCGCTGTTCGCGGGTTTAAAAGGATGGAGCGAGCGCTGGAGCGTCAGTCGTACGGCTCTCTCTAAAAGATGGCTGAAAGGTATACAGCCGAAATATTAGAAGAAGAAGCAGAATTCATGCGGCTGCATTCCCGAAACTTTATGGAGCAGTCTTTGCGCCGCAAAAACTTGAAGATTCACATCAAATACCTCTTCGGGGAGGAGGTAGTTTTATGTGTTCGACGATTGGACAAGCTCCGACATTTGAGAGCGAGATTATTGAGCTCTTTATGTTTTTTACCGAGGTGCCGTGACCATGGCATAATTCTGAAGTCTGCCAGGTTAGTACATTTTATAAAATCGACTTCCATGAATAAGATTTTAATTAAAGCTGGTTCTGCTATCGTTAAGGAGAGGATCCGATTTACACGAAGGAAGCTGGATCTTGTTTCTCAAGAACTCTATCGTCTGCACCTAAAGATGTCTGTGGAGTTACCCAGCAACTCTTGGAACTGGATACATGGTACAACATGGGCCAAATCAGACTGGGTTCGTGAGGTAGCGACATCAAGACAGACTGCAAAGTTCAGCCGACTTGAGCCATCTCCACAGCAAGAAAGTATCATTCGTCGCTCCGTCATTAATATGACGGGTAGAGATTTGGACGACGCTACGATGATGGTCTTAAGCAAAGGACTGAATTTTGCACCCACGCCAAAGGTTTTGCTTATGCCTGCACTCATCAGTGCCGTTGAAGAAGCTGCTCGACCACTCTCTACGGATTCTGCAGATGAAATAAGACGCGAAACTTGTCGCGCTGTTATGAAGGCTCGCCCAGAAAGAAGCAAAATATCTGTGGCAGAGAGGACTGCACTACGTATGCTCCGCCAAGATACCGAAACGGTGGTTCTCCCTGCTGATAAAGGTAATGCCACTGTTTTAATGTCACGTGACGACTATCATGATAAGATATACAGCTTACTGAATGATAGTATGTACCTGAAGTCCAGTAAGGACCCCACCAACAAGGTGGTAAGGAAGACATATGAAGACTGAAACCAAGTGGTGCAATGCCTCCAAGGCTTTATGGACTCCCAAAGATCCATAAGAAAGACGTTCCTCTGCGTCCTATCGTGAGCAATATTGGTTCTCCCAACTATGATTGCGCCAAGCACCTGGCGTCACTATTGAGGCCGCTTGTGGAAAAATGTGATCATCATATAAGGAACTCTGCAGATTTCATTGGCAAATTAAAATCTTTAAAACTGAACACCTTTGATCTATTAGTCAGCTTTGATGTAGTGTCGCTATTTACTAAGGTACCTCTCTCTGAATCTTTAGATCTCATTGGAAAGAGTTTTGATAAGGAAATTTTAGCTTTGTTTCACCATGTGATGACCTCCACATACTTTTTATTTAATAACGACTTTTTTGAACAGACTGACGGTGTTGCCATGGGTAGTCCTTTGTCACCCTTGGTGGCCAATTTATTTATGGAGGACTTCGAGGAGAAGGCCCTGGAGTCTGCTATTTTGAAGCGTACAGTTTTTTGGAGGTACGTTGATGACACCTTTGTAGTGTGGCCCCATGGCGAGGACAAATTGCAGGACTTCTTAAACCATCTGCATTCCATCCATGGACAAATTCAGTTTACAATGGAAGTGGAAAAGGAGGGATGTTTTCCATTTTTGGATGTCTTGGTTCGGCGCAAAGAAGATGGCACTTTGGGTCACGGAGTAAATCGGAAACCGACCTATACGGACTTATATTTACATGCAAATAGCTGTCACCATCCTTCGCAGACGAGTAGTGTTCTAAGAACTTTGGTACATCGAGCACACGTCATATCTGATGAAATTAGTTTAAAAGACGAACTTCTACATCTGAAGAGAGCTCTATGTTTTCGCCCAAGTGTTGGTTCGCAACCGATTGCATAGACCTTTGCTGTGACACGTTTCTGCTCGCATTCCTTTTACTCTGAGGTGAGGGAGCTCTGATTACTTGTACTATGGGTTCTAGGTATTCAAGACTCATGTTAGAATCCTCATCGACTGTCTTTCTACTTTCCTGCTCCTCTGTCGTACACTGACATACGTTTTCTACGCCTTGACGTACATTATCCTCGTAATGGTGCGTTATATGTCCTATTTATCGCGATACTGCATCGCCTGTTGTACTATCCTCTATTCTCTATCCATTTTCATGCTGGGTCTCTACCTCAATTCGGTCAAGGTCTCGATCTGCCATTGCTAATCTTTCCGAATCCCTTATTTTCTGTTTTAAAAGCAATGCACGTGCCCTACTTCACGTCAACATGCGCTCGTACGATCTCACACGTTTCATGAACTTTTTGTTCACACGACTTGACACTCAATTCACTTACTTGTTGGGTCAGAACCAACTTGTCAACGATGTATACGCCACCTGTGCGCTTGCATTGGAGAGAAAACGTAATTCTAACAATATTAAAATTCATAACTTAATTATGCTATTGTCTCTGCCAGAATTCTTACTTTTTCTTGAATACTTTTACTATCTATCGCTGCAGCTACTGTTTTCGAGTATGTATAACTTTAAGAAAAAAATTTTTTACTACTAAAATTTTTCAGCATGTATTTTTCTGACCTAGTTAGGCATGTGTTCGACCTTCAATCATGGTATTTTACCATCCTGGCAGGGCCGCCATTTTCTAAACATTCATGGTGGTGTCTGTTTGTACTATATCGTGTCTCCCTACCACTTTCGCGCAACGACGCTCTGAGCGTGTTTTTTAGGGAATTAACTAGTTTGAACCTGGGACCTGTTGCTGGTAAGGAGACGCCAGACCACACATGACATGTAGAATTCAGAAGAGTTCAGTGAGACTAGCGATGATATAACCAAATACTTAATGATCTCAGCGTCAACTCCACTGCACTCCCTGTAAAAGAATCTTAATACTAACTAAATTTAGTGGAAGGGGTTCAAGGCTTTCCTATTTTTAGTTAGCTGGTAAAATAACGTCGAAAAAGCAGTTACATTTACCAATGGAAATTTTATTCTACTCACGAAACATCGTTTATAAATTGCACTATTGATAAAAGGAAGTCTTTTAATACAGGATGGTAAAAACCGACTGCGTTCAACAAAAATGTGAACGAATATTCCCTGAATGGGTTTCCAAGTTCTACAATGGACCGAAAGATGACCTATGCCATGTCACATCTATAATCTAGGTTTAAATTAAGTTTCACAAAAGAGAAAACTATCAAAATGGTCTACAGTAACCCTCAATTATCTTAATAACTTATCTAACTTGTCGTAAATTACAGTGGCTGATGTGGCTTCTCAATAACTATATAACAGAGAAATCACCGCGTTTCAGATTTTTACTTCAAGTGGCAAATGTGAACACCATGAGCTTTAATTTACGATCGACACTAGTATTATGCAAAAAGGGGGTGTAACAAATAAGACTTCTGCAGTTCTGAATGAAGCTTTATGCGCTCAAAAATGCGGCATCGCGTGCGTTCATTACCTTGTCGGTGTTCAGGCAGCGTCAGGGCAGCGGCGGGCAGCACAGTTCTGCTCACCTCGCCATCTAGGAAGCAACTCTCTACTAACTTATCCTTACTACAATTTACCGAAGTTGGTTTAAAAAAACTATCTGGCTGTGTTTTCATCTGACAAATCAGGGTCTCAATGTTAACCTAAAGCTCCGCCTACAAAAATTCTGTCTATCCAATGAGAAACGTTATACTTTTCGTGGTGGGGCAATGTTTTTAAAGTTTGCAACGTAACAGAGACGCTAAAAAGTCTCACGCTAAAACCTGCAGCTGGTGTGGTCCTTTTAGCGTTATCGTAAGATCTATACTGTTCTTCTGGAGGGCTCTGTCTTTTAACATGGGCTGGGGGGTGGTCCTAATGTAACAGACACGCGAAAACGTCTCACGCTAAAACTTGCGGGTGGTAGTGGCCCTTTTTGTGTTATCGTAAGATCTATACTGTTTTTCTGGAGGGCTCTAGCTTTTAACATGAGCTGGGGGGTGGTCCTTGACGTAACAGACACGCGAAAAAGTCTCACGCTAAAATGTGCGGGTGGTAGTCTTAGAGGTAGGTGGTGACGTGGGTGTCCAGTCCGTCCCTTATCGTAGGGCCTTCTAGCTTAACATGGTTCTGCTCTTGGCTTCTGTTCTCGTTTCTCCCCTCGGAACTGTGTCGGTCTGACGGTGGGAAGATACAACATGCATTTAGTTATTCTTGCGTTAGTCTGTGGTATTCCATTTGCTCACTCGTTACTCGTATTACTTTGGTAAATTTAATGTCACAATTTATTCGGAGCTATGTGACATACTACTGGATTTGCTTATCATGTCAGGGTTTTCTTGGAAGGTGTTATATTTGCCTGACACCTTACAGGGTGAAGAGACCAAACAGCGAGGTCATCGGTCTCATCTACATCCACATCCGGTTAGGGAAGGATGGGAAAGGAAGTCGGCCGTGCCCTTTCAAAGAACCACACTGGCATTTGCCTGGAGCGATTTACGGAAATCACGGAAAACCTAAATCAAGATGGCCGGACGCGGGATTGAACCATCGTCCTCCCGAATGCGAGTCCAGCGTGCTAACCACTGCGCCACCTCGCTCGGTGACAATAAATGGCTGTGGAATATTTTGTGTATAGACAAAGCCCATTTCCATCTCCGAGGGCATGTCAATACTCATAATTGGAGAATATGGGCAACCGGAAGAGGATAATCAATGTCCGTGGAACATTTTGTGGGCAGACGAAGCCCATTTCCATCTCCAAAGGCATGTCAACACGCAGAACTGCAGAATATGGGCAACGCAAAATCAGCACGCACACCAACCTGTACCAACTCATTCTGCAAAGGTGGCTGTGTGGTGCGGTTTGACGGCACAATTTATCGCAGGAGCGCATTTCTTTGGGAAGAGATGACTCCTGCCTGTCCTGTTACCTATACCGTCACTGGTAAAGCCTGTGAGAGTTTTGCGCACCAACATCACTCCAACCCTTCAACAGCTTGAACGTGTGGATAGGACCATTTTTATACAAGATGACGCCTCTCTGCACATTGCACATCAAGTGAAGTGGCTGCTGCAGAGGTATTTCGGAAATGCAAGAAGTATCAGCTGTCATTTCCGTACTGCGTGGTCTTCAGATCACCTGATATTAATCGGGCTGATTTCTGGCTGTGGGGTTATCTGAAAGATGTTGTTTTCTGTGCCCCAATTACGAACGTAGCTGAACTGAAGGCGTCCATTGCGCAATGCATTCTGAACGTGATCCCGGTTCTCTGATCCGTTGTGGAAAGTATTTTTCTCGATTTCCAACTTGCGGCAGAAAACGGTGGAAAGAACCAATCTCACGAAAATTATAAACCGATGTCATTTTACTTTTTATGCGGTTTTTGGCCCCAGGACAATCAAAAACCTATGTCATTTTGCTTTATAGGTGGTTTCCTGCCGCAAGACAGCTGAAAACCGATTCCTGCCATACGATGTGGTACGACCTTGCCGTGGTGGATGGTCGTACCTAACTAACAGTGCCACAGCTGTTGACTGCCGAACTTGAGCAGACATGCACATTCAACGGTACGGATAGTGTAATATGCAACTCAAACCATAGACGTCGTTCAAAAATGTGTGTGCTGAGGTCATCTGTCCCTAGACTTACACCCTACTTATACTAACGTATGGTATGAATAACACACACACACGCATGCCCGAGGGACGACACGAACTTCCGGCGGGAGGGTCCACGTAAACCGTGCATGGTGCCTCAAACCACGCGGCAATTGCGCGCGGCTTAGAGCCGTCGTATTGCGATTCATTGGTCGTTTGCATCCGACACCATTTACGTTGAGACGCTTACAGAGTCACCTACTGGTTAAATTTTCTGCTCCATGACGTTTCCCTCTGCGGCAATAATATGCTGTTCAAGTCTGACGTCATTCTGAGCACTCGTTCTCTACCTACAGCGTTTTGAAACCGGAACCTGTAATTATGATCACTCTGTATGATTTTCAATCTCCATTTTATTTCAGAAAATTCTCCCTTTGGATGTCTAGATCCCTGAATATCATGACACGAAAGTCTGACGATTGCGCAAACTAAATATCTAGGATTATACTACAGCCCTGTGTATAGCTACTGGGAACATAAGCTTAGACTAATTAAAACATTTACAGAGAATTTTAAGCTGTAAATGTTACAGCACTCGACTAAGAAACAGAACGGGAAGAAACCCTAACATAAGATACAGTGGGAATTACTTCCTATCATACACTTCACAGTCGTTTTCAGAGTAAGGATGTAAACGTAGACGTAGGTACGGTAAAAATACTTTTTTTTGTAGATTTAGACATCTCATGTCATCTGTTAGTAAGTGCTAAAATCTCTAGTAAATGGCATATCTCGCCTTCCGTACACAGTTATATATATATATATATCAGACCACTCTTTTCGAGTTGGTAAGACTTGTCAATGCCAAATACAGTATTAGTTGAAAACAGTCTTGGTTGCAATTTTAGTTGTTTTATTTTTGAACGACGCGTTTTGCATTATTTAGGCATCTTCAGGTTATCTTTTCTATATGAACGCATAATGCATTATGATTACCACTTGAGCCCCCATCTTAATGTTACTCGCTCCTGTGAACGGGAATGCGCTATGCAGATCTTGGTGCCTCTCGCGTGCATCTAGAAAAGTTAACCTGAATATGCCTAAATAAGGCGAAACGCGTCGTTGAGAAATAAAAAAAAAAATTGCAACCACGACTGTTTTTAACTAATACTGTTAAGGACTGGTTTGCTGTATGCCACACACGGATTGGAAGAATTTCAATACCTAATACAGTTACCCTACGTCTAAAGAGACGATTTGTTGCTCGAATAAGAAGTCGTTTCAAATTATTTATTTTCAATCGTGTAATACAAAAACGAACATATTATAATTTTTTGTTACAACATAATTTTAGACCCTTATTATATGAAACCATTAACATCCAAATTAGTATGTTGAAAAGTCAGATGGCACGAAGTTTGCCATCCTGCAAATACAAAACCCTGATAAATTCTCCGTGTTTGGAAGATTTACTTACATCGGCAATGTCTTTAGTGTGGTAGAGAAAAAAATAAGACTCGTAAGTCATATTTATAAGTTGTCAGTTACAGAATGACGCTTGCTGAAGTATTCCTTAGCGTAAAAATGACGGGAGAAGAACCAACGGACTATAAACCCAAAGTTAATAAAGAATAAACATAGTGATGACGCCTCCAAAGCAAGACCCACTGCTGCACTGGAACTACGAGATGTGCAGTCCTTGATATATTTCATCCTGCCACAGTATTATTCATTTATGCTTGTCCGAAAGCATCAGACTGTGCTGACCACATTTAATGTTGATATATCATTTGTGCTTTGAAAACTTCCCAAATTCTTGAAGACTATACTTAGAAATTATCTATGTTTCACACTCTTTTTCTTTCTCCTAAAAATATAGTTTCTAATAAAAAACTAAAACGAGAAAAATAAATATTTCTCAATTTCTCAATTTTTCTGTATGAAGCAATATACGGAGGACGTACAGAGCTAAAAACAACGTATGATAATATAATATTTTTTTAACAAAACGTAATTACTAATAAAAGCCGATTTTTGTAACATTAACCTCCCTTGGGATAACTCTTTGCGGCACTACTCATTCCCGTATTTTGTGGCGTAGAACTATGTGGTATCAGTTTCATTTAGATTGCGTGCAGCCTTATTGCTGTTGTCTTTCAGCAGGTCGGTGTGGCCGAGCGGTTCTAGGCGCCACAGTACGGACCCGCGCGACCGCTACGGTCGCAGGTTCGAATCCTGCCTCGGGCATGGATGTGTGTGATGTCCTTAGGTTAGTTAGGTTTAAGTAATTCTAGGGGACTGATGATCTCAGGTGTTAAGTCCCATAGTGCTCAGAGCCATTGTTTGTTGTTGTCTTTAACCAAAACCTTCCACATCAACACAAAATAATAACAAAATTATTACACTGTAGGGACTGATCGAGATTAGAGCACCTAGCATTAACAGTAGCGTAGTCAGTAGCTGTCGTCAAACTGCTTCTAAAATAGTGTTCTCGTCATTTCTCAGTCCCGTTAGCCAAAGGAGAAGTTTGGAGGTTTTCGACAGATCGGTTAAGACATAAGTTTAAAACGGTTTAGCTTCAAAATGTCTGTGTGGAAACGGGAGTGGGATGCCACGGAAACACGGAACCGCGAACTTATTAACAACCCAACTGTTAAAGTTCCAGGTTTCATCAATCGAGAGACGAGTGTGTATAGTTTAACACATACCGGACTGAAGAAGGTATGTGCAAATACAATAAGCACAAGTGGGGCTTTTGCACTGACAATACCTGTGACTATGGTGACATTCACACAATGAGCCACATTGTACATGCGTGTCGCAACAGAAGATTCCTCGTTGACGTCAAGAGGCTACACGAAGCATGCAACAAGGCGCTCTAGTTGATTAGATCTTTCGACATTCGTGTGCAGTCTTGGCCATTTGGTATTTATATATTTCAAATAGTTTCACATATGTTTTTTATTTAAACGTGTATTGGAATTGTTGTAACTGATGCATACGATAATGATAATAGCACATTAGGGACAATTGAACAGAAACCAAAGTAACATCGAGAGCGACTGGCGGAAACGTAATAGCACCTCTAATATTCACGATACATATGTAAAATCTGATATTAGGTCAACAGCGCTAACAGATTATTCGCTGCGATGTGGTATCAACTAAAAGCAGTCATTTCAGGACCATTAACAAATGCGAAAAAATCTTGAACGTTGTTTCTACCTGCTGTAATGAATCTAATTCTCTTTAAATGTGGATAAATGTATGATGTTTTCTGTTAGTAAAACGTTAATCGACCTAATAGCATATCTGTGAATGCACACCGTATGCCTCTATCTTGGTTAACATGCCACAAAGTGATACAGCATATCGAATGCCTTTCAGATATATAGAAAGAGTGCATCTAGTAATTTTAGGATCATGGAACAGAGAACATAGCAAACTGTTCCACTCGACCCAAATGTGAGAATTGTAAAATAGATAAATGCAGAGTCTCGTATTTTCTCAGGATACTTTACATCGCCATAGGCCTACTGAATAAGTCACGTGAAATAGCGTATGCCGCTACTTAACATGAAAACCGCCACGAATTCCTCACTGTGCCATCTCTTCATTCCACGACAGCACTTGCCACCTACGGCCTAAATTATTTGCAGGATGTACTCCAATCTCTGTCTTCCACTACAATTTTCGTCCTCCACACCTCTCTCTAGTTCCATGTAAGTTATTCCGTGATGTCTTAACGGACGTCCTGTCATTCTGTCCTTTTTTGTCAGTGTTTTCCAATATTCCTTTTCACTCTGATTCTCCGCAAAACCTCCACATTCTTTAACTTATTAGTCTACCTAACTTGCAACGTTCCTTTGTAGCACCATATCTCAAATGATTCGATTGTCTCCTGTTCCAGTTTTCCCACAGTGCATGTTTCACTACCATACAGTGCTGTACTCCAAACGTACCTTCCCAGGTATTTCTTCCTAAAATTGAGGCCTATATTTGATACTAGTAGACTTACCTTGGCCAGGAATATCCTTCTTTCCAGTGCTAGTCTGCTATTGATATTCTACTTGCTCCGTCAGTTATTGGTTATTTTGCTGCCGTGGTAGTAGAACTCCATAACTTCATTTACTTCGTGACCATCAATCCTGATGTTAAGTTTCTCGCCGGACGATGTGGCCGAGTGGTTCTAGGCGCTACAGTCTGGAACCGCGCGACCGCTACGATCGCAGGAACGAATCCTGCATCGGTCATGGATGTGTGTGATGTCCTTAGGTTAGTTCGGTTTAAGTAGTTCTAAGTTCTAGGGGACTGATGACATCAGATGTTAAGTCCCACAGTGCTCAGAGCCATTTGAACCATTTACGTTTCTCACTGTTCTCATGTCTGCAACTTCTCATTACTTTCGTCTTTCTTCGATTTACTCTCAATCCGTATTCTGTACTCATTAGAGTGTTCATTCCATACAGCAGGTCATGTATTTCTTCTTCACTTTCACTCAGGATAGCGATGTCACCAGTGAATCGAATCACTGATATCCTTTCAACTTGAATTTTAATTCCACTCCTGAACCTTTATTTTATTTCCATCTTTGCTTCTTCGATGCACAGATTGAACAGTAGGAGGAAAGGCTACATCCCTGTTTTACACCCTTTATAATCCGAGCGCTTCGTTCTTGGTCGTCCACTTTTATTATTTCGTCCTGGCTCTTGTACATATTGTATATTACCCATCTCTCCCTATAGCTTATCCCTATTTTTCTCAGATTTTCGAACATCTTACACTATTTTACATTGTCGAAATCCTTTTCCATGTCGACAGATCCTGTGAACGTGTCTTGCTTCCATTATCAACCGCAATGCCAGAATTGCCTCTCTGGTGCCTTTACCTTTCCTAAAGGCAAACTGGTCGCCATCTAAAACACCTACAATCGTCTTTTCCATTTCTCTGTATATTGTTTTTGTCAGCAACTTGGATGCGCTAGCTGTTAGCAGTAAATCTCACACTTTTCAGCTATTGCAGTATTCGGATTTGTGTGGATGATAGCTTTCCGAAAGTCAGATGGTATACCGCAAGACTCATATATTCTACACACTAACGTGAATAGACGTTTTGTTGCCACTCCCGCCCTCCACCCCCCCCCCCCCCCCACCCCTTGATTAGAGAAATTCTGATTGGAAAGTATCTAATCATTCCACCTTATTTAATCTTAAGTCTTCCAAAGTTCTTTTAAATTCTGATTCTAATATTGGATCCCCTATCTCTTCTAAATAGACTTGTTTCTTCTTCTGTCACATCACACAAATCTTCGTCCTCATAGAGGCTATCACTGTTCTCTTCCTATTTATCCACTACCCTTCTTTGAAATGAACAGTGGAATTCCCGTTGCACTCGTAATGTTGCCACCGCTTTCCTATAGACTGAGTCAGTCCTTCCGACAATCTTGTCTCCTTCGATTTCTTTGTATTCTTCATGGAGCCATTTCGTCATAACTTCCCTGATCTTACTATTTATTTCATTCCTCAGTGACTTGTATTTCTGTATTCCTGAATTTAACTGAACATTTTTGGTCTTACTCTTTCATCGATCAACTGAAATATTTCTTCTGTTACCCAAGGTATCCTCGCAGTTACCTTCCAGGTACCTACGTTTTTCTTTCCAACTTGCCCTTTTTAGAGATGTCCACTCCACATCAACAGAACTGCCTACTGAGATGTTACAGCACTATCTGTACTCTGAGAGAACTTGAGGCGTGTCTCTTCATTCCTTAGTACTCCCACTTCTTTGCACAATGGTTTTTCCTGGCTAGTCTCTTAAAGATGAGCCTTATCTTCATCTTTACTAAATTGTGATCTGTGTCTGTATTTGATCCTGAGTATGCCTTCCTGTCCAGTATCTGATTTCGGATTCTATGACCATGATGTAATCTTCTCGCATCTCGAGTCCTTTTCCATGTATACCTCATTCCCTTGTAATTGTTGAACAAAGTATTCGCTATTACCTGAAATTTATTACAGAACTCAATTAGTCTTTCTTCCCTCTCATTCCAAATACCAAGCCCATATTCTCCAGTAGCTCCTTCCTCTACTTCTTCCCCTATGACCGCATTCCAGTCCCCCATGAATACTAGATTTTCATATCCCTTTAGGTACTGCGTTTCCTGTTCGATATCCTCATAGACTTTCTGTATCTCTTCAGCTGCGGCTTATGACGTCGACATATGTACCTAAGCTATCGTTCTCGGTGTTGGTTTGTGGTCGCTTCTGATGAGATCAAACCTATCACTGAACTATTCACAGTAATTCACGAATTCTACTCCAGTTATAGCGTTTTCAGCTGCTGTTGGTATTTCCCTATACTTATCTGGCCTGAAATCCTTGTCTTATTTCCATTTCTCATCACTAACCCCCATTATATCTAGATTGAGCCTTAGCATTTCCCTTTTCAGATTTTCAAGTTTCTCTGCCATGTTAAAACTTCTGACATTCTACGCCACCACTCGTAGAACATTGTTGTTTAGTTGGTTGTTCAATTTTTTTTTTTTTGGGCACCTCCTCTTTCGCTGTCTCCTCCCGGAGATCCGAATTATTATTCCAGAATCTTTTACCAACTAGATGACCATCATGACTCTTTTCCAGCCTCGTGACACATGTCCTGTGGATGCACATTATGTGCCTTTAATGTCGTGGTGTCCATTTCCTTCCGCATCCTCGTGCCGTTGATCATTACTCATTCTTGCAGCGCTGTGTAGGCGCGAGGTTTGAGGAGACTTGAAACGGTTCGCGCGGCTCCCCCCATCGGAGGTTCGAGTCCTCCCTTGGACATGGCTGTTTGTGTTGTCCTTAGCGTAAGTTAGTTTAAGCTAGATTAAGTAGTGTGTAGGCCTGGTCCGATAGGAACTTACCAAAAATTTCCAATTACTGATTCTTCCGTCTTTAGGGGCAGTTTGCCACTTCAAGGGCAAGAGAGTGCACCGAATTCCTGTCCGCTCCTCTGCCCTCTTTGACAAGGTCGTTGTCGAATGAGAATGCCTTGTTATACCGGAAGCCTTCTCCGGCTAATGCTGTAAGACGTTGTGGTCTCCTGACCTTCTTCGCTTACATATTCGGCCCTCACAATCATATTCCACACATCAAGTCACTTCATTCGAACCCAAACTCGGTAAGATAAAGTCCATGTTGTATGAATTCATGTAAACGATATGCAAATAACAAAAAAGCGCACCGTTGTTGAAATACTCGAGGCTGGCGTACACACATACATTCCAGACACAACAGTCACAGGAGCCTTTAGTACGAGAGAGACAGACCGCACGCCATGGGGCCGGTCCCTTTAGAGGATGACCCAGCCTATCTATGTCGGCCAATGACCGCCCATAGAGGAGAGAGCGGTTGCCTGAGTGAAATGAGGAACGACCCACTACGTTGTGTGGGAGCGTCCAGCCTATGCATTCTTTACACATAGCATGCAGTTTCAGAGATTTTCACAGGGAGACAGCAATCGCCAATGCTACGGATTTCCGGATTGGTCGCCTTAAACAAAACGTCATTCTCCAGTTTTAGAAGAGGAATGCTGATTGGCAGACGATATTTCTGATGCCTTGAGCTGAAGGAGTAATGGAAGAGACCGAAAGATATACCCCTTCACGTCTGGTGTGAAGAGGGGCCGTTCCATTGTGGATCTAGGAGCGAGAACATGTAACGAGAGTGTGCGCACTCATATGTGCACTCAAAGAGCAAGGAACAAGTCTCTCCTTAGTACTTCACTGGGAGAGCATCTCTATCGAGAGCGAGTCGAAGTGCGAGTCTATATTGAGTCCTTGCGATTAAGCGTTGTTCACTGTGTTGGCCGACACACTTATTGTGTGGTGTGAATGGACAGCGTTATAGTTAAACGACTGCGAGCGAATTTTTGACTGGCATCGTGGTCGACTGGTTATCTGACAGGTGTACCACGCCAGTAGTTAGATGAGGGGCGTATAGGAGTCCTTGACTTCATCAAGGCGTAGGGAGAGTTTGATTGGTGAAGGTCAATCCAGACAGAAGAAGAGTTATCTTATTTGTCAGCAGCGAGCGGCACAGACAGCAGTCATCGCACCTTACGGTATTGTGCGCTACAGCTCTTGCGAGCCCCATATTTCCTCCACAACAGTACATAAATGGCTCTGAGCACCATGGGACTTAACATCTGTGGTCATCAGTCCCATAGAACTTAGACACAACAGTACACTTCACTGCATTTCACATGCAACAGCTTCGTCCGTACCTAGTAATATTCTAACGAATAATTATTCAAGTTGAGTAGGCGCGGCTCTCAGCCATTCTGCCAAGTCAATAACAATCTTAAACTTCGTATAGAAATTTCATTAGCGAATCCTATCCTTGAGAGGTAACTTTACATTCCGAAAATAACCAGGATATAACGTGTTAAGTTCACAACTAAAAGTGCCATTGTGACTTCTCAGAATTTTAGCAAAATAAATAGTAATTTTTGTTGTTGTTGTTGTGGTTTTCAGTCCTGAGACTGGTTTGATGCAGCTCTCCATGCTACTCTATACTGTGCAAGGTTCTTCATCTCCCAGTACCTACTGCAACCTACGTCTTTCTGAATCTGCTTACTGTATTCATCTCTTGGTCTCCCTCTACGATTTTTACCCTCCACGGTGCCCTCCAATACTAAATTGGTGATTCCTTGACGCTTCAGAACATGTCTTACCAACCGATCCCTTCTTCTGGTCAAGTTGTGCCACAAACTTCTCTTCTCCCCAATCCTATTCAATACTTCCTCATTAGTTATGTGATCTACCCATTTAATCTTCAGCATTCTTCTGTAGCACCACATTTCGAAAGCTTCTATTCTCTTCTTGTTCAAACTATTTATCGTCCATGTTTCACTTCCATACATGGCTACACTCCATACAAATACTTTCAGAAATGACTTCCTGACACTTAAATCTATACTCGATGTTAACAAATTTCTCTTTTTCAGAAACGCTTTCCTTGCCATTGCCAATCTACATTTTATATCCTTTCTACTTCGACCATCATCAGTTATTTTGCTCCCCAAATAGCAAAACTCCTTTACTACTTTAAGTGTCTCATTTCCTAATCTAATACCCTCAACATCACCCGACTTAATTCGACTACATTCCATTATCCTCGTTTAACTTTTGTTGATGTTCATCTTATATCCTCCTTTCAAAACACTACCCATTCCGTTCAACTGCTCTTCCAAGTCCTTTGCTGTCTCTGACAGAATTACCATGTCATCGGCGAACCTCAAAATTTTTATTTCTTCTCCATGGATTTTAATACCTACTCCAGATTTTTCTTTTGTTTCCTTTACTACTTGCTCAATATACAGATTGAATAACATCGGGGAGAGACTACAACCCTGTCTCACTCCCTTCCCAACCACTGCTTCCATTTCATGACCCTCGAGTTTTATAACTGCCATCTGCTTTCTGTACAAATTGTAAATAGCCTTTCGCTCCCTGTATTTTACCCCTGCCACTTTCAGAATTTGAAGGAGAGTATTCCAGTCAACATTGTCAAAAGCTTTCTCTAAGTCTACAAATGCTAGAAACGTAGGTTTACCTTTCCTTAATCTTTCTTCTAAGATAAGTCGTAGGGTCAGTATTGCCTCACGTGTTCCAATATTTCTACGGAATCCAAACTGATCTTCCCCGAGGTCGGCTTCTACTAGTTTTTCCATTCGTCTGTAAAGAATTCGTGTTAGTATTTTGCAGCTGTGACTTATTAAACTGATAGTTCGGTAATTTTCACATCTGTCAACACCTGCTTTCTTTGGGATTGGAATTATTATATTCTTCTTGAAGTCTGAGGGTATTTCGCCTGTCTCATACATCTTGCTCACCAGACGGTAGAGTTTTGTAAGGCCTGGCTCTCCCGAGGCCGTGAGTTGTTCCAATGGAATGTTGTCTACTCCCGGGACCTTGTTTCGACTCAGGTCTTTCAGTGTTCTGTCAAACTCTAAACGCAGTATCGTATCTCCCATTTCATCTTCATCTACGTCCTCTTCCAATTCCATAATATTGTCCTCAAGTACATCGCCCTTGTATAGACCCTCTATATACTGCTTCCACCTTTCTGCTTTATTTTCTTTGCTTATAACTGGGTTTCCATCTGAGGTTTTGATGTTCATTCAAGTGGTTCTCTTATCTCCAAAGGTCTCTTTAATTTTCCTGTAGGCAGTATCTATCTTACCCCTAGTGAGATAAGCCTCTACATCCTTACATTTGTCCTCTTGCCATCCCTGCTTAGCCATTTTGCATTTCCTGTCGATCTCATTTTTGAGACGTCTGTATTTCTTTTTGCCTGTTTCATTTACTGCATTTTTATATTTTCTCCTTTCATCAATTAAATTCAATATTTCTTCTGTCACCCAAGGATTTCTACTAGCCCTCGTCTTTTTACCTACTTGATCCTCTGGTGCCTTCACTACTTCATCCCTCAAAGCTACCCATTCTTCTTCTACTGTATTTCTTTCCCCCATTCCTGTCAATTGCTCCCTTATGCTCTTCCTGAAACACTGTACAACCTCTGGTTCTTTCAGTTTATCCAGGTCCCATCTCCTTAACTTCCCACCTTTTTGCAGTTTCTTCAGTTTTAATCTACAGGTCATAACCAATAGATTGTGGTCAGAGTCCACATCTGCCCCTGGAAATGTTTTACAATTTAAAACCTGGTTCCTAAATCTCTGTCTTACCATTATATAATCTATTTGATACCTTTTAGTATCTCCAGGGTTCTTCCATGTATACAGCCTTCTTTTATGATAGTTTCATGTTTTTCTTACACTAACTAGCACTAATCCAGTACCCAAGTATCCCACTAGCTACGTAAGAAATTTTGTGAGTTTTTGTGTCATTTCCTTACAGCGGACGACTGCAGAAGATATTTATTGCTGAACGTTTTTGAGGCATTTCTCTTTACAACGTTAGGAGCGTCTGTCTGACTTGTGTAGTAGTGTGGGGATGGAAATTGCATCTTGCAGGAGCCACAGGGTAAAGGGTACATCTCAGATTAATCAGTTGCGCAGAATAACAGAATAAAAACCGCCGCGCTCACAATGCTGATTATTATTTTTCAAAATTCGGGCCCGAGGTCGCTTTCATTAGTAATCTACCGTTTTTTTTTAAAATTTATTTTACCTCTTGACTCTAGGCCACTTATTGGGTGCAAAGCGCGGGAAAGTGAGGACAAAGCGCGGGAAAGTGAGGAACACTACAAAATAACTGTAACGCGCAGCCTCACGACGAGTGACTCTGCGTCCCTGCAGTGTGAGGGAGTGACAAAACACGCCATCTCACCTGCTTCGTGGCTGCCCGGCAGGATGATGGTGTCGTCCCGGAACCAGGAGGAGACGGAGACATCGTCCCGCACGAAGGGCGGGATGACGCAGCGCAGCACCGCCGTGTTGCCCAGCAGCGCATGCGCGCGGTACACCTGCACCTCGTAATCCTGACGCACCACTGCAACAGAGGATGGAAGTCCGCGTCACGGCCGAAACGCCAAGTAAAAAAAAAAAAAAAAAAAAAAAAAAAAAAAAAAAAAAAAAAACACCTGGATCTGCATATCACCACAGTGCGTTTTCCCGAGTTGGGACATTTGTACTGCGTAGTACTACTATGTTGACGATGATGGTGAGTTGTGTCTGCCAAAATAGGGTTGGTTGATTAGTTTGGAGGAAGGAACCAAACAGTGAGGTCATCGCTCCCGACGGATTAGGGAGGACTACATCTACATACATACTCCACAATCCACCGTACAGTGCGTGGCGGAGGGTACCTCGTACCACAACTAGCATCTTCTCTCCCTGTTCCACTCCCCAACAGAAAGAGGGAAAAATGGCTGCCTACATGCCTCTGTACGAGCCCTAATCTCTCTCATCTTATCTTTGTGGTCTTTCCGCGAAATATAAGTTGCCGGCAGTAAAACTGTACTGCAGTCAGCCTCAAATGCTGGTTCTCTAATCTTCCTCAGTAGCGATTCACAAAAAGAACCCTCCTTTCCTCCAGAGACTCCTACGTGAGTTCCTGAAGCATTTCCGTAACACTCGCGTGATGCTCAAACCTACCAGTAACAAATCTAGCAGCCCGCTGTAACATTACAGGACATATTGGGATATATTGAAGTATTCGATACTGTAGTCTTTTAGGGGATGTCGATACAGATATGCAAAATGTAAAGGGAAACTTTGGTGATGTTTAAATATTGTACTGTGTCAATATTAGGACATTTTGCACAGAAAGAACAAAAATAGAATTAATGTAAATATATATTAGTGTTAGTAACCTATTTTCATTCAATTTTGTAATTATATTTCATTTTGTAAAAGAAAGACTCACTGTTTGCTGTAGCTCTGATTAATTGTATAAATTATGTTTTGTGCTAAATTATTTCGTATAAATGGACAAGATACTTTTAAAAACTCACCAGCTAAAGAGAAAGTCTGTAAATGAACGTTTATGCACACTTCTGGAACTTTCTATGGAGAAATTCTATATTATGATCGCAAAAATACGAAAACTTGTGAAAACTGTTTCATAACCTAATTTCGAAAGACGATTTGTATCAAGAAATATTGCTAAAAAGATTTATTTACGTTTTGAAACACGATTTAAATCATTTTACATATAAATAGTTGTTCTAAATCACTCAAGAAATATCCAGAATCAAATGTCAAGATATTTCTGGAAACATCGGTACAAATCTGGTGAAGGTTAGCCAGAAGCTGGTAGAAAAATGTTATAAAATCTATTTGGAAATTATGCTTGAAAGAATTTATATGTACTGATCCTTTTACTTACTTTAATCTGTACTAAAATTCTGTAATGTCTAATTTAGTTTTAAGTCGTGAATTGCTATCGTATTGTAAACAAAACATTGTCAAAGACTCTCATTGTTTGGAAAGATATTAATACACCTAGGAGTTGTCAGTTGCCAGTTCGGATATGCAGAGCGGTTAGCTCGGAGAGTCAGTTGTTGAGTCTGTGAAGTCTGTCAGTTCTGTTTGTAAATAAACGTCTGTAATGAAGAATTACTTGTTGTCGTCAATATGAACTCAAGACCTTTTGCACGAAGCAGACACCTCCTAATGCAACGTTTTAATTTGGTTGAGGAAGCTGGGATCGCTATAAGTGCAAACAAATTGAAGTGGAACGTTTTAATTTGGTGTTGAGGAGCTGAAATGTTATAATTTGGTGGAGGAAGCAAAGGATATGACGACCACCCAGTGATTCTTCAAAATAAAATACGTCTCTTCTGGGATTACAAGAAGAAAATACGTCTGTTTTGGGACCACAAGAAGAGGATATACGACGGACCAGTTATTCTTCAGAAGTAAATACGTCGATTCTGGGGTCACAAGAAGAGGAGTGTATCAACCGAGCGAAACCATCCTGGAATTGAAGAAATTTCGGAAAACACGGACACCAACGCCCGCCGACGGACACTAAGATAAGTACCTGCTTCCTAAAATAATGGAAAAAGACGCAGATTTCAGTATTGACAGCGGTGTAGCGAGTACACCTATTAGGGAAAGTGCTTCTGACAGTGTAGGAATGTTGGAAATGTTAAAACAAATGTTTTCAGAGTTAAACTCGAAGTTGTATAACACAAACTCGAAGATGAACGATTCTCGTGCCGAATTACGTCAACAAATTGTACAGACACAACAACAGATGGACAGGTCGATTTCGAAGGCTGTGTGTGATTTAAAATCAGAAATAAATTCAAATACAGAACAGATTGCTCACACTAATCAGGTTCTCGAAGAATGGCGAATTACTTTTGAGTCAAACCAAAAAGAACTTAGTTGTCGTGTGGACACGGTTGAGAGCAAAATTTCTGTCCTTGAAACTGTTTTAAGTAACGAAATTTCAAATAACCAGTCAAAACTTAAAAAAGTTGTTGATTTTGTAAATGAGGAAAATTCTCAATTGAGAAATGAATTTGACCAGACAAAACGATTTTTTGAAAGCGAAATTGAATCTTTCAAATCTGATTCTGACAAAAAGGTCACAGAAATTTGTAGTAGAGTAGGTAATGTCGAAAAAACTGTAGACAGAAAATTTGTAGAAATACAAGAAACTATGTTGCAAAAAGGTTTTAGTAATAGTTGTAATGGGGTATGGGGAAATTTTCCCATTAGAACTTATCCCAGTGACAAGAATATACACCCAAAAGACTTCATGCAATTCTGCAAGGAGCAGTTCACGTTCATAATGACAGATAGTGTTAAGATAAAATTTGTAAAGAAATTACTTGATGGTGAGGCGCTTTCGTGGGCCAATCAGAATTGTTCCGCGGAAATGTCCTTTGAAGATTTCGAAAAATGTTTTCTAACCAAATTTTGGTCTGAAACTGAGCAAGCTCGAATCAAAAGTGAATTCCTGAATGGTCCTAGTTACAGAGAATCTGATGGGTCAATGAAAGCCTATTGTGAGAAACAGTTGCAAAAATTAGTGCATCTGGATAAGCCATTTTATGAGCTAACTCAAATTGATGCACTAAAACGGAGACTTCCGAAAAGAGTACAATAGGGTTTACTATATGGTCCAGATGAGTCCATAGAACAATTCTTGAAATATGTGGACAAACTTGATAGAGCCTTTGAACAAAACAACAGATTTAACGACTTTGTAGGTTCATCACACAGAGGGTGGGAACCGAACCGTGGAAATAATAACAATAATAGTGAACGAAGAAACTTTAACAACAACAGGGATAATTACAATAGCAATGACAGAAGAAATTTTGGTAGGAATGATCAGCACTTTAATTCAAACAGAGAATGGGAAAATCGAAACAGGTCCTGGGGTAATGACATGAGAGAAGGTAACCCGAGGCAGGGAAACGACAGACATAGGCCTTTAAATGACTAAATGCTCCACTGGGAGTCTGTCAGTTTGGGGCAAGGAATTTTTAAAATCAGGCTAATTTCACCCGGAACAGACAGCACTATAATCAGAGACCTAACCAGTATAGACAGTATGCTTATGATCGATCTGTAGATAGAGGTAATGAAAAAATTAAATTTGACAGGAAATTTTGGAATATCATCAGAGAAAATACTAGAAACAACTGTAATAGGAACCAGGCTACCTTTGATGAAGTAGGCTTAGAAGATGATATAATTGCAAATTTATATAATCAAGAAGAAGCACCTAATGCTGAAATGAAAGATAAGGATAACTTTGATAATTTTTGATTGTACAAACTTATGTGTGGTGATGTTTTAGATGTAAGTTGTCATAATGATGTTCGTACTGAAGTTTCTGGAAAGTCTGATATTCATGTGGATGTGGTTGGTGAAGATGGTGTTGTGAGTAATGTTGGTGATATTAGTAGTGTTTGTAGTGTAAGCTCAGGCAATGATGATGATAATGTTGATGTTAAGGCTAATGGTGATTATGTACTAGAAGATTTTGATGGTGAATTGGATGGAATAGTTTATGTTGAAGTTAAGGAGGATGTTACAAGCAATAGTGTTGAGAATAGTTGTGCCAGGAACTCTAACTACATTCCACATGAGAATCAGATTGTGCCAGTTCAGCTTAGTAATACATCAGGAGACAGGGGGGTTGATTGTGCTGATGCATCTGAGATTATTTTGAAATCTGTTTGGGACAAATTTAAAGATTACAGTGATGACTATGATGTTAAGATCAAATTAAGGGAAATTTGTGAACCAGTTTCTGCTTTTAAGCCTAATGAAATCATCAAACGGGGTACTAGTCAGGATGTGTGTGAGGTAAATAGTAATCCAGACATTCCAGTAAATTCCAGTGTGCTCCCTGCCGCCGTTGGATAAGCAGCTGCAGCAGCAAGTCGTATAACCCTAGCTTACTTATTCGTTAGATAGTTTAATTAATTTCTTTGCGTGTTTTTGGGTACTTGCATTGTTTAATTCATATATTTCGGCGTATTATAGTATTTGACAGTTGTAGCATCGCGCTTTAGTGTTTACTTCGTAGATTCTTATTTAAATTGCGTGTGAGTTTCGTATAGGAGGTGCAATTTCGAGTTTTAGTTACTGTAATCGTAAATTCAGCAGATTGTAGCGCAGTCGTTAGGCATTTGTACAGGGTAGTTGATACATTCTTTGTGTGTTCCGCTTGCGTTATCTAGGCACGGACTCGTGTTTCAGTAACTGTTGTTAAACATCAATTAGAATGGACAGGGACTGCGATTGCTGTGTTCGGATGAGGGCTGACTTGGCATCCCTTCGCTCACAGCTGCAATCGGCGCTGACTTCGGTCGCGCAGCTTGAGGCTGTTGCCAATGGGCACCACTGTGGGGAGCCGGACTCGGGTATCACGGGGATGTCAACCTCATCCCGTCTGTCCCCAGATCGGTCTGCTGCTGTGGTTGCCCCGGTTGCTGCCCGCAGTGGGGCTGAGCCCTCCCCTGTGGTTGATTGGGAGGTCGTTCCAAGGCGTGGCAGGCAGCGAAAGGCGTCCCCGGAGGCTGATCAGAAAGCCTCCCCGGTGCGTCTGACAAACCGGTTTCAGGCACTGTCTCTGGCTGAGCCAGATGCAGCCGCCTGCCCTGTTTCAGAGGATCATTCTCAGCCTTCAAGGTCCGGGCAATCGCAGAGGGTGGGCTTACTGGTAGTTGGGAGCTCCAATGTTAGGCGCGTAATGGGGCCCCTTAGGGATATGGCGGCTAAGGAGGGGAAGAAATCCAGTGTGCACTCCGTGTGCATTCCGGGAGGAGTCATTCCTGATGTGGAAACGGTCCTTCCGGATGCCATGAAGAGCACAGGGTGCAGCCAGCTGCAGGTGGTGGCACATGTCGGCACTAATGACGTGTGTCGCTTTGGATCTGAGGAAATTCTCTCTGGATTCCAGCGGCTATCTGATTTGGTGAAGGCTGCCGGTCTTGCTTACGAGATGAAGGCAGAGCTCACCATCTGCAGCATCGTTGACAGAACCGACTGCGGACCTTTGGTGCAGAGCCAGGTGGAGGGTCTGAATCAGAGGCTCAGACGGTTTTGCGACCGTATTGGCTGCAGATTCCTTGACTTGCGCCATAGGGTTGTGGGGTTTCGGGTTCCGCTGAATAGGTCAGGAGTTCACTACACTCAGCTGGCGGCTACACGGGTAGCGGAGGCTGTGTGGCATGGACTGGGCGGTTTTTTTAGGTTAGAAGGCCTCGGGAAAGTGCGGGATGGGCTGCAATGTCAAAGGGTGCTTGGCAATTACAGGACGTGCTTGGATCAAGGAACAGTCGGAATTTTAGTTGTAAATTGTTGTAGTTGCGCTGGAAAAGTCCCTGAGCTTCAAGCGCTAATAGAAATCACAGAAGCTGATATCGTTATAGGTACAGAAAGCTGGGTAAAGCCTGAAATAAGTTCTGCAGAAATTTTTACGAAGTCTCGGACGGTGTTCAGGGAAGATAGATTAGGCAGAATTGGTGGTGGAGTGTTTGTGTCTGTCAGTAGTGGTTTATCTTGTAGTGAAGTCGAAGTAGATACTCCGTGCGAATTGGTGTGGGTGGAGGTTATACTTAACAGCCGAATTAAGTTAATAATTGGCTCCTTCTACCGACCCCCAGACTCCGATGATACAGTTGCGGAACAGTTCAGAGAAAGTTTGAGTCTCGTAACAAATAAATACCCCACTCATAAGGTTATAGTTGGTGGGGACTTCAACCTACCCTCGGTATGTTGGCAAAAATACTTGTTCAAAACCGGTGGTAGGCAGAAAACGTCTTCCGAGATTGTCCTAAATGCATTCTCCGAAAATTATTTGGAGCAGTTAGTCCACGAACCCACGCGAATTGTAAATGGTTGCGAAAACACACTTGACCTCTTGGCCACAAACAATCCAGAGCTGATAGAGAGCATCATGACTGATACAGGGATTAGTGATCACAAGGTCATTGTAGCTAGGCTCAATACCATTTCTTCCAAATCCATCAGAAACAAACGCAAAATAATTTTATTTAAAAAAGCGGATAAAGTGCCACTAGAAGCCTTCCTAAAAGACAATTTCCATTCCTTCCTAACTGACTATGCGAATGTAGACGAGATGTGGCTCAAATTCAAAGATATAGTAGCAACAGCAATTGAGATATTCATACCTCATAAATTGGTAAGAGATGGAACGGGTCCCCCGTGGTACACAAAAAAGGTCCGAACGCTGTTGCAGAGGCAACGGAAAAAGCATGCGAAGTTCAGAAGAACGCGAAATCCTGAAGATGGGCTAAAATTTACAGACGCGCGAAATTTGGCACGTACTTCGATGCGAGATGCCTTTAATAGGTTCCACAACGAAACATTGTCTCGAAATTTGGTAGAAAATCCGAAGAAATTCTGGTCGTATGTAAAGTACACAAGCGGCAAGACGCAGTCAATACCTTCGCTGCGCAGTGCCGATGGTACTGTTATCGACGACTGTGCCCCTTAAGCGGAGTTATTGAACGCAGTTTTCCGAAATTCCTTCACCAGGGAAGACGAATGGAATATTCCAGAATTTGAAACACGAACATCTGCTAGCATGAGTTTCTTAGAAGCAACTCAAATCGCTTGATACGGGCAAGTCTTCAGGTCCAGATTGTATACCGATTAGGTTCCTTTCAGATTACGCTGATACTATAGCTCCCTACTTAGCACTCATATACAACCGCTCGCTCACCGATAGATCTGTACCTACAGATTGGAAAATTGCGCAGGTCGCACCAGTGTTCAAGAAGGGTAGTAGGAGTAATCCATTTAACTACAGACCTATATCATTGACGTCGGTTTGCAGTAGGGTTTTGGAGCATATACTGTATTCAAACATTATGAATCACCTCGAAGGGAACGATCTATTGACACGTAATCAGCATGGCTTCAGAAAACATCGCTCTTGTGCAACGCAGCTAGCTCTTTATTCGCACGAAGTAATGGCCGCTATCGACAGGGGATCTCAAGTTGATTCCGTATTTCTAGATTTCCGGAAAGCTTTTGACACCGTTCCTCACAAGCGACTTCTAATCAAGCTGCGGAGCTATGGGGTATCGTCTCAGTTGTGCGACTGGATTCGTGATTTCCTGTCAGGAAGGTCGCAGTTCGTAGTAATAGACGGCAAATCATCGAGTAAAACTGAAGTGATATCAGGTGTTCCCCAGGGAAGCGTCCTGGGACCTCTACTGTTCCTGATCTATATAAATGACCTGGGTGACAATCTGAGCAGTTCTCTTAGGTTGTTCGCAGATGATGCTGTAATTTACCGTCTAGTAAGGTCATCCGAAGACCAGTATCAGCTGCAAAGCGATTTAGAAAAGATTGCTGTATGGTGTGTCAGGTGGCAGTTGACGCTAAATAACGAAAAGTGTGAGATGATCCACATGAGTTCCAAAAGAAATCCGTTGGAATTCGATTACTCGATAAATAGTACAATTCTCAAGGCTGTCAATTCAACTAAGTACCTGGGTGTTAAAATTACGAACAACTTCAGTTGGAAGGACCACATAGATAATATTGTCGGGAAGGCGAGCCAAAGGTTGCGTTTCATTGGCAGGACACTTAGAAGATGCAACAAGTCCACTAAAGAGACAGCTTACACTACACTCGTTCGTCCTCTGTTAGAATATTGCTGCGCGGTGTGGGATCCTTACCAGGTGGGATTGACGGAGGACATCGAGAGGGTGCAAAGAAGGGCAGCTCGTTTTGTATTATCGCGTTATAGGGGAGAGAGTGTGGCAGATATGATACACGAGTTGGGATGGAAGTCATTACAGCATAGACGTTTTTCGTCGCGGCGAGAGCTTTTTACGAAATTTCAGTCACCAACTTTCTCTTCCGAATGCGAAAATATTTTGTTGAGCCCAACCTACATAGGTAGGAATGATGATCAAAATAAAATAAGAGAAATCAGAGCTCGAACAGAAAGGTTTAGGTGTTCGTTTTTCCCGCTCGCTGTTCGGGAGTGGAATAGTAGAGAGATAGTATGATTGTGGTTCGATGAACCCTCTGCCAAGCACTTAAATGTGAATTGCAGAGTAGTCATGTAGATGTAGATGTAGATGTAGATGTAGACCTAGAAGTTTGAAGAAAGTATTGCCCAATAAGGAAAACCTAAATATGGAACAGAGGTATGATGAGATAGCAGAAGATCTTTTGTATGAAGAACAGGAAGAAAGGGAAAACACCACTATTGGTAGTCCATACATAAAAATTAAAGCTGCCGGTTGGGAAGGGTATTGTTTGATTGACACAGGGAGTCCAATTAGTGCCATTTCAAGCAAATTAAGAGATATAATTAAGCATGATCCTGACTTTGTTGAATTACCAGTTGTTGGAATAAAAATTAGAGGCATTACCGGCAAACTGAGCAAAATTGTTAATAGAGAGGTGTTGTTGTCCTTCAGTATAAATGATGTACAGTTTACTCAAGGATGTCTTGTAATAATTGACCTAAATGAGAATGTACTGTTGGGTATGAACTGGATATTAAAAGCTAATGCAGCATTTGATTGGGAAAAGAGTTTGTTTACCTTTATTGATCCTAAGACGAGAGTATGTTCCAGTACTGACATGTCGGTTCAAAACTGTGCTGATAAGGGAATTGAAATTAGGGACGTTACATTTTCTAAAGACAGTGGTTATTGTGTAGAGGAAATTACTGAGGATTATGATGATGGAGAATATGGGGATATAGTTCAAGAAAAATTACAGGAATCAGATAATTTGAACCAAGAACAGAAGGTAGAGTTAGAAAGATTATTGATGAATTACTGTGATGTTTTTGATGATAGACCTGGCAGAGTAAAGAATTATCAATGTAAACTCAGATTAAAACCACATGAGCCATTCTTTATAAAACCTTATAGTGTACCCATTGCAAAGAGAAAATATGTAGAAAAGTAACTTCAAAAGATGGAAGAGTGGGGCATCATTGAGAGAAGTAAGAGCCAATACAATAATCCTTTGGTAGTGGTTGCAAAACGTGATGGCAGTGTCAGGCTTGTACTAGATTCAAGACACCTAAATAAGTAACTGGAAAGAGAGACCGATCATCCCGAGAATATAGACGAATTACTTCATAAATTTGAAAGAATGAAATACATGACCAGTTTAGATCTCACATCAGGATTTCACCAAGTAGAATTAGAAAATGATTCCAGAAAGTATACTGCCTTTTTGTATGGGGAAAGATGTTACCAGTATTGTGTGGTACCATTTGGGCTGAATGTCTCAGTAGCCAAATTCATTAGAGCACTTGACTTTGTTTTGGGAAAAGATCTTTTATCAAAATTAACTGTGTATGTAGATGACATTTTGATCACTGGAGAAACTTGGGAAGAACATGTTAATACTTTGAGGGAGGTTTGCAATAGATTAAGGAAAGGGGGAATGTCACTTAAATTATCTAAATGAAAGTTTGGTATGAAAAAATTGAAGTTTCTGGGGCACAGTATTTCTGAGGAAGGTATTTTGCCAGATCCTGAAAAACTCGAGGCAATTGCAAAATTCCCAATTCCAAAAACCAAGAAACAACTAAAGTCATTTTTGGGATGTGCGGTTACTACAGAAAGTTTATTAGTACCCAAGCTCTAAATGCTCCAAGTCTTAACAGATTGCTGAAGAAAAACGCAATGTGGGTTTGGGATCAGGAATGTGAAGCTGCTTTTGAAGAAATAAAAACACAGTTATGTAACAGTCAAATTTTGTACCGTCCTGATTTAAGTTTCCCTTTTTGCATTATGGCAGATAGTAGTGATTATGGCCTAGGTGCTCACCTTTTCCAAGAAGTAAATATAAATGGGAAAATAGAACACAGGTCTATCGCTTTTGCTAGTCGAACCTTGAAAAAACATGAGAGGCAATACACTGTTACCAAGAAAGAGCTTTTGGCCATTTACTGGGCATTTTCTAAATTCAGAAATTATTTATTGGGAAACCAGGTAGTTGTCTACACAGACCATAAGGCATTTATTTATATTCAAGAATGTAGGTTGCATCATGGAAGGATTACCAGGTAGGCACTCTTGTTACAACAATTTAATTACTCATTAAAATATCTTAGAGGACCCGATAATGTAGTTGCTGATGCTTTATCTAGACTACCTGTGGGGGGTGACTTTGAAGATGACAGTTGGGAATGTGAAAAAGAATTCAAAATTATGTATTTAAGAGGGGTGGACAATGAACAAGAAATCAGAGACATTTGTAATGACATCCCACGGAATCAGAACCACGATGAGAACTGTAAACTGGTCAAAAGTTATTTAGGGAAAAAGGGACATGAAAAAATGGGAGATTATTACAAAATCTACAAGGGGATTCTATTCAAGAGAAACAGTGTAGATAGCGATGTATGGAAATTATGTTGGCTTGAACAGTACATCAATGTACTCATCAAGTACATTCATGAAAGTTTTGGTCATTGTGGGATTCAAAAGTGTATCCAGAAAATCCAAGAAAATGTGTACTTTAACAACATAGCCAGGAGGGTTAGAAAAATTTTGACGGGTTGTGACAGGTGCCAAAGAGTAGAAGTATCCAACCAAACTTGTCGAGAATTGATGCAAAACATCTTACCAAAAGAACAACACGAGTTAGTCGCTGTCGACTTATATGGACCATTACCGAAGACCAGAGGAGGCTATTGCTACATTTTTGTTACGGTTGATGTTTTTTCAAAATTCATTAAGTTATACCCTCTTCGCAAGGCAAACAGTAAGAGCATTATTTCAAAAATCAGAGGAGACTATTTTGGCTGGGTTGGAAAACTTCAGAAAATCTTATCAGACAATGGGACTCAATTTACTTCTGGAGTATGGAAAGCTTTTGTTGAAGATGAAAATATAAGTCACATTCTTATTTCAGCTTATCATCCGTCAGGAAACCCTTCGGAGAGATACATGAGGGAAATTGGGCGATTCTTTAGAACCTACTGCAATACTGATCATGCTAGTTGGATTGACTATGTTGAGAAATTCGAAGATGTTGTGAACAGCCTACAGCATTCCTCAACAGGGTTTTCGCCTTATGAAATACAGTATAATAGTAAACCACCACATCCAATTAGTGATTTCATTGATTTTCCAGTCTGCAAACCATTAAGTACTCAAGAGAGAGAGGAAATAGTGAGAAAGACCATGAAATCTCAAGGTGATAAGAGGAAATGTAGACATGACAAAAGATTGAAGCCTACTCAATTTAAAATTGAAGACTTGGTCCTTGTTAAAACACAAGAGAAGTCTAAAGCCATCAGTGGTGAATTAAAAAAGTTTTTTGACATATACATTGGACCTTTCAAGATTCAGGACAATCCTCATCCGAATGCTTACCGTCTAGTCTACCCAAATTCTGGCAGACTGTTTGGCCTACGAAAAGTGACCGAACTGAAATTGTATAAAAAAATGTAAAAAAAGTATTTTAGATAATAGATGTTTATAGACTTTTATATGTAATCTTACCAGGATATTTTTGTATACTTTGTTATGTTGTATTTATCTGATTCCTCAGGGGAGCATACATTCTTTGTGTGCTAAGTGTTTGGCGAGCACTAGGTCCCCTAGCTATGCAATTGTCATATTTCATTTTCGTATTCTGGCATTGCATCTTACACTTATTCTGTGATCCTGTATAATCAATTTTCTCCATCTGTCAGTCTATCCTCTCTTAGCTTTAAGAAATTATTTAGAGTAAATTTTCTTGAGTAATTAGACTTTAGAGAATTCAAATTTCTGTGTCCTTAAAAACCGGTCCACCGACTATTAAACGCTTTTGCTAATGTTTAACTGGGTTTGACCACTGTATGCTGTATATTCATAGCGGACTGTGCTATCGCAGCCTGTGATAGCCTGCAATGTATATGGAAACCATACGGACTGTGAAGATGAGACTGAAATACAGTGTGTGGCATTGAGGTATACCGACCTTTAAGGAAGAAGATCACCGACCTTCAAGAAAGAAGATCACCGGTCTTCAAGAAAGAAGACACCAAAGATATGTGTAAAACTTTTCTGTTTTGTAATGTAAGGACATCAACCCTTCCGTGTTTCACGTAGAGGTGCTGATGGAGGGGGGGGGGGGTTGTGTAACATTACAGGACATATTGGGACATATTGAAGTATTCGATACTGTAGTCTTTTAGGGGATGTCGATACAGATATGCAAAATGTAAAGGGAAACTTTGGTGATGTTTAAATATTGTACTGTGTCAATATTAGGACATTTTGCACAGAAAGAACAAAAATAGTAACCTATTTTCATTCAATTTTGTAATTATATTTCATTTTGTAAAAGAAAGACTCACTGTTTGCTGTAGCTCTGATTAATTGTGTAAATTATCAGTTTTGTTCTAAATTATTACGTATAAATGGACAAGATATTTTTAAAAACTCACCAGCTAAAGAGAAAGTCTGTAAATGAACGTTTAATGCACACTTCTGGAACTTTCTATGGAGAAATTCTATATTATGATCGCAAAAATACGAAAACTTGTGAAATCTGTTTCATAACCTAATTTCGAAAGACGATTTGTATCAATAAATATTGCTAAAAAGATTTAATTATGTTTTGAAACACAATTTAAATCATTTTACATATAAATAGTTGTTCTAAATCACTCAAGAAATATCCAGAATCAAATGTCAAGATATTTCTGGAAACATCGGTACAAATCTGGTGAAGGTTATCCAAAGCTGGTAGAAAAATGTTATATAATCTATTTGGAAATTATGCTTGTAAGAATTTATATGTACTGATCCTTTTACTTACTTTAATCTGTACTAAAATTCTGTAATGTCTAATTTAGTTTTAAGTCGTGAATTGCTATCGTATTGTAAACAAAACATTGTCAAAGACTCTCATTGTTTGGAAAGATATTAATACACCTAGGAGTTGTCAGTTGCCAGTTCGGATATGCAGTGCGGTTAGCTCGGAGAGTCAGTTGTTGAGTCTGTGAATTCTGTCAGTTCTGTTTGTAAATAAACGTCTGTAATGAAGAATTACTTGTTGTCGTCAATATGAACTCAAGACCTTTTGCACGAAGCAGACACCTCCTAATGCAACGTTTTAATTTGGTTGAGGAAGCTGGGATCGCTATAAGTGCAAACAAATTGAAGTGGAACGTTTTAATTTGGTGTTGAGGAGCTGAAATGTTATACCGCGTCTGAATTGTTTCTGTGTCCTCCCTCAATCCGACCTGCTCGAGCAGTACTCAAGAGTAGGTCGTATTAGTGTTTTATAAGCGGTCTCCTTTACAGATGAACCACATCTTCCCAAAATTCTAGCAATGAACCGAAGACGACTATCCGCCTTCCCCACAACTGCCACTACATGCTTGTCCCACTTCATATCGCTCTACAATGTTACACCCAAATGTTTAATCGACGTGACTGTGTCAACCGCTACGCTACTAATGGAGTATTCAAACATTACTGGATTCTTTTTCCTATTCATCTGCATTGATTTACATTTATCTATATTTAGAGTTAGATGCCATTCTTTACACCAATCACAAATACTGTCCAAGTCATCTTGTATCATCCTACAGTCTCTCAACGACGAAACCTTCCCGTACACCACAGCATCATCAGCAAACAGCCTCACATTGCTATCCACCCTATCCAAAAGATCATTTACGTAGATAGAAAACAACAGTGGACCTACCACACTTCCCTGAGGCACTCCAGATGATACCCTCACCTCCGATGAACACTCACCATCGAGGACAACGTACTGGGTTCTATTACTTAAGAAGTCTTCGAGCCACTCACATATTTGGGAACCAATCCCATATGCTCGTACCTTAGAAGTCTGCAGTGGGGCACTGAGTCAAACGCTTTCCGTAAGTCAAGGAATATGGTATCCTTCTGATACCCTTCATCCATGGTTCGCAAGATATGTGAAAAAAGGGCTAGTTGCGTTTCGCAGGAGCGATGATTTCTAAAGCCGTGCTGATGCATGGAGCCGGCCGCGGTGGTCTCGCGGTTCTAGGCGCGCAGTCCGGAACCGTGCGACTGCTACGGTCGCAGGTTCGAATCCTGCCTCGGGCATGGATGTGTGTGATGTCCTTAGGTTAGTTAGGTTTAAGTAGTTCTAACTGATGACCACAGCAGTTGAGTCCCATAGTGCTCAGAGCCATTTGAACCATTTTGATGCATCGACGGCAACTTCTCTGTCTCAAGGAAATTCATTATATTCGAACTGAGAATATATTCGACAATCCTGCAATAAACCGAAGTTAAGAATATTGGTCTGTTATTTTGAGGATTTGTCCTTCTACCCTTCTTATATACAGGCATCACCTGAACTTTTTTCCAGTCGCTCGGGACTTTACGTTGGGCAAGAGATTCGCGATAAATGCAATCTAAGTAAGGAGCCAATGCAGTAGAGTAGTCTCTGTAAAACCGAATTGGAATCCCATCAGGAGCTGGCGATTTATTTATTTTCAACCCGTTCAGCTGCTTCACAAGCCCAGGGTGGTATGTTTGTTCGATCCTCCTAAGTAAAAGATTTCTCAAACGCTAAATTTAAAATTTCGGCTTTAGTTTTGCTGTCTTCCGTTGCCAGGCCAGACTGTTAAGTGAGTGACTGGATGGAAGCCTTCGACCCGCTTACCGATTTTACGTAAGACCAGAATTTCCTTGGGTTTTCAGTAAGATCTTTTGCTAAGCTATGACGGTGGTAGTGTTGTATGCTTCGCGCATCGCTGTTTTTACAGCAGCACGAATCTCTACTAACTTTTGCCTGTCCTCATTCTCCCGATCTTTCTTGCACCGCGAGTGCAACTGTCTTTGCTTCCTGAGCATTCTCCGAAATGAGCTGTTAAAACACGGTGGGTCTTTTCCGTCCGTAACCCACTTTTTCGACACATACTTCTCCAGTGCGTGATTTGCAATATGTTTAAAATTTGCCCACAATTCTTTCACGTCCATCGCACCGGAAGCAAATTAAATCGATTCATTTACTAAGTGGAATGCTAACAACTGCTTATCTGCTCTTTCTAGTAAAAATACTCTCCTAGCCTTCTTGACCGACTTTTTAACTTTCGTAACCACAGTCGTAATGACACCATCATGATCACTAATCCCTGTCTCAACACTGACACCGTCGATGAGGTCTGGTCTGTTCGTGGCTACCAGATCTAAAATATTTCCATTACGCGTTGGCTGTCAATTTTGCTGCCTGAAGCGATGTAGAGAAATCATGGAAAATTTAAATCAGGATGCCTGGAAGCGGGTTTGAACCGTCGTCCTCCAGAATGCGAATCCAGTGTGCTAACCACTTTACCACGTCGCTCGGTGCCAAAATACGGGTTATTAGCGATGTTATTAAAACGTTTCGGGACGAATGTGGTTAAAAAATCTAAATTGCGAACAAAGTTGTTATTGATCTACTGAAGTGTGGTTTGAAACACGCACGTCGCCGGAATATACACCAGAGAGGAACATCCGTAATGGCGAACTCTCATGATACGAGGAGTAGACTTTTGTGAATGTTAACGACATCTGGTCGACGACCTGCGGATTTCCGCTTACATAAACAACCAGCAGGTCAAATCTGCTGGAGCCATCGTCGAAGGCTTGTAGCTATATGAACTGTACTCCCATACGCTCTGTCAAAATCACGCCGCATACATCTATCGGCAATATGTTTAGAGAAATTTAGCATTGTGCAAGATATTGCATGTATTATTTGAGTTCTAACTGAATTATGCCTTTTGTAACAGAGATCAAAAACCCCAATTTTTTTTCTCTGTATCGCCGTCTCGACTCGATGCAGAATTGGCCCCAAATTTCTGTCTTGATTCGTGTAGCAGATACAGCTAAGGCGAAAACGAATAAATCTTTTTGAAAGAACCTGTGCTGTAACACGGATACTTGGCAGTATAAAGATTAAAATAATATTTTAAAAAATGTTACTGGTAGGTCACTTACAAATAACAAGCCATATGTTGGAAGTAACAAGCATTATTCAGAGTACCAACATTGGATGTGTTCAAATGTGAGTGAAATTTTATGGGACTTAACTGCGACGGTCGTCAGTCCTTTAGCTTGCACACTACTTAGCCTAAATTATCCTAAGGAAAAACACACACACCCATGCCCGAGGGAGGACTCGAACCTCCGCCGGGACCAACCGTACAATCCACGACTGCAGCGCCCTAGACCGCTCAGCTAATCCCGCGCGGCACCAACATTGGAGAATACGTCCACCTCTACTTCTGAAAGGTGAAGTTATGACAACTTTTAGCTGAAGCCAAAGTGTCCATAGAGCTGGCCTATCAAGCCAAGTGAAGTCATCGTCACTTCACATCAGAAATGAAGGTTATCCGTTGGTCTGAACTACCTGTACTCAGTTTGCAGCAGACCAACCTTGGGGCAAGACCTGTTTCAATCTGTCTTCTGGTCATGGAGACCGCCTCCTAACTACAGAGGGCCTTGTGGTGAATCTGCTGTGTGTTTTGTTGCACTCCGTCTTCAGGCCACGAGTGGCCTATCGGGACCATCAGACCGGCGTGTCATCCTCAATGGAGGATGCGGATAGGGGGGGCGTGGTTCAGCACACCCCTCTCTCGGTCGTTATGATGGTATTCTTGACCGAAGCCGCTACTATTCGGTCGAGTAGCTCCTCAATTGGCATCACGAGGCTGAGTGCACCCCGAAAAATGGCAACAGCGCATGGCGGCCTGGATGGTCACCCATCCAAGTGCCGACCACGCCCGACAGCGCTTAACTTCGGTGATCTCACGGGAACCGGTGTATCCACTGCGGAAAGGCCGTTACCCTAGTAAAACATTGAGAGAGTTCAATATTTTATTCCCAGTGTCATTCTTCCACACCAGCTTCAGCTGCTGCTTATTCGGCTACGTGTTGGATTCCAGCTGATGTCTGTCCAGCCAGTTCCGCATTTATACGTCCAGGACAATTTTCCAGTTACCCTGGCGCCAAGGTAGACTGCCAGCGAGCTCTTGCAGCCATTGCCCAGTGCCACGTGGTTCTCGTGCTGGCTGCTGGACTGTACTCAGTACCATTCCGAATTTATGATCAGCCATGCTTATCTATCCGTGATGTAACTGGTGGTCGTAATCGTGTAGTCGGCTGATATCCTGTCTACCCCTGGTAGGTGTCACCACCCGAAGGTGTCTGCGTGTTGAACAGGAACATGGACCCGTGGAACCCCTGTTGCTGGCTTCTACGCTGAAGTCTAGTATTGGCAGCACTCTGTGGTATGGTATTGCCAGAAGACCGCCAATTCCCCCTCAGTAGACAGCAAGCGGCGAGCAGCCTTAAGTTCATCAGGTGAAGGCCATCATCTTCAGCAAGTTCACAGGCAGTAAGTTCACAGACAGTACCAGGATACCTAGGACAAACATTCACTATAATATCGTAATCATGGAAAAGAGTGGTGTTACTGTTACCATCGATCAATTCATTACAAGAGCTGGAGTGCTGGATTAAAGTGAGCTAGCATGAGGCTATGACACAACGCTCATTTTGTAATGAACGGAATTGTTCTCCTTATTCTAATATATTCTTTTAACAGGCTGTTAACTGTTGTGACAGTTCCTTGCTATGTGCTCTTATGAAACAGGTAGTTTCTTGAAACGCATCTTCCAAGCTACCGAATATGCTTGTCTCGTTTCTTCTGGTTTTCCGTTGCAGCCTGCTTTCTGCTGAGTGGGTAACTTTGCTTGGTAAACAGTGTCGTAATGTGTCGATTACTTGACCCACTTGCTCTCCCTTATATATATATATATATATATATATATATATATATATATATATATATATATATACTGGCTCACTTCCTGCTTCCGCATGTGCCTTGGTGGATTTCTACCCTTTACTACTATGTGCTGTAACAGCGAGTCGTGCCAGGAAAACTTTGCCACTGCAAGGCACAGTGCTGCCATTAGAATCAAAGGTGATAGGAAACTGTGGGCGACATTTACCATCAGGGCTTGGGGAGACCTAACTAGGGGATCCAGCAAGCAATAAACAATTATCATCACAAATATGTGCCACAGCTCCCACCTGTCTTTCATTTCTGTAGCCTTCTTACCCTGTTGGATGCTGCGATGAGTACAATGTCGCACACTTTGTGCTTTCTAGGGTGCAGTCTATGACGCAATGAGAGTACTCTGCTAACCCACTGCCCCTCACAGCCTACACCAACGGCAGCTGAGACAATATTGGAGGAGCTGCGGCCAGTGTGTTGTGATATCGCTGGGTGCTGAGTAAGCACTCCGACAATGCAACAGCTGAGACAGAACGGCGCATGTGGGTATCAGCATATTCCGGTGTGGACAAAGCCCTGTTGCCTACCAACACTGCTGGCACCTGTGTTGTGCTCGTCTGTCAACGATGTTTCCTCAACACAAATGTAGATTGTTTTCGTATTGACCATTGTATTGAAGGTAAGAGGACTAATTTGGTCTAATTCATGTCGAAAGTTTAATTATTGTCTTTTATCCAGATTTATCTCAAAGATACTTACAAGGGTGCTAAAGACATTGATGTCAGGCGCCCTACATCACCATAAATGGTATTGTGTCCCTCAAGAAACTATTGTAGGAGTACTGATGTTTACATTATGCACAGATCAAGGACATCAGTCGACAAAACACAGATTCCATAAAGTTAAGGTTTAATTTATTGTGACATTCGATGATATCGTTTCAGATATAGTACTATATATGAAAGTCAATAATTTTTCTACTCCATAATAATCAATAAACTGTGCCAACATCTTCTCTAAAATCTTCAAAAAAAAATGTTCTAACGTGTTTGAAATCTTATGGGAGCTAACTGCTAAGGTCATCAGTCCCTAAAATCTTCCACAGATGAAGTAGTGCACCAGCTGGGTCTCTTCATAGTGCCTGGGTTATACGGACAAGGTGAAGAACAGCAATACAAACTACAGAATCACCTCATGGAACATGAGGTCTCGTAATGCAGCAAATCAGAAAACCTTAAACTTGGAATGTACAGTTTTTTGTGTACCCGAGAACACTTTGCTCTTCAATATAATATGACTCATGAAGTGACTATCAGTAATCAGTCACCTGTTTAAAATTATACTTTGATCAACTTTGACTAATGTAAATAAAATGCTTGTACTTACCTCGCACCTGTTTTAATACAATGTAACTTGTCTTCCCGTCCTGATAGTCTTCGTATCTCTCGTAAGTATACAATGACATTTCGTCTTTCTGGATTTCACTGGGCGATTACCTAGTATCCCTACTCACTCATGCAGTATTTTTGCTGCCAGTCACTAAACTTGAGCAAGCTGCAGTGAAGTTATTTTCTCATGCAGATCATTAAACGTTTTAAACGATCATCCAGTCGTCTTGTCTTTGCAGGTTGCCTATCTAATGGATTCCAAGGTAGCAAAAATTGACCGAATTAAAAATTTTCAGTCAGTTCTAACCTACTCAGTAAGAGGTATTACATTACATTGAAAGTCTAATATTACAAGTAAAGTAATGAAGTTAGATACTGCGTACATGTCTTGTGGCAGCCTCAAATATTTAGCACATTAACTCATTTTTAAAGTAATTAGGCAATTGAAGCTACTTTGTACATGGGAGGTTTACTGGTTTTGATGCGTTTTACATCAGTCTCCATTTTCAGAAGGCTTCTAGCATAGAAAAATTCTTACCGCACCCTCCTATTATTTACAGCTAAATCTCATAGAACAGTAATTTTACGATCCTGTTTACCAGAAGGCTCAATACAGACATTGAAACTTCCTGCCTGAAACACATAATTGTAGCATAAAATAAATATCCTAGCAATGAAAAATTTCTTTAACTTCACATAGATGGTGTTATCAACTCTAAAAGTATATTTTCACGTGTCGAATCGATCCTGAGCATTCTCCGTCGAATCTGCTCGTCGTGCACGAGTAGTGTACCTGCCTAAATGAAACAGAGATATTGCCAAAATCTGCATTAAATGGCCAGTATTCAGCCGCTGTTGTATACACTTGCGCCATGTTTTGAGTGTACTTTATATTGTGGCAAACAAGCTGTAACCATTTTATCAGCAGACTTGAGGTATCCTTTAACAGACGATGAAATTAAGATAGAATAAGTAGGAACCTTAGATTTTGTGTTTGTTTTACCTGCTTTCCTGAACCATGGGTTTTCATGAGTTCTGTGACGACACAGAAGTACCTTCAATCGGCCCTCTGTAGTTCTAAGGCTGTCTCCATGACCAGAAGACAACTGACACAGATCTTACCCCAAGGTTGGTCAGCTGCAAACTGAGTACAGGTAGTTCAGACCACTAATATTTATACGAAACTGTATCACCTTCATTGCTGTTGTGAGGTGACGATGACTTCACTTGGCTTGATAGACCAGCTCTCTGGACACGTCTGTCTCAGCTGATGGCTGTCCTAACTTACCTTTCATAAGTAGAGGTGGACCTATTCTGCAATGTTGGTACTCTGAATAATCCTTGTTACTTCCAACATACGGCTTGTTACTTCACTCCGCGTGGTCAACACTATGATAGCATCCTGCTCTCTCTACGATGTCATTCAGGCGTTTTGAAGATCCAGCTCTTATTATGCGTAGCAATTATCTCCGTCTTGCAGTAGCCCTTCCCTGTTGGGATTCTATCCAGCGTTTGAGTAATGACCTGCTATGCTCTCCTTTAGCGTTACCAAGGGAAGACTTCTAAAATTATACTCCATTTCCAAGCCTATTATTTCGTTGCGTTTCAGTATACACTGAAGCACCAAAGAAACTGATATAGGCGTGCGTTTTCAAATATAGAGATATGTAAACAAGCATAATATGGCGCTGCAGTCGGCAACGCCTGTATAGGCTCAGCAAGTGTCTGGCCCAGCTGTTAGATTGGTTACTGGTGCTACTGCCGCAGGTTATCACGACTGAAATGTGTTTGAACGTGGTGTTATAGTCTGCGCACGAGCGATGGGTCCCAGCACCTCCGAAGTAGCGATGAAGTGGGACTTTGCCCTTACGACGATTTATCGAGTGTACCGTTAATATCGGGGATCCGGTAAAATATCAAATCTGCTTCATCGTTGCGGCTGCAAAAAGATCCTGCAAGAACGGGATCAGAGACAACTGAAGAAAATTTTTTAGCGTGAGAGAAGTGCAACCCTGAAGCAAATTACTGCAGATATCAGTGCTGGGCCATCAACAAATGTCAGCGTGCGAACCATTCAACGAAACATCATCGATATGGGCTTTCGGAGCCGAAGGCCCAGTCGTGTACCCTTGATGACTGCACGGCAGAAAGCTTTACGTCTCGGCTGTTGATGATTGGAAACATGTTGCCTAGTCTGAAGAGTCTCGTTTCAAATTGTATCGAGCGGGTGGACATGTGTGGGTTTTGACACAACCTCATAAATCCATGAAACCTGCATGTCAACAGGAGACTGTTCAAGCTGGTGGAGGCTCTGTAATCGTGTGGGGCGTGTCCAGTTGGAATGATACGGAACCCCTGATACGTCTAGATACGACTCTGACAGGCCCTTCTGGTCACCTGGATTCATTCGTGTCCATTGTGCATTCCGACGGACTCGGACAATTTCCAGCAGGACAATGCGACACCGCACACGTCCAGAATTGCTACAATGTGGCTCTAGGAACACTCGTCTCAGTTTGAACACTTCCGCTGGCCACAAAACTCTCCAGACATGATCATTATTGAGCATATTTGGGATGCACTGCAACCTGCTGCTAAGAAGATGTCTCCATTCCCTTGTACACTTGCGGAATTATGGAGAGCTTTTAGGATTCGTGTTGTCAATTCTAGCTCTACTTCAGACCTTAGTCGAGTACATTGCACGTCGTGTTGCGGCACTTCTGCGTGCTCGCCGGGGAAATACACGATATTAGTTTCTTTGGCTCTTCAGTGTATCTGAAAACCAGTGAGTGCTTTCTTTTTAACTTTAGTCAAATTTAAAAGAACACTGTGCCTCTGAAGAGTCAAGGTGGACATTAACTTCACCCTAAGCTTAAAACATTAATATTCGCCACACTTATTTTTGAAAGATAGCTCTACGCTCTGAATCCAAATGCCATCGTTGCTCAAGATCGAGTATTGAAAAGCCCCCTCATGGATGGGCGAGAAACCCTGCGGTTTGCACGCGCCTGATGTCCGGAACACATTTTCAATGCTCGTTTCACCACCAGCAATTGCCACCTGGTGTGAAGGGGTGTCTCACCAGCTTCGACGTAGTGCCCGGGAATGGGACTCGTTCCAAGAGCGTCTTGTGCCAGCGTGGTGAACACCGTATCTGAAGACTATTTCCGATCTGCAGTAACGTACTGGGTTCCATCTGGCAGATATGCTTTGTCATTTCCCTGAATTCTTCGCACTGCGAAGGTGAATTTCCGCAGTACAGTGTAAACAACCGCTGGAGCGGGTTTGCATTTAATAACCGGAATGTACAGGCGAATAAACAACAACACATCAAACGGAGCATAAGATAGTAGCTTTAATAATACGCAGCTCTTTTTTTTTTCAGTCCAACGCGTTTTAATAATTTGTGAAGGTATTTATTTAAATTTTTAAAATAGTTGCTTTGTTACGGGAATGTATTAAATTTATATAGTCCCAAGCGAAGAAAAACGAGAAACGCTCGCATTTATTTTGTGTGCCGCGACCATTTCGCGATTAACCGCATATCGTCCGAATGAAATGTCTCGCACTTCTTTAATAAACCTGGCGTGACAACAGTTACAGCTGTAATCGGATTATCTTTTCCCCATTTATATGCAGCAGCGTACACCGTAATGCGGTGGAATATTTCGCGAATACATTGTCTAACTCACCGGTATTGCGGGTCAGTGAACGGACCGGCATTAATAATTATCTATTTATCAACTTAATTGCGGTGAATGTCGTAGCCGTGAGTTGTAGGGCGAGAGAAAATATTATCACCTATTTTCTCCACGTTACGGAGTACCCTTATTAGTCGTGCGTTCCCGAATCAGATAGATGCCGCTGAAAATTCATCATTGTCAGAGACACAGAATTGAGATTTTAGATTGTATGACGTAGCCAGTAGTAAATATACACTCGGATATTAATTTAATAATGATGAAGAGAAGGCTCAACTTCACGAACATCGTCGGTATGAATCTACATCAGCACCATACAGCACAAGCAGCTTAAAGTGTCGAGGTACTTCTGGTAATAATAACTGACCACCCCCTACCCTGTTCCACTCACGAATGGCGAGCCTCTATATTGGCTCTAATTTCTCCAATTTTCTCGTCGTGGCCATTAGGCGACATGTATTTGGGAGGAATTAATATGTTTTCCGACACTCCCCCGAACGTGATCTCTCGAAAATCCAATAGTAAAACTCTCCGTGATTTGCAACGTCTGCCAATGAAGACTGTTGAGCAGCTCGGTAAGATCTCGCTCCGACTAAAAGATCCCGTGACGAAACGTGCCGCTCTCGTTGCATTTCCTCTGTCTCTTTTAGAAGTCATACCTGGTAAAGGGTCCCATATCGATGAAGAATACCCAAGAATCACTCAAACAAGCGCCTTATAAGCCACTTTCTTCGCGGACGAATCGCATTTCCTTAAGATTCTTCCTATGAATCGTAGTCACGAATCTGATAATCTATTATTTGTTTTATGTTTGTGCAAAAAATAAGAACTTGAAATACCGAGGAACGATTATGTTCGTTTTAAGTTTCTCTAAGACTGGAGATCTTGCGATAATGGGTACCTCAATAGGGAGTTAAGTGCAGTGGAATAATCTATAAAAAAGACAATCACAGGCGTTGGACAGACAAATTAGATACACGTGAGGCAACTGTAAGAGCAACTTGGGTGACGTAATAGATCAGTTGATCTACAAAAGTAGAAAGAACAAAAATGTTATCGAAACGACCAGAATACAGAAAAATTAAGTTACTTAGGAATGAACTAAGTAGGATTTGCAGGAAGGGCAAAGCACAATAGCTGAAGTAAAAATGTGAAGCGTATACCTTCGGTGAAATTAAAACCAAACGCGTCAACATTAAACGTGAAAGGGGATTTCCACGGCTAAAGGCAGGGAGGAGAGCAGATAAGTGGAAAGAGTTAATGGAAGGCCTCCACGAGGTGGATTAAACGTCTGATGACGTCACAGAAATGGAAGGCATAGGTGATCCAGTACTAGACTCAGAACGAAACAACATTTCGGAAGACTTGCGTTTGAATTAGGCGGAGGGCACCTTTCGAAGACGTATAATCGTTGCAGGGAACGACAACAAAACGACTATTCAAGGTGATGTGTGAAACGTACGAGCCTACAAACATACCGTCCCAGACTGTCGGAAAAATATCCACACGATGGGTGCAGATGCCACGATGAGATGAAGAAGCTGGTATATGAAATGAAATCATGGTGGACTTCATCAAAACTGTAAGAAGGCAGATGGCCACTTACTCAAAAAAAAAAAAAAAAATAAATAAAATAAATAAATAAATAAAGAAGGAAAAAGAATTGGAGTACGAAAGAAAGGGCTTTCAAAACATCTTTGCAGCCCTCAATTGAATATTCCTCACATGTGTGGTAGCCGTGTCACATCGGACCAACAAAGGTGACTTCGAGCGTGTTTAAAGAAGGGCAGTGTAAATGGTGAAAGGCTTGATTGATTGGTGGGAGAGATTAATAGCGCTGCTGAAAAACTTTAAATAGCAGTCACTCGAAGCATGACGGTATAGATCTCGTAAGAACTAGTTAAGGGTATTTCAAATCAGAAACAAATTCATAGTTTTCAGACAGTTACGTATGAAATCTGATTTCGCAGGAGACAGAGGATTAGGTTGAGGAAAGGGGCCAAGGTCAATTACTGTTAGTTATACAAGATAACACACAACTTTATTCCTCAAACCAATGCACAGTTTTCTCTTTAAAACCACAAAGATCAATTGACGGCTGAGGACCCAAGTAGCTTCTGCGGAATAAGTTTAAATGATTCGTTTTAAAACAGAAGGATTTAGAGTAACGACTGAAGGTCTTACTTAAGTAAAATTGCAAAATCATCTCGGCTAAAGGCCGAAATAATATTTCAGATCAGCTAAGGAAATTCTTTAAAAGCCAAGCATTTACAAATTTGGCTAAGGAAATTTTAAGGAAAATTCAAATTAATTCTTCGGCTGAAAGCACAATAAAAATTGCATTATTAAAGAGAGGCTTTAAAGATAAGCTTCTACACAGTACAACAGAAAAACATCTTAAGGAAACTTGATGTATCTTGTCGACTGAAGGCCCAAACAATTACTCGCGTATAATTAAAGACTACCTTAATATAAACATGTAGAGAACATGGCTGAAAGCCGTTTCAAGAATTCAAGATAATTAAAGAGAAACCTTAAGGTCAAGGATTTACATATTAAAGTCACAGATTCTGAAGCAAACGCTGCTGATGGCCTAAAAACAGAGCAACAAGAATTTTAAATAAAACACGGCTGAAGGTCTAATCTTAAAATAGTCGTCATGAAGTTCGGCTGAAGGCCGTATACTATACATAAACAGACAATATTAATACACGGCGAAAAGCCTGGCACAGTACCTGCGACCAAATAAAATGGCAATCACAAACAACAAACAGCGGTACTCAGAAGTGGTCCAAGGGTCTTCCTGGGGAGGAAACTCTAACCACAGTTTAGTTGAGACAGGCAGCGAAGAGTAACACTGAACAATTGGGTGGCAACATGACCTAGGGACGGCTGAGGAACCAACCAAGATCCTAATCAATTCCCTTCCACACGACACTCTCACTGCTCGATTTCAACCGACCGACTGCCTACTCCAGTACACAGACAGCATTCATCCGTTCAGTGGAAATCACAGAAGCTACACACGGTTCCACGTAAACACACTTGCACAAGAACCCGAACAATCGTTAAAACAATCAGTGTGCAACAACAAGGACGAGTCGATTCGACACACAGAGAGTTCCACAAGCGGTCGGCGATCGACCGAACGACCAACCCAGGTCGTTCCCACTGAAGGTACGTGTGCCGGCAACGGTTGGGCGAGTCTCGCCTGTTCGGCACGATGACCAAGTGACGAGGCCCAGAAACGGTCAAAAGACCAAATACACGTCGCCCGATGAGACAACCAACCGACCGACCGACCAACGGTCGTCCCGCTCCAGTCTGCTTCCGTCAGACAGTCCATGTGTGTCGCCAGCGGTCGGCGAGTTTTGACTGTCCGCTCCTCACTGGCGCTCCATCCCCGACTCCACTGCTGCTGCGCCTCGAGTGAGACACCAGACACACGTCGCCACCCGGAAATACTATTGGTGGCTCCAGAGATGGTACGACAGTGTACTTAACGATAAGCGCTGTTGCTGCCACTCACGGGCAGATAAGGCAGGAAGTTAGTGACGCCAGTAAATGGAATAAGAGCACGAGGCGACAGTACCGTAAGAGAAGATGACAAACAATAGATGGGATGAACACGAGCCGCGCTGGCTCAGCTTATCGTAGATGTGAACATATGAGGGGCGATCAAAAACTTTCCGTTCGTAAGCCGTACAGTACAGAATCGGTATACAGGTAGGGAAAATTGTCGTGAGTATTGAGGCAATCGCTTCACCGACGCACCTGATTGAAGATGCTCATTTGCTAAACCGCTGTGTTCTACGGAGTGAAGAAGCCCTTAAATGCTTACTCCACATCGTCATCCGACAGGAATTGTTAAACTTTCAAGGCCTTTTGTAAGGGATCGAAGGCGTGATGATCGCATAGGAAGAGATCACCACGATAAGGCGGGTGATCGACTGTCTCTTGCTTGATCTGACTGGCCTCCCAGGTCAACCGGCGTCTTGCGTCGAATCGCAACCAGCACGGAACTTGGCTTACTGTGCGGTCTAGGGAGCCTTGTCACGGCTCCCGCTACTGTCCCCGTCGGAGGTTCGAGTCCTCCCTCGGGCATGGGTGTGTGTGTGTTGTCCTGAGTGTAAGTCAGTTGAAGTTAGATTAAGTTGTGTGTAAGCCTGGGGACCGATGACCTCAGCAGTTCGGTCTCACAGTCCTTACCACAAATTTCCAAATAACAGCACATTGGTCCTATTTGGACGCATTGGATAAAAACGTCGCCATAGTTCACGTTTCCGCGTTTACCGCTGGCGCGTGCTCAGTGATCTCTTCCCTAAATGTCGGTACGTCAACGGAATCGAGCTACGTTGCATATACGCTGCAGCAACGCAGTCAAACGGAAACTTTTTGGAAATATTTGGAAACTCGTGGTAAGGTCTTATGGGACCAAACTGTTGAGGTCATCGGTTCCTAAGCTTACACACTACTTAACCTAACTTAAACTGACTTAGGCTAAGGACAACACACGCACCCATACCCCAGGAAGGACTCGAACCTCTGACGAGAGGAGCACCGCGGACCGTGACAAGATGCCTGAGATCGCGCGGCTACACTGCGAGGCCGAAACTTTTTGATCGACCCTTATATCAGTGGGGTATCACACGAGAGGTGTCATTCTTCCCATGTTCCACACATGGGCTGTTCAGCAAGCTCAATAAATACGTGATATAAAAGTACCATCTTCAACTTCCTTTATAGTGTTTGCTGTAGCATTTATGTTGAGTTATGTTTCCATGTTTTATCAGCATCATATATTGTATGGGGCACTTAAGGGAACTTTCATAAGCTATTCTGGATGAAGTTTCGTATTATATCTACTTTTGTGATCGTTCTTAAAAGTATGATGGAAATTATGACGAATGAAAAAGAATGAATATGCAAGTCAGTCCACACAAATAAACAAAAGGATCTGACAGCACACGGTCAGCTGCACTGAGCCACTCCTTGACTTGTTTTAAAGGTTATTCAGGGAATTTTTCAATTATTTTGGTGTAAGGTAATTTAGTATCCAACAACGTAGGACATTACGATAAATGAGGGTAACATTCTGCTGTTCCCTCACTCGGCACAACGTCCTCGTCCCGCTAATCCATACCATTCAGTGAATGCATGCATGAGGTGCCTACCGGTCAACTATTCAGCAGTAAAATCATCCATGCTAATGTGTAACAATCTTAAGGAGCAATCAACATTGCTGGGAAAACAAAGCCTCAAAAGAACCGAACGTTACTGGATTCAAGTTTGAGGGAGAAGAATGAAGCAGACATTACTGTCGTGAACATCAAGTACTGATGCTGAATGGACATGTTTGTTTCCAAAACAGACGCACAACGCATACTGTCAACATATGCACAGTTGTGCAGTTATTTTCAGTGCAGGGCAAGAAATCATACGAAATAAGCGTATAGATTACCCACCGGAGACCACGTGTCCCAGATACTAAAATACACAGAATATATCCCTGGAAGACCATTGAAATTTTGTCAGTGGAGCTAGGGGTCACCCCATATGTGTAAGGCGGTCCGCACACGGAGCGACTGGAAAGGAACACAACGGGCGGGAGATCCACATCTGCAACTGGTTGCCGACTAACTGCCGACGCCACTTCGCACATGGGACAAATAAGAAATGAGAAACATCAGTTGCCGTGTGCGAACGTGTAGGCGACGGAATATTGTATCTCGCAGCCGAGAATCTTTTGGCATGTGGAGCACAGATACAAGCTCATAGGAAGATGTGCTATTATTACGACACACGTGTGTGAGAACGAGGATAATTCTGGATTCATCCGTATGTGCTAAGTAATGTAAACTGCTGTTTGCAGCAGCCAAAGAGTTTTAAGACAGAAACGAAATTCATAGCTTTTTATAGAACGACTAAACAGTGCTACTGTGATTGGCAGTTGATTCCTTCGACCTTAACACATCGTTACTTTTATTTTGAGAACCCGAATACCGTATCCTGAGATTTATAAACGCGGAAGCGTGAAGATGGTGGTTTGTGCTCGTTAAATCATTTGTATGTGAATGTGTGAACACCATTGTTCTTACGAGTGAACATAAAAGAAACGGAATAACATTTCCGTGGGTGGAGCTCCTGCGATACGCACTTCTGCCGCGTGTATAGCTCAACTCATTACCAGTTCAGTGCTGCCTGTATTGCCACATGGCTTGTTCTGTTCATCTGGAGTTATCGTTTTTGCTATCGCGTTTTTATTCTTGTTTCGTTTTCCATGATGGGAAGTTAAAGTGAACAACGTGTAGCTGTGCAATTTTGTTTCCTACTCGGTAAAAATGCTGCTGAAACTGTTTTAATGTTGAAAACAGGTTACCAACATGGCGCTATGAAAAAACTCAAGTGTACGTGTGGTACGCTCGGTTTAAAAATGGCGATATGCCGATTGACGACAAACTTCGTTCTGGACGTCCATCGACTGCCCGAATTGACGAAAATACTGAAAAAATTCGAGAGCTTGTGCTCACAGATTGTCGACAGACAGTTGCTCAACTGTCAGAGATTGGAGCTCGGTTCGGCGAATTTTAATGGAAGATTTGAGAATGATAACGGTTGCTGCCAAGCTTGTTCCTCGGGTTCTGACAGACAATCAAAACGAACCTCGAATTGAATCATGTATTGTTTTGAAACACCAGCTTGAAACTGTTCCAGATTTTCTGTCAACGGTCATTACTGGCGATGAGTCATGGCGCTATGGCTACGACCCAGAAACAAAGCAAAAGTCAAGCCAACTGAAGGAGTCATCGTCGCCTGACCTGCTCCGTGCGACTTTTTCTTATTTCCACGCATGGAAAGGGTCGTGAAAGGACACCGATTTGACGACACTGAAGAAGACAAGAAAAAACGAGGGAGGAGCTGTCAGCCATTTATAAAGGAGACTACAAAAAATGTTTGGAACAGTGCAAGCGCTGGAGGGATAAATGTATTAGCTGTAATGGAGAGTACTTTGAAGTTGTTTTGTAAACAGTTTGAAATTATATAGCTTTTAAAAAATAATTCCGGTTTATTTCGGTACCCACTGGTATGACTGTTGGAGAATTGTGGCTTTTCACTGTTCGTTTCCACATGAAAACGTTATTTTACAGAACGATTAAGGCTGCTAGTCAAACAAAAGAATACCATCGGTCTATTTATAGTTTTTTGTACATTTACGTCCATTGACGTACCGATAATTTTATTTTAAGCAACAGATATAGGGTATACTACACACAGGTCATTTGAAATTATTTCCCCATTTGGTACCCCACTTTCTCTGTCAAATCTCTACTGCAGTAGACTGGGAGCTTCTAGTTGCATAAGATGCAATCTTTTTCGACACGTCCCACAAAGCTGAAGTTCACAAACTGCTCATTGACCTTCACATTAAACCAATAGAGGCTATGTTCGAGGACAGGGAGCAACTCAGATCGGCAACGAGGGCGCCGAGTCTCTGGCAACTGGTTGGCAACGCGCTCCAAGCGATTCACTGCCGAATCACTTTGCAGTCGCAACGTCTCCTCAATCCTATTTAACAAAACAGGAAGTGATTCGCTAGCGACCCGTTACCAACTCAAGTTGGCAAGGGGTCGCTTATGAGTCGCTCCGTATGCGGAAGAGCTAAGTACCTTTATTCACACATTTATCGTAAACGGCTTGGAAGGTTTGGTGTAATGCTGGAAAAGAAGAGAACATTCACGAAAATGGTCTCTCAGAACATCAGGAGAAGAGGAAGATGCAAAACTGTTGGAGCTAAATAACTTGCAATTCATAGTTTAAAGTACACTACTGGCCATTAGAATTGCTACAACAAGAAAAAATGCAGATGATAAACGGGTATTCATTGGACAAATATATTATACTACAACTGACATGTGATTACATTTCCACGCAATTTGGGTGCATAAATCCTGACAAATCCGTTCCCAGAACAACCACCTCTGATCGTAATGGTCCAAATGGTTCAAATGGCTCTGAGCACTATGGGACTTAACATCTGTGGTCATCAATCCCCTAGAACTTAGAACTACTTAAACCTAACTAACCTAAGGACAACACACACATCCATGCCCGAGGCCGGATTCTAACCTGCGACCGTAGCAGCCGCGCAATTTCAGACTGAGCGCCTAGAACCGCTAGACCACCGCGGCCAGCTCTGGTCGTAATAAAGGCCTTGATACGCCTGGGCATTGAGTCAAACAGAGCTTGGATGGCGTGTACAGTAGCTACAACACGATACCACGGTTCATCAAGAGTAGTGACTGGCGTATTGTGACGAGCCAGTTGCTCGGCCACCATTCATCAGACGTTTTCAATTGGTGAGAGATCTGAAGAATGTGTATCCAGAAAGGCTCATACAGGACCTGCAACATGCGGCCGTGCATTATCCTTCTTAAATGTAGGGTTTCGCAGGGATCGAGTGAAGGGTAGAGCCACGGGTCGTAACACATCTGAAATGTAACATCCACTGTTCAATGTGCAGTGAATGCGAACAAGAGGTGACCGAGACGTGTAATTAATGGCACCCCTTACCATCACGCCGGGTGATATGCCAGTATGGCGATGACGAATACACGCTTCCGATGTGCGTTCACCGCAATGTCGCCAAACACGGATGCGATCATCATGATGCTGTAAACAGAACCTGGATTCATCCGAAAAAATCACGTTTTGCCATTCGTGCACCCAGGTTCATCGTTGAGTACACCATCGCAGGCGCTCCTGTCTGTGATACAGCGTCAAGGGTAACCGTAGCCATTGTCTCCGAGCTGATAGTCCATGCCGGTGCAAACGTCGTCGAAGTGTTCGCGCAGATGGTTGATGTCTTGCAAAGGTCCCCATTTGTTGACTCAGGGATCGAGACGTGGCTGCACGATCCGTTGCAGGCATGCGGATAAGATGCCTGTCATCTCGACTGCTAGTGATACGAGGCCGTTGGGATCCAGCACGGCGTTCCGTATTACCCTCCTGATATCACCGATTCCATATTCTGCTAACAGTCATTGGATCTCGACCAATGCGAGCAGCACTGTAGCGATACGATAAACCGTAATCGCGGTAGCCTACAATCCGACCTTTATCAAAGTCGGAAACGTGATGGTATGCGTTTCTTCTGATTACACGAGGCATCACAACAATGTTTCACCAGGCAACGCCGGTCAACTGCTGTTTGTGTGTGAAAACTTTCCTCGTGTCAGTACGTTGTAGGTGTCGCCAAAGGCGCCAGCCTTGTGTGAATGCTCTGAAAAGCTAATCATTTGCATATGACAGCATCCTCTTCCTGTCGTTTAAATTTCGCGTCTGTAGCACATCATCTTTGTGGTGTAGCAATTATAATGGCCAGTAGTGTAACAACACTGGAAGTGATTCGCTAGCGACCCTTTACAAACTCACGTCTGCAAGGAGTTAGTTTTTAGTCGCTCCGTATGCAGAAGAGCTAAGTACATTTATTCAGACATTTTTCGTAAACGGCTTGGAAAGTTAAATGTAATGCAGGAATAGAAGAGGACATTCACGTAAATGGTCTCTGAGAACATCATGATAAGAGGAAGATGGAAAACTGTTGGACATAAATAACTTGCTATTGGTAGTCTGAAGTTGTTGCATGGTATAGCATTTTAGATATGAATTCCTTTTCTCTCCCTAAAGGCATCGATTTGTCGTCGCAAATTATATTGAAGATACGAGGTAATTCACGTGCAAAATTACAAACAGGGTCGGAAGTAGATATCGTTGAGTTTCAGTTACTGAAGTTTTAATGATTTTAAGTACATTGAAACATCATTGGCGTATCAGCTATCTTTGTAGCGGTGCGGATAACTGGGTCATGAAAACATTATTTGATTTTCATTTAATCAAACACAGAATTTACCTTTCCCGTTTCCTACTGCTATCGTCCATTTCGGATCATGCCTCATCAACACGTGTTTGTGTACTTGCTTTTCGGCCACTGATCGCCATGACGTATGGATAACATTTATTAGGTTTCTGGGATCTGTTGCGGTAGTATCGACATCGTGTGCTCTACGTATTCAACGTATTGGGACGCGATCTACCATCAGAATGCAGTACATTTTGTGAGAGATCAGAACTCTGCGGAGATTTGGAGGACGGGTGAGAGTGACGGCTGGTGCCGGCGCGTGGCAGCTTTACTGCCGACAGCGCGGGATATACGAGTATTCGCTGCCGGAGTTCAGAGTTGGGGAGCGGGCCGGCTGGCCGATACGTCACGCCAAGCCCTCTCCGCCCGAGCTGCGTGTCGGCCGCTGCGCAGACGTCTCAGTAGCGGCAAGGCTTGCCCTGTATGTGTGTGTGTGTAATATGAAACGCTCCGCGTCACGTGCCGCGCTAATACCGCGGATTAATTTCGATCCGTGTCAATACCGCGTCTGACGCTGCTCTCCCTGAGAGGGTAGCCGTGACTCACACAGCGCGCTCACAGACCAGTCAAGGACGTCACTCAATTAGGGTCATGCCGTGGAACAACAGAAAGGCGGTCTTGGCAAATTCTGTTTTTGTTGCGAAAGAGGCACTACTATTTCTTTTTCTTTTGCTCAAAGATTACTAAGCCTTTTATGAACCACTACAATTCAATCGTATGGAGACGTCATTGATTGCAATGTCAAATTAATTTTTATTTCCTTGACACAATCACAGTTAGGTTTTTCCATTGCCGATCTCAGCCGAATCCAACGGTCATCTGCAGATCAACGTGCAACATAGTGATCGTAGCCTCGCTGAGTGACGATTCGTGGTCCGTAACGGAGCTACAAGAAATACGATGCACACTGATTTGAAAATGGCCATTTGATACGGCTGAAACTAGTAAAAGAACGACGTATGGTTTTCTCAGTAAATAAAAGTTCTTTTATTAATACTTTATAGACTTACTCAGGCTTTTGTGGATACATTATTCCTTATTACCTAGGTTCTAAAATAAGTTGTGTTATGCAAGTTTACATGTTATTCTGCAGTCACTGTTTCTCGAATTTTGATTGCAGCAATACCATTTTACTACTTGTAGCTATTCCTACGGTCACGTAACTCCATATAAGATGGCACCCACTATTGGGGATCCATCTTCCTTATACGGCTACTTTCTACTCAATCTAAACTTATATAAATTATTTGCCTCAATTGCCGGCCGGAGTAGGCGTGCGGTTCTAGGCGCTACATTCTGGAACCGAGCGACCGGTACGGTCGCAGCTTCGAATCCTGCCTCGGGCATGGATGTGTGTGATGTCCTTAGGTTAGTTAGGTTTAATTAGTTCTAAGTTCTAGGCGACTGATGACCTCAGAAGTTAAGTGCTATAGTGCTCAGAGCCATTCGCCTCAATTACCAACTGTAGAAAGTATCTTCTGTATCATCACCATCAAAATGTTCATACAGTTTAAATTACAGTGTTCTACCCGCTCGGTATACAAAAGCGTAAACCGGTAGCAGTGTGAGAGTCGTCGTTAGCTGCAAATTGAGTGTAAACCAATAATCAAAATCAGACAATCCAAAACCAAAGCAGGTTTTCCCACGGTCCACGATTCACTTCCACACAATACTATGCTGCAGGCGTACATTCTGAGGAATTTCTCTCTCACATTAAGGCCAATATTTGGCCAGGCCCTCTCTGCCTGTGTGTGGTTTATGTTCAAATATATTCAAATGTGTGTGAATTCCTACGGGACCAAACAGCTAAGCTCATCGGTTCCTAGACCTACACATTAATTAAACTAACTTATGCTAAGAACAACACCCACACTCATGCCCGAGGAAGGACTCGAAGATCCGTCGGGAGGGTTTGGTTTATGTCCTCCTTGTTTCGCCCGTCGGATGTTACTTTGCTTCCAAGGTAGTAGAATTCCTTCACTTCGTCTCCTTCATGATCACCACTCGTGACGTTAATTTTATCAGTAATCTCCTTTCTCCTACACCTCACATGTTTCGTCTTTATTTGGGTAGCTCGCAAACGACATTGTACGATCAGTAGGCTGCTTATTTCATTTAATGTGTACTCTAATTATTCTTCGGTTTCACTGAAAATAGCAGTGTCGCGAGGGGATCTTGTACTGACACTATACTTTCACCCTGGTTTTTGGGTGTCTATTGCTTCGTAGGTACACAGATTGTGTAGTAGGAGGGAAGGCTGCATCCCTGTCTTATACCTTACCAATCCGCATACGTCGTTCCTGGTCTTCCATTATTATTTTTTCTCAGTTGGTTTTGCATATTCTGTATATTACCCGCCTTTTTCCTATAGCTTGCCCCATTTTTCTCAGAATTTCGAACATCTTGCACCATTGTGCATTGCCGAATGTTTTCTCTGGGTTTACATAATTAAGCGCAAGGTCAGGTCTGTCTCTTTGGTGCCTCTACATCTACATCTACATAGTATACCGCAAGACAACTAATGGTGTGTGGCGAAGGGTACATTCGGTATCACTATCTGACCAGTCCAACCCTGTTCCACTCCTGCATAGAGCGTGGGAAGTAAGATTATCGGTAAGTCTCTGTATTGGCTCTAATTTATTGAATTTTTTTCTTCGGGGTCAATACGCGAGATGTGTGTGGGGGTAAGTAATATGTTGTCCGATTCCTCCTGAAAAGTGCTGTCCCGAAATTTCAGTAGTAAACCTCTCCCTGATGCGCAATACCTCTCTTGTAACGTCTGCCAGAGGAGTTTGTTTAGCATCTCCTTAACACTCTCTCGCCAGCTAAACGATCGCCTGACGAAACGCGCCGCTCTTCGTTGGATCTTCTCTATCTCCTCTATCAGTCCTACCTGACAGGGATCTCAGACAGATGAACAATACTCAAGAATTGGGCGAACAAGCTCCTTATAAGCCACTTCTTTCGTGGATGAGTTACATTCCCTTGAGATTCTCCCAATGAATCTGGTATCTGCTTTTCCTACTATCTGTTTTATATTTTCATCCCACTTAAGGTCGCTCTGGATAGTGATGCCTAGATATTTACGGCAGACGCCGTCTCCAGCTGTTTGTCATCAATAGTATAGCTGCTCAACTGTGGATTCCTTTTCCTACTTATGCGCAATATGTTACATTTATTTACGTTCAGAGTCAACTGCCAGAGCCTGCACCATTCATGAATTCTGTGCAGGTCGTTCTGCAAATTCATACTATCTTGTAGCGTTGCTACTTTGCTATAGACAACTGGATCATCTGCAAATAGACTTAAATACCATCCAACGCTTTCTGCTAGATCATTTATATATATCTTTAAACAGCAACGGTCCTATCACACTTTCCTCTGGTACTCCGGATATTAGCTTTATATGACAATGCCGGCCGGTGTGGCCGAGCGGTTCTAGGCGCTGCAGTCCGGAACCGCGCGACCGCTACGGTCGCAGGTTAGAATCCTGCCTCGGGCATGGATGTGTGTGATGTCCTTAGGTTAGTTAGATTTAAGTAGTTCTACGTTCTAGGGGACTGATGACCTCAGATGTTAAGTCCCTTAGTGCTCAGAGCCATTTGAACCATTCTTTACATGAAAGTATATAAAAAGAAAAAAACTGAGGAAGTACCATTGTAGGGGGGAAGAAGATAATGCATAATGTTCAACAGTAGAAAGATATAGCTGATGATATTCACTGCCTAATATTGCTTTTTATTGCATTCTGTCTCGGTCTACTCGAGGTTACGTACCAAAACAAACTTTCGGGGAAGGCTGGAACGTTTACCCATTTGAAATATTGCTACCAATGCTCTCTAAAACATTTACTGTCTATGTCTGCATAATCACCTACTAAATACTACCAAGATCTAATCACAACGTTCCAAAATACCGGAAGTAAACACTCAGCGTAGCTAAAGATGACGGTGAACAAAGATAGAGATGACTCATGGCCAAAGACAGCGCTGGAACAAGAGATGAGTTGTCGATGTCTCAAACATACACTCCTGGAAATTGAAATAAGAACACCGTGAATTCATTGTCCCAGGAAGGGGAAACTTTATTGACACATTCCTGGGGTCAGATACATCACTTGATCACACTGACAGAACCACAGGCACATAGACACAGGCAACAGAGCATGCACAATGTCGGCACTAGTACAGTGTATATCCACCTTTCGCAGAAATGCAGGCTGCTATTCTCCCATGGAGACGATCGTAGAGATGCTGGATGTAGTCCTGTGAAACGGCTTGCCATGCCACTTCCACCTGGCGCCTCAGTTGGACCAGCGTTCGTGCTGGACGTGCAGACCGCGTGAGACGACGCTTCATCCAGTCCCAAACATGCTCAATGGGGGACAGATCCGGAGATCTTGCTGGCCAGGGTAGTTGACTTACACCTTCTAGAGCACGTTGGGTGGCACGGGATACATGCGGACGTGCATTGTCCTGTTGGAACAGCAAGTTCCCTTGCCGGTCTAGGAATGGTAGAACGATGGGTTCGATGACGGTTTGGATGTACCATGCACTATTCAGTGTCCCCTCGACGATCACCAGAGGTGTACGGCCAGTGTAGGAGATCGCTCCCCACACCATGATGCCGGGTGTTGGCCCTGTGTGCCTCGGTCGTATGCAGTCCTGATTGTGGCGCTCACCTGCACGGCGCCAAACACGAATACGACCATCATTGGCACCAAGGCAGAAGCGACTCTCATCGCTGAAGACGACGCGTCTCCATTCGTCCCTCCATTCACGCCTGTCGCGACACCACTGGAGGCGGGCTGCACGATGTTGGGGCGTGAGCGGAAGGCGGCCTAACGGCGTGCGGGACCGTAGCCCAGCTTCATGGAGACGGTTGCGAATGGTCCTCGCCGATACCCCAGGAGCAACAGTGTCCCTAATTTGCTGGGAAGTGGCGGTGCGGTCCCCTACGGCACTGCGTCGGATCCTACGGTCTTAACGTGCATCCGTGCGTCGCTGCGGTCCGATCCCAGGTCGACGGGCACGTGCACCCTCCGCCGACCACTGGCGACAACATCGATGTACTGTGGAGACCTCAGGCCCCACGTGTTGAGCAATTCGGCGGTACGTCCACCCGGCCTCCCGCATGCCCACTATACGCCCTCGCTCAAAGTCCGTCAACTGCACATACGGTTCACGTCCACGCTGTCGCGGCATGCTACCAGTGTTAAAGACTGCGATGGAGCTCCGTATGCCACGGCAAACTGGCTGACACTGACGGCGGCGGTGCACAAATGCTGCGCAGCTAACGCCATTCGACGGCCAACACCGCGGTTCCTGGTGTGTCCACTGTGCCGTGCGTGTGATCATTGCTTGTACAGCCCTCTCGCAGTGTCCGAAGCAAGTATGGTGGGTCTGACACACCGGTGTCAATGTGTTCTTTTTTCCATTTCCAGGAGTGTATATGCTTTACACCTCGATAAAATTATTTATTGAAATAGGTAAGATTCCAAGTGCGAAACACACGTGGAACTACTGTCATAACTTAATTGTTCCATGAGATTAAGAACAGTACTCGCATCTTGGATATTGGCACTGCCGATAAAAATGAGAGGTAAAGCAGCGCTTCTCCAATAAAATCTCCTCAGTTTACAAGCCGCGTCACTTTAAAACGTTTGACAACTGTCTATGCTCTCGTCTTTAGGAGTTAAAATCACTGACTGTTGGAAATGGCATGGTGTTGTGTTCAGTATCTGGAATCTTCCAGAGAGGGAGGGAGTGACGCGTGCACAAAAGGCAAGGTGCGCAGCTTCCTCCTACCACAGTGCCGAGTGCAGTCAGATGGCTCACCAGTTTGCGCTAAGGTTGAAACATCCTCACGCATAGCCCTAGAAGCGTGAAGCATGTGTATTTGCTTTCGCTCAATATCCAAAACCCGCCCCCGCACCCTACTAAACGTATATACCCCGTCTCTGTCTGAGTTGGCCAGCTTCTTTTCTACCCGAATCCCAGTGCGATGGTGTCTGAGCCAAAACTATTGTCTTTTGGAATTGTATGTGCCCATTTTCTAGGTAATGTTTAGTGACGGTTGTCTTCCCAAGATGCCTTTGTTTAATATGCCGTGAATGCTCGGTACAGTGCTGAGCAACAGCGCTTATAACCTGACCCAGGCAAATGTTTCCACATTCACAGTGGACACCACGCTCACCAGGAACTCGAAGAGTTACATCGTCTCTAGCAGGTCGTAACGAACGCTGGTCTCAGTCCCTGCTGCAGCCTGACAACTGAAGGTCAGTATATGTACCGCAAAATGGAAGCACTATAAATAGGCACACCAAGCATTTCCACATGTAAATTGTCTGTATTATTCATCAAAATACTCACAACGTGCTTACCGGCAGCACTGAAATAAATTATAGGTCGTTCGATGAGAATTAATTTGACCTTTGTACCATGTATTACAGAAACAAAACTATATAAGTTTTTTTCTATAACATTACAAAATATGCATGGAGACTACTGACAAGAATTACCAGAATAAACAACGTTAGTACAATGTCTAAATTTATCAGTAACTAGCCTCTAAAACAATTATCAAAGTACGTTAATCGTTATAGTAACCACAGTGCTAGGTTATTAGCTTCGCTTGCAGCTCAGTGACGATGTGTGAGCGAAATTCGTTAAAACTTTGCTGAAACTGGAGCAAATTCTTACAATTTTACCGTAACACGATGATGCCAGTTTATTACATTTTTTTTTTTTTTGCTGCAACATAAGGCAAATTTTTACAAGGTTTGCTGTAACAGGAGTTATTTGTTGCTTTTCCACTGTAACACTGGGATATTTTTCTTATTTTTGTTGTTGTTTGTCACAATTTTATGTAACACCGTGATGCACGCAACAATTTGTTACAGTTTCACAACAGCATGTCACCATATGAAGCAAGTTGTTACTGTTTTGTTGTAAAATGACTGTGTTTGGGTTAAGTGTTCTATAGCTTTCAGTCTGGGGTAACAGAAGAACAGAAACGTTTAAATTCCAAGTATAAGATAAAAACCTAGCATGGGATCACTATGTTTGGTTCATGCTGAAAATGGTAGCTGAAAGCATAAAAAGCCTCGTTTGGGGCTGTTTCATTAAGTTCATGTAATTTCAGCAGTGTGACAGCATGGTTTAGCGTCATCATCAAAACTTGACAAACATTTTCAACTGTGAAATGAAGTTAATATCTTTGAATGAGGTGTTAGCCTTCGATCTTGATGGTGCGAATCTATGTGATCACTGTCGTTCGCCATTTTTCATTAGGTGTTAATGAAGCAAGTTAACAGTTTCTTTAGAACGTTGCTTGAACGTCAACGACGTCCATTTTGTGAAACGTAGTACATGCACACCATAGAAGATTGATATCTGCATCTCCCAGACATTCATCTTCTCTAGCCCTCCTTATGCACATGATGAGTCATTAGTAGCTAATAATTTTTCTGTCATAATTGTTAACATAACACATTCGAATGAACCTTACTAAACACTGAACTTGCGACCTCGCTCTAAAGGGATTACTTGTCAGTATATGAGCAATGTATATTTTTCTATACTTAGAGAACATATAAGTTAAGATGGTAGAGCCAGTCTATTTTTTGCTCAAATTTTACGTGGTTTCATAAATAATATAATTTTTATTTTAGTGTAAAGGTATAAATCTTGTCTTCGAACACAGATCTGTGATTGTAATTAGGTATTATGATAAGCTAACTTTGTCGCTTTGTGGCGTGTGTGTGTGTGAGAGAGAGAGAGAGAGAGAGAGAGAGAGAGAGAGAGAGAGAGTGAGAGAGTGGGTGGGTGTGAGTGAGTGTGAGTGAGTTCTGCACTCGAAATCTTTACAGATTTCGATAAATAATTTTATTTCGGTGCAAATAGTATATTTTTGAGATAATGACATAATCTTGGTCATGTTCCACTATTGTCTTTGGTAAATCTTTCGAAGTAAGAAGGCCTCTTTGCATATTACCAAAATATGCAGTTTGTGTTTAAATGGAATAAGAATCTCGCCAAAACACCTTCTTCCCATCCTCAAATGATGCTTCATCAGTTCGCTTGTTGTTGGCCATACTGTATGTTTACATCCGGTATTATGTTGCCTTACTGTTAGATCTTGGTACTATTTAGTAATTGAATATGGAAATACAGAATGTAAATGTTTTAGAGATCAATGTTCCAGTTGGTAAATGTTGCAGCCTTCATCGAAAATATATTTTGGTACATAACCTTGAGTAAACCTACAACATATATATAAAAATGCTACATTAGCCGATGAATTTAATAGATTACATCATTCTAGTGGTCCCCCCTAAAACTGAACGTGTTCAGTTTTGTTTCTGTCATCCTCTCATTTAGGCCTAGGATCACATTAACCGCATTCGTAGCTACCAGTGATATAGACTGCCTATTTCTTTGTGTACTTGTCTCATTAGCACAGTATTTTAGCCAACATGCGTTTGGTGCAGTTGTGGTCTTGGTGACGCTCTGTTTGGCTTAAAAACAGAATTTCAGCGACCTCGTTACAATGTTATTTTTCAGCCACATGTGTTTTGTAAGAATTTAGGCGTGGAAACAACATGGGACACTAACATTGAGAGATGTTTTAGACATCATTTTTGATGGATATATGTGTGTGTATGTGTAGAATTAATATTGTGACGACATACTCGCTGCATTTTTGTGTCGATAACATGTTTTTGCAGACATTTTAAGTGTTGAATTAACATTGCGAAACTTGACAAGCATTATAGATCAAATAGATGGATCTATATTAATTTGCAGGCCCATTGTGCCTTAAACCAAGTATGGTACAGAGATCTGACTCTTGTTTCGATGACTGTTGTTCGGCCATCGCATTTCAGGTGGTATATTTTCCCCATTATCTACCATTGTATTTGTTCTCCTTGGCGGCATCTATGAGACACAATGATTTTTTGTAATAGGATTCAATGCTTATTGTGCAGTTGTTCTGAGCTACATTACCCATCCAAAATAAGTCAGCATTACACATTAACGTTTTAGCGATTGCTAATAGTTAATACAATTAATAGAATTTTTTGAACTGGTTTATTTTCTCTTAATTAATATGTATATTGACTCACTCCACACCTACAGAGGTCTGTATATGTCTACTGGGACATCAAAAATAAATGAATGTCTAGTCTACTACCGATCGAGTAACACCAAGTGAAATACGTTACATATTTCAGGACAAACAAATAACATATTAATGGATCGTACTGCTTGACAAAATCATTCCTTACGAGCTAAAATATAATATTTGTATATTCTATAACAGCACTTTTCTCGCCTACCAAATTTTGCTCTACAGGGCAGTTACCAGATAACGATTGAGAATCGCGATCAATGACGACATTATAATGTTATTTTTCATGAAAGGAATCTTATCTCACGCGTTGCAGTAACAAGCCAAGGACATAAAATTATTTAATCAAAATGCACTAAAATTATTCAATGAAAGATTATCATAGTGAGTTTGCTCGTGTCAATACTAACAATTTATTTACTGCTTGTTTTCGACATTTTCTATTATTTTTGTAGCTTCAGCAGCAAAGAGTACTTCCGTTAGTTGCATACATTGCTTCTATTTAGTCTCCTTTGGCAAAATAGGATGTGTATTTTTTCTTTATTTCTGCTGTACAGACATCGTTAGGCATCGACGTGCTATTTTATTCAGATATCTACTTGCAGGAACAGAAATATATAAAGGTGATAGAAATGAAATGACGTGGTAAGCCAGATTTCGTTGCTCGAATTCTGGAATACAACCAAACTGTGAACGATGCATGTTACGTGTCACCCTGGAGATTGTTTTTCAGTGTCATCAAAGATACATGAAAGTTTAGAACCGATCAAAATGCTGCGTAAAACCAATTAGTGCTATAAATAAAGATAATATTGTGAGACAATAGGATTCATCAAAGAACAACTTAATCGACACTTTCCTATGGAGAGAGACGGGGAACATTGATAGTATAATTTACAATCTGATTTAAGCAAAGTGTTTAATTCATTATACTTAATCTAAATTCTCTGTCCCTGTTAATTAAACTATCTTGCATAATAATCTCAACTGCGTCCTTCATTATCTTACCTCAGATGATTTCGTATTTCATTTCATGATCGAAGGTGAGGCAACGTTCGGCAAAAGCTGATTTAGCTACATACATCAGTAGGGAGTCACGCTCGAGTTCTTTACATCATTGTTCGACATACCCTACAGTTTTTTCAGTATTCGATATGCCATATTGCCAGGATGCAGTACATACCTAATTTTCTCAGACCTATATTACGTACCACACAACATAATAGACCGTTTACTTTGGTCTGAATGACTGATATACATTGGAAGCTGTGTCTTCGAACTGTTCTCTCTTTATTCCTGGAAATGTCGCCAGTGTATGGAACATACGCTTGTTGTCATTTCCCTCTCCAGGCTGTGGAATCAGCAATCCATATTTTTGAGATCTTTCAAAATCCGAATCGCAAGAGACATAAAAGTTTTAAAACGTTCACATTGCAGTTAATCATCTACTCGTGCATCTACATCTATGTGGATACTCTACAAATCACACTTAAATATCTGGTAGATGATCCATCGAACCACCTTCTCAATAATTCTCTGTTATTCAAACCTTGAAAATCGTGCGGAAAAAACGAACACCTATATCTTTCCATGCGAGCTCGAATTCCCTTATTTTATTATGATATTTTCGCATTTTCTAGGAAAAACTTGAAACTTAATGAGAAGATCCCACCGCAAAGAGAAACGCCTTTGTTTTAATGAAGTCCATCGACACTGTATCATGTCCGTGGAACTCTCTCCCCGATTTATCAATAATACAGAAAGCGCTGATCTTCTTTAAACTTTCACGATGCACTGTACTAATCTTATCTGGTAAGGCTCCCACACCGCGCAGCAGTACTCCCAAAGAGGACGCACAACTGAAGTGTTGGCAGTTAGTTTCTTTAGTAGATCTGCAACATTTTCTAAGTGTTCTGCTAATAAAACGCAGTCTTTCGTTCGCCTTCCTCACAACATTTTGTATGTCTTATTTGCAACTCACGTTTTTCGAAGTTTTATTTCCTAGTGCGGCTTGGTACGTTACTTTTTACCGCCCTGCCAGTGTCCAGCCATGTTCATTCGTCTAGCTAAAAGCTGTAGTAGAAAATACTAGACCACTACTGTCTACTGCAGGTCGCAACATACATAGAATTATCCGGTAAACGGGATGTGGCTGGTACTGAAATAAAAGTTTTAACTTAGCAATGTAAATTTTCAGGTGTATTTTTACGATATAGATCACAGTACTAAGTGTCTACACAATGTAAAGTTCCCACCCACACCACAATCACACACGTAGCCAGTTTATGGTATTTACACCCGCTACAGAAGTTAATAGAGTTCACTGGATCGTTTAGTTATGAAAATGTTCGCTCAAATGTTGTGCACTCTGCTCTACACGTAATACCTGTTCCAGTCTTGGATCGCACAACACGCCACGCGGTTTTCACTGCGGTTTTAACTAACAGTCAAAAGCAATAATTTTGATATTCCGTCAGAAATTCCACTCGACTTCCGCTATACCGTTCACTTAAACACACTTTGTACTACTTCGCGAACTCGTAATTAGCATTTTTCCGCCATTTTATAGAACTTTCGTCGGAGCTGCTTTCAATGAGATGTTACTAGTTCGAACCGTCAGCCCCGACTTGACTAGATCACACCATAAGCTTTGTTCCCAGCATAGATTAGCGCGAGCCTGCATGTTTCTGATTGGGTGACATCACAAACAGCAAATCACGTTGCAGTGTTATCCCGCGCTAACCCGCGCTTTACTTCAATGACCAATCATAGTAAAACATTTCTTTCTATGGCAATTGCTAAATAAATAAATTTAGTAAAGTAACAAATATAAAATTACTCCTTGTGAAATTACAGATTAATTTGTGTTCTACTCACGATTTATTAGTACCATAAACTGAATGCACATTTAACTATAGTAAATCTCCTGTATAGTTTTACTGTTACTTCGTGAATAAACAAAACAATTTTCATTTACTTCTGTTCTTCTTCACTCATACAACAATCACACTACTAATTACTGCACATAAAAAACAATTAATTATGCAAATACATTAAACATTAATCAAACATAACTTTACAACCTTATTTTGACTACTACTTCTAGCACTGTCCGTCAACTGCTGCCCTCTGCCGCCTACTAGTACAACTACGTGCAGCTCTGTAACTCGTGTCCGTGTTAGCTGGTGACATCTGTCGATGACTCATGCCTATAACGATATCGTCCTAACACGTGACAGGAGCGATGTGAAGGCGCTACGCCTCACTAGGTATTCTGTTAAATTTACAGCCTTTAGATTTAATTTGATTTATCACGTAACCGAAGTTTAACGGACTACTTTTAGCACTTTTATGGACGAGCTTACATTTTTCATTATTTTTGGTCAATTTCCAATCTTCGCATCGTACAGATACATTTTAAAAATCGTTTGTCAATTTGTTTTGATCTTCTGGTGAATTAATTAAACGATAAACGACAGAGGCATCTGCAACCAAACCAAGACGGCATCTGATATTGTGTCCGAAATCTTTTATATAGGTAAGGAATAGTAGAGGGCCTATAACACAACGTTGGGGAATGCCAGAAATCGCTTTTGTTTTACTCAGTAACCACGAAATGTACGAACTGTAACATCTCTGAAAGGAAATCAGAAATCGAGTCGCATAACTGAGAGGATATTACATAATCACGCAATTTGGTTACAAGCCGCTTGTGAGGTGCAGTGTCAAAAGGCTTCTGGAAATCTTGAAATACGGGCTCGATATGAAATACGTTGTTAATAGTACTCGAAACTTCTTATGAGTAAACACTAATTGTGATGAACAAAAACGATGTTTTCTAAATCCGTGTTGACTGTGTGTCAATAGACGGTTCTGTTCGAGACAAATCATAATTAGAAAGTAAAAAAAAAAAAAACTCTTGTGAACAACATTTCAATTCCAGAATTAATTCGAAAAAGTCCCTTTCACAGAGCTTGATAAAAATTTTGTGCAAAATCCGCAGTTCACAAATTTCATATCGGACACACTCGCAGACTGGAAATAGGTTCAGTCTAGAAAAGGCACCCCCCCGTAATCCGTAGCGTCGGATTAATAAAGTTGCCACAGCAAGCGCAAATTAGCAGCAGTTCACATCGATACGTTTCAGTGTTGATGAAACTACAAGGGACAAGTCGTGCGAGCACGCCGTGCGTTAATGAGAGGGCTAAGTCAGCGCGAAACTTTTTGTGATACGAATGCGTCAGCCGCATTAGCGCTTTCGGAATTTATGACTTAGTTGCTGTAATACTGGCGACGACGTGAGCGAAAATTTAATAAAAACTCCATTAAAGTGATGTTAGCAGCTGACGTGACGGTAATGGGATTACCCGGTATTGCGCCAGCCGACATTAATAAATGCTACAGGGGCTGCGACGGCGCTGCGCCGCGCCGTGCCGGCTGTTGCCGGTACCAATTCTCGTGGCGCCCTCTAGCCGGGCCCGCCTGCCCGATGCTCATTGGGACACGCCAGCCTCTGCTAGGGTCTCTTCCGAAGGCCGAGAGCGTGCTACCAAAGCAGGCTGTGGTACGTGCGCATCCTGTCAGGCGATGAACACACTTTCTGCGTAGCCGTCTCTTCATAAGTTCGTAAACGTAAACTCCGTCCACAGGCCCTGGTGGACCCAGTGGTACCGACCGGCCGCCGTGTCATCCTCAGACAATGGCGTCATCGGATGCTGATATGGAGGGACATGTGCTCAGCACACCGCTTTTCCCGGCCGTATGTCAGTTTCCGCTACTTCTCAATCAAGTAGCTCCTGAGTTTGCCTCACAAGGGCTGAGTGCATCCCGCTTGTCAACAGCGCTCGGCAGACCGGATGGTCACCCATCCAAGGGCTAGCCCAGCCTGACACCGCTTAACTTCGGTTATCTGACGGGATCCGTTGTTACGACTGCGGCAAGGCCGTTGGCTTTGTTTCGCCTTACCCACAATATTATCTAAGTGGTCTTTCCAATTTAAGTTCCTCGTAATTGTAATTCCTAGGTATTTAGTCGAATTGACAGCCCTTACATTTGTGCTGTTTATCGTATACCCAAAATTTATCGGATTTCTTTTAGTACCCATGTGGATAACCTCGAACTTTTCTTTGTTTAGTGCCAATTGCCACTTTTCGCACCATACAGAAATTCTCTATAGATCATTTTGTAATGGGAATTGATCGTATGATGATTTTACTAGACGATAAATTGATGCGTCATCTGCAAACAATCGAACGGGGCTGCTCAGATTATCAGCTACATCATTTATGTAAATCAGGAACAGCAGAGGGTCTATGACGCCAGGTATCACTTCTGTTCTAATCTACCACTACGAACTGCGAGCTCTCTGAGAGGAAATCACGAATCCAGTCACACAACTGAGACGATACTCCATATGCACGCAATTTGATTAATAGTAGCTTGTCAGGAATTGTATCAAAAGCCTTCTGGAAATCTAGGAATATGGAATCGATCTGAGATCTCTTGTCGACAGCACTCGTAGCTTCATGGGAATAAAGAGGTATCTGTGTTGCACAAGAACGATATTTTCTGAATCCGTGTTGGTTATGCATCAACAAGTCATTTTCTTCAAGGTGATTCATGATGTACGAGTACAGCATATGCTCCAAAATCCTACTGAAAGTTGAAGTCAGTGATATGGCTCTGTAATTCAATGGGTTACTCCTTTTTCCTTTCTTGAATACTAATCTGATCTCTGCTACTTTCCAGTCTTTAGGAACAGAGGCATGGTCTCTCTATAGCCGTCCATAATTCAGAATGTGTTACCAGTGGACGGTCTTTTGCGCGAACCTATCTCTGAATTATGTGACATAAATGCGCGATGGGTTTCATGTCGGGTGATCAGGAGGCGAAATCATTCGTTCGAATTGTTCGGCATGGTCTTCAAATCAAACACAAACAATTGTGGCCGGTGACATGGTGCAATACCTTCCATAAAAATTCCACTGTTGTTTGGGAACATGAAGTCCATGAATGGCTGCAAAAGTAAGCGAACATAGCCTTCCGTGTAAACACAGCCCATACTATTTTGAAGCCACCATCAGCTCGCACAGTGCCTTGTTGACTACTTGGGACCATCGCTTCGTGGGGTCTGCGCCGCACTCGAACCCTACTATTAGCTCCTGCAATCTGAAACCGAGACTCATCTGATCAGGCCATGGTTTTACAGCCACCTATGGTTCAACCGGTATGGTGAGGAGCCCAGGAGAGGCGGTGTGGGCGAAGTCGATCTGTTAGCAAAGGCACTCGCACCGGTTGGCTGCTGCCATAGACCATTAACGCCAAATTTCGACGCACCTGTCCAACGGATGCATTCATCGTACGTCCCAAATTGGCTTCTACGTTTATTTCACGCAGTGTTACTTGTCTATTTGCACAGACAACTCTACGCAAACGCCGCTGCTCTCGATCGTTAAGTGAAGGCCGTAGTCCACTGCATAGTCCGTGATGAAAGGTAATGCCTGCAGTTTGTTATTCTGAAGACACTGTGGATCTCGAAATATTGAATACAGTAACGATTTCCGAAATGGAGTGTCCCTTGCGTCTAGCTCCAAATACTATTGTCTGCTAATTCCCTTCGTGTTGCCATAATCAACTAGGAAACCTTTTCACAGGAATCACTTGAGTACAAATGACAGGTCCGACAAAGCACTGCCCTTTTATACCTTGTGTACGCAATACTGCCACCACCCGTACATGTGCATGTCGCTCTCCCACGACTTTTTTCACCTCAGTGCATGGTCACAAAATGGCAGTCGTTATTTTTCAACAAAGCCTTACTTATAATTAGCCACGCATCCTGTTCGCTGTACCGTGCACGCTTTTGGATTGTCAGTAACTTTTTTTAGAGGTTTCTCACCGGTGTAAACTGTCTCGTTTTCTAACAACAGTTAGTTTGTAAAAGTTGCGATGAGCGGAGGTATTGTATACCGACTCAATGGCTAGCTATACAACAGCGCGTGGGCGAGCATCGGTTTCAGTTACCGTTATATTTCAAGTTTCGTTTCGGCAGTCGTTATTGTGACACAGAATTAATTGTTTCGTGTGCTATGAGTAGAAATAATTGTAGGACAGTAAAACCTCTCACACAATCGCTGTTATTGTGGTATTCAGTCCGGAAACTAGTTTAATGTAGGTCTCCAAGTTTGTCTGTCCTGTTCAGGCGTTTTCATCTCCGTGTAACTATTGAAATACACATCCATTTGAACTTGTTATTTTAAAAGTAGGGCAACCGCAGGTAAAATTCTGCATAGTGAATAAAATCTCCCACACTGGCTGTTAAAACACTTTCATTAAAAGTCACTACAGATTTCACATCAATAGAGATGCATCTTCAGGTGATATGTACAAGAAACTTAAACACTACAGGATTACAATGGCTTCAGAATATACGTATATTACCATAAAGCGCCATATAACAATGAGAGCTGTACACTCACAGGTATTTTTAAAGAGTCAAGGCGCGTCAATGTGATTGCTTAGAGCCAAGTCCTATTGTTCATCGTCAAGATAGAAACAGACCGCCGCTAAAAGCGGTAGTTTATGATTAATCAGATTGTGACCGCGGAGCACCAACAAATGATAGGAAGCGGAAGGAACCAATTAAAATTTCTGTCTAACATATAATTATGCGAAGTAACTAAAAATTTCACGTTGACATATATTAACTTAATATTTAGCCTACCCATATACCTAACTGCTGCATCCCTACAGTACATTGCTTCACTTTGTTCTGGTTTCATAAGACTTAGTTTCATTTAGTTTTATTCTCAGTCGATGTAACTGCACAATTAAAAAAAGTACCTCTTCACAGGCTGATTAGGTGCCCCCCCCCCTTCGCTATCTGGTTCTAAAAACAGAGCAATATAGTATTAAGAAAACCGGATTACTAGCTTTTTTAGAATTATTGTATCTTTCATTTTAAAGATTTTAATTGTTTTTAATCACGAATATCTTTAAAGAAGAAAATATTTTAATAGCTGTGAAACACGTAAAAGTGCGTAAGTTAGACACCCTGTAAAGCCAATTTCCACTTTTTCTTGTCATACATAGCGTCAGGTCAGTCCGAAAGTCGCACTAGCACCGCACAGCACACGTGAGTTCTAATACCGACTTCTCAGTATCATTTACGCAGGCGCCGTACCTATTTCTATACTGTCTATGGCTTGGTAAGACATTCAAGCACTATTGTACGCATCTGTCAAAGTTATGTTAATTTGGTGTTTTTAGTTAGTTCGCATAATTAGTCTGTAGAAAGAAATTTAAATAGGTTTACCCATCTTTCTATTACTTATTATAGATGCTCCCAGCCCCAATCAGTTTAATCGTACTCTACGGCCTTTAGCAAGCCATCTGTTTCTATCGTGACGATGAACGGCTTGGCTTGGCTCTAAGCAATCACTTTGCGGCGCCATGACTGTTTAAAAATACCTGTGAGTGTACAGCTCTCACTGACGTATGGCACTTTGTGGCAGTAGACATCTGTTTTCAAGCCACGTAATTCTATAATGTTTTATTTTCTTGTAAAAATCGCTTGAAGATGCATCTCTATTAATATGAAACAGGCAGTGACTTTCTAATAATAATTCTTATAGGGGGAGGGGGGGACATGGCGCACCGAACGCCGGACCACGGACCATGCGACTGTGCGATACTGGCTTTCCACCACTTTCCAGTGATGATCTCTCTTCGTTAGGCGATGTACGTCATGTAGCATAGGGTTCCTGGTACAATTCAAGTCGGCATGGATAGACCTGTTTTCGATGATGCAGGTCCTAACATGTAAGAGGGAAATAGAAATTTGAGCTTCTGCAACGGCCGCCATTTGGGATGAAGGAAGTAGGTCATCAGTTAGAGTTCTCATTAATCCTGTTCGGTGGTGGGTCCATGACGTAACCATCGTAGTTACATAAAGGGCAGTCACTCTTGTAAGGACCTCGGTAAGACCGAGGCCACGATCTCCAGGAGGAAGAGTTTGCGTCTCATGGTAGACTCTGATGATAAGACCCGTGCTTGTGTGGTAGCCAAACGCCGCCTGCAGTCTGTGTGATATTACCTTTGGCATCTGTAAAATCTCTGTCAAATGCAGTAGTCGCGATACGAGATGAGTGTTGACAAAATCTACCCATTATTTCACGTCTAATGCTCACAGGAGGTTGCCAAGAACTTCTGAATGTTACATGTGTGAAGATGGTATCTGTTCTAGAATGAGATTTTCACTCTGCAGCGGAGTGTGCGCTGATATGAAACTTCCTGGCAGATTAAAACTGTGTGCCCAACCGAGACTCGAACTCGGGACCTTTGCCTTCCGCGGGCATGTGCTCTACCACTGAGCTACCGAAGCACAACTCACGTCCGGTACTCACAGATTTACTTTTGCCAGTATCCGTCTCCTACCTTCCAAACTTTACAGAAGCTCTTCTGCGAACCTTGCAGAACTAGCACTCCTGAAAGAAAGGATACTGCGGAGACATGGCTTAGCCACAGCCTGGGGGATGTTTCCAGAATGAGATTTTCACTCTGCAGCGGAGTGTGCGCTGATATGAAACTTCCTGGCAGATTAAAACTGTGTGCCCGACCGAGACTCGAACTCGGGACCTTTGCCTTGCGGGCAAGTGCTCTACCAACTGAGCTACCGAAGCACGACTCACGTCCGGTACTCACAGCTTTACTTCTGCCAGTATCCGTCTCCTACCTTCCAAACTTTACAGAAGCTCTTCTGCAAACCTTGCAGAACTAGCACTCCTGAAAGAAAGGATACTGCGGAGACATGGCTTAGCCAGAGCCTGGGGGATGTTTCCAGAATGAGATTTTCACTCTGCAGCGGAGTGTGCGCTGATATGAAACTTCCTGGCAGATTAAAACTGTGTGCCCGACCGAGACTCGAACTCGGGACCTTTGCCTTCCGCGGGCAAGGCAAAGGTCCCGAGTTCGAGTCTCGGTCGGGCACACAGTTTTAATCTGCCAGGAAGTTTGGTATCTGTTCTGTCGGACATGACGAGTAATGAGTGTAATGGGCAGGGGCACTACGAATGTAGTGAGTGAGCATTAAAGTTGGGAATGTGGGATAAATCCCTGCAGTCGCACTATCCTCTGTGCCATCGGTGGCTCAGATGGATAGAGCGTCTGCCATGTAAGGAGGAGGGGTTCGAGTCCCGTTCGGGGCACACATTTTCAACTGTCGCTGTTGATGTAAATCAACACCTGTCGACAGCTTATCATTTGATTCTGAATGATACTGTCACCGTCAAAGCACATTTGATCCACAGAGACGACTAGAGTGATAACGCGCCGAAAGCGCGTGGCAAGAATCCGGATAAAAGCCACACTTTACATGGTCAACGGTCGATAATGTTCAGCTCCCCAGCCCGTGGATGGCTTGGGGTCCGGGATAAGCAGACCTTCTACGAATTCAGGAAGGAGGGGAAGTCAGGGTTCATCAGTTCTAGCTACATCTCAGTTCAGCACGGTGCCGTGATGTTGTGGAATGCGTGGTAAAGATGCAGCAGGAAAATGTCAGGGCCCGGGGACCTGTTTCTTGCTCCGTTATCAAGAGCATCTGTGAGGTAATCTGCCGTAATCGTATCTGTAAGAATCTCCACAACTGCCCCGTCAGGGGCTCCTGCTAATGAGTGGAAAACATCATCAATTGCTGTGGTGTCCAGGTCTTCTGCCGCAGAGAAATGTAATGGTCCACAAAGGCCCTGGGGACGTCATTCTGGGGCGCAAATCCTCGTCCATCTGGCATGTCGAGGACGTGGACCAGCGTTCTCCGACACCGCTGCTTCTCTCCGATAATATGAGATCGGAAGGGAGGTCCTCGTCATGCACCATTATTCCCTCAAGATGGTTATGCGTAATTCAAATTGTCTTCTCCTTAATCCGTTGAGTTTCATCCTGTCGTTGGACAGAGGGGCATGGCGCGAGAGATCGAGGAGAATCGTGAGATAATACTTCAAGGAATGTTTTTTGCCACTGCATTCCTCGCGACCGTAGTTAAGCATTGATCGAGATAAAGCGTGCCCGGTGCACTCGAGCCACCATAGGAGCGTTGAAGGATACGCTGGAAGGCGTCTCTGAGTTGCCTGCACTGCGGATCCTGGAGAGGGACGACATTCACTTCCACGTGCCTCGGCCGCGCCACATCTTCCGCTGTTAGAGGTAAACAGCGCAAATATGGATGATTTGGCCGGATAAGGCTGTACGCCGTAACTCACTTGCGATTCGTTGGGAAACATAGACACGGTGAAGACGACTTGCTGAATGGCTGGAGACATACTATATAAAGGTCTGACAGGCTAGCCGCTGCTTCCCGAATGGGAAGGCGTGCGTGTTCCCTGCACGAATCTGCCCGTGTCGAGTTTTGGTGTGCCGGCCAGCCTGTAGATGGTTTTTCGGCAGTTTTCCATCTACCTCGGTGAATGCGGGCTGGTTCCCCTTATTCTGCCCCAGTTACACTGTGTCGGCGATTGCTGTGCAAACAGCGTTTCCACGTACGCGTACACCGTAATTGTTCTACCAAGGAAACATTTGAGGTCAGACTCGTCTGGTATAAGACGTTCTCAGGGGGTCCACTGGGGGCTGAACCGCACTATAACCCTGGGTTCGGTGTGGGGTTGCGGTAGGGTGGGTGGACTGCTGTGGCCTGTTGTGGGGTTGTGAACCACTGAGGGCTGTGGTGGGCCTAAACCTCTCCGTCGTTTCTAGGTCCATGGTTCAAAACACACATACGTACTGTACGAATATCCTGGCGACCACCAAGCATCGACAAGGTTCAGCTCAGGAACTAGCAGCTTGAGTTCCTGGCATACGGTAAAGTATGGGAGTTGGTTCTTCAGGGAAAGCACGCAAATGCAGATTCCATCAAAAGAATAATACTGTCCTAATGGCCCACAAACAATGAGGCCTCCTTTTCTTAATAGAATGGCGACCGTTCCCGTCGCTATACCATGACGATGAGAGCATAAACATTGTTGATTCCAAACACCGAGGAAGATCACAGAAAGACTCGTAGCCGATGGTAGATAAACCACTTCATTTACTTTAATGCATTCTTTTAAAAGCACAGCTGTCCCACTTCCACTGTCAGTAGATGGCATGAGGTAAGCAACATAGCCATAGATAATCGGAAAAGATCTCTAGGCTAAATTCTTGCAGGAGGGCAACGTCGAGATTCGATGACACAAACATTTCACGAGAAATTTTAGTTTGACGGGCGTGTCAATGGTGTTTACATTGATTGAGCAAGCCCTTTAGGCTTGTCACTAAACTGTGTCTACCGGCACGATCAATGAGGCAGGAAGAGCAGCGGCGTACAGGATTGTAGCCCCAGCAGGCGGTACGTTAGCAGTCGTGGGTTGCAGCTGCAGCATTCGTTGCTGTCACAAAAATTGATGTTTCTTCTTTTGTACTTTAATGGCGCATTACTATCGGTAGTTATGACGTGACGAGACGCATTTCGTTTCAGGTACTTCAACCGAGATCAACATTTAAGTAATTTTGAGCCACCTTATAATCAGAAAGAAGTCAGATTCAAGTGAGAAGGCGTCCCGGTATTCTACCTGGCGAAAGCAAAAAATAAAGTTTACAGAGTATGGAACAAAGAGGAACAAGATCGCAGACTTGAATTATTTGATGAGAGTTACATCTCCAAAATCACGAAGAACTGGAGAGTATTATCCAGTAAAAAGCAGTAAAAATTCCATTCATAAACCGAGATCAGCACCTAACGCTAAGAAACTGGATGAAGTTAAACTGTTGAAAACAAGATTTGGAGACAACTGGAAACAAGTTGATAGTTTGCAGTTTTATGTTTCAGTACTCAGCAACGATCCGACATCAGCCGAAACTGGTAGGCTGACTCATGTGGACGATAACTGTGGCTGTTTGCACGAGGAAGGAGGAGTAATTGCAAGACTGTGACACATCGATGTGCCGTCAGCAACATGTCAATAATTTTATTTTGTCATGTGATGGGTTACGCCCTGCAATCATGTAATAAAAATTTGAAATAAAGGTTTCAAACCATTTTATGAGAAAACACAATTGAATAAAACATATTTTATTAAGTGAATTGGTTGAAAGCGTATTAACGACGTTTAAAATCAAAATGGCGTATTCACACAGTGGGAAACGATTTCATTCGTGACTGATTCTGGAATATAGTTTAAACACCTAGGTTCTGATTTTGAATTATTTAATTTGGTTAGGAACAAAAACGATTTGTTTGCTTCCTGTGAAATAATTTGGGCACTTTTACGATATGAAACGATGTTCCTCATATATTACGTGGGATATTTTATTTGAATTAGTCTCTACTACCACATCCACTAATGTTACTATTGCTCCTGAAATACTGTGCGTTAGTATACTAGATAAAGGACGTAGGATGCACCAATACTGGTGAAATAATAAGGATTGCAGGTAAACCATAGGAATGGAGAACTGCATAAAACCGGTCTTATGGGTAATAATTTTATATAACGTTGTTGGAGAACAGCGATATTTATTGTCATAAAATTATTGGTCATTCACAGCGGTGCTAAAAGGAATTCCTTAAACTTCGGTTACACGATAAAGTCAGTCTAATCTAAAGGCCGTAAATTCAACTAAACACCAAGGAATAACAATAACGAATAACTTAAATTGGAAGGAACAGAAAGAAAATGCTGTCGTGAAGGCTAACCAAAGACTGCGTTTTATTGACAGGACACTTAGAAAATGTAACAGATCTACTAAGGAGACCGCCTACTTTACGCTTGTCCGTTCTCTTTTAGAATATAGCTGCGGGGTGGGGATCTTCACCATACAGGACTGACGGAATAATCGAGAAAATTCAAAGAAGGGCAGCACATTTTGTATTATCGCGAAATATGGGAAAGAGTGTCATTGAAATGATACATGATTTGGGCTGGATATCATTACAAGAAAGACATTTTTCGTTGAGACGGAATCTTCTCACGAAATTCCAATCACCAACTTTCTCCTCCGAATAAGAAAATATTTTGTTGACACCGACCTACACAGGGAGAAACGATCAGCACGATAAATAAGGGAAATCAGAGCCCGTACGGAAAGATATAGGTGTTCATTGTAAGGTGTGCCAGAGACTTAAATGTGATTTGCTGAGTACCCATGTGGATGTAGATGCAGATATTTAAAAACAGTCTTGATCGCAGCCAATGTTAACTTCTGTTTCGGCCTTTTAATTACGGGCCATCATCAGAGTATATGCCACCTGACGACTGGAATGTATAGACGCTCCGTTCTTCTGAAAGAACAAGCTCATCTTTGTTCCAATACTGCTAGAACCCAGATGGTGCATGCTTTGACGATGGCCCGTAATTAAAATGCCGAAACCGGTCAGAAGTTCGGCTGCGATCAAGAATATTTCTAAGTTATTTTATGGTTGATGCCCGGAAACAACAGGAACAAACAAAATCACAACATTTGACTGCATACAGGCAGTAACAATTTGTGCGAGAGAAGGTAAACAAATAGCGGTTGAATGGTCTTACAGCGATTCTAGACCGCAATGGTGTCCATTTGTGGACTACAATGAGACGGAACGCTGACAGAACACAATCCCGAGGGTGAGTTATCACGCCGGATGGCGCGGGAGGCGGTCTTTTGTCGACGCCTGGCGCGATAATCTTGACGTGTGGGCGTCGTGTAATGCGGGCGATAAGCAGCCACCTGCGTCGCCGCGTTGATTTATCGCCAATTATAACTAATGGCGGGTCCCGCGCTAATAGCCATTGTGGCCTGCTGGCGGGTAATCGCGAACCGCGTTAAAAATACAACGGCTGCGGGCGAAATTCTGCAAGGATCACATGTCCGACGAGCTTTAACACGTAGACTTAGCGTAAGCCCAGCTAAAGCCTCATTACAGAGGTCTTACTACGTGTAATTTCGAGAGAATGATAATTATTATTTCATACAGGTTTCTAGATACAGACATTTACAGGGTGTTTCAAAAATGACCGGTATATTTGAAACGGCAATAAAAGCTAACCGAGCAGCGATAGAAATACACCGTTTGTTGCAATATGCTTGGGACAACAGTACATTTTCAGGCGGACAAGCTTTCGAAATTACAGTAGTTACAATTTTCAACAACAGATGGCGGTGCAAGTGAAGTGAAAGATATAGAAGACAACGCAGTCTGTGGGTGCGCCATTCTGTACGTCGTCTTTCTGTTGTAAGCGTGTGCTGTTCACAACGTGCAAGTGTGCTGTGGACAACATGGTTTATTCCTTAGAACAGAGGATTTTTCTGGTGTTGGAATTCCACCGCCTAGAACACAGTGTTGTTGCAACAAGACAAAGTTTCCAACGGAGGTTTAATGTAACCAAAGGACCGAAAAGCGATACAATAAAGGATCTGTTTGAAAAATTTCAAAGGACTGGGAACGTGACGGATGAACGTGGTGGTAAGGTAGGGCGACCGCGTACGGAAACCACAGAGGGCAACGCACAGCTAGTGCAGCAGCTGATCCAACAGCGGCCTCGGGTTTCCATTCGCCATGTTGCAGCTGCGGTCCAAATGACGCCAACATCCACGTATCGCCTCATGCGCCAGAGTTTACACCTCTGTCCATGCAAAATTCAAACGCGGCAACCCCTCAGCGCTGCTACCATTGCTGCACGAGAGACATTCGCTAACGATATAGTGCACAGGATTGATGACGGCGATATGCATGTGGGCAGCATTTGGTTTACTGACGAAGCTTATTTTTACCTGGATGGCTTCGTCAATAAACAACGGGCGCATATGGGGAACTGAAAAGCCCCATGTTGCAGTCCCATCGTCCCTGCATCCTCAAAAAGTACTGGTCTGGGCCGCCATTTCTTCCAAAGGAATCATTGGCCCATTTTTCAGATCCGATACGATTACAGCATCACGCTATCTGGACATTCTTCGTGAATTTGTGGCGGTACAAACTGCCTTAGACGACACTGCGAACACCTCGTGGTTTATGCAAGATGGTGCCCGGCCACATCGCACGGCCGACGTCTTTAATTTCCTGAATGAATATTTCGATTATCGTGTGATTGCTTTGGGCTATCCGAAACATACAGGAGGCGGCGTGGATTGGCCTCCCTATTCGCCAGACATGAACCCCTGTGACTTCTTTCTGTGGGGACACTTGAAAGATCAGGTGTACCGCCAGAATCCAGAAACAATTGAACAGCTGAAGCAGTACATCTCATCTGCATGTGAAGCCATTCCGCCAGACACGTTGTCAAAAGTTTCGGGTAATTTCATTCAGAGACTACGCCATATTATTGCTACGCATGGTGGATATGTGGAAAATATCGTACTGTAGAGTTTCCCAGAACGCAGCGCCATCTGTTGTTGACAATTGTAACTACTGTAATTTCGAAAGTTTGTCTGCCTGAAAATGTACTGTTGTCCCAAGCATATTGCAACAAACGGTGTATTTCTATCGCTGCTCGTTTAGTTTGTATTGCCGTTTCAAATATACCGGTCATTTTTGAAACACCCTGTATATTTACCAGTAAGTACTATAGAGGTAAAATATCTATGTCAGCATCAAAACGCAAACAGACCTTGACTTTCTGAATGTTTTTTATCGTTCCATGACAATAAGGAAAAGAAAAAAATATATAGCACTAATACGACATAACAGTAGCTATGCTCCCTCTCGTTTTAGTTACCCACTACGACAGCAGCGCCCCAAGCGGCCAGCAAACGACGTTTCTGATTACGGTATCAGACAAGTGCGAATACTAACGTTGAAACTGATCTGTCACACAGTTTTTGCAATAAGGTGTGTATGCAGTTCCGTAAAAATCGCCAATAAGAAGAAAATATCTCCACATTTGTTATTCTTTAGTTTACTAAGGACCATGGGAGGTACGAAACAGTATATTACAGCACACATTATTTACGGTTCTCTTGTAACTTACAAATATTTACCAAATAATGTCGTTTTCCCTTAATAACGAAAACTGCTAGTTGACACCAGAAGATCTGGCTTTTTGCGGAAAGACGTTTATCTATTCAGCAAAGCTGAGTTATGTTCGCTACACTTTCAACCAAATCAGTGAATGTGGAACTTAGGAAACGGATATGGAATATAATACCAACATTATTTAACGTAACAAAAGCCACCACACGTGCAGATTAAGGGGAAACCACACAGACTTGATAACAAATTGTCAGAAGCAATGGAACTGTCTTCCAAGGCAGAAGAAACTAATTCCGCAATTTTGACTGAATCTCAACCACAAATGGCAAGAATCTTCAACACATTCGCTTTTGAAGCCAAGGTAATCACATTTATAAAAGTATTCGTGTAGCTATTAGAGGTCGAATGGAGTGTAGTCTACTGATTTCCTGAGGTGGTCATGAATATGAAGTTTATAACTGCCGTGTGGTGGTAGTTATTGTAAGAACTACTGGCGCAGTGCACCAAAGAGCATTCGAATGCATTGTGCTCCAGTATATTCCAAGGACGTTAGAGATTCTGTGTTTGAACTCTCAATTCTTTGGTCATCTGTTTCTATTATTGGACTTGAAGACAGAAGAACTATTATCTGAAGTTCATCTTGCTATAATTGTCTACGTAAATTTAAAACAAAGAAAAAATATAGTTGTTCATAACTTAAGATTTGTGTACACGACTCAATAATGTGTATTCTTCAACCTTGCTTGTCCTGAGTAGACGTGGCCTTAACGGAATATTGACCATTCTTAGGCGCCTTACTAGAAAATAATTTAAAAATGGTTCAAATGGCTCTGAGCGATACGGGACTTAACATCTGTGGTCATCAGTCCTCTAGAACTTAGAACTACGTAAACCTAACTAACCTAAGAACATCACACGAATCCAAGCCGAAGGCAGGATTCGGACCTGCGACCGTAGCGGTCACGCGGTTCCAGACTGAAGGGCCTAGAACCTCACGGCCACACCGGTCGGCCCAGAAAATAATTAGTATTTTTTTCAGCTGATCTTCGAGACGTGCCGCCGGTTAGGAAACTTAACTTTCTTTCAGATTCCACGAGCTATGCAGCCGCTATGAATAGTTTAATATATTTAACTGACATTTTCTCAAGGTTGCGAGATAATACCCCAGGCAGTAAGGCCTGGTGACAGGATTCTAGTTCTAGTATAAGATTTCATTTGCAAAAGTTTAGGCTTGTTATCTTATATTGGTATTCGAGACGAAACCACGATCTTGATTTACGGGTTGCATTACTTTACATTGAAATGACATAAGAAATATCATCGGGTGCGATAAGCATATGAGTTTTAACTTTACTTTGGATATACGTACATTTGAGAATATCTGTGATGATTCAAGAGAGAAACAATTATTTGTAATCCGGTAACCACCATGAGTATCGGGCTAATTTGCTCTTTTATTTTGGCCTCAATTTACTAAAAGATATCAAAGCAGATATAATAAATTTAAAATTTTATTAACTTACGTTACAGTAGGAAGGGCGAATCATTAGACTCTGAAAAAAAATTTAAGTGTCAAAAAAAAGGCTTATGGTAACAACAGAAATGTATGCTTCTCAGGCATGAAATACGTATTTACATTCTCTTGGTTTCAGCGGAGAAAGCTGCGGATATACACATATTCGAAAATATTTCTTCATGAATAAGGTCTAGCTTTTGTTATTCAGTCGGTGTGATCCACACGTGTTTCACTACAATTCATGTCTCTTGGTGATTTATTAACGCACTGAGCGTAAAAATGTACCAAATATTTCGTTGAGAAAGTAGGAATTAACTAAAGACAAACATTATCCTTATAGCACATGTGACTCTCTGCTTTCTCACTGCTTGGAGCGCTAGTGTCGTTCGAGCTGTCAAGTTCTAACAACTTTCACACCAGGGTGTGTCATGATGCAGAGCTGATGAAATGAGTGTAGTAAATTGCACGTGCAAACAAAATCTGTGCATAAGTGACTGAAGGACGTGTATGCGTAATAGCAAAGACATTGGTAAATGGTGCTCGGACTGCATTCCATAAAGGCAGACTGTGCATTGACTGTGAACTCACCATCAAAATAACACACAGCAATCCAAAGAGAATGTTATGTGAAACCGTGTGTTGCTTTAATAGATTATAAGAATGCATTTGAGAAGCTAAACAGAGTGAAGACATTTTTTAAATCACAATATTTTCACCATGGACTGAATTATTTATTATAATTTCCACAACCACAACCTCGAGTTTTAAGTAGAGTTATAAAACTGCCACAGGCTACTTTAGACTAACATAAGCAAGCGTAGACTACTGTAGTTTTTATATTAGTTTTGGTGAGTTAAGGTTGTACCCACATTATCTGTATGTTAGGTGTTGCATTCCTATTAAGCGTTACCTCATAACGATCACTTTCTTTTCTAACTCTTACCAGATTCCCCTAAAATTCTGAAGCAGTGAGCTGTTTAGAAACTGAGTCAGGATAAAAAGGGAAGGACAGCCAAATATTTTTGTCCTGCATAGTAATCCTCCTGTCAGTTACGTAAAAATAAACAGTATTTATGGTAAACTGGAACTGTCAATGTTTAGTTTATGTTTTTTTCGAAAATTGTTAATATGTAATGTGAAACAGAGATATTATGATGAAAATAAAGGAAACATCATAGATTTATCGGGTATCTCTAGAAAACGCAATTTAATTTACAAAAAGATAAAATAAAAACGCCACAAAACAGAAATATATCAAACATCGCTTCAATACTTCGACGAATATGCATAAAACAGTTTTCTGTTATTCGTAAACGACTTTAGCATTTGTCTATAATAACAGAAAACTCTTGCCGTTGATAATGATTGTGTTATTAAACTGTACTTGTATCGAAAGCATTTGCTTTGGTTACATAAAAGCGCAGAAGATACCGAATCAGCTAACTTCTATCACTTACAAAATATAATTTACATTCTGTAAGCATATAAAATACACAATGGACTAACACTGAATAGTATATCGTTCTAATTAGAGCAAAACAAACAACCAAACAAATAAAAAAAGAAAAGAGAAGCTGTCGGTTCCCAGTTTCTTTCTTACAAATACATTTATGCTTCTTTCCCTACCAGTGCTACCAATACTACGGGTAATCCTGTCATTTACTATGTCATTTATGTTGTGTAATTACCGAACCGTAGTTTTGGTGGAGCGTAGCTTTCGTTTTAGGTCATTTTCATAGCGTTAAGATGTTGAAAACAAATCAGTTATCAGCATTAGCAAAATAAGCAGGAACGATGTGAGCGTTTACGAATCAGGTCAACATTTGTCACACGCACCGTCGGTTTGTAACGGATAGAAATAATTCTGGCTTCATTCTTTCAACAAATGTCGATAATGTACGCGGTACTGTTTAAAACAGACGGAAACCAGACTAACCGAATTTACGGCGTTTGCTTGTCGAAGCTAATTTTACGGTAAGTCTCATATGTTTAAAATTATATAATTTCAATATCTTTAGCACAGAGCCCAATATAACAATCTTAGACACAGCCTTGAAAGAGATCAGGGATGATTTTTGTTTATTTCTTGATCAAAATATTGTTTTACTATTTGCATATGGCTTTCACTTAACTATTATCCGATAACCATTAAGAGGAATTATTACCAGTGATTTGTTGACGTGAAAGTACCACATAGTTTAACATCAACAGGTAATTCGTGAGAATTCCTTATCAGTGATTATTCTAAGATGGTTGGCGAACAGAAAAGTGTCCTACGGAAGTAATAAAATATCTACTGTGACCAAGAACTTACAGTTCATTTCTCCCTTAAGGGAAACGTTAAAGCATTCAAAAAAGAAGAGAAGTATATAACAGGTCAACAAATTCTCATACGTAACTTCTGAGATTACTTATACATCCAGTAATAGCATCAGTAGATACCTCCAGCAGTGGCAGTTTCTGGAGGTACTATTAAAAAATTGGAAACTTTTGATAAATCAAATACTGAAATGGCAGGAAATGTAGTGTCAGCCGCAACACCACGACATATATGTGCCGCTAGAATTAAGAATTCTACCAGAAGGGTTCTGAGAAGAATTGTGGGGCACTCAATCTCTAAGAGTAGGAGAAATGAAGCTCAATTTGGGAGAGTTATAAACCACTAAAGCAACAATCCTGGTTCTGAGAACATGTGTGTATGTAAAGAAGAGTATCCGTTCGTTTGTTTGTTTGGGATTCATACAAATTTACACTTTTATTCCGATAGTGATGAAATTTTGTACACTTTACCTTCAAGACAAGAGGACAATCACTATCTACAAAAGATTTCGTAATGTGGCAGAAGTAAAGCTGTGAGGGCGGAAGGTGCTTCGTGCTTGGGTAGCTCATATGGTAGAGCACTTGTCCGCGAAAGGCAAAACTCCCGAGTTCGAGTCTCGGTCCGTTACACAGTTTTAATCTGCCAGGAAGTTTTAATGCCCTTCTTAGATATAACACCACCGCACGTCACCAGATCGCGATACGAACAAAAGTTCGAGTTTTTGACAGAAACGTGACTGAAAACTGTTATTTATTGATTAGTTGCCGTTGTTACTTATGACATTATCCCTGAAAGATATTTTACTCTGTGTTTAACAGTTTCTATTTGTAAAATCCACAGTACCATACAAACGCTAAGGCAGGTCGTGGATACGGTGCCACAAAAGTCACTAGATCTCTGGCCGATCCAAAGATCGAACCGAACCTGAGATTTCGCGAACTGTGCCATAAACTGTTCGAGCAGTTAGAGTTGTACTCAGACACAGCCCTACTTGAAACAATGAAAACTGAGCTGAAATGATAGAAGGCGAATTCTAAAAAAACTCTGTGAGACACTTATCGCAAATGTGACAACAGATGGGGCAACTAATCATCTTTTCATACGGTTGAAGACGTATGTCGTCGCATTTCGATGACACCCATAGATTCAACTACGTCCTTGGATTTAAAGCGACTGCATTTTTCCATGCGGCTTGTATTCACTGTGAGTATCAAGCGACAGGTCAAATCACTTTTGTGGAAGTTGTTAAACATCCCCGGCATGCCGGCATTGCGGCTAATATCCAATATATGCCGTTCATGTTGTGGCAATCCTCATGCTGACACACTCTCCGCCATATATTCACGACAATCAGTATATCAGAGACGCCTGCATGCCTCGGGTGAGGGAGCTAGTAAACTTTTGTGTCGCACTGCCCTAACAAAAATTATTGGAGTGACATAACTGAGTCGTATTACTCGTTTACTGCAGCGTGGTGTACCTGTCAACAGAGTAAGGCGTGCACGTGTTACATGCGACTTCTGCGGCCCATGAAACTTTTATGGCTTGTCATTTCCTAGTGGCAGGTTGGTCGGCGTCTCACTCTTTCCTGGTGTCAGTGGTTGTCTAGCGTTTGCGGCGGCGCGGTTCTTTCGGTCTCTTTTACGACGAACCTGCACCTACATGTGAACATTGTCTCAGCAGATCATCCGTACGGAAGCCGAGTGAAACCTGCTGTACTTCGACGTGAACCAGGCTGCAATTAAAGTCATTAAATCTACGTTTCGGGAGAAAGTATTCACACGAAATAAAAGGTTGGAAATTTTATCCTTAATTAATATGTTTTGAAACTTAGGTGAACAAGTATCGCTGCCAAGCCCGCACTAGTCTTAACACAGTCACTCACAAACCATTTCACTTACGTTAGCAAGTGTATGGTGTTGAAACGTAATAGCCACAAATTTACGGATTATTTTTGATTGAGAATGCTCGCCAAATATTAAGTCCTTCGGTACATAATGCAGTCACAGTTTTTTAGCCACCGACCTGCTCAATACGCCACGGGGAATATATGTCTTTTTCACGTCACAAAATTCACTTAAAAATTCCGAAATATCTACACACCCATACTAATAATTATGCCGCCACTTTACCACACTTTTGATGTATGAAACACTGCTAGATCCGGCAACTTATCATTTCCATCAGAACTACTACTACACACGTCCGAACTGTTTCATGGCTAGGCTCTGACTCCTCTCAAGAATACTCAAAGTCTTCTCTACCAGCAGAGAAAGGCGCGCGAAGAATATTGCTTTACCACTGGTCAATTAACTCAACAGCAAATAGCAAAACAACGTTCTTCCGCTTCAGACCGCGCTTTTTATCAATAACCAATCGCAAAATAGAGAACCTAACGACTGCATTTTTAACCGACGTAATTATCTAATATGCTGAAGTTTTATTTATGCATAAACTTATTTACTATTCTTATTTATACCTGAATTAACTTTCCTTTTTCCATAAACTTGCTTTACATATCTATTCTACAAGAATCCCCTTTGTCCACATCCATACTTCTTCGAAATGTTCCTACACTGAATCCCACTACATAACTCGTTAAACAATTATCTTCATATTAACCTTAAACCACACTCACGCATCATTCATACTGCTAAAACGCATTTATAATATTTTACCTACACGAAAAGACATAACAACACTTTATGGAAATACAAGAACAGTTTATGAAAAACATTCTATTACTTTAGTGCACTCTAGTGGGCACAATCCACACTAAATCAGTCCCCTATCCAATACTGTCCTCTATCGGCTGATACATGAACTACGTGCGCGTCCAGCCTCGAGCCACCATCTGTCACTATCCAGCTCTGAGACACATCTCCCACTTAACCGCCTCCAAGGTTCAAATGGTTCAAATGGCTCTGAGCACTATGGGACTCAACTGCGGAGGTCATCAGTCGCCTAGAACTTAGAACTACTTAAACCTAACTAACCTAAGGACATCACACACATCCATGTCCGAGGCAGGATTCGAACCTGCGACCGTAGCAGTCGCGCGGTTCCGGACTGCGCGCCTAGAACCGCTAGACCACCGCGGCCGGCCGCCTCCGAGGTAGGATCCGTATACGGCGCTACGTCTCACATTCTGTTAAGTAACTGGTGTTGTTCACTGAGGACAGGGTGCACTTTGTCGTGTTATCACTGATCTGGTATCCCGGTCCGACAATTTGGACGGCCCGCCAGAGGGCACAGACATAGAGTACAGCCGCTAGGCGGTGTCCCTATAATTTGCGAGCGCTGCTCTCGCCGCCACAGCACTGTGTGCGGGCCTCGCCTGCCGCACCTCACTATCGGCACTCACAGGGTCCCTTGCTGCACAGGGGCTCGGGTCGGAAGTACAATACCAACTCCCGTACTTTCTATCCCACCGCCGGCGTGCCCCAAGCCTCCGTCCTTTCGCCTCTCCACGGCCTTCTGGATACTGCGGATATGCCCAAACCTCCCCTTCCTGTTCACCTCCTCCAATTTGCTGTTGATAGCACCTGCCTGGCCCATTATCCTATCCTTCAACGGTCCCAACATACCCTTGAAACCCACGTCGGCCAGTTCGCCACTGGCTATAGCCAGTAACTCCTTTGCATGAACCCTTCCAGGACCCAACCAATATGTCGTACCACCCCGTCTTTCCAGATCCACGATTTTTACCTTACCATTTGTGGTCATCCTGTCCACCTCACTCCTACCCTGAAATACCTTGGCCTCACCCTCTACCGTCACCTCACCTGGACTCCCCATCCCCTTATGATCCAAGCCCACATAGACTCTGCCTCCTGAAACTCCTGTCCGGCTGGATATGACGACTGCATCCTGCCATCATCCTTCACACCTACAAATCATTGATCCACCCCATCCTTTGTTGTGCCAGCGTCGCCTGGATTTCCATCCCTCCAAGTCCTTGAAAGCCAGGGGCTCGGAAGTACAATACCAACTCCCATACTTTCTATCCCACCGCCAGCGTGCCCCAAGCCTCCGTCCTTTCGCTTCTCCATAGCCTTCTGGATACTGCGGATATGCCCGAACCTCCCCTTCCTGTTCACCTCCTCCAATTTGCTGTTGATAGCACCTGGCTGGCCCTTTATCCTATCCTTCAACGGTCCCAACATACCCTTGAAACCCACGTCGGCCAGTTCGCACTGGCTATAGCAAGTAACTCCTTTGCATGAACCCTTCCAGGACCCAACCAATATGTCGTACCACCCGGTCTTTCCAGATCCACGATTTTTACCTTACCATTTGTGGTCATCCTGTCCACCTCACTCCTACCCTGAAATACCTTGGCCTCACCCTCTACCGCCACCTCACCTGGACTCCCCATCCCCTTATCATCCAAGCCCACATAGACTCTGCCTCCTGAAACTCCTGTCCGGCTGGATATGAGGACTGCATCCTGCCATCATCCTTCACACCTACAAATCATTGATCCACCCCATCCTTTGTTGTGCCAGCGTCGCCTGGATTTCCACCCCTCCAAATCCTTGAAAGCCATGCACTCCGCCTCACCTTCTGTATACGCCTGTATATGCCTGCCGTCCCACATCTTTTCCTCGAACACATCTGCAACCTGTACATCATCTGCAGACGGAGTCCCTGCACCCCCTGGTGTCCTCCATCCTCTCTACCCCCAGCCCACTGACACGCCTTGGCCTTCATGTCCTGCCCTCTATCCATTTCCACACACACCACCTCCTTTACCAATGCAACTTCCACCACCTACCCCTCCTGGAAGATGAGCATCTCCCTGATCTCTACCCCACCTACCAACTCCAACTCCAACTTTCCCCTTCCTACTTGTCAGAGCTGCTTCTCCCCTCCTTTCCCTTACCCTGAACAATATTTCTCCCTCCTCCACTCCCATCGCTTTCCTGCACACCCCTTCTCTGTGTCTGCACTCCCTCCTCACTTGCCTTCCATCTGCCACCCCTCCTGCCTCTTGGTGCTCCCCCCCCCCCCCCGACACCCTTTTCCTTTTCATCCCATCCCCTCCAGCACTTCCTCCCTCTCTGTACCTTTCTCTCCCCTCTTTAACCCTCCTCTCAGGCCTCGTCTCCCTTGACAGGTCCCTCCAGAAACTTTTTTGTTCTTTGTCGTGTGTGCTCCGTCTCTTACAGTGGTTTTGCGTACTGTGGCCAGCTTTTAACTTGTGCGTGTGACTTTAGTGTATTTTATGTGCTCCACGAATCGTCGAGAGTGTCTTTTTATCTTTAACAATGAACGTCTCCGTGTCAGTGTATATTTTAAACCCCATTGTCTCCACTTATTATGTTTTTATGTCCCCCTTTCTTTCGCCTTTGTTATGTATAATTTACTCTTTTTTAACTGAAATGTCACTCCGCTGAAGAGCGCCGGATTATACCACTGCCACCCCTGCCCTGCCCATATGGGACAGGGGAATGAAATCACAATAAAGAAAAAAGAAGGATAAAAGGGGCTCGGAAGTCAGTCGTGTTCCAACTGCGCTCTAGTGTTATATACGGTACGAATTGTTTTTGGTTCTTTAATCTCGTTACGTCTCGGCCCTCGATCTTGTTTACTCTAGGACTTGTCTACTGCCTTCTCCGTTCATGGTTGTTGTTGTTGTTATCGTTGCCGTAATCCATTCGTGGTTGTTGTCCTCGCTGTCGTCCATACCTGTTTTTCTGTGGGTTGGGCGACTCACTGTCGACTCCCTCGGTCGGTTGGCCTGCGGCACCCGATCCGATTCCGGTTACTAGAAGTGGCTGCGTAAACGTTGTGCATAGGGAAACTGAAGAATCATCTCTTCCCTCTGCCTTCATTAGCGGGGGTTTAGGTCTGCGGAGTCGGCACTTTTCTTATTTTAGATGCCTTGGTTGCTGATTTTGTGCTATCGGGATTAACTTACAGTCAAACAAAGGCGTTGCACGAAACTGGAAGCATCTCTACCACGTCTGGCTAAAGGGGTTAAAAAATAAAACAATCAAGTGTAACAAAATGTGAACCCCCGATACACACCATAGAGTACTTTCACGTACCAGTAGTGTATCGTCAGTTGAAACTTAAGCTTCATCAATTAAAAACTTAAAGCCAAGAATATACCTAACAGGCATAAGACTGGAATTGTAGTGTCAGGGCTACAGAAGCAGACACGGTGCCCGCTAAAGGGTGTCAGAGCACAGATACGTGCTCCGACGTTTCGTGGATTGCGTGGAAGATACTGGTCAAATAAATGACTTAGCATACAGGCATACAAAAACCTGAAATTACGTAATGGTCCAAAAGGGATGATTGGCAATTTTTACATGGAATTTACTGTTTCCATTACAAATAATTGTAAAAGTAAAAAGTAGTGGAAACCCTTTAAAAAACGCCTGCACATCAGGCGATAACTTGTTTGTCGAATTTACATATACGTATGTTAAGATAAGACCAATGACATATTATGTCCTTACATAAAGTGCCGTGGATTCGTTACTTTACAAAAAGGAGTACATTGCTTACGCAGTATAATTGTAATTGGTTTATTATTTTATGAAGATATTTCAGGTGTAAAGATAAATGTCTTTACCCCGACATTGAATTATATCATATGTTCCCCAAATGACTCAGGAAGATAATTTTCTTATTCGTTTCCGTCGATGAACAGTTCACGCCCAGTTCACTCTGTCAGCTCATTAATCCATCGCCATTTGAATGGTTGTTAATATAAATTTCTAACTCTTCTAACACATCAGAATTATAGCTGCAATGCTGTAAGTGAATTATGTGAGGAAACTCAAAGTGTAATCTAGTCTGCAAAGAGAAGGAATAGCAAATAATCATGGGGGATTTGTACGCGGTAGTAGGGGAAGAAACAGAAAAAAAGAGTTACCCGAGAATATGAGCTTGGTAGTAGGAATGAAACACCAATAACTGTAAGTGAATTATGTGAGGAAACTCAAAGTGTAATCTAGTCTGCAAAGAGAAGGAATAGCAAATAATCATGGGGGATTTGTACGCGGTAGTAGGGGAAGAAACAGAAAAAAAGAGTTACCCGAGAATATGAGCTTGGTAGTAGGAATGAAACACCAATAACTGTAATTCAGGTATACATGTCGACATCGAAAGCCGCAGATGAAGAGATAGAGTATATGACGATACTGAACGAGTAACTCGGTACGTAAAGGTCATGAAAATCTAATGGCCATGGAGGATTGGAATGTGGTTTTAGGGGAAGGAGCAAAAGAAAGGGTTACTAGGAATGAATGAGGAGAAAGTCTGATATAGTTCTGCAATAAATTTCAGTTAGTAATAGCGAATTCTCTGTTCACGAACCACAGAGGGGGAGGTATTCTTGGAAAAGGCCGGGAGACTGAAATCAGATACTGGATAGTAAAGTATATCTAGGAGAAGATATAGACTCAGATCACAATTTAGAGGTGAAGAAGAGTAGGCTGAAGTTTGAGAGACTAGTTAGGAGGAATCAATGCACAGATAAATGGGGTGCGAAAGCACTAAGGAATGAAGAGAATATGCTTGAAGTTCTCGGAGGCTGTAGATAATGTGATGAGGAAAACCTCAGTAACGGTTGAAGAGGAATTGATGTCTCTAAAAAGGGCAATCATGAAAGAAGAAAGAAGGTAACTGCGAAAGAAACAGTGGGTAACAGAAGAAATACTTCAGGCGGTCGATGAAAGAAGGAAGCAGAAAAATGTTGAAGGAAATTCAGGAATACACAAACACGGGTATCTTGCGAATGAAATGAAGTGCAGGGAAGCTCAGGCGAAATGGTTGCGTGGAAAACGTGAAGAAATCGAAAAAGAAATGATTGTAGGAAGTTCTGACTCAGCCTACAGAAAAGTCAAACCAATCTTCAGTGACACTAAGAGTAAAGGTGATAACACTAAAAGTGCAATAGTAATTCCACTGTTAAGTGCAAAGGAGAGAGCGAATTTGTCGAAAGAGTACATAGAAAGTCTGTATGAGGGGGATCATTTGTCTGATGGGATAGTCAAAGAAACAGAAATCGATTTAGAAGAGACAGGGGACCCAATATTAGAATCAGAATTTAGAAGAGCTCTGGATATAAACATTCCATTACAATGTATAAAATCATTGGATGAAGCGGCAACAAATTGTCTATTCACGTTGGTGTGTTGAATGTTTCGGTCAGGTGATACACCATCTGACTTTCCCTGAAACATAATCCACATAATTCCGAAGACTGCTAGAGCTGGCAAGTGCGAGAATTATCGCACTGTCAGCTTAACAGCTCATGGATCCAAGTTGCGGACAAGAACAATATACATAGGAGTGGAAAATAAAGTTGAGGATGTGTTAGATGACGATCAGTTTCAATTTAGAAAAGGTAAAAGCACCAGAGAGCCCATTCTGACAATGCGGTTGATAATAGAAGCAAGACTAAAGAAAAATCAAGAGACGTTCATAGGACTTGTCGACTTGGAGAATATATTCGACAAAACAAAATAGTGCAAGAAGGTCGAAATGCTGAGAAAAATAGGGGTAAGCTATAGGGAAGGACTAGTAACATAATATGTACAGGAGCCAAGAGGAAACAGTAAGAGCGGAAGACCAAGAACGAAGTGCACGGATTAAAAATCAATACATCGAAAATGCTGCGTGTAGCTGTTTGCTACTCAAGGCTAATAATAGAGTTTATGTCGGCTGTTGGTGTATTGTTGTGTCCTTTGATGTTCGTGATAATCACAGATCACGAAGGCTCCAAGCCTCAGCGTTAATCAGGTACCGCAAGCTTTTATTTTACATATAATAACTTCTCCGTTGTCTGGCTTAACCGTAAATGTTATTTTACTTCAGTTCGAAATTCTGACTAGTACATCAAGTCGGTACTGTAAAACTTTTAAAACTTCAGATCGGTTTGAAACAATGTAGTAGCATTATAGGCTCACTACTATTGCGACGTCGACAAGAGAGTCTGAATTAACATCTCCATTGCAGTTGCAGCGAACTTACAGCTCGATGCGGCTACAACTATCTTCTTGGGTAAATGTTATCTCTAATCTATTTATGGTCTGGGCTTTAACCTTCGTAAAGAATATAATTTGAATTATTTATTTAAAGTTTCAGGCTTCGTATCATCTGATAATCTTTCATTTCGTCCTTTATTTATAATTAACGTTATTAGTTACATAGTATTCCAATTAGTCAAACTTGCAATAGTGTTAATTTTGTTGTCAGAAGCTCTCGTGAATGTCAGGATAACTAATTTTGCTATTTCTTTTACTACCAAAGGGCTTTCATTAGGGGTTCCATATTTGGGGTGTTACAATAAGTAATGCATCTGCAGCAGTTCTTGTTCCATAGGTCAATGATTGTATGTAACGTGACTACCAGTCTGTGTCAGAAAGTAAACACAAGCTACACACTGGAAGTTTTTCCTATTATCAAACTCTGTGTTAAATTTTGTGTAAGATATATAGACTTGTCTCTCCGTTTTATCAACTGCCTTATGTTTGTATCTTGTCGGGTGCACAAACTTGCGTGAAGCCTCGCACTGTCCTGTCATGGAAAAGGAGAATCTAGTTTGAATTATTTTGGAGACGGACATGCTGATGTTTCAATTTCTTGGCGATAGCACAGGTGTGTGCTACCGGCCGGCACCTGGAAGATCGGACAGATTTGCACGACCTTGTTGCGATAAGGACAGACGGCACGCCCACTGCCAGTTCTACATAGACATTCTGCAAGTGCCTATGAATATCTGCGACGCTCTGGTTTCCGCTAAACGAAACGCACTGACAGCTCTCTGTTTGGAACGTACCTCTTACTTTCTGTTACAGACGTCGTTTTGAAGGCTACGTATAGTGCCAACAGCTACAGGAACCTAAAGCGGCAATATTCCACAACGTCCCACAACAAATTCCTCATTTTTTTCATCCGTAGTTGGCGGAGAAAAATGTGTGTAATATTACTTATTGAACGTCCCTCGTACTTCCTTTGCCGTGTCGCGTGTCGCAATGTCACAAGACGGCATTCAAGCTTGTGCAAGGTTGTGATCATGGCGTTTTCCCTTATCGGCGTGTATTTCAACATGAAGAAAATCCGACGAAAGGGAGCGCCACGTGTAGCCAGAGGAGTAAATAGAAAATGGGCCAATGAAGGTTTTCGCCAGTTTCCAAGAGATGCGGACTGTGGATTACGTTGCTCCCAAGAGATAAGTGGGATTATTAGCCACATATGTAATAGCACTCTGAAGCAGGTTAATTTCCCAGATAGACTAAAGTATGCCATTGTTGAACCACTGCATAAAAAGCGGGATACGCCTGATGTCAACAACTACCGCCCAAAAACTACCCTTATCCAAAATTGTTGAAAAAGTAATGCATTGTAGAGTAGCTTCACACCTTTGTAAAAATAAAGTTTTAACAAAATGTCAATTTGGTTTATAGAAAGATTTTTCAACGGAAAATGCTATATATACTTTCACTAATGAAATATTAAGTGCTCTGAGTAACCGGAAGTCACCCGTTGGGAATTATTGTGATCTCTCAAAGGCTTTCGATTGTGTAAATCATGGAATACTTCTAGATAAGCTCAAGTACTGTGGTATGAATGTGACAGCGCTCAAATAGTTTAAATCAGACGTAACTGGAAAAGTGCAGAAAGTTGAAATAAGCAGTTCACATAATATGCAAAAAACTGGCGATTTCTCAAACTGGGGAACTATCAAGAATGAAGTGCCGCACCATTAATAAATATAGACTTCGATCAGAAATCGGTAGCTAAGGTAGAATATTCAAATTTTCTAGGTGCATGCATTAATTCGGGGTTGAACTGGAAAAAACACACTGAGGATCTGCTGAAACGTTTGAGTTCAGCTTCTTATGCTATTACGGCCATTGCAAATCTTTGCGATATACATCTCAGTAAATTAGCTTACGACGCCTATTTTCATTCTCTGCTTTCGTATGGCATCATATTCTGGGGTAACTCATCATTGAGTAAAATAGTGTTCATTGCACAAAAGCGTGTAATCAGAATAACTGGCGGAGCGCATCCCAGATCATCCTCAGACACTTAATTAAAGAGCTAGAGATCTTCACTGTAACCTATATTCACTTATGAAATTTGTTGTTAACTATCTGAACGAATTCAAAAGTAATAGCTGTGTACATGGCTACAACACTAAGAGAAATGATGATCTTCACCGCTCAAGATTAAATCTAACTTTGGCTCAGAAAGGGGTAAATTACGCTGCCGCAAAAGTTTTTGGTCACTTACCTAATAGCATCAAAAGTCTGACAGATACGCATATAGCATTTAAAAGGAAATTAAAAGAAGTTCTTAATGGAAACTCCTTCTACTCATTAGATGAATTTTTGGATATAGTAAGGGGGTAATTTCCCCAACCCCCGCCCCCCCAAAAAAAGAAAAAAATTAAAAATATTAAGTGTCATGTAACATTTTGTGTAATGTAATATCTTGTATAGACACCTTTTATTAACTTGACACGTTCCACATCATTACGAAGTGTCGTAATCATGATGTATGGAACAAGTGCTAATCTAATCTAATCGCATCAGAACATGTTGGATGCTTATAACTGAAGTGCGTAAAATACGGAGAAAATGTAGGAGTCCATATTCACCTGTGCCTTATGATGATGATGATGCTGATGATGATTTCATCTCTTACTTATAACGGAAAAAACTAAGTGTTAGAGAATATTTCGTTCACGGAATTAACTACAGTTCTCTTGATGAGGTAGCGTCTGTTGGTTTCTTCCTGATAGCAGAGGAGCGAGGACTAAGTGATACTGAATAATCTCCTCGAAAACTGTGTCCGACAAGGGAAAAATTCCAACTTTATGTGTAATTCCAGAAAATTATTTCACGCTTTTCGCAAGCTGCGCTTCATGGCCTTTTGGTAGTTAAAGTGAGAATGCGATAGGGATGGAAACATTGAACGTAATTTCGATGAAACGTTTCGCTGTTGAGGGTCCCTATTTCGAAATCGCAATCTGCGCAGAAGTCTTGCCCGTCGGTGCTGGAGTTGCGGCTGGGACTGGCAATAAAATCCTAAGCACCGCGTAAAACGTGGGGCGTGTACGGGTTCCCGTTTTATTGGGGCCGCCGGTACGCTAAGTCGCCTAATTCGATTACTAAGAAGCCGGTCGCAAACAGCGGCGCAATTTATTTTTTCATTACATCTCGGATTGCGACGCGGCTTTATGACATACGAAATAATGACAGCATTACACTTTTATTCCGACTGAACAGGGTTTCCGCATCAGAAATCAGATCCAGGTAATTGGCTCTGCTTTAATTCGACGCGCTAATTTGTCGTTATTCGTTTGGGAGAGGTAGAGCAGCTAAAGTTAGAGTTACGAGGAAATCTTGACAAAAAAGCTAGGAACCGATCATTGCCAACATTATGGAAGGCGAACACAAAATCAGGAAGCGTTACTTTACTACGGTTTTCGCAGCTCGTTTCATATTCTCCGTTGTTGTTGTTGTTGTATTCAGTCCTGAGACTGGTTTGATGCAGCTCTCCATGCAACTCTATCCTGTGCAAGCTGCTTCATCTCCCAGTACCTACTGCAACCTACATCCTTCTGAATCTGTTTAGTGTACTCATCTCTCGGTCTCCCTCTACGATTTTTACCCTCCACGCTGCCCTCCAATGATAAATTTGTGATCCCTTGATGCCTCAAAACATGTCCTACTAATCGATCCCTTCTTCTAGCCAAGTTGTGCCACAAACTTCTCTTCTCCCGAATCCTATTCAATACCTCCTTATTTGTTACGTGATCTATCCACCTTATCTTCAGTATTCTTCTGTAGCACCACATTTCGAAAGCTTCTATTCTCTTCTTGTCCAAATTAGTTATCGTCCATGTTTCACTTCAATACATGGCTACACTCCAAACAAATACTTTCAGAAACTACTTCCTGATACATAAATCTATATTCGATGTTAACAAATTTCCCTTCTTCAGAAACGCTTTCCTTGCCATTGCCAGTCTACATTTTATATCCTCTCTACTTCGACTATCATCAGTTATTTTACTTCCTAAATAGCAAAACTCCTTTACTACTTTAAGTCTCTCATTTCCTCATCTAATTCGCTCAGCATCACCCGATTTAATTAGACTACATTCCATTATCCTCGTTTTGCTTTTGTTGATGTTCATCTTATATCCTCCTTTCAAGACACTGTCCATTCCCTTCAACTGCTCTTCCAAGTCCTTTGCCGTCTCTGACAGAATTACAATGTCATCGGCGTATTTTCTCCGTAGAGAATAGGAAAGAAACACTAGCCTATAAACGCAACTCTTCACCAATTCTGTAAGCTGAAACATCAGACCAGCCAAGAGAAGAGCAAGAAGAAAGAGGTGTGAAGTCTGCGATCTTGTTATTGTATGAGGAAACCATTTTCTCAATAAATGCAACCGTATGTGGTAAGTATATCTTCAGGAATTGCAACAATAATGAACAAGAATAAAGTCGATGTGATCTTCCACCCACCGGCCAAGACTGCAGCTCGTCTAGGATCTGTGAGAGATGGTCTGCTTTCACGAAGGGAGGATTATACAGAAATTCCTTGCGGATGCGGTAGACAGTACAAGGGATAGACAATACGCACTTTACGAGAACTTGAACACCAGCTATACGCCCGCCTTCTGGAACCAGTGAATCTGCAGGGGCTGAGCATTGTGTTTTCACTGGGAATTCCATGGATTACGGGAGTATTAAGATATGGGCCACAGCCTCATCATTCCGGGATTCACTGCTCAAGGAAACGGTGGAAATGCAATTAGCAGACAACATGTACAAAACACGTTCAGTCGGGACGTGTGTTTCCTACTCTATAAATCATTGGAACTCCTTATTTCTCGTCCACAAAGGGAACATTGTTCTAATCTTCACCATCTTGAATCCCAACACTTGCCATCCATACTAATCAACCATAGAGGCTACTTCTTAGGTACTGTGGATTCGCCGATTCTGCGCTTCTTTGTTTTACTCTTAGATGCATGAGGTTTTATCTGCGACCGTTGGTATTGTTGCCGATAGCGTTATCTCTGAGGGATGCACATTTGATCCACATGGTCAAGTGATTTGAAAGTCTTGGACGCGTCTTTAAAGTTGTCGGGCGAAATATCGGAACAAGAATTAAGAATATCCCGGACGCACGTCCGAAAAATGGTAGCATATTCGATCCGCCGGGAAAACTTCAAGAAACTTGTATGTTGTTATTTGTTTTTCCGGTTACAAGTAAAAGTCCGTACATACCCTAAGGCAGAAGATACTAAAAATATGTCGGTGTCACTGATCTTAAGAGGCGCATTCAATAAGAAATGCGACACTTTTTTTTCTCGACAATTTTGGTGGCAAATATTTAATCTGGGACATCGTGGATTTTTTTGTACTGTGCGCTGAAGAGATCATCCTTGATGACTTATTCTTCTAGGATGGGATGTAAGGATAAAAGGAAAACACTTTATTTATTACACATTCAGTTAGGCTTGAGCACTCGATGGGTCCTTTAGCCTGCTGTCTTTGGTGATGTCTTGATGTCTATCTCCTGCTGAAGGTGAGATGTGCCTAGGCTGTTATGTGTGAGTGTTTCCTCAGATCGCCTATGGGGGGTGAAAAGTTGTTGAATTCGGTACTCTATACTTGTGCCATCCTACCGATTCTAATTGTCGAACTTCGTCCCTAAGGTCATCGATTTTGTCAAAACCTCGTAGAGCCTTGTCACGGACCTTCTCCTTTATATTGGTCCCGTAGAGTGCAGTGCGGATGTCGACGTTTCTTGTCCACCAAGGAACTCCTGTGATCCATCGATAGCAAATGTTTTGCAGCGCTTGGAGTTTGTTGTAGTTGGAGAGGCACGTAGTTCCCCACGAGGTGTAGCCATATAACATTGTGGCTTCCACCGTTGCCTTATACAATTGGAATTTAGTCTTAGGGTTGAGATCCTTAGTGTTCAGGAATGGAATCAATGACCTGGCCATCTCCTGGGCTGCCATCTTCTTGTCGTCAATATGCTGCGTAAAGAGCAATTTCTGTCAAGGTAGTCACCGAGGTACTTCACTCCCGGCGACCATGGTATAAATTGATCAGCTATTTGGAGTCTGTCGTTCATAACTGGTTTCCTGTGCGTGAACATAACGGCCGCCCTCTTCGTTGGGTTGATCGTTATCTTATTTTGCAGCGCCCAGCGTTCCATTAAATCAAGTTGCCGTTGCATCCCAGCGATTAGCTGGTCCAAGTGTCGTCCATTCGTCAGAAAGGCCGTATCACCGTAACAAGGGGGAATTTTGGGATGTCATGTGTATATAAGTTGAAAAGCAGATGCGAAATGACAGAGCCCTGCGGAGATCAGTTTCATTTCGGAGTTTTTATCGTCGACTCGGACATACAGTTTCCTGTCCTGTATAGTCTATGGGTCCAATGTAACAATCCGCAGTAGGGGTAGTGAGATGTAGTTTGAGGGTAAGGTTGGGCCGCCACACCTTATCGTAAGCTTTTTCGATGTCAAGGAATACACCAGTTGTGAAGTGCTGCTTGTTGTACTCTTCTTGTATCCGTTCGGTGATCCGTAGAAGCTGAAGTTCGGCAGATAACTTGTTCTTGAAACCGAATTGTTCGGGTCGTATAACATCATGCGCTGTAAGAATGTCATGGAGCCTCTTCAACAGCACTGTCTCGAGCATCTTGCCAAGGGTCGGCAAGAGACTAATTGGCCGGTAGCTGCTAGGTTCTGCTAGGTCCTTACCTGGCTTTGGGATTGGAACGATTCGAGTCGTCTTCCATGCCGTAGGAAAATATCCCTGCAGGACAGCTGTTGAAAATTCGGGTAAGGAGTACAGTTGGCTTCCTGGGCAACTGTTTCAAATCGGTGTCGCTTATGGAATCGTTGCCTGGGGCGTTATTCCGAGTCTTCCGGATAATTTTACGGATCTCTGCTGGTGTGGTGAGTTGTGGGCTGCTCTGCACAGGCGTAGTACGAAATCAGTCCATTCTGCTGTAACGACGGCTTCCTGTTCTTGCAGGCGTACGTCGTTCTTGGGGGTCGCTCGTGTAGACATCTGTTCTTGGTAAGTCGTAGCATACAGCTCCCCCTGGGCGAGTTGGTCATAGAGGAGGACATTTGTCCGGCTCCTTTATGGGTCGCTGGTGTCGCATGTTCTTGACTACCTGCCTTTCGTTCTCGGTTCGAAATAATAATTCATCCATCTTATCTTCCCAGACCTGCCGTCGCCACTCAGCCACTCTCTTGTAAAGTTCTCGTGTTAAGATGTGTGTTTCTCGTCGATCGATCGGGTTTCTATAGCGAAGCCAACGTCGCCTGCTCCTGTTTCTCTGTGTCTTCAGTTCTTGGAATAGACGGAGGAACGCATCGAAAGCTACTACAGGGTAGACCGTGTGACTAGTTGCCCTCCGTTTTGTGTAATGGGAATGTTCCCGCTTCAGCTCCTGTAGTTTCAGGTAGTTCCGATAGGTGGTGGCGCTCTACATAGCCTTCAAAATGGCGTCTGTAGTAGAGGTGCATTCCAAGTAGATTGCTATCACTGAGTTTTTTTGCCGGAAAACCAGAGCATCGCAGATATTTATACGCGTTTGCAAAATGTCTACGGAGACCTGGCAGTGAACAAAAGCACGGTGAGTCTTTGAGCGAGGTTTCTGTCATCATCGCAACAAGGTCCGGCAAATATGTCCGATCGCCCGCGTGCCGATCGGCTGCAGACAGTTGTGACTACTGCAGTATATGAATATGCGGATACACTCATTCGAGAAGGTCGACGGATTACAATCAAACCTTGCTGCACGACTGGACGTCTGCTCTGGTAGTGCTGACACACTCGCCCGCCAATTGGGATACTCGAACGTGCCCGCTGAGTTTCTAGCCGCCAAACAGAAGACCACAAAGAGCAACGAAGGACCACCATCTGTGCCAAATTGCATCCTCGTTATCAGACTAATCCTTGACAATTTTTGTCGAACATTGTCAAAGGCGATGAAACATGTATTTGTCACTTCGAACTGGAAACAAATCGACAGTCGATGAAGTGGCGCCACACTATCTCTTGTCCGAATACCAATTTAATAGCCGCATCTTCAGCCGGCAAAGTCGTGGTGACTGTCTTCTCGGATTCGAAAGGGGCTATTCTGTTTGACGTCCTCCCTCACGGTTCAACGTTCAGTTCTGAAGTTTACTGTGCTATGGCCAGGAAACTGAAGAAGCGGGGACAGTGTGTTCGTCGCCACAAAAATGCAATCGAACTTATCCTTTTCCGTAACAACGGAAGGTCTCACACAAGTTTGCGCTCCCGAGAGCAGTCCACAAATGTTCGTTGGACTGTTCTTTCTCATGCACCGTACAGTCCGGATTTTACTCCTTCCGACTTCCACCTGTTTGTCAAACAACGGAGGCAGTCTGCGGGAGGCACTACGTCGGTGATGGGGTGGTTATCAACGCAGCTAGACATTCTCTCCGACGTCGGCTAGTAGAGTGGTACCATGCAGGCATTCAAGCATTTCCAGTAAGGTGGCATAAGTTTGCTGTACGGAGATTGTTTTGAAAAACAGGATTTTGTAGCTAAAAGACTGACGAATAATAGTGTATTGGAATCCAGGATATAGCAACCTGCTTTCACAAAGGAAGTGCCACATTACTTGTTGAACGTCCTTCTACTTCCCTTGTAGGGTACGATCAAAACAACTACTGGAAGAACTTGAAAGAGACAGTTTGAAAATGGAACTAAAAATAATTATGAAGAGCTCAGGTAGTGAGTACTCAACACATCGGAAAGCTAATACTCCGTTGGCTATTAAAATTGTAGCACCAACAATCGTCCAACTGGCCTCATTCTTGTAAATACAAATGATTAGAATTTCAACGCTTGTGTACAAAGTTCAGGGTCTCAGAAGAGCTATACTCAGCACCATGAAGGATCTCAGTGAAGAACCCCGCTAAAGCCGATCGTCTAGCGCGCGAGAGGACAGACTAAGAGTACTGTCATATCGCTGGCTTGGTTGCGGAGTATCTTTGCTGGCAGCGCGTTTGCAGTGTCGAGAACTGGACAAGGAAGTTATGTTGTGCTGTGGGTAGCTCTAAATGTAAAAGCTTTATTATGGACGTTCAAGTGCTTGAAGTGATGAGATATGGAAGTGAATGCAGTGAAAAGGGACACAAAGAAGTAATTAAATGTGAGCAGTGCGTATAACGTATTTGAGTATCCACTCGTTGCGTGTCGTACCGTACAGCATCACTCATCAGCGCCATGTTAGGTCTCTCAGATGAACTAATGTGAATCAGTAATACTATTTACCACAAAAGAGAGCATTTAAGTGCCAGTGTCTTGCAGCTAGTTTGAGAAAGTGCGTTCGGTTATAGCATTTCCGCATCATCAACAATCAGCCGCGCCGCGACGGTTACGCGCATGCTCGTACAAATGAGAACCGAGAACTCAAAATTCAACTTTACGAACAGTGTTATATTATTACTAGTGTCGAGGAGGACTGGTGGCAGATATCTGTGTATGCGTGAAGAGCGCAAGAACTTTCGTTAGATCATTCGGCTTTCACATCTTCAACAAACACCCGCGTCGTGTCGGCTACGCGTACGCTCGTCCAAGTGATATTCTGGAGAGATAATCACCAATATGTTAATTGCCATAATCACTTATGACTTAGAGTGTAGCCGGCCGGAGTGACCATGCGATTCTAGGCGCTACAGTCTGGAACCACGTGAGAGCTACGGTCGCAGGTTCGAATCCTGCCTCGGGCACGGATGTGTGTGATGTCGTTAGGTTAGTTAGGTTTTAGTCCTACGTTCTAGGGGACTGATGACCTCAAATGTTACGTCCCATAGTGCACAGAGCCATTTGTTACTTTCTACAAAATACGTCATCAGAGTATTTATCGTTACTTTTTTGTTAAACAACAATATATTAACTACACTATGTTGAAAGAACTGTAATGACATACGTACAAGTGGCTAGTATAATATTAAACCTTAATAAAAGTTGTAAACGTAATCTTCATCTATTATGTTAAATTTAGCCTCAATTTAGCGGACGCCTATGTTTTGAACCTTCTGCAGAAGACAAAACAATAATTTAACGGTATCAACGTGATCACCCAGAGTCAAGTAAGAGGTAATCAGATTTTAGTCTTTTCTTTTAAACTTATGCTTCGTGATTTAATATGTATGTTTCTTTGTCCGTAGTAAACCGCCTCTTTTGACGTTCGTTTCAGCTTTCACTTGTTATCGTCACGTGTTGTGATTATTATACGCTTGATAAATTACGTTAGGTACATGCCATTTCCGGACTGCCACGCATATAGAAATATTAACACCCACTACTATGGCCAGTATCTTTACGTATGTGAAATCTGATAAATCATTATAAAACGCAATACATAATTAGTTACGATTTAACGCCATGTCTTCTAGCGTACCTGCTTAAATATCTCAGCTGTTCTTAAATGTGCCTTTTGGCGTTACATTGAAACACAACCTTATACATAGCCGCAATACGTTTTATGGTTAAATGAGTTTGTATTATGTTGCAGAGCACAGGCTTGAAACATACTTTTGCTCCCTAATGACTAAGAAGTCCTTTTATCATGACGTACTAAGCATTTATGAGTCCTAGCTCAGATCGCATATTAGTTTAGTTGGACGAAGCAATGTAACCTGTTCCATTACAAATAACGACTCTCTCTCCTTCTCTCTCTCTCTCTCTCTCTCTCTCTCTCTCTCTCTCTCTCTCTCCCCTCTGTCACCACACACACACACACACACACACACACACACACACACACACCAACAGAATTAAATAATCTCAGGCATAGAAATAACAAGTTTCAGATCGTAATTTTGGCTTAAACAATTGTTCTACTTTAAGGTATAAGTGGTTGCAGATGACAAAGTGTGCAACAAAACGGTCACTGTAGAAACACAACATATCAGAAAAACCACACCATCTAGTAAAAAGGTATGAATTCGTAATTGATGTGTTTTTTCAAATATCTGTGATTACGATTTAAAACCTAATAGCTACATGTATAGAAACAGCAAAGAACACTCTTTGTCTTCAACAGATGGAAAATAAATGCCCACTGAAGATGCTGGAACTGCATTGAAAAATGTGTGGGTTAAAAAAAAATTGTGTTTTGCTAAAGGCCGACCCTATCCAAAAACATACAAAACTGGAATTTGTTCTGTCTAGCAAAGTTAATATATAATCATTTAAAAAAAGTAACTATACATATCTGGATGTTGTGATTGTAGACTTTCCCAGCCATACTGCTGACGAAATTTCGGGCTTCCATACGTGTGGCTGCGTGATAATTTCGCCACGTTTCCATAAGTGTCGGCCGCGTGGAGTGGTCGCGTGGTTTGATGAGCGATATCACGGATCTTGCGGCCTTTCCCGCCGGAGGTTCGAGCCCGCCCTCGGGCATGGGTGTGTCTTGTGCTTAGCATAAGCTAGTTTAAGTTAGTGTAAGCAGTGCGTAAGTCTAGGGAGCGATGATCTCAGCAATTTGGTCCCTTTGGAATTCACACACAACTGAACATTTGAACATGAGACTCACTCTCATCGTCTTGTAGCAAAATGTCAAGATGACGCGGGTGTCTGCCACTTACAGCTGAGAGGCGTCGCCTCTCCCCAACCCTTTCCCGGGAGCGGGGCCCGGTCTGCTGACCTTTGTGGTGAAGCGTGGGGGGGGGGGGGGGGGGGGGGGGGGAGGCGGAGGGCCTCCTTTCGACTCTCACTGCATTCAGATTCGTGAAGCGTCAACTGCTGATTGCGTTTTTGGCGTGAAGACGCTAGCGCAGCACTCCATACCGAACTTAAACGATAGCCCTCGTCCCTGTTGAGGAGACATCGATTCTTTAATGATAGATTCTGCAATGATACTGTCCCAAAACCCACTAGTTCGTCACAACAGTTTTGTTTGGATTTGAACGTATGTACCTTGTTGAGACAGTGTTCTCTCACCAGCGATTTATCTTCATGCTCCAGAAGTACGCATCTAATGTGTTTCATGTCGCGTTGCGAGATGCAGCACTGTGTGTGTCTGACGCACTGGCGGCCACGCTCGCAAGGGGTACTGCGTATACCGGATATTTGCAGTTGCAGCTTGTCGCTTATGGAGCCAAGCATATCTTTAGTTTCTCTTTATCGTCGAAAGGCTAATTACAGTCAACCTTTAAACAATAATTATTCCCGCAGTCAACACGTGAGTGTAGCGGGAGAAAGCGCTAATAACTGGCACAATGTGAAGTACTCTCCGCCATGCAATGAAGGCCAGACAGAAATCTGTCATGTAGTGGTTCATTTAAAATGTTAATCATTTCATATAGGACTGCGGGTTCTAAGATGTTTCTGACATGGAGGTGTGAAAAGAAACCAATCCGCCGAACAAAGACAGCCCAGCCAGAGCTCTGAAGTGTGTCCAGAAGTAGCGTGTTTGGTCTGCACTGTCTGCGATAGAACACAGTGGAAGACCTGAGGGCAGGAGGATTTATGACTAAATAGAACACGGAATGTTCAGATATCGGCATACCAAGCATTACCCAGAAAAGCTTTAACAATTACAATTTGCAGCAATGTGGCAAATGAGTTCCTTAGAAAAGAGTGGCGAAAGTTCTAAATAAATAGGTCAATTAGCTCACTGAAAAAAAAGCTCTAGCAAACGTAAGGACACACCCAGAGTGAATTATGCAGAATATCAGGGGAGAGACGCAGAGAGAGAGAGACACACACACACACACACACAGAGAGAGAGAGAGAGAGAGAGAGAGAGAGACTCCTACTGTACGACACTTTGGTGCTAATCTGACGAGAAGCACACCAACACCTACTGAACGATCGCTTAATGCTTTGGTTGTGCTACAATGCGATACCGATCAGTCATGTGCTTCATGACTGCCAGAAATCTCCCATCATCAAGTCATTGGACACATTCATCCGGGTAATGAAATACACTACATTGCTTCTGTAGGTGTGTGCCTGACAATTGTATTTTTGTTTTTAGTAAAAACTAACACCCAGCGAAAGAGACGAGAGATAACAGTTGATAAAGCGTGTATACTGTTATATTGTTTTTAATTTCAATTTGTGACGGAAATATATTAGCTGTATGAGGTAGCTGTAGTTTTTGTTGTGACTACGTATTCCCCACTACAGCATTGGATGTTGTTTGCTAACTCAGCCAAAGAGCTTGGTACTTGAACAAGTGAATGGTGTAGATCTCTGTTAAAGGCATGGTGAAGTTGGCAGTAACTGACGTCAGAAGATCTCCGGTCAAACTAATATAATACATCAGTCGAATTTGGCGATTGCATGCACTTGCTTCAGGGTCGTCGTCTGAAGTGGACTGATTGGGACCGCTCTGCCGGAAGCCTTCTGCATGCTGAATTTAGTGGATTCCTCGAATTGTCTTTCTTGAATATTGGCGTGACCTGTGCAACTTTGGGTACGGATCTTTCGTCGAGCGAACGGTTGTATATGATTGTTAAATATGCAGCATTGTATCAGCATACTCTGAAATCGTATACTGTCGGGACTGAAAGACTTGCTTTCGTTAAATGATTTAACTTGCTTCACTACTCCGAGGACATCTACTTCTACGTTATTCATGTTGACAGCTGTTCTTGATTTTAACTCCGAAATATTTACTACAGCTTCTTTGGTGAAGGAATATCGGAAGGCTGTGTTAAGTAACACTGCTTTAGCATCATATTCATCGATAGTATTTCCATTGCTATCGCTCAGAGACGGCATGGATTGTCTCTTGCCGCTAGCATACTTTGCATACGACCAGAACCGCTTTTGATTTTTGCCAGGTTTCGAGACAAATTTCTTTGTGAAAACTATTAAAAGCATCTTTCATTGAAGTCCACATTATATTTCAAGCTTCTGTAAAAGATCACTAATCGTGAGGGTTTTGCGTTTTTTCTAAAATTTCGCGTCATTTTTTGGTTGTTTGTGGAACACTACTATGACCTATTTCGTGTTCCATGGAGGATCAGATCCGTCGTTTTTTAATTTATTTGGTATAAATCTTTATCTGCTGTCGATACTATATCTTTGAATTCAAGCCACATCTCGTCTACACTTAAATTGATATTTAGAAGGACTGGAGATTGTCTCTCAGGAAGGCATGAAGCGAATTTTTATCAGCTTTTTGGAGTAGGTATAGTTTTCGTTTGTTTTTGGAGGATTTGGGTGTTGCGGTATTCAGTGTGGCTACGAGAACACTATGTCACACTAATCCCTGTAACCGTTTTGATGCTCGTTATTAGTTCAAGATTATTTGTTGCTCAGAGCTCAAAATAATTTTCAGAGAATGTGTTTAGCACAGTTTCGGTATAAGTTTTATGCGTACCTCCGGATATAAACATATATTTTCGCCAACATATCGAGAGTAAATTGAAGTCATCACCAACTGTGTTTTAAGAGTTGGCTAAGTGTTTGAAATTAGACTCAAGTTTTCTTTTAACCTTTCAGCAACTGTATCATCTGAGTTGGGAGGTCGGTAAAAGGATCCAGTTATTATTTTATTCCTGTTGCCGAGAATGACCTCTAGCTATAGTAAGTCAAAGGAATTATCTACTTCAGTTTCGCTACACGTTAAACTACTCCTAACGCCAACAAAAATACCATTGCCAACAGCCTATCCTTTCCGAACATGTCTCCTGTTTTAGTCGTGTTTGAGTACCTATGACGATTTGAACATCATTGTTTTCTATTAGCGCTTAGAGCTCTGGTATTTCCCATCTCAACTACAATTATTGTACCAATGATTCCTAGATCTATGTTCTTCCTGTGTTCAGCCTGCATCCTTCGAAACTGAAGCCCTTTTTTTGTTTCCGTGAGAGCCATTCCACGCTAGACTTACCTGAACAGTTAACGTCAACACAGAGGATGTGGCCTGTCTTCATTCTTTTCAAGATGTACATAGACGATATAGTCAGGGCTTGGATACAAAATATTACCTATGGCATAAAGGTTAACAGAAAGGAATGTTTTAATGCTCTTCTACACGCAGATGATAAAATAATAATTCAGGAAATTGAGGAATTTTTTAAAGAACCATCTATCGTCTCAGTTTGTTATCTTATAACACGAAAATCTCCGTTAATAAAATAACGGTCATAGCATTCAAGGGAAAACCCACTGTGGCATCTAAAACTGTAATAAATAATCTACTACTAAAACAGGTAACCTACATTCAATATGTCTGCTGTGACATAGCGTGAAAATTGGACCATGAAATTGATAAAAGGTCCTAAAATCTATTGAGATGTATGGAACAACTAGATATACTCTATAAAAGCGAGCCACTAAAGAGAAACTGATGACGTTTTTCCAAATGTAGGCATTACCTACTGTGGTATACGGACCTGAAACCTCAGATCTCACGAAAAAATTATGAGCATTATTGAGACTGAGGAAATGAGATATCTCTGTAGTGTTATATTAAAGGGTGCACCAGAGAAGATGGCTTCAGTAAGGATGACTTTTGGAATGAGCTATAAGTTGATTCAGTGCGCAAGAAATTAGATGGTGGGAACACGCAGTCAGAACACCCGGAAATAGACTTCCAAAACAAATTCTTGATTGCAAACATAGAGGGATAAGACAGGGAAACACCACGGAAGAGGTGACTGGATTCTGGAAAGTATGTTCTGCTCGAACAATAGGAGTAACTTCGAAGAGAACGATCTTTTGACAGAGAGTCACTCTAGTTATAGAAAACATCGTTCTTGTGCAACATAAATAGCTCCTTATCGACAAGGCCTCTCTGATTGATTCCGAATTTCTAGGTTTCCAGAAGGCTTTTGACACCGTACGTCACAAGCGGCTTGCAATAAAATTTCATGCTTATGGAATATCGTCTCAGGTATGCGACTGGATTGATGATTTCCTGTCAACGAGGTTACAGTCATCGATTAAAACAGAAATGATTTCGTACGTTTCATAAGGTGTTGTTATAGAACCTTTGCTGTTCCTTATCTATTTAAACTATTTTATCGTCTAGCAAAGTCATCAGAAAATTAAAACCAAGTGCAAAACGATTTAGTTGATATATCTGTCTCCGCTGTGAAAATTGGCAACTAATCCCAAATAATGAAAAGAGTGAGATCATACTTCAGTTATTCGATAAATCAATAAATCTAAAGGCCATAAATGCAATAAAAACCTAGGTATTACAATTACGAATAACTTCAATTGAAAAGAACACATACGAAATGTTGTGGGGAAAACGAACCAAAGACTGCGTTTTATTGGCAAAAAAACTTAGAAGATGCACATATCTACGTATCAGAGAGACTGCCTACACTACGATTGTCTGTCCTCTATTGAAGCACTGCTGTGCGGCGTGGGATCCTCACCAGGTAGGATTAACGGAATGCATCGAGGAAGTTCAAAGAAGGGCAGCACGTTTTGTACTATCGCGAAATAGGGGCGAGAGTGTCACTGCCATGATGAAGGATTTGGGGTGGACATCATTAAAACAAAGGCGTTCCTCTTGGCGGCGTTTTCTTCTCAGGAAATTTCTATCACCAACTTTCTCCTTCAAATGCGACAATATTGTTGACACCGTCCTACATAGGGAAAAACGATCACCAGAATAAATTAAGGGAAATCAGAACTCGCACGGAATACGCAGATGTTCGTTTTTTCCGCGCGCTGTTCAAGAGTGGAATAACAGAGAATTATTGTAAAGGTGGTTCGATGAACCCTCTAGGAGGCCCTTAAGTGTGATTTGTAGAGTATCCATGTGGATGTCGATTAGACCTTCTTGCCCAGTACATGTGAAATCACCTGATCCATGAAGGTAGGAGAAGAAGAAGATGAAAAGTAATTATGATGTACTGTAATTGCATTTTTGCAGATCGCACATGGATCTTTTAATTTGGTATTGATTACAAGTTTACATTCAAGAACATCATTTATTAAGATAAACGTCGTTAATTTAAATTACATTCTCAAGAAATAAATGCTTTGCTTCTTAAATTAGCTTTCGAATGTGGCTTAGCGAGTTGATCTTTGCGCTTATAGTGAGCTTTACGATGAATCTTGCACAAAGTGGCAGAACGGTCATTTGTGTTGCGAACGCTACAAACCACAACACAGATGGCGAGGGTACAGAGAAACCTTTCGGTTTTACACCTTGTGCAGAGTGTGGGCAAAACATTTGATCCGAGCGACTTTGATACAGGGCAGATTGTGATCGCACGGCGTATGGGAACACGTTATCTCGGAAACTTCAAAGGTCTCGGAACTTGATGTGTTATCATTAGCGGGCCAACTGACACTGGAACTGCTAGTGGACGAAAATATATTGCTCGTTTAAGCTTCAAACAAAGGCATGGACACTACAACGCAAAACAGAATGGGCGTCACATCCACGGCGCAGATGTCAGCGGAGTAGTCTCGTCTGCCCATATGACCTGTTCATCCATGATATGAAGAAATCTTTCACTGCTCTTCTCTCCCTTTTCAGATAAACTTGTTACATTTCAGCTACAAAATTGCTACATACTTTGAACTGGACTTAGCATAGAATCTACAGGAAATTGTTACTGATGTATCGATAATTAATGTGTGATTTTTTGTGACACATTTAGTATTCATGTGTTTATTGCTAATAGTTTGGATGGAAACACTGTTTTTGAAGATACTTGTGGTGTTAATGAAATCTAACAAGTGATGGCAAACGCACACTGCAGAAGACGTTTATAAAAGCTGCTTCAACATAGTAAAGTATTTAGTATTCATGTGTTTATTGCTAATAGTCTGGATGGAAACACTGTTTTTGAAGATACTTGTGGTGTTAATGAAATCTGACAAGTGATGGCAAACGCACACTGCAGAAGAAGTTTATAAAAGCTGCTTCAACATAGTAACGTACACGTTGACTCTTCACGCGTACGGAAACATGCACGGCTTTATTATTGAACTGTTGTTGGTTTTCAAACTAAATTGTTACATTTGAGCTACTCACCGGCGCGTAAGGCGACGTCTCTGCTGCGGACAGCACCAGCCAGGTTGGAAGCGCGGCAGCGGTACGTGGTGGAGTGTACTTCCTCCCGGTAGTCCTCTGCACGGAAAGGGGGGAAGTACAGCGTACCGTTCGCCAGCGGTTGCCTGCAAATATGGGATGTCTTAACAAAGTGGTTGATTCTCTGGTACTCGGTTGCTTACTCTTAAAACAAATCATCGCTATGGGCTTGTTAATTCATAGTAAAGTCAATACTAGTGAGACAACGCTGAAGTACCGAGTTATCAAAAAGTCAGTATAAATTTGAAAACTTAATAAACCACGGAATAATGTAGATAGAGAGGTAAAAATTGACACTCATGGTTGGAATGACATGGGGTTTTACTAGAACGAAAAAAATACAAAAGTTCAAAAAATGTCCACGAAGTGCTCTCAACAAGGGAAATGTCCAGGCGTCTCGGGGTGAACCAAAGTGATGTATTTCGGACATGCAGGAGATACGGAGAGAAAGGAACTGTCGATGACATGCCTCGCTCAGGCCACCCATGGGCTACTCTGCAGTGGATGACCGCTACCTATGGATTATGGCTCGGAGTAACCGAGTCAGCAATGCCACCATGTTGAATAATGCTTTTCTTGCAGCCACAGGACCTCGTTTTACGACTCAAACTGTGCGCAATAGGCTACATGATGCGCAACTTCCCTCTCGACGTCCATGGCGAGGTCCATCTTTGCAACCACGACACCATGCAGCGAGGATCAGATGGCCCCAAAAACACACCGAATGGACCGCTCAGGATTGGCATCAAGTTATCTTCAGTGTCGCATATACCTTCAACCAGACAATCGTCGGAGATGTGTTTGAAGCCAACCCACTCAGGCTGAACAACTTAGACACACTGTACAGAGAGTGCAGCAAAATGGAAGTTCACTGCTGTTTTGGGGTGGTGTTATGTGGGGCCGACGTACGCCGCTGGTGGTCATGGAAGGCGCAGTAACGGCTGTACGATACGAGAATGCCATCCTCCGACCGATAGTGGCGGCATATTGGCGAGGCCATCGTCTTCGTGGAAGACAATTCGCGCCCCCATCGTGCACATCTTGTGAATGACTTCCTTCAGGACAACGCCATCGCTGGACTATAGTGGCCAGCATGTTCTCCAGACAGGAACCCTGTCGAACATGCCTGGGGTGGATTGAAAAGGACTGTTTATGGACGACGTGACCACCAAAAACTCTGATGGATCTACGCCGAATCGCCGTTGAGTAGTCGGGCAATCTGGACCAACAATGCCTTGATGAACATGTGGACATTATGCCACGACGAATACAGGCATGTCTCAATGAAAGAAGACGTGATACTGGGTATTAGGGGTACCGGTGTCTACAGCAATCTGGACCACCACCTCTGAAGGTCTCGCTGTATGGTGGTACAACATGCAATGTTTGTCTTTCATCACCAATAAAAGGGCGGAAATGATGATCTCTATTCCAATTTTCTATACAGGTTCCAGAACTCTGGTAACCTAGGTGATGCAAAAATTTTTTGTTGTGTGCAGGTAGTCATGTAGACTGAATTAATTACAACGACACGTATTCCTATCTAACTCAGGTATGTACAAGCTTTAGTTGGATTTATAACGTACTGATGATAGCAGCAGTATCAGTTGAAATCTAGATCTGCAGTGCAATAAAAAAGACAGATGAGATTACGACCGGCGTTGGCCTTCTTCCTGTCCTGGATTACATCACGGTCGTTGGGGCACAGTTATTCCCATGGAATCGAACAGGATGACTTATCAATTGTTTATACCTCTTCACTGATAATTTCATCTATTTTCTTTTCAATTAACATAAACAGTCTGAAACACACGATTTATTTTTAGGTTGCCGGTTCCGGTCTCTTTTAGACCATCTTCAGACCTCTTACCATGATGGTAGGCGGTGGTGGTGAAGGGAGTAGGTGTTATGACTCCACGAAAGCTAATTGAAGAAAAACGTTTCTTGCAGCTGAGACATTTTGTGTTCATTTGAAAGTAGTAAGAAAACCACTGCTGCCCAAGAGAAATGTTCTCCAAAAACTACATTTCCTTTTCAATGTGTTGGAGCCGGCCGCGGTGGTCTCGCGGTTCTAGGCGCGCAGTCCGGAACCATGCGACTGCTACGGTCGCAGGTTCGAATCCTGCCTCGGGCATGGATGGATGTGTGTGATGTCCTTAGGTTAGTTAGGTTTAAGTAGTTCTAAGTTCTAGGGGACTAATGACCGCAGCAGTTGAGTCCCATAGTGCTCAGAGCCATTTGAACCATCAATGTGTTGGATTAGGAGAAATCAAGGAGATAATAATTTATTTTCAAAATCATTTTTATAAAGACAGGTACATAAAAGATTTCTTAAACGCAGCACGCTCAAGGCTTTTATGCGCTACACTAGGGTGGAATAAGAAATAGCGAAGTAATTTTGCTTCTATTAGTCCTTTTATGAAAGGCAGTTGGGTTTCTGAGTTATGATTATTGACGATAATCGTCGTAACGTACTAAATCTGCTTCAGGGCCGTTGTCAGTAAGGAACGCTGTTTGTAGGTCTACGTAGCGTTCTTTAACCTCTTCCTTAATCTGCTGTACGAATTAATGTAACTGAGAGCTGTCTGTTCTGTTGGATACATCCAACAGAACAGATAGCACTCAGTTACATTAATATAATCAAGCTCAGGGATTCTATGACTTGTGTTTCAGTGTGGATACGCAAATATCATTCTAACGCCTAAAGGAATCAAGAATTTCCGAGTAGATGTAACGGACGAACGACGCTGTGATCCAGCGTCCGATGGTTTGAGACTTTCGTTCTGACGGGTGGCGTGTTTGGGAGGGTGAGACGGTTAAGGCAACGGGTCCAGAGAAGCGACGCAAGCGGGTTAGAGTCCCGGATGGTAACAAATTTTCAGTTTTCGCCATTGCAATAAGGGAATGCCCTCTGCGGCAGGGAGTCATGATTTTCCACCTTCCCCTTTCCCTTTTTCCCTCTTCCTCTATTTCAGAAAATTCCCTATAAATAACTGCAATGGGAGTCTGAACATGTTGCGAGTTCCTTTCAAACTACACCATATTATCAAACGTATCAGGATAGGTGCTGAAAATGAGTTACAAGTTCGTGGCGCCCTCCATCGGCAATGCTGGAATTCAGTGTGCTGTTGGCCCACCCTTAGCCTTCATGACAGCTTCCACTCTCGCAGGCACACGTTCAATCATGCGCTGGAAGGTTTCTTGGGGAACGGCAGCCCATTCGTCACTCAGTGCTGCACTGAGGAGAGTTATAGATGTCGGTCGGTGAGGCCTGGCACAAAGTCGGCGTTCCAAAACATCCCGAAGGTGATCTATAAGAATCAGGTCAGGACTCTGTGCGGGCCAGTCCATTACATCGATGTTATTGTCGTGTAACCAACCACTCCGCCACAGGCCGTGCATCCTAGGCATGTGCTTGATCGTGTTGAAAGATGCAATCGCCATCCCCGAATTGTTCTACAGTGGGAAGCCAGAAGGTGCTTAAAACATCAGTGTAGGCCTGTGCTGTGATAGTGCCTCGCAAAACAAGGGGTGTAAGCTCCCTCCATGGAAAACACGACCGAACCATAACACCAACGCCTCCGAATTTTACTATTGGCACTACACGCGCTGGCAGATGACCCACCGGGCATTCGCCGTATCCCCACACTGTCATCGGATTGCCACATTGTGTACCGTGATTGGTCACTCCACACAACGTGTTTCTACTGTTAAGTCGTCCAATGTTTACGCTCCTTACACCAAGCGAGGTGTCGTTTGGCATTTACTGGCGAGATGTGTGGCTTCACCTCCCGCCTAACTGGCAAAGTATTTCCAGTGGATCCTGATGCAGTTTGTAATTCCTGTGTGATGGTCTGGCTAGATGTCTGCCTATTACACATTGTGACCCTCTTCAACTGTCGGCAGTCTCTGTCAGTCAACAGACGAGTTCAGCCTGTACGCTTCTGTGCTGTACATGTCCTTTCACGTTTCCACTTCACTGTCACATCGGAAACAGTGGACCTAGGGATGCTTTGGAGTATGGAAATCTCACGCACAGATGTATGACACAAGCGATATCCAGTCACCTGACCACGTTTGAAGTCCGTGAGCTGCGCCCCATTCTACTCTCTCACGATGTATAATGACCACTGAGGTTGCTGACGTGGAGTACCTGGCAGTAGGTGGCAGCACAATGCACCTAATATGTTTTTGGGGGTGTACGGATACTTTTGATCACTTAGTGTAGCTGCTGATTATTGATCCCCCAAATTCGTATTTCAGACAATTCTGATAAACTGGAATAAAGTGGACAATCTCTTTTTCTATGTGTGAACCCGATATATCTAGTGTCAGATAAGGCATCATGTCTTTCCACGCAGTGGACTTGGTAACTGAGTAGAAATGTTAGAGGCTACTAGACTACATTTTACAGTCATTTCTAGAACGGTATCTTTCATATTCCTACTTAATCGCCTTTTGCTTAGAAGAAATTGGCGTCCGTTTCCTTCACTGCAAGGGAAGAGTTGAAAAGTGTAATGGTCCACTGCCCAGAAACATTTACCGAAAAGCTATGCTTAGAACAAAGTTACCTCAGAGAGGTAGAATTGATTAAAACCATCCGTAAACCCAAATTATACGCACCCAAGAGATGGTTCTTTAATAAAGAGAGCACTCGAAGCGATTAGCCAAATTGTGTGCCGATTATTTAGTGACTGTAGCGGTCTGTGTAAATAATTCTCGAAGTGACGCTTAATTAATTACGCTTTCCGCACGTGTGTGGGTGATACTGTTCACAAGTGAGTTACGCAGGAAATGCAAACACGACTGGCGGCAAGCGCCAGGCAACTGTAAACACCACATGTACGAATTCATTATGGCCTCGTTACTTACTTTGATTTGTGATGCAAAAGTCGTCAGTAATGTTACTTGCATCACGATTTCCATCATACATCATTACGTAATACTTCTAAGACTAAAATTTACATGGAAGATTTTTGTTATTGCGCCAGCTTTCCCCCAGAAAAGAAAATGGAACAAGCTGAAATGAAGAAGAAAATAAGGAATGAAAAGGAACACAAGTCTGGGTTGAAGAATCACAAAGTGAAAGCTGTATGTGGGTATTTTACTGAACAGTAAGAAAATAAAGAAAAGAATACTAGAAGCAAGGAGGAAACGTTATAGTAGTCGGAGGTATCGGATGTTCCAAGAATTTGTGATGATTACAATAATAAGTTTACTGGAACTTGGAAATCACTGCCTACACATAGTAACGAACCTTATGTGTTAGACTGCATCTCAGGAAAAACTGATGAAGACAAAGAGTTGTGATATGTGTATCTTGCGTGCGCTACTTTGTCTCCTGCTTCATGTACTGGAGAAGATAATGACCGTTTATCTACGAAATTAACTTTCTAAAAGTGATTCAAATTTACAAATGAAGTGATTACATTACTATTTAAATAGTCTCTAGCTTCTAATTTCCAAACAGAAATTATCAGATAATTCCACTGACGGCAAGTTTCACACATATGTATTTAGTGTAAACTACCATTCTCAACAGCAAAAATCTCAATCCACTGCCGATAATTAGGTGGGGAATCGTGTGCAATCGTATCTTTGTAATGGTTAAAGTTCAACTTCATTACTGTTTTTTACATTTAAATTGATTTAGTATTGTAAAAGTAGAGAATCTATAAGAATCTTACATACAGTCGGTTTAATTTACTTGCTATGCATGTATCAAAATAATGAATTATGCTTAATATTTCCCCACTTTCCTTTGCGTAGTGTATACAATGTTACACCAAATAAGGTAGTATAGGCATGCGTATATACAAAGGTTTGTAAAGTGGTAGAATACGGCGTTGCGCTCGGCAATTCCTATGTAAGACAACAAGCGTATGGCGGAGTTGTTAGACCGGTTGCTGCTACTACAATGGTAGGTATCAAGATTTAAGTGAGTTTGAACGTGTAGTTAAGGTCGGCGCACGAGCGATGGGACACAGAATCTCCGGCGTAGCGATGATGTGGGGATTTTCCTGTACGACCGTTTCACAAGTGTACCGTGAATAACAGGAATCTGGTAAAACATCAAATAAACCTTCGATGTCGCTGAGGCCGAAGAAATATCGTGCAAGAACGGGACCAACGTCGACTGAAGAGAATCGTTCGACGTGACAGAAGAGCAACCCTTCTACAGATTGCTGCAGATTTCAATGCTGGGCCATCAACGAGTGTCAGCTTGCGAACCATTCAACGAAACATTATCGATACGGGCTTTAGGAGCGGTGTACGCTTGATGACTGCACGACACAAAGCTTTACGCCTCGCCTGGGCCCGTTGGACTGTTGATGATGGAAACATATTGCTTGGTCGGTCGAGTCTCGTTTCAAATTGTATCGAGCAGATGGACGTGTTCTGGTATGAAGACAGCCTCATGAATCCATGGACTGTTCAAGCTAGTGTTGGCTCTTTAAAGGTGTGGGGCGTATGCAATTGGAGTGATACATCTAGATACGACACTGATGGGTGACACATACGTAAGCATCCTGTTTGTTCACCTGCATCCATTCATGTCCATTGTGCATTCCGACGTACTTTGGTGATTTCAGCAGGACTATGCGACTCCCCACACATCCAGAATAGCTACAGAGTGGCTCCACCAACACTCTTCTGAGATTCAACACTTCCCCTGGTCACCAAACTCCCCAGACATGAACATTGTTGAGCAACTTGCTGTTCAGAAGAGATAGCCACCCCCTCGCACACTTACATACACTCCTGGAAATGGAAAAAAGAACACATTGACACCGGTGTGTCACACCCACCATACTTGCTCCGGACACTGCGAGAGGGCTGTACAAGCAATGATCACACGCACGGCACAGCGGACACACCAGGAACCGCGGTGTTGGACGTCGAATGGCGCTAGCTGCGCAGCATTTGTGCACCGCCGCCGTCAGTGTCAGCCAGTTTGCCGTGAAATACGGAGCTCCATCGCAGTCTTTAACACTGGTAGCATGCCGCGAAAGCGTGGACGTGAACCGTATGTGCAGTTGACGGACTTTGAGCGAGGGCATATAATGGGCATGCGGGAGGCCGGGTGGACGTACCGCCGAATTGCTCAACACGTGGGGCGTGAGGTCTCCACAGTACATCGATGTTGTCGCCAGTGGTTGGTGGAAGGTGCACGTGCCAGTCGACCTGGGACCGGACCGCAGCGACGCACGGATATACGCCAAGACCGTAGGATCCTACGCAGTGCCGTAGGGGACCGCACCGCCACTTCCCAGCAAATTAGGGACACTGTTGCTCCTGGGGTATCGGCGAGGACCATTCGCAACCGTCTCCATGAAGCTGGGCTACGGTCCCGCACACCGTTAGGCCGTCTTCCGCTCACGCCCCAACATCGTGCAGCCCGCCTCCAGTGGTGTCGCGACAGTCGTGAATGGAGGGACGAATGGAGACGTGTCGTCTTCAGCGATGAGAGTCGCTTCTGCCTTGGTGAAAATGATGGTGGTATGCGTGTTTGGCGCCGTGCAGGTGAGCGCCACAATCAGGACTGCATACGACCGAGGCACACAGGGCCAACACCCGGCATCATGGTGTGGGGAGCGATCTCCTACACTGGCCGTACACCTCTGGTGATCGTCGAGGGGACACTGAATAGTGCACGGTACATCCAAACCGTCATCGAACGCATCGTTCTACCATTCCTAGACCGGCAAGGGAACTTGCTGTTCCAACAGGACAATGCACGTCCGCATGTATCCCGTGCCACCTAACGTGCTCTAGAAGGTGTAAGTCAACTACCCTGGCCAGCAAGATCTCCGGATCTGTCCCCCATTGAGCATGTTTGGGACTGGATGAAGCGTCGTCTCACGCGGTCTGCACGTCCAGCACGAAGGCTGGTCAAACTGAGGCGCCAGGTGGAAATGGCATGGCAAGCCGTTCCACAAGACTACATCCAGCATCTCTACGATCGTCTCCATGGGAGAATAGCATCCTGCATTGCTGCGAAAGGTGGATATTTACTGTACTAGTGCCGACATTGTGCATGTTCTGTTGCCTGTGTCTATGTGCCCGTGGTTCTGTCAGTGTGATCATGTGATGTATCTGACCCCAGGAATGTGTCAATAAAGTATCCCCTTCCTGGGACAATGAATTCACGGTGTTCTTATTTCAATTTCCAGGAGTGTATTTGTGGACAGCGCTGCAGAATTCATGGTGTCAATTCTCTTCAGCACTATTCCGACCTGATTCTCACATGATGCCGCATGCAATTCTCTATTACCATACTTCTACCACCTCCCTCTCTCCAGACAATCACGGCATAGTATTTCATGGACCGTTAAAATGAAACAGCCAATCAAAATAAAGATGAAAAATTTAACACAGTTTTCCTAGTAAAAAATTAAAAATAAGTCGACAACAGTGGAACTAGCCATCTTGTCTCCTCCTCGTCCTTTCATTCGCCCCGCTTCTTCCCAGTACTCTCCCCTTCTCCAGCCAAACACCCCAACGTATTAAAATGAGGGAGCCGATTAGAATGTGTATTAAGCTTGTGGGGCGAAGTTCAAAGGTACGCATTATGCCCGAAAAAAATACATATTCACAAACTGAAAGTTACAGATATTTGCGTAAAATAGCGCTATGTCCAAAGATATTAACCTCTCTTTGAATTGCACACACACACACTAAAAAAATGTAGCCTAAGCCTGATCTCCTTAAAATGGAGCAACGTTAAAAAAATACTGACGTCTATGATTTCATTCTCCACCACAGACAACAATTTCTGAACTATTTCGCCAGTTACGTCAGTAAATTTCATTGGCAGCTATACAGCATTTGCTAAGGAATGCGAGAGCAATTACAAAGCATACTCTCAATAACTACATAAAACCAACGTTTTCTTATGCAACCTAATTAACAGATTAGATATACATAGTCGCCGAAGATAAATTTAACATGAAACACCGTTCAGAAAAATTTTAAAATACGAAATAAAATCAACATCTGCTTTATGCTCCTGTTCGTTGTTGTCAGTAACAGAAGACAAATTTTATACTTGAATCTGCGTAACACACTTGGTGTAAGACACAAGAGAGCCTCAAATTAACCCTTTATGATCTGGCAGGACTTCAGACTTCCACTTTATAAAAAAGCGTATTTAATATCCTTTTTGGTTTGAGACCGGACGGTAATGAAGCGACCCGTTCATTCTTACTTTTGTACATTGTTAACGCATCTCAAAACTTTCATAGATGTGTCATCTGTGACACCATAGTTGTTTGAATTTCAGCGCGCGCAATCCTCGCGCTATTTGGATTCATGCAGTAGCAAGGTGGTCATCCGTTTTTCTTATTTTTAAGTCTATTTGTGCCAATAATCGTTTAGATGCATAAAGTATTATAGGTTTTTAAAATATTTTCATATAGAAAATCTCGTACTTGGTAGTACCACCTGCGTGTTGTATGACAGGCTATGAAGACAAAATTGAAAGCCGAAAAATACTAGAGTTGCTCTTGGAGGATTTTCCATCTAACACTGATATACCAATGAGGAAAGTAGTGATGCTGAAGGAGAAGTACAACGTAGAGGTACAACGTATAAAAATTATTCCATGGTTCTACCGGCGGGCAAGAGAGTATTTTCATTCACTCTCGAGAAGCTGAGGACATACAATTTGAAGAGTGATTTTCAAATCGTAATGATGGAGGAAGAACCAGAAAGCAGCAATGTACAAGCGCAACAAGAGAAAAATAACACAAAACAAACTGCTGGTCGGGAGGACGATACGAACTCCCACTCCGCTGAAATTGAAAGCTGTGGCGGAAATGTTAGTTGCAATCTGAAAGTTCCTCGCAAATTTAGAAGACAAAACTTCCTGTGAGTTAGTATGGACAGAGGTCATTGTTGGCAACCGGAATAAAATAATAATTGGATCCTTTTACCGACCTCCCAATTAAGATGATACAGTTGCCGAAACGTTCAAAGAAAACTTGAGTTTGATTTCAAATACGTACCCGACTCATACGATTATAGTTGGTGGTGACTTTAATTTACACTCGATATGTTGGCGAAAATACATGTTTAATTCCGGAGGTACGCATAAAACATCATCCGAAATTGTGCTAGACGCATTATCTGAAAATTATTTCGAGCAGTTAGTTCATGAGCCCACGCGAATAGTAAACAATTGTGAAAACACACTTGACCTCTTAGCAACAAATAATCCTGAGTTAATAACGAGCATCAAAACCGATTCAGGGACTAGTGAACACAGAGTTGTCGTAGCGAGATTGAATATTGTAATCCCAAAAACCTCGAAAAGTAAGCGAAAATATATACCTATTCAAAAAAGCTGATAAAAATTCACTTGACGCCTTCCTACGAGACAATCTCCAATCCTTCCAAATTAATAATATAAGTGTAGACCAGATGTGGCTTGAATTTCAAGAAATAGTATCGGCAGCAATTGAGAGATTTATACCAAATAAATTAACAAAAGACTAAAATAACGAATAGTGTAAGGTCATCCACATGAGTGCTAAAGGAACTCGTTAAACTTCAGTTACACGATAAATCAATCGAATCTAAAAGGCCTAAATTTAGCTAAATACCTAGGTATTACAATTACGAACATCTTACATTGGAAGGAGCACACAGAAAGTGTTGTGAGGAAGGCTAACCAAAGACTGCGATTTATTGGCAGGACACATGCAAAATGTAACAGACCTACTAAGGAGACTGCCTACACTACGCTTGTCCGTCCTCTTTTAGAATACTGCTGCGCGGTGTGGGATCCTTACCAGATAGTACTGACTGCGTACATCGAAAATGTTTAGAGAAAGGCAGCACGTTTTGTATTATCGTGAAATATAAGAGAAAGTGTCAGAGGAATGATACAGGATTTGGGCTGGAAATCATTGGAATCTTCTCACGAAATTCCAGTCACGAACTTTCTACTCCGAATGAGAAAATATTTTGTTGACACCGACCTATACAGGGAGGAACGATCTCTACGATAAAGCAAGGGAAATCAGAGCTCGTACGGAAGGATGTAGGTGTTCATTCTTTCCGCACGCTATACGAGATTGGAATAATAGAGAATTATGAAGGTGGTTCGATGAACCCTCTGCTAGGCACTTGAATGTGTTTTGCAGAGTATCCAAGCAGATGTAGATGAAATCTGTGTAACTGGATTTCCTAAATTTACACTCCAAAAGTAAGTGATCGAACAATACCTTAACAAAAATGATTGTGATCGAAATATTATTTTTCGGTTCAAGCTATATATAGCGCAAAAGGGAAAACGTATTGAGCCCATAACCGACTCATTTACGGATTTCTTGGTCTTACGTTTCTCTACACAGAAACGTCAACGCTGGTACTATGATACTGATCTGAGCGTTACTCAAGCAATGGTAAGAGGCACAAACAAACAATCATTCACCTGAACGATGATCTGCGTATGCCTACCAACAGCACAGGCAAATTGTAGCAAAAAAACGTCCACTAATTGTGGCTGTGAACGAAAATTTTGAGAAACTAAAGCTTTCAGATCAGAGTCATAGTGTCGATGACAATACTAGTTGACTCAAAGGACGATCCTTCCTAAAGCAGCACAATCAGACGAAGCCAACGAAACACGCGTATAAACTTTGGTGCCACGCAGATATATTGGGGTACAATATGCTGGTGTCTACCAGGGTATAACGTACTGTGACAGTAAAGAAAAGTTCGGACTTGAGGGAAGTGTAGTACAGAAACAGCAATAATTATGTATTTGTGGTGCACATTTACTTCTCCCCTGTGGAACTTTGTATCTAACAGCTCACGAGTCTATGTAGTTGGAACTGTGCGGTGGTGGTGGTGGTTAGTGTTTAACATCCCGTCGACAACGAGGTCATTAGAGACGGAGCGCAAGCTCGGGTTAGGGAAGGATTGGGAAGGAAATCGGCCGTGCCCTTTCAAAGGAACCAACCCGGCATTTGCCTGAAACGATTTAGGGAACTCACGGAAAACCTAAATCAGGATGGCTGGAGACGGGAATGAACCGTCGTCCTCCCGAATGCGAGTCCAGTGTCTAACCACTGCGCCACCTCGCTCGGTAGGAACTGTGCGGTACTGTGCGGTACGTCTGAATCGACTTGGCCTACCCAAACCAAAGAGTGCTCAAGAGCCGTAGAGGGGTGAATTTGATAGACTTCGGAAGGAGGAATTAGGTATTTCAAGTGGAAAGACAATAGGAATCTATATATTTTACTTAATTTTCGTGGAACTGAAACACATAAAACAGAAATAAAAGGATGGTACGAAAATTGATGTAACTGCCCCAGTATTGGTTAGAGATTTTCCGAGTATGGATGGAGTTGATAAAGACGATGTTTGTCAGTGCACCCGTGGTCGAGGTGCAGTTCTGCAGCGCCGAGTGGGGAGGTTCTTGTTTATCTCACTTACTGCAGCGTCGCTTGTGTGAAGTTATCCTCGTTAGCGTTCTGTTTGTAGAGTGAGTAAATCGACTGAAAACCAACACCAACAACGATAGTTCAGGTATACATGCTGACATCTCAAGCTGGAGATGAAAGTATATGAGGATATATGAAGAGTAATACAGTACGTAAATGGAGATGAAAATCTGATAATCATGGGGGAGTAGACTGCAGTTGTAGGGGAAGGAGTAGAAGGAAAGGTTAGAGGACAAAACGGGCTTGGGACAAAAACTGAGAGGGGGAAAACCTAACTGAGTTCTGCAATGAATTTCAGCTAGTAATAGCGAATACTCTGTTCAAGAATCTCAAGAGGAAGAGGTGTACCTGAAAAAATCCGAGTGATATGGCAAGATTTCAGTTTGACTAAATCATGGTCAGACAGCGATTCTGAAATCAGATACTGGATTGTAAGGCGTATCCAGGAGCAAATGGCTCTGAACACTATGGAACTTAACATCTGAGGTCATCAGTCCCCTAGAACTTAGAACTACTTAAACCTAACTAACCTAAGGACATCACATACATCCATACCCAAGGTTCGATTCGAACCTGCGGCCGTAGCTGTCGCGCGGTTCCAGACTGGAACGCCTAGAACCGCTCGGCCACAGCAGCCAGCTTATCCAGGAGCAGATATAGACTCAGATCACAATATAGTAGTGATGAAGAATAGGCTGAAGTTTAAGAGTTTAGTCAGGAAGAATCAATACGCGAAGAAGTGGGATACAGAAGTACTAGGAAATGGCGAGATACGCTAGAAGTTCTCCAAGACTAAAGATACAGCAATAAGGAATGGCTCAATAGGCAGCAGAGTTGAAGAGGAATAGACATATCTAAAAAGGACCATCACAGAAGCTGGAAAGAAAAATATAGGTACAAAGAAGGTAACTGCGAAGCAACCATGGTTAACAGTAGAAATACTTCATTTGATCGATGAAAGGAGGAAGTAAAAAAAAATGTTCTGGGAAACTCACGAAAACAGAAATACAAGTCGCTGAGGAATGAAATAAATAGGAGGTACAAGGAAACTAAGACGAAATGGCTGCATTAAAATGTGAAGGAATCGAAAAAGCAATGATTGTGGGAAGGACAGACTCAGTATACAGGAAAGACAAAACAAACTTGCGTGACATTAAAAGTGAGGGTGGTAACATTAAGAGTGCAACGGGAATTCCATTGCTAAATGCAGAGGAGAGAGCGGATAGGTGGAAAGAATACACTGAAGGCCTCTATGAGGGGGAAGATTTGTAAGACAAGAGGAAACAGGAGTCGAATTAGAAGAGATAGGCGATCCAGTATTAAAATTAGTATTTAAATGAATGAGGACAGAGAATATCTAGAAGAAGGATCAGGGGAAGAGAAAGGACATGAAGATGATGAGATCCAGATTTTAGAAAGTACTTCAGGCGTTGAGAACAGGAAAGAATGGTAAATCACCGGGACCAGGCAATATCAATCTGGAGTGTCTGAAATATGGTGGTGACAAAATTGTGAAACTGATAACACAGCTCTTCAATAAAATGATACATGGAGATTCAATACCCAACGAGATGAAGATAGCTTACATTAATACAATATTTAAGAAAGGGGATTGCAAAATTTGTTCAAACTATCGAGGAATTTGTGTTACAAACACATTAATGAGAATTTTTGCGACAGTAATTAAAAACAAACTGGAAAAAAATTTTAGAACCCAAGACGAACAATGTGGATTCACGGCTGGGAGATCATGTGTAGACCATATTTTCACATTACGACAGATTTTGGAGAAATATATGGAAAAATCAAAAAATATAGGATTAATTTTCATAGATCTAGAAAAAGCGTATGATACTGTTCCAAGAAAATTACTTTGGAGAGCACTACATATGGCAAACATAAACCCTTCCTTGAATAAATAATACAACAGATGTATAAAGATAACATTTGCCAAGTGAAAGTTGGTAATAAAGTTTCACAGAAATTTAGAACAAGCAAAGGCCTTTTACTGGGCTGTCCCATGCCACCATCATTATTTAAAATCTATATAGATATTAGCCTTAGAGCATGGCCTCGTAAATGTAATAGTATGGGATTAGAAATAAGAGATGGAGTTTACCTACATCATTTATTATTTGCTGATGATCAAGTAGTCGTAGCACAAGATGGGGAGGATTCTAACTATATGTGCAATCCACTAACAATAGCATACAACACTTGGGGTTTGAAGATTAATTACCAAAAAACAGAGTACTTTACTAATGATTCAGATGAGCTATACATTGAAGGAAAGAAAATCTAAAAGATAAACACTTTCTGTTATTTGGGACCCATTTTAGAAATCGAGGGAAAATCAGAGTCAGAAATCAATAAAAGAATTAGTAGCGGACGGAGGGTCATTGGGATGCTTAACTCAGTCTTATGGAGCAGGAATGAAATGAGCAGAACTGAAAAATTAATATACAAATCCATATTAGAGAGTGTGGTTCTGTATGGAACGGAACGGAGACCTGGACAATTAACATGAAGCACATTAAAAAATTACAAGCTCTAGAGATTGACTTTTGGAGAAGATCGGCAAGAATCTCCAGGAAAGAAAGATAAGGAACACCGAAGTAATAAGAAGAATGGAAATAAATGAAAGCATATATGACGTAATGGATAGGAAGAAATTACAGTGGTACGTGCATGTACGACGAATGGAGAAAAACAGAATACCAAAATTGATACTGGAGTGGGAACCGGAGGGGAGGAGAAGAAGAGGACGACCTATGACCACCTGGCTCCAAAATGCACAGAACATAATGAGGAGAATGGGCGCAGAGGAAGAAGACACACCTGGAGAAATATTTTGAGATTATAGTTTAAGAACGTTTATTGTTTGTATTGTAATTTCCAAGTAAATTATTATGTAGGAGATAAGCCTCTGTAACGAGGAAAAGCTCAAAATAATAATAAATTTAAAAGAACTTTGGAGGAGTTAATATCAGCCGGCCGCTGTGACCGACCGGTTCTAGGCGCTTCAATCGGGAACCGCGCTGCTGCTACGGTCGCAGGTTCGAATCCTGCCTCGGGAATGGATGTGTGTGATATCCTTAGGTTAGTTAGGTTAAAGTAGTTCTAAGTTCTAGGGGACTGATGTTCTAGGGGACTGATGACCTCAGATGTTAACTCCCATAGTGCTCAGAGCCATTTGAACTTAACATCAAATAATGTAAAAAGGATCGGTAACATTCCTTCAGAATTTCTAAAATCATTGGAGGAAGTGGCAACAAATCGACTATTCACGTTGGTTGTAGAATGCATGAGTTTGGCGACAAACCATCTGACTTTCGGAAAAATATCATCCACACAATTCCGAAGACTCCAAAAGCTGACAAGTGCGATAATTATTGCACAGTCAGCTGAAGAGCTCATGCATCCAAGTTACTGACAAGAATGACATGCAGAAGAATGGAAAAGAAAACTGAGGAAGTGCTAGATGACGATCAGTTTGGCTTTAGGAAAGGTAAAGGCACGAGAGAGGCAATTCTGACGTTGCGGTTGATAATGGAAGCAAGATTAAAGAAAAATCGAGACACGTTCATAGGGTCTGTCGACCTGGGAAAAGCGTTCGACAATGTAAAATGGTGCAAGATGTTCGAAATTCTGAGAAAAATAGGGGTAAGAGGGAATAATAAGAATGGACGACCAAGAACGAAGTGCCCGTACTAAAAAGGGTGTAAGACAAGGATGTAGTCTTTCGCCCGTACTGTTCAATGTGTACATCGAGGAAGCAATGATGGAAATAAAAGAAAGGTTCAGGAGTGGAAGTAAAATTCAAGGTGAAAGGTTATCAATGATACGATTCGCTGATGACATTGATATCCTGAGTGAAAGTGTAGAAGAATACATGATCCGCTGAATGAGATGAGCAGTCTAATGAGTACAGAGCATGGACTGAGAGTAAATTGAAGAAAGACGAAGGTAATGAGAAGTAGTAGGAATGAGAACAGCGAGAAACTTAACACCAGGATCGACGGTCATGAAATGGTTGAAGTTAAGGAATTCTGCTACCTAGCCAGTAAAATAACCAGTGTCGGACGGGGCAAGGAGGACATCAAAAACACACTAGCAATGTCAAATAGGGCATTCATGGCCAAGAGAAGTCTACTAATATCAAAGATCGACTGTAAATTGAGGAACAAATTTCTGAGAATCTACGTCTGGAGCACAGCATTGTATGGAAGTGAAACGTGGACTGTGGGAAATCGGCACAGAAGAGAATCGTAGCATTTGAGATGTGGTGCTACAGGCGAATGTTGAAAATTAGGTGGAGTGATAAGGTAAGGATTGAGGAGGTCCTATACAGAAACGGAGAGGAAAGTAATATGTGGACAAGACTGATAACTAGAAGAGACAGGATGATAGGACATCTGTTAAGACATGAGGGAATGATCCCCGTCGTACTAGAGGGAGCAGTAGAAGGCAAAAACTGTAGAGGAAGACAGAGATTGGAAAACATCCAACAAATAATAGAGAACGTAGGCTGAAAGTGCTACCCTGAGATGAAGAGAGGAATTCGTGGCGGATCACATTAAACCAGTCAGAAGACTGATGACCAAACAAAAAATAAGTAAGGAATGAGTGTTCCCCAGAGAACCGGCGAGAAAAGGAATGTATCGAAAAAAATGAGAATAAGAACGTACAGGATGGTCGGACATCTGTTAACACATCAGGGAACAACTTCCATGATACGAGATGGAGCTGAACTGCTATAGGGGTATAGGTGGTATAGGAAATCAAAGACTGTAATACACCAAGCAAGTAATGAAGGACGTAAGTTGCTATCGCTACTCTGAGATGAAGAGGTTGACACAGGAGGGGTATTTTGTTGGCCTTCAGCAAACCAATCAGAAGAAAAGCCGACCTAGGCCGATTCCCTTATGACAGGGACACTTTGAATTATTATGTAATTTACTGAGATACCAATGAACAAATATTTTACTGAAGTACAAACGTACGGTAACTCAGGAACTGCTAAAAAAGGAGACAAAACAGTTCTGAAGAAAAGAGGAAGGTCAAAGCAAGAAACATCTTTCAGCTTTTTCAGAACTAAAGAAGAACGAAGAGTTTTTCACTTTAAAATTACATTCGGACCCTAAATCTTGGAGCTCATTGGCCAGATTTTGTTTGCTAGTAATGGGAGATGTTAAAACTGTGTTATGCACAATATAGAATCAAGACCTCATTCAAGATCAGCCATCTTGCAATTTGATGGGCTGTTTCATTTTAATGATCTATAAAGTAGTAGGCTGTGACTGAATGAGGAGACGGGGTTGGAGGACGGATGGCGGCTGGGGGGGGGGGGGGGAGGAGGGCAGGGGAAACAGAGGGGAATTGCTTGTGACGCGTTACATAAGAGAGTGTAGCTTGTGACGGCGTACTTTAACTCCTGCATATAGGCGAGTCACTGCCTCTGCGTGTAGGCAACCTCACGGGCAGATGTAGTATTGTCTTGGGTAGTATCTTGATATACTGCATTCTTATATGATAGTGACGACGGAAAGGGCGAAATGTGGCGGACTGGTGCAGAGATGTCGTCAAAATAAGTGAAATTACGCTTTTGTTATGTTGGCATGATGGCAAGAGAGGAAACGAAGGTATTGGTGGTACAAATGAGAGGAACCACTTGTTTGATGTCTAATTTGTGAACGATATTATAGTTAAGTTAATGAACTCTTGTATCTAGGCAATTAGATTACACAATTTGGCCGAAATATAGAATACATTGGAAAAAAGTAGGTGTACATGATTTAAGCTCTATATACTTATATATATATATATATATATATATATATATATATATATATATATATATACTTATATATATATAGAAATATACTTGGCGCGAAATAGTCATAAGGTACGACGAAAAATTATCGAAATTTTGCAACTAGAGTTCAGCATTTAACGTAAGTGTAATGTGAGCCATGACAAATCTGAAGAGGATGCAGAAAATATTGGTAATGTGCTGCTGTGAATGTTAAAGTAAATGGGCAGATACTTACATACTAAAAATATCAGGCAATATAAGAAGTCGATGGCAAAATCTTGTTAGAAAATGAGGCAGTTTATAGTGGAAATCTGCTACAACATTCACATTGGAATCTCAGTAAGAGAAGGAAAACCTGTAAGAGAACACAAAGACAACAATATACAAAACACACCAAAGTTAGTAATTATCTACAGATGAAATGGTATTCATAAAATACGAAGACTCTGAAGTGTACATCCCAGTTGAAAGAATGACACGATTAATTTTTGTTTTGTTTTTGTTTCGAAGCTGTAATATTTTGTGTGTTCCTCCGTTCTGGAAGTTTTGTTGTCAACGAAAATTCACGCTTCGCTGGTGTGTGTTCATTAGGAGGATGCCTCTTCAGTTTGAATAGGTAACGAATAGGCAGCTACACGTAAATGTGTCTCTAATACTCTTGAAGATTTTCAAAGCGACGTGAAAATACAATGCGGTATTGGATGGTCGGCTATTAATAGATTACGAAATAGTGGGCGATACCTTTAAGATTTGGATTTCATTGTGGGACAGACAACGGTAAAGCTCCTATTAAATTCACAATTTTTCATTTATTCCAGTTGTAACATCCTATATAAAGTAGACGGACTCTTATACGCTATCGAGCAGCCAAGGCAGGTTACCTGAAATGTAAGAATATTGATGTACAGCTATTCCGAACTACGTGACGGTACTTCTGACGTACGCAAGTGATTTTAACATTTACAACTGACGTAGTGTGGCATCGACTGTTTTTAACAGAAGGGTATACGTTTTCCCACGAAAGTTAAGCCTTCCAAGAAAACTTCAATGACGTGACCTGCGTGGCATTTGATCAAGCAGTACCAAGATAACACCGCCACATAAAACTGTTTCTTCTTCAAAAAAACGAGGTACCACAAAGATCTGCCCTCCTATAACGTGTAGAACAGGTACGTTTCGTGTGTTCATTAAGTGCTCAAAATGTTGACCTTGAACACTGATACATACTATAAAGGGTTTGCAGATAGTCAACACTGTATATTGAATTTCACCTTGGTTTAATCGTAGCACAGGTTCGCATTATATGCCATTTCATATGTTGAGGTCGGGAGTCTTTCCTTGTAGACCTCCGGTATTAATTTTCTCCTGTGATAAAAATCCTGTTGTGTTCGTCTGGATCAAGGTTTTCCGGAAAACCGATCCAACGATTTCCGAATTTTTTGTTAAGATTGTAAGTAGGCTGTTTAGGTTTTTTTGTTGGTAACACCACGTAGTGCTCTGTATGAAAATCAGTGACTGTGCTGTGTGCAGTCTGTGGCTGGTTGGCATTGTTGAAATATTCGCTATTGCAGTGGTGGGCAGTTGAATGTGAATAGCTCATAGCGTTGTGCAGTTGGAGGTGAGCCGCCAGCAGTGATGGATGTTGGGAGAGAGATGGCAGAGTTTTGGGAGCGGATGATCCGGACGTGTGTCCGTCAGAGACAGTAAATTTGTAAAACTGGATCTCATGAACTGCTATATATATCATGAACTTTTGAACACTATTAAGGTAAATACTTTGTTTGTTCTCTATCAAAATCTTTCATTTGCTAACTATGCCTATCAGTAGTTAGTGCCTTCAGTAGGTAGAACCTTTCATTTAGCTGGCAGTAGTGGCGCTCGCTGTAGTGCAGTAGTTCGAGTAACGAAGATTTTTGTGAGGTAAGTGATTCATGGAAGGCATAGGTTTTTGTTAGTCAGGGCCATTCTTTTGTAGGGATTTTTGAAAGTCAGGTTGCGTTGCGCTAAAAATATTGTGTGTCAGTTTAGTGTTGATCAGAACAAGTAAAGAGAGAAATGACTGAGTCCGTTCAGTTCTGCTCAGCTGTTTGAAAATCAGATAACGTAAGGGGTTTATCAGCACAGTAATTCATTAATTTTTCTAAGGCGACGTTTCATAATCTGAGGTCTCTCTTGCTGGAAAGGTGGGACATACGTCATATTGGTACCATATAGATCACAGTAACTATCGAGGGATTTTCTCCAATAGCTGCGGCAATATACCAGTTAAGAATAATAGATACTTGTGGCTGTTTGGAATCTCATCAGTAGAACAGAGATCAATGTTGCCATTCTTGAACAGACCTTGCCATATACTGACAGACCAAGGTTGTTGTTTAGCAACTTGTTTTAGACAGCATAGATTTTCGAGTGACTAATAGTGCTTACTGTTCCGGCGTGAATACAACCGCCGACTCGACGATCAAGAACGGAACAACAGAGAGGGCTGTGAGGCGACGTGAGCCAAGAGTACGCTGACGAAGCCCTGTCCATTACAACACCAAGGCAGGAACGGTCTTCACACGAAGAGAGGGCAGTGAGGCGACGTGAGCCAAGAGTACGCTGACGAAGCCCTGTCCATTACAACACCAAGGCAGGAACGGTCTTCACACGAAGAGAGGGCTGTGAGGCGACGTGAGCCAAGAGTACGCTGACGAAGCCCTGTCCATTACAACACCAAGGCAGGAACGGTCTTCACACGAAGAGAGGGCTGTGAGGCGACGTGAGCCAAGAGTACGCTGACGAAGCCCTGTCCATTACAACACCAAGGCAGGAACGGTCTTCACACGAAGAGAGGGCTGTGAGGCGACGTGAGCCAAGAGTACGCTGACGAAGCCCTGTCCATTACAACACCAAGGCAGGAACGGTCTTCACACGAAGAGAGGGCTGTGAGGCGACGTGAGCCAAGAGTACGCTGACGAAGCCCTGTCCATTACAACACCAAGGCAGGAACGGTCTTCACACGAAGAGAGGGCTGTGAGGCGACGTGAGCCAAGAGTACGCTGACGAAGCCCTGTACATTACAACACCAAGGCAGGAACGGTCTTCACACGAAGAGAGGGCTGTGAGGCGACGTGAGCCAAGAGTACGCTGACGAAGCCCTGTCCATTACAACACCAAGGCAGGAACGGTCTTCACACGAAGAGAGGGCTGTGAGGCGACGTGAGCCAAGAGTACGCTGACGAAGCCCTGTCCATTACAACACCAAGGCAGGAACGGTCTTCACACGAAGAGAGGGCTGTGAGGCGACGTGAGCCAAGAGTACGCTGACGAAGCCCTGTCCATTACAACACCAAGGCAGGAACGATCTTCACACGAAGAGAGGGCTGTGAGGCGACGTGAGCCAAGAGTACGCTGACGAAGCCCTGTCCATTACAACACCAAGGCAGGAACGGTCTTCACACGAAGAGAGGGCTGTGAGGCGACGTGAGCCAAGAGTACGCTGACGAAGCCCTGTCCATTACAACACCAAGGCAGGAACGGTCTTCACACGAAGAGAGGGCTGTGAGGCGACGTGAGCCAAGAGTACGCTGACGAAGCCCTGTCCATTACAACACCAAGGCAGGAACGGTCTTCACACGAAGAGAGGGCTGTGAGGCGACGTGAGCCAAGAGTACGCTGACGAAGCCCTGTCCATTACAACACCAAGGCAGGAACGGTCTTCACACGAAGAGCATATAACCGCCGCGCCACATAACCGCGGCTGGAGTGGAAGATCAGATGTCATACAACAGCTACAGAAGTGACTTATGAACTGTATTGTTTTGCTTGAAATGAAATTGTATATACCGAAGGACATAGATTATTTGTTTTTCACCATTTGCTTGCGACACACCTTTGTGAATAGGCAGAGTTTTGAAAAAAAAAAAAAGTTCAACTGTGCGTGAAATCTTATGGGACTTAACTGCTACGGTCATCAGTCCCTAAGCAAACACACTACTTAATCTAAATTATCCTAAGGGGAAACACACACACCCATGCCCGAGGGAGGACTCGAACCTCCGCCGGGACCAGCCGCACAGTCGATGACTGCAGCCCCCAAGACCGCTCGGTTAATCCCACATGGCAGAGTTTTGTCCATTTAACTTAATGTAATAACTACACTAATACGATTTGTTTGAATTGTCTAGCGATCGGAGAAAAGCCCTTCCTGGGTAAATTGTATTAGACGTGCGGGCAGGACACAATACATACTGTGAAGAATTTCTAAGAGATATCTCACTTGAAAATAATATATTGCATAGAAAACGTCGCATCACTTTGCCGTTTTCCTATATATCACTCGGGAACTGTACTCAATGTGAAAAGTATTGCCGTGAAGCTGACAACTGAGCAAAGTTTGGGAGGAATGCAGTTTGTTGGAGTGTAGTATTAACAGAATATTCCTTTGCCTGATCCCACTCGCATATTCAAGGCTTCTTGGAATGTTTATTTACCTCAGTTCTTATCACTTGCTATTGTTTTTGTCAGAGTATTTTATACATCGCAGGTGCAGTAACATTTTTTTAAGTACACTACTGGCCATTAAAACTGGTACGCCAAGAAGAAATGCAGATGATAAACGGCTATCCATTGGACAAATATATTATAGTAGAAGTGACATGTGATTACATTTTCACGTAATTTGGGTGCATAGATCCTGAGAAATCAGTACCTAGAACAACCACCTCTGGCTGTAATAACGGCCCTGATACGCCTGAGCATTGAGTCAAACATAGCTTGCATGGCGTGTACAGGTACAGCTGCCCATGCAGCTTCAACACGATACCACACTTCATCAAGAGTAGTGACTGGCGTATTGTGACGAGCCAGTAGCTCGGTCACCATTGACCAGACGTTTTCAATTGGTGAGAGATCTGGAGAATGTGCTGGCCAGGGCAGCAATCGAACATTTTCTGTATCCAGAAAGGCCCGTACAGGACTTGCAACATGCGGTCGTGAACTATCCTGCTGAAATGTAGGGTTTCGCAGGGATCGAATATAGGGTAGAGCCACGGGTCGTAACACATCTAAAATGTATCGTTCACTGTTCAAAGTGCCGTCAATGCGAATAAGAGGTGACCGAGACGTGAAAACGATGGCACCCCAGACCATCAAGCCGGGTGATGCGCCAGTATGGCGATGACAAATACACGCTTCCAATGTGCGTTCACCGCGATGTCGTCAAACACGGACGCGACCATCATGATGCTATAAATAGAACCAGGATTCATCCAAAAAAATGACGTTTTGCCATTCGTGCACCCAGGTTCGTCGTTGAGCACACCATCGCAGGCGCTCCTGTCTGTGATGCAGCGTCAAGTGTAACCGCAGCCATGGTCTCAGAGCTGATAGTCCATGATGCTCCAAATGTCGTCGAAGTGTTCGTGCAGATTGTTGTTGTCTTGCAAACGTCCCCATCTGTTGACAAAGTCGGAAACGTGTTGATACGCATTTCTCCTCCTTACACGAGGCATCACAAAAGCGTTTCACCAGGCAACGCCGGTCAACTACTGTTTATGTATGTAAGAGATGGGTTGGAAACTTTCCTCATGTCAGCAGATTGTAGATCTCGTCACCGGCGTCAACATTGTGTGAATGCTCTGAAAAGCTAATCATTTACATATCACAGCATCTTCTTCCTGTCGGTTAAATTTCGTGTCGGTACCACGTCATCTTCGTGGTGTAGCAATTTTAATGGCCAGTAGTGTATAATGTTTTAAAGGCAGAATATCTTTCAACATTCAATTGCGGCATTGCTCTAAGGGTTTGGTGACATTCGTCATACAGGAAAACCAAATCAGTTTTTACGAGTATCATGTAACTTGCGAATGTCTTCAACAATTTGTCTGATAGTGTCAGAAGCAGGGCTCTAATGGGCTTCGTGCATCTACTGATAGAGAATATTCTCCATTGTTTAGGACCGGGACGTTGAGTCGTAAGATTTTATTCAAGGTGTATGGCAATGTGGCAGTTTATAACATGATTAGGAAGTGCGCGTCGCAGAATAGATACAAATGAATGAATATAGTTGAGGAAAAAAGATGAGTCGAATGACTACTGACAAAGCGAGTTGGAGCTGACCTGAGTCCATGTACTGCAGTCACTGGCGAGCCATCAGAGTGCAGCCAGATGACATCTGGCAGCGGACTGCCTCTTGCGGCGCAACTGAGCTGCGCCCCTGTGGAGTTGGAGAAGCGCAGCTGAGACGGCGGCTCCTGCACGAGCACCGGCGCCTGCACGCCCAGCTGCCCGCGGCACACGCCTGCAACAGGTGGAGAGGCGTCTGATGAAGGTACTCTTCAACAGTTTCTTCCACTACAAGATTTAAGCCGAATTATTTGTTTCAATCATGAAATTAACAGACGTAAGTACGCAAACAATACTTTGGATAAAACTGTTAATTCCTTTGGAATTAATGACGGACTGGGTTTGCTAACAGAGCCAAATAGATAGATTACGATTACTACTATTTCGTCGTCCAAATGTTTATAATTAGCATATAATTTACATTTGTTAATTTGTCAACAATAGAATTAACGAAATACACTACTGGCCATTAAAATTGCAACACCAAGAAGATGACGTGCTACAGACGTGAAATTTAACCGGCGGGAGGCGATGCTGTGATATGCAAATAATTAGTTTTTTAGAGCATTCACACAAAGTTGGCGCCGGTGGCGACACCTACAACGTGCTGACGTGTATCCAACCTATTTCTCATACAAAACAGCAGTTGGTCGGCGTTGCCTGGTGAAACGTTGTTGTGATGCCTCGTGTAAGGAGGAGAAAAAGTTTCCGACTTTGATAAAGGTCGGATTGTAGCCTATCGCGATTGCGGTTTATCGTATCGCGACGTTGCTGCTCACGTTGGTCGAGATCCAATGACTGTTAGCAGAATATGGAATTGGTGGGTTCAGGAAGGTAATAGGGAATGTCGTGCTGGATCCCAACGGCCTCGCATCACTAGCAGTCGAGATGACAGGCACCTTATCCGTATGACTGTAACGGATCGTGCAGCCACGTCTCGATCCCTGAGTCAACAGATGGGGACGTTTGAAAGACAACAACCGTCTGCACGAACACTTAGACGACGTTTGCAGCAACGTGGACCATCAGCTCGGACACCCTGGCTGCAGTTACCCTTGACGCTGCACCACAGACAGGAGCGTCTGCGATGGTGTACTCAACGGCAAACCTGGGTGCACTAATGGCAAAACGTCATGTTTTCGGCTGAATCCAGGTTCTGCTTACAGTTTCATGATGGCCGCATCCGTGTTTGGCGACATTATGGTGAACACACATTGGAAGCGGGTATTCGTCATTATCATACTGGCGTGTCACCCGACGTGATGGTATGGGGTGCCTTAGGTTACACGTCTCCGTCACCTCTTGTTCGCATTGACGGCACTTTGAACAGCGGACGTTACATTTCAGATGGGTTACGACTCGTGGCTCTACCCTCTATTCGATTCCTGCGAAACCCTAGATTTCAGCGGGATAATGCACGACGGCATGTTGCAGATTCTGTAAGGGCCATTCGGAATATAGAAAATGTTCGACTGCTGCCCTGGCCAACACATGCTCCAGATCTCTCAACAATTGAAAGCGTCTGGTCAATGGTGGCCGAGCAACTGGCTCGTCACAATACGACAGTCACTACTCTTGATGAACTGTATGAACTGTGGCATCGTGTTGAAGCTGCATGTCCAGCTGTATCTGTACACCCCATTCAAGTTGTGTTTGACTCAATGCCCAGGCGTATCAATGCCGTTATTACGGCCAGAGGTGGTTGTTGTGGGTAATGATTTCTCGGGATCTATGCACACAAATTTGGTGAAAATGTAATCACATGTCAGTTCTAGTATAATTATTTGTCCAATGAATATCCGTTTATCATCTGCATTTCTTCTTGGTGTAGCAATTTTAATGGCTAGTAGTGTAATTACTGATTTCACCCTATATCAAAGGATACTAACTAGGAATAGTCAAAATAAATTAGAAAATCAATTACGTGCATAAACTAGGCACAAAATTAGATCTCATATTTTGTAAAACTAAGGGACAGTTTTTCTCTTTATGAAAATGCTGATTATATACGCGTATGTTAATGGTAACTAGTTAAACATGAAAAAAAATGTATTTAAGGAGGCAGATAGGAAAACAAGAGGGTAATTAAACTTATCCCTGCTTGCTTTGTCACACAGTGATCTTCCTCTTGTGTTGAAGATAATGTGTTCAAAATTGTATGAATTAATTAATTACAAACAAACAAAAGAACGGTCTTCCATACATATATTATTAAATTCCTCTCTTTTTTATTTTTTATTTTTTTATTTTTTTTTACAAATGTTTGTCTCGCAGTTTCGGTGTGCATTTTATATCCTCTCTGGTTCTGCCTTCAACAATCATTTTGCTGCTCATATAGAAAAAACTCATCTACTACTTTCAGCGTCACATTTTCTAATTCCCTCAGAATCACGTCATTTAATACGAATACGACCTAATACCTTTGTTTTACCTTTGTTTACGTTCATCCTACAAACTCTTTCATCTTACAACCTTATTTCGAGTCACTGTCCATTTCGATCAACCGTTCTTTCAAGTCCTTTGCTGTCTATCAAAATTTCCCTTCTCTATTTCTCCTAGGTTGCCTTAACCGTTTGGTCAGTGTATAAATCGATAAGCATCGATGATAAGGTACAAGACTGGCTCAAACACAGCTTCTTTTTTATGTCTTTCGACTCCTATAATAGCTGCCTGGTGTCTGGGTTCTCGCGCGCTCTATTTTACCCCTGATAACTTCAGAATTTGTAGGACTGTATTCCAGTCAACATTGTCGAAACCATTCTCTAAATCTACAAATGCTATAAAAGGTGGTTTGCCTTTTTTCGGTCTGTCCTCTAGCATAAATCGAAGGATCAATATGGCTTCACGTTTCCTAAATGTCTCTGGAACCACGACAGATCTGCTCAGATGTCGAATTTTACCTGTTTTTCCACTCTTCCGTAAATAATTCCTGTATTTTGCAAGTGTGACTTAGTCAACTCCTGGTTCGGTAATTATCATATCCTTTAACATCTGCCTTCTTTGCAATCAGAATTATTACATAATCTGTGGGTACTTCACCCGTATCTTACATCTTGCACACCAGGTGGGATACTTCTAAGGCTGCCTCTCTAAAGGATCTCAGTAATTCTATTTGAATGTCATCTAGTCCAGGACCTTTGTTTATATTTAGGTCTTTCAATACCCTGTCAAATTATTCTCGCTGTATCATATCGCATCTCCACCTACTTCTTCTCCTTCTGTTATGTCTTCCTCAAGTTTATTTCACATATATAAATCCTGCATATGTTTCTCCTATTATGCCTGTGTAGCTCAGTGATGCCGGCACGATAGCTCAGTGTGTCGAGTTAGAGGGCTGTCTGCCCTATGTAGTAAAAAGCTGAGTGAAGTGCTCAACGATCAACGATTGCCGATACCTCCAAGGATTTTTACTTGGTAGGAAGCCTGTTACGGTGTCTACTCGTCGTCGTGATTGCCAGCTGAGGAGCTACCTGGCCAGTAACAGCGTGTCCACTATCTGGGAAGTCTGCAAAACGTCTGGGAGAGCGGTCTGCTGACCACTTGCGCATCTGTAGCGTATCAACCTGACGCTCCCAAGCTGAGGATGACACGGCGGCCAGTCGACCTCCCTTGGGCCTTCACGGCCTGGCGAGGAGCTTTTTGGTAATTTTCTTGAATCTGCGTCTACAGGCTTGCACTTATCCTCAACCATTTGTCTGCTTATCCGTTTTACACTGTCTGTCAACTTCATCTTTTATTCGTCTACATACCCTTTCGCGTCCTTCATTTGCTGCATTTTTGTATCTTCGTCAATTAAATTCATTATGTCTTACGTAATTCCATTCGTTTTATACTGTGTTCCTTTTCCCTGTTTCAGTCAAACGTTGCTTATTGCGCCCTCTGGAACTCTCAATAATGTCTGGTTCTTTCAGTATATCCAGATTCTACCGTCTTAACTTCCCATCTTTTCTCATTTTCTTTAGTTTTAATCTGCAATTCGTAACCCGAAAATTAGGGTCGGAGTCCTAATCTCCCTCTGGAAATGTCTTACAGATTAAAATCTGGTTACAAAACCTCTGTCTTATCATTATGTAGTTTCTTTGAACACTTCCAGAGTCTTCAGTTCTCTTTCATGTATGCAGCCATCTATAATGTATTACCTAGTGGCTGTTGAGCGACATATAAAACGATATTACGTAATGTTATGACAACCACTTTATTTATGCAAGCAGTTTCACTCGTAACCGGTCATCACCACTTTAGAGAGAAGCCACCAAAGATAACTCTGACCACACTGGCACTTAATGGTAAAACACGTCTTAATCACCAAAATAATTTTATCATCTCACGACGCATCAAAAAAGTTTTGCATCACCCCAGTTCCCAGAACTCCTGAAGACAGACGTTGACTGTGGATATTGTATCACAGACACAGTCCCTTTGACTGTTCAGAGATGTCACTAAACCTGCCCAAAGACGTAAACAACAGCTCATAAGCAGCGCCTATTAGACGGAGGGGGTCCGACAGCCGATCAGTTCCAGTCATTCCACCAGAAAGGAGGTACACGGCTCTTGTTGTCTGTAGTTCAAAGATGCCTAGACGGTCAATACCGCTGTTCGATCGCATCCGCTTTGTTTCTTTGTGCCACGGAGGGCTCTCAACAAGGGAAGTGTCCAGGCGTCTCGCAGTGAACCAAAGCGATGTTGTTCGGACGTGGAGGAGATACAGAGTGACAAGAATTGTCGATGACATGCCTCTTTCAGGCCACCCAAGCGCTACTCTGCAGTGGATGACCGCTACCTACAGATTATGGCTCGGCGAAACCCTGACAGCAACGCCATCATGTTGAATGATGCTTTTCGTGCAACAACAGGACGTTGTGTTACGACTCAAACTGTGGCAATAGGCTGCATAATGCACAAGTTCACTCCCGACGTCCATGGCGAGATCCATCTTTGCAACCACGACACCATGCAACGCGTACAGATGGGCCCAACAACATGCCGCGTGGACCGCTCAGGATTGACATCACGTTCTTTTGCCGCACATGCCTTCAACCATACAATCGTCGGACGCGTGTTTCGAGGCAACCAAGTCAGGCTGAACGCCTTAGAAACACTCTGCAATTAGTGCAGCAAGATGCAGGTTCCCCGAAATTTTGCGGTGCCATTATTTTGAGCCGACGTACGCCGCTGGTGGTCATGGAAGGCGCCGTAACGGTTGTAGGATACATGAATGCCATCCTCCGACCGTTAGTGCAACCATATCTGCAGCATATTTGCGAGGCATTCATCTTCGAATGACAGTTCGCGCCCCCATCCTGCATATCTTGTGAATGACTTCCTTCAGGATAACGACATCGCTAGACTAGAGTGGACAGCATGTTCTCCAGACATGAAGCCTATCGAACATGCCTGGCACAGATTTAAAAGGACTGTTTATGGACGAGGTGACCACCAACTACTCTGACGTATCTACGCCATATCGCCGTTGAGGATGGTACAATCTGGACCAACTGTATCTTGGTGAACTTGTTGATAGCATGCTACGACGAATACAGGCATGCATGAATGCAAGAGGACGTGATACTGGGTAGTAGGGGTACCGGTGTGTACAGCAATCTGACCCACCACATCTGAAGATCTCGCTGTATATTCGTTCCCTCCTTAAATCTGTAACGCTATCTGTACTACGTCATCATCAAACAAATTTTTGTTCATTTTTTCAACATTTGTGAATGTTTGAAGGAAGTTTTTCTTACCTGTCGATTATGTCTCACGATTAAAAGCGGTGACATGAAAACGTGATCCATTCCAGCAGACGCTGGTGCATCTGTATGACTGTCAGTAACTAGTTTTAAGTTTTCAAGTACCATCTAACGATATTATCATCTATGAATTAAATTCTCTCTGTACGTGTAAAAAGACTTATCACAATAGGAACCGATCAAAGATACAAATTATGATTAAGACAGTTTATGGTCAAATCCCTGAAGAAGTCTGCAATGCAAAATCTTTTTTTTTAAATTTTGAGAAATGTTGTAAGCATAGTTGACTCGGTATAACAAACGTATTGTCTATTGTTCTTGCGTGGCTATTGACTGCAACATTAAGCTCGTTTTTTCGGCGTCACAATTGTGCCAATGAATTTATATTAACGTTCTCTCCATAAATGTGTACAATAATTCATGATTTTATAGAATAACTTCACTAATGTGAAAAATTCGGCACTCTGGCAATCATCTACGCGCAGGCGCGTCGCTTCTGTATCAGGTTTATAAATGGAAGCCATGGATGCGCTTGCCACGCGATGTGTCTGACAAACGCCATAGCAAAACTGACACTCGTGCGTAGGTCGAATGCAATTAATAAAAGCGAGTCTTGTGAAAGCTCTGATGCTGTTTATTGTCTCATTAAAGGAGGCAGCAGACAGGTGTTTTTGAAACTGTGATCAAAGCCGGATTTAAAAAACAACTCATAATAATTATATGTATTTTAAAAAAGAGAACTTAGGATGGAGCAGGTCACACATGCATCAGTTTACAGAAAGCTTTATGTGTGTATTTCTGTCAGCCGTGTTCGAAAGTAGAACCATTTCAAATATTTCGTAAATTGTGTTGAGATTGTGAAAGCCTCTCAGAAACAGCACTGGTGGCAAAAGAGATATCAGGTAAGTGTAGTTTGTCAGATTTTCCAGATTCATTTGCGAGTTACCACTTAAAGGAAGCTGACTGGCCGTTTTCTTAGCAGAGATACTGACGTATATTGATGTCTGAAATTATATAGATCCCTCTGGCGGATTGTTGTAGATTCTATTTATTCCATAAGAATATAACACTATCTTCCTTAATGTACGAGAGTGACTGGTTATGAAAGCTGCTCAGCCACGTTGCTCTCTTCACTAACTAATTGACTTTGAAAAGACTGAAGCTCTGTTACTTAAACGTGAAGTTCCTTGTATTGTTCCAAACAAAATCAGATCTGGAACGTAGAGTAATTATACAAGCCAGTGAAAAAATATATTTACTTTATGTTAATTAAGTAACAGGTTAGTCCTATGGTTTTGTTGTCCACTAAATCCATATCTGACATTTTTCCTTTTCTATCTCGGTAAGTTTCTCCACAGTGTGATTTCGTTAAAATACGGAAAATTAGAAATCATGTACCTGGAATGAATAGTTATTTTCAATTTTGAGAAAGGTTTTATTGAAGTGTAAACATGAAAACACCTCCTCATTATACACTCCTGGAAATGGAAAAAAGAACACATTAACACCGGTGTGTCAGACCCACCATACTTGCTCCGGACACTGCGAGAGGGCTGTACAAGCAATGATCACACGCACGGCACAGCGGACACACCAGGAACCGCGGCGTTGGCCGTCGAATGGCGCTAGCTGCGCAGCATTTGTGCACCGCCGCCGTCAGTGTCAGCCAGTTTGCCGTGGCATACGGAGCTCCATCGCAGTCTCTAACACTGGTAGCATGCCGCGACAGCGTGGACGTGAACCGTATGTGCAGTTGACGGACTTTGAGCGAGGGCGTATAGTGGGCATGCGGGAGGCCGGGTGGACGTACCGCCGAATTGCTCAACACGTGGGGCGTGAGGTCTCCACTACATCGATGTTGTCGCCAGTGGTCGGCGGAAGGTGCACGTGCCCGTCGACCTGCGACCGGACCGCAGCGACGCACGGATTCACGCCAAGACCGTAGGATCCTACACAGTGCCGTAGGGGACAGCACCGCCACTTCCCAGCAAATTAGGGACACTGTTGCTCCTGGGGTATCGGCGAGGACCATTCGCAACAGTCTCCATGAAGCTGGGCTACGGTCCCGCACACCGTTAGGCCGTCTTCCACTCACGCCCCAACATCGTGCAGCCCGCCTCCAGTGGTGTCGCGACAGGCGTGAATGGAGGGACGAATGGAGACGTGTCGTCTTCAACGATGAGAGTCGCTTCTGCCTTGGTGCCAATGATGGTCGTATGCGTGTTTGGTGCCGTGCAGGTGAGCGCCACAATCAGGACTGCATACGACCGAGGCACACAGGGCCAACACCCGGCATCATGGTGTGGGGAGCGATCTCCTACACTGGCCGTACACCTCTGGTGATCGTCGAGGGAACACTGAATAGTGCATGGTACATCCAAACCGTCATCGAACCCATCGTTCTACCATTCCTAGACCGGCAAGGGAACTTGCTGTTCCAACAGGACAATGCACGTCCGCATGTATCCCGTGCCACCCAACGTGCTCTAGAAGGTGTAAGTCAACTACCCTGGCCAGCATGATCTCCGGATCTGTCCCCCATTGAGCATGTTTGGGACTGGATGAAGCGTCGTCTCACGCGGTCTGCAAGTCCAGCACGGACGCTGGTCCAACTAAGGCGCCAGGTGGAAATGGCATGGCAAGCCGTTCCACAGGACTACATCCAGCATCTCTACGATCGTCTCCATGGGAGAATAGCAGCCTGCATTCCTGCGAAAGTTGGATATACACTGTACTAGTGCCGACATTGTGCATGCTCTGTTGCCTGTATCTATGTGCCTGTGCTTCTGTCAGTGTGATCATATGATGTATCTGACCCCAGGAATGTGTCAATAAAGTTTGCTCTTCCTGGGACAATGAATTCACGGTGTTCTTATTTCAATTTCCAGGAGTGTATAAGACTTGTGTGTCTATTGGCTTGAGATATAAGACTTTCCTTAAAGCATCGAATATAACACCCTGCAGTCTGGATCTCGCACCTTCCAACTTACAAGTGCTTGCCCAAATGAAGAATGCACTCGGTGCGAATGATGGAGAGGTAATTAACGCAGCGAGACATTGATTCCGATGCTGACCAGTACAGTGATACCATACGGATATACAGGCCCTCCCAGTAAGATTGTGTAAGGCCGTCGCATTGAACGGAAATTACGTTGAAAAGTAGGGTTTTATAACCAAAGAACCTGAAATGCTCCTCCATGATACTGATAAGAGGGAGACTGAGTTAATAATTAAATCACTAAAGACCAAGAACTCTCATGGATATGACGGGGTATCTGGCAGAATACTGAAGTATTGTTCTATGTATGTTAGCCCAGTACTTAGCCATATCTGTAACTTTTCGTTTAGGAGTGGTAAGTTTCCAGACCGATTAAAGTACTCGGTAGTGAAGCTACTTTATGAAAAGGGAGACAGGGATAATATTGACAATCATAGACCTATTTCTATGCCATCGGTGTTTGCTAAAGTTATCGAAAAGGTTGTATATACAAGGTTACTGGAGCATTTAAATTTACATAATTTGCTGTCAAATGTTCAGTTTGGTTTTAGAAATGGTTTAACAACTGAAAATGCTATATTCTCTTTTCTCTGTGAGGTTTTGGACGGATTAAATAAAAGGTTGCGAACGCTAGGAGTTTTCTCTGATTTAACGAAGGCTTTTGACTGTGTTGACCACAAAATATTACTGCAGAAGTTGGACCATTATGGAGTAAGGGGAGTAGTTCACGATTGGTTCGCCTCTTACTTTAAGAACAGAAAGCAGAAGGTAATTCTCCGCAATATTGACAGTGGTAGTGATGTTCCGTCCCAATGGGGCACTGTTAAGTGGGGCGTTCCCCAAGGGTCGGTGCTGGGGCCACTGCTGTTTCTCATTTATATAAATGATATGCCTTCTAGTATTACAGTTGATTCAAAAATATTTCTGTTTGCTGCTGACACCAGCTTGGTAGTGAAGGATCTTGTGTGTAATATTGAAACAGTATCAAATAACGTAGTTCATAAAATAAGTTCATGGCTTGGGGAAAATAATTTGATGCCAAATCACAATAAGACTCATTTTTTACAGTTTCTAACTCACAATTCCACAAGAACCGATATTTTGATCAGACAGAATGTGCATATTATAAGCGAGATGGAACAGTTAAAATTCATAGGCGTTCGGATAGATAGTAAGCTGTTGTGGAAAGCCCATGTCCAGGATCTTGTTCAGAAACTAAATGCTGCTTTATTTACCATTAGAACAGTATCTGAAATAAGTGACAGTTCAGCACGAAAAGTAGTCTATATTTTCATACACTTATGTCATATGGTATTATTTTTTGGGGTAATTCTTCTGATTCAAAAAGGGTATTTGTGGCTCAAAAACGGACTGTTCGAGCTATATGTGGTGTAAGTTCAAGAACCTCTTGTCAACTCCTATTCAATAGACTGGGAATTCTGACATTGCCCTCACAGTATTTATTTTATTTAATGTCGTTTGTTGTTTGCGATATTAGCCTATTCCCAAGAGTTTGCAGCTTTCACTCAGTTAATACTAGGCATAAATCCAATCTGCATGTGGAATGCACTTCCTTGACTCTTGTGCAGAAAGGAATGCAGTATTCTGCTGCATCCATTTTCAGTAAGCTACCACAATAACTCAAAAATCTTAGCAGAAGCCCAAACACTTTTAAGTCCAGACTGAAGAATTTCCTCATGGCTCACTCCTTCTATTCTGTCGAGGAGCTCCTGGAAGATCTAAAAAATTAAGCAAATTCCTGTGTTACATTGTTGATTTTCTTTATTTAAACTTACTTGTCACCTGAATATGTTTTTTTTCAGTTTATCTGTTTCTAATATCGTGTTATAATGTCATGTATTGACTTGTTCCATGACCATGGAGACTTCTCCTTAGCTTGGTCCCACGGAACAATAAATAAATAAATAATAAATAAAAATAAATAATATGATCTATTAGAATAAATCTGCTTTCGGCAAAAAAAGTGTTGCATAACTTAATGAACACTCTTCGTAATTACAATGGTCTGTTATGAAACCATTGACTACGAGTCGTTACATATATTGATTTTGGAAGTATTACTAATGGGTTTTAGGAGCGATTAACTACTCGGTCTTGTAATACAGCTTTTTTACCCGATAAATAACTTAATTTCTTCTTCTAATAATTTCCGGGTATGCAGCCGGATCCCGTCGACATTCTGCCACGATATTTCGGCCCAGAGACGTCCGGCCATCATCAGGTGAGTACACCTGGGCTCTTCAGTAGTTGTGTACTCACCTGATGATGGCCGGACGTCTCTGGGCCGAAATATCGTGGCAGAATGTCGACGGGATCCGGCTGCATACCCGGAAATTATTAGAAGAACAAATACGCCGGGAAAATTTCAGAAGTCACAACTTAATTTCTGTGTGGGGGGAATAAAGTCGCATACGATTATACCAAGTACCACGCTTATTATTCAACTGCACTTACCATGCCCACTTTTATTTACTGGAGCACCTACAGATCATTGAATGAAGAGTGTTTTTAATGAAACTCCTTCTTATTTCTTCTTTCCCTGGACTTATCTCGCAACTTCAATAGGTCGGCACTGTGTTAGCGGTAGAGGGTAGCCAGATGCCCTTCCTGTCACCACCCCCATTCCTCCCGGGACGGAACTTGTGTACCCCACCTGTTGCGTCCGCTCTTGCCCCGTATGAAAGTGTATGAAAGTTTTCTAAGCAAATGACAAACCGTGCAACTGAGGTGGGAAATGGGTACCAGCCTGGTATTCACCCAGTCGGATGTGGGAGGCCGCCTAAAAACAGTATTTAGGGCGGCCGGCACACCAGCCCCTGCTCCTAACATCACCAGGTGGATGCGATCCGGTGCTGGCGATCTCCCACATCTCGGCAGCGGGGTACTAACGTGCCCTGCTATCCAGTCCGGTACATTATAACGTAGTATTGTTGGAGAATTTATTACATGACGACGATGATTAATCGTAGTACAACAGGTGATTTTGAGGCAAGATGTATGTCGGCTCAATCAATACTAATAGGCATAAAAATTACGAGGGCGACATGCCACAAACAGCAAACTGCTATGAAGTGTATTACATGCTTCTACATCGAAGCGCCGTAGAAAATGGTACAGGCATGCGTATTCAAATACAGAGATATGTAAACAGGCAGAATACGGCGCTGCGGTCGGCAATGCTACAATGGCAGGTTATCAAGATTTAAGAGAGTTTGAACGTCGAATTATAGTCAGCGCACGAGCGATGGAACACAGTATCTCCGAGGTAGCGATGAAGTGGGGATTTTATCGTCCAACCATTTCAGAGTTTACCGTGAATATCAGGAAGCATTATACCTATTCCATGGTTTGCTACAACTTTACCCTGCAGCAACATACGTTCGTCATATTCTGTTGATAATGCTAACATTTGCTATCACACAGTGTACAGTACGAGACACTTCAATGAAGTAATGTACTGAACAGTAATTTTAACATCTGAATTTGATACTCATATCCTGAAGTGGATTATGTGGTTGAATTGTAAGAAATTGCCCTGTCCGTATATCACCACGCATGCTACATGAGGCAGGCTGCTATGCCATAACAAACAGTAAGCAATTTACTATTTTCTTGATATTAATTTCGTTACTAAATATGGGTACTTCTATTTAAATAAGCCTTATAAATGTAGAATTTGATTGGGTTCTTTTATGGATAAGCACACGTGGTTGGAGTGCTATGCTGATTTTTATCTTTTGCACCACCAGCGCAAAACTGATAATGAGATCTAAGAAATAAATGAGTTAAATGCTACCTATGGTTTAGGAGTAGTCACTTAAGAATGAAGAGGCAATTTCCTCACATGTTTGGTAATGGCTGAGCAGGGGTTGCACTAGCTGATGACGAATTCTCCAAGTTGTTTCGATTATGTCCATCACTTTCCTGAATGGCAGCATGTTGAAGTAACATTATACGAGAGTGGAACAGAAAGTAACGCACCGCATTTATTTTCTTCAAAAATTCTGTATTGAACATAATGAGAATTACACACACGAAAGAATGGTGTTTTATCTACACACCCTATGTTCCCACGCAATCACCATCCCGCTCTACGGCTTTCCTCCAGCGCGAAACAAGATCTCGTATGCCCTGTCCGTACCAATCCTTATCCTGGTGGCGGAGCCAGTGCTTCACTGTGTGAATCACCTCCTCATCGTCCTCAAAATGTTTTCCACGAATGGCATCCTTTAATGGCCCAAACAAGTGGAAGTCCGAGAGGGCTAACTCATGGCTGTAGGGTGGATGGAGTAACCCTGTCCAACACTGTTTCGCGATGTGTTCAGCAGTCCTCAGACTTGTGTGTGGACGAGCGTTATGATGTTGCAGAAAAACATCTCATGAGTTCCTGTGGCGCCGAAGCCGCCGGAAGGTCTTCTTGAGTTTTATTAATGTGTTGGCATACGTTTCTGAATTAATGATACCGTCTCTTGGCACCATATAATAAAAATCGCAAATTCACAGTCCCAGAACACGATGATTATGACCTTACCGGCGGAAGCAGCTGCTTTAAATTTTTTCTTCTGTGCGGAGTAGCAATGGCGCCATTCCATTGATTGTCGATTTGTTTCTGGCCCAAAATGGTGAACCCAGGTTTCATCACTTATCACAATAAGGGACAAGAAGGCCACCCCATCAGCTTCAAAAAGTTGCAACAGATCAAGACAAACGTTTTCTCCGTGAGATTTGCGATCCACCATTAGACACCGCGGGACCAATCTTGCACAAACATTTGAATATCCAAGAGTGCAGATAATTGCCTCCACACTTAATTTGCTGATTGACAGATGCAGCGCCACTGCCGAGTCGTAATGCGTCTCTCCTCGGGAATGACAGCATCAGCTCGCTGCAACATGTCGGGAGTGACAGCCGTGGATGTTCTCCCCGACCTCTACAAATCATGGAGCTCCGCCGAACCGCCTTCTGATGACTTCACCCTCCGTGCTGAGCGACTAATTGTACTTCTCTCGACACCAGGCGCTCCAAAGACTTCGAACAAGCGTTTATGAATATTCCCCACAGTTTCTTTTTATGGAGTGAGAAATTCAATGACGGCACGTTGCTTGTAACATACATCACCTACTGAAGGCATTTTGAAACGGTCCTGCAGCTACGCTATCTGTCGGAAGTGAAGGAAACTTGGTGCGATCACTCACGAGACATAAAATAATACGTACATAGCGTTTCGCATTCGTAGCATTGTTTTCGGCTGAGAAAAAAAAAAGTGGTGCATTACTTTCTGGGCAACCCTCGTATATACCTGTACATACATTGTGTGTGTGTTAGGCTACAGAAGTTTAGTTTCATTTAACGGTGTTAAGCACCACACACAGTCACTGTATACAGCATGTACATGCATGTTATATTTCAGGATTTTGGTCAGATTGCAAAGGCAACTAATGCCCACACAGATGGTAATGCAAGTAAATTTCAACTACTAGTTGTTATGTGTATTCATGAAGGAGAACAAATTGTGCATTGCACAAGTTATTCCTATAGTATGGAAACGCGCGATCGCTACGGTCGCAGGTTCGAATCCTGCCTCGGGCATGGATGTGTGTGATGTCCTTAGGTTAGTTAGGTTTAAGTAGTTCTAAGTTCTAGGGGACTGATGACCTCAGAAGTTAAGTCCCATAGTGCTCAGAGCAATTTGAACCATTTTTTAATTATTTCCAGCAGCCTGGCTGCCAGCTTGGCGCAATCAAATGGGTGAAATTTGTACGAAATTTAAAATTATTGAGAATTTATGTGTGAAGGGTATGTGTAAAGGGTCTCATCTTAAAGGGATTTTCGTGCTATTTCCAAAACTGGTCCTTCCTATTGCGAGACTGTAATATTTCCCACGCTATGGATAATTTAATATTTGTTTATATTTCAGTAATATTAATTCAGCTGATGCGTTTCGATTTCACTTGTGTTTGTTATACATGATCTTTCGTCCTCCAGCATCTGCTGAACAGATCTTACTTTTCAAAACAGTCTTTTAATTGTATTTTAATATCGTGCACCAGCTTCCATTGTCGGTATTTGATAGAGTTCGGGAATAAGTAAGATGAGCTGGTATCCCGTGAAACATATTATCCTAATAGGGCCTTCAGTAGTTACAGATAGTCACATCATGGTGGCAAAATATGAGGGTACGAGGTAAACTTGTTTTAGTAGTTGAAATAAGGATTTATTACGGCAATGTTAAAATTCAGTTTCGAAAGGATTGTGTACTAAACATAGTATCAGCGACAATCATCAATGTTCAGCTGTTGTGATAAATATCTCTTATGCATTAAAAAAAAGGAATTCACATGATGTAAATTTCGCTTACGGTCGAAAATTGTCCAGCTAGGTGTCGCGATCGACTTTGCTTCGATAACAGATAATTGGATATGAACTTAGTAAGTCTGTTTGAAAGTAAGACGAGGTTAAGACATACCACCTCTAAAAGAAGCACGCCTAATAAACCACAGTGATATTCAAATCAGTGTTCAAACTGATCACAGCTGTACCTTTCTTTATAATCTGATGATTACATAAACGATCCTTTGAAATGTATAAAATTTGTTTCCTCTTAGTAGGAGCTTGTAACAAGTGTATTAAAATTTGAAGTTCATGCGCAGAAAATTTTTCAGTTGATCACTCTTTAACCGTGCTCTGCACCTTTAACAAAGAACTGAATCAGCTTGAGTTTAATATTCAGTAACTGAATTTCGCCGTAGTCTGCATTTCTGAGCAATTTCACCGCAAAATATAATACGAGAATAATGCTCTGGACGCTTTCAATGTTGCCGGCTGGCGCCACGGTTGAGGCGAATCGGACATTTTTGCTCCGGACAAGTGAGTGAAGCGCAGTGTCAGAGATGTCCTGTTCTGACAGCTGCCGGCCAACGCTTCATAAATCGACGAATGGCCGCCGATAGGGCACAATGGAAATGCTGCCATTCACAGGAGGGAACAGAGCGCGGCGCGGCGCGGGGTGACAGGCATTCTGTGGGCGGCGATTTGTCGATGGACACGGGGCACTGCACTGCGCCCAGATTTATCGTTCCAACCTAAATACGTCAGGAGCGCGTCCGTCTGCGAGGACTGCTCCCAGCGGTTCACCGAGGCGGGAGGTCACAATTAACACGCTCGTCTCATAATGACTGCCGGTGCCGTGTATTAGCAGTAGGAATATACGTCGTTCATTGTTGACAATGTGTAACTACCATCAGCTCCGCACCTGACAATACCGTTAAGAAGGTAGCTGCAGGCATGGAGTGTGGGGATTCTAAGTTGGTGGAACGGTAGTTCCTTCTCTAGATTGTCGCACAGATCACAGAATGGTAGATCAGAATGAGATTTTACTCTGCAGCGGAGTGTGCGCTGACATGAAGCTCCCTGGCAGATTAAAACTGTGTGCCGGGGCCTAGACTCGAACTCAGGATCTTTGCCCTTCGCGGGCAAGTGCTCTACCAACTTAATCTGCCAGGAAGTTTCTTATCAAACTCCGCTGCAGAGTGAAAATCTCATTCTGGAAACATCCCCCAGGCTGTGGCTAAGCCATGTCTTCGCAATATCCTTTCTTTCAGGAGTGCTACTTCTGCAAGGTTCGCAGGAGAGCTTCTGTGCAGTTTGGAAGGTAGGAGACGAGGTACTGGCAGAAGTGAAGCTGTGAGGACGGGGCGTGAACTGTGCTTGGGTAGCTCAGTTGGTAGAGCACTTGCCCGCGAAAGGCAAAGGTCCCGAGTTCGAGTCTCGGCACGGCACACAGTTTTAATCTGCCAGGAAGTTTCAAAATGATAGATATGGAAGTGGATGACAGAGGGTTAGAAAAAAAAAAATTAAAATCGCTCAAAAGAGGAAAGGCCGCTGGACCTGATGGGATACCATTTCGATTTTACACAGAGTACGCTAAGGAACTTCCCCCCCCCCCTTCTTGCAGCGGTGTACCGTAGATCTCTGGAAGAGCGTAGCGTTCCAAAAGGATTGGAAAAGGGCACAGGTCATCCCCGTTTTCAAGAAGTGACGTCGAACAGATATACGGAATTGTAGACCTATATCTCTAACCTCGATCAGTTGTAGAATTTCGGAACACATATTATTTTCGAGTATAATGACTTAGAGAAAGCTTTTTACAATGTTGACTGGAATACTCTCTTTCAAATTCTGAAGGTGGCAGAGGTAAAATACAGGGAGCGAAAGGCTATTTACAATTTGAACAGAAACCAGATGGCAGTTATAAGAGTCGAGGGACATGAAAGGGAAGCAGTGGTTGGGAAGGGAGTGAGACAGGGTTGTAGTATGTCCCCGATGCTATTTAATCTGTATATTGAGCAAGCAGTAAAGGAAAAAAAAAAGTTCGGAGTAGGTATTAAAATCCATGGAGAAGAAATAAAAACTTTGAGGTTCGCCGATGACGTTGTAATTCTGTCAGAGACAGCAAAAGACTTGGAAGAGCATTTGAAAGGAGGATATAAGATAAACATAAACAAAAGCAAAACGAAGATAATGGAATGTAGTCGAATTAAGTCGGGTGACGCTGAGAGAATTACATTAGGAAATGAGACACTTAAAGTAGGAAAGGAGGTTTGCTATTTGGGGAGCAAAATAACTGATGATGGTCGAAGTAGAGAGGATATAAAATGTAGACTGGCAATGGCAAGGAAAGCGCTTCTGAAGAAGAGAAATTTGTTAACATCGAGTATTGATTTAAGCGTCAGGAAGTCGTTTCTGAAAGTATTTGTATGGAGTGTAGCCATGTATGGAAGTGCAACATGGACAATAAATAATTTAGACAAGAAGAGAATAGAAGCTTTCGAAATGTGGTGCTACAGGATAGAGTAGCATGGAGAGCTGCATCAAACCAGTCTCAGGACTGAAGACCAGATCAACAACAACAACATAACGACTTTTCTGGAGACTAGTAATCTACTCTATAGGAACCAGAATGCGTTTCGAAAAAGACGATCGTGTGAAACACAGCTCGCGGTATTCGTCCACGAGACTCAGAGTGCCATAGACACGGGTTCGCAGGTAGATACCGTGTTTCTTGACTTCCGCAGGGCGTTTGATACAGTTCCCCACAGTCGTTTAATGAACACAGTAAGAGCATATGGACTATCAGACCATTGCGTGATTGGATTGAAGAGTTCCTAGCTAACAGAATGCTGCATGTCACTCTCTATGGAGAGAAGTCTTCCGAAGTAAGAGTGATTTCAGGGGTGCCGCAGTGGAGTGTCGTAGGACCGTTGCTACTCTCAATATATATAAATGACCTTGTGGATAACATCGGAAGTTCACTGAGGCTATTTGTGGATGATGCTGTAGTCTATCGAGAGGTTGTAAAAATGGAAAATTGTACAGAAATGCAAGAGGATCTGCAACGAATTGACACATGGTGCAGGGAATGGCAATTGAATCTCAATCTAGACAAATGTTATGTGCTGCGCATACATAGGAAGGTAGATCCATTATCATTTAGCTACAATATAGCAGGTCAGCAACTGGAAGAAGTTAATTCTATAATTTATCTGGGAGTAGGCATTAGGAGTGATTTAAAATGGAATGACCACATAAAATTAATCGCCGGTAAAGCAGATGCCAGACTGAGATTCATAGGAAGAATCCCAAGGCAATTGTCCGAAAACAAAGGAAGTAGGTTACAGTATACTTGTTCGCCCACTGCTTGAATACTGCTCACCGGTGTGGGATCCGTACCAGATAGGTTTGATAGAAGAGATAGAGAAGATCCAACGGAGAGCAGTGCGCTTCGTTACAGTATAATTTAGTAATCGCGAAAGCGTTACGGAGATGAAAGATAAACTCCAGTGGAAGGCTCTTTAAGAGAGACGCTCAGTAGCTCGGTACAGGCTTTTGTGGAAGTTTCGATAACATACCTTCACCGAGGAGTCAAGCAGTATATTGCTCCCTCCTACGTACATCACGCGAAGAGACCATGAGGATAAAATCAGAGAGATCAGAGCTCACACAGAGGCATGCCACCAATCTTTACTTCTACGAACAATACGAGACTGGAATAGAAGAGAGAACCGATAGACGTACTCAAGGTACCCTCCACCACACACCGTCAGGTGGCTTGCGGAGTATGGATGTAGATGTAGATGAACGGTCTCACCCTGAAACCTAGATCTGTGTACCATATGGCAGGAAGCATAACAGATAGGCAGAGACTTTAAGAACTTCGTTGCCTGCATAGCTCGTACGACGGGGATATACCACCAATTAACGAAGGAGAAACTGTAAACTTTTTTTTTTTGTGAAGGAATGGTTCGTTTAAGACCACATGAAATCAACACTTGTTGGCCAGTGTTTAGCGCAGTGTTATTTCCCGAGCAGCGAGTACTCTTTCCGTTGCTCCGTCCATGGTTCAAATGGCTCTGAACACTATGGGACTCAACATCTGAGGTCGTCAGTCTCCTAGAACTTAGAACTACTTAAACCTAAGTAACCTAAGGACATCACATACATCAATGTCCGAGGCAGGATTCGAACCTGTGACCGTAGCAGTCGCGCGGTGCCAGACTGAAGCGCCTAGAACCGCTCGGTCACAGCGGCCGTCACCGTCCATGTTTGGGCTATTTATCTTCTCACTTCTTCCTCGAAACCCAGTGTTAGTGTAACTTTTATAGCTGCATATAGGTTCAGTAAATTTGTTGCTTCAATTTGTTTACTCCAGCTGGGTCTAAGTATGTAACTTTCCCAGAATTTTGGAATTAGATGGGTTAGACCGTTCCCATGAGATGGATTTTTTGCATACGCATTGTAAAACTGTTATCCTTTGTGAATGATTGCTTTATTGTAAGCAGATACAATCAAGAGGACTCCTTTGGAAAGCCGCTAGACTTTTGTTTATTCATTTTGTTTGGATACAGGGGCACCTGGAATGTAAAACGAATACATTAACTACTAATTGTTTAAAGGTTCTAAACTGAAGACGTTAGTCATAAATTCAAGTTATTCATACAAGAGTGAATTATCAGCGGAGAATGAGCCGGTTTTAAACTTCCTACCAGACTAAAACTGTGTGCCGTCCCCACGAAATTGCTTTATCGCCTGTGCTACGTCTTACGACCCGCCATTCTGTTCATAACTACTGCTGCAGTGAAATGAACTGCGTATCCCACCAGAGCTAAGCGATAAAAATGTCTATGTTTCAGAACTTCTATGGAAGTCGACCGCACTTTATAGAGACACTCGGGCGCTCAGCAGCTGCGGAAGTCAACCGTTATCTGGTCCCGGCTCGCTACGACTTCTGTTGTGACAGAGCACTGCAGTCAGAGAGTAATTGATGTAGTAATATTGCATAAGATTTTTAAATTTATTTTTAGTAACTGTGAGGAACTATCGATCGTTCAATTTGCTACCGTGTCTCAAATTAATCAGCACAGAAGCTGCCAGAGAACACATAAAGTTTGGCCAGAAGATGGAGCACGAATGACGTCAGTCTTTTGACGATATGCTCCATATCTCAGCAGCACGTTTCGTTTGTTTTGTGGTGTACCCTCAGCATTTGTAAAAAGTTTGGACTTTAATTTCTGGTTTCTCGGATTTTGCTGATTTTTGAATAATAAGTTAGCTAGAATATGGACTCGTATTTGTTGGTGGCTAGGCTAGCAGTCGGAGTTGGTGTTTGTGTGAACCTATAAAGTCCCTAATCTTTACCTGCTGAAGATTGAAACTCTGCAACGTCGCCGTGGTTATGGCCTGGTACTCGAACTCCGCAACCAACAGAAGAGCTGTTGTTTTCTTCTTGGCCATTTCCGGAACATCTCAGTAAGCCATATTGTAACAGTGTAGCTATGTTTAGCTGTAGAACACTATTAAATGTTATTACAAAATTTGGAAAAAATGGTAAATTATTTTAAATTCTCTGGGAAGACGATAACGAGAAAAATTAAAAAAAAGTACAATATGTAATAAAGAGCTTCAATTGCAAGCACTTTTATTCACATGATATTTTTAAGTTAACGGTAATATTTAGTCTGTTTGCGGAACTCACTTCAGTGCAACCTGTCCATTTCACCAATTTTGTTCTGGATCTAATTTATACTTGTCTTTCTTCGTTTTTCTCGTCAGTTTTTGGTAATAAGCCAGAGCCGACACAAATTAGCCGAATGTAGTCAGGATGAGCCGATTCTAACAATCAGATGAAACGAGAACGAAAAATCCCGATCCTTCCTTAGCCCGAGCTTGCGGTCCGTCTCTAATGACCTCGTTGTCGACGGGACGTTAATCACTAACCACCACCACCACGAAAAATCTCGCATGCATTTGTCATTGTTCAAAGCAAAGAGAATACGTCTTCCGAAACACAGGTATGCACTCTTCTACCTAGAGAGGAGGTTGCTGAATGTGTGTAAGCGGATTAATAGACCCTACATCGACTTTTTCTGCATTGTGGAGCTCGTCTCCACCCGTATAGATGTGCGACTAGTGGATGTGTCTAAAACTGGTATTTATTTGCGGCTCTTGGAAAAGTCGCGACTTGTATTTATTATTCAGCCGTCGAACAGTGATTGTTTTGAGTATCAGATCTCAGTGTTGTCTACAGTGAATGACGTCTCCCGAATCAGTATAGGACTTTTATGCACACCTGGTGCAGAACTTTCCTAACAGTACAAAGGTATTATCCAGTTCTGCAACATTTACTATGTTTGGAGTATTTTGTAAAATAGGCTCAACTGATTTATAATAAACAATTTGTCTCAGCTACAATGACTTGTGTTAGCTGTGCTAGCATCTATCAGGAAACTGAGTGGACGTATTTCATTTATTTGACAGACAACATCATATTCAGCCAACCACGAAGAGCTGAGGATAGTTTATATGGCGATATTTAATACATATTTTAATTAATATCTTATTAAATCCCTGCATCACCCTCCCCACCACTGCACCAGGAATTCTGTCATCCGCCACAGCAACGACTGCGGTCAAGAAGACCAGCAAGTGTTACTGCAGGACCACTCATTGCGGGTGGTTTTGATCTAAATGAAAGCTGGAAGCATGAATGGTCAACAAAAACATTGGGAACAAGAGCCCATCACCTTGATCTCACAAATAAGCCGAAAGGTTTTGACTTACCGAGGAACCTCTGGAGCCGCCTCAACAGGTTAAGGACTGGACATGGTTGTTATAGCTACTTCAGGTACAAATGGGGCTGGATCAGTTCACCAATGTGTGAATGTAATCAAGAAGACCAGACAATTGAACATCTAGTCCAACGCTCTCCACTTCATTCATACCCTGGAATTCCCGACGACTTGTTCACCCTCAGCCGGCCGGTGTGGCTGAGCGGTTCTAGGCGCTTCAGTCCTGCCTCGGGCATGGATGTGCGTGATGTCCTTAGGTTAGTTAGGTTTAACTAGTTCTACGTTCTAGGGGACTGATGACCTCAGATGTTAAGTCCCATAGCGCTCAGAGCCATTTGAAACATTATTTTGTTCACTCTCACACCCCAGCTTAATTAATTGGTTGAAAAACACGGACTCTAAGATTTAATCTTGTCTTATATCAGATGTATATTTTATAAAATCACTTGCCTTATATCAACTGTATATTGTACAAATCACCATACGATTGAATAAATAAATAAATATTTTATTAGCCGGGATAATAGTTACGTCACAACCAGTGGCGGTAAAAGCACAGGTTTGTTAAATACGCTGGTAAGCCAAAACGTTATGACCACCACCCACCGCGACGCTGGATGTTGTGGGCTCGTGACGCGGTAACAAAAGTATTTAAGCGGGGCAGACACGGACAGGGGATTACGCTGGTGAAGATATCGGCTGCAAGTGGGGAAGTCCATTGTGATAAGCGACTTTGACAAAGAACAGATTATTATTACCTAAGCCTGTGAACAAGTATCTCGAAAACGGCGAAGCTGGTCGATTGTTCACGTGCTACTGTCGTGAGCATCTACAGGAAGAGAGAGAAGAACAGCGGTAGTACCACTAGACGCTAAATGGTTGGACGTCGTCGACTCTTCACAGATCATGGATTTCGGAGATTTGTCTACTTTGTAACGTAGGATATAAGGTGATCTGTGGCATCTATGCTGACAGAGCACAAAGCTGGTGCAAGTGCAAGAGTATGGGAGCGCACTCATTATCGTACACATCAATGTTCACATGTTGAACCAACAGCGTAGCCAGATATAACTACAGTGGGCGCTGGAGCATCGGGATTCGACCGTCGATCAATGGAAACGTTTCGGTTCTACGGGTGAATCACTGTTTTGCCACACTAGAGCGATGGTTGTCTCAACAAATGGCGTCATCAAGGTGAACGTCGGCTCGACACGTGCAGTACGGCACGGATGCAGGCTGTGGGAGCACTACTGTTGCATACCAACCTTGTGCAGGGCAGTAAAACTGGATATATACTCAAAGTGCCAAAGCGAAGCTATCTCATTACATTATGGCAATGTCGACACGAGGCGGCCGCAATGAAAACATTTCGCCACCGAGACTGGGTCGGAGCAAATCACAGCAACGGCGTTTCTGGCGAGACAGGCAACAGGCTTCAGCAGAATGTAGTGGGTCAGAGCAGCCAAACAGGGTCACGTCACGTTCATTATGTGACGAAAGAAAGACTAAGGTGAATGCAACAAACGGTACTGAGCCGTGCACGGCTAGCGTTTATCCCATTTACTGTTTGTCAACCTCTATTACGGTACTGCCGACTCGTTTTCTTATTCCATTTACTGGCGTCAGTAACTTCCTGCCTTACTTGCCTGTGAGCGGCAGCAGCAGCGCGAATCGATAAACGCACTGTTGTACCATCTCTGGAGTGACGGATAGTTTTTCCTGGTCGTCGTGTGTCTGGCAACCAGTTCGGGGCGGAACAGCAGTGCAGTCGAGACGCAGCAGCAATTAAGTCGGGGACGGAGCGCCGGTGAGGCGCTGGTGACACACACCAACTGTCCGACGGAGGGAGACTGGAGCGGGACGACCATTGGTTGGTCGTTCGGTTGGTCGTCTCGTCGGCAGACGTATATGTGGTCCTTTCACCGTTTCTGGGCCTAGGCAGTTCGTCGATTGGCGTGGAGCAGCGAGGAAGTCTCCGTGGCGCGTAGTTTGGCCCCGGGCCGCTGGCGGCGTCCACGCGCGGTCGCAGTGTGAGGGGCTGTTCCAGTTACTACGAGGTCCGTGGATCACTGATCCCGGACACGGAAGTTGAGTCTTTACTTAATCTACCAGCCAGCCCCAACTGTTCACATTGTGACATTTGAATTTCGTTGTGGGCTGTTGGGACATTCCCGCGAGCAACAACGTCTGTTTTCAAGTTGGCGAAATTCTAGCCGCGCTCCTGTGGACTTTAGCCTAACTTGATTATTGAAGTGCACCAGCGGAATCTTATGCCTTGGGCCCGTTAACGTTCCGGTTACCTGCCATGACCGCTGACGTAAATTCAGGCAGTGTGTTTTCCTCGTCGTGTTGTGGCCGTCCATTACGGCATGTAGTTTGACAGCTGAATGTGTAATTCTTTGTGGGCGCCGGTACCTTCTGCGTTGTTCCATTGAACTCCCTGTTGTGTGCTGGTCGGGTAGAGCGGAAGTTATTCTGTCCCTTGGTCCGTTGACTGCCTGTCGGTTGGGTTGCGGTCGCATTGACAATTTGTTGGGCCGACTGCCTGTCTCACCTAATCGAGCGTTAGTGTTTGAATTCCTGGCCGATCCTTAGAAACTTCTGAGCGCCATTTGATGTGCTGCCTTTTCTTATTTGTCCTGGTTATTTGTTTATGTATGGCTTAAAGCCGTTTTTAATTAAGGGGTGTAGGACGTCAAACGGGCCGACTTGGAGCAGGAGAGGCACCACAGGACATTCAAATTTCTACTGGCTATACGTTCACAAATAAATTCATAAAACATTGTCAGCATGACCATAGCAGTGGAAGTTCAAAAACGTAGCAAAATACCTTTTTTTTACATGTGAAATTTCATAATTTTTTCCCTTACTACTGGCTGCATTTGTTTCTGTAGGTACACTTTTTTCCTAAGTAAGAGAGATTCTGCGATGAATTTTGCTCAGCATACAAGCAGTTCTTACAGGTGTATGAAAATCTAGAATTTTCTAAATCTATTAAAAACTGCAGTAAAATTGAGATAATTAACTATACAATTTGAGTTTTTTCTAAACATGAAGTTTAAAATGTAACAATTCATTCATTTTTTCATAAATTAAATAAACTCTATAGTTTCATACACATGTAACTATAGTTTGTATGCTGTGCAAAATTCATGGAAGAAACTCTCTGACTTAGGAATAAAAGTGACCCTATAGCAACAAATGCAGCCAGTAGTAAGTGAAAAAATGATGAAATTTCACATGTAAAAAAAAAAGTATTTTCTTACGTTTTTGATCTTCCACTACTATGAGTATTAATCATGAATCCTTCCTGAGCATACTTTGAAAGTTTTTTGAATTTATTGGTAAAGGTGTAGACAGTGGAAATTAAAATGTCCTGTGGTGCCTGTCCTGCTCCAAGTCGGCCCGTTTAACGTCCTACACCCCTTAAAGTTGTTTTGCCCTAGAGGCGTGAGATTGAATGGCGCATTTAGTCGGGAACTAAGTTCTAAAATTTAATGTTTGGCTTGCTCTGTTTTTAATGCTTTCTTTACTCTTGTAATGTTTGTCAAATGAATAAAATAGTGTGTTCGAGTGCAACTGACAACCACTCATTTTGGCCCCTTCCTACAAATTAAACTATCTGTGCTTTCCTGCTGGTACAGCAGGGGATCTCAGGTACCAAGCGCTCGTAAAAACCTGTTCTATGCTATAATCAATTCGTTAAGCAAGCATGACTGAAGGAAAACTGCTGATACCTTGGTAATAGCAAGCCCTGTGCTGTCATGACGAATGACGTCTGCTAAGCATTAGCCACTACTTCACTCCATAAACCCCCCAGCACATTACCTCGTAAGGCAGTCGGTCAGATGGTTCGATGGCGTACATGACGTTCCCATTCGATTCCCTAACTGCAGCGAAATGACGATCAGCTCAAGACTGTTGTAGATTTAACTGCACACTACGGACAAGAGCAGTCGCTACTGGGACAGGTGGCTATCGCCGCAATCACCGGTCACAGAGTTCAACACCACAGCCTCCCTCTGTCGCTGATGCGAGGGTTTGGAAGTCTTTCTGTCCCGCCAGGATCAGGATACCAGCGTTCCTGATATTCTGGCGGACTGAATAGGCCCTCCATGTACGGCAGGCCAATATTTTCGAACTTCACGGCTACACGGCACTATCATCGCGGAGCAACGGATGAAAGAAGGATGGTGAGCGGGAGGGGAGAGAACACCTCCCAAGTCGGCGTGTCCAATACACACGCCGCCATCACTCACTGCCGCGGCGTCGCGGCGAACCGCCAGTGCAGCAGCCGGCTCGAACGAAGCGTGCAGTGTCAGCTGCCTTGAGCGACTCAAAGTCGCTTATGACGTGACTCGTCAGCGGGTATTGACAGACGACGCCAACCACGAGTCAAGACGCTGCCCGTATTTTAGTGGAAATAAATACACTACTCGACATTAAAATTGCTACGCCAAGAAGAAATGCAGATGACAAATGGGTATTCATTAGACAAATATATTATACTAGAACTGACATGTGATTACATTTTCACGCAATGTAGGTGCATAGATCCTGAGAAATCGGTACCCAGAACAACCACCTCTGCCCTTAATAACGGTCTTGATACGCCTGGGCATTGAGTCAAATACAACTTGAATGGGGTGTACCGGTACAGCTGGACATGCAGCTTCAACACGATACCACAATTCATCAAGAGTAGTGACTGGCGTATTGTGACGAGCCAGTTGCTCGGCCACCGTTGACCAGACGTTTTCAATTGGTGAGAGATCTGGAGAATGTGCTGGCCAGTTCAGCAGTCGAACATTTTCTGTATCCAGAAAGGCCCGTACAGGACCTGCAACATGCGGTCGTGCGTTATCTTACTGAAATGTAGGGTATCGCAGGGATCGAATGAAGGGTAGAGTCACGGGTCGTAACATATCTGAAATGTCCACTGTTCAAAGTGCCGTCAATGCGAACAAGAGGTGACCGAGAGGTGTAACCAGTGGCACCCCATACCATCACACCGGTTGATACGCCAGTATGGCGATGATGAATACACGCTTCCAATGTGCGTTCTCCGCGATGTCGCCAAACACGGATGCGACCATCATGATGTTGTAAACAGAACCAGGATTCATCAGAAAAAATGACGTTCCGCCATTCCTGCACCCAATTTCGTCGTTGAGTGCACCATCGCAGACGCTCCTATCTGTGATGCAGCGTCAACGGTAACCGCAGACATGGCCTCCGAGCTGATAGTCCATGCTGCTGCAAACGTTGTCGAACTGTTCGTCCACATGGTTGTTATCTTGCAAACGTCCCTATCTGTTGACTCACGGATCGAGACGTGCCTGGACGATCCGTTACAGCCATGCGGATAAGATGCCTGTCATCTCTGCTGCTAGTGATACGAGGCCGTTGGGATCCAGCACGGCGTTCTCTGTTACCCTCCTGAACCCACGGTTTCCATATTTTGCTAACTGTCATTGGATCTCGACAAACGTGAGCAGCAATGTCGCGATAAGATAAACCGCAATCGCGATAGGCTACAATCCGACCTTTATCAAAGTCGGAAACGTGATGGTACGCATTTCTCCTCCTTACACGAGACCTCACAACTTTTCACCAGGCAACGCCGGTGAACTGCTGTTTGTGTATGAGAAATCGGTTGGAATCTTTCCTCGTGTCAGCACGTTGTAGGTGTCGCCTCCGGCCCCAAGGTTGTGTGAATGCTCTGAAAACCTAATCATTTGCATATCACAACATCTTCTTCCTGTCGGTTAATTTCGAGTCTGTAGCACTTTATCTTTGTTGTGTAGCAGTTTTAATGGCCAGTAGTCTAACTAACTCTGAAATTTCATTCGCTGCACCTACTGGCAACCATAGGTCACTACCATCGTTCAAGGAAAACTGACGAAGTACGAACTGGAAGAGGGCCTCCTGAAAAAGAACCAAGTCCCCTTACGTCTCCACAATAGGCGGATCTTCAGGATTATGTTATCTATGGAAGACCTCTGCTAACCACCTGCATCCCTTCATCCTTGATGTCTTCCCAGACGGCGATGTTATCTTTGAGCAGAAGAATTGTGTCACAGAACCAGATGTCTGCTACAGTGGTCTGAGGAGCATTTAGTGAACTCACGTTGATATCTCTGTGATCAACGTCGTCTGATGTAAATCCTACGGAACTTATCTGGGTCGCAATAGGACGCCATCACAGCGTATGCAGATCAGCGGTGCGTTATTTACACGAATTACATGACCCGTGCATAGACATCTAAAGCCACATACCTCCACAAACCTAGCAACAAACTGCTGGATCCCTGACACGCAGAATTAGTCATGTATTTCGCTCCAAAGACGCACAAACAAGCTATTAAGCATGTGGTCATAACTTCTGACTCATCACTGTAAGTGTTCGCTGCTCACGGTATAGTGGCTAGCGTTTCTGTCTCTGGATCACGGGGTCCCAGGTTAGATTCCCGGCCGGGTTGGGGTTTTCTCTACCCGGGACTGGCTGTTCGTGTTGTCCTCGTCATTTTTATCATCATCATCATCATCATCATTCGTGATAGTTGCTAGATTGGAATGAGTTAAATATTGCAGTGTGTAAAATTTGGGACTTCGTATGAGAGCAGTTGAGCGCAGCACAAACCAAACATCATCATGCGTGTATGTGCCCTAACTGCAGAGCAAACAACGTCCCTGTTACAACGCCACAAAAACAAAAATCTGATTTCACAACAAAAAGCTTGACTTGCGGGTTGACTGTTTCACTGCTTTATCCCCTGCTGTGACGTCATTTGAAACTTCGATAGCCAGCGTTTCTGTCTCTGGATCACGGGGTGCCGGGTTCGATTCCCGGCCGGGTTGGGATTTTCTCTACCCGGGACTGGCTGTTCGTGTTGTCCTCGTCATTTTTATCATCATCATCATCATCATCATCATTCGTGATAGTTGCTAGATTGGAATGAGTTAAATATTGCAGTGTGTAAAATTTGGGACTTCGTATGAGAGCAGTTGAGCGCAGCACAAACCAAACATCATCATGCGTGTATGTGCCCTAACTGCAGAGCAAATAACGTCCCTGTTACAACGCCACAAAAACAAAAATCTGATTTCACAACAAAAAACTTGACTTGCGGGTTGACTGTTTCACTGCTTTATCCCCTGCTGTGACGTCATTTGAAACTTCGTTAGCCAGAGGAGCTAATCAGCTGTAGGAGAGCCTCGAAGGCCCATCTTAGTATACTGTTCACCAGTTTCCTCCTAGCGCGCCGCACGATCTGAGACGCCTTTGCCATGGCTCGCGCGACTCCCCCCGTCGGAGGTTCGAGTCCTCCCTCGGCCATGTGTGTGTGTGTGTGTGTGTGTGTGTGTGTGTGTGTGTGTGTGTGTGTGTGTGCGTGTGCGTTCAAAAATGACTCTGAGCACTATGGGACTTAACATCTGTGTTCATCAGTCCCCTAGAACTTTGAACTACTTAAACCTAACTAACCTAAGGACATCACACAACACCCAGCCATCACGAGTCAGAGAAAGTCCCTGACCCCGCCGGGAATCGAACCCGGGAACCCGAGAGTGGGAAGCGAGAACGCTACCGCACGACAACGAGATGCGGCTGTCGGTGTGTGTGTGTTGTCCTTAGGGTAGCGCGTTAAGCCTAGGGAGCGATGACCTCAGCAGTTTGGTCCCATATCAACGTACACAAATTTGTAGATTTCCTCCTAGCGCTCTCATAGTATGCTTTGGGTTGCCACTGGACTGTACAGAACTAAAGACGTCAATTACCAATATCTGCGCAAGTTTGCTGCGACAACGTTTGCTTTACATCTATTACGTTTGAGTAGTCTGTATTTGGCTTTGATGCGCTTTCACACCTGTTTCTAACTTGCTAAAATTCTCCATCACCTCACTTCGCTGCGAGCTATTCTCTGATCAGCTGCCACCGTTACACGTTAGACACACATTTCTGACTATTAAAATTGTTAACAATATAGGGTGGTTTACAGGGTGTAAGTATAATGAGGTGACAAGTCATCGGGTACCTCCTAATACAGTGTCTGACATCGCTTTGCCCGGGGTAGCTCGATGTGGCATCTACATCTACATCCATACTCCGCAAGCCACCTGACGGTGTGTGGCGGAGGGTACCCTGAGTACCTCTATCGGTTCTCCTTTCTATTCCAGTCTCGTATTGTACGTGGAAAGAATGATTGTCGGTATGCTTCTGTGTGGGCTCTAATCTCTCTGATTTTATCCTCATGGTCTCTTCGCGAGATATACGTAGGAGGGAGCAATGTACTGCTTGACTCTTCGGTGAAGGTATGTTCTCGGAGCTTTAACAAAAGCCCATACCGAGCTACTGAGCGTCTCTCCTGCAGAGTCTTCCACTGGAGTTTATCTATCATCTCCGTAACGCTTTCGCGATTACTAAATGATCCTGTAACGAAGCGCGCTGCTCTCCGTTGGATCTTCTCTATCTCTTCTATCAACTCTATCTGGTGCGGATCCCACACTGCTGAGCAGTATTCAAGCAGTGGGCGAACAAGCGTACTGTAACCTATACTTCCTTTGTTGTCGGATTGCATTTCCTTAGGATTCTTCGAATGAATCTCAGTCTGGCATCTGCTTTACCGACGATTAAATCACTCCTAATGCGTACTCCCAGATAATTTATGGAATTAACTGCTTCCAGTTGCTGACCTGCTATTTTGTAGCTAAATGATAAGGGACCTATCTTTCTATGTATTCGCATCACATTACACTTGTCTACATTGAGATTCAATTGCCATTCCGTGCACCATGCGTCAATTCGCTGCAGATCCTCCTGCATTTCAGTACAATTTTCCATTGTTGCAAATTCTCCATGCACCACAGCATCATCTGCAAAAAGCCTGGCATGGAATCAACAAGTCTTCTGTATAAATATTGAGCCACGCTCCCTTTATAGGCGTTCATAATTGCGAAAGTATTGCCAGAGCAGGCTTTTTTGCACGAGCGGACGTCTCGATTATATCCCATTAATGTTCGATGAGATTTATATCGGACGGTCTGGGTGTCCAAATAATGCGCTACAAGCGTCTAGAACGTTCTACAAACCACTCGCGACCAACTCTGCCCGGTGACATGGCACACTGTCATTCATAACAATTCCGTATGTTTGGGAATAAGAACTCCACGAACCGCTGAAAATCGTCTCCAAGTAACCAAATACACTACTGGCCATTAAAATTGCTATACCACGAAGATGACGTGCTACAGACGCGAAATGTAACCGACAGGAAGAAGATGTTATGATATGCAAATGATTAGCTTTTCAGAACATTCAAACAAGGTTGGCGCCGGTGGCGACACCTACAACGTGCTGACATGAGGAAAGTATCCAAGTTGACCGGCGTTGCCTGGTAAAACGTTGTTGTGATGCTTCGTGTAAGGAGGAGAGATGCGTATCATCACGTTTCCGACTTTGATAAAGGTCGGATTGTAGCCTCTCGCGATTGCGGTTTATCATACGAGTATCGCGACATTGCTGCTCACGTTGGTCGATATCTAATGACAGTTAGCAGAATATGGAATCCGTGGGCTCAGGAGGGTAATACAGAACGCTGGATCCCAACAGCCTCATATCACTAGCAGTCGAGATGACAGGCATCTTATCCACATGGCTGTAGCGGATCGTACAGCCACGTCTCGATCCAGGAGTCAACAGATAGGGACGTTTGCAAGACAACAAACATTTGCACGAACAGTTCAACGACGTTTGCAGCAGCATTGACTATCGACTATCAGCTCGGATACCATGGCTGCGGTTACCCTTGACGCTGCATCTTAGACAGGAGCGCCTGCGATGGTGTGCTCACCGACGAATGGCAAAACGTCATTTTTTTGGATGAATCCAGGTTCTGTTTACACCATCATGATGGTCGCATCCGTGTTTGGCGACATCGCGGAGAACGCACATTGGAAGCGTGTATTCGTCATCGCCATACTGGCGTATCGTCCGGTGTGATGGTATGGGGTGCCACTGGTTACACCTCTCGCTCACCTCTTGTTCGAATTGACGGCACTTTGAACAGTGTACATTTGAGATATGTTACGACTCGTGACTCTACCCTTCATTCGATCCCTGCGATGCCCTACATTTCAGTAGGATAACGCACGACCGCATGTTGCAGATTCGGTATGAGCCTTTCTGAATACAAAAAATGTTCGACTGCTGCCCTGGCCAACACATTCTCCAGATCTCTCACCAATTGAAAACGTTGGTCAATGGTGGCCGATCAACTGGCTCGTCACAATACGCCAGTCACTACTCTTCATGAACTGTGTTATCGTGTTGAAAGTGCATGGGCAGCTGTACCTGTACACGCCATCCAAGCTCTGTTTAGCTCAATGCCCAGGTGTATCAAGGCTGTTATTACGGCTAGAGGTGGTTTGTCTGGGTACTGATTTCTCAGGATCTGTGCACTCAAATTGCGTGAAAATGTAAACACATGTCAGTTCTAGTATAATATATTTGTCCAATGAATACCCGTTTATCATTTGCATTTCTTCTTGGTATAGCAGTTTTAATGGCCATTAGTGTAACATTTCCAGTCAATGATCGGTTCAGTTGGACCAGAGGGCACAGTCCATTTCGTGTAAACACAAACCGCGCCATTACGGAGCCAAGACCAGCTTGCGCAGTGTCGTGTTGACAACCTGGATCCATGGCTTCTTAAGTGGTCTGTCACACTCGAACGTACCATCAGCTGTTACCAAGTTAAATAGGGACTCATCTGATCAGGCCGCGGTTTTACGGTAGTCTAGGGTCATACCGATATGGTCACGGGCCAAGGACAGGCGTTCCAGGCGATGTCGTGCTGTTAGCAAAGGCATTCGCGTCGGTCGTCTGCTGCCATAGACCATTATCTCCAAATTTCGCCACGCTTTCCAAACGGATACGTCTGTCGTACGTCTCACATCGATTTCTGCAGATAATTCACACATTGTTGCTTATCCTTTAGCGCTGAGTATCTGTTCTCGGTTGTTGAATGAACGCTGGTGGCCATGGTAAGAAGTAATGCCCGAAATTTGGTATTCTCTGCACAATCTTGACACTGTGGATCTCTGAATATTCAAGTCCCTAACGATTTCCGAAATGGAATGTCCCATGCGTTTAGCTCCTACTGCCGTCTGGCGTTAATTCCGATAGTACGCCCATTATCATGTCTGAAGTCTTTCCTTATGAATCACCAGAGTGCAAATGACAGATTGGCCAATGCTCTGCCCTTTTATACCTTGTGTACGCATGATACTACCGCCATCTGTAGATGTATATCGCTATCCCATAATTTTTGTCACATCAGTGTAAAGCCCTTTACAAACTTTGAGAACAGGCTCCTTAGCCAAAACAAAGGCATGGGTTCCAGAATGCATACGATAAGAGATATGAGCACTTGCTCATCATCGTTACTGTGACACAAACCTCATCTATTGAACAAGTGATTGCAGCTGTTCAGGTGTGCAGTTTAGAAACCACGTTTATCATACAACTTTTCTTGTTTTGGTATATAGAAACTGTCCTCAAAGTCTGTAAAGGGAATTTCGTACATCCTGTATAACAACATTTTGGCTATTGCGGTAATAAGGCATCGTTAAAAGACGATTTTTTAAGTATGTTTGTGTATATGGGGTATACAATTCTCTTGCAAAACAATAACAGTAAATCGGCTAGACATGGAGGCTAACTGAGCTTGGTCGACAGAAACGGGTACATCATTCTATGGTGCTTCAACTCTGTGCCAGACTGTCATCAATCGCAGAGGCTGGTAACTGCTGGCTTGCCAGTCTCTCGATAAACCATGACCAGGTATTTTCAGTGATGAGATCTGGAGAACATGTGGGACACGGAAAAATGCGGCCTTGCGTTACCTTAGTAAAATACTCAAAAAGAGACACACTACGAATGAAATTTTCTGAATAGGACGGAAATTGGTAGATTGATGTACATAAACAGACAAACGAATGACTACAATTTCAGAAAAGTTGGACGATTTATTCAAGAAAAAGAGCTTCACAAACTGTGCAAGTCAATAACGGGTTTCTCCACTTCTTGCCCTTATGGAAGCAGTTATTCGGCTTGGCATTGACTGATAGAGTGCATGTACATTTGGCGATTTCCATCCCATTCGGATAATTCCTTTGTGGTACGTCTTTTTCTTTTCTTTTGTCTTAGAGTGCATTACTTGGCTCAGACTAAGAAGGGTACACTCACAGGCCTTAACATATAAGTAATGTAACGCATGTATCGCAACAACTGTGAATCAAAAGGGATCCTGGTGTCGACTCAATGGCACCCCATAATTTCAAGCCAAGTGCTGAGTCTGATAACCATTGCTCTCGGAGCCTCCCCGCCTGGATGCTCCGACTGTGATGGGGCAGAAGCAGAATTAGTCTGCCGAGACGACATGGAGCCTCTCCTGTGTCCAGCGTTGTCGCCAGACACCACACTCTCGGCGCACTTCTACGTGTTTTCGCATCATTGTGTGCTGCAACGATGGTTGCCGTGCTGGCAGTCCGTAGTGACCTAGATGTCGTTACACTGTCTCGTTACCATTTTCTGACTCTGTACGAGCCTGGACTGCCCAGTCAACAAACCTGCATGCTGTCCTCTCCGGCGCTAGACGCGTGGGACCGATGACATCCTGCATGGCGTTGAGCATGGCCCTCTTGAACTTCGAGAAGTTGCAAAGTCGCTCGACGCTCGTGGGATCTCGAGCACTGCAATACTGTGGAACAACAAACGACAATCTTGCAATGTCACGATTCTGCCGCTATCGAGTACTTACACGTGCTGTTTCTTCTTCTTACACAAGGCATAGCACGATCTTCTCAGGAAAAAATTCAAGATTTAAATGCAATTTATAACTGCATAATGTCTCCTTTTATTCAGGCAATAAAAGGAAATTATACATTTCCAGACACCTTTTCAAGTCTCACACATCCATGGTATATACGCTATCTACCCACTCTGTATGGTTACGCTGAAATGCTAACTATTTCCGTATCGAAATATGTCGCACACGTCTTGTCAATTTTAGCATACTGTCTTCATGCCGTTGTTCTTTTAATGGCCAGTAATTTATTTATCTTGGAAATATAAGCGCTACAATGCTCACATCTAACCAGACAGCCTGGTAGGCAAATCTTAAAGACGAAAGCAACTTCCACACGATGTGTCACTAGCAGTTAACATAGCTGTAAAAGTAGGCCTAACACAAAAAGAACTGCGACAGTGTACTGCAGAAAGTGACTGTAAGAAACTGGCAACGATACGAACAGAAGTGACACTTTTATTTAAAGCCAACAATCGCAGTGAAGTTACCGCCATTACTGATGGTCCCCGGAGCATTACAAACGGCAGAACGTTGTTCTTAATAGGGGCGGACGGCAATACACGCCCTGAAACGTGATCACATGCTGGCAGCCAGGTAAGGACGTCCTCCCCCCCCCCCCCCCCCCACACCTACCCCCACCCATTACACCCGACGCGTCCTAAACGTACTTGATGGAATTTACGTTGGGGAACTGACAGGACAGTCCATTCGCGGAATATCCTCCCGATCCAAGAGATTCTCTACCTGCGCAGTTCGATGCGGTCGCGAATTGTCATTCATAACAATAAAGTCAGGGCCAAATGCACCGCTGAAAAGACGCACATGCGGAAGGAGTGCGACGATGCAAAACGTTGACAGGTGACTGTGCCGTGTTTGAGGACTCCGAGGTCGGTACTCCCACGAAAAATTATATCTCCCTTCCCCCACCAATCCCATCACCATCCCATAACACCCGTACCATCAAAATGATTATGTTCGACATTGTTCTCGGGTGCATTACGTATCCTCATATGACGGGAGGTGGGAAAATGTAATGTACTCAGGAACACTGTCGGATATGATCGTTTTGTTGGTCAAAATCCTTCAACGCAGTTGTGACACTGTACTGCTTCTACACGTGCGTATTTTTATAGATGCATTCGACCCTGAATGGGTGTCAATACGCGACTACAACGAAAAGCGCAGATGGAGGAGCTCTTAGAGTGAGCCGGCCGCTGTGGCAGAGCAGTTCTAGGCGCTTCAATGCGGAACCGCGCTGCTGCTACGGTCGCAGGTTCGATTTCTACCTCAGCCATGGATGCGTGTGATGTCTTAGGTTAGTTAGGTTTAATTAGTTCTGAGTCTAGGGGACTGATGACCTCAGATGTTAAGTCCCATAGTGCTTAGAGCCATTTGAACCGTCTTACAACGAGAGAATATTCGGCGAATGGTGTCCGTGTATCGAAATTAATCCCATCGAGCACGTGTGGTTGCTTAATAGAGACACGTTGCAGCTCGTTCACATGCACCACAGACCATTCAGCAGCTGTCAGCTGCACCGGTCGAGGAATGGAACGCCCTACCACGAGAACATGATACCAACCTTGAGGTCAGCATGGGAGCACGATGCAGATCATTCACTGATCACGCACCATATTAAGAACCTCATCGCACCTTTTTTAATGTACAAAGGACCATCGTATGTCGTAGTCGTCCAAGGTTTATCGAACTGTGGTACTTGGCAGTGACACGTCAAGTGAAAGTTTACTTCGTACTTAGAGTTTGCACACGGGTATGTCTTACAATATATTCATTATGACACACATTCTGTATGAGATCTTATATCTAGGTATGGAATTAATTCGTAGAAATGGTTGCCACAGAAATAGCAAAAGCAGTATTAGTCATATCAAGAAAAAGATTATGTCTGTGAAGAGCAGAACAGACATGGCTGTATATTGAGCAACCAGTAAAAGAAACAAAAGAAAAATTTGGAGTAGGAATTAAAATCCAAGGAGAAAAAATGAAAACTTTGAGTTTCGCCGGTGACATTGTAATTCTGTGAGAGACAGCAAATGACCTGGAAGAGCAGTTGAACCGAATGGACGATGTCTTGAAAGGAGGATATCAAACGAACATCAAGAAAAGGAAAAGGAGTTTAATGGAATGTAGTCGAATTAAATCGGTAGTAGATGAGTTTTGCTATTTGGTCAGCCAAATAACTGATGATGGTCGAAGTAGAGGATGTAAAATGCAGACTGGCAAGCGTTTCTGAAGAAGAGAAATTTGTTAACATCGAGTATAGATTTAAGTCTCAGGAAGTCTGTTTCTGAAAGTATTTATATGTAGTATAGGGCTAGTAGAAATCCTTGGGTAACAGAAGAAATATCAAATTTAATTGATCAAAGGAGACAATATAAAAATGCTGTAAATGAAGCAGGCAAAAAGGAATACAAACGTCTCAAAAATGAGATCGACAGGAAGTGCAAAATGGCTAAGCAGGGATGGCTAGAGGACAAAAGTAAGGATGTAGAGGCTTATCTCACTAGGGGTAAGATAGATACTGCCTACAGGAAAATTAAAGAGACCTTTGGAGATAAGAGAACCACTTGTATGAACATCAAGAGCTCAGATGGTAACCCAGTTCTAAGCAAAGAAGAGAAAGCAGAAAGGTGGAAGGAGTATATAGAGGGTCTATACAAGGGCGATGTACTTGAGGACAATATTATGGAAATGGAGGAGGATGTGCATGAGAATGAGATGGGAGATGCGATACTGCGTGAAGAGTTTGACAGAGCATTGAAAGACCTGAGTCGAAACAAGGCCCCAGGAGTAGACAACATTCCATTGGAACTACTGACGGCCTTGGGAAAGCCAGTCCTGACAAAACTCTACCGTCTGGAGAGCAAGGTATATGAAACAGGCGAAATACGCTCAGACTTCAAGAAGAACATAATAATTTAATAAGTCACAGCTGCAAAATACTAACGCGAATTCTTTACAGACGAATGGAAAAACTAGTAGAAGCCGACCCCGGGGAAGATCAGTTTGGATTCCGTAGAAATACTGGAACACGTGAGGCAATACTGACCTTACGACTTATCTTAGAATAAAGATTAAGGAAAGGCAAACCTACTTTTCTAGCATTTGTAGACGTAGAGAAAGCTTTTGACAATGTTGACTGGAATACTCTTTTTCAAATTCTAAAGGTGGCAGGGGTAAAATGCAGGGAGCGAAAGGCTGTTTACAATTTGTACAGAAACCAGATGGCAGTTATAAGAGTCGAGGGACATTAAAGGGATGCAGCTGTTGGGAAGGGAGTAAGACAGGGTTGTAGCCTCTCCCCGATGTTATTCAATCTGTATATTGAGCAAGCAGTAAAGGAAACAAAAGAAAAATTCGGAGTAGGTATTAAAATCCAGGGAGAAGAAATAAAAACTTTGAGGTTCGCCGATGGCATTGTAATTCTGTCAGAGACAGCAAAGGACTTGGAAGAGCAGTTGAACGGAATGGATAGTGTCTTGAAAGGAGGGTATAAGATGAACATCAACAAAAGCAAAACGAGGATAATGGAATGTAGTCAAATGAAGTCGGGTGATGCTGAGGGAATAAGATTAGGAAATGAGACACTTAAAGTAGTAAAGGAGTTTTGATATTTGGGGAGCAAAATAAGTGATGATGGTCGAAGTACAGAGCATATAAAATGTAGACTGGCAATGGCAAGGAAAGCGTTTCTGAAAAAGAGAAATTTGTTAACATCGAGTATAGATTTAAGTTTCAGGAAGTCATTTCTGAAATTATTTGTCTGGAGTGTAGCCATGTATGGAAGTGAAACATGGACAATAAATAGTTTGGACAAGAAGAGAATAGAAGCTTTCGAAATGTGGTGCTACAGAAGAATGCTGAACGTTAGATGGGTAGATCACATAACTAACGAGGAGGTATTGAATATAATTATGGAGAAGAGGAGCTTGTGGCACAACTTGAAAAGAAGAAGGGATCGGTTGGTAGGACATGTTCTGAGGCATCAAGGGATCACCAATTTAGTATTGGAGGGCAGCGTGGAGGGTAAAAATAGTAGAGGGAGACCAAGAGATGAATACAGTAAGCAGATTCAGAAGGATGTAGGTTGCAGTAGGTACTGGGAGATGAAGAGGCTTTCACAGGATAGAGTGGCATGGAGAGCTGCATCAATCCAGTCTCAGGACTGAAGACCACAACAACAACATATAGCCATGTATGGAAGTGAATCGTGGACGATAAATAGTTTAGAGAAAAAGAGAATATAAGCTTTCGAAATGTAGTGGTACAGAATAATGCTGAACGTTAGATGGGTAGATCACATAACTAAAGAGGAGGTGTTGAATAGAAATGGGGAGAATAGAAATTTGTGGCACAACTTGACTAGAAGAAGAGATCGTTTGTTAGGACATATTCTGAGGCATCAAGGGATCACCAAGTTAGCACTGGAGGGCAGATTGGAGGGTAAAAATCGTTGGGGGAGACCAGGAGATGAATACACTAAACAGATTCAGAAGGATGTGGGTTGCAGTAGGTACTGGGAGATGAAAAAGTTTACACTCGATAGAGTTGCATGGAAAGCTGCATCAAACCAATCTCTGGACTGAAGACCACAACAACAGCTGTAGACTCAGGGACGTGGTAGCGGTGGTCATGAGAGATGAGATGAGTTGCGGAGAAAGAAGACGTAGTACGATCCAAGAAAGGAAGAGGGATGAAGAAAATTACGAGACCCACTGAAATTGAAAAGAGGAAGAGTCAGTACCTGCAGAGCAGGAGTAAACCGGCGCTCACACTTTGTGGGTTTACCGTTCATATGTCTTGCCCATAATATATTTATAGCTGGGCAACAAGGAATTAGTGTACACTTTTCTGCCTGATGGACGCTGTAGCTAACCCAGTTAGTCAAATAACGCAATCTTAGTAGGACTGAGGTAATGGCAGAAATGAAACTGTGACGTCATCTCGTGAATCATGCATGGGAGGCATATTGAAGGTCACATTTTTTAGGCACTTGCATTTGACACAAATAACAGATTTCTAACAATCTGATTTTGTACTGTGAGAACGGACAGAAAGAGCAGTAGAATGTTTGATGAAATTATAACGTCTTCGAAGCAATTTACAACTGTTGCGAACAAGCACAGAGTGCAAAAGAAAATTCAAAGTATTCAGTGAGTCCTATTCACGGTTGTTATCCTGTATTTCTTTCAGAGACAATATCAGATCTTTTCCGAGTGTATTGCTAGAAGACGCCGTATGCAAATGAGATGAATAATTTATAAGGCCCACTTAAGGAGCCAAACAGTGTAACTTAGTTATAAAAGCCCTAAAGTAATCTAAACTTTCAAGCTCAGTTATCGCAGAAGTTCCTTAAAACGTCGTGGTGCTACCCAAATGCTTTTATATATGAAACTGATTTAAGTAGATCACCGAATGAAATAAAAGTATTTATTTAGTTACCTCTCATAGCTACGTCCTTAATGGGATCTACTTTCGAACGAGTCCATTCATTTACAAACCACTGACTGCGTCCTTCCCACGTATGACTGGATTTTAATACACTAGACCAACTTCGGAAATTGTTGATAAGCTGAGGTAGTGTGTGGAAGTTAGTCTACATCCACACCTATACTCCGCAAGCCACCTTACGGTGTGTGCGGAGGATACTTTGCGTACCATTGTCACTGAGTCCTTTTCGAGCTCCAGTCGTTATGGTTCGCGACAAGAACGAATGCTAGTGAGCCTCCGTGTGGGCTCAAACCTCTTTAATTTCATCTTTATCGTCTTCCGCGAGGTATACATAGGAGGAAGCAATGTATTGCTTGATTTTATAGGAAAGTTCACTCTCGCAATTTTTACAGTAGACCATACACAGTCAACGTGGGTTTAGAAAACTGTTCCTGTGAAACACAACTAGCTGTTTATTTAGATGAAGTGTTCAGTGCTATTGACTGGATTTGTGATTTCCTGTCAGAGAGGTCACAGTTTATAGTAACTGACGGAAAGTCATCGAGTAAAACAGAAGTTATTTCTGGCTTTCCCCAAGGTAGTGTTATAGGCCCTTTGCTATTACTTACCTATATAAACGATTTGGGAGACAATCTGAGCAACCGTGTTCGCTTGTTTGCAGATGACGCTGTCGTTCACCGACTAATAAAGTCATCAGAAGATCAAAACAAAATGCAATACGATTTACAAAAGATATCTGAATGGTGAGAAAATTGGCAGTTGACCCTAAATAACGAACAGTATGAGGTCATCCACATGAGTACTAAAAGTAATTCGTTAAACTTCGGTTACACGATAAATCAGTCTAATCTAAAAAACGTAAATTGAGTTAAATACCTAGGTATTACAATTACGAACAACTTCAATTGGAAGGAACACTTAGAAAATGTTGTGGGGAAGGCTAACCAAAGACTGCGTTTTATTGGCAGGATACTTAGAAAATGTAACAGACTCGTTAATGTGACTGCCTACACTACGCTTGTCCGTCCACTTTTAGAATACTGCTGCGCGCTGTGGGATCCTTACCAAATAAGACTGACGAAGTACATCGAAAAAGTTCAAAGAAGGGCAGCACGTTTTGTATTATCACGAAACATGTGAGAGAGTGTTACAGAAATGATACTGCATTTGGGATGGACATCATTAAAAGAAAGCCGTTTTTCGTTCCGTCGGAGTCTTCTCACGAAATTCCAATCACTAACTTTCTCCTCATAATGCGTAAACATTTTGTTGACACCGAGCTACATAGGGACAAACGATCACCACGATAAAATAAGGAAAATCAGAGCTCGTGCGGGAAGATATAGGTGTTCGGTCTTGACGCGCGCTATACGAGATTGGAACAATAGAGAGTTGTGAAGGTCGTTCGATGAACCCTCTGCCAGGCACTTAAATTTGATTTGTAGAGTATCCATTTAGATGTAACGTAGATGTAGATGTAGACCGTGATGCAGAACGGCTCCCCTGTGTGTCTGCCACTGGAGATGACTGAGCATCTCCATGACACTTTCACTATTCCTAAATGAACCTATAACGAAACGCACTGCTCTTCTTGGGATCTTCTCTATTCTCTGTACGTGTCTTACCTGGTGTGGGTCTCAGACTCATGAACAATAGTCAAGTATTGGTCGAAGAAGTGCTTTGCACGGTATCTCCTTTATTCCAAGCACAGGCACTTCGAACGTGAACAGGTAACAGAAAACACCGTCCGAGACAGGTCTCGAAGGCCCAACGGTACCGACCGGCCGCCGTGTCGTCCTCAGATCTTAGGCGCCATCGGATACGGTTACGAAGGGGGATGTGGTCATCGTATACTCTAAGAAAAGAACAGAACTTTTACGTACCGCAATGGAATTATTTTACAAACACTTGATACAGAAGTAGTCAATGGTTCGAAAACTAACGGAGTCGTTCGAGACTAGCCTCAGGAAGGATTATGTGCGCGGGTGTGACAGAAAATTAAATAAATAATAAAATATTGTTGATGGTGCTTTATGCTAAGCCGATGTTGAAATTATATTAAAATACAATGATTTAATCCTTTATTGCCCTTCGTTGGGCGTTCCCGAGTTATTTTACCATTGCTTCTAGAATTTAATATTACTTTTGCGGCTCTTCTGTTTCATTGGCACTGATGTACGTGATATAGTAATGGTTGTAGTTAGTAGTCCAGTTTTGCTCCGTGTTTATAGTCTTCTGTTGGGCGCATGAACTTCACCTCGTCATTCCAACGTGATATCTATGTAAGAATCGTTACCAGAATAAAGCACAGACCTTTTCATTGTTTGTCACCGGTGAATAGGAGAGAGTTTATGAACAAGATTGTTTCATCATCTTGTTTGTTATCCTCGTGTACTTAATATTCTTGAATGATTGTACCACTCTACAGAGCAAAACGTACTATTGTGTAACTGCCTTGGAGCCGACGGGAACACGAACCCCTAACCTTGTCTTTCGCGGGCTATCCTCTTATCTCGTGAGATACCTAGGCATCACTGTCGATCCACCCTCACATCTTTTGTTCTGCCAGCACCCCTCTACTACTTTCCAAATTGCGCAGGAGCTCTCGCGCGAAAGGCGAAATTCTGGGTTAGTGTCTTGGCCCGGCAGACCGGTTTTAATTCGCAGTCTGCTTCGAATGGCCGCACTTCCCGCTTTCGATCTGGAGAGAATCCGGAATATTCTTTCACCCAAAAGAGCTGGTCTGTTACGGTATTGAGGAGAGACTCCATTACGTTGGGAAAGTAGGAAAGAAGTGGTGGCGGAAATTAAACTGTAAGGGTGTGTAGTGGATCGTGGCTATCAAACGTTAGATGTTTTTGTGAGTTACGTACATTTTGCACAAATGACCGTTTTCCACCAACGTATTTAAATACTTGCTTCTTTCGATGTTTTTTAGACAGATTTGTCTCGGTATCGGACCTTTGCCTCAGACGGCTATTAGTTGGATTCCATCAGCCGACGTTCAGATAGAGCATTTTTCTGGGATGTCTTAAAGATTACGGATGGCGAAACACTAATGAGTAAGTTTGGCGAACCAACATTTTTGGTTGACTGCAGAACGATTGTGCTGCCGCCAACGTGTATTTATATATTTTGCGTGACGTGCTCGAAGACAAGATAAGAGAAATCATGGCTCTTAGCGAGACGTATAGACTGTCCGTTTTTCCCTCTATCCATTTGCAAGTGGAATATGAAATGGAATGACTTTTAGAGGTACAAGGTACCCTCCGCCATGGACCGCATATAATGTAGACGTATGTAAATCGTGTTTTGTATTTGCTATTAGGACTAAATCATCTCTAAAAATAGTGCAACTAGTTGCAAATTTTAATCAGGAGATGTCGTAGGGCTTTGTTGAACTGAAATACCTTGCTGTAGCACATCGGATGAGCTTTCGATGTGTACGGAAAACGCTGAAAGGAATCTAAAAGTTATGTACCACTTTTCATGTAGACCGATATTTATAGAGCTATGGTTACTCATCTGAACTTCCCAAAGAAGAAGCCGGAAAAAGACAAAATACTTAATTCATAAGCAAAATTACCACATTGTAGAGATTTCATGAAGCTGCTGCATCCAACCTAAGCACTTTGTCTCAAAACGCACGAAACATTTCAATTTCGAACAAAGCGAAAGAGCGTCACAACTTTAGCAACAGCGACTTCACTAGGAGCACTGCTTGGTGACTGGTGCATACTTTTACTTGTACATATTCGTCTCGTACTGTTACCACAAACCAGAGCACTTGTATTGCTACAAGAAACTCTTTGTAGTTTTTGAGTGTGAGAACTGCAGTTATCTCACAGAACTGCAGTTCTGGCACATTTGTAAATACTGTTCCCTGCATGGTCTTTGTTGCCCATAGCCAAAAGTAAGTAAGTAAATAAATAAGAAATTAACACGAACCAGGAAGTCTACTGTTCGGCTCCCTGTCCCGATCACACGCCGTCTTCTAGCAACGTTCGTGCAACAAAACAGTCTGATGTTAATTATGGATTAAAAATAAAGCAAAGCTGTCTACAGCCGGCCGGTGTGGCCGACTGGTTCTAGGCGCTTCAGTCTGGAACCGCGCGACCACTATAGGTCGCAGGTTCTCATACTGTCTTGGGCATTGACGCGTGTGATGTCCTTATGTTACTTAGGTTTAAGTAGTTCTATGTTCTAGGGGACTGACGACCTCAGATATTAAGTCCCATAGTGCTCAGAGCCATTTGAACCAAAGCTGTCTACACCACCAGAAAAAGCTTAAGCAAGTGAAACTATTTTGTAAACTACTATCACTGCGGAAATAGACAAAATGCTCAAGATAGAAAGGAGGATATTTAGAAAACGTAAAAACAAAAATTACCAAGAAAAGGGACACTGGAGATTTGCCTGTAACGAAACGTTCTACACGAACATGGAAACGGTAACTAATATAATCACGAAGAAAAGTGCATAATTCTTCGGGCATATAATCAGGACACCAGAAAACAGAATCATCACGAGAATAATATTAAAATTATGAAACAGTAAAAGCTCTGCTAGATTCATTCCTAAAGTCAAGGAAGATATCACAGCAAATTATAATAGAAAATTAGAAAAAATATAGACAACATAAAGAAAAACACTTACAAACAAATCAGACTACAGCCCAGTATCTAAAAACAATGGGAGGGATGATTTCATACGAAAAAAGGAAATCGAGGTCCATTAGAATGAAGAACATCTTGGCCAATAGAAAACCAGAATACTATTTGTACGAAATTGGCTAAAGTGATCAAATGAAGGCCGAAAAATATAAGTAAGTAAGTGAAGCTGCCTTCAGTCCGAAGATAGATTTATGAACAATTGTGCTTTACCATATGTAGTCATGTTGCAGGTGGTATGCACTTCTGACCTTTCAATTGACTTTATCACATTAACAAATCATTGGCGGGGGTAGGCGACTGTGAACTGGATCCCGGCACTTTGGATTCATAGACTTACACCTACCCACAGAGCTGCCAAGCTAATAAACCGTCGGTCACACACAAAAACAGAACAGAAATTTTCGTCTGCAAATTATATGTGCTTTCTATAGGCTGTGATATAACATAATTGACCTCGTTTCATACATCCGAGATCGACTGGAATCAGTCGGTGTATTTAAGTTTGATTGTTTCAGATGAAGGCTTCTTTGTTTGTCATGAACCTAAATTCTACGTAATAAAAGTTAGTTCTGATGTAACATAACAGCGACTTTCGGCCGCTACATTGAATAGCTTGAAAATATCCCCTCCTCTCCTATCGATCTTTATACTTATCAGTTTTCTACGTGTGGTTCTAATTTTCGCACTTGGTTCGTTTTTTAGTAGTTATCCCCAATGACTACATGAAATCAGAAAAGTCTCTCATTCGCAATGATATAACAAGTCCTGTTGCAGATAGCTTCTATGAACTAATACCGTAAAGCGCGGAATGAGAACTCTGTTCATTTTAATTTTAACTCTAACTTGGGAACGCCTTTTGAGTAATTATTGCGTTTAATCGAAGCACGAGATCAAAATAATTACGAGAGTCTCTCTATAAGTAAAGCAAAACATTTTCTTCTCGGCCAGTCTCGCTTCAAATAATAGGAAATTTGTTGTGGGGCATCGTGGAATATTCCCGCTTCAGCCCCTATAGTTTCCTGAAGTTTCGATAGTAGGCGCTGTTACACGTAGCTCTCAGAATGGCGTCTGTAACAGATGTCCATTCCAAGCAGAGAGCTGTCTTTGAGTTTTTTTCTGCAGGAAACCAGAGCATCGCAATATTCATAGACGCTTGCAGAATGTCTACGGAGACCTGGAATGAACATAAGCACGATGAGTCGTAAAGCGAGGCGTCTGTCATTATCGTGATTTCCCGCGTGATGTGCCTCGCAATGTTGGGAAGTGCGGACAAACTCATTCGAGGTGACTGACGGAAAACAGTCAAACACTTCGCTGCACAAGTAGACGTCACAGTTGATAGTGCTGACTCACTCATCCACCAGTTACAGTACTCAAAGGTGTGTGGTCATTGGTTTCATCGCCACCTAACAGAAAACCATAACGAGCAAGGAACGACCATCTGTGTAGAATTACTTGCACTTTAAGAGGCTGATCGCAACATTTTTTTGTCGATTATCGTCACAGGCAACGAATCACGTGTTCACTTCTTCGGACCGGAAACAAAATGACAATCCATGGAGTGGCGGCACACCATCACTCCTCCAAAGAAAAAGGTAAAAACCGCACCCTCAGCTGGTAAATTCATGAGTCATCTCGATGGTCTTCTGGACTCTGAAAGGGTTATTCTGTTTGGTGTCCTCCATCGTGCTGCAATATCGACCCGGAAGTGTGTTGTGCTACCCTCGGGAAATTGAAGAAACGACTACTTTTAGGAAAAAATACGTCGGTTTGCTTATTGAATACTCCTCGTAGTTCTACTTGGAAGACTATGTTTTAATTGTTGTTAATTAATTATAAACTTCGATAAAAAGACATCAATAAATTTTATACTACTTTGCAAAGACAAAATCAAATTTCAGTTTTCTAACCCTCTCATCAAACATATTCGCTGAATATTCATCACGATTACATCCTATTTGATTTTTATTTTGACATTTGTAGTGATTTTGGTTTTTAACGTTTTTCTCCTTTCCACAACCGTTGAATCCGGTTCATTCAATATGTAACAAACACATTTTACATGTGAGGGTCTGCCAAGGTCATTCGGATGCAACGTACCAACTGTATAATTGGATATCAGAACACGTTAAAATTATACACTCTTTAATTTGAGCCATAAGACACGTAATTCTGACAGAAGGTTTGTTTGACGCTACAGATGTGACTAGAATAAAAGTAGCAGCCCCAGCAGAAAGGAGGGGGGGGGGGGGGGGGGGGGGGGGCTCACTTGACCAGTTTCAGTAACAGTTTCGACACGGTATCGCCGACTGTAACTCATGGACCTACCAAAAATAATTAGACCGTTCATTGTTATTAGTGTAGTGTTTCCCTTTTGAAGCCGCCATATGCAAGCCAACGCTGTGTTTGCACTTGGTAAATGATGTCAAACATGTGGTAAAACGTCACATACAAAATGACTTAACAGATCCAAATAACACTCATAGGGTCTTTGTATCCCTGGTAGAAACAAGTTCAAAAATACAATGTCCGTTTAAAGATATATGGGGATTACAATTATTCAATTCAAAGCTAGAAAACCGGGAACACGATGGTAGACAAAATTGTGCCGTTCCAAAATAAATTAATAAAATAAGCACAGAAAGCAGAAGTAAAAGATGTGCCATGAAACAATAAACAAGAACGGAAGGGTAAGTTAGTGAATGCCAAAGTAATTTCACTGTCTCCTACTTCGACGTTTTCATGCAACTATTTAGAATCGACAACGTACCGTATTTTCGTTCCAACTTTTAAGAAAGAAGCCTACATTTGTGTATACATAACTGCAACTTTCCGTCTTTTGATGTGGACCTAACAGAGAAAACTAGGAAATTACATTCATTTAAGACGAATTTGATTACTCGTAGGAGCTGTGAAATATTCTTTTATATTGTTCTCCCGTTTCCTTTAGTTGTATCTCACATCCTGTAAATCATAAGGCCAGTATTCATATTCGCCCCTGCAAATGGCGGCTTCAGTTCTGGAACAGCTTCCTCTCATCTTCGTTACGGCGTGGTAGAGGCCTGGCGTAATTAGCAGACGCTTTGACGGCCTTATAAGTGCGTATGTTTCCAAGATGGCGCTGTATTATATCTGTCTAGGGCAGTCATAGGCAGTAAGACAGTAAGACATTTCAGTGCATCGATCTCGTGTCGTCGTTTTCGTACAAGGCAATTATAAACACACATTACTAGAAGCTTTTTTCCCGCTGTTTACAAACTTAAAAAACAAAAGAGTGAACGTATCAAGACGCGGTTCTACAACCCTGGACTGCAATGTAAGCGCAGATGTTGTGGATTTTGGAATCTACATTATTAGTGGGGCCTAGGATTAATGACATCTAAAATAAATTACATGTATAATCTCAAGGAGATATCTGCGTTCATATGGAGAAGTCACTCTCCACATGTTGAAAACGATAGGAGATAATCCACATCCTCGATCGGTCAATACATGTTGCCAACATGACAATTAGTCCTCAGTTTTAGCAGTGATTGGAGATTCTACGTACATTGCTAATTATTCACAATATTTTTTTTGGAACGTGTTCTGTTATTTCGTTATTAAATGAAATGAACTAACTCACATTCGTATCTGAACAGGCTATCTTAGTTTACTTGTTAGTTTAATGGTGGAGTAACATGTTGTTGTGGTCTTCAGTTCTGAGACCGGTTTGATGCAGCTCTCCATGCTACTCTACCCTGTGCAAGCTTCTTCATCTCCCAGTACCTACTGCAACCTACATCCTTCTGAATCTGTAGGTGTATTCATTTCTTGGTCTCCCTCTACGATTTTTACCCTCCACGCTGCCCTCCAGTACTAAATTGGTGATCCCTTGATGCCTCAGAACATGTCCTACAAACCGATCCCTTCTTCTGGTCAAGTTGTGCCACAAACGTCTCTTCTGCCCTATCCTATTCAATACTTCCTCATTAGTTATGTGATCTACCCATCTAATCTTCAGCATTCTTCTTAAAATCATTTCGAAAGCTTCTAGTCTCTTCTTGTCCAAACTATTTATCGTCCATGTTTCACTTGCATACACGGCTACACTCCATACAAATACTTTCAGAAATGACTTCCTGACACTTAAATCTATATTCGAAGTTAACAAATTTCTCTTCTTCAGAAACACTTTCCTTGCCATTGCCAGTCTACATTTTGTATCCTCTCTACTTCGATCATCATCACTTATTTTGCTCCTCAAATAGCAAAACTCCTTCACTACTGTAAGTGTCTCATCTCCTAATATAATTCACTCGGCTTCACTCGACTTAATTCGACTACATAACCCATTGTATCTCAGCTAAGAAAGTTGGTTGTCTCTGCAAGTAGATCGCTACGCACGCAGATGGTTGTGCAGTATCACTTTCGCTGCATTCCTGCGTCTGGCTGCGTACCTCTTAACACCGAGTCTGGAGCCGCGAGCGTGGACACGCTATGAATATCTCCGTCCGCGACACGGCTTTGATCAACGAGCTGCCGGCAGTTAACGCGCCCTGCCCGAAAATAACTTCACAGGACTCTCTTTGCAGGAGCGACGCACGCTGCACCATCCATGCGTGGCGTTCCTGTAATTTTTCGGGGGCTAAGAATCTCGGAATGTTGCGAGGCGGAGTGGGAGCACCTCACTTCCAAATGCCTGATGACTGCGGAGGTAAACGTTCTGCTGCTTAACATCTGTAAACGGCACAGGACAGGGCCTCAGCGATATGACCCTCGCTAGAACTTTTAACCTCTGTCACGTATTGTACAGTGGCGCGCAGAGTAAAAATGTCGATACAGAAGTAGATGCTAGTAGTGATGGAAATAATAAAAAATACAAGTGAAGAAAATCTTATGAATCATAACACGTTTCTTGTAGTTGCCATTTTCGCAGCAGCTGCATACAGATTGCAGTTGTTTCAAAGGAAATACCTTTTTTGCATGCTGCACATAAAATTTTTTATTTTTATTTATGCGCCCAGACGCGTTTCGCCTTTTTTACAAGGCATTTTCAGTGCGGGTCCTGAAATATTACATGATTTATTGTTATTATTTTTTCTTTGTACATACTTGTGAAAGGAATAGGTTATAGATTTAAAAACAGTTCCTTAACGTATTTTTATGAAATGGAAAGGGACAAGGTTCTTGGATTGACCAATATTGTTGAACTTTATGTGTTCCATGGACACTACAAGATACGTGTTATATAAGCCCTGCCAGGCATTTCCAGTTGGCATCTACCACAGATTCAGAAGACTACATCTCAACATTCATAAAACACATAAAGTTCAACAATATATGTCAATCCAATAATCTTGTACCTTTCCCTTTCATAAAAAAAGTTAAGGAACTGTTTTTAAATCTATAACCTATTCCTCTCATAAGTATATATAGGAAAATATAATAATAATAATAATAATAAATCATGTAATATATCAGGACACCCACTGAAGATGCCTTGTAAAAAAGGCGAAACGGGTCTCGGTGCATAAATAAAAATAAAAATTTCCATGTGCAGCATCCAAAAAAGGCATTTTCTTTGAAACAACTGCAACTTATGAATTATGTCTAGAAATTTGGATTATACAGCTGTTTTAAAATCTAAATGGCAATACACTTTTGAAAAATTTACAAATTCAAAGATGTATTGCAAACATTATTACGGTATATTGATAATTTTTACTTGTGGACTAGTAAAAGAAGAAATAAAAGGCATAATAAAACAAAAACAGCAGACACACAATAAGAACAACCAAACAGAAGCAGCTACTATGAAAAGGTTAAAACAAGTGTTAACAGACAATAATGTATTAATAACAAGAGCAGACAAGGGAAATGTAACAGTACTCATGGAAAAAGAGCAATACATCACAAAAACCAAGGAATACATAAACACCAATGCCATACAAAAACTGAAGTCAGATCCAACTACATGATTCCAGGCAAATGTGAAACGAACACTGAAAAACATTCAACACACACTCACAGACAAACAGAAATACTACTTAACACAGAAAAACCCACAAGCACCAACACTCTGCAGTCAACCAAAAGTACATAAAGACGGAATGCCAATCAGAGCTGTTGTTAACTTCAAGAAAGCCCCAACATACCACATAGCCAAACACCTCCAAAAGTTAGTTACAAAACACTATAAAGTAGAAAACAACAGAACAGTGATAAACACAAGTAACCTAATAGAAAACATACAGAACATACAGGTACCACACACAGCATCACTGATTTCATTCGATATAGAAAATATGTATACCTCCATCCCTATCACAGAAACAATAGAAATCATAGAACGAAATGTCTCATTCCACAGCAACCTCACCACAGACGCAATAAAAGAAATGACACATATGCTCAGGCTGACAACTGAACAAAACTACTTTCAGTTTGAGAAAGAATATTATCTACACACTGATGGACTGCCCATGGGATCCCCAATATCAGGAACACTAGCAAACATTTTCATCAGTCACCTAGAAAATCTGATATTTGATAATATAACCACAACTGAAAATTTCAAAATCATATATTGGTACAGATACGTGGATGGTATTATTTGTCTGTATATGAGCCAAGTGAAAAAATAGATGAACTCCATTCAGAAATAAACAAAGCTCATCAGAACATAAAATTCACACTTGAAAAAAAAAAATCAAATAAATTTTCTTGACATTCCAATTAAATAAAAAATGGTAAACATACATTCAACATCTTTAGAAAACCAACAGCCACAGATACAATAATACATTCCACATCCAACCACCCCCACAGCCAGATACTTGCAGCACTAAGACACATGTTACATAGATTAAACAAAATCCCACTCAGCAAGAGAAACTATGAACAAGGAATAAGTACAATCATACAAATAGCTAGGAACAATGGTTATGACACACATGTGGTACACAAGCTCAATCAAAAAATGAAAACACCAATAAAAAACAAACACAACAGTTCAACAATACAAAAGAACTCACAACCTGAAAACTTACAAACACACTCAACAAACACACACAATGACAACACCACACAGAAAAGTACCAGATGGTACACCATGACCTACACACATAAACTAACACACAGAGTTGCAAACATCCTAAAGAGACAGGGCTTCAAAATAGCATATAAGCCTGGGCACACCCTTCACTCACACCTAAGCCAGACAGCTACCAAGAGGGACAAATTTCAACAATCAGGAATATATAAACTTGAATGTCAAAGTTGCGATGCAGTATACATAGGCATGACATGCAGGAATTTTAAAACGAGATACAAACAACGTATCAGATGTTGGAAGTATGAAACAAACCATTCCACATTTGCAGAACATTTAAAACACTACAACCATCATCCTACATACATGGAACAGGAAATGAAAATAATGAGAATAAGCAACCATGACAAACATCTTACACAAACGCAAGAAAACTTCCACATCCAGAAAGCCTTAGCAGAAAACAAAAATGTGATAAATGAACAAACACACATCAGCACAGGCTCCCTACTACACTTAATAAAGGAAATGATAACATAACATAAAGAAACTCTTCCCCACACCATCTGGAGACACACAAACACACACACACACACACACACACACACACACACACACACACACACACACACACACAGACACACACACAGAGCACAAAAGAAGATATATCGCACCAAAAAACACTCACTCACTCACACACACACACACATACAAATGCATACACGAACAGACCACAGATACTTCAATAGTACACTCATAAGTTTGGCAATGACATTCGATCTTTGGCAAACACATTTGACAGTCGGCAACAGAAACCAAAACATTGCATTACAACAAGCCTTCAGTGCATAATGCTGTGGAATGTGGAAAAAACCGCAAATTGACGTTCATAAGAAGAAGAACAACACCAAAAATGCAATAGGAGCGTAATATGTAAGAAATTGTCCACGCAACCTGTAAGTACAGTTCAAATCATTACAACCTAATAGGAAATACCAACCACCAGAACTCTTTATGACCTATAAGCACAATGACAAAAAGGTAAATAAAATAACTAACATATGTACATATTCCAGGCCACTGATGATGCCTTGCAGAAAATAAAGGCGAAACGCGTATGGCACTAAAATTGTGTTTTATTCAGTTGCTGTCAGACGGTCCACAAGTAAAAATTATCAATATACCGTAATATTACACGCAACTGTGGATGACAGGACAATAAAAGTTGAAGATGCAAACACTATTTTTCGATGTAGTCACCTTGCGGGTTCGTCGTAATCGCCTTGCGGTATAAGTTGTCTGATACTTTAGTTAAGTATCCCGCCGCCTGTTTGGTCCATAGTTTGTTATTTCAAGGCACTCTAGACTTCATTATCTGTAGAAAAATTCTTTATTCTAATAAACAACTCTTGAGAGACGAATAGGAAAAAATCAGGACTGTGAGAGGAGTGGTTCATAATGTTAAAACCGAATGAATCCAAGAGTTGCTTTGTGGCGCTGGATGTGTGAGAACGGACATTCTAATGCAAGAAGCACATTCCCTTCGTTCACATTAACCTTCTTTATATCTGTATCAGCCACTGTACTTTTTTTAGTGTTTTATAGTACCACACAGCATTAATTGTTGCCCGCTGTTTACGACAACTCGGTTAGGCTCTCAAAAGTGATTTTTCGCTGCGAAAAAATTATTTACCTGATGACGAGGGGAGGTGTCGCAGCTACATGGACTGTCTTTCCGTCTCATGGGTCAACACCCGCGAGGCAGTTATTGTAGAGTCGAGGAACTGTTCACCTTCTAGTACGAAGCGCTCGAGAAATTCCCGTGCACGTTCGATTCTGTTAATTTTGTTCTGATCTGTGAGATGTTTCGGTACAGACCTCGCATACTACCTTCGATAACTCAGGCTTTCAGTTATGATTTAATGCAGAAGAACTGTGGAGTTCGCTGGTAACAATGCATTCATCTTGTCCAAACTCAATCAACGCTCGCCGCGATTCAGTTCTTCGACCTTGTTCACCATATCACCATGATAGAGAGACTCACGTCCCATGTTTCATGAACACTGGCTCTGTCAACTTTGCACTTACACCATTATATGTACATAACAGTACAATTCGTCAAACCATCCTCCTAAACAGTTTTGATTTCGTTAAAACTCTGGAACAGTGTGTTCCCTATTGCAAGAAAAAACCCGATTATGCACCTCATCTCACAGCTGGTGTGATTTGGAAGACGCAAGTATTTCTAGATTTGCGGAAAGCATTTGACACTGCACCCCATTACAGACTTAACGAAGGTACGACCAAGTGCTGTTCTGTGCTCTAAGTTCACATATTTGTCAGTGGCTCGAAGACTTCTTAAGTAATAGGACCACGTATGTTGTCCTGGACAGCACGTGTTCGTCAGAGACAAGAGTAGTGTCAGGTGTGCCACGGGGAAGGGTGGTAGGACCGCTTTTGTTCTCTATATACATAAACGATTTGGCGGGCAGAGTAGTCGGCAATCTGTGGTTGTTTGCTGACGATGCTATGGTGCACGGTAAAATGTCGACGTGACTGTAAGAATATACTAGGCGGCTTGGACAACATTTCTAGTTGCTGTGGTGCATGGCAGCTAGCTCTAAATGTTGAGAACGGTAAGTTAATGCTGATGAGCAGGAAGAACAAACCTGTAATGTTCGCTTACAGTGTTACTAGAGTCCTACTTGACACAGTCGTTTAAATATCTGGGCGTAGCGTCACACATCGATGTGAAATGGAACGAGCATGTGAGAACTGTGATAGGGATGGCGGATGGTCGACTCCGGTTTATTGGGAGAATTTTAGGAAAGAGTGGTTCACTTGTAAAGGAGACCGTATAAAGGACGCTGGTGTGACCTGTTCTTGAGTACTGATGGAGTATTTGGGATCTGTACCGGCTTCAAGGAAGAAATAAAAACAATTGTGAGACAGGCTGCTTAGATTTGTTACCGGTAATTTCGGAACTACATGCAAGTGCTACGGAGATGATTCGGGAACTCAAATGAGAATACCTGGACAGAAAGCGACGTTCTTTTTGAGAGACACTATTGAGAAAATGTGGAGATTCGGCATTTGTAAAGCTGACTGCCCAACGACTCTACTGCTTCCAACACACTGTGAGGGTAAGGACCGCGAAGATAAGATACGACAAATCAGAGCTCTTACGGAGGCATATAGATAGTCATAGTTTTCGAGTGGAACAGGAAAGGGAATTGTTAGAGTGGTACAGGATACCCTCCGCCAAGCACCGAAGTTGGCATGCGGAGTATCTATCTAGATGTAGACGTAGATTTCACCACGAGACTACGACAAGAGATTTCAGCCCACTGTGCAACCGAGTGAGCGTTCTACTGCCAATATCTTATCCGTGAACGCAGTGCTACCAATATCGAAGGAAAAAAACAAACTTTGACCTTCTTGACACACGTTGTACATAACCATTAATACTGATCAGTAAGATAAGAGAGATTAGGGTACGTACAGAGATATAGTCAATAATTTTTCGCTCAATATAGAAATGGGATTGGAAGGAAAAATCGATAATATTGGTTCGACCTACCCACCATACTGCACAGTATAGTGGCTCGTTGAATGTATATGCAAATGTAGTACCCCTGATTCCATATTATTAGACTTCCAGGTCATTCTGCTCCTCAGATATGTCTACCTTCATAAGGGAAGTTTTACTGTAAGCAGTTAGTGTTACCTGCAAACGCTTGATGGAAATCTGACCTAGATGACATGAAAACCAACTTAGAGGTTAGCTCATGTGCCCTCATACTAGGTGCCAATTATATGGCTAACTTTCAGATGCTTGCTGGGTGTCAGAACACTTAAGGTAAATAAAGAATGATCATATTTACAGAGTAGGGAACAATATCTATTATGGAAAAACATAATATGTCATTTATCGTAGAGGGTCATTAAAATGACGTAACGAAACGAAACAATGACATACTTATTGTAAAGGGGTAGGGGATGAAATAAATTAATTAGTTAGTAGCGTTATCATCCTGTGGAAGGAAATTTATGGTTTATAATTTAAGCTTTCCTACCACTTAATCATGGCACAATTTTTTCAACGCCCTTCTATCTTTGAGTATGTAGTTTAGGATTGTTTTTGCGAATCTTATATTTTGGTATGCAATTTACATTTTACAACCTTTATTTCTTGATGCCGAGGGTACATATTCATTAATTTCGCTTTCGTCAACATTTTATACAGTCAGTAAAATTCTTCTGGGTTTGAGGCCTCCTTGTCAGTTATAAAATTCCGAAGTTTCAGAGACTGTTGCAAGACGCCTTTCTCAGGGTGAACTGCTAACTGATGAGTTCTAGTGCATTGACTTCATCTCTTCCTTTATAAAGACAGTTTTACAGTAACACTTAGTGCAAATGCAAACGCGGGTTGAAGTAGATGGAGAGGCTTAGAAGATGTCGAAAGTACTTTAGCGATTACTTTAAGTGCCCCCACGGTGCGTGCCAATATCAGTTACATTTCCCTTGTATCAGCTGGTTTTAATGAGTAATGCTTGCCAGATGACTAAAGGTAAAACAACAATCAAAAGTAAGGAGTTGGGAACCCTAATCGTGAAAGAAAAACAACTAATGGGGAATCATGTGTAACATACGGAAATAAACATCTCGACTTTTAATTTATACTTTCGATCAAATAAGAAAATTCAACACCTTCGCAAGAATCTGGGATCGGCGTTGCTAAGGAGGTAACAACAGTTTCTTGATAATTCTACATGGGTCCCTCTAAGCATTCGCTGTTATACACGTACAATACAAATGTTCTTGGGGCATATGAGTTGTTGAAAGCGAGATTCACTTGCACATGCTTCTGTGCAGGTAGTTTTGTCACCTTTTCTGACAAAATGTCATGAAAGTGTTAGTAGGATGCCTGCCGCCCTCCATCTCCATCCTCTGGCGAAGACCATCAGTTCAAGAAATAAAGCAAAGATACAGCACATCACTTGTCCCGAGCCTCAGGCAGAATGCAACTTCTTGTGTTTGTAGCACTTTTAAAGTTTTCGGTCTTCCCTCTTTTGTAAGTTCTGTGACACCAGTATTTGTCAGATTGGTGCCATCGGCCACAAATAACGTTATTACACCAGTGATGGAAGCAGTTACTCGCAGTTCAAGCTTTTTACTTCCAGTCTATTTTGCAATTCTCTGACTCTCCTTCCATAAACTTCGTTCAATTTCGCGCTCTAGATTGTATTGTCTTGTATGTTAACCGGAGACCTAGAAACGACGGAGGGGCTCCGTCCCCGCCGCAGCCGCAGTGGTCCACAACCCCACGACGACTACCGCAGTCCACTTCACCCCTCCGCAACCGCACACCGAACCATTTCAGAGTTATTGTGCGGTGCGGCCCCCGGTGGATCCCCCCAGGGAACGTCTCACACCAGACGAGTATAACCCCTGTGTTTGGGTGGTAGAGTAATGGTGGTGTACGCGTACGTGGAAACGTGTGCCGGCCGCCGTGGCCGAGCGGTTCTAGGCCGTTCAGTCCGGAACCGCGCGTCTGCTACGGTCGAATCCTGCCTCGGGCATGGATGTGTGTGATGTACTTAGGTTAGTTAGGTTTAAGTAGTTCTAAGTTCTAGCGGACTGATGACCTCAGATGTTAAGTCCCATAGTGCTCGGAGCCATTTGAACCATTGAGAACTTGTTTGAGCAGCAACCGCCGACATAGTGTAGCTGAGGTGGAATAAGAGGAACCAGCCCGCATTAGCCGAGGCAGATGGAAAACCGCCTAAAAACTATCCACAGACTGGCCGGTTCACCGGACCTCGACACATATCCGCCGGGCGGATACGTGCCCGGGACCAGGCGCTCCTTCCCAGTCCGGAAAGCCGTGCGTTAGTCCGCACGGCTAACCGGGCGGGCCACACTCTAGATAGTTTCGATTGGTTCTCAGACATGTATCACCTCTTGAAAGAAACATGCTCTATGTGCAGCATCATTTGAGGCAATATAACACAGCAGGGATTATATTAAGTACCCGTTGATATATATATATCTATATATATATATATATATATATATATATATATATATCAATCCGCGTCAGCAGCTTAAGGTATTAACATATAATTCTAATTTCTTTCTAGACGGCATGAGAATGATTAACATTCTTGTTCAATAAAATAGATAAATAGATATGAGTAACTTTAATGGACAGCCACAGCCTATAATACTTTATCACACGCGAGTGCAATGAACTCTGCCACTAACATATGTCGACGTTAAAGAAAGTGCTTACAGTTATAGAAGAACAAGGCTATTTGCATAAGTACAACAGATCATGGCAAACACTTTTGCCATAGTTAACAGCAAATTTATAAATTGGGCATAGGTTTGGTCTCTCTTTTACCAATTACTTTTCTATCTGACATGCGAATAAAAAAAATCACTAGCAAACCATTTCTCACTGTCCTCTGAATAAAAGAAGTTACTGTTTTCATAGATAGTGGTCTTTCAGTTAATTATGATCTATCATGAGTACAATGGATAAACAGTGGATCCTGTTACACTATTCATATGCACTTTCATTACACAAGAGAAACAAGCATGAGTGAATAACTCTCCACAATTACAATTCTCAACTTTTACTGTGGTGAGACAGAAAAATTGACATATTTATAAGATACTGACTCACCTTTTGCAATTTACAACAGGCAGCACTATGATTATTAACTAATCAAAACTTTATAAGCCTCAGTTTTAAGAACTCTTAATTTTTAAAAGTGACAGCAAATTGTGTACTAGTAAGAAAATTTCAAGGGAAACTTTAGTAATACTTACTTTTGGAACTAACCTCAAGATGGTTTATTGCCTGTCTTTATTACCACCGTCTTCTACTTTAAAGTGAATGATTAAATAGATAACTTTGAAAGTCCACAAAACTTTAAACTGGACTGTTTCAATCACTGGGAGGCTTTCACAAAGCTACATTTACTACCTCTCACAATTTTAACTGATCCACAGTAAATCTGAATACTCCCTGCTTACCAAATATCAAACAACATTACTTAACTGTTTGGCTTTGAGGCTTTCATTTTTCCACACTCGGTAATCTTAGTTCAAACGGAGAGGAACCTGAGAGGTGTTCAAAATGGCTCTGAGCACTATGGGACCTAACATCTGAGGTCATCAGTCCCCTAAAACTTATAACTACTTAAACCTAACTAACATAAGGACATCACACATATCCATGCCCGAGGCAGGATTCGAACCTGCGGTTCCGGACTGCAGCGCCTAGAACCGATCGGCCACCACGGCCGGTGCGAGAGGTGTGGTGATATGGAAAAAATCAAGGTGGGTGCATAAATTCAGTTATATTTGAGCACACTAAAACATCCAATGAGCTTATCTTTCACTTTACATATCTACGATTTCACCATTCCGTTGCAGTAATGGCGCAATGTGGTGGCGAGTACGTGCTGACAGGTGGATCAGCAGTTGATAATGATAAAGCTCTGTCATTTCTTGGTGGCGATGTTAGATACCATTTCCAAAACAGAGCTAGCTTACAAATACATTCTTCCGAGGCTTTGGAACATTCGAAAACGGCACAAAAAGGCTCTCCCGGCAACAGCACAATCCACTGTTGTTACATGAACTGTTGGCGGTTCAGTAGCTCGTCTCCGACTAACTCTTGGTTCGCCCTTTTCTATCCATGCCAACCACATTTTGCGCGCGCTGCACGATTCCGTTCCCGACGGGATCAACAACACCTTTTATACATATAAAGAACTAAGAACCCTAAGTGAGGATCAGCAATTACATACAGCAACCAAACATATTAAATAAAACGGAACTCTTGTGTTATTGATATAATCAAACAATATTTACAACAGTTGAGCTACAGAATGTTTAATAAAACATAAAAAGGCAAAGTAAATTAATGAAACCTTAGAGCACTGGTGTTACAAGCTGCTTCAAACTCATCTACGTAATGAAGAAGAAGAACAACTGTGTTTATTAGCTCACATGTTCACTTCCAAGATCTACTTAACAGTTTTCTGAAACAAGGTGCAAGGCAGCATTAGTAGTCCTTTTAATTAGTGCTTCTTTTACTTGTACTAACACGCAGAAATATTACGCTAGGGGGAACTGAATGAACTCAACAGTGTGTATGTCTTTGGTGCTATCTTCCCCACGTTTCCAACTGACAACGGTTCCTGACGTATTTCTGAAAGTCGCCTGATGTAACCTCACCCATGAAAACGTGCCGTACTCTCCATCAATACACCGTTTCTGCTATCACTGCGCCAGAATTCCTTTTTGAATCTGGCGATATTCGTTTTGCGTGTTTACATATCGTTCTTTGGGAAGGGCTGATTAAACAGTATTTACGTCGAGGAGCCTGTTTGGATGCTCGACATGGCGAAGTACTGACAACAACCGGCGCCCAGCCTCGTGGGGCGCCAGCCGTGGAGTGCCTCGCTCTGGTTCGCTAATTGGCCGCTGTGAAGAGGCGGCGCTGGCGCCGCTAATTAGCTTCAGACGTCAACACGTCAGAGCGCACCGCCACGCCTCCAAATTCGCTTAAGCCGCTTCTCGCCCGCCGCGCCGCCGGCACTTTTCGCTTCATCTCGCGACTCGTAATTTTTCTCCGTTTTATGCGACGCTGTCGTGAGTTCTACGGGCCCGGATCGTTATATAACGGGTCGCCTGCTGAAAGTCCTGAGGAACAGAGTCGCGTGTTCTGGCGTGAGGGAGAGGGAGGAAGCTGAGCCCAAAGCGACTGACTGGCTGCTGCTCACGTCAGAGGCCGTTCACCTCTCACCGTGGCTCCAGTCCTGATTAGTCTGGCGTACGGGGTAATTAAGACTAAATTCATTTTCAACAGAAACATTGCAGTCGTAGTACACCATAAAAGGGCGCAAGGAATTAGGACTGCGCGAGAACTCTCGCGGCTGACGTTAAAGGCACTGAAACGGAATAAGACATTCATATGTCGCGCGGAAGACTCCCGTTTCTGTACCTGGCACGATTGGCTTTTTCTATCGAAAGATCGACAAGGAGATTGGGCTATAGAGGAAAGAGGACAAGGAATGGGAAGTTGATGGTTGGAATTTGAAAGGAATGCATGTGAGGAATCGATAATGTGATTTGATTGGTTTTGTATCATAATTCGGTTTCTCGAGAGATTATGTTGTTCAAAGAAGAAAATTGGAGCTAAATTTAACTTTTGAACATTGAGATTTGTCATCACCTTTACGATCGTTAAATACTAATCTCTCGCCCTGCAGAAAGCCCGAAGCGACTGGAAAGAAGCGCTGCTGGCTGAAGTATATCAAAGAGTAAAGGAACAGTCCCGCAAAATTACAGACCAATATATCTAACTTCTGTTTGCTGCAGAGTCATTGAACATATTCTCAGTTCAAATATAATAAACTTTATTGAGATTGAGAAGCTCATGTCCACATATCAGCATGGTTTTAGAAAGCATCGTTTGTGTGAAACTTATTTTGCATTTTCTCACGTGTTATACCGCCAACTATGGATGAAGGACAACAGGTAGATTCCTTATTCGTAGATTTCTGGAATACATTTGACACGGTGACCCATTGCAGGCTGTTAACGAATATACGAGCACATGGAATGAGTTCACAGATGTGTGAGTGTCTCGAAGGCTTCTTAAGTAATAGAACCATGAACGTTGTCCTCGACGGCAAGTGTTTATCAGAGAAAAGGATATCGTCATGTGTGATGCAGGGAAGTGTGATAGGATTGCTGTTGTTCTCTGTATACGTAAATGATTTCGTGGAGAGGGTGGCCGGCAGTCTGCGGTTGTTTGCTGATGATGCTGTGGTGTATGAAAAGGTATCGAAGTGACTACAGGGATATTCAGGGAGACTTGGACAAAATTTCTAGTTAGTGTGGTGAATGGCCGCTAGCTCTAAATGTTAAAAAATGTAAATTCATGCTGTGAGTACGAACCTGTAATGTTCAGAGGAATATTACTAGTGTCGAGCTCGATACAGATCAAGTCGTTTACATATCTGGGTGTAAATGTCGTAAAGCGATATGAAACGGAACGAGCATGTGAGAACTGTGATAGCGAAGGCGAATGGTCCATTACGGTTCATTGGGAGAATTTTAGAAAAGAGAAGTTCATCTGTAAAGGACGCCGCAAACAGGATTTTGGTGCGACCTATTCTTGAGTACTGCTCGAATGTTTGGCGTCCGTTCCAGATCAGATCGAAGAAAGACATCGAAGCAATTCTGAGACGAGCTGATATACTTGTTACTGGTAGGTGGTAACAACACGTCACCCGCCAGATTAGCTGAGGGCGCTAATGCGCTGCTTCCTCGACCAGGATAGGCGCGCCGGTAACGGATCGAATCCGCCCGGAGGATTAACGGCAGGGGCCGGTGTGCTGGCCAGCCTGTATGTGGTTTTTAGCCGGTTTTTCTCATCCCACTAGGTGAATACTTGGCTGGTCCCCACTTCCCGCCTCAGTTACATGACTCACAGAGATTTGGAAACGTTTGCACTATTTCATTTCTTACACTAGATGCAGACTGCTGAGATACACCAATTCTGGCTCAGGGGGTACGGGGTGGCTACAGGAAGGGCATCTGGTCACCCTCTGACTCTGACATAGCCATATACATGGTAACAAGGCCTATCCTGAATTACAGTGGGGCAAAGGCCCCAAGAAATAGATAGTGGTTCTAACAACACATAAGTGTTACGGAGATGCTTCGGGAACTTAAATCAGAATCCCTGTAGGGAAGGTGACGTTCTTTTCGAGAAATACTATTGAGAGGAGCGGCATGTGAAGCAGACTTCCAAACGACTCTACTGCTGCTAACATACATTGCGCCACAAGGACCCACGAAGATATGGCACGAGAAATTAGGTCTCATACGGAGGCACATATACATTCCTTCGCTCTGTTTGCGATTGGAACAGGAAAGGAAATGACAAGTAGAGGTACAGGGTACCATCCACCCTGCACTATACATACGGTGGCTAGCGGAGTACCTGTGTAGATGTAGAATAAAAATAAGTAAATGAAAATCATTTTATAAAAGACATCATATTACGCCAGTGCCTGTCAACACGTTCTTTATTTCACATTTGAAATTTCGGCCTTAGGCCATTATCAAGTGAAGGAGTTATGGTTATTAGGTCATGTCAACCTAAAATGAGCCGTAACACCTAATAGCCATAACACGTTCACTTGATAATGGCCTAAGGCCGAAATTGCAATCGTGAAATAAAGAAAGTGTTTACAGTCGCTGGCGTAAATATGATGTCTTTTATAAAGTTCTACATGACTGAATCCCAGGTATAAAAAGAAAATCATTTTATTAGTGAAAGCAGCTTTTTGTGGTATTTGCTGTTAAACAACCTAAGGCTGGTAGCAAGCAGACACTTCATAGAGAGACATGACTGTCGTGTAAGAGATAATACTTGAAGAACGCGGATGTCCTTGGCGTACGGTTGCGCTGCCACAATTCCCTCAGTCACAACCAACCAGCACGAAGCCATATCCGACAGCTCCGCACACCACTGCGCCAGAAGCAACCCAACTGTGACTCTCCAAAGCACTGGAAGAACGAGATGTCTCAGGTGGTCCCTGCCATACTCGCCGATGACGGTCGTCCGGGTTACCGCAGAACTGTGATTCATCGCTGAACACAACGAGGCGCCACTCGTCAGCAGTCCATCTTTCCTGGTCAAGCCATCTTCCAAAAGCAGCCGTTTATGTTGTGGTGTTGACGTCGGTCTACGCACGGGACATAGATTTGCTTTCCTACTGCTGCTAGTGTCCGACCAATGGTGTTTGTCCTCGATGGCAGGCGCAGTTGTGAAGCAGTCACGATGTTCTTGGTGTTCAGTACCGCCAGCCTCCAATTCGGTGGTCAGACATGGTCGACTTGAACACTGACGAAGAGTTCATCTTCCCCCACGTTACCATAGAGTCCAGTATCGGACCACTAACATATTCGAATTAAAAACATGTATATTGAAGTGTTAGACGAGCCAGTTAGATGGAGACCAACAGTGATGCCCCTTTCAAACTCGCTCAGGTGCTGATAACGATGTATGCGGCATCTTCGTGTACTTCACGGTGGTCGCTCAACATCAGGCTCTATTTACGTCCCTTGTATACCCTACGAGGCCTGGTAACAACACTGAAGACGAACAACACTAATACACTCTAGTGGCAGACCTACCTGTCAAGCGAAAAAGCTGGTGTTATATCTCTTCTGTTACGTACGGGGCCGATAGCTTCGCCGTGGTGCTCTACGGCCACGAAGCTCCTCCGGCAACCTTGTGTGCCCTAACAACTTGTTGTTGTTGTTATGGTCTTCAGTCCTGAGACTGGTTTGATGAACCTCTCGATGCTACTCTATCCTGTGCAAGTTTCTTCATCTCTTAGTACTTACTGCAGCCTACATCCTTCTGAATCTGCTTAGTGTATTCACCTCTTGGTCTCCCTCTACGATTTTTACCATCCACGCTGCACTGCAATGCTAAATTTGTGATCCCTTGATGCCTCAGAACATGTCCTATGAACCGGTCCCTTCTTCTTGTCAAGTTGTGCCACAAACTCCTCTTCTCCCCAATTCTATTCAATACCTCCTCATTAGTTATGTGATCTACCCATCTAATCTTCAGCATTCTTCTGTAGTACCACATTTCGATGCTTCTATTCTCTTCTTGTCCAAACTATTTATCGTCCATGTTTCACTTCCATACATGGCTACACTCCAGACAAATACTTTCAGAAACGACTTCCTGCCACTTAAATCTATACTCGATGTTAACAAATTTCTCTTCTTCAGAAACGCTTTCCTTGCCGTTATCAGTCTACATTTTATATCTTCTCTACTTCGACCATCATCAGTTATTTTGCTTCCCAAATAGCAAAACTCCTTTACTACTTTAAGTGTCTCATTTCCTAATCTTATACTCTCAGCATCAACCGACTTAATTCGAATATATTCCATTATCCTCGTTTTGCTTTTCTTGATGTTCATCTTATATCCTGCCTTCAAGAATCTTTCCATTCCGTTCAACTGCTCTTCCAAGTCCTTTGCTGTCTCTGACAGAATTACAATGTCATCGGCGAACCTCAAAGTTTTTATTTCTTCTCCATGGATTTTAATAACTACTCCGATTTTTTTTTGTTTCCTTTACTGCTTGCTCTATATACAGATTGAATAACATCGGGGAGAGGCTACAACCCTGTCTCACTCCCTTCCCAACACCTGCTTCCCTTTCATGCCCCTTGACTCTTATAATTGCCATCTGGTTTCTGTACAAATTGTAAATAGTCTTTCGCTCCTTGTATTTTAACCCTGCCACCAACATAATTTGAAAGAGAGTATTCCAGTCCACATTGTCGAAAGCTTTCTCTAAGTCTACAAATGCTTGAAACGTTGATTTGCCTTTCATTAATTTTTCTTCTAAGGTAAGTCGTAAGGTCAGTATTGCCTTACGTGTTCCATCATTTCTAATGAATCAAAATAGATCTTTCCCGATGTCGGCTCCTACCAGTTTTTCCATTCGCGCTAGTATTTTGCATGTGTGACTTATTAAACTGATAGTTCGGTAATTTTCACATCTGTCAACACCTGCTTTCTTTGGGACTGGAATTATTATATTCTTCTTGAATTCTGAGCGTATTTCGCCTGTCTCATACATCTTGCTCACCAGATGGTAGAGTTTCGTCATGGCTGGCTCTCCCAACGGCCGTCAGTAGTTGTAATGGAATGTTGTCTACTCCTGGGGCCTTGTTTTCACTGAGGTCTTTTAGTGCCCTGTCAAACTTTTCACGCAGTATCCTATCGCCCATTTCATCTTCATCTACATCCTCTTCCATTTCCACAATATTGTCCTCGCGTACATCGTCCTTGTATAGACCCTCTATAGACTCCTTCCACCTTTCTGCTTTCCCTTCTTTGCTTAGAACTTGGTTTCCATCTGAGCTCTTGATATTCATACAACTGACTGTCTTTTCTCTAAAGGTCTTTATAATTTTCCTACCCCTAGTGATATAAGCCTCTAATCCTTACATTTGTCCTCTAGCCATTCCTGCTTAGCAATTTTGCCCTTCGTGTCGATCTTATTTTTAAGATGTTTGTATTCGTTTTTGCCTGCTGCATTTACTGCATTTTTGTATTTTCTCCTTTCATCAATTAAATTGAATATTTCCTCTCTTACCCAAGGATTTCTACTAGCCCTCGTCTTTTTACCTACTTGATCCTCTGCTACCTTATCCAATTCATCCCTCAGTGCTACCCATTCTTCTTCTACTGTATTTCTTTCCCCCATTCCTGTCAAGTTTTCACTTGTGCTCTCCCTGAAACTCTGTACAACCTCTGGTTTAGTCAGTTTATCAAGGTCCCATCTCCTTATATTCCCACCTTTTTGCAGTTTCTTCAGTTTTAATCTACAGTTCATAACCAATAGATTGTGGTCACAGTACACATCTGCCCCTGGAAATGTCTTACATTTTAAAACCTGGTTTCTAAATGTCTGTCTTACCATTATAAAATCTATCTGATACCTTCTAGTATCTCCAGGATTCTTCCATGTATACAACCTTCTTTCATGATTCTTGAACCAAGTGTTAACTACACTCCTGGAAATTGAAATAAGAACACCGTGAATTCATTGTCCCAGGAAGGAGAAACTTTATTGACACATTCCTGGGGTCAGATACATCACATGATCACACTGACAGAACCACAGGCACATAGACACAGGCAACAGAGCATGCACAATGTCGGCACTAGTACAGTGTATATCCACCTTTCGCAGCAATGCAGGCTGCTATTCTCCCATGGAGACGATCGTACAGATGCTGGATGTAGTCCTGTGGAACGGCTTGCCATGCCATTTCCACCTGGCGCCTCAGTTGGACCAGCGTTCGTGCTAGACGTGCAGACCGCGTGAGACGACGCTTCATCCAGTCCCAAACATGCTCAATGAGGGACAGATCCGGAGATCTTGCTGGCCAGGGTAGTTGACTTACACCTTCTAGAGAACGTTGGGTGGCACGGGATACATGCGGACGTGCATTGTCCTGTTGGAACAGCAAGTTCCCTTGCCCGTCTAGGAATGATAGAACGATGGGTTCGATGACGGTTTGGATGTACCGTGCACTATTCAGTGTCCCCTCGACGATCACCGGAGGTGTACGGCCAGTGTAGGAGATCGCTCCCCACACCATGATGCCGGATGTTGGCCCTGTGTGCCTCGGTCGTATGCAGTCCTGATTGTGGCGCTCACCTGTACGGCGCCAAACACGCATACGACCATCATTGGCACCAAGGCAGAAGCGACTCTCATAGCTGAAGACGACACATCTCCATTCGTCCCTCCATTCACGCCTGTCGCGACACCACTGGAGGCGGTCTGCACGATGTTGGGGCGTGAGCGGAAGACGGCCTAACGGTGTGCGGGACCGTAGCCCAGCTTCATGGAGACGGTTGCGAATGGTCCTCGCCGATACCCCAGGAACAACAGTGTCCCTAATTTGCTGGAAAGTGGCGGTACGGTCCCCTACGGCACTGCGTAGGATCCTACGGCCTTGGCGTGCATCCGTGCGTCGCTGCGGTCCGGTCCCAGGTCGACGGACACGTGCACCTTCCGCCGACCACTGGCGACAACATCGATGTACTGAGGAGACCTCACGCCCCACGTGTTGAGCAATTCGGCGGTACGTCCACCCGGCCTCCCGCATGCCCACTATACGCCCTCGCTCAAAGTCCGTCAACTGCACATACGGTTCACGTCCACGCTGTCCCGGCATGCTACCAGTGTTAAAGACTGCGATGGAGCTCCGTATGCCACGGCAAACTGGCTGACACTGACGGCGGCGGTGTACAAATGCTGCGCAGCTAGCGCCATTCGACGGCCAACACCGCGGTTCCTGGTGTGTCCGCTGTGCCGTGCGTGTGATCATTGCTTGTACAGCCCTCTCGCAGTGTCCGGAGCAAGTATGGTGGGTCTGACACACCGGTGTCAATGTGTTCTTTTTTCCATTTCCAGGAGTGTATGATTAAGTTACGCTCTGTGCAAAATTCTACCAGACGACTTCCTCTTTCATTTCTTACCCCCAGTCCGTATTCACCTACTTTGTTTCCTTCCCTCCCCCGTTTTGTACTCTCGAATTCCAGTCACCCATGAGTATTAAATTTTCGTCTCCCTTCACTACCTGAATAATTTCTTTTATGTCATCATACATCTAACAACTTATCATACTCTATTCCTCTTTCCGTTTCTCCCTGTAATTAACCTCAAACGCGCAACAAAGCGCGAACTTTTAAAGAATGCTTACGTCTCTTGGTCACTCTAGTCTCCAGACTTTCGGCCCAGTGACCTCTTTCTGTCGGAACGTCTGAAGACTGCTGTGTACCAGGCTAGTCCAAGGACGCTAGCCAGGTTCAAGACACAGACTGAAGAGGAAAACGCCCACACTGCGCCGCGGGATGCAAAATGTGCAGCAACGATTTACTGAACGCTTGCGACAAAATGGTTGGCATTTGACTTTTCCAGTGTTTAAAAGTACGGTGGTTGGAACTTTAATAGTGTGGGGGGGGGGGGGGGGGGGCAACAGAAAGGGCATCCGGCCACCCTCTGACACTAACATCTCCCCACATCCATAGTAGGAAGGCCGACCGCGCGTTGCAGTGGGACACGGGCCCTATGAAAATGATGATGATGTAAGTAATTACAAATTGTAGAATTAATGTGAGATTTGACTTTGCATTTGATAAAAATGTATCAGGGTCAAGTTATATCTAAGTGGTTGCTACTCTCAAGATGGTTCCAAGGTGTTCATCAGAGATTTTGATTCTGTTTGTGCCAGGCCTTTGTGGCCGAGCGGTTCTAGGCGCATCAGCCTGGAACAGCGTGCCTTCTACGGTCGCACGTTCGAATCCTGCCTCGGGCATGGATGTGTGTGATGTCCAAGGTTAGTTAGGCTTAAATAGTTCTAAGTCTGGGAGACTGATGACGTCATATGTTAAGTCCCATAGTGCTTAGAGCTATTTTTTTTGTTCTGTTTTTACTCTTCAAAACAACTGTTCACAAGCGTACTTGCTTCCAGATACAGATGACTTGTATAATGCAAGAGGTAAAGCACTTGCCCGCGAAAGGCAAAGGTCCCGAGTTCGAGTCTCGGTCGGGCACACAGTTTTAATCAGCCAGGAAGTTTCATATCAGCGCACACTCCACTGCAGAGTGAAAATCGCATTCTACAACAATATTGATTATTTTTTGGAAAGCCTGAAATCTATTTTTAAATTCTTGCATCAAGTTGAAAAATATAGCAGCGTAGACACATAAATGCATTCTTTTTCCTACCGATCGTGTGATAGGTGCTCACTTCTTGTAGCGCACTGATGCCTGCTTTGGGCCGCATGCGGCCTGCAGGTAGCAGATTGGACACCCCTGCTCTACAGGATTTAGACTGGGGAGTACGCAGAACATTCCAAATGTCCGTTAGCTCACTTTCCAATGCGTCCGACACATCAGTGATCCTGTGTGGGTGGGGATTGTGTCTATAAAGAGAAAGTCGGGACATGTCGCACCCCTAAACAAACGGACATGGTTCAGAGTAACCTCCCTGCAATACCACTATGCTGTAACAGTACCAGTGCGAAGATATGCAGCAGTGTTCGGCTATTACGTGTAGTGGCAGAACGCTTAGGCCAAACCGAAGATGTTGATGAACGTTCTTTGGTGTGTAACGTCCCTTTCCTGTCCATGCTAACTGCTGGCCAGAATCATTTGCACGAGTGAAGCAGGATTCTTCGGAGAACATCACCCCGGACATCTGTTGCAGACCTCAACCTACAACCTCCCTACACCGACGAACTCTTTCTTGACGATGGAGTGGTTGAAGTGAGATGCATTCAACAGGGGTTTGAGCACACAGGCCAGCCTTATCTGAAGGCCACAAAATGGTTCTGATGATATGCGTGTACCGATAACGATTTCTACAGCTGCAATGATCTGCCTATGGGTGAGATGTCTGTTCCTCTTCCACACATATTGATTCCCGTCCGTCTTCGACCACCGGCGAGCTTTCGCAAAGCATTTATACCTTCAGTGGCCTTTTTTTACTCACGAGATGGCACTTTTGGACAGAGTCATTATTGTAGCCACAACAGTGACAATTTGTCAGGCTTCGGACAGTCCAGTTGTTCGCCTACGGCCGTAAGCGCTCAATGATGTCTCGCAGACAAGTTTCAGTATCACACGGAATGTTGCAATTATCGATTCCACAACAACGTTCGTCAAACGCCGTATGGCATGAACCGTAGAATGCATACAGACCGTGCGTGCTCATCTCGCCTACAAATTTCCTTTTACATTCATTTGTCGAGTGTTCCGTAGCAATTGTTAGCTGTTCCGTAGCAACTGGCAGTTGCTCCTTAGCATGTATCAGTAGTTCCTTAACAATTGCCAAGCAGTGAAGATATAACCATCTGGAAAAGAGCACACCTGCCGTAACAGATATGCTTCAAATAAAGAAAAAAATATAAAATTGCAGTTATTGGCACTTTATATAATTAAGATAAATTTAGCTCTTATTTTTGGGCTGCCATGTATTTTTTAGTGGAAACAAAGTGGCGCTGGTTAATTTTGTTCCGTGAGCAAACAATAGCAGTTAATTAACACTCGTTATTGTAGTCAGAACACGAGAGCTTATTTTGTGTTTGGTTTAGGTACATCATTTAAGCATATAAAAATAGTTTTGAAATACACAAACACCGAAAGACGAAGACTTTTATGATTCATCCTATAATAGTTTGCGTACACAAAGCACGGCGTCTCTGTTCTATGTTGTTTATCGTATTCAACCGGAAACGACAAACGAAGAAATGTTATTTAAATTACTGCAAGTAGCCGTTCATATATTGTTGAAGAGGGCAGTGGGTACAGGAATCATACTCGTAGATATGTACCAGATCAGAATGGAAGTTTATAGCTACAAACTGGATGAACAGGCATTCGCAGATGCCGATGTATTTGTTTAAAAATTCATTCCAATGTCAGCATGGGCAGCACAGAGTTTACCATATGACTACGGCCTCAGGTGTTCACAAGAACACCAGGTTCAGCGAATACTACTTTACGCTGACCTGGGGGCTGAGCCGTGGTAAAAATTGCTGTTTTGAAGAGCGCGCTGCAGCGCGTAGTGTGAAGCAGTCGCCCTCCGTTTTTGGCGATGGCGCCACTGTGGCAATCACAGCCTTGGTGTCTCCCGGTGGTGTGAAAGGGGAAAGATAGCCTGTTCACGTGAATTTAAGGGGCGTTGTGAGCTCGCCACTGGGGACAGCTCAATTCCCGTCGCTCGGCTATCTTCCTCTCCCTTGATCTTGAACGCGCCTATGACCGTGTGTAGCATTCCGGTCTCCTCTTTAAGCTCCAAAACTTCGCCCTTCGTCTCAACTACGTCCGTCTGATCGGGCCCTTTGTTTCCCAACGTCCTTCCTACGTCACCATCCATAACACAACACGGATCCCTACACCTTCTTCCCCTCAGCCGGTGTGCCCCAAGGTTCCGTCCTCTCCCCTCTTCTGTACCTCTTGTATACGGTGAACATGCCGCCGCCGTCACCCCCCCCCCCCCCCCCCCCGTCCACCTTCTCCAGTACGCCGATGATACCGCCTCCCCTGCCCTCACCCCCACCCTGCAGAGCTCCCAACACCTTCTCCAACCCCATCTTGACCGGTTCAGCGCTTGGTACAACCAGTGGTTGCTAAAGGTCAATCCTTCCAAGAGCCAGGCGATCATTGTAGGCAAAACCACCTCTTCCTTCCGTCTCCTTGACTTCTATGTCACCATCTGTGGCTTTCCTATCGCCCTCACCCCCACCATTAAGTACCTTGGCGTCACGCTTGACTGTCGCCTCTCCTGGGCCCCCCAACTCCGGACAATCCAATCCATAGCACACTCCCGATTTCGTCTCCTCAAGCTCCTTTCTGGCTGCACATGGGGTCTGGACCCCTCCACCATCCTCCACACATATAAATCCCTCATCCGGGCTATCCTCTGCTACGCCCACCCACCTGGATCTCCACCCCTCCTAACTGTTACATATCCCTTCAAATCCTCGAACGCCATGCTCTCCGCCTCACCTATCGCATCTGTCTCCCCTCCCCCACGCGGATCCTGTATGACCTTATTCTGTTCCCACACCTCCTCCTTTTCCTCGAATGGATACGGATCCTCTACACCTCCTGTAAACTACATCTCCCTCTCCAGATTGTCTCTCCCATCCTCTCCCACCCCATCCGCTGCCACACCTGTATTCCCACGTCCTGCCCACTCTCCATCTCTCCACTCTCCTTACCCTCTCCGTAGGTGGCTTCCACCAACTCCCCCTGCCTGATGATGCCCTCATCCCTTCCATCCACCCCTCCTATCAACTTTGTTCCTCCTCTTCCACTTCCTGTGTTTTTCCTCCGGGCACCCTCTCTCCCTTCCCTCCCTCCTCCCTTCCTCCCCCTCCTCCCCCTGGGCTTCCCCTACGCCCATACCTTCTTTCCTCCCCATCTCCTCTGCCCTGGCGTCTCTACTCTCTCCTCTCCCTCCTCCCCCACCTTTTTCCCCTTTTGACAGGTGCCCGGACTCATACACGTTTCAGTGGACATTAGTGAGCCGGAGATAATCGCCATCGGTTTTGTATGTGTGGCGTCGTGTTTGTGCATCAGTGTTTTCGCCGTCCACGCTCCTTCGTTCACGTGTGTCGTCTAACTCAACAGTGTTTCTGTACAGTTTTCTTCTTTTCCTTCGCGTGTGAACGGCTTCATGTTTTTTTTAATTACTGTGTCTACTGTTTTTTAAACACCATTATGTTACTTTTGTGTCTTCATTGGTTTTTCTCTTATTGTACTGCCTGTGGCTGAAGAGCGAAGTAAAGTTACCGCTGCCAGCCCACCTCGTATGAGGTGTAAAATAACAATAAAGGAAAAAAATAAATCGCCAGTGGGTCTGTCTAGGTCAGTCCCTCGTTCCCGGCTTGCTAGGCTGTCTCTCATTCGCATTTGTTGGGCAGTTAGTGTCTGTCTGTCGTTCGGAGTGCTAGTATGTCTGTTGTTCGGATCAACGTTTAAAGCCGGTAAGATGAGTCTTTCCACTGCGCCAGTAAGAGAACTCAGCGAGTGGTTGTCCGGTCGGGGCTTAGTTCCTGCAGCTGAGTCTGCTCGTTAGGCCGACAGTCTGCTCGAGTTTGCTCAGGCAATGTTCATTGGCTGTTGTATCGATCGGTTGGTCGGTCGCGCACTGACACACAAGGTGACTTGTCCGTCTTGAGCGTCGGCGCATGTGAGGTCGCCACGTGAGTCCAGTGGGCCGCGCCTTATAGCGAGGGGTAGTGGCTTCGCGGCCGACACGAGAGCAGCAGGAGTCAACTCACGACATCGGTCTGGCCGCTGCGAGCTGCGACGCCGCGAGACGGGAGATCGGCGCGCCTTCCTGCTTCCGTTGAAGCAGCTGGATGCGGACGGTTCGGGAGAGCGATGTGGGGGTGCTGCGCTAGGTCTTCTCGAGAAATCGCAGTTTATTAGAAGTTATGTGATTGGTGATATCTTGTTTGATTTACTCTTGTTAAATTCTACTCGTTTTCTTGGTGAGGTCACCAGCCGTTTTACTTTGGGGTCGTCCAACCATTCTTATCCCTCTGCCCTCCCGTGGGAAGGTTGTTGATTATAAATTGGGTGGTCCGTTTTTCCCTTGCGGAGTAGGGGCGGGTTAGAGCAACCTGCGGTTCAGGTTGTTCGGTAATCTCCCTATAAGTCTACCGTACATTAGTAGTTGATTCTGTCCTGTTTGTCGGATTTGGTGTGTTAACGAATTAATTTCTTGTAGTGTAACGGCCTGATACCTGACATATGTTTTGATCTTTGAAAACTTTGATGTTATTGCCTATGGTCTTGAGAGGCGGTATCTGTGTTGTAGAGCATCTTAACTATTGTTTGGCCAACCTTGTAGAATTTTATATAAGATTGCATTTTATGGGCTTTTATTTAAATGATCATTTTAGTACATAAAGTTGCCACCCTTTCACCGTAAGATTTTTCTTAGAAGTTAAAATCAAGTTGCACCTTGGGTGGCAATGTTAATATTTTGATTGTTAGTGTTTTGTCCCATTTCGATCCTTCCCTCGGGAGGGTGCATTGTTTCTGTGCTTGTGTAAATTGTTAAAACTCTTAGTTTAAAGTTATCTGGTGTGTTGCATATTTGCACCAGTGTAGACTTTCAGAGACAGTTGTGAGCGGCCGGCCGCGGTGGTCTCGCGGTTCTAGGCGCGCAATCCGGAACCGTGCGACTGCAACGGGTCGCAGGTTCGAATCCTGCCTCGGACATGGATGTGTGTGATGTCCTTAGGTTAGTTAGGTTTAAGTAGTTCTAAGTTCTAGGGGACTGATGACCACAGCAGTTGAGTCCCATACTGCTCAGAGCCATTTGAACCATTGGTTGTGAGCGGTCATAACTACGGCCATGTCAAAAGGGAGCGGCGAGGTTCTCTGCCTGGAAGCTCATACAGTCAAAAGTTGTTTCTTTCTGCCTCTGAATAAATTGTAACTTTGATATTTAGAGTGTGTTTTCTGATTATAATTTTAAATCTGTTTCTTTTAAATAAATGCTTTTAGGCACTATTAAAGTGAATAAAATTCCCATTTGTTAAAAGGAATTTTGTTATGATTTCATCAGTTACTCCCTGGCAACTACTTCCATGGTTACATGATTAAATGTGTTAATGTTCCTGATGAATCGCTAGTAAATAAAATAAAATCTTAAGAAAATTCTTTGAAAATAAACCACGGTTCAAGGGAATTAAATAACTTATCTCATAACTGCCGCGCGATCACAATACCGCAAATGCTCACTCGCTGGTCTGATACACAGAATTATACACAGGAATGAGCAGAGAAATGTGTTAAAATGCGTCGCTTAAAAGCGGAAAACGTCAAATTAATATCCGGCGATCCGGCAGTGCAACAGCTACAACTTTGAAGAATGCATTTGCAATTATTGATTTAGTCTGAGTGACGCAGTGTTGAATTTCGTTATTTTGACGCACTTCCTGTCGCTTAATGCCCCAGTCCGATGGAACATGCATTGAAATTCAATAAATGCCGCGATTGTAGCTGGCAGAGTTGAAAATTGCTGATGCCATCGATTCACTTCCTGGTGGCTGCGCTGGACACACGGCCTACTTCAGTACAGAATGACGAGCTGACTGGTGGCCCTGGTCTTGCTATTTCCCTTCGACGGGCGTTTGGTAGTTTTTGTCAAGCATTAGCCCTTCATTGCTTGTAGCGGACTGGAATCGATCCCGAGGCCGGGGAGTTTACGTATTAGCCACACCAACTGTGAGGCTCCGTTTATCTTGATAGTTCCTCCTTTTTTGATCAAACTATTGTGCTATCAAGAGCTTTAAGACAGACATGATGATATTCCTAGCTTCACAACCTCACACTTACCTGAATCAGAAAATGCATACGATTAGTACCAGCCGGGGATTTATAGTTAACGGATTTGAGGCGGAAACACCACAATATATACACTCATTTCAGAAAGAGTCTCACAAAATTAGCAAGTCAATAACGCGTTAATCCGCCTTTGACCTTTTTTCAAGCCGGACGGTGTGGCCGAGCGCTTGTATGCGCGTCAGTCTGGAACCGCACGACCGCTACGGCCGCAGGTTCGAATCCTGCGTCGGGTATGGATGTGTCTGATGTCCTTAGCTTAGTTAGGTTTAAGTAGTTCTAAGTTCTAGGGGACCGATGACCTCAGATGTTGAGTCCCATAGTGCTCAGAGCCATTTGAGCCAGCCAGTGAGATTCCAGGCCCAAGACGGGTCCGGAGACGTATCGCACAGCAATGGTATGCCGATCTGAATATCGTCTCCATGTGGCCCGACAGCCAGGAATGATGGTCTGGGGTACCATTTCATGACAGGACCGCTCTGGTCGCCGTCCACGGCACTTTTACAGCACATCAGCAGGTCTACGGTGTTCTACCCCCTTTCTCGCTAAGCCATCGCAGGCTTAGCTTGATAATGCTCGCCCGTATAAGGCGAGAGCTTTTACCGCTTGTCATCGTGATTGCCCAACCCTACCTTGACTAGCAAGATCGCCGCATCTCTCCCCAATTTAGGACGTTTGGAGCTTTATGGGCAGGGCCCTCCAACCAGCTAGAAATTTTGATCTGACGCGTCGGTTGTACAGAATTTGGCACGATATGGCTCAGGAGGACAAGGAACAACTCTACGAGTCATTACCAAATGCTTAAATAAGGGCTGCACTGTGTCTGCTGTTCTCGGGCAGGGGATGAGTTGGTTGCTATTCGCAGCCAGCTGGAAATCGTCCTGACTGCTGTTGGGCGATTGGAGGCTGCTGTGGACAGGTGTGTTGGGAGGGCTACCAAGAGTTTTGCGCTGGAAGTACCAGGGGTGTCTCTCCTGTGGACACTACCCCTCCTGGACGCCCTATCATTACTCGTCCACTTGAGTGTCAGTAACATGTCAGTAGTGGGTCTAGGCGTCCAGTGCATCGGAGACAGAGATCAAGCATTGCTCGGGATGTTGCATCGGACTAACCAACGGCTCCAATGTGCTGTCTTCCACTGAAACTGCAACGGAGCCAGTGATACAAGCTTCATCAAATTTTGCAAATGTACTGAGTCGAATGTCAAGGAGCAGCGAAAGCATAGGAGTAGGTCTGTTATTCACGTGAACATGAAGTACTGGGAAGGGAAGGAAAGGAAACGGATGGGTGGGAAATCGTAACGGCCACCCACACACGGCATTGTGGTAATGCAATGGCGAAAGTTGAAAATTTGTGCTGGATCCGGGACTCGAACCCGGATTTACTGCATCACATGGTCGGTTGCCTTAACCACTTCAGCCGTCCGAACCGACTCAGATTTCCAACTAATCGCACGCTGCAGTGCAGTGGTCTCGTCCATTAAAATTACTACTCCCAAGTCTTGACTCCCGCGGGACTTTGGATGATAGTTGTGCATCTGCCTTTCCCCTATTTTTTTAGAAATGTGTGTATCTCAGAGGTGTCTGTGTTGTCTGACAATAATCCAGATGACGCGGCTGGTACGTACATGCCTGGCAGAACAGATACATAAATTTCTAAAAAATTGGGGAACGGTAGCTCGGCCGTTGTTTCAGTGCGAATGCACAAATACCGTCCGAAGTCCTACGGGAATCAAGATTTGCGAGTAGCGAGTTCAATGGACTAGGGACGCTGCAATGTGGCGTGCGACAAGTTGGAAACTTGAGTCGTTCAAGGTCCGTGTCCGGACGGCTGAAGTGGTTAAGGCGGTAAATCATGGCTCGAGTTCCGATCCCGTCCATTTTTCATCTTTCGCCGGTTATTTAACGCGATGTCCTATGCGGGTAGCAATCATGACGTACCACCTCTTTCCTTCCCCTTCCTAAAATTCATGTCCGACAGAAAAGACACCACTCACATATGTACAGGCCTATTAATAGTGGTCAGTTAAAACAAACAGTGAGTAATGGTATCCCACGAGAAAAGGAAGCAAGGAATGGGAAGGAATTCCAGATACGTCAATATCCATGCCTGTAGGTTAAATATATCATGATGCGAGGGTATTCTGGCAGCTACTGAGAGAACAGTGTGCAATCAGCTACAGATTAAGGCGCACGTTAGATCAAAGGATGCCTGTCGCCTGGGCTCCGAGGTCATATTTGAATTCTTCCAGCGACCAGAAGAGAGGTTTCAGAATACGGCCGTTGTTCACGGAGTTTCAACAAAGCTCACAAATTGCAACATTGTCCCCAGAATACATCGTGACCCTATGGTACTGAGTAAAGTGGAAGGCTGTACCAGAAATTTCGAGGGTTCTGTGATAAGCTACGCTGTGACTGGCTATATTTGCTTCATAGCTCTGAGAGTTATATGGCTTACTAGACGGGTCAGGTGTGCTCTATATATCAGAGGCAACCACCCAAGCAGCTGACTCTGTTTTGGGTGCACAAAACATATTTTTAGTTATAAGAAATCCTCTCTGGCTTCCGGCGGCTACTGATTTGGTGAAGACTGCCAGTCTCGCTAGCGGAATGAAAGCAGAGCTCACCATCTGCAGCATCGTCGACAGGACTGACTGCGGACCTTTGGTACAGAGCCGAGTGGAGGGTCTGAATCAGAGGCTGAGACGGTTCTGCGACCATGTGGGCTGCAGATTCCTCGACTTAGGCCATAGGGTGTTGGGGTTTCGGGTTTCGCTGGATAGGTAAGTAGTCCACTACACGCAACAAGCAGCTACACGGGTAGCAGGGGTTGTTTGGCGTGGACTGGGCGGTTTTGTAGGTCAGATGGCCTTGCGCAAGTACAGAAAGGGCAACAACCTCAACGGGTGCGGGGCAAAGTCAGGACTTGCGGGGACCAAGCAGCAATCGGTATTGTAATTGTAAACTGTCGAAGCTGCGTTGGTAAAGTACCGGAACTTCAAGCGCTGATAGAAAGCACCGAAGCTGAAATCGTTATAGGTACAGAAAGCTGACTGAAGCCAGAGATAAATTCTGCCGAAATTTTTACAAAGGTACATACGGTGTTTAGAAAGGATAGATTGCGTGCAACCGGTGGTGGAGTGTTCGTCGCTGTTAGTAGTAGTTTATCCTGTAGTGAAGTAGATGTGGATAGTTCCTGTGAATTATTATGGGTGGAGGTTACACTCAACAACCGAGCTAGGTTAATAATTGGTTCCTTTTCCGACCTCCCGACTCAGCAGCATTAGTGGCAGAACAACTGAGAGAAAATTTGGAATACATTTCACATAAACTTTCTCAGCATGTTATACTCTTAGGTGGAGATTTCAATTTACCAGATATAGACTGGGACACTCAAATGTTTAGGACGGGTGGTAGAAACAGAGCATCGAGTGACATTATACTGAGTGCACTATCCGAAAATTACTTCGAGCAATTAAACAGAGAACCGACTCGTGGAGATAACATCTTGGACATACTGATAACAAACAGACCCGAACTTTTCGACTCTGTATGTGCAGAACAGGGAATCAGTGATCATAAGGCCGTTGCAGCATCCCTGAATATGGAAGTTAATAGGATTATAAAAAAAGGGAGGAAGGTTTATCTAAAACTTCCTGGCAGATTAAAACTGTGTACCCGACGGAGACTCGAACTCGGGACCTTTGCCTTTCGCGGAAAAGTGCTGCAAGGTTCGCAGGAGAACTTATGTAAAGCTTGGAAGATAGGAGACGGATACTGGTAGAAGTAAAGCTGTGAGTACCGGGCATGAGTCGTGCTTCGGTAGCTCAGATGGTAGAGCACTTGCGCGCGGAAGGCAAAGGTCCCGAGTTCGAGTCTCAGTCGGGCACACAGTTTTAATCTGCCAGGAAGTTTCATATCAGCGCACACCCCCGCTGCAGAGTGAAAATCTCATTCTGGAATGTTTATCTGTTTAGCAAGAGTAATAGAAGGCAGATTTCACACTACCTAACAGATCAAAACGAAAATTTCTGTTCCGACACTGAGAATGTTGAGTGTTTATCGAAGAAGTCAAAGCAATCGTAAAATGCGTTTTAGACAGCTACGTGCCGAGTAAAACTGTGAGGGACGGGAAAGACCCACCTTGGTACAAAAACGAAGTTAGGAAACTACTGCGAAAGAAAAGAGAGCTTCACTCCAAGTTTAAACGCAGCCATAACCTCTGAGAGAAACAGAAGCTAAACGGTGTCACAGTTAGCGTAAGGAGGGCTATGCGTGATGCGTTCAGTGAATTCGAAAGTAAAATTTTATGCACCGACTTGACAGAAAATCCTAGGAAGTTCTGGTCTTACGTTAAATCAGTAAGTGGTTCGAAACAGCATATCCAGACACTCCGGGATGATGATGGCATTGAAACAGAGGACGACAAGCGTAAAGCTGAAATACTAAACACCTTTATCCAAAGCTATTTCACAGAGGGAGTCCGCACTGCAGTTCCTTCTCTAAATCCTCGCACAAACGAAAAAATGGCTGATATCGAAATAAGTGTCCAAGGAATAGAAAAGCAACTGGAATCACTCAACAGAGGAAAGTCCACTGGACCTGACGGGATACCAATTCCATTCTACACAGAGTACGCGAAAGAACTAACAGCCGTGTACCGCAAGTCTCTAGAGGAACGAAAGGTTCCAAATGATTGGAAAAGAGCACAGGTAGTCCAAGTCTTCAAGAAGAGTCGTCGAGCAGATGCGCAAAACTACAGACCTATATCTCTGACGTCGATCTGTTGTAGAATTTTAGAACATGTATTTTGCTCGAGTATCATGTCGTTTTTGGAAACCCAGAATCTACTCTGTAGGAATCAACATGGATTCCGGAAACAGCGATCGTATGAGACCCAACTCGCTTTATTTGTTCATGAGACCCATAAAATATTAGATACAGGCTCCCAGGTAGATGCTATTTTTCTTGACTTCCGGAAGGCGTTCGATACAGTTCCGCGCTGTCGCCTGATAAACAAAGTAAGAGCCTACGGAATATCAGACCAGCTGTGTGGCTGGATTGAAGAGTTTTAGCAAACAGAACACAACATGTTGTTATCAATGGAGAGACGTCTACAGACGTTAAAGTAACATCTGGCGTGCCACAGGGGAGTGTTATGGGACTATTGCTTTTCAAAAATGGGTCAAATGGCTCTGAGCACTATGTGACTTAACATCTGTGATCATCAGTCCCCTAGAACTTAGATCTACTTAAACCTGACTAACCTAAAGACATCACCCACATCCATGCCCGAGGCAGGATTCGAACCTGCGACAATAGCAGTCGCGAGGTTCCGGACTGAGCGCCTAGAACCACTAGACCACCGCGGCCAGCATTGCTTTTCACAATATATATAAATGACGTAGTAGATAGTGTCGGAAGTTCCATGGGGCTTTTCGCGGATGATGCTGTAGTATACAGAGAAGTTGCAGCATTAGAAAATTGTAGCGAAATGCAGGAAGATATGCAGCGGATAGGCACTTGGTGCAGGGAATGGCAACTGACCCTTAACATAGACAAATGTAATGTATTGCGAATACATAGAAAGAAGGATCCTTTATTGTTTGATTATATGATAGGGGCACAAACACTGGTAGCAGTTACTTCTGTAAAATATCTGGGAGTATGCGTGCGGAACGATTTGAAGTGGAATGGTCATATAAAATTAATTGTTGGTAAGGCGGGTACCAGGTTGAGAGTCATTGGGAGAGTCCTTTGAAAATGTAGTCCATCAACAAAGGAGGTGCCTTACAAAACACTCGTTCGACCTATACTTGAGTATTGCTCATCAGTGTGGGATCCGTACCAGATCGGGTTGACGGAGGAGATAGAGAAGATCCAAAGAAGAGCGCCGCGTTTCGTCACAGGGTTATTTGGTAACCGTGATAGCGTTACGGAGATGTTTAACAAACTCAAGTGGCAGACTCTGCAAGAGAGGAGCTCTGCATCGCGGTGTGGCTTGCTCGCGAGTTTTCGAGAGGGTGCGTTTCAGGATGAGGTATCGAATATATTGCTTCCCCCTACTTATACCTCCCGAGGAGATCACGAGTGTAAAATTAGAGAGATTAGAGCGCGCACGGAGGGTTTCAGACAGTCATTCTTGCCGCGAACCATACGCGACTGGAACAGGAAAATGAGGTAATAACAGTGGCACGTAAAGTGCCCTCCGCTACACACCGGTGAGTGGCTTGCGGAGTATAAATGTAGATGTAGGTGTAGAAGCCCAGAAAAATCATCGCAAGATCGAAAGAAATGGCTCTAGCAGGTGAGAGCATTAAAATCCTGCTGATAGGACTACAGTAGCATTTGCAACTAAGTGACAGAGTTTGAAGCGCTCACAAAAAGCACTCAATCTCGCGTAACACTAGGTACAGAAAGCTGGTTGAACTTGAAATTGATAGCAGTGAAATTTTTGGGGAAAGTTTAAGTGTATATCAAAATTATAGGATATTGATAAATGGAGGTGGTGTAGATAAGAAACTCAAATTTACTGAGATAGAAATGAAAGCTGCATGTGCGATTGTTTGGGCAAGACTCAGTGCCAAGAGTGAGCTTAAAATTATAATAGGGTTCTTCTATCCAATCGCCAGATTCACCTCCTGATGTAGCTGGAAATTTTAGAGAAAAATCTCAGTTCGCTTGTACATAAGAGTCCTAATCATACTGTAATCATTGAAAGAGGCTTTAATCACCCAACAATAATTTGGGATATAGTTTTTTGGTGGTGGGCTTGACAACACACCAGGTGAAAAACTGCCTAGAAAATAGAGTTCAGAAACACTCTCACTATGGAAATATATTAGACCTAATGGAAACAAACAGACCTGACATCTTCGAGAAAGTCTACACCGAAACTGGTGTCGGTGACCATGGGGCAGTTATAGGCAAAATGAATACCAAACTACAAATGGCAACTAAAACAAACAGAGACATTTATGTGTTGAGCAAACTAGACAGAGAAACGGTAGCATCATATGTCAATGAGGAACTTGGGAACTTGAAACTTTAACTTAAGACAGAAACATGTTTAAGAACTATGGCAAAAGTTGAAAAGAATATTTGACCATGGTTCAAAATGGTTCAAATGGCTCTGAGTACTATGGGACTTAACATCTGTGGTCATCAGTCCCCTAGAACTTAGAACTACTTAAACCTAACCAACCTAAGGACATCACACACATCCATGCCCGAGGCAGGATTCGAACCTGCGACCGTAGCAGTCGCGCGGTTCCGGACTGAGCGCCTTAACCGCGAGACCACCGCGGCCGGCTATTTGACCATGCACTGGATGGATATGTGCTCAGTAGAACAGTTCATTATGGGAGAGATTCTCCATGGTATACCTTTAAAACAACAGAGTACTGGATAATAGGTCTAACACAAAGCATAGAGCTATAGACATATGCTGAATGAAACGCGTTTGGAGCCAATAGAGCAATGTGTGAAGGTTTCAACAACCACCATAGAAACATACTGACTAAAGATCTTAAGTTAAATCCAAATGTATTCTGATTGCATGTAAAGGCTGTTAGTGGACAAGACAAAAACAGAAATAGAGAGTAACAAAGCAAACGTAAAAATGCTTAATTGTTTTAAAATGTTCCTCTGCAAAAGAAAACCAAGGATATTGGCTGAATTTAATTCACTTACCACTGAAAAAAAATTTTAAACAGTTATTTGCATCAGCAGAGCTGACAAACAGCTGAAATCGTTAAAATTGAACACATATCCGAGACCCGGTGGAGTCGCTACACGAGCTCTACATCCAATTTGCAGCTGAGTTCGTCCAACTTTTAACTATAATCTGTTGTAGATTCACAGCACAAAAAATCGTTCCCTGCAGCTGGAAGAAAATACAGGTTACACCAGTCTACAAGAAGGGTAGCAGAAATGATCAATAAACCTGCCGTCCAATATACCTGACATCGGTTTGTTGTAGAATCTTAGAACGTATTCTGAGCTCAAACATTGTGAGGTATGTCGAACAGAAACACCTCTTCCATTACAGCCAGCATGGATTTCGAAATTGTAAGTCATGTGAAACCCGACTTTTCTCAGATCACACCCTGACGCCAATGGATTAAAGCAATTATGTAGATGCAGTACATCACGATTTTCAAATAACTGTTACACCCTAGGATAGTATCCCCAGTGCACACTAAAAATTCGTCCAATTTCTCCCTTGACGTCTCCCAGAAGGCGAAGTGCCTGTCTCTATGACCAGGGGAAGTGTTGAGGGAGTTGCAGCAAACATGGGAGCTGTCGCATCACAGGGGAATGACCAAGCGCCCTAGTCAGCATAATAAAATCATGGAAGCCGAGAGACTGTCATAGTAGTGGCAAAGCAGAGTTTCTCAAGGAAGGATAGGTACAACACAGCATTAAGTACTCAGGTGTCAAGCCAGCTGAAAAGGGCCTCTGAAAGATGAAGTTGCGTAAGTCTGAAGTTATTAGCAGAGTTGACAGCGAGGAAAACCCGGAGCACATGATGTCATAGCCATCCCCACCACCGCAAGCGTACGGGAAGCGTCGATATAAATACCACCATCCTTCTTCGCAATTGTTTGATTACTGATATGCACTTTCAACTTCTCGCGGCGTATTAAATAGTCCATTAAATTTTGGGCATGCAGCCGCGCAAATAAAATTTCTTCCACTGATATTTCGACCGCGTATCGTCCGACCATCCTCAGACTGACGACACGACGCCAAGCGCGGCCTTATAAGCTCCACCTTGGGAGCTGGAAGACCACCTTTGTTTCTCAAGAATACGGCCTATCTCCAAGGAAACACTGTGTTACGGTGATCTTCGAGCCCCCTCCACGAAGATTGCAGCTTTACTCGGCTCTGTGAAGGACGATTTACAGCTTTGTAAAGCGGTTGTGCATCGGAATCCTTGCGTAAATTGTGAGAAGTCGTACATAGGTCAAACAACACGCACCGTTCATGAGAGGTGTGTGGAGCATCGAAGATATACACGCTTACTACAGCCAGACAAGTAAGCTGTGGGAGAACATTGTATTGATACATGGCATTCCATGAATTACAGTGATGTGAAGATTTTAACATTCATCTCTCCTTTTTCGGAAACTATCTTCAAGGAAGCTATAGAGATTAGATTAGCTCATAATTTAATAAACAGAGATAATGAGTCGAAACAAGGCCCCTGGAGTAAACAACATTCCATTAGAACTACTGACAGCCTTGGGAGAGCCAATGATGACAAAACTCTACCAGCTGGTGAACAAGATGTATGAGACAGGCGAAATACCCTCAGACGTCAAGAAGAATATAGTAATTCCAATCCCAAAGAAAGCAGGTGCTGACAGATGTGAAAATTACCGAACTATCAGTTTAATAAGCCACGGCTGCAAAATACTAACGCGAATTCTTTACAGACGAATGGAAAAAACTGGTAGATGCGGACATCGGGGAGGATCAGTTTGGATTCCGTAGAAATGTTGGAACACGTGAGGCAATACTGACCTTACGACTTATCTTAGAAGAAAGATTAAGAAAAGGCAAACCTACGTTTCTAGCATTTGTAGACTTAGAGAAAGCTTTTGACAATGTTGACTGGAATACTCTTTTTCAAATTCTAAAGGTGGCAGGGGTAAAATACAGGGAGCGACAGGCTATTTACAATTTGTACAGAAACCAGATGGCAGTTATTAGCGTCGAGGGGTATGAAAGGGAAGCAGTGGTTGGGAAGGGAGTGAAACAGGGCTATAGTCTATCCCCGATGTTATTCAATCTGTATATTGAGCAAGCAGTAAAGGAAACAAAAGAAAAGTTCGGAGCAGGCATTAAAATCCATTGAGAAGAAATAAAAACTTTCAGGTTCGCCGATGACATTGTAATTCTGTCAGAGACGGCAAAGGACTTGGAAGAGCAGTTGAACGGAATGGACAATGTCTTGAAAGGAGGATATAAGATGAACATCAACAAAATCAAAACGAAGGTAATGGGATGTAGTCGAATTAAGCCGGGTGATGCTGAGGGGATTAGATAAAGAGATGAGACACTTAAAGTAGTAAAGGAGTTTTGGTATTTAGGAAGTAAAATAACTGATGATGGTCGAAGTAGAGAGGATATAAAATGTAGACTTACAATGGAGAGGAAAGCGTTTCTGAAGAAGAGAAATTTGTTAACATCGAATATAGATTTATGTATCAGGAAGTCGTTTCTGAAAGTATTTGTATGGAGTGTAGCCATTTATGGAAGACAAGAAGAGAATAGAAGCTTTCGAAATGTGGTGCTACAGAAGAATGCTGAAGATAAGATGGATAGATCACGTAACTAATGAGGAGGTATTGAATAGGATTGGGGAGAAGAGAAGTTTGTGGCACAACTTGACCAGAAGAAGGGATCGGTTGGTAGGACATGTTTTGAGGCATCAAGGGATCACAGATTTAGCATTGAAGGGCATCGTGGAGGGTAAAAATCGTAGAGGGAGACCAAGAGATGAATACACTAAGCAGATTCAGAAGGATGTAGGTTGCAGTAGGTAGTGGGAGATGAAGAAGCTTGCACAGGACAGAGTAGCATGGAGAGCTGCATCAAACCAGTCTCAGGACTGAAGACAAGAACAACAACACATGGTTTTAATTTGGACAAAGTATGGAATCCGGCTCTTGGGGTAATTAAACAGCAGAGAAGTCGTCATGGTGTCACCGCCGCCGATCATGCATAGATATGTGAACGGAATGTCTGTAAGCCTTCGCCACAGGGGGCGCATATGTAAGCGTATTTCTGGCGCCGACCAGCATCTGTGACCCGCGTGCTCAATACCGCGCGGTGGAGCATATAAGGCGGCGCTTGGCACCTTGCCGTCAGTCTTGTGACTCACTCTGAGGATGGCCGGACGATACACGGCCGAAATATCAGTGGAGGACATTTTATTTGCGCGACGGCATGCCCGAAAGGTCTGATTTCTGATTTCGGACCGCCTAGTGAGTAAGGCATTGTGCCAGTTGGAGCTGTCTGGTGTGAAGGGAGGCTATGGAGATCGACCTTCAGCTCTCCCAGCTGCCTTCAGCCGCCTGTGATCCACGAGTCTGGCTGGGACAACACTGCTGCACTGCCAACTTCCGAGGTGACACCGATGGGGTGCACAGGCCGCCACACCCTGCAGAGCTGTCGGAGGCCTGACCTGCGTGACCTGGACGCTGTCCGCCATCCGCCTTCGAGTGCGTGGGCACCGCTGCTGCTCATCCCGCTCCTGCAGCAGACACCGATGCTGCTGGTTGCTGTTCCCTAAACGGTAGCTGAGAGCCGACCTCCGCGAGTCAGCGAGTACTTCTGGTGGATCTGGGGCGAGACTCCTGAATGAACATCTTCGATGTCAGCGAGAGCACTTTGGAGATCGATACGCAGAGCCGGAGTGCACTAGAATCGGCCGTCGACGACAATCTTAACGTAACAGCCGCCACCCCAAGCGATACTGCAAGATGAGCACAAGCCGGCCTTCTGCGGCTGAGAAGACGCTACACCACAGTCCTGGTTGTGATGTGGAGCTTTGGAAAATAATCGTATATTGCTGCTCAATGAATGTGTTATTGTCAATTATGTCAAAAATGGCTCAAATGGCTCTGAGCACTATGGGCCTTAACTTCTGAGGTCATCAGTCCCCTAGAACTTACAACTACTTAAACATAACTAACCTAAGGACATCACACACATCCATGCCCGAGGCAGGAATCGAACCTGTGACCGTAGCGGTCGCGCGGTCCCGGACTTTAACACCTAGAACCACTCGGCCACTCCGGGCGGCGTCAATGATGTCACCTTGACAAACTCGAGCTCAGCTAGGATCTCACCATTGCATACAGCTGTGCTCTCTCTTGACGACAGTACGAGCCTGGGTCCAGACCCTTGTAAAGAATCTGACTCCTACGCTTATTATCAAAGGTGCGACCACACGAAGTCTCTGACTGGATTGAGGATTTCTTGATAGGGAGGATTCAGCATGTTATTTTGTATGAAGAGTCATCGACAGATGTAGAAGTAACTTCAGGTGTGCCTCAAGGACGAGTGTTGGGTTTCTTGCTGTTCACATCTTGTACTAATGATCTTACAGACAAAATTAATAGTAACTTCAGACTTCTCAGAGATGAAGCAGTTATCTACAGTGAACTACAGTCTGAACGAAGCTGTAAAAATATTCACTCAGACCTTGAAATGATTTTAAAGTGGTGCAAAGACTGGCAAGTCGATTTACGTGTTCAGTTAGTTAGTTAGTTAGTGACTTGTACCATTGATCAATAGCACGGAAAAACCGTTATATGAAAGTGTCAGATGCACAGGAAACGCGCACAGGAAACAAGTGTTTTTTGGTTTACAGTTTAGTGTTATACCTAAATATTTCTGTTATCTATCCCATTCCCTTAAATGACACAAAATGCATATATTATATCTCCAGATTTGCTTACTCATATTCAATAATTCATCTGTGTTATAGAAGGAGTTGTCAAGGAGGTATGATTTAAATTTGATTTTGAAACTATTACTGCCGTCTGTCAGACATTTTATTTCATCTGGTAATTTATCAAAAAATTTATAGCATCACATTTTACCCCTTTATGTGCCAAAGATAGGTTAAGTAAAGGATAGTGTAGGTCTATCTTTTTTCTGGTATTGTAATCATGAATGTTGCTGTTGATTTTAAACTGTTACAAGTTGTTGAGAAAAAATTTCATTACTGACCAAATTACTGTGAAGTAGTTGTAAGAATTCCTAACCTTTTAAACAGATACCAACAAGATGTGCTACTACGAACCTCACACATTATTCTAACGACTTTCTTTTGAGCAGTGAATACCTTTTGTCTAAGTGTTGAGTTGCCCCAAAATATTATTCCGTATGACATGAGAGAGTGCAAGTATGCAAAGTATGTTAGCTTACTAATTTCTATATCTTCAAAATTGGCAATTATTCTGATTGCAAAAGTTGCTTAACCTAGTCGCTTTAGGAGATCCAAAATATAAATTTTCCAATTAAGATTCTCATATATATGTACACCCAAAACCGTACTATGCTCTACCCTGGCTACTATTTTTTTTTTTGATTTGTTATGTTAATTGAAGGAATTATCCTTTTTGCAGCAGGAAATTCTATGTTCTGTGTTTTTTCGAAGTTAAGAGCAAGCCCATTCGCAGAAAACCAATTAATAACTTTTCCAAAGACCTTATTTATATCATTTTCTATCGAACTTTCTTTTACTGGATTGATAATTATGCTTTTATCATCAGCAAACAGTGTTAGTTCAGCATCTTGTTTCACATACAAAGGGAGGTCATTGACATATATCAAGAACAGGAGGTGACCCATGATCGAACCTTGTGGAACAACTAATGTAATTTCACCCCAGTTAGATGAAGTGGCAAATTCCTTTAAATCACTTGAAACATATAAAGAGACTTTTTATTTCCTGTTTTGTAGATATGACTGTAGATATGCTGTTCCATTTATACCATAGAATTGTAATTTCTCTAACATAATGTCATGGTTCACACAATCAAATGCTTTGGATAAGTCACAGAATATTCCTACTGGTGACATTTCACTATTTATAGACCCTATTACGTGGACAGTGAAATTGTATATTGCTGTCTCAGTGGAAGAGCATTTCTGAAATCCGAACTGTCATTTACTAAGAATCCCATTATTGTTGAGATGGCTAACCACTCTTGAGTACATTACTTTCTCAAAGATTTGTAAAAATGCTGTAAGCAAGGATACTGGCCGGTAATTATTGACATCTGTGGTTTCCCCCTTTTTGTAGAGAGGTCTGACATTTACATTCAGAAATGTAAAACTGTGCACTTTACAAAAAAAAAAAAGTGTTCTGGTACCCTATGAATTTAAATCAGAGAGTCACAACTGGAATCTGAAAACTTGTACATATACCTGGATGAAATAGCAGCCACATGGAATGGAATGGTAGATCAGTCGTGGATAAAGCAGGTAACAGACTTCGGTTTATTGATAGAGCACTAAGGTAATGGAATCAGTGTAGAAAGGAGATTTCTTACAAATCACTCGTGCGGCCCGCCCTGGAATATTGCTAATGTGTGTGCTTATCGATTAGGACTGACAGGGATTATTGAATGTGCGCAGAGAAGGGCAACACGAATGGTCACAAGTTTGTTTAACCCACAGGAGAGTGTCAGAGAGGTGGTGAAACTGAACTGGCAGACTCTTAAAGATAGGTGGAAACTATCCTCAGAAAGTCTACTAACAAATTTCAAAAACGGGCATTAAATGATGAGTCTAGGAAATATTACAATCCCTATATATCGCTCCCATGTGGATTACAAGATTAGATTAATTACAGCACGCAGAGAAGTATTTAAACGATAAATTCTTCCCGCGCTACACACGCAAATTGCACGGGAAAATGCTTCAATAACTTGTAGAGTAAGACGTTCCTCCGCCATGCACTTCACAGTGGTCTGTAGACTATAGATGTAGATGTATTTTATAAGCGTCAGTTGCATACATGCCGTACACGATACGAAAACCTCGCAGAGTATCGCACTATCGTTCCCAGCGATCGCTTGAAACGTACAGCATACAAGAACTGCGTTGTGACCGTAGAGTGCCGTGTACCGCGATAAAGCCAAAGTCCGTCCGTGGAGCTCCCGCTAGTGCATTTAATAACTACCTTGGACTGAAACGAGGGAAAGAGATGGAGTGTAAAATGAAGTAGCCGTGGGTCACAATTAAATGCTGCCCGATGCAAGTAATGAGCTGCATGGATACAGCAATAACAGGAACAGCCGGGCAACGAGATTGAAACGCGCTTTTTTATTATTATTTTTATCGCAGCATCACGCGAAGGGACGCTGTTTCCACTCCGCTCAGACGGCAACTCAACGAAAAACCGGTCAGCACTGCTGGTAATATGCTGTTCGTGCTTTGTTCCAGGTCTTTCTCTGACGCAGTTTATTGACAATAACTCGCAGCGTTGCTGGTGAACTTGTAGCAGGGCAGCTCTCAACCGATGAATAAAGTACTATCCGAATTGAATTTGAAATTACTATAGCAATTTGCTGTAACATGTATATTGAGTTTGAGACGAAACAGTCGAAGATTCCCATGACTGCAATGAAGCGACAAATATTTGATCTATTTCTCACCCAAATGGTTAATTATTTTATTTTTACGTATTTATTTAACCTGGTCTGATTATGACCATAAGTCCCTCTCTTAGATCGAACCAGTGTTTCTCACACATACAAATTATGTATTACATCATAGTTACCTAAGAGAATTACAATTTAAATTTGACAACTAGTTTTAAAATGATTTGAGTGTCCAAAGAGACGGTCTGAGTAAATTATAATGACTATGAACTGACGAAGCTAATACTGACACTACCTGTACTATTGCTGTAGCCACTAATAGTGATGATAGCTATAGAAATATTAAAAATAATAAAAATAATAAATGAAAAGTACCAGTTTGCTTTTGTTCTACAATATTACTTTTATTGTTAACCGGTTTTCGGCTTACAAGGCCATCTTTAGACATTTACTGAGTATTATCATCAAAGAAGTTAAATGTTAGCAGACAACATTGGAAGAGAAGTAACACATCTAGACTGAAGTAGAAACATACAGTAAGTAACATCTTTGCAATGAAAAAGTAAAAACTGAACAGTACATAAATAAAAATGGAGTAGACAGGAAAACCTTTAGCACAAAACAGAAATAGCATGCCTACATAACAGTTTCTATTACTAAACAAAACTAATAAAATAAAATAAAATTAGTACTAGACAAGACTGCATCAGGAGGTATGAAGCATGGAGAGTGATACACAACCAATTAAAAGAAGAGACAGTTATCAATGTAAATACAGAATACATAAGGAACTTAAGAAATATCAATAAGATAACAGAAATTTAAAAAAAAAATCAGGAAAATGGAGGGTTTTAAGGGAACCTATAGTTTTAGAGTGTGGTGGTACTGCATTTTAACATTAACTTTATAATCAAAGCAGTGGCTGTGTACCAGTTTTCATTAAATAAATGCGCAAAGTAAAATATGAACAGTATTTGATGAGACAACTACAAGGGGTGTTAAACATGGACAGTAATACAAGTACCAGTTAAAAGAAAGCCTTCACTATTGAAATACAGTCTATGTGGAATACAAAGACAACTTCAACAAACAAAACAACTTAATGAATACAGGAAAATGGGAATATGTAGGAAGAGAGAGTGTGGGAAGTAATGAACAACAAAGGTAATTATATGAATATTAGGAGAGGGGAAGTGTTGAGATGTGTCTGGTCATTTAGGATGAGATCTGGACTGTGAGCAAGATGTTTTTTAATTTCCAGGGCTTCCAGCAGGTTGAGTTTATGGCCTTTGTTTGCTAAGTGAAGTACATGGGACATGGGCTGGTAGATGTGACCCTCACTCAGTACATGCTCAGCAAATGCAGCCTGAATTCTGCAACCTCCAGCTGCTCTGCCTGACTGACCACTGTAAAATTTGTCACAATCAGAACAGGTGATTTTGTACCCACTGTTGGCTAATAACTCGATCTTCTCTTTGCTATTAAAAACACACTGGGCTGTCATGGTCCTGACATAGTAGGTAAGCATATACTTTCAGGATTTCAGTGCTTTGGCTACAATCTGTGACACCTGACCTAGAAATGGTAGTGTACCCCATTTCTTGCAGACAGTGGATGGGGAAGCAGGTGGGGCATAGAGGGGGGGGGGGGGGTATAATTTTCCGTTTTTGTTTCCTGTGCAAAATGTGGTCAATAAAAACAGGATTGTAGCCATTGGCTGTGGCAATAAATTTTATTGTATCTAACTCTGCTTTAAAATCATCTCTGAACATGGTGATAGATGTGAGACGATGTACCACTGAGTGGAAAGCTGCATGTATGTGAGCTATGGGGTGTTGTGAGCAAGAAGATATTACTGTGTCTGTAGTTGTTGTTTTTCTGTACATTTTGAAATAATGTGTGTGTGTGTGTGTGTGTGTGTGTGTGTGTGTGTGTGTGTGTGTGTGTGTACGCATGTCAATGGTGAGATCTAAGAAGTTAATTTCCATAGTGAACTGGATATTTTTATGTTGACTGTTTACGTTTTCCAAGACTGTGTTGAGTTGTCTTGTAGTACCAGTCCACATACACTGTTGATGTTGATGTTTGCACTCAAAGGTCCTGTTTTTAGAAACTTTTGTTCAAAATGGTCCATATATATTTCAGCCAACAGTGGACTAAGAGGGGAACCCATAGCTAAGCCATCTAATTGTTTATAAAGAGTCCATTGGAACTGGAAATAGTTCTGTGCGAGGCATGTCTGTGTGGCCAGTCTCAAGTCATTCAATTCCACAGGATTGACATTAGACTCGTGCATCAGCTCTGTCAGAATATTAATGCAATCCACTACTGGTATGTTATAAAACAAACTGCTGACATCAAAGGATACTAATTATCACTGTGTGAGACAGGTATACCTTTTAACTTGTTTATTAGGTCCACAGAGTTTGAAATACCATGCTTTGTTTAGAATTTAGTCTTGCTCTTAATTAGGCCATCCAGTTTACAGGCTAGTTTTAAGATGGAGCAGTGAATGATGATACAACTGGACGCATAGGAACATCTTATTTGTGCAATTTAGGAAGCCCATACATTCTAGGAGGCACTGCTTTCATATTTTTGCTGCATTTATTAATTTCTGTTTATCTTATTGATATTGCTCAAGTTCCTTATGTATTCTGTATTTACATTGATAACTGTCTCTTCTTTTAATTGGTTGTGTATCACTCTCCATGTTTCATACCTCCTGATGCAGCCTTGTCTAGTACTAATTTTATTTTATTTTATTAGTTTTGTTTAGTAATAGAAACTGTTATGTAGGCATGCTATTTTTATTTTGTGCTAAAGGTTTTCCTGTCTACACCATTTTTATTTATGTACTGTTCAGTTTTTACTTTTTCACTACAAAGACGTTACTTACTGTATGTTTCTACTTCAGTCTAGATGTGTTACTGGTCTTCCAATTTTTCTGCTAACATTTAACTTTGGTGATAGTAGTCAGTAAATGTCTGAAGATGGCCTTGTAAGCCGAAAACCGATTAATAATAAAAGTAATATTGTAGAAAAAAAGCAAGCTGGTGTTTTTCAGTTATTATAATGTTGTTCTACCAAGAACCGACGGAAGATTCTGTTAATATAATAAAAATAATAATGTTCCATAAAATTTCGGGCGTGCAGATGAATAAAATCAGCAGCTTCTTCTAATATTTCGGCTGAATGGCGTCCAGCCATCTTCAGAGTGAGCCGAGTTGTCTAACGCTCCACCACTTGCTCCGTCCTTTTAAAATCGAGGACCGAACCACTGCGTATGCGGCCAAAGATACACAAGGCGCCAGAGACGTTGATAGGTGACAAAGAGGTGTAACATATGCCTGAAAATTAAATCTATGGCTGTGCAGTCGATCCACACGGTGATATCGGTGTGTCACGGAGAGCTGTACCGTCGCGACGTCTTTGTGATTGCCGGATTCCATGATTTGTCCAAGCTGAATCCGCTATCTCTATTAATAAAAAAATTCGTCGTCAACCGAATTTCAATTGCTTCGTTCACTACTGAGTCCCAGACACATGAAGTCGAGGATAAAATTTCGACATTATCGTACACCATTGAGTGCCCAGTGTCAATACAGTGCTCTGCCATCGCCGACTTATTTGGTATGAAGGAAGGAAATTTTCGAGGGAAATACGGATGTAAATCCCTCTCGCGCCATCTCTCTCTCTTTCACTTGCCATAATATACGTATCAGTCTTTTGAGGTATAGTAAGTTTCATATACCGCCTGCCACATGTTGTTACTTGACACGACACTTTCTACATGCATTTACTGGGCACGACACTTCCTCAGACTCGCAAAATCAGTCTTCTGAGGAATGGCTGCTTTAGAATCACGTCACCTCTTGACGCCCGAAGATAGTGGTACACAAAGTATCTACGCCACACACCACGAGATGGATCAAGGAGTACACGCAGATGTAGACGTATGTTTATGTAGCAGCCTGCGCGTGCATTCGGAGCGCCAGCGACCCGGTAGAGACAATGCCTCAGCCCTCGCGGTCCCCTCTCGCCGGCGGAACAGAACTGAATGTCAAACTCTGCCTCGCGAGCGCAGGTGGGGGACAACAGGCCAACTCCCAACTGCGCCCGCTGGGGGCTGGAGCTGTGTGCGATTGTTAACAGCCGGGCGGGCCGAACTTTGTGTGCTCCACGTCTGAAAGCCGCCAAGTCTAGCCGGGCGCTGCCACCGGGGCCGCATTCCGGCACTCTGCTCCGACTCACGCCGCACGTGTAAAACTGGCTACTCATTAAGCCAGCCAGGAGTCGCGACACATAGCGCAACTTTTTGAAGTTTGAATGAAGTTAAATTACTATATAACCTCCTGTCAAATGAGTACAAGCGCGGTTGGAAAACAATGAAGAGAGGGGAACCTAAACCGTCATGAAAGGATGGGCAAGTGAAAGCATAGTTCTTCAGAATGCGTTTCCTATGTCACAACCAGCGCGTCACCGCTATATCTGTTTCACTATTCTACAATTCATTCTCCACCTTTCCACTCTCCAACAGCACGTGGGAAAAATGAACACTTATACCTTCGCGTGCGATCTCTAATTTCTCTTAATTTGTTACCATAGTCATCTCTCTATTTATAAAGTTGGAAAAAATACCGGGTGATCAAAAAGTCACTATAGATTTGAAAACTTAATAAACCACGGAATAATGTAGATAGAGGTAAAAATTGACACACATGCCTGGAATGACATGGGGTTTTATTAGAATAAAAAAAAGTATTGCTAGACGCGTGAAAAATCTCTAGCCGCCACTTTCATCATGCTTGGCCTCCCAGGTCCCCAGACCTCAGACCCTGCGATTATTGGCTTTGGGTTTACCTGAAGTCGCAAGTGTATCCTGATCGACCGACATCTCCAGGGATGCTGAAAGACAACATCCGACGCCAATGCCTCACCATAACTACGGACATGCTTTACAGTGCTGTCCACAACATTATTCCTCGATTACAGCTATTGTCGAGGAATGATGGTGGACGTATTGAACATTTCCTGTAAAGAACATCATCTTTGCTTTGTCTTACTTTGTTATGCTAATTATTGCTATTCTGATCAGATGAAGCGCCATCTGTCGGACATTTTTGAACGTTTTTTTTTGTTCTAATAAAACCCCATGTCATTCAAAGCATGTGTGTCAGTTTGTACCTCTCTATCTACATTATTCGGTGATTTATACGGTTTTCAAATTTATACTGACTTTTTGATCACCCGGTATTTACGCATTAAGGAGGGGAAAGCTGGTGATCGAAATTTCGTGAAGAGATCTCGTCGCAACGAACGAGCCTTTGTTTCAATGATTACCTCCCCAGTTTGGGCTATCATATTCGTGACATCGTCACTCTACCCTGCTTCGCGATAGTATTAAACAGACTGCCCTTCTCTGAACTTTCTCGATGTCCTCCGTCAATACTACATGTTAAAGATCCCACACCGCGCAGCAGTACTTTACCAGAGGATACAGTATAGGAAGCTACTTCAGTAGATGTGTTACGTCTCCCAAGTGTTTTGCCAAATGACTTAATCTTTGGTTTACTTTTCCACAGTATTTTTTGTGATCTTTGCAATTTAAGTTGTTAGTAATTGTAATCCCTAGGTATTTAGGAAATGTTCATCGGCTTGGGAACGCACAGTCCACTGCACATTGCACAGTGTAATCTACCAACGAGTGCTCTCGCACCGAGCTAGACATCTTGGCATGCCCCACCAACCGAGATTATGTATTTATCACTTACTAGCTTTAAGTCTAACTAGCTTCAGTACTGTTAAGAAGTGCTTCGATGGACGCACTCCAGTATTTTGCTTGTGCTGCAAGTAAATCCTGATATTCTGGTCTGCTTTCTGTCAGTCTGAAGCACACCGGTTTGGTGCTTCCTCCTTCTGGCCCATTGTGCCGAAGGTCCACGTTCGGTCCTGTCAACGATGCTAACACAAGCTAAACAATGCCTTCATCTCACAAACAAGACTGGCTCTCTCTACCATTTCAGATAGCCATTAAGAACCAGAGACAAACTTTTGAAAGGACAACATATTGTTTCAGAGTTCCTTTGGGGCATTTACAAGTGGCACTGCTAAAGATTTTGCTTCAGCACATGCCAGACTTTATAATCCTCTGACATGTGTACATGGCATCGCCAAAAATCAGCCTTTTCACTGTCGAAATAGACTAACATCAGTGAAAAGTTTTATTTTTAACGACGAGGTTTATACATGTCTGAGGATTTTAAGGCCGGACATGTGCTGAAGCAAATTTTTTTGCAGAACCAGTTGAAAATTACCCAAAGATCGAAGCTGCAATTGTGAAATAAATATCTTCTAAACTCGACAGTGAACGTGATGTCCTTTTAAAGGATTCTACATGACTGTCGACCCATACCATAAGAAGTTAAGCAGAGAGATTCTCTTCTGATCTAAAGCGACATACATGAGCCACCTCGTGCAGTTGGCTATACTTTGTGTATTAATGGCCTCCAAATTACCCGTTACACATTTCGGATGAGTGCCTCTAGTATGCTCACACAATGTACATTAGACTTCTTCACCTCTTTCATAGCCATATGCCGGAGGGGCTCCAACATGCGCCTAAACCTGGAGCTCCAAATTACTAATAATCCCATCCTCTGAAAATGCCCATACCTGTGAGACAAATCAGAGAGGCCTTTCGATACGTCCTCCGGGATATCTTTTAGTGCCTTCCACAACTCTAAACAACCTCCCGCTCGACCACGGGTGAAGGTTCAACTTCAAAGCGAGCCGACCGTAGTGGATCGAACTGGAGAGACGTGGGATGTTTTGGGCGTCCCTCAGATCTCGACGTCCGCCTCCCCCCCCCCCCCCACCTCCACGTAATGATGTTCATTGGGTGCTTGACCAAAGCCACCACCGCCTGGAACTATGACAGAATGGACACCAACTCAGCTGGCATCCAAAGGGAGATTTCACAGTCCCATCCTCACACGATCGTAATTCAAAAATTTCCTCTAATTTCTTAAAAACGTGTATGTTTAACAATCTTTTTCTCTTGATAGAGAAACTGGCTGTGGTCCTGTGGAGCAACGTGGCTCAGCGATACGATACTAGACCCGCATAGAGGTTAAAATTCCAGTCCGGCCTACCAAGGTTATGTTTTCTGTGGTGTCCAGGAATCATCGAACGCAACTGCCAGGATGGTTACTCTGAGAGGGCTCTCAGCCTCCTTCCTCGGTCCGAGGATGTGGTCTGTCGCAAACCAAGTCAGCATATACTTGACGGAAACTGTTCCATGGAAACGATAGTAACATGGCGTGTCCTAAAGGAAGCGTAATAAAACCGGAATGTTTTGTGTGTACATAAAAGACCTATCGGACAGTACCAGTAGCATTTTAAGTTTGTTCACTGACGATGTGTTTGTGTTCAGGTACGTCTCACAGTTGGACGGTCGTAAGGAATTGTGGAAACGCTCGAAGACAATTTCCACTCGGTGTAATGAACGGCATCTGTCTTTAAATTTGTCTAAATGTTAGATGACGCCTGTAACGAAGAGAGAATACTTCATAGTATGTGGCTACAGTATAGTGGTGAACATCTTAGCATATGAAATCGTACGGTGGAGGGGTACTGGAGGGGCGAAATAAAACAATTTGCTTGAAGTGTCAACATGTATGTCGCAATGGCGATCATGGTACTCAAAACTGGAACTTATTATATATTATTAAATTGTCTAACTGTTGTGACTGTACCATCTACGTACGTAATGACACGATATGCTTAGTACTCTGCAACTACTCAGCACCGAAGATGATTGTCTTTGACCGAAATTAATAACCTAATTTGTGGTCCGTGACAGAGTTTTTAATAAATAAAATAAATATTTATAAGACTGGCGCGAATGTGACCCGTTTCAATGAACAGGAGAACTGCCCGTTGCAGAAACTGTTAGTAATCGCGATTTCGGTGCACCAAAACGTTGCTCATACATCTCTGCTCATATACATCTCTCGAAAACTCCGTCTGGAGCACTTCGTTCTCTTATTAAGTGTGGGAGAGTAAGAAGAGCCGACGTGTTCAGTAACCTGTTAAATGCAACACAATGGGCCGTGTACCGAACAAAAACCGTAACTTTTCGCAAGAGTCCGGTGAAGCCTCCATGCCGTTCATCTGTGCAAGTGGGAACAAAAGAACGTCGTCTCGAAGTATTATCAAAGAAGAAATTGTACATTCCTTACCTATTTCCTGTTGTGCATGAGTTAAAGCGTGCAGACGATCCTGCGCGTGTTGAGTTTTACGAGTTGCTCCCGTGTAAAGTGGAATCAGTTTTTCATTATATTAGACGAGGCCTAGATCAGCCTGTCAGGGTATGTAGAATCACAGAACGTGTAATACACTACTGGCCATTAAAATTGGTACACCACGAAGATGACGTGCTACAGACGTGAAATTTAACCGACAGGAAGAAGATGCTGTGATATGCAAATTATTAGCTTTTCAGAGCAATCACACAAGGTTGGCGCCGGTGGCGACACCTACAACGTACTGACATGAGGTAAGTTTCCAACCGATTTTTCATACACAAACAGCAGTTGACCGGCGTTGCCTGGTGAAACGTTGTTGTGATGCCTCGTGTAAGAAGGAGAAATGCATACCATCACGTTTCCGACTTTGATAAAGGTCGGATTGTAGCCTATCGCAATTGCCGTTTATCGTATCGCCACATTGCTTCTCACTTTGGTTCAGAAAATGGTTCAAATGGCTCTGAGCACTATGGGACTAACCTGCTACTGTCATCAGTCCCATAGAACTTAGAACTACTTAAACCTAACTAACCTAAGGACATCACACACAACCATGCCCGAGGCAAGATGCGAACCTGCGACCGTAGCGATCACGCGGTTCCAGACTGTAGCGCCTAGAACCGCTCAGCCACTCTGGCCGGCGCTCGCATTGGTCCAGATCCAATGCCTGTTAGCAGAATATGGAATCAGTTCGTTCAGGAGGATAATACGGAACGCCGTGCTGGATCCCAACGGCCTCGTATCACTAGCAGTCGAGATGACAGGCATCTTATCCGCATGGCTGTAACGGATTGTGCAGCCACGTCTCGATCCCTGAGTCAACAGATGGGTACGTTTGCAAGACAACAACCAACTGCACGAACAGCTCGACGACGTTTGCAGCAGCATGGACTATCACCTCGGAGACCATGGCTGCCGTTACCCTTGACGCTGCATCACAGACAAGGAGCACCTGCGAGGTGTACTCGACGACGAACCTGGGTGCACGAATGACAAAACGTCATTTTTTTCGGATGAATCCAGGTTCTGTTTACAGCATCATGATGGTCACATCCGTGTTTCGCGACATCGCGGTGAACGCACATTTGAAGCGTATATTGGTCATGGCTACACTGGCGTATCACGCGGCGTGATGGTATGGGGTGCCATTGGTTACACGTCTCGGTCACCTCTTGTTCGCACTGATGGCACTTTGAACAGTGCCCGTTACATTTCAGATGTGTTACGACCCGTTGCTCTACCCTTCATTCGATCCCTGCGAAACCCTACATTTCAGTAGGATAATGCACAAGCGCATGTTGCAGGTCCTGTAGGGCCTTTCTGGACACAGAAAATGTTCCATTGCTGCCCTGGCCAACACAATCTTCAGACCTCTCACCAACTGAAAACGTCTGCCAATGGTAGCCGAGTAACTGGCTCTTCACAATACGCTAGTCACTGCTCTTGATGAACTGTTTATCGTGTTGAAGCTGCATGGGTAGCTGTACCTGTACACGCCAAGCTGTATTTGACTCAATGCCCAGGCGTATCAAGTACGTTATTACAGCCAGAGGTGGTTCTTCTGGGAACTGATTTCTCAGGATCTATGCACCCAAATTGCATGAAAATGTAATCACCCGTCAATGAGTACCCGTTTATCAGCTCCATTTCTTCTTGGTGTAGCAATTTTAATGACCAGTAGTGTACTACGCATCAGCAAGTCTCCATCGGTAGTTTGAGGAGCCATTGCATAACATTAAGACTGGTGTTTGGTGCTTAGCATCTGGTGTCTGCAACGAAACATAAATCTTCACCAAACTGTAATGCTGAACAGTTTGTTCAGAAGCAGCTTAGTCCATATGGGACCATTCATAGAAGACGAACGACTGTGTGGGTATTTTCAGCAAGTCGGAGCAACAGCACGCACGGTCTTGAGAGCCACGTCACAAGTGAACGAGGTGTTCGGTGAAGAGAGGACAGTCAACAGAGGCTGTGCCGTCTCCTGGTCACCTTAACGCTTGAAATCTCTTATTTTTATCTGTGGTATAAACTGAAGATTTAGGTGTACTCAAATAATCATCACTCACTAGGAGAGCTACAATGGAGCACTGATATCGTTATATCTCCTATCCCTCAGGTGGAGCTGTAAAGCTTGTCTCATGTTTTGTCAATCGAGCAGAGTGCAGCATCGACATCAAAGGTGCCTATTTCCAACATCCACTGTAACGTTTATTAACAAGGGCCAATCCCGAGTCAGTCTAATTGTAAACATTTTTCGAGCCAGTTTTATTTTGCATATTTAAGTATTTACTGGTAACGCTACAGGTCACATAAAACAGGTCGATCACATAAGCTGAATGTTAGGGAAGGCGAATCGGATATTTAGATTTGTTGAAAAAACTATGGGAAAATGTAAAGCATCTGTAATGTAAACAGCATACAAGTGGCTAGTGTGAGAAATTGTATTGTTTCAGGGTTTGGAGCTGCAAATAGAAATTGAACGAATTCAGGGACGTGCAGCCGGGATAGTGAGAAAGGTCGATGTAGCCCGTACAATAATGAAACAGAAATGCTCGGTCAACTGAAGTGGGAGTCCTTGTTGGGTAAAATTAAAGAACCTGTGCAGTTTCTACGCTCACACCATCTTTATCTCGCATATGGGTCACGTAGAGATATACAGGGTGATTTTGTCCACCACGTACAAACTCTAGGGACTGTTTGGTAAGAGGTCACAGAACAAGTAGGTTCTAATGAACTTCTGTCCGGAAATGCATGGTTTCCTTGCTAGAGACCATTTATTCAATGATACTTTGTTCCAAAGACTGCGGTCTAATACGCGCTTAACCATGCGTTACAGTTGCATGGTGTCCTTCTAGACGGTGATACTGTTCCTCGTACCTCATGACCTAGCGCCATATCCTTTCATAGTAATTGGTAATGTTGTCTTCTATTCACTTCTCTGGAGGTCTCACTTTGTAATGGATTTGATAGAGCGTTGTACAACAGAGTACCGTATTTGAATAGAGAGCTTGCCGACATGGTGTTTACTTACGAAAAGGCTAATGGCAACGGATGGCGGGCAGCAAGGTTCTCACGAGAACTATCCCCTCCCTCCCCGACAATGACCACAGCATTCAATGTCTGCAACAGTTACAACACTAACTTGCCGTGAAACAAGCTAATGTTACCCTCTGAGAGGATTTCGAAAACTGACCGCGCGTGCGTGTAATGGACAATGGTATCGGAATATAATTTTGAATATGGTCAAATTAACAGAAAAACTAAACGGACTTTAACCTTGGGAGTTAATGAAAGTGATAGAATCATAAGTGAATGAAAAAAATGGACGGTCCCCAGCCCAATCAGGCACATTAATTGGGAAAAGTGAATATTTGTTATTGAGATTACTTTCGTTGATATTTCCTTTTGAATAGCACACAATATACAAACTGACACAGTGCACTCTGAACTGTGTAACAGCGGTTACCATTCACGCACACACCAGTGAATTATTGGAAGCGAATCTGCACTAGACTCATAGTAATGACAGCTACACTTAAGATCATTACTTAATCAAATACTGAAATGTTACTGCATGAAGTGCAGAAGCAAATTTGGACATGAGGGGCTTTTATCTTAACTGACATAAAAAATAAAGATGAATAATATCATAAATGTTGTTGTTGTTGTCTTCAGTCCTGAGACTGGTTTGATGCAGCTCTCCATGCTACTCTATCCTGTGCAAGCTTCTTCATCTCCCAGTACCTACTGCAACCTACATCCTTCTGAATCTGCTTAGTCTACTCATCTCTCGGTCTCCCTCTACGATTTTTACCCTCCACACTGCCCTCCAATGCTAAATTTGTGATCCCTTGATGCCTCAAAACATGTCCTACCAACCGATCCCTTCTTCTAGTCAAGTTGTGCCACAAACTTCTCTTCTCACCAATCCTATTCAATACCTACTCATTAGTTACGTGATCTATCCACCTTATCTTCAGTATTCTTCTGTAGCACCACATTTCGAAAGCTTCTATTCTCTTCTTGTCCAAACTAGTTATCGTCCATGTTTCACTTCCATACATGGCTACACTCCAAACAAATATTTTCAGAAATGACTTCCTGACACTTAAATCTATATTCGATGTTAACAAATTTCTCTTCTTCAGAAACGCTTTCCTTGCCATTGCCAGTCTACATTTTATATCCTCTCTACTTCGACAATCATCAGTTATTTTACTTCCTAAATAGCAAAACTCCTTTACTACTTTAAGTGTCTCATTTCCTAATCTAATTCCCTCAGCAACACCCGATTTAATTTGACTACATTCCATTATCCTCGTTTTGCTTTTGTTGATGTTCATCTTATATCCTCCTTTCAAGACACTGTCCATTCCGTTCAACTGCTCTTCCAAGTTCTTTGCCGTCTCTGACAGAATTACAATGTCATCGGCGAACCTCAAAGTTTTTACTTCGTCTCCATGAATTTTAATACCTACTCCAAATTTTTCTTTTGTTTCCTTTACTGCTTGCTCAATATACAGATTGAATAACATCGGGGAGAGGCTACAACCCTGTCTCACTCCTTTCCCAACCACTGCTTCCCTTTCATGCCCCTCGACTCTTATGACTGCCATCTGGTTTCTGTACAAATTGTAAATAGCCTTTCGCTCCCTGTATTTTACCCCTGCCACCTTTAGAATTTGAAAAAGAGTATTCCAGTCAACATTGTCAAAAGCTTTCTCTAAGTCTACAAATGCTAGAAACGTAGGTTTGCCTTTTCTTAATCTTTCTTCTAAGATAAGTCGTAAGGTCAGTATTGCCTCACGTGTTCCAACATTTCGACGGAATCCAAACTGATCCTCCCCGAGGTCCGCATCTACCAGTTTTTCCATTCGTCTGTAAAGAATTCGCGTTAGTATTTTGCAGCTGTGACTTATTAAACTGATAGTTCGGTAATTTTCACATCTGTCAGCACCTGCTTTCTTTGGGATTGGAATTATTATATTCTTCTTGAAGTCTGAGGGTATTTGGCCTGTCTCATACATCTTGCTCACCAGCTGGTAGAGTTTTGTCATGACTGGCTCTCCCAAGGCCGTCAGTAGTTCTAATGGAATGTTGTCTACTCCGGGGGCCTTGTTCCGACTCAGGTCTTTCAGTGCTCTGTCAAACTCTTCACGCAATATCGTGTCACCCATTTCGTCTTCATCTACATCCTCTTCCATTTCCATAATATTGTCCTCAAGTACATCACCCTTGTATAAACCTTCTATATACTCCTTCCACCTTTCTGCCTTCCCTTCTTTGCTTAGAACTGGGTTGCCATCTGAGCTCTTGATATTCATACACGTGGTTCTCTTTTCTCCAAAGGTCTCTTTAATTTTCCTGTAGGCAGTATCTATCTTACCCCTAGTGAGATAAGCCTCTACATCCTTACATTTATCCTCTAGCCATCCCTGTTTAGCCATTTTGCACTTCCTCTCGATCTCATTTTTGAGACGTTTGTATTCCTTTGTGCCTGCTTCATTTACTGCATTTTTATATTTTCTCCTTTCATCAATTAAATTCAATATTTCTTCTGTTACCCAAGGATTTCCAGCAGCCCTCGTCTTTTTACCTACTTTATCCTCTGCTGCCTTCACTACTTCATCCCTCAGAGCTACCCATTCTTCTTCTACTGTATTTCTTTCCCCTATTCCTGTCAATTGTTCCCTTATGCTCTCTCTGAAACTCTGTACAACCTCTGGTTCTTTCAGTTTATCCAGGTCCCATCTCCTTAATTTCCCACATTTTTGCAGTTTCTTCAGTTTTAATCTACAGGTCATAACCAATAGATTGTGTTCAGAGTCCACATCTGCCCCTGGAAATGTCTTACAACTTAAAACCTGGTTCCTAAATCTCTGTCTTACCATTATATAATCTATCTGATACCTTTTAGTATCTCCAGGGTTCTTCCACGTATACAACCTTCTTTCATGATTCTTAAACCAAGTGTTAGCTATGATTAAGTTGTGCTCTGTGCAAAATTCTACTAGGCGGCTTCCTCTTTCATTTCTTAGCCCCAATCCATATTCACCTACTATGTTTCCTTCTCTCCCTTTTCCTACACTCGAATTCCAGTCACCCATTACTATTAAATTATCGTCTCCCTTCACTATCTGAATAATTTCTTTCATTTCATCGTACATTTCTTCAATTTCTTCGTCATCTGCAGAGCTAGTTGGCATATAAACTTGTACTACAGTAGTAGGTGTGGGCTTCGTATCTATCTTGGCCACAATAATGCGTTCACTATGCTGTTTGTAGTAGCTTACCCGCATTCCTATTTTCCTATTCATTATTAAACCTACTCCTGCATTACCCCTATTTGATTTTGTGTTTATAACCCTGTATTCACCTGACCAGAAGTCTTGTTCCTCCTGCCACCGAACTTCACTAATTCCCACTATATCTAACTTTAACCTATCCATTTCCCTTTTTAAATTTTCTAACCTACCTGCCCGATTAAGGGATCTGACATTCCACGCTCCGATCCGTAGAACGCCAGTTTTCTTTCTCCTGATAACGACATCCTCCTGAGTAGTCCCCGCCCGGAGATCCGAATGGGGGACTATTTTACCTCCGGAATATTTTACCCAAGAGGATGCCATCATCATTTAATCATACAGTAAAGCTGCATGTCCTCGGGAAAAATTACGGCTGTAGTTTCCCCTTGCTTTCAGCCGTTCGCAGTACCAGCACAGCAACGCCGTTTTGGTTAATGTTGCAAGGCCAGATCAGTCAATCATCCAGACTGTTGCCCCTGCAACTACTGAAAAGGCTGCTGCCCCTCTTCAGGAACCACACGTTTGTCTGACCTCTCAACAGATACCCCTCCGTTGTGGTTGCACCTACGGTACGGCCATCTGTATCGCTGAGGCACGCAAGCCTCCCCACCAACGGCAAGGACATGCAGCTTTACTGTATGATTAAATGATGATGGCATCCTCTTGGGTAAAATATTCCGGAGGTAAAATAGTCCCCCATTCGGATCTCCGGGCGGGGACTACTCAGGAGGATGTCGTTATCAGGAGAAAGAAAACTGGCGTTCTACGGATCGGAGCGTGGAATGTCAGATCCCTTAATCGGGCAGGTAGGTTAGAAAATTTAAAAAGGGAAATGGATAGGTTAAAGTTAGATATAGTGGGAATTAGTGAAGTTCGGTGGCAGGAGGAACAAGACTTCTGGTCAGGTGACTACAGGGTTATAAACACAAAATCAAATAGGGGTAATGCAGGAGTAGGTTTAATAATGAATAGGAAAATAGGAATGCGGGTAAGCTACTACAAACAGCATAGTGAACGCATTATTGTGGCCAAGATAGATACGAAGCCCACACCTACTACAGTAGTACAAGTTTATATGCCAACTAGCTCTGCAGATGATGAAGAAATTGAAGAAATGTACGATGAAATAAAAGAAATTATTCAGATAGTGAAGGGAGACGAAAATTTAATAGTAATGGGTGACTGGAATTCGAGTGTAGGAAAAGGGAGAGAAGGAAACATAGTAGGTGAATATGGATTGGGGCTAAGAAATGAAAGAGGAAGCCGCCTAGTAGAATTTTGCACAGAGCACAACTTAATCATAGCTAACATTTGGTTTAAGAATCATGAAAGAAGGTTGTATACGTGGAAGAACCCTGGAGATACTAAAAGGTATCAGATAGATTATATAATGGTAAGACAGAGATTTAGGAACCAGGTTTTAAGTTGTAAGACATTTCCAGGGGCAGATGTGGACTCTGACCACAATCTATTGGTTATGACCTGTAGATTAAAACTGAAGAAACTGCAAAAATGTGGGAAATTAAGGAGATGGGACCTGGATAAACTGAAAGAACCAGAGGTTGTACAGAGTTTCAGAGAGAGCATAAGGGAACAATTGACAGGAATAGGGGAAAGAAATACAGTAGAAGAAGAATGGGTAGCTCTGAGGGATGTAGTAGTGAAGGCAGCAGAGGATAAAGTAGGTACAAAGACGAGGGCTGCTAGAAATCCTTGGGTAACAGAAGAAATATTGAATTTAATTGATGAAAGGAGAAAATATAAAAATGCAGTAAATGAAGCAGGCAAAAAGGAATACAGACGTCTCAAAAATGAGATCAACAGGAAGTGCAAAATGGCTAAGCAGGGACGGCTAGAGGACAAATGTAAGGATGTAGAAGCTTATCTCACTAGGGGTAAGATAGATACTGCCTACAGGAAAATTAAAGAGACCTTTGGAGAGAAGAGAACCACGTGTATGAATATCAAGAGCTCAGATGGCAGCCCAGTTCTAAGCAAAGAAGGGAAGGCAGAAAGGTGGAAGGAGTATATAGAAGGTTTATACAAGGGCGATGTACTTGAGGACAATATTATGGAAATAGAAGAGGATGTAGATGAAGACGAAATGGGAGATACGATACTGCGTGAAGAGTTTGACAGAGCACTGAAAGACTTGAGTCGAAACAAGGCCCCCGGAGTAGACAACATTCAATTAGAACTACTGACGGCCTTGGGAGAGCCAGTCATGACAAAACTCTATCAGCTGGTGAGCAAGATGTATGAGACAGGCGAAATACCCTCAGACTTCAAGAAGAATATAATAATTCCAATCCCAAAGAAAGCAGGTGCTGACAGATGTGAAAATTACCGAACTATCAGTTTAATAAGCCACGGCTGCAAAATACTAACGCGAATTCTTTACAGACGAATGGAAAAACTGGTAGATGCAGACCTCGGGGAGGATCAGTTTGGATTCCGTCGAAATGTTGGAACACGTGAGGCAATACTGACCTTACGACTTATCTTAGAAGAAAGATTAAGAAAAGGCAAACCTACGTTTCTAGCATTTGTAGACTTAGAGAAAGCTTTTGACAATGTTGACTGGAATACTCTTTTTCAAATTCTAAAGGTGGCAGGGGTAAAATACAGGGAGCGAAAGGCTATTTATAATTTGTACAGAAACCAGATGGCAGTAATAAGAGTCGAGGGGCATGAAAGGGAAGCAGTGGTTGGGAAAGGAGTGAGACAGGGTTGTAGCCTCTCCCCGATGTTATTCAATCTGTATATTGAGCAAGCAGTAAAGGAAACAAAAGAAAAATTTGGAGTAGGTATTAAAATTCATGGAGACGAAGTAAAAACTTTGAGGTTCGCCGATGACATTGTAATTCTGTCAGAGACGGCAAAGGACTTGGAAGAGCAGTTGAACGGAATGGACAGTGTCTTGAAAGGAGGATATAAGTTGAACATTAACAAAAGCAAAACGAGGATAATGGAATGTAGTCAAATTAAATCGGTTGATGCTGAGGGAATTAGATTAGGAAATGAGACACTTAAAGTAGTAAAGGAGTTTTGCTATTTAGGAAGTAAAATAACTGATGATGGTCGAAGTAGAGAGGATATAAAATGTAGACTGGCAATGGCAAGGAAAGCGTTTCTGAAGAAGAGAAATTTGTTAACATCGAATATAGATTTATGTATTAGGAAGTCGTTTCTGAAAGTATTTGTTTGGAGTGTAGCCATGTATGGAAGTGAAACATGGACGATAACTAGTTTGGACAAGAAGAGAATAGAAGCTTTCGAAATGTGGTGCTACAGAAGAATACTGAAGATAAGGTGGATAGATCACGTAACTAATGAGGAGGTATTGAATAGGATTGGGGAGAAGAGAAGTTTGTGGCACAACTTGACTAGAAGAAGGGATCGGTTGGTAGGACATGTTTTGAGGCATCAAGGGATCACAAATTTAGCATTGGAGGGCAGCGTGGAGGGTAAAAATCGTAGAGGGAGATCGAGAGATGAGTACACTAAACAGATTCAGAAGGATGTAGGTTGCAGTAGGTACTGGGAGATGAAGCAGCTTGCACAGGATAGAGTAGCATGGAGAGCTGCATCAAACCAGTCTCAGGACTGAAGACAACAACAACAACATGTCCATATACATTACTGAATGTATGAAGTTAGTGAAGCAGTGGTGAAGATTGCTGGCACGCGACATGGGGGCTAACTGTACTCATGTCTCTTGGTGTTCCAATGCTGTTTCAACTCTCTTCTTGACGTCGGATTTAAACCATATTAGAGCCATTCCTTTCTGCCGAGAATACAAAATAATAGCCAGATCCACATCCGAGGCAGATCCTTTAGAAAGTAGCTTCCAATTGCCTCTCTGAAGTGTACCGTGCTACGGCTAGCCACACACTGCGTACTGTTCATACCAAGGAGCCGCTTAGTTCGACCCCCAAAACCACCTTTTACCGACTGCGACATAGTCGCGTATATGAACAGCGATCCTATACTGGCAAGCGTTTTTTATTCCAGTCTTTGATCACAATATCAATTCTTTTGACAATGAGCGGTTTCAGTCAGCAATGACCATCCTCAGATCTTTTCTACACCATGTGCTAAAGCGTGTTTTGACGATGCCATTAAGGCCTTATCACTTTAGGACATGGCGTAGAAAAGATCTGAGGATGGTCATTACTGACTGAAACCTGTCATCGTCAAAAGAATTGATATTGTGATTAAAGACTGGCATAAAAAGGATTTACCACCTTTTACATCGCGCCATGCCACTTCTGTTGCGGAGGGACTTCCATACATCTTTTATATATTACAAACACAAGTTCCCTAAGCATGAACCCGCTTTCAATAAACATTTTTTTTATGAACGTACACATATTATAATAATTTATCATTTTAACAAATCACTTGGCTTCTTTCATATATACTTTACAAAACTCTAATTTTCCTGTCACAAGTCAAGGACTTGAATAACAAAGAACACACACTCCATAACTGCAGATACACAGTTACATAACGTAAACCTGCTTCTAATCGATGTAAGTGTTACACAGTGCTTCGCCGTTCGCCTGAGACAGGATCGTTTCATAAAGCAGAAAATCATGAAGGACGTACCCGAAATGTTTGGACACAAGACTTGGAGGAAAACATGATCAACACTGTGGAAGGCAAGCGTCTTGCCAGTACCCGGGAGTTGGCCCGACAGTACAGGGACAGCCAGACGATCGTGTGTAGCACTCTCGACGACAATTGGTACTACTACAGCGTGTGCAGGGCTTACTAGCGACAGACTAGTAGTAATAGACTAGTAGTAATAGACGGCAAATCATCGAGTAAAACTGAAGTGATATCAGGTGTTCCCCAGGGAAGCGTCCTGGGACCTCTACTGTTCCTGATCTATATAAATGACCTGGGTGACAATCTGAGCAGTTCTCTTAGGTTGTTCGCAGATGATGCTGTAATTTACCGTCTAGTAAGGTCATCCGAAGACCAGTATCAGCTGCAAAGCGATTTAGAAAAGATTGCTGTATGGTGTGTCAGGTGGCAGTTGACGCTAAATAACGAAAAGTGTGAGATGATCCACATGAGTTCGAAAAGAAATCCGTTGGAATTCGATTACTCGATAAATAGTACAATTCTCAAGGCTGTCAATTCAACTAAGTACCTGGGTGTTAAAATTACAAACAACTTCAGTTGGAAGGACCACATAGATAATATTGTCGGGAAGGCGAGCCAAAGGTTGCGTTTCATTGGCAGGACACTTAGAAGATGCAACAAGTCCACTAAAGAGACAGCTTACACTACACTCGTTCGTCCTCTGTTAGAATATTGCTGCGCGGTGTGGGATCCTTACCAGGTGGGATTGACGGAGGACATCGAGAGGGTGCAAAGAAGGGCAGCTCGTTTTGTATTATCGCGTTATAGGGGAGAGAGTGTGGCAGATATGATACACGAGTTGGGATGGAAGTCATTACAGCATAGACGTTTTTCGTCGCGGCGAGACCTTTTTACGAAATTTCAGTCACCAACTTTCTCTTCCGAATGCGAAAATATTTTGTTGAGCCCAACCTACATAGGTAGGAATGATCATCAAAATAAAATAAGAGAAATCAGAGCTCGAACAGAAAGGTTTAGGTGTTCGTTTTTCCCGCTCGCTGTTCGGGAGTGGAATAGTAGAGAGATAGTATGATTGTGGTTCGATGAACCCTCTGCCAAGCACTTAAATGTGAATTGCAGAGTAGTCATGTCATGTAGACTTTCCGCATCGGGTGCAGTTTCGTCACTGGTTTCTTCACCGGGCAACCATGATTCCTGGACTTGTATCATACATCCTAATCACCTTTACGCGGAGTGGTTCAAATGTTCAAATGTGTGGGACTGAACTGCTAAAGTCATCAGTCCCTAAGCTTACACACACCCATGCCCGAGGGAGGACTCGAACCTCCGTCGGAACCAGCCGCACAGTCCATGACTGCAGCCCTCTACACCGCTCGGCTAATCGCGGGAGGCCGTGGAGTGGCATCTTCAACTTTCATAAAAGTCATCTGTGGGATAATGTGCAGAACCGTCATAGCAGATCCCACATGGTAGGGGGACAACGAATCGTGAGTATCGGTGCAGCCGAAATGTGTGGGCAGGGTTAATTGGCGACCGTATTTTGAGTCAGTCTTCCTTCTACGCCGCCTAACAGGCCGGAAACAGCGTCGCTCTTTGCTGGTAACTTTGTTTCCCTTGCTGTAAGAAGTGGCATTGACGATTAGAGCAGTTATGTGGCTGCTATAGCTTGGTGCTCCAGCCCACTTCGCCGATGACATCTGGACGCATCTCAGTCGTGTCCTGCCTGGTCGATGGATCGGGCAAGGACGTCCAGTTGCAGGGTCTGCTCACTCAATCGAGTTCAGTCCGTGCGATTTCTGGTTATGGGGCCATCTCAAAAGTATCGTGTATGCATAGCCCATTTGAGATGTGGAGAAACGGCAGCAGCGCATTCATGCTGCCTTTGACACTGTTCGGATGCAGCCTGGCCAGTGTGAACTTGCGAGATAGATCATGCTATGGGGCATGAAACCCATGCATTGAGGCGGATGGAAACCATTTTCAACACATACTGTAACTGTGGCTGCATGGTACAGCGCGTATTAGACAGCAGTCTCTGTAACAATGTATGATTGAATAAATAGTCTCTAGCATGGAAACCATGCATTTTCAGACATAAGTTCATCACATCCTTTTTGTTCCGTATCCTCTTATCGATCAACCACTAGAGTTTGTACACGGTGGAAATAATTACCCTGTATAGGCAGCAGTTTTTCCCTCGTTGGATGGGTGAATGCCAGCCACTGTGGCCGAGCGGTTCTAGACACTTCAGTCCGAAACTGCGCTGCTGCTACGGTCGCAGGTTCGAATCCTGCCTAGGGCATGGATGTGTGTGATGTCCTTAGGTTAGTTAGGTTTAAGTAGTTTTAAGTCTAGGGGACTGATGACGTCAGGGTTAAGTCCTATAGTGCTTATAGCCATTTGAACCATTTGATACGCGAATGGAGTGCGACAAGAATTGCACCAGGAAGGGGACGAGGTAAGGATATGAACTTAACTTCAAGGGTTGAAAGGGTGTGTGATCTTATTTCGGTGACTATAAAATCGAGTCAAGTTTGTATGGTACTTACCAGTATGAGACCATTTATAATGATGACGTTGCAACCCCTCTGACCTGTATACAAGCAATGATTCGTTTGAGAAGAGTGTCATAAAGCCGTTATATCATTTCGTGAGGCAAGTTGGCCCACAGCTGTTGTAACTGGTCCTTGATATCCTGGTTACTGCCCCGGGACGGAGTTGGCATCCGAGGTGTTCCCACACATGCTGTATCGCGGACAGATCTAGCGACGTTGCTGGTCGCAAGTGTACCTCAGCATCACGCAGACAGTTCATAGAGACAGGTGCCATGTGTGGACGAGCATGGTCCTATTGATAAATAGCACCGCGGTACTGTCGCACGACACATAACTCTCGAGGACGCAGGATGTCCTTGAAGTAGTGTCGTGCCGTCAGAGTTCCCTCAACCAGTAAGAGACGTGACCTTAAGCCGAAACTGGTGGCCCTCCACACCACGAGGCCTGAAAGAACACCGCTGTGTCTCTACAAAGGATTGAAAGAAAGTGTCCTCTCCCCAGCTCGCCGACAAATTCGCCAACGCTGGTCATTTGTAGTAGGGCAGAATCGCGATTCATCGCTGGACACAGTGAGGTGCTATTCACCAGTAGTCCATGTTTCCCGCTTTAGGCATGCAACCAAACACAGCAGCCTGCGATGCCGTGTTAACAGCAGCCTACGTATAGGACTTTAATTCCCTAGTCCTGAAGCGCTGCCCTCCGACCAATGATGAAAGATGGCACAAGTGTCGCTGGTACTCCGTTAAACTACACTAATAAACTCCAAGAGTCACAGGCAAATGCAACTCTATTTATTTACATACCCGCCAGTGATGTGTACGTGTGCGAAGTTACATTGACATCCTATTTCGTCTTCTGGGTGGTTCACTTTGTTTTTGTAAAGAAGTGTATTTGAACACTGTACCCGCCGCCATGTTGTGTGCAGTGGCTTGCGGACGGTATATGAAGGGCTTATTTCAATAGTAGTACAAGTCCATTACCTCCACACAGAAGAGATGGTGCAGGATATTTTCCAAAGAATTATTAGGTGTTTCTCCCTAAATTTGAGAAAAAAAAAACATTTCATTCAGTTCTATACAACTAATTGTAACTCTGACAATTGATGTAGAACATGAGCAGGGGACAGTAAAGAAGGTAGAATGCTTGTAAGTTTTGGATGTTTTTTGATGAAAACTTGAAATGGAAGAAGTATATTTGCTAATCTTCTCATACTATTAAGTTCAGCTACTTTTGCTCTTCGTATAACTGCTGCTCTTGGAAACAAACAATCAATCTCGTGACGTATTTTGCACATTCAAACTCAGTAATGATGTACGGAATAATTTCCTGGGGTGGACATCACCCAGAAAGAATTATTGATTGCACAAAAGCGCGTAGTAAGAACAACATTTGGTGTTCACCCACGTAGCTACCTGTTCAAAGAGCTAGATATTTTAACTGCTCCGTCTCAATACATGTATTCGACAATGAAGTTCATTATAAATAATCCATCACAAGTTGAGAAGAACACTGATGTACAAGCCTACAACGCGAGGGAACAATGACCTTTATTACCCTTCGTTAAAGCAGTCAGGAGCCTAGAAAGGAGTTCAGTAAGCAGCAATAATTTTTTTTTCATTTGTCCAATAATGTGTTCATTAACGTTAACACTTACTTTGTAAACATATCCTACAAACCGACATGTTCCCCGCCATTTCGAAAAAAGAATCGTTCAAGTGATCTACGGAATGTGTTGCCAACTAGCAGGTAGCGTTCTCCAGGCATTCGCCAATCCAAGACACTTGCATCACATTGCCTCAGGATACAGCGTGACTCCAGCACTCCAGATGACTCGTTTCCAGTCATCCAGTGTCCAGTGGCGCCGCTCCCTACATCACCTCCAGCGCCGCTTAGCCTGGACTACAGTAATTTGACAGTTCGGCCACTGTACGCCTCTCGTTTTAACACCCTATGCACAGACATTGTGCTGTCTGGACTGCTGGTAGCACTCTGGAACTCAAGAGTGACTCCTTCCGCTGATTTCATGCGTTTGTTTTTTTACACCTCCCCTTCACAAAGCTCGATATGTCAGTACATGAGGTCTCTCTGATATTGATCAAGCTGTGATTGTTCATTCGCATTTCCACCTCACAGCCACATCACCAGCATTCAGGAAGGACAGCTTTAGAAGGGTTCTGATGTGGCTGGCGGATTTGTTACTCAGGAGACATACAATGACCAGTCCTTGTTCAAACCCAATTAACTCTCCTGATCGACCCATCCTGTTGTTACAGCTTCTCTCATGACAAGTCAATCCTCCCCGGCTTCTTTAATGACTGTACGTCCGTCTCTCGTGACGTGTGTCGGTCAATTTCGCATTGATTACATATGGTGACCGTGTACTTTTGACAGTGTATACTGACATAGTCGAAGAAAACATTCTTTTCCAATAAAATGCTCTGATAGTATTTACTGCTCATATGTAACAGACGAAGAAGTCCCTGAACGTCAAAGTCGAGAACAGAACATTGTACAGGAGTTAAACGTGGACCTTCGTAAAGAAGTAGTGGAGGCATTTGGAATGTGGTGCTATCGAAGAAGACGAAGCGGTTAGATAAAGTGCGAAGTGAAGAACTACTGAAAAGAAATAGGTGCAATTATCGTATGGAATAGCCTTACCAGTCCAGGGGTCACATTTGGACACCATTACAGAAACCAGGCGGTGAGAGCAGTAGCAGAAGGGAAAATTTGGTGCAGAGTACAATGTGCAAGAATGTTACAGATAAAGTCAGCCGCAGTAGTTAATAGATACGAAAATATTTGCATAATTAGCAATAAATGCAGGACATAGTTAAACTAGGCGATAGACTGCTGACGTTGTGGGGACAACATAGTTACTTCCTCGTCTAAGTATAATACATCCTCGATCATGAATTGAGGGGTGTTGGAACGCCCTATCTCGACAATGTTAAATTTAGTGATTTAGCTTCCCTGTATTTCAGGAACCACTGTAGCCATTGACATAAAACCTTTATATGACATTAAAATGTATGTTCTGAGTATACTGAACTACAATAATTGCATTTGAGCCACTGCTTTTTCTAGTAAAAGTTCTTATTTATACGGTTAAAATTTTGTGTACTTTTTTTGTACATTTTTCTAAATAATTTTAATTATACATAAAATTATGTTCCTCTTTTAGTTCAGTAGACTCAGGATATATATGTTACTACTCCCTGAAAATTGAGTATTCTACTCGATGTGGCTTCTGGAATTTAGGGAAAAATCTAATACAAATATAAATATTCAGGATTGGCTTCTAAAGCTTCAAAAGACTGCAACTCACTTGATAGATGCTTAATTTTTATTTTTAGTGACTCACAAGCATCCTGCACCAAACTGTATATCATCCTTTTGATCTTTTTCCGAGTTCTTTTCTTCTTTCTGGACTCCTTAGTGGCCAACTGTGCTGCATACTCTGATTTATCAATACAAACCTCGTCCATCAGTTGAAGTTCCCTGATGCAGTGTGCTCCAAAATTAATTCCCATATGCTGTCGCACTTTCACTCTACCAATGTTGCCATCATTGACCCCCCCCCCCCCCCCTCACCTTAGTGTCTTCATTCCAACAAAGATATTTCTTGGTAGGCGAGTACATATAAGATTATTGAACGACTCATTCGGATTTTTGATTCTGATCATGCAGACACATCTTCAGTAATTCAGGATTTACCAGGTCTCTGCAAATACGTTTTATGATATCCATGACTGGTACTGGGCTGGAATGTTTATGGCTGTATGAACTGTTTGAGTACTAGTCATTGCAGTAATTGCATCATTGATCAGGTACAGGAGAGCAAAGGTATTCCATCAATTGGCAGTGTATGGAAGAAGGTAGCCCACACTGCCTGCTTCATTTTCAACAAGTCCTCAGTACTATTTCTAATGGCCATCTCATAATGTTGCTGTAGTTCATCAATCATTTTGTCCGTCAGCCTGCCTCTTATGTTTTTACCATCAGAAAGTTTCTTGTCTCCCAAACTTTGTCTCAACCTCCTCAACCTGGTGCCCATCCTCTACTCGACATGACCTTTATAACAAAGCCTCCTATATAAAAAATTTACCGATTTTATTAGATCTTCAAGTAATGCACGTAAAAATTTTAACATTTTCAGCCAGTGTAGATATTGTTCAAGGGAAAAACAATGCTTCGCATGTGAGTTTAACTCTCTCTCTCTCTCTCTCTCTCTCTCTCTCTCTCTCTCTCTCTCTCTCTCTCACACACACACACACACACACACACACACACACACACACACACACACAGGGTGGTCCATTGATTGTGACCGGGCAAAATATCTCACGAAATAAGCGTCACCGAAAAAACTACAAAGAAACAAATTTGTCTAACTTGAAGGGGGAAACCAGATGCCGCTATGGTTGGCCCACTAAATGGCGCAATCACAGGTCAAATGGATATCAACTGCGTTTTTTAAATAGGAACCCCCATTTTTATTATATATTCGTGTAGTACGTAAAGAAATATGAATGTTTTAGTTGGACCACTTTTTTCACTTTGTGATAGATGGCACTGTAATAGTCACAAACGTATAAGTACGTAGTATCATGTAACATTCCGCCAGTGCAGACGGTATTTGCTTATTGATACGTTACCCGTGTTAAAATGAACCGTTTACCTATTGCGGAAAAGGTTGATATCGTGTTGATGTATGGCTATTGTGATCAAAATGCCCAACGGGCGTGTGCTATGTATTCTGCTCGGTATCCTGGACGACATCATCCAAGTATCCGGACCGTTCGCCGAATAGTTACGTTACTTAAAGGAAAAAGGAGTGTTCAGACACATGTGAAACGACAACCACGACCTGAAATAAATGATGATGCCCAGGTAGGAGTTTTAGCTGCTGTGGCAGCTAATCCGCACATCAGTAGCAGACACATTGCGCGAGAATCTGGAATCTCAAAAACGTCGGTGTTGCAAATGCTACATCAACATCGATTGCACCCGTACTATATTTCTATGCACAATGAATCGCATGGCGACGACTTTGAACGTCGTGTACAGTTCTGCCACTGGGCACAAGAGAAATTACGGAACGATGAGAGATTTTTTGCATGCGTTATATTTAGCGACGAAGCGTCATTCACCAACAGCGGTAACGTAAACCGGCATAATATGCACTATTGGGCAACGGAAAATCCACGATGGCTGCGGCAAGTGGAACATCAGAGACCTTGTCGGGTTAATGTATTGTGCGGCATTATGGGAGTAAGGATAATTGGCCCCCATTTTATCGATGGCAATCTACATGGTGCAATGTATGCTGATTTCCTATCTAATGTTCTACCGATGTTACTACAAGATGTTTCACTGCATGACAGAATGGCGATGTACTTCCAACATGATGGATGTCCGCCACATAGCTCCCGTGGGGTTGAAGCGGTACTGAATAGCATATGTCATGACTAGTCGATTGGTCATCGAAGCAACATACCATGGCCCGCACGTTCATCGGATTTGACGTCCCCGGATATCTTTCTGTAGGGGAAATTGAAGGATATTCGCTATCGTGATCCACCGACAACTTGCGAACATTACGGAAGGCGAACTACTCGCTGTTGAGAGGAATGTCGTTACACATATTGCCAAATGCATTGAGGTTGACGGACATCATTTTGAGCATTTATTGCATTAATGTGGTAATTAAAGGTAATCACAATGAAAGAGCATGAGTTCTTAGAAATGATAAGTTCGCAAAGGAATATGTATCACATTGGAACAATCGAAATAAAATATTCAAACATACCTAAGTTCTGTATTTTAATTTAAAAAAACCTACTGTTACCAACTGTTCGTCTAAAATTGTGAGCCATCTATCACAAAGCGAAAACAGTGGTCCAACTGAAACATTTCTTTACGTACTACACGAATATGTAATAAAAATAGGGTTCAGTTAAAAAAAAAAACGCTTTTGATATCCGTTTGACCTAAGGCAGCGCCATCTAGCGGGCCAACCATAGCGCCATATAGCTTCCTCCTTCAAGCTAGATGAGTTTCGTTCCTTGTAGTTTTTTCGTTTGACGCTTATTTCGTGGGATATTTGGCCCGGTCACGATCAATGGACCACCGTGTATATATAAATCATTTTATTCGAATATTGCAAATATTATAATCAGACAAAAATCCGAAAATGTGAAAAAAAATCCCGTTCTAACTCCCCTTAAACTTGAAGTAGTAAGAATTAACATACTATAACTGCGTTAAATAATTGAGTAGTTAACATCTCTGTGTGATGAGCGAGTGGAAAGGACACTTCTTAGTTGAGTGTCGAATAGGCAGATATATATAATCGAGTGTCGAGTTTTTGTGTTGAGACGGAAATGTAAACTTTTACTGATATACGTTGTAATAGTTTAGTAATAGTACGATGGAAGACGTGGGTTGAGTAAATACCATTTCCAATACGGGAAGCAACAATACTACACATACGGCTACGTCTAGTGATTCCGTATTTCAGCCTGCTTTATAAAACAGCAACACTGCTAAAACAACGGACTAAAAAGGGAAAGTAACGAAGACTTGGAAACGTAAATGAGCCCTAGTGTCTTTTGGATATTAATAAAGCTAAATGTCTTGGCATGGTCTTCAATCAGAAGACTGATTTGATACCGAGCGAGGTGGCTCAGTGGTTAGCACACTGGGCTCGCATTCGGGAGGACGACGGTTCAATCCCGCGTCCGGCCATCCTGATTTAGGTTTTCTGTGATTTCCCTAAATCGCTCCAGGCAATTGCCGGAATGGTTCCTTTGAAAGGTCACGGCCGACATTCTTCCCCAATGCAATGAGACCGATGACCTTGCAATTTGGTGTCTTCCCCCAAAAAGAACCCAAATGATTTGATGCGACTCTCCATGTGAGTCTATCTTATGGAAGCCTCTCTGTCCGTTCCTAACTGCTGCAACATCCATAAATATGAACCTGCATACTTTAGCCAAGCCTTAGTCTCCCCCTTCATTGATTACAACCCCAACCCTCCTTATACATTCTTTTAGTACCAAACTGACGACTTATAGACGCCTCGGAATGTCATACCAGCCGATCCGGTCACTTTTACCATCGTCAGCGTCTATGCTGACCAAACAGAAAAACTCTTCCACTGCTGTACACGTCCCTAGTTTATTTCCCTCAGCATACTACACTCCGTCACTCTCTTGTTTTAGTTTTCTTAATGTTCATCTTATAATTTCATCTTATAACTTCTTTTCAATTCACTATCCATCTTATCCAACTGATCATCCATGTCTTTTTCAATCCCTCACAGAATTACAATGTTATAAACAAACTTTAAATGTTCATTTCTTTTCCCTGTGGTTTAATTCACTTTTCAAAGTTTTCATAGTTTTCCTTCTTTGTTAGTTCAGTGTACAAATTAAATAATATCTGGAATAGGGTATAAAACTTATTTCACTCCCTGTTCAGCCATTTATTCCCTTTCATGTCCTTTCATTACTGAAATTGCAGCCTAGTTTCTGTATAAGTTGTAGACAACTTCTCTCTCCCTGTATTTGCCTTAAGAATTTCGAAGAGTGTATTACAGTTAAAATTTCCAAAACCTTTCTGTAATCTATCCGCCGACCTAGAAGCTAAACTGTCTGCTGCCACCGATTAAATTGAGCAGTATCAGCGAAGGAACAGCTTGCGCTTGTTCGGGGTAGCTGAAAACGATCGCGAAAACACCGACGACCTGGCCATTAGCCTCGTGCGTGAGAAACTTGGCGTGCAGATCGACGTGGCCGATATTGACAGAAGCCACCGTGTTGGGCGCAGGATACCAGGCGCCACGAAACCCAGGCCCATAATAATTAAATTTGTGTCTTACCGGAAAAGAGCTGAAGTGTTTGCTCAGAAAAGAAAACTCGCCAAGAGTGGGGTTACCCTGAGGGAAGATCTGACGCGCGAAAGACTAAAGGTTTTGAACGGTGCAATCACACAGTTCGGCCTCCAAAATGTATGGACCCAGGATGGCAGGATCGTAATCAAGACAGAAGGAGGGAGGAAAACGGTGACAAACATGTTCGAACTGAAAGACTGAGCGAAATCTCGCGAGGCACAAAGTCTTATATTGTAATCTGTCTAATATAAGTTAATTTTTATTCTTTCTTTTCATTTTTTTAGCTTAAATACTGCTACGTTATTTCTATAAGTACCATAAGTACTCTATTTAAAATCAGTCAATTGTTTCACAAAAATATTGTTTCTTTATTTGTCTATCATAAGTGCTCATGTATATTCATATTGTCAGTCAAATGGGAATTAACATTCTCCATTAACAGGAATCTCCTTACAACCGCCTTTCTATATCTGTTATTTTCATCTTCGCCACTACCACTACTACTACTATTATCTTTTTTCGTAACCACTACTGCCACTTTCCATCTTTCTTTTCGCGCCCTTCTCCGATACTTCCAGCGTGTTTTTCACCTTTAGTCCACAGACGCTTGACTCAGTCACGACCTATGACAGACCTGTAAATATGTCTTCCCCCGCGAAATCCAGCTTTTGTCCCTCTTCCGGCCAGCAGGTAAACGGAGCGCGCTCGGTCCTACAGGCGGCCACAATGGAACGGACCGGTTCCGGCGGCGGGCTCTTTGTGGCCCACGCGAACGCGCAGTCGCTAACGGCTCACTTCGACGAGTTCTGTGACCTGTTCTGCCAATCGCTGTTCCACATTATCCTCGTCTCTGAAACTTGGTTGAAACCAAACATTTCTTCCGACGCTATCCGAATCGCTGGTTACTCTCTCCTAAGGGCAGATCGTGAAACACGACGCGGGGGCGGTGTGGGTGCCTATGTTCGCTCTGATCTGACACCTACTGTACTATGCACATCGGATGCAAAGGGCGAAGGAGAAGCAGAGTTCTTGTTTTTCGAAATAAATACATCAAATCAGAAACTGCTAATTGGAGTAATCTATAAACCTCCAAACGTAGGTGCCATGTCCTCCATTCAGTCTGCCCTGTCCTCACTCGTGACACAGTATGAACACATAATCATCATGGGTGACACAAACATCGACTTACAGTTAAAATCTCCCTCTGCCGAAATACTAAGGCGACTGTTCCACTCCAATGATATGAGTTTAACACCGCTGGATCCAACTCATCACACGCCACACAGCCACACACTCATAGATATAATAGCAACAAAGCGACCAGATAAAATAATCCGCGCCAATCAGACATCCGCTCCGGGACTCCCTGCTCATGACGTGATATTCTTAAATTACTCAATCCATACTACCAAAGAAAAATCTCACCTGGTAACCTACAGAAACTTAAAAAATGTTAAGCATGACGCTCTTCAAAAGGATTGCTCAGACATCCCTTGGCATGATATAAGCAATGAACCGACTTTAGACGGAAAAATTCGGCAATTACGTCGCAAAGTTATTGCACTGTATGATAAACATGCTCCTCAACGCACTGTCAAGGTAAAGAGAGCTCCCGCTCCGTGGCTCACCACTGCATTACGCCAGCTAATGAATAAACGTGATGCTGCACATAGGGCCTTCAAGCGTAACCCAACTCCCGAGGCGTACGAACCTTATAGGAAACTCCGAAACAGAGCCAAGCAAAGCGTGAGGAATGCCAAAATCAGAAATGCCCGCTCTGTCGTATGCGTCATATCAAAACCTGCTGCACTGTGGAAAAAGCTGCGCAGCTTCGGTATAGGGAAGCGAAGATCTGACGCTGTTTATCAAGCGACTGCAGAAGAATTAAACGATTTCTTCTCAACAGCTGTAAACTGCCACGCAGCGACAAATTACCAGCCCCAAGATATGAATCTCTCGAGAGACAAGTTTTTCCTAAAACATGTCACTACCGGCACAGTACACAAGGCAATTATGAGAATCTCGTCCGAGGCAGTAGGAAATGATAGAGTGAGCATTGGCATGATTAAGAACGTTGTAGACACTATTATTCCAGTTATCACAGACATCTTCAACCTGTCTCTTGCCAGTAGTACCCAAGACTGACAACCCTAAGTCGCCAGGTGACTACAGGCCGATCAGCATACTACCTGCAATATCTAAAGCCCTAGAATACATCGTCCATGAACAGCTGACAGATTACCTCAAAACTCATAACATCCATGACGAATATCAGTCAGGCTTTCGAAAGCACCATAGTACAGCAACTGCATTACTCAAAGTAACTGATGACATTAAACATGCTATGGACAGACGTGAAGCTACTATCCTAACACTGCTTGACTTTAGCAAGGCTTTTGACACAGTTGACTTCGATATATTACTAATTAAAATGAAACAGCTGAATTTCTCAAACTGCGCAATACACTGGCTCGACAGCTACCTCAAAAACAGAAGTCAACAAGTCATTTGTGGGTCGGAAAAGTCATCATGGAAAAGCGTGCGCTCTGGAGTTCCCCAAGGCTCCGTCCTTGGTCCACTACTCTTCTCACTGTACATTAATGATATTTACTCAGTGATTCACTCCAGCAACTACCATCTTTATGCCGAAGACTTCCAACTGTACATAAGTGCAAGCCCCAAAAGCATTGCTGGCGCAGTAGCGAGTTTGAACACAGATCTTTGCTCCGTTTCTCGATGGGCACAGAACATAGGTCTGAAACTAAACCCCAAGAAATCCCAGGTCATACATATATCTCATCCAAAGTTAATCAGCCGGTACTTTCGCGAAACAGTCCCTAAAATACTCCTCAATGGTACCCAACTACCATACCAAAAAACAGTAAAAGATCTTGGAATAATCTTGGATGAACACCTAAACTGGGAAGAACAAACAGTCACAGCTTGCCGGAAATCGCTCTCCTCCCTACATGCAATTTAAAAATTTAGAAAAATATTTCCAACCCATGTTAAACAAAAATTAGTTCAAACACTAGTCTTGCCTAATCTTTACTACAGCGATGTTGTTCAACACGGCACAAATAGTGAAAATTCTAGATGCCTCGAGCTAGTGATGAATGCTTGCGTTAGATACGTGTGCAATATTCGGTTGTATGATCATATCAGTCCTTCATACTCCCAGCTAGGTTGGATACGCCCACATAAGGCACGCGATCTCCAAACGATGTGCTTACTTCATCGATTTCTTAGTCACTGGTGCCCCCAATACTTATCTTCTCACATTAAACACCTATCATCATTCCACAATCGCAACACCAGATCGGATACGTCTATCATCTTGGCTGTACCTTAACATAACACAAAATCTTTCTCCGTGTCATTCTCCATCTCAGCCATACGACTATGGAACTCGCTCCCCTGTGATCTGCGTCTTATCCAGAACTGCTCAACATTCAAGAGTGAACTCAAAACTTACATATTAGGGACGGTATAGCCACCATTGTTGTGCCCCTCCCATCTCTTTCTTTCTACTCTCTATCACAGCTTCGAATTTTACCATTCTATTTCTCTTCCTCTAACCTATCTACCTCTTATATATCTCTTTCACCCCATTCTATCGTCTTATGTCTCTGCTCGATGAGAATAACTCAAAAGCTGTAAGAACATAACGAGAAAATTCCCAACTAACAATGGGACTGACATTTACAAAAGAAAAGTATGTTTACTTTCATATACATAGTCATTATTATTATTATTATTATTCTTGATTGTTATAATTATTTTTGTTGTTATAATTATCATTGTACTACTGTTATAATATCTATTTTTTTCTTTAACATCAATACTGCATAATACGCTATATGTCCTTAATGTTATGTAGAAACTGTAACTCGTTCAATCTGAGTATGCCTGGTTAGGTGTAAGAGAGGGCCTGAAGGCCCTAATCTTGCCAGGTAAAATAAATGCATAAATAAATAAATAAATAAATACTATAAACGTAGGTTTCCATTTTCTCTGTCTAGCTTCTAAGACAATTTCACAAAAAATAAAAACACAAGTTATTATTACCTCACTGATTAGGTTGGCACAATAAAACTTACTGCGGTTAAGAGCTTCGCGAAATGATATTTTGGATAAAAAAGTGTTGACTTTACAATCATTATCAATGTCCCACCTGATATCTGTTAGCTGTGTCCTAATGTAACAATCATCTTACTGCGTAGTAAGCTCCTACCTTTACATCTAGCTTCAAGTGTTGATACGTCTTTGTGATTGCCACCAATTAGCCAATCAATCCCGGAAGTTAACTACTCAACCTCACCATCGATCTATTTGTTTTGTGTCACCCTGTTCTCATCATAACCGTCATCACCACCACCACCACCACCAATCCTATTAGAACGAGTACTATTCAACCACTACTGAACTATTTTTTTAGAGGTAGAAAGTCACATGTGTACCATGTTTTGTTGAAATGTTTCCAGAAACTTCAGAGCTGTCGTTATGTTTTCAAGTCAGCCCATCCTACAACCAGTCCCACTACTAAGGGCTGTAGGCTGTCTTACCTGCAATGACCTTCATCATCATCTCCAACACGAACGTGACACTAAATTCTATACACACTTTATACTCACCTACACTTAACAGACACGCTCACCCACATAACTCTCATACTTCCCGAAGGAAAGGTACCTGCGGACCCGAAGGATAGGACTAAACTATGCAGTTAGACAACTGAACCTGCCCTTCTGGGTATCCCAGCCAATCACGCCATACGACATTACTATCACACACTCGACATCCACTGCTGGATAAAGGCCTCCCACAGACTTCACCGTGCGTTACATTCTTCAGCTATTTTGCTGATTGAAATTTCGTGAGAAGCTTCTGCCGCAAGGAAAAAGGCCTTTGTTTTAATTATGACGACCCCAAATCCTGTATCATGTTTGTGACATTCTCTCCCTTGTTCCGCGATAATATAAAACGTGCTGCTCTTCTTTGAACTTCTTCAATGTACTTCGCTAATCATATCTGGTAAGGATCAAAGACCGTGCAGCAGTACTACAAAAGAGGATGGGCAAACGTAGTGTAGGTAGTCTCTTTAGTAGGTCTGCTGCATATTGTAAGTGTTCTTCCAATAAAACGCACTCTTTGGTTTGCCTTCTACACAACATTTTCTGTGTATTCTTTCCAATTTAAATTGTTTTTAATTTTGATTCTTAGGTATTTAGTTGAATTTACGGTCTTGAGATCTGACTGATTTATCGTGTAACCGAAGTTTGACGGATTCCTTTTAGCACTCATGTGGATTATCTCACGCTTTTCATTTTTTAGTGTCAATTGCCAATTTTCGCACCATACACATATCCTTTCTAAACTGTTTTGTAAATTGTTTTGATGTTCTGACGAGTTTAGTTAAGGATAAGCGACAGCATCGTCAGCAAACATCCTAAGATAGCTGCTCATGTTGTCCCCTAAATCGTTTTCATAGATAAGGAACAGCAGAGAGACTAAACACTACCCTAGGGAGCATCTTAAATCACTTCCGTTTTACTCGATGACATTCCGTCCATTCTTACTTACTCTGACCTCTCTGACAGGAAATCATAAATCCAGTCACATAACTGAGGCGATATTCCATAAGCACGCAATTTCACTACAAGCCGTTTGTCTGGTAGTGTGGAACGCCTTATGGAAATACGGAATCAGTTTGAAATATCTTGTTAATAGCACTCAACACTTCATGTGAGTAAAGAGCTGGTTTGTTTCAGAAGAAAGATGTTTTCAAAATCCATGTTGACTGTGTGTCAATAGACAGTTCTCGTCGACGTAATTGGTATACAGTGTGGACAGGAAGACTTGCTCTTACTAAGTGACTTAAGTTGCTTCACTACTCCAAGGATATCTACTTCTAAGTTACTCATGTTGGCAGCTGTACGTGATTCGAATTCCGCAATACTTACTTGGTATTCTTGTGTGAAGGAATTTCGGAAGCTGTGTTTAGTTAACCCTGCTTTGTCAGCACTGTCGTCCATGGTATTTCCGTTGCTATCGCGCAGAGAAAGCATTGATTGTGTCTTGCAGCCAGCATACTTCGCAAACGATCAGAATCTCTTTGGATTTTTTCGAGAAAAAGTTTCATTGTAAAAACTATTATAAGCATCACGCATTGAAGTCCACGCTAAATTTCGAAATTCTCTAAAACATTATCAGTCTTGGAGATTCTGTGTTCATTTAAATTTGGCATGCTTTTTCCGTTGGTTCTGGACCGTTTTGTGTACCAAGAGGGATCTGTACATCTTCTGTTCTTCTTTTCAAATTGCTCGGAATCCAATGAACAACTTCCTTGGACAATCTACTACTCATTTGCGAGGGCTACATCTCCTATCCTCCTCCACTTCATTTCATTTTCATTGTAGTGACGATTAAATCTACTGCTCTGGTTTATTCAGTAGTCCAGTTGTTTGCATTCCTATACCTGCAAATATTTCCATCAAGCATCTCGCCGTTGCTGGTTGAACAACAAACGGTTCTGAGTGGTTTTACCATTAAAAGCCTAAATGCTACTATTATAAGTCAGAACTGGTAACATCATTTCAGAGATAGTGATATTGTCAGTTTTAAAACTATATTTAGATTATCAAATGTGCTGCAAGCCACTTTTGCTCTACTGTACATTTTTTGTCTGTCAATAATTTATTATCTTCCAGTGCCCTAAATACAAAAGTTCAATAACTTCATCAACTTACACTTTCCAGATTTTCATTATTTCAGTCTTATTATAACTGCTTTTTAGGCCTATTTTCAAATTAGATCTGTTCAGTATTTTCCGTAGTTGAATTTTGTCTGAACTTGTAGGAGACAGTACAGTATAATCAGAAAAATTAGGATGGTTCAGTTAGGTTTCTTCTTCGTTATCTCTGCACAAAGAAGTGAAACTTTGGTGTAGAACCATAAGTGAAGCTGGCTATATTTCATAAAATAATCAATGGTTCCAAATGACATTTATTGACGATATATGTGCAATGAAAATCAAACAATGTGGAGGCATTTTGTTATGAGCCACTAGTGAAGCAGATGTTCGCACTATGTAGGTATTTTATAGGGCTGTCGTTTGCTTTTATTAACGTTCATAATTTTTTTCTTTTATGTAAAAGCTTAACTTCCCTCAGGTGCCACTGCAGTCATGGGGGTAATCCTCATGTGAATCTACGTCGCCTTGACCAAGCAGTTTTAGTTTCGGAACACATATCGGAAATAAAAAACCGAAATGTAGACAGCTGATGGACGTGTTATTCATAAAACTATACGTACTTGATTTTCTTCCACTATAGGGGCGATCAGGATTAATATGAAATTAAAAGTAACCACTTCAAACAGCCAAAATCGCTATAGAAAAACAATTTTTACTAGCGGTTTCAGCAAGATCAGCGGATCTTATACATGTTATATGAAAATGGTAACATAACTTGCTGAAATCGGTAATTAAAATAAAAGCTGTACTGTAGAGATCTTGACTGTTTGAATTTTTACTTCTTTGTAATTTCCCATTCGTACAACATATACCATAACACACCAATTTATTGCTTCAGGCTAATTACTTGGTAAGGTTTCCGCGGTGCCTAGTATCGAATGTTAGTCTCGCGAGTTGCGGTAGCGGTTTAACAATTTAACGATGTGCACGCGAGACAAATTGGCCCAGGGCGAGGAGATGCGACCCGGCGATAGGTTTCCGCGCAGAACCCGAGCCGGCTCCTCGAGAGGCACAAGAACGACGCGCGAACAAAACGCAAACACAAAAGCCGTCGTAAGCCGGGCGGCGGCGCGGCTGCTATTATCATTCAAATTCCAGAAACAAAGGCGCCGAAACGTTTCAGCAGCTGCCTGTGCCGTAGCCGCCTCAGCACAAAACACAGCCCCACGGAGAGGCCGCGCCCCCGCCGTGGCAACGCTCGTGTACGACCGTATCTCTTCACCTGCGTGGCTCTCGTGTAAAGTTTAGCGAAGACAAAGGGCAGATTTGCCGCATTAAGACACAAAAGTACATGTCAAAACTTAACCCTGCTACTGGAGCTGGATGAGAATCGGGAGCTGGATGAGAATCTTAGTGACCTCTCGTACTGGCATTACTTTGCTTTACTCTGTAAGCTACATCGTACGTCGGTAGAAGATACACCTTTAGGAATTGAGATCGGCTTTTTATGATCATGCATTTGAGTGGAGAGAAAACAATACTTCACATAAATTACACAGTGATTTTTTTGTACAAATTTTCATAGCCATTCTAAGAGTGAGAAATGGACAAATGGGCTATCAAACTAACCACCGAGAGGTCTACTTGGAAGAAAATATATTTAATTCCTTGAAAGCAATAATGGTAATTAAGGAAAACTTAATTAGGAATTTGATGGAAAATTAAAATATTTCGTCAATAGCTGCTGCTAGTTATGTAAATGAAGTACCAAGAAGTTCGTCTCTTCAAGGCCTAGGTATTTTGGGTACAAAATGTTACATTGGAGTAGATATTGTGGAATTCTTTCATTCACGTTGAAGAAATAAAATAAATAGCAAATTACAGCATAAATTTGAAGCTTCTCCTAACAATAAACGTTGTATTTTATGGTTTCTGAACAAAACTTGAACATGAACAAAATTTTTGAAAAAAGTAAAATGTTTTATGAAACATGTGCATGTATTCCAGTTCTATTAATTCAACCCACTCTCTGTCTATCTCCTCCTCCCCCCTCCCCTCTGTCCATCTCGTCCTTCCCTCTCTGTATTTGTCCATTTCCTCTTCCATCTCACTGTCTGCCCTTTTCCTTCTCTTGTTCATTTCCTCCCCGCCCTCTATCAACCCATCTCCCTGTCCTACTCTCTCCATCCATCTCCTCTTCTTCCTCTCTCTGTTCATCTGCTCCTCCCTCCTCTCTCAGTCCATCTCTTCCGCCCTCTCTCTCACTCTGTCTCTTCCTCCCCTATTCCAGTCCACCTCATCCTCCCCTCTCAGTCAGTCTCCTCCTTTCCTTCTCCCTGTCCATCTCCCCACTTTCCTTTCTCTATCCGTATACTCCTACTCCCCCTCACTGCCCTACTCTTCCCTTCATCTGTCCATTTCCCCTTTCCCTCTCTCTGTTCATCTCGTCCTCCACCATATCTGTTTTCATGTCCCCCTTCCCTCTCTGTCTGTCTGTCTCTTCCTTCCCCCTTCTGTCTCCACATTATCACTCTCACCCCAATAGGAGGTTGCAGGTTACTACTACACTGTCTTTCCTTATAGTAAGTAATATGTCTACCGTTTCTGCTACAAATCGATCACGGGGCTTAAATGGAGTTTTTTACTCTCGGATTTGCTCGGATACGCACGCTACATATGTTTCACAAATCTTTAGCATATTTCATACAAATTTGCACACGTATTTCACGTCTACCTCTAGCGAATCTTGTCCTGCAGTTTCGTTTTCACGCAGTTCAATGTTTATGACATCATATCTCAGAACTATATATCGTACAATAACAGAATGTTGCTGACACATCCGCTTGTGAAAGTGCACGCTGCTTGTTAAATTTGTTATGAACAGAGTTAATAATAAAGAAGTGCTATATTAAAATATCTGAGCTGTGCTGCGGCTCGGGTTGCTGCTGTTTGTATGTTTCCGCCCTCTATTGGAGGCCAGACGGTATCGTTTTGTTGGCATGGTTGCGGTTTGTTGACTGCTACCACTCGGTTTCACAAGCGTTGCCTGTCCGCTAGTGGCAGTAGCGGTGGTTATCGATATGTATTAACTGTTGCCTATCTCTGGGGCAACGTCATTGCTTTCCCGGGTTGTGTAAGTGTGCAGTTTGGCTGGGGACTCAGGAGCAGCCAGGTCGGAGCAGTGCGAGAACACGCTGGTACCACTGGTGACACGCATGGACTGCCGGAAGGAAGGGCTGTGGTCACGAGGGTGAATGACCTCGTCATAAAACGGATCCAGCAAGCCGTAAGATGGATGCATTTCAATCCAAATAGTGCAGAGTCAGTCACTCGTGTGGACCCCATAGAACGTATGTGATGTTGTGGTAGATTATCATCGCGCCATCATGTGCAGTTTGGTGGTGTGGTGTGGTGTGGTTACTCAACTGTGAATTAAGAAAGCAGTGAAAAGATTTGCTTCATTCTGCCGACCGTTGTTAGAGTTTTCACCGTGAGTTCAAGTGAGCGTTTGTGTTCCTAATGAATTTGGTGTCAGTCATTTGGGACTTGGTTTTGTCTCGCTTTGCGATTGTTTCCGCAATCACGTGTAGTTGCTGATTCTGGGTGGTAACATTTCGGTTTTGCCTCACACGCAAATAGAGTGGAGTTTTAGTTACTGTTAGTTTGTCTAGTGCTCTGTATGTGACTTGTTTGTTCAGATTCTCGGTTTTGTGGAATCAGACGGAAGTCTTGTAGTGGTTCCTTTCTCGTTCCGGGTACTCTAAACACCGTATTCTGGGGACATAGTGCAGACTGCCGGTTCCGGCTTTGGCGTATTGTTCCATCATTGTATTTGGTTTATTGGACGTCAGGTAGCTTCAGAAAGATTATCAGTAGTCATTCGTTACATTGCTGCAAGTCTGAGTTACCGTCTTGTGAAGTGAACGCAACTCTTCGCTGCCTATCTCATCGCTCGCGAAAGTGTTTGTTGCCGGACCTTCTCAGAGGTCGATTCCTGAAACACCGTCAGTGACTGGTCCTTGTGTTTTATTATTGTGTTATTTATTACCTTATCTTGTAATGCCCACATTAAAGGTTATGTGTGTCTAGTTAATAGTGCCGGTCGCCTTCTGTAATAAATCTAGCAGTGTAAGGGTTGTGTTACAAAGTTACCATCATCTAATGTCACCCATTTGGTGGCCAATTGCTTGTTTCTTTTAATTAACCTTGGGTTGTATTTGCTGTTTTACACCCGGTTTCTAAAATTTTTATATAATTGCTGTTCCTGGCGTAATATTTCAATACTTCTAAGTTGTAATTGCAATAAGTTCTGAAACATTCTTAACTTATTGCCCTTCTTGGCGTTCAAATGGTTCAAATGGCTCTGAGCACTATGGGACTCAACTGCTGTGGTTATCAGTCCCCTAGAACTTAGAACTACTTAAACCTAACTAACCTAAGGACATCACACACATCCATGCCCGAGGCAGGATTCGAACCTGCGACCGTAGCAGTCGCACGGTTCCGGACTGCGCGCCTAGAACCGCGAGACCACCGCGGCCGGCCCTTCTTGGCGTGTAAGGCCTTAAGCCGTGATGACAGTGGCTTGTTTTCTTTTTTTTTAACATTACCTGTATCTGTATTTTATGATGATTTGCTAAATTGTAACGCACTGAAAACACTATTAGTTACACAGTTGTATATTCCTTCATTAATATCGTGTGGTATTTTTCATTTATTGTTGAGTCTAGAATCGCTGTTTTAAAAATGAATGTGTGTAACTGTAAAAGGCTACCAATAGTAACTGATTGCGGCTCCGTCGACAATCGTAACCGAATCCTGCCTTCCCTTGACTACCACCAGGTTTCAACGTCATGCATGACACGACGGTTTTTCACGCATGTCGGTGTTTATGACGTCATGTTTCCGGAACTATGTGTGACATATTTTTGCAGTTATGGTCATATGTGAATACTGTCTCCAGAACATGTTGTGACTAGAATTATTAGTAAAGAAGTAATAAATTGAAAGGTCATGCCTAATGCGGCAGGTTTACAGTAAGAACAGCGGAAATGTATTAAGCTATAACCTTTTCCTGTTCATCAATTTCTGGGGGGTTTGTGCGAGAATATGTCTCGTAGAGGTTTAAAATTATGCGTGAAGTTTGTTGGAAGTCGCTAAGCGCTCTCATATTCAGATACTGGATGAATAGAGTCTGGCTATTTGCGGGTCGTGAGCTACGCTTCATTTTTGCCCCCAACCTCATCCTTTTGAAAGGTATGTTGTTCTTACTACACAGTGGTTCTTTGAAGTTTGGTTGAAATAGATTCAGTGGTTTAGGAGGAGATGTGGAACGAACATACATACTTACATCTATTTTTGTAATACAATGAAGAGCCAAAGAAATTCGTACACCTGCCTAATATCGTGTAGGGGCCCCGCAATCTCGCAGAACTGCCTCAACACGACGTGAGTTGGTCTCGATTAATGTCTGAAGTAGTGCTGGAGCGAACTGACACCATGAAGCTTGTAGGGCTCTCCATAAAACCGTAAGAGTACGAGGGGGTGGAGATCTCTTCTGAACAGTTCATTTCAAGGCATCCAAGATATGCTCAATAGTGTTCATGTCTTGGGAGTCTGGTGTCCAGCGGAAGTGTTTAAACTCAGAAAAGTGTTCCTGGAGTCACACTGTAGCTATTCTGGACGTGTGTTGTGTCGCATTGTCCTGCTGGAATTGTTCAAGTCCGTCGGAGTGCACAATGGACATGAATGGATACAGGTGATCAGACAGGATGCTTACGTATGTGTCACTTGTCAGACTCGTATCTAGACATATAAGGGGTCCCATATCACTCCAACTGCACACGTTCCACACCATTACAGAGTATCCACCAGCTTGAACAGTCCCTTGCTGACATGCAGATTTCATGGATTCATGAGGTTGTCTCCATACCCCCACACGTCCATCCGATAGATAGAAGATGAAACGAGACTCGTCCGACCAGACAACATGTTTCGAGTCTTCAACAGTCCAATGTCATTGTTGACGGGTGCAGGCGCGGCGTACAGATTTGTGTTGTGGAGTCATCAAGGATACACGAGTGAGCCTTCGCCTCAGAAAGCCCATACCGATGATAGCCCAGCATTGACTTCTGCAGCAATTTGCGGAAGGGTTGAGTTTCTGTCATGGATATGTGTGTGTTGTCCTTAGCATACGTTAATTTAAGTTAGTTTAATTAGTTTGTAAGCCTAGGGACCAGTGACCTCATCAGTTTGGTCCCATAGAACCTTACCACAAAAAAAAATCTGATGTTGAGTTTCTCGCTGTTCTCTTTTCTGCTACTTCTTATTACCTTCATCTTTCTTCGATTTACTATCAATCAGTATTCTGTACTTATTAGATTGTCCATTTCGTTCAGCAGATCATATAATTCTTCTTCCCTTTCACTAAGGAGAGCAATGTCATCAGCGAATCGAATCATTAATATCCTCTCACCTTGAATTTTAATTCCACTTCTGAACCTTTCTTTTATTTCTATTCGATGTATAGATTGAACAGTAGGGGCGAAAGACTACGTCCCTGACATACAACCATTTTGACCCGAGCACTTCGTTCTTGGTCGGCCACTCTTACTATTCCTTCTTGGCTCTTGTACATATTGTATATTACCGCCTCTCCCTATAGCTTACCCAAATTTTTCTAAGAGTTTCGAATATCTTGCACCATTTTACATTGACGGAGGCTTTTTCCAGGTCGACAGATCCTATAAACGTGTCTTGAGTTTTCTTTAGTTTTGCTTCCATTATTATCCGCAACGTCAGAATTGCCTCTCTCGTGCCTTTACTTTTTCTAAAGCCAAACAGATCGTCATCTAGCATAGCCTCAGTTTTCTTTTCCATTCTTCTGTATATTATTCTTGTCAGCAACTTGGATGAATGAGGTCTTAAGATGATTGTGCGATAATTCTCGCACTTGTTGTCAGTTGCAGTCTTCGGAAATGTGTGGATAATATTTTTCCGAAAGTCAGATGTTATGTCATGAGATTCATACGTTCTACACACCAACGTGAATAGTCGATTTGTTGCCGCTTCCTCCAATGATTTTAGAAATTCTGAGGGACTGTTACCTGAGCCATGCCGGATTTGCAGCTGTCGATATTTGTTCAGAGATGCTAACCTGTCGGCGCTTGTGAGTGGGTCGTGAGGCGGCGCGGCAGGGAGCGGATCGACAGTCGATCGCGATCGATTTTAGTTGTGAGGAGGAGAGCAAACGGTGTGATTGCCCAAGGGGGTGGGTACCCAGGTCGGTGGAGAGGTGTTTTGGAAAAGGCACGGTACAGGTGACAGTTGTAAGGCTGTGTCTTGAGATGATCTGCGCAGCCAAGCAGTTTGTGGCAGGTAACCGATTACATTTTATTGGGAGACTGTAGAGGCGACCTATTTCTCTGATACTGTTGGGCGATTATTTCGCTGAACTAATAAGGTGACATTCTATTTCTTTCACTGGCTATGCACTTTCTAGTGTGCTTCACTTGAGACGAACTACACTCATGGAAATGGAAAAAAAAACACATTGACACCGGTGTGTCAGACCCACCATACTTGCTCCGGACACTGCGAGAGGGCTGTACAAGCAATGATCACACGCACGGCACAGCGGACACACCAGGAACCGCGGTGTTGGCCGTCGAATGGCGCTAGCTGCGCAGCATTTGTGCACCGACGCCGTCAGTGTCAGCCAGTTTGCCGTGGCATACGGAGCTCCATCGCACTCTTTAACACTGGTAGCATGCCGCGACAGCGTGGACGTGAACCGTATGTGCAGTTGACGGACTTCGAGCGAGGGCGTATAGTGGGCATGCGGGAGGCCGGATGGACGTACCGCCGAACTGCTCAACACGTGGGGCGTGAGGTCTCCACAGTACATCGATGTTGTCGCCAGTGGTCGGCGGAAGGTGCACGTGCCCGTCGACCTGGGACCGGACCGCAGCGACGCACGGATGCACGCCAAGACCGTAGGATCCTACGCAGTGCCGTAGGGGACCGCACCGCCACTTCCCAGCAAATTAGGGACACTGTTGCTCCTGGGGTATCGGCGAGGACCATTCGCAACCGTTTCCATGAAGCTGGGCTACGGTCCTGCACATCGTTAGGCCGTCTTCCGTTCACGCCCCAACATCGTGCAGCCCGCCTCCAGTGGCGTCGCGACAGGCGTGAATGGAGGGACGAATGGAGACGTGTCGTCTTCAGCGATGAGAGTCGCTTCTGCCTTGGTGCCAATGGTGGTCGTATGCGTGTTTGGCGCCGTGCAGGTGAGCGCCACAATCAGGACTGCATACGACCGAGGCACACAGGGCCAACACCCGACATCATGGTGTGGGGAGCGATCTCCTACACTGGCCGTACACCTCTGGTGATCGTCGAGGGGACACTGAATAGTGCACGGTACATCCAAACCGTCATCGAATCCATCGTTCTACCATTCTTAGACCGGCAAGGGAACTTGTTGTTCCAACAGGACAATGCACGTTCGCATGTATCCCGTGTCACCCAACGTGCTGTAGAAGGTGTAAGTCAACTACCCTGGCCAGCAAGATCTCCGGATCTGTCCCCCATTGAGCATGTTTGGGACTGGATGAAGCGTTGTCTCACGCGGTCTGCACGTCCAGCACGAACGCTTGTCCAACTGAGGCGCCAGGTGGAAATGGCATGGCAAGCCGTTCCACAGGACTACATCCAGCATCTCTACGATCGTCTCCATGGGAGAATAGCAGCCTGCATTGCTGCGAAAGGTGGATATACACTGTACTGGTACCGACATTGTGCATGGTCTGTTGCCTGTGTCTATGTGCCTGTGGTTCTGTCAGTGTGATCATGTGATGTATCTGACCCCAGGAATGTGTCAATAAAGTTTCCCTTTCCTGGGACAATGAATTCACGGTGTTCTTATTTCAATTTCCAGGAGTGTATTAACAATTACTCAGTTACGAAAATCTGTTAGTAATCATTGATGGGGTCGGACGCTGCGCAATTTGTTGCACCATCCTGATCGAACTGTTGTTGTTCGGTGTCTAGTAGCGTCGGCATTCTGTCTTACCACCCAAGCCGCGGGGATTGTTGTGTGTAATGTTCTAAAACCGATTGTTTTGTTTGTTCCAGACAATATTGTGCATCTTGAACTGCATGATGTACCCAAGTACGCTAACTCCATGAGACACTGGTGCTGAGGTTTGAATATCGGCATCCGGGAAGTGAAGTCGGACGCTCCTACTGCATTTTGCGCCCTCAGTCGGGCCGACAACTCGGGTCCGAGCAACACAACCAGATGTGGCCCGTGTTGGCTGCTCCGCAGGACTTCCATGCCCGCACTTGCTCGATGCCGTGAGCTGGGAACGATTTCTAAGAGGAGTATGTAATGTATATAATTGCCAGCCTAGTTGAGAGTCCGTATGTAAGGCTACTGTTTCTTTTGAACAAATATATTTGGGCAAGGTCTTAAAACTGTAAGTGAACTTAAGACAGCCCTTTGGGTGTGCAGTGTTTTCTTATTTTCTGTCAGAGGTATTACCATTCTTATTTGAAAAGTTGTTATACATTTGTTAGTAACTACAGCGAACTGATAGGCTCCATGTGTAATTGCTCTCTGACTGAGAGTTTATTATTATAAATGTTATTTCTTCCCTATTTGTTAATGCAAAATACAGTTATTCACAGTTCATGTCTAAGGTTATTTTTTTTTTCAAAATGATTGTATTTGGGCAAGATTTTAAAACTGTAAGTGAACTAACTGTAACAATTTAGGTGTTAAGTGTATTCTTTTTTTTAATATTAAAAGGTATTACCTTTCAATATAGTCCGCTACCGGGACCTGAGCGGTCAATCCTAAGGGCCCGGGCTCGATTCCCGGTTGGGTCGGAGATTTTCTCCGCTCAGGGACTGGGTGATCTGTTGTCCTAATCATCATCATTTCATCCCGTTCGAAGCGCAAGTCACCCAAGTGGCGTCAAATCAAAAGAATTGCACCTGGAGAACGGTCTTTAGCGGAAGTTTCCCACCCCTAGGACAAGAGAGTACAGTGAAACTCTGTCCTATCCTCCGCCCTCTTTAACAAGGCCGTTGACAGAACGAGGGTGACTTATGCCGGAAGTCTTCGGTTGCCAATGCAAATTATTAAACCAAAATTTAGGCAGTGGCGGGATTTGAAGCCTGGACCGCGGACGTTTTGATTACTAACTAAAGACGCTACCGCTAGACCACGCGTAGGAGGTAACCTCAAAACTTTAGAAGGTGTTGAAATTTGTGAATAACGTAGAAATTCGAATAAAATAATCTGTGCAGGCCATACAGTCTGCACGAGAGAGGTATCGGGTGCTAAGCTAGTATCTTACATGTTGCAAAATACAATTTTTTACTCTTTTAAAACAAGTTTTCTCCATTGTATAAATTTTACTGTCTACTTCCCTCTTCGGCCATGGAGGTAAATAGATATACCAAACACTACTTTAATTGCTTGCTGCTAATATGGACACAGTAAACTGGTCCTGTCTACCTATCTCCACACGTTTCACGAAGGAAGGCGGTTTATAGCCCAACGACCAGCCGCTGAGCTACTATTGAGTTCTCCTCAAAGAGCCCACGATTGCCCTGGTCCTCAGGGAAGTCTCTAATAGAGAGAGAGAGAGAGAGAAGAGGGGTGGTTGCAAATTGCGGGCTCGGGGTGCCCGCCTCCCCCACACCCGGCGCCGCGATCGATGGCGCTGCTTCGCAGGTATTGATTGCGTTACTCCCGCGGTGATTAGACTAAATCCTTTTCCCCGCCCGTATAAATCCCCGCCCGTGCACTGTGAGAAAATTGTCTCGTCTCTGCGAGCGCAGACTTTGGGGAGCTCCGCCCGCTCTCGAGTTGCGCGGGTCTGCAGGAGCGCCATGCGCCGATTTTGTGCCGCTCGCCGCCTCCAATTCAGATGCCGATACCCTGAGGGCGGCACCGGGATGATGCTGTCGGCGGAAAGGAAATACACCACCATAGATATGCGCGCTTCTGTGGGTCTGTGAACGAGTGCAGTTCCCTTTCTGTTCTCATTATCCCAATAGAAAACTACACATCCATGTGGAGAGAAAAATGAGAACAGAGAAAGCAAAGGCAGTCCTACAAAATGCTTGCAACAACTCTACATTTACATCTACATCCATACTCCGCAAGCCTCCTGACAGTGTGTGGCGGAGAGTACTTTGAGTACCTCTACCGGTTCTCCCTTCTATTCCAGTCTCGTATTGTTGGCGGAAAGAAAGATTGTCGGTATGCCTCTGTGTGGGCTTCAATCTCTCTGATTTTATCCTCATGATCTCTTCGCGACATATACATAGGAGGGAGCAATATACTGCTTGACTCCTCGGTGAAGGTATGTTCTCGAAACTTCAACAAAAGCCCTTACCAAGCTACTGAGCGTATCTCCTGCAAAGTCTTCCACTGGAGTCTATCTATCATCTCCGTAACGCTTTCACGATTACTAAATGATCCTGTAACGAAGCGTGCTTCTCTCCGCTGGATCTTCTCTATCTCTTCTATCAACCCTGTCTGGTTCGGATCTCACACTGGCGAGCGGTAGTCAAGCAGTGGGCGAACAAGTGTACTGTAACCTACTTCCCTTGTTTTCGGATTGCATTTCCTTAGGATTCTTCCAACTAATATCAGTCTGGCATCTGCTTTACCGACGATCAACTTTTTTATTTATTTATTTATTTATTGTTCCGTGGGACCAAATTAAGGAGAAGTCTCCATGGTCATGGGACAAATCAATACATGAAATTATAACACGATATTAGAAACAGATAAAATGAAATATAAAAAACATATTCAGGTGACAAGTAAGTTTAAATAAAGAAAATCAACAATGTAACACTGGAATTTGCTTAAATTTTTAGATCTTCCAGGAGCTCCTCGACGGAATAGAAGGAGTGAGCCATGAGGAAACTCTTCAGTTTAGACTTAAAAGAGTTTGGGCTACTGCTAAAATTTTTGAGTTCTTGTGGTAGCTTATTGAAAATGGATGCAGCAGAATACTGCACTCCTTTCTGCAAAAGCGTCAAGGATGTGCATTCCACATGCAGATTGGATTTCTGCCAAGTATTAACTGAGTGAAAGCTGCTAAATCTTGGGAATAGGCTAATATTGCAAACAACAAACGACATTAAAGAAAATATATACTGTGAGGGCAATGTCAGAATTCCCAGACTATTGAATAAGGGTCGACAAGACGTTCTCGAACTTACACCACATATAGCTCGAACAGTCCGTTTTGGAGCCAAAAGTACCCTTTATGAATCAGAAGAATTACCCCAAAAAACAATACCATACGACATAAGCGTATGAAAATATGCGAAGTAGACTAGTTCTTGCGTTGAAGTGGCACTTATTTCAGATACTGTTCTAATGGTAAATAAAGCAGCATTTAGTTTCTGATAAAGATCGTGGACATGAGCTTTCCACAAAAGCTTACTATCTATCCGAACGCCTAGGAACTTGAACTGTTCCGTCTCGCTTATAATATGCTTTGTATGCTCATTCCATTTTAAATCACTCCTAATGCCTTCTCTCAGATAATTTATGGAATTAACTGCTTCCAGTTGCTGACCTGCTGTATTGTAGCTAAATAATAAAGGATCTTTCTTTCTATGTATTCGCAGCAGATTACACTTGTCTACATTGAGTTTCAATTGCCATTCCCTGCACCATGCGTCAATTCGTTGCAGATTCTCCTGAATTTCAGTACAATTTTCCATTGTTACAACCTCTCGATATACTACAGCATCATCCGCAAAAAGCCGCAGTGAACTTCCGATGTTATTTCACAAGGTCATTTATGTATATTGTGAATAGCAACGGTCCTACGACAGTCTCCTGTGGCATACCTGAAATCACTCTTACTTCGGAAGACTGCTCTCCATTGAGAATGACATGACTCATTTACCTTTGCTAGACTAAGATGGATTTTACACGACCTTTCTTTAGATCCCAGTCTTCTTCTCGTTCTCCTCTTTATCAAGAAGGTGAGAAGAGCATGCTTGTCGGAAAAAGCGCCAAATCTCGTTCAGCACTAGCACTCACACGAAAGACTGAAATAGGTGATATTTACACTGTTGAAAACAGAGTGAGAGTCTCGAGGCGGTGAATGAACGTTTAAGTGCAACATATGGATAAGATATCATCAGTCCTTGTGCTGGCTATGCGCCTCAAACGTGCGGAATATAATTGCCTTTTCATAGGTCATCGTGTCAAGAGTGTACCCTGAATGAGTCTAAATTTAACCTCCGATGGCAAAGTGTTTATGCGTAACAGATTAAGTGAAGAGCTTCTGCCTGCCTGTACAACACAAAAAATTGGTGAAATGAAACGAAAGTATGGCACTGATGACCGAGATTCCCCATATGGGGAAGTTGTGCCGCCACGTTTGGAAGTATTTTCAGTTGACGCCATACTGTGCGACTCGTGTGTCCATGCAGCCCGGCAGGGAATCGAAGCCGGGACCGCTGCACGGCAGTCAGACGCGCCGACCATTGAGCTGAGGGTCGAACAGGACAAATGGTCTGGAAGCGCATTTCTACCCACGGAGTAGATCGTCTGGACTTATTAAATGGCTCAATCAGTACAAATGTGTACATCAGGACCGTTGAAAGTAAGCGTATGACAGTTCTGAGATGTTCCTAGGTGCATCTTCCAGGGATTTCTGCTCCTTGCCACAGGGCCTTGAAGGTAAGTCCTCTGATAAATGTATGTATCAAGCATGAAGCAGATGATATTGCATCTTAATCCAATAAATGGCCCAAATGGCTCTGAGCACTATGGGACTTAACATCTGAGGTCATCAGTCTCCTAGAACTTAGAACTACTTAAACCTAACTAACCTAAGGACATCACACACATCCATGCCCGAGGCAGGATTCGAACCTGCGACCGTAGCGGTCGCGCGGTTCCAGACCGTCCGGGGCATCGTAATTGCTACGCATTTCTCCGTTTCAGACAAAAACTTTTCTTACATAAAATGAAGTTCAAACGTTAGAATGGCCTGGAATTAGCCCCGATCTCCGTCATATTGTGGACTGTTGGAACGTTAAGGCGAGAAGTCAAGGAATAAATAGAAATTGTTGAGGTCTCTTGAGCGTGTGTGGTTTCACGAACTGTGTGAGGAATACATTGAAAAGATAATTCTATCAGTGGCTACACGACGTGAAAGGGTGATTAAGGCAAGTAGAAGGGCGGCCAAGAATTTAATGGCAACTGTGGGTTCTGCAGAGGTAAATGCGCATGTACAGACACTAAAAAAGTCATTGTTACGTCGTGAAATTGATATTCAGTGTTTCATCATAGTTCAGGCGCGGCTAATATGGTAGAGGGCAGCAAGTTCCACTACTAGTCATCTCCTTTTCTTATTTCACTCGAAAACTGAGCGATCTGGAGACCTCTGGACGAATCATTTCTCGCATCTTACGAAAATGTATGTTGGCTGCAGTAGAAACGTTCTGCAGTCGACATCAAATGCCGGTTCTCTAAATTTCAGCAATAGTGCTTCGCGACAAGAGCGCCGTCGTCCCTCCAGGAATTCCCATTTGAGTTTACGAGGCACCTCCTACTTGCGTAGTGCTCGAACCTACCAGTAACAAATGTAGCAGCACGCCTCATAATTACTTCGTTGTCTTCCTTTAAGGGGACCACACCCTGCCTACCTAATTCATTTTAATTTAGGCAAGTATTTGACATACACTCCTGGAAATTGAAATAAGAATACCGTGAATTCATTGTCCCAGGAAGGGGAAAAACTTTATTGACACATTCCTGGGGTCAGATACATCACATGATCACACTGACAGAAGCACAGGCACATAGACACAGGCAACAGAGCATGCACAATGTCGGCACTAGTACAGTGTATATCCACCTTTCACAGCAATGCAGGCTGCTATTCTCCCATGGAGACGATCGTAGAGATGCTGGATGTAGTCCTGTGGGACGGTTTGCCATGCCATTTCCACCTGGCGCCTCAGTTGGACCAGCGTTCGTGTTGGACGTGCAGACCGCGTGAGACGACGCTTCATCCAGACCCAAACATGCTCAATGGGGGACAGATCCGGAGATCTTGCTGGCCAGGGTAGTTGACTTACACCTTCTAGAGCACGTTGGGTGGCACGGGATACATGCGGACGTGCATTGTCCTGTTGGAACAGCAAGTTCCCTTGCCGGTCTGGGAATGGTAGAACGATCGGTTCGATGACGGTTTGGATGTACCGTGCACTATTCAGTGTCCCCTCGACGATCACCAGAGGTGTACGGCCAGTATAGGAGATCGCTCCCCACACCATGATGCCGGGTGTTGGCCCTGTGTGCCTCGGTCGTATGTAGTCCTGATTGTGGCGCTCACCTGCACGGCGCCAAACACGCATACGACCATCATTGGCACCAAGGCAGAAGCGACTCTCATCGCTGAAGATGACGCGTCTCCATTCGTCCCTCCATTCACGCCTGTCGCGACACCTCTGGAGGCGGGCTGCACGATGTTGGGGCGTGAACGGAAGACGGCCTAACGGTGTGCGGGACCGTAGCCCAGCTTCATGGAAACGGTTGCGAATGGTCCTCGCCGATACCCCAGGAGCAACAGTGTCCCTAATTTGCTGGGAAGTGGTGGTGCGGTCCCCTACGGCACTGCGTAGGATCCTACGGTCTTGGCGTGCATCCATGCGTCGCTGCGGTCCGGTCCCAGGTCGACGGGCACGTGCACATTCCGCCGACCACTGGCGACAACATCGATGTACTGTTGAGACCTCACGCCCCACGTGTTGAGCAATTCGGCGGTACGTCCACCCGGCCTCCCGCATGCCCACTATACGCCCTCGCTCAAAGTCCGTCAGCTGCACATACGGTTCACGTCCACGCTGTCGCGGCATGCTACCAGTGTTAAAGACTGCGATGGAGCTCCGTATGCCACGGCAAACTGGCCTACACTGACGGCGGCGGTGCACAAATGCTGGGCAGCTAGCGCCATTCGACGGCCAACACCGCGGTTCCTGGTGTGTCCGCTGTGCCGTGCGTGTGATCAATGCTTGTACAGCCCTCTCGCAGTGTCCGGAGCAAGTATGGTGGGTCTGACACACCAGTGTCAATGTGTTCTTTTTTCCATTTCCAGGAGTGTATTTCTGAAAAACCTATTTGATGTAGGACCTTAATATTTTTACTGTATGTTACATGATGCTAATAGAGTCAATTGTACTAAAATGTACTTTATCCTTTTTATACTTTTTAAGAAATACTTTTTTAAATTCATTAAAAAAAATTTAAGTTTTTTCTGCAAATAATATTTTTCATGAACTTCCTCATGGGGAAATATTAATGAATGTAGTACCAAAGGTGGCTTTTTATGTTATGCAGAGTCTCTGAAAATGTCATTCATTTACCTATGATAGTTTCTGATATAATGGGACATACGTACTGAAACTTTTAGTTTGCGTTAAATTGACTTTAAAGAAAAAACGTTAGAAATTTGTTACTTACCATTAATTATAGCTGTCCTGCTGCATATGATGGCCCTTCTTTGGCCCCTAGTAGGTCTTCTAGTTTCTTTTTCACCTTCCTGGATGTTTGTCTTACTTTCTTGGTCATATTAGATGCTTACCTGTTTGTATCGGCTATTCTCATTTTATCGCAACGTTGCAGCTCACTGATCATATTTTCACCAGGATTAATTCCCGGATTTTCCAGTACCCAATACTTTACAATACTACCACAATTGAATGTAATAACAACATCGTCAACTCCTAGTTTCATTGTATTCTTGCCTACAAACACAGTTTTAGGAAGCCGGTTCCAAATTATGCTGTTGAAACATTCATTTGGGTTCTGTGCCTGCCCATGCAGACATTTCTTTAGAAGGTCAGGATGAGTCAAGGTTTAATTTGCTGTAATAACAGCATCAGGAAAAGAATGCTGGTGGCAGTAAGATAATCCATTTGCCTGAGTCCTATTGTATTTGCACCAAGAATTATCTCCTAATGGACACAATCCATGACATGGCTTATCGTCAGAAGAGGACTTATGGAAGAATATGGCCCAAACATCTCTCTTCATTGCCTTCAAATTTTCTTTATTTCTCCTAATTGCCAGCCGATAGTATACCTGCCAGTTTTCTATTTCAGTTTTAGTCGACCGACCCTATCCGGTCAACAATTCTCCATTTTCTAATTGTAAGCGTGTTGTTTACAAGTAGCAGAAACAAAAGAATAACGGCCGTTGCATTCCGTTGCAAACACTCGGGAGTTAAAAAAATCCCTAACGTGCAATGTAGAGGATATAAAGATCTAAAATATAAGCAGAAAGGGGTGACAGAAAAGTGGGCATGGCACATAAACACACGTGGTACGAAAATGCTCTTTAAATACTCCAAAAAAAATTTTATCTTCAAAATCCTTTTCAGCGTACTTAAATAAAACCTTAATCTATCGAAATATGATGAAAACTGAAAACCGATTTTTTTCGACCTGAACCACGGTGTGGTCCCCTTAATGCGAACTAGTGCGGATTCCAAAGAGTCGAACGGTATTCAAGAATGAGTCGCGCTAACGTTCTAAAATGGTCTCCTTTATAGATGAACTACACTTCGCCAAAATTCTCTCATTGAATCGAAGTAGAGCATTCACCTTGCCTATCAGCAACATCACGTGCTCATTTTATTTCATATCGCTTTGCAACGTTGCTCCAAGAAATTTAATCGATGTGACTGTATCAAACGGGACACTAATAACTTTTCTACATTTAGAGCTAGCTGCCGTTCATCATACTAACTAGAAATTCTGTCTGTCATTTTGTATACTCCTACAGTCACTCAACGGCGATACCTTCCAGTACACCACAGTACCATCAGCAAGCATAGGTAAATTGCTGCTCACTCTGTCTGTGGTGTCACCGCCAGACACCACACTTGCTAGGTGGCAGCCTTTAAATCGGCCGCGGTCCGGTAGTATACGTCGGACCCGCGTGTCGCCACTATCAGTGATTGCAAACAGAACGCCGCCACACGGCAGGGCTAGAGAGACTTACAAACACTCGCCCCAGTTGTACAGCCGACTTTTCTAGCGATGGTTCACTGACTTCTACGCTCTCATTTGCCGAGACGATAGTTAGCATAGCCTTCAGCTACGTTAATTGCTACGACCTAGCAAGGCGCCATGATCAGTTACTATTGATACTGTGAATCATGTAATGTCAAGAGCGACGTTCGTCATTAATGGATTAAAGTTAAGTATTCCAGCAGCTACGTCCGTTGTTTCTAAATTCTAATTTCTTTGTCCTCTTCCAGACCTCACGCCAGCCTGCGTGAGCTAAAACGCGTGCCTTTCGGCCTCCTCTAGTAACACGGTGTTGGCTATCCTACCAACCACAACATTGGCGACGAGAGTAAACGTGTTCTTATCTAAATGCCCTGATTTACTTGTGTAATGGCTTCGCCACAATCTCCAGATGTACTGTCCGAATTTTATCGCTTACAGAATCAGCAGACGCAGAGCCTACTGGATGCCGTTGGACAGCTCGTCCAGGGTCAATGTGCGTGGCAAAACGATGCGGCAGCAGCCGCTTCACCGCTAACTAAGCCACAACACGCTGTTGCACCAACTTTTCAACCTTTTGAAGCTGCACTGGAAAGCTGGACGTAGTGGTCACGCCAATTAGGATTCCATCTCGCCGCCTACAGAATTCAAGGTAACGAGCGGCAGCCTTTTCTCCTTTCTTCAGTAGGGGTGACCACGTACCGTGTGATAGTCAAATTATTTCCCCGACGCGACGTCGCAGCTCTGTCCTAAGAAGAAATTTTGTCTGCATTAGATGCATATTTCAAAGAATCAGTCAATGTAGTTGCGAAAAGGTATACCTTCTTTCGTACAAAACGCACGGCAGGTCAGACTAATCGGGAGTGGGTTGCAACCTTGCAAGGCTTTACTAGGGATTGTGCTTTTGAGTGTCAATGTGGACTCCCTTATTCAGATACTATGGTACGTGATGCAATTGCACAGAACGTTTCTGATGTATAAGGGAACAGATTTTGAAACTTGTAAATCCCTCCCTTCAACAGGTGATAGACATATTGGATCGTCAGGTCACACTCGACTTTGCTCAGGAATCATTTGAAACTTCGCCAGCAGTGTGTCAGGTTAAGCGGCCCGCCGTGCGAGCTGCACGGAGCAGTAAACAGCCCACGCGCCCGGCCGCGCCGCTGCCGCCAGGCTCTCAGCCACGTGTACCGCGCCGGCAAGCAAATGCAGTGATCAAATCATGCCCGCGGTGTGCTACTAAACATTCGCGTGAGAATTGCCCGTCACGCCAAGCTATTTGCTTTTATTGTAATAAAAAAGAACATATTCAGAGTGTTTGCCAGAAAAAGCTCAGATCGGAAGCTCAAACCGTTCCAGGCCCTTTGCTTCGCGCCGGAGTCAGGATCGAACCAAGGATACTCAGGCTCGCGAAACTTCACCCATGGAAATTCATGTAGTTCATTCCACTCCGCGCAGTGCCACTCTCTCTAACAGTGACTGTGTTCGTCCCAAAATTGTGTGCGTCGACATCGCCAGAACTCCCGTCAAATCGAAAGTGATTATGTACCAGTGTCAGTTCACGTTGCACGAGACAGTCGCTCTTGTCGTCAGCAGGACAATAAACGTTTTGTGGACTTGGACATTAACGGCAAAGTGATACTATTCCAGCTCGATACAGGAGCTGCAGTTTCACTGATCAATCAAGACACTTACAAACTGCTGGGCACACCTCCGTCGCGTGCCGCAAATGTTAAGTTAGCTAGCTATTCCAGTGAAGATATCCCTGTATTAGGACACTGCAGCCTTCTTGCAACATACAAATGGCAAACAAAACTTGGGTCATTTTACGTCCTTCGTTCTTCTTCTGCAGTGAACTGGTTTGGCTTCGATTTATTTCAGTTGTTTAACTTGTCTATAGTAAATCAGGTCCTATCAGTGAACTAGGCGGTGTCTTCAGACAATGTTTCTCGTCTATGTGAAGAATTTGCAGACATTTTTGCACCGGGCCTCTGTTGCGCTAGAACTATAAAGCACATTTGGAACTGAAAGCAAACGCGCAACCAAAATTTTTCAGAGCGCGCAATGTTCCCCACGCATTGCGTGATGAGGTCGCAAAAACATTACACGATTTGGAATCACAAGGTGTAATTGAACGTGTGCAGGCTTCTCTCTGGGCATCACCCTTAGTAATTTTGCCAAAACCTTATGGAAAGTTGAGACTTTGTGTGGACTTCAAGGCAACAGTGAATCCACAACTAGTGATTGCAACTTTTCCTTTACCCCGCCCGGAAGATCTTTTCGACAAACTGTGCCCGGGAAAATATTTTTCGAAGTTGGACCTCGCAGATGCGTACTTGCAAATACCGGTGGTCAAAGAATCCCAGCGCGTTTTGGTGGTTAACACGCATCTTGGTTTGTATCGATTCAAACGGCTGCCATTCGGGTGTGCATCCGCCCCTGCATTGTTTCAGCAATCTGCAAACTGTTTGTGCATCGGTCCCTACTGCAGCAAATTATCTGGACGATATTGTGATCTCTAGAAAGACGGAAGAAGAACATTTGGCCAATCTCAGAACATTATTTCAGGTCTTGCGACAAAATGGTCTTCGCTTGCGGAAGGACAAATGTGTGTTTTTTGCTCGTGACTTGCCATACTTGGGACATATACTCAGTGGCCAAGGCATACATCCCAGTCCCACTCACCTTCGTACCATACAAGACTTGCCTTCGCCGCAGAATTTGAAACAGCTACAGAGTGTGCTGGGAAAAATTACGCATTATAACCGCTATGTTCCGCATGCCTCTTTCATTTCAGCTCCGCTTCATCGCTTACGCCGTAAGGGTGTTCCGTTCGTCTGGACGACGGAATGCGAACGCGCCTTTCGCCAGTTGATATCGACGTTGCTTTCCAATACTTGCCTTACGCCATTCGATCTCCAGAAGCCCCTCTTGTTGATGGTGGATGCATCGGATGTCGGGATCGGTGCTGTGCTTGCGCAAAAAGATGGATCGCACGATCGCCCTATTGCCTTTGCGTCCAAATTGCTCTCGCCTGCACAAAGAAATTGTTCACAGATCTAGAAAGAAGCATTGGCTCTCGTATTTGGTGTTACAAAGTTTCATGATTTCTTACCATAATCACAGACCACAAACCTTTGACATCGCTTTTTCATCCGACCAAGCCTGTACTCCACGTACAGCGCAGAAATTCATTCGCTGGTCTATTTTCCTCCTCGGTCCACTGCTAAGCACGGAAACGCCGATGCGTTGTCCCGCTTGCCTGTTGCTGAGGATAGGGCATTCGATTCCTCCGAAATTGCTTCCATGTTCATTGATGCGGAAACCGATGACGTGGTCGAATCGTTTCCGATTGATTTTCGTCGTGTAGCTACAGCCACAGCTGCCGACCCTGTCCTTGCTCCCGTTCTGCGTTTTGTTGCTACGCAGTGGCCCTTGTCAAAGTCACGGATCTGGCACCCGTTGGTTCGCCGAGTTTTTGCTCACAAGGAGAGACGTTTTGTACGACGTGGTGTTTTGCTGTTGCGTTCTGATAATGATCAGTCCAGGGTCGTGGTACTACGTTCGTTACAGTCCTCTGTCTTACAGCTTCTCCACCAAGGACATTGGGGTATAGTGAGAACGAAACAACTTGCTCGTCAGCACTGTACTTGGTTCGGAATCGATGCTGCGATTACGAATATGTGCTCTTCTTGCATTGTGTGTGCCGAACAACAATCAGCACCCCCGCGGAAATTCTTTGCATGGCCAAAAGCCACTTCCCCTTGGCAACGCTTACACATAGATTTTGCTGGTCCATTCTGGATCTCTCGATGGTTGGTTGTGGTAGATTCATTCAGTAATTTTCCTTTTGTTGTCCAGATGTCTTCCACGACGTCATCTGCCACCATCCAAGCGTTATCCGCTATCTTTTGCATTGAAGGTCTTCCACAGACTATTGTTTCCGACAATGGCCCACAATTCATGTCGGCAGAATTTCAGTCATTCTGCAAGGCCAATGGTATTCAACATCTGACGTCCGCGCCGTTTTCACCGCAGTCAAACGGTGCCGCTGAACGATTGGTCAGGACTTTCAAGTCACAGATGTTGAAGTTGAAAGAGTCGCATTCTCGGAAGGACGCGTTATTGCTCTTTTTGTCCTCGTATCGCTCTCAGCCCCGAAATGGTCGCTCGCCGGTTGAGTTGCTCCACGGTCGCCCTCATCGCACCTTGATGTCTTTGTAACATCCGCCGCATCAGATTCCTGTGCAGCGGCAGACGCCTGCTTTTGCTCCAGGCGACGTTGTCTACTATCGCCAATATCGAGGTTCACGGCGTTGGCTCGAAGGGCGCATACTTCGCTGCCTCGGACGCGCTATGTATCTGGTTTTGGGGGCCTCTGGTGAGGTGCGTCGGCATCTCAATCAGCTGCACCTCTGTCGTCGCATGGGATCTGCCGCTCGCCGTCTGCTTTCAGCGACGGTGCCGTCCGGTCAGCGCCCCGGGAACCCGTCTACTGGCTCGCCTCAGCCCCAAGTGTTACCGACGCTGCCTTCCATTTTCCCCCATGGCAACACGCCACCGCCACCGCCGCCGCTGCCGCCGCCGCCTGTTCTCCCGCCGGCGACGCCAGCAGTGGCCGCGTCGGTGCAACCGCCGGGCGCCTCCCTGGGTCACCGCCGATCGCTTCCCGTGACCAGTTGTCCTCCGACATGCAACTCTTGCCCGCTCCGGACCATGTGTCGTCTTCGCCCGTCGGGTGCCCCGGCCCGATGGAAGTCGACCCTTCGGCCCCTCCTGTCTCTCTGCGGGCGCATACACCGCATGTTGGTGTGCACCCTGGAGCAGGTTTTCAGGCGTTTCCTAGCTCCCCGCGGTCCGAATGGCAGGGTGCGGGTGGCACAGCCTCGCCAGTTGTTAGGCTCCACACCTCGTCGCATACGTCAACATGGGGTCCTCCCCACGGCGGGCGGAAGCCTTATGCCACAACCGTACGCCGATTTGAGGGGGAGGAATGTGGTGTCACGGCCAGACACCACACTTGCTAGGTAGTAGCCTTTAAATCCCCGGTAGTATACGTCGGACCCACGTGTCGCCACTATCAGTGATTGCAAACAGAGCGCCGCCACACGGCAGGTCTAGAGAGACTTCCTAGCACTCGCCCCAGTTGTACAGCCGACTTTGCTAGCGATGGTTCACTGACTTCTACGCTCTCATTTGCCGAAACGATAGTTAGCATAGCCTTCAGCTACGTTAATTGCTTCGACCTAGCAAGGCACCATGATCAGTTACTATTGATACTGTGAATCATGTAATGTCATGAGCGACGCTCGTCATTAATGGATTAAAGTTAAGTATTCCACCAGCTACGTCGGTTGTTTCTAAAGTCTCATTTCCTGGTCCTGTTCCAGACCTCACGCGAGCCTGCGTGAGCTAAAACGCGTGCCTTTCGGCCCCCTCTAGGAACACAGTGTTGGCTCTCCTGCCAACCAAAACACTGTCCATTACACCATTTATGTATGTAAAGAATAACAGCAGTTCTGCCACACATCCCAGGAGCACTCCTGACGATATCATTGTGTGTGATGAACACTCACCATCGAGTAGTGGGTTCTATCACTTAAAGTATTCGAGCCACTCACATGTCTGGAAACCTAAACCATACGCTTGGACCTTCGTCAACAGTCTGCTGCTGGTCACCGTATCAAATACGTTGCACAAATCTAGTTATGTGGAATCTATCTGCTACCCTCTGTCGTGTATTAGGAAAGCCGAGTTTTGGGCGAGCGATACTTTCTAAATCCGTGCTGATTCGTGGACAAGGTTTCCTTTCGCATAGAAATTTATGACATCGAACTATCAAGGTGTTCTAAAATTCTGCACCAAACCGATGTCCAAGATATTGGCCTGTAATTCTGCAGGTCCGTTCTTTCATTTTTCTTATACACAGGAGTCACCTGCGCTTTTTTCCAGTCACCTGGGCTTTGCGTTTGTCGAGAGATACGCAATAAATGCAAGCTAAGTAAAGGGTCAATGCAGTACAGTACTCTCTGTAAAACCGAATTCTTATTCCGTCCAGACCTGATGACCTACATATTTTCAGCTCTTTCGATTTATTCCCTAGACAGGGGGTGCCTAATTCTATTTCCTTCATTAGAGGGAGGGGGGGGGGGGGGTGAGGAAGGGCATGTTTGTACGATCCTCCTACGTGAGTGATTTCTTAACCGTGAAATTTAAAACTTGTTGTCTTTCATTGTCACTCCCATATGGACGATGAGTGACTGGGTACAAGCCTTCGACACGCGTAGTGATTTTACATATGACCATAATTTTCTCGGCTTGTCGATAGTATCTTTCGCTGAAGTGTGACGGTGGAAGTTGTTGTATGCTTCACGCATTGATGTTCTCACGGATGCGCGAATTTCTACTAACGTTTGCCTGTCGACATTTGCACACGTTATTTTCTGAAACGAGAGTGGAACAATATCTGCTTCCTAAGCATTTTCCGAATTTGGTTAGTAAACCACGGAGGATCCTTTGCATCCTTAATCCACTTAATTGGCACATATGTTTCCAGACTGCGATTTACGATCAGCTTAAATCTCCTCCGTAACTTCTCTACTTTCGTCATATTATAGCTAAATGGTGACCATTAATTGCCTAAGTGGAATGTTATCAACTGCTTTTCTATTTATTGTAGCATAAATAATCTCCTATCCTCATAGCCGGAGAAATTAACTTCAGTAACCATCGTCGCTATGACGTCTCCATTATCATTAGAGCTGAATACCGACACTGTCGGCAAGGTCAGGCCTATTTGTAGCCGCAAGTTCTGAAGTATTTCAATTTGCATGTGGGATGCGTAATTAGTTGTTCAAGACAGTTTTCGGAAAACGTGTTCTAAAGTACTTCGCAAGACTGCCTGTCTGTAACACCTGCAGTTAACCCATACGTTACCAGTCTATACTCTGTAGATTAAAGACACCTCCATCTAATACTGTATGATCTGACATTTCCGGGCTACTGAGCGTAGATTTCCGTTGAATGATACTACAGTAGTTATGGTGGAATCAGGCAGCCAGTAAAACATCCGATAATCGAGTTCACACAGACCCTGTGCTCTTGTCCATATAACTTCTCAGTCAGACTCAATTTCCACCTCGAGAGACACAATATTTTTGTCTACAACAATGAACAGTCCCCTTCCTATGGTGTCTAATCTGTCTTTTCGACATATGTTCCTTGCCTCGCTGAATATTTCGCAGCTTTCTACAATGGGTTCTAGCCAGTCCTCCATTTAGAGAATAATTAGAGCGCGACAACTTCCCTGGAAGGCACTACGTTCGCCATCTTTGTTATGAATACTTCGACAGTTCATTGTTAAAATTTTGACAGTCAATGTGTCTCTACTTGTACGCGATCTGATTTCGCTCTCTGAGTATCGACCGGGAAGCTTTCAACAGAGTACCTCAAACTACGCCTAGCCTAAACTTCTCCATGTACACTCCACAAGTACTCTGCTACTACAGTAGCTGCTTCGTTTACGTAGTGTACCCCTGACCTATTAAGAGCTACCTCTCCAGGTCCAGAAATCTGCAGCCATGGCCGTCAGAGAATCGACGGAGCCTCTGGTTGAGCTCCTCTGTTCAGCTCATAACTAAAGAATCTCGATCGAATATGGATACAATACTGCAGATTATGAGCTCTGATTGCCACCTGCGAGCGAGAACAACAGTCTTCGCTACTTTTGAAAGCAGTCCGCAAGTACTGAGGCTTACTTCAGAAACCAAATGACAGGCGTAATTGGCGCCGACGTGGGCAACAAGTTGCAGATTACTGCAACTTGCACCCTCGATAGCAGCAGGCAGGGCTACATCTACATCTCGGATGAAGCCCCCCGGCAGACATACCGCTTGCACATTAAAATTCTTTCCAGGCCTGTAAGCTGTTTCCCCTAGTGACTCCATAAAACACCTAACATTGGGGTACTAGATTAGTAGTAAACCCCCTTCCCTTGTTAAGGAGTGGCAGCCAGCCACTCACAGAATGAATGGGGGAGGCCAACCAGCCAGCGTTCACATTGCCTAAACGCCTTTAGCGATACGACCGTCTAATAGTACGCCACTCAAGCAACCCCCCCCCCCCCCCACCCACGCTGCAGTAAGAGCGGATGCCACGCGTCGGGTACGATAGTAGTGGCCTCAGAAGCATAGACTGAGGGCGATGAGAGAATTTCTTTGCTGCCGCCACACCTCGAGGCAGCAGCCTTCAGATGGCTGAGTAAGGCCAAATCCTCCTGCATCCGAACACTCCACGCAACCCCCTCCCCCCCCCCCCCCCAAAAAAAAAATCCATCCTACCATTACTGTCTTAAAACTTAAACTGTGCAAACAAGCAGAAAAAGCTCAACACGTGACTTGCTAGTCTCCGGGTGCTTCAGCAACGACGTCTGACAGCCAGTTACCCTGATTTCGTCATCGGTGAAGAAATCAAGCTTGAAGTAATGCACAGGTTGCGCAATGAAACCCACGAAGTCCACTGATATCACGGTGACGTTGATTATCACAACAGGTCCCATAGATACACAGGTACATGTGTTCAAAGCCTAGCACTTCCTCCGTCGGCCTTTGCCCGTACCGCGGTGCATGCATCGAGCAGATTTCCGCCTGGATGACAGCTCACCATGACACGACCACCAATTCGGTGTGAGAAGAAACGTGATTCATCAGTCCAGGTCAAATGTTTCCATTGATCCACAGTCCAATAATCCCCTGACGACTGCAGTTGGAACAGACGATATTGTTGGATCAAAAAGGGAATGCATAGGGGTCGTCACCTGCCGAGCCTCATCCTGAACAATGTGCGCTGAAATATTTGTGCCTGCACCAGCACAGTACTCTATCGTCAGATCTGTCACAGATCGTCGCGTGTCCTGCTTTACATAGCTGCAAACCACAGACTACTTGTTATATGACAAGGCGTGGACGCCCAACTCGTCGCATACTCTCGTGATTTCACTGTTCTTCAACCAATTTTCATGGAAGGTCACGACAGTAACACGCGAGCAGCCAATGAACGTAGCCGTTTCCGAGATACCAGTTCCAAAGCGGGGACCTCGAAAAGTTGCTCTTTAATTTTTGAGAACGTTTCTCGTATGGAACAGTGGTCTGTCAAAAAGTATTTTAAAAATCAACAGTTTACGTTAGTTAAGTTATAACACTTCCCCCATGAACCATGGACCTTGCCGTTGGTGGGGAGGCTTGCGTGCCTCAGCGATACAGATGGCCGTACCGTAGGTGCAACCACAACGGAGGGGTATCTGTTGAGAGGCCAGACAAACGTGTGGTTCCTGAAGAGGGGCAGCAGCCTTTTCAGTAGTTGCAGGGGCAACAGTCTGGATGATTGACTGATCTGGCCTTGCAACATTAACCAAAACGGCCTTGCTGTGCTGGTACTGCGAACGGCTGAAAGCAAGGGGAAACTACAGCCGTAATTTTTCCCGAGGACATGCAGCTTTACTGTATGATTAATTGATGATGGCATCCTCTTGGGTAAAATATTCCGGAGGTAAAATAGTCCCCCATTCGGATCTCCGGGCGGGGACTACTCAGGAGGATGTCGTTATCAGGAGAAAGAAAACTGCCGTTCTACGGATCGGAGCGTGGAATGTCAGATCTCTTAATCGGGCAGGTAGGTTAGAAAATTTAAAAAGGGAAATGGATAGGTTAAAGTTAGATATAGTGGGAATTAGTGAAGTTCGGTGGCAGGAGGAACAAGACTTCTGGTCAGGTGACTACAGGGTTATAAACACAAAATCAAATAGGGGTAATGCAGGAGTAGGTTTAATAATGAATAGGAAAATAGGAATGCGGGTAAGCTACTACGAACAGCATAGTGAACGCATTATTGTGGCCAAGATAGATACGAAGCCCACACCTACTACATTAGTACAAGTTTATATGCCAACTAGCTCTGCAGATGATGAAGAAATTGAAGAAATGTACGATGAAATAAAAGAAATCATTCAGATAGTGAAGGGAGACGAAAATTTAATAGTAATGGGTGACTGGAATTCGAGTGTAGGAAAAGGGAGAGAAGGAAACATAGTAGGTGAATATGGATTGGGGCTAAGAAATGAAAGAGGAAGCCGCCTAGTAGAATTTTGCACAGAGCACAACTTAATCATAGCTAACACTTGGTTTAAGAATCATGAAAGAAGGTTGTATACGTGGAAGAATCCTGGAGATACTAAAAGGTATCAGATAGATTATATAATGGTAAGACAGAGATTTAGGAACCAGGTTTTAAGTTGTAAGACATTTCCAGGGGCAGATGTGGACTCTGACCACAATCTATTGGTTATGACCTGTAGAGTAAAACTGAAGAAACTGCAAAAATGTGGGAAATTAAGGAGATGGGACCTGGATAAACTGAAAGAACCAGAGGTTGTACAGAGTTCCAGAAAGAGCATAAGGGAACAATTGACAGGAATAGGGGAAAGAAATACAGTAGAAGAAGAATGGGTAGCTCTGAGGGATGTAGTAGTGAAGGCAGCAGAGGATAAAGTAGGTACAAAGACGAGGGCTGCTAGAAATCCTTGGGTAACAGAAGAAATATTGAATTTAATTGATGAAAGGAGAAAATATAAAAATGCAGTAAATGAAGCAGGCAAAAAGGAATACAAACGTCTCAAAAATGAGATCGACAGGAAGTGCAAAATGGCTAAACAGGGATGGCTAGAGGACAAATGTAAGGATGTAGAAGCTTATCTCACTAGGGGTAAGATAGATACTGCCTACAGGAAAATTAAAGAGACCTTTGGAGAGAAGAGAACCACGTGTATGAATATCAAGAGCTCAGATGGCAGCCCAGTTCTAAGCAAAGAAGGGAAGGCAGAAAGGTGGAAGGAGTATATAGAAGGTTTATACAAGAGCGATGTACTTGAGGACAATATTATGGAAATAGAAGAGGATGTAGATGAAGACGAAATGGGAGATACGATACTGCGTGAAGAGTTTGACAGAGCACTGAAAGACCTGAGTCGAAACAAGGCCCCGGAGTAGACAACATTCCATTAGAACTACTTACGGCCTTGGGAGAGCCAGTCATGACAAAACTCTACCAGCTGGTGAGCAAGATGAATGAGACAGGCGAAATACCCTCAGACTTCAAGAAGAATATAATAATTCCAATCCCAAAGAAAGCAGGTGCTGACAGATATGAAAATTACCGAACTATCAGTTTAATAAGCCACGGCTGCAAAATACTGACGCGAATTCTTTACAGACGAATGGAAAAACTGGTAGATGCAGACCTCGGGGAGGATCAGTTTGGATTCCGTCGAAATGTTGGAACACGAGAGGCAATACTGACCTTACGACTTATCTTAGAAGAAAGATTAAGAAAAGGCAAACCTACGTTTCTAGCATTTGTAGACTTAGAGAAAGCTTTTGACAATGTTGACTGGAATACTCTTTTTCAAATTCTAAAGGTGGCAGGGGTAAAATACAGGGAGCGAAAGGCTATTTATAATTTGTACAGAAACCAGATGGCAGTAATAAGAGTCGAGGGGCATGAAAGGGAAGCAGTGGTTGGGAAAGGAGTGAGACAGGGTTGTAGCCTCTCCCCGATGTTATTCAATCTGTATATTGAGCAAGCAGTAAAGGAAACAAAAGAAAAATTTGGAGTAGGTATTAAAATTCATGGAGACGAAGTAAAAACTTTGAGGTTCGCCGATGACATTGTAATTCTGTCAGAGACGGCAAAGGACTTGGAAGAGCAGTTGAACGGAATGGACAGTGTCTTGAAAGGAGGATATAAGATGAACATTAACAAAAACAAAACGAGGATAATGGAATGTAGTCAAATTAAATCGGGTGATGCTGAGGGAATTAGATTAGGAAATGAGACACTTAAAGTAGTAAAGGAGTTTTGCTATTTAGGAAGTAAAATAACTGATGATGGTCGAAGTAGAGAGGATATAAAATGTAGACTGGCAATGGCAAGGAAAGCGTTTCTGAAGAAGAGAAATTTGTTAACATCGAATATAGATTTATGTATCAGGAAGTCGTTTCTGAAAGTATTTGTTTGGAGTGTAGCCATGTATGGAAGTGAAACATGGACGATAACTAGTTTGGACAAGAAGAGAATAGAAGCTTTCGAAATGTGGTGCTACAGAAGAATACTGAAGATAAGGTGGATAGATCACGTAACTAATGAGGAGGTATTGAATAGGATTGGGGAGAAGAGAAGTTTGTGGCACAACTTGACTAGAAGAAGGGATCGGTTGGTAGGACATGTTTTGAGGCAACAAGGGATCACAAATTTAGCATTGGAGGGCAGCGTGGAGGGTAAAAATCGTAGAGGGAGACCGAGAGATGAGTACACTAAGCAGATTCAGAAGGATGTAGGTTGCAGTAGGTACTGGGAGATGAAGCAGCTTGCACAGGATAGAGTAGCATGGAGAGCTGCATCAAACCAGTCTCAGGACTGAAGACAATAACAACAACAACAACAAGTTATAACACCCGCTCCATTCACTGCCAACGACTACTACCAGTGTATGAGGTCTGAAGATAGTCAAAAACTGACTCATAACGGTTACCACAAAATAAGCGTTTTCTGCGAGACTGTTTGTGTGCATTTTTAAAGCTTCCCTTTGTCATAGTTTTTTGTGTCAGTGGATTTCCCCATTCAGAGCTTGAATCATTCCTCGGAAAACGTGGTCTAACAGTAGTGTCTTTGACTAGCACGCTTAAATTTCGAATAAAAATCATCACAATACGGTCGACGACTGCCTGTGTAATGCGTCACCCTTATACTGCCAGTGACCTTATGGTACAGGCGGAGGACTTGGAAGAAGTTCGGAACATCGTCTTGCCCTTGGGGTGCGATATTACAGCGAAAGGGCGCAAGAATCAGAAGGAACTAACAGCACAAGAAATCGGAAACCACTACGTTGAAGGCATATATTGTGTATCCACAGAACGTGATGCCTGTAAGTGAAACAGTGATATGAAGGAAAAAAAATAGTTCAGATGGCTCCGAGCACTATGGGACTTAACTTCTGAGGTCATCAGTCCCCTGGAACTTGGAACTACTTAAACCTAACTAACCTAAGGACATCACATACATCCATGCCCGAGGCAGGATTCGAACCTGCGACCGTAGCGGTCACGCGTTTCCAGACTGAAGCACCTGGAACCGCACGGCCACACGGGCCGGCGCGCGTTAAGGGTGTAAGCCTCTTCAGAATGTCATACAAAATACAGCGTCACATACGTACGTCTTCATCATCAGTTCGATTCTTATCAATCTATAGTAAATATTTCCCTTCAGTGGCAATAGTATAAGGAATTTTATAGAGTTAAACTATCTCGCCGCAGACAAATCGAAATTCTGTAGGAATATGTGGAGAGTCTTCTTTGTGCTTTGCTTAGAGGAACTACCACGTGCAGACCATATACTACAGTTCCAAGTCGACGCTTTGATCGCAGACAAAGGATGTTCTCTCGTTTGGGGCCCGCGCCGTCGGTTCCGCAAACAATACCACTCAGAAGGAGCGCGTGCCCTTGCCGGAGGTATTTATCCGTAACGAGCAGTCGACGGTCGGCCAAGAAAGTTCCTCATGGAACCGACCGCCGAATTCCGGCAGACGCAAAAGTCAGCGGAAAAAGTTAAGCTGGATCGCTGACAGGGTACGAGGATGTTTTAACACGGGCCGACGCGGGAATCAGCGGCACGAAACGACTACTGAAGGTTCTTTGTTCGGTGGATTGGGATGGGTTTGTGGGGGGGAGGAGGAGGGAGGGCGGAAGGCGCAGCAGTGAAAAAGGCGCTGGTCTCAACTTCGATTCACAAACAGACAGAAGACAGTGTTTAAATTCCGTGATCCGCGGAGAGCGGGACGGAGAAGTTTCCAGTGTTTTTGAGGGAGAAGGCTTCGGAAGAGCGGAGAGTTGTGGCGCCCGAAGTGGAATGATAAAACCTCGCAATCTGCTTGAACTTCGTAACGCTCGCTTGTTGTGCCGGAAGATCACGGGCATTAAAGTAGATTGAAACCCTCGTTTCGAAGGGGCTACACGTTGTGGAGGGACATTAATTGTGTGTACTATGTAGTTCGAATTATTCTAGAAATGACGGTATGAAGTACCCTTCAGCACTATGGCATCTATCAAAAAATTCTACGGTCTAATATTTATATGTTTATCAGTTTTAATACAAGTGCTTCCTTCAGATACCCAAATGTTCTTCAACATTTGTGCTATAAAGAAATTTTCTAAATGTTTTTATTTATATGATTTATTATAACAATTTAGCTTATGTTCTCATATAATATACATCAAATGTTATTAACAACGAAAGAGTTGAGTGCTGAAAATCTGTCCTTGAGTGATTCTTGTCATATGCGTTGCTAAATCGATGTACCCCACCCGTCTAATGTTAGTAATTTTCGCCTCACAAACATTAATATACGCTCTATAGTAAATGCCTGATGGCCTAAAGTTATCGAACAGTTGTAAAGAAAAAGAAATGAACCCTCGCATAGCAGCGACAGAATCTATTATCCTTTATCTTTGCCGTTCTTGCGCGGTGCCTGAAAATCTCTATGTACATGTTTCGATTAATGAAATAAAAAAGAATTCTGCTGTTTCGAGACAACAGAATTCTTTTTTACGAGGCATTGGGCGCCTCACCTTTTACTGTTTGTATTCCATGAAAGGCAGACGCGGACTTGCTGCGTTTCGCATCGGTATTTCATATTTTATGTGAAAATATTCAGTAAATATGCTAATTGTTATTTTTCCAATCAGAAAACATGTAGTTTCTTGTCATTGATTACGAACAGACAGCTTCAAGAGAACATTTTGACTGTTATGTATCAAGTATTTAATCACAATGGTCATCTATTGTAATTTAATATGAAAAGGTACGAAGCATTTAAAAAACGTGTGTTAAAGATAAGTGTGCTTATTTTAGTAAATTAACCTTGATGATTTACATCTCCTCATTTAGTTGAATGATAATTATTTTGGTAGTTCACCACCAGAACTTACGATGACGCTGATGGGCCGAACGCAGCATGAGGCAGAAGGAACATTATCGTTTTCCTATTATTTCTGAATCAACTCTTTTTTTAAATTGTGTAGTGTTGCATTTCTTTTAAAGTCTATAAATCTTCTGGTCCCTTATTGTTGTTCCGGGTATGACTACATCGCGACTATAAAAATGCACAGAAATGATAATATTTCTTCCGAACGATCTCAAATAAATCAGTCTGGTGCTCTTATTCCGCTATTTAATGCTCAACGTATGTTATTATAAAAGTGTATAAAATCCCTGATTCTGTTGCCAAGTGGCCCACCAAAACATTCACTTTTTCGACATTAAAAAAAAAAAAACAATTGTTTTTCTTTTCGCCCCCAAGAATAACGCTACACCTGGCAAATAAATACTCACACTACGAAGCCCTAATTCCGTTGTATTCCGAGCTAGAAGAAGTCGTTCCATACTCCTGGTAGTTTATGGATGAATCTGAAGCGTAATTAAAACTGGCCTGTACTTTCATGTGTATCATGCATGCATTTAGATGTCCACTCAATTTAACAACACTATTTAAAAATTTGGACCTGTAGTTACACCATTTTAAAACTGTAAAATAAGTACTTACTTATAAAATATGATTATAACATTACATGAGTTTCTTCCTTCACATAATATATTTGTTGTCTTTCCAGGGTACACGACATAAAACTACCCAGAAAATATTTCACTGGCTTTAAGGTAGGGAGCCCAACATACATCATCCTCACCTGCGTCACGTGGTGTGAGTTGGGTTGTCTATCTTAATATGCATGAAATATTTCGTGAGCCAGTTTTATTTCGTCCATTCCGTGTACTGCCTCTGTTTTCACCAGATGATGACACAGTGTAGAATGTGGTTGTAGAAGAATACGAACTTCAGCAGCTTTGTGATGCTTTTAGAAAAAAAAACGTCATTATAAACGGTGTGAAGATTATATGTTATTTGTTGTTTCATTATCACTATTTTCTTCGATCATCCACTTGGTAAATCATTATTTTCTTCTATCATCCACTTGGTAACAACTGCAGAAAATCTTCAACCAAATGTTTTATTTACGAATAAAAATAGTGGTTAAAATAGGTTTTTTTAAATTTTTGAAACACACTTACAAAAAATTTTGTTCCTGATTTATGTTAGTTTGTGATTTAAACTTTGATGAAGATATTGATCTGATATTATACACAGAATGGAAAGAATATGCTGGCAAATGGATAAGAGATGGACTGAGAAAGTTCTTTGATCGATTTCAAGACATCAGAAAAGATTAAGAGTTGGGAAAATGGCTTTAGAAAACACTTAGGGGCTGCTTGGACACGCATACCTAAACACTGTAATGCAATATGTCTGAAGAACCCTCAATGCAGCAGTGGGTGTCGAGTGGCTGATGGTGGTGGTGATGGTTCAAATGGCTCTGAGCGCTGTGGGACTTAACAGGTGAGGTCATCAGTCCCCTAGAACTTCGAACTACTTAAACCAAACTAACCTAAGGACACCACACACGTTCATGCCCGAGGCAAGATTCGAACCTGCGACCGCAGCAGTCGCGCGGTTCCGGGTTGAAGCGCCTAGAACCGCTCGGCCACACCGGCCGGCGTGGTGGTGATGATGAATGACGATAGAGATGGCACTAATGGTGGGTGTACTATTTGGAAAAAAGAAGATTGCTGTTACGGTGACGCTTAGGAAACAACGCGGATACCTAGTATTTGTTTGAAAGTTGCGTGTTCAGTTGAATTTTCATTTTTAACGACAGTATTTTTGCTTTATAAAATGGCGACTTAACCTTTCAATCTTTTGCAAGTTAATACTATTCTCAGATTTGATTGGTTGAGCGAAACTCTTTGAGCTATCACGTTGCGTCCTCACTGGCGCTTGTTTCTATTTTTGGTTGCTGCTCGTGGTCTTAGCCAGCTGGAAGTGTTCGCAAATGTTGTTTAGCCACAGGTCTTACATTTCTAATTGGAACTAGTCATTCTGTCTTCTTCTATTTCTTCTCTCGGCTGGTTGGCTTTCTTAAGAAGTTTAAATCTGACAAGGGTCATTGAAAGTGGGGATCGCCGTGGGGTTTAGTTCTGCGTCAGCTGTTTTCATTAATATACAGCAATGATCTGGCACTAAACATTACAGACAACACAAAAATTGTTGTCTTTGGAGAATCCACAACTGTTATCGTGAAAACTGTGGACCTCAAGAGAAATGACGTAGCTAGAAGGGTAGTCAACACGTTACTTTCAGAAAACAGAATAACTCTTAACAAAACGCAGTGCATACGATTTAGAACACGGTACTCTTGTAACACCTAAATTTTATCATCCGAAGTTGACTGAATAGTCAGTGAAGTCGACCATTCGATTTCTTTGAAATACAGGTATGTGGAAGGTGTTCTTTGGAGTATCACGTTCAGGTATTGTGCAGAAACTGAATGCTTCTATCTTCAGTACAAGAGGGATCTCCACTCTCTCTGGCATTGAAACACGAAGATTTGTTTATTTGGCTAGGTTTCACTCTGTTGTCTTGGGTGGTGTTATATTCCGAGGCAAATTTATGCACTCACTAAGGATATTCGTAACCCAGAAACGAGCGGTCAGACTGATATGCGGTGTCAGTTCGCGAAAATCATGTAGGCCTTTCTTCAAGCTCTCGGGATTCTAACTATACTGCACCTGTGTATATGTTCAGTCACGGGATTTGTTGTTGGCAATATTCACTCACTGGGAAGAAACTGAAATATTCAGTCAGTGAACGTTAGCGCCGGTGGATGACATTTCCTTAAGCACTGAACGTAAAGATGTGCACTATTCACTAGGTATAGTTTTCAATAGGCTTCCAGCAGAACTGGAAGAACTGAGTAATAAAACGCCGAGAATTTAAGTACAAGTTCCAACGTTTCCGTGTGTGAGGGTCCTTCTGTTCTGAACAGGATTCCCTCACGGTAGTTAGGAACTTTCCTCTGTAATGTGGTGCTTATTCAAACATTCTACCTCAATTTTTTTGCTTTCATATTTATTCTGTTCGTGTGTAAGGGGTAATTTAAAGTAGACGGGGCGGCAGTGGGAATTTGAATCGACGAGGGAGGCGTGCCACAATAATCCGTGCAGTTGTGTTAAATTCTGTGCCAAGATGGCTTAGTGGCAAGCGAACCTGCCTAGTATGCAGGAGACCCCAGTTCGATTCCTAGCCTTGGCACAGATTTTCACTCCGGCACAGTCTTTATACATAAATTTAACTATTTTGTTTAAAAATTTTATAATCAATATTGCAAACAATGTACTGATTTAGAATTTCAAATGAAACGCCTTTCAGCCTTTGATTTTCAACCTTATTTTATCGGACGAACAGTTTCAGCGTTTTACTACGCCATCTTCAGCCCCTGACTGAAGTTCAAATGGTTCAAATGGCTCTGAGCACTATGGGACTTAACATATATGGTCATCAGTCCCCTAGAACGTAGAACTACTTAAACCTAACTAACCTAAGGAGAACGCTACCGCACGATCACGAGTTGCGGACTACCTGACTGAAGTGTAGGAATAATCTACCTCACTTGTGGTCAAAACAGGGGCCAGCAATATTGGTATTAGTAGATATTTGTTGCAGTGATCGAACAGCCGAGTACCGCAACCATCGCTAAAAAGATGAAAATACAAACTTGATGTAATGATTTGTTTCATGACCAAGTAGCCCTGGATCGCGAGGTCCCCCGTAAGCAGATTAATAAGTAAAAGAATGAACATACAACAAGTTTAAACAGTTCAGTGCATTCTACGTCTTCAGTCTTTTGCAAAAAGCCAAAACACTATTTTATGGTGAGTAAACTGCTGCGTATTTGTAGAACTATTTTTATAGCATGTGGGCATTTAAGCCATAGTTCGTCGTTCATAGATAACTGCGTCTTTTACCATTGGCCATGTGGTACTTGGGAATGAACTCTTCTTCAATGTCTTAAAACTTTTACCTGTCTTCAAAAATGGAAACTTGAGTCAATTCCAAAGGCTTCTATTGCGGAATGTATTTAACTTGTAACAGGTTTTTGATAATACTTCTCCTTTTGCTGACGTATTGATGTGTAGTAGAGTAACAATGTAACAGGTAGACAATCAAATATAGTGCTGATGAAATTTTGACGATGGCAACGCTTATAAATTTCAATAAAATATTTGTTGTTAGGTACATGATCATGTTGTGGCGCGGATCATGTTTCCACCTTAATTTTCAGGATTAATTTTTGTAATTTCACAAAGAGATTACAGCACATAAAAGCTGAACGCCATCATTCAAAAACGGAATACAAAATATATATTATGCTTCCGTTGCAGAACTGAATAGAGAAGAAAGGGCGAAAAATGTATCGAGGTACAACACTGTCCCTAGTATCTGTCGAACGATTTTTTTGTATGCCATTTTTTGGTGTTTGGGAATTACTTTCCCTCTTACGACACTCCCAATGAATCTGTCTCCGATTTGTTTTATCATTCCACTTGGTCCAAGGTACATGTTGGATTGGTACATGTTACAGAGATCTTTTGAAAGATTCTTTTATCGATGTGGAACGTGTGCGTTTACAGGATATATACACATGAAATTAAGATTAACGTTAATGAACACGTAATATTTAGTCCTACTCATGCAACTACAGTTAACTTTTTTAATTTTTGTATTCGCTCCCGGTTTCTAAGCAAAAATAAATCAATGGAATAGAAGGAGTTGTCCAGATCAAGGGATTCTGACTTATATTTAAAACTTTTGCAACTGTCAGATACTTTATGGTGTTGGGCAGATTATCAAAACTTTTTCTTGCTGCACATTGAACTCGTTTCGGAGCCACTGAAAGGTCTAATAATGAGCAATAAAAGCTATTTTTCCCTCTATTGTTGTAGATATGTAGATCTCTGTTCTCGAATTGTGGTGGAATATTTAAGACGAATTTCATTGGCGAATATATCCATTATGGCGCTGCAGTTAAAGAGCCTGCTTCGTTGAAGAGGTACCTACGCGATGTCCGTGGGTGAACACAATATAGTGTTCTTGCTGCTCCCTTTTTTGCAATCAATACTTTATTTCTAAGGCATGAGTACCCCAGAAAAATGTTCCGTAAGACGTTATTAAAGGGAAATATGGAATATATGTCAAGAGGTTCTTACGTTTGTTTCCTGTATCAGCAGTTGTAGGAAGAGCCAAATTAGCAGAACTGTTTCCGACATTTCCAATGATCTGTCACCAATAATATATTCAGAAGGTAGTAGAGGTTTCGTTTAATTATTGGCAGTGCGTTGTATTTATTTAAGTCGAGTATCAAGTTCTAGTCGAGGAATCATCTATCCTTTGGAGGTTTTCCTGCATTTCGTTGCAGTCTTCTGTCGCTGTAACCTTTCTAAAGGTTACATCGCGGTGAACGCACATTGGAAGCGTGTATTCGTCATCGCCATACTGGCGTATCACCCGGCGTGTTGGTATGGGGTGCCATTGGTTACACGTCTCGGTCACCTCTTGTTCGCACTGATGGCACTTTGATCACATTTTAAATGTGTTACGACCCGTGGCTCTACCCTTCATTCGATCCCTGCGAAACCCTACATTTCAGCGGCATAATGCACGACCGCATGTTGCAGGTCCTGTACGGGCCTTTCTGGATACAGAAAATGTTCAACTGCTGCCCTGGCCAGCACATTCTCCAGCTCTCTCACCAATTGAAAATATGTGGTCAATGGTGGCCGAGCAACTGGCTCGTCACAATACGACAGTCACTATTGATGAACTGTGGTATCGTGTTGAAGCTGCATGGGCAGCTGTACCTGTGCACGCCATCCAAGCCCTGTTTGACTCAATGCCCAGGCGTACAAGGCCGTAATAACGGCCAGATGTGGTTGTTCTGGGTATTAATTTTTCAGGATCTATGCACCAGAAACTGCGTGAAAATGTAATGACATGTCAGTTCTAGTATAATATATTTGTCCAATGAATACCCGTTTATCATCTTAATTTCTTCTTGGTGTAGCAATTTTAATGGCCAGTACTGTAGATGCCGCCAGGGGCTTTAACAAGTACTCTTGCTGTGGGCACGCCACGCCGCTGAACAGACGGTTTAATTTTCGGCAAGAGATGTTTTTGAGTGTTCCGTCGGCGTGTTTACCAGGCAGGCGCGCTTTTTCCGCGACGTCGGCTCCTGACGCGGCAGCGTCGCCCCGGTCGGTGCTCCACAGCCTTGGAGTACCCGCCGGACTGACAGCCGGCTCTGGCTGCCCGCCTTTTGTTCTGCAAAGTTAAAAACGCTTCGGATCAAAACAGCACCGCTGTGCGGGCGTGAAATACCCGCGGGTGCGATGTTCGGAATTGCGGGCAACAAACTCGCCCATAAATCTCTCTTCTGTTTTTTGGAAAGCTGCGGTACGTGCAGGACTCTTGTTCCCTTCCCCCTTCCCTTCTCTCTCACTATCTCCCCTCCCTCTCTCCCCCTGTCAGCCTGTCTCTCTCCCTCTCTCTCTCTCTCTCTCTCTCTCTCTCTCTCTCTCTCTCTCTCTCTCTCACACACACACACACACACACTCCTACCTCCGCGCAGGAAAAAGTTACGGAAATCCCTTGCATGAGCGCAGCTTCGTAACTTTCACCGATGTCAGACCTTGTTCGACTAGCAATTGTAACATTACAGGACATATTGGGACATATTGAAGTATTCGATACTGTAGACTTTTAGGGGATGTCGATACAGATATGCAAAATGTAAAGGGAAACTTTGGTGATGTTTAAATATTGTACTGTGTCAATATTAGGACATTTTGCACAGAAAGAACAAAAATAGAATTAATGTAAATATATGTTAGTGTTAGTAACCTATTTTCATTCAATTTTGTAATTATATTTCATTTTGTAAAAGAAAGACTCACTGTTTGCTGTAGCTCTGATTAATTGTATAAAATATCAGTTTTGAGCTAAATTATTTCGTATAATATGGACAAGATACTTTTAAAAACTCACCAGCTAAAGAGAAAGTCTGTAAATGAACGTTTAATGCACACTTCTGGAACTTTCTATGGAGAAATTCTATATTATGATCGCAAAAATACGAAAACTTGTGAAAACTGTTTCATAACCTAATTTCGAAAGACGATTTGTATCAAGAAATATTGCTAAAAAAGATTTATTTACGTTTTGAAACACGATTTAAATCATTTTACATATAAATAGTTGTTCTAAATCACTCAAGAAATATCCAGAATCAAATGTCAAGATATTTCTGGAAACATCGGTACAAATCTGGTGAAGGTTATCCAGAAGCTGGTAGAAAAATGTTATAAAATCTGTTTGGAAATTATGCTTGTAAGAATTTATATGTACTGATCCTTTTACTTACTTTAATCTGTACTAAAATTCTGTAATGTCTAATTTAGTTTTAAGTCGTGAATTGCTATCGTATTGTAAACAAAACATTGTCAAAGACTCTCATTGTTTGGAAAGATATTAATACACCAAGGAGTTGTCAGTTGCCAGTTAAGTGCGGATATGCAGTGCGGTTAGCTCGGAGAGTCAGTTGTTGAGTCTGTGAAGTCTGTCAGTTCTGTTTGTAAATAAATGTCTGTAATGAAGAATTAGGGACGGACATTTGTTCTCCGTTGTTTCCAGCTCATCGTCGTTACTGACAAGCTGCACAAGTCTGTGAAGTCGACTTCCCGCTGTTCCCAGCGTACGTGCATTATTCTTACGGATACGGTCCCTACAAAATTATATGATGCAGTGAACAAATGGGACGATCACTCTACTTTTTATAACTGAAAAGTCACGATCGCTTCAGTCGCTTATTAGATGACCGGCTTCAGCACTCTGAAGGTGCCATCATCAGATCTGAACGTGGTTTAACATTTATATAACCGTATGGACATCATGGCGTATTAGGCAGACCATCTGATACAATCATTGTCACAACCAATAAAAAATAATAAAAATCTGCTCTCATGGTCGTTCTTTCCATAAAATATAAAACTCAAGTCACCAGATGAAACTACTACTGCTTGTCTAACACCGGTCGGCATCGTCACTGCCCTATTAGGGCACACCAAAATTTTCGGAAGACATCTCATAAATATAGCATAAATTAAAGATCATTCTGTCCAAAAATACATTCAAAACCTGAAACGAGACTTCGCCATTTACCAGAAAGCACGTATATATCAATTACAAAAAATGGTTCATATGGCTCTGAGCACTATGGGACTTAACATCTGTGGTCATCAGTCCCCTAGAACTTAGAACTACTTAAACCTAACTAAACTAAGGATATCACACACATCCATGCCCGAGGCAAGATTCGAACCTGTGACCGTAGCGGTCACGCGATTCCAGTCTGATGCGACTAGAACCGCACGGCCACACCGGCCGGCGATCAATTAGATGTAAGACATGTGATGGCAGGTATCTGGGACAAACAGGCAGAACGTACGGTGTCAGATTCAAAGAACATATGGGAACCTGGAAGTATTGGACAGACAACTCAACATTCACAGAGAATCTCAGAGAATATAATAACAAGCCAGCCTCTAATTATGCAGCCACGAAAATAATCAGAATAAACAATAAAAGATACCTTCAAACCTTGCACAAAATCTATCACATACAAAAAACTGAAGCAAAACAGAAAAACCTTTCACTGACCAACTCACTGATTACATTGACAGACAAAATAGTTGAATAACCCAGCAACAAATGACATCAGAATAATGCCACAATACCCATTTCTCCTCAGTGTTCCACACCCACAACTATTTACTGACTCTCTGGCAGCTGTTAGGTGCATATTCAACTTTCTACAACTTCTTCTTTATTAGCCACAAACCCACCCTCTCAGACATAATTGTATATCTATGTAAACCACCTCTCACCTGGCGGCCGGTGTGACCGAGCGGTTCTACGCGCTTCAGTCTGGAACCGCGTGACCGCTACGGTCGCGGGTTCGAATGCTGCATCGGGCATGGATGTGTGTGATGTCCTTAGGTTAGTTAGGTTTACGTAATTCTAAGTTCTAGGGGACTGATAACCTCAGATGTTAAATCCCATAGTGCTAAGAGCCATTTGAACCCCTTACGCATGCGCGCTTACACACGCCCCCCCCCCACCCCCCCCCCCACCCCACACACACGTACACAGTAAGAGACAGAGAGGGGGGGGGGGGAGGGAGAGCGGAGGCGACAACGACGACGACGGCGGTCGTTAGGTCCGTATCACGTTTTCGTTAGTTTGTTATCAATTACGTATATATTTAAATAGAGATACATGAAGTGAACTCACAGTTAAGAAAGGAATCACAGCTCTCGTAAGAAAAATTGCAATTAGCGCCAGACTAGTAATGGGGTTCCACAAAAAGATGAAAATCTATCGACGTTTAATAAATGCACTGACAGAGCATAAGTGCATATTTCGTCCGCCAAAACGAAAAACTTCAAGTAGTAATTTATTTAGAAAAAATATGACGTTAACTGTTTTCTGTTCCTTCAGTGTCGTGTAGAAACGCAAACCTGTGTTATTCCAGATTAAAGTCACGGAAGATGCTTAAATGTAAAAAGTGAAAAGCGCCTAGAACAAATAAAATAGATTTCAACAGAAAAAGGAGTCTGAATTAGTAAAACGAGGATTTATATACTTGCTCCGGACAATGGCCATGCAAAAAATACTGTCTCACAGTGTATCTCCTACGACACCTGTTTCTGTCCTATTTTCGATAAATATAAGTGTTTCATCGTTGATATCACGTTTACAGCCTTACAAACGGAAGCCCTTAGGCGCCCCTATAATGCCAGAGCACTCATTATCAGTTTGAAAAGCAGTTCTGAGTTCGATATACTCTCCAGAAGATAACGTCAACCGACTCGAGACAGAATGGAAGCATAAAGACAAGAGAAAAAGGGGAAAACCGGTTACTACTTGGGAGGAAACGACCGAAAATGAAGAGTACTGACAGAGCTCAAAGAACGCGGCAGATGGAAAATATTTGAAGCTGATTTGTTTCGCGAAGATAAGAGGATGTGACGGTAGTGACGACGTCACAGCTATTGTAAGCAATGACAACAGTAAAATTTTGTCGTATCGAAAGATATGACTTTGTAGTTAGCTAAGGAACAGCAGTAGCCAAAAATGTAACGATTTTAATTCTGCAAGTTAAGTGCATCCTTATTACTTTGTTTGTGAACACGACAATAAGTTTCTTCATTCTGGTCTATCCTTGTGCCGTACGCTTTCCTCACTTATGTCATACTTTGGTTTGTCTCAGTGAACGTAAACAAACGTCATGCATGTATGCCTGTAACAACACAGTGGGTTCAGTTTTATTCCCTCTCGAATAATACTCTCATCAGAACAATGCGAACCCCAGCTATGGCTTCTATCTGTAGAAGAATGGTACACTTGATAGGATGCGTTCACTGCTCTGGGATCCATTCGGGGAACAATAGGAGTATTCAATGACATTTGCAGTATTTGTGTTTGCATAGCTTCTCCTGGCATTGTTTACGCGGGCAGAGAGGGAATTTACCTGTGCGCAAAAAATTTGTACACCACGGGAAAGGCTCGGAGCGCGTTCTTCTGTTTAAAATCCTATGCGCTGTGCATGATATAAATACTACGTGGTCCATAGTTCAGCGGTCATATCATATCTATACTGATCATAAAAACAGATCTATATGTATATACTCGACATCTCCTAAACCACTGGATCGATTTCTACCACTTAACGCCTGGAAATAACCACTGTAGTGGTACGAACCAACCACATATCAAAAGGGTGAGGGTGGCGGAGCACGACGTGAGCTATACTGCGCTTTAGGCGTGCAGTATTTGAGAATGAGATCACTTGCAGACTTACAACAAACTTTACGCATAATTTCAAACCTTTCCGATTCTTCTTCTCACTGACGAACCCCACAAAATGATGAAAGGAAGAAAGTTTGTCCCTTAGTATGTCTTCGCTGCTCATGCACTAAAACTGCCACATGAAGCATGACACTATAACTTATTACTTGTTGACTACAAATTGTATTCGTGACACATTTTGTAGAGAGTGTCCACATATAACCCTGAACGTAGGAGAAAAATTACATCATTGAACGACACTTAGTTCAGGAGATACACTTAATACGTGAGAAACTACCACATCACAAGAGATGTATAAATTTATTACTCCGTTGCTACCATCTCTAATCGCAACACTTTTCGCAGACAGTATTCACATTTGTCGCTGAATGCACCTACAAAAATGTATCATTGTACGATACATAATTGAAGTGATACGACATCAAATGTTGAGATGCGAGAAAAAGACTTTTATTACCTCTTTGGTGCTGTTACCTCTATTTGCAACACATTTCAGATAGAGTATCCACATATGTCACTGAATGTACCTAGAAAAATACATCGTAGTACGACACATAGATCAGGAGATATGATGTCATAAACACTGAGATGGTGACAAACTGTGGCATCATGGGTGACGTTTTACTTTATTTCTTCTGTATTACTAATTCTATTCACAACATATTTCGCAGACAGTAGGCACATACACCTCTGGATGTACGTGTAAAATTGTTTTGTTGTACAGCACATAATGCAGGAGATACGACGATATAAATATTAAGCTGTGTGGAAACGAAAGGCGACATTTGTTAGACATACAGGTAAAAATGTGTGCAACTACACGTGAAATTTGATAGACATATGCGTACGCAAGCAGAGCCACAGCTTAATTCAACCAAATTTGGTACAGAAATTATTCACAGGCTGGAAAAATATACTAGAGGTGTGACAACCACCAGGTGCCCATTGGAGTGATTTTGAAACCGCGTAGACAGAAGGGAGGGGGAGGAGACGAACAGACTACGACGAGGAAGGAGGAAATAGGCACAAATAGGATGAAGAAGAGATGGGGAAGGGGGATATGGACACAGAGTTTTTGCGACACCGGTGGTAAGACAATATTACAGCTTAAAGGTGAGTGGATATTACTGTACTCTTTTATTGTTGTCATTTGTGACGGTATTACCTATAATTATTGACAATTAAGTTCTCTTTCCAACGGACGTTGTCAGCAAGTGCGTGAATCTTTGTGTAAAATGGCGAAATTCCTAATATGAGATAGTATGGGGATCAAAATGCGCTACGTGTCGCATATTACGATACCTATCGAATATTGGGGGAACTCGTTCTCTCTCGATTTGTTATATGTAATTTACACAATACTATCATGAGATAAAAATATTTTATCATTTATTGTAGTAAAATTTTTGGAACTGCGTTTATTTTAATTCGATTAAATGATCATAAACAGGTATTGCTTTGACTAGTCTTATGATCAGAAATTGGAATGTTTTCTGGAACTTTCTTTCAAGGCAGTAATTTGCTCAGAAGTTGATCAATATTACTCCATTCACTGTACTTATAAAAAATAATCTATCAAATAAAATCATTGAAGTTGAAGTCCTTTAAGAAGTATGTCTGATTATTGTATTTATTCTTTGTAGATGGCATTGGCACCTAAAAGGAAAACGTGGGATAAAGACGCCATGGTTCATGCCATTACATGTGTCAGAAATGGCGAGATGGAGTACTTAAAAGCCTCAAGTTTTTGCTGTACCAAAACGTAGTTTGGAAAGGTGTGTGAAGAATAAGACTCGTACACTCGAGAAGCTTGTTGGTGTTAATCTTGGTAGAAGGCCTATTCTCTCATCTCAACTGGAAGATGAACTAGTGAAATACTGCCTTGCAATCTAAGCGCGATTTTATGCTCTTAAATGGAAGGACATACGAAGCATGTCCTTACAGTTAGCTGTCAAAAATAGGCTCAAGAATCCCTTCAATTCAGAAAAGGCTTCAGCAGGAAAGAAATAGCTCCGAGCTTTCCTTAAGTGATACACCATTTTATCAATGAGAACTCCTCAGGGTCTTGCAGCAGCAAGAGTAAAAGCTTTTACTCCAGAAAATGTGGGGTGATTTTTTGATATTTACTAATCTGTGCTATCTAAAGTGAACCATAACCCGCATCGAGTCTTCAATGTTGACGAAACTGTGTGACGTCTGTGCAGCACAAACACAGCAAGGTTACTGCTATGAAAGGGAAGAGACAAGTTGCTGCCTTGACTTCAGCAGAAAGGGGAAATCTCATCACAGTTGTAACGTGTATGAGCGCAGCTGGAACTTACGTTCCACCACTCACTGTCTTCCCAAGGAAGAATACGAAGCAGGAATTGATGGACGGTGCACCTGCAGGATCAATATCAGCTTGTCATCCATGTGACTGGATACAAACTCACATTATTAGTCAGTGGTTTGATCATTTTGTCATTCTTGTAAAGCCATCTTGATTCTTGTTGGACATTATTCCCACACAAAGAATCTCCATGTGTTAGATAAATCACGTGAAAACAATGTTCATATTGAATGTTTGCCACCTCACTCAACACATAAAATGCAGCCACTTGACGTTGGATTTATGGGGCCTTTGAAAACCTACTATTCCCAAGAGATAGAAACGTGGTTGGCAAGTAACTCAGGTCGTGTTATAACCGCATTGTTAATAGCCAGGTTATTTGGGGCAGCTTACAACCGAGCAGCAACAATGGAAGCATCTGTGAATGCCTTCTGGAAAACAGGTCAAATCCCATGCAACAGAAACATCTTTAGGGAACATGAATTTTCAGTTCATCGACATGCTAACGCCCTTCAAGAAAGAGATGCCAAAAACGAAAGTGAAACTACTGATGGTGATGGTCAAGCTGTCAGCCCGGCAGACATCAGACCTCTCCCACACAACGCAAAACCACTCCGAGATAGTCAAGTAGGCCAAACATAGCGTTGGTGCTCTGCTGCGTTACTACCTTCAACTCCTTATGCGAAGCAATTGCAAGAATCTAAATAGAAGAAATCAGAAGCTGAAGCTAAGAAAGCAACCAGAAAGTTACTTGGGGAGAAGAGTGGAAAATCTTCAAATCGTAGACCTAAAGCAGAAGAATCGTCTAGTGACTCGCATCCGATGTCCATCTTGAACAGTGGGGATTCCGACAGCAGTGATGAAGAAGACGCAGTGTGTCTGTTCTGTACTGGGCGCTTTTCTGAAAGCAAAAACGGAGAGAAATGGGCACAGTGCACGAAATGTTATCGCTGGGCTCATGAAGATTACGGTGTCACAGAAGACAATTTTTTTTTTGCCCCGGATGTCGTAAATATAAACCTAAGTAGTGTGAAGTGAGTGAAGGATAAGAGAAATGAATGAACATGTAAAAATAGTATATTCATATGTCATTATTCTGTAGTAAAATAGTTAAAGCAAAATGTTATTACTATCTCATATTAGGAAACCTTTATCTCGTTTCTACGAAATGCCATCTTTGCGAAGATTTAATTACTACTTTGAAATATTGTTTATTATTGCAATTACGATAATTGTATGCTCAAATTAAATAATGCAAGATATTATTACCATCATAAAAAATACAAATTCTTACTTTTAGGTCTTTTAAATGAGGTTACAAAAGTGTGTCTCATATTAGGCACCTTTCCTCTACCAGGTAATGATGATGATAATGATGATGATGTGATGGACTGGACGTACGACAGAAACGTCTTAAGTGCTCGTACTATTAGGTGTAATAAAATTTCAACAAGAATCCACATATACTGACTGATTTCAGCCAAACTTAGTACAATATTCCTTATTGTTAGCCAACAATCGCTGTGGGAGTAAGATCCACCTACCTGTCGTAATGCAGGTGATATGACGTCATGAGCAATGATATGTGTAAAAAACTGCCGCATCATTAATGACGTTCAACTTTAGCACATTTGTGCTCCTAACTCTATTTACAGACACTGTCCACATACGCCGGTGAATGCACGTATGAAATTCTATCAAGAAACCACACTTTGGTCAGGCGATATGACGTAGTAAACACTGAGTTGGGTGAAAACAGCCACGATGTGCACATTTAAATTTATTACTTCTCTGCTAGTATACTGTATTTGCAACGCAGATTGCAGACAGTATCCACATATGTCCCTGATTGTACCTGTACAAATTTATCATTGTACGACACATAATTAAAGAGATGACATTATAAATACTAATACGCGTCAAAAGAAGGAGTTTTAATACATTTATTTCTTACTTCTAAGACATTCCTACAGTCGAGTCAACTTAATAAAATCCCTGACACCCGGCAGCGCTTTTGACAGCTTTCAACTGAGAAGAGCAAACGGCTCTAGGCGAAAACGATCTTCGTCTACAGACCTATGAAGAGGCGTTGCCATAGAAACATTTACAAAATCGCGTTGTAGACACGCGAAACAGCTGCTCCCAGCCTACAGAAACTTTACGGCACCATGTACCTTACTTTGGCTACTGTGCTTATATATTTGTACGCTATGCATGTTTCTTTGTACAACTGTGGAAATGGAAATTTTTTCGATACTTCGCTACAAACGCGGTTCTCATTTCGTTTTCGTTTCGAACAGTACATGCATAAAGTAAGTACCAGCGCAATTCTGGGTTTGTCAGCTAGTGATAAAAATACTCTAAACACACAAACACACACACACTCATCTTACCTGAAAATCTTTTAAATAATTTTCTATGTGTTATTAATTTTAATCAAGGGTAGTTACTGTATAAATCAGTTACTCACGGATGTATATGCTTGCAGATCAAGTTTATGACATATACTGAAGTGCTAAAATAATTAGAACACCTGATTGATAGCTTGTTGGTCCAGTTATGGAACGCAATACTGCAGGGATTCTGCTTGGCAATGATTCGGCAAGTACTTGATAGTTTTCCCGGAATTGTGTGGCACCAGCAGTGTATGCTCAGGACATGCAATTACTCTAAATTATGGGCTGGTGATTTGTGGGTGCAGAGCTGGTGCACGTCAGTGACCCACATGTCTTCCATCGGGTTGAGATCAGAAGGAATTAATAACCAGGACATCAACATGAGTTCATTATCATGCTCCTCAAACCACTGTAGCACGTTTCTGGGCTTGTGCAATGGAAAGTTATTCTGGTGGAAGATACAGCCGTCGATGAATACATCAGACATAAAGATATTATAACATCGTACACGCAGTCAACGGTCGTCATGGTACCGTTTACTTCTGTCAAAGGTCATCCGTCATCCGTCCAGACGATATGATCGAGTGAGGTGTTGAGGTGGTTAGCACACTGGACTCGCTTTCGGGAGGACGACGGTTCAAACACGCTTCCAGCAATCCTGATTTAGCTTTTCGTGATTTCCCCAAATAGCTTCAGGCAAATGCCAGGATGCTTCCTTTCAAAGGGCACGGTCGATTTCCTTTCCCATCCGATGGGACAGGTGGCCTCGCTGTTTGACCCTCTCCCCAAATCAACCAACAAATCAATTGAGGCGACATGCCTCCACTGATCCACAGTCCAGTCTCTATGGCCGTGTGTCCATGGCAATCGAAACCGGCAATCTCAGTGAACGTGCATGGGAACTTGTAAGGATCGTCTGCTGGGGAACCATTGCTCAAATACGTTCCCCTAAAGGTGTGCTCCGAGAAACTTGTGTATGCTAAAGCATTGTACTCAGTCGTCATGTCTGTTATCAATCGTAGCCAGTCATACTTTAGGGGCGGACAAGTGTACGGTCTCCACGTTCCGTGATGAGGCATGGGTGTCCACCACATCGTCGCTCAGCCGGCCGCGGTGGTCTCGCGGTTCTAGGCGCGCAGTCCGTAACCATGCGACTGCTACGGTCGCAGGTTCGGATCCTGCCTCTGGCATGGATGTGTGTGATGTCCTTAGGTTAGTTAGGGTTAAGTAGTTCTAAGTTCTAGGGGACTGATGACCGCAGCAGTTGAGTCCCATAGTGCTCAGAGCCATTTGAACCATTTGAACCTCGTCGCTCAACCGTGTTTTAACCGTCCAACCATTTTCCATAGACGCTCACGAAAGCCCACTCAGTGGATTTTCCCACTTGCGGCACCTATCGCCATTAGAATGATTCCCTATTCGGCTCTTCTTTGCTTAAATTCATTCCCTACCGCTTGATGAGCCCGAAACGCCGCCAGATGGCGTTCAATCTCACGGTGGGTACTGTGCTGATTGAGCCATGTCAACATAAAGATGGACGTGTTAGAAACATTACTGTAACAAAATGAAACTTGAGTGATGTCTGTTGTTTATAAATGATGTGTTCAAACAGTGGAAAATGAATCTGGAGTCAGAATCTATCTGTGTAACGTGTATGAAAAATAACAGATTTTTCATTTAACGATTTATTGAAATATATTAACTGAAACAACGTATTGAGAAATGTAAGCGCTTCAGCTGTAGAAGCCTTTTACTCCAAGGCACTACCAGTTTCGCAGTACCTATGCTGCTTCTTCGGATACATACTCAAGTCAGGTCACGATATACATATTGTTGTTGTGAACTTCAGTCCAGAAAGTAGTTTGATGCAGCTCTCCATGCGCTTCTTTCTTGTGCAAGCATTTTCATCTCGAAGTATCTACTACAGAGTACATTCTCCTGAATCTGCATACTGTATTCATCTTTTGGCGTCCCTCTACGATTTCTACCCTCCACGCTGCCCTCCAATACTAAATTGGTGATCCCTTTGTAGGGAAGCAGCCTACTCATGCCGTATAAAATTCACAGCAGTCTTTCCATTGTGTTCCAGCCAGTCCGCTGTAACTAGCTCTGACCTCATGAATGTGGCGCAATACTTTAAAAAATCAATTAAATAACCTGAAACGTTTCTAGCATGTCAGGAGTGATACTAAATCAGTATGCGTTGAATATCAGTTCAATAACTTTAACCATAACTTTAACCATTTTCGAAATTTGGACGTTTTTTTGTAAAAATCATTGGTGCAACAGAAAAGAGCTAGAAACTTAAAAATTCATATTTAGATTCTGTTTGCATAATAATTTAGTAGAAACAGTATTCTGGATCATACAAATTAAAATTTTAGTTGAAAATCATGATTTTCTGGTTCTTGTCTTAAAAATTAAGGAAGCAAGATAGATTAAGTAGGCGAATAAATGAAGCTAGGATGTTTAAATTTAAGTAGATGGGAGATACGCTACAATCATAAAGATGTGAGAAGTTTCAACTGAATATCTATAAAACTATAGCGATAGCGTATCTCCAAAGGGCAAGTTCAGAGCTCATCTTCTGCGTGTAGTGTAATTAAATTAATTCTCTTGCCCAAAATATTGGACTTAGCCACGTCAGATTACTTACCTGCTTGCTGATTGCACATTTAAACTGAGAGCTTCATTGGCCATCAACAAGGGAAGCAATGATTTATTTGATAACTTGAAGTGGTGCATTACTAGCCCAGCGGCTAGTCGGGACAGCGAATTTAATCAAGCGTTCTTTTAGTCGTCCGCACCGCGGCTTTATATATAAGAACGCTGCGCGAGAAAAAAAGGCCCCAGTTCTCTCCAGACGCTGATCAGCGCACCACCTGTGCCGGGAGTCGCGTCGCGTCGGTATCATTGCTAGAAACAGCCTCGGATGCCGTAATAGTTTACTCGGGATACGCGTAGCCAAGAAATCTTTTTCGAGTGAAGTGTTAATTCTGGGATGACTTTGATGATCTATCTTCAGTTCGCGTATGTCGTATTTTCACGTGCCGTCGCGCGACAGACATTCTAGGTCGTATTTTCACGTGCCGCCACGGGACAGACATTCTACCATCATTTAGCGAGGCATTTGTTGAACATTATCATCAAATTATTGCCAGCATTTACTTAAGCATTTAATTTGAACAGTTATAGCTGCATCAGCGCACTAGACTCTGAACTTCTCTGGTAGTTGGATTATGTGGATTCTTTTTGGTCTGTGATTTTCAGAATATATTAAACATTTTAGAGTGAATCGTTTTGATTGTGAATCCCAGACAATCTCCTAATTCCTCAGAGCTGTAAGCTGTAGCTATAAGTGTATTTCTCAGTTGAAGTGGGCACTAGGAATTCTAATTACAGGCTTCACGTTTTGCTAATCACTTTCTGGTTGCCAATATTGTAGTTAGAGAGCCAGTATTGAGAACGGCAAACAACAGCATTAATTAAATCATAGGAACATTTCAAGAACGTAAATTTCCACCCGCCGCCCAACAAATGGTGCATCGGCTGGGAAATGCGTCTTTTCTACATGACATTCCATTCAACATTTTTAATATACAAATAATTTCCATACGCCGCCCCACACCTTGATGCCTCAGAACATGTCCTACCAACCGATCCCCTCTTCTAGTCAAGTTGTTCCACAAACGTCTCTTCTCCCCAATCCTATTCAGTACCTCCTCATTAGTTATGTGATTTACCCATCTAATCTTCAGCATTCTTCTGTAGCACAACATTTTGAAAGCTTCTGTTCTCTTCTTGTCCAAACTATTTATCGTCCATGTTTGACTTCCACACATGGCTACACTCCATACAAATACTTTCAGACACTACTTCCTGACACTTAAATCTGTACTCAATGTTAACAAGTTTCTCTTCTTCAGAAACGCTTTCCTCGCCATTGCCAGTCTACATTTTATATCCTCTCTACTTCGATCATCATCATTTATTATGTTCCCAAATAGCAAAACTCATTTACTACTTTAAGTGTCTCATTTCCTAATCTAATTCCCTCAGCATCAACCGACTTAATACGACTACATTCCATTATCCTCGTTTTGCTTTTGTTGATGTTCATCATATATCCTCCTTTCAAGACACTGTCCAATCTGTTAATGTGCTCTTCCAGGTGCTTTTCTGTCTCTGACAGAATTACAGTATCATTGAGAAACTTCAAAGCTTTTATTTCTTCTCCGTGGATTTTAATTCCTACTTCAAATTTTTCTTTTGTTTCCTTTACTGCTTCTTCAATATATAGATTGAATAACACTGAGGACAGGCGACAACCCTGTCTCACTCCCTTCCCAACCACTGCTTCCCTTTGATGTCCCTAGACTCTTTATAACTGCCATCTGGTTTCTGTACAAACAGTAAATAGTCTTTCGTTCCCGCTCTTTATAACTGCCATCTGGTTTCTGTACAAACAGTAAATAGTCTTTCGTTCCCGGTATTTGACACCTGTCACCTATAGTATTTGCGAGAGAGTATTCCAGTCAACATTTTCAAAAACTTTCACTAAGTCTACAAACGCTGAAAACGTAGGTTTGTCTTTCGTTAATCTATCTTCTGGGATAATTCTTAGGGCCAGTATTGCCTCACGTATTTCAACTTTTCTATGGAATCCGAACTTATTTTCCCCGAGATCGGCTTCTACCAGTTTTTCCATTCGTCTGTAAAGAATTCGTGTTAGTATGAGATACATAACGTCTTCCCGTAAAATGTTATGTACAAAAACGCTATGCATAACGTTGTTTATACATAACATTTTTCGGTAAGACCCGGTGTTCGTAATCAGCCCCATGCAAAAGATGGCGTTTTTCCTAAAAGTAATGAGACATTGTGGAGAACGCTCTCTAAAAAGTAACGTCAAAATATAGAGGTTTTACAAAAGCGTTCTTCACCATATCTTATTACTATGGACAAACGCCTTTTTTTCGGATTTTCTGTTGCGTGGCACTGACTATGAACGCCGCGTATTTCTGTAATACGTTATGTATATCATGACTTGACTCCACTTTGCACGTGAAGATGCAGCTGTAAATACTGCGAAACCACTAGTGCCTAAGAGCAAAAGGGTTTTACAGCTGAAACGGTTTTATTTCTCAGCTAGAAAATTTTTACTTAAAATATCGTAGTTGTCTGAAACGAGATATTTCAATCTCCTGTTCCTATCGAGATTGTTTACATTCTGCACTAGGCTATTTCTAAACATGTTTCAAACCAAACGGTACTGTGATTTAATATCAGATATGGTGGGATGAGCTCTTCGAAGCTGTATCATATAGAATTGCCAGCCAAACATGGCTCTCACTGCCAATAAATGTTAGCAACTTCAAGCATAACTTTTAAAAAGAAAACCAGACAAGAAAACTTGAATCACGCGGTGATAACTGATTGTGTAAATATATAAAAAATAATTGGTATGATGAGATACAGAAAATCCCAAACAGTACTTTGTTATACTCATTGTAAAAAGTCTGTGTTACCCTTCATCAGAACCAGCTTTCAGTATGAAAAAAATTAGATTATCAAGGAGCCGTTCTTGACATGTAGTGGATCAGATATGGCACCAGTCTTTGCTACAGATTTTTAAATATTGAGAAGTGTAGATTCATGAGAATGTCACAAAATCGAAAGCCGTGAGCAACTACGCGAATAGCTGGATCAGAATGAGGAAGTTACAATGTTAGCTATGGGTAGTTGATTGTAACACTCAAGCTACAAGTGTAAGTAAGAAAAAGAAACAAATCATAAGAACCTGTTGCTAGTTCAGGACGAGTATATGCATCAGGATAGTTATTAACGAACGCAAAGTGTCATTACAGAATTAATGTTTTCAAGTTACATGCGCCAGTTGTTTGCTATTTCGTATTTGATCCATAACTGAAATATGTTGGCGCTATAGCTCATCCTAAATATATGCGGTAGCACTGAGACTCAACTTACCCTCCAACCATTTAAATATCCTTTTCCCTAGATACACTACTGGCCATTAAAATTAGTACACCACGAAGATGACGTGCTATAGACGCGGAAGAAGATGCTGTGATATGCAAATGATTAGCTTTTCAGAACATTCACACAAGGTTGGCGCTGGTGGCGACACCGACAACCTGCTGACACGAGGAAAGTTTCCAACCGATTTCTCATACACAAACAGCAGTTGACCGACGTTGTCTGGTGAAACGTTGTTGTGATGCCTTGTGTAAGGAGGAGAACTGCAATCCATCACGTCACCGACTTTGATAAATATCGGATTGTAGCCTATCGCGATTGCGGTTTATCGTGTCGCGACATTGCTGCTCGCGTTGGTCGAGACCCAATGACTGTTAGCAGAATATGGAATCGGTGGGTTCAGGAGGGAAATACGGAATGCTGTGCTGGATCCAAACAGCCTCGTATCACTGGCAGTCGAGATGACAGGCATCTTATCCGCATGGCAGTAACAGAATGTGCAGCCACGTCTCAATCCCTGAGTCAACAGGTGGGAAAGTTTGCAAGACAACAACCATCTACACCGAACAGTTCGAAGACGTTACCAGCAGCATGGACTATCAGCTCGAAGACCATGGGTGCGGTTACCCTTGACGCTGCATCACAGACAGGAGCGCCTGCGATGGTGCACTCGATGACGAACCTGGGTGCACGAGTGGCGAAACGTCAGTTTTTCGGATGAATCCTGGTTATGTTTACAGCATCATGACGATCGCATCCGTGTTTGGCGACATTGCGGTGAACGCACATTAGTAGCCTGTATTCGTCATCGCGATACTGGCGTATCACCCGGCGTGATGGTATGGGGTGCCATTGGTTACACGTCTCGGTCGCGTCTTGTTCTCATTGACGGCACTTTGAGCAGTGGACGTTACATTTTAGATGTGTTACGACCCCCTTTATTCGATCCTTGTGAAACCCTACATTTCAGCAGGATAATGCACGACCGCATGTTGGAGGTCCTGTACAGGCTTTCTGGAAACAGGAAGTGTTAGACTGCTGCCCTGGCCAGCACATTCTCCAGATCTATCACCAATTGAAAACATCTGGTCTATGGTGGCCGAGCAACTGGCTCGTCACAATACGCCAGTCACTACTCTTGATGGACTGTCGTATCGTGTTGAAGGTGCATGGGCAGCTGTACCTATACACGCCATCCAAGCTCTGTTTGACTCAATGCCCAGGAGTATCAAGTCCGTTACTACGGCCAGAGGTGGTTCTTCTGGGTACTGATTTCTCAGGATCTATGCACCCAAATTGCGTGAAAATGTAATCACATGTCATTTATAGTATAATATATTTCCCCAATGAATACCCGTTATCATCTTCATTTCTCCGTGGTGTTGCAATTTTAATGGCCAGTTATGTAACTTTAGTCGAATGCAAACTCTGGGGGAAAACGAAGCAAAATCCCGTTGACAGGATCTACGAATTAAGATGGTCGACACAAATTTTATATCAAGCGAGGCTGTGATGATATTAAAGGGCTGCTTCACATTTTTGAAGACTTGGGTTCAGATCTCCCCTTGGTCATCCGGATTCCAATTTAAACAGTTACCATGGCTAGTGGGAGGATGGTTCATTTGAAAATTCCACTTATTATTTATTTATCGTATGACATGCCAACAGCATATACACAGCAGCATATATACTTGAAAATTCCGCGGTAGTTTCTTACGCCGGCCGCGGTGGCCGTGCGGTTCTAGGCGCTACAATCCGGAACCGCGGGACTGCTACGGTCACAGGTTCTAATCCTGCCTCGGTCATCGATGTGTGTGATATCCTTAGGTTAGTTAGGTGTAAGTAGTTCTCAGTCTAGGGGACTGATGACCTCATCTGTTAAGTCCCATAGTGCTTAGAGCCATTCAGCCATTGAATGCTCTGAAAAATTTTTTTGCTTCGTTTACCACGCAGCTCTCCGACGTTACCGGATATTTTCCTGCGTAGTACATTATCACCAATGCCTGCCTGATTTGATCAGTTGCAATGAAATTGTAAATAAAAGTGGTATCTGATATTTAATTACATGTAATTTGGAATAATTGTTCTCTTCATTTATAGCACGTAAATTATTCACGATTTCATAACCCAGCTGATTTTCCATTATGCATGACAAAACCCGTTTTTCAGTACATATCACTGTGAGTAACACATCACCTTTTTAAAATGCTTCATTACGAAACAGTTTCCCCGAGTATTCCGTTAACTGAAAAAAATGGTGTAGGCTATCTCGAAGTCTACTTGCCTCTCAATAACACGAAAAGTTAATGTGAGATATTTCGGTGATACAGAGAGGTGGTCAGAAACAGTCTGAAAAGCGTGTAAGGGTGTTGCAGGGTAGGTTGTACTGAGCGAGACGTTTCACTGTTCCGGAGTTAATTAACTTCATATGTAGCCAATCATTTCATTGCAGTGAATTTAGCCAGTCATGTCGTTGCGTTCGCAGCTTCAAGCGTCCCGTCAGATACTATTAGTGCCAATTTTTCTCAAAGCGTAGATGACAGCGCACGAGACTGCTCAACCTTTTGCGTTTGTTTGACCCTTACTATCGTCCCAAGTCCAATTTTTGTTTCCCTCCTCTGTTCAGTTTTGAGAGACCAAACCAAGAACACTTTTGGCGATACCGTCTCTGACGGGCCTCTTGAATTTGCACGCATCGGCCTGATTGGTTTCAATCAATTCTAATTAGCTCCAGAAGGTGCAACGTATCGAATTTTTGTCTTAACAATTATTTCTCAGCTCAACCTACCCAGCGACCCCCGTACGAGCTTTTCATGCTAGACACTGGTTGTCCATTAAGTCCTGCTAATAATAAAATTTTTAGGTGTGTCCATTGAGAGAGATTAAATTGGAAGAAACACATTGATGATCTGCTGGAACGTTTGAGTTCAGCATGAAGGGTCATTGCAAATTTTGGTGATAAACATCTTAGTAAATTAGCTTACTACGCCTATTTTTACTCATTGCTTGCATATGGCATCATATTTTGGGATAATACATCACTGAGGAATAAAGTATCTATTGCACAAAAGCGTGTAATCTGAATAATAGCTGGAGTCCACCAAAGATCATCCTGCAGACATTTATATAAGGATCTATGGATATTCACAGTTGTTCTCAGTATACATACTCTCTCATGAAATTTGTTATTAACAACCAAACCCAATTCAAAAGTAATAGCAGTGTGCATAACTACAATACTAGGAGAAAGGATGATCTTCACTATTCAAGATTAAATCTAACTTTGGCACAGAAAGGGGTGAATTATACTGCCACTAAAGTCTATGGTCACTTACCAAATAGAATCAAAATTCTGACAGATAACCAACAAGTATTTAAGAAGAAATTAAAAGAATTTCTGAATGACAACTCCTTCTACTCCATAGAGCAGTTTTTAGATATAAATTAAGAAAAAAAAGAAAAAAACAAAAAGTTGTTATATTAACTTAATTATGTTGTTAAATTAACTTAATTATGTCATGTATTGGATAATTTGACTCATTCCACATCATCACGAAATATCGTATTCACGATTCATGTAAATGGTATTAATCTAATCTAATCTAATGTAATCTAGACAGAGCATCGAGGTTTGTTGTGAAACCTTTAGCAGCTGTCAATATTTTTAATTTCTTTTTTTTTTATTTCAGAATCGCAGTGGCTCACTAGTCACTGGTAGAATACTAAGGCGAAATTCGAGTACTACCAAGTTCGAGTCAGCATTGCGGCAACACAGTCCTGATTGCGTCATTGATTGTACACGGAGGGTAGCAATGTCATGTGGTATACACGCTACCCATGACGTAACCAGACAGAAAGGCCTATTGGCGTGGCAGCTGATGAGCGTTGGGCCATGCTAATGGACCATCAGGGCCCATCCTCCTATCAGCAAATGAAAATAAAATGTCAAACCATAACACCTTCAGCCGTCTAAATACCCAGTGTTACTTTATTTATGCTGCCAGTTTCAGCGTTTCATTTTGCCATCTTCAGGCGCATGAACGACGAGTAGGAAGAAACGCACATGTTGTACAATCGAAATAAGGACCAGCAGTCACTGGTATACCTATAATTCTTGATAACATAGCGATCCCTTCAACCATTACCTGAATCTGTAAATGGTGTGCGAAGGGATCGCTGTGTTGTGGAGAAGTCTACGGATGCCACTGACTGTACGCTGGTCCCTGTTTCGATTGTACAAGAGCTTCTTTTTTTCCTACACGTCGGTCAGTGTGCCTGAATATGGCGTAATGTAACGCTGAAACTGGTAGCAGAAATAATATAAAGCTGGAAATTAAGACGACTGAGGTTTTTTGAGCTGACATTTTATATTGAACAGCGGAGGGCGGCAAGCATCTCGTATAGACAGACTTACAGAGTCTCATAAAATGGGTTATCAAGAACATCTCGCACGTTCAGTCGCCAGTGTGGGGGTACTGCAGTGTATGTGGTGTGTGTGTGTGTGTGCGTACGTGTGTGTGCGCGCGTGTGTGTAGTGAGTGAAGTGTTATGAAACAATGTGTGTATAGTGTGTGCAGTGACTGATAGATATGAGCGAACAATGTGGGGTACTGCAGCGTGTGTGTGTGTGTGTGTGTGTGTGTGTGTGTGTGTGTGTGTGTGTGCGTGTGTGTGCAGTGAGTGAAGTGTTATGAAACAATGTGTGTATAGTGTGTGCAGTGACTGATAGTGAGATATGAGTGAACAATGTGGCATTACATTGTATCATAGATTATTTGTAAATAAAGTATTGTTTACCAGGAGTAAATCTAACGATTGTCTCTAACTAGAAGTCTGTAAATATATATGTATACGAGTTAGCTTGTTTTAAATTGATCTAAATTTGTAAATACTTTGACATGCCCTATATCCTTATAAAAAGAAATCTACGGATGAATAAAGCTACTACTACTGCTAGCATCATGCTGGAAGCTGATGAACGCTGCAGTTGCTTAGCCTGTGGCAGTAGTAACTGTTAGAGCATGTGCAGATAAACATTTCCCGTTACGGCTTTCTATGCGAAGATAAATGCGCCTATCGTGCATTATGCCACACCACATATTAAGCATCGATCTATCACGGCTGTGTTCACGTCTGTTGTATGGTTTTTTGAGCCCCAAATCCTAATATGGTGGCGTGGCCATTCAAATGTCCAGAAATGTGGAACGTTGCTTCGTACAAAAACAGGCACATTGTTAGGCATACATTGTCACCTCATATGGATTTCAGAATGATACACGCTAATGCATGATGCAGAGGGCGACTGTTTGGCTGAAATACTTGGGCCATTTGCACCATGTACGCTTAACGGCGTAATTTCTCATGAAATTCTGTGAGTCAGGTTATTTTGTTCCTGCAGTTCACTCGAGGCACGTCCAGTTGACTTCCGGGTGCTGCGCTGAAATGCATCTGGCGCTCGGTCAGCAAATGGTTGTGACACAACGGGACGTCGACTTCGAAGGAGACCTGCCTGTCCCTTTGTTTATGAACTACCTCATTATGCTCGTTTTTGCTGGTGGTGCTCTCCTATGCTAATGTTGAAAATTCTGCACTACCGATGTCACAGATATGGAGCCTGCATACCAGACGACTCACCATTTTACACTCCAAGTCACACCTATAACAAAGGACTAAGGAGAAAGAAATCATAGATATGCGCTAAACGTTTTACAAAAAAAACCACGATTCTCTATCTTAGCTTGCAAGTTATGATATTTTGAAATGATAACGTGACTTTAAGGAGGACCTTTACATCACTTTGGGAAAGGAGTCCTGGCCTGAAAACGCCTGAACCGAAAGTTACAAAGCCGAATATGTTGTGGGATATATCTGGTAACGGAATATGAGAAATTACGAAACGTTTTAGTAAGATGTAATGAAATTATTTACACGTGCGTCGTTGACAACATTGTAGGCTAAGGAAGCCCGAACAACATGTAATCATTCACGTCGAGGCGTTTGTTACCTGACAGAGCCGTTCACATGATCTGACGCCACTTGTCTCCTTCCTGTGGAGTCATGTGAGGCATCTTATCGACGAGACACCTGTTGAGACTGAACAGATGCCCTGTAAAGAATTCTCGAAGTTTTCAAACATGCTTTCCCCTGCTAGTCCAGCTGGGTAAGGAGGGCGGATCTGTGTTTGGAAAATAAGAGGGTAGTACCGGCTGAAATGAAGACGTGAAGTCAGTTTCTGTTTGAATAGCTCAGTCGATAAGGGGATTGGCTGCGAAAGGCGAGGGCCCGGGTTAGGGTACCTGTCAGGGGTACAGTTTTAATCTCACAGATATTTCGAATCGGCGATTACTCCGCTGTAGTATGACAAAGAGTCATTCTGGAAACAAACAACTTTCAGACGTAGAGTCGATGACACCACTATAATGATGGGGATAGAAATAAAGACTTCTCCATAACACAGTGATCCCTTCGGTCATCATTTACAGATTCAGGTAATGGTCGAAGGGTGCGCTATGCTATGAAGAAATCTACGTATACCGGTGAATGCTGGCCGTTATTTCGGTTGTACAGGATGTGGGGTTCTTCGTACTCGTCGCTCAGATGCTTGGAGATGGAGTAATGTGACGCTGAAACTGGCATAAATTAATAGAAATTTAATTATCAAATTGAAAAAAATTACTTATTTGAATTTATTTAGTCTACGGCAGCATGTCTGCAAACCCAGTACACATCGAATGTGATATATATGGTACAGGCAAACAAATTATTACAATTTCATAAAAAATGGGAAATTTATTCAAGAGAAAGGGCTACGCAAATTGAGTAAATTACTAACACGTTGGTTCACCTCTGGCCCTTATGCAAGCAGTTATTCGGCATTGATTGACAAAGTTGATGGATGGCACTCCAGACCATCACTCTTTGTTGTAAGGCTGTTCAGTCTAGAATGTCTTTGACTGAAGACAAATTACCTTCAGTGACGCGTCCCGCTTCGAACTGAGCCCTGGTGAACATAAGAACGGTCGCCACTTCTAGCTTACCACTAATGTTCACAACCATTTGAAAAGAAAGTCCACCCGAGACACGAGTTAAATTTTGTGAGTAGTAGGACAAAGAGTATTCTGGAACAGATAATTTATTTATAATTCCTCCCCCCTCCCCACCAAAAAACTCCCCCATGATGTAACACCCAAAACCTGAGAATGGCGAAAAATTTCAAATTGTGGAAGGAAATTGGTAAACTGGGCTACCTCCACTAACATAGCTGCACCCAACCATACCCCAACTCCTCCACCAAAGCCTCGTCTCTGGAAATGGCGAAAAACTGTCAGTCTATGCTCAACTGCAAGAGAGGAAGGTGAGGTTAGCGTTCTTCATTTCCTGTGTATCCCACTGCCCCACATCCTCCAGTTTTCATGACCCTCACTTCTCGAGCTTCAGTAGCTTGCTTGGAGGCACCATGAGAGAGAAAATAATTTCAGAGTGATGCAACTACTGTGGTGTTCATCACTCTACTGAAACGCTCAGTGGGCTTAGTTTATTATTGCCACTGGAGTCAGTAAAGTTAAGGCCCTTATTTTTTTATTTTTCTCACTATTCAAAGCACTGTTCTATAATGGGAAACACCATGACTGTCTAAATTCAGACAGGAAAATCTGAACAATTACATATTAAAAGTTCATGACATATTTCGAAACTCCACAACAGATTGTGGAAAAAAAAAAACCGACAGAGCAGATCAGATGTCTAAAAGATTTTATTAGAATTCGAAGCACTGGCCATTTGAGTCAAAGGTCTTCTGAGTGTTTCGATTCAGTCCACTCCAAATTCCTCTCCAGAGCCAAACTCTGCATCTCAACATGCAACCGATGTCCTGAGATATTTGCTGGACATATTCCAATCTCTGTATTTCTCTACAGTTTATGCCCTCTAGGCATTCTGTAATGTATTAACAGATGCCCTATCATCCAGTCGCTTCCCCTTGTCAATGTTTTCCATATATTCCTTTCCTCTCCGATTTTCTACATTTGTCTGTAGCACCATATTTTAAATTAGATTCTCACTGTTCCAGTTTTACCACTGTCCATGTTTCACTAATGCTGTGCTCCAAACGTGCATTATCACGAACTTCTTCCTCAAATTAAGGCCTATGTTTGTTAGTACTAGATTTCTCTTGGCCTTTCCACCAGTGCTAGCCTTCTTTTGATGTCCTCCTTGCTCCATCCATCGTTGGTTATTTTACTGTCTAGGTAGCAAAAATCTTTAACTTCGACTACTTCGTGAACATCAATCCTGATATTAAGTTTCTCGCTATTGTCATGTCTGCTACTTCTAATTGCTTTAGTCTTTCTTCATTTTACTCTTAACTTTCCTATATGTTGAGTCAGTCCTTCTGACAATCATTTCTTTTTCCATTTTTTCACATTTTTATGCAACCATTTCGACTTATTTTCCCTGCACTTCAATTTTTTTTCTTTCCTCACCGACTTGTATTTCTGTTTTCTTGAATTTCCCTTAACAACTCTGTACTTCCTTCTTTCATCGATCAACTGTTCTTCCGTTACCTATGGTTTCTTTGCAGTTATTTTCTTGGTACCTACGTTTATCTTTCCAACTTCCGTGATTGCCCTTTTCAAGGATGTGCATTCATTTCCAACTATACTGCCTATAAGTTATTCCTTAATGCCATATCTATAGCCTTAGAGGTCTTCAAGCGTATCTCTTCATTCCTTAGTCGTTATATCCCACTTATTTGAGTGCTGATTATTCCTGACTAATGTCCTAAACTTCAGCCTACTTTTCATCACTACTACATTGTGATCTCAGTTTACATCTGCTCCTGAGTATGCGTCAAGGCTGCGCACTTTCTGCACTGTTGTATGAATTTGCCGTGGAACCATTGCTAAGCAGCCTCCATCAATCAAAACACCCTTGGTCCTGGATTGAAACCCACCACCACTTAAATTCTGATTAATAATCAGCATTGTCAGCCGAAAACTTCCATTATGAGAACTCACCCTCATTCCACCACAGGCCTTACTTAAGAGGGTGGGGGAGCGGACAGAGCCACAGGGCACTCTCTTGTCATTAGGGTGGGAAACTGCCCCAAAGTCAGAACAAGCAGTAATGACCAACGTCATCAGGATGCAGAAGGCAGTGGAAACCACAGCATTAAAGAGACATAACGAGTTTTCACAGGGCATATGACCTGTAATTCAAAAAGTGTTGTGGTGATCTCTCCATTGATAAAAGATTCCGGAATAATCCCCCATTCAGATCTCCTGGAGGAGACTGCCAAGGGGAAAGTGACCATGAGAAAAAGACTGAATAACAAGGAAAGAAGAATGTCCGACGACTCAGGTTGTGGAATGACAAAAGCTTGAAAGTGGTAGGAAAATTAGAAAATCTAGAAAGAGAAATGAAAAGATTCAGTGTAGATATAATAGGATTCATTGAAATGAAATGGAAAGAAGACAAGGATTTCTGGTCAGATCTGTATAGGGTAATATCAACAGTAGCAAGAAATAGCATAGCAGCAGTAGAGCACTAGGATTCGTTGTGAATATGAAGGTAGAGCAGAGATTGTGTTACTATGAACAGCTCAATGATAGGGTTGATCTTATCAGAACGTACAACAAACTAACACTGACAACAAAAGTTCATGTATACATATTAACGTCCTAAGTGATAGAAAAGATATATGAGGATATTGAAAGCGTAATACATAAAGGGAGATGAAAATCTAATAGTAATTGGGGACTGTAATGAAGTTGTAGGGGAAAGGATTGAAGAAACGGTCACAGAAGAATAAGGGCTTGGTACTAGAAATAACAGAAGAGAAGGTCTAATTGAGTTCTGTAATAATTTCAGCTAGTAATAGCGAATACTCTATTGAAGAATCACAAGAGGAAAAGGCCAACTGATAGGGAGGATTTTATTTAGATTACATCATGGTCAGACACAGACTCCGAAATCAGTTAGTGGATGGTGAAGAAGTCTGATTGGGGGAAACCACGTACCGAGCTGTCCGTTTAAGCTCTGCAGCCGACAGCTGGGTAAAGGTGTTTCTATCTCTTTTCAGTAACATCAAGGGGCGGTAATCGCATATCCGTGAGGTACTCCGAGGCTTATGGATGGGAATGAGGAAACCATCGAGGATACCATCGGGAATCGGCACGAAAGGTGACATAAGATCCTGACAAATTTCCGCCCACACTGGCGCCAGAAGGGGACGAAATGTCCGATAAAGCGCCAGTGGAAGGCTGTAAGAGCCAGGCGACCTGTTTGTAGAACCCACCTGGATAGGTCATGAACTTCATCCTCCGTGAAGTTAGCAATCATATCCATCCTTGCATCCACTGTAACCGAGCCAAAGCAGAGTTTTGAGACCGCCACAGTGTTGGCAGGGCGGTGACGTTGTTCAGAGTACAGAGTAACATAATGTGCATGGAGGGCAGACCCGATATCCCATAAGAACATTAATCAAATTCCTCCGACGGTTGTGTCGTTCCGCTACGACATGATACATACATGGACGCCCTTGCACTAACCCGTCGTGTGTTCGCGTCCTGACCATAGCTCGTTCGAGGTGGCGACGAGAGAGGGACGTGAGCTGTGCCTTGGCACGATTCGCTATCGCCTGGAGCTCTGGCGAATACGGCATCATAGTACATTCCCAGAGAATGGTGAAATAGGATTCCTCAGTCCGTCGCCGCCCTTTCGTAACCAGTCAAGGCCATGCAGAGAGCAGGCTTTGCGCAGAACACCACCATGACCGGGCAGACTGATATGCATCACGGCGTGGACGACAAGCTGTCCACGTGATCTCTTAGCTGCCGACAGTCGGGTGAAGTAGGGTGGATCGTGTTCTGTTTCCGTGATCCACGGCCGCGCCAGATCCTTTGGCGGCAGAGATAGATGGTGCAGATGTAAGCGTCATAGCCAGAGAAAGCAGTGGGCGAGACTTCAGTAGCTTGCACCCCACTGACAATATCGCGGGAGATGTAAACACGCTCGAGTCGGCTGGAAGAGGGACGTGAATGGCTAGTGAAATGCATAAACCTGGACGATCGCCATGAACTTCCTCCGAATCCGTTTGTCCGAGGTGCTGGAGAATTGTCGCTAGGGCCGCGCATGGACTGTGACGTGGTAGTTGGTCTTTAGGTGCCTGGATGCATCCTGCCGACCCAGGAAGAGAGGCGTTTCTGTCTCTCAGAAGAAGATGGAACGTTCACGGCGGCGACCAGAACCAGATGGCGCCAAGACATTGACGATTCTGACGCCATTAAAAGGGAGAGTCGTACGTCTGGCCTCAGGGAGATAGGCAACTGCATCAGCGAGGATACCAGTAGGAGAAGCATGAGAGACGTGTGCTGTAAAACCGTGGGGAGCACAGCAACACGCACCTCCTGAAGGAGAGCTACGTCGACGTCCGTAGCATACAGCATGTCATGGAGTAAAGCCAATTTGTTATGTACGCGAATAGTGTTGACATTGAGCGTGGTTATGCGATAACGCTGGAAAACTGCCATCAGGACAGGCAATTAAAATACTAGGGAAGCACAGGAAACTCCCTTTTAGGCCCCACGGGAGGGAACGTCACTGTGACGGGGAGGGAGCCGACACCACCATCGTTCTGTACATCGCCAGAATGTCCATCCTCTGCATCGACGTCGTACAGGAGGCAGACGTGTCATTGGGCCGGTACAGCGTAGTCGAACAAGTATTTCCGGATCAGTTTCCCTGAACCTTGACATCCATTCAGCTGGTGTATTAGATGGCTCAAAGCCACTCTTTGGCGCTTCTCACTCATTATACCTTCATACTGAGCCGGTTCACTTTATTTTTGTCTTCCCGTGCCTTCTTTCAATGGCGTCTCGACAGGAGGCGCGAATTTAGCTTGCAGTTTTGGTAGATGATCGCTGCCTCAGAGAGTTGTTAATAGGCCGGCACTGGGTTGTGAAGCCAGAACGGGTAGAAGGACCGCAGCGGAAGGGTATCCCACCCCGATTTTCGCGAGCAACGTTTATTTGGCCCGTTATTTCTGATTGTGCCGAGATCGACTTGTCACTCCTTTGGTTAATGGCGATCGTACTGCAGTATAGAAGGTGTCCTCGTATGGCCTTCAGTGGGTTTGCACTTACCTGTTTTCCATGCTGTTCGAACCCGGGCGCCAGCAGTTTCGCGCTCATCGTTTCTGGGTATGCAAGGACCGTTACTGGACAATTTTGCGGTCAGTATTGCTCGCGCTCTGATATCTGTTCTTCTGATGTTGGTGTCTGATGGGGCAGTACAACATTTCAATTCATTGTGATTAATCCTGGTGGCAGACGTGTTGTACATTAGCATTTATGTCGTTGGTTGAAAGTTTGGGTGTAAATTAGTGACTGTCCCTGTGCTGGCGATAAAGTGAACGACTGACCCTCACTTGCTGTGGATTGCCAAGGCCATAAGCCATGCAGCAGATTCAGATTAAATGGTTTACTAATTTAATTATTTTATTTACTGGATCATGTGCTATGTGGCATAATTCCCGTTTACTAAGTTTGAGGTATTCTTACCTTTTTCATTATTTTAAGGAAATTTCCTATATTAATAAGTTTGTTTTGAAAGTAGGCTCGAGATGGTTGTCACGCCAGGGGACTGATTCAAGGAAACACTATTTGTATTGCCCAGCGACTAAGTAATTCTTAGGATTGGGAGGCTTACTCATTGATTTGTTCAATCTGTTTGATTCAAGTATGCACCTGGCCATGCAACTTCAGTGTAAAGTCTACATAACTTTTTTGGGGGGACGTTAACTATTGTATTTTCATAGTCCCTTACCCGGGATTTAAGATCCATTTTCTGCAGGCAGTTTTTCGGGAAAAATACTTTTATGAACGATCTCTTAGGAAGGTGCCGATTGTTGTTCTTTTAATTTGCATTTCTGTAGCCTGTATCTCAACTACGTGGAGATTCTTAGCGGCGACACTTAGTCTTATGAAGCTCGATTCCCATATTTCGACGGCTGCCGACTGCGAAATAATATTGCTGTTGTGGCCCTGCACGTGCCTCCCGGTTTTGTTTTGAGGCGTGTCCGCTGTTGCTATAACGGAACTGTTCACCTTGGCGGCTTGCCTTCTTAAAGTTACGTTTCGCCTCTCCCTTCTTAAGGCTTCGATGTACCTTCTTTAATATTCTGCCTAAATGCCTATATGTGAGCGATATTATAATTAAATTTACCTGTTCAAATATTTGTGTAGATGCTTTGTGTACTGAGCAAAATTGTAATGTAATTTCCTTTTTGATTGCCATATCCTTATATTTCTATTTTACAATTATAGCTTACTATTCTTTGCTTGAGCTTAATTTATCATTGTATCCATACTGCGAATATACATCTATCTACATATACATGGGTACTCTGCAAATCATATTTAAGTGCTGGCAGAGGGTTCATCGAACCATCTGTACAATTCTCTATTATTCCAATTTCGTATAGCGCGGAAAGAATGAACACCTATGAGCTCTGATTTTCCTTATTTTTATCGTCGTGATCGTTCCCCCCTATGCAGGTTGGAGTCAACTAAATATTTTCGCAATCGGAGGAGAAACTTGGTGATTAGAATTTCGTCAGAAGATTCCGTCGCAACGAGAAACGCCTTTCTTTTAATGATGTCCAGCCCAAATCCTTTATCATTTCTGTGACACTCTCTCCCACATTTAGCGATGGTATAAAACGTGCTGCCTTTCTTAGAACTTTTTCGATGTACTCCGTCAGTCCTATCTGGTAAAGATCCCACAGCGCACAGCAGTATTCTGAAAGAGGACGGACAAGCGTAGTGTAGGCAGTCTCCTGAGTAGGTCTGTTACATTTTCTAAGTGTCCTGCCAATAAAACGCAGTCTTTGGTTAGCCTTCCCCACAACATTTTCTATGCGTTCTTCCAATTTGAGTTGTTTGTAATTGTAATAGCTAGGTATTTAATTGAATTTACTGCTTTTAGGTTTGACTAACATATGGTGTAACCAAAGGTTAACGAGTTCCTTTTGGCACTCACGTGGATGACCTCACACTTTTCGTTATTTAGGGTGAACTGCCACTTTTCGCTCCATTCAGATGTTTTTTCTAAATCGTTTTGCAGTTTTTTTATCTTCTGATGACTTTATTAGCCGATAAACGTCAGCGTCATCTGCAAACAACCGAAGACGGCTGGTCATATTGTCTCCCAAATCGTTTATATAGATAAGGAACAGCAAAGGACCTATAAAACTACCTTGGGGAACACCTGAAATCACTTCTGTTCTACTCGATGACTTTCCGTCAATTACTACGAACTGTGACCTCTCTGACAGGAATTGTAAATCCAGTCACATAACTAAGACGACATTCCATAAGCACGCCATTTTACTACGAGCAACTTGTGTAGTACAGTGTCAAAAGCCTTCCGGAAATCCAGGAATACGGAATCGATCTGTAATCCCTTGTCAATAGCCCTGAGCACTTCACGTGAATAAAGAGCTAGTTCTGTTTCACAGGAACGATGTTTTCTAAACCCATGTTGACTGTGTGTCAATAGACCGTTTCCTTCGAGGTAATTCCTGATGTTCGAACACAATATACGTTCTAAAATCCTACTGCATATCAACGTTAACGATATGGGCCTGTAATTTAGTCGATTACTCCTAGTACCTTCCTTGAATATTGGTGTGACCTGTGCAACTTTCCAGTCTTTGCTACAACATTTGTCAGACCGGCCACGATTGGGTGTCTGTTCTGAATTACCTGCTCTAAAGTTAATAATTGTGACTATTTAATAAGACTGTTAAAGAGTTATATTTACTTATTGCTTAAGAGAGTTTTTATTGTGATCAATTTTTGCTTTGGTGCTGGCACTGATTCTTTGGGGTAGCAAGAATTGGAAGTATAGTCACAGCAAGCGGTTGTTAAAATTTAAAAGCGCTGGTTTTCATTTCAAATTGTCTCAGGTTCAGAGATGTTTGGTGATTACTGTATTTAATTTTTCATAGTAAACGCGTGCCGAAATGCCGATCCCGAGACCGCTGCAGCAGCCGGCGAGCGGTGCTCTTAACAGCCGGGCGAGAGACGCTCGCAGCCGGCAAACTGTACAGGTATGTACAGTGCATGACCCGCAGTGAGGTAGTCACAACACCCGCTATCAAGAACCTCCTCTTTGTATCGCAACTCTCTTGATGATAAGCTTCGAAGACACCGCCAATCTATTCTACCAAACACCAGACAGGCCTGCTTATCTCAACGAAGGTCTCTGGCGACTTCGAACTATTCCACCATCCAAGAGGGATCGCGGAGAGTTAGTTCAATACGATGCCTCCGAAACCTCATCCTTATAATCAAACTTCTGAACAACTTTAGCGCTCGGAACAAACAGCTCACGGTGTCACAAAGGACGGAAAATGCGTCAGAAAAATCTGCGGAAAAAACAAAACTCCAAGTTGTGAGAAACCATCACCCGCCCTCCAAATTGTCATGAAAGACGTAGCTACCCCTCTACTTTCAGATCATTATACACACTGCTGATACACTACTGGCCATTAAAAGTGCTACACCAAGAATAAATGCAGATGAGAAACAATTATTCATTGGACAAATATATTATACAAGAACTGACATGTGATTACATTTTCAATTTGGGTGCATGGATCCCGAGAAATCAGTACCCAGAACAACCACTTCTGGACGTAATAACGGCCTTGATACGCCTGGGCCGCTTCAGTCTAGAACCGCGCGACCGCTACGGTTCCAGGTTCGAATCCTGCCTCGGGCAAGGATGTGTGTGATCACCGCAGAAGTTATGTCCCATAGTGCTCAGACCCATTTGAACCATTAACGCCTGGGCATTGAGTCAAACAGAGCTTGGATGGCGTGTACAGGTACAGCTGCCAATGCAGCTTCAACGCGATACCACAGTTCATCAAGATTAGTGACTGGCGTATTGTGACGAGCCAGTTGCTAGGCCACCATTGACCACACGTTTTCAATTGGTGAGAGATCTGGAGAATGTGCTGGCCAGGGCAGAAGGCGAACATTTTCTGTATCCAAAATGGTGCGTACAGGACATGTAAGATGCGGTCGTGCATTATCCTGTTGAAATGTAGTGTTTCACAGGGATCGAATGAAGGGTACAGTCACGGGTCGTAACACATCTGAAATGTAATGTCCACTGTTCAAAGTGCCGGCAATGCGAACAACAGGTGACCGAGACGTGTAACCAATGGCACCCCCTACCATCACGCCGGGTGATATTCCAGTATGGCGATGACGAATACATGCTTCCAATGTGCGTTCACCTCGATTTTGCCAAACACTGATGCGACCATCATTATGCTGTAAACAGAACCTGGATTCATCCGAAAAAATGACGTTTTGCCATTGGTGCACCCAGGTTCGTCGTTGAGTACACCATCACAGGCGCTCACGTCTGTTATGTAGCGTCAAGGGTAACCGCAGCCGCGGTCTCCGAGCTGATATTCCATGCTGCTGCAAACGTCGTCGAACTGTTTGTGCAGCTCGTTGTTGTCTTGCAAACGTCCGCATCTGTTGACTCAGGGATCGAGACGTGGCTGCATGATCCGTTACAGCCATGCGGATAAGATGCCTGTCATCTCGACTGCTAGTGATACGAGGTCACTGGGATGCAGCACGGCGTTCCGTATTGGCCTCCTGAACCCACCGATTGCATATTCTGCTAACAGTCATTGGACCTGGACCAACGTGAGCAGCAATGTCGCGATACGATAAACCACATTCGCAGTAGGCTACAATCCGACCTTTATCAAAGTCGGAAACGTTATGGTACGCATTTCTGCTCCTTACAGGAGGCATTACAACACGTTTCACAAGGCAACGCCGGTCAACTGCTGTTTGTGTATGAGAAATCGGTTGGAAACTTTCCTCATGTCAGCTCGTTGTAGGTGTCCCCACCGTCACCAACCTTGTGTGAATCCTCTGAAAAGCTAATCATTTGCATATCACAGCATCTTCTTCTTGTCGGTTAAATTTCGCGTCTGTAGTACGTCATCTTCATGGTGTAGCAATTTTAATGGCCTGTAGTGTATCTGAAAACGACCAAAACATCGAAAATGATAAAAAATCACGGGAATAAAAAACTTCAGACAGAACAGTGTTGGCAGCTGAAGGTGTTCATCTAGGTGTCAGACGAGCAACTAAGTAAGCTAAGTAAGTACAAAAACCACAGTAGAGGGCGTTGGGAGAAGCAACCTTCAATGCACCTCCGTCCCTCCCTTCCCATAACCCTTGCACTGATTTCTCCGGTCCGATTGCGTATTGCAACTTCCTGTGTGTGGTAACAGAGGCGGTGGTTTTGCTTTGATGTGGAGGGTGATTTGACTGTGATATAGCGTTTGCGGTCCACAGAAACCGCTCGTGGGTGGATCAAAGATAATAAAACAAATCTGCACCAGCAGCTCCTTCAGAACAAGGTTTCGTTAGAGCCGACGACAACATATTCGTTCCAGGGCATCCGTTTTGTGAATTCCAGCACGTCCGTGCGTGCTCGGAAGCAATCTCCAGAATTCAACTCACATGACACTGTCATTTCGTGAACGTACGGCACACATGAACCGTCCATTCTGTTTCGACATCATTCCCCTGTTCTCATTTCTAAATAGCACGTACCGCACACAAAAGGTGAGCAGACGCTGCTTCGCTGGCTGGGTGCGTCACGACTCTCCGGCATTGTCTCAGCGGGCCCCCCATGCGGGCATCGTTGGCCGGCAAGCCGCGCTGGGTTGCTGACACGGTGACACGGGGAGCTGTATCACATGAGGAGCTCACGGAGACAGGAAAACCACGTGTACGTAGCTCCAAGCTTTAAACATTACTGCAAGTTAGCTACCAAGTGTCATGGGACACCCTGCCTCAGTTCGTACATCCTCCAAGCTCTCTGAAATATTTCAACAAAAAGGTGAACAGGTTTTTTTCCGAACATTACGACGCGTCTCTCCATCGCTTTAACAGATCACTATAGTAAACGAAAGTGTTGTTGAAGATCATGTCATTTCGTAACACAAGCGGGGTAAAAGGTTGCGAATGCCGCAGAAACTTCAACGTTCTCAATGGAAACGAGTATTCAGTTACCAAGCCTCGTCAAAGGACATAGTATTCATGTTACTCGAAATTCATGTTGGTATTTAGCGTAAATATAGACAAGCACACACACATATACACACAAGACAAAAATACGGTCTCTTATGGATATTAAAATGCGTATGTAAGTGCAATATAGTAAAAGAAATTGTGAGTCCGGAAACAGTGCCCTACACTATCTGTGTTATTTCATAACATCCGGCTTTGGGAAACGTCTTAATGCAATCAAACTTTACGCTCCGTATAGATTGCGTATAGTATCCTATGTCCTCCATGCGCACTGTAAGCAGCTGGTTTGAATACATCATTAAAATAAGCAGGGGATCAATACCGAGTCCCATGAAACAAAGCGCTTCACAATTCCGTAACCTGAATACGTTTTTGCGTTTTTTGCTGTTAGCAAACATCGTCTTACTACAACCCCTCACAGTTGAGATCACATTATGCAAAGTCGAGCTTTCTGCGCGTAGTTCGGGGAAGGGTGTCCTGTTGCCAACAAGAAACCATGCGTTGTAGCGTCGTGTAAACACGCGTCCTGTTCTGTTCAATAAAAACTATTTTCACTTTCCTGTGTGCGAGCAACGCAGCTAACAGAAAGCCATGACCTAAACATACGACATCATCCACAATAATCTCACCGCAAAAAGATATGCAATGGGGATTGTGCATAACACTGTGAACGTTCTGCGGTGTGCCCCCCTCTCTTTCCAATCTAACTGATGCTGGGCCTCAGTCACTTACCACAGAGAAGCGGAGAACATCGCTTTCCTCTTAGATGCTCGATTTAATCACAGTGAAATGCTTCGAGTGAGAGGTTAGTGATCAGTCTGTTCCAGGATCGTCTTGTGGTGGGGGCAGCAAGTCATTTTGGAGACATCTGTACTGTGACAGCAGGAAGTTGTACCGAATCGCCAAATTGTTGTAAGCAGTCAAATCGGATCACGTATTTATATGTTGAGCTCATCTCCTTTGGGACCGATCCAAACTCGTTGGATTTCCGCCTCTCACATTTTGTCAGTAAGAAACACCATCTCTGCCTCAGGACGTGCGAGCAGTAAAGCTTCTAACGTATAGCTTTCAGTGTTAATGTCGGTTTATGCATCAAAGTCCAAATAGACAAAGTTTGGTGGTGTAACACAGTACATCAAAACGTTTACGGAACTGCAACACGCAATAAGCCTACTATAGCTTGCTCCCATGTGTCAATATGTGCATATTTCGTGGCAGCTTGCCGTCAAACGTAAAGATGACTCTATGCTTTCGCCTAGATACGAAAGCCACTGTTCCTTATTGATATTGCATGCATCTCAACTATATGTAATAACTACGTGCACGAGCATGTATTTACAGACACTAACTCGATCGCTCTCAAACTGAAAATCGGCGGGATCCATGACCGATCTTTTCATTATCGTCGTGGTTGTTAGATTTTAATATATGGACCTTTATAGAAGGATACAACCCGTGTTGTATCAGTGAATATATCATGGAACCACTCACGCACACATTTGTATCCCGCCTGGAAGGCGGCGCTGGGTCTGCTCCTGCAAACTTATCGGTCGGACGAATGAAGGAAGCGAGTAGGAGCAGGTGAGGTAAAACACGTAGGTACTGCAAGTAAGTAAAAGGGGTTTACTGGTGCATAATATATACAGAGGGATACATAACTTTGTACAGATGAGCACGTAAGTAAGTAGTGCCAAGTCTCTATTCCAAGCGAAGTGTCCCGGCCGTCTGCTCTTGATGAACTGGGCGAAAATCGGAGCGACGATCGTAGAGCTGCACAGCCTCTGATAGAGGGCGCTGTGGTCGGCGAAGATCTTCCGCTCTCCTAGTGCCAACCTAAGAACGGGCACATACGCTGTGGCATCGTACCTATCGATACCACACATACACAAAATGTTCAAATGTGTGTGAATTCCTAAGGGGCCAAACTGCTAAGGTCATCGGTCCCTAGACTTACACACTACTTAAACTAACTTAAACTGATGGTAAGAACAATAAACACACTCGAACCTCTGGCTGGAGGGACCGTGCAGTCCGTGACATGAAGCCCTAAACCACGCGGCCACTACGCGCGGTTACACACACACACACACACACACACACACACACACACACACACACACACACACATCAGCTTCGGTTGTGCTGTGTGCTGAATTCCGCCACGAATCTGGCTGTGCGGATTAGTAAACTCCACCACAGGAGCAGAGTTTTCCTGGTACCATTGCTCACTCCATGAGGAGTTTCAGTTGCGTGCGTCACTCACCCGGCAGTTACGGCATCGCTCGCCGACCGCCGCTGTGGCCTCAGGCCCTGCAGCTCCGGACGCCATCTCTTTGGAATCTTTGGGTAAGATCTTTAAGCGCGCTTAGGAAGGATTTTTGACAGCAATGCAGCTTCCCGTCAGTTTTTTCTAAAGCATTGTTATGAACACCTCACATGTGATACTAAACCCATCAAAAGGGAGACCATAAAAGGTTCTGGAGTTTATAGGTATGAGGGTATACTTAGAGAGAAGCGCCAAAGAGTAGCTTCGGCTAGTCTAACATACCAGCTGAAATAATGTCACGGTCTCGGCTCTTGGGTGATGTGGTCCGTGACGTCAAACGTCTTTGTCTGGGCTGTTGAGACAATTCGTTACAAATCTCTCTCGCTCTGTGTCGCCGTTCCAGCATGTCCGAGAGTTCTAGAAGATTCTTGTTCGACATTGAGGTACACTGCCATTCTATTGTACGAATCTGCCGTCTTTATTTGGTTGTGACAACATCAATTGTGATGTGTTGTTTGCAGCGAGATGGTGAAATACTGGTGGAAGTATTAAAACCTTAGTTCACTTTTTCAAGCACAAGGTTGATTTGGAATCTGTTATAACATTGACATCGGTATTCGTTAAAAAGTACGAATGGAACTACTACTTTCCTCTGTTTCGAGTTTTCTCATAAGAATCTTCGTAAACGAAATAAGTTTCTGTGTATTCATAGTTACATAATGGTTTGCATGACGTCCCACGTAATGACCTTTGCACAAGTTTCGGCTTTCTAGAGATATAATTTCCACTCTTCGCAATTATTCTGTGCAAGCGATCGGTAGCGTACTGCTAAGTTATTGATATCGAGAACAGTCATGTAAAAGGGATGATATTCTGGTAAAACACATGAAAATACATGAAATGAATTCTGGAAATTTTCATATGCTACTCTGTATTTCAGCATAAAAGTGTTCTAAATGACATCATTTTAGCGTGTAAACTCAAATATTGCAGCTGATATTGGTTTCGATGTCGGTGAATTAATGGGCGACTGACGAAGCATTTGTCGTCGATAGAGCTCAGAAAGTAAATATTCTTGTAATCGTAGTGTCTTGAGGTGATCGCAAGTCGTTTCAGAAACCACGGCAGCAAGCAGGCTGGGCCGGAGACATTGCCGTTAGCTGACTCCCTTGTGCCAGAGGAACCGGTCCAGCCTTTGTGCACCAGTTCGGTGAGTGATCGCCGTCTGCGGAGGGCGCCGGCTTTGCGCAACTGGCCACTGCATTGTAGAGCTGTTACCTCGTGACAGTTGGCGTCGGTTGATGATCGACCGATGTCTAAGATGGAGTGCTTGCCTCGGCGGGGTATTTTTATCGCTGCTACTATATACTGTGTATCTGCCTCTGTTTTTGGCATCTGTGTGTCTTTGCGATATATGAAGCAGTGTCTGGTGGTTGAGAGCTATATGTAGGCTGCAGAAGTGACGGTTTTGTGCGGTGCAGATTACGAACTGTGTTTGCTACAGAAACGTAGTGATATGGTATTGTTGCACAATCGGAGATATAGCCTAGTTGCACATCGTTTTCACGCTGAAAAATGCAACCTTTCCTCAATGTTAGCAGAGCAGCGTAATTGACTAAGAGCCCATGGGGATAATTTCCGAATTTTATGATCAGTAGACCATTTTTAAGGGGGTTTAACTGTCAGTGCAATATGACTGTTGTATGTTTTTTGATCTGTACCTAATAGATTTCCGCTGAAATTGTGGTAATTTGTCTGCCTGTAGGAAGTGGCAGAAAGTGCCCCGGCACCAGCAGCAACGTTTTGGTGGGTAAATTCGGGGAGAGCCTACCAAGATGCTCCATCCACAAGACGTTCCATGACGTCAGGGAGTCAAAAGACATTGTTTGTTAGTAGAAGTGGACGGGGAGGGAGTGGGTGTAGGAGTCTCTATAGACTGGTTTGTAAAAACCGGGCCAGAACAAAAAAAAAATGTTAAAATGTATGTGAAATCTTATGGGACTTAACTGCTAAGGTCATCAGTCCCTAAGCTTACACACTACTTAACCTAAATTATCCTTAGAACAAACACACACACCCATGCCCGAGGGAGGACTCGAACTTCCGCCAGGACCAGCCGCAAAGTCCATGACTGCAGCGCCCTAAACCGCTCGGCTAATCCCGCGCGGCCGGGGCCGGAACAAAGCATCTACAGCAAGTTCCGTGAATGGCAATCTAGCCAAGAAAACACCAAATGCTGTACATGGATGGGCACCTAAAGTATTTATCACATAGGATTAGTAATAAATAGGATAAGCAACATTATTTCTCTATTAATAACCATTTGTGTGTGTGTGTGTGAGAGAGAGAGAGACTGGCAGTCAATGGCTCGAAGTAACCATTCCGAGGTATTCCAGTCACATTTAGTGATGGTACTAACAAATCTCTCATCTATCCTATCTTCTTTTTATGTTCTTCTTAAAAAACAACAAAATTTTATTTATATTTCAACCGTAAATTATTGTTATTATGAAAAGTATCATTCTTTGTAAATGTTGTAGATAAAACAAAAGGGAAAGAAAACTGTAAAAAGATGAAAAAGGAAAATTGTAAGACGTACAACCTGTTTTAAACATCAGGTAACCGGTCTATAATTTGACAATAAATAAATAAATAAATAAATGCCAGAGAGTGACGTGGTATCTTCATTGCTCGAGTGTAAAGAAACAAGTCCAAGCAGACCAGCCTCCTCTGGTTTGGACAAGTGGGAAGCTGTCGCCCACCTGCCATTGAGGCTTCAGAGCATCTCCAGAATCGCAGTTGCTGGACATCCAAACTTTACCGAAAATGCCAGCCATTTTTATGTCTGTAAGATAGTGCTTCAAATTGTAGGAGAATCTTTTGGACATCCGATCTTCTGTGTTTGTGCTTTTTAGCAATCTGTTGTGGGCTTTTGCAATATGTAATGAACTTTCATACATGTAATTGTTCAAATTTTCCTGTCTGTACTTAGACGTGGTGTTGGTTCCCCACTGTAGAACAGTGATTGGAAAAGTGTGAAAAATAAAAATAAGTGCCTTGACATCCCAGACACCAGCAGTGAAAGTACAGTAAGTCCACTCAGCGTTTCAGAAGAGTGATGAACACCACAGTAGCTGTATGACTGGATTTTTTTCTCTCTGACAGTGCATACAAACAAGCAGAGCAACTCAAGATGTGGGGGTGGGGGAGGCTAAAACTGGAGGAGGTGGGACAGTGGTGTACATAGAACATAAAGAAGGTTAATCTAACTTTCTTCCCTGGCAGTTGAGCACAGATTGACAGTTTTCTGTCGTTCCAGAGGTGGGATGATGGTGGTGGTGGTGGTGGATGACATCATAGAAGTGGGGGAAGCGTGGGGGCAGTTACGTTAATGAAGGTAGCCAAGTTTATCTGTTTCCACCAAAATTTGTATTTTCCTGCCATTTACTAATTGTTGAGCTGGGGGGACTACATGGGGGTGGGGAGAGGAGGAGATGGAAAACCCAGCCGCCATTTTGAATAGATTGTCTGGCCCAGAACAAACTTTGTCCTACTACTGTTGTAGCTGTGTCAAGCTAATCCAGATGACTTATTTAGCCACTTAACCACCAGGGACAAAGTGTTGGGTGAATCAGTATGACCCCAAGATGGTGCAAAGCAAGCAGTGAAAACATATGGGACAAAGTAATTACAGAAACTACGTTAGTTCTGTGTGGATAAGTTGAGATTCTGGGTCTGGCGGTAGGCATGCTGGGATAGTCTATGCAGTTGCAATGACCACTGTCTCCAGATAACGCCATCTGCCATTTTCAACTTGTCCCACTGATTTCATTCAATACCTACTAGCATCCAACATCTCTAATTCTTTTATATTAATTCTTAAAGGCTGTTAGATAAAAATGGTGTATGTTTTTATGTCCAAAAGAACGGACACCCCCCTCCCCTCCCCACCCCTCCCCCCCCAACACACACACATATATATCACCCCCAAAAGCCAAAAGCGGCCGGTACGCAACCATTAGCAACAAGGAGAACCCGAGCATTTTGCGGTACTACCAGGGTGTGGCACTCACAGATTATGCTTTCAAGCAGAAAACCAAGACAGTAGCACACTACAGAAGTTTCCTGACGATGCTACGGACTAAGCGTGGCGGAAAAATGTTCAAGGGGGTATTTTTCTCTGTCAACGCCAAAAAATGGCTCTAAGCACTATGGGACTTAACGTCTATGGGTCATCAGTCCCATGGCATTAGAGCTACGTAAATCTAACTAACCTAAGGACATTGCTCTTTCTGAGCAGGGTAAAGCTGCATGTGATGTTTCTTTTGGCTACTAAATTTTTCCTTACTCCGGTAGTTCTCTTTTTGCTCGAACTGTATGTCGGGCTTTTACTGAATGGTGAACATCGATTTTCGAGCTGGAACGTTTCTCAAAGAGATGCCTACAACCAGCGAGTCTGGTAAGTCGAACTTCTCATTGAAGGGCGAATACGTACAGAAGGACTCTCAATATGTCATGGTCACAGTTTGATTTTTTAGAGATGAGTACTCCTGGTATCGGATGCCTGGAAAAATTTGTGGCCAGTTCAAAAAAATACTACCACAATATTTTGTATCTAAGCCTATTCTGGAGGCAATTATGTTACGATAACTAAAAACAATTGGAAAGTAATTTCCGCTTGATTGAATCCCCATTGCGAATATATCTGTATTGCCATTGGTACACAAGAAACTGTAGAGGTTTAGCGGCAGCGAGCGCCCTCCATCAAATTGCTTCCGTACGTATTTGCGAACTGTTTTGAGAATGGGAAACTGGAACGCTGAAACAGTTGGATGCAAATTTGGTATTAGGTAAATATTTGCTGCAAACTTCATTAGTAATGTTGCGCAGAACTAATTACGGGGCTTTGGGCGCTGCCCAGTTCCCCGTCAGCACGCTATTTGCTGCCAGTTCATTACCGCACCGTACCCTCGGCGCTGCGACAGCCGATAGAGGGCGTGCAGCCGAGCAGAGAGCGAACGATGACGTCACAGCTGCCCTGATGGCGTCCTGTCACATCCAGAGCGAGACACTCAATCCAATGCCGTAAACAGTTATCGCTAATTACAACTGTTTGATGAAGCTTTGCCATCTCGCCCAAGAAGGGTCATTAGAGACGTAACTAAAATCGGTACTGGGGACAAAATCGGCATCGCCTTTTCAAAAGAACTAACGCAACATTCGCCTTAAGCGGTTTTGAGAAATAACGTAAAACGTAAATATATGTCGTCGTACCAGATTTGAACTGCTTTCCTCGACATTACAAGTGCAGAGTTGTACCGCTGACTGTCAAGCTTAGTTTTTTGCACAGAACAATTTGGGCGATTTAGGAAAACCCTGAGAACTCCACTCGTGGGTGACCAGGCCAAGACTTGCAGCTCTCCCAGATGCCAGTCCAGCTCTCTAAATATGTGTAGTTTTGGCTCCTTGTAAGTGACATACCAGCAGCTTTCACGTAGCTTGTATTGAGTGAGAATGGAAGAATTTTGTTTAATGATCGTTGCCTCCCCGCTATATCGAGCTTTGTACTACAATGAAATTTTCACTCTGCAGCAGATTGTGCGCTGATATGAAACTTCCTGGCAGATTTAAACTAGGTGCCGGACCGAGACTCGATCTCGGGACATTTGCCTTTCACGGGCAAGTGCTCTACCATCTGAGCTACTCAGACACGACTCATTCCCGGTCCCCACAGCTTTAGGTCTACCAGTGCCTCGTCTCCGAGTTCGAGTCTGGGTCAGGCACACAGGAAGTTTCAGCTTTGTACTAGTCACAAAGCGCCACGTACACTGCCGGAAAAAAAGGCAATGCTGCCAAGGACAACTGATAGTTAATAATAGTTGAAGCGTATGATAGCAAATACAGACCAAATGAAACACACATATCACATTAAAGGGTGTCCAAACAAGCGCAGCAGTACACATCCGCATAAAGATGCCGAATAGTATCCTGCGATAGATTGTCCCAAACATTTTGCGACTTTTGTTTCAATTCGGCAATGGATCCTGCAGACTTCGGAGGATGAGTGAGTTCATAATGACCCTTAAGTTTTCAACCGACGAGAGGTCTGGTGATCCTGCTGGACAGGAAAGTTGTTTTACACAAGGAAGAGCGCTTTCCATCGCAGCAGCCGCCTGTGGGCGAGCATGGTCCTGCTGGAAGAGCACGTCACCTCCCCGTGGAAGAAGTGGTAGTACCACGGGGATAACAGCCTGTGCAACGTATCGGGCACTGCCTAATTAACCCCGCGTAAACTTCTAATGTGACCGCGAGTTGTAGCAGACGGCCTCCATACAATCAAGCCTGGGATGCGACCTGTGTTTCGTACGCAAATGCTCTCCGGAATAGGCACCTCACCAGATTTACGTCACACACATGTACGTCCATCGATCGCATAAAGGAGAATGTAATGACGCCAATAAAGCGCCATTCCAGTCGACTCTTTCAAGACACCAGCACAGCAATGCTTGATGGTGTCGGGACTGAGAGGTAGCCTGGCCAGAGACAACGTGATCTTAATCCTGCTGCAAGCAGACGGTCCCCAACGGGTCCTGGTGACACAGAAGGCGCAATACATGCCAGGATTTCGTTCCAAGACGCGTCTGTCGATCTTGACGTGAGAGTGTATTACGTGGACCTCCAGAATCTGATCTAAAGGTGAGTGAATGTTCCACAGGTTACTGCTCAAAGCAGCGACACAGCACCGATACATTGTGCCGAAAATTTGCAGCGGTCTGTTGATATGTCCATCCAGGTTCGATAGTCCATCCATCTTCCTGCAGACACACATTGTGACCCCCTTCAAATGGTTGAAGATGTTCAACAGGAGCACGTCCTTGTCAGTGGAACATATTTGTATTCTAGAATGAAAGTTGGAAACATTGTTCACCTCTAAATCAGTAGAGTTACTGCCTGCAGAGACAAAACAGAGGGCACACAGACAGGCTTCTTGAGCACCGTATGATCCCCAATACTCGTGACAATTGAGACAATGAGCCCTCAGAGTACACATATTACACCAAATTGCTGTCCAAGACAGTCCTTGAGAGTGTTGAATTTTTTCCAGTAAGGTAGAAACTTCTAAAGATTTGGGAGGAAATAGGGAGACAGCTATCGCAGGTTGCAGATGGACTGTATTTCGTAGAGTGCCTGTAAGAGGGGTAGAGGAAGGTATACCTCAGTCCGAGTGATGGTATTCTGTAGTTTGATACACTGACGACTGATGAGGCGCCTCTAAGACGAGAAGGTATTACCAGAAGTTGAGAGAGCGGACAGAACTAGAAGAAATTCTGATGTGAAGTACATTTTGTTCTCATGCTTTTTACTTCCTTTTTCTATTACCTGAGTACGTCACCTCATACACAATATGGATTATGACGATTCTGTAGTTCTACAATGACAAATTTTACACGGTGTTGCATTTCAACAACCTTATTGTAACAGCTGACATACTGTTATTCCCTTCAATCCGAAGACTTGCTCCTTGAATCTTTCCACGCAAGTCTATCCTGAGCAAGTATCTCCATCTCTATATAACCACTGCAACCCATATCCTCTTGAATCTGCTTACTGCAGTAAAGGCCTTGTCTCCCACTATCATTTTCACCACCTACGCTTCCTTCCATTAACATACTGACCATGGGGTTGAGGCCAGAGGATCAGTCGGTCCCTTTTTGTATTCAATTTTTGTCATTAAGCTCTTTTATCTCCAGTCCAATGCAGTACCTCTTCAGCAGCCATATAATAATCATTGTTCTTCTGTAGCGTTCCATGTCCTGCACTCTACTGTCCAGCACTCCTATTACTATTCGATGTTAACAACTCTCTTTTTCGGAACAGCTTTTCTTGCTATTCACATTTTGCGTGTTACATTTACTTTACTTGTGCCAAAGTCAGTTATTTTGCTGTAAAAATATCAAAACTCCTTTCCTAATTCGATTCTATAGCATAGCCTTATTAATTCGACTAGACAACATTCCCCTTGTTTTGTTTTATTGATGTTCCCCTTATAACCTTTTTTTTTTTTTTTTTTCAAGGCACTATTCATTTCGTTAAACTCGTCTTCCACGCCCTCTACTGTTTGTGACGGAATTACAACGTCATTGCCGAACTTTTAAGGTTTATTTCTTCTCCCCGAATTTTAATTCTCATTTCAAATTTCTCCATAGTTTCCGTCACCGTTTCCACAATACAGAATGAATAAGTTGGGGTATTGGGCTGCAATCCTGTCTCAGTTCCTTCTCAGTTATTGCCTCCCTTTGACTCATAACTTCAGTCTGATTTCTGTACAAATTGTAGACAGCCGCTAACACTTTTTCTACCTGTAAACTTCAGTATTTGAAAGGCTGTATTCCTGCCAACATTATTATGGTCTTCTATGTTCCATTATCTGGATATGTCGTCATTTTGGCCAACAGAAGACCAATGTCCAACCCTACTACAGAGAGTATTGGCTACATTACTTCCACAGTCACTGTGCACAACGATTAAACAAGGTTGCCACCGTTCTGTTTTTATTAGACGTTAAAGTCATCATTTCCAATTTTATCTGCAGTATTATTGAATACACATACACGATTGGCCTATTTCAGCCAAATAGACTAGTTTCAAGTGAGATATGTGGAACCACTGAGGACGTGTAATCACTTTCAAAGTATTGACTCGCAAAATTCACCGTGGCGTTTCGGCACTAGACATTTTGTTTGTCAGGAGTGTTACTGTTTCCAACACTTAGTCACTATTCGTGTTTCCATCTGCCGTAATTCATATTGAGAACGAATACCTGAAGTGTGTTTTCATGCTCTCAGTTATTCTGCATGCCAATAGGATAAAAAAAACATCCATTAGTCCGAAACTGGTTGCATGTATAAACACGTTTAACAAAACTTTACCTGCAAAGTCATAAACAGATAAGATTGAAACGATGAGGTTTAACTTTAAGGTTATAAAGAGCTATTGCAACTAACATGATTAGAAAAAAAGAGAGTTATACCCAACCGACTGAGCGACAAATGTTGCTGTTACAGTAATATGAAAACAGCTTGTTGTAATATTAGCTCTAAATGGGTGAGAATGGAGTAGTGGAGAAAGTATTGGACACAAGAACGACATTCGGAATGGGTCTTAAGGAGTACACAATAGAGAATAGAAAAAATTGTGATAGAGTAAAAACAATACGAAAAGAAACCGAGGGCTCAGTATACTATCTGGCGGAATATTCTGGGTATCGAATAACAATACCACAACGCATAGCCGAGACTTGTGGATGGTGACAGATCGGAGCCATGGACTAAATCTTTTTGGAGTGCGCCAACTGACTGAATGTCATAGGACAGGGCATGCGCGAGTTAGGAGTTTAGGCTGTACTACAGAAGAATATGCTGACTGGCAGAATATTAAACTGCAAGTTATCTGATAAAAGAGTGCAAGAACTCACAGATCAGAGCAATAAAAACAAAGACAAGACAGAGATGACATTTTTCAACTCCTTAGGAGAAATGTGGTTCGAGTCCTAGTACGTTTTTAAAGTGTCAGAAATGGAAATCAAAATGGACTTTTTTAAAATTAGAAAACAACTCTTCCCTTAAAAATGGATTTTTGAGCGTTTGATGTTTATTAAGGATCACGTTTTACGTCTTATGTAGGACTTCCATAATCGCATTAAACCTGTTGCCTCCAGCTCTCACGCACGTTCAGCTGTGCTCTCGAGTACAGCCAGTCGGTAGCCGTTGTCTCTCTGAGGGAACATCTGGTGCTCTCCTCTCCTCTTCTCCACCAGCCGACCAGCTCTGTTAACATCTGGCGTCCTCCAGTGTATCTCATTTGAGGCAGTTTTATTAACTGCGAACCACCATGTGTTCATAAAAACGAGTTCCTTTTTTATATGTGTCTACATAAAATTCCAATTTCGAAAGCTGGGGAAATGTATTAAAAATGGAAACCTATTCCATACCGTAGTAAAATAAAACATCTCACTGACCTACAGACGCAGAACTCTTTCAGCGATGTCTACTGTATCCTAAATTAAATCCTGAGGAAAATGGTGCTATTATGATCCGCTTCATTTACGCGTAATGTACAGAACTCGTAAAACAAGTTTTAAAGATCCAATTTACGTATAGCTCACGACCCGAATAGACATTACTTTCCGACGTCACCAGAAATTGTCTGTAGTCCATACGAACTTCAGCTCTATAGAATACAAAAATTATCCAAACAAGATTTTTAAAGCTTTTTAATCTAATCTCACATAGTCGTTTGTTGTAGATTACCACATTCTACGATAGCTGTTTCTGGATGACCTGTGCGTTGTCCCTGATGTTGCGGTTGTCCGGGTTTCATTTTCCTCTTCGCTACGATGTCAGTCACGTGTTCCACAGATAATATCAGATAACATTCATGATAAACTTTACAATGTGGAAGATTCAGTTAATGTACAAAAAATATATGTGATGGCACGTAAATTACATTCAGGTCCGTAATTCAAAATAGAAAATGTTTAGAAAATCTCTGCTGTAACAATGCGATAATGCTCAGTGAGAACTATCTGAAGACTTACCGTTTGAAAAATCGCTTTGGGCATTATCTAGATATTAATTTTTAAAGTTCCTTACATACATAAAACTTTTAACTTGAAATACCTTAAAAACAACACTTCGTTTCGAGGGAACGTTTTCACCCACGGATTCGTCTTAATTTTTTCTTTGTAACCATGTTACTGGCTTCTCTTTCGCGCTTGCTTAGCTGTGGGGTAACGTGCTTGCCTCCTGTTCAACGGGCCCCGGTTCGATTCCCGGCCAGGCTGGAGATTTTCTCCGCTCGTGGACTGGGTGTTGTGTTGTCCTTATCATCATTCCATCCTCATCACCGGCACACAAGTCGCCCAATGCGGCGTCGACTAAAATAAGACTTGCACTCGGCGGTCGAACTTCCCCGGATAGGGCATCCCTGCCAACAATGCCATACAGTCATCGCCAGTTGGGTTTAGTTTTTATTACATTTAGATTTATTTGCTGTTCTATTCTGGACGCTGATCTCGGCCGTGGCACCTACCCTTCCATGCTTCTCGCCAACGGCTGGGTTATTTTGGCCAAGCAGCCAGAGCCTGCGTTTACCAGAGCTGCACTCTCAGATTCTCGTACTCAGAGCGTCTGCACGTCACGAGCCTTAAGGCATGCCGCTCGTCTACTGGAGACGCCGGAGACCAGCGCGGCTACTGAGCCGTGCCTGGGACGGATGACCCACCCTCCTCAGCGGCCAGAGCCAACACCTCCTAGACTACAGGCCTGCGCGCACACTTGTGACGTCACACACTGATGGCCGGGTCTGGATCGGAACGCTCCTGTTACGCACTCTGCAGCTACACGAACTTCACGAGTTTTAGAGGTGAGACCGCATAGGGATTCTCTTGCTTTCCTCTTCTACATGGCCTTGTAATGAAAGTATGGAAATTTATATCACTGCGTAAAGTAACTCAACAAGATGTAAAATTATTTTGACGATTTGCCTTATATACGGGTTTCTAGGCTTGAATACAAACTGTAATTTTAAATTTTGTCTTTTTACCTCAGGAGCTACCTTTCCTTGCAGTAAAAAATCGGTAATATGCAACAACAAGCAGATGTTTTCGGTTTTAAATAAAGCAGCTGGAGCTCCTACAGAACTTAACAATTTGTTTCCCCGGTTATTTTCGTAAATTTTCCTCTCCACTTTAAAATATGCTGACCTCACACGAAACTCAGGTCATTCTACGAAATGGAGCACCTCCTGACATAATGTTTAATAAATCAAAAAACCCGAAGAAATATTTCATTTCTGTTTCTCCAGGACTTTTGAATCTTAAACATGAAAAGATTGTTTCTCCTATATCCTTGACTGAAATTCGTGTCACAGAGTGCTGCTAAATTAATCACAATGCACTTATCTCGAAATTCTGCTTTACATACTGCTTAATCTGTCGAACACTGAATTCATTAAAACAGTTTCTTTAAGGTAGTTTGCTCAAACTGAAATTATTTTCGAATAGCTGTATGTGTAAAACTGAACAAAATCATTCTGTAGCTCTTCCAAATAAAAGCACTGGAAACTCAATAATCTGGTAGGAATGATAAGGAATACTAAATATTTTCGAGCCACACTAATTAATATAACTATTCTGTGTGACAATAGTTGCTTCGTATTAACCGTACACCAATGGTCCAGAATTAAGAAACAAATTATACTGGTGCATAATACATAACTGCTTTTTAAAAACAATTGCCAAATGTGATGCAATAGCTAACAAATAACACGCTATAAATTCTTTGTCATTTACTTACCCTTGTATGATGCTTAGACATAAATTCCTGTCTGGGAATAGCTGAAATCTAGCGATTTCTCAACTTCACACATTTGGGAAATCGAAACATGTGCACTTTTATGCCTTTTTGGGATTTATAATTTCCCTGGCAAAAGGGAACGCAACACTTGTATCCCATATTTCAAAGAACTGTAGGCGAATACTGTATAAAGTGTATATCAGTTTCACGTGGCACACACTTTCAACGCAACATACACGTCAACAGGACTGCCGACTAAAGATAAGATGGCCAACAGTTTGTGACGTCACGTGCCAATATGGCCGCTGTGCGTAGGCCTTGTATCTAGAAGGCTTTGCCAGAGCACCAGCCAGGCTGTGCCGCACCTACTTCTGACGTCACAGTACGACGCGCCCACACGGCCCACACGACACGGCCACGGCCTCATCATTGCCGAGATTTATTATCTCAAACATCAAACCAAAATATCGAAGTACCATGCCCGGGAGCACATTCTTCTGACGGGCACACCTAATGTACTTGCTAATGATGAGATACGAAAATCATGATGTGATATAAACCCGCATCATTTGAATGTTGTCAACAGAAATTTGTTTTTTATATGGCAGAGTCCACACACCACACAGCCTCTTACGGAGGCAGTCAAAGACAAACTTGTAACCCTTGGTAGACACGACGACAAATCGTAGCGAGGGTCTTCACGAGCAGATTCATCTGACGCCTATGCCAAGACATGTTGTTATAAAGACGCCCACTTCCTAGCGAACTGTCGCTGCTACACAATGATTTGGATGGCGCACTTTCCAATAAAACAAAGACTGCGTTTTATTGACGGAGTATATCGAAAAAGTTCGATGAAAGGCAGCACGTTTTGTATTATCGCGAAATATGGGAGAGAGTGTCACAGAAATGATACAGAATTTGGGATGGACATCATTAAAAGAAATGCGTTTTTCTTTGCGGCAGAATCTTCTCACGAAATTCCAGTCACCAACTTTCTCCTCTGAATGCGAAAATATTTTGTTGACACCGACCTACATATGGAGGAACTATGACTAAGATAAAATAACGGAAATCAGAGCTCGTACGGGAAGATACAGGTGTTCATTCTTTCCGCGCGCTATTCGAGATTGGAATAATGGAGAATTGTGAAGGTGGCTCGATGAACCCTCTGCCAGGCACTTAAATGTGATTTGCAGAGTATCCATGTAAATGTAGATGTAGACATTGTGGACTACCTTAATAGACGAGGTTTAAAAGTATAGGCGCAACATTTAGCTGCTGTCGTTGACGAAGGGGGAAGATGTCGAATATTTGAGTTTTCACTTAGATGTGATGCGCCAAGAGCATCAAGGAAATGTTACCCTGCAATTCGTGCATACTTTTTGATGTAGACACGTCTTACAATCCGGATCTTGCACCAAGTCGAATGAATGTTTGGGTGGAAAGGCTTTATTAGGCCCTGCGTTATTAATGATTGGGTAAATAGGAAGAAACCTTATGAGATACTGACAAGGAAATGCTCTAATGTGGCTCACAAAATTTGTAGAGATGGTCGGCGATTCTATGAAGATTTGCGATACGTTTCAGGCGTACATAAAATTTGAAGCTTCAGAAATATTTTAAATGCTTATACTTTTCGTTTCTTCATAACCCTCGCAATACTTCAATGCAGTTACATATTAACGCAGTGCACGAACGTCTAAAATTCTTTTAGTGGTGTTGCGGTACTACTAAAAAGTTTGCATGAAACTGCAACTTCGTACTGCATTTATTCACGCTTAATCGTTACACAATATTGAATTGCTTCCACTGAGCGCCATGTTGGAAAAGGGCTGTCCACTGGACGCTGCAATAATGGAACACGTAATGAAACATTAATTACTTGCAAACTCATAAAATGTTTAATTAATGGACATAGAACGTGACGCAGTCTTTCCACGAGAAGCGAGAAACAGGGCTGTATTTAAACAACATTCGAAATTAATTTCACGCTGAGTTCAGTTAACGAAATCAAGTTTCTCTGTGCGATGAGGGGCAGCCAGGCTGTTCCAACGTCCGTTGAGCTTATACTGAATGGTAGTTGTATAATTGTATAAGATCTGCTACAGTGTAGCAGGTCTGGCGTTAAGAAGGTACTGGTGATTATTCTGCACCAAAATGTTGACGCCACTGTCCATTTGTAAGTTGTAGCCTCGACAACACTTGGAATGCGAAGAACCAGTATTGGGCAGTTTAAGCTGCATCTCCACTTCTATGTTATGAGAAGCGGCAGTTTTATTTGTTATATTTGTCACAAGAGAGCGTCTTTGGATAGCTGAACACGTGGATGATATGTAAATCTTTGGTTACCAGAGATTGTGTTAGGAGCAGATGACGTCACTGCCGTTCTGTCAGTGGTAAGTGTGTTATCGGTGGGCAGTGAGAGAGCAAAGCTGATGGCAGACAGAGGATTTTTCTTGAGATGCTTTCTGGTGTGACTGTTCATTTGGGATTCGGCAATATGCGCAGTATTTTTATTTTCTGCAGGGGTTATGCAGAACACCTGCGCCAGCTCCTTACGGATCTGTACAGATTCTGCAAACTATTATAATGCCGTGAACACAAAATTCTGATTAACAATCTATACTTTGGTATCCATTTCAAGGCGATCAATCAAGTTTTGAGGGTACTAAGGACTACTACTCACTTCCCGCCGTTAGGAACATTTTACAATGAAAAGAAAGAGAAAATTATATCTACGGAGTGTTCTTTAGTTTGTTCGAGAATTAGTTTCATTGTTTGTAACCGTATCGGAGGAACTCTAAGTTTTCGAGTTAATATAATTCATATTCTGTGTGTTTAAAAGTCGCAACGTAATTTCAGCTTCAGACAGTATTTTCATTTATTTCCCACCAGTTTGTTAAGTTTTGCCTTTAATTTTCGAAAGTAAAACTTTACATAACTTTGCTGGCATGCCTTGCCCTATTGCGTCATTAGCTACCAGAATTCTCACCAACATGTCAATCTTTATTGACAAGCGGCTAAAGTGAATCTTAAGGCCTTCAGCCGCGCAGCGATATTCTTTCAGAGCTTTCTTGTTCAGTCATTAAATAAGAGCAGAGCAACGGTTTCCTTTCCGCAGGTAAGAATCAACTGTAGGACCAAGACGAAATTTGTGAGCGAGTATTAAGGAACTGTATCCATTTGTACATTTTCCACATAATTCAGAAATTGTATATTTCACGCCATACAGATTTAACACACGGTAGTGAGTCATTGTAATTTTTGATTGTTGATGAGAAACTCTTTCAGTGTATTGGAGTTACCCTTTACATTTAAGTATTAATCATTTACAGTTCGTCAAATTCAATTTAGAGCATTCGAATCTCGCAAACTGTAATAAATTTACTCAGTTAATAATTATACTGAAAAGCAGTATGGTTATGGCACTTCTAGTTCACGGTATACAAGTAATAGTTTACATGCAGCCACCACGAGCATAATTTTACACCACGTAGACAATCACAAAGACATAAGAAAATAAACACTACATACTCACACACCAAGTGGTTAAATATCCACGTTCTCCCCACCAAATGCATTTTCCGTGACATCACGGTGTGTGGTTCTTCGGCCATGAAGGCATTTCGACCCTATACCAAGAGATCGCATTACCCTTAACGCACATAAAAATTATGTTCGAAAAAAGAATCATAATGTATCTGTTAACGGAGTCTAATCTATTTTTCACCTCTTTCATGATCTAAAACATCTTTTCAGTATGTGTAGATTGTTGCTTGATGGCTATCCTCCTTGTAAGGCCATGTGGAAAAACAAGGTATTAAAAAAAGTTAATACTGTTCAAAACTAGAAGAAAACGTCTTACAATGATATGTCTGGAAGCTGATACCTGCTGAGATATTGGCCAACCCGTCTTCACATTCCCATCTGTCTATTACATAGAAATACACATTATAGGCAGTGCTGCATGTAGTTAGTATGCATCCTGGCACATCCGTCAGCCATTTTTCGCAGAGAGTCGCGCACTATTCCAAATACACTTGGCTGCATTCGAACTGCGCCTCACGAACACATGAACTGAACACACGCTCCTACAACCTGCTTATTGTCGATTAGTTGGGAGTCCATCAATGAGATTGGTGAATGGATAGGCCATGCTACCCGACATCCTCAACCAATCCATCGCTCATGAAACATGGTGGTGAGGTACTGTAACACGATCCGTAAAAAAGTGTGTTGGTGCGCCTCGTGTAAAACCCACTGTCGTCTTTCTGCAAATTGATGTTCTCCAAAAGTGCTGATAATTCATCGGATATAAATCGGCGACGCACAGCAGCCGCTAATCTGTTTTGTAAAGTTGTCGTCCTTATGACTCTGTCACCCATCATTCCTGCCTGTCCATTGATACTGAAGCGATCCTGATGCGTCACCTCCATGATTGGTCGAGGATTTACATCGGGCCACACGTGAGTGCTGTGATAATTTTAAGTGCCATCTCTTGCGTAGTGACCCATCTGTAGTGCAGGCTGTGTACTGTGGACCTTCAGTTTCGCATACCTCAACAGGTACTGGTTTCAGGACATATTACTATCGGAACTCTTTCTCAGTTTTTGCCCAGTATTACCCCCTGTAGGAGAGTGTGAAATTTTTGAACACCACGCATTTCAGTGGCCCCTCGAGCGTATTAACATCTGCCACGCCAGCACTCCGGCAGCGTCTGTCTGGTCAAACACCGTGATGGTTAATACAGCAGATTGAAGTTGTGTTATCTCTTGCAAAGATATTAAATAAGCAGACATCTCACATAAAGTAGAAACTGGGAATCGTGCCCATTTAAAAAGTAATTAAAGACAAGCCTTATTCACGCTCGCTAGAAATTATATGAGAATCGAGATACATGGTGCAAAGTTCTGTTAGCTACATGGCAAACTGCTGTATTTGTTGTAATTCTGAGTGACAGATAGTAATGTACTGTAAACAGAATGCATTATTTACAACTGTATGTAACCGTTTTCTTAAAAAAAAATTATCGAAGCAATCTTGTAAGTTTGAAGCTATCAGTAAGAGGCGAAACGTAAATTTTCAGTATAACTGAGGAGGCAACAGCCTTTTACAAAATAACATCTTTCTTTCTCATTTACCTAATGAAAATTGGCTGGCATAAACATGATCAGCACTAAGTGGCAGAGTCGTACTTTATTGTTGCTACAGTATTCCCACTAATTTTCTACGATTTTGTAATCTTTTATTAATGTATGTGTCGAATCGTTCCACATCTCTGAAGGTTCTTCTACTTGATGGGATTTACAGAACATGATACATGAATGAATGAATAGGAAACTGAAAGTGAGTGAATGGATGTGATGTGCAGGATGTTGCACCATCTTGGTGAAAGCAAATGTTTTCTGCCCCATGTAAAATTATAATTTCTTCCACTTTTCGTCGGAGAAAGTTTCTGAACATCGCATTATAGTAATCACTGTAACTTTAAAAAGTAGGGAAACTATTACTTTTGTACTATGAAATGGACGTTGGTGAAGATCTTGCACTTCTTTCAGACCAGTATCTGAAATTTTGTTTATTTATTGCACCTCGAAGATAAAAATTATCCGTAAAGAGAATGACATCTGTGGAGCGCGCATTTTGATCAATGTCCTGGCACAATCTCATACAGGTTTCAGAGTCTCAGTCACTAAGTTCCTGAGTCATCTCAACTTTATAAGGATACATCTTCCGAGCTCGGTGAAGATTTCTGTGAACACGTTGATTTGATAAGTGCAGGCTGTGGAGACTGCTGACCTGAATGAACTAATTTAGCATTTTTCCATCCAGTTGCAGCGCAAGGGCGGCTAGTTGAAATCCTTTTGAAAGCATAACATGTTTCTCCAAAATTTCTAGACCCTGTGTAAATCGTTTTCTTACCCAGAACTGGATCATGTCGACCAACAGCAAAGTGGATGCGGAAAGATCGATGTGCGCTATCGGCGATCCTTAAGTTTCTGCATGCTCCTGGCTGGCCCACATCTCGTGGTCGTGCGGTAGCGTTCTCGCTTTCCCCGCCCGGGTTCCCGGATTCGATTCCCGGCGGGGTCAGGGATTTTCTCTGCCTCGTAATAGCTGGATGTTGTGTGATGTACTTAGGTTGGTTCGGTTTAAGTAGATCTAAGTGACTGACGACCATAGATGTTAAGTCCTATGGTGCTCAGAGCCATTTTGTATGCTCCTGGACTACGTAAGCACGATTCTCAGCAGACCAATCCGTGGCTGATTCTGACATTCATATGTACACAGCATCAGAACGACGCTACTCCAACCACTACACACCATTCCCTCGCGTAGCTGTTTCGTTTCAAAACCATGAAGTTCTTTTTTGCAACACGTTGTACATGTAGGACTGTTCAGCTGCCATTTAAACTGTCTACTAAGGTTGAATTTGGACCCTTGTGGTGTACGCTTGTGCCATCAGCGAGATCTGCAATTTCTGAGCCATCATTTAAAATAAATGGAAGATAATTTAAGGAGGTTAAGAACAAGAGCTGGCAGAGCGCCAATTCTTAGGGGGGCCTACGTTGTAGTTAGTTACAACCTTCTGGCACAATACGTCAATAAGACCCTCCGATTTCTGTTTTGGAAGTTAGAACTGCTCATACACGAGAGAAGTCATTAATGGCGTAAAACTTCTGTTTGACAAGTAAAATCCTGTGATTCATACATTTAGACAAGGTCACAAAATAAACGAATAACTATTCTTGTCTAAGTCTCGCATAAATTCATTTGTTAGATCTTGTATTGCTTTCCCTGTGGATATTAATTTACGAAAACCAAACTCAGAGACATTCAGCAGGTTCTTCTTGGTTAAATAAGTCAGTATTCTAACACAATCAACTTCTCCAGATACTCTGGAAAGAGTGGATGGGATAAAATTGATATGAAATAAGAGGGGGTTTGGTTGCCTCCAGGTTTATACGTGGGTATTAGTAAATATTTATTTTATTATAAAATTTGTAAAACTGACGAACAAAGTGCCACCTACAACTTAACGTGGGAATGGTGAAGGCCACGGAGTAAAAATAGGAGATATCCATATACAGTGATGTTTGCAAGACCAACAGTTAGTCTTACAATTATTACTGTCGAAGCAACGAAGCTCTTTATTCCACTATTGTAAAGTTATTTATTCATTTTTTTTGTCACATACGCTGGGAAAAAGGTGGTGTGACTGTGGGTTTGTACTAAGGTTCTACGTTTATACGATTTTTAAAATTATAATTTGTATTGATTTTTTTCTTTAACACTTCTTAGGAGATCTGTGCTATTTGCAATTTCCACCATTTTACCCTTCTCTGGTATGTTATGACCATGACTATTTTAGGGTTAAGTTAATGACAGTAACGATGCTGTATAGTATTGAGCGATATATTTCCGTCACTTTACATGCTTGAAACAGTCTTGGACGATCAACTGTTTTCGTATTTAAACTCTCATCCAAGCTCATAGTTCGTAGCTCGTCCACGTGAGCTAGGATTATAAATCTTGTTGAGTGCATTTTATAGAGCACTAAACGCAATGACTCCGCAATTGCATTAAGTGCAGTGTTTAGTAAACAGAAGACAGAGGGGAGTGAGCAGTATTCTTTGTGAGGTAATGGGCGAATTGTGGCGCCCTGAAAATATTCTTAGTTAGGAGTTGGCTTCGCCGCACGAGCCGCTCGGCAGGTGCGGGACGCTCGGCTGGCTTACCACGTGGCGCCGGGCGTTGGACAAAGCAAGAGGGGTCCAGCCCGATAGCGTGGCTGGGAATTCCGTGGTGACGCTGTGTCGATGAAGGAGACATGGCGGGAGTGCCAAAGATGGCCGACATTGTGAACCATTATGGTTGACATTTCACAGTTCGTATGGAAATTAATAGTAACCAGATGAATCATGGTATCTCAAAAAGAAACATGTTGTTGTTGTTGTTGTCTTCAGTCCTGAGACTGGTTTGATGCAGCTCTCCATGCTACTCTATCCTGTGCAAGCTTCTTCATCCCCGAGTAACTACTGCAACCTACATCCTTCTGAATCTGCTTGGTGTATTCATCTCTTGGTCTCCCTCTACGATTTTTACCCTCCACGCTGCCTACCAATACTAAATTGGTGATCCCTTGATGCCTCAGAACATGTCCCACTAACCGATCCCTTCTTCTAGTCAAGTTGTGCCACAAACTTCTCTTCTCCCCAAACCTATTCAATACCTCCTCATTAGTTATGTGATCTATCCACCTTATCTTCCGCATTCTTCTGTGGCACCACATTCCAAAAGCTTCTATTCTCTTCTTGTCCAAACTAGTTATCGTCCATGTTTCACTTCCATACATGGCTACACTCCAAACAAATACTTTCAGAAACGACTTCCTGATACATAAATCTATATTCGATGTTAACAAATTTCTCTTCTTCAGAAACGCTTTCCTGGTCATTGCCAGTCTACATTTTATATCCTCTCTACTTCGACCATCATCAGTTATTTTACTTCCTAAATAGCAAAACTCCTTTACTACTTTAAGTGTCTCATTTCCTAATCTAATTCCCTCAGCATCACCCGATTTAATTCGACTACATTCCATTATCCTCGTTTTGGTTTTGTTGATGTTCATCTTATATCCTCCTTTCAAGACACTGTCCATTCCGTTCAACTGCTCTTCCAAGTCCTTTGCCGTCTCTGACAGATTTACTTCTTCTCCATGAATTTTAATACCTACTCCAAATTTTTCTTTTGTTTCCTTTACTGCTTGCTCAATATACAGATTGAATAACATCGGGGAGAGCCTACAACCCTGTCTCACTCCTTTCCCAACCACTGCTTCCCTTTCATGCCCCTCGATTCTAATAACTGCCATCTGGTTTCTGTACAAATTGTAAATAGCCTTTCGCTCCCTGTATTTTACCCCTGACACCTTCAGAATTTGAAAGAGAGTATTCCAGTCAACATTGTCAAAAGCTTTCTCTAAGTCTACAAATGCTAGAAACGTAGGTTTGCCTTTTCTTAATCTTTCTTCTAAGATAAGTCGTAAGGTCAGTATTGCCACTGGTGTTCCAACATTTCTACGGAATCCAAACTGATCCTCCCCGAGGTCCGCATCTACCAGTTTTTCCATTCGTCTGTAAAGAATTCGCGTTAGTATTTTGCAGCTGTGAATTATTAAACTGATAGTTCGGTAATTTTCACATCTGTCAGCACCTGCTTTCTTTGGGATTGGAATTATAATATTCTTCTTGAAGTCTGAGGGTATTACGCCTGTCTCATACATCTTGCTTACCAACTGGTAGAGTTTTGTCATGATTGGCTCTCCCAAGGCCGTCAGTAGTTCTAATGGAATGTTGTCTACCCATTTTTGAGACGTTTGCATTCTTTTTGCCTGCTTCATTTAGTGCATTTTTATATTTTCTCCTTTAATCAATTAAATCCAATATTTCTTCTGTTACCCAAGGATTTCTAGCAACCCTCGTCTTTTTACCTACTTTATCCTCTGCTGCCTTCACTACTTCATCCCTCAGAGTACCCATTCTTCTTCTACTGTGTTTCTTTCCCCCATTCCTTTCAATTGTTCCCTTATTCTCTCCTTGAAACTCTGTACAACCTCTGGTTCTTTCACCTTATCCAGATCCCATGTCCTTAAATTCCCACATTTTTGAAGTTTCTGCAGTTTTAACCTACAGGTTATAACCAATAGATTGTGGTCAGAGTCTGCATCTGCCCCTGGAAATGTCCTACAATTTAAAACCTGATTCCTAAATCTCTGTCTTACCATTATATAATGTATCTGATACCTTTTAGTATCTCCAGAATTCTTCCATGTATACAACCTTTTTTTATGATTCTTGAACTAAGTGTTAGCTTTGATTAAGTTATGCTCTGTGCAAAATTCTATCAGAAGGCTTCCTCTTTCATTTCTTAGCCCCAATCCATAATCAGCTACTATGTTTCCTTCTCTCCCTTTTCCTACTGACGAATTCCAGTCACCCATGACTATTAAATTTTCGTCTCCCTTCACTCCCTGAATAATTTCTTTTATCTCATCATACATTTCATCAATTTCTTCATCATCTGCAGAGCTAGTTGGCATATAAACTTGAACTACTGTAGTAGGCATGGGCTTTGTGTCTATCGTGGCCACAATAATGCGTTCACTATGCTGTTTGTAGTAGCTTACTCGCACTCCTATTTTTTTATTCATTATTAAACCTACTCCTGCATTACCCCTATTTGATTTTGTATTTATAACCCGGTATTCACCTGACCAAAAGTCTTGTTGCTCCTGCCACCGAACTTCACTAATTCCCACTATATCTAACTTTAACCTATCCATTTCCCTTTTTAAATTTTCTAACCTACCTGCCCGATTAAGGGATCTGACATTCCACGCTTCGATCCGTAGAACGCCAGTTTTCGTTCTCCTGATAACGACGTCCTAATGTACATTACAATTATTTGTATGACAATTCTGATGGTGTAATTAGATGTTCAGTATCTTTATTAGTTTGAAATTTCATATCTGACTAAAGTACACAAGCAATACCAAACAACGAATTTCCAAAATCTAAACACCTGATCCGATTTCGTCAATCGACGTGTCTTTAGAAAGCTATTAGTGTAAACCTAAATTGGTATGAATTACAGGCATGTAACGTCAATAGTACATGAGTTATTGGAGGTCAAAGTGGCCAATTAGTATCGATCGCATCTGGCCAAAAGTATTTCACAGTTACACGAAAAAACGGTAGCAGCATGGTTATAAAAATATTTATTCATTTATCCGATATATGCTATTAATGAAAAAATTGGTTAAATATTTACCGTGTTTTAGAAAGAACAGAGACATTAGGCTAATGACTACCATTTGTTATATTAATTTGATATATTTTTATTTAATTTGTTTGTGTATCTAACAATGTGTGTAAGAGCGTGTTTATGATCCAGCCGTAGGAATGTTTATTTAATTTCAAGTTATTTAAATGTAAATCCAGTATTTAGAATGCGTTTCATTATGTTTGTGCCGATGCGTTGGCTTGAAGATATGGTGCGAGCGCTCTAGCCTATCACAGCGCCCGTGAATGCGGAGACTGGATGGAAGCTGGAGAAGAGTTCTGGAGAGTACGGCGCAGGACACAGGAAGTGAGTGCTGGACACAGAGACGCGACGGAAACACACAGTACGCGAGAGACTTGGAGAGTGAAGCAGTTTGTGCGTGGTCGCGCGAGATAGAAATACTTCGGAGTGCCGACTTGTGCACTTGTGAGATTTCCGAGGCTTCTACTGTGAAGACGTAGTGTGCGTTTAGACGTGAACACCTCACGAGCTATGCTGATGCCCATAACTAATTACGTGAAGTAGGAATCTATTGTTTCCCTGTTATTCAACTTATATTTTATTTAGTTTCTGGACCATCGAAACCTATAAGTGTTTTACAGTAATAAAGGGCATTCTTAAAGGTACTTCTGCTATCGTACCCATCATTTAAAGTCGTTAAAATAGTACCTGCAGAATTTATTTAATTGCAATCTTTCGTTTATAAATTTCTATACAACATTCAAAATTCGCAATTGCTGATTGATAGGAACTTTCGACCATTCGATTCATGTGTACATTCATATCGTATACTGTAGACTCAGCAGTATTTAGCTTGTAATGCGTCAACTAACTATCCCAGCCCCTAGACAACGAAACCAGCCTAAACTTTTAAAATTTCAGCACTGAACCTGAGGGTACGTAGTTGGGGGCCACACCAATCATCATTTCCTTTTTTTGAAAGCCCTTGTCTTTCATGTGAAGCACATGAAAAAGGGATCTTCTAAAGTTCGCATTAGCCGACTTTGCCTAGGAGTAGGAATTTTGACCCTGTAGTACGTAATGTTATCAGCGTAGTGTGTCCGTTCTGATTGGGCGCAATATAATGTGCGCCAGCGCTTTAGGTTAGCCGTGCTTCTGGACGAGTCTAATGCATCCTACGTTGCGTTTTAGTGAACCAATTGCTGTAAGTCAGGTAAAGTTCCTGAAAAAATGGCTACAAAATATGCTAAAAATGCTACAATCGCTTCTGCAGCAACGCTGGTGATAACAGCTCAGAAATAACTGTGTGTCAACCACTTTTCCCTGACTTCCAGCAAAAGATGGAAATATCTAACTAAAAAGTTTATTGCCAACGGCCTCCGACGAAAAATAGGAAGGAAAGTGACACCATTCTCCAACATTTAAATGAGAAGAAAGAAGACAAACTCCACTTTAAAAGACAGACTCCACTTTACAAAGTATCTGAAAGAGCTGTCGAAACCACCACCATAAGAGGGTAAAATGTACATTTTTTTAAATGAGTTTGAAAAAGGTTCGCACAGAGAACATTGCTCAGACCAGGATTGGAGTTCCCCGAATCGTCACAGAAATGTAAGCTATAAACCAACAGCGTCATCTAGGTTCTAGTTCAGCAACGGTGGATTACAACGAAAATTATTCGGCCTAGCAACGCTCTTCAGCATCGTTTACCAGGACCACCACTGACGTGCCTACAGCGGCTCTTAATGAAGTTACTCGTACTTCTGATCTTAAACTTCTGATCTCAGGTCATATTAGATTTAGTTCAAAGTCGATTAAAACTGATGAGGAGCCTCTATCGATCATCTGTAACACTTATGCTGAATACAGGTACTGTAACATCTGTGTTCTGTAACTTCTTTGACTTGAGATGTATGACAATATTTTTTTCCTCATTTTTCCATAGATCACGTTTTCACACTAAGATAATAGTTTGAAAAACACTGGTAAAATGATAAATATATCTACAACCTTTTCGTCGATTTTCGACGTGCATATGAAAGCATCCACAGGAGCAGTCTATAAAATGCAATTCGTGACTTCAGAATCCCTGAGAAGCAAGTGAGAATGGTGCAAGCTGGTATGGAAGGGTCAAAGGCAGCAGTACGTTTCCGAGGAGCCACATCAGAAACATTCGAGATTGAGACAGGCCTCACACAATGGGATGCTCTCTCATGTTTTCTGTTCAATGTCATCGTAGAGACAGCAATAAAAGAGTACAGGCAACCGGGGTGGGCTGGAGTAGAGATGGGCGGTGACTTCAGTTGTCTCACTTATGCAGATGACATAGTACTGCTAAGTGAATCAAAGCATGAGTTGAAAGGAATGTACCAGAAAATGGACAATTATGCACAAGACAAAACAAAGTTCATGCAGTTAAGAAGAAGACAAGAGCAGTTAGAATTTCTTGAGATAAATGGCAATCGGTTCAAGAGAGTATACCAGTTCAAATGCTTGGGATCTTGGTTTACTACGGAAAACTACATAAAAATGGACATCAAGGAAAGAATAGCAGTGGGAATGAAATGCATGCATTCCCTGTGAGAGACGCTAGGCTCTAAAATCTACAACACAGTGATATTCCCAGCAGTAATGTACGTTTCAGAAACATGGAGCATGACTAAGCGACAAAAGGAAAAACTATTAACATTTTAAAGAAGAGTAATGAGGAACATATGGGACCAGTTTTAGATAATGGAGAATGCAGGAGGAGGAAGAACGAGGAAATCTACCTTCTGATGCGAGAACCAACTGTTTTACAGAAGATAAAGTCCAAAAGAATACAACTGGTGGACCATGTAGCCCGTATGCCAGATGGGAGACAGGCGGAGATGGCACTAGAGGTGAAACCAAACACCAAACGCCCCATTCGACGACCAAGGCAGCGCTGGATGGGCGACCTGGCGAAGGACCTAACAGTCCTGAGGATTGAAGACACCTGAAAGAACCGGGCACACAAAAGGAAGGAGTGGGGGCAGCTTGTGGAAGCAGCATGTGGTCTGCAGGGCCTGTGATCGCTAGATATCTATCTTCTGTAATTTAATGTAATCTAAAGATATTTGTAAATGTCTTTACTCAAGCTACGCCAACAGGTAGTTTCTAGCTCTGCTAGCTCTGAATGAGCCAACATCCAGAGCCGTTAATGAAGGAAAGATTTCTGGAAAAGTGGAGTAATTATGGCTTGGATGTGGATTGTTCTCAGTGGGTGTATCATGACATTTATTGGGTCCCTTTAAAATGTGCATTTAAAACGACGGAGAGTATAGTATAAAGGTCCATTACCGCATCATACTGCTTTGTTCTGTCGACACAGAAGGTCGCCACTGAACCTATCTTCAGGCAAAGTAACATTTAATATTGTATGTGTGCGCATGGAACAGGGTTTGCTGAAGAGTTCAAGTAATAAGTTAGGTTAGGTTAGTGTTGTTTAACGTCCCGTCGACAACGAGGTCATTAGAGACGGAACGCGAGCTCGGGTTAGGGAAGGAAATCCGCCGTGCCCTTTCAAAGGAACCATCCCGGCATTTGCCTGAAGCGATTTAGGGAAATCATGAAAAAGCTAAATCAGGATGGCTGGAGACGGGATTGAACCGTCGTCCTCCCGAAAGCGAGTCCAGTGTGCTAACCACTGCGCCACCTCGCTCGGTGATTAATACAAATCTTGTATCAGGAACCCTCTCATGGCCAAAGTCAGTCATCTTGATAGAGAAGGTTCTGAGTCTCTCTTTCAGTATAAAGCGAAAGTGCTTCAATGACTAATTACAATAATTACTGACTTTGTGGAGTAATAGCATTTGGCTATGCCAGTAGTCTTTTGAGTGAACTGCTCCACATGATGGTTCTACGTTCAGTCCATAGTGAAAGCATGTATAGCTATTATATTATTCTGAAGTAAAACTTTCAAGGATTATTGAAATTATTTCTCAAAACTAAAATAAACAAAAAACACAAAAAAAACTAGAGAACAGTAATTACAGTAACTAAGTCTAGACCATCACGATTTGAAGGCTTACAATAATCATATTACTGCAATAGGTTTGTAAGCAAAGATTGTTTGTGTATATTTCTTTTATTTATGTTGTTACTATTGTTTATTATTTAAGGAATTAGGTTTATTGTTGAATGAATTAAGCAAGAAACGTGTTGTGTGAGTGAACAATCTTAGGGTCCCCCTTACTATAGTCTGTGAACCAGTAAACCACAACGAATTTTCGTGCAAAACTTAATTAATTAGTATGAACGTGTTGTGATATTAAAGTCACATGTTGCATTACCTTGAATGAACTGTAACAGATTCAGGATCTCTCATGTACAACTCATGATCGGTGCTATGCAAAGGCTTACGTGTAGTCTGTGAAAACGCTCATGACAATTAAAACGAAAGTTTGGTACCTATATTACATTACTGTCCTTCGGTAGCCACCTCATGTCCAAATCATCAGTACTTTTCTACTATTGAGTGGAACATTGTACTTTAGCGTGAAATAGTTTGATGCCACTGAGCTTAAGCAGATATCAACTATGATCATGACTAGTTATTTTGCTAATACATGCTAGAGCTTGCTGTTGTTTTTGTATCTATTTACTAAACAAATATCTAATTGAAGTGAAGTTTAATACAGCCATTACTTTGTTTGCTGTACATTTACTGGAAATTACATTTACCTAGTTACGCTGGCGACCGTATTTTATTTGCATGACCAGTAATTTTGCTTCTTAAACGACATGCTGTTGGTTTGACTGCAGTTTGAATAACTTAAATGCTTAATCTTTCACAAAAAGAAATTTAGTCCGATTTCCCTTCATTAGCATACAGTACACTGGTGTCCGCCCCCGGTAGCTGAGTGGTCAGTGCGACAAAATGTCAATCCTAAGGGCCCAGGTTCGATTCCAGGTTCGAGATTTTCTCCGCTCGGGGACTGGGTGTTGTGTTGCCATGATCTTCATCATTTCACCCCCATCGACGCGGAAGTCGCCGATGTGGCGTCACGTCGAAAGATTTGCACCCTGCGAACGGTCTACCTGAGGGGTGGCCCTAGTCACACGACATTTGCATTTACTATAATGGTCAACTTAAAAGCACTGGTAAACATGTAGCATCATAGCAGTGGTAGTCAAACTGAGCGTTACGGCTTTACGGGTGAGCGTTAATAGCTTTAAAAACAGTTTCATTAGATTTTCATAAATTTTGACGAAGAATTAGGCACATAATAAGTATTTTATGTTTTAACTCTCTGTAACTCTGATTTATAAATTTTATAAACTAAATTTACTTCCTTACTTTATAACTCACCATTGCAGAGGATCTGGTGGGTGCTTAGAAAATTTTACTACTAACAGAGACACAAAAGCGGGCGGCATACGGAAAAGGATGACTATTCGTGCATTGTAGGATGGATTTGCTAAGTTAGAAAACCCCTGGAGCGTTACTCGTCGACTAAGTGGTTTGTTAATCAATATGTTTGACACTACCCCTTTCTCTCAGTTCAGAAACATATTACTGACTGTTCTTCTGCACTTAGATAAGGTCTAGAACAAAAATGCTCTTTTTCGTCCTAGGCTATAAGCAAACCGAAGAATTTACTTTTTTTCTTTCACATGACCCATCAGTGCTGTAGACTATATTAGCAGTTTGATTACAGTAAAAATACTGAACACTCTTTCCAGGCCGGCCGCTGTGGCCAAGCGGTTCTAGGCGCTTCAGTTCGGAATCGCGTTGATGCCACGGTCGCATGTTCGAATCCTGCCTCGGGTACGGATGTGTGTGATGTCCTTAGGTTAGTTAGGCTTAAGTAGTTCTACGTCTAGGGCACTGATGACCTCAGATGTTAGGTCCCTTAGTGCTCAGAGCCATTTGACCCATTTGAAGTCTTCCCAGACAGCATGTATGGCTTGAATAGCTAATGTGCTTGCGGCTTACTTTTCTCGGAAAACATAAATGCGTGACGTATTTAAGCTTTTCCTCCCCACCGACGCGAAATGCTCTGTTCTGTTCACGTGGCGCAAAATTTCTGCTTCTAGGAAAACCTGGCTTAGAATTATGTTTTCTTACGGCTACTCTGCTCCGCGTAGTGCGTTAACAGCCCGGAGTCAAGCGTCGTCCCCTCGACAATGACGAAACAGTGAATGAGTGTTCGGGCAGAACGCAGTGCTTGGCCTGCCGGACTACCTCATGTCACACTGGTTCTGCACGAGTCTAGTGCGTTGCACGCTTCTTTCCAGTCAAAAAACAGCCGCGTGTAGCACAAAGTTCGTGTGGAAAATGGCTACACAGTGTACTAACATGCTACTAGCGGGTTTCAGTACGCCAAAAGATAAACTATTTACCGGCACAATGTCGAAAACATGTCGTTGACTGTTCTTCTATGCTTCTGAATCAAATAATTGTCCTCTTTATTGTCCATAATATGATTAGCTATCACTAAAATAAGGAGTTTACTTTTCTTTTCTTCCTATACACTGCATAATGTATTAGCACTTTGATTATAGGAACAACACTTTGTTTAATCACTCTTCCCAGAAAGCACTTGTGTACTAAATGGATAATACGCTTGTGGCTTCATTTTCTGAAAAAAAAAAACACAAACGGGAAACGTATTAAAGTTTTGCGTCCCTGCTAACGCGAAATTCCTGTTCCTAGGAAAACTGAAATTTAAAAAGCCTTCCATCAGATTTCAGCTAATACTTCACAAAGTATTAAAGTACCATCTCTTACAGAAGCCAAAATACACACATCAAAAAAGTTTTGCATCACTCCGGTTCCCAGTACTCCTGAAAATAGACGTTGACTTTGGTATTGTATCGCAGACACAGTCGCTTTCACTGTTCAGAGATGTCACTAAACCCGCCCAACCATGCATGGAGCAGCGTCTATTACACGGAGGGGGTCCGACAGCAGATCAGTTCCAGTCATTCCACCAGGAAGGAGGCACAAGGCTCGTGTTGTCTGTAATTCTACCATGCCTAGACAGTCAGTACCATGGTTCGATTGCTTCCGCATTGCTACTTTGTACCAGGAAGGACTCTCAACAATGGAAGTGTCCAGGCATCTCGATCTCGGATTGAACCAAAGCGATGTTGTTCGGACATGGAGTAGATACAGAGAGACAGGAACTGTCGATGACATGCCTCGCTCAGGCGGCCCAAGGGCTACTATTGCAGTGGATGACCGCTACCTACGGATTATGGCCCGGAGGAACCCTGACAGTAGCGCCACCATGTTGAGTAATGCTTTTCGTGCAGCCACAGGACGTCGTGTCACGACTCAAATTGTGCGCAATAGGCTTCATATATGTGAAGCTTTACTCCCGACGTCCATGGCGAGGTCCATCTTTGCAACCGCGACACCATGCAGCGCGGTACCTATGGGCCCAACAACATGCCGAATGGAACACTCAGGATTGGCATCACGTTCTCTTCATCGATGAGTGTCGCATATGCCTTCAACCATACAATCGTCGGAGACGTGTTTGGAGGCAACCCAGTCAAGCTGAATGTTCAAAAATGGCTCTGAGCACTATGGGAGTTAACATCTGAGGTCATCAGTCCCCTAGAACTTAAAACTACTTAAACCTAAGGACAGCACACAACACCCAGTCATCACGAGACAGGGAAAATCCGTGACGCCGCCGGGAATCGAACCCGGGAACCCGGGCGCGGGAAGCGAGAACGCTACCGCACGACCACGAGCTGCGGACCAAGCTGAATGTCTTAGGCGTTCTGACCAGCAAGGTGGAGGTTGCGTGCTGTTTTGGGGTGGCATTATGTGAGGCCGATGTACGTCGCTGGTGGTCATGGAAGGCGCCGTAACGGCTGTACGATACGTGAATGCCACCCTCCGAGCGATAGTGCATCCATATCGGCAGCATTTTGGCGAGGCATTCGTCTTCATGGAGAACAATTCCAGCCCTCATCGTGCACATCTTCTGAATGGCTTCCTTTAGGATAACGACATCGCTCGACTAGTGTGCCCAGCATGTTCTTCAGACATAAACCTTATCGAACACGCCTAGAGTTCTACGCCGAATCGCCGTTGAGGAGTGGGACATTATGGACCAACAGTGTCTTGATGAACTCGTGGATAGTATGCCACAACGAATACAAGCATGCATCAATGCAAGAAGACGTGCTATTGGGTATTGGAGGTACCAGTGTGTACAGCAATCTGCACCAGCACCTCTGAAGGTGTCGATTTATGGTGGTACAACATACAATGTTTGATTTTCATGTGAAATAAAAAGGGAGGAAATGATGTTTATGTTGATCTCTATTCCAGTTTTCTGTACATGTTGTGGTACTCTCGGAACCGAGATGATGCAAAACTTTTTTTGTTGTTTGTATTAAAGTCTGTAAATGTAGTGATCATGGGTGGCGTAGATTTTATTAAAACCTTTATCTGGCCAAGACTGCAATGTAGAATACACTGATTTTTACGATACTGCAGTGGCTGTGTTATTCTTATTACGATGCAAAGTTCCTTTGGACATGCATGCATGCATGTCCAAAGGAACTTTGCATCGCGATCAGAATAACACAAGCACTGCAATGTCGTATTTCTCTGCCGATATCGGGCAAGTGACTTTGAAGTATAACGTCTGCCCTGGACGGGAATATACATGTTGAGTGTACGACTACAGGTCGTAGACGCGTGGTTGACGACATATGGAAGTTTGGGTCGGGCCGTGAGTAGAGCACGGATAGCCAAACGGTAAGGCGACCGCTTGCGATAAGCGGGAAATTGGGGTACGAATCCCGATCCGTCACAAATTTTCATTCTCATCATTCCATTCTACAGCTGATGGCAGTCATTATTCGCAATCTAACAGTGGTTTCTAGTTTCAACCGCTTGAACGGTTATCTTCAAATCGAGATACAAACATGCGGTTTGTCGTCAAAGTGTTAACATCCGTAAGGAAATGTCAACGTTTAGCCTTTGACATTTCCTTAAGAATATTAATTCTGTAATGGAAAGTGGCTTACCTATTATCTCGATTTAGACACCATTGTTTGAATCCTGATCTGAAGATGACTGTTTAAGCACTTGAAACGAGTGATCACTGTTTTCTACATGCGATCTTGGGCAAATAACGGTTGTAACAAAATCTGCAACATTAAAGGTTACTGGACGTTGTTTCCATTCTATGTCAGGTAATTATAATGTTGATGCGTTTTGATTGCACTGTATCGATGCCTGACGGCTGCATATGTTAAAAAATGAGAAACACTGAAATGAGCATCCCCGGCATTAAAAAACAAATAATACTACTGAAGGATAACGAGGAACGAGTTCATGCTGGGCAGTTATTAGCTTTTATGTTGTATACGTTGCAGAATTAGCTCCTTTCCCCAGCTCATGTTCAACGAGAATCCACCATGCAGCAAATAGTATCTCTTGACTGAAAAACAGCCCCGGTAACATCTCTTTAGAAATCTAATAAAGGGAGGAATTTACAGAATTACAGAGAAATATTGCCAATGTAAGTATGGAATATGTGTATTCATACATCACACGATTACTACATTTCCAATACACTCTGTTTAATTTCCGCTTTCCGGAAATAACAACAGATCTACCAGCAAATGTAAGCGAAAGCTATTTGTAGAACGTCGTAGCATCAAGTCGACGTTCTTAATGATGGAGTTTCAAATACACAGAAATAAGGTTGTATACTCTTTGATTATAAACATCGAGCACAATTTTTAATTTTTGGACGTCGTTTCTGAAAGCATCTGTGGGAAGTATAACCTTACATGGAAGTGACATGTGGAAACTGCACGAACAAATCGTGAAGCGAATCTTTTGAAATGTAGTGTTATAAAAGGATTCTGAATATTAGACGGGAAGAGCGATAACTATTGAGGACGTAATCGAATGGGGGAGAAAGTAGCTTCGTGCCAGAACTGTACTAAAATAAGGAACAGGTTAATGGGACACATCCTGACGCATTAGGGAATTGTTATGTCAGTATGAAGGGAACTTTAGTGAGCAATAGTTGCAGAGTGATAGCAAGGTTTAAGTGCAGTGGGAAAATTCAAATGGATGAATGTTGCAGCATACATCAGAACGGAATGCCGCATCGATAGACTCTTTAGACTGTCGCCTACAGCAGCCATATACCGGATGATCAAAAAGTCGGTATAAATTTGAAAACTTAATAAACCACGGAATAAAGTAGATAGAGAGGTAAATATTGACACATATGCTTCGAATGACATGGGGTTTCAGTAGAACCTAAAAAAAAACCATATTTCTAGACGCGTGAAAGATCTCTTGCGCGCGTCGTTTGGTGATGATCGTGTGCTCAGCCGCCCTTTTCGTCATGCTTGGCCTCCCAGGTCCCCAGACCGCATTCCGTGCGATTATTGGCTTTGGGGTTACCTGAAGTCGCAAGTGTATCGTGATCGTCCGACATCTCTAGGGATGCTGAAAGACAACGTCCGACACCAGTGTCTCACCATAACTCCGAACATTCTTTACAGTGCTGTTCACAACATTATTCCTCGGCTACGTCTATTTTTGAATAATAATGGTGTGCATATTTAGCATTTCCTGTGAAGAACATGATCTTTGTTTTGTCTTACTTTGTCATACTAATTATTGCTATTCTGATCAGATGAAGCGCCATCTGTCGGACATTTTTTGAACGTTTGTATTTTTTTTGTTCTAGTAAAACCCCATGTAATTTCAAGCATGTGTGTCAATTTGTACCTCTCAATCTACATTATTCCGTGATTTATTCAGTTTTCAAATTTATACTGACTTTTTGATCACCCAGTATTAACAAATTACTCAATATAAATATCTTATAGGGATGAGACGTTGTTGTTCTGCAATCTTGCACGGCTGTTTATTCGCTTTTTCAGACCGTATTACCCTGCGAATGTTGTACTAACAACCTTATAACATTTTTTGAGACTGCAAGCATCTGTGTAGGAACCAATGCTGTCTTACATGTGCGGATGGCGAACACAGAGCTTTCTCTGTTCCTTCACCTGACCTTGAACGCTGCAGGTAGCTTAGCCTGTGTCGTTACCGGTCGCTGGCTCTGCCTAGTATGAGGTCAGTGAGCACGAGGCTTTGTGACAGTTTGGTAACGATGTGTGACGTCATGCGGTTCGCGGCGATTGCAAGCTGGGCGAACACGTAGTCTACGTAACGCTGGCAAACCGCTCAGTCACTGCATTGACAACTGCGGTAAACTAGGAACTACGACATCAAGAGACAGTATAAATTATACATATATATGATTTTAAACGTAATGGCAGCGAGATCCTATGGATACATAAAGTAACTCACATACCAACTTCTGGATAATATTTCAGGAAGAGAAATACGACAACCAGAATAGTACTTGCATCGTATGTCCTCAGTCATTTGCGAGGTGTATTTCAATCTCTGTCTTCCCCTACAATTTTTACTCTCCACAGATCTCTCTGGTACATAAAACATTATACCCTGATGGCTTAACACATGGTCTACAATCCTCTGCGCTTAATAGTGTAATTTCTACCCACTCGTAGTGTTGACTCTTTTGCTTTTAATTTTATGATATCTTCACGTTATTCATGTAAACATTTCACCTTTCCTTCCTGCACTTTCTGTTTATTTCGTTCTTGAGAGACTCTTATTTCTGTTTTCCATAATTTCCCTGAATGCTTTTAAATACTTCTTCTTGCGCCTAATTGGAGTATTTCTTCTGTTATGCAAGAATTCATCGCTGTTACCTTCCTTGTACATACGTGTGTCTGTCCAGTCATGTGACCGCTTTCTTACAGATGTCCATTCCTTTTCTTCTGAACTGGTTACTGCCATATTCACTATCGCAGTACTATAACCTCAAAGAACACCGAACGCTACTCATCATTCCTCAGTACTTCCGTATCCCACATCTTTGCACACTGATTCTTCCGGACGATTGTCTTAAACTTCATATTACTCGTCATCGCTACTAAACTTTAATAAGAGTCTACATTTTCCACTCGTAATACTCTACATTATCTGAGTTCGCATTTATATGATGAGTACGACGCAATCCACGTGGAATCTTCCCATATCTCCATGTCCTTTCCAAGTATACTACCTCCTATTGTGATTTTTCAACAGTGTATTCGCTGTTACTAGCAGATATTGATCGTGTTACCTAGTCGATATTCCCACTTAACTATTTTCTTTCTTTTGTTCCTTCCCTTACCATTGCCTTCCACTCCACTAAGATTATTAAATGGTCATCTCCTTTTATTTACTGAATAACACTTTTAATGTCCTCGTGTGGTGTGTATATGTGTATTGAACCGGGGATCTAGAAACGACAGAGAGGCTTCACCCCGCCGTAGCCCCTCACTGGTTCACAACCCCACAACAGGTCACAGCAGTCCACCCACTCCACCGCCGCCCCACACCGAACCCAGGGTTATTGCGCGGTTCGGCCCCCTCCCCCCCCCCCCCCCCCAGTGGAACCCCCCCCCCCCCCGCCCGGGAACGTCTTATGTCAGACGAGTGTAACCCCAAATGTTTGCGTCGTAGAGTAATTATGGTGTACGCGTACGTGGAGAAAGTGTTTGCGCAGCAATCGGCGACATGGTGTAACTGAGGCGGAATAAGAGTAACCAGTCCGCATACGCCGAGGCAGATGGAAAACCTCCTTAAAAACCCTCCAAAGGCTGGCCGGAACACCGGACTTCGACACTAATCCGCCGGGCGGATTCTTGCCAGGGACCATCACGCCTTCCCGCTCAGGGATCAGCGCGTTAGATAGCGCGGATAGCCTGGCGGGCTTAATGTCCTCATATACTTTGTCTGTCTCTACATTCTATGCTTGTGACGTTAAAATATATACTTGAGCTGTTGTTCCCGGTTTTTGTTTGCTGTCGATTCTTTCGAGAACACCCTTATGATTGAACTTTTCGCAGTTACCCACTTCCTGCCCTGAATATCTATTCAAAACGTACCTTTCTCTCTTTACACCACATTTTGCTGCGGTTTATATTACCCTATAGTCGTCTGATCTCGAATCATTGTCTCCTTTCTGTTTCACTTCACTGACCAACACTGTATCTAGACGGATCCCCAATTTCCTTTTTCAGGTTCTCTAGCTTCCTCACTATGTGGAAACTTCTGACTCTCCATGCTCCAACTAGTAGATGTTATTCACTCACGGGTACCTCTCCGTTCGCAGCCCCTTCCAAGAAATCCTAATGGAGAACTAATTCTGAATGTTTTCCCAGTGGAGAGATTGTCATGATGCTCTGTTATAGGCCACGTGTTCCATGGATTGAGTGTGTACAATGTAGTAGTTTTCATTATCTTATATATCCTCACGCAGTTGATTCTTCCGTCTTTTAGTGGCAATTTCCAATTGCGATGGCAAAAAGTTGCTCTGAAACTCTGTTAGCTCGTCAAAACTTTTTGTCAAAGCCGTTGGCAGAACGAGGGTGACTCCTTGTGCGGGAGACTTTGGCTGCCATTACTGATGACTGTTATTCAAAATTCAAGCATTGGCTAGTTTTGCACCCAGTACCCTGGCCATTTCTATTAGTAGCCTCCTATATCACATGTCCAACGTTATGAAGAGGGAAGCATCGGAGATGATTGGGAGGAGAAGATGAAGCATTGATGTAAGGGGTGATATGGGACAGACTAAACCGATAGGCAGGGCAGAATTCGTTGCATGCGGAAAGTGACCGCTAAAATTGCCCGGAAGTGTATGTAGTTACGTGGATAGTAAGACATTCGTATAGAAGCGACAACAACCCAGGATTTGGAATTATAGCGGAAACAAGTGGGTTGTTAAGAGTCCAATGTGTGGATTGTGTACTGTGACATTAAGTGGTTGTGTGAATAATAAAGCATTGCCATTACAACAACTAGCGAACGTTGTACGTTATTTTGTGTATCTTAGCAGAATATGTAAATACGGCTTTTCATATAATCGTTGGTTTTAGAAAAAGGAAAAACCAGTTCTTCTTTTTCTTCCTCCTGTTCATTTATCTACACTGTGTCAGTGTCACAGAATAGCAAATACCACTGTTATACAATTTCCACACCAGCTAAAGAATGAAGCATGTCTTGTCTGACAAACTGACTGCAGCATGTCTTGTATGCTCATATAGTTCTAGGTGGCATGCATAATGGGGCGCTTTGGTCAGTCGCAAATCATAAAGTGTTGAATAGTTTGTGTTTGGAACGGAATGAGCACATAGATCTGGTGTTGATGAAGGTAGGTTTCAGCTAGATTTATCAGAAAAATTTTAGTGAATTTACCCATTTAGGAAGTTCTTAGCAAACAATGGTTCAACGTATTCTTGAATAGTATTATCGATCGCTCTCAGATGTTAAGTTATAATGGTCCATAACCCTTATTGAGCCATGCTGCGGCTCGAGTTGGTGCTGTTTCTAGGCTTCCGCCCTCTGTTGCAGGACAGACGTTTAGTTGGCATGGTTGCACTTGTGTGTCTTCTTCTCATGTTGACTGCCGCCACTCGGTTTCGCAAGTGTTCCCCGTCCGCTAGTGGCAGCAGAGGCGGTTATCGATATGTAGTACTGTTGCCCTATCTTTGAAGCGACGTCGTCGTTTTTCCGGGTCATATGAGTGTTCCAGTTCGGTTGGGGACTCAGGAGGAGAAGCGAGGTTCACGCAGTGCAAGAACACGCTAGGACCGCTTGTGGCACACATGGACTGCCAGATGGAAGGACTGTGGTCACGAGGGTGCACGACTTCGCCGTAAACCGGATCCAGCAGATTTAAGATGAGTGCATTTCAATCCAAGTAGAGAAACCTCCACCATTGTGATATCTCGCGATTCATCTTGCTGCTCGTAGTGTCGCCGAGGTGAAGAGCAGTGACTGGAGTGCTTGGAGAAGGCTGATCTGATTAGCTTTCGTCGACTTCATATTAGTATTTACTGCGTTCAACTAGTTACAATTTGTTAATTTCAACAAGCAGTAGTTTTTCTTGTCTGCCCCGGAGATTAGTGTATCTAAGGGCTGTACAGCAGTGTACATTTCCATGACTTGCCGCTGCTGCCCAGTAAGGCGTGTAGTTTTGACAGCTTTCGTGATGGTAGGCCGGTTGGTGATTCCTCTACACTGGTGGTAGTGATTCCTCTCTCGTTCCGGGGCCTCTAAACACAGAATTCTGGCATGGTGCAGACTGCTGGTTCCAGCTTTGGCGTATTGTTCCATCGTTGCGTTTGGTTTATCGGACGTCAGGTAGCTTCAGGAAGATTATCATTAATCATTCGTTAGACTGCCACTAGCGTGAGTTACCGTCTTTTGAAGTGAATGAAACTCTTGGCTGCCTGTTTCATCGCTCGAAAAAGTGTTTGTTGCCGGACCGTCTCAGACGTCGATTCTTGGAGCACTATCTGTGACTGGTCCTTGTGTTTTATTATTGTATTATTTATTACCAAACCTTGTAATGACTACATTAAAGGTTATGTATCTCTAGTAAATAGTTCTGGTCGCCTTCTGCAATAAATAAAGCAGAGCAACGGTTGTATTACAAGGTTACCATCATCTTATTTCACCCATTTTGTGGTCAATTGTTTGTTCCTTTTAATTACCATTGTTTGTATTTGCTGTTTAACAGCATGTTTCTAATTCTTCTAAATAGTTTCCGTTCCTGGCGTGTAAGGCCTTCAGCCGTGATTATGGCCATCTGCTTTGAAAAAATAATTCGATATATGTATTTTAGCAGTAAGCCTTAAAACCTTATTTACTGCCATTCCTGGCGTCTGATCTCTTCTGGTGCATTTGTGGCCATTGACTTTTTAATATTTCATTGCCTGTCAGTTGCGGTAGGAGCGAGTTCTTAAACTTTCTTAATTTATTGCCATTCTTGGTCTGTAAGGCCTTCAGCCGTTATTACAGTGGCTTGTTTTTTTTTAAAAAAAAAAACATTACCTGTATCTGTATTTTATGGCGATTTGCTAAATTTTAACGCACTGAAAACACTATTATTTACACATTTGTTTATTCCTTCATTACTAACGTGTGGTATTACAACTTGAACAGCAAGCGTCCCAAAACGTTTCCCTGCGGCACACCCGAAGCTACTTGTACTTCAGACGATGACTGTTCATCTAAGATAACATGCTGTGTCCCCTCTACCAAAAGGTGCTTAATCCAGTCACAAATTTCTCTTGATACCCCATATGATCGAACTTCTGATAATAAGCGTAGGTGAGGTACTGAGTCAAATGTTTTTTTTCGGAAATGAAGAAGTACAGCATCTACCTGATGGCCTTTATCCAAATCTTTCAGTAAGTCATGTGAGGAAACTGCAAATTGGGTTTTATATGACCGATATTTTCGGAATCCATGCTGGTCGCATGAAGGAGGTCATTCTGTTCAAGATGCATCATTATATTTGAGATCAGAAAATGTTGTAAGATTCTATTTCGACGTCAAAGATATTGGACGGTAGTTTTGTGGATCACTTCTACTACCATTCTTGTATTATCTGTGCTTCCTTTCAACTATTGGACACGGTTTTTTGTCCGAGGGCTCTACCTCAGACTATAGTTAAAATAGGTGCTAACGCAGCCGAAAATTCAATATAGAATCTGATATGGATTCAATCGGGTGATATAACTTCGTTTAGTTTTAATTATTTCGACTGTTTTTCGACACCACTGGCATTAATACTGGTTTAACTTATTTTTGTAGTGAAACGACGATTAAATTAGGGCAGTTCTCCTGGGTTTTCTATTGCAAAGGAACATTTGAAAACAGAGGTAAGGATTTCAGATTTTGCTTTGCTGCACTCAGTTTGCGTCCCTGTTTCGTTCTCTAGGGCTGGACACTAACTTTTCTGTCACTAACAAACTTTATATAAGACCAGAATTTCTTTGGGTTTCGTGAAAGATCATTTGAGAGTATTCTGTTACGGTAGTCATTGAAGGCATCACGCATTGCCATCCTGATAGCCAAACCTGTTCCGTACAGAATCTCTCTATCTGTCTGTGTGTTTAGACGTTTCTTTAAAGTGACTCTATAGCAAAGTAATAGATTGCTCCTTGTTGTGATTTTGTAGGTGGAATTTTGAATTTTGTCTTTTTTAATGATGATAAATTTAGTCCTGTTGCTGGATGGTTAACCAGTGTTATTGCTCGCTGTAGAGGCATTGAGAGTATTAGTGGCTTTGAAAGTTATAATAACCGCCATTGCCTATCGTACTTTTAATGTTGGTGAAGTATTTAATAAGGATATTGGTACTTTTTGCTAATACCCGCCGCGCAGGATTAGCCGAGTGGTCTCGGCGCTGCAGTCAGGGACTGTGAGGCTTGTCCCGGTGCAGGTTCGAGTCCTCCCTCGGCCTTGAGTGTTTGCCCTTAGGATAATTTAGGTTAAGTAGTGTGTAAGCTTAGGGACTGATGACCTTAGCAGTTAAGTCCCATAAGATTTCACACAAATTTGAAAATTTTTGCTAATACCCTACAATGCCTTTTGTAATGAGGACTCGTGGAAATCTTAACGTGGATTAAGCTATCTATGTTTGGAAAGGATCTGGTGTATGTGAAATTGTAAAATTTGTTGGTGATTTGACTGCATATTATCTTAAATAATGAACCCTGATTAAAAAAAAAATCTACACATAGATTTTGTCAAAAGCCGAGAAGCGATTCTTGGTGCTGTAGCTTTCAGGGCACCTTGGGATTCTCTCTGTATGTGGCACCCCTGTGCACTGCACCTCTATGACTGCCTGTCGCAACACAGAGCTTTATGCGCGCACGTTTCCTCGACAACCTTAGCTCTGCTGGCCGCTGAGGACCGGAGGCTATAATTTTGATGGCCGTAGAGGGTGATTCAACGCTGAAGCTGGAACTTACGGTTTTGATAACGAGTGAGGCTGTGTAAGTGCGACCGTTTCCGCTCGCGCTGCCAGTCAGGATCGGGCTGCTGCACAGGTTACTACTTTGAACTACTCACGAGATGCGTCGTGTTAGGCGAGTTCGGCACTCACGCACTACTGTCGTCACCAACTATTGTTGATTGTAAGCCAGCCGCTGTGGCCGAGCGGTTCTAGGCGCTTCAGTCCAGAACCGCGATGCTGTTACAGTCGGAGGTTCGAATCCTGCCTCGGGCATGGATGTGTGTCATGTCCTTAGGTTAGTTAGGTTTAAGTAGTTCTAAGTCTAGGGGACTGCTGACCTCAGATGTTAAGTCCCATAGTGCTTAGAGCCTTTTGAACCACTTTGTTGATTGTAAGCATCTCTTTCTTCCTGTCACTCTCCAGTCAACCTCTTAACTCAGCATAACTGCTGCATAATCGACGATCTCTCACTTATATATTCACATTTTGGTCTGTTCCTTCTCCAGTTATTTCCTTCCACCACTATTTCACCGACGCCTTTCGTTTCCAATGTGGCTCTCTCATCGGGTTGTTATATGTTTTATCAAGCATTTTTTTTCTCATTTACCTGTTGCCGGATGTATCCACATCCCTTACTAGAACATCCTACTTGAATACTCTTCAGGAGAAACGCATTTCATTCTAATTGTTTCATTCCTGTCCTTTTTTTTATTTTTATCATCCATTTAAAGATGCTTCAGCCATTTTTATCAGTGTTCTTCTAGATTAAAGATTAATAACTTGGAAGTTAGTGGCATTATTTATTTTTTAGAATAAAGATTAATAACTTGGAACTTAGTGGCATTTTTAGAAAGCTATTTTGCTTTGAGCAGCCTTGGTATTTCGCATGTTTTGTATATTTATTTTCTGTGTCTGTTCTACATCCTACATAACAAAGATTCAACACTCTCTTCTCCGACTTCAACATTTATGTCTACTATATGCCCACACGTTGAGTGCACCACTTACGTTAATGCTTACAGTTACTGCAAGTGGATTTTATATACTTAACTACGTAGGTGGGAGTGACTCTCAAAATTCTATTAACAACCTCAGTTTATCGAGACATTTCTGCCAATGGATTCTTATCACGAACTGTTACAGCACACGCCTTCAGACTGATTCAGAATTAAAAAACTAAAAGCAGGTTTGTGGACAAGATAGGAAATAAAGAAAGAACACGAAGAGGTTGAAGCTGCTATTGAAATATCAGCGTACATCGTAGAGTTACCGAATTTCTTGTGATGTTGTATGGACTGTAGTATATTTATGAGTAAATATCATGTTCTATTTAACACGCTGGTACGACGTCGAAACCGTTCCACTAGTTGCTTAAGTAACAGAGAATAAGGATTATTCAAGAAATCACCTGTAAATAGTGTTCCTTCATGTCAGTGAAAGTTACGTTGTAGGTACTGCGAGATTCAGAAAAACAATGCTTTGGCACATAAACTGTAATAGATATGCGGAACCTGGGTTTCGATCTCATACGAATGTAGAAAGCTAAACCGAATCGTTACATTACATACTGAACAAGAGATATCTCCATGGAATCAATTAAATAGCAAAATATGCATGTAGTAACGTGGTCAGAATGTCACGACGCAGTTGAATTTCAAAACGGAACGGTAAAATAAATTTAAAGGAGAGACAGCTCATCATTTGGAAGACTAACTTTTATGTATCGTTCACAATAAAATCCAAACATGAATTCGTTCTACAGCTTGGCATGAATATGATACGGAAAGGCTTCTTTGATGTACAGATTGAACAGTAGGGGTAGAAGACTACATCATTGTCTTTCCAATATCAGAACTTAGTTCTTGGTCTTCCACTCTTGTTGTTCTCTCTTTCTTCTTGCACATTTTGTACATTACCAGTGTTTACCTGTTGCTTACCCCTATTTTTCTCAGAATTTCTAACATCTTGCACCATTTTACATTGTCGAACGCTTTTTCCAGGTCGACAAATCCTATGAACGTGTCTAGACTTTTCTTCAGTCTTGCTTCCGTTATCAACGGCAACGTCAGAATTCCCTCTCTGGTGTCTTTACCTTTCCTAAGGCCAAGCTCGGACGCCTATTGCGCACGGTCAATCTTAGTGATGCCAGTCACAGGTCTGGTACTAACGTCTGTTAGTACTTGTCATCCTCGTGAAGACTCGATACTGCATTCATCCTCTTAATTCTGCTTCAAGAGCCTTTACTCCGTGTAGTACATTTTCGGTAAAAAGCCAAAGACTTTTACCAGAAATTCCTCTTAGTCGTTTACCTTAAAATCACTGTCCGATCTGTGTCCATCGTCATTGCATTCGCCCGTCTTCGGAATACTTGTCTAAAGTATTCGTAAATTTCCCATCAGCAATGCGCACAGCAGTTTGTGGGTGAAACACCAACTTTGAGATGTTGTTCCGTATACTTATCGATGAGTATCCCTCTCAAAATGGTTCAAATGTCTCTAAGCACTATGGGACTTAACATCTGAGGCCATCAGTCCCCTAAACTTAGAACTACTTAAACCAAACTAACCTGACATCACACACAACAATGCCCGCGGCAGGATTCGAATCTGCGACCGTAGCAGCAGCAAGGGTCCGGAGTGAAGCGCCTAGAACAGCTCGGCCACAGCGGCCGACTAAGTATAGCGTGTGTAGTGTCTCTATCACAGGGAGTGGACGCAGGTCCAGCAGGATAACACCGTTTCATAATTGAGATGTGGTTAGGTTTGTTACGGGGTGCCCCAGACGCCTGTGCCATCGCCGTTTATATTGAGGAGAGGGATCGACACCTGCGTATCAACATACAGTATCACAGGCGAATTTTTGATGGTCACGGAAATCCAAATGAAGTGTAGAAAACGCTGAAAGGAATCGAAAAATCATGTAACATTTTTTGAGCAAACCTTTAAGGAGATGTCAAGATGTGACAAGTCAGAACGGCACGGCTGTAGAGACTGTGAATGGCGTTGAGGGACTCCGTGAGAGGAAAGTTTGAGGACACGTCGGCAGAGTTTCACAGATCCGCGAGGTGAGTGATATGACGGAGGCGAGACGGTCCTGCAGAGAGGTCCCAAAGAAGACTGCTAATGGCAAATATCAAGGACTCTACGGACGTCTACGTATTCACAACAAAGAATAGTCGGATTCAGAAAGGAAATACATCTACTTCGAGTCTTTTAAAGAAGATTTTCGTGTTATAGACATCCACTCGATGATGTTAGTACTTCGAAAACCTTCGTAAATGAATAACAATTTCTATAATAATTCATGAAAATACGAGAGCAAAATTCAATTGATGATTGGTTTCATTTAGCCTCAGCACCTGTACCATGTACATAACACAAAGCCTCCAGTGGCAAAAGGCTAGACTTATTTTGTATAAATAATATTACTAAGGTACCCAGCAACGTTTCTCAATTACTACATATGCATTGGAAGTGGATATACGTCCTAATCTCCTTCTCGCCCCCTCTCTCTATCTATCTACTCCTCCCCCTCCCCTAATGCATCTCACCCTATCTCTGTCCATTACTTTCCCCCCACTGTCCAACACACTCCATACATATCTTATCCCACACTACCCATCTCTTGCCCCCTCTTCTTCTTCTTTATATCCGATTGCTCCTCCCTTTTCTGTCCTCCTGCTCTCTCTGACCTTATTTATTGTTATTGAAAACAGAACCTTGATTGGGAATATAAGTCGAAATGGTTGGGTAAATCGGTTGAATCGTTAGTAGACTGGGTATGAAACAGACCTTTCCAGCTGCTGGATCTATAAGGACAGTAATTTTAATGACATACAAACACGTGGGATTGTAACGGATGGCGCAGATAAAGCTAGCCCGTGTCACTACAAAAGAAATGCAGTGAAATTACAGAAAACTAGACTTACCATTTGTTTACAAAGAAAAATACGATAAACCTACGTTTATAGTAGACGTGACCGCCTGCAACATCAGTACACAACTGTGCACGTCCAAGCATATCCAGATACACCAGGCATAAAGTTCAGTATAGATTGCAGCAACTTCACGGTTGATGTTACCTTTCAGTTTTCTGTATTGTGTGCGCATTTCTTTCGTAGATCCTACTTTCAAGCGTTCCACAGAAAAAGATCACATGTTTTTAGATCCGGCGAACGCGGTGGCCATAAGTGATGTTCAGTCCCAATGGGGCACTGTTAAGTAGGGCGTTCCCCAAGGGTCGGTGCTGGGGCCACTGCTGTTTCTTATTTATATAAATGATAAGCCTTCTAATATTACAGGTGATTCAAAACTATTTCTGTTTGCTGATGACACCAGCTTGATAGTGAAGGATCTTGTGTGTAATATTGTAACAGTATCAAATAATGTCGTTCATGAAATAAGTTTGTGGCTTGTGAAAAATAATTTGATGCTAAATCACAGCATGATTCAGTTTTTACAGTTTCTAACTCACAATTCAACAAGAACCGATATTTTGATCACACAGAATGGGCATATTATTTGAGAGACGGAACAGTTCAAGTTTCTAGGCGTTCAGATAGATAGTAAGCTGTTGCGGAAAGCCCATGCTCAGGACTTTGTTCAGAAACTAAATGCTGCTTTATTTAGCGTTAGAGCGTTTAAAGTACTCAGTAGTAAAGCCGCTTTATAAAAAGGGAGAAAGGGATAATGTAGAAAATTTTAGACCTATTTCTACGCCATCAGTGTTTGCAAAAGTTATCGAAAAGGCTGTGTATGTAAGGTTAATTGATCATTCTATATCACACGATTTGCTATCAAATGTACAGTTCGGCTTTAGAAGTCATTTGACAACTGAAAATGCTGTATTCTCTTTTCACTGTGAGGTACTGGATGAGCTAAACAAAAAGTTTCGAACGCTTGGCGTATTTTTTGATTTAACAAAGGCATTTGACTGTGTTGATCACACAATATTGCTCCAGAAGTTGGACCATTACGGAATAAGGGGAGTAGCTCACAACTGGTTCACCTCTTACTTTAGCAACAGGCAGCAAAAGGTCGTTATTCAGAATGTTGATAACGGCTGTGATTTGTGATCTGAGTGGGGTACTGTCAATTGGGGGGGGGGGGGGGGTGCCCGAGGGATCAGTGTTGGGGCCACTCCTGTTCCTTATTTATTTAAATGATATGCCCTCTAGTATTATGGGTAACTCTAAAATATTTCTGTTTGCTGATGACGCTAGCTTGGTAATAAAGGATGTTGTGTCCAACATTGACTCGGTTTCAAGTAGAGCAGAACATGACCTTAGTTCATGGCTTTTAGAAAATAAACTAACAGTAAGACTCAGTTTTTACAGTTCCTAACACATAATTCAACCAAACCTGACGTTTTAATCTCACAGAACGGGCATATGATTAGTGAAACTGAACAGTTCAAATTCCTAGGTGTTCAGATAGATAGTAAGCTTCGTGGAAAGCCCACGTTCAGGATCTTGTTCAAAGACATAATACTGCCATTTTCACTATTCGAACGGTATCGAAAGTGAGTGATATTTTGACACGTAAATTAGTCTACTTTGCTTATTTTCATTCACTTATGTCGTATGGCATTATGTTTTGGGGTAACTCTTCCCATTCTAGAAGGATATTTTTGGCTCAGAAACGGGCGGTTCGGGCAATAAGTGGTGTGAGTTCACGAACCTCTTGTCGACCTCTTTTGACGAGTCTGGGTATTTTGACATTGGCCTCTCAATATGTATATTCTTTATTATCGTTTCTTGTTACCAATATTAGTTTATTTCCAAGAATATGCAGCTTTGACTCGGTTAATACTCGGCAGAAATCAAACCTCCATTTGGATTGGACTTTCTTAACTCTTGTGCAAAAAGGTGTGCAGTATACTGCTGCATCCATTTTCAATAAGCTGCCACTCGAATTCAAAAATCTAAGCAGTAATCCATGCGCTTTCAAATCGAAACTGAAGAGTTTCCTCATAGGTCACGCCTTCTATTCTGTCGAGGAGTTCCTTGAAAAATTAAGATGATTCTCATTGTATTGCTGATAGCGTTTGCTTAAACTTATGGACTGATTTTCTTTCAGGTTCATGACCATTTATTTTTATCTGTTATTACTTTTTATGTTGTAAGTTCATGTACTGATACGTTCCATGACCTTGGAGATTTGCTCCTCAATTTGGTCCTACGGAACGTGACATTTAAATAAACAAATAAATAAATAGAACAGCATCTGAAATAGGTGACAGTTCAACACGAAAAGAAGTCTACTTCGCATATTTTCATATGATTATGTCGTATGGTATTATTTCTTCTGATTCAAAAAGGGCTTTTTTGAATCAAAAACGGACTGTTCGAGCTGTATATGGTGTAAGTTCGAGAACCTCTTGTCGACCCCTACTCAATAGTCTGGGAATTTTGACATTGCCCTCACAGTATATATTTTCTTCAATGTCGTTTGTTGTTAGCAATATTAGCTTATTCCCAAGAGTTTTCAGTTTTCACTCAGTTAATACTAGGCAGAAATCAAATCTGCACGTGGAATGCACTTCCTTGACTCTTGTGCAGAAAGGAGTGCAGTATTCTGCTGCATCCATTTTCAATAAGCTACCACAAGAACTCAAAAATCTTGCTAGTGGCCCAAACACTTTTAAGTCTAAACTGAAGAGATTCCTCATGGCTCACTACTTCTATTCTATCGAGGAACTCCTGGAAGAACTGAAAAATTAAGCAAATTCCAGTGTTACATTGTTGATTTTCTTTATTTAAACTTACGACTTGTCGCCTGAATATGTTTCTTATATTTCATTTTATCTGTTTCTACTATCGTGTTATAATTTCATGTATTGGCTCGTTCCATGGTCCCACGGAACAAATACATAAATAAATAAATAAGCGTTTGCTAACAGTTCGTTCCTAAGTGAAGTCATACACCCGTTCCAGGGATATATCAGACGTGTGGCAAGTTGCTTCATCTTTTTGGAAGAAGCAATATTTTCATTCGTATTCAATGAGTTGAGCACAAATGTATCAAAAATTTACATATATCCAATCGTATTGAGGGAAGTCGTATTGAGGGAAGTGTCAAAAATTATCGGTCCATCGATGCTCGTTCCTGTAATACCGCATCAAACGCAGACTTTTTCATCATGGGACGGTTGCTGAAATATAATGTTAGGGTTCACCGTTGCCCAGTTCTTCGTGTTCTGTGAATTCACGTGACCGGAAATATGAAACCATGCGTCATCATTCAGGATGTAATGGAAAGGGCCTTAAAAACTATCTTTGAAGTTTTTCATAAGCCACGTGCAGTAATCTACGAGGGTTGGAACTTTAATAGTGCCAACTAGTTATTTACAGGTCGTACAAAATAGATACGTATTTCAAAGCTTTACTGATCTTCAAAGTAATCATCAGCATTGTGCATAACCAGTTGCAGCGAAGTGGATCTCGTAGGATACTCTTAGGAGTGCCAGTTGTGTTGACAGTTCCAGCGGCGGTGTCTATTGCAGACGAATTTTTATCAGTTCTGAAGCGAATGCCGCGAAGTGTTTCCTTCAGTTTAGCAATCGAGGGCTTAAGTCAGGTTAGTGGACTAGGTGGTGTAGCACTTAGCAGCCTCGTCAAACAAATCAGTAACAGCTTGCACTGTACGTGCTTGAGCATTTGTGCTGCAAAGTAATGGTCAGGTCCAGGAGAAAGAGTCATCACTTCTATCTCTAAGCTGGTCTTAGGTTGTGCACCAAAAATGAACAACATAGAGACAGAAGTAATGGCAGTGCTAAGAGTATCCTACGACTTCCACATCGCTGGCGACGGGTTATACACAATACTGGTGACCACTTTCAAGGTCAGAAAAACTTTAAAACGCGTATCTATTTTGTACGAGCTTTAAATAAATAGTTGCCACCATTAGAGTTCCAACCCTCGTACAAGCTTCTAACTGCCATCCTCCCGAAATTGCTGCACAACCATTACGCGTTATGTCTTCGCATTAAGACTTTTCAGTATTCATTGGCCACTCCTCCGACTTACATGCGCCTGTTGGGCCAGTTTATGTATAGATCTGCGGGTTTGGGCTCTGAATAATTCTTCGGCGAAAGTAGGCAACAGCCTCTGATGTGCGACCTGAAGGAATTCGTCGTCATTTGACACTTTGCACCGATCCGTAGGTGCGGCAGTTTTTGTACGTACTCTGTATTATGCTCTTTGCTGGTAATCCTCTACCTGGACATTGACCCCAAAAATATTGCGAGTTTTCTTATTCGAAACCGTTTTCACATATGATTCCACGGTTTCAATTCTTTCTTTTATCGAGAAAGTCATTCTGCATGTCGTAAAGAGAAACGTCTAGCTTCATTGATGAAATACAGTGAAATGCTGAAGGAAAAATGCTAACAATCGATTAATGTATAAAACTGTCCTTTGTTGTAGGTTTTCATTTCAGAAGTCGAAATATTGCATTCGCATTCAGAGGGGAGGCGGGCTACTTTCAACTGCGCCATCCTGTAAAGTTAGCCATAAACACAACTTTCCTGTTATCTTATAAAAAATATCTGCGAAAAGGAACAAAACACACACACATTTTCACAGCACAGCTTAGCATGTTCTTTCTCGCAGCTGCCGGCAGGGGTGGCCGAGTGGTTCTAGGCGCTACAGTCTGGAACCGCGCGACCGCTACGGTCGCAGGTTCAAATCCTGGCATGGATGTGTGTGATGTCCTTAGGTTAGTTAGGTTTAAGTATTAAGTAGTTCTAAGTTCTTGGGGATTGATGACCTCTGCAGTTAAGTCCCATAGCGCTCAGAGCCATTTTTTCTCGCAGCTGGTTTAAGAGAAAATGTTTATTGCTCACTTCTTATTCGATTTACCACCAAACGCTGTCCAGGTTAATCAGTCTCATTGACTCGACGGTCGTGTAGCTGGCTTGCGCTACGCGTCCGATATTTCTACGCCTCACTGGTAGCACTTTTTTCAAAAGGAATAACCACGATCTGAAGTCATCTGAATGTTCGCAACACACCAATTCCCACAAATTGGTATCAAATCAGTCTTTGCAACACACCAAAGATGAGCTCATCTCGACTTCAACAGTATTCCTTTCGGCAAAATATCAATATTCAACGCGAAATTTGTTGTTTTATGAGAACATGGTACACACAAACTGTCAAAGTGAGCGTCATACTTTTTTATGAAGATATGTGTCAGCAGAACTGTCAAATCGACCGTCACATTTCTTTCATTGCCATTTTCATACAACAATGCCATCCAAGTTTACGACTTTTCCGGTGGATTTTCCAGAAATTTTCTTTTATACAAACATTACGAACGCACACACACAAAGCCAAGTCGGTCGAGCCGTTCTAAGTGTTTATCTTTCAAACAGGCGGTAATAGATTTTTGTTAGTTTGCTTCAAAGTCAGAAGAATTCCTGAACTTTATTTACTTCTCTGCTACCAGTTTTGATGTTAAGTTTCTCAAAAAATGGCTCTGAGCACTATGGGACTCAACTGCTGTGGTCATCAGTCCCCTAGAACTTAGAAGTACTTAAACCTAGCTAACCTAAGGACATCACACACATCCATGCCCGAGGCAGGATTCGAACCTGCGACCGTAGCAGTCGCACGGTTCCGGACTGCGCGCCTAGAACCGCGAAACCATCGCGGCCGGCTTAAGTTTCTCAATATTCTGATTTCTGCTACAGCTTATTACTTTCGTCTTTCTTCGCTTTACTCAGCCCTGACTCGGTCAATATCTCTTAGGTCAGAAAACAATTCTCCACTGTTTCTATATTTGATTAAAAAACTGCAATGCTATGTGATCCTCACTGCCCTTTTCTTAACTAATTTGTGCCTAATTTTATTCTGAGATGCTCAGTAATGTATGTAAATAGGGTAAATGTAAATTTGATTCAAAAAGTACTTGAAGTGATGCGAAGCGCAGCTAGACAGCAAGAAACTCTGTAGCGCGTAGTTCCCGCAATGATAGTAGTTGTGACTCTTTGAGTATGGAGTCTAAAAAAAAAAGACAATTGATTTATTAAAAATAGAGGACTGTTAATCTGTATCTTGTGGAAAGACGGCGTGTTGCTAAGGCGTCGCTCAGAACGAATTGTTACATTTAATGAAAATTGATATTTTAGTGATAAAACCGAGTAAAGTACGTGTAAGACTTGCCAAACATTTACGTATACAAATTTTTTGGAAGTGAAGAATAGAAATATCTTGTTTTTGGAAAAGGAGGTGAACTTCATTGTCGTAGCCGTCTATCAATCGACAGAATTTTAAGTGTACAAAGTTCACTAAAATAGAGGAAAGGAAAAGCATTCTCTACAGTTTTCATTCAATACGTAACTACCTCTCATAATTTATTAATTACAGTAATTGGATTATGTTCATGTATAATAGTATGGTGCTGAACTTAACCGACCAATTTTGATGCAGCAGGACGTGTAGTTTGAAGGAAGTTTGTGTGCCAAGCAATCTCCTTTTCTCTCCTCTGTTTGCTCTTATTTACTTGCAACAGTGTTCCCTTAGGTATGAAAAGCTACCACAACCTGGGCTCAAATCTACCCGCAATACGGCCAAGTAACCAAGAGAGTCGTATTTTAAATCTTAAAGAGCAATAACCTCCTCCAAATTATAATACGTCACCAACTGGTGCAGAAGCTCATCATTTAAGGAGGCAGCAACCAAAATTCAGGTACCAGTTACGACTTAAAGTAAAAATCTCAATCAAAAACCAATCTCTATCTCTCTCCAAACACATATATAAATATTCATATTATTAACATAAAAGTCGTTTTATAAAATCTGGTGAATGGCTCAAAAATCAATAAATGAATGCATTACCATTATTCGCTACTCACTATCATTTCCCGAAGTGCATATTTTTTAAATTTGTGCAAAAGTTTCTGACTTAAGCAATCCAGTATTTGTTATTAATTTGGAGAGTAAAACCTCCTTGTTTCGAAAGCATAAATTTAAATGAACCCCTTGTCCGATATTCGGAACTGCACTTACTATCTAACAAATCTCTGTTTGCCAGACACGTAAAGCTTACTTTATTTGTCATCTAAAGTTAACAAGAATTCCAAAGAAGTTGGTGGATACGGAACAAAAAGAGAAACGGCGTATACGTCGGAACCTAAACGACGCCGGTAATCCGTCACGCAGTCTGTGGGAAAGTTCGGCGCGGCGAGAACTTTGCAGGCTGACGTTGTTGGGACTTTGTTTCTTCATCTCACTGAAGACTTTCCTTCTCCTCGTCTCCTTTTTCCTTATTTAGGGAGTTCACCTTACATTTCCTGGAAACAACGCAGACGACAGTAAACAACCAATTTTTTCACATCAGATGAATTCGCAATTGCGAATAATGACCACCATCAGCTGTAGAATGGAAAGACGACAACGGATATTTGTGCCGGACTGGGACTCGAACCCGGATTTCCCGCTTATCGCGAGCAGTCGCCTTACCATTTGGTAAGCCCCATGGTTGAAGACATATGGAAGGTGGAGTCTGGCAGTGAGTCTTGTACGAATAACCAACTGGCCACGAATTTTCATGGTCATCCTTCCATTCTACAGCTGATGGTGGTCATTATTCGCAATTGCGAATTCATCTGATGTGTTTCGTAATGGCTGTAATCGCCGCAGTTCATCATCAACAGAATAACATGTGCACTCCAATGTGTTGTTGTGGTCTTCAGTCCTGAGACTCGTTTGATGGAGCTCTCCATGCTACTCTATCCTGTGAAAGCTTGTTCATCTCCCTGTACGTAATGGAGCCTACACTTTCTAAATCTGCTAAGTGTATTCATCTCTTGGTCTCCCTCTACGATTTTTACCCTCCACGCTGCCCTCCAATAGTAAACATGGATCCCTTGATGCCTCAGGACATGTGCTACCAACCGATCCTTCTTCTAGTCCAGTCAAATTGGGCCAAATATTCCTCTTCTCCACAATTCTATTCAGTACCTCTTCATTAGTTACGTGATTTACCCATCTAATCTTCAGCATTATTCTGTAGAATCACATTTCCAAAGCCTCTAGCCTCTTCTTGTTTAAACTATTTATCGTCCACGTTTCACTTCCATGTTTGGCTACACTCCATACAAATACTTTCAGAAACAACTTTCTGACACTTAAATCTATACTCAATGTTAACAAATTTCTCTTCTTCAGAAACGCTTTCCTTGTCATTACCAATCTACATTTTACATCCTCTCTACTTCGACAATCATCAGTTATTTTGATCCCCAAATACTACTTTAGGTGTCTCACTTCCTAGTCTAATTCCCTCAGCATCACACGATTTAATTCGACTACATTCAATTATCATCGTTTAGATTTTGTTGTTGTTCATCTTATATCCTCCTTTCAAGACACTGTCTCCATTCCGTTCAACTGCTCTTACAGGTTCTTTACTGTCTCTAACTTAATTACAATGTCATCGGCGAACCTCAAACTTTTTATTTGTTCTCTATGGATTTTAATTCCTACTCCGAATTTTTCATTTGTTTCCTTTTCTGCTTGCTCAATACACAGATTGAATAACATTGGGGATAGGCTACAACCCTGTCTCACTCCCTTCGCAACCATTGCTTCCCTTTCATGCCCCTCGACTCTTAGAACTGCCATTGGCTTCTGTAGAAATTGTAAATAGCCTTTCGCTGCCTGTATTTTACCACTGCCACCTTCATTATTTGGAAGGGAGTATTCCAGTCAACATTGTCAAAAGCTTTCTCTAAGTCTACAAATGCTAGACACGTAGGTTTGCCTTTTCTTAATCTTTCTTCTAAGAAAAGTCGTAAGGTCAGTATTGCCTCACGTGTTCCAGTGTTTCTACGGAAACCAAACTGATCTTCCCCGAGGTCGGCTTCTACCAGCTGTTCCATTCATTTGTAAAGAATTCATGTTAGTATTTTGCAGCCGTGACTTATTAAAACGATAATTTTGTAATTTTTACACCTTTCAGCACTTCCTTTCTTTGGGTTTGGAATGATTATATTACTCTTGAAGTCCGAGGGTATTTCACCTGTATCATACATCTTGCCCACCAGATGGTTTTGTCAGGGCTGGTTCGCCCAAGGCTATCAGTAGTTCTAATGGAATGTTGTCTGCTGCCGGGGCCTTGTTTAGACTTAGGTCTTTCAGTGCTCTGTCAAACTCTTCACGCAGTATCATATCTCTCATTTCATCTTCATCTACATCATCTTCTGTTCCCATAATATTGTCCTCAAGTACATTGCCCCGGACCAATTTTGTAGTGCAGTTAGACTAATAATCAAACGGACGTACATGCATATTCGATTGACAATTCGATTTACGAGGATAGTGCTTGTAAATCTAGTAGCGTTCCTTTGGTGATTCAAGGGACAGGTACGCTTTTCAAAATAGGTTGTATAATTTTAGTATTGGTTGATGTTGCATTGTTACGTGGTGTTTTACTGGTCAGCGCATTTAACTGCATCCTGGACTGTTCAGAATCTAGCGCAACACAGGATAATTACGAGGGCTAGTCGTAAAGTTCCGTTAATTTATGAAAAAATAATTGTGGTATATAACTTAAACCTATAACTGTGAGCTATATTTTTACTCCTATGTTACTGCCTCTCAAATTAAGGCACTTGTCATATCCAGGAACGAGGTTTTCAATGTCCTCGTTGTAGAACTCTGACATCTGTGAGCTATGCTTTGACACTCTCCTATAATTCGTGGTCATCTTCATGTCGATGGGACCACAGCAATTTTATCGTCTTCGGAAACAGGTGAAAATATCTTGGTAACAAATCTCGGCTGTAAGGAGGATGATAAAACAACTCCCAAATGAAACTCTTAAGCAACTGTGATGTGTCTGCGTGAGTATGTGGCCTAGAGTTGTGCACAAAAGCTATGCCAGACCACAATCTGTCATGCTTTCTGTTCTGGGTGGATCTTACGATCTTTTATTTGGTCTGTGCGGATTCACAAACACTGCCCGAACTCTTACGGAAATCGGCAAAAAGCCGCGAGCAATAAGTATAATAGGCAGGGGGCACAATGAATATAGTGCGGGACAGTAAGTTGGGAATGTGGGTCTCACCAGAGGCGTGCCAGAGATAAGTCCCTACAGTTTTCACTATCCTATATGTCATCAGTGGCTCAGATGGACGCCGGCACAGTAGCTCAGCGTCTTCGGTCAGAGAGCTGACTGGCCTCTGCAATAAAAGAAATGAGTGAAAAGATCAACAACGAACTTCAACGGGTGTCATGTGACGTAGGTTACTACGAAATACAGCGAACCATAACGAACAAAAAAAAAAGGTGCACAGAGCATCTGCCATGTAAGCAGGAAATCCCGGGTTCGAGTTCCGGTGCGGGCACACATTTTCACCCATCCACGTTGACTTACACTCCTGGAAATGGAAAAAAGAACACATTGACACCGGTTTGTCAGACCCACCATACTTGCTCCGGACACTGCGAGAGGGCTGTACAAGCAATGATCACACGCACGGCACAGCGGACACACCAGGAACCGCGGTGTTGGCCGTCGAATGGCGCTAGCTGCGCAGCATTTGTGCACCGCCGCCGTCAGTGTCAGCCAGTTTGCCGTGGCATACGGAGCTCCATCGCAGTCTTTACCACTGGTAGCATGCCGCGACAGCGTGGACGTGAACCGTATGTGCAGTTGACGGACTTTGAGCGAGGGCGTATAGTGGGCATGCGGGAGGCCGGGTGGACGTACCGCCGAACTGCTCAACACGTGGGGCGTGAGGTCTCCACAGTACATCGATGTTGTCGCCAGTGGTCGGCGGAAGGTGCACGTGCCCGTCGACCTGGGACCGGACCGCAGCTACGCACGGATGCACGCCAAGACCGTAGGATCCTACGCAGTGCCGTAGGGGACCGCACCGCCACTTCCCAGCAAATTAGGGACACTGTTGCTCCTGGGGTATCGGCGAGGACCATTCGCAACCGTCTCCATGAAGCTGGGCTACGGTCCCGCACACTGTTAGGCCGTCTTCCGCTCACGCCCCAACACTGTGCAGCCCGCCTCCAGTGGTGTCGCGACAGGCGGGAATGGAGGGACGAATGGAGACGTGTCGTCTTCAGCGATGAGAGTCGCTTCTGCCTTGGTGCCAATGATGGTCGTATGCGTGTTTGGCGCCGTGCAGGTGAGCGCCACAATCAGGACTGCATACGACCGAGGCACACAGGGCCAACACCCGGCATCATGGTGTGGGGAGCGATCTCCTACACTGGCCGTACACCTCTAGTGATCGTCGAGGGGACACTGAATAGTGCACGGTACATCCAAACCGTCATCGAACGCATCGTTCTACCATTCCTAGACCGGCAAGGTAACTTGCTGTTCCAACAGGACAAAGCATGTCCGCATGTATCCCGTGCCACCCAACGTGCTCTAGAAGGTGTAAGTCAACTACCCTGGCCAGCAAGATCTCCGGATCTGTCCCCCATTGAGCATATTTGGGACTGGATGAAGCGTCGTCTCACGCGGTCTGCACGTCCAGCACGAACGCTGGTCCAACTGAGGCGCCAGGTGGAAATGGCATGGCAAGCCGTTCCACAGGACTACATCCAGCATCTTTACGATCGTCTCCATGGAAGAATAGCAGCCTACATTGCTGCGAAAGGTGGATATACACTGTACTAGTGCCGACATTGTGCATACTCTGTTGCCTGTGTCTATGTGCCTGTGGTTCTGTCAGTGTGATCATGTGATGTATCTGACCCCAGGAATGTGTCAATAAAGTTTCCCCTTCCTGGGACAATGAATTCACGGTGTTCTTATTTCAATTTCCAGGAATGTATATCAACTCCTGTATGCAGCTAGGGGTATTCATTTCATTGTAATAAAAGGTATTTCATTTCCTTTGCCTGTTTCAGGCACCTAGTACTCTTCTTCAGATGATTATAATGATCGTATTATTTGCAAGTGTAAAAAATAAAGAAAATAAAGAAAGATGCTGCACGCAACATATTATTGTGGTCATGAAGTTCAAAGTACATGTGCTTGTTTATAGTTTCACAGCAAATTTCTTAGTTTATTGTAGTGCCTCTTCCTATAAAATCAACGAGTACTACCTCTCTGAAGCGAGAAACAATTATTAAGAGTTTTCGTGCAGAAACTTCAATCAAATACTACTTGGCGAGCTAGCGTGGTCCCACCCCATTGATATTTTTTTCACGTTGACCTGTTATGTAAGCCATGTTTCATACCCTATCACACTCTGATTAAGTAATCCGTCCTGTTCTACATTGTACGCACCGGAAACTTTAATGTGGCGCCCAATCAGTTGGTTTTGCGGACATCAGTGAGAAGCTTCGGGGGATATTTGATTACAAAGCTTATTAGTCACAAGTTCATGCAATACCGTCCATGGTACCTGTAGGAAACTTACTGATGATTCTGTAAACGTGAACTAGCAATTTCCTCTGATTCTGTCAAAGCATTCCAACACGTTCTATTGTCACGACAGACCATCATCCAGTTCTTCTCCATCGTGGACGCACAAACAGCACAGCTTTCGTATAGCACTAACACTCATAATGTTCTCGCCATGCAGTGCATAACGCTCACAATGAGTGCCTACACTTCTCATGTTTCTCGCACGCAGAAAACAGAGTAAGCACGTAATCCACAGGCGGCGGGAGTTTCGATGATAGCGATAATTTTTATTTAGAATAACAGCCCAAACATTCTTTCGCTAACCTTTCCGTGGGATAGCCAGCGTCGTGCTGAGTCGGATGGTATAGCTTTGCTGAAATCGTTACGATAACCTCACTCCTCTGCACGCGAGATAGCATCGGAACTTACTTTCCGGAAATTCCTTGTAATTGTACTTAATTTTAGAATTATTTGAAGCCTCGAGCTTCTCTCATCTTAACTTTCGTACACTGTATTTGCCATTGAAGTGAACGTTTTATAGAATTATGCAACATATACCGTGTTAACATATGAGGATTTTTATGGAGTCAGAAGTACTCTAGTGTTGAAAACAATATGGTTTCAGCACGAAATGGCGGTCTAAAGCTCTGTTGGCTTTAAATTCCAGTTTTGAGAAGGCTGAAGGTAGTTGAGATCAGTTCGCTGCCATCTTTCTTGACTTCCAGAAAGCATTTCACACTGTCACCGAGTTAACGAACAAGGTAGATACGGAATATTCGACAATATAAAGTCCTGGTTTGAATACTGTCTAGCTAACGGATTCATTGCGCCGTTCTCATCAAAAGACAGTACCAGAAATAAAATTAATATTCTGAATCATCGACCTAATTTCACCGTGTCTCAAAATACACAAGTTTCAAAGTGTCTTGGGGAAAACAGCTAAAGATTCTTTTGGTTCTAGTAATACCAAGAAAGATCAAAAGTGACAACGCAGACGGGAATACATAAAAGAGAAAGAAATATTTCAATCGGATGGGAAAGGGGTGGCACGCATGTACAATGAAGATGTTTCTCCGCCTCTATAATGAAAGGCACATGGCAGCAAAAACAGCTTGTTAGTAGTTCCTCAAACGAAACTTGATAGATACCAAATGCTGTGAATGGAAGACCGCGTTAATGAACTGCTTCAGGTTATAAACGAATAATAAACATGATGGATGTTTTACACTAGTTTTATTTACCTATTCGGTTTTCACCTTATAAGGCACTCGTCAGGCTGTAACTGCTGAGAGCCTTGTAAGTAAAAAATTGAGTAACTAAATAAACTGATACAAAATTCATAATACGTAGTGTTTTTCTTCCGTTTATAATCACGAAATTCTACCAAGCACCGACAGAAGAATCTAATAACTCTTTCAACGTTTCCCAGCTCAGAATGATAACTGAACACCAGTTACGTTTTTATTTACTGTAACGTTTACACATGTACGAAGGTTACGAGGAATATACATTAATATACATACGAAGGGGTTTACCGATTCAGCATTGATTACTTTTGGCGCACGTTTCATGTTTACATGGTATGTCATGTTCCCAGAACACACAACACTTACAAGAAAACAGCTCTATAGTGCTAAGACTAGTAGGCTACTCTTGATATACATATCTCTGGAGCTAAGCACAGCACAAAATACTAGTACACCGTTACCTTTAACTACTGAATGATTTAGTGTCAGTTGCAATGAGGTCTCAAACATAACTACATGGTATGAAGTTTGCATAGGTGTATGAAGTGGAAGGATTCGTAAATTAAGTGATAGGATTCGAAAACTACTTGGAAAATCTAAACGTCTACATAGAATCCAGGAGGAATTGCCAGCCATTATGAATAAAATTACGTAAGGTTATCCAAGGACTAAGACGAAATATCACCTTAACGCATATACAGAAAGTTCCTTTCATCAAAAGCTGTCTGTTGGTATCATAATTGTACAGTTAGGTGTACACATACTGTTAATTCAAGAGTTTAATTGCTACGACACATTTTATTATATGAAAATGGTTAATGCAAATCTGTAAATCTTCTGAAGTTTTAATTCCCAGATATAGTAGATACACTGAGAGCAATCTTACTAATCTTAAATATGTAATACAATCAATAAATCAAAACACACACACGCGAGAGAGAGAGAGAGAGAGAGAGAGAGAGAGAGAGAGAGAGAAAGAGAGAAATAGAAAGAGAAAGAAAGAGATCACTGATATCACAAACTCGCATTCAACAGCTGGTAATAACATCGAACAGCTGGCAACACATCCATAACATAACATCAAGTAAACAAAGGTTCATTACCTAGTACTGTGAGAAGGAAAAATCGTATGGCAAAAAGCAGAACAACAACATTAGAAGAGGAAAAAGCACACATGTAGACAGCACCTCCGGAATTTGTGAGTAGAAATTCATACTATCGCTAGAGCATACATAAGCAGAAAGTCACAGAATTGTTTAAAACATCAACATATTACGTCCAAAAGGCAGAGTAAAGTAGTTTAAATATAAATACGTATATATTCCAGGCCACTCAAGATGTCTTGCAAATAATAAAGTCGAAACTCGTACAGAAATAATTTTTGTTGTTGTTGTTGTGATAGACGGATCTAAGGTAACAATTATCAAAATAATATTATACACGACTGAGGATGACAGGACAACAAATAGTTATAATGTTGAATCAGCATAAGTTCATTTCTAATTCAGTTGTCAGTATGTACATTCAGAACAATTTAACCTTCTGTTTTACAAATTACTTTGCCCTGTTTTATATTGCTGGTAACCAAATTACATTATACTTATACGAAATTGTACCTAATGTATTTTATTCAAATTTTTTGACATATCATTCACAAATAAAATTAATAAACAATTTTGTCTAAAATTTCCTTTATTTTTCTTCTGTTCATGCATCCCTCAAACAACTGACAGTAATAACGGGAAATAAATGAGTCCATAAGTTTTTAAATATATTGCCATATCATGTTTAGCTTTGTGCAAAATAAAGATAGTAAGAATGAAAGGATAGAGACATCTGCAGTATGGATACAAAGGAAATTACAAGATCATGACTTTTGCACTAAGACATTTAGAACGAATTGTTTGAGCAACGGAAGAACAGGTGACGCAATTTTCTGAATTTGCGGAATAAATTATACAAGAGCTACTGGTTTCAAATGATTGATTTCTTGACAAGTCTGCATAATTACATTGAAATTGGATGTATATGTATGAACTAAAATTCATTACACGTTTATTTGAATTTTAAATTATGGATTAAGTTAACATAAAATTTATACACTGATCTAAAAATGTACATAGAATGCAGATTGTTTAATTGACATTGTGTAAGATCTCACTATCACCTTGGAAGATTTTTCCAGTGTATGATTCTTTGTAAATTCTGTATTACTTTTCAGGTAGTGTTTTCAGTTTCGCATCTGACCTTATATTGTGGCATCTGTTACCTGAAGTTTATGTATTTTTATTTCCAGTCCGAAATTTGTCAACAAGTTTTAATTCTCCCTTGATAAAATAAGTGTAAACAATGAGTTTTTTATTTGTTTGCAGGCACTGATATCGTCGCGCCACAGCACCGCAACGCGCCGCTAGAGGCGCCACAATAAAATGGCGCAGCCCACTGCGGATGAGTTACGCCATGTTGTTTGGTGCCTCTAGCGGCGTGATGCGGTACTGTGGCGTGGCGATTTTAGTGACTGCAAACAAACAAAAAATTGATTACCTAACTTCATTTTTTCAGAGTAATAATTTAAACTGAATAGCTACCGGTAGAATACTCAAATTATTTTTTAGGTCTGAGTAATTATGTTTTGTTTCACAGTTCGTATACAGTGTTTTACGGCTCTCGCTTGTTACTGTTTTCTCATTAACTCACTTTAAGATTGCTAGCTGTTGCTACACAAATATTGGTTGACATTGGTGATATTGCGAGCCACTGATTGATGGCTGCCCAGGGGGATGCGACAGGAGAGAATACGATGAGCCGTCAGATGCCGCGATGGCAAAGCGACACACAACGAGGCCGGCGTCGACGGCCTAATGGCTGCAGCGCCGATCCCTGTCACAGGGAACGCTGATGCTGGTGGCGGCCGCAATATTAGGGGATCTCCGATAGCCCAACAGCTGCCGTCATCCCACCACACACCGAGCCAGCGTCAGCGTCCCGTCACGCCACGTAAGCAGCCGGATCCAGCCTAACACAATGATTACTGCCCCGCGAGCCGGGCCGCCGTTGGACGGCACCGAAACAGGTTAATGACCGGAGGGTAACGCGCGGCTGGCCAGCGCTTAACTACTGGTGGCCCGTGTGCTGTTTACTCGTCATAATGCACGCTGATGAACAGAAGCCGTCGATGACTATAAGTGTTACGCGAATACATAAAGGATTCAACAACTGAAATCGAGTAATGAAAAAACACTGTTAATGGTCTCAGTAGGTCATCTCTCATGTTTGCAGTTCGATCCTCTCCTGTGTTAGCACCCCCCCCCCCCCCCCCCCCCTGCTTGGTTGTCTTGCACGCAAAAATTATGTGTGTGCAATTTGTGCTCAATAGATAAAAAAATATACAAGAAAAACTATAACTAATTTTAGTATTCGTACTACGGTGTTAACCTTAACTGTATAGTCTACGCCGGCCGCGGTGGTCTAGCGGTTCTATGCGCGCAGTCCGGAACCGCGCGAGTGCTACGGTCGCAGGTTCGAATCCTGCCTCGGGCATGGATGTGTGTGATGTCCTTAGGTTAGTTAGGTTTAAGTAGTTCTAAGTTCTAGGGGACTGATGACCAGAGTAGTTAAGTCCCATAGTGCTCAGAGCAATTTGAACCATTGTTTTTGTATAGTCTACAACAATAGCATGCATAACGCTCAAGAGTCAATAATGATGAGAAAATTTTTTTACGTCCCACAAAGCTACAGCTATAATCAGGTAAGACCGACGTGCAAACTGTTCGTCTTTGTCATTTTTTGATATGACATATTGGATGAATTTACTGCCTCTCCTAGCCCGATCTTTCAATATACTAACTAGTGCTGGAACACTGAAAAAAACTTTATTTTTTATTTTTATTTTTTGTTTATTTATTTATTTATTTTGCCACTGTGAAGAAAGTGTCAAAACGAATTCGTCATTAAAACAACAACTGATAAAAATTATTTGTATTGATTAGAAGCAAACTATTGAATGCCCTTATTGATAATTTCTGCGATTTGATCGATTCTTGGTTGAATGTTCAAAAATGTTCATATGTGTGTGAAATCTTATGGGACTTAACTACTAAGGTCATCAGGCCATAAGCTTACATACTACTTAACCTAAATCATCCAAAGGACGAACACACACACCCGTGCTTGAGGGAGAACTCGAACCTCCGCCGGGACCAGCCGCACAGTCCCTGACTGCAGCGCCTAAGACCGCTCGGCTAGTCCTGCACGGCCTTGCTTGAATCCTTAATATATCTGTCTCGAGGCAACACTGCACGTTTGAGAAGTTGACGATTTTCATTTTTAACTTACGAGTCCTCATTTCTTATTTTATCACTCCACTTTGTTTCAGCATCGTTTTGTAACGCTACATCTCCAACGCTTCACGCGATAACAGCCTGCAGTTTCTTAGATTTAAATTGTTTCGTGGGATTTCGGTGGAATGGATTTAGGCCTGGGGTTTGTACAGACTTGCTGCCCAATTTAACAATTATTTTATTGAGTTTCCAAAATTCGAACAAGAGAACAGAAAACAACTCACAATGGAATAATAGATATACATCCGTGGCCGAAAGAAGCTTACCTATGGTCAGATTAACCAACAGCACAATAATCCTTATAACAATAATTAAACAAATTCAGATGCAGAGCAAATTCTGTCAGGCTCTACAATGGGCAACCGGGGAGCAACATAACCTCTAACTACACCTTGGTCTACTAATCTATTAATACTACGATCACCAGCTACCCTCAACACCGCCGGACTAGCTACTTTTAGGTCTGAATAAGTTATTACACAATAACATAGTAACAGCTCGTTCATGTAAAAGCAATAACAAAATTTAGCCAGAGTGACACACAGGCTCAGTCTCATACAATCACTAAAAAAAAAACCTCTTAAAATGACTGGAGTAACCAACTGGTTTATGCCCATAGCGGTAAAGAATCAATTTCTGCTTAATACAATTAATCATTCGCACAGTGTGTAATAACTCAATTGTGCATGTACGCCTCACAGCAGACACAGTCGCACACCCCGTGCGCCGTAAATAACAAACAACTATTTACTCGTCACCCACAGAATGCCTTGCAGGAAATTATTTGGCTGTGTCTATACTCGATGCATAGTTCAAGGTGCACCGCCTTGATTATAATGCCACCATGACAAAGTCATTAGATGCAAAAGCACTTAGGTAGTGCTGTAGTGCCGCATACGACACGCGCAAGCTGTTCCCTCCACTCCACTGTGCGTCTAGCCGGTGAAGACATCAACCACTCCATCAGGTTGTTGGTCACATGCCATCCCTTCCAGTGCTGACGGCTGCCTCATCCAGTCAGCATGGCGCACACCAGCTTCTTGAGGTGCTTGGACTTGGCTCCACCAAAAGCTCTCTCCTTCGTGTTACTCCAGCAACTGGCCATGTCCAATAACTTGAGACCCAGTCCGCCATTACAGACATCCTGGCCGCAGTCTTGCCCGCAGCTACCAACGCGGCGACGTCGACGGCCTCAGGAGATGCTGCTGGTTTCAGTTGCTCCAGCTCACTGAGCACCGCGTCTGTCCCCACCTCGGCCACAGAAGGCTCGCGTCCACCACGTGTTCGCGCCGTTCACCCTCCCGTGGCTGCAGCAAGCTTAGGAGTCATTAACGCTTAATGTTACTATTTGTGGTTCAAATGGTTCAAATGGCTCTGAGCACTACGGTACTTAACATCTGTGGTCATCAGTCCCCTAGAACTTAGAACTACTTGAACCTAACTAACCTAAGGACATCACACAACTCCCAGCCATCACGAGGCAGAGAAAATCCCTGACCCCGCCGGGAATCGAACCCGGGAACTCGGTCGTGGGAAGCGAGAACGCAACCGCACGACCACGAGATGCGGGCTACTATTTGTGGAAATTAAACTTGTGAGACAGTGTTAAGGGTCGAAATCGAATAAGTCTCAGTCCCAGTACTGGAATTTGGCTATACGCAGATTGCTATGAGAAGAAAAATAAAATCAGAAACTGCTTATCGTTTTCAACACTTAACGACATACAAAGCACTGGCTACCACTACGACATACATTTCATCCAGTGCCTCTTTACATTCATTTACAAACCTCTGATGATGTTCCACCAAATTCCTCAGCCGCCTCGATTACTGAGTCCGCAGCTCGTGGTCAAGGGGCTAGAGTTGCCGCCTCTGGATCACGGGATCTCGCGTTCGATTCCCGGCAGGGTTGGGGAATTTCTCAGCCCGGGGACAGGGTTTTGTGTTGTCCACATCATTCCATAATCCTCGTCATCATCATTTGTGACAGTAGCTAGATTGTATTGTGCAAAAATTTAACTGTGTAAAAATTTGGACTTTGTCCAGGCTCTGATGACCACGCAGTTGAGCGCCCCACAAAACAAACATCATCATCGATCGTTGAACGTTATTTACGTATTATTGATCGTATTATTTTGTTAATTATTACTACTATTAGTTTTATTATAATACTTATTATTATTATTTCCGCCCGTGTGATGCAATTGTTTCTTTGTCTTTTTGTTCTGCTTGTGTATTCTGTGAAAATACAAATGTGCTCTACAGGTTTACTACTTTCAAAGAAAAGAAGCGAAAGCAGACTTCCCAGAAAACAGTGCTGTAAACTAGAAACAACTCTTTTACATGTCATAAACTCGTTGTCCCACACACCACCTCCACGCATAATGCAGTAAGAAATTGTTGTCATTGGGGTTCGAACTCAGGACACTTAGTATAAGCATCGAATGCTCTAACAACTTCCTCACGGAAGCTAGACGTACTAACTTCTCCAATTTATATTTTTCCTGCGCTCTGTAGTTCTGCTGCTACTTTCAACTCACGTTTACGCCCGTTCTGTTGGACGACAGCACACAGCACGAACCAGACCGGTGTTTTCATTGATACTCTGTCGACGTACAACGTTTGGTACCGACCTGAATGTCTTGACATCTGGAGGTTTGGGTATCAGAGCACGTTCGGCGACATCGACTCTGGCGGGCCGTTTGAATATGCGCGCGCAACGGCTTGGTAGACTAACTTAATGGGAAACGGCGCAACGTATCTAATTTTTTTTCTCAACAATCATTTCTCAGCACAACCCAACCTGCAACACTCTTATAAGTTCTTCAGACTATTTCTGACTGCCCTGTCTAGGTGTCGGCTACGGGAATTTAAACCTCACAACGACCGCTGTTAAACTGTTTTGGAGGAGCCATTGCGAGATTTCAGTGCTCGCAGTCGATACTGCGTGATGAGGTCAAAAACTTTCGGATTAACGGAGAAGGGTAACTGTATTAAATCTGATGTTGGGGACCTTGGCCTGGAGAAGATAGAATCGAGAAAGTTATAAGTGAAAATCGTTCTGATACCTTCTTTCACTAGAATACATTTAACGGTATTGTTGTTGCTAAGATGATAGCGTAGGCAATTCTGACAAGCAGTTTGGTGTAGATTTTGAGATAATAACTGAACTATTCCAGTGCAGATGGTTTACTGCACACTGAAGGGAGCATTCCTGGTGTACAACATGTGTACTCTAGTAGACTGCAGTCTGTGCTTTAAGTTGAAGTATTATCGGCTATCAGCCATAACCAAAGGGCTCTGTGCCCGATGACGGAACTTGCGGGCATGAGTTTCATCTATGAGCTAGCAAATGGTAGCTGCAGAGAAGCGTTAAGTTTGTACAGAGCTGAATACATGTGTAGAAGACGTCCGGCTTACACCATGTTTCCAAGTCTGCTCCAACCATTAAGTACAAAAACGGAGGAGGACGAAGACGAACTCCACGGACTTCCGAGGTAGAAGATGTAGTGAGTGCTCGAGTATATCAGGCGCCAGCAATAATCACGTGATTACTTCCGCCTGAAATGAATATTTTGTAGGGTACTGCGTGGTGAGTGTTACGGAAAATGCGGCTATGTCAGTAGTATCAACAGCAAGTGCACACTTTGATTTATGTTGACTTCGAACCTCGTGTCATTGTCAGCCAATCAAGCCTCGCTTTCTTGCGTATTTACTTTCCAGGGAACAAGTTTGTTTCACCAGAGAGGGAACGCTAAAAATGTCCCATCAGTAATGTTTAGGTCGTTACAGTTGAGAAGAGCGTCAACGCATCGATGATTACGTACTAGGTCCAATTATCTCACAATAATGCACTAACGTACAAAGTGTTTATCAGAGATATACTTCACAGGTTGCTGGAACGTATCTCACTTGATATTCGTCAGTGGATGTGGTTCCAGCATGACGGAGCCCACCTCACTTTGGACTGTGGGTTCCTGGACACCTGGATCAGACATTCCTTCAAAAGTGAATAGTCAAAGGAGGACGTTTTCGTAAGGCAGCACGTTCACCTCATATCACCCCAGATGATTTCATCTTGTAGGAGCATGTGAAGTCTTGCCCACGAAACGCTTGTAGAGACTGAAGTGGATGTCTTGGATTGAATTTCCCTCGCCTGCAACTCTGATCAGACGACGTCGGAGATATCAGACCGGGCACGGCAGAATGCGTGAACAGATTTTACAGGAAAAAAATAGTTCAAATTTTTGGCCACCAGGTGCAAATCTGGCGCTGTACAGAATCTCGTCGATGACTCCAGTTCTCATACTGAACAAACTGGGTACACCAAGTTTTGATATCAAACGATAATTGCAGCCCACACTGGACCTCTGTGAGTGCTGAACTTAAATTAGAGCCGCCCGGTATCTTTCGAATCTGTCGTTTCCAGGTCTAGGTTCCCTTACCTCAAATTCTTACATTTTTCCACCTCCACCAACACTGCAAGTGTGTAACACCATCAAGGAATAATCCTGTGTAACGAGACGGACTGTGGCGCCTGGGGCTTAAAACCTCAAATGGTTCAAATGGCTCTGAGCACTATGGGACTTAACATCTGAGGTCATCAGTCCCCTAGAACGTAGAACTACTTAAACCTAACTAACCTAAGGACATCACACACTTCCATGTGCCAGGAAGGATTCGAACCTGCGACCGTAGCGGTCACGCGGTTCCAGACTGAAGCGCCTAGAACCGCACGGCCACACCGGCCGGCACTTAAAACCTCTATAAAAGATATAAAATCTTTGGCTGAAGAGAACTTTCATCCGTTGCCAGTATGTACCTTTATGGGGAAATGAACCAACAATAAAAAAGTAAAGCTACGCCGACACTTCGGCATTAGGTGGAAAGAGAGAATAAGCTCCCCGAAACGTATTGCTCACATCGCGATCTTACGCTGCAAAAAATACGTGAAGGTTTTATTTTATCGTCTCTACAAATTAGCAATGAAAATGGTCTCATTTGGTCGGTACCGGTCACAACAACAAAAATGTGCTTCATTTATAACACTAGAATTGTTTCTGTGTATCCGTTAATAAACCTTTTTGTTATTAAGCAAAAGTAACCGCTACTTTTTCCCATCATGCCGATATGTTCTCTAGACTTCATAGGAAGTAGAACTCAATTCTTACTTTTTAATGGGCCGAAATATATGTAAAAATAACTTCGGGTGTACCGCAAGGGATTATTCTACAGTCGTTACTGTTTATAATGTGGATTAAAGGAGACAGTGGGAAGCACAGTGGGACTATACGCGGACGAGGCTACTGTGTTATAGCAAGATTACAACGCTAGACCACTGTACTGGGATAGGGGAAAACGTGCCGAGGATCCACGAATGACGCAGTGTCTGGCTGTTGACATCAGACGAAAACAAATGTAACATATCATGCATTAATAGGCGATGAGTTCCAGTACTCTTCTTGTACACTACTGGCAATTAAATACAGACAACAGTTACAATTTTAAAATCCGGAGCGATCTTAAGTGTAATTATGACATAAAAGTAGTGGCAGGAATATCAGATGCGCTATTCATTTCAAAATTTTCATCCACATAAAATTACTGTCAGGAATACTTCATGCCAGGCTGCTATTCATTGCAGCATCTTCATCCACTGAGTAGATGGCTTATTAAACTTTTCTTCGGTTGTTTCTTGTGCATCGCTCGTTAGTCTAGGATCCTTATGAGATTCGTCAGAGGTTCGCTTAAGAGCGTTAAGTGATGGTCAATGAAGCCTTCCGTTCAACGCTGGAAGGGAGGCATGCCATATCATGGAGAGTTTGACTGTTGAAATTCTTAGGGCTTACGTTTCGAAAAGATATTTTAAAAAATAGATAGCACTGTGCTGCCAACGGCCTTGCCGCAGTGGTAACACAGGTTCGCGTCACATCACCGAAGTTAAGCGTTGTCAGGCTGGACTAGCACTTGGATGGGTGACCATCCGGTCTACAGGGCGCTTTTCGCAAGCGGAGTGCACTCAACCCTTGTGAGGCAAACTGAGGACCTACTTGACTGAGAAGTAGCGCCTCCGGTCACTGAAAATGACATACGTGAGAGCGGTGTGCTGATCACATGCCCCTCCATATCCGCATCCCGTGACGCTTATGGTCTAAGGATGACACGGTGACCGCTCGGTACCGTTGGGCCTTCATGGCCTTTTCGGGAGAAGTTTAGTTTTTATAACGCTGTGCTGTCTATAATGCTGTTATTCTTTTTATTTCTTATTTTGTTACCGGTTTTTGTTCTGAATTGTTCAACGAGAGCAAAATTGATGATGGTTCAGAACCGAAACCAGTAGCAAAATAAAAAATACCATTATTACAGATTGCGCAGTGTTACGCATTTTTTAAAATTTGTACCATTGCCTAAGTGAGATGCTCAGTTCCGAGAAGAGTTGAGCAGTACATTACTTACGTCTCGCGAAATGGCCGAGATTAATAATTCAAGGAATTAGAACTCATATGGAGGTTTCTGGCCAGTCGTCCTTCTGATGCCTCATCTGCGAAAGGGTAGCGATAGTTGTGACAATAATGCCGTCCGCCACACAGCATAATGTGGCTCGTGGAGTATAGGTGTAGATGTACACTATGCGATTAAAAGTATCCGGACACCCCAAAAACATAGTTTTTCATATTAGGTACATTTTGCTGCCGCCTACTGCCAGCTAGACAATATCAGCGACCCCAGTAGTCATTATACATCGCGAGAGAGCAGAATGTGGCCCTCCGCGGGACTCAAGTACTTCGAATGTGTTTGGTGATTGGGTGTCACTTCAGTCATACATCTGTACGCGGGATTTCCGCTCTCCTAAACATCCCTAGGTCCAAAGCTTCCGTTGTAACAGTGAAGTGGAAACGTGAAGGGACACGTGCAGCACAATATCGTACAGGCCGAACTCCTCTGTTAACTGACGGAGACCGCCGACAGTCGAAGAGAGTCGTAATGTGTAATAGGCAGACATCTATTCTGACCGTCACACATGAATTCTAAACTGCATCAGGGTCCACAGTTAGGTGGGATGTGAGAAAACTTGGATTTCATGGACGAGCGGCTGCTCATAAGCCACACATCACGCCGGAAAATGCCAAACGACGCCTAGCTTGGTGTATGGAGCGTAAGCACTGGACGATTGAACTGGAGAAATACGTTACGTGGGGTGACGAATGACGGTACAGAATCTGGCGATCCGATGGCAGGGTGTGGGTATGGCGAATGCCCGATGAACGTCATCTGCCAGTGTGTGTAGTGCCAACAGTAAAATTCGGAGGCGGTGGTGTCGCACTGTGGTCGTGTTTTTCATGGAGGAGCCTTGCACTCATTGTTGTTTTGTGTAGTACTATCACAACACGGATCTATATTTATGTTTTAAGCACTTTCTTACTTCCCACTGTTGAAGAGCAATTCGGGGACGGCGATTGCATCTTTCAACACGATCGAGCACCTTTACATAATTCACTACCTGTGGCGGAGTCGTTACACGACAATAACACCCCTACAATGGACTGGCCTGTACAGAGTCTTCACGTAGATCCTATAGAACACCTTCGGGATATTTTGGAACACCGACTTCGTGCCAGGCCTCACCGACCGACATTGATACCTCCCCTCAGTGCAGCACTCCGTGAAGAATGGGCTGTCATTCCCCAAGAAGCGTTCCAGCACCTGACTGAGCGTCTGCCTGCGAGAGTGGCAGCTGTGGTCAAGGCTAACGGTGGGCCAACTCCATACTGAATTGCAGCATTAGTGATGGAGCCAGTTTCAGCTAGGTGTCCGCTTACTTTTGATCACATAGTGTAAATTTATATGTTTATAGTGTTTCCGACCTCCCCCCATGAACCATGGACCTTGCCGTTGGTGGGGAGGCTTGCGTGCCTCAGCGATACAGATGGCCGTACCGTAGGTACAACCACAACGGAGGGGTATCTGTTGAGAGGCCAGACAAACTTGTGGTTCCTGAACAGGGGCAGCAGCCTTTTCAGTAGTTGCAGGGGCAACAGTCTGGATGATTGACCGATCTGGCCTTGCAACATTAACCAAAACGGCCTTGCTGTGCTGGTACTGCGAACGGCTGAAAGCAAGGGGAAACTACAGCTATAATTTTTCCCGAGGACATGCAGCTTTTACTGTATGATTAAATGATGATGGCATCCTCTTGGGTAAAATATTCCGGAGGTAAAATAGTCCCCCATTCGGATCTCCGGGCGGGGACTACTCAGGAGGATGTCGTTATCAGGAGAAAGAAAACGCGTTCTACGGATCGGAGCATGGAATGTCAGATCCCTTAATCGGGCAGGTAGGTTAGAAAATTTAAAAAGGGAAATGGATAGGTTAAAGTTAGATATAGTGGGAATTAGTGAAGTTCGGTGGCAGGAGGAACAAGACTTCTGGTCAGGTGACTACAGGGTTATAAACACAAAATCAAATAGGGGTAATGCAGGAGTAGGTTTAATAATGAATAGGAAAATAGGAGTGCGGGTAAGCTACTACAAACAGCATAGTGAACGCATTATTGTGGCCAAGATAGATACGAATCCCACACCTACTACAGTAGAACAAGTTTATATGCCAACTAGCTCTGCAGATGATGAAGAAATTGAAGAAATGTACGATGAAATAATAGAAATTATTCAGATAGTGAAGGGAGACGAAAATTTAATAGTAATGGGTGACTGGAATTCGAGTGTAGGAAAAGGGAGAGAAGGAAACATAGTAGGTGAATATGGATTGGGGCTAAGAAATGAAAGAGGAAGCCGCCTAATAGAATTTTGCACAGAGCACAACTTAATCATAGCTAACACTTGGTTTAAGAATCATGAAAGAAGGTTGTATACGTGGAAGAACCCTGGAGATACTAAAAGGTATCAGATAGATTATATAATGGTAAGACAGAGATTTAGGAACCAGGTTTTAAATTGTAAGACATTTCCAGGGGCAGATGTGGACTCTGACCACAATCTATTGGTTATGACCTGTAGATTAAAACTGAAGAAACTGCAAAAATGTGGGAAATTAAGGAGATGGGACCTGGATAAACTGAAAGAACCAGAGGTTGTACAGAGATTCAGGGAGAGCATAAGAGAACAATTGACAGGAATAGGGGAAAGAAATACAGTAGAAGAAGAATGGGTAGCTCTGAGGGATGTAGTAGTGAAGGCAGCAGAGGATAAAGTAGATACAAAGACGAGGGCTGCTAGAAATCCTTGGGTAACAGAAGAAATATTGAATTTAATTGATGAAAGGAGAAAATATAAAAATGCCATAAATGAAGCAGGCAAAAAGGAATACAAACGTCTCAAAAATGAGATCGACAGGAAGTGCAAAATGGCTAAACAGGGATGGCTAGAGGACAAATGTAAGGATGTAGAAGCTTATCTCACTAGGGGTAAGATAGATACTGCCTACAGGAAAATTAAAGAGACCTTTGGAGAGAAGAGAACCACGTGTATGAATATCAAGAGCTCAGATGGCAGCCCAGTTCTAAGCAAAGAAGGGAAGGCAGAAAGGTGGAAGGAGTATATAGAAGGTTTATACAAGGGCGATGTACTTGAGGACAATATTATGGAAATAGAAGAGGATGTAGATGAAGACGAAATGGGAGATACGATACTGCGTGAAGAGTTTGACAGAGCACTGAAAGACCTGAGTCGAAACAAGGCCCCCGGAGTAGACAACATTCCATTAGAACTACTGACGGCCTTGGGAGAGCCAGTCATGACAAAACTCTACCAGCTGGTGAGCAAGATGTATGAGACAGGCAAAATACCCTCAGACTTCAAGAAGAATATAATAATTCCAATCCCAAAGAAAGCAGGTGCTGACAGATGTGAAAATTACCGAACTATCAGTTTAATAAGCCAAGGCTGCAAAATACTAACGCGAATTCTTTACAGACGAATGGAAAAACTGGTAGATGCAGACCTCGGGGAGGATCAGTTTGGATTCCGTCGAAATGTTGGAACACGTGAGGCAATACTGACCTTACGACTTATCTTAGAAGAAAGATTAAGAAAAGGCAAACCTACGTTTCTAGCATTTGTAGACTTAGAGAAAGCTTTTGACAATGTTGACTGGAATACTCTTTTTCAAATTCTAAAGGTGGCAGGGGTAAGATACAGGGAGCGAAAGGCTATTTATAATTTGTACAGAAACCAGATGGCAGTAATAAGAGTTGAGGGGCATGAAAGGGAAGCAGTGGTTGGGAAAGGAGTGAGACAGGGTTGTAGCCTCTCCCCGATGTTATTCAATCTGTATATTGAGCAAGCAGTAAAGGAAACAAAAGAAAAATTTGGAGTAGGTATTAAAATTCATGGAGACGAAGTAAAAACCTTGAGGTTCGCCGATGACATTGTAATTCTGTCAGAGACGGCAAAGGACTTGGAAGAGCAGTTGAACGGAATGGACAGTGTCTTGAAAGGAGGATATAAGATGAACATTAACAAAAGCAAAACGAGGATAATGGAATGTAGTCAAATTAAATCGGGTGATGCTGAGGGAATTAGATTAGGAAATGAGACACTTAAAGTAGTAAAGGAGTTTTGCTATTTAGGAAGTAAAATAACTGATGATGGTCGAAGTAGAGAGGATATAAAATGTAGACTGGCAATGGCAAGGAAAGCGTTTCTGAAGAAGAGAAATTTGTTAACATCGAATATAGATTTATGTATCAGGAAGTCGTTTCTGAAAGTATTTGTTTGGAGTGTAGCCATGTATGGAAGTGAAACATGGACGATAACTAGTTTGGACAAGAAGAGAATAGAAGCTTTCGAAATGTGGTGCTACAGAAGAATACTGAAGATAAGGTGGATAGATCACGTAACTAATGAGGAGGTATTGAATAGGATTGGGGAGAAGAGAAGTTTGTGGCACAACTTGACTAGAAGAAGGGATCGGTTGGTAGGACATGTTTTGAGGCATCAAGGGATCACAAATTTAGCATTGGAGGGCAGCGTGGAGGGTAAAAATCGTAGAGGGAGACCGAGAGATGAGTACACTAAGCAGATTCAGAAGGATGTAGGTTGCAGTAGGTACTGGGAGATGAAGCAGCTTGCACAGGATAGAGTAGCATGGAGAGCTGCATCAAACCAGTCTCAGGACTGAAGACAACAACAACAGTGTTTCCGAAAAGGCCTGTACCCGTAAGCTGAAAAAATATCTCGCATATTGAGAACTGGAGAACATACAGAAAACTACGTATCCAACTGATGACTAAGTGCACCCTCGGGTGTCAACACAGATTTGTGTGTCTGCACCTTATCATGTAAAGCTACGATTCCAGTGAGAGGGCTGTGGACAACAAAAGATGCGTGGGAGTCTATCCAAAGATTAAGTCTTCAGTCGCGCGACAGCAGAAACATCTAAGCGGCACTCGACTTGTTTGTGTGGAATGGATGATGCTATTTTGTATCTTCCCTTGTGACAAATGACTTACGACTCTTACCGAAGAAACAGAAACAGAAACAACGCACAAAGAATTGCGTGAGAAGAAGCTGAAGTAGAAGTTGAGTTCCTGAGTGAAGCTGCGGAGTAAAAGCCTTCCCGCGTGATCCCATTACGAGGCCGTGTGACCCCTCTCGGTGCACCCAGACACTCTGCAGCAGACCCGACATCGCCCGTTCTTCCCTTCTACTCGAAGTCGTGACTCGGTCGGACATCCTCGGCTTTAGGCTTTAGACTCCCCCCTTTTATATACATGCGGCGGCTCTCGAACAGCTCCGTAGCGAGTCTTAACTGTATCCAGTTCTTCTACTACAGCTTCTGCGGGACTAAATCTTTCAGAAAGCCAAAACCGGGCACTACGACATCTCACAGTACTGTTCCACCTAACAGGACAGTTACTTTGCTTTACTCTAGCATCTCATAATCCGCTGCTGACCTGCAGAAACAGTCTCCAGTTTTCAGCAGATACGAGTGTTCACTAAAGCTGATGTTGCGACGTAACCGATAAGCACATACCTTGTAGCAGACCAACTGTTTGTGATACGGTTAGAACTTTGAAAAAAAACGGTTCAAATGGCTCTGAGCACTGTGGGACTAAACTTCTGAGGTCATCAGTCCCCTAGAACTGACTGAAGCGCCTAGAACCGCTCGGCCACACCGGCCGGCTGGTTAGAACTTTCTCGACTTCATCTTCACTAATACCATACAGCTGCACCAACATTTTATTTATTAGCACCTGAAAATGTTTCGAGATGAACCCATTATCGATAGAAAGACGTGAAAAGGTGCAATAATTAACAGTATATATGTGCAGACGCAATGTTGCAAATAAGTGGTACCCATTATATACTACAACACCAGAGGGGAGGGGAGAGTCATCTGACACGTTTGACGCGGCCTCCCACGAATAACTCTCCCTTGACTCTTCATCTTAGAGGAGCACTTGCAACAAACGTGCTCAATTTATTTCTTTGACATATTCCAATTTTTGTCTTCTCCCACAAGTTTCACCCACCCTAATGTATTACGCAAGTTACACCCTGCTGTTTGAAAACATGTCCTATCACCCTGTCCCTTCTACTGGCCAATGTTTTCCACATGTTTCATTTCTAGCAGATCTGCTGAGAATCTCATTTATTGTCAGTCCACCAAATCTCAAAATCTTTCTAAAGTAGCACATATGCTTAAACCGCTTCTATTCCCTTCTGCTCCAATTTCCCACAGATTATGATTCGTTTCCTGAGAATACTGTGTTCTAAATCCATTCTCAGAAATTTCTTCCTCAAATTATGATTGATATTTGACACGTTTTGGCTAGGAACGCTGTCTTTGCTTGTGCTAGTCTGCTTTTTATGTCCTTCTTGTTTTGTCAGTCATGTGTTATTTTGCTTCCAAGGTAGCAGTATTCCTTCACTTTATCTACTTATGGTTACCAAATTCTGAAGTTAAGTCTATCTCTAGTTTTATTTGTGCTACTACTCATTACTTTTGTCTTTCTCCGACTTACGTTCATTAGACCTTGCATATCATTCTACAGGTGTCGCAGTTCTTACCCACTTTCACTGAGGGTAGCAACTCGTCGTCGAATCTTATCATTGGTATCCTTTCACCCACTCTTGAACCTTTCTTTTATATTCGTCATTCCTTCTTCAACACATGGATTAAACAATAGTGGTGAAATAATACACTTCTGCCTTATTCCTTTTCTAATGTGAACACTTCTTTCTTGGTCATATTCTACGGTATGAAATTATTAACGCACGCACGTTCATAATGCCTATTTTTTCGGTGAAGACAGCTACGAAACAATTGTACTATGACGCCCATGTGTAACGACTCTTTAATTATGCGTCGTTCCACGTCTGGGTGTTCATAAAAGGTTTGTATTGAAACATGAGTTGATAAATACGGTACGTGTGCAGCTATATAGTATCTGTAAGATTCACAACACTGAAGAAATACTCGTTCGCTCCAAGGTATGTTACTCAGAAAAACTTTTATCTTGACTGCTGCAGTATGATACCGAGGAACTATTTGTAACAGGGTATTATTTCACGACTGCTGTTCAACCCTGAACTGTGGAGAACATCATCTAAATATGTAAATTGAGTGGCAATTGGTGAACAGGTTAGCACTTACCAGTCCTATCTCTGTGCAAGAAAAGGTCGTGCGTGTACTGTGATACAATAAGAATGACCGTCACGCTGCAAATTCGTACATCCAACACCTACTATATATTGAAACGGTGATCACCTAGAAACCTGGATGAAGTTTCAGTCCATACATGTCTGCATCCGTTCCTTACACTGCTCATAATACACTACTGGCCATTAAAATTGCTACACAAAGAAGATAATGTGTTACAGACGCGAAATTTAACCGACAGGAATAAGATGCTGTGATATGTAAATGATTAGCTTTTCAGAGGATTCACACAAGGTTGGCGCCGGTGGCGACACATACAACGTGCTGACATGAGGAACGTTTCCAACCGATTTCTCATACACAAACAGCAGTTGACCGGCGTTGCCTGGTGAAACGTTGTTGTGATGCATCGTGTACGGAGGAGAGATGCGTACTATCACGTTTCCGACTCTCATAATGGTTGGATTGTAGCCAATCGCGATTGCGGTTTATGGTATCGCGACATTGCTGCTCGCGTTGGTCGAGATCCAATGACTGCTAGCAGAATATGGAATTGGTAGGTTTAGGAGGGTAATACGGAATGTCGTGCTGGATACCAACGGCCTTGTATCAATAGTAGTCGAGATGACAGGCATCTTATCCGCATGGCTGTAACGTCTCGATCCCTGAGTTAACAGAAGGGGACGTTTGCAAGAGAACCACCATCTGCACGAACAGTTGGACGATGTTTGCAGCAGCACGGATTATCAGCTCGGAGACCATAGGTGCGGTTACCCTTGACGCTGCATCACAGACAGGAGCGCCTGCGATGGTGTACTCAACGACGAACCTGGGTGCACGAATGGCAAAACGTCATTTTTTCGGATGAATCCAGGTTCTGTTTACAGCATCATGGTGGTCGCATCCGTATTTGGTAACATCGCGGTGAACGCACATTGGAAGCGTGTAATGGTCATCGCTATACTGCCCGGCGTGATGGTATGAGGTGCCACTGATTACACGTCTCGGTCACCTCTTGTTCGCATTGACGGTACTTTGAACAGTGGACTTTACATTTCAGATGTGTTACGACCCGTGGCTCTACCCTTCATTCGATCCCTGCCAAACCCCACATTTCAGCAGGATAATGCACGACCGCATGTTGCAGGTCCTGTACGGGCACGTTCGACTGCTTCCCTGGCCAGCACATTCTCCAGATGTCTCACCAACTGAAAACGTCTGGTCTATGGTGGGCGAGCGACTGGCTCGTCGCAATACGCCAATCACTACTCTTGATGAACTGTGGTATCGTGTTGAAGCTGGGTGGGCAGCTGTACCTGTACACGCCATACAACCTCTGTTTGACTCAATGCCCAGGCGTATCAAGTCCGTTATTACGGCCAGAGTGGTTGTTCTGGGTACTGATTTCTCAGGATCTATGCACCCAAATTGCGTGAAAATGTAATCACATGTCAGTTCTAGTATAATATATTTGTCCAATGTATACCCGTTTATCATCTGAATTTCTTCTTGGTGCAGCTGTTTTAATGGTCAGTAGTGTAGATCTGCATGTCATTTCCCCGGCAGGAAGTATACAATTTATGCCTCCCGGCAGTCTCTCTCACTGGAAAACACGAGGCTCTTGAAGTCTCCACGACCTATTGCATACTTAATTATTGCAGTCGCTCGTCGTTTACTTCCCATTGCGACATTCCTATGGATATCCTCCAGTAATCTGAAAAGCATTATATTTCAACCTCCAAGACCTGATGATAAAAAGGGCGTTACTTATAACTGGTTTCAGTACTCAGATAATCGTTATGTACCTTAAAGCTTACTGACGTCATTAATACTGTGGGTTCAAATAACTGCCGCCAAGAATAAAATGAATTACAAAATCAATCGTAAAATTTACTAACATCTTCATTTAATGTCGTCGTCTAAATCCAGCTTTCCTTGTATGGGGGACTCTAAACACTTGTGAAGGAAGTCTTACGCTATCCATCGTATACTGATAAAGGTTCCAACGTAACATTTCGTGCATCCGTAAAAATTGCACCGCACAGGATAACGCTATCCACTGATATGGATGAAAGAAGAGTAAAATTCTGGTGTTTTGTGGGTTGGATATAGTCAGACATAACGTACTCTACCGTCTTTACTAGGAGAAGAAACTGTAAATGACAGCCTTACACAAAATTATTTTTACTTCTAGCCCAAGTGACATTAACACTTAGGTTGTTAAAATTACGTGATAAACGTCCCGTAACAAACGTCAAATTGGCACGATTTGAAGAATATGCTTGGATATGCAAATGGTTAGCAGTTCTGTGAAACGGCAAAAAATACGTACCAGTGACACTATTTACATTATGTAGACATGGAAAGTCGAAAATACTCATTTGAATATTGTGTTTTTGTCAGAGTATCGTTGTGTGTCATCGAGAGGTTTACTTTCCAAGAAGAGTCGGACGACATAGTGTTTTTTCCCCCACATACATCTCATGAAATGATCACACCGAAAAAATTCAAGAAATTGGAGTTAGCACAGAAGCTTACCAACAATCATTCTTCCCATGCTTTGTAATTTAGCAAATTATTACGAGTTGTCATCTTGCACGTAGCTTACTGTGGAGCCGGGAGGAGGGCAAATTTTGATTCTCACGTTGGCACAACTGACTCCGGCTACTGGGCCGGGCGAACCGTGTACTTGACTACGTTACACGTGCTCTCTGCGAATATGAAGAAGTACTATTAAATGATCAATCGATCTTTTTTATACTACTATGGATAACACAATACGCCGTGAGGGATTAGCCGAGCGGTCTCAGGCGCTGCAATCATATACTGTGCGGCTGATCCCGGCGGAGGTTCGAGTCCTCCCTCGGGCATGGGTGTGTGTGTTCGTCCTTAGGATAATTTAGGTTAAGTAATGTGTAAGCTTATGGCCTGATGACGTTAGTAGTTAAGTCCCATAAGATTTGACACACATATGAACATTTGAACACAACAATAGTGTTAAAATTTCAAATCAATAAGTTCAGTACTTTCGGAGAGCCAAATTTTTACCTAGAACTCATAATAACCGTGCTGGCATTGTGAAACTGAGCTAGAGACTGTAATGTATTCATCTATGGTAACAATTGAAACTACAACCAAGAAGATAGGTTCATACAATCTAACTTTCTGGAATTTTCTTCAGTTTCATTACCACACGTTTCTGGTGTAATTAAAAGCACTTTGGAAAATTATAATTTCATAGAGATTTGGTTGTGTGAGTGTTTTGGAGTGACTGAGAGAGTGAATGGAGGACATATGTAAAGTGAGAAAGTGATACTTTAACAAAACTACGTAAATGTATGCGCGAGAAAGTTGTTGCGCAATAGGGGAATTGTGACCTATGTTCGAGTGAGCTTGATTTTGTAAAAGGCAGCCAAAAGGGGCGTTGAGTATTGAATTGATTAGTAATTTAGCTTGTGGAAAGGAATCGTATTCTGTTTTAATTAATTTTATTTCGTTTCGGAATTATGAGATGCTTGGTCTAAGTTAGTTGTGGTAATCAGATTGGCTGACATACCATAAGTATAGAAGTGCTCTAGATGATTTGATTGGCTGCTTAAGATATTAATGAATAGGAATTCAACATTTCCGCGCGTTTGAATAGGGCGTTGTGCCTCAGCTCTATGAGTCGAGATAGTCGCTTGGGAGCCGTCTTCTGGTAAACAGCTATGTGTAACAGATTTGTACCAACATGACGAAATTCACGAGTTTCATCGATTCTAATGACGTTAACGAAAAAAGATTACAATATTGAGTACTTTTTGACAGTTTGAGCCTTATGAGTGGTTGATTTTAGGAGCGATTCGAATGTGAATATTTGATGTCGTACTTAAAACCCGTGTAGCGTGTTTTCTGCAGATTACGAGACGTTATGGCGCGCTCTTCTTTACAAGAACCCTACTGAACGACTGAATGTGGTACGTCGCAAGTAGTCGTGAGTTGGTGACTGTTTAGGACGTTCCGAATATCGGGTCGGACTTCTGGATGTTTTCGGGAACCAACATGTCACAGAGACAGTCAGTAACAAAGCATAATAAACTGCGAGTGAACTGTCTCTGAATTTCACTGTCACTGAAGCAAGCTGCAAACTGATATTCACCTACCTCAGATCGGCGTCTGCTCAGTGTCCCTCACTCTCCAACGTAGATACTTTCAGGGTGATGAATAAGAAGCGTTGATGAAAACAGCACTTAATATCTACAATTACAGAGGCCGCGTAAATTTCGTTATTGGAAATATTCATAATAAATTTTAGGATGAAAACGGAATCTTGATATTCATTGAAAGTTCGGAAATCTGGTAAAAGTAGGTTTCATTTTCTTTGCTAAAACATGTGTCATCAGCTCACATTTAGTATGCAAAACCGCTATTATAAGTTCCCAGTTTATGTCACATGTAAAGCAACCAGAATCCTCCTAAGTCCATTCCGAGAATAATCCCTCGAATATACAGTCACTTTCTACAAATAACGTTGATTTCTTATATAAGTCATTCAGTGGATTTCTTTCACAAAGATTTCTCGCTAAATACATTCTGTAGTAGAAAACAGAACATCACCATGCGGCAGTCCAACAAGTCACATGCGTATATCTCCCGAGCAAAATATCTCACAACTCTCAAACTTTTACAAAATGTTCGTCGCAATAAAAACTACGATTACAAATCCATCTGAACGCGAAGGACCGAACATTTCTTCATCTTACACATTTCACGGACGGGCACATTTAACATGATCTTCGCGTCTCAAAAGCTACTCCACAACTCTCTCAATGCCGTTGCTCACAGCACATACACTACTTGATCAAGCGCGGGAAAGAATTCGCTCTGATTGGTTGATCTAATGAACAGCCAATCAGATCAATCTTTCAAGATCATACTGGCGCCTAAACTGTTCTGAACCAGTCACTACGTCAGATTCATTGGCGTCACTTCGACAATCAAATTATTACTATAATGTTTATTAATTAAAACTAAACGAAAATTAACCTTCAGATAACTTTAGGAAAACATTATAAATAACTATTCTGGCTGCCTTCTTACAAAAACAAGTAGGCTTGGACATACATCATCAGCAAAGTGGGTACAAGCATCTTAACCCACGCTATGATTATATAATATATTACATAAAATTAATGTTGAAATTTAATGTATGTCCCACATACACACTCTCATTCATTCTCATTTACTCCCACAGCGTCATAAGACGCAAATAATAATTTTGTCTGAGTTCTATATTTCAAAATGAAAATTTAAGTTTTAATGTGTAAATCACAATTACTTAATTCTGCACAATAAGAGTTTTGTTTAGGTTTTTAAATAATACCAAAAGATAAACTATTATAGTCCCTAACTGAATTTAATTCCCTAAGTGTCAGTTTTTGGTATTTTAGGTAATTTTCTTTAATTCTGAAAATACCCAAGCCAGAAAGCTGCCTTTTTGCAGCCAGCGTCTTTTTAATAAGAAAAGGCTACAGATTAAGTTTTATCCAAATTGAATAATATTTAGTATCGTTTATTTAGATTCTATTTTGTCGCTGAAACTGACACAAGTAGCACTTCCCACGGCCGTGCTAGCGACAGGTGGGAGTGAATCACGTCGAGATACAAGCGGCTGCCACCGCCACCGGCTCCAGCGCTACGAGCCCGTGCATCAAAACACTACTGCGGATTGATTCGCGACGTTACAAGATGTTGAGACTTCAATACGAACTTGATAGCCATATTCCGTGTTTTAAAGACAATGAACCAACTTGAAGGTAATTTTAGACTTTTTTTTTTTTTCAAACGAGTCATGCAAGAATCCCAAACGCATGGTAGTTTCACTAACTTTCAGCTACTATCCATGAACGGGAGTTATGCGGTCTTTGTGAGGTACATATGTAGTTGGCGCCGGCGGGAGTGGCCGTGCGGTTCTAGGCGCTACTGTCTGGAGCCGAGCGACCGCTACGGTCGCAGGTTCGAATCCTGCCTCGGGCATGGATGTGTGTGCTGTCCTTAGGTTAGTTAGGTTTAATTAGTTTTAAGTTCTAGGCGACTGATGACCTCAGAAGTTAAGTCGCATAGTGCTCAGAGCCATTTGAACCATTTTTAGATAAACAGCTGAATTTTTGTCGGAGCTGCTTTTGTCGGCAAATCCAGTGTCTACCCTTGCAGAATGAAAGGGCAGACGACCTGCAACCTATACGGGTAGTTGGACTGATTGTTTAAAGGATAGTGAGAGAACAACCTGCCCCGTCGCAGCGCTATTCGCGGATGGAAAAGGGAAGCAAAGGGAAGCGTGGCTAAGTGATCTCAGAAGTATCCTCCATCACACACCGTCAGGTGGCTTATGGAGTACTGATGTAGATGTGTTATGCCTTGCATTAGCAGATGGTCCAGCAATCCGTTTGTGGAAAGATGGTGTCCTAACTAGACGTTTACGCCTCTGCTTTATTGCTGCTCACGACCGTGAAGATAAAATAGAAGCAACAATAAGGAAATCTCCAGTTACAGTTGTCTTGCCATTCGTTTTACTTCCATCATTATGAAATTTAGCTGCTGTGGCTAGCCGCATTACAATGTTGTGCGGAGTCTATGGGTTTAGGAGTGCTGTACTCTACTCCATGCAGAATCTCAAGGGCACCAGGCAACTAGAACCCGAGAGCACACAATGTTAATTGGGTTGTGCAGAATTGTACAGCCAAGTCAATACCGTGAGTCAAGAAATGGGTTCGTCTACACTAAGAGAAGTAGCAACACAGGTTGTAAGACGACGTTTGGAGAGTCACGAACTGTCAATAAGTCGACCATTAATGTCGCGGTAGAAGAGTGCGCCCAACAGCAATGGACCCATGGGTGCCACCACGTCGTCTTTGGAGATTATGGGAGACTTCCGGTGCTGCGTACAGCACGACGGACGGAATCGTATGTAGATGGCCCAAGGAGAGCGAACGTTACCTGATTGTACGTGTTGCATAATACGGTTACCTCTCGTTCTCATCACGGGTGATCCGGTCATTATTTCACTGAGTCTGGTGGCTATATGCCCTGTCTTTGAGTTCTCCATGACATTATCTCTCAAGACCCGAATTTTCCCTTGCTGTCCTGTCCTCCCTCAATGCAGGGGGTGCTTGACTGTTGTCCTGACCAACATGTTCTCCAGGTTGTAATATCCACGCATATATTTATTCAGAAAATACGACATCATTGTTTGTGGAAGCTGAGTGAAAATGTTCTTGATATTAATAAAAACAAAGGACTTAATCGTTAGTAAAATAATAAATAATTATTTTCAGTGACATAATTTAATATTCTGTGAAAACGTGTATCCCAGAGAATACCTATGGTAAAGGATAATGCAAATCTCCATCTTCTATTATCTATGAATCTTCTAGAATAATCCTTCTTCTTATTCGAACTGTTGTACATATCAGACGTGATTGATATCTCGTAGCATTGAGGTCTGTAAAAACTTTAATATGTTGTTAAATAATATTCGAAAATAGTTTCTGTGTCATGGAAACCAATATGTTTGTTTAAAATTTTATTTTTGTAAGATTTTGGTCCTATATAAATGTTAAGTACTTTTGTTCTGCTTCAATGGAGCGCAGCCATTAGCTGCTATTGATCTACAGTGCGGTTTATTGGTAAAATGCTGAATAATAAATGATTAACATTGTAAATTACTTTTAAATGTTAATGGATATAGTAAAGGTACCGAAAAGATTTAACATATACTATCTGCTAATAGTGAAACAATGCGAGAACAATATTAGATCAATGATAGTCTTATGTTAGCCGCCAAGTTAGTGAAATATTGCAGCGGCAGTTTTAAACTGAATTGTTAAACAGACATAAATATTGATGTGCAGTTTTTGCGATAATAATTGTATATTGGTGGCCCAAAACCCACTCAGAGGTAATAAATTTCCCTTAGATTGTGAAATTTTTTTAGATATAGTGCAAACAGCATCTTACGTGATAAAAAAAGGCTTCTCTGCTAATGTATGAAGCCCTATTATTTCATATGAACTTTTATGAAATTTTTTGACAGGAAGGAATACATTAGTGTTGTGCGCGTGTGGTACTGTGTGTGAAAACTGTTCATTTTGTTTAAAGAAATGTGTTGCCACCTTGAATGACAGTAGCGGATCACTCTTGTGCATGAACGTAGAGCCATTTACACTGCCTGACAGACAACATTGCTACACGTTCCCAGGTGGAGATTTCTTTAACCGAATAACTACCTTTAGCCGGGCGAGGCAGCGGCTAAATGGAACCTCATGTTACGCTAATAATAATTAATAGGCTTTTTGTAGTCCTGCCCACGATTTGTAAAATAACGCAATCTACTGCACGCCACAAGGTCTACATCTACATCTGCATCTACATACACACTTCGCAAGCTACCGCATAGTACGTGGCGGAGTGTTCCCTGTACCATTACTCATTTCCTTTCCTGTTCCACTAGCATATAGAGCAAGCGAAAAATGACTGTGTATATGCCTCCGTAAGAGCCCAAATTTCTCGTACCTTATGTTCTTGGTCCTTACGTGAAATGTAGAATCGTTTCCCAGCCAGCTTCAAAGTTTGATTCTCTTAATTTTCTCAACAATGTCCTCGGAAAGAAATTCGCTTTCCCTCCAGGGGTTCCCATCTGACTTCCCGAAGCATCTCCGTAATACTTGCGTGTTGTTCAGAACTACCGGTTACAAATCTAGCATCCCGTCTTTGAATTACTTCTGTTTCTTCTTTAAACCGACCCACTGCGGATCCAAAACACTCGAGCAATAGTAAAGAATAAGTCGCACCAGAGTCTTATGTGCGGTCTCGTTTACAGGTGAACTACGTTTTCCCAAAATTCACGCAATAAACAGAATTCGACCACTTGCTTTACCTATTTCTTATCTACTAACCACCTTGTTGAGGTTGGGTTGATTTGGGGAGGAGGCCAGACAGAGAAGTCATCGGTCTCATCGGATTAGGGAAGGAGGGGAAGGAAATCGGCCGTGCCCTTTAAAAGGAACCATCACGACATTAGCGTGGAGTGATTTAGGGAAACCACGGAAAACCTAAATCAGGATGGCTGGACTTTGGAATGAACTGTCATCCTCCAGAAACGAGTACAGTGTGCTAGCCACTGCGCCACCTCTCTCTGTAAACCACCTTGTCTTGGACTGCAGAGAGACTAGCATGTCACTACTCACGATTGACGAACTTAGGGGTAGAGCTGAAGTATAACAGAGAGACGTAGCTATGTCTATCTGCCAAACGCAGCTCCGGTCTATTCCCAGCCAAGTTACAGCCATTGCTGATTGTACAGTGACCAGAATCACCTACAGATTAAACAATGCATTCTTCATCCTATACTTTATATGCACAATAAGTAAAATTTCTCTTTAGTGGTGCAATTCGAATGCCGAACACTCTATATTCTTATGTCACTGGTTTCAACATTATTACTCTGCAGTCGTCAGTTCAATACTTAGCATTGTGTTCTATTTCTTGCATAGGATCATATGTTGTGACTGACTGAGTTCGAAGCGAAAATTACTAAAAATCGGAGGGTTGCTCAGCGAAATGGTGAACTGCATGCGTGTAACATGTTTCCACTGTGTGTGCCGGAGGATACGATCTTCCTGGAATTTTCTTTGTGGCACATCGCGAGGTATTTGAAATATTATTAGTTTCTGTCTTATTTCAGACAACGACAGAAAGTTTTCGGATTTGGCATTGAAGCCAATTTCTAGTGGGTCTGAAAATACATTGTAGGTGCAGGATGTAATGGATATTTAAATTTTTTACGTTGCAGGACTTAAAAAAATTAAGTTCAGACATGTACAGTATACGTAAAGAAAAATAAAGGAAACAAGAGAAAAAAGTAACTTATATAGAGCTGTTGCGAGGCGATGTCATCCTGCACATTATAAAAAGAAATTCTTTCGATCGGTAGCAGACTCCTTAAATTGCCGCTATATTCCGCTGAAGTAGAAAAGGAACTATAATCTAGAAAAGGGGGTAATTTATAATGTCATGATGTCTACAAGAAATTAGTTGCAACAAAACAGAGCTACATGACAAACAGCTGTATCGCTTCCTTTCTACTGCAAGGTTTCGTATAAACTCAGCTATCTTGCAAACTTTTTTCCTTTTATTTTATTTATTTCTTTTAAGTGCAATGTATATGCCGCGTATAGGTTGCAAACTTCAGTGCTACGCATTTAAATACACGATATTAACTCTAAGCACGACTTATACTAAAACGGTGGCATATGCAAAATTTACTGTTCTGACTGTAAAGCTAGCTGCATCAAACATACAGGAAGAATTTTAAAATTCGACACAAGGAACACACATAATTCAAAAGGGAAAATATAGGAAGCAGAGCCACCTTCGGAGTCCACGGCGTATACGATAATACGTCGGGGCACAGCAACGAAAAATATTTTGTTGTTCTCCATAGAATGAAGTAGGGATACTTTATGGACGTTTATGAAGAAATAGAAATTTATACCTGCCCGAACAAAATCATCGAAAAGACGCTCAGCAATCAGTGCACACTAAGAAACACCAATTTCCTGGACAAATGCAAGCACGAGATCGATTGCTTCCTTTAAAAGCACTTCGCAATTTCGTAGCTGCGTTCAGATTGTACTACACATTTACATGCAAGTAGTCCACGTTGCGTACAGGACGCGCTATCATCCTGTATAGTTCTCTGTGTTCTAGCATTTGACCGGTCACGCTAGAGGATGTAATTTTATGCTTGGTCTGGATGTACTGTTCAAGTCAACAATTTTAGAATTTAATTAAATCCAAACAGCTTTTGATCGGTAAAGCATGCAGTTTAAAAATTTCAAATATTTAAAAATATAGCTCTTTCTTAAAACTAAGATATATCAATATATTCATTGTACCAAAATGTACAGTTCTTTCTAATCACGACACGTTCATTTTCCTACGATATTGTTGGGCACATTCTTTTAAATGTACCCGACTTGTACTTTAGCAGTCATATGACATTACGTCACACCTCAGGGTAAATTAAATTTTTCTCTTCTTTCTTTTTCTGTACTGTACAAGCTTAAACCAAGGATTTTTCATGTAATAAAATGGAACACCTACAGCCATATTTACGATGTTATTTATTATATGGCTACCAGTTTTCATACTTCTGTACACAATCTTCAGGTCTTAATTTACGCTGAGGACGTTACCTGCAATTGTATACGCGATTCATCTGTGGTCAAAGTCTATGAACTGGTTTTCGCAGACTAAAAGTAAAAACGATGTTGTGTCCCCAACCAACAAATACCCACTCATGGTTGTGTACTAGGGCACTGAAACTAGTTGTCGATATTGTTGTTGCGTTCTTCAGCCCTGAGACTGGTGTGATGGAGCTCTCCTTGCTACTCTATCCTGTGCAAGCTTCTTCATCTCCCAGTACCTACTGCAACCTACATCCTTCTGAATCTGCTTAGTGTATTCATCTCTTGGTCTCCCTCTACGATTTGTACCCTCCACGCTGCCCTCCAATACTACATTGGTGATCCCTTGATGCCTCAGAACACACCAATCGATCCCTTCTTCTAGTCAAGTTGTGGCACAAACTCTTCTTCTCCCCAATTCTATTCTATACCTCCTCATTAGTTATGTGATGAACCCATCTAAACTTCAGCATTCTTCGGTAGCACCACATTTCGAAAGCTTCTATTCTCTTCTTGACCAAACTATTTATCGTCCATGTTTCACTTCCATACATGACTACACACCATAGAAATAATTTCAGGAACGACTTCCTGACACTTATATATATACTCGATGTTAACAAATTTCTCTTCTTCAGAAACGCTTTTCTTGCCATTGCCAGTTTAAATTTTATATCCACTCTACTTCGACCATCATCAGTTATTTTGCTTCCCAAATAGCAAAACTGCTTTACTACTTTAAGTGTCTCATTTCCTCATTTCATTCCCTTAGCATCACCTGATTTAATTAAACTACGTTCCGTTATCCTCGTTTTGCTTTTGCTGCTGTTCATCTTATATCCTCCTTTCAAGACACTGTCCATTCCGTTCAACTGCTCTTCCAAGTCCTTTGCTGTCTCTGACAAAATTACAATGTCATCGGAGAACGTCAAAGTTTTTATTTTTTCTCCATGGATTTTAATACCTACTCCAAATTTTTCTTTTGTTTCCTTTACTGCTTGCTCAATATACAGATTGAATAACATCGGGGAGAGGCTACAACTTCCCAACCCCTGCTTCCCTTTGATGTCCCTTAACTCTTATAACTGCCACCTGGTTGCTGTACAAATTATAAATAGCCTTTCGCTCCCTGTATTTTACCCCTGCCACCATTAGAATTTGAAAGAAAGTATTACATTCAACATTGTCAAAAGCTTTCCCTAAGTCTACAAATACTAGAAACGTAGGTTTGCCTCACCTTAATCTATTTTCTACGAATAGTCATAGCGTCAGTATTGTCTCGCGTATTCAAATATTTCTACAGAATCCAAACTGATCTTCCCCGAGGTCGGCTTCTACCAGTGTTTCCACTGGAACACGTGACGCAATACTGACCTTACGACTTACCTTAGAAGAAAGATTAAGAAAAGGCAAACCTACGTTTCTAGCATTTGTAGACTTAGAGAAAGCTTTTGACGATGTTGACTGGAAAACTCTCTTTCAAATTCTAAAGGTGGCAGGGGTAAAATACAGGGAGCGTAAGGCTATTTACAATTTGTACAGAAATCAGATGGCAGTTATAAAACTCGAGGGGCAGGAAAGGGAAGCAGCGGTATTGAAGGGAGTGATGCAGGGTTATAGCCTGTCCCCGATGTTATTCAATCTGTATATTGAGCAAGCAATAAAGGCAAGAAAAGAAAAATTCGGAGTAGGTATTAAAGTCCATGGAGAAGAAATAAAAACTTTGAGGTTCGCCGATGATCTTGTAATTCTGTCAGAGACAGCAAAGGACTTGGAAGAGCAGTTGAATGGGCTGGACTGTGTCTTGAAAATAGGATATAAGATGAACACCAACAAAAGCAAAACGAGGATAATGTAATGTAGTCGAATTAAGTAGGGTGATGCTGAGGGAATTAGATTAGGAAACGAGACACTTACAGTAGTAAAGGAGTTTTGCTATTTGGGGAGCCAAATAACTTATCATGGTCGAAGTAGAGAGGATATAAATTGTAGACTCGCAATGGCAAGGAAAGCGTTTCTGAAGAAGAGAAATTTGTTAACGTCGTGTATAGATTTAAGTGTCAGGAAGTCATTTCTGAAAGTATTTGTCTGGAGTGTAGCCATGTATGGAAGTGAAACATGGACGATAAATAGTTTGGACAAGAAGAGAATAGAAGCTTTCGAAATGTGGTGCTACAGAAGACTGCTGGAGATTAGATGGGTAGATCACATAACTTATGAGGAGGTACTGAATAGAATTGGGGCGAAGAGGAGTTTGTGGCAAAACTTGACAAGAACCAGGGACCGGCTGGTGGGACATGCTCTGAGGCATCAAGGTATCACCAATTTAGTATTGGAGGGTAGCGTGGAGGGTAAAAATCGTAGAGGGAGACCAAGGGATAAATACACTAAGCAGGTTCAGAAGGATGTAGGTTGCAGTAGGTACTGGGAGATGAAGAAGCTTGCGCAGGACAGAGTAGCATGGAGAGCTGCATCAAACCAGTTTAAGGACTGAAGACCACAACAACAACAACATCCTGTTAGAAAATGGTTTGAATATAAAGCCGAAGCCAGTTGTGGAACATATTAAGCAATTGGAGTGGCCAGTCATTGGTTTTGGATATTGACAGCCGCCACGCTCCTTCATCTGTGAATTTTTTCCCGTAGTTTGTTACATACATGGACCGCTGCAGTCCCTGCATTGCGAAATAATGCGGGTTTATAATAATAATAATAATAATAACACAAAGTAACAACAGATACAAATGGCGAAGCATGCAGATTTGCGTTTTGAGTGAAGGAAACTGGCTGGGTAAATGTGTACGAGAGGCAGACAGCCGATTACCTGGCAAGCTGTCAGCCGCCTGCTGCAGGTACTCACCCGTCAGCAGAGCCAGCAGCGTCAGCAGCGACCCGCGGCACATCGACATCAACATCAACGTCATCGCCGTGCGCTCCAGTGGCAGCGCCCGGCTGCCTGCAACACAGGCAGACATGGCGTTACCTCAGCCGTCTCGTGACGTCACTGCAGCGGTCCGCAGTGGTCAGAACTGTCTGCTCCAGGGCCGGTGGGCGCGGCGAGTAATTACCGATTCTGACAGGGCGCGCCTCCCAGGACTGCGCGGGGGCAAGCCAGCCAGCGATCCGGCTGCGAGCGCTCTACTGCACACGTGCTCCAACTGATCCAAGCCAGCTGCGAACAAAGCCAGATCACCTTATGCACGATGTAAGGGAGAAAGTCATGCTGCTTCCAGATCATCATATGTGGAAAAATAACTAAAACGACTGGGGTGCGCTTCTTGATCATTACCAAATTTCTTTTTACGCAAATATCTGAAAATCTCTGGCATACGTTACAAAAGTGCAGGAATGTCTGTTTACACAATACCTGAAACAACTTTGCTTCCTGCTTGATACCCAGATTAAAGATTTTTGGATGTCAGTATATTGCTTTAAATGAATATCCTCACTTAATAATGTAGACAAACAAAGAACTATCACGCTTGCTACACAAGCCGTCTTGGCTAACTTATTCTCAACTTAAAATTGTCAATATAATAATTAAGCAGACACACGTCTAGTTCGTAGAAAGCATAGTAAATGTGTTTCTTTCTGACGTGATCTAGTGATCTAGTGATCTTTTACGATCCTAAAGGTATTTTTACTCACATTACTGATGGCTTGAGACAGTATTGAAAAATAAAAGCCACTTCAAATGGTTTGAAATTAGTATTCGTAATTATTTAGAACACTTAGTTCGAAAACAAAGGCAACGTGGGAGACATTTAAAAATAAAAATAACTTAAACATCACTAAAATGTAAAACTGTGTAATATTGATGAATGTCACTAACTTGCATTTAGTGTGTATGGGTTCTTCCTTTTACTCTATAAATGTGAGTGAAGTAATGTGGCTCTATTTCTTCACTGTTAATTAACAAATAACCTTTTACCATTATTAGATTTCCTTTAACCAAGTAGAATAACAGGCACAGTTACGAACAGTTGTACAATCTCTCTGACATGATCAAACCAGAATTATACAGTAAGATCAATATATATTACCACACTTCATCTGTGATTGACCAGTGTAATGAAACCATTCCTCTGCAAAACTTTTGATGAGTATGAACTACACTGAAGGAGAAGCACTGTGACCACCTGCTTAATAGGGCACTGGTCCATCCTTGGAACGCAATGGAGCATCGATTCTGCGTGGCATGTAATCGAAAATCCTTGATAAGGGGCACAAGTCTCCCTTTTTCCTTACATTACGCGGATCTTGTGCCCGATAGTTTCCTAGGTGTGTTTTGTCAGGCGAATTTGGCGACCAAGACATCAGTAACATCTCTCTATCATACACCTGAAACCAGTGTAGCACGGTTCTTGCCTTATGACACAGACAGTTATTCTGTTGGAAGGTACCATCGCCGTCGGGGAAGACATCAGCATTAGGGGATTAAGATGGTCCGCAGTAAAGATCATGTACTCCACCGATGTCAAGGTTCCTTCGATTACCAGCGCACATCAGGTAGAAGCCTAGGTAAACGTCCCCCATAGCATAATACTCACCCTCTAGTCTTCGTCCGTAGTGCTTCACCCGTGGTGCGATGCATGTTTCGGGCGTATGTATGACAAGGGATGTGATTCACCTGGCCACACAACACGGTCCAATTACGATAACTCCCTCGTCATTGACATGGTAGATGTCGATGTCACTCGTTAACAGGAGAACATGTACGTGTGGTATGCTGCGTAGCCCAATATTCAACAATATGCGATGGCAGTATGCTCTGAAACGTTTGTGCCTGCAACAATGGTGTACCCCGTCGTCAGATCTGCCACAGATCGACAACTCTCTAGATTTTCGGAGCGAAAAGCCTCTAACATCCACGTTCTGTGGTGGGGCGTGGACGTCCAAGGGCTTGTCACCTAACGGTAGTTTCAGTGACCTTCAATCACGCACCATGGATGCTGACGACAATGACGCGTGAACATGTCGTTTCCAAGTTGCTCGTTCCCAGGCACCAGGCTATAACAATATGCTCCTTGTCAAAGTCGCTTATTTGCCCACTTGCGGCTGCTTACACAAGGGTGTTTACAAATTAGTTATACAAAAAGAGCCTTGAATAGTGAAAAGGACAAATAACGTACAGAATGACACAGCACGGAATGCAGGATAGTCGTTAAATACCGTTCAGTAGCCAAGATCGTATGAAATATTTCTTCATTTATGACAACCGGTTTCAACAGACCTTGATGTCCTCTGTAGGTCTTAAAATTTTTTGCTGTAAACAATGTTCATTTTACGCTACCCTCATGCACAAAATATAAAGTGGATAAAAACAGCACACTATAAAAGGTTTCTCATCGCTGAAATAATTTAAAACACAAAGCAGCTTGTGCAAAAGTCTGTATACATATAGCCCACAGTTGCTTGTTGCATCAAACAATCACAGCACACAATAGCACAACGTTCACGTATGCTGGTCATATTCAAAATAGTACGAATTCATTTTTGTGGACATGGACAACTTGCTTGTGCAACTGCAACTATTGAAGATATTGCCGAAATGGATACACCGGTTCTCGTCGAGTCACCGACATTAAGCACACCCGAGTGTAGCCAGTACTTGGACGGCTGATGGTCCGGTTACGCTGCCTCCTGTTCACAATATTCCCCTTGTTTCACCAGTCTTTGCGCCAATGTCCTGAATTAAATTCAAAATCTCTTCTCGGTATTTCATGACGGTGTAACGATTATCTGCCCGTCGGATGGGGACGTTAAGCTCACGTTGGTGCTATTCTCTTAGCAGCGCCAACACGACAATGACACTACACTCCACACATACACACACACATTACAGTCATCTACACTTAACACACACACTTGTTTATACTGCTGTCATACTTCGAGGAGAAAAGGCGCCTAGGATAGGGAAAACCTTTCAGTTAGGCAGCGAAATCTGCCCTTCGAGGTCTCCCAGTCATTCATGCCACACGACTTCACTATCGACTTAACTATATTGGCGATATTAACATGTATTTCCTTTTCAGATCCATTCGTTGAATTGCCAGTCTACATTTTTTATCCTCCTAGTTCGACCATCGTTAGCAAAACACATCTGTTACTTTTAGTGCCTGATTTCCTAATCCAATTCTCTCATCACCACCTGATTTAATTCTGTTACACTCCTTTACCTTTGTTTTACTTCTGCTATCAATCGTACTATCTTTCTTCAAGATATTATCCATTCGAATCTTCAGAGGAAAACACAAAAGTAGAGATGGGCAAAATCATATATTGATAATCTTATCAGCTATCCGTTGCTAGTGTGTATAACACGTTCTGAGATGGAGTATACTGAAGTAATTACAAAGAGAAAGCTTTCTTACCCGAAATCTGTACGCATTTCGATTTCTGAAGAATCGGTTATGCGAAAAGCTCACCTCGCGAATAATGGGTACTAAGTGACAAGACGTATCCCTAAATATGCTGAACCAAACTGTTGATTTCCTCTCCTGCGCCTTTTCTTGTCGACAGTTTAGCAGGTTTCATCAACTTAAGCCGTGCTTATGTGTGACAAATTGCGTAAGATTTTGGTCTTATGGTCGTCTCGTAGGTAATCGATTGACTTTTCCTTTGGTCTTTCATGTTCCGTGAAGACATCTACTGCCACCCTCATCAGCCTTCTTGCAATATGACTCATCTCTTATCATTACATATAGTCACGACTGAAATCTCTCACAGCACTACATTCTTCTATCAAACTCGTGGACAGTGCTTGAGAGGAAAGTCTGCATGTGCTTTGATTAATCATATTGCACTGCCGTGGATGATTGGCGAGATTTATATGGGAGACAGTAGTATGGTCCCAACTTTTCCTTACGCAAAACGCCTGTAATAGCTTCTGCTACCAGAGTTGGATGTGCATCTGCTTAAGGCTCTTGCGTTTACAAAGCAATACAGAAACGAAACGCGCCGTTCTTCCTTCAATCTTTTCTACGCCCTCTATCAATCGTACCCAGTAACAATCACAGACAAACCAACAATACTGATTAATCAACGAACTACGAACATGGGCTCAGCATTAACTAATTCCCGCTGACAATAATTCCATGACTAAATCAAAGTTGTAAAGGCTGAGTCCGCAGCTCGTGGTCGTGCGGTAGCGTTCTCGCTTCCCGCGCCCGGGTTCCAGGATTCGATTCCCGACGGGGTCAAAGATTTTCTCTGTTTCGTGATGACTGGGTGTTGTGTGATGTCCTTAGGTTAATTAGGTTTAAGTAGTTCTAATTTCTACGGGACTGATGACCATAGATGTTAAGTTCCATAGTGCTCAGAGCCACTTGAATCATCTGTAAACAGAGAACAAATTTCAGATGCAAGCGAAATCATTCTGTCTAACGTTCACTGCTTATAACCGGTGTTATCGCATTTTCATGCATGTTGTCAATGATGTACATATTTCCCTGGTACTTGCTTCTTTATCATCCACATAAATGTTCCTTTCCGTGGTGTTCCGCAGTGTACTTACTCAAGATTTCTAAATGTGATCTACAGTTCCTACTCCCAGTTTCTAAACTTTTCAGTACGCTTACGGTGCGCAGGCTACATCTGTTGTTTCTTTCAATTCATCTGTTGTTTCTTTCAATTCGTCCATTGTTAGCCCAATGCTGTATGTCACTTTGCATCATGTAAATGGCATCGTCTATACTGTCCCTCCATTTATAAGGTCTCCTTTCTTCTTTACAGACATCACCAATCCTACATTACGTTTGTCAATATATCTGTTTCTGTCATACCCAGACAGTTCCAAACTTTCATGAGGATGTCGTTTGGGCAGCTAGTTTGCAAGCTATATTTTTTATCTTAAGGATTCTAATCACTACTTACAATAATGCATCCTTCGCTGATTAACATTGCCCTCTTATAGAATGAAATTTTCACTCTGCAGCGGAGAGAACGCTGATATGAAACTTCCTGGCAGATTAAAACTGTGTACCGGACCGAGATTCGAACTCGGGACCTTTGCCTTTCACGGGAAAGTGCTCTACCAACTGAGCTATCCAAGCACGACTCACGGCCCGTCCTCACAGCTTCACTTCCGGCAGTCCCTCGTCTCCTACCTTCCAAACTTCACAGAAGCTCTCCTGGGAAGGTAGGAGACGAGGTACTGGCAGAGGTGAAGCTGTGAGGACGAGGCGTCAGTCGTGCTTGGGTAGCTTGGGTAGAACACGTGCCGGCAAAAGGCAAAGGTCCCGATTTCGAGTCTCGGTCCGGTACACAGTTTTACTCTGCCAGGAAGTTTCACCCCTGTCTTCTGTTAATCATCAACTACAGTCTCGAGTGATTTAATTAAAGGGCATCTTACAGAGTACCTTCAGAAACATGTGGTAGCTGTTTGGTTATCTGATCAGTGTTGTATTTAAAAAACAGAGGCACTGTATAGAGGTTTGATTACCTGTTTTGGATTCGTTCCCTCGTGAACTTCCTAACAGTAGCTCTCGCATGAGGGAAAGTGGAGATCTGGTGCGTTACAACAGTTTTCTATCATGTGAGACACCACATGAGTCGTCCTACTCTAGAGTGCTTACCGTCGTGAGATTGCAGCCAAAAGTTGCATCTTTGTTTGAGTGCCCAAGAACAAACGTAACAGCTATTGAATGTTTCTCAAGAAATGCTTGAAAAGGCTGACGATGACGAAAAATTCAAGCAAATGATCGTAACAGAAGACGTCTGTAACCCTTCCAGCCAAAACATTATATGAGCCCAGTAACGACAAGCAAAAACTCTCCACGACCAAAACGAACACCTCAATCTCGATCTGATGACTCTGTGACGATCTCAGTTTTACATGCTAGTATAACAGTACGCTTCATTTTTTGCGTCAAGGTCTGTCAGTTAATGTGAAAAAAAACACGCCGTCATCAGACCACGAGTGGCCTACCGGGACCATCCGACCGCCATGTCATCCTCAGGGGAGAATGCGGATAGGAGGACCGTGGGGTCAGCACACCGCTCTCCCGGTCGTTATGATGCTATTCTTGACCGAAGCCGCTACTATTCGGCCCTCAATTGGCATCACGAGGCTAAGTGCACCCCCGAAAAATGGCGGCCTAGATAGTTAATGTGAAAGCCTGCTGAAATGGCTGCGCGGAAAATGTTACAATAATACACCACAGTTGTAGCAGAACAAGTGACAGTTCCTGTACACTCATCTATCACAATTCGGGAGTCTTGTGCCAAAAATCAAATGATTTTCCACATACAGTGACTCTACAACCTCGAAATCGCTGTTTCCCAAAACAGATATCACTGCTAAAAGGGCGAAGTGTTGACATATTTCTTGTATTCAAAGATAAATCGTCACGGGGACTAATAGACATTTAGAAAAAAGCTTTCCCCGAGTCCATGTCGAGGTGGTAACACAAATTAAAGAAGTATGTGGATATGGAGGAAAATAGTTCGAAGGAGAAAAGTACAAGAACCTGTAAATCAAATAGATCTAGTGATAAAAATGTTAAGTTTTATTATCTCGTATATGTTCAGCTCTTTTCGTATCATACACAAAAGAGACTGGAGTAATTATCTGATTGGTGCAATAGTTCTTAGCGTTTTTATTTTGCTTGTTGGTATGCCGGTTGCAATGGTTAATTTATCGGTTGTGTAGTTCACTGCGGCTATCTGAGTTTACATATTGTCATTTTGTCATTTGGAGATAGCGAGTGGAGTTGTGGACGCTAGAATATGGAGTGGCAAGTGGAGAAACCAGAATATTTCTTACAAATTTTTCTGTTTGTGTTCCATAGAGGGGTGACGGCAGTGGAGGCAGCTAGATACATATGCGCCTCGTATGTAGATAATGCAACTGGACAGAGCATGGCAAGAAATGATTTTCTCGTTTTAAGGAGAATCATATTTTGACATTAGTGACTTTTCACGTTCAGGAATGCCTTTTGGGTAAGATAAAACTCGTATAAACGCATTAATCCACAATGATCCATGTCAGTGTACTCGAGAACTGTCGAATGTGATGAACTATGATCATTCCGCCATCGTGTGAGATTTACATGCAATGGAGAAGGTTCAGAAATTGGCTGTGTGGGTACCGCAAGCCCTAAGCCAAAATCACGAAACTCAGCCGGTGGCTTTTGTGCATCTCTGCTTGCTCGTCGTCAACTGGCTCGTGAGCAAGACTGATCGTACGTGTTTTTTATCGTTACTAGTGACGAGAAATACAGTCTTTATGCCACATAAAGAAAGCAATGGAATGGTTGAGCCAAAACAAAGCAGCAATTCACCCTACAAAGATATGCGCCCATCCACAAGAGATTATATTATACATATGGTCGAATGGTGAGGGTGCAGTGTATTACGAATTGATTCCCTAAATTTAACTATCATTTCTGACATTTATTGTCAACAAGTGAGACGTTTTGCGGACGCAATCCGAGAACAACGACAAGGAAGACTGAGTGAAGTGATGCTAGTACACGGTCACGCTCGTCCGCTTTCTGCTGGACTGCCAAAAATCACTAAATAGGAGTTAGGTTGGGAAATCTTTCCGCACTCATCTTATTCAACCGATCATGTTCCCTCTGATTTTCGCCTATTCCACTCTCTACTGCACAACCTTCACGGATCTTTCCGCATGAGAATGCACTCGGAACATGGTTCGACGAATTCGTCGACTGAAAACCACTTGATTTCTGCAGTCACGGGATAGAACACATAACCCAGTGTTCCAGAATGTTGTAAACAGTGAAGGAGAATAAACTATTGATGACCAAAGTCTCTGTTATGTGTATCTTGTATTTATCAAACTTGCAAGAAAAGGCTACGAACTTATGCACCAGCCTAATATGTCCGTAATGAAAGTGAAGACCGCCGACGTATTCATCTAGTGGCAATAACGGCTGGAGGCATAAGCGATGTACTGATCATACGTCCAACGATGAAGTTGGCTATACGTACTGCCTTGGAGGTAAATCTCAACCAGCTGGAACTGCCCCAAGGCCTAATACGTGAGTGGTATTTACGTTATGGATGTGAACTACACTGCAGAGGTAATCCGTTTCATTTAAGGATACGTGCCGGAGCAATATGGATGCGTATTATTGAATCCCTTAATATCTAAAGGAGGCTTTTATCTAGCAAGAAATATCAGTTGACTGATAATAATGGTATACAGACCAATGAAAGAAAAAAAACTTTCACAAATTTTATACAAAAGTGAATGACGCTTACAATTCAGTCTAAACTTTGCCCTTACAAAGAAAGTTGTTTCATAGTAAGGAGGCCAGCCAAGCAAAGCATTTACTAGTTAATTGTATGCTGTTAAAAAGCATAATACTTTAAGATAAAATTTACACAAATTTCAATGTTATGTTTTGAAGTGTAAGAACAAGGGGTTTTGAATATTCCAGGAAGATTTCAGCTAAAAATCTCAGGTGGAGCGCATTGCTATAGTTTGGGTGTCTTTTGTAGGTCAATTTGGGGCTGTTTTTCAGCTGGTTGGATCACAAGTGTTCTATATCAATTTGTTCGCCTGGAGTTCAGATGCATCACTTTGGTACACTGTAAACACCTATCTCTTACATCGTGTATACTGAATGGCTGAATCTTTGGGGCACTCTCATTTCTGACGAGCACTCTCTTTGTAGAACACTGTGGTAGTTTCTCCCGGTTAAAGGTACATCACAGTCGAAAGCAAAGATAGAAATTCATGCATTGATAGCTTAGAAAGTGTGTTTATTATGTGAAAAAATCACTTTCATTCGACATTGTCTCCTTTTCTGTCAATAACCCATGTTTTACAAGTAACTGCGTTACATGAACCAAGTCTATAATGACGAGTATCTTCGGCTGCCATTGGATAGCGCTGTGCTGGCAAAAGATTGCTTTCTTTTTCCGGTTGAATCCAGCGACCTTCTCGCATTCTTTATTCATCAATGGTGTAAGAAGAATACCTTCTTACAGGCCAGAAAACACTGAGATAGTCTTTACGGAGAATGAAACGAGTTCTCTATTTTTGAAGCAGGCCTACCGCCAACTGCTTATACTGCTTTTCAGTTTTTAGCAAGAAGTAACGAAGTTACTTTTCATTCATAAGCACACTCTTGCCAGAATCGAACCACAATTTTGATGCATCAAAAGCAAAAGACCTTATTCGGATTTGGGGTATTTTTTCCGATAAATACGTTACAGAGTTAATTTGTATGTCCGCAAAGTATTACATATTATCCATTTGAATGAAACAATCTATTCATAACGTTGTTAAAAATTCGCGGTAATAAAATTATATTGCAGACAGTTTACAATTGACACAAATATTTAATTATACTGACGGCAATATTAATTTTATGCCGAGGAGAGAACTTCTGATCTTGTCCTCATATTTGACGAGATACTGTGAATGCTTGTAACTTTATCAGCCGACAGCATGGTTACGTATAAAGACCTTAGGCGATGTGAGGATACATAACATACCTGTACATATCCGTCGATAATTTGTAAGATGTTATCAACACAGACTACGCTCTGGACCACTGATGCTTTTCAAAAACGTGCTTATTTTATGAGTTTCCTTCTCTCTCGGTACAGCATGACATTCGATCATAGAAAAGACTCCTGTAACATTAACATAACTCCACAAACCATCTTACGGTGTGTGGCGGAGGGTATCTCTGGTCATTTTCACCAGTCTGTGCTGGCCGGTGTGGCTGAGCGGTTCCAGGCCCTTCAGTCTGGAACCACGCGACCGCTACGGCCGCAGGTTCGAATCCTGCCTCGTTCATGGTTGTATGTGATGTCATTAGGTTAGTTAGCTTTAAGTAGTTCGACATTCTAGGGGACTGATGACCTCAGATGTTAAGTCCCATAGTGCTCAGAGCCATTTGAAGCATTTTTCACCCGTCTTTGTTCCATTCGCGAATGGGGAATTTCACTATTTTCGTCGTGGTAGCTTCGCGAGGCATATGTGAGAGAAAGAAATACGTTGTCCAACTCTTAATAGAACTCAAGGTCTTGGTATTTTAGCAGTGATACATATCGTCTCCGTCACACACAAAGTCTCTCTTGTAGTGATTGCCGCTGGAATTTGGGTAATTCCGTGACACGTAATCACTGAACGAATTCGTGATGGAACGTGCCGCTCATCGTTGTATGTTTTATCTCTCTCTCTCTCTCTCTCTCTCTCTCTCTCTCTCTCTCTCTCTCTCTCTTCTGTTAACGCTACTTGGTAAGGGCCTCTGGCCCATAAGAAACACCAAAAAATCGGTCGAAGAAGTGTTTTGTGAGCCACTCCTCCTGCATATTTCCTTAAGATTTTTGCAGCGAAAGCCTGGCTTCTGGTTTTCCTAACATTTGTTTTATGTTACATTCCATATTAGTTTGCTCCAGACGGTTACTCCTATGCATTGTATGGTTAGTACTGTTTCTGGCATTTTTCACCGATGACGTAATCGAACAGTAATGTGTCTCTTCGCCCGTTTGTGTGCAGTATTTTATTTGTGTTTTGGGGCAACTGCCGGCCATGCACAGGTCATCGATTTTATGTAGGTATTTTTGAAATTTTTCTACAGTCTTTTGGCGTTGCATCATTCCTATTGATAACAGTATGATTGGCGTAAAGCCTCACATAGTTTCCGATGTAATCAACTTGTTTATTTGTATACACTGCAACCTCTAACAACCTTATAACACTCCCTTTGGCTACTCCTTTACATCTGTAGATTTCATCCTGTTAAGAATAAGGTATTGAAGAACTTATGGCATTGGTTCCATACGTTGCTTTTGAAAGTGAGGAGTAACGCTTGAAAATTCGTCTTTTGTCCCATAGTGTTCTTCCATTCAGTGGATCGCAGTTGGGTTGCGCGGCGAGCGCCTGATGCGGCGTAAGTTAGGCAACCGAGTGGTACGCTGTGCGGTGCCCTGGGTTCGCCGGCAGCTAATGGCGGGGTCTTGTCGCTGTCGGCGCAGGCTTTCCTCATCCCGCCTCCACACTTTGCTGGAGTGATTAATCCTGCGAGTCTTACCGCATCTGCTAGGCTCAACCGTCGACAGAAGAGACGAGAGAAAGATATTTAGCTATAAGGAACGACAAACATGAGGAAGAAGAGACACAAACTGAGAGTCGGGATAATGAAAAAAATTAATGAAAAAGTAAGTAAACAGTATGAGAGTTTCATCAGTGAAAACATCATAAAATATGCAGAAACACGCATCTTACATACACTTAAGCCTCTTTACATGTGTTTTCTTCTACGTCTGCCCTTCAACATGTAGGTGGTTGTGCCTGTTCCGACTTTAACTTTTCACTGCCGCCTCATTCTAGTTCTTCCTACATTCCTTCTTCCTCTTGTCTTGTACAGCATAGCATGCCGTGAAATTCTCTCCACACTCATTCTTTGTAAGTGATATTTTTACAATGTGTCATTGCCTTTAAAACTTTCAATAACATTACAAATATCTAATAGCTTAACTTTTTAGAAGGTCTTCCCTAGTAACACCTCTCACATTTCTGCGAAATATAATTTCTGCTGCTTGTAGTTTACTTTCATTACTTTTTTAAGAAGACATCTCACTTCCACGTAGTAATACAGGTGTATCCACTACTTTCTAGATTTTTAATTTTGTTTCCTTCTGTATTTTGTTCTGAAATGCTTTGTTTATCGTTCCACCCATTGATTGATATTTGTTAATCTTATTTTCTATGTTCCTGTTAATATCGTAGCTTAAGTTGCATCACAATAAAGTAAATCTGCAAACTGCAGAAGTGGAGTACTGCCTAATGCCATTTTTGAGCAAGTGGGATAAATATCATGACAAGGTATGATTTTAGTTTTATTTGTTGATATTTGAAGATTATATTCTATTTTCCACAACTGATGTGGTTTCTACACTTGTCTTTGAAGCTAATCTTCACTTTCTACCAAAATTGTTACATCATCTCCATACATGTCTCCAGTTCTTAATCAATATATTCACACCTACGACTACATGGTGACTCTGCATTACCCAATTAACTTCCTGGCAGTGGGTTCATCGAGCCACCTTTTAGCTACTTCTCTATCGTTCCACTTTCGAACAGCGAGAGGGAAAAACGAACATTTAAATCTTTCCGTGCAAGCTCTAATTTCTCTTGTTTCATTTTGATGATCTTGTTTCCGTATAAAAGTGGGCAACAAAAAAATTTCAGTCTGAGGAGAACGTTTGTGATTGAAATTTCATGAGAAGGTCATACTGCAGCGAAAAAGGTCTGTTTTATAACTCCCACCCCAATTCGTGCATCATATCTGCGGCGTTCTCTCACCTGTTTCGAGATAATACAGAACGAGCAGCCCTTTTTTGAAGTTTTTCGATGTCCACCGTCAATCCTATCTCATGTGTATCCCACACCGCACAACTATCCTCAAGAAGGAAATGGAGCAGATGTTACATTTCCTGCCAATAAGTCGCAACCTTTGGTTTGCTTTCCCCACAACATAATCTATGTGATCGTTCCACTTTAATTTATTCATAACTGTAGCCTGTAGGAATTACGTTGAGTTTACAATCTTTACATTCGCGTGATTTATTGTGTAACTGAAATTTAGCGGATTCCTTTTAGTGGTCATGTGGATTACTTCATACATTTCATGATTTAGATTCAATTGCCGCTTTTTGCACCATACATTGCACCTTGTCTGAATCATTTAGCATTTCGTTTTGGTCACCTGATGACTTTACAAGACGGTAAATGATAGCACTGTCAGAAGATATTCTAAGAGGACTGCTCAGATTGTCTCCTATGCCATGTATGCAGACCGGAAACAACATATGATGATGATGATGATGATGATGATGATGATGCTTTGTTTGTGGGGCGCTCAACTGCGAGCTCATCAGAACCTGTACAAAATCATAATTTTTTGATAGTACAATTTTTACACAGGTCAGTCTTCCCACTGACACAAATGATGATGATGATGATGATGTGGAGGAGGAGCAGGAGGAGGAGGAGGAGGAGGAGGACGAGGACAACACAAACACCCAGTACCTGGCAGAGAAAATCCCAAACCTGGCCGGGAATCAAACCCGGGACCCCTTGATCCAGAGACAGCAACGCTAACCACTAGACCATGAGCTGCAGACAGTAACAACAGTGGGCCTGTAACACTTCTTTGGGGAACACCAGATATTATTTCTGCTCCACTCGATGACATTCCGTCAATTTTTATTTTTGCAGTTCTATTGCGATTGCATCCATATTATCATTCTAAGCCGGCCGTGGTGGTCTCGCGGTTCTAGGCGCGCAGTCCGGAAACGTGCAACTGGTACGGTCGCAGGTTCGAATCCTGCCTCGGGCATGGATGTGTGTGATGTCCTTAGGTTAGTTAGGTTTAAGTAGTTCTAAGTTCTAGGGGACTGATGACCACAGCAGTTGAGTCCCATAGTGCTCAGAGCCTATCATTCTAAGCCTCCTTCAACTTTTGAACTATTTGCCACAATTTGTTGTAAAATTATTTCCATTATTCTTCGCTAGTTTTATTCAGTTCTTCAGTACGTTTCTCTGCTCTATTAGCCATTGGAGTAGTTACAATAATAGCTAAGTGGAAGAAACTTAGGCCAAGAAGATAGACAGAAGAATGTCTTTGGAACAAGAAAACATTCGGAAAATCTATCAAAGCCGACTATACACATTTGATAGACACTCTAATTGTACAGGACGTAGAGAGAGAATGGCAATGTATAGGAAGTGCAGCATATGAAGCACTGGGAAAAAAGAAGTAGGTAAAGAAAAAGAAAGGGTTCACGGATTGGAGTGAAAATACCGCAAAGGCCGTCGAAGAAAAAATAGAGCCCACAGAAACTCCTATAGAATTCAAAACCAAAAACCGGGAGGAGTATAAGCAAAAACGTAACCATGCCAAACAAATAACTCGGCTAGCACACCAAGAGTGAATGGATCATTATATACCTAAAGTAGAACGGGATACACATGGAGGACAAACTTAAGCCAATAAACCAATAAAACATTTAAACTGAGGAAAGAAAGCTACTGCAGATCATAATGTAAGTAATTTAGTAGTCATTTTTGTTAAACCTATGATATAAGTTTGTTTGTCGTTTCTGGATCATTGCACGCAGTGTCAAGATCAAGAACCCATTACATTGACAGAAAGCGCCTAATAGAGATCCGTATACTTTTAAAAAACAAAAAAGCTTAATTAATTTGCAAATCGTCTTCAATGCTCCACAGCTTTAGCTAAGGACATTTTTTTGTATAACCATCACCACAAAACTTCTAGATTCTTTATTGTTTGTAACTAGTTTCAACAGTACTTTATCATCTACAGACTTCCCAATTTTAAAATGGCGTATTGTATTTGGCAAACTGCATTTGCATTCTGAAGTCCACTAAATGACCTTCTGTTATAACTAGTTGTAGCAAAGTAAAGTCATTTGCACCTTTGGGGTAGTTATACATAAAAATGTCTGTTATTAATTTTTATTTACAATCAGATTGCACCATACGATCCCCTGATTGCAGTTACGTTTGCACAAATGTTCATCGAAAATGTGGGTCGTTTCTGGTGAAAAGGGAGAATCTTTCTTTATTGTGCGGCCAGTTACTATTTTCTACAGTATCCTTGGGGTCAGCCGGCCTGTAGAACACTGATTTGTAAATGTATCAAGCAGATGTCACACGCTAATAAGAATCTCAATATAGTACACGTCCGTGGATCATGGCAGAATCAGCCACAAAATGACTGTAGTTAATCAGCCAGCGATGATTATCAGAGAGCAAGGTGGAAGTTTGGGTAACGAAGTAATATGAGATTGGGAAGATGAGTGACGAACATCATCAGACAAATAGTAACTCATCTTATGCATACAGTCGTTTAATTGTCTGATCTTAACTTCTCCGTACACTAGTCTGTAGCGTTGATCAGAAATAACACTTGATAGTTCAAAGAGATTCACAAGGATGCGTTTCTACATGTACGAAGATATATACATAGTAAATCTTACACACCAGTTTAAAAGGTTTTTACAGTTTCTTTTACATGCGTACACAAGAATCTCTGAGTCCTTTGTTTCAAAATTTCCTTTAAGGTTAAAGTTTTCATTTCCCTTTCACGAATGTTCATAAGTGTTGTCCACCGGTTGCGTGACAACATTCTGTACTTTTACGAGAATGTGTGGTGTTACTGCACTAACTGTTATTGCTTACAGCGTTCCTGTTCGCCCAGAGTTGTCGGAACTAGAACCCCCTCTCCTCACACACATACACATAAACATACACACACACACACACACACACACACACACACACACACACACACACACACACACACAGAGGCACACGCGCGCGCTCGCGTGCTCGCGGAAATCAGATAAACTTGGAAGTGAATGATGTAAGCGAGACAATTAAGCTCCATACGCTTCAAGGGGAGCAGTGCCCTAATCTCGATGTAGTTTACGCTCCAAAGTTATAACTTAATTGGATCTGTTGAAACGGAGAACCAGGTCGCTTTCTGTTGTAGTTACCGTCTCGACTCAACACACACTGGCTAGTAGACAAGAGAGGGCGAGGAGGGTAAATGCACTATGAGATCAATATGGGCAATTACATCGAACGGCAACTGACAACATAGTATTATTTCACATTCGAAGCATAAACTGAACTTCAAATTTCTATCCTCATTCACGTAGAAAATACAGTCTTGTGAAGGATTCAGGCTTAAAGTTCTACGTTCCTGACATTTACTTGTGTTCCTTTGAAAGGATAGCAAGACCGATTCCAAGAAACTATTACGTCACTACCACTCTGAATATATTCCCCTGCATATTCCAAATAACACTTTCTTTCGTTTTCCATCTAAGGTTTTTTATATTTTTTTGGCAGCTCATCAGTCCCCATGGTCTTCCTGTTTTTATATTCTTACGGGTCACTCACCAATTCACTCCTTAGAATTTTGAAGACTTTCAATCATTATGCTATTTGCTCCAGCTCAAGTATAACTCTACCTTGCCTTCTTCCCTCTTGGTATAACAACTTGATGTATTCTTTCCTGTTGTCTGTTTCAGTTGGATCGTTCATCATTTCATCGTCCTCCAATTCAATGACAATTTCTTTATGCATTAAGCCCCCTTCCTCTAACCGTTCGATGTTAATGCATCTCTCCACCATATCCAAGTGTGTCTAGCTCTATATGTTCTCCATCTTATTTGTTATTTAAACTCTTGTACACTCTCTCTACTTCCACATGTATTTTACATTTTTGACTTCCTTCTTTCCACATCTATTAATGATTTTGTACATTCAAATATGATCGAAGCAGACTAAATCAATTAAAATTTGTGCCGTGGCCGGGACTCGAACCCAGGTCTTCTTGCTTACTAGGCAGATATGCTACCACTACACCACCGAGGCACTATGGCAGACATAGCTGCACGAAATACCTAGGTCGAGTTCCCTCCCCAACACAAACTTTAATTCATTTTCCCTTAATACCGTCACTATTGCCAGGGCTCGCCGGTATTGGCGAGCTACCCAGCATTGGACGTAGCGGGACGTCTGCTGTACCATATGGTGATCTTCTCAGATCTTATAATTAAATGTGTCCTTTGAGACTCCCGTCTCGTTATTATCTCACGATAATGATCAAATATGATCGAAGCAGACTAAATCAATTAAAATTTGTGCTGCGGCTGGGACTCGAACCCGGGTCTTCTTGCTTACTAGGCAGATATGCTACCACTACACCACCGAGGCACTATGGCAGACATAGCTGCACGAACTACCTAGGTCGAGTTCCCTCCCCAATATCATATCTGCCTAGTAAGCAAGAAGACCCGGGTTCGAGTCCCGGTTGCGGCACAAATTTTAATTGATTTAGTCTGCTTCGATCATATTTGATCATTATCGTGAGATAATAACGAGACGGGAGTCTCAAAGGACACATTTAATTATATTTTGTACATTCTCTACAGTTTCCTTATTGTCTCTCAATTATTTATTTCTAGATCATATTTAATAGCTTTTAGGTAATTTTGTAAAGATTTCTTGTATTTCTTTGTTGTTAACTGGCTCGCTCTTTCTGACTCTTCATACAAAATACACCTCTACTTCCCTAGCTTTTCCTCTTTCTTTAACGTTTTTGAGTTCAATATTCCTCTTTTCATTCTGTTTGTTTCTAATATTTATTTATTTATTATTTATTTATGCATTTATTTTACCTGGCAAGATTAGGGCCTTCAGGCCCTCTCTTACACCTAACCAGGCATACTCAGGTTGAACGAGTTACAGTTTCTACTTAACATTAAGGACATATAGCCTATTATGCAGTATTGATGTTAAAGAAAAAAATAGATATTATAACAATAGTATAATGATAATTATAACAATAAAAAATAATTATAACAATCAATAATAATAATAATAATAATAATAATAATAATAATAATAGTAATAATAATAATAATAATAATAATAATAATAATAGTAATAATAATAATAATAATGACTATGTATATGAAAGTAAACATACTTTTCTTTTCTGAATGTCAGTCCCATTGTTAGTTGGGAATTTTCTCGTTATGTTCTTGCAGCTTGTGAGTTATTCTCATCGAGCAGAGACATAAGACGATAGAATGGGGTGAAAGAGATATATAAGAGGTAGATAGGTTAGAGGAAGAGAAATAGAACGGTAAAATTCGAAGCTGTGATGGAGAGGAGAAAGAAAGAGATGGGAGGGGCACAAGAATGGTGGTTATACCGTCCCTAATATGTAAGCTTTGAGTTCCCTCTTGAATGTTGAGTAGTTCTGGATAAGACGCAGATCACAGGGGAGCGCTTTCCATAGTCGTATGGCTGAGATGGAGAATGACACGGAGAAAGATTTTGTGTTATGTAAAGGTACAGCCAAGATGATAGACGTATCCGATCTGGTGTTGCGATTGTGGAATGACGATAGGTGTTTAATGTGAGAAGATAAGTATTGGGGGCACCAGTGGCTAAGAAATCGATGAAGTAAGCACATTGTGTGGAGATCGCGTGCTGTATGTGGGCGTATCCAACCTAGCTGGGAGTATGAAGGACTGATATGATCATACAACCGAATATTGCACACGTATCTAACGCAAGCATTCATCACTAGCTCGAGGCATCTAGAATTTTCACTATTTGTGCCGTGTTGAACTACATCGCAGTAGTAAAGATTAGGCAAGACTAGTGTTTGGACTAATTTTTGTTTAACATGGGTTGGAAATATTTTTCTAAACTTTTGAATTGCATGTAGGGAGGAGAGCGATTTCCGGCAAGCTGTGACTGTTTGTTCTTCCCAGTTTAGGTGTTCATCCAAGATTATTCCAAGGTCTTTTACTGTTTTTTGGTATGGTAGTTGGGTACCATTGAGGAGTATTTTAGGGACTGTTTCGCGAAAGTACCGGCTGATTAACTTTGGATGAGATGTAAGTATGACCTGGGATTTCTTGGGGTTTAGTTTCAGACCTAGGTTCTGTGCCCATCGCGAAACAGAACAAAGATCTGCGTTCATACTCGCTACTGCGCCAGCAATGTTTTTGGGGCTTGCACTTATGTACAGTTGGATGTCGTCGGCATAAAGATGGTAGTTGCAGGAGTGAATCACTGAAGAAATATCATTAATGTACAGTGAGAAGAGTAGTGGACCAAGGACGGAGCCTTGGGGAACTCCAGAGCGCACGCTTTTCCATGATGACTTTTCCGACCCACAAATGACTTGTTGACTTCTGTTTTTGAGGTAGCTGTCGAACCATTGTATTGCGCAGTTTGAGAAATTCAGCTGTTTCATTTTAATTAGTAATATATCGAAGTCAACTGTGTCAAAAGCCTTGCTAAAGTCAAGCAGTGTTAGGATAGTAGCTTCACGTCTGTCCATGGCATGTTTAATGTCATCAGTTACTTTGATTAATGCGGTTGCTGTACTATGGTGCTTTCGAAAGCCTGACTGATATTCGTCATGGATGTTATGAGTTTTGAGGTAATCCGTCAGTTGTTCATGGACTATGTGCTCTAGGGCTTTAGAAATTGCAGGTAGTATGCTGATCGGCCTGTAGTCACCTGGCGACTTAGGGTTGTCAGTCTTGGGTATAGGCTTAATTAAACTTTGCTTCCACTCAGTAGGATATGTACTACTGACAAGAGACAGGTTGAAGATGTCTGTGATAACTGGAATAATAGTGTCTACGACGTTCTTAATCATGCCAATGCTCACTCCATCATTTCCTACTGCCTCGGAAGAGATTCTCATAATTGCCTTGTGTACTGTGCCGGTAGTGACATGTTTTAGGAAAAACTTGTCTCTCGAGAGATTGATATCTTGGGGCTGGTAATTTGTCGCTGCGTGGCAGTTTGCAGCTGTTGAGAAGAAATCGTTTAATTCTTCTGCAGACGCTTGATAAACAGCGTCAGATCTTCGCTTCCCTATACCGAAACTGCGCAGCTTTTTCCACAGTGCAGCAGGTTTTGATATGCCGCATACGACAGAGCGGGCATGTCTGATTTTGGCATTCCTCACGCTTTGCTTGGTTCTGTTTCGGAGTTTCCTATAAGCTTCGTACGCCTCGGGAGTTGGGTTACGCTTGAAGGCCCTATGTGCAGCATCACGTTTATTCATTAACTGACGTAATGCAGTGGTGAGCCACGGAGCGGGAGCTCTCTTTACCTTAACAGTGCGTTGGGGAGCATGTTTATCATACAGTGCAATAATTTTGCGACATAATTGCCGAATTTTTTCGTCTAAAGTCGGTTCATCGTTTATATCATGCCAAGGGATGTCTGAGCAATCCTTTTGAAGAGCGTCATGGTTAACATTTTTTAAGTTTCTGTAGGTTACCAGGTGAGATTTTTCTTTGGTAGTATGCATTGAGTAATTTAAAAATATCACGTCATGAGCTGAGAGTCCCGGAGCGGATGTCTGATTGGCGCGGATTATTTTATCTGGTCGCTTTGTTGCTATTATATCTATGATTGTGTGGCTGTATGGCGTGTGATGAGTTGGGTCCAGCGGTGTTAAACTCATATCATTGGAGTGGAACAGTCGCCTTAGTTTTGGGCAGAGGGAGATTTTAACTGTAAGTCGATGTTTGTGTCGCCCATAATGATTATGTGTTCATACTGTGTCACGAGTGAGGACAGGGCAGACTGAAAGGAGGACATGGCACCGACGTTTGGAGGTTTATAGATTACTCCAATTAGCAGTTTCTGATTTGATGTATTTATTTCGAAAAACAAGAACTCTGCTTCTCCTTCGCCCTTTGCATCCGATGTGCATAGCACAGTAGGTGTCAGATCAGAGCGAACATAGGCACCCACACCACCCCCGCGTCGTGTTTCACGATCTGCCCTTAGGAGAGAGTAACCAGCGATTCGGATAGCGTCGGAAGAAATGTTTGGTTTCAACCAAGTTTCCGAGACGAGGATAACGTGGAACAGCGATTGGCAGAACAGGTCACAGAACTCGTCGAAGTGAGCCGTTAGCGACTGCGCGTTCGCGTGGGCCACAAAGAGCCCGCCGCCGGAACCGGTCCGTCCCATTGTGGCCGCCTGTAGGACCGAGCGCGCTCCGTTTACCTGCTGGCCGGAAGAGGGACAAAAGCTGGATTTCGCGGGGCAAGACATATTTACAGGTGTGTCCAAGTCGTGACTGACTCAAGCGTCTGTGGACTAAAGGTGAAAAACACGCTGGAAGTATCGAAGAAGGGAGTGAAAAGAAAGATGGAAAGTGGCAGTAGTAGTTACGAAAAAGATAGTAGTAGTAGTAGTGGTAGTGGCGAAGATGGAAATAACAGATATAGAAAGGCGGTTGTAAGGAGATTCCTGTTAATGGAGGATGTTAATTCCCATTTGACTGACAATATGAATATACATGAGCACTTATAATAGACAAATAAAGAAACAATATTTTTGTGAAACAATTGACTGATTTTAAATAGAGTACTTATGGTACTTATAGAAATAACGGAGCAGTATTTAAGCTAAAAAAATGAAAAGAAAGAATAAAAAAAATTAACTTATATTAGACAGATTACAATATGAGACTTTGTGTCTCGCGAGATTTCGCTCAGTCTTTCAGTTCGATCATGTTTGTCACCGTTTTCCTCCCTCCTTCCGTCTTGATTACGATCCTGCCATCCTGGGTCCATACATTTTGAAGGCCAAACTGTGTGATCGCAGCGTTCAAAACTTTTAGTCTTTCGCGCGTCAGATCTTCCCTCAGGGTAACCCCACTCTTGGCGAGTTTTCTTTTCTGAGCAAACACTTTAGCTCTTTTCCGGTAAGACACAAATTTAATTATTATGGGCCTGGGTTTCATGGCACCTGGTGTCCTGCGCCCAACACGGTGGCTTCTGTCAATATCGGCCACGTCGATCTGCACGCCAAGTTTCTCACGCACGAGGCTAATGGCCAGGTCGTCGGTGTTTTCGCGATCGTTTTCAGCTACCCCGAACAAGCGCAAGCTGTTCCTTCGCTGATACTGCTCAATTTCATCGGTGGCAGCAGACAGTTTAGCCTCTAGGTCGGCGGATTTTTTCTCTTGTGCGGCCAGGGACTTTCTAAGAGACTGGATTTCGGTGCTGTTGCGCCCGACAGACTCTTGCAGTTTGTCCATGACCGCGGCCGTCACGGAGTCCGTGATGGATTGGACGATTACGTCTAGCGTGTCTTTGCTGTGCAGCGCCGCACTCACCTGGGACCGGACGAGCTCCCCGATGTCGGGAAGCGGGGCCTCACCTGCCGCCGGAGACCGGGCGCCCGCGCTGTCTGCACCCCTGTAGCCTCGCCTGCTGCCGCTTACTCGTGCTCTTCCCATTTTTCACTCACTTATCACTTATCACTTGTGGTAATCAACGGAGAACAATACACCACGGCAAGTAACACTTGTTTAGTCGGATGCACACGTTGTGGACTGCCGCACTTCTCTGTAACACCTTCAATGAGCGGAAAAACTCGCGAGCCGAAGAAACGCGCGTCACTCAGTGGCCGCCATATTGGATGACACAATTCTCAATGTCTAGATTGAGATCTGAGCAGACAATGGCGCATGAGTAATCTTTGTTCATATCTTTTCTTGTGTTAAAAAATTGGAAATTAGATGGTGTTTAGCAAGCAGTCTCTATTCAGGGGTATCTCTTTGGTGGTGCTCAGAAAGTTTTCTACAATAAGATTACTCCTTTGAAACACGTTCACTATGACCTATCCTGTCTCTTACCTTCTTACAAGACAATAATTCCCAACAGACCTGTCGTCTCTTCCCTCGATGACTACTTCATTTGCATCTCCAACACACCTCTCCTCTTCCATTATTTTTTCTCTCTCTTGGGTAAGTACTACGCTACTTATTGGTCCTTTGAGAATCATAATCCTTAAAGTTACTGAGGCTTTTTCGGCCCTTCCTGAGTTATTGACTGTCGGCTTTAGTCTCTGAATCTTCAGCTGAATTTCGTTGAACGATTTCTGACGTTTCACCAGATCGACAATATCAAAAATCCACTCTCCATTGCTGGTGTCAGCAGCAGACGACTGTGAACCTTTGACAATGCCAGTCACACAAAAACAATGTTAAACAAGCGTCGGCCTAAGATCCTGTGACAAAAAACCAACAGGTAATACGTTACCATCATCAGTCTGTCATTCACCTACCTCAAGTTCATAACTGTCCCTTTCGACGCCATTACTACCAGTACTGCCGTACCCTGAGCTGTAAAACCAATTATCTCCACTTCTCGATCCCACACCTCCTTATGTTATTCCTACCATGTACCTCCAGTTTGTTTTTATCCATCCCACATAAGAAATGTTCTGATTTGCCTTGCTGTAGAGCTTTCGGAACTATCTTATGGTTTTACCGCTCCTGACGGTTTTATCACTTATGGTTTTATCACTCCTTTTCCTTCCTTTCTTACGCACTCTTCATTCATATTTTGCTATGACGGAGATTCGGGCAAAGGAAAATTTTAAGTCTGTGTCTTTTACAGCAAGGTCCATTCCAAGTACGTCTAAGAAAATAGTAGTATGGATGTTTCCCATTTCTTTCTGCACATGCGGAAAGAGTACCCAGTCTGGACCAAACTCTACAATCCTCTGCTCGCTCATCCGACATCGGAACTCTTTATGTTGGTAGTCAGACTGCATCTCTGAGTACAGAGCTTTCTCTCCCTCCAGTCCTCCGTACCTCACACCATTCACTCCACTACAGAACTGAATGAAGTATTTCGTCCTCTGTGCCAAGGAGCACAAAATCTAGATGTAAAATCAAACTCTAAGAAGTCACAGGCCTTATATTGCACAGAAAGTTGACCTATGAAGAAACAAGTCCTCAGCAGTTAACCTTTAAAAAAAAGGGAAACATTTCGGCATAATTTTTGATGAGCATCCAAAACGGGCAGAACAAGTTGTCGAAACATGCAGGAAATCTCTCTCTTGCCTATATGAACTTAAAAAATAGAAAAGCATTTCCAACTACTATAAAACATATTGTTAGGGTTCGGCAGCACTAGTTCCTTATGTACACCTAGACTCATGAAAGAAATAACTTAGTATGCATGTTGTTAAGCAGAACACGTAAGGTCCTTCGAATTTGTCGCGTGTCAGTATTACTGCTCGTTAGGGTTAGTCTGTCCGTGTGACAAAGTACACTCATGTTCGGAAAAAACCGTGTTGTGTCGTTCGAACAAATCACAGCCAGCGCAAAAGCGCCACAGGCGCAAAGATGCGAGTTGGTACCGGTGCCATAGAAACTCGCCACTTGCAGGTGTTTCACCAGCACCACGGGCAGCGCTGAGGTTGAACATATCGACTTCGCCTCGGCCAACTGCTGGCCGATTACAATCCGCCAGTGACCGAACGACAACTGACACAAGCCTACGCGTAAGATAGAAGAGCATCTCTATTTAGTTATAGATCACTGTTCAGGGCTGACCCAGACGTGGAATGTCGTTTAGTGAACTCTTTGAAGTGAACAGACAGTTGTTGTAAATTGCATTTTCTGTGTGCTGTGAAGTTTACCTACGATTAATTGAACTTAGTCATTGAGCGCCTTTTTTGAGTTATATTCCACGCAGTGTTGCGGACTTCATTATTCAACAAGTCACAAAGATAAATAAACCTTTTTAACTCATTTGTGTGTTTTTGTCACTAACTTGTTGGAACAGTGCGGCTGGTCCCGCCGGAGGTTCGAGTCCTCCCTCGGGCATGGGTGTGAGTGTTTGTCCTTAGGATAATTTAGGTTATGTTGTGTGTAAGCTTAGGGACTGATGACCTTAGCAGTTAAGTCCCATAAGATTTCACACACATTTCAACTTGTTGGAGTGCTGTAGAACCTTCTTTCTCCTATCCTGTTACCTGACCCTGGGGAACATCTGTGTAATAGTGGGAGGGAGGAATTGTCTCAGCGGTGTACTGCACCACAAGCCGTCTCACGAACTCACAAACTCGTCCTACCGTAACAACAGTGGCAACTCGGCCTTCACAGCAGAAGCGACGAGGCCTTTACAAAACTGGCCTCGAGGGTTTACAAAAAACAGAACACCCTGAACGACTACAGACAGGATGTTCATATCCACAGGATGTGTTACTTTAGTATGTTGTGCAGACGTAATTAGCATTTGAACGATGTCGACGCATGGGTTCAAGGTCAACATTGATATCGCGGCGCATCGAAGGTTCAAGTGGCTCTGAGCACTATGGGACTTAACATCTATGGTCATCAGTCCCCTAGAACTTAGAACTACTTAAACCTAACTAACCTAGGGACAGCACACAACACCCAGTCGTCACGAGGCAGAGAAAATCCCTGCCCCCGCCGGGAATCAAACCCGGGAACCCGGGCGTGGGAAGCGAGAACGCTACCGCACGACCACCAGCGCGGCGCATAGAATCCTCGCAGTAAAATGCGCCTGCAGCTCCCGTTGTCGCCACAAACCTATGGTAACCGAGCAGTGTGACTTGATCAGACGTCCAGGACGCCTTGCAGACGTATCCGCGAACCGTGTCGTCAAATCAGTGAGTTTGAAAGAGGGCGCTTTGTTGGCCTAAGAGAATGTGACGCATCCATTTGGGAAATTGCTGCTCGTGTGGGATGGCGTGCTTCGTCAGACCAATGGGTGTGCGCAGAATGGCTCACGGAAGGGCGTAAAACACGACCAGATAGGTCAGGTAGCACCACCCAGACCATCCCTCGAGAAGATCGATACCTCATTCCAATGGCACTGAAGGACAGATCTGCGTCCTCCTAGAGTCTGGCACAACAGTGGAACAGGGTAACACATCGTAAACTATCAGAGATGACAGTCCGTCGCCGTTTATTACGTGTGCGCTGTTCATTTCTCCGCCCAAATTTCACGAATGTGCAGATACATGCTAGACGGCAGTGAGGAACGGAAGGGTGTCACTGGGAATTGGAATGGCATCAGATAATGTTTTCGGACGAATCCAGCTTGTGTTTGTTTGAAAATGACAGCCGCATTTTGGTTCGGTGCAAACAGGGGGAGCAGCATCACAGCGATTCGATTGACACAAGAAATTCAGCTCCAAACCAAAATCCTTATGGGGTAGTGTGCTATTTGGTACAACCGCAAATCGTAGCTGGTGCGTGCCCGTATCGCTGTGACCAGGGTGACCTGCGTGAATGACCGCGACCTGTAACCATAACCTTCCTGCAAAACACTCCAGATGCCATTTTTTCGCAAGAGGATACACGACATCATGGTGCCACAGGATACCAACCTTTTACCCTGTCCCGCCGCATCACTAGACTTGTTGCCAATGGAAAAAGTGTGAGACAGGGTGAAGTGACGGGTGCAGCGCTGTGAACCGTTGCCCACAACCACAGTTGAGCTTTGGAACAAGGTGAATGCAGCATGGACTGCTGTACCATAGGAAGCCATTCGCGCCTTACAAGCGTCGATATCATCACGCATGGAGTAGGTTATCAGGTCCCATGAAGGACCCTGAACCTACTAGGTAACGGGTCATATACTGAAACGAGGTGACAAAAATGCTAATTGTTTCTTCAGAGCATATTAATGTACATGTCCTATAAATATGAACGTGCTCCAGTCGTTCAAAGTGTTCTTTTTTCTGAACTTGAGTGTATTCGTCTAATCTTCACGGTATTCATTTTGGTAATTTGAGGTAAATAAAGGGCAAAGACAGAAAGATACTGAATTTTCATTTTTAAAACCCAAGCAGAGGTGTTTGCGCAACGGTTGATCCCCTTTAGGACCTGTTTTGCGCAGCACCTGCAGTGCCATTACTTGTTGAATTCTCTAGAGTTTATCTCTGGCCCAGTCCATTACCGCCCTCTAAAATCGCTGCTCATTCGCAGATAGTCGGCAGGTGGAGGGGAGAGAAAATACACCGACCCCTATCCCCTCTGTTATCTCGCCCGACTCTGGCGCAACTTCTTCAGCGCCAACGGCAAAGCTTATTATCTACGGAGCCTAACAACATCGTTTCGGATCCTCAAGAGAAATCTCCCTTCTCAGAATATTGTAGAACAACTGGATATCAGTCCATTGCCATTAACTTAAGATGGTTGCTAGTTGGCAAATCTAACCATTTCCTCTCGCTGTGCTACAACCATCCATCGATTATAGATTGCTAAATAACGTGATCCGAAATTTAAAACTCTTAATATGAAACTTCTTTTCTAAGAAAAGTGTTGTCCAATGTGAATGAAAACCGACAAATTATTAAATAATAATTTATATTAGCTTTAACAAAATACCTGTAAGAGCATTTTGTTGTCGACTCTGCGCTGTAATCTTTTGCTAAAAAATAATACTTGTGCATCGATAATGCATCTACCAAGACAGGGAAACTGAGTTCGAAGATATTATTTTTTCATACACAGTATGGACAGGTTAATTAGAATATGCTTTCATGGTGATTATTACAACGCCAAATATAAGAAAATTCAGTATAAAGGTACACATTATGTAATTTTCACAATTTTTTGTTTTTAAGTGGAAGACACACATCGTAAATCACTTAACCAAACTTAACAAATATAAAAACATAATTCAACCTTTAATCTCAAGGGTCTGCTTTATCATGAAGTAATATTCACGTTTGCAGCTATATGACGGTTACTACAGCTTATTATTTTTTGAACATATTTTATATAATTTTTCTCTTATCAACACAATCTTCCACCTGAAGTTACTCTGAACCTCAAATCATTTATTGGGCCTACCACTGCTGATGCTTGCATGTCACTGTTAGTCTGCAATATGTACAATAAATCACCTAGTCCATTCTTACTTCATATTGAACGTAACCTGCAACGGATCTGTTTTTTGGCTCATTTGTAAATATTTCGATTTCTACTTATTTATGTACTGTATAATGTATTACAGCTATTTTGATTATATTGTCAATTCTTCAGTTACACAGTTTTATGGCAAGAATTTTTTTATAACTTTAAAGCTGGTTACATAATATGTGGTGGTTATATGACGTATCAGCAGTTAAACTATATTTTAATCTTATTCTCTTCGAAGAAATCACTTCATGAATTCCCTTAAGCTGTATATAAGCACATTAAAAGCAATGCGACATTCCAAAACTGTCAAAATTGATTTGTAGCAAAAATCCGCTGGTATTTTGACAAGAATAAAAATAATATATACTGTACATCCTCACTGAACAAGTCAGCAGTGAGCAGGCAGTGTCCAATAAAGGACCGTGACTAGCACACTGGACTCGAATTCTGGAGGTCGACTGTTCAAACACGGGTCCGACCACCCTGCTTTAGGTTTTTCTTGATTTCCCTGTCGCTTCAGACAAATATCAGAATATTGTATGTAAATTCAAGGGGAATCACTGCTGTCAGCTGCAACAAAACATAAAGCGAAATCAGTGGCGACGAGCGAAAATGTATACCAAAGCGGAATTCTAGCTGGGACCTACTGCTACTATGCAGGTATTGTAACCACTGCGCCATCCAGGACACAGCGTTATCGCACCTGCACGGATTGTCTCAGCACGCGTCACGACTTATCCACACTCAAATGGTTCAAATGGCTCTGAGCACTATGGGACTTAACATCTAAGGTCATGAGCCCCCTAGACATAGAACTGCTTAAGGGGGATAGGACGTCAAACGGGCCGACTTGGAGCAGGAGAGGCACCACAGGACATTTTAATATCTACTGTCTATACTTTTGCAACTAAATTCATAAAACTTTGTCAGCATGATCAGGGAGGATTGAGGACTCGCAGTCATAGCAGTGGAAGTTCAAAAACGTAGCAAAATGCCTTTTTTACATGTGAAATTACATCATTTTTTCACTTACTACTGACTGCATTTGTTTCTGTAGGTACACTTTGCTTCCTAAGTAAGAGAGATTCTTCGATGAATTTTTCACAGCATAGAAGCAGTACTTACAGGTGTATGAACCTCTAGAATTTTTCAAATCTATTAAAAACTGTGGTAAAAATTGATATAATTAACTATAAAATTTGAGTTTTTTCTAAACACGAAGTTTAAAATTTTTCCTCCATAAGTAAAAGAGATTCTTCGATGAATTTTTCACAGCATACAAGCAGTACTTACACGCGTATGAAACTCTAGAATTTTACAAATCTAATAAAAACTGTGGTAAAAAATGAAATAATTAACAGTAAAATTTGAGTTTTTTCTAAACATGAAGTTTAAAATGTAACAGCTCATTCATCTTTTCATAAATTAAATAAACTCTAGAATTTATACACATGTAACTATAGTTTGTATGCTGTACAAAATTCATCGAAGAATCTCTCTTACTTAGGAAGAAAAGTGTACCTATAGCAACAAATGATGAAATTTCACATGTAAAAAAAATGTAGTTTGTTACTTTTTCAGCTTCCACTGCTATGAGTATGAATCCTGAATCCTTCATAATAATACTTTCAAAGTTTTATGAATTTATTTGTAAAAGTATAGACAGTGGAAATTTAAATGTCCTGTGGTGCCTCTCCTGCTCCAGGTCGGCCCATTTGACGTTCTACCCCCCTTAAACATAACTAACGTAAGGACATCACAAACATCCATGGCCGAGGCAGGAATACAGAAAAGGTGAAGTTATTCCATGAGTACTAAAAGAAATCAGTTAAATTTCGATTACGCGACAAGACACACAAATTTGAAGGCTGTAAATTCAACTAAATACTTAGGGATTACAATTACAAATAACCTAAGCTGGAACGATCATATAGATAATGTTGTAGGTAGAGCAAACCAAAGACAGCGGATCACTGGCAGAACACTTAGAAGATACAACAGATCTACTAAAGAGACTGCTTGCACAACACTTGTCCACCCTGTTCTGGAGTATTGCTGTGCGGTGTGGGATCCGTATCAGGTGGAACTGACGGATGATATTGAAAAAGTTCAAAGAAGCGCGGCTCGTTTTGTATTATAGCGAAATAAGGGAGATATGCCACAGACATGACACGTGAATTGGAGTGGCAATCATGAAATAATGGAGTTTTTCGTTGCGACGGGATCTTCTCATGAAATCACCAGATTTCTCCTCCGATTGCGACATTCTGTTGGCACCAGCTACATAGGGAGAATTGATCATCACGATAAAATAAGAGAAGTCAGAGTACTCACAGAAAAATTGAAGTGCTCGTTTTTCCCGTGCGCTGTTCGAGAGTGGAACGGCAGACAGATAGCTTGAAGGTGGTTCATTGAAGCCTGTGCCAGACACTTTATTGTGAATAGCAGAGTAATCACGTAGACGTAGACGTAGACTTACATACAATGTTTCGCAGCTGCAGATTCTGCTTGGTGGCCGTTCTTTCGGACAGACACTGCACATTCATATAAATGCCAAAATGTTTCCTTCGAAAAGGCACGGCCATATTTCCTTCCCTGTCTTTGCAAACTCCGAAACTGTACCCGTCTCTAATGTCCTAATCTTCCTTTCTCTTTTAAATAGTGGCGCCCCACAAAATCATCAATTTTCTTAATTTTTTAATTTCCAGACTCGCACGATCTTCTCCTGTAAACGAAATTCTGCAGATTTTATTTCTATAGTTACTTTGCAAAAGTAGATTCAGAAGTGAAAAATTTATTTAAAAAATTTGATGCACCAGTCCTCTGAGTGATTTGATTGACGTAACTCCCCAAGAATTCCTCCCTGTGCCAACGTCTTCATCACAGGGCATCTCTGGCACCAAACGGTCTCAATTGTTTGTTGGATGTATTTTAATCTTTACAGTTTTCACCCTCTACAGCTCACCTAGTACCATGCATGTTATTCCCTCCTTACCGTCCACGGAACAATCCGTGCTGTCTCTCCGCCTCTAATAACCTCGTCATCTAAGGGACCTCAAAATATTTTATCATTTTTATCTTTTAACCCTGAATTTAATACACTCTTTATTTCTGACAGTGCATCTTTCATGTGTAGACTGAACAGTAGAGGCGACGGACTTGATCCTTGCCTTACTCCTGTTTTAATTCGAGCACTTCGATTTTAGTCTTCCTGTCTTATACGGCCAGTCTTGTACATATTGCACATTACCAATCTATCTATACCTTAGTCCTGTTTTTATCAAAATTTCGAACCTCTTGTTTCGTTTTACATTGCCCAACGCTTTTTCCAGATCGACAAGCGCTATGAACGTTTCTTGATTTTTCTTCTGTCTACTTCCATTATCAAGGGCAGAGACAGAACTACCCCTTTGGTGCCTTTATTTTTCTTGCAGTTAAACTGATCGTCATATGGTCATCTAACAGATACTCAATTTTCTTTTCCATTCTTCTGTATATTATTCTTGTGAGCAGATTGGATCCATGAGATGTAAGCTGAATCTGAGTAGATCTCGCACCTATCTGCCCTTTCTGTCTCCGAAGTTGTGTGAACGATATCTTTCCGAAAGTCAGATAGGAACTTGCACTTTCACAGATTACAGACATCAACTTGATTAATCGTTTGGTTGCCACTTCGACCAGTTATTTCAGAAATGCCGGAGGAATATTATCTATCCGTTCTCCCTTATTTGGTCAAGTCTTCCACAGCTCTTACATTCTGATTCTAATACTGGATCCCTTGTCTTCTCCGTATCACCTACGATTTCTTCTTCTCTCACGTCATCATATCAGTTCCTCCCCTCATAAATGTCTTCAGCGTACTGTTCCCAACCATACGCTCTTCCTATGCGTTCAACAGTGCAATTCCCATTGCACTTTTAATGTTACCGCTCTTGTTTTTAATTTCACCAAAGATTATTTTGACTTTTCTACATGCTGAGTCGGTGCTTACGAAAATCATTTCTTTTTCGATTTCTTCACATTTTTCCTGAAGGCGTTTTAATAAAATGAGGCGGTAAAGGGTGTTATGATAAAAAGAAAATTAAGGGGCGTAATGACTTTGTGGTTCCATGTCGAAAAGAAGAACAGACAAGTCATATGTATCATTATGTGTCAATCCGATTAACAAACGTCTCTGTTATCCAGTTGGACTCAAAAGTTAGGCAAAACATTATTGTTTCCACTGGCGATATTCCCTAATGTGGTTCTAATAACATACTGCAATACTCTGATACCAAACATTGAGCTTTAGTAAATATTCGATTGTGATAAAATTCATGTGGACGTGCGTCAGCTGTGTGCATATGATATAGTCAAGGTGAATATGGAAATAAAAATTGGTAGATGGAAAGAATGTCGACATAACCTAAACAATATGAGCAACGTTAGTGGTAACAGGTGGCGCCAGAAGCCAGGAAGAGTCATCACGGTGTCTAATTGGAACGAAATAATAATCGTCGTTGGCTGTCGATACACACTTATTTCTTGATGGTGATGCCGGGGGACGGAACGAGCGTGTTGCAGCTCATTCGAAAGCAACTGCATTTCCCAAGACCATATACGTCGCATAAATTCGAGTAAACAGTGGCGCAGAACCCATTAGTACCGCATCGGTCGGCTAAACAGGAATGCGAGGTTTTCAGCGCGCGCGAGCGCAATGGGCGTGTATGCGCATAGCTTACAGCATTCGGTTACCACTGTACTGCAATTACAATCTATCAGTCGGCTGCCGTGCCCGCGCGAGTGGCCACGGAGAAAAAAAAATGCAAAAGCGAAATAAGCTTGTATAGGGAACTATTTATGCCAGGGTAAATGAATACGATGCTCCATAACTGCAGCCCGATGCGGACTGTTCCATGTATATAAATTGCCTCGTTACAGAATGTAAATTACCTGCGGTGTGGGTCCGGCGATGGCCGGGTGCAATGCAAACCCGCGACACTATCGCCGCCGCCCCTACACGCTACCCGCTACACGCTGGCCACTGAGCGATGCGCCCGCACCTGTCGCGCAGTCATGAGGCGCCAGCCAATGAAACGCGACAAACAACAAAATCCGCACAGCAGTACCCCCAGCCTCCCCCAACACCCACCCCTCACCCACCAGCCGCACCGTCGCAGGTACAAATGAATTTCCATCAAATTATAATTAAAATACTGGTAAAGTTGGATTTATTGGATGAGAATTAATTGTCCGCTCGCTTTATTGTTCGCCGTCGGCTACTACCCCGCCGGTTCGTGCGTCACTGTTGCCTCCCTGCAGGCAATTTAGGTGACTGTATTTTCTTTGTAATGAGATGTGCCTAATTAAAAATACAACCGTGGGCGCCCTGTAATGCGGTTTGTCGTTCTTTGTCATCTCAGATCAGCTCTTCTCTGCAAATGCCATGGATTACTCACTTTTCCGTAGGAAATCGAAACAATGAAACAATTAAAGGATTCTAAATCGGTTAACAGTTACCAGTGCTAAACGTAAGATGATGGCGCCTTAACAAACTGCAATATTTCGCCAAATATAAAGTTCGCAAATATCAATTTTAGTACTGCTTTTAAAAAGTCACAGATGCTTGTCACCTACATCGTTGACTGTAATAGGTAACTGATAGTTGCTATGAAAACGTCTCTAGTGCCCTAGTAAACAAGGTTACTCCACGCATCCTAACTGCAAATCTATACGTCCGTCTGGTGATTCGACCTGTTGTGGTGCCTTTCATGAACAGCATTCCAGAGGATGTTTCCAATAGGATAACGCTCGCACACATACCGCTCTTGTAACTCAACATGGTCTACCGAGTGTTCTCATTTTGCCCTGATCTGATCGGTCCCAGATTCGTCTCCATTGGAGCAAGTATGGAACATCATCGGATGACAACTCCTGCCTTATCCACTATCAGCAATAACCGTCTCTGTATTGACTGACCAAGTGCAGCAGGTGTCTCAGAAACTGATGTCTGCTGCCTGTAACATAGAACATGCACGTTTACATGCTTGAATTCAACAATCTGGCGGTTACACCGGTTCTTAATGCACCAGTATTTCATATTTGCAATTGCTTATCTCTCGCTTACATTTACCTGTGATCTTGCAATGTTAATCACTGAAATATGTTACTTAGACAAAATGTGTTCCCAAAATTTAATTTCTCTATAGCAATTATTTCTTGATGTTGCGATTTTTTTCGTCAATATATTACAGGGTGGCAGAAGAAGTTTACGTAAAGGATGGTTCATAACCGATACCTAGAGGCCAAAACGTGGGATATAATGATACAAGTACAACTGGTCTGCGATTTCTAAAAAAAATTTCATTTCATCACTCCTTTTACACTGATAAATTTTGTTGGACTACTGGATGAAGTAAGCTTCGTGGCCACTATCTCTGTGTTTTAGGGAAGTTCTGCCACTCAAATAAACACAACGCCTTGTTTTGAAGTTAAAAACACTGTACGAAACAATTACCAGGTGTAGAAGAATGAAACCGGAATTTCCCTATAGATCTAGCCGTCAGGGGCCCATGAGGCAGCGTCTGCTGCGCCATCTACTTCCTGTAACGGCTGACGACGAATGTCAACACACAGTAACCCAAGTTCCATACATCGGTATCTATTTCAAACCCGTAAACATATCGAGTTTTGTGCCTACGAACTACGATTCGCGGACAGCATTGATTTTCTGTTTTCATTCGAAAAAAAACTGCTGCAGAATCGCATCGAATGCTTGCCGATACTTTCGGCGAATATGCTCTTTGGAAGACACTGTATTTCGAGTGGTTCAAAAACTTCAAAAGTGGTGATTTTGGTGTGAGAAACGACGACCGCGATAAACCACGGAAAAAATTCGAAGCTAATTGCAGGCCTTGTGGGATGAAGATGATACTCAGACTCAATAGGACCTCGCGGAACAATTGAATGTGACGCAGAAAGCCGTTCCTTTTCGGTTGAAAGCTATGGGAAAGGTGCAGAATGTGGGGAAATGGGTTCTGCATGAACTGAATGAAAGACAGCAAGCAAATGGTAGGACCACTTTTGAAATGATGCTAACCAGATACAAAAAAGTCGTTTCTCGATCGAATAGTGACAGTTAATGAAAAATGGATATATTTCGAAAATCCTAAGTGTCGTAAATCATGGGTGAATCCAGGAAAACCACTGATATCCACTGCAAGGCCAGATCTCTCTGGAAAGTAGATAATGCTCTATATTTAGTGGAATCAGAAGGGTGTCACCTATTATGAGCTTATAAAACCTGGTAAAACCGTTATCACCGGCCGAAAATGATGGATTTAAAACGAGTATGACGTGAGAAACGACTGGAAGGTGGAAAAAGGCAACACAGTCACATTGCTCCATGATAACGCCCCATCACACACAGCAAAACGGGTCAGAGAAACGATCGAGGATTTAAGTTGGGCAATACTAGGGCAGGCGACTTATTCTCCAGACTTGGCTCCGTCGGATTATCATCTGTTTGCTGTGTATCACTGGGATACACTCTTCTTGAACAATGCTTCAAATCGCATAAAAATGTACGAAAACAGCTCGCTGACTGTTCGCTTCAAAAGAAGGTTTTTTGGCGTGGCATTCATAGTCTGTCGGGGAGGTGAGAGAAATGTATAAATCGCAATGGAGACTATTTTGAATAAAATATTGTTCATCAGTTTCAAACAACTGACGTGTAATTATTGCAATCAAATTCCGGTTTCATATTTCCGCACCTAGTACGTAAACCAAGTACAATGTGCGGCGTACCAGAGAGTGCCAGTAGTTATTTATAGCTTGCCAAGCGCGAACTCTCTCTCTACCGTGTACTGAATGGCAATTTATTTACGTTAAACTGGTCATTGAAAGGCCACAAATAATTATTATCATGTGGTGTAGAAGCAGAGATTGCTCTACATCAGGAGGTACGTTACTTTCTGATATACTATAGCTCAGTTAAATTTGTGTATAAACCTTTCGCTTCCTTTTTTGAAACACCGGTATGAAAGTAAAATTGGTTCAAATGCCTCTGAGCACTATGGGACTTAACGTATGACGTCATCAGTCCCCTAGAACTTAGAACTACTTAAACCTAACTAACCTAAGGACATGACACACACCTATGTCCGAGGCAGGATTCGAACCTGCGACCGTAGCGGTCGCTTGGTTCCAGTCTGTAGTGCCTAGACCGCTCGGCCACCCCGGCCGGAGGTATGAATGTAATAATGTTGATTCTTTAGACACTGTTTTCATTACTTTAATCTTTTCTTGGTAGTTATAACAGTATATAAAACCATAGTAGTATATACTTTGTTGTGATAACAACAGTATTATATTTGCGCTGTTGGGATATATGACGTGGGTTGTACACAAGGCATCTTCTGTCAGATATAGTTACTTACATCTGAATGATAACGTACACAACGCTAGTAAGTTATAGAAAATCAGGTTGGCGGTAGTTTTAAAGAGATAAGAATTTATTACAATGTGTGATACGCTATGACAAGTGGTACGGGGAATCTGTTGGAAAAACGTAAACAGCCATCATGTTCCTCAAAGAGTTTATGAAGCTAACATGTCTTACTCGGAGCTTGTCGAAGTTCTATTTGCGTGTTACGAAAATACACGGTTTAAGTGATACATGGCATTAAAGAACTCTCCAAAATGCAATATCTTTTATAAACTTTGTTGTGTTAAAATGTTCCGGAGGTATGCAAATGAATCCCATTTCAACACAATCGCACAAACACGCTGTGAGTATTTTCAACTACATTTTGTGCATATGGATCGATTACTCGGCGGGTCTCTCATTCATAAACAGCATTTGAATGTTGGTTGTGGCTAGAGCGGAGAAGAGTCTAACAGTACGTGACGGAATTCAATAGCGGCTGGATCGATACTGTAGTTTATTTTCCCGCCTTATTCCTGCTCCCAATGGTATCGATGGTAGAACTGTCATGCGAATATGGTATCGATGGGTTTAGGAGGATCGTATGGAACACTTTGCAGACTCTTAGAAACCCTGAGCGACTGGCGGTCGAGACAACACACTCACATGTCACAGCTTGTGAAACACATTGTTCGCTCGGCTGTGTAGGATCGTACGTACAGCCATGTCACATGCAGGGGTTGGACAAATATATGCAAGTACTGAGAGAAATGTATGCTTGAACATAAATTTAGACGCTGAGCCAGGAGATTACGCTGTTATGTTTGACAACGAGCGAAAACTGTGCAATGTCCTCGGTATGTTGTAAGAACCAGTCGCTGTCACAGCAGTGTTCTGTGTAGTAGTGAGCACATTATGTCGGAGATAAGCAAACTCGAGAAAGGGCAAACAGTTGGTGCTAGCATAAAGGATGCTTTTGTAACCAAGGTAGCCGAAGTGTTTGATGTTCCGAGTACGACATACAAGTACCACTTCAAAGGAAATCGGAAAAGTAGCACCCCTTATGTCATAACGCAGACAGAACTTTGTCTTCAGTGATCGTTGTGCACTGTCACTGAAGAGGATTCTGACGAAAAATAAGAGGTCGACACCTTAAAAAGTCACCACAGAACTAAATGTCGCACTGGTGAATCCTGTCAGCATCAAAACAACGCGAAGGGAGCTCAATGGGCAGCGATTTACAGGACGAGTTGGAATTCCAAAAACACTCGTCACCGATGAAAGATGATGTACCAGGAGAACGAGGTGCTGAAGTCATAAAACTTGAGCTATGGAGCAATTGAACAATGACATTTGCTGGGGTGAGTGAGACTTTTGGCCGATTTTACGCCACAAGAGTGAAAAATGGCGGAGCTTAAGTGGCAATTTTGGCAGCCATATCGTGGTATTCCAAGGGTCCCATGGTTGCTCTGCGAACTCACGTTACTGTCACGTATTATGTGACTCTTTTGGCTGATTTGGTACATAGAATGCTGCAATGGGTTTTCCCCAATGTGGGCGCTGTGTTCCATAACGCCAGCACCCTTGTTCACACAGATCGCATCATCCCACACTAGTTTTATGAGCACAAAGATGACTGTCGCATCTTCTCTAGCCATCATCAGCAGATATCGATATTCCTGAGCCTTTGTGGTCTACATTGGAGACTGTATCGTTGGTTGATTTGGGGGAGCGGACCAAACAGCCAGGTTATGGGTCCTATCGGATTAGGGACGGATGGGGAAGGAAGTCGGCCGTGCCCTGTCAAAGGAACCATCCCGGAATTTGCTGGAGCGAGTTAGGAAAATCACGGGAAACCTAAATCAGAATGGCCGGACGCGGGTTTGAACCGTCGTCTTCACGAATGCGACTCCAGTGTGCAAAGCACTGCACCACCTCGCTCGGTACACTGGACAGGAGGTTGCGTGGTCCTCTCCATCTGATATGATCATTACCTGAACTAGTCACCCGATTTGCGGTAAGAGTGGGATAAGATTCCCTTGGAAACGATGCAGGACCTGTATTTATCTGTTCCGGGACGACTGGAAGCCGTTTGTATGCCAATGGTTTTCCTACACCCTATTAGGCAAATAATGTGTTATTTGTGATGTTTCCATATATTTGCCCATCCCCAGTACCTTGAAACAGAAGATAAAGTTGTTCGCAGCAAGGCTCGTATCCACGCTGACAGTTCAACGACTCTGGAGAACCACGGACCTTGGCGATGACTTTCCTCGAGGCGGCAGCACACCAGGGCTACCAGTTTGTCTTTTTCACAAAGGTATAAGCCAGACCAAGAATTTTCTATTTCTAATCGCGAGGTTCCGCATAGGTAGTGTAAACCATCATCGGAGCGTACAGTGAGGAAAGAAGCTTAACGACTGTGCTCTTAGATGTGCAATATTTATTGATTACTTAGGAACGTCTTCTTTTGCAGTCTCGTGAACAGTGCGCGAAGTGCAACGTCCTCCATGAGACGCCTCCCATTACACTTTGGTAAGCACCCAAGCCAAACTGTGTTGTACCACGTAGTTTTTCATTGCATGTACCATCTGATTAGGGTGACTTCTACGAGAGATTGAAGAGTGTAAGGTTTCCGCTACACACGTCTAGACATGAAGACTGCTGGTGGTGCTCTGATTTGGGTGGATAGGTGACAGACTGATCATTTCCTGAGTAGTATCAGAGTCAGCAAGAAACGAATGCCTGCTATGGGAGTTACGCCATTAAGAGACAGAACGAAGGAGATTAGCCTCTAAACATCTACAGAGGTATCGTTCGGCCTACACGCTGAAGCAATGCGACAGTAAAGCAGCTAGCCAGTGGAAGATAATCACACAGGAGCCGTGCAGGGATTTTGGTAATTGCCTCACGAGCAGCTCACTCTAGGCTGTGCAGATAATATTGTACCCCTGCTATCTGTCTCTTTTTCTTCCATTTGTTTCCTCTGCTATTTATCATCTTTATATTCATCAAAATTATACGGTTTGCCTGGCGTTCTCACTCTCTCCCATTCTTCATCTCTTCATTCCTACTACAAACAATACCACTAATTTCTTTTGCGAATCCAGACCGTCTCCTGTTTATTTCTCATTTAAAAATTTGCTAAAAACTTCTGGGTCGCGAATTTCACACAAATGTTCGTTTGCCTGTTGTGAGTCTCCCATTTTCTTTATTAATTCTCTCTTGTACCAGTCAATTTTGTACCTCATACTCACATTTGAATTTTCAGGTGCCCTAAAATTCTTCCAGTCTCCTTTTCTTTGCTTTTGCAGCTGCCCACGTCTCACCTCAACACTATTATGAGCTCAGTACATTGTCAGAAATTTTATTCTCGACGTCTTGTTGAAATACCAAAAACCTATACCTTGCGTTCCGAAGAAACTTCTTTTCTTTACAAGTCCATTACTCATATCACCTTCGCTTCGTATAACTGAATTACAGGATTATTTCACCTTCAGTAAATTATATTTTCCAATTTTGCTATAAGCAAGTCATTTTTCACTTTTCTGCAAAGTTTTCATTGCTTTCGTTCAAACATGTGTATTTGTAAGCGAAGACAAAAAGCACATCAGTTCCATTCAGAAGATTTTATTCTGTTACATTTGCTTGCCCCACCGGTTTTGTCGTCTTCAAAGCTTACGTATCAAATGCGCTACTTTGAAAAGTTTGTTGCTTCTCTGTAGCTTCTTTCCTTTCAATTGTAGCATCTTCGACTTACGAACGTCGAACGAGGTAGTGCAGTGGTTAGCCCACTGAAATCACATTCAGGAGAACTGCGGTGGAAATTCGCGTCCGCCAACCAGATTTTGGTTATATCTGATTTCCCTAAATCGCTCCAAGCAAATGCCTGGATGGTTCCTGACAAAGGACACGGACGACTTCCGATTTCCTTACCGTCCATGGAACAATCCGTGCTGTCTCTCCGCCTCTAATAACCTCGTCATCTAAGGGACCTCAAAATCATACTCTTCCTTCCTTTCTCCTGAGTTTTAAAAGCAATAGCGATCAGCAGCTAACATTGTTTACACTATTTTTCCGTCGAGTAACATTTGTTCCTCGAAATTATTATAGACTAATCGCCTGTATTTCGATTTACTTTGTTATGATAATAACGGTATATATATATATTTGCTTTGATGGGACATAAGACGTGGGCCAAAATGTAGTGTTGTACACAGCGCATCTTCGGGCAGATATAGTTGTATCTGAATAATAACGTACATAGCGCTAGTGAGTTACAGAAAATCATATTGGCGTCATTTTTAAAGAGATAATTTATTCCAGTGTTTGACATTATATGATGAGCGATAAGGGAAATCTGTTGGAAGAGAATATTTATGCAGCAAAATAGAATACAACACTAAACAACTACATACAATCTTCACATTGCTGTAGTTCGTCCTCCAACTTATGAACCGCGAAAGTATTTTATAATGACGAGTAAATCCACTTAGCGTACATCGTTAAAAGTGGAAATTGTCTTGTATACCAAAACCTGAACGATGAATACAGTACAACTTCGTTAAAGAGCATCGTGTTCCCTACATAATACGTTTCAAGGTGATTCTTATGCCCGTACCTTTAACAAAGTTTCTCTAGATTTCAATTTCTGTGTCAAACAGGGCTCTAAACAGTACCAGAAAACTTTTAGTTTTCATTCGTAAAGACCAAATGAAACATCTATAAAATCATGGTAACCCATATGGAAATTACTCGTATATTTTCTGACACACGATAAAAATTTCATTGTTGAAAACTTCTTGACTTCTTTCACTAACGATTTTGTTCCCTTAGCTTCAATTCCTAGCAGATATTAAAACTCCAACAGCAAGTTTACTGGAACCTCATTAAGAGAGGCGGAAAATGGCCTCTAAAGCAATTGAGAAAGCGGAGACAATATCAGCATACCCAAGCCTTCTTATAAATTCCTCCATTACTTCAATTAACGAAACGCACCGATTAAATTTACCGCCTCGAGAGATAGAAAACAATACAGGAAAATGGGCACAATTTTGAAGAAGCAGATACTTGTAATGAGATATCAGAAATTTATTGACTTTTATTATACATGTTTGAGCTTAAAACAAACATGATATATGTTAGAACATAACTCTTGACTTGCATTCATTTCTTTTAGAGAGACTGGTTTACAGTAGGTATCAACAATATATGTTATCGGTGTTTTGATTCTCGCTTTATTTCAGCGTTGTTGACTGTTTTGCGGAATGCATGTCACTTGCATACTGTCTTTATCTACATCTACATGACTACTTTCTAGTTGAAAGAGAGGGACAGAACCATTTTGAGACCATTTCTCTAAATTAGACTCTCTAACAGCAAGTGGGAAAAATGAGCACTTAAATCTTTGCGCGCAAGCTCATATTTATCTTATGTTATTGCAACGGTCATTTTTCCTCGTGTACGTGACAGCTAATAAAATATTTTCTCATTATGAGGAGGAAGTTGGTGATTGAAATAACTTGGAAAAGTCTCGCCGCGGCGAAAAATGCTTTTGTTTTAATGAATGCCACTCTAGCTTGCATATCATTTCCGTGGCACTGTCTCCCCTAATACACAATTATTCGAGACGGGCTGCCCTTCTTTGAACTTTTTCGATGTACTGCGTCAATTATATTATGTAATGATCCAGTACCAAGCAGTAGTACTCTAGAAGAGGACGGACAAGCGTAGTTTAGGCAGTCTATGCAATAGATGTGTTGCATCTTGTACGTTTTCTGGCAATACAACGCAATCTTTGGTTTTCCTTCCCCAAGACAATCTAGATTCAATTTAAGATGTTCGCAACGGTAGTTCCTAGTTATTTAGTTGAATCGACAGTCTTTAAATTTGAGTGATAAATTGCTCAGGCAAATTTTTTTAACACCCACACTTTTTATTCTTTCGGGCATACTGCCACTTTTTGCACTATGCAGATATTTTTTCTTAGACGTATTGTAATTCGTTTGTTGTGATAACTTCGCTAGATAGTAAATGACAACATAAAATCCAAACTCTTCGGTTTTACTAGAGCCAAGAATCACATTTCTGTCACAAAACTGAGATGCTTTTCCACAGGCATGCAAATTGATTGGAAGAATCGTACAGATCTTAGCCTGACACTTGTTATGAGTCACGGTCACCATTGAAGAAAGATGGTCTTATATGCAGCTGCGATGTGCCACCACCGTCCAAGGAACGAAATATTACATTCATGATAATAAATGAAGTTCGACCGTTGTCAAACTAGAACTGTAATAGAACTTAGTACAACTATAGCTGACACCAATATTAATTTCAGTTTCATATCTGCAGAACTTTTAGAGGTACAGGTAGCCGTAAAAAAGAGTTTAATTTACAACTTCCTTGAGTCAGTAACGTCCTGGTAAGTTCATAAGAAGCTGCTAACAGTAAACGAAGGAGAGACACTTTTGTGTAAAATTACTTTTAAAAGAGAATTTTTGTTTTCTTTCACATTTGTTCTATGTAAAATAACGTCAACTTAATTTTCTTACTTACTTGAATGAAACAAGGAATAGGTGTGATATGTATGTGACATGTGAATGTCTGTAGTTGTAACTGTGACTATGAAAGCGAGGTCACGTACGTCTTGCATAGTGTGGATGAGTCACATATAACGCGGTTACTTGTCTATTGTAGGCTACCAGTTCATGGAGCTGCAGAAACAAGAAACATATTTCCACAATTTAGAAATTTAAAGAGGAGATTTCGAAGCATAATACTTGATAAATTGGTCTAAATTGCTTTGATAAAGTGATTGGTTCAGATAAAAAATCGCTGGATGTTATAGAACAAGCTCAAAACCTGATTGTCTACGTTTGGATGCCTCAAAACATGAGGTAGCAGTTTCGCGCACTTTTATCACAGCGAGCACTAGTGCGATCTGGGAGACTCGGTGCGCAACTCTCGCGACGGTCAGACGGATTTGCACTGAGCGCGGTAAAAATGTTTTAATTTTGAGTAACTGTAATGGTTAAAAGAATGCAACGTATCGGAAGGTGGTATGTAGCGAACGTGAATGAGGATTGTTTCAATTCCTGATCTTTTGTGTATGAACTGTGACTTTATTTCGAATAAGTTGAACTCCGTGTAGCGTACAGTGCAGTCGTAGCCTAGAACTTTCTAAGTTCGATGGGAACATTCAGCAAATTTTTGAGCGAGCATTCTTACCAGTGCAATCCGTGAGTGTCTTCCGTATAGGGTCAGGCTGGAAACTATAATCTGTCTGCTAAGAGTGTGCGCGTGTACATGAGAAAGTATATTGAAAAATCATCCTTAGTCGCGAAAATTTTCTGGTCTTCACCCAGGTTTCAGCTAGATTAATCTAGCCTTCTTCAGAAGCATAAAATTACTATAACATGCCAGAGTAAGGCACAGTCAACATTAAAAATTCCGCGTGCAACGATCAGTGCCAACGTAGTTGCCGCTGCCAACCGACCGCGTGGTGAAGTGACACCGAGTCTGGACTTCAGTTAAGTACTTTTAATTCGACATGGTACCACGGTACTATAGGTTTTAATTTTTAGTGTTGACTGTGCCTTACTCTGGCATGTTATAGCAATTTTATGCATCTGAAGAAGGCTAGATTAATCTAGCCGAAACCTGGGTATAGACCAGAAAATTTTCGCGACTGAGGCGAATTTTTCAATATATTAGTCTATCACAGTTGCTGACGTGGCTGCAATATGCTAAAAATTCTTACATGTGCATGTTGTACTTTAGACAGTAACTGGTATGGACTTGGTCGGCAAAACTGCTCTTAAATGTAGCAATATACCGCTGTTTTCATTCTACGAAATTCTCTCATTTGGTAATTAGCATGACCTGAAACTGAAAACATTTTGCGCCCTGTAGGTACAGTTGGTACAGCTAATACATTACGCTTTGCATCAGAACAGACATGGAACATCTTATGTAGGTAAAACACCGCGCCGCCACAAGATGGGAAAACCGTCTGGCGTTCAGTGATTATTACCTATTACGAGACCGGCTTTTTAAGTAGAATAAAAATTGGCGTTGTTACTTTTCAGTTTTTGTCACTGTAGTGCTCTAAAATTTTCAGAATACTGTTCGTACCCATCGCACTCGGAGAAAAAGTGGGAATAATCATAAAACTGTTTAAACACTATCCTGAAAGACGCTAGCTATTTCAGGCTCCATACAGAATCAATACGTAGGAGGTTGATGAATATTTGTGATTTCTGACGTGAAATTCGCTTCTCTGGATTTTACGTATAGGTTCTCATCATATCTGTTGGCAAGTGGGGTGCATGGCATCAGGCGTTTGCGATTTACTTGTAGCCAGCGACCGACGTGTACGAAATGTAATGTGACCCATCAGTTCAGAGGAAATTTCTCCAGGTTTTTGGCGGCCAGTGACGGTGTCCGTGAGTCCTTGCTACTCTGTGTCCTGTGACGAGCAAAGGTACGATGAAATTTCCTGGCAGATTAAAACTGTGTGCCAGGCCGCGACTCGAACTCGGGACCTTTGCCTTTCGCGGGCAAGTGCTCTACCATCTGACCTACCCAAGCACGACTCACGCACCGTCCTCACAGCTTTACTTCTGCCAGTACCTCCTCTCCTACTTTCCAAAGTTTACAGAAGCTCTCATGCGAACGAAATACTGGCAGAAGTAAAGCTGTGAGGAGCAGGGCGTGAGTCGTGCTTGGGTAGCTCAGATGGTAGAGCACTTGCAAGCGGAAGGCAAAGGTCCCGAGTTCGAGTCTCGATCCGGCTCACAGTTTTAAAATGCCAGGAAGTTTCATATCAGCGCACACTCCCCTGCAGAATTAAAATCTCATTGTGGAAAGGTACAATGGCTTGCGTATCCGCTGCTAGGTGGTGCTTCTGTATCGTACGGCTGCACGCCTGTTGGCATACAGAGCTGAACTGACGAGTAACTTGTTGCATGCTGTCCATCTGATTACTTTTATAATCCTCGAAATTTGACGGTGACACCTCATTTCAACAATGTCATCATCAACAGCAATTGTCTTTGGTTCAAATGGCTCTGAGCACTATGCGACTTAACTTCTGAGGTCATCAGTCGCCTAGAACGTAGAACTTATGAAAGCTAACTAACCTAAGGACATTACACACATCCATGCCCGAGGCAGGATTCGAATCTGTGACCGTAGCGCTCGCTCGGCTCCAGACTGTAGCGCCTAGAACCGCACGGCCACAATTGTCTTTGTCGAGCAGTTAAACAGAGATGGATGTACTCAGGGTACACCCTTGACACAGCGTATCCTGAAGTTTCCCAGAATCTGTACAAACTCAGAGACTGAATGCCCCATTCCTCAGGCACTCACAATTTGATGACTATCAGATTAATCGATATTGAGTGTATTGTCTAACTAGGAAACCACCTGTCACACAGACGGCAAGTAAACATAATGCGCTATCCCAGTCACGTGACACGCAGATCTCCGCCATTCACGATTAAGGCCACTCCCCCTGCAATGCAGCAGCTATCTAAAATGTAATTAATCTTGAGTGTGAATGTAGCTTTCGTGTGTATATTAAAAATTCGGAGGCAACATAGTATCACCAGTTAAACACAAAGATGAAAATGGAGATTGTTACACAACGAAGCACCAAACCGACATCTACAGTATAATGGGTGATCCCCACCGGAACGAACAAACACTTGCATTTGTTGCGACTTCGGAGCAAGAAACCTCCGAATGGTGTTTAAGAAGTTTATAGCCATAGCTGAAACACATGTTGTGTCATTTCGTGACGATAACTGTCTGGTGTTAAAGTATACGTCTTCCCTTTGAATCTCAGACATGGCCTATGACTGACGAACCAAGGGACCGCGAAGGCCTGTCAAAGTTCCGCAAGGCGTTCGTGAACTGCAGTACAGTGCCTAGCAATTTCTTGCTGGCAGAACTCATCTGGTACTGTACTCTGATCGTGCAGGACACGACAAAGTGTTTACAATTCTTGCTACATGTAGCGAGCATTCAGCATCCCTTCAAAATCAGCAAACACATTACAATTGCAAGAGCTGGAGACGTAAGGGAAACGAGTATTTCTGTTTTCTGTGACCCTTCACCAGCTCGTCTACAGACACACTGCTGCTGATCTGACAGCCACAAACAGAAGCGGAGTCATCACTCGGCTCCGGAAATGCCGCTCAGCGTCCCAGCTGAGGCTCGCCTATGTGATCCAAGTCTGTGTTGCTTGTGGCTCAGCGCGAGCGGTAAACGTCGTATGGTAAATCGAGATATTAACCTGGCTGCAGTAATCCGTTCCTGATGATTGTGGTGGTAGTTTGCTTGCAAGCTCGAGCGTATTTCGGCAGTTGTGATCCTTCCATTCGTCAAACAGTTCTACGATCTCCCCGTGATGTAGTCCTTGAAGAAAGACTTGTGCCCGCCGTTCTTCTCACACTGTTGTCCTGACGCAAGCTCATCAACAGTCGTTCTACAGTCGCCACACTACAGCCAACAGTCGGTATGAGTTTCCAGTGTCCTTCATTCCAATGATTGACCTTTCGCAATGTCGGGAAGCTGGCGATAACCAGCTCGTGAACATTCCTTGAAAATGTTATGTTGCAGTCTCCTACCGAACAGTTCCAGTCAAGTTAACCACAAAGGCTGTTAAGTACTCATACCATATGCAGAAGGGATTTTACTGTTCTGAAAATAAGCTCGCATCAGGATCAAAATTTAATTAACATCTCCTGTAGCTATTGTGATACTGGGTATCACTTTGGTAGCGTTCGGTCAAGGTGTACATGATGCAACACTTCTGATTTCCCTCATTGTATTTTGGGTCAAATCTGTTCACTAATTCTGTATGATTTCAGGCTCCCTCCGTCGGAGGTTCGAGTCCTCGCTCTGGCATTGGTGTGTGTTCTTAGTGTAAGTTGGTTTGAGTTGGACTAAATAGGGTGTAAGCTTAGGGACCGATGAGCTTAGCAGTTTGATCTTACCACAAATTTCCAATTTCCAATACTTCTCTGCAGGCAGTTCTTGAACTCACACCATAAATACTTTCTATTACTGCAATCTGTGTTAGCACGGACTGGAAGTAAGCAAAATGTACCAAAGTCTTAAGTTTTACGTAAGCGTTTTTTTTACTATTATCTCATTTCAGATAACGGGTTATTGTTGTGTTTCAGCAGTTACATTCTTTCCCCAACTCAAGTGAATTTATTAACAAGAATTTTACTGTGGTCTAATATTGAAATCCCACTCACTCGTGTCCCTAGCAACCGCCATTAAACAAAGTACAAATATTGTACAAAATAATAATCGCATTAAATTTTAACAATAAATATAAATGTTTATAATACGGTTTGATTGTTACACTTGGCTCATAATAAACTAGTTGGATTTCTAGACAAGACATTTGTCATTAGTCCAATAATTTATTACTTTAATCGTTTAGCTAGCGCCCCCCATCGGGCAGGCCGTTCGCCGGGTGCCGGTCTTTCAATCTGACGCCACTTCGGCGACCTGCAGTCGATGAGGATGATAGGATGATGATGAGGACAGCACAACACCCAGTCCCTGGGCGCAGAAAATTCCCCGCCCAGCCGAGAATCGAACCAGGGCCCAGGGGATTGACAATCCGTCACGCTTACCATTCAGCTACCGGGGGCTACAAGGGACGTTCAGTAAGTAATGCAACAAGTTTCTTTTTGAAAGAAGGTTTATCTTATTCCGGATTCGAGAGCACCATATTATTCCCCACTCTTCTGACTAAAAAATTCTAGTTTTCAACATAATCTAGATTCAACGCGATGGAATTATGCCATCCTACTGGAAGCGCCTCTTTGCCCGTATGGAACCACTCTACTGGTCGACGTCGTAGCCGCCGCATACTTTATGAATAACCTTTCCGTCATCCACGTACTGTTTCCCGTAAGTGCATCCTCCACTGGGTCAGACAGGTGGATGTAGGAAGGCGGGAGGTCCGGGTTGAAAGGTAGATGAGAAAGAGCAGTCCAGTGAAGTTTTGTCAGCTCTTCTCTGGGGCGCAGACTTGTCTGAGGCCTTGCGAGAGTGAGACGTTCATTTGCACTTTTGTGGCGACGAACAAGCTAAAGCCGTTTATTCTGTTGCCTGAGGGTAGCACAGTACACTTCTGAGTTCATCGTTGCACTATGGAGACGTAAATCGAACAGAATATCGCCTTCAGAATCCCAGAACACAATCACCACGACTTTACCGGCTGAGGTTACGGCTTTGGACTTTTTATTCGGAGGAGTGATGTTTTGACAACATTCCATAGAATGCCGTTTTGTTCCCGGTTTGATGAATCCACGTTTCAAGGCCTATGACGATGTTCGACAAGAAACTGTCACGAGCAGCCTCGCAATGTGCAAGCAGTTCCGCGCAGGTTATCCGTGGTTGCTCTTTATGGTATTCTGTCACATGGCGAGGAGCCCAGTAGTCTTACACCTTCAAGAACCCCAACTGCTGGACGAGTGTGACAACAAATGTTTGAGTGAGATCCGTTGTTCACCTCGAATGAGAGAATCCGCACGCCTCAGCACGGCAGGAGTCACAGCTGTGTACGGCTGCCCGAGTCGCGGGAGGTCGGACAGGTTTGCGCGACCTTCTTCCGTCTCGCCAAACGACGACGACGACGACGATGATGATGATGATAATTTGAGGTCGGGGAAGCTCGACATCATGGTTATCAGCATTCTGATGAAAAGTCAGCATGCTAATCACATGGGTGGGGACGAAGGATGTCCTCACATGCGGAACAGTTTATCACGTATTAAAGTCTGCCTCCCTTCTCCACCAAGTTAAGGATTAGCCCACGCCCAGCGACTCTCCGTGCTTTTGTTTACTGCCAGTTCTCCGTAGACATTCTGCAAACGCGTGTGAATATTTCTGATGCTCCGGTTTTCCGCCGAAAGAAACTCGATGAGCGCTGTCTGCCTGGAACGCACTCTTGTTACAGACGCCATTTTTAAGTTACATATTGACCCATCACCTATCGAAACTTCATAGGGTTTGAAGAGGGAATATTCCACGGTGTCCCACAGCAAAATTCCGCATTTTTTCACCCGAAATTGGCCGAGAAAAATAAATGTGTTGCCTTGCTTACTAAACGCCCCGCGTAGTTGCTTAAACAACCCCGTAACACACTTGTATTGACCGCATATGTCAGATTACAACAAGCACGTGTAACGGAATACGAGCTTAAAATGAGTAGCAAGGATTCTGAATCGTCTCGTTTGCTGCCAGAAGTGTTTCGTGTAGGTTTTACACGAGGTACAATTGTTGAGGAAATCCTACTGAGATGAAGAGGTCTGACACATCAGAGGCTTTCTTAGTTGACAGCATAATCCAGTCGCAAGACCTAATCTCAACACAAAATTACGCTGCAGTCCAGTTCCTGAACTGTTCCCCCACACCACTGGACTCTGTCATCTAATTAGCTATTATTCTTTTTCAAACGTAACGGAATACTCTGATACGTTGTTTTTGTTGTGGCATTCAGTCCAAAGAGTGGTTTGATGCAGTTCTCCATGATACTCTATCCTCCTTCATCTCCCAGTAGCTACTGCAAGCTACATCCTTCTGAATCTGCTTCCTGTATTCACCTCTTGGTCTCCCTTTACACTTTGTACCCTCCACACTTCCCTCCAATACTAAATTGGTGGTCCCTTGATGCCTCAGAATGTGATATACCATCGGATCCCTTTTCGTAGTGACCACATATTTCTCTTCCCGCCCATCTATTCAGTACCTCCTCATTAGTCACTTGATCTACACATCTAATCTTCAGCATTCTTCTGTAGCACCACATCTCAAAAGCTTCTATTCGCTTCTTGTCTAAACTGTTTATCGTCTGTGTTTCACTTCCTTACATGGTTTTACTCCATATAAATACTTTCAGAAAAATATTCCTGACTCGCAAATCTAGACTCTGTTAACAAACTTCTCGTCTTCAGAAACGCTTTTCTTGCCATTGCCAGTCTACATTTTATATCCTCCCTACCTCGACCGTCGTCAATGACTTTTTTTCTAAATAGTAAAACTCATCTACTACTTTAATTGTCTAATTTTCTAATCTAATTCCCTCAGGGTCACCTGATTTAATTCGACTACATTCCATTATCCTCGTTTTCCTTTTACTGATGTTCATCTTATACCCTCCTTTCAAGACACTGTCCATACCGTTTAAATGCTCTTCCAAGTCCTTTTCTGTCTCTGACAGAATTACAATGTCATCGGCAATCCTCAAAGTTTTTATTTCTTCTCCCTGGACTTTCATAACTGCTCTCAATTTTTCTTTTCTTTCGTTTACTGCTTGCTGAATGTACAGATTGGAATGACATCGGAGATTAGAACCCTGTCTCACTCCCTTCCCAATCACTGCTTCCCTTTCGTGTCGCTTAACGCTTATAATTGGCATCTGGTTTCTGTGCAAATTGTAAATAGCCGTTCGCTTCCTGTATTTCAACCCTGCCATCTTAAAATTTAAAGAGAGTATTCCCGTCAAAATTGTGAAAAGCTTTCTTTAGGACTACAAATGCATTAAACGTAAGTTTTCCTTTCCTTAAACTATTTTGTATGAGAAATCTTACGGTCAGTATTGCCTCTCACGTTCTACATTTCCCTGGAATCCAAACCGATCTCCCATGAGGTCGGCTTCTACCAGTTTTTCCATTCTTCTTTAAAATATTCGTATTAGTATTTTCCAACCGTGACTTTTTAAACTGATAGTTCGGTAATTTCCATATCTGTCAGAATCTGTTTTCTTCGGAATTGTAATTATTATGTTCCTTTTGAAGTCTGTGGGCATTTCTCCTGTCTCATATACCTTGCTCACCAGATGGTAGAATTTTGTCCAAGGCTACTAGTGGGTCTAAGGAAATGCCGTCTATTCCCGGAGTCTTGTTTCGATTTAAGTCTTTCAGTGCTTTTTCAAATTCTTCACGCAGTATCATATCTCCCGTTTCATCTTCATCTACGTCCTCTCCATTTTCATAATAGTGCCCTCAAGTACATCTTCCTTGTATAGACCCTCTATATACTCCTTCTACCTTTCTGTTTTCCCTTCTTTGCTTAGGATTGGTTTTCCATCTGAGCTCTTGATGTTTATACAGGTGGTTCCGTTTTTTCCAAAAGTCTCTTTAATTTTTCTGTATGCAGCATCTATCTTACTCGTAGTGACGTATGGTTACACATCCTTATATTTGTCCTCTAGCCATTGCTGCTTCTCCATTTTGCACTTCCTGTTGATCTCATTTGTTAGACTTCCCTTCCGGCTGCCTCTTTTACTGCATTTTTATGTTCTCTCCTTTCATCGAGTGAATTAAATATCTCTCGTGTTCCCCAAGGGTTTCCACTAGCTCTCGTCATTTTACCTACTTGATCCCCTGTTGCCTTCACAATTTCATCTCTCAGAGCTACTCATTCTCCGTTCTACTACTGTGTTCCTTTCCCCTGTTCTAATCGTTCCGTAATCCCCCCCCCCCCCCCTAAACTCTCTTCAATATGTGGTTCTTTCAGTTTATCCAGGTCACATCTCCTTAAATTCCCGCCTTTTTTGCTGTTTCTTCAGTTTTAATCTGCAGTTCATGAAGAGTAAATTGTGGTAGAGTCCACATCTGTCCCTCGAAATGTTTTAGAATTTGAAACCTGATTCCTAAATCTCTGTCTTACCATTATATAATCAACATGAAACCTTCCGGTGTCTCCTGGTTTCTTCCACGTATACAACCTTCTTCCATGAATCCTAAACCTGTTATGATTAAATTATGCTCTGTGCTAAATTCTACCAGTGGGCTTCCTCTTTCATGTTTTTCTCCCAGCTAATATTCACCTACTATTTTTCTTCTCTTCCTTTTCCTACTACCGATTTCCAGTCCCCATGACTATTAAATTCCGTGTCTCTTAACTATCTGAATAACTTCTTTTGTTTTGTAATGCATTTCTTCAGTCTCTTCATCATCTGCAGAGCTAGTTGGCATATAAACTTTTACTACTGTGGCAGGCATGGGCTTCAATAGTGTGTCCACTATTCTGTTCATAGTAACTTATCCGCATTCTTATTTTCTTATTCATTATTATACCTACTCCTGCAACCTCTATTTTCTTTGGTATTCACAACCCCATAATCACGAGACCAGAAGTCCTATTCTTCCTGCCAAAGAACTTCACTAATTCCCACTATATCTAACTTTAACCTATCCATTCACCTTTTCAAATTTTCTAAGCTACCTGCCCGATTAAGGGATCTGACATTTCACGCTCCGATCCGTAGGACGCCAGTTTTCTTTCTCCTGATAACGACATCTTCCTGAGTACTTCCCACCCGGGAATCTGAAGGAGGACTATTTTACCTCGGGAATATTTTACCCAAGAGGATGCCATCTTCATTGAATCAAACAGTAGAGCTGCATTCCATCAAGAAAAACTACGGCTGTAGTTTCCCCTTGCTTTCAGCAGTTCGCAGTACCAGCATCGGAAGGCCGTTTCGATTAATGTTACAAGGCCAGATCAGTCAGTCGTCCAGAATATTGCCACTGTAACTACTGAAAAGGCTGCTGCCCCTCTTCAGGAACCACACGTTGTGGTTGCACCTACGGTACGGCTATCTGTATCGCTGAGGCATGCAAGCCTCCCCGCTAACGGCAGTGCCCATGGTTCATAAATAGTATATAATAAATACGAAATAGTTGTTACGAATTGTAAGATAATGAGGAACTTAATACTAAAACATTTTGTTTACTAATGGTAACAAAGTGTTTACGTGACGCCATGGTTTTCAAGCAGGCCCTACTTTTAATTTGGTACTTTATAACACGCAACAAGTTTCTTTTAACCGCGAAAATTTATTATTATCTCGACAGAATCTCAGTGTGTAACATTTAATAAGCCCTTGTATCGGACATTCCCCAAATTTTCATGTTTTCTTGCTTCCGATAAAGGCTGCATTGCGTGTTGTGGTTAGGATTTAACATCTATAAATACTCTCCTAATATTTTGTATGTGAATGAACGGCAGACGGGGAACTGATAACATTACCAGTCACCCAAACGTCAGTCCGTGCGTAATATTCGGGGTAAGGCATCCAAAATACACACCGAATGAGTAAATACGTTCTGATACGTTTTTGCTAAACGGACAATGTGACGAATTTATCGAATAAATTACAAATTTTTAATGTTTATACAACTCAATTCATCACACCGAATTTTTCTTAATTTACTAATATACTTTCTTCATTGACATGAAAAACAGCCTTCTAAGATGGTTTCAATGACGTAACTATGCTCTTAGTAGCCACCACTGTCCTGTCATCAGGAAGTCAGGCAAATGTGTGTCATACTCGCGATTATCTTCAGCTTTTCATAATATTCGTTAGTAGAAAAAGTGGATATGTTGTTAGGGTAGCGGTGAGGTTGTAAGTTAAGAAATATCCTAATCATCCCATGCCCTCAGAATCTGTCTTTGCAAAGATCATTAAAACATTTCTCAAGATTGGGAATCTGAAGAATAAAACATGTCGACAAAAAAAAAAGATAAAGAAAGAAGAGAGGAGAGAGATACATTGCGTATTTCAACAGCGGTAACACTAAACCCAAATGTCTCTTCGAGGCAGGTTGAATGTGTCATGTCAGCCAAAAAAGTCTCTTACTAACATTTATGTTTTAACGTATAGGTGTGCAAAACGTAAGGTCGAAAACGACTTTCAGATGATGTCACTGCTAAGTAACATATCGACGAAACGCGAACCGTACGTAGAAAGAGCTGCTACAGTAAAGCTCAGAAGGTAACAGAGCAAATTCGCAAACGGAAATGACACCATTCATTCAAAGACACTAATGACACAGAAGACACAGCATTTTACGATGTCCCCTGGACATTACAAACGAGGGACATTGTCTTTAAGACGGTGTGCAGTGCATACTCTGAAACGAGCTCCCGTGCTCGCCACAAGTATTACTCGTTTTACGAGTTCCCACTCATTCCATATAAGGGCACACACAGAATCACTGCTTGGATTGAACCTGCTCTCATCCGAGAATAGCACGCGACCCACTGCTCGCTGGCCCAATCCCTAAGCTCTTGGCAACATCGCAAAAGCCGCTGCAGATGTTGAACGGGTACACAACTTACTGGTCGTCGGCATAACAGCTGAATACCATGCAGTCACCGCACCACCGTGGAGCGTAAGGCTTTTGTCTTGTCCTGTGAAATGTGGTTCCTGTTGCTCTCGCTAACATTGGTCCCTCCTTGCCTGTTGCACAATGCAGCGGGCATCTGCTGCTCCAGTTGGTCATAGTTGACCATCTCTTCTCCTTTGAGCAGCAGTAGCTGTTGTTTGGAACGTTCCCGATGCACGTGGAACAATGTTGTGAAAACACCACATTCCTGGGCTACACTCGAGATATTTTAATCTCCTTCCTGTTTCCAAATGATACTTCCGCATGTGAAGTAATCCAAAAGTGAACCAAGTAGTAATGATGAACACAACAGTGCATTGTAACTGGTCCCTGATTCACACAAATGACTCATACCTTTGCTTCAACTGCCTCGTTTTGTGACCAGCCCCATTTTGCGCGTATTCACGCTGACCTCACGCCATGTTATGCCCAAGAGTTCATTTCCACCCAGTTATTTATATGTTATCATATTATACAGTTCTCGTCTTTAAGCTTTGCACAGAAGTGTATTTCCCCCATTCCACATTTCGTTCTATCAACATTTTCAAAGCAGTGGCTTTCAGGGCAGGTTACAGATCGGCGAATATTACCTATGATAATTAAAAAGTGAAGGGGCGTTTGTAAGTTTTTGTGTACGGGCGAAAAATACTTTAGAAACTATGTACATTTCAATCTTCGTTACATGCCCTACTGATCAGTTCAAAGTCAGTGCTAAGACAAGTGGAAAAACAATGATCTCGGTTTCCCATCGGGTGGCTTAAGGAAGTAGAGGAAGGATGATTAGAGTTTAACGCCCAGCCGACAACGAAGTAGTTAGAGACGGGGCACAAGATGGTATTAAAGAAGGATGTGTAAGGATACCGGTCGTGCCTTTCAAAACAACCATCCCAGAAATTTCCTTAAGCGATTTAGCGAAATCACGGAAAACCTCAATCAGAATAACTGGGTCGGTATTTGAACTGTCCTTGTCCCAAGCAAACTGTGCTATCTACTGCGGTGTGAGTGGTCTTCTCAAGAGTCGGATCATTGGTACCTGTTTCATTGATGAGACTCTAAATAGCGACAACTATCTATAGTTCCTAATACATATTCTGCCTCGGAAAGTGGAAGACACTCCGCTGCACATAAGGAAATCCATGTGCTACCAATATATGCTGTATCGAGCGTTCGGGAAACATGAAGTGGCCTTATCACATTTAACATCTCTGGAGGTTTATCTTCACCTAAAATTGAAGTTTGATGAGTACACGAATACCCAGATGATTTCTGAGCACATGAAACGGCTTATAACATAGTCATGCGAGACATAATTTTATAACGGACATCACACTCGCTTTTGGTTATATTTTTTTTAATTTATTTGTACTAGAGCAGTTTCAGCCATAAGACCATTATCAAATGACAGGATTGTGGCATAGCGCTCGTTAAAAGCTAAAGTCTTTTGATTCGTGTACATTTTCCAGTCGTATCCGTATGTTGGGGTTTCTAACATTGTTACCATTCCTAACCTGAATCACACCAGATCACTACTGTTGTACCCTGTCTACCTTCGTTAATACATAGATAATGTACACAAGTAGTGATTTGTTGTGATTCGTGTTGCAGATTGGGATTCCTGTTGCAGTTGCTAATAACCTTAAAACCTAGCATACGACGACAAGTATGCAACTACACTCGTATATGTCAGAAGGTTAGTACATTTCGACATGTGCTAAAGCACAGTTACACCGCTTGATAACAGCCCGGGACCGGAACTGTGAAAGTGCAAATAAATCACTATTACCGTCAAACATTATTATGCAGTCATTTAAACAATTTTACACGACTGTGAACTCGAACCACGAGATGTTAGTTGTGGACGAGAAGCCCATTTAAAATACAGTGTGCTGTATTATCTGTAGGGATCGCTTTTTAGCATATGTTGTGAATGCACTTTGAGCGTTTGACACGACAGTCTTAGCACTTGACAGGCGAACAGTGACTGGGTCACCAGTTTTCTTCTGGCTGGTTTGATGCAGCCCGCCACGAATTCCTCTACTGTACTAACCTCTTCATCTCAGAGTGGCACTTGCAACCTTCGTCCTCAGTTATTTGCTGGTTGTATTCCAATCTCTATCTCTCTGTCTTCCTCCACAGTTTTTGCCCTCTACACCTCCCTCTAGTACCGTGGAATTCATTATCTCATGTCCTTTCATCCTATCCCTTCGCCTTATCTGTGTTTTCCACATATTCCTTTCTTCTCCGATTCTGCGCAGGATCTCCTCATTCCTTACCTTATCAGCCCACCTAATTTTTAACATTCGTCTGTAGCACCAAATCTCAAATTCTTCGATTCTCTTCTGTTTCTGTTTTCCCACTGTACATGTTTCACTACCATACAATGCTGAGCTTCAAACGTACATTCTCAGAAATTTCTTCCTCAAATTAAGGCCGATACTTGATATAAGTTGACTTCTCTTGGCCAGGGATGCCTTTTTTGCCATAACTAGTCTGCTTTTGATGTCCTCCTTGCTCCGTCCGTCATTAGTTATTTTTCTGCCTAGGTGGCAAAATTCCTTAACTTTATCTGCTTCGTGACCATCAATCCTGGTGTTAAGTTTCTCGCTGATCTCATTTCAACTATTTCTCATTACCTTCGTTTTTCTTCTATTTACTTTCAATCAATAAAGTGTACTTATTAGACTGTTCATTCCGTTCATTTTCGCTCAGAATAGCAACGTCATCAGCGCATCGAATCATTGATATCCTTTCACCCTGAATTTTAATTCCACTCCTGAACCTTTCTTTTATTTCCATCATTGCTTTCTCGATGTGCAGATTTAACTGTAGGGGCGAAAGGCTACATCCTTGTCTTACACACTTTTTAATACGAGCACTTGGTTCTTGGTCGTCCACTCTTATTATTCCCTCTTGGCTGTTGTACATATTGTATAACCCACTCCTACTTTTTTCAGGATTTCGAAGATCTTGCACCATTTTGCATTGTCAAACGCTTTTTTCAGATCGACAAATCCTGTGAATGTGTCTTGATTTTTTTTTACTGTTGCTTCCATTAGTAACCGCAACGTCAGAATTGCTTCTATCGTGCCTTTACCTTTCCTCAAGCCAATATGATCGTCATCTAGCACATCCTTTATTTTCTTTTCCATTCTTCTATATAATATTGTTGTAAGCAACTTGGATGCATGAGCTGTTAGACTGATTGCGCGATAATTGTCGCACATGTCAGCTGATCCAGTCTTCGGAATTTTGTAGATGATGCTTTTCTGCAGGTCAGATGGTATGTCGCTAGACATTCAACACACACACACCACTTCCCCCGATGATTTTAGTAATTCTGATGGAATGTTATCCATCCCTTCTGCTTTATTTGACTCCTAAGTCCTCCAAAGCTGCTTTAAAGTCTGATTCTAATACTTGATCCCCTATCTCTTCTAAATCGACTACTGTTTCTTCTTCTATTACATCAGACAAATCTTGTATTTCTATATTACTGAGTTTCCGGAACATTTGTGTACTTCCTCCTTTCAACAATCAACAGAAGTATTTTTTCTGTTACCCATGGTTTTTCCGCAGTTACCTTCTTTGTACCTATGTTTTCCTTCCCAACTTCTGTGATGGCCCTTTTTAGTGATGTCCATTCCTCTTCAACTGTACTGCCTACTGGGCTATTCCTGATTGCTGTATCTATAGCCTTAGAGATTTTGAAGGTATCTCGTAATTCCTTAGCACTTCCGTATCTCACTTCTTTGCATATGGATTCTTCCTGAATAATGTCGTAAACTTCAGTCGACTGTTCATCACTACTATTTTGTGATCTCAGTCTATATCTGCGTACACCTTACAATCCAGTGTCTGATTTCGGATCTCAGTCTGACCATGATGAAATGTTACTGAAATGTTCGCGTATCACCTGGCCTTTTCCAAGTATACCTCCTCCTCTTGTGATTCTTGAAGAGAGTATTCGCTATTACTAGCTGAAACTTGTTACAGAACTCAATTAGTCTATCTCCTCTCTCATTTCTTATCCCAAGCCCATATTCTCCTGTAACCTTTTCTTCTACTCCTTCCACTACAACTTCATTCCAGTCCGCAATGACTATTAGATTTTGATTCCTCTTTACATACTGTATTACCCTTTCAACATCCTCATACACTTTCTCTACCTCTTCAGTATGTGACGTCGGCATTTATACCTGAACTATCGTCATCGGTGTTGGTTTGCTGTCGATTGTGATAAAAACAACCCTATCACTGAACTGTTCACAGTAATGTACTCTCTGCCCTACCTTCCTATTCACAGCGAATCCTATTCCTGTTATACCATTTTCTGCTGCTGTTGATATTACCCTATACTCATCTGACCAGAATGTCTTGTTTTCTTTCCACTTCACTGATTCCTATTATATCTAGATTGATGCTTTGAATTTCCCTTTTCAGATTTTCTAGTTTCCCTACCACCTTCAAGCTTCTGAAATTCCAGGCCCCGACTCGTACAACGTTATTCTTCCGTTGATTATGCAATCTTTTCCTCATGGTAATCTCCCCCTTGGAAGTCCCCTCCCGGAGATCCGAATGGAGGACTATTCCGGAATCTTCACCCAAGGGAGAGATAATCATGACACTTCTTCAACTACAGATCACATGTCCTGTGGATACACGTTACGTGTCTTTAATTCAGTGGTTTCCCTTGCGTTCTGAATCCTCATGTCGTTGATCATTGTGATTCTTCCGCCTTTAGGGGCAGTTTCCTACCCCTAGGACAAGAGTGCCCTGAACCTCTACCCGCTCCTCCGCTCTCTTTGACAGGGCCGTTGGCAGAATGAGGGTGACTTCTTATGCCGGAAGTCTTCGGCAGGCAATGTTGATTCTTTATCAAAATTTACGCAGCAGCGGGATTGGAACTCGGGTGCGAAGACGTTCTGATTATGAATCGAAGACGCTACCCCAGTTTCCTTATGCCTGATAAAGCAGAGCAGATGTTACAGCGACCTTTTCTGCTGATAGTGGTCTGCACTGCCGTTATCTTGCTACTATTTGATGAAGTTCCTCACATAGTACACCGCTGGAGTCATTCTTGAAGACTCATTCCATAAAAACAGTGTAAATTTCCGTTCAAAAAAGTCAGTTTTATAAATTACCATGTAATTTAGGAAATTTACTAAGAAGTCCGCTATAAATTACGGAAAACAACAGCAGTATACAGGGTGGTCCATTGATCGTGGCCGGGCCAAATATCTCACGATATAAGCGTCAAACGAAAAAACTACAAAGAACGAAACTTGTCTAGGTTGAAAGGGGAAACGAGACGACGCTGATATAGGTCAAACGGATATCAACAGCGTTTTTAAAATTGGAACCCCCATTTTTTATTGCATATTCGTGTATTACGTAAAGAAATATGAATGTTTTAGTTCGACCACGTTTATCGCTTTGTGATAGATGGCGCTGTAATAATCACAAACATATGGCTTACAATTTTAGACGAACAGTTGGTAACAGGTCGGTTTCTTAAATTAAAATACGGAACGTAGGTGCGTTTTAGCATTTTATTTCGGTTGTTCCAATGTGATACATGTACTTTTGTGAACTTATCATTTCTGAGAACGCATGCTGTTACAGAGTGAGTACCTGTAGATACCACATTAATGCAATAAATGCTCAAAATGATGTCTATCAACCTCAGTGCATTTGGCAATACATGTAACGACATTCCTCTCAACAGCGAGTAGTTCGTCTTCAGTAATGTTCACACATGCATTGACAATGCGCTGATGCATGTTGTCAGGCGTTGTCGGTGGATCACGATAGCAAATATTCTTCAACTTTCCCCACAGAAAGAAATCCGGGGACGTCAGATCCTGTGAACGTGCTTCGATGATCAATCCACTTGTCAGGAAATATGCTATTCAATACCGCTTTAACCGCACGCGAGCTGTGTGCCGGACATCCATCATGTTGAAAGTACATCGCCATTCTGTCATCCAGTGAAATATTTTGTAGTAGCATCGGTAGAGCATTAGGTAGGAAATCGGCAAACATTGCTCCTTTTAGTTTGCCATCGATAAAATGGGGGCCAATTATCTTTCCTCCCATAATTCCACACCATACATTAACCCGCCAAGGTCGCTGATGTCCCACTTGTCGCAGCCATCGTGGATTTTCCGTTGCCCAATAGTGCAGATTATGTCGGTTTACATTACCGCTGTTGGTGAATGACGCTTCGTCGCTAAATACGAGGTGCATTCAAGTTCTAAGGCCTCTGAGTTTTCTTCTCCGGACTAGAAAGAGATAGAAACATGCGCATTTTTTTAAAAAAAATGAGGGCGCGTTCATTGTCAATACGTCCCAGAGATGGCAGCACCCTACGGCAGATGGAATTTTATCGCCAGCGACGAGAATGAGAACTGTTTTAAATACTTAAAATGGCGACGATTTCCTTACTTGAACAGCGTGCAATCTTTCATTTTCTGAATTTGTGTGGTGTGAAACCAATTGAAATTTATCGACACTTGAAGGAGACATGTGGTGATGGAGTTATGGATGTGTCGAAAGTGCGTTCGAGGGTGAGACAGTTTAATGAAGGCAGAACATCGTGTGACAACAAACCGAAACAACCTCGGGCTCGCAAAGGCGGGCAGACGACATGATCGAGAAAGTGGAGAGAATTGTTTTGCAGGATCGCCGAATGACTGTTGAACAAATCGCCTCCAGAGTTAGCATTGCTGTGGGTTCTGAGCACACAATCCTGCTTGTTGTTGTTGTTGTTGTTGTCTTCAGTCCTGAGACTGGTTTGATGCAGCTCTCCATGCTACTCTATCCTGTGCAAGCTTCTTCATCTCCCAGTACCTACTGCAACCTACATCCTTATGAATCTGCTTAGTGTATTCATCTCTTGGTCTCCCTCTACGATTTTTACCCTCCGCGCTGCCCTCCAATACTAAATTGGTGATCCCTTTGATGCCTCAGAACAAGTCCTACCAACCGATCCCTTCTTCTGGTCGAGTTGTGCCACAAACGTCTCTTCTCCCCAATCCTATTCAATACTTCCTCATTAGATATGTGATCTTGTGATCTACCCATCTAATCTTCAGCATTCTTCTGTAGCACCACATTTCGAAAGCTTCTATTCTCTTCTTGTCCAAACTATTTATCGTCCATGTTTCACTTCCATACATGGCTACACTCCATACAAATACTTTCAGGAATGACTTCCTGACACTTAAATCTATACTCGATGTTAACAAATTTCTCTTGTTCAGAAACGCTTTCCTTGCCATTGCCAGTCTACAATTTATATCCTCTCTACTGCGACCATCATCAGTTATTTTGCTCCCCAAATAGAAACTCCTTTACTACTTTAAGTGTCTCGTTTCCTAATCTAATTCCCTCAGCATCACCCGACTTAATTCGACTACATTACATTATCCTCGTTTTGCTTTTGTTTATGTTCATCTTATATCCTCCTTTCAAGACACAGTCCAGCCCATTCAACTGCTCTTCCAAGTCCTTTGCTGTCTCTGACAGAATTACAATGTCATCGGCGAACCTCAAAGTTTTTATTTCTTCTCCATGCAGTTTAATACCTACTCCAAATTTTTCTTTTGTTTCCTTTACTGCTTGCTCAATATACAGATTGAATAACATCGAGGACAGGCTACAACCATGCCTTACTCCCTTCCATACCGCTGCTTCCCTTTCATGCCCCTCAAGTCTTATAACTGCCATCTGGTTTCTGTACAAATTGTAAATAGCCTTTCGCTCCCTGTACTTTACCCCTGCCACCTTTAGAATTTGAAAGAGAGTAATCCAGTCAACATTGTAAAAAGCTTTCTCTAAGTCTACAAATGCTAGAAACGTAGGTTTGCCTTTCCTTAATCTTTCTTCTAAGATAAGTCGTAAGGTCAATATTGCCTCACGTCTTCCAGTATTTCTACGGAATCCAAACTGATCTTCCCCGAGGTCGGCTTCTACTAGTTTTTCCATTCGTCTGTAAGGAATTCGAGTTAGTATTTTGCAGCTGTGGCTTATTAAACTAATTGTTCGGTAATTTTCACGTTTGTCAACACCTGCTTTCTTTGGGATTGGAATTATTGTATTCTTCTTGAAGTCTGAGGGCATTTCGCCTGTTTCATACATCGTGCTCACCAGATGGTACAGTTTTGTCAGCACTGGCTCTCCCAAAGCCGTCAGTAGTTCCAATGGAATGTTGTCTACTCCGGGGGCCTTGTTTCGAGTCAGGTCTTTCAGTGCTCTGTCAAACTCTTCACGCAGTATCGTACCTCCCATTTCATCTTCATCTACATCCTCTTATATTTCCATAATATTGTCCTGAAGTACATCGCCCTTGTATAGACCCTCTATATACTCCTTCCACCTATCTGCTTTCCCTTCTTTGCTTAGAACTGGGTTTCAATCTGAGTTCTTGATATTCATGCAAGTGGTTCTTTTTTCTCCAAAGCTCTCTGCATGACGACCTGAAAATGCGAGAAGTGTCATCCAGTTGGGTGCCACGAATGCTGACAGACGACAACATGGCTGCCTGTGTGGCATGTTGCCAAGCAATGCTGATGCGCAAAGACAGCATGAATGGGACTTTCTTTTCGTCGGTTGTGACAATGAATGAGACGTGGATGCCATTTTTCAATCCAGAAACAAAGCGCCAGTCAGCTCAATGGAAGCACACAGATTCACCGCCACCAAAAAAATTTCGGGTAACCGCCAGTGCTGAAAAAACGATACTGTCCATGTTCTGGGACAGCGAGGGCGTAATCCTTACCCATTGCGTTCCAAAGGGCACTACGGTAACAGGTGCATCCTACGAAAATATTTTGAAGAACAAATTCCTTCCTGCACTGCAACAAAAACGTCCGGGAAGGGCTGCGCGTGTACTGTTTCACTAAGACAACGCACCAGCACATCGAGCTAACATTACGCAACAGTTTCTTCGTAATAACAACTTTGAAGTGATTCCTCATGCTCCCTGCTCACCTGACCTGGGTCCTAGTGACTTTTGGCTTTTTCCAACAATGAAAGACACTCTCCGTGGCCGCACATTCACCAGCCGTGCTGCTATTGCCTCAGCCATTTTACAGTGGTCAAAACAGACTCCTAAAGAAGCCTTCGCCGGTGCCATGGAATCATGGCGTCAGCGTTGTGAAAAATGTGTACGTCTGCAGGGCGATTACGTCGAGAAGTAACGCCAGTTTCATCGATTTTGGGCGAGTAGTTAATTAGAAAAAAAATCGGAGGCCTTATAACTTGAATGCACCTCGTAGAACGCGTGCAAAAAATCTGTCATCGTCCCGTAATTTCTCTTGTGACCAGTGGCAGAACTGTTCACGACGTTCAAAGTCGTCGCCATGCAATTCCTGGTGCATAGAAATATGGTACGGGTGTAATCGATGTTGATGTAGCTTTCTCAACACCGAAGGTTTTGAGATTCCAGATTCTCACGCAATTTGTCTGCTACTAATGTGTGGATTAGCCGCGACATCAACTAAAACATGAAACACATACTTGGGCATCATCATTTGTTAAAGGTCGTGGTTGACATTTCAAGTGTGGCTGAACACTTCCTATTTCCTTAATAACGTAACTATCCAGCGAACGGCCCGGACACTTAGATGATGTCGTCCAGGATACCGAGCAGCATACAAAGCACACGTCCGTTGGGCATTTTGATCTCAGTACCCATACATCTACACGACCTTTCCCGCAATTGGTAAACGGTCCATTTTAACACGGGTAATGTATCAGGAAGTAAATACAGTCGACACTGGCGGAATGTTTCGTGATACGACGTAGTTATACGTGTGTGACTATTATAGCGCCATCTATCACAAAGCGAAACAAGTGGTCCATCGAAAACATTCATATGTAATAAAAATGGGTGTTCCTGTTTAAAAAAACGCAGTTGATATCCGTTTATCCTATGGCAGCGCCATCTAGCGGGCCAACCATAGCGCCATCTAGTTTCCCCCTTCAAGCTAGACGAGTTTCGTTCTTTGTAAATTTTTCGTTTGATGCTTCTTTCGAGAGATATTTGGCCCGGTATCAATGGACCACCCTATATATTTAGCACTTCTGTATCTATTCTAGGTGGTTTGACTTCGATGCCTCATGCATGTTGAGGCAAGTACATTATAGATAATGTACGAGTATCCCACCAGACTGAATATTCAACTTGAATTTGGTGTCAAGTAGTTCAGACAGTCAACATGTCGCACCAGTAATATTGCTGTAGAGTAATTTGATAAAGTTGAGCTAAGGGCTGCAGAGTTTTCTTACCGCCCCTATTAGCCATCACGGAATATTCCCCAGCCCCCGGTCTGCAGCCGTCGGAACACATGCGCGGCGGGTAGGTCAACATTGTCAGGCGCTGCGCGCAGAGGTAATTTCGCGACGGTTGGGAGCTCTGTTGGCTGGGTCAACACGCTGGAGAGCGGCTGCCGAAGCCAGAACACCTGCTGGGACGCTCGCCAAACGCCGCCAGCCAGTTGGTCACACAAAGGCACCTGCTCAGTGTGTGCGCAGTTTTACTTCACTCTTCTCCTAATAACGTATGTGTCACACCGAAAAACAAATGACGACTTCTGCGGCAGTAGGAGATTGATCCAGTGCATAATCTAAAGTAAGTAAGACGTATGAGCTGAGCTATAGCTGTCAAACAGTAAGATCAGTTTGTGGGGCGGCGAGTAAGCTACTTCACAGGTTTCAAGTTTTGATGCCGTCTTTAATCACGTGAGCCTGGCAACTAATTTCGTGGTCAGCCAAAAGACGAAGGGAAACATACTGACCTTAGTTTCTAGTCTGCAAGGCAACATTCCGGTCCACCCCGCTGAAAGAAAAGTGTATGTTTCCCATTTCTTTGCGGGATCAGGACTATGTCTTCAGTAAATGTTTAAAGTTCCAATCAAGATTTAATTTGAGTTTCTCACAAACAACACTTAAAATTGCGTTATGTTCAATTGAAACCAAGTCTTTCTAATCCAACAGCACGTTTAGCAGTTCAGACGCGACCTCTACGGTAACTTCCTACCAGATTGTTTTTTGCCCTGCCTCACATCACCAAAATGAAAGTTCACAATAAATGTTCAAAATTTAATGCTCGCCATAAATGTGGAAATAAATTCACCACTTGCCACGTGAAATTGAATTTCACACGGAGGGCACACTAAGAGTTATTTTACAGAATTGTAAACGATCCAGGACGGGATACAGTCCTTGCGAGTTCACTATCCGTTTTCACTGCCAAATACGCGCTTGTCACAGCTCGGCTCTGACGTAATCCGAGGAAAGAGTGCGACCAGACTTTTAACTGGCGTGGACCTCACAGTGTTTGAGAGCGAAGTGAACCTTCCTATTGGGCCCGCGCTAGCTAGCTTCAGCCTGACAGAGACAGATTGGTCTCTGTTGTTCGGTGGAGTCTAAGCTGGTTGGCTATTCCTCCAAGCTGGCGGTGTGTGTGGGTTGTCCTTTCGTTGTGTTTATGTCCTTTCAGTCTGCTGGGACGGCGTTCCTGGCGTGCTTGCAACTTATTGGTCGCGAAGCAGGTGTGGCCATCTGGTGGCGTTGAGACGCTGCACACGGTGGCCTAGTGCTCGGAGGAGCGGATTTGTTGACTGCATGGTCTTCTCGTAGAAGAGTCGTGCAGCCTGGCGAAACCTCTCTCTAACAGTTGGAATGTTCGAGACTCGGTTAAGGTCGTCCGACGGGAAGTCCCGAGGGAGGTGCAACGCCAGCCGTAGGATCCGGTTTTGGAGTCGTTGTAGTCTTCCGACGTGGCTCGCTGCGGCGTTGCCCCAAACCATAGCGGCGTAGTCGATGAGTGGACGGATTAGAGTCAGATACATCGCAACACCCAGGTCAGGTGGGAGTGCAGTTGATGGATTGAGGAAGGGGTAGAGCTGTGTCATTCTACCCCTGACCTTTTTGACTATATCATCGATGTGTTGTCTCCAAGTGAGCCCTCTATCCAGCGTTACACCCAGGTACTTTGCTGTAGTGCCCCAAGGTACGGCGGTTCCAATAATGGTGATCTGCGGTAGAGCAGCTGGAATATGTTTCTTCGTGATGAGGAGGGCTTGCGTCTTAGGCCCATTGAAGGTGAGGCGCCACCTCCTGGCCCACTGACTAAGTGTGTCAGCTGCTGCTTGCATGCGTCGTTGGAGTAGAGCTGCATTCATGCTTCTTGCGTACATCGCCGTATCATCTGCGTAGAGGGCAAGGTGGACCCTGTCCATCCGCGGCATGTCTGCAGTATACAGGATGTAGAGTATGGGGCCGAGGACGGAGCCTTGGGGAACTCCAGCCCTGACCAGACGGCGCGTCGACAAGTCCTCCGTGCGGACATGGAAGCTTCTGTCGGCGAGGTAAGATTGTAGGAGGCGGACATGCGGCAGGGGCACACCGAGGTCCAGAAGCTTGAAAAGGAGCCCCTCATGCCATACAGAATCGAACGCCCATGAGACATCCAGGAAGATAGCCCCGAAAAACTCCCGTCGTTCGATGGCATCAAGGGCCTCTTCGACTAGTCGAAGCAGTTGGTGCGTTGTTGCATGACCAGGGCGAAAACCACATTGTTCGTCCGGCAGTAGACGTTCTTCCTGAATGTGACGTTGTAAGCGTCTGAGATAGTCTTTCAAAGACCTTGCTGACCGCTGGTAGTAAGCTGATAGGCCTGTAGCTACTTGGTAAACAAGGGTCCTTCCCAGGCTTCTGGATGGGCACAACCTCCGCATGTTTCCATGCTTGAGGATAGTGTCCAGTGCGGAGAATGTTGCTGAAAAGTCGAGCCAGGTGTTCTGTGGCTGCTGGTGGCATCTGTCGCAGCAGTTCATTTGTGAGCTGGTCAGGGCCTCCCGCCTTGCGCTTGTTGAGTCGCCGAAGTTCTACGGAGACTTCATCAGCATCCACCTCTTCGATGTGATCGTCGCCCACAGGTGCATTGAGGAATACCGGAAGACGCTGTGTAACCAGTCCAATGTGACCCGGATCCATGGGGTCCATGATGGGCTGGAAATTTCGTTCAAAAACATCAGCGATGGCGTTGGCTTTGTCCGCTGGGCTGCTGGCGATGTTTTGACCGACTTGTAGCGGCGGTATCCTCTGTCGTCGGCGGAGGAAGAACTGCGTGGCTTTCCAAGCAGTACCATCATCAACCCGAAGAGTGGCCAGGCGGTTGGACCATTCTTGATGGCTGTGATTTGCAACAGAAACCTTTATCTCTCTCCTCATCCGGTTTAGTGCCCTCTTCGTTGCTGCGTTTCGTGTCAGCTGCCATTCACGGAATAGGCGATTTTTGGTGGTTATCGCCTCCATTAGATGTGGTGGCAGTTGCCGAGATCGGTCAGGTGGTTCAGATCGCGGCCGCGGTGTGGCCCGGTGCACAGCCTGTATAGCACAGTCTTGAAGGAATCGGGCATAGCCATCAACTCCAACCTCAGCAGCATCTGGTGCATCTCGGAGGCCCTCAGCGATCAGCTCCTGGTATCGGATCCAGTTGGTGTTCCTGGTCTGGATTCCTCTCCGCGACACTGGCTGAGCATCGACATCGATGTCAAAGATAACTGGAACATGGTCCGAGGATAAGGCGTTGCGAGTGATGGCAGATATAACATAGGGCACCCCCTTGGCCACCGCAATGTCAAGCACGTCTGGAAGTTCACCATTGTTAGGAAAGTGGGTGGGATCATGAGGTCCGAGGATGATGGCGTTCTACCGCTGTGCGACTCGGAGAAGTTTTCGTCCGCAGTTGTTGGTAAGACGAGAATGCCATTCAGTATGTTTTGCATTAAAATCACCGCCGGCAAAGACCTTTCCAGGTAATGTCAGCAGTGCTTCAACGTCCTGTTGGAGTAACTGCCTGCCAGGTGGACGGTAGACAGCCACAAACGTGATGCGCCCATGTGAGGTGTCAACAGCTACAGCAGTTGCCTCCATCGCTTGTAGTGGCGGAAGCTGAATCTGATGGTGCGCCAGTGAAGTCCGGACGTAGACCGCAGTATCACCGCCATGAGTTGGTCTGTCAGTCCGATAGCACACGTAGTTCGCTGCTCGGATGTGAACTCCAGGCTTGAGAAAAGTCTCCGAGACGAGGCAAATGTCAACGGCTTCATCTCGCAGCAGCTGACGAAATTCGCCATCTTGGGTGCGGATGCCCTGGGCATTCCACACGCATACAGTGACTCCTTGTTGACTACGGGCCATGCTGGGTCTTCAGTGGTCCGGTGGTGATTGCCTGAACGGCTGCACTAACAGCGGCGATGAGTTGCCGCGGGATATCCCTGAGAAGCTCCCGAAGTTCTTGCAGGAGGAGCTTCATTTCTTCCATGCTGGAATCGGCCGCCTGGGAGGGTGCAGATGCATCGTGTGGGTGTTGAGCTGGGGTTTCCACGACGACAGCCTGGCGTCCCTGTTGGGAGCGGTCGTGTTGTCCCTGGTCTTCACTCTGTTGCTGATCAGGACGCAGTGCTGGTGGTCGCGCTGTGCCTCGTGGATGGTGGGCCTTCTTGTTGTCTGCAGCTGTTGCAACAGTGGCTGGCGCCGTCGCAGGTACGGGGGCCTGCGGAGAGGAGCCAGGGGAAACAGCAGCAGCAAAACTGACTCCAGGTCTGACTGGTGCAGGCCGCTTTATTGAGCCAGGGCGCTGGCCACGGCTCCGTGCCGCAGCCCGTTGGAAGCTGGAACAGCCGCGGTAAGAGGCAACATGTTCTCCCCCACATCCAGCGCATTTGGGCGGTCCATCTGTCCGCTGCCGCGTGCAGTCGCGACTAGCGTGCTCCCCTGCACACTTAACACAGCGTGGGGGTAGCGTGCAGAACCGTGCTACATGCCCAACCATTTGGCAGTTGTAGCACTGAGGTTCTCCCCTCTTCGAGCGGAGTTTTTCTGTAGTGACTGGTGTCGCAGCTATCTTCGTGACCTGCCACAGCCCACGGTTGTGTGGGATATCACAAGTGACCACTAGGACCAGCGGCCTCTCCTTTCTGGTTCGGCGAGACGGTAGGCGGGTTATCGACCTGAGTCCAAATCCATAGCCCATATCCTCCAGTTGCTGCCGGATGTGATCCAGGCTGTAGTTTCGAGGGAGCCCTCGAAAGACGATCTTTAGCGTCTTGTCCGTTGCCGACGGATAAGTGTAGAACGGTTTTTCCTGTTCTCCGAACGCAGCCGTAACCTTTCTGTAGTCATCAGCTGTTTTCAGTGTGACCTTGTACAGGTTGGTGCCAGCAGGCTTGATGACAACGTTGTCTTGGCCAACAAGACGAAGCAGCATCCTGTAGAGGCCGTCGTAGTCTTCAGTATGTTGGACCACAATAGGCGGCGGCCTTGGTTCACTCTTCTGAGTAGGTAACTCCACACCCTCAGCGAGCTCATCATAACTGTTTGTCGTCGGAACCGGCGGTGCAGATGACAGTTGAGCCTTCCTCGCCGGCCGTTTGACGAGTTGAAAACCTTCCTCATCGACGACGACATCCGCCGGTTTTGCCTTCTTTCCCTTAGGAGGGGCTCGAGTAGTTCCTGTGGTGGTGGTCGCCCTTCTTTTCGTCGTCCTGGTGGAGGTGGACGCTTCATGTCGTGCCGCCGTCTCGTCGTCTGATTCGGGCAGCGGTACTTGCAGTGCAGCCGACTCGAAATCCATAGTCGTGTCCATTGACGATGCCTGGGTCGGCTTAGGTGGGGGGCCGGATGGGGCCGCCGGCAAAGCAAGCTCTGCCGGACGGCGATCCGCCACACCCTTCGCTGTACGGACATCCTCTCGCTCCGACATCTCAGCGCAGACTCGTGCGTGGTGCAGAACCTTCCTACTGCTTCAGGGGCAGTATTTATAAGGTGCCGGTGCGGACTGCCGAGAAAACATCAGTTGTCTCTGTCTGATTGCATACGGCGGCAGTCTACAAACGACCGCTATCTCCGGGACATAATCTTTAATAACATAGTTACCAATTATTTCAGAAACTTCTTAATTTTTGCTGGTATACAGACAAGCAGTTTGAAAGCACGTAGAAAGTTTCCGCTCGCTAGAATGAAAACTTTGCTTAATAGAATTTATTTAGTGGAACTAACGGTAGATTGTTCCCTCTGAACCATACCTTTGCTAAGACCTATATCAGTTGCTATTTATGTTACAAATATTAAAATTGGTGTAGCTCTATTATTTGATATATTTGATCAACTGGTTTAACAAAAATTCTCTATCATTAAAATTTCAAGTACTTAATGTACAACACTAAGGTATATTTTAGTTACAAAATAAGTTTTTATTTAATTACTTACAAACTATAAGAGGTAGATTAATGTGGACTCTCTGTTAATATTTTTTGGGCGTACTGAAGCATAAAACAAATTTTCAAGTTTATAAGTCCATTATTTAGCGCCTTTGATTTTTCCGAAAAAATGTGGATTCTGGCGCTAATTTTTGTTTTATGGTTTTGGAAACCAGCATCACTTATTTATAACTTCTAACTGCACCTTCTCACCGAATTCTGGCTTCCTAGTGTCATTATTTAGAGCCTTTGATTCTTCTCTTAAAACCGCATTTTTCCGTAAACTATTAAGTGTAGAACATTAAGACTTGGTATTTGGAACATTATTACACTAAACTATAATTTAACAAAGTTTTAAACATAAATTTTGATTTATAATTTCATACTAAATTGTGGTGCAATACTTGTGCGCTACATGCAGACGAATTAAGGTGACGTGGCGCTACTAGCAGTGAAGTGGGGTAAGTCCCGGCGCACTCGCTCGCCTCTATATCTCACACATCATACAGCGCTTGGTCTGCTTCAAGTTGTAAGTTTTACGTCACACAAAAGCCATTATACGGCCAGGAATATGTTATCCCCTAAACTTCTATGTCGCGAAGTTAAAACCACAGGAAGCTTTGTACAGATGTGTAGCCCGTTGCCTCTAGTATGGCCGTCGATCGTGTCACATCGTACTTTTCAGTTCCGGGCGCACAGTGAGCGCCTAAGGTGCGCTGAGCGGTAGGGTTTCCCGTCTAGTTTGGAATGCGTGCTCTAATTCGATGTCTTCATGCTGAACGACTCCTCCTGATTTCGCGCATCTCACATAACGCAACGGCAAGGCGTGACAGCAAAGTCCTTCTTCATGGCAATGCTCAGCTGCGACGAAGACGCTCCTGCAGCTTTTTCAGTGAGAAGCGTTCGGTCACTCATCACACAACCCCGATTTTGCTCCTTCTTATTGCCATTGCATGAACCGTTGGCTATAAGGACAGCGTTTTGGTAAAGACAACGATGTGCAATGTAGCGTAGAGAGTCGCAGGAAAGCAGAGGCGGCTGCCTTCCGTGACTATCGTACCGGGAACTTGGTACAATGCTACGAAAAATGTCAAAGTCGGAGGGGTCAACAAGTAGGGAAATAGCTGGACGTTGAAGCTAAAAATGACAAATAAGAAATTATTCATCTCCACTGTGGTATCCATTTCGCGATTTCGCGACCGATTGGCCCTCGGCAAAGAAGCCCTCATACAACTCACAATCCGTTGTGAGGCCGGTTCAAAGAATAAAAACACCTTTCAGTAATATTTGACTCTGAGCACTATGGGACTTAACATCTATGGTCATCAGTCACCTAGAACTTAGAACAAGTTTAACCTAACTACCCTAATGACAGCACACAACACCCAGTCATCACGAGGCAGAGAAAAACCCTGACCCCTCTTGGAATCGAACCCAGGAACTCGGACGCGGGAAGCGAGAACGCTACCGCACGTCCACGAGCTGCGGACAGTAATATTTCTTCAAACAATTCATTACTTTTTTCCTTAAAAGTAACACACGCTTCCATCCACACGTTGGTCCTAGTGACGTTTCCATTTCACCGAGCAATAGTCGAAAGTTTCTTCAGTATGATACTTCAGTGGCCGTGATATACTCCTTACCGTCAATTTGATTGAGACAATGTTACAGCTCTCCTAGAATTTATCCTGTCCTACTGGAGTTCACTATTTTCATGTTTTGACGCACTTATTTATGTGAATTTTTGGTCGGATGCTTTTCTGTCGCCACAGTCTTCTGTTAACTTAATGGAGGCGAGTCATGTTTCGAATTATGTAAACACTGTTAGTGTGTTTTACACGTTCGTGTATTGTACAATCTGAGGCGGAAGTTTAGGGCCATATTAGCATTTCCCTGAACTAGCGTGGAAAACTGCCGAAACACAACATTTAGAGTGGTCGGTATACCAGATCAGTGAGTTTGGTCCAGGTCTCACTCATCTTCCTATGTCTCACGTTACAGCGCTGTACGTTAAGCTATACGAGCATGTCATACGAAGCTCTTCCTGCGATAATTTTAATTTTCTAAACAAGGAAATCAGACGACACTAGGTCTGGAGCATTAAGCAACTGATTTTTTTTGTATAAAACTCGTTAAATAACCATGTTGAGTACTGGCAGGTAGAAAGAACAAGTTGTCTAGGCCCGACGATCCATGGATGCATATTTACTCAACAAATCTTTTCCAGACGCTCACATAGTATTTCAGCTGAATTTTTAGCGTTGAAGAAACAATTCTAGAAGCACAGTTCCATTCACAATGGTAACAAAACTTTCACAGTCGTTCGAGACTATTGTGCTGACTGTTGGATATGAAGATTTTTTGCCAACCTGCTGTGATGCCTGGGCGTTTTCTCACTCACGAATTCATAACTGAACACGTAGTGTGCAAGAACTACTCTGTGGTTCCCGCAGGAGAGAAAAATTTGACGAATCTCATCAAACCAACCAACGACTCAAAACGCCATAAAGCCAAAACTCGTTAAGATTTTACAAGACTGAAGCTTACACTGAAAGCTTATTCAAGGGAATAATTTGTTAACGAGCACTCAATGTTCCATCCGCTCGGCGGTCATCAGTCGAAAAATGAACATCATTTTCAGTTGCAATCTCAAACCGCCAACCGTGTGAGGACCATTTATTTCTCCAAGTTTCTGTCAGCTGTTTGACGAGAACCATTCGAAGTCGATCTACAGAGCGCTTCAAAAGTTGAAAAACATTTCCCCGCTTTTCACAAAAAGTTCCTGTTGCATGGTTCCTCTCACAAATCGAACATAGTATAATAATCCACGAACAAATCAGCAAATAGCACTAACACGGAATGTAAACGAGATATCAGGAATGTGAAACAATGTGGTTTCAAGGAAGGATGCTACTCTCAAAAATCGACACCCATTCCTTTTCCATTACGTCAAACTCGCACAGCCCCTCAGTGTGCCCTTTACACCTATCCTATCTGTCTTCTGCATTCAAGAGCGAAATTCCTTTTGAAATTTTTGCTTAAATTCGCTGCGAGTTACTACTATTTTTCTATAAGTTGTATCTTTCCCTAAACGTTCATTTCTTTTCGATTTTTTCACGTTTTCCCTCGAGTCACTTTGTTTTGGCATGCTGGCACAATGCACTGATATAATTTCTATGTGACGTATATCGCTTAATTCCATTGTTTTCCTTAATACTTTTGAATTTGTTTGTTTCTTTGATCAATTGAAGTATCTGTTTTATACAGGAGTATTTCTTAGACATCCATTGGTCCCTCTAAACTCTCGATTTAGCCTTCATAGGGACATACATCCCTCTTAATCTGAAATTCCTAACGACGTATTAATGGTCACATTATTCACGCCTCAGAGAACTTCGAACTCACGTATTTATTATGACAACTGCAGTATCTCATATCTTATTGGGATGATTCTTCCCGATGATTCTCACACTTCAGCCCACTCTTTGCCATTACTAAATAAGTATAGAAGCCTACATCTGTTCATTGGTTCAGAATTGTTCAAATGGCTCTAAGCACTGAGGTCATCAGTCCCCTAGACTTAGACCTACTGAAACCTAAGGAAATCACACACATCCATGCCCTAGACAGGATTAGAACCTACGACCGTAGCAGCCGCGCGATGCCGGACTGAAGCTCGACCACAGCGGCCGGCCTGTTCATTGGTTCACCTTGTAATCCAGTAACGGTATTTGGAACCTACACGACATATACAGCTGGGGAATAAAATTAAGTTTACAGTCTGCTTCTCATGCGTGTTCTATGGTCTTCACCAATAAAGTTTATTTTAGAAAGAATGGCGTAAATCTCTCAAAGATTCCCATTTGAGATTATTAATGCCTGAAAGAGCTCAACCTGTTCACTAATCTAAAGGGTATCAAAATTACGTAGATGCTAAAGGATACTAAGTTGAGTGTTTTCAGATTAGAAACAAATGACTGGAAATAGTCAATTCAAGTAGTTCGCACACTCTGTTCAAGAATCACAAGATGAGGTGGAATACTTGGAAAAGGGCCTGAAGATACGGAGAGATTCCAGGCAAAGCTATAGAGTGGGATTACAATTCAAGGTGAAAGGATATCAGGGTCAAGATTTGCTGATGACATTGCTATCCTCACTGAAAGTGAAGAAGAATTACAGGAAGTACTGAATGAAATGAACAGACTAATGAGTACAGAATATGAATTTAGAGTAAATCGGAGGAAGACTAAAGTCTACTTCGTGATTATCAAAATAGAAAGTCAAGAAGTAGATGCAGTTAAGGAATTCTTCAACCTAGATAGCAAAATAAGCCCATGACCGATGGAACAAGAAGGACATAAGAAGGAGGATAGCACTGGAAAAAGGGCATTCCCGTAGAAGAGAAGTCTACCATTATACATAGGTCTTAATTTGAGGAATAAGTTTCTGTGAGTGGACGTTTGGAGTACATCATCGCGTGGTAGTGAAACTTGGACTATGGGGAAAGCGGAACAGAAGATAATAGAAGCATCCGAGATTTGATGCTACAGAGGAAGGTTTAAAATTGGGTTGACTAAAAATGCAAGGGATGAGGAGGTTCTCTGCAGTATCGGGGAGGAAAGGAATAAATGGAAAACACGGACAAGAATAAGGGACATGATGCTAGGACATCTGTTAAGACATCAGGGAATAACTTCCATGCTACTAGAGGGAGCTGTAGAGAGTAAAAACTGCTGGAAGATAGAGACATAAATACGTCCAGTCAATAACTGAACGTGTAGGTTGTTGCTGCTACTGTGAGATGAAAAGGTTTGCACAGTTGTGGAATTCATGGCGAGCCGCATCAATTGAGTCAGACGATTGATGATTCAAGCCTCTTGTACCCCTGTTTACTAGTCTGGCTATTTTGACCCTGGTCGCTCAATATATATATATATATATATATATATATATATATATATATATATATATATATATATATTCTTTACTGTCGTTTCTTGATAGTAATATCAGCTTATTCCCAAGAATTAGCCGCTTTCACTCAGTTAATACTCAGGCAGAAATGCAACCACCATTTGAATCTCACTTCTTTAAGTCTTGTGCAGAAAGGTGTGCACTATGCTGCTGCATCCATTTTCAATAAACTACCACAAGAATTCAGAAATCCTACAAGTAATCCACGCGCTTACAAATCTAAACTGAAGAGTTGCCTCATGGGCCACCCCTTCTATTCTGTTAAAGAGTTCCTTGAAAAATTAAGCTGATTCTTATGTTATATTGTCGACTGCGTTACCCTTATAGCTTGACTTTTTAGATTCATAAACATTTTGTTTTTGTCTGTTATTAGTTTTATGTTGCAATTTCATGTACTGACACATTCCATGGCTAGGAGCTTTGCTCCTCAATTTGGTCCTGTGGATCTAGGGTAACTAAAAATTAAAAAACGAAGAAGATGGAGCGTTGTCTGTTATGGGAACGTGCAGACAAATGTTCAAAACGTGGTTCAGTGTGATGGAATGGATGTACAGAGATAGTTTTGCAACAAATGTCTTCCTAACTGGAAGATTTTAATTGCCTTGGATCTAGCCATACAAAACAGTGGAACATTCAAGCGACAGAGAGTAGACCAACGTTCTCACTGCATAATTGCTCCCAAGGCAGAATGTGAGGGAGTGCTCTTGGAAGTGGAAGGTTTCTGGGAAACTCACACTTTAAGGAATACTGTGTACAGAGCAGCATGAGAGCAGAGATTACGTTCCTATAATGAAGAACATGTGCAAGCATCAGAATCAAATTAGTTTGAATCTAGGTTTCTGTTCAGTCAGTTTATGGATATTTCACTTTGTAACATATGATGTTTCCCGGTCGGTGTTTCAGTCTAGTGGTCGATATTATAATCTCACGAAAGAATCCACACTAGAGACCTCCATAAGCTTTTTTTCGGCATTGACTACTGTTTTTGGTGTTGTGAGACATTAAGTAGTGTTTCGTGGAGAATTTGTAGATACATCCTACAAATTTTAGTGCCATATCATACATAAAGTTGTTTGAAAGATATTGTGTACCTTTCATTTACAGAATTGAGTAAAATTCAGCATATTTTTAAAACTAATTATATAATGTTTATTTACAAAGGAAAATCGCCAAACAGCCGTACATTTTGGGAAGTTATTTTATTCAGACAACCAATTTCAGCACCTCATTAATGCCATCTTCAGGCCCCTATGCACTGAATGTGTAGACATTCAGATACGTCAATTCTTGCGAACTGCAGTTGTTAATATCTGGATATCGGGAATTCACTTTTGGACTGTTTACTTGGAAGACTTGAGAACAACTCTAAAAACGAATTCACGGAATCCAGATGTTAATGGTTCCAGCTATGCAAGTATCGATATAACTTAATGTCTATCGATGGAGTACTTAGGAGCCTGAAGGTGACATTAATGACATGCCGAAACTGGTTGTCTACATAAAATAGCTTCTCAGAACATACGGTTGTTTGTTGATTTTCTTTGGTAAAAATTTGACTGGCGGCTGTTCTGTACCCACAGTGGAACAACAGAGAAATATATAATATATAGACGGATGAGCCACAAGCAGATTATTCATCATGCTCAAGTGGAAGAAAGTCTTCTGTCATGCAGTATGTGATATTTGTAAATGAACTGTGTTTCCTTTAATGTCTTAGCAATTCGACCTTTCTTGAAAATGGAACTGGTTTCCGGTAGTACTTCTATTTAATTTTCATTCGCATTCTAACTATTGATATGTGTTAGGGTAATAATGTAACCAATGGAATATTAAATACAATATCGACAGTAGCTTCTTGATTACATCTCTTTTAAATTTCAATAGAAAATTTGTTCCTTGGTACGTGACCATGTTGTCCCTTGGAACACCTCTTCACTTTCCTAAATACTTCGCTTCATCCAGACAACTCTTTAGTAATTCCAGAAAAATACAGAGCACTCCAAAAGTGCATGCTATCATTTAGAAACGGAAATAAAATATATTAACTTTGGAAAATCGTATTTGCGCCACCAGCTGTACAATTGTATATTTATTTCCTTCCTGTTTCAGTTATAACAACCACTTTCCACTTCACACTTCATTCAATATTTTCGTCCATACAGACACACACACCTGTTCCCGTGCAATGTTTGCTGCCAGGCGGCCTGTACACCCTACGCACACCGCCCGTATCCAGTTTTGGAGAGATGAACGCACACCGACAATTCTACACAATGGTAGATCCACTACTGTATCTTTAGAGCAGGTGAAGCCTGTCTACGTGCTACGAGAGAAAACTAATACAGCTCAACGCTACGGTCGTTGTCCAATACCTACACTGGACGACACGAGTGAGTTCCGTTCTACTGGGAGGGGGTGAAAGGGGAAGGGGAGAGAGACTGTGTGGCGACGCAATTAATCGGAAAATCGCTGAGTGAGGGAGTGATATATTTTACTTTATTCATCTTTGTCAATTCTCTTTGTTCCTTCCGTATAGTCGACAGCGACTGAATTGTTCTTGTGTTTTTTGTTCTTGCAAGGTTGCAAAACTAATTACTTTTCTTCACCTGTATCAGTCATCTACCATTTTCGTTGTAGATAGAGTTCCTACAGTGTCATTGTTGATCATTGTTACACTACGTGCAGCACAAACTATGCCACAACAGCAGCGGGTGTACGACTACAAGAGTTTGGGCGCAAACCGACGATGCCATGATCGCCTGGAAGTCGCTCTATCACTGCCTGGCAGTGTTATCAGTCCTCGCTTCCAGCATTGTCTGCAAGAATCTCAAAGCACATCCCCTACGCAACCATTCATTAGCTTGCGCGGTATCCCAAGTGGTGAATGCATTAGTGCTTTCATTTACTCACGTGTAGTGCAAGTAACAAGCTGAATACCAGTGCAACGAAGTATTGCGGTATCAGTGTTGCATCTTTCTGTCTTTAACTATGACACTTCCAACGCTCATACTCAGTATACAGAATCAAAATTGCACAGTACCTCGTAAATTTTAAATTCTTCATTTCCGACTATAAAATTGTTTTCTGGGATACTAATTTTCTCTACGAGTCAAGAGTTTTATGCTATTTTGTCTAAAACTGACGTGGTGAAACCGTGGCTGTGTACAATTAATGTAGGTTAATTCTTACAAAGAAGAAAACAACGACCACCCACTATTAATATTGCTATTTATTTAGGTAAATAGCACCGTTACAGGTTTAGAACTGGCAAGTTCATCACCACACTTTTGTTCACATGATTTTCAAGATACATATTACATTATCGACCGTTTTCCATTTTTATTTTTCCACTGTGGCGAAGTATTTTTGGTGTGTTGTTGCCCTACGGTAGAAAACAATGTTAGAAGCGCCTTTTTCTGAAAAGAACTAACGTCCAAACGATGAAATGCAGAGTAAATAAATACGTGAGGTTAAGTGATTATGGTACTTGCCAGTTCGAAACCGGTAACGGCGCTATTTACCTAAATAAATATCAGAGTTAATAGTGGCTGGTTGCTGTTTTCTTCTTTGTAAGAATCAACCTACATCGAGAGTTTTATGGCATGAGATTTCTTGTTATACCGTGTATTGTGTACTAATATTTCAGCAACATAATTTCTTTAACTGACCATTTTATGATATTTATCACTATGATACTTGACTACTTATTGTGGATCCTATGCTTTCTCATGTGATGGTACACAGTCAAGTCCCTTTAATCTGACCACCGCCTATTTTCGATGGCAACGTGCAGTATCCATTCACAGACAAAGGATGGCAGCACTGGCAGTGAAAGACACAAAAAGCATGTCGGGGGAAAGCGGGAAACAGTGCATTTGTTGTAATGCCGAAACGGAGCAATTTACCTGAAGTCCAAAAGGACAGACTCATTGGCTTTCGAGCCAAGGGTTCAAGCATTTCCGAAATAGCCAATTTAGTAAACTATTCGTGTGCCGCCGTGGCTAGAGTACACTGCGCCTGGCAACGTGGCCCTTTCCAAAACTAGTGAAGAGGCAGCTGTGGTAGACCATGGGCCATAGATGACAGCAACGAACGACGGCTTTTGATACGTGTGTGGATGAACAGACGTGCTACTGTTGAGCAGCTGATCGCCCTTGTGAACCGAGTGGCTACCAACAGTGTCTCCGCAACGATTGTTTAGTAAAGAGTGTTGTGTATTGGCCTTCACACAGACAGTGGGTTCACGCATCCATCATGACTGCCGTTCATCGGTAACGAAGGACAGAATCTGCACGTCAGTTTCGTAACTTGACGTCCTCTGAGTGGCGACAGTTCAAAGGTACCACACGAACTTCTTACTGGTAACATCTGGGATGCCGTCTTCTGCGTTGACCTATTGCCGCTGTACCGACGTCTTCTGTCGACCAGCGTAATGGCTAAGTCGTTGCAGCGAAGTATGACGTCCGCTGACTAACTACCGGTCCGTGAGTCCAGGCGCCGTTTTTTCGTCACTTTTTTCTCCCCTCAGAGGACCCCTCATGTCCATGTTTTCGGAGGTATTTATTCGGTGTTTTCACCAATGTCTAGGGCGGCGACTGAGTCTTCGGTTGTTGATTTATGCTTCTCACGTTGGGCAGAAACGTGGCCAATTTGGACACAGGTGTCGGCTTTCCTTTTTTTACACCTATACAGGCGTTGTGGGCATTGCCCTCTCGTCCTGCTCCACATCGCCAAATACGTCACGCATGATTTCAGTACGATGAGAGTGCAGCGCAGTGTACCCTCTCGGTCTAGGGCACCTTGCCACGATTCGAGCGGTCCCCCCCCCCCCCCTTCCCTCTCGTGTATGTGATGTCCTTAGCGTAAGAGCGTAAGTTAGTTTAAGTTAGATTAAGTAGTGTGCAAGCCTAGGCACCGATGACCTCAGCGGTTTAGTCCCATAGGAACGTGCCATCACAACTATGATGACAGCATTTACCGCTGATGTGTGAACTGCGCTGCTCGCTGTCATCTTCGGAGGCATTGGCCGTCTGCTCCGTTGTTGATCTGCCGAAGTGCTGACTGCTGCTGCACAAACTCCGCTGGTCACCCCCCGGCACTGTGCAAACTCCGTTGGTTATCGGCCCCTTGTTCAACTACTGCCGCTTCCCAGTATTGTAGCTTATCTGTGCAAGCCACTAAATTGTTCACTTAACTTGTAATAATCTTTACGTATTTTTCTGCCGGATCTCTGCTTTGAACAACCATAAATAACACATAATTGTTATAAACTATTATTATACATGCTACACCGGCGCAGGTGTTGCAACACACATGGAGGCTGCTGCGGGTGCAGCAGCCTGGCAGCTGAGGGTGCTGTATAGCAAGACGTTGACTACAGCTACTGGTGAAGGTTGTGCCTTACAAGGGAAACTCCCCATCCATCGCACCCCCCCCCCCCCCACCACTCACCCACATACCCTCAGATATAGTGGTAAAATGGCACAGTGGACAGCCCCTCAAAAACTGAGCATAGATCAAGCATGAAAACAGGAAGAAGGTGTACCGAACTGCGGAAAAAGATGGAAAACGCAAACAGTGAGCGGTCCAGGTGTGCAACATCGAGCATATTTGAATAGCTGCGGCGGAGTGGTTATGTGGATACAGTGTTGGATTGTGAAAGGGGAGATCCGTGTTCAAACAACGCTCGCACCCCATCTTTTTCCCACAAAATTATAAACTGTCCGTCCAGTCACTGACGTATCTGTTCTCCTTCTGTAATTTTGGCAATTGTCATAATATACATTGGTTATAGAATATGGGTCATTTAGTAAGAATATCTACCGTCTCAATTGAAGGTGATGAATAGTGAGAGCAGGCGAGATGCTGTAGCAGATTTTGCACCTTACATGATGCTAAATCAGTACTAATGCACGATAATAATTGATAATTAGCCCACCGGTAGGAGAGAATGGACACAGAAATGGAAGTTGTGTGTGTCATGTCAGACTCACGAGATGGGCTCAGCGGCTGGAACACGGCCAGAACCCTTAAGGAAGGTGTTTATGTCATGTAAAAACTAAAGGGATGGCCGCGGCCGGACTCCTTTGTTGGCTGGCACTTCAGACCACCAAAGACGTTCGGAGAGGCTGGGCCATCACAACAAGAAGCGAGAAGGAGCTATATACGAAAGAGAGAAAGACGATTTCGCACCACAGTGGAAAATGTGCGGAAGACTATGACGGGATTGGCGCAGAGCGTGTAGAGATACGTGTTAAAAGTTTGGCGGCAGCAGTAACCGCGGGAGAATTCTGTGTCGTGGTTGGGTACAAACGCGCATGGATACATGGAAGTCTGTGTCGTGATTGGCTACCAACGCGCACGGATCCATGCGGCGAAGAACGGCCAGGTTTGCAAAAACTCTGAAGGAGGACTCTGGGGGTCTGATGTGGAGGAGAGCAGTCGCGGAGTCTGGCTGCCCTGCTTGGAGAGCGTGGAGAGAAGCAGGTTGGAGAAGTTACCGGCATTGAGTCCAGTGGTTACTCTCCAAGTCTGAATCATTTAGAGCATACGACTCCACACACGTATCATTATCTGTTCCTCTGAGGAGAGAAACAGATTTGTACTAACTTGTGGTGTTCGTATGCAATCTGAAGTGTAACTTTGCTGCCGAGCACTTGAGTCGACCAACTACTCTTGGCATATGTGCAAGTAGTTTGAGTATTGACTCGTGACGGACTCTGCAATTGAACACTTACGTACAGGAGTTGACGGGCGCAAACCACGTCCACGTTGGAGATTAAAGCCAAGCTCGCTCGCGGGAAACACGGCATCCCGACGTCCTAATCATCATGGAGAACTACGGTGATATTATCAATCATCAGCCAAAGTAGGGCAACGTAATTCTAAATGAGTTCGTATTCCGCTAGCTGTTTGACTGACGCTCTCTGAGTCTTTGTCGATTCAGGCAGAATTGCAATAGAGTCACTTGGGGGTTCAGTGTTGACTTAAGTAGGTAGGAAAGGAGGATACATTGTGCCAATGATAGGCTAGTTAGGTTAGCGAGTGTATTGGATTGTCATGTTAGGCTAGAAATATTATAAATTTCGTAGATAGCAATCACTATATTTTAGTTTACTAATTAGAGTGTAATGATAATTTCGATGCAAGTGATACTAGCGGCATAACCGCGAGTTTAAACAGAGCCAACTTAAGTCAGATAGCAACTCAAGGTCGACTAAGACTACCAATAGATATTTTTCGATATATCGATAATTTTACAATAAACCCCCGTACGTTGCAAAGGAATCACATTCTTTGCTCCATGGGACAGATGTCCGTAGGCGAATACAGTGTGAAACATTTGAAAGAAAGTACCCTCTAATAAGGTAGGATGTAATGGTCTGCGGAATTTTTTCGTGGCATGCCTCATCATTATGGAGAGAACAAGCGATAAACACAAGTACGTTTCTGTCCTCGGGAACCACGTCCACCCCTACAGGTACTTATTTTTCCTCAGCAGGATGCCAACTACCAGCAGGACAACGCAACGCGTCACACAGCTCGCAGTGTACGTGCGTGTTTCAAAGTGCAACAGGTTGAATTTACCGTACTCCCCTGGTCAATAGGATCTCCGGATTTAAATCGAGAATCTGTGGGACGCCTTGGCCGGACTGTTCGCGCCATGAATTCTCAACCGAGAGACCTAGCGCAGCTGGCCATGGCATGGCTCCACAACCCTGTCGGTGAACCTTCCAGAACCTCACTCTTTTCTTGCACGTCTCGCGCTGCTATTGGTGGTTATTCAGGATCTGACAGGTGGTCACATTAATGTAACTGGACGGAGTATCAATTCAATGAATAATTTTAACATTAAACCGCTGAAATTTGTAACAAGAATCCTGTTAGATTATTTGAGAAATAATTAAAATATTAGTATGGCCGTTTGAATAATTTTACTACATGCTGCAATACAGTGAGAGTTAAGAAAAAAGTAATAATTAGATATTTGCTGGTAGTACTAATATTTGCTACTATAGTAACTTACCATATAATTTTTAAGACTAATCAAAATCTAATATTGAGAGACACATTTTATTCTGTAGACAAGTTGAATTAAAAGTTTTTAATGAAAAACGTAAACCACAAAAATTACCTGATTTTATCACTGACACTTCCATCAAGCTCAGTTGGTTAATGTTTACTTACGCGGAAGCTTTCTGATGCCGACAGTACTGTTTGTTCATTGACAATGGATGTAAATTACTGCAAGAATGAAAGGTACTTATTGATTTGTTATGATTAATGGTAGTACAAATAGTTGGAAATGTTACTAACAAAACGTGTGAACAGTTAACAGCAGATAGTTACTGGCCGATGGAGTATATCTGTGTCTTCCATAATATGACATCCGAACCTCTATAGCTGTAATTTTGAGTCGTTGGTCAAACATAAATGCAATGGCCGTACCTGGCCCTATCCGCAGGAAAATGAGTCATTTGAGCCCTGAATTCAAGAGAGACGTCTTAAACTAATTTACACAATCGACCAAACGACACGGAATTTGACAACAAAAGAGTGGAAATTTAATTCGTCTAATTGTTCCGTATGCATTCGCAACTGAGTGAAAACTAAAAGGAAGACAGATCAGCTTGGGGCGTACTCCGTGCACTGTGGAAACTGATACTACACTGGAGTGGATATTAACCCCGTAAGCACGAGACATACTCCATTATAGGAATTTATGGCAAAAGAAAGCGAACATTGAAGCTTTACCAAAGGAAGCCACAGAACACAGAACCAAGTCTTTCTGAAAGAGCGAATTAAACATTCACACAAGTGAAACAATGATTCTAACTTATCTTACAAGTTCACAATTCTCCAAAAGAGGAGAGATGAAATACTAATGAAGCTATGAATTACTGCGGAGTCCACACCTCATTGCTATGCACGCTTACAAGAACATGTGCTGGCTGGAGCAGCTTCGTACGGCAGCAACATCTGCCATCTTCAATCACTCATCTACTGCGACTGACAAGAATCCGACTTTTCCAGCGTCCAAAGTTTATCTGAGAACCTCAGCAGTGAATTCACTCCCAGTTACTGCTAGCTTTCATCTGACCATATCCAGCAACGAAATTATTTTTCAAAATATCTATAATTTCCCAACGCAGTCTGACTGAATTTTACGCAATCTCCCAAATATCTGACTCCACTTTCAGCGCCCCCAGAGCTATCACGAATATTCTTCTAGCGCCCACAAACCTTTCTGCCCACACTCCACCGACTAAGACATCACCTTGCCAGTCCTCGCCGGCCAACCCTCTGTCATATTTTTCGGAGCGATAGTACATGCCTCTCCTAAAATTTCTTGGGGAGATATATATTTCGATAAATGCACCATCTAGAAGTCACGTACGTCGCTCAGTAATGCGCCGTTGGGCGCTCCTACAGTTACTCTACCATGTCCATCCCGTTATTGTGCCTCGAAAGCTAATTGCATCTCCTTGTCCTTCCTCTTCAAGGCAGAGGAGAAATTTGTCCTCACCCTCAGCTAAATTTACATTCTAATTCTCTACGGAGAACTGGAAATCGCTGATCAACAAGGGAACTTAAAAATTAAAATAAAACTCAGATTTATGCGAGAACTTCATTTTGGAGTTGTATTACTTCACAGAGTTGAAAACAGGCAAAAAGCGTAATGTGATACCAAGTAAAATTAATCGGTCATAGAATCAATGAAAGAGCTACAACGACTAAGTATTTCTTAGAAGAGGACTAAAGTCTTACTAAGCAGCACATAAACGTTACTTTTTACCGTTGGCCGTGGAGCTCGAAAGAATAATGGCTTTCTGAATTTTCCCAACTCATGTGATAATTTTCACAGTGTGTCACCTTTACACAATAACATCTAACACTTGATCACAACTGAAAAGAAAAGAACCATGCATCCAGAGTTCAAGCCGCTAGAGATTTTTTCTGGCTGAAATGGGTAACGACCAAATTATACTATGTGTGCCTTATAGGGAACAGTATGTGTGATTGCATTCGGAACCGCATATAGGACAGAGGAACTCCAGCACGTAGAGGTTTATGCAAGAGGAGGTTGTATTTGTTGCAATGGGATCCTCATTTGCTGTACGCTACGTCACTATTGTACGCGCCACTGAGCTTTGTGTTTTGTGCCATCCTCCAGGCCACAGACATGTTAAAATATTGCTGTAGGTTTCAGTGCGTACAGCTGCGCGTTGTCCCATTGACAAATCCTTCCTAAAGTCTAGTCGAGAGACACATGAAAATGTTCCTACTGCGTATTTAACACGTTTCAGTTGACCTTATCATCGTTCATGATGACGGACGGTCCATAATCACAAAAAAGTCTTTATCTTGTCAAAGGGAAGCAGGATAAAGATGCACAATGTAAGGTATCCTGACTGCCATATGGATGTTGTCATTATTGAGAGAGAACGGGACTCCTCAATGAAAACAACCTACTTCCAATACATTACAACTGAGTGCGCCCTGTCTCCAATTTCATTTATCAACCACTGCTTATCATAAATGTAACCACATGGTATATTACGTTTTGAGATAAGTGCACTACCTTTCAGCTGGAAATGTCGAACCTCATTATCTGGGAATGGAACCGAAAAACAATTTCTTCAAATCTAGGAGCTTCACATATTTGCTCTTTAAAAAAAAATAAAAAAAACTTTATAAGTTTCAAGAGTTCTTAGAAAAAAATATGTATATATTTCTAGGGTTTTTGGAAAAAAATATGAAAAAAATACGTATACATTTGTAAAATTTTTAGAGGAGATAAAATGAAACACTTTTGTTGTATGACACAAGTTGCACAGGTACACTGTTTCCCCGCTAACAGACCTTGAACAGTTTGGCCTAAGGGAAGTCTAGCGACAATTTTCACAATTTTTGCGATTGCTCTTCTACGAACATGTCGACACTGGGATCTGTTTTGGAATGTAAATACAGCGTACTACAAGGAAGAGTAAGTTTCCGTTACTGCTAACAACATCCCCGCCCTTCTATAAACATTTACATTATTTTTTTATTTTGTGTTTGTTTCCTGGAACGGTGAACTCGTCACCTATCCGGATGTCAGCACCGTCATATTTATGCCCGAGTAGCAGGGCGAGGGAGGGGGGTTGGAGGGAGGGGGTGGGGGAAGGTCGCCGTACCTCTAGTACTCTTACAAGAAGAGCACATTCACAACTGCGCATCGCCACTTGCCACTGAATAAAACACTCGTTTAGAGAGAGAACACAAATATTACATACAGTATACATTCGCTACTCACTAAATTTCACTGACAGAGTCCTGTAAAACAATCTTCCCCAGTGATGCTGCTATTTTCCTCACCTGTGTATGTTTCGTTGTCTGCTGTTTCACTCGCACGTGGTAACTCGACTGTTCATATCTATTCCGAGTGATTTTGTACAGTTTCAGCTTCCTCTTTCATCGAAGTATCTCTCCTCCAATGGTCATCACACACTCTTCTGCGTGATAAGTGACCTTTCTAATTTTCTAATGTCACAACGCTGTTGAAGACTGAAATGTGTGTTGCAGAGTACGTAATTACACTGGCAGAAAAAATGCAACATCTTAAATTGCAACGCCAGTTTTACTGTCAACTGAGATGACATGTCCTTCATCATTGCGGGAGTATATGATAAAGTCTGACCAAACGAAACACACATGTTGCAGAGAAGCGTGTCCCAAAAGTCGAATCAATACACTATGTAGCCCCGTCTGGCGGTAAGTAGGAGTGTATTCTCGCTTGCAAACTGTCTTAAAGGTATTCCATCAAGTTTTGGGATTGCAGCCAGATAACAAAGACTTCATGGCACGATATTTCGGATGACAACCATTCAGTCATCTTCAGTTGAGTGTTTTGCACTGGATATTGCTAGTTTTTTTTTCTTTATTGAGTTTAGATTCCCCCCCCCCCCCTCCTCCCAGAGAGGGGCGCGCTGGCAGCAGTTTGAAATGCCGCTCTTCAGCCTATAGAAAAGTTATAAACAAAATAAGAAGATAACAAACAATAAAAACAGGCGATAAGAACGGTGAATTTTTAAAACTGTAAAATGGTGCAAAATTGTGGAAGTTAAAATATAAAAGCAAAGGGCTGGTGAGGCTAATTAAGACACACAATACGTATACAGGTACAAGAGTAGACAGACAATTTAAAAACATGGTGACAGTCTGCTTTCTGTTCGCAAGAGATAAAAAAATCACACCTAGCGACAGTATGCTCTCTATTTGCAAAACTTATAAAAGGGACGCACAACACTGAACACTCACTTAATCACTGCACTAAAGAGTAGACATGAAGATGACACACCACATCCCAAAGCAGATGGGGGGGGGGGGTAAAGGACCCAGACACATGGGGGGAAAAAGAGGGGAGGAGAGGAAAAAGCAAAAGGGGGAGCTGATGGAGGGAGAGGACACACAAAAAGGAGGGGTCGCAGGGCGGACCCAAGAAGCAGTGGGGAAGGAAGAGGAGGGGAAAGCAAAAGGACTCGGGGGCAGAATTGAGTCAAAGAGAGGATAGGTGGGGAAAAAGAGGTTGGAAGGGGGGGGGCGGGAAAGAGGCAGATTTAGGGAGGGGGGATAAGGATCAGAGTTGATAGGAGGGATAACGAGATTGCTTGTTCACATCACTCCCTTTATACGCATGTATAAAGACAACCCAAGCATGAGCAAGCTCTCTCGAGTTACACGTGCTCTTCGAATATGCTCCATCTATGGCCACTGCGTAATGAGATACTCCATACGCTCTCTGTCGGAATGCGCACTCGTGGAGCTAAAATTCAGACACAAAAATGAATAAAATTAAATGTCGCTACACATGTCATTGGTCATAAAATGTTTTGTTTTTCAAGTAATTAAAGATATCATTGAGTCTCACGCCTTATCCAGTTGAAAGCCGCCCATGCGATTAATGAGATCTTGCGCTAAACGTATTTCCAAGGATTTCTTAATAATTGAATCCCAGACGGTTCTTGTCAAGGCCAAGATTTCCGTGATAGTGTAATTCATAGAATCTCCTGTGGAGATGCAGTAATCGGTTATGGCTGACTTACTGGGCAGTGAAAGGCGAGTGTGCCGATCATGTTCATCTTTCACGCACTGTTTATGTTATCTGACAAATGTAGGCTTTGTCACAGAGGCAAGGAAGTCTGTAGATTCCAACTTTCCGCAATTCCAGATCGTCCTTTGCGAAACGAGTAGATCACACGTCTTTGTAGGCGGGCGGAAGATTACTTCGACGTTTCTTAAGATTCTGCAGCAATTCGACGAAATATTACCGATGTATGGGAGGAACGCCCCGGAATTGAACCGCTCCTTTTCTTGATCGCATGGATGGTTACGTTTCTTCTTCCTTAAAGCTGTGCTGATCTGGAGAGTATCCACGATCTTTGAGCACTGATTTTAATGGGTTGCATCTCCTTCGCAAAGCTGCCTCCATCAGACACAACATGGGCCCAGTGAACCAACACTCGGAAGACGCCAACAGTTTGTGATGGATGGTGCCAAATAGACGCCTGCAAGTATAGGTGTGTATGTGTGGTATTACGGCAAGTGTGATGCCCCAAAGATCCATCTACTTTCCGTCTGACCAAGACGTCAAGAAATGGCAGATAGCCGCCTGTCTTCACTTCCGTCGTAAATTTGATATTCTCGTGGATATGATTTAGATGCTGCAAAAAGTGTGACAATTCATCTTCACTGTGTGGCACACTACAGAAGTATCATCCAGATACTGCAAGAAGACTTTTGGTTAAAGATTTGTCGAAGTAAATGCCCTCACCTCAAAGTCCTCCTTAAAAAAGTTTGCTACTAGAGGGGAGGGAGAGCTATCCATGGCAACAACGTCAATTTGCTCCAAATATTCATTGTTGAATAAAAAGTAGTTGGAGGAAAGAAGCACTTTATCAACTATACACTTACTTCTGATACGTGACAATGAATTCACGAGAGGTACGCTAGTGAATAGTGAAACGACATAGAAGCTTACTAACAAGTTCGATTCGTTGAGTGGAAGAGACTAAAGCCTATGAGTAAAGTCACCGAATTTGTGAATACGAGTATGATGTGTCGTATGTTGGAGCGCAGCTATTGCTCAAAATAGGACGTAATGGAAGATCTTCTTCGTGTATTTTTGGAAGAGCATATAACCGAGGTGGATCAGAGCTATAACGTCTTAATCTTTTTGCAACTTCTTGCAGAAAGAAAGAACAACTCAGCAACGCAGACCTTTTTCTTTCTAGTCTCCGTGTGGGGTCTTTATCAATCTTCCGGTACGCTGACTCGCTCAGCAAGCTACAAATCTTCTGGTCATAGAGCTCACATGGTAACAGCACAGTGGCGTTTCGTGTGAGGATTTTCTCGTATCTTACGTAGTGCGGCCGTTTCGATCGACGAAATGTAACTCTTCTGAGGTGGAGCTCTCGACAGGGGTCGCTCATGCAGCAGTTGTTTTTAAGCGTGCGACCTCGCGCAGATTTTTTGCAGAAAGGTAGCGATGTGAACCACTATTCTCCGTTGCAAAACACGCACCTGAAGATGGCTGAATAGTTGTCAGTCGACGTATCGTGGCAAGGAGTCGACGTTATACGGCTGCAAACTCGAAACTTTATGGGATACAATTTACGCAGGCTTACGCAGTGAGAATTTCAAGTATATCATCATAAACGTGCCAAATGACATCCTGCGATAGGCTATCACAAGCATCTTGCATCTTTTGTTGAATTTGAGCTATGGTTCCTCCAAGCCCTGGAGAACAAATAAATTCCTGCTTCACGATATCCGATACGCATTCATTTTGTGAGAGATCTGGTGATTTTTCCGGCCACAGCGGCCGTACACGTCTTAAAGCGGAGTGCTCCACAGCAGCCCCATGTGAATGTGCATTTCTTGCTGAAAACGCACGTCACCTTCTTGTCGAAGAAATGGCAGTAACGTAGGGATGTTGACATCGTGATGTGCTATGCGCACGTCTCGGACATGCTGTACGAGCGTGGGAATAAATTGTGATCAAAATGTGCAGCATTCCGTTCAGTTTTTTCAGCTTCCCACAGACCCACGATACGACACCCTTCAAATGACGAAGCTGTTTAACACCAGTACGTACGAGGATGCATGAGCTGTTGAACCGACTGTGCGATAGTTCTCGCTCGGATCTTCCAGTCTTCGGAGCTGATTGGATGATGTTTTCATGAAAGTGTGATGGTATAACGCAAGTCTCATACATTTTACACACCAACGAGAACAGTCGTTTTGTTGCCAGTTCCCCACTGATTTCAGAAATTCCGATGGAACATTATCTATCCCTTCTGCCTCATTTGATCTAAAGTCATGCAGAAGTCTTTTAAATCCTGATTCTAATACTGGATCCCCTGTCTTTTCCCTGTCGACTTCTGTTTCTTCTTCTATCATGTTAACAAATAATTTCTCCCAACAATCCGCTCTTCCTCTGCATTCAACAGTGACATTCCCAATGCACTGTTAACGTTATCGCCCTTGCTTTTGATTTCGACTAATGCTGTCTTTACTTTTTTATATGTGGATTGTGCTTCCGACAAACACTTCGATATCTTCACATTTTTCATGAAGCCATTTCACCTTAGCTTCCCTCTACTTCCTATTTATTTCACTCCTAAGTTACTTGTATTTCTGTATTCCTGGTTTTCCCCGAAAATTTACATACTTCCTCCTCTCACCGATCAAGTGAAGTAATTCTACTGTTACTGATCGTTTTTCGGCATTAACCTTCTCTGTACCTATATTTTTCTTTCCAGCTTCTGCGATTGGCCTTTTTAGAGATGGACATTCCATTTCAACGGAACTGCCTGCTGAGTTATTCATTATTGCAGTATCTATAATCTCGGAGAACTTCAAGCATGTTCATTCCTTAGTATTTCCGTATCCCAGTTCTTTCCTGGCTAACCTCTTAAACTTCAGCCCACTCTTCATCATTATTAAATTGTGATCTAATCACGTATGTGCTCCTAGGTACGCCTTAGAGTCCAACATCTGATTTCAGAATCTCTGCCTGACCATGATGTAATGTAACTGAAATCTTCCCGTGTCTCCCAGTCTTTTCCTAGTATACTAACTCCTTTTTTTTAAATCTTGAACGGAGCGTTACTAGCAGGAAGTGAATGTACTACGAACAAAATGTTAACAGACTTGAATGAGACTTATGAAGAATATGGTATAAAGATGATTAAGAAAAAGAAAGAAGTACTTGGTCGTTGGAAAAGGAGGTGAAATACAGGAGATATTGAAATTAGACAACTGAAAGCGTTCACGTACCTACCAAGCATAATAACAGAAGATCTCTAGGGTGCTACCAGAAGGACAAAGCTCGAATTGCACTAGTGAAGGAAACTTTCAACAGAAAGGGAAACAGCTATATAAAGAGTTCGAGGAAAGAACAGCTAAGTGTTTTGTCTGGAGTGCAGGGCTCTAAGCAACTGAAACATGGACACTGACAAAAGAGGGTGTAAGGACGTTGCAAGCATCTGAGGTGTAGGTATGGAGGAAGACGGAAAGGATTAGTTTGCTACCCAGAATGAATAATGAAAAGAAGCTGGAAAGAATAAGGGAGAGAAGAAAACTACTGGAAATCATATTGGTCACATGTTGCGACGAGACAGTCGGATGATGAATGCACTGGAAGCAGTAGTGTGTTGTAGGAAAATGAGACGAAAGAAAAGATAAATGATGGTGGACGACCATAAATGAAGTGGCACGTACGGGGAAATGAAAAGAGCATCATAAGACAGAAGTATATGGAGACAACAGTGTGAACACCAGCCTTCGTGTAGAACGCGTAATAATAATAATAATAATAATAATAATAATAATAATAATAGTAATAACAATAATAACAATAATAGTTCCCCGTCCGCAGTTCGTGGTCGTGCGGTAGCGTTCTCGCTTCCCGCGCCCGGTTTCCAGGGTTCGATTCCCGGCGAGATCGGGGATTTTCTCTGCCTCGTGGTGACTGGGTGTTGTGTGATGTTCTTAGGTTAGTTAGGTTTAAGTGGTTCTAAGTTCTAGGGGACTGACGACCATAGCTGTTAAGTCCCATATTGCTCAGAGCCAATAATAGTTCCCCAGTTGTCAGAATGGAAGGGGTGGGCCAGTAGCATGGCCGTCACGTCCTCCTATGGATTTTCCGTGTTGGAGGAGATGAAACGAAACACCGATTGACACATCAGGAAATCTGGTTACCCGTTTGACTGAACCTGAAATTATTATTCGTGAAACATCTGGTTGTTTTCAGCGCGTAAGACAGACACAAATTCCAGTTGTACAGTAATATAAAAGGACAGAGTTTTCAGAAATTTTGATGCAATTTTCACATGATCTCTGAATATCACTGTAATCGAAACCTCAGGAACCCCTAGCGGAGAAATGGTGCATTCCTGTCACATAAAAAAGTATTTCTTTTTATTTCCTTTAAACAGTCAAAAATTTTGTTTAGGTAGATTTTTTACGTACAATATAACTTTGTCTCGTAATGTGAAGTAAAATGTGCATTCGTAAGTCGGAATTCAATATTCCACAATAATTAAGGTGTCATTATTCTAACAGCACGGCTGACATCCCTCCCACAGAGACGCCTATAAACTCACTCAGAAGTGGAAGAACCTAACAAAATGTAGGTTTTCAAATCATCGCTTACTCTTACAGCACACGAAGTAATCATCCCATGATCTACAGCATCTCCTACAATTATTCAGATGCTTGCAACAGGCGTACAGAGGATAGACTAGTGTGGAGACCGGCATCTAATCAGTCTTCAGACTATGGACTACAACATCATGTTCAACAACAAAACATCTTTGCAGATGGTTTGGCTGTAAGATTCCGTTTACAATAATAATGTCAATCAGTGGGTTCTAGGATACGCACATGCGTGAAATGGGGCGTCAACTGGTTTTTGACTAAGCTGCAGGTAATGTTGCGGCAGGTCCAGCATCATATAATAATGCTGCCACAAGCAAAGAGAACAAATGAGCATTTGGATAAAATGGAGCCCTTCGGTGTATTAGAGGATTATAGAGGAATTATACTAGAGCAATCGAGTCAGCACGATTCCTATGACACATGGTGTAAGAATGCAAGCAACCACACTCGAAGACTCTATTAATGAATCTCAACTCAGGCTTAATTACATCTACAATTACATTTATACTCCTCAAGACACCCAATGGTGTGTGGCGGAGGGCACTTTACGTGCCACTGTCATTACCTCCCTTTCCTGTTCCAGTCGCGTATGGTTCGCGGGAAGAACGACTGCCGGAAAGCCACCGTGCGCGCTCGAATCTCTCTAATTTTACATTTGTGATCTCCTCGGGAGGTATAAGCAATATATTCGATATCTCATCCAGAAACGCACCCCTCGAAACCTGGCGAGCAAGCTACACGGCGATGCAGAGCGCCTCTCTTGCAGAGTCTGCCAATTGAGTTTGCTACACATCTCCGTAACGCTATCACGCTTACCAAACAATCCTCTAACCCAAACAAACCATCTTTCTTTGGATCTTCTCTATCTCCTCTGTCAACCCGACCTGGTACGGATCCCACACTGATGAGTAATAAGTATAGGTCGAACGAGTGTTTTGTAAGCCACCTCCTTCGTTGATGGAGTGCACTTTCTAAGGACTCTCCCAATGAATCTCAACCTGGTACCCGCCTTACCAACAATTAAATTTATATGATCATTCCACTTCAAATCGTTCCGTACGCATACTCCCAGATATTTTACAGAAGTAACTGCTACCAGTGTTTGTTCTGCTATCATATAATCATACAATAAAGGATCCTTCTTTCTATTTATTCGCAATACATTACATTTGTCTATGTTAGGGTCATTTGCCACTCCCTGCATCAAGTGCCTATCCGCTGCAGATCTTCCTGCATTTCGCTGAAACTTCTCTGTGTACTGCAGCATCATCCGCGAAAAGCCTCATGGAACTTCCGACACTATCTACTAGGTCATTTATATATCGTGAAAAGCAATGGTCCCATAACAGTCCCCTGTGGCACGCCAGAGGTTACTTTAACGTCTGTAGACGTCTCTCCATTGAGAACAAAATGCTATGTTGTGTTTGCTAAAAACTCTTCAATCCAGCCACATAGCTGGTCTGATTCCGTAGGCTCTTACTTTGTTTATCAGGCGACAGTGCGGAACTGTATCGAACGCCTTCCGAAGTCAAGGAAAATGACATTTACCTGGGAGCCTGTATCTAATATTTTCTGGGTATCATGAACAAATAAAGCGAGCTGGGTCTCACACGATCGCTGTTTTCAGAATCCATGTTGATTCATACAGAGTAGATTCTGGGTTTCCAGAAATGACATGATTCGAGAGCAAGAAACATGTTCTAAAATTCTACAACAGATCGATGTCAGAGATATAGGTCTATAGTTTTGCGCATCTGCTCGACGACCCTTCTTGAAGACTGGGATTACCTGTGCTCTATTCCAGTCATTTGGAACTTTTCGTTCCTGTAGAGACTTGCGGTACACGGCTGTTAGAAGGGAGGCGAGTTCTTTCACGTACTCTGTGTAGAATCGAATTGGTATCGCGTCAGGTCCAGTGGACTTTCCTCTGTTGAGTGATTTCAGTTGCTTTTCTATTCCTTGGACTCCTATTTCGGTGTCAGCCATTTTTTCGTTCGCGCGAGTATTTAGAGAAAGAAGTGCAGTGTGGTCTTCCTCTGTGAAACAGCTTTGGAAAAAGGTGTTTAGTATTTCAGCTTTACACGTGTCATCCTCTGTTTCAATGTCATTATCATCCCTGGGGTCAACATTCATCCAAGGCACATTTGGGGCATGCTGCGAGGATCCATAGTAGACCATAACCACCAGCTACTCAAATTGGTTATTTACCATTTATGAAGAGCCACAGGGTCATGGGCGATCAAAAGAAAACTACTCGGGCACAGTGTGAGATTTGTCCGTAGAAGAAGGTTCCCAAGGACCTGCAGTGGCGAGACACGCTGTTACGCGGGATCCGTCAGCACTGGCGTGTAGCTTGGCTCTCCCTCTCGCTCATTTTCCGCCCCAGCGACGCTCAGTCTTACATTGGCAGTCACTCACTTCTCACGCCAGGTACGAATTAGACTCTACGATTCGTTTTTTGTGAGCAGAAAAATACTGGTCCGGTGGATATTCATTCCCAACTGCGTGAAGTCTGCAGAGGAACGTGTATGAAAGTAGAACATGGCAAATGGTGCAGAGAATTCAAAGACTGACCTACACAAGTCCATGACGAACAGCGTTCTAGACGGGCATTGGTTTCGGACGAAACGATTGCGAATGTGGAAGAAGCAATGCTGAAAGATCGGAGGCTGGCGGTTCGGGAACTCTGGGAGATCCTGATGTGATAAAGATCAACATTGACAAAATTTTGACATACCATTTAGGGTATGCCACGGTTTGTGCTTAAGGAATACCACAAACGGAGAAATTGGTCTTTCTCATTGCAGTTGTGAATGGCAGGTCAGCTTGGGGCCTGAATATGAAATAATTTGCTGTCGAAACTCGTGGCATGTGTTACAAGAATAAACGACGTTGGATTCCAATACAGCTGTTGGTTTTGTTATCATTATTCAAGTACTATTGTTCAGTCGGTCATTCACTGTATTAAATCACGTGACATCAGGAAATGGGCCTATTTTCAGGAAGGCGAGTACGCACTTGCAAAGCATATGAAGCATCGCAGACAATCAGTTTGGCGGCCAATGATGCGACTTCCAGCGATGCGACATCAGGGAAAGGCACGCCAACACAGGTACGACGTACGATAACACATGAGTAGCTCCACATCTCCTTCCCATATGCTGTATCAACATGCTGCGTTTCCAAGGCGAATCAACGTTGCCAGAATCATCGAACAGACGCATATAAGTATAGGCCTGACGTAGGTCTATTTTAAAATTTTGGAACATGTTTCATGTCCTCGTACTATCACATTTCTGCAGACTGAAATCTTCTCTGTAGAAATCAATAAGGATTTCGAAAACAATGATCTCCTGGAATCCATCTCGCTGTGCTCGTCCACGTGGTGTAGAAAACAGTTAATAAGAGCGCCCAAGTAGATGCCCTATTCCTTCCCTTCGGTAGGTTTTGTATATACAAGGTGAAAAGTATTTAAACCGAAAAATTCTGGGAGGTTGTAGGGGACATCAAAACAAATATTTTTCCCTAATGTTTTTTTTTCCTATGATGAGTATTTAAACCAGTAGAGGAAGATTTTTCTGGTGGCAAATTAATTAAACCAACTAACACATTTCCATTTTTTGATGACCAAGAGACAACACATTAACACAATCCAATTTCAATTGCAGTAGATTTCCAAAAATGCCTCCATTGACACGTAAACAAAGGTTACACCGTCGGTCCTGTTCTGTCTGACACGGGCAAAAACCCCAGGAGTATCCTGAATTGTTCGTGATGCTGCTACTGTCCGGGAAACCATATCCTCTTCTGTGGAAACACGAGTTGCGTAAACAAGGTTGCGCATCTCTCCCCACACAAAAAAGTGCAGAGGGGACATATCTGGGGATCGAGCAGGCCATGGGACAGGACCACGTCTGCCAATGCACGTTTGTGGGAACCGTAGGTCCACGAATCGACGCACACGACGACTGAAATGTGCCAGCGCCCCGTCATGTTGGAACCACATGCGTTGTCTTGTAGGGAGCGGGACGTCTTCCAGCAATGATGGCAATGCTCTGGCGAGAAAATTGTAATAATGCCTGCCATTTAATGGCCTAGGTAGCAGATACGGCCCAATTAAACAGTCCCCAGCAACACCGACCCACACATTAACGAAGAAACGCACTTGATGAGCGCTAGTAACCGTGGCATGGGGGTTATCCTCACTCCAAACATGCGAATGGTGCATGTTGAAGACTCCATCACGCCAGAAAGTTGTTTCATCGGTAAACAACACACAAGATGGAAATGTAGAATGCATTTCACACTGTTCCAGGTACCACTGCGAAAACTGAGCTCTGGGTGGATAATCAACTGGTTCCCGGTTGTTGGTGAAATGGACGTAAAAATTGCTCTCGAAGGACTTGTCATACATTCTTCTGATTCGTCCCCATGTTACGTGAAATTGCACGAGTGCTGATTGAAGGATCCCGCTCCACGTGCTGCAAGACAGCTTCCTCAAATTGCAGCGTTCTTACCGTGCGACGGCGTCCCTGTCCAGGTAATCTGCTAAATGACCGGGTCTCACGCAGACGTTGGTACACAGCAGAAAAAGTCGTGTGATGAGGGATACGGCGATTAGGATATTGTTGCTGTGCAGCTCGTCCTTTGAACGTGCGTTACGTAGTACGCATCAACCATACCAGTGTACTCACTCCAGGTGTATCGCTCCATTAGTAAACAGAGACAATGCACTGCTACACTGGTGGACAGAAGCTGCCTACAACTGAAGAGCGCAATACGGCCTCTAACAACTGAAGAGCGTAATACGGCCACCACCGGTTTAAATAATCCTCATAGGAAAAAATGACACTAGGGAAAAATATTTGTTTTGATGTCCCATACAACATCCCAGAGTTTGTCGGGTTAAATACTTTTCATCCTGTAGTTCCGCACTGGCGTCTAATCAACAAATTACGAGCGTACGGAATATCTATTGTGTGACTGAATCTAAGAGTTTGTAGCAAAAAGAATATAGCATATCATTCTGAACGAAAATAAGTCTTCAGATGTAAAAGTAACTTCGGTCGTTCCCTAATGGAGTACTGTAAGATCATTACTTTTCACAGCATGTGTGTAAATGACGTAGTACATAATATCGGTAGTTCCACAAGGATTTTTGCGGGTGATGATGTTGTGTGCAGAGAAACGCAGAAAGATCTGTAGAGGATTGAAGCTTGGTGCAGGAGATGTGATAAATGCACAACATAAACGAGAATAACGTATTCCATTTATACAGGCAGAAAGCTCTGTTATTGCAGAACAATCACTGGAAGCTGTTACTTCCGTAAAATATGTAGGAATATGTTTTCGAGGCCACTTGAAGTGGAACAACTACATAAAATTAACGCCTGGTAAGGCAGACGCCTGACAGAGTCATTGGAGTCCTCAGGAAATGTAGTCCATCAACAGAGGAATTAGCTTACGAAACATCGTTTCGAACAACACTTGCATACTACTGGGATCCGTACCGGGCAGGATTGACAGAATAAACGGAAAATATTCGAAGAACAGCAGCGCATTTCGTTGCAGGATCGATTAGTGAGCACGAAAGCCTCATGGAGGTGCTGAGTGAGCTCCAATAGCATGAGAGGCTTCGCCCATCACGCTATGGTTTCCAATTAAAACTCGGAGATCCTACGTTTCTAGAAGAGTCAGTCAATATTTTGCTTCATCGTTCATATATTTCGCGAAAACACCATGAAGATAAAATTAGAGACATTCGAGTGCATGTTGAGGTTTACCAGCAATCGTGCTTTCCGCGGACGGAAAAACAGAAGAGTGATAGTAGCATCCAAAGTATGCTCCGCCACGTAGCGTAAGGCGGCTTGCAGAGTATTGATGTAAATGTAGATTGAATTCGGCATCGCCATAATGGTCCAATATCACGCTTGATGGTATGGGGTCTTATTGGGCGGTTTTTTACAGCCGCTAATTTAGACAACAACCATTATGTTTCCGACTCGTTAACGTCGGTGATTGTGCCCTACCTACGAGTCTATCACGTTTTCAACATACACTCATACTCATAAATTAAGGATAATTGCAGAATGTGGTGCCCCATAACGTGGCACTACACAAAACTGGTGCTAACAGCATAGGCACATAAGGAAGACACACGACACAGATCTGTAGGTCCACGGTATTGGTGATAAGTTGAGAAAACCGTCCCTAAACACATGTGCTACAAAACGCCACTGTTTCTTGCGCATGTACCCCGATATCCATCTGGGATATGGTCACCATCCGCACGTTCACAGGCCGCACAACGGGTTGGCATACTCTGGATCAGGTAGCCGAGCAGCTGCTGGGGTATAGCCTCCCATTCTTGAACCAGTGGCTGTCGGCGCTCCTGAAGTGTCGTAGGGGTTTCAATAAGTGCAGCGATACGCCGACCGAGAGCATCCCAGACGTGCTCGATGGGGTTTAGGCCTGGAGAACATTCGCCTGATGTCTGCTGTTTCTAGATACTCCTCCACGTTGGCAGTTCGGTGGGGCCGTGGGTTATCATCCATCAGGAGGAAGGTGAGACCCACTACCCCTCAAAAGGTCCACATACTGGTGCAAAATGACGTCCCGATACACCTGATCTGTTACAGTTCCTCTGTCAAAGACGTACAGGGGTACACGTGCACCAATCATAATCAAACCCCACACCACCAAACTACGACGTCCATACAGGTCGCTTTCAAGGACAGTAAGGTGTTGGTACATGGTTCCTGGTTCACGACAGGTGGAAAACGGCGAGAATCGCTGCTCACACTATACCTGGACTCACCCGTCAACATAACCTGGGACCACTGATCTAGTAGCCATGTACTGAGTCTTTGACACTAGGCTTTAAGGGCCCTCCTGTGACCAGGGGTCAGTGGAATGCACCTTGCAGGTCTTTGGACGAATAAACCATGTCTATTCAGTCGTCTGTAGACTGTGTGTCTGGAGACAACTGTTCCAGTAGCTGCAGTAAGGTCACGAGCAAGGCTACCTGTAGTACACCGTGGCCGTCTGTGGGCACTGATGGTGAGATATCGGTCTTCGTGTGGTGTTGCACACTTTGGACGTTCGGTACTGTAGCACCTGGACACGTATCCTGTCTGATAGAAGCGTTGCCATAATCTTGAGATCACACTTTGTGGCACACGGACGGCCTGTGCTACGACCTGCTGTGTTCCACCAGCCTCCAGTCACCCTAATATTCTACCCCTCATAACATCATCAATATGTGTTCTTTGAGTTATTGTCAACACACAGTCACCATTAGCACGTCTGAAAACTCCTGCACACTTACTCGCTGCATAGTACTCTGACATGCACCAACACACCTCTGCGTATGTGGACTACTGCCAGCGCCACCCCGCGATGACCGCAGATCAAATGTACTGCATGGCCATACCCCGAGGTGATTTAAACCCGCAAACTGCCCACCAGAGCGTTGCCTCATCATGTATCAGCATTATCCTTCATTTATGAGCATGACTGTATAACTCAAGACAGGATGTGCCCGAGCCGCTTCCACTCACCTCTATACTGTGTTAGACTGTTGTCCTGACCAGACACACTCAAAATCCCTCACTTTTTGAAATCATATGATTTTGAGTTGCTGATGGTGTGGCACACCACTACTCGCCATACACTCCGATTGATAAAGTCTGACATAGTACTGAATCATCATGTAATGACGTTGTTTATGTGACCCATCTCGGTATGACTCGATAACCAGCCGAGTTGAACCATTACTGCTGCCAAAGATGGCTGCTCAGTCTGCTAAATTTCGCTCCCTGAATAGTACCATAGAGTAGATTAATCATATATTCTTCCTATTGCACCATTATGCGCGTAATAAGCGAAGTTTCTCTTTTTGTTATCATTTCTGTTACTGAAAATTTGATGGCTAGCAGTGTATTTCTTTGATAGCAAGCAAACTTTACACATTAGCAATTACTCACGTTACGATTAATGCGGTACTGCGCCGTGATACGAAGACGTGCATTCAAATCCGCGTCCACCCGTAATGAGCGGGCTCGCTGTTCGGTGCTGGCGGGTCGCGTTGCCCAGATTCCGGGTGCTGCAGGTGGGTCCTCAATGGGCGCACGCGATCTGCCCATTAGCTAAGGAATGGCAGGCAGGCACCTGCCGGCGTTACGCTCGGTATTCCACCGGCATCGCTCGCCACTGGCAAGTATTTGAGCAATGGGCTGTTTTATGATGTACAGCAACACCGCTACTCTAAAAAAACATCGTGTGTCCGCGTTCCTACCTCAAAGCATCAAGGATGCCACGCCAGAGGGCTACATGGAGGTACGTGGATCCAATAATCGTTTGAGGGTAACTCTATAATGACACGAGGCGCTTTAGCACGTCGATAACGCCATGGTAACACATTCGTAAAGAACGTAACAAACATCGTCTTCTCACAACTCTGAATTAAGATTTTGACTACATGTCGTATTACACTAGCCAAATATGCGTGTGTTTAATGCCCTATCCATCTCAGCTACGAGCAGACCCTAATTACGTAAACATCGACAAGCTCCATTTCTCAATATTGTCTTCTAGTAATCGAGTATAATATCTGAAAGTGATAACTATATAGCTACAAAATTATTAAGGTTTTCGTGGCCACTTGTTGACAAACTGCCTATTGGCTCCTGTCTCGGGTTCTTCGGCCGACGTTCATCTAATGATTTTACTGACGTTTCGCCGGCACGAGTGGCTGGCATTGTCAAAGGTTCACCCTCTATTGCCGGTGGTGAACTGGAGCCGAGCTCGTGGCCGCAAACTGTATGTACCTGGCGCGCCAACGTCCGAGGCCTTCTCCGCGGTCATTTCTGGTGCGGTTCTCCTCTTGCTACCTGCGACGGTCGTTTGCTGCAATACGGAAAGCCAGGATCCGTTTACCCTAAGGCTTTCCTCTTCCTTGTTGACGGTGTTAATCATGCATGATTTATACGCTCCTGACGAGAGCAGGATGAATATGTGAGCCGCGGCACTTCAGACGAGAAATGCAACACCTGGAAAGTGTTCTGAGGAGCAATAGGTACTCCACAAATTATATTAGAAGTGAACAGAGCCAAACATTCGGCGAAGTAAGGAATCAGAAAACGAAATGTCGGGTACGGCCTTTCTGCCATACATTCCCACAGTGACGGACAGAATCGGCCGTATATTGCACCAACATGGCGTAAAGACGATTTTCAAACTTACAAAGAAGATCAAAGATTGTCTTAGATGGGCGAAGGAGAAAAGGGACCCACTTGCAATGGCGGGAATATACCGTATACCATGCACATGCGGAAATGTTTGTCGGAATGACTGGACGATCAATTAACACCAGGATAAGAGCATAAGAGACATTGCAGGTTGGGGCAGGTGGAGAAATCGGCCGTGGCAGAGCACGCACTGAGTGCGATCGACCACGTAATAAAATTCGCCGACACGAAAGTTCTGTCTACAGAGCAGCACTATCATACGCGCTTGTTTAGAGAAGCTGTAGAAATACAAAAACATGCGAATAGCTTCAACAAGAAAGAGGAAAGCCTTAAGGTAAACGGATCCTGTCTTCTAGTACTGCACCGAACGACCGTCGCAGGTACCAAGAGGAGAATCGCACCGGAAATGGCCGAGGCGGAGCCCTCGGACGTTGGAGCGCCAGCCACATATAGTCTGCGGCCGCGAGTTCGGCTTCAGTTCACCACCGGAAATTGAGGGTGAAGCTTTGACAGTGGCAGCCACTCGTGCTGGTGAATCATCAATAAAATCATCAGATGAACGTCGACCGAAGATCCCGAGACAGAAGCCAATAGGCAGTATATAGCTACATTTCATTAGCTATCTTGCCGGTGTGGTAGATGCTTCTCCTTGGACTACTGATACGAGGAAGAATCGGAAAGTAAGGTCCTACAGGTTGCGAAATGGAACCCACAGTGAAAATCGAAAATGTGTTATTTGCAGCAACCTCCTACACCTTCTAGCTACTTCTGTGACTTACATATTTGTCACTGCGTTGTACCAACTTCCCAGTACGCTCTTCATAGAATGCAGCCACCTGTTTTCTACCACTTCTCCAAGCTGGTCTCCAGTTCGTTGTCTGTACCGAAATGTCTTCATATCCAGCGGCTTCCGTGAGCAGATATGAACATGATGTACATCAGAGGAAGCCAAGCCCGGCTGTGCGATGGGTGCTCAAAAACATCTCATCGAAAACCCGGCAGGAGCGTCCTCATTTCCCATGCAGTGTGCTGCCTAGAATTATCAGGAAGAACAGAATGCGTGACAAGTAAGTCATGTGGGGTTGCACGAAATCTCTCGGCAGGCACCCATGACTAGCGGGAGGCACTGTCGTGTTAGGTATCTTTACGTGCTCACTGTGTGCTCAGAACAGAGAAGATCGGCGTGACGCGATCGTAAAGCATACTAGAGACACTGCCCAGCACATCTGAGCAAAGCTTCATTGGACTTTGCTTTCCGAACAGCCGTCGTATTTCCCTTCTTTTCTTTTCTATGGTGCATTACAAGAATGACTGAAGGGAAATCTCCATAGTAATCCGGATTTTTCTGATTTTACCGTCATAATCAACTCGCTAGATATTTTTGGGAGACTGTTCTTAGGACCCCCGTAATGTCAACAGTAAACCTCGAAAAATTAAAGTTACTAATTGTTTTGTTCGCAGATACATGTCTGCAGTCTTGGAACACATTGATATTCGTGCGATACAGGAGTCGAAACAAAACGGCGCAGGCCACTGATAATGTGGAGTTTCATGCGATAATCAGCTTTCAGAATCTAAAGGGAAAGAAAGCTGCAAAAATTCATACCATGTTGGAAGCGTATATCAACAGTGCACCATTATATGCACCACTGGTTGAGTGTAACAGACGCGTCCATTGTGGGCAAACAAGGCAGACAACTGTGGCACTAAGAACCACAAGGGCTCGAATCACATGAGAAAAACAGATGTCTGTGAACATCATATTTGTAGATAAAACATTACTGTCACACACTTGATTTGTTATTTAACCAAGTCTCAAAATTCTATATTTATTTAGAAAAAATAATGTACCCGCAGTATGTTATGTTATTTTAATTAATATTTAGGATTATTGTTGTCGTTAATGCTAATGTAAAAAAATTTCATACGTGGCCTAGTGCCGAAAGCGTTATTTTTTCTGTTGTAATGTTTGAAATTAATGGAACATTAAAATCAGAACATAAAGAACCGTTACTAAATGCTCCCCACACACAATTACGATCTGTTCCAACACGTCATGTTCCTCGTTATTAACATATCGATTAAGCAGATTGCTCGGCTTGAGACTCACATGAGTCTGTCCACTTTAGGGACGAAATCTAGTAGATTTTTTTAAGTCTTTGTGTCTCAAGGTTGATATTTGCCTTATACCTACGTATTTGGTCACCACTAGAGTTTGAAAGGCATTTAAGAACTGTGGGGAAGTGACAGATTGTGGTCCCCTCGACGTCACTTGAAGACAATGGTGACGTCGCACGACCACAATGAAGATGTTGCTTTATACAACCATTCGCGACGATCCCTTCGAATCGTAATCGTTGTAAAATGCCTTAAATGTGGATTTATGTCATGAACATCAACTCTTAGTTTATTCATGAGGTCGACAACAGTTTTAAAGACTCTGAAATCCTCAGGGTCCATTTTACAGATTGGACTGCTCAAACCATGCAACGTGAGGCCGTAATGAGGAACTTCTTTAAAAACTTCAGCTTTTACGAACAAATGGGCGCCAGTGTAGCCACTGCTAGTTCGTACAGCACAGAAACCTAGTGCTTTTTGGCCCATATGGGAGTGAATATCAAATCTTTGCAAAAATAGACATAATGTCTGATGGGATACCGCAATCACTGATCATACAATATTTTATTATAATCCGTCTTGACTGAAAAAATATGTATTCACATGACCGGTTTCTTCTAGAATCATAACGCCTACTTTAGTATTTGTGCCGACTTACAGAGATGATCACTGTTGCAAATAGAAGTCCAAGCCGAAGGATGAGAGATGGTGCACGGTGAAAAAGCTGGAAGATGCGTGCAGCGTCTAACGTCGTTGACGGGGCCCTCCTGCACGGCCCTCTTACCCACTGCGATGGACATCAGACGACTGAACGGCTCGCGGCACAACACCGAAATAACGGGAACCACGGAAGCAGACCATGGAGAAAAACAAGTCTACACCAACGCCATGGATATAGAAATCGAACTTCGTTTTAGATAGAACAAAAGTGATAGTTTTATTGTGTATTTTAGTTTTGACAAGTCCATGAACCATGGACCTTGCCGTTGGTGGGGAGGCTTGCGTGCCTCAGCGATACAGATGGCCGTACCGTAGGTGCAACCACAACGGAGGGGTATCTGTTGAGAGGCCAGACAAACGTGTGGTTCCTGAAGAGGGGCATCAGCCTTTTCAGTAGTTGCAGGGGCAACAGTCTGGATGATTGACTGATCTGGCCTTGCAACGTTAACCAAAACGGCCTTGCTGTGCTGGTACTGCGAACGGCTGAAAGCAAGGGGAAACTACAGCCGTAATTTTTCCCGAGGACATGCAGCTTTACAGTATGATTAAATGATGATGGCATCCTCTTGGGTAAAATATTCCGGAGGTAAAATAGTCCCCCATTCGGATCTCCGGGCGGGGACTACTCAGGAGGATGTCGTTATCAGGAGAAAGAAAACTGGCGTTCTACGGATCGGAGCGTGGAATGTCAGATCCCTTAATCGGGCAGGTAGGTTAGAAAATTTAAAAAGGGAAATGGATAGATTAAAGAATTAGTGAAGTTCGGTGGCAGGAGGAACAAGACTTCTGGTCAGGTGACTACAGGGTTATAAACACAAAATCAAATAGGGGTAATGCAGGAGTAGGTTTAATAATGAATAGGAAAATAGGAATGCGGGTAAGCTACTACAAACAGCATAGTGAACGCATTATTGTGGCCAAGATAGATACGAAGCCCACACCTACTACAGTAGTACAAGTTTATATGCCAACTAGCTCTGCAGATGATGAAGAAATTGAAGAAATGTACGATGAAATAAAAGAAATTATTCAGATAGTGAAGGGAGACGAAAATTTAATAGTAATGGGTGACTGGAATTCGAGTGTAGGAAAAGGGAGAGAAGGAAACATAGTAGGTGAATATGGATTGGGGCTAAGAAATGAAAGAGGAAGCCACCTAGTAGAATTTTGCACAGAGCACAACTTAATCATAGCTAACACTTGGTTTAAGAATCATGAAAGAAGGTTGTATACGTGGAAGAACCCTGGAGATACTAAAAGGTATCAGATAGATTATATAATGGTAAGACACAGATTTAGGAACCAGGTTTTAAGTTGTAAGACATTTCCAGGGGCAGATGTGGACTCTGACCACAATCTATTGGTTATGACCTGTAGATTAAAACTGAAGAAACTGCAAAAATGTGGGAAATTAAGGAGATGGGACCTGGATAAACTGAAAGAACCAGAGGTTGTACAGAGTTTCAGGGAGAGCATAAGGGAACAATTGACAGGAATAGGGGAAAGAAATACAGTAGAAGAAGAATGGGTAGCTCTGAGGGATGTAGTAGTGAAGGCAGCAGAGGATAAAGTAGGTAGAAAGACGAGGGCTGCTAGAAATCCTTGGGTAACAGAAGAAATATTGAAATTAATTGATGAAAGGAGAAAATATAAAAATGCAGTAAATGAAGCAGGCAAAAAGGAATACAAACGTCTCAAAAATGACATCGACAGGAAGTGCAAAATGGCTAAACAGGGATGGCTAGAGGACAAATGTAAGGATGTGCAAGCTTATCTCATTAGGGGTAAGATAGATACTGCCTACAGGAAAATTAAAGAGACCTTTGGAAAGAAGAGAACCACGTGTATGAATATCAAGAGCTCAGATGGCAGCCCAGTTCTAAGCAAAGAAGGGAAGGCAGAAAGGTGGAAGGAGTATATAGAAGGTTTATACAAGGGTAATGTACTTGAGGACAATATTATGGAAATGGAAGAGGATGTAGATGAAGACGAAATGGGAGATACGATACTGCGTGAAGAGTTTGACAGAGCACTGAAAGACCTGAGTCGAAACAAGGCCCCCGGAGTAGACAACATTCCATTAGAACTACTGACGGCCTTGGGACAACCAGTCCTGACAAAACTCTACCAGCTGGTGAGCAAGATGTATGAGACAGGCGAAATACCCTCAGACTTCAAGAAGAATATAATAATTCCAATCCCAAAGAAAGCAGGTGCTGACAGATGTGAAAATTACCGAACTATCAGTTTAATAAGCCACGGCTGCAAAATACTAACACGAATTCTTTACAGACGAATGGAAAAACTGGTAGATGCAGACCTCGGGGAGGATCAGTTTGGATTCCGTCGAAATGTTGGAACACGTGAGGCAATACTGACCTTACGACTTATCTTAGAAGAAAGATTAAGAAAAGGCAAACCTACGTTTCTAGCATTTGTAGACTTAGAGAAAGCTTTTGACAATGTTGACTGGAATACACTCTTTCAAATTCTAAAGGTGGCAGGGGTAAAATACAGGGAGCGAAAGGCTATTTATAATTTGTACAGAAACCAGATGGCAGTCATAAGAGTCGAGGGACATGAAAGGGAAGCAGTGGTTGGGAAAGGAGTGAGACAGGGTTGTAGCCTCTCCCCGATGTTATTCAATCTGTATATTGAGCAAGCAGTAAAAGAAACAAAAGAAAAATTTGGAGTAGGTATTAAAATTCATGGAGACGAAATAAAAACTTTGAGGTGCGCCGATGACATTGTAATTCTGTCAGAGACGGCAAAGGACTTGGAAGAGCAGTTGAACGGAATGGACAGTGTCTTGAAAGGAGGATATAAGATGAACATTAACAAAAGCAAAACGAGGATAATGGAATGTATTCAAATTAAGTCGGGTGATGCTGAGGGAATTAGATTAGGAAATGAGACACTTAAAGTAGTAAAGGAGTTTTGCTATTTAGGAAGTAAAATAACTGATGATGGTCGAAGTAGAGAGGATATAAAATGTAGACTGGCAATGGCAAGGAAAGCGTTTCTGAAGAAGAGAAATTTGTTAACATCGAATATAGATTTATGTATCAGGAAGTCGTTTCTGAAAGTATTTGTTTGGAGTGTAGCCATGTATGGAAGTGAAACATGGACGATAACTAGTTCGGACAAGAAGAGAATAGAAGCTTTCGAAATGTGGTGCTACAGAAGAATACTGAAGATAAGGTGGATAGAGCACGTAACTAATGAGGAGGTATTGAATAGGATTGGGGAGAAGAGAAGTTTGTGGCACAACTTGACTAGAAGAAGGGATCGGTTGGTAGGACATGTTTTGAGGCATCAAGGGATCACAAATTTAGCATTGGAGGGCAGTGTGGAGGGTAAAAATCGTAGAGGGAGACCGAGAGATGAGTACACTAAGCAGATTCAGAAGGATGTAGGCTGCAGTAGGTACTGGGAGATGAAGCAGCTTGCACAGGATAGAGTAGTATGGAGAGCTGCATCAAACCAGTCTCAGGACTGAAGACAACAACAAGAACAAGTACAGACTTTAACCTTGACATCTACAGATTTTAATTAAGTATTTTTAGAGATAAAAGTAAATCACAAAAATCTACTTAATACAGCATGTGCATATGTAATGTAACAAATGTATCAGACGCCACCTGTCGGTTATAGTTTTATAACTAATGTAAATGACGTGCATTCTGCCAACCATTTTTATGTGATTCGGCATGTGAAGTTTGCTGTGTGTGCACGGGTTACTCCCATAACCGAAATTGCAGGTATGTTCTGGTACATTTGATGTTGATCGGATAGGATGAAAAAGGTTAGCTTTTGTGAAATAGTAAATTGGTATCATTATCGTTTCAGATCTGAATAAAGTTCTAGAAGAACCGAAACCGGTCATGTGAATAAACATTTTTGCAATCAAGACGGATTATAAGTAACATTGAACATCAAATCGGCGACATAGCTTCTCGCAAATATTCATATAAACAGAATGAGCCTAAAGCACAGCTAAAGCTGGTTCGTCGTAAGATGAACAGATGTCACTAGCAAGCATTCATTCCACAATCTCAAATCAACGACAATGTGCTTGAGGCCGTTCCCGGTGCCTCAATTTACAGTCTAAGACAAGAAGAAACGACTCACAACGAAGGAATACCCGAACGGGACCGAAATCGGCAGATGTGATGTACATGTAGAGATAACCAAGTGATCAAAGTTTCAGAAAAATTAAAAGATTTATTGAGAAGAAAGAGCTTCACAAATTGAGTAGCTCAATAGAGGTTTGTCCATCTCTGGCCCTTAAGCGACCACCTATTCGGCTTGTTATTCACTGATAGAGCTGTTGGTTATCCTTCTGAGGTCCGCCCCGATAGAAGTCTGCTTTCGGCCGGTGAGCGGCGAGGACGTCTTGTTTACCTCCCGTCCGCAGAATCGCGAGCGCGCGTAGTTTGTTTACTTCCTCGCCGCAGCTAATACTCGCGTCCGTTAACACTGAGTCACCATGGCTCATTCGTACAGAAAAGCTTCCATCAAGATCAGCTTCCAGCCCGACTACGCACGGCCGGCCCCGGTGGTCTCGCGGTTCTAGGCGAGCAGTCTGGAACCGTGCGACTGCTACGGTCGCAGGTTCGAATCCTGCCTCGGGCATGGATGTGTGTGATGTCCTTAGGTTAGTTAGGTTTAAGTAGTTCTACGTTCTAGGGGACTAATGACCACAGCAGTTGAGTCCCATAGTGCTCAGAGCCATTTGAACCATTTTTTGACTACGCACGACCGCGAGCCTTTTAAGTCGAACGATTCATCCGTGACGAAGTTCAAATACCAACACAGCACATCATCGGTATCCACCTATCCATCACAAGTAGCGTCGTTTACGTCAAGATGGTCGATGACGAGTTATGTCACGCAGTTGTGATCAGATGCGTGAACACTCTCAAGTTCAAACACTCCCATGGTCACATTGGAGAGGTTAATGTCGACCATGCTGGACTAGGATTACGCACACTAAGAGTTTTCGAACTCCCTTTCGAAGTACCACCGGAAGTCGTGACCTCAGCTTTCCGCCCTTATGGGACGGTAATTAGCCACGTGGCCGAAAAATGGAACACCTTCGAGACGTACCAGATCCTCAACGGCGTCCGGCAAGTGAAAATTGAATTAAAGAAACGTGTGCCATCCTACTTAGTCATAGGTGGCCGTCGAGCAATAGTAATGTACGACGGAAAACCTCGTACTTTTTCTGGTTGCGACCAGGAGGGTCATGTGCGCTCGGCATGTATTCAACAACTTCCATTACATGACACGACACCACCTCCTACGCTAACGGCCCTCACCCTCAATTACGCAGAGGTGACACGATCGACCGTCATGACAGACCACAACCCCCCCCCCCCCCCCCCCCCCGCCGTCCCGGAAGACAGGAAGCGTTAGAATGCGCACCTGTCGCCGGTCCTGGATTGACCAACACCATTACGGTGTCTCCAGAGGTTGAAGAACGCCGCCCATCGTTCCACATGAAGATTCGGACGAGAGAATGGAACTCGACGCTAGGGTTGTACCGACCTCTGCCTTTCTACCAGAGGAGGATGCTATACGGAAATCACAAACTCTTTCGGACACAGAAATCCACGTCCGCAAACAAAGGTCACCGAGAAAACATAAAAAGCGACGTCGCTCACCCTCAGACGATTGCCTCCAGCGGACTTCTCCAGTTGACGACGAAACGACGAGGAAAATGGATGACACGAGATTGCCCTCACCTGTCACTTTGTCTGATTTTGACAAACCCGATTCCGCCCTCTCGGGCAAACGGATGGCAAGCACAGCGCCCGCCGTTGGTACACAACCGGAAACAACTGCGGATTCACCCTTAGTCACTCAGCCCAAAAGTGTTCTACCGCAGCTACCGTTAACATACGGACCTTGGGCGGATGACATTTAAGACGATTCTACGGCCGCTGTGGTGGATGAGGAAAGGGGTCTCTTCTCCCACAACTCGGCTCCTCCCGAGTAGACGATCTACAGACCTATCCCTTGACGACCATCAACATTAACACCATTCGGACACGTACGAAGTTGTCGCTGCTCCAAGACATGCTCAATGCGGCAGACTTCTCCAAGAAGTCTCCGTCGCCGATTTCCCGGCTATGTATGGTTATACGGCTCATGAGTCCCACGCCTCGCCAACTAACAGTGGAGTCGCAATTCTCCTCAGAGAGGGCCTCGAAGCGGACGAAGTCCGATATCTCCACGAGGCTAGAGGATTGGCCGTAACGGTGCAAGGCGTCCGGTTTATCAGTGTGTACGCCCCTTCCGGAACGAATCGCCGTCGTGACCGATCGCTCTTCTTCGCAGGAATAGCACCGATTTTTCAGGGCAGGCACGATGACTTGATATTAGGGGGCGATTTCAATTGCACCCAAGCACCTAAAGATCGGCTGCCACACCATTAAACGTGCCCCGAACTTGGGACACTCATCGGCGATCTCCAGCTGGTAGATACATGGGAACATGTCCGAGGAAATAGACCGGGATACACCCATTTCACGAGTCACTCGTCTAGTCGCATCGATAGGATTTACGTCTCCCGTTCTCTCGCGGCAACGGTGAGTGACGCGGAGGTGCGGCCAGTAGACTTTTCTGATCACGAGGCCCATTTATGTGCCGTCACCCTTCGTCGCCAACGGGTGTGGCGTAGCCGACATCGCTGGAAATTAAACCTTGCTCATCTCGCTTCTCCGGATTGTCGACGCGCCATCGAAGACACGTGGAGTTTGTGCGTCCGCCGCCTCCCAAGGTATCCTACGTCGATTAGTTGGTGTTTAACGTGCGCCAAGCCGGCCCTACGGTGAACCTCTATTACGTATGGTTGTGAGACTGCTGCTTCGAGGCGGCAGATCCTCGATTTTTATTTCACTGTCCTTCGGGAATGCGCCTCCTTGCCACCCACACCGGAACAACAGTTGACAGTTCAGCGTGCGAAAGCACAGGTCGTAGCCCATATGCGCCGACACCTCGAAGGGACGATAGTCCGAGCGCGAACACAAGACAGACTCGCAACGCAACGACCCACCATGTACCACGTCACCCGAGAACGTACACTGCGAAGACGGGCGCTGATACATGCCATCACCACTGAGGACGGCCGTCATCACACCACACAACGCGATATTGCTGCAGCCTTCTTCGACCATTACGCACGACTTTCTGCTCAATGTTCCGACCCGACGACGGTGACAGCAGTCTCACAACTGGTTTACGGCTTTGTCTCACAGGATTTACAAACTGAATTATTGAACGACATTACGGAAGTTATCGACGCCATCGGTAAAGGAGCGGCGAATAAGTCTCCTGGCCCAGACGGGCTCCCTGTGGAGTTTTATAGAACTTTCCAGTATTTACTGGCTCCCAAGTTAACAGACATCTGTCGGGAGCTTATGTCTCCGGCGGTGCCGCTCCCTGCGACCTTCTTAAAAGGAATAATTATACCGGTTCACAAACCTAAAGGTGGGCTCGAATACAAGATTACCACCCGCTAACACTTGTCAACTGCGACATGAAAGATATTCACCAGACTATTAGCCAACTGTCTACGACCGACCCTACCTTACGTCATCTCGCCAGATCAGACTTCCCTAGGGGGTATCAACAACATTCACATAGCACTGTGGCGATACCGTGACTTAATAGCCTTAGCCAGGGCACGCCGCATCCCGGGAGCGCTGGCATTACTAGATTTTAGCCAAGCTTTTGATCGAGTGGATCACGCGTACCTAACGTCCGTTCTCCAGCACTTGCAGTACCCACAGCAATTCACAGACGTCGTGATGCACCTCCTCCAAGGGACGAATTCCAAAGTGCTCGTTAACGGGCGTCTCTCGCAGTCCCTCCCGATTCTCCGCTCCGTTCGTCAAGGCTGCCCCTTGTCGACGTTACTATATGCTCTGGCGCCGGAACCGCTCCTCTGTGGCCTCCGTCAACGCCTCACCGGTCTTACCCTATGTGACGTCACATTTCGCTGTACAGCATATGCAAACGACCTGGTTCTCGTGTTCCGAAATCGCGACGATGTCAACAGAGCACTGGAATGGATTACTACGTACGGTGTGGCTTCCGGCAGCTGTCTCAACGTCGCCAAATCGGTCGCCATGGCCATAGGAGCCCCCAGCTTGTGTCGAACCCCTACAGCTTCGTGGCACTATAAAATGTCTCGAGTTTCACGAAGACATAAGGCGCACTGCGGCTCTTAACTACCGCAGCTTATTACAACAAATCGGGTCCAGATCTTCAACCTTCGTCTGCGGACCCTCGACATTCTCCAAAGAACACACTTCGTCAATGTTTACCTCGCATCGCGCCTTCCACACATAGCGCGTGTTCTTCCAATACCGTTACTGATGGCTCGACGTCTATTAGCGGCATTCGGAGCCTACGTCAGTACAGGCATGCTCTTCAAAGTCAGTTATGAGTCACTGACCCTTCCCCCAGAAAGGGGAGGTCTTGGTCCAGTCCATGTCCACGACAGAGCTGTGGCCCTGTATGTCAGCTCACACATCAAGCTGCGGCGCCACCACCCGGAAAGTTTGGCAGGTTTGCTGTTGGAGTCCTTAGCTCCGCCCTCCCTTATGCCCCCACTGACGACGCAAGACATACCCCCACCCTTCTATTACTTCGGGAACTTTTACATTGAACACAGATATGTCCGTGTCGCAGTACCACTGACGAAACAGGCGTCGGCGCGGGATATATATCATCATATCCTACAGCAGAGGCGCCCACCAAACATCGTAGAGACCAAAAGCTCTCAGGCTAATTGGAAGGTGGTGTGGAAGGCGATTCACGCGGTTACACTGGACACAGCCGTCCGATCCACATGGTACATCACAGTCAATGGTAAACAACCAGATCACCTCTCCACAAGATAAACACAGTGGAATCGCCTCTATGTGTAGAGTGCGGGATGCCAGACACGGACGAACATTGTCTCACATGTGGCGCGGCAGAAGACGTAGTGGCGCTTGGTGCGACAAATGTCGTATTTTCTACGAGTGACTCCGGAACACATTACACCTTGGTTTCTACTATTTCCGGATCAACAGCATTTCCCGCGCGCCAAGACCAACGCTGTCACGTGGATCCGTGTGCATCCGGTACACTACTTATTTCACGATGAACCTAAAGATGCCGGCCGCGGTGGTCTAGCGGTTCTAGGCGCTCAGTCCGGAACCGCGCGACTGCTACGGTCGCAGGTTCGAATCCTGCCTCGGGCATGGATGTGTGTGATGTCCTTAGGTTAGTTAGGTTTAAGTAGTTCTAAGTTCTAGGGGACTAATGACCACAGATGTTAAGTCCCATAGTGCTCAGAGCCATTTGAACCTTTTTTTTTTTTTAACCTAAAGATGTATTCGACTTTTGGAAATACCTACAAGAACGTCATTGCAAGATCGTACGGAACCCAAAAGACAGTATTTTTCTAATTACTTAGGGAGTTCCCTACGCGACCCGCCACGCAGCTGGATCATCAACAGGTAGGAGAAGACACCCACTGAGTGAGCTGACAAGACTATGTTCGATTCTCGGTGGAATAACATGATATACGTGAAGACGTACCCGGACAATGATGCGTAAAGAGAGTAGTGACACACCCTTCTGCATCCTGTATGAAGCACTTTTCTTTTCGTTTTCCCCATATACATGGCCTCGTTTAGGAACGTGCCGAGATATTGTTTTTTTACTCAGAGCACGATGCGGTGCTAGATACATTTATTTTTGTTGTGGTATAAAGGAAAACCACATTAAGAATGTATTAAAAACAGTAAATAAAAATAAATAATTAAATAATGAAAAAAATAGCTTAGTGGTCAGCGTGACGGATTGCTGTCATACGGGCCCGGGTTAGATTCCCGGCTGGGTCGGGGATTTTCTCCGCTCAGGGACTGTGTGTTGTGCTGTCCTCATCATCATTTCATCCCCATCCGGCGCGCAAGTCGCACAATGTGTTGTCGAATGTAATAAGACCTGCACCAAGGCGGCCGAACCTGCCCTGCAAGAGGCCTCCTGGCCCATGACGCCAAACGCTCATTTAATTTTTTCCATTGCCCTCCGGAGGGATACCGAGCCAAATTCTGACCGACTGGCGTGTTAGGTCGTCAAAACCCCGAGATAGTTTGAGAGGCCTGCTCATGAAGCTCCAAATGTTCTCAACTGGGGAGAAATCCGCTACCTAATTGGCCGTTGGTAGGGTTTGGTGCGCACGAAGAAAAGAAGTAGAATCCCTCGCCGTGGGTGGGCGGTCATTATCTTCCTCAAATGTAACCCATGATGGATTGCCATTAAGGGGCACAAAAATGGTGTAGAATATTGTCGACGTACCGCTGTGTTGTAATTGTGCAGCGGATGGCAACCAATGGGGTCCTGCTGTGAAGAGAAATTGCACGCCTGACCGTAACCATTAGTTGTCAGGCAGCAAGGAGGGCAACAGGTTGATATCCCAAGCGCTGTCTGGGATGCATTTAGATCTGTTCGATCTAGTGAACTCTGCGGCTGTTTATGAGAGTTGTCAAATGACGCAACCAGCTAGAAATACTTTTCAAATGTTTTATTTTAGTGCAATGCTCTTGATCAAAACATCTTTCTAGCGAAAAACATTAGCCACCTGAAGATGGGCATTGTAGCCCGAATCAATTATGGCACTAAACTAAAACATTTAAAAAGTATTTGTGGCACGTTACGCCGTCTACCAACTTGCTGATATTCTTTTCAGTTTTTTATGCAATGAGCTGATATGGCCGTGTCGCATCGTCGGAACAGTAGTTGAATCTCAGTCCAGCTGTGGTGCTTTCTATATTTTTAGTTTAAGCCCATTGGTATTTTGGCTGTTTCATATCCTCCATCTCATACCATGTTCTTCTCGTTTCATCATTCTACATATTTCACACCTTACACAATCCATAATCAGTCTCTTTGTATGACTCTATAATTGGTAGTAAGTATTACATCTTATGGCCCAGCTACTAGGTTATATTCTCTGGGTGCATTATGTGGGTATACCAATTTGAAGGAATATGCGATGGCACGATCACGTAGATCCTATGGACGGTAAAGCAGTAACATACTGGAAAAAAGCAGTTAGCATACTAATTGAATCACTGGAAAATACTAATGTAACTAGCACTACAGTATCTTTGAAGACATATTCCAGATAGAAATAACAGAAGAACTCCGCAAAGAAAAACAGCACAAATGCTGATTGGATTTGGACGTCACTGGAATGATGTAAAACTTGAACTGGCAGATGCATGCTGATAGACGCCATGTGTCTACACCCATTATGAAGCGCATTGCCAATTGTATCATGTTTTGGTGCTTTTCCCGTTCCGGTAGAACATGGAGCGTGGCGATAATGGTGAGATCAAATACTCCTGTCTCTTCGTTTCCCTTACGGGAGCAACAAATAGGGGGCTATAATGAATCCATAAATTACATTTTTTCGACTCATCAGTCTTCAGAATGATTTGATGCTGCCCGGAACGAATTCCTCTTTAGCGCCAATCTTTTAAATTTATAGTAGCACTTACTCCCTAGGTCCTCAGTTATTTTCTGGATGTATTGTCTTCCCCTACAGTTTTTATCTTCTACTGCTCCTTCTGGTACCGTTCATGTTACTACTTGATGTCTTAACACATGGACTATAATGCAGTCCGTCTTCAGGCCACGAGTGGTTTACCGAGACCATCCGACCGCCGTGTCATCCTCGGTGGAAGGATGCAGATAGGAGGGGCGTGGGGTCAGCACACCTCACTCCCGGTCCTAAGATGGTACTCTTGACCGAAGCCGCTACTATTCGGTCGAGTAGCTCCTCAATTGGCATCACGAGGCTGAGTGGACCCCGAAAAAAGGTAACAGCGCCTGACGGCGTGGATGGTGACCCATCCAAGTGCCGATCACGCACGACAGCGCTTAACTTCGGTGACTTCGCGGGAACCGGTGTACCCACTGCGGCAAGGCCGTTGCCACATGGACTATCATGTTCTTCATTTTTCTTGTAAGTGTTTTCCATGTATTTCTTTCTTCGCTGACTCTTTGCAGAATCTTCTACCTTATCAGTCCACTCGATTTCCAAAATCCTTCCGTAGCACCATATCTCAAACGCCTCTGTTCGGCTCTGCTCCAGTTTTCTCACGGTCCACCTTTTATTACCACACACTGCTGTACTCCAAATGTACATCCTGAGGAATTTGTTCATCGAAAGAAGGCCTAAGTTTAATACCAGAAGACTTCTCTTGGACAACAATACCCTCTTTGCCAGTGCTTTTCTGCTTCTTATGTGCTTCCTTCGTCCTTCATAAGTTGCTTCCATGGTAGCTGATTTTCTTAACCTCGTCTACTTAAGAGTTTTGATGTTAAGTTTCTCGCTGTTGTCATTTTTGTTACTTCTACTCTTAACCCAAATTCTGTGATTCTTCTCCACTTTCACTGAGGATAGTAGTGTCAACAGCGAGTCCTTTCAACCCGAATTGTAATCCCACGCTTGAGTCTTTATTTCTCGTCGTTGCTTCTTCGATGTATAGATTGAACAGTAGTCGCGAAAGACTGTATTCCTGTCTTACAGCCTTTTTAGTCCGAGTACTTCGTTCTTGATCTTCCAGTCTTACTGTTCCAAATGGTTCAAATGGCTCTGAACACTGAGACTTAACATCTGAGGTCAGTCCCCTAGAACTTAAAACTACTTAAACCTAAGTAACCTAAGGACATCAAACACATTCATGCCCGAGGTTAGGATTCGAAGCTGCGACCGTAGCCGTCACGCGGTTCCGGACTGAAGCGCCTAGAGCCGCTCGGCCAGGCGGCCGGCCTTGTTGTTCCCTTTTCGTTCTTGTAAATTCTGTATATCACTGGTCCTTTCCAATAGCTTATCATTATTTGTCTCAGAATTTCGAACTTATTGCACGGAGAAACGTTTTTTCTAGATCGACAAAACCTATGATCGTATCTCGATATAACTACAGCCTTGCTTCCATTATTAAGCGCAAAGTCGGAGCTGCCTCTCTATAGCCTTTACCTTCCCTAATAAATCGTCATTTTTATTTTCCATTCTTCTGTATGTTATTCTTGTCAACAGTTTGGATACGTGGGATATTAAGCTGACTGTGCGATAGTTTTTTGCATCTAACTGCCCTTACTATCTTCGGAATTGTGTGGAAAATTTCCGAAAGTCTGATAGTACATCGCTAGTCTCATACATTCTACACACTGTCTTGAAAAGTCGTTTGATTGTCATTTTCCCCAACGATTTTAGAAATTTCGATGGAATATCCATCTCTTCTGTCTTATTTGAACTCAAATCTTCCGGATCTCTTATAAATTCTGACTCTAATACCGGATCCCCTATACCTTTTTTTTATCGACTTCACTTCCTTTTTCCATCAAGTGATCAGACAAGCCCTCTCCCTCAAAGAGGCCTTCACTGTACTCGTTCCACCGATTCGCTCTTTCCTCTGCGTGAACAGTGGAATTTTCATTACATTTTTTATGTTAACGCCTTTGCTTTTATTTCACGGAAATTGTACATTTAGACATCCTTCTGATAAAACTACTAATAGATAAATTTATATTCCATATTTTTGCTTCTAACGCCGTAAGTTATTTTGCTACTAAAAGTTGGTCAGACAATAAAACTTGCAAGATGAGAAACGTAAGCATTGTAATGGGAAAATTTTAACGTTTCAGGTCCAGAATTATGCTTTTACTCCTCGTCGGGGTGTGCGTTATTTTCGAACCTAGCTAAGAGATTGAACGAACCCAGAATTGTGCCTTTCGCAGGCAAAGCCGTCACGGTATAAGCCTTCCAGGAATGGCTCACGATTAGTCCGAATGTACCTCTCTCTCCTGTTTACTAGTTTTCCCAGAACCTTTCCCGCATTCCATGCTGGAAGGACACATAACAGATAAGTAATTTGAACAATGAGTTCCGCAAAAGAATTATGTGCTGTTTTGGAAATTTCCTGGAATCTTGGTATTAGAGAGTATTTCTGTAACATATCACTTCTTGCAGGAATGCTATCCTAACAAGTTGTTTAGGAGAGCTTATAGGAGCTTGTAAAGTAGGAAAGACGAGCACAAAGAAATAAGGCTGAAAGAATGCGTCGTGAGTCGCCCCTGAGAAGCTTAGTCGTTAAGAAAGGTAATGTCCTAGATCGGAGTTCCGGTCCAATACAAAGTATTAAATTATGAGCAGTGTTTCATTTGAGGTCCATTTGCCAAACATGGTTTACGAATATCGAGCAATACGAAACTTTCTTGTATATTAAGTCTTTTGCCGGACTGAGAATTGCACGAAACGTTGCCATTCGAGGGTATTTATGACTGATATTCCTTCTTCCGGACTGCTAGCCCAACGTGGCATTCAGGAAAACTGTCCGAAGTTCGAAAAGTAGAAGTAGGAATCGTATGCTGAAATAGGCAAGTTTCAATTTTCGTTGCGATAAACAGTATTAATCTGCCAGGAAGTTTCGTTTGAGTTCCAGCTCCCAAACATGCTTTATCAATACCGAGCAAGTTAGAAACTTACTCGCACATTAAAACTGTGTGTCAGATACACGCTGGAATCCAGAATTTTGCAATTCGGGGGTAAGCTTAACAACTGAGTTATCCAGGTAATATTCACGCCGGTACCATTCTCCCACCTCATAAACGTCAAAGAACTTCTCCCGCAAATGTTGGTGGACTAATGTTGTATAACACCTTGCATAAACTTCTTTGAATCGGAAATCAGACCGAAGAAAAATCAGAAAACCATTGCAGTATATACAGACCTAGTGGAATCGCCATTGTAAGATCCTTGCTTCATACTGCCTGTCCCATCTCGTATTTGATGTGTTCAGGAGGTGACGCATTATAATGAGAAGAAAAGGATCAACATGACTGGGAGACTAGTCCCCACAAGTCATAACGTTCAACTCGACAGTGCGGTTGCAAAGTTTAGAAACTGAAACAAAGGCTTAGAACTAGCAATTTCTCCTGTCTTACATGATGTCCATATGTAACGAAGATACCCCATTCAAAGAAATCGACAGCACTAAAGCAATAGAATACTGCTGAAGACTAAAATTATCAGAGACGAAGGCAATGAAGAATGGCACAAAGCAGAATAATTACAATAAAAACTGGGAACGACACTGTAGCGAAAGGATCCTCCCATCTAGGAATGTAGGTTACGCAAGATGGAGGAACTAAGGGAGATACCAGATACATTTAAAATGAATTTTCCGTCTTGTGTTGGAGTCGGCGTTATTTTGAAACGTCCTGAAAAGTAAAATCTGCGTGTCGAACCAGAACTGGAACCTGGGACCTGACCTTTCCAGGGCAAATGCCCCACCGACTGCATGTAGCCGTCTCTGCGACCATATCAGAAGGAGATACGCATAGGCGACGAAAACCTTCTTCAAAAATTGTACCGGTGTGGAAATACGGGAGAAGCTCCTGAAAGGGTGCAACTAGAATACTGCACGTATGACAGCGAATCATAGAGCATTATAAATCTGAAAAAGAAAGTGAAATCATTTGAAATTTGGTAATAACGGAACCTGTTTCAAAAAATAAGTGGACAGACAACGCATGAAATGTACCACACGTCTTATAAATGAAAGTCACCGACTCGTTTTTCAATATGTAAATGAAGGAGATATTATAGGAATTCGGTAACACCTAGTCTGATTTACGAGAAAGGTTTTTGTATGTAATTAACAATTGCAATAACAGTTACCTGATACTGTCAGTGTAGAGGCAGCGATCTTGTATTTCAAAGACTGATGATTTTTTGTAAACTCTTCTTTAACCAAGATCGTATATAAGAAAATAGGTAACTAGTCCGACCGTTTTCCGCCGTCTTCAAATCAGAATAATAATAAAAAAAGCTGTGAATAATATAAGAGAACACTTCGTCGATTGGTTACTAACAACGCAAGGAAATGCCAACCTCTAACACGAGCTTGTGACATGAATATATAGTAAGAGTAGACAAGAAATGCTGTGCATTCAAAGTGGCATAGAAAGTAACCACTCTGTCTGGTAACACAGACAGTCAAAGTTTCTAAGAGTTGGTCGTAAGCAGACTCTCCTATCTTAGACACAGCTTTTTATATTCTGTTCTGAAGATGACAGGGAAACAGTTCAAACTAGTTACCCATTTTCTTATATGTTATTTTGGATAATAAAGATTTTACGAACAATCGCCATTCATTGCAACTACAGTAGTATGATGAGTGTGTAATATATGTTACCCGTTCCATACTTAATTAATGTTCAGAGTGATATGTCATGGCGTTGGCGGCTGTTGTGAGCTGGTCAGTTAAACAGGATACGAAAGCGGTCTCTTCCAGGAGGAGTATTAGCGTAAACAACCGCCATAAACCAGAGAGAGCAACGAAGTTTCATCGGAAACTGTACAGCTAGCTCAGTTGCTAGATCACTTGCCCGCTAAATGTGAAGGTCCAGAGTTCGAGTCTCGATGTGACACGCAGCTTCAATCTGCCACGAAGTTTCATATCAACGCACACTCCGTTGCAGAGTGAAAATTCATTCTCGACTAAATGGCAAAATTAGAAGGGACACTTAAGCACTAGAATCTGCAAAATGGGTTACAAAGAAATGAAAATAAAAGAACCTGCAGCCGTCTCTTTTGTGTTTATTTTTTTTTACGGAACCAGTTTCGGTATTCCATTACAGCATCTTCAGGAACACCGAAACTGAATTAAATGCAAAGAAATGTTTGGAGATGTTTTGATGTTTTAATTTTCATTTCACAATGAACAGCCGAAGTCCTGGTAATCATCTATTACAAGGATGGGCATATAAAGGTTGTAGAAAAGGTTAGGCGTAGTAATTATGTAGTAATTATTAGATTAGTTTAGCATCCAAGCAGTACCAAAAAAAAACTCTTCTTCTTAGGATCTGATAGCAGCTAAAACTCTGTTGAAATCCAAAATGGAAGTTACATCGAATCGTGTATTCTGTTTCGGTGCTTGGTTCATCGCCGGTGGCTGTGGCCGAGCGGTTCTAGGGGCTTCAGTCCGGTAGCGCGCCGCTGCTACGGTCACAGGTTCGAATCCTGTCTCGGGCATGGATGTGTGTTATGTCTTTAGGTTAGTTAGGTTTAAGCAATTCTAAGTCTAGGGGACTGATGACCTCAGATGTCAAGTCCCATAGAGCTTAATGCAATTTGAGCCATTTTGAGCTTCGTTCATCACAGCAGACTCTTCTAATAATAAATATTTTCTCTAAAATGGGAAAGAAACAAAACGAAAAGGTGAAGAAAGCAGGTGTTCGCCTTAGGGGACGTACTGACTCACGGCGGTTGCGTGATGTGAGAACTAACAGCGTCTCTGTTACCAAAACGATATAAAATGTTGGAGGCATTTTGTACTGGTGCGACGGTTCAGCGACTGGAACGTTTTTAGCAGCAGACAGCTTTTAACATGTGACTGATTATTTCAGCGTCTTTTAGGACTTCAAATAAGACGGCAATCCAAACGTGACTGCTATCGAAGAAACGGGCACTGTCTGCTCGTATTATGAATGCTGCCACGGGGCGGCAGATTGTCATTGGGTCAGAAGTAGTACTGAAATTCAGAATTTTATTTGCAATAATGAAACCCTTTCACACGCATTCTCAGACGCTGAGTTTGAAGCAGTGTTTCAAGACACAACTAGGAGTCATAAAAAATGGGAATGCTGAAAACAATGAAGGAGGCTGTTCGAGATATACTGGACTCTGTCAGACCCTGAAAATGCCGGAGAGGAATATCATGAAAATAATGGACTTCCAGCTCATTGCTTTCATGCAAGCTCTATTGTATCACAGAGTACAGGCAGTCTTTATTAGTGGCGATAACTTCAAATTGTCAGAATGTGACTGAGACCTAGATGCAGCGCACAGTTTCGAGTCCCTATCAAACAGATAGCACTGTCTTTTATAATCATCTTTGAAATAACTTACGCCATATTTTTGCTTGAAACAGAGCGCGAACGCACAGCCACACACCTACCCAAACTCAAACACAAACACACACACACACACACACACACACACACACACACACACACACAAACGCCCATACACAAACGAAGTAAACACGATACGTAAACGGAAGTCTATAGCAATACTGAACATCAGCAATTATTAAAACAGCTACAAGTCCGTAGCAGAGATAAAAATATGTACGTCAGGTAAGGCACAAGCGCAAAATAAATGACATAATTTAAGTAGCATCAGGAGTCTCAAAATAAAATTATATTCATATTAATGTTGAGCACCAGAAAACAGGTGTATTCGGAATTAATCTGGAAAAGCTTCACTGTATTGTTAACGTTGCATTAAGCTATTGTAAAATAAGAAAAATACTGTACTTACGTTTTATGCCTGGAGTTGGAGCTCACTGGCAACCTCCTATTTTCTTATTCCTAGGAATTCTACCAGCGGTATCGGATATTTACAGTACTTCTCTCTGATTGATATTCGCGGTAACAGTATAGAAACTACGAAAGTTAACAGGTGTCTACTTTCTACGAAGTGAAAAGGTAATTGTTAGGTCTCAAAAGATGAAGTCCAGTATATTGAATATTTTAGGGGCTATGAGAAAATTAAGGCCAGTTCAGTGTTGGCGACTAGCTGCAGTCCGTGGCCGCTGGCGGTGCGCGGGAGTCGTGTCACGACGCACGCTGGGGTGGCGGCGTTGGCGGCGCCTGCAGACACAGCAGCCGAGTGGCGACCGTGTCAGGACCCCGCCTGGCGCGCTACTGGCGCCGAGGGCAGGAGCAGAGGCCGCCGCCGGAGCGCCGCCCCCACCACGGCGCGCCGAGTCCCACCGCGCCGCGCACCCACGCAGACGCTCGCACGCACCTCTGCGCCGCTGATATCCCTGTCTACACCTCCAGACGCCGCAGTCACTAGGAGCCCTCAGAAACGACGGAACGTGGACCTCAATTGTAAGTCACGTTACAGAGTGTGGCAGGACTCCTGATACCACGATTGTCCACTCCCTTTCCTGTTCCATTCGGGAACGATGCGCGACCAAAACAACTGTCAGCAAGTCTCTCTTTGAGCTCTAATTACTCTTATTTTCACGCCGTTGTCATTTCCTGAGATGTAAGTGGAAAATTTGTTGTTCCCTCACATTTTGGGCATGCATCTGGGATATTATTAAATAGCTGAGTACCCAGCACTGCCCGCAAATGTATTTATTACAATCGTTCATTAGTCCATCCCTTTCCTCTCTCTACACATCTGCACCCCCTCCTCTCTCTGCCCATCTCCTCCCCTTTCTCTGTCTACTTCTTCCCCTCCCTTTCTCCATCTCCTCCTCTTTCCTCTCTCTGTCCAACTTCTCCTCTTTTCTCTCTCTACACATTCGCACACCTCTCTCTGCCAATCTCCTCTTTCCCCTGTCCATCTCCTCCCCTTTCTTAGTCTACTTCTTCTGTTCCCTTTCTCCATCTTCTCCTCTTTCTTCTCTCTGTCCATCTTCCCCTCTTTCCTCTCTCTGCCCATCTCCTCCCCCTGTCCATCTCTTCTTCCCTCTAGTTTTCTCTCCTTTACCTCCTCCTCCCTTCTCTACATTATCATGCTCAACACAACAGGACGCTGGTGGTTCTTAACACCACAATATTTCTTTCCAGATCGTAACTAATTTGTCTCAAATTTGGCTGAAACTCCCCACGGGTTTAGGATGAAACCCTTCCTGTGGTCTTACTCGCCTACACAGTAAAGTACATTTCACCTAAATTTAACATATTTAACACATATTTCTACAATATTCACCTGTGTCACTAGCGAAATTCGCCCTGGATTTTCATTTTAACGCAGCTCAATTTATGCCTCAAATGGCTCTGAGTACTATGGGACTTAACATCTGAGGTCATCAGCCCCTAGAGCTTAGAACTACTTAAACCTAACTAAGGATATCACACACATTCTTGCCCGAGGCAGGATTCGAATCTGCGTCCACAGCGGTCGCGCGGTTCCAGACTGAAGCGCCTAGAACACCTCGGCCATACCACCTGGCGCTCAATTTATGATGCCGTATCTCCTTAACTATGTGTCGTAACGCGATTAATGTTACTAGGTACAGTCAGCGGCATATGTGGACACAGTTTGTGAAATGTGTTGCCAATAAAGTTAGCAGTAGGGAAATAATAAATTAATACGTCATACATGACAGGCAGTTTTTCACACATCCCACTATTTGCACTATTTGACATCATATCCCATGTCATTTTTTTTTTTTTTTGTCGTCCGTATTCTGTTTGGTTTGATGCTGCCTGTCACAAACTCCTTCCGTGTCAACCTTTCTGTCTCAGAGCAGCACCTGCAACCTACGTCCTCTATTATTGGGTGCATGTTTTCCTGTTTGTCTTTCTCTACGATTTTTACCATCTACAATTCCTTCTAGTACCGTGGAAGTTATGGCCTGATGTCTTAACACAACAACACTCATGCTGGTATTTTTTCTTGTCAGTGTTTTCTATATACTCTTTTTCTCGCCGATTCTGCAGAGAACCCCCTCATTCCTTACCTTATCAGTTCACACAATTTTCAAAATTCTTCTGCGGCACCACATCTAAAATCCTTCTATACTTTTCCGTTCCGGTTTCCTCACAGTCGATGTTTAACTACCATCCAGAGCCGTACTCCATACGTACATTGTCAGAAATTTCCTCCTCAAATTAAGAGTTCTCATGGCCAGGAAAGCCATAACAACGTGCCATCTTCTGTGTATGTGGGCAATGATGCTGCACGAAGACTGACACCTTCTTCACAAAATCATTCCTTACAGGGTGTTTCAAAATTGACCGGTATATTTGAAACGGCAATAAAAACTAAACGAGCAGCGATAGAAATACACCGTTTGTTGCAATATGCTTGGGACAACAGTACATTTTCAGGCGGACAAACTTTCGAAATTACAGCAGTTACAGTTTTCAACAACTGATGGCGCTGCAAGTGATGTGAAAGATGTAGAAGACAACGCAGTCTGTGGGTGCGCCATTCTGTACATCGTCTTTCTGCTGTAAGAGTGTGCTGTTCACAACGTGCAAGTGTGCTGTGGACAACATGGTTTATTCCTTAGAACAGAGGATTTGTCTGGTGTTGGAATTCCACCGCCTAGAACACAGTGTTGTTGCAACAAGATGAAGTTTTCAGCGGAGGTTTAATGTAACCAAAGTACCGAAAAGCGATACAATAAAGGATCTGTTTGAAAAATTTCAACGGACTGGGAACGTGACAGATGAACGTGCTGGAAAGGTATGGCGACCGCGTACGGCAACCACAGAGGGCAACGCGCAGCTAGTGCAGCAGGTGATCCAACAGCGGCCTCGGGTTTCCGTTCGCCGTGTTGCAGCTGCGGTCCAAAGGACGCCAACGTCCACGTATCGTCTCATGCGCCAGAGTTTACACCTCTATCCATACAAAATTCAAACGCAGCAACCCCTCAGCGCCGCTACCATTGCTGCACGAGAGACATTCGCTAACGGTATACTGCACAGGATTGATGACGGCGATATGCATGTGGGCAGCATTTGGTTTACTGACGAAGCTTATTTTTACCTGGACGGCTTCGTCAATAAACAGAACTGGCGCATATGGGGAACTGAAAAGCCCCATGTTGCAGTCCCATCTTCCCTGCATCCTCAAAAAGTACTGGTCCGGGCCGCCATGTCTTCCAAAGGAATCATTGGCCCATTTTTCAGATCCGATACGATTACTGCATCACGCTATCTGGACATTCTTCGTGAATTTGTGGCGGTACAAACTGCCTTAGACGACACTGCGAACACCTCGTGGTTTATGCAAGATGGTGCCCGGCCACATCGCATGGCCGACGTCTTTAATTTCCTGAATGAATATTTTGATGATCGTGTGATTGCTTTGGGCTATCCGAAACATACAGGAGGCGGCGTGGATTGGCCTCCTTATTCGCCAGACATGAACCCCTGTGACTTCTTTCTGTGGGGACACTTGAAAGACCAGGTGTACCGCCAGAATCCAGAAACAATTGAACAGCTGAAGCAGTACATCTCACCTGCATGTGAAGCCATTCCGCCAGACACGTTGTCAAAGGTTTCGGGTAATTTCATTCAGAGACTACGCCACATTATTGCTACGCATGGTGGATATGTGGAAAATATCGTACTATAGAGTTTCCCAGACCGCAGCGCCATCTGTTGTTGACAATTGTAACTACTGTAATTTCGGAAGTTTGTCTGCCTGAAAATGTACTGTTGTCCGAAGCATATTGCAACAAACGGTGTATTTCTATCGCTGTTTGTTTAGTTTGTATTGCCGTTTCAAATATACCGGTCATTTTTGAAACACCCTGTATGTAGACAAAGCTGTTGCAGCCTTGAGCCTCCGGTTCGTGATGTACGACTAGTGATCCTCGGCTGACGCTACCGAGCAGAAATGTTCTAATTCCGAAGCCTGGATGTTATCCCCTACGCATGGTGTCGTTATAGCAGCACGCGTCTGTGCTTGTCATGTGCGATAAGCGGTTAGGTAATCACTGAGGTCAACGCTTACACAGAGTGCATCTCATGTGACTGATGCAATACGCTAATTCATTACATAGGCCAATTATAGCTTTTTTGTTATGGGTAAAGGAACGGAAAAACTTTACTTAATTTCTATAATAATGAGTGAGATCTTCGATGACAGTAATTTTTTGACAGTTCTCAACAGCTTTGAATGACTGGCACAGATTCCGATTCATTTACTTTACGATGATTCCTGGTCCTGAGAGCCAAGGACATCGACGACAGGTAATAGGATTTACCCATATCTACTGTAGACCTCTGCGATCTGGAATATGTGATAAGCAATGACGTCACAGCTGTTGAAAGACTCAAGTCCTGCCACTTTATCGACTTTAGGTCCATGTACTAACGCAACTGCTTTTTATGTCCTTCCTTCGTTCATCATGTGTTACGTTGCTCCCTAGCTGGCAGAATTCGTTAACTTCGTCTACTTCGTGATCCCCAAGTTTATTGATGATTTCTGCTACTTCCCAGTACTTTCTTGTTTCTTGATTTACTCTGAATTCCGATTGTCTCATTAAACTGTTTATTCCATTCAACAGGTCTTCTAATTCCTCTTCACTTTTGCTGAGGGTAGCAATGTCATCAGTCAACATTATCATTGATTTCATTTCCCCTTGAATTTTAATCCCGCTCCTGAACCTCTCTATTATTTCTCTCATTCCTTCTCCGATGTATAGATTGGACGGCAGGAGCGAAAAACTATACATCTGCGTTAAATCCCTTTTTAAGCCGAGCATTTCGTTCTTGTTCCCTCATGTTTTCCGTATAAATTGTATATTACACTCTTTCCCTACACATAACCCCGATTTTTAACATTTTAGAGCATTTAACATTGTGGAATGCTGTTTCCAGTTCGACAAATCCTGTGAACGTCTTGATTTTTCTTCTTCCGCTATGAACCGCAATGTCAAAACTGCCTCTGTGGTGCAATTATCTTTCCTAAAGGCAAACTGATCGTCATCTAACATATCCCCAATTTTTTCCATTCTTCTGTATGTTATTCTTGTCACCAACTTAGGTATATGAACTGTTAAGCTGATTGTGCGATATTTCTCTTGCTTTCCTCGGATTTGTAGGGATGATGTTTTTCCGAAAGTCTTATCGTACATCGCCAATCTCATAAATTCTGCACGCTAGTGTGGGTAGTCGTTTTGTTGCCACTTCCCCAACGATTTTAGAAATTGCGATGTAACGTTCTCTGTCACTTCTGCCTTATTTGATAATAAATCGCCCAAAGCTCTTTTAAGTTCAGACTGTAATACTGCATCTCCCATCTCACCCCTATCGTGTCTTGTCCTTCTTCTGTCTTTTCATCAGGAAACTTCTCCCCGTCATGGAGGCCTTCAACTTACTCTTTACATCTAAATGCTCTCTCCTCCGCATTTAACGGTGGAATTCCCATTGCACTCCTTGTTTACTGCTTTGACTTTTTGTGTACTGAGTCAATCCCTCCGCAAACACTTCTTGTCTCATTTCTCCACATTCTCCATGCTGTCATTTCGCCTTTGCTTCCCTGCACTTCCTGTTTATTTCGTTATTTAGTGACTCGTGTTTCTGCATGCCTGAAAGTCCCTGCACATTTTTATACTTCTTCTTTCGTCGATCAGCCGAAGTATTTCTTGTTATTCATGGTTTCTTTGCGGTTACCAATGTTTATCTTTCCCTCTTCTGCATGGAACGTGCTATTTGCCTCCAATAGTAAGGTAGAAAGCAGCAGGACCATAATAGTCAAACATACACAGTTTGTGTGAAACCATGTTTATTACTTTGCACAATTTAATACAATAAAATGAGAAATCTAACAGCCTCACAGGAACACAATAAGAAGTTTTCTTAAATCCTTGTTACAATCGGCACAACAAATGCATAAAACATTAACAAAATTTCTATTGGTCTAATTTCTTAATAAAATAAAATGTAGCCAAACTCTGAACCCGCAAGACAATCCTATACAGTGACTTCTCTTCTGCAATTTAAATTCATACCAAGGTATAATATTAAGGCGTAACAAAAGGCACACCAGTAATAATTAAAACAACTTCTAAAACTTCAACGCTCGGCAATGGAGACACCGGGCACACTAACTACTGACTAAGGAATAATACAGTAGATTGCAGTACTGGGAGGAACTAATTCAAATAAGAAACAATTAAATAAAAAAGAGCTGCTCAGCATCTAAACATTCCCTGATAACATATGCACATGAAGCCCTCCTTTATAAAAATTAAACCTCACAACCAGCACACAAGGTACAAATATAATAAACAAATGGCGGATAAGGTAAAACAGAATTAATAAGGCAGATAGCCTCCAGGAATCTGATCAGTCACTGACTAAAGAGCTAAACCAAGTTTTACAAGTTTAAATTCGCATTTCGAGCGAAAGGTGCATTCTCCAAACTGACGGAGGAAGCGGAGGAACGAGCTAAAAAGTTTAACGACCTGACAGAGCCAGGAACAAAACAGCAATACTCAAAATATGGACGAGATCGAGACAGAAGGCCAGCAACATGGAGCGCGGTCTAACGAATCGCAGTTCCACTGCCTCGGGAGTATCTTTTCATTCCTTAGTACTTCCGTATCCTACTTCTTTGTGCATTGATTCTGCGTGATTCGTCTCTTACACTTCGTCGAAGTCTTCATGGGGAACAATGATATATTTTTGGTACATTCAGCGGCATATACGAATGTTGTCTGTGAAAAGTGTTGCGAATGTAGTTAGTAGTAAAAAGCACTAAATTTAAATGCCAAACATGAAGTAGTTTTTTAGTTATCTCAGTGTTAATGACGTCATATCTCCTGAATGAAGTGTTGTACACTGATATATTTTTGTAGTTAATCTGGTGGCATGTGTAGATATCGCCTGTGAAACGTGTTGCAGATAGATTAGTAGCAACTAAGTGATAAATTTTAAAGTCCCGCGTGGTGTGGCAGATTTTCACGCATTTCAGTGTTCATGACGTCATATTATCTAAACAGTGAGTCGTACGATGATATACTGCTGGTACATTAAGTGGAATACGTGAATAGTGTCTGCAAAATGTGTTGCTACACTTAGTACACACATCAAAAAAAATTTAGCATCACCCTGGTTCCCAGAACTTCTAAAGATAGACGTTGACTGTGGATATGGTACCACAGACACGCCCACCCGGTTGGCCGTGCGGTCTAACGCACGGCTTTCCGGGCGGGAAGGAACGCCTGGACCCCGGCAAGAATCCGCCCGGCGGTTTAGTGTCGAGGTCCGGTGAACTGGCCAGTCTGTGAATGGTTTTTAGGCAGTTTTCCATCTGTCTCAGCGAATGCGGGCGGGTTCCCCCTTATTCCGCCTCAGTTACACTATGTCGGCGATTGATGCGAAAACAAGTTCTCCACGTAAGCGTACGCCTCCATTACTCTACCACGCGATCATAGGAGTTAACTCGTGAGACGTTCCCTGGGGGGGGGGGGGGGGGGGGGGGGTCCACCGGGGGCCGAACCGCACAATAACCCTGGGCGGTGGGATTAAGTGGACTGCGGTAGTCGTCGCGGGGATGTGGACCACTGCAGGACAGAGCCTCTCCGTCGTTTCTAGGTCCCCTGTTAACATACAATACAATACAATACAATACCGAGGGTATTGTATGGTTAAATGATGATGGCGTCCTCCAGGGCAAAATATTCCGAAGGTAAAATAGTCCCCCATTAGGACTCCGGCCAAGGACTTCTCAGGAGGACGTTGTTATCAGGAGAAATAAAACTGGCGTTCTACAGATCGGAGAGTGGAATGTCAGATCACTTAATCGGGCAGGTAGGTTAGAAAACTTAAAAAGGGAAATGGATAGGTTAAAGTTAGATGTAGTGGGAATTAGTGACGTTCGGTGGCATTACGAACAATACTTCTGGTCAGGTGAATACAGGGTTAGAAAACAAAATCAAATAGGGGTAATGCAGGAGTAGGCTTAATAATGAATAGGAAAATAGGAATGCGGGTGAGCTACTACAAACAGCGTAGTGAACGTATTATTGTGGCCAAGATAGATACGAAACCCACGCCTACCACAGTAGTACAAGTTTATATGCCAACTAGCTCCGCAGATGACGAAAAGATTGATGAAATGTATGATGAGATAAAAGAAATTATTCAGATAGTGAAGGGAGACGAAAATTTAATAGTCATGGGTGACTGGAACTCGATGGTAGGAAAAGGAAGAGAAGAAAATGTAGTAGGTGAATATGGAACGGGAGTAAGAAATGAAAGACGAAGCGGCCTGGTATAAGTTTGCACAGAGCATAACTTAATCATAGATAACACTTGGTTCAAGAATCATCAAAAAAGGTTGTATACATGGAAGAAGCCTGGAGATAGTAAAAGGTTTCAGATAGATTATGTAATGGTAAGACAGAGATTTAGGAACCAGCTTTTAAATTGTAAGATATTTCCAGGGGCAGATGTGCACTCTGACCACCATCTATTGGTTATGAACTGTAGATTAAAACTGAAGAAACTGCAAAAAGTTGGGAATTTAAGGAGATTGAACCTGGATAAACGGACTAAACCAGAGGTTGTAGAGAGATTCAGGGAGAGCATTAGGGAACAATTAACAAGAATGGAGGAAACAAATACGGTAGAAGCAGAATGGGTAGCTTTGAGAGACGAAATAATGAAGGTAGCAAAGGATCAAGTAGGTAAATGGACGAGGGCTAATAGAAATCCTTGTGTAACAGAAGAGATATTGAATTTAATTGATGAAAGGAAAATATATAAAAATGCAGTAAATGAAGCAGGCAAAAGGGAATACAAACGTCTCAAAATGAGATCGACATGAAGTGCAAAATGGCTAAGCAGGAATGGTTAGAGGACAAATTTAAAGATGTAGAGGCGTATATCACTAGGGGTAAGATAAATACTGCCTACAGGAAAATTAAAGAGACATTTGCAGAAAAGAGAACCACTTGCATGAATATCAAGAGCTCAGACGGAAACCCGGTTCTAAGCAAAGAAAGGAAAAAAAATGGTTCAAATGGCACTGTGCACTATGCGACATAACGTCTGAGGTCACCAGTCACCCAGAATGTAGAACAAATTAAACCTAACTAACCTAAGGACATCACACACATCCATGCCCGAGGCAGGATTCGAACCTGCGACCCTAGTGGTCGCTCGGTTCCAGACAGTATCGTCTACAATCGCACGGCCACTCCGGCCGGCAAAGAAGGGAAAGCAGAAAGGTGGAAGGAGTATATAGAGGGTCTATACAAGGGCGATATTCTTGAGGACAATATTATAGAATTGGATGAGAATGTAGATGAAGATGAAATAGTGGATATGACACTGCGTGATGAGTTTGACAGAGCACTGAGAGACCTAAGTCGAAACAAGTCCCCGAGAGTAGACAACATTCCATTAGAACTACTGACAGCCTTGGGAGAGCCAGGCCTAGCAAAACTCTATCATCGAGTGAGCAAGAGGTATGACACAGGCGAAATAGCCTCAGACTTCAAGAAGAATATAATAATTCCAATCCCAAAAAAAGCAGGTGTTGACAGATGTGAAAATTACCGAACTATCAGTTTAATAAGCCACGGCTGTAAAATACTAACGCGAAATCTTTACAGACGAATGGAAAAACTGGTAGAAGCCGGGTGATGCTGCAGGAACTATATTAGGAAATGAGACCCTTAAAGCAGTAAATTAGTTTTGCTATTTGGCGAGCAAAATAACTGATGATGGTCGAAGTAGAGAGGATATAGAATGTAGCCTGGCAATGGCAAAAGAGGCGTTTTTCATGAAGAGAAATTTGTTAACATCGAGTATAGATTTAAGCGTCAGGATGTCCTTCCTGAAAGTATTTCTATGGAGTGTAGCCATGTATGGAAGTTAAACGTGGACGATAAAAAGTTTAGACGAGAAGAGAATAGAAGCTTTCTAAATGTGGTGATACAGAAGAATGATGAAGATTAGATGGGTAGATCACATAACTAATATGGAGGTACTGAATAGATCTGAGGAGAAGAGGAGCTTGTGGCACAACTTGACTAGAAGACGGGACCGGTTGGTAGGGCATATTCTGTGGCATCAAGGGATCACCAGTTTGGAGGGCAGCGTGGAGGGTAAAAATCGTAGAGGGAGACCAAGTGATGAATACACTAATCAGATTCAGAAAGATGAAGGTTGCAGTAGGTACTGGAAGATGAAGAAGCTTGCACAGGATGGAGTAGCATGGAGAGCTGCAACAAACCGGTCTCTGGACTGAAGACCACAGCGACAACCACAGACACAGTCCCTTTGACTTTTCACAGACGTCACTAAATCCGCCCGAAGATGTAAACAACCATGCATGAGCAGCGCCTATTGGACGGAGGGGACCGAGAGCCGATCAGTTCCGGTCCTTCCACCAGGAAGAAGGTACACGGCTCGCGTTGTCTGTAGTTCAGCCGTGCCTAGACGGTCAATATCGCGGTTCGATCGCGTCCGCATTGTTACTTTGTGCCAGGATGGCCTCTCAATAAGGAAAGTGTCCAGGAGTCTCGCAGTGAACCAAAGAGATGTTGTTCGGACATGGAGGAGATACAGGGAGACAGGAACTGTCGATGACTTGCCTCGCTCACTGTAGTGGGTGACCTATACCTACGGATTATTGCTCGGAAGAACCCTGACAGCACCGCCAACACGTTGAATAATGCCTTTTGTGGAGACACAGGACGTCGTGTTACGACTCAAACTGTACGCAATAGGCTGCATGACGCGCAACTTCACTCCCGACAACTATGGCTAGGTCCATCTTTGCAACCACGACATCTAGCAGCGCAGTACAGATGGGCCCCACAACATGCCGTTAACGATTGGCATCACGTTCTCTTCACCGATGAGTGTCGCATATGGCTTCAACCAGACAATCGTCGTAGACATGTCTGGAGGCAACGCGGTCAGGCTGAACGGCTTAGACGCTCTGTCCAGCGAGTGCAGCAAGGGGAAGGTTCCCTTCTGTTTTGGGGTGGCATTATGTGGGGCCGACGTACGCCGCTGGTGGTCATGGAAGGCGCTGTAACGGCTGTACGATACGTGAATGCCATCCTCCGACCGATAGTGCAACCAAATTGGCAGCATATTGGCGAGGCATTCGTCTTCATGGACGACAATTCGCGGGGCGTGCACATCTTGTGAATGACTTCCTTCAGGATAACGACATCGCTCGACTAGAGTGGTCAGCATGTTCTTCAGACATGAACTATATCAAACATGCCTGGGATAGATTGAAAAGGGCTGTTTATGGACGATGTGACCCACCAACGTCTCTGAGGGATCTACACCAAATCGCCGTTAATGATTGGGACAAACTGGACCAACAGTGCCTTGATGAACTTGTGGGTAGTACGCCACGACGAATACAGGCATGCATCAGCGCAAGACGACGTGCTACTGGTATTAGAGGTACTGGTGTGTATAGCAATCTGGACTACCACCTCTGAAGGTCTCGCTGTATGGTGGTACAATACGCAATGTGTTGTTCACGAGCAATAATAAGGGCGGAAATGATGTTTATGCTTATATCAATTCCAATTTTCTGCATAGGTTCAGGAACTCTCGGAACCGAGGTGATTCGAATCTTTTTTTTATGTGTATAGTAAAGAAGCAATAAATTACAAGCGTTTTCACTCCATACAGCAATTTCACTTTGTGAACAGCGAAAATGTGGTTGGTGATAATAATTCTTTTGCGCAAAGGCTTAATATTATCTGTTTAGTTTCTTCCAGGTCGCTACAGTGCTGTCATTATCAAAGACTGGATGAGTAAAGTATGGCCATTCACACTTAGTGGTCTATACTGCTTTTCCACCCTCGCTCCCACCCATTTGATAGGTAGTTGTTTTTTACCTCCACAGCGATGATTTCCAGACATGTGTTCCAAGTTTGGTTGAAATTGGTCCAGTGGTTTAATAGATCTGAAAAGCACCCACACCCAGACACCCAGACACCCACACACCCATCCACCCACCCACACACACACACACACACACACACACACACACACAAATGCAAAAGGTGAACATTAATCGACAAACTGCAGGGATGGATTCCTGACTGAAAATGAATTAAAAAAGGTTCTATGAACATCTGTCTGAAGTGCATTGTTTCCACAGTAGAATGCGCTGAAGAAAGAAAGGTTCTCTGAATACCTTGCACTCGTTGCAGGTGATAGGGAGGGTAACGGCTGTCATGAGAATACACATAATTTTACTTTGGCTTACACGATGTTGGCGGGCCCCTTGCCTTGCGCTTGTACTAGGGTTCATCTCAGTATCCTGTAGAACGTCCTCCTCCAAATCTGCTGTACACACAGTCCGCTCTCTCCATGCACGTTCGTCGGTCTCAAAAGACCCAAGATCATATAAACTCCCAAAAAGGGCTTAAAGTGTTGTGTGGCATGGTTGGCGTCTATGAGGGTACTTGTTTTGGTACAGCCGTGCTGCCTCTCGACCACCTGCTTGGCCGTATACAAACACCATCTTGGCCGGTTCCATATATGAACACCGAACCATTCTGCAGCTTACAGTACAGTGCGTCAATCAGACAGCCTGCAACACACGACGAACACGCAGCACGCGATCAGAGGAAATTTCATTCGTCAGCGCCATTCATCGTGGTAACGATGATTTTCCGGACACGTGTTCATAGGACTATTTTTTCTCCATTTCTAGTCAGAAATCGGGCCCTGTAGTCTGTCAGCAGGCCCGTTTATACACCTAAAGATGATGTTTATTGAAATTTCGTGCCACCTGCATTACAGTGGAGGTAGTAGCCCCATTATAAGGATGCCAATCAGGTTTTCTTTAAATACGCGCTGTAACGATCGTGAGCTTCATTACCTTTGAGACTGGACGTGCTGAGTTGTTGTTGGTTAAGAATGCTTTTAATGTGACAAAGAGTCTGTGTCAAGACCTCATTCAATTTGAACGATGTCGTGTAATAGAGCTACGAGAAAATGAATGTTCGTTCTGCGTCACTACAGAAAGTCTTGGCAGAAATGTAGCCACTGTACATGATTGCTGGCAAAGGTGGTCATGGGAGCGTACAGCGGCAAGATTTGGCTCCGGATGGCCGTTTGGAACTACCGAGTGGGAAGACGATAGTTTTCAGCGTGTGACTCTGGCACATCTCACTCCATCTGCAGCAGCAATGTGAGCAGCAGTTGGCACCACAGTGAGGCAGCGAAATTTTACAAATTGGTTACTTCAAGAACAGCTCCGAATCAGATGCCCTGTAACGTGCTTTCCACTGTCCCCAAGCTGCAGCCATTTGTGACTGTAATAGTATCAAGCGAGTGTTCATTGTAAGGCAGGGCTGAGATCTATTGTTTTTTTCTGATGAAGCCTGGTTCTACCTCGATGGCAGTGAAGGTATTGTGTTGGTTAGGAGGCCAGCTGAAGGACTGCAACCAACCTGTCTTCGCGCTGGACCCACTGGACCTACACCTGGAGTTACGGTCTGGGGCGCAATTTCGTGTGACGGAAAGAGCAGTCACGTGGTTATCCCCACGCATTCTGACTGAACAGTTTTGCGTGACTGATGATTCTATCTGTTGTGCGGCCACTCAAGATTAGCATTCCAGTGGATGTTTTCCGATGGGATAACGCTCGCCCAAATACCGCTGTCGTAACCCAGCATCCTTTACAGACTGTCTATATGAAGCCTTGGCCTGTTTGATCACCAGATCTGTCTCCAATCGATGACATCTGGGATACAATCGGGCAATTCCAGCCACATCCACAACAAGCATTATCCGTTCCTTTATTGGCCGACCGAGTATAACAGGCATGGAACTCCATTCCACAAACTGGCATCCAGCACATTTGCAATGTATGTATTACCTAGACAAATGTATTCACGGAACGTCTGTACTCTACATTAATTATTTTTGTTGTTGCGTTGTTTCTGCGTCAATGTACATATATCCATTTTTATAATATTTCTGGATTCTTGTTCCGATATTTCTGCTGACTGCCTCACAACGATTCTCGAAACATGCGCTTTCACACCACAGTGTTTTGTAAACTGGTTTGAAAGTTATTAAAAATCAGACGACTCACACACATTGAGGATGGGCTGTGAGCTGAAATATCGGAACAAAATTTAATTCACCCCAGAAAGGCGATGCAGTATTCCATCTGCCGGGAAAACGTCAAGAAAAGCAGCTTAATCTTTTGTTTGACTCTCATTGGAACATACGCTCTCGGAGTTCTTATAGGCAATCCTCTCTGTGATACACAATGCCAGTATTACAGCACCTGGTACTGGAGTTTAGTGAGGACGTCCATAACTCCCACGCACTTCTGTTCGCTTCCATAACGGCTCGTGCTGTCTTATTTAAGGTGCTCACTATGAAGCACACCTCGTAAGCGTACCCAGGCTGTCTAGCAATGATAGTTTGTAGCACGCATTTTTTTGTAAGACATTTTCTTCTTGGGTGAGCTATATTATCTCAGCGACCTTCGAAAAAAACTCAACCTGGTATTTGATTTTCTTGCCGTTAATTATTTTTGTCGTTCCACAGTACGTTGCTTCAGATGGTTATTCTGAGGTATTTTACGATCGTTTCTGTTTCCAGTGGTTTATCATCAAAGTGAAAACCATCAGTAATGGGTCCATAGACACACAGTATTTTGAAAGTCACTGCGACAAATATCTAAGATCACCACATGAAAGACAGGTTTTGATAGAGTCAAAATAGATTTATTGTCCATCTTGAATGCATTTTTTTTAAAATTAATTGTTTGGATTGGACATGAACCGTCCTCAGATTTGTAGAAAACATTAAAAATAACTAATCGGTAAATCTACGAGACCAAATTTTATCATACCACAGCACCATGAAACATCAGTGCACCAGAACATACCTGACTGTATCGATTACAAGGGCAAGCAGTTCAACTACCAGCAAAATTTGCATGCTGTGTCACAGGATAAAGTAGTGGTTTAATAGAATACACGTTATTAATGTGGCCCATAAGGCCATTGCCAATACGTAGCGTCTAGTGCATTTTAATATTTGAGTAAGACATATACTCCCACTAAGAATTGATAAAAATTTTGTTCTCTGGTGAGAAAACAGTCTTCCGCTATACATAATTAAAATATGTAGATGTTCAAGGATAAAAGACATTATAAAAACAAGAGAAAAAAATTGTAATTTATAAAACGCAAGGCGTCTGTATTCTTAGTGTTGCTGTAGGCCTCTACATCGAGGCTTACCTCACGCTGTCCCTCTTTTGGTGTTGTGCTGGCAGCTGCGTTTTTTTAAACTGCAAGACTATCTCAAATTAAAAAGTAGTTATGAAGTTTTTTTAACATATTTTTAACCTTAACAAACCACACATTTTAATTATCCCTAAGAATACTATTCTTGCCAACAAAAAAAATTGTTACTAAATTCATTGTGGGTGTATACGTTTTATTCGGATGTGACAGATGTGCTACCAGGTTCCACCCGTTTGCAGCACCGTTACGGACTATATGAGTAACGTGCATGCCACCAAACCACTGTCTTATCCTGTGACATGGTGTATAAATTCTGCTGTTCATTTCACTGGTAATTCCTGTAATCGATACAGTCAACTATGTTCCGGTGGATGTGGTGTTTCATGACGGTATGGCATAGTATTTGTAGAGTATTTGTTGATCAGTTATTTTAACTACTGACACAGCTGTTTCGGAGCCAGCTGACACTGCTGAACACGGGTTTCCGCAGCAGAAGGCCTCACGATTTTCCAAATTGACCGAACGAGATCGCCTGTTACGATTTGAAAGGGCGCGGGATCATAGAGATTCGACCGACAATCGATGGAAACGTGTCGTCTTGTGAGTTGAATCAATTTCCCGGCCATAGCCGGATACACCATGAAGCAGGCGAACGACTGCTACGAAGATACGCTCCACCACAGGTGCAGGGCTGTGGGGATAACACTATGGAGCGCAGTCATCTGGGCTTCCATTGGGACCTGTGGTATAATATAAGGCACCATGACAGCTATGGACAACGTGAACGCTTTTGCGGATCACTTGAATACCTTCGTCCCTATATTCCCAATGCTGATGGTATTTTCCACTGTCTGTGTCAAAGGACAAGAATCGTGCTAACGTGGCTTGAGGAACATGATGGTGAACGTTGTCTTGGCGAAGTCAGTCTCATTATCCGAACCCGGTGGAACACATCTGGATCATTATCGGACGCAGCTTCGCGCCCACGGACCCCGACCTGTAGTGGCTCGATATAAGAACACTCGTTACGTCAGTAGGAAGATACGTAGGGAAAATAAAGTCGTTCTAGCGCGAAGGAAGCAGTCATCCACAAAAAATATCTGCTACTAAAAAGTTGCTTTTTCCAGTACAGACATTAGGAGAAGCTTACTGGTCATAGGTACTTTCTTAGAACAATATTTGAGCACCAAAAATCGATAATCTTATAAAATAAATGTGCTAAAGAAAATGTAAGAACGGCTGCGAAATATCACGAGCGAAGTACAAGGTACAGACTGGGCGCCACAGTGGTCACTCGCCGGTAGGATGCGTTTCGATCTAGTTCTCCCGTAAGAACATGCTTCCAGGGAATTCTTAGTTTTCACTTAACCTTTGTTAATTTATTGATACTATCAGTTTATGGTGTTTATCAAATAAATACATTATAGTGACATCACTTTTGAGCGTTATTTCGAATAATATAGCTTCCCGCTTCATTGCTTGGAGTCACAAGAAGTAGAATTGCACAACATCTACATCTACATTCTACTCCGCAAGCCACCCAACGGTGTGTGGCGGAGGGCACTTTACGTGCCACTGTCATTACCTCCCTTTTCTGTTCCAGTCGCGTATGGTTCGCGGGAAGAACGAGTGTCTGAAAGCCTCCGTGCGCGCTCGAATCTTTCTAATTTTACATTCGTGATCTCCACGGGAGGTATAAGTAGGGGGAAGCAGTATATTCGATACCTCATCCAGAAACGCACCCCCTCGAAACGTGGTGAACAAGCTACACCGCGATGCAGAGCGCCTCTCTTGCAGAGTCTGCCACTTGAGTTTGCTAAACATCTCCGTAACGCTATTACGGTTACCAAATAACCCTGTGACGAAACGCGCCGCTCTTCTTTGGATCTTCTCTATTGAAATGTCCCCTTTAAAAATTTATACACGACTATGCTTAAACTGACACACAATAGTTTTTAGCGCAACGCAATCTGACTTCCAAAAATCCCTACAAACGAATGGCCTGGACTAACATTAATCTATACCTTTCACAAATCACTTACCTCAGAAAAATCTTCGTCACTCGAACTACTGCAATACAGCGAGCGCCACTACTGCCAGCTAACTAAAAGAATCAAACTACGGAAGGCACTAACTACTGATAGGTATAGTTAGCAAATGAAAGATTTTAACAGAGAACAAACAGTGTATTTACCTTAATAGTCAAAATATATATGGTAGTTCATGACATCCAGTCTTACAAATTACAAAACTCCGCCATTTCTCTCCTCACATCCACCACTGCTGGCGGCTCGCCTCCAACTGCGCAACGCTACGCGCTGTTAGCATCCAGCTGCCGCTGCCCAACACTACAATGGCAGACAACAATGCAAACCAGCCACAGACTGCACATGGCACAGCCAGTGATTTTTATACAGAGCGCTACGTGGCGGCGGCGTTATCAATAAAAAAACCTAAACAGCCTACTTACATAGCCCTCATGCTCCCCACAAAAAAATTTACAAATTGTTTTGGGCAGTGGCCAATACAGATTTGAAAATTTTTTTCATAATTACAATGACAAAGAAATGAAATGCACACACTTATCGATACAATGTTGGTCAAAAGCTAAAATTCTCTCACAGTCCATAAAGACAGTCCTGATCATTCATCAAAGTAAAATTGCAGTGTTTCTCTCAAAGTCTGTGTAGTAAAAGAAAATGCACACGGAAGTAGTGGATTTCCATGCAGTCTTGAAGAAGTAGGGTTGTCCTTTCAACGGAAAGACAGTGCTGACTCTTGACATGCAGACAGGTAATGGGCCACAACAGAGCAAACCCACAGCAGAGTCAGTAGAAGTTTTAAAGAATATTGGTAGGTAGGTCATCACAGAGTAGACCCATTGTAGTCCTGGTAGAGATTACGCTATTGGTGGGCCACCAGAGGTGCAGACCCAGTGCAGTCCTTGTAGAAATAATGGTATTGGTGGGTCATCAAAGGTATAGGCCCACTTCAGTCCTTGTAGAGATAGCCAGCAGCCATCTGTTTGACTGTGCAGGCGAAAAATCACCATTGAAGAGTCTTGCGGATTATATAGCAAGTCCATAAACCCCTACTTGTCCATTCACAAAGAATTTGTTTGAAATGTCCTTAGAACCAGCAATGCTGTTATCCAGTCCCTTGCTGAATTATTAACACACGTGCAAACACTATCAGTCCCTACTTCTCACATATTGTCCATATACTATGACCAACATTAATGTGTGCAGTGAAATGTAACTTACAAGTTACTTAATTTGATGACCAGGTGTCAATTACAATTTTATAACATGAGAATACAATAACAAAGGCACAAAAAACATCATTGAAGAACATAATACTACAGATAACATTTGCAGTAATACAGACTTTACAAAATAATCGAAATAACATATACATCAGTGTTACAGGAATTGTGACAGGAGCACATACATAAACAATCAGAATAAATTTTCGAAACTTCACACATGAGCATTAAAACAGAACAGATAAATAATGTCTAAAACATCTTTACAAAGTAAATAACACACTATCATAAAAATTCTACTATGTAACTCTCATCAGATAAACACATAAACACAGGAAGAACACAAATACCCAAGGGTACACAAACACATAGTGGGTTAACACAAGAGGAAAGGGCAGGATTTGTTTTCAGTGTAACATTTGGTACTGCAGTCCAACCCAAAACTTCATTCCTTAGATCTTTCGTCTTATTTCAACATTTGTTTCCACCAAAATAATCCAAATCAAGCATGCTTTCTGTATTTATATGTTCACATATTTCTTACTTCATCATTTATTTTCCAGTATCTTACCTCATCATTTATTTCCAAGAAAATCCTACCTATACCTGCTTTCTGTACTTTTCTCATATAACCTCTCAGTGCATTTCTTCAAATCCATCGCAACTCATTCTCTTATATAGGCTACCCCCTCTTAAGCTAACTTAAATCTACTGAGCTCAGACGCTTAACTAAGGGCCGAGGCAATGCAGCGGCACAAACTATGTAAGTAGGCTGTTTAGGTTTTTTAATTGGTAACGCCGCCGCCACGTAGCGCTGTGTATAAAAATCACTGGCTGTGCCATGTGCAGTCTGTGGCTGGTTTGCATTGCGGTCTGCCATTGTAGTGTTGGGCAGCGGCAGCTGGATGCTAACAGCGCGTAGCATTGCTCAGTTGGAGGCGAGCCGCCAGCAGTGGTGGATGTGAGGAGAGAAATGGCGGAGTTTTGTAATTTGTAAGACTGGATGTCATGAACTACCATATATATTTTGACTATTAAGGTAAATACACTGTTTGTTCTCTATTAAAATCTTTCATTTGCTAACTATAGCTATCAGTAGTTAGTGCCTTCGGTAGTTTGATTCTTTTAGTTAGCTGGCAGTAGCGGCGCTCGCTGTATTGCAGTAGTTCGAGTAACGAAGATTTTTCTGAGGTTAGTGATTTGTGAAAGGTATAGATTAATGTTAGTCCGGGCCATTCGTTTGTAGGGATTTTTGGAAGTCAGATTGCGTTGCGCTAAAAACTATTGCGTGTCAGTTTAAGCACAGTCGTGTATAAATTTTTAAAGGGGACATTTCATAAGTTAGTACAAATTCTCTCAACTCTCGTAGAAAGACGCTTGTCATTGTCAGGTACGCAGATGTAAGAAAATATCTTTCCAAGTAACGAGCGTGTCGTTTTTGCGATGCTTTCTACAAAGGAATGTCAATAGCGAGGATAATGGCCTCCCTTTTTTTTCTTGTGCCTCTGAAAGGCACACACTAATGGCTTGTTTCCTGGTGGCTGTCGCCCAGCTGGGCGTCCACGACGCATTACGTGCAGATGGTCACTTAACTTTCTTACCGAAATATTTACGACACCAGTTTCCGCTACAGTGGCAGTCTCATATAAAAAAATTTCACAGGTCAAGAATTTGCGTTACAAATGTGTAGAAAATAAGTCCTATAAATATAATAGTGTCCAAAAAATTTTCGTCGGCACTGTAATACATTCAAGCATTCACATACATTTCATAACTCTTAAAGTACGATTCTTGGTTTCCAACAACCATTTTCACAAACCAGAGTCCCTAACCACTACTCATTATTCCTTACCTTATTCGTCCAAACTTCTTCAATATTTCATCATGACAGATACGTAGCATAATCAAATAACTCATATAGCATCAGCTTAAACATACCTCAGCAGCATAATTCACATCGTCGTCGTAATAATAACATCATAACACCTCAGTCAAACCTCAAAAACGTCATAGCTTTCTGCAATAATTTCAAAACCTAAAAAAATTCTCTGCTCATATCAAAAGTGTCATCTACCTCAAACGTACTTTAAAAATCATGATCCCATACCCAATTATGTCATTCAAAGCTCTCAAAGTATCACAATGGTTCCGAAAATGTATGAACAGTTCACAAAGTACAGACAAAATACAATTTCGTAAGTGTGAAGTTATCCAACTGTGTAATTACGTAAACATCTGTCACTGATGTAGTATAATAAATGTTTGTTTCTCTCAGTTAAATGATCAGATAGCTGTGTAATTTATGTGTTAGAGAAATATGGTACCGATGTGTAAAGTTGTATAAGCAAATACCATATTAGCTAGGGCTCCTTGTGCTTGCCATACACATGGTACACAAAGTAAGCGTGTACCCCCCTGAGGATTATTGTAATTATATCCTCAGGTGTTACAGATTACAGCAATGGAATGAGATGTATCACGGAAAACCTTTGTATCATTGTATTTCAAATATATTTAAAAATAAATGTTTTAAGTACAAAATTAGGCACTCAAATACGCATACTGTAGTGCTAAACTGTGCGTCGTGTTGTAAGATAATCTCTGTGGAAGTGTCGTAGTTACCGTGCTCCGAAAGCTAAGTTCTGCAGAAGTCAATGTACTTACCTCATGATAAACAAAAGTGATGTGCTTTGCGTATATATATCTTAGTTATTACGCTTATTGCCGTGATAAAGAAAGTACTTTGCTGTAACGTATTGTTGTGCTACGGAAAAGGCTATCTCCTTGTAGCTATACCACAAAAGTTACTACTAAAACATGTTTTACTTTCCAGAAGAATTCAGAAAAACTTTGCAGATATAAAACACATACAGCGCAAAAGCAATAATATAAATTGTGTCATTCATTAGTAGCGTCGTGATATAATAGTGTAGCTGACAAATAAACTAACCACTGTGTCATCTGGTAGCTTGCAAAAAGTACTTTAAATCCAGAATGTATTTTCAAGTAAACCAAAATGTTGCATTAAAATCTCATTAGCAATACTGGTAAATGTTCTAAGTATGTGAGCCTTATAGTCGTGACGTAATCGTGCAACTAACAAGCAAGAATGTACACACGTAATAACGCTGTGATGTCTGTTCACTATAACAATGCACCCGTAAATACCGTCTAAATATGTTCCGTAGGTTCTAGACTGGATAGTAAACTTCAAACATTGTTGCATGATAACAGTTTCTAGGTCTGACAAAGCATACTAGTAACGTGAGTTAAAATATTTATAGCAAAGACTAAGTTAAAAATCAGATTATCTCTCAATAAATGGTTTTACATGTGAAATGTGGTCTAACCCTTCCCTCTTCCTAGTACGCAGAGCTTCAACTTTAACGCAATTATCATGTGGTATACGTTGGTAAAGAATACTGGAATTTTTCTCAAGGTTAGCGTCTATGTTATTTTTCCCTGAGCCAGCCGGCGCACGTGGCTGCCTGCGGTGCGGGTCATTGTCCGTTTCTTTGTTGGCGCGCGGCGTTATTGGGATTAGGAAACCTAACTTCTACAAATTCGCCTTGCCGAGAGGGCCCAGCCCTGTTTGAATTCCGCCAGTTCTGATGAAATTCACGTCTGTCGTTACGATCATATCGTCTGTCGTCATGTCAGTAGATTCCACAGTTTCTTTCTTGTCGGTCACGTGGTGGAGAATTCCTCCCTGAATCGTAACTGCGCGCTTGACCGTTGCGTCTAAAGTTATTCTGTCTCCCTTGATAATATTTATTTTGGCTCCCATATTGTCTGTTTCTCTGACTGTCTCTGTGATAGTCATTACCACGGAGATTTCCCTGCAATTATTATTACTCCGCCAGTGGTTGTCATATGGGTGGTGTCTGTTTTGGTCACGATTTGCGTTGTAAGAATAGACTTGTCGTGTCCAGTTATTGTTTCTGTCGTCATGGAATTGTGACGGATGTGAACTGTAGTGATTGTTTTCCTGTTTCGCATCCCGCGACTGTCTGTGTCAATTTCTAATTCTTCTAAGAGTCCCTGAAAAGCTTCAATGTCGTCTTTGCAGCGCCCTGCCAAAATAATATTCCTTAAATGTTCAGGTAATTTCATTATGCAAATGTGGATGAGTTCTGAAGGGCTATATGGGTTTGAAAGATATTGGTTCTTATGCAACATGTCTTCAAAATATTTCACAAGACTTGAAAATTCAGATTGTTCGAAATGTTTCATCATCATGATGCCATGTTTTACTCGGTCTTGTGTGGCTTGGGACCAATATGCTGAGAGGAAGGCATGGTAAAATTCTCCTTCACTGTGGCAATCGTGAATGACCGATTGCATTCTTACCGCTGGCTCATTCTCCAAGTAGCCACACATAAATTCTAATCTGTGCTCTAATGACCAGTTGGGAGGAAAACAATGAGAGAACTGATGGAGCCACGCTTGTGGATGAATGTCGTTGCCAGAATTCTTACATGTTTTGAATTTATGTGTAGTAATGAACAGCTTATAGTCAAAATCATCGTGTCGGCGAGTAGCATATCGGTCATTGTTACGTCGTGTCGGCTGTTCCATCTCAAAATTCGGTGCACCTTGCCAATTTCTTTCATGATTTTCGAAATGCCCTGTGTTATTATTTTGTGGCTTTTCCGTATTTCTAAGTTACTCTTCCCGTGTTGGAGCGCGAGTGTCCTCTGAAATATGAAATGTTTGTATTACCTGCGTCAACTGACCTTGAACTTTCCGGATTTCTCTTTTGTATTGCGTATTAATTTGATTCTGATTTTGATTGAATTTCTTAATTTGTTCATAATCTTCTGTGTCAGTGATGGCTACAGGTCTTGTGTCATTCAGATCATCATCTACCTTTGCAGATAAATTAGTGAACTGATCCGAAAGTTCGGCTACTTTCTCCGATAATGAACTAATGTCCTCCATGTGTCTTTCTGAACCAATTTTCAGAGTATCTACTGTGTCCTTTAAGTTTTCTTGAGTTTTTGCAAGTTGCGTAACCGAATCGGTAGATGCAACTGAGTCAACTATAGCTTTCAAGGTCTCATGATTTTCATGAACAGTAGTTTGCAGTCCTTTTATGGCTGCTTCGTGATTCTGTAATGCATTTTCATGCCGCGAAAAAATAGGTTGGAAATGCTCACAAATTTGTGTTTTTACGTCATTACAGACTTTTTAACATTTCGATTCGATTTTATGTAATTTAGTAGTTACATCTTCACGTGTTTGTTCAAGCGTATGTTCCACAGAGTCTAACTTTTGAAGCTTTTGTTCCATTGCGTCTAACTTTTGAAGCTTTTGCTGTGTTTGTCTCTGACTTTGTTCCATTGTGTCTTTCATTTGAAGCTTTTGCTGTGTTTCTCTCTGATTTTGTTCCATTTGTTGCATTAATTGCAATAATAATGTATTAATGTCTGGAATCTGTTTTTCTATGCTTTTTGGCAGTGCATTTTCACAGGCAACATTTACATTTTTACAGGCAGAAAATGCGTCTTGACTCATTTGAGAAAACGGTGAGGACCCATAACCCAAGTCTACAGTATTTGCAATATTGTGTTCTGTCATTTCGGATTCCTGAGGCGAGCTGTTGCCGACTGATCGATCTATAATTGTTCCCTGTTCACTACTTGTTTCATTGTCTACACCATTATTTTCCACCCGCTCCATTTCCCTATGCACAATTACCAAATTACTACTTCGAATGTCTGTTAATTCACTACACAGTGGTGCTGATAAGCGTCGCTCGTCGTCACTATTATTTCTCAGTTTACTTTGGAGCCTAGTGTTACGTTTTTCACACGCCATTATTGTCACAATATTTCACACGATAACACATAAAAGCACAATATGAAGAGCAAAAATAAGAGAACACATTAACATAGCACTGAAAATAATATCTAATTAATTGCAAGCGAAGCTGAGAAATACTTGGTGCAAATCTACATGCATGCCACAACTGTTTTACTGTACAACAATGAAAGACTGCAACTACAAAGGAAATTCTCTCTATGATTACACGCTAGCAATAAACAAAGGCTACACAAACTACAAGAAAAAATCAGAAGATTCCAGTAAGGTATCCTCGGCTAAGGGTCGACATATGAAACGTCCCCTTATAAAATTTATACACGACTGTGCTTAAACTGACACACAATAGTTTTTAGCGCAACGCAATCCGACTTCCAAAAATCTGTACAAACGAATGGCCTGGACTAACACTAATCTATACCTTTCACAAATCACTTACCTCAGAAAAGTCTTCGTTACTCGAACTACTGCAATACAGCGAGCGCCACTACTGCCAGCTAACTAAAAGAATCAAACTACGGAAGGCACTAATTACTGATAGCTATAGTTAGCAAATGAAAGATTTTAATAGAGAACAAACAGTGTATTTACCTTAATAGTCAAAATATATATGGTAGTTCATGACATCCAGTCTTACAAATTACAAAACTCCGCCCTTTCTCTCCTCACATTCACCACTGCTGGCGGCTCGCCTCCAACTGCGCAACGCTACGCGCTGTTAGCATGCAGCTGCCGCTGCCCAACACTACAATGGCAGACAACAATGCAAACCAGCCACAGACTGCACACGGCACAGCCAGTGATTTTTATACAGAGCGCTACGTGGCGGCGGTGTTACCAATAAAAAAAACCTAAACAGCCTACTTACACTATCTCCTCCGTCAACCCGATCTGGTACGGATCCCACACTGATGAGCAATACTCAAGTATAGGTCGAACGAGTGTTTTGTAAGCCACCTCCTTTGTTGATGGACTACATTTTCTAAGGACTCTCCAAATGACTATCAAAATGGTACCCGCATTACCAACAATTAATTTTATATGATCATTCCATTTCAAATCGTTCCGCACACCTACTCCCAGATATTTAACAGAAGTATGTGCTACCAGTGTTTCTTCCGCTATCATATAATCATACAATAAAGGATCCTTCTTTGTATGTATTCGCAATACATTACATTTGTCTATGTTAAGGGTCAGCTGCCACTCCCTACACAAAGAGCATATCCGCTGCAGATCTTCCTGCATTTCGCTACAATTTTCTAATACTGCAACTTCTCTGTATTCTACAGCATCATCTGCGAAAAGCCCAATGGAACTTCCGACACTATCTACTTGTTCATTTATATCATTTATACACTCCTGGAAATGGAAAAAAGAACACATTGACACAGGTGTGTCAGACCCACCATACTTGCTCCGAACACTGCGAGAGGGCTGTACAAGCAATGATCACACGCACGGCACAGCAGACACACCAGGAACCGCGGTGTTGGCCGTCGAATGGCGCTAGCTGCGCTGCATTTGTGCACCGCCGCCTTCAGTGTCAGCCAGTTTGCCGTGGCATACAGAGCTCCATCGCAATCTTTAACACTGGTAGCATGCCGCGACAGCGTCGACGTGAACTGTATGTGCAGTTGACGGACTTTGAGCGAGGGCGTATAGTGAGCATGCGGGAGGCCGGGTGAATGTACCGCCGAATTGCTCAACACGTGGGGCGTGAGGTCTCCACAGTACATCGATGTGGTCGCCAGTGGTCGGCGGAAGGTGCACGTGCCTGTCGACCTGGGACCGGACCGCAGCGACACACGGATGCACGCCAAGACCGTAGGATCCTACGCAGTGCCATAGGGGACTGCACCGCTACTTCCCAGCAAATTAGGGACACTGTTGCTCCTGGGGTATCGGCGAGGACCATTCGCAACCGTCTCCATGAAGCTGGGCTACGGTCGCGCACACCGTTAGGCCGTCTTCCGCTTACGCCCCAACATCGTGCAGCCCGCCTCCAGTGGTGTCGCGACAGGCGTGAATGGAGGGACGAATGGAGACGTGTCGTCTTCAGCGATGAGAGTCCCTTCTGCCTTGGTGCCAATGATGGTCGTATGCGTGTTTGGCGCCGTGCAGGCGAGCGCCACAATCAGGACTGCATACGACCGAGGCACACAGGGCCAACACCCGGCATCATGGTGTGGGGAGCGATCTCCTACACTGAATAGTGCATGGTACATCCAAACCGTCATCGAACCCATCGTTCTACCATTCCTAGACCGGCAAGGGAACTTGCTGTTCCAACAGGACAATGCACGTCCGCTTGTATCGCGTGCCACCCAACGTGCTCTAGTAGGTGTAAGTCAACTACCCTGGCCAGCAAGATCTCCGGATCTGTCCCCCATTGAGCATGTTTGGGACTGGATGAAGCGACGTCTCACGCGGTCTGCACGTCCAGCACGAAAGCTGGTCAAACTGAGGCGCCAGGTGGAAATGGCATGGCAAGCCGTTCCACAGGACTACATCCAGCATCTCTACGATCGTCTCTATGGGAGAATAGCAGCCTGCATTGCTGCGAAAGGTGGATATACACTGTACTAGTGCCGACATTGTGCATGCTCTGTTGCCTGTGTCTATGTGCCTGTGGTTCTGTCAGTGTGATCATGTGATGTATCTGACCCCAGGAATGTGTCAATAAAGTTTCCTCTTCCTGGGACAATGAATTCAGGGTGTTCTTATTTCAATTTCCAGGAGTGTATATACTGTGCACTTTGGTTGGTTGGTTGATTTCTTTTTTGGGTTGTGGGGGGTTGGTGTGTGATCAAACAAAAATGTTCAAATGTGTGTGAAATCTTATGGGACATACCTGCAAAGCTCATCAGTCCCTAAGCTTACACACTACTTAACTTAAATTGTCCTAAGAACAAACACACACACCCATGCCCAAGGAAGGACTCGAACCTCCGCCGGGACCATCCGCACAGTCCATGACTGCAGCGCCTGAGACCGCTCGGCTAATCCCGCGCACCGGTGGCCAAACAGCGAGGTCATCTGTCCCAAGGGATTAGGGGAGGATGGGGAAGGAAGTCGGCTGTGCCCTTTCAAAGGACCCATCCCGGCATTTGCCTGAAGCGATTTAGGGAAATCACGGAAAACCTAAATCAGGGTGGCCTGACGCGGGTTTGAACCGTCGTCCCCCAGAAAGCAGGTCCAGTGTGCTAACCACTGAGCCAGCTCGTTCTTTAATTGCGCTTTTCAGAGGATCTGACGACACTGATACTGTTTCTGCGAGCGACATAAACTCTGAGAGCTTCTCGGCAAAACAGGTAGAAAGAATCCTACACAACGACTCACTAAGATAGTCCCAGGACGGATTGTCTTAATCTCCACAAAACGCAGATGGAAATGCACGGCGAGTCATACTGCAAGCCTCTTATACCATCCTCTACGGACTCGATGGCTAAACTGAGGCATTTATGAAGGTTCAGTACAAGTAGGGGGGGGGGGGGGGGATGGAGAGAGCGGGGAGGTTCTTGCACCCCCAATGGAGATGATTACAGAGACACAGAAAAGTTAATGTAGGATAAGGATGTGGAGGAGCTCCTCCCAAATAACCATTCAGACGGTAGAGCACTTGCCCACGAAAGGCAAAAGTCCCGAGTTTGAGTCTCGGTGCTCCCACAGTTTTCATCCGCCAGGAAGGTTCAACCATTCCAAAATTTGCCACTTAGGGAAATAAATCAGGATAATCACACTGGGATTACGAGCCACAGTCTCGAATATGAGTGCAGTATCTTGCCAGTGCACCACCTCATTTGGTAATTGTGCGGAAGCCGTCGTTCCAAGAGGCGCACGGTCCAACTTCAATGTAGACGTTCATTCGGGAAGTAAGTGATTTGTACAAGACTCGTCGAAAAGGAGAGACATGTATAGCAGAGAAAACACTGTAGGTAGCGCAAAAAATGGACCTGGATATTTAAGTGAAAGACAAACATACGTTTTGTGAAAGAAGACATGTATGCTACACCCTCTATGTCGTCGCAGAGGATCAGTCGTTTTACAGTTCCAACTTACGATCTGTTTTATTGTCAGTTACAGTTATTTCCTGTCAGCGCCTATCTTTGCTTGTAAATTGCGTAGCAGTAGTGGTGTCACCTTGTTTTTGTGCAGCCCTGATATTTATATTTATGTGATGGCTTTCACATAGCTCACACAAGTATTTTTGCTGTGTGTATTTATAACTTGGCTGTCTGCCCTAACGTCAGCACTCTCTGCGCATGAAGTTTAACAGGCTTGATTCACTGCGATATTTTTCAGTTTTTATTAATCACTCGCTTTCATTTCGTATTTACTCGAACAAAAACGCTGCCTGTACAAGTAGTCAGCTAAAAACACACGCAGGCGATCGGATAAATATAAACCGAACTCTCCTCGGGGCAACAACAGCTATCATGCCGCATTTTTGCCGTGAATGCAGGTGAAAAACATGAAATAAACTGCAGCGTGATTTTATGAATATCGTGAAAAAAGGGAGCTTGTGTCCCGAGGTCACATTATTTGTAAGCTTAACACCGGCAAGGCGAGGCTTAATTATTTATATAAAAATAGGTATCTGAATATACAGTTACGAATGTGAACTGATCTTGTACGGACACTGTAAGTACAAGTTCTGATTAAGTGGTAGCGACGCCAAACACTGATTAACATTATTCCTACGTGATTTTACAATGTAATTTTCATAGAGATACACTTTCGATTAGTTACACAATGTTACAGCAAGAATTTTTCATCCAATGAGCTAAACTGTCGTTAATTACAGAAAGATCATATCGAGTGACGTAGTCTGCTATAGCCACTTCTGTTTTCTGCCAAGATCAGTGGACAAATTTCACGTGTATAAAAATGAATTTCATATATAAAGGAAAATCGTGAAGAACAACTTTACCATTTCAGATACACAGCCTGATAAAAAAAACAACATGAAGCACCCAGACGGGAAAGAGGAAACGGAATGGAACTAAAGGGGTCGAGTGGGTATATAGTGTTATTTCAAAGACAACAGGATCGAGTCAGATTTAAAAAGAACTTCTTAGTATAAACACACACGTATCAGTACGCTGTTGAACGCCCTCTGATTTGGCAGAGAAGGGTGTCATGAAGTCGTTATATCCTCTCCTGTGACTAGCTGGCCCACTTACGAGGACTGTTCAAAAAAACCTGGAACATTCGTAATTCCGTGCCATTAGTGTTGGAGTGAAATGCGGTTGGCATCCCTGCACACGACTGTGTTTATGTGTAACTGCCGGAAGTTCCTCTGTTGTATTTCCGTTACTTATTTTTCAGTGTTGGATTAAGTACAACGTTGTGTCTCACAGTTTGAGAATTTCGAATTGGCACAGTTAGAGGAGCAACGTTTCTGCATTAAATTTTGCGTGAAACTCAAGAAAACCTTTACAGAGCTTCCGATGACGAATGCTTAAGCCGCACTCGGTATTACGAATGGTTCACACCTTTTAAAAATGGCCGGGCAGAAGTTAAAGGTGGCCCTCGTTGAGGACGCCATTCGACGTCCACCGACGACGCTCATGTCACGAACGTCAACTAAATTGTGCGTCCCAATCGAAGGCTGACTGTCCGAGAGATTGCAGAAGAATGTAACACATCAGTTGGATCAAGTCGTTAAAAATCCTGACACATCGTCTTGGACTGCATCGTGTTGCCGCCAAGATCGTCCAACGGCTCATGAATCAAGAACAGAAAGACTTTTCGCTTCGCAATCCGTGAAGAGTTTTGGATGGCGCAAATGAGAACGAGACAGAACCTGTGGACTTTTTTTTATTTCCAAGGTTGAAAACCCCGTTAAAAGGACAAAGATTTGCAACGATACACGAGACAAAACAAAATTCGCAGACTACGCTTCGTGAAGATGCAGGAAGACGGGTACCAAGACTGCTTCCTGAAGTAGAAATGGCGTTGGGAGCGGTGGCTCAATTGTGGAGGAGAGTATTTCGAAGAAGACCACTCACAATCAGTAAAATGTAAGGGCAGGAAAATGTTGTGGACAAATTTCCGGAATTTTTTGAACAAACCTCGTACGTTGTGACTTGTCCCTTACAGGGTGTTACAAAAAGGTACGGCAAAACTTTCAGGAAACATTCCTCACACACAAAGAAAAAAAAATTTTAGGTGGACATGTGTCCGGAAACGCTTACTTTCCATGTTAGAGCTCATTTTATTACTTCTCTTCAAATCACATTATTCATGGAATGGAAACACACAGCAACAGAAGGTACCAGCGTGACTTCACACTTGGTCACAGGAAATGTTCAAAATGTCCTCCGTTAGCGAGGGTACATGCATCCACCCTCCGTCGCATGAAATCCCTGATGCGCTGATGCAGCCCTGGAGAATGGCGTATTGTATCACAGCCGTCCACAATACGAGCATGAAGAGTATCTACATTTGGAACCGGCGTTGCCTAGACAATAGCCTTCAAATGCCCCCATAAATTGAAAGTCAAGATGGTTGAGGTCAGGAGAGCGTGGAGGCCATGGAATTGGTCCGCCTCTACCAAACCATCGGTCACCGAATCTGTTGATGAAAGCGTACGAACACTTCGACTGAAATGTGCAGGATCTCCATTGTGCATCAACCACATCTTGTGTCGTACTTGTAAAGGCACATGTTCTAGCAGCACAGGTAGAGTATCCCGTATGAAATCATGATAACGTGCTCCATTGAGCGTAGGTGGAAGAACATACTGAGGAAACTAACATGAGCTATAACATGGAAATTAAGCGTTTCCGGACACATGTCCACATAACATCTTTTCTTTATTTGCGTGTGAGGAATGTTTCCTGAAAGTTTGGCCGTACCTTTTGTAACGCCCTGTACATCCCGGATACGGCCACTGGCATGGAGTTGACGTCCGCCATAGTCCCACACTGAAATAAATTAATTCGACATGTTTAACGCAAGACCCAAATTCATCAAGTATCTTCATCACCATTTAACATACCTGAAGTACTTCGATCGTCAGCTTTAAAGATGTAACCGAGGCACGCATTACCTGCCGACTTTTGTCATCCCCTTTCCGTTCGCGTGAACGTAAGGACGCTTTCTCTGAACTTGTGTTATTACGAATAATAACCATTGCATTTAGATACATTTTAGTGTTTATTTTATCGTAGCCGATAGGACTCGTGTTACAGACACGTCCAGACATTTTTTCGATATCACAGTTTTTTTAATTACGATGCGAAATGATTCGTTTTGTGGCGTATCGATTTGTATGTCATCCGCGCAGTGTTATGTGCAGATTTGCACTTTATAAAATCATACGAAGTCAGATCAGGGTTTATGAGTATAATGTAAATCAGTCTCTGTCCACTGTTATCAAACCTATCTGTCCCCCAATAAAGATTCTAATATTGACAACTACCAAATCAGTTGACGGAAGAAATATACTTAGCCAGCAGTAAGAAAATTTATTAAATATGAATTTATTATATTATATCTTTCCTTATTTTTCTCATGCGATACATTCCATTTTCGAAAATTAGCTCTCGGGAAAGTATTAGATTTGATGTTAATTACCTTTATTTATTTTTTCATTGCGTAGGATACATTACAATACATATCGTATCGGGGACAGATCTGGGAATATTTCTGGCCAGGGGAGTACATCGTCATCAAGCAAACACTTCATAGAGACACGGGCCATGTTCCTGTTGAAAAATGGACACACGATATCGTCGCTTGAGAGGTAATACATGAGGGCGCAGTGTGTATGTGATATATCGTTATGCCGTATGCCGTGAGAGTGTCCTTGATCACTACCACATTGGGCTACGATGACCGTCTGGCGTAGTGCAGAATCGCAATTCACAGCTGATCACGCTGCGGTGCCAGTCACCAACAGTCCGTGCTTCCCAGTCATCGCATCACTCCAAACGCAGCCGTTTATGTAGTGCTGTTAATGGCAGGCCGTGCATCGTACAGTAATTTCTTAAACCAGCTCCTGCTAGCCTCTAAACAACTGTACGGGTTGACACAGAATACTGCAGTGACTCCATTACCTGTCCTTGGATGTTAGGCGCAGATATGAAGGAGCTATGACGTGGGAAGTACACAGTGCGGCGATCCTCCCGTTTGGTGCACAGACGTGGTAGACCAGAGCTCTGGCGGCGAGTGTGTTCGGCTTCGAGTTCCCATACAGTCCACCATCGTGCCACTGTCACGTCCGAAAGCCCGGTAAGCACGATCTGACCAGCTCGCAAAATGGAGAACTTCAGCAGACACATTTTAAACTATACCAGATGCTGATAACGCTGTCTCACGTGCGTATGTGGTATTTTCGTGTTCTGTGTAGTGAGCACTCAAGATCTGATGCTGTTCAAGCTCATTATATGAGACCCTACCAGGCCGAGTAACAGCAAACATGAAAAATACGAATACACTGTGGTGGGCGTTCTACCTGTCACAGAGAAAACGTATACACAGATGGTGTGTACGTGTCGAACGTTATGTTGGTATCCAACAGTTTCATCTTGGTTGTTCACTTTTTTGTCGGGTAATGTATTTTCACCTCTTTCGATCCACCTGCTGTTTATTCATGGAATTACAGTCCTGTTTTGTCAGTCGTCTGACAAAAAATAATAATGTCGTTGAAAATGGAATGGGGATTCAAACCTGAATCGTCACAGTTGCAGGTCAGTCTTGTTGCTATACACAGACCCATTTAGAAAATTTCAACACGGGACACACTGTAATGCAGGGTGAGGGAATTGTGAACGAAACAACGAATCCTTTCTGTTCTCAATTCATTCTCACAAGAGTATCATACAATTAAGTGTGTCTCGACAAGGAGTGCCTGTAAAGACACCCTTTTCTAAATAGTTTGATTATGGATTGTAACCTGAGGCCTTCGTTTAAATGTTTATGCATTTTTATGACCTGACAGAATCTCCGCTGTTAGGTGCCTCAAGTGAAGAATTCTTGCAGTATAAATATCATAATTGGGGTCCTAGAATATGCACCTGACTCCGATAATAATATTCAGTTGATCTGGACGTGGGTAAATTCCAAACATTAGTAAATAACAAAAAAAAAAAAAAATACCAGTTGCCTCGATTCCAAGCAGCAGCTAGTAAAAAGACTGCGCACAGACTCAACTGGAAATAAAATAATCGCACTTTCGAGACCTCAGTCTCTTCCTGTGTACACAGTGTTCAAATAATTACGGGAATGCAGCAGACGTCTTCGACGACCGCCAATACTTCGATAGGAACGCACCCTGCCATTTTTAAGGCAAAACTGCAGAAGTAAAATCTCTGTTTACAGAGATACTCCGTAATGCTAAGACACACACACACACACACACACACACACACACACACACACACACACACAAACTGTAAACACTAGCGCCATCACACATCAAAGATAACTACCATCAGAATAGTAATATCACAGCGGTTGAGAGGGCTGCTTTACCGGCACTTAGAGTTGATCCGGATATTTTTATTTTACTGTGGTCAAGGGCAGTCCTTCTCTCATTTCGGACAAGCAGAATTACGTTTGAAAGATGAAAAGACGCAGTGTTTAGTGTCTGCTTCAGCTTATCGCAGGGTCGGTGCTGATCACATAAAAAGTGTAAAGAGATAGACCATCAACCTCCTGAAGAAAACTTCCTTATCGCCGGAGACTACCAAAGAGTCTCAATACTTATTGTGCTGTTCCCCCTAGGTTACGTACTCTCCTTAAGTTCTGCAACGAGACGGTTCGACTTCTACTGATTGTAACATTGGTGCTGAGACATATACTGCAGAAAAGAACCTTTCTCACCTATTGAGCCTTATAGTAGGTCGGTGTGGACTCTAGATTAAGAACTCGGCACATTTCGATTAGGGGGAACGCGTCTGAGTGTCTCTGATATTCTAGTAAGTTTCGATGTTGTCTCTCTTTTCACTCGTGTTCCTCTGATTCGTTACGGTTGACTGAGTTTAAATTGGTGCTAAATTAATGAACTATTTCGACATCTCTCAACTTCCACTACTTTTTATTCAATGACAAGAAGACAGATGGAGTTACAATGGGAAGCCCGTTGTTACCTATTACAGCCAATTTGTTCATGAAATATTTCGAAGAACGTGCCTTGCAGTCGGTGGCTTTGAACCTGTGTGTTTCCTCAGATATGTAGACGATAATTTTCTTCCCAGGCTTTGAACGACTTTTTCTACACTTGAATTCAGTGCACCCAAATATTCATTTCATGATGGAGTCGAAAAGGATGACTGCTTCTCTTCTTTGAAGTACTGGTCAGGAGGAAGGTTGTAGCCGTTTACAGAAAGCGTACTCTGTTGGCTCTGTCCGGCTCAAAGTGAACGGGTAGTTCGTACCTTGGTTCACAGGGTCTGTGTCTTCTCGCATCCTGAGAGTTTGTCAGCTGAGTTAGCCCATCTGTAAGTCACCTTCCGTCGGAATGGTTATAGTGAAAGACAGATTAGACGAACGTTGCGCTATTGAGCAACTGTGCACTGAGTGAATGAAGATTATACCGAGGTGATACCAAAGTCTACGACCTATTTTCCTTACGCATGGAGCATTTTGAACAGATTAGTCGTACTTTGCAGGAAATATTATGTGAAGTATCATTATCCAAGATGAAGGTCCTTTTAGGTTCCAAGCAGAATGATTTTGGTTTCCGTGTGTACCGTATTCCTTGCATTTGTGCCCTTGCATATACTGACCAGACAATTAGGACCGTGGAGGGCCGGCGTGCTGGGCAAACGCGTCACAGGCGCTTACAATAGCCGAACAAATCCGCCACTGCAGAGCATGCTCTTGGCACCGATCATCCTATGGAATACAGTGGCACGGAGATTCTGACACGCATTTCCAGCTGTTAGAACAATGTTACTAAGGAAACTGTTCAAATTAAATTGATAAATAACCTTAAGAATAGAAATGACGATTTTTGTTTAAATTGGGCATGGAATCCTGCTCTCTCACTTATCAGGAAACAGAGCGACAAAGTTTATGGAAGCTCACCCGACGATTATTAATTTCACTAGTGATAACTGCTGACATCGGTCATTTTGGTTTGTGATGGCAGTAGTATTTAGAGTCTGAAGTGAGGGTTTATGGAACCAAACTGCTGAGGTCATCGTTCCATAAGTTTACGCACTTCTTAATACAACTTACACTAACTTACGCCAAGGACAACACACACACCCATGCCCGAGGGAGGACTCGAACCTCCGACGGGGGCAGCCGCCCGAACCGTGAGAAGACCCCCTAGACAGCGCGGCTACAGTGTGTGTGTGTATATCTCTGTTATCCTTATGGAGTTTCTCCGGAAACCGAGGTTTTAAATTCGTTTGCCTGGCGCTTACTTGCTACAGTTTTGCCCTGAAAATGGCAATTTGTACTCCTGTCGAAATATCGGCGATTGTCGACGGAGTCAACTGGCATGATTCCCGTAAGTTGTTTTAAATCGCACTCTCACTTTGTACAACAAATAAAATCATATGTTGTTGAAGGATATCATATTATAGCCACTGCAGTTCGACGAAACAACTTCTGACACTGTCAAATCCATGTTAATAATAATACCAGTACTCCTTGCCTTGGTGCAGCTGTAAATACACTCCTGGAAATGGAAAAAAGAACACATTGACACCGGTGTGTCAGACCCACCATACTTGCTCCGGACACTGCGAGAGGGCTGAACAAGCAATGATCACACGCACGGCACAGCGGACACACCAGGAACCGCGGTGTTGGCCGTCGAATGGCGATACCTGCGCGGCATTTGTGCACCGCCGCCGTCAGTGTCAGCCAGTTTGCCGTGGCATACGGAGCTCCATCGCAGTCTTTAACACTGGTAGCATGCCGCGACAGCGTGGACGTGAACCGTATGTGCAGTTGACGGACTTTGAGCGAGGGCGTATAGTGGGCATGCGGGAGGCCGGGTGGACGTACCGCCGAATTGCTCAACACGTGGGGCGTGAGGTCTCCACAGTACATCGATGTTGTCGCCAGTGGTCGGCGGAAGGTGCACGTGCCCGTCGACCTGGGACCGGACCGCAGCAACGCATGGATGCACGCCAAGACCGTAGGATCCTACGCAGTGCCGTAGGGGACCGCACCGCCACTTCCCAGCAAATTAGGGACACTGTTGCTCCTGGGGTATCGGCGAGGACCATTCGCAACCGTCTCCATGAAGCTGGGCTACGGTCCCGCACACCGTTAGGCCGTCTTCCGCTCACGTCCCAACATCGTGCAGCCCGCCTCCAGTGGTGTCGCGACAGGCGTGAATGGAGGGACGAATGGAGACGTGTCGTCTTCAGCGATGAGAGTCGCTTCTGCCTTGGTGCCAATGGTGGTCGTATGCGTGTTTGGCGCCGTGCAGGTGAGCGCCACAATCAGGACTGCATACGACCGAGGCACACAGGGCCAACACCCGGCATCATGGTGTGGGGAGCGATCTCCTACACTGGCCGTACACCTCTGGTGATCGTCGAGGGGACACTGAATAGTGCACGGTACATCCAAACCGTCATCGAACCCATCGTTCTACCATTCCTAGACTGGCAAGGGAACTTGCTGTTCCAACAGGACAATGCACGTCCGCATGTATCCCGTGGCACCCAACGTGCTCTAGAAGGTGTAAGTCAACTACCCTGGCCAGCAAGATCTCCGGATCTGTGCCCCATTGAGCATGTTTGGGACTGGATGAAGCGTCGTCTCACGCGGTCTGCACGTCCAGCACGAACGCTGGTCCAACTGAGGCGCCAGGTGGAAATGGCATGGCAAGCCGTTCCACAGGACTACATCCAGCATCTCTACGATCGTCTCCATGGGAGAATAGCAGCCTGCATTGCTGCGAAAGGTGGATATACACTGTACTAGTGCCGACATTGTGCATGCTCTGTTGCCTATGTCTATGTGCCTGTGGTTCTGTCAGTGTGATCATATGATGTATCTGACCCCAGGAATGTGTCAATAAAGTTTCCCCTTCCTGGGACAATGAATTCACGGTGTTCTTATTTCAATTTCCAGGAGTGTAGCAAGTGGCTATAATTAAACCGCCGGTGCTGCGAGTACTGCTGTGCGGGCTGCATACAGTGCAGGACGCTGAAACATCGTAGGTGTGTTCGTTAATCGGTGCGCTTGATGAGTATGCTGACAAAAGTAATAGTTCCACTGTCCGCCACCAGGTGAAAATATAGCGCTGTGAGCAATCAAAATGTGATGTGCGTGCAGAAAAAGGAGAGCAACGATCAAACACATGATAACAGTGGCTCTGCCACGTTTCGTGGTATATGGTCACAAGTTAGAAAATGTGTTCAGTGAGTTCTCCCGACTCATCAATTTGCTGCATCCGTTAACAAGGCGTGGTCAACAGTTCCTCGCAGCATATGAGGTGTAATCAGAGCGAAATGTCGTCGTATACTAATCTTCAGATCAGAAGTAGTTCGCAAACATACCTGATAGAAACAATCTGTCAAATATAGCCACAACCAGCAGTCACATGGATTTAGGTCGGGGAGTTTAGGAGGCAACACATCCGGAAATAGAATACAGATGATGCGGTCCTTACCGAAGGTTTCTTAAATCCAATCATTCACCTTGCAAGCGAAATGTGGCGTCGTCCCACCTTGATGAAAATAGTGGTGCAGACACAGTTGCGTTCTTGCAGAACTGGAATTACGTGCTGCACACGGAGGTCCCTGTAGCGTGCAGATGTCCTTCTACACCTAACAGGCACACGAGGAGTTCAAGAATGGTTCAAATGGCTCTGAGCACTATGGGAGTTAACATCTGAGGTCATCAGTCCTCTAGAACGTAGAACTACTTAAATCTAACTAACCTAAGGACATCACACACATCCATGCCTGAGGCAGGATTCGAAACTGCGACCGTAGCGATCGCTCGGTTCCAGCGCCTAGAACCTCTCGGACACGGCGGCCGGCCCACGAGGAGTCGTCTCCTCGAAGTAAAACGGACTGAAAGTAAAGGAGCTTCTGTAACCACACCACATGCTCACAAGCTGAGTGCAGTCGATGTGCTTGTGCATCATGGACACGTATCATTACTGACTGTGACGAGAGGTCCCAGAACCCGTTCTTCATGCACAACACCTCTGTCTGTTCAAAATAAAACCAAAAATGTGACCTTCGTTGAAGCTGTGCCCTGCCACTGCAGATTTGGGGGTTTGTCCGAGGCGAAAGCCTTCCGCGCATTCTGAGCGGCTCTGCGGAACACACTGTTGCGCCTGGCAGATAAATTGCTTGCCACGTTCGCAACTGATGCCGTAGACTCCTGGTATCCGTTACCCTAGTCTCTCTATCATTGAGAACAGTATATTTTTGATTTCAATTTTGCTGTTCTCCAATATCTTAGCAGTCTTGGCCGAGGACAGCCCAGCATGCGGAAAATAGGCCACACGTTTTATGCATACTTCTGGGCCGTCTTCTTTCTTCTTGCTCGCCTGGAAAACCCATCAATTTGTGTCTCTGAGTAGTCGCTCTTGCGAAAGGTTTCCCTGAGATGTTGCAATTCGATAGATACACTTTCCATATCGTATATTTCTCGTTCTCTGTGCACAATGGTGGTGAGCACATATTGTAATTGTGCTGGGTGGTGACAGCTATTGGCGTTTACGTACAGCTTCGAGTGTGTCTTTTTTCTATAGACTTTATACCGCAGCGTGTCATCTGTTTTCTCCTCTATCTAGATATCGAGGAAAGATAGGCATCGCTTTTATTCTCTCCATTGTGCACTTTATAATGTCGGGAATGATGTTAAAGTGATCAAGAAATTCCTAAAGGATTTCTTTGCCGTATGGCTACACCACGAATGTGTTCCCCACGTATCGGTAGAAGGACTTCGGTTTCATACGAGGCTGTTTTCGGCAGTCGTTTCCTACAACTGTTCCATATATATGTTTGGGATGTCCGGAGCAAGGGGAGGTCCCCACAGCGACTTCATCTAACTCCCGTTAAAACCTTCCACCACGTTGGAAGTAAGTGGTAGTGAGCGCCTGGCAGAACAGTTCCACAGTGTCTTAGTCAAAGTGGCTCCCTAGTAATGTCAAGGATTTCTCTGGATGTACCAGTGTGAAGAAAAACCTGACGTCGAAACTGAACAGGACATCACCCTCGTCTAGATGTATCCCCTGAAGCACTTTCACAAACTCAGTTGAGATTTTGACATGGTGTGTGTAGCGACCCACGACAGTCTTTAGTAACTACATGCCAAGTCTTGAGCCACTCCATAAGTAGTATCTTTCTTTTTAGAACTACGAAACTGTGCATTAAAAGTGCAATATCATGAACGTGGCATGCAACAAACTATAAACTGGCATGAAATACACTACTAGCTTGAGTATACAAACGATAAGAATTTCAAATAGATTTCTGCTGAGGACAACCGCAGCTGGAGTAGCCCATGATTCTGAAATAAAACCCTTGCAGCTGTATATGAACTTTTACAGGAACACAACCGGTTTCATGATTTCAAATCACATCTTGAGGTGTACGTCTAGAAGACAAGAAACGTACATCTACATCCATACTCCGCAAGCCACCTGACGGTGTCACTACGATAAAAACAGATAGACTACCTGTCCTAATAATCCGTGCTCATGACAACCAATACAAGCGGGAAATATTTCCCTACTGCTGTGCAGGAAACTTTGGATAAAAATAATTTCGGATGATCAGTTAATCATTTTTCTCTTCGGGGTCAGACGACTGTCGCTCGAGGTGAACAAAGTCCGGTGGACAAAAAGGAAGAGAAATGCCTCAGTTGGCCTCAGTGTTTCTCGGTAATGCAACGTGAAAAATCTGCGCCACTTTTCATTCCGTGCGGCGCGGCGCGTAATGCGACAGAGCTTTTGTATCGGCGGCCATTCATCACGCGGGCTGTGACTGATGTGCCCGTAAGCTGCCGGCCACACCTCACCGCACCGCACCACGCCACACCGCGGCGCAGCCGAAGCCCGCGCGGAATGCAGCCAGCCCTGTGACAGACTATTCCGGTCACAACGGCTGATGCGCGCTACTCTGTCGACAAAGCACCGCCACCTTTCTGTAAACCGAGCGGGCGCTGCACTGGCCGGGTGCAGACAGATTTCTGTCCTGTCACTTGGCGGTGCTGCACCGGCGGCAACTCACGACTGAAAGCAAGCTCTCTGACACATAGCGCCTCTCATTACCGAATGTGTCCGCAGCTCGTGATCTAGTGGTTAGCGTTGCTGCCTCTGGATCACGGGGTCCCGGATTCGATTCCCGGCCGGGTTGGGGATAGTCTATGCCCAGGGACTGGGTGCTTGTGTCGTCCTCGTCATTTCATCATAATCATCGTCATCATCATTCGTGACAGTGGCTAAATTTGATTGTGTAAAAATTGGACTCTGGAAACATTGGGACTTTATACGGGCGCTGATGAGCGCGCAGTTGAGCGCCCTACAAGCCCAACATCATCATCACCATTACCGAATGTATTACTCGGCGACAGATTAAGATTTCGAACGTTTCTGCTACAGAGCGAACACGACAGACCAAAACCAGTAACGGGTAACAAATTCCTCGTCCGCCATGTTTCGTTGACATTCATATTGATGAGCCAAAACATTATGAGTACAGCCGGCAGCTATGGCCGAGTTGTTCTAGGCGCTTCAATCCGGAACCGTATTGCTGTTCTGGCCTCAGGTTCGAATCCTGCCTCGGGCATAGATGTGTGTGATGTCCTTAAGGTAGTTAGGCTTCTGTCGTTCTATGTCTAGGGGAGTTATGACCTCCGATGTTAATTCCAATAGTGCTTAGAGACATCTGAACCATTACGATTACGTACTTAAAAGCGTGTTGATCCACTTCCGCAACGCAATTTAGCAGTGATTCTGCCTGTCATGGATTCTACAAGTACTTGATAGGTTTCCAGAGGTTTGTGGCACCGTATGCCTACGCACAGGTCATACAGTTCCGTAAACTTACAGGTGGTTGGTTTGTGGGCTCGGCGCTGGCTCCCAATAGCGCCCCATTTGGTTTTCATCGGATTCAGGTAAGGCAAACTTGATGGCCAAGAAATCAACGTGATTTCACTACCATTGGAGCACGATTCCGGCCTTGTGGCACCGACAGTTCTCCTGCTGGAGGGTGCCATCGCTGTTGAGGAAGACATAAACCACAAGGTGCTACAGGTGGCCACTAATGATATTCACCTAGTCCACAACAGTCATGGTGCCTTCGATTACTACCACAGGTCTCATGGACGCCAGATAAATGTCCCACAAAACGTAATATTGATCCCATCGGCCAGCATCCGCGGTCTGCTACATGTTTCGGCAGCCCGTCTCCTGGATGACGGTGTATCTCGACAAAACCATCGACTTGGTTTAACAGTATACCGGATTCATCCGACGGAGCGACACGCTTCCATTGATGTGCGGTCCAATCTCGATGATGCCGTGACAACTGTAATCGTAACTGACGGTGTTGTTGGGTCAGTACGGGATGATGTAGGGGTCCTTTGCTGCGGACCACCATGATCAACTCTGTGCACTGAACGGTGTTCTGCAAAACACCTGTGCCTGCGTCAGCACTGTATTTTCAGATCTGCCACAGATCACCGTCTATCCTACTTTAGAGAACTAGCAAGCCTCCGATCCCTACGTTCTGTGGTGAGGTATGGCCGTTGAACTTCTTGCCCCCTACTCGTGGTTTCAGCATAGTTCACCTACTTTCCATAGAAGCTCGTGACAGTAGCACTCAAACAGCCGACCAGCTATACCTTTTCCGGTATGCTGGCTCCCAGGCACTGGGCCACAACAATCTGGCATCTCTCTCCATCTTCTGCTCCCCCTCCCCCCTTTGTCCTTCTCTTAATCCACCCTTCTCCCTGTCCATCTTCTTCTCTTACCTATCTCTGTGCAGATCCTCCGCCCTCTTCTCTCTGTCCACCTCCCCCATTTCTCTGTCCACCTCACCCTCTGTCTCTCTCCTCCTTCTCAATATCTGTCCACTTCCTCCTTTCCTGACTTTGTCTGTCCTTTCTCTGTCTGTCCATCTCTTCGTATTTCCACATTGTTGTTAGGGCGTATAGTGAAGCTCCGCCACGCCCGTCGGGAACGATAGAGTAGAGAGGGCTGTGAAAACGTCCGTCAACTGCATGCTGACCGACCCCTCTCCAGGATGACAACGTGACAGCAGCGGCCCCTGTGCGGAGAGGACATAAGTGCCTCGCCAGACTGGTCGCGGCCCTGTTGAACACCAGCTTCAAGACCAGCGACTTGCCTAGAAGCGTCAAAGCTCATTACTTCGCTTGTAAAATCCATGTAGCTAAAATTTGGAATTGTTATACTGAAGAATCTTGATTGTATGTCGTCCTTTGCTTGAGACACATCTATGGAATATTCAAAGTTAAGTACTGTAATTTACTTTTTTGTCATAAAACTCATTAACACCATTTGTTTGAATGTTGTCTAGCGATCCGAGAAAGCAGGTTTCCTACACACTTCATTTTCGACAACTAGGCACAGTTATCACCTCCACCAAAGCAGCAGGTGCTGGTTCTGACCTCCATAGTATTTCTTTCATCATAGTCTAAAATCGATCCATTCGTTTAGGAGGAGATTCGTACATGTGGATTTGCCCGCATATACAAATGTCACATCTAATTCATATTTACAATATTCAACATATTTCACACTTATCTGTACATGTATTCCACCTGTATCTAACGAATTTCGCCCTGCAGTTACGTTATTATGCAACTCAGTGTTTATGACGTCACATCTTTTTAACTCTCAGCCCCATCCCTTTGAAAGGTAGATGGTTCTTACCCCTACAGCAGTTCTTTCCAGACAGTAAGAGATGTGTACTAAGTTTGGTTGAAATCGATCCAGTGCTTTACGCGTAGATGTGCTACATACATATATACATACATACAGAAACACATACGAGTGCATCCACTTTTATAATATGTAATGGATTCAGGATTTCATGCACATCGTATGTATTACTCTCCTTGGCCATCGGTAACTAATGTCTCTTGTCCCAAGTTTTAGTTCTCCACAGATGGTGAGTTGCGCTGACAAAACTCTACAGACTGAATTCTTATTAAACACAAAATATTAATATTAAGGAATAATTGGCTTGGCTTCTTATTTTCGCGACCGTGAAACCTTTGATAACCGTTTTCTTCGCCCTGGGTAATCGGACTTCGTGACTTAAATTACAAGCAGGTTCTAAATAATTACTACAGTTTGTAGTTATCTCAGTGGAATGGTCGTAATCGCGGTTAAGTAGATATCGTCCAAGCCATTCCCGTTCATACAATAACACTGACCCGCACCTCCACCAAAAATCCAGTTAATAACATACTAAGGGCATTAGTGGTACACAATACCAGAACATGACAGAATGCTTGAACACAAATGGGTGATTACTCTCACTTGAAGAAACTTACATTAGTATAAACGTCGTAACAAACCATGGCTAGGAAAAGGAAAGGTAAAGAAGGAAGTGACAAGAGAAGTATGTCGGACAAAAGACGGATACTTCCGAAGATGCGAAGATGAATAACCATCAGCTGTATAATGGAATGAAGACAATGAAAATTTGTTCCGGATCGATGCCCGAACCAGATTTCCCGGTTTTCGTGACCGGCCACCTTATCATCAGGTTATCCGTGAACATTTCACGGCCAGATCCATACTTCCATATGTCGTCAACCATGCGTCTACAAGCTGCTCTCATACATCCATTAAGTGTACTCCAGTACAGGGGAGATATTTTAATTGCAGTGCCCGTGATGTTAAGAAGCGCGATCCAGTGCGTAATCGAATTCATTAATTTTTTGGTAGTCATGTGAAAGACCTCACACTCTTAATTATTGAGTATCAACTTCCTATTTCCGCATCAAACAGATCTCTTGTCTAAATCATTTTCCAGTTCGTTTTGATCTTCTGATGGCTTTAATAGATGTTAAACTACAGTATGACCTGGAAACAATGTAAGAGAGCTGCTCATCATAATTAAAATAGTATAGGAGCAACAGGGGCCTGTAATGCTTCTTTGGGGGACGACGGATATCGATGGCTTCCAGTTACTATCAATTGAGGCAAGGTGTATCCCACGATCGTACAAAATGATGGATGAACATTCGAATACAAGATGCATTCCACATGTATCAGATTCCCAGAGGGGCACCAAAATATGGCACCAACATAATAGCACGAAATTTAGCACTGTCAAAGATCCGGAACAGACAGACAGAAAAAGATACAGTAGTCAAAATGGAAGAGTCTTGTGCAGTATTAGACTCAGCATTAAAAGATATTTGGAAGAATTAAGATCAAATAAGGCAGAAGAAATAGATAAAATTCTATCAGAATTTCTAAAATAATTGAGGGAAATGTAAACCAAGCGACTATTCAAGTTAATGTGTAGAATCTGTGGCGACACATCACCACACGTTCGGAAAAGTATCACCCATTCAGTTACAAAGACAGTAAGAGATGACAGTGCGATGGCATTGCGCAATCAACTTAACAGCTCTTACATCCAAGTTGCTAACAAGAATAATATCGGAAAGAATGTAAGAGACAATTGAAGATCTGTTATATAACGGTTTGATTTTAGGGAAGGTGAAGGCACCGAAGAGGCAGTTCTGACGTTGCATTTGATAATGGCGCAAAGACTAAGGAAAATTTAAGACACTTTCATTGGATTTGTCGACCTAGAAAAAGCATTTGACATTGTAAAATCGTACAAGATGTTCGAAAGTCTAAGGAAAATAGGGGTAAGCTACAGGGAGAGACTGATAATATACAACATATACAATGGCAAGAGGGAATAATAAGAGTGGAAGACCAAGAACGAAGGGCTCGGATTAAAAAGGGTCTAAGGCAGGCATGTTCAATCGATACATCTAAGAAGCAATGACGGAAATAAAAGGAACGTTCAAGAGTGCAATTAAATTTCAGGGTTAAAGGATATCAATTACAAGATTCGCTGATGACATTGGTATCTAAAGTGAAAGTTAAGAAGCATTGTAGGATCTGTCGAATGGAGTAAAATGCCAAATGAGTACAGAATATTGACTGAGAGTAAATCCAAGGAAAGGTGAAAGTTATGAGAAGTAGGAGAAATGAGAACAGTGAGAGATGTAACATTAGAAGTGGTGACATTGTAGTAGATAAAAGAATTCTGCCACCTAGGTAGCAAAATAACCCATGACAATCGGAGCAGGGAGGATTTCAAAATCAGATTAGCACTGATGAAAAGGGTATTCGTGACCAACACAAGTCTACTGGTATCAAATATAAGCCTTAATTTGACGAAGAAATTTCTGAGAATGTACTTGTGGAGCACAGCACTGTATGGTAGTGAAACATGGACTGTGGGAAAACGGAACAAAAGAAATCGAAGCATTTGAGACCTGGTGCTACAGACGAATGTTGAAAATTAGGTGGACTGATAAGGTAAGGAATGAGGACATTCTGCGCAGAATGAGAGAGAAGAAGAATATTTGGTAAAGAGTGACAGGATTACACGACATTTTTTAAGACATCAGGGAATAACTTCCATTTTAATAGAGGGTGCTGTGGAATGTAAGAACTGAAGAGGAAGACAGAGATTGGAATACATCCAGCAGATAACTAAGGACGTGGGTTGCAAGTGCTACTCTGAGATGAAGGGGTTGGCGCAGGGGAGGAATTCGTGGCGGGGGCGGATGACTCATAAAAGGATAAGAAAGAAGAAAGTGAAGCACTTCCATGGTGGTCGTATTAAAACTTTTTGCTGTGACTCTGCGAACCGTTAGTTACTGAGGAGACACAGGATGGTGATGGGCGATACATCTGCGTATGTAAATCCTAGTTTGTATTATACAGAGGAGAAATAATTGGTAGTGAGAACGGGTAGTATGCTTATCACATGAGACCATTTATACAACAGCTAAAATATCCGTTAGTAATGTGGTAGCCGCCGTAATTAATGTACACCTATCGTGTCTCTTGGGCGAATTTCAGCGTTCTCGTACCTGTAAAATGCCCCGTCGTCGCCAATACAGAAAGGGACTGTCTTTTTAACATATGTGGGTTTTGTCTGCGTTTTACGGTTATCAGATTATCTGTTGTAGCCAGTTACTAGGGTAAGTTAATAAAATGATGCGCTGCTAATTAAATTCGCTTGCCGATTTCATATTTTCTGCGATATTAAGTTTCATATCGGAATATGAGCTTTAGCTACCTTGCGAAAATCTACTTCATCTTTTGTGTTATTTGCGACTCTTTTCCAAACGCGTGTAACCGAATATTCAATTCTAAAAACTGCCTGCTAATTATAGCATACATACAGCACACGTAGTTGTAAAAAGGAATCGTAAAATTATCACGTCAAAGTGTAATAAAGTAAGCCTACATGGAACCGTCGTCGCAACCTGTGTGTCAAAATATTTCTCCAGAAGACTGGCACACTTTAATGTCAGTCCACCTGCTTAAAAGAACTACAATAACTATCGAATGGCTGTGGGACTGGTTGCGTATAGTATTAAACGAATAAGTTAGACGTAATATTACGTAACGGAATTAGCATATAATTTCCCGTCAAAATAACACCAAAGCGTTCGCGTTAACACGAATGAAATTTCTACTGACAAGGGCGCATAACATGCGTAATTCAAATGCAAACGACAGCGACAACGACGCATATACAATATACGGTGTGCAAATCGTGCTGATTTAAAAGGCATTTCAAAGACACACATTTGACAAGAATAAAGAAAGACAATCGTCCACTCACGCAATCGTGTCAAAACAGTTAGTCAGTCATGGTGAGACAAACACACAATCAGAAAAGGAAAGAAGGAAGAACAGTGCTTAACGTTCAGTCGACAACTTGGTCATTAGAGGTGGAGAACAACCTCGAATTATATGTAGATACTCAAGGAAACTGGCCATGCTCCTTCACAGGAACCAAGAAACCATCCCAGCATTTGCCGTAGCTGATTAAGGAAAATCAAGCAATACTAAAATCTCTATGGCCTAACGGTGTTTGACCTATGGTCCTTACAAATCCGGGGCATTCCGCCAATCACCGCGCCACCTCGATCGGTCATAGCAATTAGAGATCATTATGATTTCGGTATATGTACACTACTGGCCATTAAAATTGCTACAATACGAAGGTGACGTGCTACAGACTCGAAATTTAACCGACAGGACGAAGATGCTGTGATATGTAAATGATTAGCTTTTCAGAGCATTCATACAAGGTTGGCGCCGGTGGCGACACCTACAACGTGCTGACATGAGGAAAGTTTCCTCCAGGTTTCTCATACATAAACAGCAGTTGACCAGCGTTGCCTGGTGAAAGGTTGTTGTGATGCGTCGTGTAAGGAGGAGAAATGCGTACCATCCCATTTCCGGTTTTGATAAAGGTCGGATTGTAGCCTACCGCGAGTGCGGTTTATCGTATCGCGACACTGCTGCTCGTGTTGGTCGAGATCCAATGAGTGTCAGCAGAATATGGAATCGGTGGGTTCAGGAAGGTAATACGGAACGCCGTGCTGTATCCCAACGGCCTCGTATCACTAGCAGTCGAGATGACAGGCATCTTATCCGCATGTCTGTAACGGATCGTGCAGAAAAATGTCTCGATCCCTGAGTCAACAGATGGGGACGTTTGCAAGAGAACAACCATCTGCACGAACAGTTCGACGACGTTTGCAGCAGCATCGACTATCAGGTCGGCTACGGCTATGGTTATCCTTGTCGCTGCATCACAGACAGGAGCGCCTGCGATGTTCTACTCAACGACGAACCTGGGTACACGAGTGGCAAAACGTCATTTTATCGGATGAATCCAGGTTCTGTTTACAGCATAATGATGGTCGCAACCGTGTTTGGCGACATCGAGGTGAACGCACATTGGAAGCGTGTATTCGTCATCGCCATACTGGCGTATCACTCAGCGTGATAGTATGGGGTGACATTTGTTACACGTCTCGGTCACCTCTTGTTCGCATTGACGACACTTTGAACAGAGGACGTTACATTTCAGATGTGTTACGACCAACGACTCTAACACTTATTCCATCCCAGCGAAACCCTACATTTCAGCAGGATAATGCACGACCGCATGTTGCAGGTCCTGTACGGGCCTTTCTGGAAACAGAAAATGTTCGACTGCTGCCCTGGCCAGCATGTTCTCCAGATCTCTCACCAATTGAAAATGTCTGGTCAATGGTGGCCGATCAACTGGCTCGTCACAATACGCGAGTCACTACTCTTGATGAACTGTGGTATCGCGTTGAAGCTGCATCGGGAGCTGTACCTGTACACGCCATACAAGCTGTGTTTGACTCAATGCCCAGGCGTATCAAGGCCACTATTACGGCCAGAGGTGGTTGTCTAGGTACTAATTTCTCTGGATCTATGCACCATAATTGGGTGAGAATGTAATTACTTGTCAGTTATAGTATAATATACTTGTCCAATGAATACCCGTTTATCATCTTCAATTCTTCTTGGTGTAGCAATTTTAATGGCCAGTAGTGTATTTAAAAATATCTTATTTCAGGAGCAATTAGAAATGGAAATGACGTAGGTAATATGAATGCTCAGTTCACATAGTTAAGTCATGCAAATTGTTAAACAAACCTCGACGAAGATCGCAAGTGGCAATGAAAATATTAACATTTTTTGCACACGTAGTTACATAGTGTTGTATTTCAACGATTCAGCTTTAACGATCCTAAGTGGTCGTTTACATAGGAGAAGCAGCAATGGGGCACTTTCATCTCAGTGCAGCGGTACATTGTGGAGTCGCTAACTGCTTTGTACTAGATTTAGGAACCGGGTTGATCGAGGCGGTTCTGTCATACAGGGCGTGCGGTAAACAGAGAAACGTGAGGTTTGTCCACATTATTACAAAATGGGTTCAAGATGGACCAAGATTCTTTAATTCTGTTCTTGGCTGTCGAAGGACAAAACCGCCTAGATCGATTGGAGAATGAAGAATATGTACAACACAGCATGCTTATCGAGTAGAAATCTGAATCTGACGTTTATGCTCCGTCGAATTTCTCCGTGCATGCAGTTCATCTCAAGTCCGACAGATGTCGGTACAGCTGATCTGGACTGTTGTTCAAATGTGTGAAATCTCATGGGAATTAACTGCTAAGTTGATCAGTCCCTAAGCTTACACACTACTTAACCTAAATTATCCTAAGGACATACACACACACCCAAGCCTGAGGGAGGACTCGAACCTCCGCCGGGTCCAGCCGCACAGTCCATGACTGCAGCGCCCTACACCTCTCGGCGAATCCCGCGCGGCTGCTCTGGACTGGGAGATCAGTCACACTCGACTTCGTTGACGCTCGTTCGAGCATCTCACGCTCAAATTACTCGGCCATCTACCATAATTACCCGAGCGCCGCTCAGTCACCCGTTACAGAATCAAGGCAAGCGAACTTGAGATGCAGGAAAGTGCGAAAGTGAAACCTGATTCGAAAGATTATACCCTGAGTGCAAAAGACGGTGATAGTCACAATGATAGGGAGAGATTTGCATAAGTGACTGACGAGGATGTCGGTTACACTTAGCGCGGCAATTGCTCTATTCTCCGTGCAGATCCGCCAACACACATACCAAGGCAAATACCTGCAGATCATGACAAAGGAGAAGCTGTGAAGCACTACCAATTTCATTCATTAAAAAGGTGTGTACAAATGTGTGAAAGAAATTTTAGTCCATTTACAAGTATGTTTAGTTGCAGGATTTTGAGCTTTATATCAGGAGCTTATAAACGTCGGTTCAGAATTGTGACATGTAGACTTCTCCAATATTTTGCCTCATCCGACGACAGTAGCACAAAACATTGAAAGACAAGTCGATGAAAGATGGACCAGTATGATGCCCGGCCATCGGCGTTAATGCATACGAATGTACAGCGTATATATGGACCAACAGATACATGTCGGAAAATGTGTTACATATACGCTACTGCGCAATTTATTTGTCAAAATGAGGCATTGCGAAACGTGATATTGCCGAAGAAGAATTCCGAACAATTTTTTTTTAGAACTACAAAGAGGAAATATTATTCAAACTGCTAGGAGTAAATCCCCAGCATTTTAATAACATTTCGTTTGTTACTGTCTGAGGCGGTAATATATGCAAGGCACTGTATCCTTTCAGTATTATGCGTGCATTACACATGTTTTGCACACAATCCTGAAATACATTTCCGATGACGATTATTTCAAAAATAAGGTTTCAGTGGTTTATTCCATGACTTATGTTGCGAAAGTCACTGTCCGTTTCATGATGAAAACTAGTAACGTGAACTCTACACAGACAAGACTGAAGTAAGAAACAGAGAGCAGGTGGAACAGCCAGTTTAGAATGCAACAGTCTGAAGTTAGGCAGTGCAATAAAACCATGTTTATGGAGACAGGGGGTCTCTGAAAAACGAACTGCTTACGGCAACAACCTTGTGGTAACATGTTCTTTCAGCTCGTCGTCATTGCTGAAGTTTTGACCGCCAAAGACAGATTTTAGGTGTAGGAAGAGATGAAAGTCGCTAGGAGCGAGGTCCGGGCTGTACTGACGATGATCAAAAGCGTCCCAGTGAAACTGAGGCAAAAGTTGTTTCGCCACATTCGCAGTGTGAGGTCGGGCATTATCGTGGAAAGAAACAACACCCTTTGACAGTAATCCTCGGCGCTTATTCTGTATTGCGCGGCGCAGTTTCTTAATGTTCTCGCAGTAACCATGTGCATTGATTGTTTGGCCTCCTATTAAGAAATCAATCAGTAAAATGCCTTTTGTGTCCCAAAAAACGGTGCACATGACTTTTCGAGGTGTCAAGATTTGCTTAGGCTTAACCTTCGTTGCGGATGAAGTGTGCGTCCATTCCATTGAGTGCCGTTTTGTTTCAGGGGCGTCGTACGATACCCAAGTATCATCCCCTGTCACTATCCGAGAAAGAAAACCATCGCCTTCTTCATTGTAGCGTGCCAAAAACTGAAGTGCACTGCCCATCCGTTGTTTTTTATCTAGTTCAGTAACAATTTGGGTACTCAACGTGAGAAAAATTTTCGAAATTTCAATTTTTCAATGACAGTGAGATTTCCGAAACTTCCATAGCAAGGGCACTAAGTGTAATCTTACGGTTGTGCTTAATTTTCTCTTGAATTGTGTGAACCAGTTCATCAGAAAGCACAGACGGGCGTCCTCTTCGTTCTTCATAGAGCACTCGATCACGTCTTTCATTGAACAATCTGAGCCATATTCTAACCATTGAATCACTCATAGCATTTTGTCCGTAAACCTCGCAGATTTGCCGATGAATTTCCTTTGGTTTAACTTTCTTTGCATTTAGAAAACGAATCACAGATCTGATTTCACACGCGGCGGCATTTTCACTTACAGCTGACATTATAAAGAAGCCCTACAAAGCACACGTCGGCAGCAGCTATCTGAAAATGGCTTAACTGGCTTCTCCTTGAGTCAGAGTAACAGCTGCGCATGCTCATAACTGCGATCATAGTGTGGCCGCGGATGGAAATAGAAACGGAACTTTCTTTGTGGACGACTCTCGTATATGGTCCACGGTCACTGATGGGTGATACTTGACCTCTGAGAGAGCTCTAATAGGTGACAAAAATATATATATATATATATATATCCCCGAGTGCGTCAGCTGCGATCCTGGAAACAGTTTCTCTTTTCGCCTTTCTGACATAGACAGAATGTGTCTTCCAGAAAACGATGAGGCACAACAGCATGAGGCTACCTCATTTGGTAACGCTAAGGAATTGGTTTACTATGTTTGGAAACGTGAGCGTTATCCTTATTATGCAACAACGTAACTTAATAATAATGGGATCAGTGATTTTCTCCCTAGGGTTGTATGTAGCGCGCACGTCTTCTCGTAGAGAACCGTGGGCTTGTTAGCCTGAAACATGGAGATAGATCGTCTACAATATACAGCGTGTAAAGTAAAACTGGAAAATTGGGTCATGTATAAGAAATGATTATGTCAAGCATCCAGTTGATACAGAACTGCCGAATTAGGGAGCTGAAGCAAGGCAGAACACCAAGGGTAATAAACATTCAAATAAGAAACAGAAATGGAAGGAGTAAAATTCTCATAACTGAATTTTTCACGCTAACAGAAAGTGAGGGAGATTTGGTAAAACATATTGAATGGAATATGGATGGATTCTTTGGCACAGGAAGGATTTTAATCACAAAGACAATTTCAAGATATTCAGTGGTACCAGAAATAACGATACGCTTGATGTGACAACTGAAATATAGAGTTGAGAAAATGGAAGAACTTTTATAATTCCTGAAATAAAAGTGCATTTAATGGTGAGAAAATTGTGATTCTGAAGTGACTTGCGTACTAAATGTTAATTTAGGTTCTGCTAATCCTGTGTTAAAGTAGCCAGTAAGTTGAAAACGGAGGAATTAGCTCAGCTCCGCTCTCGGGCGTGCATTCTGCTTTGGAGAGTCTGAAATTACGAACGCCGAAGCGGAGCGCGAGGAAGTCGTGTGTCGCACACTTGTGCGCCAGAAATGCGAGCTTTTCAGTTTCATAAAAGCCAGTAAAAACTGTAATCGTGAAAATAAGAAGAATGACTTAGCCACGTGTGAAAAGTGAAATAAAAATTTACTACGCGCAGTCAGCGGGGTGGACAAGCGAGCGGCGCGTATCGTGAAAAATGATACTCTCTGGCGGCATTCAAGAATCGACGCTACGTCGTCTTTTGTTCGGCCACGAGCAGGCAGAGAGCGCAGCAGTCCGCGTTTACAATAGTAACTCGGAAACGGGAACAAAGACGAGAATGCAGTGAGAGAGAAGCAGAAATTATAAAGGGAAAAAAAAACGGAAAAGTAATTTATCTCCCAACCCAAACAAAGGTTGGCGTAAAAAAAATTGCGTAATACAGAACGATAATAGCAGACAAAGAATCTTGTTGTTCGAGTCTCCCAAACACAATTCCCTAGAAGTCCACAAGTCTATCTCTTCTGAATATAATCTCTACGAGCATCTCTTAAAAGTATCTGACGTAAAATACCGACAAAGATAGAATTGTAAGAGAAATAAACGAATAGATAAAAGGTAGTTACTAAGTATTGTTGGCCACATTGACATGAAACAGTATTACACAACATAAATTAAAAATCTTTTAATTTAATATTAGCTACATGATGCAAGGAAATTGAATAAATTCAACAAATTATGTACATTAACATCCCACAACATAACACGGGCCTCCTAATTTTGTATGACATTAACAGGTGAGCATATTAATAAGAACTTGATTTGCAAATCACGTATTATAGACTTCCTTAGATGTTTATTATCTTTTGGTGTCAACGTTATTGCGATTATGTTTGGAAAATGCTTAGTAAGTTAATTTACTGTGCTTTCTAATTCTTAAAAATTCACAGAGAGCGATTTTCTGGGGAAATTATAAATTTACACAGGGTGATCTCCTTCCACCGTGTACAAACTCTAGGGACATATTAATGCGGATACGGAACAAAAAAAGTTTAATGGACTTATGTCCAGAAATGCAAGGTTACATGCTAGAGGCTATTTATTCAGCCAGACATTGTTAGAGAGACTGCGGTCTAATACGCGGTGTACCATGCAGCCATAGTTACAGTACGTGTTGAAAATTGTTCCAAGTGCCTCAACGCATGCGTATACGCGGCGTAGCATGTTCTGTCTCAGACGTTCACGTCGGCTCGGCTACATCCGAACACTGTCAAAGGCATCATGAGAGCGCTGCTCCACTGTCTCCACATCTGGAATGGGCTCTGCACACACGTTTTAGTTTTAAATGGCCCTATCAACAGAGATGGTACTAGTTGAGTTCCGGTGAACGAGCAGTCCACGCAACCGGGCTCCTCGTTCGATCCATCGACCAGGGAAGGCAAGCCCTTACTTTAATGTCGAAGTGGGCTGGAGCACCATCATGCCATCATGTAGCAGCCACACACCCCTTCGAATCATCATTGGAACTTCTTCCAGCAGAGGAGGCAAAGTCACCCACAAGAAACGCTGATAGTCTCGGCCTGTTAGGGGACGCGAAATGAAGGCTGTTCCCAAAATACAGTCGCCAATTATACCGGCCTTCCGGCTGCACCGATACTGACGATTCGCTGTCACCGTACGGTGGGGTTCTGCGTACTATCCCACAGATGACTTATGAAAATTTAAAATACCACTCCGCGTAAAGACGGCCTCTTCTGTGGATTGGATGGATGATACAAATCCCGGAATTTTGGTTACCTGGCGAAGAAACCGGAGACAAAACTGCTCCCGATGTGGATGTAACAGCTGTCGTGGAGAACGTTCCACACGGTCGTCTGGCTTACGCTCTATTGGCGGGCCAACTGCCTGGTAGTGACGCGGCGGTCACCTTCCACAGTGTTAACCACATTTTCCTCCATGTCTTGGGCCCGGAAATTTCGGGTATGTCCTTAATTATTTATTCCTTCCTGAAAGGACTCTGTCTCATACAAACGGCGAAACACTGTTGCAAGCACTGAATGATGTAGTTGTTGTCGGCGAGGATAGATCTGACACAATCTGGCTCCCCACCGCCCGTTGCCATTTGCCTTTCCGTAAGTAAACAACATGTCGGCAAGCTCTCGATTCGAACACGGAACCATCGTGTACAACGCTGTGTCGCATCCACTACAAGGTGAGTCGGCAAAAGAAGTGAATCGGGCACAACATTACCAATGACTATGGCAAGAGAGGGCGCTAGGGTATGACGTATGAGGAGCGGTATTGCCATCTGAGAGGAAATCATGCATACTGTAACTGTGGCTGCATGGTACAGCGCGTATTAGACCTCAGTCTCTGTAAAAATATGATTGAATAAATGTTCTCTGCCACGGAAACGATGCATTTCCGGACATAAGTTTACTAGATCATCTTTTTCGTATCCTCTCATCGATCAGTCCCTAGAGTTTGAACGGTGGGAAAAAAAATCGCCCTGTGTATTGCAAACTTGCAATGAGGTTTATACGTAGTGTACCATCCCACACACAATTGTTCTAAGAGCTTGGCTTACTAACAACTAGTTCACTAAACATGTGTTTCCCACGTGGCGTCCGTCATAAATCTCAGTTCAGAAATTATATTTAAAGCCAGTTTATACACTCCTGGAAATTGAAATAAGAACACCGTGAATTCATTGTCCCAGGAAGGGGAAACTTTATTGACACATTCCTGGGGTCAGATACATCACATGATCACACTGACAGAACCACAGGCACATAGACACAGGCAACAGAGCATGCACAATGTCGGCACTAGTACAGTGTATATCCACCTTTCGCAGCAATGCAGGCTGCTATTCTCCCATAGAGACGATCGTAGAGGTGCTGGATGTAGTCCTGTGGAACGGCTTGCCATGCCATTTCCACCTGGCGCCTCAGTTGGACCAGCGTTCGTGCTGGACGTGCAGACCGCGTGAGACGACGCTTCATCCAGTCCCAAACATGCTCAATGGGGGACAGATCCGGAGATCTTGCTGGCCAGGGTAGTTGACTTACACCTTCTAGAGCACGTTGGGTGGCACGGGATACATTTGGACGTGCATTGTCCTGTTGGAACAGCAAGTTCCCTTGCTGGTCTAGGAATGGTAGAACGATGGGTTCGATGACGGTTTGGATGTACCGTGCACTATTCAGTGTCCCCTCGACGATCACCAGAGGTGTACGGCCAGTGTAGGAGATCGCTCCCCACACCATGATGCCGGGTGTTGGCCCTGTGTGCCTCGGTCGTATGCAGTCCTGATTGTGGCGCTCACCTGCACGGCGCCAAACACGCATACGACCATCATTGGCACCAAGGCAGAAGCGACTCTCATCGCTGAAGACGACACGTCTCCATTCGTCCCTCCATTCACGCCTGTCGCGACACCACTGGAGGCGGGCTGCACGATGTTGGGGCGTGAGCGGAAGACGGCCTAACGGTGTGCGGGACCGTAGCCCAGCTTCATGGAGACGGTTGCGAATGGTCCTCGCCGATACCCCAGGAGCAACAGTTTCCCTAATTTGCTGGGAAGTGGCGGTGCGGTCCCCTACGGCACTGCGTAGGATCCTACGGTCTTGGCGTGCATCCGTGCGTCGCTGCGGTCCGGTCCCAGGTCGACGGGCACGTGCACCTTCCGCCGACCACTGGCGACAACATCGATGTACTGTGGAGACCTCACACCCCACGTGTTGAGCAATTCCGCGGTACGTCCACCCGGCCTCCCGCATGCCCACTATACGCCCTCGCTCAAAGTCCGTCAACTGCACATACGGTTCACGTCCACGCTGTCGCGGCATTCTACCAGTGTTAAAGACTGCGATGGAGCTCCGTATGCCATGGCAAACTGGCTGACACTGACGGCGGCGGTGCACAAATGCTGTGCAGCTAGCGCCATTCGACGGCCAACACCGCGGTTCCTGGTGTGTCCGCTGTGCCGTGCGTGTGATCATTCCTTGTACAGCCCTCTCGCAGTGTCCGGAGCAAGTATGGTGGGTCTGACACACCGGTGTCAATGTTTTCTTTTTTCCATTTCCAGGAGTGTATAAACATGTCATTACGGCTTGAGGTACAGAACCAAACAGAATACGCACAACGGATAAACTATTCTTGGTTTGATAGTTCAGCCAACGAGAATGCAATTTGTAAGCGGTTTCCTGCGCTCGTTTAGGCGAATACTAGGCTGCTCCCAGTCTCCGCCTCAGAATCTACGATACACAAACAATTAAAATGGCATAACACACAGAATAAGGTTTTACACAACTCACAATAAGATGGTGGATACGATATGCTTCCCACTAGGTTAACTGAAGACAGAGGCATCTGTTTACAATGTTAAAATAAAACCCCAGGAAATAGAGGCATTAATAAATCATTAAGAATAAAAAAGATAGGCCTATACACTATCCATGGCTTGTAACCTTCTTCTCTAAGCGGTCATGCAAAAATGACCTTGACAGAGTGAGCTGAATCGCTTCAGAAAATTAATGGAGTGGTTTCCGAAGTAAGTAACTGATTCAAAGTTATTAAGGCTTTCGTGGCCACTTGTTAACAAACTGCCTGTTTGCTTCTATCTCGGGTTCTTAGGCCGACGTTCGTCTGATGATTTTAGTGACATTTCGCCAGCACGAGTGGCTACCATTGTCAAAGCTTCACCCTCCATCGCCAGTGGTGGAGCCGAGCTCGCGGCCGCAGACTATATATAACTGGCGCGCCAACGTCCGAGGGCTTCTCCGCGGTCATTTCCGGTGCAGTTCTCCTCCTGCTACCTGTGACGGTCGTTCGCTGCAGTACGGGAAGCCACGATCCATTTACCTTAAGGCTTTCCTCTTTCTTGTTGAAACTGTTCACGTGTTTTTCTATTTCTACAGCATCTGTGAACAAGTGGGTGTGATAGTGCTTCTCTACAGCCAGAACTTTCGTGTGGGCGAATTTTATTACGTGGCCCGCTGTAGAGAAGCACTGTCCCACCCGCTTGTTCAGAGAAGCTGTAGAAATACACAAACAAGGGAATAGCTTCAACAGGAAAGAAGGAAGCCTTAAGGTAAACGGATACTGGCTTCCCGAACTGCAGCGAGTGATCATCGCAGGTAGCAACAGAACTGTCCCGCAAATGACGCGGAGAAGCTCTAGGACGTTGGCTCGCCAGGTCCTTACAGTCTGCGGCTGCGAGCTCGACTCCACTTCACCACCGGCAGTGGCGGGTGAAGCTTTGACAATGCCAGCCACTCGTGCTGGCGAAACGTCAGTAAAATCATCAGACGAACGTCTGCCGAAGAACCCGAGACAGAAGCAAACAGGCAGTTTGTTAAGTAATTGATTAATGGGTAAAAGCTTACAAGCTATTTTTGCAAATAATTCATTCAAGGCTCTTCTTACTCAAATTTTGAGTATACGATGTAAAGGAGTGACAACGGCAACTATCACGAAGTTTCTAGCAACCTACAGGAAATTAATGACATTATTTCTAAAGGCGGTCGCCAGTCCGACTGGACAAGTGTTCCTTAACCATTTGGTACTCACGACAATAATAATTATGTTGCTAGTCTGGTCGCATGTGAAATCGCTAAGCGGGTCTAAGGCTTCAAAAATGTTCAAATATGTGTCAGTTCCTAAGGGACAAAACTGCTAAGGTCATCGGGTCCTAAACTTACACCCTACTTAAACTAACTTATGCTAAGAGCAATACACACACCGACGCCCGAGGGAGAACTCGAATCTCCTGTGGGAGGGGCCGTGCAATCCGTGACATGGCGCATCTAACCCCGCGACCACCGCGCTCAGCTCTAAGGCTTTCATCCAATCACTCATTAATTAGCCCGATTTGGAGTAACAAACGCCGAAGTTTTAAATTACACGTTTAATAAATCGCTCATGCAGGAGAATCGTACAAGCGTGCCGTCGTTTGACCATCATACAGAATCCCGTATGGATGACATAGTAATAAGCATCCCTCTCGTAGACGAACAACTGAAAGAGTTCAAAACGAAGAAAGACATAGGTCCGGGTCGATTCCCAATTCGGTTTTAAATAGAGTACTCTACATTATTGGTACCTTACGTAGTTTGCTTTTATTGTGAATCTCTCGACCAGTACGAGGTGCCAAACGACTGGAAAAAAGAGCAGGTGGCTCCTGTGTACAAGAAGAGCAAAAGAACGAACCCACAAAATTACAGACCAGCATCCTCAGCTGCAAAATTCTATAGCATGTTCTGAGTTCAAATATAGTAAATTTCTTAAAGACCGAGAAGCTCATGACCATTGCTCGTGTGAAATTCAATTTTCTCTTTTCTTATGTGATATACTGTGAACTGCGGAAGGCGGGCAACAAGTAGATTCGATATTTGTAGATTTCCAAAAATCATTCGACACTTTATCCCACTACAGACTGTTAACGAAGGTACGTGCATAAGAAATAGACTCCTAAACAACAGAACTTAGTATGTTGTCCTTGACGGCGTATGTTCATAAAAGACAGGGGTGACACCACGAGTGTTCCGCTGAAGTGTGATAGGACCGTTGCTATTTTATATTCAAGTAAATGATCTGGCAGACAGGGTGGGCAGAAATCTGATGTTGTTCGCTGATGATTCTGTGGCGTACTGGATGGTGTCGAAGATACGTCACTGTAGGTAGGTATAATATGACCTAGACAAGATTTCTAATTGGTGTGATGAGTGGCAGCTGCCTCTTAATGAAGAAAAAGGTAAGTTAATGCTGATTAGTAAGAAAAACAAACCCGTAATGTTCGGATACAGGAATATTGTCCTGCTTGACACAGACAGGTCGTTTAAATATCTTTGCGTAACGTTTCTAAAGCCAAACTGTGCGTCATCTAACAATTCCTGAACTCGTTTTCCATTCTTCTGTATATTGTTCTTGACAGCAACTTGTATGCATGAGTTGCTAAGCTAACTGTGCGATAGTACTGGCACTTGTCGGGTCTTGCTATCTTCGTAATTGTGTGGATGATATTTTTCCGAAAATACAATCGTCCATCGCCAGTCTCACACAATCTACATACCAACGTGAGGAGTCGTTTTGTTGCCAGTTCCTCCAATTGCTTCAGAAATTCTGATGAAGTTTAATTTTTCCATTCTGCCTTATTTCATCTTACGTCTTCCAAACCCACTTAAAATCTGACTCTCATACTTGATCCCCTATCCCTTCCTTGTCGCCTTCTGTTTCTGCTTCTCTTACGTCATCAGACAAGTTCTCCCCCTCACAGAGACCTTCAATGCACCCTTTCCGTCTGTCCACTATCCCCTCTGAATTTAGCCGTGGACTTCCTATTGCACTCTTAATATTACACCTTTGCTTTTAATTTCAGCGAATGTTGTTTTGACTTTTCTGTATGCTGAAGCAGACCTTCCGACAAACGTTTATTTTTCCAGTTCTTCTCTTTTTTCATGCAGTCATTTCGCCTCAGCTTCCCTGCGCATTCTGTGTGTTTCGTTGCTAAGTGACTTCTATTGCTGTATTTCTGTATTTCTCGCATATTTTTGTACTTCCATGTTTCGTTTATGAATTGAAATATTTCTTCTGTTATCCTTGGTTTCTTCGCAGTTATCTTCCTAGTACCTATGTTTCTCTTTCCAATGTCTGTGATTGCCCGTTTAAGAGATGTCCATTCCGCTTTAACGGAACTACCTACTATGCTATTAGTTATCTCAGTATTTATTGCCTCAGAGAATTTGAAGCGTACCTTCATTCCCTAGATCTTCTGGATTCCACTTATACGCGCGTTGACTAGTCTCTTAAACTTCGGTCTACTAAATTGTGATCTGAGTCTATATCTGCTCGTGGGTACCTCTTACAATCCATTATCTCTGCCTTACCATGTCATAATCTGTCAGGAATCTTCCCGTATCTCCCGGCCTTTTCTAGCTATACCTCCTACTCTTGTGATTCTTGAACGGATTATTCGCCATTCCTGTTATTTATCGCAAAACTCGATAAGTCTTTCTCCAGTCTTGTTCCTACTACAAAGCCCATATTCTCCTGTAATCCTTTCGTCTACTCACTCACCTATAGCCACATTCAAATCCGCCTTAACTACACTCCTGGAAATTGAAATAAGAACACCGTGAATTCATTGTCCCAGGAAGGGGAAACTTTATTGACACATTCCTGGGGTCAGATACATCACATGATCACACTGACAGAACCACAGGCACATAGACACAGGCAACAGAGCATGCACAATGTCGGCACTAGTACCGTGTATATCCACCTTTCGCAGCAATGCAGGCTGCTATTCTCCCATGGAGACGATCGTAGAGATGCTGGATGTAGTCCTGTGGAACGGCTTGCCATGCCATTTCCACCTGGCGCCTCAGTTGGACCAGCGTTCGTGCTGGACGTGCAGACCGCGTGAGACGACGCTTCATCCAGTCCCAAACATGCTCAATGGGGGACAGATCCGGAGATCTTGCTGGACAGGGTAGTTGACTTACACTTTCTAGAGCACGTTGGGTGGCACGGGATACATGCGGACGTGTATTGTCCTGTTGGAACACCAAGTTCCCTTGCCGGTCTAGGAATGGTAGAACGATGGGTTCGATGACGGTTTGGATGTACCGTGCACTATTCAGTGTCCCCTCGACGATCACCAGAGGTGTACGGCCAGTGTAGGAGATCGCTCCCCACATCATGATGCCGGGTGTTGGCCCTGTGTGCCTCGGTCGTATGCAGTCCTGATTGTGGCGCTCACCTGCACGGCGCCAAACACGCATACGACCATCATTGGCACCAAGGCAGAAGCGACTCTCATCGCTGAAGACGACACGTCTCCATTCGTCCCTCCATTCACGCCTGTCGCGACACCACTGGAGGCGGGCTGCACGATGTTGGGGCGTGAGCGGAAGACGGCCTAACGGTGTGCGGGACCGTAGCCCAGCTTCATGGAGACGGTTGCGAATGGTCCTCGCCGATACCCCAGGAGTAACAGTGTCCCTAATTTGCTGGGAAGTGGCGGTGCGGTCCCCTACGGCACTGCGTAAGATCCTACGGTCTTGGCGTGCATCCGTGCGTCGCTGCGGTCCGGTCCCAGGTCGACTGGCACGTGCACCTTCCGCCGACCACTGGCGACAACATCGATGTACTGTGGAGACCTCACGCCCCACGTGTTGAGCAATTCGGCGGTACGTCCACCCGGCCTCCCGCATGCCCACTATACGCCCTCGCTCAAAGTCCGTCAACTGCACATACGGTTCACGTCCACGCTGTCGCGGCATGCTACCAGTTTTAAAGACTGCGCGGGAGCTCCGTATGCCACGGCAAACTGGCTGACACTGACGGCGGCGGTGCACAAATGCTGCGCAGCTAGCGCCATTTGACGGCCAACACCGCGGTTCCTGGTGTGTCCGCTGTGCCGTGCGTGTGATCATTGTTTGTACAGCCCTCTCGTAGTGTCCGGAGCAAGTATGGTGGGTCTGACACACCGGTGTCAATGTGTTCTTTTTTCCATTTCCAGGAGTGTATTAAATATTCTTCCGTAGCTCGTGGTCTCGTGGTAGCGTTCTCTCTTCCCAAGCACTGCCGGCACGGTAGCTCAGCGTGGTCGGTCAGAGGGTTAGTTGCCCTCAGTAATAAAAAAAAATCAGTTAATGGATCAGTGACGAACTTAAACGGGTGTCTTACGACGTCCGCTCTGAGCAGATGCAACGAATGAAAAAACATGAAAAGAACAAAGATGAGATTATAAAAAAAGCACGGGATCCTGGGTTCGATTCCCGGCGGGGTCAGGGATTTTCACCTGCCCCAAGGTGACTGGGTGTTATTGTGTCGTCTTCATCTTCATCATTCATCCTCATTAAAGTCGAAGGAAGGCCAAAGCCAACCACCTCCATCAGGAGCGTGCCTAAAACGGCGGTGACGGCCTCCTGCATCGTTCCCCTAACCTCTGTCAAGAAACATGGGATTTCGTTTCCATTAGATTTTCATTCTAGTTATTTAAAGAAAGAGCTATTTTGAGATTTATGGATTTTATAAATTTATCAATGTAATGAACCTCTCATAAAAGCTGCTATAGTGGTATGTGGACTGAACTGCAGAAGAAGGTATCACCGGAAACGTTAGTGGATAATTTCTAAAGGTGGATCCATAAAATGACCACGCCGTTGCAATCCCAACAAAAAATATTATTAAAAATTAATATCACACGTATATTGTAGTGTTACAGGCTCAATCTCATGCCGACCAGAAAGGGACATTGTATCGACAAAAATACTGGACCAACATCATAGTGACTTTAACGTATTTATGGACACTGGGAATAGGTGAACTGGAAGCTCTCTTTCAAATCAACAACTTTTATACGGCATCGCATTCCATTTCATCTACTAGGTACTAAATGCGCAACAACGAAATTCATGATTACATTAGATTGACATTAATATCCAACTAAAACAAACATAACGGAAACGAAATTTCATTTAAATAAACGTCCTCTCAGTGGCAGGCCGTGGATTTTTCTCCTGCAACCAATGAAGCTGTAAGCACCACGGTACAGCGTCAGCGGCCGGAAACATTGATACATTAATAAAGCGTAATTAGTTCCAAGAAGCTCTTTTAAATTTGAACTGAATAGCGCGTAGTAAATAAGAGCGAAATAAAAGTTCAGTAGTCTTACAAAGAGTAATACGCTGTTAAAAATCCTTCGGAACATCTGTAGAAACACGCAGCCTCGCGCAGTTTTCGATGCAATTTCAAACTGTTCCTTTTCACCGCTCGTACTATTCTACTGGTGCACAAGTTCGTAGCGACTGTCCATAAGTTTAAACACTACAAATTCACGTAATAGAGTCTTTGATCATCAATAATATATTCTCCTTCACTTTAAGAACAGCCTGCCAACGCTGGAGTAGCTTTTCGATTCTGCGAACGTAGAAATCACGTGGTTTTGAGGCGGAAAACTCGTCGAGCAATGTTAGGACCAGATTTTCATCCTGAAAGAAAGTTACTTGAAGGTCGTTCAAGAGAGAGCGTTCTTCGACTGCTGCTGTAAGACGTCTCATTTGTTGACAGCAAAATATCACCAGTGATGATTACACGCCGGGGAAGCAATTCGTACATCTTCGCTATTCCACCAGATGCACAACATTATCTTTTGTGGGAGCGCGCAGGTCTTTCTGCGGGAGTTCCTGCTTTCTTTGAGCTCAACCATTCCTTTCTTTTCCTCGTGTTAGCATAAATACACCATTTCTCGTCACCAGTAATATTACAGAACACGAATGGTCAGTGTTGTTCACGATGCAATTTATGACAAGAAGCAGAGATGCACACCTGGCCACCCGCTGATTTCCCACACACCTGGTTTTTTAATCTTCCCCATTGCGTCCAAATGTTGCGCGATGGTGGAATGATCACATTTCATCAGATCTGCCAATTCTCGGATACACTGATGTGGATCATTGTGGAGTGATGCTTTTAAACGATCTTTATCAAACCGTGAAAACCTTCCTGAACGTGGAGAGTCACTAATAGCAAAAGTATCCTCCTTAAAACGAGAAGACCGTTTTCGGGCCGTGCTCTGTTCAGTGGCATTATGCACTATATCGGGCAAATGTCTGTAGCTGTTTCCACTGCTGTCAGCCCTCTACTGAACTCAAAGAGAAGAATGCTTCGGAAGTGCCTCGATGTCTCCACTTCGCACTCAGTTTTCTAGCCTCCAAAGCTCCGTTCACTATCTCCATATAACAAAATGACTATATGTTAATACAAATAAAAAAGACAATCGATAAATGAACCCGTAGCAACCGGAGTACCAACATGAAAAACAAAAATGCTGAGCCGTGGTACTACTCAATTCTTTAGAAAATCAAAAATTTCAAACTCACCACAGTTATTTAAAGGAAACAGGAAGCCCGGGATCACTAGTGATGGACTAGTTTGTGATTGTTTTACAATTTTAATTTGAGTCAAAACAGACTTTATTATAAACTTCAGTTCGGACACTTGCCCTCTTACTGATGCAATGTACAAATCTTCACTTTAATTGAATTACATAAACACGAATAAGAATCATATTCTGCGTTCGCACTCAAAATCATAGATAGTAGGCACGGTGAAACAATCAATCATAAACAATTGTTATTGTTTAACCATATAAAAAAATGGTTCCAATGGTTCCGAGCACTATGGGACTTAACTTCCACCGAACGAGGTAGCGCAGTGGTTAGCACACTGGACTCGCATTCTGGAGGACGACGGTTCAATCCCGTCTCCAGCCACCCTGATTTAGGTTTTACGTGATTTCGCTAAATCGTTTCAGGAAAATGCCGGGATGGTTCCTTTGAAAGGGCACGGCCGATTTCCTTCCCAATCCTTCCCTAACCCGAGCTTGCGCTCCGTCTCTAATGACCTTGATGTCGACGAGACATTAAACAGTAACCACCACCACCACCACCACGTAACTTCTGAGGTCATCAGTCACTTAAAACTTACAACTATTTAAACCTAACTAACCTAAGGACATCACATACATCCATGGCAGACGCAGGAATCGAACCTGCGACCGTAGCGGACGCGCAGTTCCAGAGTGTAGCGTCTAGAACCGCGCGGCCCTTCCGGTCGGCACTAACCATATCACAAAAGACTAGTAACACTATACACTTCCAATCCAAAGTTACACAGCTACATAATACCACAACTTAAAAACAAAGATCTTAAAGCTTAATAAAACTGAACTGCCCACATAAAGGTTCCCAATGAAACATGCTTATACTAAAAATCCAATGTGGGCCAACCTAGGACGCAAAACTGGCACACAGGAAAAGCAACAAGTTGCACATTCATTAAGGATACACAAATGATTAACATGGTTGTTAAATAAGAATGGCTAGTAATAACTCAACCAATAAAATGACTTACAGAAAAGCGATTGCTGTGTTCGGATGAGGGCTGACTTGGCATCCCTTCGCTCACAGCTGCAATCGGCGCTGACTTCGGTCGCGCAGCTTGAGGCTGTTGCCAATGGGCACCACTGTGGGGAACCGGACTCGGGTATCACGGGGATGTCAACCTCGTCCCGTCTGTCCCCAGATCGGTCTGCCGCTGTGGTTGCCCCGGTTGCTGCCCGCAGTGGGGCTGAGCCCTCGCCTGTGGTTGATTGGGAGGTCGTTCCAAGGCGTGGCAGGCAGCGGAAGGCGTCCCCGGAGGCTGATCAGAAAGCCTCCCCGGTGCGTCTGACAAACCGGTTTCAGGCACTGTCTCTGGCTAAGCCAGATGCAGCTGCCTGCCCTGTTTCAGAGGATCATTCTCAGCCTTCAAGGTCCGGGCAATCGCAGAGGGTGGGCTTACTGGTAATTGGGAGCTCCAATGTTAGGCGCGTATTGGGGCCCCTTAGGGATACGGCGGCTAAGGAGGGGAAGAAATCCAGTGTGCACTCCGTGTGCATTCCGGGAGGAGTCATTCCTGATGTGGAAAGGGTCCTTCCGGATGCCATGAAGAGCACAGGGTGCAGCCAGCTGCAGGTGGTGGCACATGTCGGCACTAATGACGTGTGTCGCTTTGGATCTGAGGAAATTCTCTCTGGATTCCAGCGGCTATCTGATTTGGTGAAGGCAGCCGGTCTTGCTTACGAGATGAAGGCAGAGCTCACCATCTGCAGCATCGTTGACAGAACCGACTGCGGACCTTTGGGGCAGAGCCGGGTGGAGGGTCTGAATCAGAGGCTCAGACGGTTTTGCGACCGTATTGGCTGCAGATTCCTTGACTTGCGCCGTAGGGTGGTGGGGTTTCGGGTTCCGCTGAATAGGTCAGGAGTTCACTACACTCAGCTGGCGGCTACACGGGTAGCGGAGGCTGTGTGGCGTGGACTGGGCGGTTTTTTAGGTTAGAAGGCCTCGGGAAAGTGCGGGATGGGCTGCAATGTCAAAGGGTGCTTGGCAATTACAGGACGTGCTTGGATCAAAGAACAGTCGGAATTATAGTTGTAAATTGTTGTAGTTGCGCTGGAAAAGTCCCTGAGCTTCAAGCGCTAATAGAAAGCACAGAAGCTGATATCGTTATAGGTACAGAAAGCTGGCTAAAGCCTGAAATAAGTTCTGCAGAAATTTTTACGAAGTCTCAGACGGTGTTCAGGAAAGATAGATTAGGCAGAATTCATGGTGGAGTGTTTGTGTCCGTTAGTAGTGGTTTATCTTGTAGTGAAGTCGAAGTAGATACTCCGTGCGAATTGGTGTGGGTGGAGGTTATACTTAACAGCCGAATTAAGTTAATAATTGGCTCCTTCTACCGACCCCCAGACTCCGATGATACAGTTGCGGAACAGTTCAGAGAAAGTTTGAGTCTCGTAACAAATAAATACCCCACTCATGCGGTTATAGTTGGTGAGGACATCAACCTACCCTCGGTATGCTGGCAAAAATACTTGTTCAAAACCGGTGGTAGGCAGAAAACGTCTTCCGAGATTGTCCTAAATGCATTCTCCGAAAATTATTTCGAGCAGTTCGTCCACGAACCCACGCGAATTGTAAATGGTTGCGAAAACACACTTTACCTTTTGGCCACAAACAATCCAGAGCTGATAGAGAGCATCATGACTGATACAGGGATTAGTGATCACAAGGTCATTGTAGCTAGGCTCAATACCATTTCTTCCAAATCCATCAGAAACAAACGCAAAATAATTTTATTTAAAAAAGCGGATAAAGTGCCACTAGAAGCCTTCCTAAAAGACAATTTCCATTCCTTCCGAACTGACTATGAGAATGTAGACGAGATGTGGCTCAAATTCAAAGATATAGTAGCAGCAGCAATTGAGAGATTCATACCTCATAAATTGGTAAGAGATGGAACGGATCCCCCGTGGTACACAAAAAAGGTCCGAACGCTGTTGCAGAGGCAACGGAAAAAGCATGCGAAGTTCAAAAGAACGCGAAATCCCGAAGATGGGCTAAAATTTACAGACGCGCGAAATTTGGCACGTACTTCGATGCGAGATGCCTTTAATAGGTTCCACAACGAAACATTGTCTCGAAATTTGGTAGAAAATCCGAAGAAATTCTGGTCGTATGTAAAGTACACAAGCGGCAAGACGCAGTCAATACCTTCGCTGAACAGTGCCGATGGTACTGTTATCGACGACTGTGCCGCTAAAGCGGAGTTATTGAACGCAGTTTTCCGAAATTCCTTCACCAGGGAAGACGAATGGAATATTCCAGAATTTGAAACACGAACATCTGCTAGCATGAGTCTCTTAGAAGTATGTACCTTAGGGGTTGCGAAGCAACTCAAATCGCTTGATACGGGCAAGTCTTCAGGTCTAGATTGTATACCGATTAGGTTCCTTTCAGATTACGCTGATACTATAGCTCCCTACTTAGCACTCATATACAACCGCTCCTGTATATCATTGACGTCGGTTTTCAGTAGGGTTTTGGAGCATATACTCTATTCTAACATTATGAATCACCTCGAAGGGAACGATCTATTGACACGTAATCAGCATGGCTTCAGAAAACATCGCTCTTGTGCAACGCAGCTAGCTCTTTATTCGCACGAAATAATGGCCGCTATCGACAGGGGATCTCAAGTTGATTCCGTATTTCTAGATTTCCGGAAAGCTTTTGACACCGTTCCTCACAAGCGACTTCTAATCAACCCGCGGGTCTATGGGTATCGTCTCAGTTGTGCGACTGGATTCGTGATTTCCTGTCAGGAAGGTCGCAGTTCGTAGTAATAGACGGCAAATCATCGAGTAAAACTGAAGTGATATTAGGTGTTCCCCAGGTAAGCGTCCTGGGACCTCTACTGTTCCTGATCTATATAAATGACCTGGGTGACAATCTGAGCAGTTCTCTTAGACTGTTCGCAGATGATGCTGTAATTTACCGTCTAGTAAGGTCATCCGAAGACCAGTATCAGCTGCAAAGCGATTTAGAAAAGATTGCTGTATGGTGTGTCGGGTGGCAGTTGACGCTAAATAACGAAAAGTGTGAGATGATCCACATGAGTTCCAAAAGAAATCCGTTGTAATTCGATTACTCGATAAATAGTACAATTCTCAAGGCTGTCAATTCAACTAAGTACCTGGGTGTTAAAATTACGAACAACTTCAGTTGGAAGGACCACATAGATAATATTGTCGGGAAGGCGAGCCAAAGGTTGCGTTTCATTGGCAGGACACTTAGAAGATGCAACAAGTCCACTAAAGAGACAGCTTACACTACACTCGTTCGTCCTCTGTTAGAATATTGCTGCGCGGTGTGGGATCCTTACCAGGTGGGATTGACGGAGGACATCGAAAGGGTGCAAAAAAGGGCAGCTCGTTTTGTATTATCGCGTTATAGGGGAGAGAGTGTGGCAGATATGATACACGAGTTGGGATGGAAGTCATTACAGCATAGACGTTTTTCGTCGCGGCGAGACCTTTTTACGAAATTTCAGTCACCAACTTTCTCTTCCGAATGCGAAAATATTTTGTTGAGCCCAACCTACATAGGTAGGAATGATCATCAAAATAAAATAAGAGAAATCATAGCACGAACAGAAAGGTTTAGGTGTTCGTTTTTCCCGCTCGCTGTTCGGGAGTGGAATAGTGGAGAGATAGTATGATTGTGGTTCGATGAACCCTCTGCCAAGCACTTAAATGTGAATTGCAGAGTAGTCATGTAGATGTAATGCTAACAAAGTGGTCTCACTTAACTAATGGACATAATGTCTCAGAATGATTCCCAAATTGCCCACGGCAGTATTTGTGAGGAATAACGCTACGGCCAGCAGGCAATACGATCATTCACTCCCCACGGCTTGTGCACAGGCTCCCTAGCAGGCGGTATATACAGGGTGTTACAAAAAGGTACGGCCAAACTTTCAGGAAACATTCCCCACACAATGAATGAAAATATGTTGTGTTGACATGTGTCCGGAAACGCTTACTTTCCATGTTAGAGCTCATTTTATTACTTCTCTTCAAATCACATTAATCGTGGAATGGAAACACACTGCAACAGAATGTACCAGCGTGAACTTCAAACACTTTGTTACAGGAAATGTTCAAAATGTCCTCCGTTAGCGAGGATACATGCATCCACCCTCCCTCGCATGAAATCCCTGATGAACCGGCCGCGGTGGTCTCGCGGTTAAGGCGCTCAGTCCGAAACCGCGCGACTGGTACGGTCGCAGGTTCGAATCCTGCCTCGGGCATGGATGTGTGTGATGTTCTTAGGTTAGTTAGGTTTAAGTAGTTCTAAGTTCTAGGGGACTAATGACCACAGATGTTAAGTCCCAAAGTGCTCAGAGCCAAATCCCTGATGCGCTGATGCAGCCCTGGAGAAAGGCGTACTGTATTACAGCCGTTCACAATACGAGCACGAAGAGTCTCTACGTTTGGTACCGGGGTTGCGTAGACAAGAGCTTTCCAATGCCCTCATAAATAGAAGTCAAGAGGGTTGAGGACAGGAGAGCGTAGGGGCCATGGATTTGTTCCGCCTCTAACAATCCATCGGTCACCGAATCTGTTGTTGAGAAGCGTACGAACACTTCGACTGCAATGTGCTGGAGCTCCATCGTGCATGAACCACATGTTCTGCCGTACTTGTAAAGGCACATGTTCTAGCAGCACAAGTAGAGTATCCCGTATGAAATCATGATAACGTGCAGTACATACTGACGAAACTAAAATGAGGTCTAATATGGAAATTAAGCGTTTGCGGACACATGTCTACATAACATACTTTCTTTATTTGTGTGTGAGGAATGTTTCCTGAAAGTTTGGCCGTACCTTTTTGTAACACCCTGTATAGGCCGACCGGCCTCACAATGAGCGGTCCTGACAAGAATCCATAACCGCACCGACTCCAGCAAACGAGCAGACTTTACAAATGGCCTGCAGCACAAATACACTCCTGGAAATTGAAATAAGAACACCGTGAATTCATTGTCCCAGGAAGAGGAAACTTTATTGACACATTCCTGGGGTCAGATACATCACATGATCACACTGACAGAACCACAGGCACATTGACACAGGCAACAGAGCATGCACAATGTCGGCACTAGTACAGTGTATATCCACCTTTCGCAACAATGCAGGCTGCTATTCTCCCATGGAGACGATCGTAGAGATGCTGGATGTAGTCCTGTGGAACGGCTTGCCATTCCATTTCCACCTGGCGCCTCAGTTGGACCAGCGTTCGTACTGGACGTGCAGACCGCGTGAGACGACGCTTCATCCAGTCCCAAACATGCTCAATGGGGGACAGATCCGGAGATCTTGCTGGCCAGGGTAGTTGACTTACACCTTCTAGAGCACGTTGGGTGGCACGGGATACATGCGGACGTGCATTGTCCTGTTGGAACAGCAAGTTCCCTTGCCGGTCTAGGAATGGTAGCACGATGGGTTCGATGACGGTTTGGATGTACCGTGCACTATACAGTGTCCCCTCGACGATCACCAGAGGTGTACGGCCAGTGTAGGAGATCGCTCTAAACACCTTGATGCCGGGTGTTGGCCCTGTGTGCCTCGGTCGTATGCAGTCCTGATTGTGGCGCTCACCTGCACGGCGCCAAACACGCATACGACCATCATTGGCACCAAGGCAGAAGCGACTCTCATCGCTGAAGACGACACGTCTCCATTCGTCCCTCCATTCACGCCTGTCGCGACACCACTGGAGGCGGGCTGCACGGTGTTGGGGCGTGAGCGGAAGACGGCCTAACGGTGTGCGGGACCGTAGCCCAGCTTCATGGAGACGGTTGCGAATGGTCCTCGCCGATACCCCAGGAGTAACAGTGTCCCTAATTTGCTGGGAAGTGGCGGTGCAGTCCCCTACGGCACTGCGTAGGATCCTACGGTCTTGGCGTGCATCCGTGCGTCGCTGCGGTCCAGTCCCAGGTCGACGGACACGTGCACCTTCCGCCGACCACTGGCGACAACATCGATGTACTGTGGAGACCTCACGCCCCACGTGTTGAGCAATTCGGCGGTACGTCCACCCGGCCTCCCGCATCCCCACTATACGCCCTCGCTCAAAGTCCGTCAACTGCACATACGGTTCACGTCCACGCTGTCGCGGCATGCTACCAGTGTTAAAGACTGCGATGGAGCTCCGTATGCCACGGCAAACTGACTGACACTGACGGCGGCGGTGCACAAATGCTGCGCAGCTAGCGCCATTCGGCGGCCAACACCGCGGTTCCTGGTGTGTCCGCTGTGCCGTGCGTGTGATCATTGCTTGTACAGCCCTCTCGCAGTGTCCGGAGCAAGTATGGTGGGTCTGACACACCGGTGTCAATGTGTTCTTTTTTCCATTTCCAGGAGTGTATATTGCATTGAAAACAAGATCAAATCACAGGCTCACTGGAATATATAATAAGCATGCCCTCAAATTCTTGTGGAGCAACATTACCCGTCTCCCAGTATATTAGCAGAAAACTTAAGAGATCACTTCCAGTTGCCTTTAGGCACTTTCAGCATTTAATAAACATACCAAATACTGCCGTGACACATTAACCATTAACTCTACGGCTGCCGGGCGCGTACAAAACCGCAAATAGTCTTAAAGCCGTCAATATGTCCTAAAACAAGTTAAAATTCACATGAAAACCGCTTAAAACACACACTCCACAGATGATGAGAAAGGAAATGAGGAACATCAGCCTCCTTAAAATAGCCACTGTGGAATCAAGTTCAGAACCATCTCCGGCAGCTACCCACGTCAAAATAAGTTTCAACAATCTTCTTAGTTAAACACAGAATAAAAGTCATACGTAACTTAGGGATTGCAAATTACGAGCTGGGAAGTTGTTCACCGTGAGACGACGAACCCACCAGAATTTTGCACGTGAAGGCGTCCAATGATCGGGAGCGTGCATCCGGCGCGACAAAAGACAAGAGCGGCGAGCACGGCGAGGCCCATGCACCACGGTTAGGGGCGCAGGATTGTTTTAAACACAAGTTGCCTCCTTGAACGCCGACCGGAGATTCTCTCGTCACACGTTCTCCCGGAAAATCCGCGGGGGGGGGGGGGGGGGGGGGGGGCAGCAGATATCTAGACAGTCGAATATCGATTATCAGCGACGGAAGTAGAACACCCTACCGTAAGTCGCCACGGCTCAAACGCTTCGAACATATGCACCAACCTAATAAAAGTAGCCATCCAGTCTTCGTGTACTTGACAGATGACATCAAGCTTGGATGCTACGAGGGTCAGTCAAAAAGTAATGCCTCCTTTTTTTTTCTACGTTTAATTGTCAGGAAATTTAAATGCAATTACATAGGTTGAAAACCACAACATTGAGGATCATTTTGTCATTTTTCAATGTAATCTCCGCTCATCTCTACAGTTTTGGTCCATCTTTGAACAAGGGCATGTATCCCAGCACGGTAAAAATCACAGCTCTGCTTCCTAAGCCATTGACGCACGGATGTTTTGACGGCCTCCTCATCTTCAAAATGAATCCCACGATGAGCTTCTTTTAGTGGCCCGAACAGATGGAAGTCTGATGGTGCCAGGTCAGGGCCGTATGGGGGATGTGGCAAAACTTCCCATCCAATTTTGACAATCTTGTCAGAGGTGTGACGACTGGTGTGTGGTCTTGCATTGTCATCCAAAAGAAGAACATCTGCCATTGATTTTGTTGGGCGAACTCGCTGAAGACGTGCTTTAAGTTTTTTGAGGGTTGTGACGTATTGAACAGAATTTATTGTGCATCCCTGCTCCAAAAAATCAACCAGAATCACACCCTCTGTATCCCAGAAAACTGTTGCCATAACTTTCCCTGCCGATCGCACAGTTTTGAATTTTTTCTTCCTCGGCGAGCTTGTGTGACGCCACTCCATTGACTGCCTCTTTGATTCGGGTTCAAAAAAATGCACCCATGTTTCGTCCCCGGTCACAATTTTTTTCAGAAACTCATCTCCCTCCAAACGGAAGCGCTGCAAGTGTTGGGAGGCTATTGTTTTCCTTGCCTCTTTATTCTGATCGGTTAACATTCTTGGAACCCACCGTGCACAAACTTTTGAGTACCCCAATTGTTTAATAATCGTGATCACACTGCCTTTACTAAGAGAAATAATGCGACACACTTCATCTGCAGTCACCCGACGGTCACCACGAATGATGTCATCAACTTGCTGAATGTTGTGTGGAGTCACTGCACTCACCGGCCTGCCGCTCCGCTTTTCGTCAGTCAACGGTGTTTGCCCTTCAGCTTCCTTACAACGACGAACCCATCGTCTAACAGTGCTGACATCCACTGTCACAACACCATACACCTTCTTCAGTCTTTCATGAATGCGTATGGGCGTTTCACCTTCTGCATTCAAGAATTCAATCACACAACGCTGTCTCAAACGAACATCGATGTCGGCCATCTTACAAACTTCTGCTGTGCTGCCACCTGTTGACACAGAAAGTTACTACTGCAGTGGATTGCAGAAGAAGGTTTGAGGAATGGCGCCAAATTCAAATTTTTCACTTAACTTAATTTTTTTAAGTAGAAAAAAAATGGGAGGCATTACTTTTTGACCGACCCTCGTATAATGAACCGTTATCTTGAACAATACCTAATTTCGCAGTGTCGTAGGACGAAACATACATACACTTCGCACCCAGAACCCTCCATTCGAGATACGATTTACAACCCGGCTTTGATGGATAAGTCTCCATCTTTCAGCGCAGTTAACATTATATGGAGGATGAAATGAAATGATCGTATGGCATTGTTGGCCGGGACGTCCCATTCGGGTTCTGCCGCCAAGTGCACGTCTTATTTCAGTCGGCGCTACATTGGGCGACTTGCAGCCGAGTATGGAGCACAAGGACAAACAACTTATCTTCCAATAAAATGCAGCCATCTCTGGTCGCTCTCGTGTTGTAAAAAGATATACAGCACTGACTTCCAATCAGAATAATCAGTCGCTGCATCCCTGAAAATATTTCCAAATGTAATATAGGGTACTGTTGTTGTAAGTGGCCTTTTAACAGCATGAGAAGCTCACGTAACAAAATCAGTTTTAACCACAGTTAAATAAGAAAAACGTATATAGACGAGTGGGGATTGCAGAGGATTGTTATTTCTATGGAGTAAACAGCTGCCACGAAAGTGACTACTGAACTTGACACTGTCACTGAAAACAGAAAGCGATGCGAACTGCAAGAAAATAATACCCGCTTGTAAAACAGGCGAACGCAAATAAGAGTCTTCAGTGGTGTAAGAGGCGCAAATGTTTGACTGCGGATGGATGGAAATATATAATGTGGCCAAACAAAGCGACATTTACGTTTTTCCATGCCAGAGGACGTGTTTACCAACGGAAAATGTCAGAGGTTGAGTACAGTCCAGACTTACTGCACTGTCTTCTATCGGTGAGTCGTAGTAGAAGTTCTGTAACAATTTGGGTAGTCGCAACTCTGTTTCCTGTGGCTGTTACAGATTGACTCGCCTCTCCGAAATGTATTAATTTATTAATCAGCTTTTTATCTCTTTTAAACTTCTTTACAAGTTATCTGGTCAAACATTACAGTTTTTATACTTCTAGCACAAACAGATATAATAGTAAAAATAATTTTTATGGTAATAGCAGTATGTTGAGGCAAAATGATCAATGCTGAACTATGGTTTATCGGAGACGAAGCGTATAGTGTTGTAAAGCAGATATAATGGTACTTGTACCCATAGTAAACGATTAAAGACTGAAGTAACGAGGAGTTGCAGAAATATGAGCAGCAACGAACTTCATAATGGGGAACCAAGAAGTAGACAAAGTAAGGGAATTCTGCTATCCTGTAAACATCTACATCTACGTGATTACTCTGCTGTTCACAATAAAGTGCCTGGTAGAGGGTTCAATGAACCACCTTCAGGCTGTCTCTCTACCGTTCCACTTTAGAACGGCAGGAGGGAAAAACGAGCAGTTACATTTGTCTGTGCGAGCCCTGATTTCTGTTAGTTTATCGTGATGATCATTTCTCCCTATGTAGGTGGGTGCCAACAGAATGTTTTCGCAATTGGAGGAGAAAACTGTTGATTGAAATTTCATGAGAAGATCCCGTCGCAACGGAAAACGCCTTTGTTTCAATGATGCCACTCCAATTTACGTATCATGTCTGTGACACTATCTCCCCTATTTCGCGATAATACAAAACGAGCTGCCCTTCTTTGTAATTTTTCGATGTCATCCGTCAGTCCCACACCGCACAGCAATACTCCAGAATAGGGCGGACAAGCGTTGTGTAAGCAGTTAGGCTTGGGAGAGGAAGCAAGGAGAATGTAAGAACCGATCTATCACAGGCAAAGTGGGCATTTTTTGCAAAAAGAAATGTGCTAGTATCAAACATAGAACTTAATTTTAGAAACATTTTTCTGAGGGTGTACGTTTAGAGCACACCATTGTATGCAAGTGAATCATGGACTGCGGAACAACAAGAAAAGAAGAAAATTGAAGCATTTAAGATCTGTTGAAACTGAGATGAGTATTAAGGGGCCTGATAAGTCGCGACCTTCTCATAACCGGCGAGGAGGAGTATATGCGGAAAACATTGACAAGAAGAAGGAACAAGGCGACAGGATACATGTTGAACATTAAAGGAATATTTTCAGTGGTACTAGAGACAGCCATACAGGGTGAAACAGTAGGGAAAGGCATAGGTTTGAACGCATCTTGCAAATAACAAACCTTTTGGTGCAAGTGCTAGCCTGAGACGAAGAGGATAAGAGGTTACCAAGGAGAGTAATTCTTGAAAGTCTGCAAGTCAAACCAATCAGAAGACTTACCATCCTAAAAATAAATAAACTACTTGTTGAGATTTCGAAGTTTTAGTCACTGAATTTTTAATTATTTATTGAACGTTCATTTGTATGTCACTTTGATCTTAATTATACAGGGTGGTCCATTGATAGTGACCGGGCCAAATATCTCAAGAAATAAGCATCAAACGAAAAAACTACAAAGAACGAAACTCGTCTAGGTTGAAGAGGAAAACCAGATGGCGCTATGGTTGGCCCGCTGGATGGCACTGCCGTAGGTCAAACGGATATCAACAGCGTTTTTTAAATTAGGAACCCCTATTTTTGTTACATATTCGTGTAGTACGTAAAGAAATATGAATGTTTTAGTTGGAACACTTTTTTCGCTTTGTGATAGACGGCGCTGTAATAGTCACAAACGTATAAGTACGTGGTATCACGTAACATTCCGTCAGTGCTTACGGTATTTGCTTCGTGAGACATTACCCGTGTTAAAATGGACCTTTTACCAATTGCGGAAAAGGTCGATATCGTGTTGATGTATGACTATTGTGATCAAAATGCCCAACGGGCGTGTTCTACGTGTGCTGCTCGGTATCCTGGACGACATCATCCAAGTGTCCCGACCATTCGCCGCATAGTTACGTTCTTTAAGGAAGCAGGAAGTGTTCAGCCACATGTGAAACGTCAACCACGACCTGCAACAAATGATGATGCCCAAGTAGGTGTTTTAGCTGGTGTCGCGGCTAATCCGCACATCAGTAGCACACAAATTGTGCGAGAATCGGGAATCTCAAAAACGTCGATGTTGAGAATGCTACATCAGAATCAATTGTATGCGTACCATATATCTATGCACCAGAAATTCCATGGCGACGACTTTGAACGTCATGTACAGTTCTGCCACTGGGCACAAGAGAAATTACGGGACGATGAGAGATTTTTTGCACGCGTTCTATTTAGGGACGAAGCGTCATTCACCAACAGCGGTAACGTAAACCGGCATAATATGCACTGTTGGGCAACGGAATGGACCTGTAGGTCAACAATAAGATCTAATTCAGTGATACTTCGTCACTGTAACTGGAAGACATTAAACGCTGTTTTAACACATGTGTAAACCTGTTTGTCATCATTCTGTTAACATAAGTTGTGTGAAGAATTTATCACTGGAATTACAACTATTGACACACTAACACTGAGATTTCCGAGGATACCAAAAGTGCTGACACACGTAAGAGCCATAGGCTATTGGCTCTCACGTGTCTCAGTACTTTGGTCTCCTCGTAAACGTCAGGCTGTGTGACAAGGATCCAACGACTCCCGAAAGCCGTAAACTTCTGTAGAACAGAAAAAATTGTTGTTTACACATGACATTTAGTTCATTTTTACAGTGTGTGATAGGTTGAATCAATCTCATTTTGTTTCTTTTTACGGCATGTATCATATAGCGTTAACATATATTTCTTCTTCTCTTAAATCGACTACATAAGCATAAACCTCGTAACAGTGGATTGTAATATAGTATAATTTCGTGCATTATACGTCCTGCAGATGGGATTCACGAAGTGACGTTTGGACAAAATGAAAGTTTAAAAAAAATTTTATGTGTTTCATGATAATAATTTCCCCCCTGGCACCCGCCGCCCGACCCCCCCCCCCCCCTTCCACCCCACTGATGAAAATGGCAATGGTTGTTTTAATGTCCATGAAGAAGATATAAACGTCATTACTGATATCCAAATTTATTATACTTCAATATTTTCAAGTTATTCTGACGTATTCCGGAAAATTAATTAAGAGTGCATTACATATTCCTGTATCTCTGGAAGAACTGCAAAGTTTCTTTTGAGGTATGGGAACAAAGTCGCAGTGGAGCAGCAAGAGCACAACAAAGATGAGCATCTGCAAGTAAGGCTCGTAAGGGAGTTGACAAATTTAAATATCTTACGGGATCCATACACCCAAATGAGATTAAAAAGAAAGCAAATATGGGAATATTTAGTAAGTTGAAATTAGATCGCAGTTTAACTCAAAACAGGTAAAAGAAAACGAGTCAGTCACACAGCAAAGACCAATAGTCGGCGAAGATCCTTGCTGAAGTACACCCGTTTTATTTATTTTTAGTTTTTTTTATCCAATCTTCTGTATTGTCGGTGACAGTTCAGTAGTTTTGTACACTCGTTCATAAGTAAATTGTTTTTCCGCAGATGCTCGATGATGTAACAGTAATTCCAGTTTCTTTCTTTCATGTTAAAGGTGATTCTCTCCCATTACCATAGTATGTCCGTTTCTGATCTAGACAGCTTCCTGGTGCCATATCTCCTCGTCTGGGGAACATAAAGACATTCCAAGCAGAAAATGAAGAGATAGAGAAAGTATATGAGGGTACTGAACGACTACATCAGTATGTGAAATATGATAAGCTGATAATGGGGGACTGGAACGAGATAGCAGAGAAAGGAAGAGAAGAAAGTTACAGGAGGGTATGGGTCAGGAAGTGTTAACGAAGGAGGAAGAAGACTGAGTCATGCAATAAATTTCAGTTAGGAGTAGCAAATACTCTGATCAAAAATCATATGAAGAGAGGGTGTACTTGAAAAAGTCCTGGAGATATGGGAAGATTAAAGTTCGATTAAGGTAACAGAAAGATTGCGAAATCAAATATTTCATTGTAAGGCGTACCCGGGAGCAGGCATAGACTCACATCAGAATTTAGAGATGATGAAGAGTATGTTGAAGTTTCGGAGAATCAGTGAGCAAAATAGTGGGACACGGAAATACAAAGGAATGAAAAGGTAAACTTTAAGTTGTCTGTGACCGTAGATACTGCAATAATGAATGGCTCTGTAGGCATTTCGGTTGAAAAGAAGTGGACATCTTTAAAAAGGCGTCCATAGAAGGTGGTCAGAGCAACATAGGTACAAGGAAGGTAATTGCGGAGAAACCGTGGGTAACAGAAGAAATACTTCAACAGACCGACGAAGGAAGGAAGCACAAAAACATTCAGGGAAAATCAGGAATACAGAATTGTAAGTCACTTGGGAATAAAATAAATACTAAGTGTAGAGAAGTTAAGGCGAAATTGCTACAGAAAAAGAGCATGAAATCGAAAAAGAAATTTTCATCGAATGGACTGATTCATCTTTTGGACATTAAAAAAGAAAAAAAAAACACCGGAGAAATTACAAGCAAGGGGGACATCGAGTATTCCACAGTTAAATTCAGAGGAGAGAGCGGATATGTGGAAAGAACACATTTTAGGCCTCTACGAGGGAGATGCCTTGCCTGATGACGAGATGAAAGAAAAAAATGATACTGAAAACATAGGTCATCCAGAATTAGAGTCAGAATATAATAGATCGTTGGAAACTTGCAGTCAAATAAGACAGAATAGATAACATTTCTTCGGAATTTCGGAAATCATTGGGGGAAATGGCACCAAAACGACTATTCACATTAGTGTGAATCTAATATTCTGCAGAAAAAACTATCAGGCTTTCAGAGACATGGGTTCCAAACAATGCCGACGGTAATAAGGGCAGACAAGTGCGAGGACCGTTGCACAGGCAGATTAACGGATCTTGCATCCAAGCTACTGAATAAAATACGGAAACATTTTGAGGAAAATTGAGTATCTGATAGATGACAATCATTTCAGCTTTCGGAAAGGCAAAGACGCCGTAGAGGCAGTTCTGACGTTGCAAGACTTTAGAAAATTCAAGACACATTCATAAGATTTTTCATCCTGAAAAACCGTTCTACAATGTAAAATTGTGCAATATGTTCGAAATTATGATAGAATATAATACAATTTATGGAACTACCAAGAGGGAATGGAAGACTAGGGACGAAGTGCTCGGATTAAAAAGGGTGTAAGACAGGGATGCAGTCTTCCGGCCCTTAGCCCTCAGTTTACACATCGAAGAAGCAATGGTGCATAAAGAAGAAAGATTCAACATTAGGACTAAACTCCTCAGGATGTCAAAGATACGTTTTGCTGATGAAGGTGCAATCTTCAGTGAAAGCGAAGTAGAATTTATTTATTCATTTAATCTGATCTGATTAGGACCATCAGACTCTCTCTACACCGGACGAGGGCTTCACCCTCACAGTATCACTTACATCGTACCTACCTAAGCAAATAACAATTTCAATATGACAGCTAACATTAAAATGATTTGAGTGTCTACTGTGGCGTGTGAGTAAATTATACTGACTACGGACTAACAAAGTTAATATTGGCATTAATTTTACTTCTGCATCTGTAGCCACTGAATGATAACAATTACAATAATAATAATAATAGTTTTAAATATAATAATAAGGACAATAATTTTGATACTTGAAACAATGATAGCGGCAGATAAAAGAAGAATTTATAGATCTACAAAACAGATGTTTTTTAATATAACGAATTCCGTAAAAAGGAAATTTAAGGAGACTTCACTGACTAAGAATCATGGGAAATGAAGCAGATCGGTTTCAAAAAAGGTATTTACAAAGTTAACGCTAATCTCATTGATACTTTAGTAGACAGAGGACCTGCTGAAACTGTACTCCAAAATGTACGTTCTTAGAAAAGTTTTATATTGCCATACTTCCCTTTGCCTGTGATAATCTGCCTCTTATATCGTTCTTGCTTCGTCCATCATGAGTTCTGTCGATTCAAAGGTAGCAGAATTGTTTCACCTACGTCGCGGTTCCCAATTTCGATGTTAACGATATTTCTAATTTCATTTCTGCTACTCCTCCTTACCCTTACCCTTACAGAAAAAGCAGCAAATGCGTTTTCACCACTGTAAGCCATATCGACGATGAAAAATGAAGTAATGATCAGTATTCAGGACATACGTATGTGTTTCCCGAAGTATTTAGACCCCTGGTTGTGTCACAAGTGTCCTTAGTTTACACTTGTGTTTTTATTATTTTATCTAATTACTTTACAAAATAAATTCTCACGAAAACCCCCACTTTAGGTTTTATTGGTTACGGTTTTCAGTACTGGGAAGCTATTTTCTTATATAATTTCCTCTTGCCCTCTGTGTGTCGCTAACGTGCCTTTGTACGAACAAAATTTTGTACCTGTCTGCGCTTTTTTACTCTGGTGAATGCTGCTTGACTCTCAATATTTTATGTTCCTATTTATCAATTGATTTCGTATTCTTTTCATCTCATCAAGCCGTGTATGTAGTCATCTGAAACCATGCGAACTGATCTTTTACTGTAAGCCAATTTGTTTTCCAGCGCCATCTGTTTTCATTAATATAATGCTCATATTCAATGAGCAGCTGCAGTTGCTTAGCAAAAATTTCTTAAACGGTATAAAACTGGTACTTTACATTTATTTTCGGGTCACTTCGGACAGTTACCGAAATGTTTTTTTTGTTTTTTTTTGTTTTTTTTTTACATCTAAGTCAACTCATAATTTTTCATTTATTAAATGGTTTATTTGGCTGCATTTCGCGTTATATCATTTTCTACAGGTTGTTATTCAGCCCTTTCTGTATTTTCTATAGTGATGTTTTTATACTTAAAATTGTACTTCTAAGCTCTGATATAGACAAAATGTTACTTTATCTGTCGCTGTTAAACAAAATATTGCCTTTTACATAAAGTACTGAATAATGTTTCTCATAATATTCGTGTGTCTACATTTGAATGTTACGTAGCCAAGTTGTACTTGCGGATGCTAGATGGCTCTCGGTGCAATGTCCACCTGCTCGCAGTTGTTAACGCGGGTGCCTCAGTCCGATGCACGACATATGCGAGCAGCCCGTAGTGGCTCGCCTTCCACACGTTTTGTTTTAAATTGTGACTAAAGCTGTTTCGCTTTATATTTATTTTACACATGACGTGTAAGAACTGCTTCTTTTTGTACTGTTAATCAGTTTTCATTTTTCTAACTGTATTTCTATGCTTTTGCATAAGGTAAGTGTAACCATGTCTGCTGTTGTCATATAAAACTTTGCTTGTGAGTTCAAATACTAAGTACTGTTCATTTTAACGTTCATGTGTCTATTTTTTAAAAGTTAAGTAGCCTATTTATGTTTACGTCTACCAGATGGCACTCTTGGTGTCACGTTCACCTGCCCGCCTCAGGCTGTTGCTACCTGTGGCCTAACACATATGAGCAGCTCATAGTAGCTCGTATTAATGCATTCTTTAAAAAAAAAGAAGCCCTTCTGGCCTGTTATTTATTTTATACGTGACATATAAGTATTGTCTCTGTCTTGTCTTGCTACTCAGTACTTACTTTTATATAAAAAAAAATTCCCATTCAATTTGTAATTATGTTAAAGACCACTTTAAATATATAAATTATAATGAAGGCACTCTTAGAAGTGTTGAAACCCGGTTAATAAGACTAAAAATTGTGACCGAGGCCTCATTTGTTTAAACTTTCATTTATGAACGGTCACTGAACCAAGCAGCCATGTTTAAATGGCTCTGAGCACTATAGGACTTAACATCTATGGTCATTAGTCCCCTATAACTTAGAACTACTTAAACCTAACTCACCTAAGGACATCACACAACACCCAGCCATCACGAGGCAGAGAAAATCCCTGACCCCGCCGGGAATCGAACTTGGGAACCCGGGCGTGGGAAGCGAGAACGCTACCGCACGACCACGAGATGCGGGCGCCATGTTTAAAACTTTGCGAAAAAGTAAAATATAAATAGCAGTCTAGACGGGCACTTGCATTGTCCAACACACCGGCCACGTGGCCTACGTGTGCTCCACTTCTCCCATTGGCCGCGTAAAGGGCAGAGGTGAAACACGTTACAACAGCAGTGGCTCCTGGAGAGATAACAGTACAGAATATCTTTTCAAAAGTTGAAAGACTGTTTCGCAATCTAATGAAAAGAAAACTGTGGATCATTTGAAAGTTTAGTTTCACATAGATCTTTCTAGATATGTGAATAAAATATTAAATGTTCATTTCATACTTCAAAGCACTCAGTTTTTAATCTTTACAATCTGTGCACTTTTAAGCTAGTACTTTGGGACCACCAGAACATTTCACATTAGAAACAAAAAAACTGCGTGCGTTTACAAATGTGATTTTCAGGTACACTATGATGCGTTTCCTGCCCTGAGTGGGCTTATTCAGTTGCATTCGTTTATATTTTACGAATTGAATTCAGCTGCGACAGCAGCTAAAACACCTACTTGGGCATCATCATTTGTTGCAGGTCGAAATTGACATTTCTCATGTGGCTGAACACTTCCTGTTTCTTTAAATAACGTAACTATCCGGCAAACGGTCCGGACACTTGGATGATGTCGTCCAGGATACCGAGCAGCATACATAGCACAAGCCCGTTGGACACTTTGATCACAATAGTCATACATCAACACGATATCGACCTTTTCCGCAATTGGTAAACGGTCAATTTTAACACAGGTAATGTCTCACGAAGCAAACACCGTACGCACTGGCGGAATGTTACGTGATACCACGTACTTACACGTTTGTGACTATTACAGCACCGTCTATTACAAAGCAAAAAAAGTGTTCCAACTAAATCATTCATATTTCTTTATATACTACACGAATATGTAATAAAAATGGGGTTCCTATTAAAAAACACGCAGTTGAAATCCGTTTGACCTATGGCTGCCTCATCTAGCGGGCCAACCACAGCGCCATCTGGTTTTCCCCTTCAAGCTAGACGAGTTTCGTTCTTTGTAGTTTTTTTCGTTTGATGTTTATTTCGTGAGATATTTGGCCCGGTCACTATCAATGGACCACCCTGTATACTGTATAGGGCCCGTCTCTCGCTATAGCTTATTTCTTTTTTCTCCGAACTTTGAACATCTTGCCACATTTTACACAGTCTGGCGCTCTCTTTAGAGATCTGCACCTCCTATGAAAGTTGAAATGTCCCCTTAGAAAAATTGTGAAAGATTGTGCTTAAACTCACACACAATACTTTTAGCGCAACGCAATCTGACTTCCAAAAATCCCTACGAAAGAATGACCCTGACTAACATTAACCTATACGTTTCACAAATCACTTACCTCACAAAAATCTTCGTTACTGCAATACAGCGAGCGCCACTACTGCCAGCTAAGTAAAAGATTCAAACTACTGAAGGCACTAACTACTGATAGGCATAGTTAGCAAATGAAAGATTTTAATACAGAACAAACAATGTATTTACCTTAATAGTCATAATATATATAGCAGTTCATGACATCGAGTCTTACAAATTTCAAAACTCCGCCATCTCTCTCCCCACGTCCACCACTGCTGGCGGCTCACCTCCAACTGCGCAACGCTACGCGCTGTTAACATCCAGCACAGCCTCTATTGAAGTCTTGCTTTCATTATCAGTGACGATGTCTCGCACATATCTGCATTTGTTATCTTCTGAATTGCTTCGATGATATTTTCCCGAAAGTATGATGGTATTTCTGCAGGCTCATAGCTTCAGCATAGCACTCTGAAAAATCGTTTGGTTGTCATTCCTAAGGAATCTTACCTATCCCTTCTGCATTTAATTAATCTATTACACTCTAACTCTAATATTAGATCCCCTATGTCTCCGATATCAATTTCTTCTTTTATCACGTTATCAGACAAGTCCTTCTCCTCGTACTACACGTGTTCTCCTCTGCACTTAGCAGTGGAATTCCCGATGCACTCTTAATGTTCGCATGCTTGCTTTTAAGTTCACCGAAAGCTACTTTGAATTTATTTTTGTTTCTGCACATTTTTCCTGTGATCATTTTACCTTGGTTTCCCCGCACTTTCCAATTAATTTATTCTAAGCGACTTATGGGGAGCCAGAGGTGCCTCTGATGCCCATGTTAAAATCATTAAGTTTGAGAAACATTTATGAATAAACTACCGAATAGAAAAATTTGAATTTTTTTTACATATAGAGTGGTTTAGTATTGCAGTTATGACAGAGGGATTTTGGAGTATCTTTTCTAGTTCCTCCCAATTATTTTTTTATTAATGACCCAAATTTTTTTACAAATAATTGCCTTATTAATAAACTGAAATGAAACTACTGAACATATTGCCAAATGGGTGTGTTACAATGCACGTTTGACCACTAGGAGTGCTGTATAAAAATTTCATCTCTCTGGCTTGAGTCGATTTAGAGAAAATGTTCCTTATATTCGAAAAATTCTAATTTACAGGAAATGGCTATCAAAGTTTCTCAATACATGCCTGCATTATAGGATGGATTATCAGGGTCTTATTCTTCATCCTCCAAAAGATTCCTCTTCTGTCTTCTTTTCTGGCCTGTTGTTCCATCATACTTCATATGGCTTTCTCTTCTTTCTGCTCCTCTTATCCTTTCTCTGTCAATATTTCTTAGTGCTCCTACAGTGTTCGCCCCAGCTGTGAATCCTAATGCCATCAGAACTTCACACTTCACACTGTTCACTTGGTTGTAGGTTGCTATTGCATCATAAATGCCAAAGTGCAGTGTTTTTATACTTATAAACACCCTTTTAGGAATCACTTTCCAAATGAAATTGTTTACGCTCTCATTACGATTCTGCGTCTTTCCGTGTAGACATTTGTGTAACAATTCTGGCTGTGCTAAGCCATGAAAAATTGGATTTATTGCATTTATCACAGCCGCTGGCAAACCATGTTTGTGATCATAGTCCTTTCTTGCATTATATTTGCACCAGAAATCTTTTGTACACAGGCTGTGTTGAGGGTATTCATTGGAAGAGGCAGTATGAAGGAACAATGCCCACATTGCTTTTCACATGTCACTAACATTACTAGTATTTTGCCATATAGCATACCCATAGTATCTGTGTAGACGTTCAATCAACTCATCAGTAAGTCTGCGTCTCCCTCCTATTGCCTTTCCATCACTGAGCTTACTTGAATCCAAAGTTTGTTTGAGCCTTCGAAGCCGTGCACCCATACGCTTTTGAACATGCCCAATGCATTCCAACTTTTCAACTACAAATTCATTTCCATATGGTTTCAGTTCCTCTATAGTCTTGAAACCTTTGGAGTTACCATCCCCAAGGTAGTATTTGTACCTAACGTTGTATCTGGGAACTGAACGTTCAAAAATTTTTTTCACTACATCCACTTCCATTGCTCCACTTGATCCACTAAAATTTGCCTCACAGGTTCCACTGTGCTCTCCTTTGATTTTATTTTTGCACCTACAGTGTTTTGATAATACTGCAACATCTATCACTTTTGCGCTATCACTACAAGTAGCAGTTACAACCCCATTCAGGGATTTATGACCCCTCTTTTGCCAGGAACCATCTAATGCCACTACCAAATCCCTAGAACCACCGTTCATTTCTACAGACTCCTCCACTGCTTCCTTCATGGTTTTCAAAGCCTCATCTTCAACAGAGGATCTTACCAGTTCACAGTAGTACCCAAATTTGCATGGAGGCGATGGCGAGTTCATAATACCACAGAACAGTTTACCACCAGCAGACCCTTTTCCAATGGATCGAAGACCATACACAAGTCGAACATTCACATCACTTTAGATCGTCCATTTTCACCAAAGAGACAGGCATGTGAATTGTAGAAAGTCACTTGATACTTGGAGCATGCACAGATTATCTTCATCTCACAAGCTAAACCAAAGTGCTTTGGTATCTGTAGTCCCACTCCTACACTTGAACGCATTTTGCACAGAACACTTTCTTTCAGCACAGAAGGTAATTGTTGTGGTTGGCAGGAGATCCAACTGGGTTTTTCGAAAGGAGGCCGAAATGCACGCGTTTTAGCTCACGGAGGCTGGCTTGAGGTCTGGAACATGACAAGGGAATTAGAATTTAGAAAAACGGACGTAGCTGGTGGAATACTTAACTTTAATCCATTAATGGACAACGTCGCTCATTATGGTACACGATTCACAATATCAATAGTACGGATACTGGCACCTTGCTAGGTCGTAGCAAATAACGTAGCTGAAGGCTATGCTAACTATCGTCTGGGCAAATGAGAGCGTAATTTGTCAGTGAACCATCGCTAGCAAAGTCGGCTGTACAACTGGGGCGAGTGCTAGGAAGTCTCTCTAGACCTGCCGTGTGCCGGCGCTCGGTCTGCAATCATGGATAGTGGCGACACGTGGGTCTGACGTATACTACCGGACCGCGGCCGATTTAGAGGCTACCACCTAGCAAGTGTGGTGTCTGGCGGTGATACCACAGTAATAATCCAATATTCAGTACTTCGTTAATATCATCACTGTCACTAACATATTCACGAAATCCGTCACTTCCACCAGTCAGCTTCTTGCAAGAAGGTGTCACAGGGCTATGGCCGGCCATGTGTTGCTTAGCAGAAGAACGCACTGTTTCAATAATTGCAGTATCGCAACTTGGTATTAGTGTTAACTTTCTTTTCTCTACGTTCTTCCTCTTCTTATATACACAGTTACTAAAACGTGGCATCGTAACCAGAACAACGCCTTTCACGATAAGTATAATACTACCAACAACAGGCGCAACACTGAACTACTTCGAAACAGTAAACAGCAAAGAGACGATGTTCCGCGCTCTTAGCACTTCATTTGTCACAGAAAACAATGTAGCCAACCCTTGCACACTCGCTGTATGCGTAACATAAGGCGCTGTATGCGTAACAGGCCGAGAAAATCCCAAGCAGTTCGCCAGGAAGTCACGAGAGGATGTTAGATGCATTCAGCGGCCGCCCATTTCCTCTGCAGGCCTGGGTGAAAATGGTAATACCTCCACTTATAGGGCGAGTAGAACAATAATTCAAAGTTTACATTAAAGACGAATGTTCCAATTAATTTTCGGTAGCAAAAAAAAATCGTAATTTTTTGGATTTGACCACCTCCGGCTCCCCTTGTGTTTCCGTATTCCTGAAATCCCCAGAAATTTTTTTTGTACTTTATTCTTCCAACGATAGTTGAAATTTTTTTTATTATTAACTAACGTTTCTTCGCAATTTACCCTCGAAGGCCGAAGTGGCCGAGCGGTTCTAGGCACTACAGTCTGGAACCGCGCGACCGCTACGGTCGCAGGTTCGAATCCTGCCTCGGGTATGGATGTGTGTGATGTCCTTAGGTTAGTTAGGTTTAAGTAGTTCTAAGTTCTAGGGGACTGATGACCATAGAAGTTAAGTCCCATAGTGCTCAGAGCCATTTGAACCATGTGAAATTTACCTTATTTGCATCTGTTGTGGTGGCTTCTGCTACCAAATGTATCAGAATGACCAAATGTAGCGGGGAGACACCAAATGTAGTGGGTGGGTGCCAGGAGGTGCCGTATTAAAACTCGGCGAGAACTTTCCAAATGATTTATTTGTTTCCACTACACAGCTCCGTTCACCTCAGTCTGCTTCACAGGGCCCAGCAACGCTGAGAAAGCACCCCAGCGGCCAGTTCAACGCAACGCTGTGTTTTCCGGCCTTGTTCGTCAGCTGTAGAGTTCCGATTACGTCAGGATGACTGCGCCAGTCGACTCAGCGGCCACGTCCCTGTTGACTCTGCGCTGCTCCACCGGGAGCCGTAGTCCAGCCCTACTGCTGCTTCTTCCTCGCTGGTGTAGCTGAGAATGCGGCGGCAACGACTGCCCACGATCTGGCGTCCGAATCTGCAGCCCTGGATTGGAGTCAAGACTGCCCGCGGTAGCGAGCCGAAGAGTGGCCCGCCGCTGATTGACTGTGGACCCCACGTTGGCCTCAGAGGGTCGAATCAGTGACCAACTGTGGACTGGGGCGCTGTCGCCTCATCTGTTGCTGCATGTAACCTGGTGGTGTGACACGCTCCATCATCCAGGAGAGCAGCCACACTTGAATCAATCTTGTTCGAAAATGGCACCCATTTATATTCACCTGTGCGCCTCTGTGTTCCCAAGCATGGCGCTTCGCATCACATATGCCTAACACTTAGGTTGGCCAGTGGCCCTCTTCTGCCTGTGACTGGCGCCATGGAAACTGCTGTGTGCGCCGTCTCTGGCAGTTCTATCCCCCTGTGGCCTCTATTTGCCTTCGCAACTGCTGGTATGCGTAACTTACTGCAATCTGGCCTGCACCTGGCTGTAACTCATGCTCAATATACAGCACAAAACTAACTTCCCCTATCCCAAATGTTGGTGCTGCTACACATCTATGTTGACCAAAAGCGTGGCAGGAATATCAAACTCTGGGACAGCATAGAAATTCTCTCTATCGAGATGGAAATGTCAGGAGATTAAATTAATCAGGGTGGAGATTTCAATTTTAAAAAGGGGTTGGGACCCGGCTCTCAGTTTGCTAAGATCTCATCCATCGGAGCTGTAAAGCGCTGAGCGACTGTGAATTTCATGGAATTATAGTGCTGCCTCCTTAAAACATAGTAGTGACAACTGAGCGTCAAAGCAAGTGCGAACTCAGCCACAGACAGTGGTGCTGTATTAACTGGACCGGTCCTGTACAAGCTACACATTGCCGACAGAATCGAGGACCGACCCCGTACAGTCGGAGCTGGGCACAGATGACAGGGCAGCGAGGGCTACAGAGCGCCTGCAGTGAAGTAGCCTCCTAGTGTGCCAAGCGGCTGCTCAGTTGTAAAGCAGCTAAAACGCAGTCCATATTCGTCACAGGCCGACGAGTTTCAAATTATCTTCAGTATATCAGCATCGTCTGCAGCGCAGTTCCCCAGTGCGATAAAATACGTTAACTTGGCCTCGCGTCGGCCAAGCGTCTAACGCGGCGACAAGACATCGATGACATCGGAAGAAAGGCTCACGTAAGATTAGCTATCACCTGGCTTTATTTTATTGTTATTATCTGTTGAACTTACATACTTAATTCTTAATTGTAAATTGGGAGTAATTTGACGTTTATTAAAATTCTAGTGTTACTTGGTGGCGGACTCTGTGTAGTGCAGGGTCGCCCACGGCGTGCCAAACCGCACGCGGGCCGGATGTGCGGGACGCACGTGAGCCGAGGCCCACCCAGCCTGTCTCTGATTATCTCGGTCCTTCTTGGAAGTACCCGTCACAGCACGACATTTCATCCACGGTTGCAGTGAGCTATTTTTCAGTCAGGTTAACTCTCTGCTCTCCGCCACACTCGTAGTGTCGGCGCTATTCACCCTTCGCTGTTTCTTCGTGGTACGAAGGTGCTCAGGGCCAGTGGCTGTTTACAGAAAAATAGGCAGTCCAGTGAAGTACCGTCACGAGACTTCAAAAACGAGTGGGAATGATACAATAGAAGGATGATATTTCGCAATAACTATTCTGCGGTCGCAGAGGCGACGCATACTGGAAAGTTTGCTATGGAATGACATAACAATATCATGCAGAAAGAATTTAAAGATTTAATTGACAATGAAAGAGATAAAAATTACAATAATCAACAGACGGAATTCATTGTTCTGTGCATCAATAGGCACGTTATCCTACATTTGGAGGCAATGAGCACGGCAAGAAATTGGTGGTATGAGGAGTAACATTTTTGAAGTCGTATGCTTCATTACAATATCACTTACAATAATTTTCCATGGAACTGAAAGAAGTGTATGGAGACATGCACAGGATGATTATAATTAAAGTTAAGCTTTCAAACCGCTGTAGAAATAACACCACTGGTCAGAAAGACGCCAAATTGCAACGGAATATTATCGGAGAAGGAGGAAAACGTATGGCACAAGAAAAATAAACAGTTACAAAATGTAGCAATAGATGGCAATGGAAGCATAATAATTTATTAGTGGTCGAAAACAAATGACAAATGAATCATACAACAATGCCTCAGATGTTCGTTTGACGTTAAACAACCTGTACTACTCAGTGTGCATGTGTGTACAGGCGTGATACTGTTAGTTACGTAAGCCCACCCACCATGCTATGGTCGTATGACATCGGATGGGAAGAAACGGTTTTTAATTGTCTTGAGGCCAAGACCCGCATAAAAAGCATGAATCGTATCGGTTTTTAATTGTCCTGAAACCAAAAACCGCATAAAAAGCATCAATGACATCGATTTTTAACTGTCCTGAGGCCAAAAACCACATAAAAAGCATCAATCGAAATCAAATCGGATTATTAATTTCCGTGTGACTAGTGCAAACAATGTTCAATATGCTGTCCACCGTTTCCTGCAACAAGTTGAAATCGAGAAACAGCACGTTCCAGAACTGATCGAAGCGTTTCCGAGGTCACGTTAAGAATGTGTTGGGAAATGCGTGCCTTCACTGCAGCTAAGTTTGCAATCGGAACACTGAACAAAACATCTTTCAGATAGCCCCACAGCCAGAAGTCACACGCATTAAGGTCAGGTGATCGGGACGGCCAGGCTGTAGGGAAATGCGGCTGATACTTCTAGCATTTCCGAAATCGTGCTTCAGCAGCTGCTTAAGTGGATTTACAATGTGCTGAGGTGCGCCATCTTTCATAAAAATGATTCCATCCACACATCGACGCTGTTGAAGAGCCGGAACAAGGTAGTTGCCCAAAAGACACTCATAGCGCCTACCAGTGAAGGTACAGGTAACAGGACCGGAAGCACCCATATCTTCGAAGGAAAAGTGGCCCTATGATAGATCATGCCGTAAACCCGCACCACACAGTGACATTTTCAGGATGAAATGGTACTGGTTGATTTGCGTGTTGATTTTCCGTTGCCCGTATTCGACAATTCTGTGTATTTAAATATCCTGTCATATGAAAGTGGGCTTCGTCTGTCCACAAAATATTCCACGCCCAATCATTATTGACTTCAAAAAAATGGTTCAAATGGCTCTGAGTACTATGGGACTTAACATCTGTGGTCATCAGTCCCCTAGAACGTAGAACTACTTAAACCTAACTAACCTAAGAACATCACACGCATCCATGCCCAAGGCAGGATTCGAACCTGCGACCGTATCAGTCCCGCGGTTTCAGACTAGACCACCGCGGCCGGCTTGTTGACTTCCATGCGAGCAAGAAATTCTAAAACGAAGGTCTCTCTTGCTGGCAGATCGACAGGAAGCAACTCTTGCACATGGGTAATTTTGAGTGGGTAGCAAAGAAGGATGTTTCGTAGGACTTTACGAAACGTGCTCACGGGTATGCACAACGTTCAGGCAATTCTCCGAGCACCACACGTCTGCACACCACCACTCGTCTCCTCCTGCATTGCTGTGGCCACTGTTTCTATTGATGTCGAATCGATTCTTTTCCTCCCTCCACTAGGTTGCATACCAAAAGAATCCGTCTTTTCGAATTTCCTAATCGTTTTCTCCAAATCCACGGCAGTCATAGAACCAATGTCTTTTTTTGAAACCCTTCAGTGTCCGGAACTTCCGCAGAGCGACGTGTACAGTCATCATTCTTGTAATACAGCTTTACAGGCAGAGCGCGATCCCGCATTGAGACAGTCATGGAGAACGTCGCAGACGCGAAAGGAGGAAAAGCTGTGCGCCCGCCGTGTTTACACCAACTTCAATCGATTCTGCGCATGACAGGTGTTTTCATTTACTTATTCTGACACATACAGCGGCATCTATTGATCAATTTTCACACTATTTTTTTCTTCTGCCATACGTTTCCCCCCTTCTACTATAACATTCCGTTGCAGTTTGACGTCATTCTGACCAGTAATGTTATATCTACAGCTTTTTGAAAGTTTAACTTTAATTATAATCACCCTGTATTACTGTGAAGCAAATCTGTTAAGTCCTCGGAAGATATTTCGGCTTAAAACCCGCTATTATTGAATTTACGAAGAAAAAGAGAGTACAGGGATGAAAATTAGAATATCTGGAATGGATTACTGAGCTCGAATTTCAAGTGGGCTTGACTGCACATTGCCCACAGTATGGCACTGTAAGGTGAGAAACAACTTATTTCTGATTTGATGGGAATAAATTTAAAAAGAAAATCTCGTTGTGGAAGGGACGAATTCTAAAAAACACAGTCCAGTTCTTTAAGCTCAGGGACATTAAAGAAAACGCGGGTTTTGAAAAACTCATTGTAGCCTTGGATGAATTACAAGAATAAACGTTTCGAAGACATTGCCAATCTTACATCTGTGTTCGAGCTGTTTTCGAGATCGGTTCCATTTAATTCGAGAGAGCCGCTGTGTATGTGCAGATATAATTGATTGATCTGCAATGTAATGATCACTTTAAAGGCAGATCCTTGTACATCAAAACTGTCCAAGACGTCCACATTTTTTTTTTTCTCAAGTAGAGTTTCCACATCTCCATAATGAGGTGCTACAATATTTCAGTCACGATAGGCGTGTGTGAAGGACGCGTTTTCGGTTATGAAACTAAAGAAGTCACGATTACGTGGCGACCTGAGTGCGAAAATCTGTGAATCTGTCTGTGTCTGTTCTTATGACGACAGATTCTATCAGATAAAAATTATTTATTGTCTTCTGCACAACAAAAATAATTAAAAAATACTGAAAATTTAATTCGTTTACGCTCTGTGTTGTTGAGATGTCTGAAATACGGAACTAAGTCGTATGTAGTGTGATTCCATTGCCATCTAACTACGGAGTGTTCTCAGTTTCCTCTTTCTCCATCCTCCACTCAGTGAGCGTGGCATGGCGGTGGAGGGAGTGTGCACCCGGACTAACCAACCACTATGGCACGTGAACCATGGGACGGCTTGCTAGACGAAATCTAGGCTGCCCCTGGGAGGCTTCGTAAGTTCGGCTGCTGTGGATTTCTTCCTTTCCTTTTTGACATACTGTGTTGCAGCATCTTGATTTTGATAGTAGCCCGTCAGTTTCGTGTTTTTGGAACGTTTTTTGCCCGGCCTGGTAACCAAAATTTCCCACAAATTTTTTGGAAGCTGTGACTAATTTTATGATTCAAAAATTCTTAAAAAGTCTTCGAATTTTGGAATGTTTCTTGTTTTGTCATGTTGGTCTCATAGACAAGGTAGAAGCTGTAATTTTTCAATGTGTCGCAGCTAATAAATGGAGTGCACTGTGTGTGGGCGACTAGCCATGTCGTGGTAGGTCTACTGCAAGCATCGAATGTCTTAAAAGTCTGATGCTGTGATTGTTGTTCTGGCCAAATGGTTTGATGCTGATCTGTTTACCAGGCGTTTCCAAACGTTTGCGATGGTTCGACACGGAATCCTGTGCTCTAGAGTGTCTACTTCACTGAAAGAGTCACAGACATCAGTCCTCACCAGCTGTATGCTTGCTAGTTTTGCACTGCTCAAATCCTAGAGCATGCGTGAGTCTCGTGAGATACTTACGGCTGATTCTGTCGAACGACTTTCTGAAATCTATTGATATTATTGCCGTGGGAGCGTGGGTGGGAGGTTGCATGTCCAAAGCAGTCGCGGTACGCCAGATCTGCGTCGAATGTTAATCTGCCTGTTACGCCACAAGATTTGCTCGCACTAATATTTTCGCTCATGATAATCTTGAGGCATCCGGTATAGTTTGGGTTACGGATTTGTAGCCGCAGTTTGATTTTTTATTTCGTACATATTTTGACTTCTTTGATTTAGGGAAATTTGACCTTCCAGGAAGTGAACTAGGACATATGTTCCGTTTGCAAATCGTTGGTGATTTGAAAGACATGTATTCTTGTGATAAATCCACTGGCAGGCCGTCAGTTCCAGGTGGCCGTCTTGGCCTCGCTATCAGTGCATGTCGAGGGTCGTTGCCACTGAAACATGCGTTGAGTTGGAGTCTGTCTGTGTCTCTCAGGAATCGCGGCACGTCATGCAAGAGACAAGTCGTTGCGTTCTCTCCAGAGATTTTCCTCTGCAGAACTTCTGTAACATAGTGTTGCACTTCAAATACAGCGTGTCCCATTCAAACCTCCCTGATTACAAGGACTCAGGAGAGATAAACCACAGTAGATACTACAACGAAAAATGCACCACATTGTAGAGCATCTCAAAGAATTTATATTCCCGCGTCGAAAGTGCCATGTATCGTCGCCAGAGTGCAGCATGGTCGCATGAAGTGAAAATGGTGACTTCATAGCAGCGCGCGCAAACAGTAGTGTGGTTTGCAGAAACAAAATTGCCGGTTACTGTGAAGAGAAATTATCATCGTGTGTATGAATGTAATCCATCTGATGTGGAAACAATTAAGGAATGGTAAAGCAAGTTTCTGACAACAAGATGTGTTCTGAAACATTCTGGCGGTGCACGTTGCGAAATTTCAGAAGAGACAGTGGAGGACATCAGACAAACGTTTCTCAGAAGCCCACGTAAGTCACTTCGCCAAGCGTCTAGCCAACTTGATGCACCGCGATCAACATTGCATCGTGTAGTTCACCAGCATTGTCGTATGTGTGCTTACAAAGTGCAAGTTCTGCAACATCTGACGCCGAATGACAAACCACACCGACAACAGTTTGTTGTGGATTTTTTACAGCGTATTGATATGCATGCCAGATTCCTGGAAAGATGATTATTCTCAGATGAGGCAATCTTTCATCTATGAGAAATGGTTAATAGGCATAATGTTCGGATTTTGGGTTCACAAAATCCGTACGTTGTCATTGAACACGTTCGTGATAGCCCTAAACTAAACGTCTGGTGAGGGCTAACGCACGACAGGATTGCTGGACCGTTCTTCTCTGCGGAACAAACAGTGAATGGGTCAGTGTATCTGGACATGTTGGAGCAGTTTGGTTCCCGGGTTCGGTTCCCGGCGGGGTCAGGGATTTTCTCTGCCTCGTGATGGCTGGGTGTTGTGTGATGTCCTTAGGTTAGTAAGGTTTAAGTAGTTCCAAGTTCTAGGGGACTGATGACCATAGATGTTAAGTCCCATAGTGCTCAGAGCCATTTGAACCAATTTTAGAGCCGTTTGTGTACCCTCAAGACTTACAAACCAACATCATGTTTCAACAAGATGGAGCTCCGCCGCATTGGTCAACGGCTGTTCGCAAGTTCCTGGATAGGAAATTTCCCAGTCGCTGGATCGGACGCGGAGGACCCATTACCTGGCCACCACGTTCACCCAACATTACGCGGCTTGATTTCTTCATGTGGGGATTCGTGAAGGACCTCGTGTATGCGACCAAAGTCGACGACATTCCTACGTTGCAACATCGTATCACTAATGCGAGTGCAACAATAACAAAGGAATGTTACAAAGAACTTGGCAAGAAATTGAATATGGACTAGATATTCTTCGTGCTACAAATGGTTCATATGTAGAGGTGTACTGATGATCAATAAATACTCTGAGATGCTCTACAATGTGGTGCATTTTTCATTGTCGTCTCTGCTGTGTTCTTTTTTCCTGGGTCTTTGAAATCAGGGAGGTTTGAGAGGGACACCCTATATGTGTCTCCTGCGTTCGCCATTCAATTTTTCCTGTCGTTGCATGGTTCTCTCAGGATGTAGGTGGTATATCGATACGTCTTCTTCGTCAGAAGAACCTCGTGATATACTGACAATCCCTTGTGCTTCTCAGTTAATAACATGTGACGCTTTCGCCTTGATCTTCTCTATTTGTGGCAACATACATGTGTTTCCTCCGTGTGGGGCGTTTAGTGCGCTTCGCTGGCACTGCATGTAGAACTCCGACATGCATCTTCGCCAGAGGCTTTTTCTGTAATGTAATCTGTTACGTGGCTGGTTTCGCACAAAACGTCCACCACATCAGAGTGCTGCCACACGTCAGTTTTTTCCTGCAAACTCTCTTCTCACGAACGGAGAATCCCACTGTGGGAACCAGCTTCTGAAACGTTGGATGCTTAGTTTCTGTATTCCCCGGTGGCGATATTTACCTGTGCTAGAGAGGTGTGAGCGGCAGTAGTATGGTCAGTGTTACGAGAAACTGGCTGTTAACGTTTGAAAGTCGACTGTATGGTGGGGACAGCACCGCCATGTGTACAGACGGTCGATTCTGGTGCCTGTGGGTAGGACAAGAAGAACTTCACTTCGCGTGCACGGGGTTGGCACCACGTATTTGCCGTGTGTGATTTGTCCACCAAAGTCTGCAGTTCGCGACATTTGTTTGTTCTGGAGACCGTGACTTTGTCTGACAGCACTCACTTAAAATCGGCTCCTCCAGTGGTTCACTCAGAGTGACTCTGAAGCAGTTTGCAGATTTATGTACTAAAAGAGCGGCACCTATTAGTCTATTCTCTGCGCCTGACGGTGGACAGATGTTGACAACGTGCGTTTGTCTGTCGCACACGCCGTCCCTCGTCAGTAGTTATGTTGTTGTTGTTGTTGTTGTGGTCTTCAGTCCTGAGACTGGTTTGATGCAGCTCTCCATGCTACTCTATCCTGTGCAAGCTTCTTCATCTCCCAGTACCTACTGCAACCTACATCCTTCTGAATCTGCTTAGTGTACTCATCTCTCGGTCTCCCTCTACGATTTTTACCCTCCACACCGCCCTCCAATGCTAAATTGGTGATCCCTTGATGCCTCAAAACATGTCCTACCAACCGATCCCTTCTTCTAGTCAAGTTGTGCCACAAACTTCTCTTCTCCCCAATCCTGTTCAATACCTCCTCATTAGTTACGTGATCTATCCACCTTATCTTCAGTATTCTTCTGTAGCACCACATTTCGAAAGCTTCTATTCTCTTCTTGTCCAAACTAGTTATCGTCCATGTTTCACTTCCATACATGGCTACACTCCAAACAAATATTTTCAGAAATGACTTCCTGACACTTATATCTATATTCGATGTTAACAAATTTCTCTTCTTCAGAAACGCTTTCCTTGCCATTGCCAGTCTACATTTTATATCCTCTCTACTTCGACCATCATCAGTTATTTTACTTCCTAAATAGCAAAACTCCTTTACTACTTTAAGTGTCTCATTTCCTAATCTAATTCCCTCAGCATCACCCGATTTAATTTGACTACATTCCATTATCCTCGTTTTGCTTTTGTTGATGTTCATCTTATATCCTCCTTTCAAGACACTGTCCATTCCGTTCAACTGCTCTTCCAAGTCCTTTGCCGTCTCTGACAGAATTACAATGTCATCGGCGAACCTCAAAGTTTTTACTTCGTCTCCATGAATTTTAATACCTACTCCAAATTTTTCTTTTGTTTCCTTTACTGCTTGCTCAATATACAGATTGAATAACATCGGGGAGAGGCTACAACCCTGTCTCACTCCTTTCCCAACCACTGCTTCCCTTTCATGCCCCTCGACTCTTATGACTGCCATCTGGTTTCTGTACAAATTGTAAATAGCCTTTCGCTCCCTGTATTTTACCCCTGCCACCTTTAGAATTTGAAAAAGAGTATTCCAGTCAACATTGTCAAAAGCTTTCTCTAAGTCTACAAATGCTAGAAACGTAGGTTTGCCTTTTCTTAATCTTTCTTCTAAGATAAGTCGTAAGGTCAGTATTGCCTCACGTGTTCCAACATTTCGACGGAATCCAAACTGATCCTCCCCGAGGTCCGCATCTACCAGTTTTTCCATTCGTCTGTAAAGAATTCGCGTTAGTATTTTGCAGCTGTGACTTATTAAACTGATAGTTCGGTAATTTTCACATCTGTCAGCACCTGCTTTCTTTGGGATTGGAATTATTATATTCTTCTTGAAGTCTGAGGGTATTTGGCCTGTCTCATACATCTTGCTCACCAGCTGGTAGAGTTTTGTCATGACTGGCTCTCCCAAGGCCGTCAGTAGTTCTAATGGAATGTTGTCTACTCCGGGGGCCTTGTTCCGACTCAGGTCTTTCAGTGCTCTGTCAAACTCTTCACGCAATATCGTATCACCCATTTCGTCTTCATCTACATCCTCTTCCATTTCCATAATATTGTCCTCAAGTACATCACCCTTGTATAAACCTTCTATATACTCCTTCCACCTTTCTGCCTTCCCTTCTTTGCTTAGAACTGGGTTGCCATCTGAGCTCTTGATATTCATACACGTGGTTCTCTTCTCTCCAAAGGTCTCTTTAATTTTCCTGTAGGCAGTATCTATCTTACCCCTAGTGAGATAAGCCTCTACATCCTTACATTTATCCTCTAGCCATCCCTGTTTAGCCATTTTGCACTTCCTCTCGATCTCATTTTTGAGACGTTTGTATTCCTTTTTGCCTGCTTCATTTACTGCATTTTTATATTTTCTCCTTTCATCAATTAAATTCAATATTTCTTCTGTTACCCAAGGATTTCTAGCAGCCCTCGTCTTTTTACCTACTTTATCCTCTGCTGCCTTCACTACTTCATCCCTCAGAGCTACCCATTCTTCTTCTACTGTATTTCTTTCCCCTATTCCTGTCAATTGTTCCCTTATGCTCTCCCTGAAACTCTGTACAACCTCTGGTTCTTTCAGTTTATCCAGGTCCCATCTCCTTAATTTCCCACATTTTTGCAGTTTCTTCAGTTTTAATCTACAGGTCATAACCAATAGATTGTGGTCAGAGTCCACATCTGCCCCTGGAAATGTCTTACAACTTAAAACCTGGTTCCTAAATCTCTGTCTTACCATTATATAATCTATCTGATACCTTTTAGTATCTCCAGGGTTCTTCCACGTATACAACCTTCTTTCATGATTCTTGAACCAAGTGTTACCTATGACTAAGTTGTGCTCTGTACAAAATTCTACTAGGCGGCTTCCTCTTTCATTTCTTAGCCCCAATCCATATTCACCTACTATGTTTCCTTCTCTCCCTTTTCCTACACTCGAATTCCAGTCACCCATTACTATTAAATTTTCGTCTCCCTTCACTATCTGAATAATTTCTTTTATTTCATCGTACATTTCTTCAATTTCTTCGTCATCTGCAGAGCTAGTTGGCATATAAACTTGTACTACTGTAGTAGGTGTGGGCTTCGTATCTATCTTGGCCACAATAATGCGTTCACTATGCTGTTTGTAGTAGCTTACCCGCATTCCTATTTTCCTATTCATTATTAAACCTACTCCTGCATTACCCCTATTTGATTTTGTGTTTATAACCCTGTAATCACCTGACCAGAAGTCTTGTTCCTCCTGCCACCGAACTTCACTAATTCCCACTATATCTAACTTTAACCTATCCATTTCCCTTTTTAAATTTTCTAACCTACCAGCTCGATTAAGGGATCTGACATTCCACGCTCCGATCCGTAGAACGCCAGTTTTCTTTCTCCTGATAACGACATCCTCCTGAGTAGTCCCCGCCCGGAGATCCGAATGGGAGACTATTTTACCTCCGGAATATTTTACCCAAGAGGATGCCATCATCATTTAATCATACAGTAAAGCTGCATGTCCTCGGGAAAAATTACGGCTGTAGTTTCCCCTTGCTTTCAGCCGTTCGCAGTACCAGCACAGCAACGCCGTTTTGGTTAATGTTGCAAGGCCAGATCAGTCAATCATCCAGACTGTTGCCCCTGCAACTACTGAAAAGGCTGCTGCCCCTCTTCAGGAACCTCACGTTTGTCTGGCCTCTCAACAGATACCCCTCCGTTGTGGTTGCACCTACGGTACGGCCATCTGTATCGCTGAGGCACGCAAGCCTCCCCACCAACGGCAAGGTCCATGGTTCATGTATGGGGGTTACGATTTCTAGATCCGCTTATACTAAAATCGTGGACCCACATTTTGTTTCTGGTATTTATATAAGTGAGTGCAGTAGCCTGGTATTTGTCACTTCCTGTGATAATATGAGGCCACCTTTGGTACACACGATTAAGTCCATTAGAGGTAATAATTATAATATGGTTTATTATATTGATTGAAAAGGTATTGCAGTCATCTAAGTAAAACGTTATACAAAACAAAATAAAACAATCCATGTGTGACATGAAATGTATTCGCAGTTGTGAAACGGTCAACCATCAGCTCTATAATGGAATGACGAAAATGAAAAATTTTGCCAGTTCGGGGACTCGAACCCAGATTTCCAGCTTATCGTGAGAGGTGTCCTATCATTGGTGAATCAGAGCACGATTCAAGGCCAGACTCAAACTTCCATAAGTCATTATCCATTTTCTGCAACCTGCACTCGTATATTAATTATGCAGTGCTTGTGCTGTTCAGACGTACGATGTATTGTTCCTTTCGACGAGCATGAATATGTAAAGAAACATTACATCGTATTTCTGAACAGCACACGCAGTGGAATATCGAATCCATGTGTTGCAATAGGGAGCAATTATAAATCAGTTGTGGAATCGCTTTCAGACTCGAATTTTCAATTAAACTTGTGGATCCTCTTTCCAGATAATCTTTTTTAGCAGTCTCATTGTCGACGGTGTCTCCTTCATCCTCTGAGGTACCGTGTGCTGCCGAGAGGGATGACGACGTGTCCCGGTCAGGAATATCTTTTCCCGACTGCTTTGTTCACCTGTCACGTGATTCAGGCAGTTTGCGCTTCGTAATCGACGCTGCCGAATCGTCTTGCATAGCTAACATTTTGCTCTTCTTTTTTACGCCTGCTGCTTTCTGCTGACTGTGTAGGAGTTTTAGATCGTGACGTATAGTTTCTCTGTTGTCGACCACAATCGCTGTTTGGGAGACTTCCGTAGCTTCTACGATTTTAATAATATCTGAAGGTTTGGGATTTGTGTGACTGCTGAGCGCCCATCTGTTTGTCGTGGTCCAGTTGTCTTTCTGTCTTGTCTGTTGTGCTCGCCGTCATCAGAGCGTTTAACAGCACTACTCTGTGATGCATTTTCTTGCTGTAGCGGGACTTTGAATTTCGACGCCCTACACTCGTTCCCTCAGACATAAATTATACCGTCGAAGCGGTATGAGCGCGCGACAGCAGAGAAAATACAAAAATTGTAACTTTTTTTCTATCCGTTTCTTTTTTGTCTATCGAGCGCGGAAGCTCAATGCAGACGTAAAAAACTTGTTAGCTAGTCTTGATCTGATTTTAATGTGTAGACATATTGTGGAAGTTATGAAATTCGGAGGATGGAAGTAGCAAAGTAAATTAAATTGCATTCAGTGTCAAGATGATTTTATTTCGTATAAATTAGTGATTCCTGGACGCTTGCAAGATTTCGGAGCAAACTTTTCACGCAGAAATGAAGTAGGAGATTTTGAAGACCTGGACGCCGCACGAAAGAAGACATGTTAACCTGGTAAAGGATGAACTCTTATCTACGCCATTTCCCCCTGTTAGTTACATTTGTTATTCTCTGTCTTTTTTAAAATAATTTTTGTAGTGGAAATTGGTTTGACTTTTGCTCAGAAACGCCACAAGGACCACCCCAACAATAGCTTTTCCGAATCACGAAGTCCGATAACTTTTCTGTAATACGAAGTCCGATTTACATTTCTTTCTTTCCCTTTTTTCACGTTCATTAACGATTTTTTTTAAAAAAAACCTTTTGCTCACGATTTCTTTCCACATTTTCAACCTTTTATTTTCTTCTCTTTTTCTTTTTTATTAACTACTACATTGCGGTGTCCTGTGTCACTCGGTTGACTATCTGGGGTACCACATGCCCCTGAGCGACTGTCGCATATTTGTCGCCCTACTGCCTGCGGTACCGCGACGTATTTGTATCGGTTTTCATTTTGTGCAGTTTGCGTGTATATGATCAGGCGAATTACATAGCGCACATGTCTGTGACTGTCAGTTGTATGAAATGAAGGCCCTATGCCTCGCTGTAATTAGGATCTAGGGTGTATGTTTGTTTCAAATATTTACGATCATTTATAACGCCGTTGTCTATTTAATACCTAAATACGAAAAATATGGTTTCAACCTAGCTAAAATATCTCGTAATTGCCTTTTTCGGGAATTCGAAGAGCAAGTTCAACATCCTCACAATTCTGATTCCGCATCCAACATGCGATACTCTTATGTTATTTGGAGAACAATGAATATGTCGAAATTGTGCTTTGACACCCCTGTCTGTGAACATCCTTTCACAAAGGTCGTCTTTGATGATGTTCGTAAATAGAGAATTTTGAGTGAAATCCAATTGGAGATGTACTATGCTATCCTCGGGTATGTTTAATTCCTGATTGATCCACTCGTGCGTTTCGTAGGCAGACTGGTGGGCCATGTTCCTATTAAATACCCACTGAAAAGTCGTTGTGATGTTGCAAGATTTCGCTGTACTGACAGAATGTCTGCAAACAGAGTGAGCGCTAAGCGCCGAAGCAGCTAGCTTCCACCAGAGAGCCCTAGAAGCCCACCGCCAGCCACAGGGAAACGCAGACACAGCACATACACTGCCACTGCACGAGCAGTTCTGCAATTAACTCCAATAATTGGAGACCTTTAGAGCAGCGGACTTTGATATCGGCGCGATACCGTACAAGGCGCTGCTCTTCCCTGCATTCGCGTACGCTGCGGTAGTATGGGCAAGGCCTCTGTCAATCACATCAAAAGGCACCCAACTCCGCTAAACTGGCATCTGGTTAAATGGGCTACGCCTAAAACAAAATAACATAAAAAAGTCTCTACAGTACGGAGCGCCAAGGGTAGTACGACCAGGGATCGTACATGAAATTACCGGCGTTCAACGTCTCCGTGAAAGCTTTCAGGAGACTTGTGAGGGTACAGATATCGAACATATACTTAAACGATCGAGTGGGTCCTTAACGCTTCTTTCATGAAATGCAGCGGCATCCCATATTTATAGAAGGGACAGATTGGGGCCTGAGGATTGATTGGCGCCCAGTAATGGGTCACTGGAGCCGGAATACGCCTGCAGGGCAGAACAAAAGTGACCACGGATGTCGCGATCGCGTATAAAAGTGAAGTACTTTCTGGAAAGCTTATAGTCAGTCGCAGCACAGCCATCACGCGAGTTGGTAGCGAATGTTTTTTTTTTTATTTATTTATTTAATAAAATTGCAGCCAAACAGCCATATACAGTTACTTTGCGTAACAGTTTACATTCATATTTATATTTTACATTTTTTGCATATTCAATAATAGCTTTCACTCTTTTACTGCACAGTTCTTTGTGATATCGTTCATAGGCTTCGTTACACAGTTCGCACACACATGTTGTGGTTGGGTAGTGATAAGTTTTGTTTTTGAAAATTAGATTTTGAAAGCCGCGAATAGATAATCTAGTTACGACATGTCGCGGTTCGAAAATTGGTGCTGTCCATGAGCTGTTCCACATTGCTTCGGTGCCATAGAACTCCAGCCATATTTTTGTCGTTTATCCTCCATGACCTTCAGTTTATTTCTGGAAGCCCTGGTGTGTGGCATCATATATAGAAGTTTGAGGTCTCTCTCGCTAGCAGGTACATTAGTCTAGATCTTGTTGTCTTTGAGAGACCTGGTGCTCTTTTTAGATAAGTCGATTAAGTGTTTCTAGATTTTTTTTCTGTCAGGTGGTCACATATAACCTCCATCCCATAGGCCAGGATTGGCAAGATTTTTGCGTTGAATAATTTCATGGCCGTTTCTAGACTGAGTAGGCGGATGTTTTTGATGTCCTGTATTGCTATTATTGCTTGGGATTCACGTTCTGTTGTATGTTTTGGGAAGCATTTGGCTGTTGGTTGCAATGTCACCCCTAGGTATTTAAAATCTCATGAGATTTTTTATTTTTTGTTCTCTGATGTTGATTTCCGCATTCTCGGATTGTTTTGCGTCCTTTTCTGAAAATCACGGTCTCTGTCTTTGTTAGGTTTACTGTTCACTGCACCATTTATCTCTTTTCTCAATGATTTTCTGCCGCTTCTGTACATCTGGTGATCCTGCGGCTATGTCGTCAGGTATACATCTTCTTCATTTTCTCCAATTCGCAGTACTTTTTCAGTGGAAAGAATGCACAGCAAAGGGCTCATTGGGTCACCCTGTGAGACTCCGTTCGATTGCAGAATGACGTTCGAAAAAGATATGTTGTCTGATTTTGTAATTAAGTTGTATTCGAGGATTGACTTGATTATTCTTGCCCATACGTTATCTTCTCCCACTGTGTTTTCCAGTTTTCGGACTATGAGATCTCTTTCCAGTAGGTCAAAGGCTTTGGTAAAGTCTATAAAAACTGTGCAGAACATATGTATCTTCTGTATAGCTTCGTCGATGTTGTTCAGAAGAAGCCTCATGCTTATGTTTATGAGTAAAGATATTGAAGCTCAATATTAATTTCTTAGTGGAGGAGTCGTTATATAACTGAACATTACCTCAAAGTAAGGGAAAGGCAATGGTAAACTCAATGAAACATAACTCTGTCCGAACAGACCATGAAGGCCCAGCGGTAACGACCGACCGCCATCTCATACTCAGCCCACTGGCGTACCTGGGTGCGGATGTAGAGGCGGCAAGTGGTCACCACCCCGCTCTAACGGCCGTTGTCATTTTTCGTGGCCGGAGGCGCTGCTTCCCAATCAAGAACCTCCTCAACCGGCCTCAGAAGAGCTGAGTGCACCCCGCTTGCCACCAGTGCTCGGCAGACCGGACAGTCAACCAATCTGGCGCTACTCCAGCCTGACGGCGGTCAACTTCGGTGATTTGACGGGGATCGCTGTTACCACTGCGGAGAGGCAGTTGGCGGTACACTCGTATAAACTCCTGACAAAGGACTGACCGTAATCGGAGAGTGAGTGAACCCAGAACAAATGAGGACGTAATACTTGAATTTAAAGTGTTATAAATTCAACGACTGATAGCTGAAATGTGTTATTTACAAGTCACTAACAGTCACTGCGTGAAAAGCCTCTCAATGGAGGGCAACCTGATTTTATAAATTAACTGTGTCGTACAAAAGTGTTCTCACATTACACAACCTCTTCATTATTATTACAACATTTTGGAAGGGAATGACTCCTATAACAGTGTGAGAGGACATACAGGGCATGCGTTGTAGGATCAAGGTCGGAACTTTAGTTACCGGCGCACGTGCCCTGAGAGTAACCTGGCCCTCAAAAATTGGCTACTTATGAATGTCCGATGCCTAATTTTGCAACCAGTCAGATTATAGCAAGAAATAATCAGTTCTAAATCACTGAATACTACGACGGCGACTTACAAACTGCCCGATGTTTCTACAGGAAAACGCCGGTCTTGCAAAGCCCTGGCGTTTTACCAAATATTACATTTCTGAGTATCCCCGAGATGGGCGGACCAACCACTTGACAATCCCAGACTAGCGCCAGAGGACACTGAGGAAACGGGATCACCTAGAAAGGCAAAACACAACGGAAATGTAACTAGGAAGAAGAGCAGCAGAACCAGAGAAATAAGCGCAGTATTTAAACTTGCAAAAAAATAAGGAATAGGAAACTCCCAAAACAGATCCGCCAGCTACAGTAGCGTTCCACATCTAGAGCCAGGCAGTGGGTACGTAAAACTACACCGCGGGCAGCACCAGAGGAAGACAGCGGGATGGGTCGTGGAAAAACCGTGAAAAAATATGGGATCAGCCTCTCGGCTCAGCACCCAAAAGCACACCGTTAACCAGCCTTGCTGACGAAACCAGACAAGGCATGTTTTCTCTATCTCTACGACAAACCTGGCCTCATCCTACTTATTTTGCGCAGGTGCAAGAGCGATTGATACGCGATTTCCTTTAGAAATATAATGCTCTTTAACCTTTTCGCTAAAAGCGTAATGCTTGATGCTATAAACATTTCCGGGCGCAGTTTTTCTGTTTGATCAAGCATATTTCCCAATTCATCATTTTTAATCTCGCTGGTAAAGCCACGTGGAAGATGCACGACTGCAAAATGTTAATATTTAATGGCAAACTCTGATCATTGTAAGTTGTATACGTCTCATCTGTTGGTCAAAGCTTATATTGTCCCTTTTTGTAAATTAGAGACAATGAGTGCATTGTACCCTTCATATAAACCGATCAATCAGAACATTATGACCATCTACCTAATAGCCGGTATGACCTTCTTAGACATCGATAACAGCGGCGACGTGTCGTGGCATGGAGGCAATGAGGTTTTGGTAGGTTGCTGAAGGGAATGGGTACTACGTCTGCACACATAGCTCATCAAATTCCCGTAAATTCCGGGGAGGGGGCGATGAACTCTGGCCCCCAAGTAGCGTCACATCCAAGATGTGTTCGATCGGGCTCAGGTCTGGCCAGTTGTGGGGGGGGGGGGGATGGGGGGGGGGGACGGTGAGGTAGCACATAAATTGGAACTCGCCACTATATTCCTCGAAACACTCCATCTCGTGTCTTGTGTCTCTTGTGACATAGCGCATTATCGTCCTGAAAAATGCCGTTGTCGTCGGGAAACACGACCGTCATGAAGGGGTGTACGTGGTCTGCAACCAATGTACGATACTTCTTGGCCGTCATGGTGCCTTGCATCACTGGAATCATGGATTCACGCTTCAGTGTTCCCCTAGCATTATGGAGACGCCTACAGCTTGTCACCGTCCCACAGTACAGGTGTCAAGGAACTGTTTCCCTGGGAGAAGACGGATTCGCGCCCTCCCATCGACATGATGAAGAAGTTATCTGAATTCATCAGACCATGCAACGCTCTGCCACTGCACCAACGTTCAACGCTGATAGTCACGTGCCCATTTCACCCGTTGTTGCCGATGTCGTGGTGTTAACATTGGCAAACGCATTGTTCGTCGGCTACGGAGGACCAGCGTTAAAGTGTTGTGTCCACAATGTGTTGAGACACACTTGTACTCTGCCCAATTCCGTCATTATTCGCGCTCACACGCACACACACACACACACACACACACACACACACACACAGGCAGGAAAGATAGATGCACTAAAATCTGTAGAGACGCGCCATTTACGCACAAAACGAATACCATATAAAAGACAACACACACACAGCTAAGGAGCGAACAGAAAACACAAACACATGAACACGCACACAAACACATACACACACACACACACACACACACACACACACACACACACACACACACACACACACACACACACATGCACGACACACTAAGATAAAATGCAAACAAAATTCAAATTTGGTGCCGAACTCTCTGGTGAACAGATGAACTCTGACTGGGCTGCGACACACAACAAAACCACAACCTCACTGTGTTTTGGTGAAATGAAAAGTGATTTACTAGGTTTTGCAAAAACAGACATAATGTCTTATGGGACAACAGCAATCAGTGAAATTATAATGTTACTTAAAAACCGTCTTGATTACAAATATTTTTATTCATATGACCGGTTTCGGTTCATTCAGAACCATCTTCAGATCTGATATTTCAGTTACAGGAGTAACCCGTCCAAATCCAGCAGTTTTCACATGCTACGTCACATAAAATTTTATGTAACTGAAATATCAGATCTGAAGATGGTTCTGAATGAACCGAAACCGGTCATATGAATAAAAATATTTGCAATCAAGACGGTTTTTAAGTAACATTATTTACTAGGTTATTTGTGGAAAATACTAGTTATAGTGTGCGTCACACCTCACCATCATGCGGAGAATGAAAGTGCTTGCCCCAGGGAAATGTAAGTAAAAACGAATACGGGTGCGACAACATCGCGACAAACTACATTACATCCTAGAAGATAGGTTAACTCCCAGCAAAAAAACTTTCTCTTCAACAACGTTTGGTTGCAGATGTCAAGATACCTGTATAAATTAACACACAAGTGATCCGGAAAATTCATGGACACCAAATGTAAAGGTATTTACAAAAAGAAACGATATATACGATCTATTGTTTGAACTAAACATCCACATAATTTTGTAATCATTTAACAAAAATGTTCAAATTGCAGAATAAATAAAAACGAAAACCTACTGTTGATGTCACGGTGCAGCCGAAACATTTTTGGGTTTTGAGAAAAAACGGTGTTTTGCATAACTGGCGGACCTCACATCCAACAATTTTAACTGCAAACACGGCCAACACAAAGAGCTGCAAATCAAAGTGATGAATATTCTCAGTCAAATCTTTTAGCAATATAAATGTAAGACACCTCTTTTGCAACATGTTCTTTCATAAGCTTGTAGGAATATTCGTTTAGAAACAGATATATAATATTTTGTAGCACAGCGTCAACCTGAGTTAATTCATTGCCGTGTGCAACAACGTCGTACGTACGCCTACAGCTGTTGCAAAGTTCCATGGGCAATTTGATGCCACACTATCGTGTAAATTTTCGTTATACAATTAAAATGATTTAAGCATAACCGAGTATTGAAATTCCCTCCGTGCAAGTAACCAGACTCATGAAAACAGTGCTATCAACTAGATAGGTGTAATTTGACAATAAATAAAAGTTTTTTCAAATGATAATTCCATGAAATAGGGCATGGAGTACAACGTGTAAAAGAACACTTTTATTGTTTTAACATTCAGTTATCCAAGAGTTGGATTTCGGTACTAATGAATAGAGATGACAGAATGTCGCCCATGCGTGGGTATTTGAAACTGTTTCTCGTAATATAATAATAATCTTGATAAACTATGATAGAAACCTTTTCTGGATGTAAGAGTAATTTTATGAATTGATGCATAGTGTTCGAGAATAAAAAAAATATTTTGTAGATATCTTCCCGTCCTATTGTGCAGCAAGGGAGGTTTGTAATTATCACCTGCTAAACGATAGGGAGAGACTGAGAGACGGAAAAGTAATGAATTTCATGTCAGTAAGTCAACAGTGCAAGAATTTCAGTTTTACAAAGTACTAAAACAAGCTTTCATACACAAAACAAAGCTCGAAGGGCAGCCAGATATGAAAATTGAAGCAGTCTACTGCAAGCAACCAACGACATTTTAATTACAGAGACAAGCACGTTACGTTTTACCCGGTATAAATTCAATAGTTACTTGGCTGAAAAAGTATTTCTTTGTTACACTGCGACGAGACAGAGCGTGTGTACAACTCGCATGATTCAAATATCATGGAAATGGAAACCAACACGACAATAAAGTGGTATGCAAATAGGAATTACGTAGCAACGACGCCGTGAAAAAACAGAGACAGCGGTTTGTAGGGCTTCTGAAGTGAACTTCTGCTTCTGAAATGTCACTGTGTAGGAGTTACAGAGTTGAAAAAAAATTGGTGACTGGAACCAGGAGAGGATTGTAAACAGGTATTAGCTGAGGATGATGAACTAGTGAAGGTAAAAATACGTGCGCTTTCTGATTCCAGTTACGATGAAACTTCTAACAATCACGAGATGTGTTTACATCAAACGCCATGCTGACACTGTTCTTAGGTGACTCACACATTTCAGCAATGTTGTTTCTTCCCATACTATATTTTGTGTAATGAAGAACGAGAACTTCTTTGTATTGAACGATGTAGACTTCTATGTTTAATTAAGGTTATTTTCATATTTTTAAATGCCGTATACACCAACCAAAGCTACTTACCATCTATAATTTCTCTGCTTTCTTTAATGGTTTGGCATTTTCCACAATACAGTCGCATCTTCAAAAACAGGTCCGCTTTTTTCGTCGCAACATAGTTTCATTTGTTATAGCTATCTACAAATCCTCATAAACTTAATAGTCAGTTTCGAAAGTAATTGAGCTTTTCGTTTCAAAAGTTAAATATTATTTGTCTGTTCTGGGAGCAGAATGAAAGGAAAGACAAGGTAGATAATGATGGATGACGTTAAAGGAAACGGAAACTACGTGGAAATGAAGAGAGCAGCAGACGACAGAAGGACACAACTGTGTCAACACCTGCCTTTGCACCGAACATGCAAGATTATAAAAGAAGCTTAAGATGTAATTAAATCAATACAACAGAAGAACAAGACAACTGCATTTCAGTGGATACCACGTCATTGTGCCTAAAAATGTTAATGAAACAGCAGATTTTCTAGCCAGAGAGGGCACAAAAACTAAATATATTGGAAAAATTAATTTGTAGTATACTGCAGTGGAACGCAGTATTAATAACATATTTCAAGAAAAATTAAAACGAGCCAATAAAAGTCATGTGACGAAGTGGGCTGGGAAAACCTCATTGTTGACTCAGCAGTAGATGATGGACCAAGAAGAGAAGCAGTAACCACACTCCTCTTGACTATTGGACACGACTGTTTGGCTGTCCATTTACACAAGACCTTCATTCTATTGTGTCCGGAATGTGTGTTGTGTCACAAGACTGGTTCGATCATAGACAAAGAACGATTCAAAGAGTGGTAAAAAATGGTTCGAATGGCTCTGAGCAGTTTGGGACTTAACTTCTGAAGTCATCAGTCCCCAAGAATTAAAACTACTTAAACCTAACTAACCTAAGGAGATTACACACATCCATGCCCGAGGCAGGATTCGATCTGCGACCGCAGCGGTCGCGCGGTTCCAGACTGTAGCGCCTAGAACCGCTCGTCCACCACGGCCGGCAAAGAGTGGTCAAAATCAAGTCCGTACACAGCAGGTATCGCAATCGAACGGTCTACCCTAGCACACTTCACGTCAGATCCAAATACTCAACTTACCGACACATCACTGACGTAATTCCCCTGCCAATTGCCTGAGCATTTCGCCAATTCAGATATGAGTTAGAGCGTGGTGAGCATCGGCTCTGAAAGGATCATTGGCCAGCCTCGCTTTAGTCACACTTGGGGCGTCTGTTTTTCCAGATATGTCCGAAAGAACAGACACCATTTTGATCGTGCAGCCTGTACGTCAGTAGTGTGTAGATAAGTTGAGAATTTGGGTCTGACCGGTAGTCTGTGCAATTGCCATGACCACCCAACCCAGGTGGCTCAGTGGTCAGAGCATCTGCCTAGGCGACCCGGGTTCGAATACCGGTCCAGCACGAATTTTCAATGTGAAACGTTGATGTAAATTAATGCCCGCTGTGCAGCTAAATATCATTAATTTCTTTGTGTCTTGATTCGTAGTGGCTCCAGAATCAAAATGGTGTCTGCTCTTTCGGGCATTCTGCGTAGATAAGTAGAGAATTTGGGTCTGACAGGAGGCGTGCTAGTGTAATCGGGGCAGTTGCGATGAGCCTCAGACCGAATGGCGCAGCGGTCAGCCTGCCTTCGGCAGTGGTGAGGCGGGCACCACTTCTTTGCGTCTCACCTGTTGTGCTGCTTGCGGACGTGGTCGTGTTTATTTGTGTCTGCATAGCGAATTGTCGTAGAGTCCGACTTCACGGTTCTGCGGCTGTGTAGGCTGCAGGCTCATCGACTTGCGCCATAGGATGGTGGGGTTTCGGGTTCTGCTGAATAGGTCTGGAGTCCACTACACGCAGGAGGCGAATACATGGGTAGCAGGGGGCCGTGTGCCGTGGACTTGGTGTTTCTTTTTTTTTTTTTTTTTTTTTTTTTAGAGGGTCTCTGGGATATAGAAAAAGGGGTTCAGTCTTAAAGGGTGTAGGTCGAACATAGGGAGAACGCAGATACAGGAACAATTGATATATCAGTTGTAAATTGTCGACGCTGTATTGGGAAAGTACCAAGCTCCAAGAGCTAATAGAAAGCACTGATGTTCAAATCGCTATAGGCACTGAACGCAGGCTAGTGCCGGAGATAAGTTCAGCCGAAATTTTTGCGAAGAATCTAACGGTGCTCTGAAAGGCCGTGGCGTGTTTGTTGCTGTTAGAGGTAGTTTACCTTGCAGTGGAACTGAAGCAGACAGTTCCTGTGAGTTGGTATGGGCAGAGATGACGCTTGGAAACCGGAATAAAATAATAATTGGATCCTTATACCCACCTCACACCTCGGATAACACAATCGCTAAGAGGTTCGAAGAAAACTTGAGTTTAGCTTCGTACACATACCTGACTCATACAATAATAGTTGGCGATGACTTTAATTTACCCTCGATAAGTCCCCGAAAATACGTGTTTCAAACCGGATTTACGCAAAAAAACATCATCCGAAATTGTGCTAAATGCATTCTCTGAAAATTATTTAGAGCAGTTAGTTCATGCGCCCAGGCTATTGCTATTGCAAACTGTTGTGAGAATACACTTTATCTCTTAGCAACAAAAAACCCTGAGTTAATAACGAGCGTCAGAACGGATACAGGGATCAGTGAACACTGTGTTGTCGTAGCGAGACTGTGTATTGTAACACCCAAACGCTCGAAAAATAAACGAAAAATGTATCTTTTCAAAAAGGCGCATAAACAGTCACCTGACGCGTTTCTGAAATAATCTCCACTCCTTCCATATTGACATTGTAAGTTTAGACCAGATATGACTTGAATTCGAAGAAATAGTACCGACAGCAATTGAAAGATTTAAGCAAATAAATTAACAAATGACAGAGTTGATCCGTCTTGGTACACAAAACGGGTTAGAACATTGTTGCAGAAACAACGAAAAAAGCATGCCAAATTTAAACAGACGCAAAATGTCGAAGAGTAGCGGCCTTTTACAGACGCTCGTAATTTAGCGCGGACATCAGTGCGAGATGTTTACAATAGTTTCCACAACCATACTGTACCTCGGATCCTGGCGGAAAATCCAACGAGTTTCTGGTCGTATGTATAATATGCTAGCGGCAAAACACAATCAATGCCTTCCCTGCGAGATAGCAATGGAGATATTATAGACGACAGTACTACCAAAGCAGAGTTACTAAACAAAGCCATTCGAAATTCCTTCACTAAAGAAGACGATGTAAATATTCCAGAAATCTAATCAAAAACAGCTGCCAACATGAATAACTTACAAGTACATATCCTTGGAGTAGTGAAGCAACTTAAAGCACTAAATACAAGCAAGTGTTCTGGTCCAGACTGTATACAAATTAGATTCCTTTAGGAGTATGCTGGTGCAATAGCTCAATACTTATCTAATACAACCCCTCGCTAGACGAAGGATGCGTCCCCAAAGTCTGGAAATTTGTACAGGTCACACCAATATTCAAGAAAGGTAGTAGGAGTAATTCACTAAATTACAGGTCCCTATCACTGACATCGATATGTTCCAGGATTTTTGAACGTATATTATCTTCGAACATTATGAATTACCTCGAAGAAAATTGTATATTGCCATACAGTCAACACGGATTTAGAAAACGTTGTTCTTGTGAAATACAACTAGCTATTTACACACACCGAGTGTTGTGTGCTATTGACAATGGATTTCAATTCAATTCCGTGTTTCTAGATTTCCAAAAGGCTTTTGACACTGAACCACACAAGCGGCTTGTTGTGAAATTGCATCCTCCTGGAATATCGTCTCAGTTGTGTGACTGGGTTCGTGATTTCCTGTCAGAGTTCGTAGTAACTGACGGAAAGTCATCGAGTAAAGCTGAAGTCATTTTTGGTGTTCACTAGTGCCCTCTGTTATTTCCTAACCATATACACGATTTAGGAGACAATCTGAGTAGTCGTGTTATGTTTTTTTTTTTTTTGCAAATGATGCTCTCGTTTATCGTCTAGTAAAGTCACCAGAAGATCAAAACAAACTGCAAAACGATTTAGGAAAGATACTTGAATGGTACAAAAATTTGTAGTTTAGCCTAAGTAATGAAAAGAGTGAGGTCATCCACATGAGTGCTAAAAGGAATCCGTTATACTTGTTACACGACAAATCAGTCTAACGGCTGTAAATTCGACTAAATATGTAGGAATTACGATTACATACATTTTAAATTTGAAATAACAGGTAGACAATGTCGTGAGGACGGCAAACCAAAGGCTGCGTTTTTCTGGCAGGACACTTGAAAAATGTGACAGATCTACTAAAGAGACCGTTTACAGTACACTTGATCGTCCTCTTTTGCAGTACTGCTGAGCTGTCTGTTATATTTACCAGATAGGATTAACGGAGTACATCCCGAAAGTTAAGCGAAGAGCAGCACGCTTTGTATTATCGCGAAATATGGGAGAGAGTGTCACGGACATGATACAGGATTTGGAATGGACACATTAAAACAAAGGCGTTTTTCGTTGCGGCGGAAACTTCTCACGAAATTCCAATTACGAACTTTCTCCTCCGAATGCTAAAATATTTTATTGACGGTAACCGACATTGGGAGAAACGATCGTCATAATGAAGCAAGGGAGATCAGAGCTCGCACGGAAAGATATAGGGGTTCGTTTTCTCCGAGCGCTGTTCGAGAGTGGTATAATGAGAATGATTGTGAAGGAGGTTCGATGAACCCTCTCTCAGACACTTAAGTGTGGTTTGCAGAGTATCCATGTAGATTTAGATGTTTATCGATCATCGCCAAACCACAACTGAATTCACTTATCCTTTGGATCACGAACGGCCGAAGGCGTATGAACCAGAACGGGACGAAGTGCTTCTCGTGCCGCAACCTGTTTTCGGAACGCATTTTCCGAACCACAGTGCTACCGCATTCATTAAGCTGGCGAATGAAGAACTGTGCGCCGATGTAGCCTGGAGCCACGATAATGATCTCACTTTCGATACTTTGACTCCCGTTTAGGGACTGTTGTGACTGATCACCCTTGTTTTGGCCTCTGTACATTGAGGGTTTTCGAACTTCCGTTTGGGGTGCTATGAGAAATTGTGGCGGCCACCTTGGAACCTTACAGCAAACGTTGTCAATTACGTTGGTGAAACTTGGAATACGTCCGAAACCAGAGGATAGACGTGCCTTCCTTTTGGTTATTCCCGGCTGCAGGGCTGTCTTCTACATCTAGATGATTACTCTGCAATTCACATTTAAGTGCTTGGCAGAGGGTTCATCGAACGACAATCATACTATCTCTCTACGATTCCACTCCCGAACAGCGAGCGGGAAAAACGAACACCTCAACCTTTCTGTTCGAGCTCTGATTTCTCTTATTTTATTTTGATGATCATTCCTACCTATGTAGGTTGGGCTGAACAAAATATTTTCGCATTCGGAAGAGAAAGTTGGTGACTGAAATTTCGTAAAAAGATCTAGCCGCGACGAAAAACGTCTTTGCTGTAATGACTTCCATCCCAATTCGCGTATCATATCTGCCACACTCTCTCCCCTATTACGCGATAATACAAAACGAGCTGCCCTTTTTTGCACCCTTTTGATGTCCTCCGTCAATCCCACCTGGTAAGGATCCCACACCTGGCAGCAATATTCTAACAGAGGACGAACGAGTGTAGTGTAAGCTGTCCCTTTAGTGGACTTGTTGCATTTTCTAAGTGTCCTTCCAATGAAACACAACCTTTGGCTCGCCTTCCCCACAATATTATCTATGTGGTCTTTCCAACTGAAGTTGTTCGTAATTTTAACACCCAGGTACTTAGTTGAATTGACAGCCTTGAGAATTGTACTATTTATCGAGTAATCGAATTACAACGGATTTCTTTTGGAACTCATGTGGATCACCTCACACTTTTCTTTATTTAGCTTCAACTGACACCTGCCACACCATACAGCAATCTTTTCTAAATCGCTTTGCAACTGATACTGGTCTTCATATGACCTTACTAGACGGTAAAGTACAGCATCACATGCGACAATCTAAGAGAACTGCTCAGACTGTCACCCAGGTCATTTATACAGATCAGGAACAGCAGAGATCCCAGGACGCTTCCCTGGGGAACACCTGATATCACTTCAGTTTTACTCGATGATTTTCCGTCTATTACTACGAACTGCGACCTTTCTGACAGGAAATCACGAATCCAGTTACACAACTGAGACAATACCCATAGCTCCGCAGCTTGATTAGAAGTCGCTTGTGAGGAACGGTGTCAAAAGCTTTCTGGAAATCTAGAAATACGGAATCAACCTGAGATCCCCTGTCGATAGCGGCCATTAATTCGTGCGAATAAAGAGCTAGTTGCGTTGCACAAGAATGATGTTTTCTGAAACCGTGCTGATTACGTATCAATAGATCGTTCCCTTCGAGGTGATTCATAATGTTTGAATACAGTATACGCTCCAAAACCCTACTGCAAACCGACGTGAATGATATAAGTCTGTAGTTCGATGGATTACTCCTACTACCCTTCCTAAACACTGGTGCGACCTGCGCAATTTTCCAATCTGTAGGTACAGATCTATCGGTGAGCGAGCGGTTGTATATGATTGCTAAGTAGGGAGCTATTGTATCAGCGTAATCTGAAAGGAACCTAATCGGTATACAATCTGGACCTGAAGACTTGCCCGTATCAAGCGATTTGAGTTGCTTCGCAACCCGTAAGATATCTACTTCTAAGAAACTCATGCTAGCAGCTGTTCGTGTTTCAAATTCTGGAATATTCCATTCGTCTTCCCTGGTGAAGGAGTTTCGGAAAATTGCGTTCAATAACTCCGCTTTAGCGGCACAGTCGTCGGAAACAGTACCACCGGCACTTAAAGTACGATGGCCAGTAGCGCACTTGTTTAGGTTGTGGCTGGGAAGGCCGTGCCCGTTCTGGATGTCGCCGACGCAGACTGGTTCAGACGCCAATAGAAGACGTCGCTCTCCCTGCGGCGCACACTGTGTTACCTTTCTCTGCCTTAATCATCCGTGGCGGGGCTGCCTGCTACGCCCACTCTCAATCAGTCGGCACTGGCGCCGACTCCTCTCGACGACGCGATTCACGTTTTGCTGCTTGAGGCAGTACCAATGGACGATGGTCATCATTACACACAAGCCGTCTGTCTCGACCCCGCGATGTACCGCTCTCCGCTTTTGTGCCGTCTGGCCGCCCGCTATCCGACACGCAAAAACATGTTCGGAAGCAACGGTCGTTGAGGAAATGGAAGTGACAACGCCATGCCGCATCTGATGACTGCCTCCATCGGATGTGTGCACAGGATAACGACCCCCCTTCTGATGTGCTGTCCTGTGACGCCCTGGCCCCGGATGACGCGACACCTCTCCCTGCCTCCATCTACAATCAGCACCCACCGATGAACACAGAACTTCCCCCGGCTGTGTCGGATGCCGTTGCCTCCGTTTCTGTATCTGATGCTACCTGCGGGAGCAGCTCTGATAGTGTTCCACTGAAGCGGCCTGGTGAGACGTGTGTCTCCAGGACAGACCGTCGTCTGATGCTGAGGACGAACGTGCTAGAGATGTACAGAACGATGGAACCCCTTGGTGAGATTGCCCCCACCTCCGCCCACGTCAGAGTGATGTACCCTTTCCTGGGGGCCTAACAGGGCGCTCCATGTGCTTCCCTCATACTGTTCTCCTGGCGGTGAACTTATCACATAGCCACGGTCAATGTCGATACCATTTGCGCACACCACGAACTGGCTTTACTGCATGAAATGCTGTGTGCTGTGGGCACTGCCATTGTCGTCTTTCAGGAGGTGCATGATGTAACTTTTTGAGCTCCCACTGGCTTTCTGCACACGTCTGCCATGCTTCTCCTACAGGCAGTAACTTGCCGATCCTCCTACGTAACGGTATCCTCGCTGATATACACTCCTGGAAATTGGAATAAGAACACCGTGAATTCATGGTCCCAGGAAGGGGAAACTTTATTGACACATTCCTGGGGTCAGATACATCACATGGTCACACTGACAGAACCACAGGCACATAGACACAGTCAACAGAGCATGCACAATGTCGGCACTAGTACAGTGTATATCCACCTTTCGCGGCAATGCAGGCTGCTATTCTCCCATGGAGACGATCGTAGAGATGCTGGATGTAGTCCTGTGGAACGGCTTGCCATGCCATTTCCACCTGGCGCCTCAGTTGGACCAGCGTTCGTGCTGGACGTGCAGACCGCGTGAGACGACGCTTCATCCAGTCCCAAACATGCTCAATGGGGGACAGATCCGGGGATCTCTCTAGCCAGGGTAGTTGACTTACACCTTCTAGAGCACGTTGGGTGGCACGGAATACATGCGGACGTGCATTGTCCTGTTGGAACAGCAAGTTCCCTTGCCGGTCTAGGAATGGTAGAACGATGGGTTCGATGACGGTTTGGATGTACCGTGCACTATTCAGTGTCCCCTCGACGATCACCAGACGTGTACGGCCAGTGTAGGAGATCGCTCCCCACACCATGTTGCCGGGTGTTGGCCCTGTGTGCCTCGGTCATATGCAGTCCTGATTGTGGCGCTCACCTGCACGGCGCCAAACACGCATACGACCATCATTGGCACCAAGGCAGAAGCGATTCTCATCGCTGAAGACGACACGTCTCCATTCGTCCCTCCATTCACGCCTGTCGCGACACCACTGGAGGCGGGCTGCACGATGTTGGGGCGTGAGCGGAAGACGGGCTAACGGTGTGCGGGACCGTAGCCCAGCTTCATGGAGACGGTTGCGAATGGTCCTCGCCGATACCCCAGGAGCAACAGTGTCCCTAATTTGCTGGGAAGTGGCGGTGCGGTCCCCTACGGCACTGCGTAGGATCCTACGGTCTTGGCGTGCATCCGTTTGTCGCTGCGGTCCGGTCCCAGGTCGACGGACACGTGCAACTTCCGCCAACCACTGGCGACAACATCGATGTACTGTGGAGACCTCACGCCCCACGTGTTGAGCATTCGGCTTTACGTCCACCCGGCCTCCCGCATGCCCACTATACGCCCTCGCTCAAAGTCCGTCAACTGCACATACGGTACACGTCCACGCTGTCGCGGCATGCTACCAGTGTTGAAGATTGCGATGGAGCTCCGTACGCCACGGGAAACTGGCTGACACTGACGGCGGCGGTGCACAAATGCTGCGCAGCTAGCGCCATTCGACGGCCAACACCGCGGTTCCTGGTGTGTCCGCTGTGCCGTGCGTGTGATCATTGCTTGTTCAGCCCTCTCGCAGTGTCCGGAGCAAGTGTGGTGGGTCTGACACACCGGTGTCAATGTGTTCTTTTTTCCATTTCCAGGAGTGTAGTTATCTCCCTGATGTCAGGGGTATGTCTCTCAGCGACGTCATGATGATCAACGTCTATGCGCAGTCTAGTTCGGGTTGCTTCTGCGAACATTCCACGTTCTTCTCTCCAGTCACGCCTCTTTTCCTGGGTCCGCAGGATGCATTGACCGTGGGAGGCGACCAACTCTGCCCTGGCGCCCAAAGACCAAATGCCACATCACTCTCCATGCGCGAAACTAGCGCCAATTCCCCAGCACTTCAACTTTGTGGATTCCTGGAAGCATGTTCATGGTGACTGTCCGTGGTTTATGCATTTCACTAGCCATTCTTCCAGTTGTCTCGATCGTGTTACCATCTCCCACGGTATTGTCAATGGGGTGCAGGCTGCTGAAGTCTGACCTGTTGCGTTCTCTCACCATGGTGCATATATCTATGCCATCAATCTCTGCCGCCAAAGCTGTGGCGCGACCGGGGACTATGGAAGCTGAACACGATCCATCATACTTCACCCAATAGCCAGCAGCGGATCGAGACCATGTGGAGAGCTTGTTGTCGATGCTATGATGCACATCAAGGTCCTCTGCGTAATGCCTACCATCCGCAAGTACTTGATTGGGTATGGATATGAGATCGCGGCCTGACGGCTACGAACCCAGGATTTCTTCACCATTCTCCGGTAATGTACTATGATGCCGTATTCACCAGAGCGTCAGGTAATGGTCCATTGTGCAAGGAACAGCTCACATCCCTCTCTCGGCGTCACCTTGAAGGAGCTATGGTCAGGTCGCGCAGAAACGCCTGGTTAGCACAGGAGCGTCCATGTATATACCATGTGATAGCAGAACGGCACCACAGTCAGAGAACTTTGGTTAACGTTTTTACGACTGATGTTGGACGGCGCTCTTAGACAATCAACGCGACACACCATCTCCCCTCAATTCAGATTGTGTTATGCTGTACTCTGCACAACGTCATCATCCTGTCAACGTTACAGCAGTCTACTAGGGAGACAACGGTTCCTAGGGATGCAGAGATAGATATGCTTGCCACTGTCACGGTGGACGAAGTCTTTGATGCTACGCAGGCTATTTCTACGAACAAGTCGCCCAGTCGTAACGCCTCCCCCCTACTATTCATCGGAGATTCCTTCCCCTAATAGCGCTGGTGTGGATGAAAATTTCTCGGAACTTTATATCATCTCTCGTACAGATCCCTGATGGTTTCTTCGGCGATCTTCTCATCTCCATCCACAAGCTTCAGAGGACATCACTGACATGCAATTACTGCCTTTTGACGTTGCTCAACAGCGACAAAGATCTTTACCCAGCTCTTGGCTGCAGACAGCACAGTATGGGGTTTCCCCTGATCAAACGTCTTTGGGAGGTACCAATAACGACCCCTCTGCCATCTGTTAATATAAGAACATATCGCTCTTGCTCACAGTCGTCATGTGCTGGACTTTTGGCAGCTCATGCCTTCAGCCAGGAGTTCTATCGCGTCCACAATATGACACACCCTGACACTACCATCATAGCGTGTCTCAGAGCAATGTCCCGCGTGTCCTGCAATGTCGTCTCATTTCTCCCATCTTGGTCAGTCGTGTGATCTGCCGAGGCTGCAATGTTGTATGCTTTCACCATAGAACTGTTGCTCTGTAGTCTCCATTAATGTCTCTCTGAGATGTCACTCGGTGGCCATTTATTCAGCTACGCTGGATATGCAGACAACCTCGACATCTTTCTTTGTAGCGGTGCTGAAGTCAAGTTGTCACTGGCATGGTTGACCATCTATGGTGAAGACTATAGTAGCTACCTTAAAGTCTGCAAATCGGGCGCCATGGCTAGTGGTGCAGAGATTCCTGGGGGAACGGTGCTACATTGCATGTAGCTGTTACTATCCGATGCTTATCTATCGCTTTCGTAAGTGATGTGTGGTGCACGACTGCCCTCAACTGCCGGAGTCTGCTGTCCCATCTACGAGCTGGGCAGCTACATCATAGTTTACCAGTTTACGATCAGTAGATTTCTGGAACGGGCACAATATGTAAAGCAATCTTTTATGTCACGTATCCCGCACGTGACACAGACTCTTACTATTCCGCTGTGCATTTCCCGCAACATACTAGTGGCACTGGATTCATATAGGTGTGACACGGCTTGCTGTTAGAGGAAAGGTACGAAACCCTCAGCCTCCCGCAGTCGATGGGCCGTTTAGGCCTGTATCATGTCTCTGTCACCTCTCAAATTGTGCTGTAGTGCCATTATCCTACGTACCTTACCAGCCTGTTGCCATAGACCTTTGCACCATGATATCTCTTTCTGTCTCTCCCTCAGCCTCCCTCACTCTCTCTTCATCTTCCTCTCTCTTTCTCTCTCTCTCTTACTCAGTCCCTAGCCATCATTTGAACGTTTCGCCGCCATTCTTTTACTTCCGCCATTTTTTCATGCCAGCGCTCTTGACATCCACGGAGGGGATCTATGGCATTCTTCAGCAGCACAGGCCACCGAATGTGGTTGAGGGAAAACATGCCCAAGTCGACTGGATTGCCGCCTGGATTGCCCTCCCTATCTTGTCACTGATATCCAGTCTGCATGGTACCCTTCGATCAATGGGAAGCAAGTCTGCAGTCACGCCTTCACAGAATTCACCTTGCAAACATTCCGCTGCGTGTCACCTTTGATGTTGTGGACAAGGAGGAGCATCACCTATTGTGCGTATACAGTCTGGAACCGCGCGACCGCTACGGTCGCAGGTTCGAATCCTGCCTCAGGCATCGTGTGTTTTGTCCTTAGGTTAGTTAGGTTTAAGTCGTTCTACGTTCTAGGGGACTGATGACCTCAGAAGTTAAGTCACATAGTGCTCAGAGCCATTTGTTGTGCGTATCGGCGACAAGTATCTGGTTCCGACGACTCCAGATCCGTATCTCCTCGCCTGCTATTCTTTCTGGACTCGGAGTATTTCGCATAAATAAAGAAGAACTCTGTAAAGTGGATCCTTGGATACGAGTTCATTACTTGTTTGCCGACGATGAGGAAAATGTCCTCCATTTTCGGCACTTCCTTAATGAACACCATTATGCAGTTGCCAACAGTCCCAAATACAGACCATTTTTCTCCAATTTGCTTTATAGGATCTTCCTTAACCCACCCCAGAGTTGGAGTGTTACTGCAATGACGAGTTGACCCACGCCTTTTTCTACTTTTAGAACAGGTTATTCTTTGGTCATCGGAGTTTTCTCCGAAAATCTATGCGTCTGGCGACTTTTCGCTCCCTCCTCATTGTGCCATCGGTTTCTTGCTTTTTTCGATGGTATCAATAACGATTTAAAAGAAGGAAAATAAATAAACAAATCATTGATGTTCTTTGTACCTTTCTTCCACGTCCCCCGCTCTTTCCCTGGTTCCTGGGGAGAGGGAACAGAACGTGTGGCGAGACTTCGGGTTGCGACCCTGTCCTCACCCCTCCCTTTAGGAGCCAGGAAGATTCCTTTGGTGAAAAAAAAGTAGTCAGAGCATCTGCCTAGTAAGCAACGGAACCCAAATTAGAATTCCCCTCTGGTACAAATTTTCAGCTGTCTACATTGATGTATATCAGTGCCCACTATACAGCTAAATGGTATTAATCATCTGTGTCTTGATTAATAGTGGTTGTAGGATCAAAATTTTATCTGTTCTTTCTGACATCTCCAAAACAACAGACACTGTATATATACGAAAAGAATATTTAAAAACTATGTGTCTTAACATCTGTGGTCAAAAGTCCCCTAGAACTTAGAACTACTTAAACCTAACTAACCTAAGGACATCACACACATCCATGCCGGAGGCAGGATTCGAACCTGCGACCGTAGCAGTCGCGCGGTTCCGGACTGAGCGCCTAGAATCGCTAGACCACCGCGGCCGGCAATATTTAAAAGAGGTTACGAAATTAAGTGACTGTAATTCATACTTAAACAACGTTGTACGACGAAGCAACGAGGTGAATGATGATAAACCAAGTGCCAAAACTTAATTATAGTAATTTAACTTTACTTACATATTCTACTATTTATTCGTCTTCGATAACTGTATATTAGTTTCGTTTATCTCGTGTCGATTTATCGGTAAAGACGTCCGTATCAGAGGCGTTCTTGCAGTAGCTCTGCTGTTCCCTCAGGAGAAATGTGTAGATGAAAGCTTTAAAAATTTATAAATAATCATATCTAAATCTTCCAGCTGTTGGTAAATAAAGCATAAGCTGATAACTCTGCAGAGCGCGAGAACCTAGACAACAATTTCTGAAGCACGTATTACTTACAGTGGCGAGTGTACAACCGTGTGTCACGTTTACTGCTTCACATCATTTTCTTGGCAACTTTAGTAAACGCGGATTACAACAAGGCATAGGTCACTATGAGCTTGCATATAGAGAAACAATAAGTTACGAAACATCGATAAGAAAAAAAGTTCCTGAGACGTGGGACACACGCTCAAGGATACTTCAACTCAGTAAAGACAAGTCAATAATTACCAATCAAACACAAACTCTGGCTTGTATTTTCCAACAGATTTTATTTAATAATTGCATGACAACAGCAAACTGCTGTTACCCCAGAATAACATACTGTCCATAATTGCCCTAGAATTTTAAATACACTCCTGGAAATTGAAATAAGAACACCGTGAAGTCATTGTCCCAGGAAGGGGAAACTTTATTGACACATTCCTGGGGTCAGATACATTACATGATCACACTGACAGAACCACAGGCACATACACACAGGCAACAGAGCATGCACAATTCCGGCAATAGTACAGGGTATATCCACCTTTCGCAGCAATGCAGGCTGCTATTCTCCCATGGAGACGATCGTAGTGATGCTGGATGTAGTCCTGTGGAACGGCTTGCCATGCCATTTCAACCTGGCGCCTCAGTTGGACCAGCGTTCGTGCTGGACGTGCAGACCGCGTGAGACGACGCTTCATCCAGTCCCAAACATGCTCAATGGGGGACAGATCCGGAGATCTTGCTGGCCAGGGTAGTTGACTTACACCTTCTAGAGCACTTTGGGTGGCACGGGATACATGCGGACGTGCATTGTACTGTTGGAACAGCAAGTTCCCTTGCCGGTCTAGGAATGGTAGAACGATGGGTTCGTTGACGGTATGGATGTACCGTGCACTATTCAGTGTCCCCTCGACGATCACCAGAGGTGTACGGCCAGTGTAGGAGATCACTCCCCACACCATGATGCCGGGTGTTGGCCCTGTGTGCCTCGGTCGTATGAAGTCCTGATTGCGGCACTCACCTGCACGGCGCCAAACACGCATACGACCATCATTGGCACCAAGGCAGAAGCGACTCTCATCGCTAAAGACGACACGTCTCCATTCGTCCCTCCATTCACGCCTGTCGCGACACCACTGGAGGCGGGCTGCACGATGTTGGGGCGTGAGCGGAAGACGGCCTAACGGTGTGCGGGACCGTAGCCCAGCTTCATGGAGACGGTTGCGAATGGTCCTCGCCGATACCCCAGGAGCAACAGTGTCCTTAATTTGCTGGGAAGTGGCGGTGCGATCCCCTACGGCACTCCGTAGGATCCTACGGTCTTGGCGTGCATCCGTGCGTCGCTGCGGTCCGGTCCCAGGTCGACGGGCACGCGCACCTTCCGCCGACCACTGGCGACAACATCGATGTGCTGAGGAGACCTCACGCCCCACGTGTTGAGCAATTCGGCGGTACGTCCACCCGGCCTCCCGCATGCCCACTATACGCCCTCGCTCAAAGTCCGTCAACTGCACATACGGTTCACGTCCACGCTGTCGCGGCATGCTACCAGTGTTAGAGACTGCGATAGAGCTCCGTACGCCACGGCAAACTGGCTGACACTGACGGCGGCGGTGCACAAATGCTGCGCAGCTAGCGCCATTCGACGGCCAACACCGCGGTTCCTGGTGTGTCCGCTGTGCCGTGCGTGTGATCATTGCTTGTTCAGCCCTCTCGCAGTGTCCGGAGCAAGTATGGTGGGTCTGACACACCGGTGTCAATGTGTTCTTTTTTCCATTTCGAGGAGTATAATTCTAAACAGATAAAATGTCTACGGACGTCAAAGCCACCCAAACAATAAGTAATTTTAAAAGCCTCTTTACATAAATCCTAACGTCCATAAAAACAATAAATGGTTTAGTGAGAAAAAATTCCAAAGAAGCAGGACACATTTAAAGCTATAAAACAAGAAACAACCCAAAATTTCTCTTTCTGAATAGATATTAAGAACCCAGTACAATGAAAGGCTTCTTTCAGGTATCACAAAATTTCAGTGACAACTAAAGACACGTCAGAGAGGCACGGAAATTACAACTCAGATCGAGCCTGGATGAAAGCTGGAAGGAACAGTGAAGAAAGAAAGACGAATGACTCTGCGTCACCAGGACCAAGCAATAAAGTACTGAACTAAAATTCGCCGAAGAACTGGAGTGTACTGATAAACACAATGTCAGCGCTATCGGTTATTATTCAAATTGGCCGCCTCCAAGGTGTCGTCGCCCAATAAACGAGCTGCTACAACACACGACGCGAACCGCTGATTACACCACTGAAACGACAACATAAAACCACACAGCACCTGGGCAGGATACAGAATAGCCGCCGGGATTAGCCGAGCGGTATATGGCGCTGCAAAAAAATTGTTCAGATGGCTCTGAGCACTATGGGACTTAACTTCTGAGGTCATCAGTCCCCTAGAACGTAGAACGACTTAAACCCAACTAACCTAAGGACATTTCACGCGTCCATGCCCAAGGCAGGATTCGAACCTGCGACCGTAGCTCATGAAGTCTGTGTAAGAAGTCCCATCTTTAGTTCTTTACTTTGTCAGCTGGTCTACAAGTTCAGTGAGCGTATGCGTTCGCGAGCCTTAATCGATACTAGGTTAATGGTACTGCAGCCTGCTTTAACTTACTCGAATAGCACCAAAACATCTTATATATAATTGTTCGTTCATAGACTCCTATTCTGATGTTCTAGATTTTGTAAAATACTTCTTGAATTTGAAAAAAAATAAATTTTTCTCCCTTCAGCTATTCCGTAGGCATAACACTTCAACTGTATGAATACTAGTTTCCATAGGAGGTAGAATTTCATCTGGCAGCCAGTAGTAAGACGTAAAATGCGAAACCTATACCTGTCTAGTTTTGGAGACCTCTAAATAAATCTGTAACTATTTCGGCCAGTTTATCACGGGGAATCGCATGATACTCGTCTTTAGTTTATAAAAACCACATACCTTGTCGCGGTAGGGCGGCTATCGTGGTTCAACAAAATAGATAGCCGCATCGTAGGTAGAGCCACAATGAAGGGAAACCTGTTGAGAGGCCAGACAGACGTGTAGTTTCCGAAGAGGACCTGCAACATTTTCGCTAGTTACCGTAGCAAAAGTATAGATGATTGACTAATCGGGCATTGTAACATCAGCCAATATGGGCATGCTGTGCACTTACTGTAGCAGTTAAAAGCAAGGGAAACTACAGTTGAAGTTGGTATGCTCTTGGGTAAACTATTCTGCAAATAAAATAGTCCCCTATAGGGACCTCCAGAAAGGAATTGTTGAGGAGAAACAAAACTGGCATTCTACGATTCGGGCGTGGAATGTTCAAATGTTCAAATGTGTGTGAAAGCTTATGGGACGTAACTACTAAGGTCATCAGTCCCAAAGCTTACACTTTACTTAACCTAAATTACCCTAGGGACAAACACACACCCATGCCCGAGGGAGGACTCGGACTTTCGCCGGGAGGGCGTGAAATGTTAGATCCATTAGGTATTATCTGTAAGGTAGGTTAGAAAATTTGAAAAAACGGAAAAGGGTAAGCTGATGTTAGATAAAGGGAGAATTAGCAAACTTCCATGGTGTAGCGAGCCGGAGCGGCCGAGCCGTTCTAGGCGCTTCAGTCTGGAACCGAGGGACCGCTACAGTCGCAGGTTCGAACCCTGCCTCGGGCATGGTTGTGTGTGATGTCCTTAGGTTAGTTAGGTCTAAGTAGTTCTACGCTCCAGGAGACGACCTCAGATGTTAAGTCCCATAGTGCTCAGAGCCATTTGAACCATTTGAGAACATTATAAAGGAAATTATTGAGATAGTTACGGGACAGAAAATTTAATTCTGATGAAGGACTGTAGTTTGAAGGTAAGAATACAAAAAAGTAAAGAAAAAGTAGCTGGAGCATATGGCTTTGGGGAAAGGAATAAAAGAGGAAGCCACCTGGTAGAATTTCTCAAAGAGCGTACCCTGGGTTAAGAGTCGTGAAAGAAGATTGTCTACGTGGAATGGACAGGGAGGCACTGAAATATTTCAGAGTGGTAATAGAATGGTAAGGCAGAGATTTAGGAACCAGGTTTTAAGCTATAAAAAACTTCCGTGGGCATAATTGGACCTGACCATAATTTATTGGTTTTTAACTGTAAATTAAAACTGAAGAAACTGCAGAATGGTAGGAAATTAAGAAGATAGGACCTGGATAAGTTGAAAGAACCAGAGATTGTTGAGATTTTCAGAAACAATATTAGGCAACCATTGTCAAACAGTGTAATGGAATAAGCTAGAAGACGAATTAGTGGTTTGGGAGATGAAAGCAGCAGCAGACGATCAAATAGTTAAAAAGACAAGGCGTAGCCTTGGATATCACAAGAGATATTGAACTTTACTTAGGAAAACTATAAAAGTGCAGCAAATGAAACAGGCGAAAGAAAATACAGGCGTCTTAAAAATAAGACGGACTGAAAGAGCAAAATCGCTAAGCAGGAATGGGTAGAGGGCAAAAGGAGGTTTATAGAAGCATGTCTAACTAGAAGAAAAATAGTGCCCATAGGCCTTTGGAGAAAAGACAAGCAGCTGTATGAATATCAAGAGCTCAAATATAAAATCACTAGTAATCATAGAAGGGAAAGCCGTATTGTTGAAAGAAAAGCGGAAGTAGATGAAGATGAGACGATAGGTATGATACTGCGTAAAAAGAGTTTGACAGAATATTGAAAGACATTGAAAGGCCCTTGGATTAGGGGAAATTCCTTCACATCTACTTATACCCTTGGGAGAGCCTGCTATGATGTCACTATTCCACCCGGTGTGCTAAACTTATCAGACTGGCAAAATACCCTCACAGTTCAAAAAGAATGTCATAGTTCCACTTCCAGAGAAAGCAGTTGCAGACAGATGAGAGTATTACCGAATTAACAATTTAAGAATCGTTTTTGCAAAATACTGCCACTGATTATTTACATCAAAATGTAAAACCTAGTGGTAGCTGGAAAGATCAGTTTGGGTTCTGGAGAAATGTAAGAGCTCAACAGTTGGCAGTTGATGGTTGGAGTGATGACACAGTTACTGCGTGCACCAGTTGTGTTGGCCATGATGCAGCATATATATGTATCGAGATAGCACCCTCAGCATCAATTAAGGGCTGAATATGGCGCACGGATGAGCTGAAACTGGTATTTTAAGGAGAGCTGTAAGTGTTTCATGCTCTTACAATAGTGAACGACCGTGGTCCCCAAGACCTCCGGTCAAAAGGAGGGACAGACTAAAATAAAAAGTAGTAAGCAAAATAACTAATGATGACCGAAGTAGAAGGGATATAAAATTTAGACTGTCATTGATAAGAAACGTGTTGGTGAAGAAGAGAAACATCGAACATAAATCAAAGTGTTAGGAAGTCTTTTCTGAAAGTATTTGTATGGCGTATAGCCACGTATGGAAGTGAAACAGGGACCATAAACAGTTTAGACAAGAAGAGGATAGAAGCTTTCGAAATGTGGTGCTACAGAAGAATGCTGAACATTAGATGGATGGATCGCGTACCCAATGAGGAAGCGCTGAACAGGACTGGGAGGAAAAGAAATTTAAATTTATGGCATAACTTCACCCAAAAAAAGAGATCGGTTGGCAGGTCGCACTCTAAGACCTAAAGGAGTCATCAGTTGAGTGCTGTGTATGTGTGAGTGAGAGGGAGGTGGAAATTTTTGCGGGAGACCAAGAGATGAATATAGCAAGCAGATCCAAATGGATGTAGCTGCAGTAATTATCTGGAGATGAAGAGGCTTCCACACTCTCACAGGAGAGAGCAACATGGAGAGCTGCAGCAAATCAGCCTTCGTGTTGAAGGCCACAACGACAACATTGACGGATAAAGTATTAGGGACTTAAAATATGAGTGGCTGAAACTTGATTACCATATATTCTCTACTAAACATGTCTTATATTGTACTTCAGTATTAGAGGAACGTTACACTCCAAGTCACGCTATCTTTTGCCTAGTAACGGTGTTCTCTTGTCAGAGATTTTCTGCATTGACTGTGCTGACGCGACACCTTAATTAAAATAACATTTGTAGCTGTTGCGGAACTTTGCGTCACGAACTTCTTTGTTAGCAATTTTTGAATACTGAATGAGTTTTCCCTCGCTTCGATTAAAAGAGCGAATAGCATAGCTCCCAAACATAAGTTATTTTTCTAAACTGTATTAAGTAAAGAATATTTTGAACTGCCATAATGGTGATTCGAACGGCCTCTGTATAAATGTAATAAAAGTGATGGAACAGATCCCGGGTTATTGCGCGGAGCACTTTAAGCAGATTTCCACTTTTAATAATAAGCCCTTCTTCGTGTCGTGCCCCTCACAGTCGACAATAGGGTTACAGACCTATGAATTTAGCTGAAAACTGAAATGGTGTTTCAAATAGTCCAATCTGTGTAGACGCTGTTGTATAAGTAATGTGCTTACGTGTGAAGGTAACGACGACTGACTGGTCGCTCGATAAGCCGAGCCCATTAGTGTGTATCCATTCTGGAAATGTCTCCGCTGCAACGTTCATTCTTAAATAATTAACGTCTAAACTTGAGGAAAATGTGTACACATCACACATACCCGCGCACGCACACACAGACACACACACACACATATATATACTCCTGGAAATTGAAATAAGAACACTGTGAATTCATTGTCCCAGGAAGGAGAAACTTTATTGACACATTCCTGGGGTCAGATACATCACATGATCACACTGACAGAACCACAGGCACATACACACAGGCAACAGAGAATGCACAATGGCGGCACTAGTACAGTTTATATCCACCTTTCGCAGCAATGCAGGCTGCTATTGTCCCATGGAGACGATCGTAGAGATGCTGGATGTAGTCCTGTGGAACGGCTTGCCATGCCATTTCCACCTGGCGCCTTAGTTGGACCAGCGTTCGTGCTGGACGTGCAGACCGCGTGACACGACGCTTCATCCAGTCCCAAACATGCTCAATGGGGGACAGATCCGGAGATCTTGCTGGCCAGGGTAGTTGACTTACACCTTCTAGAGCACGTTGGGTGGCACGGGATACATGCGGACGTGCATTGTGCTGTTGGAACAGCAAGTTCCCTTGCCGGTCTAGGAATGGTAGAACGATGGGTTCGATGACGGTTTGGATGTACCGTGCACTATTCAGTGTCCCCTCGACGATCACCAGACGTGTACGGCCAGTGTAGGAGATCGCTCCCCACACCATGATGCCGGGTGTTGGCCCTTCGTGCCTCGGTTGTATGCAGTCCTGATTGTGGCGCTCACCTGCACGGCGGCAAAGACGCATACGACCATCATTGGCACCAAGGCAGAAGCGACTCTCATCTCTGAAGACGACACGTCTCCATTCGTCCCTCCATTCACGCCTGTCGCGACACCACTGGAGGCGGGCTGCACGATGTTGGGGCGTGAGCGGAAGACGGTCTAACGGTGTGCGGGACCGTAGCCCAGCTTCATGGAGACGGTTGCGAATGGTCCTCGCCGATACCCCAGGAGCAACAGTGTCCCTAATTTGCTGGGAAGTGACGGTGCGGTCCCCTACGGCACTGCGTAGGATCCTACGGTCTTGGCGTGCATCCGTGCGTCGCTGCGGTTCGGTCCCAGGTCGACGGGCACGTGCACCTTCCGCCGACCACTGGCGACAACATCGATGTACTGAGGAGACCTCACGCCCCACGTGTTGAGCAATTCGGCGGTACGTCCACCCGTCCTCCCGCATGCCCACTATACGCCCTCGCTCAAAGAACCGTCAACTGCACATACGGTTCACGCCCACGTTGTCGCGGCATGCTACCAGTCTTAAAGACTGCGATGGAGCTCCGTATGCCACGGCAAACTGGCTGACACTGACGGCGGCGGTGCACAAATGCTGCGCAGCTAGCGCCATTCGACGGCCAACACCGCGGTTCCTGGTGTGCCCGCTGTGCCGTGCGTGTGATCATTGCTTGTACAGCCCTCTCGCAGTGTCCGGAGCAAGTATGGTGGGTCTAACACACTGGTGTCAATGTGTATATATATATATATATATATATATATATATATATATATATATATATATATATATATATATATATCATGTAGGACATTGATCACCAGTTTCAATACGCTTCCAAGTCATACGTGGGTATACAATATATAGGTTATATGGGTTGATATGGCTTCTAGGACTGACATTGCGTTACATCGCGTGATTCTAGGAAAGAGTTATCTTGACACCGAATGTAAAACCTCACCTGTTCAAAAGCTTGTTGAGGCCACAGATAAAAACAATCGGGGACCGTAAATCTTGCATCTCCTGACTAATCCGCAAATAAAGCATTTATGCAGGATTTCATTGAAAACGTTCACTCTATGTCCAGTGAAATGCGTTAGCAAGCGAGGAACTGGAAGTGATAAGGTGATGTTATTGTCAATTTCTTTTAGCGCGTGAAATCTTACAAACGCCACCAAGAAGATTGCCAATAATCTCTTAATATTCGAAATTGAAATAATTTTCAATTAAGGTTTGCAATCGTGACATCGATTTTTTGTCTCAAATAAATTCAATAAAGCATAGTGTGCTTTCAGGCCGTAAGAAAACAGACAGAAAAGAATTTCAGTTAACACATGTTCCACAGAAAAATGCAGCAATCATCACTAACATTTAGGCAACACATTAGTTCACGTCTGTGAGTCCTGCAGTCTAACAACCAATGGCAATTATAAAATGTTAAATATGAATTTTATCTAATTCAAAGAATTTTTACTTGAAATAGTTATGCAAAGTGAAAATTACTCGTCGGACATACGTGAAAGCGACCAAATTTGTCAAAGGCAGAGGCAAAGGCAAAGGTTCCGAGTTCGAGGCTTGGTCCGGCACACAGTTTTAATCTGCCAGGAAGTTTCATATCAGTGCGCACTCCATTGCAGAGTAAAAATATCATTCTGGAAACATCCCCCAGGCTGTGGCTAAGCCACGTCTCCGCAGTATCTTTTCTTTCAGGAGTGCTAGTGCTGCAAGGTATGCAGGGGAGCTTCTGTGAAGTCTGGAAGGTAGGTGACGAGGTACTGACAGAACTGAAGCTGTGAGAAAGAGTCGTGAGTCGTACTCGGATAGCTCAGATGGTAGAGCACGTGCCGGCGAAAGGCGAAGGTCCCGAGTTCTAGTCTCGGTCCGGCACACAGTTAGATACATACTACACCTAGGTGATGGTGACTCCAGAGCACTGAAAAATGTTGTACTGTACAAATGTCACAATGTGTTGGATTTCGATATTTTGTGCCTGTGTTGTTAATAAGAGTGATGCAATGTCTCTGCTAATATGCAGGAACTGCGGGTACTATAGCCGTCTTGAAATACGTGAGACGTATTTACCATTGCGAATACGAACAGCCATCAGCTGTATAATTGAATGGTGGGTTCGAGTCCTGGTACGGCACAAATTTTTATTGTCTTTCCATTCCACAGCTGATGGTAGTTCGTATTCGCAACTGCGAATGCATCTTATGTAAAATATGTTGGTCATGTTCAAAAACGAATGGGAGACAAATAAATCCATTCTTTACACATGTACTTTGGATACGCCATATGACAAACTTTACACACTTTGTGTCATACCATGGTGCAAATTCAATCGTGATGGTACCAACCACTCACACCAGCATGGTTTACCTACGGCAATATTAAATGCAATAAAACCAATATTTATGTGTTTAGCAGCTCCTCAACAACTCCTAATGATAGTTACGACTCTCTGAAATGGGAACGATGCGCCAAGACATTTGTTTGCATATCTGCTGTAGAAGTTGTGGCCGAGCGGTTCTAGGCGCTTCAGCCTGGAACCGCGCGACCGCTACGGTTGCAGGTTCGAATCCTGCCTCGGGCATGGATGTGTGTGATGTCTTTAGGTTAGTTAGTTTTAAGTAGTTCTAAGGGCTAGGAGACTGATGACCTCTAATGTTATGTCCCATCGCGGTTAGAGCCATTTGTACCATGTTTTGCTGTAGAAGTTGCAGCTTCTGGCGACTGCTTTGTTTTTAACTGTAGTAATGTTGGCAGACTACGAACTCTGAAGTAGCTAGGATTTGATCCAGGAGCTTTCACATTGTCAGTATTGAAGGAAATCGATAACAGGACAATTTCTGCGGTTGACATTGCTACCCAATTTGAAAATTCAGGGTTACGAAAGAGGACAAGCAAAGAAAAAACTGCTTGAGGATGGAGGGGATTATTCATACGGTTTGCATTAATTCACAAGGATAAGGTAAGTCCTAGCACAAACACTGTCAAATCTTTGAATCACATTTCACTCAGCTTACATTTTGGAAATTTTATGCGCATTTTCCTCACAAACAACTGATCTTAGGGCACTTAAATTTAGCATTCAGCTTGTCGATACTATAGTGAAACATTCTGTGAAAGGAATTTTCATGTAATACAATGGTAAGCCTTTTATACATGACAAAAGACCTAAAATTTGGTGCACTTTCGCATATATTTGGAGAACTGTAGAAATTCAACAAAAGAAGATATAAAAATTTTGATATGTAGATATTTATAATAATGTTACATCAAACTTTGTACAATAAAAACATTAATTTCGTTGTGATAGATTTTTCAGAAAAGGAACATTTGAACTCACTTTATTGCAAAAATGTCAGTATTTTATTATCAAAACCGTATAATGTAAATAAGCATGAAAACTTAGGTGTGTGTATTGCACATATTACATTTATTAACAAATGTGCCAAATTTAGTTACATTGTCTTGAGAACTTCGGAATTTTTTTCAAAGTATTGTAATTTCGCTTACGTTCCCCCTTAGCATAATGCCCACAGTGCTTCAGTTAAAACAGTAAGCACCAAAATTAATCACGAGTACAAAACACACTACACAATGCCAGTACAAATAAAAACCATAAATTACGAACAGGGCTCAGACCCGATATTGAAAGTTAGCGGAGTTGGAAGAAGTTGAATCTGAAACTTAAATCGGGATTAACTCAAACCTAAAACACACAATATAAAGACAGACACAGCACAGTGGGTAGCTGTGAATAGCTGTTCATAGAGTCTGCACACTAAGATACTCACCAAACAAGTCCATCATGTTCTGATAACTACCGCTCAATAATCCCACTCTGACAGAAAGTCCTGTAGCCACAAATAGCAGACACTAGAAGCATCAAAACCATAACTTGAACACATGTACGTAGAAAGTGAAGGACAGTGAAACCAAGAGTAGGCGACAAGACTTTTGACGTCCTCACGTCATTACCTAAGATGGATGTAGCAGGCTTATCTATTTTATGAAGTAGGATAGGCGGCGATCTGTGGTAGATCTGGTGGTAGAGTACAGTGCTCTTTCAGGCACAAATGATTCGGAGCACACCGTTCAGCCGACATTGATAAACATGGTGCTCTGTAGCAGGTGACCCTACGTGTTCCCGTGGTGACCCAACGACAGCGTCAGTTGCGATTGAAGGGGGCATGCGATCATCAAGGTTAGACCGTGAATCAATGGAAGCATGTCACCTGTTCGGATGACTCACATTTCGTCTTACACCAGGTCTGGATACGGCATCACCCAAGCGAATGGCTCTTCGAAACGTGCTTCGCGCCACAGATGCACCTGCTGGGGGCAGTATTATGTTATGGCGGACACTCATCTATGCTGGTAGTCGAAGGCGCCGTCACAGCCGCGTACTGCGTAACGTTATTTCAGCTCGTCTGCTTACCTTCAAGACTGATGTTTCACCGACGGCGTTGGCAGTATAGTTCTCCATGTCGAAAGACAACAATCGTGATTCAATTGTTTGAGGAGCACAGCAGGACATCTGGATATGTTCCCCTCAAGTGAATCCTATGAACACGTCTTCGACTCTATCGGGCGCCAACTCCATGCCCACAAATCACCGACCCGTAATTTGCCGAAACCGTGTGACCTGTACGTAGATAGCAGGGAACACATACCCCTGGCAAATTAATACGGACTTTTCGAATCCATGCCATCCTGAATTGCTGCTGTATTACGTTCCAAAAGCGGACCAATACGCTACTTAGGTTTTGGATAACCGCCGTAAATTGACATAAATTAAGATAGATGTTGTGAATCGAAAGTATTTTCACGTGTATTCAATGGTTTTATTTCACGCAATTATTGTGCTTTCACACGTCTGGTTATGCGTCTTATTTTGATTATGACTGGCGAACAAATTGTTTCTCTATGTTCATTTTCCAATACTGAGTCGAATTATTTCCATTCCAGCAATTCCGAGGGCCTGAATGTATGCAGAAAATTTGTTTCTGGAAAATAAGCATGATTCCACTACCTTATTAGTTGGCGGGTCAGTTTTAACGTAATCGCTTTCGCTGTTTTCTCTATAGGATACACATTGTTTACTTAGTGTAAAAATATGCGGCTTGTTTTAATACAGTGGAATGGACGTCTAATTAGCTATGTTCTTGCCTGCGTAAATTATACGCAAATCGTCGAAGAAGTTCATACGTGACACAATTAACAGAACAGAGAGGCGTTGAAATAAGCCTTATAGTTTGTGCATCAGCTACACCTGCTATAAAAACCTGAGAATTTTTGACACTCTTTACCACCTCTTGATTTGTTATATCCTTAAAAATACTGCTTGACTCTCGTACACAATGAAAACTCATCAGAATGAAGCAACGATCCTAGAATTGTAACTGGTTGTATTTACTATTTAAAGGTCGCCTAACTATACTAAAGGTGTAGGATATAGAGGATCTCAAAACGTACGTCGTATGCAGAATAATTTAATCTGATTAAGTGATAAATCCACAATGTATAGTGCAATGTTCTGAAAACTGTTGCAAAATAAAGAAAATAAATCTAAACTCAGTGGGGTTAACGTACAGTTGGAAGAATCCAGGAAGAGAAATGTGATGGACTTTCACATCTGGCCAGCTGCAAAAGAAAGATCATCATCATCATCATTTAAGACTGATTATGCATTTCAGCGTTCAGTGTGGAACATAGCCCCCTTATAAAATTCCTCCATGATCCCCTATTCAGTACTAACATTGGTGCCTCTTCTGGTGTTAAGCCTATTACTTCAAAATCATTATTAACCGAATACAGGTACCTTCTCCTTGGTCTACCCCGACTCCTCCTACCCTCTACTGCTGAACCCATGAGTCTCTAGGGTAACCTTGCTTCTCCCTTGCGTGTAACATGACCTCACCATCTAAGCCTGTTCGCCCTGACTAAGAAAGATAAACGAGAAAAATATTGAACACACACAACTGATCATAAAAGATGCATAAACAGATGAGTTGAATACCAGCTACCGAGAAGATGTATTGCACTGAGAAAAACTTACATTGTTCAAGTCCATCACGAGAGGACGCCCATCAGCACCAGACAAGAGCCAGGAAGCAAATCCACCATCTTATGGAATGTTCTCTCCAGAAACATCACCATTTCCAAGCTCCACGTGTAGGGCAGACTGAACGCTGCTTCCAGTCCAGTTCCAATAAATGGCTCTGAGCACTATGGGACTTAACTACTGAGGTCATCAGTCCCCTAGAACTTAGAACCACTTAAACGTAACTAACCTAAGGACATCACACACATCCATGCCCGAGGCAGGATTCGAACCAGTGACCGTATCTCCAGCGCGGTTCCATTTTATTCTTGTAAATTTGATCCAGTTAAGTTTCCTGAAGGTAATACTTTTTGTTTGTCTTGTCGTATGTCAGGGACTGGTTCTCGGTAGTAAATGAATTTGTTTCTTTTTTTTTTTTTAAAAAGAAAGAAACCTTAATGTGCTGTTTTCTATCAAGAATTAACCAAACTGCCAAATTGTGAATCTTGATTTTTATTGATTAATTAACCACATTACATCGTTTTGAGACTGGTAAAACGTACTTTGAATTAATTGATGGCTTTAAGTAACCTTCTTTAATTGATTAAATTTTCCTTTTTTGTGAATGGCTACAAACTGTGAATGCTGTTGAACAGTCTTGGAGTCAGGCCCTTCTATGTAAGTGTTTTCCTAGATACTGCTTGGTAGCAGTTTGCCCATTCGAGTTGCGATGGCTGGCTTCTTTGCTCTACTAGATGACATATCCCAGTGTATAGGTTGAGAGTCACTTTGCTGGTTAGTCAGAACAGCCCTTGGTTCCCGTCATGACTGTGTGTAGTTCCTCGTCTACCGCCATAGATTGTAACTAAATCTCATACTGTACGGAGAGGCAGGCACTATCGCTGTACGAGGCACTATCCATCGTGCTCCGCCATTCGGAAACGTCAGAGAACCGTGTCCGCACGTCATGCTACACATCTCAGATAAGTATTATTCCGCTCACTTTCGCGAACTGAATTGTGAACTTCAAAATTTTAATAGCAGGGATATTATAATATAGGTCCAATAAGTATTAAGCGTTGATTAAAACTGAAGGGTGGGAATTTAAGGAGATGGGACCTGGATAAACTAAAAGAACCAGAGGTTGTACGGAGTTTCAAGGAGAGCATAAGGGAGCAATTGACAGGACTGGGGGAAAGAAACACAATAGAAGAAGAATGGCTAGCTTTGAGGGATGAAGTAGTGAAGGCAGCAGAGGATCAAGTAGGTAAAAATACGAGGGCTAGTAGAAATCTTTGGGTAACAAAAGAAATATTGAATTTAATTGATGAAAGGAGAAAATATAAAAATGCAGTAAATGAAGCAGGCAAAAAGGAATACAAACGTCTCAAAAATGACATCGACAGGAAGTGCAAAATGGCTAAGCAGGGATGGCTAGAGGACAAATGTAAGGATGTAGAGGCTTATCTCACTAGGGGTAAGGTAGATAGTGCCTACAGGAAAATTAAAGAGACATTTGGAGAAAAGAGGACCACTTGTATGAATATTAAGAGCTCAGATGGGAACCCAGTTCTAACCAAAGAAGGGAAAGCAGAAAGGTGGAAGGAGTATATAGAGGGTCTATACAAGGGCGATGTACTTGAGGACAATATTATGGAAATGGAAGAGGATGTAGATGAAGATGAAATGGGAGATACGATACTGTGTGAAGAGTTTCACAGAGCACTGAAAGACCTGAGTCGAAACAAGGCCCCGGGAGTAGACAACATTCCATTGGAACTACTGACGGCCTTGGGAGAGCCAGTCCTGACAAAACTCTACCATCTGGTGAGCAAGATGTATGAGACAGGCGAAATACCCTCAGACTTCAAGAAGAATATAATAATTCCAATCCCAAAGAAAGCAGGTGTTGACAGATGTGAAAATTACCGAAATATCACTTTAATAAGTCACAGCTGCAAAATACTAACGCGAATTCTTTACTGACGAATGGAAAAACTAGTAGAAGCCGACCTCGGGGAAGATCAGTTTGGATTCCGTAGAAATTTTGGAACACGTGAGGCAATACTGACCCTATGACTTATCTTAGAAGCTAGATTACGGAAGGGCAAACCTACGTTTCTAGCATTTGTAGACTTAGAGAAAGCTTTTGACAATGTTGACTGGAATACTCTCTTTCAAATTCTGAAGGTGGCAGGGGTAAAATACAGGGAGCGAAAGGCTATTTACAATTTGTGCAGAAACCAGATGGCAGTTATAAGAGTCGAGGGACATGAAAGGGAAGCAGTGTTTGGGAAGGGAGTGAGACAGGGCTGTAGCCTATCCCCGATGTTATTCAATCTGTATATTGAGCAAGCAGTGAAGGAAACAAAAGAAAAATTCGGAGTAGGTATTAAAGTCCATGGAGAAGAATAAAAACTTTGAGGTTCGCCGATGACATCGTAATTCTGTCAGAGACAGCGAAGGACTTGGAAGAGCAGTTGAACGGAATGGATAGTGTCTTGAAAGGAGGATATAAGATGACCATCAACAAAAGCAAAACGAGGATAATGTAATGTAGTCGAATTAAGTCGGGTGATGCTGAGGGAATTAGATTAGGAAGTGAGACACTTAAAGTAGTAAAGGAGTTTTGCTATTTGGGGAGCAAAATAACTGATGATGGTCGAAGCAGAGAGGATATAAAATGTAGACTGGCAATGGCAAGGAAAGCGTTTCTGAAGAAGAGAAATTTGTTAACATCGAGCATAGATTTAAGTGTCAGGAAGTCATTTCTGAAAGTATTTGTATGGAGTGTAGCCTTGTATGGAAGTGAATCATGGACGATAAATAGTTTGGACAAGAAGAGAACAGAAGCTTTCGAAATGTGGTACTACAGAAGAATGCTGAAGATTAGATGGGTAGATCACATAACTAATGAGGAAGTATTGAATCGGATTGGGGAGAAGAGAAGTTTGTGGCACAACTTGACCAGAAGAAGGGATCGATTGGTACGACATGTTCTGAGTCATCAAGGGATCACCAATTTAGTATTGGAGGGCAGCGTGGAGGGTAAAAATCGTAGAGGGAGACCAAGAGATGACTACACTAAGCAGATTCAGAAGGATGTAGGTTGCAGTAGGTACTGGGAGATGAAGAAGCTTGCACAGGATAGAGTAGCATGGAGAGCTGCATCAAACCAGTTTCAGGACTGAAGACCACAACAACAACAACAAGTATTAAGCTGACAATACTGTTGGTTACATTGCTAAGCCAAGATACTGTCCTATTCCAAGTCAAGTAAAACGCACATTCGTCGCAGTGAACAAAGCCCTCGGTCGAAGACAAAGAAAATTAAATGTTACAAGCGCCGAGTGTAAACAGAGAGCAGTAGTATATCAATAGTGTCTACCTTTTAAGTGGATATTCATTAAAATCCACAACGAAATTTTCACTCTGTAGTGGAGTCAGCGGTGATATGAAACTTCCTAGCCGATTAAAACTGTGTGCTGGACCGAGATTCTAAGTCGGGACCTTGACTTTTCACAGACAAGTGCTCTACCAATTGAGCTACCCAAGCACGATGAAGAAACTTGTCCTCACAGCTGTACTTCAGAAACTACCTAGTCTCCTATCTTCCAAACGTTACAGAAGCATATCACCGCACTGTGGCTAAGCCACATCTCTGCAGTATCTCTCTTCCAGAAGTTCTAGTCTTGCAAGGTTCGAAGAAGACCTTCCGTGAGGTTTGGAAAGTAGCTGACGAGGTATTGGCGGAAGTAAAGCCGTGAGGACGGGTCGCGAATCGTGCTTGGGTGGCTCAAATGGTGGCACATTTGCCCACCAAGGGCCCTGGGTTCGAGTGTCGCTTCGGCACAATTTTTTTTCAATCTGCCAGGAAGTTAAAATATTAGGCAGATGGTCCAAACAGTGTACTTTCTCAGGTCAGGAAAACGTCAGAATATAGCCTCCTCTATGATGTGCAGACAGAAGCTCCAATTTAACACACAAACGTGCTCAAGGGAAAACTTTGGTGTCTAAGGGCATCAGTGTCTCTGGCAAGCAGATTAGCGCCAGCAGTTGTCCGCAATGAGCAATTTGGAAAACAGGACTATTGCCGCGGAAATTGGCGGTCGTCCAGAAGACACCCATTTCCTGCTACTCAGACACCATGACAAGCCTTCTCACGACCTTACGGGACTGCCTAACGCTCCGAACCCACTCCATTCTGGTGAGAAATCAAATACTAACCTCGCTCAACAAAACAAACCAAGCAGCGAAGCTTCACTCACTCCTTCTTCAGGCCACGAGTGGTCTACCGGGACCATCCGACCGCCGTGTCATCCTCGGTGGAGGATGCCGATAGGAGGAGCGTGGCGTCAGCACACCACATTCCCGGTCGTAGGATGATATTCTTGACGGAAGCCGCTACTACTCGGTCGAGTAACTCCTCAACGAGGCTGAGTGGACACCGAAAAATGGCAACAGCGCATGGCGGTCACCCATACAAGCGCCGACCACGGCCGACAGCGCTTAGCTTCGGGAATCTCACAGGAACCGCCGTATCCACTGCGGCAAGGACGTCGTCAAGCAGCGAAGTTTCAGAACAAATATTCCAAAACGTCGCAAGGGGTCTTGTTTTTAGGAATATTCTATCTGCTGGAAAATAATCACATATGAACTATAGTTTTGAATCGCGGCAGATTAAAACTGTGTGCCCGATGGAGATTCGAACTCGGTACCTTTGCCTTTCGCGGGCAAGTGCTCTACCACCTGAGCTATCCATGCACGACTCACGACCCCCTCCTCACAATTTTACTTCCACCAGTATCTCGTCTCCTACCTGCACAGAAGTTCTCCTGCGAAACTTGAAGGACTAGCACTACTGGTTGAGTACCTGCGCGCAAGAGGCAAAGGTCCCGAGCTCGAGTCTCGGTCAAGCACACAGTTTTAACCTGCCAGGAAGTTCTAAAACAGCGCACACTCCGCTACAGAGTGAATATTTTATTCTGGAAACTATAGTTTTGTTAATTATTATTTCTTAATTTTTACTTGAGAATAGAGTTCATTATTATTATAAATATGAATGAATAATTATTTGTAACGTTAATTCCTCTCTGAGAAACCATTATCTGTGTTAATTATTTCTTTCCGCTGTAAGGTGCGCAGCCATTGATGATAGCGATTTGTATCGCGTTTTTGTCTGTGTTTTCCTTAGAAAAAAATCAAATGTTTGCTTGATGTAGTCTACATAGTGAGCAATACGAAAGTAAAGTTTAATAAGCATTTCAAATACTTATCTTATTTGCTCTAACAATAGAATGTCTCTATCAATTGTCTGCCGACTTCTTAACAATTATCTCAGCGGCAAATTCATATTACGCAACTCTGCAGACATAAATGCCGAAGGTAATACAAATGTGTAAAAATAAATGTACACCGGTGGTCCCGGATTCAATTTTAATGAAAATAATTCGAATCAGATAGGTTCTTTAAAAACAGTGGTCATAGCACGATCGTTGTAACGAACTTTTCTAGCTGATCTATGGAGCCGAAATTATTTAAGCACGAGTTGCGAAGAATATTGTTTCGGGTAACATACGTCAGTGTTGTGCGCGGCTGATATTCGGAGGTTTTAATGGTCATTTTGCTGAAGATAACTGTTTCCAACATAATCAATAGTTGTATACAAACTGCTGTATGAACTGTGATCTAGTGACACCTACACAACTTAAAGACAACACTTTAACAAGGCGTTAGTTTGGAGTTCTTTAGCAACTTGACCAAATCTTTAGCCAGGAGAAAAATTATTTAGTAATTAATGTAATAAAATAAGATTATCATTTTCATTTACAAATTAATAAAATACCAAACCACCGAATAAAACAGCGAACGCCACAGGCAGTTGCATGTAATTAACATGACGAAATGCAAAATTAGGTTGATGAATAACCTCAACAAACAAAGCAGACAGGAGCTTAGTAAGACGAACTCCTTCACTTGACACAGGTATTACGTAAAGAGATCTTTAAACCCATCTACCTGGTAGATCAGAGCCGAGACACCTGACACCTGACACCTGACAATGTCAGCAGGATTCTGCGGTGAAATACCATGGCCGTGTGTACCTCGCATGCGCCGGAGGTATCTTACACAAGAATCTCAGTATACGATCGTCAATCGTCATCATTTTCTTTGCGCCTTTGTCCCACTTCAACGCGGGGTCGACAGTGTTAATATGGAGTTGGCGATGTCAGAGGATGGCCACATGCCCTTCCTGTCGTCACCCCATACCCCTCGCGGCGGAATGAGTGTACCCCAGCTGTCTGCACTAGTGTAACTATGAAAGAGCGCGAACGTTTTTCAAATGTGTGCGAATCGTGTAAATGAGGCAGGACGTGGGGACCAGACCAGTATTCACCTAGTGGTATGTGGAAAACCACCTAAGAACCACATCAATCGTCGTTAATCCGCCGTGCGGATTCGATACTGGGCCAGGGCGCCTATGTGAGTCCAGGAAGCAGCGCATTAGCGCCCGCGGCTAATCTGGCGAGTAGTGTACCATCGTCAATATAAAACTAAACACGACCAGAAGACACCACATAACATTTCCGGGCTGAGATGCCGTGGTCCATACATAAGGCTCTCCCTTTGATTGCGGTAGGCACCTTTCGAGGGACAATCGACGAACTGCAACTAGAGCACTAGTGATCGCCGTATACAAAAAGGTACGGCCAAACGTTCAGGAAACATTTCTCACACACAAAGAAAGAAAATATGTTATGTGGACATGTGTCCGGAAACGCTTACTTTCCATGTTAGAGCTCATTTTATGACTTCTCTTCAAATCACATTAATCATGGAATGGAAAAATACAGCAACAGAATGTACCAGCGTGACTTCAAACACTTTGTTACAGGAAATGTTCAAAATGTCCTCCGTTAGCGAGGATACATGCATCCACCCTCCGTCGGATGGAATCCCTCATGCGCTGATGCAGCCCTGGAGAATGGCGTATTGTATCATAGCCGTCCACAATACGAGCACGAAGAGTCTCTACATTTGGTACCAGGGTTGGGTAGAAAAGAGCTTTCAAATGCCCCCATAAATGAAAGTCAGGAGGTCAGGAGAGCGTGGAGGCCATGTAATTGGTCCGCCTCTACCAATCCATCCATCGGTCACCGTATCTGTTGTTGAGAAGCTTACGAACACTTCGACTGAAATGTGCAGAAGCTCCATCGTGCATGAACCAGTTGTTGCGTCGTCCTTGTAAAGGCACATGTTCTAGCAGCACAGATAGAGTATCTCCCATGAAATCATGATAACGTGCTCCATTGAGCGTAGGTGGAAGAACTAAAATTAGCTCTAACATGGAAATTAAGCGTTTCCGGACACATGTCCACATAACATCTTTCCTTTATTTGTGTTTGATTGTCACGCTGTTGCTGCAATGTTGACATCCATATCTTCTCCAGCTTAATGCCTTCATCTTTTATATTAAAATTATTGCAGTGTTTGGCAATCTGAATGGCCTCTCTGTACATTCGCGCATAAAAATGCGACGTCTTTACTATGACGGTCGTCTCACTACACTTTATTTCATGATCAACTCCTGAAACACATGTTCCGCCACAACCGATTTATCAAAATGTCCTAGGTGGCAATTTCTTTTATGTTCACCCAGACGAGTGTTGACGCTTCTTTTTGTTGTGCCTATATAGACCTTTCCACAACTGCACGGAAGTTTATAGACACATGGTTAGCTAGAGGATGTCTCTTGCCTTTTGCGGATTTTAAACATACTTTTATTTTCGTAGTGGGTCTGAAAACAGTTTAGTTTGGTATCTATCCTCGTCAGTCCTAGGTGTCAGTCTAGGACGTAGTGCACGATCTATCTCTCTGTGGGAATACCCATTCGTCTTGAAGGTTGCTCTAAGGTGTTCAATCTCATCATCTAAGTGAGCTGGTTCACATACTTTGTGCGCCCTGTCTATTAATGTTTTAATCACCCATCCTCGGAGGGTGGTCTATCGAGTACAGTGCTTGACTCCGACCTTGGAAGTCCTACGTTCGGACCCAGATACGAACAGAAACTTTTCCTTGTTCCAGTCGCTCAGGTCCTCTCATCTTGCCATCGAATTGGGTACCTGGGATTTTTCTCTGGATAAAAGCAGCTGGGGCGATGAGCTCGCCAAATTCCCACCTCTAACCCCCCCCCCCCCCCCCCCCGGCGAATGAAGGGTTGCACTCTGCCTGCTGCCAGACGAGAAGCCGCTCATGGATTGAGGGCAGCAGTCTTAACCTTTTTTAATACGGATGCTACCGTAAATTAGATAAGGAGTGAAAGAAAAATCAGTTACTCCATACTACGGAGCCGCAGTCCCTTGTACTAAAGTATTCGTAAGATATGCCTGAACAACATCCAAAAATGTGTCGATCGAATTTGAGTTCAGCCTGTATAAAATTGTCTCTCCTGGTAAGCACTGAGCTATTTATTGACGATATGAATTAGTTTTACGAGCAGAAACATAACCTTTTGATAATGGACTGATTTGTATCAATTACTCTTTTTAATGGAAAAAGTTTGCTTCTGAAGCCGAGATCGCTAAATGTAATATACTTTACGATGACCCGCTTCGACAGAAGCCTGCTGTCATCATCTGATTTACAAATGTGACAAAGGAGAAATGGCATTTAAAGAGAAATTTAATGATGATCAAAAAGGAAAATTTTCCAGATGTTGGGTAATGTACAATAAATAAATTACATACTTTTAGAAATTTAAAGTGCAAAGTAAGTCAGTCGCTTATCGGGAACGCATTCCACTCATATACGCAGTATTTTGTCAGCAATTAGAAGACACAGTTAGCGCCATATTTGTTACTGAAGTGAATGCGTAAGAGTGGAATGTGTTCCCGCAATGAGATTGATCTGTATGCACGTTAAATTTGAGAGAGTGTGTAATTATTTATAGTGTATTCCCCAACTTCTGGAAAATTTTTCTTTTACAACATTATAAAATTCTCATTTCGTGCCATTTATGCTTCGTTACGTTTGTAGGTCACGTGACAGCAAGCTTCTGTCGAAACCGATCATCATGAATTAATTACTATTTAGCAATTTTGGTTTCAGAAGGAAGTTCTTTGGACTAAATCGAAAGATCGATTGTATTACATAAACATGTGTAGCCTATGTAATTCCACTTTTGTCCTCTTCTGTAAGCAAGAAAATCAACATCATACAAAAATGGTTCAAATGGCTCTGAGCACTATGGGACTCAACTTCTGAGGTCATCAGTCCCCTAGAACCTCGAACTACTTAAACCTAACTAACCTAAGGACATCACACACATCCATGCCCGAGGCAGGATTCAAACCTGCGACCCCAGCAGTCTCGCGGTTCCAGACTGTAGTCAACATCATACGAAACGGCCTTTGCCAGTACTGCGGTTGCTTGCAGTTGAGTATCAAATCAAAGTCATATACAGGAAAAACCATGATTAGCAACTACCTTGCTGAATAATATCGCTAAATCCACGTCGTTTCCAGGAGGTCTATAATACACTCTACGGGCACGCCAGAATTTTGTCACGATGAAAATTAGCGCTAAATCTCCTAGCAGTGGTCTTTTATGACTCGACGAGAGTTAAACTGCGTGAAATGACGAGTTGGGTGATACGATGTTAACGACAACAAAATAATTTTCGTAGAAACTGCAATGATAACTAGCAGCGCTAATACAAATTTTTAATGAACGCGCCGCCTTTTGAAGAGCCGTAATCGCATCGGTGAAAGCGTCCAGCTGTACACGGAGAGAGCCTGTAATTGCCAGCGAAGAGAATAACCTGATTTCTCATTCAGCGTTTCCAGTGCGGCTCTTCACGAATCGCTTTGTGGCTCTAAATGAATCTCGAAAGTGCGGTTGCTGAACCACTTTAATCCCGAACAGCGCCGAATTCCAATAAAAGAGCGCGTCCCTCTTTGTGAAAGGTCAAGAGGGGTCGAACTGTACCGTGACGCCGGAATGCAGATTCCTGCCACTTTTTCTCTTATGTCCTCAATTATTTGTTGGGTGTATTCAATTCTTCGTCTTTCCGTACAGATTTTGCCCTCTTCACTCTACAGCTCCCTCTAATTGTTCCCTGAAGTCTTGAAATACGTCCTATCTCCCTGTTCCCTCTTCCTGTCAGTGTTCTCCATATGTTCCTTTGTTCGTCGTTTCTGCTGAAAACCTTCTTGTGCCTTATCAGTCCATCTATTTTTTTTTTTTGACATCCTTCTGTAGAAGCTCATCTCAGATGCTTCAGTTGTCTTTCTTTCCAGGTTTCCCATAGCTCATTAGTCATTACTATAAAATGCCGTGTTCCAAACGTACATGTTCAAAAATTTCCCCCTTAGATTAAGGCTTATGTTTGAGACTACTCGATTTCTCTTGGCCAGGAATGCCCTCTCTACCTGTGTTAAACTACTTTTTATTTCGTCTTGCTTCGTCCGTCATATGTTTTCTGCTTCCATCGTAGGAATCCTTATCTTCGTCTTCTTCGTGGTTATTGTAGTTAGCAGTTTACAAGGTAGCTTAACACCTCAGGCACCTATGAAGCGAATGAAATATTAATAGTTTTATTTACAAAAAAATGGTTCAAATGGCTCTGACCACTATGGGACTTAACTTCCTGAGGTCATTAGTCCCCTAGAACTTAGAACTACTTAAACCTAAGTAACCAAAGGACATCACACATATCCATGCCCGAATCAGGATTCGAACCTGCGGTCGTAACGGTTGCGCGGTTCCGGACTGAAGCGCCTAGAACCGCTCGGCCACACCGGCCGGCTTTTATTTACAATATGTAAAGATGGAAAGATTGGTATGAATAGCTTTGAAAATGCTATGAGACTTCTGTGGTGCTGTGACAGATAAGTTACAAATTGTCCTGTATACAAACTGGTTCAATTGCTAGCAGCTACAACGAGAGTTCAAAAGTAATGCAAAATCTTTGTTTCTCTACAAATTTCCGTTCAAAAATGTGCAACTTGTTGTGGGACATCGCAGGATATTACCGCTTTAGCCCCTGTAGTTTTCTGAAGTTCCGATAAGTGGAGGTGCCATACATAGCCTTGAAAATGGTTTCTCTAACGAAGGTGCAGTCCAAAGGGAGAGCTGTCACTGAGTTTCCTTTGAGGGCTAATCAGGTCGTCGCAAATATTCATAGACGGAACTGCCTGACAGATTAAAATTGTGTGCCGGACCGAGACTCGAACTCGGGACCTTTACCTTTCGCGGGCAAGAGCTCTACCATCTGAGCTGCCCAAACACGACTCACGCCCCGTCCTGTCAGCTTTACTTCCGCCAGTACCTCGTCTCCTAGTTTCCAAACTTCACAGAAGCTCTCCTGTGAACCTTGCAGATCTAGCACTCCTGGAAGAAAGGATATTGCGGAGACATGGCTTAGCCACAGCCTGGGGGATGTTTCCAGAATGAGATTTTCACTCTGCAGTGGAGTGTGCGCTGATATGAAACTTCCTGGCAAATTAAAACTGTATGCCAGCCCGAGACTCGAACTCTGGAGTTCGAGTCTCGGAGTCTCGGAGTTCGAGTCTCGGTCCGGCAAACAGTTTTAATCTGCCAGGATGGGCAGATGGGTGAAGCATCAGCGTTGCTGAGGACACAGAAGGCTGTACGGCAGGTGCAGGGTGGATGTCCGCGACTGCCATTGCAGTGAGGGATGAGTCACATTCTGTTGATTCTGTTACATGACTCGTAGAGGCGATTTGTGATCCTAGGTGTGAATTTAGGGAACCATCGACTATCGTAGAATAGCGCTTTTAGTCTCTTCGTGAGGAGGATGCACCGAACTGACACAAACTGCTATTTTAAATCATTGAGGAAGGAGCCAACAGCTTGAGAAACTAAGAATTGCTAAAGTTTCAAAAACAAACAGGATTAAATTGGCGGTGACATCTATCACTTTTTTAGCGTAGGCCAGGTTAATGGGACTCAAATTAAGCAGCGTAAAAGACTAAATGGCTAATGAAGTCCGATAAGTTCATTGCTATAAAAAAGTAAAATAATAGTTACTTTTTTTAGAAGCTGGATCTATAACTCTTTCATCCGCTACTGATACACCATAACCTTAAAGTTGGGGGCAGTTCGTACAATGAAATTATTTTTATTTAAGCAAAAATGCTATAGAGCAAAAGAGCCGTCACCTTTTGAGATTAATTTCGTTATGTTGACCGTGTTGTGCCTAACGGAGGTGGCTTATCGGAAGTGAAAGTCAAAATTACGTAAATATTTAAATAGTTACAAACAATTTTTTAGCTATTTACACTGTTCAAAGAATAAAGAAAACGGTCGCCAGCCTAATTAGTCAAGAGAATGAGTAACATTCTTATTGAAGAAATGAAAATAAGTATGAGTAACTTTAATGGACAAACACAACCTATACTTTGCCACACACCAGTGCAATGAACTCTGGACCCTGAATACAGTACGTTCACGTTAAGGTTGGAGCTAACAGATCAGAACAAACTATTTACATAAATATGACAGATAACAAAACATACTATTACCTCGAGGACTTAGTCAAGTTGAATGGTCTCAATAACGTTACCATTAATATTTACTGTAGAATCGTAATTTGGACATAGGTTTAGTATTACTTTTCAAACAAATTTCTATCTGGCATGAAATATGGATGTTGTTCAATTTAGTTACTGCACATAGATTAATTCTCTCACTACCAAACACCTTCCTACTTAAAATGAAAATTAAAAGGAGTTCACTAACATATTACTTCTCGCTGTCCTTTCAATAAAGAAGTTACTGTTTTCATAGATAGTGGATTTTCTGTTACTTGTTACCTAGCATAAGCACAACAGACAAACTGTTGATCTTGTTACAATATTAATATGCACTTTTAATACTCAAGAGGAACCAAATATTGTACAAAATTTGACTTGAGTAGCAAGAGTAATTGAAACTTTCTATAATTAAGTAACTGGGTGCTTTTGATCTACTTTCAATGGAGAGGGGCCCTTGCTCTTTACCACTGTAGCAGCTATCACACTTTCAATACACTAGAGAAACAAGCATGGACATATAACTCTCAAAAGCTGCAGTTCTGAACTTTTACTGCAGTGATACACAAATTTGAGATATTTGTAAGATCCTTTCAACAAACAATATTAATTTTAGCACACTCGATTCTCATATTAATTTTAATATGCCGTCAATAAAGGACACTCGGCAAACACTTTAGCGTGGGAGTGACCATAAGTGGATATGTGACTAAGGATAAATCACGGAAGGTACCACAGTTCAGTCAAATTTTACCTTATATTTGGGTACACTATAACACCCTATGAGCTCATCCTTCACTGTACATTACTATAGTGTTCCATTACAGTGATTGCGCAATGTGGTGGCGATTGAATGTTGGTAGGTGGATTTGCAGGTAGAACTGCTGGACTCTGTCATTTCTTGGTGTCGATGATAGATACCAATTCCAGAATGGTTCCAGCTCTTTTTCCATCCATCCGAGGCATTGGATAGCGTCAGAAAAAGCCTCTCTCAGAACCAGCACAATACACAACTTTTACAAGAGCAGTTGATAGTTTGGTAGTGTAACCTCCCCCTTACTTATCAACCTTTATGACAATGAAAAATTAAACCTCATGTACCTAATGGAAGTTTGGGAAAAGCATTCGTCACCGAAGTTAATCTGTCGGTAAAGAGGGTGGAAAGGGTTACTTCTAAATGAAAGGAAAAATGCAAATGAAACTGGTGGAAATTAATACTGAAAAGGGATAAAGTTAATAAAGAAAGTAAATGTGCGGTAGTTTCGTTAACAATTATCTAGCGTTAATTAGATATTTGAGACTTGGGGAAAATTACGGTCGCCAGTCCCATTGTCAACTACTATAATAACTGAAAATGAAAGATTAATGAACATATAATTAGCACTAAAGGCGTGGCAACTGAATGTTGACACGTGTTGTGAGAAAATTGAATGTTTGTCAGAAGAATAAATTTCTCTACACTCTCTCACTTCGCAAAAGAATTAATAAAACCAGAAAATTGAAAATTAATTGACTGAAATTAATAGTGAACTTTGTTTCGGAAGCACTACGAAATTCAAGAAAATAAGGTTAGTCTTGGGCTACCTCAACAATCATTTCAAAAGCTACTTAAATCTACGCATTTTGAAATAAGAGATTTAGCTTTGAACTTGAATTCAATGATTCTGAACAATTAAAAATAGTAAAATTTAGTAGGTACCAAGTTGAGCTGCAATCACTGGTAACCTAAAATATGGTAACAAAACTAGCACTCTTAATTTCTGCTTGTGTAATCTAAATATTGTAGCCAGCTGTGAATACTTTAACTGAACTTTCAAATTAAAGCAGTGAAATGGAATGATATTACTTTAATGCTGGCATATGAATTTCAACGACACTCGGGTTCATTCCAGAAAAGGAAAGGACCCTGCTTGGTAATGCAATTGGGACAATGAGCAAGAAAGGTTCGTGCTAAGTTGCTGTATTTTAGTGATGGAATAGTTCGAAAAGCTGAGGTCTGCTATACAGTTCTAAAACTTTACATGCTTTTAGTCTTCCTTGTTGGTTGATTGAAGGTTTGCAGTCGTCGATCGGGGAGGTGGCGACAGTCACTCATTGTCAGCAGTCGATGTTTGCAGAAGCTGGATGTTGGCGCACCTTCTTCTCGACACGGTCACCAGCCGAAACGCGTTCTTGATGTGTGCCAGCTAATGCTTTCCGTCCACGACACCGTGTCAGAAACTATCATAGTAAGTCGAGTGCAATTACATGCTGCCAAACCCCGAAAACGCGGCAACTCGTGGGAGCTTCACACAATACAACTGCTCCACCGCCCTACTCCAGCCAGACTCTCTCTGCCCCATGCTGCATGCGGCAGAGTTAACACTACCAAAGATCCTAAACACTTTGGTTCCTCACACGACCTATAGATGTAGTCTTTCGATAGCATAGTTTTCTCTAGTCAGACCCAGCGTAAAAATCCTAATAATATTTACAAAACAAACCAATTATACATCGACATAAATGCATATATATATATACACAAATTGTAAAACAATTACAATATATAAAGACACAGAAATGTCACATCTTCAGGTAACAAATAAAGGAAAAGGATTTATAGTACAATAGATAGAAATAGTAGGAATTGCATTTCCGGCGTTACAGTAGCTCGTCTGGGACTGATTCTTCGTTCGACCTTTTCTACCTAGGCCAACGACAATTTGCGCATGCTACACAGTTCCGTTCCTGAGGGGAACCACAACACCTTTTACATACAAAAAACTAAGAACCCTAAGTGAAGGTGAGCAGTTAACATAACAGCAAACAAATATTTTAAATAAAACAGAACATTTGAATATATTGGTAGTTCTACACAAAATTATTTAATTTTAAAGATAACCAAAGGGATTATATGACAAAGAGAAAACATATAATTTGCTCATATTGTACATATTACAGAGACTACATTTCCGACACTCTAAAAGACATCAAAGTTTCTCAAAGAAAGGAGTATACAATTTTGTGTTATCGATTCAATCAAACACATTTACAGAAGCTCAAAGATGTAACATTAAATAAAAAAAGACGAAATAAATCAGTAGAGGATTAGAGCTATGGTGTTACAGATCTATCTAAAATATGGTTTCAATAGTCAACTCTTGTTTGACATTAGTTTTGTCTTGACTTCAAAAGGAAATTTATATTAAAAAATGTAAACAAAAAAGAGGGATCTTAGTCAGATTAAACAATAGGTAATAGAAATTATTTTTGAAAAAACCAAGCAATTGGCTAGTAAAATTTAAAAGTAGCATTCAGAAAAGGAGAATAAATATGTAGTCTTGAATTACGTGGATGTAGAGCAATCTTGAATGAACTGTGACAGGAGCCCGAACAAAAGTGGACTGACATACTAGAATGCGTATTAAAACACTGAAATATTGCAGTGATAATGGGTAGTTACTAGCCGAAAGGTAGATTTGCTTTCATAAAGCCTGAAAGGAATGGACGACTGATTGTTGTGCTCCATCACTGTAATCATATCGCAGTCACTGTGTGCATTCCACATTCGTAACGGAAGGTAACTTGATGTTTTATACGATATTTTCAGTTCGTGGAACTGAGGAATCTCTGACTGACCTTTGTCCTTTTGCTGTGTGTGTAGGAACAAAATAAGGAGCTTTATCCAAATTTTAAAAAGATTTATTGTATGGAAATAAATATTTAACTACAAAAACATATTGATGATAACTGAGGAGTCGTGAGCCACTTCAAAAGAGTGAGAATACACATGGTCATTTGATGTTTTTTTTAGCTAGGAGCTTATATACTATCGCAATATATCGCCAAAATATTCACGTAAGCCTAATGCTTGCGGTGAAGCGTGCCGACTTCTATTAAGAACCTTGCTTTATAATACTGACATATTGAAACTATCTGTTGAAGACAGAAACAGAGCTTTATAAATAATACAATTTAAATGGTTGAAATGTCTCTGAACACTATGAGACTTAACACCTGAGGTCATCAGTCCCCTAAAACGTAGAACTACTTAAACCTAATAAACCTAAGGACATCACACACATCCATGCCCGAGGCAGGATTCTAACCTGCGACCGTAGCGGTCGCACAGTTCCAGACTGAGGCAACTAGAACCGCTCGGCCACAGCGGCCGGCAATAATGCAAGTGACACCTCTAGCTAGTCATAGTCCTGGCGCACAGTAACATAGTTACCACTTCGTTTCACAAACATCTCGCGAAATTACCGTGACGAGAAAATCAAAGCTACTCGAGCTCATACAGGAGTTTACAGATGTCGTTCTTCCCTGCATCAATCGGTAATGTAACAGGAAAAAAATTGAGGAGAGGGGATTTATCGTGGTACTTACTGAATATGGATGTGGAATAAAAAGTCATTATTTAAGTGCAAAACATGATGGAACTTCAGCACAGATAAATCCTTCAGGAACATTTAAGGTTACGATCAAAGGCTTAATTTATGTTTCATTGTGTCCTCCACAGGACGCAAGACGTACTTCCTAACAATATCAAACTCATCCCACACTTATGAGAGCATGTCTGGCATTTCCGCGTCGACTGCAGTTGTTATGTGGCATCGCAGTTCATTCTGTTTTTGTTGGAAAGGGAGGCACATAGATGGACCCTATCCTCAAAAAAAAAAAAAAAATTAAATATTCACATAACGAAAGATCAGGATAGCTTTGAGGGCAGTGATGCTGTGCAAACAAGCCGATTGTGAAGAAAAGGTTGACGCACAGTTAGAACTGAATTGTCTTGTAACTGAATTGCCCCTGCTGAACGGCAAACCGCCTTGTGTTGCTGTGTTGTGGACGTTTCCTCTCGACTCGCAATGGGCAATGAATGAGCAGCGAGCGTGCCAACTAGCTGCACGAAAAGGACTGGGGTAGTACAGAGATGGTTGGGGACTGGAAGGGTAACGGCACCACAAAATAAAGTATTCTTTAAAATCCACTAAAATCTTTATAATCCAATCCTTGAAGTGCAAAGAGTAAAGAGATAATTAAGAAACAACAAATGCCGCCCACAACGGATTGCCCAAATGAAATTATCGGTTATTTCAAGTACTCAGCAGTTGCAACCAAACAGTTAATCACTCTCTGGCGTTCCTCGTTAACAGGAAATTCAAGAAATAAATTGATTATACTTAGCATCTACAAAATCAACGTAAGCTCAATAAAAGGTGTGATTTACTGTAATCCAATATAATGTAAGGTTACAAGCAGGTACACTACAAACACTTACCAAAGTTACAGGTCAAGAAAAAGTTGTTTTTAGCAACCGCGCAAACTGCTTAACACCCAATATTACAGAACTACCACACCAAGGCCAAAAATTTTCTCACTGGAACTGCTTCTTGTACAGGTATTAAGAAATTCAGTTGATGAAAGCAATAATTGCACTTAACAGTCACACAAACGGCTGCAGGCCCAATGATAAAACACTAACCATGATCAAGCAAAAACAAAATGTTAAAGTATTAAATTTTTATATACAAGGAACAAATAACAGAACAATTATCACACCACCGCCTAGTACGGAAAACAGCAAATGACAAGTACCGTAACACGGACATGATGTAATCAACTTCTTTCCTGTCTTATAAATATAAACCCTTTTCTTACAGATGAATTACAAAATCTGTATAGCGAATGAGTCGACTAAAGCGCTACGTGAAGTCCATGATATATAAGGGTAATCCCAAAAGTAAGGTCTCCTATTGTTTTATACGTACAGAACTCTATTTGTGTGGCAGTTGGCCACACTGTTACGAAGAGTGCTTCACGCGCTGTGTGTAAACATAGGCACGCCGCGCTGAGGCTCTCAGTCTAGGCTTGGCAGCCGTTGAGAATTCAGCTCCCGTTGTATGTTACCGCCATGTGCGAATTGCGCTTAGTTATTCGGCTTTTGAACGCAAAGGGCACTGCGTCGATTGAAATCCATCGCCAATTGGCGGAAGTGTATGGTGAGTCGTGCATGGATGTCAAAAATGTTCGTAAGTGGTGTAGAGAGTTTGCAAATTGTCGGACCGAAATTCACGACTCACAAAGGAGCGGGAAACCTGTCAATTGCTGAGGAGTCAGTGTTGAAGGTTGAGCAAAGCACGCGTGAAGATTGGCGGATAATATGTTCATATGTGTGTGAGTTCCTAAGGGACCAAAGTGTTGAGGTCATCGGTCCCTAGACTTATTCACTACTAAAATTAACTTATGCTAAGAACAACACACACACACCCACGCCCGGTGGGAGGGGCCGCGCTGTCTGTGACATGACGCCTCAAACCGCACGGCCACTTCGCGTGGCTTCGGCGGATCACCCTGGATGATCTCTGCACACTGGTTCCTGAGGTTTCCCGAAGTACCACTCACAGGATTTTAATGGAAACATTGAACTACTGGAAAGTGTGCGCAAGATGGGTGCCACGCATGCTGACAGAGGACCACATGCGGCAACGAGTTGATGCTTCCCGCGCATTTCATCACCGCCTTGCAGACGAACAGGAAAACATTCTGGACTCAGTTGTCACAGGTGACTAAACCTGAGCATACCACTTTACACCTGAGACCAAGCAACAGTCACTCCAGTTCATAACATTCTGAACAGCATAGCGGCGAGCTGGTATGTGGTATGACATGGGAAAACAGAAACTGCCAAAGTGTCTACAAAAAATCTAAAACAAACCCATTAAAGAAATGACTTGACAAGGACTGAAAGCATTAACAGCATAGTAACAAAATAAAACCAATTGAGCAAGTACTAAGGCCCAGACAGTATTCTAGTGGAATGCAAACACCATCAGAAGGGTGATGAACGATGAATAAACACTATTATCATAAAATCCAAAATACTGCATAATACGCAAGGCAGGTAGATTATAGTTTATTTTAACAGTAAGTACCTTGAGCAATGCTTTAATAAAATACAAAACACCTTTCATCTACATCTACATCAATACTCCCTAAACCATCGTGAAGTGCATGGCAGAGGGTACGTCTCATTGCACCAGTTACTAGAGTTTCTGCCCGTTCCTTTCACGTACGGAACGCGGGAAGAATGATTGTCTGAATGCCTCTGTGAGCGCAGTTATTACTCAAAACTTTGTAACCCCAGAAATATATATATGCATTTATGTCGATGTATAATTGGTTTGTTTTGTAAATATTATTTGTATAATTGCGCTGGGTCTTGCCAAGGGAAAACTGTTCTATCGAACGATTACATCGATAGGTCGTGTGGAGAACCAAATTGTTTAGGGTCTTTGGTAGTGTTAACTCTGCCGCTTGGAGCTCAGGCAGAGGAGAGTCGTGCAGGAGAAGGGCGGTGGAGCAGGTGTGTTGAGTGACGCTCCCTCGAGTTGCCACGTTTCAGGGGTTTGGCAGCATGTAATTGCGCTCGACTTGCTATGATAGTTTCTGGCACGGTGTCGCGGACGGGAAACATTAGCTGGCACACATCAAGAGCCTATTTCGCCTGGTGACCGTGTCGAGAAAAAGGCGCGCCAACATCCAGATTCTGCAACAGCGACGGCCGACAATGAGTGACTGTCGCCGTCTCCTCGATAGACGACTTCCAACCTTCAGTCAACCGACAAGGAACACTGGAAGCACGTAAAGTTTTAGAACTGTATGGCAGACCTCAGATTTTCAAAGTATTCCATTAGCATCACTAAAATACAGCAACTTAGCATGAACCTTTGTTGCTCATTGTCCCAATTGCATTACCAAGCAGGGACCCTTCCTTTTCCGGAATGAACCCGAGTGTCATTGAAATTCAAACGCCAGCATTAAAGTAATATTCGATTTCACTGCTTTAATTTCAAAGTTCAGTTAAGGTATTCATAGCTGGCTACAACATTTAGATTACACAAGCACAAAATTAAGAGTGCGAGTTTTGTTAGCATATTTTAGTTTACCTGTGACTGCAGCTCAGCTTGGTATATACTACATTTTACTATTGTTAATTGTTCAGAATCATATAATTCAAGTTCAAAGTTAAATGACTTATTTCTAAATTGCGTAGATTCAAGTAGCTTTGAAGTGATTGTTGAGGTAGCCCAAGACTAACCTTATTTTATTAAATTTCATAGCGCTTCCGAAACAAAGTTCACTATTAATTTCAGTCAATTAATTTTCAATTTTCTGGTTTTATTAATTCTTTTGCTAAATTAAGTCAGAGTGTAGCGAAATCTATTACTTCTGACAAACATTCAGTTTTCACACAACACACGTCAGCCTTCAGTTGCCACGCTTTTAGTGCTAATTATATGCACATTTACCTTTCTTTTTCAGTTATTATAGTAGTTGTCCATAGGACTGGCGACCGTAATTTTCCCCAAATCTCAAATATCTAATTAACGCTAGTTAATTGTTAACGAAACGACCGCACATTTACTTCCTTTATTAACCTTACCCATTTTCAATATTAATTTCCACCAGTTTCATTTGCATTTTTCCTTTCATTTAGATGTAACCTTTTCCTCCCTCTTTACCGACAGATTAACTTCGGTAACGATTGCTTTTCCTAAATTTCCATTAGGTACACGCGGTTTAATTTTTACTGTCATGGCCGGCTGGAGTGGCCGTGAGGTTCTAGGCGCTTCAGACTGGAACCGCGCGACCGCTATGGTCGCAGGTTCGAATCCTGCCTCGGCATGGATGTGTGTGATGTCCTTAGGTTAGTTAGGTTTAAGTAGTTCTAAGTTCTAGGCGACTGATGACCTCAGAGGTCAAGTCGCATAGTGCTCAGAGCCATTTGAAGCTTTTTTTTTTTTTTTTACTGTCATTAAGGTCGATAAGTGAGGGGGAACTTACAACTTATCCTCACGACTCTTATGTGAGTGATACACAGAAGATTGTGGTATATTCGTAGAGTCATCCTTTAAAGCCGGTACCGGAAACTTTGTTAATAAACTTTCTAGGGATAGTTTACGTCAATCTTCAAGAGTCTGCCAATTCAGTTTCTTCAGTATCTCGGTGACAGTCTCCCATGGATCAAACATACCTGTGACCATTCGTGCTGCCATTTTTTGATACGTTCAACATCCCCTGTTAGCCCTATTTGCTGCGGGTCCCACTCACTTGAGCAGTATTCTAGAACCGGTCGCACGAGTGATTTGTAAGCAATCGCCTTTGTAGACTGACTGTACTTCCCCAGTATTCTACCAATAAGCCGACGTCTACCACCTGCTTTACCCACGACTGTTTCTAGGTGATCATTCTATTTCATATCCCTACAAAGTGATACACCGAGGTATTTGTATGAGTTGAGCGATTGCAATTGCGACTCGTCTATATTCTAGTCATTGAATACTAAGTTTTTTCTTTCTGTGAAGCGCGCAGTTTTAAATTTTTGAACATTTCTCAACATATAAAGCAAGTTGTCAATCTTCGGACCACTTTAAAATCTTATCAAGATCTGACTGGGTATTTATGCAGCTTCTTTTAAGACGGTACTTTATTATAGATACCTGCATCATCAGCTAAAAGTCTGAGGTTATTATTAATATTGTCTGCAAGGTCTTTACAACATGAACAACCAGGGTCACAACACACTTCCGTGGGGAACACTCGAAGTTACTAACACATCTTACGATGACTGTCCACCCAAGATAACACGCTACGTTCTTTCTGCCAAAAAGTCGTTAATATAGTCACAAATTTCTCTTTGTACCCCGTATGATCGTACTTTTGACAATAAGCCTAGGACCCGTACTGAGTCAAATGTTTTTCGGAAATCAAGAAATACTGCATCTTCTTGACTGCCTTGATCCAAAGCTTTCAGTATGTCATGTGATAAAAGCGTGAGTTGGGTTTCACATGATCGATGTTTTCGGAATCCTTTCTCGGTCGCATTGAGGAATTCATTCTTTTCAAGATGTCTCATTATGTTTGAGCTCAGAATATGTTCTAAGATTTTACATCAAATCGATGTCAAGGATATTGGACGGCAGTTTTGTTGATCACTTCTACCACCCTTCTTATAGACGGGTATTGCCTGTGCTTTTTTCTTTAAAGAAAACTGGCAAGCATGACACAAAAGGAACAGACAGGTAATATAAAAAGTAATGTAACAGAAAGTAGCTTTTGTACACACTGAAAGTCAGCCACACTACTCAGTAACATGTCGAATAGACACCAAAATTTGACATTTAATGCAAATTGGCCACACATAGCGAATATAGGCCTAGATTCAAACTTCACACCACCACAGAGGATGCATATTCTACATCTACATGACTACTCTGCAATTCACATTTAATTGCTTGGCAGAGGGTTCATCGAACCACAATCATACTATCTCTCTACTATTCCACTCCCGAACAGCGAGCGGTAAAAACGAACACCTAAACCTTTCTGTTCGAGCTCTGATTTCTCTTATTTTATTTTTATGATCATTCCTACCTATGTAGGTTGGGCTCAACAAAATATTTTCGCATTCGGAAGAGAAAGTTGGTGACTGAAATTTCGTAAAAAGGTCTCGCCGCGACGAAAAACGTCTATGCTGTAATGACTTCCATCCCAACTCGTGTATCATATCTGCCACACTCTCTCCCCTATAACGCGATAATACAAAACGAGCTGCCCTTCTTTGCACCCTCTCGATGTCCTCCGTCAATCCCACCTGGTAAGGATCCCACACCGCGCAGCAATATTCTAACAGAGGACGAACGAGTGTAGTGTAAGCTGTCTCTTTAGTGGACTTGTTGCATCTTCTAAGTGTCCTGCCAATGAAACGCAACCTTTGGCTCACCTTCCCGACAATATTATCTATGTGGTCCTTCCAACTGAAGTTGTTAGTAATTTTAACACCCAGGTACTTAGTTGAATTGACAGCCTTGAGAATTGTACTATTTATCGAGTAATCGAATTCCAGCGGATTTCTTTTGGAACTCATGTGGATCATCTCACACTTTTCGTTATTTAGCGTCAACTGCCACCTGACACACCATACAGCAATCTTTTCTAAATCGCTTTGCAGCTGATACTGGTCTTCGGATGACCTTACTAGACGGTAAATTACAGCATCATCTGCGAACAGTCTAAGAGAACTGCTCAGATTGTCACCCAGGTCATTTATATAGATCAGGAACAGTAGAGGTCCCAGGACGCTTCCCTGGGGAACACCTGATATCACTTCAGTTTTACTCGATGATTTGCCGTCTATTACTACGAACTGCGACCTTCCTGACAGGAAATCACGAATCCAGTCGCACAACTCAGACGATACCCCATAGCTCCGCAGCTTGATTAGAAGTCTCTTGTGAGGAACGGTGTCAAAAGCTTTCCGGAAATCTAGAAATACGGAATCAACTTGAGATCCCCTGTCGATAGCGGCCATTACTTCGTGCGAATATAGAGCTAGCTGCGTTGCACAAGAGCGATGTTTTCTGAAGCCATGCTGATTACGTGCCAATAGATCGTTCCCTTCGAGGTGATTCATAATGTTTGAATACAGTATATGCTCCAAAACGCTACTGCAAACCGACGTCAATGATATAGGTCCGTAGTTAAATGGATTACTCCTACTACCCTTCTTGAATTTGTAATGGTTCTTTATTTACGTGACCATTACGGTACTCCAACCCCAGTTCTCGATACCAGTAATATCGTACTACTTTTCTGAGAAGTAACAGACATATTTTTGTGACAATATTCACATTTGGTTTTATTAATGTATAGGTACTCATATGTATCGATATATTAGAGAGATATGGTTCTTGTGTGTATTTGTTTCTGTGAGACTGTCATAATCCTTACTTGTAACCGTTTTGGCGCGAATGCGCACAGAGCAGTCTTTGTTTCACTTTGCAGAAGTTAAGCTGTTATTTCGCTTTGTAAAAGAACAGTCAAGTCTTGTGGTTGGTTAAAGTGGAAATTAAATATAAGAAGATTGATACAAAACTGTTTTCTTGATTATGTGCCGATTAAGAAGAAGTATATGTGAATTTACAAGAAGTTTAATAAAAATGTGGATCGTGAACACCAAGTCAACAATTGTTTCTACCATACCATTGTTCTGATCTGGGATTGTTTGATCATTAAGAATTTCCTGAAGAACGCATTTGTTAGGTCTTCAAATATTGCTAAAATACAGATCTGGACCTTCTATCAGTCAAAGTGGAATCACCCTAGAATCAACAAGATGAGCCATAACAACTTCGACGAAATCTACTAAGGAATCCATCCAAGATAAGTGCAAAATTAATGACTTTTTTACAGTGACTTTATTATTTCCATTCTGACGATACCACCCACAGTCAGTAACTTTGTTGTTGCCGATAAAGTGAACATATGCTGCGTGAGCAACATTATTAATCTGATTTCTAACCTACTTTGCAATTTGTGGTATTGTTGGAAGTTGTTTACACATTTGTTACGAACAAAAGTAACGCTTGTTACCAGCACGCTCCATCATAGTCTACAGTAGGAGCAGGCAACAGTTCGCCGAGCAGGCTCGTTTCCTTCAGCCATCAAGTAGCTGGAAGTTAAATTCCCACCCGGCGTGATGGCGCCAATCACAGGCTAGGCCGCCGCCTTCCTACTATTATCGGCCAAACAGAACGTCCATACTTCCTCGGTAAACGCAGACCTCAAATTGCACTCGCCTGCCAGCCAGTTACGTGCCCATAGCTGGCAGGGCCCTACATCCCGCCTGCCGCAAGCTTACCTGTGGCCTCTTCTAGCCAAGGGTCCTCTGGTCTCTCGTTAACCCGGCGGAGGCAAACACAGGGCAAATACAGTCCACACTGGAACCCCATAGACATAGCGCTTACATTGCACAAAGACCTCTGCCGCTGACGATCACATACCTAGAAAATCACAACTAGGGTCGAGGTCAGAAAATAATGTTTTGTTGTTATTACACACACTCCATCAAATCAAGTACTTGTTGCAGAAGCAGATCCGAGCAAAAGAAAAAACTGCAGAGTATATTTTGTCATCCATGATGGTTCCTCTGATTCAAGAATCAGATAAGTATATAATTTCGAAATTCGCTTTTTCGTGTACATGTATGTATTTAATAAAAAATCATTCCTTTCAGAATAAAAATGTACTAAAATTAATTTTTGTTAGCAAATAGAGGACGGATAGTTACAGAGAGCACCTACCAGGGTAGCCGAGAGCGCTATCGCGCTGCTTCCTGGACTCGGGTAGGTGCGCCGGCGCCGGATCGAATCCGCCGACGGATTAACGACGAGTGCCGATGTGCCGGCCAGCCTAGATGTGGTTTTTAGGCGGTTTTACACATCCCGCTAGGTGAATACCGGGCTGGTCCCCATATTCCACCTCAGTTACACTTAAGCACTATTTCATGGATTACGCTCGACGTAGACAGTTGGGGTACACTAATTCTGTCCCGGGGGTACAGGGTGGCGGCAGGAAGGGCATCCGGCCACCACTTAAACATTAACATGCCAAATCCGATTAACGATGGCTGACTCTGCGTAACTGCGGGACAAGGCTCAAGCGATAAATAGAATAGTTACAGAGTGTGTGGTAATCGAATGAAGACCACAGGGTCAGAAGCAGGTATATCCCCTTTTCGGGTCAAAGTAATTTTGTGCTTCATACATATAGCTTAATTTGTAAAGGGAAATATACAATTTTCTTTCAGGAACGAGAGGTTAGTTACAGTAATATTGACTGAAGCAGAAACTACTGGGCTAAGAAACTGCATCACATTAGCAGCTGAAATTTCTCGATTTTGAATTAGCAAACAGAGAGCTATTTCACTCTTCAGTTGTGTACTATTCTTATACCATACGCTAAGTTCAATGATTTAGCAGCAAACTGGTGCTGCGTTGTTATTAGTGGGTGCTGGTGATCAGCCATAGATTTTTCTTTTATTTCTTTTTTCCTGCAAAATGCTCGGCGCCTATTATTTACCTCTGAACAAGTGTGTCTGTGATACATCTCCATCTACACATCATGCTAAAAGACGTAAATCGTATTGAAGGTTAAAAGATCCAAGTTAGAGCCTGAGAGATGAATCTCCTAAGTAAGGTAGCTAATTTAAGTGTTTGGCAACACTTAAGCACCAGAAAACTCGAAGATAATAACAACTCCTCTGTGCCAAAGCCTGCTACTCTGCGTTAGTGACATTTATGTGCTTTTAATCACTATAAAAATTCTCTTATATCAATTGAAACGGATACGATCACCCAGTATTTACTACAAGAAAATAATCAAAGATTTACTGATACAGTACTCGTGTACGAGGCACTGTGTTTCATTTTCTTTAATTAACCCCCTGCAAAATTTCATGGCATGGACTTGACATGTATTTCTCCTGTTATCTTCAAATAGAGTATAATTGTCAACGCCTTGTTGTTGTGGTCTTCAGTCCAGGCAGTGGTTTGATGCAGCTCTCCATGCTAATATATTACGTACAAGCTGCTTTATCTCCCAGAACGGACTGCAGCCTACATCCTACAAATCTGTTTAGTGTATTCATCTCTTGGTTTCCTTCTACGATCTCTCCCCTCCGCGTTGCCCTGCAATACTAAGTTGGTGATCCCTTGATGCTTCAGAATATGTCCTACCAATCGATCCCTTCTTCTAGTCAAGTTGTCCCACAAATTTCTCTTCTTCCCAATTCTATTCAGTGCCTCCTCATTAGTTATTTGATCTACCCATCTAATCTTCAGCATGCTTCTGTAGGACCACATTTTGAAAGCTTCTATTCTCTTCTTGTGTAAAATATTAATCGTCCACGTTTCACTTCTGTACATGGCTACATTCCATACAAATACTTTCAGATAGACTTGATGATACTTAAATCTATACTCAATGTTAACAAATTTCTCTTCCTCAGAAATGCTTTCCTTGCCATTGTCAGTCTACATTTTATATCCTCTCTACTTCGACCATCATCCGTTATTTTGCTCCTCAAATAGCAAAACTCATTTAGTACTCTAAGCGTCTCATTTCCTAATCTAATACGCTCAGAATCACGCGATTTAATTCGACTACACTCCATTATCCTCGTTTTGCTTTTATTGATGTTCAACTTATATCCTCCTTTCAAGACACTCCCTATTCCGTTCAGCTGCTCTTCTAAGACCTTTGCTGTCTCTGACAGAATTACAATGTCATCGGCGAACCCAAAGTATTCCCTTCTCCATGGACTTTAATTCCTACTCCGAATTTTTCTTTTGTTTCCTTTACTGCTTGTTCAATATAGAGATTGAATAACATCGGGGATAGGCTACAACCCTGTCTCACTCCCTTCCCAACCACTGCTTCCCTTTGATGCCCCTCGACTCTTATAACTGCCATCTGGTTTGTGTACAAATTGTAAATAGTCTTTCGCTCACTGTATTTTCCCCTGCCACCTTCAGAATTTGAGAGAGAGTATTCCAGTCGACATTGTCAAAAGGTTTCTCACAGTCTATAAATGCTAGAAACGTAGGTTTGCCTTTCCTTAAATCTATTTTCTAAGATAAGTCCTAGGGTCAGTACTGCGTCACGTGTTCCAACATTTCTACGGAATCCAAACTGATCTTCCCCGAGGTCGGCTTCTGCCAGTTTCCCCATTCGCCTGTAAAGAATTCGTGTTAGTATTATGCAGCCGTGGCTTATTAAACTGATACTTCGGTAATTTGAACATCTGCCAACTCCTTTTTTGTTTGGGATTGGAATTATTATATTCTTCTTGAAGTCTGAAGGTATTTCGCCTGTCTCATACATCTTGCTCACCAGATAGTAGAGTTTTGTCAGGACTGGCTCTCCCAAGGCTGTCAGTAGTTCTAATGGAATGTTGTGTACTCCCAGGGCCTTGTTGGGACTTAGGTCTTTCAGTGCTCTGTCAAACTCTTCACGCAGTATCATATCTCCCATTTCATCTTCATCTACCTCCTCTTACATTTCCATAATATACTCCTTCCACCTTTCTGCTTTCCCTTCTTTGCTTAGAACTGGATTTCCATCTGAGCTCTTGATATTCATGGAAGTGCTATTCTTTTCTCCAAAGGTCTCTTTAATTTTCTTGCAGGCAGTATCTATCTGACCCCTCCTGAGATCTACATCCTTATATTTGTTTTCTAGCCATCCCTGCTTAGCCGTTTTGCACTTCCTGTCGATCTCATTTTTGAGACGTTTGTATTCCTATTTGTCTGCTTCACTTACTGCATTTTTGTATTTTCTCCTTTCATCAATTCAATTCAGTATCTCTTCTGTTACCCAAGGATTTCTACTAGCCCTCTCCATCTACATATCATGCTACATATCATACTAAAAAAATGTAAATCATATGGAAGGTTAAAAGATGCAAGCAAGAGGCTGAGAGATAAATCTCATATTTAAGGTAGCAAATTTAAGTGTTTGGTAACATTCAACCACTAGAAAACTCAAAGATAATAATTCCTCTATTTCCAAAGCCTGCTACTCTGCGTTAGTGTCATTTATGTGGTTGTAATCAGTATAACAATGCTCTTTTACCAATTGAAACAGATACAATCACCCATTAAATATTTACTACAAAAAATAAAAAATAAAGGAAGGTTTACTGATACAGAATTCGTGTACGAGGCACAGTGTTTCATTTTCTTTAATTGGCCTCTATAAAATTTAATCGCATGGACTTATCCTTTTTTTCAACTGTGATCTTCCAATAAAGTATAATTGTCAGCGTCTTATGTTGTGACGAAACGTTGACTGCAAAATCGCGAGTGTTGATTTCCATGCCTTCATAACGGAACTTAGTAGTATACCTGGGAAAGTGCCGGAGCTGGGATGTTGCAGTTTGAGGCGACGCGCTGTCCGCATCTCATTCGTCACTGGACGTGTGGTGCCGGATCGTCCAGCCGACCTCCGACCCTCGCCGGCGCGGGCAGAGTGCAATTTTTTACGTCGCTATCGGACATTATCGGCTTTTCATTGGCTGGCAGCGGCGCAAATAGTTTCCACGTAATGGCTTCCGGCCATTAAGAGCGGACTGAGGAGTCAGCGCAGGTTAAGTGCTCCGCTCAATAGCGGCGCGGGGGCGGAGGGCCGCGCCGCGCGAGGCGGGACTGCCTGCCTGCAGCTCCGAGGCTGCAGCAGAGGCGGCGCCGCTCTGCGCCCCCGCCACCCCCATCACGGCGCTAGGGGTGCCGGCTACTGCCGGTGCCTGCTGCCAGCGCTGCCGGGTTATTACACCTTACGAGTCTCCGCTACAGTAGTTCGTATTGCGACCGGTCGGTAAATAAAGTGCAGGTGAAGAGTTCACACCAATGTGCATATGCAAATGTTCCTTAAAAATGTTAGTTAAAATTTTGGCTCTCATGTAAGAAACAAGGGATGATTTTCACACTTGGCATAATAGTACACTGTTCCATACCCGCGCATTAGTTATAGTTTTTGAATTAATACTCATGAGTATAGTTTATCCTAGGCAACAAAAATTAGGCTATATATATATATATATATATATATATATATATATATATATATATATATATATATATAGGGTGTTACAAAAAAGTACGACCAAACTTTCAGGAAACATTCCTCACACACAAAGAAAGAAAATATGTTATGTGGACATGTGTCCAGAAACGCTTACTTTCTATGTTAGAGCTCATTTTATTACTTCTCTTCAAATCACATTAATCATGGAATGGAAACACACAGCAACAGAACGTACCAGCGTGACTTCAAACACTTTGTTACAGGATATGTTCAAAATGTCCTCCGTTAGAGAGGATACATGCATCCACCCTCCGTCGCATGTAATCCCTGATGCGCTGATGCAGCCCTAGAGAATGGCGTATTGTATCACAGCCGTCCACAATACGAGCACGAAGAGTCTCTACATTTGGTACCGGGGTTGGGTAGAAAAGAGCTTTCAAATGCCTCCATAAATGAAAGTCAAGAGGGTTGTGGTCAGGAGAGAGTGGAGGCCATGGAATTGGTCCGCCTCTACCAATCCATCGGTTACCGAATCTGTTGTTGAGAAGCGTACGAACACTTCGATTGAAGTGTGCAGGAGCTCCATCGTGCATGAACCACATGTTGTGTCTTACTTGTAAAGGCACATGTTCTAGCTGCACAGGTAGAGCATTCCGTATGAAATCATGATAACGTGCTCCATTGAGCGTGGCTGGAAGAACATTGGGCCCAAGCAAGACATCACCAACCATGCCTGCCCAAACGTTCACAGAAAATCTGTGTCGATGACGTTATTGCACAATTGCGTGCGGGCTCGTCAGCCCACACATCTTGATTGTGAAAATTTACAATTTGATCACGTTGGAATGAAGCCTCCTCCGTAAAGAGAACATTTGCACTGATATGAGGATTGACACGTTGTTGGATGAACCATTCGCAGAAGTGTACCCGTGGAGGCCAATCAGCTGCTGATAGTGCCTGCACACGCTGTAAATGGTACGGAAACAACTGGTGCTCCCGTAGCACTCTCCATGCAGTGACGTGGTCAATGTTACCTTGTGCAGCAGCAACTTCTCTGACGCTGACGTTAGGGTTATCGTCAACTGCACGACGAATTGCCTCGACCATTGCAGGTGTTCTCGTAGTTCTAGGTCTTCCCCAGTCGCGAGTCATAGGCTGGAATGTTTCGTGCTTTCTAAGACGCCGATCAATTGCTTCGAACGTCTTCCTGTCGGGACACCTTCGTTCTGGAAATCTGTCTCGATACAAACGTACCGCGCCACGGCTATTGCCCCGTGCTAATCCATACATCAGATCTGCTAACTCCGAATTTGTAAACATTGCACTGACTGTAAAACCGCGTTCGTGAGAAACATTAATCTTTTGATGCTACGTACTGATGTGCTTGATGCTAGTACTATAGAGTAATGAGTCGCATGTCAACACAAGCACCAAAGTTACCATTACCTTCCTTCAATTGGGCCAACTGGCGGTAAATCGAGGAAGTACAGTACATACTGTCGAAACTAAAATGATCTCTAACATGGAAATTAAGCGTTTCCGGACACATGTCCCCGTAACATCTTTTCTATATTTGTGTGTGAGAAATGTTTCCTGAAAGTTTGGCCGTACCTTTTTGTAACATCATATATATTCATTCTCGAGTCACAAACACACAAATTTAAAGTAGCCATACACATCAATAAATATGTACATGTACTATTGTATATATTGTATTTATATTACATGTGCCCAGTGCTTTGCAACCTCCAAGGTGCTTGGAGTGGCTTGCGGGAGGTCAATCTACTTGCAGGATGTAGGGTACAAAAGGCACTGGAGCATGTGGCAAGTGGTTTCTTCTTGTCCACAATCACAGGACGTATCTTCTGTTATGAAGCCCCTTCTCTTCAGGTTGTCTCTGGATCTTCCAACTCCTGATCGTAATCTGTTTAAAGATTTCCACAGCAGCCAGCTCTCGTTGCGTCCAGGTGGTAGTTCTTCAACTTCTGGCGTCTGCAGGTGAGGCGTCGACCAATTCCATAACTCCAGCCTTGCCTTCTCTGGTGAAATGGTGAGCTTCTCGGATGTTCTCAGGAAGCTCTTTCGCGATCTCAGCCGTTGCTGTGGTGGATTATGTCCTTGCAGTGGTTGGGCACTGTCCTGCTCCATTTTCAGTCTCTCCTTGTTGGCAGCCACTGTTCTGCGTATCCATGGTGACGCTATTCCAGCCAGGCAGTAGAGCTAATCAGTTGGGGTAGGTCTTAAGCAACCTGTGATCAACCTGCAGGTTTCGTTGAAAGCAATGTCTACTGGTCTGGCATGAGATGACCTGTACCAGACTGGAGAAACATATTCAGCAGTAGAAAAGCACAGTGACATTGCAGAACAGCGAATAGCTTGTGGTTGTGATAACACTGTGTCCCCGCTAGTTTGCGAATTAGATTGTTTCGAGCGGAGATTTCCATTTTGGTGTTCTTGCAGTGAGTTTTGAATGTCAGAGGTCTATGTAGAGTGACTCCCAAGTATTTAGGTGCGTGATGATGCTGGAGTTGAATGCCTGACCATGCAATATGAAGCCCACGATTAGCTTCCCTGTTCCTTAAATGAAAGGCACCCACTTGTGTCTTGGAAAGGTTTGGTCTGAGTTGGTTCCGATTGTAGTAGCTTGACAGTGTTCTAAGTGCTGTTGTCACGTTCCTTTCCACTCTTTCAAAACATGAGCTCTTCGTAGCAAGGGCTAGGTCATCTGCATAAAAAAATCTCCTTGTGCCTCGGGTCAATGACTGGTCGTTGGTATAAATGTTGAAGAGAAGTAGAGCCAAGACGCTTCCCTGAGGTAGACCATTTTTCTGCGCTCTCCAGCGACGGCGTTCTTCTTGAAATTCAACAAAAAACCTGCATTTTTGGAGGAGGGTGCTGGGTAGTCTAACGAGGTGGGCAGTCTTGATCGGCGATTTTTATAGTAAAATCAGGTTTTCACGACACAGCTCAATCACTATCTATTGGCGTTGTCCTTTTCTTTCATACAATGAAATTATCACTGGTGAGACGCTTTACAGTTTTACTTTAATTATAGTTTGACTCCGAGCCCCCAATAGAAGTAACGTAAGCTGCTATATATGGAAATTACTCAATCAGTTCGAACAGAACCACAAGTCCCATCGTCCTCTTTGTTCTAGCAGTTTTGGCGCGAAATCACAGATCGCCAAATGTTCACTTACGGCGATGTATACCTCATAATTCGTACTGAAACAAATAATCGTAGCACTTCCAGTTCACCAAACATTTGCATGCACACTTGCACTATTAAACAATATTCTTTGTCGAAAGAAATCGGCGTTAAAAAAATTCTTACTCAAACGACCACAAGAGGCACCCAAAAGTGAGGCTTGCTCGCCACCCACCGGTTTTCCGACTGCCGAACGATAGACCAACGACTGACCCATGGGCAAGATGGCCGCTCGCTTATATAGGCTCGGACGTCTATCCTCCCTGTTTATGCAAATACCAATCTCACCAATTAAGGTTACAAATTTTGATACATACATCCCTCGACAGAAATAAGTACACCATCGGAACCGCGCTAAAAAGTACATCTTATTTACTATGTTACATTAATGTCTAGGGTTATTCATCGGCCGTAAATCAAGTATAAGCTTTTGCAAAATTTTGCCAATTAGCGCGAATTTGTTTGTTTACATCTGTGCTGCAACGTTTTAACGTAGAACTGCATGTAGCACCGTGTTTAGACGTAATCTATAGCGAGCTATACATTGCGCTGCTCAAAATCTTAATATCTATAATAATTAATTAATTGTAGGCGATAAATGTTAATAATAATTTGCAAACAATGAAAACTATTGCAAGTTAAGTGTACAGTATAACTTAACTAGTTTAAAATACGTGTGATGCCACCCAAAGTATTATATAGTGCCGTTCTTTACGTCATTAATTTTCTATTGAATTTTATAAACAACTTTCCATCTACTTTTTGTTTATTGCTCTTTACAGGCTTAATTATTTATGAATCTTAATATATGACTACGGCACTCGGTCCTCTATGACGAAACGTTTTTAATGAGTGCTCGCTCATCTCTGTGTTATTTACTACTTTTATTAGTCTTTCAGTATTCGTGATACTAACCGATTTTGAGGTTACTATAACTGTTGCGTCTCGTGACTTGAAATAAAGAAGGTGCATATTGCTGACCACTATTCACTACCGCATCGTTCTCCACTGTAAGTTCAAATGGTTCAAATGGCTCTGAACACTATGGGACTTAACATCTGTGGTCATCAGTCCCCTACAACTTAGAACTAGTTAAACCTAACTAACCTAAGGACATCACATACATCCATGCCCGAGGCAGGATTCGAACCTTCGACCGTAGCAGTCGCGCGGTTCCCACCGTAAGTAACATAGTTTTCGCGTAGTGCGCGAAAAACCAAACAATGCCCCAAGCTGCGGTCCTCGTGGTCGCCTGGCGGCAGAGACCATCCCACCGACCGTTGCAAATCTCGCGCGGGCGGGCCACGCGCTTCCGCGGATGGCTCACCATGTCGCGCGCTCTCTCTCTGTATAACGGAATCCTCGCATACTAGACCTGTTCATCTAGCGACGGGGATTTGTACCGTCACTATGTAGGCGCACTATATGACGGAAAGTATACGGTCACCGCTATGGTAAAAGTAGGCGGCGAGTGTTGTGTTGTCAGTAGAGAAGCAATAACAGAAAAATGGGTCGGTCATAAGAGCTCAGTGACCTCTAATGTTGAACAGTCACTGGATGTCCATCAAGGACATTAATTTAAGCTATTCAAAGCGCTGCCGAAGTCGAAGCAAAAAGGCGTAGGAACCGTTACAGCTGAAGTACAGCCAGGCAGACCTCAAGCTGATGACGGACAGGGACCGTCGAGCATTGTGTAAGATAGTTGTAGCATTCAGGATGAAGTCAAGGGGGAGAACCGCTCATCATTTCCAAAGTGCTACCAGTATCGCAACTAGCACAGTGACTATTCGTAACATACTGAGACTAGGCATGTGACATTAAGAATTATGCGAGGGTTGCCCAGCCGGCCGCGGTGGTCTAGCGGTTCTAGGCGCTCAGTCCGGAACCGCGCGACTGCTACGGCCGCAGGTTCGAATCCTGCCTCGGGCTTGGATGTGTGTGATGTCCTTAGGTTAGTTACGTCTAAGTAGTTCTAAGTTCTAGGGCACTGATGAATACGGATGTTAAGTCCCATAGTGCTCAGAGCCATTTGAACCATTTTTAGGATTGCCCATAATGGTATGCACCGCATTTTTTTCTCAGCCGAAAACGATACTACGAATTCTAAACGTTACTTATGTATTACTTCAAGCCTCCTGAGTGACCGCGCCAAGTTTCCGTCACGTCCAACACACAGTGTAGCTGCAGGATTGTTTGAAAACGTATGTAGCTCATGTACGTTACAAGCAACATGCCACCACTGAATTTCTCACTGCAGAGAAAGAAACTGGGAATCCACAAACACTCATGTAAGGTCAATGGAGCATCTGCTGTTGACAGAAGTACATTTAATCGCTGCGTAAGGAGAGTGAGGTCATCAGAGGGCGGTTCGGCTGAGCTCCACGATTTGCAGAGGTCGAGAAGATCATTCATGGCTGACACGCCTGACACACCTGACCTAGCCCCCTCGGACTTCCACTTGTTTGGGCCATTAAAGGATGCCATTCGTGGAAGACATTTTCAAGACGTGATTAACACAGCGAAGCACTGGCTCCGTCACCAGGACAAGGATTGGTATCAATGGGGCATACACACCCTTGTTTCGCACTGGAGAAAGGCTATAGAGCGGAATGGAGGTTACATGAAAAAAAAGGATCATCATCATCATCATTTAAGACTGATCATGCCTTTCAGCGTTCAGTCTGGAACATAGCCCCCCTTATAAAATTCCTCCATGATCCCCTATTCAGTGCTAACATTGGTGCCTCTTCTGATGTTAAACCTATTACTTCAAAATCATTCTTAACCGAATCCAGGTACCTTCTCCTTGGTCTGCCCCGACTCCTCCTACCCTCTACTGCTGAAACCATGAGTCTCTTGGGTAACCTTGTTTCTCCCATGCGTGTAACATGACCCCACCATCTGAGCCTGTTCGCCCTGACTGCTACATCTATAGAGTTCATTCCCAGTTTTTCTTTGATGTCCTCATTGTGGACACCCTCCTGCCATTGTTCCCATCTACTAGTACCTGCAATCATCCTAGCTACTTTCATATTCGTAACCTCAACCTTGTTGATAAGGTAACCTGAATCCACCCAGCTTTCGCTCCCATACAACAAAGTTGGTCGAAAGATTGAACGGTGCACAGATAACTTAGTCTTGGTACTCACTTCCTTCTTGCAGAAGAGAGTAGATCGTAGCTTAGCGCTCACTGCATTAGCTTTGCTACACCTCGCTTCCAGTTCTTTCACTATGTTGCCATTCTGTGAGAATATGCATCCTAAGTACTTGAAACCGTCCACCTGTTCTAACTTTGTTACTCCTATTTGGCACTCAATCGGTTTATATTTCTTTTCCACTGACATTACTTTCGTTTTGGAGATGCTAATCTTCATACCATATTTCTTACATTTCTGATCTAGCTCTGAAATATTACTTTGCAAACTTTCAATCGAATCTGCCATCACACCTAAGTCATCTGCATATGCAAGACTGCTTATTTTGTGTTCAGATATCTTAATCTCACCCAGCCAGTCTATTGTTTTCAACATCTGATCCGTAAATAAAATGAACAACAGTGGAGACAGGTTGCAGCCTTGTCTTACCCCTGAAACTACTCTGAACCATGGACACAATTTACCGTCAACTCTTACTGCTGCCTGACTATCCATGTAAAGACCTTTAATTGCTTGCAAAAGTTTGCCTCCTATTCCATAATCTCGTAGAACAGACAATAACTTCCTCCTAGGAAACCGGTCATATGCCTTTTCTAGATCTATAAAGCATAGATACAATTCCCTGTTCCACTCATAACACTTCTCCATTATTTGCTGTAAGCTAAAGATCTAGCCTGACAACCTCTAAGAGGCCTAAACCCACACTGATTTTCATCCAATTGGTCCTCAACTAATAGTCGCACTTTCCTTTCAACAATGCCTCAGAAGATTTTACCCACAACGCTGATTAAAGAGATACCTCTGTAGTTGTTACTATCTTTTCTGTTTCCATGTTTAAAGATTGGTGTGATTACTGCTTTTGTCCAGTCTGATGGAACCTGTCCCGACACCCATGCCATTTCAATTATCCTGTGTAGCCATTTAAGACCTGACATTCCACTGTATTTGATGAGTTCCGACTTAATTTCATTCACCCCAGCTGCTTTATTGCACTGTAATCTATTGACCATTTTCTCCACTTCCTCAAATGTGATCCTATTTCCATCATCATTCCTATCCCATTCTACCTCGAAATCTGAAACATTACTGATCGTATTTTCACCTACATTGAGAAACTCTTCAAAATATTCTCTCCACCTGCCCAAGGCATCCACAGGATTCGGCAGCAGTTTTCCTCACCTGTCCAAAATACTTGACATTTCCTTCTTACCTCCGTTTCGAAGACTGCTAATTACACTCCAAAATGGTTTTCCAGCAGCTTGACCCATAGTCTCCAACCTGTTTCCAGTCTTCCCAAGATTTCTTCTTGGATGCTGCAATTATCTGTTTGGCTTTGTTTCTTTCTTCAACATAACTTTCTCTGTCTACCTGAGTTCTAGTGTGTAGCCATTTTTGATACGCCTTCTTTTTCCTTTTACAGGCTGCCTTGACTGTGTCATTCCACCAATCTGTTTGCTTCATCCTACTTTTACGCACTACTGTTCCAAGACATTCTTTAGCCACTTCTAGTACTGAGTGCCTGTACCTTGTCTATTCCTTTTCCAATGACTGTAATTGACTACATTCAACTAACTGGTACCTTTCTGAGATCGCTGTTATGTACTTGTGATTGATTTCCTTACCCTGAAGTTTCTCCACTCTTATCCTCCTACGTATGGACCTGACCTCGTGCACTTTCAGCCTCACAATCACAATTTCACTGCAGATTAAATAATGATCAGTGTCATCAAAGAATCCCCTGAATACACGTGTGTCCCTCACAGCCTTCCTGAATTCCTGATCTGTTATTATATAGTCAATGACAGATCTGGTTGCCCTGCTTTCCCATGTATGCCGGTGAATGTTCTTATGTTTAAAAAAGCAGTTTGTGATTACTAAGCCTATAATGGGACAGAAATCCAAGAGTTGTTTCCCGTTCCTGTTGGCCTCCATATCCTCTCAAAATTTACCCATAACCTTTTCATATCCTTGTGTTCGATTTCCAATCCTGGCGTTAAAATCACCCATGAGCAGGACACTGTCCTTATCCTTTACTCTAACAACTACTTCACTGAGTGCCTCATGAAAACTATCCATCTTACCTTGATCTGTCCCTTCACAATGCGAATATACTGACACAATCCTAATTTTCTTGCTAGGCACTGTCAAATCTATCCACATCAGTCGTTCGTTTACATACCTTATTGCAACTACGCTGGGTTCCATTTATTTCCTGATGTAAAGCCCTACACCCCATTGTGCTATTCCTGCTTTGACTCCTGACAGGTAGACCTTGTATTCCCCCACTTCCTCTTCTTTCTCACCCCTTACCTGAATGTCACTAACAGCTAAAACGTCCAGCCCCATCTTACTTGCAGCCTCTGCCAGCTCTAACGTCTTCCCAGAGTAGCCCCCATTGATATTAATAGCTCCCCATCTCATTACAATTTGTTTGCCAAGTCGTATCTTAGGAGTCACTGGTTTGTCAGTTAGAGGTGGGACTCCGTCACCTCCAAAAGTCCGAGGCATTTTGCTCTGATTGTTGCCAGCATCATATATAAAGTACCAGAGAAGCAGGTTGCTAGCCTTACTTGCCCCGAGTCCCATTGGGTTTTACCCGTAACGGCTGAGGGACTGGCTGATGGATTTAGTAGTCTTTGCCTTATTAGCACAAAGGTGACCACAAGTCAGAATATGTCCGAGATGCCCAGCCTTATTCCAAAGTAACTGGTATCCCGACTGTCGGGACCACTTACTTGGCCACTCATACGTTGCCCGTGGTTCATGAACTAGGACATGACTACAGGAAACCACACCATGAACCAAAAAAAAGGATGTGTAGATAAAACACCATTTTCTCATGTGTATAATTCTCATTATGTTCAATAAAGAATTGTTGAAGAGAAGACAAGTGCGGTGTATTACTTTCTGTGCAATCCTGGTACATAGCAGACAGTGATACAGCTGTAATCTTTGGACAACACTATGTACCTTTAGCCGTTTTAATATTTTGTTAAATCGGTAATGTATATTTCTTCTGTCTGAATTCATTGCTTTATTTCGATGTTTGGAGACCCATAACTTTTGTGTCATTTTTATTTATCATCATCTGTTATGAAAAACTATCAAGAATTAATTTATTGCTCGAAACTTAAAAAAATGCATTTAGTATACTGTGTTATATATTCTACAGAAATATTATTTGTGCTTAAAAATCAGTGTACGTTACACTCCAGGTTGTCGAAGGAAAGCTAATTGTCTTTGGTTTTTGTCTTCTCTGTTGACTATAGTCCGCTTCACATAGGACGGCGCTTCCGCGCAAAGAGACGGAGCGATAAGGAGGCATGGAGAGGATGAGGTCTGCGTCTGTGTGGCGGCAGAGAGTGGGCACACGAAGTCCGTGTCGCCGAACTGTGTTGCTGTAGACAACAATCACGTTCATTTGCTTTCAGTATATCATATTATACTATCAAATATATGAGGGAATAATACGTTTGAAAACCAATTTCGATCATTCGTCTGTATGAGAGAAATCTTACTTCCGAGCCTTGAGGTTGTGACCACTCTTCCACAGCAATTGTCTATGTTACGTCAGAAGGCGCGAACAGCTGATAGAGCTTTATGAAGACATCAAGAATTTTTACCGAAACAACGATTGTCTAACGACAAGATCATCGAAAATACTTGCAGTAATTGCCATTTATTGTGATTTGGGCTGTATTATAAGTAAAAAGGTAATAAATAACAAAATAAACTTCAAACTGAAACTGAAATCATTACATTTTATTGACAACTGCTTCTACTCCATATAATTTTTTAAATCTGTTTAATGTGTATTTCATTGCTTGCATTGTAGATCACTATGCATAAAAAGGAATTGCTGCTATCAAACACTAGTGCAAAAGACTATCATAAAGGTTGTCAGTATGTTATCATATTTTTCGGTGTCAACAGGCTTATGAGTTTAAACTAACTTTCAACATTAGAGTGGGAGGGACCATTTATGATCCATTGAACAAGCTAACAATTAACCATCTTCTGTAAATAACTCGACGGAATGCTGCCCGATAATGTCTAAAACCACCGATACCTCGACAGGTAACCCTCCCTTTAATTTTAAGGCATTTTCCAACTTACTACAAATTTCCCAAATTTTCCAATTCCTGCCATGACAATGACAGGAGTTTACGTGTCGAAATACTGGAGTTTTTGACGACTTTATCCAGTCTCATTGTCGCAAGTAATACAACAGGCTAGAAAAAGCTTAACTTCTCCTTGGGTAATGTGCTGAACATTATGGTCTGAATACTTCACAGGCCACATATTCCTAATCAATAAAAGCTAGGAATTTCTCATGTACAGTGTATGCAATTGATATGCTCATTAAAACGTTTTTAAGCCTTGAGTCTTTAAAACTAAGAAAGATCATTACTTTACTTTGTTACAAAGCCTACATCGTAATACCATCTGCTATCTGAGCCCATGTCCGAACCATCTGTTTGTAAATTTAGAATGATACGTTCGAGGCTTTTATCGATCTTTACCTCCCTGTAAAAGTCTTATTTTTTTAAACTTTTCAGCAAGACACACATAGTGTGCCCACCCTGAAGGGGGATGCTATCTATTGCTACACGCATAAGCCTTTCGGTGTGTGTTATCTCGAATGTTTTGTTTTTCCCCCCACATAGTTTGTAACCTGTGTGCAAATTAATTCTATCGCATTATACTAACAGTAATACGTTGGTAAACACAATTCTGTGTGACCACATTCACATGCAAGAAAGCCAAATTTGTACATTCTGTCACGTAACTTTTGTAAATTAAAGAGCAGCAGGAGTTCTGCACGAGTCTGGCTCATACTGTCCGGAATATTTTTATTTCTCACCCAGAGCACAATGTCCCCTATCCTGGTGCTCGTACTTGGTCATTTCTCTGTAACAGCTGAATGATAACTGGCACGGTAATTACAATGGCCAACTTCGAAGCTAGGTATGGCAAGAATTGTCCAGTGAATCACTTTTTGAGAGTGATAGCGTTCATTTCCGAATGGCAGTCACTATTGTGTTTCTTACAGCTAAATACAAGTTTACTCTCAGGAATCAAATCAGAAGAAGAGCCAGCATGCAGAGTAATTATCCGAGGACCTTTTCCTAATTAAAACCGCCAGGAGCATCATTCATTTTCCAGCAGTTATTCATGGAATGATTCTGATTCACAAATGTTTTATCAAGGTAATACACTGTAGAACTGACTTCTCCTCTTGTATCGTGTATCTTTATAACGGACGCGCTTCGCGCTGCTTCTGTGTCACTTCTTTCAACTGAAAACTCTCTTCTTAACACATTTAAAACCAATGAATTTTAAAATTCTTTACATTTACATTGCGTTACCTTTGAAGACAAGTTGCGCAGGCACAATTATAACACATTTTTGCAATGCCCGGTATTCCCTTCTTGTATCCCTTTCAGACACAGAGCGCTTTAAAATGTGGTTGTCAAAACCATCTATTTGTGTTACAGGTTTCTTGCGATTTTGATGGTTTTCAGGCGAGGTTTCTATAGCTCCGACACTTTTGTTCACTACGCTCTGTACACTTCTGCTGCCGATATGTGCTTCTGCAGTTCGTTCATGAGTCTCCAAAGTGTCAAAAATAGAAGTATCACTTTCATATTGACATTTGAAGAAGTTATATTGGAGTACATAAACCTGCTCGACTGCTTGTGAAGCATCTACATCTACATGATTACTCTGCAATTCACAATTCTCTACCGTTTCCCTCTCGAACAGTGCGTAGGAAATACGAAGGCTTTTTTCTTTCCTTGGAAGCTCTACCTTCTCTTATTTTATTATGTTTATTATGACGAACATTCCTCCCTAAGTTGAGGGTGCCAACAAAGTATTTTCACACTCTGAGGAGAAAGTTTCTTTGAGCTTCTACGATAAATTCTATCTGCTGTGGTTCCCACATCTGAAAGCAATACTCCAGAAGAGGGAGGAAAAGCATAGTGTAAGTAGTCTTCCCAGCACTTTCTAAGTGTTCTACAAAGAAATCGCAGTCTTTGGTTTGCTTTCTACACAACGTTAACCATATGATAGTTGCATTTAAAGTTATTCGTAATAGTAAATCCCTATGTATTTAGTTGAATTTGCAAGCCTTTAGAATCGTGAGTTTTATCCTGTAAACAGAATTTGGCGAATTCCATTTAGTACTCATGTGGATGACTTCAGACGTCTTATTATTTAGAGTCAATCACCATTTTTCTCACGATACAGATATCTTGTTCACGTCGTTTCCTAATTTGTTTTAATCTCTGATGACTTTATGAGACGGTAAATCACAGCATCATCTGCAAACAGTCTAAGAGAGCTGCTGAGATTGTGTTCTAAACCGTTTATTAGATCAGGAACAGAGGAGCGCCTTCCTTGCAAACGCCAGATATCACTTCTGTTTTACTGGATGATTTTCAGTCGATTACTATATACAGTGATCTTTCTGAGAGAAAATCACGAAACTAGTCACACGAATAAGACGATACTCCATAGGCATTCATTTTAATTAAAGTTACTTGTGAGGAACTCTTCATGTTTAATATGACATCGTCATCTGAAAATCACACTACAACTTTTACAGATTCACACTTACAGCTATACTGCTGCAAGAAAGTAACATCGATATCTGAGTGGATAATTCGATTGTTCTGTGAATGAAACTGCACTGTCGCGAAGTACGGCAACAGCGCAGCATGTGAGAGAGAGTTTCTCGCAGTCCAGTTTGTGACTCGCGGCTTGTCGCTCGAAAAGAGAATGAACCTTATTGGCTGCTAACTGTTAATGGTGGAGGATGCGTAGAACGGCTGAAAATAGGGCCGCCTCCCAACATGACGCAAGCTATAATAGTAGTGGAAAGTCGCATGCGAGCTGTGATGGAGAGAAGCTGATATGTAACTCGTCTCTGATGTACTGCAGTGCGTCATGTTGTTAGGGCATAAGTAATATGGAACATTATATTGTGGTTAATTGAAAGTGAAGAATACATACGAAAATGAGCCTAACTGGTGTTTCAATTTATACATGCTACATTTAGTACCTGTTTGCGGCGTTTTGATTGAGATGCATTCTTGATGACTTTACTAAGTGAAGGACTTACGCCACAGTTATGAGAGCAAAAAAAGATTGACATATTGTTCTAAAACACTTTCAAGATCTAGGAAACGTCTCTGTGAAATCATAACCCGTTTATTTCAGCAGAAAGAGCAACAACAACTTCAGCGACAACTACGACATCGAACAGAAGTTCTCAAACAACTACTATTCACAAAATTCAGTGGTATCGCAAAAAGTTATAGGATACAATGTGCTGCAATTGACCTTAATCAATTCTGTATTTGATAACCACAGACATAATTGTAATTCTACTTTCACTATGTCAGTAGTTAACAATATTTCAATTGTAGATAGGACACAGAGTTCCACTGGAGCAGGGAGTTAAAAAGTATGGGATACAAAGAACGAGCAGCTCCTTATAATTCACATGTTTCTGTAGTCACTGCTAAGCAATGCTTGAAGCGGTCTAAATACCGACGCCATTGGAAGCGAGTTATCCTGAGTGATTAATAACGATATCGTCTGTGGCAGTGTGATGGAAGGATTGGTGTCTAGTGAACTCTCGGATATCATTATCTTTGGTCATGTTTCGTACCAACAGTGAAACGTGGAGGAGAAAGTGTTATAGTATGAGGGTGTGTTCTCGTGGTTAGGATGTGTGAGCACTCTTAACTGATTATCTAGGGCACGTACGGAAAAAGCAAAGGTCGCATGGAAGTAGGTAGGCCTGGTTACCCAGAATAAAATCTTTAACATGTACAAAACCACTATTTTAACCCAGAGACGTATTACAAGGAAATTGGCATTTTATCACTGTTAAAACCGAAATACATAACATTAACAAGATAATAAATATTTTCTTTTTTTTAATCAGATGCACTGCTAACAAAATACCCTTTAAAAGAAAAAATTGCTCGATCCATACTTTTTATTTCAAACTTTGACTTGAATTTACAAGATGCTCTGAACTTAAAACCCAGGATGACCTGACGCAGTGCGAGGATTTTATTTCAATCGAAATTTTGTTACAATAACTCTCAAGTATTAAGTTTCAAGAAACAGCGCTCCTACAATAAAATTTCAAAACAAGTCTTAGTCTCCACGTTAAATTCGATTAGTATAAAAAAGGATCGTAGCTAACCCCTAGTGACTTAAAATCTGACAAGTTTAGATACACCTTTTACTACCCCAAAATTATGTGATTTGAGTAAGTTGAAAAATGAAACATATATAATCGAAGGGAGATTCAACTTCTACAGAACAGGATGCAAAATACTTGTCGCAGGTACTTTATCAATTGTCGTGTCTCAATTAAAGGGAATATCGACTTGACATCGATAAAACTGTTCTTGATACTATAACACACCAAAATTCCTGTTACACAAGCGTAGTGGACAGATCTTTCTAACAAAGCAATTGAGTATAATAAGATAACCTCCAACAACATTTTAACTACAACCTTCAGAAATAGTAAGTATTCTGTCAAATACCAGCAAAAATTTAAACATACTTAAACGTATCGCATTCTATTGCCAAATAAATTTGAGTTTACCGTCCACAGACGTAGGCTAAGTCTGCGGCAAATTAACAATTAATCTGAAAACACGGAGCATATTAGCAGACACTAACACCGCTAGTTACGTCACGATAATATGAGAGCGATCAGGAGTTGACGAGGAATCACCTGCGATCACTATTATGAACTTTAACCGGAAATCCTCACCAAAAAGTTAGATGAAAATGCATAATGCAATGCAGAATTTAAAAAAGGCAAGAAATTTGTTTTGATTATTGAAAAATTGAATTGGATTTACTTTAAGCAAACGATTTTACTTTTAAAATAAGAACAATTACCTATGTACCGAGCCACCAGAAGTCACTCGCTAAGCTAAATACAAAGTGAATAAAATTGCGCGCTCTTAATTTGTGCAGAATCTTTAGTTACTTGTCCTGCCAGTGAAATTTTGCGTTACTTTAAATGAGTGAAATTAATACTCAAAATTACAAATCCTTAAGCCTCTGTTATGTAACACAACAATGAACAGTTATGAGGCAGCAAAATTTAGACTGAAACCGGTCATTAGCAAACAAATAGAAGTGGCAGTAAACAGTTAACCAGTTTTCAGATTTTCATGGTACTCGTTCATTGCATGGAAAGGAAAGTGACTCTGCTTAGTAGTAATGTCTGAGGACAATGACAGCATAGATGCCCTACAATATTTAACTATTGTGGGTTATTATTCAAAAAAGTTAGTCAAAGTTTGTGAAAGATATGCCACTGGGTATGTACTGTACAACATTAGTTATACTCTGTCAGTTAACAGTCTTACGATGTTGCTGCTGCTGCTGGTTGAGAACCACGAGTCGTCTCCAGACCCACGGATAATTAGTAGGCAGGTGACAGTTAGAAATGCAGCTTCCTCCGCCTGTTCACTCCTACCGTGCTCTCAATCCTCGTGAGTTAACTAATTAGGTGCGCCTACAGTGGCGCCAGCATGACTACATACCGCGTCTGCGGAAGTGCCCGACCATAACTTCCGCTTCATGACTCAAGCTGCTCTGCTTCCTCTCTGCTCGCAGCGCGGCACATACTCTCTATACGCAAAGATAAACATCGGCACAGCTACCATAGAGTATAAATATCTATGGAGTGAGCATAACCTACAGCGCCTATTCTCAATATCGAAGCGGGCTAGTCACGCGGTATCGGGACTTCTCTGTTTGTCTGCGATTTGTGGCAACAGCGAAACTTTAATATTACACGTAATCACCTGTTTTTACATATGTTTCTACACTTTTAGTTGTAATAACAGCCATGGTGCAGTATTTTTGTTGCTACGGATGTAAAGAAAAGTACGTGAAAGGAGGATCAGTTAGTTTTCATAGGTACGTACAACAAATCTCTTTATAGCGAATATCATATTAATGTGACGCGCTTTATAGGTTTAAAATCATCGAGACGCGGTATTATAATGTTTTGTATTGTAGATAAAATTTCTGAAATTTTTTATTTTTTGCCCATGTTTTTCCTAGAGAAGTCCTCAGCTCGTGGTCTTGCGGTAGCGTTCTCACTTCCCGCTCACGGGGTCCCGAGTTCGATTTCCGGCGGAGTCAGGGATTTTTCCTGCCTCGAGAGGACTGGGTGTTGTTGTGTCGTCATCATCATCATCATCATCATCATCATCATCATCATCATCATTCATCCCATTGCGGTCTGAGGAAGGCAACGGCAAACCACCTCCACTAGGACCTTCCCTAGTACGGCGGTGCGGGTCTCCCGCATCGTACCCCACGCTCCTCGGAGTATGGGACATCATCATCATCATCATTACGAGAGAAATGCTAGATAAATTTGCAAGTGCATTTAAGCTGCCAGTCAGTGTTAACGTATTCGTGCTATATTCATCTGTAGATTTCATTGCTACAAATGCAGTTTTCCCCCTTTCTGTGATGCATCGGCCCCCTATAGTGTGATTGTGACGTAATTATTTAGAACGAAGATTCGGCAACATGAATAAGTACAATAGAAAACCTACAAAGGTATTGCTGGCTGTCACTTCTTTTCCCGCACCCGAAAAAAATGTGAGTAATGTGGAACTGAGTTATGATATTGTGGCAAAAATTTATATCACGCTTGCTCTTCGCAGCTTTAAAACTATTTCCGTTCCAAGCATAAAATTGTTAAGAAGTCTATAAAACGCATATACAATGTTTTAGGATACTTCTGAAGGTGATCTATGTGTTCTAGCGAAGTAAAAACACTCAACATACGCTAAGCGCAACACAGGCTAACATGCGCCGTGCCAATGCCACGGGACATGAGCAGCAAGAGATGTTGCGGACAGATTTCTCCTTCTGCGCATCCCAATGCTCACTCCATAGTTATTTATACTTCATGACAGCTATTGTCATTTCTTCGCTGCTGTCGATACATTAAAATAAAGTACCCTTGGCTATTACCCAGCAATTTACAATATTTACGTTATAATACAATCAATTATATGCATTCAGAAACAAATAGACTATCGCATCCATTACACATTAAACTTAGTTTCTGTATTTATGCTTACAGATTCAGAATTAGAGGTGCAGTGCACGTTATCAACAGATATTAAATGGCGAAAACTATTGGGTGGTGCAGAAGGCAGTTTATCTACATTTTCGGTGTTACAAACTCCACACTACGTCATTTACCTTTTGCGTTCAGCTCAGCCCGCAGAATATTAAATTCAGCTCTTTGACTTGCAAGGCAAACTATGAAATCGGCTCTTGCAGTACGGCCATTACAGCAGCCAAAACAGAAACATTTAAACATTGGCTGTCGGTTATATAAGCAACAGCTTTTGAACGACAGGTCGGCAGTTGCTTTTTCGCACTCTTTTTTGGGCAATGAAGTGCTACAAATCATCTACTTTCGTAAGACGACTTGTCGTGCTAAGTGAAATCCCACACTCAGACAACTGCTATGTGCTAAAACATACTCACTACACTACAGATACTAGATTTTTAAAAAAAAATTCCACGGTAAGTATGAACCGTTCAGTTCCTGTTAGGAAGTTCTTAGTGTGCCCCAATTTGGTCCGTATTTTGTTCAGTAGGTGACAGTACGGCTCTCCATTGAATGGCCTCTCGAGGTCAAAAACAGTGGGATCAATCTGGACATTGTTATTTACTGCCTTCTGAGTCTCAAGGACGACAGAGAAATTAGTTCCACAAGATGACTGTTTATCGAATCCGCGTTGTCGCCCATAGAGAGGGTTTTCGTATTCTAAAAAAGTCGTATAAACATACGAGCATGAACAATGTTTAATAATGCTACGACGAATTTACATTGGCGATATGGGACTATGTCTGCGCATGTATGGCGACGAACCTTCTTCCCGACCCAAATAACCTTCCACTTTTCTTCCACCTGTTGGAACCCTTCATTAGTGCAACAGCCTACGATAAATTGTTGCCTCTTTGTTTAGCATGAACTACATGTAATCATTTGGATTTACATTATTGGGAAATTTTAGTTCACAGTCAAAGATCACTTAGCTCAATGTTCAAATGTCTCGAAGCACTGTGGGACTTACCTCCTGAGGTCAACAGTCCCCTAGAACATAGATCTACTTAAACCTAACTAACCTAAGGAGATCACACACACCCATGCCCGAAGCAGGATTCGAACCTGCGAGCGTAGCAGTAGCGCGGGTCCAGACTGTAGCGCCTAGAACCGTTCGGCCACTCCGGCCGGCCAGCTCAGTGTCTCCCATTTCGACATTCGTGCGCTGATTGATGAGAGGAAGCATTCTACGATTTTTCTCAGTGAAAAAGAACAGAAAGAATGAATCAGCTATTCAGACCTCTTTGTCATTCGGTACCACTATGATCGTTGAGCTACTGTATATATGACTGTGATCTTTTATGGACTTAACATAAGAACAAAATTTCATCAGATTTTTCTGCTTGTATTTATTTCTGCTTGGGTTCCATTTTTCTTTTGAACAAGGCTTCGTTTACATCTGTAAAAATTCTCTTTGCTTTACAAGCAACTTCATTACACTTAGTTGTGTACATCCACTGATACCAAAAGTAGTGATAAAGTTTTAATTAGCAAATCTAAAAGCTATACTTACGTAGTTAATGTTTTGTTTGTTTTCCAGTACATATTTCCAGCCATGGTGCGTAGTAATATCGCCACAGCACAGTACCCTAGCACGCCGATAGAGGAACCAAAAGAAAATCTGGCAGTGAAGTGTCGTGCATTTGAAGTGGTACAACATTTCAACAATCCATGTTGAGTTGGTGGAGCTCCACGGAAACAATGTGTCGTAACACAATAGTAATGTGGCGCATACGACTCCAGTATGGTTAGATTAGTAGTGTGAGTAGCAGAAAAAATCAAAATCAGTCATAGATAAGTTTTCAGTTTCGTGCACGAAAGTGTTGCCAACGCCTGGGTTGCATAATACCTCACACCACTCCAAAGGCACGCAGAAACGAGAAGGTATTGGAAATATACCTGTGTAAGGATAGGCAATTGATTTCTTTAGGTGCCAATAACCATGGATAAGTAGTTCAAATGGTACAAATGGCTCTAAGCACTATGGGACTTAACATCGGAGATCATCAGCCCCCTAGACGTAGAACTACTTAAACCTAACTAATTTAAGGAAATCACACACATTCATGCCCGAAGCAGGATTCGAACCTTCGACCGTAGGCGTAGCACGGTTCCGGACTGAAGCGCCTAGAGCCGCTCGGCCACAGCGGCAGGCTCATGTAGTGTATTAGACTCAAATACAAGAAAATCGACGCACTGTGAAGGAACGATCCGAGAGGGTCATAAGTCGGTAGATGAGATGCGCTTCTACATACAAGCAAACGATTATAATTCGATAAAAATTGGATGATGTATTCAATAGAAAAAGCTTCGCCAATTGTGCAAGTCTACACAGCGATGGTCCACCTCTGGCCCTTATGAAATAGGGAATGTCATGCCATATTCTGTCCAATTGGCGATTGCCATCGTCGAATTGCCGAAATCGTTGAAGGACCCTGCCCATAATACTGGAAACGTTCTCAATTGGAGAGACATCCGGCGACCTTGCTGACCGAGGCTGGGTTAGGCATGCACGAAGACAAGCAGTGGAAACTCTCCCCGTGAGCAGGTGGGCGTTATCTTGCTGAAATGTAAGCCCAGGACGGCTTTCCATGAAGGGCAACAAAATGGGGCGTAGAATCGACCCACCGCCGTTCCGGACGTCTCCAGAAACGTCTTCACTGGTCACAGGGGCTCAATTCGAGGCAAGAATTATCACTGAAGTCAGTTGTATTCCATTCATAGAGATTCCAATCTGAATGTCGGCCGCCATACCGTCCGGCAATCCGAGTGATTGTCTGGGGTGCCATTTCATTTCGTAGTAGGATCTTATTGGTTATCATCCGCGGGCCCCTTACAGCAGAGCGGTATCTCGACGATATTCTACGGCCCGGCTTTTGCCCTTCGTAGCATACCATCCTGGACTCCCATTTTAGCAAGATAATGCCCGGCCGCACACGGCGAAAGTTTCTAATGCCTGTCTTGGTGCTTGCCAAACCCCACCTTGGTCAAACGTTCGCCAGATCTCACCCCAGTAGAGAACGTTTGGGGCATTATGGGCGGGGCTCTCCAACCAGCTCGGGATTTCTAGTCCACCAGATAACCAGAAAATAATTTGGCGTTATATGCCTCAGAATGACATCCAACAGCTGTAGCGATCAACGTCAAGCTGAACAACTGCTTGCATAAAGGCCAGAGGTGGACTTGTTCAGTTTGTGAAGCCCTATCTCTTAATTAAATCATCCTGTTTTTCTGAAGTTGTAATCATTTTGTTTGTCCGCACATGTACATCACGTCTATCGATTTTCGTCCCATTCGAACAATTCCCTCGCGGTGCGATGTAATTTTTTTTTTCCTTAAAGTATATTATGATTCCGATTTGATGAAAGAAAACAAGAAGCCGTGACCATCGAAAAAGATGATGCTCTCTCATCATCAAGAAAGAGTATGATGTTTTTGTGGTACAATTGTGTGGTGCAGGCTGTCAAGACGAATCGTCGCGGGAGTGGCAACTGATCCTTAACATAGACAAATGTAATGTATTGCGAATACATAGAAAGAAGGATCCTTTATTGTATGATTATATGATATCGGAAGAAACACTGGTAGCAGTTACTTATTTAAAATATCTTGGAGTATGTGTGCGGTACGATTTGAAGTGGAATGATCATATAAAATTAATTGTTGGTAAGGCGGGTACCAGGTTGAGATTCATTGGGAGAGTCCTTAGAAAATGTAGTCCATCAACAAAGCAGGTGGCTTACAAAACATTTGTTCGACGTATACTTGAGTATTGCTCATCAGTGTGGGATCCGTACCAGGTTGGGTTGACGGAGGAGATAGAGAAGATCCAAAGAATAGCGGCGCGTTTCGTCACAGGGTTATTTGGTAAGCGTGATAGCGTTACGGAGATTTTTAGCAAACTCAGGTGGCAGACTCTTCAAAATGGTTCAAATGGCTCTGAGCACTATGGGACTTAACATCTGTGGTCATCAGTCCCCTAGAACTAAGAACTACTTAAACCTAACTAACCTAAGGACATCACACACATTCATGCCCGAAGCAGGATTCGAACCTGCGACCGTAGCGGTCACGCGGTTCCAGACTGAAGAGCCTAGAACCGCAGGGCCACACCGGCCGGCTAGACTCTTCAAGAGAGGCGCTGTGCATCGCGCTATCCAGGTTTGGAGAGGATGCGTTTCTGGATGACGTATCGAATATATTGCTTCCCCCTACTTATACCTCCCGAGGAGATCACGAATGTAAAATTAGAGAGATTCGAGCGCACACGGAGGCTTCCCGGCAGTCGTTCTTCCCGCGAACCATACGCGACTGGACAGGAAAGGGAGGCAATTACAGTGGCACGTAAAGTGCCCTCCGCCACACACCGTTGAGTGGCTCGCGGAGTGCGAGTGCAGATGTAGATGTAGAAGCTGTGCATGGATGTGTTTTTGCTTGTCGACAATCGCCCAAGCTAAATATACTAGTATACTGGACAGACCCACGCATTCTGCTTATGTTATCCTCACATGGCACCCAGTAATTTCTTCCTCTTTCCTCAGCTGAAGAAACTCTATCGTGGCAGGCATTTTCGGAATAATAATGTCTTGTGACGCGGGCCTCCCGTCGGGTAGACCATTCGCCTGGTCCAAGTCTTTCGATTTGACTCCAACTCGGCGACTTGCGGGTCGATGGGGATGAAATGATGACAACATAACACCCAATCCCTGAGGAGAGAAAAATCTCCGACCCAGCCGGGAATCGAACCCGGGCTCTTAGAATTGACAGTCTGTCGCGTTGACGACGCAGCTACGGGGTGCGGACGTTTTCGGAATGACATTGAGATTGTTTTTCTGAACAGTGATAATGCATATATCTACAGCTAAGATCTCCACCAAGTACTTTACGATTCGGAAAAGAAGTATTCCACTAAGGGGGAAATATGTAGGAGACTGGTACCATCACCAGGTCTTATGATCGCTGTTTAATTTTTTCGAAATGTTGATTTAAAACTAATCCTGATAGTCCAAAGCGTTGTCTCCATATATGACCTTTATAGGAGTCGGTTCTATAACTGCTCAGTATTATTTTCAAGAAAAACTTTTAGAATAATCTCACAGGAATCACTTTCCAGGCTAGATAAAATGGCTCTGAGCAATATGGAACCTAACATCTGAGGTCATCAGTCCCCTAGAACTAAGAACTACTTAAACCTAACTAACCTAAGGACATCACACACATCCATGCCCGAAGCAGATTTCGAACCTGCGACCGGAGGGGTCGTGCGGTTCCAGACTAAAGTGCCTAGAACCGGTCATCCACAACGGCCGACAGGCTAGATACAGATGTCAATTATGGACTTAAAAATACCCAAGAAGGCAAAAAAGACGTCAGCTACACCCTACAGTTTACTAATGCTCTGGTGATCTGGGCTTTGTATATTTCCGGGGTGAGATATACGATAAAAGAGTTCATTTCATAATACTTAGAATGAACCGGCGGAGTGATGATCAAGCTCACGTGAAACGTTTGTATGCGTAACATTAGCCGCGAATACAATTTTTTGTGACGATACTGGTAACTAGCGACAGAGCTTTGAACAACAAACCCTTTGGCTGCACATATGACGTGAAAAAGGGCAGGCCGGAACATTAGCTACCTCATATCTGTGTTTATCGAAAGTTAATTACCAAATGACAAACAACTGGCAATTGCGGGCTCGCCGCAATTCCTGTCGTTGGTGTTAACACTAAATAAAGCTATCGCGCAGTGTTTGTTCATTAACTCTAGTGGCTTTCATAGTGTGACGAGTGGTGTTTTAAATGATCTCTCTGGTTGCTGGAAACGGTTTATTAGAGGGGCTCCGTATGCAACATCAAATTATTTCGCCACGCGGTACTTGTTTCTTGTGTATGCCAGTGGTTGCCGCGTTCCAAAAGAGAACATGTCACTACTACGCACCTGAAGCTGCCCTGGTACCGTTTATTTTCGTTCCACGCCTTCAGATAAGAGGGTACAGAACTTTTGTTACTTGCTGTTGTCTTTAAACATCAGTGTGCCTTCTCGGTACGATCTGATTTTGGTCCGTTTAGTAGGATTTTCCGTAGATCGGGGCCAAACTTTCTAACTCATTGAGAACTTGCATTGGTCTTCGCACTCTTGTTTCGGCTTCGTGCGGCTTTTGTTTATCAACAATACTTTCACTTCGTTTGTCTTTGTAACGTTGTTTCTAATGTTCCTGAAACATTCTGAATAGATGCGGCCTGAATTTTTGGAAAATTTACGTTTTGTTTCACTTTCAAGACACGTTGTTACCCATGTTGCAGTGCACTGACTAGAGCGATACTATGAATCAAGCAGTAACCATTCCAGACAAGGATGGCCACACATCTGACACAAGGCAGCTGTAGAGATCATCTCTCAGGACGAGATGCCTGTAGTTTACCGAAATGAAAACAATACTGTATCCAAGAGTCAGTCCGTACACACAAACCGAATTAACGGAGACCAACAGCTGCTGGAGAAGTAACGAGTAACCAAGGTAGCACTACAGTGATATTTTCGTTCGGTAACTTTCATTCCCTTGTTTAATATCCAAGGATATCCAGGGCGGGATGTTTGACATTTGGCTCGTTGCAGAGGTCGACTTTTATGAACCGAATCTGAGAGAGCAGATCTACATCTACACGGTGAGTGAGGAGGTTAAAAATGGTTCAAATGGCTCTGAACACTATGTGACTTAACATCGGAGGTCATCAGTCCCCTAGAACTAGTTAAACCTAACTAACCTAAGGACATCACACACATCCATGCCCGAGACAGGATTCGAACCTGCGACAGGAGCGGTCGCGCGTTTCCATACTGAATCACGTAGAACCCCTCGGCCACAGTGTCCGGCGAACCAGGAGGAAAGGTTGATGCTTTGAGGGTTGATAGTATTAATGATTCTCAACAAGAAACTTCATAAGGACGTATGCCATATTCTGAATGGTTTCCGAGATAGAACACATTTAATATCACTTTTGTACGTTTTTCTTGAATAACTCGAAAACCTCATCCTCCTGTGAAAACGTGTCGCAGTACAAAATTAAACTATAATAAACTTCCTACAAGAAAGGCCCTATTAATTTTTTTTCTCTAGAACTAGTTGTTTATGCGAAGATAGCCAGAGAATGTTCAAAATACTCGCTCGACGCGCATGCGCTGCAGGTTACGTAGTTTTATAGTTAAATTTGAGGTTGTTTCCCGACATGGAAGACCACAAGTGTCCCGCATCAGACTGTTCATCTCAACTTGCTATCTCAATATGCTACCTTCTGACGTCGTGAAATATATGAGGGAGGGAGACTCCCTCTCGTAACGTCAAGAGTAAACCTCTCGTGATACTGAAAGCCTGCCTTCCAGCGTCTGCCTTTGAAGCTGAACATCTCCGTAACGCTCTCGCGCTGATTAAACGATCCCGTCATGAAACGCTCCGCTCTTCGTGGGATCCTCTTTCTTCCACTACTAAGGGACGAAGACTGATGAGCAGTATTCAAGCATTGATCAATCAAGTGTTTTGTAAACCACTTCTTTCGTGGATAAAGTTGATTTTCCTAGGATTCGTGCAATGACTCTCAGGCTGTAATGAACTTTTCCTATTACTATTACAACATTCCAGTCGATGTCGCTCCGGATGGTGTGCCTAGATGTTTTACGGTTTTTACTGTTTCCATTGAGGGAAATAATAGCGAGAGGATTTCTAGTGCCAACACAAATAAAAACCTATCAAACACCTTGCTACAGTGTAGGGATTAGAGCTTCAGTATACCCGAGATAAATATATAATCGCCTATTGTATTTTTCTGTACGTGCTACTGTGACCGACAGTGTCGAGTTGATGACCTCGTCGACATCTAGAGTATTGCATCAGTATTGATGTGCATATTACAGTGACGATCAAAAATTATCGGCTGACCTTACCGACTGCATTGGCGTGCAAAGCTTAAGGTTGAAATAGTGAATAATAGTCCTTGCAACACTTGGGTGTCATTCGGTGCTATAAGTGTGCGATCTGCTCATGTTACCGTTACTCCTTCTTAAGTAGAACTGCTGTATTAGGAAGTGGAATTTGTATAACTTGCGCGTGATACGTCACTGCAAACTTGGAACATACACACACAGAACTCCCACACTATAGTAGAGAGGATAACTGAAAGAAATACGCAGTGATACGAACAGAAATAATATATTCAAAGACAATAATTGTACTGAAATCATCGCGATTTATGGAGGTCCCCTGGACTTAGTAACAGGCACGGCACGTTTCTTAATAAGGTGTGTGATCGCCACTGACAGCACTGCACACTCTGCGATGTGCTCCCGAGCTGATCACATGGTTGGTGAGGATTTGTTGTGGTAGGGTCTTGCATTCCTGCACCGGCCCGGTCAACACCTGCCAGATGGCCGTTAGTGCATATGGACGCCTCGCAATACGCCTCCCCGAACATCCCACACATTCTCGATTAGATATAAGTAGGGGGGGGGGGGGGGAGGCCTGTCTATTCGCCGAATATCCTCTCGTTCCATGGTCTCCACCACCTGCACTCGTCAATGCGGCGACCCGTTGTCATCCACGAAAATGAAGCCAAATTTACAAAGATGTACATCGGGAACGAGAACATTGTCACATTGACACGTTGATGTATCGTTTTCACCGACATGGAGGTCAGTACGGTCATGCAACATTGTCGATCCCCACACCATAACACCTAGACCACCAAAGTTCCTGGGTGCATTACGCGTTCCAAACTCTCGCCATATGAGGGCACCTCCAGAATCACTACTCAAACTGAATCCGCTCTCACACGAAAAGAGCACGTGAAACCACGTGAAACGGACCCCGTGCAGCCGCCGTGCCACTGTGGATCGTTAGATTGCGCCCCTTGCAGTCCTGTCAAATATGGTTGCATCATCACCGGCTATTTGACAAGTGTCCCTTCTTGCCTATCGCACGGTTTAGGGTTGGCCGTGGTCGACCACCTCACTCCTCCGGGCAGCAGTGCCTGAGGTTCGAAACGCTGTGAGTAATACCAAATTCGTGCTCTACATCGGTCATACTTCCTCCTCCTTTCAGTTTCCCAATGGTTCTGCCGTGTGTGAAATCATCCAAATGTTGTCTCCAGGCGATGCCGTAGTAAAGAACGTGACTACAGAGCACCGTAACTGCTCAGAGATTGATACACACTGTCTTTTCCCATTCCTTCAACGAGGACAGCCGTATTTGGCGCTGCAGTCAAGCTGACCTTACACTTTGTAACATCCAACTTTCTGTGCACCACTGGGAGACCTTTGGCAAGATGCTCCCGTAGTTCCATTCGTCTCCACAGAGTAGTTCATATATTACGTTACGTTACATATATTTTATGTCAGTTGTGTATAGCATTGCATGTATGTTGTTGGCGACATGCTGCTCGGTCCAGGTGACAGTGTACCGGTGACATAATGGGGGGCCACGACCTAGAATCGATGGGCACCATCTGGAGGCTGTCCCCGAATCCTCCCCTCATTAGATCTATACATATGGTGGAGATAAAAGACACTTAATTGATGTATGGAAGAGATGTTCAGTGGGACTTCGGTTTGAGATATTGAATAAGCAAGCTACGGAATACAACCAGCTTCCAGCTGTTGCCACCATGTGGGAAGCGTGATACAGTCTAAAACAAGCGGTTCTTAAGATTTGCGTACCATTTAGAACGTGGAAATTTGGCAAGGGGTACGAAAGTGCACGTCCAATAGTACAACGAAAATTGGATGCTGGGATTTAGATAACATCCATTTTTTTAAACTAAATTTCTACTGTAACGAAATTCGCGATAACATATTTATCCATCATAAGAAACGTGTAAGTAAGAAATTTACGGTGCCAAAAATGTAACTAAGACATTACTTACCGTGAGTTTGTGTGTGTGTATGAGATCGATCCGCCACGCAAGCAATAGTTAACATAAGCCAGAGAAAAGACGCGTACAACGTCCCAAGTCGAGCATGTAACAAATTCCAGGTTTTTACTGGAAACATACTGCGTGGATTCTACTACTTTAACGACGTCACCAGCTACATTTGGTTATTGTGTAACTTGATTTCCGAGCGTTCACTTCAGCAATGAAATACGGGTCCAGGTGATGGTCGTATAAGATAAAACAGTGCATATCTAAAGAGCGGGTTTTGATAGTTCAGAATGGTATTTTCCCAGTTCATTCAATAAGCGAAATACTGCCAGCTTAGGCTTTTTACTTGATTGACACTGGCTAGTTTTTGAAGGGTGCCCGTGCTCTTGGAGCCTTTGGATAGTAATCGAATCGTTCTAGGTCTCGGATTGGAACCTAGCCACTGTTTAAATTTTGAATCAAAATAGTCAGAAAAAAAAGCGGCCAAAGACGTCCAATGTAAGAACTAATTCTGCCAACGGTCTTTTCAAAGAGGAGGAGGAGAGGACGGGGTTTCAGGGAACTCTCTCGCCATTGGGATGGAAAACTGCCCTAAATGCGGAAGAGTCAGCAGTGATCAACGGGATGAGGTGTACAAGGCAATGGAAACCACTGCAATAAAGACATATGTGTATCCACAGGACACGTGTTCTTTAACTAAAAAAATGCCATGGTAATCTCCCCATTGCCAAAGATTCCGGAATAGTCCCCCATTCGGATCTCCAGGAGGGGAGTGCCAAGGGGAAGGTGAACATGAGAAAAAGACTGAATAACCGAAGAAAAGATAACGTTCTACAAGTCGGGGCGTGGAATGTCAGAAGTTTGTACGTGGTGGGGAAGCTAGAAAATCTGAGAAGGGAATGCGAAGACTCAATCTAGATGCAGCAAGGGTCAGTTAAGTGAACTGGAATGAAAATCTAATATTCAGGGGGGGACTGGAATGCAGTTGTAGAGGAAGGAGTAGATGAAAGGGTTAGAAGTGAACATCCGTTTGCGATGTCAGCATGTTTACTGAACTATTGTTGCTGGCATGTGTTATCTGTTGAATCTTGTGTTAGCAACCCTATAACTAAGCAATTCACTGTAACTCACTCTCTGCCCTACCATCCTATTGATAACGAGCCCCACTAACGCCATACAATTTTCTGCTGATGTTGTACGATGAGAAATCCTTATCTTCTTTCTTTTTAACTTCACTGACCCCACTATATCTACATTGAGCCTATTTTCCTAGATTCCCTCCTGCTTCAAACTTCCAACATAGTATGCTGCGACTCGTAGCATGTTATCCCTTTGTCCACTAATCTATCTTTTCCTCGTGGTCACCTTCCTCTGGACAGTGCCCTCCCGGAGATCCGAATTGGGGGGAGGGGGGAGTCCGGAATCTTTTGCCAATGGGGAGATTATCATGACACCATTTCAGGTCTAGGCCTCTTCTTCCGTGGGCACACTTTTTGTGTCTTTAATCTAATGGTTTCTATTGCTTTGTGCATCCTCCTGCCGTTGTTCATGGCTGATTCTTCCGTCTCCAAGAGCAAGAGAGTGTCCTGAACCCATATCCTCTCCTTCATCCTCTTTGACAAGGCCGTTGGCAGAACGAAGAAGCCTTCTTACACCGGGCGTCATTGGCCGCCGTCACTAGCAGAAGTCGAAGGGATAAAGTATGTGAAGATACCGAATTGGTAATTCAGTATGTAATGGGAAGTTAATAATCATGGTGGATTGGAGTACACTTGAAGGGAAATGAACTGAAGAAAGGCTTACGGGGACTTGGCGCCTGGTAGTTTGGATGAGAGAGGAGAGAGATCTGCAATAAATATCAACCAGTAATAGTGACTGCTCCATTAAATAATCACACGAGGAAGAGGTATATTTGAAAAGATCTGGAAGCATGGCAACTGGAAGACAGAGGTCGCGTAATGGGATACTGGATTGTAAGGCATACCCAGGACCACATTTTAATAATGAAGAAGAGTAGACTGTAGTTTAAGGAAGAATTAATGTAGTAGGAAATAGGACGCTGAAGTACTGATATATGGTGAGATGTGTTTAAAATTCTCTAAGGATGTTGATATCTTTCAAAAGGGCAATCACATATATTGGACAGACTAACGTAGATACAAGGAAGGTAACTGAAAAGGAAGAAAGGGATTACAGTCGATCCACGAAAGAAGAAAGGACAAAAACACAAATATTAATGACTTATGAATGAAATAAATAAGTTATTCTGGGAAGCCAAAGAGAAATTTGAGCACGAAAAATGTGAAGATGTCGAAAAGAAATGAACGTCGGAAGGACTGACTGAGCTTCCAGAAAAATCAAAACCTGTGTTGAAATGAAACGTAAGGGTGACAGCAAGGGCAGAGTGCAATGGGCATTCCATTGTTAAAGGCAGAGAAGAGGGCGGATGGGTTTAAGTGGTGAAAGAATTGTCTGATGACGTGACTGTAGCCTATGTCGAAGACATAAGGGATTCAGTATTGAAATTTATGAGTTTTGGAAAGCTTGGGATCAAATAATCTTTGAGAGATAGATAACATTTCTTCAGAGGCCCTAAAATCATAGAGGGAAGTGGCAATCAAGCAACTGTCCAATATGGTTCGCATATATCATTGACGAAAATAAGATAAAAGTCAATAGTGGGATTAAAATTCAGGGTGAAAAGATATCAATGATAATATTTGCTGTAGGCATTGCTATCCTCTGTGAAAATTAAGAGGAATTATATGAGCTGTTGAATGGGCTGAACAATTAAAAGAATACAAAATATGGATTGAGAGAACGTTGAAAAAAGAAGAAAGTAATGGGATATAGTAGAAATGAGAATAGCGAGAAGTCTACTAGTATCAAACCAAACATAGACAGAGGAAGGAATATAGGGAAGCACTAACTTCCTTAGAGGTAGAAAGAACTATAACGGAAGATAGATTTGAGTACGACAGAAGAAGAATAAATTTACATGTATGTGACACTAATTGTTAAAATAGGTGAAGTCGGAGTGGGAAATTCCTCAAAGTGCACGTCTCGAGGCCAGCACCCTGTGGAAGTGAAACATGGACAGTGGATAAAATTTAATAGAACAAAATCCGAGCGCTTCAGTTGTGCTACAAACATATGTTGAAAATCACCTACACTGATGAGATGAAAATAACGTGGCAAGGGGTACGAAAGTGCACGTCCAATAGTACAACGAAAATTCGTCATTGGATGCTGGGATTTAGATAACATCCATTTTTTTAAACTAAATTTCTACTGTAACGAAATTCGCGATAACATATTTATCCATCATAAGAAACGTGTAAGTAAGAAATTTACGGTGCCAAAAATGTAACTAAGACATTACTTACCGTGAGTATGTGTGTGTGTATGAGATCGATCCGCCACGCAAGCAATAGTTAACATAAGCCAGAGAAAAGACGCGTACAACGTCCCAAGTCGAGCATGTAACAAATTCCAGGTTTTTACTGGAAACATACTGCGTGGATTCTACTACTTTAACGACGTCACCAGCTACATTTGGTTATTGTGTAACTTGATTTCCGAGCGTTCACTTCAGCAATGAAATACGGGTCCAGGTGATGGTCGTATAAGATAAAACAGTGCATATCTAAAGAGCGGGTTTTGATAGTTCAGAATGGTATTTTCCCAGTTCATTCAATAAGCGAAATACTGCCAGCTTAGGCTTTTTACTTGATTGACACTGGCTAGTTTTTGAAGGGTGCCCGTGCTCTTGGAGCCTTTGGATAGTAATCGAATCGTTCTAGGTCTCGGATTGGAACCTAGCCACTGTTTAAATTTTGAATCAAAATAGTCAGAAAAAAAAGCGGCCAAAGACGTCCAATGTAAGAACTAATTCTGCCAACGGTCTTTTCAAAGAGGAGGAGGAGAGGACGGGGTTTCAGGGAACTCTCTCGCCATTGGGATGGAAAACTGCCCTAAATGCGGAAGAGTCAGCAGTGATCAACGGGATGAGGTGTACAAGGCAATGGAAACCACTGCATTAAAGACATATGTGTATCCACAGGACACGTGTTCTTTAACTAAAAAAATGCCATGGTAATCTCCCCATTGCCAAAGATTCCGGAATAGTCCCCCATTCGGATCTCCAGGAGGGGAGTGCCAAGGGGAAGGTGAACATGAGAAAAAGACTGAATAACCGAAGAAAAGATAACGTTCTACAAGTCGGGGCGTGGAATGTCAGAAGTTTGTACGTGGTGGGGAAGCTAGAAAATCTGAGAAGGGAATGCGAAGACTCAATCTAGATGCAGCAAGGGTCAGTTAAGTGAACTGGAATGAAAATCTAATATTCAGGGGGGGACTGGAATGCAGTTGTAGAGGAAGGAGTAGATGAAAGGGTTAGAAGTGAACATCCGTTTGCGATGTCAGCATGTTTACTGAACTATTGTTGCTGGCATGTGTTATCTGTTGAATCTTGTGTTAGCAACCCTATAACTAAGCAATTCACTGTAACTCACTCTCTGCCCTACCATCCTATTGATAACGAGCCCCACTAACGCCATACAATTTTCTGCTGATGTTGTACGATGAGAAATCCTTATCTTCTTTCTTTTTAACTTCACTGACCCCACTATATCTACATTGAGCCTATTTTCCTAGATTCCCTCCTGCTTCAAACTTCCAACATAGTATGCTGCGACTCGTAGCATGTTATCCCTTTGTCCACTAATCTATCTTTTCCTCGTGGTCACCTTCCTCTGGACAGTGCCCTCCCGGAGATCCGAATTGGGGGGGGGGAGTCCGGAATCTTTTGCCAATGGGGAGATTATCATGACACCATTTCAGGTCTAGGCCTCTTCTTCCGTGGGCACACTTTTTGTGTCTTTAATCTAATGGTTTCTATTGCTTTGTGCATCCTCCTGCCGTTGTTCATGGCTGATTCTTCCGTCTCCAAGAGCAAGAGAGTGTCCTGAACCCATATCCTCTCCTTCATCCTCTTTGACAAGGCCGTTGGCAGAACGAAGAAGCCTTCTTACACCGGGCGTCATTGGCCGCCGTCACTAGCAGAAGTCGAAGGGATAAAGTATGTGAAGATACCGAATTGGTAATTCAGTATGTAATGGGAAGTTAATAATCATGGTGGATTGGAGTACACTTGAAGGGAAATGAACTGAAGAAAGGCTTACGGGGACTTGGCGCCTGGTAGTTTGGATGAGAGAGGAGAGAGATCTGCAATAAATATCAACCAGTAATAGTGACTGCTCCATTAAATAATCACACGAGGAAGAGGTATATTTGAAAAGATCTGGAAGCATGGCAACTGGAAGACAGAGGTCGCGTAATGGGATACTGGATTGTAAGGCATACCCAGGACCACATTTTAATAATGAAGAAGAGTAGACTGTAGTTTAAGGAAGAATTAATGTAGTAGGAAATAGGACGCTGAAGTACTGATATATGGTGAGATGTGTTTAAAATTCTCTAAGGATGTTGATATCTTTCAAAAGGGCAATCACATATATTGGACAGACTAACGTAGATACAAGGAAGGTAACTGAAAAGGAAGAAAGGGATTACAGTCGATCCACGAAAGAAGAAAGGACAAAAACACAAATATTAATGACTTATGAATGAAATAAATAAGTTATTCTGGGAAGCCAAAGAGAAATTTGAGCACGAAAAATGTGAAGATGTCGAAAAGAAATGAACGTCGGAAGGACTGACTGAGCTTCCAGAAAAATCAAAACCTGTGTTGAAATGAAACGTAAGGGTGACAGCAAGGGCAGAGTGCAATGGGCATTCCATTGTTAAAGGCAGAGAAGAGGGCGGATGGGTTTAAGTGGTGAAAGAATTGTCTGATGACGTGACTGTAGCCTATGTCGAAGACATAAGGGATTCAGTATTGAAATTTATGAGTTTTGGAAAGCTTGGGATCAAATAATCTTTGAGAGATAGATAACATTTCTTCAGAGGCCCTAAAATCATAGAGGGAAGTGGCAATCAAGCAACTGTCCAATATGGTTCGCATATATCATTGACGAAAATAAGATAAAAGTCAATAGTGGGATTAAAATTCAGGGTGAAAAGATATCAATGATAATATTTGCTGTAGGCATTGCTATCCTCTGTGAAAATTAAGAGGAATTATATGAGCTGTTGAATGGGCTGAACAATTAAAAGAATACAAAATATGGATTGAGAGAACGTTGAAAAAAGAAGAAAGTAATGGGATATAGTAGAAATGAGAATAGCGAGAAGTCTACTAGTATCAAACCAAACATAGACAGAGGAAGGAATATAGGGAAGCACTAACTTCCTTAGAGGTAGAAAGAACTATAACGGAAGATAGATTTGAGTACGACAGAAGAAGAATAAATTTACATGTATGTGACACTAATTGTTAAAATAGGTGAAGTCGGAGTGGGAAATTCCTCAAAGTGCACGTCTCGAGGCCAGCACCCTGTGGAAGTGAAACATGGACAGTGGATAAAATTTAATAGAACAAAATCCGAGCGCTTCAGTTGTGCTACAAACATATGTTGAAAATCACCTACACTGATGAGATGAAAATAACGTGGCAAGGGGTACGAAAGTGCACGTCCAATAGTACAACGAAAATTCGTCATTGGATGCTGGGATTTAGATAACATCCATTTTTTTAAACTAAATTTCTACTGTAACGAAATTCGCGATAACATATTTATCCATCATAAGAAACGTGTAAGTAAGAAATTTACGGTGCCAAAAATGTAACTAAGACATTACTTACCGTGAGTATGTGTGTGTGTATGAGATCGATCCGCCACGCAAGCAATAGTTAACATAAGCCAGAGAAAAGACGCGTACAACGTCCCAAGTCGAGCATGTAACAAATTCCAGGTTTTTACTGGAAACATACTGCGTGGATTCTACTACTTTAACGACGTCACCAGCTACATTTGGTTATTGTGTAACTTGATTTCCGAGCGTTCACTTCAGCAATGAAATACGGGTCCAGGTGATGGTCGTATAAGATAAAACAGTGCATATCTAAAGAGCGGGTTTTGATAGTTCAGAATGGTATTTTCCCAGTTCATTCAATAAGCGAAATACTGCCAGCTTAGGCTTTTTACTTGATTGACACTGGCTAGTTTTTGAAGGGTGCCCGTGCTCTTGGAGCCTTTGGATAGTAATCGAATCGTTCTAGGTCTCGGATTGGAACCTAGCCACTGTTTAAATTTTGAATCAAAATAGTCAGAAAAAAAAGCGGCCAAAGACGTCCAATGTAAGAACTAATTCTGCCAACGGTCTTTTCAAAGAGGAGGAGGAGAGGACGGGGTTTCAGGGAACTCTCTCGCCATTGGGATGGAAAACTGCCCTAAATGCGGAAGAGTCAGCAGTGATCAACGGGATGAGGTGTACAAGGCAATGGAAACCACTGCATTAAAGACATATGCGTATCCACAGGACACGTGTTCTTTAACTAAAAAAATGCCATGGTAATCTCCCCATTGCCAAAGATTCCGGAATAGTCCCCCATTCGGATCTCCAGGAGGGGAGTGCCAAGGGGAAGGTGAACATGAGAAAAAGACTGAATAACCGAAGAAAAGATAACGTTCTACAAGTCGGGGCGTGGAATGTCAGAAGTTTGTACGTGGTGGGGAAGCTAGAAAATCTGAGAAGGGAATGCGAAGACTCAATCTAGATGCAGCAAGGGTCAGTTAAGTGAACTGGAATGAAAATCTAATATTCAGGGGGGGACTGGAATGCAGTTGTAGAGGAAGGAGTAGATGAAAGGGTTAGAAGTGAACATCCGTTTGCGATGTCAGCATGTTTACTGAACTATTGTTGCTGGCATGTGTTATCTGTTGAATCTTGTGTTAGCAACCCTATAACTAAGCAATTCACTGTAACTCACTCTCTGCCCTACCATCCTATTGATAACGAGCCCCACTAACGCCATACAATTTTCTGCTGATGTTGTACGATGAGAAATCCTTATCTTCTTTCTTTTTAACTTCACTGACCCCACTATATCTACATTGAGCCTATTTTCCTAGATTCCCTCCTGCTTCAAACTTCCAACATAGTATGCTGCGACTCGTAGCATGTTATCCCTTTGTCCACTAATCTATCTTTTCCTCGTGGTCACCTTCCTCTGGACAGTGCCCTCCCGGAGATCCGAATTGGGGGGGGGGGGGGAGTCCGGAATCTTTTGCCAATGGGGAGATTATCATGACACCATTTCAGGTCTAGGCCTCTTCTTCCGTGGGCACACTTTTTGTGTCTTTAATCTAATGGTTTCTATTGCTTTGTGCATCCTCCTGCCGTTGTTCATGGCTGATTCTTCCGTCTCCAAGAGCAAGAGAGTGTCCTGAACCCATATCCTCTCCTTCATCCTCTTTGACAAGGCCGTTGGCAGAACGAAGAAGCCTTCTTACACCGGGCGTCATTGGCCGCCGTCACTAGCAGAAGTCGAAGGGATAAAGTATGTGAAGATACCGAATTGGTAATTCAGTATGTAATGGGAAGTTAATAATCATGGTGGATTGGAGTACACTTGAAGGGAAATGAACTGAAGAAAGGCTTACGGGGACTTGGCGCCTGGTAGTTTGGATGAGAGAGGAGAGAGATCTGCAATAAATATCAACCAGTAATAGTGACTGCTCCATTAAATAATCACACGAGGAAGAGGTATATTTGAAAAGATCTGGAAGCATGGCAACTGGAAGACAGAGGTCGCGTAATGGGATACTGGATTGTAAGGCATACCCAGGACCACATTTTAATAATGAAGAAGAGTAGACTGTAGTTTAAGGAAGAATTAATGTAGTAGGAAATAGGACGCTGAAGTACTGATATATGGTGAGATGTGTTTAAAATTCTCTAAGGATGTTGATATCTTTCAAAAGGGCAATCACATATATTGGACAGACTAACGTAGATACAAGGAAGGTAACTGAAAAGGAAGAAAGGGATTACAGTCGATCCACGAAAGAAGAAAGGACAAAAACACAAATATTAATGACTTATGAATGAAATAAATAAGTTATTCTGGGAAGCCAAAGAGAAATTTGAGCACGAAAAATGTGAAGATGTCGAAAAGAAATGAACGTCGGAAGGACTGACTGAGCTTCCAGAAAAATCAAAACCTGTGTTGAAATGAAACGTAAGGGTGACAGCAAGGGCAGAGTGCAATGGGCATTCCATTGTTAAAGGCAGAGAAGAGGGCGGATGGGTTTAAGTGGTGAAAGAATTGTCTGATGACGTGACTGTAGCCTATGTCGAAGACATAAGGGATTCAGTATTGAAATTTATGAGTTTTGGAAAGCTTGGGATCAAATAATCTTTGAGAGATAGATAACATTTCTTCAGAGGCCCTAAAATCATAGAGGGAAGTGGCAATCAAGCAACTGTCCAATATGGTTCGCATATATCATTGACGAAAATAAGATAAAAGTCAATAGTGGGATTAAAATTCAGGGTGAAAAGATATCAATGATAATATTTGCTGTAGGCATTGCTATCCTCTGTGAAAATTAAGAGGAATTATATGAGCTGTTGAATGGGCTGAACAATTAAAAGAATACAAAATATGGATTGAGAGAACGTTGAAAAAAGAAGAAAGTTTTGGGGTATAGTAGAAATGAGAATAGCGAGAAGTCTACTAGTATCAAACCAAACATAGACAGAGGAAGGAATATAGGGAAGCACTAACTTCCTTAGAGGTAGAAAGAACTATAACGGAAGATAGATTTGAGTACGACAGAAGAAGAATAAATTTACATGTATGTGACACTAATTGTTAAAATAGGTGAAGTCGGAGTGGGAAATTCCTCAAAGTGCACGTCTCGAGGCCAGCACCCTGTGGAAGTGAAACATGGACAGTGGATAAAATTTAATAGAACAAAATCCGAGCGCTTCAGTTGTGCTACAAACATATGTTGAAAATCACCTACACTGATGAGATGAAAATAACGTGGCAAGGGGTACGAAAGTGCACGTCCAATAGTACAACGAAAATTCGTCATTGGATGCTGGGATTTAGATAACATCCATTTTTTTAAACTAAATTTCTACTGTAACGAAATTCGCGATAACATATTTATCCATCATAAGAAACGTGTAAGTAAGAAATTTACGGTGCCAAAAATGTAACTAAGACATTACTTACCGTGAGTATGTGTGTGTGTATGAGATCGATCCGCCACGCAAGCAATAGTTAACATAAGCCAGAGAAAAGACGCGTACAACGTCCCAAGTCGAGCATGTAACAAATTCCAGGTTTTTACTGGAAACATACTGCGTGGATTCTACTACTTTAACGACGTCACCAGCTACATTTGGTTATTGTGTAACTTGATTTCCGAGCGTTCACTTCAGCAATGAAATACGGGTCCAGGTGATGGTCGTATAAGATAAAACAGTGCATATCTAAAGAGCGGGTTTTGATAGTTCAGAATGGTATTTTCCCAGTTCATTCAATAAGCGAAATACTGCCAGCTTAGGCTTTTTACTTGATTGACACTGGCTAGTTTTTGAAGGGTGCCCGTGCTCTTGGAACCTTTGGATAGTAATCGAATCGTTCTAGGTCTCGGATTGGAACCTAGCCACTGTTTAAATTTTGAATCAAAATAGTCAGAAAAAAAAGCGGCCAAAGACGTCCAATGTAAGAACTAATTCTGCCAACGGTCTTTTCAAAGAGGAGGAGGAGAGGACGGGGTTTCAGGGAACTCTCTCGCCATTGGGATGGGAAACTGCCCTAAATGCGGAAGAGTCAGCAGTGATCAACGGGATGAGGTGTACAAGGCAATGGAAACCACTGCATTAAAGACATATGTGTATCCACAGGACACGTGTTCTTTAACTAAAAAAATGCCATGGTAATCTCCCCATTGCCAAAGATTCCGAAATAGTCCCCCATTCGGATCTCCAGGAGGGGAGTGCCAAGGGGAAGGTGAACATGAGAAAAAGACTGAATAACCGAAGAAAAGATAACGTTCTACAAGTCGGGGCGTGGAATGTCAGAAGTTTGTACGTGGTGGGGAAGCTAGAAAATCTGAGAAGGGAATGCGAAGACTCAATCTAGATGCAGCAAGGGTCAGTTAAGTGAACTGGAATGAAAATCTAATATTCAGGGGGGGACTGGAATGCAGTTGTAGAGGAAGGAGTAGATGAAAGGGTTAGAAGTGAACATCCGTTTGCGATGTCTGCATGTTTACTGAACTATTGTTGCTGGCATGTGTTATCTGTTGAATCTTGTGTTAGCAACCCTATAACTAAGCAATTCACTGTAACTCACTCTCTGCCCTACCATCCTATTGATAACGAGCCCCACTAACGCCATACAATTTTCTGCTGATGTTGTACGATGAGAAATCCTTATCTTCTTTCTTTTTAACTTCACTGACCCCACTATATCTACATTGAGCCTATTTTCCTAGATTCCCTCCTGCTTCAAACTTCCAACATAGTATGCTGCGACTCGTAGCATGTTATCCCTTTGTCCACTAATCTATCTTTTCCTCGTGGTCACCTTCCTCTGGAAAGTGCCCTCCCGGAGATCCGAATTGGGGGGGGGGGGGGGGGAGTCCGGAATCTTTTGCCAATGGGGAGATTATCATGACACCATTTCAGGTCTAGGCCTCTTCTTCCGTGGGCACACTTTTTGTGTCTTTAATCTAATGGTTTCTATTGCTTTGTGCATCCTCCTGCCGTTGTTCATGGCTGATTCTTCCGTCTCCAAGAGCAAGAGAGTGTCCTGAACCCATATCCTCTCCTTCATCCTCTTTGACAAGGCCGTTGGCAGAACGAAGAAGCCTTCTTACACCGGGCGTCATTGGCCGCCGTCACTAGCAGAAGTCGAAGGGATAAAGTATGTGAAGATACCGAATTGGTAATTCAGTATGTAATGGGAAGTTAATAATCATGGTGGATTGGAGTACACTTGAAGGGAAATGAACTGAAGAAAGGCTTACGGGGACTTGGCGCCTGGTAGTTTGGATGAGAGAGGAGAGAGATCTGCAATAAATATCAACCAGTAATAGTGACTGCTCCATTAAATAATCACACGAGGAAGAGGTATATTTGAAAAGATCTGGAAGCATGGCAACTGGAAGACAGAGGTCGCGTAATGGGATACTGGATTGTAAGGCATACCCAGGACCACATTTTAATAATGAAGAAGAGTAGACTGTAGTTTAAGGAAGAATTAATGTAGTAGGAAATAGGACGCTGAAGTACTGATATATGGTGAGATGTGTTTAAAATTCTCTAAGGATGTTGATATCTTTCAAAAGGGCAATCACATATATTGGACAGACTAACGTAGATACAAGGAAGGTAACTGAAAAGGAAGAAAGGGATTACAGTCGATCCACGAAAGAAGAAAGGACAAAAACACAAATATTAATGACTTATGAATGAAATAAATAAGTTATTCTGGGAAGCCAAAGAGAAATTTGAGCACGAAAAATGTGAAGATGTCGAAAAGAAATGAACGTCGGAAGGACTGACTGAGCTTCCAGAAAAATCATAACCTGTGTTGAAATGAAACGTAAGGGTGACAGCAAGGGCAGAGTGCAATGGGCATTCCATTGTTGAAGGCAGAGAAGAGGGCGGATGGGTTTAAGTGGTGAAAGAATTGTCTGATGACGTGACTGTAGCCTATGTCGAAGACATAAGGGATTCAGTATTGAAATTTATGAGTTTTGGAAAGCTTGGGATCAAATAATCTTTGAGAGATAGATAACATTTCTTCAGAGGCCCTAAAATCATAGAGGGAAGTGGCAATCAAGTAACTGTCCAATATGGTTCGCATATATCATTGACGAAAATAAGATAAAAATCAATAGTGGGATTAAAATTCAGGGTGAAAAGATATCAATGATAATATTTGCTGTAGGCATTGCTATCCTCTGTGAAAATTAAGAGGAATTATATGAGCTGTTGAATGGGCTGAACAATTAAAAGAATACAAAATATGGATTGAGAGAACGTTGAAAAAAGAAGAAAGTAATGGGATATAGTAGAAATGAGAATAGCGAGAAGTCTACTAGTATCAAACCAAACATAGACAGAGGAAGGAATATAGGGAAGCACTAACTTCCTTAGAGGTAGAAAGAATTATAACGGAAGATAGATTTGAGTACGACAGAAGAAGAATAAATTTACATGTATGTGACACTAATTGTTAAAATAGGTGAAGTCGGAGTGGGAAATTCCTCAAAGTGCACGTCTCGAGGCCAGCACCCTGTGGAAGTGAAACATGGACAGTGGATAAAATTTAATAGAACAAAATCCGAGCGCTTCAGTTGTGCTACAAACATATGTTGAAAATCACCTACACTGATGAGATAAAAATAACGTGGCTCTCGGTATTCCTGGTGAGGATACACCTGCAAAGCATTATCTACAAGGAAAACTAGAGGGTATAACGTGTTGGGACATAAGGGGATAGTTCTCTATGTAATGCAGTGAGCCATAGAATTGAAAAAGTGTAAGACAAGACAGGGATTGGAATACAAAGTGCGAATATTGTGGAGGCTAGATATAAACCGTTACTCTGAAATGAAAAGACTGGCTCACGAGAGAAAATGGTAGTGATGCGGCCCACCACGAAATCCTCTCATGTGCTAACCTCTTCATTTATTTGCTGGATGTATTCCAATCTCTGTTTTCCTAAACAGTTTTTGCATTCTACAGCTAAACCTAGTACCATGGAAGCCATTCCTTCATGCCACAACAGATGTCCTATCATCCTGTCCCTTCTCCTTATCAGTGTTTCCACATATTCCTTTCCTCTCCTATTCTGCACAGGAGCCGGCTGGGGTGGTCGAGCGGTTGTTGGCGCTACAGTCTGGAACAGTGCGACCGTTACGGTCGCAGGTTCGAATCCTGCCTCAGGCATGGATATGTGTGATGTCCTTAGGTTAGTTAGGTTTAAGTAGTTCTAAGTTATAGGGGACTGATGACCTTAAAATTTACGTCCCATAGTGCTGAGAGCCATTTCAACCATATGCGCAGAATCTCCTCATTCCTTAACTTATCAGTATGTAATGCCGGAAATGCATATCCTCCTATTTCCATCTATTGTACTATTTTTTTTTCCTTTTTTGTTACCTGAAGGTATGACATTTTTGTGTCTTTATAAGGGTAATTTTTTTACAATTTATATATATATATATATATATATATATATATATATATATATATATATATATATATATATGTTGGTCGCTAATTGGTTTTTTTAATTATTATTTGTATTTTTACGCTGAGTCTGGCCTAGGGAAAACTATGCTATCGAACGATTACATCGATAGGTCGTGTAGAGAACCAAAGTGTTTAGGATCTTTGGTAGTGTTAACTCTGCCGCGCGGACCGCGGGCGGTGCAGAGTCTGGCTGGAGTAGAGCGGTGGAGCAGGTGTGCTGAGTTGTGCTCCCGCGAGTTGCCGCGCTTTCGGGGTTTGTCAGCATGTTATTGCGCTAGACTGGCTGTGATAGTTTCTGCCACGGTGTCGCGGACGGGAAGCATTAGCTGCCGCACATCAAGAGCTCGTTTCGCCTGGTGACCGTGTCGAGAAGGAGGCGCGCCAACATCTAGCATCCACAACAGTGACGGCCGACAATAAGTGATTGTCGTTACCTCCTCGATCGACGACTTCAAAACTTCAATCAGCGAACAAGGAAGATTGAAAGCACATAAAGTTTTAGAACTGCATGGCAGACCTCAACTTTTCAAACTGTTCCATTTGCATCACTAAAATACAGCAACTTAGCATGAACCTTTGTTGCTTATTGTCCCAGTTCCATTACCAAGCAGGGTTCCTTCTCTTACCAAAATGAACCAGAGTGTCGTTGGAATTCAAACTCCAGCATTAAAATAATATCATTCCATTTCACTGCTTTAATTTCAAAGTTCAGTTAAAGTATTCATAGCTGGCTACAAAATTTAGATTACACAAGCACAAATTAAGAGTACGAGTTTTGTTACCATAGTTTAGTTGACCTGTGACTGCAGCTCAGCTTGGAACATACTAAATTTTACTATTGTCATTTGTTCAAAATCATTTAACTGAAATTCAAAGTTAAATCTCTTATTTCTAATTTGCTTAGATTCAAGTAGCTTTTGAGATGATTGTTGAGGTAGCCCAAGACTAACCTTATTTTATTTTATTTCGTGGTGCTCCAGAAACAAAGTTCACTATTAAATTCAGTCACTAAATTAACTTTCAATTTTCCTGTTTTATTAGTTCTTTTGCTAAATGAAGTCAGAGTGTAGCGAAATTTATTACTTCTGACAAACATTCAGTTTCCACACAACACTTGTCATCCTTCAGTTGCCACACTTTTAGTGCTAATTATATGTGCAACAACCTTTCTTTTTCAGTTATTATAGTAGTTGTCCATAGGACTGGCGACCATAATTTCCCCCAAATCTCAAACATGTAATTAACTCCAGTTAACTGTTAATGTAACGACCATACTTTTACTTTCTTCATTAACTTTACCCTTTTTTCAAAATTAATTTTCACCAATTTCATTTGCATTTTTCCTTTCTTTTAGGTGTAACCCTTTCTTCCCTCTTTATCGACAGATTAACCTCGGTGACGAATGCTTTTCCCAAATTTCCATTAGGTACACGCGGTTTCATTTTTCACTGTCATTAAGGTTCATAAGGGAGGGGGAGGTTACAAGTCCACCTAATTTCCAACATTCGTCAGTAGCACCACATCTCAAATGCATTGATTCTCCTCTGTTCCGGTTTTTCTACAGTCCATGTTTCACTACCATACTGTACTCCAGATGGACAGTCTCAGAAATTTCTTCATCAAATTAAGGCTGATATTTGACATAAATAGACTTCTCTTGGCCAGGAATGCACTTTTTGCCATTTCTAATCTGCTTTTGAGTCCTCCTTGCCCCGACCGACGCACGTTATTTCACTGCCTAGGTAGCAGAATTTCTTAACTTCATCTACTTTGTGACCATCAATCCTGATGTTAAGTTTCTCACTGTTCTCATTTGTACTAATTCGCATTATCTTCGTCTTCCTTCGATTTACTCTCCATCCATACTCTGTACTCATTAGATTGTTCATTCCGTTCAGCAGATCATGTAATTTTACGCTTTCACACAGGATAGCAACGTCATCAGTAAAGTGTATCATTGATATCCTTTCACCTTGAATTTTAATTCCACTCCTGAACGTTTCTTTTGTTTGCTTCATTGCTTCCTCGATGTACAGATTGAACAATAATGGCGAAAGACTACATCCTTGTCAAACACCCTTTTTAGTATGAGCACACCGTTTTCAGTCGTCCACTCTTATTATTCCCTATTGGCTCTTGTACATATTATATATTCCCCGTCTCTCCATATAACTTACCCCCTACTTTTCTCAAGAACACACAATTTTACATTGTCGAACGCTTTTTCCATGTCGACAAATCCCATGAACTTGTCTTGATTTTTCTTTAGTTTTGCTACCATTATTAACCGCAACGTTTAGCTGTTAAGCTGACTGTGCAGTAATTCTCGCATTTGTCAGCTCTTGCCGTCTTCGAAATTGTGTGGATGATGCTTTTCCGAAAGTCAGATGGCATGTCGCCAGAGTCAACATTCCACACACCAACGTGAATAGTCGTTTTGTTGCCACTTACCTCAATGATTTTAGAAATTCTGATGGTATGTTATCTATCCCTACTGCTTTATTTGATCTTAAGTCCTCTAAAGCTCTGTTAAATTTTGATTCTAGTACTGGATCCCCTATCTCATATCAGACAAATCTTCCCCTCATAGAGGTTTTCAATGTCTCCTCTGTATTTAACAGTGGAATTCCGCGACAGTCTTCATGTTATCAATCTTGCTTTTAATGTCCAGATGGTTGTTTTGAGTTTCCTGTATCCTAAGTCTATCCTTCCGACAATCATTTCTTTTTCGATTTATTCATATTTTTTCTGCAACCATTTCGTCTTATTATCCCTGCACTTCCTATTTATTCCTCAGAAACTTGTATATCTCTATTCCTGAGTTTCCCGCAATATTTTGTACTATCTTCTTTAATCGATCAACTGGAGTATTTCTTCTGTTACCCATGGTTTCTTCGCAGTTAACTTCTTTGTACTTACATTTTTCTTTCCAACTTCTGTGATTGCCTGTTTAGAGATGTCCATTCCTCTTCAAGTCTATTGCCCACTGAGCTATTCCTTATTTCTGTGTCTATGGGCTCAGAGAACTTCAAGCATATCTCGTCATTCCTTAGTACTTCCGTATCTCACTTCTTTGTGTATTGATTTCTTCTGACTAATCTCTTAAACTTCAGCCTACTCTTCATGACTACTGCATTTTGATATTAGTCTATATATAACTGAAATCTTCCCTTCTCACCCGGTCTTTTCCAAATATTCTTGCACAGAGTTTTCGCTGTACTAGATGAAATTTATTGCGAAACTCAGTTAGTCTTTCTCCTCTATCATTTCTTTCCCCAAGCCAATATCCTCCTGTAACCTTTTCTTCTACTTCTTCCGCTACAACTGCACTCGAGTCCCCCATGACTACCAGATTTTCCCCTCCATTTACATACAGATTCCTCGACTTGCGCCTTAGGGTGGAGGGGTTTCGGGTTCCGCTGGATAGGTCAGGAGTCCACTACACGCAACAAGCGGCTACATGGGTAGCAGGGGTTGTGTGGAGCGGGCTGGGTGGTTCTTTAGGTTAGATGGCCTCGGGCAAGTACAGAAAGGGCAACAGCCTCAACGGGTGCGGGGCAATGTCAAGACATGCGGGGACCAAGCAGCAATCGGTATTGTAATTGTAAACTGTCGATGATGCGTTGGTAAAGTACCGGAACTTCAAGCGCTGACAGAAAGCACCGAAGCTGAAATTGTTATAGGTACAGAAAGCTGGCTGAAGCCAGAGATACATTCTGCCGAAATTTTTACAAAGGTACAGACGGAGTTTAGAAAGTATAGATTGCCCACAACCGGTGGTGGAGTGTTCGTCGTAGTTTATCCCGTAGTGAAGTAGAAGTGGATAGTTCCTGTGAATTACTATGGGTGGAGGTTACACTCAACAACCGAGCTAGGTTAATAAAAGGCTCCTTTTACCGACCTCCCGACTCCGCAGCATTAGTGGCAGAACAGCTGAGAGAAAATTTGGAATACATTTACATAAATTTTCTCAGTATGTCATAGTCTTAGGTGGAGATTTCAATTTACCAGATATAGACTGGGACACTCAGATGTTTAGGACTGGTGGTAGGGACAGAGCATCGATTGACTTTATACTGAGTGCACAATCCGAAAATTACCTCGAGCAATTAAACAGAGAACCGACTCGTGGAGATAACATCTTGGACCTACTGATAACAAACAGACCCGAACTTTTCGACTCTGTATGTGCAGAACAGGGAATCAGTGATCATAAGGCCGTTGCAGCATCCCTGAATATGGAAGTTAATAGGAATATAAAAAAAAGGGAGGAAGGATTATCTGTTTAGCAAGAGTAATAAGAGGCAGATTTCAGACTACCTAACAGATCAAAACGAAAATTCCTGTTCCGACACTGACAATGTTGAGTGTTTATGGAAAAAGTTCAAGGTAATCGTAAAATGCGTTTTAGACAGGTACGTGCCGAGTAAAACTGTGAGGGACGGGAAAAACCCACCGTGGTACAACAACAAAGTTAGGAAACTACTGCGAAAGCAAAGAGAGCTTCACTCCAAATTTAAACGCAGCCAAAACCTCTCAGACAAACAGAAACTAAACGATGTCAAAGTTAGCGTAAGGACGGCTATGCGTGAAGCGTTCAGTGAATTCGAAAGTAAAATTCTATGTACCGACTTGATAGAAAATCCTAGGAAGTTCTGGTCTTACGTTAAATCAGTAAGTGGCTCGAAACAGCATATCCAGACACTCCGGGATGATGATGGCATTGAAACAGAGGTTGACACGCGTAAAGCTGAAATACTAAACACCTTTTTCCAAAGCTGTTTCACAGAGGAAGACCACACTGCAGTTCCTTCTCTAAATCCTCACACAAACGAAAAAATGGCTGACATAGAAATACGTGTCCAAGGAATAGAAAAGCAACTGGAATCACTCAACAGAGGAAAGTCCATTGGACCTGACGGGATACCAATTCGATTCTACACAGAGTACGCGAAAGAACTTGCCCCCCTTCTAACAGCCGTGTACCGCAAGTCTCTAGAGGAACGGAAGGTTCCAAATGATTGGAAAAGAGCACAGGTAGATCCAGTCGTCAAGAAGGGTCGTCGAGCAGATGCGCAAAACTATAGACCTATAAATCTGACGTCGATCTGTTGTAGAATTTTAGAACATGTTTTTTCCTCGACTATCATGTCGTTTTTGGAAACCCAGAATCTACTCTCTAGGAATCAAGATGGATTCCGAAAACCAACTCGCTTTATTTGTTTATGAGACCCAGAAAATATTAGATACAGGCTCGCAGGTAGAAGCCACTTTTCTTGACTTCCGGAAGGCGTTCGATACAGTTCCGCACTGTCGCCTGATAAACAAAGTAAAAGCCTACGGAATATCAGACCATCTGTATCGCTGGATTGAAGAGTTTTTAGAAAACAAAACACAGCATGTTGTTATCAATGGAGAGACGTCTACAGACGTTAAAGTAACCTCTGGCGTGCCACAGGGGAATGTTATGGGACCATTGCTTTTCACAATATATATAAATGACCTAGTAGATAGTGTCTGAAGTTCCATGCGGCTTTTCGCGGATGATGCTATAGTATACAGAGAAGTTGCAGCATTAGAAAATTGTATCGAAATGCAGGAAGATCTGCAGCGGATAGGCACTTGATGCAGGGAGTGGCAACTGATCCTCAACATAGACAAATGTAATGTATTGCGAATACATAGAAAGAAGGATCCTTTATTGTATGATTATATGATAGCGGAACAAACACTGGTAGCTGTTACTTCTGTAAAATATCTGGGAGTATTTGTGCGGAACGATTTGAAGTGGAATTATCATATAAAATTAATTGTTGGTAAGGTGGGTACCAGGTTGCGATTCATTGGGAGAGTCCTTAGAAAATGTGGTCCATCAACAAACGAGATGGCTTACAAAACATTCGTTCGACCTATACTTGAGTATTGCTCATCTGTATGGGATCCGTACCTGATAGGGCTGACGGAGGAGATGTAGAAGATCCAAAGAAGAGCGGCACGTTTCGTCACAGGGTTATTTGGTAACCGTGATAGCGTTACGGAGATGTTTAACAAACTCAAGTGGCAGACTCTGCAAGAGAGGCGCTCTGCATCGCGGTGTAGCTTGCTCGCCAGGTTTCGAGAGGGTGCGTTTCTGGATGAGGTATCGAATATATTGCTTCTCCCTACTTATACCTCCCGAGGAGATCACGAATGTAAAATTAGAGAGATTAGATCGCGCACGGAGGCTTTCAGACAGTCGTTCTTCCCGCGAACGATACGCGACTGGAACAGGAAAGGGAGGTAATGACAGTGGCACGTAAAGTGCCCTCCGCCACACACCGTTGGGTGGCTTGCGGAGTATAAATGTAGATGTAGATGTAGACTGTATTACCAATTCAATTTCCTAATATACTTTCTCTATTTCTTCATTTTCAGCTTGCGACGTTGGCATGAATACCTGAACTATCGTAGTCGATGTTGGTTTGCTGTCGATTCTAATGAGACCGACCCTGTCACTGAACTGTTCACAGTAACACACTTTCTGTCCTAACAAATCCTGCTCCCATTATACCATTTTCTGCTGCTGTTGATATTACCCTTTACTAGTCTGACCAGAAATCCTTCTTCACATTTCACTTCACTGACCCGTACTATATCTAAATTGAGCCTTTGCATTTTACTTTTCAGATTTTATAGCTGTCCAACCACTTCCAAGCTTCTGACATATCAAGCCCCAACTCGTAAAACGTTATCCGTTCTTTGGTTATTCAATCTTTTTCTCATTGTCACCTCTCCCTCGGCGGTCCCCTCCCGGAGATCCGAGTGGGAGACTATTCCGGAATCTTTTGCCAATGAAGAGATCATGACACTTCTTCAATGAAAGGCTACATGACCTGGAGATACAAGTTATGTGTCTTCAGTACAGTGCATGCTGTTGAACATTGTTGATTCTTACACCTTTAGGGGCAGTTTCCCACACCATGGGCAAGAGTGTGTCCTGAACGTCCTTCTTTGACCAGGCCCTTGGCAGAAAGAGGGTGACTTATTATGCCGGAAATCTTTGGCCACAAATACTGATTATTAAACAAACAAAGTTTAAGCGGTAGGGGTTTTCGAATCCAGGACCGATCACGACTTGATTACTGATGAAAGATGCTAACCCTAGGCAACGGATGCAAACTGCTAGACGTGATACAGTATGAAAACCAAAAGAATTTCACACTAAGCTCCAAGATGATTTTGATAACATTTTCCATTCCAACCTCCAGTTCATTTTCTGATCTGCGTGGATAATGATGAGGCTGCCATGACTGGTTAAAGATAGATCTTAGAATTACCCCATAAGCTGAATTCAATAATGTTTGCCAAAATTTCCGACTCGTTAGTGCAGGATATGCTGCTATGTACGTTTGTGACAATTTAAAGCCGTGTCCTCAAAAGGGACCAGAGCTCGTGTCGGTGACAACAAGAACTGATCGAATTGATGGCTGTGACCACACGCATGAAAAATCTTATTTTTAGAACTGTAATGTTCACCAACTCCTGCTCTTAATATTAATGTATTAAGATATTTCCATTCATTTCTTATGGTATAATTTTCAGGGATAAGTTATCTCTTTGAGCCGGCCGGTGTGGGCGAGCTGTTCCAGGCGCTTCAGTCTGGAACCGCGCGACCGCCACGGTCGCAGGTTCTAATCCTCGGGCATGGATGTGTGTGATGGTCTTAGGTTAGTTAGGTTTAAGTAGTTCTAAGTTATAGGGGACTGATGACCTCAGATGTTAAGTCCCATAGTGCTCAAGGCCATTTGAACCATTTTATCTCTTTGAAAGAACTAGTTAATCAGTGAAAGTACTGTGCAAAATACGTGTTGTTCACTCACAATCAACTTGCAGAATTCTCTTGACGGAGATAGATATTTTAACCAATCCATCGAAATACAATAAGTACTCTCTTAACATGCAACGTTAATATTAATGCCTACATGTACAGTACTATAAGAAAAATCCGACCTTAAGCTGAGAAAGCAGTTTAATACCCCACAAAATACCTCGTTCATTTGCCCTATAACACAAAATGTATGGCAAGTACCGTTAAATATTGAAACTAGTCTCAAATCCTTTGAAAACATATATTCCATTACTGAATTTTATGAAAATTGTAACACCTCTAGCAAAAAATTCCTAAATGTGTATTATTAAAGAGAAACTTGTTCTCTCTCATTACATTTAAGACAACGTGCTATTTAGTAACGTACGTGAGCAGGAGCTAGACATATAAACAAGCACACCACTTTTACCTATACTGTAAAATGGATCGTTCGACATAGTTTCTATAAAAACCTCTAGGTTAAATACGGAACATGTAACTTTCTCCAGCACTGTACACAAAATGTTTCAACGCCAAAGTTTCCTCTAGATAGATTTTATGTGAAACTTCATTAGCATGTGTATTGCGAATGCCTCGGTGATAGCACTCCAGCACTGTAAACAAAATGTTTCAAAGCCAAACTTTCCTCTACACAGGTTTTCTGTGAAGCTTCATTAGCATGTGTATTGTGAATGCCTCGGAGATAGCACTCCAGCACCGTACACAAAATGTTTCAGTGCCAAACTTTCCTCTACATAGATTTTCTATGAAGCTTCATTAGCATGTGTGTTGTGAATGCCTCGGAGATAGTTTGTCTGACCTTAATAAACCCTGGTGGCAGCAATTTTAGACTCGAACATTTGGTACATGCGCATCATCACAAAGGCGCATCTGATCTACTTCGGTCTCGCATTACATACAAATTTATCAGGTTTAACTACGGCGAGTCGACAAACAAGGGCATCTGTTGCGCCGTGAAGAGTGTGTTGGCTAAACTTGCGTCTGACGGTGATAAAAGTCAGAAATGGCGCACGCTGGCCGTACCTGCAGGAAGCGGCAGCTTAATTTCGTCTTCCACCGAGGAATTTAATATCCGGCCGTGATTAATTAAGAGGCCGTATTGTTCATAACAGTGTATAACTTTCAATTACTGCCACGAAAGCGGGTCAGAGCTGGACTTAAATTCCCTCGCCTATCTTCGCCGCCGCTCGGTTTATTGGGACTTACGGGCAGAATGTTCCCTGCCACCGGCTTTTACAGTGAAAGTCTGCTGTCTGCAACAGCGTGTTTGTCCTCCAGAGATTTCTAGGTATTGCAAAGAAGAACATTTACGTAGTCTGGAATCAAAGCTATTGTTGTAAGGTACAAGTACTTGGACATAATTATACTAAGCAGAAAATGGAAGCTGTTTCTGTGGATTACAGAACTACCGCTAAAACCACATTTCCATAACAGACACACATAAGTATAATTATTATCGTAACAAATAAAACTAAAGAGTACAACCTTTTCCTCTACTACGTGCGAGCGAAACATTGTAAATAAATGTATTTGGGGCCTCGCACTGGTTCACAATATTGTCGTAACAATGTACTGGAAGTAGTATTTGTTGTTCAGGCAGGTACTCTGGCAAAGACTAACTGAATATTTTATAGCGTTCCTCAAAAATGAATTTGTCATCTGCTAAAATTTTGATATTGCAGTTCATACTGTGTGTGAAGAACAGTGTGCTACGTAGGTCACAGGATGACAAAAAATCCTTATCAAGTAATAACAGTCTAGCATTTCCACATTAAGACAACGAGATATCTTAATGAAGCAATAAAAGCCTTAAAAGGTTGACTTAATTCCTTGCTTCACTTTACTTCAGTGTGTACCTACACCAAGTTTTCTTCATCTGGGCTAAATTTTGTAGAGGTGGCACAATTACCATATTTTATATGAGTCTGTTGCCATGAATCTCTGTAGGAAGTGATTTAGATTTCACAATGAAACATTTTTTCCATAACTTAACCATAGCTAACATTTGTTTCAAGAATCATAAAAGAATGTTGTACACATGGAAGAAGCCTACAGATACTGATAGGTTTCAGATAGATAATATAATGGTAAGACAGATATTTAGGAACCAGGTTTTAAACTGTAAGACATTTCGAGGGGCAGATGTGGACTCTGACCACAATCTATTGGTTATGATCTGTAGATTAAAACTAAAGAAACTGCAAAAAGGTGGGAATTTAAGGAGATGGGACCTGGATAAACTGACAGAACCAGAGGTTGTAGGAAGGTTCAGAGGGATCATTAGGGAACTATTGACAAGAATGGGGGAAAGAAATACAGTAGAAGAAGAATGGGTAGCTTTGAGACACGAAATAGCAGAGACATGAAATAGCAGAGGATCAAGTAGGTAATACAAGAAGCTGTAGATGAAGATGAAATGGGAGATATGATACTGCGTGAAGAGTTTGACAGAGCACTGAAAGACCTAAGTCGAAAAAAGGGCCCGGGAGTAGACAACATTCATTAGAACTACTGACAGCCTTGGGAGATGCAGTTCTGACAAAACTCTACCATCTGGAGAGAAAGTTGCATGAGATAGGCGAAATACCCTCAGACTTCAAGAAGAATATAATAATTCCAATCCCAAAGAAAGCAGGTGTTCACAGATGTGAAAATTAACGAACTATCAGTTTAATAAGACACGGGTGCAAAATACTAACACGAATTCTTTACAGACGAATTGAAAAACTGGTAGAAGCCAACCTCGGGGAAGATCAGTTTGGATTCCGTAGAAATGTTGTAACACGAGAGGCAATACTGACCCTACGACTTATCTTTGAAAATAGATTATGGAAAGGCAAACCTACGATTCTAGCATTTGTAGACTTAGAGAAAGCTTTTGACAGTGTTGACTGGAATACTCTCTACCAAATACTGAAGGTGGCAAGGGTAAAATACATGGAGCAAGAGGCCATTTACAAATTGTGCAGAAACCAGGTGGCGGTTATAAGAGTCTAAGGGCATGAAAGGGAAGCAGTGGTTAGGAAGTCAGTGAGACAGGGTTGTAGCCTAAACCCGAAGTTCTTCCATCTGTTGAAAATGGTTCACATGGCTAGGAGCACTATGGGACTTAACTTCTGAGGTCATCAGTCGACTATAACTTAAAACTACTCAAACCTAACTATCCTAAGGACATCACACACATCCATGCCCGAGGCAGGATTCGAACCTGCTACCGCACCGGTTGCGCGGCTCCAGACTGTAGCGCCTAGAACCGCTCGGCAACCACGGCCAGCTATTCAATCTGTATATTGAGCAAGCAGTAAAGGAAACAAAAGAAAAATTTGGAGTAGGAATTAAAAGGCATGGAGAAGAAATTAAAACTTTGCGGCTCGCCGATAACATTGTAATTATGTCAGAGACAGCGAAGGACTTGGAAGAGCAGCTGAACGGAATGGACAGTGTCTTGAAAGGAGGATATAAGATGAACATCAACAAAAGCAAAACGAGGACAATGGAATGTTGTCGAATTAAGTCGGGTGATGCTGTGGGAATTAGATTAGGAAATGAGACACTTAAAGTAGTAAAGGTTTTGGTATTTGGGGAGCAAAGTAACTGATGATGGTCAAAGTAGAGAGGACATAAAATTTAGACTGGCAATGGAAAGTAAAGCGTTTCTGAATAAGAGAAATTTGTTAGCATTGAGTATAGATTTAAGTGTAAGGAAGTCTTTTCTGAAAGTATTTGTATGGAGAGTAGCCATGTATGGAAGTTAAACGTGGACGATAAATAGTTTAGACAAAAAGAGAATAAAAGCTTTCAAAATGTGGTGGTACAGAAGGATGCTGAATATTAGGTGGATAGATCACACAACTAATGAGGAGGTACTGAACAGAATTGGGGAGAAGAGAAATTTGTGGCACAACGTGACTAGAAGAAGGGATCGGTAGGTAGGACGTGTTCTAAGGCATCATGGGATCACAAATTTAGTATTTGAGGGCAGCGTGGAGGGTAAAAATCGTAGAGGTAGACCAAGAGATGAATACACTAAACATATTGAGAAGGATGTAGGTTGGAGTAGCTACTGGGTAATGAAGAATCTTGCACAAGATAGAGTAGCATGGAGAACTCCATCAAACCAGTCTCAGGACTGAAGACCACAGCAACAACAATGTAGCTATTATCTGCATTAGAATTTGCGCTGAAATGTTCTTTGTGGTGTGTTAGCGTACAAATATGCATAACATAACCCACTGGCAGGTTAAATTTGTGTGCCCGAGCGGGACTCGTACTCGGGCTATTACCTTTTGCGAGTAAGGCACCTCAGGCCCAGGTATCCAAGCATAATTCACGAGTCGTCTTCACAGCTTGACTTGTGCCAGTATGTCTTCATTACTGTCCAAACTTCACACACGTTTTTCTCCGTGTCCTTCGGAACTAGGATTCCCGGAAGAAAGGATATTTCGGACAAAGCCATAACCTAGGGGATTGTTTGCCTCTCCAGCTGAGAGAGTGCTTTTTGACTTCCTAGGAGATTACGTCTGCCGGTGGGGTACACAAATCCGAATGCTTTCCTTTCACGGGGAATGCACTTATCGACTGAGCTATCCGGATACCATTCTTGCCCCGCCTTCATAGTTTTTATGCCAGTAACTCATTTCTTCCAAGAGTGTTAATCCCACAAGATATGCAGGAAAACAACTGTGTAATTTGGAAAGTGCGAGGGGGTACTGACAAAAGTGAGGCTGTGAGGATGGGTCGTGTGTCTTACTACGATATACAGTCGTTAAGAGCAATTTCCGCGAAAGCGAAGGTTCCGGGATCGAGTCCCGGACCAGCAAACAGTTTTCAATCTTCCAGGAAGTTCCAAATCAATGTATATTACACTGTAAGATGAAATATCCATTATGCCTATTTTTAGTACATTACCATCTCAACTTAAGAGTACTATTAGGTTGTTTCCTAGCTAGCAGTTCACGCGTAGACAGACATTGCAAGTTCTTTTCCATTCACCTTGATTCTTGTAACTATGGTACTATGTTAGTCCCTTTTAGCAGAAGTGGAGCAGTGCCTTAGACATTTTTAGGTGTTCACTTACCTTTGAAGGCAGGCGGGTTCGTACTTTGAGTAGTGGTTCAGACGTGATACATGTAGCTAATTTTGCCTCGTGTTATATTGTATTTTTCCCTTGCCTATTGAGATGCATAATTTCTGTCTTGGTAATATTGTGTGTTTATAGCTTTTTTGCCTTACGACAGAGACGATAATGGGAATCTGCCGAATGACGTAATCTCTGTGGATACACAAATTTCGATCCAAACACATAATTTGTATATGTGCTTCACCATGTTCGTTGGCTTCTGTATCGACTTTCTGTCTTCTATTAGCAGAGTCATTAGATGGAAATATTAAAATAAGTGAAGTAGGTGTCAATCAAATCAAACATTATCAGATTGTAACTAATGAAAACAAGAACTTTTCTTTTGCCGGACTAGACCTTAGTGACGAGTTCTGTAACGCAGGTTCTTTGCAATGCCATTAAAATGAGGTTTTTATTGGCACTCCACACCTGGTAAATAAACTGGGAATTGTAAATATTTTGGCTGATAAAGGCGTCAAGTTCATAGAGGACCTCAATAAATCATTTTCAAGAAACAGCGAACAGAAGCAATATTATGGCTTTAGGTTGTACTTGAATATCGACAAAAATTTCCAGAGTGTATTAAAGAGACTACACCAGCATATTTTTAAAAGAAGATGTGATTTTCCCAGAATATACGCGTCACGAACGTCACACGGAGTGGTCTTATGGATACAGAATTAATAATTAAGTTGAAAGCAACGAAGTTATTACTTAATTGTCTAATTCGGTATAATATTTCTTAGTTTAAAAATGAGAATTTTATGCGTATTTGTATTCGTTTTCTGGTGATTCAAAAGGATACAGAAGGGATTTTTAGTACAGTGAAGCCAAACTGCGGGGGGAGGGCACAGGGAAAAAAATCAATCTGAAAAATGAGTGACACTCTATTGCACGGGCCGACTGACGAGGTCAGCTCAGTTAAACCACTCTTCACACTGAAGACCACGACAACATCGAAGTGTTAGTAGTTCTGAGTGGACAAAGAATCAGATTTCGAATACGACCGTTTTATTTCGAACGAAGTGAGTTTCTCACTGCAGTAGACCTTCAGGAAAGAAGAAGAAACTTTTAGTTTAATGCCACGCCGTTAACATAGTCATTACAGAGTACTAAACTGCAAGGAAATGGGCCGTGTATTTTTCAGAGCTAACAGTCTTGCATTTTGTTTTAAAAATATTTAGGGAAAACGACGGAAACCTTCAATCTGCATGGCCGAACTGGGATTTGAAATGCTATGGTACAGTGTTAGCCGTAACGCTGTCTTGAGTGGTAGCATACCTTGTGAGCGTCTGCCTGTTGGCTAAGTTTCGTTGCTTTACCATAAGTTTCCATTTTATTGCTGAACACTTCATTTGAATCGCCATTTTTCGGACGGAGAAGCTGCCTCAAAATTGTTTTTAAATCACGTGTTTTATATACCTTTCATACTGTATTTGTCTCAACAAATCTTTCACGACGGTTTAACAAATGACCGTGAATCTCCCTGTACCTCTTCAATATTAGTTATCTCTGTTCACTACTTTCACGTACGGGTACGCCAGACACTGCCTTCCCATAAACAGAGACATAACCTAAGTTCTGTTTGCTATGAGTCCTTCATATGGATTCAGGATATACTCTACGTATACTATAGAGTCAGTATTTACCCACCAACATATTTATTTGGGGTTTGAACGAAGATTTCTCTCGCAGTCTTCGGCACTAATTAAATTTCAGGTGGACATCAGTGTTTTGTTTCGGCATGCTCTTTCTTCAATCTATTTTTCCAACTAAGAAATTTTTGAGGGGACTGACGGGTTCACCCTGGGTTGTCCTTATTCTTTCTGAAGCCAAATATTTTATGGAGGAAGAGAAAGCACTGCACCCAGTATGTAGATAATACTTTCATAATGTGGCCTGAAGCTCCACTCATATGAGCACTCAATTTAATATGGAGATAGAGAAAGATGGATTGCCTTTCTCGGGTGTTTTGCTTAGACGAAACAATGATAGCTCTCTGGAGCATCTATATTATAATCGTCAAGTTCTCATTACCCATCACAACTTGCACACAGAGCTTGCATAGTCTCGGATCCAGGCAATTTTCCTAAATGTCTCACCTACCTAAAGACCGTGTACAGAGACAATGGTTATACTAGCAAGGAGATTGACAGTGCACTGCCAGTTAATGCAAAATCAGGAAGAGAATAAACTGGATAGCACAGTAGCAAAATCTCTAGCTTGACAACTCTTTATTGGCAATTTTTCATTCAAGAGCCCTCCAGAAATTTCAGGTTAAAGTGCTTTTCCACACACAATCTAAAATTTCAGGCTTCCTGGGTCAGTGAAGGACGATCTGTTATTGTAGAAGGTTGGACTCTAAGAAATACCTAGCCAGTGTGGTAACGCTTACGCAGGCCAGACGACATGCATCGTGGAAGATCACTACACTGAACGTCAACACTGCAACCGCAGGATCCAACCAACCAAACCTGCTACTGCTGAGCATGGTATCTCCACCGCACATTAAGTCATGTACGATAAGACAATGATTTTGGCTACAGGAACATCATTTTGGGACTTGTACCGTTAAAAGCTTAAATTGAGCCAAAAATTCATGAAATTTTTAAAATTTATCTGTAACTACATACTTTGGTATAGAAATATCGACCTAAGGGACAACTTTCAATTCTCGAAGACCACCTAAGGAAGGCGTGTAAATAACTATTCGTTATTTATTATATGGATGTCATGAATGTTCAGTGTATTAAATACGAGTGTAATATTCTTATGGTCAATAATTCCATATTAACATTTTGGACTTTGGAGGGCCGTGTGGGGGAGCAACGTATGTACATAGGAGGGACTCGAAGACAGATAACCAGTGTGTGCGGACGTGGAAATATGTCATGTACAGAGAGCTGAAATTTTAATAACGCCAATACAGTGTCGACTACAATGAGATTTGGTGTGGTTACTGTATTTATGATTAAAATCGTCTCTCAAAATTATGGGTCGCATAGTGAAAGATTTTCCAGTCATAATCAAAGATAGAATTTTGAGCCATGGCAACTTCAAGAGCAATGGTTCCAGCAGGCAATATATAGTCCATCAACATTTGATATGTGAAGAGCTTGAAAAATTATTAGATACTAAAAATCTACAACAACTAAAGCAAGAACATTATCATAAATTTAATCATGTGTACAATTGTTGGAAATATTACAGTCACTTTATAATGTGTAACTTTTGAATATAAGCATATACTTCAATTCATTCTCAAATGTCACTTACTCAACCCTGTTTCTTATCATACATTTTGTAATTGTTTCTGTGTAAAACATCATATCAGAACCGAAGCTTGTTCGCTGTCAATTCTAAATCAGTTTAAATATAACTGTGTTATGGCTTAAAGAAGTAGTACTGTTTCAGTTAAATATTGTACTAACATTGATAACTTTATGATGATTGACTCTATTTGAAAATAACTATGCAGCTCTTTAAGAAATTAAGGTCATTTATTACGTAATACAAAAACATTTAAGCTGGCGGCCATTGTGCTACTTATCACTTTCACAGCTTGCAGCGACATTGTCTCTACGTATAAATTGGTTTCACAACAGATAATTAACTTCGTTTCGGGAACAGTAACATTATTCACGAAAGTAACGTTAAATCACTCCTTGGGAGCCGGCGATCGAAATCTTTGTAGAATAACATGTTTTAAGGAGCGAGCGTCATGTCGTAAGCAGTGAAGTGTCATTTTAAATCGGATGCTCTGTCTTCATCGCATCCTTTTGAAAGCAGTCAGTAACAGGTTTTTTGATCGCTTTACCAATAAAGCAAATTAAAGTTAGGGTCTGTATGGTCACAAGTATTTAGAGTGCGTTACATAAAGTGTTGTTCATGTGCCGGTACTCGACTGAGTTAGTGAAAACGTCTGCGTTCTTGGATACCGTGTGTGTCGCGAACGGTAGATTTTTTCTGGCCACACATGGGCAGACAAGCTACGGATAGCCTGGGCTCAAATACCGACGGTCTAGCAGCAATTTAGCACGCAACAGACAGCAAACTGTGCTGTGTTTTCCAGATATTAACAGTCTGACTCTGTATAGTAATGTGAGTTGACACAGATTAGCTTACACTTGTTATCTTCATAACTAAAAGTATTGAAACGTCCCCTTTGTAAAATTTATACACGACTGTGCTTAAACTGACACACAATATCTTTAACGCAACGCAATCTGACTTCCAAAAATCCCTACGAAAGAATGGCCCGGACTAAAATTAATCTATACCTTTCACAAATCACTTACCTCAGAAAAATCTTCGTTACTCAAACTACTGCAATACAGCGAGCGCCACTACTGCCAACTAAATAAAAGATTCAAACTACTGAAGGTACTAACTACTGATAGGCATAGTTAGCAAATGAAAGATTTTAATACAGAACAAACAATGTATTTACCTTAATAGTCATAATATATAAATCAGTTCATGACACCAATTCTTACAAATTACTCCGCCATTTCTCTCCTCACATCCACCACTGCTGGCTGCTCGCCTCCAACTGCGCAACGCTACGCGCTGTTAGCATCCAGCTGCCTCTGCCCGACACTACAATGGCAGACAACAATGCAAACTAGCCACAGACTGCGCACAGCACAGCCAGTGATTTTTCATACAGAGCGCTATGTGGCGTTACCAATAAGAAAACCTAAACAGCCTACTTACAGTATATTCTCAATTACGAAAAATGTGTAGGTTCGAGTTCACAGAAACTCTCTCGCAAAAATTCAGCGGATCTAACACACAAGAATTTGGCGGGTTCGGTTATAGGATCCAGCATTAGAGAAGCTGTGAAAATATGCACTACGGAGAATTTGAAGAACCGTGATAGCGGCTGTCAGTTGGATAATCAAAAGAACCACACCATTTCTGCTACTTGTTCCGGACAGAGAAGACAGACTACACCTATGGTCGCAGCGAGCGACATCCCTTGGGATGCCATGATCTGCAACTCTGCCACACAGTGCACTGCCCACTGGGTAGAGTGATCAGCCTGAAACCACTACTTTATTGCATGCGTGGAATATACAGCTCGCTAATAAATTGAGGAACAGACGAAGTTTTTTTCAATCTTAAATGGCTCACCTGAAGATGGCTGGCAGTTGACTGGCCGAAAAATTTAGAATTGTAGTTAACGGTGGCCAACAGTAAGCCCGAAACGATCCTGAGTATCACGAATTGAGTGAAACACTATACAGATATGCAAATGGAAAGATTAAGGGAGGAACAACAAATGGAAGACTCTTTGGAAAAGAAATGTATCAGTTAATGGCAGAAACAGAAGGCAAACACACAATACATTACACAAATGGCTGGTCACCGCCACTGACCTACAACTGAAAAGAAAAAAAGAACTAAACCTTTTAGGAAGAGGACCTAAATCCGTCAAAGCAAACGCAACATACAAGGGAGGGGATATTCCCATAATATTAAGTCATTTCATAATAAGGCAACAAGAAAGACCTCAAACTTCAATGCACGTCAGAGAGTTAATAGCAGATGGGAAAACTGCGTCGTGGAGGGCTAGAATCTACGGAATACCTTGCCGGTATGGCAGGCACAGTACGTGAAAGGTGCGTTGAATATGACTGCCGCGCTCACCCTTTGCATCCCCGTAAGTCAGTCATAGCCGAGGATTGCATCTCCACAGGACATTCTGTGGACTATACGGCCACGAAATCTTGGACGCGATGAGATTCAGTTATTAAGGAATCCGTGGAAATATGTTAGGCTGAAAGATCTTATCAATTGTGATTGCGGCTTTCAGCTGGATAAGACGTGGGATCCAGTGAGTTCTCTAATATCTTCAGAAACAAACACTTTTGCCTAATGACACTGCTAGCGACTGTTAATTTTATTAATTTTACATCAGAATTTCAACTTCAACAGCCCGCATTTCGATAGGGGGCGTGTTTACAGTATCATCTCTAGGTTTGCGTCCGCGCCCCATAGGTACAGCAATTCCAAAGAGGGAGCCAGTTCGACAGAGGGCAATTATGTGATGGCTTCCTATGTGAATGCTTCTCCGCACGAATTTTTGGTGTTTAGTTAGCGATGCGAAACGTAAAGGAAAGTAACTGAGAAGAGACCATGGTTAACAGAAGAAATACACTGACGGAAAAAATTACAACACGAAGAAAGAGTTGAACGACATAAATGAAAGCTGGTAGGTGTATTTCTACATCTGAAGCATTATGTCTGTTCAAATTTCGAGACAGTCGCATAAGAATGGCGCTAGTATCGCAGTATGAGGATGCACATTAGGTTTGCTTTAAATACACGCTGTAACGGACGTGAGTGTTAGTTACCTTTGAGCTTGGATGTGGTGCGTTTGTGTTAGGCAAGAATGCCTTTAAGGCGACAAAGACGCCATAATCATCATCTAACTGAGTTTGAACGAGGTCGTGTAATAGCCACGCGAGAAGCTGGGTATTTCTTCTGCTATACTGCAGGAAGCTTTGCCAGGACTTATAACGCTAGTGTCTGCTACCGCCGTACCATAACCTTAAAGCACGTTGTGAAATAAAACAATCTTATTAAAGCAATTATGGTATAACGCAATAGAGCAATGTTACCCTCTGAGAGGAATTTTGTTGTGTTGACCGTGTTGTACCTAACGGAGGTGGCTTATCGGAAGTGAAAGTCAGAATTACGGAAATATTTGAACAGTAACAAACAAAATTTTGCCTATCTGTACTGTTTAACGGGTAAAGAAAACAGTCGCCAGCCTAACTAGGCAAGAGAATTTATGAATATTCTCGTTCAAGAAAATAGTTATTAGCAACTTTAATGGATAAACACAACCTATACTTTGTCACACGAGAGTGCAGTGAACTCTTGACACATACGTATGTTTTAAGATTGAAGCTAACAACTGGAGCAGCACATACTATTTGCAAATTTGTAACAGATACCGAAACACACTATTACTTTAAGGGCTTACACAAACTGGATGGTCTTTATAACGTTATTATTACTATTCACTGCAGAATCATTAATTGGATATAGGTTAAGTCTCTCTGTTAAATACTTTACTATTTAAAATGAAAGTTAATTGGAATCCAATAACAGGTTGCTTCTCACTATCATTTCAATAAAGAAATTATGGTTTTCATAATTAATGGTCTTTCCGTTACTTGTTACCTAGCATTAACACAATAGACAGACTGTGGGTCCTGGTATACTATTCATATGCACTTCTAATACACAAGAGAGACAAACACTTAGCAAACATGAGTATATAACGTTTCATACTGCAGTTTCCCACTCTTGCTACATTGAGAGACAAAATTAACATATATGTTAGATACTGACTCACCTTCTGTGCTTTACAACAGACAGTAATGAGATCATTTACGAAGCAAAACTTAATAAGCCTCAGTCTTACGAACTCTTAATTTGAAGTTGGCAACAATACATTAATAAGCAGTTTTATTAGGAAAATTACTTTCATTAAATTTCTTTTTTTTTGTTCAAGAGGCATTAATTAGCAAAAACACTGGTCTTTAATGTTCTTTCAGTAGGGACACTTGGAAATCACTTTAGTTCAAACGGAGAGGAACCTGAGAGGTGTTATGATAAGGAGAAATATCAAGGTAGGTACATAAACTCAGTTATAAATTACCTTATATTTGAGCACACTAACACATCCATTTAGCTGATCCTTCACTGTACATTGCTATAGTGCTCCATTACAGTGACTGCGCAATGTGGTGGCGATTGCATGTCGGTAGGTGGAATTGCAGGTAGAATTGCTGGACTCTTGTCCTTTCTTGGTGGCGATGATAGATACAAATTCCAGAATAGTTCCAGCTATTTATCCATCCATCCGAGGCATTGGAAAGGAGCAGAAAATTCCTCTCTCGGAACCAGCACAATATGCAAATATTACATGGCAGTGCAGTCCCCGAATGGTAGCTCGTCCCCGACTGACTGTTGTTCCACCTTTTCTACCTATGCCAATCACAATTTGCGCGCGCTACACAGTTCCGTTCCCGAGGGGAACCACTACACCTTTTATATACTAAAGAAGTAAGAATCCTAAGTGAGGATCAGCAGATACATAACAATAATCAAATACATTAAATAAAACAGAACGTTTGCACATATTGACATTTCTACAAAAAAATTATTCACACAAAAATTACAACTATATACAATAAGTTTTGTTCCCTCCAAATGGGACAAAGAATTTAAATGACAGACACACTACATTGCATAGAATCATATCATGACATCGAAGTTCTTACAAAGAAATGAGTATACAATTTTAAGTTATCGATTCAAACAAACACATTTACAGACGCTTAACGATGTAATGTTAAATGAAACAAAAGCTAAATAAACCCATACAGCATAAGAGCTGTGGTGTTACAGACTGTAGCCACTGTCCATCACTGCTGGCAGGGGTGCTCATGAGAATGTACGGTGGCAGGGAGACCAGGACCTAGATGCCCACGTGGTACTACTGAGAGGGAAGACCACCGCGTTCGGCGAATGCCCATAGCGCATCACACTTCATCTGCAGCAGCAATTTGAGCAGCATTTGGCACCACAGTGACATAACAGACTGTTACAAAATGGTTAGTTTGAGAGCTCCGAGCTAAACGAGCTACAACATGCATTCCACTGATCCCAAACCACCGCCATATGCGACTTAAGTGCTGTCGAGCGAGAGCTCATTGGAGAGCGGGATGACTGGAGGTCTGTTGTGTTTTCTGATGAAAATTGGTCCTGCCTCGGTGCCACTGAGGGCCGTTTGTTGGTTAGAAGGAGACCGAGTTATCTCCTGATGTATGATTTCGTATGACAGCAGGAACACTCTCGCTGTTATCCCATGCACCCTTACTGCAAATTTGCTTGTCCATCTGGTGAATCGACCTGTTGGGCTTCCATTCACAAACAGCATTTCAGAGGGGTTTGCCATCAAGATAACGCTCGCCAGTGCTGTAACCCAACGTGCTCTGCTTGACGTGATCACCATATCTCTCCAGTCGAGCAAATACGGGGCATCACCGGACGACAATTCCAACGTCATCCACAACTAGCATAATCCTCCCTGTACTGACCGACCAAGCGCAAGAGGCATGGAATTCCACCCCATAAAATGGCTTCCGGCACCTTTACAACACAATGCATGCAGTTTTGTATGCTTGCATTCAAAATTATGGTAGTTACAGCCGTTATCAATATATCAGCGTTTTACCATTGCAATGGGTTACCTCATTTTGTGATTTTGCAATATTAATCACGAAATTTCATTATCCCATGTTAGTTACACTTTGGTGCTGCGATCTATTTTCCGTTAGTGTATTATATGTGTTTTATAATACACTGTCCAGTCACGCTAATATGACCACCTATCGAAAGCCTGAATAATCATTTTTTGCAACTCAAACTGCTGTGAGACATACTGGAAGAGATCCATTGAGGTCCTGGAAGGTATCGCCAGGGATGTGGAGCCATGTAGACTCCAGTGTCATGGCCAGCTGCCCTAGGTTTCTCGGTTTAGGATCCACGGTGCGAAGAGAACGACCGAAGTGGTCCCATAGGTTCTTGATTGGGTCTCAATCCTAGGAATAAGGTAAACTCATTGTAGTGCTCTTCGACCAAAGCACGTACACTGCAAATTGTGTTCCACGTTGCCTTGTGCTGCTGGTAGATGCCCTCGAGCCAAGGATAAAGAAACTGCACGTATGGTTGGCTCAAGGATGGATGCGTGCTTATACTGATCCATTGTGCCTTCCAGAACTACGAGATCACCCAAGGAATGGTAGAATATTCCTCAAACCATAACACTCCCTTCTTATTCTCGGACTCTTTCGACAATTGTTGCACAGTGTTTGCTTTCGGATGTTCCTCGGTGTACACGCCAACCGGCAGCTGTCCCATGGAGCGTAAAACGTCATTTATCTGAAAAGACCACGTGTTGCCATTCAGTGGTACTGTCATGCAAAATCCAACCTTTTTCGCCTATGAACAGCAGTCAGCGCGCGTGACTGATCCAGACGCCTGCGACGGAGCCCATACACAGACTGAACGGTCGTTCAGGAGACATTATTAGTGGTCTCTGGGCTCATCTGGGCAGTCAGTTTCTGAGCACTTGCACGTCTGTTCGCCCACATACATCTCTGCAGCCGTCGTTCACCCCTGTCATCTATGGCCCGTGTTGCGCTACATCATGTGGACTGCCTATTTGCCGTGCGCTGTATACTTTAACCACCTTTCACCCAAAATTCAATGATCATGCCCTTTTGGACATCAGATAAATCTTTCCGTTTTCTGCAGTACGACGACGACCATACTGTTTCCCGCGTCGCTCTGACACGCTTTATTACCTTTCACTGCTAGTGCTGCCACCACCTCCTGCTCGCTGTTCCGTCCCCCTGCAGGCAATAACGTCATTCGTGACTCGGAAGGTCATGCGTTCGTGGGAGGTTCTGTGGCTGGAAGTGACGGATAATAAGTTGCGAGAGGTGAAGGGTTCTGTCCGACCGTGGCTTACCTCCTTCCGACAACGACGAGCTGAGGAAGTAGCCCTTACACGGCTTCGAATAGGACATTGTCCATTGACGCATGGTTTTCTGTTACGACGTGAGGAGCCACCAACGTGACAGACGTGTGGGACACAGCTGTCGATACGACATATTTTAACTGAGTGTGTTTTATATGCGGGTTTGAGGGAATATTTAAGTTTCCCACCAGACCTGCCCTCCATTTTAACTGATAATGTCCCAGGTACGATTCCCGGTGGGGTCAGGGATTTTCTCTGCCTCGTGATGACTGGGTGTTGTGTGATGTCCTCAGATGAGTTAGGTTTAAGTAGATCTACGTTCTAGGGAACTGATTACCATATATGTTAAGTCCCGTAGTGCTCAGAGCCATGTGATCCATTTTTAACTAATAATCAGGCGAGTGTGGCTAGAGTTTTAGGTTTTTCTGTGATGTCTGGACTTCTTCCCAAAACATTGGGATTGAGATCTTAATGTGTTATAAAGTGGTTTGGTCAACCATTATTTGTAAGTGGTCACCCAGGCAGAGTTAATTATTTTCACCTGTTTTGTACTGGAATTTTATTTTTAGTTTTATCTAGCTGTTTTGACGTGCTGTGTCCAATCTCGAAATTTGAGCATTTACAATTTGGCTCTGAGCACTATGGGACTTAACATCTGTGGCTATCAGTCCCCTAGAACTTAGAACTAACTTAGGGACATCACAAACATCCATGCCCGAGGCAGGATTCGAACTTGCGACCGTGGCGGTCGTTCGGTTCCAGACTGAAGCGCCTAGAACTGCTCGACCACACCGGCCGTAATTTACAATTCTCGCAAAGATCGGCTCTGAATTGATCCTTGTTTAACTGATCTTGGCTGCACTCGTCAACATTTATTTTGGGAACGGGCGCTGATAACCTCGTTGTTGTACACCCTAAAACACTAATCACCATCATCAGCTGCCACCTCTCGTCTGTGAGTGATTATTGCACTTTGAAGTGGTACAAAAGCGGTGGTTATATTAATGTGGCTGGATCGTCTGTGTCAGATAGAAATGGCAGTACGAAACGAAGCTGGTGAAAAACGTATGCCAATTTTCTGAGGTATAAACCAATCTTATTCAAACAAAATGGTCCTTAAATTAAACACGGCAGATATGGGAGGGTACGGACCCTCTTCCATATTTCTGTCTTTTTACTGAAACGTCCAGTATCAGCCGGACTGCGACGGTAATTTGGGACTCAATTTCTGATGAGCGGATTCTGTGTCCACTGATCCGCTGGATACCGGAGGGGAATTGGGGAGATCGCGGATCGGCGTGTCGCACGCGGCGGCTGTTTGCTTGCATTAGGCGCAATCAGCGTGCAGCGATCCCACGCCTGTCCCGATAGCCGCCGTGGGCGCCGCCTGACGGATCGATGCGACAGCAGCGGCAGGTACATGGATCTGGCAGCGGGCAGCGGCGGGCAGCGAGACCGCAGCCAGCCGGCCGCCGAGCTGCGGTCTGCCGTCACGTCGCCGACTGTAGCGCGGGCAGGCCTAACCGCCAGGGGCCAGTCGCGTGGAAAGGCGGCACAGTGGAGCGGGCTTCGCGATTTAATCTCCGCTGCTCCCACTATTCCGTGCCTCAGCGCCGCCTGCTGCGCACGTCCGGAGACATTATAATAACAGAGCCAGATGCTGCGCTGCAGATAACAAACGAGACATACTTAGAAGCCTTTATGACCTCAAAACATCCATATTCCTTCGCTAACTAATATACAGAAGTTTCAGTGGCTTCACGAAACAAAATCGCTACATTTAAATACGAATATTTTAGGTTAGATTTTACCGTGCCTGTTATGAATAACCGATAAAATTTCAAGTTAATGTAGCTAACCGTAACTGATTTTATTTGCAATAGGCGTTTTGGAGTGTTAGATCTCATCAGATAATGATGCAATCAACAAACATCATTCTTGACATTCTTTAATAATTCTTGGAGAACAGTTTCTTTTATTTTTGGAAGATATTTATTTGCCACTAAGTACCCCATCAGAGAAGTTAAAAGTGTTCTGTCCAAAATAAGGTGGATCCGTAATGGAAGATCTTTAGTCTGTAAACCCTATCTGCAATTGACAATTGACAAACCATAACACTCCCTTCTTATTCTCGGACTCTTTCGACAATTGTTGCACAGTGTTTGCTTTCGGATGTTCCTCGGTGTACACGCCAACCGGCAGCTGTCCCATGGAGCGTAAAACGTCATTTATCTGAAAAGACCACGTGTTGCCATTCAGTGGTACTGTCATGCAAAATCCAACCTTTTTCGCCTATGAACAGCAGTCAGCGCGCGTGACTGATCCAGACGCCTGCGACGGAGCCCATACACAGACTGAACGGTCGTTCAGGAGACATTATTAGTGGTCTCTGGGCTCATCTGGGCAGTCAGTTTCTGAGCACTTGCACGTCTGTTCGCCCACATACATCTCTGCAGCCGTCGTTCACCCCTGTCATCTATGGCCCGTGTTGCGCTACATCATGTGGACTGCCTATTTGCCGTGCGCTGTATACTTTAACCACCTTTCACCCAAAATTCAATGATCATGCCCTTTTGGACATCAGATAAATCTTTCCGTTTTCTGCAGTACGACGACGACCATACTGTTTCCCGCGTCGCTCTGACACGCTTTATTACCTTTCACTGCTAGTGCTGCCACCACCTCCTGCTCGCTGTTCCGTCCCCCTGCAGGCAATAACGTCATTCGTGACTCGGAAGGTCATGCGTTCGTGGGAGGTTCTGTGGCTGGAAGTGACGGATAATAAGTTGCGAGAGGTGAAGGGTTCTGTCCGACCGTGGCTTACCTCCTTCCGACAACGACGAGCTGAGGAAGTAGCCCTTACACGGCTTCGAATAGGACATTGTCCATTGACGCATGGTTTTCTGTTACGACGTGAGGAGCCACCAACGTGACAGACGTGTGGGACACAGCTGTCGATACGACATATTTTAACTGAGTGTGTTTTATATGCGGGTTTGAGGGAATATTTAAGTTTCCCACCAGACCTGCCCTCCATTTTAACTGATAATGTCCCAGGTACGATTCCCGGTGGGGTCAGGGATTTTCTCTGCCTCGTGATGACTGGGTGTTGTGTGATGTCCTCAGATGAGTTAGGTTTAAGTAGATCTACGTTCTAGGGAACTGATTACCATATATGTTAAGTCCCGTAGTGCTCAGAGCCATGTGATCCATTTTTAACTAATAATCAGGCGAGTGTGGCTAGAGTTTTAGGTTTTTCTGTGATGTCTGGACTTCTTCCCAAAACATTGGGATTGAGATCTTAATGTGTTATAAAGTGGTTTGGTCAACCATTATTTGTAAGTGGTCACCCAGGCAGAGTTAATTATTTTCACCTGTTTTGTACTGGAATTTTATTTTTAGTTTTATCTAGCTGTTTTGACGTGCTGTGTCCAATCTCGAAATTTGAGCATTTACAATTTGGCTCTGAGCACTATGGGACTTAACATCTGTGGCTATCAGTCCCCTAGAACTTAGAACTAACTTAGGGACATCACAAACATCCATGCCCGAGGCAGGATTCGAACTTGCGACCGTGGCGGTCGTTCGGTTCCAGACTGAAGCGCCTAGAACTGCTCGACCACACCGGCCGTAATTTACAATTCTCGCAAAGATCGGCTCTGAATTGATCCTTGTTTAACTGATCTTGGCTGCACTCGTCAACATTTATTTTGGGAACGGGCGCTGATAACCTCGTTGTTGTACACCCTAAAACACTAATCACCATCATCAGCTGCCACCTCTCGTCTGTGAGTGATTATTGCACTTTGAAGTGGTACAAAAGCGGTGGTTATATTAATGTGGCTGGATCGTCTGTGTCAGATAGAAATGGCAGTACGAAACGAAGCTGGTGAAAAACGTATGCCAATTTTCTGAGGTATAAACCAATCTTATTCAAACAAAATGGTCCTTAAATTAAACACGGCAGATATGGGAGGGTACGGACCCTCTTCCATATTTCTGTCTTTTTACTGAAACGTCCAGTATCAGCCGGACTGCGACGGTAATTTGGGACTCAATTTCTGATGAGCGGATTCTGTGTCCACTGATCCGCTGGATACCGGAGGGGAATTGGGGAGATCGCGGATCGGCGTGTCGCACGCGGCGGCTGTTTGCTTGCATTAGGCGCAATCAGCGTGCAGCGATCCCACGCCTGTCCCGATAGCCGCCGTGGGCGCCGCCTGACGGATCGATGCGACAGCAGCGGCAGGTACATGGATCTGGCAGCGGGCAGCGGCGGGCAGCGAGACCGCAGCCAGCCGGCCGCCGAGCTGCGGTCTGCCGTCACGTCGCCGACTGTAGCGCGGGCAGGCCTAACCGCCAGGGGCCAGTCGCGTGGAAAGGCGGCACAGTGGAGCGGGCTTCGCGATTTAATCTCCGCTGCTCCCACTATTCCGTGCCTCAGCGCCGCCTGCTGCGCACGTCCGGAGACATTATAATAACAGAGCCAGATGCTGCGCTGCAGATAACAAACGAGACATACTTAGAAGCCTTTATGACCTCAAAACATCCATATTCCTTCGCTAACTAATATACAGAAGTTTCAGTGGCTTCACGAAACAAAATCGCTACATTTAAATACGAATATTTTAGGTTAGATTTTACCGTGCCTGTTATGAATAACCGATAAAATTTCAAGTTAATGTAGCTAACCGTAACTGATTTTATTTGCAATAGGCGTTTTGGAGTGTTAGATCTCATCAGATAATGATGCAATCAACAAACATCATTCTTGACATTCTTTAATAATTCTTGGAGAACAGTTTCTTTTATTTTTGGAAGATATTTATTTGCCACTAAGTACCCCATCAGAGAAGTTAAAAGTGTTCTGTCCAAAATAAGGTGGATCCGTAATGGAAGATCTTTAGTCTGTAAACCCTATCTGCAATTGACAACCAGTTTCCTTAATCTACAGAATAACGTGCACTGGATAACAGTAGAGTTTTATTTTTAATTTGAGAAAATTGGAAAATGGTGGACGTTTGAAACAAAGATGCAGTACCGTCGTTTGGGTCAGGCAGTGCCTGGGGCATGGATGTGTGTGAATTTCTTAGGTTAGTTAGGTTTAAGTACTTTTAAGTTCTAGGGGACTGATGACCTCAGATATTAAGTCCCATAGTGCTCAGAGCCATTTTGAACGGCGTTTGGTTTTCGTCTCGTTTTTCACAGTTACTAATGAATAAATAAAAAACATTGAAATTTTGCCTATAACACCTCACGGAGATGCTTGACGAGCATTTCAGTCAGATTTCAGAAAGATATCTTTATTAGCGTGCTCACAATCCATTCTTTCAGCTTCAGATATAATATATTTCAAGCTAACAGAATGAATTGCGTGCTCAGTAACAGAGATATCAGAATGAGATTTTCACTCTGCAGCGGAGTGTGCGCTGCTATGAAAATTCCTGGCAGATCAAAACTGTGTTCCCTACCGAGACTCGAACTCGGGACCTTTGCCTTTCGCGGGCAAGTGCTCTACCATCAGAGCTACCGAAGCACGATTCAGGCCCGGTCTCACAGCTTCACTTTTGCAAGTATCTCGCCTCCTACCTTCCAAACTTTACAGAAGCTCTCCTGCGAACCTTGCAGAATTAGCACTCCTGAAAGAAAGGATACTGCGGAGACATGGCTTAGCCACAGCCTGGGGGATGTTTCCAGAATGAGATTTTCACTCTGCAGCGAAGTGTGCGCTGATATGGAACTTCCTAGCACTTTCAGGAGTGCTAGTTCTGCAAGGTTCGCAGGAGAGCATCTGTAAAGTTTGGAAGGTAGGAGGCGAGATACTGGCAGAAGTGAAGCTGGAGACCGGTCGTGAGTCGTGCTTCGGTAGCTCAGATGGTAGAGCACTTGCCCGCGAAAGGCAAAGGTCGCGAGTTCGAGTCTCGGTCGGGCACACAATTTTAATCAGCCAGGAAGTTTCATATCAGCTTACTCTTAATTTTGTACAAAAATCAAATCATCCTACCCTACCAGGATTAGAAGGTAAGTGTTGGAATTAAATGTCACAAAAGGATAATAGCCAAATCACGACACGGGTGTGTGGATCATTCTTCTCGCGATTCCACATTGCATACGTAAAATGATATCCGTACTCACTGTATTCGTACGATGCCTTTAACTTTTATTACAGTGGAGATTGCTTCACTCTTTATTTTTTATTATTTATGTTCTGCCTTCCATACTTAAAGCTACTTTTATTTTAGGTCCTCGCCGTATATTATGGTTGCACTTTATACCTTACGTCACCTGTCATAGGGAAAAACATTTTTAAATATTTGCTAAAGAATATTTTAACTCCAGAATGAAATTATCACACACCGCTGCAGAGTGAAAATTTCATTCTGTAAACATCCCCCAGGCTGTGGCAAAGCAAAGTTTCCGCAATATCCTTTCTTACAAGAGTGCTAGTTATGCAAGTTTCGCAGAAGAGCTACTGTGAAATTTGGAAGGTAGGAGACGAAGTACTGGCTGAAGTAAAGCTATGTGGAGCAGTCATCAGTCGCTCTTGGGTTACTCAGTTGGTAGAGCACTTGCCCGCAAATGGCAAAGGTCCCGAGTACGACTCTCTTTCCCGCACACAATTTAAATCTGCGTGAAGTTAAATATTTTAACTGTATAATTTAAGGTAATTTTCGTTTATTGTATTGACTCAGTCGTACATTTTTTAATTAGATTACAAGTTTCGATCACTTTGGGTCCTCTTTACACCTAAAACATAGTAAAACTAAATATGTACCATCTAATATTTTCAACAAGTAGAAAAGAAAGAAATTGTACATCAACATATAATTTACCTAAGTAGTTGCATCAGCAGCCAGTCTTGTCTAGTAAGAACCACACATCAGAGTAATGTGTTTTGCAACTGCAGCCACTGTTTTAAATAGGTATATGTTGGAGATGGGGAAGGGAGTGGGAGGGATAGGGGAAATGGAAAGAGGCTGATTTGCGGATGGGAAAGAAATCAATAAACGAGAATTATCTTAAGCGTCAATACATGTGCGGAATCTCTCAAGAGGATTAGTATTTTAACTATGTACTGTGATTATTTAATAGTAGGATGACCTGATGACGGTACTTGGAAACACAACCAGTAGTCAATATACAAAATATATGTTGGCAGCAGTAGAATAGTTCGGCAGTGAGCTTCAGATGCCGGTTCTCTAAACTTTCTCAATATTCTTGAAAAGAACGTTGCCTTCCCTCCAAGGACTGCCATTTGAATTTCTGAAGCATCCCCGTAACACTTACTTGTTGTTCGAACCTACTGGTAATAAATGTAACACCCCGTCTCTGAATTGCTTCGATGACTTCCTTCAGTCAGACCTGGTACGGATCCCAAACACTCAAGCAGTACTCGAGAACAGTTCGCATCAGCGTCCCGTATGCGGTCTCCCTTACAGATAAACCACACTTTCCTAAAATATTCCCAATAAACCGAAGTCGACGATTCGCCTACCCTACCACAGTTATCACATGCTCGTTTCATTTCAAATCGCTTTACAACTTCGTTCCCAGATATTTAAACGACTGGACTGAGTCAAGCAGGACACTAGTAATACTGTAAACGAACATTACAGGTTTGTTCATCCTACTCACCCGCATTAACTTACATTTTCCCACATTTAGAGCTAGCTGTCATTCATGACACCAACTAGGAATTTTGTCTATTTCGTCTTGTATTTTCCTACTGTCACTCAACATCGACATCTTAGTGTACACCACAATATTATCAGCAAACAGCAGCAGATTGCTGCTCACCCTGTCAGCCAAATCATTTTTGTATATAGAGAACACCGGCAGTCCTATCACACATCGCTCGGTCATTCATGACAGTCTTTCACGAATATTTGCCGTTGAAGACCACATAGTGGGTTCTATTACTTAATGAGACTTAGAGACACTTACATATCCATATACTCGTACATCTGTACGCAGCCTGCAATGGTAAACCATGTTAAACGCTTTCCAGTTCTCTAGAAATACGGAACCTGCCTGTTGCCCTTCCTCCATAGTTGGCAGTAGAGGTGCTTTCTAAACCATGCTGAATTTTGGAAATAAGCTTCTCATTCTCAAACAAGTTTATTACATTCGAACTGAGTATATGTTCGATGATTCTTCAAAAAACTGAAGTTAGGGATACTTTGCATACGATGTCAGCCTCCAGGACGCGCTGGAATCTCTGTCAGATTGTACACAACATGCAGTTAAGTTAGTTCCCATTTTATGCATAATATACGGTGGATATCTTGAACGGAACTGTGCCCAATGATCAGAGGGCCATCCAGTCTCATTGACGCCCATCTGTTGCAGAGTTGTATAACACTTACGAGCTCAAGTATAGTGAGACATCTCGAACAGAATGACTTCCACGCCAATCTGTAAGCATTCCGTAATCATGCATATCGCGCTTTTCTCGCCATGGATCAAGGTAATTAGAGGGATTCGGTGTAATTTGAGCTTCTACACAGCATTTCAGTCTGTATAACTACAACCCTAATTAACATAGCACGATTTTAAGAGGCATCTAAAAATATTTATGACTGGATTGACGATTTCTTGGTAAGGAGGACGGGGAGTTGTCGATACAAGTAGAAGTAACTTCAGGCGTGCCCCAGGGAAGTCTACTGGGACTCTTATTGTTCTTGTCATATATTAACATCTTTTCATTCAGTAGCAATAGTATATATTTTTTTTTGCTGATGATGCCATTCTCTCTAATGAAGTAGTATCTGAAAAATCTGCAAAAATATTCATACAGATATTATTAAATTTCAGAGTGGTGGGAAGATTGCCAATTTTCTCTACAGAAACGTAAAAGTATGCAATTCACAAAACGAAAGAACGTAGCATCCAGTGAATATAACTTCATTAAGTCACGGCTGGGATCTCTCAACTCACGCAGATACCTAGGTTTATCAATTTGTAGGGACATCATCCAGAAGGATTACATAGGCTGAGTCGTAGGTAAGGCAGATGGTGGTGCATTGGCAGCATTGTGGGAAAATGTAGTCGGTCTACACAGGACATCACCTCCAAATCATTTGTGGACCTCATTTTACGATATTTCGCAAGTGTGAGGGAGTTAGCGGGTGGCGATATGAATCTCTAGAAAGACGGGTGGCAAGAATGGCCATACTTTTGCCAAACAGGAGTGCACCAGGGAAATGTTAATAAAACGCTTGAAGATAGCCTCCAATTATCCCGCCACAGCCTACTTATAAAATAACCAGTAGTTAATGAACAGCTAATCTTCAGGTCCCTACGCATCGCTCCCATCGGGACAAAGAAGACAACAGTGGATTAAACACAATACGCAAACAGACATTTTAGCTGTCATTCAATCCGCTCTCCATACGTAATTGGAATCAGTCGGAAACATAGCAAGTGGTGGAGCCTAGGAACCCTTTGTCATGCAACTCACAGTAGTTTCCTGACAATGTGAGTAGATGTGAAAGGTTTTAAACAAGTTTTGAGAAACAAAGTGTTGGTCCTTCTCTTCACAATCACTCTTCACTGTGGCTCACCTTCCAAAACTCATCTTCAGTAGCTCCGGTCAATGTCAACCACCGTACCTGAGCTCAGGACCCTGCCGGATCTGAGATTTTCCCCACTCGGAGTCTGGGTGTTGTTTTGTCCTCATCATCATTCCATCATCACCGACACGCAATCGCCTAACTGGCATCACATAAAAAGACTTGCACCTGGCAGCGCGCTGTTACACGACAGAGGGAGAACTTTCCAGAGCTGGATGACTTGTCGAAGACCTTCACCGTAGAATTTTGCTTTTGGATATTCAGGGAACGACCACATTGAAAACCGCCTAGTTGTCATTTTGAAAGTGCCTTTGACGCAATGCATTTTTTCATCTGTCAATGGGTGTTATCAGGAGCTGTTCTGTTGGGAGTGGGGGGAAAGGGGAAGGGCCGGGAGGGGAGATAAATTGATAGCTCATAGAAGAAGCATGTGTGGCGGTGACCTGTGCAAAATAAGCCTGGTTGTTGTTCTTACGCGTTTTGGTCCCACACAGCGCCTATCGCTCAGGATTACTCAACCTTTCCAAATTTCTGCATAGCGTGGAGTTGTACTTCTCTTTACGTTACATTATAAGTTCATTGGATGACTTACACGTCTTGTCCCCATACTGTACTTACGTTGCTCCAAAATATTATGAGTTGTTACGTTTGTACGTAAGACTGCTAATACTGCACTGGTAAATATGTTAATCACATACTCTTATTTCTATAGAAATTTTTTTATGCATATTTAGTCTTACTACGATGATAAATTACATTCAGAACATAACCTATCTGTTAAATATGGTCCCTATCGCATTACTTTGATACTATTTACTTTGGAATAAAACAAAAGTCATTCTCCTTAACTCATTGTTCGCCTCTGCCCTACCTTCCCCTCCCCCCCCCCCTCACCCTTCCCTAAGCCTAGCAACATTCTGTGAGCATTCTATTTGTTAGAATATTTATTACTTTCTATTTATACAGAAGCAGTGCATCGTATATAGAACCCTTTTCTGAGTTCCATGTATTTTAATTCATATTTTTTTCGTTGTGTCTTGCAGCACAATGTAACACCACTAGCCCTGCATCTTGGCCATTTCATTATCTTCGACCTCTTACCAAGTCTTGTGTAATTCAGTAACTTTTGGAATGTGTCACAATCGCATGACTTCATACTGTCTGTATGAAATTGTTCTTTCTGACTGAATTACTGTAGTTACTTGTTTGTCTCTTAGGCGTCTTCACTGTGCTACTCATGTGTTTTTCATACCCTTTTCAGCTTTTCTGTCTATTGTAATCGAATCTCGTCAATAATCATGAGTGGCACGACTTAATAATTATGTCAACAATACCAACTTCAAAGGAAGGAAGCGCAATGTTGTAAGACGACCATTGGGAGATGGAGAAAAAACTTTGATGTAATTTCCACATAATGTAATAAATTTCGCTACTCTCTAACTGTGGATAAATGCACAGTAATTCCAGTAACAAAGAGAAGGTTCCCAATAAAGCTCCAATACTAGGTTTACGGCGAATACGCAGAGCGTTAAAATATTTAGAGTTAGTAGTTAAAGGCGACATTAAACAGTAAGAGCACATCACACCAGTATTAAAGAAGGTGAATGGAACACTTGAATTTGGTGGGAGAGACCTACAGTTGATCTGTAAACAAAATCACGAACAACACGCTGTCGCAACCAATCACAGAGTAGTGCTGCATCTTTTATAGTTCGTATCAAGCAGGCATGGCAAAGGACACGAAATGAATTAAACAGTCGCGCTCTGGTCCCAAGCAGACTGGTGTACATCTAACTAAAATACAGCTTAAATCAACGGAAAATTCGAAAGGGAATCTACGGAATAAAGGCAACGTTGATCTCGTCACATGCGATTGGAAAAGTTTGGAAAACTTGTGTTGGAGGAAAACTGGGAGACAGTCATTCTGCCTCCACAGATGGTTTATGAGAACACGACAACCGAGATTACAGTACATGTAAAGGTAGACAGAAAATCTTCCCTCGCTCAGTACGTGAACAGAGCACGACAGACAATCGTTAATATTGTTACGAATACCATCCGCAAAACCATTTCCATCCACTTCGGTACTATATAAGTACATATGCAGCTATTGTGGCTATGATCAGTCATGTCACACGTGACGTGGCGCTATGGAACATTGGATAACTCACACCAGAGCCATTTTCGGTCGTCATTACATCGTAGCCGCAAATCTTTCTTTTTGAACGTCCTATAGCCTCTTAGACGCTAGTACGTTTTTCAGACTATGGTCTTTACCGATGAAGCAACTTTTACTGAACTGGGCTATTTACGTAAGATGCACTACTAAGCAACAGAAAATCTCCAGCTACAGCAGCATTGGCCATGGAACGTAAACGTACGATGCAAAAGCGTGGAAAGTTTATTGTGGGCCTTTACTTGATCCCACGCATGGTCAATGGAAATACAGTGTGGGCCAAATACCTAAAACTGGCCAGGAAAAATATTGCATGCTCCTTGAGATAGGCATCACAACTTATGTCATCTGCCCCGGATGCGGATGAAGAAAGTTGTGTTGATTACCTAGAGGTGCATGAAAAACTTTCCATGCTACTGTTATTTTGGCTACCGTGTTCATGCTTACAATATCTTACAACTATTCTATCCGCAGTCTTGGAGAGATAAGCGGTGGCGAATGTGGTTTCAACATGATAGCTGCCTTATACACTCTTCCTGACTCACAACTCAAATAAGAGAATAAAAGATATTCCATGAATGTTGCATAAGACGGAACTATGCCGTAAAAGTACCTATCATGTCCTTCGATTTTACTCCTCTTTATTTCTTGCTGTAGGGAGTACTGAAAGTTGAATTTTACCATAAATTATTGCCAATTTTGAGTCTCTCGATGATCGCAATTGTCCACCAACAGATATTTCACGGAACCTTACAAAATCCCCAGTTTACAACAAAAAAAAGTTCTCACAACATAGGGACATACATAAGTCCGTGAAAATTGGAAAATTGGAACGCAATCTAAAGTGGTCGGCAGTTCTTAATAATGTACTCGTTTATAGTAATAGACAGGTATGACAGCCTAATGGAAATTAAGTCGTCATCTGATATTAGTAAAGGCCTATGGCACGGAGCCATTACGTAGAAATCATGGAAGAGAATGCAATCCGCTCGGAAACATGGAAACGTTCGGGCAGAATGGTGGAGATTTTCTCGTTTGGAGGGTGTTAATGTAGGGTGAATTAAGGCCTTAGGCGAGTCTGCCATCACTGACCGCAGGCTAACAACGCAGAAACTACTGTCCGATCATGTACGGGGGTTATTCGGAAATTAGGGTCCGATCGATAGCCAAATGGAAACAGTAGTGAAAATCAGGTAGAGCTCTGCATAGATGTATTGTCTATCGCATCGCGTCGTTTACTTGTATTTCTGAGCGCACTGTAGACACCTTTAGTATCTCCCTCCATGTATGAGTGCCTGTGAGAGATTTCGCCTGATTTCATACAGCCCTTACAAAGTAGCTCCCATGCATTTCCTTCTTCATGACAGTCCTCGGCGCACACTAATGGAATAAGGACGCTCCTGCAGAGTTTACGATGGGAAGTATTTGATAACTCACCATGCAGCCCGCACTTGACTCCCTCTGATTTTCATCTCTGCTCACATGAACCGCTGACTACGAATAGAACATTTTGGAACAGACAACAACCTCCATGAGCATAGAGAATTGGCAGAAAGCACAGGCATCTGCCTTCTGTAACGAGAGTATTAGGAAGTTTGTCCAATGCTACGACAAATGTCTCATTCGGATTAGACCGAGGTCGTAGCTATTTGTGGCAACAAAGACAATTTTTCATTTTCACTGTTATTTCCATTTCGTGGCCGATCTGACGTTGCTTTCCGAATATCTCTATTGCTACCGTCTGTTTCCGAATAGTGCCCAGGAGACATGCCAATGTACCACCCCAAAATTTACAAATTATGACAGAATGGCTTGAGGAATATTCCTCATCTACATCCATATGGTTGCCCTTCACTTCACAATTCTACATCTACATCTACATCTATACTCCGCAAGCCACCTGACGGTATGTGGCGGAGGGTACCCTGCGTACCTGTATCGGTTCTCCCTTCTATTCCAGTCTCGTATTGTACGTGGAAAGAAGGATTGTCGGTATGCTTCTGTGTGGGCCCTAATCTCTCTGATTTTATCCTCATGGTCTCTTCGCGAGATATACGTAGGAGGGAGCAATATACTGCTTGACTCTTCGGTGAAGGTATGTTCTCGAAACTTTAACAAAAGCCCGTACCGAGCTACTGAGCGTCTCTCCTGCAGAGTCTTCCACTGGAGTTTATCTATCATCTCCGTAACACTTTCGCAATTACTAAATGATCCTGTAACGAAGCGCGCTGCTCTCCGTTGGATCTTCTCTATCTCTTCTATCAACCCTACCTGGTGCGGATCCCACACTGCTGAGCAGTATTCAAGCATTGGGCGAACAAGCGTACTGTAACCTACTTCCTTTGTTGTCGGATTGCATTTCCTTAGGATTCTTCCAATGAATCTCAGTCTGGCATCTGCTTTACCGACGATCAACTTTATATGATCATTCCATTTTAAATCACTCCTAATGAGTACTCCCAGATAATTTATGGAATTAACTGCTTCCAGTTGCTGACCTGCTATTTTATAGCTAAATGATAAGGGACCTATCTTTCTATGTATTCGCATCACATTACACTTGTCTACATTGAGATTCAATTGCCATTCCGTGCACCATGCGTCAATTCGCTGCAGATCCTCCTGCATTTCAGTACAATTTTCCATTGTTGCAACCTCTCGATACACCACAGCATTACCTGCAAAAAGCCTCAGTGAACTTCCGATGTCATCCACCAGGTCATTCATGTATATTGTGAATAGCAACGGTCCTATGACACTCCCCTGCGGCACACCTGAAATCACTCTTATTTCGGAAGACTTCTCTCCATTGAGAATGACATGCTGCGTTCTGTTATCTAGGAACTTCTCAATCCAATCACACAATTGATCTGATAGTCCGTATGCTCTTACTTTGTTCATCAAACGACTGTGGGGAACTGTGTCAAACGCCTTGCGGAAGTCAAGAAACACGGCATCTACCTGGGAACCCGTGTCTAAGGCCCTCTGAGTCTCGTGGACGAATAGCGCGAGCTGGGTTTCACACGACCGTCTTTTTCGAAACCCATGCTAATTCCTACAGAGTAGATTAATAGTCTCCAGAAAAGTCATTATACTCGAACATAATACGTGTTCCAAAATTCTACAACTGATCGACGTTAGAGATATAGGTCTATAGTTCTGCACATCTGTTCGACGTCCCTTCTTGAAAACGGGGATGACCTGTGCCCTTTTCCAATCCTTTGGAACGCTTCGCTCTTCTAGAGACCTACGGTACACCGCTGCAAGAAGGGGGGCAAGTTCCTTCGCGTACTCTGTGTAAAATCGAACTGGTATCCCATCAGGACCAGCGGCCTTTCCTCTTTTGAGCGATTTTAATTGTTTCTCTATCCCTCTGTCGTCTACTTCGATATCTACCATTTTGTCAACTGTGCGACAATCTAGAGAAGGAAGCACAGTGCAGTCTTCCTCTGTGAAACAGCTTTGGAAGAAGACATTTAGTATTTCGGCCTTTAGTCTGTCATCCTCTGTTTCAGTACCATTTTGGTCACAGAGTGTCTGGACATTTTGTTTTGATCCACCTACCGCTTTGACATAGGACCAAAATTTCTTAGGATTTTCTGCCAAGTCGGTACATAGAACTTTACTTTCGAATTCATTGAAAGCCTCTCGCATAGCCCTCCTCACACTACATTTCGCTTCGCGTAATTTTTGTTTGTCTGCAGAGGGCTCATCGAACCACACTCGAACAGCACTCCGAAAAAACGGTCACTTTAATCTTCCCGTGCCAGCTCTGATTTCTCTTATTTTATGATGATAATTATTTCCCCCTACGTACATGTATATCGTAAAGTCCGTGCCTACACATGCTGCCGCCGTCTTCATAAGGGCAAGTGGTTGCATCCCATTATTGGTTCGGTGACACCAAGTAAATTTCTAATGAGTGTACTGTGTTGATATGAACACAGAAGGTGTTTTCTAGCGTCGATAAGAATGTAAATGGTTTTGGTGGAAGATTAGGGTCCTGAAGCCAGACATGGTGTAAACCCAAGAGGATAGCGAAGAATGGACCAGGTATGGTAGGTATTCGTGAAGTAGTAAATAGGTTTGTGAACCTGATTGGAGGTGAGCTCAAATTTGGTTCACGAAACACGAACTTGAATGGAACCTTGTCCTCTATTTTTCCTCAAATCATTAACATTTCAACTGATTTGATACAGTCCTGCTTTTTACCCTGTATTTTTCTAATCCTCGCATCTCAGCGTAGCTATTAAACCAAAACTCTTGTATAACCTGGTTTGTACGTTATAATCTTTGTCTACCTCAAGTATTTTCCACGTGTACTGGTCCTTAAAGAGCCAAGTTCCCTCCTGCATGCCGTAGCAGATATCCCACCAACTTGTCCCTTGTGTTGCTAAAAGAGTAACTTACTATTTTTGTGGAACTATTCTTTTTAGTGTTCATCAGTTTTATACGTTACTCCTCTGTTTAATATTTAACATACTTTCCAGTTTCTTGTTTCGGTAATTTCCGATGGTGTATGTTTCAGACCCATATATTGCTATGCTACAGCCTGTAAGACTCTGTCCTGTTATCCCGTTCCTGGGTGCCATTTTTATTCTCGTCCTGACGTGCAGGCTGCATAGCGAGACAACTCGAAAACTATATTGGCGGAATCTTGAACTGCAAGGCTCAGTGAGCTCGTAGGTTAACATACAAGCCGTCAAATGGGGAACGAAGCCTACGTTTATTTCATCTCACAATCGTGCGCTCGTAGGTTAACATACAAGCCGTCAAATAGGGAACGAAGCCTACGTTTATTTCATCTCACAAAACATCCATCAGAACAGATTATTTCTTTAATGGCCATCTGTCACTTCCATCTATATAGAGATACACGTAATACAAATCATACATAAACGCACCAAAACAGTGTGGTCTGTTAGACACTCGACCACACAGCAACTAATTCTCACCCGTACCACTGCACAATGCTTGCCGCAAGTTGGCGAGTACTACACGAGGTTCGGTGAGACCAGAGCCAAAGAGAAAACAACTATCTCGGTCACACCACAGTACACAACTTAGAAAACTGATCGCAAACCCACACACACAGATACATCATTCAGTAACTTGATACAAACGTGGAACACTTGAGGTGCACATTATCTCACAGAACGCACACTATACGGAACTTATCCGTTATTTCCACAACAGTGCGTAATTCACTTTCACACTTTCTACATCTCTGTCATTTTACGTCTGCTATATTTTTTGATACAAGATGAACATCAACAAAAGCAAAACAAGGATAATGGAATGTAGACGAATTAAGTCGGGTGATGCTGATGGAATTAGATTAGGAAATGAGACACTTAAAGTAGTAAAGGACTTTCGCTATTTGAGGAGCAAAATAACGGATGATGGTCGAAGTAGAGAGGATATAAAATGTAGACTGGCAATGGCAAGGAAAGCGTTTCTGAAGAAGAGAAATTTGTTAACATCGAATATAGATTTAAGTGTCAGGAAGTCATTTCTGAAAGTATTTCTGTGGAGTGTAGCCGTGTATGGAAGTGAAACATGGACGATAAATAGTTTGTACAAGAAGAGAATAGAAGCTTTCGAAATGTGGTGCTACAGAAGAATGCTGAAGATTAGATGGGTAGATCACATAACTAATGAGAAGTATTGAATAGGATTGGGGAGAAGAGACGTTTGTGGCACGACTTGACCAGAAGAAGGGATCGGTTGGTAGGACATGTTCTGAGGCGTCAAGGGATCACCAATTTAGTATTGGTAGGCAGCGTGGAGGGTAAAAATCGTAGAGGGAGACCAAGAGGTAAATACACTAAGCAGATTCAGAAGGATGTAGGTTGCAGTAGGTACTGGGAGATGAAGAAGCTTGCACAGGATAGAGTAGCATGCAGAGATGCATCAAACCAGTCTCAGGACTGAAGACCACAACAACAACTTATTTTTTGCTTCAATCATTCGAGGCACCCTTACTTTCTACATAGGAGTTATCTTTCACTTATTCAGCCACTGTACGTTTCTTAATTTTGTTGACAGGCAAGTTGTTACTCCCCTTTATACGTTTAGTACTTTTTTCATTATAATCAGCTTTGCTTGATCTCAAATCCATAATGACCAGGTTTTTCGATCTTTTTACATCCAGGTATAAAGGCTATGTTGTCTTCTATACCAATGTAGTACTGGGTGGACCGTTCGCGAAAGCAGTGAAAAAGATTTGTAACACTTTCATGCCGATGTTCTCTTTGACCATTTATTACTGAATATATATTTGCTTTTATCTTTATGTAAATTTATATGTACACGACGTATGAATTAATTTGATTACTCTGCTGTATAATCAATCATATATATTATGTAAATATCGTTGAGTCATCGCGGAGGGAATGTTAGGGAAACGTTAGGTTTTTGTCAACGAATAAGTATCGTTGGAGTAGCGGCGTCTCTGGTCGCGGGGAGATCTTACGTCAGAGCGCGCACTACACAGAGAGAGAATTCTGGTGCGATACTTGGTCAAGTGCGGACGCATGGATGTCGTGCACTGTGCTGGAGGAGTGATTGTTTAAGCGGCACGTGGCAAGTGATGAGCGTGGGCGGTGGAAATATTGGCAGCACCAACATCAAGAACCCGCCACGCCAATATCATTGCCAATAACTCCTGTGCTCGCTAATTATCATGGAAGGAGCCAGCAGCAGTATCGTCGTCAGCAGCTTCGTCCCCACGAGAATGGACTGAAGTAAGATCGCCGCATCACATCCTATTGTCAACTAGTTTTCTAACGGCGTTACTCAGTTTTGTGGTGTTTTGCGAGTGAATAATTACCATAGTTTAATCAAAACTGTTTACCCGTGATTCTCCTCAAATCATTCGCCAAGTAGGTTCCTGTCTTGTCCTATTGTTACAATAATCCGAGTACGGTTTTAGAAAAATGAAATTTGCAGTGCCTGTTAATTTTGCTTATCAACTTAAAGCATTCAGTAATTTCAGTCTCACTAATCAAATTAAAATGATTCTTGGCACTATGAACAAAAGCACTAAATAGAATTAATGAGTGAGGGCAAATATCAGTGATTATTGTAATTTGTTGTCAGTAAATTTCTGGTTCACATTTTGACTTGGAGTCGTGCTAAAGTATAACAATTACCTTTTGATACAGTAATTATCAATTTCTACTTGCCTGTTTAGAAGTCAATAGCGTTTTTTTATTATTATTTTTTTTTGCCATTTTCCAAAATTCATATGAAAACAGTAGAGTGAGGCAGCGCCATTGTCACTTTAACAGTAAGTAACCATTAATCTAAGTGTTATCTTGTATGTTTTCAAAATTTCAGCTCTATTAGTCAATGATATTTCGAGTGCAAAATATTTTCGTTCTCGCTTTATTACGTAAATGTTTCAGTTGTTTTTGCTAACGTGCGTGCAGCCCTCTGTTACCGCGCGTGTTCGAGTAATTCTTGACATTGACTGTTCGGCTCATTAATTCACCTACCGAACAGAAATTTTGCCCAATTGGGCTGGCGACCGTATTTCTTTTAGCTATAATTATTTCAGTAACTCTTATTATTCTGTTCCGACTCAAGTGGTACCCCTTCTCGTTGGCACAGTACGTGAATGACAGCACAAACCTTTCGAACAACCATACTAAATTTTACAGTAATTAAGTAGGCTGAATAAGTTGTCCTAGAAGGCATCTTGTTGTTAACCTCCCCTTCATTTATCGACTTTAAATTGAATCTTCGGAAAGATAGCGTTTTCTACATCTACATCTACATCCATACTCCGCAAGCCACCTGACGGTGTTTTATTCCAATTGTTTAGACACATGCTTACACGGTCATACATTTCTGACATTGTCGATAGAAGGGAAGGGGGACGTTACAGATTTACCTCCACTTTTCGTAGGACGGCAATCGTACAGTAAGCGTACTTCATCACGAGCAGAACGAAGCAGCTCAAAATCGTTCGTTGATGCTTAGGTATTTAAGACATCTTTTATATCGTAGGAATGACAATCTATTGGCATAAATACTGTATTATCTGATCTGTCCCCTTCGTTGAAAAGTGATAATAAATAACAGTAATTAGCGCTTACCTCGTTAATTGGGGCACAGTTAATGGACACTTCCGAGAGATAATTGCATTTACAGCGCGCGACGGCTGACGCGACACAAAACAGCCGAGACGACGGGCGGCATGCGGCAGTCTGAACTACGCGGGCCCCGCGCCCCGCCTCGCGGCTAAAGAGCTCTCATTTCTCAGATCTCCAAGCGCACGGGGAATTTTCACTAATTGGGCTACATTCAGGAGAGGCGAGCGAACTGCTGTATGGTTTCTGGTGCTTACAGCACCCAGAGCACTGAGTGTTCGATTGCCTCGATACACTGCAGTGGCGCCGTTGAAGAAATTTCTGAAATAGCTCGTGTAAGATGGGGCGTTCTCAACTTTATGTTCAGCAAATTGCCAAGAGGAAACTAGATAAGTATTTCTATTAGACCCCGAAAGAAAATATGCCACTTACATATTATTTGGAAATCCCATCAACAACTTGTGTCGCCTTTTTTATTGAATTTTACTTTAATATAAGATCAGTAGAGAACCGCAAAATTCCTACTTGGGCTAAGGCTTCGTGACTTAGCTTACTACTGGAAAATAGTTTCCTTTGTCGAGTTTCTTTTTAAGAAGAAGTCAAGCGTCGCTCCACGACCACGCTTACGTCACATAGGGTTCTTGTGTTATATCTGCAAAGATCGAGGATTGACAAGAAGCAGGCATGTCACATTATTCATACGATTGCGTTCATGCACTCATTAATATTGTACTATCTAAAATTAATGAACGGAAAGTATGGCAGAGGCGCTAAAGTTTAACGGCAACCTGTGGGGAACAAATTTCCCTGATAGTCTGTACACGACAGTCACTCCATTTCTGCATGCAGCTGAATTGCTGCATCACAGCGAAAGTGCTGCATAACCTTCTGAATTGTGGCGAGCTACAACTCTTTCGTGTCACGTCAGAAGTCAGGAAATGCGATGATACAGCGGTTTACACGCAGAGGTTCGCGCCTAATATCGCCCCGTAAGTAACTACCCTTATCATCAACGAACCATATATGCTTCATCGAGTGCAAGATTTAAACAATGTATATAGTCCCTCGGTTCTCTTAGGGTGTCACGAAATAATTCATGAAGTCTCTACACAAAACACAGTAATAATAGAAACAAAAAAACTTATTGCATCAGCAATATCTAAAACACACGCCAAAACAGCATACCCTGCATTACTACCACATGGCCAGCCGGAGTGGCCGTGCGGTTCTAGGCGCTACAGTCTGGAACCGAGCGACCGCTACGGTCTCAGGTTCGAATCCTGCCTCTGGCATGGATGTGTGTGATGTCCTTAGGTTAGTTAGGTTTAATTAGTTCTACGTTCTAGGCGACTGATGACCTCAGAAGTTACGTGGCATAGTGCTCGGAGCCATTTGAACCAACTACCACATGATTGGTAAATTGCACCTTTAATCATTTCAGCTTAAAACCATCCTTAAGGTTTACTACAATAAGAAACGATCGACGTTTTCCTGCGACTTAAGGAATAATTTTCTGGGGTTTCACAAAAGCGAGCAGTAAGTATAATATTGGTGTTCACCGGCAGTTACTTTTAAGTATCTTTCCATTCAGTCAGTCATATTAACTACACATAAACAATATATGTATATTCACTAATCAAATACGTCATAAACAGACCAAAACACACACACACACACACACACACACACACACACACACACACACACACACATATATATATATATATATATATATATATATATATATATATATATAAGAATAAAAAATTAACATTACCATCAGGCATTAAAGCTGCCAGTGATTCAGAGATTTCAATTTTCATCATAGAAAACGTTTGATAAATTGCCGAAATGTCTGAAAGACAGCAAAGCAAATTTTGAATCAAGCCTAAGGATTTCTTCTCCTGGACACCTCATTCCATTTCATAGACAAATTTTTATTTAAAGGCTGATATCTTGTAAAAAAACTAAATTTTTAAGTTTATAGTTGCAGAAATTTTTAATTCGTTAACGAAAAAACCGTTAATGTAGGGGAGAGCTGGGCAAAATGACCACAGTTGGCAAAATACCCATTGGGGTTCTTGGTTGCTGGTATGTTGCGGGAAATGCTGCAGTTTTTGCTCCCTGAAGGATCTAGTCACTCAGTGCGGCCTACCCTGATTGCTGTGCCGTTCCTCAGTGTCATAGCAAATTTTAGTTATCCTAATGGACGGTAAGTGGTCAGTTTGTGTATTTATTAAGGGGAAGGAATGTGACCTACGTCTTTTTAATGAAATTTTATTGAAAAAGTCGTACCTTGACTCCGTGATCCTACTTTAGTTATTTAAAGTTCGGTCATGCTATTAAAAGACACACAGCTTTTGTGTAACGGCATCAGTTCGGGCAAAGAGATCATCTCGGTGGTGGCTTCTGGCCGCTTTGTGTAGGGGGGAAACGTAAAAACAGCGCACTAACGAAGGGCTCCGTGGCGATACTTACATCACGCAGTTATATTAGTGTCCTCTAAGCGACAAATAAAGAAAGAGAAGAAAAAGAAAATTATAAAAGCAAACGGCAACCGAGGAGAAATGTAAAGCAGCTCTAAGCACTACGGCACTTAACATCTGAGGTCATCAGTACCCTAGACTTAAAACTACCTAAACCTAGCTAACCTAAGGACATCACACACATCCATGACCGAGGCAGGATTTGAACCTGCGACCGTAGCAGCAGTGCGGTTCCGGACTGAAGTGCCTAGAATCGCTCGGCCACAGCGGCCGGCACCGAAGAGAAGAACGACAGTAAAATGAAGATTGCAAAGAGCAGGAAGCCCTATTATAGTAAAATTCTGTTTGACGACGACGACGATGGAGACAGAGCACATGCACTGTGAAGGAAAATTTTCAAATTGAGCGTCAGAAGAATTGTTTAAAGTACTCAATCCGAATCTTGATTAAAAATTTGATATTATACTATAATAAATGAAAATTGTAATCACTCATTTCCATGCACTTCCATCTACTACTACTCAGCTTAATAAACAGGAATGCCTTAGCCTGGATACTTTTCGCTTCTGACCACTATACATGTGCAATAAAACTGACTCGTTCCCCTCTACTTCGATAAAAAATTTTCACGCTATCTATGGAACATGTAACTAATTAATTGACTTAGTAACGGAAAATATTGAAGTTTCTCGAATGGAAAACATATTTGTATCAAAGATGTGGCAAGGTTCACCAAATAATTCGATTCACATATGTTACCTAAAATTTAGCAACACCACTGTTCATTAACATGGACAATAATTTTTTTTTAAATTACGTTAGTACTTCAATACGTTGTGATATGATACTTATTTTGAAAATATGGGGTTATTCATAAGTATCTCTAGAGATTCAGGAAACAACTGTGTGAACACTAAAATACGTACAGAAAATAGATACGTGTCAGTGTAAAGCATACCTCCCCAAGTTTTAACTAATATTACAAATGCTCAGTGTAGTTACCGTTTGCAATGTGGCCAATGTCAACAAATCGGTGCAATCTATTGACGTCACTGGCATAAATTGTCTAGGAAGGTATAACAGCAGCCCGCTTTGGAAATCTGTACATTGGACTGCCTATATGAAGGCCCGAACTACTTCGATGCGACAATTCGGTGTGGACTATTTGTCTACATGCAGTGACATGCCTGCCTAGAACAATTTCGCCACGACGCGTATTTCGAACCGAAACGTGAAGAGATGCTCTGTCCACTGATATGTGTTATTCTTCTCTATGTAGTTATAGTGCTTCAGTCTTCTGAAAGCTCACATATTTATGAATAACCCGGTACAATGACGTCCATACCCATCGTCAGATTCGGTAGCGTGTTCTTCCCACACAACGTCTGTTTCAGCGGCTAAAAATAACTGCAGCCACCTTTGGCTGTAGCCTAAGGCAAATACACACATGAAAAAAAAGTTTTACATCACCTCGGCTCCCAGAGTTTCGGAATCTATAAAGAAAATTGGAATAGAGATCAACATAAACAGCATTTCCTCCCTATTTATTGCTCATGAAAACGACACATCGCATTTTGTACCGCCATACAGCGAGACCTGCAGAGGCGGTGGTCCAGATTGCTGTACACACCGGTACCTCTAATACCCAGTAGCACGTCATCTTGCATTGATGCATGATTGTATTCGTTGTGGCATACTATCCACAAGTTCATCAAGGCAGTGTTGGTCCAGATTGTCCCACTCCTCAACTGCGATTCGGCGTAGATCCCTCAGAGCGGTTGGTGGGTCACGTCATCCATAAACAGACGTTTTCAATCCATCCCAGGCATGTTCGATTGGGTTCATGTCTGGAGAACATGCTGGGCACTCTAGCCGATCGTTGTCGTTACCCTGAAGGAAGTCACGATCGGGGCGCGAATTGTCGTCCATGAATGCCTCGCCAATATGCTGCCGATATGGTTGCACTATCGGTAGGAGGATGACATTCACGTATCGTACAGCCGTTACGGATCCTTCCATGACCACCAGCGGCGTACGTCAGCCACACATAATGCCACACCAAAACAGCAGGGAACCTCCACCTTGCTGCACTCGCTGGATAGTGTGTCTAAGGCGTTCAGCCTGACACGGTTGCCTCCAAACACGGCTCTGACGATTGTCTGGTTGAAGGCATATGCGACACTCATCGGTAAAGAGAACGTGAAGCCAATCCTGAGCGGTCCATTCGGCATGTAGTTGGGCCCGTCTGTACCGCTCTGCATGGTGTCGTGGTTGCAAAGATGGAACCCGCCATAGACGTCGGGAGTGAAGTTGGGCATCATGCCGCCTACTGCGCACAGTTTGAGTCGTAACAAGGCGTCTTGTGGCTCCACGAATAGCATTATTCAACATGTTGGCGTGGCTCTCAGGGTTCCACCGAGCCATAATCCCTAGTTAGCGGTCATCCACTGCAGTAGTAGCCTTGGGTGGCCTGAGAGAGACATGTCATCGACAGTTCCTGTCTCACTGTATCTCCTCCATGTCAGAACAACATCGCTTGGTTCACTCCGAGACGCCTGGACACTTCATTTGTCGAGAGTCCTTCCTGGCACGAAGTAACAATGCGGACGCGATCGAACTGCTGTATTGACCGCCTAGGCGTGGTTGAACTGCAAACAACACGAGCCGTGTACCGCCTTCCTGGTGGAATGACTGTAATTGATCGGCTGTCGAACCTCCTTCGTCTAATATGCGCTGCTCAAGCTTGGTTGTTTACATCTTTTGGCGGGTTTAATGACATCTCTGAACAGACAGAGCGACTGTGTCTGTGATAAAGTATGCACAGCCAACGTCTACCTTCAAGAGTTCTGGGAAGTGTGGTGATGCAAAACTTTTTTTCATGTGTGTATATCGACATCGACCACTGTTCAGCTATTATAACACTAATCAACCTCTTCTTCATTACAAAAATATGCGAATGTTATTCTTTGCTATGTCGTGGGTGATGATTTCGAAAATGAAATCAGATTGTGACTATTGCGCCTAGAGTGGAGAAATTACTGGATGTGAGGCGACTGGTTTATTCTCACATTTCGATTACTATCATCATCAGATAATCTGAAGAGGCTATAAAAACATTAGGTTAGGACAGTGAAGATGGCTAAGAGACAAACAAGTAAATTAGTTAACAGAGTGTGTGAAAGACTCATACCAATGCAGGGAGAACTTCACACATACAGTATGTATCATGTGAATGTGACACATTCTGGAACGTTACTGAACTGCACAAGGCACGACATACCGGCAAACATAACGAAATGGTCAACAGGTGGAGCTAGTGGGAAAATGTTGTGGTGTTAAACGCAAGGAAAAATGTGGACTAAAAACCCAGGAAATCATAAAAACGGTTGTATATACAACACATCATATCTTACAAATAAAATTTAAAGGAATATTCTCGAAGATATTGTCCATTTAATGTTGCTAAGGTAATACGGTATATAACTAAAAGTGGGGGTGCAGTAGAAGGGAAGGGGCTTAGAAAGGAAGGCGTGAACCATAAGTGAAGGAAGATGAGTTTCTTTGGTTTCAAAGTAAATAGTAACAAAGGGAAGAAGTACGTGACAAATTTAACGACAAAGTTATATTCTGCATGGAGTATGCAGTCGTAGTCATATTTAACATGTAGCATGATACAAAGATAGCTTAGAATATAAAAATATGTGTGTGACTTGGATTACTGTGCATGAATAGCCAGATTATACGCAAATGTAGTAACTTTTAATATATTATAGCGACGTAGAACATGGGGGCCAGGGGTACAGTATATCCAATAATCCTACAACATAACATAGCTAAAGCTCACAACTTTGCATTGTGCACAAATATGGGGAGTAGACAAAGTCTGGGACATAGGGGCCACACGGGGTCGAAACACATAACAGGAAAAAGAAAATAAAAACTATAAATAATGTAAGTTTGCACGACTGCCAACAGCGGCAACGATAAACTGTAAAATACATTTCAAGTTAGAAAATCATGTGTTAAGAATTTTGTCCCATCGCACGAATAGTGCTTTCGGTGAACAAAGGGGTGACAAAATTCTTTATAAAAAAGACAATAACAAAAGGTAGAAATATAATTGCTTCACCCACGACTAATGAAGTGAAATTTGTTTCCCAAACTTACTAAGGGCGCTTTTCTGAAAAACAGGCCATGCTTTGGAAAAGGCACATTTTAAAACATGTTTTCACACTCGTAATAAACTGAGATTATTCTTACGCCATCGTATCGAGAGGAAAAATGACAAATTAAAAAAAAAAAACGGATGTTTATAAAAATCAACTGCAAATCCTGTGATATATGACGGGTGATATAGGACAGAATGCTATGAGCTTCACAACACACTTCAGACAAGATACTTACAAAAAAATAATACCGCCCTTTGTATACATCTTAAGAATGAACACAATGTAATTTCAGCCGTAACTGAGGACAAGGGAATCATGCAAATCTAATGTAAGGGGTGAAACCTGGACGTCCTCGAAGAACTGGAAATCCATAGTCATCATTCTAAAAGCCACTCTAAATTGGTTAACGAGTAAACAGGGCGGCCCGCCAGTGGTTCTTTAAAATATTTGACGACCTGCTGATTGGTTAAACTAACTTTGGACCCCTTTTGATCTTCTTCAGCGTGCACCCCTTGATCTCCAGACACCCTTTTTGAAATAAATCAATATTATTTCACTTTCCTCTCACTCCCTTCTACCCTCTACCCAGTCCCTCCTCCCGCCAACACCCTTCCCGCTTATTTATTGCCTTTGGGACTTGTTGCATTTAGAGAACTTTTTAACGTTGGTCCTTATTATTGTTATTCACTAATTTTTTTAATACTTCACTGTTTGTATGTTATTGCCTGTACCTGTTTAGTCGTTGTGTTACGTTTTCTGGTATGACATTTAATTTACGATTGTCACCATAATTGGCACTTGTGCATATGCTGTACGCATATCGCTATAAAATATTACGAGTCGTTACATTTGAATATAAGCCTGATACTTCAACACAGATATCCGTGTGAAATGCGTATTGTTATTTCTAAGATATCTTTTTGATGATGTATCATGTTTAGTCTCACTACGATTGCTTACTCCAACCAGAACACAATTTGGTTGTTATATTTGTTATGTATGCTTTGCCATGTCACTATTTACTTTGCAACCAAATAAATACAACCTTCTTCACTTATGGTACGCATCTTGCCGTCTCCGCCATCCCCTAACCTCACTTTTCTATTCCATATTACTTTAGCAACATTACGTGGGCAATATCTTTGATACCATATCTTTATATTTTATATATTTATATATATATATTTATATATATATTTATATATATATATATATATATATATATATATATATATATATATATATATATATATATATATATATATATATATATATATTTATATATATATATTTATATATATATATATATTTATATATATATATTTATATATATATTTATATATATATATATATATATATATATTTATATATATATATTTATATATATGCATTATATATGCAACCATTTTTATGATTTTCTGTATTTTAATTCACATTTTTTCTGCGTTTAACGCCACAACTTATAACTAGCAGCACCTGTTGCCATTTTGTTATCTTCGACGCTATGTCACGCCTTGTGCAATTCAGTAACTTGCCGAAATGCATCATATTCACATGACCCCAGATTTTATGAATGAAGTTCTTCTCCTTGAACCGGCACGTGTCTGTTAATGTGTTCACTTGTTTGTCCCTTAGCCATCTTTACTGTATTAGTTTCATATTTTTTGTAACATTTTCCGATTTTCTGATGACGATGTAACCGAAACGCGTCAACAAACCAGTCGCCTCACATTCAGTGGCCTACAAAATCATTTTTTTATTCCATTTCCATATCAGCACTGTTTCTGCATTTTAATTGATGAAATAGGCGCATACATCTTGTGTAACCAGCAATGTATCCACAGAGCTTAGATTTTTGTGACACGCCAGTCTCTGCCTATTGAAATCTTTGAAAATGTTGTTATTGGACATTCTTCTGCAGTTTAGCTTAAATATTCAGCAGATTAATTGTTGAAAAGCGATCAATAAATTAACAAGAAATTACCAGACATAACGCTTGGTTCAGAAATCTGCCTCCAGGAAATGAAGGTGGTTAATCAGAAAAGACGATGAGTCATGTTTGAATACGTACATTTACATGCGTTTGTTGCTGCTTTCAACTCAGCATTCACAGTTCTGATATTTATTGTAAGAGTATTTATGTTCTTTGAATTAGAAGTTGAAAATATCGCTACAATTGTAAGGTTATTTTATTTAGAACATGACTGATTTCGGGCTCTTATACGCCCATCTTCAGATATCGTAGCTTAGTGCTGTGAGCCCGACACCGCTAGGTAAATCAGATTTGATCACTAGATGCCATGAGAGGTCGACCCGCCAATTATAAAAGGAGATGGGGACCATTGTGATATCAGCCCAGGGACTTGGTATTTGTGTTGTCCTCATCATTTCAAAATCATCATCATTCATGAAAGTAACGAGACTGGACTGAGTAAAGATTGGGATTTTCTGCGGGCGCTGATAACCGCGCAGTTGAGAGCCCCACAAGCCAAAAACATCATCATCCTGTATCCTCCCCCTCACATATCGACCTTAATGACAGTGAAAAATTAAACCGCGTGAACCTAATGCAAATTTGGGAAAAGCAATCGTCACCGAAGTTAATTTGTCGGTAAAGAGGGAGGAAAGGGTTACATCTAAATGAAAGGAAAAATGCAAATGTAATTGGTAGAAATTGATTTTGAAAAGGGGTAAAGTTAATAAAGAAAGTAAATGTGCGGTCGTTACGTTAACAATTAACTGGCGTTAATTAGAGATTTGAGATTTGGGGAAAATTATGGTCGCCAGTCCTATGGACAACTACTATAATAACTGAAAAAGAAAAGGTAATGCACATATAATTAACACTAAAAGCGCGCCAACTGAAGGTTGACACGTTTTGTGTGAAAACTGAATGCTTGTCAGAAGTAATGAATTTCGCTACACTCCGACTTTATTCAGCAAAAGAATTAATAAAGCGGGAAAATTGAAGTTGATTTAGTGACTGAAATTAAGAGTGAACTTTGCTTCTAAAGCACTACGAAATTAAATAAAAATAGGTTAGCCTTGGGCTACCTCAACAATCATCTCAAAAGCTTCTTGAATCTACGCAATTTAGAAATAAGAGATTTAACTTTGAACTTGAATTAAATGATTCTGAACATTTACCAATAGTAAAATTTAGTACGTACCAAGCCGAGCTGCAGTCACAGGTAAGCTAAAATATGGTAACAAAACTCGCACTCTTACTTTCTGCTTGTGTAATGTAAGTATTGTAGCCAGCTATGAATACTTTAACTGAACTTTGAAAGTAAAGCAGTGAAATGGAATGATATTACTTTAATACTGACGTATGAATTTCAACGACACTCGGGTTCATTACAAAATAGGAAGGGACCCTGCTTGGTAATGCAATTGGGACAACGAGCAACTAAGTTGCTGTATTTTTTTATGCGACAGTTTGAAAAGCTGAGGTCTGCCATACAGTTCTAAAACTTTACGTGCTTCTAGTCTTCCTTGTTGGTTGATTGAAGGTTTGCAGTCTTCGATCGGGGAGGTGGCGGCAGTCACTCATTGTCGGCCGTCGGTATTGCAGGAGCTGGATGTTGGCGCGCCTTCTTCTCCACACAGTTACCAGGCGAAACGGGCTCTTGATGTGCGCCAGCTAATCCTTCCCGCCCGCGACACCGTGTCAGAAACTATCATAGCAAGTCGAGCGCAATTACCTGCTACCAAACCCCGAAAGGGCGGCAACTCGCGGGAGCGTCACACAACACACCTGCTTCACCACCCTACTCACGCCAGACTCTCTCTGCCCACGCTTCATGCGGCAGAGTTAACACTACCAAAGATCCTAAACATTTTGGTTCTCCACGCGACCTATCGATGTAACCGTTCGGTAGCATAGTTTTCCCTAGGCCAGACCCAGCTTAAAAACACAAATAATATTTACAAAACAGACCAATTATACATCGGCATAAATGCATTATATAAATGTCATATCTTCAGGTAACAAAATAAGGAAAAAATTTATAGTACAATAGATGATAAGCTTAACTTTAACAAATACTAAATCAAAGGTGAAGTTCAGAAGTGAAATGTCTGAACCCTTCACAATTAAAGCAGGACTAAGACAAGGTAATGTTTTCTCACCCCTTCTGTTAAACTGTACTCTGGAATATTTAATGAGAGAATGGTATAAAGAAAAAATATATAAAAATTGGGTACAATAAAGACAAAACTAGCCTAAATTGTTTGGAATTTGCAGATGATATGGCACTACTAGCCAACAACATTGAAGAGGCTAGGGATCAACTCACAAATCTCCAAAATATTGCAGGAAAAGTAGGATTAACAATTTCATTTGAATAAACAAAAATAATGGCAACAGACCCCTTTGTAATAAATAGTGTACTGATGTGTGGGACTGATATAGAAATTGTAAAACAATTTAAGTACCTTGGAGAATACATAACCTATAACTTAAATGAAAAAATGTCCTGGACAGAGAGAACTAATAAATTATCAAGAGCCCAAAAAGTATTCAGAGACACATACAACAAAAAATGTTTGTCAATAAATATACAATTAAAACATTACAAGACTGTTGTCCAACCAGAAATAACCTATGGAAGTGAAACCCTGTTTAAGCTAAATCAAAAGAACAACACAAACAAAATTCTAAAAATAGAAAGAAGAATAACAAGGATATGCATCAATAAAAAGTACCAAAAAGCAGGAGAATGGCGTATTGTCCCAAATGCAGTAGTATATCAGGAGATAGAACCAGTAACGGATACCATGAGAAAGAAGAGAATATCATTTTTTGGCCATCTATTGAGAACACCTGAAGACAGATTAATACGCAAAATTTTGGAGAAACTCTGGAAACAAAAACAACAACCTGTCTGGATAAAGGAAATAAAAGAAGACATGAAAGAACTAGACATAACGCTGGAGGACTTGAAAACCAAATCAAAACAAGTAAATAAATTAAAAAATAGAAATATTAGATTCTTGCCAAAAATTGATAAAAGAGAAACAACTAAAAGGGTATTTTCAGAAGAGGAACGAAAACAAAGACCGGATAGAATGAAGAAATACTGGAAAGCCAAGAAGGAAAAAAACAATGAGAAATTTTAGGAAGACCGGAAAGAAATTGACTGAAGTGGTCCAATGAGGCCGTGAAAGCACAATAATAATAACAATAGATGGAAATAGGAGGATATGCATTTTCGCCGTTACACTCCCAGGGCCGACCACGGCGTGCCAGTCTTCACGCGTGCAGCATGTACCGACCACGTGTGGGCCAAGACACGGCCTGTCACTCGGCTTTTCTCGGTCCTTCTCGGAAGTACCCGGAACAGCGTGAACCCCAATCTGGCACTACGAAAGGCACAGCTCTCTGACTTCGGCAGAATCGTGCTATCACGGTCGTTTACACTTCGCTGTTTGTTCGTAGTGTGAAGAACGTTCACAGGTCCTGCGGATGTTTACACGAAAAGAGGCAATGTAACGATCTGTTGTCACAATTCTTTGAAATGAATTGGACTGACAGAAGAGAGGGGCGAGAATTCTCAATTCAAGTAAGCAACGGATACTACTTCTTTGCTACGAAAAGACATTATAGTACTACGCAGAAACTATATAAACTTTTAGATGACAATGAAACATCAAACAACTATAACAACCCACAGATGGGATTCATTGTTCTGTTATCAAGTAGCACTTTGTGTTACATTTTCGATGAAATTGGTGATACGAATAACGAAATTACTGAAGCCCCACCCATCATTCCATCTTCGGTTTGCAACATTTTTCAATGGAAATTAATTTCCCTTATTATTGCAAAGTGCGTTGGGTAAGTCAAGGAGCATACCTGAAACGATATTTCGATTTAAATCTCGCCATTGTTCAATTTATGAAGGAAAAAGGCGTGTAGAAACGAAAATTAGAACATCCGGAATGGATTGCAGACTTCACGCTTTAAATGGACTTGACTGCACACTTCCCTAGTAAGACACTGCAAGGTAACCTGTTCCTGATTTGATAGGGACGCATTTAAAAAGAAAATCGCGTTGTAGAAGGGACACATACTGACAAAGACGATCCAATTCGCTAAGCCCACTGGTGTTAAAGAAAGGTTAGGTTCGAAGAGTTCATTGTGGTCTTGCAAGAATTTCAACGATAGTTTTATAAAAGTTTAGAGGGGACACTGTCAGTCTTAGATCTATTTTCGAACTGTTTTCGATATCGCTTGCAGTTTCAGTTGTAGACGCCCCTGTGCAAGTGCAGATGTAACTAAGTGACCTGTGGATGTTTACACGAAAAGAGGCAATGTAACGATCTGTTGTCACAATTCTTTGAAATGAATTGGACTGACAGAAGAGAGGGGCGAGAATTCTCAATTCACGTAAGCAACGGATACTACTTCTTTGCTACGAAAAGACATTATAGTACTACGCAGAAACAATATAAACTTTTAGATGACAATGAAACATCAAACAACTATAACAACCCACAGATGGGATTCATTGTTCTGTTATCTAGTAGCACTTTATGTTACATTTTCGATGAAATTGGTGATACGAATGACGAAATTTCTGAACCTCCACCCATCATTCCATCTTCGGTTTGCAACATTTTTCAATGGAAATTAATTCCCCTTATTATTGCAAAGTGCGTTGGGTAAGTCAAGGAGCATACCTGAAACGATATTTCGATTTAAATCTCGCCATTGTTCAATTTATGAAGGAAAAAGGCGTGCAGAAACGAAAATTAGAACATCCGGAAGGGATTGCAGACTTCACGCTTTAAATGGACTTGACTGCACACTTCCCTAGTAAGACACTGCAAGGTAACCTGTTCCTGATTTGATAGGGACGCATTTAAAAAGAAAATCGCGTTGTAGAAGGGACACATACTGACAAAGACGATCCAATTCGCTAAGCCCACTGGTGTTAAAGAAAGGTTAGGTTCGAAGAGTTCATTGTGGTCTTGCAAGAATTTGAACGATAGTTTTATAAAAGTTTAGAGGGGACACTGTCAGTCTTAGATCTATTTTCGAACTGTTTTCGATATCGCTTGCAGTTTCAGTTGTAGACGCCCCTGTGCAAGTGCAGATGTAACTAAGTGACCTGTGGATGTTTACACGAAAAGAGGCAATGTAACGATCTGTTGTCACAATTCTTTGAAATGAATTGGACTGACAGAAGAGAGGGGCGAGAATTCTCAATTCACGTAAGCAACGGATACTACTTCTTTGCTACGAAAAGACATTATAGTACTACGCAGAAACAATATAAACTTTTAGATGTCAATGAAACATCAAACAACTATAACAACCCACAGATGGGATTCATTGTTCTGTTATCTAGTAGCACTTTATGTTACATTTTCGATGAAATTGGTGATACGAATAACGAAATTTCTGAACCTCCACCCATCATTCCATCTTCGGTTTGCAACATTTTTCAATGGAAATTAATTCCCCTTATTATTGCAAAGTGCGTTGGGTAAGTCAAGGAGCATACCTGAAACGATATTTCGATTTAAATCTCGCCATTGTTCAATTTATGAAGGAAAAAGGCGTGCAGAAACGGAAGGGATTGCAGACTTCACGCTTTAAATGGACTTGAGTGCACACTTCCCTAGTAAGACACTGCAAGGTAACCTGTTCCTGATTTGATAGGGACGCATTTAAAAAGAAAATCGCGTTGTAGAAGGGACACATACTGACAAAGACGATCCAATTCGCTAAGCCCACTGGTGTTAAAGAAAGGTTAGGTTCGAAGAGTTCATTGTGGTCTTGCAAGAATTTCAACGATAGTTTTATAAAAGTTTAGAGGACACTGTCAGTCTTAGATCTATTTTCGAACTGTTTTCGATATCGCTTGCAGTTTCAGTTGTAGACGCCCCTGTGCAAGTGCAGATGTAACTAAGTGACCTGCAAGCTAATTCAAGTTTTAATTACAAATCTTTTTGCGTTAAAACTGTCCGTGATGCCTACATTGCTTTTCTCGGATAGCTTTTCCAAGTCTCCATAATGAGGTTGCAAAGGTGCTAAATATGTCGATCAATATATTTGTGTGAAAGATCTTTCTTCCACTATTAAACTAAATAAGTCAATTTAGGTTGCTACGTGAGTGAAATTGTCCACATCTGCCTATATGCTGACAGTCAGTACCAGATAAAATTGTATTATATCTTCAGCGTGCGACAAATAAGTAATTCATACATACCGAAAACTTGTATCGTTTGATCTCTATGTTGTTGAGAAATGTGAAATATGAAACCAAATAAAACGCAGCAAGACTGTACTGCCATCTAAATGTGGCGCGTTTGCGGTTATCCCTCTTACCCCTCCTGGCGCTCAGAAGGCGCAGCGTGGGGGTGGGGGAAATGAGAAGCTAGGCTGGCCGCTTTGCCTCTTGGACCCAGGCATGACACTGAGCGGATAGTTTGGAAACCCCTACAATAGATGATACTACCCGCATCATGTGCTTTAAGGCGGCAGTGGACAAAAAGTGTATCTTCCAGGTGGTGCTGGACGAAGATAGTGTGTAGTCACTTACACTCTTGTTGGTATTCACCTTCAAGCTGTGTTGGCAGTTGGAGGATTCAGTGTTTTCCCATTTACTCTTGTCTTAAGGGGTCAAAGCAAGGGCCAAACATGTTTGGCTGAAATAAGTTTCAGCTCTTGAAGATAAATGTATATTTGTCATTGGAGGCATACTCTTACATTATTGTCATGTGTTTGAGTCATTCTGTACCTAATGTGTTGTCCTAGTGTTGAATTTTGCTGGACCTGTCAGTCTTGGCAGTACTCCAGAACAGTGTAGGCCTCTTAGGTGTTGTCTATTTCGTTCTGCATTTAGTTAATGGGCAGAATTTCAATATTGTCCTTTCCAGCTTATAAAGCTATTAAGACGTAAGCTTGCTGGTTTACCTCGTACCATCCTGTTCTTGTACGGCTATGTTTACTTTAAGGGTCAGGAATTTTGCCAAGTTGGCATTTTACGTTAGAGTTCCTTTTTAATTTTTGCACTTAAGTGCAAATTATATTTCATTATGTTTCGCTATCAGCAATGATAAATGGCATGAGGATGCAGAAGGCAATGGAAACCACTGCGTTAGAGACACGTATTGTCTGTCAACAGGACATGTGGCTTGTAATTCAAAAAGTGTCTTGATGATCTCTCCATTGGCAAAAGATTCCGGGATAGTCCGTCATTTGGAACTCCAGGAGGGGACTGCCAAGGCGGAGGTGACCATGAGAAAAAGATTGAAAAATAAACGAAAGGATAACTTGCTACCGAGTCGGGGTGTGAACTGTCAGAAGCTTGAACATGGTAGGGAAACTAGAAAATCTGAAAAGGGAAATCCAAAGGCTCAATCTAGATATAGTAGGGGTCAGTGAAGTGAAGTGCAAAGAAACGAAGATTTCTGGTCATATGAGTATACGGTAATATCAACAACAGCATAAAATGCTATAACAGAAGTAGGACTCGTTATGAATCGTAAGGTAGGTCAGAGAATGTGTTACTGTGAGCAGTTCAGTGATAGGGTTGTTCTTATTAGAAGCGACAGCAAACCAACGACATTTCAGGTATACAAGCCGACGCCGCAAGCTGAAGATGAAGAGGTAGGGAAAGTGTATGATGATATTGAAAGGGTAATTCAGTACGTAAAGGGAGATGAAAATCTAGTTGTCATGGGAGACTGGAAAGCAGCTGTAGGGGAAGGAGTAGAAGAAAAGATTGCAGTATAATATGAACTTGGGGAAATGAATGAGAGATGACAAAGATTAATTGAGTTCTGTAATAAATTTCAGCTGGTAATAGCGAATATTCTTCTCAAGAATCACAAGAGAGGGGCGTATACTTGGAAAAGGCCTGGTGATACGGGAAAATTTCAGTTAGACTACTTCATGGTCAGGCAGGGATACCGAATTCAGACAGTGAATTGTAAGGCGCACCCAGCAGCAGGTATAGACTCAGATCATAATGCACTAGTGATGGGTAGGCTGAAGCTTAAGAGATTAGTCAGAACAAATCAATACACAAAGCAAGGGGAATACGGAAATCCTTAAGGAAGGATACGCTTGAAGTTCTCTGAGGCAACAGATGCAGCAATCAGGAATAGCTACCTTCTGACTTCTGGAAAAATATCATCCACACAATTCCGAAGACTGCAAGAGCTGGCAAGTGCGAGAATTATCGTAAAATCAACTTAACAACTCATACACCAAATTGCTTACAAGAATAATGTAAAGAAGAATGGAAAAGAAAATTGAGCGTGTGCGTGATGACGATCTTTTTGGCTTTAGGAAAGCTAAAGACACGAGAGACTCAATTCTCACGTTGTGGTTAATAATGGAAGCAAGACTAGAGAAAAATCAAGACACGATCATAGGATTTGTGGACCTGGAGAAAGTGATCGAAAATGTAAAATGGAGCAAGATTTTCGAAATTTTGAGAAATGTAGGGATGCGTTATAGGGAGAGACGGGTAATATAAAATATATACAAGAGCCAAGAGGGAATAATAAGAGTGGACGACCAAGAACCAACTGCTCAGATTAAACAGGGTGTAAGACAGGGATGTAGTTTTTTGCCCCTACTATTCAATCTGTACATCGAAGAAGCAATGATGGAAATAGAAATAAGGTTTAGGAGTGGAATTAAAATTCAAGGTGAAAGGATATCAATGATACATTTCGCTGATGACATAGCTATCCTGAGTGAAACTGAAGAAGAATTACATAATCTGCTGAATGGAACGAACAATCTAACGAGTAAAAAGTATGGACTGAGAGTAAATCGAAGAAAGAAGAAAGTAATAAAGAGTAGCATAAAGGAGAACAGCGAGAAACTTAACATCAGGATTGATGGTCAAGAAGTAAATGAAGTTAAGAGGTTCTCCTACCTAGGCAGTAAAACAACCAATGACGAATGGAGGAAGGAGGACATCAAAAGCAGACTAACAATGGAAAAAAGGGCATTCTTGGCCAAGAGAAGTCCACTAGTATCAAATATGAGACTTAATTTGTGGAAGAAATCTCTGACAATGTACGTCTGGAGTACAGCATTGTATGGTAGTGAAACATAAGACTGTGGGAAAACCGGAACAGAGGAGAATCGAAGAGTTTGAGATGTGGTGCTACAGACGAATGTTGAAAATTAGGTGGACAGATAAGGTAGGGAATGAGCGGGTTTTGCGCAGAATCGGAGAAAGGACAGGATGATCGGAAGGTACGAGATGATAGGGCATAAAGGAATGAGTTCCACGGTACTAGAGTGAGCTCTAGAGGGCAAAATCTGTAGAGGAAGACAGAGATTTGAATACATTCAGCAGATAATTGAGGATGTATGTTGTAAGTGCTTTTCTGAGATGGAGAGGTTGTCATAGGAGAGGAATTTGTGTCGGGTCACATCAAACCAGTCAGATGACTGATGACCCAAAAAAAGTTTCTTATTATGCTCGAATGCTCTACTTTTCTGGTTTATGTTATTGATATATGTTTTTAAACTTGATAGATATTTACGACCCCACATCCCCAGGCACTTACCACTTCCATCGACTCCTGTACCATAACATACTGTCAGCCTGGAGCCGGCTATAATTAGCATGTAAATGAGTGGTCCTTGTTCATATATTCCAGCCACTTTAGTCTGAAAGTAGTACTTCTGCACAATGGGATCAAACCTTCCATTCCTATCCTGAAAGAGATAAATGAGAACTTTAATCTGCTACTCTTGCGTAACCATTGTGGGAAATACCGGTGTCTTAAATGGGGTGAGCACAATTGAAGTTCTTCTCGGCAGTCACTTCGATTGGACATAACACTGCTACTTTCTATGCTAGTAGTACAGCAGAGACAGAAAGAAAACACTATTGTTGGAGAAAAGGCTATCCGAAGTGAAATACTACAGAAATGGAGAAAGTGATCATTTTCTTCGAACAAAAATATTTGAATTACCTCTTTTGTACACTAAACTGGATCTCGTCAAATATTTGTCATCACCATGGACAAAATTTCACGTATATTCTTGTATCTGTGGGGCAATTTTTCAAAGAGCAATGAAGTAAAAATAAAGAAGAAATATTTGTAAAACTGCTGATTAACAAATTAATGTCTGATTTGCTGAGTAACTTTTAAAAAAATGGCATGACAAACGTCTGCAAGAACTTTTTTACGCAAAAAAGGGCAAAACACTGTTGTAATATTGTACAACAGCTGAGATCGTAACATCTTGTCAGACGTAGCATGCTAATTAAACTATATTTCCTGGATGAGATATGCACATCTTCCAGTGTTAGTGACAAATTTGGAGAACGGTACCACTAGCTAATTTCTCAAATGGAAAAGAGTCATTAAGGCTAGTAGTCTTCAAGAAATGATGTTCCTTAAGCAAAGTATCGAAGGATACTGTGTAGGGAATATTTTTCGGTATGGTTGTTTACTTTTCTTTACTCTTATGTCACTCATCTCCTTGATTCCTTCGGGTGTAGGTAGACTGTTTGCTGTATGCATTTGAAAGCCTTGTTAGGAGACCATATAATTTTGACAGGTACATACACTGTTAAGGCAAAACACTACAACCAATCACCATGGAGTGGATGAGTGAGGCCTAGTGCCACTGCAGCAGATGATGCGGTAAAAAAGTATATAAATCAGCAGAGACGAAAGGGGACTCATTTTGGCGTCGATATGTCCCCAGAATTGGGAAGTATACTGACACAGTATCGAACACAAATCGCTATGGCCCGGTACGTGATGCGAGCGTCTTCAAAACGAGACAGCTAGTAGGTTTCCCACGTGAAACTGTCTTGTGGGTCTATGGAAAGTAACTGAAGGACAGTGAAGCCACTAGTATGCAACAAGGTTCTGGACGTCCGAGCCTCATCACAGAAGGTTGACGTTAGAGGCTTGCCCAATATAAATCAAGATAGCCCGCAATTAGTTGTAAATGTGGTGCAGGTACAAGTGTTTTGGAGTACATCATTCAGCGTACATTGTTGAACATGGAGCTCCACTGCAGATGATCATTATGTGTTCCCACGTTGACCCAACAACACTGTCAATTACAATTGCAGTCGGCACAAGATCGTCGAAACTGGACCGTGGATCAATTGAAACGTGTCACGTGCTAGGGCGGAACATTTTTTCAGCTACACTGGGCACTGGTCGTATCTAATACGTTGTCACTTAGACGGACAGCTGCTGGAAACATGCACTGCGCCTTGGATGTACTCCCTCTACCACGTCACATCACCACAATGTCACTGGATAGCATTCATTCTCGAAGTGGCTAGTGGTCATAATGTTTCGGTTTGGAATTGCTTACCGTTGTTTAATGGAAAGCAAGGGCAACCAAAATATAATTCACAGTATCGCTTCAGTATAATCTAGTACTTTTATTGTGTTTGTCAGTTGTCTTTGTTGTCTGTTGGCATGACACGTTATTATGATTCGTTATCACATAATTAAATAAAATTATTTATTTTAATCATAAAATCTAGCACTTATGGTATTTGGTGCTGCTTCCTGCATGATATCAACATAAATTTTAAAAGAAAAATACGAGAATTTCAAGTATAGTCTCTTCAACGATGCTCTACATCTTACAGTACCTCAGCTCGCATTCCTGAGAAATGAAGTATATTCCCAACTGTCCATTTTGTTACCATTTATCCCCAGTATCACTAAATATCTTTAGGCGATTCTCCCTTATAATTCATCTGTTCGTTAATGATCTATTCGTCACTACCACAACCAAAAGCGCCACCACCACCACCACTTTCCCCTTCTTCATCATCATTACCACCAAACAGTACCTGTTCCTTGGTTGCTGTGTTCAAGCCTCCTGCGAATCTTCTCATCAAGATAAACGCTCTTGTTCATGACACTTTTCAGAGAGCCTGCTCAGGCTGCGACAAGAATGTTTATCATGTTCATCCAACGTGTTCTTGTTTTTCCTACCAACAGAGTCCCTTCAAGATTTCTTTCCAGATTTGCTCAGGATGTTCTCGTCCGTTCCATCCTTATCAAATCCTCAATCCACTTGAGTCTAGATATTCTGACTCGCTACAGTTGTAATAAGAGCCACATCCATCACCACTTCCTTATGTTAGTTTTCCAGTTTAGTTTTCCATATAGCAGACATCAGAAACTTCACCTCTGACGCCTTAAGTGACGATGAGAGTGGCGGTGCAGCTTTCTACAAGACTGGCTTGATTTCGCTGTCTTACATAATTGATTTTGCTTTCATTGGCCCCTTGGAATTTCATTGAAGGGGCCTAACGTTCTGGTAAATGTACGAGATGTTCTGAATACTGTCTGAAATATATTTCATGGGTAGAGGCTCTCAATAAATTACCGTTATGAGGTAGCCAAAGTACTCCACATTTTACAGTAATACTTACCTAACTTGATTTTTTTCCGAGCACCCTTCTCTATTCACTACCATTACTATTATTTTAGTTTTACTTATTTTGTTATTGTATTTCTGGAATTAATATATTTATTGGTCCAGCCTTAACTGTTCTCCGTTTCTCCCCAGACAACGTCATCGTCAGAAAAAGCTAAGGAATTTAATAAAAGTTATAGGCAATAGTGGAGGCATAGTACCTTGCTGGACTCCGCTTTTGGTCTGAAACTTAAATAAATGACATCGGAGATATCGAAATAATTAAATGGCTCTACAGGATGAACAGGAAGGATGGCTACAGGCTGCCAAGAGCTTGGCTATCGAAGACCTCAGTCCAATGCGCCTGCAGTGACCTCCAGTCAACAGCTTCACTAAACGGATTCAACATGATAAAAAAGTTGCCAATGAGAATTACCGAGTGGCATCAGTATCTCGCTGTTGCCTGTCAGTCGCCTGCTAGAACTGCATGGGCAGTAGTCTACTGCCACCCCTCCAGAGACTACGAACTTTCTAATTATGTTCTAGAATGTGACGTCAATCGTGAGCTGATAACAGAAATAAGACAGCAAGTGCAGGTAAGATGTTCCGCAGATGTAATATGTTTAGTTGCTCTGTAGAAGATCGTTACAAAGACGGTCGGAACATTCGCTTAAAAGCTGTTTTAATGCTTCATAACGACGTGGCTTACGCCCGAAGAGTATTTTATTCAACATGAGTGCCCTTTGTGAAACAGTGCACAGCTAGTAAAGCGCTCAGACAAGATTTAAGTGTTCCTCATCCGACGGAACGATAAATCCCAGAGCCCTTTGCTCCTTGTCCGTACAGCAGAGAACAGAGATTTCCCATTACAGATCCATAATTCCTAAAGCCACTTGCAGCGGTAGTATCTTGTGTTTTGATGCAAAACAAGGCAGGACGAAAGGTGCCCGGGAGGAGACGGAAAGCGTGGTGGCTGTTTGCCCGCGCTGCGGCAGGCCCCTGGCAGCGCGGCAGCCCGCGGCACGTGCGCCTCTCCAGCGCCAGCAGTAATCGGCTTATTGGAGGTCGCGGCCGGCGTTCGTAATCACCCGGGCCCTGCCACGCCGGCCCGTCCATCCAGTACGCATTTCGAGCCGGCAGCGCGTGTATATACGGCTCGCTGCGCTCAAGAGCGGCCATCGACCCTCTGTTTAATCCGGGAGAATGCGGAATCCGCTCTCAGCCTGGCCCCGCAAAGGTCGAAAAATTTCGTTAAAAAATTCCGCCACAGATAGGCTCTACCTGCGCAGGGCCAGAGGGCTAACCCGCCATGGAATCGCCACCAGAGGAGACAGTATTACATTCAGTACCCAAATTCCGATACAATACGGAAACAGTAACAACAGGACGCAGAGATATAAAGTAACAACGTGAAACGCGAAAACCAGCATAACAAAGGTTCAACTTGGATGTCTACGACTATTAAATAAACTCTAAACTCTAAAAAATAGTGATATAAACAAACATACACATAGATGCAGAATTTCTGTTTTCATTTGAGGCAGCTAAATACGTCGAAATTGCCGCATCTTACGTACAAAATTTTGTACGTTAAGTTAATATTAGTTAAGAGGACATCAGTCTGTGCTACAACTGGCCACCTCCTAACCACCCCTCTTGCGTGGAACTTTTTGTTTTGAAATGGAAACCCCCCCAGTTTGATTGCGTATTCGGCTCTACGCCCAAAAGGTCATACGGTTTATTCAAACCACTGTTTTCCATTCGTGATAGACGGTGCTGTAATCGACAAATATCAAAGGTGCCTGTTTTTACAATTAAGAAACGCGGCACTTCATTTATGTAAATGTAAACCTATGTGTTCTGACGGTTGATACCGAATTTCAAACATTTCTTGGGCGTTGTGATTGTACAGTACATTAATATGGCTAGACACTGACATTTCAACTAAATAAGCTACTTGCAGGGTAACGTAGTTTTTTGTTTCCTACAGGTTGATTGTGGTGAGACCCCAATCTATCGGAATGCCTGATTTCGATGGCCGCTCTTCTCGAACCCCGCCAGCAGGGTGATTTATTTTGGTGTGTGTTTCCACCCAACCGCCGTAACACTCGCGTTGACTGCTACGCGGCCATCAGCGACACACTAATCACAACTACTGTATTACGGTAAAGTGTCTATAAAGTGATAGTGACAGGGGCACCTGCCAGGGATACACACGTATTGTATAAACATCCACACGTTTTCCCCATGATCGTGCGCCCCACTGCAGCGCCGGTGCTAACGTCTCGGCACCAATCCTCTCTGGAAACTGTTCTGGCACAGCTTGCGAAATGAATGTTGTTTCTGTCGCAGGGAAGATCGAAATAACTTTAATTTATGGCGAGACGGCAAGAATCACCCAGATGGTGAGAGGCCAGTGAATTCACCGACACCAAACACCCAAATGGTGAAAGGCAAGTGGACTCACCGATATCAAGTATCCCAATGGGAATAGAGAACTATGACATCCGTATCGTTGTTCTTGGATCACCCTGAACGTTGTTTATAATCATACAGTGAAACGGATTATCATATTATACTGTGTAACAAATTTTCAACACTAAAGAGAATTCTCAACAGAAATCTTAACCGTCAGAACACACAGTTTACATTTACCTCTTAAATGAAATGTAAAATCAAATATGTCGGTTCTTAAAATAAATTACACGTATTTTTTGAGGTAGTTCCAGTTACTCAAGGCCGGTATTACGTGTCCACAACGAACACGTTGAAGACAAACGAATGTCGAATGTAAACAAGCATCCCTGGCAACACAAGAGCATCTAGGATACAATGCGACAAATGGGCTGATAAGTAAATGGAGTTGTCCGATTGCACCTGGAAAGCAGGCATGCAGATGACAAATATGAAACCACGTTTTACTGTAAATGTAGTCAACATAACCTGGATAAAAATAGTCACCTTTTTGGGAACTGATATGGCTTTCGCGCTTTGTAACAGCGAGCAACTTCATTTCGTAAATATAGCTGTAGCTTTAAAACATTGTTCATTCATCTTTATTGGTGCAAATTAGTTTTGTATGTACGACTCTGCCGTCTACTACGATGGCGAGACAGGGACATTAGTGGTATCACAGTCGCCTTCTTTCTTCCTAGTGTGGGTGAGTTGCATTGAGCCATTCATAAGCTCGCACACTCTGACAAGCAGCTGATAACTGCCGCCCCTCACCTACAGTTATCCAGCCCTTCAAATCTCTCAGCCGTCCCTATTCATACACCTCAATGACTCATTCTCCTGGTATAACCTCTGGTACCTCAAATTTATCAAGTCAAAACAAGGCAATAATAACAGAACGTACTTTTCCAATGTCTTCCGTCTCCCTGACATCCAACTCAACATCAATAACCATCCCACCTATTTCGCTACCACACTACGATCCTAGCCAGAAAATAAGATAGCAACTTGTCTATTAAAAATCTAATAAAAAACTCATAATAAATTAAAATTGTTGAAGCTTTAACAATACATACACACATACTATCTCACCTTCATAAATGTTGTCTGGGTCTTTGACGCCAAAATTTTATTAGTTCTTGTAAGTCCTAAAAGGCCAGCGCTCCACCTTGCCAACGATATCCGCAGTATCTACCACCAGTTAGCAGAACTCTTTCAGGTTACTCATACATCTTCAATAATGCTGAGCAACGGCCTTGCCGCAGTGGATTCACCGGTTTCCGTCAGATCACCAAAGTTAAACGCTGTCGGGCATGGACGGCACTTAGATGGGAGACCGTCCAGGCTTTCATGCGCTGTTGCCATTTTTCGGGGTGCACTCAGCCGCATGATGCCAATTGAGGAGCTACTCGACTGAATAGTAGCGGCTCCGGTCAAAGAAAACCATCATAACTGCCATGGGAGCGGTGTGCTTACCACATACCTCTTCCACCCACATCGTCGACTACGGATGACACGGCGGTCGAATGGTCCAGATGAGCCACTTGTGGCCTGAAGACAGAGTGCAGTGAGTGTTTCACAAATGCTATACATCCCACATACTTGAATATTATAGTCCAGGAGTTTGTCATATTCTCTCCAATCTTTGGCTCCTGTCATGTCTATACTAATACATCAACCTCCACAACCTCGTTAACAACGTCAGCAGCCCCCCTCTTGCTATCCGGCTCGGACATCTTCCAACATTACCAGCTACAGCCCTAGGTTCCACATCCTCTCCTTAGATCAAAGTTCCAATAACTCTCCTGGCCTCTTAACGCACTCTCGCTCCATTTTGCTGCAGCCTCTATTTATTTATACATCCCCCTTCACAGACCAACATTATATCATCGCTCTCAAATATGGCGACCTATATCTATATCCACCTATCCTTACTAATCCCACAGGCGGATTGATCGTCATCTTCATACTAGCTGTACCATCGCAAATTTGTATTGTATAGTGAATCATCAAAATCAATCTTTTTGCTGTAGTTCAACTTTATTATTATAATCTTTTAACTAAAATAAGCTATATGCTTCCATTTCAATATTGTTTAGCTGAAAAGCATCAATATGCTACTGCCTACTCACCGCCCCCATTTGAACATTGATGAAATGATTGTAAGGAATCGTCCTGTGTGACCACCTGACACTCTTCCTTTTTACGTTAACTGACTTGCAAATTTATATTTTTTATTTTGGCTCCCAACATTATCACAATTTGCGCTTTACTTGATGGATCTGGTACGCAGTTTAACGACCGCCGCTGACGGGCCCGGTGAAGGAAGGTGGTGAGATCTACAATAGTCACGCTACAACGAACGGTGACTTTCGAATTTTCTCTGCTACCAACTGTGGTCACCGGCTACATAGCGTCAGTGATCAACTCAATGACCTCATTTTAATAAATATTTTAAAAAAACAGGAGTAGAGTTTAAATTAACTATATTCCGACTTCCTTCGTGTGGTTTCAATTAATTACTGAGCGCTATATAGAACTATTGCAAGCGTTACGTGACCAGAAAAATACTCAGAACAGCTATTATTTACAGTTAAAAATTTCACAATTTCCATAGCCGTGCACTGTTTAGTGATAATTTATCGTTATGGAGAGTACAGAGGCTAATATATCCTGCCACAATCAGATATTTTAATAGTATAACGAACCTGTAAATGCAAGGTCTTGAAAAATTAAATACGTAACAGCTAAATAGACAGTATAACTTAGGCATCATACAAGAATCGTCACCTTTGGTTAACTTATGAGTCCGTGCATGAGCATGTGCATTTTATAAGAATGTGTCAATAAAGCATAGTCCTTTACAATTTACCATATGCCGTATTACAGTGCACAGAAATGAGATCTCTGAATTCTCTAGTAAGTTTTTCTCGCAATTTGTTGATATTCTTTTCCTTCTTCTTGGAACATTGTCATTTACACTTCCCTATATTTGATACTAATCTTTAAGAAACAGAAATACAATTATCAACTTTTTCTCGATGCGTCATGTAATGCATTTCTCTTTTGGGCTGACAGTTTCAAAAATGGTCTGAGTCGGTGACCCATGATTTCCTTTTCTTGTGTCAATGCATTTATCTTAGCCTAGCACTTACACCTGAAGTTTTAATTTATTCATTGCAAATATTTCAATTTCCCTTGCAATTTTGGCCCCCACCTCTCCATCTAGTGTGTGGAAGATATTCTCAGATGTCTTAACAAGTTTCCTATAATCTAGTTACTGTTCTTCTTCTAGTTACTGTACCCACATTTTCTTTTAATCCCAGATTCTGCGGAGAACACCTTCGTTTCCTATCAGTCCTCTCAATTTTCTGATTGCTACATTAATTGTTTCTAATAAATTTCTTTTTACGATGATCATTTTCTTTTTCCTGTTCTAATCCGCTTCTTGTGTGCCTATTACTCCATCTGACACACGTTATTTCACTTTGAAGGCAGGAAAACTAAAACCTCTTGTTTACTACGTGGTCTTTAATTTTGGTGATGAATTTTTCGTTATTCTCATTTCTGCTTATTTTGATCTTTCTTTGGTATACCATCAACCCATATTTCGTGCTCGGTAAACTATTCATTCCTTTCGACAGGTCCTGAAATTCATCCTCACTTTCACACCGAATAATACAGTACTACTCCAATAACAAATTGTTAATGTTAAAACTGAACAGTCCGAGCTGATAACCAGAAAATAGGGCATCTTCACTCACAATGTGATCATGGGCGTGCGTAAACACGATAGAGGTATAAGAATAACTCTGAGTTGATGTGGCGAGGGATTTAACAGATAAAAATAAAATAGGTACGAAGGAGTGCTCAAAAATAATGCCTCCACATTTTTATTTAAAATCTCTTAAAGATTATTAAATAAAACAAATTTTATTAACATTCTCTATGTTTATTCTTCACGTCTACGTGTTTATATCTCGACGTAGTGACTGACATACTTCTCCAAATGAGAGACCATTTTGTCGATATCGTCACTGTAGACAGCTTCGCTTCGATGGCGGAACCAAAGCCTCACCTCTGCTTGAACCGCTTCATCACTATCACAGTCAAGTACTCGAAATCAGTTTTGGAAACAGACGAAAATCGGATGGGACCAAGTCGTGACAGTAAGCAGGTTGATCGATTACAGTGATCACAATGCGTCGAATTATTGCACTCGTTTGTGTTCTGGCACTATCATGCTGCGTGTGCTCCATGTATGGACGAACTGTTCGAATTCGAAACTAGATTAGAAGATGGAGTTTCTTACGCAACGACACAGTTAAGTTCCACATCGCCGTGTTAAACACCACGCTAGCGATTAAGGATTGCAATTATGTAGACATGGAGAATAAAGACGTAGAATATTAATACCATTTGTTTATTTTAAAACGATTTGAGAGATTTTTGCTTACAGAATTCGGACACATTACTTTTCAGCACGCTGTCGTATGTTTTCAGTCAGCATAACACTATTTTAAAAATTACTTCATTCTTCACCAAAGGAATAAACCTTTAACTGTTGCTACCTTCAAGGTATAAAAGAAAAGTAACTATTACGTCTGCAACAAAATAACAAGAATAAGAATGAAAGTTTCTCACGATGTGAAGGAATGAACAAAATAGTTCCTGTTCCCAATATGGTCTTACGAGGAAAGATATATTTGGATAGTTCAACATTAACAAAATTTCGGAGCGTTACAATTCATACGATAGACTCAAGATTTGTAGAAACAGCGCAGTCATGACTGCCGCATGTGTAACACATAAATTTGTCACAGGTATATAGGGCGATCATGCAGGAGGAGCGGCGTCCGGTACCCGGCCCGCTAACGAGAATTCCAGAGCGCAGAGAGACTCCTTGATTGTGTTTCGTGAAACACGAACGCGCAGACCCCAGCTGTGTGAGAGAGGCGTCGAAAAAGGAGCACGAATTCGCGACTAGCCTTGCAGCGAGCTGTTTATTCGGGACTCCATTAGCGCGATACTTCATAACCGCGTTCCTAGAGTGTGCACTTTTTCCCATGTATATAAATTGCCTCGTTATAAAATGTAAATTTCCCGACGCTTGCAGTCGGCTTGCTGCGCCAGCGCCTGCCCGCCACGCGCTATGCAGACCCGCAACACAGAGGTGGTCAACTCTCGCATCAAGTGCTCCGCCCACGGTCCAAACTGTTCGGAGGCAGCGTCTGACGGACCAGCAGTCACTTCAGAGGAAGACAGCTGTAGGTAAACATTGTTTCTGGTTGCATGACACACTCTCCTCACACAGTCACATTTCTCAAAATTATTCCATTCTCTCTTTGCGTGGTCGTACAGAAACCTTGTTATTGGTACTACTAAAAAAGCAGTCCTAGGTTGCACGATATTCTTCATTAACTCCAAAACGACACGTTTCCCCGAACAGCGCATCACGAAACGTTAAAAAAATCAAAAATTTCCTTTCAAAAGGTATACGTTAAAGAAGGTATGATAGCGAATAAACCGTACTAAAAGGCAACTTCATGCGTAGTAGCGCAAGTCCTTGTACGCAAAATGGTAACACAGCCGTACACTACGGCGGCGCCTGACCCTATCTGTGTTAGCGTAGTGCACTATGCAATCTTGATTTCTATGTTCAGACAGTCTGATTATCAAACGAAAAATCAGTGAGGTTTTAAAGCCTTCATTGATCTTCTTTCTTAAGGCAACTCGACATAAAAGTTTCAGCACGATAATTCTCAGCCACATTGGGTGTTTTGGCAGCAAACCATCCTCAAATACCGAAGGGTACCGCTGCTTCAGTGGCTTTCAATTCATTTCCTGAAGCATTTAAGTGTCGGAACGTTGTTGCAAAAACAACGGAAAAACATGCAAAATTTAAATCAACGTAAAACTTCAAAGATTGGCTTTTTTTTCAGAAGCTCGAAATTTAACATAGACTTCAATTCCAGATGCTTATAATAATTTCCACAACGAAATGTCGTCTCGAAACCTGGCAGAACATCCAAAGAGATTCTCCCATATGTAAAGTACGATAGCGGCAAGACGAAATCAATATCTTCTCTGCGTGACAGCAACGGAATTACTATCGATGGCTCGTGCTGCTAAAGCAAATTTACTGAACACAACCTTCCCCAATTCCTTCACCGAAGAATAGCAAATATTCCAGAATTCGAATCAAGAACAGTTGCCAACAAGAGTAACTTAGAAAAAAGTATCCTTGTAGCAGTGAATCAACTTAAATCATTTAAAGAAAGAGCGTCTATCAATATAGACAGTGCGCCGGTTAATTTCCTTTCAGAGTATGCTAGTACAATAGTTTCATACTTAGTAGTCGTATACAACCGCTCGCTCGACTAAAGATCCGTACCCAAAGACTGAGAAGTTGCACAGGTCACACCCACATTCAAGAAAGGCGGCAGGAGTAATTCACTAGTTTACAGACCCATATCACTGACGTCGTCATGCAGCAGGATTTCGGAACATATACTGTGTTCGAACGTTACGAATTACCTGGAAGAGAATGATGTGTTGACATTCAGTCAACACGGATTTAGAAAACACCATTCGTGTGAAACACAACTAACTGTTTACTCACTCGAAATGTTTAGTACTATTGAAAAAGGATTTCAAAATAACTCCATATTTCTAGATTTTCATAAGGCTTCTGTCACTGTACCTCACAAGCAACTTGCAGTCAAAATGCATGGTTGTGAAGTGTCATCTCCGTCAGGTGACTGGATTTGTAAGTCCCTGTTAGAGAGGTCACATTTCGTACAACTGCCAGAAAGTCATCGAGTAAAATAGAAGCGATTTCCTGCGTACCCCAAGATAGTGTTTAATGCCCTCTGCTGTTCCTTATCTATATAAACGATTTAGGAGACTATCTGAACAGCTGTCTTAGGTTGTTTGCAGATAATGCTGTCATTGTCTAGTAAAGTGATCAGAAGTTCAAAACAAATTGAAAAAGGATTTAGAAAACATATCTGTATGGTGCGAAAATAGGCAATTGACACTAAATAACGAAAAATGTGAGGTCATTCATATGAGTGCTGAAAGGAATCTGTTAAATTTCGGTTACACGATAAATCAATCAAATCTAAAGACTATAACTTGAAACAAATACCTAGGAATTACAGTTACGAACAACTTAAATTGGAAAGTACACATAGAAAACGTTGTGGATAGGGCGAACCAAAGACAGTTTTTCATTAGCAGAACACTTAATACATTCAACAGGTTCACAGAGACTGCCTACACTACGCTTGCCTGTTCTCTTTTGGAGCACTGCTGCGCCATGTGGGATTCTTACCTAATAGGATTAACGGAGTAGATCGAGGAAGTGCAAAAAAGACGTTTTGTATTATCGAGAAACAGCGGAGAGACATGATACAGGATTTGGGGTGGACGTAATTAAAATGAAGACTTTTTCGTTGTGACAGAATGTTCTCAAGAAGTTTAAATCACCAACTTTTTCCTCCGAATGCGAAAATATTTTGTTGACACCAACCTACATAGGGAGAAACGTTCATCACAATAAAACACGGGAAATCAGAGCTCGCACGGAAAGATATTGGTGTTCGTTGTTTCGCTCGCTGTTCAGGATTGGAATGATAGAGAATTATTGTGAAGGTTATTCTGTGAAGCCTCTGCCAGGAACTTAAGTGTGATATGCGGAGAATGAATGTAGATGTAGATGCAGTTCACTTGCCCAGCCCTTTAGCTGAGTTATCAGCGTGACTGACTGCCCTGTGGGAGACAAAGACTCGATGCGTGGTAATACCAGGGATTTTTGCTTGGTGGAAGCACTAACGTGGAGTGCACTCAGCCTGCTGAGGCAAAATGAGGAGCTACTTGATCGATTAGTAGTGGTTCCAAGTTCAAGAAACCAGACAGCGACCGAAAGAGCTACCAGCTGGCCACTTACCCATCCATACTGTATCCGATGCCTCCCTTGGCCGTGGATAACACGGCGGTCGGTCGGACTCATTTGGTACGTCTAGGGCTACAACGTGGAACTTAAAGCCACCTTACTCCACTTGACGGAATTAGGGCCTTTAGGCCCTCTCAAAGCACAATATGTGCAGTACACGAACAACACATAATAACAATAAAATTATTATAATAATAACAGTTATGGAATAAATGGTGTTTCAGAAATGTCAGTCTAATTAACAATGTGTTGAACAAGTCACTCACTATTTTTTGTGAGTAACTGTATCTAGCAAATACAAATGGCAGGAATACAAATGGAATAAAATCTTATGTCGAAGTTTAGGATGAACAAACCAAGCATTTCTAGGTAGCTTGCGAAATGAAGAAGGTGATGGAGAAACATGTCGAGGTAAGCACTGATACAGGAAAAGTTTTGGACGTATCAGATCTGATCCTGCAGTTGTAGAATCATGACATATAGTTCAAAGCGAGGAGAGGTATCAGGGATAGACAAGGAATGTCACACATATCTCACTCAAGCATACACGACTAGCTCGAGTCGTCTGGAGATTTAAGAATTTGCACCGCATTTAATGACATGACAAGACACTGTCCGATCAAAAATATTTGGACACCCCTACACTAGGTGTGACGAGAGGTGGACCCGGCGTTGTAAAAGGTGATGGGGGTTATTGTGTCGTCAGCAGAAATGTAACAGCAAAAGACTGAATCGGTCAGGAGTGTTCAGAGACTTCACACGTGGACTCGTCATCGGGTGTCACCTGAGTAACAGATCCGTCAGGGACTTTTCAATCCTTATAAAGCAGCTCAAATCAACGGACGGTGACGTGGCTGTGGAAACGCGACGGAACGACCACGCCACATAGAGACAAGGGAGACTACCGAGCGTTGTGCACAGTGATTTCAGGAATTCGCAGGAAATCAGTTATGCCAGCAGTCCAGCCAGAAAAATAGATGTACATACGTAGTTAAAAAGAATTGGGTACGATGGTAGAGCAACTCCTCACAAGCCAAACATTTCTACAGCAAATGGTAAGGGACGCTTGAGGTGGTGCAAACAGTGACTCCACTGGATGGTGGATGAATGGAAACGGACCATTTGGAGTGACGAATCACGTTATACCCTTTGCCAATCCGATGAAAGTGTTTCGATTTGACTAATGCGTGGGGAACGTTACCCGCCACCAAATGTAGTACCAACAGTGAAGTACAGGGGAAGTGCTCGTCGTGGCTAGTGTTGTTTCTGCTGTGGTCTTCAGTCCTGAGACTGGTTTGATGCAGCTATCCATGCTACTCTATCCTGTGCAGGCTTTTACATCTCCCAGTACCTACCGCAACCTACATCCTTCTGAATCTGCTTAGTGTATTCATCTCTTGGTCTCCCTCTACGATATTTATCCTCCACACTGCCCTCCAATACTAATTTAGTGATCCCTTGATGCCTCATAATTTGCCCTACCAACCGATCCCTTCTTTTAGTCAAGTTGTGCCACAAACGTCTCTTCTCCCCAATCCTATTCAATACTTCCTCATTAGTTTTGTGATCTCGCCATCTAATATTCAGCATTCTTCTGTAGCACCACATTTCGAAAGCTTCTATTCTCTTCTTGTCCAAACTATTTATCGTCCATGCTTCACTTCCATACATGGCTACACACCATACAAATACTTTCAAAAATGACTTCCTGAGACTTAAATCTATACTCGATGTTAACAAATTTCTCTTCTTCAGAAACGCTTTCCTTGCCATTGCCAGTCTACATTTTATATCCTCTCTACTTCGACCTTCATCAGGTATTTTGCTCCCCGAATAGCAAAACTCCTTTACTACTTTAAGTGTTTCATTTCCTAATCTAATTACCTCAGCATCACCCGACTTAATTCGACAACATTCCATTATCCTCGTTTTGCTTTTGTTGATCTTCGTCCTATATCCTCCTTTCAAGATACTATCCATTCCGTTCAATTGCTCTTCCAAGTCCTTCGCTGTCTCTGACAAAATTACAATGTCATCGGCGAACCTCAAAGTTTTTATTTCTTCTCCATGGATTTTAATACCTACACCAAATTTTTCTTTTGTTTCTTTTACTGCTTGCTCAGTATACAGATTGAATAACATCGGGGAGAGACTACAACACTGTCGCACTCCCTTCCCAACCACTGTTTCCCTTTCATGTCCCTCGACTCTTATAACTGCCATCTGGTTTCTGTACAAATTGTAAATAGCCTTTCGCTCCCCGTATTTTACCCCTGCCACCTACAGGATTTGAAAGAGAGTATTCCAGTCAACATTGTCAAAGGCATTCTCTAAGCCTACAAATGCTAGACACGTAGGTTTGCCCTTCCTTAATTTAGCTTCTTAAATAGGTCGTAGGGTCAGTATTGCCTCACGTGTTCCAACATTTCTACCGAATCCAAACTGATCTTCCCCGAGGTCATCTTCTACTAGTTTTTCCATTCGTCTGTAAAGAATTCGTGTTAGTATTTTGCAGCTGTGGCTTATTAAACTGTTTGTTTGGTAATCTTCACAGCTGTCAACACCTGCTTTCTTTGGGATTGGAATTATTATATTCTTCTTGAAGTCTGAGGGTATTTCGCCTGTTTCATACATCTTGCTCACCAGATGGTAGAGTTTTGTCAGCACTGGCTCTCCCAAGGCCATCAGTAGTTCCAACGGAATGTTGTCTACTCCGGGGGCCTTGTTTCGACTCAGGTCTTTCAGTGCTATGTCAAACTCATCACGCAGTATCGTATCTCCCATTTCATCTTCATCTACATCCTCTTCCATTTCCATAATATTGTCCTCAAGTACATCGCCCTTGTATAGACCCACTATATACTCCTTCCACCTTTCTGCTTTCCCTTCTTTGCTTAGAACTGGGCTGCCATCTGAGCCCTTGATGTCTATACAAGTGGTTCTCTTGTCTCCAAAGGTCTCTTCAATTTTCCTGTAGGCAGTATCTATCTTACCCTCGTGAGATAAGCCTCTACATCCTTACATTTGTCCTCTAGCCATCCCTTCTTATCCATTTTGCACTTCCTGTCGATCTCATTTTTGAGACGTTTGTATTCCTTTTTTCCTGCTTCATTTACTGCATTTTTATATTTTCTCCTTTCGTTAATTAAATTCAATATTTCTTCTGTTACCCAAGGATTTCTACTAGCTCTCGTCTTTTTACCTACTTGTTCCTCTGCTGCCTTCACTACTACATCCCTCAGAGCTACCCATTCTTCTTATACTGCATTTCTTTCCCCCATTCCTGTCAACTGTCCCCTTATGCACTTCCTGAAACTCTGTACAACCTCTGATTTACTCAGTTTATCCAGGTCCCATCTCCTAAAATTCCCACCTTTTTGCAGTTTCTTCAGTTTTAATCTACAGATCATAACCAATAGATAGTGGTCAGAGTCCACATCTGCCCCTGGAAATGTCTTACAATTTAAAACCTGGTTCCTAAATCTCTGTCTTACCATTACATAATCTATCTGATACCTTTTAGTATCTCCAGGATTCTTCCATGTATACAGCCTTCTTTTATGATTCTTAAACCAAGTGTTAGCTATGATTAACTTATGCTCTGTGCAAAATTCTACCTGGCGGCTTACTCTTTCATTTCTTAGCCCCAATCCATATTTACCTACTACATTTCCTTCTCTCCCTTTTCCTACCCTCGAATTCCAGTTACCCATGACTATTAAATTTTCGTCACCCTTCACTATCTGAATAATTTCTTTTATTTCATCATACATTTCTTCAATTTCTTCGTCATCTGCAGAGCTAGTTGGCGTATAAACTTGTACTACAGTAGTAGGCGTGGGTTTGGTATATATCTTTGCCACAATAATGGGTTCACTATGCTGTTTGTAGTAGCTTACCCGCATTCCTATTTTCCTATTCATTATTAAACCGACTCCTGCATTACCCCTATTTGACTTTGTATTTATAACCCTGTATTCGCCTGACCAGAAGTCTTGTTCCTCCTGCCACCTAACTTCACTAATTCCCACTATATCTAACTTTAACCTATCCATTTCCCTTTTTAAATTTTCTATCCTACCTGCCCGATTAAGGGATCTGACATTCCACGCTCTGATCCGTAGAACACCAGATTTCTTTCTCCTGATAACGACATCCTCCTGAGTAGGCCCCGCCCGGAGATCCGAATGAGGGACTATTTTACCTCCGGAATATTTTACCCAAGAGGACGCCATCATCATTTAACCATACAGTAAAGCTGCATGCCCTCGGGAAAAATTACGGCCGTTCGCCGTTCGCAGTACCAGCACAGCAAGGCTGTTTTGGTTAGTGTTACAAGGCCAGATCAGTCAATCTTCCAGACGTTGCTCTTGGAACTACTGAAAAGGCTGATGCCCCTCTCCAGGAACCACACGTTTATCTGGCCTCTCAACAGATACCCCTCCGTTGTGGTTGCACCTGCGGTACGCCTATCTGTATCGCTGAGGCACGCAAGCCTCCCCACCAACGGCAAGTTCTATGGTTCATGGCCGGGAGGGGGGGGGGGGGATAAGGGGGGGGCTAGTGTGTAATCCATCATTGCGCTTACGAAGAGAGTAAATGGGGAACGATACGAACATTTCTACAACATTGTGTAGTGCGCACAGCAGACTAATCGTTCGGAGACGATGATGATATCAGCACGACAAAGCACCGTCTTAAAGCAGCATCTGTGGGGCAATTCTGTGTGGACAATAAGATTCCTGAAAGTGACTGGTCTCTCCGCAACCCACTCCTGAGCACAATTGAACACTTATGGGATGTGTCAGAACGTCTACTTCGTACCACACCCTACCACCCAATGTCACTATCTTCTTTGGTTTCCGCTCTTTAGGAATTATAGGCTGCCATTTCTTCACAGACATTCAGACACCTCATTAAAAGCAAATTTCAAGCATTCATAAAGGCTGGGAACACTCCATGTTAATGTGTACTTATAAATTACTGGAAACATTTGATGTGATAGAGTAGTAAAGACTTGATAGGACTAAAGATTTGACCAATTTTTGTTTCATCTCAGGTGAAAATATTTATCTGAATTTTTTTGGATTGCATGCAGACAAGAGAAATATTTCCTGTGTGTCGTTTTAGTTTAGTTTATTCTTCCCAATTCAAATACTCGGCTGTTTTTGAGAAGGTAATTTGATACGATACCATGAAGGAGTATATAAAGAACTGCTTCACGAAAAATGTTCGCTGATCAACTTTCGACGTGATGTATTACCTGCGACTTGAGGCCCACGTTTTCTGCCCACCGAGATACTGAACAAAGTTCGTCGTTTATGTGTGATACTGCAGTAGCTTGGCATCTCAGATGACTGCATGATAACTGTTGGTGCTTACTGGTGTCGCATGTGTAGGGAGACTCCACAAGAATAAAAGTAGATTTAATTCCGCTACGCGAGATTAGCCGAGCGGTCTTAGGCGCTGCAGTCATGGACTGTGCGGCTGGTCCCGGCGGAGGTTCGAGTCCTCCTCGGGCATGGGTGTGTGTGTTTGTCCTTACGATAATGTAGGTTATTTAGTGTGTAAGCTTAGGGACTGATGACCTTAGCAGTTAAGTCCCATAAGATTTCACACACACACACACTCTTAATTCCGTGCAACATATTTTATGGACCCTGACAGCTCACAGTCGATTCACAGTACAGTTTTGTATTACTTATGGTTTATTGTGTTAATGTATTAAGCAGTGGTACATAATCACTTTCAGTTTCTTTCCAATATCCGTCTCCTTTCATTCTCAGTACGATTTAAATTTCCTTTCTTAAACGTAATTCTTCCCTCTAGGCGGCTACAGGTTCTCTTATCCGCTGTCGTAGGTCCGTACGTTATTGCGGTAGACAGTCCTTTCCTAATTTGAATTCTTTCTAGAGTGTGTGTCAGCACACAAAAAAGGATGTTTGTGTTGGCGTCTGAGTGTGGGTGTGTGGGTGGGTGGGTGGGTGGGTGTAGGGAGAGGGAGGGGAAGGTAGAGAAAGCAAGAAGGAGACTGAATTCACATTCACGTATGTATGCTGGGAAGAACGCGGCGATCAATAGCCACATTTATTCACTGCAGACCCCTCATGAATTGTGCCCTTTCACTCCCTCTTGTAATTCTAACCTAGTGAAAACTTCACACACTTCACAAGAATGTTCAGAATTACAGTCATGTATAAAGCATACATTTCCAGCACTCTCCGTTTGAAATGCAGCATAGTGTCACCTACAGCCTTTCATTCTCTTTAATATTATGCTTGTAGATTTGCAGTCGGCAAAGAATTGCTACACGATATACCGGTAGGTACACCCTACAAAACTTAGTATTAAAATAATTACAACTCTCTACAAGCAATGGAGTCGTCCATAAACAATGAAATAGGCACTATGTTATTTCTGTACTCTTGTTTCGTAAGGTACATGCACTCCTAATGAACTCGTAATAATGCTTCCTTCTCTTTTCTCACGAGTGAAGGAAGCACTTGTAATTTTACGAAGGTTGCTCCGAAAGTAATGCACCGCTTTTTTTTCCTTAAATAATTTTTTATTCATCAAAATGACAACTACACACACTAGAGAATGCGGTTTTATCTGCACACACTATTTTTCCACGTAATTTCCATCCCATTCTATGGCCTTCCTCCAGCGTGAAACAAGGGTGTATATGTCCTGTCGGTACCAATCCTTGTCCTGGTGGCGCAGTCATTGCTTATATAACTTCGCTACTGGAAAACGAAAAAGAACACCATTAATTCATCGTTCCAGCAGGGGGGAAGTTTACTGACACTCTCTTGAGGACGTATACAATAAACGATCACACTGATAGAACCACACGCATATCAATACAGCCGATAGGGTTTGCGAAATATCAGCGATGGTACCCTGTGTACTATTCTCCTTTTGCAGCAATGCAGACTGCAGTTCTCCTATGAAGACGACCGCAGGGATGACGGATGTAGTCTGGGCAACTGGCCTCCTACGCAGTTTCCATCTGGTGCATAAACTGGGCAGTCTCCAGCCGGTCTTGCAGACCCTGAAAGATGATTTTTCCATCCGGTGCCAAATGCGCTCAATGGGTGATAGATCTAGGGATGGTGTTGATCAGGGTAGTTGACGTACGCCTTGGAAAGCAAGTCTGGAGGCACAGGATACATGTGGACGGGCAAAGGCCTTTAGGAAAAATACATCGCCTTCTTCGTGCACGAAAGGTATCACGACAAGTTGAAAGATGTTTTGGATGTACCGTGCACTGTTCAGTGTTCCCTCTACGATCACTAAAGGAGATCGGCCGTAGTAATTATGGCACCCCGTACCGTGATGCCGGGCGCTGGCCCAGTGTGATCCAGGTGTTGGTGCTCACCTGCACGACACCACGACCATCGCTGGCAGCAAGGCAGAACATGTCTCCATTCGTCCTCCCGTAAGCGTCTACCACAACACTGGAGGCGGGCTGCAAAATGTTTGTGCTTGAGCCGAGGAGCCCATAACTACAAACAAAATCGTAGCCTTGCATCACGGTTGCCAGTGGTCCTCGCTGAAACCCTCGGAGCAAGACCTTAATTTGCTGTGAAATCGCGGTGCCGTAAGATATGAAACTTCCTCGGCCTGCCACGGCCTTGAAGTGCTTCTGTGCGTCGCCGCTGTTCGGATCCGGACTCATTTGGTAGTTCGCCTACTGCTGAGCACTGGCGGCAACATCGATGAGCTGTAGGGACCTCTCGTCCATCGTGTAGCGCAATGCGGCGGTATGGACACCCACACCCCTGCAGGTCCACTATACGCCCTCGTCCAAACTTCGTCATTTGCACAAACGGTGCATGCCAACAATGTTGCACACACCTATAGAGCTCCGTATGCCTTTGCAAACTAGCTGCTATTGGCTCTGCACGTGAACAACTGATGCGAAGGTTGCACAATTCCACAGCTGATGACGCCACCCTGTTTTTTCGCAGTGTTGCGCGTTTGACCATCGTATTAACTGCCCTCTGGTAGTGTCCCGTGCACATATGGCATACCTCAGTCGCTTTCATCAAAGTGTTCCTTTATTATTTTCAAGTAGTGGAATATATAGTATGCCTGAAGATGGTAAGATGTTTTGTTGAGTCGGAAGACGTCATTTACTCTGTCCAAATAGTATCTTTCCTACCACGGATTACACAACGCACCTCAAACTACTATACGGCTATTATTGCCAATAAAGCCAGACCGTCAGTCTTCCGTACTTTTACGTGCAGTACCTGTGGTGTCACCGCCAGACACCACACTTGCTAGCTGGTAGCCTTTAAATCGGCCGCGGTCCGGTAGTATACGTCGGACCCGCGTGTCGCCACTACCAGTGATTGCAGACCGAGCGCCGCCACACGGCAGGTCTAGAGAGACTTCCTAGCACTCGCCCCAGTGGTACAGCCGACTTTGCTAGCGATGGTTCACTGACTTCTACGCTCTCATTTTCCGAGACGATAGTTAGCATAGCCTTCAGCTACGTTATTTGCTACGACCTAGCAAGGCGCCAGCATCCGTACTATTGATATTGTGAATTGGCTCTCCTGCCAACAACAACACTATCATCCTAGGCTATTTCATCTACATTCCCTCCATGTTTGGAAACACCTAGTTATTATAGACAATGGAAGGGAAATACAGTATAAAAATGCATTTCATTGCTTTCCAAATGTTTATTAAGCTCAAATAATGCAAAGGAAGATGCAACAAATAAATTTTCGATTTCTCCAAATAGCCAACCATTCCTTTGATCACTGCCTTGTACACTCTCGTCATGCGCTGCGTCAGTTTTGCAAAGGTTTCAGTCGGAATTAATCTCCATTCTTGATGCAGGACCTCCCACAATTGTGGCCCACTCATGATTTCCCGTTTTCGGATCCTCCTGTCCAATTCATCCCATAGCAGTTCGATTGGGTTACAATCAGGGGATTTGGGCGGCCATTCCATGTTTTTCAATATTTTACGAACCTGAAGAGATTTCACATAGTTCTGACACAAGAGTGACTTATGTTTCGGGTCGTTATCTTACTTCAAGACAAACCCTTTCCACATCAGACGCAAACCAGATGTCTTCACATGTCGCTATAGATTGGTATCATAATCCTTTTCGTTCATTTTTACATCTGTTTTCACCAAATATCCGACTTCATTCCCTCCAAAGGATCCACATAACTCCACGCTTTACAATTGGAATTACGCACTGAGGATTCAAGCGTTCATGGGGTAAACGGCGTACAAACTGACGGCGTTTACTTCGAAATATTTGGAACTTGGATTCATGAATGAATAAGACTCTTTCCCAATCCTCCGCTGTCCAATATTGGTGTGTCGTAGCCCACTGAAGCCTTTTCCTCTTGTTAACAGAGCGCAACATTGGCTTCGTTCTTGCTACATAGCCTGGGAAGTTGTTGAGTTACTCACCGGTGTATCCCTCGTTGCGTTTAGTTCAGCAGTCAATTCACGGGCAATTTTTAATATGTTACATTTACGGGTCACTACCAAATACTTTACCTGGCGTAGTGATATTTTCCTGGGTGCTCCTGAGCTAGGACGATCTCCATAGGAGACTGTTTCTCGGTGCCGGTGTATGGCTTTGACAACTCCGCTGATGGAAATCATCAGTTTCTTTGCAATTTGTCGGACACTGTTGCCTTCTTTGTGCAAAGTGATTATCATGACCCGTAGTTCATAAAGAATCTGGTACTTTGGAGCCATTTTCAATTACTTCCGCGGCGAGTTATACCTTTATGCAAACGCAATACAAATGAAGAGAAATGTAAACAACGAACCTCTACATAGCCGTGTGGCCTACTAGCGCCAGCTGGTGTGTTTAGTAGAACTGCTCTGACAGGTAACGTCGGTTTACAGAAAACGGAGGAATGCTGGTATGTTCCAATTTGTGTTTATATGTACAATAATTAATTGTACAATACTGTACGTGTCATTATTAACAGTTATTTGAGCTTGCTATTCCGCATTCTAACCAATAACTCACGTAGAGCACTTCCATCTTGCTACGTTGTAATACGCAGCATGGTGTTTCCCAACTTACTGAGGGCAGCGTGTCTGCTCGATTAGCTCTTATGTGCACAATGGCTTCCCTCCGAACGTGGTCATCGCACGTCAGTCCCTGCCCGACTTTGTCAGGGTGACACGTACACAGCTAGTGCGTTCCCACGTTTTCTTTCCGCGCCTTCAAGTCTTCCATCTACAGAGGTACTCCCATGTGCTTTTCTTACTTACATTTACATTTGGTTTCTTATCGAATGTTCCTCTTTAATGAGAAGTGGGCTCTCTTTTCGTAATAGGAAGCGTGTTTTTTTAAGTACGTACCGTTTTGAAATTAATTAAAGACGTGCGAAGATATCTGAATAATTTTATTTTTAGGTGAAAGCCTGTACCATAATCACTTTTCTACATAATCTCCGTCAATATTGACGTACTTGTCATAACGTTGTACCAGATTTTGAATACCCTCCTCATAGAAGTCGGAATTAGTGAAGTTAAGTGGTAGGAGGAACAATACTTCTGGTCAGGCGAATACAGGGTTATAAACACAGAGTCAAATAGGGGTAATGCAGGAGTCGGTTTAATAATGAATAGGAAAATAGGAATGCAGGTAAGCTACTACAAACAGCATAGTGAACGCATTATATACGAAGCCCACGCCTACTACTCTAGTAAAAGTTTATATGCCAACTAGCTCTGCAGATGACGAAGAAATTGTAGAAATGTATGATGAAATAAAAGAAATTATTCAGATAGTGAAGGGTGAAGAAAATTTAATAGTTATGGGTGACTGGAATTCGAGAGTAGGAAAAGGGAGAGAAGGAAATGTAGTAGGTGAATATGGATTGGGGCTAAGAAATGAAAGAGGAAGCCGCCTGGTACAATTTTGCACAGAACATAAGTTAATCATAGCTGACACTTGGTTCAAGAATCATAAAAGAAGGTTGGATCCATGGAAGAATCCTGGAGATACTAAAAGGTATCAGATAGATTATGTAATGGTAAGACAGAGATTTAGGAACCAGGTTTTAAATTGTAAGACATTTCCAGGGGCAGATGTGGACTCTGACCACAATCTATTGGTTATGAACTGTAGATTAAAACTGAAGAAACTGCAAAAAGGTGGGAATTTAAGGAGATGGGACGTGGATAATCTGACTAAATCAGAGGTTGTACAGAGTTTCAGGAAGTGCATAAGGGAACAGTTGACAGGAATGGGGGAAAGAAATGCAGTAGAAGAGGGATGTAGTAGTCAAGGCAGCAGAGGAACAAGTAGGTAAAAAGACGAGAGCTAGTAGAAATCTTTGGGAAACAGAAGAAATATCGAATTTAATTGACGAAAGGAGAAAATATAAAAATGCAGTAAATGAAGCAGGCAAAAAGAAATACAAACGTCTCAAAAATAAGATCGACAGGAAGTGAAAAATGGCTAGAGAACAAATGTAACGATGTAGAGGCTTACCTCACGAGGGGTAAGATAGATACTGCCTGCAGGAAAATTAAAGAGACCTTTGGAGAAAGGACAAAATCTTGTGTGAATACCAAGATCTCAGATGGAAACCCAGTTCTAAGCAATGAATAGAGGGTCTATACAAGGGCGATGTGCTTGAGGGCAATGTTATGGAAATGGAAGAGTATGTAGCTGAAGATGAAATGGGAGATATCATACTGCGTGAAGAGTTTGATAGAGCACTGAAAGACCTAAGTCGAAACAAGGTCCCGGGTGTAGACAACATTCCATTGGAAATACTGACGGCCTTGGGAGAGCCAGTCCTGACAAAACTCTACCATCTGGTGAGCAAGATGTATGAGACAGGCGAAATACCCTCAGACTTCAAGAAGAATATAATAATTCCAATCCCAAAGAAAGCAGGCGTTGACAGATGTGAAAATTACCGAACTATCAGTTTAATAAGTCATGGGTGCAAAATACTAACGCGAATTCTTTACAGACGAATGGAAAATCTGGTAGAAGCCGACCTTGGGGAAGATCAGTTTGGATTCCGTAGAAATATGGGAACACGTGAGGCAATACTGACCCTACAACTTATCTTAGAAGCTAGAATAAGAAATGGCAAACCTACGTTTCTAGCATTTGTAGACTTGGAGATAGCGTTTGACAATGTTGACTGGAATACTCTCTTTCAAATTCTGAAGGTGGCAGGGGTAAAATACAGGGAGCGAAAGGCTATTTACAATTTGTACAGAAAGCAGATGGCAGTTATAAGAGTCGAGGGACATGAAAGGGAAGCAGTGGTTGGGAAGGGAGTGAGACAGGCTGGTAGCCTCTCCACAATGTTGTACAATCTGTATATTGAGCAAGCAGTAAAAGAAACAAAAGAAAAATTCGGAGTAGGTATTATTATCCATGGAGAACAAATAAAAACTTCGTTGTTCGCCGATGACATTGTATTTCTGTCAGAGACAGCAAAAGACTTGGAAGAGCAGTTGAATGAAATAGACAGTATCTTGAAAGGAGGATATAAGATGATCAACAAAAGCAAAATGAGGATAATGAAATGTAGTCGAATTAAGTCGGGTGATGCTGAGGTAATTAGATTAGGAAATGAGACACTTAAAGTAGTAAAGGAGTTTTGCTATTTGGGGAGCAAAATAACTGATAATGGTCGAAGTAGAGAGGATATGAAATGTAGACTGGCAATGCCAAGGAAATCGTTTCTGAAGAAGAGAAATTTGTTAACATCGAGTATAGATTTAAGTGTCAAGAAGTCGTTTCTGAAAGTTTTTGTATTAATGTAGGCATGTTGGGAACTGAAACATGGACGATAAATAGTTTGGACAAGAAGAGAATAGAAGCTTTCGAAATTTGGTGCTACAGAAGAATGCTGAAGATTAGATGGGGAGATCACATAACTAATGAGGAAGTATGGAATAGGATTGGGGAGAAGAGACGTTTGTGGCACAACTTGAGTAGAAGAAGGGATCGGTTGGTAGGACATGTTCTGAGGCATCAAGGGATCACCAAATTAGTATTGGAGGGCAGAGTGGAGGGTAAAAATCGTAGAGGGAGACCAAGAGATGAATACACTAAGCAGATTAAGAAGGATGTATGTTGCAGTAGGTACTAGGAGATGTAGAAGCTTGCACAGGATAGAGTAGCATGGAGAGCTGCATCAAACCAGTCTCAGGACTGAAAACCACAACATTAACAACAGAAGTCTGCCGCCTGACTTCTTAACAACTGCATCACCACTGTTTCGACTTCGTCATGGTTTTGAAGACGCTGACAGCGCAAGTGTTTCTTCAAGTGCAGGAACCGATGGTAGTCACCGGGCGCATGATCGGGGCTGTACGGGCGATGATCTACAGTTTCCCATCGAAAAGATGTGATGAGATTTTTGGTCTGATTCGCCACATCCGCACGGCCATTGTCTTGCAGCAAAACGATGCACTTGCTCAACTTCCATAGATTGTTACTTTCATTCTGGTGTGACGTAGGCCGCCCATGTTTCATCGCCCGTAAAAATTTGGCTTACGAATTCATCACCGTTGTTGTGGTACCGCTTAAGGAAAGTCAATGCACTGTATAACGTTTGGTTTTGTGCACATCCGTCAACATTTTCAGTACCCAACGTGAGCACAATTTTCGGTAATTCAAGTTCTCGGTCACAATGCCTTACAACACACTACGAAAACCATCAGGACTCTGCTGCAGAGTGAAAATCTCATTCTGGAAACATCCCCCAGGCTGTGGCTAAGCCATGTCTCCGCAATATTCTTTCTTTCAGAAGTGCTAGTTCCGCAGGGTTGGCAGGAGAGCTTCTGTTATGTTTGGAAGGTAGGAGGAGAGGTACTGGCGGAGGTAAAGCTGTGAGGTCGGGGCGTGAGTCGTGCTTGGGTAGCTCAGTTGGTAGAGCACTTGCCCGCGAAAGGCAAATGTCCCGAGTTCGAGTCTCGGTCCGGCACACAGTTTTAATCTGCCAGAAAGTTTCATATCAGCGCACACTCCGCTGCAGAGTGAAAATTCCATTCTGGGAACATTAGGAAAGTCACCACGCAAGGAGGAAATCGTGGAGCCTTTGGTTTCTCTCACCTTATTGTCCACTTCCTGCACCAAACTTTCATTAACAACCGAAGGACGCCCACTCCGTTGTTCATCATGCACATTTGTGCGGCCATCTTTAAATGCTCTCACCCACTTTCTTAACATTCCATCACTCGTAATGTTTTGTCTGTAAACTGCACACATCTCACGATGATTATCGATCGCTTTTAGTCCTTTAGCACTAAGAAATCTTATAACAGCTCGTACTTCACAGTCGGCGGGACTCGCGATTATTGGAGGCGTCTTAAACACTCAGTACACAATGTAAACAAGTAAGAATCAGAGTGTAATGGCGTCATTGCGTAGATTAAGGTACAGGCTTTCATATAAAAATTAAATTATTGAGATATCTTAGCACGTCTTTTTTAAATTTCAAAACGGTACTTACTTGAAAAACACGCCTCTTACAAGGATTATTTACAGTACATTAATATGAGTATTGTCTGTTATGGTTTTAGGCTTTCTTGTTTCCGCAATCATAGTTGTACGAGTAATAAATGTATATATGATCTTTTATAACTGAAATAAGTCTTATTTATATCGTATGCTTTGTGCTTTACTTCAAAGCATCTGCAGTGCACCTACATTGGTCACTGTATCTTCTTGTGCCTTTGACCTGTATCTACGATCTTCTCACTGCGACCTAATGTGTCTGCCCGCGGATCTCTTTAAGACGCCGCAAACCGAACTCTACCCTGACCTTGAATGACTTACAGTGAGTTAATTAGGAACTATGTATAATGTTATTAATGTTATTAACACTCAACGACCATGCAGAGTTTTTTCTGAGACAGTGTGGAAGAGAGACAAACAATGATACAAAATATGTGCATAATTTTACTACGCGTTACATATTGTAAAAGATGTGTTGACATTATTAGTCATTTATTACTGAAAAACTGTGGATTCTCGAGGTTTGCTCGATCACCTCATACACCGGGTAAGCGACTTTCAATAAAAATGTCTGCCCTGAACGGGAATACACATAATGAACATGAGAGAGCAAGTTGTAGACACATAGTAGACGGCACACGCGAATCTGATTCTGGTCGAGAGTCGCGCTCGGATATCCAAATGATGAGACGACCCGGCCAGCACAAAGTTTCACTGTCGTCATTCCATTATACGTCCGATCGTTGTCCATATTTTCAAGTGCGTTGTTGTGGTCTTCAGTCCAGAGACTGGTTTGATGCAGCTCTCCAGGCTACTCTCTCCTGTGCAAGCTTCTGATCTCCCAGTACCTACTGCAACCTACATCCTTCTGAATCTGCTTAGTGTATTCAGCTCTTGGTCTCTCTCTACAATTTTTACTCTCCACGCTGCCCTACAATACTAAATTGGTAATCCCTTGATGCCTCATAATTTGCCCTACCAACCGATCCCTTCTTCTAGTCAAGTTGTGCCACAAATTTCTCTTCTCTCCAATTCTTCAATACCTTCTCATTAGTCACGTGATCTAACCACCTAATCTTCAACATTCTCCTGTAGCACATTTCGAAAGCTTCTTGTTCAAACTATTTATCGTCCATGTTTCACTTCCATACATGGCTACGCTCCATACAAAACCAGTAACAATACAGTATAGGAAAGGTCGACGTTGTTTACGAGCCAATTGATCAGAAGCAAGCAGAGATGCACTTATGGCCACCCACAGATGTTAACAGATTTTTCTTCTTCAGAAACGATTTCCTTGCCATTGCCAGTTTATATTTTGTATCCTCTCTACTTCGGCCACCATCAGTTATTTTGCTCCCCAAATAGCAAAACTCCTTTACTACTTTAAGTGTCTCATTTCCTAATCCAATTCCCTCAGCATCACCTGACTTAATTCGACGACATTCCATGATCCTCGCTTTGCTTTTATTGATGTTCATAATATATCCTCCTTTCAAGACACTGTCTTCCGTTCAACTGCTCTTCCAGGTCCTTTACAGTCTCTAGCAGAATCAAAATGTCAGCGGCGAATCTCCGAAGTTTTTATTTCTTCTCCATGGACTTTACTTCCTACGCCGAATTTTTCTTTTGTTTCGTTTACTGCTTGCTCAATATACAGATTGAATAACATCTGGGATAGGCTACAACCCTGTCTCACTCCCTTCCCAACCACTGCTATCCTTTCATGTCCCTCGACTCTTATAACTGACATCTGGTTTCTATACAAATTGTAAATAGCCTATCGCTCCCTGTATTTTACCCCTGCCACCTACAGAATTTGAAAGAGAGTATTCCAGTTTACATTGTCAAAAGCTTTCTCTAAGTCTACAAATGCTAGAAAGGCTGTCTTGTAAGATAGTCGTAGGGTCGGTATTGCCTCACGTGTCCCAACATTTCTACGGAATTCAAACTGATCTTCCCCGAGCTCGGCTTCTACCAGTTTTTCCATTCGTCTGTAAAGAATTCGTCCTAGCATTTTGCAGCCGTGGCTTATTAAACTGATAGTTCGGTAATTTTCACATCTGTCAACACCTGCTTTCTTTGAGATTGGAATTATTATATTCTTCTTGAAGTCTGAGGGTATTTCGCCTGTCTCGTACATCTTTCTCACTATATAATAGAGTTTTGTTAGGCCTGGCTCTCCCAAGGCTGTCAATAGTTCTAATGGCACGGTGTCTACTCCCCGAGCCTTGTTTCGACTTAACTATGTTGTTAGTTGAAATAACGTTTGGTTGCTTATTTTTCTTCGGTCGTTTAAAATGCTCCTCTTGTCCGTTGTTGCCTTTTGAATTTGGAAGTTTTCTTGTAGTGCTCAGAGACGTTTATTTCTTCTGCATTTGATTGCTTTCACATTGGTTTCTATTGTGGTTATGGGTTTGTTTTGTTGTGCGAGGTAGTCTGCAAACGAACGGCTGGTTCTGCACCTCCGTGCTCTTTTATGTTTTTTATATCTTGTTTCAAGTATTCTTTTGGTCTAAGTATAGAGCGTCACAGCTTTTACACTGTAGTTGTTCTATCTTTGTTTGTGGTTCCGCTAAAAAGCATAGAGTCTCATCATGGATCCTCACCAGTATACCACCTGCCCAATATCCAATTCTTCACCTTCGGCACGGATAACAGTGGCGATGAGTCGTGGCGTGGAATCAATGAGGCCTCTGGCATTGTTACGCCGCTGGAGGGAGTTGGAGCCGCATCTGCACTCACAAGTCACCTAATTCTCGTAAATTCCTGTTAGCGGGACGATGAGCTCTGGAGCCACGGTCAATCACATACCAGATGTGTTCAGTCGAATTCAGGTCTGGCGGTTTGGGGGGCCAGCACGTCTATTGGAGCCAGCCTTTATGTTCTTCTACTGGCCAAGCGGTTCTAGGCGCTTCAGTCCGGAACCGCAGGACTGCTACGGTCACAGTTTCCAATCCTGCCTCTGGCATGGATGTGTGTGATATCCTTAGGTTAGTTAGGTTTAAGTAGTTCTAAGTTCTAGGGGACTGACGGCCTCAGATGTTAAGTCCCATAGTGGTCAGAGCCATTTGAACCATTTTTGTCCCTCTAACCACTCCATCACACCCCTGTCCTTGTGACACGGAGTATTGTCTTGTTGAAAAATGCCACTGCCATCCGGAAACATGATCGTCAGAAAGGGTGCACGTGGTCTGCAACCAGTGTACGATAGTCCTTGGCTGTTGTGGTGCCTTGCACGATACTCACTGGACCCACGGACGCCCACATGAATGTTCCCCAGAGCATAATGGAGCCTCCGTCAGCTCGTTTCCGTCCTGTGTCTGGGACCTGTTCCCCTGGAAGGCGACCGATTCGCTTCCTCCCATCGCCATGGTGAATAAGGTGTCGGGATTCTTCAGACTATGTGGTGCCGATGTCGTGGTGTTAACATTGGCACATGTAAGGGTCGTCTTCTGCGGAGGCCCATCGTTACGAGTGCACTGTCTTCAGACACACTTGCACTCTGCCTAGGACTGAAGTCTAATGTTAGTTCCGCCACAGCCCTGTTTTACCAGTCTGCAGGCCTACGACGTCTGACATCTGCAATGAGCGGTGGCCACCCAGCAAAAAATGGTTCAAATGGCTGTGAGCACTATGGGACTTAACATCTGTGGTCATCAGTCCCCTAGAACTTAGAACTACTTAAACCTAACTAACCTAAGGACACCACACCAATCCATGCCCGAGGCACGATTCGAATCTGCGACCGTAGCAGTCGCGCGGTTCCGGACTGCGCGCCTAGGACAGCTGGGCCACCGCGGCCAGCGGCCACCCAGCACCACGACTTGGTTTTACCTTCACTTTGCCATTTGTTGAAGACACTCACCATGACACTCCTCGAACAGCCGACATGTTGTGCAGTTTTCGAAATGCTCGTACCGAGCCACCGAGCCACCACAATCTGCCCTCGATCAAATTGAGACAGATTGCATGCCGTCTCCAGTCTAAGCTCAGACAGCACGCTCTCTAATACCGCATGCACCATGCGTGCGTCTGACTAGCAGTCATACCTCACCCCAGGTGACACTCCTTTGGCGGTGACGGGTGTAGGTCGGCGCTCATATTGTTCTGCCTGATCAGTGTATAGTCATTGAAGTGCAGTGTTCTACAAATCTAGCGTCTATGTGTCGAAGAACATTAGGAATGAAGAAGTAGGCAAACAATCATGAGTAATTATTGTAATTTAATACTGTATAATAGCAGTAATGTGAAACACAATGACTGTCCACGATCTTGACAAAGATATTAAGAAGAAGAACCAAATTGTTTCGGTGATCACAAAAGATGGTTTGAAATAAAGCGAAAGACATGTCTAAATAACACTTTTGCTGCAACCAAACGACGGAATACAGCCTGTGTTATAACCACATAAAAGTTATCATTGGTTAAAAATGTCCAAATAAAGTCAAGTAACTTTCAGCAGTAGCGGTCCACATTCAGTACATCGTACAATGTTACTATGTATAATCGTGACTTGAAAAAGATCAATCGCTTTTCGTCTGATCACTGTCTCAGTATTGACAAATAAATTTTATAGACTGTGGAAAAACATTGTGCCGAGGCGGCTTCCGTAAGGGCGTGCGCGCGATCCTCCTGGCGCCACTTGTGCGCGCGTGCCATCGACTCTGGCCCTCTTCGTACCATCTTTGCTGCGTTCTGTGTTCTCTTTGAGCGCTGCGTGGTGGTGGGCGGTGTGTCGGACATGGAGCTGGAAGGGTGTGGTTCAAATGGCTCTGAGCACTATGGGACTTAACATCTGTGGTCATCAGTCCCCTAGAACTTAGAACTACTTAAACCTAACTAACCTAAGGACACCACACACATCCATGCCCGAGGCTGGTTCCAGACTGTAGCGCCTAGAACCGCTCGGCCACCCCGGCCGGCTGGACGGGTGTGCCTGAGTACTCATCGTTCTTGCGATTGCAGTGAGTTAACACCGTTGGTAGTTGCGACATAGGGGCCAGCGTTTTCCTGCAGCACTGACCATTGCTACCGGTGAGTTTAGTGGGCAAGGAGAGACTCTCGTCATGAACAGTTTTGTTAGGAAGTGCATCAATCAGTTGGTTGAACAATTTGTTAGCAACACGAGCAGCAGGGCTGTATCATAAGGTGCCTACCTGGGGTCCCTAACCTATTGGCCTCTCTGGCCTTTATTTGAAACTATCTATGCAGGCTGTTCAGAAACAACTGTACTTAAAGATTGTTAATTCCGACCGGAGTAAGCTGGCCAGGAATCCAGTTTCTTCATGCCTTTCGGTGGCCCCTCTGGGGTTGTGTGTCTCAATCTAGATTTTTTTATGCTATGTTAATCTTGTACTTCAAATTGTGGTTTGTTATTATAAAGTATTTGATACTACTGAGTGCAATTTATGATTGTAGTAGGCCTCATGGCCCTTCCTTGGGCGAGTTATTGAATTTGGCCTGTAACTAAAGTCGTGAGCGCTCAGCCTAAAGATATGCACACATTGGTCATGTGTGTAGGCGTGCTTGTATTTTCATACTTTCGTACTCCGTGTCTATGAGGCCTTCGGTCTATAGCTGTACAGTTTAACTGGCCATCTGCCATTTGGTGTATACCACAATCACAGTGTCCATTAGCCCCTAAGAGGCGCCAGTAAAGGTGTACCTTGATTTCTAAAATCTTGTTGGCTTCACTGTATTATGTAATTATTCTTTAGATGAGTGAGATGTACACTTCTTCTTGTTATTGCTGGGAAGGTTACCTCCCAAAGTTATGAGCGAGCCTCTCCCATACCTAAGATAAGAGAAATTATGGCTCACACGGAGACATATAGATCGTTGATTTTCCCTTGCTCTGTTTGCGAGTGGAACAGAAAAGTAAATGACTAGTAGTGGTACAGGGTACCCTCTGCCATGCACCGTAAGATGGTTAACGTAGTATGCATATAGATGTCGCTGAAAATGCAGAAGCATTCCTGGGCTTACGTTTCAGCAAGATAATGACCGCCCACAAGCAGCGAGACTTTCTATTGCGTGTCTTCGAGTTTGTCAAACCCTACCTCAGCCAGCGCGGTCGTCAGGTTTCTCCTCAAATGAGAACTTTTGGAGTGTTATGGGCATGGCACTGAAACCATATCAGGGTTTGACGATCTATCGCGCCAATTGGACAAAATTTGGCACAACGTCCTTCAGGAGGACGCCCGGTAGCTCCATCAATCAATGTCAGGCCAAATTATTGCTTGCTAAAACCCACAGTTCAACGGGCTTGCCGCAGTGAATACACCGGTTCCTGTGAGATCACCGAAGTTAAGCGCTGTCGGGCGTGGCCGGCACTTGGATGGGTGACCATCCAGCCGCCACGCGCTGTTGCCATTTTTCGAGGTGCACTCAACCTCTTGATGCCAACTGAGGAGCTACTCGACCGAATAGTAGCGGCTCCTGTCAAAGAAAACCATCATAACGACTGGGAGAGCGGTGTGCTGACCACACGCCCCTGCTATCAGCATCCTCAATGAGGATGACACGGCGGTCGGATGGTCCCGATGGGCCACTTGCGGCCTGAAGACGGAGTGCTAAAAGCCACAGTTGGAACGATGCGTTACTGACTCGCTCAGGTTGTGAAGCACTTTCTCTTCAATAAAGCATCAAATTTTCGTGAAATTGTACATTACATGTAACGATTTCCGTCCCATTCGGATAATGCCCTCGTTGTTCGTAGTTTTTGTTTTTCCTAGGCGCTATGTATGAGTTCTGGAAAACTCTTGTTTCATGTTCAGCGCTAAGACGCTGGAATCCCCACGCAGCTTCGCGTTCCGGTGAATGCATTACCCAAAAAATACTTGTCTGTCGTGCAGGCGAAGAACAACGGTATAAGAGACATGGCATTCACGGCTATAGGTTGTTTGCAAAAAGTAACACAAAACTGCACACTGTGATTTTAGTCGTTGTATAAATGATGGACTGACTGATAAGTAATTGCGCCATGGACTGCAATTATTGTTAATATTTTTCAAATACTGTTAGGCAGTTACTTCTGTGGGAAGCAGCACCTGTAATATTATTCGAAGAATGTATACTGTGTTTTTAAAGCAGTGAAAAATGTTTTAACTTTAGACAGTGAATTGAAATGAAAGTATTTTCTTTATATTTTCAGTATTTTCACGCCATGTGTTCCGTGAAGCTGAGAGAAATATTTACTTTTTTTTATATTTTGTGTTCTTTTGTTTCATTAGCGGCTCCCGTAACGGCCGAACATTACTGAGTGAGTGCAGTCAGACGCGTATTCCAGAACCTCGGTTATAATTTTTGTACTGGTAAATTAATTTTCCCAGAAGATTCTTTACTTAGAGACCATATTGCGGCGCTTCGCCCGAGTCAATTTATACGAATCTCAGCTCTAGGGTTATTAGGCATTTTAAATACGGGTAGGTAAAGCCTCATTTTTAACAATGGGGATCGCCCGATTTTATGTCATTATTATTTCCAGAACCAACACATTAAAAAGGGTGTAAGAAAGGGATGGTGTCCTCCTCCTCCCCCCCCCCCCCCCCCCCACGCTCTCCACTGTGCAGTCTATACATCAAAGGAGCAATGACATACATGAAAGAAAGATTCAAAAGTGGGATTAAAATTCAATGTGAAACTACATTAAGACACGGCTCTCCTCAGCAAAAATGAAGAAGAACTATAGGATATCTTGAGACGGATGAACAGCCTAATTAGTAATGAATGTGAATTGATAGTAAACCGGAAAAAGACAACAGCAATGAGAAGTAGCAGAAATGAGAAACTTAACATCAAAATTGGTGGTCAAGAAGTATGCAAATGTGAGGAGTTCTGCTCTCTTGGTAGCAAAATACCCCCTGACCGACGAAGCAAGGACACAAAAAGCAGACTGACACAGGCAGATAGGGAAATCCTGACCAATAGAAGTCTATGGTATCAAACATAGGCCGTAATTTGAAAACGAAATTTCTGAGAACGTACGTTCCTAGCGCAGCGTTGTATGGTAGTGAAGCGTGGACTTTTGAAAAAGCGGAACAAAAGAAAATCGAAGCGTTTGAGATGTGGTACTGCAGAAGAATGTCAAAAATTAGGTTAACTGATAGGCTAAGAAGTGAGGTGGTTCTCCGCAGGAGCGACGAAGCAAAGAACATATTAAAAACACTGACAAGAAGAAGAGACAGGATAGTAAGACGTGTGTTAAGATATCAGGGAAAACCATGTTATTAGAGAGGACCTTACAGGGTAAAAACTGTAAGACAGAGACTGGAATACATACAACAAATACTTGAGGACGTCTGTTGTAAGTGCTACTCTGAGATGAAGAGGTTGGCACAGGAGAAGAATCCTCGGCGGGCAGTATCAAACCAGGCAGAAGACTGATGACTCGAAAACTCCATCCAATTTAAAAACATTTCCATTACACAAGTAGAAGGTGTTTAATTCCTTATTTAAAATTAATAAAATAGCAGTAAAAGTTAGTAAAAACCCTGGTGTCAGTTGTAGGCCATTTAAAACCCTCCGAAAGGACCGGTTCCCTTTTTACTATCATTTAAGTGGCGTAAGATGTCAAACGGGCTGACTTGGTTCAGGAGAGGCACCACAGGACATGTTAATTTCCACTGTCTATACTTTTACAAATAAACTCATAACTTTGTCAGCATGACCAAGAAAGATTCAGGATTCACACTCATAGCAGTGGATGTCCAAAAACATTAAAATTTTTTTTTACATGTGAAATTTCATCTCTTTTTCACTTAATATTGGCTACATTTGTTGCTGTAGGTTCATTTTTCTTCAAAAGTAAGAGAAATTCTTCGATGAATTGTCCACAGCACACACGCCATACTTACAGGTGTATGAAATTTTAGAGTTTATTTAATTTATGAAAAAATGAATGAGCTGTTACATTTTAAACTTCACGTTTATAAAAAATCTCAAATTTTACAGTTAATTATCTTAATTTTTACCACAGTTTTTAATAAATTTGAAAAATTCTATAGTATCATACACCTGTAAGTATGGTTTGTCTGCTGTGCAAAATTCATTGTTGACTCTCCCTTACTTATGAAGAAAAGTGTACCTATATCATCAAATGCAGCCAATAGTAAGTGACAAAATGATGAAATTTCACAGGTAAAAAAAATTATTTTGTTATGTTTCCGCACTTCCATTGCTATGAGTGTGAATCCTGAATTCTTCCTAGCCATTCTGACAAAGTTTTATGAATTTATTTGTAAAAGTATAGACAGTGGAAATTAAACCCGTCGGCGTAGGCGAGCGCGCTAACGCGCTGCTTCCTGGACTCGGTTGGGCGCGCCGGCCCCGGTTCGAAACCGCCCGGCGGATTAACGACGAGGCCCGGTGTGCTGGCCAGCCTGGATGTGGCTTTTAGGCGGTTTTCCACATCGCGCTACGTGAATACCGGGCTGGTCCGCACGTTCCGCCTCAGTTACACGCGTCGCAGACATTTGTAACACGTCCGCACTATTTCACGGTTTACACTAGACTCAGGCAGTTGGGGTACAGTGATTCCGTCCTGGGGGGTACGGGGTGGTGGCAGGAAGGGCCTCCGGCCATCCCTAACACTAAAATTGCCAAATCCGTTGTAACCACGCCGACCCTGCGATCTCTGCGGGACTATGGCGTAAGCGAAAGAAAGAAAAGAAGAAGACAGTGGAAATTAAAAAGTCCTGTGGTGGCTCTCCTGTTCCAAGTCGGCCCGTTTGACATCCTACCCCCCTTAAGCAAACAGTTGTTTTCTAATGCAGAGAAGAATTAGTGCCTAAAAGGGTTGTGTGTGCAACATTCTGTCAAGAGTGCGAAGGGAAATTACGAACCGAAGAGATTTCGAAGAAACTGTTCGCCACAAGAGGACGTTCCCCTGCGACAAGACGGAGCGCGGAAGGCGAGCTACCAGTGGCCGGTGGCCGGGGACGGCTAATTGCGGCGCGCTTTTATGAGGACATGAATCTCCGGCTGTCGGCCGCCATATTACCTCCGGCGACGTTTACGGCGAGGTCCCGGCTTTATAGCGTCCCTGCAGACACGGGGGCACTGCGCTCCGATATCTCGCGGGCCCGCAATTATGGCGCATTATTCCGGCCGGAGGAGGCGCTCGTGCGGCTTAACCGAGATAATTGAGCGGCGTAATATTCGGCGCAGAATCTTTCAGTTGACCCAATCTCCTGAATATCAGTTTCAGTAGTAACTGCATAACTGATACGCTTTAATTCGGAGTTTAACACAACCCTGCAAGAGTTGCGAACTGCCATCTCAGTTACGCGAGAATGGAAAAAGACTAATGCAAAGGTGCGTTTTCAAGGTATATATTTTACGGCAATGTGTGACTGCAATAGTGTTGCCGTCAGAACTGCTTCGGTGTCACTCCAATACACGGCTGTATTGTGGAATGGCCGGGCAATACTGCTGAGTGGTAGATAGCAGATGAAGTATGACCGCCGTATTGCCATTATTTTCAATCAAGGGTGGTTAATATTTCGTAAGACTGGGAAACACTTCCCTACTTTCATTAGCATTCGAAAATCCAAAAAGTTTGACAATAATGTTTACTAAAATTTTGTACTTATGGAGATCCACAGCCTCCTGATGCTTAATAAACGTAAATATTGTCCGTAGTAGACTGTAATGCGTTGTTTATTTAATCATGTGATTGCTCATTTCGACTAAGTGTCATTATCAGGTACATTTGTGACACCTGTATTTCATTTCATTTTCAAATCACCCTTAACTACAAGCAAACACGTATTCCTACGTTTTACTAAAGTACCTACAGTGACACCTTTTAAGACCGTGTTCTGAAGATACTCTACAGCTGTTACAAATGCGCTTGACAATGACGCTTAGTCGAAATTAGCTGATCGCACGATTAAATAAACATAGCATTACAGCCTACTACGGACCATGTTTACGCTTATTAATGCTTTTTCATGCACTTTAGCTTATAACAGTGCCCTGCTTCTTGTTCAAAACTGTCACCTGACGTTTTCAGTAGGGATGGCAAGTGTTCAAATAGCAGAAATCAATTAATACTCCTCTTTACTTGAAGATAGGCTTCGTTGTCTAGCAAGTCACGACTCTTTGCATATATGAATGACACAGTGGCTGTTCAATCTTTTATTTGTTTATTCTTTCAGCCAAATATCTTAATATAATTTCTCTAAACAGTTTCCATTTCAACGCAGAAGTCGAAATATAGCAGAATAAAAATTCTGATGAGATTATACAATTTTTAACACACATTGCTGCTGAGGTAGCTTCGTAGTACAAAGAGTTTAATAGATCTGCGAAGGAATGCTCGCAACGAACTAAACAACACAAACTGAAGCTAGCGTGCTACTTATTTTTATTTGAAAGTAATGTTTTGGAGTCAGGATTTCCTCTTAATATTTCAGTTTTTATTCACAGTAGTTTTGTAACTAAAACAGGAATTTAAACAAAAGTGTACATTTTCTTGTACAAAAAAAGTAGGAGACCCAAACAGTGACAATAAGTGAAACCTTGCAGTGCCCTACAGGGAGTCGAGCCTGACATCTTCATTCTAGTAATAGTAAGTATTTTAAATAACTGCATTTTTGGATTAGTACCGTCTAGAGAAGCTGAATTTTGGAGGTCAGTTACTTGGAAGAAATGCGTTTTTTGATTAAATAAAAGTTTCACTTACAAGAGAGATAATAAGAATGCTTTAAATTGATAGGTGCAGTTAAGTCCTGTAACTTTTTATTTTGTATAGTCTTTATGTAACAAGTTTAATTTACTTTTTAATTTTGATTCATGTCATTAATTTTTGATTAAATAATCTCTATGGTTGTAGTCAGCAAATAACAGGACCGTATTATACAATAATTTTGAATCTATAAATGTTTCAATTCAGCATTTTCGTATAAATGTTTCAATTCAGTGTGTCCGCAGCTCGTGGCCGTGCGGTAGCGTTCTCGCTTCCTGCGTCCGGATTCCCAGGTTCGATTCCCGGCAGGGTCAGGGATTTTCTCTGCCTCGTGATGACTGGGTGTTGTGTGATGCCCTTAGGTTAGTTAGGTTTAGGTAGTTCTAAGTTCTAGGGGACTGATAACCATAGATGTTAAGTCCCATAGTGCTCAGAGCCATTTTTTAAATACAGTGTTTACACAATTTTCTTGTCGCGACCAGTTTCTTCGAAATCTCTTCGGTTGTAATCAGTAGTTTAATACTATATTTGAGCGAAAACTGGTTACTAGTATCATGAAAGCTCGGTTACAAGATAAATAAATACCTTGGAATCAAATGGTTCAAACGGCTCTGAGCACTATGGGACTTAACATATGTGGTCATCAGTCCCCTAGAACTTAGAGCTACTTAAACCTAACATAAGGACATCACACACATCCATGCCCGAGGCAGGATTCGAACCTGCGACCGTAGTGGTGACGCGGTTACAGACTGAAGCGCTTAGAACCGCACGGCCACACCGGCCGGCCACCTTGGAATCAAAATTACAATCGTATAGATAATGTTGTGGGGAACGTAAACCAAGGCCGCGTTTTATTGGCAGAAGACTCAGAAGATGCACCAGATCTACTAAAAAAGGCTGCCAAAACAACGCTTGTCCTTCCTCTGCTAGAGTACTGCTGTACAGTATCGGATCCTTACTACGTAGGATTGACGCAAGATATCGAGAAAGTCCAAAGGAGGGCATTGTTTTCCATTACAGCAACATAAGAGGATGGTATGAAGGTCGATGGCAGCATGTCATGACCTCACGCAAATGCACGATGCTTTTCGATCAGTGCCCCTGAGATTTGCAGAGGTATGACAGAGTGGGGTGGTTGTAGGAAGCTGGAACATTCTATAATAATTAGTACTGGAATACTTTAGTAAATAACTTTTACTTAACTTTGTCCTGCTACTGCACTCCAGGAACATAACTAATAACAACCATCTTTCTTGAATACAAATGACTCATTAACAAACGTTAACTAGATCATACAACAAGCAAGGTATTACGTACGTAATACATGCCCGAACTAGAGCCTGCGAACCTGGCGAGCTGAAGTCTATTCTAATCTGACTTCGCTCACGACCTCTAGCTAAATCGACCGGTGCGATCTGCAAGTCTCTGTCCTTACTATACGGCGCTGCAAGCGCCAGCTAGTCCAGAGAGGTTGCAAGTGCTGGACCGCTATCGATTATCGCAACCTCTAGCATTTGTCTAACATTGACACCACAGAGAAGATTGTCACGGATATGAGATGCGAGTGAGGGTGGCAGTCATTAAAACAAAACGTCTTTCGTTGCGGCGACATATTTCCAGGAAGCTTCAATCACGAACTTTTTCCTCTTAGTGTGAAATTATTTCATTGACGCCAGTCTATATAGGAAGAAATGATCGTCACAATAAAATAAGAGAAATTGGAACTCGTACATAAAAGTTGAAATGTTCAAATTTACCACGCACTGTTTATGAGTGGAACAGTAAAGATAGTCTGAAGATGGTTCGATAAACTCTTTGCCAGGCACTTAAGTGTTAGTTGCAGAATACTCACTTAGATGTACATACATGTTAAAATTTGAGTTACGTTTATTTGTCCTAGAGGAAGTAATAAGATGACGAACCTTAAGAAATACTGTGTTTACGTTTCGTACAAACTCATGACTGACACGAATGCTGACATTAATTACTGACAGTGAGATTGGGTTTAATGTCTCGTCGACATCAAGAACATTAGAGACGGGGCAGAAGTTCGGATTGTGTCAAGGATGGGGAAGGTATTTAACCGTGCCCTTTCGAAGGAACCATCCCGACATTTGCCTGGACCGATTTCGGGAAATCAGGGAAAATCTAAATCGGGATGAGCAATCGCGGGTTAAACCGTCGTTCTTCCGAATACGAGTCCAGTGTGCTGACTACTGCGCCACCTCCCTCTGTGACAGAAAAAATGTTTTCATTGAATAGGCTCAAACGAATCGTGTGACCCATCAGTAAACATATATTAAGCGTTACAGGTCCGATACAGACACAAATCAGCTAGATATCAAATAGTACCAAACAAGTATGATATCGATGTACTGATATTACTAATATGGCCCGTTTCACGACACCTTACACCGTTTTATACCTACCTCTGTCCATATCTGTCAATCCTTCTTACCCCGCCAGCGCTGCACTAACAAATCAAGAAATGTGAAAGACGAAACAATATTATTTCATTTTATTTCGAGAGACAGTGCTATTACGTAGGCTGCAGGAATGTTAAAGGTGGCGAAGGAATTTTATTAATGTGTTATGTACATCTTCCAGCTGAGCTATACAACAAAGAAAGTAATAAATAAAATAACCGCAGTTGGTAAAGAACATTATCATTGTTACCGTCGTAATAGAAGATCTGAAATAGTGGTCCAGAATTCCACGCGGGCTCTTAAGAATTCTAAACTCTTTTTAAGCTTCCTCACTTGTGCTTCCGTGTTCATGACCACCAACCTTCCAAAAGCGGTTTTTTTATGGTTTTTGAATACGTTTCTAAATCTGTCCCACGACTCGTGAGAGATGTATCCTGTTTATGAAATTCGTAGTTCTTTCACTGTACTAATAAACCACGTTAAAATATTAACATAAACATTTGATTGTTATTTCATACTAGCTTAATGAATTCCAAAGTGCAGTAAACGTTTCATACCGAGAGGCATGTTGATGACATTTGATGCAGTACACGGCAAAGCCAAGGAAATTCGAAACACACCCGTCCCCGAGACATAGCCGAGATACAGAATCGTTACGTTAACGTCTGAAGAGGCCCTCGTAATGACCTATCTACGAAAGACAACTAGCGGCGCATTCCTTCGCTACCATGCAACCAAACAAAATGTTACTGGGGCGTTGGGGAGTGCTAGTTTTAGAGTTTCCTTTTTTCAAAGCGGAATCGTTGATGCGTGGATGGAGAATTTTGGCCAATTGTTTCACCTCAGGAAGTGTTTCCTGTGCACCTTAAATTTCAGGAGAATAGTTTGTTCTTAATTGCGAGTTGTATTAGCTTGTGCCAAATCCCAAGTTTTGTAACTGTTAGTTGTCGTGCATGCCGCCTTACGCGGATTTATACAAAGTAGTTAATAGATGCTATAAACCTTTGAGTGAACTATCATCTCGTGTTGCCTTGTTCGGTGGCCAGCGCTTAGGCCGACATTTAAGATTCTGAGCTTCAACTAGAATTAATGACAGTTTCTGACCCGTAGTGAAATTCTTAGCTGATAAAATTGCTAAACGAACTACTCGCTTCCCAGACCTAAGTTAATTATTAATGCCGTTATCTCAACTTTTGGGTGCGTGTGGCACCGATTTTTAAGTTGGTTGTTATTAGCTTTTGAAATAGTTATTATTCTGTTTTGCCTTTTGTCAAGTGCGAGTGTTATGTTAATTCTGTAATTGTATATATAACAATACCTCCACTAACAGTTAATTACATCAAAAATTATCACGTCACGCACTCAATGTATGATCTTTTTATTGCGCAACTAAAAGTTCTTTAATGTGGCAGGTATTGCTACATCAATTGATTACAATCACTGAAGAAAATTAACAATAATATCACTTACTTTGTATTTGCAATCCAACGACTCACTCGTTCTGGCTTTGGCTAATAGTTAAAAATGTTGTGTAGGTAGCATGACTATCGCTGTTGGTGAGAAAGGCACTCGGATGTGAATTACGCCGACTTGAAAAATTTACGAAGACAATCTTTCAGGATTAAATTTGATGATTTATGTTTTTCATTGCAATGTGCTTGATACTTTTTTAAACAATGTTCACTTGAAAATAATTCCTGACACTCACTTTTCACAAAAATTCACATTTATTAAACTTGTTATACTGTCGCATGTTCACAACATTACTTCATCATACAATATCGCAGCCGTTACTGCTCTTAATAAAACTCACAACATTTTTCATTGTCCACAACTCAGACTCATCTTTTCATTTCCAACACAGAGTCAAGACTTTTCATATTAAACACAAAAACGTGACTACTCTGTACGCTTCCACGCCAAAAGTAACAGGCCATCATCAAAGATAACAATAAGTACAAAGATATTCATACTAGATAATATATCGATTTCAACATCTCAAAATATCGAAGTACATACACATAAAAATGAAACCAAATTTGAATAGAGTGAAAAATATGAGACATTTCGTAAAAAATTATTAATTAATCTGCGGTATCGATAAATAGGGTTAGCGGGTGGAAATGGTTTCGCAAATAAAGAACCATTACACATAGTCAAGTAATGTTTATGTTCGAAGCCTTAGACACAGTTTTGTCCCAGTCTGCAATTAAGGAAACATGCCGACCTATTGCTTTCATACCACGTTATCCCACAATGGATGTAAATGTTCATGTATGCGATCTGCTTCTATTTATGTTTAAGAGAGACGGAGTCTTGGTGCCGGGCGGGGTAGCTGTGCGGCTTGAGGCGTCTTGTCTTGTCATGGTTCCATGGTTCGCGCGGCTCCCCCCCCCCCCCCCCCCCCCCCGTCGGTGGTTAGAGTTCTCCCTCGGGGCATGGGGGTGTGTCTGTTGTCCTTAGCGTAAGGTAGTTTGATTAATTAGTGCGTAAGCCTATTGACCGATGACCTCAACAGTTTGGTCCCATAGTCGTTACCACAATTTTTTTAGGAGCCTTGGTTCTGGGGGTGACTGGTTGTAAGACGTCCGAAAATCTGAGCGATGTCGGGGCATGATATATAGCCATTGAGTAGCTTAATCCAAGCGGAGTTCACTTATGTAGATACTTTTCCTGACCTTGCTATGTGCTTTGCTAAGTTCGTTGTTTGTAAAGTTTTCAGTGAATTTCCTTAAGCAAATATCAACAACCCAATTACTCGTGCAGGTGTTAACCTTTTGAGTAATTTTCTTAACATAATAGTTTTAGATTTATATTAGAATTATACAATACATCATTTGTTTCTATTAAAAAATTCGTCAATGAAGTAGAAGGAGTTGGCCACTAGTAAGTCTTTCAGGCTCCTTTTAAACTGATCTTTATTTGTAACTAAATTTTTTACGTTTGCTGGCAAATTATTGAAGATGAGTGTTCCTGAGTAGTGGACCCCTTTTTGAACTAAAGTAAGTGCTTTTAAGTCATTGTGCAGATCATTTTTGTTCCTGGTATTGTATGTTTGAACTGAGCTGTTTGTTGGAAAAAGAGATATATTATTTACGACAAATTTCATTAAGGAGTAAATATACTGAGAGGCAGTAGTTAGTATACCCAGTTCTTTGAAGAAGTTTCTACAGGACGTCCGTGAATTTATTCTACAAATAATAAGTTTTACCCGCTTTTCAACTGTTAAAACTTTTGTTTGACTTGAAGAGTTACCCCAAAATATTATACTACATGACATTATGGAATGAAAGTAGGCAAAGTATGCAACCTTTTTCATTTTTATGTAGCCTATGTCTGCCAACACTCGAATTGCAAATTCAGATTTGTTAAGGCGTTTCTGCCGTTCTGTGGTGAGCTCCTCCCAACTGAATTTATTATCAAGTTGTAATCCCAATAATTTAAAACTGCCAACCTCTTCTATCTGCTCTTCTTCATACTTTATGCATATGCTGGGTGGAAACCTCTTACAGGTTCTGAATTGCATATAGGGAGTCTTTTCGAAGTTTAATGTCAGTGAGTTGGCTTTAAACCATTCATTAATAATTTTAAATGACAGCATTAGTTTTGTGATTTGATATGAAGCAAACTTTTATTATTCTGTATTTGAGGTACACATTGTCTGAATCCTTGTAATCGTTCTGGAGGAAAGACCAGTGTTTTAACTCATTTGATTGATCTAAGTTCGATAAATATATTTTAAAACTTGTTGGCTCCACGGAAGATGTTCAATATCCCTTTGATTCAGTCCTTCCGATTCCAAAGCAAGCAGACACAGTAAGCCGCGTACCATGTTCCTTCTGCGATATTGCAGAAAGACCCGGCAGGACTGTAGCCGAGGTACACGACTGTTGGCAGCGGTGGTCACGGGAATCCACGGTCACAGGATGGCCGGGCTCCGGACGGCCACGTGGCACTGCCGAGAGGGAAGAGCATCGTGTTCGGCGTATGTGTCCCGGCGTAACGACAAGCGCCAGCACATCGGCCTGCAACGTTACAGCAGAGACGACGGTGAGACGACGGCAGCCAGTAGTACGCTGACGAAGCCCTCTCCAGGACGACACCCGGACAGGAGGGGGCTCTACATGAAGAGGATATAAGCTCCGCCCCCCGTAGCCTCGGCTGACGAGGAGACTGCACGACCGTGGGGTCGGGGTTTTGTCCGAAATTTTGTGTGGTGAAAGAGGACCCCTAACAACTCACGTGGTTAAAGTATTAGGACGCACTACCCTGAAAATCCCGAGAAAAATCCATCCAAAGTTTCTTAGGTGCCTTATGAGTATACAGCGTTAGTCCATTGCCGAGCCGCTGTCCGGAGTAGATGGTTAGGGCTCGGACTCTTACGCCAGATGTCTCGGGTTCGATTGCTCCTCCGACACTTTCTTTCTTCTGTTTCATTTTCTTTTGTTATTCCACAAATTATTCAAAAAGATGCTCAAACTAACATTATTTTTAAAACATTATTTTAGCTCAAGAACTTAAAGTTTTTCATTCACTGAAAAATATACGTGATCGTTGTTCTATTTGGTTTTGTGGGGTTTAAAGGTCTAAAGGGGCTTTGTAAGGATCCCCATGGGATTATAACGGTCATCCGCGTATAGGACTGTGCGCAAGCCGTGAGAAGTAAATGATACTTTGTTTTTTTTTTTTATTTCGTTTTGAACAGACGTGCCTGTTTGAAATTTCAACGTGTTATTCCGATCCGAGGTTAAACATGACGATTGAAGAAGTTGCTGGCTCGTCTGGAATAGGAGAAGAAATTCCTGAAGAATCCATTCATAGAGATCTGTCAAAATTACAATCGAAGGACGCAGTGGTGTATTATGTGTATTATGTGTAATGTGATGCGAATACATAGAAAGATAGGTCCCTTATCATTTAGCTACAAAATAGCAGGTCAGCAACTGGAAGCAGTTAATTCCATAAATTATCTGGGACTACTCATTAGGAGTGATTTAAAATGGAATGATCATATAAAGTTGATCGTCGGTAAAGCAGATGCCAGACTGAGATTCATTGGAAGAATCCTAAGGAAATGCAATCCGACAACAAAGGAAGTAGGTTACAGTACGCTTGTTCGCCCAATGCTTGAATACTGCTCAGCAGTGTGGGATCCGCTCCAGGTAGGGTTGATAGAAGAGATAGAGAAGATCCAACGGAGAGCAGCGCGCTTCGTTACAGGATCATTTAGTAATTGCGAAAGCGTTACGGAGATGATAGATAAACTCCAGTGGAAGACTCTGCAGGAGAGACGCTCAGTAGCTCGGTACGGGCTTTTGTTAAAGTTTCGAGAACATACCTTCACCGAAGAGTCAAGCAGTATATTGCTCCCTCCTACATATATCTCGCGAAGAGACCATGAGGATAAAATCAGAGAGATTAGAGCCCACACAGAAGCATACCGACAATCCTTCTTTCCACGTACAATACGAGACTGGAATAGAAGGGAGAACCGATAGAGGTACTCAGGGTACCCTCCGCCACACACCGTCAGGTGGCCTGCGGAGTATGGATGTAGATGTAGATGGAAAGCTGTTGATTTAAAATAATTTAATTGCATCGACATCTTCGGAAGAAATCTCTCACGATGCTATGTTCTTGTTTATAATTATTATATGCATAAAAATTGAATGTTTCCCAATCGACTGTGTTATTCTGACTAAAACCCCAATGTTCCTCCTCATATACTTTACAATGAAAAATGGAAAACCCACCGCCATGAATTGTGTTGTTGGACAAAAAGACAATAATTTTATTCAATAATGTAACTAATTTGATAATGATAATGTAGGTTTGGAAAACTTTCTGAATAATTGGTGGAATAACAAAAGAAAATAAAACAGAAAGGAAAAAATAAGTTCGAAAGGAGAAATCGAACCCGAGACCTCTAGCGTAAGAGTCCGAGTCTTACCCATCTACTCCGGACGGCGGCTCGGCAATAGATTAACGTTATATACTCATACGACACCTAAGAAACTTTGGATCGATTTTTCAAGGGATTTTCCTGGTAGTGCGTCCTAATATGTTAACCATGTGAGGTGTTAGGCATCCTCTTTCACCACACAAAATTTCGGAGAAATCCCACACCCCACGGTCGTGCTGTCTTCTTGTGAGTGGAAGGCGAGCCGTCATATAAACGCTACTGCAGTGACTTGCGAACTGTATTGTTTCACTTGCATTGAAATTGTATATAGCGAAGGACATTGATTACATGCATCTCACCATTTGCTTGCGACACACATTTGTGGATACGTTAAGTATTGTCAATTTAACTTACTGTAATAAGAAATGTGGTGCGACTAGGGCCTCCCGGTAGACCGTTCGCCGGGTGCAAGTCTTTCGATGTGACGTCACTTCAGAGACTAGCGCGTCGATGGGGATGAAATGATGATGATTAGGACAACACAACACTCAGTCTCTGAGCGGAGAAAATCTCCGACCCAGCCGGGAATCTAATATGGGCCCTTAGAACTGAGATTCTCCATTAATATGATTTGCTTGAATTGTTGTCTAGCGATCCGAGAAAACAGCTCTCTGGGCACCTTATATTAGACGCGTGGGCAGGATACAAAAATAGTATCACTGGCTCATCGTACTGCGTCTGCAACAGCAATTTGACCTGCAATTGGCACCTCAGGGGCGCTACGAACTATTATAAATCGGTTACTTCAAGGACAGCTCCGAGCGAGGTGCCCTGCAGCGTGCAATCCACTGACCCCGAAGCATCGCCATTTGTGACTTTCGTATTGTGAAACGAGAGCTCTTTGAGGGCACGGTGCAGGTGCTTCGTGTCTTCTGACGAAATCTGGAGGTGCCTCAGTGCCAGTGATTGCCGTATGTTGGTTAGAAGGAAGCCAGTTGAGGACCTGCAAGCAACCCGTCTGCGTGATAGACACACTGGACCTAAACCTGGAGCTATGGTCTGCGGAGCGTTTTCGTGTAATTCTATGGAACCTTGACTGCAAATATGTACGTCAGTCTGGTGATTCGACCTGTTGTGCTGTCATTAATGAGCAGCATTCAAGGAATGTTTTCCAACAGGATAACGATCACTTATATACCGCTGTTGTAACCCAAAATGCTCTACAGCGTGTTGACATGCGGCCTTGGCCTTCTCGACCACAAGATCTGTCCCCATTCGAGCGCATATGCGTCATCACATCATCGGCCGCCGACTCTAGCGTCATCCACAAAGAGCATTAATCATTCCTGTATAGATCGAGCAAGTGCAACAGGCATGGAACACCATTCCACAAGCTGACATCCGGCACGTGTACAACACAATGCATGCACGTTCGCATGTTTTCATGCGAAATTATAGCGGTTACATTTGTTATTAATATACCAGCATCTCTCATTTGCAACGGCTTATCTCGCGCTTACGTTAACCTGTGATCTTACAACGTTAATCACTTGAATGTGTTGCACATACAATTGTGTTCCCGAAAATTCATTACTCTACAATAATAATTTTTTGGTGTTGTGAGTAATTTTCCGTGGATGTACACTACTGGCCATTAAAATTGCTACACCAAGAAGAAATGCAGATGATAAACGAGTATTCATTGGACAAATATCTTATACTAGAACTGACATGTGATTACATTTTCACACAATTTGGGTACATAGATCCTGAGAAATCAGTACCCAGAACAACGACCTCTGGCCGTAATAATGACCTTGATACGCCTGGGCATTGAGTCAATCAGAGCTTGGATGGCGTGTACAGGTACAGCTGCCCATGCAACTTCAACACGATACCACAGTTCATCAAAAGTAGTCATTGGCATATTGTGACGAGCCAGTTGCTCGGCCACCACTGACCAGACGTTTTCAATTGGTGAGAGAACTGCAGAATGTGCTGGTCAGGGCAGCAGTCGAACATTTTCTGTATCCAGAAAGGCCCGTACAGGACCTGCAACATGATGTCGTGCTTTATCCTGCTGAAATGTAGGGTTCGCAGGGATCGAATGAAGGGTAGAGCCACGGGTCGTAACAGATCTGAAATGTAACGTCCTCTGTTCAAAGTGCCGCCAGCACGAACAAGAGGTGACCGAGACGTGTAACCAATGGCACCCCATACCATCACGCCGGGTGATACGCCAGTATGGCGATGACGAATAAACGCTTCCAATGTACGTTCACCGCGATGTCGCCAAACACGGATGCGACCATCACGATGCTGTAAACAGAACCTTGGTTCATCCGAAAAAAGGACGTTTTGCCATTCGTGCACCCAAGTTCGTCGTTGAGTACACCATCACCTGCCTGTCTGTGATGCAGCATCAAGGGTAACCCCAGCCACGGTCTCCGAGCTGATAGTCCATGCTGCTGCAAACGTCGTCGAACTGTTCATGCAGATGATTGTTGTCTTGCAAACGTCCCCTTTTGTTGATTCACGGATCGAGACGTGGCTGCACGATCCGTTACAGCCATGCGGATAAGATGCCTGTCATCTCGACTGCTAGTGATACGAGGCCGTTAGGATCCAGCACGGCGTTCCGTATTACCCTCCTGAACCCACCGATTCCACATTCTGCTAAGTCATTGGATCTCGACCAACGCGAGCAGCAATGTCGCGATACGATAAACCGCAATCGCTATAGACTACAATCCGACCTTTATCAAAGTCGGAAACGTGATGGTACGCATTTCTCTTCCTTACACGAGGCATCACAACAATGTTTCAGCAGGCAACGCCGGTCAACTGCTGTTTGTGTATGAGAAATCAGTTGGAAACTTTCCTCATGTCAGCACGCTGTTGTGTCGCCATCGGCGCCAACCTTGTGTGAATGCTCTGAAAAGCTAACCATTCGCATATCACAGCATCTTCTTCTTGTCGGTTAAATTTCGCGTCCGTAGCACGTCATCTTCGTGGTGTAGCAATTTTAATGGCCGGTAGCGTATATGCACCGTTCGAGGCACCAGGCAGGGTTTCGGGACGGCGAGCAAACGCGCAGTCGCCGGGCAGCCGGGCCGCTCCAGCACAGTATGGCGCGCTGCTGTCGCTACCGACTCGCCTATAGGAGACCGTGGTCCTCGGTTCGTGGCGCCCTGACACCAGCGTCTCCGCTGCCCAGCGCCAGCCAGTCCTCGGGTTGTTGGCCGCCAGCTGCCATCCCAGCACTCGCCGGTCGGTGCGCTGCCGCCCACACAACCAGACAACCAGCCGCTGCCTACCGTCGCTTCGCTTCTGCCAGAGACCGACGGCCGGCCTCGCCCCTGGAACGTGGATGCCGTGGGTCGACGCCAGGCTCCTCCATCGGATGAGGGAGCGAACCTGTAGCTGCTGCAGCTTATTGGAGTAACAGTTTTCATGCAGGCCTACTGTCTTGCTGCAGCCAACTGCACTTCTGACAGACGCCCGTAGCCCTCGCCAATCCGCGATGCCTAGAGTGGAGAGCTGAACGCCATCCTGACAACTAGAAGAGCGGCTCTTCCACCCCTCAGTAGCAGTCATTGCACCCCAACCTGCTACACGTCATACTTATGTATCAATCACCAGTAACCAGAATTGTAGGGTGATAGCCAGTCTGGTTGTAAGTGCAAAACCGTTCTTCTTCTTTTATTGCCCTCTCTTTCCTCCCTCCGGTACTACTACAGTGGCACTCACCTGAAGATGGCCAGAAACTCTGCTCCGAAATATCGTGGCAGGACGTTACTGACATCCGGCAGTTCTCCCGTGTTTTTATGGAACTGACTTATTATCAATCAAAGCATACCTTATGGACACAAATCATATACTCTCACACAAATTAAATGATTCCCAGTCGGAAATAAAATAAAACACATTAACACAATGCAGCTACGTACTTGTCGTATGCACGAATTTTCAGAGGTGCTTTGTATTAGGAAGGTTTGAGAACAATTCATGGTAATAAATGTGGACAATACACAAAGAAAAACAATCGCACGTTCATTCGTTCATTAAATAAGCATAGCAAATATTTCCTTTGTACATATTTAACATGTTGGCGAAGAATTTACATTATCAGCCGATCAAAAGTACATGGTTTCTTTGTACTATCATCGCACTTGGCAAAGGTCTTGCCGCAGTCGATAAACCGGTTTCCGTCAGATCACCTAAGTTAAGCGCCGTCGGCGTGGCCGGCACTTGGAAAGGCGCTGTTGCCATTTTTCTGGATGCACTCAGCCTCGTGATGCGAACTGAGGAGCTACGCGACCGAATAGTAGCGTCTCCGGTCAAAGAAAACCATTATAACGACCAGGAGAGCAGTGTGCTAACCACACGGCCCTCCTATCCGCATCCTCAAGTGAGGATGACACGGCGGTCAGATGGTCCCGATGGGGCACTTGTGGCCTGAAGACGGAGTGCTTACTTTTTTAGTATCATCGCACAGCAGCAATTCAATTTCCACACAGTACTTCCCACAGAAGACGAAAGTATTCTCGCACACGTAAAATTAGATCCGAAATGACTACGAAAATTTCCCAATAATATCCTAAAGCTGAACAAAAACTGTTGAACAGAATCATAGCTCACTTACAAAAAATTCCAATACCTGTAGCCACGCCGCTGCAGAGTGTCTACCATGACACGACTGTTCCTTGCTCCGCCGGAAGGGTGTCTGACAGCACACTCTGACCGGCGGTCTCGCTTTGAAAGAGTAATGGCGGAAGCCGCCCTTCGCTAACCCAAGTGCAATCGTAGGATCGACAATCGGTCCTGTTGATACAGTTAAACCTCTGCGACTTTCTGTCTATATTCCAGGTTGGCGGAATTGTTCTAGTAGGCAACATATATCCGTCCCCCGCGAGAAATATATATTTATATCAAGTCTGGTTTTAACTACAGAATTAAGAAACAAAAATTCAGATGCAAAAAGCATAGATGTAATATCATAACTGTGAACAACGTCTCTTCCGTTCCTGAGCCTGCTACTGCTGATTACAACCAGCTAGAGGTAACGAAACACAGAAATGATTCAACATATGGATCTGATGGATCCATTTCAAATGGCATACCATCTGCCATGTTGGTTTTGGTTATACCAGTACTCGAACGACTTGCTGGTATTATATTGTGAAAATCGTAGTTCGTGAGTCTGGGAAAGGTATGTATCCAGCTCCAGGTCACCAGTTAAAGTTTCAGAAGCTTACTCAGAAAATAAAACACTCAAAAAGCCTGACTTCTAGTTTCCAAGCTGAATTTGTATATTAGACGCGTTGATGTAGTTGATTTTCGCTATTCTTTCTAACTGGTTTCTTTATTGCCATGCTTTGAGCGAGTTCTGCTTACGTATTAATTTTTGTAATGAGTGTAGTTTCATGTGGGACAGTAGCTCGTACATTCAATGAGTGGTTTTGCTCGAGGCTGTCACATAGGTGAGAGTATTCATTCGATATTTGTCAATTCTAATTAGCCTCCTTCAAATGGATATTCTAGTTCGTAGACGATGTTTTGTGAGGGTAGTTTGTAGATTTTTACTCCAGGATGTTTTGTGAGGTTCTTTTGTTTGACGTGATCGAAGACCACATGAATTACAAGTTTTCCTTTGTAAACCACCACACATACGTTCTTGGTAGGGTTAATATAAACTTATTGCTGGTAATTTTTGTAACGCTTTTCCTTGTAATTTCTCTATGAGGGCCTAACATTTTATATTGTGTGGTTTGGTCAGTGAACTCAGGTTAGTTCATAATATTTATATTGCTATTTGGCGAGAGTGTCATCAATGCCAACTCAAGTACATCTTGTTTAAATAAATGGATATGGTCAAATTCATTTCAGTCTCGCAAGTGATTTTCTCTGGAGTCAAAGTAGCATACCTCACTATCTAATACTAGGCCCTGAGTATTGTAAGAATAATGTGGTGTGCAATTCTCTCTGTACTGCAACATCTCTCAGAAGCAAAGCGATGTTTATCAAAATGATGTCTGGTTCTGACACAAACACAATCGGATGATGATGGCATTGAAACAGAGGTGACACGCGTAAAGCTGAAATACTAATCACCTTTTTCCAAATCTGTTTCACAGAGGACGAATGCACTGCAGTTCCTTCTCAAAATCCTCGCACGAACGAAACAATGGCTGACATAGAAATAAATGTCCAAGGAATAGAAAAGCAACTCAAATCACTCAACAGAGTGAAGTCCACTGGATCTGACGGGATACCAATTCGATTCTACACAGAGTACGCGAAAGAACTTGCCCCTACCAATTCGATTCTACACAGAGTACGCGAAAGAAGTTGCCCCCCTTCTAACAGCCGTGTACCACAAGTCTCTAGAGGAACGGAAGGTTCCAAATGAGTGTTATGGGACCATTGCGTTTCGCAATATATATAAATGACCTAGTAGATAGTGTCAGAAGTTCCATGCGGCTTTTCACGGATGATGCTCTAGTATACAGAGAAGTTGCAACATTAGAAAATTTCAGCGAAATGCAGGAATATCTGCAGCGGATAGGCACTTGGTGCAGGGAGTGGCAACTGACCCTTAACACAGACAAATGTAATGTATTGCGAATACATAGAAAGAAGGATCCTTTATTGTATGATTATATGATAGCGGAACAAACACTGGTAGCAGTTACTTCTGTAAAAAATATCTGGGAGTATGCATACGGAACGATTTGAAGTGGAATGATCATATAAAATTAATTGTTGGTAAGGCGGGTGGAGGTTGAGATTCATTGGGAGAGTCCTTAGAAAATGTGGTTCATCAACATAGGAGGTGGCTTACAAAACATTCGTTCGACCTATACTTAAGTATTGCTCATCAGTGTGGGAACCGTACCAGGTCGGGTTGACGGAGGGGATAGAGAGGATCCAAAGAAGACCGGCAAGTTTCGTCACATGGTTATTTGGTCAGCGTGATAGCGTTACGGAGATGTTTAGCAAACTCAAGTGGCAGACTCTGCAAGAGAGGTACTGTGCATCGCGGTGTAGCTTGCTGTCCAGGTTTCGAGAGGGTGCGTTTCTGTATGAGGTATCGAATATATTGCTTCCCCCTACTTACACCTCCCGAGGAGATCACGAATGTAAAACCAGAGAGATTCGAGCGCGCACGGAGGCTTTCCGGCAGTCGTTCTTCCCGCGAACAATACGTGACTGGAACAGGAAACAGAGGTAATGACAGTGGCACGTGAAGTGCCCTCCGCCACACACCGTTGGGTGGCTTGCGGAGTATGAATGTAGATGCAGATGTAGATAGATGTTGCTGAAGCAGCAACATAGCTCTCAAGATGAGCAGGGGAGATAGAAACCAGTCATGTATTTAAAAAATGTACAGCTAGGGCTGAAAAATAAACGATACATTGTAATTATTTTTAGTATCAATACAGTAATTGTTCTCTCGTGACGAATATGTTGGCTATAGTGGCAATGTTTATCTTTTTGCAATTTCGTTACGTTTAGCCTGCTGTGTTCACGTGGAATTCAAGCCTTTGTGTATCATGAGAGGAATTCGATTGATGCCTTTGGAAACGTTCGAAAACCAGTGCTTCAAGTATTCTTTTGGTTTGTAGATAAACCAAAGGGTGTATTATTATCGTAGTCCGATTTATGCATATTTTATAAGTATTTATTCGTGTCGTTTTTTGCCCTCATACAGATAGCACAAACATGACTCTGCATGGGTCGTGCAACTAGGAATGATCATTTTACATTAAAATATGATCATCTTCACGTAATACTACATGTGTATACATATGTATATGCACAGAAAGTCACCATACGGTGCATAGCAGGGAGTATGTTGTCCCATTGCATGTTATTCACTTACCCATTACACTCACAAATGGGGCCAGGGAAAAAACGACTATCTACATGCATGTGTAAGAGTTCTGATTTCTCTTATCGCATCTTGGCAGTAGAATCGTTCTTCATCCAAAAGCAAATGGTGGTTCTCTAAATTTTCTCAATAGTGCTTTAGGAAAAGAATGTCTTCTTTCCTTCAGGTAATTCTGTTTGAGTTCATGGAGCATTTCTGTAAAACATGTTCATCGAACCTACCGTTAAGGACTGTCAGCTTGTATAACCTCCCCCTCACTTATCGACCTTAATGACAGTGAAAAATTAAACCGCGTGTTCCCAATGGAAATTTGGGAAAAGCAATCGTCACCGAAGTTAATCTGTCGGTAAAGAGGGAGGAAATGGTTACATCTAAATGATAGGAAAAATGGAAATTACATTGGTGAAAATTAATTTTGAGAAAAGGGTAAAATTAATAAAGAAAGTAAATGTGCGGCCGTTACGTTAACAATTAACTAGCGGTAATTAGATATTCGAGATTTGGGGGAAATTACGTTCGCCAGTCCTATGGACACTTATTATAGTAACTGAAAAAGAAAGGTCATTACACATATAATTAGCACTGGAAGCGTGGCAAATGAAGGCTGAGACGTGTAGTGTGAAAGCTGAATGTTTGTCAGAAGTAATAAATTTCGCCACACTCTGACTTCACTTAGCAAAAGAATTAATAAAACCGGAAACTTGAAAGTTAATTTAGTGACTGAAATTAATAGTGAGCTTTGTTTCTAAAGCACATAGAAATTAAATAAAATAAGGTTAGTCTTGGGCTACCTCAACAATCACTTCAAAAACTACTTGTATCTAAGCAATTTAGAAATAAGATATTTAACTTTGAAGTTGAATTAAATGATTCTGAACAATTGACAATAGTAAAATTTAATACGTACCAAGCTAATATATGGTAACAAAACTCGCACTCATAATTTGTGCTTGTGTAATCTAAATATTGTAGCCAGCTATGAATACCTTAACTGAACTTCGAAATTAAAGCAGTGAAATCGAATGATATTACTTTAACGCTGGCGTTTGAATTTCAACGACACTCGGGTTCATTCCGGAAAAGGAAGGGACCCTGTTTGGCAATGCAATTGGGGCAACGAGCAACAAAGTTTTATGCTATGTTGTTGTAATTTTGTGAGACAAATTGAACAGTTTGAAAAGCTGAGGTCTGCCATACAGTTCTAAAACTTTACGTGCTTCCAGTCTTCCTTGTTGGTTGATTGAAGGTTTGAAGCCGTCGATCGAGGAGGTGGCGACAGTCACCCATTGTCGGCCTGCGCTGTTGCAGAAGCTGGATGTTGGCGCTCCGTCTTCTCGACACGGTCTCCAGCCGAAACGGGCTCTTGATGTGCGCCAGATAACGCTTCCCGTCCGCGACACGGGGTCAGAAACTATCATAGCCATTCGAGCGGAATTACATGCTGACAAACCCCGAAAGCGTGGCAACTCGCTGGAGCGTCACCCAACACACCTGCTCCATTGCAATACCCCAGCCAGACTCCCGCGCTCCAAGCGGCCGAGTTCGCGCTACCAAAGATCCTAAACACTTTGGTTCTCCACACGACGTATTGATGTATTCGTTCGATAGCATAGTTTTCCCTAGGCCAGACCCAGCGTATAAATACAAATAATATTCACAAAACAACCAATTATAAATCGACATAAATGCATATATATACAAATAGTAAAACAATTACAATATACAAAGACACAGAAATGTTATGTCTTCGGGTAACAAAACAAGGGAAAAAATTTGCAGCGCAATAGATGGAAATAGGAGGATATGCATTTCCGGCGATACACGTGCCCCACATTGTCTGAGGATGTTCGTGTAACCTAAACAGACTAAGAAAGTGTCCCAAAAAAGAAAAAAAAAACAGCGGAGATTCATATGCTCAAAACATCAAGAAAATTTAGCGATAGGCTAATTAACCATAAACCAAATTTAAGACCATAATAATTGCGTGGAGACACTCCTAATCTTATTCCACTCTATCATCTTACACAAAAGAAAAGAGGTTGACAATATATTAAAATTCATAGAAAACATAGAAAATGATTTAGCTATTCAAAAAATCAAAATTCTTAACAGTATCAAGAAATGTACTAATATTTACAAAATTAATCAGAGTATATGGTCATAAAAAACAGGTATATCAAAATACGCAAATTAATAATTAATTATATAGAATACACATTTTATATAACCTTTTCATAATTAATATTCTCGTCATGAGAGTCCACTTAACGCTAAACAAGAAAATAATATACAGCAGATCGACAAAAATATTAATATTGACAGCAGAATTCGTTCACATCAGCTGTCCGGGAAGAAAAGCAACTCCGCCTTCCGTACTCGGAAGTACAAAGAATGCCGGCAGCGGCACAAGAGCAGACAGCGGCACAAGAGCCGACAGCGGATCCACCTGGCCATTATTGTTGCGCCCGCCTGTGCGGAACGCTTGATCTCACTCGCCTGTGTAACGGCATTTCCAGAACGTCCGTTTCACTTAATTCTTTCGGAAAAACTCTCTCCCGAGTAATCTCAAGGAGTCCATTAACACTATCACAGTGGATAACTCAACACTATCCGTTATCACACACATGTACTAGCCTGAAACTTAAAACAGCTTCTAAGTACATCGGCAGTGACTAGTAAATCACATATTTATGAAATCTTACAGCTAGTTACAAAATCATATTTACATTTCTTAATCTACTGTGACTCAACTGAAAACTTAATCTAGCAGCTTGGATTTTTCAATTGATTAATAATCACTCTCTCTTAAATCATTTAGTAAAAATTAATTACTCATTAATTGCAACTTCTTTAATGTCCTCTTGGTCAGGCAAAAGCATGACAATCTAGCAAATCGTTAAATATTACACTCTATATTCACATACTGTACAAATTATCCATTCTGTGGTATTAATCAATCCTAGGTTGGTACAATTTCAAGTCTACAATGTTCCGTATACCTAATAGTTTTCCAGAGCTTGGATACTCTAAGCAATAAACATTTGTGTGAGGCATACCAATGACTTTATATGGTCCATTATAAACAAATTTAAATTTAGAGATTTCATTGTCTATCTCGCTCGATTTCTCATGAGCTTTTACAAGTACTAAGTATCCGATTGAAAACTTAGCAAAACGCGCTTTAGCGTCATGACGACGTATGCGAGCATCGGCTTTTAGCTTCAGTACTTCACACAAACGATCTTTTTTCACACCAATACTAATGTCAATCCGTGGAGGAAATTTGATTATCTCTTCCACTAAACTTTTACTTCTGTCATCCAACAGGATTTCCTCTGGAGAAAATCCCGTAGATTCATGTCTCAAGGTGTTCATAATTCTCTCAAATACTGCTACGTATTTGCCCCATGCTCTGCGGTTGTGGTGGCAACAGGTACGGGAACGTCGGCCTCGTCTTTGTTCGTGTGTTACGTTCGACACACCGTCTAAATATCTTCCAATTCACTTTCTACACTACTGTCAACGCCGAGATTCCTCACGTTACAGTAGTTCAAATTCATACCTACGTCAACGGCATCCGGCCTCTTAACAATGTGTATAGACTGGTATTTCCTACGCACGCCTCGTCAAAACTAACTACTATTATTTTATCTCGTGACGTCCATGTCAAAGTTTTGCTTTCGCAATTAAGCACTGCACGGTACTTTAATAGCCAATCTAACCCGATAATTACTTCCGTAGTTAAGTCTGGCACGACAACAAACTCTTGTTCAAATCGTGCCCCACATATCTCGAAGTTGACAAAAATCTGTTTTGTGACCGGTTTACTGGCCTTCCCAGTAGCACCGATAATTTTCACCCCTGTTACTGGCATAACTAGGATGCCAGGTCTGTCTTTCAGTAACTCAAATATTTTCCCAGATGCAGCACTCGATTCTGCACCGGTGTCAAGCAACACTTTTAGTTGTAGGTCGTGCATATTAAGACACTACTATCTGTCTACACTTGTCCTCGACTGTTCCTTATTTTCCCACAGTAAATCCTTGTCTATATCCAGGTCATTCCAGAAAAAATCATCCGTCTTTGATCCTTATCTGGCGGCCTTTTCAGCCTCTGTTCACATACAGTGTTAATTTCAACACGTTTGTCCTGAGGCTTAATCTGTAGCTTCGCCTCCATTACTGAAACCTTTTCCTGTAACTCGTCAACTAGTGAGTGTTACTTTGCTATCAATTCATTAATTGTCACCTTCGTTGATTCCTCTTTGGTCAGATTGACCTCATCTGCAAATCTACCTGGAGGAATGTGCCCAGTAGTATCTGCAATTACTTCCTCTAGATCTGCTCAACCCACACTGCTATCGTCTGTCCGTATAACGTCAGCTCTAACCTCATACACGCTGTAATCTACGTGTTTTTCTACCAATCGTGTCCGGCTATCACTAAAATTTTCGTAATCTTTCTCCTTAATTCTCTCGCAAGGTTTAAACTGTAGGTTTGCGTCGGATGGGTCGGCTACTTCTACCACTATAACTTTCGGTAGGGTCTGCCGGTTAGGGCCATAACTTTCCGTTACTATTTCAACATCCAACTCCTGCGGGACGAAACACGGCGAATCTTGCTCGTGATCCCCATTAACATCCACTATTTCTGGTCAAGTCTGCTGGTTAGGGCAGAACTTTCTATCACTTCACAAACACAATCTTCCTGTATCACGAGACGCGGCAAATCCTGCCCGCGCTCCCCATAAACCCTTCTCCCGTACAGGCCCCTATAATCTCTTAGTTCGTCGTATTAGCGACCGAACTGCCTTAACCAGACCTCATCCATCTCTGCATCCCTTCGCTCAGTGACGGACGTATTATCCGACATCTGATCTTCTCTCGACAATTGCGAATCATTCTTAAACTCAATCTCCAGTTCCGCTGTGGGTGCTACAGCTGCCACTTTATAATCGTTTACCGGAACACTACTTAAATTGTCCTCACTGACAGTGAATGTATTTTCTACTGCCGTGTCTACAGCTGATCTACTACTTGTGGGCGCACTCCTTTCTCCTAACACTGGCACACTCTCCCGCCGTTGAATATTCCATACGGAATTTTCGTGACGACGACACCTGGGATTTCTCCTGTTATTGGGCCGCCATAATTTCTCCACGCCCGGTCGGCCCCTCACCGGCGCGGCCAATGGTTTCGCTGTCTCGTCCCAGCAGATCCGCTCCCCGGATGCTGCTGCAGCGGCTGATCACACCCTCTGGCGTTATTACTATTCTGCGAAGCCCGTATCACGCTAGTATGATACTGGTTTCCGTAATTCCTGTTATTATTTGCATTGTACCGATTGTCATTACGGCCCATACCACTATTGTTATTGCTGCCAAGATTGCGGTATGCATTATTCCCAAAGTTATCATTGTTGTGGTTACTGTGGTACCCGTTAATGTTACCTCGGCCTCTACCACTGTCGCGATTATTGCGCCAATTGTCCTCGTCCTCAACTCTTTCCAGGAAATCATTGATTGTCGTGTAATTGCTTCCTACGTAGCGTTTTGTGTCATCTGGAAGCGTCTTGTAGAGTTCCCAGACTATTTCGAATTCCGTGCGGCGATCACGCAAATATTCCAACGTGCGAATCCAGCCCTCACAAAACTCCTTCATCGAGCAGCGCGAATTCGCATCGAAAGGCCTCGATACGACAAATTCGCGCCAGACACTTTGCTGTTTTCGCCCTGACCAGTATTCAGCCAGAAACAAATTTTAAACTCGTCCAAAGTCAGGTTCGTAATGTTGAGGTTTAAGACCCAACGCTTGGCATCACCAACCAACACATCAATAACCGCATTATTTTTTCTCTCATTAGTCCATGATCTGGGTAAAACTCTTTCACAATTTTTAACGAAATCCGTCGCGTGTATACCGCCTTTTTTCAAGGGGTCGAACCGCTCCTCTTTCGTCAACAATTCCGAACTGTGTGCACAGATCGGCACATAGCTCTGTTTTTCGTCAAGTTTCTTTTCTAATTCAGAAACTCTCGTAATTACTTGGCAAGTGGTTGTAGCAAGCGTTTCCACTTCCCTCTTTTTCTCTTCGCAGGTATTAGCCTGCTTCGTCACTTTGGTATCTACTTCGGATACTGAAGCCTATTTTTTCAATAATGGAATTTGTTCCGTCACCTTATTCTCGATGATCGGAGCAACTGCTTGTCCTACACTTTTCTCGATTCTGCTAATTTCGGAATAAAAACGAGTATTTATGCTCGCAATTTCCGCCTGAACGCCTATCGTTTCCTGTTGAAGATTACCGATTTCGGTATTAATCACAACAATATCTTATTTGATTTTATCAACTTTTGTGTTAACAACTCCAGCATTGTTGTTAACAACATTGATAGCTTTGTTCTGATTGTCTAGCTTCCGTCCAATTTTTTCAGACTGATCTTCTTGCTTGGCAGACTGAGCTTTTTGCTTGTCAGACTGAGCTTCTTGCTTGGCAGACTGAGCTTCTTGCTTGGCAGACAGAGGTTTAATTTATGCCGATTGACTCTTGATTTCATTAATCAAAACATTCAATAAATCAGTTAAATTCCTGGAAACTACCGGTTTTACTTCCGTAGCTCGTTCCTCTATCTATGTTCCTCCGTATTCGTCATGAAGGGGTACAGATTTGATTTTCGCTTCCGATTCCGAAACATTTTCTAAAGTTTGGAATTCCATTTCTGCTCTTTGTTGCGTTTCAGCGGTCACGTCTTTCATGCTAGCCGCCTGCCCCTGAACAATGGGTACCGCGGTGAGCGTTTCCCACTGTTCGACCGATTGTTCCGTATCCAAGTCTATCAAATTCTGGTAATTGTTGCCTTCACTCATTTTACAATTTTTCAATACAAATGGCAAATCTCAAATCAAATTAGTATTCCTGCCACTAATATTCTCGCTGATGTATCGACCATTTCGTAACCAATACTTTGTTACGAGATTTACACAATGCAAAATTCGTGTCCAGAACAACCTCAGATCCTAAGATTGTCCTGTCACCAGGTCCCCACGTGTAACCTCCCCGTCACTTATTGACCTTAACGACAGTGAAAAATTAAACCGCGTGTACCCAATAGAAATTTGGGAAAAGCAATCGTCACCGAAGTTAATCTGTCGGTAAAGAGGGAGGAAAGGGTTACATCTAAATGAAAGGAAAAATGCAAATGAAATTGGTGGAAATTCATTTTGAGAAAAGGGTAAAATTAATAAAGAAAGTAAATGTGCGGCTGTTACGTTAACAATTAACTAGCGGTAATTAGATATTTGAGATTTGGGGGAAATTACGTTCGCCAGTCCTATGGACAATTATTATAGTAACTGAAAAAGAAAGGTCATTACACATATAATTAGCACTGGAAGCGTGGCAAATGAAGGCTGAGACGTGTAGTGTGAAAACTGAATGTTTGTCAGAAGTAATACATTTCGCTACACTCTCACTTCATTTAGCAAAAGAATTAATAAAACCGGAAAATTGAAAGTTAATTTAGTGATTGAAATTAATAGTGACCTTTCTTTCTGAAGCACATAGAAATTAAATAAAATAAGGTTAGTTTTGGGCTACCTCAACAATCATTTCATAAGCAACTTGAATCTACGCAATTTAGAAATAAGAGATTTAACTCTGAACTTGAATTAAATGCTTCTGAACAATTGACAATAGTAAAATTTAGTACATACCAAGCTGAGCTGCAGTCACAGGTAAGCTAAAATATGGTAACAAAACTCGCACTCTTACTTTCTGCTTGTGTAATCTAAATATTGTAGCCAGCTGTGAATACTTTAACTGAACTTTGAAATTAAAGCAGTGAAATCGAATTATATCACTTTAATGCTGACGTTTGAATTACAACGACACTCGGGTTCATTCCGAAAAAGGAAGGGACCCTGCTTGGTAATGCAACTGGGACAATGAGCAACAAAGGTTCATGCTAAGTTGCAGTAATTTTGTGAGGCAAATGGAACAATTTTAAAAGCGGAGGTCTGCCATACAGTTCTAAAGCTTTACGTGCTACCAGTCTTCCTTGTTGGTTGATTGAAGGTTTGAAGCCGTCGATCGAGGAGGTGGCGACAGTCACTCATTGTCGGCCGTCGCTGATGCAGAAGCTGGATATTGGCGCGCCTTCTTATCGTCACGGTCTCCAGCCGAAACGGGCTCTTGATGTGCGCCAGCTAACGCTTCCCGTCCGCGACACCGGGTCAGAAACTATCATAGCAATTCGAGCGCAATTACATGGTGCCAAACCCCGAAAGCGCGGCAACTCGCTGGAGTGTCACCCAACTCACCTGCTCCACTGCAATACCCCAGCCACACTCCCGCTCTGCCCGCGCTCCACGCGGCCGAGTTCGCGCTACCAAAGATCCTAAACACTTTGGTTCTCCACACGACCTATCGATGTATTCGTTCGATAGCATAGTTTTCCCTAGGCCAGACCCAGCGTATAAATACAAATAATATTCACAAAACAAACCAATTATAAATCGACATAAATGCGTATATATAGAAATAGCAAAACAATTACAATATACAAAGACACAGAATTATTTTATCTTCAGGTAACAAAATAAGGGAAAAAATTTGCAGTGCAATAGATGGAAATAGGAGGATATGCATTTCCGGCGTTAGAAGCTGACAGCTGTCACACTAGAAAGTTGAATATAGTGTGTTTAAGAGTACGAGATACCCGACTTCGTTTGGTTAAATGTTCGGCAGTATCACTTAAGGTCTAGAACAGACCCGTTAGTTTCATTATGTGTTCGGGGATATACCTCTGAAGTCAATTAGAACTGTCGTGTATATAGAAGTACTTGTCCAAAGTGATTTGAGGCGGGACGACCACTTTAATCCAGTCATGAGGGCGTCAGGTGGTAGATTTATGAATGGTAACTGATCGAAAAAACATAATTCATGCACGAAGGGAGGTCGTTTACCAATTTGTACTTTGACGCTTACAGAATTTAAATAGCGGAGAAGTTCAAATTATTTTCTTAAACAGACGATCAATGTTTTTTTATGTGATTTGTCTGATGGTAAGAAACAAAGTAGATTAGAGAAACAACTTAGTGTCTTTAAATTATGTTCGAAATCATTTACAGAAAATGAGATTCCGATTGGGAATTTAAAGTTCAGTGTGTAACTTAGGATCATTGAACTTTAACGAGTACTTGAAGATATTTGTCTCATGGATTATGTAGATCGTGCAGTCCGTTTTTTGTGGCCTTGACATATTTTTAACATCTATACCAGAAGATGCAAAAAAGTTGGAACAATTAATCAGTCTCTAATTTTTTTTCAGTAGAGAATAGACATTATTGTTCTTGCTCACGCACTTTTACTGATAAAAAAGCGAAAATTGAAAGCTTTGATGAGATGTCAGTTGAAGTCTGTTGCCGAATCTCTTCCTACGTGACTAATATACGAGTATCTCAGCTGCTACGATTAATGATTAACATAGCAACAGTAAGTCCATCTGTAAAACAGCTAAACGCTTCATTTTCCATGGCCGTATTATCTCAACACACATATTTACATAATCCACGAGACAAATATCCTCTAGTACGCATTTAAATTTATAGTCAAACTGAACTTTAACTCTCAATCGGCACCTCGTTTGCCTGTACATGATTTCGAGCATTATTCAAATGCGCTTCAGGTCTTTTCCTAACCTATTTTATTTCTTACTTTTAGACAAATCATTTCACAAAACAGTTGGTCATCTTTGTTTGATTGTTTTATTGTCAAGTTTTGTTCAGAAAGTATAAAATATATTTTCCAGAACTGAACGTCATGCCGGTCGATTTTATACGTCATTTAATTACTACCCACTCTTCGTTTGGCTACTAAAATTTTGTAAAAATTTCAAGGAATCCTGTAGTCGCTCCGCTAAAAAATTTGCCAACCATATCATACTGACATAACTTTTTGGGCGTAAAGCAATTAGACCTTGGAGAGATTACCTTCTTGACACTTCATTTACGTAGCTAACAGCAGTTGTTCGAGTAACGAATTTCCCTTTAAATCACAAATTACTTTGTTCTTAATTACTTTGTCTGCTTTCGAGCAATTAACTATCTTTCGGAAAAGCCGTCGTTCACGTTAGTCAGTTTGAGACCTCATTAGCCCATTTCTCACTCTTCCTTTTATTATGAAAATACCGACAAAAATTGATTTCTAGGGAGTCTTGTATTTGCTCCGCGAAAACATTTGACCAAAAATGGATGCACGATTCATCTAATGATTTGTATTGATCACAGAAGTGATAAAAGCTACAGAGGGAAACAGTGACAGAACGGCACTCTGTGTCTACATCTACACTCTGCAAACCATCTTATGGTGTTTGGTCTGTGTGTAGCATAGTCAGTTTATGCGTTCCATCACTGTAGGCCCCATAGTTGTGCGCAGATGTTCCAGTCATGAATGGTATGGTTGTTAAGCCTTCGTGTGAGCGACCTCTCACATTTTGCCTTTAAGAGTCTTTTCGCGAGATATATTTAGGAGAAAGCAAGATAAATTGTTTGAATCTTCTATGAAAATCCGCACACCAAGATGCACAATGCTTCTCTTGCAAAGTCTTTCACTGGAGTTGGGCGAGCGTCTATGTGACGCTTTTACGCTTACTCGACAAAATTCTAACGAAAAATGCTGCTCTTCGTAGACTAATCTCTATTTTCGCTATATGGTAAAGGCCCCCGACTGATGAGCAATACTCAAGTCTCAATGAAATGAGGGCTACATAATTTTCTCCTTCGAGGTTGGCCTATACTTCCTGGAGATTTTTCTAATACATCTCAATCCGACAGCTGCCTTTCCTACGATAAGTTTTACGCGGTCGTTCCACGTTAAATCGCTCCATACACCTAGTCCCAGATATTTAATGGATACAACAGCATCCAGTTATTGATCAGCAATCGTGTAATCATTCGCCTTATTCAGGCGTAGTAGATTCATTTTTTATGTTGAGCGTCAACTTCAAATACCTGCCCCAAGCGTCGATCATCTCCAGATCTCCCTGCATGTCGGTACAATTCTAGCGTTGTGACCTTTCAGTATACAATAGTATTATCTACGAATAGCTTCATGGTACCTCCGTCGTTGTCCACCAGGTGGTATATTGCTATCAGTAATGCCCTTATAAATGGACCTTTAACACTGATTTGGGATATGCCCAATGTTAGTTTTCCGTCTGACAATTTCTCTTCGTTAAGAATGTACTGTTCTGTTTGCTAGGAGGTCTTCAGTCAAACCACACAGACGCTCTGATATTACGTACCCTCGTATTTTGTTCACTGGACGATAATTCGGAGTTCCGTCGACCGCGTTTCAGAAGGTAAATAACACATCATTCACACGGCCGCCGATATCTACTGCCTTCTGTCTCCCTTGAACGAACAGAGTGAGCAGGCTTTCATAGGACCCTTGTTAGCGGAATCCTTCATGATTCCCATACAGCAGCTTTCTGGAGGAAGCGAACGCGAACATAAAACATGTACAAAATGTTTGCAACAGACTGACTTCAGCGAAATAGATCCTTCTTGGAAAATGGAATTACTTTCGCATTTTTCCAATCGCTTGTAACGCTTCGTCCCTCCAGCGAGCTACGACAGACTGCTTTTAGAGGAGGAGCAAGTTCTTTCCGGAGAACTGTATTGGTGTCTTATCAGGTCCAGTCGCCTACATAGCGTACAGCTTAAAATTCGGGGTGCATTCGAGAACGAGTGGCTTGTTTCTTCCTGCAACATGTGCCTTAAATAAGGGCCACAGCCCTTCAATTAGAGATATCCCGACTTATGCAAGGGAAATATTAATACGCTTCTGACAAGAAAAGTTAAGCACCTAGAAAATATGGCTGAATGTAGATGTAGAGTTGTAAAACGGCGACCAGAGTGCAGTAGTGTTGTTTGCGGATAGTGTTGTTACCAGGCCTGGTAGGTGATGTAAGAGGCGTACAAAGCGTCATGTCGAGTGATCAGTGAAGGACGCGGCCAAGCCGTATACTCGTGTGAGGCAGCGTTGTCAGCACCAGACCGAGTTTGGCAGAGGCCTCATTGTGGGTGTCGATTTGGCTGGCTGATCGGAACGTGCCACAGCCAGATTTGTGGGGCATTCGGAGGTAATAGTGCCCGGACGCTGGACTGAATGGCGGTGTGAATGTAGCCATACTTGTGTTCCGGTAGAAAACATTTGAGCACCACGAGTAGGGATCGCCTTGCTTTGCACCAAACACATCGTAACCCTTTCACGTATCCGCCTTCCGTCCAAATAAATAATGAACTCACTGCAACGTTCTATGTTATCCCGCACCAGTAGGAGTGAGAAGTTATCATCCAGTGCGTTGGCTGCCGCCAACACCACAACACAAACAGGTGCCTCTGAAGGGGCGCTGCGACCGGGGAGCATGGACTGCTGACAAACGCTTGGTTCGACGAGGAATCTCGGCTTTGCACTATACTGGTTGATGATCGTCGGCCAATAGGCGAATGTGAGATCGGTAAGAGGAGAGGTCCCATTCTTCTAATGTTTTGGGGAAACACAACGTTTTACGCTTGGCGTCTTGTTGTGCGGTGTCACCGCTAATGGCATGTTTATGGCGGATAGTGATTGAGGGAATTCTAAGAGAGAGCGAGACCTCACGAAAGTCCTGGATTCTTACGTGTTACCGCTCATGCGACAATATAGTAGTGCCATTTTTCATCAGGAAAACGCTCGACCACCTGTGGTATTTGTGTCTATGAACCGATATTATGTTACTCCCGTGGCCAGTAAGATCTTCAGGTCTCTCCCCGATGGAATGTGTGGAACCAGCTCGGACGTCAACTGTGTCCTAGCACCTATGTGCAAGATATCAGGGACAAGTTACAACAGTTGTGTGACAGTAGCCTCAGGAGAGGATACAACGACTTTATGACACCCCTCCCAACCGTAGCAGCGCAATCCTAAAAGTAGGTAAGACGCAGTTCTCAGTCCGTGTCGCTTGTCATCTAATCTCGTGAGTTCAGCATTTCTGTTGCATCACACAACATCGATGATTCGCCGTAATACGATAACCCCTTTTCAAATTATGGTGACGGCAATATCTGCGCCAAAATTACTTATTAATCACGACTAGTTTCATGACATTATAGCCACATTTCAGATGACCAACTATTAACCTAATTAAGATATAAAAGTCATTGTTACAATTTTCTTTAAATAGGAACTGTCGAATTAATATAATGTTGCTCAGGAAGTGAGGTGGACTAATCTTTCAGTACATAATGTCCTTAAAATATGAGTAAGGGTAAATAACAGAAGTCCCCAATCTTCTTAAACAAAACTGACGTCTTCTACATCTGTACCTACATCTATATACAGATCTACTCCGCAAGCCTCCGAACGTTGTGTGGCGGAAAGTACCTTGTACCACTACTCCACATTCGGCCCCTGTTCCCCTTGCAAATAGAGCGAAGGAAAAACGATTGTCTATATGCCTCCGTATGAGCCGTAATTTCTTTTCGAGATAGTTACGCTCATTCTCTGTTAGTGGCAGTAGCATCGTGTGGCAGTTAGCTTGAAACGACGGTTTTTCTAAATTTCTTCAGTAGAGTTCAAAAATGGTTCAAATGGCTCTGAGCACTATGGGACTTAGCTTCTGCGGTCATCAGTCCCCTAGAACTTAGAACTATTTAAACCTACTGAACCTAAGGACATCACACACATCCATGCCCGAGGCAGGATTCGATCCAGCGACCGTAGCGGTCGCGCGGTTCCAGACTGTAGCGCCTAGAACCGCTCGGCCACTCTGTCCCGCTCAATAGAGCTCCTCGAAGACAACGTCGCCTCCCCTCCATGGATTTCCATTTGAGTTCCCGAAGCATCTCCACACCACTTACGTGTTGTTCGAACGTATCTGTAACAAATCCAGTAGCCCGCCTCTGAATTGCCTCGATGTCCTCCCTCAATCCGAACTGTTACGAATCCCAAACATTTGAGCAGTACTCCAAAACGACCACGAAACCCGCTGGGCAGAACAGGTGATTAGGTTGTGGAAAGGGCCAAAAAGTTATCTGTCAGTTTCACTTCAAAACTGGAGTTCATTGTAATTTAATACCACATTTACAACCAAAGTGGCATGTAGCCGAACATTTACAACTTCGAGTTTCAAACTCCAATTCTTTCACGGCTGAAGGCCTCCAAACAGGACATCTTAAAAATCAACAAGGTAAATTTCAAGTGACTGAAGAAACGCACTTAAAAATTACAGATAGGCTGAAAACCTAAGGCAAAAGTGGATAGATAAACATAAACAAGATGCAATACAAACGGTAGAAGGCCCAAAATAAAATTTTGGTGATTTTAAAATAAATTACCATGACCTTTCAAAGGCAGAAGGCCGCAATGTTATGCTTAAAGGGTAATTTTAAGAATAAAGTTTTCCAAAATTCAAAAATACCATAAATCTTTAAGGGCAGAAGGCCGCAATGTTTAAGCTCGAAAGGCAATTATAAGAATAAGGTTCCAAGCAGCTGAAGGCCCAAAATTAATTTCCCAAAATTAAAAAAAAGTAACCATAAGCTTTATGTTTTAAGTGGCTAAAAGCGCACTAAAAGGAAAGACAACACAGTGACAATAACCTTTCAGCAAATATCCACTTTCTGGAATTCAGACTTGCGGCTGAAGGCCTTTAATTTACATAAAACACAGTAAAACCAAGAATTTCTTAAATCATTGGCTGTGATAGACTAAAACAGTCAATTAAACACCAGTGAGAAAGACAGTAAAGAACATGGCTCTCAGAAACTCCAGGGAGTTGGTCTGCCCTCGTTCACTTAGGTGACACAGGTGGTGAGCTCAGTTACACTAGATCCACCGGTAACCCAACCAGGAGACAGCCACGGACTGACCGACAAAACAACTTGCTTGCCACCAATCAGTACAAGAGAACTCAAACACAAAACGTTACGGACGTAATTATCCACAAACAAATATGTAAATGCATTAAGCTCTCAAAACTTCACAACGTGTTGGACAGCGATAACAGGTGACGAAGGGACACTGCCTGAAATTACGTTAGTGGCCAGGGCAGGTAACGGAACACTAACGGCCACAAGGCAGAAAATTCCGATGGTGCACTTGAATTATAGTCAACCAATATAGTTAATTCTACCGCATGGCGGCTAAATTTCGGCAATACAAACACTCGGTGTTGATCACAGGAAAAGCTCCCCAACAGCGAACCACCGAAACGAACCACACAACATGAATGGACGTGGCTTGGGTAGTTGAAACCACTACTCAGCTTTGACGTCCTGGGTCAGTGAGCCACGAAGCTCCTAGCGATCGGACAGCTCCACACACGCTCTGACACTGCACAGGGACCGCCAGCGGACCCAGCCGACTGCATCGCGAGGAGATATCCTCCCTGGTCCGCACCATCCGACCGATACGCGCGAAGACAAATCGGGAATCGATGCCCACACACACAGCCGACTCGTGAACGATCGGCGAGCCAAAACGCGTCGTCCAGTAGGGCGTCCGACTGACGATCCACCAAGGCTGAGGCCTGGTTCGAGCGAAGTGTGGCGGCAATGGTCGGGCGAGCCATGTCGACGCAGACCTCATTGCCCAGAGCCGACTGCACTAGTGACGCATTGCAACTCCCCGACTGGCAGGTCCGGACTGCGCTCCAGACGCGCTCCAACTCACTAGAAGCCCGAACTCGCGACCCGAAATCCCTTACGACCGACAACGACCGGGAAGTAATAGGAGTCGAGCAAAGATACTACGAGAGGGGATATATCGATACGCGCTGCAGACGCGAGCATTTCCCGTAAAGAACATCATCTTTGCTTTGTCTTACATTGTTATGGTAATTATTGCTATTCTCATCAGATGAAGCGCCATCTAACGGACATTTTGCGAACTTTTGTATTTTTTTTGTTCTAATAAAACCCCATGTCATTCCAAGCATGTGTGTCAATTTGTACCTTGTAACCTCCCCCTCACTTATCCACCTTAATGACAATAAAATTTAAAGTGCGTGTACCTAATGGAAATGTTTTTGAAAAGCAAACGTCACCGAAGTTAATCTGTCGGTAAAGAGGGAGGAAAGAGTTGCATCTAAATGAAAGGAAAATGTAAATGAAGAAGGTGGAAATTAATTTTGAAAAATGGGTAAAGTGAATAAAGAAAGTAAATGTGCGGTCGCTACGTTAACAATTGACTGGTGTTAGGTATTTGAGATTTGAGGAAAATTACGGTCGCCAGTCCTATGGACAACTACTATAATAACTGAAAAAGAAAGGTTATTACACATGTAATTAGCACTGGAAGAGTGGCAACTGAAGGTTGACACGTGTAGTGTGAAAACTGAATGTTTGTCAGAAGTAATACATTTCGCTACACTCTCACTTCATTTAGCAAAAGAATTAATAAAACCGGAAAATTGAAAGTTAATTTAGTGACTGAAATTAATAGTGAGCTTTGTTTCTGAAGCACATAGAAATTAAATAAAATAAGGTAAGTTTTGGGCTACCTCAACAATCATTTCATAAGCAACTTTAATCTACGCAATTTAGAAATGAGAGATTTAACTCTGAACTTGAATTAAATGATTATAAACAATTAACAATAGTAAAATTTAGTACATACCAAGCTGAGCTACAGTCACAGGTAAGATAAAATACGGTAACAAAACTCGCACTCTTACTTTCTGCCTGTGTAATCTAAATATTGTAGCCAGCTATGAATACTTTCACTGAACTTTGAAATTAAAGCAGTGAAATCGAATGATATCGCTTTAATGCTGGCGTTTGAATTACAACGACACTCGGGTTCATTCCGAAAAAGGAAGGGACCCTGCTTGGTAATGCAATTGGGACAATGAGCAACAAAGGTTCATGCTAAGTTGCAGTAATTTTGTGAGGCAAATGGAACAATTTTAAAAGCTGAGGTCTGCCATACAGTTCTAAAACTTTACGTGCTTTTAGTCTTCCTTGTTGGTTGATTGAAGGTTTGAAGCCGTCGATCGAGAAGGTGGCGACAGTCACTCATTGTCGGCCGTCGCTGTTGCAGGAGCTGGATGTTGGCGCGCCTTCTTCTCGACACGGTCTCCAGCCAGACTCCGCTCTGACAGCGCTCCACGCGGCCGAGTTCGCGCTACCAAAGATCCTAAGCACTTTGGTTCTCCACACGACCTATCGATGTAATCGTTTATAGCATAGTTTTCCCTAGGCAAGACGCAGCGCAGAAATACAAATACTATTTTCAAAACAAACCAATTATACATCGACATAAATGCATATATATATATATATATATATATATATATATATATATATATATATATATATATATATATATATATAAAGACACAGAAATCTCATATCTTCAGGTAACAAAATAAGGAAAAAATGTATAGCACAATAGATGGATATGCATCTCCGGCGTTACAACGGCTCTATCTACTTTATTCCGTGATTTATTCATTTTTCAAATCTATACTGTCTTTTTGACCTCTCAGTAGATGTAAGCATTTCTGCAACTCAGGCGACAGGCTAGAGATGACAATGAACGCGAGGCCTCTTCCAGGATTAAGATTCCAGTGAACTCCACTGAACTTGAAGCCGCGAACCTAGGTGAGAGATGCCTCAGCACTGCCGGTGAGTACTCCGTGTCTGGCCGCAGCCTCTTCCGCGGTCCTCTGTCCCCGTGATGCACCCCCGTGCGTCCCCATTGATCTCCCGCGGCGGCAGGTCCCGGCGCAATCAATCACGCCGGAGGACTTAGCGACGGCAATTCAGTCGGCTTTATGCCGGCTGCGCCACATTGTCGCCGCCGTCGCTCTCCGGCGAGACCCGGGACTGCGGTGTATTTAAACACGCGGCGGTGACGTGGCGTGAATACGGCGCCCCCGTGAATGGGCCGCCTACACAAAGGCGCGGCGTGGGCGTGGGGGCGGCCGCGCGGCGTCGCCGGGGCCCGGCGTCGGCGTCGGCGGCGGCGTCGGCGGCGGCGTCGCCGTGACGTGGCTTAGCGCGGCGTGCGCGGGCCCGGCCGCCATTGTCCCCGCGCTGAATGCGCCGCCGGCGAAAAATCACTATTGTTTCCAGTAATTCCACTCTACAGGGAAATCAGCCGGCGCAGGGCACTGTGCCGCGCACAAAGGTTACCTAGGGAGCCCGCGGGACCTGCCGCTGCGTCCCGTATCCCTCCCTACCTCTCCTCCACACTTTCTTCCTGTCTACATACCACCACGTCTCTATGTCGTCTCTGCTCCCACCTCTCTCCCCCCCCCCTCTCTCTCTCTCTCTCTCTCGCGTGTGTGTGTGTGTGTGTGTGTGTGTGTGTGTGTCACCTTGTTTTTTTAAAGGAAAGACAACGTAGTACAGTAGTTTGCTTCCTTATTTACCCGTCTGAAACATACATTGTTTTTAAGGTTACGTACCTCAACTGGTAAAAGCGGAACTGTTATAGGAACAGGAAATGTATTCACAGTAGCGAATACGACCCACCCTCGGATGTAAATTACTATGACAACACTTGATGTGTGTCCCAGACAGAGACTCGAACCCGGATATCCTGCTTTATGGGAGCGGTCGCCTTAACAGCTTAGGTCGTACTCCTTAAAGGCAAACCTGTGTTTCTAGTATTTGTACACTTACAGAAAGCTTTTGACAGTGTTGACTGGAATACGCTCTTTCAAATTTGTTAAGGTGGCAGGGGTAAAATACAGGGAGCGAGAGGCTATTTACAATTTGTACAGAAACCAGATGGCAGTTATAAGAGTCAAGGGACATGAAACGGAGGCAGTGGTTGGGAAGGGACTGAGACAGGGTTGTAGCCTCTTCCTGATGTTAATCAAATCGTATATTGAGCAAGCAGTAATAGAAACAAAAGAAAATTTGGAGTAGTTAATAAAATCCATGCAGAAGGAACAAAAACTTTGAGGTTCGCCGATGACATTGCAATTCTGTCAGAGACAGCAAAGGACTTAAGAGCAGTTGAATGGAATGGGCAGTGTCTTGAAAGGAGGATATAAGATGAACATCAACAAAAGCAAAACGTGGATAATGTAATGTAGTCGAATTAAGTCGGGTGATGCTGAGGGAATTAGATTAGGAAATGAGACACTTATAGTAGTAAAGGGGTTTTGCTATCTGCGGAGCAAAAAACTGATTATTGTCGAAGTACAGAGGATATAAAATATAGGCTGCCAATCGCAAGGAAGGCGTTTCTGAAAAAGAGAATTTTTTTAACATCGATTATAGATTTAAGTGTAAGGAACTCGTTTCTGAAAGTATTTGTATGGAGTGTAGCCATGCACGGAAATGAAACATGGACGATAAATAGTTTCGACATGAAGAGAATAGAAGCTTTCGAAATGTGGTGCTACAGAAGAATGCTCAAGATTAGATTGGGTAGATCACGTAAGTAATGAGGAGGTATTGAATATAATTGGGGAAAAGAGGAGCTTGTGGCACAACTTGACTAGAAGAAGGGATCGACTGGTAGGACATGTTCTGAGACATCGAGGGATCACCAATTTAGTACTGGAGGGCAGCGTGGAGCGTAAAAATCGTAGATAGAGACCGAGTGATGAATACACTATGCAGATTCAGAAGGATGTAGACTGCAGTAGGTACTGGGAGATGAAGAAGCTTGCGTAGGATAGAGTAGCATGGAGAGCTGCATCAAACCAGTCTCAGGACTGAAGACCACAACAACAACAACAATGGGAGACGGAAAGCAAGCTGGCTTCAAAAATTCGATTTTTAGATTTTAGCATATTTGAAATTGCATAGTCTTTCCTGTGTAAAACAGTTCTTGTTTTATGTAAATTCGACTGTATTTTCGTGAGATATGATGGTCTCTGTGACGCTATGTGCAATCTGGGGACGGTGACAGCACGCCTTATTACCAGATATGTCCAGAACAACCCTATGGGGTCCAGCTTGAGAAGATTATTCAAAGAAAAGTCATAAATAGTATTGGAAGAGAGTAAGAAGGTAGGTGGTAAAGGTCGCCTGGCAAATGCTGAAACAGATTACAGAATTATTGTGGCATGGCCATAAGAAGAAATGTAGGGAATTTAAGAAACATGAAAAAAGCTGTATGGGCTATCTTTTTCCATAAGCTTTCCGCATATGAAAATCCAGTACACGGTCTTTGCCCGAATGATCCTGACACTTGATGCAAGTACAGGAGAAGTGCCAGATATGACCACAAAATATTCTTTACCTGCATCAGTAATGAATGAAATGAAACCCATATTTAGAGACCTTTGTAAATATACGTTGTTGAAGAAATGTCTTCATGGGAAAACCCAAAAATTAAATGAATGTGCGAATACTGTCATTTGGAACCGATTACCGAAAATTTTATTCGTTCAGCTTACAACCCTCCAATTTGGTGTTCATGATGCTATTTTATGCTTCAGTCATGGTGTTATTAGAAAACTACATGTTTCCGATTTATTGGGCATAAAATCTAGTGGAAATACTTGCAAAATACTTGGTACAAATAGATAAAGAGAGAATCCGCAAAGCATATATTGCTAATTTAAATGCACAAAAGAAGCCAGGCAGTAAAGAAGAGGGACCAAGATAATAAAAGATCACTATGATTCAGAAGATGCTCAGTATGATGCAGGAAAATATTAGTGGTAAGTAATTCTCATCAATAACTTTACTAGAATTGCAATATTAAACTTTAAATAGAGTTTTCTCAAAACTACATTTTTTTACTTTCAGGTACCATTATTTGATAAACTAATTGGGTTAGAAACATGAAATTTGGTCAGTTTGCACTGCAGATGGTAATACGTTATTACAAGTAAATTGAGAACCACCATGAGTCAGAAACTGTTTTATAATAATTAATGTACAAAACAATGTTAAATTTTACTAGTGAAAGAACAAAAATCTTTTTCTTCGAAACCATAAGAGGTATTATTTTCATTTTACTTGTACATTGACACATATATGTTATATATATGCAGTAAAAGTTTCATTGTTTTATCGCTAATAGTTCTTTTGAAAAGTGTACCTACTCAAAGGGTAAAACAGAATTGGCAGAATGGGGATAAGTATTGCCTCCTGTCACCCCTTAATAACACAGGCATTGCTGTTTCGTGTTTATTCGTCAGTACCAGGCCCTCGACTCTCGCCGGCCGCGGTGGCCGAGCGGTTCTAGGCGCGCAGTCCGGAACCGTGCGACTGCTACCGTCGCAGGTTCGAATCCTGCCTCGGGCATGGATGGGTGTGATGTCCTTAGGTTAGTTAGGTTTAAGTAGTTCTAAGTTCTAGGGGACTGATGACCACAGCAGTTGAGTCCCATAGTGCTCAGAGCCATTTGAACCATTTGAACCTCGACTCACAATAAACACGTCCATCCCGGACGGGAACATACGTAACGTACGAGTACAGATTGTGACAGAAGGACGACGACATATGGGAGTTTTGGTGTGGCTGTGATTCGTGCATGAACAGCCGAAGTGGTAAAGGTGACCGCTAGCGAAAATCAGGAAATTCGGGTTCGAATCCAGGTTCAGAACAAATTTTCATTGTCATTCTATTATACAGCCGAATACAACTGCGAAAACATTTCCTGTGGTTCTTGACCGCTGTAGTCTCTGCAGCGCCATTTCCTTCGGACATGCACGTCTTAATAACACAAGCACTACTATTTCTTATTTACAGGATCACTTTGTTGTCCATCTGTCTGTTGAGCCCCCAGGAACCGGCAGAGGTAACATTTTGAAATTTGTCAGTTACTAAGGTCTATGGTCTCTAGGTGCTTTGAAAACTTTATTATTCTACGTGTTTGCAAACAATAGATAAGCCATTTATGTCTCAATCTACACCTACATCCAATCGCACCAAAAAGTATTGGCAGAGTTCCATTTTAGTGGTTGTAGGTTAAACGAAACATATGTTTCAGAACAGATCCCAGACACGTGCCACCTTACGTTACATAGGTTACAAATATGTCCAAATAATCTGTCCTTAAAGTAAAATACAGTGTTATGAAAATAAACATCGCTCTTCTTCATCCAAAAAAGTATTGGCACCCGAGTATGAATCGGACTGTATGTTCGTTTTCTTCATTGATGTTCACCTTCTAATAGCTAGTGTGCATCCCTTTAGCATCGATAACAGCTCGTAAACGCCTAGGAATGCTTCGTATTAAATTCCGGGTGATATCAGCGGTAATTTTCGACCATTCCACCAGGAGCACTTTCTCCAGTCGTTTCTACCGGACGGACGCCTTTTTCTAGCTTGTGTATCAAGATGAGCCCACAGGTTCTCAGTGGGATTCAAATCAGGGTTCTGAGGTGGTGTTAGAACCCTTCTGGGGACATTGTACAGTAAACACTCCCGAGTTTTCATGGCTGTATGTTTTGGGTCGTTGTCTTGCTGGAAATGAAACACCCCAGTAAGACCCAATATCTGCGCACTAACATGTAAATTACCTCACAACACATCGATGTATCTCATATGATCCAATGTACCGTGGATTACAGCTAGATTTCCAACGTCGGACGCCGCTTCACAACTCAAGACCATCAAACCGCGCACACCGTGTTTGACTGTGGGATGCATGCGTCTGATGTCGAAGTGCGTATTCGGCTTGCGTCTAACTTTCTTTCTTGCATCAAATCTGAACACATTGAACTTCGATTGGGCGCTAAATATCACAGAGTTCCAAAACTCTATTGGCTTGCTGATGTAGTCCTTGGCAGACTGCAGGCTTTTCTGCCGGTTAATTTCCGATATGTCCCTGGGAGAACGTCCATGCATGTCAGCCTCATTCAACACATTTCGTACAGTTTGAACACTAACCGTCTTGTCAGACATTGTCTGAACAACCTCAGCAATAGTTGCTGCACTTGTATCAGGTTCCGATCCTAGCAAGCCTGTCATTCTTGCAGTAGACGCCTCATCTAATGCCATTCGTGTGGTGTTGTCACAGTAAGTGGGCTCCAATGACAGGTCAACTGCGATTGTGTCAAAGACATTAAAGTCCCAATGCAACTACAGCGAACTTGAAAAGTAGGCGTTGGCTATCATTTATCAGTCACACACTTTCATCAATAACTGCACGGCCGCTGCTTTTCTCCAGTTATGAACCACAGACCATTGACAGCTCTGTTCAAGTCCTCACAGTTCGTCCGAGCATGTGCAGTGCAAATGTTACAGCAGAGGGCCCTAGTATGAGTTGGCATATCGGCCCGAAACATTCCAACGCCAACTTCCTGCCGAGGCCTCAGTTCTCTCCGATGCTGAGTTTAATTCCTCTGAAGACCCCTGTGATCACATTGTTTCAAAATAAATCCCGCTATTGAACAATTTTCCGGTCATTTTCAGCCGTGTGGCACGGCATTGGGCCTGATGTTGCAAATGGTGCTCAGGTGTGTTCGTCGTGGGTAGCCGCGGAATCTGAAGGAGATCAGCCACCCGTCGCTTCATTGCTACTTTGTTCATCAGGGGGCTATCTCTGTGTGGATGGGCGTCCCGTTGATGCACACAGAAAGTGGTCACGAAAGAGTGGTGCTCCCTCAGACCCTTCAGCGAGAAGTTGTTCAGTTGTCGTACCAAAGTCAAGGTAGGGATATTGTCTCTACCAAGCAGTTGGTTCAAATGGTTCAAATGGCTCTGAGCACTATGGGACTTAACATCTGAGGTCATCAGTCCCGTGGAACTACTTAAACCTAACTAAGGACATCACACACATCCATGCCCCATGCAGGATTCGAACCAGCGACCGTAGCGTTCGCGCGGTTCCAGACTGAAGCGCCCAGAACCACTCGGTCACACCGGCCGGCAACAAGCAGTTGGCAAGGCGCCTTTGTACATGTTTGGGAATGGATGTACAAATAGAGGCCATGCATGACTTCCTTGGGTACAGCGGTACTTTGAGTGGCTATGCCCTGACGGACCTTGGCAACGCCTGCACGTAGGTTTTGCTTTGCTACATTCGAACACAGCCTGGCTAGTGGTTGTAGATGCATACAACAAGTTTCCATTCGACGTTCCAATGAAGTCCACCACCTCAGTCAGTACAGTGTCCGTTCTTATGTCGATCTTCTGCACTGAAGGCTTACCTGCGGTGATAGTGTCAGATAATGGGCCGCAATTCACGTCTTGGATCTTTGAACAGTTTCGTAGAGACAACAGTATTCCCCATTTCCTTACAGCCCCTTTCATCCGCAGTCTAGTAGTAAAGCCGAACGCTTTTTAAAGGCACTCAAATAGAAGGTGGAAAAATTGTATCGCTCCCTGCCCTAAGATGGAATGTCGCCAGCCAGTGGAACTCCTGCACGGTCGACGCCATACTATTCTGCTTTATTTGCTGCGTCCGCTGCTGAGATCTTACGTCCCTCCTTCTGAGTCACCGTTTCAGTCACATCAACCAGTGTTGTTTTGTGGGTTTGGCAGGCGTCGCAGATGGTAGCAAGGTGTTGTGCCTGAGGCGTTGTCCCATTCCACCTAAATCATCAGCGGTCCGATGGTGATTCACAGATGGCATCAGAACCAGCTTCGGCCAATCCCCCGGGAGATTCTGCGCCCCCTCTTTGTTCACAGATTCAGGACGCAGCCAGCGCACGCAGCACCCACCGTCAAAGTCGCAGACGTCGCTTCTGGCAGCACGGTAGTCTCCGCAGCGACTGACGCCGCCAGCGTCGCAGAGTTGCTGGCAGCCCGTGACTCACGGCTCTGCATAAAGGGAAGTGCGGCCACCCTACTCCCCTGCGTTCGCCGCCGTCCGTAGTTCAGTACTAGCTGAAACCACGTCACGTGATATTACCAGCCATTGTGGGCCCAAGCGATACGTGTGAAGCATAGGAACAATTATGTATTTTCGAAGTTTTAAGTAGAATAAAGCCTCAGTGGTGAGTGGTGTGCTTTTGGCTTTCCGTTTCGAGGCGAAAAAGGAGGAAAACTGTATAGAATTTCTTCCGAAGGGAGAGATACAACGAGACAGAGAATATCCAATCCACTCAACAGCAAAAAAAAAAGTCTGAAGAGCTAATAGGATCATTTAATGGTAATTAAATAACAAAATAGAATTTCAAAATTGCTCTGAGCACTATGGGACTCAACAGCTGAGGTCATCAGTCCCCTAGAACTTAGAACTACTTAAACGTAACTAACCTAAGGCCATCACACACATTCATGCCCGAGACAGGATTCGAACCTGCGACCGTAGTGGTCACGCGGTTGCAGACTGTAGCGCTTAGAACCGTTCGGGCACTCCGGCCGGCACAAAATAGAATGCTTAGAGATAAAAGCCGAGTGGTTCTAGGCGCTACAGTCTGGAAACGCGCGACCGCTACAGTTACAGGTTCGATTCCTGCTTCGGGCACGGATGTGTGTGATGTACTTAGGATAGTTAGGTTTAAGTAGTTCTATGTTCTAGGGGACTGATGACCTCAGATGTTAAGTCCATAGTGCTCAGAGCCATTTGAACCATTCTTTTGATTGTACAGTATGTTTTAAACTTATAATTGGGATGCTCACAATAATAAATTATACTTTGTTCAACACAATATAATGTACAAAAAGTTGTTGATGCCTTCACTGAGTTTTATTACAGAGAACAGCCAGCTCTCTGATCGAACACGCTGAGCTATCGCTCCGGCAGTTTAGTAACCATTAACGTTGCCAGGAGACTGTTATTACTGTTGTAACCTGGGAGCTAATCTACGTTGTATTAATACGAAAACACTTTTTACTGTTTCCTAGAGCCTACCTTTGAACGTAGGCCTGGTTTTATTCGAACATATTTTTAAAATATTGTATTCTCTTGTACTTTTGTAATCATTCTCCTATTGTCATTGAACAATTCGCAAACAAAAGTTTATGGGATATACCTGACAAAAATATAAAGCATGCGTAATCATATAGGCACGTTTATCAGTTCTATTTACTAAGTTACCTCGCATATATACTTGAATCCAATGCTTTATTTCGTATAACAAAAGAGACTTTGAGTGAATTTTCGCAGTACCCAGCAGGAAGAAATAGTAATTCGATACAGAGCTTTAAATTAGCGATCGATTTTTCCTTGCACTTGCGAACTAATATTGGTTCCCTTTTGTCCTGCTGACTGTTGGATAAGATCAACTTAACGCTTATTACGAAAACAGGTGCTCAAACTCGATACCGCAACAACAACTGCGATATATGCTTTCGCTGTCAATAAAGGATGGCAGGGAAAAACTGTTTCATGCTAGCCACAACAAATGCTTTTCGACTCATTTAGCTTAAATTTGTTGCGATTTTTTGTTGCTACTTATCCGACATGTTCCCTTTGAAGCCACTGATCAGTTTTAGCAGTGCGTTAGACGGTTGAGTCCACTTCTTTAATATACACGGCTAAATATGCTGCAGATGTCAGTGTATCACCAGCGGCGCAGTGGAACCAAAACGGCGGCCACTGGCAAGTTAGCCGCACTTTCCCTATACAGAGCTGTAGCAGCACGCCTGTCGCATCGCCCGCCTGTACGCCTATGGCCGCCAACGCTCACTCTGTGTTTGGTTTCCCAATTACCTTTTCCAGCCATGCGCTGTGTGGATACTGGTCTGCGGGCTGGTGATAATGCCAACTAAAGTTTTCATTTCGCGCTCTATAATGGACTGAAAAATAATCAAGATCTGCTCATAGGATCTGTCGATCTAGACAAAGCGTTCTGTGAGTTGATATGGTGTAAGATGTTCGGAATTGTGAGAAAAATAGGAGTAAGCTACAGGGAAAGACAGGTGATACACAATGTGGAGAGGCAACAAAGCGAACAATAAGAGAAAGTACAAGAACGAAGAGCTCTGATCGAAAAGGGTGTACATAGGGATGCAGACTTTCGCCCCTACTATTTAATCTGTACATCAAAGAAGCAGTGACGGAAATGAAAGGAAGGTTCAAGTGTGGAATTAAAAGTCAGGGAGTGAGGATGATCAGATAGATTATATAATGGTAAGACAGAGATTTAGGGATCAGGTTTTAAATTGTAGGACATTTCCAGGGGCAGATGTGGACTCTGACCACAATCTATTGGTTATGACCTGTAGATTAAAACTGAAGAAACTGCAAAAAGGTGGGAATTTAAGGACATGGGAGCTGGAGAAGCTGAAAGAACCAGAGGTTGTACAGAGTTTCAAGGAGAGCATAAAGGAACAATTGACAGGAATGGGGGAAAGAAACACAGTAGAAGAATGGGTAGCTCTGAGGGATGAAGTAGAAGTAGTGAAGGCACCAGAGGATAAAGTAGGTAAAAAGACGAGGGCTGCCAGAAATCCTTGGGTAACAGAAGAAATATTGAATTTAATTGATGAAAGGAGAAAATATAAAAATGCAGTAAATGAAGCAGGCAAAAAGGAATACAAACGTCTCAAAAGTGAGATGGACAGGAAGTGCAAAATGGCTAAACAGGGATGGCTAGAGGACAAATGTAAGGATGTAGAAGCTTATCTCACTAGGGGTAAGATAGATACTGCCTACAGGAAAATTAAAGAGACCTTTGGAGAGAAGAGAACCACGTGTATGAATATCAAGAGCTCAGATGGCAACCCAGTTCTAAGCAAAAATGGGAAAGCAGAAAGGTGGAAGGAGTATATAAAGGGTTTATACAAGGGCAATGTACTTGAGGACAATATTATGGAATTGGAAGAGGATGTAGATGAAGACGAAATGGGAGATAAGATACTGCGTGAAGAGTTTGACAGATCACTGAAAGACCTGAGTCGAAACAAGGCCTCGGGAGTAGACAACATTCCATTAGAACTACTGACGGCCTTGGGAGAGCCAGTCATGACAAAACTCTACCATTTGGTGAGCAAGATGTATGAGACAAGCGAAATACCCTCAGACTTCAAGAAGAATATAATAATTCCAATCCCAAAGAAAGCAGGTGCTGACAGATGTGATTATTACCGAACTATCAGTTTTATAAGTCACAGCTGCAAAATACTAACGCGAATTCTTTACAGACGAATGGAAAAACTGGTAGATGCGGACCTCGGGGAGGATCAGTTTGGATTCCGTCGAAATGTTGGAACACGTGAGGCAATACTGACCTTACGACTTATCTTAGAAGAAAGATTAAGAAAAGGGAAACCTACGTTTCTAGCATTTGTAGAATTGGAGAAAGCTTTTGATAATGTTGACTGGAATACTCTCTTTCAAATTCTGAAGGTGGCAGGGGTAAAGTACAGGGAGCGAAAGGCTATTTACAATTTGTACAGAAACCAGATGGCAGTCATAAGAGTCGAGGGGCATGAAAGGGAAGTAGTGGTTGGGAAAGGAGTAAGACAGGGTTGTAGCCTCTCCCCGATGTTATTCAATCTGTATATTGAGCAAGCAGTAAAGGAAACAAAAGAAAAATTCGGAGTAGGTATTAAAATTCATGGAGAAAAAGTAAAAACTTTGAGGTTCGCCGATGACATTGTTATTCTGTCAGAGACAGCGAAGGACCTGGAAGAGCAGTTGAACGGAATGGACAGTGTCTTGAACGGAGAATATAAGATGAACATCAACAAAAGCAAAACGTGGATAATGGAATGTAGTCAAATTAAATCGGGAGATGCTGAGGGAATTAGATTAGGAAATGAGATACTTAAAGTAGTAAAGGAGATTTGGTATTTGGGGAGCAAAATAACTGATGATGGTCGAAGTAGAGAGGATATAAAATGTAGACTGGCAATGGCAAGGAAAGCGTTTCTGAAGAAGAGAAATTTGTTAACATCGAGTATACATTTATGTATCAGGAAGTCGTTTCTGAAAGTATTCGTATGGAGTGTAGCCATGTATGGAAGTGAAACATGGACGATAAATAGTTTACACAAGAAGAGAATAGAATCTTTCGAAATATGGTGCTACAGAAGAATGCTGAATATAAGGTGGATAGATCACGTAACTAATGAGGAGGTATTGAATAGGATTGGGGAGAAGAGAAGTTTGTGGCACAACTTGACTAGAAGAAGGGATCGGTTAGTAGGACATGTTTTGAGACATCAAGGGATCACAAATTTAGCATTGGAGGACAGCGTGGAGGGTAAAAATCGTAGAGGGAGACCAAGAGATGAATACACTAAGCAGATTCAGAAGGATGTAGGTTGCAGTAGGTACTGGGAGATGAAGAAGCTTGCACAGGACAGAGTAGCATGGAGAGCTGCATCAAACCAGTCTCAGGTCTGAAGACCACAACAACAACGAGTGAGGATGGCAATGGTAAGATTCGCTGCTGACGTTGCTTATCCTCAGAGAAAAATAACATAATATGTTGAATGGAATTAACGGTCTACATAATAAGGAATACGATTTGAGAGCAAATCATAAAGGAGACAAATATAATGAGGAGTAGCAGAAATGAGAATAGCGAGAAACTTAACATGAAAATTGGTAGGCGCGAAGCAGCCGAAGTTAAGGAACGCCGCTACGTTGAAGCAAAAAACTCACTAGGGACGAAGCAAGGCGAACATAAAAACAGGGTACTACAGCACAAGAGGTTATTTCGGACCAAAAGAAGTCTATTGGTACCAAATGTAGGCCTTAATTAGAGGAAAGAATTTCTGAGACTATACGTTTGGAGGACAACACTATGGTAGAGAATGATGGGCAAATGGAAAACCGTACCCGGCGGCACGTGGCGCTGCTGTTGTGAATAAAGCTGTACTCACCTTGTGGTGAATCGCTTCTCGCACGACCGCCTCCTTGAATTTACTGAAAACAGTTCTCAGAAGAAAAAAGCTATATAAAAACAGCTCTACGCCTTCTAACAACAAATCGCACTAACAATTGTTTTGGAGGTGAAAGATTAATAGTTAAATGATGTATTTTTGTTCATAAAATTTCATGCTATTACGGTAACCTTGCGCACAAGAATCTGTAGGAGGCTACGGATATTACTTTTACATTTTAGTCTGTTTTAAAAATGTGTTACATTGAAACAATTTTTACTTAAATAATTTTATATCTTTTACTTTCGTCAATAAATTTCTATAACATGTGTGTTTATCATGGATTTCTACTGGCCCATGTTCATAGTTCATTTTCATCCAGAAAAGAAGTTCCGTGAAGGTTGTTCAATAGAGAGCAGAGAAGGTGAAAATCTGAGAGCCCAACAGCAAGTGAATAAGGTGGTTGCGGTATGAATCCCCAACCCAACTCCTGTACAGTATTTTTCTGTCGGTCAAGCAGAATGCGAGCGGGCGTTATCATGGGATATCATCAATACACGCAGAATTTTTAGTCGTTGTTACTGGAAAGCGTCTGCAAGACGTCTCACTTGTTGACAAATGTCAGCAGTGATGGCTACACCTCGGGGAAGCAATTCGAAGTACACCACACCGTCTCTGTTGCATTAAATGTATAACATTACCCTTAGTGAATGCACATAGGTCTTTGTAAGCAGAGTTGCTGCTTTGTTTGGCCGCAACCATTCCTTTCTTTCCCTTATGTTAGCATAAAGACACCATTTCCCGTCACCAGTAACAATACAGGATAGGAAAGGTCGATGTTGTTTACGAGCCAGTTGAAAAGAAGCAAGCAGAGATGTACATATGGCCACCCACAGATTTTTGTTATTTTCACTTAGAGCATGTGGCACTCGAACCTCCCCCATTACAGGCAACTGTCGCAGGATGGTAGACGGATCTCGAGTACACCAAAGTGGATCATTGTCGTGTAATGCGTTTAAACTATCTGCGCCACACCGCGGAGGTCTTCCAGAACGTAAGAGTCACTAATCAGAAAATTATCATCAAACAAGCACTGTATCATAGGAGACATACAGAGATGAGTGAGTGTACCGGGAGTCACCCCAGTTCACTGCTACCAGCACCATGTCATCATAACGCGACTGTGCGTGGCCTACAAAGCATTGCCCCATAATCTGAGAATGGCATTAAAAATTGAAGTAACGTTCCGGACTTTGTCAATATATGCTTCAGTATATTAATGTTAAAAATGGTAAATCGGATAAATACGTTGTCCGAATACATTGGTTTAAGAAAAAAAAAGCGGCTGGAAAGCTAAAAATTGTGCAGTATGTGCAAATGTATGTCACAATCACGGTTACTACTCTCAACTTGATAGGAGAAATATTTTCATCACAATCGGCGTTTTTACGAAAAATTTAAGGCGGTACATATTAGACTCAGGGAGACGAAAACTCGTATGAAGCTTCAGTTTGTTATATAAACATTAACTTTGTGATTCCATTAAGCTACCTCTAATAATTTTCAAGTAATTTACTAAAAATTAAAATTGGAACAAAAACTTTCCTCATTTGTAATAGATTAAGTATTGTTTGTAGTAATGATAGGAAGTTCTAATTACAGCACTTCGTTACGTTAAGCAAATAATACATCTGTACCAAGTTTCAAGACTTCAGTGTAAATAACAATCAAAAAAGTTCTCTTAAAGAAGTAATTCAGAGGTCATGTTCTACTGTCGGTTCGGTTCAAAAATTGCAGCCGGCAAAGTTTAAATGCACTCGAGCTGAACCTTTTTCTCTAATTAAATCCAACTTCACTCCATTCATATAAAAATTACGAAGATTGTAAACTGATACATAACGGAGTTATTCAGGTGTACGTGTCCGAGAAAGCAGCCATTTAGATGCTACTACCTGAGCTTAGAACGGTTGATGGGAGATATTCAGTTCGGCCGTTCGCTGCCCCCATACATACACTCCTGGAAATTGAAATAAGAACACCGTGAATTCATTGTCCCAGGAAGGGGAAACTTTATTGACACATTCCTGGGGTCAGATACATCACATGATCACACTGACAGAACCACAGGCACATAGACACAGGCAACAGAGCATGCACAATGTCGGCACTAGTACAGTGTATATCCACCTTTCGCAGCAATGCAGGCCGCTATTCTCCCATGGAGACGATCGTAGAGATGCTGGATGTAGTCCTGTGGAACGGCTTGCCATGCCATTTCCACCTGGCGCCTCAGTTGGACCAGCGTTCGTGCTGGACGTGCAGACCGCGTGAGACGACGCTTCATCCAGTCCCAAACATGCTCAATGGGGGACAGATCCGGAGATCTTGCTGGCCAGGGTAGTTGACTTACACCTTCTAGAGCACGTTGGGTGGCACGGGATACATGCGGACGTGCATTGTCCTGTTGGAACAGCAAGTTCCCTTGCCGGTCTAGGAATGGTAGAACGATGGGTTCGATCACGGTTTGGATGTACCGTGCACTATTCAGTGTCCCCTCGACGATCACCAGAGGTGTACGGCCAGTGTAGGAGATCGCTCTCCACACCATGATGCTGGGTGTTGGCCCTGTGTGCCTCGGTCGTATGCAGTCCTGATTGTGGCGCTCACCTGCACGGCGCCAAACACGCATACGACCATCATTGGCACCAAGGCAGAAGCGACTCTCATCGCTGAAGACGACACGTCTCCATTCGTCCCTCCATTCACGCCTGTCGCGACACCACTGGAGGCGGGCTGCACGATGTTGGGGCGTGAGCGGAAGACGGCCTAACGATGTGCGGGACCGTAGCCCAGCTTCATGGAGACTGTTGCGAATGGTCCTCGCCGATACCCCAGGAGCAACAGTGTCCCTAATTTGCTGGGAAGTGGCGGTGCGGTCCCCTACGGCACTGCGTAGGATCCTACGGTCTTTGCGTGCATCCGTGCGTCGCTGCGGTCCGGTCCCAGGTCGACGGGCACGTGCACCTTCCGCCGACCACTGGCGACAACATCGATGTACTGTGGAGACCTCACGCCCCACGTGTTGAGCAATTCGGCGGTACGTCCACCCGGCCTCCCGCATGCCCACTATACGCCCTCGCTCAAAGTCCGTCAACTGCACATACGGTTCACGTCCACGCTGTCGCGGCATGCTACCAGTGTTAAAGACTGCGATGGAGCTCCGTATGCCACGGCAAACTGGCTGACACTGACGGCGGCGGTGCACAAATTCTGCGCAGCTAGCGCCATTCGACGGCCAACACCGCGGTTCCTGGTGTGTCCGCTGTGCCGTGCGTGTGTTGATTGCTTGTACAGCCCTCTCGCAGTGTCCGGAGCAAGTATGGTGGGTGTGAGACACCGGTGTCAATGTGTTCTTTTTTCCATTTCCAGGAGTGTATATGCGGCCAGAGCGGCAGTGGAGACACTTCGTACAGAGCTATAGTTCCTGATCTCACTGAGTACATAGTTCCTGATCTCACTGAGTACATATAGTAGGAATATTTCTTTCAGTAAGTACAAGAAGAATGTAGACCTATAGACCAGAAATTACGGTCAGTATGTTCTCCATCGCTTTCTGGCTGACCCTCAAATAATTTTCAGGCTCTCATAAAAGACAGCAACAAACATAATTATATAAATTCCAAATAATTATACACCCACCGCAACACACTCTTACCATTGGCATTATCTCCAAACACGCTGCAAATGTTTCTAGCTGCCTCCGATGCTGTCACCCTTCCACTGAACTCAAACAGAAGAACATATCGGAAACGCTCTTATTTCTCCACTTGGGACTCCAGTTTCTAGCTTCCACATCTCCACTCACTACCTCCAAATAACAAAATCACAATATACACTGAAGGGCTAAATAAACTGGTATAGGTATGCGTAGTCAAATACAGAGATACCTAAAGAGGAAGAATACGGTGCTGTGGTCGGCAACGCCTATACAAGACAAGTGTCTGACGCAGTTGTTAGATCTGTTACTGCTGCTACAACAGCAGGTTATCAAGATTTAAGTAAGTTTGCAGGCGGTGCTATAGTCAGCACACGAGCAATTGGACACAACTATGAAGTGGGGATTTTCCCGTATGACAATTTCACGAGTGTACGGTGAGTATCAGGAAACCGGTAAATCTCCGACATTGCTGCGACCGGAAAACGATCCTGCAAGAAGGGGACCAAAGACTTCTGAACAGAATCTTTCAGCGTGACAGAAGTGCAAACCTTCCGCAAATTGCTGCAGATTTCAATGCCGGGCCATCAACAAGTGTCAGCGTGCGAACCATTCAACGAAATATCATCGGCATGCGCTTTCGGAGCCGAAGGTCCACTCGTGTACCCTTGATGACTGCCCGAGATAAATCTGTACGCCTCGCCTGGGCCCATCAACGCCGACATTGGACTGTTAATGACTAGAATCATATTGCCTGGACGGACGAGTCTCGTTTCAAGTTGTATGGAGCGGATGGACGTGTACGGGTATGGAAACAGCCTTATGAATCCATGGTCCCTGCATGTCAGCACGAGGCTGTTCAAGCTCGCGGAGGCTCTGTAATGATGTGTGGCGTGCGCCGTTGGAGTGATATGGGACCCATGATACGTCTATATACGACTCTGGCGGGTGACACGTAGTTAAGTTTCCTGCTAGGTCACCTATCCATTGTGAATTCCAATGGACTTGGGCAATTCCAGCAGGACAGTGCGACAAACCACACATGCATAATTGCTACAGAGTAGCTTAGGAACACTCTTATGAGTTTAAACGTTTCCGCTTCACCTCGCCACGGTCGCAGGTTCTAATCCTGCCTCGGGCATGGATGTGTGTGATGTCCTTAGGTTAGTTAGGTTTATGTAGTTCTAAGTTCTAGGGGACTGATGACCTCAGAAGTTAAGTCCTATAGTGCTCAGAGCCATTTGAACCATCTGATCCGCTGCACCAAACTCCCCAGACATTAACGTTACCTAACAAGTCTGGGATGCCTTGCAACCGCCTCGTATTATTATGGATTCATGGTGTCCATTGCCTCCAGCACTACTTCAGACGTTAGCCGAGTCCATGCCACGTCCTGTTGCGGCACTTCTGTCTGCTCGCAGAGGCCCTACATGATATTAGGCAGGTGTACCAGTTTCTTTGGCTCTTCAGTGTATAAATTCAAGTAGGTATAGTGAACTATAAACAAAAAACCATAATCGATAAACAAACCCACAGATACTAAGATGAGAACAAAAAAATCTGCGAACTTATGCACGATTATAATATCTGCCATTTGTCAATAAATATAAAGAAAAAAGGGAAAACATCTTCAAAATGAATCCCACGATGAGCTTCTTTTAGTGGCCCGAACAGATGGAAGTCTGATGGTGCCAGGTCAGGGCTGTATGGGGGATGAGGCAAAACTTCCCATCCAATTTTGACAATCTCGTCAGAGGTGTGACGACTGGTGTGTGGTCTTGCATTGTCATGCAAAAGAAGAACATCTGCCATTGATTTTGTTGGGCGAACTCGCTGAAGACGTGCTTTAAGTTTTTTTGAGGGTTGTGACGTATTGAACAGAATTTATTGTGCATCCCTGCTCCAAAAAATCAACCAGAATCACACCCTCTGTATCCCAGAAAACTGTTGCCATAACTTTCCCTGCCGATCGCATAGTTTTGAATTTTTTCTTCCTCGGCGAGCTTGTGTGACGCCACTCCATTGACTGCCTCTTTGATTCGGGTTCAAAAAAATGCACCCATGTTTCGTCCCCGGTCACAATTTTTTTCAGAAACTCATCTCCTTCCAAACGGAAGCGCTGCAAGTGTTGGGAGGCTATTGTTTTCCTTGCCTCTTTATTCTGATCGGTTAACATTCTTGGAACCCACCGTGCACAAACTTTTGAGTACCCCAATTGTTTAATAATCGTGATCACACTGCCTTTACTAAGAGAAATAATGCGACACACTTCATCTGCAGTCACCCGACGGTCACCACGAATGATGTCATCAACTTGCTGAATGTTGTGTGGAGTCACTGCACTCACCGGCCTGCCGCTCCGCTTTTCGTCAGTCAACGGTGTTTGCCCTTCAGCTTCCTTACAACGACGAACCCATCGTCTAACAGTGCTGACATCCACTGTCACAACACCATACACCTTCTTCAGTCTTTCATGAATGCGTATGGGCGTTTCACCTTCTGCATTCAAGAATTCAATCACACAACGCAGTCTCGAACGAACATCGATGTCGGCCATCTTACAAACTTCTGCTGTGCTGCCACCTGTTGACAAAGAAAGTTACTACTGCAGTGGATTGCAGAAGAAGGTTTGAGGAATGGCGCCAAATTCAAATTTTTCACTTAACTTAATTTTTTTAAGTAGAAAAAAATGGGAGGCATTACTTTTTGACCGACCCTCGTAAGTAAGTCAAGTGATGCTGGGGGAAATATGTTAGGAAATGGTACGTAAAAATCATTGATGAGGTTTGCTACTTGGGCAATAGCATAACTGTCATCCGCAAATGTAAAGTGGATATAAAATACTGACTGGTGACAGCCAAAAAATCCTGTTCTGGCAAGATAAATATGTTAACTATCTGAAAGTAGTCATTTATCTGTAGATAAAATAAGCAGTAGTACTGAACCTAACTGGCCAGGAACGGACAGAACAGCACAACTTATGTAACAGAAGGGATGGGCTGATACAGTATCCTGAGGAATCAAGGAATGGGTTCTTTGCTAATGGAGGGTGCTGTGTATCCCTGGGAAGGAAATGGGGAGGACAGTGTTGCAGAGGGAGACCAAGGTTCGAATACAGTTAGCGGTTTCAGCTGGATCTAGGTTGTAGAGATGTGAGCTTCGCACAGGACAACCTATTGTGCATTGCTGTATCAAAGCCATCTTCAAATAAAAGCATAAACAACAGCAGTAAGTAATGTACGTACCACATTTGATTACATGTATGCAAAGCTCTGGAATTCGTCGAACCTGTCACCTGCAGTAAGAGGGACGTAACACACTCACTCCAATTTACTTTTGACTCGTTAAAATTATTTGTGATTTGTCTTGCTTTCCAACCATGCTATTAATGCAAATTAATTCTACAAGCTCAAGAATTATTCATGTGATCTGCTCGTATAACTTAACGCGCACCGCGATAACTTGCGATGCAGGGAGGTTACGAAGACGTGAAGAGAATCTGCACGATGGATTAGAGACAATTAGTGTGGCACACCGCCAGCGTGAATGTGCTATTTAGGTGGGTTTCCCACAACCACCATAGACAAATGAAGGGCTGTTTCTGCAGCTGTGTCTCAGAAAATACGATAGATAGTTGAATAAGGATAACTTACAGAGCAAAAGTTACCCGAATCCCACAGAGGTGATACACACAACTTCCCCTCATTAGGTTAACTGTGGTTTCCCGGTCACGTAGTGAAAATAGAAACATATATTCCAGAACGTGAAGATAACAGACTTCATACTTTGAGATTAACGCCTTATACACTTGATTTTTGAAGATGCAGAATTCACTGAAATGAATGCACTTCCAGTTTTACATTCCCCACTATTATTTGTACGAGGTGCGTTCAATAAACAATGCAACACTTTTTTTTCTCGGCGAATTTCGCTTTCAAATATGTGGAACTTTTTGTTAAACATCATGGAATACTTATGCTTCAACCCTTACAGTTTCAAGAAGTTACGATGTATGACGGGGCTATAGATAGCCTTCAAAATGGTGTCTGCAACGGAGGTGCGTTCCAAGCAGAGAGTTGTTAAGTTTCTTTTGGCTGGAAAACCAGAGCACTGCAGACATTCACAGGCTCTTGCAGAATGTCTACGGAGGCCTGGTAGTAAACAACAGCGACGTGATTCGTTGGACGAGGTTCTGTCATCACAACGAGGCCGTGCAAACCTGTCTTGAGCTCCCGTGTGTCGGCCGGCACACAGCTATGAGCCCTACAATGTTGGAACGTGCGGGCACTGTCGTTCTAGGGGGTTGACTGATCACAATCAGACACCTCGCTGCACAGCGTCTCTGTTGGTAGTGCTGACATACTTGTCCCCCAGGTGGGGTTGTAAGTAGGTTGTTTAGGTTTTTTTATTGGTAACGCCACATAGCGCTCTGTATGAAAAATCACTGGCTGTGCTGTGTGCAGTCAGTGGCTGGTTGGCATTGTTGTAATACTCGCCATTGTAGTGTTGGGCAGTTGGATGTTAACAGCACGTAGCGTTGCGCAGTTGGAGGTGAGCCGCCAGCAGTGGTGGATGTGGGGAGAGAGATGGCGGAGTTTTAAAATTTGTAAGAATGGATGTCATGAACTGATAGAGGGTGTTTCAAAAATGACCGGTATATTTGAAACAGCAATAAAAACTAAACGAGCAGCGATAGAAATACACCGTTTGTTGCAATATGCTTGGGACAACAGTAGATTTTCAGGCTGACAAACTTTCGAAATTACAGTAGTTACAATTTTCAACAACAGATGGGGCTGCAAGTGATGTGAAAGATATAGAAGACAACGCAGTCTGTGGGTGCGCCATTCTGTACGTCCTCTTTCTGCTGTAAGCGTGTGCTGTTCACAACATGCAAGTGTGCTGTGGACAACATGGTTTATTCCTTAGAATAGAGGATTTTTCTGGTGTTGGAATTCCACCGCCTAGAACACAGTGTTGTTGCAACAAGACGAAGTTTTCAACGGAGGTTTAATGAAACCAAAGGACAGAAAAGCGATACAATAAAGGATCTGTTTGAAAAATTTCAACGGACTGGGAACGTGACGATTGAACGTGCTGGAAAGGTAGGGCGACCGCGTACAGCAACCACAGAGGGCAACGCACAGCTAGTGCAGCACGTGATACAACAGCGGCCTCGGGTTTCCGTTTGCCGTGTTGCAGCTGCGGTCCAAATGATGCCAACGTCCACGTATCGTCTCATGCGCCAGAGTTTACACCTCTGTCCATACAAAACTCAAACGTGGCAACCCCTCAGCGCCGCTACCATTCCTGCACGAGAGACATTGCTAACGATATAGTGCACAGGCTTGATGACGGCGATATGCATATGGGCAGCATTTGGTTTACTGACGAAGCTTATTTTTACCTGGATGGCTTCGTCAATAAACAGAACTGGCGCATATGGGGAACCGAAAAGCCCCATGTTGCAGTCCCATCGTCCCTGCATCCTCAAAAAGTACTGGTCTGGGCCGCCATTTCTTCCAAAGGAATCATTGGCCCAATTTTCGGACCCAAAACGATTACTGCATCACGATATCTGGACATTCTTCGTGAATTTGTGGCGGTACAAACTACCTTAGACGACACTGCGAACACCTCGTGGTTTATGGAAGATGGTGCCCGGCCACATCGCACGGCCGACGTCTTTAATTTCCTGAATGAATATTTCGATGATCGTGTGATCGTGTGATCGTGTGATTGCTTTGGGCTATCCGAAACATACAGGAGGTGGCGTGGATTGGCCTCCCTATTCGCCAGACATGAACCCCTATGACTTCTTTCTGTGGGGACACTTGAAAGACCAGGTTTACCACCAGAATCCAGAAACAAATGAACAGCTGAAGCAGTACATCTCATCTGCATGTGAAGCCATTCCGCCAGACACATTGTCAAAGGTTTAGGGTAATTTCATTCAGAGACTACGCCATATTATTGCTACGCATGGTGGATATGTGGAAAATATCGTACTATAGAGTTTCCCAGACCGCAGCGCCATCTGTTGTTGACAATTGTAACTACTGTAATTTCGAAAGTTTGTCTGACTGAAAGTGTACTGTTGTCCCAAGCATATTGCAACAAACGGTGTATTTCTACGCTGCTCGTTTAGTTTGTATTGCCGTTTCAAATATACCGGTCATTTTTGAAACACCCTGTATATATATATACACTCCTGAAAATGGTAAAAAGAACACATTGACACCGGTGTCTCACACCCACCATACTTGCTCCGGACACTGCGAGAGGGCTGTACAAGCAATCATCACACGCACGGCACAGCGGACACACCAGGAACCGCGGTGTTGGCCGTCGAATGGCGCTAGCTGCGCAGCATTTGTGCACCGCCGCCGTCAGTGTCAGCCAGTTTGCCGTGGCATACGGAGCTCCATCGCAGTCTTTAACACTGGTTGCATGCCGCGACAGCGTGGACGTGAACCGTATGTGCAGTTGACGGACTTTGAGCGAGGGCGTATAGTGGGCATGCGGGAGGCCGGGTGGACGTACCGCCGAATTCCTCAACACGTGGGGCGTGAGGTCTCCACAGTACATCGATGTTGTCGCCAGTGGTCGGCGGAAGGTGCACGTGCCCGTCGACCTGGGATCGGACCGCAGCGACGCACGGATGCACGCCAAGACCGTAGGATCCTACGCAGTGCCGTAGAGTTCCGCACCGCCACTTCCCAGCAAATTAGGGACACTGTTGCTCCTGGGGTATCGGCGAGGACCATTCGCAACCGTCTCCATGAAGCTGGGCTACGGTAACGCACATCGTTAGGCCGTCTTCCGCTCACGCCTCAACATTTTGCAGCCCGCCTCCAGTGGTGTCGCGACAGGCGTGAATGGAGGGACGAATGGAGACGTGTCGTCTTCAGCGATGAGAGTCGCTTCTGCCTTGGTGCAAATGATGGTCGTATGCGTGTTTGGCGCCGTGCAGGTGAGCGCCACAATCAGGACTGCATACGACCGAGGCACACAGGGCCAACACCCAGCATCATGGTGTGGAGAGCGATCTCCTACACTGGCTGTACACCTCTGGTGATCGTCGAGGGGACACTGAATAGTGCACGGTACATCCAAACCGTCATCGAACCCATCGTTCTACCATTCCTAGACCGGCAAGGGAACTTGCTGTTCCAACAGGACAATGCACGTCCGCATGTATCCCGTGCCACCCAACATGCTCTAGAAGGTGTAAGTCAGCTACCCTGGCCAGCAAGATCTCCGGATCTGTCCCCCATTGAGCATGTTTGGGACTGGATGAAGCGTCGTCTCACGCGGTCTGCACGTCCAGCACGAACGCTGGTCCAACTGAGGCGCCAGGTGGAAATGGCATGGCATGCCGTTCCACAGGATTACATCCAGCATCTCTACGATCGTCTCCATGGGAGAATAGCGGCCTGCATTGCTGCGAAAGGTGGATATACACTGTACTAGTGCCGACATTGTGCATGCTCTGTTGCCTGTGTCTATGTGCCCGTGGTTCTGTCAGTGTGAACATGTGATGTATCTGACCCCAGGAATGTGTCAATAAAGTTTCCCCTTCCTGGGACAATGAATTCACGGTGTTCTTATTTCAATTTCCAGCAGTGTGTATATACACTCCTGAAAATGGAAAAAAGAACACGTTGACACCGGTGTCTCACACCCACCATACTTGCTCCGGACACTGCGAGAGGGCTGTATAAGCAATCATCACACGCACGGCACAGCGGACACACCAGGAACCGCGGTGTTGGCCGTCGAATGGCGCTAGCTGCGCAGCATTTGTGCACCGCCGCCGTCAGTGTCAGCCAGTTTGCCGTGGCATACGGAGCTCCATCGCAGTCTTTAACACTGGTAGCATGCCGCGACAGCGTGGACGTGAACCGTATGTGCAGTTGACGGACTTTGAGCGAGGGCGTATAGTGGACATGCGGGAGGCCGGGTGGACGTACCGCCGAATTGCTCAACACGTGGGGCGTGAGGTCTCCACAGTACATCGATGTTGTCGCCAGTGGTCGGCGGAAGGTGCACGTGCCCGTCGACCTGGGACCGGACCGCAGCGACGCACGGATGCACGCAAAGACCGTAGGATCCTACGCAGTGCCGTAGGGGACCGCACCGCCACTTCCCAGAAAATTAGGGACACTGTTGCTCCTGGGGTATCGGCGAGGACCATTCGCAACCGTCTCCATGAAGCTGGGCTACGGTCCCGCACACCGTTAGGCCGTCTTCCGCTCACGCCCCAACATCGTGCATCCCGCCTCCAGTGGTGTCGCGACAGGCGTGAATGGAGGGACGAATGGAGACGTGTCGTCTTCAGCGATGAGAGTCGCTTCTGCCTTGGTGCCATTGATGGTCGTATGCATGTTTGGCGCCGTGCAGGTGAGCGCCACAATCAGGACTGCATACGACCGAGGCACACAGGGCCAACACCCGGCATCATGGTGTGGGGAGCGATCTCCTACACTGGCCGTACACCTCTGGTGATCGTCGAGGGGACACTGAATAGTGCACAGTACATCCAAACCGTCATTGAACCCATCGTTCTACCATTCCTAGACCGGCAAGGGAACTTGCTGTTCCAACAGGACAATGCACGTCCGCATGTATCCCGTGCCACCCAACGTGCTCTAGAAGGTGTAAGTCAACTACCCTGGCCAGCAAGATCTCCGGATCCGTCCCCCAGTGAGCATGTTTGGGACTGGATGAAGCGTCGTCTCACGAACGCTGGTCCAACTGAGGCGCCAGGTGGAAATGGCATGGCAAGTCGTTCCACAGGACTACATCCAGCATCTCTACGATCGTCTCCATGGGAGAATAGCAGCCTGCATTGCTGCGAAAGGTGGATATACACTGTACTAGTGCCGACATTGTGCATGCTCTGTTGCCTGTGTCTATGTGCCTGTGGTTCTGTCAGTGTGATCATGTGATGTATCTGACCCCAGGAATGTGTCAATAAAGTTTCCCCTTCCTGGGACAATGAATTCACGGTGTTCTTATTTCAATTTCCAGGAGTGTATATGGTGTCTGCAACGAAGGTGCGTTCCAAGCAGAGAGTTGTTATATATATAAGTTCATGACATCCATTCTTATAAATTTCAAAACTCCGCCATCTCTCTCCCCACATCCACCACTGTTGGCGGCTCTCCTCCAACTGCGCAACGCTGCACGCTGTTAACATCCAGCTGCCCAACACTACAATGGCGAGTATTACTGAAAGTCAGATTGCGTTGCGTTAAAAAAATATTGTGTTTAAGCACAGTCTTGCATAATTATTCAAAGGGGACGTTTCAGGGTATTCAAAGGTCTTTGCCCGCTGTGTTCCTCACAGCCTAAAAGGAGACCATAAAGTGCAACGAGGAACCGTCCGTGAGAAATTGCTTGCGCGCTACTAGGCTGACCGTAACAAATTTTTTTATCGAACATCGCCGCAGACGGTGAAACATGGATTCATCACTTCGAACTGGAAACAAAGAGACATTTTATGGGGTAGCAACACACCACATCTCTTCCGAAGAAAAAGTTCGAAGCCGCATCCTTAGGCGGTAAAGTCATGGAGGCGGTCTTCTGAGATTCCGAAGTGGTTATTCTGATTTCCTCCCTCATGTCGCAACGATCAAATCCGAGGTGTGCTGTGCTTTAGCGAATTTTTCGTCCCAAAAATGCAAACGAACTACTCCTCCTCCCTAATAACACAAGGTATCACGCAAGACTGAACTCCCGCGAGACGCTAACAATGCGTTACTGGACTGTTCTTCCTCATTGGTTCGACGTCGCGTGTTGCCATGCAGCATAAAGGCCGTCCCAAGGAGGTGGCGTAAGGCCGTCGCACTGAACAGAATTATGTTGAAAAATAGGGTTTTGTAGCTAAAAGAGTGGGGAATAATACGGTGTTCTGGAATCTGTAATAAAACCAAGCAGCTTATAGAAGAAAGTTTGTGAATTACTTACACAGATGCCCTAGTATATCACGTTGTTTTTAGCAAACAGCAATTCAGTTTAATCCAAAATACCGCTTCTAAAAAAAAATTAAGTAAATTATTTTTTCAGGTAATATTAAGAACATGTGCTCTACCAAATTATGCTATCGATATCACCAGCTAAGATAACGCCAGTGTGCTACTGACGCTATGTTGAAGCTAGCCACCCACGGACGTGTTTCGCTGGACAATGGAGCTGTTACCTCGTTCTGTCGAGTGTCTGAAAATTGACAACACATATCGAAACGGCAGTGACTAAAAAGTGAGCAGTATCGCTTTTTTTCGAGTATCGTGATTAACGACGCAACATCATCGTGAAATACAGCGACAGCTAGCGGGGGCAACGCTCCGTCGCCGCCAGTGAGTTACAGCATCTGTGCGGAGCGAGCGGGCAATATTCGCAGCGCTGCGTTTATCGTTTGCCTGTAATAAATGTGGGCAGATGGCCGCTCTGCAACTCACGCGGTCGCCCGCCGGACGCAGCGGCCAATACTCTCTCCTCCCCCTCCCCCCAACCTCAACCTCTCCCCCACTCGTTCCTCCCTCTGTTCCTATCCGCTCCCCCCTCTTCTCTCTCCACGATATCTCTTTCTCTTCCTTCCTCATCCTCTGAAACACAATGCGGTCGCGAACCAGTCACCCCTCTCCTCCTCTACTTTCTTCTGTTTCTCTATTCATCTGTCCTTCTCGACCTCTCTTCTTCTTTTTTCATTGCGCTCCTTGTCACAGTCTCCTTCGTCAGTGTATCTACTCCATAAATAAAAGTTGCCATCTCAGAACACTTCTCATAGTTTTTTCAAGGTATTTACTCGTCTCTGTTTCTATTGTGTAAACCACTGTGAAGTGGTGGTAGAAAATGCTTTTATGTATGACTGTAGGCTTTCGTGGCCGTAACCAATGAAAGTAAAATCTATTTTGATGTTAGGACTCATCGTATTTCTTCTAGCCGATCGACATTTCGATCCCTCAGTCGCTATCTTCTTAAGGATCTTGTGGTGTCCACGGTTGACTGAATAGTAGAACGGGCCTTAAACCAGTTCAGTTCAGTCAACCATGGACACCACAAGACCCTGAAGATGATCGCAACTAAGAGATCGAAACGTCGGTCGACAGAAGAAATTTCTCGCAGTCTAGCAACACAAAAGATTTTACATTCATTAAGTGCTCTTTCACACTTTCACATAATATATTTGAGCTCACATATTATGCATCATCTAAAAAGGCTCAAATTAAGCGACTTATGTGTTGCAGGGAATGTACAGCAATATCAGTGTGTCAAGAAATGAAACTGACGTTTCCTAGGCGTTCTGAAATGCATCGTGCTTTATAATATTTGGATTTTCAAAAAGATTCACACCTTTTAGTAATATTATATCTGCTACGTGAATGAAGATGGAAACTTTGTATAAAATTTCATCTTGCTCATAGGTGTACAAGGTTTTTATTGTCAAAAGAACCGTCCGATTTTATAAGGGCGTACCTTTTACAAGCTGCACTTACAACCATAGAGTGCTTTTTGAAGTTACGTTTAAGTTTCCATTTACCGTCCACAAATGTTCAATTTGCCTTCCATCGGAGGCATGGCAGAACTGCTCTAACAACCAGGTCCCAATGTGGTGATGCTCTGCCCTGTTACAAATCGAAGTTTTCGAAATATTCTCGCTATTGCGGAAACAACCAGATCTCGTATCCAGTTACATGATTCCCGTGTCCATAGGATGGGCCATAAATCTTTTATGAAGCATCAAAGAGTCTCACTTGCAGCCCACTATCTTGTGTAGCTCCGTTGTTCCTCACGTTCTTAGAGTGTGGTTGTTCATTTCTCCATTTTAACTGATCACTGAAATTGGAAGTAATTTGTTAACTTCCACCTCCACGACCATAATAAATTTACAAAACTCTACACGTCATGATTATCACCATCATGAAAGGCGTGTGGGAACTGAATCTTATATGGTTTAAAACACAAACGTTGCTGTGAAAAACCCTAGATTCACAGATTCAAGGAGAATGGCTAGAGCCCTAACTCTCTGCTGAACGATTAGTAGCCTTCTGAGAACTGCATAAAAGAGCGTTGAATGCACCCTGACTCTTGTACGAGCACGTGGGGAGTCAATCTGTGGATTACTACTTACGTATCTTGAATCAAATAGGCTGAATCGTACTTCCTGGCGTGAAGAACGCAAAAAGCCTTTCGTTGTTGTGTTAAAACTATCTTTACTCGCATTGGGTAACGATCGAGGGAGCTGAATCATCGAGACACCTATGTACAATTTACAACTGGTTCCAAGGTAGACTTTACGTTTCGAACCTTCGTTGAGTGTTTTTTTCAAAAACGTGTGGCACTTGCAACACGTGGTGCTCATCTCCAAACCCCATGTTCGCAGCTTGTTAGACAGCATCAAAGTAGATTCATTCCCTTTTGAGCTTTGCTTACAACTGTCACTCGCAGTTCAGAAACAACAGCAAATGTCACCAATATCAATAAATATAGCATAGGCTACCTATTAGACCTTTAGCATGATACAGGAAGTAGTACTCTTCAATTAACTTTGCTGATATTTTATCATAACCACTAGAGTTTTTCGATTTTAAATATTTTATGATGGACAATACTCCTGCTTAGGTAGTGAGGCTCATATTCATGTAACCTGAAACTTCAAACTTCTTAGTCTGAGGTAATCCGTTGCAACATTACTGAACCTCACAACCCCATCATTTGAGTTACAGTTTTGCAACACTGCTCATGTCTGTCACCATCGCATCATTTACTCTTAATGTTATTTGCCCCTCCTCGTGTGTGGTTCTACCAATCTCCTCCTTCTCTATATCCCGTATTGTCTTTATTTCATTATCTGATGTAATTATCTTTTTCTTGTAATGTAATTGTTTTGTCGTCCGTATTACTGGCACTAATATTTTGCAATATGTCTTGTAATGTGCTGTAGCATCAACATTAGAGCTGTTTCTGGAAATTTAGAAATTTATGGTCAGGTTCTATGAGACCAAACTGCTGAGGTCATCGGACCCTAGACTTACACACTACTTAATCTAAATTGAACTAACTTACGCTATGGACAACACACACAACCATACCCGAGAGAGGACTCGACCCTCCGAGGGGGGATGCAGCGCTAACCGAGAGCTGTTTCTAACTGACAGATACATTTTCCTTTATGTTTTACACGATACCTTTATTTCTTGGATAATCCTCAGTTTCTTTGTAGACATTTTTCTGACCTGAGTAAGTTTTTTGGGAAAATCAGTGTTCAGGCAAGGTAAGTGCTTTGTTAATAAAAGTGTTGTATATTTGATTCATACCTTTAGCGCTGTTTACATCACTGCAGTTCATGTCTTTGAGGAGTGTCCTAAAATAATCAATTTTTTGATTACTGACTTGAATCCACATTTAATAAATTTTATATTCTTTTAACAATAACATCTACCAAATGAACACAATGTCATGGTATTAGAGGCTATTGCCTTTTGATTCTGTATTATAATTTTGTTCATTAGATATCTCTATCAAGATATTATCAATGACTGTTTCTGAGCAGTTACTAGCTACCCTAGTCGGGCAATTCCTTATGAATGTAGCACCTCCTCCTTTCTATGTCAGCTCTACAAAAGTGAAATTCTAGCCTAAAGCATATTGTGCTTTATAATACAGATAAGAAAAAATACCATATTTATTCACTGATATATATATATATATATATATATATATATATATATATATATATATATATACCTCATTCAAAACAGGAAATTGATGAGACGACAAGTTACTCTCTCACCTATTTTTCTCATTCAGAAAATTATTGAAGGTTTCGTTACAACCTGACACACCTTGAGCGAGGCTCTAGAAAGTAAACGGCCTGAGCAGACGTTGATGGAGCCTGGTAGGGTGCTAAAATAATGAGGTATTTTTATGGTTCTTATCTCGTAGAGAGGGCTTGTTGGGAGTTGAAAGCAATGGTCGGCGAGCCCATCCCTTAGTAAATCCTGCTGGACGGGTCCACTGCCGTACAGGACAGCCCCTCGTTGAGACAGGACTCCAGCAGAACAACCAACACCTACATCTACATGGTTACTCTGCAATTCACACTTAAGTTCCTGTCAGCGGGTTCATCGAACCATTTTCATACTATTTCTCTACCATTCCATACTCGAATGGAGCGCGTGAAAAAGGAACACCTAAATCTTTCCGGCCGAACTCTGATTTCTCTTGTTTTATTACGATATTATTTCTCCCTACGCAGGTGGGTGTCAACAAAATATTTTCGCATTCATAAGAGAAAGTTGGTGATTGAAATTTGGTAAATGGATCTCTCCGCGAAGAAAACCGCCTTTGTTTCAGTGACTGCCACTTCAACTCTCGTATCATATCAGTGACACCCTCACTCCTATTGTGTAATAACACTAAACGAGCTGACCTTGTTTGCACTTTTTCGATCTGCTCCGTCAATCCTACCTGGTAAGGATCTCACACCGCGCAGCAATATTCCAGCAGAGGACGGACAAGTGTAATGTAGGCTGTCTCTTTAGTGGGCTTGTCGCATCTCCTAAGTGTTCTGCCAACAAAGCACAGTCTTAGTTTCGCCTTCCCCACAATATTATCTACGTGGTCTTTCCATTCAAGTTCCTCGTAATTGTAATTCCTAGTTATTTAGTCGAATTGACAGCCCTTATATTTGTGCGATTTGTAGTACACCCGAAATTTATCGGATGTCTTTTAGTGGCCATGTGGATGACGTCGCACTTCTCTTCGTTTAGTGCCAATTGCCACTTTTAGCACCATACAGAAATACACTCTAGATCATTTTTTGATTGGAATTGATTGTCTGATGATTTTACTATACGGTAAATTACGGCGTCATCTGCAAACAATCTAAGGGGGCTGCTCAGATTATCAGCTAGATCATTTAAATAAATCAGGAGCAGCAGATGGCCTTTGACACTACCTTGCGGAACGCCAGGTATCACTTCCGTTCTTTTCAATGGTTTATCGTCTATCACTACGAACTGTGACCTCTCAGAGAGGAAATCACGAATCCAGTCACGGTACTCCATCTGCATGCAATTTGATTAATATTCGCTTGTGAGGAACGGTATCAAAAGCCTTCTGGCAGTCGTCGAATATGGAATCGATCTGAGAGCCGTTGTCGACAGCACTCATTACTTCATGGGAATAAAGAGCTAGCTATGTTGCACAAGAACCATATTTTCTGAATCAGTGTTGGTTAAGTACCAATAAGTCATTTTCTTCAAGGTGATTCATAATGTTCAAGTACAGTATATGCTCCAAAATCCTACTACAAATTGAGGTTGGTGATATGGGTCTTTAATTCAATGGGTTACTCCTATTTCCTTTCTTGAATCATCGATACTACTTTCCAGTCTTTAGGAACAGACGTTTCGTCTAGTGAGCTGTTGTGTAAGATTGCTAAGAAGGGCGCTATTGTGTCTGCATACTCTGAAAGGAATCTGATTGTTATACCATCTGGGCCGGAAGACTTGCGTTTCTTAAGTGGTTTCAGTTGTTTCGCAACCCCTAAGATATCTACTTTTATGTCACTCATGCTAAGAGATGTTGCTGTTTCGAATTCTGGAATATTTACTTCGTCTTCTTTTGTGAAGGAATTACGAAAAACTGTGAAACTTCCTGGCAGATTAAAACTGTGTCCCGAGTTCGAGTCTCGTCGGGCACACAGTTTTAATCTGCCAGGAAGTTTCATATCAGCGCACATTCCGCTGCAGAGTGAAAATCTCATTCCTTACGAAAAACTGTATTTGGTAACTCCGCTTTAGTGGCACCATCATCGGTAACATTTCCATCACTATCGTGCAGTGAAGGTATTGACTGTTTTTTTGCCACTGGTGTACTTTACATACGACCAGAATGTCTTTGGGTTTTCTACCATATTTTGAGACAATGTTTCATTGTGGAAACTATTAAAAGCATCTCTCATTGACGTCCGCATTAAATTTTGAGCTTCCGTGAAACTTAGCCAGTCTTGGGGATTTTGCGTTCCTCTGAATTTGGCAATACCGCGCTATCTGCCTCGGGGCCAGAGGAAGCCTGGGCTGGGGCGATGGACTGAAGGAACGCGTCTACACAGTGGAGTCTTAAACTAGGCAATGTGTGCAGAGCCGTGCATAATAAAAATTCACAAGTTTTTGTGTTCATCAGTTCTGCAAATAGGCCTGTGAACCACTTCCATCAGTTGTATTAGGAAAATCCAGTGTCTGTGAAATGTTTCGAGATAGAATCCGCATTACACCTCACGGCTAAGACTAACAAGCTCCAAGGCACAGGCGATTTAGATAAAGATCTTTGAGATTGTATCTGTTTGCTTATTGCCAGGGAAGAGAAACGATTTTGGAGAAAATCATCTTCCCCCTCTGCAAAAACTTAAAAAAAAAAAACAGTGACTGGCCGTTTCCTTTTTTTCAGAGACACAGATTTCTTAACTCTTACTCTGTTTCGACATGAGTTTGTTCTGTCATGTGGGAGGGGAGATTTAGCGTCTCTAGTCCTGTGATTAGCTCAAGATGGGGTGAAGACAGTGTCGTTCGTTCACTTTTAAAGAAAACGCAATTTTTTTCTGGAGAGGTGCGAACCACTCAGGTGCTGGATTTCGGTCTGGTAATTACTTCTAGTGGGGGCTCTGGCATGTGTGGTTGGTACGTGGGACATTTCCTGAGACTTACTTCATTTGCGAATAGTTTAGACTGGGGAGCCTGTGGTGAAGTTCTTACTGTACCAACAGTGTGTCTTAAAACGTCTCGAACTACTCATTTTCTGAGGGCACACTTATTCGTTTTTGGTTTACCAGTCTTGACTTTGATACCCTTGTGCACTCTGTCGTATAAGTGAGCCAAATTAGTCCTTGGTACGACCAGTGAACGGGTGTGAAACACACACTGAAATCTACCATGTTTTCAGGGCTCTGGTAGAGAGTAAATTGCGATCAGTCTGCCTGATCACTAGACCGTGACGTTTTTACATTTCTTTCATGGCTGCGATCGATTCACAGGTGCCGCTTACACATCCCACCTCCGCCGTACATATCTCGCCAGCTGCTATTTACATCGCCGCATGAATCAAACAGGGTAACGTACTCCCACTCCAGCACTGCCAGGGCATACAGATCTCAATCGCCACTTGCTCTCAGCTGCACCTTTATAGATAAACTTCAGTAGATTTGATTAGTCAAAGTCTGCTCAGCGTCAGATCAATTCAGATTGCGTTATCCACATTTTTAGCGCCAGAGTTAAACTGACTTTGCCAACACAGGATCCTTGCCCAGTGTAGTCTTAAAGCACCCGTTAGATGTTTACAGTATTCAATCAATAACTTGTTTTGCGTAATGTATGTCTGTTCTCTTAGGAAAAAAATAAATGTTGTTTGAACACTAAAATTATGCCAACACAATCATTTAAACCGTCCCCACCAGCGTTGCCCTTCAACTGTACGAAAATAATGCATCCCTGTCGATGTATGGGGCAAACATCAGGGAGACTTGTGATTCTGCCGTCGCCGAACATTGTCTCAATGAAGGGCGTAACATATCGTTTAAAGAGACGCAAATTATCGCTCCGGCTTCTCGTTACTGGGATTGTGTGCTCAAGGAATCCTTCAAAATACGATTATCTGATGTCGTTATTAATAGAGATAAACGTTTTCCTTTAAGCAACATATGGAACCCTATTTTATCTGATATAAAATAACAACGGTCTGGTTTTCGACCCGCTACCTCTTAATTTGCGATTTATTACTTTCCACAGTTTCTACCGCCGGCGGCGCTGCAATTCTTCGCTTCGCAAAGGTCAGTTCTTCCGCTTCTCGCTGAGACGCAGAGGCCTGGACACGGAGTACAAGGAGACGCCGTTTCTGATGTCCATTCAGTTCCGGTGTGATTGTGTACTCACTGATCGCACCTGAAGATGGCAGCCAGATGAATCTCAGAAATATCGAGTAGTGAATACTATCATCGGCAGCATACCAATGAAGAGCATAAACATCAGGGAGACTACTTGGGAAGCCGGCCGGGGTGGGCGAGCGCTTCTAGGCGCAACAGTCTGGAACCGCTTGACCGCTACGGCCGCATGTTCGAATCCTGCCTCGGGCCTGGATGTGTTTGATGTCCTTAGGTTAGTTGGGTTTAAGTAGTTCTAAGTTCTAGGGGACTGATGACGTCAGATGTTAAGTCCCATAGTGCTCAGAGCCATTTGAACCATTTGAACTACTTGGGAAATAGTCGAAGAAGTCAGGTGTACACCTGGGCAGGAAACCTTCTTTGCTTTTTAATCTCTTCTTTGGGCCGTCATCGTTCACTCAACTAGTGTGAAGGATGTAACGTCTCAACGGACATCGCTAAGTCGTTGCGCTGAAACTCCCCTGTTAAAACTCAAGCCTCAGGACTTGTCACGTTCCACCTTTATTCCCAATACATTCTCTAACGTTAACATTTCCCACAACCAGAGACGCCACCGCATTTCCTAAAGGAGCACGTTTCCAGTGCCAATAATCTTTTGTGTTTGTCTCTAATTCAACGAGCACGTCTGTGCACATAAGATCAAACACTTGTATCAACTGTCTTGCTGACAACATGTCTGATTAATACACGTACATTTCAGTCCTACAGAACTGAATACAACAGATATATTGCTTGTTCACTGTTCGCTTTTGCTGTGCGCGTAATTTGTGCTTATGATAACTTATGACATTGACTTCCAAATATTTAATACCATATACAGCCATTAACTTTCCCATTCGATTTCCGGATCCTACTCGAAAATTGTTTTCTTAGCACTATTTAACCCCAACTTTAAAACTCTTCGTTAAATTCTAGGCATATAACTTGCGGATCTTCTCTACCTTCAAGCACAGGCATCTCCAGACTGAAAGGGTAGGCGGCAGGAAAAAGGGAGGACTTGCTCTCCTTTCCCCGCATCCCTTCCCATAGTCTGGAATTTGAAGTACAGACTTTTTGTACTACACAGAATTCACAGGCATCTCTGTGGTGTATTGTTTATTCTGCGTGTAACTTCCATAACAATTTTAATAAAATCTATTTGCCTTGCGTCACACTCATGAAATAATGCTCATCATTCAGGCGTGCAAGTAATTTACGAAGGATTAGTCGGATAACAATCAACTCGCTCTGATACGTTTCCTGCGTCTCCTGCAAAATGGAATTCCTGAGGGTGTGACATGTCTTCACTCACTATTTCCCTCATATGAAATATTACAATTTTGGAGTTAAGCCAACGTCTTCAGCTCCCACGACAAAGCCATAAAACAGTGCAAGCATAGTCTCATCTCAAGATCTTGATCAAAGTACATTATGAGGGGGGGGGGGAGGTTAGTGTGGCAAATAACTGTATGTGCGATTGTTCTGATATAGATACTGTTCTGTTAAATTACTTTAATGTCCTGAATATGCCCATTTACGCCGAAATACGAATTGAAAGTTCCAGGGTTGACCATATGTTCGTTAATGTCTAAAAGTAATATATGTCCACAGTTTGTCAGTCGCTGACCCACGCTAAAAGCCCTCGTACACAGCGGTCCCTCTGGCTGTTCATTTATGTCTAACATTTAGAGAGCTTGTGTTCCATCTTCTCATCATCATAAGTAAATTCAATTTAATTGACATCGTACACAAGTATGAAGTATATTAGCATTTTGTATAATAATGAATCATCCTCTAACATTACCTTTTCTTTGTAGAGATAAACGATACCATGTATACTATCGATTCTTGCATAGGTTAAAATCATCTCAGCTGTTAAACTGAAAGAATTCATATCATTTTAAATACAATGCATTATATATCAGACAAAATTTGTAAAAAGAAATTAATGTTTTATAATCGAAATGTTTGTTGTTGTTGTTGTGGTCTTCAGTCCTGAGACTGGTTTGATGCAGCTCTCCATGTTACTCTATCCTGTGCAAGCCTCTTCATCTCCCAGTACCTACTGCAGCCTAAATCCTTCTGAATCTGCTTACTCTACTCATCACTTGGTCTCCCTCTACGATTTTTACCCTCCACGCTGCACTCCAGTACTAAATTGATGATCCCTTGATACCTCAGAATATGTTCCACCAACCGATCCCTTCTTCTAGTCAAGATGTGCCACAACCTCCTCTTCGCCCCAATTCTATTCAATACCTCCTCATTAGTTATGTGATCTACCCATCTAATCTTCAGCATTCTTCTGTAGCACCATATTTCGAAAGATACTATTCTCTTCTTGTCCAAACTATTTATCGTCCATGTTTCACTTCCATACATGGCTACACTCCATACGAATACCTTCAGAAACGACTTCCTGATACGTAAATCAATATTCGATTTTAACAAATTTCTCTTCTTCAGAAACACTTTCCTTGCCATTTCCAGTCTACATTTTATATCCTCTCTACTTCGACTATCAACAGTTATTTTGCTCCCCAAATAGCAAATCTCCTTTACTACTTTAAGTGTCTCATTTCCTAATCTAATTCCCTTAGCATCACCCTACTTAATTCGTCTACATTCCATTATCCACGTTTTGCTTTTGTTGATGTTCATCTTATACCCTCCTATAAAGGCACTGCCATTACGTTCAACTGCTCTTCCAAGTCCTTTGCTGTGTCTGACAGAAATACAATATCATCTGCGAACCTTAAAGTTTATTATTTCTTCTCCATGTATTTTAATTCCTACTCCGAACTTTTCTATTGTTTCCTTTACTGCTTGCTCAATATACAGATTGAATAACATCGTGGAGAGGCTACAACCCTGTCTCACTCCCTTCCCAACTACTGCTACCCTTTCATGTCCCTCGACTTTTATAACTGCCATCTGGTTTCTGTACAAATTGTAAATAGCATTTCGCAGCCTGTATTTTACCCCTGCCACCTTCAGAATTTGAAAGAGTGTATTCCAGTCAACATTGTCAAAACTTTTCTTTAAGTCTACAAATGCTAGAAACGTAGGTTTGCCTTTCCTTAATCTTTCTTCTAAGATAAGTCGTAGGGTCAGTATTGCCTCACATGTTCCAACATTTGTATGGAATGCAAACTGATCTTCCCCGTGGTCGGCTTCTACCAGTTTTTCCATTTGTCTGTAAAGAATTAGTGTTACTATATTGCAACTGTGACTTATTAAACTGATAGTTCGGTAATTTTCACATCTGTCAACACCTGCCTTCTTTGGGATTGGAATTATTATATTCTTCTTGAAGTCTGAGGGAATTTCGCCTGTCTCATACATTTTGCTCACCAGATGGTAGAGTTTTGTCAGAACTGGCTCTCCCAAGACTGTCATTAGTTCTAATGGAATGCTGTCTACTCCTGGGGCCTTGTTTCGACTCAGGTCTTTCAGTGCTCTGTAAAACTCTTCACGCAGAATCATATCTCCCATTTCATCTTCATCTACATCCTCTTCCAATTCCATAATATTGTCCTCAAGAACATCGCCCCTGTATAGATCCTCTACATACTCCTTTCACCTTTCTGCTTTCCCTTCTTGTCTTAGAATTGGGTTTACATCTGAGGTCTTGATATTCATGCAAATGGTTCTCTTCTCTCCAAAGGTCTCTTTAATTTTCCTGTAGGCAGTATCTATCTTACCCGTCGTGAGATAAGCTTCTACATCCTTACATTTGTCCGCTAGCCATCCCTGCTTAGCCATTTTGCACTTCCTGTCGATCTCATTTTTGAGACGTTTGTATTCCTTTTTTCCTGCTTCCCTTACTGCACTTTTGTATTTTCTCCTTTCATCAGTTAAATTCAGTATCTCTTCTGTTACCCAAGGATTTCTACTAGCCCTCGTCTTTTTACCTACTTGATCCTCTGCTGCCTTCACTATTTCATTCCTCAAAGCCACTCATTCTTCTTCTACTGTATTTCTTTCCCCCATTCCTGTCAATTGTTCCCGTATGCTCTCCCTGAAACTCTGTACCACATCTGGATAACGATGTCCAGAGATCCGAACGGGGAACTATTTTACCTTCGGAACATTTTACCCAAGAGGACGCCATTATCATTTAACCATACAGTAAAGCTGCATGCCCTCGGGAAATATTACGGCCGTAGTTTCACCTTGCTTTCAGCCGTTCGCAGTACCAGCACAGCAAGGCCGTTTTGGTTAATGTTGCAAGGCCAGATCAGTCAATCATCCAGATTGTTGCCCCTGCAACTACTGAAAAGGCTGCTGCCCCTCTTCAGGAGCCACACGTTTGGCTGGCGGCCTCTCAACAGATACCCCTGCGTTGTGGTTGCACGGCTATCTCTATTGTTGAGGCACGCAAGCCTCCCCACCAACGGCAAGGTCCATGGTTCATGGAGGGGGAGGGGGGGGCGAGGGATTCTCTTCTTTCATAAAAAATCGAAATTACTAAATTTCTGGCATTCTTAAAAATTATATTATTAATTGCACAATCTAACACCAATTTTTAAATTTATTTCTAAATTAATTTTCAAAATAATGATAGATTTTTGTGAAGATTCTTCTTTGTTAAAGAAAGTTTGTAAACTCTTTTGCTTTGTAAATTCTTTGGCATAGTTTGAGTACCGCAGAATGTAAGTAATAGTGGGCATGCCTATGATGAAAGTAAATGTTTTTCTCAACTTGTCAACAACAATGTAATTTTTTGTTTGATAAAAGCGATAAGTGAAAAGTCAGTGTCATTTAGAAGAATGAGATGAAAATAAAAGAAAATCATAACAACAGACAAATCTTCATCTGCTATTTCGTCTGCAGGAACCCGTTAAATCAAAATTTTCAGCAGCAAGAACGTATTCCTAGACACAATAAGATTTTGAGCCAGCAACAACAACAACAACAACGAGATAATCAAGATAAGTAAAAAAGTTCTTCTTTTGTAATCCTACTCGTCTCGAATTTTTCAAAATTTGTACAAATAATGAGAACTTTAATGGTAATGTGTGGAAGGGTAAAATTACAGATGGAGTGAAATAGAAATAGAAGATGGGAGAACACAAGCTTTAGAAATAGAAATGTAGAAGGCCTAAGTTGTGAAATGCGACCGAACCCTCATAATCTTTCACTATTAGTTCAATTCGCCCTTTTAACTAGCGACAAAATGCATAAAAATGACATCAAATTCTTACTTATCATTTCTACAATGACTGTTGATTGTTGACCAAGAGATCTTAGATTTTGTTTATTGTTTCAGTTAATATCGCTTCGTTAAACAGGTTGGTTTAGGGCTTCTGTTTTTCGTGACGACAGACCACGTTCTGCATCCCCAGTCGCCGCGCCCTGTTTTTTGAGTCTCCTACCATTAGCCCGAACTATGGCTGCATGTAGCCTTGGCCACATTAGTGCTTTGTCCCAAAAGCGTTGAGGAGAACTCCACTGCAAGCAAGAATTTCGTGTTCACTCAGAGACACACCGACATTGTTAATATCTAGCAAATAACGTACCAACTTCGCCGCCTTTCGTTTGACCCGTTTGCGCCTATTCCAAAGCGACTGGTTGATATAGAGATTTGATCCTCAACTATGCCCTCTGTGACAAACAAGACACTGCCTTTATGTTAGCGCTACCTAACTTTAATATCTTTTTGATATCGTGATTATAGCCGGAAGTCCACAGTTGAAGAGTCCAGTTCAGGAAAGAATAGTTTATGACTCACTTCGTATTTTGCTCATGCAATAAATACTATTCCCATGTATTCTCTTGTTTTATTTATAGTCGTTAAGCTCTAATGGAGTTAATTTACTTTGATTCAATTTTTAACTGAATTCTGGATGGTTGCTGGATTTCAATTTCAGTTAATGTTAATTACTTTTTTCATATGTAAGCTAGCATTCTGAGTAATCCGTATACAGTGAAGCAGCCATCTTTAACTTTATATATCACTTTATTGAAATAAATTTTCTTAAAAAAAATAGCTTTCTGTAAACTGTGAAGTTAATGCAGCAAAATATTTACTCTAAAAAGAACTGAATAACAAATCGACCAATGCACTCATTTAAAACCTCTGTCTATCTATGAAAGTGATCAAAATTACTTCAACAGTCTTAATATAGTTCTCTTCCAGGCTTTTACTTTACGAAGCACTATGATTTACAAAAAAAACAAAACGCATCCAATGTTTCTGGAATTGCCTTGGAATTGGGAGAGTGAAATGGTTTACGTTGAAATATACACTGTCTTTAAGAATTGGTTACGTATAGTTCATCAAACATCACTAGCCAGAAAATTGCACTAAGTTCCCGCACAGTTCTAGACGTTAGGAAAATTAGTTGGAGAGTCTTACCTTGTAGTGTTGTGAGATTCGTTATTGCGTGTGTCGTTTCGATGATCGGTTGGCAAACAAAGGTTGCATTGCTTCTTCATGTCTCTTGACACATTAATTACTCTTCGTCCGTGATGACGCCATACACACTGAAGAGTCAGAGGACCTGGTACATCATGCAGGGGCACCGCGAGTACGCAGAAGCGCGCAACACGAGACGGAATGGACTCGACTAATGTGAGAAGTAGGCTGGAGGCTGTTGACACCATGAATCCTGCAGGGCTGCCCATAAATCCGTAAGAGTACGAGGGGGTGGAGATCTCTTCTGCACAGCACGTAGCAAGGCATCCCAGATGTGCTCAATAACGGTGGCCAGCGGAAGGGTTTAAACACAGAAGAGTGTCCTTGTATCTGACAGATTCGTTCTGTCCTTGTATCTGCAGGATTCGTGGTGTCAGTTCCCTCCAGTGTTACTTCAGACATTAGTCGAGTACATGCCACAATAATAGGCAGCTTTATTTGGCTCTTAGTGTGTATGCTATGTTTGTAGTAATTATAAACGTTGTGACATTATTTCCACGTAGTCCTTCCATGTATATTTATATTCGTCTATCATTTCGCTTATTGGTTCTAACTGTAACTTTTTGTCTACTATCTATATTTCTTATTTCTTTTGATTTTATATGTCCTACCACAGCGCTAAGGAATCTCTTTGCAGACGCTTCAATCTCACTGCTCCGCCATTTGGTTAAGGTCCAAGTCTCAGTACCGTACTGAAGTGCGGCTACTGCTTTAGTTTTAGAAAATTGAAGCTTAGTATGTCTCCTAACCTCTCTTAAAAGTTTTGCTTAGAGCGCCACAAATTTATTGAAATTTTCCAAGTTCTTATTCAAATGTTGATCTTACAGACAACTTATTTGATTTCCATGATAGCTAAAACTTTTTGCATATTTTATTACCTTGTCGTAGATGGCAATTTTATCTTATCTTTTCGACACCTCTGAATGTGTAACTTTTGTCTTAACAGTAAAAAGTTTTGTATTATTTTCTTGGTACTGTAAGCTTTGTAATGAAGCTTCTTACTTATTTTCACCATCACGAGAAATTAAATGGTTGTCAGTGAATAAATAAGAAACAATAAGACCTCAACAGCATCTCGTTGGAGAAGGATACCTTGGTACAGCACAGCTGACGAAAGAGGTACCCTACCCTCTCTGGCGTAAATTGAGGAGAAAAACACTCGCTTTGTGTTGAAGATGGTCTCTTCAAAGCCTAGGGGAATGCTTACCAACCAGAAAATTAGTTACAAGATGACAACTTCATCAAATGAATTTCTCAACCACATAATTGATAACTCTAAACCTCCTAACAGGTACAACATTATTCTTATTTGTTAATATGAAGGATATTTATGATCCCCCAGTATATTTTTATGTATATGAAAGTCAATGTCCCGACCAGATGACTCATCATCGCCCAACCCACACTGCCGAGGATAGAAATTTGAAATTTGGACAAGCTGTTTGCATTAAACTGTAGGTGACGTTTACGAAGAGATTTTTTGAAATTTGACCTCTAATGGGGTGAAATACTGCATGAAAGGTGTTTTTGAAAATATGTCGCTATTAATACAATTTTGGAACTAGACCTACATAATTAGCAAGTGGTTTCTCGGTCAGAAATACAGAAACAGGTATTTCAACATTTTTTAAAAATTTAGCCCCTTGTGGGTTAGCAGTAGGTAAATCGCTTTTTGACAACAAACCATTATTAAGCAGCTATTAAAATATTTTAAACCTACTTCTATGAAAATTGATATTTGACTTCTCAGTTACAAATTAAAAGAATATGTGGTTTATTGTTTTTGGAGATTCAACTCCTAAGGGACTGGAGGGGGAGAATGTGGATGAAAGCTTTATGGAAATGTTTCATTATAAATGAATTTTTCAAGCTAAATGTATGAAAATATATATTGGGCTTCTTCACTAGAAATAAAGAATTATGCATTTCATCGTTTTTGTAAATTCAATCCCTAAGGGGGCGAAACAGGAAGGGAAATGTTTTATGAAAATATTTCAGTGTGAAAGCATTTTTAAAATTAAATATTTGAAAACTGGTATTTAGCTTCCCGGTTAGAAAAGAAAAAACATGTGCTTCAATGCATTTGGAAATTCAATACCCAAGGGGGTGAAATACCGCCAGACCAGTTCATTGGCTCATCATCGCTCAACCCAGACCGCTAAGGATGAGAATCTGAAATATGGAGACAGTGTTTATCTTACACTGTAAGCATCCTTTAAATAGGAATTCTTCGGAGTCATAAGGTGGAACTTTTTTTAAATGTTTCTATTAAGACAACTATGAAGCTAGAACTCGGAAAGTTGATTTTTGATTTCTCAATCAAAAACAAAAAATCATGTTTCAGTATTTCTGAAAATTCAACCACTAAAGGAGTAAAAGAGTGGATGGTAGGTTTTCTGATAACAAATCATTGTTAAATAACTATTAAAGCCTTTTAAAGCTGTATCTCTGAAAATTGTTATTTGACATCTGGTCAGAAAACAAAAAAGAAAAAAATGTGTTTCAGTATTTTTGGGAAGTCAAAACCCTGAGGAAATGCAATAGATAATGTACAGTTTTATAAAACTATTTTATTACTAAATCATTTTCAAAGATAAATCTATGTAAATCTTTATTTGGCTTCTCTGTTGGAACGAAAATAAATGTTTAATGGTTTTTTGGAAATCAACCCATAATGGCGTGAAATAGGAGTCTGAAAATTTTTAAGAAAATATTTCGTTACATTAAAAAATTTTAATGTTAAATCTATGATAACTGGTATTTTATTTCCCAGCTAGATATAAACAAATATGTATTTGGGGATGAAAGTTTCTATGGATGTAAAAATTTAAAAAGCGTGATTGTACAGCAGTTACCACAATCACTTTTTTTAATCAGAAGTACATTTGGACCATGCTTCTATGACCTTAATTAGCGTGAAAAATTTTTAAATCGTTGCAATTTGTTAACATAAAAATTCGATGAAGGGAAAAGAAAATATCTCTGCAGACCATACTGTCACAAGAGCGAAGCAGCGGTCACTAAGCTAGAAATTGGACCTGTGGGAATTCGTATGCTGTCCCATGGTAAGACAATTGCGGAACAAGTGGGGCGTGTTATCAGAAGAGGGTACATTATCTGGATTCTGCTGCAGTACGGATAACAGCTGCATCGCAACGTACATTTGAAATGGCGCCCTTTCCGAAGTCGCAATTGAAATGGCACAGCAAATGGGAACGTACTCCAAAGCTGAGGCACCCTATACAGCACGATTCTTGAGGGCTAAATTGTAGACTGGACGTGATATTATACACGTATAAGCACATATACATCTACGTGGATACTCTGCAAATCGCACTTAAGTGCCTGGCAGAGGATTCATCGAACCTCCTTCACAATAATCCTAAATTATTCGTCCGGAAACGTGCGACTGCTACGGTCGCAGGTTCTAATCCTGCCTCGGGCATGGATGTGTGTGATGTCCTTAGGTTAGTTAGGTTTAAGTAGTTCTAAGTTCTAGGGGACTAATGACCACAGCAGTTGAGTCCCATAGTGCTCAGAGCCATTTGAACCATTGGAACCTAAATTATTCCACTCTCGAACACCGCGTGGAAAAAACGAACACCTATAGCTTTCCTTGCGAGCTCTAATTTCCCTTATTTATTACGATGATCGTTTCTCCCTATGTAGGTCGGCGTCAACAAAATATTTTCTGATTCGGAGGAGAAAGTTGGTGATTGAAATTTCTTGAGAAGATTCCGTCGCAACGAAAAACGCCTTTGTTTTAATGATGTACACCTCAAATCCTGTATCATGTCCGTGATATTATCTCCCCTATTCCTCGATGATAAAAAACGTGCTGCTCTTCTTTGAACTTTCTCCATGTACTCCGTTAATCCTATATAGTAAGGATCCTATACTGAGCAGCCGTACCTCTAAAGAGTAGCGTAGGCAGTCTCATTAGTAGATCTGTTATGCCTTCTAAGTGTTCTGCCAATAAAACACAGTCTTTGGTTCGCCTGCCTTCCCGACAGCATTTTCTATGTCCTCTTTCCACTTTCAGTTGTTCGTAATTGTAACTCCTGGGTATTTACGTGAATTTACGGATTTTGTATTTGTCTGATTTATCGTGTAACCGAAGTTTAATGGATCCCTTTTAGCACTCATGTGGATGAAACATTTTACATTATTTAGGGTCAATTGCCAATTTTCGTACCATATAGATAGCTTTTATAAATTATTTTGCAGTTTGTTTTGATTTGTGATGACTTTATTAGACAATAAACGGCAGCATCATCTGCGAACAACCTGACACGGCTCCTCCGACTGTTTCCTAAAACGTTTATAGGTAAGGAACAGCAGAGGGCCTGTGACATTAAATCACTTCTATTTTGCTATATGACTTTCCGTCAGCTACTACGAACTGTGATCTCTCTGATAGGAAATCACGAATCCCGTCACATAACTGAGACGATATTCCAGTCACATATCTGACAGGTTATTCCAACTGCACGCAATTTAACTACAAGTCGCTTATGAGGTATAGTGTCTAAAGCGTTCTAGAAATCTAGAAATACGGAATCAATTTGAAATTCTTTGTCGATAGCATTTAACACTTCGTGTGAGTAAAGAGATACTTGTGTTTCAGAAGAATGATTTTTTCTACATCCGTTTTGACTGTGACTCAGTAGACCGTTCTCTCATTATGAATGTTCTAACACAATCTAGGTTCCAAAATGCTGCTGCATATTGACGTTAATGACATAGGCCTGTAATTACGTGTGTTACTTCTATTGCCTTCTTTGAATACTGGTGTGACCTGTGCTACATTCCAGTCTTTGGGTACGGATCTTTCGTCGGGCGAGCGGTTGTACATTATTGTCAAGTATTGAGCTATTGCGTCAGCATACTCTGAAAGGAGCGTAATTGATATAGAGTCTTGAGCAGAAAACTTGCTTTTAGTAAGTTATTTATGTTACTTGACTACTGCGAGGATATCTACTTCTAAGTTACTCATGTTGGCAGTTGTTCTTGATTCGAATTGTGGAATATTTACTTCCTCTTCTTTAATAAAGGAATTCCAGAAGGCTGTGTTTAGTAACTCTGCTTTAGTAGCACTATTATCGATAGTATGTCCGCTGATATCGCGCAGAAAATGTACTGCTTGTATCTTGCCGGTAGCATACTTTACATACGACAAGAATTTGTTTGGATTTGATGCCAGGTTTCGGGACGAAGGGTCGTTGTGAAAACTATTATAACCCTCTTGCACAGCAGTCTGCGATGAATTTCGGAGGTATGCGGACCAAATGCAACGTCGCGTCGAGCTGTAGCGAAATATCGCAAACAGTTTGACCGAGACACACGCGTGGCTGACGCTGATGGGGAAATCCATATCTTGCATCATGCGATTTCCATATTTTCGACAAGCTTAAAGAATATATGGGGAAAAAAGATTTTACAACGATGGAAACGTTCACACAATGGTTCTCCAAGACCTCCGTGAACAACGTCTGGATTGAATGACTGCTAAAACATCCCGGCAACTGTTTCCAAAGGCATGGTAAGTGTCCTGAAATAATTATTTGAATAAAAATAAAAAATTAATACAGCTTGGTTTTAAATTGGATTAAAAAGTATAAAATAATTTCTCATAGACCCATACAGATGCCTATTCCCTTACAGTCATGAAAATTTGTAGATTTTGAATTGCTATGGAAATAATGAAAAACGTGTGACAGATAATAGTTAAGAGGTAAACCACCCATTCAACAATTATGAATCGCATGCGTCCCACGTTTTTCGCATAAATCTTACAAGTATTTTCATAGCTGTTAAAAATTCGTGACCACACATTTTCAGAATTATTTGTTTGGTATAAGGAACATGTATGGCGCTAGGAGAAATTTATTTGTACTTTTTAGTTATAGTTAAAAACGTTTTATATTAAAAAAATTGTTTTTATTTAAATAGCTGTTTTCTCCTTTTTAGTCTTGAGTGTGAGAAATTTCTCAGTCGATTTTAAATATTTTCATGAGATTATAAGAGGGACATATGTTGAATTTCAGCTTTCAGTGTTTCTTCACCTGATAATATCTAAAACAGAATAGTGTCATACCTACATGCTAATAAGACATCAGTCAGTTTGATTACTATTTCCCCAAAACATAAAATAAAGAAGCGAGCAGAATTAATTTTACGAGACTTTTTAAAATTAGAATTTCTATTCATACTAGCTTCATACCAGCAGCTTCGCACTGCAATGTGTATGTTACAAATATAGCATATATCTCTTCACCCCGCGGCCCCCCCGCCCCCCACACTCTCTTTACATCTCGCCTTTTCCCTCTCTCTGTCGGTCTCCTCTCTTATCCATCTCCTCCTACCCCTCTCACTGTCCATCTCCTCCTCTCCCCTCTTTCTGTCCATCTCCTTCTCTCCTCTCTCTCTCTCTCCAACTATCTGTCCCCCTCTTCCTGCCTAATCTACCCCTCCCACCTGCCTCTTCCCTCCTCTCACTGCTGTCCATCCAACTCTTCTTCTCCCCTGTGTCTGTGCATCTCACCTTCTGGTTCTGCCACTTTCTGCTCAGTTATGCCTTTCCCCCAGTATACCCCCTGAAACACATTCCAATACTATGTGCACTATACACCAGTCGTTCTGGGCAGCCTAGAGGTCAAGCATTAGCAAAATTTTCCAACGCCACCCGCACCAACCCGACCGCTAAGAAAGCGAGTTAATATTGCAATGTCATCTAGTCCTGACCTATGTTTAATCTCTCAGTCTCTAGTTCATCGGGCAGTTACTTTGCTTCAAGTAACATGTATCGGTTGTTTATTTTTTGAGTGGTTTATATAGCTACTTTATTTTGTTTTAGGACACATTATCCGTTCTAAGCTTGGTATGGACTGTGTACATGCTCAGGAGCCATAGAATTTAAAACAATTTACACGGGTTGGCTCAATCATTTGTTCCAGCAGGATTTCGTATCAAAATTTAATTCTGTAATTTCTTAAGCCCACTGTTAGTGATCTCTTAAATTTACTGCGAAGTTTTTAGAAGACTGTTAAATTTCGAGTACATGTCTGTAAGAAATTGCATTTACTATTTTGAAGGTAACCATTATTTATTATAATATTGGCTGTGACTTGAGCTTGCACTTACTGGAATTTATTTGCGCTGCGGGGAATTTTGGCTGTTTACCAATCCTTATCAGGCGCACTAATTTTGGAGCCTGTCCGCTTACATAGCCGTCTGCTTATGAAATTCTGTGCACAGGTCACGAGCAGCGAAAGGCCACGCTGTCCGTCTTCTACAGTGTTATTTCTTCCAAACGCAGCAGTAGCCTTTAATGCTGCTGTTTACAGTTAAGTTGAAATTTTACAGCAATTCTGAGTCATTCTATTTGTTAATTAAAAGAGGCTCCCTTTTTGTAGCCTCATTGCTTCTTTTAAGTTATTTAAACATTCTACTAGTGGTTAAGATCTCAACGGTCATTCTTATTAAATGTAAATTTTTATTATTTCAACATAATAGTGGAACCACGTAAACCTTGCCACAATGTCTATTTTATGAGGCTTTAAATCTTGTGTTCTCCTTCTTTGTTCACTTTGCATTTTAGTATAAGAATTTTTTGTAAGGGGCTATTATGTCGCCGATCCAGTTTCATTAAACTTTTTATTGGTGTCTTCTGTTCATGAAGTTCTGATAATTTTTATGGCTGTTTAAATTTGGCTTGAAGTTTGTGTTCTTAGTCTTTTATCTCATGGTCTGACAAACAGTGAATGCTACTTATAACTTACATTCACTACCATTGCTTACTATTGTTCAGAATTCACATTAATTGTTGCTTAATTAAATTATTAACTATGTTTAATGTAATTCACTCTGTGTAAAATAAATTTGTATGTTGTACCAGTGAATGAACTGTGCCAAATCCTCATTATTGTACCCCTTCTTTGTTTTCCTTCCTGACCAAATTAAGAGGCCGTATTTTCCAACTTCACACGTACCAGTATTCCGATAGTAGGCCTATAGTACGATTTTCATGCGCAGTGTGGGTATCAGAATACGATAACTACTAATATTGAACCAACTATTTACCATCTGTACTCAAGAGCAAAGCCTTTAAGGTTCCTCAGTTGCGTGTCTATTAGAAATGACGTTGTTAGCACGTGAGACTTCTAAATAATGTTATGTTAGCTCACAGCCACGCAGTCTTTAGTACAGAAAAATGCGCTGCTGGCTATACTCTTTTCTGTGCCATGCAAAACCCTGGTAGTATCACCTAATTTCAGTTTAGTGTTTCTTTTTTCGTCCTTCCGTCCTCAGTACCGTCGTTTCTATTACATCCGCTTCTCTCGGAACGTTGGCGCTATTTCACATGAGCGCTTTGCCGTACACAAAGTTTATAGTCACCTCCTTCGGAACACTGAAATGCACTAGACTATCAATCCACATTAGCACCCCGCAGTCCAGCATGCTGGAGGTTCATACACAGTAATCGACCGTACATATAGCGCTTTTTTTTTTCTCACATTGACAGAATGAAAGCGAAACGCGGAAAAGAGGATTGCATCGACTCACACAGACGTAAACACGCACGTACGTGCAATACACGTACGCGTCCGGCAAAAAGCTGACAAGGACGATTACTACGAGCGACGCATAGCGCATAACATCAAACACAAGGAAAATTCCCGCAGGGCGTTATTTTGCTTCCATAGCGGTGAGAGCAGCTGCGCATTGCCAGACGGGAATTGTGATTGGTGTATGCAGAGCTCTCTGAGCTTCAACTCGGTGGCATCCTCACTCTTTAGTTCTGACACCAGCAAATCAAGTTCTTGTGAAATATCTCCCATTCCATCTGGCCGACTGTAACAGCAGCCGTATAAAGATGGTTTTTGAAATTTCCGCAACCAAATGTGTTCTATTCAGGTATAATAAAACATCTCCCTCAAATATTCGATCGCGAACGGCTTTTTATGTGGGCATTAAACATATACGACTGACCCGTGTGGCGGCGATTGCTAAAATTGGAAATTTGTGGTAAGGTCTTATGGGACCAAACTGTGGAGGTCATCGATCCCTAAGCTTACGCACTGTTTAACCTAACCTACACTAACGACGACACACACACACACCCATGCCCAAGGGAGGACTCGAACCTCCAATGGGAGGGGGAGGGGAGGGGGGGGGGGGGGGGGGGGAAGCCACGCGGGCCGTGACAAGGCATCTGATCCGCGCGGCGACGATTGCTAAATCGTGTAGCGTGTTTGAATGATGGACGTGGATGAAATTTTCATCACTAAAATTTACCAGTCTGAAGAAAAAAGTTTAGTAGACGTCGTTCAGTTTCTGATCGCCATGTGAAACACAAAATTTTTGTACAAAACTAAAAATTAACGCGACTGCCCGTTTTGGTCTTGGAACGCATTTTTCAAGTGACAGACGTATCCTCAAGAAGGTTATAACGCTACTGTCCGTTACTGTTATACTATGACCTGAAAGCTGGAGGCAGTTTGTATAATGAAATTAGTTTTGTTAAAGTAATTACAGTATAAAGAAGCAGAGCAATGTTACCCTCTGAAAGGAATTTTGTTGTGTTGACCGTGATGTACCTAACGGAGGTGGCTAATTGGAAGTGAAAGTCAGAATTACGTAAATATTTAAGCATTAACAAACAATAATTTACCTATCCACACTGTCCAGATAATAATAAAAAAGGGTCGCAACGTAATTAGGCAAAAGAATAAGTAACATTCTTATTCAAGAAACTGAAAATAAGTAACTTCAATGGGCAAACACAGCCTGTACTTTGTCACACGAAAGTGCAATGAACTCTGGCACCTGCATATGTTAACGTTAAGATTGGAGCTGACAGTTAGAGCAGAATAAACTACTTGCACAAAATATAACAGGTAATGATACACACTGTTACCTTCAGGGCTTAGTCAACCCGAATGGTCTCAATAATATTGCGGTTAATAGTCACTGTAGAATCATAAATTGGACATAGGTTCAGTATTACTTTTCAAACACTTTCCTATCTGACCCAAAAAAAATTGTAAATGTAGTTCACTGAAAAATTATGAACTGAGCATAGGTTTAGCCTTTCTTTTACCAATTAATTTTCTATCTGACATGGGAATAAAAAAGCACACTAGCAAACACTTTCTCACTGTCCTCTGAATAAAAGAGTTACTGTTTTCATAGATAGTGGTCTTTCTGTTAATTGTTATCTATCATGAGCACAATGGACAAACTGCGGATCCTGTTACACTATTAATATGCATTTTTAATACACAAGAGAAACAATCACTTAGCAAGCATCAGTATATAACTTTCCGCAATTGCAGTTCTCAACTTTTACTGCAGTGAGACACAAAACTGACATATTTGTAAAATACTGACTCACCTTTTGCAATCTACAACAGACAGCACTATGATCACTAAGCAAAACTTTATAAGACTCAGTTTTAAGAACTTTTAATTTTTAAAAGTAACAGAAAATTGTTTTAATGCCTGTTTGAACTACTCTACTGCCTTATATTCAATTATTTATTTTAATCTTTGGAAAGCAGGTCTCATTGCAAAATTACTTCCATCAAACATTATTTACTTTAGCTCATTCTTTTACTACATTAACTTCAACTTTCTTTTTACTATGTTAAATAGACATTAATTCGTAAAACACTGTGCTTTAATGTTCTATCAATAAGGACACTCGGTAATCACTTTAGCATGCGAAGGTGACAGAGGATAGAGCAATGTAAGTTTTCATAAATAGTCTTTTGATTTACCTTATAACTGAAAACAAATAAATCATCCACATGAGCTGATCCTTCACTGTACATTTCTACAATTCCTTGGTTCCTTTTCCAGTGATTGCGCAACGTGGTGGCGAGTACATGTTGTTGGGTGGATTTGCAGATGGAATAGCTGGACTCTGTCATTCCTTGGTGGCGATGATAGATATCAATCCAGAATAGTTCCAGCTAGTTACTGCATCTCTCCGAGGCTTTGACACGTTGGAAAACGGCACAAAAAGCTCCTCTCGGCACCAGCACAATTCACAACCTTTTCGTGAGCTGTTGGTGGTTCAGTAGCACATCCCCGACTGACTCTTGGTTCCACCTTTCCATCCACGCCCACCAGATTTTGAGCGCGCTACATGCTTCCGTTCCCGAGCGGAACCACAACACCTTTTACATACAAAATAACTAAGAACCCTAACTGAAGATCAGCAGTTTACACAACAGTAAATAATCACTTTAAACAAAACATATCATTTGCACATATTGGTAGTTCTACACAAAATTATATAAACAAAATTACAATTATATACATTAAGTTTTGTCCCCTCCAAATGAAACAAGAATTTAAATGATAGATACACTACATTGCATAGAATCAAATCATGAGATCAAAGTTTTTACAAAGGAAAAAGCGAACACTCTAGTGCCATCAATACATTCAAACAATATTTACAATGACAGAAGGTAGACCAAACAAAAAAGGAAAATTTATTTCAGTATAGCTATGTAGCTCTGGTGTTACAAGGTGTTCGAGAAAATCAAGTTTGCATGTGAACATTCTTCAGATCAGTGAAAGCTACAGATCACCGAACGAGGCTGTACACATACAGCGCGCCAAATACATCAGCTGATAAAGTGACATGAAACAGAATTAGCAAGTTTAAAGCGTACCATTACCAATAATTACTTAATTTTCTCAGTCAGGACCAGAAGACCCCGCACAGCCACAAGACTCCTAGTGCACCAGATTCTGTTCCCTGTTTCCTGCCGCAAATTACACACTAGGCCTATCTGCGGCAAGTCCTTATTGATTTTAATGGCCATCGAAGTTACTCCTTTTTTTTGTGTCATCAGTCTTCTGACTGATCTGATTCGGCCGCCACGAATTCCTCTCCTACGTCCGCAATTATTTGCTTGGCGTATTCCAGTCTCTGTCTCCCTCCACAGTTTTTGCTCTCTACAGCTCCCTCTAGTACCATGGAAGTTATTCCCTCATCTCTTAACAGACGTCCTATCATCCTGACCCTTCTCCTTATCAGTGTTTTCCACATATTCGTTTCCTCTCCGAGCCGGCCAGGGTGGCCGAGAGGTTCTAGGCGCTACAGTCTGGAACCGAGCGACTGCTACGGTCGCAGGTTCGAATCCTGCCTCGGGCATGGATGTTTGTGATATCGTTAGGTTTGTTAGGTTTAAGTAGTTCTAAGTTCTAGGGGACTGATGACCTCGGAAGTTAAGTCCCATAGTGCTCAGAGCCATTTGAACCAATTTTTTTCCTCTCCGATTCTGCATAGAACCTCCTCATTCCTTACCTCATCAGTCCACCTAATTTTCAGCATTCGTCTGTGGCACCATATCTCAGATATTTCGATTCTGTTCCGGTTTTCCCACAGTCCATGTTTCACTACCATGCAATGCTGTACTCCATACGTACATCCTCAGAAATTTCTTCCTCAAATTCAGGCCTATGTTTGATACTAGTAGGCTTCTCTTGGCCAGGAATACCTTTTTCGCCATTGCTAGTCAGCTTTTGATGTCCTCCTTTGCTCCGTCCATCATTGGTTACTTTACTGCCTGTTGTTGTTGCTGTTGTCTTCAGTCCTGAGACTGGTTTGATGCAGCTCTCCATGCTACTCTATCCTGTGCAAGCTGCTTCATCTCCCAGTACCTACTGCAACCTACATCCTTCTGAATCTGCTTGGTGTACTCATCTCTCGGTCTCCCTCTACGATTTTTACCCTCCACGCTGCCCTCCAATGCTAAATTTGTGATCCCTTGATGCCTCAAAACATGTCCTACCAACCGATCCCTTCTTCTAGTCAAGTTGTGCCACAAACTTCTCTTCTCCCCAATCCTATTCAATACCTCCTCATTAGTTACGTGATCTATCCACCTTATCTTCAGTATTCTTCTGTAGCACCACATTTCGAAAGCTTCTATTCTCTTCTTGTCCAAACTAGTTATCGTCCATGTTTCACTTCCATACATGGCTACACTCCAAACAAATACTTTCAGAAAGGACTTCCTGATACATAAATCTATATTCGATGTTAACAAATTTCTCTTCTTCAGAAACGCTTTCCTTGCCATTGCCAGTCTACATTTTATATCCTCTCTACTTCGACCATCATCAGTTATTTTACTTCCTAAATAGCAAAACTCCTTTACTACTTTAAGTGCCTCATTTCCTAATCTAATTCCCTCAGCATCACCCGATTTAATTTGACTACATTCCATTATCCTCGTTTTGCTTTTGTTAATGTTCATCTTATATCCTCCTTTCAAGACACTGTCCATTCCGTTCAACTGCTCTTCCAAGTCCTTTGCCGTCTCTGACAGAATTACAATGTCATCGGCGAACCTCAAAGTTTTTACTTCGTCTCCATGAATTTTAATACCTACTCCAAATTTTTCTTTTGTTTCCTTTACTGCTTGCTCAATATACAGATTGAATAACATCGGGGAGAGGCTACAACCCTGTCTCACTCCTTTCCCAACCACTGCTTCCCTTTCATGCCCCTCGACTCTTATTACTGCCATCTGGTTTCTGTACAAATTATAAATAGCCTTTCGCTCCCTGTATTTTACCCCTGCCACCTTTAGAATTTGAAAAAGAGTATTCCAGTCAACATTGTCAAAAGCTTTCTCTAAGTCTACAAATGCTAGAAACGTAGGTTTGCCTTTTCTTAATCTTTCTTCTAAGATAAGTCGTAAGGTCAGTATTGCCTCACGTGTTCCAACATTTCTACGGAATCCAAACTGATCTTCCCCGAGGTCTGCATCTATCAGTTTTTCCATTCGTCTGTAAAGAATTCGCGTTAGTATTTTGCAGCCGTGGCTTATTAAACTGATAGTTCGGTAATTTTCACATCTGTCAGCACCTGCTTTCTTTGGGATTGGAATTATTATATTCTTCTTGAAGTCTGAGGGTATTTCGCCTGTCTCATACATCTTGCTCACCAGCTGGTAGAGTTTTGTCATTACTGGCTCTCCCAAGGCCGTCAGTAGTTCTAATGGAATGTTGTCTACTCCGGGGGCCTTGTTTCGACTCAGGTCTTTCAGTGCTCTGTCAAACTCTTCACGCAGTATCGTATCTCTCATTTCGTCTTCATCTACATCCTCTTCTATTTCCATAATATTGTCCTCAAGTACATCGCTCTTGTATAAACCTTCTATATACTCCGTCCACCTTTTTGCCTTCCCTTCTTTGCTTAGAACTGGGCTGCCATCTGAGCTCTTGATATTCATACACGTGGTTCTCTTCTCTCCAAAGGTCTCTTTAATTTTCCTGTAGGCAATATCTATCTTACCCCTAGTGAGATAAGCTTCTACATCCTTACATTTGTCCTCTAGCCATCCCTGTTTAGCCATTTTGCACTTCCTGTCGATCTCATTTTTGAGACGTTTGTATTCCTTTTTGCCTGCTTCATTTACTGCATTTTTATATTTTCTCCTTTCATCAATTAAATTCAATATTTCTTCTGTTACCCAAGGATTTCTAGCAGCCCTCGTCTTTGTACCTACTTTATCCTCTGCTGCCTTCACTACTACATCCCTCAGAGCTACCCATTCTTCTTCTACTGTATTTCTTTCCCCTATTCCTGTCAATTGTTCCCTTATGCTCTCTCTGAAACTCTGTACAACCTCTGGTTCTTTCAGTTTATCCAGGTCCCATCTCCTTAATTTCCCACATTTTTGCAGTTTCTTCAGTTTTAATCTACAGGTCATAACCAATAGATTGTGGTCAGAGTCCACATCTGCCCCTGGAAATGTCTTACAACTTAAAACCTGGTTCCTAAATCTCTGTCTTACCATTATATAATCTATCTGATACCTTTTAGTATCTCCAGGGTTCTTCCACGTATACAACCTTCTTTCGTGATTCTTAAACCAAGTGTTAGCTACGATTAAGTTGTGCTCTGTGCAAAATTCTACTAGGCGGCTTCCTCTTTCATTTCTTAGCCCCAATCCATATTCACCTACTATGTTTCCTTCTCTCCCTTTTCCTACACTCGAATTCCAGTCACCCATTACTATTAAATTTTCGTCTCCCTTCACTATCTGAATAATTTCTTTTATTTCATCGTACATTTCTTCAATTTCTTCATCATCTGCAGAGCTAGTTGGCATATAAACTTGTACTACTGTAGTAGGTGTGGGCTTCGTATCTATCTTGGCCACAATAATGCGTTCACTATGCTGTTTGTAGTAGCTTACCCGCATTCCTATTTTCCTATTCATTATTAAACCTACTCCTGCATTACCCCTATTTGATTTTGTGTTTATAACCCTGTAGTCACCTGACCAGAAGTCTTGTTCCTCCTGCCACCGAACTTCACTAATTCCCACTATATCTAACTTTAACCTATCCATTTCCCTTTTTAAATTTTCTAACCTACCTGCCCGATTAAGGGATCTGACATTCCACGCTCCGATCCGTAGAACGCCAGTTTTCTTTCTCCTGATAACGACATCCTCCTGAGTAGTCCCCGCCCGGAGATCCGAATGGGGGACTATTTTACCTCCGGAATATTTTACCCAAGAGGATGCCATCATCATTTAATCATACAGTAAAGCTGCATGTCCTCGGGAAAAATTACGGCTGTAGTTTCCCCTTGCTTTCAGCCGTTCGCAGTACCAGCACAGCAAAGCCGTTTTGGTTAATGTTGCAAGGCCAGATCAGTCAATCATCCAGACTGTTGCCCCTGCAACTACTGAAAAGGCTGCTGCCCCTCTTCAGGAACCACACGTTTGTCTGGCCTCTCAACAGATACCCCTCCGTTGTGGTTGCACCTACGGTACGGCCATCTGTATCGCTGAGGCACGCAAGCCTCCCCACCAACGGCAAGGTCCATGGTTCATGGGGGGAGGACTTTACTGCCTAGGCAGCTGAATTCCTTAACTTCATCTACTTCGTGACCTTCAATGCTGATGTTAAGTTTCTCACTGTTTTCATTTCTGCTACTTCTCATTACTCTCGTCTTTCTTCTATTTACTCGTCCATATTCTGTACTCAGTAGATTGTTCATCCCGTTCAGCAGATCATGTAATTCTTCTTCAGTTTCACTCAGGATACCAACGTCATCAGTGAATCTTATCATTGATATCCTTCACCCTGAATTTTAATTCCACTCCTAAACCTTTCTTTTATTTCCATCACTACTTCTCCGATGTACAGATTGAACAGTAGGTGGGAAAGACTACATCCCTGTCTTACACTCTTCCTGATCCGACCACTTTGTTCTTGGTCGTCCACTCTTATTATTACCTCTTGGCTCTTGTAGATAGTGCATATTACCTGTCTCTCCCTACAGCTTACCCCTATTTTTCTCAGTATTTCGAACATCTTGTACCATTTTACATTGCCGAACGTTTTTTCCAGGTCGACAGGTCCTATGAACGCGTCTTGATTTTTCTTTAGTCTTGCTTCCATTATCAACCGCAACGTCAGAATTGCCTCCCTACCGTTTCTGAAGCCAAATTGATCGTCATGTAACACATCCTTAATGTTCTTTTCCATTCTTCTGTATATTATTCTTATCAGCAACTTGGATGCATGAGCTGTTAAGGTTACTATGCGATAATTCTCGCACTTGTCAGCTCTTGCAGTCTTCGGAATTGTGTTGATGATATTTTTCCGAAAGTCAGATGATATGTCGCCAGACTCATACATTCTACACACCGACGTGAACAGTCGTTTTGTTGCCACTTTCCCCAATGATTTTAGAATTTCTAAGGGAATATTATCTATCCCTTCTGCCATATTTGATCTTAAGTCCTCCAAGGCTCTTTTAAATTCTAATTCTAAAACTGGATCCCCTATCTCTTCTAAATCGACTCCTGTTTCTCTTCTATCACATCATACAAACCTCCCCCCAATAGAGACTTCCAATGTGTTCTTTCCACCTATCCACACTCTCACCTGCATTTAGCAGTGTAATTCCAGTTGCACTCTTAGTGTTACCTTCCTTGCTTTTAATGTCACCGAAGGTTGTTTTGACTTTCCTGTATGCTGAGTCTGTCCTTCCGACAATTATTTCTTTTTCGATTTCTTCACATTTTTCATGCAGCCATTTCGTCTTAGCTTCCCTGAACTTCCTATTTATTTCATTTCTCAGTGACTTGTATTTCTGTATTCCTGAGTTTCCCGGAACATTTTTGTACTTCCTCCTTTCATCGATCAATTTATTCTGTTACCCATGGTTTCTTTGCAGTTACCTACTTTGTATCTAAGTTTTTCTTTCCAGCTTCTGTGATGGCCCTGTTTAGAGATTTCCATTCCTCTTCGATTGTCCTGCCTTCTAGGGTCTTACACAGAACCCTACACTTAATTTGTGTCCTGAGTAGCAGCGTCCATAAGATAATGTATGCTTATCGACATCAAGGGTAAGAGTACCCTCCCATCCACTTTATAACTTTAGGTCTCCTTGATTAACTGACTCAGGCACCTACTTTACATAAGCAACGAACATTCCAAGCCGTACACGACCTTGTTCTCGAACTTTTCACCTATTATCAAGCTTTCTGTGATGGGGTGGTAGTCCATCGCCAATCCCCTGCGTGGGGATAAGCTTCCCCTACACAAACTGCTTCCCCTACAACTGTCGAAATTCATCTGAGGTTTCCTCGGAAATGTGAATTATCAACACCTTATCAACACTGTCGATATCAGCACCTCATTACCTTGCAATATAATTGATGTTCTTGAAGGTAGGGAAGTTACAGATAAGTACCAGCAGAAGAGGCACCCGTGGGAGTCTGCGCGCGCTTCGGTATCGCGAGAGTGAGACAGTCAGCAGCAGTGGACAAGGTGTGAGGTTGAACCGGGGCCTGGAGTCGAGCACAAAAGCTTAACTCCAAAGTATATTGAGTATAAAAGTGAAAAGAAATGATGTAATACTAGCATTCGTGAATAAATGTTCCAAGGAAATAGTTTGTGAAGTAAAAATGAGGTAGTGGGACGTAAAGGTGACTCAACTGAAACTTGCGCTACAACCGTTGCGGAAATGGAAAGTGCTATTGATGTGCAGTTTTCACAGTGTCAGTGGTGTTTGTAGTAGGATTTTAGCGCAAGTTGTTTACGAGATATTGTATTTTTAAAAGTTTTCACACCGATACTTGTTTGTGCCGTTCAGCCTGTTACGAGGGTGTTATGTATCCTCCAGTGTTTCTTCAGTGGCCTGCAACTTTCTGGTCAGTTAGTGTGTGACAGTCCACCCGTTACTCTTGAGTGGACGATGGAATTTACCAGTGCAGAAAAAACCGATATGCTCATGGTGTATAGAAAGTGTAGGAACAACGTAGTTCGTTCTTGTACTGTGGTTGCGGCAAGATATCCCAATAGACGCCAACCATCTCGGCAATGATTTATCTACCTCTTCAACCAGTTATGTGAAAGTGGTAGTGTAGCACCTAGACAACGTAACAGAAGGAAACATGTGACGACAGAAGAAGAGAAAATTAATGTTCTTGTTGCTGCTGCAGTTTTTCCGCACGTTAGCTCCTGCACCATCGCACGAATAGGTGGCATGAGTCAGGCAAGTGTTCTACGCATTCCCCATCGACTAGTTCCACCCCTGTCACATCTCTCTCCATCAACAGCTGCATGGAAACGTTTATGAGGATCGTGTTAACTTAAATGCTTGAGCATTAAGACCTCCAAATGTATTTTTTTAGTGATGAAGCCACATTTACCGCTCATGGTCAGGTAAATCGCCGAAACATGAATTATTGGTCTGTTGATAATCCCCGTTGGCTTCGTCAGGTGGAACTTCAGCGTCCATGGCGTGTAAACAATCAGCTCAAAGATCCGTTTTTCGTAGACTTGACACTGAACGAGCATAAGTATTGCAGCCTCCTAACAGACTATTTTCCACGGATGCCAGAAAACGTTCCTCTGCAGACTAGGTGGAACCCGTGGTACCATTGTGGTTGTGTCCAGCCCACAGTGTGCGAAGTACTACAGCATGTCTTCACGCATTGTTTTCAAATCCTTGGACTGCACGCCCGTTCCTCGGCTCTGACGCCTGTAGACATTTTTCAGTGGGGAAAGCTGAAAGATGCTGTTTATAAGGACATACAAAATACACTTGGTGATACGCAGCGACATGTTACTGCAGCCTGTTCGGACATTTACGCTGAACTGCTACCACATGTCCAGCAGTCGTTCCATACCATAGCCACACACCGGTGTGTGGCTAACGCTGTAACTTGTAGTTCTGTTTGACAGTATATTTTGGTACGTTGACGTCTCACAGGGACTCTGTGTCTTTTAATTCTTTGTTTCCACCGCGATTTTTGACGATCCTATACGTGGATTGTCTTGTGCTGTCCAGGCTCATCGTCCACAGCTCGTGGTCGTGCGGTAGCATTATAGCTTCCCACGCCCGGGTTCCCGGGTTCGATTCCCGGAGGGGTCAGGGATTTTATCTGCCTCGTGATGGCTGGGTGTTGTGTGATGTCCTTAAGTTAGTTAGGTTTAAGTAGTTCTAAGTTCTAGGGAACTGATGGCCATAGGTGTTAAGTCCCATAGTGCTCAGAGCCATTTTTTGTCCCGGCTCATCGTATGCCTGTGTTTTAGATATGTATTAGTGATCATACATGATTTCGTTCGGATGCCCATGTGCAGTTTCATCCAGTTAGTGACACATTTTTACGCGCACATGAAGTATTAGTTTTATATGACAGACATACCTTCAGGGTATGAAACCGGTCGTCACACAGCGAAAATGCAATAACCAGCTACTGCGGATTTGGACTTCCACTCAGTTTTAACATTGACTGTTTTACCATATCTGATTTTAAATTTTTTGATTGTCCTTCGCATTATGTACAAGTTTTCTATCTGTAGTTGCACGACGTATAAGGTTATTTGTAGTATATGTAAGTGGTTTTAACGTTTTAACTTGAATATACTCCACAGAAGACGATCACACATTGACCGAAACCTGTATTTGTAGTAAACAATATTTGCGACTTTTTTACAGCGTTTTGAAACTGGAACTTTAATTACAATTACCCTGTGTACTACACTGGGCCTAGTATCTTGATACTCGCGTAAAAGAGGACTTTTCATCAAACTCCGAACCCTACTCATAACACTACAGTGAAAGCGTACATAATGAACTTCCACGTAGAGCAGCACAGCAGAAAGACGGGCAGGCAAGCAAAGTTCCTTTAGCCTACTCGGATTTGGGCATAGCTTGGCTCGGATGGGAGCAAAGCGACAGTTCGGCTGCCCGGCTAACAGGCAAGCTTGGTCTTCAGCTCTTATGGTTGGCCCAAGTGGAGTGGATGCACCAAGAGATGCCGACGGTCTTTTTCTTTGTCTTCTCCGTCAAATTGGACGTCTTGGAATACGTAGAAAACCGGTTTTTACTCGAGTCTGATATGGTAACAACACTGAAAGTATTATCCGCATCAGTCACTTATTCGTGAATACAAATTTAAAAAATGTTCACGAAGATAATGGCTTTTACCTTTAGGTTACAGGTATGTTAAATGTCTTTAAGGCTGGCTGTGTTGGCTCCTCACGTGTCAGTAAATTTAAATTTATTATATCTTTGCCGTCGATGTTAAGGACCAGGGATATGTTAGGTTCAGCGACCTCACCCAAGCGGCGCTAACTACGCCGAGTGATCGCGTGTTACACAAGCTGGCTTCCTGGGGAGCTATGAAAAGGACAGCGTAACTGGCCACAGCACAGGCCGAAGTCGGTTTATCTTGGGGCAGCTCGTAGCCACCTCAAGCAGATCATCGGCATCTACTCTACACCACACCACGGCCACTGGACTCTGGGTATGAAACCTCTTCGCTCTACTGGACTCTACGGAATCCGTCGTCTCAGCTAGAGTATCCCGTTGTGAGTGATGCACACACAGGATGCGCAGGTAGCCAAGAATAATAGAACTTTATCACTGGAGAGAAATTCACAATAACGTGAGTAAAAGAAAACAGCTTCCAAGTAAAAGCAACGAAAAAATTGTCGGGGTCTAATGAAAGAAAGGCAATACGAGACCGTTCTTGTAGGTGCAAGTCGCGCAGTCAGTCCTCAGTGCCGTAGTCACGGCCGGTGTACACTGCACTTACGATGACCAAGGTTCCAATAACATAAGCTGTCCTTGGAGGAATACACTCGCCGCACTCCCGAAGTAAAGCGACGATTTCCAGGCTCGATCTAGCACTGGCTAGAGAGCGGGGGGCGGTGTCCTATAAAGGCCGCCCGGCGAAGGAATACCGGGAAGTAGTCTGGAGTCAGTGGCCTGTGAACGCAAGGATATTTACAGTTAATTTGGCGCCTTCAATACTGCACAAGTTCTCCCAGTGAATGATGTACCGCACTGCCTTAAAAACGTCTGAAAAGGCGGCAACCCGCAGCACTCCGCAGTATGATGTGTGGCTGGATCATGGGGCACCAGCCGAACGCTACATCAGTCCACCGTCACGAGTTCAGACTTCGTCTGCCGTCCTTGGTACTCTGAAAAAAATTTCCTGCTGTCGACTATTTCGTGTGAAAGAACCCTAAAGGTTCTCGCGTTATTGACAAGTTTGAAACACTGCTGTGAAGCACCCTAAAAGTAAATATCAACAATAGTTCCTTCTACTCCTTTTATTTTTGTGGAGTCTAAGTATTTACCTAGGTAAATTAATATGGCGATTTAAGCTGTTTTAATATTGATAGTCACTAAATATTGTAACCCTGAAAGTGTTTACTTATTTTCTGTAGGTTGCAAGAAGCTTTTGAAAGAACTTTTCCAGTCTCAGCAGAACCATAGCATCAGCTTTTTATAATCTCTAATATTGCTAACTCTACCTGTTTGAAAATATTGTCTGAATCTTTGGCGAATTTCAATCACGAAATCTTACATTAACGAAAATAAAAAGCTAAACAAATCGTAACACTAATAGATCTATTTTATTTAGAAAAAAGTATTGGATTAAAATTCTTTTTATGCATGCGCTCCGTGTCCTCATTGACACTAATAAACATAATACACTGCAACATAAATCTCCATAAATAATTTGTAATAAGTCAATAATATCAAGGCTTCTTTCCAATGCTCACCAGGATATAATATTTTTGTAGTCTCATCACACACAATAGCGACTTAACCGCACATAGTAAATATTCGTTTCTTTCAGGGCGAGTGTCTGACGACACAATGATTTATTTCATCTTCCTATATGAGATCGAAGTCAAAAATTAAAATATATGGAACGGCAGAGGATGAAGATACCCGTGCTGCATCTATAGCTCAGCAGCCAGATACTCAGACCAGAGACATAATTTAATTCCCCTGCAAGTATCGTATCTCATTCTGGATACTGAAGTAGCGATGGATTAACCAATTTCTCCTTCATTTCCTCGAACGCACTGTTTTGTCGTTCTCCTCATTCCCATGCTTCTCCTTTCTTTAATAACTCATTGAGTGTCTTTGCAATTTTTGCTAAATTTAGCAAGGAATCTCTTGTAGCGTACGATTAAGCCTACAAACCCTTTTAATTGCTTCGTTGGTCTTGGCTGAGGAGAGAAATTTACCTTCTCCACCATCACTAAGACTGGTTAAATTCCTCTGTCTATAATACAAATGCATAAGAAGATCACGTATTTTCTTAGAAACTCATATTTGTCCAGTTGCTGCTTCAAATTATGCTCTTTCAGTCATCAAAGACTTCACACTGCTTCTCATTACGCTCCTGCAGGTTTTTCCCTTAGCACACTACATCATCTAGATAAACTAAACATTTTACTCCTTGCAGATCTGCCAATACTGTGTTTGTCAGCCGCTGGGAACATCCTGGGGATCGTTCCAGTCCCACTGGTAAACTCTTATACTCATAATGCTGATCGAACTGAACGCAGTGTTTTCTCTATCCTTCCCATTCGTCAATATTTTATGGTATCTCCTCGCTAGGTCACGCTCGAGAAGTATTTTGCCTGCCCATGTTTGTCCAGGATGTCAGAGATATTCGGAAGGGAAAATGCATGGCCTACAGCAATGTCATTTAACGGCCTGTAGTCCGCTACAACTCTCCATTTCTATTTGCCACTGGTGTCTATATTCTACTAAATAAACAATAAAGATGTGTTCTAGGTGCTCTTACATTCAATGGTTATGTCATCTTTCAGAATTTGTTCAATTTGACCACTTGAAAGTTCTTTCTGCGTTTCTGGAATTCGGTATGGTCTGGCGTTCACTATCTTCCCTCCACGTTCGGTGCTATCGGAATTAGACCCTTTACTGCGACTGTTTGTGACAGCTCGTCACCTGGTAAGTGGAATATATCTCCATAGTCAGTGCAAATCTCCTCTGATGCATTTAAGTGATCAACTCTCACTTTTTCCCATAAAGCACAACCACGACTTTCTGTCTTCGCTATGGCTTCCTTGTTGCCTTTTACTTCTCGTACTTGCATTACTAACGTGACTTTCTTCACCTGAGCTTTGAACTCTAACAGACGCATTGCATTTACTAAGCACCTTTCATTTCGAACTCTCACTTATGATTCGGATTCTTACACCGTATGTATAATTTCCTGCTTCAGGACAACCATTATCTTTGATCAGTCTTGTGGTATTTTACCACCCTCTCTTAATAACATTATTTTTTCCTCCATGGCTCCGATTTCCCCGGTGGACTTCTCATTCTTTTCGAAACTACTACCTTCCAGTTCCTCTTCTACTGTTAAGGGCATTCCTCGTTCTTGTAGTCTTAACACTCCTATGCTTTATCTTAATTTATCTTGTGCTGCGTAGTAAATCCCTACCACTCAACCTGTCATATGGTATTTCTAACCCTGATCCATGACACATGAAACTGTACTCCACGTTCTGCCTCTGTGTGATCTTTCTTGTCAATCTGATAACAAAAAATCGTAAATTTCTTGGCTGTCGTTATCTGGACTCTGCCTTCTGACTTACTCCTTCTGCATTTGCTACCAATCTGTGCTCACAAGCTGTATTTGAAACGCTTTAAATCTTTATCTTTCTTTGCGTCTCCTCCCTGTATCCATTCTGTGGTTAAATTTTAGTTTTGGCGTTAATCTTCGTTCTCTCACTGATAATAACCTACTTTCGTCCTGTTGCACTAGCTCAACAGTGATCCCAACCCTATTTCGTCTCCTCAGATTTCCACTATCCTCAGAATCCCATTGTTGCTTAGTCCTTGAATGAAACATGCTCTTCCCAAAGACATAACATTTCTGTAGTATCTTTCAGATTTTTTTAAAATTCGTAACCCAGTTCAAATTTTCCCAAAAATATCTTTGGATCCCATCAGTTTTGCCTGTGTACAGCGATATTGCTTTCCTTTAGCCTTTCAGTGCCTCAAGTATTTTACAAGCATAATAATATATCGTCCTTTTCCTCACGTAATTCTCCTCCAGAACCCACTTTCCTTTTACCCATGTACTGGTTCTTTCACATACTTACAACTCGGCACTCACTTCGCCAGTTATATTAGCTTTAAGAAATTTCAATGAAATTTCATATTCCTCTACTTTTCACTAAATCAAATGCGGTATCTACTTTCGTTAAAAATTATATAAGATCTGTTTGTTGCCATCAAATGACTTAGATATTATTCACAAAGCTTCCTTAAGTGTAAGTTTACCAGTATTGCTGGATGAAGATACTTCACTGCATGTGGCCGTCTGACCAACTTTAACAATCTTAGCATTTTAAAGATCGTATCGTATTGTATGTTCACCGGGGACCTAGAAACGACGGAGAGGCTCCGTCCCCGCCGCAGCCGCAGTGGTCCACAACCCCAGGACGACTACCTCAGTCCACTTCACCCCTCCGCCGCCCCACACCGAACCCAGCGTTATTGTGCAGTTCGGCCCCCAGTGGACCCCCCAGGGAACGTCTCACACCAGACGAGTGTAACCCCTATGTTTGCGTGGTAGAGTAATGGTGGTGTACGCGTACGTGGAGAACTTGTTTACGCAGCAATCGCGAACATAGTATAACTGAGGCGGCATAAGGGGAACCAGCCAGCATTCGCCGAGGCAGATGGAAAACCGCCTAAAAACTATAAACAGACTGGCCGGTTCACCGGACCTCGATACAAATCCCCCGGGCGGATTCGTGCCGGGGACCAGGCGCTCCTTCCCGCCCGGGAATTTTAAAGATACAATTACAATTACTAAAATATTCTATATGTGCCGCTTTCCTTGTGGAGCTTTGAATTGTGCTATGCTGTGTTGCTCTGTGCTCAAAAGCTGTCCTTATGTCAACAATCCTGGTATGAGTCAGCCACTCTCCAGCTTGGCTGCACACAACCCCATCACTTGTCCTGGCTGCTGCTGCTGTTGCCGCTGCTACTGAGATCAGACCCCTGGCCCTAAACCTGTGTACCTCTGGCTACCTAGGCACCCCAGTGGCTAGTGGATCTGTGCTGTTTTGCCATTGCCCTGCACCTGCTAGGACTCCTTGACTGGTTGATTGAATGGCTGATTTTGGGGAAAGGACCAAACAGCGAGGTCATCGGTCCCATCGGATTAGGGAAGGATGGGGAAGGGAGTAAGCTGTGCCCTTTCAAAGGAACCATCCCATCACATACCTGAAGCGATTTAGGGAAATCACCAAAAATCTAAATCAGAATGAACGGATGCAGGTTGGAATCGTCGTCCTCCCAATTGGAAGTCCAGTGTGTTAACCACTGCACCACCTTGCTCACTCTCTTGGGGTTGAATTTCTAGCAATGAAAGCTCTGAGTCGCCACAGATTCCTGCATATGCCACACTCACTGCAGCAATTCTACTGACTCACCTACCAGGAATAGTAACCTGTCAGTGCCTATTTCATTGCCTTTTTGTGTCCATCAAGATTCTTACTCTACCTGCAAGTGCCTTTGTGTATCCCACATCTGTCACCAAATTTATTTACATCGTTTCCTGAGTGTGGATTTTGCCTGGGATTCAGTGACATGGTTCGTTATAAGCGATTAGGTAGACCTTTCTGTGAGGGAGACTTCATTTGTCGATGGTGTTAAAAATCCTTGTGTGACTTCCCACGCCTAGTTGGCCTACTGGATTGCGATATGATTGACTATGATCGCATATGCTTAATGAAGTTTTACAGTGAATAAGGCTATCGTTACTCACGGAAAATAATTCCAGTTAGTAGGAGAAAAGTGTACAACAGACCCTTCTCAAGGAAGTATCCATTCTAAACCTAATCTAAATCTGATGATAATTTCGAAATGGGTGGAAATTTACTGCAATCACTCACGAACCACACTGGGGGGGGGGGGGGGGGATAAGGGTATACGTAATATTTTTAATACAAAAAATACTGATAATACAAAGAAAATGCTGATTAGCCTAAAAGGGTATAATTAAATAGCTGCCAGCCCACTAGGGCAATGAATCTCCAGAATCTTAAGAAAAGTAATGGCAAATAATCACTGGTGTGGCAACAGAAGGTTGTCACGCTCTTCCACAACATAACGGATCACGAGAAAATAAATGAATCAAAAGCAATGAGTTTGCAGTTACTTAGTCTGAAATATTAAATTTTGAAAGGAAAGTTAAATGAAGTTACTGGTTAAATACGTGATTGGAGGTAACCAAAATTCCATTACGTAAAAAATACTTTAGGTAACCTCAATGTAACGTAACGCAAAATTTAGAATTAGGCAAGCAATTTACTTTTGATTATTAAAAGATTGGATTGAATTTACTTTAAGCAAATCAGTAACTGATTTTATCTTTAATGTGACTACAATAAAATACAAATCAATTCAGCAGAAGTCACTCGTTAATCTAAAAACAGAATCAATGATATTGCACACTCTTAATTTGTGCTGTATCTTTGGTTATTAGTTTTGCCAATGAATTTTTACGTTGCTTTAAGTGAATGAAATTAATACCTAAAACTGCAAGGTAGCTAAGCCTCTGTCATGCAGTACAGGAAAGAACAGTTACTGAGTCAGAAAATTTAAACTGAAACTGGTAATTAGCAAATAAACAAAACTAGCAGTAAATAGTTAATCAATTTTCATATTCTTACGACACACGGTGATTGCATGGAAAGGAAAGGGACCCTACTTGGTAATAATGTCTGAGGACAATGACAACATAGGTGCCCTAAGAGTTTTAACTATTTCGCCTTATTATTCAAGAAATGCCACTGGGTAACGCCTCTACAAGGTTAGCTGTACAGGATGCATCAAAAACAGTCACCAAGTTTGGCACGTCTATATTTCTGAAACTAATAAATATATACAATGAATTTTGTTTTTTGATGAACAGGAAACTCAAAAAGTTTTTTTCACACCTTTTCATAGGTGTTCAATATGTCCCACTTGAGATGCACGGCATAGGTCAGTGCAGTATTCAAATTGTTCCCACACTGCAGCGAGCATGTCCTGAGCTACAGCTTCCACAGCTACTGTTGTACGATGTCTGATGGTTCAAATGGCTCTGAGCACTATGGAACTCAACTGCTGTGGTCATTAGTCCCCTAGAACTTAGAACAACTTAAACCTAACTAACCTAAGGACATTACACTATGTAAGTAGGCTGTTCAGGTTTTTTTATTGGTAACGCCGCCGCCACGTTGTTGTTGTTGTTGTCTTCAGTCCTGAGACTGGTTTGATGCAGCTCTCCATGCTACTCTATCCTGTGCAAGCTGCTTCATCTCCCAGTACCTACTGCAACCTACATCCTTCTGAATCTGCTTAGTGTACTCATCTCTCGGTCTCCCTCTACGATTTTTACCCTCCACGCTGCCCTCCAATGCTAAATTTGTGATCCCTTGATGCCTCAAAACATGTCCTACCAACCGATCACTTCTTCTAGTCAAGTTGTGCCACAAACTTCTCTTCTCCCCAATCCTATTCAATACCTCCTCATTAGTTACGTGATCTATCCACCTTATCTTCAGTATTCTTCTGTAGCACCACATTTCGAAAGCTTCTATTCTCTTCTTGTCCAAACTAGTTATCGTCCATGTTTCACTTCCATACATGGCTACACTCCAAACAAATACTTCCAGAAACGACTTCCTGATACATAAATCTATATTCGATGTTAACAAATTTCTCTTCTTCAGAAACGCTTTCCTTGCCATTGCCAGTCTACATTTTATATCCTCTCTACTTCGACCATCATCAGTTATTTTACTTCCTAAATAGCAAAACTCCTTTACTACTTTAAGTGTCTCATTTCCTAATCTAATTCCCTCAGCATCACCCGATTTAATTGGACTACATTCCATTATCCTCGTTTTGCTTTTGTTGATGTTCATCTTATATCCTCCTTTCAAGACACTGTCCATTCCGTTCAACTGCTCTTCTAGGTCCTTCGCTGTCTCTGACAGAATTACAATGTCATCGGCGAACCTCAAAGTTTTTACTTCGTCTCCCTGAATTTTAATACCTACTCCAAATTATTCTTTTGTTTCCTTTACTGCTTGCTCAATATACAGATTGAATAACATCGGGGAGAGGCTACAACCCTGTCTCACTCCTTTCCCAACCACTGCTTCCCTTTCATGCCCCTCGACTCTTATGACTGCCATCTGGTTTCTGTACAAATTATAAATAGCCTTTCGCTCCCTGTATTTTACCCCTGCCACCTTTAGAATTTGAAAAAGAGTATTCCAGTCAACATTGTCAAAAGCTTTCTCTAAGTCTACAAATGCTAGAAACGTAGGTTTGCCTTTTCTTAATCTTTCTTCTAAGATAAGTCGTAAGGTCAGTATTGCCTCACGTGTTCCAACATTTCGACGGAATCCAAACTGATCCTCCCCAAGGTCTGCATCAACCAGTTTTTCCATTTGTCTGTAAAGAATTCGCGTTAGTATTTTGCAGCCGTGGCTTATTAAACTGATAGTTCGGTAATTTTCACATCTGTCAGCACCTGCTTTCTTTGGGATTGGAATTATTATATTCTTCTTGAAGTCTGAGGGTATTTCGCCTGTCTCATACATCTTGCTCACCAGCTGGTAGAGTTTTCTCAGGACTGGTTGTCCCAAGGCCGTCAGTAGTTCTAATGGAATGTTTTCTACTCCGGGGGCCTTGTTTCGACTCAGGTCTTTCAGTGCTCTGTCAAACTCTTCACGCAGTATCGTATCTCCCATTTCGTCTTCATCTACATCCTCTTCCATTTCCATAATATTGTCCTCAAGTACATCGCCCTTGTATAAACCTTCTATATACTCCTTCCACCTTTCTGCCTTCCCTTCTTTGCTTAGAACTGGGCTGCCATCTGAGCTCTTGATATTCATACACTTGGTTCTCTTCTCTCCAAAGGTCTCTTTAATTTTCCTGTAGGCAGTATCTATCTTACCCCTAGTGAGATAAGCTTCTACATCCTTACATTTGTCCTCTAGCCATCCCTGTTTAGCCATTTTGCACTTCCTGTCGATCTCATTTTTGAGACGTTTGTATTCCTTTTTGCCTGCTTCATTTACTGCATTTTTATATTTTCTCCTTTTATCAATTAAACTCAATATTTCTTCTGTTACCCAAGGATTTCTAGCAGCCCTCGTCTTTGTACCTACTTTATCCTCTGCTGCCTTCACTACTACATCCCTCAGAGCTACCCATTCTTCTTCTACTGTATTTCTTTCCCCTATTCCTGTCAATTGTTCCCTTATGCTCTCCCTGAAACTCTGTACAACCTCTGGTTCTTTCAGTTTATCCAGGTCCCATCTCCTTAATTTCCCACATTTTTGCAGTTTCTTCAGTTTTAATCTACAGGTCATAACCAATAGATTGTGGTCAGAGTCCACATCTGCCCCTGGAAATGTCTTACAACTTAAAACCTGGTTCCTAAATCTCTGTCTTACCATTATATAATCTATCTGATACCTTTTAGTATCTCCAGGGTTCTTCCACGTATACAACCTTCTTTCATGATTCTTAAACCAAGTGTTAGCTATGATTAAGTTGTGCTCTGTGCAAAATTCTACTAGGCGGCTTCCTCTTTCATTTCTTAGCCCCAATCCATATTCACCTACTATGTTTCCTTCTCTCCCTTTTCCTACACTCGAATTCCAGTCACCCATTACTATTAAATTTTCGTCTCCCTTCACTATCTGAATAATTTATTTTATTTCATCGTACATTTCTTCAATTTCTTCATCATCTGCAGAGCTAGTTGGCATATAAACTTGTACTGCTGTAGTAGGTGTGGGCTTCGTATCTTGGCCACAATAATGCGTTCACTATGCTGTTTGTAGTAGCTTACCCGCATTCCTATTTTCCTATTCATTATTAAACCTACTCCTGCATTACCCCTATTTGATTTTGTGTTTATAACCCTGTAGTCACATGACCAGAAGTCTTGTTCCTCCTGCCACCGAACTTCACTAATTCCCACTATATCTAACTTTAACCTATCCATTTCCCTTTTTAAATTTTCTAACCTACCTGCCCGATTAAGGGATCTGACATTCCACGCTCCGATCCGTAGAACGCCAGTTTTCTTTCTCCTGATAACGACATCCTCCTGAGTAGTCCCCGCCCGGAGATCCGAATGGGGGACTATTTTACCTCCGGAATATTTTACCCAAGAGGATGCCATCATCATTTAATCATACAGTAAAGCTGCATGTCCTCGGGAAAAATTACGGCTGTAGTTTCCCCTTGCTTTCAGCCGTTCGCAGTACCAGCACAGCAAGGCCGTTTTGGTTAATGTTACAAGGCCAGATCAGTCAATCATCCAGACTGTTGCCCCTGCAACTACTGAAAAGGCTGCTGCCCCTCTTCAGGAACCACACGTTTGTCTGGCCTCTCAACAGATACCCCTCCGTTGTGGTTGCACCTACGGTACGGCCATCTGTATCGCTGAGGCACGCAAGCCTCCCCACCAACGGCAAGGTCCATGGTTCCGCCACATAGCGCTCTTTATGGATAATCATTGGCTGTGCTGTGTGCAGTCTGTGGATAGTTTGCATTGTTGTCTGCCATTGTAGTGTCTGGCAGCGGCAGCTGGATGCTAATAGCGCGTAGCGTTGCGCGGTTGGAGGTGAGCCGCCAGCAGTGGTGGACGTGGGGAGAGAGATGGCGGAGTTTTGAAATTTGTAAGAATTGGTGTCATGAACTGCTATATATATTATGACTAGTGAGGTAAATACATTGTTTTTTCTCTATTAAAATCTTTCATTTGCTAACTATACCTATCAGTAGTTAGTGCCTTCAGTAGTTTGAATCTTTTATTTAGCTGGCAGTAGTGGCGCTCGCTGTATTGCAGTAGTTCGAGTAACGAAGATTTTTGTGAGGTAAGTGATTTGTGAAAGGTATAGGTTATTGTTAGTAAGGGCCATTCTTTTGTAGGGATATTTGAAAGTCAGATTGCGTTGCGCTAAAAACTATTGTGTGTCAGTTTAAGCACAGTCTTGTATAAATTTTACAAAGGGGACGTTTCATATGGCGACCCTGCCAGCTTCAATGACACAGCCATTTCCATAGCACAAAAATGCGTTACATTATAGTACTTTCTTGATCACGGTAAGGTACGTAATAACTACGACATCTATACGGAAAGCGTTTCACCTTCGTTTATGATGAGGTAAGTACATTGACTTCAGCAGATCTTTGCTTACAGAGGACGATAACTACGACAGTTCCACAGAATTATCTTACAGCAAAACGCACATTTAGCAACACAGAGCACGCATTTGAGTGATTAATTTGGTACTTTAACCATTTATTTATTAATATTGTTGAATTAAAAAGAAAGTTTTTTGTGATACATTTCATTCCATTGCTGTAATCTGTAACACCTGAGGGTATAATTACATTAATCCTCAGGGGGGTACACGCTTACTTTGTGTACCATGTGTATGGCAAGCACAAGGAGCCATAGCTAATATGGTATTTGCTTATACAACTTTACACATCGGTACCATATTTCTCTAACACAGAATTACAGAGCTATCTGATTATTTAACAGAGAAACAAACATCTTTTCACTACGTCACTGACACATGTTTACGCAATTACGCAGGTGGATAAATTCACACTTACGAAATTGTATTTTGTCTGTACTTTGTGAACTGTTCGTATTTTTTCGGAACCACTGTGATACTATGAGAGTTATGAATGATGTATGTGCTATGAGACCATGATTTTTAAAGTACGTTTGAGGTAGATGACACTTTTGACATGAGCAGAGAATTTTTTTTAGGTTTTGAAATTATTGCAGAAAGCTATGACGTTTTTGAGAATTTGACTGAGGTGTTATGATATTATTACGATGACTATGTGTATTATGCTGTTGCGGTATGTTTATGATCATTAAGCTGATGCTATATGAGTTATTTGGTTATGCTACGTATCTGTTATGATGACATATTGAAGAAGTGTCGACGAATATACATATGTGTAATAAGGTAAGGAATAATGAGTAGTGGTTAGGGACTCTGGTTTGTGAAAAAGGATGTTGGAAACCGAGAATCGTACTTTAAGAGTTATAAAATGTGTGTATACGCGTGAATGTATCACTATGCTGTTGAAAATTTTTGAACACTATTATATTTAAATGATTTTATTTCTACAGATTTGTAACGCAAATTCTTGACCTGTGAATTTTTTTATATGAGACTGCCACTGTAGCAGAAACTGGTGTCGTAAATATTTCGATAAGACAGTTAAGTGACCACCTGCACGTAATGCGTCGTGTGCACCCAGCTGCGCGACAACCACCTGACAAAAGAAAGCCATTAGTGTGTGCCTTTCAGAGGCACAGGTGAAAAAAAAAGGAGGCCATTATCCTCGCTATTGACATTCCTTTGTAGAAAGCACCGCAAATACGACACACTCATTACCGAGAAAGATACACCTGATTATAACAAACGTCTTTCTACGAGAGTTGAGAGAATTCTACTAACTTATGAAATGTCACATGACTATTGAATGATACTTTTATGCTTTGTCCATAGTTGCTTATTTCATTTGATATCTGTTTTCCAACTGTGTTGCAGCATTGGTTTTATAAAATTAAATGCATTTGCTAATGTGAACACTTTCTGTCAACAGATCTATTAAATAACGATTTTATGATCCACATTCTTCAAAAAGGAGCACTTGGAAAGGAAAGAACAATAAGAAGGGACTAGTAACAGTAACTGCATATATAATTTTCTTTTCAAGTACATGGTAATATTTTTTTTACAATAAGTTATTGTGGTGCACCAGTTTAATTACATAGATATTAAGATGTGAATATACATTTCCCTTATCTGCATTGTTGTCTTTAGTGTAATATTTTTATGCTTGAGCTTTACCATGTTTAGGTATAAGTTATAGCATTTGCTGCGGCTGTTTGCCATTCATAGTGCTACTGAATGTCACTTTGTATTACTGGGTTAAGCCAATTTTATTACTGATTTATTTTTCTTGTTTGCTGAGCATTGCCTTATATTAGTTGTAATATTGCTGCCTTTTTTTGCCAATTTCCATTTTTTTATCATTGCTATTTGTATTAATTGTTTTGTGCTGCTGCATTGCCTCGTCCCTTAGTTTAGCATCTGAGCTCAGTAGGTTTAAGTTAGCTTAAGAGGGAGTAGACTATATAAGAAACTATGATGAATTGGAAGAAAAGCATTGAGAAGCTCTAAGAAAATGGTTTGGCCAAAAAAGTAGTGTACAGTGAAGAAAAACTATTTTTGAAAGAGGATGTGAGCAAAATACAGAAAGCATGCTTGGATAGGATATTTTTGGTGGAAACAAATGTTGAGATATGACGAAAGATCTACAGAATGAAGTTTTGGGTTATACTGCAGTACCAAACGTTACACTGAAAACAAACCCTGTCCTTTCCTTTTGTGTTATCCCCCTATGTGTTTGTGTACCCTTGTGTATTTATGTTCTTCCTGTCTTTATATGTTCATCTGATAAGACTTATGTTGTAGAATTTTCTAATATTCAGCTACATTCACTATGATGAGGAATACTGTTATCCTCAAATATAATTTGCATTAATAACATGTTATTTACTTTGTAAAGATGTTTACACATTATTTATTCTGTTTTGTTTTAATGCTCATGTGTGAAGTTGATGTTCCAAAGTTATTCTGATCTTTTATGTATGTACTTATGTCGTAATTTTTGTAACACTGATGTATTTGCTATTTCGATTCTTTTGTAAAGCCTATACTACTGCAAATGTTATCTGTATTGTTATGTTCTTTAAAGATGTATTTTGTACCTTTGTTATTGCATTCTTATGTTATAAAATTGTAATTGACACCAGTTCATCAAATTAAGTAACTTTTAAATTACATTTCACTGAACACGTTTCTGTTGGTCATAGTATATGGACAATATGTGAGAAGTAGGGACTGATAGTGTTTGCACATGTGTTAATAACTCAGTAAGGGACTGGATAACAGCATTGCTGGTTCTAAGGACATTTCAAAAACAATTTTTCTGAGTGCACAAGTGGTGGTTATGGACTTGCTATATTATCCGCAAGACTCTTCAATGGTGATTGTGCGCCTGCACAGTCAAGCAGATGGCTGCTGGCCATCTCTACAAGGATTACAGTGGGTCTACACCTTTGACGACCCACCGATACCATTATTTCTACAAGGACTGCAGTGGGTCTGCACCTCTGGTGGCCCACCAATACCGTAATCTCTACCAGGACTACAATGGGTCTACTCTGTGACGACCTACCTACCAATATTCTTGAAAACTTCGACTGACTCTGCTGTGGGTTTGCTCTGTTGTGGCCCATTACCTGTCTGCATGTCGAGAGTCAGCACTGTCTTTCCGTTGGAAGGACAACACTACTTCTTCAAGAATGCATGGAAATCCACTACTTCCGTGTGCATTTTCTTTTACTACTCAGACTTTGAGAAAAACACTGCAATTTTACTTTGATGAATGATCAGGACTGTCTTTATGGACTGTGAGAAAATTTTAGCTTTTGACCAACATTGTATCGATAAGTGTGTGCATTTCATTTCATTGTCATTGTAGTTATGAAAAAATTTTTCAAATCTGTATTGGCCACTGCCCAAAACAATTTGTAAATTTTTTTTTTGGGGAGCATGAGGGCTATGTAAGTAGGCTGTTCAGGTTTTTTTATTGGTAACGCCGCCGCTACGTAGCGCTCTGTATGAAAATCACTGGCTGTGCCGTGTGCAGTCTGTGGATAGTTTGCATTGTTGTCTGCCATTGCAGTGTCTGGCAGCGGCAGCTGGATGCTAACAGCGCGTAGCGTTGCGCGGTTGGAGGTGAGCCGCCAGCAGTGGTGGACGTGGGGAGAGAGATGGCGGAGTTTTGAAATTTGTAAGAATTGGTGTCATGAACTGCTATATATATTATGACTAGTGAGGTAAATACATTGTTTGTTCTCTATTAAAATCTTTCATTTGCTAACTATGCCTATCAGTAGTTAGTGCCTTCAGTAGTTTGAATCTTTTATTTAGCTGGCAGTAGTGGCGCTCGCTGTATTGCAGTAGTTCGAGTAACGAAGATTTTTGTGAGGTAAGTGATTTGTGAAAGGTATAGGTTATTGTTAGTCAGGGCCATTCTTTTGTAGGGATATTTGAAAGTCAGATTGCGTTGCGCTAAAAACTATTGTGTGTCAGTTTAAGCACAGTCTTGTATAAATTTTACAAAGGGGACGTTTCAACACATCCATGCCCGAGGCAGGATTCGAACCTGCGACCGTAGAAGTCTACGATGTCTGAGTTCATTCATTGTTGCTGATAACGGAGGCACATAAACAGAGACTTTTATAAAACCCTCCACAAGAAATAATTACATACAGTCAGATCCGGTGACCTTGGAGACCAGTAATACGATGCTAAATCATTTGGTCCAGTAAGAGAGATCCATCGTTCAGTAAGGCTTTGATTTAAAAATTCCCGCACTTACAGATGCCAATAGGGCATGAGTGGTAAATGAAGTCGTTCGAATCAGCCTCCAACAAAAGAAGTTTGAGTGAGATAGTAAACACTAGTGTGAAACAGGTGGCTACAATTCACTTCTTCACAGAAGAACATGGAAACGGTAATCGAACTAAATACTGTACGTAAAACTTACATCTTACATTAGTATACATCTGAACGCCGATGCACCCGAAGTACACTCGTCTTGAACACAGACGTAGCGGTCGACTACTCACAGGTGCTAAGCACTAGAGCCTTCACCCTCAAACATAACGTGATTCATTGATACATTAGAATCTAGGAACAAATCAGCAATTTCTTTGAATTATTAGCTGGTTGTCTGTGGGCTCGGAGCAGGCACTGGGTGGCATCCTAAATTTGTACCATGTGGTTCAGTTCAGGCAAATTTGGTAGCCAATACGGAAGCATGAGTTCCTGTCATGCACCTGTAACTCGATTCTGACCTTATGAAACGGACTGTTATCCCACTGGAAGACGTCGTCAGCATCCGGGAAAACGTCAATTATGAAATGCTTCAGGTAGTCTGTAATAGTCCACAGCTGTCACTTTCCCTTCGGTTACTACCACAACACACTTGACCTCTTAGCAACAAATTATCCTGAGTTAATAACGAGCATCAAAATCGATATAGGGACTAGTGAACACAGGGGTGTTGTAGCGAGACTGAATATTGTAATCCCCAAATCCTCAAAAAATAAGCGAAAAATATACCTATTCAAAAAATCAGATAAAAATTCACTTGATGCCTTCCTGAGAGACAATCTCGACTCATTCCAAATTAATAATATAAGTTTAGACCAGATGTGGCTTAAATTCAAAGAAATAGTATCGGCAGCAATTGAGAGATTTATACCAAATAAACTAACAAACGATGGAGCTGATCCTCCTTGGTACAGAAAACGGTTTACAACACTGTTGCAGAAACAACGAAACAAACATGCCAAATTTAAACAGACACAAAATCCCCAATATTGGCGATCCTTTGCGAAAGCTCGTAATTTATTGCGGAGTTCAATGCGAGACGCCTATAACAGTTTCCACAACGAAACTTTGTCTCGAAACCTGCCAGAAGATCCTAAGAGATTCTGGTCGTATGTGAAGTATGTTAGCGGCAAGAAACAATCAGTGCCTTCTCTGCGCGGTAACCATGGAGATAGTATCGAAGACAGTGCTGCCAAAGCAGAGTTACAAAACACAGCCTTCCGAAATGTCTTCAAAAAAGAAGAAGAAGTAAATATTCCAGAATTCGAATAGAGAACTGCTGCCCACATGAGGAAAGTAGAAGTAAATATCCTCGGAGTAGTGAAGCAACTTAAATCACTTAACAAAAGCAAGTCTTCTCGTCCATACTGCATACCAATTAGGTTCCTTTCAGTGTATGCTGACGCATTAGCTCCATGCTTTAAAATCATATGCAAACGTCCGCTCGACGAAATATCCGTACCCAAAGACTGGAAAGTTGCACAGGTCACACCAATATTTAAGAAAGGGAGTAGGAGTCATCCACGAAATTACAGGCCCATATCTTTAGCGTCGATATTCAGCAGGATTTTAGAACATATATTGTGTTCGAGCATTATGAATTACCTAGAAGAAAATGGTCAATTGGCACACAGTCAACATGGGTTTTGAAAACATCGTTCCTGTGAAACACAACTGGCTCTTTTTTCACATGAAAGTTCTGAGTGATATTGAGAAGGGATTTCAGATCCGATTCCGTATTCCTGGATTTCCGGAAGGCTTTTAACTCTGTCCCACACAAGTGGCTCGTAGTGAAATTGCGTACTTATGGAATATCGTCTCATTATGTGACTGGATTTCTGATTTTATGTCTGAGAGGTGACAATTCGTAGTAATTGACGGAAAGTCATCGAGTAAAACAGAAGTGATTTCTGCCGTTCCCCAAGGTAGTGTTATATGCCCTTTGCGGTTCCTTATCTATACAGGGTGTTACAAAAAGGTACGGCCAAACTTTCAGGAAACATTCCTCACACACAAAGAAAGAAAATATGTTATGGTGGACAAGTGTCCGGAAACGCTTACTTTCCATGTTAGAGCTCATTTTATTACTTCTCTTCAAATCACATTAATCATGGAATGGAAACACATAGCAACAGAACGTACCAGTGTGACTTGCGCTTACTTTCCATGTTAGAGCTCATTTTACTACTTCTCTTCAAATCACATTAATCATGGAATGGAAACACACAGCAACAGAACGTACCAGCGTGACTTCAAACACTTTGTTACAGGAAATGTTCAAAATGTCCTCCGTTAGAGAGGATACATGCATCCACCCTCCGTCGCATGTAATCCCTGATGCGCTGATGCAGCCATGGACAATGGCGTATTGTATCACAGCCGTCCACAATACGAGCACGAAGAGTCTCTACATTTGATACCGGGGTTGCGCAGACAAGAGCTTTCAAATGAGTCAAAAGGGTTGAGGTCAGGAGAGCATGGACGCCATGGAATTGGTCCGCCTCTACCAATCCATCGGTCACCGAATCTGTTGTTGAGAAGCGTACGAACACTTCGACTGAAATGTGCAAGAGCTCCATCGTGCATGTACCACATGTTGTGTCGTACTTGTAAAGGCACATGATCTAACAGCACAGGTTAGGTATCCCGTATGAAATCATGATAACGTGCTCCATTGAGCGTAGGTGGAAGAACATGAGGCCCAATCAAGACATCACAATTGCGTGCAGATTGTCGTCAGCCCACACATGTTGATTGTGAAAATTTACAATTTGATCACGTTGGAATGAAGCCTCATCCGTAGAGAGAACATTTGCACTGAAATGAGGATTGACACATTGTTGGATGAACCATTCGCAGAAGTGTACCCGTGGAGGCCAGTCAGCTGCTGATAGTGCCTGCACACGCTGTACATGGTACGGGAACAACTGGTTCTCCCGTAGCACTCTCCATACAGTGAAGTGTTCAACGTTACCTTGTACAGCAGCAACCTATCTGACGCTGACATTAAGGTTATCGTGAATTGCACGAAGAATTGCCTCGTCCATTGCAGGTGTCCTCGTTGTTCTAGGTCTTCCCCAGTCGCGAGTCATGGGCTGGAATGTTCCGTGCTCCCTAAGATGGCGATCAACGTCTTCCTGTCGGGACACCTTCGATCTGGAAATCTGTCTCGATACAAACGTACCGCGCCACGGCTATTGTCCCGTGCTAATCCATACATCAAATGGGCATCTGCCAACTCCGCATTTGTAAACATTGCACTGACTGCAAAACCATGTTCGTGATGAACACTAACCTGTTTATGCTACGTACTGATGTGCTGAATGCTAGTACTGTAGAGCAATGAGTCGCATGTCAACACAAGCACCGAAGTCAACATTACCTTCCTTCAATTGGGCCACCTGGCGGTGAATCAAGGGAGTACAGTACATACTGAAGAAACTAAAATGAGCTCTAACATGGAAATTAAGCGTTTCCGGGCACATGTCCACATAACATCTTTTCTTTATTTGTGTGTGAGGAATGTTTGCTGAGCGTTTGGCCGTACCTTTTTGTAACACCCTGTATAAAACACCCTGAGCAGTAGTCTTCGATTGTTTGCAGATGACGCTGTCGTTTATCGACTAATAAAGTCATCACGAGATCAAAACAAACTGCAAAACGATTTAGAAAAGATATCAGAATGGTGCGAAATTTGGTAGTTGACACTAAATAACGAATAGTGTGAGGTTATCTACATGAGTACTAAAAGGAACTCGTTAAACTTCGATTACACGATAAATCAGTCTAAAATCGTTCAACTGGCTCTGAGGACTATGGGACTTAACATCTATGGTCATCAGTCTCCTAGAACTTAGAACTACTTAAACCTAACTAACCTAAGGACACCACACAACACCCAGTCATCACGAGGCAGAGAAAATCCCTGACCCCGCCGGGAATAGAACCAGGGAACCCGGGCGTGGGAAGCGAGAACGCTACCGCACGACCACGAGCTGCGGACTCTAAAAGTTCAAAATTCAACTAAATACTTAGGTATTACAATTACGAAATTGGAAGGAGCACATAGAAAATATTGTGGGGAAGGCTAACCAAAGACTGCGTTTCATTGGCAGGGCACTTAGAAAATGTAACAGACCTACTAAGGAGACTGCCTACACTATGTTTGTCCGTCCTCTTTTAGAATACTGCTGCGTGTTGTGGGGTCCTTACCAGATAGGACTGACGGAGTACATCGAAATATGGGAGGGAGTGTCACAGAAATGATATACGATTTCGGCTGGAAATCATTAAAAGAAACTCGTTTTTCGTTGCGACAGAATCTTGTCACGAAATTGCAAACACCAACTTTCTCTTCCGAATGCGAAAATATATTTCTGACACCGGCCTACATAGAGAGGAACGATCATCACGATAAAATAAGGGAAATCAGAGCTCGTATGGAAAGATATAGGTGTTCCTTCTTTTCGCGCTCTATACGAGATTGGAATAATAGAGAATTGTGAAGGTCTTTCGATGAACCCTCTGCCAGGCACTTATATGTGATTTGCAGAGTAACCATGTAGATGTAGATGTAGATGTAGATGTAGATGTAGATGCCAAAATGTCTGTCATTATACTACCCCTAGCGAAATGCATCAACAGCGTGGTGCATGGTTGGAGCACCCGTTCGCCAGGATGACAGCGTTTTAAACTCGTCCTTTATCGTGGGGTATCAAGGAACGTGATTATCCGATGAGCTGACAGTTGATCCACGGTCCAATTTCGATTATCCCGTGCCCGCCGCAGTCACGGTGTCGTTGGGTCAGTACGGGAACATATAGTGGTGATATGTTGCGGAGCCCCACATTCAACAATGTGCTCTGAACGAGCTCCTCCGAAGCACCTATACCTGCACCAGCATTCCATCTGTCGTCAGGTCTGCCACAGTTCACCAGCCATCCTGCTTTACAGAGTAGGCAAGTTTCCGTCCTCCATGTTGTACGATGGAGCGTGGACGACTCACCACACCGTTCTTCAGTCACTTTCCCTGCACGCTTCACCGTTTCCGAGATCATAGTTCCCATGCAAAATGGCCGATGTCAGTGGGTTTCCCTAATCGTGAACTGTACTGTTTCGACAATGGTGGTTCAAATGGCTCTAAGCACTATGGGACTTAACATCTGAGGTCATCAGTCCAGTAGACTGAGAACTACTTAAACCTAACTAACCTAAGGACATCACACACATCCATGCCCGAGGCAGGATTCGAAACTGCGACCGTAGCAGCAGTGTGATTCCGGACTGAAGTGCCTACAACCTCTCGGCCACAGGGCCGACTTCCGACAATGATTCTCTATTCTTCCCCGCTCACCTTTCCTTGCTGAATAGCCCGACTTCGTCACCATGAGGTGGTGTTCAGTATCGCGATGGGCAGTGTTCATAATTTTTGGCTGGCTCCGTATGAAATCAATAAAAAATGCAGAAAAGTAAAATAGAAGTGACTACAGGAAAATATTAAGAAAGCGAATAGGAAATGGTCGTCGAAAGAACGAATTCAGTATACAGAAAATTCAAAATAATAGTAACTGACTTTAGAAGCAAGGGCCTCAACACGATAGTGCAAAAGGAACTTCTCCTTTAAACCCATAAGATTAAATGGATGTCGATTTGGAAAACATAGTAAATCTAGTTTTAGAGGTGTAATTCGACGAAGATTTCGAAGACCTTCAATCAAGTAACGCAGAAGAGATAGATGACATTCCTCCGGAATTTCTAAAATTATCAGGGAAATCTATAAGACTGGGGACCAGCTATCAGGCTTTCTGAAGATTATCATCCATACAGTCTTGCAGAGTGTAAAAGAATATTAGCGACGCAAACCTTAAGATGGTAAAAGATGCGAGAAGTATCGAGCAGTCTTCTTAATAGCAGATGCATCCAAGTTGCTGAAACAGATAGTATACTGAAGAATGGAAGATAGATTTGGATCTACTCGATGACCGCCAGTTTGGCTTTAGTAAAGGTAAAGACATTAAAGAGTGATTCCGACGTTGCTCTTGATAATGGGGGCAAGCACTAAGAAAATTAAAGACATTTACTCTGGAGTTTTTTACTTGTAATAATGCAGAATGCTACAAGATGTTTGAAATTCTCAGTAAAACAGATACTAAATCTATACTTTTCGATTCACTGTGAAGTGCAAGAGGAAGGTACTAACCGTTCGGCCTCATGTTAGGGTGTAATAAGAATGAATGTTTTAATATCTCTGTGCTCGCTGCAATTAAACGAGTCTTATAATCTCTATGAAAATAATACGCAGTATATTCCATGAATGTTACGTATGCTACTAATGGACCGACATCTGCAATGTGCTTCGCCCACGATTGCGTTTAGTTTGTTTATTTATTTATTTAATTTGGTCTGATGATGGCTATAAGGCCCTCTCTTACAATCAGTACCTTTTCTACATCTCATGTACAGTACCTTTTTTTACATCATAGGTACCTAAGAAATAATAATTTTAATGTGACAAGTACTGGGTTGGTGGATAAATTCGTAGGGTTTTTGTTTCGCATTTTCATATTTCTGTTGTTATAGTTTCATCTGGGGGCTAATCAAGAGGACGTCGTTATCAGGAGAAACAAAACTGGTATTCTACGGATCGGAGGGTGAAGTGTCAGATCCCTTAATCGGGCAGATAGGCTAGAAAATTTAAAAAGGGAAATGGATAGGTTAAAGTTAGCTATAGTGAGAATTAGTGAAGTTCGGTGGCAGGAAGAACAAAACTTTTGATCAGGTGAATACAAAATCAAATAGGGGTAATGCAGGAGTAGGTTTAATAATGAATAAAAAAAATAGGAGTGCGGATAAGCTACTACAAACAGCATAGTGAACGCATTATTGTGGCCAAGATAGACATGAAGCCCACGCCTACTACAGTAGTACAAGTCTATATGCCAACTAGCTCTGCAGATGATGAAGAAATTGAAGAAATGTATGATGAGATAAAAGAAATTATTCAGGTAGTGAAGGGAGACGAAAATTTAATAGTGATGGGTGACTGGAATTCGACAGTAGCAAAAGGAAGAGAAGGAAACGTCGTACGTGAATATGGATTGGGGCTAAGTAATGAAAGAGGAACCCGCTTGGTAGAATTTTGCACAGACCATAACTTAATCATAGCTAACACTTGGTTCAAGAATCACGAAAGAAGGTTGTATACATGGAAGAAACCTGGAGATACTAAAAGGTTTCAGATAGATTATATAGTGGTAAGACAGAGATTTAGGAACCAGGTCTTAAATTGTAGGACATTTCCAGGGGCAGATGTGGACTCTGACAACAATCTATAGGTTATGAACTGTAGATTAAAACTGAAGAAACTGCAAAAAGGTGGGAATTTTAGGAGATGGGACCTGGATAAACTGAAAGAGTCAGAGGTTGTACAGAGTTTCAGGGAGAGCATTAGAGAACAATTGACAGGAATGGGGGAAAGAAATACAGTAGAAGAAGAATGGGTAGCTCTGAGGGATGAAGTAGTGCAGGCAGCAGAGGATCAAGTAGGTAAATAGACGAGAGCTAGTAGAAATCCTTGGGTAACAAAAGAAATATTGAATTCAATTGATGAAAGGAGATAATATAAAAATGCAGTAAATGAAGCAGGGAAAAAGGAATACAAACGACTCAAAAATGAGATCGACAGGAAGTGCAAAATGGCTAAACAGGCATGGCTAGAGGACAAATGTAAGGATGTAGAGGCTTATCTCACTAGGGGTAAGATAGATACTGCCTACAGGAAAATTAAAGAGGCCTTTGGAGATAAGAGAACCACTCGTATGAATATCAAGAGCTCAGGTGGAAACCCAGTTCTAACCAAAGAAGGGAAAGCAGAAAAGTGTAAGAAGTATATAGAGGGTCTATACATGGGCGATGTACTTGAGGACAATTTTATGGAAAAGGAAGAGGATGTAAATGAAGATGAAATGGGAGATATGATACTGCGTGAAGAGCTTGACACAGCACTGAAAGACCTGAGTCGAAACAAGGCCCCCGGAGTAGACAACATTCCATTGGAACTACTGACAGCCTTGTGAGAGCCAGTCCTGACAAAACTCTACCATCCGGTGAGCAAGATGTATGAGACAGGCGAAATACTCTCAGCCTTAGGAAGAATATAATAGATCCAATCCCAAACAAAGCAGGTGTTGACAGATGTGAAAATTACTGAACTATCAGTTTAATAAGTCACAGCTGCAAAATACTAACGCGAATTCTTTACAGACGAATGAAAAAACTGGTAGAAGCCGACCTCGGAAAGATCAGTCAAGATTCCATAGAAATATTGGAACACGTGAGGCAATACTAACCCTACGACTTATCTTAGAAGAAAGATAAAGGAAAGGCAACCCTACATTTCTAGCATCTGTAGAATTACAGAAGTCAGAGACAGCAAAGGAACTGAAAGAGCAGCTGAACGGAATGGACATTGTCTTGAAAGGAGGGTATAAGATGAACATCAACTAAAGCAAAACGAGGATAATGGAATGTAGTCAAATAAAGTCGGGTGATGCTACGAGAGTTAGATTAGGAAATGAGACACTTAAAGTAGTAAATCAGTTTTGCTATTTAGGGAGCAAAATAACTGATGATGGCCGAAGTAGAGAGGATTTGAAATGTGGGTTGGCAAAAGGAAAGGAAAGCGTTGCGGAAGAAGAAAAATTTATTAAGTGTCAGGAAGTCGTTTCTGTAAGTATTTGTAGGGAGTGTAGCCATGTATGGAAGTGAAACGTAGACGATGAATAGTTCGGACAGGAAGAGAATAGACGCTTTCGAAATGTGGTTCTACAGAAGAATGCTGAAGATTAGATGGGTAGAGCACATAACTAATAAGGAGGTATAGAATAGAATTGGTAGAGGGAGACGAAGAGGTGAATACACTAAGCAGATTCAGATTGATGTAGGTTGGAGTAGGTCCTGGGAGATGAAGATGCTTGCACTGGACAGAGCAGCATGGAGATCTGCATCAAACCAGTCTCAGGACTGAAGGCCACAACTACAACAACAGTTTCATCTGCCGATTGTCCTTTTCTTCATTTATAGAGCACTGTTGGTACTTCAGTTTACATGTTGTAATTTGTCATCTGGAAATAGGAAATGGACCTGTGAGCGCTAGAAAATGGAGTGCTAAGTCGATAAATCGGAATATTTCTGGCATATTGTTCAGTGCTTCAGAAGAATGCTGAAGTTTAGCTGGGGCGATCACGTAACTAATGAGGAAATACTGAATTTTTTGTAGGTGTGCAAAATAGATATTCCTGATACAGAGAGTTCTGATGGAAGGGAATTTAAGAAGATCACACCAGCTAAGAATAGTGTGAAATGAGGAATATCTGGTTGGAAAGAAGAATACACGAAAGTAATGAGTGCGTACATGGACAGTTTTAATTACCGTAGTACTAGTAGATATGTCATAAGCTGTCTTCTGAAGCTGGATATGACACTTAGTTCTCCAATATGCAGCGGGAGGCTGTTCCAGGGTTAGGTTCATGCTACTGAGAAGGACTTCGAGAAAGTGGCTGAACGAAAGAGCAGGACAAAAAAATGGCTCTGAACACTATGGGAATTTACTTCTGAGGTCATCAGTCCCCTAGAACTTAGAACTACTTAAACCTAACTAACCTAAGGACATCACACACATCCACGCCCGAGTCAGGATTCGAACCTGCGACCGTAGCGGTCACGCGGTTCCGGACTGTAGCGCCTAGAACCGCTCGGCACTCCGGCCGGCAAAGAGTAGGACAGAAAGCATTTTTCTCTCATGGGAACGGGTGTTTCTGTTACGTTGTTCAAGCAAGAGGGTCAATGTCGAGGGGAGATATTGGGGACAGTGTACTTTTACAAGACAGTAGAGAAGGTACAGAGAGTATGGAAATATCTGCGCTTGTCTACACGCAGCCAGGACAACTGTGCATGTGATGGTGAAATATTATAAAAACTTTTAACGTCACACATATAACGAGTGCAGGCATTGACAAGCAGTTCCAGGCACCGCGAGCTTTTCTGAGAAACGCCTTGCAGGTAACATCGTTGTTGTAATCATCTCCATCTGAAACACGTCACCATTAACAGCTGAACAAAGAGAGTGTGCGATAGATCAATTACCTACTCCAACTACGTATTCCCTGTATACGAACCTAGTATGGCTTTCTTTGATGCTGGATGGTGGGTCACGAGAAATAATCGATGTTTATGACTGGAACGTCACAACGTATTTCTCTTAATGGCAACCGTACTGAAGGAGAATATCTAATACTGATTGATTTGATGAAGTTAATGCAGCGCCAGTGCGGTGGGGCTTTATTAAGCGGCCCCCGCACAGCGCCGGAATGCCTTCCGTCATTACGGCTGCGGGCTGCTGCCGTATTCAGCTCGCGGCCGCTCGCGCTGTACTCGTATTCCGGCCCGGCGTCGCCCAACACGGCATCCAAAACAGAATCGTATTAGGCAGAACAAAGTTTGCGCCGCTCGTAATGTATTCGCGTCACGGGCTGAGAACCGCCTAACTCCGCGGCGCGGAAAGCTCCATCGCATCGGCTTTCTCACGTCTCGCCTCCAAGAAAAACCGACGCCGCCTCACGCCCCTCTTAGCCTGCCGCTTACTTTTTCGTATTAGAAATGAGGTTGCAAGAACGTTGGCAAATCTTTCCGGCAGACGACCAACTACGAACGGTGCTTAATAATTGAGCTACCTAGTATTTTGTATTACTTTTGGGGATACAGCGTACACAGTTGCGTTTGGACAAAGGTAGTAGAAGTACACAACAGTGGTGGGTGAATTCACTCGGTCTGTTCGTAACGTCATTCGCGAGCCAGTTGCCCGCCATCCCTCATGTAAATAACAGAACGGAAGTTCATTTACATCCGTTTTCCACGATATGTTGCAAAAATTGAACTATTACAGATGAGTTATAAATGTAGTTTAACCTTGATGTTGTTGAAATACCGCGGATTTACGCATATTTTAAGATGTGTGTTTCAACTTCCCGTCTCCTAACTACGTAAACAATAATATTTGACCTCGTAAACCCTCCCTGAAATAAACAAAGGCTATAATAGGATTAAAAATGATGATTTGATAATGTATCTCCCAAATTTATTCATAAAAATGTAGGACGTTTGCTACATATAAGGCTTATATTTTAAAACGTGAAAGAGCCACAACGGTAACTCTGGATGGCTCATCACATTTTTTATTTTGTTTTAGCTCCTCAAAACTGTCGGTACAATTTCTCGACTTAGAATCTCTTTGATCCTTCTCAAATACAATGTAAAAAAAAAATACATAATTTCTTAACAAAAATTAATTTGTTTACAATCTAAAAACAATATTTGTTATGCAGTGGTATTATTTGTGCTCAACTTCTCAGGTGTGTTCCTTCTTTTGTCATCTTAGTGTATATGTTTTTCCTTTTCGAAGTGTCACAGCCTATGATCCAGAAAATCTACGTTTTCTGGGATCAACTAGTCGAATATTCTGTAACATATTGCAGTTTATAATTTTTTTCAACATTCCACATTAATTTCGTTATTTTTGTAGTCCATAGAAATTAACGAAACATTCGAATAGTATGCCAACGCACTCCAAAAACTACACATTTGTTGTCAGTATTCATTCCGTGACAACTGTTTACGCCGAAGACGCTATTTCAATTTAAAATACAAATTTCTGACGTTTACTGTAGCCTGCCACATTTATTGATCATGCCGATATATGTTTCGATAGATTTTGTCTCCGTTACACAGAGGATTTATGTTTGTTCATATAATGTGGAAGACTCGTATGCACTACTTTTGTGGATAATCTGTTGTTCTGTCTTTCTGTGGTCACACGTTGCTTTTTCAGTGGTATCTACGTCACACTGTGAGCAAGATGAAATATTCCCATGCAACCACTGTGAAAATAAACCTCTTCAATGAACAATAAACAACATAAAAATGTGCACATAAACATCGGCACCATATCAGTAGTCGCAGAAAATGCGTCTTTTCTTTCCTTTAATGTTGGAAACAGCACGTAAAAGTTTCTAGAGTTCACTCACTTCGCCATATTCTGCTCATGAGATCTGTATGAAATATGGGTGCTCCATAAACACAGGTTAGTGTGTGTACTAGCGAAGGCCCTCAAGCATTTGTGTAACGTGATGGAAACGAACCACAGGTGGAAACACAAGCCAATTGCGAATTTTTTTTTTCTGTTGATAGAGGGCCGAAATGCCACTCAGCTGCCGTGTTTCCAAGTTCTTCTGTATGTACTTTCAATTTAAATCCCGCGTCATATGAATACCTTTTTTTCCTTTACGAACCTAGCTACTAACAAACCACCTATTAATACAAATCGCTGTCACTTCAAGCTCACTGGCACCGTAGACTGCAATGACGCATCATAGGCAAGTCAGTGTTATGGGCCTTTGATGGCGAGGCGGGAGGAAGACAGTGCTAGCAAACTCGTGAATCCTCGCAACTCGTGTTCATCGCATCAGTGCATTGCTGCTGCCAGCTGAATCCAACGTTGCCGGCCACTGTGGCCGGCGGTTCTAGGCGCTTCAGTCCGGAACCGCGCTGCTGCTACGGTCGCAGGTTCGAATCCTGCCTCAGGCATGGATGTGTTTGATGTCCTTAGGTTAGTTAGGTTTAAGTAGTTCTAATTCTAGGGAACTGATGACCTCAGATGTTAAGTCTCATAGTGGCTAGAGCCATTTGAACCGCAAATTGCTGCAGATTTCAGTGCTGGGCCATCAACAAGTGTTGGCATGCGAACCATTCAACGACATGGACTTTCCGAGCCGAAGGCCCACATGTGTACCCTAGATGAACACACGACACAAAGCTTTAGCCTACACCTTGCCTGAGAGCGTCAACACCGACGTTGGACTGTTAATGACTGGAAAGATGTTGCATGGTCGGACAAGTCTCGTTTCAAACTGTATCGATCGGATGGGTGTGTACAGGTACGGAGACAACCTCATGAAACTACCATCCTTGCATGTCAGCACGGGACTGTTCAATTTGGTGGAGGCTCTGAAATGATATAGAGCGTGTGTAGTTGGAGTGATGTGGGACACCTGATACGTCTAGATACGACTCTGACAGGTTCAAATGGTTCTGAGCACTATGGGACTTAACATCTGAAGTCATCAGTCCCCTAGAACTTAGAACTACTTAAACCTTACTAACCTAAGGACATCACACACATCCACGCCCGAGGCAGGATTCGAATCTGCGGTCGAAGCAGTCGCACGGTTCCAGAATGAAGCGCCTAGAACCGCTCGGCCACACCGACCAACTCGACTCTGACAGGTGACACGTACTTAAACAACCTGTATGATCACCTGCATCCATTCATGTTCATCGTGAATTCTAGATAAATTTCAGCAGGACAATGCGATACCCCACACATACAGAATTGCAGAAGAGTTGCTCCACGAACACTCTTCTGGGTTTAAACACTTATGCTTGCCACCAGGTTCCCCAGAGATGTACATTATTCAGCATATCTGGGATGCCTTGCTACATGCTGTTCGGAAGAAATCTCCACCCCCTCGTATTCCTACAGATTCATGGACAGCCCTGTAGGATTCATGGTGTCAATTCCCTCCAGCACTACTTCAGACATTAATCGAGTCCATGCCACGTCGTGTTGCGGAACTTCTGCTTGCTCACGGGGGCTCTACACGATATAAGGCAGGTGTATCAGTTTTTTGGATCTTCAGTGTATAATACCAATGTTTTCTAGGTCTACTCTCGTCCTACCGTCACCTGAACTCTTTGATACGATACCTTGCCAAGACTCTCTAACCTAGGAAGACCACGCAGTCCACTCGACACAACGAACAAGGTGGCACAATGGTTAGCACACTGGACTCGCGCATGGGAGGCCGACGGTTCAAACTCGGGTCAGGCCATTCTGATTTAGGCTTTACATGATTTATCTGTATCGTTTCAGGCGCTTCTTTGAAAGGCAATAGCCGATGTCCTTCCCCATCCTTTCCTAATCCGATGGCACAAATGATCTCGCTGTTTGGTTCCCTCCCCCAAAACAACCAATCAACCACTACACACAGACCCCACTAGCTGTGTAGCCGTCTCCTGCACATAGTAGATCCCTGGGCTGTTAAACGGATCCCAAACCCTTTCCACCCCATCACGGTCAGAAAATGGCGGTTTTGAGGTTGACGTACCTGACTCTTGATCACAGGGACCCCTGCTCGATCCCCGACCGGGTCAGAGATTTTCTCAGCTGGGGACTTGCTGTGTGTGTTATCATCGACTCACGCATCAAATAAAACGATTTTCACCAGGCGTCAGAACATAGCAGATGGAGTCTTCCGGCCAATAAAGCCGTACGCATATTTGATTCTTTTTCCCACCACCATGAATCAGATCAGGGAATCCACAGTTTACACGGTTGTGGAATCTTCTGAGACTGTGATTCAAACCCTGCAACAGGTCCTCTCAACGATCCTGCAAATGACGAGCTTTTCCTTCATCTTGCAAGCACGACTGGCTGTCTTTTCCACTTCACATATCCGCCAAAAACAATAAACAGTCTCTTCCTGTCTGATGCGTCACGCATCCTAGTTACTGACACGACTCACGACACGCATTTGGCTGCACCTTGTGTTCTTCATGGAGTGACCCGTTCCATGTCTGGGAATACTCCCCCCCCCCCCCCCCCCCCCAGTACGCACACAGAGACTTTCACACCAGGGAACAGTGGATGAATTGATAGTGCTTATTGGTACATGACAACAGTAACAAGAAAAAAACTTACATTTTCAGAAACGTTGTAAATGAATTAATAGGAAAAACAGTACACAGAGGGTGACACTGTTTACAATTTCATGTCAGAAAGACTGGGTAGATAAAAGAATGTCGTGTATCAGTTGAAAAACCTACATTTTGAAAGCAGGTGAACAATACAATCACGTCACAGTAGCTGAAGTAAACAAATTATTAAAAAGACAGCGTTTCACTTCGCAAGGACTGTATTTAAACAAAACAGGAAAAAGATGCTGTATAGAGAAATACAATGTATACTGCCATCCAAAACGCAAACTGCATTAATGCAATACACGCAATTCAAACCATAATGGCAAGAAAATAAAATCTCCTACTTATCGCCAGAACTAGGAAAATCACGTAGATGAAAAAGCACAACCAGTTCTTTATCATTAAATGGATCAACACACTCCAAAAACGAAGAATATCACAGTGAGCCAACAACAGAACAGGCTGAGGCAGCATTAACTGTAGTACTGGAACCAGTACACTGTAAGAAATCGCGAAAATTACAATGTCTCAAAAGACGAATCAGCTGGTGCAGCATTAAATGTAATAATTTGAACGAGAATGCCGGACACAATGTGCGATCTTCAAGTAGTGCACGCGCTGTGTTACGACCGCTGGACATTCCATAGTCCACAGACGAGTAATCTGTAGTGAGGCTCCAAGGTGTCGTAGATGCCTGTGGTTTTCGCACTGAGTAAAATTTCTTACCTGTAACGTAAACATGATACGCAGTTAACAGATGTTACCCTCCCATTAGGAATTAAAATGAGTTTCCTTCAGTGGTTTAGCGTTATTTTTCTTCTGAATGTCCTCACAAATGTTACCACGAAGTTTCATTTTCCTACGACCATTCGTCTGTCATGGAGCCCTTGCAAGTAGCAAACTATCAATGTTTACACTGTGTGAAGACTAGCCGAGTACGAAGTATTAACACAATCGTAGCGCGCCGATGTTCTCTCTTCTGTATCTCGGAGCGAACTGTTCCTAACGTCCGAAAGAACAGACAGCACATACTGTAGATACTTTTCAAGACATTTCCCGAAAACTGTCTTGAGTGCTAGTTCGGAAGCCCACACACATTGGAAATATTTTAGACCTTTTAGCCGAGCAGTCTAAGGTGCTGCAGTCATGGACTGTGTGGCTGATCCTGGCGGAGGTTCGAGTCCTCCCTAGGGCATAGTTGTGTGTGTTTGTCCTTAGGATGATTTAAGTTAAGTAGTCTGTACGCTTAGGGGCTGATGATCCTAGCAGTTAAGTCCCGTAAGATTTCACACACATTTGAATATTTTTTTAGACCTTTTAGCTACAAACACGCCCTATCTTACCGATGGTGTCGACTTAAAGACAGCGATTAATGACCATGATGTCATTACAGCGAAGATAGTTAATAAAGTCAATAAATCAATCAAGAAGGCTAGTAGACTATTTTTGCTGGAAAGAGAAGATAAGTCGTTGCTAGTGCCCCACTTGGACAAAGAACTAACCTGATTTAGTGCTAGTATGATGGACGTAAAGGGACTATGGACAAAGTTTAAACGGACTGTAAATCGTGTTCTGAAGAAATATGCGCCGTGTAAGTGGATTATGGCGGGAGAGACACACCGTGATTTAACAGCTAAATTCATAAAATGCTGAGGAAACAAACGCTGTTGCTCTCTGTGCTCAAAAGAGAACACTGCAAATGACGCCAAGATAAAGTTCGTAAAGATTCATACGTCTGTAAAAAGAGCGATGCACGAAGCATACAACAACTACCATCATAATACCTTAGGAAAAGATCTTGAACCAAAGAAAATTCTGGTCTTATGCCAGATCGCTAAGGGGACAAAGGCCTCTAAGTCGTTTTCCAGTATGGTGTGGCAGTAGAAGACAGCATACGGAAAGGTGAAGTTTTTAATTTCCGCTTTAAGAAATCGTTCATGCAGGAGAACCGTACAAATACAGTGTCGTTTGACCATCGCACAGACTCCCGCATTAGTAATAGACATCCCTCGCGTGGAGAAACAAATGAAAGAGTTGGAAATATATATATCACCAGGTCCAGTTAGGTTTTACAAATTGACCCCTTACTCAGCTTGCATTTATCGCCCAGAGTAAAGTCCCAAGCTACTGGAAAAAAGAGCTGGTTATTACAACCCTTTCCACTTCCGATTAATTAGGATTTTAAAAAACCGTGTACTTAAATTTCCCCGTTGTGTGGAAAATACATAAATTCCAAAGAACAAATAAAATCCCCGAAATATTAGAAGTGTGGCTATAACCGGATCGCCAATACCCAGTGGTTTTAGCAATGAAGATAAAGAATGAAATGGAATCACAGTAGCTAGTAAAATTTGGAAAAAAATTATATGAATTTAGTTAATAAATAAAGAAAAATAGCGGTCACAAGCTCACTACGTGAGCAAAATTACAGTTTTTGTAATTACTGTGCTACTGTCGCAGGTTAGAATCCTGCCTCGGGCATGGATGTGTGTGATGTCCTTAGGTTAGTTAGGTTTAAGTTGTTCTAGGTTCTAGGGGACTGATGACCACAGATGTTAAGTCCCATAGTGCTCAGAGCCATTTGAACCATTTTTGTAATTACTTATTTGTATTACAGGTAAATGTATATGAGAAAACTTGGTTTGCTATCACGTGAAAAAACACGAAATTGTCAAAAGTTACGTTAGCACTGCTTAAAATGGTTACAGCACAGTGATCAAATACTTTTCAATTAAATCGTAAAACATGGAAACAATTCAATAATGATGAGAGAACAACAAAATTTAAATGGCTCTAGAGCGTTACGTAAAATGCAAAACTCTTGACGTCACTCACTATAGCACTTACTGTCGTTAGTTTTGCGCGAAAGGCACATATACTCGTTCATTGAAACCGGGAAACAATGTAAAGATTAAATCCATGTTGAGTAATTACTTTCATGTGGTTTACAATTAAGTAATTCACAAATCCAACAAATCCAATTGTCAATTGCAAAAGTATGTCGAAATTCGAGAAATGATTTGATTGACTTCTTGATCTTAAATAACTTCAACTTTCACTGTCATACGTCAATAGATTCTGAAAATCACTTTGTAAAATTACTACCATTATGTGCTAAAGAATTAACAAACATTTCTGACACATTGCAACTGTGTCAAACCAAAACTTGTATATCATTTAAAAATTATCCCAAAAATATCTTTTGCTGAATTTTACTTTGTTAAGCATTGCTTTTGAAATTACTGTTCCAGTTACTAGACGTAGGTACTTCGGTTAATTACTGTCTTGCAAACAACTGAAACTTAAATTACTGTTACTTCTTTAGCATAGCTAAAAGTTACTCAAAGTACGACTATACCTAACGACTGCAGCTGAGTGTAACTGCTCCTCCAAACAGCATCCCTAACTACCAAACCAGTTCCGTCCGTCTTTAACGTAGCTACTTGTACTTAAGGTATCTGTCGCGTTGTCCTACTGGAATTCCCCAAGTCCGTCGGAATGTACAATGGACATGAATGGATGCAGGTGATCAGACAGGATGCTTTTACACTGAAGAGCCAAAGAAACTTGTACACCTGGCTAACACTGCCTATCGCCCTCGCAGAAGTGCCGCAACACGACTAGTGTCTGAAGTAGTGCTGGAGAGAACTGACACCACTAAGCCTGCAGGGTGTCCACAAATCCGTAAGAGTACGAGGGACTGGTGATCTCTTCTGGACAGCACGTTGCAAGGCATCCCAGATATGCTCAGTAATGTTGATCTCTGAGGAGTTGGGTGGCCAGTGGAAGTGTTTAAAGTCAGAAGAGTGTTCCTGGAGCCACTCTGTAGCAATTCTAGACGTGTGGGGTGTCGCGTTGTCCTGCTGGAATTCTCCAAGTCCGTCGGAATGCACAATGGACATGAATAGACGCATGTCATCATACAGGAGGCTTTAGTATGTGTCACCTGTCAGAGTCGCATCTAGACGTATAAGGGTACCTATTTCAGTCCAACTGCACACTCCCCAAACAATTACAGAGCTTCCACCAGCTTGAACAGTCCACTGCTGACATGCAGGGTCCATACCGGTACACATCCATCCACTCGGTACAATTTGGAACGAGACTCTTCCGCCTAGGCAACATGTTTCCAGTTATCAACAGTCCATTGTCGGTGTTGGCGGGCCCAGGCGAGGCGAAAAGCTTTGTGTCGTGCAGTCATCAAGGGTACACGAGTGGGTCTTCCGCTCCGAAAGCCCATATCGATGATGTTTCGTTGAATGGTTCGCACCCTGATACTTGTTGATGGCCCAGCATTGAAATCTGCAGCAATTTGCGGAAGCGTTGCACTTTTGTCATGTTGAACGATTCTCTTCAGTCGTCTTTGGTCCCGTTATTGCAAGATATTTTTCCGGCCGCAGAGATGTTGGAGATTTGATGTTTTACCGGTTTCCTGATATTCACGGTACACTCGTGAAATGGTCGTACGGGAATATCTCTACTTCTTCGCTACATCGGAGATGCTGTGTCCCATCGCTCGCCCGCAGACTACAACACCACGTTCAAACTCGCTTAAATCTTGATAACTTACCATTGTAGCAGCAGTAACCGACCTAACAACTGTGCCAGAAACTTGCTATCTCATGTAGGAGTTGACGACCTAGCGCCGTATTCTGCCTGTTTACAAATATCTGTAAACAGACAGAATACACATGTCTATACCAATTTCTTTGGCTCTTCAGTGTAAAAAGGAATAGCTCGATGTAGTCATAGGGACGAGCCGCTCATGTCTGATTTCACATCCCACAGCTAATTAGCTGCAAAGAATAACTTGTAGTTCTGATCCTGCGGTTATATGGTATACGGATTGACTAGATTTGTGAGTTAATAAAATACACAGAAATATAAAACAAAACTGAAATGAACAGTTTAATAAAAAGGATTCTACTCCAACGTTTGTAATTGATGTAGAAGACATAGAATTGTGTTTATTCAAGAAAGGACTTCTCAAAGAAGTGGGAAGTGGTTCTACGACATTCAGTTACAATTCAGACTAAAAATACCCTTAACAAACGCAATCCAGTTCCGAGAATGGTAGCAAAATCCACAAACTAAATTGTAATCAAAGGTACATGAAAACTAAGTCCACTTCGTAATCACAGTATACAAAATACTCACCAGCTCAAAACAGTTCCGAGTTCAACATAGTGATTTACAAATTAGCACATGCGATACGAAGAAATGTAACTCATACCCTGGGTGTTCTCATTTCCGTAATACAAGTGGAAAAAATCAAAGTCCTTTTCTGGGGTATATTCACATTTCTCTGCGTTAGTCCCTTCAAAAGTTAGAGTATTGCATTGCCGCTCACTATCCAAAATCAAGTTTAAGTCTCAGAGCACCCGTTCACCGCCCAGAATCTATCTTTTACTCGATCAAATATCAGGCAGATCTGTCTCCTCTCAGGACGAACATCCAAGTGTCCCACGTCGGCCCCTTGAGATCTTCGCCAGAAACGAACCTCTCCCCACTTGAACCCCGTAGTGTTCCACTATTACCTGCTTTTCCATTGTTTGCAGGCCGTTCCCACCAAAAATACATCGTTCTTGAGCTCTACAAACATGATTTGACTCAGCAAGACCACTTCCTGGACTAAACTAATATATTACAACAATATCTAAATTTAAAAAAATGGCTTTATCATTGGGTTGCACTCAGATCATTTGCAAAAAAGTGTAAGTAATATTTGGTAAATAAATAAGTCAGAATTCTTGCACAAATGAGTTAAGTTAATGACTAGTGACAAAAAATTATCGTTAAATGTTTTTTAAACAATTATTTATGCCTTATTTTCAATAGTGGTGTCTGCTAACACATGCGACTGACCACTTTTAAGGTAGCACAGATTTCTAATAGCACTCGTGCTTGCAACCAACGTTTGAATGAATTTTCTGTCAAAATAGTAAACTCTTCATTAAATAGATACACGAGTATGATAAAATGTGAGATATTCATGCTGCATTAATTTGCGTTATCGTATTGTGGAGAATATGATATTCTGAGAAACATTTGCATAATGAAAAAGGTATAAAAGACGTCGTAAAACAATAAATAAAATAGATACAGATACGTAGCTTTCAGGGATGTTACCTACAATGCAGTGCTATCTTCTGAGATATAGTTTGCTGAAATCACATGAAACGATTAAAAGTTGTAGATTCAGGGGTTCGCGGTGTAAATGTTTATTTGCTGTGAAATATTAACTTCTAGAGTTTTAAAGATATTGAAATATTGCTGTGTCACTGGATGCGCCTTATTTATCAGAGATCGTAAATGTATTCATATTTGCTTTAATACTTAAGTGTAAATTATTATAGGATCTGAAATAGCAGTAAGAAGCCATTTTTCAGATTGTCTCGAAGCTCACCATTGCTGGTCATACCACATTCTGCTAAGCGATGTGGCTGTCGTCGAGATTCTCAGATTTGGGACTTACCCTCATCCGTTCACACTATTCTCTACACTCAGCTGGCCCCTACTGGATGCGACGCACAAGCAACATCACCTCTTCTCAATACCAGTCCCAGGTGGACGAATAACTCTGTCTGCATACTCCTCACATGGTAACTGCTTAGCTATTTTATTTGAAGTAATTCTTTTATAGAAACACATTACAGTTGCTTCTCATTATTAGGATTTTCTCAGGTTAGTAATAATGGATAGAATGGAACCTACTTTGGTAAATTATCTTAGATAGAATTGATCTAAAAACTTTGAAATATATTTCTGTTATTCAGTCACAAAATTGACTATGATGCTTGCTAACCGTATACAAGTCTAACCAAATAACTGTATAGATCGTCTAGGGTACTGATGACCTCAGATGTTTAGTCCCGCAGTGCTTAAAGCCATTTGAACAGTTTCAACTTGCGCCATCGGAAAGTGAGTTTCCGGGCTCTGCTTAACAGGTCAGGCGTCAACTACAGACAAGAAGCGGCTACAAGCGTAGCGGGGGCTGTGTGGAAAGGACTGGACGGTTTTTTAGGTTAGAGGGTCACAGGGAACCACAGAAAGGACGTCCGTCCAAAAGAGGGCAAGTAAAACATAGTAAGGCAGTTGTAGATACGATCGGTATTGTAGTTGTAAATTATCGTAGCTGTGTTAAGAAAGAACCAGAGCTCCAAGCCCTAATAGCACTGAAGTTCAATTAGTTACAGTACAGAAAACTGGCTAAAGCCGGAAATAAGTTTAGCCGAATTTTTTTCAAACGATCTAACAGTGTTCAGAAAGGATAGATTAAATACAGTTGGTGGTGGAGTGCCGGTCGGTGTAGCCGAGCGGTTCTAGGCGCTTCAGTCTGGAACCGCGCGACCGCTATGGTCGCAGGTTGGAATCCTGCCTCGGGCATGGTTGTGTGTGATGTCCTTAGGTTAGTTACGTTTAAGTAGTTCTAAGTTCTAGGGGACTGATGACCTCAGATGTTAAGTCCCATAGTGCTCAGAACCATTTGAACCATTTTTGGTGATGGAGTATTTATTGCAGTCAGAAGTAGTTCGCCATGTAGTGAAATTGAAGTAGATAGTTCCTGCGAAATAGTATGGGTAGAAATGACAATTGGACTAAAGTATTAATTGGATAGTTTTACCGACCCCCCGACTCAGAAGATATAGTTGCTGAACAGTTCAATGAAAACCTGAGTCTCATTTCAAATAGGTACCCCACTCATACAATTATAGTCGGTGACGACTTCAATCCACCCTCGATATTCTGGAAAAATTATACATTTACAGCCGGCGGCAGGCATAAAAAACATACGAAATTGTACAGAACGGTTTCTCAGAAACTTATTTTGAACAATTAGTTCATGAGCCCGCCCGAAGCGTAAATGGTAGCGAAAGCATACTTGACCTCTTAGCAACAAATAATCCAGGACAAATAGTGAGTATTGTGACGAATACAGGGATTAGCGACCACTAGGCAGTTGCTGCTAGGCTGAATGCCTAACACCTACAACCAACAAAAAGAAAGGCAAAGCATATCTGTTTAAAAAAAGCTGATAAAAATGCTCTTAACGCCTCTATAAGGGACAGTCTTCACTCCTTCCGATCTGATCATGTAAGCATAGAAAAGCTGTGGAATGATTTCAAAGAGATAGTATCGACAGCAGTTGAGAGATATATACCACATAAATTAATAAGTGATGGTACTGATCCCCCATGGTACACAAAACGGGTCAGATCGCTGTTGCAGAAGCAGCAAAAAAGCATTCAAAATCTAAAAGAATGTAAAATCCCCAAGACTGTCAAAGTTATCAAGAAGTTCGAAATGCAGCGCGTACTTCATCGTGAGATGCTTTTAATAATTTCTACAGCGTAAATCTATCTCGAAGTATGGCAGAAAACCCAAAGAGATTGTGGTCATACACAAAGGACACCAGTGGCAACACGCAATCAATACCTTCACTACGCGATAACAACGGTAAAGTCACTCATGACAGTGCCACTAAAGCAGAGTTATTACACACGGTTTTCCGAAACTCCTTCGCCAAAGAAGACGAAGTAAATATTCCTGAAATTCAATCAAGAACAACTGCCAAGATGAGAAACATAGAAGTACACTCCTGGAAATGGAAAAAAAGAACACATTGACACCGGTGTGTCAGACCCACCATACTTGCTCCGGACACTGCGAGAGGGCTGTACAAGCAACGATCACACGCACGGCACAGCGGACACACCAGGAACCGCGGTGCTGGCCGTCGAATGGCGCTAGCTGCGCAGCATTTGTGCACCGCTGCCGTCAGTGTCAGCCAGTTAGCCGTGGCATACGGAGCTCCATCGCATTCTTTAACACTGGTAGCATGCCGCGACAGCGTGGACGTGAACCGTATGTGCAGTTGACGGACTTTGAGCGAGGGCGTATAGTGGGCATGCGGGAGGCCGGGTGGACGTACCGCCGAATTGTTCAACACGTGGGGCGTGAGGTCTCCACAGTACATCGATGTTGTCGCCAGTGGTCGGCCGAAGGTGCACTTGCCCGTCGACCTGGGACCGGACCGCAGCTACGCACGGATGCACGCCAAGACCGTAGGATCCTACGCAGTGACATAGGGGACCGCACCGCCACTTCCCAGCAAATTAGGGACACTGTTGCTCCTGGGGTATCGGCGAGGACCATTCGCAACCGTCTCCATGAAGCTGGGCTACGGTCCCTCACACCGTTAGGCCGTCTTCCGCTCACGCCCCAACATCGTGCAGCCCGCCTCCAGTGGTGTCGCGACAGGCGTGAATGGAGGGACGAATGGAGACGTGTCGTCTTGAGCTATGAGAGTCGCTTCTGCCTTGGTGCCAATGATGGTCGTATGCGTGTTTAGCGCCGTGCAGGTGAGCGCCACAATCAGGACTGATTACGACCGAGGCACACAGGGCCAACACCCGGCATCAACGTGTGGGGAGCGATCTCCTACGCTGGCCCTACACCTCTGGTGATCGTCGAGGGGACACTGAATAGTGCACGGTACATCCAAACCGTCATCGAACCCATCGTTCTACCATTCCTAGACCGGCAAGGGAACTTGCTGATCCAACAGTACAATGCACGTCCGCATGTATCCCGTGCCACACAACGTGCTCTAGAAGGTGTAAGTCAACTACCCTGGCCAGCAAGATCTCCGGATCTGTCCCCCATTGAGCATGTTTGGGACTGGATGAAGCGTCGTCTCACGCGGTCTGCACGTCCAGCACGAACGCTGGTCCAACTGAGTCACCAGGTGGAAATGGCATGGCAAGCCGTTCCACAGGACTACATCCAGCATCTCTACGATCGTCTCCATGGGAGAATAGCACCCTGCATTGCTGCGAAAGGTGGATATACACTGTACTAGTGCCGACATTGTGCATGCTCTGTTGCCTGTGTCTACGTGCCTGTGGTTCTGTCAGTGTGATCATGTGATGTATCTGACCCCAGGAATGTGTCAAAAAAGTTTCCCCTTCCTGGGACAATGAATTCACGGTGTTCTTATTTCAATTTCCAGGAGTGTAGATATCCTCGGTGTAACACAGCAGCTTAAATCTCTTAATAAAGGGTGGGCTTACGGTCCAGGTAGTATACCTGTCAGGGTCCTTATGGAGTATGCTGATACAATAGTTCCGTATTTAGCAATTATATACAACCGCTCGGTCACAGAAAGATCTGTAACTAAAGACTGGAAACACCCAAAAAATGAAATAGGAGTAATCCGCTGCATTACAGGCCCATATCACTAACGTCGATTTGCAGTAGGCTTTTGGAACATGTACTGTATTCGAACATTATGAATTACCTCAAAGAAAACGATTTATTGATGCATAGTGAGCACGGATTCAGAAAATATCGTTCTTGCGAAACACAACTAGCTCTTTATACTCGAGAAGTAATGAGTGCAATGGACAGGGGATGTCAAATTGATTCCATATTTTTAGATTTCTAGAAGGCTTTCGACACCGTTTCTCACCAGCGTCTTCTAACCAAACTGCCTGCCTACGGAATACCTCCTCAGTTGTGCGACTGGATTCGTGATTTCCTGTCAGAAAGTTCACAGTTCTTCGTGATAGACGGAAAATCATCGAGTTAAACGGAAGTAATACCCGGCGTTCGCCAAGGAACTGTTATAGGCCCTCTAATGTTCCTGATCTATATTAACGACATAGGAGACAATCTGAGTAGCCGTCTTAGATTGTTTGCAGGTGATGCTGTCGTTTACCGTCTTGTAGAGTCATCAGATAATCAAAACGAATTGCAAAATTATTTAGGTAAGATATATGTATGGTGCGAAAAGTGGCAATTGACTTTGAATAAAGAAATGTGTGAAGTTATTCACATGCGTACTAAAAGAAATATGCTCAATTTCGATTACGCGATAAGTCCCAAAAATCTGAAGGCTGTAAGTTCAACTAAATACTTCGGGATTACAATTAAAAATAACGTAAATTGCAACGATCACGTAGATAATGTCGTGGGTGGAGCAAACCAAAGACTGCGATTCATTGGTAGAATAGTTAGAAGGTGCAACAAGTCTACTAAAGAGACTGCTTACACCACGCTTGTCCGCGATATTCTGGAGTATTGCTGTGCACTGTGGGATCTGCATTAGGTGGGACTGACAGATGACATCGAAAAAGTACTAAGAAGGGCAGCTCGGTTTGTATTATTGCGAAATACATGATACGTGAACTGGAGTGGCAATCATTAAAACAAAGGCGTTTTTCGTTGCGACAGGATATCCTTATGAAATTCCAATCACCAGTTATCTCCTCCGATTGCGAAAACATTCTGTTGGCACCCACCTGCACAGGAAGAAATAATCATCACGATAAAATAAGAGAAATTGAGGGCTCGAGAGTTCGAGAGTGGAACGGTAGAGAGACAGCTTGAAGGTGGTTCATGGAACGCTCTGCCTGGTACTTAATTTTGAATAGCAGAGTAATAGCGTAGATGTAGATGTGGTCTACTTCGTTGTCCGTGGACCAGCTCAGGTGCGATTGTGCTCAAACCTTCTTTGATGGCTCTGTAGAGACCCAACAGCACGGTCGGTAGTGTCTCAGGTCCACGCTGTGTCTCGTGGCGACAAAGAGATGCTTTAAACTGACGGTGTAAGCATTGTCTCAGACCGTTCGCTGACGAGAGGCAAGCAATTGTCTGGGTGCGTTTCGTATCTGACAGGGCGGCGAGTATCTTGAATAGACAAGATTCAAATACCCTGCCCTGGTTGGCAGTGGTGCGTAATGGTAGATCAGAACAGACAATCCAATCCTAGAGAAAGTTAGAAGGACATGAGGAATACCTCCGGCCCTCGAGTCAACTGGATTATAATAGATAGTGTGTACATCCCTCTGATGGCGGCAACGGTCAAATGATGTTAATTCTGACATGCTCTAATCACAGATTAGCAAGAACGAACATGCCGAGCTGTGCACCAGCGTGACGAGTGATCTTGTTATGGTGGTGCCCAAAGTGCCTTTGAATGTTAGGCCACATAAACGTTCTTTTCTCCATCTGCGCTGTAGCACGAATACCAGTGTGAGACAGGTCGTGTGGTGACGCAACTGCTTGCTATTGGAAACCCTGATTCACAAAGGGCCGTGGATACGATGCAGAGACGTCACAATACAAAAGCACGTTTGTTGAAGGCATCTGGACGCGACGTAGCTGAACGCTAGAGGGCTGGGTCAAGAATATCGCAATTCGCTGTCGGACTGTTGTGCTACAGGTAGCGCTTCTAATCGACCGCCTTTGGGATCATCTCAGCGCTAGAGAGAGCATCTGCCGGGATATTAAGCTCTCCCTCCACGTGAACAATGTTGGTTGTAAACTGTCCTATGATGACCAGATGACGAAGCTGGCGTGGCGACGCCTTGTCCGGGCGTTGACGAAATGCATATGTCAGCGATTTGTGGTGCGTGACGAGAACGAATTTTCTGCCTTCGAGCATGAGTCTGAATTTTTTATAGAAGCGTATGCCGAGTACAGTTAACAGTCGTAAGTAGACCAGTTGTGCTGTGAAGGAGACAGCCGAAGGTTGCCACTGATCGCCTAACTGTTGTTCTAGCACGGCTCCCATTGTCGTCGCTGACGCATCAACCATAAGGCGATTAGCGCTTGCGGGACGTGGTGTAGATAAATAACTATTGCGTCTATCTACATCTGCATCTACATTCATACTCCGCAAGCCACCCAACGGTGTGTGGCGGAGGGCACTTTACGTGCCAATGTCATTACCTCCATTTCCTCTTCCAGTCGCGTATGGTTCGCGGGAAGAACGACTGTCTGAAAGCCTCCGTGCGCGCTCGAATCTCTCTAATTTTACATTCGTGATCTCCTCGGGTGGTATAAGTAGGGGGAAGCAATATATTCGATATCTCATCCAGAAACGCACCCTCTCGAAACCTGGCGAGCAAGCTACACCGCGATGCAGAGCGCCTCTCTTGCAGAGTCTGCCACTTGAGTTTGTTAAGCATCTCCGTAACGCTATCACGGTTACCAAATAACCCTGTGACGAAACGCGCCGCTCTTCTTTGGATCTTCTCTATCTCCTCCGTCAACCCGATCTGGTACGGATCCCACACTGATGAGCAATACTCAAGTATAGGTCGAACGAGTGTTTTGTAAGCCACCTCCTTTGTTGATGGACTACATTTTCTAAGGACTCTCCCAATGAATCTCAACCTGGTACTCGCCTTACCAACAATTAATTTTATATGATCATTCCACTTCAAATCGTTCCGTACGCATACTTCCAGATATTTTACAGAAGTAACTGCTACCAGTGTTTGTTCCGCTATCATATAATCATACAATAAAGGGTCCTTCTTTCTATGTATTCGCAATACATTACATTTGTCTATGTTAAGGGTCAGTTGCCACTCCCTGCACCAAGTGCCTATCCGCTGCAGATCTTCCTGCATTTCGCTACAATTTTCTAATGCTGCAACTTCTCTGTATACTACAGCATCATCCGCGAAAAGCCACATGGAACTTCCGACACTATCTACTAGGTCATTTATATATATCTGTCATCTGGCGGCCAAATTCTCTGCATGAGCTTCTGAAGCTCCAAACACACATTCAGAGAGTTGACAAGAAGTCCATGTGAACAAAGGCACGTGAGTATGTGACGTAGATGTTCCACATGCTTTGATTCTGAGCTGCACATAACTAATACATCATCAATATACACATAACAGAAGTACGGGTCTCTCGTCACTTCACCCATGAAACGCTGGAATGTTTGTATGACATTACACATCCCGAATAGCATTCTTGTAAACTCGAAGAGGCCGAATGGGAAGAGGGGGGAGGGGTGACAGCGATTTTAGTTATATCTTCTGAGGCCAGTGGTACCTGATAATATGCACGCATCAAAACCAAGGTGAAAAAGACTCTCTTACCGTAGATGTTAAACGTGAAGTCCTCAATGTGCAGTACTGAATATCAATCAGGGATTGTCCTTGCATTTAGCTGATCATGAGCAGCGCACGGACGCCACATATTGTGCTTCTTAGGCACGACGTGTAGCGGCGACACCCAGCTGCTACTTGACGGTCTGCAGATGCCCTGCGCGAAGCATGCAAGAGAATATTTCCTTAGCTACTCTCAGCTTCTCAAGTGTCAAGCGGCGTGGACGTGCATGAACCAGCGGTACGGAAGTTGTGAGGATGTAGTGAACTGTCCATTGGAGTACGGGTGCTAGGGTCTGTAGGTTGTCAGGTGATCCCTTGGAACTGTTTAAGAAGTTCGACATAGGGCGAGTCGCGTGCGATCATCCAAACAGCTGAGCTGTACCATCTGCACAACCAACACTAACTCATCGGCTGGCCAGACTTGTGGTGGAATTGAGTAGCCCACGATGTCCGAGGTGGGATAGCACGACGGCAAGGTCTTCAGTGCCCGCTCAGTAACAGATTGAGACGGGTGTCAAGAAAAGACTCAGAACAATAAGATAAAACAGAACGTAAAACACAGGTAACAAGTTTGGAAAAATACGTGCCTACCCATACCGAAACGTGGGACGAAGCATGCCGTCAGCAATAAAACATGGATGACACAAGAAGAAAGTGGTAGAGGGAGCTAAAACAATGTAGCAGATGGAAGTGGCTGGCTAACCACAAGGGAAAAAGGGAGGAGCCATCCACTTTGCAATACACTAAAACCTCCAGCCTAAAAGTTTAGGCCAGAGTCCAGAACATCACAAAACTTTAAAACCCTAGACACACACGTCTCATCATTAGCTAAAACACAGGTCATATCCCCAGCAACTTGTGCTTCTGGCCTTGTATCACGGTATAAAATGCAGTCTGTTAAAATGTGACGGACAGAGATGTGCACACCACAAGCATCACAAAACGGTGGACCCTCCCGCCGTAATAAAAAGCTATGTGTGAGAGGACAGTGCCCAATTCGAAGACGCGTGAGAGTGATTTCCTCCCGCCTGAGCAACCGGCAGGAGGAACACCACGGCCGAGTTGTTGACTTCACCAACCGCAATTTATTGGCCGTCACCGCAAGCCATTCTTCTCCCACAACTACATGCACTTCTTGTGGAGAGCAGAAATGACACACTGCAAGGGAATGAGACACTGGACCACATCCTGTTCTCTGTAGGTCTCCTTGGCAGCCTGATCGGCCAGTTCATTGCCCCATATTCCAACATGACCAGGCACCCAGCAGGAGGACACCTCCTTACCCCGCCATTGGAGCAGGTACAGTTGGTCATATATCAGCTGGACCATCTCCTCAGTTAGGTACAAATTCTGCAATGATTGTAAGGCACTAAGAGAATCGGAGCAGAGGAGAAATCGATTGCCCCGAACACGATTCATCTGCTCCAGTGCCTTCAGGATCGCGTGGAGCTCCGCTGCGAACACGGTATATTCATCAGGGAGGCGAATCCGGGTAACATGGTCGGGGAACACTACAGAACAGGTAAGGAAATTCTCTTGTTTGGAACCATCAGTGTAAACGACGGTAAAACCATGATACACATCTAAAATGTTAAAAAACAGAGATTGGAATGTCAAATCTGGTGTAGGGCTATCTTTCTTAAAACTAGTCAAATCTAAAATAAGTCTGGGTATCCGATAAAATACTAATAATCCGATAAGATACTAAAAGGTATCAGATACATTATATAATGGTAAGACAGAGATTTAGGAACCAGGTTTTAAATTGTAAGACACTTCTCGGGGAAAATGTGGACTCTGACCACAATCTATTGGTTATGACCTGTAGATTAAAACTGAAGAAACTGCAAAAAGGTGGTAATTTAAGAAGAATGGCACCTGCATAAACTAAAAGGACAAGAGGTTGTACAGAGTTTCAGGGAGAGCATTAGAGAACAATTGACAGTAATGGGGGAAAGAAATACAGTAGAAGAAGAATGGGTAGCTTTGAGGGATGAAGTAGTGAAGGCAGCGGAGGATCAAGTAGGTAAAAAGACGAGGACTAGTAGAAATCCTTGGGTAACAGAAGAAATATTAAATTTAATTGATGAAAGGAGAAAATATAAAAATACAGTAAACGAAGCAGGCAAAAAAGAATACAAACGTCTCAAAAATGAGATCGACAGGAAGTGCAAAATGGTAAACAGGCATGGCTAGAGGACAAATGTAAGGATGTAGAGGCTTATCTCACTAAGGGTAAGATAGATACTGCCTACATGAAAATGAAAGAGACCTTTGGAGATAAGAGAACCACTTGTATGAACATCAAGAGCTCAGATGGAAACCCAGTTCTAAGCAAAGAAGGGAAAGCAGAAAGGTGTAAGGAGTATATAGAGGGTCTATACAAGGGCGATGTACTTGAGGACAATATTATGGAAATGCAAGAGGATGTAGATGAAGATGAAATGGGAGAAATGATACTGCGTGAAGAGTTTGACAGAGCACTGAAAGACCTGAGTCGAAACAAGGCCCCCGGAGTAGACAACATTCCATTGGAACTACTGACAGCCTTGGGAGAGCCAGTCCTGACAAAACTCTACCATCTGGTGAGCAAGTTGTATGAAACAGTCGAAATACTCTCAGACTTCAAGAAGAACATAATAATTCCAATCCCAAAGAAAGCAGGTGTTGACACATGTGAAAATTACCGAACTATCAGTCTAATAAGCCACAGCTGCAAAATATTAACACGAATTCTTTACAGACGAATGGAAAAACTAGCAGAAGCCGACCTCGGGAAAGATCAGTTTGGATTCCGTAGAAATACTGGAACATGTGAGGCAATACTGACCTTACGACTTATCTTAGAAGAAAGATTAAGGAAAGACAAACCTACGTTTCTAGCATTTGTTGACTTAGAGAAAGCTTTTGACAATGTTGACTGGAATACTCTCTTTCAAATTCTAAAGGTGGCATGGGTAAAATACAGGGAGCGAAAAGCTATTTACAATTTATACAGAAACCAGATATCAGTTATAAGAGTCGAGGGACATGAAAGGGAAGCTGTGGTTGGGAAGGGAGTGAGACAGGGTTGTAGCCTGTCCCCGATGTTATTCAATCTGTATATTGAGCAAACAGTAAAGGAAACAAAAGAAAAATTCGGAGTAGGTATTAAAATCCGGGGGGGGGGGGGGGGGGGGGGAGAAATAAAAACTTTGAGGTTCGCCGATGACATTGTAATTCTGTCAGAGACAGCAAAGGACTTGGAAAAGCAGTTGAACGGAATGGACAGTGTCTTGAAAGGAGGGTGTAAGATGAACATCAACAAAAGTAAAACGACGATAATGGAATGTAGTCAAATTAAGTCGTGTGATGCTGAGGGAATTAGATTAGGAAATGAGACACTTAAAGTAGTAAAGGAGTTTTGCTATTTGGGGAGCAAAATAACTGATGATGGTCGAAGTAGAGAGGATATAAAATGTAGACTGGCAATGGCAAGGAAAGCATTTCTGAAGAAGAGAAATTTGTTAACATCGAGTATAGATTTAAGTGTCAGGAAGTCATTCTGAAAGTATTTGTATGGAGTGTAGCCATGTATGGAAGTGAAACATGGACAATAAATAGTTTGTACAAGAAGAGAATAGAAGCTTTCGAAATGTGGCGCTACAGAAGAATGCTGAAGATTAGATGGGTAGATCACATAACTAATGAGGAAGTATTGAATAGGATTGGAGAGAAGAGAAGTTTGTGGCACAACTTGACCAGAAGAAGGGATTGGTTGGTAGGACATGTTCTGAGGCATCAAGGGATCACCAATTTAGTATTGGAGGGCAGCGTGGAGGGTAAAAATCGTAGAATGAGACCAAGAAATGACTACACTAAGCAGATTCAGAAGGATGTAGGTTGCAGTAGGTACTGGGAGATGAAGAAGCTTGCACAGGATAGAGTGGCATGGAGAGCTGCATCAAACCAGTCTCAGGATTGAAGACCACAACAACAACAACAACAACAACATCCGATAAAATGACAGAAACTCGGCTCCTATTACGGGATGTGTAACATTCGCTACGATAAATTGCCATTCGGAATTCCGACGTAGGCTATGTGTAGCGTACACGTCACACGACCGTATGTCTACATTTTCTGTCCATTAGCAGCGAAAAGGTGACATCACAGTTACGGCGAGGTAGATGAGTGGATGAGTAGACATACACACGTCAACTCAAGTGTCCGACAAGAACTGGAGTTTGGTGTAGTGATCTGTGACGAGCAATCGACGGTTACTGTTCAGGAAGTCAGACACCGTCATCACTGCCCTCCGGTCACGTTACCCATCTTGCATTGTCGAATGCATTTCTGTACCTGAAGTCCGAACCTTCTGTGGTGCCAGCAGATCTTAGATGCGGGCGACCGGCTGCGTTTTCCCGGTGAGGCTAGGCCGTTAAGAATGACGACTGGTCCGCCGCGTTCGCGGTGCAGCGACTTGCGCCGTAAACTCCGTAATCTGCGCCTGTAATGACGCCATAATGGAATCCGACGGTGAGCTGACAGTTGCTACCGTTGCAGCCGGCTACACTTCCGCGACTAGGTCCGCGGTCTGCGCGTCGCGTATCCGGCGCATACTGTGTGAGGATCTCCTGTGCGTCTGGACGGAGACTCAACAGCCAGAAATTGCTCGCTCGCATTTCATCAATGGAATTGCTCGATAGCGTTCGTAAACGGAGCAGCAACTGCGAGGGAGTGCTGTCTCATAACTCCTCTGTTCGCAGCAACTTTTCAAGGTGACTTATTTTCTATTGCTACAGCCGAGTGATTAGAGCGTTCTTCAGTCGCTCGGCGACAAGGCCAAAATATCCTGTACCTCGACAGTCATGTCTTTATAGAGTGCGGCTACGATGTAACTGTATATGGTTTCGTGTGTTGTGATACTGGCGAAGACGAATTGACCTTCGAGATTCGCGAACCATGAGACGGGGCTCATCTGCCAAAAGGTGGTCATTTGACAACGACTTGATTGGCTGAATCGTTCGAGGACATGTCGATCGATGGTGCCGGGTCCAATATCGCTATATCGCTCTACACAGATATCGCGCTGCGCGATTGACACGGTAAATCGGCTCTTGACGTTAGAAGGACGTCAGCTGTGTAGTATGCGGTTGGTTTGCTCTTGACGTTCGCTGCGACGCGGAACGGTTACAACGTTAGTTGCAGTCGGACATCACGCCGGGGTCATCAAAAATGTTGCGACAGGTATGAAATTAACTCTTACACAAAACTATCTGAGAATACTCTATATACCTCAAAATTCAACAACGGCACAAATATATTAAAAAAATAATAAACACAAAGTCAAAGATATTACCTCTAAATGTAATCACTGAACAGCTTGCGGACTTCTACGCCTTATTGTACTACGTTGCACAAACACTACGCAGCTGCTACAAGCTATATAATTTTACGGACCAGAAGCAACTTCAAGAAATTGCTATTCACATTCATAATATCTTTGGAATGTGCTCATTGTCCTCCATAAAAATACATTCCTTTATTGTATTGTTTTACGGATGAAAAGTGTTCACAGCTACAACGGAAACACAATGGCTGAACAAATGTCTTAAGGTAGTTTGTGTCCCACCAGACTATGCTTTGTTCATCTTGCTAGGTAAGTTGTTTGTATCTCTGTGCATTCTGACGTAACAATGGTATCTGGCAGAGTCTAAATTTGGCGCATTTGTAAGGTGTCAGGCAAATCCAACACCTTACATGAAAACCCTGACATGACAAGCAAATCCAGTAGTATGTCACATAGCTCCGAATAAATCGTGACATTAAATTAACCAAAGTAATACGAGTAACGAGTGAGCAAATGGAATACCACAGACTAACACAAGAATGCCTAAATGCATGTCGTACCTTCCCACCGTGAGGCAGACGCAGTTCCGAGGGGAGAAACGAGGACAGAAGCCGAGAGCAGAACCGTGTAAGCTAGAAAAGGGAGGGGCTGGGCACCCACGCCGCGAGCCTACCTGTACAACTATACAACCCGCACGTTTTAGCGTGAGGCTTTTTCGCGTCTCAAGGACAACCCCCAGCCCATGTTAAAAGCTAGAGCCCTCCAGAAAAGCAGTATAGATCTTACGATAACACAAAAAGGGCCACTACCACCCGCAAGTTTTAGCGTGAGACTTTTTCGCGTGTCTGTTACATTAGGACAATCCTCCAGCCCATGTTAAAAGATAGAGCCCTCCAGAAGAACAGTATAGATCTCACGATAACGCTAAAAGGACCACACCAGCTGCAGGTTTTAGCGTGAGACTTTTTAGCGTCTCTGTTACGTTGCAAACTTTAAAAAACATTGCCCCACCACGAAAAGTATAACGTTTCTCATTGGATAGACAGAATTTTTGTAGGCGGAGCTAAAGGTTAACATTGAGACCCTGATTGGTCAGATGAAAACATAGCCAGATAGTTTTTTTAAACTAACTTCGGTAAATTGTAGTAAGGAGAAGTTGGAAGAGTTGGTTCCGAGACGGCGGGCTGGATGGCTGCTGCGCCGGCCGCTGCCGCCCTGACGCTGCTTAGACACCGACACGGTAATGAACGCACGCGATGCCGCATTTTTGAGCGCATAAGGCTTCACTCAGAACTGCAGAAGTCTCATCTGTTACACCCCTTTTTTCCGTAAAACTAATGGTGATCGTTAATTAAAACTCATGGTGTTCACATTTGCCACTTGAAGAACAGATCTGAAACGCGATGATTTTTCTTTTATATAGTTATTGAGAAGCCACATCAGCCACTGTAATTTACGACAAGTTAGATAAGTTATTAAAGATAATTGAGGGTCACTGTAGACCATTTTGATAGTTTTCTCTTTTGTGAAACTTAAATTAAACCTAGATTATAGATGTGATATGGCATAGGTCATCCTTCGATCGATTGTAGAACTTGGAAACCCATTTAGGGAATATTCGTTCACATTTTTGTTGAACGCTGTTGGTTTTTACCATCCTGTATTAAAACATTTCCTTTTATCAATAGTGCAATTTATAAACGATGTTTTGTGATTAGAATAAATTTCCAATGGTAAACTTAACTGCTTTTTCGACGTTATTTTACCAGCTAACTAAAAATAGGAAAGCCTTGAACCCTTTCCACTATATTTAGTTAGAATTAAGATTCTTTTACAGGGAGTGCAGTGGAGCTGACGCTGAGATCATTTAGTATTTGGTTATATCATCGCTAGTCTCACTGAACTCTTCTGAATTCTACATGTCATGTGTGGTCTGGCGTCTCCTTACCAGCAACAGGTCCCAGGTTCAAACTAGTCAATTCCCTAAAAAACATGCTCAGAGCGTCGTTGCGCGAAAGTGGTAGGGAGACACGATATAGTACAATCAGACACCACCATGAATGTTTAGAAAATGGCGACCCTGCCAGGATGGTAAAATACCATAATTGAAGGTCGACCACATGCCTAATTAGGTCAGAAAAATATCCTGCTAAAAATTTCGCTGAAAAAATTTTTTGTCTTAAAGTTATACATAGTCGTAAACAGTAGCTGCGGCGATAGATAGATAGTAAAAGTGTTCAAGAAAAAGTGAGAATTCTAGCAGTGGCAATAGCATAATTAAATTATGAATTTTGAAAATTGTTAGAATTAAGTTTTCTCTCCAATGCAAGCGCGCAGGTGGCGGATACATCGTTGACAAGTTGGTTCTGACCCAACAAGTAAGTGAATGGATTGTCAGTCTTGGTAGTGTCAAGTCGTGTGAACAAAAAGTTTATGAAACGCGGGAGATCGTGTGAGCGCATGTTGACGCGAAGTAGGGCGTGTGAATTGCATTTAAAACAGAAAATAAGGGATTCGGAAAGTTTAACAATGGCAGATCGTGACCTTTACAGAATTGAGGTAGAGACCCAGCATGAAAATGGACAGAGAATAGAGGACAGTACAACAGACGATGCAGTATCGCGAGAAACAGGACAGATAACGCACCATAACGAGGATAATGTACGCCAAGGCACAGAAAACATAAGTCAGCATACGACAGAGGAGCAGGAAAGTAGAGAGACAGTCGATGAGGATTCTAACTTGCCTCTTGAATACGTAGAACCCATAGTACAAGTAATCAGAGCTCCCTCACCACAGAGTACAAGAAATGCGAGCAGAAACGTGTCACAGCACAGTTCAATGCAATCGGTTGCGAACCAACACATGGGCGAAAACACAGAGCGTGGGACGTCGGAAGAAAACGCAATAGGACCGACCAATCTGGCAGAATTATTACAACAAATTACGGAAACGATTACAAGACAAAATAAAGACATAGCCAACCAAATACAAATTCAGAATGCAGAAACCACGAGACAAATGCGTGAGATTAAAGAACAAAACAAAGAAATTCAGTTACACCTAAGTCATATTGAAGACGAGGCAAAAGAATCTCGAGAAGTGATAGGAAACTTAATAACAGGTTACAATCAATTGAGAACAGACATTGACAAGGTACAAGTGGACGTACAAATATTGCGTAATGACATTCAGGACGAGATCAAAACATTACGTAACAACACCCAGGGAGAAGTCAAGAAACTAAAGAAACAGATAAACGTAATTACTAGACAAGCAGCAGGTACAGCGCGTGAAATTGTTGAAAACAGTGTGTTACACAAAAGTACCACAAAAGCAGCGCTGAAAAGATATGGTAATCGCTTAGTCAAAATAGAAGCGCAAACGAAGCGACAATGTCAGAAATTGCGAACAGAGTTGTTGCAAACCATTGAAGAGAGTAGTGAACACGATCGAACAAGCACGGAGTCTGCAACCACGTCCATATCTGTAACAGCACCGGAAAAACAAGTAATTAAGGAAGATATTACACATTTGCGATTCCAATCACAAGCGGAAAGTAGCATATGTGAAATCAGACAGCCTGCACCGCGAGTACGCGAAAGTTACAGTGGACAATATCCAATGGATCTACCACAACCGGAAAGAATGACGGGAGAAATGATCAGAAACAAAAGTGGCGAAGAATCGCGAATTTCATATGGAACTATGACGAAGTACGACAATGATCATTTCCTCACAATCAGAAAATTTCAACACTTTCGCGAAGGAAACTCATTACATCCGAGAACTTTTATTGATCAATTCCGAGTAGGATTACCAGAACACTGGCCGCTAGCACACAAATTAGACTTTATATGTGCACACATGTCAGGAACAGTCGCAGAAACCATGCAGAATGTTGCAGCGACATGCCGATATTACGAAGATTTCAGAGAGAAGTTTCTCTCACGATATTGGTCCAGGGAAGCACAGAACAGAGTGAAGCACGAATTATTACAGAACCCATATTTTGAAAATTCAGGAGAGAAGAGTCCCGTGAAATTTTTCGAAGCAATGGCAAACAAAAATCAATTCTTAGATGTACCATACAGTGACGGAGAGTTGATTAAATTATGCGCGATGAAGCTACCATTGAAATACCAGCAATCATTAGTAGGTCGCGGAGGCAATGACGTCGAAGCATTTAAAGGTATTCTAAGGGAACTAGAGTTCATACTCTCGGAAGATGATGCAAGAAAAAGACGAAGCGCACGTGAAAACGAAAGCAAAAAGCAGTGGAATCCACAAGACACAGTACGAAGAAACAATAATTACGAACCACGTGATAACTTCGCACCAAGAAACGACGATAGATTTCAACAAAGAACCGGTTATAGATTTAGAAGAGAATATGGCAATAACTATAATTCACCCAGGAACGGCAACAACTATTACAGAGGGAATAACGACAACCGGAATGGGTACTGGAGAACCAATAGACCGACAAATTATCAACAAAGAAACCACTATCAACAAGCTGAACAAGAAAAGCGAATACAGATATAAGAGGTTGAGGTAAGACCACCAAAACCCGATAAACGTTCGGATTGACAACTAAGCGCCCATGCCAAAGAGAATGACGCACCGACCCAGGACAATTGAAGCACCTTGAACAGAGAAATCAAAATCTTATCACGAGAAGAGAAGAAGGAAGAAACAAATCCGCAGAGACCAGATGAAATCGAAGAAGAGAAAATAACAATATCGTGTTGAGACGAAATTAATTGGGAGAATACTGACGAGGAAGATGAATTACCAGAGGCATGCACAACGAATGTAGGAGGAAAGGACGAAGTAATGAGTATTGCAGATCTATTTGAGATGGAAACCAGGGAAAGCGAATTGAATGAGGATAATGCGCAGTCGACAGAAGTTGAAAATAAGTTACAAGTGGGCACACAACCCAACGTATATAATGAAGGAAGTTATGAAGCGATAATTAGTGCATTTAGATGCGATTATGTGGAAGTAGCGATGGAGAAGGAGAAGATAGACGAGGATGAGGAAAAAGTAGAGGATGTAGAAGAAAGCGTAAATGAAGGAAGAAATAGAGAAGAGGAAATAAAAGAGAGAGAAGTAGCAGTCGAAGCTTATCCCACAGAAAGTTCGAATTCACAAGGTAAATTCCTAAAAAGACTCATGTATGATTCAGTGGAGGATTCGTTGATGCAAGAGGAAGAAGAACAGAACCAACCCTTTCAAATTCAACCAATTGTGAAGGCCATGGTAAAGAATATCCCAGTCAATATTGTAATTGATAGCGGAAGTGAACTGACTGCGATCTCAGAAAATTTATTCATGCAGTGTAACGCCAATGAGGAATTGCCAGTTCTAAAAACACGTAAGATTAAAGTAAGAGGTCCTATTAGAAACAATGCTGCGGAAGTTACGAGACAAACAAGGTTAACTCTTTCGTGCCAAGGTCAAAAGATCGAAGCCAACTTCGTGATTATACCTAAACTAAATGTAGATTTGATTATAGGTGCAGATTTTTTAAATGAGAGACGAGCGATAATAGATATGGGGAAAGGTAGCGTAACATTCGGGAATGTCACACTTCTCTTTGAGCAAAAGCTAAAATTAGAAGAGATACCAGTTATAAACAAACAATTAAGAATGATGCGAGATAAAGAGGATGAAGAATTAGAATGGTATGTACAAAAGGGGGAATCGCCTCAACTCATGTTAGAAGTCCATAAAGAAATCGACGAAAAATTACAAGAAGTTCAAGGTATTTCGGAACACAGTAAAAGAGAATTAGAGGATATTTTACGAGATAAAGCAGAGGTATTTTTACCTAAGACTGGCAGTATTAAGCACTTTCAGTACAAGTTTGAAGTAAAACAGCACAAACCATTTAGAGTGCCACCCTATACAATCCCATTAAGCTACAGGAATAAAGTATTCCAGGAGATATCCAAAATGTTAGATGACGATATTACTGAACCAGCTATCTCCACATATAACAGCCCGCTCCATATTGTACAAAAACGAGATGGGAGCATCAGGTTAGTGCTTGATTCCAGGCAGATCAACACAATCATAATCACTGAGACAGATCGCCCAGAAAAATTAGAGGAATTGATACAAAACTTCCACGGTGCTAAGATATTTTCATCAATTGATTTACGGAGTAGTTTCTGGCAAATAGAATTGGCCCCAGAATGTAGAAAATTTATAGCATTTATCGTATTCGGTAGATGTTACCATTTTAAACGATTGCCATTTGGTTTAAACATATCATCAGCAGCGTTTATTAGGGGATTTAATACTATACTCAGTCCTGAAATTTTACAAAAAATTACTTGTTATGTTGATGATGTGATTATAGCAGAACCCTCTTGGGAACATCACAACGACACATTAAATCAGTTTTTACAGATCATGAAAGAGCATGGGGTCACAGTAAATATAACAAAATCCAAATTTGGAAGGCGAGAGGTCAAATTTCTAGGACACATAATTTCCGAGAAAGGGGTAATGCCCGATCCAGAAAAACTAACGGCTATCAAAGAATTCTGTACTCCATATAATAAGAAAACTCTCAGAGGATTTCTAGGTCTCACCGGATTCTATAAAAAATTTATTTGGATCGACTCTCTCGCAACACCACGCCTATGTGCATTGACTGGAAAAAACACGCCATGGGTATGGGATCAACAAGCCAATGAAGAATTTTTAAAAGTGAAAAACTCACTAACAACAGCACCGATTTTAGCACATCCTGATCTAACACAAAATTTTTGTATGGCCACTGATAGCGCAAAAACAGGTTTAGGAGTTGTTTTATTCCAAGAATACGAACAGGCAGGGCTAAGATCATATAGGACAATTGCCTTTGCCAATCGGGTACTCACAAAAAGCGAGAAAAACTATTCAGTCACAGAGCTGGAAGCATTGGCCATTGTATGGGGCTTCCAACGTTTTCGATACTTCCTGTTCGGAAGAAAAACAAAAGTATATACTGACCACAAAGCATTAGAATTTCTGTTATCCGCCAAACTAACTCATGGGAGGTTAGCCAGGTGGATGTTAATACTACAAGAATTTGACTTCACTATTACACACATACCAGGACCAGCGAATGTATTAGCAGATGCTTTATCACGATGTCCACAGGGTGCATCCAAAAACATAGGTTTGGAAGCAGCAGAAGACCAGTTTACAATGTACTATATAAAACAAGTAACTTTCGAAAACTACATTACGACAGCATTGAAAAACATAGGCAAAGAACAGGACAAGGATCCCGAAATACTAGGAATCAAACACAAGTGGAGAAGTAAGGATTTTCCAGACATTCGACAGCACTATCTCGTAAAAAACAATGTTTTATTTTTTAGACGAAATGTTGCAACGAATGAATGGTTAATTTATATCCCAGATGAACTAATTAATAAATACATATGGTATACACATTTAAGTAATGGCCACTTCGGACCAAAGAAATGCTTTTTAAAAATAAAACAAACAAGCCATTTTCCTAATATGGAAAGACGAATTAGAACAGTATTAGTCAAATGCAAAAAATGTATGAGGGCTAAACACGTCACTTTCCAAACCAAACCACCTATGTTTTCAATAATCCCTAAAAGATTAAAACAAATAGCTGCAACAGATTTGATGGGGCCCCTCCCACGCACAAAAAATGGATATATTTTCATATTTGTCGTTTTGGAACTTACTTCCAAATATGTTACCTTGACACCATTAAAACGGGCAACAGGTCTTGCAATAAGTAAAGCCTTTAGACAAGATTTTCTCAGACAAGTAGGTCGAGTGGAACGAATAATTTCTGATAATGGCCCACAATACAAATCAGTGCAATGGCAGAACACGTTAAATCAACACAAAATAAAACCCGTCTACATATCTAAGTACAAACCTAGCGTAAATCCAGCAGAACGATCTATGAAGGACATAGGCACTTTATGCCGATTATATGCAGGCAAAGGACACAACACTTGGGATATATACCTTAAAGATTTTCAAGAAGTAATAAATGAAATGCCACATAGCACTACACTACTACCTCCAGTTACAGTACTTAAAAATATTGAACCCCCAAACATAACCAGAGAAAATGTTAGATTTCCTATTGTACCACGTAGACAGCACAAACAAATCATAGCAACAGCACTCTCCAACATCAGAAAGGCAGCCATTAAAAGAAAAGAAAGAGGAGATAGAACAGCAATTAAAAGAACATCCTCAGTAGGCCAGAAAGTATTTGTAAAAACACACCATCTCTCCAGCAAACAGAAACACAAAATACATAAGTTTTACGCTGCATACAAAGGACCTGTCATAATTAGCCGAATTGCTCATGATAATGCTGTGGAACTAATGAACCCAAAAACGGGCAAAACCTTAGGACTTCACCATGTGAGCCATATAAAAAAGTTTGAAGATTAATTTTATTACTGGTAAATAATCAGCACAATATTTCAAGATTATGTTGCAGATAAGATCGTCAGGTGAAAGAAGAATGAAGAGAGAGGAAGGTGGGAAAAAGAAAGTAGTTTCAATAATAACACAATAGTACCATAGATTAAGGTGAAGGGATAAAGCGTAGATAGTCTAACAGCATGAAATACTAAAATACTATACAACACGACACTACACAAAAATAAAAAACGAATTTGAGGATTCTTGAGTAGAAGTTAAGACTCCGAATATTTTAGAATTGTAACATGGAAAGGGCGCCGAAATTTGTAAAGCTTTTTAAGAAGGCGTAAAACAAGTAGATTCTAGATATATGTTAGATGATTATAAGTAAAACCTTTTGTAACAACCATTATAAAAACTCCAACAAGGAAGAGATGCAACGACCCACAAGTTGCAACGCGAGAAGTATCAAGAAAGAAAAGGACGTAATTAGCAAGACTCGATTCCTACATAGCAGGAGCGTCGGGAGAAGGGAACGGACAGCGAACCAACAGAAGGCCCTTGTAGCGAAAGTGGGCAATAAATATGCCCGTTAGGTGGAACCTTGCTGGGACGGAACACCGAGCCGCACAGTGACAGACCCCTGCTGAGTCGCGGCGGGACGGCGAACGCCGGAATGGTCTCCGAGCCCCGAATGAACGGAGCGAGCAAAAAACGGCCGGACGAGAAGACCGCTTGGGCAAGCCACCGCTGGCAAAAAATATGCGTAAATGTCACACTTCTGCTATTAAACAGCACGCTGATGCACGAAACTGAAGAAGAACGTCCACAAAGTAAAAATGACACGCCCAAACAATTTATCAAACTGTTACTAGGAGGAGAGCTTCAAAGCGACTAGTTATCAATAAATATTTCCATATCCTGCCCAGAGAAGAACCAAGAAGCAAGTAAGAAGCAGAGAAAAAGCGGGAAGAACAGAAGTTGAAGATTCGCAAGATTGAGACCAAGAAAGAAGATTGGTGAAGAATAGACGACATACCTTCCCAAATCCCTATCCTATTGTAAACAAGTCGTCTGCGAAGTTTTACAACGAAAAACGACCGCATTCAGCGACACATAACGATGACTTTCACGCATACAAAGCCAGTAAACCACGAGATTCTGCACTCACAGCTCCATTCCATTAAGGAACCTCCACAACAGCAACACACACTTGCAAAGCCAACAAGGAACGACGAACGAAGCTGGACATCAAATGCTTGCCCACATCCATCTCGCTCAAGTCCATCACCTTCGTGCAAAAACATTCGCCAACCACATGCTTGAACATTCATAGGATTGTATGAACGTGTGAAATCAAATTATGTGATGTAGGAATTGTGCAAAAGAAACGTGTGAAAAACTAAATAAGTTAAGCACACCAGACAGATAATAAACTAAAAAAAAATAACAGTCATTGACTATGGACTTAAATAAGGAATAGACTATCGATAAAAACAAGTCATTAGTTCTAAAATGGACAGTATATAAAGAAACAATATGCCACTTATTTTCTCCTTATGAAAATAAAAGAATAAATATATTTTACTTATTTTTTCCTTATAAAAACAAAGAATAAAAATTACCTTGTTGGATGTTTTCCCTTTCTTTAACATTTGTACCATTTATTAGGATAATACCTCAATACGTGTGTATGTATATTTATTTGTCAAAGCAATTTTTTTTTACATTTGTACCATTTGTTAGGATAATATTTGAATACTTGTGAATGTATATTTCTTTGTCAAAGCAATTCTTGGAAAGAATTCTTATTTGTTATTGTAACAATGTTGAAATGCGTGTCGAGAAACAAAAATATTTTACTTGTACATGATATTTAGAAAATGTGTTAGGAATAGATTTTACTTAATTACTACATTTATAAAAACAATATTTCTAAGAAAATCGATGTGAAAGACTCCTCACTTTCGATAACAAACTTCTTAAAAAACAAACATCACACTTAAATAAAAAAAGAAAATAATTAAATATTAATAACAGAATAAAAATATTCTTCTCTTGTCATTTTTAATTATAGTGTGGAAGAATATAAAAATATAAATTAGTAATGCAAACTAGCATAGAACAGAATAATGTGGCTGAACAGTGCGCATCAAAATTTAGATAAATTAGAAAATTTTTGACTGACTTAGACAACGATTCAATCATTGCCTAAATTCAGTGCAAAAATTAAGTTCGAAGGGTGGTGATATGTAAGGTGTCAGGCAAATCCAACACCTTACATGAAAACCTTGACATGACAAGCAAATCCAGTAGTATGTCACATAGCTCCGAAAAAATCGTGACATTAAATTAACCAAAGTAATACGAGTAACGAGTGAGCAAATGGAATACCACAGACTAACACAAGAATGCCTAAATGCATGTCGTACCTTCCCACCGTGAGGCAGACGCAGTTCCGAGGGGAGAAACGAGGACAGAAGCCGAGAGCAGAACCGTGTAAGCTAGAAAAGGGAGGGGCTGGGCACCCACGCCGCGAGCCTACCTGTACAACTACACAACCCGCACGTTTTAGCGTGAGGCTTTTTCGCGTCTCAGGTATGTCAAGGACAACCCCCAGCCCATGTTAAAAGCTAGAGCCCTCCAGAAAAGCAGTATAGATCTTACGATAACACAAAAAGGGCCACTACCACCCGCAAGTTTTAGCGTGAGACTTTTTCGCGTGTCTGTTACATTAGGACAATCCTCCAGCCCATGTTAAAAGATAGAGCCCTCCAGAAGAACAGTATAGATCTCACGCTAACGCTAAAAGGACCACACCAGCTGCAGGTTTTAGCGTGAGACTTTTTAGCGTCTCTGTTACGTTGCAAACTTTAAAAAACATTGCCCCACCACGAAAAGTATAACGTTTCTCATTGGATAGACAGAATTTTTGTAGGCGGAGCTAAAGGTTAACATTGAGACCCTGATTGGTCAGATGAAAACATAGCCAGATAGTTTTTTTAAACTAACTTCGGTAAATTGTAGTAAGGAGAAGTTAGAAGAGTTGGTTCCGAGACGGCGGGCTGGATGGCTGCTGCGCCGGCCGCTGCCACCCTGACGCTGCTTAGACACAGACAAGGTAATGAACGCACGCGATGCCGCATTTTTGAGCGCATAAGGCTTCACTCAGAACTGCAGAAGCCTTGAACCCTTTCCACTATATTTAGTTAGAATTAAGATTCTTTTACAGGGAGTGCAGTGGAGCTGACGCTGAGATCATTTAGTATTTGGTTATATCATCGCTAGTCTCACTGAACTCTTCTGAATTCTACATGTCATGTGTGGTCTGGCGTCTCCTTACCAGCAACAGGTCCCAGGTTCAAACTAGTCAATTCCCTAAAAAACATGCTCAGAGCGTCGTTGCGCGAAAGTGGTAGGGAGACACGATATAGTACAATCAGTCACCACCATGAATGTTTAGACATTGTTTTAATCATGGAGGTATAATAGATTTCAAATTGTGATTCTTGAGTTTCTTCCGGGTGTACTGCCGGTCTATAGTGTCCAACGGGCACAATATTTCGGCGATCAGACTTTTTAGGCATGTCTTGACTTCCACGTATTTTCTTTTTAATGGAGAATACTACGAACAAACGGAGGGAGTCGCCATGGGTAGCCCACTCTCACCGGTGGTAGCGAATTTGTACATGGAGAACTTCGAGGAGGAATCCCTGCCGTCATCCGAATGAAAACCTACTTGCTTTTTCCGTTACGTGGACGACACGTTCGTCATCTGGCCACATGGTATGGATAAACTCCTTGACTTCCTTACACATCTAAACTCCATACACCGCAACATCAAATTCATTATGGAGACTGAAACGGAGGGTAAATTACCTTTCCTTGACGTCTTGGTCAGGAGAAGGGCTGACGGCACCCTAGGTCATGGGGTGTATCGAAAGACAACACACACTGATCTGTATTTGCACGCAGACAGCTGCCACCACCCTTCACAGAGGAATGAGGTACTTAAAACTCTAGTACATAGGGCGCGCACTATCTCTGACACAGAGAGTCTACCCCAGGAATTGGAACATCTGAGAACTGTGTTTCGAAAAAAATGGGTACTCAGAATGGCAGATCCAACGTACTCTCCGCCCAACTACTGCAGCACAACCTGTTGAGATGGATGAAGTCACGAGGGAGGAGGTAGGCACTGCATTTCTTCCATACACAGGCGCACTCTCGGGGAAAATCGCCCGAGTTCTGAAGAAACACCGGGTCGGAACTGTGTTTTGTCCTCCGAATAAAACTCGTGCACTGGTGGGGAGCGCCAAAGATGACCTCGGTTTGAGGAAGACCGGCGTGTACCAGATTCCGTGTCAATGTGGCAAGTCGTATATTGGTCAGACGATGCGTACTGTCGAGGATCGATGCCGTGAACACCAGAGGCACAATCGACTGATGTATCCGAGCAAGTCGGCGGTCGCTGAACATTGTTTGTCGGAAAATCACGCTATGGAGTATGACCGCACGAGGATTCTGGCACAGACGTCGAGATACTGGGACAGCGTTGTTAGAGAGGCCATCGAAATTCGCACCAATGACGACCTCATAAACCGTGACTGTGGCTATAATCTTAGCAAGGCTTGGGAACCAGCGATTGGGTTAATCAAGAGTAAATCGAGCAAACGCATAGTTGTGACGACCACGGCGGACAGAGCCATCACACCGACGTCATCTCAAACGCCGTCGCAATCTGTTCCACCGCGAGACCGTGGCGTGGGGCGCGGACGGCGGAGGGAGCAGGCCGCGGGCGGAGGGTATTTAAATCGGCCGCCGCCGCGACTGAACCCAGTTCCCCCTGAGCAGCCATAGCGTACGGATCTCCTTGCCGGCACGTTCACAGGAGCTCAGTCCGTCAGTTCACTTGATGATGGCGACATGGTTGATCGCCGAAATATTGTGCCCGTTGGACAATATAGACCGACAGTACACCCGTGGATATTAAGATTTCAAATTGTTTCGTGTCTTTTAATCTGCTTTCTACACTCAGTAGTCACCGGAAGTTTTCTATATCGATTATAAATTTTGAGTTACTTTATAGTCTGGTGATGCAATGTTGAGAGTGAATAGTGCAGTATAACAATTTTATCGATTGTGGAAGAAACTGTAGATACTCATTTTACTAAGGTTTGAAGCTCCTGTAGATCATGTGAAGCGATAAATAACAAAAATCTTTTCTCCCCTTTCAGCATGCTTCGTTAATACGAATGTATGTTCGGTCGCACCCAAGCATGTAAAGATATTTAAAAAGAGATTGAAGTAAACCGCATTAACCCTAATGGCGCTAGGTAAGTCGTTCCTAGGTAAGTCGTTATGTGTAAATACGAAGTACACATTGGCCTTGGTAGGCAGGGACTTAGCTTTTTAATTTGTGTTTTTAATTTAGTGATATCTATAATAGAGTTTTGCTTGTTAGTGTTTTGTTTCAATTGCTTGAAAATATTGTTTACAGCGTTTCTGCGTCATGTATGGCAAATAGGCCTATTGTGCAAAAATTTAATTACATCATGAGATAGGAGTTTGATTAGTTAGTAGCATTACTGCTTTTAACGTACAACGTATTATGATTTTCATCTGCTAGTTGTAAATAGGAAATGTACTATTTGGTGGAATGGTTACGGTATCAAACTGTCAAATTCGAAACTGCTCTACAGTTTACACATGAACGAACTTTTGTTTTCACGGATCTATATAGAACATTGAATAATATTCTCGTTTACGGCATTATAAAACTGACATTGTGGGTACAGTTCACTTTCAATTCATTTTATTTGTCGTTTTCATTTTTGCTAATATGCCAGAACTAGGACGGTCGTAGATCTTGTTAATTAACGTGCATCAAGAAGTCACGGCATTAATGAGGAGGATGGTTCGTTTATCTCTCACCTTAAAAGATTTTTCCCTCTTCTGCGAATTTTGTTCATATTTTATTACACTGATTCGTACCATAAACGACCCTATTTTTTCCGCTTATTGGATGCCTGGAGTATTTGTGACAACCAAGATTTTAAGAAGCAGTGATTCCTAATTGGCCACGGAATACTGTCACCTGATTGGGTACGACCAATGATAATGACGTACCAACAGTAGTACTCATCTGAAGAGCTGCAAACGTAAGCCGTGCTGTGTTTTCGTACATTCGTCACCATTTAGATATATATTTCATGTGCTGAATTCTTCTGTAAACAGTATATTCTCCATTTCTGGTATGCCGTTTTTTCGTAGCAAACACGAGGCGTTTTGATGAATATTTTTTGCCCTGGCGTATAGTGCAAACAGTCTATTTTCCGTCTTGTGGTACGTTTGGTGTGTTAAAATGTCATGAAGTAACACTCTGGGGAACAAAATTGGCAGCATTTTTAATTTAGCAATACTGCGAACTCGAAGCCATTTCAGTTACCATCAGGAGGTAGCTGGCAACATTAGCCTAAGATCGTTTATTAACAATGTTCAGTTGGCCACTGAAGGATGAATTTCTATTACCATAGGATTCTAAGCTTATACTGTTAATTCAGATGCGAAGGAGTCCTGTCGACTATGCTGCAAATGGTCAGCTCTGCTTTCATCTTGCAAGGAAGACTGGCAGCCTTTACCACTTCTGTTAGCCGCTCGAAACCAGAGAGAATCTCTTCTGATCCAAAGTGACACACATCACTGGTACCGATGTGAGCAACGACCTGCAGTTTGCTGCACCCTGTAGTCTTCATGGCAACCGGGGGGACCCTTTCCACATCTTCAATGACTCCACCCGGTATGCACGTTGGTTTTTTACCCTTCTTGTCAGCCAAGTCCCTAAGGGTCCCCATAACGTGCCCAACTACGAAGCTCCCAACTACCCATAATTCCACCCTCTGTGATTGCCCGGATTTTGCAGGCTGAGTGGTTTCTTCTGAAATAGGACAGGTGACAGCATCTGGCTCAGTGACAGTGACGGCCACAGACACGCAGCAACTCGAGAAACTAAACTATTAAAGCACACAGATGATACAATAAAAATCGCTCCTTGTTAGGAACTCGTAAATGTCACAAAAGCGGTTACTCCCCTGGTGCTGCGTCTGCCTCGGTCGGCTGCCTGACTGTCGTAGCACTCGCACAGACGAAGCTGCCGAAGTTGCTGTCCTCGCTTCTGTTGCTATGAATCCACATGTGAGCACACAACAGCTTGAACACAACATTGGCATTCCCAAAACCAGTGTACATCGTATTCTGACACATCACCGGTTCCATCCTTACCATGTACACCTACATGACGAATTGCCTGGCAATGATTTCCAGAATAGTGTCCAGTTCTGTCAGTGGGCACAGCAGCAAGTCCTCACCAACCTGAACTTCTTCTCCAATGTTCTATTTACCGATGAATGTTCCTTCTCAAACAAAGGACAAGTAAATACAAGGAACATGCATTATTGGTCCAGCGACAACCCACGATGGGTTAGACAGGTGGAACATCAGCGTCACTGGAGAGTTAACGTCTGGTGTGTGATGCTTCGTACAACAATTATTGGCCCTTACTTCGTCAGTGTAGTCTAAATGGCACAACGTATGCCAACTTCCTCAGACAAATTCTTCCTCCTCTTCTGGATGAAGTGCCTCTAAGAACCAGAATACTTATGTGGTATCAGTACGATGGATGTCCAGCACATAATGCCTTGCGTGCACGTCGCGTTCTGAACTGAAGGTATCCTCCTGCCAGATGACTGGTCGAGGAGGAACAGTTACTTGGCCTGCTAGGTCTCCTGATTTAAATCCTCTCGACTTTTTTCTTTGGGGATGTATTAAAGATGTTGTCTATCGCGATATTCCAACAACTCCAGAGGACGTGCAGGAAAGAATCGTGCTTGCTTGTTATTCTCTTCAGCAGGCAACACTGGAAGCAGTAAATAATTCTTTCATTCAACGAGTGCACCAGTGTATCGGTGTCCAGAGTCACCACTTTGAGCACCTTTGAATGTTCTACTCCTGGGCGATGGTACAGGAGAGTCAAAGTCAATTTTGTGTTATGTTTTTACATGGTTTTCATTTGTTTTCTGACAACTCCAGCAAGTGGACGAGTTTGTGATCCCAGGTTCAAAGTCAATGTTGTGTTATTTAATTAATAACATTGTGTTTCAGTGAATGGTACACTGTGATACATTTTTGAATAGGTCTTTAGGAGAGGAAATGAATTACTGAATAAAAAATACAGGATGCCTTTTAAAAAGTCATATCGCTGTTCATATCTTTGTAAAAAACAAAGCTACAACGAAGGCAATCATGCTGATTGACGTCCCCGTGATGGCTAAAGAACATTTGCTGGAAACATTTTGTAATTTGCAGATGGACAAACAGTTATTTAGGGTGGTCAAGATAAATGGAACACCCTGTATACCTATTACTGAAGCACGATCTTGCTGTTGTGAAGTAGCATTGATTGAGCTCAAATTACTGATTGTCAGAGTCAGATGGATTCTAAAATAGCTGTAATTTAAGTGGTTAAGTAAATTAAGTGATACAATGTTTAAAGTTGCAGATATGCTATATTACAGGAAGTACGATGTCTGAAAAAAAAAATTCGATGTTCTAGTCCACCTTTCAGGGGAAAACATACCGTAGAAACGTTGATCATTGCAAATAAAACAGCTGTATTGTTGTTTATCTTACATCCACAATCAGAAAACATAAAAATGTGCTTCGTTAAACGAAAACATATTACAGAACAATGTAATTATTATGTCTTTGCTGCAAAAAAATACGCTATTCGTAAATTTGTTTGGTCATAGCAACGTGCACTTATGGGCTAATAGCGAGTTATGTAGCTTATCAGTCACTATTGTAACTTTTTTGAAGACGCTGCAAATTTATTTTAATAATTAATCGCAATTTATTGAATAAGCTACAGCGTCATGGCCTGATTTCTTATGCCGTTGTCACAGACTTGACAACGTGTCAAAAATGTGTCTATGTCAATATAGTTGTTAGATGTTCTGTGATTTATACATATTCACATGCATGCATATATACTTATGTATACACATATAGAGGTCAAGTACAAAAAAACTTTGATTGTCAAAAATTCATGCAATCAAAATGATACAACTTATTTGCTTCAAATCTTATTCTGTCCATAGGATATCTCTGGAAGCTTGTTTTGCATGTCACGAGGACATCACATGTGATCCTCTGGACACACAGCAAATATCGTCATGATGTTTATACTCTTTAAAACTTAGTGCCACATGTCAGAGATAACAGAATCTAACACATATGTGAACCACTGCTGTAGCCATGAAAAGGATTGTGGCATGGATGGAACAAACTCCTTGACTTCATTCAGCCCCATAAATAATCTCAAGGGTTAGTCTGGTGATCATCTGCACCATACATCATCATCAGCACCTTCACAGCCAAGCCATTTTCGATATAAATGAGTTTTTCACTATCAAGACATGTCATACCAAAATAACTGAGTTAACATATGCTACAATTGGCCATTGTGGGAAATCACTTCTAAAAGTGTGTGAGGATCCTGCAATGAATGAAATCTCTGCCCCCGCCCCTTCCTACCTTTGTGAACGCCTATGGTGACAGGTATGGCAGGCTAGGGTGTCTCGTCACTTGGTTAATCGTAGCAAGTCGGCTTTCTACAATGGTGTGTGGCCTGCTCTCCAAGGATGGTATTTGTCATTTAGTCCTGCGGTGCACATGCCAACTGGAGTGGGCAGTTGTTAATGTTTGCTTCTTTGGTCTTTCAATTAGTTAGGTGGCTGCAAATGCATGCACGGCACAGCATCAGTAGGAGTGCTCACTTTAGCGGACTGCATGCATTTGTAGCCTCAGGACTGACTGAATATGCCAAAAAAGTGACACTAACAGATTTCCACTGCAGTGGACATGTACATCAAAGGCTTTTCAAGTACTATGAACAGATCATGGTTAATAGGTTGATCCATTGGTGTGCATACACTTGGATGCTGGGACACTGAGTTATTCTGGAATGCAGGTTCTATTTCTGTGCTTCACTCATATTAAGTTTACCAAAACCATTCTAACAAATGGTAAATACTTAATTCAGAAAGAATACAGTGTGCTGTGTTAAAAATGATAGTAGGCTAAATCACCAACATTCTGTTTTTAATTTCTAGCAGAAGAGCTTATAGGAACAATTTCCATCATTCACTATCAATTTTCTGTATTTCTTTGTACTACTATCTATGTGTACATCCATATCTGCAAACCACTGTGAAGTACAGGGCTGAAATTACTTCCCACTGTGCCATTTATCGGGCCTTCTTCCATTTCCATTCGTCTATGGAGCATAGGGAGAGTGGCTATTAAAATGCATCTGTGCATCTTGTCTTCATTATCCCTATGGGAGCAATATGTAGGGAGTTGTAGTATATTCCTCAATTTGTCATTTAAAGCTGTTTCTTGAAACTCTGGAAGGAGACTTTATTGAGATAGCTTGCGCCTATCTTGCATCTGCCAGTTCTGATTATTCAGCATCTCTATGACATTCTACAACAGGCCAGACAATCCTGTGACCATTTGTACTTCCCATCTCCATATATCCCCTATTACTCCTTTTTGGTACTGGTCTTATGCACTTGAGCAATATTTTAGAGTTGATCACATGAGTGATATATATATAATCCCTTTTGTAGATTGACTGCATTATATTCTATCGGGGAAGTGAAGTCGGCCATCTGCTTTCCCCACAACTGTGCATACTTGATCATTCAGTTTCATAACAAATAAACAGTTGCACCTAGGTACTTTTACTTGATACTGCCTTCACAATATATTATTATTTTTTTTTTTTTTTTTTTTTTTTTTTTTTTTTTTTTTTTTTTTAGTTTTGTGTAGTGCACAGTTCTACATTTCTGAACATTTAAAGTAAGTTGCCAGTCTTTGCGCAACTTTGAGATCTTATCCAGATCCAGCTGAATATTTGTGCAGCTTTGTTCAGACAGTACTTCATTATACATATGTGCATCATCTGTGAAAAGTCTGAGGTTACTATTTATATTGTCTGCAAGATTATTAATATACAACATGAACACCAAGAATCCCAACACACTTCCCTGTGGGGCACCTGAAGCTACAGTTATTAAATCAATTACGTGATATGATCGTGTACTTTTCAAATATAGTTTTCATTTGCGTGGTCACATGTGGCCCATAATACAGACACATCGGCATAGTTAATGCTGGTGTCATACATACTCCTTTGCTGTGTGTGGCATGGTGCTATCTGTTTGTATCTTTACAATGAATGATGGGACTTGGCAGTAAGCATTCACTTTGCTTTGACATTGTGTGTACATTAACAATCATTTTTATGTATTCTGACTGCTGGGAACACTTGAATAGCTCAAAGAACACATCAGTGATGCTGCAATGACCATGGACATGATGTTGCTACATAAGGCATGGAACAAACTTGACCACTGCTTGGATATGTGCCATGTGATCAGAGGGGAACTCAAGAACATTTGTAGAGCACAAAATGCAAGCTTGGTTTGCTTACAGTTCTATTCATGCTCATGCATCACTCTGGGTCAACCAAATTATTTGGAACTTGTCACCATGTCGTAATAATGCTAAGGTGTGTGATGTGATACATAGGTGGTGTATTTGGAAACTGGCATGTGAGAACAATATTTTTAAGTAATGATCTTTGGTGTGACATTCTTGTGACAGACTTTGATGTCTGGAAAGCTACGGTATAGTGTACGATGTTATTCCTAAATTGTTTCTAAAAGTTGTTTTGACATTGCCATGCATCATATGGTGAAGCATGATAGCCACATGTTGAACAGGGATATGCAAAACGTGTATCATGCCATTTGTGCACAAGTATGGTATGCTGATGGATTGTGTTAACTGCAACAAATGCCAAAAATCTATGAAAATGATTTCTACTACCACTACCAGCAATGGATTTATGTGGCACAGTTAGTTTCAGGTTCCATGAACCATTTGTACAATTAATTGTCATTTTACTTTCACACTACAGATTCATACATTAATTTTCAGATTGTTTTCAAATTTAACCGTTAGGCACTTTGTATCAGTGAGAAAGTGATCAAACATTTTGGTAGCAGCATTGTAAACCCCTTCCCACACTAGAGACGACCTTAATATGGAGTAACGAAAGTGATGGGAGGACTGGTTCAGGGTGCACTCAGCCTCATGATGTCAGTTGACCAAGTAGTAGCATCTCCATGGTTCGGAAAGTGTGCAAAACAGCTGGAAAAGTGGTCTGACCACTTGCCCCTCCATACCACATTTGCATGTCACTGCAAAGCAGAGGATAACACAGTAGTAGTCATCCCTTGCACCTTCGCAGCCTGGATGAGGAGCTCTTTTTTTCATGAGGGTATAAATATGCTGTGATGTAGTAGGTCAAATACCTAGCTCCTTGAAGAGGTGTACAAAATGAAGGTGGCTGAGCACCCCCATATTCCTCTTACAGTGCATTTTTGAGCAATGAACACTTTTTTTCTTAAAGATGAGTGACCCCAGAACATTATTCCAAATGATATTATTGAATGAAAATACACAGAATACTGCCATCATACTGATTTGTCTCTCCCCAAGGTTTCCAATGACTTTAAAGCAATAATTATTATTTCCTCACCATGTGTTACACTTATGACTAGTGCTGTACCGCTAGATACACAGCACTAAATATGTTTGTCTTCTTAAAGATTAGATTAGATTCAGCTTTCATTCTGTAGCCCCAAAAATGATGATTCTCTTGGGGGTGGAACAAGTCAGAAAGTATAACATAAAACATTTGAATATAATACTTACTACCCTGATAATCTGTCGGGAGATTGTCAAAATAAGTGAATACGTTACAGTGAATGGGAACTGCCAATATTTATAGAATTAATACAGTGTCATAATGAAACATAGTTATGTATTTTTAATAAATTTATCATATACAAAATGCCTAACTTTCACTGTTGTGACCAAGTGCTGTCAACACTGAAATCTAATAGATATTTTTACTTAAGCTGGGCTAACCATCCCTCTTATGAAATTTATCTATAGAGTAGAAGGCGTTGCCTATCGAAAAGTCTTTCAAACATTAAACTGTGCTTTAATGGTTGCTTGCAATTTATTGAAAATTGAGAGTGAGACCTTTCGCAGAAAGCTACTCAATAATATCTTTAAAAGAACATTACTTACCATTTCTTCTATTGTTCATTATGTATCTCCTGGAGCTCCCTGTTCTTTCTTCTTTGCCATTCTCCTCCCACACAGATTTGTCAAAATATCTTTCACAGGATTTTATTTTCAAAAAACTTTATCTCCCTATATGCTTATAAATTCTCCTATTCTTTACCCCTTGCAGTAGTTCTGGTCTGATCGTAGTGTGATATATCATTTTGGTTCCTTTTGAAAACCTTTTGGATGACAGTAATTTGTTGGGTGAATATGACACTCTGGATGCTTCTTTGATCCTCAGTTCTGTTTCTTATTTCTGTTGTGTATTACCACCCTCAGATATTGAAGCTCATCTCCTTTTTCAGACTTGTGGTTATCAGCCTGCAGAGTTTCCCACCTTTTTTGTCATGTATCTTCTTTCTACTCACATGAATTTTGTTTTCTCATCATTTAGCTCTAATCCAACTTACTTTGCTTATTTAAATGGTTTTCTTGCAGTATTTTCAGGTCATTGTAGTTTTCAGCTATTAGTGTTACGCCATCCACAGAGGCCAGTACATTTATTTTATTCCTATGGTAATTCCCTCGTCCGCTGTAGCTGCTGCAGCCAGTGCTTCCTGTATTATAATGTTGAACAAGGTGGATGATATTCAATCGCCTTGCCTCTCTCCTGTTTTTAAGTCATAACCTTTGACATATTGTTTTTACTATCCCTTTTGAGCCTTCCAGTATAACTTTTACATGATTTTTAATCTTCTTTGCTAGTCCAAATTTCTTCATTTACTCCACAACTTTTATCTGTATACACTATATTAAGCTTTCTTAAAATGAACATACAATATTACCATTGTTTTTCTGTATTCTCAGTATTCTGATATGGCTTCTTTGAGTACAAATATCTGGTTAGTGGCGGACAGAGTCTTCATAAATGCCACTTGTTTCTCATCTATTACCTCCTTTAAATATGGTTCCAATTTTTGCTGGAGAATCTTGGAGAACACTTTGTAAGTTGTGCTAATGAATGAGATTAATTCCTGCAGTCGTGTTTATCACCTGTTTTATGTACTGTTACTATACTGAGGTGACAAAAGTCATGGGATTGCGATATGGTGATATTATCACGTACATTTTGTATAAAAAGGCAGTGCATTGTCAGAGCTGTCATTTACACTCAGGTGATTCATGTGAAAAGGTTTCCACGTGATTATGGCCACACAACAGGAATTAACAGACTACAAACGTGGCATGATAGTTGAAGCTAGATGTATGGGACATTCCATTTCAGTAATCATTAGGAAATTCAGTATTCCATGAGCCACAGTGTCAAAAATGTGCCGAGAATACCAAATTTCAGGCATTACCTCTCACCACGGACAGTGGAGCGGCCGACGGCCTTCTCTTAATGACCAAGAGAAGTGCCATTTGTGTAGAGTTGTCAGTGCTAACAGACAAGCAACACGGCATGAAATAACCGCAGACATCAATGTGGGATGTATTTTGAACATATCTGTTATGACAGTGCTGAAAAATTTGGCATTTGTGGGTTTCTGTAGCAGACGACAGCCATGACTGTCTTTACTAACCGCATGACATCACCTGCAGTACATCTTCTGGACTCATGACCATATTGATTTGCCCTAGATGAATGGAAAACCCTGTCCTGCACAGATGAGTCCCAATTTTGTCTGGTAAGAGCATACAGTATGGTTCAGATGTGACGCAGAACCCATGATGCCACAGATCCAAGTTGTCAAAAAGGCACTGTGGAAGCTGTTCATGGCTCCATAATCACGTGGACAGTGTTTACATGGAATGGACATGGTCCTTTGGTTTGATCATTGACTGGAAATTGTTATGTTTGCAATTGTTATGGATGACAATGCGCCATATCACCGGGCCGCAATTTTTTTGTGATTGGTTTGAAGAAGATTGTGGACAGTTCAAGTAAATGGTTAGGCCACCCAGATTGCCTGATATGAATCCCATCAAACATTTATGAGACATAAGTGAGAGGATAGTTAGTGCACAAAATTCTGCACCAGTAAAACTTTTGAAATCATGGGCGGCTATAGAAGCACATTGAATTGGTGCACTATGCTGGGCAAAAGGAGGGCAACATAGCATTAGGAGGTATCCCATGACTTTTGTAACCTCAGTGTATGATCGTTTCTGTCCTCTGATCTGGTAATCTTTCTCCATTCCAAGTGTTGGTCACGAGTTTGTGTATTTCTTTTACAGTTAAATCTGCTCCCTTTTTAAGCAGTTCAGCTGTTATTACATCTCTCCTTCCTGACTTGTTTTTAATTGTGTCTACTGTCTCTTTCACTGTCAGCAGTGCAAATAAGGAATCTCTGTTCTCATATTTACATTGTTCTCTTATTGCTGTACTTCCATCATGAAATTTAAAAGCTCATCAAAATATTCCTTTTAAATTTCCATACCTTTTGTTCTTTCCAAAACTGTGTTGCCAGTTTATTGCCATTGCCATAAGACCTCATTTTAGCCAGGAGGGTAAATTGTGACACATTCTTTTAAAGATTGTGTGCCCACAGCCAAAATTCCACATGATGAATAAAATCTTCAACACTGTTTTTTTTTTTTTTTTTTTTTTTTTTTTTCCGCCCTAAAGTCACTTCTAGTTTCACATCAGAAATGCATCTTCAGGCGATAGGTTCCTTAACAGTCATGCCATCATTCTGGTACGAGTTGGCGGTCATGTGTGTGTGAGGTGTGAATGGCTGGTATGTGTTTATCTTTTGTGACACAGGTTGTGACTGAAAGCTTATGTGTAAGTAATGTAAACTTGTAATAGTGCCTGTCAGTAACTTAGTGTGTTATCATTGGTAAGTAGCAATCTACCTTTTCTTATGTTGTAGGATACAGAGGGTGGAATTCCAATAACTCCAACACAACATTCAGAAGTGAAGAAAACGGTTCCTACTTTCAGAAATGTTAGTTTCTTCCTCAGAGAAAAAAAAGTATGATCAGCTTTAGAACTTTGGGAAGGAGGGTATATCAACCCTCTTTCAGGCCATAAGAAAGGGCCCACAGGTTGGTCACCATCAACCTGTTCTTCTCTTTGCACTGTTGTTCTCTTCATAATATGTATAATACGTACAAGTCATAATTTGTAGATATTGGTCAACAGCTGGTGTTGTTGACCTCAGAGGTCCACTCTGACAACCATTGTTGCTATGCTATATACATTGGTCTAAACTTGAAAGGACCCTTCAAGGCCTGGTGGCACAATGAATAGTGTGCACAAACCATATTATCCTATTCACAACTTGGAGACAATGCATTCTCCCTGAACTGAACTGAGAATGCTGATGTACTTTTACCAGCAATGTACAGGTGGTTCTATGAATCAATTTCCTGTGATCATTATGGTATTGGGAAAGAGGTTTCTGATCATAAAAACATATATTGTGGAAGTCATAAGGTTGGTGTGAAGCATTTATTTCACAGTGCAAGATTAGGGCCTTAAGACCATCTCTTACATCTATTTATTTATTTATTATGATCCGAATGATCACATTTTTTATATAGGATTTGTCAGGATACATTTCAATAAGTATATAACATCTTCACAAAAAATGTTCTGTGCTGAATTCATATGAATCTATCTTATGTTTAATACAATATACAACTAATAAGTGTTTTTATAACATAATTTGTTATGTGCTTGACAGATCTATTCCTTGATGTTGTGATTTCGATTGTCACATTTATGATATCATATATTCTTATACAGTTGAGCAGAGCTATTCACTTATACAGTAGTGACATTTGTTAAGCATGTGGTTCCTAATCTTCTTATGCGTTTGACAGGCATATTCATTGATGTAATTTCATTTGCCACATTAATTTAATGTACCATAATTATGGTAGCTTGTATTGGTTTTCATTTTGTCCTGATTTCTTCTGATCACCAACAGACATTTCAGAATGTATAATTTTCAATGCTTTAAAAAGGGGCCTACAATGTGTATGAGGTGTGCTCTGGGTCATTATCCGAATAGCGCATTTTTGTAATTTCAAAATCTCATTTAGATGACAATTTGTTTTTCCCCAGAATACTATCCCATAGGATGCAATAGACTGAAGACAGCCAAACTATACTAATCTGGTACAGTCATTACTACAAACTTGAAATTATTATTAGTACAAAACATGCTGAATTTAGTTTTAGCGCTAAGCTCACCACATGGTCCTTCCAGTTTATCTTCTCATCAATGTGCGCACCCAGGAATTTTGAACACTGTACTCTTTCAAGTTGTTTGTCCTCCGTGGTGGGATTTAGGTCGTCATGTTCACTTATTTTTCCATATTGCACATAACTAATTTTTGTTGCATTCAGTGTTAGCTTGTTTGCACTAAACCATTTTTGTATATCTTGAAGGACATGGTCCACAGTACTGTGCAACGACTGCTTCATATCACAAACTATTAAACTAGTATCATCAGCAAATAACATGATTCTAGCTTTTCTCTCTGACACCTGAATATCATTGGTGTAAATGAGGAACAGCAAGAAGCCTAATATACTTCCTTGGGGTACTCCTACTGTGACCTCCCTTGGATCTGATTTTAGTTTAATTTTTTGGTTAATATTTGGTGCTGTAATTTCAACCACCTGCATCCTCCTTTCCAGATACAACTCAAACCACGTTTTTACCGGTCCTCTGATACCTATAGCTTCAAGATTTTCCCAAAGTATGTTGTGTTCAACAGTGTCAAAGGCTTTATCCCGACTACACTTTTTCCCTCTTCCAGTTTACTGATTATTTCTTTTGTGTATTCCATTACAGCTGTTTTGGTACTTCTGCCAGCTTGAAATCCATGCGGATTACTGTTTATCAGATTGTGGATATTAAGATAATGTGTGACTCTATATTTCATTAGTATCTCTAAAACCTTAGAGAAAGTTGGAAGAAGTGAGACAGGTCTGTAGTTTTCTATTTTAAGCTTATCACCCTTTTTCGACAGGGGAACGACTTTAGAAATTTTCAGTTTCTGTGGAAACATGACCTCAGCCATTGACAAGTTTGCTATGTGCGCCAATGGTTTCACTATTTGATTATCTGTTTTCTTTACTAGTGTTATTGGCACCTCATCTACTCCAGCTGACATCTTGGACTTCAGACTTTTAATCACTTTTAAAACCTCCTTTTCATTTGTTGGGTCTGTCATCATACTGCTGGCTGCCTTGGGTGCTGCTCTCTTAATCTGCTCTCCAAAAATTCCTGCTTAATGTGTGGGGTATATTTAAAAATTAATTATTGGTATAATTAGGCATGGCATATTTATCTACCATTTTATTCTCCTCATCTTTTAGAATAGTTTCCTTATCTTTGATAGATACCCTGGTTTCTTTTTACACAATTTCCCATGCTAGTTTAGTTTTATTTCTGGACTGTTTCATTTCCATGACATTACTTAGTAACTTTGCATTTGCAATTACTCTGTGGTATATTTTCCTATACCTTTTTACGTATTCTATAAAATCAGTATCTGCACACTCCCTCAACTCTGAATTTAGTTTTTTCATGTTTTCACATGATTTCTTAATGCCAAGAGTCACCCAAGAACTTGACTTTATGTGTCCAGTAGACTTGATTCTGGTCAGTTGTTTTGGAAAACACATCTCAGAGTTTACCATATAATTCGATGCATATGTACTATAAGCCTCATCTGTACTTTGTTTCATAAGATATAACCAATTTTCATTTTCTAAGATACTTATGAACCGATGACAATTGTCTACAGAGAAGTTTCTTTCATAAATATTATTCACACCTTTATCTTCCTTTGACCTTAAAGGGATTTCAATGGTGAGATCATTGAGGTCAGAAAATCTTAAATCTATGTTTGTTACATCTATGTCAGTTGTTGACATACTTGAGAAAATATTATCTAATCAGATGTCCTTAGCGAGTCAACATTACAGTATGAATAGCACAAGAACGGTATTACATGATGATGTTCATGGTAAATAAATATAGTAATGAACATATGTAATTTAAGAAAGGACATTTTTATTGTCATTGTGTTACTATGTTTTTATCAAATGTGAGTAATGGCATCTAACAGAAATTTATGGCAGCCCTGAAGAAGGAATCAAATTTGGGGTAGCTGAATGGTTGGAAGAAGCATGAGAAATGATATTGTTAGTAAATGAGACGGAAAGAAGACAACAGTAACAGATAAGGATAATAATAGTACTAATAGTGTTGACAATGTGACAAAGATTCTGTTTCACTGTGAGATAGAAGGAAAATAGCAAGGACGTTGTAACTCTACCACCCTCTCTTTAATAATAAATATCCAAAAGTCAAACTGATACAGTCTAAGTGGTGTTTCTACTGTAATGAACACAGTTTTTAACACTCTGAGCAGTAACAAGATGAGTGGAAGTTACACTAAAGTGATACATAACCTATTTACAGCTACATCTGCATCTACATGGTTACTCTACAAATCACACTTAAGTGCCTGGCAGAGGGTTCATCAAACCATTTTCATACTACTTCTCTACCGTTCCACTTTTGAGTGGCGCATGGAAAAAGGAACACCTAAATCTTTCTGTTCGAGCTCCGATTTCTCTTATTTTATTATGATGATCATTTCTTCCTATGTAGGTGGGTTTGAACAAAATATTTTTGCATTCAGAAGAGAAAATTGGTGATTGAAATTCCGTAAATAGATCTCACTGGGAAGAAAACTGCCTTTGTTTCAGTGGCTGCCACCCCAACTCGTGTATCATTCGGTGACACTCTCACACCTATTGCACAATAACACAAAATGAGCTGCCCTTCTTTGCACTTTTTCGATGTCCTCTGTCAATCCTACCTGGTAAGGATCCCATACCACACAGCAATATTCCAGCAGATGACGGACAAATGTAATGTAGGCTGTCTCTTTAGTGGGTTTGTTGCATCTTCTAAGTGTTCTACCAACAAAGTGCAGTCTTTGTTTTGCCTTCCCACAATATTATCTATGTGGTCTTTCCAATTTAAGTTGCTCGTAATTTGAAATTCCTAGCCCTTAGATTTGTGCAATTTATCGTATACCCAAAATTTGTCGAATTTCTTTTAGTACTCACTAGGATTACTTCACACTTTTCTTTGTTCAGTGCCTATTGCCACTTTTCGCACTACACAGAAATTCTCTCTAGATCATTTTGTAATTGGAATTGGATCATGTGATGATTTTACTAGACGGTAAATTAAAGCATCATCTGCAAACAATCTAAGGGGGCCGCTCAGATTATCACCTAGATCATTTATGTAAATCAGGAACAGCAGTGGGCCTATGACACTACCTTGCAAAACACTAGATATCACTTGTCTCCTACTCGATGATTTACCATCTATCACTACAAACTATGACCTCTCTGAGAGGAAATTGTGAATCCAGTCACACAACTGAACAACACTCCATATGCACGCAATTTGATTAATAGTCGCTTGTGAGGAATGCTATCAAAAGCTTTCTGGAAATCTAGGAGTATGGAATGCATCTGAGATCCCTTGTTGACAGCACTCATTACTTTATGGGAATAAAGAGCTAGCTGTGTTGCCCAAGAACAATATTTTCTGAATCCATGCTGGTTATGTATCAATAAGTAATTTTCTTCAAGGTGATTCCTAATGTTCAAGTACAGTATATGCTCCAAAATCCTACTACAAATTGAGGTCAGTGATATGGGTCTGTAATTCAATCGGTTACTCCTATTTCCTTTCTTGAATATTGTCGTGATCTATGCTATTTTCCAGTCTTTAGGAACAGACCTTTCGTCATGTGAGCAGTTGTATATGATTGCTAAGAAAGGTGCTATTGTATCTGCATACTCTGAAAGGAACCTGATTAGTATACCATCTGGATCGGAAGACTTGCCTTTCTTAAGTGATTTGAGTTATTTCGCAACACCTAAGATATCCATTTTTATCTCACTGATGCTAACAGCTGTTTTGGTTTGAAATTCTGGAATATTTACTTTGTCTTCTTTCATGAAGGAATTATGGAAAACTGTATTTAGTAACTCCACTTTAGTGACACTATCATCAGTAACATTTCCATTGCTATTATGCAGTGACGGTATTTACTGTTTTTTCCCACTGGTGTACTTTACAGAAGACCAGAATCTCTTTGGGTTTTCTACCACATTTTTAGACAATATTTCATTGTGGAAACTATTGAAAGCATTTCGCATTGACGTCTGCACGTGTTGCTTTTTTTGTGCTTCCACCTAATGATATGAAATAAAGGGCATTACCAAAAGACTGACTGTCCAAAGCACACCAGGACAAAAAACTGAGATAAAACACTGAGAGTGAGACAAAAGACTGAGCCTGACATAAAAAACTGAGACTGAGGCAGCTCTGCTGCACTTCTTTCTATAGAATTCTAACAATGAACTCAAAATAACCATTATTAATTTGGTACAATTTTGATGTTCTAATTAAAAATCACAAAACATAAAAAACTGATAATACAGTAAAATGTATAAAATACAAACTCGAATGACATAATTTTTGTAGTATAATCTGTGGTTTCAAGTATGTAAATCAATCTGAACTTTAATTACAATAATGTCTTTTGCATTATTTTTGTTTTGTAGTTAGTTACTGTAGGGATTTTGATACCAACATTTATTGACTGTACAGAAATCATGCTTTATCTGATTACATATGTAAAACTCACAAATATAGCTTCAAATTCTATAAATAGGAAAGTTGGACGGTGTAAACAATGGACAGTTAATTAGAAATGTAATTACAAAGAATATTGATTATAAAGGAGGGCATAAAAATAAATAATGAGTGAAAATACATTGCTTGATAATAACTTTTAAGCTGTCTCACAAATGTAATGAAGTTTTCTGTTATTGGATTTTTGAATTACCGTTTTGTTAATTAGAAGTAATGATTTTTCATATTACCATTTATGCAGTCTGATTACTTACTGTTACAGAATGATCACTACAATTTTATGAGATGACGACTAATTTGGCATAGGAACAGGTTCCGATTAATGGTGTCAGTCAATTAACAATTAGGAATGTACTTGGTGATTAATCTGGAATGTCAAATTTACTTATATACACTTTAGCGCATATAGAACTGTACGATAACTACTTAACTATACAGACAGTGTATGATATTGGACTGGTATTGCAACATTGACTTGAAATTTTGGAAGCTGTAGCATTATAACATGCAGAAAGAACGACTATCCCAATGTTAATAGATAAAGTCTTGTTCTCCTCTTGAATGTAGAGTGGCAAGCAGTGTCTTATGGCTGAAATTTAGATAGATTTAGCATTATGCATAGGCACATCCAGGAAGGTGGATGTGTATGCTATGGATTTCAGTTGAGAAATATGATATACCGGCTGATCAAAAAGCCAGTATAAATTTGAAAACTGAATAAATCACAGAATTATGTAGATAGAGAGGTACAAATTGACACACATGCTTGGAATGACATGGGGTTTTATTAGAACCTAAAAAATACAAAAGTTCAAAAAATGTCTGACAGATGGCGCTTCATCTGATCAGAATAGCAATAATTAGCATAACAAAGTAAGACAAAGTAAAGATGATGTTCTTTACAGGAAATGCTCAATATGTCCACCATCACTCCTCAACAACAGCTGTAGTCGAGGAATAATGTTATGAACAGCACTGTAAAGCATGTCCGGTGCATGGTGAGGCATTGGCATTGGATGTTATCTTTCAGCATCCCTAGAGGTGTCAGTCGATCATGATACACTTGTGACTTCAGGTAACCCCAAAGCCAATAATCGCACAGACTGTGGTCTGGGGACCTGGGAGGCCAAGCATGACAAAAGTGACAGTTGAGCACAGGATCATCACCACACGATGTGCGCAAAAGATCTTTTACGCGTCTAGCAATATGGGGTGGTTCTAATAAAACCCCATGTCATTCCAAGCATGTGTGTCAATTTTCACCTCTCTATCTACGTTATTTCGTGGTTTATTAATTTTTCAAATTTATACTGACTTTTTGGTCACCCGGTATATATCTGATATGCATAGAGAGGTATTGCTCTGGTTTATGGAGGCTAGACAATGTCTTTCCTAAAGACTGAATTTGGTTACTATTATGACTGACTATACGTAGGTTGGAACTTGAATAGTGGCAACAGTGCTGTCGAGACACTATGCAATGGAATCTACTATTTTCACTGATAGTACATGTTGGTCACATACCTACCTTACAACCAAAGAAATGGACTCGCCCACTTCAACAGCATGCGGACAATCGATGGAAAGACAGTCACTTGTGAGCGAGCAGCCTAACATAACGGTCTCACTATGTTTTCGAAACAGGAACAACGAAGTTGGATCAAGATTTAATGTGCCAGGGGTCGTACAGAATGACAGAGTCATCAAGGTCTTCAAGAGGTATGTGGGGAATCGGCATTGCCATACAGAACAGTGGCACATTGGGTAAAAGCCTTCAACAAAGGTCCGCAAACTGTGCCAGACGTGCATTGGGCAGGTCGTCCTAGCATGTCTGAAGAAGAAGTTCATGCTGTTGCTGCAATAGTGGCCAGTGATCGATGCCATATGATTCTTGAGCTCGCCCATGAAACCGGATTAGAAAGTACGACTGTGCTTCGTATTCTGAAGGAACACCTGGGCATGTGAAAAATTGCATCACAGTGGGTTCCGCAAGACTTGACAGAAATGCAGATATGGATGCATTATGATGCTGCTCAGACTCACTTGGAGCACTATGAGCGTAAAGAAGAGGCTTTCTTATGCCTTATCATAACACTGGATGAGACATGGGCCACATCGTATGAGTGAAAACTGAAACACCAATCCAACGAATCGCATCATTATGGCTCGCCGCAAAAGTCGAAAGTGCTTCAGAGCCGCAGGTTGATGAAAGTTGTGGTGATTCTCTTGTATGACTGTGATGGTGTTATTCTAATGCATTATGTTCCCCCACGGCAGACCGTCAATGCACAGTATTACTGTTTGTTTTTGGAGCATCAGCTGCAACCAGCATTGCGAAAGAAGCGGCGACACTTTCTGCACAACCCACCCATCATGATGCACGACAGTGCCCGGGCGCATGCAGTACAAGCTGTGTTTGCTGTGTGTTTTGTCGATGGGACTGGGAAGTACTGTACTGTCCACCATTCTCCCTGGACTTAAGTCCTCTTGACTTTGATTTGATTCCGAAGATGAAGGAACCACTTTGTGGCATTCGCTTCAGAACTATTCCATAGATTCGACAGGCAGTACACCGCTCCATTCGCACTATAGGCGGCAGAGTGCTCCATTTGCACCATCAACAGAACAGGCTCTGCTAATGGTATACTACGCCTTCCACATTGCTGGCAACGGGTTCTACACAACGTTGGTGACTACTTTGAAAGACAGTAACAGGTGCAAACATGTAACTCTTTTTGTATGGTTGCGGATAAATAGTTCCAACCCTTGTACCTTGGATTTTCTTCATTATTGCTGTAATCAGTACATCTGTGGTTACTCACACAATTATGTCTAGCATGTTGTGGCTGTGCATCATCATACTCACCTGGGACTAGACCAACTCCCCAGTGTTGGGCAGTGAGCCCTCACCTGCAAGCAGTAATCTTGTATCTGCACTGCCTGATCACTCTCAGCTGCGCGGGATAGCCACACAGTTTGAGGTGTTATGTCATGGAATGCCCAGCCCCTCCCACCAGAGGTTCAAGCCCTCCCTCAGGCATGGGTGTGTGTGATATTGTTGGCATAAGTTAGTTTAAGTAGTGCGTAAGTCTAAGGGCCGAATGACCTAAGGAGTTTGGTCCCTTAGGTATTCACACACATTTGAACACTTTTTTCCCACTCTCACTACTCTTATTGTTGCTGTCTTTGGTTTTCCCATTAAACTCCATTTCCCACTCATAAAATACAATTAAACACAACACAGCATAATGAATAACACTTCTGTAGTGTGCTGGACATGTAGTGAATGACATCACTCCTTTATAAACTTCAATATTATTAAGAGCATCAATTTTATGTGATATGTGCATGTTTGATTCAGTAACAAATTTAACAAGGTAGTTCATTCTTAGTTTGAGATTATAGGTGCTAATAAAATCACCTAAGCTTCATTTTGAGCAACTTTGCTTCAAGTATTAATATTGATATCTCCCATTGCTAATGTGTGTAAATTACCTGATTTCTTTATCCAGTGTAGCTTCTGATTCCCCAAGAAAACTATATGCCAGGCTGCAAGGGAATCTGTTGGCCTACACTCTTATTACTATGCAGTTTTTTCCTTGAACTTTTACCTGTACAACAGCTGCCTCAAAAGCATTTCAGCACAGTTAACGATAGGCCATAGTGTTCTATCCATATTGTACTGCTTACATACACATAAACTTCACAACCCAAATGCAGTCTGTACCAAATTCATGTCCTGCTATATTTCAAAACTTTTAGTTCCACGATAAAAAATAAAATACGGCTACCAATTTGGCACCTGTTCAGACTTCAGTAGCTTGTGCTGTACTTGCCACATATTGAAGTACAATTTTAGATTACAATCACAAATCACGTTTTCCAATTTCCTGTGTTACATTTTCCTTTAACTCTGAAAACAAAAAATACTGGTGTGTCAAGGGTTCTAAATATGTGCATTTTTTCTTCCACTGATCTTTTGTGTAATTGGGAGATTACTGTGAATGTGTTTCAAATCTCTGAAGTACTGACAGCTGAACCCAATGATCTTTTCTCTTATCTCTCTGAGATTACAAAATTTCCACCTGGCTTATGTGAGGCATCTGATGCTGTTTTACCTAAGGATTGGTCTGTGTTGTCACCAAAATTTCTGGAACAACTTCTGATATGTCCAGTGCTTCTAAATCTCTAGCAGTTGCAACACAACGTCAATTTCTTGAGCTGATGTCTTTTCAGGCTGTGTAGTTGGAGTATTTGTAACCAATCTGACATTGCTTGAATTGCTCCTATTATCTCATCAGACATTTCTTTCTTAGATAGTTGTTTCTGTGCAGACATGCTTTGTAAACTGATCTCTTAAATCACTACTTGCTTCAATAAACTTCATTCTGCAAACTTCTTTAAATTTATTGGATGTTACAAGAATTTCTTGATTTTCACAGAACTTTTCCATTAATTTATATTATCATAACACTCATTTAGTTATTCATTGCCCATATTTTATGGAAGCATTATGAAGGACAAAATTAATTCTGGTTGTTGATTCAAGAAATGAAAAGTAGCACCAAGAAACAAATTGTGCACATTCTATTTACAATTAACTATAATCAAATGGCTTGAGGAAATGGAAAATATTTCCCACGGTTATGTATCTACTGTCAGACTTTTATATGAGTTTACATGGACTCCTCCTCATATATTCTCTTGTACCAAAAATGTAATAAACATTTTGTCCTTAACTAGCTCATACTGAGTAATAAAGACTGATCTGTAAATATTCAACTTGAAGAAAGGCAGCTCCTCAGCCAAGATTGCATTTGTCAAATCTTAATGTACAATGACTCATTTTGGTAAACAGAGTTACCATCATGTGATTTCAATACAGGTTAATACATATGGCCAATTTGAGCTATAAATGTACTCCTTATCTTAATTAGCTGGACAGGTGATGTAAGATGTATTGGCGTGTCAAAGTTAAAAGCAGTACTGGTACATAAAATATATTCAGAGCTAAAACCAGTATTTACAAAATGTTTCACTGAGGTCATCCATCCCATAAGTCATAACTCTGAGAACTGAATTAGAGAACAGATGCACTCAGCAACAGATTTTGCAAATACTGTTTTAAACTAACTGACAGCCTGATCACCATATAAATTTAGGGGTGGTCTCCAGTCCCTTAGATGTAGGAGATATAAAGATAAAAAACTTACATACTTTGCTTACTTGCCATTATGTCATATGGGATCATATGCTGGGGTAACTCATCAAACAGAGCAAAATTTTTTAGCACTCAAAAGCACGTTATAAGAATCATTTGTGATGTAAATTCAAGGACATCATGTAAAAACCTGTTCAAGGAACTTTGTATACTAACCATTGGTTCTCAGTATATTTATTCCTTAATGAAATTTGTTGCAAGTAATATATCTCTATTTCCAATCAAATCTAAACATATCTAAGACTCACGTGATGCAGTTCAAAACCAAACAGTCAAAATGTGAGCAAATTAAGATTGTACACAACAACCAAGTTATAGAAGAAGTTGACTCAGTCAAATTCTTAGGTCTAAAAGTAGATGAAAATTTGAGGTGGCAGGCACACATTGAATACCTTGCAAACAAATTGAGCAGCTTTGCATTTGCAATGCAAATATTATCAACTGCAACGGACATTGACACGCGGAAAGTAGCATATACAAGCTACTTTGAATCCATTATTAGGTATGGTATTGTTTTTTGGGGTAACTCGACAAACATAGTGCGGATACTAAAAATACAGAAAAAAATCATACGAAATATGTGCACTGCCAATCACAAAGAACCATGTCGACCATTATTTAGGAAACTCAAAATATTAACTCTGCCATCCTTATACATATATGAGATTATTATATTTTTGTACTCCAGACGCGACTTATTTGAGGGAAACCATTTTGTCCATTCACATGATACCAGAAACAAAGAAAATTTTATGCTCCCCACCCACCGCCTCAGACTGTTTGCCCAGGGACCTCAATACATGGGAATGAAAATTTTTAATAAATTAAAAGGGAACAAGTTGATGCAGATGAATTTAGGTTCACTTAAAAGAAAGCTATATGAGGTACTGACAATGAAGTGTTATTACTCAGTGGATGAATTCATGCAGGACAATCTGGAAATTTGAGCTGGGTACAATGTGTTACATGTTCCAAGAAATATCCTTATAGTGTTGTTATTTATTATAGTGCTATCATTAATTAATGTAAAAATCATTGTAATTGTTTTATAAATTTTTGACATGTCTCCTGTACGCAAACCAAATGGATTGCAAATGTACGTCATGAGATGAATAAAACACAATTCACAACACAATTCACAATTCATAGTATCAATACTAGGAATAAGAACAATCTACATAAAGACCTAAAATTACCTACCTTGGTCCAAAAAAGGGGTCCAGTATTATTCAGGAACAAACAGTTTCAATAAATTGCCAGCAACCATTAAGAACTGGATTTCAGATAAAGCACAGTTTATTCAGAGTTTTTTTTTTTTTTTTTTTTTTTTTTTTTTTTTTTTTTTTTTTTTTTTTTTTTTTTTTTTTTTTTTTTTTGTGGGTAGGTCACTCCTTCTACTCCTTAGATGAATGTTTTAGCAGGGACTGTTAGACCAGCTTAAGTAAAAACATCTGTCAGATTTCACTTGGTCACAACAGTCAAGATTAGGTATTTTGTGTATGATAAATTTATTAAAATTGCATAACTATGTTTCATCCTGACAGTTTATTAATTCCATAAATATTAACAGTTACAGTTTACTATAACGACAGTCTCCTGAAAAGTGGTTAGGGTGGTGGGTATTATATTTAAATGTTTTATGTTTTTTATGTTGCACTTTCTGACATGTTCTGTATCCATGAGACTCGTCTCATTCTTGGGTATATAGAATGAAAACTGAATCTAATCTAATCTAGAGTTCATGAAAGCAAGATTAGACTAATTACAGTGTGTGCGTAGGCATTTAAGCAATCAGTTTTCCCTCTCACCATAAATGATTAGATGGGTTAGATCCCTGATATGTAATACCGTTGGTACCATTGCAAGTGGCCTCTGCTAAGCACTCCACAGGGATTTGCAGAGTATGTGTCTAGGTGTAGACCAGTGTCACACCCCCTTGCTCCTTGAGACAATGTGGGGAGGCCTGGAATTTAATCCATTGCATTGGTGCAAAGTCTCGTAATTGGAACCTGTACACTACCACCTCACCTACCCTTGGCAGCCAAATACTGATGATAAAAGTTTTTGCCACCACGAGGATTTGTTCTGGCTATGTCAGAATCAAATACCACCATTTAAGTGTGCGTTGGTGACATGGAGGTGGACAAGATACCTGGATATATTTGGTTTTTAGTTTGTGGGTTAGTGTAGTTATATTGTGCAGAATAAAACTTGAATTTATGATAGAGCGATTTAAGAGGTGATATTTATAAATCTTTGGGTTGTGTAAAGAATTACAAGGCCAATTTACCAGTCTCATCTATGTACAAACTCCTCATTGTTCAAAAGAAATCTCTGTTATAGGATTATGGATATGAAAAAGATATTTGTTCTCATTAAAGGTAATATTGACACATTATTTTTACATTTTTTATGAATTCATTAAAAAAACTCATCAGTTTCTTCTTGTCAGTGCTGTCGCTGCAAAATTCATCATATGGTTACATTTGAGCAGCATTAAAATGTGTTCTTATTGATTTCACCTCTTATTTATTATTGTGCAATATACCAGAAATAACAAACTTTAGTATAAAAAAGTATAATATTGAGACTATGCCCAACACTTTTACATTCATCTTTTTTACAAAAATTTGTACATTTGAAAATATGACAAGAACCGTACAATATGAATATATTGTTAATCTTCTTACATAGAAGCGACAGAACAGTCATAAAATTTTGGCACTAATCAATCTTGATGCTCTGTATAACTGAGCTTCATGATTGAAGTTCATAGTGCAATATTTTTAAAATATATTAATCACATGTATTTTGATCAAAAAATATCTTAAGAAAATATTATTCAATTAAATGGCAGCATGGCTATTTCATCCACATCCACTAAGACTGTTGATGATACATGTTTTATATTTATCAGCCTTTGAAGGCATTCATAATGCTGCTGTTCTTGAGTCCAGGAGACTGAAGTACACATTTAAGTGGGACAGTGTCACAGTGAAAATATCATTTACAGTAGGCCAGTGAAGAGCAGGGCATATCAGACATGAATAGTATACTGCAATCTCTCCTCTTCCTTCTGTTGATGAAATCTGTAACAAAAGGAAATATGTTTATTGAAATCATAATGAATTTTGTCACCATTCACCAGTTCTTTCAGTGAAATGAACCTTCATGGCCAAACAAGATTGGATCCCATTTCTATTCAATTGCCAAAAGGAGAAACACATGTAAGTGATTTTCAAGACTATATTATGGAAAGGGAAGAGGAAATAGAAAAACATGAGATGAGGTATGTGAAACAGTAAGAAAAAGAGTACAGAAAGACATAAGTTGAAACAAGTACCAGAAGTAGAAAACACACCTTTTTAATTACCGAGGTCGTTGGAGGATGAACCATCACAAACCAGTTCCGTATAGTATGGAGGATTTAGGAGACAGGCAACATACACTGTGACTGCAAGAAGGATACAATAGCCCTAGCACAAAGGCAGGGAGGTTCTGACAGATGTGAATATTACCAAATCATCAGCTTAATAAATGGTGGTTCCAGAATTACAAGAATTATTTATAAATGGCTTATAGAAATTGACCTGGTGAAAGATAAACTCAGATTCCAGAAAAATAAAGACATACTACCATTTACAATATATATTTGAAATTCTAAAGGTGGCAGGGACAAAATATAGGAAGCAAATTGTTAGAGAACAGAGACATCTGAAATGTGATGCTGTAGAAGGGTGTTGAAAATGAGGTAGATTTATAAGATAATAAATGAAGAGGTACTTGGCAGAATCAGCAAGGAAAGGAACATATGGAGAACACTGACAAAAACATATGGCAGGATGATACGATATAGAATAACTTCCATGGTACCAGAGGGAGCTGAAGAGCGTAAAAACTGTTGGGGGAAATGTGCTGGCATAAGCTGTCACCAACACACTGGTCGGCGAAGATGTAGCAAGAAGATCAATAGTAGGCGCTGGACCAAGCACACCTATCAGGAGAGAGGCCAAAGACAGACTCACAACCAATGCACCACCAATGCCCTCTCAACCGCAAGTATTTAGATCACTGCCGTTGACCAGGGGGCTCAGTCTCAGTCACCAGCCTCACTATCCTAGTTGGCATCTGTCAGTTCACATCACTGGCTACAACAGTGTATAGCTTCAGGAATATTGTTTATAGTGGGACATGTACTTCACCAGCAGTGAGGCTAACATGGACTATTATTTGAAGAGCTTGTATCACAACACATGGACTCTCTTAAACATAAGTAGCTTCCTGTTAATGTAAATAAAGAACCCTGTTGATACATGTGTGCAGTTGTGTTGTAGAAAGAGGATACTGGCCACCAAAGAACAGCCTCTCCTTTAATTCCTATGGTACAATACTCTACAGTGTCAAAGAGGACACAAAAGTAGCGACAAGGACACTACAGTGGCAAAGAGGAAAATTCAGTGCCAATTGAAGTTAATCAACTTGGCCAAAGATTTTGCTTGCAGGGGTGCTCATGTTCAAGTGTTTCCTGATTTGTTGTGTTCTTGCATATATTCCAGGAGGGGAGCCACCTAACTAATCAAATTTCTCTTTTCAGAAGTTTTGCTTGCTTTTTTGCTGTAACTGAGTTGTGTAGACAATGGCTACCCCACTCCCTCCAACCCTCTGCCCCTGCTTAGCCTCAGATGACCAATGTGATGGACCTAACACAAGTTTTTCAGTTTCAGAACCAACAAATCGATACCCTGCTGACGACAGTACAACAGCTACTGGCTGCACAAGCTGTGTTGGTCGCACAACCAACCAACCAACCAACCAGCCCAGCAAGTGCAGCCAACCAGCATACCAATGTTCCAGCAATTTAACAACACAGAAGAGGAATGGACTGAATAAATTACTCAATTCTAAGCACACTGTCAAGTTCATTGTTTTCAAGGTACTATAAAGCTACAATACTTTTTTTGATTCCAGGGTCCCCAGTGTTCAGGTTAATACAAAAACTATTCCGAACCACCTCTCTGGACAAAATCAGCTATGACCAAGTAATCACTGCATTAACTCAATACTATGACCAGCAAGTCCAAGCAACTGAAGGCAGATAGTTCTTTCACTTGCCGAAAAAGGCGGAACAGATTTACCACCAGTGGTACACAGAACTAAAGAGCATGACTAGGAAGTGTAAATTTAAGTGTATTTGTGGCAATTTCTACAGTGATTTAATGATTAGACCCAGATAGTAGAATATGGGAACAGATCCTAAAGTACTGTGATCCACCACTTCCTCAAGTATTGTAACTTTTAGAGCAAGATCCATCACTTCCTCAAATATTGCAAATCTTAGAGCAAATATGATTCGGGTGTCATAGTGGCTGGCAAGTTTGATCAGGCCCCGATTTGTTGGGTTGAGTAACCTCTTGCTCGTGACTGCCCCAAGCAGCCACAACAAAGAGCGCTTACACAGCCATGCAGGCAGCCAAGTAGACATATAAACAGAACTGTGAATTTAGTGAAGTCCTGCCCTAGATGTTTTGCTTGTCATGAAAAACAGGATTGCCAATCATGTAACACAACATATTACACATGTAGAAAAAAAGGCCATGTCCAACCGGTCTGTTTGCAACAGCACAAAACCACCAATTTTTCCCATACCCCAGAAAAAAATGCTCATGCACATTCAGTGAACACTGTGTTTCCAAAACCTACAACATATTCTGATGAAAGTAAGATTATGGTTATGTCGCCTCCTCACCCTAGTGCTGGGCAATGACTTTCTAACAAACTATGTGTCTCATTACAAATTGCTGGCCATCATGTGAACTTTCAGTTAGAAACAGGTGCCACTTCCTACACGAAAAATTGCGACATTGGGCTTTGTTACTTTCGCAGTATCAGTATGAAATTTTATACAGACCTACAGCAAAGCATGGCAATGCAAACACCCACTCTCACCTTCTAATTAGCCCAGGCTCTGATTTTGATGCATCTGCCGCATCAGAGCACAGGACTCTGAATTGCTAGAATCTTTTCTCTTGCACTACAGAAAAATTGCACAAGCCATGGAAGCAGACCCAGATCTCAAGGTTTTGTTGCATTACATTCGCATGTCTTGGCCTTGTTCACTGAACAGTGTCCTGAACTCAGTTGTGTACTGATATTTTGCAAGTCGACATAACCTTTCAGTTCAATGAGGTGTGATTCTAATTCAAAATGACAGTGGACAATCATGTGTGCTTATTCCCAAAGTGTTGCAAAAGGATGTGTTGCAGTTGCTCCATCAAGGACATTGGGGAATTGTTTGCACTACACAGATAGCACAATGGCACTGTACTTTGTAGGGCATGGATGCTTACATTGAACAATTGATGTCACAGTGTCACACATTCACAGAAAACCAATCTGCTCCACCACAGACATTCTCAGCTTAGCCTAAGACTCAATCGCCATGGCAATGAGTGCACATAGACTTTGCAGGACTATATTGCAACAATCATTGGCTCATAGTGGTAGACTCATTTAGCAAGTTCCCATTTGCAGTGCATATCGCTTCTACCACTTCACATAGCACAATTCCAACGTTGTCCTCCATATTTTGCATAGGTTGTGTTGGAAATTTCGCTTCACGTTTGTAAACTGTTTGTGAATGAAATGGAATTTGTCATCCAACAGTTGCTCTGTTTCACCCCCAGTCAAGCGGGGAAACAGATCACTTTTTAGTACGCATTTTCAGACAACAAATGGACAAGCTTCACACCTCCCACACACAGGAACAGCTGGTGCAACTCTTTCTCACCTCCTATTGCTCCAGCCGGACCATCACCGGCAGAACTTCTGCATGGTCACTGCCATCAGATGCTGCTGCACTTGCTACACCCACCACAGCATGCAGGGCCATCAATGGTCCACAAGTATCGCTTTGTGCCCATGCGATCTTTTTCTTTTCTGGGTTATGGCAACCATGGGCACTGAAAAAGAGGCAAGATCCAGGAATGCATTGGATCTTTTCTGTACTTAACTGCAGGTCCCAATGGTTTTGCTGAGCCACCACCAGAACTAAATTTGTGCATGCCATTTGCCCCATGATTCTGCTGTTTTTCTTCCCCTAAGGTTCAAGGTCTACCAGGACCATGTGGCCTTCGCAGCTGCCCACTGCTGTCACCAGGACAGATGGATGATGTGCTCTCACCTTCACACACTGACTCAATGGACCTGGACTCGCCATTGCCATCATTGCCCCACAACATGCCCTCAGTCCTGGACATGTGCCCTGGCAGCAGTTTTCCAGAGGATGTTCCTGTTGGCTTACAAGCCAGATTGCAGGGTACAGTTGGGAGTACATCATCCTGCACAATCTTGGCTCCTGGCTCATCACTACATCCAGCATCCTACCTCCCACTCCATCGTCATTCACATCTTTACTACATGAAAACAGTGTGGCAATTCGTGGGGAAGGAATATGCTGGTGTAAGCTGTCACTACCACACCTGTCAGCAAAGATGTAGCAAGAGGATTGATAGGAGGTGCTGGATCAAGTGCGCCTGTCAGAAGAGAGGCCAGAGACAGACTTACAAGCAACATGCTGCCAATGCCTTCTGAACCGCAAGTATTTACATTGCTGCCACTGACCGGAGGGCTCAGTCACTAGCTCACTCTTAACCACTAGCACAGTCACTGTCGTAGTTGGTGTCTGTCAGTTCACATGACGAGAGTGCATAGTGACCAGAGTAGTGTTTATAGTGGGACTTGTATTCACCAGCAGTAAGGCTAACATGGAGCTTATACCACTACACATGAACCCCCTTAAAGACAAGTAGCTTCCTCTTAATGTAAATACAGAACCCTGTTAATACATGTGTGCAGTAGTGTTATAGAAAGAGAATACTGGCCACCAAACAACATCCTCTACCTTGATTCCTATAGTACATGACTCTACAGTATTGATGAGGACACAACAGTCTTAATGAGGACACTACAGAAGATAGAGATTGGAATGTTGTTTTTTGTGGTCCTCAATCTGAAGATTAGTTTGATGCAGCTCTCCACACTACTGTATCCTGTGCAAGCCTTTTTATCTCTGAGTAACTACAGCATACTACATCCTTTTGAAACTACTTACTGTATTCATCTCCTGGTCTTCCTTTACAATCTCCCCCCCCCCCCCCCCCCACACATAGACTCTTCCTTCTAGTACTAAATTGGTGGTCCCTTAATGTTGTAGACTGTGTGCTATCAGTTGATCCCTTCTTTTAGTCGGGTTATGCCACAAATTTCTTTTCACGCAGCTCTGTTTACTACTTCCTCATTGGTTACATGGCCTACCCATGTAATCTTCAGCATTCTTCTGTATCAACACATTACAAAAGCTTTTGTTCTCTTCTCATCTATTGACCATGTTTCACTTCAATACATGGCTACTCTCCATACAAATACTCCCAGAAAAGACTTCCTAACCCTTGAATCTATATTTGATGTTAGTAAATTTCTCTTCTTCATAAATGCTTTTTGGCCATTGCCAGTCTATATTTTATATCCTCTCTGCTTTAGCCATCATCAGTTATTTTGTTGCACAATAGCAAAACATGTCTACTACTTTTAAGTGTCTCATTTCCTAATCTCATTCTCTCAACATCACGTAATGTAATTCAGCTACAGTGTCTTGAAAATGTTATAAGAAAAACATTAACAAACTTGAAGCGAGGGTAACATAGTGTATTGCAATTAAATCAAGTGAGGCTGAGGGAATTAGTTTAGGAAATAGGACATTTAAGAGAAGTAGAGGAGTATTGCTATATGGACAGCAAAATAACTGATCATGGCTGAAGTAGAGAAGATATGAAACACAGACTGGCAATGACAAGAAATTTGATAACTTTCTAATGTAGTTTTAAGTGTTAAGAAGTCTTCTTTGAAAGTATTTGGCAGGAGTGTAACATTATATGGAAGTGAAATGTGAATGATAGTTCAGACAAAAAGAGAACTCCTTTTGAAATCAAATGCTGCACGAAAATTCTGAAGTTTATATGTGACTAGGTTAATTAATGAAGACTAATTTCATCAGTGTGGGGAAGAAACCATGGCACAACTTGACTAAAAGAGAAGATAGCTTGATAGAACACGTACTGAGATCGAGGAGTAGTTGCTTTGGTAACGGGAGAGTAGGTGAGGTGAGGGGGTAATAAACTGTACAGGGAGACACAGGCTTGGCATCAGTAAGCAATTCAAGTGGATATAGGTTGCAGTAGTTACGGAGAGATGAAGTCACATGCGTGGGATGGAATATTATGGACAGCATTATCAAATCCATCTTTACACTTAAGTCTACTACCACCACGAAAAACAACAGCAGCAACAACCACTTCTTTACACACATAGTACTCCGATAGTCTCATTAGAGAAACATGATGGTTTTCCTTTTTTATTATTCCTATTAGCAAACCTATGTGGTCATGAAATCAGTTCCCGTTAGGTCAGCCGGATGCATCCTGTTTGCAACTCAACCTGCCCTTGGCCCTCTTCACCTGCTCGCACCCCTCCACGCATGCCATCCTTTTGTGTGCACCACTCTCCCCCTTCCACACCCCTTCCCACGTCCCTCCACGTATGCCAGCCCATCGTGTGCACCACCCTGCCCCTCCTCCAGCTGACAGATGTGCACCCATACAAGATGCAATTTAACTGTGCAGTGTACTGAACCACCCCTGGCTGCAACAACACACGGTGGAGATCAAATTGCGCAGTCCATGCCACGTATGCCCTGCCTGCTTCCTTCTCCACAAAACGCTGCCTGCAAGATTAAGTAGCCAAGTCTCTGCCACATGTTCCCACCCCTAAGGCACTCTTGCCTGATGGGCACTTTGGGGGAGACAGAAACCCACATACAACTGTCAGCACTACAGAACCGCTTGACTCAGCTCACGAACAGAGCAGTGTGCAGTGTGCCTGGAACAAGCCGACTCTGCAGACCTTTCCTCCCATTGCACTGCTGCTCATTTGTCCCCCCCCCCCCCCCCATAAGAATCAAGCCTGTGGTTTGCTTCCATCAAGGCAGTTTTTGCAGGTTGCTCTATCACTAGTGGTGCAATGAAGTTTGTGATGTTTGTCTGTCACTTCATCCCAACCACCACCACCAAAGTCCAGGATGTTATTTCAGCCCCCCCTCCCCCCACTGGCAGCTACAGTAAACTAAAAGAATGCATTGTCTCCAGCTTCGTGCCTTCAGAGTTGCAGTGGGCACTTAATTTGTTATCATCCGAACAATGTGATGAAATGCACCCATCCCTGTTGCTGGATCAAATCCGAGTACTTGCCAAACTGCACATTCTCCCTGAAAACCTGCTCCTAAATTGCTGGCTCGGGGATCTTCCACCCCCATTCAGATTGCCCTGGTATCGCATGCTCATTTATCGTTAGGCAATGCAGCCATTTTGGTTGATAAACTGTTCTAAACCCTGAACTCCTTTCCCACTGTCGCTACAGTGTGGATTACTGGCTACCACCCTGCAGCTCCAGCTGACTATTCACGCACGCCTCTCACCCCATCCCAAGCCATGAAATGCGCAACGTGACTCGCACCTCCTGCCTCTAACAAACCTGTGCCTAGCACACAGGCCCCTGACCTCTACCAAATTTTGGCACGCTTGAACTCTGAGATGGCAGCACTTAACACTAGCATCACCTACCTACACCTCATGCACCTGCTGCCAGGTGCTGACTGCCCTCACACATGCGAGACCAGTCCAGGTGAAAACAGCCACCCCCTGACAACCAAAATCACTGCCAACTAGGCACAGCTTGCTGGAGACCAGTCCAGGTGAAAACAGCCACCCCCTGACAATCAAAATCACTGCGAACTAGGCACAGCTTGCTGGTACCACCAGAGGTTTGGTGAGAATGCGACCAATGGCAGAGCACATTTCTCCTGGTCCCCAAACCCCAGCAGCCACCAGCAGTAGGCGTTCTCGGTTACTGTGCCACTTCACAGCATGTATTCTTATGGGATTTGATTGACGCTAATCCCCCCTGCCCGCTACGTCATTGACATTGGCTACGACTTATCCATATTCTCCACAAACTACTCCAAATTCCGGCCTCCCCTCTCCCCTCCTCATCATACCACCAACAACACAGCCATTCCTACCTATGGGGTGCATACCCAGTTGCTCGACCTAAGCTTCCAGCATGAACTCCCATGAACCTTCATGGTCACGGACATTACTGACACCTTTCTGGGCACTGACTTCCTCTGTATTACAGCCTACTGGTCGATGTAGTGAAGTGCCATTTACACTCCTGGAAATTGAAATAAGAACACCGTGAATTCATTGTCCCAGGAAGGGGAACCTTTATTGACACATTCCTGGGGTCAGATACATCACATGATCACACTGACAGAACCACAGGCACATAGACACAGGCAACAGAGCATGCACAATGTCGGCACTAGTACAGTGTATATCCATCTTTCGCAGCAATGGAGGCTGTTATTCTCCCATGGAGACAATCGTAGAGATGCTGAATGTAGTCCTGTGGAACGGCTTGCCATGCCATTTCCACCGGGTGCCTCAGTTGGACCAGCGTTCGTGCTGGACGTGCAGACCGTGTGAGATGACGCTTCATCCAGTCCCAAACATCCTCAATGGGGGACAGATCCAGAGATCTTGCTGGTCAGGGTAGTTGACTTACACCTTCTAGAGCACGTTGGGTGGCACGGGATACATGCGGACGTGCATTGTCCTGTTGGAACAGCAAGTTCCCTTGCCGGTCTAGGAATGGTAGAACGATGGGTTCGATGACGGTTTGGATGTACCGTGCACTATTCAGTGTCCCCTCGATGATCACCAGAGGTGTACGGCCAGTGTAGGAGATTGCTCCCCACACCATGATGCCGGGTGTTGGCCCTGTGTGCCTCGGTCGTATGCAGTCCGGATTGTGGCGCTCACCTGCACGTTGCCAAACATGCATACGACCATCATTGGCACCAAGGCAGAAGCGACTCTCATCGCTGAAGACGACATGTCTCCATTCGTCCCTCCATTCTCGCCTGTCGCGACACCACTGGAGGCGGGCTGCACGATGTTGGGGCGTGAGTGGAAGACGGCCTAATGGTGTGCGGGACAGTAGCCCAGCTTCATGGAGACCGTTGCGAATGGTCCTCGCCGATACCCCAGGAGCAACAGTGTCCCTAATTTGCTGGGAAGTGGCGGTGCGGTCCCCTACGGCACTGCGTAGGATCCTACGGTCTTGACGTGCATCCGTGCGTCGCTGCGGTCCGGTCCCAGGTCGACGGGCACGTGCACCTTCCGCCAACCACTGGCGACAACATCGATGTACTGTGGAGACCTCACGCCCCACGTGTTGAGCAATTCGGCGGTACGACCACCTGGCCTCCCGCATGCCCACTATACGCCCTCGCTCAAAGACCGTCAACTGCACATACGGTTCACGTCCACGCTGTCGCAGCATGCTACCAGTGTTAAAGACTGCGATGGAGCTCCGTATGCCACGGCAAAATGGCTGACACTGACGGCGGCGGTGCACAAATGCTGCGCAGCTAGCCCCATTCGACGGCCAACACCGCGGTTCCTGGTGTGTCCGCTGTGCCGTGCGTGTGATCATTGCTTGTACAGCCATCTCGCAGTGTCCAGAGCAAGTATGGTGGGTCTGACACACCGGTGTCAATGTGTTCTTTTTTCCATTTCCAGGGGTGTAGTTGATGGCACCTCCAGAAGGACCATCCTCTGCAGCTCCTGCCCTGCCATGTGCTTTGCTGTGAAACGCTCGCACTTTCAGGTCCATATGCTCAGCTCCTTGCAGAATTACCCCTCCTCAAAAAGCCATCCAGCGTAGTGCCCCCCTGGAATGTTCAGCATGACATTGTTCATCTCATCACCACTACCTCTGCCCCCCCCCCCCCCCCCCCCCCCCCGCCACAAGTTTTCTGCTGTGCCCACTCCCTACCCCCTCGCAAGTGCAAAATCACACAAAAGGATTTTGAATAGCTTGTCACTGCTGGTGTACTCCGCCCTTCCAGAAGACCCTGGACTTCAGCTCTTCACCTCACCCCAAGAAGGACGATTCCTAGTGCTACCATCAGTAAGATAGATTCAGCTAAACATACACACAAATCCCAGTCGCTTCAGAAAACATTGAGAAAATTTTCTGCCTTCGAGAGTGCATTCATGATATTTGGCCTCTGCAGTGCCACTCAAACATGGAAGCAATTTTTGGACAACACCCTCTGGGGTGCACTAAGGTGTTTTGCCCACCGATATGGTGTGTTCATTTACTCCAGAGACCCTACTGAGCATCACCAACACCTATGCAAAATTTTTTCCTGCCTGCAGAAAGCTGGAGTGATCCTCAATTTGGTAAAATGTGTTTTTGGGGTGAGCTAGGTCGAATTCCCGAGACACTTGTCTGTGTCGCTTGGCTCCTGCCGACTCTTCAAGTCAGTTCAGGCAGTGGCAGACTTTCCATGCACTACTACTTTCATAGTGCTCTGGCGTGTCATTGGCATGGACAACTTTTTCTGTCACTATTTTAAGGATACCAGTGCCACCCAAGAACCCCTTATTACAGCACTCTGTGGCGATAAGAACAAAGGGAACAAGCTGGTCCCTTGGACCCTGGCCATTATTGAGAGCTTAGAATAAACAAAATGGAATCGAGCCAATGCGATCCTTCTGGCCCAACCCTGTCCTACAACATCTAGCAACTGCTCACCTTCTTTTCATCCAAGCTCTCCAATATACAATGCCACTGGGGTGCATATGACTGTGAGCTGCTTGCAATCCACAAAGCTGTTTCATAGAGGAAGACCGCACTGAAGTTCCTTCTCTAAATCCTCGAACAAATGAAAAAATGGCTGACATCGAAATAAGTGTCCAAGGAATAGAAAAGCAACTGAAATCACTCAACAGAGGAAAGTCCACTGGACCTGATGGAATACCAATTCGATTCTACACAGAGTACACAAAAGAACTTGCCCCCCTTCCAACAGCCGTGTACCACAAGTCTTTAGAGGAACGGAAGGTTCCAAATGATTGGAAAAGAGCACAGGTAGTCATAGTCTTCAAAAAGGGTCATCGAGCAGATGCGCAAAACTATAGACCTATATCTCTGATGTCGATCTGTTGTAGAATTTTAGAACATGTTTTTTGCTCGAGTATCATGTCGTTTTTGGAAACCCAGAATCTACGCTGTAGGAATCAACATGGATTCCAGAAACAGCAATCGTGTGAGACCCAACTCGCTTTATTTGTTCATGAGACCCAGAAATTATTAGATACAGGCTCCCAGGTAGATGCTATTTTCCTAGACTTCCGGAAGGCGTTCGATACAGTTCCACACTGTCGCCTGATAAACAAAGTAAGAGCCTACGGAATATCAGACCAGCTGTGTGGCTGGATTGAAGAGTTTTTAGCAAACAGAACACAGCATGTTGTTATCAATGGATGAGACGTCTACAGACGTTAAAGTAACCTCTGGCGTGCCACAGGGGAATGTTATGGGACCATTGCTTTTCACAATGTATATAAATGACCTAGTAGATAGTGTCGGAAGTTCCATGCGGCTTTTCGCGGATGATGCTGTAGTATACAGAGAAGTTGCAGCATTAGAAAATTGTAGCGAAATGCAGGAAGATCTGCAGCAGATATGCACTTGGTGTAGGGCATGGTAACTGACCCTTAACACAGACAAATGTAATGTATTGCGAATACATACAAAGGAGGATCCTTTATTGTATGATTATATGATAGCAGAACAAACAATGGTAGCAGTTACTTCTGTTAAATATCTGGGAGTATGTGTGCGGAACGATTTGAAATGGAATGATCATATAAAATTAATTGTTGGTAAGGCGGGTACCAGGTTGAGATTCATTGGGAGAGTCCTTAGAAAATGTAGTCCATCAACAAAGGAGGTGGCTTACAAAACACTCATTTGACCTGTACTTGAGTATTGCTCATCAGTGTGGGATCCGTACCAGATCGGATTGGCGGAGGAGATAGAGAAGATCCAAAGAAGAGCGGCGTGTTTCGTCACAGGGTTATTTGGTAACCGTGATAGCGTTACGGAGATGTTTAGCAAACTCAAGTGGCAGACTCTGCAAGAGAGGCGCTCTGCATCGCGGTGTAGGTTGCTCGCCAGGTTCCGAGAGGGTGCGTTTCTGGATGAGGTATCGAATATACTGCTTCCCCCTACTTATACCTCCCGTGGAGATCACAAATGAAAAATTAGAGAGATTCGAGCGTGCATGGAGGCTTTCAGACAGTCGTTCTTCCCGCAAACCATACGCGACTGGAACAGAAAACGGAGGTAATGACAGTGGCACGTAAAGTGCCCTCCGCCACACACCGTTGGGTGGCTTGCGGAGTATGAATGTAGATGTAGATGTAGATGTAGATCATTGCAGGTTGCCTTAGGTGCTCCTATACCATCATCCTTAGACTACACCATCAACCTTAGACTTCAATGCTCTGGCCGCTGCTCAAAAAGGCAACCCGGACCTGTCCCATGCCCTTCGGAAGTGGACTCTGGCCTCATATTCCAGGTAAGATCCATACCCGCCTCCAACCACAAGATCTGGCGCAAGGTCCTTGTGGATCCTTCATAACCTGATGGCTCCAATGATTTCCTCTGTCCCTTACTCCCTCCTGCCTTCTGAAAACTGGTATTTGAATGGGTCCACAGCCTCACATGCCCAGGATCTGCCACCCTCAGGACAATGCTTCGTCTGGCTGGATATCCAACATGACTGCAAGAACTGCACCTCATCCTGTGTTTGCTGCTAGCGCCATCGAGGTCAGACAGAATGTTCACTTCCCTGTGGCCACCTTTAACCGCATACATTATTGATTCGTGCACATTCACATCAACATTGTGAGCCCACTACCCTCCTCCAACCAGTATCAATATCTGCTGACAATTATTAAAAGATTTACTCGCTGGCTGTATGCCATGCTTATCCCAGACATTTCAGCCAAAACTTGCTGCAGCCAGGCCTCGGTTTCCCACTTCAGTTGCCCACACGGCATCACTACAGATTGTGGGTGCCAATTCTCCTTGGCTGTCCTCTGATCTCTGGCAGCCATTTGTGGCTCCAGTTTCCACCATACCACCATCCACCACCCTGCAGCTAATGGCATGCTGGAGCAGTTCCAACAAACACTTGAAGCCACCTCCACTTGATATTCTTCTGAATGGTCTGCTGCCCTGCCCTGGTACTTCTAGGCCTGCAGATTCCACACAAAACTGAACTGGGATCTTCAGCTGCCACGCTTGTATATGGACAGTCACTCACCATCCCTGGTGATTTTTTGGAATCAAATCCACTGCCTTCTGACTGCACCATCTCAGATTTCGTACAGCAAATCCAGGGCTCTTGCATGGTCCAACTGTGACCAACTCCTCTACAATGGTCCAGTGTGCACCTTACCTTCATCCACAATGACCTCACAGCATGTACACGTCATGTGGATGCATACCAACTGGCGCTCTGCCCCCAGTATTCAAGCCCGCACGTGGTGTTGCAACATGGGGACAAGACAACCATCTCTATAGACAGGCTCAATCCAGCCTACGTCCTACAGCCCCCTCCTGCCAATGAATACAGCACCGTCAAGGTAGAGTTGCTCCCACCTACCACTAGATCCAGATGCAACATCATCAACAGTGCACCCGATATGATGCAGGCCAATACCATCCCCCCTAGTGTCTCTGATGTGCCACTGGCCGACGCCACCCCTTACACTGTGTCCTACACACCACCAGCCAGTGCTGCCTGTGCTGCACCACCAGCCAACTACATGAGTGACACACCTCCCATCCATCCGCCATGCTCAACAGAATATCATCACCATTGCTGCTAGCACCTGCACCACTGGAGCAGCGACGCTATTTCATACAGAAACCACAGCAGCAGCAACCTGTACTTGCTCAACTGCAAGCATCATCAGTCAGCTTTAAACATCCCTCTGCGCATTTGACACTGGTGTTTTCCTCTTGAGGGGGGGGGGGGGGGGGGGGGGACTGAGTGGCAACTCTTTCCCTCACCTCCATTTGTAGCAGCAGATGACAGGCTGTGTAGACCAGCAATCAGCCTCACAACACCCTCACTGGTCACTTCTTCCGAAGCAAGAAGTTAGATCGCCACACTCTCTGAATTCTAGGTATGCCGAACCATTTATTGACAGTCTCTTATTCTGCACTGAGGAGGCAACATCCCTGGCCATGCTCTTGGCAGCTCACCTGCACAACTCCATGTGGCCCACATTGTCATCCACCTCATTTTGCCAGTGTATGTGTGAACCACAGGATTCTTGTCTCACACTTATTGTTGTCCTGTTGTGGTCTGTTTAATAAGAGGAGCGCTGCCACATTTTTTCCCGTGTTGCCTTCCCAAGCTGTGTCTTCTCAGGCGATTCTACTGAATACAGGAGTAAAAAGCCTGGCACTGGACATCCTGTTCGTCCTCCCCGTATCAGCAATTGGAACACTGCATGCAGTACAGCACAAATAGATTGTGTGGTGGGACTACCAGGCTGATTTATTACTATTCTATATCTGGCTGTTTTGGCACTCCTTTGCTGCCAAGCACATCATTGAAGTGGTTTTCCCACGCTGCTGGGCAACATGGAACAAAGGGTGCAAGCCACCTATGGACTGCCCGGTGCAGACCCTCCTTGATTAAGAAGTATTTACTCATTTCGAATGTTACTGTACTGATTAGCTTCTGGGTTAATATGTTAGAACCAGCCTGCACAGCTCATCCATCACTTCCCACCACGTATTGCTGTTTTCTTAACTAGCACACTGCTTAGACATGTGCGCCCTTTAGGTGCATAGTAGAGCATATAACTCTTCCCTTTGATATGAAAGCAGAGCAAGACTTGGTTGGTGGCAATTGTGATACTGTGTTTGTGCAAGTTAACAGTGTGATGTACAAGATGGAAACTGCTCTGCTGTGTGAAGTACATGAATTCATGGACCACCATATTAGGTGCAATTTTCATCTACTTTGCAAGCAATGTTATGGTGTTTGGCAGAGGGTAATTTGCATACCACTGTCTTCTACTGACCCCTCCCCCTGCTGCTCCCCCTTTCCTGTTCCTGTTTCCAGTCATGGATGATCAGAAGAACAATTGTTGGAAAGCCTCTGTGTGAGGTGGAAACTCTCTAATTTTCTTTTCACAGTCTCTTCACGAGACATATGTAGGAGATAACAGTATACTGGTTGACTCTTCTGGGACATAAATTCTCAGAACTTCAACAGTAAACCACACCATGGTGTGGAGCCTCTCTTGCAGTGCCTGCCGCTATAGTTGTCTGAAGATATCCAAGTTGCTTTTGCACTTACTATATAAACCAGTAGTGAAAAGTGTTGCTCTTCTTTGGATCTTCTCTATTTCCTCTATCTGATACATATTCCAGGCTGAGATGCAGTATTAAAGTATTGGTCAAATGAAGGTTCCGCGAGCCGTCTTCTTTCTCACCGCACTTTCTGAGGGTTCTTTCAATGAATCTGACTGGCATCTGCCTCGCCTGTGGCTAGTTTTATATGGTCATTCCACTTTAAACTCCATACCCTTACACCTCGATATTTAATGTATGTAATTCTTTTCAGTGGTTATTCAGAAATTGTATAATCATCCAATAATGGTTCTCCTGCATGCTTTTGTGTAATGTCGTACATTCCTTTATGTGGAGGCTCAGCTGTCAATCCCTGCGCCAAACATCAGTCCTCTGCAGGTATTCCTGCATTCCACTACAATTTTATAGCATTGTGACTCTCTCCATACAAAACAACAACTGTGAAAAACCTCATTGAACTTATGATGTTGTCCACTAGGTCATTAATGTATATATTGTAAAAAGCAATGGTCCTATAACATTTCCTTGCAATATGCCTGAAGCTACTTTTACACATGCAGATTTCTCATCTACAGTCACACAGCTAGGCTGATATTCTGTGTGCTTTTATTTTGTTCTTTATGCAGCTGTGCAGAACTTTATTGCATGTTTTCTGGAAGTCGAGGAACAAGGCATCAATATTGGCACTGGTATCTATTGCTTTCTAGACCTGTATCTGTGTCTACATTCTGAAAGCCACCTTGTGATGTGTAGTGGAGTGTACTTCGTGTACCCATGTCACTTCCCCTTTTTCATTTTCCAGTTGCATACAGTTCACAGGAAAAACGGGAGCTGGTAATCCTCCAAGTGAGCTCAATTCCCTATAATTTTATCTTGATGGTCTTTTTGCCAGATAAGGTAAGAGCAAGCAATATATTGGTTGAATTTTCTAGGAACACATGCTCTTGGAACCTTAACAGCAGATGATACTGTGATCCAAAATGGCTCTCTTGCAGCATCTGGCATTGGAATTAGCTGAGTATCTCTGTGATGCTTTTGCAGTTACTAAATGTACCTTAACAAAATGTGCCGCTCCTTGTTGGCTCTCATGGATGAACAGAGCAAGCCAAGCGTCACGTAATCATTTTTTGCAGAATCTGCATTGATTCCTACAGGGGAGAGTTTTTGTCTCCAGAAATGTCAAACTATGATAGCATAAAATATGTTTCAAATTCTACACCACATTGACAGCAAGTAGATAGACCTATAGATTTGTGAGTAGCATAAAACATGTTTCAAAATTCTACAGCATATTGAGAGCAAGAAGATAGACCTATAGATTTGTGAGTTTGTGCACCGACCCATCTTGAAAAGAGGAATGTCCTGCACTCTTCTCCAATCACCAGAAACACTTCACTGATCCAGAATCAGTTGTAGGCTGATGCTAGAAGAGGAGCAAGGTCTTTTACATACTCTGTGTAGACATATCCCATCAGGTCCAGTGACCAGATACCAGGACATTTTATTGGGATTTAAAGATAATACCTGGCAGTGCCATTATGAACCAGTTACTGTTATGCTGATAAAATTTTTACCTTTTCCATATCTAAAACTAAAAGAACACAAACAAAAGTTACAGAATAATCGTTCAAAGCACCTAAAATTCTGTTATTGGTACATTTGACATCAGATTAAACTTCTTGTGTTTTCCTCTTCATATTGACATCAGATTAAACTTCCTGTTTTCCTTACCTTGAAATTTGTGCAGTAAGCAGTGAACTAGCAGCATGTCCCTATCTAACCTGAGTCATCCAACCAGAGAATGGGTAGGTGACCTGCAGTTTAATGTGGAATCCTAACTATGTTGTTTCCAACAACTTTTAAAATAGTTGAAGGCTAGGTTAAAAAAGGCTGAAAAACTGTATGGTCCAACCAAGATTTCATCTCATGACATCTCAGTTTCCAGGCATAAACTTTATGCTAGACCACCAGAACTGACAAGAATGTAAATAGTTCATATACAGTTTTCAATGAGTGAGTTTGTATCAAAATATGTGACATACATGGTCACATCTTTTAACTGCTTTGACTAAAAACTTTACATTTTTTACACTACCAAGGGCCATAGATCTTAGTGCCTAACATCTACACCTTCCTGAGAAAAAAGGTCTTTACACATGGACAGAAAGATGCACAACAACTGACAAAAACAAATAAATAAATAAAATTGTGATATATATAAAAATCAAGTAAATAGATTATCTATGAAATTCAAAGAACCAAGAAACATGAAAGAAACTCACTTTGCCACTAATCAATATCAACTGGTTTTGGCTGAAATTTTGTATTGTCTTGAAAGCTCCTAATGCAAATGTATCTGTTTTTCCAATATATTCCATAGTCACTTCATACTTTTGTAAAGCAAGATCAAATTTTATGAATATGGTAACATATTGTGAAGATTGCAGATCAAACATATTTGAATTACAGTAAGCTACAATTGTTCGCTATCATTGTGAATGCTATGTGAACTTGTAGTTAAATAGAATTTACCTGGCAAGAAACTTGGCAAGTTGGTTGGAGTCACGGTCACATTCAGCTTCACTCAGTTCTTGGCTGTTTGAAAATCCAGATGGTGGCTGCAAGTGATAGCTGAGGACATTGGCATCAACTTCGGGGGAGCTTGATTCATAGCTATTGTGGGAAAAAAAAAAAAAAAAAAAAAAAAAAAAAAAGATCAGTTCCTTGATGTCATTTTTCAGAGAATTGGTACATAATACAATTATGTAATGTAGGTTTCTTAATTCATTTGTTACTCTTCGATCTGTAGAGGTACTCCACAAAAGCACTTATGATTGCTGATTCATTACCCCCAGATGAGTCACACCAAGTGGGGTGCCGACCGATCTACTCTCCTATGGCTTTACCAGGCGTTAATCCAGTCCCGTCTGGACCATGGGAGTCTGGCTTATGGCTCAGCATCCCCATCTGCGTTGCGGGTGCTGGACCCAATACTACACAGCGGGATACGCCTTGCCACTGGTGCCTTCCGGACCAGCCCTGTGGACAGCATACTTGTGGAGGCAGGTGTCCCTCCACCGCAGTTACGGCACCAACAATTACTGGCTGCTTATGCTGCCCATATTTTTAGCTTGCCCGGGCATCCAAATTATCGTGTCCTGTTCCTGCAGTCAGTCGTCTGTCTGCCAGAATGTCGGCCCTGGTCGGGTTGTCCGATCGCCGTACGCGTCAAACAGCTCCTCTACGGGCTTGGGTGTTTCCCTGTACCAACTCCTTTCCGGGCCCCTCTGCGTACACCCCCATGGTGTGTGCCTCGCCCTTGCCTTCAGCTCGACTTGGCACAGGGCCCAAAGGACTCAGTCCCTCCGGTGGCCTTGCGATGCCGCTTTTATTCCATCCTGGCCACGTATCAGGGCTCTGGCGTTGTCTATACCGACGGTTCGATGGTTGCTGGTCATGTCAGTTATGCACTAACTCTAGGGGACCATTCTGAACAACGTTCGTTGCCGGCTGGCTGCAGTGTTTACACTGCTGAGCTGGTCGCCATCTTTCGTGCCCTAGAGTATATCCGCTCCTGCTCGGGTGAGTCCTTCGTTGTCTGTAGCGATTCCCTGGGCGGTTTACGAGCTCTAGACCAGTGTTTCCCTCGTTCTCGTCTGGTGATGGCTATCCAGGAGTCCCTGCATACTCTTGTCCATTGCGGCAGATCTGTGGTCTTTGTTTGGACCCCGGGCCATGTTGGGATACCTGGAAATGAAACTGTTGACCGCCTGGCGAAAGATGCCACTAGCGCACCATCTCTGGAGATTGGCCTCCCGGAGACTAATTTGCGGGCACTATTACACCGCAAAGTTTTCGATTTATGGGACACTGATTGGCGCAACCTGCCCGTGCCAAACAAACTCCGCCGTATCAAGGAGACGACTACTGTGTGGGGGTCATCCATGCGAGCCAACCTTCAGGGAATCAGTCGTCCTTTGTCGGCTCCGCATTGGCCACACCCGACTCACACACAGTTATCCCCCTCTTTGTCATTGTGGGACATCCTTGACGGTGGTCCATATTCTGTTGGAGTGCGCCCTTTTAACTGTGCTCAGGCAGACTTTTGCGCTGCCTGATACGCTCTCTGTGCTTTTATCTGACGACTCTTCCATAGCGGACATAGTTCTGCGTTTTATTCGGGCAGGGGGATTTTATCGCTTAATGTAAGTGTGTGAGTTTTTGTATTGATTCTGGCCTATGGCCTACGATTTGTCTGATTTTTTTCATGTTTCTCAGTGGTTGGCTTTTCCCTTTTTGTTTGTATGGTCGGCCAACCACCGTCACAGTCTGTGTGATTTTAGTTCGTCTTGTCTGGTCTTTGTCTACGTTTCTCTTGTTCTGTGTCGTCTGTCTTATCGTCTTTTGATCGTTTTTATTCTCTGTGGGTATTTTTAGTATTTGGAAAAAGGGACCGATGACCGTAGCAGTCTGGTCCCTTTAACCCCCACAAACCAAACCAAACCAACCCAGATCTGTTTCCCTTTATGTTATTCTATTCTATTCTATTCTATTCTCTCTCTCTCTATATATATATATATATATGTCTGTCTCTCACTTTCCAATAAGTCAATTCTTCACAATTGTTGACAGATCTTTTTATGGAGTAAGAGGACAGATTGAAAGCAATAAAGGAATTGATCCTCATTCAGCCATAAAGATCATAAAGCTGTCTTTGGATTGAATGTTGGTTTGTGAACGCTGTGGTATTTTACTAGGAAAGGTCCTGTTGGAGGTTGTATGCCCATGCCTTCCCTTGTATTTTAACTGGCTCCAGCCCTTATAGGGGTACTTACAGTGTATTGTGGACTCTGAAACATGGTATACCATGGCATTTTCCACTTTTTACAAAGAAGTAGTAAGTGACAGAAAAAGTGACCAACTGAGGCTAGAACTTTGGATTTGTCCCTGATTCTTACCTAGGGATAGGAAATAGGAGCCCATGACTCGGCACTCAAGAAGTATTAAACCGTTTATTGTAAAACATACCTCATGAGACTCTTGACTCTATACATATGCCCCTGATGTCATGATTCTGCAGCACTCAGAATCTGAAGACAACAACAGGCTCAGACTCCTGCAGAATGACTCAGTAGGATTATTCATGAAAACACACTAAAAATGTGTGTTCGTGAGTTAATCCTGGAAAACTGAGTGCTTTTAATTGCTACATATCTGAAAATGAGCGTTTGGCATCATTGGCCAGAAAGCCCCTTACTGGGCAGGTCCGCCCACCTTGGTGCAGGTCTCACTATATTCAACGCCACATTGGGTAACCTGCACGCTGGATGGGAATGAAATAATGATGAAGGCAACACAACACCCAGACCCTGAGCGGAGAAAATCCCCGACCCAGCCGGGAATCGAATCCAGGCCTCGTAGGACTGGTTTCTGCAACTGTCGCTCCATCGTTACACCATGATCACCTTCCACCTGCTTTCATAATGGCGCTGGTGCTGGTTATGAGGTTAACCCCCCCCCCCCCTCCCCCCTTGTGGCTGCACCACGACCACCTTCCGCCCACTGACACGAGCCATTACACCTGCGCCGTGTTTGTTGGCGGGCCTGCAGTTGGGACACACTGTGCTGACATTTCCACCTGCTCACTCCACATCATGTGCTACATGTACCCCCCCCCCTCCCCACCCCACATGCAGACCTCGGGCGCCACACCGTCCACCACTACTGCACCCCTGGTGTCGGGGGATTCCTGCTCTGCACGCATGGAATTTTGCTGCCAGTGCTGCATCAACATGTGTTACCCGGCAGGTATCCTAAGCTGCCTGCTCTGCAAGAAGGTAACCCTAAGACTTGGTTCACTTTAGTGGATCACCTACTGGATATCCACAGTATTCCAGACAATGATGCCCATTTTGTCTGAATGGTGGGTCACCTCCACGCTCATCCTTACCTCATCAGCGATCTGCCCTCTCACTATCCCCCTTGCCCAAGTATTCAATGGTGAAAGCACTGCCCATCGAGTGCTTTTGTTGCCCATAAGCAGAGGCTTTCCACCACATTATTCAAGATGAGCACCTTGACGACCGCATACCTTCACAGCTTTGGCAGCGCCTTCATCCATTAATTGATGATCAAGCATTTACCTCACGCCATGCTTTGGACTTTGTGGATGGTGAAACTGCCTTCAAACCAACGACTTCACCTACTGTCTCATGTCGCTGACCCTCTTGAGGCTGATCGAGCTTATACTATCATTCGTCACCAACACCGCCTGTCATTGACACCGCCCGCATGTTCGGTTCCACACTCTGCCAGCAGAGGCCAGTCTGCTTTCCTCAGCTCCCTGTCAGGAGCTGCCACCTACAGGACGTACGGCCTGTGGCCGTCCAACAGCAGCCAACCTCTCTCGAGCAACAGCCCGAGCGGCCACCACCGACGACACAGCTAGCTGCGCAACCCCCCCCCCCCCCCTCCCCCTCACTCCACACTGCCTCACTTCCAAGCTTACCTGCTACTCTGCTGCAATCCTACTTATGGGGACACCACACACAACTGTCGCATGCCTTGCACTTGCCCAAATGATTTCGGTGGGCACGTTCAGGTGCCACGTCTCACCATGCTCCTTCACGGCACCTACCATCTGATGCCACACCATTGGCTTCAGCGGTGCGATGTCTCTATATCACTGACTTTTCATCGGGCACTCACTTTCTCGTTGACACCAGCACCGATGTTAGCATTATTCCGGCCAAGCATGCAGTCAGCATGCTTTCACCTGCTAACCTCGCTTTGATCACTCAAATCACTCTCCTATCATGGTCCTTGGCTCCATTGAGATGTCACTTCACCTATCACCAGTCCAACCTTCCCCTGGACTTTCCATGTCGCCAATGTGGATTGGGTTGGACTTTCTACACCATTACAAACTTTCACCTGGCTTGCAGGCTGCCACACACCGCCACATGTCTGTTCCATTCCTGATCAAGTTCAGCACAACTGCGCTCTCCACCTCCCTGGCTACACTTTCCACATGTCCATCTCTGCTCGAGCATATTACTACATGGCTCTCTGATTTGTCAGAGGTGTGCACACAAATTGGCGTACTCCACACCAAGAACGATGCATTATTCACCCGCATTGCCTCTGTCTCTGCTGAAATGTTAAACACATGGCACACAGTAAGTTGCCTGTCTACAGAACCAAAGCAAGGTGAACCGACACATTCATCTACTGCGTCTTCTCACCACATTGCTCCTGTGTCAAGCATTCGACCAACTGTTGCCATTTCCACATTGCCACGGACGAATCTCCGAGACACACCTGTTCATGGTACTGAGGATTCCTTGTGCACTGTGTGGCTTCTGTGCCATGCCTTCCTTCATGGACTACAGCTGACACCCAAGCCACTCCGCCCCAACCCTGCAAGATCAGTGAACCGCCATTGCATCTGGATCCCCTCTTGCCCCCCCCCCCCCCCCCTCCCTGGTCTCCCTTTGCAGGTATCAGCTATCAGTAATGGCACTTGTCATAGGATTCACACCACAGACCTGTATGTTATAAGGCTAGGTGCCTTAACGCTTCCAAACTTCTGCGCCCAAAAGAAATCATTCAGGATTTTTCGGCTTCAGGTTTGCTCCGCCCCTCCGATAGCAACTAGTCTTCACCTATCCAACTTTTTGTCACCTATCCAACTTTTTGCTAAAAAGAACAGCTCCTTACACATGTGCAGGAACTAGAGGTCCCTTAATGCTCGCACAATTATCAATAATGATCCCATTCCTCATATCCAGGATTTCCTGCAATTATTACATCGTTCTAAGTTCTTCTCTGTTTTAGATTGTTTGAAGGCATACCATCAAATCCCTATGCATCTGTTGGATATTACGAAGACTACCATCATCACACCATTCAACCTATTTGAATACTGTTACATGCCTTACGAGTTGAAAAATGCTGTGCAGTCATGGCAGTGGTTCATTGATTCCATTTTGCTACCTCTGCCGTTTTCTTGCACTTACTTAGATGACATACTGATCTTTTCCTCCTCTGTTGAGGAGCATCAAGTCCACCTTGATGCAGTCCATTTGGCCCTCGCTATCAACAGCGTGGTGATCAACAATGATAAATCTCAACTCTGTCCCACATCAGTTACGTTCCTATGCCATAGTGTCTATGGTGACGGCCTCTGACCCATGGATTCTCATATCAAAACCGTAGTTGATCTCCCTCTTCCTAAAGAATATGCTCAACTCCATCGTTTTCTGGATATGGCAAACTTTTATCGCTGATATCCCTCAGGCTGCCTCTGTCCAATTGGGCCTCACCAATGTCCTCTCTGCAAAAACACCATGGAGAAATGGAAGTTGGACTGGAACAAACCTATGGTCGATGCATTTGGTTAATTTAAAAGCCATCACACTCGCCCACTGTGACCCTGATGCTCATGCTTCGATCATGACTGATGCTAGTGACTCAGCTGTGGGTGCTGTCTCCAAACAGCACAACCGGCAACTCCACCCAAACACTCCACTTCTTTTCCAAGAAACTGATTAAGAGCCAGTGTAAGTGATCGGCTTTGGACTGTGAGCTTCTTGCGATGTACAGAGTGATTAAACACTTTCATAGTGACCTCAAGGGGCAACCTTTCATGATCCACTCAGATCACAAGCCTCTAATGGATGCTATTCGTAAACCGGCTAAGGACCTTCCGCCAAGATGTTTCTGCCATATGGACTATGTCTGTCAGCACTCTTTCAATGCATGCTATATTCGTGGCGTGGAGAATGTTGTAGCAAACTACCATCTTGCATGTGTGTGTTAACCCTGCCTTCAGACTGAAGACATTGATATACAGCGACTAGTTATACTCATGTCATTCACGAGTTGACAACCCCTGTCCTTTACAACTTCTCTAAGGGCACTCCTCACCCCTTGGTACCCTCCGCTCTTCAGTGCAGGGGTTTTTAATCCTTTGCCCAACTTGGCCCATCCTGAAACGCAGGCCACAATGAGGCTGGTTACTGGATGCTTCGTCTGGCCCAGCATGAAGCATGACTGGTGCACATGAACCCGCGTGTGCGTCCCATGCCAGCATAGCAAGGTCGGCAGGCACACTCAACCTCTATTAGGCTCCTTTGCTGAAAACATATTTACACGAGTGCTTATATTGTGTGTGGCCAGTGTTTTTATGAGAAAAGAACCCACCCAGGCATGTTCACAAATGCACCTTTCTATGTGCTGCAGGTAAACATAAAGGTAATTAGTTTACAGCTGAAATGGAGGAAATTGTGTTGTTGGAGGTGTACTGCAAACACAAGTGGACTGCTCATGTCTAGCTGAATTAGTTAACTCAAATGGATGGTTAATGCAGAAGGTGGGACAACAGTACACAATTCCGTTTCGATGTTACAGATGGCACCTTTTGGAACTTTGTCAGAATAACTGGTGCCCACTATGATTTGTTCTTTGAGAACTCTTACAGAATAATAGATGAGCAGGTGGAAAACAAAATTTTGAGTTTAGGTACTACAAGGTGGTGGCAAGCATAAGAGCATCAGAGAGAGAAAAGAAAAATCTCGTCAATTTTGAAATACTCAGAATCTCTGTTACTAAATGGCTGAATCTGTTCATGGTTCACAGTGCAAAGCCCTAGCTGAATGTTGCCTATCTAATCGCTTTCAGTGGCAACAAAATTTTTGTTTTCAGTATTTCGTATAATTACTGACCAAATTTAAAAATTTAGAATGCTTTCACAACCTGCTCATTAAGAGGCATAATCTTATGTCAATGGTTTAAGACAGTATGACAAGTGTTACAGCTATAAACTATCTATATATCTTGAGGCAGTATAACTCACTGTGTGGAAATACCTGGGCTATATTCACTCAGAATTTGAGATGAAAGCACTTAGTGAAATGCAACATACTTTACACAAAATTTCAAACCTTTACAAAACTTTCTCTTGCTGACGCCCACCCAGAATGATCAAAGGGAAAAAAGAGTATTGCTAATTACATTTTTGCTGTTCTTGTGGTAAAACTGCCACATCAGGCATGACATTTTAATTTGTTACTTCTCCACTACTATTCTTTTTGGAACACATTTTGCAGACAGTACCCACAGATCCCACTGAATGTACTTGGAAACTTATACCATTATGCAACACACAGTTCAGGAGATATGACATCATAAACATTGTGAGGTGTGAAAAACCAGCTTTTGCTTACAGAAGACCATAAATTACCCAGACTATATTACCCTCCGCCACACACCGTCAGGTGGCTTGCGGAGTATGGATGTAGATGTAGATGTAGATCCAGTGTTTGACAATGAGAGCACTTAGCATCTCACAACAAACTTTTAAGAAAAATTTGAAACCTTTTCCAAACATTTACTCACTTACATGCTTAATGTCAAATATATAAGTCATTTATAAAGTAATCAGAAGTTTGAAACTGTTCTATGCATGGATATTCAATTCTTTTTCAGAATCTGTTTTTACTAGGTGTTGGCTAAATAAAGTAAAAAGTAAAGCTGCCACCAAACAAAAAGTTAGGTTGTATACAGCAGTACTGTACTATGCATAGCCTCATTTGAAGTGTTGTGACCATCAAACTGGATTTCCCAGCTAATTATAGAGGTACCTATGGTTTAATGTGGGGTATGAACCATGGTGTTGCCTAAACAGGAGAACCAATTTCATTAACAAATTCTTTAATGAAGAGGACACAATGAGCTGCATACAGGAGGCTGAGCGTGAACTAAATAAGGATTTCATGGGCTACTAAGCAGGTGAAACTAATAGTACCATTGTCAATTTGAAACTTTAGATCCATGAACCATGAAAAAGGCTGTGAGTCATTTTCTTTGAATTAGACAAAGAATTTAGTTCACAAATTGAAGTACATGGCAGCTGGTCTTGAGGGCATCATTCACTATCATTTGAAAAGGTAATACATCACTTGTTTTGAATATCATACTAAATACTATTTCCAGCTTGAAACAGCTAGTGTCCGTATCTTGAGCTTGGAAAAGTCACACTATTATGAGAAGAAAAGTTGCTACTCACCATATACCGTAGATGCTGAGACACAGATAGGCACAACAAAAAGATTTTCACACTTAAAGCTTTCAGCCAATGGCCTTTGTCAACAATAGGTACACGTACACACACACTCCCTCATGCAAATGGAACTCACACACACGACTGCAGTCTCAGGCAACTGAAATCACACTGTGAGCAGCAGCACCAGTGCATGATGGGAGTGGCGACTGGGTGGGGAAAGGAGGAGGCCGGGGCAGATAGGGGGAGGGGATAGTATGGTGGGGATGACGAACAGTGTAGTGCTGCAAGTTGGACAGCGGGCTGGGGAGGGGGGAGAGGGAATAGCTGAAAAGGAGAGACATAGAAATAAATAAATAAATAAATGAAATGAAAGAAAGAAGACTGGCTGTGGTGGTGGAATGACGGCTGTGTAGTGCTGGAATGGGAGCAGGGAAGAGGCTGCATGGGTGAGGACAGCGACTAACGAAGGTTGAGGCCAGAACCGTTATGGGAACGTAGGAGGTACTGCAGGGAAAGTTCCCACCTGCGTAATTCAGGGAAAGTTCCCACCTGCATTATTCGGAAAAGCTGGTGTTGGTGGGAAGGATCCATATGGCACAGGCTGTGAAGCAGTCATAGAAATGAAGGATATCATGTTTGGCAGTGAGTTCAGCAACAGGGTGATCCACTTGTTTCTTGGCCACAGTTTGTCAGTGGGCATACCGGACAGACAGCTTGTTGGTTGTCATGCTTACACACAATGCAGCACAGCGGTTGCCGGTTAGCTTGTAGACCACATGACTGGTTTTACAGGTAGCCCTGCCTTCGATGGGATAGGTGATGGTGGTGACTGGACTGGAGTAAGTTGTGGTGGAAGGAAGTATGGTACAGGTCTTGCATCTAGGTCTATTACAGGACTATGACCATGAGGTATGGGATTGGGAGCAAGGGTTGTGTAAGGATGGAGTAGTATACTGTGTAGGTGGGAACTTTCCCTGAATGCATCCTATGTTCCTGTAACCCTCCTGGCCTCAACCTTCTTTAGTCACTGTCCTCACCCATCCAGCCCCTTCCCTGCTCCCATTCCAGCACTACACAGCCATCATTCCACCACCACATCCAGTCTTCTTTTTTATTTTATTTATTTATTTCTGTTTCTCTCCTTTTCCGCTACCCCCCTCCCCATTTCTCCCCTGCACGCCACCGCCCAACCTGTCGCAACTTCACTGTCCGCCATCCCCACCATACTATCCCTCGGCCCCCTTCCCCTACCCAGCCTCCTCCTTTCCCCTCATCCAGTTGGCTACTCCCATCATGCACTGGTGCTGCTGCTCACAGTGAGGCTTCAGTTGCCTGAGCCTTCAGTCGTACGTGTGTGTGTGTGTGTGTGTGTGTGTGTGTGTGTGTGTGTGTAGCTATTGTTGACAAAGGCCGTTGACTGAAAGCTTTAAGTGTGAAAATCTTTTTGTTGTGTCAATCTGTCACTCAGCATCTCCACTATATGGTGAGTAGCAACTTTCCTTCTCATAATATTGTTACATTTCATGCTGGATCTTCCATTGTTTGCTTGGAAAAGTCAACTAGAGATGCCCACTCACATACCAAATGTCTCATCTTCCAATTAGTGATGCACATGAATTGACGAGATTCCTGCTATTCTTAGCTTCTCTCACTGCCAAGGAAGTGAACTTAGAAAAATTAAATTTATATGTGTTACACAAGCAATAATGAGGCAAATCAGTTAATTTGATTAGTTTGCATGTAATACATGGAACTGTCACATTTTTGAGTACTCTGCTAGAGACATGAGAGAGAACAATCAATTTATAAAATACTGTTTGTGATTGTGTGATATGTTATACACAAGTGTGGCAATGATGAATACTATAATTTTGGCTTATTCCACACAAAACTTTGAAAAAAGAGGGATCACATCTGAGACAGGTGGCTAAATGGAAGTCTATTGTATGAAAAGGGTGTATCAAGAAGCTGAATTTTTTGACATAATCATTTATGTGTGTATAAGGTGCTTCATGCTGCAAGTTAGTGTAATTTTGTTTTCTTCTGTATGTATACCCTTTATTTCTTTGAAATTTTGAACAGTATTTCTATTCTTTCTGTGTAGTTGAAGGAATCTGAGATATGTTAATACACAAAATTCTGTCACTGCAGCATGTGTTAAGATTTTATGCCAAGATTAATGGAACACTGATGTACTTTGAACATGGCATAGGAAGAAAGAAAACCTCTATCAGCACAGTTAGTAGTACCAAGCATCAGATAAAATCAAGATGTGACCAGCTTGTAGAGACAAACCTTGACTACCTGGCATGCACCTGTGTTGGTCTTTCAACACTGCTCAGTGGATGCTGATGAGGTGTTCGCCTCCTTCTTGGAAGGGGTGAAATCTCATTAGATTCTGGACTTGAGTCAGCATGGTACATCTCTGAAAGAGAATTATTCCTTGGTGAATCTTGTAGCTGTATGCACTTAAGATGAGTTGCTTGAGGATATATGGCTGTTGTTAACAATCCACATCTTAAATGCATATTTCAAAATGTTTCAGTTGTTCAAATATAGGTAGCACAGTGAGAATACTCTTTGCTTTATGCCAAAGATGCAGCACTGTAGCATTTCAGGAAATGTATTGTGGGCTGGCCGGAGTGGCCAAGCGGTTCTAGGCACTACAGTCTGGAACCGCATGACCGCTACGGTCGCAGGTTCGAATCCTGCCTTGGGCATGGATGTGTGTGATGTCCTTAGGTTAGTTAGGTTTAAGTAGTCCTAGGGGACTAATGACCTCACAAATTAAGTCCCATAGTGCTCAAAGCTCTATGAACCAATTTTTAAATGTATTGTGGTCGAATGAGACTGTAGTCAAATAAAATTACAATAAAATAAATCTTAAGTTAATTTTTTCTTATGAAGCAGAAACTGTGACAGAAAACCGACAGATTGTCACAAATCAGCCAATGTGTGACACCAGTGAGTCTTTCATCTAGAATTAGAGAAGAGAGCATTGGAGGAAACAATAACAATCAGGAAATATTTAAGGATGAAAAACAGACAAATTGTATTTTGTCCCACAAATATTTATTACTATTGGATTTAGGCTTGTTAGGCCATTATCTGGTAACAAAGGTTATTACCTGATCATGGCCTGACAAGTCAAAAACTGATATGAAATAAACAAATGTTAATGGTACAAAATACAGTTTCCTTGTTTTCCATTCCTATATATGAAATTCTTCTATAAAGAAGTGACAGATGAATCCATTAACACAATTGGGCATTATTTAAGAATAGTATCAGTACCATAGACAAACGAAGATATCAGTCACATCATACCATTTCACTGTGACACTCAAAAGCGTGTAACATTTAACAGAATGTCACCTACAGCAATAATTACATACCATTATACAAACATAAACAAGATTGAATCCTCTGGAAAGGATAGATTGCTACACACAGACCATTTAGCTACAAAATTTGTTATTATTATTATTATTACTATTACTATTACTATTATTATACCCACATACAGGAGGTGTTAAGTCACAGGCTTGTGGTGGGGAGGCCTTAGACTTCTAGCAACATACAGACCCCAGCGACATACAGACCTTAACTTACCACATCAGTTAATGTAGAGGTGGTCACAAGGCTGTCATAGCAACTGTAACTATGGGTGTGATGAGGAATGTTATGAATGGTAGGAAAATAAAGTGACAGAATACAAATTGAAGAATATCTGACTAGCCAAAATCATATATTCAGGGTTGAGGATGAAGATGTGGTGCAAAAAAAGAAAAAAATTCAAAAGCATCATTAAGTATGCCTTAAACCAGTGTGTTCTGAGTAAGGTCTTAAGGAATGGGGAAGAACAGCTGTGGTTTAATTGCTGTGCTAGAAAACTGCTCTGTAAACAAAGAGAGCTTCATCACAGATTTAAAAGAAGTGAAAACCTAGCAGACAAATAGAAACTGAATGAAACAAAAATGAGCCTAGGGCGAGCAGTGAGAAAGGCATACAATGATTCTGAAAGTAAAATTTTGTCAACCAATCTGAGTAAAGACCCTAAGAGGTTATGCTCTTACATAAAATTAGTAAGCAGTTTGAAATCCTCTATTCATTCACTCAGTGGCCATACTGGCACTGCAGAGAGAAGATTGAAATACTGAATTTGGCCTTCTGAATTGAACACAGTCCCTCCTTTCAATGATCATATGAACATCAAAATGGCAGATGTTGAGAAAACCAGGTGTGGAATAGAAAAGCCACTGCACTCACTTAGTAATGGAAAGGCATCACGCAGGGCCATACGAGATACCTATAAGATCCTACAAAGATAATGTAAAAGAATTTGCTCCCCTTCTAGCAGCAGTTTATCATAGATTTCTGGAACACCGAAAGGTACCTGGTGCCTGGAAAAAGGCACTGGTCATTCCTGTTTTCAAGAAGGGTCATAGAACAAATGCACTTAATTGTAGGCCTATATCGTTGAACCATGGACCTTGCTGTTGGTGGGGAGGCTTGCGTGCCTCAGCGATACAGATAGCTGAACCGTAGGTGCAACCACAACGGAGGGGTATCTCTTGAGAGGCCAGACAAACGTGTGGTTCCTGAAGAGGGGCAGCAGCCTTTTCAGTAGTTGCAAGGGCAACAGTCTGGATGATTGACACATCTGGCCTTGCAACAATAACCAAAATGGCCTTGCTGTGCTGGTACTGCGAACGGCTGAAAGCAAGGGGAAACTACGGCCGTAATTTTTCCCGAGGGCATGCAGCTTTACTGCATGATTAAATGATTATGGCATCCTCTTGGGTAAAATATTCCTGAGGTAAAATAGTCCCCCATTCAGATCTCTGGGCGGGGACTACTCAGAAGGACGTCGCTTTCACGAGAAAGAAAACTGGCGTTCTACGGATCGGAGCGTGGAATGTCAGATCCCTTAATTGGGCAGGTAGGTTAGAAAATTTAAAAAGGGAAATCGATAGGTTGAAGTCAGATATAGTGGAAATTAGTGAAGTTTGGTGGAAGGAAGAACAAAACTTCTGGTCAGGTGACTACAGGGTTATAAACACAAAATCAAATAGGGGTAATGCAGGAGTAGGTTTAATAATGAATAGGAAAATAGGAATGCGGGTAAGCTACTACAAACAGCATAGTGAATGCATTATTGTGGCCAAGATAGATATGAAGCCCACACCTACTACAATAGTACAAGTTTATATGCCAACTAGCTCTGCAGATGACGAAGAAATTGATGAAATGTATGATGAAATAAAAGAAATTATTTAGATAGTGAAGGGTGATGAAAATTTAATACTCATGGGTGACTGGAATTCGGTAGTAGGAAAAGGGAGAGAAGGAAACGTAGTAGGTGAATATGGACTGAGGCAAAGAAATGAAAGAGGAAGCTGCCTGGTAGAATTTTGCACAGAGCACAACTTAATCATAGGTAACACTTGGTTCAAGAATCATAAAAGAAGGCTGTATACATGGAAGAAGCCTGGAGGTACTGACAGGTTTCAGATAGATTATATAATGGTAAGACAGATTTATGAATCAGAGCATTTCCAGGGGCAGATGTGGACTCTGACCACGATCTATTGGTTATGACCTGTAGATTAAAACTGAAGAAACTGAAAAAAGGTGGGAATTTAAGGAGATAGAGAGCACTGTGTGCACCCGACTGCAAATTGTTGCTCATGTCGGCACCAATGACTCCTGCCGTCTGGGTTCAGAGGTCATCCTCATTTCGTACAGGCGGTTGGCAGAGTTGGTGAAGGCAGAAAGCCTCGATCGTGGGGTGGAATCAGAGCTAACTATTTGTAGTATTGTTCCCAGAACCGATCGCGGTCCTCTGGTTTGGAGCCGAGTGGAAGGCTTAAACCAGAGGCCTAGACGATTCTGCGGAGAGCTGGGGTGACAATTTCTCGACCTCCGCTATCGGGTGGAGAAATGTAGGGTCCCCCTGAATAGGTCAGGCGTGCACTACACGCTGGAAGCGGCTATGAGGGTAGCGGAGTACGTGTGGAGTGCACATGGGGTTTTTTTAGGTTAGAGAATTCCCTCCCTAGGCCCGACAAGACGCCTCCTGAGACGCGGCAAGGCAGGAGTAGGCAAAATGCAACAGGGAATAGCAATATTAATGTGCTAATAGTAAACTGCAGGAGCGTCTATAGAAAGGTCCCAGAACTGCTCTCATTAATAAACGGTCACAACGCCCATATAGTACTAGGGACAGAAAGTTGGCTGAAACCACATGTAAACAGTAATGAAATCCTAAACTTAGATTGGAATGTATACTGCAGAGACAGGCTGGACAGTGAAGGAGGAGGCGTGTTTATAGCGATAAGAAGTGCAATAGTATCGAAGGAAATTGATGGAGATTCGAATTGTGAAATGATTTGGGTGAAGGTCACGGTTAAAGCAGGCTCAGACATGGTAATTGGATGTCTCTATAGACCCCCGGGCTCAGCACCTGAAGAATAATTTGGAAAATATTTCGAGTAGATTTCCCCACCATGTTATAGTTCTGGGTGGAGATTTTAATTTGCCGCATATAGACTGGGAGATTCAAACGTTCATAACGGGTGGCATGGACAAAGAATCCAGTGAAATATTTTTAAGTGCTTTATCTGAAAACTACCTTGAGCAGTTAAACAGAGAACAGACTCGTGGCGATAACATATTAGACCTTCTGGTGACAAACAGACCCGAACTATTTGAATCAGTTAATGCAGAACAGGGAATCAGCGATCATAAAGCAGTTACTGCATCGATGATTTCAGCCGTAAATAGAAATATTAAAAAAGGTAGGAAGATTTTTCTGTTTAGCAAAAGTGACAAAAAGCACATTACAGAGTACCTGACGGCTCAACACAAAAGTTTTGTCTCAATTACAGATAGTGTTGAGAATCAGTGGTCAAAGTTCAAAACCATCGTACAATATGCGTTACATGAGTATGTGCCAAGCAAGATAGTAAGAGATGGGAAAGTGCCACCGTGGTACAATAACCAAGTTAGAAAACTGCTGCGGAAGCAAAGGGAACTTCACAGCAAACATAAACATAGTCAAAGCCTTGCAGACAAACAAAAATTACGCGAAGCAAAATGTAGTGTGAGGAGGGCTATGCGAGAGGCTTTCAATGAATTCGAAAGTAAAGTTCTATGTACTGACTTGGCAGAAAATCCTAAGAAATTTCGGTCCTATGTCAAAGCGGTAGGTGGATCAAAACAAAATGTCCAGACACTCTGTGACCAAAATGGTACTGAAACAGAGGATGACAGGCTAATGGCCGAAATACTAAATGTCTTCTTCCAACGCTGTTTCACAGAGGAAGACTGCACTGTGCTTTCTTCGAAATAGATGACAGAGGGATAGAGAAACAATTAAAATCGCTCAAAAGAGGAAAGGTTGCTGGTCCTGATGGGATACCAGTTCGATTTCACACAGAGTACGCGAAGGAACTTGTCCCCCTTCTTGCAGCGGTGTACCGTAGGTCTCTAGAAGAGTGAGGCATTCCAAAGGATTGGAAAAGGGCACAGGTCATCCCCGTTTTCAAGAAGGGACGTCGAACAGATGTGCAGAACTATAGACCTATATCTCTAACGTCGATCAGTTGTAGAATTTTGGAACACGTATTATGTTCGAGTATAATGTCTTTTCTGGAGACTAGAAATCTACTCTGTAGGAATCAGCACGGGTTTCGAAAAAGACGGTCGTGTGAAACTCAGCTGGCGCTATTCGTCCACGAGACTCAGAGGGCCTTAGACACAGGTTCACAGGTAGATGCCGTGTTTCTTGACTTCCGCAAGGCGTTTGACACAGTTCCCCACAGTCGTTTAATGAACAAAGTAAGATCATACGGACTATCAGATCAATTGTGTGATTGGACTGAGGAGTTCCTAGATAACAGAACGCAGCATGCCATTCTCAATGGAGTGAAGTCTTCCGAAGTAAGAGTGATTACAGGTGTGCCGTAGGGGAGTGTCATAGGACCGTTGCTATTCACAATATACATAAATGACCTGGTGGATGACATCGGAAGTTCACTGAGGTTTTTTGCAGATGATGCTGTGGTGTATCGAGAGGTTGCAACAATGGAAGATTGTACTGAAATGCAGGAGAATCTGCAGCGAATTGACACATGGTGCACGGAATGGCAATTGAATCTCAATGTAGACAAGTGTAATGTGATGCGAATACATAGAAAGATAGGTCCCTTATCATTTAGCTACAAAATAGCAGGTCAGCAACTGGAAGCAGTTAATTCCATAAATTATCTGGGAGTACGCATTAGGAGTGATTTAAAATGGAATGATCATATAAAGTTGATCGTCGGTAAAGCAGATGCCAGACTGAGATTCATTGGAAGAATCATAAGGAAATGCAATCCGACAACAAAGGAAGTAGGTTACACTACGCTTGTTCGCCCACTGCTTGAGTACTTCTCAGCAGTGTGGGATCCACACCAGATAGGGTTGATAGAAGAGATAGAGAAGATCCAACGGAGAGCAGCGCGCTTCGTTACAGGATCATAGGATCATTTAGTAATCGCGAAAGCGTTACGGAGATGATAGATAAGCTCCAGTGGAAGACTCTGCAGGAGAGACGCTCAGTAGCCCGGTACGGGCTTTTGTTAAAGTTTCGAGAACATACCTTCACTGAAGAGTCAAGCAGTATATTGCTCCCTCCTACGTATGTCTCGTGAAGAGACCATGAGGAGAAATTAAGAGAGATTAGAGCCCACACAGAAGCATACCAACAATCCCTCTTTCCACTTACAATACGAGACTGGAATAGAAGGGAGAACCGATAGAGGTACTCAGGGTACCCTCCGCCACACACCGTCAGGTGGCTTGCGGAGTATGGATGTAGATGTAGATGTAGATGTAGATGTAGATGTAGATGGGACCTGGACAAACTGAAAGAACCAGAGGTTGTAGAGAGCTTCAGAGAGAGCATTTGAGAACAATTGACAAGAATGGGGGAAAGAAATACAGTAGAAGAAGAATGGGTAGCTTTGAGAGATGAAATAGTGAAGGTAGCAGAGGATCAAGTAGGTAAAAAGACGAGGTCTAATAGAAATCGTTGGGTAACAGAAGAGATATTGAATTTAATTGATGAAAGGAGAAAATACAAAAATGCAGTAAATGAATCAGATGAAAAGGAATACAATTGTCTCAAAAATGAGATCGACAGGAAGTGCAAAATGGCTAAGCAGGGATGGCTAGAAGACAAATGTAAGGATGTCGAGGCACATATCACTGAGGTTACGATAGATACTGCCTACAGGAAAATTAAAGAGACCTTTGGAGAAAAGAGGACGACTTGCATGAATATCAAGAGCACAGATGGAAACCCAGTACTAAGCAAAGAAAGGAAAACAGAAAGGTGTAAGGAGTATATAGAGTGTCTATGCAAGGGTGATGTCCTTGAGGACAATATTATAAAGATGGAGGAGAATGTAGATGAAGATGAAATGGAAGATATGATACTGCATGAAGAGTTTGACAGAGCACTGAAAGACCTGAGCCGAAACAAGGCCCCCGGAGTAGACAACATCCCATTAGAACTAATGACAGCCTTGGGAGAGCCAGTCCTGACAAAACTCTACCATCTGGTGAGCAAGATGTATGAAACAGGCGAAATACCCTCAGACTTCAAGAAGAATATAATAATTCCAATCCCAAAGAAAGCAGGTGTTGACAGCTGTGAAAATTACCAAACAATCAGTTTAATAAGCCACAGCTGCAAAATACTAACACGAATTCTTTACAGACGAATGGAAAAACTAGTAGAAGCCGACCTCGAGGAAGATCAGTTTGGATTCGGTAGAAATGTTGGAACACGTGAGGCAATACTGACTCTACGACTTATTTAAGAAGCTAGACTAAGGAAGGGCAAACCTACGTTTCTAGCATTTGTAGGTTTAGAGAATGCCTTTGACAATTTTGACTGGAATACTCTCTTTCAAATCCAGTAGGTGGCAGGGGTAAAATACAGGGAGCGAAAGGCTATTTACAATTTGTACAGAAACCAGATTGCAGTTTTAAGGGTCGAGGGACATGAAAGGGAAGCAGTGGTTGGGAATGGAGTGAGACAGGGTTGTAGTCTCCCCCCAATGTTATTCAATCTGTATATTGAGCAAGCAGTAAAGGAAACAAAAGAAAAATTTGGAGTAGGTATTAAAATCCATGGAGAAGAAATAAAAACTTTGAGATTCGCCGATGACATTGTAATTCTGTCAGAGACAGCAAAGGACTTGGAAGAGCAGTTGAACGGAATGGATAGTGCCTTGAAAGTAGGATATAAGATGAAAATCAACAAAAGCAAAACGAGGATAATGGAATGTAGTCGAATTAAGTCGAGTGATGCTGAGGGAATTAGATTACCAAATGAGACACTTAAAGTAGTAAAGGAGTTTTGCTATCTGGGGAGCAAAATAAGTGATAATGGTTGAAGTAGAGAGGATATTAAATGTAGACTGGCAATGGCAAGGAAAGCGTTCCTGAAGAAGAGAAATTTGTTAACATCGAGTATAGATTTAAGTGTCAGGAAGTCATTTGTGAAAGTATTTGTATGGAGTGTAGCCATGTACGGAAGTGAAACATGGACGTTAAAGAGTTTGGACAAGGAGAGAATAGACTGAAGTGCCTATATCGGCTCGGCCACCATTGTATCCTCTCCCCGATGTTATTCAATCCGTATATTGAGCAAGCAATAAAGAAAACAAAAGAGAAATCCATGGAGAAGAAATAAAAACTTTAAGTTTCGCTGATGACATTGTAATCCTGTCAGAGTCAGCAAAGGACTTGGAAGAGCAGTTGAGGGGAATATAACATGAATATCAACAAAAGTAAAACGAGGATAATGGAATGTAGTCTGGTGATGCTGAGGGAATTAGATTAGGAAATGAGACACTTAAAGTAGTAAAGGAGTTTTGCTATTTGGGGAGCAAAATAACTGATGACGGTCGAAGTAGAGAAGATATAAAATGTAGACTGGCAATGGCAAGGAAAGCATCTCTGTCTCTGAAGAAGAGAAATTTGTTAACATCGAGTATAGATTTAAGTGTCAGGAAGTCATTTCTGAAAGTATTTGTACGGAGTGTAGCCATGTATGTATTGACGATAAATAGTGTTGCCAAGAAGAGAATAGAAGCTTTCGAAATGTGGTGCTACAGAAGAATGCTGAAGATGGGTAGATCACATAACTACATAACCAATGAGGAAGTATTGAATAGGATTGGGGAGAAGAGAAGTTTGTGGCACAACTTGACCAGAAGAAGGGATCAGATGGTAGGACATGTTCTGAGGCATCAAGGGATCATCAATTTAGCACTGGAGGGCAGCATGGAGGGTAAAAATCGTAGAGGGAGACCAAGGGATGAATACACTAAGCAGATTCAGAAGGATGTAAGTTGCAGTAGGTACTGGGAGATGAAGAAGCTTGCACAGGATAGAGTAGCATGGAGAGCTGCATCAAACCAGTCTCAGTACTGACAACAACAACATCGTTGATGTCAAACTGTTGTAGATTTATGGAACATGTTTTATGCTCAAGAATTATGACATTTTTGTAGAAAAAATTCCTCTGTAAAAATCAGCATGGATTCTGCAAACAGAGATTTTACAAAATTCAACTTGCTCTGCTTCTCCATGTAATCTATAGCACTCTAGACAATTGCGCTCCGGCTGGTCCCATGTTTCTTGACTTCATTAAGGTATTTGACACTATCCCACACTGCCGTTTAGTGAAAAAAATGAGCTTACTGAGTATTGGACTAGATTTATGATTGGATTCAAGACTTGCTTGCAGATAGAACTCAACATGTTACACTTAATGGAACAAAATCAACAGACATAAATGTAATTTCTGGAGTACCCAAGGAATTGTGATAGGACCATTACTGGTATGCAGTGTATATAAATAATCTAGTAGAAATCACTGAAAGCTATTTCAGTCTGTTTGCAAGTGATGTGGCTGTCTGTAAGAAAGTAGCAATGCCAGAAGACAGTATTAATTTGCTGGCTGACATGTTGAGGATTGATGAATAGTGCAGGCTGTGGCAGCTGCCCTCAAGGTAAATAAATGTAACATACTGTGAATACATTTGAAAAGAAATCCACTACTGCAGGACTACACTATTGGTGATGGAATGACCACATGAAGTAAATGCTAGGAAAGGTAGATGCCAGACTGAGATTCATGGGATTATTCTTATGGAAATGTAACTCATCCAAGAAGGAAGTGTCGTATAAGACACTTGTTTGGTCGATTTTTGAATATTGCACATTATTCTGGGACCCTTACCAGGTTGGAATGACAAAAGAGATTGAGAAGATTCAACAAAGATCCATCAAAGAATCGTTTATTCAAATGGGATCTTTATAGAGATACTCATTAAACTCCAGTGGCAGACGTTACAAGAGCCACATGCCACTGCAGGTGGAACAGTTAGTGACACCAGGAGTGCCCTCCATCACACATGATTAGATGGCCTGCAGATTATGATGTAAGTGTAGATAGTGTGGGAGGCATAACAGGATAGAGGTGGATGAAGACAGTAGTGTGACCTTTGGGAACTTGCAGGGACATGGTAGGGACAAGATAAGGCTGCAAGAAGTCGCATCAGTTGGCTGTGCTGGGGAGGGGAAGAGTAGGAACCTTGTCCAGAAAAAGATTTGCCATGCATTGCTCATCAGTTACTTACTATTTTTCACATAACAACAGACCAGCCACAGAGGAACATTTCTCTCATGGCTCAGTACCACCCAGGACTGGAGCAACTCAAACACATTGTCCGCCAGTGTTTTATTTATCTATCAACCTGCCCAGAAATGAGAAATATCCTCCCCACCCCTTCGACAATGGTATTTTGCCACCCAACCAACCTTTGCAATAACCTTGTCTGTTCTTACTGCACCCTTGTTCCCACCCACTTGCCTCCTGGCTCATCTCCGTGCAATAGCCCCGGTTGAAAGACCAATCCGGTATATTCTCCCACTAATACCTTCTCCAGTCTGGTCACTGTGTATATTACCCCATCAAAGGTGGGGTCCCCTGTGAAAGATGCCATGTAATCCACAAACTTAGCTGCAGTTAACTATGCCATATTCTATTTGGCCATGAACATTAACAAGTAGTCTGTCCACAGGAATGATCACTGTCAAACTATGGCCAATAGGCAGCAGACCATCCAGTTGTTGAATGTTCTGCACAACATGGTATACTTCAATCTAATGACTTAATGACTGCTTCTGAGCCTGTGCCATCCGGATTCTTCCCACCAACACCAGCTTTTCTTAGGACGACTAGGGGGGGGGGGGGGGACCCACAATTTTTTTATGTCCCCTGCTTTTGCCCAAGTAACTTTCATACTACATATTCCCTTTGAGTTTGTTGGCTATTTTATGAAAGTTTAGTGTCAATATATTTTATAGAAAATTACTGCTTTGAAAGAAAAAATAAATAACCTTGTTATGGGCCCAACAACCCCTCCCCCCCCCCCCCCTTCCCTTAGGCTTCCAGGCTATAGAAAATTTCCCTTTGTAGGATTTCATATTTCTCATTTCTACAAGAATGCAAGTTAGTTTCTTGTTGGTTGGTATTCTTGATATTCACAACAATCGGTTTCATTTCAGAGGAAGTGATTGTTGATGTCAGTCAGCTGTTATTTATCTTGTAAACTTGCAGTGAGTTAGTGCAGTTCCCAACATGTAGTCCTCCAGTAACTTTGGTGTCCTACACAGTAAAAATGAAACCAAGAAAAAACTTACTGATGTTTGGCAACAGTGCACCAAGATAAAGGCACTGTTTTAGGAGAGAAGAATAAAACCGAGATAAAAGCATATTACAATTCCACTAAACTTGGAATTGATACCATTGATGAAATGGCGCGTATGTACACCTGCAACAAGCTGGGATGGAACTAGTGAAACTGCAGGTAGGTGAAAGAAGTGCCAATGCAAGAGGGTTATCTAACCAAATTGTTCAATCAATGGAGACTATTCTACAAAAGAAAATCAAAAAGTGACAACAGAAGCATGACAGCCTCCTGCAGGGAAAGGTCACTGCCACATTTGTGTAAGAAAAGATAAAACAAAGAAGCAGATGTACAACAATCGAAGTAAAGCAAAACAGTATTGTGAACAGTGTCATAAACATGTGTGTACACACATTTAGAAAAAATTGTGAACTGTGCCTCTTGCTTTGAAGTTGAGGACTCAGAGTAGTCTATTGTATATGAACACATCTGTATTTTGTATTTGCAATATGCCAATTTTTTAGTCACTCAATCCAATATTTATAACAATTAACAACATTTATAAACCGATACCTTAGTTAAAAATTAAAGTACATAAACCATTTTGAAAGTTGTAATTTTTCATCAGTAAACTTATTTAATACCTGTGGGCTCACTGAACCCCCCCCCCCCCCGCCCCCGCCCCCTAGGCATCCAAGTTAGAAAAAAAGGCTTGGGTGTCCTAGGGTTAAGTATAAGTTGGAACTCTCCCTAAAAAATATTCTTCATTCCCTTAATTCCCCAGGCATCAACCTTCACTACTACCTATCCTTCACAGCCTATCCCCTTTCCACTACAGAACACACATGCCATCTATCTTGCCAGTGCACTTCCCATTCCCCCCCCCCCCCCCCACTCCTCCACCACCACCCAAGCACAATCTCCTAGTGCTGCATCTAGCAGCCCTACCCTGTCCCCATCATGCCTGCCTCTGTATACTACAACAGGCAGCACTAGCACCTCACATCACCCATACCCTGCTATCCCTTCCCTTCCCATGTATGGATTGCTGCTCATGTCAGATGCACAGATTGATGGTCACATCAGACACAGTCACAGTTGGGCTTTAGTGCCCAGAGACAGTGGCCATGGAAATGTGAGTTATGTGAAAGTGTGAGGGTTATACTTCTGTTAAAAATCTCTGTCAATAACCTTAAATAGTTCTCATATTCTTTTTCAGTATGCGTGTCTGCCACTTGACACCTCCTCTATGTGGCAAGTAGCAATCTATCCTTTCCATATTGTTTTTATTCCATCCTGGACTTTCCATTGCAAGATTGACTTCTCTCATACACCTATCTACAGATAATTTGCAAAGACACAGTCACTCAAGGAAGGCAACAAAGTCATGGACATCAACAACATATAAAAGTATTCCAGCATATCCTACCTCCTTCAAAATATCCAGCTTTTTCCAGAATTCCAATATTAATAGGGCCTTCTATGTTGATTAATTAATAACAAATATGACAACAGTTAATACACGACACATGGGTACATGCAGATTGAAAAAGACAATAGTGGGATTTATGAACTTATCTGTATAAGCTGACCTGTATAAAAGTAGTACCAACAAAACATTTATATGACTATATTGTAATATTTACGTATATAAATCCTTCAGTTGCTTCACATGTAATGTTTATATTGTATAGTGTCCTTAGTTTAGGTGCTGTAGTTTGGGACTCTGTTGTTTTTTGTCATTTACGGACATTTAGATACATCCACAGTTATATTGAGTAAGGAATGCATTTATTGTTAACAATCATCTATTTGTAATTTAATACACATTGTATTGTTGCTGCTGTTGATGTTCTTGTTGTTTTTGTGGTCTGCAGTCTGAAGACTGCTTCAATACAGCTTTCCATGCTAGTTTATTGTGGGCCAGCCTCTTCATATCTGTCTAACTACTGCAACCTACATCTATTTGAATCTTTTTGCTGCAGTCAAGCAATGGCGACAGGCAACACTAGCATCTTCCCTCACACTTACCCTGCTATCCCTCCTCTCCCATGTGTGGATTGCTGCTCATGTCAGATGCACAGATTGCTGGTCACATCAAATGTAGTCACAGTTGGGCTTTGGTGCCCGGAGACAGTGGTCACGTCTGTGTGAGTTTTGTGAATGCACGAGAGCTCTACTTCTGATGAAAGACTTAAATATTTTTTGTATTCTTTTTCATTGTGCCTGTCAGCAACTCAACAACAACTCTATGTGGTGAGTAGCATTCTATCCTTTCCACATTATACATATTACATATTATACAATTTTTGCAACCTCTACCCCTTCTGCACACACACACGTCCATCACCAAATTCACAGTTCCTTGGTACCTGAGAATGTGTCCTACCAACCTATCCCTGTTTTCAGTCAGGTTGTGCCATAAATTGCTTTTCCCTCTAATTTTACTTGGTAAGTCATCATTAGTTACTGAATCTTGGGCATTATTCTACAGTCCCACATTTCAAAAGCTTCTGTTCTTTACTTATATGAACTGTTCAGACAATGGAATAATATCAGTATTATGAGAAGAATAGGTTGCTACTCACCATATAATGGAGATGTTATTCGTAGATAGGCACAACAAAAAGACTGTCAAATATGTAAGCTTTCTGCCGTGAAGGGCTTCATCTGAATTAGACAGTACACACACACACACACACACACACACACACACACACACACACACAGGTGCAACTCACACACACGACCATTGTCTCTGTCCACCAAGGCCAGTCGTCTCAGCGGCCATTGACTGTGGTCGTGTGTGTGTGTGTGTGTGTGTGTGTGTGTGTGTGTGTGTGTGTGTGTGTGTGTGTGTGTGTGTGTGTGTGTGTCCCTTTAATTTCCCTATGGGTTTTTCTATTATCACGCTTACATCTACTGCCTTGCTTTTCTAGTCTAGCCATCCTGCTTTAGCATTTTCCTCTTTCTGTCAGTCTCATCTTTTAGATACCTGACCAGGTGAGCCAAAAAGATAGAACAGATTTCAATTGTTTATTAAAAACCATAAAAAATAGAAACAAAGTGTGCATGTCACTAGACAGAAGGATGTTCAAAGTTTTGACACATCTGCATTGTTGTTTGACTGTAGTAGCGTGGCGATTACATCACAAGAAAAATCATTTTGCGTGTTGGAATTCACATGAACACAATCTGTTTTTCAGCAAGAAGCATCTCCGCACAAGCAGATTTTTGACTGGCATTCAAAAGTCTTGGAAACTTGTTGCACATGTGAAGGGAAGAGCAGTGGTCAGCCACATATGTCTGATGAAAACATCAAGCATATCCGAGATGCATTTACATGCAGCCCTCTGAAGTCTAAAAGATGGCCAGGCAAGGAACTTCAGCTTCCTCAAACAACAGTGTTGGATGCTCTGAAACAGTGCTTCCATATGAAGCCTTACAATTTGCAGTTACTGCAGCAATTGTTTCCCAGTCACAATAACAGAAGGTATGAATTTTTTATTTCAGTTCTCCAGATATGGCAGAGGTCACTTTTTCCAAATGGTTCATCTGTTTGGATGATTCTACATTTCATTTACCAGGTAAAGTAAGCCACCATATTGTAAGAATCTGGGATCACAAAATTCTGGCATCGTCGGCAAATATGAAAGAGACCCACTGAAACTGAATGTGTTTGTGCACCTTTCTTTTTTGTAGAGAAAACTGTGACAGGAATGTCATAGCTGGACATTCTGCAAATTAGTTGTTTTCTCAGCTTCACGAAGATTACAATGATTTCATTTTTGTACATGACAGCACCCTGCCTCATTTTCACCTTGAAGTGTGGCATTGTGTTAACACAATGTTGAACTGAAAGAAGTGGACAACAAGATCTTGTTCATTTCTTTTGACCTCCCAGGTCACTGGATCTCACACCGTGTGACTTTTATTCTGTGGGGGTACAGAAAAGACAGAGTCTTTGTCTCACTTATGGCAGCTACTCTTCAAGAGCTGAGAAATCGAATTATTGAAGCTGTTGACTCGATAAACAGGGACCTCTTGATTCATGTGCGGAATGAAATGGATTAGCATTTCAACATTTCTCAAGCAATGCAAGTTGCTCATCTTGAGTGTAGTGTCTACGTAAACATGAACCTTCCTCTATCCATTGATGTGCACAGTGTTTTCCTATCTTTCATAGTATGTCTACATTAAACAACTGAAATCTCTCTCTCTCTCTCTTTTTAAAAGAATCACCCTGTATTGACTTTGCTTGCTTCCTTTTCTGAATTTTTAAATTTCCTTCTTTCATTAGTTATATTCAATATTTCATGTTATCATGGATTTCAACTGGACCTTGTCTTTTTACCTCTTTAATCATCTGCTGCTTCCACTATTTCATTTTTCAAAGCCACCCATTCATCTTCTGCTATATTCCTTTCCCCTGTTGTAGTCAGTCATTGCCTAATACTGCCTCTGAAATCCCATAATCTTCACTAGCATATCCAAAGGAGACAGTTTAGCCTCCTAATTGGAAAAGTTTTCTTCCCACAAAATAGTCCCTTTTCTTTTGGTGTGTGAAAACTGTCATATGTGTATCTGATGAGTGTAAGTGACTAATGAAGATGTCTATAGTATGATGTTGTCTTTGTTTCATATGTTAATTAGAGAGGAAATAGGGTGAGACTGAGTGTCAGCACCTAGGCCAAACCTCTCAAATAGCTCGAAGGAGCCACCAAGCATAATGTCCCCATTCAATAGATTCACAATCGGCAGTGTCACATGAGAAACTGCAGACAGGTTTGGAATTTAATCCAGGAGACTGGCACAAAGTCTGATGCCTCAGAAATTATGGTACCACCTCTCCTCTGCTTGCTACCTCTCCTCTGCTTGCTAGCCAAACGCTGACAGTAAAAATATTTTTTGCAATCTGATTTAAACAGATTACCAGCTTGTCAAGCACCACCATAGAGGGATCCATCAGCAGCCTTAGCTACAGAGACAGGTAATGTTTGACATACATATAATGAATTAATAATACCAACCTAAGCTTCTTGCAGCAGTTTTCTTTATGGGTGTCCTGTAACTACTAAGTACAGATGGGCTACCACTTGAGTCAGTCTCTGAGTTGTGACATACTTCAAATTTTCTTTCATGCTCATTTGCATTGTTATGTCTGTGAAGGCTGGACACTGTTACTGTTGGCTGTCTGCAGTCTCCTGAAACAAGAACACTGGATATATAGATTACTTACAGTGTGAAAGGTTTAGTTACAGTGAGATGCTCATAATAATTGCATCACCTGACCATGGTATTATTGCACTTGGCTTTCCAAGGCCGTTGTTCGAAACATGCAGTGACATTGCAGTAAACAAGTACAGTAGTGACTAAGGAAAACTCATCACAGTGTGAATGCCTTCAAGAAAGGTGTGTATATATTATCAAGTGGTTCAGTACATCCTCAAGAAATATCACATTAAAAACTCGAGATAAGCCAACTGAAGTGCCCTCACCCCCAGGTGCAATAATATTGTGGTCAAGTAATATTTTCCCTCTGGTTCTTTCTCATTTTACTGTGTGGAACACATTGTTTGCAAGCAGATGTGATACTTTTTCTTGTCACGGTTCCTAATATGTTAACTTGTTTAGTCCACACGCCTACTTCACTCCACAGACATGTTAAAATGCACTCTCACATGCTATTCAGTTCCATGTAATATTTTACATCTTTCATCAGTTCATCAGTTCCATAACGATTGGGAACATTATTTAACCACTACAATTTCAAAATACCACATGAGAGTGGAATCATAGCTTTCAGACTGGAGCACTCTTTTTGTGAGTCAGGCAATCAGGTTAGGGCTTGGTTATTATTGTGATTGCTGAAACATGTCTCAGAAGCAAGTTAAATGCAAAATGAGTTTTTCTGTGAAAATATACCAATGGAATAATGCTTGCTATGTTCTGTGTGATTTCCATTGGTGTTTTTTTATATATATTTTTTTATTATACTGCAATTGATCCTCTCATACAATGAAAAGGAGAGTTCTATTTTTGAAAGTATTGGTTTCCCTGTAGACATTTGGAGAGTTTATATACAAGTCTGAAAACCCAGAAATAGAATGTGGAAAGAAAACATTGTTCGTTGGGTGTCTCAAAAGCTCACTAGCAAGAAACATCAGTTTTCCACGAGACAAGCAAAAGTTTCATATTTTGTATGAGATTTATCAGTTGTAGCTAATATTTTTATGATACTTCCATTGGTGAGCTGCACAAGGCAAAGTTGATACGATATTTCTAAGCTGCATAGCAAGTACTTCAGCTAGTACATTATGTTATTAAATTTGTTGTTGTTGTTGTTGTTGTTGTTTTGCATAATTACTGTCAGCTTCATCCACTAAAACCTGTCCACAGTACCCAAACCATAGTCCCCTATGTAATTCTTACACCCCACGATTCATCTACATATATACTCCTTAAACCACATTATGGTGTGTGGCAGAGGGTACTTCAAGAACTACTGTCGCTTCCCCACTTTGCTGTTCCAGTCACAAATGTTCTACAAAAAGAACATTTGCTGGTAAATCTCTGTTCGAGCTCATATCTTTCTAATTTTATTTTCACTATCTTTTACAAAATACATATTCACATAAACATGGCTCACACGCACATGACCACTGTCTATGGCTGCTAAGGCCAGATTGTGAGCAACTGTGGACGATGGTAGAAGCAGTCTGGTTGGTGGGGGTAAGGAGGAGGCGGGGATGATGAGGAGGAGGAGGGCCTCCACACAACATGAGTGGAGGACAGTAAAGTCCTTTTTGTGGGAACATACAGCGATAAGGTGGAGAGAGGGTACGGAAGCTAGGTGCTGTCAGGATGTTGGCCTGAGAGTGGGGTGGAGCCAATAAAGGAGAGAAGTAAGAAGACTGTGCGTGAACTTGTGGAATAGAAGGCTATGGAGTGGTAACAGGGAAGGGATAGGTGGGTAAAGGGCAATGACTATGATTAATGAAGGCTGAGGCCAGAAGGGTACGGAAACATAGGATAAATTGCAGGGAGAGTTCCCACTTCCACAATTCAGAAATGCTGGTATTGGTAAGAAGGGCCCAGATGGCACAGGCTGTGAAGCATTCATTAGAATGAAGAACGTTTTGATGGGCAGCTTGCTCAGCAACTGGGTGGTCCATCTACTTCTTGGCCACGTCTACATCTACATCTACATGATTACTGTACTATTCACAATAAAGTGCCTGGTGAAGTGTTCAGTGAACCACCTTCAAGCTCTCTCTCTTCCGTTCCACTCTCGTACAGCACATGGGAAAAACGAGCTCTTAAATTTTTCTCTGTGAGCCCTGATTTCTCTTATTTTATCATGATGATCATTTCTCCCTGTGCAGATGGGTGCCAGCAGAATGTTTTCGCAATCGGAGGAGAGAACTGGTGATTGAAATTTCATGAGAAGATCCCATCGCAACAAAAAATGCCTTTGTTTTAATGGTTGCCACCCCAATTCAGGTATCATGTCTGTGACACTATCTCCCCTATTTCACAGTAATACAAAACGATCTGCCCTGCTTTGTACTTTTTTGATGTCATCCATCAGTCCCACCTGATGCGGATCCCACACTGCACAGCAATACTCCAGAGTAGGGTGGACAAGCATGGTGTAAGCAGTCTCTTTAGTAGACCGTTTGCTCCTTCTAAGTGTTCTAACAATGAATTGCAGTCTTTGGTTTGCTCTACCCACAATTTCATCTATGTAATTGTTCCAATTTAGGTTATTTGTAATTTTAATCCCTAAGTATTTAGCTGGATTTACAGATTTGTGTGACTTATTGCGTAATCGAAATTTAGCTGATTTCTTTTAGTACTCATGTTAATAACTTCACACTTTTCCTTATTCAGGGTCAATTGCCACTTTTAGCACCATACAGATATCTTATCTAAATCAGTGGAACCCGGAAACCCACCACCCGATGGCACAAGTCAAGGAATCTGCAGCCTACACAGTCAAAGAACCACCTGAGCCTCTGGTTCAGACCCTCCACTCGGCTCTGCACCACAAGGACCACAGTCTGTTCTATTGACAATGCTGCAGATGGTGAGCTCTGCCTTAATCTTGGGAGCAAGACTGGCAGTCTTTACCATTTCTGCTAGCCGCCCGAAACCAGACAGAATCTCCTCCGATCCAAAGTGACACACCTCATTGGTACCGACATGAGCCATCACCTGCAGTTGGCTGCACCCTGAACTCTCCATGGCATCCAGAAGCACTCTTTCCACATCCGGAAAGACTCCGTCCAGAATGCACACGGAGTGCACACTGGCTTCCTTCCCCTCCTTGGCAGCCATGTTCCTAAGGGGCCCCGATACATGCATCCTCATGTTGGACGGCCATTCCTGTGCTCAGACAACTTGTTGGTCATCATGCCCACATAGAATGAAGCACAACAGTTGCAGTTTAGCTTGTAGTTCATATGACAGGTTTCGCAGCTAGCCCTGCTTTTGCTGGGATAGGTGGTGCTCGTGACTGTAATGGAGTATGGAGTGATATTAGCCACGAGGCAAGGTGTTGGGAGCAGGGATTGTATAGGGGTGGACAAGCATATTCTCTGGGCAGTGGAATACTACTGTGAGAGGGGTGAGCAGGATGGTGGGTAGGAGATTCCTCATTTCAGGGCATGATCAGAGGTAGTCGAAATCCTGGCACAGAATGTGATTCAGATAAGGACAGAGGTACTGATTTAGCCAGCTTTGATGTGGAGCTTAACATTGAGGAAGTTGGCTTCTTGTTGGGTTGAGGAGGACTAGGTGAAGTGAATGGGGCAGAAGGAGTTGAGGTTCTGGGGTAATGTGGATAGGGTGTTCACACTCTCAATCCAGATCATGAAGATGTCATCAGTGAACCTGAACTAGGTGAGAGGCTTGGGATTTTGGGTGTTTAGGAAGAAGTCCTTGAGATAGCCTATAAATAAGTTGGCATAGGATGGTGCTAAGTAGGTGCCAACTGTTATACACCAGATTTGTTTGTAGATGATGCTGTCATAGGAGAAGGAAGGTGTAGTTGGTCATGGTGACCAGGAAGGATGTTGTAGGTTTGGAATCCATCAGGCTTCGGAAAAGGTATTGTTCAGTGGTGACTATGCCGTTGGCAGTAGGGATGTTGTGTAAATGGAGGTGGCGTAGATAGTGACTAGCAGGGAACTGTGTGGTAAAGGAATAGGAACTGTGGAGAGTCTGTGGAGGAAATGGTTGGCACCTTTCATGCAAGGGGTTAGGTTGCAGGTAATAGGCTGAAGGTGTTGACCCACACAAGAGTGCAGATTCTCTCAGTGGGGGCATAGTAGGTGGTCACAATGGTGTGTTCTGGGTGGTTGCATTTATGGGCTTTAGGAACGGTAGGGAAAATTTAGTACATCTGAAAGGTAGGGTTTGTCAGCCATGAGCGAAAGTGGGGGAGGTTTGGAGGCTGGTGTAGAGGTGGTGGATAGTGGCATTCTAAGGCAGGAGTAGGAAGTGACCAGGTTGCAGAGATTTTTGAGGTGGAGTAACGCATGCTGCTCTAGTTTCTGGAGGGTAAGAATTTCAGTATGTAAGATGAGATCCAGGAATTTGGGATTGCAAAGCAGGAGAATTTTGCAGATGGAGAGGGGGTACCGCAAGGAAGTTTGGGCCTGATTGGCATGGTTTTGCAGGACTATGTTAGTGAGGGTCAAGGAATGGTGGAATCTCAACAGATGGAGGTCAATGTGGAAGGAAGGATTGCAGCCAGTGATGCGTAATTTGATGGTAATGCAATTTGAGAGGAATTCCACAAGCCAAGCAGTAGTGGAGGAACAGGACACTTTTCTGTATTGGTGCAGATGGAAGGTGCAATCACAAAAATACATAAATAACATAGATATACACGTGAATAGATTCACAACAATACAACAAAAATAAGTGGGAAAAATTACAAAAAGGACAGAAAATGGATGGATTTTCATGTCGATTTCAGTGCGTTTTTGCCTTTTGCTATCTGCCTATTGCCCAGCACAGAACCTCTCCATAGAGTCTATCTCTATCCTCACCACTACCACTGCCCACACTCCTACATTCTACATGCTTTGTACAGTCCATAAACCCAATCACCCAGGATACCCCATTGTGGCCGCTGCTGTGCCCCCTTTGGGAGAATTTCTGCTCTTGTGGACCAACACTCTCAGCCTATTACACACAAACCTACCCTCCTATATAAAAGATACCAACCATTCCCCCCACCAACTCCCCACAGTTCGTGTTTCTACATACAGTACCCTCCTCGTCACTATTGACACAACATCCCTTTACACTAACATGCCTAAGACCTATGACCAAGCCACCATGGAATGCTACCTTTCCCAATGCCTGATGGAAACCAAACTTACAACCTACTTCCTCATCATCATGAACAACTACATCCTCACCCACAATTATTTCTCCTTTGAATGCATCACCTACAAATAAACCTGGGGTATGGCAGTGGGCACCTGCATGGCACAATCCTATGCCAACCTACTCACAGACCATCTTTAGGAATCTTTCCTAAACACTCGGAATTCCAAACCCCTCACTTGTTCAGATTCATTGATGACATCTTTGTGATGTGGATTGAGGGTTAGAACACCCTATCCACATTCCTCCACAACCTCAATACCTTCTACCCTATTCACTTCATGTGGTCCTCCTCAACTCAACAATCCACATTCCTTGATGTTGACCATTGTAACATTATGTGATTGCCTTATCACTTTAAATCATTCACTAATCGAGCAGTCACTCGGCAACAGCTACAGTTAGCAAATAATGTTGCGAGAATGTAAAAGGTGAACGACCTGTGACGTAACTTGTTTATTGTCGAAGTGCCATCAGAGATGCAGTGAGTTATTGACTTTGAAAACCGAGGCGTGAAAAACGGACAGAAGAAGAACACTTTTACACATTTTCTTTTTTTTATGTACGAGATATTCTCAATGAACAGTTACTCATTCTTCTCTTGTCTCTTGTAACTTGTGTCGGACGCGCATGTCTTGCCGCCGTATTATTATTGTTAAAAATAATATTATTTTAGTGTAAAGTAAAGTGCAATACTGCATAGCAGTAAATTTATTGTGCGACGTGTATGTGAAAATGTCAAAGGAATTATTGTCATTACCAGAAGAGAAGTGCCAGTCAAAACAGTATCCATGTTCAACCTTTCATTGTAGTGTAAGTTCTTCTATTATTTGCCATAAATTCAGATTTAAATGGAATTGGTGTATGGACTATTTATTTAGTGTAGAATCTATGTCTCACTCCTTCATGAAGTTATTTAATTTTCTTTATGTTTCTGCCAAATAGACAGTTCACAGTCACGAATTCTTTCGTCGAAATCGGACGGAAGTTGTATGTGGCGAAATATTTTCTCCGCACCACATTCTACTGGTAAATGCATGATAAACTACGGTCCCTTAGGAAATTCATGTTGAGCTATCCAAAAATAATTATATTTCGAATAGGCACACGGTCGGCGATCGCAAATATATTTCCACCGCTGATTATAGCTATATGTTGCAGCATAAAAGAAACATATTGTTATAATTAGCGACTACGAACGGGGATGTTTATAACGTATGTTTATGTATACACATTACATAAACATATCGTTATACCATCAACTCAATGCTGGCTGCATCAGCATCTTCATTCTTTATCAGACCTACCAACAACTGGCAATACCTCCATTCTGACAGCTGCCATGCAGTTCCTTACATACAGTCTAGCAATGCTTGGCTGCCACATCTGTAGTGATGAGCAGTCAATCTCAAAATGTAGCAAGTGTCTCACTGAGGTCTTCACAGACCATAATTACCCTCCCAAACCTTTACAGAAACAGATCTCTCATGCCTTATCTCTCCAGGCACCCACCTCTTCTCAAAATTCCATCGTCTGACCACAGAGGAGAATACTTCTCATGGCTCAGTACTACCCAAGACTGGAGCAACTGAATCACATTCTGTGCCAGGATTTCCACTACCTCTGATCATGCCTTGAAATGAGGAATGCCCTACCCACTATCCTGCGCACTTCTCTCGCAGTAGTATTACACTGCCCATCGAACCTACACAATATCCTTGTCCAACCCTATGCAACCCCTGCCCCCTACACCTTGCCTCACGGCTGACATTCCTCTAATAGACCTAGATGGAAAACCTGTCCCATACATCTTCGCACCACCACCTACTCAAGTCCAGTCACGAGCACCACCTACCCAATCATAGGCAGGGCTACCTGTGATACAAGTCAAATGATCTGCAAGCTAAGTTGTAACAACTGTGTTTTATTCTATGTGAGCATGACAACCAACGAGTTGTCTGACCACCAGAATGGCCATCAACTAACTTTGACCAAGAAACAAGTGGACCACCTGGTTGCTAAGCAAGCTGCCCATCATAATGTTCTTCATTCTAATGACTGCTTCATAGCCTGTGCCATTTGGGCTCTTCTTACGAATACCACATTCTTAATTGTGCAGGTGCAAATTCTCCCTGCAATTTATCTTAAGTTCCTGTAACCTGTCTGGCCTCAACCTTCATTAGTCAGAGTCATTGTCCTTCACCTAACTTATCCCTTCCCTGTTGCGACTCAACAGCCTTTTATTCCACACATACAGGCACAGTCTTCTTACTTCTGTCCTTTACCAGCCCCACCCCACCCTCCGCCCAATGTCCTGACAGCAACTAGCTGCCCTACCCTCTCTCAACCTAATCTCTGTAAGCTCTCACAAACATTATTTTACCATACCCCACTCATACGCTGCTCGCCCTCCCCCTCACCACCCCTGCCTAATTCTTATCCCCACCACGCAGATTGCTTCTCCCATAGTGTACAGTTGCTGGCAGTCTGGTCTTGGCAACTAGAGACAGTGGTCATGTGAGTGTGAGCTGAGTTTGTGTGAATTTCTGTGTGTATGTTGTCTATTCCAGAAGAAAGCCTTCTGACTGAAAGCCTACATTATTAGTAGCCTTTTTGTTGTACCTGTCTATGATTCAACTACTCTTCTGTATGGTCAGTAGCAATCTATCCTTTTCATATTATTGTCATTATGCCATACTGGATTTTCCATTGTTTGACATAGGAAGAAAAAATATATTGGTTGCCGCTGCCCCTTCGTATGTAAGGTCTCAGAATTTAAACAGTGAACCACACTGTGATGCACTATGCCTCTCTTCTAATATCTGCCACTGGAGTTGGATGACATCTTCATAATGATTTCATGCTTACTAAATGAACCTGTGACAAAACTAGATGCTTTTCTTTGGATTTTCTAAATTTCTTCTATCAATCCTGTCTGGTACCAATCCCAAACCAAAAATCAATTCAAGTATTCGTTGAATGAAGATTTTGTAATCTTCCTGCTTTGTGGGTGGACTATGGTAAACTTCCTGAGGATTCTTCGAATGAATCTGTTTGCCATCATCCCAGATATTTCACTGATTTTATTGCTTCCAGTGATTGTTCCCTAATTGTGTAATCATACAAGGACCAGTCAAATAAAAATTGGGACAGATGAAATAAAAGTAAGTGAACTGTTTATTTATGATTTAAAAGATAATCACCATAACTGTTTGTATATTTATCCTGCTGTGAGACAAGACAGTCACTCAGTAAGAGGCTTCATGGAAAAATGTTGGTCTTTGCCTACAAAGCCATGATTGCACCCGGGAGTGCACCTGTTTGTTCAAAGCAAATAATAGTCACAAATGTGTTTCTTTAGGGCTCCAAAAGTATGTAAATTGCATGGGGAGAGATTGGGACTGTATAAAGGAAGTATAAGGCCTTCCCTACTAAACTTCTGCAGAGTGGTAAAAACAACCTTACCATCATGTGGACCTAGACACATTTTTCCATGAAGGCATTGACTGTACCGTGTCACAGAGCGATAAATATATTAACTGTTATAATGTTTACTTTTGAAATAATGAACAGTTTACTTACTTCTTTTCTGGATGTCTCATTTTATTTTGACTTCCATAGAAAAAATAATAGGCATATTTAATGCAATATGTTAATTTGTTGATACTGAGGGTCAACTTTCAATCCCAGTACCAAGTGCCAATCCTTCAGACAGCTTCCTGTGAAGGAAGAACCTTTTGGAAGAATACAAAATATATAAACATTCCGAACCTAAATTTAAAAGCTCTGTTGAATGATGTGTCTGCATTGAAAAACAGACACTATTTTGATTGTGCCGTGTCTCTTATAAATGTGAAAATTAGCCTATTCCTACTGATATTGAACTATGTGTGATGTTTTTCATATGTTTTCTACATAAGTCTTCCTATATATCTATCTATACAGGGTAGAGCAAGTAAAAGTGGCCTGGGTGAGTGGATGTGATTGGATGCAGCATTAAAGGATGAGGGAAAGACCTACAGTTACTTCCAACAGGATGGAACAAACAGAACTTTTACTTTTTGAGTGAATTTATTGTTTTCCTAATTTCAGTAGGAGAGGTAGGTTGGATGTCAATTTTATCAAATTGCATAGTCATTGCCTCTTCCATATGCAACCTTGCATTTTCTAATAAATAGTTGAACCCTATTTTCTCTCCAACACTTAAAAATGGTTATTTAAAATATTTTCTACTTCTGACTTTTTGTTAAACAAACTTTTCATTGAGTTTTCTATGTGCAGTCTTCCTGTGCTCTCATTTTCCTTTTAACAATATTCCAAACTGTTTTAATTTTATTATCAGAGGTACTTCTATTCATATGTAACACACATACTTCTGGACCTTTTTAATAACTTTTCTTAATACAGTGCAACAGTTTTTATAAGGTTTGACAGTTTCTGGATCATTACTTCTTATAGCTATAAGATACATTTCTCTTTTCTATTTACAATATATTTTTATGCCTTTATGGCTCTTTAGCTGGTTTCTTACAATTACGTTGCACTATTTTCTTAGGAAACTGTTTTCAAATATACAGGGTTAGTCTGATGGTGGACCCATTTTCAAAACTTTATTCAAGTACAAATCCAAAATGAACAACCTTAATACAAATGAAAAGAGGAGGTTTAAAAGTTTTTCATAATGTTTGATACCAATTTAATAAATGTAATAATTTGTAATTAATTAGTCTTTGATGATTATTTAATAATTACAAATGTGATAAATATTATAAATGTTCAACGTGGCTTCTTTACTAAAAATTACATGCTATAGAAATGCATCGTCTTTGGTAGCATATAAGCACAAAATGCGAGATTCTTCTATCTGTCATTTGGATTGAGAGCTTGCACATGTTGTGATCAGTAGAGCTAGTACAGCAAACGTCTCATAACTTCCCATACAGTTGGTTGGGGTATTCCAAGTTCTCGACTGGCTCTATTGGTGGACTTACTGGAACTGCGCACAAAGCTTTCTTGAATCCGGCGGACATCATCCTCTGACACACCCAGTTGGCCTTTGCGCATACTCCCAGTCTGTTTAAATTGTTTAAACCAACGGCTAATGTTTTTGTGAGTTAGTGGTTGAATACCAAATTTGGCACTTCAATTTGTGACACTTAAAATTCGCAAACTCAAGAACGTAGAAAATCCTGTGCTCCATAGTACCCATCTCACTCACAACTGACAGTGAAAGGGAATGACAGCCCTATAGCCGCGCAAACTCTACCAGCTACTTCTGCAACCATCACTGCCTGCCAAAAATTTGGCATAAAGCTTGTTCATTTTGGATTTGTACTTGAATACATATGTTGTTGTTGTTGTGGTCTTCAGTCCTGAGACTGGTTTGATGCAGCTCTCCATGCTACTCTCTTGGTCTCCCTCTACGATTTTTACCCTCCACACTGCCCTCCAATACTAAATTGGTGATCCCTTGATGCCTCAGAACATGTCCTACCAACGGATATCTTCTTCTGGTCAAGTTGTGCCACAAACTTCTCTTCTCCCCAATCCTATTCAATACTTCCTCATTAGTTATGTGATCTACCCATCTAATCGTCAGCATTCTTCTGTAGCACCACATTTCGAAAGCTTCTATTCTCTTCTTGTCCAAACTATTTATCGTCCATGTTTCACTTCCATACATGGCTACACTCCATACAAATACTTTCAGAAACGACTTCCTGACACTTAAATCTATACTCGATGTTAACAAATTTCTCTTCTTCACAAACGCTTTCCTTCCCATTGCCAATCTACATTTTATATCCTCTCTACTTCAACCATCATCAGTTATTTTGCTCCCCAAATAGCAAAACTCCTTTACTACTTTAAGTGTCTCATTTCCTAATCTAATTCCCTCAGCAGCACCCGACTTAATTCGACTACATTCCATTATCCTCGTTTTGCTTTTGTTGATATTCATCTTATATCCTCCTTTCAAGACATTATCCATTCCATTCAACTGCTCTTCCAAGTCCTTTGCTGTCTCTGATAGAATTACTATGTCATCGGCGAACCTCAAAGTTTTTACTTCTTGTCCATGGATTTCAATACCTACTCCGAATTTTTCTTTTGTTTCCTTTACTGCTTGCTCTATATACAGATTGAATAACATTGGGGAGAGGCTACAACCCTGTCTTACTCCCTTCCCAACAACTGCTTCCCTTTCATGTCCCTCAACTCTCATTTTTGAGTCGTTTGTATTCCTTTTTGCCTGCTTCATTTACTGCTTTTTTATATTTTCTCCTTTCATCAATTAAATTCAATATTTCTTCTGTTACCCAAGGATTTCTACTAGCCCTCGTCTTTTTACCTATTTGATTATCTGCTGCCTTCACTACTTCATCCCTCAAAGCTACCCATTCTTCTTCTACTGTATTTTTTTCCCCCATTCCTGTCAATTGTTCCCTTACACTCTCCCTGAAACTCTGTACAACCTCTGGTTCTTTCAGTTTATCCTGGTCATATCTCCTCAGTTCCCTCCTTTTTGCAGTTTCTTCAGTTTTAATCTACAGTCATAACCAATAGATTGTGGTCAGAGTCCACATCTGTCCCTTGAAATGTCTTACAATTTAAAACCTGGTTCCTAAATCTCTGTCTTACCATTATGTTATTTATCTGATACCTTTTAGTATCTCCAGGGTTCTTCCATGTATACAACCTTCTTTCATGATTCTTAAACCAAGTATTAGCTATGATTAAGTTGTGCTCTGTGCAAAATTCAACCAGGCGGGTTCCTCTTTCAGTTCTCTCCCCCAATCCATATTCACCTACTACGTTTCCTTCTCTCCCTTTTCCTACTGCCGAATTCCATACATATGATTTTTTGAAAATGAGTTCATCATTTAGAATAACCCTATTCTCACAAAGGTATCATATAATAGATTAACTTTTAAATTGCCATCAAAGTCACTGTACACCTCATCCCAGTCTAACTGTTACAAGCTTTCCCTAAAATTTGCAGTTACTAAATCGTTAACTGAACACACTATTTGGAAGACTGTTTTGCATTACTGTATGGAGCTATGTCATATACTGTAACTAGCTGTGCATCATAAATCAGAAAGACCATAATTAACAGGAAAGAACATTTCTGTAATACACTTCTTATGCTTTACGAAAATTTATGGCCAAGGTCCAACGTTTTATGATATCGCTAATTTTGTAGGTTTCTGAAGATGACAAATTAATTTGTTGAAACAGGTAAAAAGATGTGTCCAACTGATGACTGAATTTTATTCTGAAATAAATATTCCTTGTTGTCTCAGGACACATCTTCTCAGTCATCCCTCCTTTTATTAAAGCTGTGCCATATACTTCTTCTCTCTCTTATTTTATTCAGCACCTACCTCTTCATCAGTTACTCAATCCACCCATTCAATCTTTATTCTCATAACATTGTTATGTTCAATCTTCAGCATTCTTCTGTAGCAACAAAATTCAGAGGCTTCTATTCTTGTCTACAGCAGTGATCACCTATGTATTAGGGCAAAAGTCTAAAACTGCCATAATTGATACAGCTGATTCCATGAGTGTTGTGCACCAAGAATTAAATATTGCAGAAGAGACACATTGGCCAGTGCTTGGCATTATAGCATTCTTTGTACTTTTCCTGGGCAATCAGAGTCACTATGCAAGCCGGCAACCTCCCAGCTTCGTTCCTGGTCATGAGGTGTTTCATGTAGTCACCCGAGCTATTGTCTGGTTGAAACATAAAGATTATAACTACTGTTGTTTCAGGTTTGTGACTATGGAGCAGAAAGACCAGTGTGAAGCATGTAGTGCACTGCTTCAGTGTGTTGTATGCAAATGTTGTGACATGCATATTTATCCCAATCTCTCTGTTTGACATCAGCACACATCAAGATCATATCTCACAACATCTTATTAAAGAATTCTGTGATGCTGTTCTTCTGTGGATGGTAGGCAGCAATCATCCTGGGAGTAATGTTGCTACATTAAATTATCACTGATACTAGCCTAATGGAAAACTTTTCTGTGATCAGAGATCATCACATGGTATGCTCCATGCTTCAGAATGATGTCTTCTACAAGGGACCTTGCAGTTTCAGGAGCTGTGGCAGTTTTCACAGATTTGGTGACAGCATAGTGGGTGATACCAGATACCGCAGAGGTAAATGCATTGGCGTTTCCTTACTATGGCCCATGTAGTGTCTAATGGATCAGTAGAAACTGGGCCAGTGGTATCTGCATCAGGTTTGGTCTAGCGTCTTTATAAACTCCAAGTGAACAGATTCTGGAGAATCATGAAAATACTTCGGGATCATTGGCTATGGATGAGCTTTGATGATAAGCAACCAATAATACCAGTCAAATCATAGTTCCTCTTATATGATGTTCAGTCTGTTAATTGGAATCCACTTTTGGTTGGTTGCTCAATCTTCAAGGATTACATGTTTTTCAGCAATGCTGGAACTTTCCTGTGTTCAACAGAATGTCATTTAATACACTGATGATTGGGATTTGGTCCATGCTGATGTGTTCTGCCAAAGGCTTTTTTGAAAGGCAGTCAGCATCCTGGTGTTTGCTTCCACTTTTGTGTACCATGCGATATTATACACCTGAAGCTTCAAAGCCCCTCTCATGAGTCAACCTGATGGATCCTTCAGGCTAATCAGCCAGGACAGAGAATAGTGATCCATCCATACAGTGAAAGATTTGCCAAATAAATACAAATGCAATTTTCTAATGGCCCAAACAACTGCAAGGCCCTCTTTCTCAGTTCTAGAGCACATTGGAAACATACACTACCATAACTCCTTGAATTTGTAGAAGAACTGTCCCTATCGGAAAACTGCTAATGACAGTATGAAGTTCTGTCTCAGCATTCTTGTCATACAATTTTAGAGCTGAAGATGTTAGCATTCCTTCCTGAAGGTCAAGAAAAAGTCTTTCTTCTGCCTTGTTCCAGAAAAATCTGGCATCTCCTTGCAGTAGTTCTTGCAAGAGATGTACCTTTGTCAAGAGGTCCTTTATGAATTGCTGGAAATGTGATCACATTCTGAGAAAATTTCTTGCATCAGAAATGTGCTGAGAAGTTGGAAAATCTGTGACTGCTCTTATTTTCTCTGAATCAGGACAGATTCCATCATCACTCACTAAGTGCCCAAAGACTTTTATCTCTTCGGCAACGAAGAGCCACTTTTATGGATTCAGGTTGATACGTGCTGTCTGAACAGAACTGAACACAATTGGCTGTTGATACACTTTCCGGGGTGTGAGGTCGTGGTCCAAGAACTTTTTCTGCTCCTTAGGTTATTTTCATATCACAAACTATAGTATTCTTTAGATGGCAATGGTAGCATTTGACATTACAGGAAAAGAAGTCCCTGTATCGAATGCATTGACTAGTGCCCAGATAGGTTCACCATCATTTCTGGTGATGAGATTTCCTGTTATCTTGGTAATTGTTGTCCAAGGAGGATAATCATCTGTGGGGGGTGTAACTGCTGTAGGTAGTCACCTCAGTTTTCTGAATTTGGCATCTAGGTAAGCAACAGGGAATGCTATGCCATGTTGGAGAGTGAACTCATCCATGGTACAATTATGAGCATCAGTCCACATATAGACCGTAATTGTCTGCAGTTGACTGGCGTGAATAGGACAGTTGTGATGGCTGATGACTTGTGGTGTAACAGTAGTCAAACACTCATCTTCTCTCTCTACACTTGCACGAAATGTGTCCAGGACATCCACAGTGAAAAGAGACTAGCGCATTGTCCTCCTTCCTCCAAACGTCTGTTCTTCTACGGGGTGTTCTGCTTGGTGAAGTAGTTAGTTGTAGCTGGGTTAGTCATATGCTGAATGGGGGATTCTCTTGCCTTCTGTCATATGCTGATTCACAATGTTGCAAAGGGCCAAAACATTTTGCGTGTATGACTGTGTCGTTTCACCACAGTGTTGGGCCCTGTTCTTTAATTGTTCTTCTGTGAAATTGACTTGCTTTTGATTGTCACTAGATGTTTCCTTCAGTTTAGCTGGAATTTGTCCAGCCTATTAATGTTCTCTTCATTGTTTTTGAACTACTATAGGTGGGTGCCATCAAAGTAAAAGCACATGTTTCTCGAACACATCATGTCATCCCAACTGTTATATCTGGTAACTCAGTCAAAGCCCTTCAGCCTTTTGTTGGGTGCCAACCACCCTCTGGAAAACACTGATGGGTTTCTGATGTACAGCTGACTTACTACCGACTTACAATGGAACAGAATGTGATTTCTGCAGCTCTCATTTTTTTAATTTCTTTTATGTGCACTGAGTGATGTGGCACAATGGCACATTGGACTTGCATCCAATAATTTCATAATCTGAACTTGTGCTCCTTCTCTAATGGCCATGCTGTCAATGGAATGTTAAACTCTGATCTTCCTTCCTTCCTCTTATATATGAAATTTCACATCTTAGTGAAGTCCCAATTAGCTGTAAACTTGAAATGCATTCATTTAACAGTTTTGACTAATTCCCTTTCCTGCTGCAGAACTCTTACTCACTTTATCACCAGCCACAAACCAGCACAGAAGACAGAGTACCCTAGAGGAAGACAAGATGTAGGTTATGCATAGTGGTACCAGAAAAATTACAAAGCAAGATATAGAGGCAAACTCATGGTTTAGTTTTAGCTGGATAATTTGCCTGCAGAGCCACAGAACACAGAGTTTCACAAAATGACTGGTGGATGAGTGCAAACAGAATGCCAGTCATTACACAAAAAATTGTCACAAGTGCTCAAAGGGCAGAACTCATTCATCAAAACACTTCCCTACAGAGGTTACCAGAGGCAGATAAACCATTTCATATGACTGTCATGGATATTCTTGGGCCATTTTCTCAAACACCAGCAGGAAATCATTATGTACCAGGCGGGAGCAGTCACATTTAAACCCCTCACAGTTCTACCTCACTGTTGACGCTAGCAACTTCAAAGTCCAATGGTTGTTAACCAACAATAATAAAGAAGTATTAGTATCTACTGGATATCTTCTTATGCCCCTGTATCCTTCTTTGGCAGAGAAGTGCCTCCCACACCCAGCCATTCCTGAAACTATTTTAGACTACCTTTTTTTGGAAGGCAATTTGAATGTACATACCTCGATGCTTCCTGTTGCTTCGATGAGGTCGTTCATGTTGAGCACTGCTATTGTTTTCTGAATGTCCAAATGTTTTGAACTCAATTGTATAATCTAAAGCTGTTGGATTCACTGATCTTGGACAATCAGATGAAACAGCAAATGTAGCATACGGACTCATCTCATATATATCTGAAATATTATCAAAATCATTGTATTTTCCATGTGAAATAAGGAAGAATAAATATCTTTGTCTAACATTTACGTTTTTTTTCAGCAAGATACTTTTTTGTATAATTATGAACCTAATATATAAATATGATCATAAAAAGAGCATACATGATAAGAAAAAGGTTGCAGTTGAGAAATTATCTCATTTCTCTTCTTCACATTATCTCCTACATTTTTGTGAGCTGGTTTGCTTTTGTGTGTGAGCAGGAAATGTCTGTGTTGTACATTCCTTACTTATTAAAAATAAAAAGTCAAGAAAAATTATTGCTAGAAAGTCTGACATTTGTCTCACCAGATGATGTATCCATTTGTTTTGAAGTATGATGTTCATCTGATTTACTTGGTGAAGATGAATATATCTGTTGGAAATTTCGTTTATTGTCCATTTCAGCAGCTGCTTTGCAAATGCTGGCACTTTCAAGAGCATCCTGACATGCTCTGCCACCAAGACTATCCTTGCACTGTCTGCAAGAAGGAATAATTCTTCACAAAGCCAGAAAAAAATAGCAAATAAACATACTAGGGCTTCACTAACTTACTTTCTGCGTATTGCCACATATATCAGAAGTCCAGCACTTAATAATAAAACTGCAGAACAGACTGTGGATACCACAACATAGATGTCTTCATAGAAGTGGGGAGTGTCTGTCAAGCTTTGACTCTCCTGCATTGGAGCAACAGTTGCTGGAAAAAGAGAATAGCTCACTATACTCTTACTTAAAAATATGTGCATACTGGTTGATTCTACATTCATTGAAATTTCAGCACCAAAATTTCTTAAATAGTAAGAAATATTGGGACAACTTTGCTAATGACGTTTTTTGTTATTTTTCAGGGTGTGTGATGAAGCATGCTGGAATATTTTTACTTCCTCTCTTGTTTTACCATTTGCCTCCTTAAATTGTTTTTTTCACTTTTAGCTCATTATCATTAAGATATGTGAATATAATCTGCATTTCCATAAAAGAGAAAGGTTGGAACTCAGTTTTAAAGAATATAACACCAGATCTAATTTGGTGCTTAGTTTTATGTATGTAATTGATTTTCTAATTTATTTTTACCATTCCTAGTTACTATCTTTTGTTACAGGGTGAAATCAGTAATGGTTTCATAACTTAAATTCCATTGTTGACTTATAAACAAATATAAATTCTGTACTAATGAAAAACATTTGAAATTTGAAACACAGCCACTTATAAACAAACATAAATTCTCTACTGATTACAAACATTTGGATTGGAAACAGCCATTCTTAAAGTGTTTCTTTGGCTTTATTCGAAAACATGTTAGCAAAGCCAGCCCTTAATTAATTCCAAAGTAATTACCAGTTTTGTCAAAAGTATTGTTTGCATAATTATATCTGTTGATTTCATGATTTAAACAAATAATTCAACCTAACTCTTGTAGTAGAAGAAACTGTTAAAAGATGGAATTGTTCTAGGTATTCAGTTTATGGGTTTAGTGTTGTAGAATTGCTGGATCCAAAGATGCACACTACACCACATGTAATAAGCACTATTTTATTACTCGGAAGGACACATATATAGTTATATACATTCTTGATTCTCAGTGCATGTGTGTACCATTTTGCATGTGGCCACAGACTGGTCACAAAGAGCTTGCCACAACAAAGATATTACACGCAATTTGGTTGATAGTTGCCACATTCACCCCCCCCCCCTCCCCCACAGTGTGGAGCACAAAACATAAATATTGGGGCATACATGTAAATAAAACACCCAGGAAGGAGGGGGTGGATGGTCCTGCCTGACCGGGCGAATCCTTGTACAGCAGTCAAGCGATTCGGGGGGGCGATGGTGGGTTGCGAGGAGCTGGGGTAGTGGACCTGAATGCCTGTTGCTATATGTAGGATTTTTACCATTGATTGTTGTATGTAGGACTTTTACTGTTGATGGGCCAGTATCAACAGGCCAGATGAAGAAGATGAATGTGGGTTAAGTTGTCATTGGGGGAGCTGGCTCGTTCATAGAACACACACACATTATCTGATTGGAAAAAAAAATAAAATAAACACTTTAGAGCTGCAAATAAAATCTGTGTTGACATTCACTACCACTTCTGAATATGGGTTGACAAAACCTCCACAAGAGTTGTCGTCGGTGACATCACACTTTCAGAGGCTGGTCCCTGATACATCACTAAATCCTAACAGGGGAGAGGCAGGGGGCCGCCTATAGGAGGGGGAGTCATCACACGCATCAGTCTGTAGGGAAATGTCACATGCACCTGTGGCACTGTCACACAACTGGGAGTGGGTAATGTCGCACATGCGGGAATGGGTGTCACTCATCCGCGGACCATCGGTAGATGCCTCGTGCGAGACAAGTGTGAAAGGGGGTGGGGACTGATTGGATGGGGTATCAGGCAGTTCTCCCAGAGACCATGCTGGTTTGAGGCGGCAGACAGACACCAATTGAGATGTGCCATTAATGAGCACTTGAAACATGTTGGTACACTGTGATATGACTCTGTACGGGCCCAAGTATGGAGGTCTGAGTGTTGGTCAGATGGTGTCATTGCGCACCATGATGTGAGTGCACAATGCCAAGTCCTTATGCAGAAATACAGGAGGGAGGGAGTGTGGTCGAAGAGAAGGCATGCGAACGTTAGTTATTAGCTCCTTAACATGCCCGCTGAATGTCGAGTTGCAGATTTGATCTGGAGGGGTGAAGGCTCGACTAGCTCTGCTGGGAGTGTGAGGGGTTCTCCATACAGTACTTCTGCCAGGGATGTGCCAAGGTCCTCTCTGTACACAGCCCGAACACCTAACATTACCCATGGTAAGACGTCGGCCCACTCACCTCTGTGGCGCAACAGGGAAGCTTTAAGCATTCGGTGCCAATGTTCGATAGCCCATTTCTCTGGGTGGTGGTATGCTGTAGTCCTAAATTGTTTCACCCCACACAGTTCACAAAGCTGTCGAAAGAGAGCGGACTCGAACTGGCATCCCTAGTCAGTGATGATAGAACTTGGGCAGGCAAAGTGTGAGATCCACATTAATAAAAGGGCTCAGGGCACTGTGTCAGCTGTGATAGTTGTGAGAGGAATTACTTCTACCCAGCGGATAAATCTGTCAATGGTGGAAATTATGTAATGGAAGGGGCCCGAGGGGGGTAAGGGTCTGACAATATCGATGTGTATGTACTGGAATCTTCTTTTTGCCACATCGAATGTACCCATGGGGGGCTGTGTCTGACCACCTACTTTTGCGTGCTGACAAGCCACACACGCTTGTGCCCAACTGCGACATTGTTTTATTATCCAGGGAAACGAAATATTTAGATACCAGACACGCGGTGGTGCGAATGCCAGGGTGTTCCAGGTCATGGCTACTATTAAAAATGTCCTGGTGAAGAGGTGCAGGAATCACCAGACATATGCGTCCTGTTGAAATGTCACACCAGCTGCGTGATGAAAACCGAGGAAGTGTCTGTAGCTCTAGTTTGAACCCTGTTTCAACATCGGAGCACAATGTGGCGAGTTCATTATCCTCTGTTTGCAATTTAGGGAGTTCAGTGAGGTCCAGCTGTGAAGATAAAACTGACACACAAGATAGCAAATTGGCGATGACATTGTCTGCCCTTTGACATAACGTATGTTGTTCATATATTGACATGTTGTTGTTGTTGTTGTTGTTGTGGTCTTCAGTCCTGAGACTGGTTTGATGCAGCTCTCCATGGTACTGTATCCTGTGCAAGCTTCTTCATCTCCCAGTACCTACTGCAACCTACATCCTTCTGAATCTACTTAGTGTATTATCTCTTGGTCTCCCTCTACGATTTTTACCCTCCACGCTGCCCTCCAATACTAAATTGGTGATCCCTAGATGCCTCAGAACATGTCCTACCAACCGATCCCTTCTTCTGGTCAAGTTGTGCCACAAACTTCTCTTCTCCCCAATCCTATTCAATACTTCCTCATTAGTTATGAGATCTACTTATCTAATCTTCAGCACTCTTCTGTAGCACCACATTTCGAAAGCTTCTATTCTCTTCTTGTCTAAACTATCTGCACTCAATACAAATACTTTGAGAAAAGACTTCCTGACACTTAAATCTACACTCGATGTTAACAAATTTCTCTTCTTCAGAAACGCTTCCCTTGCCATTGCCAGTCTACATTTTATATCCTCTCTACTTCAACCATCATCAGTTACTTTACACCCCAAATAGCAAAACTCCTTTACTACTTTAAGTGTCTCATTTCCTAATCTAATTCCCTCAGCAGCACCCGACTTAATTCGACTACATTCCATTATCCTCATTTTGCTTTTGTTGATGTTCATCTTATATACACCTCTCAAGACACTGTCCATTCCACTCAACTGCTCTTCCAAGTCACTTGCTGTCTCTGATAGAATTACAATGTCATCGGCGAACCTCAAAGTTTTTATTTCTTCTCCTTGGATTTTAATACCTACTCCAAATTTTTCTTTTGTTTCCTTTACTGCTTGCTCAATATACAGATTGAATAACATCGGGGAGAGGCTACAACCATGTCTTACTCCCTTCCCAACCACTGCTTCCCTTTCATGCCCCTCGACTCTTATAACTGCCATCTGGTTTCTGTACAAATTGTAAATAGCCTTTCACTCCCTGTATTTTACCCCTGCCACCTTTAGAATTTGAAAGAGAGTATTCCAGTTAACATTGTCAAAAGCTTTCTCTAAGTCTACAAATGCTAGAAACGTAGGTTTGCCTTTCCTTAATCTTTCTTCTAAGTTAAGTCGTAAGGTCAGCATTGCCTCACATGTTCCATTATTTCTACGGAATCCCATATATGAGGTCAATATGTCGAAAACGTCTTGGGGATGAGTATTACGGAAAGCGTACACCACTGGCTTGTGGTCAATAAATACACGAGTTGGTGATCTTCGATATCACCTTGGACATATTTGGTTGTGGTGTAAGTAGCAAACAGTTCCCGGTCGAAGGACGACCATTTACGTTGGGAAGTGGACAGTTTGTGCGAGAAAAATCTGAGTGGCTGTACAACAGAACCCATGGATTGCTGAAGTACCACCCCCACTGCTGTGTCACTAGCACCTGTAGTAAGCGAGACGGGAGCATCAGGAATGGGGTGAGCGAGCGTAACGGCCGTCTGTAAGGCTGACTTTAGTTATCAAATGTGCAACGCATATCTGGAGTCCACTTGACCACCTGAGACCCTGAAGTGTTTTTCCCTCTGAGAGCATCCGTCAGTGGGGCTTGAATTTTGGCAACATGGGGGATGTGTTTGTGGTAGTAATTTATCTTTCCAGCGAAGCAGCGGAGCCCCTGAAAATCTTTGGGCAAAGGCACTGTACTAATAGCATCGACTCGTTCAGGTAGGGGGCAGATGCCGTCAGCAGATACCCCGTGGCCCAGAAAAGTGACACTAGTGTGGCAGAGATGTTACTTAGCATTGTTCACTGCAAAACCATTTGCTTTTAATAGCTGGAACACTCTATTTAAATGGAGTTCATGTTCCTCAAGGGAGGAACAAAAAATTAACAAGTCATCCAGGTACACATATGCAAAGTCCATCTTTCCAACCAACGAGTCGATGAACCATCCACGTCTGTGCAGCATTTTGAAGGCCGAACGGGGTGAACAAATACTCGAACAACTCAAATGGGGTGATGGTAGCAGTTCTTTCAACGCCCTCCATTGCCATTGACAGTTAGTGGTAAGCCTTGTGACAGTCAATTACACTGAAAATTTGTGCCCCGTGTAGTTGTGAAGCAAAGTTTGGAATATTTGGGATGGGATACTTATCTAGAATTGTTCTGGTGTTAAGCACCCGATAGTCACAGCAGAGGCGGAAAGTGTCATCTTTCTTGGGCACCAAATGAATGGGTGATGACCAACTACTAGAAGAAGGGTGAACAGTCTTACTATCTAAAAGTTCCTGAATTATAGTTTTACGTGTTTAAGTTTTTCTGGATTGAAATGCCTAGCCTTTGCAGGTATTCTGTGGTATTGATTCTGTGGACAGTACCGTTGTTGATCACGAACACCGATGGGGATGATGGACCCGCAGCTGATGCACTATGACCAACCTGTAATGCACACGCTTGTGTGTCCCAGGCCGGCAGGTCAGCAGCAGACGTTGATCCACTGATAGTCCTTGTTGTGGAGCTCAGTGGGGTACTTGGTAGTGTCGCGGGCACAGCTTATGTCCCGCAGCAGAAACGTCACACAGTGTCAGTGGTGGGTGCGAGGAAGCGGTGTGGGGGTTGGGGGCATGGCCGAGTGTGACAACTGAGCGACCTGCTTACGAGCACCCATGAGTTTGGTTTGCACGGCGGCTATGCATAAGCAGAGGCCTTCATTGCTGTCCCGAAGTTCATCATTGTGCGATCTAAGCAACAGCACTGCCATAGCGTTTTCAGCTAGCTCACACAATAGAGTAGCACTCTCAGAGGAGAGGGAAGAGATATTTGAACCGGTGGTATGGTGTATCAAGTTAAAGGTTGGTGTACCTCATTGTAGGTTGGATGACAGTGCATGGGCTAAGAGAAAATCTACCCTGAGCACGGGTTCATACACCTCCGCTATAACAAATCCACTGTAAGGGGATTTTAAGGTTTAAATTAGTTATTCCATGAGATTGGATGAGGGGATTGTTGTCAGCTCAAAGCTGGGGCAAGGCCAATGCTCGAATTTGTGCTGTCCCTTTGTGCTCTGGAAGTATTTATTCACACCACCAGTCCTTCTACCTTGTACTCTGAACGTTAAGAGAACGCGTTGGGAATGTGCATGGAGAACGACATTTCTTAACTGTATCGCCAAAGCAAGAATGGAAATAACACCAAGTGGGACTGTGCATGCATCGTCAGTTGCGATGGTTGAGATCGAAGCGGCAGTGGAGGGAGTCTTGTTAGTAGATTCTTCTGATGGCGGCATTGCAGTAGTGCTGGTAGGAGAGGAGTTATGGCGGCGGCTGCCAGGCAGCGCCCCCATACGCGAAGTGAAACTCTGTACCGCACAATGGAAACTGCCACGCAGGTGTGCCAACCCCTGAGGCCTGGGGGAGGGGAAGGGGGGGTTGCAGGGAGGGGGGCAGAATGTTGTAAACCTGGTCTGTGATCTTCAGTTTAGTGTCTAGTGGGGCTGAAGTTACATACAGAAGGTGAACTTGAACTTCCGGAGGAAGTTTGAGCAACTAGATGGTCCAAAGTGTAACGTCCAGCATGTAATGTGTGTCTATCATGGTGTGAAGATGACGCCAGAGCTGTGACGGGGATCTGGAACCCAGTGACTCATGACCGATGAGGCAGATAGCTTCCTCTGTCAGTGTGGATAGTCGCTCGAGGATGGTACGTCGGGCGAACGCGTATTTGTCCACAGTGGGGGACGAAGCCACAATGTTGCTGATCAGGTCCAGTTCATCATGGATGTGACAGCAAAGGAACTTCGAGTTGTCATCACCGGCACTGTGTAGCTGCAGGATGTGGTCCACCAAGGCAAACCATGTGCGTGGGTGGTACTTGCGAAGGGGTGGTAGCTTAGGCAAACGGATGGGAAAGTCTTGATGTAACTGTTTGTCAGAAACAGTCACTCCCCGTCTATAGCTCTGCAGCGTAATTGGCTCAGGTGCAGTAGCAGTGCACCAGCTTCCGACCCTGTCAGTGGCATGCGGAATGGTAGGTGTGGCTGACTCGACCTTTGTCAAGAAATCAACGAGTCGGGTGTTCGATGGAGTAATGCCAACAGGTGTAGAATGGACTGGCTTGTTAAGAGTCAACCGTAGTTGGAAAATGTGCGGGGAATGATGGAGTACAGTTTCCTGCAGGTGCATTAAAATTGTTGTTGGATAACAGGTGTTGTGGAAAACACATGGCAGATGCAGCAGGAACGGCATGTGCCATTGGAAACACTCATAAAGTAGACACTGATAGTGGGGGGGGGGGGGGGGGGGGGAGGCTCGTGCAATATCCAGAGTTCTGGGATAAACATGAAATTTCCTTTTCTTGAGCGTCCGACTCGATTTGTACTGCCACTGATTCATGTGGAAAGTTCACACTGGCACTTGGGAAACCCATAATCATAGTCGCTGGGGCTTGAGCACATTGTGTCTGCCATTTTTGAGCATGTGGGACATGTGGAAAGTTCCTACTCAGTGTAAAACGTTCACATTCAAAGTTGTGTGTGTAAAAAACGTTCTGTTGGTACAAACACTGCCACACAACTGCTGAGTCATGTACGATAAAACAGTTATTGTTCGAACCTGATGCCACCACACATGGCTGTGGGGATGTAGAAGCACTGTCCTGTTGAGTACAGCTAATTGATGTGTTGAAGCAATGCGTCGAACTATTGCAAATACAAGGTGAGTAACTGGAAAACCATGCCGAAGCGTCCATTGGAAAACTTAGTTGGCATGCGTGCGGTGTAGTTGGCGGCAAGCGATCCATTGTATATTGCTTGATGGTACAAGAGTTTGTTGTTGCACTCATGAACAAAATTCAGGGTCACCAGTATTGATTTAGTGTTGTAGGTTTGCCGGAGCCAATGATGCACACTATACCACATGTAAAAAGCACTATTTTATTACTCAGAAGCACACATATGCAGTTATTTACGTTCTTGATTCTCAGTGCCTGTGTGTACCGTTTCGGGTGCAACCACAGACTGGTTACAAAGAGCTTGACAAAACAAAGATATTACACGTGAGTTGGTAGATAGTCGCCAATGTATAGTTTCAGCGCCTATTATGATGACATATAAGGGCCCAATTTTTGGTCCTGAGACAGTCATTCCACGGCCAAATTTCAGACAAGGACCCCATAGTGGTTAGATCAACAACAATGCATCCACTTAACTGTGAAAAAAGTGTAATAGGATGTATGCTAAAACAGTGACAGTGTCTGTTCAATATGAACCGTATTATGCAGCAAGAACTGTGCAGTTAGGTTTTTACTGCTCGTAGATGTTTGAGAGTAAACTACAGTAGCAGTATGTTGATGTTTGCTTGCAACCTATTAATGCAGTAAGTCAACACCAAGGACAATCAACAAGGAAATAAAGCAGATGAACACCACAGGGGCTATAGAACACAGTATCCTAGCCCCAATGAAAACCCTCCAAGATTAGTCTTAAAATACAGAAATTTTACCTCCAGATATGGTTGTTGTGGCCATACTATAATGTACTCTTGTTGATCCGGCACTGTTATGAGCTGTAATCCGAAGTTCATACCATGTACCAGGCTGAAGATCACCAATCAAAAAGTTCATTGATGGCACATTGTTGTCCACCAAAATCCATTCGTTCCTGGTTCCCAAAGTCCGATATTCAACAACAAAATATAACATGGGACATCCTCCATCTGGCCAGTAAGGTAAGTGCAAGAGCACAGAAGTTGCATTTGTTGTTAAAAGTGTTTTTAGTTCAGGAACTTGTGGTTCTGGAAAAAATAAATTCAAATAAGTGAGCCATGTTTACTGTTACTTCATTGAGTATGTCTTATTCCATACATCCAGTATGGCTTTAAGGCAGTGCCAAGTATAATTATGAAGTTGTTGAATTGTGATTAGTTTATAGCTTATAAAATACCATATGACATTAATTATACATATATTCTTCAAAGAAATGTGAATATTACGTAATATCTACTTGCGTTAGTCTAATCATATCTAAACATATTTCTCTTTCACACTCATACATTTTTTTTTTTAATTTACATATCTACATACTACAACCCACCTATGTGTGTGTATCTCAAGGTATGTGCTGTAGTAGAATAATCCCCCTCGTCCTTTTCAAATTCTACTAACATATCATGTGTAGGAAGAAAGATTATTTATATCCCTCTTTATATGCATAACATATCATGTGTAGGAAGAAAGAGTATTTATATCCCTCTCTATATGTATTCATTATTTTAATTTGTGGTCATTAGGCAAGATGTAAGTTGGAGAATGTACTATCTTCTCAACTACTATTGGAATGTGCATTTTCCGAGTAAATCTCTCCAAAATACCTCTTTTGTGGTATTTCCCATTGGGGAATGTCTGTCATCCTCTCAAACTTTCTAATTAAAGATGTGACAAACTACACACTTCCTCTTTAAATCTTCTCTTGCTTTTTCATTAATCCAAACTGGCAAGTAAGATGGCCGCGAGTGTAGAAGTGTGTTAATCTAACTTGAGAAATAGTTATAGTTATGCAGTTAAAAAGGGAGTTTGTAAGAATTATAACACTGAAATAACAACACTAAAAGAACGAATTGCTAGCTTACAATTCATAGTCAGTTCCTTAAGAAGCGATATTGACTCACTGCAGAAACACAGTTGTTGCCACACTTCCTCATAGGCATGATCTTATTTATAGTTCGTGTGTAAACAAAGAAATTCGGAAAACAAACATTAAAATAAGGAAATTGTGTTCTCAACACACAAAGTGCGATGTACTGGATATAAGCAAACTGCATCGAAATCTGCACACGAAGCATGGAATGCATTTGAACTTTGAAGGGAAAAGATTTGTTTGTGATCGTGTTAGTGAAATAATTAAAGAAAGACTTGTAAGGGATAGAACAATTTATCAGCTTCCTGAACATCCTTCCAAAAGCAAGGAAAACAAAATAAACAAGAAAGAAGAACGAAAATACAACACTGCTGACGTTCCTAATTTAAACTAGAGGTATGTGATGCTGTAAATATGATTCCCAATTACCAAACCGTGAATACGCCCAAACTAAACATTTATCACCATAATGTGCAATCCCTGCATAATAAGATTGATGAAATTAACGTTCTATTAACACACGAACTTAATGATATCTCAGTGTTATGCATTTCTGAGCACTGGCTTAACCCAGACTTAATCCAGAATACAAAAATAAACAAATTTGTCTTGGCTACTTACTACTGCAGGAAAAACAGCAAGCAGGGTGGGGTAGCAATTTACACAAAGGATAATGTAGATTTTATTACACTACCTGACTTAACTAGGGCAAATGTCGAAAAGGATTATGAAATTGCAGCTATAAAAATTACTCAGTTCAACCTGGTTATTGCTAAAGTTTACCGATCACCGTCAGGGAATTTTGAACTTCTCTTAAACAAAATGGAGTCACTACTAAATAAAGTAAATAAAATGGATTGTGAATTGATAATCTGTAGGGACTTCAATATTGTCTTCCTCACGAATAGTGGAAATAGGGAGACCATTTTGAACGTTGCAACGTCCTACAATTTAAAGGCTGAAGTAAAAGCAGCTACCCGAGTATCAGAAACTTGCCAAACAGCTCTTGATCAGTTTCTAGTCAAGAAGAGTTTACACAACACCTCACTAAGAATTTTCAATGCAGGTTTTAGTGATCATCTTGCTCAAATATTAAGCATAAAAGTACAAGGCAGTATTATTAACAACATGTCTTTCAGAACAGCATATCGAAGTTATAATCAGCATAATGTGAACTACTTCAACAACTTATTACAGAAAGAAAAATGGCTAGGAGTGTACAAAATGAACGATATAAATGAAAAATTCAACACTTTCATTGATGTATTAACCCATTTCTTTGAACTTGCGTTCCCACTGAAAACATTAACCATACGGGGAAACTCTAGAACAAACAGCTGGATCACAAAGGGAATAAGAGTTTCATGTCAGAAGAAAAGACTACTTAATGAAATATGTAACTCAAAAAATTCCTCACCTGTAGTACGCGCATATTATAGAAAATACTCCAAAATATTAAGAAATGTAATAAAAGCAGCAAAAATAATGCATAATGATGAAATCATTTATAATTCAGCTAATAAGTCAAAGGCTATGTGGAGTGTTATAAAAAAAGAATGCGGAGAATACAGACAATCTTGGAAAAATATAACACTATCACATAAAAATAAAAAAGTAACAAACCCCTTAGAAGTAGCCAACACATTTAACAACTTTTTCACAGGTGTTGCTGAAAATATGTTACAGTCAAACTTTAAGAGCACCCAGGCAAATGAATATAAAATAAGTGCATGTAGAGGATCAATGTACATCAGTTCTGTTTCACAAGATGAAGTAGCTAAAGCAATAAAAGGACTAAAAAATTCCAAATCAGCAGGTATTGATGGTATACCTGCAACAATGTTAAAGAAGAGCGCATCAAACCTGATTGAAGTACTCACACATTTATGCAACTGCTCACTTCAGGCAGGCACTTTCCCTGCTGTGTTGAAAACATCAAAAGTTATTCCTGTATTTAAAAAAAGGGATAAAGACAATGTAAATAACTATAGACCCATCACAATTTCCTCCTGCATCTCTAAAGTACTGGAAAAAGTGATGTATGAGAAACTTATGAAATTTATTAATAAAAACAGCATCCTATGTAATGAACAACATGGATTCAGAAATAAGAGGTCAACAACAACTGCGATCTATGAGTGCATCAATTCCATTCTAAACCTAATGGACAAAAAACAGGAAACAATAGGAGTCTTTATTGACTTGTCAAAAGCTTTTGACATGGTGGACCATAAAATTCTGCTATCAAAGCTAGAAAGATATGGTATTCTAGGTCTGTCCAACAAGTGGATCAGTTCCTTCCTGACAAATCGTATGCAGGCAGTGTGCGTCAAGCACACAAATATTGAACTAAAAACTGTATCTAATCACTTATCTGACTATAAACAAATAAAATGTGGTGTACCCGAAGGATCCGTATTGGGACCCCATCTGTTTCTTCTGTACATAAATGATCTAAGCTTAAATACTGATGCACACAAAACAATCATATTTGCAGATGACACCACGATTCTACTAAAAGGAGGCGACGATGAACAGTTACAGCAGACAGTAAACACGGTAACGAAACAACTTAGTAACTGGGACAGAGTAATCAGCTCGTAATAAACAGTAAGAAAACCGTTGCTCTAAAATTTCACAATGTTCCTAACAAGGACATGTTTATCCCATCAGTCTCTATCAATGATGAGCCAGTTGGTAACAGTACTGAAATCAAATTCTTAGAACTTTGGCTGCAGAGTAACATCAGATGGAATAAGCATATTGAATATCTCAATGCTAAACTGAGCAAAACATGTTATCTTCTTTGTTCATTAAAATCATGCTGTAGTGAGAAAACAGTATTGAATGCATATCATGCGTACTTTCATTCTCGTCTTAGATATGGGGTCACCTTCTGGGGAAACTCTAAAACAGCTAATAGCACTTTTAAACTACAAAAAAGGGTCATTAGAATCTTGTTTGGGTGCAAGCCTAGAGACTCTTGTAAACCCCTGTTTAAGAAATCTGGTATTCCCCCATTACCATGTGTATACATTATGGAAACCCTTTTGTTCTTTAAATTAAATGTAATACGCAAGGACCGGAGACTACAAAAAAACTGTGATATACATGAGCACTTTACCAGACAAAACAGAAACTTACATATGACTCAAATCAGCACAGCACTGTGCCAAAAAGGTACTTTTCACATGGGAGTTAAGCTTTATAACAAACTTCCTGAAAACATAAAAGCTAGCACTGAGGTCAATACATTTGGAAAATCTCTAAAGTCATATTTACAGCATCACTGCTTTTACTCCATTGAAGAATATTTAAATTTATGAAATGTGTTATATAAATACTTACTTATGTATAAAGTGTATTATTGTAAGCTTACATATGTATGCCTTGAAATTACTTTCAGCCTGTATATTTATAACTTGACTTGTCCAATGTCTTATGCATAAGCTGCTATGTAGACAACAGGACCAATAAAATACAATCTACAATCTACAAGTGTCCCCAACTGACGAACAGTACTTGAGAATGACCACATGAGGGCTTTGTAAGTGGCCTCCTACTTTGCTGTAATTGAAAATCCTCAAGATTTTACCAATAAATGTTTCTGACACTTGTCTTACCCATCCATGGTTTGTTAATTATGTTATGTCTGCAACACCTTCACTCTCTCTACACGGATACCCTAAATACTTGGCACTTGTGATTGATTCCTGTGACTTATTCCAGTAACAGCAACAAAACCATCGGCAGAAACACCAGCAAAACCAACAGATACTACAACAACAGATCCACCATCAACAGAAGTAGTGCCAATAAAAGAAACAAAGACAGCAAATGGATGAAGAATCCTGTCAGCACCACCATCACAATCACTACCACCATCACCTCCGGCCGCAGCAGCAGCAGCACCAGCAGCAGCAGCAACAACAACAACAGCAACAGAACCAACAACAACAGTAACAGTAGCAACAGAACCAACAATAACAGAAGCAACAGCAACGAAACCAACAACAACAGTAGCAGCAGCTACAAAATGATCAACAACAGTTGCAGCAACACAACACTGCTTAAGAAGGAGTCAAAGACAAGGTACATCTACATCATTAAATTAGGATTTTTTATGGCTTCAAACAAAGAAAAGGAAAAAATTGTGACAAACCAGCAAGAAAATTTGCAGATAAGTCACAACTACTATGGGAAAAGCAGCACATTACCAGGTAACGACAAAAGAAAAAATACTTGCAAACCAGCCAGGATAATGTCTCAGAATATTCAGTGCCTCAAAAACAAAGTGCTAGATCTAGAAGTAGCTTTAAACAATCTTGCTGATGTCTCTTGTATTTGTTTATCTGAACACTGGTGCAAGGCTAGTGAATTAAGTCTCATAAATATAAGCAACTTTAATTTGGAATCACATTATTGTCAAAGTGTTTTTAAAAATGGTGGGGTATGCATTTACTCTAGAGTAGGACTGCAGTTCAAAGTGAAAACAGAATTGGACCGTCTAAATACAGAAAAACATTTTGATTCATGTGCCATAGAGTTAAAAACTGAGGAGAAGAGTGAGAAACTAGTTGTCATAAAATAGAAGCAGCATTAAACACTTTTTATAGTAATGAAGTGAAATTATTATGTGGGGATTTTAATATTAACCTGTTAATTGAAAGTGATGAAAAACGACAGCTTTTGAGTACACTAAGCATCTTTCACATGAAGCCACTCTTTACAGATGCCACCAGAATAACAGAACAGTCATCTTCTCTTTTAGATAATATTTTCACAAATATGGATAATGATATCACTGAGGCACTAAACATTAACTTAGGTCTTTTGGATCACAATACACTATTAGCATACATAAATTCCTCTGTATCCAAGGCAGTAAAATATAAGTGGGAATACAAAAGGAATTTTTATACAGAAAAAGTGAATACTTTCATTCAGTTGTTAGCTAATGAAACCTGGGAAGATGTCTTTGCACAAACAACAACCGAAGAATCTTTCAACGCTTTTTCTAGTACATTGATGTCCCGATTTGAGATGTGTTTTCCAAAAAAGCTCACGAAGATCAATGCCATGCCTAAGAACACAAGCCATGGATAACACCTGCTATTAGAGTATCTAGTCAAACACTAAGACATATCAGTCAACTAAAAAAAGACAACAAAGATGAACACTTCACAGATTTTGTTAAGACATGAAAGAAAATTTACAGGAAAGTGACAAAAAAGCCAAGACAATGTACAATGACAGTGTAATTGCTGGGTCAGCAAACAAATCGAAAGCTATATGGAATGTAGTAAAAAGCAGAGATGTTAGAAATCTAGATGACTTTATTTTAAAAGATGATCAAGGTGCACTAGTCAGAAAGTGGTTTCAGTCATATCTCCATAATAGGAAACAGGTAGTAGAAATTGCAACAACAAACCGTAAAAACCAAGTATCGTTTACAGATTGGATATTCAGACTGTGCCAGTTGGTGTACCACAGAGGAGTGTTCTACGACCTCTTCTATTTCTTCTTTACATAAATGATATCAAGATTTCAGTAAATGGTACTCACGTAACCCTGTTAGCGGATGACACAAACATTGTAGTAACTGACATAAACCGGGTATTGCCAAGCAGAGTTATAGAATATTTGCAAAATTGGTTTGAAATGAACAAATTAACCATAAATATATCTAAAACTAATTATATCCATTACAGGAAAACACACCCTGATCTGGATCTCAGAATACAAAATAAAGAAATTGTGAGAGTTGCTACCACAAAATTGTTAGTGTACATATAAATGAAAATTAGGACTGGAAATCCTACATCCTGTATCTCTCTCATAAGTTAAGCTCTGCTTGCTTTGATTTACATGTTATTAGCTTTGTATGTAGTAGGGAATGTAGCAGAACTGTTTACTTTGCTTATATACGTTCTGCTTTTCCTATGGCCTCACCTTCTGGGGTCATAGTAAGAAAAATCTCAAAACCATCTTCACTCGACAATAATGAGCTGTTAGAATAATTACCAACAGTTCAGGCCAGCTCCTTCAAAACAATTATTTCAGCAGCTAAATATTCTACCTCTACCGTGCCCCTATACAGAAAAAAATGTAATTAATGTAAAAAGAAATATTGACAATTTCCAATCCAACTCGGATCTACATACTTACAACACAAGAAAGTGCAATGACATTCATATTAAAAGAGTTAACAAGGCTTTGGCATAGAAACAAATAAACATACAAGGAAGTAGATTGTATAACAAACTACTGTTAAAGATAAAAGAAAAAAAGTTGTCTTCTTTTAAAGAAGCAGTATTCAAATTTTTAATGACCAACTGCTATTACAGTGTAAATAAATACCTGGAAGAGCTTCATGCAAAAAATTAGATTTATGTACTCTGTGCCAATAGTAATTTTTATCTTACTATTGCTACGATCCAAATAAATAATATGTACAAAAGTGTTAGAATTATTATGTGTTATATCTAAATATCAACTGTGTATTCCATGTAAAAAGTCTTTTTCATACATTGATGTAATTAATCAAAGTTGTACATGCTATTTCAGTGCAGTCTAATGTTCTGTAGTCCACTATGCACATTTGTATAGTGTAGAGTATTGTTCACCCTTTGTATGCTATGTATTTTTTGACGAAATCCATGCAATGTACATTGTGTCTGGATGAATAAACAACAACAACAACAACTACTACTACTACTACTACTACTACTACTACTGACTGATCACCAGTCATGTAGTCAAATAGTATTGGGTATTTATGTTCATTTATGCACATTACATGTGTTTGTGTAAAGGGCCAGCTGTCATTCTTTTCTCCAAGTCTTCCTTCATATCATTGCATCGTTTGTAAACAGCCTCAGAGAGCTAAAATCTTTATCTGTCAGTACTGAACAGAATTGATTTTTTAGGTAACTGTATATTAAAATTACTTCTCACCACCTCTCCCTGTTACATCTAGACTCCAAAATCCACCTTCTGGTGTGTGGCAGAGAGAACTGTGTGTACTACTTTTCACTTTGTGTAATACTTTTGCTTCCTCCAGTTCCAAGTTGCAAATGGTGTAGGGGAAGAATGACTGTTGTTAAGCTTCTATTTCAACCTAACTCTCTCTAATTGTGCCTTCATGCCCTTTTTGCAAGATAATGTAGGGATAAGATTTGTTGCCTGAAACTTCTAAAAACGTTTTTTTCAAAAAAAGTTAACAGTAAACCACCCTGTGATACATTAGCTCCTCCTCTCGTGTCTGCCACTGGAGTTAGATGATTGTCTGTGTGACACATTTGAGCTTACCAAATGAGCCTGTGACAAAAGTCCCTATTCTTCTTTGTATTTTCTCTATTTCCTCTTTCAGTCCTACTGAGTAAGCATTCCCAACTAAGGAGAAATAATTAAATACTGCAGAATAACGGTTTCTTCATGAGTGGACTCAGTCTCATGGCTGCCTTTCTACATCTACATCTACATCCATACTCCGCAAGCCACTTGACGGTGTGTGGTGGAGGGTACCCTGAGTACATCTATCGGTTCTCCCTTCTAGTCCAGTCTCGTATTGTACGTGGAAAGAAGGATTGTCGGTATGCTTCTGTGTGGGCTCTAATCTCTCTGATTTTATCCTCATGGTCTCTTCACGAGATATACGTAGGAGGGAGCAATATACTGCTTTACTCTTCGGTGAAGGTATGTTCTCGAAACTTTAACAAAAGCCTGTACCGAGCTACTGAGCGTCTCTCCTGCAGAGTCTCCCACTGGAGTTTATCTATCATCTCCGTAACGCTTTCGCAATTACTAAATGATCCTGTAACGAAGCGTGCTGCTCTCCGTTGGATCTTCTCTATCTCTTCTATCAACCCTATCTGGTGCGGATCCCACACTGCTGAGCAGTATTCAAGCAGTAGGCGAACAAGCGTACTGCCTTTCCAACAACTGGTTTCTTGTTGCCTCATGATCTTAAGGCATATTTTGTAACAATCCAAGGTTGATAGTCTGTTGTCTAAATTGAATCTAGCAATGACAGTTTGTGTAATAATGCTACCGAAACCATTTTTATTTGCATTTGCATGATTTTCAGTTTTTGCAAGGGAGTTTGGTGTATGTACTTTTCAGTTGTTACTGTTTCGTCAGCCTTTTTGATTCTGTTAGAGACTTTTGTATGCTCAGAATGAAAATTTATGACAACTCTGAAAAGCTAGTCATCCTGGTATTTTTGTAGTTAATTTGAAGAAATGTAGATAAAAAACATAAATAAGTTAGTTAACACAAATTATATATTGCAATAACACAAGGCACATCACAGGCTATACTTAACTCTTTGTAATGTTGCCATAATGTATCTTCAGAATATTATTATCTTGGGTGTTGAGATGATGCCAGGTGAGGTAAACTATCTGTTCTAAGTCAAGTCACTGAGCAGTTTGAGTTCGAAGCAGTTCGTTGTATAAGTATCTTGTTGGCAACATGTACTTATGAAAGTGTAAAACACAATGTTAGAAGTATTGAAATGGAATCCAAAGTCAATCTAGAATTAGCAATAGCTATTTTTAACAGAATAAACAACCAAGAAGAAGATGTGCCTTTTATTCTTGAAATCAAAACTTGTACCAATATTAACACAATGCTAGCAGAAAAAATTTTCCCTAGACGGTTCTGCTGAAGAAATATAATATTAATTATTTGTCAGATGTACTTTTCTCCAATGAATTTAATCAAAGTGCAAAAATAGCAAATTTTGCTCTAGGAATGGCTTCATTAATAAATCATTTCAATAATAGTATTATGAGAGTTGGGTACATTTCAACCTCCCTTTTGTGTTTCTTAATCTTGAACAAGATGTTGACCAAATGCTAAGAAAGTTTATATGGCAGGTTCTTGGTACACACTGCATCCCAAAGTACTACATCTAAAATCTCCAGGATATGTTTGAGAAAATCAAGACAAAAACTGTAAGCTCTGTAGGTGTCAGCGAGGTGTCGCACCAAGAATCTGCTTTGGGTCTAGTGTTACTCATTCTGATTATGAACTATGCCAAAGAACATCTACAGAAACCGACTCCATGGACACTTATATTCTGACAATGTAGGTCTAATAGCAGAATCTCTATCAGAAATTGAGAACAACTTCAATGTCTAGTGATGAGTGATACGACCAGCTGTAATGCTTGGCTCATAGTGTTGGGCCATGAAATATCAGCCAAACAGAAACTCCAGGTTACAGAGACAAGATTCTTTGCTGGTCTGGAGAAGTGATACCAAAAGATGATAAGAAGTGACTTCATCCAAAGCTCATTTAAGCAAACATAGCAGAAAAGATTCAGGAGTGTTGCCTATGCAGGTACAGGCACATCATGAACCATCAACTAAGCCATAGGACAAGAACAGTGCTTAATGTAATAGAACTGACAAGCAGCCTTGGATGACCAGTACATACATTGATTAGGACCATGAAACATCATAAGAAAATGATGGGAATGTGCCCTGAAATAAAACAACATTCAGAAAGGTGGAACAAGACTGGAGGGGCAACCCCAAGAGAAGTGTAAAATAAGGAACGAAAGCAGAAGAAGAAGGGAGTTTTGTTGTCATTTCACTTTAATTCACTCCCTATGCAAGATTCCAGATATTTAAATGATGTGACTGTTTCAAGTAATAGGTAAGACATTCGTAGGTCGTTCTGCTTATTTATGTATAATATTTTATATTCATGTATGTGATGGTCAGCTCAAATCTTTGCATTTTGTGTGTGTGTGTGTGTGTGTGTGTGTGTGTGTGTGTGTGTGTGTGTGTGTGTGTGTGTGTGTGTGTGTGTGTGTGCGCGCTAAGAATTATCCATGAATAATCTTGTAGAGCATCTGGTGTTATCTGCTAAGTGGTTAATGTATACTGTGAACAGTGATGATACAAAAATGTTTCTTTGGGGTATACCCAAAATATTTTTACATCAGAAGACTTCTCTCCACTAAGAAGAAAGCTCTCCATTAAGAAGGCAAGATGCATTCTATTTCTTAGGAATAAGAATGATGTAATCCATTCTATTAACTAGGAACTGACATACAGCAGTCTGCTGGCATGGGCCTGATGTATTGCTTTCTGTTAACCTTCAGTCCAAGTCATATTCCTGTTCTGATATTGCACAAAATTGTATTTTGTTTACTAAATGATGCTGAAGGACTAAATCTACTATCTGCAACTTTTTGGCTCTCTTGAACACAAAACTGGTTGGGTTTCACTCAATAACTGCTTGTGTAATCAATGTTGATTCCTACAAAGGAGTTCTTCTTGTCTCTAAAAATGTCACGATCTGGAACATGAAATAAATTCCATAGTTTTAGAGCAAATTTATGTCAGTGAAACTTCCCTGTGTTTCTTCGCATCTGTGTCGATTTTTTATAACTTGGCAGGTAAGACCTAGCTTTTAAATTCGCTGAACATTTCTTACATAGCTTCCTTTTTTCATTTACTTTGAAATTCCCTAAGTTTTTTTAATTAACTTTTTAAAAGTGTTCTCAAACATGTTTGCTTCTTTGCACAATGCAGAGAAAGAGAGTGGTAACTGTGCAGATCAGTATGACAGAGCAAGAAATGATACTGATGTTTCACTAGAGTAAGGACAGTACAAAATCTAAGATAGACATGTTATGGGAAATAACATCCATTGTGGAGGAGCTGGTGGGTGATATAGGAAAGACATTACAAAACAAAATACAGTTCTGAAAATCAGAAGTACTACACAGGATAGTTTTGAAACATTATGAAAAGACAAAATTCACTGGTTTGGAATTTAAGAAGGGAAGTCGAGTGCACCATACAGACTTCATGAAGAAGTTTACGAAGTAAATGCTTAAGCACTAGACAAAGTATAAGACTTACCAAGTGGGAAAGCACCGGCAGACAGGCACAATGAACAAAACACACAACACACACACAGAATTACTAGCTTTCGCGGGTTTTAAGGGAGAGGGTAAGGAGTCATTCCAATCCCGGGAGCAGAAAGACTTCCCTTAGGGGAAAAAAGACAGGTGTACACTCGCACACACACACACACACACACATATCCATCCGCACATACACAGACACAAGCATGTGGAAGTTTCTTTCTATTTTATTTACATCATCAGACAAAGTATAAGAATATATAAGGAAGATGCAGTACTGAAATAGGAGTGTCAGTTGTGAGTGTATGAGATCTGCAATCAGTAAATTGAGTTTGAAGATTTTATTGCCAGGTTCATCTAAAAATATCCAGACATATACTCTCCAATGTTTCATGAAAAGCTCTGATTGTGGAGGAGTGCTTAAGTAACATAAAAGAATACTGTAGGAAATTATGAACAAACTAATTATGAACTAACTATGCTACAAAGAAGTTATTTGAAGCTTAGGAAACTTTGGCAAAAACTACCAATACAGACTGTATGAACTGCTGAAAAGCAGTAAAGAACTTTAGGGAGAGGGGAGAATAGGCCAAACTAACTTCAAGAACAAAATAGAGATTAAGCCAATCCCAGAAGTACATAGGAGCCTAAGCTAAATATGATGAGGAATGTTTATAGGAAAACCTAACAAATAGTAGAGGTAGCTATTTGGTGGCTTTATAAAGTAAAAAAATCAAGAAACTAAGAACTGCAGTGTAATGAAGCAGGGAATATGTTGCCGCTGCAGTGAAGGCCCTTGTCAAAATGGGATATCATCATGGACTGCACAGGCAAAACCCAGAGATGAAAAGGAACCAGAACTATGAGCAGGCTAGAAAACTAGACTGCAGAGAGAGAGATGCTGATAAAAAAATTATCATCAATATTCTACATAGAAGACAAGAAACAACAGTGCAAAAGAGAATTCATAGCCACAGTAGGTAATATCTACTTAGAAACATGCCTCATGGAAAGACATAACAACATGAAAAATCAACGTGCCATGTGTGGGGGCAAAATGAACTAAGGATTGAATTTTGGATGAGTTACCACTAGGAGATATGTAGATTGCAAAACAGCTAGAAGGAATTTTAAAAGAAGACAATGAACAGGTTGGCCACCTGTTCCCGATAGATGTGGTTAGGAGAGTGCTGAATAAATTCCATGGTTTGAAGCAAAGACACATACTACAGAGACACCTGTGAAGGTTTATTGTTACACCTAGATGAAAAATGTGCAAAAAGTGAGGGATGTAGCTGTTGTCACTTTGCCTCCATAGCCAATGTTGCTTTTAGAAATGTCTGTGTAGTAGCACTTGACTCAGAGGTAATCTGGTCAGAATCCTGGAAGATGGAAGAAATTTTCACCACCAATATCTGGCCAGTGAGGGCATGTGACATTGCTGATCAGGATCCATCTGCTGGGTGGGGATGTTAAGCTCAGCAGACCCTGTGGTACTTTTTGAATGCGCCCAAAGAAAGAAATACCTTTCAAATAGATGGCTGAACCTATCCCACAGCGTCTTCTAGTCAACCATGCCATGTGATTTCTATTCTACTGCTGCTCCACCAGTATATTAGATAGGTGCATTGAGGGATTGAAGGACGTGGTAGAAGTTCAGCAAATTGAAAAATGACAGGAACTGGATAACAGCAAGGAGAAGGAAGAAGAAATAGAGGAACAGGTCTGGGTGACTAGACCTTTGGAGGGTGCAGAAGACAAAAGGAGATAAAGAAAATTTGGCAGGAGATGGAAAGGATTCCAAAAGAAATTGAGAGAATTTTATAGGAGATCATTGGCAGGTCTTAAATTTGGGTCTTGCACAGGTGTATGACCCAGGTCATAAGAGAATGGGTTCAAGTGGGTGTTGGAATACCAATATAAAAAGGTGGAATGAATAGTGCTGAGGATATTCCTCACTTCATGGCATGTTGTCAATTAGTAACAGCCCTGGAAAAGAACAAGGATTAATTGTCCCCCATCCTGCATGATACTGTGTGCAGAGAGTTGGCTGGTACACTATTAGGTTAGGTGTATTGGGTGTACAAAGAAGAAAGATTGTGGTTTTAATGCACCATTGATAATCTACCTACACCTACATCTACATTTATACTCTGCAAGCCACCCAATGGTATGTGGCGGAGGGCACTTTACATGCCACTGTCGTTACCTCTCTTTCCTGTTTGTCGGGTATGGTTCGAAGGAAGAACAACTGCCAGAAAGCCTCATTTCGCACTCGAATCTATCTAATTTTATGTTCGTGATCTCCTCAGGAGGTATAAGTAGGGAGAAGCAATATATTCGATACCTCATCCGGAAACACACCCTCTAGAAACCTGGACAGCAAGCTACACCGCGATGCACAGCACCTCTCTTCCAGAGTCTGCCACTTGAGTTTACTGACCATCTCCGTAATGCTATCACGCTTACCAAATAACCCTGTGATGAAACCCACCACTCTTCTTTGGATTTTCTCTATCTCCTCCGTCAACCCGACCTGGTATGGATCCCACACTGCTGAGCAATACTCAAGTATAGGTCGAACGAGTGTTTTGTAAGCCACCTCCTTTGTTGATGGACTACATTTTCTAAGAACTCTCCCAATGTATCTCAACTTGGCACCCGCTTTACCAACAATAAGGCCATTAGTAAATGCAGATGAAAGAATTTCTGGACCATATGATGTTGGTCCACAAAAGTTTCAGCAAAACAGTGTCCTGTGATAGGGATTGCTTATCAGTACAAATGAGGTGCACCGGAGTGGGCAGTACATTCAAGAGAAGTCCTTTGGTTTGGAGGTGGCAGTTGTCAATCTACCCCATACCCCATCAGAGGTGCCACATGTTGAAGCTAGCACATCAACCATCAACTTCAGTACAACCACTGTAAAGAGTTATGTATACATATGGCAATGAACCAATATCTAACTGAAAGGGATAGCTAAAAGGATAATGGAGTTGGTGAAAATACTGCCCAGCATAATGTAGGTGATTCTAATGCCTCCCACATCATATGGATTTTACTCAATTCCCCCACCCCCATCCACAACTTTTCTCAATTACACAGGTATGAACCGATTCCCTCAGTCTCCCTGCCATCACTGTTGGCTAATGCCTGCCTCTGATCTCTTCTTACAATGCACCCCATCCCTCTCTGCTAACAAAGAAAAACTCCCTGGCAGTATCTCAATTGAATCCAGATGCCCCACATGGCAGTCAGACACATTCGTCTCTCAACTATGAAGGCATCACCACTTGCCTGCACTTACATATACTATCTAACACTATTTTTAAGCCTCTTTTTTTACGTTTTTATTTAACCTTCCATATCTCCTCCACCTACCACAACTAAAATCGCTGCTCCCGTCAACAGTGTGTTTTTTTGTCATATTTCAGTGCCGGTATCAGGTTTAAATTTCTACACATGCTGAAAATACTAGACAGTGTTGTATGTCTGAGATTACTCTACATATATGTCTCAATTACTCCATATTAAGTTTTATAAGTTACCTGTTCCTTTTGTCTTGATTGTGACTGTAGCACTAGGATGGCTGTTTCCCACTCTGTTATATGCTATCATGTAGGCATGATATGTGGTACCACACTGTAGATTTGGTAGCATGAGAGAATTCTGTTCAGCATCCAGTTGAACTTCTATCCAGTTCCCATGGTCTCGTTTATAATTGAGCAAGTAACCTGTAAGGAAGGAAGTATTTTTACCTTTTGCAAATCTATTCAACTGGGCTTGCTACTTATAGTTATTATAGGAGTGACTGTGTTTCACTAGTACATACATATTACCAGAGTGAGTTTCAAAAGCTATTTTGATAGGAATAACAGTTTTCCATGTTACTAGAACAACTGTAAATCCTTGTCAGTTACATGGCTTGTAAATTTCCTCCTTTTTTGTCTCCATGTACATTGAAAGAGATGAGATGGCATTAAACTCTTTTTGAAGCACAACTAATCAAATTGATACATGGCAGAAATTTCTGTCAATAATTTGTCAATCATCAACAGCAATTATGCTTTTTCACTAGTAGCTCCAAACCCTTTTCATTGTGTGTTTAAGTATCCGAGTGATTGGCCTCTTGTCGAGATATGTGCTGATTCCTCAAGCTGATGCATTGTGGCTATCACCATTTCACTTCAACAGTACATGTATTTGATTATCAATGTAACATCATAAATACTAAAAAGCTACTTTTGAATGTAAAATGTGTTTATTTTCTTTTTGGATTATTTCTTTGTTTGTGTGTAATTTTGTAGGAATTTTATAATTTAGGTAGCACACATTACACCGACCCCAAGTAACCACCGTTTGTGACTTCTATGGTGTCAAGCAAGAGCTCACTCGAGTGTAGGTTGAAGGTTTGTTGTGTTTTCTGGTGAAAGCTGATTTTGCCTCAGTGCCATCAACCTGTCTACATGCTAGACACACTGTATCTACACCTGGAGTTATGGTCTGGGGTATGATTTCATATGACAGTGGAAGCACTCTCTTGGTTATCCCATGCACTCTGACTGCAAATTTGTACATAAACCTGCTGATTCAACCTTTTCTGCAGCCATTCATGAACAGCATCGGGGGTGTTTTCCAATAGGATAACGTTCACCCACATACTGCTGTTGTAACCCAATATGCTCTACCGAATGTTGAACTTGTTGTGTTGGTCTGCTCAATCACCAGATACATCTTCAACTGAGCACATATTGGACACCATCAGACAAGAACTCCAGCATCATCCACAATCAGCACTAACCATCACTGTATTGAATGAAAAAGTGCAACAGGTGTGGAACTCAAACCCCCAAACTGACATCTGGCACTTGTACAACTCAATGCATTTGTGTTTGCATGCTTGCAGTCAACATTATTGCTGTTTCATTGGTTATTAATGTACCCACATTTCACATTTGTAATGGCTTATCTTGTGGTTACATTAATATGCGATCTTGCAATGTTAATCACTTAAATATATTAATGTACCCACATTTCGCATTTGTAATGGCTTATCTTGTGGTTACATTAATATGCGATCTTGCAATGTTAATCACTTAAATATATTACCTAGACAAATGTAATTCCAGAATTTCAAAATTCTACATTTACCATTTTTTGGTGTTGCATTTTTTTCATCAGTGTATTTGCAAATTTTGTAACCTCTGTTATCAGCTATTATTACTAAAAATCTTTACATAATTACATGTGATCCCATTCCAGCACTGCACAGCCCTTTGTTCCACCAATTCACCCAGACTTTTTATTTCTCTCCTTTTCCACCCCCCCCCCCCCCCCCCCCCCACCGCAAAAAAAAATCTAACCTTACAACTGCACCTAGCTGCCCTACTCTTCACCTCGTCCCTGCATGTTCCCAGGAGCACTTTACCATCCCCCAATCCTACCCTGCTATCCCTCCCCCTCTCTGCCCCAGTCCCCACCTTACCCTCACCCGGTTGCCTCTGCCTTAATGTGCTGCAGCTGTTGAATCTCCCTTAATGTGCTGCAGCTGCCGGAGACTGTGGTCATGTGCAGGTGAATTACATTTGTGTGTGTGTGTGTGTGTGTGTGTTTTGTCTATTTCTGACAAAGGCATTGTTGGCTAAAAGCTAACTTTTCGACAGTCTTTTTGTTGTGCCTTTCTGTGACTCAGCATCTCCGCTATATGGTGAATAGGAACTTTCATAATATTGTTACATAATTACAGTTCTTCAAGAGACATTCAGTACACTTAATCTGATATATAATCTTAAAAAACTGAAGTTATCTTAATACCATTTTGATTTGGAGTGTTCTGGAAGTTTTAAGGAACATTTAGAAGTCTCATATAACGTACATTTAGTGACAATTGAGTCAGTAGAGTTAAGACTGGTTTCAGGTCAGGTCAGACTCATATAGGCTGTTTTTGACATGTTAATATGTAGAGAAGCTCTTTGCAACATGTGGTGAGTTATAAGCTCCACCTTTTGATATTTACTGTCACATTGTGAAAATAAATGTGAAATATTATGTGGAATGGATGTCATCAGTTCCCTTGTACTTTGAAGCCATCTTAAAAAAACTAAGTGAACTTTATACTGTTGTGTGATGTTACCTTCCTTGCACTTGAATACACACTGCCTACTATACAATAATAGTTTTTTCATAATGTCGACATAAACTATAACCACGAAATTATTTAACAGTAGCAAAGGAAGTATGTCATAGTGTGAATTGTTTTCAGTAGCATTAATCTCGTAGAACACATAATTTAAGGCAGTCATACCATTTGCAAACTAGTTGACAATTGATTCCAGTTCACATTGGGTTGTTTGCCAAGAGAAATGCTTATTTAAAAATCTTAGTACTGTCAGAACACGAAGAAACACTTTTAAGTTTCCTATTTAGTTAGTGAGATTTTCTACCTTAGAACAGACTGTATTCTGCAACATCTAATGTTGTAACATAGAAAATTCTTAATTTAAAAGGAGTGGAAACTTTTAAAATGTAAATAGGTCCTTTGTTGGTACAAGAAGAAGTACAAAGACGGCCATTAGCATCACAATGTGCTTAAGATGCTTCTGTTGCCACGACAAGAAAGTATTCCTGATTTTTCTCATTTCTATAGTAACATCTATATTCATATTTTGCAAACAACCAAAAAATGCATGACTGTGGGTATTCCCTTTGTTCCAGTTATTAAGGCTTCCTCCTGGTCTATTCATATATGGGGTGGAGGAAAGAGGACTGTTTAAATGGCTCTGTGTATGTTCTAACTAATCTAACCTTGCCCTCACAATCCCTGTGGGAGTGAACCTTAGCAGGTTGTATGATATTCTCAAGGGTTATCATTTAAAGCCATTGTTTTAAACTTTGTAAATAGGCTTTCTCAGAATAGTTTGTGTCTCTTTTCAAGTATCTACCAATTCAGTTACTTCTGCATCTCCAAGACACTTACCTATGGGCCAAATAAATCTGTGCTGCATTTCTCTATATATCTTTAAATCCACTTTTGTTTCTCTATATCTTTAAATCCACTGTTGGGTCACACACACTTCAACAATATTCTAGAATAGATTGTATGAGTGCAAATCAGTCTCTTTTGTTGACTGATCAATGAATACATTTCCCTTGTATTCTACCAATGAATCAATGTCTGCCACCTATTTCTCCTGTGACTGCATCTATGTGACTGTTAAATTTCTTATTCCTGCAGGTTGTCGCACAGAGTTATTTCTATGAGTTTCCCAATCTCAGTTATGACTTATTAATATTCTAGTCACAGGATACTCAAGAACCTCATTAATCCAAACTTCCAGTGTATTCAGAATTTTTTTAATGCATTAATGTGCAGTACAGGGTTGGCATGTTCAGTATATGGTATAATTATGTACAGATGCTATGTTGGCACTGCATACTGCATAGAGATTGGGACTGCACACTGCATAGAGATCACCACTCCCACACTCCAGCTGCCTTTACTGTGACCAGGGTGGATCTGTTCCTTACAGAGTCAAGAAGCTGTATCAGTATTATTCTTTTTTTTTTTTTTTCATGTGTTTTGTGTCGACTTGTGTGAAATGTTTTCAAAGTAAAAGAAAGTAGTTGTTTTGATGAACAAAAGAATTGGAAGCACTAAACTTAATAGATAAAGAACAACTTCTGAAAAACATAGCTGCAGAGAACGGTGCAGGGACATCAACTGTGTCAGACTGGAAGAAGAACAAAGCAAAAATTGAAGACTTCTGTTTAAAAATGATGACAGTTTGCAGAACGATGGTACAATAAAGAAAGAAGCAAGAAACGAAACACTGGATGAACCATTATTCACTTCATTCATTGAAAAAAGACAGCATGGTGTTCCATATCCTGTCCAGTTCTGTAGAAAAAAGTGTTAAACAGCAAGCTACCTGAGGTTGATCCTTAACTGAATGATAAATCTAACTTCACAGACAGCAAAGGTTGGTTAGAAAGGTGAAAAGTTCATCATGGCATATGCCAGCTTCTGGTAACTATCAATTCTGAAGTCATGGCAAACAGCATGGCTTGCTAGCTGTGATTCCACTGTTGAAGTCTGTGAAGTTGTCAACACCTCTGAATTCCTTGAAATGTTAGCAAACATTCATGCTCATTCAGATGCAGATGATAGTGATGTGGATACTTGGTTGCAAAATGACAGTGATTCTGGTTATGGCATGAGACCTATCACAAAATTTACACTCGTTGTGCCATAGAGACCAACAGTAAAGGTGAAGTAGACAATGAAAATGAGTTTCAGGACAAGAAATAATGCTGCATGCAGAGTCAACAGTACAGCTGGAAGAACTAATGGTTTATGTAGAACATCAGCCACAAACAACTCCAGCTGAATTGAAATGTCTACATGAGCGTGCTGCTCTCAAATGTCACCAAGTCTGAAACAAAAGAAACTTACTCACATCCTCAATAAATAAATGTGAGTAGACTCTAGTAACTGTAGAGTACAAGTACCAAAAAAGTGTTTCTTGTTGGTGCCAAAATAAATCATTTCTACACTGCAGTACATATTAAAGTTTTTGCATTTAATAGAATATTTTTATTAATTGCATCTGGTCCCAACTCGTTAGGATAAATGAGGTTCTTATATACTACATTTTCTTTTTCATTTTGTAAAGTGCACAGTTGTACATTTATGTACATTTAAAGCAAGTTGAGAATCTTTGCAATATTATTGTTAGTTTGTTTCATTAAATAAAATAATCTAACAGAGTAATAAAGTGTATCTCATAGCTTGTTTTGCTCAAATATTAAAATATCTCACAGCCGTTATCTTTGATCAAGTATCTAAAAGTGTGTTGTTTCAAATAATTTGAAAATTATAATACTTTTTTAAAAATATTATTTAGTTTAATGACTGTCATTTCTTGGCATACCAACAGAATAAATGTTGCTCTAAGACAGAGGATGTAGTGTTTATTCAATACAAAAACCACACACACCTATATTAGTGAATACTATAGAATGAACTTCATCATGGAGAAATTTTATACATACATAATATATTGGCAGGAAAAGACACAAATTTTGTGTAATAAAATCTGCTTCCTCATTGTTTCAGTAAAATGAAAGATAATTTTTGAGGTTACAGAATCTATCATTTTTGTCCATTATAAAACTAAAGTACTATAACATGACTGACTCAGTGTAGCCAAATATAATGGATATACACAAAGATGTAAGTACCCTTTAACAATTTATTTCACATACATTGATAAGCCAAAATTATTATGACCACTGCCCACTGCAAGGCTGATGCTGCCTGGCGGTGTTACAGGCATGTGGCATGGTTAGGAAAGTATGTACATAGAGCAGAAGTACATGGGCAGTCATTCTAGTGAAGATGCAGGCTGCAAATGGGAAAATCCACTGACATTAGTGACTGACTGTTATGACCTGGAACTTGGGAATGAGCAACTCAGAAAGAGCAAAGCTGGTCGCTGTTTGCATGCTACTGTTGTGAGCATCTATGGAAAGTGGCTGAAGGACAGCAAAACCACAAGTAGGGAGACAAGGCATTGGGCACCCATGTCTCATCAGAGTGTGGGAGTCAGAGGTGTGTCTGCTCTTTAAAGCATGATAGGTGACGATCTCTGGCAGAACTGATGCCATGCTACTTTACTGGTACAGACAGAAGTGTTTTAGAGCACAGTGTTCAGCACACATTGTTGAGCATAGGTCATTACAGCAAACCTCTATACATGTTCCCAAGTTAACCCAACAACACCATAAATTGTGATTTCAGTGGACATAGGATCATTGAGACTGGACTGTGGATAAAAAGAAACATGTCACCTGGTCTGATAAATCAAATTCCTTGTTACACTAGGTTGATGGTCATGTCTAGACATGCCATCATCTAGGTGAATGAATGTACAAAACATGCAGGTCCCATTGAGATGTAGGTCAGTGGGGTCAGTATTATGCTGAGAGAAACATTTGCCTGGTCTTCCACAAAATCTGTGGTAGTAGTCATACCACATGATGGTTGTGGAGTATGTGAATATTATTGTGGACTACTTGATGTCTTCCATGACTGATGGTATCTTCCAGCAGGATAATTGTCCATGTCATATGAACAAAATCTTGCTACAGTAGTTTTTGAGGATTATTATAGTTGACTCAGATTGATGCCTTGACCATGGACACTCCTGAACATCAGCACCACACTGACAAATCAGTGGCCTGTAATTTATGAGAAACTATGTGACCTGTACATAGATATAAGTCATATAACTGTCAAAATCTACAAAGAACTTGTTGAATCGATGCCATGCAGAATCACTTTTGTATTGACTCCAAAGTTGATCAGTACACTAGTAAGCAAGTGGTCATAATGTATTGGCTCATCGGTGTTCAGATTCAGTACTTTCACATACCTAATATTGGTGTTCCTCCATCTTTGATAGACCTCCACTGGAGTTCAATGTTGTTATGATCTGAGCCTGTAGATTCAAGCAATGGCGGGTCAGGTGTCAAGAGCACAATAATTTTGTATGTAATGTGGTCCTCGCCAAAGAGATTTTTTGCAATGCAGGTATAGTTCCCCTCACTGAGTTTTTCCATTTCTACAACAGAGATATCGAGCTATTGTCTTCTTCATTTATATAACAATAAGCAAAATAAGTAATTTCATAAGAGTGAGGACATTATTATTGTGCACATGCAAAAAGACTATTCTTTATTTTATAGCACGTTGAAAAATGATGAAGTGTTTCCAGTTATGTATCTTGGATAAAAGCTGCAAGTCATAAACTCTGAAAATACCAAAAGTACTCATTATGATGTAACTTCAAGACATTTAAGCATATACATTGTTTAGGTACTTCAAACAACATGTTCAGAAGCTATGATGTGACATGTTTGTGTTACTCTAACAGCAATGAAGTTAAATGCAATTCTTGAGCTCATTGACAGCTATGGGTAACCACAGATAGTCTTAAAAAGAAAAGCTGAATGGAAATATCCTTTAAAGAGATTCTTACACAAATTTGTGGCACATTCTAGCCATGTCAGTGTACTATTAATATTAAAAACCTGTAATATTAATGACTTGAATATCACCCTGAGGTCCTGTATTCTTAGGCTGTATTCCTTTGCATTTTATTCTACTGCTTTCCTTGGTATTTTTTGATATAGCACATTTTTTTATGTCCACTCAAATTAGGTGTCCATTTTTGCACAAAAATGGACTTATCAGCTTACCTGAACAACCAAGAATATGTTGCCTGCTTTGCTCTTATTTACTTTCATTTTATTTATGAGAAACAAAGTCTCGATCTCATCAAATAGGACAACAGTTACCTTTACTGCTTAAACTCCACCCTTATCAAGGAGAACAAGATTGTGTCATGTGCAAACTGCAAATTGTAACCATTAGGACTCAGGTCATTACTGAAATTGAGGAATAGGAGCATGTGTTATATGTATGACATTCAAAGGTTAATAATTGTTTATCTACAGTGGTACTGTGAGTTTTACATTATCATCTCATTTGTGTTGCAAAGTTTTTCATAAAGATACCTGAATCAATCTTTAAAACTCTGGTCCTAGGATCAGTTACTTAGTGTGTCAAAAACTCCCAAATTTAGGAATGAAACGGGCACTCACGCTGTTTAAAAGCAATCAAAACTTATGAATATCAAGGTTTCAGGACCTGATGGAATTTTAACACTAAGTATGACAAGCAGTTAATCCATTTCTTCACAAAACAAGATAAAAAACTTGTGCAAAGAGAACAGTCTCATATAAGAGGAGACATGTAATTAGGGAAGTGAATATTATTTTCAAATGTTCTATTTTTTTTATCAGTGTATGTGTGAGTTGCATTTGTGTGAGTATGTGTGTGTAGGTTTGTCATCTCATTTTGATGAAGGCCTTACTGTCCGAAAGCTATATTTGTGACAGTCTTTTTGTTGTGCTTATTTGAAACTCAGCATCTCCGCTATATGGTGAGTAGCAACTTTCCTTTTCACAGTGTTGCTATATTTTTCTATGTTATACTTTCTGTCAAGTTCCACAACCATGAGAATTACATTACTTTTGGGTCTACAGAATGAAACTGAATCTAATATAATCAAAAAATATGTTCTAATCTAATTTTTTTAAAATGTTGATTACTCCTATTAATAAGAAGATTTAAAGGAAATATGTAAATGTGCAAAACTGTATTCCAGTATCACGAATTATTGTATGATGCAGGATACTGGCATATATTGCAAATTTGAATATAATGAAAAGCTTTGGCTGGAAGCTCAAGATTGGTGTAGGAATTGCCTATTTCCAGATATACGAGGTGTGATTGGAAAGTTTTAAAAATGGGCTTGTAATTGTACAATGGTGGTACTTACATGCTACCGTGATGTACCTTCTTCAAAATAGTCCCCTTCTGACTGAACATACCATCTCCAATAGTGTTTCCACTTTTGGAAACATTCCTAGAATTTTTTTTCTTTAAGTGTGTTAAGGATGCTCTCTGTATTTACTTGAATGTCTTCAATCGAGTCAAATTGCTTCCCTTTCAGTGAAACTTTTAGTTTAGGAAACAGGTAGAAGTCCACAGGGGCCAAATCAGGGGAATATGGCAGTTGTGGAGGCAGAGTAATGTTGAATTTGGTCAAAAATTCAATGATGGAGAAGGCACGATGAGCCGAAGCATTGTCATATTGTAGCACCCAACTCCTGTCTTTCCACAATGCAGGCCTTTTCTTCTGCACCTTTTTGCACAAAAGCTCAAGGACACATTTGTAGTATTACTTGTTAATTGTCTGTCCTCCAGGGGTAAATTCATGTTGCACAATGCCGGTAGAATCGAAAAAATTCACCAACTCAGTCTTCACCTTTGACCAACTTTGCCATGTTTTTTTTGGTCGTGGTGAACCTGGAGTCTTCCACTGCGAGGACTGCACTTCCGTTTCAAGATCATATCCATATACCCATGATTACCTGTAAATACCCTTTTTAAGAAATCTGGGTCATTTTTAGTCTGCTTAATCAGATCTTGGCACACTTCAAGTCGGTATTGTCTCTGGTCACTTGACAACACTTTTGGAATTAATTTTACGGACACTTGATCTTCAGTTAAAATTGACTGAACTGCATAAAAACTTTAATTAAGTTCATCAGCCATCTCCATAATTGTAAGTCTATGATCAGAGCACACTAAGTCACGAACTTTTACAACATTTTCATTTGTTTTTGAGGTGGAAGGAGAGCTGGACCATGGTTCATCTTAAAATGATTTGGAGCCATTTTTAAAACTCTTGAACCAGATAAAAACATTTGACTGGCTCATACAATTATCTCCAAAATCTGTTTTTAATAGTTTGTAAGTCTGAGAAGCTGATTTCCCTGTTTTAAAACAAAATTGTTGCTCTGTTTTTACGTCCATCTTCACACAGACAGAATCCGGCAACAAGCCCTAACAGACCTGCACTCAACCAGCTGCCACAATGAACTGAATAAAGGAAACACAGTTTCCTGTCAGAGGGCATTCAAGGACAAGACAATGACTCAGTCCCCACCCTCCTTGTACCTGCCGCCAAAACAGTAAGCAGTACATCTACATCTACATCTACATCCATACTCCGCAAGCCACCTGACGGTGTGTTGCGGAGGGTACCCTGAGTACCTCCATCAGTTCTCCCTTCTATTCCAGTCTTGTAGTGTACGTGGAAAGAAGGATTGTCGGTATGCTTCTGTGTGGGCTCTAATCTCTCTGATTTTATCCTCATGGTCTCTTCACGAGATGTACGTAGGAGGGAGCAATATACTGCTTGACTCTTCGGTGAAGGTATGTTCTCGAAACTTTAACAAAAGCCCGTACCGGGCTACTGAGCGTCTCTCCTGCAGAGTGTTCCACTGGAGTTTATCTATCATCTCCGTAATGCTTTCGCGATTACTAAATGATCCTGTAACAAAGCGCGCTGCTCTCTGTTGGATCTTCTCTATCTCTTCTATCAACCCTATCTGGTACGGATCCCACACTGCTGAGCAGTATTCAAGCAGTGGGCGAACAAGCGTACTGTAACCTACTTCCTTTGTTGTCGGATTGCATTTCCTTAGGATTCTTCCAATGAATCTCAGTCTGGCATCTGCTTTACCGATGATCAACTTTATATGATCATTCCAATTTAAATCACTCCTAATGCGTACTCCCAGATAATTTATGGAATTAACTGCTTCCAGTTGCTGACCTGCTATTTTGTAGCTAAATGATAAGGGACCTATCTTTCTATGTATTTGCATCACATTACACTTGTCTACATTGAGATTCAATTGCCATTCCGTGCACCATGCGTCAATTCGCTGCAGATCCTCCTGCATTTCAGTAGTGGAACCATTCTTAAAACTTCCCAATCACACCTCGTAAAATCATACAAATTTTGGACAGATACTAAACTGATAGATTCTCTATTCATGTAGAGTGAAGTTCAACACTGTACCACAGCATTAGCTGGTACCATGATATGTGTTATGAACATTGTCTTTCAATGTATGTGATTGATCCACAGATTTATACAAACAAAAGAGGCAGAAAGCAGTTCTCAATAGGCTTTGTTCATCAGAAATGAAGGTAATTGCAGGCACACCCAAAGAAAGTGGGTAAATGCCAATATTACTCTTAATAACTATAATCAACTACAGGTATAAAATAAGCTCCAGCATGAGATTGTTCTTTGGTGATACTATTTTGCATGGTAATAAATTATTGCTGGGTAACATTGTTACATAGTTACACTGTATTCATACAAGACAATGAATGGTTTGTTATCTAAAATGACAGATGCAATTCTCATAACAGAAGAGAGAAAATCCTGCAGTGGGCCCTATGTAGAAATCTTAGGATTCCTTTAGTTCAAACCCCCCCCCCCCCCCCCTCTCTCTCTCTCTCTCTCTCTCTTCCAATGCATCTTTCAAGATGAAACTGAATGAGATTGGAACACACACAGAAGCACACACAGTCATGTATCCCTCATTCCATACATACAGAGTGATTTTGCTGAATTACAACAAACTGCACGATGTAATTCCTGAGAGGATAATGAACAAAAAAGGCCATATTTATAGACATATTGCAATAAATATATTCCAACAAAGGTACACCCACTTGAAGGTGAAGATAAAAAAGATCTTTGATGACACAAATTTCAGTGATTGAAAGCACGTGTGACAACAGTTTTGGCAAGTGGGAATGTTCTGCCTGTACTTGTGTTTTAGCTCCATAACCAAGAGGGCAGTGAGCTAGAGTAATAGCCACATTACACTTTATACCACCAAAGGCACACCTTCCAGCAGGGGAGGCAGGTGTGCCAGGATGACTGGTCCCTTGAGATGATCACCAATCATCTTTGTCCACACATTGAGGCTGAACCAGTGCTGATTGATTGCTGCTTGTTCCCTGTAGCCCACAGGTGGGTGTAGTGAAGTTTGAGATATTGTAAAGGTAGACTCATCTGTGAATAGGATATTTGACAGAAATCCTAGCAGCATAGTGGCCTATGTGATGAACCAGTAACAAAACATTTCTGCAGAGGCAAGTGCATTGATAAATGAGGTCTGCTCATGTTGTAACTAATATGGACAGTAGCACTTGTTGTTCCATGGTCCACATGCTCATCTGGCTTACCCCAAGCTGATGGACAATCTGCCAGGTACTGATGTGGAATGTAATGTAGAAAAGATGCATTTTCCGGCCAATTAGCAACATATATGGGGCAGTGGGTGGAATTATTGTTATTATAATGTTCCTATGATTTATTTAATGCTGTTGTTTGCTGTTCTCAACACTGCCTCTCTAACTACAATATTGGCAACCAGAAAGTGATTAGCAAAACTTGATGCCAACTTGATGCCTGTAATTAGAATTCCTAGTGCCCACTTCATCTGAGACATACACTTATAGCTACAGCTTATAGCTCTGAGGAATTAGGAGATCGTCTGGGATTCATAATCAAAAACGATTCTCTCTAAAATGTGTAAAATGTTCACTATATTCTGAAAGTCACAGGCCAAAAAAGAATCCACACAATCCAACTACCAGAGCAGTTCAGAGTCTAATGCGCTGATGCAACTGTAACTGTTTAAATTAAAAGTTTAAGTGAATGCTCGCCATACTTTGATGATAATGTTCATCAAATGCCACACTAAATAATGGTAGAATCTCTGTCCCGTGGCGATACGTGAAAATACAACATATGCAAACTGAAGCTAGATCATTAAAGTCATCCCAGAATTAACACTTCACTCGGAAACGATTTCATGGTAACGCATAACCCGAGTAACTTATTACGGCATCCGAGGCTGTTTATAGCAATGATACCAATGCAGCGCGACTCCCAGCACAGATGGTGCGCTAATCAGCATCTGGAGAGAACTGGGGCCTTTCTTTCTCGCGCAGCATTCTTATATATAAAGCCGCAGTGCACACGGCTAAGGGAACGCCTGATTAAATCCGCTCTCCCGACTAGCCACTGAGCTAGTAATGCACCACTTTAAGTTATCGAATAAATCATTGCTTCCTTTGCTGATGGCCGATGAAGCTCTCAATTTAAATGTGAAATCAGCACACAAGTAAGTAATCATAATAAAAGTCCGACGTGGCTCAGTCAAATATTTTGGGCGAGAGAATTAATTTAATTACACTATACGCAGTAGACGAGCTCTGAACTTGCCCTTTGGAGATACGCTATCACTATAGTTTTATAACTATTCAGTTGAAACTTCTCACATCTTTATGATTATAGCGGATCTCCCTTCTACTTAAATTTAAACATCCTAGCTTTATTTATTCGCCTACTTAATCTATCTTGCTTCCTTAATTTGTAAGACAAAACCAGAAAATCACGAATTTCAACTAAAATTTTAATTTCTGAGATCCAGAATACTGTTTCTACTAAATTATTATGCAGAAGGAATCTAAATATAAACTTTTAAGTTTCTAGCTCTTTTCTGTTGCGCCAATGATTTTTACAGAAAAACGTCCAAATTTCGAAAATGGTTAAAGTTATTGAACTGATATTCAACACATATTGATTTAGTATTACTCCTGGCATGCTAGAAACCTTTCAGGTTATGTACTTGATTTTTAAAGTTTTGCGCAACATTTATGACGTCAGAGCTAGTTACAGCGGACTGGCTGGCACACAATGGAAAGACATGTGAATTTTATATGGCGTGAGTAGGCTGCTTCCCTACAAGAGGACTGTGTCTGTCCGTATTCTAATATCATTCCCTTGGAAAGCAATTCTGGTCATCTGTTTATATGACTTTTTTGCTGCTTATCATCTCAGGGATTGTTTCCTATTGTTTGTTGCCATTTAGCAAAATCATCATGCCTCTGGTAAATTACATGAAGTGGCCACAATCATCATCTGCTAATTATACAGTGGTGTTATGTGGAATATATATTTAGATACAGAGTCAAACCCATTGTTTTCATTATTGGACAAACTGTCCCACTCTCTAAGTTACTACTTAGCTTCACTATAGCCTGTACCAATTATTAGGTCTACCACTTTCTTCTGCCATTTTGCAATAGATAGCAGTAGAGGCAAGTGGTGGTGCTGGCAGTAGGTCATAAATGTCACACCATAAGAATACAGATGTGTAAACATAACACCATCAAAATATTAGTCAATTTGTGACTGCATCATAAAGTTATCCTCAATTGAATTCATCAACTTATGAGGCTAATTCTCACCATTTGTGGAAAGTTTTAATTTTCTGCTTAAAATCAAGAAATCTGCAGCTGAGGCTCTTAAAATATGGGGTAAGACCTGTGGTGAAGCACCTATTAGTGAAAGAATGTGCAGAGAATGGTTTCAACACTTCAAGAGTGATGATTTTGACATCAAAGATCAGCATGGAGGTGGAGTGGAAGAGAGAAGCTTTTTGAAGCTACTGAAACTGATGGAAACAGTCACAGTAGATCATCGAAACAATGTGTTTGGGCCACGCACTGAAAGACAAGTCGCCACAATACAGTGATAGACATGAGAACGTGATTTTGCAGCATGATAATGATTGGCTGCATGTTACAAACTGCATCAAAACATATTTGGAAATGTTGAAATGGGAAGTCCTACCCCACCCACTGTATTCACCAAACATTGCTCCCTCTGACTACCATATCTTTGGATCAGTAGTATACAGCCCGACTAACCAGTATCTGTGGTGATATGAATAAGTGCAAAATTAGAGCAATTCATGGATCTGCTCAAAAGATGCTCAGTTCTTCTGCTGCTGGATTTTTATGTGAGCTGAAAGATGGGAGAAAGGTGTGGCAAGTGGAAGCCAATACTTTGAATTACAAATTTGTTGTACGTTTTTCACAATAAAGCCTCAAACTTTGAGATAAAATGGCAGAATCAAAGTTGTAGACCTAATATTTTCTTTCATATTTTAAACTATACTTATGACTGGAAGACAATATTTAAGAAGATTTCAACAATTATGTGAATTTGGAACCTGTTTTTTTTTCATTTACTTTGTGATAATCACAATTACTGTGGAACTTGAAGCAGTAGAAAGCATGCATGTATATAATTAATTCATGAAATAGAAGTTTGTTTAGGAACATATTTAGAGTGGAGCAAATATTCTGTAGCACATACTTATAATGTGAAGTGAATCCTGCAGTATTCTGGTTCTTGAGTCAGATTCAAGTACACGCTTCTTATAAAGCCACTGAATATTTGGTGTAGGGTTGCCAACAGCTAAGCAACTAAGACTTGTACTTGATTTCAGTGGCACTTTTAGAACTTGTGAGAATGATGCAATACGAGCTGGAGCTGTAAATCACAATGACAACAGTGAAAATTTGTTATTAGTTGAGGGTAATTGAAAAAAGATAAATACTGTATTATTGAAGTAAAAGAATATCTCATATGATAATCTCATAAATGCAAACACCAGAAGAGATAGTTTCAGTCATGAATAAAAATGATTAAATAAGGCACTATGTACTGGTTTAAATACATCACTTTGAAATATCAGTGGTTGATGAACTGCAGCTGAAAAGTAAGCATCTCGGACAAAAAATTAGTTACCCCAAGCACACATCACACTGATACCATTTCTAGCATTGATAGACATCTCAATTAGGAATGTAAAATCCTTCAAGTATGCCATGTTGAGTTGAAATCACTCATTTATGGTTAGATCCCATACAGCTACCAAATTGTGAGGATACTGATTGGTATTTTTCAGTCACTTCTCCAGACAGTCCCATAGGTTTTCTAGGAGATTAAGATTGGGTGATTTAGTGGAACAGTCGAAGTGAAATAGAGTGCAAGGATGTTTATCAAATAAGAATGCAAGCATGCATGCAGTACTGTTAACATGGCTGCTGTCACCTTGGAACACAGGAATGTCCACATCACACTCATCACACAGATGTGACAAAGGGCAAGACTTGCTCTCAGAGAATGTTTAAATAAATATTCTGTTTCATGTTTGTGGTAACCTGAATAAGAGGTCCAAAGTCATGGACCAAAAAGCACTCCAAAAGCATCAAAGAACCAAATCTGGCCTAAACTTCACCTTGCATGCACTGTAGATTAATTGTCTCATTGGGCTGTTGGAGCATTTAATGCCATGTATCATTTCTGTGCAAAAAATGCATGATGTATTAAGACAGACTGAGTTTCAGATATTGCAGAATACAATACATACAACTGACAGAACACAACAGAATTGTCTATTTCATTTTTCATAGTAAACCTCCCAATTTTTATATTATCTCACAGTACTGCATTGGTTTTATTCAGTTAAAATTCTGCCAGAGTGATCCCATCCCAGAAGTACACTGTAACTTCCAGTCACTGCTTAAAACTTTAGGCCCTCCCCAGAACATCTCCCCTGAATAAATTTCTCTCCTCACCCCTATGACACCCTGCATACCCAACTTCAACATGCTCCCCAAAATACACAAACCTTACAATCCTGAATACCCCTTGCAGCTGTTTATTGTCCCCCCACTGAAAGATTGTGACCCTATTTGACCAGTGCCTCCACCAAATGCCAAAAATCTAGACTCCCACATCAAAGATACCAACCATTTTCTCCACCGTCTTCCCACCATCCCCACTCATTTATTTCCTGAGTTCCTACTCATCACTGTTGTTGCCACTTCTGTGAACACCAGCTTTGTCACTATTGAACACTACTCTCCCAATGCCTTTCAGGCACCAGATCCATAACCTCACTCATCATAAACTTTACTAACTTAATCCTAACACACATCTTCCTCTTTGAGGCGAAAGCACACAAACAAATCCGTGGAACAGCCATGGGCGTCCACATGGCAGCTTCCTATGGCAACCTGTTTATGGATCATCTAGAGAAAAACTCTCTAGCTCCTCCAAAACTCCAAATCCCTGGTGTGGTTCAGGTTTATCATATCTTCATGCTCAGGATTCATGGCCAAGATGCCCTTTTCTCATTCCTCATTCACCTTGTCCTCAAACTAGGGTGCCACTTTCCTGGATGATGATCTCCTCCTCTCCAATGGCTCCATACACACCTCTGTCCACATTAAACCACCAACAGGGCATACATTTCAACAGCTGTCATCCCTTCCACAGCAAAAAATCCATCCTAGACAGCATGGCCACTGAGCGACAGTGTATCTGCAGTGACAAGAAATCCCTTGTCCTTTCTACTGAATGTCTCACAAAGGCTTCACAGACAGGCATTACCCCCAGACCTAGTCCTCAGACTGATTTCTCATGCCATATCCCCACACACACCTTTCATCGCCAAATACCATCTTGGACTGGAACAACTGAACCACATCCTTTGTAAGGGCTTTAATTATCTTTCATCATGCCTTGAAATGAGTGACATCCTATGGAAGATCCTGTGCAACAGCCCAGTCCATCCTTATGAAATTCCCAATCCCAATACCTTGCCACAGGAATAATATCCCTGTGAGACCACTCCAATCAACCCACCCAGCACTGCCTATTCCAGCCATGGAAAAGGCTTATCCTACACCATCAGAGGCTGAGCCACCTATGAAAGCAACCATGTTCTATACCAGCTCTGCTGCAGGCATTGTGCTGCTTTTTATATTGGTACTCGTATGACTACCAACCAGCTGTCCATCAGGATGAATAGTCAGTGTCATACTGTGGGCAACAGTAAAATGGATCACCCTTCGCACAACATGCAGCTGAATGTAACATGCTTGATTTCATGGCTGTTCCACAACCCAGGCAATCAGGATCCTCCCCTCAATCATAGGTTTTCTGAACTGTGCCAATGGAAGTTATTTTTACAACACATTCTGTGCTCCCAAAGTTATCCCTGTCGCAACCAGCAGTAACCTACTGTCCCCCCACCCTCCTCCCAAAAGTTCCCACACCCTCTCTGCTATCATCTTCCCATTCATGTCCACTCATTCTCATTGTGTGGTGCTCTCTGCCAATGCACCCACCAGTCTTTTTTCCTTTCCTGCTCCCCACTGCCCCTCTTCCCGCCGTCCTCCACTGACTCCTGACACTGACCCTAGCAGCCTTGTCCTGCTACCTTCTAGTCTATGCATGCTCTAGCAGACAATGCTTTTCTCTCTCCCCACTCATGCCATGCTATCCCTCCTCCATTAAAACAAGCAAAAGTTCTTATTTGACGCACTAGAATATAAATGGCTTAAGTTCTAAATCTCCTAGCAGCCTAAGCTACAAACTCGATGAGTTACAAATTCTTCTCTCAGAATGTGAAAACATATCAATTATTTTAGGCTTAGCTGTCGTACAACAAATATTTTAAATAAAATTGAAAACTTCTATGTTGATACCAGCTATTGCAGGGAGAAAAAATCTCACAGAGGTTGCTATACACTCCTGGACTCTTCTGTGAGCTATGAAGTGAAAACAGATTTTAATTGTTTAAATCAAGAGTGCATATTCAAAAGTTGTTGCATAGAGCTTAAAGACTTTAATATGTTGATCATTTCAATTTATAGAATTTTGGAAAGGGCTTTAGTCACACCATTCCTCTCTAAATTCCAGTGCTTGCTAAATAAGCCAAAGAAAGAAAAGAAGGAAAAAATCATAATAGTGCCAGATTTTTAATATAAACACTGCAAATGACAATAAAGAATCAACAACATTTATTGATTCAATTAAAAGGTCTGGTTTTAAACTAAATTTTTTGGAGTTCACCACAGAAAATATTCGCTCAGCAACATGCATTGATAACATTGTAACAAATTACTACTTTGAAAAGAAGTTTCAGTAAAACAAATATTGAAATATTCTGTGAGAAACTAAGTAAAGTTAGTTGGTCTTTTGGGGATGGTGGTTCAACAAATGATAACTAAGTACATTCTTAAATAGTTTTCTTGAAGTATTTAATGGAGCTTTCCCCCTCCAGAACATATTGCAACAAAATATCAAGTAAGATAAGATGGATCACACCAGGAATAAAAATGTCGAGTGAGAGGAAAGGAAGCTACACAATCAACTGAAGTACAACAAAGATATGTTAGAAACTATAAAATTATTTTTTTAAAAGTTAGGAAAGCTTTAAAACAAATGGCAAACAACAAATTCATCTTAGTGCAGAAAAATAAAACAAGGGCTGTATGGTCTGTAGTTAAGTCTGTCCAAAATCATAAACAAGACATTTTAGAAATCAAACTTAAGGAAAAATTGGTTGTAAATTCAGCTCAAATATCTGAGTGCTTCAATGAGTACGTCATAAATGTAGCAAAATCTGATTTAGACACAGCAAATTACGAGCAGAAAGTAAATGATTTTGTGTCAAAAGGCAATACCAGTGAATGTCTCAAAAAATTCAGCACAGTCTCAGCAAAATTTGTTGAAAATGTCATACTCTCCTTAAAAGACAAAAACTCTGCTGGCAGGGATGGGATACGCACCAAAATATATCTAAAAACAAAGATGATGTGACATACCAAACAAAAGCGCTGGCAGGTCGATAGACACAGAAACAAACACAAACATACACACAAAATTCTAGCTTTCGCAACCAACGGCTGCTTCTTCAGGAAAGAGGGAAAGACGAAAGGATGTGGGTTTTAAGGGAGAGGGTAAGGAGTCATTCCAATCTCAGGAGCAGAAAGACTTACCTAAGGGGGAAAAAAGGACAGGTGTACAGTCGCACACACACACATATCCATCCGCACATATACAGATACAAGCAGACATTTGTAAAGGCAAAGAGTTCGGGCAGAGATGTGAGTCGAGGCGGAAGTATAGAGGCAAAGAAGTTGTTGAAAGACAGGTGAGGTATGAGCGGCGGCAACTTGAAATTAGTGGAGGTTGCGGTCTGGTGGATATCGAGAAGAGAGGATATACTGAAGGGCAAGTTCCCATCTTCGGAGTTCTGACGGGTTGGTGTTAGTGGGAAGTATCCAGATAACTCGGACGGTGTAACACTGTGCCAAGATGTGCTGGCCATGCACTAAGGCATGTTTAGCCACAGGGTGATCCTCATTACCAACAAACACTGTCTGCCTGTGTCCATTCATGGGAATGGACAGTTTGTTGCTGGTCATTTCCACATAGAAAGATTCACAGTGTAGGCAGGTCAGTTGGTAAATCACGTGGGTGCTTTCACATGTGGCTCTGCCTTTGATCGTGTACACCTTCCGTGTTACAGGACTGGAGTAGGTGGTGGTGGGAGGGTGCATGGGACAGGTTTTACACCGGGGGCGGTTACTAGAGTAGGAGCCAGAGGGTAGGGAAGGTGGTTTGGGGATTTCATAGGGATGAACTAAGAGGTTACGAAGGTTAGGTGGACGGTGGAAAGACACTCTTGGTGGAGTGGGGAGGGTTTCATGAAGGATGGATCTCATTTCAGGGCAGGATTTGAGGAAGTCGTATCCGTGCTGGAGAGCCACATTCAGAGTCTAATCCAGTCTCGGAAAGTATCCTGTAACAAGTGGGGCACTTTTGTGGTTCTTCTGTCGGAGGTTCTGGGTTTGAGGGGATGAGGAAGTGGCTCTGGTTATTTGTTTCTGTACCAGGTCGGGAGGGTAGTTGCGGGATGCGAAAGCTGTTTTCAGGTTGTTGGTGTAATGGTTCAAGGATTCCAGACTGGAGCAGATTCGTTTGCCACGAAGACCTAGGCTGTAGGGACGGGACCATTTGATATGGAATGGGTGGCAGCTGTCATAATGGAGGTACTGTTGCTTGTTGGTGGGTTTGATGTGGACGGACGTGTGAAGCTGGCCATTGGACAGATGGAGGTCAATGTCAAGGAAAGTGGCATGGGTTTTGGAGTAGGACCAGGTGAATCTGATGGAACCAAACGAGTTGAGGTTGGAGAGGAAATTCTGGAGTTGTTCTTCACTGTGAGTCCAGATCATGAAGATGTCATCAATAAATCTGTACCAAACTTTTGAAGGCCAGACATACCAACAATTAAAGGGAACAGCCATGGGTACCAGGATGGCCCCCTCGTACGCCAATCTATTCATGGGTCGCTTAGAGGAAGCCTTCTTGGTTACCCAGGCCTGCCAACCCAAAGTTGGAAAGCTAAGGTCACAGAAATATTCTGTTAGTTAGTTAGTTATATTACTTGTTCCATGGATCACGAACACGATTCTTTCGTAATGATGTGGAACGTGTCAAAGTACACAAGATTCATTCTGTGATCTTACAAAAGCATTCAACTCTGTAAACTATGCCCTGATGCTTTTCAAACTCAACAGATATGGAATAAGGGATGTTGCTTTGAAATGGTTTGAATCATACCTCTTGGAGAGGAAACAAAAGGGTAGTAATCACATCAAATGGAGCAGATCACTTCTCAGAGTGGAAAACTGTGTCACAAGGTGTTCCTCAAGGTTCATCCTTGGACCCTTTTTATTCCTGTTCTATGGAAATTACTTGGCCCTCAACATACATACTCATTTAACCTTGTTTGCAGATGATACTTCTGCCGTAGTTAAAAATGAAAATTATGACAATATGCCACAGAGTGTCATGAATACTTTAAGTAGCCTGGAAACATGGTTCAGTCAAAATGGCTGAAGGCTAAACATATCAAAAACCCACGTCATGAGTTTTAAAACCAAACATTCAAAAAATGGAGAAATCTGTGTCACTCACAACAATCAAAAATTGGAAGAACTTGACTCAGTCAGGTTCCTGAGAATAAACTTAGCCAGATTTTTGAGTTGGAATTCTCATATAGAATATCTAGCAAATGAATTAAACAGCCTTGCATTTGCAATGGAAATTTTAGCCTGTGCCACTGACATGGCCTCCAGCAAAATAGCATATTACAGCTATTTTGAATTGGTTATTCGATATGGAATAATTTTTTGGGGAAACTCGGGAAATGTTACATGAATTTTAGAGTTGCAAAAAAAGAATAATTCACAACATGTGCTCTGCACAGCTGAGGGCATCATGTCAGCCATTATTTAAAGACCTAAAATATTAACTGTCCCTTCTTTATGGATCTTTGAGGTGGTTCTTTTCCTGCACTGCAGAGCTGATCTATTAAAAAAAAGTCATTTTGAACACTCAAATGACACAAGACATGAAGAGAACTTTATGCTCACTTCTCATCACTTAAAACTGCGTGCTCAAAATCCACCATGAAAATTCACTAGATAATAAAAGGGTGTGACATAATGAATATGAAGATAAACATTTTAAAAATTAAGATACATGAGTTTCTAACTGAATGATGCTACTGCTCTGTGGAAATTTCATGAAGGAGAAAGTGATACTTTGAGCTTGATCCCTAAAATGGAATAAAAATTTATGATGGTTATAGTAGACGTAAATACTGTAAGTTTGACCAATTGCAAGTAAGTAAATTCTCCACAAAGTATTATTGTAAGTGTGACAAAATTTTAAGTAAGCAAATTGTAATCTTGAAATGTCTCCTGTACATCAGACATATGTTCTGAAATTTTGTAGGTTAAGAGATGAATAAAACACATTTCACATAGCAATGAGATAAAAGAAATTATTCAGATAATGAAGGGAGATGAAAATTTAATAGTCATGGGTGATTGGAACTCAACAGTAGGAAAAGGAAGAGAAGGAAACATAGTAGGTGAATATGGAATGGGAGTAAGAAATGAAAGAGGATGCCGCCTGGTAGAATTTTGCACCACAGAGCATAACTTAATCATAGCTAACACTTGGTTCAAGAATCACAAAAGAAGGTTGTATACATGGAAGAAGCCTGGAGGTACTGGAAGGTATCAGATAGATTATATAATGGTAAGACAGAGATTCAGGAACCAGATTTTAAATTGTAAGACATTTCCAGGGGCAGATGTGGGCTCTGACCACAATCTATTGGTTATGCACTACAGATTAAAACTGAAGAAATCACAAAAAGGTGGGAAACGGAGGAGATTGGACCTGGATGAACTGAAAGAACCAGAGGTTGTAGAGAGCTTCAGAGAGGGCATTTGAGAACAATTGACAAGAATGGGGGAAAGAAATACAGTAGAAGACGAATGGGTAGCTTTGAGAGATGAAATAGTGAAGGTAGCAGAGGATCAAGTAGGTAAAAAGACGAGGACTAATAGAAATCGTTGGGTAACAGAAGAGATATTGAATTTAATTGATGAAAGGAGAAAATACAAAAATGCAGTAAATGAAGCACACGAAAAGGAATACAATTGTCTCAAAAATGAGATCGACAGGAAGTGCAAAATGGCTAAGCAGGGATGGCTAGAGGACAAATGTAAGGATGTCGAGGCACATATCACTGAGGTTAAGATAGATACTGCCTACAGGAAAATTAAAGAGACCTTTGGAGAAAATAGGACGACTTGCATGAATATCAAGAGCACAGATGGAAACCCAGTACTAAGCAAAGAAGGGAAAACAGAAAGGTGTAAGGAGTATATAGAGTGTCTATGCAAGGGTGATGTCCTTGAGGACAACATCCCATTAGAACTAATGACAGCCTTGGGAGAGCTAGGCCTAACAAAACTCTACCATTTAGTGAGCAAGATGTATGAGGCAGGCGAAATACCCCCAGACTTCAAGAAGAATATAATAATTCCAATCCCAAAGAAAGCAGGGGTTGACAGTTGTGAAAATTAACAAACTATAATAAGCCACAGCTGCAAAATACTAACGCAAATTCTTTACAGATGAATGGAAAAACTGGTAGAAGCCGACCTTTGGGAAGATCAGTTTGGATTCCACAGAAATGTTGGAACAAGTGGGGCAATACTGACCCTACGACTTATCTTAGCAGCAAGATTAAGAAAAGGCAAACATATGTTTTTAGCATTTGTAGACTTAGAGAAAGCTTTTGACGATGTTGTGTGAAATATTCTGAAGGTGGCAGGGGTGAAATACAAAAAGTGAAAAGCTATTTATCATTTGTATAGAAACCAGATGGCAGTTGCAAGAGTAGAGGGACATGAAAGGGAAGCAGTGGTTGGGAAGGGAGTGAGACAGGGTTGTAGCCTACCCATGATGTTATTCAATCTGTATATTCAGCAAGCAGTAAAGGAAACAAAAGAAAAAAATTGGAGTAGGTATTAAAATCCATGGAGAAGAAATATTAGCTTTCGAGGTTCGCCGATGACATTGTAATACTGTCAGAGACAGCAAAGGACTTGGAAGAGCAGTTGAATGGAATGGATAGTGTCTTGAAAGGTGGGTATAAGATGAACATCAACAAAAGCAAAACAAGAATAATGGAATGTAGTTGAATTAACTCGGGTGATGCTGAGGGAATTAGATTAGGAAATGAGACACTTAAAGTAGTAAAGGAATTTTGCTATTTGGGGAGGAAAATAACTGATGATGGTCAAAGTAGAGAGGATATAAAATGTAGACTGGCAATGGCAAGGAAAGCGTTTATGAAGAAGAAAAATTTTTACCATTGAGTTTAGATTTAAATGTCAGGAAGTCGTTTCTGAAAGTATTTGTATGGAGTGTAGCCATGTATGGAAGTGAAACGTGGGCGATAAATAGTTTAGACAAAAAGAGAATACACTCCTGGAAATGGAAAAAAGAACACATTGACACCGGTGTGTCAGACCCACCATACTTGCTCCGTACACTGCGAGAGGGCTGTACAAGCAATGATCACACGCACGGCACAGCGGACACACCAGGAACCGCGGTGTTGGCCGTCGAATGGCGCTAGCTGCGCAGCATTTGTGCACCGCCGGCGTCAGTGTCAGCCAGTTTGCCATGGCATATGGAGCTCCATCGCAGTCTTTGACACTGGTAGCATGCCGCGACAGCGTGGACGTGAACCGTATGTGCAGTTGACGGACTTTGAGCGAGGGCGTATAGTGGGCATGCGGGAGGCCGGGTGGACGTACCTCCGAATTGCTCAACACATGGGGCGTGAGGTCTCCACAGTACATCGATGTTGTCGCCAGTGGTCGGCCGAAGGTACACGTGCCCGTCGACCTGGGAGCAGACCGCAGCGACGCACAGATGCACGCCTAGACCATAGGATCCTATGCAGTGCCGTAGGGGACCGCACCGCCACTTCCCAGCAAATTAGGGACACTGTTGCTCCTGGCGTATCGGCGAGGACCATTCGCAACCGTCTCCATGAAGCTGGGCTACGGTCCCGCACACCGTTAGGCCGTCTTCCGCTCATGCCCCAACATCGTGCAGCCCGCCTCCAGTGGTGTCGTGACAGGCGTGAATGGAGGGACGAATGGAGACGTGTCGTCTTCAGCGATGAGAGTCGCTTCTGCCTTGGTGCCAATGAAGGTCCTATGCGTGTTTGGCGCCGTGCAGGTGAGCGCCACAATCAGGACTGCATACGACCGAGGCACACAGGGCCAACACCCGGCACCATGGTGTGGGGAGCGATCTCCTACACTCGTCGTACACCTCTGGTGATCGTCGAGGGGACACTGAATAGTGCACGGTACATCCAAACCGTCATCGAACCCATCGTTCTACCATTCCTAGACCGGCGAGGGAACTTGCTGTTCCAACAGGACAATGCACGTCCGCATGTATCCCGTGCCACCCAATGTGCTCTAGAAGGTGTAAGTCAACTACCCTGGCCAGCAAGATCTCCGGATCTGTCCCCCATTGAGCATGTTTGGGACTGGATGAAGCGTCGTCTCACGCGGTCTGCACGTCCAGCACGAACACTGGTCCAACTGAGGCGCCAGGTGGAAATGGCATGGCAAGCCGTTCCACAGGACTACATCCAGCATCTCTACGATGGTCTCCATGGGAGAATAGCAGCCTGCATTCCTGCGAAAGGTGGATATACACTGTACTAGTGCCGACATTATGCATGCTCTGTTGCCTGTGTCTATGTGTCTGTGGTTCTGTCAGTGTGATCATGTGATGTATCTGACCCCAGGAATGTGTCAATAAAGTTTTCCCCTTCCTGGGACAATGAATTCACGGTGTTCTTATTTCAATTTCCAGGAGTGCAGAAGCTTCCAAAATCTGCTGCTACAGAAGAATGCTGAAGATTAGATGGGTAGATCACATAACTAATGAGGAGGTATTGAATAGAATTGGAGAGAAGAGAAACTTGTTTCACATCTTGACTAGAAGAAGGGATTGGTTGGTAGGGCATATTCTGAGGCATCAAGGGATCACCAATTTAGTATTGGAGGGCAACATGGAGGGTAAAAATCGTAGAGGGAGATCAAGGGATGAGTACACTAAACAGATTCAGAAGGATGTAGTTTGCAGCAGGTACTGGGAGATGAAGAAGCTTGCACAGGATAGAGTAGCATGGAGAGCTGCATCAAACCAGTCTCTGGACTGAAGGCCACAAAAACAGCAGCACATAGCAACTGGAGACAATGTTGGGCTTCTGGCATGGGATCACTATGGTAGAGTTTATATGTGGAGGTGTCAGACAATTGGTAGAGGACTTCTGCCAGATAGTCACTGTGATTCCTAGTAATGGTGGATGTGCTTAAGGGCTGTGTGAGGCTGTTCTTTCTTCTGCTGAAAGGTTGGTGTTGCTATGAAGGGAGCTGGGGAAGGATGGTGATGTCTAGTTGGAGGTAAGAAAGTCTTGGAAGATGACCAAGGGGTGGTTAGGTTGGGGGGGGGGGGGGGTTAGGGGGGGGGGAGGGGGAAGGTCACAGTTGACTTTAGGTATGAACTGGGAGATGCAAGGTTCAGTGTTGGGATTGGGTTGGCTGTGATTGGAGGATTAGTAGCAATAAGGGCATGAACAGGGAAGAGAGTAGGAATTAGACAAGCTCAGAATGGTTAAACTTGGGTGTAGGGCTGAAGGTAATGTCTTTGGATAGGAATAAAACTTCTGTGGGACTAAGGGTGTGTGGTGGAAATGTTAACAACAGTGTCTTGGCTTTGCTTTGGTTCTGGGTTTTGTGCAGTGTTGGGAAGGAATTTTGGAGGATGTGGTAAATTGAAGAGGTCAGCTAGGCAGTGTCGGGCGCTATGAGGTGCTAATGAGGGGGGTTCTATGTTTTAGACAGCATTTAAGGAACATGATATGGGACCGGGCTTTAACCAGGGAAACAGATACTTCTCTGAACTGGTGCAGAAAGATGAAGCAGTGGTCCATTTTGTAGGTATGGTATTAGAAAATGGGAAATGGGTGAGTGAAAATGTTGGGTTGTTATAAGAGGAACTGGGTAATATAGCATGAGTTCAGGGAGTAAAAGGGACAGAAGAAAATGTCCTGGGAGAAATACGATGGTTTTATGGTGCATGTATATTTGATCATGCATAAGATATTGTCATGTGAGAAAAAAGGAGGAAACATAAAATTCTGATGGGAGCAATAGGTGAAGAGGGATTGGTGGATTCAGCAGTTAAACATAGTGATTAGTTGCTTGCTGGAAGGTGTTACAACTGTGATACAATGGATGGGTAATGTGTAGAACGAACAGCATGCAACACAGTCATAACAGTCACAACATATGCTATAGTTTGTCTGAAAAATCACGCACTGATCACATTGGTCAGCAACTAAAAAATGTGTGCATAACAAAGGCAATTGTGAAAATGTAAGGGAAGATGGGGAGCAGCACTTGCTGCAGGTGACACGGGGTCATGAATTGGTAAGGGGAACAGATGGAGGAAGGGTCTGACCCAAAGATTCCCCTTCCTCCTTCCTGTCACCCCCTCCCAATTCATGTCATCACATCGCTTTGAGCATGTGCCACTCCCCACCAGCCTGAACATTTGTGTATTATATGCCAAGCCCATGCATTCGCCACCTCTCCCTCCCTCATTCCTAACTGGCAAACTGGCTGTCTCCCTCCAAATCACTAGCCACCCACCCCCAGTCCCTCTCTCTGCCTCCCACTTCCCTCTCCCTTTATCCAGCCTCTCAAAAACTACCCCCACCACAGCCAGTCCACCTGCTAAACTATTACATTGGCACTGTTAGTCTACCAAGTTTTCTTTCTTTTGTGTATCCCTATTGACAACTCAATGCTTCTACTTTTTGGTGAGTGGTCTTGTTTAATCCAATAGTATTTATGTTGAAAATGTATGATATTATCACTATGGCTGTCAGTGTTGCCTTTGTGATTCCTGCACAGGATGGCTCAATGGTTTCTCATAGCTCATTCAGTGTAGGTGGCTTCTGTCGAAAAACTTCATTTTTTTAAAGGTCTCCCACAGGTAGAAGTCAAGAGGTGTAAGGTCTGGAGACTGTGGTGGGTACTCAACAGCTCCTCTTCGACATATCCATCATCCAGGTAGATTTTCATCTAAGTATGTTCTGACTCTCTGTGGTAGTGACGCAGAGCACCATCTTTTTGTAGGTAAAACCTTTCGTTTCCAAACACCTTTAGTATGGCAGGTAAAATTGACGTTTGCAGGATATGAAAATATAAACCTAATTTGTGATGCTACTTTCAAAGATGAGTGATCCAATCAAACCACGCAATGACAAACCACACCACACATAACACCCAGTAGATTAGAAACGTATGTCAAAGTGAACATGAGCATTCCAGGAGCCCAATACATGCAGTTGTGGCAGTTTACTGTACCATTCATTTTGAACTGCACCTCATCAGACCAGATAACCATCCCTGCAAACTATTCATCCTCGCGAAGCATGCCTTCACTCCTCTCAGTACCCCAGCCTTCAGTCAAGGTTTTCCTCATCTGTAGCGTGCACTTTCCACTTTGTAATCTCCAGAACTTGCCATATGCTTGATCGGCTTACCCCGCTTTCGCATGGAACCTGCTTCACAGATTTTTGAGGTGACATTGTAAAATGTTGCAACACAGTAGTGCTGGAAGATGGAGTTGATGCTTTTGGTCAGCCAAACCCTTCTTTACATACATCCTATTTCAATATTGCCTTGCATTACTCAAACAACATTCTTAACTTCATTCATTGCTGCATTGTCATCTGCTGGAAAATTCACACCAAGAACCTATGAGATAACAATGGACTACACTAACATGCAAAATTGCAACAATATATCATTTTGTTCAAGATATTAACTATGAAAGTGTCTACATTTTTTAATTATTAATAACACTGTTCATCTACAGATGGGAGGATGTGTTGGAATGTTCACAGTTTTCTGGTTGATAAAAGACTATGTCATCATTGTTTGACTGTAGTTTCATTTTTCGAAATCCTTTTCAATGTAACTAAAGTGTGGTAGGTGCTTTATATCCAATCCCTTAGTTATCACTAATACTTTCTGTATGAAGAAACGTTTTTTGAGTACAAGTAATTTCTTGTATGATTGCTGATTATAGCACTTATGTGAATCTAGCTATATTAATAATAAAACTAATTCTGCTACCTTTTGAGTTTGGTGTTTGGATGACTGGTCTTCCACTTTCTCCTTCTCCCACAATTGTAGATGCTGTCACCCAGAATTCATACTGCTCTGTTTCCTTCAGACCTCGAACTTCATGAGTGTTTATTGTAGGTCCTACCTTGAAACTCATTGGCTGTAAATAATGGAATTCAGAAATATTGGAGTGTATATTATAAACAGAGCACAAGAAGTATTAAATTCAATCATATGATTATTGATAAGATAGGAATCAGCATCATTATTATAGTCAATTTGTATTTCATAAACTGATTATAGTTAATTTATATTTCATCAGCTGATGTGATTGTGAGCCAAAGCTCCAGTGATAATTCATAAAATAATTAAACTCATTTGTAGAGCAAATTTAATTTTTTCCTAAGGTTTTACGTTGATGAAAATTTAATCTGCACAAAGACAGCAAATATCTGGAGAGCAACTACCATTCCAGAATGTCTCTAATATAGGGATGGAAAAATTTCCCTTCTCTTTCAGCACTGGAAGAGAAGGGAGAGGGAGCAAGAGAGGGGGCAGGGAGAGCCTGCAAGAGTGTGTCCAGATAACTGGGATGTCATAAAGTATTTGGCATTTGCTTCGGCATGTTTCTTATACCTGTGAGGAAAATGTTGATTCTGACATAACTTTAATGTATGTGAAGAAAGAATGGACTGGTCTAGGAATAATGTCTTCGACTACTAATCTTAAAAGGCCTGTGTATTGTGTTTGATCCATACCACTGTATAGATTTTTAGTAAAAAATCTTCACCTATAGAGTCGTGAGACTAAAGATATAAGGAATCATACTTACTCTGCTGAAAACCATGTTGGTGAAACGTCTGAAAAAATTAGAAACAAACATCAACTGAAGATCACAAGTCAAAAGCCAGCTGCTGAATCTTGATGTAGCAGGGGTCGATGACATGAAATGAAAAGTAGATGAAGGTCAGATAAATTTAGTGTATTATCAACTGCATCAATAAATAATGTAATGGAAGCAGGACTCTCTGTGAACAGGAAAGCTCACAAAGACTGAGATACTGTTGACAGCAGAGTAATAGGATGATTTTCATCAGAACTTAAACAAAACCAACAGCACAAATATAGTTCCAGTGTATATGTCAATCTCGCTAGCAGGAGATGGAAAAACAGAGGAAGTAAATGAGAGGACTGAATGGGTAACACAGTATATAAAGGGAGGTGGAAATCTCATAGTCATGCGGGAGGGGGATTTGAACACTGTAGCAGGTCCAATATCCTGCGACTCCAACACCATGGAGGTGAATTTGGAGAGGGACAGTGATATTATTTGTGTGGCGCACAGCACTACCTTCAGTTCTTTGAATATGGGGCTATAGAACACAGGTTAGAGGAGGATGCTCTTCAGAAAAGGAAAGAGAATCTGCCTGACAGGTTGACTGGCTGTTTGTTTCTCAATACTGGAGCCTTCATTATGCGGATTCTAGACTACAGCTTTTACCACACAATTCTGGACCTCAACTTTGATTTGGAACTCTGTTTCAATGCATGTTGTGGAACATTGACATTAACAACAAATATTTGGTTCAGCTTTCAAAAAGAGTGTGACATTTCTCTTCACAGCTGACGCCCAGTCATTCATGAAACCTTGCTCATATCAGTGACATCAGCAACTAAAATATGGGCACCAGATATGATCTATGTCTTGGAAAGAGTGTTTGAAACCATATCTGAAAATAGCTCACAGTTGACAACAGGCGAGTTCCATTTCTTTTGCCAAAGTAACAGCATAATACTTCTAACATTACTAATTTTTATCTTGCACCAGAGTCAGGATGTTAAGGCTCAAATGAACAAGATGATAACAATGGCAACCTCTGAGGAAGCCCTGATAAGCTTCCTCACCTCATACAGATCAATTTCGGTATGCAACCATAACGCAGCCATGATGATGTATTGGCACAGGCATCGTATTGTTTTTGGTCTTCTGCACATAACCCAGCATGCCCAGTCATGCCCTTACTATTCTTGATCTCTTACATACAATCAATACTGGAGTGGACTGAAGATGTCTTCACTTGTCACTGAGGACATCAAATGTGTCAAGTGGTTGCCCAGAGCACCTTGTGTATCATCCCAGTCACCACTATTCACAACAGCTAAGGGATGTTATGTCCTCATCAGGATCCATATAAACAACCAAGTTTCCCACCACTGCCAACTAAGCCTCCCATCTGGTAAAGGTCCACACTGCTGCCTCCCAGGCTTCCACTCACTACTTGCCAGAGCTCCTCACCTCAACATTCTGCGAGGCATGGTTATCATCTCTGCCCACACTGCAGGCTTACTAAGCCAAGACATAGCCTTTAAGCAGTGGAGAGTCTATGGGGAATGAACCATTTTCCCCAGTTGTGTTAGTTAGTTAGTTACAATTCCATAGATCATTTGAATGATACTTTTATCAAAATGATGTGGAACTAGTCAGTTTATTGGAAATGTATACAAGATTACTGTTAACATTAATGAACACATGACTATTTCATTCCTACTCATGCAACTACATTTAAAAACAAGGGCTTTTTTATAGTGGCAACCAGTTTTCAAGTGAAGTCCCATTGCCTGGAGAGGAACAAGTCCTGGAGGCTACGGTTTGGACTCATGTTTCTTGCAGTTGTAACAGCCACTCTCTACTGCATTTTTGACCACTGACTTAGTGCAAGTCTTTATTTGCAAACTCTAGGTACTTCACAGCAGTGATCTGCCCAGTTATCAGTAAAACAAAAGTAAGGAAACGAATAGAAAGCAGACTAATGGGGTAACACAGGTTCTGCAATAGGAACAAGAAAGAAGAAAGACTTCTTGAGTTCTACAGTAAATTTCAGCTCGTAATAGTAAATACTCTGTTGAAAAATCACAGTAGGAGGAGCCATCAAAAAGGAATGTACCAGATAGAGTACATCATGATAAGACAGAGTTTCCAAAAACAGGTATTAGATTCTACAGGCTACCTAGCCCAAAATATAATTTAGTGATTTAGTAACCATGAAAAACAGACTCAGGTTCAAGAAAACTGTCAGGAATGATCAGCATACATGGAGGACAGATATTGAAATACTGTGGAATTATGGTGTGTGTGTTCAAAGTTCTTAGAGGGCAGTCTTAGGAGATGGCCAAACAAACTGAGGTATACGAAAGGTAACTGGAAAGGACCTGTGGATAACAGGTACAGGTAGCTGGTGGGTAGTGGGGTGCAAACAGAGCTCACAATTTGCAGCATTGTTCCCAGAGTCGATTGGGGTCCTTTGGTTTGGATCCGAGTGGAAGGCCTCAACCAAAGGCTTTGTTGACTCTTTTGATGGTCCTCACTGTTGATTTCTAGACCTGTATTATTGTTTGGGGATTTGTAGAACTCCCCTTCATAGGTCAGTAGCGCACTACACAAAGGAAGCAGCTATTCGGGTGGCAGAGTACTTGTGGAGTGCTCATGATGTTTTTTTTTTTTAGGTTAGGCAGTAGTTTAAGGTGTTCTGATGAACAACCACCAGCTGATACACAGCAAGGGAAATCAAACAGCATTCAGAATAAAGACACTTCAGCTGTCATAATTTTATCCGTAAATTGTCAAAGTATTTGTAATAAATTTCCCAAATTTACAGCCCTCCAGGAAAGTCCTCATGCTCAAATTATTTTTGGGGTGTGAAAGCTGGCTGTAACCCGAGGAGGGAAGCTCTGAGAGTCATGGAACGTATATCACAAAGACAGATTAGAGACGTATATCACAAAGACAGATTAGAGACCATAAGAAAGAGAGTGTTCATTGCAGTTGACAAAAATATGGTCTGTTTTGAAGTCAAAGTTGAGTGTGACAGTGAAGTCATCTGGTCACACATAAAAGAAGTATGTGAAACCAAGCTAATTGTTGTATGTTTTTACTGGCCATCCAATTCTGCTGTGACAGTTCTATAGTCATTAAAAGAAAGTCTATGGTCGATAGTGCATAAAGACCCAGATCACGCAATACTTGTTGGAAGTGACTTTAACCTAACAAGATGTCTATGGATTCATTGCTGGGGGTACAGACAGACAGTCATGCGGAATACTTGTGAACACTGTTTTGACTAGCTAGCTCAACATCCCACATGTAATGGAAATACCTTAGACCTTGTAGCTGTAAATAGTCCTGACCTTATTGACATTGTCATTATAGAAACGGGTATTAGCAACCATGATGTCATTATAGCAACTCTGATTACAAAAGTTAATAAATCAGTCACAAGGGCTAGGAGAGAGTTTCTGCTGTATAGAGCAGATAAGCAGTTACTGACATCTCACTTAAACAGTGAATTGGCATCACTTAGTTCCAGTAACATGGATGTAGAGGAATTATGGGCAATGTTTAAGCAGATTGTAAATTGTCGTGTTCTGGAGAGTTAAGTGCGTAGTAAGTGGATAAAGGGCGGGACATACCCACCATGGCTTAATAACAAAATTCGGAGGATGCTGAGGAAGCAAAGACTGTTGTACTCTTGGTTCAAAAGGGAATGCACAAATGATGACAAGTGAAGTTTGGAGGAGACTCGTGCATCTTTGAAAAGAACTATGCAAAAAGCATACAACAATTACCATCATCCTTAGCAAAAGATCTGGCAGAGAACCCAAGAAAATTCTGGTGTTATGTAAAATCGCTAAGCCAATCTAAGGCTTCCTGTCAGTCCCTTGTTTACCAGTCTCGTGTGGCAGTTGAAGATCAAAACGAAAGTCGAAGTTTTAAATTTCCCAGTCAAGAAATCATTCACACAGGAGAATCATACAAACATACCATCATTTGACCATCAGACAGATGATGACAAAGTAATAAACATCACTGGTGTAGAGAAACAACTGAAAGATTTGAAAGCAAATAAATCACCAGCTTGGATAGAATCCCAGTTCTATTTTACAAAGAGTAAGCAACAGCATTGGCCCCTTATCTAGCTTGCATATATTGTAAATCTCTCACACAGCAAAATGTCCAAAGCAACTGGAAAAAAATGCAGGTGACTCCAGTATATAAGAAAAGTAAAAGAACAGACCTGCAAAATTAGAGACCAATATCCCTAACTTCTGTTTGGTGCAGAATCCTTGAAGGTACTCTGAGTTTGAATGTAATAAACTTTCTTGAGACTGAGAGGCTTATGTCCATGAATCAGAATGGTTTTAGAAAGCATTGCTTGTGCAAAACTTGGTTATCCCATTCCTCACATGATGTACTGCAAATTGGATAAAGGACAATAGGCAGATTTCTGGAAAGCATTTAACATGGCGCCCTATTGCATGCTGTTAAAAAGTTACAAGCATATAGCAATAAGGTCACAGATATCTGATTGGCTCAGAGTCTTCTTAAATAATAGAACTTAGTATGTTTTCCTCAATGGTGAGTGTTCATCAGAGACGGGTGTCATTGATAGTGAGAGCCCCAGGGATGTGTGACAGGACTGCTGTTGTTTTATATATATATATGATTTGGTGGACAAGATGGGCAGAAATCTGCAGTTGTTTGTTGATGATGCCATGGTGTACAGTTAGGTGTTGAAGTTCAATGACTGTAGGAAGGTACAAGAATACTTAGACAAAGTTTCTAATTGGTGTGATGAATGGCAGCTAGCCCTAAATGTGGAAAAAAGCAAGTTATTGTAGATGAGTAGGAAGAACAAACCTGTAATGTTCAGGTACAGTATTACTAGTGTCCTGCTAAACATGGTCAAGTCATTTAAATATCTGGGCATGATGTTGCAAAGTGATATGAGATGGAACGAGCATGCGAAAACTGTGGTAGGGAAGCCAAACGGTCAACTTCGGTTTATTGGGAAGATTTTAGGAAAGAATGGTTCACCTGTAAAGGAGATCACATATAGGACACTGGTTCAACCCATTCTTGTTCCTGAGTACTGCTTGAGTGTTTGGGATATGTACCATCTCGGATTAAAGGAAGACATAGAAGCAATTTAGAGGCAGGCTGCAAGAATTCTTACTGTTAGCTTTGAACAAAACATAAGTGTTACAGAGATGCTTTGGGAACTGAAGAGGGAATCCCTGGAGGGAAGGTGATGTTATTTTTTGAGAAAACTATTGAGAAAAAGGATTGCTTTATGTGCCCTCCTCACGTGTCCAGTCTGTATGGGAGAGACTTTTCAGTGTGAGAGGGATGACAGCTATTTAAATGGAGGTGCCTGTTGATAATTAGTGTAGCTCATATGGACAGAGGTTATTGAATCATTCGAAAGATGGAGTGGATGGTGGAGGAAAGTGGGAATGTGTCCCTTTGCTGTGTGTGTGTGTGTGTGTGTGTGTGTGTGTGTGTGTGTGTGTGTGTGTGTGTGAGAGAGAGAGAGAGAGAGAGAGAGAGAGAGAGAGAGAGAGAGAGAGAGAGAGGGGGGGGGGGGGGGGGAATTATTATTTTCCACTGATGTTATGGAAATCAGGATGTCAGAGACTGTAATGGGGTCTCCAAAGACAAATAAATAAATACATTACAATGAATAAGTGATGCAATGAGAACACCAGTACCAAGAGGTGGTTTAATTAGAATCTTATTTTACATAGAATATCATTACAACAAACCTTTGTTACATGATGTCTTCCTTTAAAATAGACAGTGTAATATGTAATAATTCCATTTGCATTCTCAGGAGGTAACCATGAAACAAGTATAGAGTCAGAAGTCAGTGAAATTGCCTTAATGGCAGCTGGTGAGCCAGGAACTGAAAAGAAAGAGATAGCAAATCAATAAACTGCGCTTTTAAAGCATTTTAAAGCCAATCTGCTTTTCCACAAATGGGTGAATTAATGAGACACACTCTTTATTAAACTTGTTTTATTCCTGTAGGTATTTACAGTTACATAGATTTTGGTTAAATAAATCAATATACAATTATCTTACTGATGTGAAACATGTTGGTTTTCTGCAGGATATTCATGCCTTGTTTGCACTAAAGCTAATGACAATCCTTACCTGAGTGGCAACATTGTCATTTTTACATCTCAAGAAGAGAAAGTCAAAGATAAAAATTGTGTTGTACTGAAGTTTCTTAAAGTAGAAATCACATGAACTACATGAGTACATAATTGATGAAGTAACTGCAAACTAGTTACAATAATATGAAGTGAATTTATGATTTTCTTTCACAGCTTTAAGTTTCTGAGACCTAATCATACAACTATGTTCTGGAATTTCACAATTCTCCTGTCGTGGTCAGAGAACAGCCGTTACCAGGTCAGTCAGCTACATATATCAAAGCATGCTCCTCCACTTACTTTTACAAAAAAAAGATGGGCTGCCTTTATTGATTTATCCTACACAGTAGCTGCCAAGTCATCATCTGCTGGCCTATTCAGCTCTAAGCTAGAAAATTCTTCATTTCTTGTGATAATGAAAATTAACTGTTCAGAAGATAAAAGTAAACTTTATCATAAATTAATAGGAACGTAAGCAGTGGTTGGGAAGGGAGTGAGATAGGGTTGTAGTCTCTCCCTGATGTTATTCAATCTGTATATTGAGCAAGCAGTGAAGGAAACAAAAGAAAAATTTGGAGTAGGTATTAAAATCCATGGAGAAGAAATAAAAACTTTGAGGTTCGCCAGTGACATTGTAATTCTGTCAGAGACAGCAAAGGACTTGGAAGAGCAGTTGAATGGAATGGACAGTGTCTTGAAAGGAGGGTATAAGATGAACATCAACAAAAGCAAAACAAGAATAATGGAATGTAGTCGAATTAACTCGGGTGATGCTGAGGGAATTAGATTACTTAAAGTAGTAAAAGAATTTTGCTTTTTTGGGGAGCAAAATAACTGATGGTCGAAGTAGAGCGGAAATATAATGTAGACTGGCAATGGCAAGGAAAGCGTTTCTGAAGAAGAGATATTTGTTAATATTGAGTATAGATTTAAGTGTCAGGAAGTCGTTTCTGAAAGTATTTGTATGGAGTGTAGCTATGTATGGAAGTGAAACATGGATGATAAATAGTTTAGACAAAAAAAAAGAACAGCAGCTTTTGAAATGTGGTGCTACAGAAGAATGCTAAAGATAAGATGGGTAGATCACATAACTAATGAGGAGGTATTGAATAGAATTGGAGGGAAGAGAAACTTGTGGCACGACTTGACAAGAAGAAGGGACCGATTGGTAGGACATGTTCAGAAGCATCAAGGGATCACAAATTTGACATTGGAGGGCAGCGTGGAGTGTAAAAATCATAGAGGGAGACCAAGAGATGAATACACTAAGTGTTATGACAGTGCCACGACATTTAATAGTGCCGGCACGACAGTACGCGCAAACGGCGATAGAGGTGCTCAGCAACTCGGCTCAGCGCGGGAGCGCCACCTAGCAACAAACGGCGCTGGCCGCAGGTCATGGCATGGCAGTCGAATACGAGATACTGAGTTGATATCATGTAACCAGCTATTGTTCCTAAGTGAGAATGTTTGAATATCCACGCAATATTGGTGATTAAAGGTTATAACACTTTTTGGCGACGAGGATGGGATATTTTCACTGCGCTGTGGATTTGTGTGTTCGTGACGGGGCAGACATGGAACAGATTATGCAAGCGCTCATTGAACAACAAACACAGCTGATGGCTGCTATTCAGGCACAACAAACGCAGCTGACGGCTCAACAAACACAGCTGACGGCTGCGATTCAGGCGTTGTCGACGTCGCTTACTCATCGTCTGTCTTCCTCTACTCCGCCTCCATTCCCTCCTTACGACGAGGCCGCTGAAGACTGGGAGGATTATGAGAAGCATTTGCGGCAACACTTCTTGGCTTTTGTCGACGCTCCTATGTGTAAGTCGTTATTTCTATCTTGGATTTCCTCACGGATCTATCAGCTGCTATCTCAGTTAGCCCCTCTGCGGGAACCTGCCTCTCTGTCCTTCCAAGAAATATGTGACTTATTGTCTAACTATTACCTCAAAAACACCCACATCATTGCCGCCCACGTAGCATTCTGCCGGTGTCATAAACAGCCCCATCAATCTTACTGGGCTTGGGCGGCGGAACTACACGGTCTGAGCACAAAATGTTTGTCACGGACACTCATCATGAGTCTTATGCTGATTCAGAGGTTAGGGATGCTATTCTACGGCTTGCTCCTGATAAAGAAGTTTGGCAACGTGCCCTACAACTGCCAAACCCGTCGTTGTCGGAAGTTCTAAGCATCGCTCGATCCTTTGAAGTGTCTCACGCTGCTGGCGTGCAAATAGACGCATGGTGTGATGTAGGCGCTGTACAGTCCACTTTCGACACGGACAATTTGCCTGTTTCACAGGAGAATGAAGATGTGGTGGCGGTTCACTCATGTAAACAACGTCGCGTTGGGCTGCAACGCTCGCAGCGAAAACAGCAACCACAGAAGCAGGTTTGTTCCGCACTTCCTTCTTGTCCACGTTGTTTCGTACAGCATGACAGGGCCGCGTGTTCCAAATGTAGAAAAAGAGGCCACATTGCTTCTGTGTGTCAGTCCCCTAAAGTTCTCGTCGACGAGGACGAGGCATCGGAAATGGATGTTAACTGAGAGCTTTCTCAAGCAAATAAGTTATTTGTTACTGTTCGTGTTCTGGATAAAGACATCCGCATGCAAGTGGACACTGACTCTGCAGTGACTCTCATTAATTCTTGCACGTATTTGGAGTTGGGCTTCCCTCCTTTCTCTCCAGTTACGCGAAATCTGAGAACTTATAATAAACAGAAAATTCCTATCATTGGCCAGTTTGATGCTTCCACTGCCTACAAGTCTGTTGTTAGACCCCTCATGTTTTATGTGGTGGATCATGCGGGCACTGAAAACCTGTTCGGTTCTTTCCAGTTGTTTGGGTTCTGCATTGATGATGGTGTGCACCTCATATCTGCGGATATTCCGTATCAGCAGCTGGATGGATTGTGTTCTGAATTGTCGTCAGTGTTCTCTGCTGGACTGGGTTGTGTCAAGGATTTTGAAGCCCACATTACTCTTAAACCTACAGCTCGCCCTAAGTTTTCCCGAGCATGCCCTATTCTGGTGGCGTTGCGTGCACGTGTCAAGACTGAGATAGACAGGTTAACAGCTTCAGGGATTCTCCTTCCTGTTACCTCCAGCGAATGGTGGTTGCTAAACCAAATGGGAGTCTGCAATTGTATGGTGATTTTAAAGCCACTGTCAACGCTCAAAGCCTCATTGACACTTATCCTCTTCCTTGTCCTGAAGAGCTCTTTACTAAGCTCGCTGGGGGACAGTTCTTTTCCAGACTTGACTTATCGGAGGCGTACCATCAGTTGCCATTGGATGCTTCTTCCAAGGAATTTCTCGTCATCAACACTCCTTGTGGGTTGTATCAAAGGTTACCATTTGGTGTCGCTAGCGCGCCGGCCATTTTTCATCGGTTTTTGAACAGCTCACAGCTTCCATTCCCGGCTGCATGAACTATCTGGATGACACTGTTGTCACGGGGGCCTCCACTGAGGATCACCTTTGCAATTTGCTTTCACTGTTTCGGGTTTTGCATTCGGCTGGGTTGAGGTGCAATCTGGAGAAGTCACAGTTCTTCCAACCCTCCATTGTGTATCTTGGTTTCCAATTGTCCCTTGAGGGTATACGTCCTCTAAGTCAGCACGTTGCGGCCATTAACGCTCTACCCCGGCCGTCTACGGTCAAAGAACTTCAGGCGCTGCTAGGCAAGATTGCTTATTATCACAAATTCATTCCATCCGCGGCGGCGGTAGCTCATCCTCTGCAACAGCTGTTATGCAAAAACGTCCCTTTCTGTTGGTCCGAAGAGTGTGAGCAGGCTTTTGTCCACATGAAGGCTCATTTGCAGTCGGCGCCTTGTCTTGCCACATTTTGTCCGGGTCAGCACTTGGTTCTGGCGACTGACGTGTCACAGTATGGCCTAGGGGCTGTTCTCGCCGATCGGTATGAGGATGGGTCAGAATGACCCATCGCCTATGCTTCCAAGACCCTCAACGATGCACAACGGCGTTACTCTCAAATCGAAAAGGAGGCGCTCGCTATCATTTATGCTCTAAAAAAGTTCAGCGTTTTTTTGTATGGTTCTAAGTTTCACCTCATCACCGACTCTCTGTTCAGCCCAGCAGCATCGCTTCCGGATAAGGCAGCTCACCACCTGCAACGTTGGTTCTTATACTTGTCTCGTTTTCACTATGTGATTCACTATTGCCCCACGGCCCAGCACGCCAATGCTGACGCATTGTCGCGATTGTCGATGGGCCCCGACCCGGTTTTCAATCATGATGAACTACTCTGCTTCCACATTGATGAGGAAGAACGCCGTGTGGTCAAGGGTTTTCCACTTACAGGTTCGCAGGTCGCGTCGGCTACTGCGTGGGACCCGGTCCTGCGTCAGGTGATTGGTTTTGTTCAACGGGGTTGGCTGGACAGACCAAGGGCATGGCATCGGATCCCCTTCGCAACTACCATGCCTTGTGCCTTTGTCTGTCTGTTCGTGATGGTGTTGTTCTTCTGGCCATGGGTGGTGCATCTCCACGGGTCGTGGTGCCAGCCTCTCTTCGCAAAGATGTTCTCAAATTGTTGCATGAAGGCCATTGGGGTATTTCTCGGACTAAGTCCCTGGCCCGCAGGCACGTTTATTGGCCCGGTATTGATTCGGAGATGCTCAACAACTGGCTGCACCTCGTACAATGCCCTCTCCGTGGCCTGATCCGGCACAGCCATGGGAATGGGTGCACGCTGACTTAGCCGGCCCCTTCCTCGGTACTTATTGGCTACTGTTGATTGACGCCTTCTCGAAGTTTCTGTTTGTTGTTCGATATCCGTCGACCACCACTGTGGCGACGATGCTGGCTTTGTCCAAAATCTTTGCACTAGAAGGTCTTCCATCCACGATCGTCACAGACAATGGCCCTCAGTTCTCTTCACAGGCCTTCCGTGATTTTTGTACCGGACAAAGGATTCATCATGTTACAGCACCGCCCTTCCATTCGCAATCAAATGGGGAGGTCGAGCACCTTGTCCGCACTTTCAAAAGCCAGATGAAAAAATTCCTTAGTGATTTTTCCACAGATGATGCTCTGCTGTAATTTCTGAGTTCTTATCGCTTCACGCCTCTGGGTGATCGCAGCCCTGCTGAACTCTTGCATGGCCGCCAACCGCACACTCTACTGCACCTGCTTCACCCTGTCAGGCCTTGTGCTGTGTCCCCAAGTGCGGGAAAATACTCGGTGGGCGCCGATGTGTGGGCACGAGGGTATGGATCTCGCCCTCAATGGATTCCAAGGGTGGTCAAGGCTCTTTGGGGCCGCCGGCTTTGTGAAATACGTACGGACGATGGCACGGTTGTTCGCCATTATGGCCAGATGCGCCCATGAGTGGTGGCCACGCCGGTGCCACTTCCCCTTCCTTCACCTCCACCAGCCCGAGAAGCCAGTCTTGTTGCTGCTGCCGATCTACTGTACGTGTTGATGCAGCTGACGTCGCTACCACTTCAGAGTACGCTGGAACCGGCCCCAGTCGCGACGCTGCCTTCTCCGGGACCCATCTCGCTGGGGCACACCTCCAGGCCCATGACACCTATGGATGCTGCTCTGGAGTTTTCACCCATCATCTCATCCAGGAGTCACGTTCCACGCACGAGCTTCCTTCCTGGACATTTTCGACCATACTCTCGTGTCTCTCCGCGGGATCTTCTCTGGGCCTCACAAGAGGCCACGGATGTCTCCGCACTGTCCATGCCTCCAAGGAAGTGAGTTTTTTTTTCAAGGGAGGAAAAGTATTGTCACAGTGCCACGACATTTAATTGTACCAACACGACAGTACGCGCAAACGGCGATAGAGGCGCTCCGCAACTCGGCTGAGCGCGGGAGCGCCACCTAGCTACGAACGGTGCCGGCCGCAGGTCATGGCACGGCAGTCGAATATGAGATACTGAGTTGCTATCATGTAACCAGCTATTGTTCCTTAGTGAGAGTGTTTGAATATCCATGCAATATTGGAGATTAAAGGTTATAACACTAAGCAGATTCAGAAGGATGTAGGTTGCAGTAGGTACTGGGAGATGAAGAAGCTTGCACAGGATAGACTAGCATGGAGAGCTGCATCAAACCAGTCTCGGGACTGAAGACCACAACAACAACAATAGGAGCGGTATGACAGTTGTTGAATATGATTTTAATATTTTTTTGCAAATACTGTGTGCCTATTGAGTACACAGGAGACAGCTTGAATTCCTAAATTAATGCCAAAGGCTCTGGAACTCTTAAACATGACACATAATTTTTTTCATTTATCCCTTCAAAAAGAATAATATTCAGGGATAAAATAATAACTACAATAATAATAAAGAGCAAAACTAAACAATGGAAAATCTGGAATGGGATAGCAGCAGTATTATGAAACAGGTAATTGCTACTCACCATATAAACAAGACATTGACAGACACACAGATCGACACAACAAGAAGACTGTTATACATTTCAGCTTTTGGTCAAAAGACCTTCTTCTGAGTAGGAAACAAACAGACATTCACACAAGCACAACTCACTACACATATCCTCTGGTTCTGGCCAGACTCAGTCCAGTGACAGTGGCCAGAGTCAGTGGTCATGTGTGAGAAAATTGTGCTTGTGTGAATGTGTGTGTCTTTTCTACTTCAGGAAAAGTCCTTTTGGCCTTAAAGTTAAAATGTTTGGTAGGCTTTTGATTGCGTCTGTTTGTGACTGCCATAGGGTGACTAGCAATCTATCCTTTTCATAACAAACAATCTCTGGTGAAAATGTTTCTTTACCAGTACATAAATGTAGAAATGAGCCTTGGTTTCTTTGTTGGATTTGAAATCTTAGGAATGCCTTGAGACTGGATAAAAATTCAGAGTTGTTCCCTCCTTTTGTACTTTGTGTATAAGGCAAAGAAAAGTATAATATGTGCCTGACAGAAGTTAGCCATAAAGACTGAATACAGAGTGAATGAAATACTGTAACTGAGATTTTTGTCTGTGCTTAACAAGTGGGCTAGTCACATCTACTTTGTGCCTGTTCTCTCTAAGCCTATGTGGATTTTCCCAGTCACATGAAAGTGTTTAGTACCAATAATTTTTGCAGAAGTTTACGAATAAGAGCTTGAAATCAAAATCACACATTTTCAACTTTTAAGAGATTTCTAAGTATAAGAACATCAGTCACCTTTGAAATTATCAATTTTAGTACAAAGAAAGGCTACACTTTGTTCTAATTTGCTTATTTTTAATTTAGTAGTTTCTTTGTGGATATAATTGCGGTGTACTATTACTATGCATTTGCCTTTTTATTATCTGTTGGCTCTTAGAAGTTAAGGAGGAGGAGCATGTTATTAGAGATGGTGCACAAGCTCTGTTTAGGGAAGGATGGAGCAGGGAATTGGCTGTGCAATGGAATACTTAAACCCAGATGGCATGATGCATTTTCGAACTGTTATCCTCCCAAATGCAATTCCAGTGTGCCAACCATTGCACTACCTTGTTTGGTCTCTCATAAGTCAAAACAGTTAATGCAAATGTTCATTGTCAATAGCTGCAGCTGCAGTTATGATTGTACAATGTATCAATGCATATCATAATGCAAATCTGTCACTTCAGAAGACAATTTCAGCTTTTTTTGAATGTAAAAAATTAAAGTGCTTTTCAGTATTGTATATATAAGTTAACTTGAACATGAGTTCTATTTCTGTGGGTACATTATTTGTCTGAGGTACATCTCAATCCCCTTGCTCCACTCCATTCCACATCCACATTCATACTCTGCAAACTTCTATGAAGTGCATGCCTGAGGGCACTTCCCATTGTACCAGTTATTAGGGCTGCTTCCCATTGCACTTATGTATGAAGTGCAGTGTTGTGCCAACACCCCTCCGAACAGACTTCACAAGCATTGGCCAGGCAGTCTAGCTAGCTATCTGTACAGTTACGCTGCCAGGGCCACAATTTTGCTTGAGGTGATTTGCATGAATTGTCTGCCGAGTCTGCGGCATTTGTGAGCTGCATTACTTAAGGCCATGACCTGACAATGCACCATCTCTGTCCCTACCAATCCAAAGGCATAGTCCAGTCATAACAGAGATGGGTAACTCTACCACAATTATTCAACACTCAGACTTAGCAGTACATTGTCTTTGACTGCTATTGACACTGAGACATACTCCGTGCCGGGCAATGGCCCAATGTGTGTGACTCAGCCTGAACTATATCTAGCCATTAATCTTAGATAGCTGGGGTCTATGAGTCACCAATAGATCTGATGATGCTGGTGCTTGAACTAGGGACGACCAGCTGGGGCGACAAACTAGGGACGACCAGCTGGGGCAACATCCAGGGTGATTCCAACTGGCCTTTGGGTGTAGGGTTTGGGTTCATGGACAACATACCACACACCTGACCATTTGCAGTAGTGGCTGAATGTTCTGCGCCTGCAGCTTGCCAGGTACTTGACATCAGTCTTCCCTCAGCAACACTTTTTGCTGCTATCCTCTGTTGAGACACCACACAGTCAACTGGGCATCCTCACCTGCCACGATCTGAGCATGCTGCCTTTCCCAAGCAGGATACAGCTGCCTGGGGGTCAATGCTTGCCTTCAAGTCACTGCCAGCAACCTCTGTATGAGAATCTCCATTGCTAATGGAGCATTTCTGATTTTGCAACCACCAGTTGCATCCTGCATGCCATTCCCAGTTGCATCCTGCATGCCATTCTGAATTAGCCATTTCCATGTATAACAGCATCCACAACTCACGTTATTACACTGGTGTCAGAATAGTCTGTGACAGTGACCTACGTCATATGTCATCTGTTTTAAATGTATAGGCCTGGTCATTATCCCAGAGACTGCAAAGAGCATGCACAGTTAGCACTCAAGCAAGGGATTACGTAGTGTTTGTAAAGATGAAAAAGCTTTGTTAAGTATTTCCCTCTGTTGTCCTATTTTTGTAGACTCATGATTTAAAATGAGCAAACTAGGGTAACAAAGGGGCTACCATTAAAGGTGCAGTACTAAAGCAAATGGCTCAGATGAGGGCAAATAACACAGACTTGCATAGATGATTAGATGCATTAAAAGAGGCTTTGTCCAGTTTCTCAGTGCCCATTTGGATACCAGTGCTGTTACCCCAGTTTCTTCTTTTTCAGGTACAGCATAAGAGGATGTGTTAGTTTTTGTGGACAACCTGTTGACAGCAGAGTTGTTGGTCAGAGGGACATTAGTTATATATTGCTATGTTACATTTAGAAGGCAGTGTGAAAGTATGTGATGTATCATGAGGAATCAACAAATCCTCAGCCATTATGAGTTCTGAGGAAAGGCCTATTGTAGTGTCGAAGGAGAATAAATAGTTTCAGATATTATCATGAGCAGTTAAGCAGTATTTCATAAAGACGGGGTGAGTCCATTGAGAGTTATGTGGACCAAATTAGGAAACTGAATGTCAGTATGTATGAGAGTAAGGAAATTTATGGCACGAATGTGGTCCTCCTGCTGATGGACATTTCCAACTTATTTATCAAGAAAGGTGCAAGCAAAATTTCAAAAACACTTAACAGCGTGCACATGAATGGTAACAGCATTCAATAAAGTATCAGTGGTGTGCAGCTTGCCACAGTCATGTCAGTTAAATAACTAGGCATAATGTTGTAAAGTGACATGTCATGGAATGAGCATGCAAGGTCAGTATTAGAGCAGGCAAGTGGTCAGCTTCAGTTTATTGAGAGAATTCTATGAAAGCATAGCTCATTTATGAAGAGACTACATTTGGAACACTTGTGTCACCCATTCTGGAGCACTGCTCAAGTGTTTGGGGCCTTCACCAGGTCAGATTAAAGGAAGACATTGATGCAATTGAAAGATATGCTGCTAGATTTGTTATCAGTAGGTTTGATCAACACAGATGTATTACAGAAATGCTTCATGAACTCAAATGGGAAACATTGTTGAGGAATTTTACAGAATTAGCATTTGTGAACAGCGTTTGTGCAGAACAATCCTACCCCCCCTCCCCAACACACATCTCACATAAGGACTGTGAATACATTATAAGAGACACCAGGCCTCATAGGGAAGCATATAGACAGTTGAGCCATTTCCAAGTGAAAAAGGAAAGGGAGTGACTAGCAGCGGTACACCTCTGCCGTGCATCGTTCAGTGGCTTGTAGAGTACGTATGTAGATGAAGATACAAGAATCAGAGTACTGTAGATATAATATCAGGAATGGTGGAAGAGCTACACACATAAAAAGTAGAATGAAGCCACAGGCCATACACCTAAATGAGTAATGCATTGCGTAGATCTTTGAACAATGTACTCGAGTAATAGACTTGGAAACACTAGGGAGTAATTCTAGCAATGTACAGACCTCAATACTTATTTACATGAAGTAATTTAAAAGTCATTCCAATACTTAACAATACAAGTCCGTTAAAACTAGTCTTTTTTTTAGTCTACTTTACAGAAGTAGACTGCAGTGGCTACTTCTACCTTTTAATGTAAAACTGGTCTAGTTTCTTGTCCCTGAAGGCTCTCCTTTATAATATAAATGTGTATGAGTAAATTAATGAATTTGAGTGCCAGGAAAACTTAACACATTTTTGAACCATCTGAAGTACTCTGCACCATACAATATTATTATGCAGAAGATCCATTAAACATCCATCAAATTAATTAATCCAGTCTACAGAGAAACTATTTCATTTTTCACAAATAATGGCCATGATCCAGCAGTTGATATGTCAGATTCATTGTCATTTGGTCAGAACAATTTATGATGTCTGTCTTGGTCACCATCGTGAGGGCTAGTCAAATATTTAATTAAAACTTTAAAAAAAGTTAACCAATGAATTATTTGCCTTTTTGTAGTTAGTTAGCTGCTGTCCTGGTATGTATGAAATATGTAAGCCACAGTCCTGAAGCACTCTGCTAGAGGAGCCAAAACAAAATGGCACACCACATTGATAAAGTGGAGTATCATACCATAATTTTTCCCACATTTGAAAGAAAACAAAGTGACAACATTCCATACAATCGTAACAAACTTTTTGAAAGATATAACCTGTTGTACAGTCAAATCGCAATTATATCTTAAAAAGAAAAGTTGATACTGAGGAAGTGAAACTGTAAGGCAATAGTGCATCATCATGTTGTTGTTGTTGTTGTTGTGGTCTTCAGTCCTGAGACTGGTTTGATGCAGCTCTCCATGATACTCTATCCTGTGCAAGCTGCTTCGTCTCCCAGTACGTACTGCAGCCTACATCCTTCTCAATCTGCTTAGTGTATTTATCTCTTGGTCTCCCTCTACGATTTTTACCCTCCACAGTGCCCTCAAATACTAAAATGTTGATCCCTTGATACCTCAGAACATGTCCTACCAACCGATCCCTTCTTCTAGTCAAGTTCTGCCACAAACGTCTCTTCTCCCCAATTCTATTCAGTACCTCCTCATTAGTTATGTGATGTACCTATCTGATCTTCAGCATTCTTCTGTAGCACCACATTTCGCTAGCTTCTATTCCCTTCTTGTCCAAACTACTTATCGCCCATGTTTCACTTCCATACATGGCTACACTCCACACAAATACTTTCAAAAACGACTTCCTGACACTTAAATCTATACTCGATGTTAATAAATTTCTCTTTTTCAGAAACGCTTTCCTTACCACTGCCAGTCTACATTTTGTATCCTCTCTACTTCGACCATCATCAGTTATTTTGCTTCCCAAATAGCAAAACTCCTTTACTACTTTAAGTGTCTCATTTCCTAATCTACTTCCCTCAGCATCACCCAAGTTAACTCGACTACATTCCATTTTATTTGTTTTGCTTTTGTTGATGTTCACCTTATATCTTCCTTTCAAGACACTGTCCATTCCATTCAACTGCTCTTCCAAGTCCTTTGCTGTCTCTGAGAGAATTACAATGTCATCGACAAATTTTAAAGTTATAATTTCTTCTCCATGGATTTTAATTCCTACACCGAATTTTTCTTTTGTTTCCTGCTTGCTCAATATAACATCGGGGAGAGGCTACAACCCTGCCTTACTCTCTTCCCAACCACTGCTTCCCTTTCATGTCCCTCTACTCTTGTAACTGCCATCTGGTTTCTATACAAATGATAAATAGCTTTTCACTTTCTGTATTTCACCCCTGCCACCTTCAGAATATTTCACACAACATTGTCAAAAGCTTTCTCTAAGTCTACAAATGCTAAAAACATAGGTTTGCCTTTTCTTAATTTTGCTGCTAAGATAAGTCGTAGGGTCAGTATTGCCCCACATGTTCCAACATTTCTGTGGAATCCAAACTGATCTTCCCAAAGGTCGGCTTCTACCAGTTTTTCCATTCATCTGTAAGGAATTCGTGTTAGTATTTTGCAGCTGTGGCTTATTAAACTGATAGTTCAGTAATTTTCACATCTGTCAACCCCTGCTTTCTTTGGGATTGGAATTATTATATTCTTCTTGAAGTCTGAAGGTATTTCGCCTGCCTCATACATCTTGCTCACTAAGAGCAAGAGGGGCAGAACGAGATGGATATGGAGAGGGGTTAGGAGGAGATGAATAGAGTGAAGTGGGAAGAAAGATGTGTAGGGAAAGTGGGGTGGAAGGCAATGGATAGGAAGTGGGGGCAGCTAGGTGTATGAAGAGAGGGGGTGGACAAAGAGAGAGAGTTGTGTGGAGGAGGAGATTGGCAGAGGGAGGAGGCTGATGAGATGGAGATAAATGGGGAGAGGCAGTGGAATAAAGAGAGGGGAGGGAAGAAATGGTCGGAGAGAGGGGGTATGGGTTAAGATGGACAGGGAGGGGTAATGGATAAAATGGGCAGAGTAAAGGGTGAGGAGTGTTGTGAGAAGATGTACAAAGAGAGGTGGAGAAGGTGATAATCAGAGAGAGGAGGATGAGGAATGGACAGAGTGTGGTGGAGGTGGGGAGGAGGGGGAATTTAGAAGGCAGCTCGAAAGTGTATGTGCATAGTAGGCAGATGGAAAAGGAAGAAGGGAAGGAGGAGATGGATACAGAGAGGGGGAGGAGGATATGGACAGAGGGAGTGAGATGAAGATGTGGTCAGGAAAGAGTGCAGAGGAGATGGTCCGTGAATGGGGTGAAGAGGCAATGAAGAAATTGGGAGGAGGAGATGAACTAATGGACGTGGGACGATAAGGTGTACAGAGGAATGGGGAAGAAGAAAAAAATGGTTCAAATGGCTCTGAGCACTATGGGATTTAACTTCTGAGGTCATCAGTCCCCTAGAACTTAGAACTACTTAAACCTAAGTAACCTAAAGACATCATACACATTCATGCCCGAGGCAGGGTTCGAACCTGCGGTCGCACGGTTCTAGACTGTAGCACCTAGAACCGCTCGGCCATCCCAGCCGGCTGGGGAAAAAGAAGTGATGGGTACAGTGGGGAACATGTACACGGGCAAAGCCGCAGGGAATAGGCTCTGTGTGTGTGTGTGTTCCTATATATAGACAGACACACACACACACACACACACACACACACACACACACACACACACACACACACCTTCTCTCAGGCCCCTGGACCAAACTGGGCCAAACCTGACACACAAACTGTTTGCCCTGAGAGGACCAACATAGGGGGCTTGTAACACTGTAATATTTATGGAGATACAGATGTGTGCTTGTTTCTAAGCCCCTGCCATATAGGCTGCCCTTCATAACAGATGCGTTGCATAGGAATAATATCAGTTGAACTTATTGATCTGCTTTGCAGGGCAGCCTACATGTCAGGGACAAGAAATGATTTTCCAGCCCCCAGGAAGGAATGGTTTTCCAGCCCCCAATGCATAAGCTGCCCAGAACAGCAGTAGTCATGTGTAGTAGTAGTAGTAGTAGTAGTAGTAGTAGTAGTAGTAGTAGTAGTATCATCCTGCTTTGCCTGGCAGCCTATATGACATAGGAAAAAAAAGGGTTTCACAGCCTTGGTACATAGGCTGTGCTGAACAAACAGTGTATTATGGGTATAGTATCTGTCACTTTATTGGCCTCTTTTGCAGGTCTACACGTGTGAGCAGGCCTGTGGGAAGGTTGTGAAAGATAGAGGAGGGGGGGGGGGGGGGGACAGGAAGGGTGGAGTAGGAGAGGATGGGTAGTGAGAGGGGGCAGGAGGATATGTAAATACAGATAAGGAGGGGAAGGATGAGATGGACTGAAAGAGGGGAAGGGATGAACGGAGAGAGGGAGAGGATTAGATGTACAGGTACAGAACAAGGAGGTAATGGACAGATAGGAAACAAGGAAATAATTCAGGCTTTGTGTTGTAGTAGTATTGAACTGCTTAACTGACCTGTTTTGCAAGGGCGACATGTGCGAATAGGCACAGCTCGGGAAGGTTGATATGGATAGGGGGTGGAGGGGGCAAGGGGTGGGGAGGAACAGAAGAAGCTTGGCAGAGAGAAAGGGGAGGAGGAGATAAACAGAGAGAAAGTGTGGAGGAGACAACATGGAGATAGATGGGCAGAGGAGATGGACAAAAAGTGGGAATGAGGAAGCTGCAAGAGGTGGGAAGTGTAGACAGATACTGGGCAGATGGGCTAGGAAGATGCGAGGAGGAGAGGAAAGGAGACACAGGAAATGGACAGGGAGGCAGGTACGGTCAGAGAGAGGTGGCAGTGGAAATGGTCAAAGAGAAAGGGGAGGAGGAGAAGAAGAAGTAGAGTTTAACAATTTAAATTGGAAAGAGCACTTAGAAAATGTTGTGGGGAAGGCAAACCAAAGACTGTGTTTTATTGGCAGGGCACTTAGAAATTGTAACAGATCTACTAAAATAATTCCTTACACCATGCTTGTTTGCCCTCTTTTAGAATACTGCTGTGTGGTGTGGGATCCTTACCAGATAGGATTAATGGAGTACATCAAGAAAATTCAAAACGGGGAAGCACATTTCTATATAATTGTGAAATATGGGGGAGAGTGTCATTGGCATGATCAGGATTTGGGATGGACATCATTAAAACAACAGCGTTTTCCATTGAGATGAAAGCTTCTCACAAAATTTCAATAACCAACTTTCTCCTCTGAATGCAAGTATATTTTGTTGACACTGACCTACATAGGGAGAAATGATCATCATAATAAAATAAGGGAAATCAGAGCTTGCATGGGAAGATATAGGTGTTTTTTTTTGTGCACTGTTCGAGATCAGAATAATACAGAATTATTTTGAAGGTGGTTCAATGAACCCTGTGTGAGGCACTTAAGTGTAATTTGCAGAGTATCCATGTAGATGAAGATGTAGTGAGCAGATATGGATTGACAGATATGGTAGGAAGATGGGAACAGACTTACAGGGGGGAGAAGAGGTGGACATGGCAAGGGGGAGGGGGATATGGATGGGAGAGGGGGCAGGATAAGATGAATAATGGGAGCTGGAGAGAAGGAGATGAATAGGGAGGAGTGTGACATAAGAGATGGACACTGAGATGGGGGCTGGAGGACATGGGCATCGGTTGAGGGGGGCAGGAAGAGATGAGCAGAGAGGGGTGAGGAATATGTGGACAGAGGGAGGGAGAGGGTGAGGTGGACAGAGAGACAGGGGAAGAAGAGATGGGCAGGAAGAGGGTGGAAGGGGAGATGTCTGAAATATATGTGTAGAATGCATATGCTCATGAAGCTGTGGGGAAAAGGCTAGTCACCATGAAATGCTGGGTGTACCACTATGACCCAAGACAAAGGATCAAAGTAGGGAACATGGCTTCACCACCACCATGAAGCATCACAGAAAGCTGTCCAAGAGGTTGTCTACACTCCATGCCCAAGCTCATACTATTTAGAACACAGTCACACTTGCTATTTTTAGTCTATGAAATTTTGTCTTAGTTCCCATATTCTCCTGAAGTGGCATCCAGTGACTTCTTCCTCTTTTCTCAGATGAAGAAACCATTGGATGGCAAGCATTTGCAGAATGATGATAATGTTATTTTCTAGGTGGAATATTTCCTGATCAGCCAAAAGGTAAACTTATGCAACCAAGATCTCTGCCAAGTCATCCATAGTTCCATGGTAACAGCTTTATTTTTTTGAGGTAATAATTAAGTTGAATACCCCTCATAATAGATGTGTTGATGAAAGTTTATGGTTGTATAATAAGAAAGTATTCTTGCAGCTGTCTAACATTACCATCTTGCTCTGTTGAACAAAACACTGCACGACTCAGTACACCATCTCCCATACTTGTGTAAGCCAGCAACCTCACAGAGTAATTTGTAAACTTAAGGAGACCATGGAGGTAAGTATCAAGACTTGCAGTTCTCTTCACTTCACTCCCAGCAGCCCAAAGATCTACAACAAAGATTTAAAAAATTGCAGTTTATCAAAACAGCAATATACTCTACTGATTTACATTTTGTCATTAGAAAAATAACTATTCACATTTTACATAAACTGGTATTACTTACGTCTTGCTATATTTCAGATTTATTTGCTACAGGTTGTTACGGATAGCTCAATTATTTTCATATTTAATTCAATTAATTTTGTATGAATGTTATTATTTTCATAAAATACTAAACCATACAATTGTATATGTGTATTCCCAGTGCTTGTTTCATAAAAAAGAGGTTCTGATATCTATTGTACGGCATCTCGCACACACACACACACACACACACACACACACACACACACACACACACACACACACACACACACACACACACAGACGCTATTAGATCATGGTACATTTTCTCAATGCAATCCATCACTAGCAGCGCTATATCCATTCCTTGTGATGTTGTAGCACCTTCTTTGACTCATCTCAAAATCAGCCAGTGCCATCTAATGATAGTGTGTAAGCCAGGCAACCACTCTAGGAACTTGAGCATGCACTTACTTACTGCACATTAAGGGACAGTGAAGTGAACAGCTGACTGGAAAAACTTCTGAGTCTACACAAAACAGATCTGTGCTTCTGGAACGAGTGAGAAACTGCTCATAAATTTGGGGATGTTTCTTTGTTTCCTAATATATCAACAAAACTGAATCACAACTGAAGCAGAATTGAAACAGACTGTAGATAATGTTCATTTAAAACTATTTGGTCTCATTATTTGACCTCTAACCTTTGCATTGATTAACTAGCTACAAATTGCTGCAGTTACAAACTTAGAGTTGGCTGGGTTGTTTTAATTTTTTTTTTTGTTGAGTGTATGTATATAAAAGAAGTGTTGATGTGTTTCTGAGTTGCATCCAAAGTTATGTCATATAACTGTGTCATGTGGAATTACTGTGTTGCCATTCAGTGTTGTTTCACAATGCCAGTAGTAAGGTATTTACATATATTTGTTTCAGATTGTGTTCACTCAGCACAACACAAGACATTTGACATTGTCCACATTTCCTGCTTGCATGTAAAGTAGTATTTCCACTAAATTACAAAGGAAATTGTGTTTAGAATGTGAACATGGCTGAGACATGCCATTCCAGATAAAGCTAATGGTGTTTTTGTGATGTCAGCATTACTAGAGTTTATAATTATCATTCCATGGTTAAAACAATGACCTAGGGCTGTGAACACAGACTTGCATGGATCTGTGACTGAAAGAGGTGTTAGTCAAATTTGACTGTGCAGTCTAGTACATAACAGTTTCTCCCTTCATACCTGTCTGAAGTATTTGTCCCATTACATTTTTCAGAAGCTTGCTCATTTTATTACCCAAAATTCCTTTTCCCACAATAATTAACCTGAAATAGAGATAATAGTTTTATTCAGCAGTGTCACATTTTCTAATATTTTCGTGCAACAAACTGAACCAAAAAGATGAACTTTGGAGAGATTATCAATGTGATACATCAGTTAAATTACATATTTTTGTAGTACACAAGCATAAACACGAAAACAGCCAAATCTGTACTTTAGCTTCCCAAACATGTAAATCAACATGGTGCCTCCTTGGTTTGCTTCTATCAGTAAATCACAGCATAGGACACTTGATGTCATGCAGACATGTTTCTGGCAGTAAACAGGACACTAAGAATGATTATTTCATTATTTATTCAGTATCATTTTTACTACTGAATGCAGTTAGACTGAGGTCTAGGTAATTTTGAAAGGTAATCAATTGGTTGTGAGTTGGTGAAACTGATGAATGTGATTTCATAAGTGATCGCTTATACTACTTGTGCAACATGGTATAAATTCTTCTGGATGTCCTATGTGACAACTGTGATGTTTCTGTCACATCAAGTATCCTGGCAGATCTTGGCTAGCATACAATACATTTATGTTTGAAGTGCCATATTTGGTGGTCATCTTATTTATACTTAACACACTATAAAACTATGTAATTTAATTGATGAACCACATAAAAACTCTACAAAATACTTCATTTTTGTTTTATTTGTTGTACAAAAGTACTAGGAAATGTAATATAAGTGATTAAAACTGTTACTGAATGGAGTTTGATGGAAGAAGGACATCACATCATAGCTCATTATGGGTAATGAACATTCTTTGTAAGGTGGGACAAAGAAGTCAAAATCCAATTTCAACTTTCAGTAACCATTAGCTGTGAATATTAGGAACATTTTTATGTGGAAAAAGTCCAAATTTTGTGACACTTTGTAAAAATGACTAATTTAGCTTTACTGTGCTAAAAACCACCAATTCCACATTTTTATTTATTTATTTATTTTTTTGAAAGTTTTTTGTCCCCATATACGGAAGTAAGAGTGAGAGATGCATTTCTATTCTGCAGAATATATTTAGTAAGCATGCTAGTGCAGTAGAAGGTTCCTTTGTTCCTGAACTTAGTATTGTGAGTGATTCTTGACTTTTCATAACACATTTTATTCCGTACACTCTACAGTTCTCATACTTTAAAGACATAAAAGAGCACATTAACTGTTGCAGTTTATGCTACATTAAAGTGGAAGCATTACATTGTTTTGAATTATGCTTTGCCACAGAGCCACAGAGCAGGCTATTAACTATATAGATTCAAATGAGGTTTGGTGCTAGTAGTGAATTTAATGAGTAAAAGGACGAGAATGGAGAATATAAATTACTACATTTGTCAAAATTTGGACAGAAAAATCTTTCCCTATGTTTGCATGTTCTTGTAAGAATTACAGGTAACAATGTCTGTATCCCACAGCTGAGTGGTCAGTACGACAGAATGTCAATCCTAAGGGCCTGGGTTTGATTCCCAGTGGGGTCAGAGATTTTCTCCCCTCAGGGACTGGGTGGTGTGTTGTCCTAATCATCATCATTTCCTCCCCATTGATGCACAAGTCAGCGAAGTGGCGTCAAATCAAATGACTTGCACACAGCGAATGGTTTACCCGATGGGAGGCCCTTGTCACATGACATTTATTTTTACATTTTACAGGTAACAATGATACAAGACCAAGAAATGTATCTGGACTTAATGGAGATTTATGCAGTATATGTAAATCTGAGGATTACATAGTTCCTGGCAAATGAAAAAGTCATGCTCTTTCCCATTATATGGGAGATCATTATTTCCTGTATTTCTATGTTCTAAAACAATTAAAAAGAAGATATATATTATGATTACTACTTCATTTATGTAGGCTACAAAAGATATGCACAAATATATTATATGTAGCTTACTGGAATCACTGATGACAGGCTTGTAAATAACTTTATAGCCTTGTATGACTCCCCCATGGTGTTGTACTGGTGGTGGAGTCCAGTTCACTTTCATGCTCTGTGATGACAAGGGAAAGCAACTTACATTTTGTGGCGCAGCATCTGGAACTATACAAAATAGAACATTAGCTATGCTTTATTCTTATCTGTTTCATTTAGTTTATAACAAGACTGAAAATTTTTTATAAGAATAAAAAAGTTTATTTCAGTGTTTGAATTTTGACTCAGTGTCGAACTTATCAGGAGATTCCATATAACAAACACAGGTGGTTGTAGTATTGTTTTGGAGCTTTGTGATACGTGCTCAACTTAATATTACAATTTTTTTCCCTTTCTTGATGCTGCTGTTAATGTCCCCATTCTGGTTACTGGTCTGATGTGGCCTCTACACCAGTCTCAACTGTGCTAATTTACTCCCATTTGAATGTTGTCACTCTAGTAAAACCTTAGTCTCCATCTACAGTTATTGCATATTCCCCTTTCATCATTCAAATTCCATATAGCATGTGTTATCCAAGTATGTTTTTGCTTATTTGATCCCCTGTTGCCTCAAATATTTCACAACTTTAATCAATCTTCTGTTTTCATTGTGTCAGTCATTTCCTATTGCTTCCACATACTCAGCCATCTTTCATGATTCTTAAACTGAGGTTTTACATTGATTATAGTGTCTTTCATGCAACATTGTACTAGCACCTTCCCTTTTCACCCCCTTTTCCTTTCTTCTTCTCATCCTTACCCTATCAAATTTCAATCCCCCATCAAAATTAAATTGGCCACCCCTAACAAATTAAATATTTTTTTACCACATGATATATCATTTCAAACTCTTCATCACCTTTGGAAGCAGTATGCATGAATGTGTACTATGGCAGTGGGTGATGCCTTTATATACAGGTTGTAAATTTTAAGTTAATAAACCAGAATGACTCAAAAAATAATTCACACAACAAAATGTGTAGAATCCAAAATTGATTATTTTCGAGGAGGACATCTGCTGGTGCTAAAATTAGTCTGCCACACCAGCAAATCATCTGACTAGCTAACTAAATAACGAAACATCCTACTTACTAATGAGTGAACTCATTAACTCACAGAGTAAACAAAATAAAAGACTAACTGAGGAAAAGACTAACCCACTCACCAACTAAAGATGAACTTATCCCATTTGAGATTTGGTGATCTTGAAAAGGAATGATTGGTTTCGTGTTATTGTTAATTATTTGCAAATACTAGCAAATAAATGAATTTCAGGGTGCTTGTCTCCAGTGAGACCCCTTGCCTCTCACTTTCAAACTTCTTGTTGTCCATAAATCTCTTGCATCTCACCATTTTATTATATCAAATGTTCAAAGAGATGACCTCCAACTTTGATGCATTTATTGACTTGTCCTGTAAATCCCTGCACATATCTTGATATCATGTCTGGTGTAAGGCAGTGCAAGCATCTCTTATTCTTTGCATCATGCTTTCATGAGTGTTAGGCATTTCCTGATAACAATATCTTTTAGATAAACCAATAAGAAAAAATCTGGCAAGGTAAGGTCAGGCTATCTGTCGGGTCAATTCACAGAACCAGCCTTGCCAATCAAGTGACCATGGTAAAGTCAATCTAGTATATCATGCACTACTAATGAATAATGCACTAGACAACCATCATGTTGTACCCACATGTTTTGTCAAAGTTTGATGCTCAGGTCTTCAAGTAGATCTGGCAGTTCATTTTCAAGTAGGTTTCAGAATTTGTTGCCATTCAAATTACCATTGATAACATATGGACTGATCAGTTTATTGCTAAATATACCACACCAAACATTAACTGACCAAGGTCGCTGATGGCTGACTTCTCGAATCCAATGTGGTTTCTGTTCACTCCAGTAATGCATGTTATGGCAATTAACTTTATTGTGGTTTGTGAATGTTGCCTCATTGGAGAAAAGTCAATGTTTGCATCCGCTGACCTGCCCAGTGACAAAATGTTAGATGGTTTTGGAAGTCATTGCCATGTAGTTCCGGATGCATGGATACAGGGTATGGATGAAATTTGTAGAGTTTCAGGATTTTCCAAACACTCATGTGTGAAATTCCTGATTGCCTTGATATTCCTCTTGTGCTCCCATCTGGATTATGAGTCACAGTGGCTAGCACTGCCGATTGATTGTTTTCTCCACAAACAGTAGCTGCACAGATTCTTTATTTCTGGTTCACACTACCTTCTGCAGAAAATTGTTTAATAACTCGTACAAAAGAGGACCATGATCGTACTTGGACGGGAAAACGCAGCGCATAAATCATGACTGCATCATCAAAATTTCTCCTACTTTCTCCATAAATGTAGACCATCTCAATTTTTTGTTCCACAGACATATACCGCATGTTAATCTCAAGAGAGGAAAGATAAGGGGCATCGAGAAAGGCAGCGTTAGAATTTCTATGAGCGAGGAGTAGCCGACTCGGCGTAATTCCACCTAGCAATACTAACTCCACATCAAACATGACTGGTAGCAAGCAAAAGCCATGAAAGAAGTTGCACAAGTTAATCAAACATAAGTCACTCAAAAGACAATACTTATAAATGATGTATTGCTGTCTGAATGCTCAGACGGGTAAAAGTTAAAGTGCATTTATGATATTAATACTTAATATTTCTGAAGTCCTGTCTTACTACAAGAAAGGGCGAATTTCTCATCCCTGCGCTACCTATCAGTGGCATTCTGAAACATTACACCACTCATCAGCAAGGGCTGGATAAGAGCATTGATTATCAATCAGGGCTAAGTGGGATATAGATTATATAACAGCCACGATATTCCAAAATAAAATAAAGGTGTGAACAATATGATTTAAGTCAATAAATTTATGAATGTCGTTTTCTATGTTTTTCCACCTGAAACTAAAAGACTCAAACTAAGAAAGCACCTCAGTTATGAGACTTTTTGGGAAACAATGGTGATTACTCCAGACTAATAAAAATTAAATTTGTGAGCCAGTTAGTTTTTTAGTCAACGAGTTCAATCATTAGTAAGTAGGATGTTTGGTTAGTTATTTAGCTAGTTAGATGATTTGTTTGATAATTAAAAGTTGTGTGGCCTCATAACCAAGAAACAAACAAAACTTATCAAAATCTGTGGAAAACAATAATATTTGGGTCAACATTTGTAAAACTCTAATTCCTCTCTCTCAAACACCACCCTATGGTGAGAGAGACGGAGAGTTTTAGTTTGAGTGAATTAAAACTTACGAAGTAAATAAGTATTTTTTATTTATGTGTAACCATTTTCCATGCAAAAATGAGAACATGGATGTCCTTGAATTACAGTGCCAGCTACCAAGAATCAAAGCAAATGTTTAAGACAAAATGTACATAGTTTTTATGTAGAATCTGATTCTGCGATAAAAAATGGGGTTTCCATTTGAAATTTGAAAGCTGCTTTCTGCCCCATCCCCAGGAGGCTGGGGTGGTGGGCTAAATTTAGCACCAGCAGATGTTCCCCTCAAAAATAATCAACTTTTGATTCTACACATTTTTTCGTGTGAAGCTTATGTTTTGAGTTATTCTGGTTTGTTAACTTAAAATTTGCACCTGGTATATCTCACCTGTAATACAGCAGTCACTACATTGTTCACAGTAGCTTACCCACATTTGTATTTTTTCCTCTTTATTACATTTTGAGGATGTATCATTTTCTCTCCCCAACGGCCTGAAGTTGGGTTTTGTTGTCTCTCAGAGCAGAAGTGATCATTCTTGGGATGGGCTGCTGAGTTTAAGAAGATTCTGCACCTGGTTCCTAAAAGCTAATTGCAGAATTGCTAATGCTCTAATTTTGTTTGGAAGTTATTTCTTAGAGTTGTTAAAAATGCCTTGGCTGCACCTTTAGGTAAAAAAAGAATAATCATATAATGTAATAAGAGACTCAGTGTTCTAAATCACATTGATAACGTAAATGTAAGTCGCTAGTAAAGCACTTCTGAAAAACTCATTATCCCATGTAAAGTGGTTTTTATTTGTTTGTTTCAAATTAAATAGTTCCATGCTGCAGGAAAATCACTTATTTCAAGAAACTTGATGTAACTGTAAACACAAACATAAAAAAGGACTGTAGGCTAGTTCAGCAGTTACAGAAACAAGCCTTATTAGGCATCTACAACGGAAAGAGAAGGAGTTAATGTGACTTCTTAATCCTATGTGACTATTAGAATTAAATGTAATTGACCTCCTTCCCGTGTTGTAGCAGTGACAGCAGATGATTTTGGTCCAGGCCCCATACTGTTGAATGCCTGAACATACACATCATATCTTGTGAACTTTTTAAGCTGCTTTAATCGTGCCTCAGTAGTCATTAGACCTCTTACCTGGAAACATGAAATGTTATTGTAGCACTGGTGTGAGTTCTTAGCTATTACTACAGTTCCTAACTTACAAAAGATTGTGCTTGTTTTTACTAACCAGATGTGTGTTTGTACTATTTGTGTCCAATGGAGCCATTCCGTGAATATTCCAATGAACAATGTATCCAAGTATATTTCCATTCCAAGTGTCAGGTGGTGGAGGCTACTTAAATAAAAAAGGACACCATGAGTCACAATATTCTTTTTTGAACATAATACCATCAGTATTCTCAGAAAAAATACTAGAGAACAGAGCATATGTGTGCATTAAGAATATTTGACCACTCTGTGCAGCTACGAGAAGAAACATGAACACTAAAGAACTATTCCTGTAGCTCAAACAAATCTTCAGAGAAGATATTTAGCAATTACATGCTGATAAAATTTCCTTAAATTGCAATTGAGAGGGAGAAGATTAATAATGAACACACAGTGTGTTCTAGGAGGAATATAGGCACGTATAGGTGACTTCCACAGAACCCTATCTAAATTGCATAGCAAGATTTTAAAGGGTAAATAATAAACATGGTATGGGGAAAAGATGGTTTTAAAAAAATCAGTTTCATCTGTGGCAGTAAAATTTGAACTACTGGGGGAATCATTCACAGCATTTCAGGGTTTGCAAAAGTTTTAAACAAATACCGATATCTTTAAACAAGTTGTGAACATAAGAATTGGTTAATTGATTTCTCCATAGTTCAGTACATTTGCAAGTTTAAGATAGAATGGCCTGAAGTGGCTGCAACTTCACTCTCTCCTATAAAGATTAATGATGAGATTTATGGAACACTATGTGTGAATGAATGAGTGAACATCAGGCTTTCATGAAACTGGGTCTATTTAAAATACAATCAAAATACACAGCTTCAAATGATTCCAACTTATGGTATGATTTCCTGATGACAGTCATGTATATAGATGGTGCATTTATACAGATCTAATGCAACCATCCAGTCTGCTGTTTGCTGTGAACGCTTAAAGAAAATTGGAAAGAGCAGTAAAAATGATTTGGAATCCGTTTTATATTTTGGCAGTATGATATTTCTCATTCTGCGTGTTTTGTTGGACTGTCATGCCTACATTCTCAGCATCACCAACTACATAATGAATAATTAATCAAGTGATTATTAATGATCTCAGCTTTAACTTCACTTCTATACAACTTATACCCTGAAGCAGAAAAGAAATTGGTATACACATGCACATTCAAAAACAGAGATATGTAAACATGCAGAATGTAGTGTTCCTTTTGGCAATGCCTATACAAGACAACAGGTGTCTGTCACAGTTGTTAGATCAGTTACTGCTGCTACAATTGCAGGCTATCAAGATTTAAGTGAGTTTGAAGGTGGTGTTATAGTTGGTAACACACAAGTGATGGGACACAGATCCCGCATATATTAATGATGTGGGGAGGGGATTTTCCTGTACAACCATTTCACAAGTGTACTGTAAATATCAGGAATCCAATAAAACATAAAATCTCTGACATTGCTGCAGCTGGAAAAAGATCCTGCAAGAACGGGACCAATGACAACTGAAGAGATTCTTTCATCATGACAGAAGTACAGTCCTTTCGCAAACTGCTGAAGATTTCAGAGGACTGTTCAAGCTGGTGGAACTTCTGTAGTGATGTGGGGCATGTGCAGTCAGAGTGATATGGGACCCCTGATATGTCTAGATATGACTCAGACAGGTGACACACATTTAAGCATCCTGTCTGGTCACCTGCATCCATTCATGTCCATTGTGCATTCTGACAAATCCAGCAGGACAATGTGGTACCCCACATGTCCAGAATTGCTACATATTGGTTCCAGGAACACACTTCTGAGTTTAAATACTTCCAGTGGCCACCAAATTCCGCAGACATGAATATTATTGAGCATATATGGGATGCCTTGCAACATGCCGTTCAGAATAAAGCTCCACCCCCTCTTACTCATATGGATTTATGGACAGTCCTGCAGGATTCACGGTATCAATTTGCTCCAGTGTTGCTTCAGACATTAGTTGTGTCCATGCCATGTCATGTTGTGGCTCTTCTGCATGCTCACAGGGCCATACAGATATTGAGCGTATTATGTGTTTAAGTGCTGAAAAATTCTCAAATATTCTTCTCCTTTTCTCTCTGTACCAACAAAAATTTGAAACATTATGCTGATTTCATTTTCTTTTTAATAATATGTAATCTATTGTAATGTATTTCCCTTAGAACAAATATAATCTTATGCTTGCCTTACAAGAAAAGTGAAAAAAGAAGAAACCAACAATATGGGAAGGATAGATTGCCACACACCATATGGAAGAGACATTGAGTGGCAGACAGAATGAAAATGGATGCCTGAAATATTTAAGCTTTCAGACAAAGTCCTTATTCCAAATTTTTAGCATTCTTTTTCATAGTGCCTGCCCACAACTCAGTGCCCTCTCTTTGTGGTGAGTAACAATCTGCCCTGTTCATATTGTTTGTATTCCATTGTGGACTTCCCATTGTTCAAAAAAAGAAACCAGTGTGAAGATATTTGCTGCTACTTTAGTTTCTCTGTGCCAAATTTTTTTTAATACTATTGATACTCAGACTGTTATTTCTTATTCCCCCTACTTTCATGAGAAATGAAATGTACCTTCCATGATATCAGCAATTCATCAGGACCAATAGTTTCTGCATTCAGGTCCTGTGGTGGAGCAGCTGGAACTGATAGTCATTTGTTAGAAGCAGTAGTTTATTTCACAATCAAAATCTGAGGTTCATTTAGGAAATTATGCATGAAATATAATATACTCAGAGAAGAATAAAAAAGTTGCCACTTTCAGACAGCACTTTCAAATAAATATTACCTTCTTCTTGTGTCTTCACAGTGAGGGTATCTGTGAAAGGGCTAGCCTCAATAGCATTAGTAGCAAGCATTCTTATGTGGTACGTTGTGGCAGGGTGTAAGTCAGTTATGACTGCAGTTCTCATGGAATCAGCACTGAAACATTTTCATTCATTCATGTAGTTTCTGTTGTGGAAAAGAAGAAAATTTTAAATGTAAAGCTATGAATACATGCATCAAAAGCAGAACTCACTTGAGGAAACTATAAACTACAAGAATTACAGAACTTACTTTCAGGAGGCAAAATTCCAGGTTGGAATGAGAGGGAGGTCACACACTAACAACATGTTACTTGAAAAATAGGGAGTATGCTGTAAAGGAAATAGGTCAGATCCCTGACACCCTGACATACAAAAGTGTGCTTAATGACCATATTCCTTACATCCTTATTATCCTGAAGAAAATAATGAAAACTGTAGGCCTCTGACAAAGGCTCACAATTCATCTGTAGAACTCCTTACTCATCCTGATCTGCACATCTCTACCCTCCCCTTACACCTCAAAATACACAGGAACAACCATTCTAGTCATCCCATTCTGTGAGGCTCCAAGTCCTGCATGTGTCCCTTTACCACTGAAACCCATACATGAAAGACCAATGAGAGTGTGCCCTTGCTAGGGTGTCTGACGTACGACAGACCAATGAAAGTGTGCCCTCACCATGAGGCTACTCATATGATTGTCCAATGAAAATATGCCCTCTTTTCGAAATTTGTCACATTGTGGACCAATGAAAGTGTCCCCTTGCTGTGAGATAGTACTAAAAATATAATGTATTCAGTATTATCAGTGTAGAGTTTCTGATAAAGTGTGCTTAGTGGACCTTAATCGAAAAATCAATTCCTGTTATATTTAAATTATTTTTTTCTTTTGTTTCTACACTGCTGATTGAGTATAAAATGAAATATTTAATTGTAACTGCAATAGGTTAGGGTGTTTGGTCACAGCAGATACAAATGAAAAAGCAAATACAGCACAAATGAACAAGAAAATAATTCTGATAAACATAGGTCCAGAAACCAATGGTCTGAAGTATATTGATACTATTAACAGGGCTGGGACACACACACACACACACACACACACACACACACACACACACACACACACACACACACACATTAATGTTCAAGTTGGAGTACCTATCATCCAAATAGTCGATTGGCTTGTGTTGCAGTCAGCTAGGATGTGAAATGCAGACCTATGAACTACTCACCCAATGACACATGCAAAAACATAATTCAAAATCTTTGTTGATGTGATGTATGTGATTTCTCATAAGTCCAAATGTACATATTGTATATGTTCATAACATGGTCTCTGGTAAAACATGATTCATCTGTAAATAACATAAATAACACATGCACAAGAGACTGTGGATCATTCCCATATTGTGTCTTTCATTCACTGGCAGAAGGCAATCCAGGCAGTCAGGTGTGACCATGGTCTGCCACTTTGCACATAATATGAGTGCAGCTGTTCCTCACGTAATGCCATATGGCAGAGGGCAAAATCATTCTAGTCCAGCAGCCGTTTTGGTGCTTGTATCTTCACTTTGATAGTTGTCAACCCTCCCTCATAAACACTTATCTCCCAACAGCCTATTCATTCAAGGAAAACATATCTGCTTGAGCACCAAAACACTGAACATCTACATCATGTGTCTCTGACAACTACATGTATTTTGTACATAAAAAAATCTCACAGGCAATGTCTTTCTCTCAACCTCCATAAAACACAGCTGTCACTACCCTGTCACTGTCACACATTAGCACTATGTTCTTGAATGCATCAGTTCATTACTGTGTGTCAAGCTATGACTTTTTCATCTAGATGTAATGATGCAAAGCAATATGAAATGAAATGAGCACATAAGAATGGTAGTAGACAAGGTGAATGGTTGACTTGGGTTTATTGGGAGAATTTTAAGAAAACTTGGTTCATCTGTAAAGGAGAAAGCATGTAGAACACTAATGTCATCCATTCTCGAATAATGCTTGAATGTTTGGTGATAGGTTGAATTGGAGGAAGAAATTGAAGCAATTCAGAAATGGACTGCTAGATTTGTTACTGGTAGATTCAGTCAACACTTGAGTATTATAAAGATGCTTTGTGAACTGGGAATCCCTGGAGGGAACACAAATGTTCATTTTGCAGAACACTACTGAGAAAATTTAGAGAACCAGCATTTGCGGCTGACTGCAGAACTGTTCTACTACTGCCAATGTATATTTTCTGTAAGAATCATGAAGATGAGAAAAATTAGGAGTCATAGGGAGGCACATAGGCAGTCTTTTTTCTCTTGCTCTATTTGTGAGTGGGCCAGGAAAGGAAATAACTAGTAGTGGCAGCTTGTAGAGTATGTACGTATATGTAGTTTTAGATATCTGAAAATGACATCATCTCCCCCTCATATCCTTCCTATACCACCCACTGTTGTCTAATCTCCTTAATGTCTTCATCAATCTACAAGGTGAAATCCGATAAATTGCTGATTTGGGAATGAAATAAAAAAATAATGAACTCTTAAAAGATTGCATTTTTATTTTTCTCATATTGGACAATATGAGAGTTTCTAATTATATGTCTTAAACAGTGTATCTGGCAAATGTCTACCTTCACAATTTATACACTGCTGCAGATGTTTTCTAAAATTCTCATGCACTCTTTTAAGTATGTCTTCTGGTATTCTTGCAATTTCAGCCTCAATATTGGTTTGTAGGTCTTCCAGGGTGTTGAGACAGTTGCAATACACCTTTGACTTCAGGTAACCCGAAAGAAAAAAATCACATTGGGCAAAGTTTGGTGAGCGTGCGGGCTGGTTCAGATCTCCTGTCCAAGAGAGAAGTCTTTCAGGAAACATTTGCCTCAAAAAATTCATGATAATGCCCACTGTGTATGCAGTGGCACCATCTTCTGGAAACCAGATATCCTGTAATTACATTGCCTCGAAAGCTGGCTGGAAAAACTTTTGCAGTGTAGTTAAGTAATGATCAAAATTCACAGTTACAGCAAGATGATTTTCCTGGAAAAAGTAAGGGCCAATGATCCCTACTAGTGATTGGCACACCGCACAGTGATGTGGTCTGAGTGCAGAGGTCTCTGGTGAATTTGTCTGGAGTTCATGTCACTCCAGTACTGCATATTCTGTTTGATTACACACCCACTGAAGTGAAAATGTGCCTCATAAGAAAAGAACACATTTGCATCATGGGTCATGGTTGCAAGCATGTATTCACTTCACAAGATGTTCTTCATGTAACATAATCCTGTACTGACAATTGCTGGACCATGCACATTTTGTACGGTTGAAAATTCAGTACATTATAAAGAATCCGGTGGAGAGAATGTCTTGAAATGCCAAGAACAAGTGCATGTTTCTGAGCTGAGCATTTCTCATTCAACATTTTGTGTTGTTGTAACACTTTTCTCAGGTCCTATTTGTACAGATGACACATCCCCTGTTGAAATGAATGCAGTTACCCAATTTAAAATTGATTGCTGTCCAGGAACATGTCCATGTGGGGTTAATGCAAATCACGACTGAAAAGCATCCTTCATTGCAATAATCGAGTGGGAACTCGAGAAATACACTTCAGCTCAAAATGAGCGCTCCTCACACGTCTACTGCATTATTGCAACTGAACAACAATTGAATACAAACCTCCCACTGGTCACTATTAACCATGCCCACTCTACTCTATTCGACAAACAGTGTAGCCACAATGTGAATTCTAAAAAAACAATTTACTCTGCTCCACCCTGTATATGACTTTCTCGGATCATTATCTTTTCCCAAAGGTTGCTATCCTTGCAACTGTTCCATCCATAAAACCTCCTTCATGTGCACACACCCAACATGAAACAGTTGCCTCCATCCCCATTAGAAAAAAGTCTTCGAAAATCAAATTTGCACACAGCAATTTTTTTGCAAAGTCTTAAAGTAATCCATCATATATGGCAAAACTAACATGATGAGGCGAAGCACCTTATAGCATGCCTATTGAGATAGGAACAACAATGAACAGATGTGCAGTATGAATCACATGCAGGACATGTGATGTCAGGTGCCAGAGTGTATGTAGTTTTTATGTGATTTATCTATTTATTTATGTACACGTAGAACCAAACTGAGGAGCAAATCTCCATGGTCATAGAACTTTCAGTACATGAAATTACAACATAAAAGTAATAACAGATAAAAATAAAATGTTTATGAACCTGAAAAAAGTCAAGCCATAAGTTTAAGTAAACACAGTCAATAACACAAGAAGAATCAGCTTAATTTTTCAAGGAAATCCTCAACAGAATAGGAGTGACCCATGACGAAACTCTTCAGTTTTGATTTGAAAGCACATGGATTACTGCTAAGATTTTTGAATTCTAGTGGTAGCTTATTGAAAATGGATACAGAAGTATACTGCACACCTTCCTGCACAAGAGTTATGGAAGTCCGATCCAAATGCAGGTTTGATTTCTGCCGAGTATTAACTGAGCAAAAGCTGCTTAAACTTGGGAATAAGCCAATATCGTTAACACAAAATGACAGTAAGGAATATATATATAAGCGGGAAAGCGCTGGCAGACAGGCACAATGAACAAAACACACAAACACACACACAGAATTACTAGCTTTCGCAACCGATGGTTGCTTCTTCAGGAAGGAGAGGGAAAGACGAAAGGATGTGGGTTTTAAGGGAGAGGGTAAGGAGTCATTCCAATCCCGGGAGCGGAAAGACTTCCCTTAGGGGAAAAAAAGGACAGGTGTACACTCGCACACACACACACACACACACACACACACACACACACACACACACATATCCATCCGCACATACACAGACATATTTCTGCTTGTGTCTGTGTATGTGCGGATGGATATGTGTGTGTGTGTGTGTGTGTGTGTGTGTGTGTGTGTGTGCGCGAGTGTACACCTGTCCTTTTTTTCCCCTAAGGGAAGTCTTTCCGCTCCCGGGATTGGAATGACTCCTTACCCTATCCCTTAAAACCCACATCCTTTCGTCTTTCCCTCTCCTTCCTGAAGAAGCAACCATCGGTTGCGAAAGCTAGTAATTCTGTGTGTGTGTTTGTGTGTTTTGTTCATTGTGCCTGTCTGCCGGCGCTTTCCCGCTTGGTAAGTCTTGGAATCTTTGTTTTTAATATATTTTTCCCATGTGGAAGTTTCTTTATTGGGAGGCCAATGTCAAAACATCCAGACTCGTGAACAGGGGTCGACAAGAGGTTCATGAACTTGCACCACTTATTGCCCCAACTGCCCATTTCTGAGTCAAAAATATCGTTTTAGAATGGGAAGAGTTACCCCAACATAAAATAACATTTGACATAAGTGAATGAAAATAAGCAAAGTAGACCAATTTTCATGTCAAACGATCAATCATTTTAGATACCGTTCGAACAGTAAAAATGGCAACACTAAGTTTTAGAACAAGATCCTGAATGTGGGCTTTCCACAACAGTTCACTATCTGTCTGAACACCTAGAAATTTGAACTGTTCAGTTTCACTAACCATATGCCCAGTCTGTGAAATTAAAACGTCAGGTTTCATTGAATTGTGTGTCAGAAACTTTCAAAACTGAGTCTTATTGTGATTTTGCGTTAGTTTATTTTCTACAAGCCATGAACTTAGGTCATGTACTGCACTATTTGAAACTGAGCAACTGTTGCACACAACATACTTCACTACAAAGCTAGTGTCATTAGCAAACAGATATTAGAAATTTAGAGCTGCCCACAATAGTAGAGGGCAGCTGACAGACACTGTTTGAGCTGCAGTCAAAATACTGTCATTTTTATTTGCAGTTCTATTTGTTTAATTGTCTAATTGTTTATTAATAACTATTATAATTGTGCTTAGTTATGAGAGTGAATGAAGGTGTGAATGTGAAATAATGTTTTATGCAAAGTTTTTTTACTATACATTGAAGTAACTGGCATTGTGAGGAATGTTCAAGAACAATGTATGCGTTGTCATACGTAACAGGGAATTTGTTATAAACTATTTTGTCACCTTATGGTACTGGGAGAATGAGATTATTATTTTGGTAAAGTAGTTTTGTTAATAGTGAGCTAATTTTGTATTTGTGGGTTTTTTAAATTTATTTGTATTAATTTACTGCTCTGATTCAGTGACAAATTTGGTATTTTGGTACCAAAATGTTTGAGGAGTGCTGTAAAGTGTGGAAGAGAGATTGATTTAATGTACGGTATGAAATTCATAACTGATGGTGACATTTTACATAACTAAATACTGCCTGGCGTAGTGCTCACTCATTAATGTGAACACTTTGCAACATGAGACTGATTATAACAGCATTTGAGTGAGCTATTCTAAAAGAAACAATCCGTTTGTGAACTTTCTGTGAAGGATAATTAATAATTACCATAAACTGGCTAGTGTTATGAATGATGTGTGCATGTGGACTTTCCAGACTTTGTACAGCTTAGAGTAAGGTTTGGTAGTAACTGGTGTATGCAAGCTTACCATAAAAAAGTGAAATTTATGCACATAATTACTTTCATTTAACTGTTATTAACCTTCCACCAACAAAACAATTTTTAGTGTGACTTGTGGTTACTAGGTGTACAGAAGTTTTTCTGTATATTTTTCGGGCTGAGAACTGCATTTCAGTAACTTCAAAGAGGCATGTGTGTGAGAAGAGAATCACCACAAGGTGAGTGGAACTTCATACTCTGTAGAATTTCACAGTGCCACCACAGTGAGTTGTCTCTCCATTATTTGTCTCTCCTTATCCTTTCAAGATGTGGTGTGAGTGACTTGCTCCTTCCTCTCAACCTTCCAAAACCTATCTTTCATCCCCCTGTGATAAAGGAACTAACCGTTCTGAAAGCTGAGATTAGGGTTTCAACTTTTACCTATGTCCTTCAATGGTACTGGACTTTTGTCTCCTGAAGGTGACAACTGGAAGATGATAAATAATTTATGTACCTTCATCACCCAGCAGATTGAAACATACGTATTTCAATGATATTGTTAATGCTGCAGTTACCATACATAGATGTGCATGTATGAATTGTCATTCAAAAACAAAGTTTGATTTTATTATGACCTGTGAAAAAGTGGTGATACACACTTAGAATGATAAGCAAAATAAAAACAGAAGGTAAAATTTGGTGTCTTAGATGTAACAGTAAGAGACATTTACCATCTTTGTAAGTATAGAAGCTTTCAAGGTCAATTTCCACAAATTTCTTTTGGGTTGTAGACCATGTCATGCTGTACCAGTAATCCAGCCACTATTGCTAGTGATCATCACCAGAATATATAACACTGTGGTCATACATACCATAATGAAAGCACTTACAATAGAGACACAAATTTTGGTACATAATTTTACAGCATGATACAGCAATAGTCCAATAGTGCATGCAAAAATTCATTCCAGTATATTATTTTTAATCTTAAATGAGGTACGTGACCATAACAGCTGACAGAAGAATGAGTGGAACAGGTCAAACACATCTCATTTTATGAACAAATATTGTTGTGACCTTCAGTCAAAAGACTAACAAATTTCTCTTCTTCAGAAATGCTTTTTTGTCATTGCCAGTCTACATTTATGTCCTCTTTTCTTTGGCCGGTTACTTTACTGCCCAAATTAGCAAAATTCATCTACTACTTTTAGTGTCTTGTTTCCCTCTGCATCATCTGATTTAATGTTACTCTATTCTATTAGCCATGTTTTGCTTTCATTGGTGGTCATCTTATATCCTCCTCCCAAGATACTGTCCATTTCATAGAACTGCTCTCCAAAGTTCTTTGCTGTCTCTGTCAAAATTACGATGTTTTCGGCAAAACCTCAAACTTTTTATTTCTTCTGCCTGAGCTCTAATTCCTTCTCCAAGTTTTTTGGTTCCCTTTACTGCTTGCTCGATGTTTAGGTTCTATAATATTCCCTCCAAGTTCATTTCACTTGTGTAGCTCCTCTATGTACTCCATTCACCTTAGCTTAGTACTGATTTTCCATCTAAGCTCTATTCATAAAGCTGCTTCTCTTTTCTCCAAAGGCCTTTTTAATTTTCCTCTAGGCAGTATCTATCTTTACCCTAGTGATACGTATCTCTATATTCTCACATTTGTCATCTAGGTATTGTTGCTTAGCCATTTTGCACTTCCTGACTGTCTCGTTTCATATACGTTTGTGTTCCCTTTCATGTGCTGAATTTTCATGTTTCCTCCTTTCATTATTCAATACCTGCTGCAATACCCAAGGATTTCTACTAGGATTTGTTATTTTGCCCATTTGATCCTCTTCTGCCTTCACTATTTCATTTCTCAAAGCTACCCATTCATTCTGTATTCCTTTCCCCTGTTGTAGTCAATTGTTGCCTAATGATCCCTCTGAATCTCTCAACAACTTATGATCCTTTCAACTTGTCTGGATCTCATCTCCTTAATTTCCTATCATTTGCAATCTCTTCAGTTTTAATCTACAGTTTAGCACAGTAAAAGAAGAAAGAAACAGATTGAATACGGGAAAAAATTGTGTAGCTGCAAATTCTTGTTCAGTGGTGGGGGATGAAGGACATAAACAACACATTAAGATTCCTGTGGGTGGGGACACATTTAAAGATAACTTTTTATATTTTTCTTGAATATCTCAAAAACCGTGGTCTTCAGTGAAAATGTTTCCCAGTACAAAATTAAACTAGCAGGTTAAAACTGTGTGTCGGACCGAGACTCAAATTCGGGACCTATGCCTTTCACGAGCAAGTGCTCTGCCATCTGAGCTGCCCAAGCATGACTCACAATCCACCCTCATAGCTTTACTTCCACCAGTACCTTGTCTCCTACCTTCCAAACTTCACAGAAGCTCTCCTGTGAACCTAGCAGAACTAGCACTCCTGGAAGAAAGGATATTGCAGAGACATGGCTTAGCCACAGCCTGGGGGATATTTACAGAATGAGATTTTCACTCTGCGGTGGAATGTGCTCTCACATGAAACTTCCTGGCAGATTAAAACTGTGTGCTGGACTGAGACACAAACTCGGGACCTGTTTTAATCTGCCAGTAAGTTTCATATCAGCACACACTCCACTGCAGAGTGAAAATCTCATTCTTAAACTTAAATTAACTTACACTTCCTACAAAAAAGTTCCTATTCATTTTTTTTCCCTAGGACAAATAGTTTTCACCGTGCCGGAGATGGAAAGTCACATGTTATTCAAATAGTGTTTTAGTATTTACTGTTAAATGAAGTGTGTGAAGAGCAAATGTTAAATTGTGTACGACCTCCAAGTGTAGTAGAGCCATATTAAGGAATAAATTGTGGTCAGAAGTTGTAAAAGGATTGACGGGGAGGGAGAGGAATGTAGAAGTGTGAGGGAAGAGCAAGCAGGTGATTTCCCACTCTATATACTCCACAGCATCACAATAAGCAGTGACAGGATATTTCACAAAGTTATACTGATCCTGCATAGTGCATCTTATGAATTACTGTCAAAGTATCCAAAATGCTTGGGGGTGTTTATTTTCTGTGAAGTGCATTAACACCACATGGAATAAAGATATTAATAACTTATATTACTAATGCAAGAAATACACTTGAAAAACAATCTGCATAAATCTTTGCATGCTGTTCTGCTCTGCTGGAAGGCTAACTGATTCTTAGTCAATCTGGTATGGCAGCTGTAGCATTCTTCTGGGAAATGCAAGTTTTCCCACAACATGCACTGCCAAATTTTCATTTTTGCAGACAGTCTGTACCTCCCCTGAACTTGCTTTCTTTGCTTTCCATCTCTTTTATGTAATGAAAAAAATAACTTCTATAAGTTCATGTTTACATAGTAGAATTACTTCCAGTTTATTAAATGACTTCTTATTTGCAACTGTTAAATGAGCTATTTTATAAAAATGTTGAACAGCTGGAGATGTCAACTGTCTACCACACTGTGTGTCACAAGCGTAATATGCTGCTAGTAAATATTCGACAACATAGATTCCATTGTCCTGGCTGAAATAGTCCTCACAGCATGAGGGATATCAAATGTGTCACACCAGCCTCAGGTCTCCCAAAATCTGGAGAGGTATAGAGGCTTAAATTGTTTCCCTCTGCAACATAAGTAGTTCTCAATATAAATCAAGCAATGAATTACAGCTGATTGTTGTTCAGGACTTGAACTTGATCAGTCCCATTCCATCAGACATAACCACACTCACCTTGGAAGATATAATGTAGGTGTGTAGTAAGTGGCTCCGCTCAATGCAGTCTACTTTACAGAAGCCAGTAATTTCTGAATGGAAGAGATTTATGCAGTTTACAAGTAACACAATTAAGGGTGAGAGAAGTGCAGTATCTTTCTAGCCAATCATTAGTTCACCTACAAGTGACTACAACACAATTACATGGCTCAACAACATGCTGTCAACAATAAACAACAGCAAGGTACCACATTTAGCAATCCAATCCCTTCCCCACCAACACTACAAAGGTTACTGACAACATAACAGTAGCAAATTATAGACTTCTCAGTCATTGTTTATAGGAATACATTTCACACAAAAGCTCACTTAACAACTGTAGCTAAGTACTCATTTAATGAACTAAAAATAACTCCACTTTATAAACATGAGCTCAGTGAAGTTATTTTGCCTACCCACAGAAGAAAACTGAACAAGAAATGCTGGACAGGTAGAGTGTGTTTGTAAAATGAAAAGGAAGCAGTGCTCATGGTGGGGTAAGTTATCTTTGCTGGAGAAATGCTACTGTTATCATACAGAACAACTAAGAATCAATTTCTCCTTTAGCAATGTAGAGATTTTGACTGATTCTGCACATATGCATTTCTTATATAAGTATTATTAGTAACTCATATCTGTATTACATGGAGTGTTAATGCAATTTGGGGAAAATTAACACCCCCAGGCATGTCTATGACTTCATCACCAGTGCTTCAAAAATGCATGCTGCAGAGGATCAGTCTAACTTTGTGAAACACCCTGCAGTGCTTCTTGTGATGTTGAGGAGTGGACAGAACAGGGAATCACAACCTCTCCTTCAGTTTGTAGACCATGAAGAGGATCAGTGCAAGACGAGAATCTGGCAACCTAGCTTTAATGGACTTAGATGAAGTACATACATTAACTATTTGTTCATAACACACTTATGTAACAGCAAATGTTAACTTTATACCATTAAAACAATATTTTTAATAATACATGATTTTTCCATCCCCTGAAATGAAGAAATTTTTAGTCCTAGAAAAAGATGAATAATGCCCCTTTTGTTGGAAATGTAATTTAGTTTAATTTTATACTGGGATCATTTTCGCTATAGGCTCCAATTTTGAGTTACTCATGAAAAACAGAATATCTGCAGTCAGGATTTTTAGTGTGTTAGTGTACTGTTCATGACACTCCCTTCTACCACTGTAGAAAAATTTGTGACTCCTCCATCTTTTTCCCTGATTTTCCTTCACTGACTGGACCAGTTCATAATGGATACATTAAGGTCAGTGTCCACATCTGCCACTGGAAACGTCTTACAGTTTAAAATCTGCTTCTGAAATCTCTGTTTTATCATTACATAACCAATCTGCAACCTTCTGCTGTCTCCAGGTCCCTGTTTTATCCTCTGTTTATAGCCCTTTACTCACCTGATCAGACGTCCTGCCCCTCTGGGCACCAAACTTTGCTAGTTCCCACTATATTTAACTTCAACCTATTCATCCGCATTTCTAAATTTTCTAAACTACCCACACAATTGAGACACCTGACATTGCACACACTGAAACATAAAAGGCCAGTTTGTTTCTCCTGATGACGACATCTTCCTACATAGTCCCCACTTAGAGATCCAAATGGGAGACTGTTTTACCTCTGGATGATGTCATCATCATTTAACCATACAGTAGAGCTGCATATCCTTAGGAAAAATTACAGCTGTAGTTTTCAGCCATTCACATACTAGCACAAGGCCATATTGGCTGATGTTACAAGGGCAGGTCAGCCAATCAGCCAATCATCCAGACTATTACCACTGCAAACTACTGACAAGATTGTTGCCACTGAACTTCAGGAAATGCAAATCTGCTTCTCAACAGATACTCTTCTGTTGGTGTTCCACCTATGGTACAGCTGTTTGTATTGCTGAGGCACTGAAGTCATCCACCCTGGCCACACCCATGGTTCATGGGAGGTAAGAAAAAGTACATATGAAACATTTGAACATATTAACCTACTAACACTATATTTTCATCTGACACAGTCACCAAATGCTTCAAAATATTAACCAGTGTTGGCCTACAATGGCCATCATCAAAACTATAAAATAACAGTAACAAATTATGACCACTGTGACATGTACTACTTTGTACCTCATAGTTTTAAAATTTCACACAGGCTATTGTGCATAAATTTCTGTATAAATATTGGAGGGCAAAGTATTACTAGTTATACTTCAGTACTAGTATTGCAAGGTTCTGAAGAAGAGAAATTTGTTAACATTGAGTATATATTTAAGTGTCAGGAAGCCATTTCTGAAAGTATTTGTATGGAGTGCAGCCATGTATGGAAGTGAAACATGTAAGATAGATAGTATGGACAAAACAAGGATAGAAGCTTTCGAAATGTAGTGCTACAGAAGAATGCTGAAGATTAGATGGGTACATCACATAACTAATGAGGAGGTATTGAATAGAATTGGAGAGAAGAGAAACTTGTGGCACATCTTGATAAGAAGAAGGGACCGGTTGGTAGGACATGTTCTGAGGCATCAAGGGATCACAAATTTAGCATTGGAGGGTAGTGTGGAGGGTAAAAATCATAGAGGGAGACCAAGAGATGAATACACTAAGCAAATTCAGAAGGATGTAGGTTGCACTAAGTACTGTGAGATGAAGAAGCTTGCACAGGATAGAGTATCATGGAGAGCTGCATCAAACCAGTCTCAGGACTGAAGACCACAACAACAACAGTATTGGAAATATGTGAGATATATTGATATAAAGAAATTATGAATTAGATGACTACTCACACACACACACACACACACACACACACACTGTGCATACCATGATACCGAGAGAGAGGGTAAAAGAGATACTTTAATGTGCAGCCTGACTGGGTTGGCTGATTGAATGTTGTGGAGTGAGTGGAATGATAATCAAAAAGGCAAATGGAAAGGAATTTTAAGTAGTATGAAAGGGAATGATATTGCAGAATATAGGAATATGGGGGCAGAGAAGCTTGCTCAAACGCAGCCCCTTGTAATTACATATGCTGAACATGGGTAAAAGAAAAAAAGGCGGAGGGACAGTTTGGGGCTGCACTGTTGAGAAAACAGTACTATTTAGACCATAAAACAAAGTGGAGGGGGGGGGGGGGAAGAGAAGTAGATGGGTGAGGGTTGCTATAAATGATTTAGGAGCAGGAGAAGAGGCAGTTACAAGATAGGAATCAGTCTAAAATGAGCTCATAAGGATTGAGCTGATCCTCATTCTCCTCCCCGGGAATCTAGGAAATGAAATTACAAAGTGTGGCCAAAGCAAGAAAGACATTAGGAGCAGATTACAGAGCTGTAGAATTTTTACAAAATGCACAAGAAGTTGTGGCAACTGTATGTATGTACAGATAGCATTAAGAAATATAGTAATAGTTTATTTTTGATATAAAATACAGATTAAATTTCTATGAATTACTTGTCTTCTTTCTAATGCTTACTACTGTAACCAGGCCAGTTGCCCAGTATTATCTACCAAAGCCAGCCTACATGCAGCCAATCTAAATTCTGGCTTAACACTTCGTGCACTTACTAACATTGCTGAACCACAGCAGAAACATGCTTATTTTTGTACACACCAAATGGCAACAACAACACATTGCTCTGTGTACTCAACAGATTCCAGCTGACTCCATGAGATGAATTAGTAATGCCCACCAGTGGTGTATGCATCCCGAACTTTGACGCTGCAAGCACAGCAGTATGTCGAGTCTGCTCATTGTATGACATCTTACAGAAATTCTTCTGCTGGATTATTTAAGATGCTGCACCACAACTAACTGACAGCATTCACTCATGCTCCTTGCTCAAGGGCAGCTGCACCCCACAACCCATCTATTGGTAGCACTGATCAGCTTAGTTCCAGTGCAGCCCAGGACTCTGTTTGAGCATGAATCCATCATAGCCCAAGATTCAACTGGATTCCAGATTAGACAATGACTCTACGCTGCCTTGTACGTTGGTCCTGGCTGAGTTTGTCGGAATCCTCATGTCCTAGTGACTGCTGTTGGTTCAAGCACAGGTCTCCCATTGGCCACCAGCACTCTGCCAATGTACAACTGGTTAGCCTTGCGCCCATCTATGCCAGACACAAAGAGAGGCAATGGTCGACACCGACAATGATACCATCCAGACTCAAATCAAGGATACCAAGCAGGACTCAAGTCAAGAAGTTGTATCATTCTACCTGAAGTGGCTATTATTTACATTTGCATGTCAGAACTGTGAAATTTTCATTTGCGTGCTTACCAAAATATGTGTTTCTTTCATTGTCATCCTGGGAATTGCCTTTTTTCATATGCTGTCCTAATCACCTTTTAAGGACACAAAAGTTGGTGCAAGATGGTCCAGCCGTGCAGGAACATACCAGTTGGTGAGCAAGCAGTTGACTACAGGTCCCACACAACTCCACCTTGTCCAATGCCCATGTCCTGCCTGGCAGCTGTCTTCCACCAGCCATACCAATGTTGCTTGCACTTTCTCCCAGAAGCCAGCAGCCATGGCTGCCCTTTGTTCCTGTGAGTGGCTCAATGTCAAGACACCACCAAAAGCTGGTAATGAGTTTTCCATTGCCTGGGTACTTGCGTGGTACAGTCACATCCAGACTCAGCTGCCATTGTGTCTTGCCCAGATACAACTGCCTGGCCAAGTCCATGCACCATTGTTTCCCCAGCGGCTGCTGTTGGTTTGAACTCCTGTCTCCCACTGGGCACCAGTGTCATACTGATTGATGTCCCTCTGGCCAGTCAGAATCTGGCTGCACCAACAGCACCATGATGCTTACAAAGCTTCCCTGCCATAATTTTGCATGTTTTCAAGCATAATGCTGCTGCTGCCTCCTCGCCAGTTTTGTGGTCTCAGATCTTTCTGCTTTTGGAACTGCTCCACCCTTTACCCAGTCAGATGTCACTTCTGGAAATGTCTTCAGTTTTCTTTTGTGCCTAATCAATGCACATGTTCTCCTTTACTGTTCCTCTTCCTGCACCGGTTTTCTACTTTTCCTTTCAGTGCTAACTTTTTTGCAAGTTCTAACCCCATTCTTCCTCGGGCACCACTAGCACCTTATTCATCTCTGGTGCTTCTGCATCACAAACCCACTGTCTGCCTTTTTGGGCACCTTGTAGGTTCATGCACTCTCCATCTCATCTTCAGGTTTTTTTTCCTGCTCACTTCTTTCCAGCACTGAGGCAATGCCCACTACCCATGGCCCTATCTCTGTCTACCTGGACATATCCTTCTTCCCATCTGATGAGCCTGTCAGCATCCCACCGGCCCTACAATACTATGATGGCTCAACTGTCTAGTCTAAGCAAGGAGGAATATTGTAGCCAGGCCAGTCACCTGGCCTCTGCCACTGCCTGTAAACCCGTGGTTGGTGGGTTGGCATAATCCAGGCGTCATCCACTGAAGCCAGCTTACATGGAGCCAGTCTGACTTCTGGCTTACCATTACTGCTGGACTACTACATCAGCAACACATCAGTCTGTGTACAGTGTACATGCCAGATGACAACAGCAACACATCACTCTGTGTATCTACCAGACTCCAATGGGCTCTTTGGGACACATTACCATCACCCACTAGCTGCATGTGCTTCTACAACGATGGTGCTGCACGCACGGCCTTTTACCTCGACGCATCAAGTGCCAACTCGCAGAAATTCTCCCAACAGATTATTTAAGACACTGTGCAATGACTAGCCCACATCATCTGTTGACATTCTGGGCTGTCTGCTGGCTGCACTCGACATCCAATCTATCTGCAGTATTCACCAGCAGCAGTTGCAAACACAGCCCAAGATCTGGCTGGACACAGTTCCAGTGCAGTTCAAGACTCCAACCAGACACCAACCCAGTGAGTTTCAGAACTCGGAGTGTATTCTAACCCAGATACTGTCCACACGCCACCTAGGATGTCAGCGCTTGAACGAACACATCAGCACCCTTGTGTCTTGGTGGTGGCCTTCGGTTTGAACCCAGTCTCCCAGTCGGCACTAGCACTGGTTAGACTACATCTAACCAAGCTGGACACTAACCCAAGCACTGTCAGACTCATCCTATGACACCAATTGGACTCTGCCCAAGGATATGAAGTGGGACTCCAGTCAAGCAGCCACTTGAAGTAGCTATTAGTTCTATCCTAACATCAGCATTGTGAACTGATTGATTACGTGCTTATCAATAAGTGCATTGTTTTCATTGTCACAGTTGGTGCTGTTTTTTTATTGTTCTTGCCACTATGTAAGGACACAAAACATAACATTACTCTATACTTATATGGATATGGTGTCTGTTCTTTCAAACATATCTGAAAGAACAAACACCACTGATGACCTGCATCCATTTATAATTGCATTAGTACCTTCAGCTGCCAACAGGCGTTGATATATACCAATAGGAGCAGGTAAAAATGTGTGCCCTGACCAGACTCGAACCGAGGATCTGCTGCTTACATGGCAGATGCTCTATCCATCTGAGGCACTGAGGGTACAGAGGACAGTGTGCGACTGCAGGGACTATCTCGAGCACACATCCCGTGCGACCCATATTCTCATCTTGTATGTCAACACACTACATTCGTAATGTCCCACCCGAACACACTCATGACTCATGAAAGACAGTCTTACCCAGTCCCATAAGAGTTCGGGGAATATGTGTGCATCCGCACAGAAAAAGAAGGTCATGACCAGTGTTGCCAGAACTATGGACTTATATGGATATTATGCTCAGTACCGAAAGGATGGCAATTCACACAACAACTGTAGGTATCTGAGCAATCCAAGCACAAAAAAGTCATGAATTAAATAAAAAGAAACATCCTAAATGAAATTTTCACTCTGCATCAGAGTGTGTGCTGATATGAAACATTCCTGGCAGATTAAAACTGTCTACTAGACTGTGACATGAACTGGGGACCTTTGACTTTCATGGGAAAGTGCTCTACTGACTGAGGTTCCCACACATGACACACAACATGCCCTACAGCTTTACTTCCATCAGTTCCTCTTCTCCTACCTTCCAAACCTCACAGAAGGTCTCCTGCAAAACTTGCAAGAGTTGCACTCCTGGAAGAACGGATATTGTGGAGACATGGCTTAGCCACAGTCTGGGGGATGTTTCAAGAATCAAATTTTCACTCTGCAGTGGAATGTGTGCTAATATGAAAGTAGAGAACTTGTCTGTGAAAGGTAAAGGTTCTAAGTTCGAGTCTCAGTGCAGAACACAGTTTTAATCTGCCTGGTACTTCCATATCAGTACACACTCTACTGCAGAGTGTAAAAATCATTCTGGGAACACAGATGTTGAACAGGAATGGGTTGAAACTTCCTGGCAGATTAAAACTGTGTGCCCAACCGAGACTCGAACTCGGGACCATTCCCTTTCGCGGGCAAGTGCTCTACCATCTGAGCTACCGAAGCACGACTCACGCCTGGTCCTCACAGCTTTACTTCTGCCAGTATCTCGTCTCCTACCTTCCACAAACTTTACAGAAGCTCTCCTGGGAACAGAGCACTTGCCCGCAAAAGGCAAAGGTCCCGAGTTCGAGTCTCGGTCGGGCTCACAGTTTTAATCTGTCAGGAAGTTTCATATCAGTGTACACTCTGCTGCAGAGTGAAAATCTCATTCAGGAATGGGTTGTTTTAAAGAACACCACCAAACAGATACAGAAGAGGTCATTGGTTTTGAAATGAAGAAGAAAGTGCCTGGTTTGATGATGATAATGAAGTGATTAAGAATCTCATAAGCGTCAAGCAGGACGCTTACCTATCTCTTGCTCGAGGTCCATGCTCCATGGAAAAGGAAACATGCTTTCAAGTGATGAACCAAAATTTCAAACTGAAATAAGAACAATCAAGAACAACTGGGGGCAGTAAAAAACCAGGGTACTCCAAGTGTGTCAGACATCAAGGACTTGCAGAGCTTTTACACTGGAATAAAATAAATATATGGTCTATTCAATTCTCATCAGGAACCCTGAAAGGCACCGATAGTACAACCATCCTCAATTATGGTCAGGACATCTTGAATTGCTGGAAAAAGCATTTCAGCTCACTCTTAAACTTTAGTTCTACTGCTGCTAATGACTTTCTCAAAAATGTCACACAACATCCAACACAATCTTGGATGATGGTCTCACCAACATTTCATGAATTCAACAAGGCTCTAGATAGTATGAAACCAAGAAAGGCACCTGAGCCTGTCAACATTCCTCTGGAGATCATTCAAAGTGATTACTTTGGCTCGAAAAACTGGGGTCTTCTCCGTGTTTCTTCTAAAGCAAGCTCCACAACTGTCACCATATTTTTAAAAAAATATGAGTGAAGCGTATATGTGGTAATTACTATGTTATATCCATTCTCCCTGCAGCTGGTGCAATTTTTGTCAGAATTCTGTTGAATCATCTCCAGACTCTTTCCAAGACTATACATTTTGAATCTCTGTGAGGATTTCCCCCCCCCCCCCCCCCCCCCCCCCCTCTCGAGTGCACAACAACTGCAGGACAAGTTCAGGGAACAACATAAACCTTTATTGTTTGTGTTCTGTGACCTAGAAAAGTTTTTTGATACAGTGCCCAGAAAAGTTATGTATAAGGTGTTAAAATGTTTTGCTGGCCTGAACAATTTGTTTGAGTGATTCAAGCCTTCCATGAAGAAATGTCTGGGCAGGTGCTGCACCAGAATGAAAGATTTGACAAGTTTCTTATCACTAATAGGCTCAAACAAGGATGTGTCCTTGTGCCTAGTAGCCATGTTTTATGAGACATTGTTTGTAAACAATGCAGGTGTAGGACTTCCATACACATTTGATAGAGCACTATTTAATCAGTGCAGACTGATTCTAAGAGTTTTACAAGTCTCACTCTAGTAACTGAACTATGGTATGCAGATAACAATGCTTTCCAGCTCACAGACCTGCAGAGCTGTAATTATCTGCAAATTGTTTAAAACTACATTTGAATGGTTTGGCCTGACCATCATCATCCAAAAAACAAAGACACTCACACAACTTACTCCTGGAACTGCCTTTTGGATTTCACTATCTCTGTTTCCAGCACACCTTTGGAACAAGTAGATCATTCCTCTATCTAGGAGCAATATTATCAACCAACTGCTAACTGGAAAAGGACTTGAAGACCAGGATTCATGTTGCATATGTTACTTTTGGATATTTCCTATATTAAGTCTTCTTGAATAAAGCTCTGACACCATGCACCAAACTGATGGTGTTTTGACTCTGCATCAACAACAACTGTTCTTAAGAAGGCAAAGATGTACAGTATAGAAGCCACTGTTACTTGTCACCACTCAGATGGGTTGGGCATGTCCAGCAGATGAGAAACAACAAGTCACATCGAGAAACAACAAATTCTTCAACAAATTTTTTTTTAATGAAGTGAGACCCCGAAGTGCTTGTTTGAAGCATGTTAACGGCCAATTCAAGAAGAATCAAAAGAGTCTTAACACCGAACTGAGTAACTGGTGCACCACAGCAGAAGATTGTAATCACTGTTGCACAACTACTTCAGCTACTGTCTTACATTTTGATAAGGAATGTTGAAGGCAGGAAATGAAAAATGTCACAGATGCAGGCTTTGTTAGACACAGACACACCCTGCACCCTCCATGGGATTTCATGTTTCACTCCAGATTTGATCTGCTACGTCATCTGAGGCATCTTCATATCAACGACAGCGCAAAAATGGCAATGTAGGAGAAAATGAAAAATAGGATATGAAAATCAGCTGACAAGTTAACATAACACTGAAAGAATTGTGGAGGCAGGCAAAGAATAGGATATGTAACACACATTATCAAGGTCACTGCATGATGGCAGCCTCTCTCTAGTGAAAAGGAGCTGAACAGCTGAGTAGGAAGATAGTCACCACAGCATAAAATGATAAAAAGACAAGAATTAATTAGCTGGGTTTTAAAAGCTTTGGCAGGGGCATGGGGGTGGCAAAAGTAGATTGTATTGGAATTTATAAGCCAGTAAACACAAAATATAAAAGTTGTATAATGTTTAATTAAATAAATTTATGAACTAGGTTTAGAGCATTTAAAGTGTTCGACTGGCACATTCAATAGAGAATACAGGTAATAAATATGGCAGATTTAAGAAATGGAAACACTGACAAAATTATGAAAATCTGTGGAAATTATCAGAGGAGGAAGTATAATCCACTAAATTAATGCAAAGAAGTTGAGAAAACGGAGCTAAACAGCGGTAAAGAAAACAGGAATTTATGGGTGTAGTGAAAAGGCAAATATCACAACGTTCAGATTGTGCTTGTGCCAGAAGATGCTTGGACATTGTACCTACAGATACATGAGAGAAGCTTTTCCTCAATTTCTAGAATCTAAGTAACTGTGATCTTCAAAATTGTTATATATTTGAATGTGTGACTATGAATTTTGGCAAGACGAGGTATACTGATGATCCAGAGAGGAGTAGTTAGCAGACAACCAACATCTACATGGCTGTTGTAGGTGAAGCAGATGTTCAGATTTGTGAGAAAGTTTTTATAACAATATTCGGTATAAGCAGTTGATGACTATCTGGTGTGATTCAACAAAAGAAAACATCTAGAACTCCTGAAGCAAGTTTCTGTGTTTGATAATACAACAAAACATTAGACATACATTCACAAGGAGAGATTTATGTAGGCCCAAAGCCAAGGGTTTAGTAGAGGGGCAGCATGCTCCCCAATATTTATACTGCCCCTATTTCACTTCTGATTTTGGTTGCAATTTTTTGTGATGAAGAGAAAATCCATTACAACAAGGGATAACTTATTAACTAGAATATGCATTTCTGTTCATTAATATTATACTGTGCCTGTCGAAGAGGTAAGATAAAATCTCATGTCTTTTACCCTTGAGAATCACTGAAATAAATGCAGCAAAGAGGACTGGAAAACTGCACAGGCTCTTATAAATAGTTTTCCTATTTCCTATGCAGTCAAGTCTCTATTCCAGTAAAAAGATTCCCAACATGAAATATTTGTATACACATCTAAACATTAGCTAGATGTACAATCTTCTTCAAGATTAGCACAAAGACAGCAATAAGGAACACCTTTAGCTTTGGCATGTATCATACAATATTTTATCAGTTTTTCGATATTGTCTTTGCAACACCATGTAGTGATAAGTGTCAAGTTTGTTTTCTATCTGAGAAACACACCCAGAAAAAGAATGATCTAGAAGCAAAACTGAACTTCCATGTTAAACAGGCTAGTGTTGTCTATGGAAAACTGAAACTGGTTACAGAATACTTAAAAACTAATAATTCTGTTACTGTCAATGTTTTAAACATGCATCAGTGTCTACCTATGCCATACACCTTACTTGCCTGTGGAAATCACATTCTACAAACACCAACTATGACATTTAACTTCTACGTACATGATGTGTCTAATATGCAAAATGTTTATGTTGACAGAGTAAGTAACTGATAGGGGGTAGATGCCACTATTTCATGTCTTAAGCAACATATTACAGCATTGATTCCCAACAATCTACACTACCTTACGGTGTATTCAGATTCTTGTTTTGGCCAAGCTTTGATTAGCTTTTGGATGTACTTAACATAGTCAGGAACATAAGTTTCTAGTGTCTGGTCATATTTATTTACCCTGTGAGCACAATATTGAGTTAACTGAGAAAAATAAAAGACAGATACCGTATCTTTCATTTATATTCCAGATCAGTGGATGGAATTTGTTAAAAAGTCAAGAGTAATTATACCTTTCGGTGTTGCATAAATGACAGTTGTCATATTTACTGCTGTAAAACCTCTGCTTCGTAAGATACTGAGACAAACACTATCTAAATATCTAAATCTGGGCAGGAAGTTGTATTAAGTGAGATTAAATATTTGAAAATTATTAAAGATCAACCTGTTAAGTTTTTGTTTAAATGTAGTTACGCTAATCTGGAAAATTTTGATACTGGCAATATTATGGGGGAGGGGGGGGGGGGGGACAAACAAGTATCAGGTAGTCCTTCCATCACTAATTTGACATTTCCTCTCAAATATGATGCTCCAAAACTTACAAAACCTGCAACCAAAGGATTGACAGGAATTACTAAATTATGGAGTAACAGTTTATTAAGAGCAAAGCAGGAATGTTAACATGATACATATTGTGAAAATATTAATGACAATGCATTGTTTGATAAAACTGATTATTGTTAATCAATAATGTTTTTATGGAGCAAATGCATTTAAAATACATTAACCCTATTATACTGTTTTAAGGATAAAAAAAAAAAAATACATTTTACTGGACTTAGTGGTAATTTGTAATTATGGATGTTTGAGAATATGCAAAAAAATTTAACATAATATTGTTCTTCTTCATTAGCAAATTATTATTTCTCATATTAAGTTGCATTATAAAGAATATGACAGATCAAAAAGAGTAACACATCCTTTCTTTATGAATTTCTATTATAAAAATAACAAAATAATTTGATATGTTTTAGCAGTCTCATTTGCAAGAAACTCTTTTTTTATAAATTCTAGATTAGTCCATTTTTTTTGCACTTGTTTTCATATAACTGCAGAATTATGCAAGTAAATGTGTAAAGTATAAATCCACAGTGGCATAATGCTGCCCATTATCCCACATTGGAATGATACAGGAATAAAGATTCTTTTTTTTCTAATCAGCTGTGACTATCACATGATTAGGCTGTGATTTTTGATTCTATGCTGAATAAGTAAACAGTAAGTAGTGAAATTTGTGTCTTAGAATCATTGTCACACAATGTGAATGTAAACACTCCACATGGATTAGGTGATTTTTCATTTTTGGGACTCTCGCAGACAGTTATTGTTCCAATGCATAACAGACACTACATAGTTCTATAGATGTTTCCCTTAATCTAGCTTGATAAGGAAACTGCTATCAGCCCATCTGTTTTACCTTTGACTGAAGCCTGTTTCACTCTTTGCCTGGGCTGCTCTTTACAGCTATATTATAAGTACTCACTTCTTACTTGTAAATTCAGCTCCATAGGCTGGGAGGGAGAGGTTGACTGTTCCAGAATGATGCCAATCATTGATGAGACTGGTACCTTTCTTATACTGTATCAGATAACCAATCAGAGTGCTGTGTCCATCAAATGGAGGATGCCATGATAAACGAACTGATCTACTGTTTATTTCGACCACTTCTATGTCAAGCGGTGGATCTGGTGGCTCTGAAAAATGTATCAAACTGTGATTTTTAAGACACAAATGTATGAATGAACTGAATCTACATGATCACAACCACATTAAAATATTTTGCATAAGTAGCGATCTACAGCCTCCAGACGTTTAATAAACATAAACATGGTGTGTAGTAGGCTGTAATGTGATTTTTATTTAATCATAAAATAAGCTTGGAAATGACAAGTGTTCGAAATTAGCTAATCATGTGAAGAAATAAAAATCACATTGCAGCCTACTAAGGACCATGTCTACATTTATTAAACATTAAAATATCTGTACTTCCTCAAATGAAATAAGCCAATAATAAATATTTGCTTCACATGAGCCAGATTACTTTAAAAGCTCAAAAAGTTAAATTTGTCCTTCTAGTTCTGCAGTTGGGGAGGGGGGAATATTGGGAGACAAAATTTGCTGAAGTAACAGAGAGGATGGAAAATCAAAGAAGGGATACAACTACTGTGGATGTTGCATTGGTATATAAAGAATGGCATGCAAATAATCAGCTTACAGTTACTCTATGAGTACCCCTGCTAGTATTCATTCTTGGTAGGGAGCATGTGGGAGTGATCTAGATGGTTGTACAACAATAAACTGGTAGCCACATAGTGCTATGTGCTACGTATGACGATTTTGTAAGGCCTGCATGTTATAGGCAACTATTAATATCACCATTGTCTGCCTTGATGTTGTAACCTGTATGTGTCCTAAGATCCAACGATGGCAGCTTTAGTTTCACCGAAACCGGTAATCATGGAATAAAAAGAATGCCTGTGGTCTTGGCTAGCAGTTTATTGTTATACGTTCATTCTTGGCGTGTCATTATCAAAAATGGATACAATTCTCAGAGAATATCCATACTTTTTGTTAACTCATACACAAATGATGTTAGTGTTTTATATGGGCCTGATGTTCAGAAGGTTGTCAGCAAGAATAAACAAATACACAAAGAAATTATATATTGTTGATTAATGTTGTTTAGTTACAATTGCTCATAATAATAGCAGCTAGTACCCCACACCTAACCACTTCATAAAAGCTAACTAAATACTCCAATATTTGTTCAATGCTTGTGAGGATTTCCCTTCATGTTATGATCCAAAGAGTGTGATTTGTGAATGAGAACAGGAAGACACTGTGTAATGGCAATGCTCAGTAAAATGTTTGAAAATATGCTCTACAACAATGCAATGATACTGATATGAACTGATAAAACAGTGGAAAGTCCTGGATGGAATAATAACAGAATGAAAAGGATTGATTGCTACTCAGCACACGTAGGAGACATCAAGTTGTAGACACACAGGCACAGTGAAAAAGTCAGCTAAAATATTAAGCTTTTTACAAGCTTGTGTCAATATATATGTGTTTTGTATTGTAGTAGTATTTTTCATTGTGCCTGTTTGCAACTCAGTGTCCCCTTGATGTGGCAAGTATCTATCTATCCTTCCCATATTGTTGATATGACTAGTTTTTACAACATGCATCTTCTGGATATCACAACAACTTCTCAAGCTAAAGTGGTAGTGGGTGGACATTGGTTTAGGAATTTAGTTGGTTCATTCTACATTCCACAGATAAATCTTAGGAAGTGGATTGTATCAACTCAAGAAAAGACTGCATAGACACTTAAAAATAATATACATCATTACATTTGGCCATTTAAAGGTGTCTATTCAAATACCAGATTGTCTTTCCTTCTCATCCGATCCAGCAAGTCTACTCTGACACTGAGTTCTGAGTGACTTCTTTACCCCTTCCCCTATACCTCACCAGTCCCTTACCTTCACCCCTATTCCTTCCGGTTCAACCCTTCTGCCACTATGTCCATTACTTTTTAAAAAACTGAATATTTTCATTGACAAACACGCTGTCTGTCAGTTTATTGCCAGGGGAGGTTCTCAGAAAGTTGTATAGCTGTGCATTTCACTATTTTCTGCAAGAAGGCTACACTCAAGAGAAGAAAGAGCAAATCATTATCGTTTGCAGTTTCGTATTGTGAATACCTCTAAAATATCAAAGTTCATTGGATTGTTGACAACAAATTTCATCTGTGGGTGAATGTATTGTGGGGATACATTTAGTATTCCCAATTGATTAAACAGATTCCTGCACAATGTACATACATGAACTGCCAACTTAATTCTAATTACAGTATTTTATTTCGTGTAATGAATAATTTTTGTGTAAATAAGAAGTTACCACAGAATTTTAAGCTCAACCAATCAAGGTGGTCCTTTGGGAATGTTACAGTAACTATGATTAAAAGCAGTGGGGGAATATTGTGCATTTGAAAGAACTTTTCATAAAGAAAAGGTAATCAAATACTGTGGCTTTTTTTTTTTTTGCGTCTGATGTCAGTGCATAAAAACTGTAGAGGTTAGAGGTGTGGCTAGTGATAACTGTCAAATAAAGGAGTTATTGTGTATTTGGTACATTTATATACTATACTTTGTAGTGAATTCGTGAATTCTGAAGCCAGAAGCTGATTTTTCTCAATGCCTATTAAAACAGTCATTTAGGAGGGTCTAAACTTTGAAAGCAGTTTTATTTTGAGGGCAGCAAGACTTCTGATAGTGCTGCTAAAGAATATAGCAAATAATAATGAGATTTTATGTCTATCATAATATTTAAACATGAGTAAGTACACACAAGTAATAGGAGGAGTGTTATACAAAGATTTCTAAAGGAAAGTAAATTACTATTACCAAATTTTTTGGGTGACAATATATATATTGAGGGATAGAAAGAAAAGCGGAAAGAAAACTTAACCAACCTTGTATAGCCAGGTGTATAATAAGCTTGCTGTGACCAAATATATTGCCTGCCTGGCATGTGTAAAGACCTGAGTCATGTCGCTCAGCCTGTGCAATAACCAGCAGGGACTGCAGGCCACTATCTGTCTTGATTTCAGACATGCTTGTTCTGTCAACATTAAATAGCAAACTATAACTTTTTTGTAGGTTTTCATAATAATAATCTCTCTCTCTCTCTCTCTCTCTCTCTCTCTCTCTCTCTCTCTCTCTCACACACACACACACACACACACACACACACACAAAACAAACAAATATCTCTGCTTTTTACTAAATTCGATAACCAAGGGGTTAAATATCATTTTTATGCTCTTAAGCTTCATCTTATGTTTTTCACACAGAAACAATTCTAGTTTTTCAAGAGCTGACTCCTTTGACACCAAAAACATAAAACCATTAGTATTATCAGCTGCAGTATTATCAATGTGGCCAAGTTAATGTCAGCATCAACATTTGAATGTTACAAAATAGGTTATTCAATTGCCAGGTGTTCAAATTTATTTTAAATTTTTTAAAAATTGGTTGTCTATATAACCAAATAATTACTTTTTTTTAACGAAAAGGAGTGAGAATTTATTTAGCATTCAACAGTGCAACAAACTAAGAAAGTCTCCAACTATGCCAACTAAAAGCTCAACTAAATAATATGCAAAATGAAATTAAAGTATTTACTATGATAATTGAAACTGAAGTTATGAAATGGTCCTAATTATTGAAATATTCATTTATAACACTGCTGGTGATGAACCATGTTAATATGTTTTTTGACTCATTTCCTTCTATTACCATTCTGAAGAAATTACTGTAGTAAGCAACTTCTTTTTCTAGTAGCTATTGTTAGTTGATCAACGTAAAAATTAGTTTGACATTTGATTGGGGGAGGTTCTGTAGACAATCATATTTCTTGCAATAAAACTTGACAGAAGAGACACATGAATATTGTGAGATGAGTACTTACTATAAATTAAAGCAAGAACACAGTTTTACAGTAGTGAAAAGAAATTTATGTAGTTGTTATATTTTATGAAAGAGGAGTAAGATAAATAACTGAACAACGTCAAGTTTGAAATATACTTGTTTATTTGATTGCCCCATTCTTATACAAATAAAAAAAAACTCTTGGAACTGTTATTTGTAACTGAGTAACTGTTATGATACCTGTTTTTACAAGTCTTAGGTATACGTTCAAAGAGCTCTGAGGAACAGACCTGTAATTGTGATTTAATCTTTGCCCATTAAACAGCCAGTCAACTTGTATGGGATGATCACCTTTAATATCACACTTGAGAGTTACTTGTTCTCCATGGCGAGCTGTTACATTCTTCTCCATCACATCAAAGCTCACAGGCTCTGAAAAATAAAAGTTGGTTTGTCCTAAAGAGCAAAGTTCAACACCAATATAGAAAACCATACAAGCAACAAACAAAGCACTTCGTATTGACAAGGAAAATAAGATGACAATGGATTTACATATTTACTTATGAACTATGTAAGCAAGAAAAAGCACAATACAAATAGCACACATATTATTGAACCAGAGGTCATATGTAAGTATTTCTCAAGCAGTTCATTTGTTTGGATAAGGAATCGGATAGCAAGTAGAAGCACATAATGGAAATCTCTATTGGTGATGGATGGAAGGAAAGGCCATTTACATAACTAATTCAGAAGAAATGTTACATGTGAGAAGGAAGTTGTTGATGCTGTTGGATGCTTTGTTGCCAGAATGTTTTCCTTCATTGTGGGGATTATGAAACACAATGTGTGCAGCAGATATACTTTGCATTGCAGTTTCTTGAGATCTGCCTCTATGTTAAAAAGAAATGTCTCACAATTTTTTGTTTCAGGCTTTACAGAATGTACATATCAGGCTTCAGATCTTATCACTTTAATTTATGTGTTATGCACATTTCTACCTACATTACGCAAAAATGTAATACAGAATGTTACATTGGAAATAGTTTAGAAATCTGAGAAATCTGGAAATATTGATAATCTTGCCTGAAAATTCAGTTTTACAAATTACAATAACACAATGTGCTTGTGTGTGTGTGTGCGTGTGTGTGTGCGTGTGTGTGTGTGTGTGAGTATGTGTATGTGATGGATGTAGAGAACCACTTCAAGTAGTTCAGGGAAACCATTAGGGAATGTCTAGAGGGTGGGAGATGGGGGGGAGAATTTTTTTATATGCTAGAAAATAACTCAGTAGACATAAAATGTTCCAACAAAATAATAAACATTGATGCCATTAAGATATAACTTGGGTTTTGGGATTGTTGCTTCACACTTTCATTTCTTAGGTGTGCTGCTGAGCTGGCACTGGCACCATCTTAAATAATTTACAAAAAAAATTAAAATGAATAAAAATATTTACGTGTACGAAAATTGCTGGTTACCTATTTACAATAGGTTTCAGTGTGGTGTAGTTCCACTAGGAGGCAGATTTGAATGGTCAGTAAGCCATCAAATGTGCAGACATAAATATAAGAAGTCATAAAAAAGTTGGGTGCATTTTTTGTAATGAAGTGTTTCCTGTTTTTATTTTATGTTTTCTTTTATTTTATTTTAAAAAAATTGTTGCTGATATTAAAGTTTATTTATCACAATGTGAAAACAATCCTTGAAACTTTATCACACAACAAAGGTATGAGCTGATACAGGTCACAATAATGTACACTCCTGGAAATGGAAAAAAGAACACATTGACACCGGTGTGTCAGACCCACCATACTTGCTCCGGACACTGCGAGAGGGCTGTACAAGCAATGATCACACGCACGGCACAGCGGACACACCAGGAACCGCGGTGTTGGCCGTCGAATGGCGCTAGCTGCGCAGCATTTGTGCACCGCCGCCGTCAGTGTCAGCCAGTTTGTCGTGGCATACGGAGCTCCATCGCAGTCTTTAACACTGGTAGCATGCCGCGACAGCGTGGACGTGAACCGTATGTGCAGTTGACGGACTTTGAACGAGGACGTATAGTAGGCATGCGGGAGGACGGGTGGACGTACCGCCAAATTGCTCAACACGAGGGGCGTGAGGTCTCCACAGTACATCGATGTTGTCGCTAGTGGTCGGCGGAAGGTGCACGTGCCCGTCGACCTGGGACCGGACCGCAGCGACGCACGGATGCACGCCAAGACCGTAGGATCCTACGCAGTGCCGTAGGGGACCGCACCGCCACTTCCCTACAAATTAGGGACACTGTTGCTCCTGGGGTATCGGCGAGGACCATTCGCAACCGTCTCCATGAAGCTGGGCTATGGTCCCATACACCGTTAGGCCGTCTTCCGCTTACGCCCCAACATCGTGCAGCCCACCTCCAGTGGTGTCGCGACAGGCGTGAATGGAGGGACGAATGGAGACGTGTCGTCTTCAGCGATGAGAGTTGCTTCTGCCTTGGTGCCAATGATGGTCGTATGCGTGTTTGGCGCTGTGCAGGTGAGCGCCACAATCAGGACTGCATACGACCGAGGCACACAGGGCCAACACCCAGCATCATGGTGTGGGGAACGATCTCCTACACTGGCCGTACACCTCTGGTGATCCTCGAGGGGACACTGAATAGTGCACGGTACATCCAAACCGTCATGGAACCGATCGTTCTACCATTCCTAGACCGGCAAGGGAACTTGCTGTTCCAACAGGACAATGCACGTCCGCATGTATCTCGTGCCACCCAACATGCTCTAGAAGGTGTAAGTCAACTAACCTGGCCAGCAAGATCTCCGGATCTGTCCCCCATTGATCATGTTTGGGACTGGATAAAGCGTCGTCTCACGCTGTCTGCACGTCCAGTACGAACGCTGGTCCAACTGAGGTGCCAGGTGGAAATGGCATGGCAAGCCGTTCCACAGGACTACATCCAGCATCTCTACGATCGTCTCCATGGGAGAATAGCAGCCTGCATTGCTGCGAAAGGTGGATATACACTGTACTAGTGCCGACATTGAGCACGCTCTGTTGCCTGTGTCTATGTACCTGTGGTTCTGTCAGTGTGATCATGTGATGTATCTGACCCGAGGAATGTGTCAATAAAGTTTCCCCTTCCTGGGACAATGAATTCACGGTGTTCTTATTTCAATTTCCAGGAGTGTATATTTCAAAAGCAAAGCAATGTGTTCCATTAACAAAAGTGACCCATCAACAAACAGAAACTGTGCACTACCACAAGATGTCACACATAAACTGAGGTGGTAAGTATGCTTCCCATGGACTACAAATGACAGATTAATTTTGTAGTAAGTATACTTCCCAAGCCCCTTCCAGAAACAACTTTGGTGGAAACCATACTTCCCAATAATAATTAAAACACCATTATTTTGTGGTTTAGGATTTATAATAACTATGTTTTGTTTATGATTGTGTATAATGATTATGTGTCATTTATGGTTGTTCAAAGCAGAGATCTGGCAGAAAAATACATAAAGACTTATTATAGGTTAAGTGAACATTTTAGAGACTTTGACACACTAACCCACAATTTTGTCCAACATAAGAAGGCCGATGGCCAGCAGAGTTTGCGCAACAGCAGTCAGCACTTCGGCAGATCAGTGACCGAGCAGATGGGCAATTTTTCCAAGGAGAACAATGACCAGCTCAATTTACACATCAGCAGTCAATGCTCCAGGAACTGGCAGCATACTGAACTCACGTGCGTGACGTATCTGATGATGCAGAAGAGGACAAAATGGCAAAGCCCGACCATGTCAGCATACAGGCAAAACAATGGAAAGCCGAAACGTGTATCAACATTGATCATGTTTCTGCCCAATATGAGAAGCATAGATGAATGACGGAAGACTCAGTTACTGCCCTAGAAACTTCACGACATTTGCGAAAACACAGAATAAATATCTCTGACAAATTTGTGTGAGGTGGACCTTAGAGGAGGTCCTCCAAGGAGAGAAAGAAGACATGAACAAATGTCACCTGGGTGGGTGGAGTGATGTCCTACTTCACTACAATGACTCAGCCACTACACTGCTCGACAGAAGAAGATGTCAGTACTGCACCAATAGGTCAATGCAGAAGACGCCATCTCAGACGTTACCACAAACATTCAAGTTTGTGTGGTACTTACTCAGGTTTGCTGTGGATGAAGGGACAGTGGCCTCAACAAATGAGTCACCTCTGAACCTAGAGGTTGATGAATTCCACCACAAGATGCTGAACCTGAGGGTCACTGGTTTTATTCCAGGACAGAGCACTCAGTGCCATGCCATAGCTGTTTGTTAAGAATGCAATGAGTGATTTACAAGGAGAAGACTGCACTGCTGCCACAGTGGGTCACATGCACGGTACTGAATGGAAGAATATGCCGCCAGCCCTCTGCTGCAACACGAGCCATTGTTGTATCAGTGATCAATGGAACCTGCACGCTACAACTCCACTGTTCTGGAGCCAAGAGGAATTAAGCATGTTAAAACACATTGTATTACTCTGTTTGTTTAAAGGGTCTTATGCCTCAATAAATGACTGTTAGCAAAACCACCAATGTTTCTCTCACACCTCACCTACTGAACCAAGTAACGAACCCATTCCACCATGCATAAAGTTGCTTTCCCTCCTGCCATCCCTGACAAAATGGTTACTTTTGCTTCCCCTTCCCAAAATCCTGAAGACTATATTTCACAAATAACAGAAACTACAACTGGTGCAGCTGACTGCCACTAGATGCCAGGAGTGAGCATAACTGGTAACACATATTCCCTTAAACACTGTAACGACATACATTTAGTGGAAAGTATATCTTCATGGCTCACAAAAAGGTTAAATATTTTTCATTGAAATGTTTTGTATACATATTAGTTTTTCCATATTTGCCACCTATGCAAATTAAGACTAAGATATTGGAGGGATAGCTTTTAAGGTATTCTGATGATGCATTTAGCATCTTCTGCAGTTCATCATTACTTGTCATATTTTTCTTGCTATTTTTATGTCTATAATTGTTACCTTGCTCATAAACGTATTGGGCAATATTGCTAACATTGTCTGAAATATCATTAAACGTGCTTCTACTATGTGCTAGTGTGCACAAAAGTGCTGTTTGTGTATGCACAAACATTCTCCATTGAGTTAAAGAAATCATTCTGACTATGTTGTCAAATGAGAGCAAGGACCTGTTGACAGTGTGACAAGCTAGGCTAATCAAGTGATGAGAATGAGGTCATAACAGTGCCTAGGGACCTGAAAACTGAAAATGTGGCACCTATTTTTGGCAAAATTACCACTTATTATTGAGATATTTGCATCATTTTTGGTGAAATTCACATCTAATTTTTTGTTTATAAATGATTAGACTTGTCATGCTATGTGCCTGAAGATCAAATGTTGATGGGGTCAGTTATTCTGCCAATATCAAGGCACAATTGTGGATGTTTGTTGGCTATTTCTATGTTAAAGCCATAGTGAAACACAGAAACTGCAAGTAATTTGCATGAATGCTTATTTGAGATTCATTTCACATCTCTTGTACCAATTTTTGCTATAAACTAGGATGTAAGCAAGAAATATATTATAAACATGTAACAATTTTGACACTCAATAGTTGATGTCATGTTCACAATATGAAGTTAAAACAGAAATTGCGATGTGAAAGTAGCAGTAAATTACTCAGGCATGAGAGTGTTTGTGGGAACATCCACTATACATAACTTATGTATGATACGTGGAATATCTGTGGCTTGACCACAGACTTTAGTGCCTTCTTATCTCCCAAGCAGAACAGCGGTGAACAGCGGTGTACCATTTACTGTGTAAATTTTCATGCAATAAGGCATTATTATTGTTCTGTACTATGTCACACTTTTATTATATCATATGTATACACCTACCACATTGATGGCCATCAATGACTGAATTATCCCAAATACATATTGCACTAGATACTCCACTACTATAAAGTGCCAAAATTTGCATGCCACACTGATGTTTTCCATTCTGGATAGTGCAGTGCTTCTCAGTTGACTCTTTGACCATGTACAGTGATCAGTTTTGCAAGTGATGAGCTTCAGTACTGTGGTTCAAAACAAAATCACAGTAAAATTATGACATTGGTGCCAAACAATTGAAAGCAACAAATGTTTTACTGTTGGACCTCAGTGCCATTCCCATGTTGCAGAAACACCAGGCAGCAGCTCTTGTGTAACATTCTGGTTGCTCAGATTTGTGTTCATTCATTATGGGCACTGCACCTTCCACACCTACTGCAAATTGGATACACCCACGTTTACTGCTGCCGGCTGTCCAGATTGTGAACATTCGCATTGCACTGAGGATGGATCCGGAACATAATTTTTCCTGGACCAACCTCAAACTTTTGATTAGACTCACCACCATGCAACTTGACCATGACTCACTGCCCTTCTTCACATGACAGCTATATTTACCTAGTTTCTCTTTTGACTACCGCATGACTATCACAGGTTGCTGATGCTCTACAGCACTACACCCAGAACACAGTGGAGGAACGAAACAAAACACAATGCCTTTTTGAGCAATTTTAGTTGCACAATTCACCCTAAACCACCACTGACAACTAAACCACCATTTCCTGGCACAATTTCAATACAACAATGCCAATCTCTCAAGATCGCATCTCTGGCTTCACTGACTTCAACCATGATGTGAAACAGATTGATACCCTGTGTTCGTGCTTACTCATGGCACTCGCTCTTCCATGGACTGCCTCTATGCATACCACACTCATCGAAGTTTGCTCCAGCAAATAAATTACCATCTGGCATCAATCCCATGACCCCCTCAACATACACAGATACAAGTTTCACTGGCTTGTGTGGCATCCACCTGACAACATCCTCACTTCTGGCACTCCACCCTTGTCTCTCCAATCATGCTGATAGTGTTCCATGTGGACAAACTGGGCACTTCCCATGTCAGCTACAACCATACCATCTGTTCAGTGCTCAACCATTCCTACGGCAACTTGAAGAAACGGCTTGATTGTCTCTTGCAAAAGTACCAGCCATGTTATGACTGGTCATTCACATCATTAGCCCCCGCAGAAGCAGCCAACGACCCCACTCTTGTCTTCCTTTCAGTAGTCTACACTATGGGGGGAGGGGCTCTGTTGGAACATCCAGTTACATATGTTGCTACTTGACTTGGCCACAGATGTAAGTATGTTCTTAGCTCCCAAGGAGAAGAATGTGTACCTTTTACCATGTAAATATCCATGCAATGAAACATTATTATCATTGCATATCATGTTGTACCTCAATTATATCTTACCATCACTATACACTTGTCACGTGATTAGTGGCCTGTCAACAGTATCAAAAGTCTAGCAATTGAAACACTAGAATACAAGAGAAAATTGAACGACTACCAGATGCAAAAATCATTTTATTCAGCTAATGTATTTTCTGTCATAAATGAGCATCCTGGTACATAGCTTTTTGGTATTACTGGGATGTGAGATCAGTGTGCAGTGAGATGACAGTGACAAAAGACATGGAACGTGAATATGTAAATATACAAATGGTGGTAATATCATGTACAGAAGGTGTAAAGGGCCAGTGAATTGGTGGGGCTGTCATTTGTACTCAGGTGATTCGTTCCTGACACGATTATGGCCACACAACAGGAATTAAAAGACTTTGAAAGCCGAATGGTAGTTGGAGCTAGAGGCATGGAACATTGCATTTTGGAAATCATTAAGAAATTCAATATCCATAGTGTCAAGAGTGTGCTGAGAATACCAAATTTCCGGTTTTACCTCTCACCATGGATAACGCCGTGGCTGACGGCCTTCACTTAATATTTTCTTAGAGCTGTCAGTGCTAATAGACTAGCAACACTGAGTGAAATAACCACAGAAACCAATGTGGGACATACATCCGTTAGGACAGTGTGGTGAAATTTGATTTTAATAGGCTGTGGTAACATATGATCGATGTGACCTTTACTAACTGCAGTGCTTCTCCTGGGCTCGATACTACATCGGTTGGACCCTAGATGACTGGAAAATCATGGTTTGGTCAGATGAGTCCTGGTAGGATTTGAGTGTGGTGCAGACAAAACACAGCCGTGGACGCAAGTTATCAACAAGGTGCTGGGCAAGCTGGTGATGGCTCCATAACAGTGTTACATGAAACAGACTGCATCCAGGGGCCCACCTGAACCAATCATTGATTGGAACTGCTTATGTTAGGCTACTTGGAGACCACTTCCAGCCATTCATGGACTTCAAGTTCCCAAACAATGATGGGCTTTTTATGGATGACAATGTGCCACATCAACATGCCACATTTGTTTGCGAGTGGTTTGAAAAACTTTCTGGATGGTTTGAGAGAATGGTTGGTCATCCAGATCACCTGACAAGAATCCTGTCAGACATCTATGGGACATAATCAAGAGTTCAGTTGATGCACAAGAGCCTGCATTGGCAACACTTTTGCAACTATGGATGGCTATAGAGGAAGCATGGTGCAGTATTTCTGCAGGGTACTTTCTATGACTTGATGAGTCCATGCCACGTTGCGTTGGTGAACCAGTCTGGACGAAAGGAGGTCCAACATGATATTAGGAGGTATCCTATGACTTTTGTCACCTCAGTGTATGTGTAAAAACAAATTATTACGTTTGTGTTTTTTTAAAAAAAGGAACACCAAGTCATTCCATATTGTAGCAAATTTACAGCTAAAGTGATTAATAGAATGAACAAAAAAGTAATAAAAACAAATTAACTCTAGGAAGAGTGTCAAAAGCATGCTTTATTTCTATGACTGGAGCAGATTGATGTATGGCTATTGACTATAACTAAGTTTATTCTGTTACCATTCACTGTTATCTTCACAACCTTACTGAGACCAGCCCCAATCCCATTATCAGCACGGCAGAGATAGAAACCCTCATCTTCTGAATTTGCTGCTGGGATTGATAGGGTCCCATTCGACAACACCATGATGTGAACCTCTGATGTATCCAGCGACTGAAAGTCTGATGCTTTCCCACCTAAATTAAAACAAAACAGCAAGAGAGCATTCTGTGAATTAAATAAACGACATCTTCAACAATAATAAAATTAATTTCCATTTATCAGCAGTGATTGTAAAGTCAATTTACCAAAATCTAAAGTGATTTCTAGTTTCTGAGATCCATGCCATGCAGTAACAGTCCACTGTAGAAGATACAATGATGAAAATATTAGCTTGCTTAAATGATGTTTGTATAAACAATGTAAGATAAAAAAATATGTGGTTTACAAACTAAGTACAAAGAGGAACAGCTTTCTGTGTCAGTAAGGAAAGGGGAGTAAACCATTTGCAGTGAAGAAGGAAGAACATACGAAGAATATGTGTCCTTAACTGTGACTTGGAGTCTTAAACTACACTGTATGTTCTCATACTGTATACACATCTGTTTTGTTTTAATATGAGCCATTTGTTGTACACTACATAAGAAAGCGTACACAAAATCAGCACATTAATGGGTAATTATGTAACAGGACATTCCTGTACTCATTTAGAATCACTGGCTACATTAAAATTGAAATCTATTTTACATCATTTCTTTTTTCTGTTGCATTTGTGGAAAATACTGCCTTCCATGCAAAATAAACAATAGTCTGTACCTAAGTGGGGAGATACAGCACATAAGTTCTTCACATACTTGAAAGAGAACTGTGACCAGTCAGTAAATCAACTTTTACTAAAATCATTATTAATTTGTCTGAAATATAAAAATTAAAATTTAAACAGAAACTGTAATCCAGTCATTTTCTTTTTCAGCAAATTCATGGAACAGTTTTCATTCTGAAATTTATAAAAATAACATTACAATAATTTGTAAAGTAATCATAAAACCATCATTATGAAATAACATTTTTAATGGCTTCAGTAACTTCTTAATAGCCTGTATTAACTCTCTCTCTCTCTCTCTCTCTCTCTCTCTCTCTCTCTCTCTCTCTCTCTCTCTCTCTCTCTCTCTCTCTCTCTCTCTCTCTCTCTCTCTCTGTGTGTGTGTGTGTGTGTGTGTGTGTGTGTGTGTGTGTGTGTGTGTGTGTGTGTGTGTGTGTGTGTCCTGGTGCTGCAAGCCAGCTAAAATGAAGGACATCAGCAGAGGATGTGATCTTGGTTAGAGCCCAGCTAACAAACAACCAAGAGAGCTGCATGAGGTGTGAAAATATTTTGAAATGTGACAAAACAAGTCAGATACAAATGTAAAAAATCAGGAGAGGGTATCTCAGAATATTCTATAGGTGCAGAATGGCTGACACAAGGGAAGGCTAAAGGCAGCAAAGCAGACTGTTAATTGAGGCTTAAGGCTGGTCATGTCAATATATTCATCACCATGTCAATATATTCAAAATGGCTCTGAGCACTATGGGACTTAATATCTGAGGTCATCAGTCCTTTAGAACTTAGAACTACTTAAACCTAACTAACCTAAGGACATCACACACATCCATGCCCAAGGTAGGATTCGAACCTGGGACCACAGCAGTCGCGCGGTTCCCGGCTGAAGCGCCTAGAACCACTTGACCACCGCGGCCGGCATGTCAATATATTCATCATATATTCACAAATGAGGAAGAATTATTCCAGTCTGACATGCTGCTTTAGGAAGTAGTGAGATAAAATATTTTTATGTTGTGTGATAAGTGCACTCTGCAGCTCACAGCAAGATGAACTCAAGCACGTTACTAATCTCACCTTGACCATGCAGCCACGACACAACTGGCTGAGGATAGCCCTCTGCCTTGCAATTAACAAGGAGGGGATTGCCAGCTAGTGTAGACATGTCCTGTGGTTCAACGAGCCATCGTGGGGAAACTGTAAAACAATGATGCAAGGAATAAAACTACTATCCTATAAATGAGCCAGGAAGCTTAACACACACCTGAAAAATTGTTTTTTATAAGTAATAAAAGTTATACACTAACATAGATGTACAACAGATGAAAACAGAAATATATTCAAACTTACTGGCAGATTTAAACTGTGTGCTGGACCAAGACTCGAACTTGGAACCTTTGCCTTTTGCAGACAAGTGCTCTACCAACTGAGTTACCCAAGCACACTCACGACCCGTCATCACGGCTTTACTTTTGCCAGAAGGCAAAGGTCCTGAGTTTGAGTCTCGGTCCAGTACACAGTTTTAATCTGTCAGGAATTTTCATTTCAGCACACACTCCACTGCAGAGCAAAAATTTCATTCTGGAAAGATCCCCTACACTGTGGCTAAGCAATGTCTCTGCAATATGCTTTCTTCCAGGAGTCTTAGTCATGCAAGGTCTGCAGAAGACCTTCTGTGAAGTTTGGAAGTGAGAAGATGAGGTACTGGTGGAAGTAAAGCTGTGATGACAGGTCATGAATCATGCTTGGGTAGCTCAGTTGGTAGAGCACTTGCCTACATAAGGTGAAGAGTCCAAGTTTGAGTCTCGGTTTGGCACACAATTTTAATCTTCCAGGAAGCTTCATAACAGTGCACTCTGCTCTAGAGTGAAAATTTCATTCCAAAAACATATTCCCTGTCAGGAAAGAGCAGTGTATTAAAATCAAACATCTATGTTTAGATGAATGACAGGAATGAAGTAGGAAACAAAAAATCTGATTGCTGAAGGTGCTTTAAAATAAAGCGAAATGTGTTTGTTCTAAATATGAATTTTATTACAGACACAAGAGATCATATATAACTTGTTAGTTAGTTTCATGTTCCATGAATCATTTGTACAATTAATCATAATGATGTGGAAAAGGTCATTTTATACTCACATTGCACATGCATTTGTAAATACAGCAATGTGCTGATCATCTATACTTTTTTTTCAGTACCGAACTGCAATTGCAAAAAGATGCCTAATAAACAAAAAAAGACAACATGTATAAGACTTATCTTGTATGAAGATAAGTGATACCTGATATTTATCTGGTGGCTCCCATATTATCTACAAACATAGACTCTGGCAAAAATCTGAGGTAACTTGTCGATGGGTGTCGGGTGAATGTTTAGATACAAGGAATGAAACAATTACTAACAAAGAGATAGAGGGGCTGGCCAGTACTTACCTCAGCTCAGTACAGCCGATAGAAACACAAAAAACAACCGAAAATTTAAGTTCCTAGCTTTCGGAATAAATGTTCTTTCATCAGGGAGGAGAGAGGGGAAAGAAAGGGAAGAAAGGAATCTAAGACAGCATATATTTTACTATCAACTAACCCAACTTTGTTTTCATTTGTCATAATTCTTTACAGATCAGAGGTGGTTATTACCTATTTATAGTAGTTGTTCAAAATACTGAGCATAGTGGTCTGGACAAACTGTTCAGTAACATCTCATGGATTGTACTACATGATCCAGTGTTTCATGGTATTGGCTAATTTATTTCATTGATAATGAATTAATATCTGCATTTTGACAGTTGCTAAAAGGGGGCAGTAAATAAGAAATTATATTATATATATTTATTTGTAGTGTAATGTTTTGTATTTGTCATGGAAAAATAATATTATATCAAAAGAAATACACTTGAAAAATACAAATTGCAAGAGAGAAAATCTGGTCCCTTGTCCTCACTACAGGTGGGTTCTTCTGATCCTTCAGTCTTAGCAAAATGCTCTTCCACAAGTAAGAGGAAGGGAAGATCATGTTGCCTTCAAGACTGTACCTCCAAAAGCAATGGTATCCAGGAGACTGCTTTATTTTGTGGAGCCTGTGGCTGTTCATGTTTGTAAGCCATGCCATCTGTTTTAGTAAAATTGTGAACTGAAGTGAACTACCTATGGACAGTAGAGAATCAAGAAAACCTGGTCATTCTTGTGGTACTAGCCATAGAATCAAAAGGAATGATAGTCAGTCTTGATTTGGAGGAAGTGATAAATGAATTCCCAAACAGCATACATTTGTCTAAGGTGGCTAAATTTGGGTAACAGTCAAGTAAATGGTTTTCCATCCTGTATTTTGCACTGACTAAATTTCACATTTAAGTGAAATAATTTTGGTATAGTATATTAAACTGTAGCGATTTTCTTCATATTTTTGCTATATATTGTGTCCATGTTTGATTTTTCTCTCATAATTATTCGGTAAAAGAGGCTATTGAACTGTGGTAGTAATTTTATCATTTCTGAACATTTAATTTGCACATAAGCTTTCTGTTGTACATTAAAGTGTTAAAATATTTCAATAAGTTTAAACTTGAAGTTAGTGACTACAATGTTTTATGGTTGGTAGTCCATAAACAAATAGCAATGCTGAAGTTTTGGAAGGAGAACATAAAATAAATTACAGCACAGGGGTATTATACATCTTAAATACAGCCCTGCCAGCACACCACCATATCTGAACTGTTCTAAATTTTGATGTCCCACATCAACCAAACCACAAACTTCTGGCTGTGGATTCTGGCATCAGAAATTATATGTTCACTGTCCTGCTCAATGAACTAATAATCCCATAGGTGCTCTTCATGTATCCCCCTTTACACCAATGGTTAATGGGTTGCCTAACTCATTACAATTCCAAACACAATCAAAAGGAGCTTTGATGCCAACAATCTCAAACTTCACCAACCCATGGCACTGAAAGAATGTGTTTTTAAATGGGGTTTCCTCTTCAAAAAGGATAAGTTTGCCATCCTGCACAGTGTACATTACTCTTTCATGACTACCCTTGACAGAAGGAGCATTTTTTCCATTTCAACTCTTTGGCTAACTCAAGCCATTACTTGCACTTTATTCCTTGTCTATTCAGACTATTCTCAAGCTTCTTGGGTTGTATCCATACTTTTGTCCAGTCTCCAGAGCAGTAATTCACTTGCAGATATTCAGAATGAGCCAGCAGAGTTGAAACATATTTTAAACCTCTTGCCCAATGTGGCTTGTTTGACTACATTACAGTCCTCTACCTTGTTCCACATCTTACTGCTGCCAACTGAAAATAACAAATGTTCTAATTCTGCCTGTGTTACACCAGAACTACCTTGACTTTTAAAATCAACTACTCCATCTCCATAATTATGGAGCATTATACACAAATATCACAGCACCAAATTCCAGCCACATCTCCACACAAGCAGGTAGCTTCACAACATTGAACATGACAGTGTACACAAGCACCACAATATCAATCATTTCACACTTCTCTATGGCAGTCTGTACATTTGTTCATAGTGACAGTGTTTATTTAGCATTGACACATTATTTAATGATACATGTTTATGAAAATATACAATTCTTTACACATTTCTGTTTGATTTTTCTCAAAAACAAATGACTCATGACATTTTATGGGAGGCACCTGTATAGATCATTTATAAACTTTATTGAGTTATATAAACATAAGGGTTTTAATGGAGATTCATGATTTATGTATGTGATTTAACTAGGAAGAGAGTCGAGAATAAGATTGTATTAGGTTTGTGTTCATTTCCCATGTATAAAGTATAAAATGAACAAACAATTTGAACTAACATACAGTAATGAAATTAATAAAAATACTTTTGGATTACAAGATACCACCAAAAAGCAGAACTGCATTTTTGCAGATGAACTAGTTGTGGTGGAGGTTGTTTTGTTTTTCTTTGCATGCCTATCAATGACTCAACACGTCTGTGCTTTTTATTTCTTTGGTGAGTGGTCTTCTTTAATGCAAAAAAGTGAACATAATTACTTTTTATCCTGTGTATCACTGAAAAATTAGTAACCATCCTTTGTAATAAATTTACTGTTGTTTATTATATGGTACTATATCTTTTAGTTTTCTTTCCTTGGAAGACTGTCTATTGTCACTTAATGACTGTAAACAAGTGTGTGTTAACACATAGATACACCAGAATCAAACTTCTAATTATCTAGTACTTTTACTGCAGATTTTTATCACTAAAATAGTCAAATTTAATAGTGATTCAACATCTCAACAATCTTTACAATGTCAGTGTTGCCATCTCAGACTTCTGAATATGTTGTGGCCATTTAGAATAATTAATGTTGTTTCATAATGGCCATGAGCTTGTCAGAGTTAAAGCAGTCAACTGGTGTGGCACAACGGTGTTTGATTACAGTCACATGCTTTATGTTACGCAGAGCTCACTTTAGGTGAATAATTTATATACATGGCATTGGAAGAATGGGTGCTTCTATTCTGATGAAAATGCCATGTTACTCAAAGAACACGAATCATTAAATGCAATATTTGAAGCAATGAGTTTTTTAAGTGATGATGAATGCAGAAGTACTTTAATTGTGAAGTGACATCTTTGAAAAGCTAAGAAATTGCAACTGAAAGAAAAAAAAGAGTTTTAAATGAAGTGACAAAATTTCTCAAGTATCACTCATATTAATTTGGAATTGGCTTTAACATGACAATGAGGCAAACCAATTATTAATGTTTTAAGATATGTACTTATGTGAAGTATATGCACTTTGAGAGCACCTGAGCAATTCAGTAACTTACACAAACTTACCTTTCACTCGAAGCTGAGCAGAGTAGTTGCCACTGGCAGCATTGTTGGAAGCCACACAAGTGTACATGCCACTGTGTCTTGATGACAGCTTTGTGAAAACCAGCATGCTGTAGAATTCACTGCTCTCTTTTTCAGTTACCTGCATAAAAGTAGGAATCTTTCATAGGCAAACCAAGAATGTAAAGATTTTACATAATTTCACTGTTTATACCTTCCCATCTGGATGAAAATATCAACATCTCATCTTGCTAACTTTTGGAAATTTCAACAATGATTTACTATTAGCAAGTTCAGGGGAATAAGTGTCACAGTCTGTATTGTGTTTAACCACTATCAAATCATTCATTCATAGTGTCCTACAGATCCATGTAATTGATGAAATCTGATTGCATGCAATGTCTTTCTCTTTCAAAATGCAAGTGGGTGAAGAACTTAAACTTTGGTCACACAAGTTACCAAATCCCCCCGCTCTCGCGAGGTGCCCAGGTTCCGGCCATTTGGCCGCCCGCCTCTCCCACAGCACCGCCTGTGTCTACCGCACCAGCCTTCTGCATTATTTCCATGGCAGGTCAATTCAAATCAGTGCCTGTAGCCTACAGACCACTTTACAGGAGCCCAACACCTGCTGCACAACTAGTTGATCCCATGGTACTGACCGTGTCAGTAGCATCATTTTTTCATGACACATCAAGGACAATGCAGTCCGCCGTTGCTATGGACGTTTTCGCTAGAAACACACCCGTGCCTACCACGGCAGCCTGCTGTATAGCCTCTTCCGCCACAGATCAGTCAGTTTTCCAAGAGACACCGAAGCTGCCTTCGTCCCCAACCCCACATCGTCTGCTGCAGCTGCCATCTTTATACGAGGACAACCCTGTGTCATGGTTTGCACTTGTCAAGTATCTTTTCAAGTTGTATCACATGTCCGACGACACGTGCGCCTCGTCATGCACGCCCATGATTATTCAGACTTAATTTGGGATCTACTCTCCTCGCCACCACCTCCACCGAAATACGAGTTTGCGAAGAAGACGACCATAGGACACCTTGCCTGCTCACCACAAGAATTAATAATTAAGACCTTGTATGAGGAACACCTGGGGGACCAAACCCCATTACAACTCTGGCGCCACCTTCAGCTGGACGTCAGACTGTTGGTGGTGTGGTCTGCCAACTGCCTACTGACCTACAGATCCACTGGCTACTGCACTCCTTCGAGTCATTCATCTCTCCTCTCTACATCGCAGATCAACTGTATTCATTGCTACAACAACGCCAGCCAGCTCACCACTCACTTTTTATGATTGTGATCGCGATTTTCAATTATTCTGATGTTGTATATTTTCTTTTTTGTTAACATTGTATTTGAATTAATTTTCTATGTATGAAATAATGTCAAATGTGAAAATTACCGAACAATCAGTTTAATAAGTCACAGAAGCAAAATACGGAATTCTTTACAGACGAATGGAAAAACTAGTAGAAGCCGACCTCGGGGAAGATTAGTTTGGATTCAGTAGAAATATTGGAACACGTGAGGCAATACTGACCCAACGACTTATCTTAGAAGCTAAATTAAGGAAAGCCAAACCTACGTTTCTAGCATTTGTAGGCTCAGAGAAAGCTTTTGACAATGTTGACTGGAATACTCTGTTTCAAAGTCTAAAGGTGGCAGGGGTAAAATAAAGGGAGCGAAAGGCGATTTACAATTTTTACAGAACCCAGATGGCAGTTATAAGAGTCGAGAGGCATGAAAGGCAAGCAGTTGTTGGGAAGGGAGTGAGACAGGGCTGTAGCCTCTCCCCGATATTATTCAATCTGTATATTTAGCAAGCAGTAAAGGAGACAAAAGAAAAATTTGGAGTAGGAATTAAAATCCACGGGGAAGAAATTAAAACTTTGAGGTTACCCAATGACATTGTAATTCTGTCAGAGTCAGCAAAGGACCTGGAAGAGCAGCTGAACGGAATGGATAGTGTCTTGAAAGGAGGATATAAGATGAACATCAACAAAAGTAAAACGAGGATAATGGAATGTAGTCGAATTAAGTTGGGTGATGCTGAGGGAATCAGATTAGGAAATGAGACACTTAAAGTAGTAAAGGTGTTTTGCTATTTGGGGAGCAAAATAACTGATGATGGTCGAAGTAGAGAGGATATAAAATGTAGACTGGCAATGGCAAGGAAAGCATTTCTGAAGAAGAGAAATTTGTTAACATCGAGCATAGATTTAAGTGTCAGGGTGTCATTTCTGAAAGTATTTGTATGGAGTGTAGCCATGTATGGAAGTGAAACATGTAAGATAAATAGTTTGGACAAAACAAGAATAGAAGCTTTCGAAATGTGGTGCTACAGAAGAATGCTGAAGATTAGATGGGTAGATCACATAACTAATGAGGAGGTATTGAATAGGATTGGGGAGAAGAGATGTTTGTGGCACAACTTGACTAGAAGAAGGGATCGGTTGGTAGGACATGTTCTGAGGCATCAGGGGATCACAAATTTAGCATTGGAGGGCAGTGTGGAGGGAAAAAATCGTAGAGGGAGACCATGAGATGAATAGATGAATACACTAAGCAGATTCAGAAGGATGTAGGTTGCAGTAGGTACTGGGAGATGAAGAAGCTTGCACAGGATAGGGTAGCATGGAGAACTGCATCAAACCAGTCTCAGGACTGAAGACCACAACAACAACAACTTATATGCCAGAACACATTGACAGGGACAAGTCTCCTCCGCTCCCGTAGTCACCACCACCACCACATCCGGCTCATTCATACTGCCGGTACCAAATGCGGTCTACCCGCAAGCACAATGAAAGATAATTAAGTTATGGTTTCACTTGGACTGGGAGTGAAGATTATCCTTTCCTACTATGCTTAGTATGTGACTATAAAATGGCAAATGAATCTCTGCTTCCTAGTAAAATGAGCAAACATTTTAAAACAATGCAGTCACATTTGCTAGATAAACCTGTAAACTTTTTCAAGAGATTGTCTGAACAGCAAACAAGGGCAGCAAATCCTTTTAAAAGTGTAAAGTCTGTTTCTGATAAAACTCTAATCACTTCCCACCAAGTTTCTAAACTAATGAGTATGAAAGTTCATACTATAGGGTGAGTCACTTATTTTGCCTGCAAATATACATACGGTGATGCTAGAACATGGGGCAGCTATGAAAATAAGCAAGATTACTTTGTCTAATGATACAGTTCCAAAGCCTGTAATTGCAAGTTGATGAGTCAACAGATATTACCAACCAGTCGCAACTCTTAGCGTTTGTCCGTTTCATTAATCGAGATCAAATAGTAAATCAGTTTCTTTTTTTGCAAAGGATCCAGTGTGTCTACTAAAGGTGAGGACGATTTCGACATTGTAAATTATTATATTAATAAGTGGCAGTTAACATGGAAGTCGTGTATAGGCATTTGTACAGATAGCGCAACTTCAGAGGTAGGCTGTGTTAAGGGGTTTATTTCTTTTGTAAAAAAAATAAAATAAAATGAAGATGCTATCGTAACTCACTGCTTCCTTCATAGGGAGGCCTTAACAGCAAAAGAATTGGGAGAAAAATTGAGAGATGGTAAATTTTATTGAAACATGTCTTGTGAAAACTCGTTTATTAGAAAAACTTTGTATCGATATGAAGTCAGAACAAAGGCGGTTGCTTTTACACACACAACTCTGGTGGTTGTCGAGGGGGAAAGTGCTTACTCATGTGCATGAGGTACGAAAAGAACTCGTGTTTTCGAAGAAATGAAACATTTAGATTTTTGCATCCTCTTCTGGAGTGAATTTTGGATTGTCAGGTTGCAGTATTTGGCCGATCCATTTCAGCAGTTCCATATTTTGAATACTAGCATGCAAGGGAAAGAAGAAAATATCCTCACATCCACCGACAAAATTAAAGCGTTTCACATAAAACTACAAATATGGAAAAGAAAAGCTGTTCAAGGTAACTTGGAAATGTTCCCGTCGGTAAGGAGCACAGTAGATTATTTAATAAGTTTAGAAGAGAAAATGGGTTCATATTTTCCATCCTTCAACACTGAACAGTACGACTGGATTCGAAACCCATTCATGGAAAATTCAGATGATTTCGGCTTAACGTTAACAGAAGAAGAAATTACAGCTGTATCTTCTGATCATGGACTGATGATTAACAATAAGGAATTGTCTCTTGAAGCATTTTGATTTCTATAAGATAAGAATATGTGTCGATATCTAAAAAGGCTTTGAACATTTTACTTCAGTTTTCGACGTGGTATTTATGTGAATTGGGATATTCCGCCCTTATCACAATTAAATTTTAAAAGGAACTTTTCAGTGTACTGACGAGGAAATGAGGGTTTGTCCTTCAAATATATCTCCAAATATTGAAGAAATCGCGAGGACACATCAGGCTCATGTTTCTCATAAACACTAAAGAGTAGACGTAAGGTACGTTTCATTTGTATTGCATTGTTACTTTCTCTAAAATTTGAATTAATCGTTAGTTTTATTGCAGTGTTTCATTTCAATACGCTTCACTTCAGAGTTTCTCTTCCTCTTCGTCTTGGCAGGGTAGGCTCTTTTTTACTAATGTTAAGTTGCATTTTCCGTAGTCTGGACGCGAGATTCAAATTAAAATGACGTAATTGTTATTTTATCACAGTATTTATATTATGTATTGACTGTTGCAAAATATTCCTCAAAAACTTGTATATAGTCTGTCCACAATTATTAGCGGCCTTTTACATGCGCCCGAAGCTCAAAAAGTTTGAGAACCACTGGTTTAATACATCACTCACGACACACTCTGGTGCGAAGCTGTTACCGTTTGACAAATTGAGCGACGCTAGCACTTGAGGATACTGTTTGTTTATCTTCTACTCGTTTCACGAAATAGTTGTTATATTTTTGCGTTCCGTGCGTTAGTAAATTACCAAGATACTTGAATTATTGTGAAATACTTTTAAAAAATCCAAACCACACTGAATCAATGACATAAGCTACAACTTGTTCATGAAGAAATACTCTCGTATGTGTATGCAAATGGCCGCGGTGGCCGTGCGGTTCTGGCGCTGCAGTCCAGAACCGCGGGGCTGCTACGGTCGCAGGTTCGAATCCTGCCTCGGGCATGGGTGTGTGTGATGGCCTTAGGTTATTTAGGTTTAAGTAGTTCTAAGTTCTAGGGGACTTATGACCTAAGATGTTGAGTCCCATAGTGCTCAGAACCATTCTTGTGTAGGCAAATATATTTGCAGTTTTTTCCACCGAAAGCAAGATACGCATGATAAGCATGTATTTCTGTTGTTCTACATCTACATGGATACTCTGCAAATCACATTTAAGTGCCTGGCAGAGGGTTCATCGAACCGTCTTCACAATTATCTATTATTCCAATCTCGTGTAGTGCGCGGGAAGAACGAACACCTATATCTTTCCGTGCGAGATCTGATTTCCCTTATTTTATCGTGGTGATCGTTTCTCCCTATGTAGATTGGTGTCAACAAAATATTTTCGCATTCGGAGGAGATAGTTCGTGACAGGAATTTCGTGAGAAGATTCCGTCGCAACGAAAAAGTCTTTGTTTTAATGATGTCCAGCCCAAATGCTGTATCATTTCAGATACACTCTATCCCATATTTTGCGATAATGCAAAATGTGCTGCCCTTCTTTGAACTTTTTCGATGTACTCCGTCAATCCTAACTGGTATTGATCCCATACCACGCAGCAGTACTCTAAAAGAGGACGGACAACCGTAGTGTAGGCAGTCTCCTTAGTAGATCTGTTACATTGTCTAGTTGAATTTACGGCCTTTATATTTGGCTGATTTATCGTGTAACCGAAGTTTAACAGATTCATTTTAGCACTCATGTGGATGACTTTACACTTTTCGTTCTTTTGGGTCAACTGCTAATTTTCGCACCATTCAGGTGTCTTTTCTAAATCGTTTTGTAATTTGTTTTGATCTACTGATGACTTCATTAGTCGATAAACGACAGCGTCATCTGCAAACAGATTGTCTCCCAAATCGTTTATGTAGATAAGTAACAACAAGGGCCTATAACACTACCTTGGGGAACGCCAGAAATCACTTATGTTTTACTCGATGACTTTTCGTCGATTACTACGAACTGTGACCTCTCTGACAGGAGTCACATACCTGAGACGATATTCCATAAGCACGCAATTTCACAACAAGCCATTTGTGTGGTACAGTGTCAAAAGCCTTCCGGAAATCCAGAAATACGGAATCGATCTGAAATCCCATGCCAATACCACTCAACACTTCATGCGAATAAAGAGCTAGTTCTGTTTAACAAGAACGATGTTTTCTAGACCCATGTTGACTGTGTGTCAATAGACTGTTTTCTTCCCTGTAATTTACAATGTTCGAACACAATATATGTTCCAAAATTCTGCTGCATATCGACGTTAATGATATGGGCCTGTAATTAAGTGGATTACTCCTACTACGTTTTTGAGTATTGGTGTGATCTGTGCAACTCTCCAGTCTTTGGGTACGGATCTTCTGTCGAGCGAACGGTTGTATATGATTGTTAAGTATGGAGCTAACGCAGGAGCATACTCTGAAAGGAACCTAATCGGTATACAGTCTGCACAAGAACACTTGCTTTTATTAAGTGATAAGTTGCTTCGCTACTCCGAAGATATTTGCTTCTACGTGACTCATGTTGGCAGTTGTTCTTGATTTGAATACTGGATTATTTACTTCGTCATCTTTTGTTAACACATTTCGGAAGATTGTGTTTAGTAAATCTTATTTGGCAGCACCGCTTTCATTAATATCTCCACTACTATCGCGCAGAGAAGGCATTGATTGTTTCTTGCCGCTAACATATTTCACATACGAACAGAATCTCTTTGGGTTTTCTGCCAGATTTCGAGACAAAATTTCATGTGAAAACTGTTATAAGCATCTCGCATTGAAGTCGGGGCTAAATTTCGAGCTACTGCAAAAGATCGCTAATCATGGGGATTTTGCGTCTGTTAAAAGTTGGCATGTTTGTTTCGTTGTTTCTGAACAGTGTTCTGATTCGTTTTGTATACAAAGGAGGATCAGCTCCGCCGTTTGTTAATTTATTTGGTATAAATTCTCAACTGCTGCCGATACTATTTCTCTGAATTCAAGCCACATCTGGTCTACTCTTCCATGGTTAATTTGGAAGGAATGGAGACTGTCTCTCACGACGGCGTCAAGTGAATTTTTATCTGCTCTTTTGAATAAGTATATTTTCCATTTATTTTTGGAGAATTTGGGGGTTACAATATTCAATCTCGCTACGACAACCGTGTGTTCACTAATTGCTGCCGGCCGTTGTGGGCGAGCGGTTATGGGCGCTTCAGTCCGGAACCGTGTGGCTGCTACGGTCGGAGGTTCGAATCCTGCCTCGGGCATCGATGTGTGGGATGTCCCTCGGTTAGTTAGGGTTAAGTAGTTGTAAGTGTAGGGGACTGATGATCTCAGATGTTAAGTCCCATAATGCTTTGAGGCATTTGAACTATTTTTGAACCAATTCCTGTATCCGTTTTGATGCTCTTTATTAATTCGGGATTATTTGTTGCTAAGAGGTCAACCGTTTACTACTCGCGTGTGCTCATGAACTAACTGCTCGAAACAATTTTCAAAGAATGGGCTTAGCACAATTTCGGACGATTTGTTTATGCGTAGCTCCGAAAATAACGTGTAATTTTTCTAACATATCGAGGGTAAATTAAAGTCACCACCAACTATAATCGTATGAGTCGGGTACGTGTTTGAAATCAAACTCAAGTTTTCATTGAATCTTTCAGCAACTGTATCATCTGAATTGGGAGGTTGACAAAGGGTCAAATTATTATTCTATTCCGGTTGCCAACAATGACTTCTGCCCCTACTAAATGAAAGGAAGTATCTACTTTGCTTCAATTTCGCGACAGGTTAAACTACTTCTGACATCAACAAACACGCCACCGCCAACCGTGTTAAGCCTCTCCTTTCTGAACACCATTAGGTTCTTCGCAGAAATTTCGGCTGACGTTATATCTCGCTTTTGTCAGCATTCAGTGCCTATAACGATTTAAACATCAGTGCTTGGAGCTACAACAATTTACAACTGTTATACCAATGGAGCGTAGGAAACCCGTATGGCATATACACTCCTGGAAATGGAAAAAAGAACACATTGACACCGGTGTGTCAGACGCACCATACTTGCTCCGGACACTGCGAGAGGGCTGTACAAACAATCATCACACGCACGGCACAGCGGACACACCAGGAACCGCGGTGTTGGCCGTCGAATGGCGCTAGCTGCGCAGCATTTGTGCACCGCCGCCGTCAGTGTCAGCCAGTATGCCGTGGCATACGGAGCTCCATCGCAGTGTTTAACACTGGTAGCATGCCGCGACAGCGTGGACGTGAACCGTATGTGCAGTTGACGGACTTTGAGCGAAGGCGTATAGTGGGCATGCGGGAGGCCGGGTGGACGTACCGCCGAATTGCTCAACACGTGGGGCGTGAGGTCTCCACAGTACATCGATGTTGTCGCCAGTGGTCGGCGGAAGGTGCACGTGCCCGTCGACCTGGGACCGGACCGCAGCGACGCACGGATGCACGTCAAGACCGTAGGATCCTACGCATTGCCGTAGGGGACCGCAGCGCCACTTCCCAGCAAATTAGGGACACTGTTGCTCCTGGGGTATCGGCGAGGACCATTCGCAACCGTCTCCATGAAGCTGGGCTACGGTCCCGCACACCGTTAGGCCGTCTTCCGCTCACGCCCCAACATCGTGCAGCCCGCCTCCAGTGGTGTCGCGACAGGCGTGAATGGAGGGACGAATGGAGACGTGTCGTCTTCAGCGATGAGAGTCGCTTCTGCCTTGGTGCCAATGATGGTCGTATGCGTGTTTGGCGCCGTGCAGGTGAGTGCCACAATCAGGACTGCATACGACCGAGGCACACAGGGCCAACACCCGGCATCATGGTGTGGGGAGCGATCTCCTACACTGCCCGTACAGCTCTGGTGATCGTCGAGGGGACACTGAATAGTGCACGGTACATCCAAACCGTCGTCGAACCCATCGTTCTACCATTCCTAGACCGGCAAGGGAACTTGCTGTTCCAACAGGACAATGCACGTCCGCATGTATCCCGTGCCACCCAACGTGCTCTAGAAGGTGTAAGTCAACTACCCTGGCCAGCTAGATCTCCGGATCTGTCCCCCATTGAGCATGTTTGGGACTGGATGAAGCGTCGTCTCACGCGGTCTGCACGTCCAGCACGAACGCTGGTCCAACTGAGGCGCCAGGTGGAAATGGCATGGCAAGCCGTTCCACAGGGCTACATCCAGCATCTCTACGATCGTCTCCATAGGAGAATAGCAGCCTGCATTGCTGCGAAAGGTGGATATACACTGTACTAGTGCCGACATTGTGCATGCTCTGTTGCCTGTGTCTATGTGCGTGTGGTTCTGTCAGTGTGATCATGTGATGTATCTGACCCCAGGAATGTGTCAATAAAGTTTCCCCTTTCTGGGACAATGAATTCACGGTGTTTTTATTTTAATTTCCAGGAGTGTAGTTCCTGTGTTAATTTACGTACCAAATAAGCCAACACAACCGTAACTTAAGGAAAAGCGAAACAGACGTGATAATTAATCGCCAAAAGCAATAAAACTGTGTCTACGTTTCTCCTGTGTTCAGCCTGCACCCTATGGGACTGAAGCGCTTCTTGTGTTTTCCCGAGGCCCTCTAACCTAAGAAACCGCCCAGTCCACGCCATACCGTCCCTGCTACCCGTGTAGCCGCCTCCTGCGTATAGTGGACACCTGACCTATTCAGCGGAACCCGAAACCCCACCACCCTATGGCGCTAGTCGAGGAATCTGCAGCCTGCACCGTCGCAGAACCGTCTGAGCCTCTGATTCAGACCCTCCACTCGGCTCTATAGCAGAGGTCCACAATCGGTTCTGCCGACTATGCGGCAAGTGGTCTGTTGTTGTTATCATAGGCACTTTCCTTGATACTAAAAGAAAAAAAATTAGTTTATCAGGTCTAATGATTAACCCGTTCTTAAATTTCACTCGACTTTGTAATACATGGATATTTTTGTAAATGTAATTACTTTTGCTTCAAAAGCGAATTTTTTAATAGTCTTGCCGTTTGTGGCTCGGATTTGGCAACAGCTGTGGAATTGCTTTCTTTTGTTTTGGGAAACAGTTTTATTGCTTTTGACGATTAATTATCACGTCTGTTTCGCTTTCCCTTAAGTTACGGTTGTGTTGGCTTATTTGGTACGTAAATTAACACAGGGACTATATGCCATACAGGTTTCCTACGCTCCATATTTACTGATTCGGCTGAAAGCGTAGCGAACAAAACTCTGCTTAGTCTTTCTGCAAGAGCTCGGGTCGTCTGATAATTACTTGCATTTTTTTGTTACCAAATGATAGTGACATTATTCAGTAATTGTCTTTACGTTGTAAGAGAATTGTAAATAAACTGTTCCGTAACATACAGCTTCATACCTCCTAGCGTCCTTAGGAAACTAAACATAGACAAATATGGCGCTATATGGTAGTAATTGTTGATTTTTAGTGCATTACATACATTCCCTATTGTAAAAGCTATGTTACAAACCAGTATAAACTTTAGTATTGGCATTCATCCGATATCGTATTCAGAAGTGTCGCTTGCTGACCACTTGGGCGTTGTTCTCGCTATGGGTAACAAAAACGCGACAGAATGTCTTGACTGTTACGTTGGACCGTGACTCTACCTATTTCCCCAGTACAGTGAGCTCTCTTAGGTGCAGGGTGTTGGAACACCGGTATTTTGCAATTTATTGGTTAAAATCCATGATCCTGCGCCCAAAATCCAGAACATTCACCAGCCATAGTAAACATGACACGATGGCATATCTCATGTTATATGACATGACATCATGTATCATCTTACTTCACTTGACACGATGTATTATGTTATATGACATCGGTACTAATAATCAATCTGTTTTTAAGTTAGAAAAATAAATGTAAAATCTTCGTGCCGCTAAAACTCAGAAACGAGTTCCGGTACGATCTAGAGAGTTATATGGTGAGATACCCTCTATCCCCAATCCCTGAAGAAGGTTCCCGTTTCTATCTGAAGGGTGTGCTTTTGAAGATATACGCGGGGGGAAGTTTCGACCTCTAGAAATTTCTAGAACGTTTTAGAACATTCCAAAACATTCGAGAGTATTCAGGAGCATTCCACAAGATTCCAGAATGTTCCGGAATGTTCCATAATGATTTGCGATGTCCTGGAATGTTGGGGAATAGCCTGGAAGATATCCTTTTCGATATGTCCTGAAATTCGCCACTGGTGGGGCTACATAAGGCAAGACCCGCTGTGGGTTCGACCGTCACCAACGAATAGAGGAACCGAAAAAGTAGTGCAACGAGTGAATAAAAACAGACAGTGAAGTGTAAGTAGTCAGACTAATACAGTGACTGAATATACACTGAAGCGCCAAAGAAACTGGTATAGGCGTGTGTATTCAAATACAGAGATAACAGAAACAGGCAGAATATGGCGCTGCGGTCGGCAACATATATATAAGACAAGTGCCTGGCGCATTTGTTAGATCGGTTTACTGCATCTACAATGGCAGGTTATCAAGATTTGAGTGAGTTTGAACGTGGTGTCATAGTCGGCGCACGAGCGATGAGACACAGCATCTCCGAGGTAAAGATAAAGCGGGGATTTTCCTGTATGACCATTTCATGAGTGTACCGTGGTTATCAGGAATCCGGTAAAACATCAACTCTTCGACCGCTGCGGCTGGGGAAAGATGCTGCAAGAACGGGACCAACGACGACTGAAAAGAATCTTTCAACGTGACAGAAGTGCAACCCTTCCGCAAATTTCGGTGCTGGGCCATCAACAAGTGTCAGCGTGCGAACCATTCAATGAACCGTCATCGATATGGCCTTTCGGAGCCGGAGCCCTACTCGTGTACCCTTTATGACTGCACAACACGAATCTTTACGCCTCGCCTTGGCACGTCAACACCGACGTTGGACTGTTGTGACTGGAAACATGTTGCCTGGTTAGACGAGTCTCGTTTCAAATTGTATCGAAAGGATGGACCTGTACGGGTATGGAGACAACCTCATGAACCCATGGACGCTGAATGTCAGCAGAGGACTCTTCAAGCTGCTGGAGGCTCTGTAATGGTGTGGGGCGTGTGCTGTTGGAGTGACACGGGGCAACTGATACATTTAGATTCGACTCTGACAGGTGTCACGTACGTGAGCATCCTGTCTGATCACCTGTATCCATTCATGTCCATTGTGTATTCCGACGGACTTGGGCAGTTCCAGCAGGACAATGCGACACCCCACACGTCCAGGTTCGCTACAAAGTGGCTCTAGGAGCACTCTTCTAAGTTTAAGCACTTCTGCTGGACACCAGACTCGCCAGACGAGAACATAATTGTGCATGTCTAGGATGCCTTGCAACGTGCTGTTCAGAGGAGATGTCCACTCCATCGTAATCATACGGATTTATGGATAGCTCTGCAGAATTCACTGTGTCAGTTCCCTCCAGCACTACTTTAGACATTAGTCGAGTCCAAGTCACGTCGTGTTGCGGCACTTCTGCGTGATCGAGGGGTCACTACTCGATATTAGGCAGGTGTACTAGTTTCTTTGGCTCTTCACTGTAAATCGAAAATATAGTGTGTAAAGTGTACCTAGTGTATTTTCTAATAAAAAGTTGATTTGATTTATGTTTTAGATAATCCCCCATGTAAAAGAGGAGGAGATCTAGCAAGTTCAGAAGCAAAACGGCGAAAACAAAAAGAACAGCGAAAAACCGAAACTGACGGAGAGCGCGAAGCACGTTTAAGTTCCCAGTGAACGAAATAAGCACCATGAGAAGCAAAGAAACCGAAGAACAACGAAGAATCAAGAATTGCGACACAGTCTTATTAAAAAAAAAAAAAACCGTGTCCTTAATCCAGTCATGAAAATATCACCCTACGAGAAGTGCGGACGAGGACAAATAAACAGTACAACCTAACAAATGAAGCATTCCACTACGCCCCGATGAAAGAACGTAAGAAACACAAACACGCCGTATTCGGAAAAATGGATAACATTTGTCAACTCTGCAAAGTGAAAAAAATCAGTAGAGAAACGCCAGTATTCTGTTGCATGAATGGAAAAATTCGGTTACCACCACTGGAAGCACCTCCGCAGGAATTTTTACATTACATGACCGGGAGAACTCCAGAAACAAAAAACCTTCAAAATGCAAAAAAAACGTACAACGCCCACTTCCAAATGACTTCTTTCTGTGTCACTTCGATCTACACAAACAGCGGTGAAGTCTATTATGCTTTTTCCATCCAAGGACAAAACTATCACAACATGGGAACGTTACTACCACTACACAACGAAGATCATAAATTTCTGCAAAAGACCACATGGAGAAAATGAATGTCGATTTAATGCACCTCGAGCAGACGAAGTCACCATCGTAGTTGTGGACAATGAAAACACAACCTTGACTGACTGTACAATGAAAAAGAGGAGCACGACGGACTGTAGAGTCACGCCTTCCATGTGATGCCTTCTAACATCCATTAATATTTCCACACGGAGAGGTGGGATATCATTTTAATGCGTAACAAGTTCTACCTAAAAAAAGGCGTAGAAACAAACAAAATGTCATTTCCAAAGAGTTCTACGCCTACCGCTTAATGATCAGAAACAGTGAAACGTAGAATCACATTCACAACACTCGCCGTTTATTCGAACAATTCCTGGTAGACATGTGCGCAGAAACAGAAGTGGAACGGATGCTATACGAATCAGAAGAAACTACGCGCGAAAGAATATATCCACCTTCGAGACGCAATCATAAATCACGGAAACATTGACGACATTGGAACAATGATAATCTTACCCTCATCATACACAGTAAAACCGAGATACATGCACGAATACACTCAAGATGCCATGACCTACATAAGAAAATATGGACGACCCCGACTTCTCCATAACATTTACATGCAACTCGTCGTGACGACAAATCAAAGAACAACTAAGATACGGACAAGCCCCCATGCATCGACACGATATAATAGCCCGAGTTTCTTACAGATTAATTTAAGTGTCTCAAAATACCATATATTTGCAACTGTTAGACGCTGGGTGCACACAATCGAATGGCAATAACGAGGACTGCCTCACTCACACAATCTCATATGGCTACACAACAGAATTCATACCACGGATGTGATCTCGAACTGTACGGCATAGTAATGAAAAACATGATTCACGGGCCATGCGGACCATTAAAGCTCAATTCGCCATGTATGAGTGATGGAATATGTACAAAAATTACGAAAAATCATGCATGGTCGACATACAAATCGGAGTTGACGGTTATTCCAAATGCCGAAGGCGATCGCCCAAAAACGCTGACTTCACAGTAAAAATGCAAATACGTGGCAGCGACGAACTGGAAGTAGGTAATCAATTAGTAGTACCATACAACATACTACTTTCCAAAATGTTCCTAGAATACATAAATGTAGAATACGGGGTTTCAGTGAAATTCATCAAATATTTATAACTCTGTGAACAATGGCAGTGACATGGCAGTATTTCAAATAGGCAAAGAAAACGAACAACAAAACGGAAACGACGAGATCCTCATGTATCAAATGGGAAGATACGTCAACAGTAACGAAGCAGCGTGTGCGATTTTCAGTTATCCCATATACGAACGGAAACCAACTGTGCAACATCCAGCACCACATTTGGAGAATGGACAGAGAATTTATTTCTCAAAAGACGCCGCCAGGAAAAATGCAAGACAACCACCTCAGAACATGACATTAACGGTTTTTTTACCAACTGCAGCAAACGGATCCATTCTCGAAAATAACACTACATGTCGGCGTCCCTACCTATAACACGCGGAACACAACAGGAAAACTCTTTCAATGACGAAAACGAGGAATTCCAATAGAAAGTCAGTCATAAATGATGAAAACTGGAACACTAGGCCGAGTATACCCCATACATCCGAACAATGCCGAATGTTTGTACTGCGGTGTTACTACACTAATTACGGGGACCAATAAGTTTTGCTGATCTAAAGATTGTAGACGATTACCTATGCCAGAAGTACAGAGAAGCGTGCCAACGCTCAGGAATAGTGGAAAACGACAACCACTGGGAATTAACACTAGCTGGTCTCAGCTGAAAAAAATTGACATAATTCTAAAAACATGTAACTCATCAATTTCAAAACAGCTATGGGACTCTTTCAAAGAGAGTATGATTGATGTCATACTCTACCCAATCCGACAAGCTCATCCTGAACTGAGCTTCGAATTCAACGACGACATCTTCAATGAATCACTCATTCGAACCATACCTTAGTGCAACTTGGGTTGCAATCACCACGGAAGGATGCTATCAATGTGCCAAACTTCGTTATCATTGAAAAGGAAAATATGAAGTATATTGTAATATGTGAGTTTTTATATCTTTCTTGTGCAAGTGCAGCGGAATCTTTGGAATTGGTAAAATCAAAAACGTGTTTAGTACAATGTTTTTTGTGTGTCTTTGAGGAGCCAATGTTCCGTAAATCTTTTGTAATCTGTGATAAATAAATACTTTTAACAGTTACGATATTTAAATTAACAACTTATTAGAAAAACATACAACATAAGTACCTGAAGATCCTTTGGGATCGGTGCGTTGTCTTTGAGCCATGAGAAACGAATCGGGAGGTCCCCAGAAGAAACGCTACACGTCACCTGCGCTCTGGCTCCCTCTCGCACGTTAACTGGGAAGTTGAAGGGTTCCACCACTGGAGGACCTGCAAACAAAGGATACTGTATTACTGTCATGACAGATACTTTGAGGTGCACCCCGAAGTTCCGTCATCTGTCTATTACTCTCCATCCAAGATAACTTGCTGCGTCTTCCCTACCGAAAAATCCTCAGTCCGGTCACAAATTTCGCTTTATGCCCCATAGGATCGTACTTGTGATGACAAGCACAGGTGTTCTGCTAAAACAAATTATTTTCGGAAATCAATAAATGCTACGTCTATCTGACTGCCCTGATCCATGGTTTTCAGTGTAAGTGCGAAATGGTTTTCATATGACTGAAGTTTTCGAAATCCATGCTGGTTTGCAAGGAGGAGCTTATTATGTTCGAGCTGCCTCACTATATTTTAGCTCAGAATATGTTATAAGATGCTGTAACACTTGGATCTCAAGGATACTGGACGGTACTTTTGTGGATCACATCCATTATCCATATCGTAGACGAGTGTGACTTGTGCTTTCTTTCAGCTACTGGACTCCGTATTCTGTCCGATGTATCTATGATAGACTACAGTTAACAGAGGCACTAACTCAGTTGAAAATTGGATATGGAATCTAATAGGGATTCCATCGGGCTCTGGCTCTTTGTTCAGGTTCAGTGATTTCAGTTGTTTCTCAGTGCAACTGGCACTAATATATATAACGCTCACCTTTTCAGTGGTACGATTATTAATTTGGTGCAATACTGCTTGTTTTCCTTTGTAAAAGAATATTTGAAAACGAAGTTAAGCTTTTTTCTTTTGCTTTGCTACTCTCAGTTCAATTCCTGTCTTGTCCGTGAATAATTGGAGATTAACTCTGGTACCACCAACAAACTTTCCATACGACCAGAAGTTCTTTGGGTTGTTTTGAAGGCTTCAAGTTTTACAGCCAGTCGCGCGTTTGACGATTTTCATAACGGACCAGCCCAACAACAATCGTTCGTTCAACGTTTGGCTCTCAGTTACCTTCAGCGAAGGCTGTTTGCTACTGGGTTCCATAATTTCGTAGTGGTCTTGTTCACATCAGCGATGAATTCCATGTACGCTGACAAAAATCGTTTATTGTTAAAAAAATCATCGCTGTGCACAGCGTGATTAGAGGGCGTTGGGCCGCGCGGGATTAGCCGAGCGGTCTGGGAAGTGGCAGTCATGGACTTTGCGGCTGGTCCCGGCGGAGGTTCGAGTCCTCCCTCGAGTATGGGTATGTGTGTTTGTCCTTAGGATAATTTAGGTTAAGTAGTGTGTAAGCTTAGGGACTGATGACCTTAGCAGTTAAGTCCCATAAGATTCCACACACACAAATGGCATCGGCATGTGACAGGCATATCGAAGACTGCAGTGTATTCGACGCTGCATGAACATTTAGCTGCAAAAAATGTTGATTCTGAAAGGAAACGCACAGTTTGACCAAAGCTTACAAAAGTGCTAGTGTCAGTTCGTGTAAGAAAACGCAAAAAAAATACGACTGATGAAATGCAATATTCGTTTACATGGCATAGAATATGAAATTTTGATATGTTCGTACGAGTCGCAAACTAAGCTGCAAGCATGTACTTGTGTGTTCCAAGATAAACAAAGTGGTTCGTTCACGAAGCATTTCGAAGAAAATGGTTTGTTTCTCTGGTTGTACTGGATATGTTGTGAACAGTGATGTACAGCATCCAAGAACAATTAATACTAAGTAACATACAACAGTTCTCTTGGGACATATTATTGATTAAATCAGCAAATACTACAAAAAACGTCACAACACTCTTCCTGACACTGCCAATAACGCACACAACACATCAAACAACAGATTATCTGGTGGAGAAATACATCGAATTAATGTCACATTTCCCGTATTCACCTGATTTATTGCTTAACGGCTTCGTTTGTTTCCTTATGTTAGACAAAATTGTTTATAGAGGGTGACAATTATTGAACTATAAGAAAAAACGTAAATTAATTACGAACTACGGCGTTCACACACTTTGATCAACATGTAAACGTCGCTACAGATATTCGAATTTAGATTATGACATGTTCCGTATGCTTGCAATCATCGGCGATGACGTGGCGCAGAAGAATAGCGAAATTCTGCAAGACCCGCTGAAGCGTCGGAATATCGATGCTGTCGGCTGGTTTCAGCTCAGCAATGGTTTTGGCGTAACTGCTGTACACCTTGTCTTTAATATAGCCCCACAAAAAGGAGTCACATGTGTTCAAATCCGGAGAATATGGCGGCGAATCGAGGCCAGCGCCAGTAGCCTCTGAGTTCTTCAGAGCGAGAATGCTATCCCTGAAGTGCTCCTCCAGGGCATCAAACACCCTCCTGGTTCAATGGGGTGGAACTCAGTCTTGCATGAACCACATCTTGTCGAAATCAGGGTCACTTTAGATAATTAGGATGAAATCATCTTCCAAAACCTTCACGTACCATTCGGTAGTCACCGTGTCGTCAAGGAATAGCGCATCGACTATTCCGTGACAGGACATTGCACACCACACAATCACCTGTTGAGGGTGAAGACACTGATAGATCGTGAAATGCAGATTCTCAGTCCCTAAATACCCCAATTTTGCATATTGTCGAACCCATCCAAACAAAAGTGGGCTTCGTCGCTAAACCAACCCATGTATGCGCGTACTAATTTCCATTATGCCGCGTGGCCAACCGTCCAGTTTTGAGCCTCCTGACACCAACCATTCAGAAGTTATGATGATTTTATATCATATAGTTCGATAATTGTCAACCTTTATATGGGAATGCAGCCTGTCTAGGAGAGTTTAATTGATGAAAACTTTCGCCTGAAGATAATGAGTCGGAGACTTGTTGAAACGTTGCCACATGGAGACACTGCCACTCGGCTGCTACTGTCAATATCAGGTCCCCGCCTTGTCCTTGAATGACTGGAGACTAACTCTGAATCGAATGAATGCGGACAATGAGTCATTAATTCGACGTATTTCTCCGTCAGATAATCTATATGACTTGTAGCACTGTCATGATGAAGGATGATGTGGCACTTTCTACAGTACTTACTGATTTCTTCAATGGCTTTTCCCAAACAAATTGTAGAATACTATTCAGCATTCGATCCTGTAAATCAACGTTCATGGCGCATCAGTTTCACTAAGATGATGCTGCCACTCAGTTGGCATGCAGAGAACATTTCACGAAGAAAATATGTGTGCAAAACTACTTTCATCATCTCGAGAAGCTGTTGAATCCTTACAGAACTGTCTCTGTGAGGTACACACATTAACGTGGAAAAAATGTTTTCAGAATTATTTCGAAAGCATGCAAAAGATGTAAATTGCAGAGGGTAATATTTCGAGAAACTATAAAACGGTTTGTACGGGAACAAGTTTTTTTCACTGTTTTTGTAAAAACTTAAAAGACTATCCTCGTATTTAGGAAATAACCAGATCTGAAACGTCAGTTTTGCTCATTTTGTGACAGAGTGGTACGTTACCTTGCCGCAGTCTAAAGCTCATTGGTCAACATGCGACACGCATCGTGTACACTCGTTGCCTAGCGACCTTTGTGCCTCCGCGTATCCGTTTTACTAGTCCTGGGACGTGGGTAGCCGTCTGTTCATACAATCATGATGTTGTGAACAAAGCACAGTTAAGCTTCATGGCCACAGATCCAGTAGTCGAGGATCAGATTTAATTAATAGCTCTTTGCCTAGCGATGTAACTTCGAGACGTCGGTAATGATGAATGTGTTATCGGATAAGAATCAGCTTAACATGTAAACCCGAAAGCATATCACTCGCCTTGCTCACATGGATGCACGCACGGACACACGCACGTTTATGAGAAATACATTTACGGATTTTGGAGGCGGATTTCTCAGAGGAAAACAAGAAAGAAATTCCAAAATACAGTATGTCCGAAAACGTCTTTGGCATATTAATGAAGTAACATTCAACACAGTTATGAAGTCAGAAACTCAGCTTCAAAAAGTTCCTCGCGTCTTTCTACATTTGTAGGTACACTGGAGTTGCGCTCTGCCAAAACGACGGTGCGGTAGTTTTTGTAAGCCACGTAAATGACGTACTGAATGGTAGGATTACCTATAATATTAGTGGCAATGAACAGGAAAGAAAAATTAATGTGTAAGAAAGAGAAGAACTAGGAGCCGACGATTCCTCTTTTTGTTTGTTTGTTTCTTTGTTTGTTTCTTTTGCACGTAATTTCAGCTGCACATCATTATTAATTAATTTTAGTCCATTGTGTATTTTATATCCTTACGGAACATAACTGCGTTTTAAAAGTAATAAAAATTAGTTCGTCGTGTAATTCCTGCGCTTTTATGCAATTGGAGCAATTACTTTTGATTCAAGTACGTTTTCCATGCAGAAATATAAAAGAAATCTATATAATGGCTATTATTTTTTACGCAGTTAAACGTTTTTCATCATGATCAAAAGCAAAATTTCCTTTTATTATTGATAAACGCGCAAGTTGTTTATGAATAACAGAAACATGTTTTATATAAGCTCGGTGGAGTATTGAAGAGATATATGACATGTTTATGTTTTGCATTATTTTTGAACTCTATCTGTTCTGGGGTGAAAACTGCGTTTTCCAGCGCTATATGATAAACATGAATTTTTTCTGCACCATTCCTCTAGTTCACGTTAGAAATCAACACTTTTCGAAAGAAACCTGAATTAAACATTGCCAATTTCAATTTTGCTACAAATACTTCTTACTTCTAAGTAACAAACAGGGACATAACTATGTGGAATATTAACGTTCCATATATTACACGGCCATTTATGTATCCGCATTCATTTCTAATACGGTTGACTGCTTCCATTTTCTAGGGGATCTAGCAAGACACTGACCGCATACGCAACAAAAAGATCGATAGAGGTAAATCCCGATAGGTATTCAACACATGTTAACGTGCAGGTAACGCGATTACGATGTTAACTGACCAAGGTTACTCCTAAGCTACTGTAGTCAACACTTGCTTGGGACAGTCCACAGTATCCTATGGTAGTTTTACAACTCAACCCAGAACGTTTGACTTCGGTGAAAATCCATATTGCACAGTTCAGGGATAGACAGCAGAATGAGACCTTACGAAGATAACATTATAGGCTGATATACAATTTTTTTACTGTATTTTCTTTTATGTCTTTCCTGCTTTAGTTTCATCATACACGGAAAAGGTTATTTCGGATTGAGTTTTGTAAATTTAATTCCTAGTATAATTATGTTTCCGTTGACATAATGCAGTTGTTATGAAGGTGATTGCGATTTTCAGTTATTCTGATGCTGTATACTTTCTTTTTTGTTAACATTATTTTTGAATTAATTTTGTATGGATAAAGTAACTTGAAATTGTTATTTAGTATAAAACTGTAAATCGATGTAAACAGAATTTTCGAAAGCGTTATGAGATGCGAGTTGTATGAGCGATGTCGAATTATGTCGGAAGTGAAGGCATCAACAAAGGGTCAGGAGCAAGAAGAAGAGAGGGGAGGTGATTGTCGCGCCACGCGTATGTACTATGCCTTTACTACAATGGATGGAATTGACATAGCCAGAAACAATAATATATTAATATTAAACGACGATTACTGACGGCGCGTGAGGTAGCCGCGCGGCCTGAAGCACCTTGTCACGGTTCGCTCAGCTCCATCCATCGGAGGTCCGAGTCCTCCCTCGGGCATGGGTTTGTGTGTTGTCCATAGTAAGTTAGTTTAAGTTAGATTAAGTAGTGTGTAAGCTTAGGGACCGATGACCTCAGCAGTTTGGTCCCATAAGAATTTACCACAAATTTCTAATTTTTCGGACGTATCGAAGCATAATAGAGAGATACAGACAGGGGAAAGCTCAGCCGCAGTACTGGTTCCCGCTGTTTGTAATTTTGTGGATGTTGGTAGAACTGCTTTAGGCTCCACTACTTGATTCATCTAGAACCCGTTTTCAGTCTTTCTGAAACAATTACTACTGAGATCAGTCAGTTATTAGCTAGTCCCCCCCCCCTTCCTCACACCATCATAATCAAGATTAGCACCCAAGTGAACTTGGTACGAGAAGGTATTTCGGTGCGTTGCGAGTGTTACCTAAAACTACTTCTCATAAATGAAAGCTAACTATATCGAGAGACGCTTGTTAAAAAACACCCTCGTGTGCAGTATTGCTACACCCACAGGTAGGATCACAATCAAGAATCAACCAAATTAAAACGTGTGCACTATGTTACTGTATGTAAATCACTTGATTGCTGGATTCCTTAGTTAAACTGGATGACCTTAAGCAGTCACTGTTTTGTATCTGATCGCTGCCGCCAATAATAATAATACTGTGCGGGCGCTCTACCAGTTCTAACAACCCTACCACAACAAAGGTCAAAATTTTAATAACGATTCTGGTGTTAGTCACTGCTAAATACTACATTATCGGACAACAACAGACATATTATGTGGCAGGTGTCATTAGAGCACAGTTAATAGTCATTTCATGTAATAATGAAAAAACTAGGCACTCATCTTTTTGTGTTTCCCACGCTGGTCTCGACGTAAAATCATAGCTCAATCGTTGAAAATCTAGGTGGTTATGATTCCAAGCTCGGATGCAAAGAGGCCTAGGTTTTATTCTGCTATATTCAAAAGTTTTGTAGATGGGCTTCACAAACCATTCTTGAAGCTCACGCTTTTGCTGGACAATGGTGATGTAAAAAAATAATCTGCCCTCCGAAATTAAGTTACACTTCATTTTAATTGCTTTTATTGCAATATCATGCGACACACTAAACATCACTTCACAATACAAAACATCTTCCTCACATTTCAGAAGCCAACTACAATATGCGTCTTTTCAACATGACGTCAAAGACTGGACTTTCTCAACGTCCGACTCTCTAACAAGTTAACAACTAACTAATAATCGCTTATGCGCCCAAAAATCAGAGTTACAAGTACGTTAAAGATCATAGTGACAAAAGAAAGAATACACATAAGAATAATAGCATTGCAACATGAAGTTTATCAATGTATCAAAAATGGAATCAAATCTGAATGTTGTCTCATAAATACGTTAAGTAGTACTACAGAAACACAGTAGAATGTTACTGGCAGCGAGATGTTCAGGTGAGGTGCCGTAATGGTTGCGTAATTCATGTACCATTACACCGAGTAGTAGCTATTACAGGGTGTTTCAAAAATGACCGGTATATTTGAAACGGCAATACAAACTAAACGAGCAGCGATAGAAATACACCGTTTGTTGCAATATGCTTGGGACAACAGTACATTTTCAGGCAGACAAACTTTCGAAATTACAGTAGTTACAATTGTCAACAACAGATGGCGGTGCGGTCTGGGAAACTCTATAGTACGATATTTTCCACATATACACCATGCGTAGCAATAATATGGCGTAGTCTCTGAATGAAATTACCCGAAACCTTTGACAACGTGTCTGGCGGAATGGCTTCACATGCAAATGAGATGTACTGCTTCCGCTGTTCAATTGTTTCTGGATTCTGGCGGTACACCTGGTTTCTAGTGCCCCACAGAAAGAAGTCACAGGGGTTCATGTCTGGCGAATAGGGAGGCCAATCCACGCCGCCTCCTGTATGTTTCGGATAGCCCAAAGCAATCACACGATCATCGAAATATTCATTCAGGAAATTAAAGACGTCGGCAGTGCGATGTGGCCGGGCACCATCTTGCATAAACCACGAGTTGTTCGCAGTGTCGTCTAAGGCAGTTTGTACCGCCACAAATTCACGAAGAATGTCCAGATAGCGTGATGCAGTAATCTTTTCGGATCTGAAAAATGGGCCAATGATTCCTTTGGAAGAAATGGCGGCCCACACCAGTACTTTTTGAGGATGCAGGGACGATGGGACTGCAACATGGGGCTTTTCGGTTCCCTATATGTGCCAGTTCTGTTTATTGACGAAGCCGTCCAGGTGAAAACAAGCTTCGTCAGTAAACCAAATGCTGCCCACATGCATATCGCCGTCATCAATCCTGTGCACTATATCGTTAGCGAATGTCTCTCGTGCAGCAATGGTAGCGGCGCTGAGGGGTTGCCGCGTTTCAATTTTGTATGGATAGAGGTGTAAACTTTGGCGCATGAGACGATACGTAGACGTTGGCGTCATGTGGACCGCAGCTGCAACAGGACGAACGGAAACCCGAGGCCGCTGTTGGATCACCTGCTGCACTAGGCTGCGCGTTGCCCTCTGTGGTTGCTGTACGCGGTCGCCCTACCTTTCCACCACGTTCATCCGTCACGTTCCCAGTCCGTTGAAATTTTTCAAACAGATCCTTTATTGTATCGCTTTTCGGTCCTTTGGTTACATTAAACCTCCGTTGAAAACTTCGTCTTGTGGCAACAACACTGTGTTCTAGGCGGTGGAATTCCAACACCAGAAAAATCCTCTGTCCTAAGGAATAAACCATGTTGTCCACAGCACACTTGCACGTTGTGAACAGCGCACGCTTACAGCAGAAAGACGACGTATAGAATGGCGCACCCACAGACTGCGTTGTCTTCTATATCTTTCACATCACTTGCAGCGCCATCTGTTATTGAAAATTGTAACTACTGTAATTTCGAAAGTACTGAAAATGTACTGTTGTCCCAAGCATATTGCAACACCCTGTACATAGTTACTGTTGTTTGTGCTGTCAATTAGATTGTTTATTGTTGGGAACTGAATTTGTGGTCAAAGTGGGAAGCACCAAAACCTGCGAGAAGGCGTTTCCATGATATATTTAAACATATGTGATGTATATGCCTCAATTTTACTGTCATAGATGCCTGGTGCAACGTGCAGCGTACGTGTTTAGTGGATAGATTATATGGGGAAGTTGTTCGTGCATTCGTTTCACAAGCTGTAATCCTCACAACATTGTTTCACGCATCAATGCCAATATTTGAAGAAGAAGTTAATTATTGATAGCTTATATATTCACTATTACAGTCTTCAGAAACAGTAACATAGTAGTGATCTTTAGAAAATAATTTAATTTCGTGACAGAAACACAGTCGAACACTTTTGTTTTTACCCCTCAGAAAACTACATTTCACCACTCATGGGTTTAGGTACCTTCAAGTGGGAAACCACTGATCTAGACTGGTAATAAATTCGTGTGGCCCGACAGCATGGTTCAACTCTTCCAGTTGAACGTCATTTCGACGACCTACATGTCCCTAAGCAAATCCAATTATTTTACCGGACGAAGGGGTGCTGCAGTTTAACGTGGAAACCGAACCGCGTTTTTTTTTTTTTTTATAGGAATCTAGTTGTAGACCATTTTCTTCAATTCAGTTAAGTTTATTTCAACGAATTTTAAACCTGTTACTGGAAACTCTACACAAGTCGTATATATTCAATAATGATGGGGAGTTACATTGTTTTATATTTTGTATGAAGTCATAAATCATGGTAACAGAACCACTGGTTATATTGATGTGAAAATAAAACTGAACACTTGAAAAATAAGAACCAATGTAAAAAAATAAATAAAAGGAATTAACCCAAATCCCTAGTGAATAACTACCAGCTTACATTACTAGATATTGTACTGGCAGCATCGGAATAGCTTGAGGTTTACCGACTGACTATTACTTCTAAACTAATTGTCCCTGCATTATTCTACATCACCCACACTAATAGGTGCGTGCCTCGGCAATCCTCGAGTCTACGCATACCTGTGTTGGTGGTCATATCATTCTTTCTTTTCTTTTTATTTGAATTTTTTCTTTTCCTTATTCAGAACACACTGAAAGTTAAGCAATTACCTTGTAGACACTCGACTTGCTGTCATATTGAGCCAGCCGCTGTGGTCAAACGGTTCTAGGCGGTACAGTCTGGAACCACGCGACCGCTACGGTCGCACGTTCGAATCCTCCCCCGGGCATGGATGTGTGTGATGTCCTTAGGCTAGTTAGGAATAAGTAGTTCTAAGTTCTAGGGGACTGGTGACCTCAGATGTTAAGTCCCATAGTGCTCAGAGCCATTTGAACAATTTTGTCATATTCACTGTTGTCCACAAGTTTGGGGCACTAAAAATTGTTTGCAGATCGCAGTCTAGTTGTCCACAGTCTCTCTCTACGTGAAGAAGAGGGCATCTGAGAACGACATGATCAGCGGAACCTTCCCATCCATATTCACAGATTAGTGTGTTACTACATCCCACTCGATGCAGATGTTTCGGATATGGATTATGTAGTGTTAGTAAATGCACTGTACCTCGAGTAGGGGCTATGTCGCGCAGTTTGGGAACATGCTATAAATACGCCTTGCAGTGTTCCTAGTGCACCAGTCAGACTGCCACGCCGGCTGCGGTGGTCTCGCGGTTCTAGGCGCGCAGTCCGGAACCGTGCGACTGCTACGGTCGCAGGTTCGAATCCTGCCTCGGGCATGGATGTGTGTGATGTCCTTAGGTTAGTTAGGTTTAAGTAGTTCTAAGTTCTAGGGGACTAATGACCACAGCAGTTGAGTCCCATAGTGCTCAGAGCCATTTGAACCATCAGACTGCCATTCATCTAACGTCCAGGCTCGTAGAGTCTTTCATCAGTAATATGAGTTCCGATGACCTCGTACACAGGAGCGTATTGCTCACGTCCCAACCGATACAGCGCTGCCCTGCAACATACCGCGATATCCGTTGGATATATCCAGAGAGCCGCCTGTAAACCCTCGACAGGTGTAGTGAAAAAGGCACAGTTGAGCCTCAGAAGTACACTTCTCTGAATTCGTCTCAGTATTGTTTTATAACAATAGCGAAGCCCACAGTGGCGTCGAAGATAGTTTCTTGTTATGACCGCATCATATGCAGCGGTAATTTATAGTCCGCAGATCCAACACGGGAAATCTTATGCATAATGTTGGCCGCTTTCTAAGTAACAGAGTTTACGTTTTCTAGAAAGTTTCTTTTCTCCATAGAAGAAAGCGTAAGTATCTACAAACAGTGCTGCGTTTTAGAGGTATTCCGTCAAGCCTCAAGGAAGGATTTCTGGTAAGAGAAAGTCTTCCATTCAGAAGTTTTATGAACAGCTATAACCAGTTTGCTGTTCTTGCACCAATGCTACATCTGAGAAAACACATCATTCGCCTTTTCCTGTAATTACGGACCACAATATTATATACCAGGTATTACTTTTGGTCTATGATGACCATCTTCAGACCTGTGTGCAAATAATTTTTCAATTACATAGAGCCAATCCATCTTATTAATCCAAAAAGTTTTGAGACTGGTTTATGAAAAAAAATGGAGAGAAGTTAACACGGTGATTTTAATGATTCAGGTGTGCTACATAATCTCCCACCCCTGTGTCGCCACCCGTCCCAGCTGAGTACAACGCACAGAACGTTCATACAACCGTGTGAAAGTGCCAGAAAATCTTTCTTTGGGATGTGGTTCAACTCTAGCATCATCTTGACTTGAATGTCGGTTACTTTGTCAAAGCGTTGACCCTTCGTATGAATTTCTGGACTATGTCGTTTTGTTATAGGCTGTATTAGTAGCACCAAGTCTCATCACAGGCGATGATTTTTCCCGCATTTTGCTTTTCACCAAGTCGTATCAGGCGTCCACGTGTCGTTGTTGTTCATGTTCTGGGTGGTTCAAATGGCTCTGAACACTATGGGACTTAACATCTGGGGTCATCAATCCCCTACAACTTGGAAATACTTAAACCTAACTAACATAAGGACATTACACACATCCATGCCCGAGGCAGGTTTCGAACCTGCGACCGCAGCGGTCACGCGATTCTAGACTGACGCGCCTCGGCCACACCGGCCGGCCCAGTTTCTGGAGTCAAGGTGTGCAGGACAAACTTTGAACACACTTTTATCTTCTTCAAAACGTTGTAGAGAATGTCTTGAACACTTGATTTAGAGATGTTGCTCCTTTGCAGTTTGTTATACAGCAGTGTTGACATTCGAGAAGTACAGCTGCCGTTTCCTGTTGTTAGAACAAACTGCCATCGTATTTACGACGCAGACGTCACTTATAAGCCAAGAATAAAATCAGTCTCGCAACTTTTTGGATGGACGGTGTTGTGCGTGTGAATATGGTACAAAGTAATAAACAAAACAAGCTTCATCGTTTTTATGTAAACATTTAAGTACCATATACACTGTTATAAAATTTTGGCCAAGTACGACATCTGAGCAGTTTGGCGTGCATCCACGATCCCAGACCTCTCCCCCATAGTGCTAACAGACATTTTATCGCTGCACATAAGGTACCTAAGACGTTGTATAGAGACAACATGCTTATTAGAGTACTGTATGCGGTACTCACATTTCTGCATAAAAACTACGCAGCTTGTTTGGCCTATTACATTTACTGTACCATATTTACGTATATTGGGTCTCTTGGGTGTATTTGAGTGAAAAAATGTTTCCATTCAGGTCTGAAATCGGTCACAATTAATAAAATTAATCATCTGGTGTAAAATATTGTAGTCTGTAACTGGAATAAATATAAGAAAAGCTTTTCCTGGATTACTATAGAATTGTAATACGACTATGTTGAAACTCGCGAACCATGTGTTGCCTATGACGAATTTTCACATCATTGGAAGGTGGAGACTAGGTTGAAAGTAGACTGGAATGTTACATACTCCAACCTGGATTCGGACCCACGTCCTTACAGTTCCGAAGCACACAGCTTACCAGTTTTTCCGTCTTTATTTCGATCTGTTTCTTCGTAGATTTTCATTAGTGGTTCTGTGACATCTTCCAAATTCCATCGATAAGAACTTCACTCAGTTTTCTGGTATGTGGGGACCAGTTCTCTGACTGAACACCAGGCCCGACAGCTTCCCACTTGCCCATAATACCCCCAGACTTCAAGAAGAATATAATAATTCCAATCCCAAAGGAAGCAGGTGCTGACAGATGTGAAAATTACCGAACTATCAGTTTAATAAGTCACAATTGCAAAATACTAACGCGAATTCTTTACAGAAGAATGGAAAAACTGGTAGATGCGGACCTCGGGGAGGATCAGTTTGGATTCCGTAGAAATACTGGAACACGTGAGGCAATACTGACCTTACGACTTATCTTAGAAGAAAGATTAAGAAAAGGCAAACCTACGTTTCTAGCATTTGTAGACTTAGAGAAAGCTTTTGACAATGTTGATTGGAATACCCTCTTTCAAAGTCTAAAGGTGGCAGGGGTAAAATACAGGGAGCGAAAGGCTATTTGCAATTTGTACAGAAACCAGATGGCAGTTATAAGAGTCGAGGGACATGAAAGGTAAGCAGTGGTTGGGAAAGGAGTGAGACATGGTTGTAGCCTCTCCCCAATGTTATTTAATCTGTATATTGAGCAAGCAGTAAAGGAAACAAAAGAAAAATTTGGAGTACGTATTAAAATTCATGGAGAAGAAATAAAAACTTTGAGATTCGCCGATGTCATTGTAATTCTGTCAGAGACGGCAAAGGACTTGGAAGAGCAGTTGAACGGAATGGACAGTGTCTTGAAAGGAGGATATAAGATGAACATCAACAAAAGCAAAACGAGGATAATGGAATGTCGTCAAATTAAATCGGGTGATGCTGAGGGAATTAGATTAGGGAATGAGACACTTGTAGTAAAGGAGTTTTGCTATTTAGGAAGTAAAATAACTGATGATGGTCGAAGTAGAGAGGATATAAAATGTAGACTGGCAATGGCAAGGAAAGCGTTTCTGAAGAAGATAAATTTGTTAACATCGAATATAGATTTATGTATCAGAAAGTCGTTTCTGAAAGTAAAGTATTTGTTTGGAGTGTAGCCATGTATGGAAGTGAAACATGGACGATAACTAGTTTGGACAAGAAGAGAATAGAAGCTTTCGAAATGTGGTGCTACAGAAGAATGCTGAAGATAAGGTGGATAGATCACGTAACTAATGAGGAGGTATTGAATAGGATTGGGGAGAAGAGAAGTTTGTGGCACAACTTGACTGAAAGAAGGGATCGGTTGGTAGGACATGTTTTGAGGCATCAAGGGATCACAAATTTAGCATTGGAGGGCAGCGTGGAGGGTAAAAATCGTAGAGGAAGACTAAGAGATGAATACACTAAGCAGATTCAGAAGGATGTAGGTTGCAGTAGGTACTGGGAGATGAAGAAGCTTGCGCAGGATAGAGTAGCATGGAGAGCTACATCAAACCAGTCTCAGGACTGAAGACAACAACAACAACAACAACAACAACAACAACAACGCATATAGAAGTTTCTATAGAAGCTACGTCCCCAAACCTCTGCTGCATTGTGCTAACCGACGCTTCAGTCGATAGATATAGATTGTAAACTGAAGATCGAGCAGTGCTTGTGATGGGGGAACTAGAGAATGCCTTGTGGCCGTAAGGATTAGGCCTACTATTCCTGACTACAGGGCAGTGCAGCGTACGGCGACGGACGTAAAATTTATTGATGTAGGTTTATTCGGTTTGTTTTATTAGTTACTCATTTCTGTATTCCGTTTATTGTTTACATATTTAGTGGATAAAATAGACTTACAAGCGTGTAGGAGCACTGCGTTGCCACTCGTTTCGACGACCCGAACAGAAGGGACGATATAACATTGGGAAACAACCTGTAGGTGCTTCTTGTGACGTACTTTGGTAGAGGGAGCGGATACTAATCTGATCCCTCTTCAGTTTACAGACGTAGCAACAGTTCTAGGAAGAATGGTATATTTAAATCTCTGTGGGAAATTTTCGAAATGCTTCCTGTTAAATTAATTTCTGTAATATACGACTGAGAAGAATACAGGGTGTTTCAAAAAGAATGTAAATACACTACTGGCCATTAAAATTGCTACACCAAGACGAAATGCAGATGATAAACGGGTATTCATTCGCCAAGTATTTTATACTAGAACTGTTTTCATTCAATTTTCACTCAATTTGAGTGCATAGATACCGAACAATAAGTTTAATAAGCCATAGCTGCAAAATACTAACACGAATTCTTTACTGACGAATGGAAAAACTAGTAGAAGCCGACCTCGGGGAAGATCAGTTTGGATTCCGTAGAAATACTGGAACACGTGACGCAATACTGACCTTACCACTTATCTTAGAAGAAAGATTAAGGAAAGGCAAACCTACGTTTCTAGCATTTGTAGACTTAGAGAAAGCTTTTGACAATGTTGATTGGAATACTCTCTTTCAAATTCTGAAGGTAGCAGGGGTAAAATACAGGCAGCAAAAGGCTATTTACAATTTGTACAGAAACCAGATGGCAGTTATAAGAGTCGAGGGGCATGAAAGGGAAGCAGTGGTTGGGAAGGGAGTAAGACAGGGTTGTAGCCTCTCCCCGATGTTATTAAATCTGTATATTGAGCAAGCAATAAAGGAAACAAAAGAAAATTTCGGAGTAGGTATTAAAATCCATGGAGAAGAAATAAAAACTTTGAGATTCGCCGATGACATTGTAATTCAGTCAGAGACAGCAAAGGATTTCGAAGAGCAGTTGAATGGAATGGACAATGTCTTGAGAGGAGTATGTAAGATGAACATCAACAAAAGCAAAACGAAGATAATGGAATGTAGTCCAATTAAGTCGGGTGATGCTGAGGGAATTAGATTAGGAAATGAGTCACTTAAAGTAGTAAAGGAGTTTTGCTATTTGGGGAGCAAAATAACTGATGATGGTCGAAGCAGAGAGGATATAAAATGTAGACTGGCAATGGCAAGGAAAGCGTTTCTGAAGAAGAGAAATTTGTTAACATCGAATATAGATTTAAGTGTCAGGAAGTCTTTTCTGAAAGTATTTGTATGGAGTGTAGCCATGTATGGAAGTGAAACATGGACGATAAATAGTTTGGACAAGAAGAGAATAGAAGCATTCGAAATGTGGTGCTACAGAAGAATGCTGAAGATTAGATGGGTAGATCACATAACTAATGAGGAAGTATTGAATAGGATTGGGGAGAAGAGAAGTTTGTGGCACAACTTGACAAGAAGAAGGGATCGGATGGTAGGACATGTTCTGCGGCATCAAGGGATCACCAATTTAATAGTGGAGGGCAGCGTGGAGGGCAAAAATCGTAGAGGGAGACCAAGAGATGAATACACTAAGCAGATTCAGAAGGATGTAGGTTGCAGTAAGTACTGGGAGATGAAGCAACTTGCACGGGATAGAGTAGCATGGAGAGCTGCATGAAACCAGTCTCAAGACTGAAGACCACAACAACAACAGTATTGGAAATATGTGAGATATATTGATATAAAGAAATTATGAATTAGATGACTACACACACACACACACACACACACACACACACACACACATACACACACACACACAAACACAAACACACTGTGCATACCATGATACCGAGAGAGAGAGAAATCAGTACCCAGAACAACTACCTTTGGCCATAAATAACGGCCTTGATACGCCTGGGCATTGAGTCAAACGGAGCTTGGATGGCGTGTACAGGTACAGCTGACCATGCAGCTTCAACACGTTACCATATTTCATCAAGAGTAGTGACTGGCGTATTGTGACGAGCCAGTTGGTCGGCCACCATTGACCAGACGTCTTAAATTGGTGAGAGAGCTGGAGAATGTCCTGGCCAGGGCAGCAGCCGAACATTTTCTGTATCCAGAAAGGCCCGTACAGGACCTGCAAAATGCAGTCGTGCATTATCTTGCTGAAATGTAGGGTTTCGCAGGGATGGAATGAAGGGTAGAGCCACGGGTCGTAACACATCTGAAATATAACGTCCACTGTTCAAAGTGCCGGCAATGCGAACTAGAGGTGACCGAGACGTGTAACCAATGGCAACCCATACCATCACGCGGGGTGATACGCCAGTAGGGCGATGACGAATACACGCTTCCAATGAGCGTTTACCTCGATGTCTCCAAACACGGATGCGACCATCATGATGCTGTAAACAGAACCTGGATTCATCCGAAAAAATGACGTTTTGCCATTCGTGCACTCAGGTTCATCGTTGAGTACACCATCGCAGGCGCCCCAGTCTATGATACATGTGATACAGCGTCAAGGGTAACCGCATCCATGGTCTCCGAGCTGATAGTCCATGCTGCTGCAAACGTCGTCGAACTGTTCGTGCAGATGGTTGTTGTCTTGCAAACGTCCCCATCTGTTGACTCAGGAATCGAGGCGTGGCTGCACGATCCGTTACAGCCATGCGGATAAGATGCCTGTCATCTCGAGTGCTAGTGATACGAGGCCGTTGGGATCCAGCACCGCGTTGCGTATTACCCTCCTGAACCCACCGATTCCATATTCTTCTAATAGTCATTGGATGTCTAGCAACGCGGGCAGCAATGTCGCGATTCGATAAACCGCACCCGTGATAGGCTACAATCCGACCTTTATCAAAGTCGGAAACGTGGTGGTACACATTTCTCCTCCTTACACGAGACATCACAACAACGTTTCACCAGGCAACGCCGGTCAACTGCTGTTTGTGTATGAGAAATCGGTTGGAAACTTTCCTCATGTCAGCACGTTGTAGGTGTCGCCACCGACGCCGACCTTGTGTGAACGCTCTGAAAAGCTACTCATTTACATATCACAGCATCGTCTTTCTGTCGGTTAAATTTCGCGCGTCTGTAGCACGTCATCTTCGTGGTGTAGCAATTTTAATGACCAGTAGTGTATTCCGAGTGCATATATTTATTAAACTGAAAGACATTCAACTATCAAACTTGGTACACATATTTACGACACTCTCACGTTTAGATTACAAATGTTCAATAAGTCCTCTGTACGAATAATATCACATCGATAGTCGAATTCCTTCCACACTCGGGTAAGCATGTCCATCGTCACTGTTGTTAGGGCAGTATACATCCGGTTATTAAACTAGGTTCTGTGGTAGGTATTGTTATTTCGTCCTGAATGAAACCTTACAGGAAGAAGTCACAAGGCGCCAAATCCCATCACTGCGGAGACCAGTTGAGAAGTGCTAAGTCGCTGGCTGTTTGGCGATCAGTCCCGTCGCTCAATCGAGTTTCTGTCAGATATTCACGCACTTGGTGACTCCAGTGAGCGGTGTACCGTTTCGTTGAAAAATAAAGTTGTCCTCATTCAGCTTCGGAAGTAAACAGTTTTGTAATATAGGAAGATACTACTGACCGTTAACCGTGTTTCCTTCAAATAAGAATAGGACGCAAGGTCATGGGATATCGCACAAAATAAATTGACCTTGAGTGAATCTCATATATGCACATTGTGTGCATGGGGATCCTGTACGCCCTAAAATCGAACATGGTGTTCGTTTATTTTTCATCTAAGATGGAAAATCGCTTCATCACTGAACACGATACATTGTGGTAATCTGTTATCACTGGCAAAGCATTCTGAAATTCATCAGAAAATGCCACACGTTTGCATTTGTCGCCATGACGCAGAACCTGTAACATCTGTAACTTGTACGGCTTCATAACCAGCCGACATATCAAAGCACGCCAAATTGTTGTTGTAGGCAGTGCTAATCCTCAACTGGCATGGCGACTGATTTTGCAGGCCTACGATGGTAAGCAGTTTCAATTCGTGCGACATTTTCGGAGGAAATACGAGGGCCGCCATTACTTTACTTTACATACACATCCTGTGTCTACAAATTGTCGATACCATCTACAAATGTTCTATCCATTGAGAAGATCAATTTGGTACCTCAGCTTGAAACATCTTTGTACTGTAATTGCGGAATTACACTTCGCAAAGTCGAGAACACAAAATGATTTCTGCTGCGGAATAGCCATTTTGCAACGTGTGATGATAACGAAGCAAAGAGAAGACAAGCGACATCTAGCAGCAACGAATAAAAACTAGACAATGTATTGTTTCCTCGAATAACCGAGCCGTGGCGCAGCGATCGATAGTTTTGGCAAGAGAACCCTCTGTGACACGTATATTCTTTCTGAAACACTCTGTATTTTGGTGTACGCTTTGGGGCGGCTCCAGCTCAGAGCCTTTAATCCCTGACGCAGGCGCTACTCACTGTCGACGGCCAGCAGCAGCTCGCCGCGCGCCACGTCCCCAGCGGCGCCGCGGACCTGGCAGACGTAGGCGCCCGCGTCGGCCGCCGGATCGACGCCGCGGATGTGCAGCGCGGCGCCACCGTCGCGCAGCTCGTGTCGCAAGTCAGCTGTCACGGGGACTCCCCGGCGCTCCCAGGAGACGCCGCTGATTGGGTAGCCGGCGTACGGACAGCGCAGCGTCACGTCGGCAGACTCCAGGACGCGCACGGGGCTCATGGAGGATCGGACGTACGGCGGACCTGTGCAGCATTACGCGGCACAAGCTGAGCAGGATGTATAACCTTACAGCAGTGGTCGTCAAAGCTTTTGCTCCTGCGCCAATACTGACATTGTGGGGCAGCACCTCGAGCATTTTATTATCAACCCTAGAATAAAAAGGTGCGAACTCTGAGAAAAGTAACTAGATGAGGTAAAACTTTACCTCACGTTTTTCTAAATTGCCTCTATTAATATAAAGTTTCTGGAGTAATACAAAGTAATAATAAACAAGCAAGATGCAACATTTATTACAAAATATTGGTAATTTTTTACAGTGCTACAAAGCCAATAATACGTATAATGTCAGTATTTTTTATTATACGATTGTTGTGATCAGTGGAAATATGAGAGTGTACTTACTTTTTATTGAACATTTCATAAAACATAAGAAGAATCATTGAAACGAACAAATACTATTTAGCATAGTATGACAAATAATACATACATTACTGAAAAATATAAAGCTAACAGCAGTAAATGACAGTAGTTCATCATGTAACAGGAAATAAAGATTTTATAAATTAATTTACAAATCAGATGAAATTTTGAATATATAAAACATTTTCAAAACAAGTTGTTATGACAAATTTGACAAATATTTTTCCAAAGGACTTTGCACGCTGGTTTCGAACAGTCACAGCAGTCAAAGCAGCTTTTTCAGTGTTGTTTTCGACTGCAAAGAATGCGTTGTCTCGTATTAGGTTTCGAGTGTTAAGAAATCGCACATGAAGCTAATGTTGAACGAAAGTCAAAATTGAAGCAAATCTGGTGAATCTGGTGAATCCTCCGAAAAAAATAAGTTATGCAGTGATTTGTGTTATGCACTTGTGGCAGCAAACATCCCCTTTCGGAAACTAGAAAATCCTATTTTCAGAGGTTTTCTTCAGAATTACTGCCATCAGTCTATTCCTGCAGAGTCAACTTTACGTAAGAATTATGTGGATTCAGCTTGCAATGCTGCATTGCACAGAATCCGAGAAGATGTTGGAGAATCTTGTATATGGATTTCTGTGGATGAAACTACTGACAGTCTTGGATATTTTGATTATCTATAAAGAGTATTTGGTATTAACAGGGATAGCGACATAAAAAAAGAAAAAAGACCGAAGTGTTAGGCAAATACTAATCATGGGCGCATATCAACTAACCATCTTGCTGCATGCTGGGCAGTATAGTGTGGAAAAACTTGGAGCCACTGTGTTATATGATTAAATAGGCACTTTTTTGGATATTAAAGTCGAAATATGCAAAAATAGGCACTAACGTCGAAATAGGATTTGTTAGGTCCTATAGAATTAACGCTATTAAGTGTAAATAGTCATGAAACACATAAGTACAAATTTTTACGCAAATAGGAACTCAGGAACAAAATAGGTTTTTACCTAAAATCCGCTGTCTAGTGATCACCATTGTCGACTTGACGGACCACGACATTTGTGTTGCGAACTGTGTAAATCTTCGTCGAACTTCCACTTCTGAGAAATGATGGGATTATTATAGTAGTAAAGTTTTGTTGCCTGCAGCAGTTCTTTATCCAAACTGAGATGCGCCGTTTACGAAATAATTGCGCTATCTTCACGAGATACGGTACGTTATGAGAGTCAACCAACAATCGAGATCCATTCAAAGCATGCGATACCCATGAAGAACGATGCTTTTTTACGTGTGTGTAGTTTTGTGGAAGTTGACCGACCAGCTTTACCAAACTGAAAATATAATGTCTTCAGAAGCCCCCAACTGACATCAGATGTCCGTAGTTCACATGTATTTTTAATAGTAGAAACAGATTGTTGCATATGAGAGATATCTTATTACTAAGAGGCTTTTTTCTTTTGAGCTGTCTTTCATCATTTTAGCTTTTAATTAATGCTGCCTTTAGTAATGGAGAACACCTGCAGCTTTGGTGCATGAACGTTTTGTGTTTCATCTTACGGGCTTCTATTGTCATGGTTTCAGGTCCCTCAGCAGCTCGTCTATGATACACGGTCACAGGTGCCGATTCCAATAGTTTAAGAAAATTATTATTTGTACTATGATTTGTGAAATGACAAAATTATGTTTGAATTTTTTTCCTTGTTTAACGATATTTACCTTTAAAAAGACATTCAGTAATGATTTAAAACAAATAATTGTTACGGTAGTAAGCAGGTTAACTGAAAACGAGTGGTGTGAATCATGATAGTGTTACAGTGCTGCGGGCGCACATAGAATTTGTCCCGGTGTGCGAACCTTCAGGTAAAGTCTGGAGCCAGCGGGCCAGCGCTGCTGCCGCGGTGACCTCAAAAGGACTGGAGCAGAATCGCCTGGAACCCTCCGCCTCGCGTCGCCTTGACGCTTCGAGACACTACGACGTCGCGGCTATACAAAGCCCACCCTGCTGTCGCAGTCATTCAATGTGGACAGCTTTGTTCAGTGTACACTGCACCCGTGTTTAGTGTGCTGACTTTAGTGTCTAGTGGACTATTTTATATGACTATATTTTATTCGTGTACTTTAGTCTCTTAGTGTATTGTGAACTAAGTTTGCATTGGATGAAATTGTTACCAAAAACGTGCGCTTGGAAGTTGATAATACTGCAAGTCAACCTCCAACAGTTATTGTGTCGTCAATTGCCTCATTGTCTTCAGGCGAGAACCGTTCACAGCCCAAACTTGGTCAATCCGGTAACGGAAGATCATTTTAGAAGTCTTTATTGATCAAATATAAATGGCTAGAATGTGAAGGACCTACCAAAAAGTTTTTTGCAAAACCTGCAAAGAGGCAGATGCTAAAAATCTATTACAATTTTCTTTAAAAAAAAGAAGATGCATTTACTTCCGTAAGGATTTCTAACTGAAAAAAGGCTTTGGAAAAATTCCTTTTTCATGAAAATACGTTTACGCATAAAGAAGATGTCCTGAAACTGAATTCTATCACTAACCGTAGTGTGGCCTCCCAATTGAATAAAAAGTTAGATAGTGATACGAAGAAAGGCCGTTTAGCTCTTGATACAATTTTCACTACAGTGCAACATATACGCTGATAAGAACTTGCAATTAGAGGGCACGAAGTTGTAAACTCAATTTTTTTTCAATTTTTGGAACTCCGAAAGAATGACATACCTGAGTTTAAAGATTGGTTAGGGCATTCGGGGTATAAGTGGACGGCCCATGATATTCAAAACGAGTTCATTGATCTACTAGGAAAGTCTGTGATGAGAAAGATATTGGCTTCAATCAAGAAGGCTGAACATTTTTCTATTATGGTTGACGAAACAAGTGATTCTTCGATTCAGGAACAAGTGTCATTTTGCATTCGTACTGCCGATGATTCCTTAATCAGCGAGGTCTTTATTGGCTTATACGAGACCCCCAACACTGAATCACAAACTGTGCTTAGTATTTTAAAAGACCTCGTCTGCATTTGTCAATGGATAACTTAAGAGAATAGTGCTATGATGAGGTAAGTTAAAGGACTAAAAAAAAGTTAGTTTTGTATATACAACCAAAAGCACATTATGTGCACTGCACCGCTCACAGTTTAGACTTAGCAGTTATAGACAGTCTCCGCCATCTTACGTCTATGAGGGATGTTATGGCTTTAGCCAAGGACTTAATAAACACCGTAAGGGAATCCAACCAAAGGATGAGACTTTTCAGAAGCATACGCTGCGAGAGCGCCAACGACCAAGCTGGTCTACGACCCCTTTGCGCGACTCGACGGACTACGCGAGCTTCTAGTATCTTGAGAATGTTGAAAAACTTTGAAGAACTTCTAGAGTTTCATGAAACATAATCTGCTGAGGACAAAACGGAGGCAGGTTACAAATGTGGAGGCTACCTTGAGTCAATGTTACAATTCAAGACTTATTTCTTTTTACGTCTTTATTGCTATGCAATGAACCCAGTAGAGGATGTGAATGAAAAACTTCAATGCCCTCATGTAAGAGTTGCTGATCCGGAAAAAAATATATGAGGGCTTGGTTTGTATATTGAATGGATGGCGTGAGGCGTGATAGTTTTGAACGCTTTTGGGAATTGTGTTTAAAAGAAAAACCTCCACAAGTTGATGATGCTTCGCTTCCACGGAATCGAAATATACAAAAGAAGTATGAAAGCAACGAAGTTTGTGAAACGGTGCAATCTTGCATTACTGACCGGTTTGCTTCAACTGGACTCACACAAGTTATTGCAGTTGAACATGAGTGCTTGCTTATAATAAACAGAGGTGAAACAAATTTGGAAAAATCAACAGAGTTTTTCAAAAATGACCTAGACATTGAAAGACTGCGCTTGCGCTTGATTGTATTAGCCGATATGGCTAATAAAAAAACAACTAGTCTTAAAAAAGATGCTGGATGTAAGAAAGTACATTACACAAGAGCCTGCAGTTGGAGAAATATTATGTGAAGTAGTGAAGTGCATTAAGCTTCTCCAAATAGTTCAAATCACAACAGCAACAGCAGAACGGTCATTAGCGCCCTTAGACGCCTGAAGTCATATCTCCGATCAAAAATATGACAGAAGCGATTGAACAGCTTGGCTGTTCTTCATGCCCATCGAGATGTTTTGGATGAACTGAATATCTGACCAGTCATCAACGACCTCATATTCAGTAATCCAGTCAGACGGTCGACATTTGCACCTTTCTAGAGACACTCTAGCCCTAATAATAGCATTTAGAGAAATATTTAAAAAATTTATAAAATAGAGAGTTAAATACAGACATAATGTTAAATTTTCAGTTTCGTAATATTAGTACTAGTTTACTACTGTATTAATATATTACTGTAGTACTGCATTAGTTATTTTCAAATACTTAAATATTTTTAGGGTGTAAGAGCTATTTACTTACTTTTTGACTGAAAGTATTAGGAGTACTTTATTAATTTTATTAACTGTATTAAAGCCTTAACTTTGAGTATTGTTTTTATTTAATGAAACCTGAGCCTTATTCAAATAAAGCTTAAATTAGCTATTTCACTTATTAATCAAAGTGCTATTACTGTGCGACAGCAATATTTTATGTTTTATTCTTTTAATGATAGTTTAGGATTTATTTAAACATAATTTCAGTCTTTTCAGAGCTATATATGCGACAGTCTATAAGCATGATTATTACTGTAAATTAAATTAGCTTTTTACGAAAATACCGTGCGTGTTTATGTTTTGTTTCTTTTTTCAAAGCCAAAAAATGTGTTGGGCTTGTCGAGTTTCTCGGAGTGTCGAGTTATCGAGAGTCCAGTTTTCTGGGTTTTAATGTTGATCATATGACTCTAAAAATGCTTAAAAAACTTTAAAACTCACTATTTTTCATCTAAAATTTAGAAAATTCTCCAGGGCAAGACCCCAGTGTGGCCGCCTCCCTCCAATATTTTTTAAAGACGGCGCCCCTGTCCACAGTAACAGGTTATATGCCGTGTACACAGGCAACTACTTATAGACATTGAGAACAGCTGCTGCCTGAACTGACATAAGCGAATTTTAATGAAATGCAGTTGTTCAAAATTTGATACAAAATAAAAATAAAACACAAAAATTCTCAACTGTTAGCAGTGGTCACATGTTCTCGAAACAATGTCTCATTATCAGAAAACCACAAATTTTTTACTACGAAACTCGTGTCAGTCCTCTTAATTCCATATCCTGATGCCAGCTTACCAACAGCTGTGACAAACTTGACAGGAGTAGGTCGAGATCTTAGATACAGTGCATACCTGATGAATGTCAAAGAAGCACAGAAGTACGCTGTGGCTATGAGTTTAATACCTCGCTTTGTAAAAGTAAAAACTGCACGTGTGTGGAAGAGAAGGGCCTAAGGAAGCTGAAGCGAATACCAACCGTAAATGTTGAGTCTGGCTTCGTGAGATGTGATGCCCATTGAGTTGGCAGCGCTGCAGGTATACAAGCCGCCGTCCTGCACGCGAACGGACGAGACGTTCACGTGGCTGATGACGTCACCGACTTGGTCTACATACTGGCCGATAGTGTACCTGCGAACAAACAGGTGATCTGAGCGCTATTGAAACAGTCGGTGCATCTCTTGGTGGCTGCCTAGTTATCTACGTGTCTCTCTAGCTGTGACGTATTTCTTTGCGGTTATGATAGGTACTGCCCAAATAAATGGAAAAAAATAAGAGATATATCGCGCAAATTGGTTGATAGAGGACATAGTGGAGCCAGACCAAAACTTGACATTCTAGTGGATGCATGTTTCAGCGTCTAAGCAAGTCTGTGTTTGCAATGCGAATGATGTCAGACATAGGAGATATAAAGATAAAAAAACTGGCATATGTTGCTTATTTTCACTCCATTATGTCATGTAGTGTCATATTTTGGGTAACTCCACAAACAAAGAAAACATTTTTAGAGTACAGAAGCGTATAATAAGAGTAATGAGTAGTGTAAATCCAAGGACATCATGTCTAAACCTATTCAAAGAATTGGGCGTATTAACCACAGCTTCTCAGTATATTTTTTCGTTAATGAAGTTTGTGGTAAATAATACTTTTTCCAACTAACTGCTTAGTACACAGTATCAATACCAGGAATAAGAACAATATACATAAAGATTTAAAATCACTTAGTCTTCCCAGAAAGGAGTCCAGTGTTCACCAACGATATTTTCAATAAGTTACCAGCAACCATTAAGAGTTTAGTTTCAGACAAGGCACATTTTAAAAATATTTTAAAAGAATGTTTGGTGGCCAACTCCTTCTTTTGCATCCATGACTTTCTCAACAAGTGCAGTAGACCATTTTAACGACAATTTATTATACTTTAATTTTTGACAATACTTGGTTGTAACAGCCAAGTAACTACCTAATGTGTGAATGATGGATGATGGAAAGCAGATGTAAGTCTTAAGTCTGTAAATAGTGGAAGTTTAATTTGAAATCTTGTACATAATCTGACCGTTCTTAACTGAGGGTGACTGAAATGAATAATTTACTTTAATTTTTGACAATACTTGGTTGTAATAGCCAAGAAACTAGCAATTGTCTGAATGATGGATTTAATGAAAGCAGATGTAAGTATTAAACCTGTGCCGGCCGGGGTGGCCTAGCGGTTCTAGACGCTACAGTCTGGAACAGCGCTACCGCTGCGGTTCGCTGCGGTTCGAATCCTGCCTCGGGCATGGATGTGTGTGGCGTCCTTAGGTTAGTTAGGTTTAATTAGTTCTAAGTTCTAGGGGACTGATGACCTCAGAAGTTGTGTCCCATAGTGCTCAGAGCCATTTATTAAACCTGTAAATGTTAGAAGTTTAAATTTAATTCGCGTACATAGTTTTATTGTTTATTGACTGAGTATCATTAAAATGAATGAAACTCAGGTTTTTCTAATTACATTTTTGTAATTTGTTTATCTGACATATTCCACACCCAGGAGGATTCCCTCTTTTATGGGTCTATGGAATGAATTTTTAGTCTAATATAATCTAATCTTATGCGGAGATGAAGAGCCACACTCTGGATGGACTACGGTGGAGGGTTGTAACAGATCAGTTTCCGGAACGAAGACCACAACAAAAATAACAAGCTTACTCTTTTGAATTGCAGGAATTTCTGAACACAAGTTGTTCTACCAAAATCTGGGATCACGCGACAATGCTACGAAATGTTACCATAGAAAATTCGTTGAAAATGTACATGGTTAATGAAGCAATACCTGACGTAGCAAATTTCTATATAGGGAGAATAAATGCGCCGGCGCTACTTTCCTGGCGAACTCAAGAGGACGCCAGTCAGGGTGATGGAGCGAATTGCGCATGTCCTGCAGAAGCTGAGCGCGGTGCACACCGGCGCCGACGCCTACCTGTGGCCGAGTCGCGAGGCGGTGAGGGGCCGGCCGTCGAGATGCCAGGTGAACTGCGGGGGCGGGCTGCCGGCGGCGGCGCAGCGCAGCGACACCGGGCTGCCCGGGCTCAGCGCCTGCTCCACGAACGTCCACTGCAGCTCCGGCACCGTGTCTGCAACGCGACGCAGCCCTCTCTTAGGCCGGTGGCGAAAATTCCTCCAGCCAGACCTTGTAACTTCGCACACAGACTGTTCGCCGTTGCCAGAGCGGTGCCGTGCACAGTTTGTGCCAAATACACTGAAGAGCTAAAGAAACTCGTTATTGTGTACATAGTTCCGCGTAGTCAGCGCGTACACAACTTTCCTACTAGAGCGCGTCCCGCTAAACACAACAGCGCAGGCGCAGCGCTCGTCCGTCTCCGCACTACGAGATGGCGCTGCCATAGAGACGGACCAAATACTACTTCCGCCGATCCGCGTATTAATATGTAATGCAGCCAATGAGATTGCTGCTAATGTAGAACCTTTTCTCCTCGCGGATCACACTCGCGCAGTGATACATGAACGCGCGAGCTATTATAACAAGTGTACAGACCTCCGATTAGTCAGTCTGCATCTGTCTGTACCAGTCTGTATGAGTTTTACATTTGTCTGTACCAGTCTATAGTCAAGTTTCAGCCTGCGCCTAATAAGATTACCATATTCCACTACATAGCCATGAAGATAAATGTATAGACACTTTTGTCAAGTATCAGAGATATATGTGAGAATAAGATTAACGCACCAAGACCAAAGGAACTTCAGATTGTCATTGTAAATAGCATCCAGAACCAAGTTAAGTAATTTTTATGCTTGTTATTATTTTAATAAATGTGTGTGAAAATTGATCAAGTTCTGTTTAAAGTTGGTCACTGTCAATCTGCTACTCTAAGCGTGCAAGTGGAAATTCTATCGTCTGACCTAACGGCAGAAGATAAACACGCCACGATAAGACCACGAGACATATGCTGACTCTCGCCTCCTTCGTTAGAGCGACAAGTCAATTAATCCGATGGTGTGTGCACTGAAGGTCTTACAGTATGCTCACCACGCTCGTACACCTGCCTAATATGGTGTAGGGACCCTGCGAGCACGCAGAAGTGCCGCAACACGACGTGGCATGGACTCGTCTAATGTCCGAAGTAGTGCTGGAGGGGACTGACGCAATGAATCCTGCAGGGCTGTCCATAAATCCATAAGAGTACAAGGGGGCGGTGCACAGTACATTGGTAGGCATTCCAGATATTCTCAATAATGTTCATGTCTGGAGAGTTTGCTGGCCAGTGGAAGTGTTTAAGTACAGAAGACTGTTCCTGCAGCCACTCTGTAGCAATTCTGGTCGTGTGGGGTATCGCATTGTCACGCTGGAATTGTCCAAGTCCATCGGGATGCACAATGGACACGAATGGTCACAGGTGATCAGACAGGATTCTTACGTACTTGTTATCTGTCAGAGTCGTATCTAGACGTATCAGGGGTCTCATATCACTCCAACTGCACACGTTGCACACCATTACAGAGCCTCTTCCAGCTTGAACAGTCCCCTGCTGACATGCAGGGTCCATGGATTCTTCAGGTTGTCTCCATACTCGTACACGTCCATCCGCTTGGTACAATTTGAAATGAGACTCGTCCATCCAGGCAACATGTTTCCAGCCATTGACAGTCCAATGTCGGTATTGACGGGCCCAGGCGAGGCGTAAAGCTTTGTGTCGTGCAGTCATCAAGGGTACACGATTCGGTCTTCGGCTCCGAAATCCCATATCGATGATGTTTGGTTGAATGTTTCGCCCGCTGACACGTGTTGAAATCTGCAGGAGTTTGCGGAAGGATTGCAGTTCTGTCACGTTGAACGATCATCTTCAGTTGTCGTTGGGCCCCTTCTTCCAGGATCTTTTTCCGGTCGCAACGCTGTCGGAGATTTGATGTTTTACCTGAGTCTTGATATTTACGGCATACTCGTGAAATGGTCGTACGGGAAAATCCCCACTTCGTCGCTGTCTCTGAGATGCTGTGTCACATCTCACTTGCGCAGACTGTAACCCCCGTTCAAACGCACTTCTCTTGATAACCTGTCATTGTAGAAGCTTGCTCTCTTACATAGGCGTTTCCAACCTCAGCACTGTTTTCTGCATGTTTACCTATCTCTGTAATTGAGTACGCACTACTATACCGTTTTCTTTGGCGCTTCAGTGTAATCATGCAAGGGCACGAGCCTTAATTCATTGCCATCTGCTGAGCCAAGCGCTTCGCCGTTAGAAGCGGCATCATCAGTTGTTTATGTGCTGACATTGTAATAAAACTGGTTATAGTGAGATAAGTGTAATAACCGATCTTGGATCAAATGAAATGACGGATTCCCAAGTTGAAGAATCAAAACCCAGGAACCCATTACCATACAGCGATACGAAAATGTGTAAACTTAAACATATATAAACAATGTAATAACGTTGATGATTATGGACCTCATAAAATGATGAGCAGTGACAAACAATTATTTACACCTTATTTATGTGTGTTTGAAAGATGATTGTACAAAAATACACTCCTGGAAATGGAAAAAAGAACATATTGACACCGGTGTGTCAGACCCACCATACTTGCTCCGGACACTGCGAGAGGGCTGTACAAGCAATGATCACACGCACGGCACAGCGGAAACTCCAGGAACCGCGGTGTTGGCCGTCGAATGGCGCTAGCTGCGCAGCATTTGTGCACCGCCGCCGTCAGTGTCAGCCAGTTTGCCGTGGCATACGGAGCTCCATCGCAGTCTTTAAAACTGGTAGCATGCTGCGACAGCGTGGACGTGAACCGTATGTGCAGTTGACGGACTTTGAGCGAGGGCGTATAGTCGGCATGCGGGAGGCTGGGTGGACGTACCGCCGAATTGCTCAACACGTGGGGCGTGAGGTCTCCACAGTACATCGATGTTGTCGCCAGTGGTCGGCGGAAGGTGCACGTGCCCGTCGACCTGGGACCGGACCGCAGCGACGCACGGATGCACGCCAAGACCGTAGGATCCTACCCAGTGCCGTAGGGGACCGCACCGCCACTTCCCAGCAAATTAGGGACACTGTTGCTCCTGGGGTATCGGCGAGGACCATTCGCAACCGTCTCCATGAAGCTGGGCTACGGTCCCGCACACCGTTAGGCCGTCTTCCGCTCACGCCCCAACATCGTGCAGCCCGCCTCCAGTGGTGTCGCGACAGGCGTGAATGGAGGGACGAATGGAGACGTGTCGTCTTCAGCGATGAGAGTCGCTTCTGCCTTGGTGCCAAAGATGGTCGTATGCGTGTTTGGCGCCGTGCAGGTGAGCGCCACAATCAGAACTGCATACGACTGATGCACACAGGGCCAACACCCGGCATCATGGTGTGGGGAGCGATCTCCTACACTGACCGTACACCTCCGGTGATCGTCGAGGGGACACTGAATAGTGCACGGTACATCCAAACCGTCATCGAACCCATCGTTCTACCATTCCTAGACCGGCAAGAGAACTTGCTGTTCCAACAGGACAATGCACGTCCGCATGTATCCCGTGCCACCCAACGTGCTCTAGAAGGTGTAAGTCAACTACCCTGGCCAGCAAGGTCTCCGGATCTGTCCCCCATTGAGCATGTTTGGGACTGGATGAAGCGTCGTCTCACGCGGTCTGCACGTCCAGCACGAACGCTGGTCCAACTGAGTCGTCAGGTGGAAATGGCATGGCAAGCCGTTCCACAGGACTACATCCAGCATCTCTACGATCGTCTCCATGGGAGAATAGCAGCCTGCATTGCTGCGAAAGGTGGATATACACTGTACTAGTGCCGACATTGTGCATGCTCTGTTGCCTGTGTCTATGTGCCTGTGGTTCTGTCAGTGTGATCATGTGATGTATCTGACCCCAGGAATGTGTCAATAAAGTTTCCCCTTCCTGGGACAATGAATTCACGGTGTTCTTATTTCAATTTCCAGGAATGTAGATCGGTATTTGATAGCATTTTCTTTGCTACATTTTTTAGAGGTAAATCTTTGCCTTGGGGCAGATAGTGGTACAAGTTTAAAGTGCGAGGATGAAGTATAAATTATGTGCTTGTTGTGTTAGCATGGTGGTTGATGTTAGTTTGTCTTTTGAAGTGAAATGAATGCAAATATATATATTCAACAACAGAAAGTCCGCCAGTGTTGATATTATTAAACAAAATGAAACCGAGCATCCTCTAGACTAGTATAAAAAAATTGCATTTCAGGAAGGAATTCGAGACTACAACTTTCAACAATGAAGGACAATTTAAAGATGAGTATTATGAAAACTGTTTATACCAGTTCTACCATTGCTATCTCTCGCTGCAATGTGTCGCTAACTCACCGTGCCAAGTGCTGTGATAATGTGACCAGCCAGCCAAATTATTAACTTACTTCAAAATTAATAAATCTACTTTAAGCTACAAGAGGGTAGTGACGGTTAGAACGTACAGCCATAACCGAGTTCTTGCGTCTTAGGTGAAATTCAGGCAAACCTTAAAGCTTCTTCACCGACTGTAAAATTTGTTCGTGAGGCCACTGACCGTTAAGTCAGTATATGTCTTTCTTTTAAAATCCTATTTTTAAGAAAAATTCTAAGTTTTAGATCTGGCTAAAATTTTAGTTTTAGTATTTACGTTGTTACGCTGTAACTGTTCTTGGTAAACTCACTGCTACCATTTACTTCACTGCGATAAGCCATTGGTGCAATTTGCAAGAATGATCAGAATTTGCCTTACACTGTTACCTTGCTAACTGTACTATATTGTGTTGTACTAACTTGAAGGTTTTGCGAACTAATGAACTATATCTTCAACTGGTCTTTATGTCAGTTTTGCAGTTTGCTATGTTTTGGTTTGTATTGTGCCTGCTTGTAACCTTAAGTTATTTGACTTACTGATGAATCGTGTCTGTTATTGGGCTCTAAGTCAATTTAACAGTTGCTAATTTTATCAAAGTATTTAACAGTCACTGTTAAGGAATTATGTTAATATTGGCTTTGATTTGCTACTCATTAGTACTATGTTTTGGAAGACACATGTCATGTGGCCTAAAGAATTTTTTTTTTTTTTGTTTTTCTTGTCTTGTTATGCTTTGATCACTACTTGAATTGCAAGTTATTTTAATTGAAATTTTTTCCTGACATTGCTTTACTGGTTTATTTTTCTAATTGTAAAGATTTGTGATTGATTTTAATAAACTGTTGTTAAGAAATACTTTAATTTGTGGTCCCAGCACTTCTATATTCTCCAGCCAGCTCCTTACCACTTCACCTAGTTTCCCCATTAACAAGTACCAAAATCATTAACACGACTCACATGAGAAAGGAACCCACACACATGGCACTGGGAAGATGACTCACGTTTCTGAAATAGGAATACGTACACCAACTCAAAGATGACTAACCAAATAATATAAATACCAGTCGCCGGCCGGTGTGGCCGTGCGGTTCCAGGCGATTCAGTCTGGAACCGCGTGACCGCTACGGTCACAGGTTCGAATCCTGCCTCGGGCATGGATGTGTGTGATGTCCTTAGGTTAGTTAGGTTTAAGTAGTTCTAAGTTCTAGGGGACTGATGACCTCAGAAGTTAAGTCCCATTCAAAACCTAGCTAATTAGGAGCATGCCAAGTTTTTATTAGTTCAATTTGCGATGTAACATCCACTTGAATAATATATGTAGTAAAAACTGAAAATCGGTTGCATTGACCTGGTAAATATTTTCCATTTATTTACATAGATACGACATACACTGTCAGATGGTGGCATTCTAACCTACAGTGTATGAAGATACAGAGTCTCCAGCATGAGTGGTATCTTTTCGCTACTTAACTTTCGTTACTTTGGAAAAAAAAATTCTTGAAGATTCTAAAAGTAATTTTAAGCTAAAGGCTAATTTCTGTTTTTTGTTACTTTTACTGATTGAAGATGATTGTTTAGCAACCGAAACTAGTAGTCAGTTGTAAAGTTATGTATTATTGACATCAGGACAGCTAAAAGACTAAAAAAAAAGTTTTAAGAGTATAGCTGATCGTTTATCTTTGTCACCTGATGATGTCGGATCTTACTAACGTTACGTATTACAGGGCACAACGTTTTGTGTCTTACTGGAAATATTATCCACCCTACGTCAACATTTACTTTTTAGCGTCAGGATGATTGTTTTAGATTCTTGGATGCCTTCGCTTCAGATGCTTTCTTAGGTTAATCACAATCAAATTGTTTGAACACAAAATCGTAGTGTGCTACTCTCTTGCTTTTACCTCTGACATAAAAATATCCGCAAAAATAATTATTTTCTGTCTTTTATTCATTGTTAACAAATACATTCAACTATACACAAAGGAGTGAATATAATATTTCTCCACTTCCGTGTCATATAGTACAACACATATGCGTAATATGCGAGTATAAGATTGTAGTCGAGAAAGCACAGCACCGTTAGGACTGTAAACTTTCACGACCTCTGCACTGGAATGTTTTGCGTAATGTGACAACCCTGCATCCGCCATTCCGCCTTTATCGACTGTTACCGAGAAAACTGCGAGTGGCATGCAAAATGGATGGAGCTACGACGTTACGGCTGCGATGGAATGTTGCCAGAGAACGAATATTTTACAGGCACGCGAGTAACACCCTCACCGGATGTAGCTATCTGTGTCTGTAATATGTTACTATACGGTATTCAAAGAAGCCTGTAATAGAGATAGGGCACAAATGATACTTATTTGATTAAAGTTATTGAAATTATAAACAGAATAAAGCATTCTATAAGGGGCAGCCAAATGAAAACGAGACACATGGGAAAATGCAAGAAATCTGTTTATTATTTCAAAAATAATAATTAAAACCGTTAATACATGTATCCCACTGTGAGATAAGACGTTCAGTGTCTTCATAGAAAAATGTTTGCGATCGCCTACGGAACCATGATTGAATCCAGGCCTGCGCCTCTTCGTCCAAAGCAAATTAAAAGTCACGAACGTCTTTCATAATGGCACGGAATATATGAAAATGGCATAGGGAGAGATAGAGGGTGGACAACATATGAGGTGTTCCATCTCCTGGGATATGCAGGCATTGGGATTAATTCGTGGTAAATATGAAGAATGTATTTTAAGTGCCATGATTCGGAAAATACATCCACTGTCGGAGTCAGCTGTTGCGGACAACAAGCTGCACATTCTTCCAGTGGATAGGGAAGCCACAGTGTAGCCGTTCTCTCGTTATTTTAACGGTGGACAGTAGCAGACTGTGAGCAGCGATACCATTCAAAACCAACACCGCCTCTACCACCGAATCGGGTACAAAAGCCGCCACGTCGTAGGTACGTAGGCAACCACGAAACATTTTCCCGTGATGGCATTGATCGTCTTGTCTCACAGTGGGATAAATACACTCCTGGAAATGGAAAAAAGAACACATTGACACCGGTGTGTCAGACCCACCATACTTGCTCCGGACACAGCGAGAGGGCTGTACAAGCAATGATCACACGCACGGCACAGCGGACACACCAGGAACCGCGGTGTTGGCCGTCGAATGGCGCTAGCTGAGGAGCATTTGTGCACCGCCGCCGTCAGTGTCAGCCAGTTTGCCATGGCATACGGAGCTCCATCGCAGTCTTTAACACTGGTAGCATGCCGCGACAGCGTGGACGTGAAAAGTATGTGCAGCTGACGGACTTTGAGCGAGGGCGTATAGTGGGCATGCGGGAGGCCGGGTGGACGAATCGCCGAATTGCTTAACACGTGGGGCGTGAGGTCTCCACAGTACATCGATGTTGTCGCCAGTGGTCGGCGGAAGGTGCACGTGCCCGTCGACCTGGGACCGGACCGCAGCGACGCACGAATGCACGCCAAGACCGTAGGATCCTACGCAGTGCCGTAGGGGACCGCACCGCCACTTCCCAGCAAATTAGGGACACTGTTGCTCCTGGGGTATCGGCGAGGACCATTCGCAACCGTCTCCATGAAGCTGGGCTACGGTCCCGCACACCGTTAGGCCGTCTTCCGCTCACGCCCCAACATCGTGCAGCCCGCCTCCAGTGGTGTCGCGACAGGCGTGAATGCAGGGATGAATGGAGACGTGTCGTCTTCAGCGATGAGAGTCGCTTCTGTCTTGGTGCCAATGATGGTCGTATGCGTGTTTGGCGCCGTGCAGGTGAGCGCCACAATCAGGACTGCATACGACCAAGGCACACAGGGCCAACACCCGGCATCATGGTGTGGGGAGCGATCTCCTACACTGGCCGTACAGCTCTGGTGATCGTCGAGGGGACACTGAATAGTGCACGGTACATCCAAACCGTCATCGAACCCATCGTTCTACCATTCCTAGACCGGCAAGGGAACTTGCTGTTCCAACAGGACAATGCACGTCCGCATGTATCCCGTGCCACCCAACGTGCTCTAGAAGGTGTAAGTCAACTACCCTGGCCAGCAAGATCTCCGGATCTGTCCCCCATTGAGCATGTTTGGGACTGGATGAAGCGTCGTCTCACGCGGTCTGCACGTCCAGCACGAACGCTGGTCCAACTGAGGCGCCAGGTGGAAATGGCATGGCAAGCCGTTCCACAGGACTACATCCAGCATCTCTACGATCGTCTCCATGGGAGAATAGCAGCCTGCATTGCTGCGAAAGGTGGATATACACTGTACTAGCGCCGACATTGTGCATGCTCTGTTGCCTGTGTCTATGTGCCTGTGGTTCTGTCAGTGTGATCATGTGATGTATCTGACCCCAGGAATGTGTCAATAAAGTTTCCCCTTCCTGGGACAATGAATTCACGGTGTTCTTATTTCAATTTCCAGGAGTGTATATTAATAGCTATGGCGATTAGTTTTGAAACAATAAACAGTTTACTTACTTTTGTCAAAATTCTTGTTTTAATTTGACTGCTCTTTATACTAAAAACAGACTACTGTTCTCTTTGCTTTTCACTGTCTCTATTAGGTGAATTCGGGAAATACCACCACCGTTATTTGTATAGGGACATTAAATATCGGCCATTCTCGTCTCTCTGTGACAAGGACTCCCGCTGTAGATTACATGGCATTCTAGTAAAATGAAATTTACATGATGGCCCGTTCCATCTTTGCAGATTATTAACTATCGTTACGCGTGTATATCAAAACGCTGTATTCAGAACAAAAGCTTTCGAGCGAATGTATATGCACTTCGATTTTGCCTGAAACGTTACAGGGTAATGCTGAGGTGAGCGCAATTGATTTTACACCTAAGAATCTCCGGAGCTTTCAGACTACACTCGCCAAAACCCTGTTTGTGATTCCTGGAGTATGACCGTTCAATATAAATGTGACATATCTGGCTGCGAAACGACAGCTGCAGCGAAAAGATGTAGACAGGGTCAATGAAATTGTAGGTCCCAGGATAACGAAAAAACAAAGCCTAAAACTCTAGAATATAAGCGAGAGGCAGTATGAATGGCAGGAAGTTATAAAATCTAGCAGAATTCATAGTATAGTTACTGGTACTAATGAGAGACCAAAATCGAAGTCCGCAGCTCGTGGTCGTGCGGTAGCGTTCTCGCTTCTCACGCCCAGGTTCCCGGGTTCGATTCCCGGCAGGGGTCAGGGATTTTCTTTGCCTCGTGATGACTGGGTGTTGTGTGATGTCCTTAGGTTGGTTAGGTTTAAGTAGTTCTAAGTTCTCTGGGACTGATGACCATAGATGTTAAGTCCCATAGTGCTCTGAGCCATTTGAACCAAAATCGAAATACAATAACTGAGGTGAGGTCACAGTGAGTCTTATCAGTGGCACGGTCATTGCCCAAAATACTTGTTTAAACTTGGGAAGTGATACTCAGAAAGATGCGATTGTGGACAGGTTCATCTACACTGTGGCGGATTTTATACCCGATAGCGTGGTGATCTTGGTGGTGGTTCTGAATGGTATAGCTGCTCACAGTTGGCTGTTGTCCACAGTTGAAATCGCGAGAGAATAGCGATGCTGTTGATTCCCTTACCACCGTAAAACTCCTATTGTTGTCCGCAACAGCTGACTCAGACGGTGGATATATTTTCCGAATCTTCACACTTACAGTACAATCTTGACACGGTTCCATGAAAAAATCCCAGTGCCTGTATAACCAGGAGCTGGAATGACTAATGCCTTGGCCACCCACTACCTGTGTACGATAAACCGCTTTATTATCGTGCGTCTTGCCCCTTCTTCGCGCAAATTGGATGTCAACGATCAGTGTCAAGCTAACGTCATCCCAATCACGCCACGTGACGAGACATTCCATTCGCCTTGGCAATAAGAGAGCCATTTCTTCAACAGGTTTATACTTCACACAATCTTCTTCAAAAACTGTTTTTTTGTGTACCACCGAAAACGGTTAAAACTGTACAGGGTAATTATGAAGTCTATTAAACATTTTATAAAAAATAAATACAGATAAATGGGCTAGAACAACGTAACAGTGATGCAGTTATGGAAAAGGCAAACTATCATCTTATTTACAATGTCGATAAATGTTCTGCGTCTCCACTATTTGTCACACAGCACACATATAATCGGCGTTCAAGTCTGCCCAAACCCGACCAGGCATATCAGGAGTGACGGTAAGAAAAGCCGCTGCGATGCAGTGTCGCAAGTGTTCGAGGTTTCGTTGTTCTGGTGGAACATGAACACTGTCCTTGATATAAACCCGCAAGAAAAAAATCGCAGGTCTTCAAGCTCAGCGACCTTGGTGGCAAATCAAGTACCACCAGGTCAGCGGTAAAAAAACGACTGATCCAGTGATGTGACAACGTCGTATTCAGTGAGGGTCGTATGCAGCTGTGGAAATATGGAGAGGTGTCACCTAACTAGAAAGATGAAACAGCTGCCGCCAGTCTCAAGTTGTGCCACGGATCACAACTGCAGAAAATCGAGACACATGATTGCACTGACATTTCTCTCAGCGAAGAAGAAGGGTCCAACACCGCAGACTCTAAGTTTTGAAACTGCCGGATGATAACGTAAACTGTCGACCCACTTGCAGACAATAATATTTTAAGCAACTTTTGATGGTGTACACAGAAAATGTCGTCTACAATTCCGTTTCTTTTAAGTTTGTAAGTGAGCATAAAAAGTGTGTGGCTTATGAATTGGCACACAGTGCAAACCGGAACAAAGGCTACTATTCTGTATTCAAATCAACGAGGAATCGAACACTAGCACTTCGTGATAATAGACTGTAAAGGGTCGAGTGATTCAACACTATACGTGGCTCAATACAACCATTATTTGTTTTATGTGTATTATACACAGCGGTGACAAAAGCCACGCGATAGGGAATGTACATATAAAGATGGCGGAGTATCACCGGTGCACAAGGTTTTAAGGGGAAGTGCATTGGCCGAGCTATCATTTGTATTCAGGCTAGTAGTGTGAAAAGGATTCCGGCGTGAATAGGGCCGCACGATGGGACTTAAGAAACTTTGGGCACGGAATAGTAGTGGGAACTAGGTGCGTGGGACACTCCATATCGGAAATCGTTAGGGAATTCAGTATTCCGAGATCCACAATGTCGAAAGTGTGCCAGGAATGCCAAATCTGAGACGTTTCCTCCAACCACGGACAAGGCAGTGGCCTACGGCCTTCACGTAACGCCAAAAGTAGCGGTGTTTGCGTAGAGTTGTCACTGCTAACAGACAAGCAACGCTCCGTGAAAAATCTGCAGGAATCAGTTTGCTTTGCTAACAGCACGACATCTACATCTACATCTACGTGATTACTCTGCTATTCACAATAAAGTGCCTGGCAAAGGGTTCAATCAACCACCTTCAAGCTGTCTCCATACCGTTCCACTCTCGAAAGGCGCGTGACAGGAACGAGCACTTAAATTTTTCTGAGCGAGCCCTGATTTCTCTTATTTTATTCTGATGATCATTCGTCCCTATGAGGGTGGGTGCCAATAGAATGTTTTCGCAATCGGAAAAGAAAAATGGTGACTGAAATTTCATGAGAAGATACCGTCGCAACTAAAAAAGCCTTTGTTTTAATGATTGCCAATCCAATTCACGTATCATGTCTGTGACACTATCTCCCCTATTGTGAGATAATACAAAACGAGCTTCCCTATTTTGTACTTTTTCTATGTCATCCGTCAGTCCCATATGATACGGATCCCACACCACACAGCAATACTCCAGAATAGGGCCGACAAGCGTGGTGTAATGTCTCTCTCGTAGACCTGTTGCACCTGCCAAGTGTTCTCGCAATGAATAGCAGTCTTTTTTCTTTATTCAGGGTCAATTGACACTTTCCGCACCATACAAATATCTTATCTAAATCATTTTGCAAGTCGTTTTGATCATCTGATGACTTTACAAGACGGTAAATGACAGCATCATCTGCGAACAATCTGAGACGGCTGCTCAGATTGTCTCCTATGTTGTTAATATAGACCAGGAAAAAGAGAGGGCCCATAACACTTCCTAGGGGAACGCCGGATATTACTTCCGGTTTACTCGATGACTTTCCGTCTATTACTACAGACTGTGACCTTTCTGACAGGAAACCACGAATCCAGTCGCACAACTGAGGCGATACTCCGTAGACACGCAGTTTGGTTAGAAGACGCTTGTGAGGAACGGTGTCGAAAGCTTTCTGGAAATTTAAAAATGTGGAATCAATTTGACATCCCCTGTCGATAGCACTTATTACTTCATGAGTATAAAGAGCTAGTTGTGTTTCACAAGAACGATATTTTCTGAATCCGTGCTGACTATATGTCGATAAATCGTTTTCTTCGAGGTACTTCTTAATGTTTGAATACAGTATATGTTCTAAACCCTACTGCAAATCGACGTTAGTGATATGGGCCTTTAATTCAGCAGGTTACTCCTACTTCCATTTTTGGGTATTGGTGTGACTTACGCAATTTTCCAGTGTTTAGGTACGGATCTTTCTATGAGTGATTGGTTGTATATAATTGCTAAATATGGAGCTATTTTATCAGCATACGCTGAGAGGAACCTGACTGGTATACAATCTGGATCAGTGGCCTTGGCTTATCTACATCTACATGACTACTCTGCAATTCACATTTAAGTGCTTGGCAGAGGGTTCATCGAACCACAATCATACTATCTCTCTACTATTCCACTCCCGAACAGCGAGCGGGAAAAACGAACACCTAAACCTTTCTGTTCGAGCTCTGATTTCTCTTATTTTATTTTGATGATCATTCCTACCTATGTAGGTTGGGCTCAACAAAATATTTTCGCATTCGGAAGAGAAAGTTGGTGACTGAAATTTCGTAAAAAGGTCTCGCCGCGACGAAAAACGTCTATGCTGTAATGACTTCCATCCCAACTCGTGTATCATATCTGCCACACTCTCTCCCCTATAACGCGATAATACAAAACGAGCTGCCCTTCTTTGCACCCTCTCGATGTCCTCCGTCAATCCCACCTGGTAAGAATCCCACACCGCGCAGCAATATTCTAACAGAGGACGAACGAGTGTAGTGTAAGCTGTCTCTTTAGTGGACTTGTTGCATCTTCTAAGTGTCCTGCCAATGAAACGCAACCTTTGGCTCGCCTTCCCGACAATATTATCTATGTGGTCCTTCCAACTGAAGTTGTTTGTAATTTTAACACCCAGGTACTTAGTTGAATTGACAGCCTTGAGAATTGTACTATTTATCGAGTAATCGAATTCCAACGGATTTCTTTTGGAACTCATGTGGATCATCTCACACTTTTCGTTATTTAGCGTCAACTGCCACCTGACACACCATACAGCAATCTTTTCTAAATCGCTTTGCAGCTGATACTGGTCTTCGGATGACCTTACTAGACGGTAAATTACAGCATCATCTGCGAACAACCTAAGAGAACTGCTCAGATTGTCACCCAGGTCATTTATATAGATCAGGAACAGTAGAGGTCCCAGGACGCTTCCCTGGGGAACACCTGATATCACTTCAGTTTTACTCGATGATTTGCCGTCTATTACTACGAACTGCGACCTTCCTGACAGGAAATCACGAATCCAGTCGCACAACTGAGACGATACCCCATAGCTCCGCAGCTTGATTAGAAGTCGCTTGTGAGGAACGGTGTCAAAAGCTTTCCGGAAATCTAGAAATACGGAATCAACTTGAGATCCCCTGTCGATAGCGGCCATTACTTCGTGCGAATAAAGAGCTAGCTGCGTTGCACAAGAGCGATGTTTTCTGAAGCCATGCTGATTACGTGTCAATAGATCGTTCCCTTCGAGGTGATTCATAATGTTTGAATACAGTATATGCTCCAAAACCCTACTGCAAACCGACGTCAATGATATAGGTCTGTAGTTAAATGGATTACTCCTACTACCCTTCCTGAACACTGGTGCGACCTGCGCAATTTTCCAATCTGTAGGTACAGATCTATCGGTGAGCGAGCGGTTGTATATGAGTGCTAAGTAGGGAGCTATAGTATCAGCGTAATCTGAAAGGAACCTAATCGGTATACAATCTGGACCTGAAGACTTGCCCGTATCAAGCGATTTGAGTTGCTTCGCAACCCCTAAGGTATCTACTTCTAAGAAACTCATGCTAGCAGATGTTCGTGTTTCAAATTCTGGAATATTCCATTCGTCTTCCCTGGTGAAGGAATTTCGGAAAACTGCGTTCAATAACTCCGCTTTAGCGGCGCAGTCGTCGATAACAGTACCATCGGCACTGCGCAGCGAAGGTATTGACTGCGTCTTGCCGCTTGTGTACTTTACATACGACCAGAATTTCTTCGGATTTTCTACCAAATTTCGAGACAATGTTTTGTTGTGGAACCTATTAAAGGCATCTCGCATCGAAGTACGTGCCAAATTTCGCGCGTCTGTAAATTTTAGCCCATCTTCAGGATTTCGCGTTCTTCTGAACTTCGCATGCTTTTTCCGTTGCCTCTGCAACAGCGTTCGGACCTTTTTTGTGTACCACGGGGGATCCGTTATTAAGTGATTTAAGCTGCTTTGATACACCGAGTATATCTAAATGGTTCAAATGGCTCTGAGCACTATGGGACTTAACATCTGAGGTAATCAGTCCCCTAGAACTAGGAACTACTTAAACCTAACTAACCTAAGGACATCACACACATCCATGCTCGAGGCAGGATTCGAACCTGCGACCGTAGCCGTCGCGCGGTTCCAGACTGAAGTGCCTCGAACCGCTCGGCCACTCATGCCGGCCGAGTATATCTACTTCGATGTTTCTCATCTTGGCAGTTGCTCTTGATTGGAATTCAGGAATATTTACTTCGTCTTCTTTGGTGAAGGAGTTTTGGAAAACCGTGTTTAGTAACTGCTTTAGTGGCACTGTCATCGCGCAGTGAAGGTATTGATTGCGTCTTGCCACTGGTGTGCTTTATGTATGACAAGAATCCCTTTGGGTTTTCTACCAGATTTCGAGACAGAATTTCGTTGTGGAAATTATTATTGAAGTAAGCGCAATATTTTGAACTTCTGTAAAACTTTGCCAATCTTGGGAATTTTGAGTTCTTTTAAATTTGGACTGCTTTTTTAGTTCCTTCTGCAACACCTCTGTGACCCGTTTTGTGTACCATGGGGGATCAGTACAATTTCGGATGAAGTTTTATGCCTGCCACCGGCTTTAAACATATAATTTTTCCAGCATATAGGGGGTAGATGGAAGTCACCACCGACTATATTTGTATGAGCGGCGTACTTAGAAGAATTGATAGTTTAGTCCGATTGTCAGGTATAACCTCTACCCATACCATATCACTTCAGTTTCGCTACAAGGCAAACGACCTCTGACAGCAATAAATACTACACCACCAACTGTATTTAACCTATCATTTCTGAACACTGTTAGGTCGTTTGAAAAATTTTTGGCTGAACTTATTTCCGGCTTTAGCCAGCTCTCTGTACCTACTACTATTTGAGCTTCAGTGCTTTCTATAAGGGCTTGGAGATCTGGTTATTTCCCAACACAGATACGACAATTTACAGCTACAGTACCAATTGTTTCTACAACTATACTGTGTTTTACCTGCCCACTTTTAGACGGACGCCCCTTCTGTGGTTCCCTGAGACCCTCTAACCTAAAAAACCGCCAAGTCCCACCCAAACAGCCCCCGCTACCCGTGTAGCCGCCTCCTGTGTGTAGTGGACTCCTGACCTATTAAGCGGAACCCGGAAACTCACCACCACCTCCCGATGGCGCAAGTCAAGGAATCTGCAGCCTACACGGTCACAGAACCGCCTTAGCCTCTGATTCAGACCCTCCACTCGGCTCTGCACCAAAGGACCACAGTCGGTTCTATCGACGATGCTGTGGATGTTGAGCTCCGTCTTTATCTCAGAAGCAAGACTGTCAGTTTTTACCATTTCCGCTAGCCGCCCGAAACCAGACAGAATCTACTCCCATCGAAACCGACACACGTCATTGGTACCGACATGAGCCACCACCTGCAATTGGCTGCACCATGTACTCTTCATGGCATCCGGAAGCACCCTTTCCACATCCGGAATGACTCCCCGCGGAATGCACACGGAGTGCACACTGGGTTCCTTCTCTCCTTGGCAGCCATGTTCCTAAGGGGCCCCATTACGAGCCTAATGTTGGAGCTCCCAACTACGAGCAAACCCACCCTCTGTGAATGCCCAGACCTTGCGGGCCGAGAAGCTTCCTCTGGAACAGGGTGGACGACTGCATCCCGCTTAGAGACATCGTCGGCCACAGATAACGCCCGAAACCTGTCCGTCAAACGAATCGGGGAGGCCCTACGATGCCCCTCGGAAAGTTTTTCGCTGCCTGCCACACTTTGGAATGATCTCCCACTCGACCACAGGTGAGGGGTCAACCTCAGTGCAGGCAGTGCCGGGGGAGGTCACAGCAGTGGACAGATCGGAGGACACGTGGGACGTGCTCGACGTCCATCGCATCCCCGCGTCCGTTCCCCCACAGTGACGCCCCTTGGCAGCAGCCTCAAGCTGTGTGACAGAAGCCAACGCAGCCTGGAGCTCTGAGTGAAGGGTCGCCAGCTCAGCTCGCATCTGTACACAACAATTATACTTCCTATCCATTACTGCAGTCGCTCCTCTTTGAAGCTCTTAAAAATATGTAACAAGCGAACGGTGTACTCGCCTTATTAGTAGCAGGAACTAGCGGTGCGCTCTCGCTGACGATCTGACAGACATCGCCTGCAGAGTCTCTTCTGCGCTCACGACGATATTGGTTGGATTCTAGAAGGCTGGAAAACTGTGTCCTGGTCATGTATTTCAGTTTGTAAGAGCTGATGGTGAATGTTCTAGTGTAGCGCAGAGCCCGCGAAGGGGTGGAACCAAGCTGTCAACAAGGTGCTGTGGAAGCTGGCGATGGCTCCATAAAGATGTGGGCTGTATCCACAAGGAATGGACTGGGTCTTCTGGAACAGCTGAACCAATTACTGTCTGTAAATGGTTATGTTCGGCTACTTGAGACTATTTGCAGCAATTCATGGACCTCATGTTCCCAAAGAACGATGGAATTTTCATGGATGACAATGCGCTATGTCACCGGACCACGATTGTTCGTTGTAGATTTGAACACTTTCTGGACAGTTCGAGTGAATGATTTGACCAGCCAGATCGCCCGACGTGCATGAATCCCATCCAATATCTATGGATCATGGTCGAGAGGCCAGTTCTACATCTACATCTACATATATACTTCGCTAGTCACCAAGAGGTGTGTGGCGGAGGGCACAATTCGCACCAAAGTCATATTTCCCCGTTCTGTTCCACTCGCGGATCGCTTGAGGAAAAAATGACTGTCTGAACGCTTCAGTACGAGCTCTTATTTCCCTTATCTTTGAATGATGATCATTACGCGATTTGAAAGTTGGTGGTAATATGTATGCCCTACATCCTCGGCGAAGATCGGATTTTGGAATTTAGTGTGCAGCGCCTTCCGTTTAGCGCGTCGTCTGTCTGTAAGTTTGTCCCACTTCAAACTTTCTATGAGATTTGTAACGCTCTCGCGATGGCTAATGTACCAGTCACGAATCTTGCCGCTCTTCCTTGGGCCTTCTCGATGGTTCAAATGGCTCTGAGTACTATGGGACTTAACATCTATGGCCACCAGTCCCCTAGAAGTTAGAGCTACTTAAACTTAACTAACCTAAAGACATCAACACAACACCCAGTCATCAAGAGGCAGAGAAAATCCCTGACCCCGCCGGGAATCGAACCCGGGAACCCGGGCGCGGGAAGCGAGAACGCTACCGCACGACCACGAGCTGCGGACTTGGACCTTCTCATTCTCTTGAATCAGACCCAACTGGTAAGGGTCCCATACAGACGAACAGTACTCTAAGACTGGGCGAACTAACGTATTGTAAGATATTTCCTTTTGCTGAAGGACTGCATCGCTTCGGGATTCTACCAATAAACCGCAATCTAGTGTTCGCCTTACCCGTTACTTGTGTAATCTGATCATTCCATTTGAGATCATTTCGAATAGTCACACCCAGATAATTGACTGATGTTACCGTTTCTAAAGACTGGTCATTTACGTTGTACTCATACACTGAGGGGGATTTTCACCTTGTTATACGCAATAGGTTACATTTACTAATATTGAGAGATGACTGCCAATCATCACAGCACGCATTTATTTTCTGCAAATACTCGTTGATTTGTTCAATACTTTCGTGTGATACTACTTTTCTGTAGACTACAGCATCATCGGTAAACAGTCTAAGGCCACTGTCAATACCATCAACCAGATCGTTTATGTAAATCGTAAAAAGCAGAGGACGTATTAGGCTGCCCTGGGGCACACCTGAAGTTACTCTTATTTCTGTTGAAGTTACCCCGTTTAGGGCGACATACTGCTCTCTGTCTGTTAGAAAACTTTCCATCCAACCTCATATGTCATTGGATAGACGGTAAGCGCGCACTTTTTGTAGCAAGCGACAGTGCGGAACTGAGTCGAACGCCTTTCGAAAGACGAGGAATATGGCATCAACCTGAGAGCCGGTATCTAGAGCCTGTTGTCAGATGAGCCTCTCTGAGTCTAGAAAGGTCTGAACATAAAATATGTTCCATGATTCTACAATAAATCGATGTGACTGAAATTGGCCGGTAATTATGTGCATCCGATTTTCTACTCTTTTTATAGGTTGTTATGACCTGTGCCTTCTTCCAGTTCCGTGGAACATTCCGCCCTTCCAATGATCTCTGATAGATGACGGTTAAGAATGGCGCTATATTTGTAGCATAGTCAACATAAAATCTTACGGGGATACCGTCTGGGCCAGATGCCTTCCTGCCGTCTAAGGATCCTGTTTTATAATCCCAGATACACTAAACATTATGTCAGCCATCCTTTCGTTTGTTCGATAATTGAAAAGGGGGAATGGTGCTGCAGTCCTCTTTCGTTAACGAGTTTTTGAAAGGTAGGTTTAGAATTTCGGCCTTCTGTTTATCATCATCAATTACATTACCCGTACTGTCAGCAGGAGAAGGTATTGAATTATTTGTAGCGTTCATAGATTTTACGTACGACCAAAATTTTTTGGGGTTATTTTTAGAATCTGCAGATAAAATATTGCTTTCAAATTCGTTAAAAGAATCTCTCATTGTCCTCCTGACAGCTGCTTTCATTTCGAATAACTTCTGTTTGTCAGCGGGCAGTGACTACGTTTAAAACGACTGTGCAAAATTCTCTGCTTTCTCGGCAACTTCCTAGTTGTACTTCCTAGTTGTACCAAGGTGGATCTTTTCCCTCCCCTATACTTCTGCTAGGCACATACTTCTGTAGCACATGGTGGACAATAGCTTTAAATTCCGACCAAAGATGCTCAATATCTTTGTGTTCCACGGTGAATGCTTGGAGTTGACTATGAAGATATTTATTAATGACTCTTTTATTTGCTTTCCAAAACAAGAAAACTCTACGCTTTTTCTTTGTTGTTTTTTGTTTTCAACTTCCACTGACATAGAAGCCACAACGACATTGTGGTCGCTAACACCTTCTTCTAGATTAACTTCCTCAAAAGGATCAGGTCCGTTTGTCGCCAAGATATCTAGCATGTTCCCATCTCGAGTTGGTTTTCTAACCAATTTCTCAAGGTTGTATGTTGAGAGCGCTCGTAGAGTTACTTCACACGAATCTTTGCTTCTGCCCCCTGTGATAAATGTGTAATTTTCCCAGTCAATGGATGCTGGATTAAAGTCTCCACCTATAACTAATGGATATTTGGATATTTACTTCCTATGTCCTCAAGACTTTCCCTAAAACAATCTGCGACGTTTGTTGCGGATGCTGGTGGTCTATAAAAAACATCCTAATACAATGGTCAATCCTTGTCGGATTGACAGCTTTATCCAGACAGTTTCACAGTCCGAGTGTCGATCTCAAATGCGCTTAAACAGCTTTTAACTGCAATGAGCACACCACCTCCCATAGCATCAGTTCTATCCTTCCTAAACATTTTCCAATCAGAGTTCAAAATTTCACAGCTTTTTATATCTCATTTCAACCAGCTTTCGGTACCTAATACAATATTGGCATTGCTACTGTTTATTTCGGAGATCTCGCTACAGACACTTCGACAATTTACTAACATGATATTAAGCATATTTAAATCCTTTGGAATGACCTGTTTAGGCGAACTAACAATTTTTACAGTTGGCACGCCCGCATCAGTGTCATGAAATGGTAATTTTTCGGGCAGTGGTTTGTTTCCCATGGGGAGGAACATAATCGAAAAAAAAAACCATGTGCACGCCACAAGTACTGTGTAACCCACGTAGCTGCTTCCTGTTTGTAGTGCACTCCTGATCTATCGAGCGGCGTCCTACAACCTTCCATCCCATAGCGTAGGTCGAGAAATCTACAACGATTTTCGTGACAGAGTCGACGTAGCCTCTTGTTTAGAATCTCCACTCGACTCCAAACCAGAGGACCCCGGTCCACCCTGGGTACGATGCTGCAGATCGTCAGCTTCGCTTCCACTCCTCGAGAGATGGAGGCCGCCTTCACCAATTTAGCCAGCCGTCGGAAGGACCCAAGGATTTCCTCGAAACCCCGACGACAGGCATCGTTGGTGCCGACATGCGCAACGATCTGCAGATGGCTGCACCCCGCACGTTCGATAGCCACCGGAAGAGCCTCTTCCACATCCTGGACAAGGCCTCCCGGCAAGCACACCGAGTGAACGTTGGACGTCTTCCCCGCCTAGAAGCTATGTTCGTGCACAAAATCCTGCACCGGCAACACTTTTGCGGCTATGGACGGCTTGTTCATTATTTCCGCAGGGGACATCCAACGGCTTGTTGAGTCTATGCCAAGTTGAGTTGCTGCAATTCGCTGCTAGAAACGAGGTCCTGCACGATATTTACAGCTATCCCACTACTTTTGTCACCTCAGTTTATTTGCTGACTCCAACAAAGATTTTTATTATCGTGGGAGGACCTGATGGATCTCACACATCTTCGAGAACGTAGCTGAGGATTTTCTCTGAGAAGCAGCGATTCTGGTTTCTGCAGCCGACATTAACGGCCAGGGGACTGCGGGGCATCATGTGACTACTCCAGGCCTCTCTTATTTATTCTCCTTACATGGACTCTTTATGCTATGGTTACCAGGCCAATGTCTCATTTCATCGGCAGTATTGTGACAGCTCAATTTATTAATACCAACTGAGAAACGGGTAATTGATTTTAAGTAATATATTTCACTGATTGGTGAAAAGGAAACAAATCAATAGCGAGAACTGACAATACGTAGTGTTTGTGTAAATGTTTTCAGGAGCTTACTTCAGTTCTCCCCCTTTTAGATTCTAAGAATAACTATCTCATTCAGAGTTGTGCGTTCAGTAATACACTCCTGAAAATGGAAAAAAAGAACACATTGCCACCGGTGTGTCAGACCCACCATACTTGCTCCGGACACTGCGAGAGGGCTGTACAAGCAATGATCACACGCACGGCACAGCGGACACACCAGGAACCGCGGTGTTGGCCGTCGAATGGCGCTAGCTGAGCAGCATTTGTGCACCACCGCCGTCAGTGTCAGCCAGTTTGCCGTGGCATACGGAGCTCCATCGCAGTCTTTAACACTGGTAGCATGCCGCGACAGCGTGGACGTGAACCGTATGTGCAGTTGACGGACTTTGAGCGAGGACGTATAGTGAGCATGCGGGAGGCCGGGTGGACGTACCGCCGAATTGCTCAACACGTGGGGCGTGAGGTCTCCACAGTACATCGATGTTGTCGCCAGTAGTCGGCGGAAGGTGCACGTGCCCGTCGACCTGGGACCGGACCGCAGCGACGCACGGATGCACGCCAAGACCGTAGGATCCTACGCAGTGCCGTAGGGGACCGCACCGCCACTTCCCAGCAAATTAGGGACACTGTTGCTCCTGGGGTATCGGCGAGGACCATTCGCAACCGTCTCCATGAAGCTGGGCTACGGTCCCACACACCGTTAGGCCGTCTTCCGCTCACGCCCCAACATCGTGCAGCTCGCCTCCAGTGGTGTCGCGACAGTCGTGAATGGAGGGACGAATGGAGACGTGTCGTCTTCAGCGATGAGAGTCGCTTCTGCCTTGGTGCCAATGATGGTCGTATGCGTGTTTGGCGCCGTGCAGGTGAGCGCCACAATCAGGACTGCATACGACTGAGGCACACAGGGCCAACACCCGGCATCATGGTGTGGGGAGCGATCTCCTACACTGGCCGTACACCTCTGATGATCGTCGAGGGGACACTGAATAGTGCACGGTACATCCAAACCGTCATCGAACCCATCGTTCTACCATTCCTAGACCGGCAAGGGAACTTGCTGTTCCAACAGGACAAGGCACGTCCGCATGTATCCCGTGCCACCCAACGTGCTCTAGAAGGTGTAAGTCAACTACCCTGGCCAGCAAGATCTCCGGATCTGTCCCCCATTGAGCATGTTTGGGACTGGATGAAGCGTCGTCTCACGCGGTCTGCACGTCCAGCACGAACGCTGGTCCAACTGAGGCGCCAGGTGGAAATGGCATAGCAAGCCGTTCCACAGGACTACATTCAGCATCTCTACGATCGTCTCCATGGGAGAATAGCAGCCTGCATTGCTGCGAAAGGTGGATATACACTGTACTAGTGAAGACATTGTGCATGCTCTATTGCCTGTGTCTACGTGCCTGTGGTTCTGTCAGTGTGATCATGTGATGTATCTGACCCCAGGAATGTGTCAATAAAGTTTGCCCTTCCTGGGACAATGAATTCACGGTGTTCTTATTTCAATTTCCAGGAGTGTAGTTCCATTTACCTCGGCTTTTCTGCGGTTAGGAAAGGCAATTAATTAACCACACAAAAGGAACTCAGAACTAGCTGACGCCCTTCAAGTTGGTTCATTAAAGAGGGATGTTTTATTTTACTTTAGAAATTAAACCACAGCGTTGCAGTTTCTAAATTTATCTGCTAGCTGCGTGATGACCAGTTATTAATGTTGATTTTTAAATTTAAGGCAGAGCACTACACCGCTTTGACAGCCCCCTGAGTGAAAATGCAAATATTACATCCCGTTACGGTAACCACAAAAAGAGCAGCGAAAAGCGGGATGCACCGCTGTTAACGTCACAGCATGTGATGTGCTGCCATTACATTAGCCACGGTTTTATTCCCGCGTTCCGACAGCACAGATGAATGCCAATAAAGGGGACCGAGCAACAGCTGTGTTGTAGATTTCGACACTCGAATCTCTCTCGTTCCTTTTAACAGATGACTGTCATGTTTTGAATCGTGTACTGAGTAACATTCACACTTCTCACCGCTGAAGTTGGTGCTCTGAATATTGCAAAAGTAACTTATTGATTAGGAAATAGTTTTACTGCGGGCTCCGAATGTCCTGGCAAAGTGTGTTTCGGATACCTCTACCATTTCTAGCTTTGCCTGCGTCTACATTTACATATACATCTACAAAATGATTTAGATGAGATATCCGTATGGTGCGAAAACTGGCAATTGACCCTGAATAAAGAAAAGTGTGAAGCTCTTCACATGAGTATTATAAGAAATCCACTAAATTTCGATTACGCCATAAGTCACATACATCTGAAGGCCGTTAATTTCAACAAAAAACGTAGGGATTACAACTACAAATAATCTAAACTGGAACGATCACATAGATAATATGGTGGGTACAGGACACCAAAGACTGTGATTTGTTGGCGGAACACTTAGAAGGTGCAACAGGTCTACTAAAGAGACTGCTTACACCACGCTTGACTGCCCTATTCTGCAGTACTGCTGTGCGGTGTGGGATCTACATCGTGTCGGACTGACGGGTGACATCGAAAAAGTTCAAAGAAGGACAGCTCGTTTTGTATTATCGAGAAATAGGAGAGATAATGCCACAAACACGATACGTGAATTGGAGTGGCAATCATTAAAACAAACGCTCTTTTTCGCTGCGACGGGATCTTCTCATGAAATTTCAATCACCAGTTTTCTCCTCCGATTGCGAAAACATTCTGTTGGCACCCACCTACAAAGGGAGAAATGATTATCACGATAAAATAAGAGTAGTTAGGGCTCGCACAGAAAATTGTAAGTGCTCGTTTTTCCCACGCGCCGTTCGAGAGTGGAACGGTAGAGAAACAGCTTGAAAGTGGTTCATTTAACCCTTTGCCAGGCACTTTATTGTGAATACAGAGTAATCACGTAGGTGTATATGTACATTGAAACCTTGAAAGCCAACTTATGGCGTGCGGCATATTTCCATACATCAAGGAGGGGATGCTTATGAGTCATATAAATCCATCTAGAGGCATGATGCACTGCCTGAAAGGGCATGGCCCATATCATGAATAGTTATGTAGAATAGTGAAACAACTGGCAAACCTATGTGTACGTGGTGCCATTGGTACACCAGACCCTAAGGTATTAGAATGCCCTTTAGATCTGTGGTCTCAAATAACAGACAGTGTAAATTTAAACTTTTGGAGATAAATGCAACGAAGCAGCAAATAAAGTATCCGGGAGGAAACCAGGAAAGTATTTAGAAAATGTGGCAAGGTAAGAGGAAACCCGCCTGTATGCGATAATGCTTAACTGAATACTGAGAGTGCAGTGAATATCAGCGAGGGATTCACACACTCTGGAATTAACCGTCCACAGCGGACGATGATAAGCAGCTAACAACAACGTGGGAGCAATGGCAGAACCGGCAGAATGAATAACTTGTGGTGACTGATACATGTTTCTGAGCAACCCAGCAAGAACAGGTTCCGGGTGAGAGGGGGGGGGGGGTGGAGATTGCAAAATGGATTGCAAAATGGTTCAAATGGCTCTGAGCACTATGGGACTTAACATCTATGGTCATCAGTCCCCTAGAACTTAGAACTACTTAAACTTAACTAACCTAAGGACATCACACAACACCCAGTCATCACGAGGCAGAGAAAATCCCTGAACCCCGCCGGGAATCGAACCCGGGAACCCGGGCGTGGGGAGCGAGAACGCTACCCACGACCACGAGGTGCGGACCCTGGATTGCAGATGACGATGCTGGCCTGCTTGGAGTTCGAGTTGGTTTGGGTATGGTAATGTTTCCTGGAACACCGATTCTAGCATGTTGTCCCCAGCAATCAGAGGCTCAATAGCACAGGCGTAAATAGTGTTAGCATAACTCGTAGATGCAGACTTACGCAACAGAAGATTCCTCAAGAATGTAACTTCTTTAACCCTGAGGGTGTCCCAATGGCTAAGAACTTCAGCTGTTAGTAAGCCATCTACTTGCGATGGTAGTGTTGATAATCGTCAAGTGTGGTATTATGCGAAACAGAGTCGCATTCTGACGTCAGCTGTTTGCGACGCATGAAAATTTGTACCGGATTGGGACTCAAACCTGGTTTTTCCCTTATGGCAGACGGTCGCTTCAACTACGTCTGGTTTCCGAGCACGTCCCCAGGACCTATCCATACTTCCACACATCTCTTTATCACAACTCTTATGCTCGCTCGCCGAGGCATGGATAGATAATTGATAAAATGACTGCTTTTATACAGTGTCTGTATCTTCACAATACGATATGCTTGCATGCATATCTGAAGGAAATTGTACTGTAAATATAGAGACCCTGCGTGGTTAGTGATGTAGTATCATGGTTTAAGGGTTTAGCATGGTTTTTCCTTTTTCAGTTTTGTATTTAATTTTAGCAGTTACTGCAAGCGCTTATACAACATGCAGTATGTGATCAAAAGTATCCGGACACCTAGCTAAAAATGACTTACAAGTTCGTGGCGCCCTCCATCAGTAATTCTGGAATTCAGTATGGTATTGGTCCACCCTTAGCCCTGATGACAGCTTCAACTCTCGCAGGCATATGTTCAATCAGGTGCTGGAAGGTTTCTTGGGGAATGGCAGGCCATTCTTCACGGATTGCTGCAGTGAGGAGAGGTATCGATGTCGGTCGGTGACGCCTGGCACAAAGTCGGCATTCCAAAACATCCCAAAGGTCTTCTGTAGGATTCAGAGGATTCTGGACAGGACTCTGCGCGGGCCAGTCCATTACAGGGATGTTACTGTCGTGTAACCACACCACCACAGGCCGTGCATTATGAACAGGTGTTTGATAGTGTTGAAAGATGCAATCGCCATCCCCGAATCGCTCTTCAACCATGGGAAGCAAGAAGGTGATTAACACATCAGAGTAGGCCTGAGCTGTGATAGTACCATGCAAAACAAGGGGTGCAAGTGCTCTCCACGAAAAACACGACCACACCATAACACCACCTTCTCCGAATTTTACTGTAGGCACTAAACACGCGGGCGGATGTTGTACACTGGGCATTCGTCATACCCACATCCTGCCATCGGATTGCCACATGTGTACCATGATTCGTCACTCCACACAACGTTTTTTCACTGTTCAATCGTCCAATGTTTACGCTTCTTACACCAAGTGAGGTGTCGTTTGTCATTTACTGGCAGCCGCTCGACCATGAATTCCAAATTTTCTCACATCCTGCCTAACTGTCATAGTATTTATAGTGGATCCTGATGCAATTTGGAATTCCTGTATGATGGCCTGGACAGACGTCACATTACGACCCTCTTCAACTGTCAACGGTCCCTGTCAGTATGCAGACGAGGTCGGCCTTTACGCTTTTGTGTTTCCAATTCACGATCACATCAGAAACAGTGGACCTAGGGATGTTGAGGAGTGTGGAAATCTCGCGTAGAGACGTATGACAAAAGTGACACCCAATCACCTGACCACGTTCGAAGTCCTTGAGTTCCGCGGAGCTCCCCATTCTGTTCTCTCACGATGTCTAATGACTATAGAGGTCGCTGATATGGAGTACCTGGCAGTAGGTGGCAGCACAATGCATCAAATATGAAAAACGTATGTTTCTGGGGGTGTCCGGATACTTTTGATCACATAGCGTAACAAATCAGGAAACGAAAGTTTAATCACAGCTGTATATAACTTTCTGTGGCTGTTTACAAATATGACCATCATTAGATAATAGGTGATGAATGACGAGATTGTACGCAAAAAATATAAATAAGTAAATGTGGTGTAGGTTACTTCGTATATCATTTAAATTTCCTTGCTTTGTTGTTCCAGTCACTAATTATCAGCGACTTTCATCGTTAGTTTCTTCTACTTACGCAGACATATCACACCATTTCTGGTTTTCAGAGAAATCTCCTAAGATAGTGATAGCATACATAAGGAAAGTGCTCATTATGAGGTAACGTCCATTAGGTATGCAACACACCTAGCGTACAGGTAATGCGGGTATGATGTTAACCGACCAACGCTACTGTGAAAATATGGTAGTCTATGCTTACTTATGATAGTCTACGGTAATTTTACACTACAAGGTGCACATAAAGTCCAGGAACACTTTCAATTATTTATTGCACAAGAACAAACATTATACAGATGTCATACATATTGCGTTTTGAAGAGAAACAAACATTCCATATGCTAATCATGAGTGACCTGGCAGACGTCAATACGGTAATAGAATACTTGCCACACCCGTCCCAGCATGGCATCGTTGACTGTGGCAGTCGCTTGCCGTACATTCTCCCAGAGCTCTGCTACATCACATGTAGAGGCAGAACATACAGCAGACCTTCAATGTGTCCCCACAGAAAAAAGTCACATGGCGTGATATCTTATGATCGGGGAGGCCATTTCATGAAACAGCTGTACGCTTCTGTAGCACGGCCGACTCATCGATGAAGCAGCTGACTGTCGGCAAATTACCAAACTACGCTGTGGTGGTATACATGAAAAAAAACTTTCGGTGTTTCTCTTCAAAATGACATATGAATGATATGTGTACAATGTTTGGTTCTTGTGCAATACATAACTGAAAGTGTTAAATTACTTTATGTACACCCTGTATACAGAGTGAAAAGTAGTTAAACCGACAAACTCTGGGAGGTTGTAGGAGACATGAAAACAAATATTTTTCCCTAATGTCATTTTATCCTATGAGGAGTATTTAAACCGGCAGAGGAAGATTTCTCTGGTGGCAAATTAATTAAACCAACAAACACTTTTCCATTGTTTTATGACCAAGAGACAACACATTTACACAACCCAATTTCAATTACAGTAGATTTTCAAAAATGGCTCCATTAACACGCAACCAAAGGTTACACCCTTGGATCATGTTCTGTCTGACACGGGCAAAAACCCAAGGAGTATCCTGAATTGTTCCTGCTGCTGCTACTATCCGGGCAACCAGATCCTTTTCTAATGCAACAGGAGTTGCGTGAACATGGTTGCGCATCTCTCCCTATACTAAACAGTCCAGAGGCGACATATCTGGGGTTCGAGCAGGCCATGGTACAGGACCACCTCTGCCAATCCACGTTTCAGGGAACCGTCGGTCCAGGAATCGTCGCACACGACGACTGAAATGTGCCGGCGCCCCGTCATGCTGGAACCACATGCGTTGTCTTGTAGGGAGCGGGACGTCTTCCAGCAATTCTGGCAATGCTCTGGCGAGAAAATTGTAATAGTGCCTGCCATTTAATGGCCTAGGTAGCAGATACGGGCCAATTAAACAGTTCCCAACAACACCGACCAACACATTAACGAAGAACCGCACTTGATGAGCGCTAGTAACTGTGGCATGTGGGTTATCCTCATTCCAAACATGAGAATTGTGCATGTGGGCTCCATCAAGCCCGAACGTTGCTTCCTCGGTAAACAACAGAGAGGATGGAAATGTAAGATGCGTTTCACACTGTTCTAGGTACCACTGCGAAAACTGTGCTCTGGCTGGATAATCAAGTCGTTCCAGGTTGTGGACACGCTGTATGTGAAATGGACGTAACAATTGCTCTCGAAGGACTCTTCTTACATTCGTCCTCATGCTACGTGCAATTGAACGAGTGCTGATTGAAGGATCCCGCTCCACATGCTGCAAGAGAGCTTCCTCGTATTGTAGCGTTCTTACCGTGGGACGGCGTCCCTGTCCAGGTAATCTGCTAAATGACCCGGTCTCACGCAGACGTTGGTACACAGCAGCAAAGGTCATGTGATGCGGGATACGGATGATTATGATATTGTTGTTGATAAACCCGCTGTGCATCTCGTCCGTTGTGGTGCGCTACGTAGTACGCGCCAACCATATCAGAGTACTCACTCCAGATGTACCGCTCCATTAATAAACAGAGACAATGCACTACTACACTGGTGGACACCAGTTGCCTTCAATTGAAGAGCGTAATAGGCCCTCTAACAACTGAAGAACGTAATACGGCCTCCACCGGTTTAAATAATCCTCATAAGAAAAAATGACATTAGGGAAAAATATTTGTTTTGACGTCCCCTACTACCTCCCAGAGTTTGTCGGTTTAAATACTTTTCATCCTGTATAGCAATGTTAATAAAGTGTAATGAACACATTTCTGATACCATTTCTTTTCGTATTTTAATCACACCAATTCATTAAATTTTTTTCACTTAGATAATAAACCTCAGACGCTGTTGTACGCGCTTTGAAATCGAAAAGGCGCCTGCAATGCTCTTTTTCACTGATGGCAAGGGCCCGCGTCAGAGGTGTTAGCCTGGCCTCGTGGTGTACGGACCCTAAGCACGGCGCCGCGCACCGACCTCCAAGCCTGAGCTCCGCGGACGCCTGCGCGCTGTCGTCGCCCCCCCTGGCGACGCACTGGTAGACGCCACGGTGGGCGCGCGTCGCGGCGCCGACGTGCAGGACCAGCGGAGACAGGAGGCGCGCGCGGCCGGCGGCCAGCGCCTCCGCGTTGTGCAGCCACTCCACGCCGGCCACGGGGGAGCCCGACACCGAGCAGTTGAACGTCGCCGGCTCGCCGGAGTTCACCACCTGCCGGCACGAGCGAACCAGCTTGGGCTGACAAAGCTGCTGAAAACACACGTACAAGACCGCGGCGACGCCAAATTTGTCAATTTACGTTTATTCGGAGCTGTACTTAATACGCTACTGGCCATTAAAATTGCTACACCAAGAAGAAGTGCAGATGACAAACGGATATTCATTGGACAAATATATTATACTAGAACTGACACATGATTACATTTTCACGCAATTTGGGTGCATAGATCCTGAATAATCAGTACCTAGAACAACCACCTCTCGCAGTAATAACGGCCTTGATACGCCTGCGCATTGATTCAAACAGAGCTTGGATGGCGTGTACGGGTACAGCTGTCCATGCAGCTCCAACACGATACCAGAGGTCATCAGGAGTAGTGACTGGCGTATTGTGACGAGCCAGTTGATCGGCCACCATTGACCAGACGTTTTCAACTGGTGACAGATCTGGAGAATGTGCTGGCCAGGGCAGAAGTCGAACATTTTCTGTATCCAGAAAGGCCACTACAGGACCTAAACATGCAGCCGTGCATCATCCATCTGAAATGTAGGGTTTCGCAGGGATGGAATGAAGCGTAGAGCCACGGGTCGTAAGCCGGCCGGGGTGGCCGAGCGATTCTAGGCGCTGCAGTGTGGAACCGCGCGACCGCTACGGTCGCAGGTTCGAATCCTGCCTCGGGCATGGATGTGTGTGATGTCCTTAGATTAGTTAGATTTAAGTAGTTCTATGTTCTAGTGGACTGATGACCTCAGAAGTTAAGACCCATAGTGCTCAGAGCCATTTGAGCAACGGGTAGTAACACTTCTGAAATGTAACGTCCAGTGTTCAAAGCGCCGTCAATGCGAACAAGAGGTGACCGAGACGTGTAACCAATGGCACCCCCTACCATCATGCCGGGTGATACGCCAGTATGGCGAAGACGAATACACGCGTTCGCCGCGATGTCGCCAAACACGGATGCGACCATAATGATGCTATAAAAAGAAGCTGGATTCATCCGAAAACATGACGTTTTGCCATTCGTGCACCCAGGTTCCTCGTCGAAAACACCATCGCAGGCGTTCGTGTCTGTGATGCAGCGTCAAGGGTAACCGCATCGACGGCCTCCGAGCTAATACTGCATGCTGCTGCAAACGTCGTCGAACTGTTCGTTCAGATGGTTGTTGTCTGGCAAACGTCACCATATGTTGACTCACGGATATTATGGCCACTAGCGTATATTTGACGTTGTGTAGAGTGGCACGAAACATAAAGTATATATCCTCACAGTCGCTGTAAATAAAAAAAGAGTAAATACTTTATCTTATAGGGTAGTACTACTTACGTTTTCGTATTTTCACATCAGTCCATTTAGGTTTGTAACTAAATGCTCCACGATTTGCAAGAACTTGAAACTCGTAACGGTAACATACGAGTATTTTATTTCTGCAGCTGTCGATGCGCAACATGGTATTTCATAAATATTTGTAATCGGTGGGGCTGCCATCTACTTTAAAAAAGTTTCAAAATTTTCTATTCGATCACAACCTCAGTTATGGAAAAGTTATTGTCACTAAACTTAATTTTCCTAGCTGGGCACAACAGTAAAATACCAGGGGCTGAATCAGCAGACTGAAGGCAGTGATCTGTCTGGTTTGGTGGTAATGCGCTGTCTATTGCAAATAGTAATAAATGAGAGACGCTGTGGTGCATGGACTATGCCACAACCTGCGGTTTTAGTAAACTGAGACCGAGAGCTGTAGCCCAGTGTAACGTCGTTATGCTAAGTAATGGACTGTGACAAACCGAGCGAGGTTCCGGAGTGGTTAGACTCTTGGCTCATATAAGGGAAAGCAGCCATAAAAGTCTCCGGACGACCATCCGCAGTCAGGTCTTCCTGCGCTTTGGAACATACACTCCTCTCGAACATTATGAAATGTCTCGAAGGGAACGATCTGCTGACGCATAACCAACACCGATTCAGAATAAAACGTTCTTGTGATGAACAAATGTCACACGAAGTAATGTATGCTATTGACAGGGGATCACTAGTAGATTCCATATTTCTAGATTCCCAGTAGGCTTTTAACATCGTTTCCCACAAGCGGTTTGTAACCAAATGAATTCCTTTGGAGTAATGTATCAGTTGTGCAACCGGGAGTTATCGAGAAAAACAAAAGTCGTATCTAGGTGTTCCCAAGCAAACGTTATAGGTCCTCTGCCATTCGTAATCTGCATAGACGATTTAGGAAACAATCTGAACAGCCTTCTTTGCAGATAATGATGTCGTTTATGGTCTAATAAAATCTTCAGAAGATCAAAATGGATTGCAAAATGTTTCAGACACGCTATCTGTATTACGTGAAAAGTGATAATTGACCCTAAAAAGTAAAATGTCATATCATCGACAGAAGTAATAAAAACCTCTATTAAATTTCGTCTACAGGATAAACGAAACTAATTTGGGATTATAATTACGAGCAACTTCAATTTGATCACATAAAATGTGAGAAAAACGAACCAAAGGCTGCGTTTAAAAAATGGGACGAACACTTAGAAGACGCAACAAATTTACTGAAGAGACTGCCTACACTATGCTTGCTAGTCCTCTTCTAGAGCACTGTATTCTTAAGAGAGGGTGTTGATGGAGGACATCGAAAAAGTTCAAAGAAGGTAAGGGAAGCTAGCTTTGTAGGGGAGGGAGTGTCAGGGATAACATATTCGAATTCGGGTAGAAATCATTAAAACAAGGTGCTTTTGGTTACGGCGAGATTTTTCGCGAAATTTCAATCAGAAGTTTGTTCCCCCGCATATCAACATATTTGTCGATTCCCACATATACGGAGAATTGTCCGTCGAAATAAAAGATATCAGAGCTAGCACGGAAAGACTGAAAGATTGAAATGTTCACTTTTACCACACGGTCGGGAAACCTTGCCAAATACTTAAATCTGATTAACAAATAGTTATATAGTTGTAGAGAATCATAACACGTGCACATTTACAGAAAATGGCTGTAATCTGTGTGGTTGCTTGGGAAGGACAGAGCTTCTTTCCTTTCCTGTCCTCCTTCAGCCTGAGTTTGTGTCTTCTGTCCTTAATGACCGTACTGTCGGCTGGATGTTAAATGCCAGTATCCCTCCATTTATCGTAGGAAGAATGTGTAATTATTCTATATTAATGTAGCGAGCGAAAGGAGTGTGTTAGTTATGGAGGTCATTTTGTGTACGGAATAACAAAAGCATTTAGAGAGTTTACGAGGCTGGTATTGAACGGGTCAGCACTGAGCGCCGGTGTTTCTAAAATATTCTCCTCAGCTATCCATAAGAAAACATCGTGACTTCAACTCTGAGCGCTGCGGTTCTGACCTCCGTTGCAGAGGCGTGAAACGGAGGCATAAAATTTGCGTGAGAGGTGTATGACGGCATTCCCATCACGTGACACATGCCCGACTGCGTTGAGTGGAATTGTAGTGAAATTTGGTGCCACTGTGACGTCACTGAGCCATCTTACTCCTGACGTGAACTTGCGAGCACTGATACAGGTGTCGACACTTGCTGTTGGAAGCGCCGCCGTACCCAACGGAGACGTCGCAGGCAACGAACGTTTGCATCATAACAAGAGGAAGGTTGCAGACACTTTTGAGCCGAGTTTCAAACGTCGGTGCCGCAATGGGACGAAATTACGGGGGTTCGACCCTTTAGTTGTTTTGGCTCTGAGCACTATGGGACTTGACATCTATGGTCATCAGTCCCCTAGAACTACTTATACCTAACTAACCTAAGGACAACACACAACACCCAGCCATCACGAGGCACAGAAAATCCCTGACCCCGCCGGGAATCGAACCCGGGAACCCGGGCGCGGGAAGCGAGAACGCTACCGCACGACCACGAGGTCCGGGCTTTAGTTGTTTTGCGCAATGTGGAATTTGTGTACACGTTCGAAATTGCTAAGACTAGATAGTTGCCGTAAACATTACGCAGATCACTTTATTTTACAGGTCAGCAGAGTAATTTGAATACATGAACTTGGCATCAAAAATGTATTTCAGAAAATGACGGCGTACCGGAAGAAATGGCATGAACACAGTATAAAGATTTCAGATGAACGAATGTCTGAATTAATATATAAATGTGCACCTCAATGGAAGATAAGTGGTGGGCGTTCTAAGAAGAGATTGAAAGATCGGTTGGGATCTATTTGAAATTACAAGAGGCAAGGATACTGTAGCCAAGACTGGATCAATAAAAAAAATTGTACAAATTAACAATGACAGCCATATGACATTTTTCGTAGAGTAGTTGAAAATGAACTGGTCTTCAGAAGTGTACTTCAGAAAACGAAGCGTACACAAACAAATGACACGAACACGTTATAAGGATTTCAGATGAACGAACACCTAAGTTAATGCATAAATATACACCTCAGGCGAAAATAAATGTTGGACGTCCTGAGAAGAGATGGGAGGATCAACTGGACTCTATTTGAAATTACAAGAAGCAAGGACGCCAAAAACCAAAATTCGATCGAAAAAAAATTTGCACATTAACAATGACAACCAGATGACTATTTTTTCGCAGGGCAGTTGAAAATATTCGACAGCAAAATAAATAAACAGAAAAAGAAATACGATGTCGAGTGCATTTGAAGAACTAAGTAGAACTTTCAAAACTAAGGTTTCAATGTTCTGAAACAAAAAGTTTACGACCAGTTTCTGCTGCCAGTTTTAACATACGTTGAGACAAGGCCTTTTAGTGGGAATACCATACAAAAACTTTGGCTTACTCGGTATACTTTCGGCAGATAAATGTTTTGTATTGTTGAATGCTACTGAATCACTGTGCGATAACACTAAAATTATTATAAACGAAGAGCTACTGACTTTAAACCAGGGAGTAAAACAAGCGTTTGGTCTTTCTAGAACCGATTTCGACATATGTATACCTATCAACAAATTTTTAGGATTATGACATTCTAAAAACCCCATGAAGATGGACCGTAGAAGGAACGAATTAATTAACACTATTTTATTTGTGGATTACGGAATTTTCCTACCAGACAGAGAAAGTACTTTCGATATATGTATACTTATCAACAAATTTTTAGGATTATGACATTCTAAAAACCCCATGAAGATGCACCGTAGAAGGAACAAATTAATTAACACTATTTTATTTGTGGATTACGGAATACTCCTACCAGGCAGAGAAAGCACTTAGTAAGAAAATATGGTTGGCCCACAATATGTTTTACAAACTTACCGAATGGCTTTATCTACAAATAAAATAAAAGTAAATGCAACGGAAAGGGAACACGTAAGAAGCGCAAAAGTAATGGTAAACAATAAGATAAGAGAACAGATAAATTCGTTTAAATATCTAGGGATAGATATATCCATCTACAAAACTAATTCAGATGTGGCTCAAAGTATACAGAAATGTAACGCTATAAATGGTTGTAGAAGGAAGTACCTTTCTAGAACAATTAGAAAACGGATAAAACTAAAACTGCACATCGTGGTGGGTAAGCCTGCCCTTATATGTGGTAGTGAAAACTGGAATCTAAGAAAATAGGGACAAAGAATTGTTTTGAGATGAGGTCTATGAGGTCACTTCTTGAATTAACATTAAGTGGTAGTGTGCAAATTGGGGACGTAAGACAACAACTACACGTGAAGGCAAGGTGACCGAAGAGATTAGGAAAAAACAGTATGACCACATCAAAATGATGCCACCTGAGCGACTGACATGACAAGCATTATATTTTAACAACATGGGAAGATGGGATATAGGATGGCCAGCGACGACATGGAGACAACCGTTCTCTCAAATTCCTTTAGTTTCGGATCGGTGAAACACCCACTCCTTGAAATGAAAGAAGAAAACGAAGAAGAAGAAAAAGAAGGAGGAGGAGGAGGAGGAGGAAAACAATATACAGATCGGGAAGTCGAAGACATAATTATGACGATAATGAAAATGAAACGAAGACGAGCAAGGTATGCAGTCAGGCGAAAAGACGGTAGATATATCACGTAATTTTATTACTGGGTTCAGGCAATGACCTGACCGGATGTGGGTACATGACGCCAGAAGACGTGCAGGTGAAACGCATGTGCGTACAGCTAAGGCCGTGATGCGTGCATAAATTATCCAACTTGTTATCAAATGGCTGATAGTAGGTCTCCCTTTGTACGAATGTTCTGTGAGAAATTGTTCAACTAGTACTTGGAACTACCGAAGCCTTCCACATCTATATTTAGTGAATAAGTGGAATCGCGGCATCCTTCGCACTCAGGGCCTTTTAATTTTCCATGAAGAAATTAGTGTAACCGATGAGACCTAGAATGTTATGTATCTCCTACTAATTCGCTCTGTTTTGTTCCATTGTCATAAAATGAAGATTTGAGAGCAGGGGACAGTAGCTTTGAAATAGAAGAGGAAAATAAACGTATGATAAGGAAATTAGGAATATGGGAACGACATTGTCCAAACAACATCAGTCCTTGATTTTCGGAGAGTTTGGTTGTATCTATAAAAACAACAATGTTAAGATAAACTCAAGTTTCTTCACATCCTCTACATCATTTTCTCAATCTACAACCAAATTTTCATGAGAACATTTCAGATCTTGACTCACAGAAAGGTTGCACATCATTCATGTTGATAGGGAATTGAAATCTCGTACAAGTGTTCATTTCGCTTAACACTGGAGTTTGACAGACTCACCTGTAGAGTGAATACTGAGAAATTTTTGTGCTTCTTTGCTTGTCTCTTAACTTGCTTAAGTAAATATACAATTTAAAGTTATAAGTAAAAACATCATTTAAAGTTATAACACAGTTCCTCACTTCCTACCTATGTGGCAAAGTGTATTCAATGCTAGTTTACACAGTAAACAAATATAGGAATATAAAATTTGAGTGTAATCTCAGGATAAGAGTCAGAAATTTGATATATTTTAAAGATTGTCGATTCCATGCAACATTAAAGCTTTAATTGCTTTTCTCCGTATTTGTTCTGAAGCCATGTGACTTATGGAGTCTCTCTTCTCTTTTTTAATTAACATCTTTTTTTAAGTAAGTTAATATATATGGAGACCAACGTAGCAACTTTTCCAATAAAATCAAATCAATAGGAATGCGGACTTCATTACATTCTGACGTGTGCATAAAATCAGATAAAGTACCTTCATGTTCAAAAAATTTCCGAATGACCTGAATAGCGTTTCACCTGATTTGCAGCCCACATATCGTAACTTCCCTGTTGATCATCTAATCTCTTTACAGTCATCTGACCATGCAAAATTGTTATCAGTAGTAACAACGAGAGAGCACTGGTCTTGGGTGGCAATGAATGCAGGTGTAAATTAACACCACGGTGTTGCAAGTATCAGGAAACACGGTAATAGAGATGAGACAGCCCTTAAAGCTTGTAATTTCAAATTTATTACAATATTAACGCTTGTAAATTCGAATTTATTACGACTGAAAAATGTCACCACTCTCCTGAGTATCGGAGACAACAAATACTTGTAACTTTGTCACAAAAGTCATTCAGTAGTCCGTAGTCAACATTAAATTTTTGTGAACAGTTAATTTGGCAAGAATATCATGTCCACCAAAATTCTGTAATGAACTTACAGTTGTTGAAAAAAATGTGGAAACACCTCGATAAATGTATACTTGAACATAAATGAGGGTGCTAGGCTAGTCTGCAGGTTGGCCTCTTTTATTTGTCTAAGTGCCACCCTTGGTCGGAACAGTGTTTTGTGCAGCTGTGATTGCATTACGTCGAAGCTAAGCTAACTCGAACGCGGGCAGGTAGGTGGTGCTCGCATGTCGGGTGCTTCTGTAACCAAGAGAACGAAAGTGATCGGCGTTTCAGTAGGCACCTTGACGAATATCTAAAACACGTTCTGGAAAGCTGAAAATTAGCATCCGCTAAGTCACAACGCGGACGAAAGTGTGTGTTGAGTGGTAGCGACGGTCATCAGAGAGAAATGTGACGACGAACTGTGTTAGGTCGACAGGTGCAAAAGTCACTGCAGGACTGGATGTCTTACTCGCGAACCCTATTCACACCAGAACTACACGGAGGGAGGTCAATAAGACGCGAATTGCAGGGCGAGTTGGAATTTCAAAACCATTCAACAGTGATGCAAATGGCAGTAAATGAGTACGTGACGAAAAGCCGTAGAACCTGAACTATGGAGCAGTGGAAGAATGTCATTCGATCGGATGAGTCTTGTTTCACATTGTTTCCAACATCTGGTCGAATTTACTTACATCCCAAGAGCAAAAATTGACGAGCATTCCGTGATGATTTTGGCTACCATATCGTGGTATTCAATTGGCCCCATTGTGACTCTGTAAGGTCGTGTTACTGGAATATGTGATCATCGGGGTTCCCCAATGGTGATTCTGTGTTCCGAGAAGGCATGTCCCAGTTGACAGAACTTGCATCGTCCAGGACTGCTGTTATGTGAGAATGATGATCAATGGTTGCATCTGAACTGATCACCACAGAATCTGAATATTATCGAGTCTTTGTGGTCTGTTTTGGAGAGAAAGGTGCTGATCGCTATCCAGCTCTATCATCGTTATCTGAAATTGGCACTATTTTACAAGAAGAATGGTATAAGATTGCCTTGAAAACTATACTGGGCCTGTATTTATCTGTTCCGACACGACTGAAAGCTGTTTTGAGCGCCAGCGGTTTTCCTGCACCGTATATGGGGTGGTGGTAAGGTGTGATCTCAGGTGAGGTGTAGTGTTTTTGCTGTTTATGTAATTTTGTGCATTCCCAGTAAGTATTCTTGTTCTCTAAAAGATTTTCTGATCACCTGTTTACTGTCGATAGCTTGGCGGATGATTTTGCATGAACTGCTTAATGAACTAACCAGTTAGATAAACCATAATTAACAGCGTCAAGCGTTCTATGGAAAGCTCAACATTAACAGCGTATCACTAGTAATTTCGATGTACTCATGATGACACATTGAACTATGTGCAACAACTATCGCCCTTGTTATCTAGCGTAAAGTGACACTAAATGCGTATTTCAGGTATTTATGACCATCTAGTTGTGCGCATGTTCGAACTTTAAATAACGTGTTGAACGATTTTGTTCTGGACCCACTGCCTGCAGTCAATGAGAAATAAGCAGAGCTTTCGCGCCTGACCGGATATACCGAGACAGTATGATAGTCGTCGTTGACTAGGCGTGATGCGACGTGAAATTTCTAACGTTTGGTCAGCATCAGTTAGCAAGTATGATCTTGAAATTAAATGACGAAAATACTTGTACTGTACCAGGGATCTTAGCCAGGAACTACTGTTCGTCTTAACTAAACACGAAAGATGTTAAATACGTATAGGGATTCGAACCCAGCGCCATTCGCTGAAATTTTATAGGGACGCATACGTGTTAAAAATCAGTTTTTTTTTGCCAATGGCGAGATGTAGGTAGGTGTGATCTAGAATACGGTGAGAAAAGTTTTGTACCGAAAGGAGATGACCTGCAAGGAAGTTACGTTATGTGGCCTGAAGAAAAAATCCAACCAGTTCTTAGGTAAAATTATCCAATTGCTAAGGTATAATGAAACCGTTTGGTCTAAACAAAGCAGGTCGGTCAAAATATAATAGAAAAGTTTGTCTTGATCCAAGCAGTAGGGGATCCGTAACTCTCGAGGCACTGTATTCATGGCCTTTTCGAGAACATTTTCCACACAAGCGACTTATCATTCATATCATCCCTCCCCCCCCCCCCCGCCCCCCACTTCACTCGTATGACTTCATAGTGTCAGTTTTCGCTTCCGTCCCTCTTACTTTGCGCCGCAGCCTTGACTGTACTTCCTCTGGGCTTGGTTGGTAGTGCTCTACTTTGGCTTAGATGTGAGCTTCGCTCGTCTCTCTTCAAACGCCTGAATGCAGCCCCCTGTTCCGTCCAAAGCCAGTTTCTATAAATTTTTCCTATAAAGAAAAAAAAACTTTGACGTTTAATATTAGCTAAACTGTTAAACAAAAGAAAATGAATAGGAATTTTCGTCTGCAAAATGTCTGCACTTTCTGTGTTACATGGTCAAGGTTATTTTAATGATCTGTGGTAGGTGATCCTTAGATACCATAATGGAAATATGTCTTACGAAAATGAGAGTTAAAATTCAGTTTACAAGAAATTTACTATTGGGGACAATTAATGCATTAGTGCTCTTTGCAACAAAAGTGAAATGTTACGGAAAACTGCTGGCACCACTTTTTTAAAAAAAATCAGAATTTCAAAAGCACATATAACAGTTTTCTGGGAAAATGAGTCAGCAGAAAGGATGAGATTGCAACAAAGAATCGAAATATCAGATGTTTGTGAGTTACGTTGAGTTTCTCACTTTGAAGGTTCTAGTTTTGTATTTGGTATAATTCCCACAACAGCGGTAAAAGCAAAATATTTGTACAGGGCTTTTATAATGTTCTAATTTTAGAACACTGACGCCATGTAGCTTGAGAATTTCTTATTCATTCTTTTCTTCTTTAGACTACATAACAGCAGAAGAGATTGTGGCGATTTAGGGAGAGGGAACTAACCTTACTCACACAATAGTTTATATTGATCCACTTGAAGACCCAGATTCGTTGCTATTATGTCACATAAAGTGAAACACAAACTTGTGAGACAAGATAAACAAGAAATTGCATTCCGTAGGAGAGGCCAGCAATACAGTGCCATTTGTGGCTAATGTTCCAATAGTGGATCGTAGCTTACTCCTAATTCACTTGTGTAATGAAAATATTCAGAGTTACATACATACAATGTCTTACTATGTTAATACATTATTGTAAACCAAGTAAGTACTACATGTTTATGAAAGAATATAATAATGACAGCTATAATACATTAACTGCAGATCTAAGTCATGCAGCAAATTAATAGTGCTTTTCCAAGACGGTGTTTAGAAACTTCTTTGCTGAGGGTGGAATCAATAGCTATTGCCGATAAACTTTCAGATGATACATGTGTAATCTTCACGCAGATAGGTCGTAAATCTCGGCATTCCGTGTGCGTGTCGTAATACCATGAATAGAAATGGATATCCAACCCGTCAATGTTTACGAGAGGTAATAATTTTCATACTGAAAAAATACTGCTTATTCCAGAGCAGCATGAATCTTAGTAACAGCGTTAAAATACCGGAATGGGTGTAATTTATTGCCTGAAGGGCTGTGAGCCGAACGGAATATTTCTCGTCGACTTCGACTGACGACGTATAAAAACATGAATCACTTTAACGGCTCTCGCTACGGCGAGACGTTGGCTTGAAGTACCTGTTTCACAAGAAAAATCTTTGGGTCTGGGGTAGCATTATTATAACATATAATATTGAGAGCACTTTATATATCACGGAAGTTCTTATGAGGTGCAACCCGATAACCACATATACAGAGGGCGGCGGTATCGCGTGCACAAGGTATAAAAGGGTAGTGCGTTAACTGAGCTGTCATTTGCACTCAAGTGAGTCAGGTGAAAACGTTGGAGAAGTGATTACGCCCACACGACGGGAATTAGCAGACGCAGAATGGTAGTTGGAGCTAGACGCATGAGACATTCCATTTTGGAAACCGTTAGGGAACTGAATATTCGGAGACCCGCAGTGTCAAGAGTGCACCGAAAATACCAAATATTAGGCATTACTTCTCACCAAGGACAACGCACTGGCCGACGGCCTTCACTTAACGACTAAAATTAGGGGGGTTCGGGTAGAGTTTTCAGCGCTAAAGACAAGCAACACTGTGTGAAATAACCGGAGAAATTAATGTGGGAGTACGACGTACGTTTCAATTATGAGAGTGCGGGGAATTTGGAATTAATGGTCTATGGCAGCAGACGACCGACGCTAGTGCCTTTGCTGACAGCACGACATCGCCTGCAGCGCCTCTCCTGGGCTCGTAACAATATCGGTTGGATCCTAGACTGTTGGAAAATCGTGAACTATTCACCAATTTCAGTTGGTAGGAGTAGATGGTAGGGTTCGAGTGTGGCACAGGCCCCACGAACCATGGACCCAAGTCGTCATCAAGGCTCTGTGTAAGATTGTGGTGGGCCCATAATGGTGTGGGCTGTGGTTACATGGAATGGGCTCGGTACTCTGGTCCAAATGAACCAGTCATTACTAGAAATGGTTACGTTCGGCTACTTGAGACCATTTTCAACCATTCATGGACTTCATGTTCCCAATAAACGATGGAAATTTTATGGATGATTATGCACCCCGCCACTTGGCCATAATTGTAGAGAACAGTTCGAGTAAGTGGTTTGTCCACCCACATCGCCTGACACGAATCCCATCGAAAATTTATGGGACATAGTCGACAGGTCAGCTCGTGCACAAAATCCAGCACTTACACGCAATTGTGGACGGCTATGGAAGCAGCATTGGTCAATATTTCCATAGGGGACTTGATGAGTACATACCACGTCTAAGTTGGTGCGCTAAGCAGGACAAAAGGAGGCCGGGCACGATGTTAGAAGTTATCCCACGACTTGTCACTGCAGCGTAGATGTAAAGGAAAGGAATAGTTTGGTTTAATATTCCTGTCGAAAAAAAAATGTCATGTGACTAGGGCCTCCCGTGGGGTAGACCGTTCGCCTCGTGCAAGTCTTTCGATTTGACGCCACTTTGGCGATTTGCGCGTCGATGGGGATGAAATGATGATGTTTAGGACACCACAACACTCAGTTGGTGAGCGGAGAAAATCTCCGACCCAGCCGGGACTAGAACCCGATCCCTTAGGATTGAGATTCTGTCGCGCTGAGCACTCTGCCACCGGGGGCTGACATTCGTGTCAATGAGGAAGGCATTAAGGGCGCACGAGCTGTGGTTGGACAAGCGTGGAAAATGAAACTGGACACCGAATGAAGCACTGTGGTCTTGAGACAATGGACACTATCCGGGAGGACGACAGTTAAAATATCCATCTGGATATCCAAATTTAATTTTTTCCTGAGTTCTTTAAATTGCTGAAGGGTAGTGCTGGGATGGTTCCTTTGAAAGGGTACGGCCGATTTCCTTCCCGTTCTTCCCCAAATCCAGGAATATGCTCTGTCTCCTCTGATGATCCCGTCGTTGACGGGACGTTAAACTCTAAGCTTTCTCCCTTCGATATTGTCCGTGTCCTCTTGGGAGCAGCCGTCCAGATCTTAATAGTTTTAGAGAAAAAATTCAGATGGCCAGAGGAGGATTTAAATTCTGGTCTTTTCGATTGGCACCTCATTTGTGTCATTTCCTTTCATTTATTGGGTGAGACGTAACTGTTCGTTCCGGATTTTATTTCTCAGAGTGCTTGTATGTCTACATCTACATTTGTAGTACTGAACGGTGTGTGGCGGAGAGTTGTCTGCCCTTCCTATTTAATTAGCACACAGTTCGCGGGAATAAAGTCAGCAGCCCTCTGTACGAAATGCATTCAAGTTCTAAGGCCTCCGATTTTTTTTCTAATTAACTACTCACCCGAAATCGATGAAACTGGCGTTACTTCTCGACGTAATCGACCTGCAGACGCACACATTTTTCACAAAGCTGACGCCATGATTCCATCTGGATGCGAAAAGGCTTCTTTAGGAAAAGTGTCTTTAGGAAAATCGCTGAGGCAATAGCAGCACGGCTGGTGAATGTGCGGTCGCGGAGAGTGTCTTTCATTGTTGGAAAAAGCAAAAAGTCATTAGGAGCTAGGGCAGGTGAGTAGGGAGCATGAGGAATCACTTCAATGTTGTTATCACGAAGAAACTGTTGCGTAACGTTAGCTCGATGTGCGGGTGCGTTGTCTTGGTGAAACAGCACAAGCGCAGCCCTTCCCGGACATTTTTGTTTGCAGTGCAGGAAGGAATTCGTTCTTCAAAACATTTTCGTAGGATGCACCTGTTACCGTAGTGCCCTTTGGAACACAACTGGTAAGGATTACGCCCTCGCTGTCCCAGAACATGGACACCATCATTTTTTCAGCACTGGCGGTCACCCGAAATTTTTTGGTGGCGGTGAATCCGTGTGCTTCCATTGAGCTGACTGGCGCTTTGTTCCTGGATTGAAAAATGGCATCCACGTCTCATCCATTGTCACAACCGACGAAAAGAAAGTCCCATTCATGCTGTCGTTGCGCGTCAATATTGCTTGTCAACATGCCACACGGGCAGCCATGTGGTCGTTCGTCAGCATTCGTGGCACCCACCTGGATGACACTTTTCGCATTTTCAGGTCGTCATGCAGGATTGTGTGCACAGAACCCACAGAAATGCCAACTCTGGAGGCGATCTGTTCAGCAGTCATTCGGCGATCCCCCAAAATAATTCTCTCCACTTTCTCGATCATGTCATCAGACCGGCTGGTGCGAGCCCAAGGTTGTTTCGGTTTGTTGTCACACGATGTTCTGCCTTCATTAAACTGTCACACCCACGGTCGCACTTTCGACACATCCATAACTCCATCACCACATGTCTCCTTCAACTGTAGATGAATTTCAATTGGTTTCACACCACGCAGATTCAGAAAACGAATGATTGCACGCTGTTCAAGTAAGGAAAACGTCGCCATTTTAAGTATTTAAAACAGTTCTCATTCTCGCCGCTGGCGGTAAAATTCTATCTGCCATACGGTGCTGCCATCTCTGGGACGTATTGACAATGAACGCGGCCTCATTTTAAAACAATGCGCATGTTTCTATCTCTTTCCAGTTCGGAGAAAAAAAATCGGAAGCCTTAGAACTTGAATGCACCTCGTACATATCCAGAATTTCTCTAATTTTACTGTCGTGCTCATTACGTGAGATCTGCATATTTTTGGCATTCCCAAAATATAATTTTTGGGAATGTTCTTCAGTTATAATACACTGCCTGACAAAACAGTGAAGCACCCAAAAGGGGAGGAAATAAAATGAAACTCCGTGGATTGAGACAATATATGATGTTATTACATTGATTACAAAATAGAGAAGGTCGCCGTATCCTTCCCTGAGGCAAGCTGGCCCACAACTGTTGTAACTACTCCTTGATATCGTGGTTACTGTCACTGGGACGGAGCTGGTGAGCTGGTGAGCTGCTCCCTCAGGGGTTTTTATTGGCGATAGATCCGGGAATCTCGCTGACCGCGGGAGTGCCTCAACAGCACGTAAACAGCCTGTAGAGACACGTACCATGTGAGGACAAACATAGTTCAGTAGATGGTTCAAATGGCTCTGAGCACTATGCGACTTAATTTCTGAGGTCATTAGTCGCCTAGAACTTAGAACTAATTAAACCTAACTAACCTAAGGACACCACACATATCCATGCCCGAGGCAAGATTCGGACCTGCGACCGTAGCGGTCGCTCGGCTCCAGACTGCAGCGCCTAGAACCGCACGGCCACTCCGGCCGGCAGCTCAGTAGAAAAGTGCCATTACTTTAGTCACCGTGAGAGGTAACACACGAGGACGAAGGATGTCCGTGACGTATCATCATGCCGTCACACTTCCCTCCATCACTAGCAGCCATAACCTCAGTTCATACCCGCTGGCTCCCCACTCGATGACGCCCGCAGCAACACCACTTTGCCACTGTAAACCATTGGAAGAATGGGACTTCTCGGAGGGTTGCCACATACTTCCCCGTTTGATGATCATCCGTAGTACAGAAACGCGATTCGTCACTGAAAGCAATGCAACGCCATTCACCAGCAGTCCAAACGTAGCCGTTTCATCTACATCTAGATCTACATTTATACTCCGCAAGCCACCCAACGTTGCGTGGCGGAGGGCACTTAACGCGCCACTGTCATTACCTCCCTTTTCTGTTCCAGACGCGTATGGTTCGTGGGAAGAACGACTGTCTGAAAGCCTCCGTGCGCGCTCGAATCTCTGTAGTTTCACATTCGTTATCTCCTCGGGAGGTATAAGTAGGGGGAAGCTATATATTCGATACCTCATACAGAAACGCACCCTCTCGAAACCTAGCGAGCAAGCTACACCACGATGCAGAGTGCCTCTCTTGCAGAGTCTGCCACTTGAGTTTGCTAAACATCTCCGTAACGCTATCACGCTTATCAAATAACACTGTGACTAAACGCGCTGCTCTTCTTTGGATCTTCTCTATTTCCTCTGTCAACCCGATCCCACATTGATGAGCAATACTCAAGTATAGGTCGAACGAGTGTTTTGTAACCCACCTCCTTTGTTGATGGACCACATTTTATAAGGACTCTCCCAATGAATCTCAACCTGGTATCCGCCTTACCAACGATTAATTTTATATGATCATTCCACTTCAAATCATTCCGTACGCATACTCCTACATATTTTATAGAAGTATCGGCTACCAGAGTTTTTTCCGCTATCATACAATCAATCAAAAAAGGATTCTTCTTTCTATGTATTCGTAATACATTACATTTGTCTATGTTAAGGGTCAGTTGCCATTCCCTGCACCAAGTGCCTATCCGCTGCAGATCTTCCTGCATTTCGCTACAATTTTCTAATGCTGCAACGTCTCTGTATACTACAGCATCATCCGCGAAAAGCCGCATGGAACTTCCGACACTATCTACTAGGTCATTTATATATATTGTGAAAAGCAATGGTGCCATAAAACTCCCCTGTGGCACGCCAGAGGTTACTCTAACGTCTATAGACGTCTCTCCATTGATAACAACATGCTGTGTTCTGTTTTCTAAAAACTCTTCAATCCAGCCACACAACTGGTCTGATATTCCGTAGGCTCTTACTTTGTTTATCAGGCGACAGTGCGGAACTGTATCGAACACCTTCCGGAAGTCAAGGAAAATAGCATCTACCTGGGAGCCTGTATCTAATATTTTGTGGGTCTCATGAACAAATAAAGTGAGTTCGGTCTCACACGATCGCTGTTTGTGGAATCCATGTTGATTCCTACAGAGTTGATTCTGGGTTTCCAAAAACGACATGATACTCGAGCAAAAAACATGTTCTAAAATTCCACAACAGATCGACGTCAGAGATATAGGTCTATAGTTTTACGCATCTGCTCGACGACCCTTCTTGAAGACTGGGACTACCTGTGCTCTTTTCCAATTATTTGGAACCTTCCGTTCCTGTAGAGACTTGCGGTACACGGCTGTTAGTGGGGGGGGGGGGGGGGGAGGGGCGAGTTCTTTCGCGTACTATGTGTAGAATCGAATTGGTATTCCGTCAGGTCCAGTGGACTTTCCTCTGTTGAGTGATTCCAGTTGCTTTTCTATTCCTTGGACACTTATTTCGATGTCAGCCAATTTTTCGTTTGTCCGAGGATTTAGAGAAGGAACTGCAGTGCGGTCTTCCTCTGTGAAACAGCTTTGGAAAAAAGGTGTTTAGTATTTCAGCTTTACGCGTGTCATCCTCTGTTTCAATGCCATCATCATCCCGGAGTGTCTGGATATGCTGTTTCGAGCCACTTACTGATTTAACGTAAGACCAGAACTTCCTAGGATTTTCTGTCAAGTCGGTACATAGAATTTTACTTTCCAATTCACTGAACGCTTCACGCATAGCCGTCCTTACGCTAACTTTGACATCGTTTAGGTTCTGTTTGTCTGAGAGGTTTTGGCTGCGTTTAAACTTGGAGTGAAGCTCTCTTTGCTTTCGCAGTAGTTTGCTAACTTTGTTGTTGTACCACGGTGGGTTTTTCCCGTCCCTCACAGTTTTACTCGGCACGTACATGTCTAAAACGCATTTTAAGATTGCCTTGAACTTTTTCCATAAACACTCAACATTGTCAGTGTGGGAACAGAAATTTTCGTTTTGGTCTGTTAGGTAGTCTGAAATCTGCCTTCTATTACTCTTGCTAAACAGATAAACCTTCCTCCCTTTTTTTATATTCCTGTTAACTTCCATATTCAGGGATGCTGCAACGGCCTTATGATCACTGATACCCTGTTCTGCGCTTACAGAGTCAAAAAGTTCAGGTCTGTTTGTTATCAGTAGGTCCAAGATGTTATCTCCATGAGTGGGTTCTCTGTTTAATTGCTAGAGGTAATTTTTGGATAGTGCACTCAGTATAATGTCACTCGATGCTCTGTCCCTACCACCCGTCCTAAACATCTGAGTGTCCCAGTCTATATCTGGTAAATTGAAATCTCCACCTAAGACAATAACATGCTGAGAAAATTTATGTGAAATGTATTCCAAATTTTCTGTCAGTTGTTCTGCCACTAATGCTGCTGAGTCGGGAGGTCGGTAAAAGGAGCCAATTATTAACCTAGCTCGGTTGTTGAGTGTAAGCTCCACCCATAATATTTCACAGGATAAACTACTACTAACAGCGACAAACACGCCACCACCGGTTGCATGCAAACTATCCTTTCTAAACACCGTCTATACCTTTGTAAAAATTTCGCAGAATTTATCTCTGGCTTCAGCCAGCTTTCTGTACCTATAACGATTTCAGCTTCGGTGATTTCTATCAGCCCTTGAAGTTCCGGTACTTTACGAATGCAGCTTCGACAGTTTACAATTACAATACTGATTGCTGCTTGGTCCCCGCATGTCCTGACTTTGACCTTCACCCTTTGATGCTGTTGCCCTTTCAGTACTTGCCCGAGGCCATGTAACTTAAAAAAACTGCACAGTCCACGCCACACAACCCCTGCTACCCGTGTAGCCGCTTGCTGCGTGCAGTGGACTCCTGACCTATCCAGCGGAACCCGAAACCTCACCACCCTATAACGAAGTCGAGGAATCTGCAGCCTACACGGTCGCAGAACCGTCTCAGCATCTCATTCAGACCCTCCACTCGGCTCTGTACCAAACGTCCGCAGTCAGTCCTGTCGACGATGCTGCAGATGGTGAGCTCTGATTTCATGCCGCTAGCGAGACTGGCAGTCTTCACCAAATCAGATAGCCGCCGGAAGCCAGAGAGGATTTCCTCCGATCCATAGCGACACACATCATTGGTGCCGACGTTAGCGACCACCTGGAGATGGGTGCACCCTGTACCCTTCATGGCATCCGGAAGGACCCTTTCCACATCTGAAATGACTCCCCCCGGTATGCACACGGAGTGCACATTGGTTTTCTTCCCCCCTGCCATATCCCTAAGGGGCCCCATTACGCGCCTGACGTTGGAGCTCCCAACTACCAGTAAGCCCACCCTCTGCGACTGCCCGGATCTTACAAACTGAGGGGAAACCTCTGGAACAGGACAAGTAGACATCTCCGGCCGAAGATCAGTATCAGACGGAGGCAGAGCCTGAAACCAGTTCGTCAGACAAACTGGAGAGGCCTTCCGTTCAGCCCTCCGGAATGTCTTTCGCCCCCTGCCACACCTCGAGACGACCTCCCACTGTACCACAGGTCAGGAATCAGCCTCAATGTGGGCAGTATCCCGGGACGCCACAGTTGTAGTCCGATAGTGGGATGCGTGGGACGAGCTGGCCGTCCCCGACAAACCCCCATCCGAACCCCTACAGTGATGCCCACTGGCAACAGCCTCATGCTGTGTGACTGAAGCCAACACTGCCTGGAGCTGGGAGTGAAGGGATGCCAACTCAGCCTGCATCCGAGCACAGCAGTTGCAGTCCCAGTTTATGTTGTTGTGGTAACGGCAGCCTATGCTTGTGACAGTAATTCCCTGGTTTGGTTGCTGCTGGTCTCCGATCAGTGGCGCGGACTGGCACAGAGCGTTGCGGGGAGTCCATTACTCGACTTGTTGTCGGTGCTCCTCCCTTGCAGCGGTCAGGAGAGGTCGACCGAAACCTTGGCGGCGGATACACCTGCCCTCACGTTACCATGCATTTCAACAACGGGCATCCGAATGCCCCACAGATGTGGGGAATGCGCCGATGCGACTAGCTGGACCCTTTCGAAGTCTTACAGGTTCTCATAAAGCTGCGTCACAAGAGCACGCGGCATCTCCGTGTACCACAGTGATCACTCAGCATGTGACGCGCCATATCACTACGCTAAACACCAACGACACAAATGCACTCGGGTGGACGTTCAACGTTTCATAGAGAATTGAAACTATAATCATTTGCTTAGCCGCCAATGACGTGTATGTGTACGAAGTTAGACTGACATACGATCATGTCTTCGGGGCCCTTGTTAGGCAGTACACGTATACACACGTCTATAATAACCGAGGATGTCTTCTCTAGCGAGGTGGTAGGGGAAGAGTGTGTCCGGTTCGCGTCATCACTGCGGGGGTCGTGATCCAGTGGTTAGCGTTGCTGCCTCTGGATGACCGGGTCCCGGGTTCGATTCCCGGCAGGGTGCGGGAATTTCTCCTCCCGGGGTTCGGGTGTTTGTGTTGTCCTCATCATTTCATCATCATTCACGAAAGTGGCGAGACGGGACTGAGTAAAGATTGGGAATTTGAATGGGTGCTGATAACCGCGCAGTTGACTGCCCCACAAAGCAAACATCATCACTGCGAGGGTCGGGATGTTACTGACGTAAGCTCTTCCGTGGAGATGAATGCGTCTCACCACAGACTTTGCTTCCGTGGGGATCCACAGCCTATAAGTGTTTAATAAAAGAATGCATTGTTCGTTGTATGCTGTATTGTGATTTATTAAAGTCATGCTATTAGCTAATTTTAGTCGTGAGTCATTATTAGGCACACTTGGTATGTCTTGTATTACATATAGTGCTCATCAACTTCTTTTGTGTCACATAAATAAAACCAGAAGTCGTACTTTTTCCCCATAGACTGTCGTGGTTTGAGCACGCTCAACGCTGGGACCATCTGGAACCGCTGTCTTCGTTTATCAGCTCATTGTGTTTCCAGATCCCTACAGATTCTTTAGTTTTGGCTTATCTATATGACGCTTCCAATCCGCGCATCATTCCTCCACCGTTTGGATGGACTGATCTACGCACATTTTCTTACACTGGCAGGGGATGTGGTACAGCCTTGGTTTTCGGAGTCCTAGGTCATCTTTAACAACCGAAATAAGGTTTTCATCTTTGGGGCGTCTTCATAGCAGTTCTCCTGGATTGTAGATTCTGTAAGAAAATACATTACCATGAATAACTTAAGCATAGCCTATGCGCTGGTTCGAGAATGAATCTTTCGTTCTACAGCGAGGAACTCCTGTGAATTTTGGAAAGTAAGGGAGAGATTCTAACGGAAGCAAAGCTTTGTACAGGTCATAGTTAGCACCTGGATTGCTCGGACGTGAAGAACATTGTCCACTAAAACCTAGGTTTCAGGTACGAGTCCCCGTCTGACAGACGATTTTAATCTGCCAGGAAGTTTGTCCCAATTCTTTTCTTTAATGTTTGCGCGGGGCTCTCGCGCTGACTAAACAGATTCTTTGAGTCTTTTCTGCCTCTTACGTTAATCCAGTTTGGTAATAGTCCCCAACCGACAAACAAATTATGAAACAGTCGACATGGTTATTGTAAATGACCTATCTAGTGTGTGAAGATCCCTTTCTTAGCAACCTTAAGAAGAACCAAGGCCCGTATGAGCCTTCTGCACAGCTAGCTTTATATCCTCGTTCCAGAGTAAGCGGCTCCATACTGAAAATTCTAGATACTGGGAGGTTGTGACTGATTCCAGTGACAGATTTCCGATCGCGTAGTGCAGCGATATCGGATATTTTCGTTTATTTGTGGTGAGGGTCTACTGTCAACGTTCGCAATAACTGCTTATGATCTAGATGTCTCTCAGCATTTCCTAACAAGTTTTAAATGATGCCATCCCACTGTACACAAACTGCATCGTTTGCGAACAGCATCACTGGGCCAAAGACTTGATCCAGCAGGTCATTTTCAAACATCGGGTATAGCAGGGGACCATGACACTACCTTGAGGTATGCTAGGCGCTTACTTTTTTTCTGAGACGCCAGTACATTACAAACGAGGTGTTGAGTCCTTTTTGTTACAGTGTTATCAATTCAGGTGAATGAGTTTGGTTATTCATTATTATTATTTTTATTATGATTATTATTGTTATGTTGCTTACACTTAATTAAAAACATAGGAACTTCAGAAAGTAAGTTACTTATATCGCCCCACATTAAGACCATGGCGCAACAAAAGAGGTTCATTGCAGAAGATAATAAGTGACCTGGGTTTCCAGCAGACAGTTGTGGTGTGGTATAGGTAACAGGTACATATCAGAGTGTAATCGAAATAGTGTGGCAACTGGAAACGTACCCCAAAGTTGAAGTTCGTGGGACACTATGATTCTTATGGGAAAAACATCGAAATGGCCATTTTTGTCAGGAGATATTTAAAAGCTTTTATGTATTCTCCCTCTATGAATAGTGTCTATGAGCTTGGGGAACATATTTTCAGTGCATTCGGAAGACGCCTTGGGATTCTGAACCTGTACAGGCATCGATGAGGAGACATGCTGAAGTCTGCCTTCATTTGAGCGATGGCCATGTAAATCGCTTGCTGTAAACTCTTTGTCCTCAAGTGTATACCTGCAGGCTAGATCTTCGAGGACTCTGTCATGAAGTGTTGAGGTAATCAATCGTAATGCATATTTCGAGATACTGGCGGTTAGAACAGCGACCAACGAAGAAAAAAATATTTGTTTCAGTCTTTAGACGTAATCTTCTTATGTTGTCTAGTGGCTACCGATTTCGGTACACAGTACCGTCGTCAGGTCATTAGTGATCACAAAACCGCAGTACATACTTAAAATAATAATGGGAGAATCATTTACAAAATATTATCTCTCTATAATAGCAAACGGAAACTCAACAGTACACTGAATTTTGGAAATGTGTGCCTAACAATTATAAAAATTTACGAGACTGTGCACAGTTCATTTTAACACTATTTCCTTCAACTTACCACAGCAATTCTCTGTCGCACACTGCAGGAGCAATGAAGACGCTCCTGCAACGTTTCCGATGAGAAGTGACAATTGGGAACGGGTAATCCATCCAGGAGCATTGCCGAACATTATCGTTTCGGTGGTCCAGACGTTCTGGAGCGGGGAGGCGTAATGTTGTTTTCTCTCAATGACCTCAAAATATCTGAACACGGTACACTCACCCATCAGCGTTATGGTGACACTGTCCTTCCCCGTGTACGTCTTTTCAGGGATACGTTCGGCCCTGACTTCATTCTTATGGATGACAATGCACGACCTCATCGAATGCTCTGCTGCAAAAACTCTTTACGAACCTCGGTCAACGTGGGAGCACGTTGCTGAGCGTGCACTGTTGCTCGTGGCCATCACACGCCCCACCCTTTGGCAGTTGTGGGCGTGTACTCACGTCCTGACACACCGTTCGCCGGGTGTCGTGGGTCTGTACACGCGCTCCGCTTGCATTTTCTTACTGTGCTGCGGACATTTAAATGTGTCCTCAACAGCAGACCTGTCACTGCTGCGGAAGAGTTACTTCTAATTTTGGTGAATGAAACAGTTTTGAGTATTTATCACACAACACATGCACCCCACTGCATGCTAAAAAAAATTCGATTAGGTATCTTGAACCGTTTATGATATATAGCGATTGTTATGACCACATGATTCGCGATGCGCAGTGACGTGAATGGACGTGTCGAGCGCGACCGTTTTTCATATATAAAACACGATAACTCGAGAACTAAATGAGATATCTTTCTGCTCTCAATTGTAAATGAAATTTCTGTGTCTTATCTACACTACATCCACCGCAGTATATGAGCTAAAATCAAACATATGCAAAGTTTACGCAATGTGTTTTTACCCCTGGAAATGTTTTAATTAATTTGAGGCAGCACACTAACTATGGCATACAACGAAAAGAACTTTAATCCTTTATCGAGAGAGATATCAGGCTGTAAGGTATGCAAAAATCAGATTTTTTTCATCCAATAGTTTTCTTAAGAACGGATGATAAGTATTTTACAGGAACTGGCAAGTCCGCATGGATGGAACTGGGCGCTTGTTTCTCGACCATCCTTCGTATGTGAGGCTTGTCCAGAAAGTAAGTTCCGATCAGTCGCGAAATGGAAACCACAGTGAAAATCGGAAACGTTTTATTTGCAACAGTTAGGTACACCTTCCTCCTACTTCTGTACATAGTCGCCGCTCCAACTTCGAGTTTTGTAGTGCTGTATCAACTTTCCAATATCCTCATCATAAAAAGCAGTCGCCTGTGCGTCCGACCAGTTATCTGCCTGGTCTGCAGCTCGTTGTCTGTGGAAAAATTTTGTCTACATAACCAGCAGTTCTTCTGAGCAGAGATGAGACTCAGGGGGAGCCAATTACGGGCTGTATTGTGGGTCATCAAACACGTCTCATCGGAAAAAGCTGCAGGAGCGTCTTCATTGCTCCTGCAGTGTGCGGCCGAGAATTGGCACGAAGAAGGAACTGCTCGACAGTTGTGTTATGTGGGCTGCATGACACAGGCGAAATCTATAAGCAGGCCCTTACACGTGACGGGAAACGCTATTCACTACGCATCTTTACGTGCTCACTGTTCACTCAAAACTGACAAGAGTGACACGACACGATCGACAGGCATTCTAGAGACAGTGCCCAAGACATCTGTGCAGGGTTTTACTGGATTTCCCCAGTACTTTCCATTTCACGACCGAACGGAACTTACTTTCTGGACAACCCTCGTATAAAACCCGTAATTCGAGATCGAAGTGAGGTACCGTTCTGATACAGATTTTAAATAAAATTTCGATATCTTATGTACATTTCATTCAATGCAATATATGAGCTAAAATGAACCACACAAAAAGTTTGCGCAATTCGTTTTTACATTTGGGAACTCTTTCAGATGTTTTGCAATGTTTTACTTGATTTGATGCGGTGCAGTAAGTATGAGGGATAACGGAAAGAAACTGAGTGAACACAATAGATTGTAAGATGTGCAAAAACAATTTTTTTCGCTTAATAGTTTCCGAAAAATTTGATAATAATAGTTTCATACCGGCTGAACGCTATCTCTCACTGTAGAAACCAGCATTTGGCGAGAAGTAAAGCTATAACAAAAGGGACCCCTGCACGGAATGCAAAGAGCACACCTGTACCAGTGAGACGGTTAAGAACTGTGTCCTATCTTTTGTAATGTCCAGTGGACCATCATGATTCGAGGTGACTTTAGTGTAATTACGAGGGCTATTCGGAAAGTAAGGTCCGATCGGACATGAAATAGAAACCACAGCGGAAATCCGATGAAGCTTTGCAAAGATGTGTTGTGCAGTGTCTCTAGTACACCCTTCGATCGCGCCCAGTTGCTCTTTTCAGTCAAGTTGCTCTTTGGAGTCTGAGCACACAGTGAGCACTTAAACGTACCTAGAAAGTTGCTGCCCCCGGCCAGGAATGAGGACCTGGTGAGAGATTTCGCCTAATGTCATGCAGCCCACATAACATAACTATCAAACGTTTCCTTCTTCATGACAATTCTCGGCAGCACTCTGCAGGGGCAATGAAGATGCCCCTGCACCGTTTTCTATCGGAAGTGTTGGATCGCCCACAATACAACGCATAATTGGCTCCCCTGAGATTAATATCTGCTCACATGAACCGCTGGCTATAAAGACAATTTTTTAGCACAGTCAACGAACTGTAGACCGACCTAGAGAATTGGCGGAAACCACAGGCGGCTACCTTCTATGACGGGGGTACTGGAAAGCTTGTACAACTGTACGACAGATGTTCAATAGCAGCGGCGACTGTGTGGAAAGGTAGCTGGAAAGTGTAGACAACTTTTGCAAATAAAACATTTTCGATTTTGACATTGGTTTCCATTGCGCCACCAATCCGATCTTACTTTTGGAATACCCCTCGTACTATCTTTAAGGGGGATAGGACGCCAAACGCGCCGACTTCGAGAAGGATAGGCACCACAGGACATTTTAATTTGCACTGTCTATATTTTTACAAATAAATTCATAAAACTTTGTCAGTATGACCTGGAAGGATTCAGGATTCACACTCATAACAGTGGAAGTTCAAAAACACGAAAAAATATTTTTAAATGTGAAATTTCATGATTTTTTTCACTTACTGTTGGCTGCATTTGTTGCTATAGGTACACATTTCTTCATAAGTAAGAGAGATACTTCGATGAATTTTGCACAGCTTACAAACCATACTTACAGGTGTATGAAACTCTAGAATTTATTTAATCTATGGAAAAATGAATGCGCTGTTACGTTTTAAACTTCGTGTTTACAGAAAACTCGAAATTTATAGTTAATTATCTCAATTTTTACCACAGTTTTTAACAGATTTGGGACATTCTAGGGTTTCATTCACCTGTAAGTATTGTTTGTATGCTGCGCAAAATTCATCGAAGAATGTCTCTTACTTATGAAGAAAAGTGTACCTATAGCAACAAATGCAGCCAATACCAAGTGAAATAATGATGAAATTTCACATGTAAAAATATTTGTTTTGTTATGTTTTTGAACTTCCTCTGCTATGAATGTGAATCCTGAATCCTTCATGTTGACAAAGTTTTATAAATTTATTTGTAAAAGTATAGACCGTGCAAATTAAAATGTCCTGTGGTGCCTCTCCTGCTCCAAGTCGGCCCGTTTCACGTCCTACCCCCCTGAAATGAGTCATATCCGTTTCATTGTGTATTTCTCTCAGTTTCTTTCTGTACAATACTATAGCAGTTCTTACTATGTATGATCCAAGTTTCATCAGGCTATGTTACTTTGCAGTGACATCACGTGAACGCTACTTTCGTCCTTAAGTTTTGCACACCAGTGTATTTGGCGCCTAGCCAATTGTGAGGTGACGTACCAGCAGGTGCGGCGTGACGTGTACTTGCAGCGGCGCGGTGACCTGCAGCGAGGCGTGCACCCGCTGCTCCCCGAAGGCGTTGCTCACTCGGCACTCCCACCTGCCCGCGTCCTCCGGCCGCGCCCCGCGGATGTGCAGCGCTTCCTGCGACGCCCACACACGTCCCGAAGACCCCACGGGTGTCCCGGACTCACGCCACCACCTGCAACGTGTGGAAGACACAAGATCGTCGCAGAGTTTACTAGTGTGTCCTTCGATGTCTAAAACAGTCTGGCAGTCTAGCCGTATCAGTTCCGAAATTAATTCGGCAGTTCACTATAAATGCTTCTTAGACAACACAAAATTTCATTCTCTCCACAACTTTACAGTACATCTACAGGTATCCTAAACTTCTCACAAACTTCGTACCAATACACTCGCACAATCTTACATCTACAAAAACTACGTCTGTTTCTACATCCACATCCGTGCTACGCAAACTGGGATGAAGCACATGGGAGAGTGTACTTCTCATTACACCAATTATTAGGACTTTTCCCTCTTCCATTCATATATGGTATGAGTTTGGGGTTGATCTGAGATTCTGTCATTCCGCGCAACGGATTAATCTAAGGTGTACCCTTTACCCTGTGGCTCCTGCAAGATGCAATTTCCACCCCCACACTACTACAGAAGTCAGACAGACGCTCCTAACGTTCTAAACAGAAATGCCTGAAAAACTTTCAGCAATAAATATCTTCTGGAGTCGTCTGCTGTAAGGAAATGACACAAAAATTCACAAATTTTCTTACGTAACTAGTGGGATACTTGGGTACTGGAGTAGTGCTAGTTAGTGTAAGAAAAAGATGAAACTAACGAAAGTTATTATTTATTTTGCAAAAATTCTGAGTAATCATAATGGCATTTTTAGTTATGAATTGAACAAGTTATATCCTGGTTCTTTTCGGAATGTGAAGTTACCTCTCAAGGATAGGATTCGCTAATGAAATTTCTATACAAAGCTTAAGATGGTAGTTGACTTGGCAGAATGGCTGAAAGGCGCGCCTACTCAACTTAAATAATTATCCTTTAGAATGTTGTTAGGTATGGTCGATGCTGTCGCATGTGAAATGCAGTGAAGTGTACTGTTGTGCAGGAAATACAGGGCTCGCAATAGTTGTAGCGCACAATACCATAAGCTGCGATGACTGCTGTCTGCACCGCTCGCTGCTGACAAATAAGATAACTCTCAATCTATCTGGATTGACCTTCGCCAATTAAACTCTCCCTACGCCTTGATGAAGTCAAGGATTCCTATTCGTCCCTAGTCTAACTATTGGCGTGGTACACCAGTCAGATAACCAGTCCACTGCGATGCCACTCAAAAATTCGCTAGCAGGCGTTTAACTGTAACTCTTTCCGTTCACACAGCACAATAAGTGTGTCCGCCAACACAGTGAGCAACGCTTAAACGCAAGGACTCTATATGGAGTCGCACTTCGATTCGCTCTCGATAGAGGTGCTCTCCCAGTGAAGTACTGAGGAGAGACTTGTTCCTCATTCTTTGAGTACACGTACGAGCGCTCACGCTCTCGTTACGTGTTCTCACTCCAAGAGCGACAACGGAACGGTCCCTCTCCACGCCAGATGTGGAGTGGTATATCTTTCGGTCTCTTCTATTACTCCTTCAGCTCAAGGCATCAGAAATATCGTCTGCCAATCAGCATTGCTCTTCTAAAACGGGAGGATGACGTTTCGTTTAAGGCGACCAATCCGGAAATCCGTAGCATTGGCGTTTGGCGTTTGCTGTCTCCCTGTGAAAATCTCTGAAACTGCATGCTATGTGTAAAGAATGCGTAGGCTGGCCGCTCCCACACAATGTAGCGGAATTTGCTTTTAAGCCGAACACGGGGTCGTTACTCCTTTTCCTCGGGCACACGCTGTCCGCTCCGCGGGCGTTCACCGGCCGACATAGATGTGTTTGGACTGGCCTCCAGGCGTGTGGTTGCTTCTCTCTAAATAAAAGCTCCTGTGACCGCCGTGTCTGAAATGTATGTGTGTATACCAGCCTCGAGTATTTCAACCACGGTGCGCACTTGCGATTTATTAGTTATTTACATGAATTCATACAACACTGACTTTATCTTATGGAGTTTGGGTTCGAATGAAGCGTCTTGATGTACGCAATATGATTGCAAGGGTGGAATATGTAAGCATGAAGGTCAGGAGACCACGACGTCTTACAACGGGACGTGGGAATAATTGCTATTGAAATGCCTCAGTGCGAGCTGTAATTAATCTAATCTCGCCCTCATGATACTTGTGGGACCGACAGGTAGGAGGTTGCAGCGTATTCCTAGAATCATCATTTGAAGCTAGTTATTGCAGCTTTGTAATTAGTCATTCTCAGAATAATTTGCGTCTATCTTCGAGTGCCTACCGACTCAGAATCTCCATGACACTCTGCCTCGTAGTAAACTACCTGTCACCATTCGTGATCTCCTTCATCGTACATCTTAAATAATCATGCACCGGATAGATATGTACCCAGTAGAACAGTTCATGCTGGAGTATAGTCACTGTAAAGAAACTTCTAAAGAAACGGAGGCTACTGTGTAATAGGTATAAAATGAAGCATAGGACTATAGATAAACGCTCAATTAAACGCAGTTGGTTGTCTAGAGAGCAGTGCGCGAAGCCTTCAAGACTATCGTAGCTGAATGTTATCGAAAGATCTCTCACAAAACGCAAAGAAATTTCGGTCGGATGTAAAGGCTATGAGGGAAGTCTGCCACCTCCTTCATCCACGAATGATCCGATGTGATTGTTCCATTTCATGTCCCAACAAAGAGTTACACCCGCGTATTTGTACGAGTTTACAGATTCCGGTTGCGATTCGTTGATTTTATAGGCACAGGATTCTAGGATTTTTGGTTTTCTGCAGCGAACAATTTAATTGTTCGAAGATTTAAAGCAAGTTACCACTCTACGCTCCACTTTGAAAACTTATCAAAATCTGACTCAATATCTGTCCAGCTTCTTTCTGACTGTACGTTACTATAAATGATTGCATCATTTGTGAAAAATCTGAGGATACTATTAATAATGTCCTTAATAGGATTAATATACAAGGTGGTGCAGGGAAACGGGAAATTTCGAAATAACGTCATTTCCATGAATAAATTCATAAAACTAGTAATTTATTAACGAAAGTGAATGTATTCAGTATGCCATTATTCAGTATGTCTTTACAATCAAAATGTCCAAAAGTGTCTCTTTACTTTTTAAAGATGACATCGGAAAGATGTCCTCCCATTCGGCGTTCACACTCTAACAGCTTGTTATGAAAACTCTGGAATGCGCGGTGTAGCAAATCTTGGGGAATGACAGTAATATCGTTTTCAATGTTCTCCTTCAGTTCATGGACTGTTGCAGGACTTGTACGGTACACCTTGCCTTTAAAATATCCCCACAGGAAGAAGTCGCACACACTGAGATCAGGGGATCTCGCAGGCCATGCAATGCCACCGTTAAGTGCAATAGTGCGTTTTCCAAACAACTGACGAACTGCTGCCATCGATTGTCGAGCAGTGTGTGACGTGGCTCCGTCCTGCTGAAACCACATGTTTTCGACGTTAAGATTAAGCTCGTACAGTCACGGTGTAAAAAATGTTTGAAGCATTCCAACATATCGAGCAGATGTTACTGTCACTGCACTACCATCCTCACGTTCAAAAACATAAAGGCCGATAACACCATGGCATGATAAAGCACACCATATTGTGACCTCGGCGCTATGTAGTGGTCGCTGGTGACACTCACGAGGATTGTCCTGTGCCCAATAACGAAAATTCTGTTTGTTCACGAATCCGTTCAGGTGAAAATGGGCTTCGTCTAATATCCATAACTTTCGTTCCCAGCTTGCCTAGAGTGCGGATGTGGCGTTCATTAATCAGCTGGCCTGAGAAAGAGTGAGCATATCTGCAGTTTAGGACTTAGCAAATGGAATGATTGAGCTTGGAGATAGGAAGTTTTGGTTCAGCTAGGGTGTATGTACTGAGCAAGATAGTTAGGAGTGAATAGACGAGTGCAGCCTTGCAGCACCACGAGGTCGGCCGACGTCTGCACAACGACGACGCTCCGCCACGCTGTATTCGGTGACATTGCGCCCTCTCCGGCCACTGATTAATTTGTTGGATCACGTCGGCAAAGTTTCCACGAGGGTTTCATGGGCCATGTATTGTAGAATTCTTCTCGCACTTTGCATTACGCCTGGGTCAGTCGATAGGAATTACTTTTGAATTACTGCGCTTTACTCCACACAAACGCAATTTATTACCACTGCCTGATAGGAGAGTCTTTTAATGTGATGATTGAAGGTCGGGAGTTAAAATAAATTTGTGCTAATCGACTACATCTGTTTTCAATCAAGTAGTTGAAATCCCAAGTCACTTTCTTAATTAATTTTATGTTCAACATTTGCATCTGGTGTTCAATAGCTGAATATAACATCAATGTGCACCCCTTTTTAATTACAAGTGATAAATTCTGAATAAATTAATGTCAACACTGCCACCGCAGTTCAATCGGGAGTCACAGGTCCATATTACATTTTTCCGTTATCCGATATTGCGGGAGTTTTGCACTCTCTGTTGATCTGTTAGTCAATTAGTTAGTGTGAACACACGCCAAAACCAGCTAACAGACGGGTGGGGTGGTACACTATAAAGGCGTGCTGCTCTCACAGGATCATTAGTCCATGTAGTATCATGAAGTAATGACTAATACCTAAGAAACGTCTGTGCCAAATAGGTTTATACCGCGACAGTGTGCTTGGCAGTCTACACATCTCGTCCATGTCCGACAATGGAGCTTTCGCTGCTACTTCGCTACGGCATTGTGTGACGTCAAAGATCAGCGAGTGGGTAGTGAATCAAATATGCTGTTTGACCGAAGGCTTCCAATAAGATGGAGACGATATGTACACACTTACCCACCAGCTAGTAATTGTGCTGCTCCCAAGTATATTATACTAAAACTGACATGTGATTACATTTACAATCAATTTGGGTGCATAGATCCTGAGAAATCAGTACCCAGAAGAACCACCTCTGGCAGTAATAACGGCCTTGATACGCCTGGACATTGAGTCAAACAGAGCTTGGATGGCGTGTACAGGTACAGCTGCCCACGCAGCTTCAACACGATACCACAGTTCATCAAGAGTAGTGACTGGAGTATTGTGACGAGCCAGTTGCTAGGCCACCATTGACCAGACGTCTTCAATTGGTGAGAGATCTGGAGAATGTGCTGGCCAGGGCAGCAGTCGAACATTTTCTGTATCCAGAAACGCCCGTACAGGACCTGTAACGTGCGGTCGTGCATTACCCTGCTGAAATGTAGGGTTTCGCAGGGATCGAATGAAGCGTAGTTCCACGGGTCGTAACACATCTGAAATGTAACGTCCACTGTTCAAAGTGGGGTCAATGCGAACAAGAGGTGACCGAGACGTGTAACCAATGGCACCCCATACCATCACGCCGGGTGAAGGGACCGATGACCATAGTAGTCTGGTCCCTTTAATCCCACAAACCAACCAACCAACCATCACGCCGGGTGATACGCCAGTATGCCGATGACGAATACACGCATCCAATGTGCGTTCGCCGCGATGTCGCCAAACACGGATGCGACCATAATGATGCTGTAAATAGAACTTGGATTCATCCGAAAAAATCACGTTTTGCCTTTCGTGGACCCAGGTTGGTCGTTGAGTACACCATCGCAGGCGCTTCTGTTTGTGATGCAGCGTCAAGGGTAACCGCAGCCACGGTCTCCGAGCTGATAGTCCATGCTGCTGCAAACGTCGTCGAACTGTTCGTGGAAATGGTTGTTGTCTTGTAACCGTCCCCAGTCGTTGACTCAGGGATCTAGACGTGGCTGCACGATCCGTTACAGCTATGCGGATAAGATGCCTGTCATCTCGACTGCTAGTGATACTACGGCCGTTGGGATCCAGCACGGCGTTCCGTATTACCCTCCTGAACCCACCGATTCCATATTCTGTTAACAGTTATTGGATCTCGACCAACGCGAGCATCAATGTCGTGATACGATAAACCGCAATCGCGATAAGCTACAGTCCGACCTTTATCAAAGTGGGAAACGTGATGGTACGTATTTCTCCTCCTTACACGAGGCATCACAACAACGTTACACCAGGCAACGCCGGTCAACTGCTGTTTGTGTGTGAGAAATCGGTTGGAAACTTTCCTCCTGTCAGCACGTTGTAGGTGTCGCCACCGGCGTCAACCATGTGTGAATGCCCTAAAAAGCTAATCATTTGCACATCACAGCATCTTCTTCCTGTCGGTTAAATTTCGCGTCTGTAGGACGTCATCTTCGTGGTGTAGCAATTTTAATGGCCAGTAGTATACAAGAAAAGAAGAATAAATCTTCTGTGATGAGCAATAATGCTTCACTTAAATTAACTCCACATTGAAAATTAAACAATTTGCTGAACCTGCAGAAAGACTACTGAAGGATAGGTTTACTGGAAGGTAATGCGAATGAGGATGGCTTTAGTGTTGCCTATACTGCCAGGGGCGCAGGATAGACTCGTTATAGTTCTGCTCTAGAGCAATTCACGTTGTACTTCCGACTTCCTGCCGCGTTCTGTCGTACGCAGTCTTCTCAGAATCGGACTGTACGTACAGTCTGGGCCGGAACGTGAGTGGCTGGCTGCTGACGGGCTTATCTTCGAAAGCGTATTCCGAGGCAGAGCTGTCTCCACGCGGTCGTCAGTAGAGCGTCGGCTGTCCCACAACATATAATGGCTGCGCCGAAGTGCCGGACTCGCAGTGCAATGCTATCTCGCCGGCGCCGTTAATATCTGGGCGCCCACCACGCGTCGCTTATCTGTCTGCTCAATCGGGGTGTAAACACCGGCGATGTACGGCCGCCGTTACTGCCAGGTGCCGGAAATGTGGCTGCGATATCACCCTGCACCGTGCACCAGATGGTGCTCCTGCGTGCTCTGGGTTGGTTGATCGTATTAAAATTAAGCTCACTTCACGCGACTAACATCACATATGTCGAGCTTGCTAGTAAACATTTCTAGCCAATGAAATTATACGAGGGTTGTACAGAAAGTAAGTTCCGGTCAGTCGCGAAAGGGAAACCACTGTGAAAATCCGGCAGAGTTTTGCATAGATGTGTTGGGCAGTGTGCCTAGCATGTCCATCGATCGTGTCACGTCGCTCTTTTCAGTTTTGGGTGAATAGTAAGCACGTAAAGATGCGTAGGGAATAGGGTCTCCCGCCAAGTATGAGGGCCTGGTTAGAGATTTCGCCTGTGTCATGCAGCCCACATAACACAAGTGTCGAGTAGTTCCTTCTTCACGCCAATTCTCGGCCGCACACTGCAGGGGCAATGAAGACGCTCCTGCAGCGTTTCCGATGAGAAGTCTTTGATCACCGCAATAGAGTCAGTAATTAGCTCCCCTTGAGTCTCATCTCTGCTCACAAGAACCGCTGGCCACGAAGACAAAATTTTCCCACCGACAACGAGCTGCGCACCGGTGCAGATAACTGGCCGAAAGCACAGCGGCTACTTTCTGTGACGAGGATATTGGAAACTTGATACAACACTACGACCACTTGCAGTGGCGACTATGTAGAGAATTAAGTGGAAGGTGTACCTAACTGCTGCATATAAAACATGTATGGTTTTCACTGTTGTTTCCATTTCGCGACCAATAGGAACTTACTTTCTGGACAACCCTCGTGTATAGAAATTAAGAGAATATCAGTTCCGTGTCCACGTACCAACAGGCACTCAGAATTTGAAGCAGTTCTTTCGTATACACTATGTACAATCGTATAGGCATCCCATCACGTCGAATGGTGTTCCATTTTAGTTGCTTTTGTATCCAGTGGTCATTTCGGTAATCTTCATTTTGACGTTCGCGCTAAGATTGAAAGGAGGAACCATAGTACAAGCCTCCTCAGTGAAACAGTTTTGGAAAATGGTGTTTAGTACTTCAGTCTCGTCTTTGTCATTCCCCGTTTCGATGTCATTATGATTTCAAAGTGTCTGCACAGATGGCTTCGATCCGTTTACTAATTTAAATCAAACGAAAAGTTCTTAGGATTTTCTAACAAGTCGTTAGATATAATTTTTCTTTCGAATTTGTTGAATGCTTTAGACATGGCTGTCCATACGCTAATTTTGGTCTCGTTCAGTTTCTGTTTGTGGGGCTATAGGTACGTTTTAATTTACAGCGATTCTCTGTTTGCTTTCGTAGCAGTGTAGTTAACGCAAGTGTAACGGACAGCGTGTGACTGGGATTCATCGGTTATATATACAAAAGGGGTCACGTAGTGCCTGTTGGTGCACTCTGGAAATTCTTTTTCGAAATTCCAGCGACGGATAATGTTGACGCGCAGACAAAAGTACTGATTTCCCCTGGGAAGAACATGCTGTGAATGGCTTATGATTGACAGAGGAGACTCGTCTCCATCTTCCTTTTTCGCCAGGAAAACGCATGCGCCTCAACGGTGGAGATAACCTTCTCGATGGTGGTGAATACGTTTTAAAATCGGACTAAAAAGTATAAAATAATTTCTCCTCGCCCCATATAGATCTCTCACCCTACACAGAAAGTTCTCGACAGTTGTGCTTGTGAATTTTTAATACCCATGACAGTACTTGTAAGATTTGTAACGAAAATGCGGACGCATGCAGTACACAATTGACGAATGAGTAGTTCATCTTCTAACTATTATCTGTTCCATGCGCCTCACGTGTTTGTTATACATCCTACAACTCTTGTGATAGCTATTAAAAATACGGAAGTACAAATTTTCAGCATTATCTGTACGAAACTAGGAATGTTTACCGGACTAGGAGAAGTTACTTTATACTTTTTAGTCCTATTTAAAAACGTGTTATATAATAAGTTTTATTTTTATTTAAATAATTATTTTCTTGTGTTTAGTCTTATGTGTGCGAAATTTCTCAATAGATTTTAAACGTTTTGATGATATTATGTATACATTTTTAATAACACTACTTTTTTTTCAGCGACTTCGCTCGTGCACGTGTACGTCACATATACTGCAGACATGTCCTCCTCCTCCTCCTCCCTTCTCTGTCCATCCCTCTCCCCCCTCCCCCTCCACACCCCCCTCCCAACCCTCCTCTGCATAGCCGCGTCTTTCCGCTCGCATGCCGCCTGGAACGTATTCCGAATTAAGTAGTGAAGCAACTTCACTCAATAAAGGCAAATCTTCCTGTGCAAATTGTAATCCAGTTAGGTACCTTTCAGAGAGTATGCTTATATAATAGCTCCATACGTAACAATACTACATAACAACTCGCTCGAAGAAAGATCCATTCCTAAAGACAGGAAAGTTGCCCAGATATCATCAGCACTCAAGAAAGGAAACAGGACTAATTTCCTGAATTTCAGACCTTTATCACTGACGTCGATTTGAAGTAGGACTATGAAATATATACTGTGTTCTAATATTATGAATTATCTCGAAGAAAGCGATCTCTTGACAAATAATCAGCACAAATTCAGAACATATCGTTCTTGTGTAACACAACTAGTTCTCTGTTCCCACGAAGTAATGAGTGCTATCGGCATAGGATCTCAGATTGATTCCATGTTTCATTATGTCCAGGAGCCTTTTGACACCGTTCCTCACAAGCGGCTTCTAATCAAATTGCATGCCTATTAAATTCCTCACAATCGGCTTTTAATCAAATTGCATGCCTATTAAATATCGCCTCAGTTGTAAGACTGGATTTGTTATTTGCTCTCAGAAAAGTCACAGCTCGTAGTAACTGAAGGAAAGTTATCGAGTAAGTGATATCCAGCGTTTTCCTCTGTTATTCTTAATCTACATAATCGATTTAGGAGACAATCTGACCAGCCCTCTTAGATTATTTGCAGATGACGCTGTCGTTTACCGTCTGGCAAAGTCACCATAAGTTCTAATCGAACTACAAGGTGATACAGAAAAGAGATCTGTAGCGCGTGGAAAGTGGAAAATGACTCTAAAAAACCGTAAGTGTGAGATCATTCTGATGGGTACTAAAAGTAGTCCGTAACATTTCGGTTACACGATAAATTACAAAAATCTGAAGACTGTAAACTCAACTAAATATCAGGGGCCTACAGTTACGAGAAAAAAGAAAAACATAGAAAATGTTGTTGGGAAGCCGAACCATAGACTATGCTTTATTGCTAGAAAACAGAAGTGTTTCCCAACTTGGTGATTATTTATCCCTGAGGGGTAAAATGAAATTTTCTGAGGAGTAAAAACATAAATGTTCGATTGTGTTTTGGTAATGAAACTATAATGTGTAGTCAAATGAAAACGATACAGATGTGGGGAGAAAAGTAAGTAAACTGTTTATTATTTCGAAAATTATCGCCACAATTGTTATTGGATTCATATCACTGTGAGGCAACTTGGCCAATGCCTACATGGAAATAAGTTTATGGTTGCGTGCAGAACCATAATGGTACCTGGATGTGCACTTCTTCGTGAGAAGCAAATAGTCGACCGTGAATGTCTTTCTTCAGGGGCTGGAAAAATATGGAAATCACATGGGGAGACTTCGGGACTGTATGGAGGATGTGTAAGGACTTCCCAAGTAAACTTCTGTTATGTACTCGAAATAACCTTGGCAACATGTGTGAGGGCACAATAATGCAAGAGAAGAAAATAGGAAAAGGAAGAAGCAAAAATACCAAAAATGCAATAGGTGGAGTCAGCGATGTATAAATTGCAAAAAACAATGGTGCACCTGGTGAAGATCTTATACTTCATAACAATGCGTCATGGTTTTTATCAGTACTGTAAGATTGCGTAATATTATAGAGTATAAGATACGAAGATGGTAACATAGTCTTGCCAAAACTGCTTATCTGAATCGAATAAATATTTTAATAGCGATCTTGGCGTTTGAAAGCTTCTTCGGAGTCCACGACATTGCAAATTGTTCCCGTGCTGATACAGAGTCAGAAAGGTACATATTGCAATTGTTGCTAAAGATGTGAACACCCTCGAAGAAATGTGCGAAATAAGAAAAGAAAAAGGAGCAAAAATTGGATTTACTGTAAACTAAAGCAAGACAAAATACATGATAACGTCCAATTCTAAGGCTAGACGAATATCGCATGACCTGAAGGTTTCTAATAAATATTTTAAAACCGTCTGCTGCTTCAATTACCTAGGTGTCCTTTTAATAAGCATTAGAATATGACAGTGTGTGTTAGAGGAAGAATATCAGGAGGAAATAGAGCCTACTTAGAACTTACATGTATTTAACAAATATCTAATGTTAAGATTATACTATTCCCTTGCATAACCAGTTGTTACATATGGGTCGAATATGCGGATGTTGACAGAAGCGGATGTGAAGAATCTAAGAGCATTTGACAGGAAAATCCTATGAGAGAGGCAGGAAAATGAAGAATAAGATATATCAATAAAATTCGACGGCCTAAACAAGGAAAAGACAATTTATTAATTCTCAAGGAATGCACTGTTTAGGGCAGCATGACCAAACGTATAATGAAAGGCAGAAGAGACAGCCGACTACAGATATTGTGCTGGCTTACCTTACCAAGATGGAGATGCGAGGATGGAAGAGAAAAGTAGAGAAGAAAAACGTATGGAGGAAGATTGTTAAAGAGGCCAAAGCGGCCAAAGCTAATCAAGTGCTATAGTGCTAAAGAAGAAAGAGAAGACGAGGGCTGAGAAAGCTGGAAAACTAGGGCCAAGAGTCATGTCGGATTTCAGGCCCTAGGTGGTGATCGTTGGTTTGTAACTATACACTAAAGGCGTGTAAGTGTAAAATTGTGGAGGGGGTGTTGGCAAAATCGCAGCAATGGAGAAATGTTGGAGAATGAAACTAGTTAGACATACGTATGTTTCGAAAAAGGTCGATGAGGTACGAGAATTTGATAAGCTTACAGAGGATTCATGTGGGGCAGCATTAACGACCGAGGAATTTCCATTTCAGAGTATCAGGCGCAAATTAAACCATATAACGAAACAGTGAGAAGATTTTTAAATTTCCGCAGGTTATAAGGATTCTTCAAAATATATCTTGCAACATTAGGAAGTTCTAGCTCTAGCAAAACAAGTGTTAATATGATGGGAGCAAAGTTCAGCAAATTAGCGAGTAACAATAACGCACCACGCAGACGAGACGCTGATAAGAACAGCTAATGCCGGGACTGTTGCCGGAAAATGGGTGCCCCAGCAGCTTCTCTGAACTGCCACGAGATAGCAGCAGTTTGCCAGGAACTTCTGGGCGTGAATTCCGTCTGATAATTGTAGTAGTGATGTTGAAGTTCTCCCAGTCCAGCCCATGTCACCGCCAAATTTCTCAAGTTAAGAAATTTTTGATTTTACCTTACACTGTGATTATTGTTTTGATTTATTTATCAATATAGTAAAACATTTTCAACGATAAATATTTACTATTGCAGTAATGTCATACAGATGAATAATTTTATCTGCCAGGAATGTTTACAAACGTTAGATACTACTAATTGTTTCGAGACAGAAATACAGAAAGAATTAGCGAGTACTGGAAATCATTCTTAATGTAGTGACTGCACTAATCAAGATACATCAACTGAAACTGCGATTTTTGAGGCGTTGACCCAACTCCTAGGGAGCGGAACAATTGCTTTTACTAAGGAGGAGTAAACGCATTAGTAGAAACGCTTTGGATGAGAAATGAATGGGTGGGACCTACTATTTTTTCGCTACGGATAATAATGTTAAATTTACAGAAAATGTGAAACAATCACACTAAACAGGTGGTCCACAGACGGCTGATCGCATGCGGCCCCTCCCTCTGTGTACTTCCTCGTAATCTTATTTAATACTCTTCTTTCATGCCCTCCCGTAAAGCAAAGGGAGGACCCCTGTGCAACGCAGTTCTTTTGTGTAACGCCATTTTAGCTGACAATGGGCGCGGTATCTCAACAATTTGTCTCCAACGGCACGTAGTTTTGAATTTGCGTACTTGCATAACACTGCAGTTTTTTACTTTTATTTTTTTATTTATTTATACTGATATCCCTTTCGTAGTGACAGTGAGGTGTCTTTGGCCCGCGGTACTAGCAAATCTGTATACCCCTGCACTAAACTTCGCAATGTTATTTTAATTCAGACTTTTGTACAATAGTAATGGTTCAAAATGTCCAGTGTCAACACTGCGACAAACAGGCCTAATGATTGGCAGAGGGAGGGAGTGTCAAACTTGATCAACGATGTGCCAACACACACTTAGTGAACAGCTGGATGGGGGACGGTAGCAGCTGGGCTAGAGAGTTTGGACGTACTGACACTAAAGTACATCTACATCTACATTTACACTCCACAAGCCACCCAACGGTGTGTGGCGGAGGGCACTTTATGTGTCAGTGTCAATACCTCCCTTTCCTGTTCCAGTCGCGTATGGTTCGCGGGAAGAACGACTGCCGGAAAGCCTCCGTGCGCGCTCTAATCTTTCTAATTTTACACTCGTGATCTCCTCGGGAGGTATAAGTAGGGGGAAGCAATACATTTTATACCTCATCCAGAAACGCACCCTCTCGAAACTTGAAACAGCAAGCTACACCGCGATGCAGAGCGCCTCTCTTGCAGAGTTTGCCACTTGGGTTTGCTAAACATCTCCGTAACGCTATCACGCTTACCAAATAACAATGTGACGAAATCGCCGCTCTTCTTTGGGTCTTCTCTATCTCCTCTGTCAACCCGACCTGGTATGGATCCCACACTGATGAGCAAAACTTAAGTATAGGTCGAACGAGTGTTTTGTACGCCACCTCCTATGTTGATGGACCACATTTTCTAAGGACTCTCCCAATGAATCTCAACCTGGCAGCCACCTTACCAACAATTAATTTTATATAATCTTTCCACTTCAAATGGTTCTGTATGCATACTACTAGATAGTTTAAAGAAGTAACTGCTAACAGTCTTTATTCCGCCATCATATAATCATACAATACAGGATCCTTCTTTCTATGTATTCGCAATACATTACTTTTGTCTATGTTAAGGGTCAGTTGCCACTCCTTGCACCAAGTGCCTATCCGCTGCAGATCTTCCTGCATTTCCCTCCAATTTTCTAATGCTGCAACTACTCTGTATACTCAGCATCATCCGCGAAAAGCCGCATAGAACTTCCGACACTATCAACTAGGTCACTTATATATATTGAAACGTCCCCTTTGTGAAATTATACACGAATGTGCTTAAACTGACACACAATATTTTTTGTGCAACGCAATCTGACTTCCAAAAATCTCTACAAAGGAATGGCCCTGACTAACATTAACCTATACGTTTCACAAATCACTTACCTCACAAAAATCTTCGTTACTCAAGCTACTGCAATACAGCGAGCGCCACTACTTCCAGCTAAATAAAAGATTCAAACTACTGAAGGCACGAACTACTGATAGGCATAGTTAGCAAATGAAAGATTTTAATACAGAACAAACAATGTATTTACCTTAATAGTCATAATATATATTGCAGTTCGTGACACCAATTCTTACAAATTTCAAAACTCCGCCATCTCTCTCCCCACGTCCACCACTGCTGGCGGCTCACCTCCAACTGCCCAACGCTACGCGCTGTTAGCATCCAGCTGCCGCTGCCCGACACTACAATGGCAGACAACAATGCAAACTAAACACAGACTGCGCACAGCACAGCCAGTGATTTTTCATACCGAGCGCTAAGCGGCGTTACCAATAAGAAAACCTAAACAGCCTACTTATGAAAAATTTTATCAAATCATTATTGGCCACTGCCCAAAACAATTTGTAAAATTTTTTTGTGGGGAGCATGGGGGCTATGTAAGTAGGCTGTTTAGGTTTTCTTATTGGTAACGCCGCTTAGCGCTCGGTATGAAAAATCACTGGCTGTGCTGTGCGCAGTCTGTGTTTAGTTTGCATTGTTGTCTGCCATTGTAGTGTCGGGCAGCGGCAGCTGGATGCTAACAGCGCGTAGCGTTGGGCAGTTGGAGTTGAGCCGCCAGCTGTGGTGGACGTGGGGAGAGAGATGGCGGAGTTTTGAAATTTGTAAGAATTGGTGTCATGAACTGATATATATATTATGACTATTAAGGTAAATACATTGTTTGTTTTCCATTAAAACCTTTCATTTGCTAACTATACCTATCAGTAGTTAATGCCTTCCGTAGTTTGAATCTTTTAGTTAGCTGGCAGTAGTGGTGCTCGCTGTATTGCAGTAGTTCGAGTAACGAAGATTTTTGTGAGGTACGTGATTTGTGAAACGTATAGGTTAATGTTAGTCAGGGCCATTCTTTCGTAGGGATTTTTGGAAGTCAGATTGCGTTGCGCCAAAAAACTATTGTGTGTCAGTTTAATCACATTCGTGTATAATTTTACAAAGGGGACGTTTCAATTTATTGTGAAAAGTAATGGCCCCATGACACTCCCCTGTGGCACGCTAGAGGTTACTTGAACGTCTGTAGACGTCTCTTAATTGAGAAGAACATGCTGTGTTCTGTTTGCTAAAGACTCTTCAATCCAGGCACACAGCTGGTCTGATGTTCTATAGGCTCTTACTTTGTTATCAGGCGACAGTGCGGAATTGTAGCGAACGCCTTCCGGAAGTCAAGGAAAATGGCATCTATCTGGGAGCCTGTATCTAATATTTTGTGGGTCTCATGAACAAATAAAGCGAGTTGAGTCTCACACGATTGCTGTTTCCGGAATCCATGTTGATTCCTACAGAGCAGATTCTGGGTTTCCAGAAATGACATGATACGCGAGCAAAAGACATGTTCTAAAATTCTACAACAGATCGATTTCAGAGATATAGGCCTATAGTTTTGCGCATCTGCTCGATGACCCTTCATGAAAACTGGAACTACCTGTGCTCTTTTCCAATCATTTAGAACCGTTCCTCGAGAGATTTAAGGTACACGGCTCTTAGAAGGGGGGCAAGTTCTTTCGCGTACTCTGAGTAGAATCGAAGTTCCGAGTAGTGAGAGGGTGAAGTGTTTTGTAGTTCGATAGTTTGGAAAGAGGATGGAGATGTAAGATGAAGTAGGTTGCGATTATGGACTAGAATAGAGAATGTCGGTGAGAGGGATTTTCCATATCGATAATAAGGGATGTACTCAGGAATATGTAAGATAAAGAAACTCCAATTTCAGTGTGGAATATGGACGAATGGCCTCATCCCTGAAATCCTCTGGTTTGAAAGGAACACAGAAGAGATTGTTTATTTGAAAGTACCATACGTTTTTTGTTATCTTTCTTCCGTTTGTGTCTGTATGTCGCTAATGAGGACTCACTCACACACAGAATTCTCATATATCTCGATGGAATTTATGAAAAGATCGCTTGAACCTGTGACAAATAAAATTGAGTGGTCTATCATATTTACTAGTAACTAATAGCCTCAGCGTTAAGGGGCACTGGTACTTAGGTGATAGAGGTGATAGTGGCGACCCTGATGCAAGTAACAGCAGAAGGCAAATAAGACGGTAGCTGAAAGGTTGGTTGAGACAGAGTAATAAGCCAAGAGCAGGGGGTTACGCAGCTGTTCAGAGTGTGCCACAAATGCGGGAATTGGGTGCCTAATGGCAACTGAGAGATAGTATCTGACTGATGAATAGCTGCCTGGGAACAACATCCATCAAAACACTCCTATAAAAGTTCCCCAGATAATATCTTGTTTTACTCGAAGCACTAATTTATATCCAGCAATGCTACTCGGAGATCATTATCAACACACTAGGAATATTATTGCTTTCTTTTTATCTTAGAGTATGACTGAAAGGTGTTAATTATTGCGAAGTCCGAAGAATCAGGCTTAAACATATAAATTTTGTACCAATAAAACCGATTGTTATGTACCTAATGTGCTTTCGCAATATCTGGCATACCTAACACGTTTATTTGATATTGATTTCAAATGTTACGCTGATGTGCACTTGCTTCCAATTAATGGATATAATGAATGTAGATTTAACTAGCAAGCTGAGTAATATGAGTAATCACTGACCACTCCATTAGTGTATTTAACAAACTGATCACCATATAAATTAATTTCCAATATGAGGTTAACACATTGTATTCTACATAATTTATAAAAAAAACAAGTTTTTTATGTATGTAAGTTATGCAATGGAAGGTGATTTCGAGAATATCTGAAGCGATTACTGTCTTTTACGGCATCTGTATTCCCACGAGCATTCGAAGGTGATGAGTGAGAGTTAGAGACAGATAGATAGATAGATAGATAGGTAGATAGACAGAGAGAGAGAGAGAGGGGGGGGGGGGGGGGAGAGAATGACAAAATTCAGAGCTTAATAACTCCGGACTCCGGAAATATCTTTGATACTCCTCTCAGTTTCTTTTCGCAGAGTAGCGCAAAGGAGAAAATCATAGGTTTTTGTTCACACTGTATGTGCACCGTCGATAAGACTGGACTCCGAGTTGCGGCAGGAAGGTACACCGCGTCCTTGTGACGTCACAGCACTCTCTGTGTATACCTGCCTGAGCCTGGTGACATCCTGTTTGGTCTGAAGCAGAGTTGAGGCTACTTGGTCGGCAGAGTGTGTGTGTGTGTTACTCACGTGAAGGTGGGCGGCGGGTTTCCCTGTGCAGTGCAGCTCAACGTGACGTCACGGCCCTGCTCCGCCGTGAGTGACGTGCTGGAGCGCTGCGTCAGCCGGGGCGGCATCCCTCCTGTCGCTTCTGCAAGCAAACAGCGGGCAAAGTGTCAGCTAACGTCCTTACAGGCAACCCGTTATGCCAACAAAGCAAACTCTCCACGAAACTGGTCTAAAACTATTCAACAGGTTCTTACAAAATACAACAATATTTTTAGCTTTGAGCTACAGTTTTTGTAAGCTAAGTCGGTGGAAGATGCGTTAGTTAAGAACTTTCTTCTTTAACGGTTGAAACACCGATCCAAACAACTTGAAATTCCTGTTGAATTAAAGTATGATCCTGCATTTAACTACACTGAAAATATAAACAATGAATATTTTAATAAATGATAGATACAAATTTATATTGAAAGCACTGTACGGATGCCACCTGTACTGGGGGGAAGATGCAGTTGTGAAAGAAACAAAATTTGTGAATCAGTTAAGTGTGACTCACAGAACAAAATTTATTTTGATTACGAAAAATACAGACAAAATACTCTAACAGTCAGCAGTTGCTAGATTAAGGCTTTCATTTGTTGTTCAGTGTTACCTGTTTCGTTTTACAAATTCAGCAGTAGTTACTGTTGTTTCCACAATTCTTATGCGACCACTTCTTACATCCAATGTATCCAGACACACATTGGTCCTTTTTGTCATAAAAGGAGACCTTACAGGCTAGACGAACATTGCCGGCCCTCTCATTCTTTCCATTCGTGTTAGTGTTACTCAAATGTAAAGTTTCCTCGTTACTTTAAGACGAACTGATTGGTGGTGTCAACTCCTTTCTTTGCAGAATACAACGTTTTGATTCGTTCTTTTGTGGTTTGCCTCTAACTGTTTTCTTCTTGGACTGAGAACCTCTGAAATTTCGTTTTCGTCTTGGTTAGCCTGGATTCTAAGGCTTAAAGAACAGGATATGCCATCAGACGAGGAATTAATAGATTGTTCTCCACGACTTCCGGATGGTCCTGCTTCGGGTGTGCGTAGCGGTGGTGCAGGAGTAGACATTGAAGCACCGCTTGTGAATAGTACAGCAGAACCACTATGTAGCTCTACAATGCATGTTGGTGTTACATTAGCTTCCATTTCCAATTTTCCGTCAATTGTATTACAGTTCGCTCTGTCGGATAATGCTAATGCGTGGTCTGGGATTTTAGATGGATGGTGCTGATAACACCCACAGGCCGAAACTCCAGAGGTACCGTTGTCCGTAGTTACAGCACAATTCCATTCAGATCTCAACAATCGCCCAAACTGCAGACGAGTAACTTTGTGACTTGGATGGTTGTGGCTTCGACTGTTGCTAGCGTGTTATCAAAATGTTTGTAGGGCTTCAACGAGGTCCGATCTGGGGATTACAACTATTGCATAGTATGACCATTAAAGCAGAGGAGAATAATCTCATTCTCAGCTGCAAGACCAAGAAGATTGACATCAAAACAATGTGATGTGCCCACACAGAATTAGCAATACTTTGCCAGATACCTTCCTAGGAAAAACACGATCATTCAAGCAGTTCATAATACTATCCGTATTTACACAAGCAGAACTGTTATTAATTTCGACGAGGGAACCTGGAGGCATACCTCGTCGAATTCAGGAATTTCCATTTGGCGTTGCAGCAAGCGATTGGGGATATTATTTCACCGTTTTTGGACTGACGTTTCGTGTTGGAGATCTTTAAACCATTGACTGCAACAGCTTTCCCATGTTCATTGTTCAGCTGAAGTCAACACTCAGCCATGTTATATATTCTCCCTGGCTGCTTAAACAACTTTCCGCCTGACAGGCGTGTAACAAGAGGGAAAAACAGGTCTCAGCTTTTTCTCGACACATTCCAGCCCTCTTGCAGGACAAATCCTGGACATTCCTTACAACAGCAATGGGATGTCTTTTTAAGAATAGATTCAACCATTCATAGTCGGCCTTCATACTTACTTTATTTAATTAGTTAGATATTCCAGTCTTCTTCCAAATGAAAACACTAATCGCTGAACTGGTTTTGGCGATGGTGGATATACAGCACCGTACAGTCTTTGTATACAGTCCACAATTTTGCTCTCATTTTCATCGCCAAGGTGTCCTGAATAAATTTTCAAAGTGAATTACTGTTACTTATTTGTTGTTACTAAAATACCACCTTCGATCGTAACGGGGAAGTTGGCGCCACTGTTGATTTTATTATAATATTCTTACGTACAGGACCTGATAGACCTTTGGCCAAATTTTTGTTTTCCGTTCTTCATTTCAGTATTCTGTATGGTATTTGGTAGAGTTACGATACATTTAATAAGGACATCTTTCCACTATTGATTTCTTCTGTAGCCAGTAGCTTTATTTGCTTATTTCTCGTATTGACGGGGCATGACAAGTAACCTTTACACCAAAGAGCTCTTTTGAAGTTATCCGGCACTCAGAGAATAATTATTTAATGAAGTGGCATCTTACTCATTTCGTATGGAGAAGATGAACTCTACATTTTCTTCCAGATAACCTGCAATAAAAGTTGCTAAACTGACTGTCTCGAAGCCACACAATGCCGTTTCAAAACACATATTGACAACACGTTCAAAACGAACAACCACGAAAAAACTGTTAACATAAATAAGAAAGGAAATATAAGTTGCGTGCTTATGATTCTCAGATTACTTCGTCTTTACTGGGTAAATTCAGGTTTCTTCTTCGCCTTTAATGACGAAGTAGGGATAACTTTCTTCTTCCTACAAACAAAACGTTTTCCGTAACAAGTGGTGATGGATGGGACTGCCACCCATTGGGTATTGGCATCTTCCACCTATTGGCACAGTCCGCTTAATTACTTTATCTGTGCTGCTAAAGACTCAGCGGGCAGAGGGTACTTTTTGTACAGGATTTATTTCTCCGATCGTGATGATACGCGGAACTACACTGTCGAGTGTATGAAACTTTATTTTCAATTATTTTTATTTTTATTTTTTGGGCCTTCAGTCTTCTGACGGGTTTGACGCGGCCCTCCACGAATTACTTTCCCGTGCCAACCTCTTCATCTCAGGGAAGCACTTACATCCAGCGTCCTGAATTTTACCTTTTATAACTACCTCCAGTACAATGCCTTAATGTAGTATCACCTTGTCCGTTTCTCTCGTCGATGTTTTCCACCTATGAATTCCCTAGCAGATTATGCGAACCCCCTCATTTCTATTTTTATCAGTCCACCTAATTTTTGGCAAGGAAAGAAATATGTGGAAAATACTGAAAAAGTGAAGGACTGGGATGATAGGCCATGTGTTAATAAGTGTTCAAACGTACGTGAATTCCTAAGGGACCAAACTGCCGACGTCATCGGTCCCTAGACTTACGCACTACGTAAATTAACTTGAACTAACTTATGTTAAGAACAACACACACACCCACGCCCGAGGAGGACTCGAACCACCAGCGGGAGGGGCCGCGTAATCCGTGAGATGGCGCCTCAAACCGCGCAGCCACTTCACCCGGCTCATGTGTTAGTACGGGAATAACTTCCTACTATAGTGATCAGTAGTGGGTTAAGACTGTAGGATAAAACAGGGATGGAAGTTATCCAAGAAATAATTGAGGTTGTTGGATGTAAGTGCTATTGTGAGATGAAGAGGTTTGCATTATACCGAAAACTAAGTTCGCCATGAATATTAGTAAACAGTTATCTTCTCGCAAAGTTTGTAATGCTCTCTTAAGCATTCGATACGAAGTGTAATGCATGAAGTGAGCCATCGCCTGTCAACCTAAGCAACCGACATAAGTCACAAGTAAACATTATCAAGTACTGTTAATACATCAAATTGTAAATTCATCAAACATTTCCCACACTTTATATACGACAGATTTTCTTATGATTTGCTGTTAAGCCCTATTCCTATGCATACCACGATTAATGCACTTGAAGGTTTGCGAAAAATGAGTTATAACATAGGAACAAAACTTCCCAGACGCACATCCTAACAACATATTTTCTGTTTTCTATGTGTTTCCTATTAGTTTATCATTACCATATTGTTACAGAATGCTTAGCACATCATTAAGTCCTGAATGCATTTTTAAGTTATTTTTATTGAAAGTATGCTTCTGCTATTCCCTTTTCTAGCGCAGGTACGACTATTATGCAAAATGATGATAGCATCAGCGACCCAACCGACTGTAATAAGTCGTTTATGTTTCAGCCGGCAAGAGGCACACCAATTCCTGAAACTAGTTTCACAGAACCGCACTGGAGTTGGTCACAAACAGGCATGTAAAATTCAGAGGTACACCGAGCGTGTCCTCGATGGCTATACATTATTTTTATAGCTGTTCCGAAGTTTCTACTCTGCGAACAGAAACGGTAATATGGTCGGCGTAAAAACTTTCCGCGACTGTGAACTTTTCTGTCTCACGGGATGCGGCCTCATAGTTCAAATAATCTCAGGCTCTTTCCACACAGAATAACTACATAGGCCTTAGGTTAGCCAACAAGTTCTTTCCACAGTTATTCCGCAAAGTTTTTCAGCTTAGCTTTACGCCACGACTAAAGCGAGCACTGCGTGAAATTTTAAAGTCCCAAGCAAACTTATTCTCTACCAACAGGGTTTCACAAAGTGCCTGCACAACATCTTCCACGGAGTTTTCGATGGTTGGGAAACCTCAGCATTTCTAAAAAAGGAAAGTGTCCTCTATGTAAAGTATTCAGTGATTTCTACGGGTGCTCACTCTTATTAAACAGTGCTATGAGATCTGATGTGCAGGAAATGGAGAAGATGATTATATTCATATTTTGTCATCTGTCTCACAACTGATTCCCCTGTGCCAACGTCTTCATCTCAGAGTAGCACTGGCAGCCAACATCCTCAGATATTTGCTAGACATGTCTCGTTCTCTGTCGTCCCACGCAAACTGCGCCGTCCATGGATCTCTTTAGTACCGTGGAAATTATTTCCCATTCCTTAACATCAGGCCCCTCCTTCTTGTTACTGTTTTCCACTTATTTCTATGGAAACCTCTGTACTTATCAGTTCACTTTGAGTCGTAGCGCCGTATAACGATCCTGCCTTGGAGGTGGTTAAGTGGGAGATGTGTCTCAGAGCTGGATAGTGACAGATGGTGACGCGAGACTGGACGCACACGTAGTTTATGTATCAGCCGAAAGAGGACAGTATTGGAGAAGGGCGACTGTGATTTTAGTTTCGATTGTGCCCACTAGAGTGCACTAAAGTAACAGAATGTTTTTCATAAACTGTTCTAGTATTTTCATAAAGTGTTATTATGTCTTTTTGTGTATGTAAAACGTTATAAATGTGTTTTACCAGTATGAATGATGTGTGAGTGTGCTTTAAGGTTAATATGAAGATAATTGTTTAACGAGTTATGTAGTAGGATTTAGTGTGGGAACGTTTCGCAGAAGTATGGATGTGGACAAAGGGGATTTTTGTAGAATAGATTTGTAAGGTAAGTTTATGGTAAAGGGAAAGATAATTCAGGTATAAAAAGCATTAGTAAATAACTTTATGCATAAACAAAACTTCAGCATATTAGATAATTACGTCGGTAAAAAGTGCAGTTGTGAGGTTTACTATTTTGCGATTGGTTATTGATGAAAAGCGCGGACTGACGCGGAAGAGAGTTGTTTTGCTATTGGCTGTTAAGTAAACTGGCCAATGGTAAAGCAATATTCTTCGCGCGCCTTTCTCTGCTGGTAGAGAAGACTAAGAGTATTATAGAGAAGCGTCGGAGCCTAGCCATGAAACAGATCTGACGTGTGTAGTAGTAGTTCCGATGGAAAAGATACGTTGCCGGATATAGCAGTGTTTCATACATCAAAAGTGTGGTAAAGTGACGGCATAATTATTCCGATGGGCGTGTAGAAATTTCGGAATTTTTAAGTGAGTTTTGTGACGAGAAAAGACATATTTCTTTTGGCGTATTGAGCAGGTCAGCCACTGTGACTGCATTTGGTACCGACAGACTTAATATTTGGCGAGCAGTATCAATCAAAAACAATCAGTATTGTTGTAGCTATTACGTGTTCGGAAAATGCAACACCATAAACTTGCTAACGTGAGTGAAAGGGATTGTGAGTGACTGTGTAACACTAGCACGGGCTTGGCAGTGATACTTGTTCACCTAAGTTTCAGAATATATTAATTGAGGACAAAATTTCCAACCTTTCATTTGTGTGAAAACTTTCTCCCGGAAGGTAGATTAGTGACTTTAATTGCAGCCTGGTTCACGTCGAAGTACAGTAGATTTCACTCGGCTTTCCTACTGATGTTCACAGGTAGGTGCAGGTTCGTCGTAAAGGGACGGAAAGAACCGCGCAACTTCCACAAATTCTTTGTTCAAGACGTAGATTATCAGAAATTTTTTCCTCATATTAAGGCCCTTATTTGATAACAGTACAGTCCTCTTGGCGAGGAAAGCCCTCTCCGATTATGCTATTCCGCTTTTTGTGTCCTTCATGATTCGCTTGTCACGTGTTACGTTGCTGCAAAGATTACAGTGCTTCTTCATTTTTACTAACATGTACTCCGCAACATCAATGTTAAGTTTGTTGTTGTTATCTTTCCCCATGTACTTTTTAGAATCTATACGATTTGCATCAATCTCTGATAGCAAGAATTTTCTATTTTTTTATTTTATTATTAGTTCCAGTCAGTTACGATAATCTACAGATATGTGGTTCCTTCTTCACGTACGAGCACGCTTATGCATTACATCAAGTCATTGAAGACAAGGATGATGTATTCTGTGTGTGCGTTTTAGCCCCGAAAAGTAAGCACAAGGACAACCAATCTCAACGTTATCAGACGTAAAAGTAAACTCCGTCCACAGGCCCTGGCGGCCCTCCCTCCCAGCACCGACCGACCGCAGTGTCATCCCCTGCCACTAGATTCGTTGGCTGCGGTGTGAAGGGATGTGGGGTCAGCACACCGCTATCCCAGCCATTGTCAGTTTTCGTGACCTGCAGCCTCTGCTAATGGGTCAAGTAGCTTCTCAGCTGGTAACACGATGTGGTGTGCACCGCGTTCCACTCCTGGGGCCAGCAAAAAAATCTATGGTAGAAACCGGGACTCGAAGCCGGACCTCCCCAGTGGCACTTGCGAACATTGTCGTAATTGATCTGAACTAGTAATGAAGTAAAGGAAAACTTGCGCTTAGAGACTGATACAAATTCAAACATCAGATAGATGTAACCTCCATTGAGCCCACATTACACCTAATCACTTCTGTTGCTTCTCAATAATTAATTCTGTCTTTGGTTTACTTTCAGCACATATTCCTTGCTTATTACAGTATTTATTTCATCCAACAGGTCCTGTAATTTTTCGTGGCTTATACCGAAGATGCAGTCTAAACATTCATGGGGGTGTCTGTTTGTTCTATATCGTGTCTCCCTACCACTTTCGCGCAACGACGCTCTGAGCGTGTTTTTTAGGGAATTGACTAGTTGGAACCTGGGACCTGTTGCTGGTAAGGAGACGCCGGACCACACATGACATGTAGAATTCAGAAGAGTTCAGTGAGACTAGCGATGATATAAGAATATACTAAATGATCTCAGCGTCAGCTCCACTGCACTCCCTGTAAAAGAAACTTAATACTAACTAAATTTAGTGGAAGGGGTTCAAGGCTTTCCTATTTTTAGTTAGCTGGTAAAATAACGTCGAAAAAGCAGTTAAGTTTACCATTGGAAATTTTATTCTACTCACAAAACATGGTTCATTATTTGCACTGTTGATAAAAAACAGGATGGTAAAAACCAACTGCGTTCAACAAAAATGTGAACGAATATTCCCTGAATGGGTTTCCAAGTTCTACAATGGATCGAAGGATGACCTATGCCATATCACGTCTATAATCTACATTTAAGTTAAGTTTCACAAAAAAGAAAACTATCAAAATTGTCTACAGTGACCCTCAATTATCTTTAATAACTTATCTAACTTGTCGTAAATTACAGTGGCTGATGTGGCTTCTCAATAACTATATAACAGAAAAATCATCGCGTTTCAGATTTTTACTTCAAGTGGCAAATGTGAACACCATGAGCTTCAATTGACGATCGACACTAGTGTTGCGCAAAAAAGGAGGTGTAACAGATGAGACTTCTGCAGTTCTGAGTGAAGCTTTATGCGCTCAAAAATGCGGCATTGCGTGCGGTGTTTAGACAGCGTCAGGGCAGCGGCGGGCAGCACAGCTCCGCTCACCTCGCCATCTCGGAAACAACTCCCTCCTAACTTCTCCTTACTACAATTTTACCGAAGTTGGTTTAAAAAAACTATCTGGCTGTGTTTTCAGCTGACCAATCAGGGTCTCAATATTAACCTTAAGCCCCGCCTACAAAAATTCTGTCTATCCAATGAGAAACGTTATACTTTTCGCGGTGGGGCAATGTTTTTAAAGTTTGCAACATAACAGAGACGCGAAAGAGTCTCACGCTAAAACCTGCAGCTGGTGTGGTCCTTTTAGCATTATCGTAAGATCTATACTGTTCTTCTGGAGGGCTCTATCTTTTAACATGGGCTGGCAGGTGGTGCTAATGTAACAGACACGCGAAAAAGTCTCACACTATAACTTGCGGGTGGTAGTGGCCCTTTTTGTGTTATCGTAAGATCTATACTGTTTTTCTGGAGGGCTCTAGCTTTTAACATGGGCTGGGGGTGGTACTTGATGTAACAGAGACTCGAAACAGTCTCACGCTAAAATGTGCGGGTGGTAGTCTTAGAGGTAGGCTGGCGACGTGGGTGTCCAGTCCGTCCCTTATCGTAGGGCCTTCTAGCTTAACACGGTTCTGCTCTCGTCTTCTTTTCTCGTTTCTCCCCTCGGAACTGCGTCGGTCTCACGTTGGGAGGTACGACATGCATTCAGGCATTCTTGTGTTAGTCTGTGGTATTCCATTTGCTCACTCGTTACTCGTATTACTTTGGTTAATTTAATGTCACGATTTATTCGGAGCTATGTGACATACAACTGGATTTGCTTATCATGTCAGGGTTTTCATGGGAGGTGTTGGATTTGCCTGACACCTTACAACAGTACTGACCATTAGAATTGCTACACCACGAAGATGACGTGCTACAGACGCGAAATTTAACCGACAGGAAGAAGATGCTGTGATATGCAAATGAATAGCTTTTCAGAGCATTCATACACGGTGCTGACATGAGGAAACTTTCCAACCGATTTCTCATACACAAACAGCAGTTGATGGCCGTTGCCTGCTGAAACGTTGTTGTGATGCCTCGTGTAAGGAGGAGAAATGCGTACCATCACGTTTCCGACTTTGATAATGGCCGCATTGTAGCCCATCGCGATTGCGGTTTATCGTGTCGCGACATTGATGTTCGCTTTGGTCGATATCCAATGACTATTGGCAAAATATGGAATCGGTGGGTTCAGGAGGGTAATACGGAACGCCGTGCTGGATCCCAACGGCCTCGTATCACTAGCAGTCTAGATGACAGGCATCTTATCCGCATGGTTGTAACGGATCTTGCAGTCATTTCTCGACCCCTGAGTCAACAGATGGGGACGTTTGCAAGACAACAACCATCTGCACGAATAGTTCGACGACGTTTGCAGCAGCAAGGACTATCAGCTTGGAGACCATGGCTAGGGTTACCCTTGACGCTCCATCACAGACAGGAGCGCCTGCGATGGTGTACTCAACGACGAACCTGGTTGCACCAATGGCAAAACTTAATTTTTTCGTATGAATCCAAGTTCTGTTTACAGCATCATGATGGTCGCATCCGTCACAATACGCCATTCACTACTCTTGATGAACTGTGGTATGGTGATGAAGCATGGGCAGCTGTACCTGTACACGCCATCCAAGCTCTGTTTGACTCAATGCCCAGGCGTATCAAGGCCATTATTACGGACAAGGGTAGTTGTTCTGGGTACTGATTACTGAGGATCTATACACCCAAATTGCGTGAAAATGTAATCATATGTCATTTCTAGTATAATATATTTGTCCAATGAATACCCGTTTACGATCTGCATTTCTTCTTGGTGTAGCAATTTTAATGGCCAATAGTGTAGCAATGTAATCAGCAAATGTTATTGTTGATATCCTTTCATCCTGACTTCTAATCCCCCCTTTGTTTCACATCATTCATTGCTTCTTCGATTTACAGATTAAACAGTAAGGGAGAAAGGCTGCAGACCTGCTTACAACCCTGTTACTCCAAGCAAATGTCTCTTGGTCTTGGAGTTAGAAGCTCTCTGCTCTTTAGGACCTCACAACCAAACTCCACGGTCGATAGGTGTTGTATGAGTTGAATCAATTAGCGAGGCATACACCCTGGTACACAGCACACCAATCTCGTAGTTGTTTGTTATTGTGCTTCTTAGCTTTTTTTCTGACTTATCAGTTTTCGTTATTTTCGTTGAAGTTCTGTATCCAGCACGGATTAAGAATTGCTTTAGTTGGGCCGAATGAACTGAAGGAGAAATACAGGGTGTTTCAAAAATGACCGGTATATTTGAAACGGAAATACAAACTAAACGAGCAGCGATAGAAATACACCGTTTGTTGCAATATGCTTGGGACAACAGTACATTTTCAGGCAGACAAACTTTCGAAATTGCTGTAGTTACAATTGTCAACAACAGATGGCGCTGCAAGTGATGTGCAAGATATAGAAGAAACTCTATAGTACGATATTTTCCACATTTCCCCCATGCGTAGCAATAATATGGCGTAGTCTCTGAATGAAATTACCCGAAACCTTTGACAACGTGTCTGGCGGAATGGCTTCACATGCAGATGAGACGTACTGCTTCAGCTGTTCAATTGTTTCTGGATTCTGGCGGTACACATGGTCTTTCAAGTGTCCCCTCAGAAAGAAGTCACAGGGGTTCATGTCTGGCGAATAGGGAGGCCAATCCACGCCGCCTCCTGTAAGTTTCGGATAGCCCAAAGCAATCACACGATCATCGAAATATTCATTCAGGAAATTAAAGACGTCGGCCGTGCGATGTGGCTGGGCACCATCTTGCATAAACCACGAGGTGTTCGCAGTGTTGTCTAACGCAGTTTGTACCGCCAGAAATTCACGAAGAATGTCCAGATAGCGTGATGCAGTAATCGTTTCGGATCTGAAAAATGGGCCAATGATTCCTTTGGAAGAAATGGTGGCCCAGACCAGTACTTTTTGAGGATGCAGTGACGATGGGACTGCAACATGGGGCTTTTCGGTTCCCCATATGCGCCAGTTCTGTTTATTGACGAAGCCGTCCAGGTGAAAACAAGCTTCGTCAGTAAACCAAATGCTGCCCACATGCATATCGCCGTCATCAATCCTGTGCACTATATCGTTAGCGAATGTCTCTCGTGCAGCAATGGTAGCGGCGCTGAGGGGTTGCTGCGTTTGAATTTTGTATGGATAGAGGTGTAAACTCTGGCGCATGAGACGATACGTGGACGTTGGCGTCATTTGGACCGCAGCTGCAACACGGCGAACGGAAACCCGAGGCCGCTGTTGGATTACCTGCTGCACTACATGCGCGTTTCCCTCTGTGGTTGCCGTACGCGGTCGCCCTACCTTTCCAGCATGTTCATCCGTCACGTTCCCAGTCCGTTGAAATTTCTCAAACAGATCCTTTATTGTATCGCTTTTCGGTCCTTTGGTTACATTAAACTTCCGTTGAAAACTTCGTCTTGTTGCAACAACACTGTGTTCTAGGCGGTGGAATTCCAAAACCAGAAAAATCCTCTGTTCTAAGGAATAAACCATGTTGTCCACAGCACACTTGCACGTTGTGAACAGCACACGCTTACAGCAGAAAGACGACGTACAGAATGGCGCACCCACAGAATGCGTTGTCTTCTATATCCTGCACATCACTTGCAGCGCCATCTGTTGTTGAAAATTGTAACTCCTGTAATTTTGAAAGTTTGTCCGCCTGAAAATGTACTGTTGTCCCAAGCATATTGCAACAAACGGTGTATTTCTATCGCTGCTCGTTTAGTTTTTATTGCCGTTTCAAATATACCGGTCATTTTTCAAACACCCTGTAGGATTTAACGTCCTGCCATTAGGGACTAGCACAATTTCAGATGCGGCGCTTACAGCTCGTGTTCCTTGAAAAGTAACCTTTCCCACAGTCACGTTAAACGATTTAGGGAAACCACATAAACTGAAGGTTGTATGCATACCTTAGGTCACAGACCACCTCGTGCTGCTGATGCACTAAAATGAAGAGTTGATGCTTGGGGACTTTCGAGATCAGATATCTAATAAACGTATTCCGGAGGTACCTTGTTCTCGGTGTTCCTGAAATTTTCATAAAATATAAACCTTATCAATGTGCTAGAAGTTAAATGAATCAGCAGTGTGAATAATTTCAGAATGATCCACAGAGTACTAACATCATATTAAATATCGCTATTTGGACAGATCTGTTCTTGCTGAACACAGCCTCATGAATGAACATACGTTTATGTGTGATAAAACGATAATATTATCCCACGTATCTACTTGCTGGGTTTCTGTCATCAGAGAAGCCGTTGATATCAGAAATTGTAACAAAAAAACTTTAACCGGGATAGTGACTGCACCCCAATGGTGCATGGAAACGGGCGCTTGATGCTGAAGAGTAACAGGGGAATCAATTAACTCTTTCACCATCTAATGCAATCAGCATCGCTACCAATGTTTTTCAGTCATAGACATCAACGAACGGCCTACTGGAGTCCAATCTTACGATGACTGTGGACGAGGTCGCAGGAAGCTTGAGATTGACAAATGTGACGCGGGAAGAGCTCCTTGAAACATTTATTCACCACCAGGAAATGTAAAAGTATATGAGATATAGTATGCAGACTTAAATTACTAAGAAATGGGTGATCATAGTATGGAATATGACTGTTATCAGTGAAACGCCGTAGAAGGCTTTACAGTTTTTAGCGGAGTGTATTGGGCATATAGTGTTGAGGTCGGCCCACGTTTCACTACAAATGTTGAAAATCAACGCTCACAAGTGTTGTTTAATGGCTAAACTGGTTTCTGCTCTTATGTCTTTGTCAACAACTCATATTACTTGTTAGCCTATATGGGCTACTGAAAATGACGAGCGTGAAACTGGTTAAACAACGGCACAGGTAAAGCTTAAGCTTAGGAAGATTAAGGTGAAGATGAAGTCTTCGGTAGGAGAATTGTACGGACGCTGTGACCGTACAGGAATATTCTTTTGCCGGCCGCTGTGGCCGAGCGATTCTCGGTTCTGCGTGTTATGTCCTTACGTTAGTTAGGTTTAAGTAGTTCCAAGTCTAGGGGACTGTTGACCTCACATGTTAAGTCCCATAGCGCTCAGAGCCATTTTTGATATTCTTTTCGCAGCCAGTAGAAAAGCGGGAAAGAAGAGAATCGAAGCACTTGAGATGTAATGCTACAGAAGGATGCTAAAATCAGGTGGGCTGATAAGAAATGAGGAGGTTCTCAGCAGAATCGGCAAGAAGACAAAGCGATAGGACGTGCGTTAAGCCGTCAAAAAGTAACTTCCATGGTACTTGAAGGAGCTGTGGAGGGTAAAAACTGTAGAGGAAAGCCGAGGCTGGAATGTGTCCAACGTATGATTGAAGCCGGAGGGTGCAAGCGATACTCTGAGATGAAGACGTTGGGACAGGAGACAAACTCTTGGGAGGTCGTATCAAACCTGTGAAAGAAACAAAAATTCTGTGTGCGTTGTATAAAACGTCGGTATAAAATCATAGCAAGTCTTAATACGTAATTTGTCAATCTCTTTAATGCAATGGTTGCACAGAGTAGTATAATGGTTACAGAATAGATAAACTATAATTTTGGGCTCTCGCTGGCCTCTGAATGGCCATTGTGCCAATTACGTAATGGCTCTGCACCGTTTTTCGTTTCCTTTTCGACCTCACCAAAGTTCTCGTATTCACTCGACTCTGGGATTTTCAGGTTTTCAGAATTCCTTTCATCTCGACCTTACCTGTGACTTCACCCTGAATTTTGATCTCCCTGATTTTGATCTGATCCTTTCTTTTATTTCCTTCATTGCTTTTCGATGTGTAGATTATACAGTAGAGGAGACAAGCTGTTTACACACTTTTTAAACAACGGATTTCTCTCTTGGTCTTGTAGTTACAAACTGTCTGCTCTCTTAGCACCTAGCACGAAAATTTCAGGGACGATAGCTCACCAGTCGAGTATGAGTTGTGCCAATTTGTGACGTATACACCGTAATTCGGAGCATACTTACGAGTCACACGAATCGATGTCTTTCATTATGTATTAGTTTTTAATTCTTTTTCGACACTGCTGTAGCTCTCGCATTCGCTTGGAACTGAAATTTTTAGTATCTTTGGATTCCATTCGACGCGACTTTTCGTCTGATTTTCGTTTTCTTTAATTGGAGGCACATTACCAGTCGTATGAGAGAACAGCTTTCATTATTTTGCAAGTTTAATGTAATGCCGATTTGCACTTATTTTCCAGTGACTATTTGTATTGTCGCACTTTGGGTCTGAGTAGTGCCCCCCAACCTCTTCACAATGACGCCCGACTCAATGCCTTAGCCCAACACTTTTCCAAGCTACACCACTCTATATCTTTACACAAAGCTAATTCGTAGCAGACACCCAAGTGGGGCTGTGAAGTCACAAGTAAAACAAATGCTGCGTGTGAAACACGTACGGACACGATCGGTCCCTTGTGGCTCCAACCATTGTTTAGGCATTATTAGTCTCGCAGTTATTAGCGATTTATTTCTGGCGGTATTTTATCACACGAGAAAGTTCGATCGGAGAGCGAATAGACGTTTTCAGGGAAAAAGAGAAGAGAGAGAGAGAGAGAGAGAGAGAGAGAGAGAGAGAGAGAGAGAGAGAGAGAGAGAGAGAGATAGGAGAAGCTCCGTCACGCGCCATGAAAGCTGCGTTATTCTGTGATAAGGTTAAAAGAAAGTTTCGTTGAGGATGAAAATATGAACTTGATACTACGAGAGTTTTGAGAAATAAAGAGTTGTTTATTGGGTATGAAGTCCGCATGTTACGCTAGCAGCTTTTTTGTATATAAACGCCAACATGTTTCAGCACATATGTGTAATGGTCAGTGGGTACTATTTATTCTCTTCTTACTGGAAACACAATCTTAAGAAGTGAATGAAGAGCACGCAGTGGCAATTACACAAAGGTGCCGAAACATGTAGGAATCGATGTAAACTGTTTTCTGCATAAAAGGCAGACCTGAAATCGAGTAATTTTGTCTGCGTACAAGGCTATTGCGTGACCTTCGCAACCAAGTGTGATATAAAGATTTTTTTGTTCATAGGGCGGGGACATTGTAGAAAATATTGTTATACTGCTCTTATGCCATGATATAACCTGCAGTGGGTGGAGTTAAGAAAGGAATGTAAGCTTAAGCGTCGCGGTGGTTCGAAATGGAGCGAACTTCGATGAGCGAATAGATTTCTTTGGTACTGAGATGAAATTCAGAATAGGTAACAAGGACTATTTATTGCAGTTTCTATGTAGAGATGTATCAGTAGGTTTGATGTGAACTGTGAGTTCCGGCTTGGTTGTTGGGGCCTTAGGGTCATATTAAGAAGTGTCACATATTGGAGTGGATATGGGGTTTGGAACGCATTTGGAGTCATTTAATTTAATTTCGAGGTTTCGATAGCTGATTGTACAGTATTTACTTCACAAGGCAGGAAAAGAGCTAGTTGGTGACTTGCATAATTTACGGCTAGCGTATTGCAATGCTCCTGAAGAAACGAAGCTTCGATAGCGGAGAAAGAAAGGTTCGTGACGTTCTGCCACCTGTTGAGTGGCAGCAGTGTCTGTTTCCTACCACTATTCTCTGCCTGTGGCCTGTTTTGCGACCACTAGGCACTTAGTTCGGGATTTGGTGCAGGGCATTTATAACGAGTCTTTCAAGCCTCTCTGACTAGAAGGTTTTGCGGCTGTGGCAGCCCTACCTGTGACGGTGAGCAGCTGCGCCGGGGTGCTCCTGCGTCGCTCCCCGGTGAGTGCGTGCAGCGTGAGGCAGCTGTAGCGGGAGGAGGCGTCCGACGCTGTGGCCCGCCTCACCAGCAGGTCGCCGGTGCTCGCCACCACGAAGCGGCCGCCGCCTGCAACATTGTAGAGGTGTCTTATTGCGGTACCATACAAGTGTGCAACATTTTATAGGCTGTTTTTGTCATAATACCTTCTATTACATTAATGCACTCGTTGATTGCGGTTCCAACGAGAGACCAAAGTTTTTATGGATTCATGTTGTGAAGATCTTATGTCCTCCTGTCTCGGTTGCTATGAATTTTGATAGCTACAGTACTGGCCATTAAAGCTACTACACCAAGAAGAAATGCAGATGATAAGCGGGTGTTCATTGGACAAATATATTATACTAGGACTGACATGTGATTAAATTTTCACGCAATTTGGGTGCATAGATCTTGAGAAATCAGTACCCAGAATAACCACCTCTGGCCGTAATAACGGCCTTGATACGCCTGGGCATTAAGTCAAACAGAGCTTGGATGGTGTGTACAGGTACAGCTGCCCATGCAGCTTTAACACGATACCACAGTTCATCAAGAGTAGCGACTGGCATATTGTGACAAGCCAGTTGCTCAGTCACCATTGCCAGGATGTTTTCAGTTGGTGAGCGATCTGAAGAATGAACTGGCCAGGGCAGCAGTCGAACATTTTCTGTATCCAGAAAGGCCCGTACAGGACCTGCGACATGCGGTCGTGCATTATCCTGCTGAAATGTAGGGTTTCGGGAGTCGAATGAAGGGTCGTAACACATCTGAAATGTAACGTCCACTGTTCAAAGAGCCGTCAATACGAACAATAGGCGACCGAGACGTGTAACCAATGGCACCCCATACCATCACGCCGGGTGATACGTCAGTATGGCGATGACGAATACACGCTTCCAATGTGCGTTCACCGCGATGTCGCCAAACAAGGATGTGACCATCATGATGCTGTAAACAGAACTTGGATTCATCCGAAAAAATGACGTTTTGCCATTCGTGCACTCAGGGTGGTCGTTGAGTACACCATCGCAGGCGCTCCTGTCTGTGATGCAGCGTCAAGGGTAACCGCAGCCATGGTCTCCGAGCTGATAGTCCATGCTGCTGTAAACTTCGTCGAACTGTTCGTGCAGATGGTTGTTGTCTTGCAAACGTCCCCATCTGTTGACTCAGGGATCGATACGTGGCTGTACGATCCGTTACAGCCATGCGGATAAGATGCCTGTCATCCCGACCATTATGAATGAGAATCTGGCCTTGATACGACAAACCGCAATCGCGATAGGCTACAATCCGAACTTTATCAAAGTCGGAAACGTGAAGATACGCATTCCTCCTCTTTACACGAGGCATCACAACAACGTTTCACCAGGCAACGCTGGTCAACTGCTGTTTATGTATGAGAAATCGGTTGGAAACTTTCCTCATGTTAGCACGTTGTAGATGTCGCCACTGGCGCCAACCTTGTGTAAATGCTCTGAAAAACTAATCATTTGCATATCACAGCATCTTCTTCCTGTGGGTTAAATTTCGCCTCTGTAGCACGTCATCTTCGTAGTGTAGCAATTTTAATGGCCAGTAGAGTATTATTTATCTGTTGTCTGATTTATTTACTTATCTGGCTAACTATCGGCATTGATTTCTGACCTCTAGATAGTTCCCCGAAGGAACGGTTGATCAATGGAAGAAAAATCATCACAAGTCTTTGCTCGCATCAATGGGTAATGGAATGTGTGGATAAAATAATCCTATTTCAAGATCTCTGAAACTTTTTTATTCATTACTGGTTTCAGCTAACTGACAAGATATCTTCAGATCGATAAAAATTATTACTCATGGCCAGGTTCTCATTCAAAATGGTAGAAAATTAAATTTTTATTACTTTTTCTGAAAGGTATTTGTGTCTGGAATGTAGTGACGAAAAGGATTTTTAGTTCGTGCGTTACAGAAGTTTTACAACCCATTGTTTGAAGCAGTGTCAAGACCACCGTGGGACGTCTGAGCCGGAGATGACCGGCTCAGGTAGAAAACTTGTCGTGCCGGGAAGAACATTCACAAAATGGTTTATACTGCAGTGTGTATGCAAACATATTCGCTGAAATAGCTGACGAACTACATGTGCAGGGTTCCAATCGCAGCATATTCATCTCAGCCAGATCAGCTTTTCTCGCCAAGAAGAACGAAGGAATTGATGTCGTGGAACAGTTCTAGGTAGAGGAAGGGTTGATAAACCATCCTGGAATTGCAGACTGAACGTAAGTAACGAAAACACTTTTTTTGTGAAATTTTGGTCAAAACTAGCCAAAACATAACTTTATTGCATTACCCATTTTGAAAATCGAACTTCAGATTTGTTGTCAGCATATAATAACATGTACTTTTTATCCAAATTAGCTAATAGTACATATAAAAGTTTTCCCTAAACTTCAAACAGATTTTTCTCGAGAAATGATTTGTGAAAGCTGCATGCAACATATAATAAAAACGGTTCAACCTATTAACTTCTACCTTTGACCCCTGAAATTTAAACACTTTTCTTGGGAGTTCATGTCCTCAAGACGTGAAAATTGATAATATTAACAATTTCTGTAAAGCCATAGAGAGTGAGCAAAACCTCCAAAAATCGAACATGAAGTTAACAAATTTAACCCCAGCATACATGGTGCCGAAAACCCAGACGAATGCATATGCAGGGCCTCAAAGACCCTGCCCTAATTTAAAATTTTCCTCTTTTCATATAATCATTCTTTGGAGTTAAATTTATTTCTGTCAAATTTATTGTCATATTGAAAGATTCCTAATTTACAGTAATAGGATCTAGTTGGCCTGATTAACATTTTATTAATTTTTTAAAATCTCCAAGAGTGAATTTTTATTAGATTCATCCATTTACATACAACATATACAAATAATTTTATTAATTCACTTATAAGTTGCAGTTTACATTTTATAAAATTTATTACTGCCTTTTTTCAATTAAAACATTCTCATTACTCACAATATTATGTATATAGGCAATATTTTGACAAAAAGTTAATATTCGTTGTTCACATAAAATTGTATTTTTCTTAGTTTTCAACATGTGACAAACAAGAAGAACAAAGAACGCCACTTTGTTCCTTACAAATGTTGGTTTTACACTTAATGCATGTCATAAAACTTTTCCTGTGTTTATTATATGGACAATAATTCCATCTTCTTTTTTTTACTGAAACAGGTAGTTGGTTCGGCAGTATGACATATTTTTGAACACCACTTCTTTGCATGGCATCAAAGATTTCTTTGGAAGATTAGGGATTTGAATACGAAGTTCCATTAGTGGTCTTACCATTTCCTGTGCTAAATCTCTTAGGAACAAACGCCTTTTATCACTTCTTCCACTATGGTATGTCAGATGTTGGGCGGAAAATAAAATTTCACTGTTCATTGCTGCGACGTCCATCATATTCATCCATAATGCAAATGACCATCTTCTTGTTTGTCTCTTGCAAGCGTAATAACGAATTTTCTGGTCCATTTGATCTACTCCACCCTTCGTAGAGCTATAAAACATTATTATATCTGGTTGCTTTTTTGAATGAATTTCATCAAAGTTTCTGTCGTGATGCATTGTGCTAATGAGAACTACAAACTTTTTCTTTTTGGGAACATAACTCACCATTGTGATGTCACCTCTAAATGCAAACAAAGAGGAATGAAACGCTCTTGAGGCATATGCTTTCATCTCATTAGGAATTTCTGGTTTATTTTGTTTGCTTGTTCCCACCACTGTAATTTGCTTCTGAAGCATCTCTTCTGCCAGCTGCACACTAGTAAAGAAGTTGTCAACAGTAATATGTTTTGATGATCCTTCAATTCTTTTAGCAAGATCTTTCACCACATTCAATCCAAGATTTTTCTGAATAGGTTCATGGGGCTTCCTTCCCGTGTAAACAATTCCGTGTAAAACATATGCAGTTGTAGCATCACATAACCAAAATATTTTTATGCCATACGTGGCTGGTTTAGAGGGAATATACTGGGGGAAACTGCATCTTCCACGGAATGGGACTAGCTGTTCGTCAACTGTGTGTGAATCATTGGAAATCATTCTATTTCTACACTTGTCAGGAAATAGTTCCCACACATAGCGAACAGCTGCAGGTTTGTCATCTGCAGATCGAGCTTCACAGGTACACCTGTCGTCAAATCTAATCATTCTCCTCATATTATCGAATCTATTTACTGACATGGGGCCTTATATGTAGGGTTTGTCTTTTCATCCAAGAATAATTCTCTAATAGGGACATCCCAACTCCTCTCAACACTAGAAAGCAGTAAAAGACCAAGAAAACCTTCCATTTCGGCCAGCGAAACGTTTTTCCACGTTTTGCCACGTAAAGCAGCCACTCTTCTGCCTTCAATATTTGTGCAGTTGATGATTTCCTCTAGTATTTCCTTGGAGATGAAATAGTCCCAGGCATCCTTGGGTTTACAGGTTTTCAAACCACGAGTTGGACCAGGTGCCTTCTTCACGATATTGTGGACAGGTGAACGAAAAGTTGCAGGAAGATCTAATTTCCAAATCGTTCTCTTCCGACTAATGCATGTGTGGTCTTCTATACCTTTTTGTCGTGGTTCTTCATTTTCAGACTCTGATGAAGTAATATTATCAGAAGGACTGTCAGCTGCCGCAATATTCACATCTGATTCTTCACTACTTGCATCTTCAAAAATATTTCCTTCATCACCAGAATCATCTTCTTCGAACCACTGAGCCACAACTCTTTCAACATTAGGTGCATTTGCACGTACTGACTCTCTTGCTTTGCGTGTCGAAGCCATAGCAATTGGCGTGTCTCTCGAACAGCAGCTTGTGCAGCACTAAATGAATCATACTCGTAACAATATGGGCCTTGCAGCAACAAACAAACTACAGCAACAATGAGGCTGACAAGAGCAGCACAGGATAACAATACTATGCAATAATAAAACATTTGATAGCAAAAAGATCAATAATACACCGACATCGCCAATATGTGAATGTAGTGTGTGTTATTTTTTAGTTATACTATTACTACTACAGCTACTGCTGCTGTTGACACTCATGTTGCTGGAAATATCACTACAGTTATTGTTGAATTAGTAACTGCTCCCAAACAAATGTTGAAGACAATATAGGCTAAAGAACATTTATAAATGTGTGAGGGCTTTTGAAGCCCTGCTTATGCATTCATAGTGTATGGGTAAACGTATTGAATTATACAAAAAACTTTAAAAAGGTATCTGGTTCAGACTTGATAGGAGGACTGCACAGTGTTAGTGAAAGAGTACTGGAAAGCAGTTTGAAATCAAACAAAAAATTACAGAATTTTTTAAAAATGAAGACATACAAGGGCCTTTGAGGCCATGTATATGCATCCTAGGGTTAAGGTTACTTCATTGTGGTTAGGTATAAGCTCCCATAAATTAAATGAAGTATCGACTGATGTCATCAATTATTTGTTTCAGATAACTCCTGAGGGGCTACAAACGTGCAGTCTGCGAACTTCAAACTCGCAGTCCCTTGAAAAAACCATGATTATGGGCACCATTTTCCTTTTTTGTTTTTAAAATCTAAAATAAAGTTCGTGAAGTTCAAAGTATGATCAATCATAATCCCGAAACAGATGCTTTGTATGTCTTTTCACAGCCCCCCCCCCTCAAATAAAATCGAAATTTTGCCTATTTTTTCTCATTTGGATGAGAACCTAGCATTAATTCATTGTGTATCAGCCTCCAGGTCTTAGACATCGTAGTAATCCGTTGAACTAAATAATAATGACGATGTTTGATGCCTGGTGGTTAATACGCACTGAATTAAATAATAATTTTCATTGGTCTGAAGATGGCTCGTCAATGAACACAAACTAGTAATCAATAAAGGAGTTTTAGCTATCTTGACAAAGGCTTTTTGATTCGCACATTTTAACATACCAGGTCACCTGTCTTCCGATTTGATAATGTCCGAAAACAATGGATAGTGGGTTGGCGCCGCCCACATTATAGTTGTTCATTATAGTCATTCGTTACAGTTGCTGGGGAGTTATTAACGAGCACAGTCGTGACTGGATCCCACGCACATTTTGAGCTTACTGTGATTCAATATTTGCTTTAATTCAGTCAGCCTATGCACGTAAATGGCCATCATATTTGGCTGTCTTGCGGAGGGTCCTGGTATAGATCTTATTGCTGCCAGAGAATTTTCTTTGATGAAAGGACTGGAACATGTTGCACTCAAACACACGAGACCAACTGAGGACCTAGCTTAATCAGAAAATAAAAAGTAGCTGTTCCAAGATTCAGAAAGCTGACAGTCATCAAGAAAGCGGTATACTGATGGCGTGCCACTCTGTACTGTACCCAAATGACGCCATATGGGCGGTCGGTATCATGTGATCTTTTGGGCCTGATTGCGGAGATAGTTTTTTTTTTTTAATTCATGATTAATCTGCTGCTGGATTACATAGAATCCTGCAGTTTATGTATTGATTGATCTCCATTCAGTAATTATTGTTATTTGCAGTTAATGTGATATTTTTGATAATTGATTGTTGTGCAATGAAATCGACAGTAACAATAGAAGTTGTTCCCTTACTCTATGTCTTTTAATGTTTGACCGTCATTGACCACCTTTTCCCGTTACATGCAACTCGATTGACCAACTGAATAAAGTCAAGGAGTCATTGCCCCCCTTCTTGCAGCGGTGTACCGTAGGTCTCTAGAAGAGCGAAGCGTTCCAAAGGATTGGAAAAGGGCACAGGTCATCCCCGTTCTCAAGAAGGGACGTCGAACAGATGTGCAGAACTATAGACCTATATCTCTAACGTCGATCAGTTGTAGAATTTTGGAACACGTATTATGTTCGAGTATAATGTCTTTTCTGGAGACTAGAAATCTACTCTGTAGGAATCAGCATGGGTTTCGAAAAAGACGATCGTGTGAAACCCAGCTCGCTCTATTCGTCCACGAGACTCAGAGGGCCTTAGACACGGGTTCACAGGTAGATGCCGTGTTTCTTGACTTCCGCAAGGCGTTTGACACAGTTCCCCACAGTCGTTTAATGAACAAAGTAAGAGCATACGGACTATCAGATCAATTGTGTGATTGGATTGAGGAGTTCCTAGATAACAGAACGCAGCACGTCATTCTCAATGGAGAGAAGTCTTCCGAAGTAAGAGTGATTTCAGGTGTGCCGCAGGGGAGTGTCATAGGACCGTTGCTATTCACAATATACATAAATGACCTGGTGGATGACATCGGAAGTTCACTGAGGCTTTTTGCAGATGATGCTGTGGTGTATCGAGAGGTTGCAACAATGGAAAATTGTACTGAAATGCAGGAGGATCTGCAGCGAATTGACGCATGGTGCACGGAATGGCAATTGAATCTCAATGTAGCGAAGTGTAATGTGATGCGAATACATAGAAAGATAGGTCCCTTATCATTTAGCTACAAAATAGCAGGTCAGCAACTGGAAGCAGTTAATTCCATAAATTATCTGGGAGTACGCATTAGGAGTGATTTAAAATGGAATGATCATATGAAGTTGATCGTCGGTAAAGCAGATGCCAGACTGAGATTCATTGGAAGAATCCTAAGGAAATGCAATCCGACAACAAAGGAAGTAGGTTACAGTACGCTTGTTCGCCCAATGCTTGAATACTGCTCAGCAGTGTGGGATCCGCACCAGGTAGGGTTGATAGAAGAGATAGAGAAGATCCAACGGAGAGCAGCGCGCTTCGTTACAGGATCATTTAGTAATTGCGAAAGCGTTACGGAGATGATAGATAAACTCCAGTGGAAGACTCTGCAGGAGAGACGCTCAGTAGCTCGGTACGGGCTTTTGTTAATGTTTCGAGAACATACCTTCACCGAAGAGTCAAGCAGTATATTGCTCCCATGAGGATAAAATCAGAGAGATTAGAGCCCACACAGAAGCATACCGACAATCCTTCTTTCCACGTACAATACGAGACTGGAATAGAAGGGAGAACCGATAGAGGTACTCAGGGTACCCTCCGCCACACACCGTCAGGTGGCTTGCGGAGTACGGATGTAGATGTAGATGTAGATTGGTCATGTTTGACAGAAATAATTTTGCTTTCATCGAGTGTTTTTAGGGGATTCTGATTACTACAAATTCTTATAAGGGAGCTTCACGGATTAAGAATGTATCAATTTGACACTGTGCAGAAAAATTACGATATGACAACTGACAAACATCTGACGCACATGGCTATAGAGTATGAGCCCGCCTAATATAGAGTATGAGCCCGCCTAATGCACTTGCATAGGTTTGGGTGACAATGCACATTGTCTGTGTTTAACAAAGGGATAATTAGAGTGACACAGGGAGCACATTTGGATGACATTGTGAGTGGTAGCTTTATTGATAGACGATGTTGGGTGGGAGACGCTTGCCACCTGTAGCGTTATTCACTGCTATCGGGAATAATAAGGGAGTAGGACACATGCAAATGCAATACCGACCAATTCGGATACGTGGAACAACCCAGCGATAGGATCGTTGCCGTAAGTGCTCGAAATTTCCAATCGCCCCAACACATTTCGTGGCTAGACGCCTTGCAATAGTCTTTGGCGACACATCTTCTGTTGAGAGGCCGTGGTGAATCGTCTGACGCATTCGCCTCACAAAGGCAACACTTGCCTCGCCAAATGCGTTGCCTTGCTCTCCGCGAACTTACTAGTATCCTTGCGAATGTGAGTCGTGCTATACTCTGAAGAAAAGTCTCCCTCTCTGTTCTTGTTGCACGTCCAAAGGACAGTTCACAATTCTGCCAATACGGCGAAAAGGGGTCCAACATGGCGGTGTGATATTTCTAATCTGGGGTAATATCATATAAGGCACAGGTACGCTTCTGTATATACTTCGTAGTGGGTCTGTGGTGGGTACAATCTGTACGGCTGATGTGTTACAACGGTATACACTTCTTTTCATTGGTGGATATAGAACGACCGCACGTTCTTGGCCTGCTGGAGGAGAATCTACAAAATGACAAACTATGTAGTGAACGGTTCTATCACAATACATGGATGGGACGCTCTGGGTTGAACAACTGAAAGCCCCACCATTGTTTTTTGACCTCCACAAGACGTTTGGCATCGGGAGTCTGATAGGAAGTGATACACCGGTCCTTGTAGACATGCTACACAGACCACGCTAAAATAGCAACTAATCTGACAACCTCATTCACAGTATGAAGATGGGCGCATATAAACACGGTAGCTTGTTCCTGCCATTCTGTCATGTCACCACATCGGTCCATCATACTGCGCTGATTTCATGCAAACTACCGACACGTTTCTATCACTTCATTACCATGATTACGTCAGTGGTGGAGGGTCACTACCAGTTGTATATAATTTTTTCAGCTATCCAAAGCGACCAGTATCTTCTTTAGAGGGGTATTTAGTATTTTCCTCGTCACACATGGCAACCAATTTAAAGTGCCTGGGGGAGCAGGAAAGAATCAGCAGTAAAGTAGAAGGAACTAAAAATTTCAACCGCCAGTACCGGCATCAATAATTTACGTGAAACCAGATTACCTTTCACCAACGACAGAAAGCTGATCAACCTGGTGCCTTATGAGGTACATAAGAGCAGCTCTGAAAAATTAATACAGGCTTCACGAAAAGAAGAGGTAATAATTGATTTCCATTTTCACTTATCTACCGAGTCTACCATTGCATAGTCTTGTGGGATATCTGCATTCGTCTTCGTGGACTGTTGGTCCACACGCACTGCACACGTACGTTTATTCTTTAGTACGTTCACGTTTTAGTAGAGTACACAAGTGTTCAGAACGCTGATCTTGTGCAAGTAAACCAGTATAATGTGCCAAACCTGTGTTTGCAAAGAAGTGATCCTTGATTCAAGTCTGTACAATCCGACACAGAATCAGTTTGTTTTGTTTTAGTAACAATTATTTTATGATTTTTTGGCTGTTTAGTAATACACAGCGTCACCGGTTCAGATACGGTCCAACTGTCTCGGTGGAAAAGTGAGAGGACACTCAAAGCAACGGCTGAATAACAGCCGAGGATAGCACGTTGAAGGTGTGGCGGTGGAACTATAAGTGCCACCCTCCGACGGTGGAAGTACAGAGGAGGGGTGCAGTAATGCGCCAACTCTATGGACAAAGAAAAAAGTGGCTGGACGAGAACAGGCTACTGCTAGCGACTGTACGAAATCGGAGAGAAAAACGTGGTCGTATTGGGCCTGTCGTCAGTCATAGCCCGAATCCGAGTCCTGCAGGATGGTGAGCGGAACGGGGTGTCGGTGCCAGCGCCGTGGAACTGCGGTGACGATGGCCTGGGGTCCAGTGATTGTCTCACGGAGGACGTCCACTTTTCTGTACAGTTGGCGAGCCTTTCGGCGAACTGGTCGTCTTGAGAAGGGCTGAATTTGTCTCCTCATGCAGAGTCACAATCATGGTGAGCAGAGGGGCGTGAAGACTCCACCTGAGAACTTTATTCTGTAGGCGCTGGAGTGTCACATCCGGAACTTACTAATCGTGGCCCATGCGGAGGACCCTATGTTAGTGAGGGTAGGACAACGGAGTGATATAGCCGGAGCTTGGTATCTAAATTCATCTCTCGCCTGGAGAAGAGCGGGTACAGAGCCTTTGTCAATTTTAAACCTTTTATGGGTGATCTAACGAAACTGTATTTATATGAGCACCTGGTGTCTTTTCTTTCGGACAATGGACACATATTTCTTAAATCTGGATGTGATTAAAATCGCAATGTCATCATATCCACGTAACTTCTCGCACTGGCGTTGTTAAACAAATGCAGTTTCATGTAAATTGAAGGTGGATGGGGAGCGAAAGAAAACGATAGGGAAGGAACTACTGATGTCAGCTGCGTCAGGAGTTTATGCGTAATCAGCGGCGACTAGTGACCGACTGAGGATAGGCGGCGCTAGGCTTGAGAGTTGGTCGGCCGAGAGGCATGCCCGGGTAGCCCGCTGTAAACACTGTGTCGTGGCAGCTCAGTGGTTAAGGCAACTGTCTAGCAAGCGGCAGATCGCGGTTTCGAATCGCCGCCCGTTACACACATTTTCACTCGTCGCTGTTGATGCCGCCTGTAGTCCCGATGCAGATGACATCAACAGTTCCCTACCTTCCCTTTCTCCCCCTTCCACCCTCAGTTTACAGGAAACTGTGTTTTTTTTTAACAAGGTCAGTTGGAACAGGTATGTAGGTATGACGACATAGTGATTTTAAGCGCCTGAAGATGTGCCTTCAGGGCTTTAAATGCACCCTGCTTTGTAATAAAAAAGAGATATTTGTGTTCCACATACATTTTTTTTCTATGGAGATCGTGACGCAAGGGAAACATTTTCAGGTGTGTGTGTGTGTGTGTGTGTGTGTGTGTGTGTGTGTGTGTGTGTGTGTGTCTAGAGAGAGAGAGAGAGAGAGAGAGAGAGAGACGAGGTTGAGAGCAGGAATAAAAGTTGAGCAGGTGAAAGAGTTTGATGGGCTGCCAAATTTTCGTTTTTACTAGCTAAAAGTGATGGAGTGTTAACCAATAGGCATGAATGGATTCCTCTGAGCCCACAACTCTCCCCACAGTGCCTGATACAGCATTGCTGCGGTTCACAGCGAACAATAGAACAAAGCACAGTCGGGGGTCACCATTAAAACTGCGAACAACGGGCGCAACCGCCTCCACAGCCGTGGAGCCCTGGCCCCTGCAACTACGGGAAGTCCCCGCGTCGCAAAGCGGTCGACATGGGCGCAGCCAAGCAAGGGCACCATGTGTAGATGGAACGCCTGGAAACTCCAGGAAAAAAAAAACCCTTACGGCACCTGCATGCACAACATACAGGCCGGGGTAAGGTGTGCGGTGGAGAACAGTCACTGAGTCAGTATTGTTTTATTCACTGAGGGCACGCGTGTCTTTATAGGGTGGAATTTCCGTAATCTGACCGTATTAATGATAGACATTTATGCGAGGGGTGGGGGGTGAAAGGTTGCGTTTCCTTTTACCCAGTGATTGGCAGTACCTTTAAGTCACTAATATTTCCTGTATTTTACTATCGTTAGCGTTGGGGAGGAACCAAGAGGTAACCGTAACAGTGGATGAGCAAAACAGAAATACTCAGTTTAAAAAGGGAATAAGGCAAGGATACAGTCTGTCTCCTCCATTGTTTGCCCTGTACGAAAGGAAAAGCAATAACGGGGGTAATAAAAAGGTTAATGTATGAAACTGAAGATCAGCGATAACGTTCGCTGATGATACTGGTATCCTCTTTGAATGTGAGGAAGAACTACAAGACATGTTGAATTGAATGAATAGCCTGATGAGCACAAAATGTGGACTGATGATGAATCAAAGAAAGACGAAAGTAAAGAAGAGTTGCACAGAAGAGACTGGCGAGAAACTTAACATCAAACTCGGGAAGTGTGAAGCAGCGAAGTGAAAGAATTTTGCTACCTTTCAAACAAAATAACGCTTGAAGGACGAAGCAAGAAGAATATGACAGGCTGACTGGCACAGGCAAAGAGGGAATAAATATAAGAAAATAGTCTAATAACATCAAACGTACGCCATCGTTTGAGAAAGAAATTTGTGATTATATACTTCTGGTGCACAACACTGTTTGGAAGTGAATCAGGACTGTGAGAAAATAAGGAGAAGTAAAGAATCGAAGGTGCGGTGTTACAGAGGATGTTTAAAACGGGCTAGTAAGAAATAATGAGAGCCTTCGCAGAATTTTTGAGGAATGGAGGGAAAAATGTAGGGGACGACACAACTTGGAATATATCCAACAAACAAGCCAGGACGTCATTTGTAGGTGCTACTCTAAGATGAAAAGCTTGGCTTTTGACTCTTTTCCCACCTCGTGCGGCATCACGTACCAATTCCAATACTTCATACTCTGCTGTTTTCTCTTCCTCTCCCTCCAATATTCCCTCATCTTTTGCCTCCGCTTTCGTAACCTCAGTCTATTTTGAATCTTTTCTTTCCTGCCTTCCACCTGTTACACTTTTATTATAAAAATATCCCTATCTACCCTCTCTTCTTCTCGTACGTGATTTATCTCTAAATTTTTCTTGACCTTCAAAGCACAGCTTATAATTCACTATTTTTGACAATGGTATTTGACAGTGTATTTGGTTAATTTGTTGTCATTCATTCTCTATAAATTACCACAAAGTATCAGTCTCCTCTTTATACTTGTTTCCTGCTATATTTTATGCATTCTGATACATTTCAGCATTAATGATCAATTTGCCGGAGTATGTCGTTTTATTCTGATAAGGTTCCGTGATTTCGTGCCTCTAATTACCTGCCATGCGTAACGTTTGCGTGACGGAGATATGAGCCAAATCCGAATCCACGCGGCATGTTAGCGATCCTCAGGCTGGTAAACCGGCTGTTTAAGCGGTTTTCCACATTCGTTTCTTCAAATGCTGTGCAGGTTCTCCTCATGAACTACGATACAAAAGCAACGCTGACACCGTTGCGCCTGGCGACGCAGTTTGTCTGGCCGGTTCCTCCTTCCCAACAGAAGGGAGCAGCATATAACTTGTTGAAGGTGCTTGGCTGCCCATGCCCGCCTTAGCAAGAGGTATAATGTGTTGTCCATTGCTGAAAGTGTGACTAAAGATCCGTTTACAGCAGTGTGCCCTGCGGCTAGTCGCCGTGAGACTGTGCGTGGCTTACACGCAAGTAGAGGCGCGAGTGAGGGTTGCATGCCTCTTCCTCAACATGTTCGTGCGAGTGATTCCATTCACACATGAATTCACACTCTGCGCATCTACTTCGACGTGGAGCAAGCTACAGGCGCACGACGCCTATCCGCAAGGCACACAGGTGTACAAACGGGTTTAGCAAGCAGGAGCAATCTCTCCAACTGAGGCTCGCCGAGATTCTTGCAAGGTCTGGACTTCTTCGGGTGTGGTTTCTGTTATGATGATGATAGAGCCTCTTAGGAAAAATTTAAATGTTGACTCTGCATGCTTATCTGATGCATCTCATCAGAGACGTAGAGGATAGCTGATGAAGGCACTGGGTGCAGCGAGCTTTAAGTCATGGCTGGTATGGGCGCCAGTTAGGTCTGTCGCCTGCGCTCGGCCGTTCTAGTTTCCTTCTGGTGGCGACTGAAGAGGTGAAGGTTAAAAGCCTAGTTCAAGGGGTGAACTCACAGTTCGTGATTTTTAGCATCATTCAGAGGATCAATGGAATTTGGAGCCAGGTGGAAGGTTTAAACCAGAGGTTCTGTAGATTGGGCGATGACTTCGGTTGCAAATCTCTTGACCAGCATCACCAGGGTCCCCCTTAATATGCACTGCTCCTTAGAGCCAATTACTCAGGGAACAGAGTATGACTGCCATTCCATCTGTGCGCCACATGAGTACTTAGATGTGGCTAGGCGTACCATGCGGCCAAAAGTGGGTCATTTGTGGTTTATTTATATGCTGGCAAACAATCTTCACTGCGTTACAGTAGAAAATTATAACCTAATTTGAAATTAACTGCTAAAGCATTCAGGATAAGATTCAAAAATTATGCTCAGTCATTGACAGTAATCGAAGTATCAATTTGAACTGATATGAGAACCTATTTGTCTTGAAAGTCGATTCTTGGACTTTGTAACAAAGTCAAAGCATAATAACTGACCTCTCTTTTCTAGTGACCACCCCAACGCACCCTCCAAACCCACCATGACCAGTTCGCAACTTGGTGCAATCAGTGGTTCCTTCATATCAACTCCTCCAAAACCTAGGCAACCATCATAGGCCGCACCATCTGCCCCTTCTGTCTCCATGATTTCTACCTCACCATTTATGGCCGGTGCATCCAGATCATCCCCCACCTTTAGATACCTTGGCCTCACCTTCGACAGTCACCTGGATCCCTCATTTCCTGAGAATCCAACAGAAAGCCCATTCCTGCCTCCACCTTCTGAAACTCCTGTCTGGCACGACATGGGGACTGCATCCTTCCACCATCCTCCACACCTACAAATACCTCGTCCATCCTATCATGTGTTATGCCAGCGTTGCTTGGATCCCCGCCCCTCCCCACTTTTATACGGCCCTCCAAATCCTCGAACGCCATGTGCCCTGCCTTGGTTTCTGGATCTGCCTATCATCCCCTACACGGTTCCTGTATGGCCTTATCCCCTTCCCCCACCTCCTCCTTTTGCTCCAACACATACACATTCTTTGAACTGTCCACAGGCTTGATTCCCCCCATTCCTGGTGTCCTCCTTCCTCTCCATCCCTGCCTGTTGCTGCACCTCTATCGCTGTATCCCTCCCTCTCTCCACCTCCACACCCTCCATCTCCTTCATCAGGGCAATTTCCAACACCTCTCCCTCCCAGATAGTGAACTTCACCATGACACCTACCCTTTCTACCAACTATAGGTTGGCCTTGTGCCCTCCCTTTCCCCAGCCCCCCCCCCCTGTTTCCCCTCCACTCCTTGCCCCAGAGCAGTTTTTGCTTCTCCCCCCCCCCCCTGAGCCTCTGCACCCCCTTCCATGGTCCACTTCGGCACGGCTGTCCCCACTTTCTTCCCTTCTCCCTCGTCTCTGTACACCTGGCAGATCCTCTCAGTTTGTTTGTTGTCATCAGTGTGCTGCGTATGTCTTGTGTTTGGTGCTGTTCTCCAGTGACGTCAAGAGCTAAGATTTCAATCGTGTGCTGGACTTGTACATAGTGTTGCTGTCTGTGATTGTTCTGCGATACGGCGACTGTCACAACTTTTGTGCTCCGGCCGTCCTTCACCTTTTATTCTTTTAATTGTCCCAGTGTGTGTTCTTTTGTGAGCACTACTTTTTAAGGCTTTTTTCTCCATTTTACAGTTGCCCAATTTTCGTCTGTTCTCTTCCATAATGTTCCCTCTTTTTATATTTATGTACCGCCATGTTTTCTCCTCTAAAACTGAAGTGATATCAGGTGTTCCTCAGGAAAGCGTTCTGGGACCTCTGCTGTTCCTGATCTATATAAATGACTTGGGTGACAATCTGAGCAGATCTCTTAGGTTGTTCGCAGATGATGCTGTAATTTACCGTCTAGTAAGGGCATCTGAAGACCAGTATCAGTTGCAAAGCGATTTAGAAAAGATTGCTGTATGGTGTGGCAGGTGGCAGTTGACGCTAAATAACGAAAAGTGCGAGGTGATCTACATGAGCTCCAAAAGAAATCCGTTGGAATTCGATTACTCGATAAATAGTACAATTCTCAAGGCTGTCAATTCAACTCAGTACCTGAGTGTAAAAATTACGAACAACTTCAGTAGGAAAGACCACATAGATAATATTGTGGGGAAGGAGAGCCAAAGGTTGCGTTTCATTGGCAGGACACTCAGAAGATGCCACAAGTTCACTAAGGAGATGGCTTACACTACACTCGTTCGTCCTCTGATAGAATACTGCTGCGCAGTGTGGGATCCTTACCAGGTGGGATTGACGGAGGACATCGAAAGCGTGCAAAAAAGGGCAGCTCGTTTTGTATTATCACTTCATAGGGGAGAGAGTGTGGCAGATATGGTACGCGAGTTGTGATGGAAGTCATTAAAGCAAAGACGTTTTTCGTCGCGGCGAGACATATTTACGAAATTTCAGTCACCAACTTTCTCTTCCGAATGCGAAAATAGTTTTTTGAGCCCAATCTACATAGGCAGGAATGATCATCAAAATAAAATAAGAGAAATCAGAGCTCGAACAGAAAGGTTTAGGTGTTCGTTTTTCCCGCGCGCTGTTCGGGAGTAGAATGGTAGGGAGATAGTATGATTGTGGTTCGATGAACCCTCTGCCAAGCACTTAAATGTGAATTGCGGAGTAATCATGTAGATGTAGATGTTGATCATGTAGATGTAGATGTTATTTTACCTGTCTTCTATTGTGTAATTAATGTCTTTCGGCTGGAGAGCGGCGCCTATACTGCTGCCAGCCAGCCCCAGATGGGGAACTGAAGTACCATAAAGAAAAAGAATCTAGTGACTGCGAATTGAGACTTTTCAGCATATACACTCTTGGAAATGGAAAAAAGAACACATTGACACCGGTGTGTCAGACCCACCATACTTGCTCCGGACACTGCGAGAGGGCTGTACAAGCAATGATCACACGCACGGCACAGCGGACACACCAGGAACCGCGGTGTTGGCCGTCGAATGGCGCTAGCTGCGCAGCGTTTGTGCACCGCCGCCGTCAGTGTCAGCCAGTTTGCCGTGGCATACGGAGCTCCATCGCAGTCTTTAACACTGGTAGCATGCCGCGACAGCGTGGACGTGAACCGTATGTGCAGTTGACGGACTTTGAGCGAGGGCATATAGTGGGCATGCGGGAGGCCGGGTGGACGTACCGCCGAATTGCTCAACACGTGGGGCGTGAGGTCTCCACAGTACATCGATGTTGTCGCCAGTGGTCGGCGGAGGTGCACGTGCCCGTCGACCTGGGACCGGACCGCAGCGACGCACGGATGCACGCCAAGACCGTAGGATCCTACGCAGTGCCGTAGGGGACCGCACCGCCACTTCCCAGCAAATTAGGGACACTGTTGCTCCTGGGGTATCGGCGAGGACCATTCGCAACCGTGTCCATGAAGCTGGGCTACGGTCCAGCACACCGTTAGGCCGTATTCCGCTCACGCCCCAACATCGTGCAGCCCGCCTCCAGTGGTGTCGCGACAGGCGTGAATGGAGGGACGAATGGAGACGTGTCGTCTTCAGCGATGAGAGTCGCTTCTGCCTTGGTGCCAATGATGGTCGTATGCGTGTTTGGCGCCGTGCAGGTGAGCGCCACAATCAGGACTGCATACGACCGAGGCACACAGGGCCAACACCCGGCATCATGGTGTGGGGAGCGATCTGCTACACTGGCCGTACACCTCTGGTGATCGTCGAGGGGACACTGAATAGTGCACGGTACATCGAAACCGTCATCGAACCCATCGTTCTACCATTCCTAGACTGGCAAGGGAACTTGCTGTTCCAACAGGACAATGCACGTCCGCATGTATCCCTTGCCACCCAACGTGCTCTAAAAGGTGTAAGTCAACTACCCTGGCCAGCAAGATCTCTGGATCTGTCCCCCATTGAGCATGTTTGGGACTGGATGAAGCGTCGTCTCACTCGGTCTGCACGTCCAGCACGAACGCTGGTCCAACTGAGGCGCCAGGTGGAAATGGCATGGCAAGCCGTTCCACAGGACTACATCCAGCATCTCTACGATCGTCTCCATGGGAGAATAGCAGCCTGCATTGCTGCGAAAGGTGGATATACACTGTACTAGTGCCGACATTGTGCATGCTCTGTTGCCTGTGTCTATGTGCCTGTGGTTCTACCAGTGTGATCATGTGATGTATCTGACCCCAGGAATGTGTCAATAAAGTTTCCCCTTCCTGGGACAATGAATTCACGGTGTTCTTATTTCAATTTCCAGGAGTGTATGTTACACTCTCCCGCTAGTCCAACTAACCTGTGTCCATTAAAACTGCCTTTTTAAAAATACTCCAGGATATACTGTTAGATCTTGTCAAGATCTCGTTGAATATTAGGCTTAGTTATCTTATTTTACTTACTGATTCAATTATTCTGGCAAAATTTGGGACATCACGCTCTCTTCTGCATGTAAACCAGGAATTACCATTTTTCACTTTATGTTTATTACGTCACACTTATTATAATTAAGTTGTGAGATTGGATACAAACTTTAGAAATAACTTTAATGTAAATAATGTAAACAGTACTAGCTGTAGTAGAAGAAACATAGTTTGTATTTTTTTTTTTTTTTTTTTTTTTTTTTTGCGTCATGAGTTTTCTGACTGGTTTGACGTAGCCCACCATGAATTCCTTTCCTTTGGTTGAACATCTGTAATCTGAACTTGAGAGGTTCGAAAATATGTGTGTACAGTTTCATATTCGCATGTCTTAAAGTTTAATAAATATATGCATTCAAAATACTTATATGGCTTTTGAAACAACCTGTCTACTGTATCCGCTGATGGCGACGGATGTACTGGACAGCCTAGAGAAAAGCGTAAAGCTACGCAGTAAAAACCAAACTCTGGTCGGAAAGCCGAAATCAAATAGGGTTGTCGTCAATAATATAGGGACACCAAAATTGGTCTTGGAGCCGTCAGTGTAAATAAATGTGGCACCCTCCATCTGTGTGCACAGAGTAGCAAATGCCCGACGATAAAGTATAGGAGGGGGGGGGGGGGGGGGGGGGGGGAGTACTAGGGAAGCTGGCAAAAATCACGGGGAAGGCAGATCCGGGGGCGAAGCCAAGGTGGCGTCATACCCCCATTTGTCAAGAAAGTTTAAGGAAACTGGAAGGAAAGTGAATGTAGCAGTTGACGGAAGTGGACTCTGGCAGTACTAGAGAGAAAGGGCTGGCTGCATACCCTAAATGGATGGAGGCGTCGAAAAAAATGGCATGGGTCGGATGAGCTGGCATGGAAGGCAAATGACTAGCGTAACGACTCAGAAGGACAGCTCGCCGATTGAACAGTGGAAGTTCAGCAGTCTCAGCGTAAAGACTCTCCACGGGGCTGGTGTAAAAAGCTCCAGGCGCTAAATGCAATCCGAGGTGGTGGACAGAATACACGCCGAAGAATAGACGGTCGTGCAGAGGAGTGAACTATGCTTCCACAGTCCAATTTCGAGGGCACTAAGGCGCGATAGAGGCGGAGGACTACTCGGTCCGCTCCCCAGCAGGCACCACTCAGAACACGGAGGGTGTTGACGTTTCGTTCCTGGTTGTCCGCGATTATTATTCCCTCTTGGCTCTTGTACATATTGTATATTACCGCCTCTCCCTATAGCTTACCCTTATTTTCCACAGAGTTTCGATCATCTCGCACCATTTTCCATTGTCAAACGCAATTCCCAGGTCCCCGTATTCTATGAACGTGCCTTGACTTCTCTTAGTCTTGTTTCCATTATCGACCACAAAGTCAGAATTGTCTGTCTGGTTCCTGTATCTTTCCTAAAGCCAAACTCACCACCATCTAACACATCCTGAATTTTATTTGCCATTTTTATGTATATTATGTTTGTCAGCAACTTGGTTGCATGTTCTCTTAAGTTAATTGTACGATAATTCTCGCACTTGTCAACTGTTGCAGTCTTCAGAATTGTGTGGATGATATTTTTCCAAAAGTCAGGCGTAATATCGCCAGACTCATATATTCTACCTACAAAGATGAATAGTCGTTTTGTTGCCACATCCCCTAATGATTTTAGAAATTCTGATGGAATGTTATCCATCCCTTTGGCCTTATTTCACCTTAAGTCCTCCAAATCTCTTTTAAATTCTGATTCTAATACTGGATCCCCCATCTCTTCTAAATCTACTCCCTTTTCTCGATCACCTCAAACAAATCTTCTCCCTCATAGAGGCCTTCAATGTAATCTTTTCATCTATCCGCTCTCTCCTCTGCGTGTAAGAGTGGAGTTCCAGTTTCACTCTTAATGTTAACGCCCTTGCTTTTAATTTTACCGAAGGTTGTTTTGGTTTCCCTATATGTTGAGTTAGTCCTCCCAACAATTATTTCTTTTTTCGTTTCTTTACATTTTTCACTGCACTTCCCATTTATTTCGTTCCTCAGCAAGTTGTATTTCTGCATTCGTTTATTTCAATGAACATTTTTGCACTTCCTCCTTCCACTGATCAAATGAAGTACTTTTTCTGTTAACCATGGTTTTTTCGCAGTTACTCGCTTTGTACCTATGTTTTTCATTCCATCTTCTGTGATTGTCCTTTGTAGAAATGTTCACTCCTCTTCAACTGTACTGCCTACTGAGCTATTCCTTATTGCTGTGTGTGAAGCCTTAAAGAACTTCAAGCGTATCTCGTCATTTATTTGTACTTCCGTATCCCACTTCTTTGCGTATTGATTATTGCTGACTAATCTCTTAAACTTCAGCCTTCTCTTCATCACCACTATGCTGTGACCAATCTACTTCTGGGTACACCTTACAATTCAGTATCTGATTTGGGAATCTCTGTGTGACCGTGATGTAATGAACTGAAATCTTCCAGGTATCACCCGGCCTTTTCTAAGTGTACCTCCTACTACTGTCATTCTTGAACGGAGTATTCGAATTACTAGCTGAGATTTATTAAAGAATCCAATTAGTCTTTCTCCTCTCTCATTTCTTACCCCAAACCCATATTCTCCTGTAACCGTTTCTTCTTCTCCTTCCCCTACCCCTGTATTCCTGTCCCCCGTGGCAGATTTTCATCTTCCTTTACGTACTGTAGTACCCTCTGAATATCCTGTAGTTTTTATTGTGGTCTTCGGTCCAGAGACTGGTTTCATGCACCTCTCCATGCTACTCTATCCTGTGCGATCTTATTCATCTGAGAGTAACTACTGCAACTTACATCCTTCTGATTATGGTTAGTGTAATCATCTCTTCGTCCAACTCTACGACCTTTTACCTCCACGATTCCCTCAAATACTAAATTGGTAGTCCCTTGGTGCCTCAGAACGTGTACTACCACTGTCCCTTCTTTCAGTCAGGTTGTGCCACAATTTCCTCTTTTCCCAAATTCTCTTCTGTACCTCCTCATTAGTTATGTGATTATTCCGTTTAATCTTCACGATTATTCTATAGCACCACGTTTCTAAAGCTTCTATTCTCTTCTTGTCTAAAGTATTTACTTCCATGGTTCACTTCCAGACATGGGTACACTCCACACAAATACTTTCAGAAAGACTTGCTGACATTCATAACGAATCCTTCTCCTGTTATACCATTTGATCTACATCTACACCTACATCTATACTCTGCAAGCCACCTGACTGTGTGTGGCGGAGGGTACCTAGAGTACCTCTATCGGTTCGCCCTTCTATTCCAGTCTCGTATTGTTCGTGGAATGAAAGATTGTCGGTAGGCCTCTGTGTGCGCTCTAATCTCTCTGATTTTATCCTCATGGTCTCTTCGTGAGATATACGTAGGAGGGAGCAATATACTGCTTGACTCTTCGGTGAATGTATGTTCTCGAAACTTCAACTAAAAACCCGTACCGAGCTACTGAGCGTCTCTCTTGCAGAGTCTTCCACTGGAGTTTATCTATAATCTCCGTAAGGCTTTCGCGATTACTAAATGATGCTGTAATGAAGCGTACTGTTCTCTGTTGGATCTTCTCTATCTCTTCTATCACACCAGTGAGCAATATCCAAGCGGTGGGCGGAAAAGTGTACTGTAACCTACTCCCTTTGTTTTCGGACTGCATTTCCTTAGGTTTCTTCTTATGAACCTCAATCTGACATCTGCTTTACCGACGGATTAATTTTATGTGGTCATTCCCTTTTATATTACTCCCAATGCCTACTCCCAGGTAATTTATTAACTGCTTCCGGTTGCTGACCTGCTATATTGTAGCTAAGCGATTAAGGATCTTTCTTTCTATGTATTTGCAGCACATTACACTTGTCTACATTGAGATTCAATTGCCATTCCCTGCACCATGCGACAATTCGTTGCAGATCCTCCTGCATTTCAGTACAATTTTCCATTGTTATAACCTCTCGATGTACTACAGCATCATCCACAAAAAGCCTCAGTGAAATTCTGATGTTAGCCACAAGGTCATTTATATATACTGTGAATAGCAACGGTCCTACGACACTCCCCTGCGGCACACCTGAAATCACTTTTACTTCGGAAGACTACTTTCCATTGAGAATGACATGCTGCGTTCTGTTATCTATGAACTCTTCAATCCAATCACACAGTTGGTCTGACAGCCCATATGCTCTACTTTGTTCATTAAACGACTGTGGGGAACTGCATCAAACGCCTTGCGGAAGTCAAGAAACAGAGCATCTACCTGGGAACCAGTGTCTATGGCCCTCTGAGTCTCGTGGATGAATAGCGCGAGCGAGCTGCGTTTCACACGATCGTCTTTTCTGAAACCCAAGTCATTATACTCGAACATAAGCCGTGTTCCAAAATTCTACAACTGTTCAAATGGCTCTGAGCGCTATTGGACTTAACTTCTGAGGTCATCAGTCTCCTAGAACTTAGAACTAACCTAACGACATCACACACATCCACGCCCGAGGCAGGATTCGAACCTGCGACCGTAGCGGTCTCGCGGTTCCAGACTGTAGCGCCTAGAACCGCTCGACCACGACGGCCGGCCTACAACTGTTGCTGCTGTCGATATTACTCTATACTCATCTGATTAGAAATCATTGTCTTCTTTCCATTTGACTTCACTGAGCCTTACTATATCTAGATTGAGCCTCTGCATTTCCCTTTTCAGATTTTCTAGCTTCCTTACCACATTCAAACTTTGACATTCCACACACCGATTCGTAGAACCTTATCCTTTCGCTGGTTGTTCTATAGTTTTCTCATGCTCACCTCTCTCCTGGCAGTCCCCTCCCGGAGATCCGAATGGGGGACTATTCCTTAATCTTTTGCCAATGGAAAGATCATCATGACACTTTTCAATTATAGACTACATGTCCTGTGGATGCACATTATGGGTCGTAAATGCAGTGGTTTCCATTGCCTTCTGCATCCTTATTCCGTTGACCATTATTGATTCTTACACCTTTAGGGTCAGTTTCCCACTCGAAGGACAAGAGAGTGACCTGAACCTCTGTCCGCTCCTCTGCCCTCTTTGACATGTCCGATGGCAGAATTAGGGTGAGTTCTTATGCCGGAGTTCTTCGGCCGCCAATGTTCATTATTAATCTAAATTTTAGTTGTGACTTGGTTCGAACCCAGGACCGAGGATGGTTTGATTACTAAACAAAGATGCTACCCCTAAACCCCAGGTATCCAAGTTTATTTTAGGTAAGGAAAAGTAGAACTACAAAGATAAATTTCGTGCAGTTAGATTTAATCTGGTGACACTGGCAGTAAGGGACTTAAGAGGAAACGTTGAGAGAGCGCGAGAAAGAGGAACACAAGTACAGGAGGGGTGTGGGGAAAGAGAGCAGCGTCACCAACTTCAGAGAAGAAATGAGAAACGAGCGTAACTGGGATAAAACGGGAGTATTTGATTTAACGTATATGTTAATCGTTTTGGAAAAGTTATGACACTGACGAAAGAAAGTGCTTCAGCCTGTTTTGAACGCAACTACGAATACACCTGTGTGCAGAGTTTATGGTTGTTTTTCCTAGAGCGCATGGCAGCAACAGAGAAGTCTGGAAATGATTGGTTTTTAGGTAGACACAACTGGTATACTAGATAAATGAGACCTTGTTTTGGGCTTATGAAAAGAGAACAATTAATAGGCTGCGTGCACGCTGAGGAGATGACTAAGTACGTATAGCGTAGGGTAGTCACTTAACTCGTCTGCCCCTTACCATACCGACTGATTGTATGAAGCACTGACATCGTGAGATGGACAGGCATTACTAATGTTGCGCACACAAGCATTTGTGGTTGTTTATAACCGCCTAGAATCTTTAAGACTCGTGTCATGATGAAATACATCGTAATAGCTTAGGTACGACAGAATTGTATAAGTTGACGTTTAGCATTTATTCTGTTAGCCATGGTTGGGTAAATGTGTACATATTGCGCATACACAGGAATAAAAGCCGCTATTGTACAACTACACTACAGGTGCGGGACTGCTAGTAACAGTAACTACCTTAAAGTATCTCGGAGGAACTATTTAGTGTGACGGTAGGTGGAAGGATCACGTCAAACAAATATTAAGAAAAACTGACGCCAGACTGAGAGTCATAGGAAGCACTTTAATGAAATGTAACACATCCACACAGGAAGTGGCTTATTAGGTGCTTGTTCTATCGGTTCTTGAGTGTTGTTCTTGAGTATTGTTCATCGACGTGTGATCATTACCATATAAGATTGATATGAGAGAGAGATAGAGATAGAGAGAGAGAGAGAGAGAGAGAGAGAGAGGGAGGGTGGGAGGGAGGGAGAAGATCCAACGAGGAATGGCTCGTTTCGCCACTGGTTTGTTTAGTCGGCGCGAGAGCGTTACGGAAATGCTCAACCAACTTCACTGCCAGTCGTTACAAGAGAGGCGTTGTGCATCACCGAGTGGTTTACTATTGACATTTTGAGAGAGCTCCAGGAAGAGCCAGACAACATATTGCTTGCTTCCAAAAACGTGTCGCATAATGACCACGAAGAGAAAAATACAAGAAATTAGAGCTAATACAGAGGCTTACCGACAGTCATTCTTCCCACACGCTCTTCGCGAATGGTACAGGGTAGGCAGGATCATTTAGTTGTACCAGAAGTACCCTCCGCCGTACACTGTCAGGTGACTTGCGGAGTATGATGTAGTTGGTGGTAGTATTTTCTGCTAACTGGAGACACTGGTCTAAAGTTACACCGAAGTTCTTCTCATTCTCTGATGTGGAATTGAGAGACGTTCACGAATTTCAGGACTAATTAATTTCTGATGGAAGACTATACTTCTAACTCCTTCGCATTGAAGTCTTAAATTTTGTGTACATAGAGTAGCGAATGAAGGAAGAAAGGAAGAGTAGGGTCTAACGTCCCGTCAACAATGAGGTAATCAGAAAGAAGCATAAGCTCGGATTGTTCGAAGAATGGGGAAGGAAAGAGGTCTTTCAAAGGAACAGTCCTGACATTCACCTGGAGCGATTTACTGTAATCACGAAAAACTTAATGAGGATAGACAAACGGGAATTTGAAGTATCGTCCTCCGGAAGGCGCGTCAAATGTGCCAACAACTGCGCCACCTTGCTCGGTAACAGAAAACTTAAGACATCGTCATTCATCTGGACGACATTACTGATATCATTAGGTTGGACACTTACTCGTAATCGTAGCTGGACCTCGTAGGCACAGAAATAATGTTTACGGGAGGATAAAAATGATGAGATGCCATTCAGATAGGAGAACAAAATTGGACCCAGAACAGAGCCCTGTGGAACTAAGAGACTATGCTTTCAGGATGCTATTGTTTCTACTTTCAGAATACGAAAATGGTAACTGTCGTATTTTTCTGAGTAGTACTTCAAAGGTAACGGTTTGGAAGTCAATATTGTGGCGTCACCGATGGTCATGGCATGTTGCAATTCACTGCTCACCTTAATTAGTGCAGTGTTTGTACTATAGTGTTTACGAAAACCTCCAAAAAGTCAGAGGTTACAAGCACCACAATTAGTTGCACCAGTATTCAACCTGAACAATATTAGTCTTACGAACATCCCCCGGTGTTCTTTGTAAAGTACGTGACTGTGTGCAGAGTTCTGGAATTCGTGGCTAGCTCTAAGAGATCGCATAGCGGTCAGCTGCATGCCGTAGCTGCGCGAGCAGCCTCGCTGGGCTTCCTGCGGCCGCAGCAGAATGCAGACAGCGGGCAGGAAGTCCATTCCGCGGCGGCAACAAGTTGTCCCGGGCCGGCGGAGCGCAGACGTAATTAGCGGACCCGGCGCGGGCCAGCGCATCCCACTGTGGCCGAGGTCCCCTGGAGAGGCCACACTGACCGAAACTAATTGCGTTTCCGGTGGGCCCGCTTAATTACGGAGCCACGGGCTCAGGGGCGCTGCTACTGTCCTGCGAGGCTTCTGTGTGCGGACCATCGCGCTTCACACTCCATCTCTGGCCCATTGTGCCCACATATTCCGAACAGAGACAACTCTTGCCCTTGTGAGAAGCCAAGCCAGCTGGGAGTAGTTTACATCAGCAGCCACTTCCATGCCGATCGTGTGACTTTTCGCGCAGCACTCCGAAACAGTTGAGCGAATCCACCAATGCGTGATTTCTACCCTTACGACGGAAGGGTGGAAGGGTGACGTTTGCGCGCCGTCGATGAAATGTTCATATAACTTCTCCTGTCGTCTTTTGGGGAGTACTTCGGTCACCACTGTCATTACACACGGCGCCCAACGACTGCGATACCATCGCCTTGTTGCAGCGGCGAGTAATGTCTCCTGACAACTCAGCTATCAGGCGCTGCACGAGATGGGGTAGCTTGCATTCGGCAGCAGTGCAGTGAGCATCCACCAGCGGCGAAAGGCGTCGCACGAGAAAGAGGGCGACCGTTGAGCAATCGGACAAAAAGCAATCGTTTGAAAGTACTAAATTTGTGGGTTACCAGTCTGTCCGATATACGAGAGTGAGTCAAATTAAAACCTTTAATTTGCAATAACAAATCGAAATTTCGCGCCATTATTCTGTTAGTTGGTAAGCGTGCTACAAACAGCGTGCAGGATGGCCTGTAGATGGCAACATAGTGTAGATACACATATACCGTCGCAGTATCGGTATAAAGATGGCCGCCCCACTTGCGACTTGCACCAGGGAAGAACAGCGTTCTGTTCTTCGGTTTTTGCGTAGTGAAGGTGTGAAACCTACTGAAATTCATCGACGAACGAAGGTTCCTCACAGTGATGCATGTTTGTCACAGCAGGAAGTCTACGGATGGAGTAGGAAGTTCGCAAATGGTGTGACTTCGGAGGAAGGTGCACTTCGTCCAGATCAGGCACAACGAGTTGTGACTCCTCAGAACATTGCAGCAGTTGAAGCCATAGTGAAGGAAAACCGCCGAGTGACACTGAATGACATTGCAGCATGTTTACATGGGTCAGCACACCACATTGTGTATGATGTGCTTCAGTTTCACAAACTGTCTGCAAGATGGGTGCCACGGCAGCTGTCACCTGTAATGAGAGAACGACGTATTGGTGCTCGTGAAGAACTTCTTCGGCGCTTTGAACGAGAAGGTGATAGCTTCCTTCCAAGAATCATTACTGGGGACAAAACCTGGGCTCACTTCCACCAACCGCAAACGAAGAGAGCGAGCAAGGAATGGCGCCATTCCTCATTACCAAAACCAAAGAAGTTTCCAACAGATTCACCAGCAGGGGAGGTTATGCAGACTCTTTTGGGACGAAAAAGGCGTCATTTTGGTACATTACATGCCTAGAGGGACCACTGTTACCAGTGCATCGTACACAGATCTCCTAAAAAATCATCTGCAGCCTGCAATCAAATCAACGCAACGTGGATTGCTGTCAGCAGGTGTCCTTTTGCAACATGACAATGCAAGGCCCCACACTGCCCGTACAACAGTTGCAACAATCACTGACCTGCATTTTGAGTGTCTTCCTCATCCACCATACTAACCAGACATTGCCCCAAGTGATTTCCATATGTTTCTACCACTCAACGACGCAATGGGAGGAAAGAAGTTCCGTTGTGATGAAGAGGTATGCCACGCGGTGCATGAGTGGTTCCGCGGACTATCAAAAGAATTTTTTTCTAAAGGAATTTATGTACTATCTAAGCGCTGGAGGACTTGCATTGAGCGTGGGGGAGATTATGTTGAAAAGTGATACAGCTTTGTTCCACTTCTGCAGAATAAATAATTTTTAAAAATATTAAGGTTTTCATTTGACTCACCCTCGTTTATTTCTCCGGTGGCCACCAACAGACTTTCTTAAGCGACGTTGTCGTCTGGTCTTGGTTTGCAACGATCAGTTTAGCCTGTTGTCAACAGCGTGGTCATTAAAGATGGAGCACCAGCTCGGATTACGACAGGATGGGAAACGAAATCGGGAGCGCTTTTTTCAAAACGAACCCCATACCAGCATTTGTCCGGAGCGATTTAGAGAAATCACAGAAAAACTAAAGATGGACGACCGGACGGAAATTTAACCGTCGTCCTCCCGTATGACAGTCGAATGTGCTAACCACAGTGCCATCTGGCTCAGTAAGCCGAAAGTAACGAGGAATAGCAGAAATATGATTAGTGATAAACTTTACATCAAAATTCGTGACCACGAAGTAGACAGAGAGAAAAATTGCTGCTACTCTGGACGCAAAGTGACATGACGGAAGAGGCAAAGAGGATATAAGCGTAGCACATGCAAAGAAGCCATTCTTGATCAAAATAATTCTACTTGTATCAAACGTCGGCTTTAATCTGCGGAATGAATTTCTGAGAATGTCGTTTGGAGCAAGGACTGTATCTTATTAAATCATGGAATGTAGGGAAACCGAAAAAGAAGAGAATCGGAGCATAATATACTCTTTGGAGGGCATCCACAACTGTTGCTAAAATTTTTCATGATAAAAATACCGCTCCAGTGGTACTTGAAGAATTCTATATTTGGATAAAATCGCAAATGCAACCCGGGTTTCAGGATGTAAATCTCATCTCAGGTTGATGATAAATTTACTGGATTTCTTACATGACTAGTACGATTTTCTTGTACGCAGTCAAGTGTCTGAAGATGGGATTCCCTGTCGAGTGTACGGTTTTATGCAAATAAACAATTTGTCAAGTACAACTGGATTGTTTTCATTTATCTTGAAGAAACGAAGTATTTGAGATGTGATGCTATAGGCAGATGTTGAGAATTAGATGGAGTTATAAAATCTGAGGAGACGAACTTTTCAGGCTTTACCGGCGGATCTGTTGCAAATACACTTCTCTGATTCGTCTCCGAACAACGTTGTGCGGCTTTCGCAATTTTTCACGTGCCAGGAGCTGGAACTATGGATGCATGGAGACAAGGTCACAGTTGTATGAAAATAGCGCTCGTAGTGCCCTCTGCTGGGAACCCAAGACAGACCTTCCGCGCAGGGGCATTTGGCAGTGACTGCGTCGGACGCTGCTGTGATTGCAACCTGGACGAACTTTGTGCAGCGCACTGCGTCGGGTCAGAAAGGTGACGTTCTTGTTTCTTTCATTTTAATTTAAGGGCAGCCAGTGCTGGCTTACAGGCAGCACTTAGTTGAAATTACGCAAACCTGTTGATAAAATTGTCTGTCGTACAGGTCCGTTTGGCCTCTTTTAAAACACAATTCCGAGACGATGCTGCTGACGATAGAACTTCAATCTTTTACAGAACATACGACGTACGGTGTTCAGGGAATACTCCGCCACAACTGATTTGTCAGGCTCGCCCAGGCTTGGATGTCAATTGCGTTCAGCACAAAGTTCTTGCACGGTGCAACATGCAATATGTGCCGAGTTGCCCTATATAAACTACCCACACTGCCCTAGGTTGTTATTTAAGCCGACTTTTGTAAGGACAGCAGCGTGTTTGACAGAACATTACTAGTTCCCCAATTTTACTAGTGGTCGAAAAACGCAATTGATGTGGTATTTCTAATCTTTTCGATTTTTGAAGACATGCCGCCAAAATATGACAAGAAGGGCGCTGCAATGGTCGCCTCCGCATCTTCATTTTTGTCCCAAATAACTTTGATCGGAGTACATTACGTACCTTTATCAGAATTACTGTTCTCTGGAACAATAGAAGGCTGGGATGATGTGACAAGACGTGTGTTTTATGTACGAGGGAGCATAAGACTGGGTGATAACAGGGTTTGGCCTGGAAATAAGACCAGCGTTACTTGGTTTGCGCTAGATAAATATCGCAGCTTTCTTTCGGCTTTTCTTCTAATCATAACGTACATGATGAACTGACTATTCGAATGGAGCGAGTTCATATGCTGGAGAAACATGGGTAGTGAGTCTATTCCGTGGAGCCATACCACAAATGTATCATCCAAATACCACTACAAACAGGAAGACTGGAGAGATGCCGGCAGCAGTGCTTTTCCTCAAAGTCTCGCATAAAAGAGTTACCCATGGGAAGTTACCATTACAGTACGATATAGATTCTTTTCGTGTTTCCTGTGCTTACTTTTTCCATTTTTCTCGGTTATTTTCGTAATACATTGAAAGAGTTATTTCAGGGTTTCTCGTGCAAATTTACTTTTTTGTATAAATATGCTTATGTCGTGCAGTGATCATGAATGTAATTCTTATTTTCATTTGTTCTCATACTAATCATTATCTCGTTTATTAAACTGTTGTTTAAAATCATTTTCCATGAACAAAGTATGTGCTGTCGTAATATTGTCCGAAACTGCGAATAGATCCACTAGGAATTCACAAAATGTAATGTGAAGACAGAAACATATCGATAGTGCGACAGAGAAAAGCGCCAACAATGATTCGAGAGCGAGGACATCAAGGTGATTGTCTTCCAACGTCAGTACTAAGGTGTATTCTGTCCGTGGCCGATAGAAGATAACTGTTTGAGCGGTGATATGTTTTGTGATTTCGGTGTGTACGGCGGACAGCAAGTTAATAACCATGCATGTCGCGTTACTTTGTAGTCGGAACTGCTTCTCTGAACATTAATATTAAGAACTTCGACGTGCAGTCCCCTAAGGTGCGGAAATACTGCAAGTGCTCTGTTTTGGTTGTAGACAATACAGACTTTTTAGGGCATACCACGGACAGTGAAATTAGAAAGAAATATGATAACGATTTCACTATCGTGAAGTGAAAGTAAGAACTTTATCGACAATGTACGGTGTGCGAATCGCACCAAGATTTCTGTTACTGGACTGTGACTTTCTCCACAGAGCGGATTGTTTGGTACACACCGCAGACTCTTAATTCAAATTACAACATTATTAATGTTCTTTGTTATTGCGGACGATTCTCCTCTGAAATGTGCCGAGCCGACATCGAAGGGAAAACCATACAACTGAAATTCTGACTAGAAACAGCTAACAGGTATTATGACGTCGGGATACGTCACGCGTTAATTGAATGAAACGTATCTTACTTTCGTCGTTGCACGTAGAAGCACGTAGAAGCGTTGCTGCTACATTCTCTGCGGGCGGTTACGATCAAATGAAACAGCAAGCCGACGATAATCACCGTACTGCACGCTCAAGGATTATGCACCAACGACGCGGACGTAGACGACTAGGCGACATCACTAGCTAAGAAGAGAATAACTTTTAAAATCGCTGATGAAAGTTCAGCTCTCGCGAACTATTTCATAAATAATGCTGTTACGATTTTTTTGCAAAAGCAATGGTAAGTTCCCATTGTCACTGATTTTAGGTAACTTCAAAGTAGCATACTGAACTGCATTTTTCCTTTTCAATAATATTCAGAAATATAATTATCAGTTGCTTCCAGGATTAAACCATTTTCTACTGTAAACGCTATAATTCTGCAAACCCTTTATCTTCCGACACTCTCCTTATTACTCTAAATAGTCAATCCTAATGAGACCAAAGTTATTCAGCCTCCATTTTTCTTCGTTTTTTGGGCGCTTATGCGTATTTATTTGTGCTATTTGTGTTTACCTGCATTTGCATGTTTTCTCGTAGTTGTGCTAATTTTCATGTGCAGTACTGTCCTGTGTCGATGAAACACCCGCGTAATGCAGAATCGCCATTACGTTAGCAAACAATAGCCCATCGCGATTTGTCTGGTGTGTTTGGTGAAATATTTATATGGGATTTTTTCTTTATTTTGACAGACGTGTGGATACTGCCTGTGTGAGCGTAATATTCAGTTAATCTACACCTACATCTACATCTATACTCCGCAAGCCACCCAACGTTGTGTGGCGGAGGGCACTTTACGCGCCACTGTCATAACCTCCCTTTTCTGTTCCAGTCGCGTATGGTTCTCGGGAAGAATGACTGTCTGAAAGCCTCCGTGCGCGTACGAATCTCTCTAATTTTACATTCGTGATCTCCTCGGGAGGTATAAGTAGGGGGGAGCAATATATTCGATACCTCATCCAGAAACGCACCCTCTCGAAACCTGGCGAGCAAGCTACACCGCGATGCAGAGCGCCTCTCTTGCAGTCTGCCACTTGAGTCTGCCAAACATCTCCGTAACGCTATCACAGTTACCAAATAACCGTGTGACGAAACGCGCCGCTCTTCTTTGGATCTTCTCTATCTCCTCCGTCAACCCGATCTGGTACGGATCCCACACTGATGAGCAATACTCAAGTATAGGTCGAATGAGTGTTTTGTAAGCCACCTCCTTTGTTGATCGACTACATTTTCTGAGGACTCTTCCAATGAATCTCAATCTGGTACCCGCCTTACCAACAATTCATTTTATGTGATCATTCCACTTCAAATCGTTCCGTACGCATACTCCCAGATATTTTACAGAAGTAACTGCTACCAGTGTTTGTTCCGCTATTACATAATCATACAATAAAGGATCCTTCTTTCTATTTATCGCAATACATTACATTTATCTATGTTAAGGGTCCGTTGCCACTCCCTGCACCAAGTGCCTATCCGCTGCAGATCTTCCTGCATTTCGCTACAATTTTCTAATGCTGCAACTTCTCTGTATACTACAGCATCAACCGCGAAAAGCCGCATGGAACTTCCGTCACTATCTACTTGGTCATTTATATATATTGTGAAAAGCAATGGTCCCATAACACTCCCCTGTGGCACGCCAGAGGTTACCTTAACGTCTGTAGACGTCTCTCCATTGATAACAACATGCTGTGTTCTGTTGGCTAAAAACTCTTCAATCCAGCGACACAGTAGGTCTGATATTCCGTAAGTTCTTACGTTATCAGGCGACAGTGCGGAACTGTATGGACCGGCTTCCGGAAGTCAAGGAAAATGGCATCTACCTTGGAGCCTGTATCTCATATTTTCTGGGTCTCATTAACAAATAAAGCGAGTTGGGTCTCACACGATCGCTGTTTCCGGAATCCATGATGATTCCTACAGAGTATATTCTGGGTTTCCAAGAACGACATGATACCCGAGCAAAAAACATGTTCTAAAATTCTACAACAGATCGACGTCAGAGATATAGGTCTATAGTTTTGCGCATCTGCTCGACGACCCTTCTTGAAGACTGGGACTACCTGTGCTCTTTTCCAATCATTTGGAACCTTCCGTTCCTCTAGAGACTTGCGGTACACGGCTGTTAGAAGGGGGGCAATTTCTTTCGCGTACTCTGTGTAGAATCGAATTGGTATCCCGTCAGGTCCAGTGGACTTTTCTCTGTTGAGTGATTCCAGTTGCTTTTCTATACCTTGGACACTTATTTCGATGTCAGCCATTTTTTCGTTTGTGCGAGTATTTAGAGAAGGAACTGCAGTGCGGTCGTCCTCTGTGAAACAGGTTTTGGAAAAAGGTGTTTAGTATTTCAGCTTTACGCGTGTCATCTTCTGTTTCAATGCCATCATCATCCCGGAGTGCCTGGATATGCTGTTTCGAGCCACTTACTGATTTAATGTAAGACCAGAACTTCCTAGGATTTTCTGTCATGTCGGTACATAGAATTTTACTTTCGAATTCACTGAACGCTTCCGCATAGCCCTTCTTACGCTAACTTTGACATTGTTTAGCTTCTGTTTGTCTGAGAGGTTTTGGCTGCGTTTAAACTTGCGGTGCTTTCGCAGTAGTTTCCTAACTTTGTTGTTGAACCACGGTGGGTTTTATCCGCTCCTCACAGTTTTACTCGCCACGTACCTGTCTAAAACGCACTTTACGATTGCCTTGAAATTTTTTCATAAACACTCAACATTGTCAGTATCGCAACAGAAATTTTCCTGGGAAAAGTTTCTTTTACCTTAAAATTTACAAATGTGAGAAATCAAGGGATACGCCACATGGTTCCGTTCACTTTCATTAACAATTACGGTCATTTCTAGTTAGGTTAATATTCGTGGGGTGCCGGTTTCGTCACTGCCACCAGAGATAGGGCATTTCTGGTTGTTCAAAACACTGGTTTTTAAATAAGAATCTGGTTGAGGTGAACGCTTGCTCAAACAACCTGCCTGCTAATACGCTCTAAGCCGTCCTGCAGCGTCAGTGACAGTATAACTGCTAATTTTTGGTGTAAGGCATTATCAGTGTGAGGTTGTGAACAGCTGTGTAGTACTGACACACCAGAATGCAGCCATGTGTACTAGTGGCGCACCAATATGCAGTGCTAAATTACGCAATAATTTTCCCGTATTTACTTGGAAGCCGCCTCTAATTTGTCTAATTGGATACGCCAACTGCCAGAGGCCGACGAACGGGCCACACCATCGCTGGCGACCAGAGCCTGCTTTCCCGCGCCAAGATGGACGCTGCTCTTGCGCCGTAGCTAAACTCCTTGTATTATACCTCTATTACCTGTTCAGTATCGTCTGTTACCAACAAGGTTGCAACCGAATTCTATAAGGGTAGCAAACAATATTGCAGGGCGTCTCCCAGCCCTAAATATGAATACATTAACTCTCGCACGGAATCGTCAAAAGCCAATGATATATATACGTACTTGGTTGGTCTTCTGCTTTATGCGCTGTGCAGCAATGAAACAAATTAAAATGTAGAATACTTCCCTACTTTTTCCCCATCTAGCCCTCTTGTCAGTGACTACTCGCCTTACGTACACTGTCGGAAAGAAAATTGTTACACCAAGAAGGAGTTGTGCGAAATAAACGTAAGTTGGTAGTCGTGTTTCTACTCCTGGAAGACGGTGTCTACTCAGTTTTCGCGCCTGTCGCATAATACTTGCGCAAGTAATGTCAGCATGAGGATGCAAATCAGGTTTGTTTTAAATACACGCTGTAAAGGTCGTGAGCGTTAAAGATTCGATGTGGTGAATTGTTGTTAGTCAAGAATGCCTTTAAGGCGACAAGTATACCATTATGAACACTTCACCGCGTTTGAACGAGGTCGCGTAATAGGGCTACTAGAAGCTGAATTTTCCGTCTGATTTAGTGCATAACAAACAGTTTTATTACCCTTACATTCTGACAATTCCTTCTCGTGATATATTCTACTTTAATGAAGTAGTTCTCACTCAGAAAATATGTGGCAGCCCTTTGCCTATAAATGAGCCAACTGGAGATAAGCCCATACTGACTGCCGAGACATCTGTTCCTGTAGTGCCAAATGCCCCAATTGATTGTATTACTAAATTTCTTTGTATTCGCCTAACGGCCAAACACAGCCAGACAAGCTTGAGCCAGTGGGGCCAGACACTCGCTCGGTACCCCAAGACTACTGTGACAGATATTAATAACATGTGCAGGAAGAGGAGACCTCCTGTGAGTATTTTATTATGCAAACCAATAGTTTTGTGACTTCCTTGCTCTATATGTGTGTCGAAGGTCATCCTCTGGTCGAGGTGGATACGCAGCTATTTCGCAAACGTCTGACTCCTCATTATCTCATAGTGAATTTTACCTTTAAACATACTATAACTTTGGAAGCTGCAACTCCCAATTTTGACCTCTGTCACCAATCCATTAAAAACGTCATATCCGCCTTTACCAGTTCCTCTAGTCGCCTTCTAGAGTTCGATTGCCCCAGCACAAGAAGGTCATCCGCATAGGCAACCGCGCTGAACACAGCTGCCTCTTCATGCAAAGTAGCCACACATTGACACAACTAACTGTTAAAAATCGGTTACTTCAAGGACAGCTCCGTGCCAGACGCCATGTAGCGTGTCTTCCGCTGTCCCCAAACCACCGCCACTTGTGAATTCAATTGGTGTCTAGTTCATTGGAGGACAGAGTCGAGGTCTGCTGTGTCTCCGGATGAAAGCTGGTTCTGCTTCGGTGCCAGTGACGGCATTGTGTTGGTTAGAAGGAGGCCAACTGAGGGCCTCCAAGCACCCTGTCTGCATGCTAGACACAATGGACCTACGCCTCAATTTAAGGTCGAGGGTGTGATTTCATATGAAAGCAGGAGGCACTCAAGTAGTTATCCCACACACCCAAACTGCAAATCGGTAGTCAGTCTGGTGATTAGACCTGTTGCGCTACACTCATGAATTGCATTCCAGCGGGTGTTTTTCCAACAGGATAACTCTCGCCCACATACCGCTATTGTAACGCAACATGCTATACAGCGTGAAGACATGTTGCCTCGACCTGCTCAATCACCAGACCTCTTTCCAGTCGAGCACATATGGGGCATCATTGGACGACACCTCTAGCGCCAGACACAAACAGCAAACTGTCCCCGTATTGCCCGACCAAGTGCATCGGAAAGTGTGCTTAATCCCACAAACTGACATCCCACACCTGTACAGTACAAAGCACATAGATCTGCATGAATGCATTCAATATTATGGCGGTTATAGCGGTTATTAATGTACCAGCATTTCACATTTAGAATGGCTTATCTCGCGCTTATAACCCGTGGTCTTCCAATATTACCTAGACTAATACGTTTCCCGAAATTTCATTATTCTACATCAGTTATTTTTTTGGTGTTCTGATTTTTTTTCTAAGCAGAAGAAACTAACGATCAAAGTCCGAAAACAATTTATTGGGCTGTTCAATTAACCAAAACAAATTCTCCAACTGTAATACCAATATAAAACAGCGATCCGTCTTCGAATCAAAACTATATACAAGATAGAAAACAACTGAAATAATTTCCTACTAGTCTCCGCCAGAGACTTCTCCGATATACCAAGCCTAATCCAGAGAGCAGCGAGAAGATTCAAGCCGTGCTGCCAGGGCGGCAGCTATCCCAGTCTGCTGGCGGTCGATGAACTGCCGACGTCAGGCCGAGCGTCGGCGTTTATAGCGCTTCGGCCGATGAGTACCTCGGAGTTATTTTCCATCCAGTGGTTGACGTGAGAAAATAGTTCCGGGATCTTCAGTGACCTCTTCCTTATGTTTATGTGGGCCGGTAGTGGCCCCTGGTGGCGGCTGGTGTCTTTGCGGTGGTGTTGTTGTTGTGGTTGTTGCTGTGGCCGTTAATCAATATTGCCTGTCGGTTGTGTAGTGCTTCGGTGTGCTTGCGAAGGCGGGCAACCCGCGGCTGCAGGCTGTCAGTTTGGTTGCTGATACTCTAGGCGCCGTGATGTCTGGTGGAGAAGGCCACAGCAGTAAATACGTCTCACCTGGAAGACTAGTGTGCCTCACCTATCTTACAAGTTGACTGAGCAGTGTCTTTCTAACTCTGCTTGAAAATCTGTTTCCTACTCTTGTTATGTGACGCATTACTGATCTCCCTCCACCATCAGCTGTTTAGCGTTCCAATACAATCTACTCGTTTTGAATAACACTTTCATATTGTGCTCTAAGTAACTGGGCTGGTGAATCCAGTCAATGTACAACGTCGACAGTAAAGCAATGAAATAAATATAAGCTTAATTACAAGAACTTCTACGGCAGTCCATCCTACACATATTGAGTTGAGATATTCTACTGGCAATAATGGGTCAGCCGCGCGGGATTAGCGGAGCGGTCTGAGCCGCTGCAGTCATGGGCTGTGCGGCTGGTCCCGGTGGATGTTCGACTCCTCCCTCGGGCATGGGTGTGTGTGTTTCTCCCTAGGATAATTTAGGTTAAGTAGTGTGTAGGCTTGGGGACTGATGACCTTAGCAGTTAAATGCCATAAGATTTCGCACACATTTTTTAAATACTGGGCCATGTACTAAAGTATACTTCGAAATGCATGACGAACTTCGTGACTAAGAAACGTTTGCAAATAATCGACATCTGCGTTCTGCAAGCCGCCTTACGCTATGAGGCCTGGAAATGGAAAAAAGAACACATTGACACCGGTGTGTCAGACACACCATACTTGCTCCGGACACTGCGAGAGGGCTGTACAAGCAATGATCACTCGCACGGCACAGCGGACACACCAGGAACCGCGGTGTTGGCCGTCGAATGGCGCTAGCTGCGCAGCACTTGTGCACCGCCGCCGTCAGTGTCAGCCAGTTTGCCGTGGCATACGGAGCTTCATCGCAGTCTTTAACACTGGTAGCATGCCGCGACAGCGTGGACGTGAACCGTATGTGCAGTTGACGGACTTTGAGCGAAGGCGTGTGTAGTGGGCATGCGGGAGGCCGGGTGGACGTACCGCCGAATTGCTCAACACGTGGGGCGTGAGGTCTCCACAGTACATCGATGTTGTCGCCAGTGGTCGGCGGAAGGTGCACGTGCCCGTCGACCTGGGACCGGACCGCAGCGACGCACGGATGCACGCCAAGACCGTAGGATCCTACGCAGTGCCGTAGGGGACCGCACCGCCACTTCCCAGCAAATTAGGGACACTGTTGCTCCTGGGGAATCGGCGAGGACCATTCGCAACCGTCTCCATGAAGCTGGGCTACGGTCCCGCACACCGTTAGGCCGTCTTCCGCTCACGCCCCAACATCGTGCAGCCCGCCTCCAGTGGGGTCGCGACAGGCGTGAATGGAGGGACGAATGAAGACGTGTCGTCTTCAGCGATGAGAGTCGCTTCTGCCTTGGTGCCAATGATGGTCGTATGCGTGTTTGGCGCCGTGCAGGTGAGAGCCACAATCAGGACTGCATACGACCGAGGCACACAGGGCCAACACCCGGCATCATGGTGTGGACAGCGATCTCCTACAATGGCCGTACACCTCTGGTGATCGTCGAGGGGACACTGAATAGTGCACGGTACATCCAAACCGTCATCGAACCCATCGTTCTACCATTCCTAGACCGGCAAGGGAACTTGCTGTTCCAACAGGACAATGCACGTCCGCATGTATCCCGTGCCACCCAACGTGCTCTAGAAGGTGTAAGTCAACTACCCTGGCCAGCAAGATCTCCGGATCTGTCCCCCATTGAGCATGTTTCGGACTGGATGAAGCGTCGTCTCACGCGGTCTGCACGTCCAGCACGAACGCTGGTCCAACTGAGGCGTCAGGTGGAAATGGCATGGCAAGCCGTTCCACAGGACTACATCCAGCATCTCTACGATCGTCTCCATGGGAGAATAGCAGCCTGCATTGCTGCGAAAGGTGGATATACACTGTACTAGTGCCGACATTGTGCATGCTCTGTTGCCTGTGTCTATGTGCCTGTGGTTCTGTCAGTGTGATCATGTGATGTATCTGACCCCAGGAATGTGTCAATAAAGTTTCCCCTTCCTGGGACAATGAATTCACGGTGTTCTTATTTCAATTTCCAGGATTGTATTTGGGTACAACTAACACCCTCTCTCATATCCTGTTCCAGTTGCGAACAGTGCACGGGAGATCGTATGTAGGCAAGTTCTGCATCAGTTATATAGCCCCCGCGGCTCAAAAATTTTGAAGACTGTATTAATACAAAAAGAGAGAGAGAGAGAAGTGAAGACAATGGTTTTAATGGTTAAGGTGCTCTACATAGTCTCTCCACATTTGAGCAAAGAATACAGCACGTTCATACGATCATGTGAAATTGTTTTTCTTCGGGATGTTGCTGAACTCGCGCGTCACGCTGGCTTCATTTTGGACTATATCGTCACCACTTTGTTTTGCATTTCAGTCAAGTCACGATAGGCGTCAACACCACATTGTTTTTGTTTGAGAGTCAAACTCTCAATGACAAACTTTTTACACACCTGTCACTTCCTCAAAACATTCTGGAGAATGCCGTGAACGCTTGATTTACAAATGTTCAATTCGTTGCCCGTTGCGATTTGTGACACAACAACATTGACACACTACGGCCTCACCTCCAATACTTAACACTAATTCTCACAACTAACTGGTCGAATGCACATCTGTTGTTTACAGTTGTTAGTTCAAATGTTATGTGACAGTGATTTTGTATCAGCTGGTCTCCCTCATGCATCGTTATATCCAAATGGTTTATAAATGTTACTGTACATTCAGGTATGTGGTACCGTACTAATAGTAATGCATACAGTGTAACTCAAGTAGGCCCCCCCCCCTCCCCCTCAAACCTGTCATGTTATATCGTCACAGATCCGATGATGGCTCCTTCAGTGTGTTGAAACCGGTTATCCAGTAAACAGTATTTAAGCGATCTTGGCTTTTGAATTATTTCTAGTAATTTTATGTGGTCATTTGAATTTAGGTCGCTTTGGATGGATGCTCTTAGATACTGAATGTTTTGTGACCGTTTCCAATGATTACTCGCCAATCGTGTAATCGAAGAGTGGTGGATTTTCCGCCTGTTTACCCGCAATATGATTCAGCTGCTAGTCCTCGTACCAACCATCAACCGTTTGCAGGCTTGCCTGCATGTCGCTATAGTATTACTCAGAATAACTGCAGTTGAACAGCATTGGGCACGGTCAGCCCTCTTGTATGGGTAACCCCACTGCTACTACGCCACGTGCTGTTAGCTCCTTTCTCTTTGTATTTCCGGTAAAAGGGAAGGAGAGGTCGTGACCTAAGAATACTGGTCCAGTGTCCTGGAGTTGATTTCAAACCTCTCCGCCGTGTCTCATGAATTGACGGCATGTAATACTGTTGATTGTAATTCATCAGATGGAGACGTCAACGTGGGCGGTGTATGTCCAGCACAAATGAACACGGCACCACACCAAGCACACTCATTACAATCATCTATATTTTTCAGATGAATTTGAACACACAATTCTGACGCTACGTGAAGGAAAGCTGCCCCTGTGTACGATGAAAAGGAAAAAACTTCAGAATTAGTTAGCTGAACTTGCCTTTCGAAGTACCCCTATTGACGACGCCATACGACTTTACTTTTTTTGCTACAGTGTTCTGATTTCCGACTTACCTATGTAAAATATACAGTCTGGTGGTACACATGTGATAATGGAGCCATATGTTCAGACACCGGCTATGTTCTAACATACAGGGTGTTACAAAAAGGTACGGCCAAACTTTCAGGAAACATTCCTCACACACAAAGAAAGAAAATATGTTATGTGGACATGTGTCCGCAAACGCTTACTTTCCATGTTAGAGCTCATTTTAGTACTTCTCTTCAAATCACATTAATCATGGAATGGAAACACACAGCAAAAGAACGTACTAGCGTGACTTCAAACACTTTGTCACAGGAAATGTTCAAAATGTCCTCCGTTAGCGAGGATACATGCATCCACCCTCCGTCGCATGGAATCAAATGGTTCAAATGGCTCTGAGCACTATGGGACTTAACAGCTGTGGTCATCAGTCCCCTAGAACTTAGAACTACTTAAACCTAACTAACCTAAGGACATCACACACATCCATGCCCGAGGCAGGATTCGAACCTGCGACCATAGCAGTCGCACGGTTCCAGACTGCGCACCTAGAACCGCGAGACCACCGCGGCCGGCCGCATGGAATCCCTGATGAACTGATGCAGCCCTAGAGAATGGCGTATTCTATCACAGCCGTCCTCAATACGAGCACGAAGAGTTTCTACATTTGGTACCGGGGTTGCGTAGACAAGAGCCTTCAAATGCCCCCATATATGAATGTCAAGAGGGTTGAGGTCAGGAGAGCGTGGAGGCCATGGAATTGGTCCGCCTCTACCAATCCATCGGTTACCGATTCCCTTTGTTGAGAAGCGTACGAAACACTTCGACTGAAATGTGCTGGGCCACGTGCATGGGCCACGTGTTTTGTTGTACTTTTAAAGGCACATATTCTAGCAGCACAGGTAGAGTATCCCGTATGAAATCATGGCGGTGAATCGAGGAAGTACAGTACATATTGACGAAACTAAAATGAGCTCTAACATGGAAACTAAGCGTTTCCGGACACATGTTCACATAACATCTTTTCTTTATTTGTGTGTGTGGAATGTTTCCTGAAAGTTTGGCCGTACCTTTTTGTAACACCCTGTAGATGATTCAATAAAGGTAGCTTTGAATTTCTCCCGTATATCGAGGTTTGTACAGTTGTGCTCCCTCGCCATTACATTGTCATGAAAAAGAAATTAGCGTAGCTTCATGTTAGGTATTGTGGAAACGTTTATAGACACATAGTTGCATGCTGATTCCTATCATGCCAATACTATTTTCATTTCAGGAGTCCCGTAACAATTTTAATGAGGAATTGGCATGAAACAATTTTCTACGATGTTGTACGTACTTCTGAAGTAATTATACGCAAAACTTTCATTTTTACTGGGTGCAAATGGGACTGACAAATGAACGATAAGAAAAATTGTTTTCTAATTTTCGTCTGAGTTTCGCTGACGTTCTGTGCTTCGAGGCTGTGCCGTAAGTCCCTCAATAATCTTGAAAATATTCGTTTCTTTTGGTGTTGCTTTACCATGCACCATTTAGCTATTATACGCCGATTACGACCATAGTTCATTCAGTGTTATTTATTCTTATTACCATCGAATGGTTATCAAACAAAGATCCATGGTACGTATGCTCTTGGCAAGCCTTAATGTTCCCATAAATATCCAAACCTTGTTCATCAGATTCTGCAACTAAACACTCTTTCTTTGTCGAAGTTATTTCGAGGCCCCACTTCTTACATTCTTCAAGTTTCCTAGTCATGTACCTAGTGTCCACAGCATCTACGATAGACGACACCACGTCATCTGCAAACAGTACTTTGTCACCATACTATAAGGAAATTGCAAGAAATTTTCTTCTTAATGTACAGAGGATAATGAGATACACCCTTTGATCAGTATTGTGGACAGACAGACAATGCATCAAATCTTACGTTGCTGAACATGGTAGTCAGCGATATTAATTTTTTATTACTATTAAAATTTCAGGTACTCCTAATTTTTAGGAAAAATCACATCTGAAAATTGTTATTTTATATTTAACAGTTATTTACGTGCTCGCTAATGGAAGTGACCTAACAATGGCCAAATTGCCGTTCTTTAGCCTTTTTATTAAATAAATTTAAAAATTAATGAAGATGCTTATTCCACGGTCATTGTGTTGTACAGTCTTTTCGTTATGAAAATTATGTGATGGTGGCTGCTGATAACATTGCGTAAGGAAGTATTGGAGAGGATGTTATAGTGAAAAGGATTCGGGCTGTCTATGTGCAAGGAAAGTATAGATAGGATGTGAGTGTTGAAAGATGCATCGGATGACAGCTGGGTAAGGAAAGGGTGGGTTGCAGCCTTCACTTGACATCCGGTGGGTAGAGCAGATTATGTTATTCGGAGATGCAGGCAAGCACGATCTTGACAGACGTGCTGGAGTGTATGCAGATATCCACAGTGCGATAATTACAGAGCCGGCCGCGGTGGCCGAGCGGTTTCTAGGCGCTTCAGTTCGGAACCGCGCGACTGCTACGGTCGCAAGTTCAGATCCTGCCTCGGTCATGGATGTGTGTGAACAGCGCCACCACTGTTGTACACTACTGGCCATTAAAATTGCTACACCAAGAAGGAATTCAAATGATAAAGGGTATTCACTGGACAAATATATTATACTAAAACTGACATGTGATTACATTTTCACGCAATTTGGGTGCATAGATCCTGAGGAATCAGTACCCAGAACAACCACGCCTGGTCGTAATAACGGCCTTCATACTCCTGGGCATTGAGTCAAACAGAGCTTGGATGGCGGGTACAGGTACAGCTGCCCATGCAGCTTCAACACGATACCACAGTTCATCAAGAGTAGTGACTGGTTTATTGTGACGAGCAAGTTGCTCGGCCGCCATTGACCAGACATTTTCAGTTGGTGAGAGATCTGGAGAATGTGCTGGCCAGTGCAGAATCGAACATTATCTGTATCCAGAAAGGCCTGTACAGGACCTGCAACATGCGGTCGTGCATTATCCTGCTGAAATGTGGGGTTTTTCAGGGATCGAATGAAGGGTAGAGCCACGGGTCGTAACACATCTGAAATGTAACGTCCACTGTTCAAAGTGCCGTCAATGCGAACAAGAGGTGACCTAGACGTATAATCAATGGCAGCCCATACCATCACGCCGAGTGATACGCCAGTATGGCGATGACAAATACTCGCTTCCAATGTGCGTTCACCGCGGTGTCGCCAAACAGTGATGCGACCATCATGATGCTGTAAACGGAACCGGGATTCATCCGAAAAAATGACGTTTTGCTCTTCGTGCACCCAGATTCGTCGTTGAGTACACCATCGCAGGCGCTCCTGTCTGTGATGCAGTGTCAAGGGTAACCGCAGCCATGTTCTCGGAGCTGATAGTCCATGCTGCTGCAAACGTCGTCGAACTGTTCGTGCAGATGGTTGTTGTCTTGCAAACGTCCCCATCTGTTGACTCAGGAATCGATACGTGGCTATACGATCCGTTACAGCCATGCGGATAAGATGGCTGTCATCTCGACTGCTAGTGATAGGAGGCCGTTGGGATCTAGCACGGCGTTCCATGTTACACTCCTAAACCCACCAATTCCATATTCTGCTGACAGTCATTGGATCTCGGCCAACGTGAGCAGCAATGTCGCGATACGATAAACCACAATCGCGATAAGCTACAATCCGATCTTTATCAAAGTCGGAAACGTGATGGTACGTACTTCTGTTCCTTACACGAGGCATCACAACAACGTTTCACCTGACAACGGCGGTCAATTGCTGTTTGTGTATGAGAAATCAGTTGGAAACGTTCCTCATGTCAGCACGTTGTAGGTGTCGCCACCGGCGCCAACCTTATGTGAATGCTCTGAAAAGCTAATCATTTGCATATCACAGCATCTTCTTCCTGTCGGTTAAATGTCGCGTCTGTAGCACGTCATCTTCGTGGTGTAGCAATTTTAATGGCCAGTAGCGTAGATCCCCGTAGTCTCGCTCGCGACCTCCTCACGAGAAAGAAATCGCTCTCACCTGCTTCGTGGCTGCCTGGCAGGATGATGGTGTCGTCCCGGAACCAGGAGGAGACGGAGACATCGTCCCGGACGAAGGGCGGGATGACGCAGCGCAACACCGCCGTGTTGCCCAGCAGCGCATGCGCCCGGTACACCTGCACCTCGTAGTTCTGCACCACCACTGCAACACAAGATGGAAGTCCGCGTTACGTCGAAACGTCGAAGGATAATCATGTAGCTAACACTCCAACTGCACGCTCGACTTACACCGATAGCATAATCTTCCTTTCCTCTGATGTCTGGAGTGTCCTAAAGTCAAGGGGGCTGAAATTATACGGATGGCAAAGGACGCTAAACTGAGTATTCTGAGATAAGGAACCAAAGCTCGGAAATGACTATTTCAGGCGGTACAAGTTCATGAATGAACAATGCGTGTGAAGTACGTGGTTACAAACCGCTTACCTTTCGTAACCACAACCGCTGTAACCACGCAGAGCCGTATGCCAAAGCTTCCACCCTGCAACTATTTCTACTCTCGCATACGTGCAAACGAACGACACTTCCAGGGACACTTGTATAAGAACTATATCCAGAATGAATTTTTCACTACGCAGCGGAGTGTGCGCTAATATGAAACTTACTCGCAGATTAAAACTGTGTGCGGACCGAGGCTTGAACTCGGGTCCTTTGCCTTTCGCAGGCAAGTGCTCTACCAACTTAGCTATGCAAGCACGACTCACAACCCACCCCCACAGCTTTACTTCCACCGGTACCCCGTCTCCTACCTTTCAAACTTCACAGAAGTTCTCCTGCGAAACTTGCGGCACTAGCACTGCTGGAAGAAAGGATATTGCGAAACACGGATTAGCCACAGCCTGGGCGATGTTCCAAGAATGAATTTTTCACTGTGCATGGGGCTGAGGTGATAGGAAACTTAGTGACGGATTAAAACTGTGTGCCAGAACCGAGATTCGAACTCGGCCTATTTGGCCTTTGTGGGCAAGTGCTCTAAAAAGTAACAATGACCTAACCAAGCAAGGTTCGCGACCCTTCCTCACGGCTTTATTTCGAGCAGTGCTAGTCGCGTAAGTTTCGCAGGAGAACTTCTGTTATGTTTCGAAGGTGGGAGACGAGATACTGGTGGAAGTAAAGCTGTGAGGACGGGGCGTGAGTCGTGCTGGGGTAGCTCAGTTGGTAGAGCACTTGCCTGCGAAAGGGAAAGGTTCCGATTTTGAGTGTCTTGTCCGGCACACAGTTTTAATCTGCCAGGAAGGTTCATGTGTTAAACTTTTTGCACAGTCTTAGCAAAAATGGTTCAAATGGCTCTGAGCACTTTGGGACTTAACATCTTAGGTCATCAGTCCCCTAGAACTTAGAACTACTTAAACCTAACTAACCTAAGTACATCACACAACACCCAGCCATCACGAGGCAGAGAAAATCCCTGACCCCGCCGGGAATCGAACCCGGGAACCCGGGCGTGGGAAGCGAGAACGCTACCGCACGACCACGAGATGCGGGCACAGTCTTAGCAAAGAAACGTAAGACGTTTGATGCTTTAGCGGATGGATGAGTTTGATTACCCTTAAAAATGAAAAGAACTATCTGATACATAGATGAGGCCAGTTCCCAGCGCTCTTAAGACCCCAGATGCTTGAGAAATGCTCGTGACCAACGGCAGAGCACACGTTTGTTAACACGAGGGTTCAACTTGTTTTTAGATAAACAGAGTATACACCTAACTGATGAAGGAGCAACAACTCCCTTAATATTGTTAACCATGAATTTTTCTTTATGTACACAGCAGCGAAATTTGACAGCAGGTAAAGTACTGACTGCAGGATCAAGTAAATTATATATGAGCTACACCTGATTTGCTTGCCTTCTCCACTAGTGTTTCGCTTCTGTCCTCGCTCGTCAGAAATAAGCAAACATTACAAGCCTTCGGTCAAACGTCATATTTAACTACAGAGAGTATCAACTAAAACTCATAAATATTATTTTTTGGCTAAACCGGATACTCAAGTCATTTGCTATAGGTAGGAGACTTGAGGAGTTGCAGTCTCCTACTACGCACTGACGCAACCATCGCCTGAAAAGTAATATGGATTCCTGAAATGACACTAGTCTCGAAACCGGTTTAATCATTAAATAATATGTGTGAGCATTGACTGACAAGCTCTGTAGTCAGATTACGTGTAATCAAATTAAAGGTGTACACCTAGAATATGGCAAATGTGAACAAAATAACATATTTGTCTCAACTCTCCGGTCTTTGAGATCTTACAATAACGTAATGAAGCAGTTTCAAGAACAGGAGCGAGTTGTGACGGCAGCTGTATCAGCCAAGTACATTGTTGCCACACAAATCAAGTTAGCGAGGGACGCCCGTTCACTCTAACAGTCGGATCTTTATTATGCTACTTGAACGAAGTGGCACTGCCGAAATGACAATGCAATTACAGCTTACATTTACAGTCGCTACAAGAGGAAGAGGTTTCTCTTCGTATGCGGAAGACAGAAACACTAGGAGAAGGAGAACTCACCAATTTAATTCTTAAACCATCTTCCCCTCTACCTGCGCCCTTGCCCGCAAACTACCTCACCACTCTTCCTCCCCTGTACGGAGAAAGTGGTAAATGATGGTGTTACCAGAGATACTCTCTGCCACGCGCCGCAAGATGGCCCCCGAAACACTGTATGTACGTATATTGGCTGCAGATGTAAAAACAAGTGCCTACCATCTCGACATGGCTGGCACTGTTTGGAAAACGATGTACGGGATCCTATGATATGTGATAGAGGGTATCACAGTTTATGATTCATGGCTGTCCAAGAGAGATCATTACTCTTTATAGGAACTTGCAGACATGCCTAACAAACGAAACAGAAGGATTTAGTGGTCAATCAAATTAACAGAGAAATGAAATAAAACTTAGATAGCTTGAAACAATTTCTTTATATATTGTGGTTGTAAAACAAACTGGGGCACTTAGAAGAAGAAACGGTGGAGCATATGTACCGAGGTATTAGAGAATGCATTCATTAAGCAGCATTTGAAGCTCTGGAGCCGCAAGAGGAAGAAAAATGTGACGCCCACAATAGTAAACTCAAAGCACTGAGAAAGAGTGAACCTAAGAAAGTTCTTTAGTAAATGGTTGAGAACACGGCTCAAATGTGATAGAGTCTTGTGTGTTGGAATGAGTAGAGAAGTAAAAAAGGACATCTAAAAAATGAAAAATGAAACATCTGAGGATAAATACGAAGTCGATCGATGCACAAAAGTGCCAGAAGTATGGAAAATAACTGCAAGGCTGTGGAAAGAAGTAAAAGAAAGAGCATACCTGCCGATTGTCATTATGGTAGCCTGGGAGGAGCATTTTAAAGGCCAGTTAGAAGAATAATGGGCAGAGGCCAAGGAAAGAAAGTGGGAAATACAAGGAGAGTGAACAGGTAGAGAAAATAACCGCGAAAGAGGTTCAGAAGGCTGCTGCACAAATGGAAATTGAGAAAGCAACAGGGCGTACAAATGTACCATTAGAATTAGTGAGGTATGGCCCAAGCATTTTGTGTGAATATCGAAGCAAGTTATTTAATAGATGTATGTGGGATAGGAAGGAAATTCCTGCAGAGTGGAACATAGCACATCTAAGCCACATACATTAAAAAAAAATCAAGAAAGTATGTAGCATTACTGGTGGCATAAGTGCCACAAGTGTAATTAGCAGGCTGTACGGGACGATTTGAAAATGAAAAGTGGAGAAGTTTGTAAAAGAAGTGGAAGAACAAAGTGGCTTTAAACAGGCAGGTCATGTTTAGATAACACCTTTACCTTACTACAGACCATGGAGACGAGATTGGACAGGAATTTAAGCTGTCATTTGGTTTCAAAAGATCTTGAGTAAGCATATGACACTGTGCCACTAAAGCTACTGTTTGAGATGCTGTGGGCAGGGAAACTGCCAAAACTTTGTGTAAGAAGTGTCATAAAACAAGTAGCAGAATCATTAAAGAAGGGGCAAAAATTTCTAGAGAAATCTTCAGTGAAGCAAGGATGCAGTCTGTCTCCTAGAATCTTTAACATGTATGTGTAGAAGGCATTGGGTCTGAGAAGTAGAATGTGCATGGACATGGGGATTCAAGTAGGGAACCAGCGAATGCACACCCTTTTCTACGCTGATGATCAGGTCGTTGCAGCAGACTATGAGGAGGATATACCGTACGTACTTTATTTTGGTCATCAGTAATTTGACTGGTTTGATGCGGCCCGCCACGAATTCCTCTCCTGTGCTGATCTCCATCTCAGAGTAGCACTTGCAACCTACATCCTCAATTATTTGCTGGCTGTATTCCAGTCTCTGCCTTCCTCTACAGTTTTTGCCTTCTACAGCTCCCTCTAGTACCATGGAAGTCATTCTCTCATGTCTTAATATATGTCCTACCATCCTGTCCATTCTTATTTTCAGTGATGTCCATATGTTCCTTTCCTCTCCGATTCTGCGAAGAACCTCCTCATTCTTTACCTTATCAATCTACCTAATTGTCAACATTCGTCTGTAGCACCACATCTTCTAATGCTTCTATTCTCTTCTGTTCCGGTTTCCCCACAGTCCATGTTTCACTACCATACAATGCTATACTCCATACGTGCATTCTCGGAAATCTCTTCCTCAAATTAAGGCCTATGGCCTATGTTTAATACTGGTAGACTTCTCTTCCCCAGGAATAATCTTTTTGCCTTTGCTAATCTGTTTTTTATGTTCTCCTTGCTCCGTCCGTCACTGGTTATTTTACTGCCTAGGTAGCAGGATTCCTTAACTTCATCTACTTCGTGACCATCAATCGTGATGTTAAATTTCTCGGTGTTCTCATGTATACTACTTCTTACGTACTTGAAGTTGTTTGAAGAGTGTAAAAAAATGGGGTTTGAAAATTAATTTTAAGAAGACGAAATGTCTATGTTTTGGAGCATTGACGGACACCTTATTGAAGTATGTAACAGCTTAAGTACCTAGGTAGTATGCTATCACCTGTAGGACACCCGCAAAAAGGAAGGAGCGAAATGTTTCGAAACATGCATCGCGCTAATTGGAAGAAATTTATCTCTGTGGGCCGAAACGTACGAGAAAGTGGATGTTTAAGACTCAGAGAGATGGCTGGCTCGTGTCTCGACTGGAATTAGAGGATATAATGAGAGGGCGAGAGGGGGATGACTGATCAGTACACGCCAGTCAAATGGCCTTAGAAATGCGAACTGCGAGGAATGCGGCAGAGTATCGAGTTTTGTACCTAGAGCATAGTGAACCTAGCAGCACATGAAATTTTTTGGTAGGTGCTTCAGTCTAGTAGATAAGTTTAGAATCAGATGAAGGAATGTGCACTAGAGATAGCAGCAAGCAGTTTCTGTTGATGTTAGACATGAGCTCTAAGATAACAGCATGTTGTCTGTGTAATATGTTACAGCTATTTGGAACATATTGTCAGTTTTTTCAGTTGCAGAATTTTATGAGTAGTAAAATGATACATATTTTTAGAACTATTTATATAACTTGTCGACAGTTAAGCCATTCTTTGTCGGTCCAGCACCATCTTGTACCTCCAAAGAGACGAAACTCTTTTACCATGGAACATTTTATTCCCGCAAATGAACTAAGATTCTTTTATGTCATGATAGTTTTACCTGTCTTGGAAATGTAAATTTTTGTTAGAGTCTGGCAGTTCCTGTTTCTAAATGTATTCCACTTGTAACTGGTTTTTGATTATACTTATCGTTACTGATTATTTCTGTGTAGTGGATTAATTGTGCAACAGACAGACGATTAAATACAGTAGTGAAAGCCGGCCGCGGTGGCCTCGCGGTTCTAGGCGCGCAGTCCGGAACCGTACGACTGCTACTGTCGCAGGTTCGAATCCTGCCTCGGGCATGGATATGTGTGATGTCCTTAGGTTAGTTAGGTTTAAGTAGTTCTAAGTTCTAGGGGACTGATGACCTCAGATGTTAAGCCTCACAGTGCTCAGAGCCACAGTAGTGAAAAGATTTTCTCGACTGCAACGCTTTTAAATTTGAATAGAATACTTGTTCCGGATACACATAATCATGTTGTACCTTGGAACATTTTTTCACATTTGGAAGGATTTTATTTTTCAGGAACAATTTTTTTTTATTTTCAGAAAGACACTGCAGCCCATAAGAATTGAACGCTGTCATTAAAAAATAGATTAAGAAAATATATTAATCTATTATATGGCAGGCTAAAGACGAAAGACTGGAAGAGGCCCTGAGGTACAATCCTGTCCCCTTCTGAGCGAAAGTTACTGGTGGAGCAGTAGTTGCATCTCACACATAATGGATTGTGTTGTAGTTTCTGCAAGGGAACTGGCGCACGTCACTTTGAACAGTAGCCAGAAACTTCAGTTATTATTATGTACACTGAAGGTGGAGGGGAGAGAAAGAAAAGGAATGGGAAGGAACTGTTAACATCAGCTGCGTCGGACCGTAATTCGAATCACTGCGCCATCAGGACACGTGGTAACTGCCAGTGCGGTGACTGTCTTGGTACGCCACCTAGCTGACTCACATTCCCACTTAAGAGGGTTGTGGATTCATTGCCCATCGAGGCGAATAAAGTGTATGGATGCGTGGTGTCTGTTTTTACGGACACGTCCGAATCAATTATAGGAATGTGTGGTGTCCGTTCTTTCGGACAACCATCAGTGCAGATCCACGTTTACGTTCGACCTCCAGCGGGAATCTAAAAATTAGCGACCCTGGAGGACATGGAGCGGAGTGCGGACAGTGGCGCTTAGTGGGAATGTGAGTCGGCCGGGTAGCGTGCCGAGAAAGTCCGACCATTTGCGGTAAACATTGTGTCCGGGTGTCCAGTGCTTGACGCAACTGCCTGGCCAGCAGAAGACCCCGAGTTCTAGCTCCGGTCCAGCACACACTTTTACTCGTTGCCGCCGATTCCACACAAAGTTCTGATGCATCTGATGTCTCTAATTCCTTCCCCTTCCTCTTCTTCCTCCCCAGTCCCTCTTCAATTTACATAACAGACACAAAATTTTCATTTTCGGCCATTGGTTCCTCATCTCAAATTACTTAAAATCCAGCACCACTACATAATTTTGACGCTAGAGGTTTGGAGCTTCCTGTGGACACTCAGAATAAATCAACACTCTGGAAGAGCATACCAGCTGCAAGTCCCAGTGTTCAAGGATGGGAAAGAGCAATCCTCGTTTAATAACAGCAGTCGGAAGATGCTGAGGGAACACTTATGCCAATACTGTTCTAAAATAGGGCAGACATGCCGAGAGGTAGTTACTAGAAATCCATACGTTTACAAGGAGGTTTATGTGCGTTGCGTATAATTTTCAAAGTCATAACTCTTCCTGAAAAATCCTCTAAAATATTGGTCCTATGCAAAATCTCTTTGCGGGTTCAAACTTTTTTTGAATCATTAATCGAGAAGTTTGTACAGAAACATGATTCACTAAATGGAAAGCCGCAGTCCTTAATTTCACACCGAAAAAATCGTACAAGGTTTTAAGAGACACCACTGTTCAACTGCCACTCTACCTCCCAAATGGAAGCAAGGGAAATATCTAAAAAAAAAAAAGATAGGTGCCACAAACGCATTAGTTTAGAACCGTGTTTTGCTAGGAGCACTCTCCAGCATTGGCTCATTTCTTAATTTTCTTTTAGAGCGTATCACTTTTACACGAAATCGAAGCGCGAAAGAGCGGAGGAGCAAAATGATAACTCTAACGTCCGCCTGATGTAGGGTTCTTGAGCATATTCTAGATTTGAAGACAATCATTCTTCTAGAGAAAGTGAGTCAGAAAAAAAGCTACTGTTCAAAAGTCAACACGGATTTAGAAAGGGTCGTTAATGATATACACAAAACTGTGATTTCCACCTCTACATTTTGCGATATACACTATGTGATCAAATGTATCCGGACACCTTAAAACATACATTCTTCATATTAGATGCATTGTGCTGCCATCTACTGCAAGGTGCTCCATATCAGCGACCTCCGTAGTTATACATCATGAGAGAGTAGAATGGGGCACCCCACGGAACTCACGGACTTCGAACGTGGTCAGGTGATTGGGTGTCTCTTGTGTCATACGTCTGTACGTGGGATTTACACACTCCTAAACATCCATAGGTCTACTGTTCCTGATGTGATACTGAAGTGGAAACATGAAGGGACACTTACAGAACAAAATCGTACAGGGTGACCTTGTCTACTGACTGATAGTGACCGCCGACTGTTGAAAAGGGTCGTAATGTGTAATAGACAGACATCTGTCCAGACCATCTCACAGGAAATCCAAACCGCATCAGAATCCACTGCCAGTACTATGACAGTTAGGTGGGAGGTGAGAAATCTTGGATTTCTCGGTGGCGCGGCTGCTCGTAAACCACACATCACGGCGGTGAATGCCAAACGACGCCTCGCTTGCTGCGAGGACGAGTGCACCGTGGAAAAACGTTGTGTAGAGTGACAAATCACGGTACGTAATGTGGCGATCCAATGGCAGGGTGAACGTCATCTGCCAGCGTGTGTAGTGCCAACTGTAAAATTCGGAGGCGGTGGTGTTATGGTGTGGACGTGTTTTTCATGGAGGGGGCTTGCACCCTTTGTTTTGCGAAGCACAATCACAGCACACGCCTACATTGATGATTTAAGCACCTTCTTGCTTCCCACTGTTGAAGAGCGATTCTGGGATGGCGACTGCACCTGTTCATAATGCAAGGCCTGTGGCGGAGTGGTTACACGCAATAACATCGCTGTAATGGACGGGTCTGCACGGAGTCCTGAACTGAATCGTACAGAACACCTTTGGGATGTTTTGGAACGCCGACTTCGTGCCAGGCCTCACCGACCGACGTCGATATCTCTCCTCCGTGCAGCACTCCGTGAAGAATGGGCTGCCATTCCCCGAGAAACCTTCCAGCACCTGATTGATCGTATACCTGTGGGACTGAAAGCTGTCATCACGGCTAAGGGTGGGCCAACACCGTACTGAATTCAAGCATTACCGATGGAGGGCGCCACGATCTTTTAAGTCATTTTCGGCCAGGTGTCCGGATACTTTTATTTTCGGCCAGATGTCCGGATACTTTTGGTCAGATAGTGTATATTGTTGTGCTTCCGAACGCTAGTGACACTGTACCACACTGCAGAATATTAACAAAGACCAGAGAATATGGAATAGTTATTGAAATATATGATGCACTTTATGAGTTTTTCAGTGATAGAATCTAGAATACTATTCTGTACTGTGAGTGCAGAATACGGTAACATCAGGACTGACTGAGGGAAGTTGAGTAAGACCTGTCCTATACTTCGCTTGAACAATTGGGACTGTTTGCTGACATCAACGTCGTGTCTGGAGAATTATTGCAGGCAGGTATCTGTAGGGGGTTTTGCTTGGTTGAAACTAGATAATCGTGCTTACACAGACGGGTATCTTCGGAAACAGTATTAATCATGCGCTATCTGATTCAATTAACGTCGACACATCTGCAGCGATGCGAAACGATATGAAACGAAACTAGTAATTAAAGTATACATTATTCCACTCCATTTTGGTCAGATGCAGCAACAGTGGTTCAGTGTTCCAAAATTAGAAAAGTCTCTGTTGCAAATGGTTTGTTAAAAATGACGTTATTTTGTACATAGTAGACCGCAAAGACTTATTGAAAGGCCACTGAGATAATGACGTTAAAGCGAAATCCGCAGTCGTCAAATATGGACATAGGAAAGCCAAACCATGGAGGTGCGAAGACAGGTTGGCGGTCACAGCCATGTGTCACAGTACAAACACACATTGCTCTAGACAGTGTGTATATACTGAAGATTCCTTGTTAACGGAAGAGGTTGTCAATGTAAATACCACACGACAATTTTATTCAAAATGGTTCAAATGGATCTGAGCACTATGGGACTTAACATCTGTGGTCATCAGTCCCCTAGAACTTAGAACTACTTAAACCTAACTAACCTAAGGACATCACACACATCCATGCCCGAGGCAGGATTCGAACCAGCGACCGTAGCAGTCGCGCGGTTCCAGACTGAGCGCCTAGAACCGCTAGACCACGCCATTTTATTCACACGTAAAGCCGGCTGTGTAGTTCTAACTCGTGCACCGTAATTGGATAACGTCGACATTTTGTAATAAGAACTAAATAAATGACTCGAAATAATTGTGGAAAGGCGTCTGAAGAACATGTGAATCTGAAAACAGATCACGCATTTCTAAAAACACAACAATGTACAGTATTTGACTGTCAGTAGTTGCTGTCAACTAGTGTCCTATTGGGATACTTTAGTTTACAATTCTTCTATACTGTTTCACTATCTCCGTACGCATTTGGACAGAAGTTCCAGTGGGAACAACGTAACTACTGACAAATGACTAAGAGAAAACATCTGAGATTTCAGTTCGAGTCTTTAAAACACATCTGTACTCGAAATTTTGAATGGAAATTAAAAATCCTTGCTTATATTGTCTTACGAGACAGCCAACAACATTTTTATTATCTAAATTATGCTCCAGGCCTCTTGGAGGTTACTGATTTGAGAAAGATAGACACACTTGGACAAGCGTGCTACTAAGAGAAATACGGTAGTTTCTGGTGGTGCGCAAAAAGTATTGTCTAGTAAAAACTTTTAATTGTTTCATACAGGGCGTTAGGAAATTCCCTGCCGAAACTTCTAGGACGTGCAGAGGGGAGTGAGAACGTAATATTTTGAATAGGAACCCACGTCCGAAAACGTATCGTTTCCGTTAGACGGCGGTTTCAATTCAGATGTTTAACTCATACACTTCTGCTTGAGAAACTGAATTTGGCGTGCAGCAGTACAATCATTATTTGACAGTTTGAAAGGAAACATAACGGAACACCCATTTATCACTCAAACACGTTTCTTTGTGTTAAGACTTAAACATTACGAGTTTACGTTATTACAAACCAAAAAAGACGGCCCGCATCTCGTGGTCGTGCGGTAGAGTTCTCGCTTCCCACGCCCGGGTTCTCTGGTTCGATTCCCGGCGGGGTCAGGGATTTTCTCTGCCTCGTGATGGCTGGGTGTTGTGTGATCTCCTTAGGTTAGTTAGGTTTAAGTAGTTCTAAGTTCTAGGGGACTGATGACCATAGATGTTAAGTCCCATAGTGCTCAGAGCTATTTGAACCAATAAAGATGCCAGCATACTGTACGTACCGAACAGTACAGATGCATTAAGACAGCCGATCGATGTGGCGACCGCCAACGTTGTTACAGACACTGCACCCACGAAGCATGTTCTCGTACACACTCCCCATCCCACATGGTGTATCTTCAGTTTCTACTGCAGCGGCCGGAACTCTTGAACGCTTTACACATTGGAAAAATTACATCATAAATCGGCGAGAGCTTCCAAATCATTTGCATGTGTAAGGACAGAGGGCTAATAGTGGAATAACGCTTACCGGGGTATTTCAAGTCCGTCTGCAACAAGCCCTTAGCGTCCTGTGTGCGCGGTCGAGCCACAGAGAGGAGCGGTTCCTGTATGTCGGAGGTTAAGTCGGCTTTGGCAGCGCCGCAGAGGTCCTTTACCAGCCACAGTAACGAGTATCTACTCGCTTGAGGCCAGCATTCTATTCGGCAGTGAACTTGCAAGGCAAATGATGTGCAGCATCGCTAGCTGCCTGCTAGCAGTCTTACTGGTAACAACTGGATGCTGTAAGGGGCTGGCGAGGGGGGGAGGGGGGTAACTTGAGTCCACCACAAAGGAAGGTCACGATTTGGAAGCGTACTACTGTAAAACCACGCTGTAGCACAGGCTATCGAATTTGTGGTAACTCACTGAGAAAAACGTCGCCAAAACAGATTTATTAAAAGTACAACAGTAAAAATTTTCAGACAATGGTACTTCGATTTGAACTTAATGACATCGGAGTGGTAGTTTGTTTTTTTCCAAAACAATGACATGTAGAGGGCATCGTTATCTGAAACTCACTAATGAGCAGAATATCGTAAAAAATGAGTTGTTCATATTTTTATCGGATCTACTCATACACCTAACCATAACTTAGCTTTAACAGTCAAATGTTGACTGTTTTGGGTGCTTTTCACACCCACTGATGTTTTCAAACCGAAGATACTATGAACCAAATGGAATGAAAAATTTCAGGTAGTCATTTACTTTGCTGTCAGCGATTAGCTAAACACAGTTTCCCTTTAAAAAAATTCAAACCGACTTCCAAGGGATCGTCGCAATCAAAAATGAGCCAACACTATATCATTTGATGCAGATAAACTTAACGTTTGCATGACTGGCCCAGATTTAAAACAAAATAAATAATTAAATAAACAGAAAGTTATTAAATGAGAGAGACTTTATCTTAAGGGAAAACTCGACACGTTTTTTCTCGTATATGCCCCGTCGAAACCCACATGAACTACAATAGCGCCCATTAGATGACACTACCGTCAGTCTGCGAATTTTCCGTGGTTTACGTAATAGTACCTGCCGTTCCTATCCTATAAAGAACTCACAGTACGCAAGAGGGCCAGAAAGTATCATGGATACAAGCACTCAAATTAGATTAAATACTTGCGAAATATGTGGCCTCTCTTGCACGACCTTTGTGGGTTTATTCCATTACTATGCGCTGGGAGGCATCCAACAGGTAGAGCTGTATTTACAGCACAGAAGACTTTGCTCTCATAAAAATTGTGACATTTTCTCTGTGAGCATGAGTGGCGTAGTTGGTGAACTCACTGCGGTATATAAACATTTTGTAGGGTAATCTGGGTTTATGAATATGTCGCGCTATTGAATGAACCATTTTTAAAAAATTAAACTGGTTACTAATATAAATAAAATAAAGCCAATAAATGTAGCTTACGACAATTACGTTCAAAAATGACGATTTACGTCACGTCAGGATACAAAAAGCTTCGAAATTTTTTCCAACATTAGCGAAAAGTTAAAAAAAAAAACATTTTCTGTTTCTGTACCTAGCCCAATACTGACCAGGTCCCAGCTCAGGATGATATGAGACCATCCTGGATGGACCATCGAGCACATACGTCAAGAATGATTGAATTAGGTCAAAACGCTGAGTAGTTACACGCAAATAAACGTACAAAGCATATGGTCTACATGCCCTGAACGAACATATAATCTGTTGTTTACTGGTGTTACGTGACAGGGATAATTTTTCCGCTAGTTTGTGATAAGCGCTCTTCATATGCAGGTACTAGTTGATACAACGCTATTTTACAATGTTTACGAAGATCTCATATAGTTGGGTGAACCTAATATAAACATTCATCGAGCTGTACGCGTAGAAAAAGTTGCGGCTATGAATGATATTATGCACTAGCATGTACAGAGTGTTTCAAAAATGACCGGTATATTTGAAACGGCAATAAAAACTAAACGAGCAGCGATAAAAATACACCGTTTGTTGCAATATGCTTGGGACAACAGTACATTTTCAGGCGGACAAACTTTCGAAATTACAGTAGTTACAATTTTCAACAACAGATGACGCTGCAAGTGATGTGAAAAATATAGAAGACAACGCAGTCTGTGTGTGCGCCATTCTGTACGTCGTCTTTCTGCTGTAAGCGTGTGCTGTTCACAACGTGCAAGTGTGCTGTAGACAACATGGTTTATTCCTTAGAACAGAGGATTTTTCTGGTGTTAGAATTCCACCGCCTAGAAAACAGTGTTGTTGCAACAAGACGAAGTTTTCAACGGAGGTTTAATGTAACCAAAGGACCGAAAAGCGATACAATAAAGGATCTGTTTGAAAAATTTCAACGGACTGGGAACGTGACGGATGAACGTGCTGGAAAGGTAGGGCGACCGCGTACAGCAACCACAGAGGGCAACGCACAGCTAGTGAAGCAGGTGATCCAACAGCGGCCTCGATTTTAAGTTCGCCGTGTTGCAGCTCCGGTCCAAATGACGCCAAAGTCCACGTATCGTCTCATGCGCCAGAGTTTACACCTCTATCCATACAAAATTCAAACGCGGCAACCCATCAGCGACGCTACCATTGCTGCACGAGAGACATTCGCTAACGATATAGTGCACAGGATTGATGACGGCGATATGCATGCGGACAGCATTTGGTTTACTGACGAAGCTTATTTTTACCTGGACGGCTTCATCAATAAACAGAACTGGCGCATATGGGGAACCGAAAAGCCCCATGTTGCAGTTCCATCGTCACTGCATCCTCAAAAAGTACTGGTCTGGGCCGCCATTTCTTCCAAAGGAATCATTGGCTCATTTTTCAGATCCGAAACGATTACTGCATCACGCTATCTGGACTATCTTCGTGAATTTGTGGCGGTACAAGCTGCGTTAGACGACACTGCGAACGCCTCATGGTTTATGCAAGATGGTGCCCGGCCACATCGCACGGCCGACGTCTTTAATTTCCTGAATGAATATTTCGATGATCGTGTGATTGCTTTGGGCTATCCGAAACATACAGGAGGTGGCGTGGATTGGCCTCCCTATTCGCCAGACATGAACCCCTGTGACTTCTTTCTGTGGGGACACTTGAAAGACCAGGTGTACCGCCAGAATCCAGAAACAATTGAACAGCTGAAGCAGTACATCTCATCTTCATGTGAAGCCATTCCGCCAGACACGTTGTCAAAGGTTTCGGGTAATTTCATTCAGAGACTACGCCATATTATTGCTATGCATGGTGGATATGTGGAAAATATCGTACTATAGAGTTTCCCAGACCGCAGCGCCATCTGTTGTTGACAATTGTAACTACTGTAATTTCGAAAGTTTGTCTGCCTGAAAATGTACTGTTGTTCCAAGCATATTGCAGCAAACGGTGTATTTCTACCGCTGCTCGTTTAGTTTGTATTGCCGTTTCAAATATACCGGTCATTTTTGAAACACCCTGTACTTTATTGATGTCAAGTTGTCTCCTACCAGCCTGGTGATTAGACAGTGCTTGTCTTATTTGATCTGAAGATGCTAGCTTTTTTAGCCGAAACTAGTTATCAATGATCATGAATAATTTTTGAGATCTTGACTAATAAATGATTATTTTAACATTCATAGATCACTAATCTCTAACTTCACTATGTCAGGAAACAACAGAAACATACAAAGGAGACTGGACGCGCTCATAACTAACTTCGTTTTAGAATATATTTGATAGTAAGCAGATCATTAATTATAGTGTTTAGTTGTCACAATTCTGTCAGATCTCGTGTTCAAAGATATTGTCGTGAACGATAATTTTTAGTAACGCAGAGTGACTCTGAAGTTATACTGCAGTACTGTCTGACTACTTTGATATAAGGGTACAGTGGTATCCGTTCTAATGTTGATCATATGACTGTAAAATGCTTTTAAGAATCTCACTATTTTTCACCTAAAAGTTAGAAAATTTGCCAGGGCAAGACCCCCAGTATCCCCCCCCCCCCTCCCACATAAACATTTTTATAAGTCGGTGCCCTGTACACTACTCAAATAACTTAAAGGAAAGCAGCCGGGTGACATCGTCGACAACCGTAAGTTATGTGAACACTGTATAGCCGCGAGAAACTCAGGAGTCATATTGTTTATCTCTAAGGACGAGAAATGTATCGTCGCTTTTGGAGGTTGGATAAGACTAAAATGCGCGTTATTGTTACTGAAATATCGTGATCAAAATATTGTTTCAACGTCTGCCAAAGCTGTGCATCACATTAATTCTTCTGTCGCCAGTAGCATGAAGCAACGCGCTGGCCTACCTCTTGTTCGTGAAAGGATCCATTACACTCGTCGACAGATGGAATTTGTTTCCAAGGAATTATTTCCGACTACATTTAATGATTTCTTCAAAAATATCGGATTTTTGTTGGGCCTGGCTGGACGTTGCTCCACGGCCGCAGTCGGGCTGGGAATTTTATTCCATGACTGCCCGGCATTTAGCGCAGTTTGGACGTGGCTCGTAGTCTAATACTCCGACTTCCCGTGATTACTCTCACAGAGAAAGGTTTGGACGACAAGTTCTATCCCTGCTAGGGCAAAGTTTAAATTTAGCACCGACACACGAGCATTTGTCAGTGGTCGATTTTATTAGTTCTGTTGAAAGGCTGTTTTTAAACTACCTTGTGATGTTTCAGAGGAGGCTAGGAGGGAGGCAGTTCGTGTGTTAACTGGGGCGCGTTCACTGAGTAATGGCACAGCAGCTGAGGAGACTGCCTTACGTTCACTTAGAGTTGATTCGGATATTGTTATTTTGTTATTTTTCTTCTGAACAAGGGCAATGCTGCCATTGTTTTCGACAAGCAGGATTACGTTCAAAAGATGCAGTGTTGACTGTCTGCTTATTGCAGGATCGGTGCTGACCCCACAAAATATTTTGAGAGGCCTTCCTACGGTCCAAAAGGAAGCACCTCCTCTTCGTTCGATTGTAAGTAACATTGGTGTTACAACACCTTGGCACTCTGCTCAGCCTCATAGTAAGTTGGTGTGAGCACCACATTAAGAAATTTTCGGAATTCTTACTTCGATTGGATGCGTTGAATGACTCTGATATTCTTGTAAGTTTTTATGTGATCTGTCTCTTCGCTCCTGTTACTCTGATTCGGTACGGTTATTTTAGGTTAGTTTCGTGTTGAACCAACGAACTTATATCGATATGTGTCGACATCTACTTCCGTTCTATTCAGTGACCAACACAATGAGCACACGCGATGGGAAGCCTATTGTCACTTACTGTTGCCAATTTGATCATGAGAGACGTCGAGGATGTGCTTTGGAGTAGGCTGTTTGGAAACCTACGTGTTGTTTCATTTATGTAGACACTACTTTTGTTTTTGGCCTGATGTCAGTGAGTCATGGCTGTCTTTCCTTCCTTGATTCGAGCGGTTCTGGGCGCTTGAGTCCGGAACAGCGCTGCTGCTACGGTCGCATGCCTATGGCATGGATGTGTGTGTTGTCCTTAGGATAGTTAGGCGTGGCACGCAGCGAAAGGCGTCCCCGGAGTCTGATCAGAAAGCCTCCCCGGTGCGTCTGACAAACCGGTTTCAGGCACTGTCTCTGGCTGAGCCAGATGCAGCTGCCTGCCCTGTTTCAGAGGATCATTCTCAGCCTTCAAGGTCCGGGCAATTGCAGAGGGTGGCTTACTGGTAGTTGGGAGCTCCAATGTTAGGCGCGTAATGGTGTCCCTTAGGGATACGGCGGCTAAGGAGGGGAAGAAATCCAGTGTGCACTCCGTGTGCATTCCGGGAGGAGTCATTCCTGATGTGGAAATGGTCCTTCCGGATGCCATGAAGAGCACAGGGTGCAGCCAGCTGCGGGTGGTGGCACATGTCGGCACTAATGACGTGTGTCGCTTTGGATCTGAGGAAATTCTCTCTGGATTCCAGCGGCTATCTGATTTGGTGAAGGCTGCCGGTCTTGCTTATGAGATGAAGGCAGAGCTCACCATCTGCAGCATCGTTGACAGAACCGACTGCGGACCTTTGGTGCAGAGCCGGGTGGAGGGTCTGAATCAGAGGCTCAGACGGTTTTGCGACCGTACTGGCTGCAGATTCCTTGACTTGCGCCATAGGGTGGTGGGGTTTCAGGTTCCGCTGAATAGGTCAGGAGTTCACTACACTCAGCTGGCGGCTACACGGGTAGCGGAGGCTGTGTGGCGTGGACTGGGCGGTTTTTTAGGTTAGAAGGCCTCGGGAAAGTGCGGGATGGGCTGCAATGTCAAAGGGCGCTTGGCAATTACAGGACGTGCTTGGATCAAGGAACAGTCGGAATTATAGTTGTAAATTGTTGTAGTTGCGCTGGAAAAGTCCCTGAGCTTCAAGCGCTAATAGAAAGTACAGAAGCTGATATCGTTATAGGTACAGAAAGCTGGCTAAAGCCTGAAATAAGTTCTGCAGAAATTTTTACGAAGTCTCAGACGGTGTTCAGGAAAGATAGATTAGGCAGAATTGGTGGTGGAGTGTTTGTGTCTGTCAGTAGTGGTTTATCTTGTAGTGAAGTCGAAGTAGATACTCTGTGTGAATTGGTATGTGTGGAGGTTATACTTAACAGCCGAATTAAGTTAATAATTGGCTCCTTCTACCGACCCCCAGACTCCGATGATACAGTTGCGGAACAGTTCAGAGAAAGTTTGAGTCTCGTAACAAATAAATATCCCACTCATACGGTTATAGTTGTCGGGGACTTCAACCTACCCTCGGTATGTTGGCAGAAATACTTGTACAAAACCGGTGGTAGGCAGAAAACGACTTCCGAGATTGTCCTAAATGCTTTCTCCGAAAATTATTTCGAGCAGATAGTCCACGAACTCACGCGAATTGTAAATGGTTGCGAAAACACACTTGACCTCTTAGCCACAAACAATCCAGAGCTGATAGAGAGCATCATGACTGATACAGGGATTAGTGATCACAAGGTCATTGTAGCTAGGCTCAATACCATTTCTTCCAAATCCATCAGAAACAAACGCAAAATAATTTTATTTAAAAAAGCGGATAAAGTGCCACTAGAAGCCTTCCTAAAAGACAATTTCCATTCCTTCCGAACTGACTATGCGAATGTAGACGAGATGTGGCTCAAATTCAAAGATATAGTAGCAACAGCAATTGAGATACTCATACCTCATAAATTGGTAAGAAATGGAACGGATCCCCCGTGGTACACAAAAAAGGTCCGAACGCTGTTGCAGAGGCAACGGAAAAAGCATGCGAAGTTCAGAAAAACGCGAAATCCCGAAGATGGGCTAAAATTTACAGACGCGCGAAATTTGGCACGTACTTCGATGCGAGATGCCTTTAATAGGTTCCACAACGAAACATTGTCTCGAAATTTGGTAGAAAATCCGAAGAAATTCTGGTCGTATGTAAAGTACACAAACGGCAAGACGCAGTCAATACCTTCGCTGCGCAGTGCCGATGGTACTGTTATCGACGACTGTGCCGCTAAAGCGGAGTTATTGAACGCAGTTTTCCGAAATTCCTTCACCAGGGAAAACGAATGGAATATTCCAGAATTTGAAACACGAACATCTGCTAGCATGAGTTTCTTAGAAGTAGATACCTTAGGGGTTGCGAAGCAACTCAAATCGCTTGATACGGGCAAGTCTTCAGGTCCAGATTGTATACCGATTAGGTTCCTTTCAGATTACGCTGATACTATAGCTCCCTACTTAGCACTCATGTACAACCGCTCGCTCACCGATAGATCTGTACCTACAGATTGGAAAATTGCGCAGGTCGCACCAGTGTTCAAGAAGGGTAGTAGGAGTAATCCATTTAACTACAGACCTATATCATTGATGTCGGTTTGCAGTAGGGTTTTGGAGCATATACTGTATTCAAACATTATGAATCACCTCGAAGGGAACGATCTATTGACACGTAATCAGCATGGCTTCAGGAAACATCGCTCTTGTGCAACGCAGCTAGCTCTTTATTCGCACGAAGTAATGGCCGCTATCGACAGGGGATCTCAAGTTGATTCCGTATTTCTAGATTTCCGGAAAGCTTTTGACACCGTTCCTCACAAGCGACTTCTAATCAAGCTGCGGACCTATGGGGTATCGTCTTAGTTGTGCGACTGGATTCGTGATTTCCTGTCAGGAAGGTCGCAGTTCGTAGTAATAGACGGCAAATCATCGAGTAAAACTGAAGTGGTAACAGGTGTTCCCCAGGGAAGCGTCATGGGATCTCTACTGTTCCTGATTTATATAAATGACCTGGGTGACAATCTGAGCAGTTCTCTTAGACTGTTCGCAGATGATGCTGTAATTTACCGTCTAGTAAGGTCATCCGAAGACCAGTATCAGTTGCAAAGTGATTTAGAAAAGATTGCTGTATGGTGTGGCAGGTGGCAGTTGACGCTAAATAACGAAAAGTGTGAGATGATCCACATGAGTTCCAAAAGAAATCCGTTGGAATTCGATTACTCGATAAATAGTACAATTCTCAAGGCTGTCCATTCAACTAAGCACCTGGGTGTTAAAATTACGAAGAACTTCAGTTGGAAGGACCACATAGATAATATTGTCGGGAAGGCGAGCCAAGGGTTGCGTTTCATTGGCAGCACACTTAGAAGATGCAACAAGTCCACTAAAGAGACAACTTACACTACACTCGTTCGTCCTCTGTTAGAATATTGCTGAGCGGTGTGGGATCCTTACCAGGTGGGATTGACGGAGGACATCGAAAGGGTGCAAAAAAGGGCAGCTCGTTTTGTATTATCACGTTATAGGGGAGAGAGTGTGGCAGATATGATACACGAGTTGGGATGGAAGTCATTACAGCATAGACGTTTTTCGTCGCGGCGAGACCTTTTTACGAAATTTCACTCACCAACTTTCTCTTCCGAATGCGAAAATATTTTTTTGCGCCCAACCTACATAGGTAGGAATGATCATCAAAATAAAATAAGATAATCAGAGCTCGAACAGAAAGGTTTAGGTGTTCGTTTTTCCCGCTCGCTGTTCGGGAGTGGAATAGTAGAGAGATAGTATGATTGTGGTTCGATGAACCCTCTGCCAAGCACTTAAATGTGAATTGCAGAGTAGTCATGTAGATGTAGATAGAAGTAGATCTAAGTTCTAGGGGACTGATGACCACAGCTGTTAAGTCCCATACTGCTCAGAGCCATTTGAACTATTTGAACCAAAGTGTTGAGGTCATCGGTCCCTAGACTTACACACTACTTAACCTACCTTAAACTAACTTGTGCTAAGAACAAGACACACACACAACTATGCCAGAGGGAGGACTCGAACCTCCGGCGGGAGAGACCGCGCAATCAGTGACATGGCGCTTCTAACCGCGCGGCCTCTCAGCGCGGCACAGCCGAGCAAATCTGCCATTGCAGAACATGGTGTTTCTATAGAATATAACAACGCGGAGATTCTGACATGCACTTGTAGCTATTGGGATAGTGTTGTTAACGAAGCAATTGGATTTGAATTAGCAAGGAATCCTATAAAAGAAGAAAGTGGCTTTTATTTAAATTGTGCTTGGAATCCTGCCCTCTCCCTTGTCAAAGAAAATAGGGACATTGTTAATGTTATCTCATTCCTTGATTACTAATTTCACTATCGATAACTTCTGACATCGAACATCTTCGGTTTTTGTGGTGCTGCTGGCGTTTACAGTGTGTGTGTGTGATATATTTCCGGAGTTTCTTTGCAAACCGCGGTTTTTAATTTCCTTGCACAGCGCTTACTTGCTGCAGTTATGCCACGAAAATGAAACCGGCAGGGCACGCTTCTGTCGAAATATCGGCTGCTGTCGACCATGTCACCAGCTGCGTTCCCGTTAGTTATTTGAACAGTCAGGGATTAGTTTTCAACATCTTGCATAATGGATCGAACGTAAGAAAGTATTACATGTATGTTTCATATAATAAGAAAGTTTCATATAATAAGAAAGTTTAGCACCATATGAGGTCCGCGTCTGCCAACACCATTCAAAAATCCGTCGAACTGATGCAGAAGCGGAAATATTGCATGTGTCTCAGGCAAATCCAGATGAATTATCACAATTGATGAATAGTGGACGTATCACTTTGACGAAGAGGTGAGGTTATGCTTTGTTTTGGAACTGCCATGGTTGGGCAAATAATGCTTGTAAAGGACAAACCGCCACGGGATCGTACTACAGAAATATCCCGAAGAGGTTATGGGAGACTATCGAGACAAAGCGTCACGGGACGTTTTGCAAGCCTATGCTTCTTTTCCGTAACTACACAGGACGCAGTCACACATGTTGGTCGTTTGTGTTACCAAATTTTGCCTCACACCCCTGTCATGGCACCCAGTGACTTCTTCTCTTTCAATCGATGAAGAAATCATTCATGGATTTAATTTCCATAATTACGACGGGATGATTTTCGAGGTGACAAGTTTTCTAAGCAGTCAAATTGCAGTCTCCTATACTCAGCGTCTCCGCCAACTCATGTATAGTTGGGAGAAAAGTATCGCACTGAAGGGTGCAGGTGTAGAGAGAGGAAGTAGTACCAAGACACCTGGTCGTAGCTTGATGTTTTCGAGGCGTTAATTAAACCGTAATGACTGTCATTGTGTTCTTCAGCCTGAAGACTGATATGATGCAGCTCTCTACGTCATTCTATCCTGTGCAAACCTCTTGATCTCCGAATAACTACTGTAATACACATCCATTTGAACCTTGTTTCTGTGCTTGTCCCTTGGTCACCCTCTACAACTTTTATCCCCCCGCCCCTATTCTAAATTGCTGATCATTTGATGTCTTAGAACGTGTTCCATCAACCGACCCCTTCCTTTAGTCAAGTTATGCCTTTGGGAAAGGCTTCCTAACACTTAAATTCATATTCGACATTAAAAAAATTTATCTGCTTCAGAAACGCTTTTCTTGCCAGTGCCATTCTATGTTTTACATCCTCTCTACTTCGGCTATCAGAAGTTATTTTACTGCCCAAAGAGCAACACTCATTTACTACTCTTAGTGTCTCATTTTGTAATATGATTCCCTCAGCATCGACTGATTTAATTCGACTACATTCTATTACCCTTAATTTGTTTTTGTTGATGTTCACCTTTAATCCTCCTGTCAAGACATTGAATCCTACTGTCAAAATACTGTCCAACCAGTTACCTTCACTTTCGAGTTCTTTGCTGACAGTATTACAATATCATCGTCAAACGGCCTAGTTTTTAGTTCTCCTCCCTGAACGTTGATTCTCTTTCAAAGTTTTTCTCTTCTCAGCTGAGTGTACACATTGAATGACACAGGGGATACGCCACAACCCTGTCTTACTCTCTTCTCAACCACCGTTTCCGTGTCATGTGTTTCCACCCTTCGTCTGGTTTCTGTACGAGTTGTAAATAACCTTTGCTCCCTGTATTTTACCCTAACTACCTTCAAAATTTTAAAAACATATTGCCGGCCGCGGTGGTCTCGCGGTTCTAGGCGCGCAGTCCGGAACCGTGCGACTGCTACGGTCGCAGGTTCGAATCCTGCCTCGGGCATGGATGTGTGTGATGTCCCTAGGTTAGTTCGGTTTAAGTAGTTCTAAGTTCTAGGGGACTAATGACCACAGCAGTTGAGTCCCAGAGTGCTCAGAGCCATTTGAACCATTTTGAAAAACATATTGCAGTCAACATTGTCACAATCTCTATCCAAATCTAACAATGCTATACACGTAGGTTCGCCTTTCCTTAACCTATTTTCCGAAATAAGTTGTAGAGTCGAAGCTATCTCACGTGTTGCAGTATTTCTCTGGAATCCTGATTGATCTACCCCACGCATTTCGGCAACTGCGCTCAGCGTGGGCCTTACAACGAAGAGGCTTGCTGTGAATGCTGTCTTAATCTCATGTAGAGGCAATAACGCCCACTCATCCCGTAGAGCAAGCTGTTCCAGCTCGTCGGCTCCGTTGTGAGCCGCGGAGCGCTCCCTGCTCCAGGGAGCCGTGTCGCTCGCTGAGACCGTTCAAATGGGCCGGCACGCGGGCACGTGGCACGGCTGGCTGAGGCAGGCGCCAAGGCAAGCGTTTTGATGTGCCAGCTGCGTCTTACAAGATCGGCAACTTCGTACTCTCAGCTGCTAAGACGTGGTGACATGCGAAACCAATAAATACGATGTTCAGGAAATAAATAAGAAACAACTGTTTTACAAGAAATTGCATACTAAATTTATTGGGCCTCTGTAGCTTGACATTTTCTTTTCATTACAAGATCGGAAATATCAGGCGTAAAAGTGTTCGCAGCGTTAATGAGGAGGATGGCCTTCATTGTTGCATCCCGAAGGAACGATCGTTCCTTACCTTTTACTCTTTTCATTGCCGAGAAAAGCTGCTCACAGCAATACGTAGATCCAAACATGCACATGATCTGAGCGGCATTGTTGTGGAGCTTGGGAAATGTTTTTTGCTGTAATGAACGATACCATAGTGACAAATCCAATGTGTTGTAGTACCTCTCTTTCAACAAAGTTGAAATTTGCAAATCAATAATCTCCAATTGAAGTGACGATGACAAGACATCGGGGGAAACTGAAAACAAGTGCTGAACGCCTTAAGTTCCGTTTCCAAACTAGTGAGGTCTCGGAACCGTGTTTCAAGCTACGTGATGAGCTGCTTTAACTTTGCTTGGTAATCTCCGAAAGAAGTACCTTCAGGTAATTTAAAGAAGCAAGACGATTGAACAAACTTAAATGTCCATTACTCATCTGCTTCTCAAATAAACGTAACTTTTTCTTGAATTCTTTGATCTGGTCGTGCATGTCAACGATTAGCTGCCCTTTGCCCTGCAATGACAGATTTAAATTATTCAGATGCACAGTTATGTCGGCAAAGAACGCCAGATCTGATATCCGTTTTATATCTTTCAGACAACGCATTTCTTCCCCTTTCATTTCGGGAAAAAGGAATATTTCCTCACGAGTGGCAAAGAAAACATAAAGAACTTTTCCCCGTCTCAGCCAAAGAACTCTACTGTGGTAGGGTATATCCCCATACTCCGCGTCCCTATCTTTGAGGAATTCTTTGAATTGGCGATAAGTCGTACAGTGACGCCACACAAAATTCACACACTTTACATCTTCCATTAGGCTATCTAGCTCTACTTTTTCAGCACACAGTGCCTCTTGGTGAATAAGACAATGAAGAGTCAAAATGTCTTTCCCGAATTCGTTCCTGAGTTTACTTTTCAAACGAGAAGAAAAACCTTGGTGACGCCCGATCATCTGCTGTGCACCGTCTGTCGTTACAGAATGGAGCTTATCCCACGGCAAATTCATATTGTCCACTGATTCACAAACAGCATCACGTCCTGTTGCGGTTTAATCGAGTGGTACCACATCCAAGAGTTCTTCAGTTACTTGCAGCTCCATGTGGACACCACGCACAAAGACTGCAAGCTGATCACAGTCGGTGCTTTCGTCAAGCGCTAGCGAAAATGCAACAAAGCTCTCCGCCTTTTTCCTGAGCTGTGTCTCTAAATGCGCTGCCATATCCAGGATTCGACGAGACATTGTTTGCTTCGACAGGCAAACCCCTTCAATTGCCTGCACCTTCCTTGGAAAGAAACATTCTGCAACTCCTACCGTGCACGATTTTACGAGTGGTCCCACCGAAAATGGCTTGCCACTCGTCGCAATGACGTGAGCGACCCTGTAGCTTGCTCGAATTGCAGATTCTGTAGTGTTTTCTCCGCTCTCATTCACCTGAAAATTATAAACGCATTACAGAACACGAAGTATGTTGCATGGTTTGATACCCTCCGTATTAGGAAACCGTTTTTAAACTTACGTCTCCTGGTATGTCTTTCTTAAGCCTGGCTACCGGTTCTCTGCGTGCAACGCCTTCTACCTGATCGTAGTGCTCTGCGTGAAGACGTGAATATGTCGTTGTATGTTGTACCTAATCGCAGAATTAAATACTTCATGACATACAAGACACTGCAGACGACCATCCCTCTCAATGAATAGAAAGGTATCGTCCAATAGAGGCACAGGACACCCACGGCTAGTCATAGCTGTCATTGAACGCAGATTATTGCGTCAGTTGCAGCTGCATGCGGCCAGGGGCAGTGAGTTCGCTTTCCCCCTCCACGCGGGCTCCGAGCTGCCACAGTGAGCGCTCCGGAGCGCTCCGGCTCCATGGAGCTCGGTTGGAACAGCCTGCTGCAGAGCTGCTCGCCTGTGTTGGAGAGTGCTTAGTGGATGCTCACATGATGCCACCCGTCTCCCCAGCGCATCCCATACATGCTCCATCGGATTCAAATCTAGAGAGCGAGCGGGTCACGCCATGCCCGCAATATCTTCCAATTCTAAAAAAAACATCAACCCATGCTCTATGAGGTCGAGCATTATCGTCCATCAATATGCAGCAACCGCACATGACGTCCCAAGATCTCGTAACAATACTTGGCAGCAGTTACATTTTTCCAATTTACCCATACAAGTTCATGAAGAGGTGTTCGAGTGGTCAACATAATCCCTGCCCACACCTTTAGTGATCCTCCTGGATTAGGTTTCTTTCAACAATGTTTGGGTTCCTAAATCGTGTTCCATATTCCCTCCAAATGTGAATCCGTCGAGAATCACTCCTCAGATCAAATCGGGACTCATCTGTGAAAATAACATTAGCACACTGTTCGACCGCCCAGGTGACATTTTGACGACTCCAGTCTAGACGTTCCCTTCTGTGAAAGCCCATCAGAGGAACACACATCACAGGTCTCCGTCAATAAAGGCTACTCAGCTGAAGCCTGCTGTACATTATTTACCTCGATACAACAGGTGGTGTGGATGTTGCAGGACAGATGGCTGTTACCGTGAAGTATCGTCGTACCTTTACGGCCAAAACAGTTTCGGTCTCTATAAATTGTCGCCACATCCGGGAAACAATAGAGAGATTCAAACTAAGCCATTGGGCCACATAAGTTTGCGATTGTCCTGCTTACATTCTTACTATGGCCTTCCTCCATAGAGAGCCTGGCAGGCGTCTTCTATGTGCCATACTGCAGCATCTGTGATTGTACACACAGGGACTGTGGATGTGCAACTAACCGGCAAACACTACCCCGTTTGATCGGTGGCCTGATGTCATTGCTGGCGTCGTTATCTATTGACCAGTACGTCATCATCAACGCCGAACATCTGTTCACAGTTTGTATGATTACATCGTGAATTAGACACGGGACGCTGAAGTAACGATTTGTTGCTTTAATTTTGGACGCCAGTGTAATTCGTGTTAGTATTTTATAGCCATGAATTATTAAACTGTTAGCCCGGTAATATTCACACATGTCAGCACCTGCTTTCTTTGGAATTGGAATTATTATATTGGTTTTGAAGTCTGAGGGCATTTCGTCCGCCTCATATATCTCGCAATCCAGGTGGAATAATTTTGTTACGATTGGCTCTCCTAAGAACATCAGCAGTTCTGGGGGAATGTCATCACTCAAGGGGTCTTGTTTCCTCTTAGATCTTTCAATGGTCATCAAATTCTTCTCGCAATGTCCTATCTCTCAACTCATCTTCGTATGCTTCCTCCTTCTTTTCTATAATATAGCCTTCAAGTCCTTCAAGTACATTTTCCTTGTATAGTCCCTGTATATATTCCTTCCACCTTTCAGCTTTCAGCTTTCTCTTCTTTGCTTAGTACTGGTTTTCCATCAGAGCTCTTGATATTTATACAACTACTTCTCGTTTTACCATAGGCCACTTTAAGTGCCCAATAGGCGCTATCTATCTTTCGTTCTAAAAACTTCTATAGACTTACATTTGTACTCTAACCACCACTGATTAGACAGTGTAGTGGGTGGTGGGATCACTCATGGAAAAATTCCTGTAGTAGTTGGAGATAGAGCTGCACTTTTTTTTTTTTTTAGATTGAAGTCAGTCGATAAGTATACCTGTTTAAAGGAAGTCTCTCTAACTAAGGGCTCACCTTCAGAGGACGTAATGATAATTTGACAATTCAGAGGCTTCCTTTAAGAGGCTATAGATTAGCTGGCTGTTTTTCAAGAAGTTCCTTGCGGGTTGGGGGAGGGGCTATGTACGTACAAAGCATAATTCCACTGAACAGGTATTTGAATGTTGTGCAGGGTCAGTTGAATTTAGTGAAACTAAACTTGTAATTGTTATTGTTTATAGGTCCCCTAAATCTGACTTCAGAGCATTTCTGTTCGAGCTAGAGAGGGTTCTTGATTTACTTTGTAGGAAGTACCAGAAATTAGTTACATGTGGTGACTTCAGTATTAATTTTGTATACGATGGTGCAAGAAAAAGGATGTTGGTAGGTCTCATAAATTCATATGATCTGATGCAGACAGTGTTTTTTCCAACTATGGTGCAGGGGAACAGTAGCATAGCCATTGACAATGTTTTTATTCATTTTTAAGTACTAGATGGACATTCTGTTAGTAAAAGGGTGAATTACCTTCCAGACCAAAATGCACAAACTTTAACACTAAAAGGCTTTAGTACTCAAACAAACGTCACATTTAATTACAAACAAGTTAATCCAACAGTAATAGAGAGCTTTTATAAATAAATAAATAACATTTTACGTTTTCAATCCATCTTCTTTTTTAGTCGTTTTTATTCCCCTTTGCCTGCTTCGTTTACTATTTTTTTTTTCTATTTTCAACTTTCACCGTTGAACTCTGTATCACCTGTGATATCTAAGATTTTCTGCTAAGAATTATGTTTTTTACTTGATATTTTGCTGGCTTCACTCTTTCACCTCTCAAAACTACCTATTCGTATTCCACGGTATTCCATTCCCCTGTTCTAGTTAATCGTTGCCTAATGCTCCCTGTAAAACTCTCAACAAACTCAAGTTCTTTCAACTTATCCAGGTCTCCTAACCTTCATTTCGCACGCTTTTGCAAACTCTTCGGTTTTAATCTGCAGTTCGCAACCAACAGATTGTGGTCAAAGTCGAAGTCTGTCCCTGGAAATGTCGTACAGTTTAAAATCTGGTTCCGAAATCTGTCTCTGACCTTTACATACTTAATCTAATACCTTCCGGTGTCTCCAGGACTCCCCCACGTGTACAGCCTTCTTTCATGATTCCTACAGTCTGGAGCCGAGCGACCGCTACGGTCACAGGTTCGCATCCTTACTCGGGCATGGATGTGTGTCATGTCCGTAGGTTAGTTAGGTCTAAGTAGTTCTAAGTTCTAGGAGACTGATGACCTCAGAAGTTAAGTCACATAGTGCTCAGAGCCATTTGAACTATGATTCCTAAACGAAGTGTTAGCGTTGATTAAATTATGCTCTGTGCAAAACTCTAACAGGCGGTTTGGTCCTTCATTCCTTTCGCTCAGTCCATGTACCCCTACTGTTTTTGCTTCTCATTCCCTTCCTACTACCGAATTCCAGTTACCCATCACAATTACGTTTTCTTTTACTTTAACTACTCGAATACTTTTTGTTATGTCGTCATACATTTTTTCAATCTCTTCATCATTTGCGGAGACAGTTGGCATACAGACTACTGTGTTACGTGTTGGCTTTCTGTTTGACTACGACAGTTGCCGTTCATAATGGCTTACCCGCATTTCTGTTTTCTTACTCATTATGAGACCTACTCCTGCATACCTGTACTTCATTTTGTGTTTATAGCCCTGTACTCACCTGACCACAAGTCTGTTATTCATGCCACCGAACTTCACTAATCTGCACTATCTAATTTCAACGTACCCATTTCCCTTTCCAAATTTGTTAACCTCCCTACCCTATTAAGAGATGTACCGTTACATCTTCCGATACGTAGAGTTTGGCTTTTTTTCTGATGACCAGTCTCCGCCTGGAGATCAGAATGAGCCACTGTTTTACTTCCGAAATTTTTTAATCAAGAGGATTTAACCTTGCTATAGAGTTGCATGGCTTTGGACAAAATTACGGCTGTAGCTTCCCCTTGCTTGTAGAAATTCGCAGTACCAGTACAGTAAGATCGGATGAGTCAGTTCTTCAGAGTTGCTACCCCTCTACAGGAAATACATGTTTGGCCTCGCCACAGATACTCCTTTGTTCTGGTTGCATCTGCAGTACAGCTATCTATTAGGTTGAGGAATGCAGCCACCCTGCGTCGGCAACGTCAGTTGTTCGTGAGGGGACATTATGGCAACCCGTCGTAAAAGAAACTGTTAAAAATACAGGAGGCGGAGAGACTAAACTATGCACAGCATTCAGGAAATACTGATACCTGTGGTAAATTGCTAGTGCCACTGATGTCTCTAAGAGGAAAGTGCGCTAGACTTGTAAATGCAGATCTCCAGCAGTCCGAGCGCTATCGGGAGTACGAATGAGAGGAAGGTAAGGGTAATGATGAAGAGAGGAGACGAGGGGAGTGTGAGGGAGAAACGGAGGCTATTGGGTGGGGGTGGAGCAAGGTAGGGAGGTCAGGAGGGACGTTGACAAACGGCAGGGACCTCCCGCCGCGCTAACCCCGCCATCCGTCTCGCAGCCACAAACAGCCGCTAGCCGGGCCCGCGTCGCTCCTAACAACACGACGCCGGCGCCGGCGCTGGCGCCAGTAAATATCTCCTGCGCGGCGCCCTGCGGACTTTTTCTGCTCCGCCGCCGACGAATTGCAGGCGTTCTGCGGCGCCCTCTGCCGCGTCCTTTTCCCATAATGCCGTCTCTTTCACGGCATCCGCCAGTTTGCAATCTGTCTCCTCGATACGGTGGAAAATATTCCGCCAGCCACTCTACTGGCAAGGGGCCCTGCACGGCACAATTTACGGACCCCGCTTTTCCGACAGGTCGCTTTTGCGTTCGGGGAATTCTCAGTCGCCCGTATCTCTTCCGTGCCGTTGTTCTTTGAGTCTCGGCTCCCTTCTCCTCGTCCCGATGATGTGACCAGAGAGTTGTGCTGCATATCTGGCTTCCACAGTTCTCAAAAGAGAAGAAGACCCCCTGTTCCGCATGTCAAGTAGCGGCTACTGCTGTCGTTCATGATTAGACTAAATATTTATTTGTGGGACATCCACAACTGTTCTGCAACATATTCATGCAAACAAATCCGCCACAGTAGTAAAATACCTCTATTGACCGAAGTCTTGCACCAAGTTTGGGGATTGTAGTACCACCGTCAGGTGTATCTGAAATCTGAAGTAGAACATCAGTTGTAACCTATTCCATTAAATAATTAAGAAATTAAAACTTTATGATTACGTCATGCTCAGAACAAATATTTAATCTCAAGTCAGTAATTTGCCAGAGATTACTTAATTCAAAAGACATTTTAGTTGTGTTTGTGGATTTCAAAAAGGCTTTTGATTTTGTTGAAAGAGTACCTACAGGTAAAATAATTCAAAAATTTGGCCTTAAGTCTAAACTGGCAAACATAGTCTGTCAGACACAGATACAGTCTGTAAAGTAAAATTTATGGGAGAAATTTCACAGCCTTCCAAAATTAAAACAGGTGTACGACAAGGTGACGTCCTATCCCCAATTCTTTTTAATAGTGTGTCAGAGAAACCAGTGAGCATTTGGGACGAAAAACTTATTGAAACATATTCTGAATAATCTGTGAACAAAAGTTTCCTACGTCACCGAGTGAGAAAGGTGGCTGGCTGGTTAGCACAATGGACAATTTGAAACACTAAGAGACTATACTGTCTCTAAGGACTCGACGCAACATTCAGCCCTAACCTTCCTTCTTTCCTTGTTTTGTATTCGTGACGAGAGTGTGAAGCTGTAAACAGTGTACCAAAGGGACTAGACAGACAGAAGTATTGCCACAACCTGAGAATATAGGTGGTACAAACTGAATTATTGAGCCGAAGATGAGAAGATTTCTGATGCACTTCCAGTTAGTTGTTACAATGAAACTTAAGCACTCACCAGCAGCACTTTGCGAATTTATGTTGAGCAGTTAATTGTGGGCCACTTCATTCTTTTCCCTGTTCATGAAGTTGGCTGTATGTGTGCATTGAACTACAGCTTCTGACAACTGCGTCTGCTACGACGCTTCTCTTATCACACACGTCTGTCGCTCAAAGGTTGCATGAAATTTGTTACTGTTCAACTAGTATCTTGTATCTACACTCCTGGAAATTGAAATAAGAACACCGTGAATTCACTGTCCCAGGAAGGGGAAACTTTATTGACACATTCCTGGGGTCAGATACATCACATGATCACACTGACAGAACCACAGGCACATAGACACAGGCAACAGAGCATGCACAATGTCTGTACTAGTACAGTGTATATCCATCTTTCGCAGCAATGCAGGCTGCTATTCTCCCATGGAGACGATCGTAGAGATGCTGGATGTAGTCCTGTGGAACGGCTTGCCATGCCATTTCCACCTGGCGCCTCAGTTGGACCAGCGTTCGTGCTGGACGTGCAGACCGCGTGAGACGACGCTTCTCCAGTCCCAAACATGCTCAATGGGGGACAGATCCTGAGATCTTGCTGGCCAGGGTAGTTGACTTAAGCCTTCTAGAGCACGTTGGGTGGCACGGGATACATGCGGACGTGCATTGTCCTGTTGGAACAGCAAGTTCCCTTGCCGGTCTAGGAATGGTAGAACGATGGGTTCGATGACGGTTTGGATGTACCGTGCACTATTCAGTGTCTCCTCGACAATCACCAGAGGTGTACGGCCAGTGTAGGAGATTGCTCCCCACACCATGATGCCGGGTGTTGGCCCTGTGTGCCTCGGTCGTATGCAGTCCTGATTGTGGCGCTCACCTGCACGGCGCCAAACAAGCATACGACCATCATTGGCACCAAGGCAGAAGCGACTCTCATCGCTGAAGACGACACGTCTCCATTCGTCCCTCCATTCACGCCTGTCGCGACACCACTGGAGGTGGGCTGCACCATGTTGGGGCGTGAGCGGAAGACGGCCTAACGGTGTGCGGGACCGTAGCCCAGCTTCATGGAGACGGTTGCGAATGGTCATCGCCGATACCCCAGGAGCAACAGTGTCCCTAATTTGCTGGGAAGTGGCGGTGCGGTCCCCTACGGCACTGCGTAGGATCCTACGGTCTCGGCGTGCATCCGTGCGTCGCTGCGGTCCGGTCCTAGGTCGACGGGCACGTGCACTTTCCGCCGACCACTGGCGACAACATCGATGTACTGTGTAGACCTCACGCCCCACGTGTTGAGCAATTCGGCGGTACGCCCACCCGGCCTCCCGCATGCCCACTATACGCCCTCGCTCAAAGTCCGTCAACTGCTCATACGGTTCACGTCCACGCTGTCGCGGCATGCTACCAGTGTTAAAGACTGCAATGGAGCTCCGTATGCCACGGCAAACTGGCTGACACTGACGGCGGCGGTGCACAAATGCTGCGCAGCTAGCGCCATTCGACGGCCAACACCGCGGTTCCTGGTGTGTCCGCTGTGCCGTGCATGTGATCATTGCTCGTACAGCCCTCTCGCAGTGTCCGGAGCAAGTATGGTGGGTCTGACACACCGGTGTCAATGTGTTCTTTTTTCCATTTCCAGGAGTGGTTCAACTGGAGTTGTTGTTCGATGACGTACCGTATATGCTGGATTGGGAACACATCTGCTTATCGAGGAGGTCAAGGCAACATGTCGGCACTGTAGAGCATGTTAGTTTACAACAGGAGTACGTGGGCCAGTGTTATCCTGTTGGAACCCCCCCTTCCCCCGTAATGCTGTTCATGAATAGGTCGAATTACCATATTAACGTACGATGAATGTAACTCCATCTTCTGGCTGGAGTGTAGGATTACGGCTGGTCAATTTACAGTTATACAATACCAATCGCCGTTGTTTAGGTTTTATTTTTTTAGGCCTAAAAGTAAAAATAAAACCTAAATAAAGGTGACTGGTATTATTTTATTGGATATTAAACTACATATTAGCAGTCAAGGGTGCGTGGGATAGCTATGAAAATGCCCCTACTGTCATACGAAAATGCATCCCTGATGGTAACTCCGGTTTAGTTCCAGTGCGTCTTGCTCGAAGACAGATTGGTTACTGGCCCTCAACTATCCTCCTCAGAACCAACACACAGCCATCACTGGCACCGAGGCAGAACCACCTTTCATCAGAAAATAGAACAGATCGACACCACTGAAGCCGCAAATGGTAGAGGTTTGGGGTCAGTGGTATGCACGATACAGGGTTTCTGGCTCGGAGCTGCCGTTGAGGTAACCGATTTATAACGAGTCGTTGTGCCACTGTTACTCCACCTGCTACTCAGATTGCTGCTGCAGATGCAGTACGATGCGCCACAGCCATACGCTGAACACGACGGTCTTGCCTCCTCGGTAGTGTTACGTGCCTGTCCAGATCCCCGTCTCCTTGCTTCCATACATTCTCGTGACCACCGCTGACAGCAATCATATACAGTGGCTTTACTGGTGCCAAATCTTTATGCTGTATCGCAGAAGGAACATTTAGCCTCTCTTAGTCCTACTACACGATCACGTTCAAACTCAATGAGGTATTGATAATCTTATCTTTGATCTAAATGATTTGATATTGCGATTTACTGTTTTGAGAACTGATCGCAATGGAAATTACGTTCTTATTTTCTGCAGTTGTTAGTAAAAACTGGATAAATTCTCTTCTTTTACACGAATCGGATATGTGTTGGTCTCACACAGCAGGAATGTATTAAGGGCAATGTATTTTCTCACAGTCCTATCCAACCAGCATCAAGACAGGCCAACAACCTGTGTCGCAATCAGAACTACAAACAGGCAGAAAGCTAACATTGCGAATGGCAGAGCAAACCCGGAAGATTGCTAACCTCATGTGAGCAAGAGGCCTGAATCGTAAACTCAGCAACATGGCGTCAATGAGGTGAAGATATAATGTCATTCTAACAGCACCACAGCTTGATTTCCTAATTTCACAAGAACACCTATGAGCCTGCTGATACGATCTTTACCACGCACGCTGCCGTCCAATGCTAAATTTGTGATCCCCTGATGCCTCAGAACATGTCCTACCAACCGGTCCCTTATTTTTGTCAAGTTGTGCAACAAATTCCTCTTCTCCCCAATCCTATTCAATAACTCGTCATTAGTTACGTGATCTACCCAACAAATCTCCAACAGTCTTCTGTAACACCACATTTCGAAAGCTTCTATTCTCTTCTTGAGCACACTATTTATCGTCCATGTTTCACTTCCATACATGGCTACACTCCATACAAGTACTTTCAGAAACGACATCCTGACACTTAAATCTATATTCGATGTTAACAAATTTCTCTTCTTCGGAAATGCTTTTCTTGCCATTGCAAATCTAAATTTTATATCCTCTCTACTTCGGCCATCATCAGTTATTTTTCTCCCCAAATAGCAAAACTCCTTTACTACTTTAAGTGTCTCATTCCGTAATCTAATTCCCTCAGCATCACCCGACTTAGTTCGACTACATGCCATTATCTTCGTTATGCTTTTATTGATTTTCATCTTATATCCTCCTTTCAAGACACTGTCCATTCCGTTCAGCTGCTCTTCCCAGTCCTTTGCTGTCCGTGACAGAATTACAATGTCATCGGCGAATCTCAAAGTTTTTATTTCTTCTCCATGGATTTTAAAACCTACTCTGAATTTTTCTTTTGTTTCCTTTACTACTTGCTCAATATACAGATTGAATAACTTCGGGGAGAGGCTACAACCCTGTCTCACTCCCCTCCCAACCACTGCTTCCCTTTCATGTCCCTCGACTCTTATAACTGCCATTCGGTTTCTGTACAAATTGTAAATAGCCTTTCGATCCCTGTATTTTACCCCTGCCACCTTCAGAATTTGAAAGAGAGTATTCCAATCAACAATGTCAAAAGCTTTCTCTGCGTCTACAAATGGTAGAAACGTGGCTTTGCCTTTCCTTAATGTTTCTTCTAAGATAAGTCGTAAGGTCAGTATTGCCTCACGTGTTCTAACGTTTCTACGGAATCCAAACTGATCTTCCCCGAGGTCAGCTTCAACCTCAGTTAGTACCTGCAAGTAATCATCGACAACCCTGGCTTTCTTTGGTGAAAGGACTATTCTGCTGTCCATATTCATACCGCGGAGAGCTGCTGAGAGATTACCCGAGCACAGCCCTTAGATGTCCACACGGCTCGTCCGGTAATACGCTGTCGCTGCTCTGTACAGGCTACGTCGGCCGCCAGCGAGACCTGCCGCCAACCTGACACGGGGTTTACTTGAACAGCCGCTGCCGGGGTGACGTCCTCTGAAGTTTCTGAGGTTTCTTCAACAAGTGCCGTGTCTGTGCTCTGCAGAGCTGCTGGCATGGGGGACAGCACAGAGGAGAATACACGACTGTAAATGTTGAATTTGAAGGTCCGTGTTCCGGTAATGTACGATTAACACCCAGCGTGCCATCCAACGTGCTCCACTTCACTCCATGCTCCGTCATCCCGACAACAGTAGATATCTAAAATCAGGCGAATACAAAGTGGCATCAGACGTGTTTGTGTCGGCTGCCGCCATCGTAACAGAACGACCTCTGCAGCATCATCCTCATCATCGACTAGACGTCCGTCTCCATGAAGTGCAGTGTGGTGAGTGATAATTTTTCCGTTGGCCTTTCTGATTGTGTTGTAGTTTGTGGCCATGTCGAATCGTTTTGACATTAATTCCACATGCTCAGAGTGTCGTCGGTTAAACTACACGAACCTGCACACTTGACATTGTGTAGAGGAAACACCAGGGAGATGTATTTAATGATAACGAGATGCAGACTTTATAATTTATTAGGACATGTGTTGCATTGCAAGTCAGTACCAGCTATGAGTGACATTTGTAGAACGTTCTGTCACCTGCCACAGGACTGTTCAGAGTTGGCCTACGATCCAGTGTAGGAGTTGTTTATTGTTGTAAGTAATATAAGTTCAGTTTTCTCATCTCTTTCTTATGTTACGACAGTAACACAATCGGCAAAATGGTAGAAACACATATAGCTACTACTAGTCAATCTGTCACCGCTTAAACACAACGAATAAAACTACATGAGCAAGAAAATGAAGACCTTCGTAAGTAAGGTGAAACATGACCACCCGGTTAACCGAGCGGTCTAACGCACGGTTTTCTGGAGTGGGAAGGAGCGCCTAGTCCCCGGCACGAATCCGGCCCGGTGAGCCTGCCAGTCTTTGGATGGATTTTCGGCGGTTTTCCATCTGCCTCGGCGAATGCGAAGTGGTTCCCCTTATTCCGCCTCAGCTACACTATCTCGGCGGTTGCTGCCCAAACAAGTTCTCCACGTAAGCGTACACAACCATTACTCCACCACGCAAATATATGAGTGACACTCGTCTGGAGTGAGACGTTCCCTCGGGGGGCGGGGGGGTCCACCTGGGGTCGAACCGCACAATAACCCTGGGTTCGGTGTAGGGTTGCGGAGGGGAGAAGTGGACTGCGGTAGTCGTCGTGGGGTTGTGGACCACCGCGGCTGCGGCGGGGATGGAGCCTCTCCGTCGTTGCTAGGTCCCCAGTTAACATACAATACAATACAAGGTTTGGTTCAGCAGTTGGAATCAGGATCAGGAGAAGCTAAGATCACCTTAAGTGAACTCACCCCCCAACTCCCTATCCATCAATAGCAAATTTGATATTTGGTTGGCTGGCTGGTCGGTTGACTCGGGGGAGGGGAGGAAAGGAAGTTGGCCGTGCCCTTTCAAAGGAACAATCCCAGAATTTGTCGGAAACGATTTAGGGAAATCTAGGAAAACCTAAACCAGGATGGCCGGACGCGGGTTTGAACCTTCGCCCTCCCGAATGCGAACCCAATGTGCTAACCAGTGCGCCATATCACTCAGTATAATTTTAATGAGTTTTTGCAGACAGCCGTCCGCTGTGGCCAAGCGGTTTTAGGCGCTTCATTCCGGAACCACGCTGCTGCTACAGTCGCAAGTTCGAATTCTGCCTCGGGCATGGAAGTGTGTGCTGCCTTTAGGTTTGTTAGGTTTAAGTAGTTCTAAGTCTATGGGATTGATGACCTCAGATGTTAAGTCACAATGTGCCATTTGAACCTTTTTTTTTTTTTTTTTTTTTTTGCAGAAAAACAACGGAGGACGTCACTGTGTTCTTTAGAGATGTAGCAGCTACCCCAGAATTGTGCAGTTTGAGCGAATGAAATGTGTATCTGTATGGCTAACTTAGGTTAATGCGACAGGCTAAAATATATGTAATGTATCGTCAGGTACTTAGCAAAGACCTGGCTGATAGTCTGTGCCTGCCCTACCCGAATAGCGCTGGATTTTTAGAGAGAAACTGAGTAGTTTAGTGAAGGCGCCTAATGACCCAGTGGAATCTTTTTCGGATAGCATCCCAAAGATTAAAACACAAACGTACGAGGTGACACAAAAGGTAGAAGCTGACGCAATTACGTCGTGTGAAATTGAAAATAGAGTCATCGATTCTTTTTTAGAAGGTATTTCCGCCAACATGTCAAGCACAGGCAGGATGAAGAATGCATTTCATCTGGCCAAATCTATTAGGATCATTACGCAGTTAGAAGAAATCGACATTGCTACAAAAGGATGTAATGTCCATCGGAGATTAGCATCCGACGTAAAGTGCTACAGATGTGGATGTAAGGGTCATCTTCAGAAGCAACGTCGCTAACCATTCTGTTGTAACAGCAGTCGAGTTGGTCATGAGGCACAAGAATGCATCACCAGAGAAAGGCTCCGTTAAACACAGATGGGAAACCATCGTCTGAGGAAAGGCATTCCCAGTAAGACTCTGCACATAGGTAAATATGCAGAGAGAGAATGCTGCTTGTTACGCATACTACAGAACAAGCAATATATGCTTTTAGTAAACACAGGCGCACTTGTGTCAGTCCTTACAAGCAGAGTGCCAGGGTTGGGAAATGAAGTTCGGAGTGGGACGGCGCGTGTTTGCAGCCCTACCGCACCGAGTTACAATGCCCCAGCCACACGGCCAGATGGCCAGCTATTTACGAGAAAAACGCTCCGAATCTTCCAGTCCTACAGTATATAATACCCATGCGTCCGCTCATTGAACTGAATGGCGCGGTGGCAGACGCAATATTGATAACAATTCGTGCTTCGTATTTTCAAAGTATCTATTTGCTTTACCTTACTAAAAAAATACAATGATGTTCAAATTAAAAACTTTTCTTCTTTCAACATTTTCAACTTTTCCAACGAAATTATTTCCTTCAAATATTCGTTCGTATTGTATACTGACAATATTTCATTTCTATCATGTATATTATACATAACATCCGTCGAACAGGAGCATACGGCTTCTATCCGACTAGTTCAGGCACACGATCGACTTCAGTGTCGTGAGACTGCTATAAACGAGGGTCCCCACAAAGGGGGTAACGGCCTTGCCGCAGTGGATACACCGCTTCCCGTCAGATCTCCGAAGTTAACCGCTGTTGGGCGTGGCCGATACTTGGATGGGTGACCATCCGGGCCGCCATGCGATGTTGCCATTTTTCGGGACGCGCTCAGCCTCGTGATGCCAACGGAGGAGCCATTAGATCGTGTAGTAGCGGCTCCGGCCAAAGAAAACCATAGTAACGACCGGGAGAGCGATGTGCTGACCACACGCCTCTCCTATCCGCATCCTGCGCTGAGGGTGACACGGCGGTGGGATGGTCCCGATGGGTCACTTGTGGCCTGATGACGGAGTGCATACCACAAAGGGCATTTGACAAACTTGGAGAGCGAAGGGATAGCCGCGCATCCGCGCTCTCTGCACTACAAACAGGGAAGAAGAACCTACCAGTCGCTTTTGCGCGCTCGGAACGAGTACGCGTTTGTGAAAGTTTTTCCTGTTGCTAACGTTTTGTGGTTACACTGCTTGAAGTGAACACATCGCGAGTTCTGAGGGACTTAACGACGATTCTCTACACAGCGAGAAATCGGAGTTGCTGGTCAAAGATGCAGTTACCCATTTCAGTGCACTGTTGGTTGAAAACGATTTACTAGTTTGAGAAGGTTCGCCGTCGATTCCACACGAAGCTATGCTGATGGCACAGAAGTTGTACAACGCTATGATAGATTTACTGAGTGAAAACGCTATCGTGGTTGATGAAGAGTTACTTCACGAGAATGAAGGCAGTGAAGAGGTTACGATAGACGATTCTTCGGACGAGTATGATCCTCCAGGGAAAGAATCCAAAGAGCCTACGTATATTCCGCTAGAATACAAAATACAATGCGTCAACATTGCGAAAGCCCATCCTCGATGGAGTCTGCAGGCGCTGAAAAGTAAAGGATGTCAGCGTTAAAAAAAAAGAAAAAAAGGAATATTTATAATGATGTTGTTGTTGTTGTTGTCTTCAGTCCTGAGACTGGTTTGATGCAGCTCTCCATGCTACTCTATCCTGTGCAAGCTGCTTCATCTCCCAGTACCTACTGCAACCTACATCCTTCTGAATCTGCTTGGTGTACTCATCTCTCGGTCTCCCTCTACGATTTTTACCCTCCACGCTGCCCTCCAATGCTAAATTTGTGATCCCTTGATGCCTCAAAACATGTCCTACCAACCGATCCCTTCTTCTAGTCAAGTTGTGCCACAAACTTCTCTTCTCCCCAATCCTATTCAATACCTCCTCATTAGTTACGTGATCTATCCACCTTATCTTCAGTATTCTTCTGTAGCACCACATTTCGAAAGCTTCTATTCTCTTCTTGTCCAAACTAGTTATCGTCCATGTTTCACTTCCATACATGGCTACACTCCAAACAAATACTTTCAGAAACGACTTCCTGATACATAAATCTATATTCGATGTTAACAAATTTCTCTTCTTCAGAAACGCTTTCCTTGCCATTGCCAGTCTACATTTTATATCCTCTCTACTTCGACCATCATCAGTTATTTTACTTCCTAAATAGCAAAACTCCTTTACTACTTTAAGTGTATCATTTCCTAATCTAATTCCCTCAGCATCACCCGATTTAATTTGACTACATTCCATTATCCTCGTTTTGCTTTTGTTAATGTTCATCTTATATCCTCCTTTCAAGACACTGTCCATTCCGTTCAACTGCTCTTCCAAGTCCTTTGCCGTCTCTGACAGAATTACAATGTCATCGGCGAACCTCAAAGTTTTTACTTCGTCTCCATGAATTTTAATACCTACTCCAAATTTTTCTTTTGTTTCCTTTACTGCTTGCTCAATATACAGATTGAATAACATCGGGGAGAGGCTACAACCCTGTCTCACTCCTTTCCCAACCACTGCTTCCCTTTCATGCCCCTCGACTCTTATTACTGCCATCTGGTTTCTGTACAAATTATAAATAGCCTTTCGCTCCCTGTATTTTACCCCTGCCACCTTTAGAATTTGAAAAAGAGTATTCCAGTCAACATTGTCAAAAGCTTTCTCTAAGTCTACAAATGCTAGAAACGTAGGTTTGCCTTTTCTTAATCTTTCTTCTAAGATAAGTCGTAAGGTCAGTATTGCCTCACGTGTTCCAACATTTCTACGGAATCCAAACTGATCTTCCCCGAGGTCTGCATCTATCAGTTTTTCCATTCGTCTGTAAAGAATTCGCGTTAGTATTTTGCAGCCGTGGCTTATTAAACTGATAGTTCGGTAATTTTCACATCTGTCAGCACCTGCTTTCTTTGGGATTGGAATTATTATATTCTTCTTGAAGTCTGAGAGTATTTCGCCTGTCTCATACATCTTGCTCACCAGCTGGTAGAGTTTTGTCATTACTGGCTCTCCCAAGGCCGTCAGTAGTTCTAATGGAATGTTGTCTACTCCGGGGGCCTTGTTTCGACTCAGGTCTTTCAGTGCTCTGTCAAACTCTTCACGCAGTATCGTATCTCCCATTTCGTCTTCATCTACATCCTCTTCTATTTCCATAATATTGTCCTCAAGTACATCGCTCTTGTATAAACCTTCTATATACTCCTTCCACCTTTCTGCCTTCCCTTCTTTGCTTAGAACTGGACTGCCATCTGAGCTCTTGATATTCATACACGTGGTTCTCTTCTCTCCAAAGGTCTCTTTAATTTTCCTGTAGGCAATATCTATCTTACCCCTAGTGAGATAAGCTTCTACATCCTTACATTTGTCCTCTAGCCATCCCTGTTTAGCCATTTTGCACTTCCTGTCGATCTCATTTTTGAGACGTTTGTATTCCTTTTTGCCTGCTTCATTTACTGCATTTTTATATTTTCTCCTTTCATCAATTAAATTCAATATTTCTTCTGTTACCCAAGGATTTCTAGCAGCCCTCGTCTTTGTACCTACTTTATCCTCTGCTGCCTTCACTACTACATCCCTCAGAGCTACCCATTCTTCTTCTACTGTATTTCTTTCCCCTATTCCTGTCAATTGTTCCCTTATGCTCTCTCTGAAACTCTGTACAACCTCTGGTTCTTTCAGTTTATCCAGGTCCCATCTCCTTAATTTCCCACATTTTTGCAGTTTCTTCAGTTTTAATCTACAGGTCATAACCAATAGATTGTGGTCAGAGTCCACATCTGCCCCTGGAAATGTCTTACAACTTAAAACCTGGCTCCTAAATCTCTGTCTTACCATTATATAATCTATCTGATACCTTTTAGTATCTCCAGGGTTCTTCCACGTATACAACCTTCTTTCGTGATTCTTAAACCAAGTGTTAGCTATGATTAAGTTGTGCTCTGTGCAAAATTCTACTAGGCGGCTTCCTCTTTCATTTCTTAGCCCCAATCCATATTCACCTACTATGTTTCCTTCTCTCCCTTTTCCTACACTCGAATTCCAGTCACCCATTACTATTAAATTTTCGTCTCCCTTCACTATCTGAATAATTTCTTTTATTTCATCGTACATTTCTTCAATTTCTTCATCATCTGCAGAGCTAGTTGGCATATAATCTTGTACTACTGTAGTAGGTGTGGGCTTCGTATCTATCTTGGCCACAATAATGCGTTCACTATGCTGTTTGTAGTAGCTTACCCGCATTCCTATTTTCCTATTCATTATTAAACCTACTCCTGCATTACCCCTATTTGATTTTGTGTTTATAACCCTGTAGTCACCTGACCAGAAGTCTTGTTCCTCCTGCCACCGAACTTCACTAATTCCCACTATATCTAACTTTAACCTATCCATTTCCCTTTTTAAATTTTCTAACCTACCTGCCCGATTAAGGGATCTGACATTCCACGCTCCGATCCGTAGAACGCCAGTTTTCTTTCTCCTGATAACGACATCCTCCTGAGTAGTCCCCGCCCGGAGATCCGAATGGGGGACTATTTTACCTCCAGAATATTTTACCCAAGAGGATGCCATCATCATTTAATCATACAGTAAAGCTGCATGTCCTCGGGAAAAATTACGGCTGTAGTTTCCCCTTGCTTTCAGCCGTTCGCAGTACCAGCACAGCAAAGCCGTTTTGGTTAATGTTGCAAGGCCAGATCAGTCAATCATCCAGACTGTTGCCCCTGCAACTACTGAAAAGGCTGCTGCCCCTCTTCAGGAACCACACGTTTGTCTGGCCTCTCAACAGATACCCCTCCGTTGTGGTTGCACCTACGGTACGGCCATCTGTATCGCTGAGGCACGCAAGCCTCCCCACCAACGGCAAGGTCCATGGTTCATGGGGGGAGGATTTATAATGATGGGAAGACGAAATTAAAAAGGGTGGAACTATATTTGACAAATACACAGCGATAGATTCGTGGACTTACGATCGTTTTGTCGCAACTAGGCACAATTACCAACAAGTTATCACTCGAAATCTGCAACAATGGGCTTTAGCAGCGGCCGCACGATATGAAAACTTTGAATTTAAAGCTTCTAGCCGATGGGTGGCGAGGTTTAAACAACGGCACCGAATTCGTCAACGAAAAGTAACAAAATTCGTATCACGAAAGTAAACAGTGACATTGGAAGAAACGTTGGCTGTTGCAGAAACTTTCCGGCTTCAAACTCGAGATTTAATACCCACTTTTGACAAGGACTATATTATTAACACGGACAAAACAAGTATGTGACACGAAATGAAATCACATTATATGAATGGTATTTCAAACAACGAATACCCATTTGAATAATTTCCTTATATAATCGTGTAATTGTACAATCGTTTCGGTCCTTAAATATCGTTCTGTTTCATTTGCTTCCTGGATGTCAGTACCAGTCTACTTTCAACCGGACTCTCACCCACAAACGAGGCAAGACCGTACTTGCGAAGAGAGTGGACATGAACAAAGTTACGCATTCATATACAACACAATATGCTATTACTTTTTCTGGGCGTGTCCTGCCGAGTGTTTCCGTATGCCTGCAGGAGACAACAGATGCATTTGGACCCCGAGTCCAGAAGACGTTCGATGAATGCACCAAAACATAGAAGAACGTCATTATGGCGTCATCAAAATCTGAAAAGCTGACTACAAACACGCACAACGAGTTCCTTAAAATATCTTTGAAGCCCTATGTTGGGAACAAAAGGTTTCTCTTCATCGTTGACACCTGGTAGGGCAAACACAACCACAACTGTATGACGAGGTTTTCCAGGGCGACGCACAACGTCCCACCTGTACCCTCAAAGTTATTCCACCGAAGTGTACACCACTAGTGCAGCCCTGTGATGTTTATTTTTACAGACAGGTGAAAAATTTCATTAAATGCCTGCAAAATTGCCCCACGTTAATTGAACAGGAACGAGAGATTAATTCACGAGAAAATAGTATTAACATTCACTCGATCGTTCACCATCTCCTGTTTTTCCCAATATGATCCAATACGCATGGTTCGCGTCGAAACTAAATGCAGAAAGACACATTAAAAATGTTAACGAGGTCTGCTTTTCGACAGATATCCTAAAAACCTTTTGCTCGTGTAAAAAATCTTCATTTATTTGATGAGCAAATTATTCAAACATCTCTTGTTTCGAGTGTTTTTATGACAAATATCATTCTGGCTCTTGTGTAATTTGGGAATCCAGCGAATAAACATATCATTCTTCATAGTCTTCATATTAAGAATATTGTTCTCCCATGTACACAGTTTTCAATATACAATATGAACGAATATTTGAAGGAAATAATTTGGTTGGAAAAGTTGAAAACGTTGAAAGAACAAAAGTTTTCAATTTGAACGTCATTGTACTTTTTTTAATAAGGAAAAGCAAATACACTACTGGTTATTAAAATTGCTACACCAAGAAGAAATGCAGTTGATAAACGGGTATTCATTGGACAAATATATTATACTAGAACTGACATGTGATTAAATTTTCACGCAATTTAGGTGCATAAAGCCTGAGAAATCACTACCCAGAACAACCACCTCTGGCAGTAATAATGTCCTTGATACGCCTGGGCATTGAGTCAAACACAGCTTGGATGGCGTGTACAGGTACAGCTGCCCATGCAGCTTCAACACGATACCACAGTTCATTAAGAGTAGTGACTGGCATATTGTGACAAGCCAGTTGCTCGGCCAACATTGACCAGACGTTTTCAATTGGTGAGATCTCTGGAGAATGTGCTGGACAGGGCAGCAGTCGAACATTTTCTGTATCCAGAAAGGCCTGTAGAGGACCTGCAACATGCGGGCGTGCATTATTCTGCTGAAATGTAGGGTTTCGCAGGGATCGAATGAAGGGTAGAGCCACGGCTCGTAACAGATCTGTAATGTAACGTCCACTGTTCAAAGTGCCGTCAGTGCGAACAAGAGGTGACGGAGACGTGTAACCAATGGCACCCCATACCATCACGCCGGGTGATACGCCAATATGGCGATGATGAAAGAACCGGAGGTTGTAGAGAGTTTCAGGGAGAGCATTAGGGAACGATTGACAAGAAGGGGGAAAGAAGAGGAATAGGTAGGTTTCAGAGATGAAATAGTGAAGACAGCAGAGGATCAAGTAGGTAAAAATACGAAGGCTAGTAGAAATGCTTGGGTAAGAGAAGAAATATTGAATTTAATTGATGAAAGGAGAAAATATAAAAATGCGGTAAATGAAGGAGGCAAAAAGGAATAGAAACGTCTTTAAAATGAGATCGTCTATAAGTGGAAAATGGCTTAGCAGGGATGGCTAGAGGACAAACGTAGGGATGTAAAGGCATATATCACTAGAGGTAAGATAGATACTACCTACAGGAAATATAAAGTGAGCTTTGCAGAAAAGAGAACCACTTGTATGAATATCAAGGGCTCAGATGGAAACCTAGTTCTAAGCAAAGAAGGGAAAGCAGAAAGGTTGAAGGAGTATATAGAGGGTCTATACAAGGGCGATGTACTTGAGTACAATATTATGGAAATGGAAGAGGACGTAGATGAAGATGAAATGGGAGATGGTGACTGATGGCTTCCGATCTCCCACCATAATCGAGTCCATCAACATGAGGTGGCAAATATGAGGTAGCCAAGGAGGTGGAAACGTGGGTTCTACTATGCCAAGAGTGCTTGGTAGCTACAACAGGGAAACACAATTAATTACCATGAATACAAAATAAGGAAGTATTTATTACTTAACTTTTTTGTAGTCCATGATCAGTTGGTTGACAATTATAGAAGACGTGACTAGACTAAGCGTCTGCAGACTGACATAATTTACAAGTCACAAATCTTGCAGTGACGAATTAATCTCTCGTAATCTTGGATGTGGAATCCGATGAATCTGGAGACTAACTTAGGACGGAGCTACAAAAACTTTGTGGCAGCAATGACTGAGCTGCAGACTTCGGCGCTGGCTGCCCTCTGAGCGCAGCTGCGAACTGTAGCCTAACACACAAGTGCACTACTCCCCTGCTGCGCATGAAGTGTCCTAGCGGCTCCTCGCGGCGAACATAAGTACTGCGACTGGCTGTGTACTATTTGGCAAACACAGCCGTTCTTCTCTTGTGATACTGCCTCAAGAATTTGACAGAGCAGTGAAAGACCGAAGTCGAAACAAGGGCTCTAACATTCCGTTAGAGCTACTGATAGCCTTGGAAGAGCCAGCCCTGACAAAACTCTACAATCTCGTAATCAAGATGCATGAGGTAAGCGAAATACCCTCGGACTTCAATAAGAATAAGCAGGTGTTGACAGATGTGAAAATTAGAAATATCAGTTTAATAAGTCATGGCCCCGAAATACTAACACGAATTCTTTACAGCCGAATGGAAAAGCTGGTAGAAGCCGACCGCGGGGAAGATCAGTATGGATTCCGCAGAAATGCAGGAACACGCGAGGCAGTACCCTACGACTTATCTCAGGAGCTAGATAAAGGAAAGACAAACCTACGTTTCTGGCATTTTGTAGACTTATAGAAAAGTTTTTGACAATGTTAACTGGAATACTCTCTTTTAAATTCTGAAGGTGGCAGGGTTTAAATATAGGGAACGAAAGACTATTTACAATTTGTACAGAAACCAGATTGCAGTTATAAGAGTCGAGGGGCATGAAAGAGAAGCAGTGGGTGGGAAGGGAGTGAGACAGGGTAGTAGCCTATCCTCGATGTTATTCAATCTGTATATTGAGCAAGCAGTAGAGGAAACAAAAGAAAAAATCGGAGTAGGAATTAAAATCCATGGAGAAGAAATAAAAACTTTGAGGTTTGCTGATGACATGGTAATTCTTTCAGAGACAGCGAAGGATCTGGAAGAGCAGATGAACGGAATTGACAGTGTCTTGAAAAGAAGATATAAGATAAACTTAAACAAAAGGAAAAAGGGGATAATGGAATGTAGTCGAATTAAATCGGGTGAGTCTGAGGGAATTAGATTAGGAAATGAGACACTTAAAGCACCGGATGAGTTCTACTATTTGGGTAGAAAAATAACTGATTATGGTAGAAGTGGAGAGGATATAAAACGTAGACTGGCAATGGCAAGGAAAGCGTTTCTGAAAAAGCGAAATTTATTAACATCGAGTATAGATTTAAGTGTCAGGAAGTCTTTCTGTAACTATTTGTATGGAGTGTAGCCATGTACGGAAGTGAAACATGGGCGATAAATAGTTTAGACAAGAAGAGAATAGAAGCTTTCGAAATGTGGTGCTGCATAAGAATGCTGAAAATAAGATGGGTAGATCACATAACTAACGAGGAGGTACTGAATAGGATAGGGGAAAAAAGAAATTTGTTTCACAATTTGACTATAAGAAGGGATCGGTGGGTATAAACGTTCAGAGACATCAAGGGACTACTAATTTAATATTGGAGGGCAGCGTGGAGGATAAAAATCGTAGAGGGAGACCAAGAGATGAATACACTAAACAGATTCAGAAGGATGTAGGTTGTAGAGATGAAGAAGCTTGTACAGGATAGAGTTGCAAGGAGAGCTGCATGAAACCATCTCTGAACTTAATACCACAAGAACAACAACAACAACAACAACAACAATCGCCCATCTTGTCATTCTGAAATATTGTAGGATCACACGTGTTCAAGCATTACTTCTAGATGATAAATCAAAGAAAGCAAGCACTGGAGAGGTTACTTCAAGAAGATTGTGGCTGATGAACTTGAGCGTTATGAGTTGCGAAGCTTGTTTTCGTATAGCTGGCCATGTCAGTAGATGGACAATTGACTGCTGGTGTGTCGAGAAATCTCATATTGTGCATGAAACAACTCTTCTAGATTCTGCTGTTTGATTTCTCGTTCATGATTTATCGGCCCAGAGTTCTTTGAAGCCACCGTCAATACCGACCTTTAGATTCAAATTTTGAAGAAATTGTGCTCTCTGTGACAGAAACTTGAAATGCAGTACTGCCCTTTCAGTGACATGGCGCTACTTGCTAAATGTTTATCAATCGGTGCTTCGTATTCACGAAACCTTCATAGAAAAACGCAATGAAAGCAAAGATTGGTGTCTACATGGCTACATAGTTCATTGGACTCAACTGCTTGCGATTTTTCTTTTGTGATGATACTTGAAAGGAAAAGTATACGAAATCACTCCTAAAACGGTAGATTAACAGAAGAAAATCGTACGACGAAGCATCGAAGCAATCGAAGTTTCAGTTCTGCCCAAAATGAGTTCGAATGTGATTTCAGAAGCAATAATATACTTTAAAGTTCAGGGCTCCCATTTTCAACATAATTTTTGAAAATTATTTTATGACTTGCAATAAAAGATTTGTTGTGTGTGAATGTGTGTGATATTGAAGCGATTACGCTTTTTTAGGTCATTTTCGGTAGTTGTGTTTCACAAGACATCAGAAGTACTTTAAAAAAAATTGTTATTTAGTTTAACACGAGAGCTTGTTCTGTTTGGTGAACAGACAACAGTTTCTAGCTTGTGCAGACTCCTGAAAGGCATTCTCGGTAAGGTAACCACTTTCTTTAGATTCGGCCTGCACTTCCTCATCCTACTTTCGGCAGCCGTGAGGGAGAAGTTGTTTCGAGCAGCCCATTCATCTTCAGGGGAGAACTCCAGCCGGCGGGCGACCACATCGGCGCACTGCCGTTCCGCACTCGAGTCACGTCGCTGAGGACAGTAGATGAGGGCCGCTGCTGCCTTCCCGCGAAAGAAACCCGGCAAGGAGGAGAGGCAGGGCAATTGGAACGGGCGCCGCGGGCGGATGAGCGTCCCCGTGGGATTTGAGGGATATGAGATCACGCCGGCCGGCCGCGCCGCGGGCGGAATGAGGTTCCTCCGCTGCTCATTTCGCCGCTAAGCGTGCCTACGAGAATAGCAATGGCGGAATCTGTATTAGCAAGAGCCGAACAGTCAAGATTTGATTTCTCGTACACGGTTTAAAGGAGAGGTCGACAACTTCTGGGCAGTAAATTTGAAAGGAATTTCGCACAATTATAGTCACCACTTATTACGGATTCTAGCACTCTGTCCCTCGTTTGTGAGAAACCGGCTTGGGAGTTTTCAGAGCTACTCTAGCACGAATGTACAATGTGTCTGCGAGACGGTCAGGTCGTTGGTAGGTGGTTACATTATGCTGTTCTTCGAATTTATGGAGTAGGGTTTAAATCCGTCTCTCGCTTTTCACGAAATATTTTTTTTCCCTGTAGAATACAGGGCGTCTCAATGATGATGATGCAGTTTTTAATAGATGATGCGCCAATTTTAGATTAGAAACCCTGGTATGGAATGAATGCGTCAAAAATTACCAAGCCAACCAAAAGTGTGCTGTAATGACTCTGCCAATGAAATACGAAAATCTACAGTACTTCTTTGTGAGCCGCAAGATTAATTATGAATGACACTGCTAATATCAAATGACTGCCATGCTCTTTCCTCCTTATCATTTTGCGTTAATTCTGACTTACTGTCTTCTCTGATATGTGGGCGAAAAAACACATCTGCTTTCGATTATTCAAAACTGCGACTAAGGAACTTTTGACGTACGCAAGTGAATGCAGAGCCAAGTCAATCTTCAGCTTTGACATAATCTTTCATAAGTCCCAGTTTTATATGTACTACTGGGAGACAATGTTTCACTCTATCATTGGTTTGTAGAGCATGCTTTTCATGTTAATGACTGTCTCATGGGCCAGCATTTCTGAGAATAGTTTTTATCTTTAGGACGGCTATCCCACCTTCAAACGAAACAACACGATTTGGTGTAGCCGGATTACACCCCTAATAAAATCGCAATGACTTTAAAATCTCCACATACTTCCCACTGCTATCTCTACTCCTGTCAGGATGTTTTCCATATTCGTATATATTTCTTTTGTATTTGTGGCATACTCTACAGGTAAGGAAGGAAACTATTTTCCTTTATGCTATAGTACTGCTTTAAGACTTGTCTTCTAACCGTCGATGAACAGTTGTCATTGATCAGGACTCTGCTAAATTTTCAATGCCTTCACCAGACCAATTAAATCTTTGCATAAAGTGAATCCCCCCTCAGGTTTTGAAAAACAGCTCAATTTCTTTATTTATAGTGCATCATGTTCTCATTTTTGCCACGTCGTTTACATGATTCTTCTGTTGTAACAACTATTTCAAATGTTCTGCCTTATTTTTAGGAAGTTCTAAGTCCTCGATGAGGTCACTGAGTCCCCACTTGTCTCATATTACGATTCATGTATAATATGCTTCTAAATAAAGCATTTTCTGGGGGTTGAGGAGCTGAGAGATCGTTGTCCTGAGGTACAGGGCGAATTTTAGAGGATAATTAAGGGTATGGAAGTGTTGATTTTCTCTTCATGGAGATTCTTTTGTTTATAGGGTACACTATACAGACTATATCAGTACTATAGTTGGTGGGCTCTCTCTAAGTCATCGGGACTCGAAATGCCATATGACGTCCTTTTCTATTCATTCATGCATTCAGGTTGGGCGAATACGTAGTCCAGTAGCCATGCAGTGCGCGTTGTTTACCTTGGTCCCCCGTCTAACAATCAAAATACACTGAAGCGCCATAGAAACTGGTATGGGCATACGAATTCAAATACTGAGATATATACACAGGCAGACCAGGGCGCTGTGGCCGGCAACGCTTATATAAGACAAGTATCAGGCGCTGTTGTTAGATCGGTTACTGCCACTTCAATGGCAGGCTACTAAGATTTGAGTCAGTTTCAAAGTGGTGCTATAGTCGGCGCCCGAGCGATGGCACACAGCATCCTCGAGGTAGCGATAAAGTGGGGATTTTCCTGAACGACCACTTCACGAGTTTATTGTGAATCCTGTAAAACAACAAATCTCCGACATCGCAACGGACGGGAAAAGATCCTGCAAGAACGGGTCGAATGACAACTGAAGACAATCGTTCAACTTGACAGAAGTGCAATTCTTCCACAAATTGCTGCACATTTCAATGCTGGGCCATCAAGAACGGTCAGCGTGCGAACCATAGGGGCTTTCGAAGCCGAAGGCCCACTCGTGTACCCTTGATGACTGCACGACACGTTTACGGCTCGCCTGGGCTCGTCAACACCGACATTGGACTGATGATGTTTGCAAACATGTTGCCTGGTCGGAGAGTCTCGTTTCAAATTGTATCGAGCGGATAGACAAGTACGGGTATGGAGACAACGTCATAAATTCATGGGCCTTGCGTGTCAGCGGGGGACTTTTCAAACTGGAGGAGGCTCTGTGATCATGTGGGGGCGTCCAGTTGGGACCCCTGATACGTCTACATAAGACTCTGACAGGTGACACGTACCTGCATCCATTCTTCAATCCGATCAACTTGGGCAATTCCATCAGGACAATGCAATACCCCTCACATCCAGAATTGCTACAGAGTGGCTCCAGGAACAGTCTTCTGAGTTTAAACACTTCCGCAGGCCACCAAAATCCCCAGACATGTACATTATTGAGCATATCTAGGATGCCGTGCAACGTGCCGTTCAGAAGAGATCTCCGACCTCTCGCACTCTTACGGTTTTATGGACAACCCTGCAGTATTTAAGGTATCAGTTCCCTCCAACACTACTTCAGACATTACTTGAGTAGTTGTCACGTCATGTTGTGGCAGTTCTGCGTGCTCGCGGGGGCCCTACACGATATTAGGCAAGTGTACGAGTCTATTTGGCTCTTCAGTGTTTCAGAAACAGGCCTATTTTATTGAAGCCTATGTGATCACTTACTGGAAGTAGATGTTACTTCGCCACAAAACAGCAAATGTTTCTGCATAATTTACGCTTCACCACTTTGAATTTGCCCTTAAATAGTGGTTGTCAGCTGCAAGCATACCACAACAGAGTTATCACGGAAGCACTTTGAGACACATGTAACACATGTAAACAGGAACACTGTCTTATTTATAATACTTGCCACAAGGCTCTTATGTGTCTACAAAGCTATGAAACATATGAGGAACACGCGCGCGGATGTACCCGATCACGTGGTGATACTGCTCTGTGAGAATGATGACTTTATCAGACAGTGTTGCCAATTGCTTGTATATGGGACTCGTTATTTTTCGACAAACCAGTGAAATTACAAGTAATGACTGCACTTCGAAAACTGGAGCTGACATACGAATTTTAAGGTCAGATTCGAATTCAGTGGGACCCAATTACCAAAGTGTAGCTCATTTCATTTCCAAAACATTTTGTGTGTAGACTAGTGTAACAGTAATGAAACTGACAGCCGTCATTCTGGCTCACGGAACTAACCCATAACGCAACAGTAGAGCACTGAGTTTAGTTAGAATTGCCATACGGCGTCAGGTGATGTGGCACAAAACATAAGTCCCACGACCCGTGTTAAGGCAGCCTGGAATTTAACACAATTTTCTTTGACTGATTTATGTTTGTTGAAATAAAACTGCTCTGGTATTTTTAAGTGTTCGGAATCAAGTCATTTGTGATTATTTCCACGGTAACTTGGCTTGAAAGCACCTCCACCTGTCACCCATAAAATAAGTGTTTGACCAACATGGAAGTTAACTCTGTATCAGTGTAAATATCTGGTCTACGTGGAGTCAGTTGGGAATCAGCGCACTTCAGGTGACGATGCAATGATCGTGCGAGTATGTTACCATGTCAACCACATCAATCGGGGCGTCCAGGCCCAAGCAGGAGAGTACATCCGTCTGACACAGGAACCGCAGTGTATTAAATCTGCCAATTTTGTAGTCGATTTAACTCGACTTTGTAATGATAAATAAGGACATGAAACTTCTGATCGCATGGAATTTCATTTCATTTCTTTCTAGGTGATTCTTTTTTTGCCGTTGTGTACGTTGTTTGAGCTCTCAAGTCTGTAGCTTGAGTTTCAGCTCCTGTAAACGTCACTCCTACACTGTGTTTAACTGACAGCCACAACCCTTGTTGACATACATTCTTTTTGCATCATCTTGTTTGTCATATCAAGGCCAACGAAATTTGAATACTGAGGCAGTGACCTAAAAATTTCTGTGCGTTACAGTGTTCGATGGGGGTAAGCGAGCGGGATTTCTGAAAAAGGGTGTTGGGTGTCTATTGTATTTGTACATGTGCGTATGTGTGTGCGTGTGTTTGTGTGTGTGTGTGTGTGTGTGAGTGTGTGTGTGTTTTGGCTTTTAATCAGATTTTCTGTAGTTGTCAGCTTTTTCTCTGTGGTGCAGAGTGTGTTGAGTAGAGGGTTTATTGAACTTATGACGACTGAATACCCACATAGTGTGAGTTGCTCTATTGGAATATCATAGAAACTGAAACACAATGTTTTCTTTTAATTGTCTTTGTAATAACAGTCTGTCATAATCACCAGATAGTTGACTATATTTTTCCTAGCGGTAAGCAAGTTTCATAAAACCACGACAGAAGAACTCCACATCTTATTTCCGCAACCAGATCCTCACCACAGTCTGGATTTCTTCGTTGGAAGTAGTGTCCACGAAGATCTTCTTTAGACCTTCCTTCATTTTAGGGAACACAAAGAAACCACGTGTCACCAAATCCATATTGTACTAAGGATGTGGTTTCTTAGTGAATTTCAGTATCGTTTGCTTATCAATGGTCGTACTTGCATTGTGGTGTTCGTCACTCAAATCCATTGTTTCAGATCCATCCCCTTACGTCTGTTTACCCAGTCCCGTACAGGTCTTCAATCCACATAATCATGACTATAAACTGATATTAATCCTCTATAAAATTCCTTTTACTATCAGAAACCATTTTTATACATAGGCGAACTCTCCTCACACAGCTATATTTCGGCCACAGTAACTATGCAACTAATCACAGCAACAGTTTGCGGAAATCTGACGTCACAGAGACTTCGCGTAACGTGCAGTGAATCACAAAAGTACAGTCGAATAACTTTGTTGTCCATCTATTCTGGAATCCTAGAACAAATTCTAAGTTCTTACATAGTGTGGTATGTCTAACAGGCCAACCAGCACGGATTCCGCAATCGCCAGTCATGCAAAACAACTCGCGCAGATTTTACACGACACATGGACGGCCATGGATTAAGGCAATCAGATGAATGCAGTATTTCTTGACTTCCAAGAGCCATTTGATACGGTACTACAACGTTTAATAACAAAACAATAGTTATTTGGGGTATCAAACAGTCTGTCACTGTATTGAGAATTTATTTGTAGCAGAGTCTTCGACAGAAGTAAGTATAGGCATGATCAGGGAAGTATGTTGGGATCATTGTTATTCAGATAGTATATCAGTGACGTAGCAGACGGTGTTAACTGCACCCTCAGACTTTTGTAAGGATATTCTAACATCCAGTGCAACGGGAAATACCCTCTATGATGTGGTTCACAGTGTTTTGCAACGTATGTGGATGTAGAAGGTGAGCATATGAATCCCATGTCCTCAACATGGGCGTAAAAATATTTCGATTACACAATAAAACATACAAACTTAAGGGTGTCTATTCCATTAAATATTCAGTGACTGTAACAACGAACAACTTAAACTATAGCTTGCCAGATAGAAAATTTAGTGGGGAAGGTCTTTCATTGGCAAAACACTTAAAAGATGCAACAAATGTGCTAAATTTTTTGAGAGAATAAACAGCCATTTGATGATGTATTACTCTAGTTATGTTTTGTTCTATCTAGATTTCGGCTTTTATGCCATTAGCAAGTACAATTTCATATCTATTAAGGCAATCATGTGCTTTGGACTACCTTGACAGATATGACATTTTAATGGTCTAAGAACTTTTAACATTGTACTTGATAATGGCAGAAAAGCCGGAATCTAGACAGTACAGAAGATAAATACAGTAATATACGATCAAACGGTGGTTTAATGTCTCTCTAAAAAAAAAAAAGAAAAAAAAACTGCTAAAGAGGCTGTCTACACAACGCTGTCCATCGTCTTCTGGAGCAATAATGCATGGGATGGGATCCTTCTCACATTGATGAAGGACATGCAAAAAGTTCAAAGAAAGGCAGTGGATTTTCTATTATTGTGAATTTAAGGGGAGGGGGGAAAGGGTCACTTGAGATGTGATAGTAGTGTGGGTATCGATTGTTCATGTTCACTAAACTCCTGTGCCATGACTGGGCAAATTAAAATAATTAAAAGAATCATGAGTAAGTAATATCATTTGTAGTTACATGGAGAAATTTATTAGATTAATGGATCTGAAAACTGCAAAGTGATCCGAGAAACGGCTCACTAGATATTTACGTTTCAATTCGGCAAGTCGATCTTAATGCACGAGTGCTGTGAAGCGAACTGGCGCCGGCAGTGTCGCGGCGTTTGGCGGTGTTGGCCAAGAAACACAAGTCATCTGTGGCACAGGCGCAGCCACCGATCCTGGAAAGTTCGAAGGCTGGCTGATGGATAAGAAACGCGTCCTAACCCAAAAATGCTCCGTACTTTGCCGCACCGGACACCCCTCCTTTGGGGTGTCCTTTGGACAAGTCCGCATTAACGTAAAAAAGTACGGCCTGAGAATGTTAAGGAATGTAATGGTTAGAAGAGAGGTAACATTCTGGCAGCATCTCACTAGTAGGTGACGTCGGAAGCTATTCGAATATCAAAAATATTCATTATTAAGGGTGTAGCGTGACGTCATTTTCGCTCTTGTTGGGCAGAAGGCAAGAGAACGCGCCATTGTGCTAGGAGACCGCTGCTGGAGCCTAAAGCGGGCGGACGTATCGCGAGAAGTCTCCGCAGCTGTGGCAAAATAAGCTTTGTGCGTGCGCACCATGCATAAATAATGTTGTTAATAGTCAACTTGCTAGGCAGTGCCCTTTTGTAGTGATTACAAGTGTTCGTTTTTCTTTGCGACATACTCAGAGGTTTACACGAAGTCAGACAATGAGCAAAGCTTTTATCAGTCGTGTCGCCACTGCTACTACGCAAGTATTAAGTTGGTTGCCTTTACAGTTACACTGTGTATCGTTTCTTTGTTGTGAAATTGGTATCTCTGATGACCCTTTGGTTGCGACAGGGAAAGATTTTAGCCATTTTGTATCACCATTTCCGAAAAACTATCCTGGCAGTGCGTCGTAACAAGCCCAGTGTGGCAGGTAGAGTTTCAAACAGAGTACAATGTTGGGAGATTGGTATCGTGCCTTCTGGTGCAAGTAACTCGTGTTGCATGTCGGTAGGTTCGAGCCGAGGGGCAAAAGTTACTTTCGCGAGTGTACTGTGAATTCTGATCGAAGTAGCTGATACTCTATAGCAATGCTATAACGAATGTACACTTGCGAAATCGGAGGACACTGGGCCTCCACAATGTATCAAGATTTTCTCAGCTTTGTCTGTGGTTTCTTTATCAGATTAATCACCTCCCCAAGAGTATCATTTTCGGCGTACTTTTCGCACTCAGAATTCACAGGCTGGAAAGCAACAAGTAGTTACCTGGGTAAATCCGGTAAGTTTGACAGGTGTGCATGCTGTGTTTGAACTTCCATTTCACGGAAATACATTGCTCGCCATTAAAATTGCTACAACAAGAAGAAATGCAGATGATAAACGGGTATTCATTGGACAAATACATTTAACTAGAACTGACATGTGATTACATTTTCACGCAATTTGAGTGCGTAGATCCCGAGAAATCACTACCCAGAACAACCACCTCTCGCAGTAATTATGGCCTTGATACGCCTGGGTGTTGAGCGAAACAGAGCTTGGATGGCGTGTACAGTTACAGCTGCCCAAGCAGCTTCAACACGATACCACAGTTCATCAAGAGTAGTGACTGGCGTGTTGTGACGAGCCAGCTGCTCGGCCACCATTGACGAGACGGTTTCAGTTGGTGAGAGATCTGGAGAATGTGCTGGCCAGGGCAGCAGTCGACCTTTTTCTTTATCCAGAAAGGCCTGTACAGGACCTACAACATGCGGTCGTGTATTATCCTGCTGAAAGGTAGGGTTTCGCAGGGTTCGAACGAACGGTAGAGCCACAGGTCGTAACACATCTAAAATGTAACGTCCACTGTTCAAAGTGCCGTCAGTGCGAACAAGAAGTGACCGAGACGTGTATCCAATGGCACCCCATACCATCACGCCGTGTGATACCAACAGCGACTCAAAGGAAGGCCTCGGCGCTTCTTCGTGACGTCACGTAGCTAGGCACGGCGAACGCCAGGTCTGTTGCAGGCATACTCATAATGGTGGTGTCTCTCTCTCTGACACACATTGTTCTGAAAGATTTCTGCAATCAATTAAGTGTGCAATTCATTACACTTCTTAACAAATAATGAACTCCTGAACTTAAATTTACACCTGTTTTAAGGATTGACATACAAAACAACTTCATGGTCCAGCAGCAACAGAATTCGTGCTTCTTTACCTTATTTGTAAATCTGAGGAAGTTAGGTTTGTTTTTACAAGAAACTGTGAACATATTGGTGCTCTTCATTCGGTATCTTGGTTGACTATGGGATGAGGATCACTGAATGTTAATGAAATATCTTGCGATTGTACACGTTTGGGGAGGGGGTGGGGAACAAAAGAAGAGGCAAAAGAGAGATACTTTTTTTATCAAATAAAATTTTTTTATCTTATAAAGTTTCTCCTTTCAGTTGCAAGAGGGGAATATTTATCTTTTCTAATGTGCATGTTTAAAAAAGTTTAAGCTCAGCAAAATTTTCAATTTTGTTTCCGGTTTAGAATTCCTTTCGTTGAAAATGACTGTAATCTAATGACTGGCAACAGTAGGACATTTACACATGCAAATTAATTCACATTTCCGGTGACGATGTCAAACGAAAATAAATAAATAAATAAAATAAACGAGTTCATTGTAAGGGGGTTATGGTAAGTTTCGATAACAAAATGGATCAAGTAAATATAGTTTCTTGAATGTAAAATTTCCTAAGCTCGCAATGGGGCAATGCATCTTCTCATATTGATCTACGTTTGTTTCGTCAGGTTTCATTAATACAGAACTATGATCTTCATTTGTAGCTTTACGATAGTAAGAAAATATTTCATGTAAATAAAACTGCAGAATCCAAAAGAATACCAAACAGTTTGTCCAGATATAAGAGATTTATAGTGATAAGCACGCCCAGGCGTTTTTGCCTGCAACAGACCTGGCGTTCACCGTGCCTTGCTGACGTGACGTCACCAACAAGCGCCGAGGCCTTCCTTTGAGTCGGTGGTGGTGATACGCCAGTATGGCGATGACGAATACACGCTTCCAATGTGCGTTCAGCGCGATGTCGCCAAGCACGGATGCGACCATCGTGATGCTGTAAACATAACCTGGAGTCATCCGAAAAAATGACGTTTTGCCATTCGTGCACCCAGGTTCGTCGTTGAGTGCACAATCGCAGGCGCTCCTGTCTGTGATGCAGCGTCAAGGGAGATGGCTGTCATCTCGACTGCTATGGGTACGAGGTCGTTGGGATCCAGCACAGCGTTCCGTATTACCATCCTGAACCCACCGATTCCATATTCTGTTAACAGTAATTGGATCTCGACCAACGGGAGCAGCAGTGTCGCGATACGATAAACCACAATCGCGATAGGCTACGGTCCGACCTTTAACAAAGTTGGAAACGTGATGGTAAGCATTTCACCTCCGTACACGAGGCACCACAACAACGTTTCACCAGACAACGCCGGTCAACTGCTGTTTGTGTATGAGAAATCGGTTGGAAACTTCCCTCATGTCAGCACGTTGTAGGTGTCGCCACCGGCGCCAACCGTGTGTGAATGCTCTGAAAAAATAATCATTTTCATATCACAGCATCTTCTTCCTTTCGGTTAAATTTCGCATCTGTAGCACGTAATCTTCAAAGTGTAGCAATTTTAATGTCCGGTAGTGTATATAGATCTCATAAGCTCTTGACCCATTTACACCAGCTAGACTACAGAGTTCTGATAGAAGCGGATGAGGTGTTAAGCGTTGCTAGTTAAAAATTTTGACCGTTGGTATTTCCTCTCGTCACATGCCATTCTGTTTCAATTTGGTAGAGACGAAAAAGGTAACTTTTTAAATTTACTGAAGATAGGAGGAGGAAGAGTAACCACGTTAAACACTGAAATGATAAGTGAGTTGGAGTGGCAGTTATTAAAATATAGTCGATTTCGTTACGGCGAGACCTTTTAAATGAATTACAGTCACCAACTTTCTGCTCCAAATGACAAAACAGTTTATTGATTCCCACCTAACCAGGGAAATATGACTATAGTGATAAAATAGCTTTCACGGAAAGATTTAGCTGTTAATTTTTTCCTATCTGCTAATCGAGAACCAAACAGTGGAGAAGTAACCTGAAAGTGGTTCTACAAACCATCTGTGCCGCGTGGGATTAGCCGAGCGGTCTTAGGTGCATCAGTCATGGACTGTGCGGCTGATCCCGGCGGAGGTTCGAGTCCTCCCTCGGGCATGGGTGTGTGTGTTTGTCCTTAGGATAATTTAGATTAAGTAGTGTGTAAGCTTAAGGACTGATGACCTTAGCAGTTAAGTCCCATAAGATTTCACACACATTTCATTTCATTTTTACGAACCATCTAACAGACTTTTAAATGTTAAATGCAAAGTAATCATGTACATTTTGTGCAGAAATTGTTTCCTCTGTCACTCGTATGTTTCCCCTTATGGTCTGCAGTGTGATGATAAACACGGCATTAGTCTTCCAAGCGGCAGACGCTACACAGCGGCTATCGCTGGGGGCGAAAAGGACGGTGCGGAGGGATTTATGGGGTGGTGCTGCAGCAGCGCCAATCGACAGAGCGCGGTCAACGGCCGTAACTCAGGCGCGCTCTCCCGGCTGGCTGAGTTACGAGCTCCCGCGAGGCTGCTTACCATGCGATACACGTGACGTAGAGCGCGCGGCCCGCGAGATTACAGCCGTCGCAGCGCGCAGCTTAATAAGCCGTGATCTCTCCCCCTGATTTATGTCAATGCGCCGTCGCTGCCGGCGCTGCGCTCGCGATGAACAGTTGCGAATCGCCGGCTGTCGCCATGATAACTCCGCTCACTCGTCATCTCTGGCGACCCCTGTGCTTGAAACTGTGGCAGCGCGTCTGCTTCATAACAACTACGACACGCACTGTGTGCCGTAAGTTGTGGCTCTACAGTACCAACTTCGCTTTCAACATAATGAGAACAGGCAGGAGTACTCTCGAAATTATTTCACTGCAGTCTCGTGTGTGATAACGTTATGAAATGACTGTCAGTACGGCAGAGAGTTTAATCGACGTTGACCTACTCATTTATTTTCGAGTTTCTTTTGTTCGCGCTTAATTATATTCATAAAATTCACTCTTAACGCTGATTAACTGCTTGTTATATATATACGAATGTAAAACTAGCAGTAACAAAGACACTTTACTATACAACTGTCTTTCCTCTTGAAGAAACATATTAACAGTAATCTCCACGATGTGAGTGCCACAAAGGGCAGTGAGAGCTTCACATTAAAGAAATCAGTATAGATAAAATTAAAAGTCGGCAGATTAGACGTTCAAGTTATGTGCTGGCTACACACTCTTGGCTAAAATAAAAACATGTACTGAAAATTGTCAGTTTAAATGCTAGAACACAGGAGGAATTACTACGTAATGAAGATATTGACTCAATGGGCAACACAATTCCTAAGATCTTATTGAAACCAATAGGAAGATCTCACGTTTAAAGCACCCATCCAGGAAAGAGGACAAATCCCCTTGAAGAACAAACAGGCCTCCAGGAATAACCATTGAAGATGGTGACGATAATGGTAGAGATGTTGAAAACCCTTACTGCAACAGAATTGACTGTTGGGATACAACTAAAATATTACACGAGGATAACAAATAATGACGAAATTATTATATTTTGTTCGTTTAGAAAAGGAAAGCCAATACAATATTGACGTTGATTTAAACCAGTTTTGCTCTTACCTGTTTTATTCGAAAAAATCTACCAGTAGCTCTGTTGTTGCTTTGTTTTTAGAGCTTACCTGCTGTTTCCCCATCTCCAATAATTTTTGGCAAAATCTTAGTATTTGTATGTTATTTTTAATGTCAGCAACAAGAAAATATGAAACTACTTTTAAACTTGGCGTTTATGAAAATAAGCAAATTGACCAGACTGTTGCTGCGGCGTGGATGGTGGTTTGTCAGTTACTACAGGACCTGGTGTTGCAGAGGCGCCTTGCAGGAGAAGGCTCTGGTAATAGTAAAATAATTCTTGTCGCTTTGTGTGCCCCATCTTATTTCCAAAATTACATTATAAAATTTCCAATATGGTGAGAAAGTACTTTCGAATGATGATAAAATACTGTATCCTAAACGGCGCCACTGATATCACATAAGTCATTTAAGGTACACCAGCATGTGACAACAACATCAAAAAAAGACAAACATGGAGTACAAATGGGTTGAAACTGCAGAAATACTACAGCAAATGCTCTCGCCAATTGTGTTTACCATTCTGTGAAGAACTTTGTTCAATTTTCATTTGTGTTGACATTTCTTTGAGTGAACTGAAATATCTAAAATTTCATTAATTTTTTAAAAAAATTGCAGGAAAACCTCTTCCTGATAGTTCTACATTAAGAAAGGAATGCGCAAACCGAGGCTACGATACAACAATGTAACAAGTCACTCAACGGGTTGCAAATAAAAAAAAATTAAGTGTATCAATGGATGAAAGGGTGGACTCTCTGGGAATGTATATAGACCTGTAGCTGTAGTAAAAGTCATTGTTAGAACTTTGGAAAAAGACGGTGACACAGAAGTTTCTAATAAACTGTGAATATTTAGAAAAAGTATATTTCTTTCGGTCTTTATTAAACATTTCTCAGATCTATGGGTTCCATATGACCCAGAGGTGTTAAGCGTGACAATGTAAAACTCATTGTCAGGGATGCTACGCCTTACATAGTGACGGCTGTTGATTCGCTGAAAGCTGTGTACAGTGAAATGGAACATGTGACTCGTTTAGCTCACACCAGACACAGAGTTGCAGAACAGATTCATAGTACATTCAGTGATGTTGACAAATTTATTGGGTATGTCAGAAAGGTATTACTGAAAGCCCCTGCAGGTGTTGCAGCTTTTAAGTTGTTAATGATATACATTTCCTCATCACCATCTGTTATCTTGAAGAACTGTGGATCCTGGATTGATGGCTGCAACTATTCCCGCCAGAACTTCAACTTGTGAAAACCCTAATTAATGTGTTCGATAGCAGTGAAGGCGCCTCAATTGTACTAGCCCAAGAATTAATGTGCAATTCTGAAATTTCAGGCAAACTTCCATACATAAAATCAAATTTTCGATTTATTCTTTATGCAATAACTGCTTTGGAGCAATCAGAAGTACCACTAGTGAAGCGGACGGAAGAAGTGAAAATACTGTGAGTAAATTAGAAACTGTTCGTGACAAAACTGAAAAATAAGTGACAAAGCAAATGGACAAGGTGAAAAGGACGCCCACAATTTATTGACATGACAGAATGTCTAAATATAGGTATTTGATTCGTCTGTGGGATGTTATTTCGCCCTATAGCAGGGACGTTTAACATCCTCGTGCTTGCATCTCAACAAATACTGTGCCTAACATTATCTGCCTTCTCTCAAGTGTCAAGTCGTCTGAAGTACCAGAAATGTTAAGTGAATTTAGCCCTAGTTCTTACTGCAAAGGAAACATACGGAACGGAAATTTACGTATAGGATTTCAGATCGACCAATCATGAAACGAACTTTATTAAGTCTTTCAATTGAACTTTATTAACTGTTTATTAATAACTTCTTTCTTACAGGGTGCGTGCTGTTGGTGATCACTGGAGAAAGGATGACGTGCTGGTATGCATGCACACTGGGCAAAACTTTAACGAACTAAATTGATGAATGGAACATATTTATTTACTAAATGAAGTATATTCCTGAACCTAAACATGAAAAAGTATAAAAACGGTAACACGTCCCCATTTCTAGGTGTTAGAAAGAAAACGACGGGTGTTATACAACGTGTCCATTTCAATGATTTTGCTGGGTGAAAAGTTCGCCCTTAATCATTTACATTTGGATTCAAAATATATTGTTCATTTTAAATATGCACCTCTGGTGTCAACTGAAATAGTAGTATGGTTTTTGAAGTACCGGGTTTTGTTGGCTGTTAGTAGGCAATCCTTTTTATTTGAAAATTTAAACAAGGTATTCAGCATACGAGAGCATACTGACAAGTTATGCCTCCGAATATTTTCTGTGAGAACTCTTAAATATTTTCAAATAAAACGAAGTTTATTAACGTTCTACATCTTTATTCTGCATGTCGACATACTTATTACTCATCATAGTCACCCATTCTATCAACACATTTCTCTGACCATCTCACTGACAACGTCACTGTAGAATGTTCGACTTCGTTGACGGAGCCACAGCCTCACCTCTGCTTGCACCGCTTCATTACTATTAAAGTGAAGTCCAGGAGGTGTTCTTTAAGTTGTGGAAACAAATGAAAATCGGATGGAGCGAACTAGGGTGCCTATGGAGGACGATCGATGACAGTGATCCCGCGGTGTCGGATCGTTTCGGATGTCGCAGCACTCGGGTGTACTCGAAAACCGTGAATCACCTCGAAGAAAACTATTTCTTGACAAACAGCCAACACGGGTGCAGAAAATATCGTTCTTGTGAAAAACAACTATCTCTTTATTCTCAGGAGGTAATGAGTGGTACCGACAGTGGACAGTGGATTCCATATTTTTAGAAGTACAGAAGGCTTTTCAGACCGTTCCTCACAATCGACTTCTAATTAAATTGCGCGCCTGTGGAACTTCGTCTCGGTTGTGCGACTGGATTCGTGATTTCCTGTCAGAAAGGTCACAGTTCATAATAACTGACGGAACGTCATTGAGCAAAACAGAAGTAATACCTGCCGACCCCCAAGGAAGTGTTATAGGCCATCTGTTTTTACTGTTAGACATAAACGTTTTAGGAGACAACTCGAGTCGTCCTCTCAGATTGTTTGCAAAATGGTTCAAATGGCTCTGAGCACTATGCGAAATAACTTCTGAGGTCATTAGTCGCCTAGAACTTAGAACAACTTAAACCTAACTAACCTAAGGACATCACACACATCCATGCCCGAGGCAGGGTTCCAACCTGCGACCGTAGCGGTCGCCGGCTCCAGACTGTAGCGCCTAGAACCGCACGGCCACCCCGGCCGGCGATTGTTTGCAGACGATGCTGTCGTTTACCGTGATGTAATATCATCAGATGATCAAAACGAATTGGAAAATGGTTTAGACGAGATATCTGTATGGTGTAAAAAATGGCAGTTGACTTTGAATCGTGGGAAGTGTGAAGTATCAAAATAAATCCAGTAAATTTCAGTTACGCGATCAAGCACACAAAACTAAAGGCTGTAAATTCAACTAAATAGTTAGGAATTACAATTACGAATAACTTAAATTAGAACTGCCACACACTTAATGTTGTGGGTATTGCAAACGAAAGATTGCGATTTATTGGCGGAACACTTAGAAAGCGCAACAGGTCTACTAAACAGACTGCTTATACTACATTTCTCCTTCCTCTTCTAGAATATTGCTATGATACGGGCAAGTCTTCAGGTCGAGATTGTATACCGATTAGGTTCCTTTCAGATTACGCTGATACTATAGCTCCCTACTTAGCACTCATATACAACCGCTCGCTCACCGATAGATCTGTACCTACAGATTGGAAAATTGCGCAGGTTGCACCAGTGTTTAAGAAGGGTAGTAGGAGTAATCCATTTAACTACAGACCTATATCATTGACGTCGGTTTGCATTAGGGTTTTGGACCATATACTGTATTCAAACATTATGAATCACCTCGAAGGGAACGATCTATTGACACGTAATCAGCATGGCTTCAGGAAACATCGCTCTTGTGCAACGCAGCTAGCTCTTTATTCGCACGAAGTAATGGCCGCTATCGACAGGGGATCTCAAGTTGATTCCGTATTTCTAGATTTCCGGAAAGCTTTTGACACCGTTCCTCACAAGCGACTTCTAATCAAGCTGCGGAGCTATGGGGTATCGTCTTAGTTGTGCGACTGGATTCGTGATTTCCTGTCAGGAAGGTCGCAGTTCGTAGTAATAGACGGCAAATCATCGAGTAAAACTGAAGTGATATCAGGTATTCCCCAGGGAAGCGTCCTGGGACCTCTGCTGTTCCTGATCTATATAAATGACCAGGGTGACAATCTGAGCAGTTCTCTTAGATTGTTCGCAGATGATGCTGTAATTTACCGTCTAGTAAGGTCATCCGAAGACCAGTATCAGTTGCAAAGCGATTTAGAAAAGATTGCTGTATGCTGTGGCAGGTGGCAGTTGACGCTAAATAACGAAAAGTGTGAGGTGATCCACATGAGTTCCAAAAGAAATCCGTTGGAATTCGATTACTCGATAAATAGTACAATTCTCAAGGCTGTCAATGCAACTAAGTACCTGGGTGTTAAAATTACGAACAACTTCTGTTAGAAGGACCACATAGATAATATTGTGGGGAAGGCGAGTCAAAGGTAGCGTTTCATAGGCAGGACACTTAGAAGATGCAACAAGTCCACTAAAAAGACAGCTTACACTACACTCGTTCGTCCTCTGTTAGCATATTGCTGCGCGGTGTGGGATCCTTACCAGGTGGGGTTGACGGAGGACATCGAAAGGGTGCAAAAAAGGGCAGCTCGTTTTGTATTATCACGTAATAGGGGAGAGAGTGTGGCAGATATGATACGCGAGTTGGGATGGAAGTCATTAAAGCAAAGACGTTTTTCGTGGCAGCGAGACCTTTTTACGAAATTTCAGTCACCAACTTTCTCTTCCGAATGCGAAAATATGTTTTTGAGCCCAACGTACATAGGTAGGAATGATCATCAAAATAAAATACGTGAAATCAGAGTTCGAACAGAAAGGTTTAGGTGTTCGTTTTTCCCGCGCGCTGTTCGGGAGTTGAATGGTAGAGAGATAGTATGATTGTGGTTCGATGAACCCTCTGGCAAGCACTTAAATGTGAATTGCAGAGTAGTCATGTAGATGTAGATGTAGATGCGGTGTGGAATTTGCATGAGGTAGGTTTGATGGAGAATACCGAAAAAATTCAAAGAAACGAAGCTCGTTTTGTATTATCGTAAAATAAGGGGAAAGAACCGTGGATATGATACACGAATTGATGCGGCAGTCATTAAAACAAAGGTGTTTTTCGCTGCGGCTGGACCTTCTCACTGAATCACCAATATTTTCCTCAGAGTTGAATATATTTTGTTGACACCCTCCTACATAGGGAGAAATTATTATCATAATAAAATAACAGAAATCAGAGCTCGCTCGGAAAGATGTAACTGTACGTTTTTCCCGAGCAATTTTTGAGAGTGGAATGGTAGAGAAATAGCTTAAAGGTGGTTCGATAAACCCTCTGTCAGGCACTTAATTTTGAGTTCCAGAGAAATCGTGTAGATGCAGATGAAAAATAGGAAAAAAAGTTGCCAACTCATTTTGTCAATGAATTTACACAATGGAGATAAAGAGTGATATCTTCAGCAAGCAGGTGCAAATGGCCTTCCACTTGATAGTGTTCAGTTGTTTTTGTTTTAAAACTGATGACGGCTTTCCCACTGATTAACTGCTGCTAAATGTAGGTCCATTGCTTTGGAAAAGTGGAACGTGAAGACAACAATCTGTACAAAACTATACAGCAAATATATGTTTCAAAATCTTTGCAGAGGTATTTCAGTGAGTTGAAAGTTATGATGTATTTGATCCTTAGCTACAAAACTTGATAAACGGGCAAGACGATAAAAGTCGCTAAAAGAGTTTTCTGTGTAACTGAAACTTCTAATATTTAATACTTCTTATCTTGATATTGTTTCTTTTTCTGTACTGGATTATGAAACATTAACACTTGTTTAGTACGAAAACCGGACATTGGGGATAGGAACAGGTGTCATTTTCTCACTTGTTATAAAGGCATAACAACATATTTCACACGTAGTGTTGAAGAATAATCAGGTAATTAGTGTTTCCTTTCAAAACGGTGTTTAATCTTCTAGACCCCTAGAAGCGGTGCGATAAAATGAGATATTCGCTGAAGAACGATAGTTCTGTCATTCGTAAAAAGCCAGACGTGTCAGTACCGGGTCTGAAACCGATTATGACCATACACCTCCCCAAATCAAAAGATACTCATATTGCGAATTTAGGAGGAATCAGGTTAAGTGTACTACTATGTGTGCAATACTAATACAAGTCGTTCAGTTGGAAAAAGCTTGATGTCAGCTATGAACGAGGAAATCTCCAACTCTCCGTTCCACTTCGCACAGTGCGCAGTGACCGAAACGCGGCTTTTTACTTTTCGTCGCACGACTTCACGGTTAGTGGTTTCAGACCTTGAAGATGGCACAGATAGGGGGCGCGCGCGGTCTGCGTGTGTCTACGGTCTACGATGGCCGGAATGAGCAGACGTCACGCGTGTCGGAGCCGCCAGAGCCACCTGGAGGGTGGCGGCGGTACTCGGCGCCGCTAATGAGATGCGCGCACCTGCCGCTGCGGACTAATTGCGCCACAGATTGTGGGCGCAGCGCCGGAGCTCTGCGGACCTAATGACCAGGCCGGCGACGACACGGCGCAGCTCGTTACCCGGCGGGCCGCCACCCAGGCCGTGGGCCCCGCACCCTCTGTGAGGCTGCACTCTTAGGTCGCGTCGAGGGATTACCGCGCAGCTCGTCTCAGAAGGAATTGCGGGTGAGTGAGGGACCCGCCGAGAACTCTTGTCGTAAAGAGTCTTCACAGTGCTTCTTTGTAGCATCAACTTTCTGACAAGGGTCCTCTCACGGCTGCATTAATTACTCTGGTACTGAACACAGCAACTTCGATGGAGTCCCTTGGGATTTTTGGCTCTCTCTCTCTCTCTCTCTCTCTCTCTCTCTCTCTCTCATACACACACACATACACATACACACACACACACACACACACACACACACACACACACTTTCACAGACAGACGGACAAAAGAATGCGTACAAGATGGTTCAGGTTTAACATCGTGTCAACAAAAGCTCTATATTACAAGCTTCAGTTGGACGAGGACTATTCCAGTATTTACTGTATGTGTTTTAGGTAGAACACCGAACATCTAAAACTTTATGACATGACATGAAACTGGCCTACGGTACTCTGCTCTGAATCACTAACGGACCTGGTTGTGCCGACAGCAAAGGAAAACTGTAATATACATAAAGTGTTCATTAGGACATCCATGTCTCCAAATGCGTATGGGCGTAGAGATGGATGGGCTGGTCAAAAGATAGATTTGTACTACACTACTAGTGATTAAAATTGCTACACCGAGAAGAAGTGCAGATGATAAATGGGTATTCATTGGACAAATATATCATAATAGAACTGACATGTGATTACATTTTCACGCAATTTGGGTGGATAGGTCCTGAGAATCAGTACCCTCAACAACCACCTCTGGCCGTAATAACGGCCTTGATACGCCTGCGCATTGACTCAAACAGAGCTTGGATGGCGTGTACAGGTACAGCTGCCCATGCAGCTTCAACACGATACCATAGTTCATCAAGAGTAGTGTCTGGCGTATTGTGACGAGCTAGTTGCTCGGCCACCATTGACCAGACCTTTTCAGTTGGTGAGAGATCTGGAGAATGTGCTGGCCAGGGAAGCAGTCGAACATATTCTGTATCCAGGAAGGCCCGTTCAGGGCCTACAGCATGCGGGTGTGCATTATCCTGCTGAAATGTGGGGTTTCGCAGGGATCGAATGAAGGGTAGAGCCACGGGTCGTAACACATCTGAAATGTGACGTCCACTTTCAAAAGTGCCGTCAATGCGAACAAGAGGTGACTGAGACGTGTAACCACTGGCACCCCATACCATCACGCCGGGTGATACGCCAGTATGGCGATGACGAATACACCCTTCCAATGTGCGTTCACCGCGATGTCGCCAAACACGGATTCGACCAACATGATGCTGTGAACAGAACCCGGATTCATCCGAAATAATGACGTTTCGCCATTCGTGCACCCAGGTTCATCGTTGAGTACACCATCGCAGGCGCTCCTGTCTGTGATGCAGCGTCAAGGGTAACCGCAGCTATGGTCTCCGAACTGATAGCCCATGCTGCTGCATGCGTCGTCGAACTGTTCGTGCAGATGGTTGTTGTATTGCAAACGTCCCCATCTGTTGACTCAGGGATCGAGACGTGGCTGCACGATCCGTTACAGCCATGCGGATAATATGGATTGGATCTCGACCAATGCGAGCAGCAATGTCGCGATACGATAAACCGCAATCAGGGTTGGCTACAATCTGACCTTTATCAAAGTCGGAAGCTTGATGTTACGCATTTCTCCTCCTTACACGAGGTATCACAACAACGTTTCACCAGGCAACGCAGGTCAACTGCTGTTTGTGTATGAGAAATCGGTTGCAAACTTACCTCATGTCAGCACGGTGTAGGTGTTGCCACCGGCGCCAACCCTGTGTGAATGCTCTGAGAAGCTAATCATTTGCTTATCACAGCATCTTCTTCCTGTCGGTTAAATTTCACGTCTGTTGCACGTCATCTTCGTGGTGTACAAATTTTAATGGCCAGTGGTGTATATGCATACCAGCATAAATTTATCGGTCAGATCATTATGACCACATATCTAATAACCGGTGTGTCCACCTTTGACACGGATAACGGTGGTGAAGCATCATGGCATAGAAACCATGAGGCCTTGGTAAGTAGCTGGAGGGAGTTCGCACCACATCTGCTAACACAAGTCATCTAATTGCCGTAAATTTCTGGGACGGGGGCGATGAACTCTGACGCCCCGTTAAATCAGGTCGCAGATATGTCCGATCGGGTTCGGGATTGGTTGGTCAGCACATCAACTGCAACTCGCCACTATGTTCCTCTTCCCACTCCATCACATTCCTGGCCTTGTGACATGGAGTATTATCTTGTCGAGAAACGCGACTGCCGTCGTGAAACATGGTCATCGTGAAGGGGTGTACGTGGTCTGCAACCAGTGTATTGATACTCCTTGGCCGCCACGATGCATTGCACTAGCTCCAGTGGATACGTGGATGCCCAGGTGAATGTTTCCGAGAGCGTGATGGAGCCGCCGCCAACTTATCTCCGTGCTGCAGGCGTCAAGGAGCTGTTCCCCTGGAAGATGACTGATTCGCGCTCTCCAAACAGCATGATTAAGAAGGTATTGGGATTCATCAGACCACGCATAGCTCTGCCACTGAGCCAACGATGGACACCTGCCTATTTCTCTCGTAGTTGCCAATGCCAACATCACGACATTCATGGATCGTAGGTTGCGGAGGCTCTTCATTGTGAGTGTTCGGTGCGCTTCCCAGCATTAAATTCTGATGTTATTCCACCGCAATTCGCCGCCTGTCCTGTTTTACCAGTCTGCTCAGCGTATGACATGTGACATCTGTAATGAGGAGTGGTCGCCCAGCCACACAACCTCTGGCCGTGCTTTCACTCTGGTGTTGGAAATGCATGTGCCAAGCTTCTAGGCCATCAAAATGTGCTTTCGGTCTTACTCAGGTAGATTGAGCGCCTTCCCCATTCTACACATGGACAACAGACTCACTGATATCACATACACCGTGCATGTATCTGAGTAGTAATCATACCCCACCAGGTGATGTTGCTATCGTCTGGACGAGTTTATACCGAAATTAGGTCGGTAGTCGGTGTTCTGGCTAATCAGTGAAGATTAAAGGGCAACAGGAATTGAAATAATGAAGATTAAAGGGCAACAAGGATTGAAATAATAAGGCATATGAAGCTGAAGAGGAGCATTACTGTGAAATAAAACAAAACATTATCCAAGTCATGGCAACTTGTTCGAAAGTGCAGATCTTGCTGCACATGCTAGCACACCAGCGAATTCAAAGTCTGTCGCTGGGATACAAACGTACAATGTAGCATCATGACATGTTTCTGTCCTCTGCGTTCTCTCCAGAAGTTAGTTAAGACGTTGTTTGTCAAGACATTCCCACTCTTTAAAGGCCTCCTTTCAGTGTCGTTGACTGTAGGATGAGCATTACAGCGATGACGCACAGAAAGTACCAACTAGTCACAAGCATTCTGAGTCTCGTTCATGTTAGCAAATATCATAGGAAATTCCATTCATTGTTTGCTTACCCGGTTGGCAGGCGTTCACAAGTTGGGCGCAGTGCACTCGCGCATTATCATCTTGAAAGATGAGCCCATCACCGAAATGTTGACTCCAGAACTGAACAATAGGTCGGAAGATCTGTCCCGATACTGTCCAGCCCTCAAACTACCCTTGAGAGAGAGATGGAAGCCGCCCAGCACTCATACGTGACGATATGTATGAGTTGGCCATTCCATGTGCTCATTCTGTAAACACACTGCTTGATATGATTAGCCAACGCAGCAGTTCGCCACTGCACTCAGTCGATGACCAATGGTATTACCGAAATACGGAATAATTTGGCAGTGTTGTACCAAGGGATCTTCCTGACAGTTTTTGAGCGTTTGCCTAGCAACACTGCCAACTGTGGTGCGTACAAATACTTCAAATGGACAACCACTGTGGATCAGGTTACTGTTGTGTGACCTAGGAGCCACTGATGGAGCTGCCATCTTTCTTACCCTATGGTACCACCTGTCTTTGGAGTCTGACCTAAACACCAAAAGGCTGAGGGACCTGAAACCTTCCTAGCTCCCAACAGCTGGGCACTGCCGTTGCCAGGTATCACCAGCATGACATCTAGGGTGAGATTTGCATCTTCATCACTCACCACACCTGGGCATGTCTCCCACCCAGTTGCTAGAAGCATAGCGGTGCTTGACCGCTGCACGAGCACCAGACAACTGCACCAGTAGCGTGGAAAGCTTACATCCCAAGGTTACTCTGCTTGTGAAACACACTGGGTTTGGAGGCCACATGATAACGCTTTGCTGCCAAGAAGTGTGAGATTCGTGGCCATCCCTTCCTGTGGACATGAGCTCAAGATGGCTGTTGTAACCTGGACCAAAATAAATAACCGACACCAAGCTGATCGTGACTTGATTTGTTCTTGCCTACCCACTAGAGAGACCAGAATCGTTATACCAATCAAAACGTGATTGATCCATCTCGTTGCACAATGCATGAGAACACATGCCTGATATGTACAGTGTATACCGACCACCTCCAAATATCAATTAGGATTCTCAGAATCCTGCACTCTTTGCTGGATAGAACAAGACGCCATTGATCATGGTACTTTTGCAGATGTTCTCCTGTCCAAATTCTTCTTTCACGATTGTGTAGGGAGGGAGGGAAGAGGATGCTGGAATTTGTAATGGACGCCTAGATAGTATTTTATCTTATGGAGACAGTTGAGTGCTGTATGGATCGAGGCAGTACCTCAAAAAAGCAATGCCCAGTTCTACTGCAGTCGTCATCTAGTTTTGTTCACTGTGGGTCAGCAATATGAGGCAGATTTTTAGTAATTGATATATCATGGTAACAGTTGAATGTTCAATGAATGTCACTGTCGTGGAAATGTAACCAATGTTGCCATGAAGTGACAATGTGGCCATGGTCTAAGTTACAAATGACCCATAGAGGCATGTTTACAGACTAAGGTATTTGATTAGTTTGGTCACAGAATATTATGGTAGACGTTAGACAAATATGGAATAAGAGGAATAGCTCACAGCTGGTTGCTGTCACACTTTCAGAACAAAGAGCAAAAGGTAATTCTCGAAAGTAATGAGAATGGCTCTGACATATTGTCTAATTAGGGCACAGTTAATTAGGGGTGCCACAGGGGTCAGTGCTGGGGCCAGTAATGGATTCTTGCCTTCTAGTATGAGGAGCCATTCTAAAACATTCCTGCTTACTGATGACACTGGAACGTAGGCAGTGTATCAAATAGTGTAGTATGAACCACCAAAACGATCATGGATGACAACGCTGGGCAGTCGGCATACCAATATATGGCGAGAGATGTAAACAGCTAATTGCACTCAGGAACATTGTTGAACTAGATCGTTTTCATACACCAAGTATTAGGTGTGTAGAGGCATAATGCTGCATGGAAATACTGATCATCAAATCTTCGAACACAGTACACTATCCATCCAATGTTACTCGGACACTCTACTCCTTATCCATTCGGACACTGTACTCCTTCTTCACATACCTGCTTTCCACTATGCATTTTGCTCTAATTTCATTTTCGTGGATGACAATGAGTGACCACGTCGAACAGTGCCTCTCCCCCGACTTACATCCATCGAGCAGATGTGTGATGCTTTGGGGAGACGTATTAAAGTACTTCCACATGCACCAACGACCATTCACTCAGTTGTCATCTTCACGGTGCAGGAAACACAAGAACTGCTTATCAACATAGTGTCCAGCTTGTGACCATGGTGCAGTTCATGCATCGCCATCTGTTGTGATCATATACCTTGTTAAGCACCGTGTCCCACCTCGAGTAATCTCGAGAGGATGATCGTAAATTATGGTGACTTCAATGTAATTATTGCCTTTGAATCAAATTATAATTTCTGTTGGTCTCATTTATGTATTTATTTTAGTTACCTTTTGTGTTATATTGTAGCAATTCTCTCATTGAGCTACGTTATTTGGCTGTGTAAAAGTTACATTCATTCTTAAGTTTTGCCCACCTGTGTATATACACTCCTGTAAATTGAAATAAGAGCACCGTGAATTCATTGTCCCAGGACGGGGAAACTTCATTGACGCATTACTGGGGTCAGATACATCATATGATCACACTGACAGAACCACAGGCACATAGACACAGGCAACAGAGCATGCACAATGTCGGCACTAGTACAGTGTATATCCACCTTTCGCAGCAATGCAGGCTGCTATCCTCCCATGGCGACGATCGTAGAGATGCTGGATGTAGTCCTGTGGAATGGCTTGCCATGCCATTTCCACCTGGCGCCTCAGTTGGACCAGCGTTCGTGCTGGACGTGCAGACCGAGTGAGACGACGCTTTATCCAGTCCCAAACATGCTCAATGGAGGACAGATCCGGAGATCTTACTGGCCAGGGTAGTTGACTTACACCTTCTAGAGCACGTTGGGTGGCACAGGATACATGCGGACGTGCATTGTCCTGTTGGAACAGCAAGTTCCCTTGCCGGTCTAGGAATGGTAGAACGATGGGTTCGATGACGGTTTGGATATACCGTGCACTATTCAGTGTCCCCTCGACGATCACCAGAGGTGTACGGCCAGTGTAGGGGATCGCTAGCCACACCATGATGCCGGGTGTTGGCCCTGTGTGCCTCGGTCGTATGCAGTCCTGATTGTGGCGCTCACCTGCACGGCGCCAAACACGCATACGACCATCATTGGCACCAAGGCAGAAGCGACTCTCATCGCTGAAGACGACACGTCTCCATTCGTCCCTCCATTCACGCCTGTCGCGACACCACTGGAAGCGGGCTGCACGATGTTGGGGCGTGAGCGGAAGACGGCCTAACGGTGTGCGGGACCGTAGCCCAGCTTCATGGAGACGGTTGCGAATGGTCCTCGCCGATTCCCCAGGAGCAACAGTGTCCCTAATTTGCTGCGAAGTGGCGGTGCGGTCCCCTACGGCACTGCGTAGGATCCTACGCTCTTGGCGTGCATCCGTGCGTCGCTGCGGTCCGGTCCCAGGTCGACGGGCACGTGCACCTTCTGCCGACCACTGGCGACAACATCGATGTACTGTGGAGACCTCACGCCCCACGTGTTGAGGAATTCGGCGGTACGTCCACCCGGCCTCCCGCATGCCCACTATACGCTCTCGCACAATGTCCGTCAACTGCACATACGGTTCACGTCCACGCTGTTGCGGCATGCTACCAGTGTTAAAGACTGCGATGGAGCTCCGTATGCCACTGCAAACTGGCTGACACTGACGGCGGCGGTGCTCAAATGCTGCGCAGCTAGCGCCATTCGACGGCCAACACCGCGGTTCCTGGTGTGTCCGCTGTGCCGTGCGTGTGATCATTGCTTGTACAGCCCTCTCGCAGTGTCCGGAGCAAGTATGGTGGGTCTGACACACCGGTGTCAATGTGTTCTTTTTTCCATTTCCAGGAGTGTATATATAATGTGCGATTGGACTCTGTTGATTCACGCAAAGCTTCTTGAATATTTTTCATTTTTTGCCACACTGCTCTCATTTTTCCTGCATGGGCTGTCTTCCTTTCTTCTGTCCATTTTGTTCTTGCCTTCTTTAGCGCTACGCTCTCTGACTTCCCATCTCTCTCTCTCTCTCTCTCTCTCTCTCTCTCTCTCTCTCTCTCTCTCTCTCTCTTATATATATAATACATATATGTCTCTCATTTAGATTGTTAAATGCGTCAACCACATGATGAGCAGAAACACTGATAATAGTAAGTGGTAAGCAGGTGGTATGTTTGCAGAGTTTGGTAGAAATTTCTTCAAACATTACAGGGATACGCTGAGATGTCGCTTTAGTTGCAACCCGCCTCCTTCCTTTCACGATGGGTGAAATATCATCGAGACTAATTAGCTTTTCATGTGAAATTTCCTGAAAGGCATCATGTTTACGCCAGTGACTGTTAAACATTTTATTTCCACTGTTGCAATTTCTGCCTTAGGCCACTATCAAGTGCAGATATTTTGGCTTTAAGCCATGTCTACTTTATACAAGCTTAAAGCCAAAACGTCTGCATTTGATAATGGCGTAATGCCGAAATTGCTACAGTGGAAATAAAAAGTTAAACAGTCACTGGCGTAAACATGATATTTTTCAAGTAATCGAGACTTTTATCAATGAATTTAAGGGCTGCAAGAATTAGACATTTGATACTAAGACTGGTTGTTATCAGATGTCTTTCCGTGCCATACCTTGCCACCACCACTCCCAACTCCAGAGTGGTAGAGGTACATCAACACCACAGAATTTTTTTACAAATAATTATATAAATAATGTCAAAAATGAAACACACATGGATAAAACATGGTTGAAATTATGCAATGTGTTTTTGAGTTTTGCTTCTCTGTCATGTCGTTTTCATTTCATCTCCAACATCTATGAAAGATAGGCGGTTGGGACCACAGTGGTGCGTCCTTCCACATAGCAAGTGATGTATGTACGAAGTATTGATGAAATAGGTCCAGTGGTTTAGGAGGTGGTGTGGAATGTACAACTATTTTTATAAATATTTAGAAAAATATTACACCCACTAACGTGCACATATTATTACGAATAAACTAGGTGTATATTGTAATCATAAATACAGGACATGAGGGTTCGTAGTAAATTGTAGAACACACCAAGAGATCGGTCTGAATAGTCCAGGATCGAGAAAATTCGTCAATGATCAGTATAATTGCAATCCAAAAGGTAGTCCATTTAAATCACATAATCAGACAGGTCAGAAAGTACGGTGTAATTGAGGTGGAGACTCTGGGTACAGCACGATTCGAAGTGTCTTGCCGGACTGACGTTAGGTCCATAGGAGGGCTGCTAGCGCCTCTAAGTGGCGTGTCGATAGCTGCCATCGCAGGGTGTCGACCTCGCTGTCAGATACCAGATGTATAACAATAAAAACCTCTTTACATTTCGTTACTGATTACCTACTTTCGAATCATTGATACTCTCAATACAAAATAGTAATAAAAACAATAACGTTAGTTATGGGCGGCTATGAATAAAGAGGCAGTCATAGAGAATAGAAAAGATAGAGGACGAAAAAAAGCTACATGTGGTGATGTGCTTGCAGTGGGTCGAAATCCTCACATCTTCTTTCTGAAGAGACCTGACTAGCTAGTTGCTATTCAGGTATATGGCAGCCCCAATTACAGAATAATTATATGTTTTACTTTAAATACCATAGGCCGGCTGATCAAAAAGTCAGTATAAATTGAAAACTGGATAAATCACGGAATAATGTAGATAGAGAGGTACAATTTGACATACATGCTTGGAATGACGTGCGGTTTTATTAAAACAAAAAAAAAATACAAAAGTTCAAAAATATCCGACACATGGCCCTTCATTTGATCAGAATAGCATTAATTAGCATAACAAAGTAAGACAAAGCAAAGATGATGTTCTTTACAGGAAATGCTCAATATGTCCACCATAATTCCTCAACAATAGCTGTAGTCGTGGAATAATGTTGTGAAAAGCACTGTAAAGCATGTCCGGAGTTATGGTGAGGCATTGGCTTCGGATGTTGTCTTTCAGCATCCCAAGAGATGTCGGTTAATCACGATACACTTGCGACTTCAGGTAACCCCAAATGCAATAAACGCACGGACTGAGGTCTGGGGACCTGGGAAGCCAAGCATGACGAAAGTGGTGGCTGAGCACACGATCAACACTAAATGACACGCGCAAGAGATCTTTCAAGCGTCTATCAATAAGGGGTGGCGCGCCGTCCTGCATAAACATCGTACGCTCCAGCAGGTGTTCATCAGCCAGGCTGCACATGATGCGATTCTGTAACATGTCGGCGTACCTCTCACCCGTCACGGTAGTAGTTACAAAACCAGAATCACGCATTTCCTCGAAGAAAAAAGGTCCAACAAAGGTAGATGTGGTAAATCCAACCCATACCGGGACTTTCTCGTCATGCAGTGGAGTTTCCACGACAGTTCTAGGATTTTCGGTAGCCCAAATTCTGCAGTTGTGGGCGTTGACAGACCCTCGGAGCGTGAAATGAGCTTCGTCGGTCCACAACACGTTACTCAACCAATCGTCATCTTCCGCCATCTTTCGAAACGCCCACACTGCAAATGCCCTCCGCTTCACTAAATCGCCAGGTAACAGTTCACGATGCCGATGGATTTTGTACGGATAGCATCGGAGGGTACGCTTAAGTGACAACCAAACAGTAGTGTATGGAATGCCGGTGCGACGTGCAACTGCACGAGCGCTGACTTCCGCGTGGATAGACGAACCCGCTACAGTCTCCATTTCTTCCTGAACTGTCTCAGCAGCATTACCCCTTGTGCTCGGTCGGCCATTAAGGGGTATATCGTGACTTCGAACTTCGAAATCATTCCCGCCACAGCTGCATTTGTCAACGGACCTTTACCCGTTCGAATCCCCTTCCTATGGCGATAGGATCGTAACGCTGAACTAGCACGTTCCCCATTCTGACAATACAACTTCATTAAAAGCGCCTTTTCAGGTAACGTCAACATGTCAACATGCTGCGACTGCTGGCGCATCTGATTCGTTCTTTTTTTCCTTTATTGTTATTTTAATACCTATACAATCAGGTAGGCTGTCAGCGGCATGCTACGCCGCTCTTCAGCCATAGTGTTGACAATGACAGAACACAGATTGGAGAAACAGAATGAACATAGTGACGGGCTAAAAAATAGTGGTCACAGATACACAAAAAACACGGATCCGTTCACACTCGACGATAACGACACTGAGAACACATAGCGCACAGAACACTGATGAATTCGACGGGACAAGTGAACGTAGACGCTTGACGGCGGACACTAAAAACACAAAACGATGTCACACACATGAGACACAGATGGCAATGATCCCCGGCGCGCGAAAGTCCACGTAGCGTGTGTGAGTCCGGGGACCTGCCAAGAAGGGAAGAAAGGTGAGGGGGGTAGAGGGTGGGGAGGGGAGAACAAAGATGCCAATGGCTGAGGAGATGGGAGGAGGGGTAGAGGGACAGGGGAGGGGAAGCCCGGGGGAGGGGTGGGGAGAAAGGGAGGAGCGAGGGAGGGTGCTCAAAGGAACAGCAGAGGAAGAGGGAGGGAGGATCAAAGTTTGTAGGAGGGGTATGTGGATGGGAGGAGGGCATCATCAGGGAGGAGGAGCTGGCGGAAGCCACCTTGGGAGAGGGTAAGGAGGGTGGAGAGATGGAGACCGGATGGGAATACAGGCGCGGCAGTGGGCGAGGGCGGGAGAGGATGGGCGAGACAAGTGGGTGAGAAGGATCGAGTTTGTGGGAGGTGTACAGGTTCCGTATCCTCTCAAGGAAAAGGAGGAGGTGGGGGAATGGTATGAGATCGTACAGGATCCACGTGGGGGAGGGGAGATGGATGCGACAGGCAAGGTGGAGAGCATGGCGTTCAATGATTTGGAGGGATTTATAAAAGGTAGGGGGGCGGAGATCCAGGCCGGATGGGCGTAACAAAGGATAGGGCGGGTGAGGAATTTATAGGTGTGGAGTATGGTGGAGGGGTCCAGACCCAACGTACGGCCGGAAAGCAGCTCGAGGAGACGGAGTCGGGAGTGTGCCTTGGCTTGGATTGTCCGGAGACGGGGGGTCCAGGAGAGTCGACGGTCGAAGGTGACGCCAAGGTACTTAAGGGTGGGGGTCTGATTCTCTCTCTCATTACAGATCCTTTTATACACGACTGTCATGCGCAGTCACTGACGTTTTGCTGTCCAGCGCCATCTGTCGGACATTTTGTGAACTTTGTTTTTTTTTCGCTTTTAATAAAACCCCATGTCATTCCAAGGATATGTGTCAATTTTTAAATCTCTCTAGTCCTATTATTCCGTGGTTTATGAAGTTTTCAAATTTATACTGACTTTTTGATCACCCGGTAGCATAGCTAGTGCAGCCCCATTGTTCACATTAACTGATGGTTACAATGCTTCATGCATTTCAAAGCTTGAAGTAGAGTTTTTGTTATACTGATGGCTATAATTCGTGTATTAATGTGGACATTTGAACGTTTCCGTTGTTATAAGGGGAAATGGTATCACTGCGGCGTGGACGGCTGTGGACCTCTCCATTAGTGATTACAACGTCCCGGCAGACACAGGCGGGCCGCTTCTGCCGGCTGTGCCGTGCCTTTGCGGACGCTGTGACTGACAATTTAATTACGTCACCACCGGAAGAAAATACGCCCCGACACAGCGCGTAGGTTCACGCATTCTTCTTTTTTGTAGCGACAGTTGTCACTTCCAGGGGACGCCTGGGTGTCCTGACAAAGGGCGGTAATTTCGATGCCAGAGCACCAAATGTGCAGCGCAGCAGGGATCCGCTTCTCTATCAACGGGCTCTCGCTGCGCGCGTGGAACAGCCCATTCGGACAGTGTTAGAACAAGGCGGAAAGTCGCAGATGTCATGTCGCTAGCCATAGATTGGTTTTGTTGCGCTGGTACACATTCGCAATGAAATACGTATAGTGTCTATGATCTGCGGAACAGTGGTCGCAATAAAGCCTTGTAAATTATTCATATGGTCTTTATTTTATTCGCTTCTAATTTGCTGAAACGTCACAACTTGGTAACTGAATCTGCTCCTTTGCTTGCAACTGTTAATAGGTGTAGGCGTGTAAACGCGCTATACAGAGTCAGCCTTCGCGAATTTGTAATTCGCTCGGTGAATATTTGAGTAATAGAAGCCAATACGTTAGTTTGGACAGCGAAGTACAGTAACATCGGATGGGGACTAAAGAAGCATAATAGGACCTGTTATGTTCTCACAACATAAACAATTCGGAAGATGCGATCGGCAATTGCATGATTTGTTTGCTGACCATGCTACAACCCTTGGACGATCCTTAGAAATGGCTGGTTCAAATGGCTCTGAGCACAATGCGACTTAACTTCTGAGGTCATCAGTCGCCTAGAACTTAGAACTAATTAAACCTAACTAACCTAAGGACATCACACACATCCATGCCCGAGGCAGGATTCGAACCTGTGACCGTAGCGGTCGCTCGGTTACAGACTGGAGTGCCTAGAACCGCACGGCCACTCCAGCGGGTACGATCATTAGAAAATACAGACTCAAGAATTTCCTCTAGGTGTAATATATGTCAATCTTTAGGGTGTCCCACATAACTATGCTACCTCATGTATTTACGAAATAAACAAAATGAAAAATTGTAATTGGACAATCGGAGCTTACACAATGGGCAGGAATGCATAATCCATAAAGGGCAACGAACACCACTTTAAACACAAGGTTAGTATTTTTGATAGTACATACATGTTTTTCTGCACAAAATGAAAACCAGTGGAACAATTAGTTACTGGTTTCGCTGGTCTAAACCTCATATTCTGAAATATCAGACGTTAAAGGATGGCAATGGCATCGTGGATACTGCCATAATGCTCAGGGCAAGGGTAGCCCTCATTGTACTGAATCATGCTGCCACGGGCTCACACAATGGGCAGGAATGCACAAGCCATAAAAGTAAACAAACATCACTTTCCGTTTATTTACATGGCAAATGTGTGTTTTTCAAAAAATGGTTCAAATGACTCAGAGCACTATGGGACTCAACTTCTGATGCCAGCAGTCCCCTGGAACTTAGAACTACTTAAACCCAACTAACCTAAGGACATCACACACATCCATGCCTGAGGCAGACTGTAGCGCCTAGAACCGCTCGGCCACCTCGGCCGGCTTTGTGTTTTTTCTACATGAATGAAATGTAGAGGTATAATTTAGTCATAAAACGTCGTTCTGCTGCCTAAACACACTTATTAGTCTCATATAACCCACAGAATCTTCAATTTTGTGTATGACATTCAGCACCGAAAACACACTTACAAATAACCAGTAACGTCGCGTCTGATGTACCTACGTCACTTCAACCGATGTTCGAAGTACCCACCTTTTCCGTCAGTACCCTTGTGGAGACGGTGAAGTAGTGAGCGTTGCGTTCATTGTAGAGTTTCCACAGATATCGCGGCTCACGCAGCGACAATACATTGTTAAATATCCTCTGGCGTCCTTGGGGGTTCGTGGTATGCACATCCTTTTACTGCGCCTCAGAGAAGGAAGTCTAACGATGTCACGTCGGGGGATCGGGCTAGCCAGCTCATAGACCTCCCCTTCCTATGCACCTATTTGAAAACACAGCGGATGCTGTATGGGGCATCCATTATGCTGGAGCTACACTGATAGACTCGTTTCCAATTCCCCGTCCCCCGTGAGAGGGGCTCGTGTGTCTTACGGAAATGCTGCATATCGTCGTCCGATTAATGTCCTGTGATAAAAGTAGAGACCTGCAATTCGGGTACCAATGATGCCACACCAAACGTTCACGCCAAACTAGCCGCGTGTATTGGCCGAGCGGTTTGAGGCGCCCTGTCACGGCTTGTGCGGTCCCTCCCGCTGGAGAGTCGAGTCCTCCCTCGGGCATGATTGTGTGTGCTGTTCTTATCATAAGTTAGTTTACGTCAGTTTAAGTAGCGTGTAAGTCTAGGGACCGATGGCCACAGCAGTATGATCCCTTAGGAATTCACACATAGGTTGACAATAAGGGCTGGCCACTGTGGCCGAGCGGCTCTAAGACCTTCAGTCTGGGACCGCGTTGCTGCTACGGTCGCAGGTTCGAATCCTGCCTTGGGCATGGATGTGTGTGATATCCTTAGGTTAGTTATGTTTAAGTTTTCAACCTTACCCTCTTGGGTTCAAATGAAATTAAGTATGCCTATAGTACTCATCAATAGTACCACAATTAATTTTTTCACATTTTTCTGATAAGAAGTTACTGAGTAATGGACTTTCAAAAGTTGAAAAAATGACAAATTTTTCACTCGTGGACCGATGTTTTTTTATAACTCGTGTTATAATTAAGAAAGAACAATAAAATTTACTTCATTGGAAAGCTCTTTTAAAGAGCTTTTATTTGATACCAAACATCATTAGTTTAATATACAGATATACATTGTTTACAAAAACAACATTGTTGAATTTATCGAATTTTGAAAAACTGTATTTTTAAAATTCTCAAAAAAATATATGTGAAAGATACACTTTACATCTACATATTCTGAAAGTTTCAACTTGAGATGAGCATGGGATCACTGTCAAAAGCATTTTTATGTTTACCACGATTCTCCAAAATCGCCATCAGATTGGTGAATTTCTGTTATTTTGTTACACATGAAAATATTACAGTGTTAGATTTTGTTAAAGGGTCCATAAATTGTACTTTTGAAACTAATAACTGCTTATTAAACTTTAGTGCTAACTATTTATTAATAACTGTAAAACCAAGGGGGGAGGGGGGGAAGGAAGCTATCTCTCATTTTAAAGATTATATATAAAATGATTCTTTGGTGTTACTATCTGCAATCTATTCAGTATTTTATCTCTGGTTAATATTGTCAGCAATTTTCACATATTGTTGAAAGTGACCCACACATGCTTTTGTTGTGAGGCAGCTGTAGTGAAATTATGTGATTAACTCTGAAATGTGTTTTGAATCTACCTTGAAGGTACTTTTGTACAAACCTCACAAGAGTCTGTAAGATTGTATGCCTACAACCAATTAATGTTTGCATACTATTAACATAATTAAATTTTTTTAATAGGAAGTGAAAGAATAGACAAGGAATATTGTTTAGTATTGAATATAGAAAGCTGGGGCATTCAACTTCAAAAACATTTTTTAAATTAGTTTGTTCACTTGAAAAATATAAAATGCCTAAAATTTCAGCTTTGTACTGTAATCCATGTAATGAAAAGGGCCACAATAACCACAAGAAAAACTTATGGCCTGTTTCACAATGAATGATAGCAAGAAAACCTTTCTTAACTTTAAATCAAAACATGTGTAACAACTGCCATAAAAAAATTGCACGAGTAGAAATTTGTCTAGCACAGAAAATGATGAAGATCTACTGTATTCTGTGGTGAAACAAGAACGTGAAAAGGTTTTATGGGATAGTGATGTACAAGACATTGCAGCAAGTGAGGCCTTAGAAAGGTTGAATGCTGTTTTTCAGTCCGTTGGCGAATCGCCAATTAAGAAGAAACGACTGTGTGAAGCAAAATATCCTAAGGAAAAACTAATTAAATTAACTTCAACAATTCAAACAAAGGTATTATTGCTTCCTACCGAAGAAGAAGAAGAAGAAGTACATGATCATGCAGAATCTGAGATGATCAGTCAGCTGAAAGATAAATTTGGTGCATGTACATCTCGAAGTAAACAGATGGGAATTCTTACCATTTTACCTAAAAGCTGGAGTGTTAAGAAGCTTCAAGATGAATTTTACGTAACAAATTACACGGCTCAAAGAGTAAAAGATTTGGTGAAGGCCAATGGAATTTTGTCTGGAAAGACTCTTGATCAAACAACTGCTGATTTTGTTAGAAACTTTTATTCTTCTGACAAGATACGCAGGGCAATGGCGGGGAAAAAAGATTTTGTGCTTGTGAGAGATAACGGAGAAAACTGCAAGTACAAAAACGGCTAGTTTTAAGTAATTTGAGATACATTTACGAACTTTAAAGACAACCATCCAAAGCTCCACATTGGATTTTCGAAGTTTGCAGACCTACGTCCCAAAAATTGAGTTTTAGCTGGAAGTAGTGGTACACATAGTGTCTGTGTGTGTGTACTACCCATCAAAACTTCAAACTGATGCTGACTGGATGTAACAATCCTCAGCTGACAAAGGATGAAGATAATCCAATAAAAACTTACAAAGACTGCATTGCAAGAGTTGTATGTAATCCGTCATTACCTGCTTGTCATTTTGGTGAATGTAAATTCTGCACTGGCCCAGACACATTTAGGACATATTTACAAGATTTTTTGAATACTAATCATATAGATAATATAACTTATCAGCAATGGGTTTCCGTTGATCACACATCTCTAGATAAAATCATAAAATCATCTGACAACTTTACTGATTGTTTTTTGTTGATAAATTAAAATCGCTTACACGACATTCATTTGTTGCTGGTCAACAACAACCTTCTGAAAGAGACTGAGAAATTAACTTAAAGAAGGCGAGGTCTTAGCGATCTATGTCATCCAGGATGAAGTTCAAGGCTATCACTGGACAAACATGCAAGCAACAATTCATCCCATTGTTGCTTATTACAAGGATAGGAACAAACTCGAGCACACAAGTCTTGTAATCATATCAGAATGCCTAAGACATGACATTGTTGCTGTGCATTTGTTCCATTCGTACTTGATGGACTTCCTGACTGTTTAATTCGGTAGAAAACCAAGAAAAATATATTATTTCTCTGATGTAACAGCAGCTCATTATAAAAATAGGAAGAACTTTATCAACCTGTGCCATCATGAAGAAGATTTCCAAACTGAAGCTGACTAGCATTTTTTAGCCACTTCGCATGGGAATTGAGCTAGTGATGGTGGTGGTGGAACAGTTAAACGACTTGCAGCTCGAGCAAGTCTGCAAAGGCCATACAGTGATCAAATAATGAAACCAATACAACTTTATATGTTTGCCAAGGGCAAGGAACTCATAGAAGGAATGAACTTCAAGTATGCTGCTAAAGAAGATCACGAAAATGAAGAAATGAAACTTATGGAGAGATTTGAGAAATGCTGCAAAATTGTAGGGACACAAAAACTTCAAACTTTAATTCCTTTTAGCAAGGACAAAATAATAACAAAAGTGTATTCAAACACTGATGATAGTAAAATTGAACTGGTGACAGTTTCTGACAGTGATACAATACTCTTCAAAGACATAAAAGGATATCTTGCTTCTGATTATAATGGACACTGGTGGTTAACTTGTGTACTTGAAAAAAATCAGGAGAAGGATGAAATCATAGTTTCTTACATCCACCATTATCATCTTTTACATTTCCGAGTAATCCAGACATTCTTTCCATAAGCAGTAGGGAAGTAGTGGCAAACGTAAACCCTGAAACTGCTACATGGCGGACACACAAGTTATCCAGTGCAGAAATGTTGATGTGCAACAGACTGATTAGTTCGAAATATGAAGAAGTGCACAAATAGGAAGCCTATTTGTAAATAATAACTGAATTTAGGTCTGATCTCAGGTATTCATTTTTCTGTGTTTTTTATTTTTGGTAAGTTTTCATTTTGTATTTATTAATTACAGGAGCATAAAACATAGCATAAAACATATGTTCTTTTGTCAATTACAAGTTATTTCTAATTTCCAAATTTTAGAACAACATACAGCTGGTGAGAAGTAGGCCTAATATCTAAAATAATTTAGTTTTTAGGAGTTTTTAAAGCACCACCCTTAACGTAAAATTGCTTTTGATAGTGATCCCATGCTCATCCCTAGTTGAAACTTTCAGAATATGTATATGTAAAGTGTATCGTTCATATATATATATATATATATATATATGTTTTTGAAGATTTTAAAAATACAGTTTTTCAAAATTCGATAAATTCAACAATGTGTTTTTATAAACTATGTGTATATGTTAAATGTTCTTAATGTTATTTAGAAACTGTAACTCGTTCAATCTGAGTATGCCTGGTTAGGTGTAAGAGAGGGCCTGAAGGCCCTAATCTTGCCAGGTAAAATAAATGCATAAATAAATAAATAAATAAACTATGTGTATCTATATATTAAACTAATGATGTTTGGTATCATATAAAAGCTCTTTAAAAGAGCTTTCCAATTAAGTAAATTTTATTGTTCTAGCTTAATTAGAACACGAGTTGTAAAGAAAAAACATTGTTCCGTGAGTCAAAAATTTTTCATCTTTTCAATTTTTGAAGGTCCATTACTCGGTAACTTCTCGTCAGAAAAATGTGAAAAAATTAATTTGTGTCATGATTTATGAGTAGTATAGGCAAACGCAATTTCAAAAAAATCTTAGAGGGTCAGGTTGTAGCACATGTTGATTTGACATGGAATTCTCGCATAATAGAAACGAATATAGTGGGGCCGCCTAAACAATCACTTCCTTTATAAGCAAACTATGCACACATTTAGCCGGCCGTTGTGGCCGAGCGGTTCTAGGCACTTCAGTCTGGAACCGCGCGACCGATAAGGTTACAGGTTTGAATCCTGCCTCGGGCATGGATGTGTGTGCTGTCCTTAGGTTAGTTAGGTTTAAGTAGTTCTAAGTTCTAGGGGACTGATGACCTCAGATGTTAAGTCCCATAGTGCTCAGAGCCATTTGAACCCATTTGCTCACTTTTCATTAACAATTTACTTGACACTAATACTGGTTTCTAACCCCACTTGAAACTCCTCATCTTTCAGTGCCATATCGCAATTTACAAAATGGTTCAAATGGCTCTGAGCACTATGGGACTTAACATCTGAGGTCATCAGTCCCCTAGAATTTAGAACTTCTTAAACCTAAGTAACCTAAGGACATCACACACATCCATGCCCGAGGCAGGATTCGAACCTGCGACCGTAGCAGCCGCGCGGTTCCGGACTGAAGCGCCTAGAAAAGCTCGGCTACAAGGTCCGGCTGTAATTTACACTAACAATATTCTTAATTAACTTCAGAAATAAGTTCAAGGTAAAGTTAAGTTTCAAGTATGTTCAAAATTGTCTGCCTCTTTCATTACTTGTGAAGCAAGTTATTTTATTACCTGTGAAGTAAGTAATTTAATTAGCTACTTTAATATGCTTTAACACTAAAACTTAGTCACATTCAAATAAAAACAACGTTAGTGGTTCTTCATAAACAGGATACTGGGTTTTTAGCACGTTTAGGATAGGACCCTGCTTGGTTTCATGAACAGGACAGTTTCAAAGTTCAAACAAGAATTTTTAACATTGAAATTATTATTAAAAAACACTCACACACAAGCATACTGGTTTACACTGGTATACATACCTGATTTTCAAAGTTGCTGAAGCAGTGGCTCAGTAGTGGTGGCAAGCACGCAGTGGCTATCTAGTCTCAACTTGGTGGTTTAATGCCCTATTCAAATAATCTTGGCGTCGTATTAATCATTTTAGAGCCATTCCAAAATGCGAGAGCACCATATTTTAGCCGAAACAACATCTGAGGCCATTCCATCATAAATCAGTTTCTGAATGCGTCATTTGGCACCCACGGTGTTGACTGTATAACTGGTGGCCACTGACTGCCTAATCTGCTCTCTCTCCTGCCACCCAGATTGACCGCCAGATCCACCTTTCCCCATCTCAAGCTCCTTCCGTTACGGAGGGTGTTTCTTACGTCTTTTAAGTTACATCATACAATTTCCCTAAGTATGAGCCAATATTCAAATTACAAATTCTCTTTTATAAACTGGCATAGTTTACAAAATTTCATTATTTTTAAAAGTCTTTTAATTTATTTATATTACGTATATTACACATATCAACTTTTCTTTCACAACTGAATGAAATTAAGCAGTAGAGAACAACTACTTCATAGTTACATACACATAATTACATTGTATAAACTACTTATGATCGATACTGGTGTTAGAACCAGAGAGTATAGACTTTATATTCATCATAATAATCCCGTTCAGTTTCATTCATGATTATTTGGGATTGTACTAAATAGCAATTTAGCATTGCTGTGATAGGAAATGCTGTGGTTATTGAAAGTTTTTTCAATTTTTCCACATTGAGAAGTATTAATTTGACATACACTCCTGGAAATGGAAAAAAGAACACATTGACACCGGTGTGTCAGACCCACCATACTTGCTCCGGACACTGCGAGAGGGCTGTACAAGCAATGATCACACGCACGGCACAGCGGACACACCAGGAACCGCGGTGTTGGCCGTCGAATGGCGCTAGCTGCGCAGCATTTGAGCACCGCCGCCGTCAGTGTCAGCCAGTTTGCCGTGGCATACGGAGCTCCAGCGCAGTCTTTAACACTGGTAGCATGCCGCGACAGCGTGGACGTGAACCGTATGTGCAGTTGACGGACTTTGAGCGAGGGCGTATAGTGGGCATGCGGGAGGCCGGGTGGATGTACCGCCGAATTCCTCAACACATGGGGCGTGAGGTCTCCACAGTACATCGATGTTGTCGCCAATGGTCGGCGGAAGGTGCACGTGCCCGTCGACCTGGGACCGGACCGCAGCGACGCACGGATGTACGCCAAGACCGTAGGATCCTACGCAGTGCCATAGAGGACTGCACCGCCACTTCCCAGCAAATTGGGACACTGTTGCTCCTGGGGTAACGGCGAGGACCATTCCCAACCGTCTCCATGAAGCTGGGCTACGGTCCCGCACACCGTTAGGCCGTCTTCCGCTCACGCCCCAACATCGTGCAGCCCGCCTCCAGTGGTGTCGCGACAGGCGTGAATGGAGGGACGAATGGAGACGTGTCGTCTTCAGCGATGAGAGTCGCTTCTGCCTTGGTGCCAATGATGGTCGTAAGCGTGTTTGGCGCCGTGCAGGTGAGCGCCACAATCAGGACTGCATACGACCGAGGCACACAGGGCCAACACCCGGCATCATGGTGTGGGGAGCGATCTCCTACACTGGCCGTACACCTCTGGTGATCGTCGAGGGGACACTGAATAGTGCACGGAACATCCAAACCGTCATCGAACCCATCGTTCTACCATTCCTAGACCGGCAAGGGAACTTGCTGTTCCAACAGGACAATGCACGTCCGCATGTATCCCGTGCCACCCAACGTGCTCTAGAAGGTGTAAGTCAACTACCCTGGCCAGCAAGATCTCCGGATCTGTCCCCCATTGAGCATGTTTGGGACTGGATGAAACGTCGTCTCACGCGGTCTGCACGTCCAGCACGAACGCTGGTCCAACTGAGGCGCCAGGTGGAAATAGCATGGCAAGCCGTTCCACAGGACTATATCCAGCATCTCTACGATCGTCTCCATGGGAGAATAGCAGCCTGCATTGCTGCGAAAGGTGGATATACACTGTACTAGTGCCGACATTGTGCATGCTCTGTTGCCTGTGTCTATGTGCCTGTGGTGCTGTCAGTGTGATCATGTGATGTATCTGACCCCAGGAATGTGTCAATAACGTTTCCCCTTCCTGGGACAATGAATTCACGGTGCTCTTATTTCAATTTCCAGGAGTGTATTTGCTGATTAATTATGTTGCGTTAAACCAGGATTTTCTGCATCGATCTGATTGTCTTCTATTTCAGATATTTTAATTTTAAGCGACAACCTAACGTTTTTGGTCTACTAGTAAAAAGAAATGCAGCTATAGTTTCACCGGCAGTCTAATTTTATGTCAATTTCAACGACTTCAATTTTATGTGATTTTGACGTTAACTTCTCAAGAAAGTATTTTTATGTGACGAGAGCAATATTGCTCTTAAATTTGTTCGCCAGTTGCTGCATGTAACTGTGGATTTTCTGTTGAAGATACCGTAGTCGGTGTCGAAACGTTATGAAAGTAAATTTTGTTTCATCCGGTTGGCTGTTTTATACTTGTCACTTTCTTGTACGGTTGCTGTCTCAAGTCATATTTGAAAGTGTAAGGAATAACATGTCTCTCATGATTAACTCGTTGAATAACCTTGAAATAAACCATAAATCGTCCGCCTGCTTTGCCAGATGTTAACGTGCTTGCTTCCCATGAAACAGGCCCGAGTTCGATTCCTGGCCGCGTTGGTGATTTTCTCCGCTCGTGGACTGGGTGTTGTGTTGTCCCCATCATCACCGCCCAATGTGGCGTCGACTGCAATAAGATTGGCGCTCGTCGGCCGAACTTCCGCGTTTGGGGTCTCCCGTCCAGCAATCCCATACGATCATTTCAAACCATAAAAATCATTTAATTCCAGAATGTTAAATCAAAATGGTGTCATTCATATTAATAAACAAGAGATGTAAGAGTTCACTTAGGTTGTAGTGGTGAAACATACTTGCTATTTTGTTATCGTTCTTCCTTAAAACACTGAGCGCAGAACATTCACTCGTTTAAGCTACAATTATTTTTATATAACTCCAATCAAATTTAGCTCTGACTGCAACATAGGTTATCATACTAATTGTATCAACTATATAACAATAGCAATTTTGGAACATTGCCACCGGCAGGGGAGGCCGTGCGGTTCTAGGCGCTACAGTCTGGAACTCCGTGACCGCTACGGTCGCAGGTTCGAATCCTGCCTCGGAAATGAATGTGTGCAATGTCCTTGCGTTAGTTAGGTTTAAGAGTTCTAAGTTCTACGGGACTGATGACGTCAGAAGTTAAGTCCCATTGTGTTCAGAGCCATTTGAACCATTTTTTGAACATTGCCCCTACCGGAAAAATTGCAGCAAATGCTCACGTCTGCAGCCCTTCGTGTTCCCATGACAACCAAATGACATCGTCAATTTCAAATGCTGTGGATATGGGGGAGCATCGAGATTTGACGGCGGTGCAATCTAACATATCACCTGGTCGGATGAATAACGATTATTGTCACACCTGGTCAAAGACCGGGTCCGAACACCCTATTCCGAGGCCAACGGCTGCCTCGCACGTAGGCCAGTGGGGCAATATATTCCTATGGGATCTGTTGCAGTAATCGAAGGCACGTGGCCGTCCTGGGTGGCCGAGCGGTTCTAGGCACTACAGTCCGGAGCCGTGCGACCGCTACGGTCGCAAGTTCGAATCCTGCCTCGGGCGTGGATGTCTGTGATGTCCTTAGCTTAGTTAGGTTTAAGTAGTTCTAAGTCTAGGGGACTGATGACCTCAGATGTTAAGTCCCATAGTGCACAGAGCCAATTTGAAATTACGTGACTGGTGTGGACTTAGTGGACACTTTTGTTCACCGCCTGCTTCGCTTCACGCTCCATATCTTTCCCGAGGATGATCACACTTGCCAGCAGCATAACTCTCTCACAGACCACCGTGTCAGTGAACGCACTTTGATGCGTTCGAGTCCCGGCCGCGGCACAAATTTTAGTTCACTTCTTCTGCTTCCATCTTTACCTCAGATAAAGATGAGACTTAAATGTCTCAAGGAAAACTGTGATTATAAAAGTTTTTATTTTAATTAAATCATTAGCTTTCCAAAAAGCGAGGTGGCGCAGTGGTTAGCACACTGGACTCTCATTCGTGAGGACGACGGTTCAAACCCGCATTTGCCATCTTGATTTAGGTTTTCCGTGAATTTCCTAAATCGCTTCAGGCGAATGCTGGGACGGTTCCTTCGAAAGGCACGGCAAACTTCCTTCCCCGTCGGTCCTTAATCCGATGGGTCCGATGACCTTGCTGTTTTGACCACTGCCCCCCACATCAACCGACTAGCCTTGCTAAAGTCGCTTATATTATAGGCTGACTGAAGAGAATGGACCCTTAATGTTTTGGCTACTCATTGTAGATTATTAAGGTAACAGAATATTTGACTGAGAATGTCGAAAGACGGTAAAATTATTTTACACTGCAGCGTTTTTTCCTTGATTATTAAGGTCTATAAATACAGACATGCCCTATATATTCACTATATGTGCAGTTTCTTTAGGAGAATACTATTTGGTGTGCAGGGTGAAAAGTATTTAAACCGACAAACTCTGGGAGGTTGTAGGGGTCATTAAAACAAATATTGTTCCCTAATGTCATTTTTCCTATGAGGAATATTTAAACCAGTTGAGGAAATTTCTCTGGAGGCAAATTAATTAAACCAACAAACACTTTCCCATTTTTTATGACCAACAGACAACACCTTAACACAACCCAATTTCAATTACAGTAGATTATAAAAATGCCTCCATTGACACATAAACAAAGGTTAGACTGTCGGATTATGTTCTGTCTGACACGGGCAAAAACCCCAGGAGTATCCTGAATTGTTCCTGCTGCTGCTACTATCCAGGCAACTAGATCCTCTTCTGATGCAACAGGGGATGCGTAAACAAGGTTGCGCATCTCTCCTCACACAAAAAAAGTCCAGAGGGGACATATCTGGGGATCGAGCAGGCCATGGTACAGGACCAGCTCTGTCAATCCACGTTTCAGGGAACCGTCGGTCCGGGAATCGTCGCACACGACGACTGAAATGTGCCGGCGCCCCGTCATGCTGGAACCACATGCGTTGTCTTGTAGGGAGCGGGACGTCTTCCAGCAATTCTGGCAATGCTCTGGCGAGAAAATTGTAATAAAGCCTGCCATTTAATGGCATAGGCAGCAGATATGGCCCAATTAAACAGTTCCCAACAACACCGACCAACACATTAACGAAGAACCGCACTTGATGAGCGCTAGTAACTGTGGCATTTCGGTTATCCTCACTTCAAACATGATAATTGTGCATATTGAAGACTCCATCACGCCCGAACGTTGCTTCATCGGTAAACAACACAGAGGATGGAAATGTACGATGCATTTCACACGGTTCCAGGTACCACTGCGAAAATTGTGCCCTGGGTGGATAATCATTTGGTTCCTGGTTGCGGACACGCCGTAAGTGAAATGGACGTAACAACTGCTCTCGAAGGATGTTACGTGCAATTGCACGAGTGCTGATTGAAGGATCCCGCTCCACATGCTGCAAGACAGCTTCTTCAAATTACAGCGTTCTTACGTGCGACGGCGTCCCTGTCCAGGTAATCTGCAAAATGAACCGGTGTCACGCACACGTTGGTACACAGCAGCAAAGGAGGTTTGATGCAGGATACGGCTATTAGGATATTGTCGTTGATAAACGTGCTGCGTAGCTCGTCCGTTGTGATGCGCTACGTAGTACGCACCAACCATATCAGTGTACTCACTCCAGGAGCGTCGCTCCATTAGTAACCAGAGAGAATGCACTAGCACACTGGTGGATAGCAGTTGCCTTCAACTGAAGAGCGTAATACGCCCTCTAACAACTGAAGATCGTAATATGGCCTGTAACAATTGAAGAGCGTAGTACGGCCTCCACCGGTTTACATAGTGTTGTTGTTGCTGTGGTCTTCAGTCCTGGGACTGGTTTGATGCAGCTCTCCATGCTACTCTATCCTGTGCAAGCTCCTTCATCTCCCAGTACCTACTGCAGCCTACATCCTTCTGAATCTGTTTAGTGTATTCATCTCTTAGTCTGCCTCTACGATTTTTACCATCCACGCTGCCCTCCAATGCTAAATTTGTGAGCCCTTGATGTCTCAGAACATGTCCTACCAACCGATCCCTTCTTCTAGTCAAGTTGTGCCACAAACCTTACTTCTCCCCAATCCTATTCAATACCTCCTCATTAGTTACTTGATCTAGCCACCTAATCTTCAACAGTCTTCAATAGCACCACATTTTGAAAGCTTCTATTCTCTTCTTGTACACACTATTTATCGTCCATGTTTCACTTCCATACATGGCTACAATCCATACAAATACTTTCAGAAACGACTTCCTGACATTTAAATCTATATTCGATGTTAACAAATTTCTCTTCTTCAAAAACGTTTTCCTTGCCATTGCTAGTCTACATTTTATATCCTCTCTACTTCGACCATCATCAGTTATTTTGCTCCCCAAATAGCAAATCTTATTTACTACTTTAAGTGTCTCATTTCCTAATCTAATTCCCTCAGCATCACCCGACTTAATTCGACTACATTCCATTATCCTCGTTTTGCTTTTGTTGATCTTCATCTTATAGCCTCCTTTCAAGACACTGTCCATTGCGTTCAACTGCTCTTCCCAGTCCTTTACCGTCTCTGACAGAATTACAATGTCGTCGGGCGAACCTCAAGGTTTTTATTTCTTCTCCATGGATTGTAACACCTACTCCGAATTTTTCTTTTGTTTCCTTTACTGCTTGCTCAGTATACACATTGAATAACATCGGGGAGAGGCTACAACCCTGTCTCACTCCCTTCCCAACCACAGCTTCCCTTTCATGCCCCTTGACTCTTATAACTGCCATCTGGTTTCTGTACAAATTGTAAATAGCCTTTCGCTCCCTGTATTTTACCCCTGCCACTTTTAAAATTTGAAAGGGAGTATTCCAGTCAAGTTTAAATAATCCTCATAGGAAAAAATGATATTAGGGAATAATATTTGTTTTGATGTCCCCTACAACTTCCCAGAGTTTGTTGGTTTAAATGCTTTTCTCCCTGTAGAACCAGAAGCTATTTTGGTACTTACTTCTTCAGTAACAACTGCAAACGGCCTAAGGTGGCGACATTGGCGCTGTCGGCGTCAGTGATTTACCGTCGGTGCCCTGTGTGCGCCACAGACCGCGGTGCGACGTGTGTCAGCGCCCCCCACCCCCCACCCCAGCGCCTGCTTGCTGTGGGATCCCCATGCGGCAGATAACGTGACGTCTCCCGCTGCTCGGCAGTTCGACCTGATGATGATTTATGGCCAGTCGCCAGTAATGGGCGAAACATCAGCTAATATCGGCAAAAACACCGCCTGTCCTGTCACGTTGTCACCAGTGTTTGCTGGCGTTAAGGGAGCGACATCGACACGCAAATGTCCTGTTTCTGGGTATCCGTGAGGCACCGTGTGGCCCGCATTTACAAACTTTTTTCCTTCGCGTCAGTTTTGTATCTATGGTAATTTACGAGCTTTTGCCGCCTTACCACAAAACTACGTAACTTTGTTCCTTTTATAGCAAGTTTCGTCTGTTTGCTTCTTTCAAGTTCGCTGAACTCTGAACTGATGTCTTGATAAATTTAAACGTAAATTTATCGATAACTCCTTATGATGTTCATTTCTTATAATTAAAGTAAAAAGACAAATAAAAATTGTGAATTTTTATTGCATTAATTAAATAAAACTTTTCGTGATTGCAGTAGATCGTCCAATTGAACTCATATTATATATAAAACCAATGGCATCTCAGACAAAAGGTGCGATCGTTGAAACGATACGGATTTGATCAGTTGATCATCTAAAAGTACCGGCTGGAATCGGTACTCATTCCTTGTCGTAGGTATTGTATTGTCCAGTTCAAAACCAGTAACCAGTAATGCTAAAAATACTCTGTACTGTTAAAATAAATCTTTTGAGAAAGTGGAAGGCTTTTCATGATGTTGTTTGCTAACTGATTAATATCTTTATGTCTGGAAACGTCGAATTAATCTTTATCCATGTCTCTGAGGATATTACGGGTGAAAAGTGGAAGTTTCGCGTGATCGACTTGTGTGCGTAAGGATGTGTTTTTCCACGTAGATTATAATATTTGAAATCAGAATACGTTCTATGATTCTACTACGGATAAAAGTGAGTGTTACACAATACATACAGTATATAATTAAAGTACGGCTACTCACAGGAAAGGACCTGGAAGAGCAGTTGAACGGAATGGACAGTGTCTTGAAAGGGGTATGTAAGATGAACATCAACAAAAGCAAAACGAGGATAATGGAATGTAGTCAAATTAAATCGGGTGATGTTGTGGGAATTAGATTAAGAAATGAGACGCATAAAGTAGTAAATGAGTTTTGGTATTTGGGGAGCAAAATAACTGATTATAGTCAAAGTAGAGACGATATAAAATGTAGACTGGCAATGAGAAGGTAAGCGTTCCTGAAGAAGAGCAATTTGTTAACATCGAGTAGAGATTTAAGCGTCAGGAAGTCGTTTCTGAAAGTATTTGTATGGAGTGTAGCCATGTATGGAAGTGAAACGTGGACGATAAATAGTTTAGACAAGAAGGGAATAGAAGCTTTCGAAATGTAGTGCTACAGAAAATACAGAAGATTAGATGGGTAGATCACTGAACTAATGAGGAGCTATTGAATAGAATTGGAGAGAACAGAAATTTGTGGCACAACGTGACTAGAAGAAGGGATCGGTTGGTATCGCATATTCTGAGGCATCAAAGGATCACCAATTTGGTATTGTAGGGAAGACTAAGAGATGAATACACTAAATAGATTCAGAAGGATGTAGGTTGCAGTAGATACTTGGAAATGAAGAAGCCTGCACAGGATAGAGTACCATGGAGAGCTGCAGCAAACCAGTCTCTGGACTGAAGACACCAACAACTCACAGGGGCCCAGGGGGGGGGGGGGGGGGGGGTATAATTATTGTACGGCAGCGAAACGTGGTAGATATGCTAATGCGATAATGCGGAACCGAGTTATGCTGGAAAAAAATTAGTTCCAAATTTGGCCACCAGGTGCTAATCTGGCAATGTGCAGCACATAGTCAGCGTCTCCGAGGCTCATAAAGAACAAATTGTGTATGTGATGGTTAATGATAAAATCAACATTATGCCTTTCTTACTTGTTTCACCGTTACTGCCCAAGATCCTAATCCATTTAGTATGGAAATATTTGACAGCGTGTTTCTTCAATCATCGCTTCAGATGTGGCCAAAATTGGAACTAATACTTTTTCGAGAGTAAATGGCTTCCGTATAAATGCGTTAAATATCTACCAAGTTTCGCTGACATACGATAATTACAGCCCACATTGTGGCCCCTTGTGAATAGCTGCACTTTAATAATAACCACCCAGTATCATTGCCTATTGACTTTTAGTGGATATTGAAACTAGCTTAACTTATGGGCATCAATTTCGGAAAAGTTTAGAGTGTTACGAACAGACTATGGAAAGAATATTCCTAAAACATGTCACTACCGGCACAGTACACAAGGCAATTATGAGAATCTCTTCCGAGGCAGTAGGAAATGATAGAGTGAGCATTGGCATGATTAAGAACGTCGTAGAGCCTATTATTCCAGTTATCACAGACATCTTCAACCTGTCTCTTGTCAGTAGTACATATCCTACTGAGTGGAAGCAAAGTTTAATTCAGCCTATACCCAAGACTGACAACCCTAAGTCGCCAGGTGACTACAGGCCGATCAGCATACTACCTGCAATATCTAAAGCCCTAGAATACATCGTCCATGAACAGCTGACGGATTACCTCAAAACTCATAAAAACCACGACGAATATCAGTCAGGCTTTCGAAAGCACCATAGTGCAGCAACTGCATTAATCAAAGTAACTGATGACATTAAACATGCTATGGTTAGACGTGAAGCTACTATCCTAACACTGCTTGACTTTAGCAAGGCTTTCGACACAGTTGACTTCGATATACACTCCTGGAAATTGAAATAAGAACACCGTGAATTCATTGTCCCAGGAAGGGGAAACTTTATTGACACATTCCTGGGGTCAGATACATCACATGATCACACTGACAGAACCACAGGCACATGGACACAGGCAACAGAGCATTCACAATGTCGGCACTAGTACAGTGTATATCCACTTTTCGCAGCAATGTAGGCTGATATTCACCCATGGAGACGATCGTAGAGATGCTGGATATAGTCCTGTGGAATGGCTTGCCATGCCATTTCCACGTGGCCCCTCAGTTAGACCAGCGTTCGTGCTGGACGTGCAGACCGCGTGAGACGACGCTTCATCCAGTCCCAAACATTCTCAATGGGGAACAGATCCGGAGATCCTGCTGGCCAGGGTAGTTGACTTACACCTTCTAGAGCACGTTGGGTGGCACGGGATACATGCGGACGTGTATTGTCCTGTTGGAACAGCAAGTTCCCTTGCCGGTCTAGGAATGGTAGAACGATGGCTTCGATGACGGTTTGGATGTACCGTGCACTATTCAGTGTCCCCTCGACGATCACCAGAGGTGTACGGCCAGTGTAGGAGATCGCTCCCCACACCATGATGCTGGGTGTTGGCCCTGTGTGCCTCGGTCGTATGCAGTCCTGATTGTGACGCTCACCTGCACGGCGCCAAACAAGCATACGACCATCGTTGGCACTAAGGCAGAAGCGACTCTCATCGCTGAAGACGACATGTCTCCATTCGTCCCTCCATTCACGCCTGTCGCGACACCACTGGAGGCGGGCTGCACGATGTTGGGGCGTGAGCGGAAGACGGCCTAACGGTGTGCGGGACCGTAGCCCAGCTTCATGGAGACGGTTGCGAATGGTCCTCGCCGATACCCCAGGAGCAACAGGGTCCCTAATTTGCTGGGAAGTGGCGGTGCGGTCCCCTACGGCATTGCGTAGTATCCTACGGTCTTGGCGTGCATCCGTGCGTCGCTGCGGTCCGGTCCCAGGTCGACGGGCACGTGCACCTTCCGCCGACCACTGGCGACAACATCGATGTACTGTGGAGACCTCACGCCCCACGTGTTGAGGAATTCGGCGGTACGTCCACCCGGCCTCCCGCATGCCCACTATACGCTCTCGCTCAATGTCCGTCAACTGCACATACGGTTCACGTCCACGCTGTCGCGGCATGCTACCAGTGTTAAAGACTGCGATGGAGCTCCGTATGCCACGGAAACTGGCTGCCACTGACGGCGGCGGTGCACAAATGCTGCGCAGCTAGCGCCATTCGACGGCCAACACCGCGGTTCCTGGTGTGTCCGCTGTGCCGTGCGTGTGATCATTGCTTGTACAGCCCTCTCGCAGTGTCCGGAGCAAGTATGGTGGGTCTGACACACCGGTGTCAATGTGTTCTTTTTCCATTTCCAGGAGTGTATTACTAATTAAAATGAAACAGCTGAATTTCTCAAACAGCGCAATACACTGGTTCGACAGCTACCTCAAAAACAGAAGTCAACAAGTCATTTGTGGGTCGGAAAAGTCATCATGGAAAAGTGTGCGCTCTGGAGTTCCCCAAGGCTCCGCCCTTGGTCCACTACTCTTCTCACTGTCCATTAATGATATTTCTTCAGTGATTCACTCCTGCACCTACCATCTAAATGCCGACGACATCCAACTGTACATAAGTGCATGCCCCAAAAACATTGCTGGCGCAGTAGCTCTATTTCTCAATGGGCACAGAACCTAGGTCTGAAACTAAACCCCAAGAAATCCCAGGTCATACTTATATCTCATCCAAAGTTAATCAGCCGGTACTTTCGCGAAACAGTCCTTACGATACTCCTCAATGGTACCCAACTACCATACCAAAAAACAGTATAAGACCTTGGAATAATCTTGGATGAACACCTAAACTGGGAAGAACAAACAGTCTCAGCTTGCCGGAAATCGCTCTCCTCCCTACATGCAATTCGAAAATTTAGAAAAATATTTCCAACCGATGTTAAACAAAAATTAGTCCAAACACTAGTCTTGCCTAATCTTTACTACTGCGATGTAGTTCAATACGGCACAAATAGTGAAAATTCTAGATGCCTCGAGCTAGTGATGAATGCTTGCGTTAGATACGTGTGCAATATTCGGTTGTATGATCATATCAGTCCTTCATACTCCCAGCTAGGTTGGATACGCCCACATAAGGCACTCAAAACTTACATATTAGGGACGGTATAGCCACCATTGTTGTGCCTCTTCCATCTCTTTCTTTCTCCTCTCCATCACAGCTTCGAATTTTAGCATTCTATTTCTCTTCCTTTACCCTATCTACCTCTTATAGATCTCTTTCACCCCATTCTATAGTCTTATGTCTCTGCTCGATGAGAATAACTCACAAGCTGCAAGAATATAACGAGAAAATTCCCAACTGACAATGGAACTGATATTCACAAAAGAAAAGTGTGTTTACTTTCATATACATAGTCACTATTATTATTATTATTATTATTATTATTATTATTATTATTATTATTATTATTGATTGTTATAATTATTTTTTATTGTTATAATTATCATTGTACTACTTTTATAATCTCTATTTTTTCTTTAGCATCAATACTGCATAATACGTTATATGTCCTTAATGTTATGTAGAAACTGTAACTCGTTCAAGCTGAGAATGCCTGGTTAGGTGTAAGAGAGGGCCTGAAGGCTCTAATCTTGCCAGGTAAAATAAAGGCATAAATAAATAAATAAATAATATTTTCTTAGAATATATGCAGTTGTGCTACCTCTCGTGCCGAAATACCGTACTTTACCATTATGGATATGACATTCACTTAAAACGCTTTCAGCCTCACGTAACTGGAAATTACCTAGCTGTCTTGTTCAGCTGTGGCCGGTTACCCTCTTGGTACTGCGGCAAGAAGCTGTGCGTTGCCGAGAGCGCGGCATTTCCCTAATGACTCTCCACCGCCGTCCGAAACAAAAACTGACCTGTGGATGCTCTAACCGTGTCCGCCCCCTTACTGCCGACAAAACAAGTAGGGAGTGGTCTACGTGTATGCACAGCGTTCAGGCACAGTTACAAAAAGGGCCAAGGCAACAAGCAGGTTACATATTCCTGGATTCCGGAAAGCGGTTGACACAAAGCCGCACTGCAGACAGTTAACACAGGTCCGAGCATAAGGATTAGGTTTCCAGATATGTGAATGGCTCGAGGACTTTTTAATTAATAGAGCTCCACATTGACCTGGAATGCGAGTGTTCATCGGGAACTAGGGTAGCGTCAGGATGGCATGGAAAATGCGACAGGTCCGATCTTGTTCTCTGTATACTGAAACCACCTGACAAATAGAGTGAGCAGCAATGTCGGGTGTTTGCTGATGACGGTGCATTGTACGGGAAAGTGACGACGTTGTGGTAACTTGTAGGATGTTACAGGATAGCTTATATAGGAGGGGGGAGGGGCTGGCATGCGGGTCACCAAGTGTGGTCAAGGTTCACAAGGACGTAGTGTTTCAGCTTATTTCTACACACTTCCAAATGAAAGATGATGACGGAAAAGCTTTACGTCGAAAAATCGCCTAAAAACAAATATTTTTGTTAGTATAACATGAGGTTCACAGTTAATAATGTTAGAGTTGTTAATGTTTTTGTGTTTTCATGGTGTAGTTTGGGTACCCGTCTTTCTATATGTCTAGAAAAGCGAGGTTGACGGTCGAGCGGTCAAGAAATTAAGGTGCCTGATCTAACAACCCTAACACAACAAAGGTAAAATTTAATTATAATTGTAGTGTTGCTCACGCAGCTAAATATTGCATTTTCGGGCAACAACAAAGTTACATTATATGGCAGGTGTCATTAGAGTACAGTTAATAAAGTAATTTCATGAAATAAAGGATAAACTAGGCACTCATCTTTTCGTGTTTCTCACGCTGGTCCCGTTGTGAACTCATGGCTCAATCGTCGAAAATCTAGGTGGTAATGATTCCAAGCTCGGATTTAAAGAGGCCTAGGTTCTATTCTGCGATATTCAAAAGTTATATAGATGTGTTTCATAAACCATTCTTGAAGATTAAACTTTTGCAAGTTAGAACAATGGTGATGTAAAAAAATAATCAGCTCTCCGAAATTAAGTTACATATCTTTTTTATTATTTTTGCTGCAATATCACTTCACAATATAAAAAATACTTGAAAATATGTTCCCCACTATTAAAGTTGGCATTACATAAGCTGACTACAATTTGCGTCTTTCCAACATGACCACCAAGACTTGACACTCTAATAACCGCTTACGCGCCATAAAATCAGAGTTACAAGTATATCAAAGATCATAGCGACAAAAGAAAGAATTCATATAAGAATAATATCATTGCAATATAAACATATTGATGTATCAAAGTACCTCTACATTAATGAAATCAACAGTAGAATATTGCTGGTATCGAGAGGTTGAGGTGAGGTGCCATAATTCAAGTACCATTACACAGACCACCGGTCCTTATTCGATTCTTGGTTGTCGCGTTTCTTCATTTGATATTTTCGGTGTACCTGATACTTTTTTGCATTTCTTTGAAGTAAAACATCGTGAGGTGTTAGTAATACTCAAATAAAATTTGTAATCTGTTGACAGTTATTTTCACCGTGATACGTAGTAAAAAAAAAAAAAAACCTTCAAGTGTATTACTGTGTAATCCTAACTGATCGTCTATTAGTGAGCCCTCTCACAATCAGTGGGATGAAAATACTCGTAAAAACAGCCAAAACATAAAATTTCTGATACCGTGCGGAACACACGAACGAAACCTCCCCGCATTGACATGTTTTCCGGTACATTGTTCGTGGAAAACATACCTCATTCAAGTCGCTAAAAACAGATATATCAGATGTCAGTTTACAAGGGTCCCAAGCGTATAAAAGCATATCATGAATTACAGGCGCGGACAATTGTTTATGGACCAAACGCGTGAGTTTTGATAGCATCGCACCCGCCCTGTGTCGTAATTCTCTGATTTTCTGTGATGTCGAATGGCCCTGAAGTCGTGAGATGAAACTCTCTACCTGTCGAAAAAAGTAAAAGTCACATTGATGAAAAAGAGAGAAACATTTCGGGAGTATCACTTTCACGGTCCGGGTCGGCTGAGTATCGTCATCTACAAAAGTCGTATCGTAGCGCGTCATGTATGAGAAAGAAAATGTCGATACGTTATGTATACTTGTTACAATTTTAATCACTCCTCCAGACTCTTATATAAAAAAAGCCAAAGAAATGTATTCGGGTTATCAGAATATTGTGAGATACACCGGAAAAAGCGACAGCCAAGAAACGAACATGAACCCGTGGTCACGTAGTTAAATGCCCTGACGGCTCTACCGCCGACTTCGCTCCGCTAGACGTTCAAAACGACGGATACTCAAAACACAAAAACGTTAACAATCCGAACATTATTAACTTCGAATCCCATGTTGTATCAATAAAAATGTTTGTTTTACACCATTTTTCGATGTATAATTTGAATATACGATTTTGATTCATCACATTGATGTTTTCAAAAACTAGGGTGAGTCTAGAAAAAGGCGTGTGGCACATGTCTCTTGATTTTCAGTAAGAAATGTCCTTGCAAAGCTTGCTCAAAATCGGTGACCTACAAGTGAGACCCTCTCCTCGTTACAAGGAACCTCTGCTCGATGTGATGAATAGTAGCTTGCTCTAAATGTGGAAAAATATATAGGTTAATGCGGTTGAGTAGGAAAAATAACCAAATAAAGTTAAAATGCAGTATCAGTGGTCTACTGCTTGACAGAGTTCTATTAAAAATCTCGGCATAATGTTGGCAAATCAAGATGAACTGGAACAGCACGTAAGTTCGGTTGTAGTGAAGATGAATGGCGGACTTCTATTTTTGTTGTGAGAACTCTAGGAAAGTATAAATAAAGGAAACTGTGTGTAAAGCAATTGTATGATCCATTATTGAGCGGCGCTCGGGTGTTTGGAATCCCCATCAGGCCAAATTAATGGAAGCATCGAAGCAATTTAGAGACGCGCTGCCATGTTTGTTTCCGATATGTTCGATAAACAAGTGAGTTTTATGGAAGTGCTCCATGAACTCAATTGGGAATCCTTGAAGGGAAGAAACCTTTCATTCGTCGCAACACTGTTTAGAAATTTTTGAGCAATTGTATTTCCGACAGACTGCAGAACGATCCTACTGGTACCAGGATACATCTCGCGTAATGACCACGACGACGAGACGAGTCAGGGCTCGTACAGATGCACGTAGACAGTCGCTGCGTTTATGAGTCAGACAGGTAAAGAAAAAGAGCTAGCCAGAAAAAGGAATATTAGTGGTAGAATGTACCTCCCACACTATTGGCCATTAGAATTGCTACACCACGAAGATGACGTGCTACAGACGCGAAATTTAACCGACAGGAAGAAGATACTGTGATATGCAAATGATTAACTTTTCAGAGCATTCACACAAGGTTGGCGCCGGTAGCGACACCTGCAACGTGCTGACATGAGAAAAGTTTCCAACCGATTTCTCATACACAGGCAGCAGTTGACCGGCGTTGCCTGGTGAAACGTTGTTGTGATGCCTCGTGTAAGGAGGAGAAATGCGTACCATCACATTTCCGACTTTGATAAATGTCGCATTGTAGCCTATCGCGATTGTGGTTTATCGTATCGCGACATTGCTGCTCGCGTTGGTCGAGATCCAATGACTGTTAGCAGAATATGGAATCGGTGGGTTCAGGAGGGTAATACGGAACGCCGTGCTGGATCCCAACGGCCTCGTCTCACCAGCAGTCGAGATGACAGGCATCTTATCCACATGGCTGTAACGGATCGTGCAGCCACGTCTCGATCCCTGAGTCAACAAATGGGGACGTTTACAGGCCAACAATCATGTGCACGAACAGTTCGACTGCGTTTGCGGCAGCATGGACTATCAGCTCGGAGACCACGGCTGTGGTTACCCTTGCCGCTGCATCACAGACAGGAGCGCCTGCGATGATGTACTCAATGACGTACCTGGGTGCACAAATGGCAAAACGTCATTCTTTCGGATAAATCGAGTTTCTCTTTACAGCATCATCATGATCGCATCCGTGTTTCGCTACATCGCGGTGAAAGCACATTGGAAGCGTGTATTTGTCGTCGCCATACTGGCTTATCACCCGGAATGATGGTGTGGGGTGCCATTGATTACACGTCTCGATCACCTCTTGTTCGCACTGACGGCACTTTGAACAGTGGACGTTACATTTCAAACGTTTTACGACCCGTGGCTCTACCCTTCATTGGATCCCTGCGAAACCATACATTTCAGTAGGATAATACACGCCCGCATGTTGCAGATCCTGTACGGGCCTTTCTGGATACAGAATATGTTTGATTGCTGCCCTAGCCAGCACATCCTCAAGTTCTCTCACCAACGGAAAACGTCTGCTCAATGGTGCCCGAGCAACTGGCTCGTCACAATACTCCAGTCACTGCTCTTGATGAACTGTGGTATCGTGCTGAAGCTGCATGGGCAGCTGTACCTGTACACGCCATCCACGCTCTGTTTGACACAATGCCCAGGCGTATCAAGGCCGTTATTATGGCCAAAGGTGGTTGTTCTGGGTACTGATTTCTCAGGATCTATGGACCCAAATTGCGTGAAAATGTAATGACTTGTCAGTTCTAGTATAATATATCTGTCCAATGAATACCCGTTTATCATCTGCATTTCTTCTTTGTGTAGCAATTTTAATGGCCAGTAGTGTATCATTCACCGCATGGTGGCTTGGAGAGTACACTTGTAGATGTGGATGTGGAAGTGGTATTGTTACTTTTATTGTTCAACAAAGAATGTCGAGACCATGACATTAACGCAGACATTACGAAGTCTCAGACGGTGTTCAAGAAAGATAGATTAGGCAGAATGGGTGGTGGAGTGTTTGTGTCTGTCAGTAGTGGTTTATCTTGTAGTGAAGTCGAAGTAGATACTCCGTGCGAATTGGTATGGGTGGAGGCTATACTTAACAGCCGAATTAAGTTAATAATTGGCTCCTTCTACCGACCTCCAGACTCCGATGATACAGTTGCGGAACAGTTCAGAGAAAGTTTGAGTCTCGTAACAAATAAATACCCCACTCATACGGTTATAGTTGGTGGGGACTTCAACCTACCCTCGGTATGTTGGCAAAAATACATGTTCAAAACCGGTCGTAGGCAGAAAACGTCTTCCGAAACTGTCCTAAATGCTTTCTCCGAAAATTATTTCGAGCAGTTAGTCCACGAACCCACGCGAATTGTAAATGGTTGCGAAAACACACTTGACCTCTTAGCCACAAACAATCCAGAGCTGATAGAGAGCATCATGACTGATACAGGGATTAGTGATCACAAGGTCGTTGTAGCTAGGCTCAATACCATTTCTTCTAAATCAATCAGAGTCAAACGCAAAGTAATTTTATTTAAAAAAGCGGATAAAGTGTCCCTAGAAGCCTTCCTAAAAGACAATTTCCATTCCTTCCGAACTGACTATGCGAATGTAGACGAGATGTGGCTCAAATTCAAAGATATAGTAGCAACAGCAATTGAGATATTCATATCTCATAAATTGGTAAGAGATGGAACGGATCCCCCGTGGTACACAAAAAGGGTCCGAACGCTGTTGCAGAGGCAACGGAAAAAGCATGGGAAGTTCAGAAGAACGCGAAATCCCGAAGATGGGCTAAAATTTACAGACGCGTGAAATTTAGCACGTACTTCGATGCGAGATGCCTTTAATAGGTTCCACAACGAAACATTGTCTCGAAATTTGGTAGAAAATCCTAAGAAATTCTGGTCGTATGTAAAGTACACAAGCGGCAAGACACAGTCAATACCTTCGCTGCGCAGTGCCGATGGTACTGTTATCGACGACTGTGCCGCTAAAGCGGAGTTATTGAACGCAGTTTTCCGAAATTCCTTCACCAGGGAAGACGAATGGAATATTCCAGAATTTGAAACACGAACATCTGCTAGCATGAGTTTCTTAGAAGTAGATACCTTAGGGGTTGCGAAGCAACTCAAATCGCTTGATACGGGCAAGTCTTCAGGTCCAGATTGTATACCGATTAGGTTCCTTTCAGATTACGCTGATACTATAGCTCCCTACTTAGCACTCATATACAACCGCTCGCTCACCGATAGATCTGTACCTACAGATTGGAAAATTGCGCAGGTCGCACCAGTGTTCAAGAAGGGTAGTAGGAGTAATCCATTTAACTACAGACCTATATCATTGACGTCGGTTTGCAGTAGGGTTTTGGAGCATATACTGTATTCAAACATTATGAATCACCTCGAAGGGAACGATCTATTGACACGTAATCAGCATGGCTTCAGAAAACGTCGCTCTTGTGCAACGCAGCTAGCTCTTTATTCGCACGAAGTAATGGCCGCTATCTACAGGGGATCTCAAGTTGATTCCGTATTTCTAGATTTCCGGAAAGCTTTTGACACCGTTCCTCACAAGCGACTTCTAATCAAGCTGCGGAGCTATGGGGTATCGTCTCAGTTGTGCGACTGGATTCGTGATTTCCTGTCAGGAAGGTCGCAGTTCGTAGTAATAGACGGCAAATCATAAAGTAAAACTGAAGTGATATCAGGTGTTCCCCAGGGAAGCGTCCTGGGACCTCTGCTGTTCCTGATCTATATAAATGACCTGGGTGACAATCTGAGCAGTTCTCTTAGATTGTTCGCAGATGATGCTGTAATTTACCGTCTAGTAAGGTCATCCGAAGACCAGTATCAGTTGCAAAGCGATTTAGAAAAGATTGCTGTATGGTGTGTCAGGTGGCAGTTGACGCTAAATAACGAAAAGTGTGAGATGATCCACATGAGTTCCAAAAGAAATCCGTTGGAATTCGATTACTCGATAAAGAGTACAGTTCTCAAGGCTGTCAATTCAACTAAGTACCTGGGTGTTAAAATTACGAACAATTTCAGTTGGAAGGACCACATAGATAATATTGTCGGGAAGGCGAGCCAAAGGTTGCGTTTCATTGGCAGGACACTTAGAAGATGCAACAAGTCCACTAAAGAGACAGCTTACACTACACTCGTTCGTCCTCTATTACAATATTGCTGCGCGGTGTGGGATCCTTACCAGGTGGGGTTGACGGAGGACGTCGAAAGGGTGCAAAAAATGGCCGCTCGTTTTGTATTATCACGTTATAGGGGAGAGAGTGTGGCGGATATGATACACGAGTTGAGATGGAAGTCATTACAGCATAGACGTTTTTCGTCGCGGCGAGACCTTTTTACGAAATTTCAGTCACCAACTTTCTCTTCCGAATGCGAAAATATTTTGTTGAGCCCAACCTAAATAGGTAAGAATGATCATCAAAATAAAATAAGAGAAATCAGAGCTCGAACAGAAAGGTTTAGGTGTTCGTTTTTCCCGCGCGCTGCTCGGGAGTGGAATAGTAGAGAGATAGTATGATTGTGTTTCGATGAACCCTCTTCCAAGCACTTAAATGTGAATTGCAGAGTAGTCATGTAGATGTAGATGTAGATGTAAATGTAGCTGAGAGTGAAATTTGGAAGACTACAATATGATGTCCAATCGATTTCGTGATCACTGAAAATGGTTCGGGAGCTCTGATTGATGTGGATGCCAGTTGTAATTTGTTACGAACTATTCGAAGCAGCAAGTCAAACATTTTCCAGAATTAATACAGGGAAACATCGTAAAACCTATATCGAGAATTCGACATGAAACTTTCTTAAATGCGTTGTGCTGGTATTTTGGAAGGCCTATTTTGCTTGTGATTACCGTGTGTTGTTATGTGATAAGTAACAATGAGTGACAGTCAATTTCACAACCAGTCCCAATTATAGTTCATTGTAAATCATAAGAAGATTACTGGAGTTGATTACGGTTCAATGTGTGTCTACGTTTTGTAACATATACCGTTTTTGGTATACAAGGGGTGTCAAGAGCTCTCGACATTCATAATAAGAACAGTTTAGCTCGACATTAACACGGTCATTAATCTACGCCGCACCAGCTACAAACGAAACACACATTTGACAAGAATCGCAGGAAACTTTATATTTTGTACCCTAAATCCGGATGGAAGCTGTTTTGCTGCACGTTATGCTGCACTGATATTAATCGTTCCAGAGGAATGGAATGTTTATCATTCGTCACGTTTCGCGCCGAAGACAGCCTGCATAACATGGCGAGAAACGTCGTCTCACAGCCATTATCCACAGCGCAATAGGTAATCACGAGGTTCGTGTTCATTAATAACGAAAATTAATTTGGCGCCGCATTTTAAATTACACGAGCAGATCATAATTACGTTTTGCGTTCATTTTACTCTAATTTAGATGAAAACTGTGTCACGTCGGTAATTATTTGCGCTAACGTGATTAGCTTGCGATATTAAAATATTAAAACAATCTGACTGACGGCAGCCGGAGTTAACATTTTGCACGGTGGACGGAACCGCTAAGCGAGTATCTCGTTATTTGACGTGGCTGATACAAAAATCGCGAATCAGTTCAGAAACCAATGTGCATGGGCAGTGCTGTAATTTCTATCGACTATGCTCGTTATCTGCTTGTATCATCTGAGCGATTAAAGTACATGAGGAGATTTTAAGTTAGTCCAATAAATGTGATTACTCTTTAACATTTAATGTGTCTTGCAGTCATAAGTTTAATCCTAACTCAATCCTATCCTTAGGAAATGAGCGCAGGTGCAGACGTGGCAATAATCTGTGGCAGCTGGTTTGCAGTGGTTTTCTTGTGGTCTGTTATGGAGAATAAAGTCTTTGCCTGTGTCGTGTGGGTGACTGCCTCTACAGTTGTTATCTGTAAATTCGCAGATTCCTAGAACGGTTTGAGGAGAGGTTTGAAGCGAGCCTGGCACGTAGGAGAGCAATATACTTTGTGGGCCGCATCCCACAGAGCTAGTACTGGTGAAGACTCTCCAAGGTTCAGTACATACAGGGATAGGTACCACTTGCCTCTGTCCTAAGACATTCGTCTCTCTCATTCACCCCTTCCAAACCAAGCCCCTCCTCCAGACTTCCCCTGTCCACCAATGACAGCCCAGAATTTTACCAGCCGTTAAAACGAAATAACCAGTAAGTTTGTACCCCAGACTCGACCGACTAGTTCTCTTCACTCGGGAACGAGTGAAGTTCGATAATTGTATACCATTTGTTGCAACACTCAGTGGCTGTCAAATTAAATATCACTATAATATTTCTCCATCTACATTGTCTGTATTATTTACCAAAACACACACTACTGATCAAATATATAGCGTAAGGCACACGCTTGTCAGCAAGTAAAATTTGGGTTTTGTTGGTGAATGACACAGAGGAACCTCAGATTATCGCAGTGATATCCTCACATCTAAACTGTTTATATTGGTGGTATGCAAGAGAACAATGTGCACGTCACTCATATACTGGCACAACTGATCTAACTTACAGTTTACTATATACTTCTCGCCTATAACACAACTGCAGACCCTCAAAAAAAGAACCAAAATTTTACTCCAATGTCTTCATAATCCGCATTATCGTTCTATAATTGTAAAAATCGCATGTGGTTAAAATAATATAGTAAGCAGATATGGCACTGGTAAGTGACTGTTACAAGCACAACAAATAATTATTCAGAACTCAAAATAATATCCTGATGCCAGACGCTGACAGTGTTTGTGGCATGACCTGACAGTGGGTGTCTGGAAGAGAGCAGTTATTGTGTAACTTACGGGCTAAAACATACTTGGCGCCTGAAACAACACTGCGTAGTTCCAAATGAATTGCCACAATTCTGTTTCCACATCTAAAGTATATGTAATATTGTTATATAACAGTACAACACACATGTGGCTAAAATGATATACTACGCTGGCAAGTCAGTATTTATTGACAGATTCGCTTTGGCGTAAATGAGACTGTATAACCGTTGATACAAAAACGAACTTTCATCGTATGACCAAACACTGTTTTAGAACGAAAAAAGGTAATGCGTCATCTTCTATATGACGAAAATGTAATTGACGTTGTGTGGGTAATATAGCTTTTTCGTTACTTTTAGTCTTATGTTCCATTGATGTACAAAAACAAACTTTCCAGGAAGGCTGTAACATTTACTAGTCGAAATTACGGCGCCTAAGCTGTTGAATAAAGCTTAGATAATGAATCTCATTTCTTTCCCACAATCCGCCTCTATATTATACCAGGAACTATAATGTGTTTAGCTGTTGATATCATATTTTCAGACATTTGAGCACAATTAACTGTACTAAAAATTATGCCTTATGTTTTGAGACCTTTAATGGGGAACTGTATCACTTAAACTGCTAATTTCCATTAAACGCTAGTATTACATCAAAAAGAGACAAATTTGACATGTTAGGGTTGTAAACACTAATATAAACATGGCAGTGGCACGGTATGCCTCTATCAAAGAGAGTAACGGACAAAGTTCCACATAGAGACAAGACTGATCTCTGATCACGAACAGCGATCTTTGCATCAAAATGAAACAGCACTTTAAAGAAACCAAAAATAATCAGCATTATTTAACAAAAGACCTAAATATTTCTTCTAGAACAATACAAAACACAAGTGGATCACTTACAGGCTCTATTGTTCTAACTTGCAGGTTAAGGTGTGTTCGTCAATAGTTCGATTTTTCTACCACACTTGGTACAAGGCACAATGGACGCTAAAATTGAATATCACAATGTCATATCCGTGTTCAAATTGTCAGTATTATTTTTGTGTAACAGTACGAAACACACGTCAATCACTTATTGGCACACTGATCTAACTGACCTGTACCTTGTAATGACAGACTCTCTTCTGCTGTTGCAAGTGGAAACTACATGGCAGTTCGATGAAATGAAATACTGAACAGTAGTTTGAATTCAATACACATACGTATAGGTAAGAAAAAAGGGTTGCTTTGCTTGCAGCTGCCCACTTTCAACTATGCCAGACAAACGATATATTGCCCCCATGCTAAGATATTAACTGTAACTTGGAATACAAAACGCTTGCAGTCTTCTGCTGATAATGCTAACTTGCGATGTTGCAGAGAGAAAGTCATAGTTTATACATTATACCTCAATGTCAAACACAAAATTTGTATTTTTGTTGTAAATCGAAACTTTCATTGTGGTAATAACAGAGAAGATAGTACCGGATATCATTTTTGACTCCTGGACTTGTGATTTGACATATAAATTTGATGTATATCTTCATTCCGTATCGGAAGCTCTTCCACATTAAACTGTCTAGCCGAATTGTCCTATCCCTCCTCACTGGCACATTCCTGCTTCCTTGGTAGTCTCCTTGCATATAGGATTCTGGGTGATTTGCACACTATGAGTTATACTGCCTCGAGACATCTACACAGTTTCTAACTTTAATACTTGACTGTCTTAAAGTTTAAAACAAGATTGTATTTTTCATGAGTAGACTGAGTAGATTGCAACAGCATTCGTCAATAATTATGTGAGATATAGAAAATCAATTTCATTACCTCTGGAAGGTGTTGGACTGGGTGATCGTTTCAGCCATATAGTAAAATGGATAGGAAAACTGAGATGACATAACGGAAAATGGGCAGGTGAGAGCAGAAAACTTCTAGGAGCAACGCTGACACGTATGCATAGCTGAAGACCTCATTGTACATAAATGCCTAGAAGAGGACTTTACCCAGCAATGGACATCAAAAGGCTACAGAAGATGATGTATGTACTAGAGAACATCAATAGATTCTTGTAGTTTGTGCATTTCGTTTCTTGCAGTCTCTCGAATAGCTCTACTGATTTTTATTATGAAAACAAAAAGAAAGAAATGTCATTTTGTTTTCCTTATAATGCGTTTCCTTCTTCAGGCCGTTTATTATAGACTTCTCTTAATTTTCTTGTCCCATTTCGTGGAAAAGTGTAACACCATTACTGAATTGTCTTAAACTAGATCCAGCCCAATTTCCGATGGTGAAATTAATGTTATCTTTTCCCGTCTGAAGGTAGTGCCTGCCTAATTTCAAGTTCATAAAACTGAGTGCGCACCACTCTATTGGAGTAAACACATAAATTTAGTGAACGTACAAATAATTATTATAAGGTAAAATAGATAACTCGTATATACATTGATACTTATTAAAACTGCAACACAAGGAGGGGAGGTATATATAGAAATTTCACCTTTGTGCGTATTTAGTATAGTAGCAAGAATATATGACCGAAATTTGTAGGTAATATTGGCGTAAAAAAGATGCGAAATTTAAGACACATAGCTGCTTTCTTTGATTCTCACCGGACTGGGCAATAAGTCGAACTGAGATTGAATGACAGGTTTGGAAACTTCATACACTGCTTCAACTCGTCACAGTGTGGCACAGTAGCTGGCAATTGGTGTCGCGGTAGTCTCACGTCAATCCACGGCCAAACGTTTCCAGTTAGTGGGAGGTATGGAGAACGTCTTGGCCAGGGCAACAGTCGAACACCACGTAGAGGAGGGATAGCCAGAGTGTGCTGAACTGTACGCGAGCACCTTGTGCTGCATGATTGGGAGTCGAGACGGGCTGGCCGGCCGCAGGTTGCCGCGCGGTTCTAGGCGCTACAGTCTGGAACCGTGCGACCGCTACGGTCGCAGGTTCGGATCCTGCCTCAGGCATGGATGTGTGTGATGTCCTTAGGTCAGTTATGTTTAGGTAGTTCTAAGTTCTAGGGGACTGATGAACGCGGGAGTTAAGTCCCATAGTGCTCAGAGCCATTTGAACCATCTTTTCGAGGCGGACTGTCTTGACTTTGCTCGGTTCTGCTCTGACGTACTCGGTGTGGCATTTTTCAGTCAGCACGACATTTTTAACGTCGACGCATTCGTGAAGTCAACGCTATTTATCCTTGGACGTTTACTGGTGGTATAAAGGAAGGCGCCCGGTTCGGTGGCTGTTTGCACAAAATGACGCAGTCTGGTGGTGGCAACGACAGAAGAGAAGGATCAGAAGTCTCAATATCTATTATGGATTCGCGTAATACACTCCTGGAAATTGAAATAAGAATACCGTGAATTCATTGTCCCAGTAAGGGGAAACTTTATTGACACATTCCTGGGGTCAGATACATCACGTGATCACACTGACAGAACTACAGGCACATAGACACAGGCAACAGAGCGTGCACAATGTCGGCACTAGTACAGTGTATATCCACATTTCGCAGCAATGCAGGCTGCTATTCTCCCATGGAGACGATCGTAGAGATGCTGGATGTAGTCCTGTGGAACGGCTTGCCATGCCATTTCCACCTGGCGCCTCAGTTGGACCAGCGTTCGTGCTGGACATGCAGACCGCGTGAGACGACGCTTCATACAGTCCCAAACATGCTCAATGGGGGACAGATCCGGAGATCTTGCTGGCCAGGGTAGTTGACTTACACCTTCTAGAGCACGTTGGGTGTCACGGGATACATGCGGACGTGCATTGTCCTGTTGGAACAGCAAGTTCCCTTGCCGGTCTAGGAATGGTAGAACGATGGGTTCGATGACGGTTTGGATGTACCGTGCACTATTCAGTGTCCCCTCGACGATCACCAGAGGTGTACGGCCAGTGTAGGAGATCGCTCCCAACACCATGATGCCGGGTGTTGGCCCTGTGTGCCTCGGTCGTATGCAGTCCTGATTGTGGCGCTCACCTGCACGGCGCCACACACGCATACGACCATCATTGGCACCAAGGCAGAAGCGACTCTCATCGCTGAAGACGACACGTCTCCGTTCGTCCCTCCATTCACGCCTGTCGCGACACCACTGGAGGCGGGCTGCACGATGTTGGGGCGTGAGCGGAAGACGGCCTAACGGTGTGCGGGACGTAGCCCAGCTTCATGGAGACGGTTGCGAACTGTCCTCGCCGATACCCCAGGAGCAACAGTGTCCCTAATTTGCTGGGAAGTGGCGGTGCGGTCCCCTACGGCACTGCGTAGGATCCTACGGTCTTGGCGTGCATCCGTGCGTCGCTGCAGTCCGGTCCCAGGTCGACGGGCATGTGTACCTTCCGCCGACCACTGGCGACAACATCGATGTACTGTGGAGACCTCACGCCCCACGTGTTGAGCAATTCGGCGGTACGTCCTCCCGGCCTCCCGCATGCCCACTATACGCCCTCGCTCAAAGTCCGTCAACTGCACATACGGTTCACGTCCACGCTGTCGCGGCATGCTACCAGTGTTAAAGACTGCGATGGAGCTCCGTATGCCACGGCAAACTGGCTGACACTGACGGCGGCGGTGCACAAATGCTGCGCAGCTAGCGCCATTCGACTGCCAACACCGCGGTTCCTGGTGTGTCCGCTGTGCCGTGCGTGTGATCATTGCTTGTACAGCCCTCTCGCAGTGTCCGGAGCAAGTATGGTGGGTCTGACACACCGGTGTCAATGTGTTCTTTTTTCCATTTCCAGGAGTGTACATGCGTACATCAAAGTTGCTGTGGGTCGATATTACAAACCATGCAGAAATAATTTAATATTTAGTTGACGACGAAAAAGAGACAAATACCATAGATTGCCAGAAAGGATTCACTGTTCTGTACATGAAATTCGCAGCACAGAGCACTTCATGAAACCGGTGCAACGAGTGGTAAATTTTCTGTAGCCGCACGCATTATTCCACTGCCAGTTGCAACAGTTTTCAGTGGAACTGAGTGAAGAGTATGGAGACTTAATATATTACTAGAAAGTACGTTGATCGAGGGGCATACCTGGAACGGTTTTTCAACATAAAACCCGCTGTTATTAAATTGATGAACGAGAAAAAGAAGAGCAGGAACGAAAATTAGACCTAAAATTAAAATGTTCTCGACTGCATACAGCCCACAATAAGATATGGCAAGGGGACCTGTTACTTATTTCCGCTTTGACAGGGATACATTTAAAAAAGAAAATAGCACTGTCCAAGTAATAAGTTCTGAAAAACAAACACTGTCGATTTCTGCGAGCTCGGTGGAGTTAAAGAAATCACGAGATTTAAAGAATTCGTTGTGTCCATGAAAGAATTACGAGGATACTTTCCTAACGTTTTGAGGACACTGAGAATCTTGCCATCGATTTCGAGCTATTTTCGAGACCGTTGGACATTTCAGCTAAAAGTGGCCTTGTGTATGTACATATAGAACGTATTTATGTGCAATGTAATTCAGTGTAAAGGCAAATACTGTTACGTTAAATTGTCCACTATATCTACATTGTCTTCCTCTGGAATAATGAGTCTGAAAATGTGATAAAATATTTGTACCAACATATGAGTGCGAAAGATATATTCCTGTTATGAAACTAAATAAGGAACGATTGCGTGGCAACGTGAGAGTGGAAATCTGTGAAATTGTCTTCGTCTGTCCATATGCCGACAGCCGGTGCCAGAAGAAAATTATATTATGTGATCAGGGCTCCAAAAATAATTAAATGGTACTAAAAAATTCTTTTCTTTGAGATCTATGTTGTTGGGAAATATGAAATGTGAAACCAAGTCGCATGCAGTGCAACTGTATTGCCATATAAATGTGGCAGGTTCACAGTTCCCCCTCCCCCCCCCCTCTTCCCCCTTCTTATACGCAGACACTGTGTCGTGGTGCTGGGGGAAGTGTGAGAGGGCTATGGCACACAGGCAAAAACAAAATTTATTACTCTTTCATTTTGGTAGGGGTAATTTCCAGTAGGATGCATAGTCTCCGAGAAGTATGTGAAAATCTGAAAAAAAAATTGCAGAAATTTCTTTGTTTTTTTTTATCATAAAAAGTAGTCCCGAGGGTTTTGGAGGTCGAAACCTTGGATCAACATACTCTTAACTATATACGCAAGAGATAAAAAATCAAATGTTCTATGTCGCATTTTGCAAGCAGAAGATACCCCGTTACTGGACTACAGTATAATATTACCGCAGGAGCTGGGCCCGTGTGACGATGGCGTTCCTCTCTGAATGTCCACACACCGCTGCGTCCACCGCGATTATGAACGCCGAAGCGGGACGACGCGGTGCCGCTCCTGCACTGCGGTCGTAGCAGGGTGCTGTATTGGCGGCGCGCCCCTTCCTTATGCCGTGTCTGTTGAAAGCTCAGCAATGGCCGTAGTGCTGACGCCTGAGGTGCCGCAAAAATCGTCACCCTGTGTGCGCTGTCTCGCTACAAAGAAGGCCATTTCCTGACTCAAAGACCGTGACAAGACATTCCGATCCTGCACGGCACAGAGAGCAGTTTGTTTGTCGCCATAGTCTTGATTGTCCACGATGCTGCTGGAGGCGAATTTGGACACATGCTGATAGTCGTTACCCTAATTCGTAATGCATAGTGCGATATCTTTGCAAACAACCGACTTGTGAATGAGAAACTCACTGCATAATCTGCGCAGTCTTCTTTATGTACGAAATCTTGGTGTCCTATATACCTGCACCGCTGCGCTGAAATACGAAGGTTGCCCAGAACTGTTCTATGGTTTTCCTCCAGTGCGAAACAAGGGCGTGTATGCCCTGTCGGTACCAGCCCTTGTCCTGCTGGAGGAGCCAGTGCTTCACTGTGTGAATCACCTCCTCATCGTCCTCAAATGTCCACGAATGACATCCTTTAATAGCCCAAACACCTAGAGCGCGCGTCCGGGATAACGTAAATTTTCAAATTTATTATATTTCAACTTTCTTTCACTTAAGTCCGAGGGCCGAGGGGACTAGGTCAGGGCTCTAGGGCAACAACGTCAAACCCTGTTTTGCGATATGTTCAGCAGTCCTCAGATTGTGTGGGGTCTTGTGTTAGGGTGTTGCAGCAGAACATCTCCAGGGTTGCTGTGGCGCCAAAGTCGCCGGAACTGCTTCTTGAGTTTCGTTAATGTGTTTACATATGCTTCAGAATTAATGGTACCGCCTCTTGGCACCACATCAATGAGATTATCACTTCCACAGTTCCAGAACACAATGATCATGAACTTACCGGCGGAAGCAATTGCTATGAATTTTTTCTTCTTGTGTGGAGTGAGTATGGCGCCTTTCCATCGGCTGCCGTTTCGTTTCGGGCTCAAAATGGTGAACCCAGGTTTCATCACCTGATACAATCCGGGACAAGAAGGGCTCTTCCTCATCTTCAAAACCAACACAAATCAAGACAAATGTTTCTCTGCTATTTGTGATCCTCCGTTACACATCGCGGGACCCATCTTCCACACACTTTTGAACATCCAAGAGTGTGGATAATTGCACTTCCTTTGCTGACTGACAGATGCAACGCCAAGTGCCTAGTCGTAACGCATTTGTCCGCGCGAATGAAATCAGCTCACTGCAAAATGTCAGGTGTTGCAGCCATGGAGCTCCGCCAAACCGCCTCCTGATGAACTCACGCTCCATGCCCAGCTACTACCTAAACTCTTGTCGATAGCAGATGCTCCATAGACTTTGCGTTTTCAATATTCCCCACAGTCTCTTTCTCTTCAGTGAGAAATCGTAACGTACATCACCTACAGACACCATTTTGAAAGTGGCCTGCAGCTACGCTATCTGTCAGAAGTGACGGAAACTAGCCATGCTCACTCAGGAGATTTAAAATAATACATACGTAACGTTTTGCATTTGTAGCATTGTTTTCGGCTGATAAAAAAAAGTGTTGCATTAATTTTTGGGCAACCTCGTATCAGTCATTTGCATATCCACGTATGTAGTACGTTTCACGTCAGTTACGTTTGTTGCGGTTATCTTATTTGAATTTCGTTTTTTTGGTGTATGTAGACATCGATTGCCGTAGCATGTCGACATCTACATCTCTACTCCGCGAGGTACTTTACAGTATGCGGTGGAGGGTAATTTGTGTACGAGCGTCACTACTTCATTTTCCTGTTTCGGTCGCGTGTGGTTCGCGTGAAGAACTGTTGCTGGTAAGTCTCCGTGTGGTCTATAATCTCCATGGACTTTCGTCGAGATATACGTAAGAGGAAGCAATATATCTAGGAATGTACTGTTTGGGAACATTAACAATGGACAGCAGTAAAGTGATGCAGCAAGCCAACCTTGCAGCTGCTGCCACTGCAGTTGGCTGAGCATCACCATGACGCTTCCTGGCTTAGTAAATGAACCTGTAACGAAACGCACTGCTCTTCTTTGGACCGCCTATGTTTCCTCTATCTGTCCGATCTGGTATGGCTCCCATACTGACGAACAATATTCAAATATTAATCGAAAGAATTTTTTGTAAGCTTTCTGTTACTAATTTGTGGATGGACTACATTTTATCAGGGATCTTACAATAAATCTCCCTCTGGCATCTGCCGCACTCGCGATTAATTTTGTGTGCTCGTCCCAGTTCAAATTGCTCCTTATGCAGACTCCTGAGTATTTTTTTGTGAAAGAAACTCCTTCCAGGGATTGTTCTGCAATTTTGTAACTGTACAATAAAAGGTCTTTTAATCTAAGTATTCGATATCCGTTGCATTCATTTATGTTGATGATCAACTGCCACTACCCCCACCAAGTGTCAATGAGGGTCTTCCTGCATTTAGCTACTATTTTCTGGAGTCGCCACTTCTCTGTGTACAAGTGCATCAGTTGCGAAAAGCCTCATGCAGCTTACCGTGCTATTATGTCATTTACACATATATTGTGAAAAACATTGGTTCTGTAACACTCCCCTGTGGCACCTACGGAGTTGCTTTTACGTCCGGAGACTTCAATCCATACAGAAGAACATTCTGTGTTCTGTTTGCTACACTTTTGCTCTGATATTCCATGCGCCCGTAATTTGTTCAGTAGGCGGCAATGCAGAACTGTATTTAATGGCTTTCTGAGGTCAAGGAACACGACGTCTACTTTGGCGCCCGTATCCACTGCATTCTGGGACTCGTGGGCGAAGAGAGCGAGCTGGGTTGCACACGACCGTTGCTTTGGGAACCCATGTTGGTCCCTACAACACAGATTTTCGGCCTCCAGAAATGCCATAATGTGCAAGCATAAAGCTTGCTCCAAAATTCTGCAATTGACCGACATCAAGGACAGAGGGCTATAATTATGTGCGTTTGTGCGATGACCTTCCTTGAAATCGGGAATGACGTGTAGTTTTTGTTGTGTTGGCAGAAGAGCCAACACCGTGTTACTAGAGGAGGCCGAAATGCACGCTTTTTAGCTCACGCAGGCTGACGTTAAGAGGGAAGAATTATACTGACCTGAGGTCTGGAACATGACAAGGAATTAGAATTCAGAAAGCGGACGTAATTAGTTTCATACTTAACTTTAGTCCATTAATGATGAACGTTGCTCTTGACGGTACATGAGTCACAATATTATCTGTTCAGAATAGTAACTGAATATGGCGCCTCTCTACGTCGTAGCAAATGACGTAGCTGAAGGCTATGCTAAACTGTCGCCTCGGCAAATTAGGGCGTATGTAGTCAGTGAACCATCGCTAGCCAAGTCGGCTGTACAACTGGGGCGAGTGCTAGGGAGTCTCTCTAGACTAGACCTGCCGTGTGGCGGCGCTCGGTCTGCAATCACTGATAGTGGCGACACGCGGGTCCGACGTATACTAACGGACCGCGGCCGATTTAAAGGCTACCACCTAGCAAGTGTGGTGTCTGGCGGCGACACCACAGTTTTTCCAACCATCAGTAACAATTCACTCCTTCTGACACCTACGGCACATTGCTACTAGAAGAGGGACCAGCTCATTCTCATGCTTACAGTAGAATCGAATTGGTGTCACATCAGGTCCTGTATCCTTTCCTCCGCTGAGAAATTTCAGTTACTTTTCTACCCTTGGTTACTTATCTCGATATGTAGCATTCTGTCTTTTGTGCGGCGCTTTAAAGACGGAATTACAATGTGATATTCCTCTGTGAAACAGATTTGTAAAATGACTTCGGACTTTTCTGTGTCATTCTCTGTTTCACTGTCACCATGTCTGAACAGATGGCTTCGTTCTGTTGTTCTGTTTACTGATTTAACATAAGACCAGAACATCTTAGGACCTTCTGTGAAGTTGGTATCTAGAGTTTCACATTCGCATTAGTCGAACGCTTCACGCAAACTCTTTTTACCCTAATTTCATCTTCGTTTAATTTTTGTTACTCTGTGAGCCTTTTGTCATGTTTACATTTGCAGCGGTGGTCTCTTTGCTTCCGTAGCGGCTTCCTAACTCGGTTGCCGAACCACGGTGAGTCTGTTCTGTTACTCACAGCTATGCGCGGGACATACTTGTAAAGGATGCGGCACTGTTCATATTAGGATATTAAAAACACACCATCAGGTAGTAACTGTAATTTATTTATTACCTCTGATGTCAGTTAATAGTTAAAGGTATGCCATTTACTGCTATGTAAGTCATTGACCATTGCGTGGATTACTTTTTGAATATGACTCCTGTCAAATGATTTCCCCTCTGCACAACACATTCACATAGGCGGCTTTGGAAGCTTTCCATAGCTCATCGTAACGTATTCCCTGGGACATTGCCGATGGCAGTTGTGATGCAATCCTTCAACTCAGGAATGGTGACACAACGTGTTCAGAACACTTCTTGCTTCAGGCAGCACCAAAGGAAAAAGTTTGCACATGAAAGGTCAGGTAAACGAGGCGGCCAAGAAATGTCACCAAAACGGAAAATTACTCTACCGGGAAATGTTTGTCGCAAGAAATCCATGCAAATTCTGGCCACCATTCCTGAGTTGCAGGATCGCATCACAACTGCCGTCGGCAATGTCCCTGGGAATTACGTTACGCCGAGCTATGGAAAGCTTCAAAAGCCGCCTATGTGAATGTGTTGTTCAGAGGGGGAATCATTTGACAGGAGTCATATTCAAAAAGTAATCCACGCAATGGACAATGACTTGCATAGTAGTAAATGGCATATCTTTATCTATTAATTGACATAAGAGGTAATAAATAAATTACAGTTACTGCCTGATGGTGTGTTTTTAACATCCTAATATCAACACTGCTGCACCCTGTATAAAGCGTATTGTAAGGTACTCTTGAACTTTCTCCATGGGTGCTCACCATCGTCAATACTAGAAATGAAATTTTCGTGATGACCTATCACATAATCTGCGATGTGTCTGTTGTCGCTATTGCTAAACAGAAAGAACTTCCTGCCTTTCTTAGTATTGCTATTTACTGCCACATTCAGTGATGCTACATCGGCCTTGTAATCACTGATCCACTGTTCTACGCTTACTCGAAAATTTCGGATCTGTCACCAGCAAGTCTAGGATGTTATCTTCACAAGTAGGTTCTCTAACTCCTCAAGGCACTTTTAGGATAAGGCAGTTATAGCAATTACACATGATTCTCTGTCCCTACTGCCATTCTGAATCACTTGAACCTCCCGTCTATAGCTGCTACTTTAAAATCTGTATCTAAACGATAACATGACCAGGAAATTTACACGAAATATTCTTCAAGGTTCCCATCAGCTGTTTCGCCACTGAGTCACAATCTATAGAAGCATCCGATGACCATGTTTGATGCATCTTTAACATTTATTTTCACCCAAATTGTTTTGCGTTCAAAGTCTGTACTAATCTTCCTGGATAGTACTACATTTTTATTGTTATAAACACGCGTCCACCACTAGCTTTAACCTACATCTACATCTACATGGTTACTCCGCATTTCACACTTAAGTGCCTGGCAGAGGGTTCATCGAACCATTTTCATACAATTCTCCACCATTCCACTCTCGAATGGCGCGTGGGAAAAAGGAACACCTAAATCTTTACGCTAGAGCTCTGATTTCTCTTATTTTATTATGATGATCATTTCTGCCTAAATAAGTGGGTGTCAACAAAATATTTTCGCATTCAGAAGAAAAAGTTGGTAATTGAAATTTCGTAAATAGATCTCGTCGCAAAGAAAACCGCCTTTGTTTCAGTGACTGCCACCCCAACTCGCGTATCGTATCACTGACACTCTAGCCCCTACTGCGTGATAACACGAAACGAACTACCCTTCTTTGCACTTTTTCGATGTCCTCCTCCAATCCTACCTGGTAAGGATCCCACACCGCGCAGTAATATTCCAGTAGAGGACGGACAAGCGTAATGCAGGCTGTCTCTTTAGTGGGTTTGTCACATCTTTTAAGTGTTCTGCCAATAGAGCTCAGTGTTTGTTTCACCTTCCCCACAATATAATCTATGTGGTCTTTCCAATTTAAGTTACTCGTAATTGTAAATCCTAGGTATTTAGTCGAATTTACAATCCTTAGATTTGTGCGATTTATCGTATACAAAAAATTTATCGGCTTTCATTTAGTACCCATGTGGATGACCGCCCACTTTTCTTTGTTTAGTGACGATTGCCACTTTTCGCACCATACATAATTTCTCTCTAGATCATTTTGTAATTGGAATTGATCGTACTAGACGGTAAATTACAGCGTCATCTGCAAACAATCTAAGGGGCTGCTCACATTATCACCTAGATCATTTATGTAAATCAGGAACAGAAGATGGCCTACGACACTACCTTGCGGAACGCCAGATGTCACTTCTGTTCTACTCCATGATTTACCATCTATCACTACGAACTGTGACCTCTCTTAGAGGAAATCACGAATCCAGTCACACAACTGAGACGTTACTCCGTATGCACGCAATCCGATTAATAGTCGCTTGTGAGGAACGGTATCAAAAGCCTTCTGGAAATCTAGGAGATCCCATGTCGACAGCACTCATTACTTCATGGACATAAAGAGCTAGCTGTGTTGCAGCTACTCGCAATAAACATTTCTGTCAGAGTTTAAAATTTAATTGTTATTAACCTCTAGTTTCAGCCCGCTTTCTGTCCTTAGTACTATGTAGACATTAGTTCCTGGACCTTTATATGCACAGGGTGGTCCATTGATAGTGACCGGGCCAAATATCTCACGAAATAAGCATCAAACGAAACAACTACAAGGAACGAAATTCGTCTAGCTTGAAGGGGGAAACGAGATGGCGCTATGGTTGGCCCGCTAGATGGCGCAGCCATAGGTCAAATGGATATCAACAGCGTTTTTTTAAAATAGGAACTCCCATTTTTTATTATATATTCGAGTAGTACGTAAAGAAATACGAATGTTTTAGTTGTACCACTTTTTTCCCTGTGTGATAGATGGCGCTGTAATAGTCACAAACGTGTAAGTACGCGTTGTCACGTAACATTCCGCCAGTGCGGACGGTACTTGCTTCGTGATGCATTACCCGTGTTAAAATGTACCGTGTACCAATTGCGGAAAAAGTCGATATCGTGTTCATGTGTGGTTACTGTGATCAAAATGCCCAACGGGCGTGTGCTATGTATGCTGTTCGGTAACCTGGACGAAATAATCCAAGAGTCCGGACCGTTCGCCGGATAGTTACGTTATTTAAAGAAACAGGAAGTGCCCAGCTACATGTGAAACGTCAACCACGACCTGCAACAAATGATGATTCTCAAATAGGTGTTTTAGCGGCTAATCCGCACATCAGTAGCAGACAAATTGCGCGAGAATCGGGAATCTCAAAAATGTCGGTATTGAGAATGCTACATCAACAATGATTGCACCCGTACCATATTTCTATGCACCAGGAATTGCATGGCGACGACTTTGAACTTCGTGTACAGTTCTGCCACTGGGCACAAGAGAAATTATGGGACGTTGACATATTCTTTGCACGCGTTCTATTTAGCGACGAAACGTCATCCACCAACAACGGTAACGTAAACCGGCATAATATTCACTGTTGGAAATTCCACATTGGCTGCGACAAGTGGTACATCAGCGACCTTGGCGGGTTAATGTATGGTGCGGCATTATGGGAGGAAGGATAATTGGCCCCCATTTTATCGATGGCAATCTAAATGGTGCAATGTATGCTGATTCCCTACATAAAGTTCTACCGATGTTGCTACAAGATGTTTCACTGCATGACAGAATGGCGATGTACTTCCAACATGATAGATGTCCGGCACATAGCTCGCGTGCGGTTGAAGCGGTATTGAATAGCATATTTCATAGCAGGTGGATTGGTCCTCGAAGCACGTTCACCGGATTTGACGTTCCCGAATTTCTTTCTGTGGGTAAAGTTGAAGGATATTTGCTATCGGGTGATTCACCGACAACGCCTGACAACATGCGTCAGCGCATTGACAATGCATGTGCGAACATTACGGAAGGCGAACTACTCACTGTTGAGAAGAATGTCGTTACACGTATTGCCAAATGCATTGTGATTGACGGACATCATTTTGAGCATTTGTTGCATTAATATGGTATTTGCAGGTAATCACGCTGTAACAGCATGGGTTCTCATAAATGATAAGTTCACGAAGGTACATGTATCACATTGGAACAACCGAAATAAAATTTTCAAACGTACCTACATTCTGTATTTTAATTTAAAAAACCTACCTGTTACTAACTCTTCGTCTAAAATTCTGAACCATGTGTTTGTGACTATTACAGCGCCATCTATCACAAAGCGAAAAAAGTGGTCCAACTAAAACATTCACATTTCTTTACGTACTACACGAATATGTAGTAAAAAATGAGGGTTCCTATTTAAAAAACGCAGTTGATATCCGTTTGACCTATGGCAGCGCCATCTAGCGGGCCAACCAAAGTGCTATCTGGTTACCCCCTTCAAGCTAGACAAGTTTCGTTCTTCGTAGTTTTTTCGCTTGGCGCTTATTTCGTGTGATATTTGACGCGGTCACGATCAGTACACTGCTGCATATAGAAGACAATAATTTCTTTAAGACAGCTTTCCTCACTATTTACCGTTAAGACGCCCATGTATGTGCGCCTTCTGAACGTGTTACCGTCGACTGGTTGGAACAGTTGGGAGCTGACTGATATCTTGCTGCATTCCCAGGAAATTGAAGTCGACGGAGCAGCTACGGGAGAGAGAAAATTGGAGAAGACGTTTCCAAAGCCGCGAGGTAAAGGCATGCAGATGACACCATTACTCGGCGGAGCGCAGCCCGTGAATTCGGATGTAATACTGCGCGGATCTGTTTGGCTTGTCGTCGCGTCGGAATGAGAAGCAAATATTTGCAGGCGAAAATCTATCAGAATTCTGAACGCGCTATGTACGTCCGACGACAGACACATTTCTTTGAATAGATATCCCACTTAATCAGGCGACGCCGAATACTGGGGAAACATTTTGCCAAGACATAGTGTTTAATGGCGTCATGTTTATTGTATAATTCTACGACACGGAAGCGAGAGGAGGAATTAGAGACGGAATAAATGAGTACTACGGCTTATAATATAGCACAAACACTCAGAAAGTGGCTAATGACTGGCACTAAGTATGAAAGAGAGATACAGTAAATCAAATGAAAATTGATACACCACAAAGACGACGTGCTACCGACGCGAAATTTTACCGACAGGAAGAAGATGCTGTGATATGCAAATGATCAGCTTTTCAGAGCATTCACACAAGATTGGCGACACCTACAACGTGCTGACAGGAGGAAAGTTGCCAACTGATTTCTCACACACAAACAGCAGTTGACCGGCGTTGCCTGGTGAAAGGTTGTTTTGATACCTCATGTAAGGAGGAGAAATGCGTACCATCACGTTTCCGAGTTTGATAAAGGTCGGATTGTAGCCTGTCGCCATTTCGGTTTATCGTATCGCGACATTGCTGTGCGCGTTGGTCGAGATCCAATGACTGTTAGCAGAATATGGAATCTGTGGATTCTGGAGGGTAATACGGAACGCCGTACTGGATCCCAACGGTATCTTATCCGCATGACTGTAACGGATCGTGCAGCCACGCCTCGATGCCTAAGTCAACAGATGGCGACGTTTGCAAGACGGCGGCTGGAGTGGCCGAGCGGTTCTAGGCGCTACAGTCTGGAACCGCGCGAACGCTGCGGTCGAAGGTTCGAATCCTGCCGCAGGCATGGATGTGTGTGATGTCCTTAGGTTAGTTAGGTTTCAGTAGTTCTAAGTTCTAAGGGACTTATGACCTCAGCAGTTGAGTCCCATAGTGCACAAACAGTTGAACGACGTTTGCAGCAGCATGGACTATCAGCTCAGAGACCATGGCTGTGGTTACCCTTGACGCAGCATCACAGAGAGGAGCGCCTGCGATGGTGTACTCAACGACGAAGCTGGGTGCACGAATGGCAAAAGGTCATTTTTTCGAATGAATCCAGGTTCTGTTTACAGCATCATGATGGTCGCATCCGTGTTTGGCGAACGCACTTTGGGAGTGTGTATTGGTCATCGCCGTACTGGCGTATCACCCGGCGTGATGGTATGGGGTGCCATTGGTTACACGTCTCGGTCACCTCTTGTTCGCATTGACGGTACTTTGAACAGTGGACGTTACATTTCAGATGTGTTACGACACGTGGTTCTACCCATCATTTGATCCCTGAGAAACCCTACATTTCAGCAGGATAATGCACGACCACATGTTGCAGTTCCTGTACGGGCATTTCTGGATACAGAAGATGTTGGACTGCTGCCCTGGCCAGCACATTCTCCAGATCTCTCACCAATAGGAAACTTCTGGTCAATGATGGCCGAGCAACTGGGTCGTCACAATACGCCAGTCACTACTCTTGAACTGTGGTATCGTGCTGAAGCTGCATGGGCAGCTGTATCTGTACACGCCATCCAAGCTCTGTTTGACTCAATGCCCAGGCGCACCAAGGCCGTTATTACGGCCAGAGGTGGTTGTTTTGGGTACTGATTTCTCAGGATCTACGCACCCAAATTGCGTGAAAATGTAATGACATATCAGTTCTAGTATAATATATCCGTCCATTTAATACCCGTTTATCATCTGCATTTCTTCTTTGTGTAGCAATTTTAATGGTCAGTTGTGTGTATGTGTATTTGTTCCCTTTAATTGCGTTATCTGCTTTTATTATGAATCGTAATTGCATGACAAATGCAATTATATAAAATCATATCTCTTCTACTTCTATTTTTCAGTATTTCTTCTGGAATGATACCACTCTGTATCTTAAACCGGATGTACGGGAAGTAAGGACAGAATTGAATTTTGCACCATTTTGTCATATGACGGTTGGCAGCTGTAGTTTATCATGTTTGCTATCTGCGGCCCTTCCTATTAGGAGTCTGATTACTTTTAGTATGGTGAGCAATGTTGTTTGTTGTTTACTTTCGACATGGAGCAGATGAGACTTGAGCAACGTGTCCAAGCGATAAAAAGTTATTGCAAATACGTGAATGCAGCCTTTCGTGGATTACGTGTGACACTCAGACGTAATGCTGCTCCAACTGAATCATCAGTTCGGAAGTTTTTTTCGGAAGTCTGTTTCAAACGTTAAGAAAACGGGATGATCGCGTTTTCGAACACAAGAAAACATTGCTGTCGTGCGTGACAATGTCACCGTAGGACCCAGAAAATCGGTTCGCCGACGAGCTCAACAACTGAATTTATAACAAAGTTCACTGCATGAAATCATGGACACAAAATTTAACTTGGAAAAGAATTGAAGCCTGTAGATAATTGGAAGAGACATCGATTTGTTCAGTGGAGTCTTGGCTCGACAAGCGGAGAGCGAGAAATTCACAAAAAGAATAATTTTCTCAGATGAGGCGCAATTCTACATCAGTGGGAACGTCAATAAGCAGAACTGCAGAATCTGTTGTAACGAAAATCCGCGAGTGAAGATGAGACGCATTCACAACCCAAGATTGTGTGGTGTGGGTTCTTGGAATGAGGAGTGATCGACCCGTACGTTTTTGAAAATTATGAGGGAGCTGCCATCACTGTGAATGGCTAATTGTTACCGAAACATGCCTTCTGATCGGTTTTTCCTCTTATTGATGAAAATAACTATTTTTGGTTTCAACTTGATGTTGTGACATGTCACACATCCCAAGAAACGATTGCTCTGCTGAATGAAAAGTCTTCTCAAAATATTATATCTTTGAGTGGCCTGCCAGATCATGCGATCTAACGCATTGTGACTTTTCTAGCGGGGGTTTGTGAGATCTAAAGTGTACATGAACATACAACAAACAATACACAAATTGGAGAATGAAATTAAAATAGATATTAACGGCATTCCACCAAATGTTTGCGAACGCGTCATCAAGAACTTCAACGAACGTACTGCTTGTTGCCGCAAGGCTTTGTGTGGTCATATGGAGGATGTAATATTTCATACGTAAATGAGAGAAGTTATTTAATGTGGCTGAAAAAATTCCATTTTCAACGAATTCTGTATGTTCTGTGGCACTTTAATATTCGCCCTTACTTCTCGGTCACCCTATATAGTGGCCTAATTATTTACTCTCAACGTACAACTCGTAAAATTCTCAATAACCTTTTTTAAATATTCTGATAATATAAAATTATTTAAAAACAGTCTTAGTCGCAGCCGGTGATAACTTCTGACAAGTTTCGTCTTTTAATTACGGGCCATCATAAGAGTAAGCAGCATCTATAGAACAAGTGGGTTCCAGGAAGGCCGTGTCCTGTTATCACATTTTCTTTTTCGTTTTATCGATGGTTTTTGCAAAAACTGGTGTCTAATTACGTATGTATTTACGATCTTGTTTGCACGTGAAGCCACATTGCAAGAGATGTAATGGCTCTGAACACTATGGGACTTAACCTCTAAGGTCGTCAGTCCCCTGGAACTTAGAACTACTTAAACCTAACTAACCTAAGGACATCACACACATCCATGCCCGAGGCAGTATTCGAACCTGCGACCGTAGTGGTTGCGCGGTTCCAGACTGTAGCGCCTAGAACCGCTCGGCCACCCCGGCCGGCTCAAGAGATGGAGCAAGACATCGGTATAGTGGATATTTTTGGAAGTGTAGTAGTTCCCACTGTAGACGTCAGCACAGACACCGACTGTAAAATTAATGTGGTGTCACTGGAAGGTGTAAGGTGTGGATTTTCCATAACACACCTTACAGTTGTTGTCTGCAACTGCTGTATTCACAACTCCCAGGATTTCTATAGAGCGTACCCTGCAGGAAACAGGAGTAATATGGTTTAGGTGTGATGGAATTCAATGGAATTTAGTCATAGCTTTCGAAGTGCCCTGTATATATTTACTGTAACAGGTGGAAACGTAGCGTAGGACCATTTCCATGCCCGGTGCATTCAGTCTTTTGCATCCTTATCAGTTGGGCCACCTAAATGTGTTGCTAATGCAGTAAACATAGCTAATGCAGAGGGGTTGATTAAAGTATCATGGAAGTCTGCGAAATCATTAGACACCGTTTGAAATCGTGTGAAATGTTGGGAATGTTGGGAAGAGGAGAGCGGTGTACTGACCCCACGCCCCTCCTATCCGCATTCTCCTCTGAGGATGACACGGCGGTCGGATGATCCCGATAGGCCACTCGTGCCCTGAAGACCGAGTGAAATTTCCTATCTTAGGGCCCATTTTCACTAATACCTTTGTCTTCCCTAAGTTCCCATCATTAAATACAAGAACTCCAATGTTGACAACTGTGGCAGAGAAAAAAATGTGGTTCCAGGGCACCGTTCCCGTATGAGTGAATTTAGACTCTTTTGAATTCTGGGTTTTGCCATGAACACATTTTTGTAAGTTCAGGGTCGGCTAGAAACTTTGTGTTTGTTGGGTACGGACGCCAGAATCTCCATGGGATTCGAAGGGCAATGGGATACCGTGGTGCTTGTGAACCTTTAGCCAGTGAAAAGCGTCATTTTCCAGACGAACCTTGTTTGGAAGGTTGCCGGTGTGCATTAGTATATGCGTCACCTGTTCTTTTGCGTCTCCCATTAATTCTTCTGATTTTCAAAGGAAATTATTGGTCACGTAGCTTTCAACTTCAGGCGCAGTGAAACATTTAGTATTACCAGTTTCCATGGATGTTTAGTTGTTCATGTCAGAATGTGAGTCGGTTTTTGTTATTTTACTGGACTATTTATAATTCGCTTTTGTGGTTTTTGTTTCCTTGAAGTTAACGGTAAGCTAAATTTTAGTCTGTTTCTGGACGCGTTCGTTCTCTCCGAACCGCTATGGACTAACGTGTGTACGAGATGAGATTTGAAGATCATGCGAGTGTTTTTGTGTCTGCTTTACCAGTACGCTAAGAAAAGTCAGATGTTAATATTTTATTGCTGAAATTATTATTTTAAACCTATGTAGCTGCTTTCTTAAATGTTTTAGTTGCCATGGTTTTTGTTAATAGCTCAGAGAAATTAATTTTACCCTGCAAATTATTAATTTGGCGCGTGGCTCTGTGTTGAAATTCTAATGAAAATTATTTTTCCTGGAGGCAACTGTCGTTAATAATATTTTGTACCTTATTGCTGATACGTTACCCAGAATCTTGCCCCATTTTCGTTCACCCGGCTTGCTTAACCGTTTTCACGTCATTTCGACTGCATACACTCGACAGCTCTCTCCGGCCTCTGTCTTTCGCCTTGTTTCCTCTATCCGGACTACTTAATGTGCCTTGTTCAGGTAATGATTATACTTTGACTGATTCTAAATTCTGTATCCGTTATCTTGTGGTCATCACCTTAAGCAAATTCTGATGTGCGTTGGGATCCCAACATGTAGCTTAATCTGCTGTAACTTAATTGTTGTTGTGTTATTGGAAAGTGTGTTAAATCTTTAACTGATGTGCGTTTCTGGGTACAAATTTGTATTTCCTAGATGTCAGGGTTAAATTGTTTTTTATTGTTTTAAGTATGGTTTTCGGTTTCTTAAAAGTCAAGTCTAAAACTATTTTTTATTCTCACCACTTGGTAATTAAGGCTATTCTGATCTGTTCTCCTATTGTTGTTTATATTTATGTATGCCTTATTAGGACTTATCCATATACACTATCTGATCAAAAATATCCGGACACCTCCAAAAATATATGTTTTTCATATTAGGTGCATTGTGTTGCCAACTACTGCCAGGTACTCCATATCAGCGACCTAAGTAGTCATTAGACATCGTGAGAGAGCAGAATGGGGCGCTCCGCGTACTCAACGGACTTCGAACGTGGTCGGATGATTGGGTGTCACTTGTGAGATTGGACATGTAGTGTTTTCCTTGAACTGGATCCTCCTATCTGATGTGTTGTGCCTGCTCGTATATCCGAGTTGTTAACTGTCTTTTCCACCGAGTTATAGCGGGTTCCATTGAATTCCGGTACCGAGAAAAAAGTAAACCGCCGTAATTTTTAACTCCTTTTTCACTTATTTACTATTGCCAGAAATTATTTGTCATGCCATGAAGGTCTACTGACCAGAATAAACTAATCACGTACAGACTCTGACCTTTACAATGCACACAATTGCAAGTTTGCCCTCGTCACAAACTGCCAGCGCCAGAGATTCGCATTTTGTCGCCAACGGAGAAGTTAAACAACAGTTCTGCAGCAAGTTCCCGTAATAGCACGTCAAAAGTAAGCAAACTGAGGCGGCGGCTAGCAAGCGGAGGTGGTGGTAGTGGTGGTGTGGTGGTGGCGGTGAGGGGGGGGGGGGGAGGGGCGGAGCTCAGATCTCCCCCCCCCCCCAGGAGGTAAACGACTCGTAGATCTGGGGCCTGACTTCCGTCTCAGCGTGAACTACGACAAGGTACATGAAATTCGCATGAACCCCGTTCGATTCCAGGCTTCTGAATATCTTATGGTGAGCACCTGGCTCACTTTTAGCGGAACGAGAGAAGAAGTAACAACGGGATCGATAAAAAGCGTTAGTTGTCAAAGGCGGTCGTAGCATACTACTACGTCGTGTTTATCGGTGTTTACAAATTATTAATTTTCACTATTTTACTGTTCTGGAAGAAGTTCGGAGTGGATTATGTATTTTAGATACAGGTACAACAAACTCTCACAGAAAGAGTCTCGAAGAAGAAAATCGTAAACCAAATTTTACGACAGTTATTTGGGGTCAGACGATCAGATGGATTTCCTTTGATCTTTTTCGAATGTCCTTTGTTGATGTTGTGGTCTTCAGTCCAGCTCTCCATGCTACCCTATCCAGTACTTACTGCAACCCACAACTTTCTGAATCTGCTTAGTGTATTTATCTTTTGGTCTCCCTCTACGATTTTTAACCTCCACGCTGCCCTCCAGTGCCAAATTTGTGATCCCTTGATGCCTCAGAACATGTCCTGCTAACCGGTCCCTTCTTTGTGTCAAGTTGTGCCACATACTCCTCTTCTCCCCAATTGTATTCAATACTTCATCATTACGTGATCTAACCATCTAATCTTCAGCATTCTTCTATAGCACCACATTTCGAAATCTTCTATTCTCTTCTTGTCCAAACTATTTATCGTCCATGTTTCACTTCCATACATGGCTACACTCCTTACAAACACTTTCAGAAACGACTTCCTGTCACTTAAATTTATAATCGATGTTAACAAATTTCTCTTCTTCAGAAACGATTTCCTTGCCATTGCCAGTCTACATTTTATATCTTCTCTACTTTGACCATCATCAGTTATTTTGCTCCCCAAATAGCAAAACTCCTTTACTACTTTAAGTGTCTCATTTCCTAATCTAATGCCCTCAGCATCACCCAACTTAATTCGACAACATTCCATGATCCTCGTTTTGCTTTTGTTGATGTTCATATTATATCCTCCTTTCAAGTCACTGTCCATTTCGTTCAACTGCTCTTTCAAGTCCTTTGCTCTCTCTGATAGAATTACAATGTCATCGGGAGAACCTCAAAGTTTTTATTTCTTCTCCGTGGATTTTAATACCTACTCCGAATTTTTCTTTTGTTTCCTTTACTGCTTACTCAGTACACAGATTGAAATGTCCTTTACTAAAAATAATTTGAAGATGGAGGAAGATCATAAATTAAGAAGGAGATGAAATAGAGGTTCGCTAGGTCCTGTTCGGAAAGGAATCTAAGTGCCAGTGACTGAGTTCTCTTGAGGAACAGTATCGATTCAGCAATAAATAAGGTAAGCCGGAAGAATAAGGTAAATGTGACTTTATCACAGTAGATTTCTTTTCAAAACTAAACAGGAAAAAATATTCGAAAAAGAGACCGTGAAAAAATATAAGGACTAACCAGTATGAATAATAAATGACTACGAAGGCTATAGCAATAAATAAACCTGAACACTTGGTGGGAAGGTCGAACAGAAAGCGATCAGCGGGCCATCGCAAAATAAGGCCTATACCATAAAACTACTAAAAATGATGAAGCACATTACTCTGTCCTACGTAAAATATAATTACTCGCGGTACTTTTTGTTTATTATTGATCCGTTAACTCTTCTATTTCATTAAAAATTTGTGTCGTCGTATTAAAGTGAATAAAAATGTATGCAACGTATACAAACGAACAATAAACACTTATGTGGAAAATACTATATGTACAGAAGAACAATTTCCGTGGAGGTTACCGGGAACAGAATTAACCAAAGATGTAGGCCGGCATCGACTTGTTTCCACTGGGTTTCAACATTCGTTAAAAAATCGCTCTGAGCACTATGGGACTTAACTTCTAAGGTCATCAGTCGCCTAGAACTTGGAACTACTTAAACCTAACTAACCTAAGTACATCACACACACCCATGCCCTAGGCAGGATTCGAACCTGCGACCGTAATGGTCGCGCGGCTCCAGACGGTAGCGCCTAGAACCGCTCGGCCACCACGGCCGGCAACATTCGTTAATGACCGTATACAAAGGTGACATTGCGGTTTTATATCTTCACCTTTCATCATGGTGTAGGACATACGCCTGTTATGTCATCCAAGTATCCAGTCATCTTTTTCTTGGCCTACCTACAGATCTTGTACCTAAAGGTTTAAAATTTAAGGCTTACTTTGGTATTCTTGACTCTGACTTTTGTAGATGTTTTAGCCGGCTTTGTCTAGTTGACTTGACCTTCTCATTTATAGCAAATATCCCAGACTCTGATCATACTTCTTCGTTTCTTCATGTATATAATCTTGCACAGCCCTTAACTCCTCTGTCCCTTGGAGTCTACTTTGTTGCCTATTAGTAGTTGTCCAGGTTCCAAGTAGCAACGTCGGGATTGTCATAATCTTATAAAAAACATTATTTTTGCTTTCTTTCTCACATTATTTTTTTCCTTTCTCACATTATTTCTCAATGTTCTACTGTTTGTTCCGGATATCATTTAATATTTCTCCTGTTTGTTGTCAGGGTATTATATTATTTAAAAAGAGTATATCAAATTACATGATACTGAAGTGGTACGTAAGGAATACATAATGATAATTTAATTACTAGTCATCGGAAACTACACCCATGGCCATTAAAACTGGAATTATGGAAAGGATATACAATGAGATGAAAAATGTCGTGGGATACGTCCTAATATTGTATCGGACCTCCTTTTGCTGGGCATAGTGCAGCAACTGCACGTGACATGGACTGAACAAGAGTCGTTGGAAGTACTCTGCAGAAATATTAAGCCATGCTCCCCTTGTGGCCGTCACTAATAGCAAAAGAACAGCCGGTGCAAGATTTTACGCAGAACTGACCTCTCGATTGCGTTCCATGTCGGGCGATCTGGAAGGCCAAAACATTCGTTCGAGTTGTCCAGTACGTTCTTCAAACCAATCGTGAACACTTATGGCCAGGTGCCATGGCTAATTTTAAGTCATTAGAAAGATGAAGTCCATGAATGGCAACAAGTGGTCTCCAGGGAGCAGTACATACGCCATTCCAGTCAGTGATCTCACACCATTATGGAGGCATCATCAGCATGCACAGTGCCTTGTTGACAACGTGGCTCCATAGCTTCGTGTGGTCTGCGCTATACACTAACCCTATCAGCAGCTCTTACCACCTAGAACCGGGACTCTACTGACCAAAGTTTTGCAGTAGTCTAGTGTCCAACCTACAGACCACGAGCCCAGGAGAGTCACAGCAGGCGATTTCGCACTCAGCAAAGGCGCTCGCATCGGTCGTCTGCTGCCAGAGCCCATTGACGACAAACTTCGCCGCACTTTCCTGACTGACACGCTTGTCGTACGTCCTACACTGAATTTTACGGTTGTTTCACCCAGTGTTGCTTGTCTGTTATCACTGACAACTCTACGCAAATGCCGCTGCTCTCGGTCGTTAAGTGGAGGCCGTTGGCCACTGAGTTGACCGTGGTGAGAGGTAACGTCTGAAACATGGTATTCTCGGCATACTCTTGACACTGTAGAGCTGGAAATATTGAATTCCCTAACAATTTCCGAAATGTAATGCCCCAGGCGTCTAGCTCCAACTACCAAATGGCTTTCAATGTCTGTTTATTCCCGTCGTGTGACCATAACCAAGTCGGACACCTTTTAGAATAAATGACCATAGTACGCATGAGATTTCCGCCGATGGACCTTGCCAACCTATGGTGTAGGGGTAGCGTATTTTAATTACTAATCGAAATGTTCTCGGTCCCTTGTTTGAACCCCACCATTCATCGAATTTTGAATAAAAAAATCATCAGCTTTGGCGGCCGAAGACTTCTTTTATCAGAAGACCTTGTCAAAGATGGCGGAGGAGCGGACAGATGTTCACGGTACTCTCTTCCCCTTGGAGTGGTAAACTGCCTCGTAAAGGCATAAGAATCAGTAATGGTCAATGACATAAGGAACCAGAAGGCAGTGAAAACCACTGCATTAAAGACACATCATGTGTATCCACAGGACATTTGCCCTGTAATTGAAAAAGTGTCATGATGATCTCTTCATAGCCGAAAGATTCCGGAATAGTTCCCCATTCGAATCTCCGGGAAGGGACTGCCGCGGACCATGAGAAAAATATTGAATAACCAAAGAAGGGATAACGTTCTACGAATCGAGGCTTGGATTGTCAGAAGTTTGAGCGTGGTAGCGAAACTAGAGAATCTGAAAAGGGAAGATGCAACAGCTTAATCGAGATACAGTGGGGGTCAGTGAAATGAAAAGAAAAGAATACAAGGATTTCTGATCAGATGAGTGTAGGGTAATATAAACAGCAGCAGAATATGATATAATGGAGCTGGGATTCGTTATGAGTAGGAAGGTAGGACAGAGACTTTGTTAGTGTGAACAGTTGTGTGATAGAGTTGTTCTTATGAAATGGACAGCAAACCAACACCGACATCGATAGTTCAGGTATACTTGCCAACGGCACAAGCTGAAGATGAAGAGATAGAGAAAGTATATGATGATATTGAACGGGTCATTCAAATGGTTCACATGGCTCTGAGCACGATGGGAGTTAACATCTAAGGTCATCAATCCCATAGACTTAGAACTACTTGAACCTAACTAACCTAAGTACATCACACATCCATGCCCGAGGCAGGATTAGAACCTGCGACAGTAGCAGCAGCGCGATTCCGGACTGAAGCGCCTAAAATCGCTCGGCCACAACGACAGGCTGGGTAATTTAATGTATGAAGGGAAATGAATAATATTTGGAATGCGGTAGTAAAGGAAGGAGTAGAATAAAGGATTTGTGGAGAGTATGGGCTTGGTGTTAGGAATGAGAGGAGGAAGACTAATTGAGCTGTGTAATAAATTTCAGATGGTAATAGCGTATTCTCTGTTGAAGAATCACAAGAGGAGGAGACACACTTGGAAAATTCCGGGTAATGCGGTACGATATCAGCTACATTAAATCATGGCCAGACAGAGAGTAAATCGAAGAAAGACGAAAGTAATGAGAAGTAGCAGAAAGGCGAACACCGAGAAACTTAACATCGGAACTGAGGGTCATGAAGTAGATGATGTTAAGGAATTCTGCTACCTAGCCAGTAAAGCAACCAATAACGGATGGATTAGATTAGATTAGATTAATTATTCATTAAATATACGCACAAAAGAGGGGATCCTCCTGGATGTAGAACATGTTAGATAAACACATTACGAAAATGTAATTAGAAAAACTTGAGTATCATTAATTTTAATGATCCTCAGTCAATAAACACTAAAATTATGTACATGAATTAAAATTAAACTTCTAATATTTACAGGTTTAATACTTTCATCTGCTTTCATTAAATCCATAATTCACACAGTAGCTAGTTACTTGGCTATTACAACAAAATATAGTAAAAAATTAAGGTAAATTATTCATTTGAATGATCCTCAGTTAAGAACAGTCAAATTATGTACAAGATTTAAAATTAAACCTCCACTATTTGGAGACTTAAGACTTACATCTGCTTTCCATATATTCATCATTCACACAGGAGGTAGTAGAGGAAGGAGGGTGTCAAAAGCAGACTAACACTAGTAAAAAGGGCAATCTCGGCTACGAGAAGTCTACCAGTATCAAACATAGACCTTAATTTGAGGAAGAAATTTCTGAGCATATACATTTTGGGCACAGCATTGTATGGTAGTGAAACATGAACTGTTGGGAAACCAGAACAGAAGATAATTGAAGCATTTTAGATGTGGGTGCAACGGACAAATGTTGAAAATTAGTTGACTGATAAGGTAAGGAATAAGAAAGTTCTGCGCAGAATTAGAAAGGAATATGTGGAAAGCAGTGACAAGGAAAAGGGCCAGTATGATAGAACATCTGTTAAGACATCAGGGAATCACTTTCATGGTACTAGAGGGAACTGTAGAGAATTGCCGGCATAGGTTGGAAGAGCTACTCTGAAATGAAAAGGTTGGGACAGGAGAGGAATTCGTGGTGAGCCGCATCATAACAGCCGTAAGACTGACGACTGAAAAAAAAGGGACATGGCCGCTGGTGAATCGAGTGTTTATTTGACCATCGACATAACAAATGTATCTTATTGGCTACAATAAATGGAAAGCGTTGCTGCTTGAGTACAGTGTGGTCGAAGAATCATTGAAAACAGCAGCAAACGTAGTAAATGTATTAACATTTACACAGAGCGCCCTCAAGTGGAATGAGAAGGTAAGACCGCTTATATTAAAAGTAAATGCCTGACAGACTGATTTGGAAGAATCGTACAAAAATACACGTAGCCCAAGGAATGAGAAGGTAAGACCGCTTATATTAAAAGTAGATGCCTGAGAGACTGATTTGGAAGAATCGTACAAAAATATACGTAGCCCATGAAAGAGATATTTTCTGAGAGGTTCTTGAGGATTCTCTTTAGTCTGGGAACTCAACAAATATGATTAATAGAGATAATATGAAGAACAGGAGTGCACTTCGCCAATAATTTGTTTGGTTAGCTCGAAAGTGCCATGTAGATGTTCATCAAACTCCAGTGGCATTTGCTACAACAGAGGCGTTATGTGTTACGCAGAATTTTCCTGTCTAAACTCCAAGAGCATACATTCCATAAAAAGTCAAGTACCATATTATGTCCCCCTGATGATGACGGAAATGACAGAGAAATGAGTACTCATTACCGCAGATCTATGAAACATGTAAGGTGTCAAACAAATAACACACCTTGCACTTAATTCCTGAAACAATTACAGTTAACTCGATATGCGACATGAAAGTTACTTGAAATTGTACGAATTTTATTAACATGCATATCCAATAAACAAGCAGGCATTTCGAGCATATAAATCACGAACACTCACACTAGTAATTGCATGCAAGTAATTTCCCAGACGCAAGCTAAGAGACGCAGTTCTTGAGGAAGGAGAAATCTATTGTGGCAATGCCCATTGAATGTAGGCCAAAGCCTTTGCCGCGGGATACCTAGGAGACACAATGAGACGCCAGAGCTACTGCGTAGGCCATTGGAAAAAGCTGCCCGTTGTCCCTGCAGACCCTTCAGAACGCCTTTCTATGGGAACACGGCAGCAGATGCAAGATAAAAGTCCGGAGTAACCCAACTCAAAACACTGTTGACTCACTGTAGCCACCCGTGTTAACACTCACATGAAAGAAAAAGCTGTTTATCTCAGTATTACGTAGTAAAAGTTAAACTCTGCCCTTTGAAAAGAAACGACGCCTGTGATAGGCTACAAAAACTCTAGTGGGTGGAGTTATAACAAATACGAATGCTCTGACTGGCCAGAAAGAAAACGCGCGGCCACCAGCTTTGATATAAGCAAATTGCAGATTGAGTAATTTGCTTCTTCTCTTGCAGAAAATTGTGCATGTCTGAGCAAACCTACGCGCGCCACACTGAGACAATTGAGAGAGCCATTATGTGAACACTTGCTCACAGGATCATCTTAACTCGTAAGGAATTAAACTGCAAAGTCTCCTAGTATGGAGAATCGCACTGAGCACTGACAGTTAACGCTTAGGAGCGACTTTGGGGCAATGACGTATGCGCTATTCCAGCCAAATAGCATGTATCATACCAATTAACTTATCTAGGGAACAACTAGAAGTCTCGGCTTCATCAAAAACATAGGAAATGTATCAGACTGGGGTATAACAGTCGAGAGAGATTTGAAATAGATTATCAGGTTCACATCTCACATCGACAGCAGCCATTGCCACCGCCTACGAAAGGTAAAAACACACACAGCCACACTATGTCAGCAAGTGATATTAAATTGACACTCACAACTGCAACCGTCTCCATTTTTCCTATTTGTTGTATATTCAACCAAGACATTTAGTGAAACATATTCACAATTGTCAGCCTTAATTGAAGTAGAAACACGAGATATCCTATCTAAGGTAAAGAGTTGATCAGCCACTGCAGAGTGCTTTATACACTGAAATTACTGAACTGCTTTAATTGTGCATCTATCTTCACAGTGTTATTTACATATCCTATAAAGACCCTATTCAATTTTGGATATTTTAATCGTGCATTTTAGCGTAATTGACATCTCTGGCCCCAACTGTATTTAATTTGTTTGTATTTTTATCGACCCCCAGACATGATCATATGGTCATCAACCATCTTATCGTTAAAGAACCTTCCAATAGTTAGGAAATTCGCTTCATAGTTGTGAACACCCAATATCAATATTTTACCATTCTGTACGTAATTTTGCTAACATTTCTATGTTATGAACTCGTACTTAGAGTAAAAATAAACCTTAATAACAAAAATCTAAGATTTTCATTTTTGCTAACAGACAGTTATGCCTGAACCTGTACATTAATTTTTGTTAGTGATAACGTTTCCTTTATAGTGAGTGTAGTGGAACCAACATTGAGATCACTGTCTGATTATATCACTGTCCACATTGCTACACTCTTCTGAACTCTGCATGTGTGAGAAGGTATCTTCCTTCCTTGCAGACTGCAGGTTCAACACCAAATTCCCAAAAGGGCCACAGAGCGTCCTTGCACAACTGTGGTAGGAAGGGTAGATCAGAAACAGTCTCACACACATTAGAAGAATTTTCTAAAAAAGAATAATGACCTACTTGGATAAATGTGACCGCCTCCATGTCAATCGGCATGGAACAAGGAAACCTTGTCATGACCTTTTCATGTTTGATGTATGAAGTTTACGTGAAAAGTTATCAGCGTCGAGTGAAACACTTTATTTGTGACTTTATTTCACAACAATTTTGAACAGGGTGTACAAAAAGAAATTCATTGTTACGGCGTTGTGAGGGCTTAGATTTTGGGAAGGTTTGGGTTACGATCATGGGTGATTATTTCATTAAGGAACTGAAGAACACACGGCAGTCTAGTAACTTTATTTCACAGTGTACATCGGTGGTGTAGAGAATGCAACACGCCAAGAAATACGTACAGCTGTGGGATCAGTATTTCAGTTGGAATTTGAATTTCTTTGCTGTTACATGAGCAGCATGGTAGTAAATAGGAAATAATCAGGAACTGTATCGCCAAATCATCGTGGTGGCAGTCTCCTACCAGTCCATCGATTTAGGTGTTAAGCGTCCAGCTGGAGCCACAAATTCATCTCAAAGTCAGCTACTCAGTCGTTTTGGTACCGCATTACTTGACGAACCTGTAGCGGAAGCTCACGCAGTACGCTAGGACGAAAATCTGTTAGGAAATGAGGTAGATCGCCGACTGGGGTGGCCGAGTGGTTCTAGGCGCTACAGTGTGAAACCGCACGACCGCTACGGTAGCAGGTTCGAATCATGCCTCGGGCATGCATGTGTGTGATGTCCTTAGGTTAGTGAGGTTTAAGTAGTTCTAAGTTCTAGGGGACTGATGACCTTAGAAGTTAAGTCCCATAGTGCTAGGGGCCATTTGAACCATTTTTTTTCTTTTTAGGTAGATCGGTTTCTTTGTATGCTTGTCAAGAGAGTCGGCCCAGTAACCTAACCAAAAATTGTCCCTGCCCGTATGTTCACAATGAGCTTCTATTAGTTGCACGCTTGCACACGCATGTTTTCGTCTGTATCTTGAAATGAGGCCAGTTTCTGTCCCGAACTACATTCTGAGCATTGTCCGCGGTTTCTATACGTGAGCACCAAGTTACTCATGATGATGTCGTAGTACAAAATATTCTTCTTCTTACTGCATTTAGACGCAGTGTAGATCTGTGAAACACTGTAGCTCATACTACTTTTAAAGTAGTCACGTTTATGTACTCGTATTTTATTAAAATCACTAAACTGGAATACATTGTCACCAGAAATTCTGTTTCGGATGGTTTACCGCCAAAAATGTAAGATATATTTCGTTTTACCTTGGACTGTTAGAAAGGGGACGGCTGAAAAACACGGCCGAATTTCTGCTGAAAATCCACACAAATGACATCTGACATTCTGCAGTGACACATGAAAATGTGTGCGATCGGTGCTTCAAACTTCTGAATATAGCTGACGCTGTAGGTACAAAGCAATGAAAATATAGTATATTTTACTAGACCAATATAAATTAGCTTGCTCCATTTGTTGAATGCTCGCGAACATTACGTTAAAAAAAAGACAAAATCGATTTTATATGCCACATAGTTAAGGCCAGATATTTATGGTGTCCAAACGGGATCCTTCTTCCTGATTGCCTCACCAAGACTAAAACAAAACAGCAGTTCAAGATTTTTCTAAGCGGATTGTGGAAGTTGCTATGACAATGAGAAAAAGAAATTTGAAACAAAAATGGTTGGTACGTCAACCATAATGACTATATTTGGCAGTATCCGATTACCATCTATCCTAACAGTATTGTATGGTAGCTGTGGGCCTACAAACGACGGAGGGGCTCCGTCCCCGCCGCAGCCGCAGTGGTCCACAACCCAACGACGACTACCGCAGTCCACTTCACCCCTCCGCCGCCCCACACCGAACCACCCTTTCAGGGTTATGGTGCGGTTCGGGCCCCGGTTGACCCCCCCACGGAACGTCTCACACCAGACGAGTGTAATCCCTATGTTTGCGTCGTAGAGTAATGGTGGTGTTTGCGTACGTGGAGTACTTGTTTACGCAGCAATCGTCAACATAGTGTAGCTGAGGCGGAATAAGGGGAACCAGCCCGGATTCACCGATGCAGATGGAAAACCGCCTAAAAACCATCCACTGACTGGCCGGCTCGCCAGACCTCGACACAAGTCCGCCGGACGGATTCGTACCAGGGACCAGGCACTCCTTCTCAATTCGGAAAGCCGTGCGTTAGATCGCACGGCTAACCGGGCGGGATATCGTAACAGTAAAGGAATTGTTCCATGCTAATGATCAGGAAACTATAGGACGAAAGTAGTTACGTTTCTGTGTGGTTCGTTTTATGCGTAAGTGCGATATTTTGGTTGATTAGCCTTCGAAGTACGCCCCCGGGGTCGGAATTGCTTGGGCGTTGATGGCTGTTGGGAGGGGTAGCGGTGAGGGGAGGGGGTGGGGAGGGAGGGTGGTGGTGGGAAGGCGGTAGAGAAACTCCTATTAGTTCCAGGGAAGGGATGAGGGGTGGTTAAAAAAATAAAGAAAATATTTACTTTTGTTGATAAATACCAAATATACTAACGCTTATATTTGATAACAGACACGTATTACATACGACGGACATAAATGAGTAAAGGTAGATTGTATGTAGTTTGTACATATTATTTTATTACCTGACAGGTAACCTTGAGATACATGCGAACGTGTTCTTTGTTATCATTTGTAGTGAATATTGACGTAAGCTGGCGACAAAAAGCAGATATTGTTAATTGAAGGTAAAACAGTAGTGGAAGCTTTTAGAATCCAGAGCCATCGACCATTTTTATTTGCAAGGAGAATACGGTTAATCGTGAAACAATTTGATATTTCACAAAAAAATTATCTATGGGTACTGCTAGTCAATATAATTACGTGTTCCGTTTTTCTTAAAAATTGACACTGAATTCTACATCTGTCATTGTGATGGACGGCCTGTGAATTCACTTTGCGAAGAAAATAAGTATTTTGCCTAGGGGAGGGGAGGAGGAGTCCAATCCCTTGTTTTCTTGTTCGCTACTTCTTATTTCGCCTGAAAATTTAAACTGATGAGAACAATCGTGGGCAGTTTCGATCCCTGTCTGTTAAGAATAAATGGCGTGGTTAGGAAAGACATCGAAGCAATGCAGAAGCTTGCTGCTAGATTTGCTACCAGCAGGTTCGGATAACAAGTGAGTGATAAGGAGATGCTTCGTGAACTCAAACGTGAATATCCGGAGGGAAGGCGACGTTCTTTTCGAGAAACACTACTGAGAAAATTTAGAGAATCGGCATTTGAGCCTGACTGTTGTTGATTCTACTGCCGCCAACATATATTGCGAGCAAGGACCACTAGATAAGATCTAGAAATTAGTGCTCACACGGAGGCGTATACACAGTAGTTTTTCCCTCGCTCTATTTGCGAGTGAAACAGGGAAGGAAATGGCTACTAGTGTTACAGGGTGTCCTCCATTACGCACCGTGCCTTGGCTTTCGGTGTATCTATGTTGATGTACGTGTAGATGTGGATGGTTGGTATATCGCTGAGTGAAGGTCACTGGTTCTAGTCCCGCCTCCTGTAATTATTTACCATTAAACATTCGTGGTTCTGAATGGGTCTGGCACCTACTTATTTAGCGAATATTGCAGCTCGCTAGAACATTCCTTGAAGGTGTATATAGGAGATCCATCTGCTGAGGCAGGCAGCATAGCCCCTCTTTAGCTTCGTATGGACTTAAATGAAGGTGATTTCTTCTCGTTAACGAAGCTGCACTCACCACTTGTAACGCGCACGGAAGTACGAATGGGTGGGGGGTACCTTTTAAACTGACTTCTCGTTTCGTGACCGTGCGCCCCGTCCACGCCACGTACCTAGTAATCCCGCGGCGGTCGTACTGTTCTGCTACACACTGCTGCTGTTTTGCCTTAAATTATGTATCGAAATATGTAAGCGGGTTCAGGGGAGCCACTCAACGTTAAAACACAACACTGTCCTATATCTGGTATGAACATCTACACTCCTGGAAATTGAAATAAGAACACCGTGAATTCATTGTCCCAGGAATGGGAAACTTTATTGACACATTCCTGGGGTCAGATACATCACATGATCACACTGACAGAACCACAGGCACATAGACACAGGCAACAGAGCATGCACAATGTCGGCACTAGTACAGTGGATATCAACTTTCGCAGCAATGCAGGCTGCTATTCTCCCATGGAGACGATCGTAGAGATGCTGGGTGTAGTCCTGTGGAACGGCTTGCCATGCCATTTCTACCTGGCGCCTCAGTGGGACCAGCGTTCGTGCTGGACGTGCAGACCGCGTGAGACGACGCTTCATCCAGTCCCAAACATGCTCAATGGGGGACAGATCCGGAGATCTTGCTGGCCAAGGTAGTTGACTTACACCTTCTAGAGCACGTTGGGTGGCACAGGATACATGCGGACGTGCATTGTCCTGTTGGAACAGCAAGTTCCCTTGCCGGTCTAGGAATGGTAGAACGATGGGTTCGATGACGGTTTGGATGTACCGTGCACTATTCAGTGTCCCCTCGACGATCACCAGAGGTGTACGGCCAGTGTAGGAGATCGCTCCCCACACCATGATGCCGGGTGTTGGCCCTGTGAGCCTCGGTCGTATGCAGTCCTGCTTGTGGCGCTCACCTGCACGGCGCCAAACACGCATACGACCATCATTGGCACCAAGGCAGAAGCGACTCTCATCGCTGAAGACGACACATCTCCATTCGTCCCTCCATTCACGCCTGTCGCGACACCACTGGAGGCGAGCTGCACGATGTTGGGGCGTGAGCAGAAGACGGCTTAACGGTGTGCGGGACCGTAGCCCAGCTTCATGGAGACGGTTGCGAATGGTCCTCGCCGATTCCCCAGGAGCAACAGTGTCCCTAATTTGCTGGGAAGTGGCGGTGCGGTTCCCTACGGCACTGCGTAGGATCCTACGGTCTTGGCGTGCATCCGTGCGTCGCTGTGGTCCGGTCACAGGTCGACGGGCACGTGCACCTTCCGCCGACCACTGGCGACAACATTGATGTACTGTGGAGACCTCACGCCCCACGTGTTGAGCAATTCGGCGGTACGTCCACCCGGCCTCCCGCATGCCCACTATACGCCCTCGCTCAAAGTCCGTCAACTGCACATACGGTTCACGTCCACGCTGTCGCGGCATGCTACCAGTGTTAAAGACTGCGATGGAGCTCCGTATGTCACGGCAAACTGGCTGATACTGACGGCGGCGGTGCACAAATGCTGCGCTAGCGCCATTCGACCGCGGTTCCTGGTGTGTCCGCTATGCCGTGCGTGTGATCATTCCTTGTACAGCCCTCTCCCAGTGTCCGGAGCAAGTATGGTGGGTCTGACACACCGGTGTCAATGTGTTCTTTTTACCATTTCCAGGAGTGTATATTATGAGACGATATGGAAACCACAGGTTGCACTGTTTACACTCTAAATCGTAAATCTTTATCCCAGTTATTAATTTTGATGATTAACAGTCCAAAAAGATCATTCGGACGAGCGCACGCGTAACCGACACGACGCGGGTGATTGTTGATGCTGCGGAAGCCGAAAGATCGAACGAAAGTTCTTACGCTCGTCACACATACAGATATCTGGTAATAGTCCTCCTTCACACTGTTGTTGTTGTCTTCAGTCCTGAGACTGGTTTGATGCAGCTCTCCATGCTACTCTATCCTGTGCAAGCTGCTTCATCTCCCAGTACCTACTGCAACCTACATCCTTCTGAATCTGCTTAGTGTACTCATCTCTCGGTCTCCCTCTACGATTTTTACCCTCCACGCTGCCCTCCAATGCTAAATTTGTGATCCCTCGATGCCTCAAAACATGTCCTACCAACCGATCCCTTCTTCTAGTCAAGTTGTGCCACAAACTTCTCTTCTCCCCAATCCTATTCAATACCTCCTCATTAGTTACGTGATCTATCCACCTTATCTTCAGTATTCTTCTGTAGCACCACATTTCGAAAGCTTCTATTCTCTTCTTGTCCAAACTAGTTATCGTTCATGTTTCACTTCCATACATGGCTACACTCCAAACAAATACTTTCAGAAACGACTTCCTGATACATAAATCTATATTCGATGTTAACAAATTTCTCTTCTTCAGAAACGCTTTCCTTGCCATTGCCAGTCTACATTTTATATCCTCTCTACTTCGACCATCATCAGTTATTTTACTTCCTAAATAGCAAAACTCCTTTACTACTTTAAGTGTCTCATTTCCTAATCTAATTCCCTCAGCATCACCCGATTTAATTTGACTACATTCCATTGTCCTCGTTTTGCTTTTGTTAATGTTCATCTTATATCCTCCTTTCAAGACACTGTCCATTCCGTTCAACTGCTCTTCCAAGTCCTTTGCCGTCTCTGACAGAATTACAATGACATCGGCGAATCTCAAAGTTTTTACTTCGTCTCCATGAATTTTAATACCTACTCCAAATTTTTCTTTTGTTTCCTTTACTGCTTGCTCAATATACAGATTGAATAACATCGGGGAGAGGCTACAACCCTGTCTCACTCCTTTCCCAACCACTGCTTCCCTTTCATGCTCCTCGACTCTTATTACTGCCATCTGGTTTCTGTACAAATTATAAATAGCCTTTCGCTCCCTGTATTTTACCCCTGCCACCTTTAGAATTTGAAAAAGAGTATTCCAGTCAACATTGTCAAAAGCTTTCTCTAAGTCTACAAATGCTACAAACGTAGGTTTGCATTTTCTTAATCTTTCTTCTAAGATAAGTCGTAAGGTCAGTATTGCCTCACGTGTTCCAACATTTCGACGGAATCCAAACTGATCCTCCCCGAGGTCTGCATCTACCAGTTTTTCCATTCGTCTGTAAAGAATTCGCGTTAGTATTTTGCAGCCGTGGCTTATTAAACTGATAGTTCGGTAATTTTCACATCTGTCAGCACCTGCTTTCTTTGGGATTGGAATTATTATATGCTTCTTGAAGTCTGAGGGTATTTCGCCTGTCTCATACATCTTGCTCACCAGCTGGTAGAGTTTTGTCATGACTGGCTCTCCCAAGGCCGTAAGTAGTTCTAATGGAATGTTGTCTACTCCGGGGGCCTTGTTTCGACTCAGGTCTTTCAGTGCTCTGTCAAACTCTTCACGCAGTATCGTATCTCCCATTTCGTCTCCATCTACATCCTCTTCTATTTCCATAATATTGTCCTCAAGTACATCGCCCTTGTATAAACCTTCTATATACTCCTTCCACCTTTCTGCCTTCCCTTCTTTGCTTAGAACTGGGCTGCCATCTGAGCTCTTGATATTCATACACGTGGTTCTCTTCTCTCCAAAGGTCTCTTTAATTTTCCTGTAGGCAGTATCTATCTTACCCCTAGTGAGATAAGCTTCTACATCCTTACATTTGTCCTCTAGCCATCCTTGTTTAGCCATTTTGCACTTCCTGTCGATCTCATTTTTGAGACGTTTGTATTCCTTTTTGCCTGCTTCATTTACTGCATTTTTATATTTTCTCCTTTCATCAATTAAATTCAATATTTCTTCTGTTACCCAAGGATTTCTAGCAGCCCTCGTCTTTGTACCTACTTTATCCTCTGCTGCCTTCACTACTACATCCCTCAGAGCTACCCATTCTTCTTCTACTGTATTTCTTTCCCCTATTCCTGTCAATTGTTCCCTTATGCTCTCTCTGAAACTGTGTACAACCTCTGGTTCTTTCAGTTTATCCAGGTCCCATCTCCTTAATTTCCCACATTTTTGCAGTTTCTTCAGTTTTAATCTACAGGTCATAACCAATAGATTAACACGCGATCTAGTGTCTGCCCCTGGAAATGTCTTACAACTTAAAACCTGGTTCCTAAATCTCTGTCTTACCATTATATAATCTATCTGATACCTTTTAGTATCTCCAGGGTTCTTCCACGTATACAACCTTCTTTCATGATTCTTAAACCAAGTGTTAGCTATGATTAAGTTGTGCTCTGTGCAAAATTCTACTAGGCGGCTTCCTCTTTCATTTCTTAGCCCCAATCCATATTCACCTACTATGTTTCCTTCTCTCCCTTTTCCTACACTCGAATTCCAGTCACCCATTACTATTAAATTTTCGTCTCCCTTCACTATCTGAATAATTTCTTTTATTTCATCGTACATTTCTTCAATTTCTTCATCATCTGCAGAGCTAGTTGGCATATAAACTTGTACTACCGTAGTAGGTGCGGGCTTCGTATCTATCTTTTCCACAATAATGCGTTCACTTTGCTGTTTGTAGTAGCTTACCCGCATTCCTATTTTCCTATTCATTATTAAACCTACTCCTGCATTACCCCTATTTGATTTTGTGTTTATAACCCTGTAGTCAGCTGACCAGAAGTCTTGTTCCTCCTGCCACCGAACTTCACTAATTCCCACTATATCTAACTTTAACCTATCCATTTCCCTTTTTAAATTTTCTAACCTACCTGCCCGATTAAGGGATCTGACATTCCACGCTCCGATCCGTAGAACGCCAGTTTTCTTTCTCCTGATAACGACGTCCTCCTGAGTAGTCCCCGCCCGGAGATCCGAATGGGGGACTATTTTACCTCCGGAATATTTTATCCAAGAGGATGCCATCATCATTTAATCATACAGTAAAGCTGCATGTCCTCGGGAAAAATTACGGCTGTAGTTTCCCCTTGCTTTCAGCCGTTCGCAGTACCAGCACAGCAAGGCCGTTTTGGTTAATGTTGCAAGGCCAGATCAGTCAATCATCCAGACTGTTGCCCCTGCAACTACTGAAAAGGCTGCTGCCCCTCTTCAGGAACCACACGTTTGTCTGGCCTCTCAACAGATACCCCTCCGTTGTGGTTGCACCTACGGTACGGCCATCTGTATCGCTGAGGCACGCAAGCCTCCCCACCAACGGCAAGGTCCATGGTTCATGGGGGGAGGTCCTTCACACTAGTAATGATATAACACTGTTCGTAAAGCTAATTTTCCAGTTTTCAGTTCTCACCTGTACCAGTGTGTGCGTAACCGTCGCGGAGCGGCTGATTGTTGATAATGCGGAAACGCGAAAATCGAACGCACGCCCTCACGCTCGCTACAAGACGCTGGCACTTGACTGCACTCTTTTATGGTAACTACCTTCTACTGATTCATATCAGTTCATTCTGGGAGACCGAACACGGCACGGATGATTGACACTGTGCGACACGCAACGAGAGGGTACACAAATACTTTGTCGGCGGCACTGCTCATTTTTCATTACATCTTGACGCACTTTCCTCTGAATTACTTCCATATTTAATCACTTTCCTGTAGTAGGACTTGTAGCAACACTTCAACCTGAATACTCACATGCAGAGCTACAGACTACACAACATAACAGTTCCGTGTCCCGCACTCGAGTATACAGACGCGGCTGCCCGCAAAGATACTCCACAACTAAGCCAGCGATATGACAATACGCTTACACACTGACACTTGATATTGGATTCTACGTAACAATATTGTAAATTACTTAATATTTGTGACAGACTTTACCTATTAACAAGTAAGTCTTTCTACAGTATTGCTTGCATGTTAAAGAAATGGCACGAAGTATAATGTGAAAGGTTCACTGTTATTCGAGCGATTAGTAGAGGTTCATCTGTAGTCAAGATTTTATTTTCGAAGCATTGCGTTATTATGTTCAACGTGGCGAATCTACAAAAAACAGAGGCAACGTGTGCTGGTAATTAATGGAAGCGACTAACAGTGCTCTTTATTCGGGTCTCTGAGATGAGGAAGCTTTCCAGGTGCACGGTTTTTGCCCCTGTGTAAATTACAAGCAGGTCTCGGCTTTCTTGTGGCCGTGTTGTTCCGTTTAGGCGATTACGGTACTAAACCGAGGAGGGAAGCGGAGGTGAAAACCGCTGAGTAAGCTACCTGTGCCTTCTCGTGCCACAAGCAGCTCGTTAGCTGAGGGAAGTCTGGCAGCAAAACGGATTCAGCAGAACACGAGCGAGCCGCTCTGCGCACACAGTCGCAGAAGAGGTACACGCTACGGAGCAAACGAAATCTGGGAATTCAGAGGGCCTTAAAAAGGTAACACAGCTTCGGTGTAAGTGATCAGCCCTGTGGTCTTCAACAAAGTTTCACAAGCATAAGAAGTACGAAATTATGACATTTGTGGGGGAGATGAAAAACTGTTTGACATTTTTGTCTCTCCGCAGTAAAGGTATTCACCCAGTTTACCGAAAGGGTGCACGCAGCTCGTCTTCTTGCGGTAGCGTTCTCGCTTCCCGCTCACGGGGTCTCGGGTTCGATTCCCGCCGGGCTCGGGGATTTTCTCTGCCTCGTGATGACTGGGTGTTGTGTTTTTTTCATCATCATTGACTCGCAAATCGCCGATGTGGCGTCAACTTAAAAGGACTTGCAATACGGAGGCCGAACTTCCCCGCATGGGGCCTCCCGGCCAACAATGCCATACGATCATTTCATTTCATTTCCGAAAGAGTGTATAAATAGCTACTTTTATTATTATTTCCGACTACACAAACATCGTGAAAACTCTCTACATTAGTCAATTTATTTATCTTTACAAGAGATATCAGGTCGCGCTCCAATAATCCTTTGTGGTTTTTTGGGTCTTAAAACTCTTAAGTTTACTCACAGTTCACTTTCTACGAAAATCCTGGAAACTAACAGCCTGTATGTGTTCCCCTTTCATAAGCCTAAACGCAAATTACTCGCAATGAAGGATGCACTGGCACTGTGTACCAGATTTACAACCGTTTGTTTACTGGCAAACGTAACAAACACACGTTACTGGTTAGAATCTTGCGGAGGCTGATGTTGGCCTTTTTCTCCACCTAAACACAGTCCAAGATCTATTTGTAAAGATAACAAGGCAATTATTTGTTCTGTCAATGATCATTGTTAAACTTTGAAACGTCCCCTTAGAAAAATTTATGAATTACTGTGCTAATAAAACTCTTACGCTATTTGATTTTCAAACAGCTGAGCAAAACTGAACGTACTCAGACATTTCACTCTTTACCTATTCTGATCAACACTAAACTGACACGCAATATTTTTGGCGCAACGTAATCTGACTTTCAATAATCCCTACAAAAGAATGGACCTGACTAACATTAACCTATACCTTTCATGAATCACTTACCTCACAAAAATCTTCGTTACTCGAACTACTGCAATACAGCGAGTGCCAATACTGCCAGCTAAATAAAAGATTCCAACTACTGAAGTCACTAACTACCGATAGGCATAGCAAATGAAAGATTTTAGATAAAGAACAAACAATGTATTTACCTTAATAGTGTTCAAAAGTCATTATATATATATATATATATATATATATATATATATATATATATATATATATATATATATATATCAATTCATGATATCCAGTCTTACAAATTTACTGTCTCTGATGGACACACGTCCAGATCATCCGCTCTCAAAACACCATCTCTCTCCCCACATCCACCACTGCTGGTGGCTCACCTCCAACTGAGCAACGCTATGCGCTGTTAACAGCCAACTGCCCAACACTACAATGGCTTATACTCCAACAATGCAAACCAACCACAGCCTTCACACAGCACAGTCACTGATTTTCATATAGAGCGCTATGTGGCGTTACCAACATAAAAACCTAAACTGCTGCTTACAACTTGACATTGTTATATGTTTGTGTATAATTTTGACATGTTAAAGTTTTAAACATGACTGCGTGGTCAGCGATCGTTTACAAATTAAATTTAAAACAATTACAGCCCTCGGTCGCAAAAATTAGTCTTTTGACCTGGTTTCGGCACTTCTATGAGTGCCTTCATCAGAAATAAAATATTCAAACTGGCATGTCACGTATATAATAAATATCAATAAATAATGCTTTAGTCATAAAATCTCTTTAAAAAAGAATGCATGGAAGGCAAGCCACTATGGGCTGCTCACGCAAGCTAAGACACAGGTAGCAACAGGCCGTGCCTTTTAATCTTGACATGATTTATCTGATATTTCGGAAAATACCGTTTAGTTTGTCTGGATGATTTGCAAGTCGGTTCAGGGAACTCAGAACTAACCATCAATTAGATAAAAATGAGTCTTTTAAGTCGGCTTCTATAGCGAAGAGAAGTTTGTGAAACATCAGAAGACATGGAAGATTATAAAATAAGTGCAAATAGGGCTGATACTCATGAAAAAAGTGACAGACTATAAAGAATTCATGTAGAAATACATGTGACGTTGGAAAGATTTTCAGCCTACCACGTCGATACGAAAAGCGTAAAAACAAACATACGCAGACGTAAGAATCTCAGACATGTACCTGAAGATACAAAAGAGATCGACACCCCACTGCCATTTCGTCCTGTGTTTCAGTAATTGGCGGCTGTCGCCACAAGTACGATCTTCATTTTTACAGTTTTCTATGCGGGACAAGCGACTGCCAGATAATGGTAGAAATATGTTGGAAACGTTGTAATAAGTTACACTGAGCCATTTAAGTCTCTTTTTATTAGCTACGACAATGATCGAAACACGCGAAATGAATTAAAATCTGTGTTGCTACCGGGACTGGAACCCGTGTCTTCTTGCTTGCTAAGCAGAAAAGCAAACATTTTCTTTTCGTTGTTCATTGTTGCGGACGTCACATGACATCCCGTCAAGTTCGTTTGTTGATGGTTCCACTCAGTGGTTTTATTACAGTGGTCAACCAGCTCTCAGACCGAACACGCTCAGCTACCGTGCCGGTCACCATTACGCCAGTCCAGTACAGTGGTCAAGTAGCTGCACTAACTATCTAAGCTAAGTGCCCTTCCCAACACAAACTTCAATTCATTTTTTCCTTCGTGCAGAGCTGTTAACCATTGTACTGCGGTGGTATAATGGTTAGAATTTCTGCTTAGCAAGCAAGATTGACTTCCGGCCGCAGCACAAATTTTAATTCATTTCGTTTGCTTCGATCATTATCGTAAATAAGAAAAATTTATCAGGGAAACATTTAATTATAAGATCTATAAGATCACCAAAGATTCAAGGACGTCCCATTACGTCCAATGCTGCGGTGCTTGGCTATATCGGAGAGCCCTGGCAATAGTGACAATATGTAAGGGAAAAATGAATATAGGTTTGCGTTGGGGAGAGCACTCTGCTTAGGTAGTTAGTGCAGCAATCTTGATCATCGCGTCGCGGTGGTGTAATGTTCAGCATTTCTGCTTAATGAGCGAGAAGACCCACGTTCGAGTCCCGACCACAGCACAAATTTTAAGTCATTTCGTCTGCTTCGATCATTAAGTTCATTACAGGGATCTTCAGAAACCCTAAAAAACAGTTATGTGGTGTCAACTTCATGTTGCTGCTGCAATTTATTGCACTACAAATGTTCCCGTTTGTAAAACCATTCGATAAATCAATTTCCATAGTTGCGATTCGCTTCCGCTTTCACTAGATCTCACCGAATTCAACACCAATCACTTGCTGGCTTCTCGGAGCGCTGCTATCGCAGCTGGTAACAAAAAGTGTCGGAGTGTCGCGAATGTTAGCCGTCTGCACACGGGGCAAGTTGGCTAAAGGTGACGTGCGCCCTACGAGTTTTGTGGCGTCACCTTGTGCCGACTCGTTTCCTCCTCCGGCAATTTGCATTTGGCGCCGTTGCAGTTCTACCACTGTTCTGCCGTTTCGGACGGGGTGTTGGTTGTGCCTAGGTGAGCGAGTGACGGTGCGGTGGCGCTAGCGGCGTCAAAGGAGACGGTGTGGAGCAGCGCAGGCTGCGGTGTTGGAGCCGCGAAGTGGCACCGCAGCGACGAGGCAGAGCTGTGCTGGGCAGGGTAGCGGCTTCCCGATAGCAAGCGTGTCCGTTGGCGTTAAGCTCTGCGAAAGTGTTGAAGTACGTCTCTGATGGTTCAGTTCTTCGTTGTTGTTCATCGTTTGGGCTGTTAGTTGGATTCAGTCAGGATACTGGAGTGAGTAATTCGTAGGCAGTATTTGTGGTTAGGCTCGGCTGATCGCTCCCGTTGTCTTTCTTCAATGTTGCCCAAGGTTCGGTGAAGGGGTGAACAGCGTAGTTCTAAGGTTTAGTCTAGCTAAGAAGAAAACGCCGTTAGCCTACGCCGACGATAGGTAGCTGTTTGCTATTGCCAAGTGGTTTATTAAGAGAACTGGCTAAGAAAGCCGCGTTGGTTCGTTGGCTTCTTTCTGGTGTTTTATATAGTATTAAAGTGCCGGTAACGACTGCAAATTGTTGGCGATATTCAACTGTGGGTGACATGTCTATTCCCTTGTCTTGTTTTGTGCTGCGGTCGGGCCGGCCGCGGTGGCAGAGCGGTTGTAGGCGCTTCAGTCCGGAACCGCGCGACTGCTACGGTCGCAGGTTCGAATCCTGCCTCGGGCATGGATGTGTGTGATGTCGTTAGGTTAGTTAGGTTTACGTAGTTCTAAGTACTAGAGGACTGATGACCTCAGCTGTTAAGTCCCATAGTGCTCAGAGCCCCAGAGCCATTTTTTTTTTTTGGTCATTTTCGCCCACATCCCAAACAAACTTATTCTCATCGCCTCACACTCCCTTCACGAACTGCACTCCTTTGCTGTCAGTCCCAGCAACAGCTATGCTTGTTAATCTTCTTGTTGCTAAGGAGAACTACAGAAGCACGTAGAGGTGGAAACGACCGTTACATAGTAACTGCTACCATTCTAGGGGTGCTGCGTTTGATTCTCCTTGCCTTATTGTGGTGTAGTGAGGCCGTTGTAACATCTGGTAAGGATTACCTCCGGAGGCATTGTTGCAACGGAGTGTTAGTACATGTACCTGTCCCAGTATGTTGAAGCAGAGGGCCGTTATTCAGCCGTGATACCATTCTTGGATGTTTCGATTTTGGAGCGTACGTATCTGGTTGTTGCAATTTATGTAACCCAAAAGGGAGCATTGCTGTGGTCTGTCGCGTGGGTACGTTGTGGTTTTTTGAACAGTAAGGCTTGGACCTTGGAAAGTTGAGACGTCCCTATGTTGCGTTGTGTGGTCAGTGTCCTGGCAGTGCAGGGCTTCGTATGGTGAGGATTTTATAGTACTGTTTCTCTGAAATAGCTCTAAAGTTTTGTTCGTAAATTCTGTATGTTGCCCTTTGAGGCATCTGTATTGCAGAGGGCGTTCTTTGAAGCAGTGCACTTGTGGTGCACCACGGCAGTAGTAAATTTTAAGAGTGTTCGACCGCAACTGATGAGCTGGTTACGGTTGCACGGGCTCATTTACCATTGTTTTGCGTAGCGTCTTACTGCCCGCACGGTTACAGCTTGTCCAGTGTTTGGCCTCGCTTGCGTGGCTACGCCCCGTTAAGGCTAAGCTATCGCAATGCGATTGACCCTGTGAGAATATAGCGCCCCTGGGTTAGAGTGGCTTATTATTTGAATGTAGTGGTCATTTATTTTGGCCAGCATTAAGTTTAGTAAGTTTTAAAAGCCTCGTTGCTAAGCCCTGTTAGCCTATTCTGATTGAATGTAGTAATCATGCACTTGGCCACTAAGTTGTAAGAACTTTGTTGTAAAAGATTGACTGTGTGTTGACTATCATTTGTGTTGGATGGTTACAACCTTACCCTAGCATTAAAGCTGCCTACTGCCCTTCCCTGTTCTGTGATAATTATACTTATTCCTAGCTTCGGGCATTAGCCAAGTCCCCTATAGCTAAAAGGGGCCGATAAAAACCTTAACTGTTCATCGGAAGCTTAAGATGTTAAGACCGCTGATAATTTTCTGCAACGTTACTTCTAGGACGAGGATAGTAATTGTGGTCTCAGGTTCAGGGATACTGTCGCAGCGCGTTGCACGGTGGCCTCGGTACAAGTCTCGATACCCGCTCTTGCGGGAGGTCTTTCTGCGAGTTCGGCCAAGATCCAGTGCTCCATCAGGACAGAGACGGCGTTCGCTTCCTGTCATTGTACATCGGGAGACGGGTGTTGAACACCCAGGAAAGCTTCATTTTTACTTGCTGAAATCCATTTCAGTAATTTAAAAATACCATTCCATTCCACCCCCGACATTTAATAATCCATCTCTCCAGTCCTACAGTATCGCAAACAACTTCTTATTTGAGAAGCTATTTGGTCATGTGAAACACAAAATGTCTATGGTGTTCCGGCAACGTGTCACAAAAATACAACCAATAGGAAGCAAAAACGCTCCCTCTGTCCCAAGAGAACGGACGACGCCTGCAGAAAGCAAGACTTGTCGTCTTCAGCAGAAGCAGCAGAAGCTCGTATTTGGTTGGTTCTCCTGTTACTAAGCACCAGCACATTGAATGTCTCGACAACGAATCGGTATCGGTATGTTTTGCTGCAATAAAACAGAGAAAATGTCATATTGGTGGTTACAGGATTTTTGTATTTATTTCTGCGTTATAAGTGACATGTTGTTAAAGTAACCGTTTAAAGGCAATAGTACACTGAAGATTCTACAAAAAATGTGTCGTTCTTGTTAAGATTTATTGTAATTAAATGCCAGTTAATAACATTTTGGTAATTAAAGTTTTTGAACACTTTTAAGTTAAAATAAAAGTTCATTAACTTGATAGCTTTAATATAATGGAATGCGTGAAAGCGTCACCTTATGTGATAGATCGTTGGTCAGTAAAGGTTTCGAATTCTGCAGTATCCAGTTTCAGTTTCTCATCTTCCAGTTTTGTAAAACTTTGCAGGAGTTAAATACGAAATTCATAGAAATAATTTCTGTAAAACGTGATGTTACGTAAACCTAAGTGTACGGTCAGGAGTGAGTTCGTTCGATTTGGTAAACTTTTACAAGCTCATATCCTTCCTGACATCGAAGACGCAATGATGGAAATAAAAGAAAGGGTCTGGAGTGGAATTAAAAATTCAGGGTGAGAGGATATCAATGATACGATTCGCTTGTGCATTGCTAACCTGAGTGAAAGTGAAGAATAATCACATGATCCCGCTGAACGGAATGAACAATGTAATGAGTACAGCATATGGACTCAGGGTAAATAGGAGAAAGACAAACGTAATGAGAAGTAGCAGAAATTAGAACAGCAAGAAACGTAACATTAGGATTGACGGCCACGAAATAGATGAAGTTAAGGAATTCAGCTACATAGGCAGTAAAATAACCAATGATGGAAGGAGCAAGGAGGATATCAAAAGCAGACTAGCAATGGTGAAAAAAGCATTCCAGGCCAAGAGAAGTCTACCAGCGTCAAACATAGGCCTTAAATTGAGGACGAAATTTCTGAGAACGTACGTTTGCAGGCCAGCATTGTACAGTAGTGAAACCTGTACTGTGGGAAAACCGGAACAGAAGAGAATCGAAGAATTTGAGATGTGGTGCTACAGACGAATGTTGAAAATTAGGTGGACTGATAAGGTAAAGAATGAGGAGACCCTGCGCAGAATCGTAGAGGAAAGGAATACGTGGAAAACACTGACAAGGAAAAGGGACAGCATGATAGGACAACTGCTAAGACATGAGGGAATGACTTGCATGTTACTAGAGGGAACTGCAGAGGGCAAAAACTGTAGAGGATGATAGAGATTGGAATACATCCAGCAAATAATTGAGGACATAAGTTGCAAGTGCTGCTCTGAGATGAAGAGGTTGGCACAGGAGAGGAATTCGTGCCGTCGCATCAAACCAGTCAGCAGACTGATGACCCCCCAGAAAAAAAATCCTTTCAGAGTGGACATGTATGTGTCCTTTTTGTTTTACAGATGTGCACAAGAATAGTTTTTTATGTTTACTATCAAAAACAGTCTTGATCACAATTTATTTATTACGGTGAACGGTTTCGACTACTGCTGTGGTCATCTTCAGACCAATGAGTAAGAACCTCCTTGTGGTCGTAAATCACTACTTACTTACCACCAGAAGGAGATTCTTACTCATTGGTCTGAAGATGGCCACAGTACTGGTCGAAACCGGTCACCGTATAAATAAATTGCGATCAAGACTGTTTGATAGTAAATATTTGTAAAAAATTTCTCAATGTTCACTCCCACAATGTTGTTGTTGTCTTCAGTCCTGAGACTGGTTTGATGCAGCTCTCCATGCTACTCTATCCTGTGCAAGCTGCTTCATCTCCCAGTACCTACTGCAACCTACATCCTTATGAAAATGCATAGTGTACTCATCTCTCGGTCTCCCTCTACGATTTTTACCCTCCACGCTGCCCTCCAATGCTAAATTTGTGATCCCTTGATGCCTCAAAACATGTCCTACCAACCGATCCCTTCTTCTAGTCAAGTTGTGCCACAAACTTCTCTTCTCCCCAATCCTATTCAATACCTCCTCATTAGTTACGTGATCTATCCACCTTATCTTCAGTATTCTTCTGTAGCACCACATTTCGAAAGCTTCTATTCTCTTCTTGTCCAAACTAGTTATCGTCCATGTTTCACTTCCATACATGGCTACACTCCAAACAAATACTTTCAGAAACGACTTCCTGATACATAAATCTATATTCGATGTTAACAAATTTCTCTTCTTCAGAAACGCTTTCCTTGCCATTGCCAGTCTACTTTTTATATCCTCTCTACTTCGACCATCATCAGTTATTTTACTTCCTAAATAGCAAAACTCCTTTACTTCTTTAACTGTCTCATTTCCTAATCTAATTCCCTCAGCATCACCCGATTTAATTTGACTACATTCCATTATCCTCGTTTTGCTTTTGTTAATGTTCATCTTATATCCTCCTTTCAAGACACTGTCCATTCCGTTCAACTGCTCTTCCAAGTCCTTTGCCGTCTCTGACAGAATTACAATGTCATCGGCGAACCTCAAAGTTTTACTTCGTCTCCATGAATTTTAATACCTACTCCAAATTTTTCTTTTGTTTCCTTTACTGCTTGCTCAATATACAGATTGAATAACATCGGGGAGAGGCTACAACCCTGTCTCACTCCTTTCCCAACCACTGCTTCCCTTTCATGCCCCTCGACTCTTATTACTGCCATCTGGTTTCTGTACAAATTATAAATAGCCTTTCGCTCCCTGTATTTTACCCCTGCCACCTTTAGAATTTGAAAAAGAGTATTCCAGTCAACATTGTCAAAAGCTTTCTCTAAGTCTACAAATGCTAAAAACGTAGGTTTGCCTTTTTTTAATCTTTCTTCTAAGATAAGTCGTAAGGTCAGTATTGCCTCACGTGTTCCCACATTTCGACGGAATCCAAACTGATCCTCCCCAAGGTCTGCATCTACCAGTTTTTCCATTCGTCTGTAAAGAATTCGTGTTAGTATTTTGCAGCCGTGGCTTATTAAACTGATAGTTCGGTAATTTTCACATCTGTCAGCACCTGCTTTCTTTGGGATTGGAATTATTATATTCTTCTTGAAGTCTGAGGGTATTTCGCCTGTCTCATACATCTTGCTCACCAGCTGGTAGAGTTTTGTCATGACTGGCTCTCCCAAGGCCGTAAGTAGTTCTAATGGAATGTTGTCTACTCCGGGGGCCTTGTTTCGACTCAGGTCTTTCAGTGCTCTATCAAACTCTTCACGCAGTATCGTATCTCCCATTTCGTCTTCATCTACATCCTCTTCTATTTCCATAATATTGTCCTCAAGTACATCGCCCTTGTATAAACCTTCTATATACTCCTTCCACCTTTCTGCCTTCCCTTCTTTGCTTAGAACTGGGCTGCCATCTGAGCTCTTGATATTCATACACGTGGTTCTCTTCTCTTCAAAGGTCTCTTTAATTTTCCTGTAGGCAGTATCTATCTTACCCCTAGTGAGATAAGCTTCTACATCCTTACATTTGTCCTCTAGCCATCCCTGTTTAGCCATTTTGCACTTCCTGTCGATCTCATTTTTGAGACGTTTGTATTCCTTTTTGCCTTCTTCATTTACTGCATTTTTATATTTTCTCCTTTCATCAATTAAATTCAATATTTCTTCTGTTACCCAAGGATTTCTAGCAGCCCTCGTCTTTGTACGTACTTTATCCTCTGCTGCCTTCACTACTACATCCCTCAGAGCTACCCATTCTTCTTCTACTGTATTTCTTTCCCCTATTCCTGTCAATTGTTCCCTTATGCTCTCTCTGAAACTGTGTACAACCTCTGGTTCTTTCAGTTTATCCAGGTCCCATCTCCTTAATTTCCCACATTTTTGCAGTTTCTTCAGTTTTAATCTACAGGTCATAACCAATAGATTGTGGTCAGAGTCCACATCTGCCCCTGGAAATGTCTTACAACTTAAAACCTGGTTCCTAAATCTCTGTCTTACCATTATATAATCTATCTGATACCTTTTAGTATCTCCAGGATTCTTCCACGTATACAACCTTCTTTCATGATTCTTAAACCAAGTGTTAGCTATGATTAAGTTGTGCTCTGTGCAAAATTCTACTAGGCGGCTTCCTCTTTCATTTCTTAGCCCCAATCCATATTCACCTACTATGTTTCCTTCTCTCCCTTTTCCTACACTCGAATTCCAGTCACCCATTACTATTAAATTTTCGTCTCCCTTCACTATCTGAATGATTTCTTTTATTTCATCGTACATTTCTTCAATTTCTTCATCATCTGCAGAGCTAGTTGGCATATAAACTTGTACTACTGTAGTAGGTGTGGGCTTCGTATCTATCTTGGCCACATTAATGCGTTCACTATGCTGTTCGTAGTAGCTTACCCGCATTCCTATTTTCCTATTCATTATTAAACCTACTCCTGCATTACCCCTATTTGATTTTGTGTTTATAACCCTGTAGTCACCTGACCAGAAGTCTTGTTCCTCCTGCCACCGAACTTCACTAATTCCCACTATATCTAACTTTAACCTATCCATTTCCCTTTTTAAATTTTCTAACCTACCTGCCCGATTAAGGGATCTGACATTCCACGCTCCGATCCGTAGAACGGCAGTTTTCTTTCTCCTGATAACGACATCCTCCTGAGTAGTCCCCGCCCGGAGATCCGAATGGGGGACTATTTTACCTCCGGAATATTTTACCCAAGAGGACGCCATCATCATTTAATCATACAGTAAAGCTGCATGTCCTCGGGAAAAATTACGGCTGTAGTTTCCCCTTGCTTTCAGCCGTTCGCAGTACCAGCACAGCAAGGCCGTTTTGGTTAATGTTGCAAGGCCAGATCAGTCAATCATCCAGACTGTTGCCCCTGCAACTACTGAAAAGGCTGCTGCCCCTCTTCAGGAACCACACGTTTGTCTGGCCTCTCAACAGATACCCCTCCGTTGTGGTTGCACCTACGGTACGGCCATCTGTATCGCTGAGGCACGCAAGCCTCCCCACCAACGGCAAGGTCCATGGTTCATGGGGGGAGGTCCCACAATGTATTCAAAAGTAATTTTTATTACGTGTACCACACAGGACAGTGTGACTAGCATATGGACAAGGGGGGGGGGGGCTAAGTAGTAATAGAGCTAATGTAGGAGTTTTACTGAGGTCATTTTCGTGAACAAAATGTACTGTCTGTGAGCCAAATGCAGCCGGAAACTGCCGCTGCAGTCACGTTGACCAAATCATCCACTGTGGCTACCTCACTGTCTCGTGACCTTGGAGATCCAGTCTGCATGCACTTCGATAGCTGCCTCGTACTCTGTGCCGACAGCTCTACGTTACACTGTGGTTACACGGTGCCTTAGCTCCAGTCTAGCGGCTCTGTAAGGAACACTTGTCCGGCACCCCCTATAGACACTCGGAGTTTATGTAGAGCCTGCAACGCGTCGGCACTTGGAGCCCCGCCAGGTAGCGGCGACGATAACCGCCAGCTGGCGTACGCGGCGTTCCGCTTGGCGTTTAAATGAACTGAATTATTGTTATCCGAGCTGGTTACCTGGCACCGTCGTGTTAACGCAGGAGAAGCAGGGAGGAGAGGCAGAAACAGCGTGCGCGCAGGTATCCTGACTGGTAGGCGCTGCCACACACTACACATATGTACGTCAGTGTCCCGTATAGCACAACAGATAAACGTAGAAGGCACGTTTGACAACGCTCTTAATGGACTAAATCACTTCACCAGCATTTATTCACAGAAAAAGGGGTACGAATCCGTTTTACCTAAAGTAAGCCCTTTCTTTTTCTTTCTTTTCTTACTGTCTTTATCCCGCATCGTGCGCAGGGCCGGCAGGGTTAAGTACGGAGTTGGCATGGTTAATTTTAAGGGGTGGCCGGATGTTCCTCCTGCCGCCACCGCATTCCCCAGGGACGGATTTAGTGTACTCCAGCTGTCTGAGTCTAGTGTAAATCGTGGAATAGTGTGTATGTGTTTCAAATGTCTGCGAGTCGTGTCACTGAAGTGAGACGTGGTGACCAGCCCGGTATTCACTTAGTAGGATGTGGAAAACCGCCTAAAAACCACATCCGCCGGGCGGATTCGATCTGGGGTCAGCGCTCCTACCCGAGTCCAGGAAGCAGCGCGTTAGCGCTCTCGTCTATCCTGGTGGGTTACCTAAACAAAGCCCTGGCCAACAAATTCTTATGCCTCACATTTTCTTACAAATCTAATGTAGGTTGCTCTTTTGAAACTGTCGTCTCGTTCGTTTGAGGCACAGTTAAAAAAAATGTCACAAAGAGAACATTTTCTCCAGTGGAGGACATGGGAAGGGAGGGGGGAGACAGAAAGAGAGTGAATCGTATATATTTTAAGCAGCCAGCAAGCCGTTGAAACTGGGGAGTCTTAGCGCAAGAGCTTTATCCTCCATTTTAACGGGAACTGTATTAACAACGGTATGTAGTTGAATGTGTATGCTGTGGGTCATAGTTTCGATGTCGGTTATTGAATATGAAATCATTTGTATCTTATCTCTGTGTCATCTGTGTTGTAGCCAACGCAAGGTGATTATCAAATGGCTCTGAGCACTATGCGACTTATCATCTGTGGTCATCAGTCGCCTAGAACTTAGAACTACTTAAACCTAACTAACCTAAGGACATCACATACATCCATGCCCGAGGCAGGATTCGAACCTGCGACCGTAGCAGTCGGAAGGTGATTATCACTGGCGTAAAAACTGAAAGTAGAAAATGATGAAAAAGACAAGAAAAAAGCTATTTGTAGTAGAATCCAACCCATGGACCTCAGCGCACTAACTTACAACCTAGACACTACGCTATAGTGCTAGCTATCAGGATGATTATTTCAAATGGCAATAAGAAAATTTATCTCGTTGACATGCCTAGAATGAAAGCCCACTAGTATCAACGGCTTTACGGTAAAATACTGGGTGCTTTAACACACAATCACTCAATCAGTTCTCAGATCACAATCCCCGACCCACACCTCCCCCTGTCAGAGTTATCCAGCTCTCAAGTCCAGTCCAGTAGTACAGAATCTGTGAAGTTTTAGTAAAGTTGTCATTTGCATGTATTGTGCACAATATCGCAGAAATTTTTAAATGGCATCCGAAGGTGTGTGAAAAGACGAGTACAGTGAAAAAAATGCTTGTTTGAGATTGAAACTCTTCGCAAAATTATATGAGAAACATTCCAAAATTGAAAGGCAAGTCGTCCGAAATCTGCTATTATGTTATAACCACGCACATGCCAGGCTGCTTGGTTGTATCGAGGCTTTTGAATGTTTACTTGTTGGCGCTACAGAGCTAGCAGGATCGGTGTTGTCTGTAGGTAGGTCATTTCTGCTTCAACAGTTCTTGCATGCAGACATCTACACTAATGAGGAGAATTTAGACGTGCTAATTTTACACGGCCAATGTCAAACAAATGCTGTCGCAATGGTAACGGAAAACTGCCTGACGAAAATGTATTTGTTCCCACAAAATCCCGAAAACGTACGCACATTTGAAACATCTTTCGTAAGCCCCATCTGATGCTCCAGAAACTGGCACATGATGCGGTACCACATACAAAAATCATAGCTGACCCTACAGTATGTCGTATAGGAAATGAAGTTGCGTAAGCCTGCCTTGCTGTATACAGTGTTAAGAAAAATTCAAGCACTCGGGCTTCGCAGCGCGATTCCTCACATACTAGCAAGACAAAAATGTCCCTCACAAAATTTCGTCCTTCACATATCTCGGGTAATAAATGGACGTTAGGTTTTCAGTCTAGAAACACTGTAATCACCTGAACGTTAACTATGACTACCAGGAGATAGCTGCAGTGCTGTGCAGTTGGTGCAAAATGGTTCAAATGCCTCTAAGCACTATGGGACTTAACATGTGAGGTCATCAGTTCCCTAGAACTTAGAACTACTTAAACCTAACTAACCTAAGGACATCACACACATCCATTCCTGAGGCAGGATTCGAACCTGCGACCGTAGCAGCAGCGCCGTTCCGGACTGAAGCGCCTAGAACCGCTCGGTCACCACGGCCGGCGCAGTTGGTGCAGTGGATGGTGTTTTGATCTACGGTGCAGGAGGTCGAGGGTTCGACTCTGCCTCGAGGGTTATTTGTTTTTATTTGCTAAAAGTAGTCTGCGTGGTATGATATCTGGCTACTTAATCGTTACATAGCGATTACAGCGCGTCTTCTACAAAACATTTGCAGTTAAGTACTACGAACATAGAAATGGTAATAAAATCGTTTTCATTGGTGAGTTCTAAAAGACATCTTTTACACGTCCTGGAGACGAATTGTTTCGCACTATTGCATCTACTAGATTCCAAACTTGTTTAGCGTATACCCTCCCCCTAATGGTCCCATCGATTAATACGAACTATTATTCTTGCTATGTTCAGGTCCATTACATTTCGTTGGGGCCTTACGTTACCAACTGGGCTAGCAACGTGCTTTGCATAATTTCGTAGGGCCCATTCGGGGTGCGTACACAGAAATGTTCGTAGCACCTAACTGCAAATATTTTGTAGAAGACCGAATGTAGTCGCTGTACGTACTAAACAGACTACTTTTAGCAATTAAAAACATATAAGCCCCGACTCTTCCCTGATAACCCAAATCGCTATCCACTGTACCAACTGCACAGCGCCGCTCTACCTCCTGACAGAGGTAGTTGCAGTACATGTGATTAGTGTTGCAAGATTGCCAATCTTTAACTTCCATTCACTGCCAGAAATATGCACATGACGAAATTTGCGAATTTCTGTATCGCCATTGTCTGAGGAATCGCGCAGCAAAATCTGAGTGCGCGAATTTTTCTTCACCTCGTATAACCATGGAACCTAGAATGAGAGCTCTAAATGGCGGTGTTCACACTGCAATTGACCGCTCTGACGGCACTGTGTTCCAAATTCTGTGAAAGGTTTCGACGTCAATACTAATAAACTCTGTATCATTGTAATTCTCTTTCCAAGAGCCATTAAATGCAACTATGGAAACTACACGGTTCCATTAGAAAACCAGTACTTGTTTCAACAGCTCGGTTGATACCAGCGTTCAGAGCATTACGTGCCCTCAGCACACTGTCAATTGTGGAAAACCGCGTTCCCATACCTGGAACCGTTCAGGAAATAAAAGGGGTGTTACGAATAATATGACTCGCCATTTATGCTGTGTGCGCTTTGCCGCATTTTATTTGGGGTAAATTAATTACAGGCGCCTCATCATCGTATGTCTTGGAACAACGCAGTCAATCCAAGGCATTAACATACGTTTAAGAGAAACACTTCCACAACATGAAGGAGCAGTCATTTTTGTTCGTTTGGTTGTTAATTTAATTTAAAAATTGTTTGCGTTATTTTGCTGTATGCGACAATGTTCTATAAATATAACTAGTACTGCCATCTGTTAGTGCCGTAGTAAACTGTATCCATAAAGGTCTTTATTTTCCTTTGTCAGGGAAATACTAACTGCAGATATTGTTTTTACTAGACATTCTCTCAAAAGGTAAACAACATAGAAACAGCAGAGCGTATAGGAAAAACAAAACAAAAGTACATAAACATTTATTTATGCCTGTAAGAATGCTGCACTGGTTAGAGACTGTATTGTAACAGCATCGAGTTGTCGTCCTGTGGTTAGCTCATAGTGTGGCGGTATATGTTGACTGTCGTGCGGTGACACTAAATATTATCTAGATGAAAAGCATGGTTTGTCCTAATTGCAGGGGCGATATATTAAACAGGGAAGAAAAATATAGGTCCTTAGATGGCCAGGGGTAGACTTGCGAGAGGAATGCTACAAAATGACAACCACATCAACACTGCATTGAACAAGCTATATTTGTCAGGAAGTATTGTAAAGTTGAGCTCAACGAATAATTCTTACTTTCTATGCAGACTCACTAAACACTAAGTAATGAACTCGCTTCCTGTCTTTCTGAAACATATCAGAAAGTGGTGGTGAGTTTGGCACTTACAACGGCATAAGGCCACTTCAGGAATATATTTTTGCCACTGCAGTAAGATAGTACATTTCATTAGACGCATGGTGTACGTCACACTAATATCGATGGTCCTTAGTGCATCATTATTAGCGTAGTCTGCTTGAATGATTGTTGTATTACGATGCCATATTACACTGAAGAGCCAAAGAAACTGGTATAGGCACGAGCACCAAATGGAGGAATATGTAAAGAGGCACAATACGGCGCTGCGGTCTGCAACGCCCGTATAAGCTAAGTGTCTGGCGCAGTTGTTAGATAGGTTTATGCTGCTACAATGGGAGGTTATCAAGATTTAAGTGAGTTTGAACATTGTGTTATAGTCGGCGCACGAGCGATGGGACACAGCATCTCTGAGGTAACGATGAAGTTGGGATTTTCCCGCATGACCATTTCAGGATTTCATTTTTGCTTTAAATATTGTTACTTTAATGTGTGGTATCGATAGTAACGATGCCACGGCATAGGTACAAGTTCGAAGGTTGGCACTACGAGATACCGACGACAGCGCCCTCTACCCGCCGCTGTGCTCTACGAGCTCCGCTGCAGATTCACCCCATTTCATCAGGAGCAGACTGCCGGGACACTTCGCACCTTATTGCAAAGTTATGTATTCTTCGTGCTAGAGAAAAGATGATTTAAATTCATACTGCAGTACCGACGTGTATTACCCTTTCCTGCTCGTACTCACTTCCTTCATTCGGCCAACCTTTCAGTTTTCTGTGAGCAGACCCACGCGCCGCCTTCCAGGCGGGATGCAAAATCATGGTAACAGACGAGGGTAACTATGAAGAACAAAACTCTTCCGTAGGTTACATGGTCTTTATGAATCCTCACTAAATTTGTAGATGATTCCCCACTTCTGGTTTCTGGGGCAATATAATAAGCCACCGATCGCACATGCAAAGAAGCTGATCGCAATAAGGTAACGCCTGATAGGCATGCAACACGCTTATTGTATACGTAACGCAGTTACGATCTTAGCTGACCAGAGATAACAGGAAACCTACCTACTGTAGACTTACCTGCAGTAGCCCTCGGTAGTTTTACAACTGTAATCTCAAGACACACTATATGTACCGTTCACCACCCCTGCTTGCTACTATTGGGTATATTTTCTTTTAATTATTCTTTTGTATATCTTGTTATGGATTGCGCTTCCTCTCCAGCCGGAGGTTCGAGTACTCTCTCGGGCATGGGTGTTTGTGTTTTTCTTAGCATAAGTTGGTTTAAGTAGTGTGTAAGTCTAGGGACCAATGACCTCAGCAGCTGGTCTACACAATAGACTGAAATCGGTCACCATTTTAATATCCGTTAAGTGAGATGACTGATTTAATTTCTTTAAAAAAGAATTAAAATTTTTGCTGCACGTTTAGCCACCATTTCCACCTCACTGCATGTCCATGCATGTCACTACTTTCCCCTTCGCATTACCAACAAATTTATTTTCACTGTTTTTAATGTCTCCACACTGTAACAGAAACTCTGAAGTGTAACGTCATAATAGAAATTAAAAAGCGATTGTTACGAACTGCAGGTGTAAGCATGTTATCCATATCAACTTTGCTCGACCCTAGGTTGAAGAACATACAAGTTTCAAGATGCTTTAGGAAGTAAGAAACCAATCAAAACCATGGGCAATACTTTGAACCATTAGAGGGAAAGTGATAAACCAAATCTGATTTGTGGACTCAACATTATAAATCAGCACAAGAAAAGAACAATTTCGCACAGTCCCGTTAATAACTGAAAGATCGTCTTCAATATCTTGAACAAGGTCCGTTAAAGTATGAAATTACGTAAGTATTACCTGTCCAAAATTAACAAATATTTTTGCTTAAATATTTGATCTATATAGCCATGTTGTCAGTTTCTGAAAGGCTATCCTTACCAAGATATACTCTGTCGAAACCACAATACACTCAAGGGGGAACTGTTTGTATGGTGGGTAATGCTAATTACTGCTGTAGTTATTGATTAATAAATATATTAGATGTTTTTTGTTGACATTTTTGCCATTGCACAAATTAATCATTTAATATCGCTGTTAGAAACATGGACCCAAAGGTGGAATTTTATCAGCCTCAATGTTTAGACGTGGATGACGAAATCGAAATCAACATCGATGATTTGCCAATATTGCCCTTGCCCTGCTCGGACATGTGAATGCCACTCAGAGAATGAAGTTGCCCGGTTTGTTGATTTATCAAACGTGTTTACAAGGAAAGGTGTATATCTCGCAGATATGTAACACTGTCTAAGAATGCTGGTTGTAAAAAATCGAGAGGGATCTAAGGTGACTTCCACAGCTTGTCAAGGAGAATCTGATTCAAATTTGACAGGAACTGCTGCTGTCTGTGAAGTGCATCTCTCTGTTTCTGAACGATACTGAGAAGTGAACTGCATGTAATGGACATTCGAACTGCGACTTTTCATGCTTTCCCGACGGATCTGTTGCAAATACACTTCTCGGGTTTGCCGCCGGATCGTATTGTGTAACAGGCACAATATTTCATCGATGCAACTGCTTGGCATCATCAGGTGGTGATCGTAGCTGCTGCTGTCACTGTTGCAAGGCGCGCCTGATGATAACCGCGCGCCGGCGTCGAAATTTATCGTGCCGGCAGCAGGCAACACCCGTGCTCGGGAAGACGCTCGTAGTGGGAGGAAAGCGGCGCTGCTATTGCCCCCTGCTGGGAGCCACGGAAAGAACATCCGCACTTTCGCTAAGGGCAACGACTGAGCTGCCGGCTGTCGTTACATGCTGAATTAAATCTCAGTAGTACGTTGCGTTGCGTCACGTGATGAATCGGAAGTTTTTTTCTCGTATAGCGCGCGGAAAGAATGAACACCTATACCTTTCCGTACGAGCTGTTATTGCCCTTATTTTATCGTGGTGATCGTTCCTCCCTATGGAGGTCGGTGTCAACAAAATATTTTCGCATTCGGAGGAGAAAGTTGGTGATTGCAGTTTCGTGAGAAGATCCCGTCGCAACGACAAACGCCTTTCTTTTAAAGATTTCCAGCGCAAGTACTGCATCATTTCTGTGACACTCTCTCCCATATTTCGCGATAATACCAACTGTGCTGCCTTTCTTTGAACTTTTTCGATGTACTCCGTCAGTCCTGGCTGGTAAGGATCCCACACCGCGAATCAGTATTCAAAAAAAGGACGGATAAGTGTAGTGTAGGCAGTCTCCTTAGTAGGTCTGTTACGTTTTCTAAGTGTCCTGCCAATAAAACGCAGTCTTTGCTTAGCCTTCCCCACAACATTTCCTATGTGTTTCTTCCAATTTAGGTTGTTTGTAATTGTAATACCTAGATATTTAGTTGAATTTACGGCTTTTAGATTAGACTGATATATCGTGTAACTGAAGTTTTTTTCTCGTATAGCGCGCGGAAAGAATGAACACCTATATCTTTCCGTACGAGCTCTTATTTCCCTTATTTTATCGTGGTGATCGTTCCTCTCTACGAAGGTCGGTGTCAACAAAATATTTTCGCATTCGGAGGAGAAAGTTGGTGATTGCCAAACACCTTACTACACTCTTGGGACCTCTCATAGTACATATTTATGGATTGTCGATAGTGAATACTCAGTTGAAAGAGCTGTATCTTTAAACAGTTCATGAGCGTGCAATGCAATGAAGTTTATAATGGAATATAATGTGCTCATTGACACTCCTTTACAATAACGTGGAAAATGCGAACCGTAATACAATGCTTAGAGAAAATGTTATTCTATGAGGCCAGAAGTAATAAGCTGACGATTTATAGTGTGGAAAATCTATACACTTCTTTCGTTAAATGAGCGGCACAGCTTTTAGTTTTATGACTTAAGAGAAATTCAGACTACAGCTACAATCGAACACTGAAATAAATCCGATGGCGACAAATGAAAATTTGTGCCGGATTTCGCGTTTCACGCGAGCGGTCACCTGAACCACTTCGGCGTGCTTTTCGTCCAACCCAAATTCTCAACTTGTCACACGCTATACACGTAGCATCCACTAACCGTACGGCCAAACTTCCAGGAAACATTCCTCACACACAAAGAAATAAAATATGTTATGTGGACATGTGTCCAGAAACACTTACTTTCTATGTTAGAGCTCACTGTATTACTCCTCTTCAAATAACATTAATCATGGAATGGAAACACACAGAAACAGAACGTACCAGCATGACTTCAAACAATTTGTTACACGAAATGTTCAAAATGTCCTCCGTTAGCGAGGATACATGCATCCACCCTCCGTCGCATGGAATCCTGATGCGCTTATGCAACCTTGGAGAATGGCGTATTGTATCACAGCCGTCCACAATAAGAGCACGAAGAGTCTCTACATTTGGTACCGGGGTTGCGTAGACAAGAGCTTTCAAATGCCCCCATAAATGAAAGTCAAGAGGGTTGAGGTCAGGAGAGCGTTGAGGCCATGGAATTGGTCCGCCTCTACCAATCCATCGGTCACCGAATCTGTTGTTGAGAAGCGTACGAACACTTTTGCTGAAATGTGCAGGAGCTCCATCGTGCATGAACCACATGTTGTGTCGTACTTGTAAAGGCACATGTTCTAGCAGCACAGGTAGAGTATCCCGAATGAAATCGTGATAACGTGCTCCATTGAGCGTAGGTGGAAGAACATGGGGCCCAATCAAGACATCACCAACAATGCCTGCCCAAACGTTCACAGAAAATCTGTGTTGAAGACGTGATTGCACAATTGAGTGTGGAGGTAACCGCCGGTTAACTGATCTGCTGATAAGTTTCAGTTTCGAGACGGGCAGCTGCTGTTGGTGGAGAGAGCGGGAAGCCTGTGCGGTACTCACCAGCGCGCACCATGACGTCCCTGCTGAGGACTGCGCCGCCCAGGTTGGACGCGCGGCAGCGGTACGTGGCGGAGTGTACTTGCTCCCGGTAGTCCTCCGCCCGGAACGGCGGGAAGTACAGAGTGCCGTTGCCCAGAGGCTGTCTGTAACGTGAAACAGGATGCTGTGAGAAAAAAACGCTTTCAGTCCAACTCCTAGAATTACTTTATACTCTTTGATGTTGTGTCTTTTGTTTCTCAGTTCGATGCAGCTCTCCATGCAAGTCTATCTCGTGGAACCTCTGCTTATCTACGTTAAACTACAACTTACATCCATTTCTAACTGCTAACCGTAGTCTACCCTTGCTCGCCATGTATATTTTTCGTCCTCCATTGTCAAATTGACGACTCCGTTGTGCCTGTTCTTTAGGCTAGACGTCCCGCAAATTTCTCTCAAATTCACTACATGAGCTACTCGATCAACCCATCCAACTTTCAGCAGTTTTCTACAGCAACGCATTGAAAGACATTCTTTATGATCGGCCATCTTCCACATATTCTGGTTTTACTTAGATTCATCTCACCAGCAATCTTTGCTATTGTATCTATGGCATATTCGGGTACAGGGCTGTATCTGCCTGTGATCTTTTAGGCGAGTGTGCCTTCAGCTGATTCCCAGCTAGGGGTGACCACCACACATGTCTCGCTTTGAAGTAAAACAAGACTTTCTGCTTCAAGCTGTTGCTTTTGAGCTGCTCTGAGAAGAAGGCGTGTTTTCTCGGTAGTGATATAGTGTGGCACGGAGTGTGACTGTGACTGCATTAAAACAGTAATGGGCTTGTATTGATGAGGTGATAATATGAAGCATGTACAGTTCCTCTGTATGCAGATATTCTGCAACGGAAGGTGATACGTTTCTTTACGAGCTGACGAGCTATATTGGAACTTGACAATGTCATAGAAGGAGATGCGGATTGGCACTTGCGGTTCCGATCAAAGTTGGGCGGATTCCGTTTTGTTAACTTCTTGGTTCTAGTTCGTGGTCGGGTTGAACAAGCCTATGTCTCATCCGCCAAATAGGTTTTACGTTTTGTATGTCTTTTCAAACTTATGTTAACGATTTGGTCCTTGTACGGCTGCAGTGAGAGTAGTACGTGGTTCGAGTAACTATGTAAGAGCTTTTTGAAACACAGTAGTAATTATAATGTTAATTCGAATCTCTTTATTTCAAATTTGTACCTTTCATAAATTAACTAAATCACTACGTTCATCAGATACTTGAACCCGGCGCTCATAAGGCGTAGCACAGTGCTTACATGGAAATAATTAAACTTAATCTCTTCGTGCCTAATCCAAATCAGCTTTTACAATGAAAACCATTTCTGCTCATATCAGATGTTCACAAAGAATCATTCTGTGGATTGATAAATTATGTTCGGATCACATGCGGTAAGTCATCTTGAGAGCTTCTAAACGGTGGCTACTTGACATTTCATTTACTTGTTTTGTGAAAGGCCATTCAACGAAATATAACAAATTCATATATTAAAGCATAAATATGAGTTTCTAAATTGTTATTAGGCAAATATTAAATACTGACAGGAGGAGTCAAGTTGTATTCAGCAACAGGAAGGTCAAGTGAGAGGCTACTTAATACTTTGTAAAGTTCTACCGTCACTTCTACATGCTCGTAGTTCTCTAGCTCGGCTGTTACTTTATAAACGTTGAAAGACATTTATGTCGTGACTTTTGATGTAGATATACTCTTTGTTTACCTGTGCAAATTGTAGATCGAGTCTAATGCACTCTTTTCCTTGTTTACAGTACAAAATATTTCTGTGATTTTTCGACATAGTCAGGTCGGAGATAAGATATCTATGAATGTTAACAGTTATTGAATTCCTATAAATAATACGGTATTGGTCATAATCGTATAAACTATTCATAATCGTTGAGAGTTTTTTTATGGTAAAATAGGTAGCCATCTTCATACCCGAAATTTTATATAATATTGCACATGTAGGAGAGTAACGTGACACAAACTGTCATCATCACAAAGGCTAAGCAGAGTCAGTACATATAAAATAAGACAAACATTGCTGTGTCTAATCACCAACCTGGTAGGAGATACATTTTCATCAATGAAATACTTACTTGTGCATGAGAACATTCATAGTTCAATATTTTTGTGCCTGTACAGTTCGATGAATGTTTATACAAATACGAATCAAAAACTTTACAATGCGAACACAAATTATGACGCAATGTGGTGATATACCATTTCGAAGGCTGACAGCTTATCATCCATACGACTAGGCATGAGATCATCCTAAGTATTGTACAGTAACATTGAATCAACTTTTAACCACATGTGAAGATCGCTCATCACAAACCGGCGGACAAAGTATGTAGGTTTTTGATGATAACTGACATAGTGATTAGACACAGCAATATCTGCCTTGTTTAGTATGTTCTGACATCGCGTTATGTTTGTCATGATGATAGCTTGTGTCGCACTACTCTCTTTCATGTGCAACTCTCTATAAAATTTGAGATGTAAAGGTGGCAAGCTTTTTAAGCCGAAAATAGTTATCGATGATTATAAATAAAGTTTTTGATGTCGAATGATAAAAGGTTATTTATAAGAATCCAGTATTTGTTTGTCAGTTGTGGTTAACTAAAACTTAGTACTTGGTTTACGATACCTCCCAATTATTGAGACAAGCATGAAATTTTCTCGATGTTACGACTGTAATACAGTTAGTCCTATTCACCAGCATCCCACTATTAACCCTGAGAAAAATGTAAGGAAGATAAATGTTAAACAGTATCGAGGATTATGTGTTCGAGGCTACATGTAACGGAATCTTTTTCCTCTGGGCCGGTCGGTGTGGCCGAGCGGTTCTAGGCGCTTCAGTCTGGAACCGCGCGACCTATGTTAAGTCCCATAGTGCTCAGAGCCATTTGAACCATTATTTTCCCTCTGGCTCCAGTTGTTAACACAGGTGGTCATGTTAGGTGTTTCACCACTTTCTGAGCCGCGCCTCCGACTGTGGTCTAATATTCACTCAGTGAAAACATTGAAGTGAGCACGGGACAATCTAAGTAGAAAATACAGCCAAGAATACGTGGCCGATCTGGAATAATCTCATTCCAACATTGTAAGAAGTCTAACTTACTTTAAAATGCTAGGATGAAGACAAATAAAAAGAATATACCAAGGAAAAAATCAACAAAGTAAAGCCATCTGGATCTAATGAGATACCTATACGTTTCTATGCAGACTGTGCTTCCCATTTAGCAATGATTTTTCATTGATGCTGGAACAACGAATGTTCCCAAGCGATTAGAAACAAGTTACAGGACATTCACGTTTTCAAGTAATGTCTTCGGATACATCCGCTTAAGCACATGCTTACGTCACTGACGTTAGTCTGTTCGGCAGGGGAGATATACCTCCACAATTTCACATGCGCCAATTAACATTTTGTACACCTTCAGCGAAAATTTCTCGTTGCATTGTTGGCGTCATGTTTTATTCGTCACAAATATTTTCACCACGACTTTGTCGTCTTTAGCTCAAATAACAGCTCGTAAGCTGATCCATGTATCAGAAGTGTGGTTACTCGGAAAGTTGTTACGGACGCAGTGGTGCCAATAGCAAGGCGCTAATGCGCTTCAGTCCTGCTTAAAGATAAGGTACTGTTATTTTTTGAACGGGCATCGTGTAAGAAAGAGGCTATGAAGGGAGGAAGCTTAGCGTAAAGTAGGCACTAATCCCTGAGTGGCGAAACGGAAGACAAGCTCGCCGGAAGCAGCAGAGGACGCGAAAGGGAAGACGAGGAAGAAGAAGAAGAAGAAGAAGAAGAAGAGAGAGAGAGATAGATAGAGAGAGAGAGAGTCTTGCAACGTCCTCTGAGGCGAAGGCCGGCCATTGCCCTCCTACTACGGACACCTTTCTTAGAACCTCTCCCCCCACCCCGACCCGCCATCGTTTTCTCCGCTTCATATCCTGTGGGAGGCTTCGTAATACGTGGACGCTCTGCACCCCAGTAAACGACAATCTAGTGTGACCCTCGGTCCCGTCTGTTCTCGCTATCCCCACAGGAGGCGACCCCTGGGGTCAGGAGGGACACATCGCTCGCTGTGTTCACAGCCTCCACAGCACCCATCCTCAGGAGAAATCTGCCACAAGAGGTCTGCAGCACAGCGGCAAACAGAAGTGATGACAGATCAACGCAACAGCAGGTACTCCGCTGGAGCTGATGCAAGCAACGTATCAGCACGTAATTAATCACACTGTTCAACGCATAAGATGTCGCGGAAAGGAAACAAGCGAATGTCATTAACGTCACGCCACTGAATACGAAACTAACGTTAAAATTCGCATGTTGGCTCCAGTTTTCGTAGTGCAGCAACTGCCTGTAATTACGCTGTCTTTCACAGAGTAGAAAGTGTAAGCAACTGGCAGCAGTGCCTCTATTCATTCTGTAGACGAATTTGACTCCGGTCCCCATGCTAGTCTTGCACAAGATAGCCTTCTCTTTTCTGCATAACTGCATCCATTTAAACCTCCTTACTGTAGTAAACCTTGACCTCGATCTGCAATTTTTATGCCTTAAACTTTCCTCCATTACTTGAGTGACGATTTCTTGCTGCCTCAGGATGTATCACCCAACAGATCTCTTACTTTAGTCAAATGTGCCATAAATTTCATTTCTTTGCATCCATTCAGTACCTCCTCATTAGATATTCGATCTCCTGACCTTGTCATGCTTGAACTGTTTCTGCCCACATTTTTCTTCCGTACGAGGCTACTCTCCGCAAAATTTCCTTCAGAAAAGACTTTCTAACACTAAATGAAATGAAAATGTCGTGTTACTGGGGCCGCCCTTCGGGTAGACCGTTCGCAGGGTCCAAGTCTTTCGATTTGACGCCACTTCGGCGACTTGTGCGTCGATGGGGATGAAATGATGATGATTAGGACAACACAATACACAATCCCTGAGCGGAGGAAATCTCCGATCCAGCCGGGAATCGAACCCGAGCCCTTAGTATTGACATTCTGTCGAGCTGACCACGCAGCTACCGGAGGCGGACTTTCTAACACTTAAATCTATTTTCTACAGTGCTAGAAAGGAGATAACGCACCCTCAGGGAAAAGCATATTTTATTGTCGAGTGAGGTGACAGGTAGTTCATGTATGTAGGTGTATACGATAAAACATTCAGAGTAGGTGAAACCCACACATCACAATGAAGGATGCGCGAACAGTCGCATCATTACATAGGGTACCCAACTATCTGTCTCGCGTGTGTGTGGATTCTCACATCCAAAGGATCATAAAACTGCCAAATTCATCCTACGATACATTTTTTCCCAAACATCTTCCGCCGTTTGTTGCAATCAGTTTGGCAATAGCTCTAGCAGACCCTGCACGACGAATAAGTTCCCGCTTCTTTATATCCAATACATGTTCAACGGGAGACAGCGCACGGAGGCTTCCCGGCAGTCGTTCTTCCCGCGAAGCATACGCGACTGGGACAGGACAGGGAGGTGTCACGTAAAGTGCCCTCCGCCACACACCGTTGGGTGGCTTGCGGAGTATAAATGTAGATGTAGATGTAGATGAGAAAGATCTGGTACACTTGTTGGCCAGACCTGTTGTTGTACACCACGAAGAGCACGTTGCGTCACTTCAGCCGTATGTGGACGTGTACTGTCTTGCTGAAACAGCACACACCACGAGTTTCAACTGATGGCCGGCCTCACTATGAAGTCTGGGATGGGACCAATGTAATGGGCGAATGCACTCTCGACTACGCAGCTCACCAGGTCTAGGCTATGCACTTCCATCACTCGCATACAGATAGCCTACTCTCATCACCTCAGAAAACACACACCATTCAACTCTGCAGTGTCGTGTGATCAGTGGCAGCCTTACGCAGATGCGCACGTGATTTTCATCCCCCTGCAGGCAGACGGTTTTCAGTGATTCCTGATGAAAAAGCAGATGCAAAATGTGGCCGGATCTCAACCCTGTATGATGTACGGTCGGACGGCGCTGCTCGTACAATGAGTTGAACCTGACGAGCGTCTGTATTACGCCGCCATCTAGACATTATCTACAGGTGTGGAGATTTTCCGCAGACCACTGTTGAAGGTATCAACACAAAACAGATAAATTGTTCCCAGCACGTGTAGGAGTCAGTCGAAACGTCCATCCAACATCTCGCAGGCCTGAAACTGTTCAGCAAGAGTACGCAGTCGTCTGTCGGAAATGGTTGTACCCAGGAATTAATGATACAAACACTGTTCACTTCTAAACTCAGCGAAGTTACTGCCCGTAGAGTCAAAACACAGGGTGCACAGACAGCCCTCCTGAGCACCATATGATCGAAAATGACTGTGAAAAACGTGTCACTAACACTACGACCCTTCAGTATGCACATATACAATGGTGCCACTGGACACATTCCTTGACGGTGTTGCATCTTTTTTCCGGCAGTGTCTGCTAATACCATTCTCTTTTACACTGTCATCCTCAATATTACACTCTGTGTTTTTTCATTACCAACTATTCTGAGCTCAAATGGCATAAATCATGAACTGCTTTTATTGTTTCATTTCTCTATATATACTCCTGGAAATTGAAATAAGAACACCGTGAATTCATTGTCCCAGGAAGGAGAAACTTTATTCACACATTCCTGGGGTCAGATACATCACATGATCACACTGACAGAACCACAGGCACATAGACACAGGCAACAGAGCGTGCACAATGTCGGCACTAGTACAGTGCGTATCCAACTTTCGCAGCAATGCAGGCTGCTATTCTCCCATGGAGACGATCGTAGAGATGCTGGATGTAGTCCTGTGGAACGGCTTGCCATGCCATTTCCACCTGGCGCCTCAGTTGGACCAGCGTTCGTGCTGGACGTGCAGACCGCGTGAGACGACACTTCATCCAGTCCCAAACATGCTCAATGGGGGACAGATCCGGAGATCTTGCTGGCCAGGGTATTTGACTTACACCTTCAAGAGCACGTTGGGTGGCACGGGATACATGCGGACGTGCATTGTCCTGTTGGAACAGCAAGTTCCCTTGCCGGTCTATGAATGGTAGAACGATGGGTTCGATGACGGTTTGGATGTACCGTGCACTATTCCGTGTCCCCTCGACGATCACCAGAGGTGTACGGCCAGTGTAGGAGATCGCTCCCCACACCATGATGTTGGCCCTGTGTGCCCCGGTCGTATGCAGTCCTGATTGTGGCGCTCACCTGCACGGCGCCAAACACGCATACGACCATTATTGGCACCAAGGCAGAAGCGACTCTCATCGCTGAAGACGACACGTCTCCATTCGTCCCTCCATTCACGCCTGTCGCTACACCACTGGATGCGGGCTGCACGATGTTGGGGCGTGAGCGGAAGACGGCCTAACGGTGTGCGAGACCGTAGCCCAGCTTCATGGAGACGGTTGCGAATGGTCCTCGCCGATACCCCAGGAGCAACAGTGTCCCTAATTTGCTGGGAAGTGGCGGTGCGGTCCCCTACGGCACTGCGTAGGATCCTACGGTCTTGGCGTGCATCCGTGCGTCGCTGCGGTCCGGTCCCAGGTCGACGGGCACGTGCACCTTCCGCCGACCACTGGCGACAACATCGATGTACTGTGGAGACCTCACGCCCCACGTGTTGAGCAATTCGGCGGTACGTCCACCCGGCCTCCCGCATGCCCACTATACGCCCTCGCTCAAAGTCCGTCAACTGCACATACGGTTCACGTCCACGCTGTCGCGGCATGCTACCAGTGTTAAAGACTGCGATGGAGCTCCGTATGCCACGGCAAACTGGCTGACACTGACAGCGGCGGTGCACAAATGCTGCGCAGGTAGCGCCATTCTACGGCCAACACCGCGGTTCCTGGTGTGTCCGCTGTGCCGTGCGTGTGATCATTGCTTGTACAGCCCTCTCGCAGTGTCCGGAGCAAGTATGGAGGGTTTGACACACCGGTGTCAATGTGTTCTTTTTTCCATTTCCAGGATTGTTTATATCACCTTCGCTTCATTACATTTTACTTTATTCTATTACCTTTGTCTTGCTTTGCTGACATTCATCTTATAAGATCTGTCAAGACATTATCCACTCCACTCAACTGCTTTCATTTGGCACCTCTCAAAAAAGTACAGTGTCGTGGACAAACGCCAAAATTTTAATTTCATTTTACAATTTCCCCTGTCTTTCCTTCACAGCTTGCTAAAAGTACAGCTTGAGTAAAATCGGGCATAGACTACAAACTTGTCTCTCTCCGTTCTCAACGGGATCAGGGATTTTCTCCGCCTCGTGATGACTGGGTGTTGTGTGCTGTCCTTAGATTAGTTAGGTTTAAGTAGTTCTAAGTTCTAGGGGACAGCTGTTAAGTCCCATAGTGCTCAGAGCCACTTGAACCATCCGTTCTCAACCACTGCTTCCCTTTCACGTCCTTTCATTCTTATAGCTGCAATCTGTTGCTGCACAACATCTTTCGATTCCTTTATTTATTCCTACTAACGACAGAATTCTGAAATGTGTAGGCTAGCGAACATTTTCAAAACCTTTCTCTAAATCTACAAACGTTATGAAGGTAGACTGGGCTGCCCTGGTTTAACTTTTAAAAAATGCCATAGAGACAGTGCAGTTCACATAGAGAAATAGCCTGGCTTCATGAGACATATGCTCTACACCTATTCATTACTTGATCACCGACATTGTGGCAACAAAAGGGTACTGAGCTCTTAAGAATTGTTATAGTAAAGTACTCGTATTTTGACGCTTCTCGAAAGTTTCTCATGAGAACTGTATGCAAAAGAACCATTTCCAGATGCGAGAAACGTACCAATCGACGATTCGACATACATGGCAGTTCTGTGGTGTTTTAAAGTTCTCTCTGTCAGGTTCTTGAATGTGATTTGCAGAGTATCCATGTAGATGTAGATATTGCCATGTTGACTGTACTGTGATGCTGCTAGGCTGTTGCTTCCTTTAAGACAGCCATGCTAAGAACAGAAACTAATATGAAACTTCCTGGCAGATTAAAGCTCTGTGCCGCACCGAGACTCGAACTGGGGACTTTGCCTTTCATGGGCAAGTGCTCTACCAGCTGAGCTACCCAAGCACGACTTACACCCTGTAAAGGCAAAGGTTCTGAGTTCGAGCCTCGGTCCAGTGCAGAATTTTAATCTGTCAGGATGTTTCATATCAGCGCACACTCCGCTGCAGAGTGAAAATATATCTCTCGAAACAGAAATTATTTTCAGAAAGTTGGCGACAGACAGTCTTTCGCCCTCGTAATGAAAAATATGGTAGGTAAACCACTGTAGAGACAAAGAAATGTTTACTTCTAGCTCTAAAAAATGTAAATGGCTCAGCATTCGCTAACTTACGTCAAAAGTTTCGGAGGCACGACGTGGTAGAAACAGGTCTCTTTATCTAATTACGGTTCACAGACGTTTTTGATGAGACGAAATTCGAATCACTTCTAAAAGTCAAACAGGGAACAGCATGTGAATTCTTTTAGAGTGTTTCCAATGATTTTCTGGTAACCTTCAAAACAGAAAATATCAAAGAACTCGTGGATGATGTGACAGGATCATATAAAAACCTGCACTGTAATATGTTACAAAAATACGCTCTTGGATATAGTACTCGAATTTCTTTTCGCCAAACCTGGTGGTAAGAGTGATGAACATGTGCAGATATTTCCTCAGGATGCTTCCCTGATAAAGTACTGCCATCTTAAGAGATTATTGCTGGATGTTGTAAATGGACGCTCCTTCAACGTTGTGTTGGAGGCACGACAAAAAAGAAGACACTTCGTAGATATTAGACATTTTTGAGGTTCCGTTCCTCGAACTGCAAAGAATGAAATTTAATAGGGTAACTTCATTGCCAGTCTATTAACACACTTTTTCTTAGGAAAGGGTAGTGGTGTCAAGTTGATATTTATGTCAAGTACTTACGTTTATGGTCGTTTGGCGGTATAAAACATTTAAGCTTCTAACTCAATACAGTGAAAATATAGGGTCATTTATGCCACGTATTTTCATACTTACAAATTCGGTCATCAGCACCTATTGATGATCTGTCTATATACGTAATTACATTTGTACTTAGAGCTCAGAATGCGAATCCTACCCGCACTTGACCGGTTTTGATAGCACCATGTACTTTTTCTGTTCCACTGGAAAAGTATATCGAAGTGCGCCTCGCTTAACATGTATACTGAAACGGTAGTCGTGTGAAATTTTTTTTGGCATCTCCATGCGAGTCATACAGTGAGGTGTCAAAAGTTACGGGATGCCTCATAACATCGTGTCGGACCTCCTTTCGTTCGGCGCAGTGCACCAACTCCGGGTTTCATGGACCCAACAAGCCGTTGGAAGTCCCCTGTGGAAATATTGAACCATGCTGTCTCTACAGTACTGGAAATTACTATAGAGGCATGGATTCTTGTAGGAAAATTAATATTGTCAATTGGAGTAGTTGCGCTTAGTGTATATGCAATAGTATGAGCTCCAGCATACTGACAAATGCCGTCAAATGGTATCGTATTTTATAATAAGACATCAACAATTCAGGTAGAGTGTGGATCTCGACATAAAAGCAGGCGGTTCTGTGAGGTGTTTTTGTGGTTGTATACCTGCCTTTCCCGCAGAAAAGAAACAGACACCATTAGTGACAGTGCATATTATGTTCATAAAGCACAATTGTATGGTTCAAATGGCTCTGAGCACTATGGGACGTAACTGCTGAGGCCAGCAGTCCCCTAGAACTTGGAACTACTTAAACCTAACTAACCTAAGGACATCACACACATCCATGCTAGAGGCAGGATTCGAACCTGTGACCGTAACGGTCGCGCGGTTCCAGACTGTAGCGCCTAGACCCGCTCGGCCACGCTGGCCGGCGCACGATTGTACATAGCCTCGCAGACAAGAGTTATCATGTGATGACATAGCAAAAAGCGTTGAAGGAAATGGGAGTCTCTAATCGTCAAATCACCTAAAATGTGAACCGTTCAAGTACGGTGATTTACAATTTTGTTACATTCGCGCAAGATGTCGTAAGAACGGAAAATATGGACAAAGAAGAAAGTCATCTGATGCGTAAAACTGTTACTGTCGTACAAAGTAAGAGCCGCAAACCGTTATTCTTCACAACGTGTTGGTGATATACAGTCATCAGTAACTGCCAGATTGGTATGACAAATTTTATCGAATGCAAACACCGTGAATTCATTGTCCCAGGAAGGGGAAACTTTATTGACACATTCCTGGGGTCAGATACTTCACATGATCACACTGACAGAACCACAGGCACATAGACACAGGCAACAGAGCATGCACTATGTCGGCACTAGTACAGTGTATATCCACATTTCGCAGCAATGCACGCTGCTATTCTCCCATGGAGACGATCGTAGAGATGCTGGATGTAGTCCTGTGAAACGGCTTGCCATGCCATTTCCACCTGGCACCTCAGTTGGACCAGCGTTCGTGCTGAACATGCAGACCGCGTGAGACGACGCTTCATCCAGTCCCAGTCCCAAACATGGGGGACAGATCCGGAGATCTTGCTGGCCAGGGTAGTTGACTTACACCTTCTAGAGCACGTTGGGTGGCACGGGATACATGCGGACGTGCATTGTCCTGTTGGAACAGCAAGTTCCCTTGCTGGTCTAGGAATGGTAGAACGATGGGTTCGATGACGGTTTGGATGTACCGTGCACTATTCAGTGTCCCCTCGACGATCACCAGAGGTGTACGGTCAGTGTAGGAGATCGCTCCCCACACCATGATGCTGGGTGTTGGCCCTGTGTGCCTCGGTCGTATGCAGTGCTGATTGTGGCGCTCACCTGCACGGCGCCAAACACGCATACGACCATCATTGGCACCAAGGCAGAAGAGACTCTCATCGCTGAAGACGACACGTCTCCATTCGTCCCTCCATTCACTCCTGTCGCGACAACACTGGAGGCGGGCTGCACGATGTTGGGGCGTGAGCGGAAGACGGCCTAACGGTGTGCGGGATCGTAGCCCAGCTTCATGGAGACGGTTGCGAATGGTCCTCGCCGATACCCCAGGAGCAACAGTGTCCCTAATTTGCTGGGAAGTGGCGGTGCGGTCCCCTACGGCACTGCGTAGGATCCTACGGTCTTGGCGTGCGTCCGTGCGTCGCTGCGGTCCGGTCCCAGGTCGACGGGCACGTGCACCTTCCGCCGACCACTGGCGACAACATCGATGTACTGTGGAGACCTCACGCCCCACGTGTTGAGCAATTCGGCGGTACGTCCACCCGGCCTCCCGCATGCCCACTATACGCCCTCGCTCAAAGTCCGTCAACTGCGCATACGGTTCACGTCCACGCTGTCGCGGCATGCTACCAGTGTTAAAGACTGCGATGGAGCTCCGTATGCCACGGGAAACTGGCTGACACTGACGGCGGCGGTGCACAAATGCTGCCAACACCGCGGTTCCTGGTGTTTCTGCTGTGCCGTGCGTGTGATCATTGCTTGTACAGCCCTCTCGCAGTGTCCGGAGCAAGTATGGAGGGTGTGACACACCGGTGTCAATGTTTTTTTCCATTTCCAGGAGTGTATGTCATTGACTTGATCTTCGGTGATTAGAAGAAGTGTAATGTAGACGGTCCGGATGGATTTCAGTACGACAGGAGTGATCTGTGAACAGAGCAGCACGTAGGAATGAGCGGAAATTTTGATGTTGAATGTGTTACAATTTGGGCAGCATTCTGCACTAAAGGTAACTCACGTATTTCTTGACTGAACGGTACAATGAACTCTGAAACGAACACTGAGGTGCTAGAGACGGAATGAATCAGGATGTATGAGGAAGGAGGGGACGAAAGTCTAACACTTAAACAAGATAATGCACCTGCTCAGGTTTCTACATAACAAAAAAAGTCGTTTTAAGGGAAATATATTGATAGCTTTCCCTGCGCTTCATGTAGACTAATAATAAATTCGATACCTGCATGATTCAGACATTTCATATTACACAACTAGCCATTAAAATTGTTTTAATTCCGTAAATTGATTGGGCGCGGCTCGATGACGCCGTTGTATTGTCGGAGCTCGCTGGGCCGGTATTTGTCCAGACTGCCGCTCGGCTAAACTAATTTGACGGCGAGCGAGTGCGTACTCGCTGTGAAAACAGTGCCTCCGCTGACTGATCGGCGCTCCCGGTGCGACGGCAGAGGCGAACTGAACTTCTATACAGCCGAGCGGTGTACCTCACTTACCGTAAGTCTCCAGCTGTGAGGCTACATGGCGTTTCTATAAACTGAGGTGACAAGTCATCCGATACATTCTACACAACTGGCCATTAAAATTGCTACACCATGAAGATGACGTGCTACAGACGCGAAATTTAACCGACAGGAAGAAAATGCTGTGATATGTAAATGATTAACTTTTCAAAGCATTCACACAAGGTTGGCGCCGGTGGCGACACCTACAACGTGCTGACATGAGGGAAGTTTCCAACCGATTTCTCATACACAAACAGCAGTTGACCGGCGTTGCCTGGTGAATTGTTGTTCTGATGCCTCGTGTAAGGAGGAGAAATGCGTACCATCACGTTACCGACTTTGATAAAGGTCAGATTGCAGCCTATCGCGATTGCGGTTTATCTTATCGGGACATTGCTGCTCGAGTTAGTCGAGATCCAGTGACTGTTAGTAGAATGTGGAATCGATGTGTTCAGAAGCGTAATTCTGAACGCCGTGCTGGATCCCAACGGCCTCGTATCACTAGCAGTCGAGATGACAGGCATCTTATCTGCATGGCTGTAACGTATCGTGCAACCACGTCTCGATCTCTGAGTCAACAGACAGGGACGTATGCAAGTTAACAAACATCTGCACAAACAGTTGAACGACGTTCGCAGCAGCATGGACTATCAGCTCGGAGACCATGGCTGCGGTTACCCTCGACTCTGCATCACAGACAGGAGGGTCAGCGATGGTGTATGCAACGACGAACCTGGGTGCACAAATGACAAAACGTCATTTTTTCGGACGAATCCAGGTTCTGTTTACAGCATCATGATGGTCGTATCCGTGTTTGGCGACATCGCGGTGAACGCACATAGGAAGCGTGTATTCGTCATCGCCATACTGGCGTATCACCCGGCGTGATGGTATGGGGTGCCATTGGTTACACGTCTCGGTCACCTCTTGTTCGCACTGACGGCACTTTGAACAGTGGACGTTACATTTCAAACGTTTTATGACCCGTGGCTCTACCCTTCATTGGATCCCTGCGAAACCCTACATTTCAGTAGGATAATGCACTCCCGCATGTTGCAGATCCTGTACAGGCCTTTCTGGATACAGAAAATGTCCGACTGCTGCCCCGGCCAGCACATTCTCCAGACCTCTCACCAATTGAAATCGCCTGGTCAATGATGGACGAGCAAACTGGCTCGTCACAATACGTCAGTCACTACTCTTGATGAACTGTGGTATTGTGCTGAAGCTGCATGGGTAGCTGTACCTGTACAACCCATCCAAGCTCTGTTTGACTCAATGGGCAGGCGTATCAAGGCCGTAATTACGGCCAGAGGTGGTTGTTTTGGGTACTGATTTCTCAGGATCTATGTACCACCCAAATTGCGTGAAAATGTAATCAAATGTCAGTTCTAGTATAATATATTTATCCAATGAATACCCGTTTACCGTCTGCATTTCTTCTTGGTATAACATTTTTTTATGGCAAGAAGTAGTGTACTTTCGCAGGAACTCTTCCGTTGTATTGATTTCCACTACTGTACAACCATCCATAATTGCGAAGTCTTGCCGGTCGTAGCACGCAGAAGGTCTACAGTAAATTCACTTAGTCCACATCTGCCTTGGTGCCTTTGATTACGTCAAGGGTTCCATAGAAGCATAAGTGAATGTCCTCCATAATATAATTATGCCCCTGCCCCCCCCCCCCCCGGCCACGTCCTGCGTCCGTGGCACGGAGCGTCTTTCGAGCAGCACTTCGCCAGAATTACGGCGTAGGGGGACACAATCATCGACTCATAGTCATAAGAAACATTAGTGATTCGATCAGTCGTTTCAATTAATCTACGGTCCTATCTCGATTATTCCGTTTCAGTGACTGAAGGTGTCATTGGGTCAACAAACTCATAGGGTTACTGTACCGCGGGACCTCATGTTCAAATGTTCAATGACGTACACTCAGTGGATTATTGTGAAACACGTGTGCCTGCGGCCAGGATTGTAGACTGTCAACAATCGCCGCGTATCCTGCTTTACACCCTTTAGACCTGCACGTTCTGTGAGGTGGACTCCCAACACCTTGTCACCTATTCGTAGTTCCGTTATCCACTTTACCACAAATGCTCGCTTCAATAGCGCATGAACAGCCGAATAGCCTTGCGGTTTCCGAAATGCTCATCCCCAGACGCCAGCCCATAAAAATCTTCCCTTTTTTACAGTCGCTGATGTCAATGAATTCCTCTATTTGTAGTGCTTATCGCCTCTGGAATAATTCCCTTTTCGTATGCACTCCCTCTCTATACTTTCCTTTGCATGTCACGTGGTCGCATGATGACAGCACTCATGAAGTTTTGGCTTATATTTGTAGATACTCTACGTTCCATTTACAGGCTCTAATATTATGAATAGTGAGAATTCGGTTTTTTTTCTTTGTGAAGCAGTTATTCAGTTCTATAACTTTGGATATAATATCAGCAGGAACAATGTAACGCAGTGGGCTGGCTAGAGATGAAGCACACCTGGTAAGAAAACGGTTTATGAACTGTTATCGTCCCCAATTCTCTAAGAGGGCGGGTGACCGAGGTGACACTCGTAGGACACTGGAATTTGGGAGGGCAATGACTGAAATCGTTCGCTAATCGATGGTTAGGTTTGCCTTGACTTCCCTAATGCGCTTAAGGCAAACGTTGGCATGGTTCATTTGAAAAGGAACAGCCAATTTATCTAATATTCTCCGAGGCCATATTTACAGCTGTCTGTTACTGTCCACGCTCTTGCATTGTGTTTGGTGACCTGGGTTTCATCATCGTTCCAGCGCGGGAGGCTTTCCGGGCCGATGGATCTTGACACTGCATTACGCGCGAAGCGATGCCCCTGCTCGTGCTGCAACCAGCGCAGCAGAACTATGGGCACATTTGGCTGCGTCCGCTAATTAGCATAAGGCGCGCCAACCTTCCGCACTGTGACGTCACAACCAGGGCCCTGAAGCGTGTAGGAACAGCAGCAGCTCACGGGTGCCAGTGTGCTCGTAATGTGACACGTACAGCGGAAAATTGCGGGATGCGTTAAATGAAATGTGAGAGTGTGCAGAAGCTTGAACTCCTATTTGAGGTTGCGCAACGTTATGCGAGGACGGAGATGTACAGGAAACAACGAACACATTGCACAACTAGAAGCGTGAGATGGCTGTGTAATGCAAAGGATCAAGCAATAGGCTGGAGTTTAAAAAGGGAATACTTTGTATGGCAGGGCAAAAACTTTCTATGATAATACAAACGATTCTATCACATATTGCATTACATGAATCATATGCTACAGGTTGCAAAAACAGAAGCCTCAAGAATGTGTATAAAAATCAACAATGTACATTTTATTTCTGTGTCAGTGACCAGGAAGACAAAAATTTATGAAATACTGAAACAAGATTTACCATATAAATTAACCTTATATAGGCCGGCCTGGGTGGCCGAGCGGCTCTAGACGCTACAGTCTGGAACCGCGCGACCGCTACGGACGTAGGTTCGAATCGTGCCTCGGGCATGGATGTGTGAGATGTCCTTAGGTTAGTTGTTGTTGCTGTTGTTTTCAGTCCTGAGAATGGTTTGATGCAGCTCTCCATGCTACTCTATCCTGTGCAAGCTTCTTCATTTCCCAGTACGTACTGCAACCAACATACTTCTGAATCTGCTTAGTGTATTCATCTATTGGTCTCCCTCTACGATTTTTACCCTCCACGCTGCCATCCAACGCTAAATTTGTGATCCCTTGATGGCTCAAAACATGTCCTACTAACAGATCCCTTCTTCTAGTCAAGTTGTGCCACAAACTTCTCTTCTCCCCAGTCCTATTCAATACCTCCTCATTAGTTACGTGATCTATCCACCTTATCTTCAGCATTCTTCTGTAGCACCACATTTCGAAAGCCTCTATTCTCTTCTTGTCCAAACTAGTTATCGTCCATGTTTCACTTCCATACATGGCTACACTCCATACTAATACTTTCAGAAATGACTTCCTGACACTTAAATCTATACTCGATGTTAACAAATTTCTCTTCTTCAGAAACACTTTCCTTGCCATTGCCAGTCTACATTTTATATCCTCTCTACTTCGACCATCATCAGTTATATTGCTGCCCAAATAGCAAAACTCCTTTACTACTTACAGTGTCTCATTTCCTAATCTAATTCCCTCAGCATCACCCGATTTAATCTGACGTTCCATTATCCTCGTTTTGCTTTTGTTGATGTTCATCTTATATCCTCCTTTCAAGACACTGTCCATTCCGTTCAACTGCTCTTCCAAGTCCTTTGCCGTCTCTGACAGAATTACAATGTCATCGGCGAACCTCAAAGTTTTTATTTCTGCTCCATGAATTTTAATACCTACTACAAATTTTCTTTTGTTTCCTTTACTGCTTGCTCAATATACAGATTGAATAACATCGGGGAGAGGCTACAACCCTGTCTCACTCCCTTCCCAACCACTGCTTCCCTTTCATGCCACTCGACTCTAATAACTGCCATCTGGTTTCTGTACAAATTGTAAATAGCCTTTCGCTCCCTGTATTTTACCCCTGCCACTTTCAGAATTGGAAAGAGAGTATTCCAGTCAACATTGTCAAAAGCTTTCTCTAAGTCTACAAATGCTAAAAACGTAGGTTTGGCTTTTCTTAATCTTTCTTCTAAGGTAAGTCGTAAGGTCAGTATTGCCTCACGTGTTCCAACATTTCTACGGAATCCAAACTGATCCTCCCCGAGGTCCGCATCTACCAGTTTTTCCATTCATCTGTAAAGAATTCGCGTTAGTATTTTGGAACTGTGACTTATTAAACTGATAGTTCGGTAATTTTCACATCTGTCAGCACTTGCTTTCTTTGGGATTGGAATTGGAAGTATTATATTCTTCTAGGATTAAGTAATTCTACGTTCTAGGGGACTGATGACATTAGAAGTTACGTCCCATAGTGCTCAGAGCCATTTTAAACATTAACCTTATATACAGGGCTGTTCAGGAAGAAGGAGCAGATTTCAAACATTTATTGCTTTCGAACTACAGAAGAAAAAAAACAATTCCTGGAAAGAGAAAAGTTCAAATTTTCGTGCATTAAATATGAGCATCTTGTGTTACATGACAGATACCAATACGGTGGCTCCTTGCCTGCCATACATGATGCAGATGGTCTCTCGTTATCGAATTCACAGCTTCAACAATATGTCGCTGAATTTCTAGGGAGTCAGGTATAGGGGGGATAAAAAGGCCGTCTTTTACGTAACCCCAAAGATAAAAGTCACAAGGTGTGAGGTCTGGAGACCTGGGAGGCCACCGGCGATGAAGAGCATCTTCTGCCCTCCTCTTCCAATCCAGCGTCCTGGAATTGTGTCATTCAGATAACGTTGCACGTGCTTGGAGTAATGGGGCGGGGCACCATCTTCGATGAACTTGAAGTCACCTGAATCATCTTCAAGTTGAAGCATGCCTAGATAGGTTAGTGCTGTCACTGTTTTTTCTACAAACAAGAAAGCAACAGTGCCAATGCGGCCGTGACTGGAACGTCTACCCGAAATGTTTAAACTATTATCATTCCAGGAGCGTTGGATTATGGAACTACCTTTTATAATTTGGGAGATTTAAATGTTTGAAATCTGTTCCTTCTTTTTGAGTAGCCCTGTATAGAAGGCAATGTTCCGACAGATTGACTCCCTGACTCATCATCACCCGTCAGAGGTTACTAAGGATAGAAACTTGAAATTTACAGAGGGTGTTGATAATATACTCTAGTTGTCGTTTATGAGAGGATTTTTGAAATTCCTCCCATAAGGGGGTGAAATACAGGATGAAGGGTTTTTTGAAAATGTGTCTCTATTAATCCAATTTTGAAGCTAGATCTACCACAAATGGTATTTGGTTTCTTGGTCAGAAATAAAGAAATACGTGTTTCAGAATTTCTGGGCATTTAACTCCTACGCATGTGAAATAGTTGCTGAAATTTTTCTTGAAAACAAGATATTATTAAAGAACCACTAAAGCATTTTTAAGGTTACATCTCTCATAATTGGAATATGACTTCTCGATTATAAATAAAGAAAACGTGTTTCAGTGTTTTTGTAGATTCAACCCCTAAAAAGGTAAAATCGATGATGAAAATTTTTATAGAAATGTTTCATTACAAAAGCATTTTCAAAAGAAATGTATGAAAATTTGTATTTAGCTTCCCGGTTGGAAATAAATCATACCATGTTTAAGTGATTTTGGTAATTCAATCCCTAAGGGAGTGAAATAGAACCAGTCTGATTAATTAATTCATCACCACCAGGCCGAAACAGCTAAGGATAGAAAACTGAAATTTAGAGAGGGTATTGTAGTTATATTGTAGATAGCGTTTAGGAAAGAACTGATTGAAATTCCACCCCAAAAGAGTTGAAGTACGCAATGGAATGTTTTTTGAAAATAAGCCGCTATTAAGGCAGTATTAATACATCTACAAAAATTTATATTTAAAGTATAAACTGAAGTACGAACTTCAGCGTTCTTAGAAACTCAATCACTGTGGGAAACTATAGTGGGTGACTCCTTTTTTGGAAAATATACGGTTACTAAAGTCCTAATAAAGCATTTTGGAAGCTACAATTATGAAAATTGATATTTGTATTTTTGGTTGTAAAAATGTGATACAGGTTTTCTGAAATTCATCCCCTAAGGGATGGAAATTTTTGTGAAAATATTTCACGATGGAATAATTTTTTAAGTTAAATTTAAGAGAATTTGTATTTGGCTTCTTGGTTAGGAAAATGATACGTGTTTAAGTGTTTTTGGAAAAGCTATCCCTAAAGGAGTGAAATAGGGTCCGAAAATGTTTATGAAAATATTTTGTAATATTAGAACAGTTTTAAGACTAGGCCTTCCAAAATTTATATTTAAATTCTAGATAAATATATGTTAAGGGATGAAAGTTTCTATGGAAATATCACCATAAAAAATCAAAAGGTAGGATTAACAAAGATTTACAACTGTGGCTACCAGTATCGCTTTTGGCCACAAGTAAATGTAGAAAATAAATTTGGAAAATACCCTGCTGCATAAAAGCTGGTGTATAAATGTTGGTGTACTGAGATCCACTGAGAGTTGATTTCTCCACGGAATAAATATAAATTACTGGTGTTCATTCAGTCAACTTACTTTGAAGGTTTGTATGAGTACTATGTACATCAAACCTTCAACTGAAGATGGTTTACTGAATCACCCAGTGTACATCTCATTGTGTTTTCGTTTGTTTACTGTCAGCTTCAGCAAGTTGAGAAGTTACATTATCTCAGGTACCTTAATGTTTTCAATTACGTCATATTTAAGCGAATGGTGCACTATAATGCGTTTCTGAAAAAGCCGTGACAGGAGAAAGTGGTTTACAGAATGAAAAAAAAAAAAAATTGTTGAAGAAACACGTGCTGATGTTCATATATTTGTAAAGAATAAAGATGTCAGGAAAGCAATCACATTGATTAATGTCCCTCTTGGTAACTAAACCAAATCTGCTTGATACATATTTTAGTTTCCTTCTGAACAAAAAGGTGTGGGGTGGTCCAGATAAATGAGTAATATTGCCACACACCAGAACTATGCAGTAGTAAAGTATATTATAAAAACAAGAATAATAGCCTACCAGGGGAAGAACATATTTCCAATATACAGGTGTCTCATTAATGTGTGCCAATGCATCGTGAGCATTTCATCACTTCTACTATCCATTTAGATTTTCAACCCTAACTAATTTATGGAGCCTAGTATTGTTTAATTGTGAGAATTGCTTTTCCACTCAAATTTTCAATTAATCCTAACCTTCTTTCGTTTTCATTGAGAATGATTTTAATCTCACCTGAAATTTTACTTTAAAAGATATACTATACGTTTTTATACAGAGATAACAAAATAAAATTCTGTTTGAATATTAGTTAAGGGACAAAATTAAACAGAGCTTTCAGATTATTAAATCGTTGAATCTATATATGAAGTATGTTTAATTTATGTCGCGAATTTAATAACCGAATGAAATTATTAATTCAGCATGAACACCCATTGTAGCAGAAAACTGCTATAGTTCGTGACAGGTAGCCATTTCAGGCTTCCTACTTAGCACTTGTTTCACAGGCCACTCTATAATAGAAATGTGGCACTACAATAAGTAAAAGCAAGTAACATATATTAAGTGTATGTTCCACAATCGTACTTAATTTTGTTACAGTCTGATGTGTTGCATTTTATGTCCTAAACCTAATGAGATGACTCTAACTAATTATGCTTTCTCTTTGGAGTATTTAATCTAGAGACGATAACTGAATGCAATAGTGTAGACACTGGTTGAAGTTAACTATAACAGCAACTCCTAAGTAGGAAGGTAATCTTCAGAGCCCTGTACTGCGTGGACTGCGGGTACTGAACTCGACTGTCTAATTGATGGTGTGCAACTGTGTGTCTGCGGTGCATGGTGGATTTCCATGTCTGAATGTACAATGGAGAAGTAATCTGGTCCACAGTTGTCAGCTCTTCCTACGGTGGCTCTCCACACTATCGGCGGACGGATATGATGCGTTGGATGAAGCAGGACGTGGTCGAGGTTTGTCAACTGCTTGGTACACAACTGTTGAATAGTTTCATGTGGGAGAGCGATGGGCTTTGTAGTTTAGTCCCTCCAACCTCCAGAAACCAACCAATCAGTTTCATGTGCCACAGACTGTTCGCTCAGTAGACAGTTGCCAGACTGCACACATATAAAGCTCTAATGTTCATATCCTTGCTCACATACCTCATCTTAGACCTATGACAGTGATTTATTATTGTTAACTGTAGGCCGTAATGTCCAACTGATGATCTTATTGTAACACCTATTTTCGACCTACTTTGTATCTGTATCTATATTTCTATGTCAATTTGTGGTGTTCCTTATGTAGAGTGTTGTATCTATCATGAAACTCTTTGACCATGTGTACGTATTTCAGTTATGTGAACTTTTGAATGATGTTGTTTAATCTGTCCTTGTGGATTTAAATAACTACTGGAATGCTTCTTATACAATGCACTATAAATGACTTGGCCTGTAATTAGGGAACGTAGGGTTGAACGTAAAAGATGTGGAGAAGCCCTGCAGCTATGGAACTAGCCTGGCGGAGTTTAAAAGGTGTGGTTGGTGCGAAAGGGGTAACTCGTCCTTTTGACGGGTAGGCAGTCTGGGCAGAACAGTTCCGTGGGTAACATATCGCAAGCAGTAGCGGATCATTGTGGGTCATATTCCTGAGGTTTTGAGGGCAGAAGAGCTTAATTGCAGTATTTATGGGCCCTGAATGCTGCATTTGGTGATACTATAATCATGGGATGGTTTTTTGGTCCTATAAAGTATAATTCCTATGCCAAGAAGATCTGCAACAGGGCGAGGACAACAGTAATGCCAGTACTGCATCGCTGCCATGTTAACACCGACTGAAAATTACGCCACCAGTACCACCAGCCTTGTTTGGCACTCTGCAAATAGACCAGGTATTTTTGAAATTTGGTTGGCTTTAATAATAATCGTGGTGTTGCTAAAAACTCTGTCGTAGACCCGTGATTATCCCAAATCACAAACCTGAACAGGAATCCTATCCTAGTGAATTTAATTCCGAGTGTTTTAATGTATTTTGGAAAGACTTATTTTGCAGCTTTAAAAATAGTTATTGTTGCTTTCTAATGTATGCAGCTATAGAGTTTAATGTTCAGTTTTATAGTCTTAGAGATACTCCACTTCCAGTGCAGTTTAAACCAATTTGAAGTCATTTACTTAAATAATTTGCTGTAATTGAAAATAGTAAAGGTAATCTGAATATACACTTTGATCAGAATTACAAAGTTTTATCAGTCTTCATTTCAAGAGAAAGTGTTTGAACTTGAATTTATTGCTGTGTTAACATTTGCACAGCCAACTACATTTTGAGTAGGCTAAAACACTGCTGGTCAGACCACATTTGCTATTTAAAGAATAATAGTTCGTTGTGCTTTTCATGACCAATAATGAAGCAAATCAAAGACTCCTTCAGACCCACTGCAGTTAGATTTCCATTCTGTTTAATTGCTTCAAAGCGAGTTTAAGAATGAAATATTTACTTTGTTAGCTGTTCTAGTTCAAGTTGGTTAATGCACAGGCATAGAGAAGCTGTGCTAAGCAACGATTTCATACAATGTGATCATTAACATACCTCCTCATTTAAATCAGAATCATTTCATGCCCTTCCCTGTTTAGTATTGCTAATAGTTTCATGGGTGTTAGTGACAGATTCTACAAACTGCTGGATCTAATTCATTTAAGGTGCATGTTGTTGAGAAGCATACGTTCCTGTTTGCTATCTCATTGACTATTTGTTTGTCTAATTTCAAAGTCAGTATTACATTTATCTGTAAGGTTAAGTTACTGTGTTGTAGCGTGAACAGAAATAAAGAAAGAGTTTACTGCGTGCGTCAAGGAAGGTTAGGTTAGCCCTAGCACTGCCCACTGTCTTTTATTTTATTATATTCCTTGACACAAGAATGCCTAATTAGGCTGGAAAATGGTATTCATAAATAGTTACAACTTGCTTTTTTGCAGGGCGAACGTCTGTTCCCTGACCCTCCTGTTTACTGGTAGTTATCTCTTTTGAAGTGTTTCGGAAACGAATTCCAGTTTGATTGTTCTGTATCCATAAGGTTATCTCGCGGATCACTTTCTGAAAAATTCCTCACAGAGGTATAACTTTAGCATCGATTGTGGTTTAAGATGGTCGGTGATACCGTTATATTTGGCGTCACGTGACAGGATATTTATTGTTTTCGATCATAAAATAAAATAAGTATCTAGCGAAAAATTGTTGTACCTCGAGCATTGAATGTCCAGTGGCGCAAGGGTACAATTAATTCCAGTAGAGTGACAACAGTGGGCGTTGAATACAAAAGTAAATTCTAATATGCATTCAGAGTAGACAAAGGTGTGAGTGCAGTAACTACAAGAACGAAAAGAAATAGTCCCATGCGCCATGGGAAATGCTGCTGGCAGAAGTAGTAGTTCACGCGAGCAGGTAATAGAAGGCGCTCGTTATAGGCAACAATATCACGAATACGTAAAGAAACAGATCAAGGTGTTGAGACCGTCCCAAATCAAACAAGAAAGAATGGAGGGCGCAAATGATAAGAACTTTGTAGACGATAGCGTTTATGTGAACAAATCAGTTGACATGTTTGATTCATCACAACTAATCTAAAAGAGGCATATGAGATGAGTCAGAGCACGAAAATTCTACATCTACATCTACATCTACATCCATACTCCGCAAGCCACCAGACGGTGTGTGGCGGAGGGTACCCTGAGTACCTCTATCGGTTCTCCCTTCTACTCCAGTCTCGTATTGTTCGTGGAAAGAAGGATTGTCGGTATGATTCTGTGTGGGCACTAATCTCTCTGATTTTATCCTCATGGTCTCTTCTCTTCGGTAGAACAAGAAAGTAGAAAATCATTGAGTGTGTCTGACTAATGAAATATGTTTGCTCAAATGATAACACAAATCAGTGCTCTTGACTATCAAATTGCAAGCCAGATTAAAACACAGGTTAGCGATCTCAAAAGTCAAATGAAATTTCATAATACAAAAATAAGTCAACAGATTAAACAGGTAGGCGAAACGTAGGTACTTTAACTTGTACTCTCACTGAAATGGAAAATGAAATTAATTCCATAAATGCAAACATCGCTAATATGCAGGACAAATTAAGTACATAAATGAAAGGTTCGATGTTGAAATCTTTTATATCCAGGAAAAAAATAGAACCTTGGTTGTGAAGAAAATGGACGAAAAACTTCTGGTTTGAAAACTAGGCGAGTCCAAGAACGAAATGTCACATTTGAAAAGAACAATTTCAGATACAGAAAATGTCTTAAGTAAGAAATATTGAATACGAACAAAAGTGTGATCTAAACACTTCACAAATTCGAGAAAAGATTTCTTACTTTGAATGTAAAATACGAGGCAGTTGGGCGTAATAAGTAACATAACATGTTTTAACAAGTTGTTGGAAGGCGAGGAAAGGTTTGACCCGCCAGGAAACATAACGGATGGCATCCATTAGATTTCGTAAAGAATTGCGAAATTATTTTTCCTGATTATGTATCTGATGAAGAAAAGATAAATGCGATGATTAGCGCCTTGGCAGGTGATTCGAAGCGCTGGGGACTTAACCTGAATACTGAGAAAATGGCTTTTAACAAATTTAAACAGAAATTCACTGAAGAACACTGGTCTGAACAAAAGCAGAGCTGCTTATGGTAGGAGTTTATCGTGGCTAAACTCCTTGACAACAGCGGAAGGAATTCTTTAAATATTTCTACAAATACTGGTACTGGAAGATGACACACTTGATATGTAGTAGATCAGCGTCCGGAATTATCTGGGAACAAAGGAGAAAGCTTCCAAAAGATTGTAAAAAATACACAGGGAGCAAACACAGAAGCTTCTTAGCATTCTTAGGAAGGGTGGAAGACAAAGACATCTGGCGAGGAAACAGGGATAACCGCCATTATAATAGTAAGACAAACAACCGTAATCATGAAGAACAAAATGATGGCGGTGTGATTCAAAGAGACAGAAGTAGGGGCAGCGGAAGAGGAAACTCTGCCAGTCGCGGTAGAGGTTTTTCTGCACGAAATTCACACCAGAGCGATACAGAAAACTGAATACCACCAATGTTGAGGGCTTAACTGTAGCACACAGAATCTACCGGCCCAGACGAAGTAACTTTTACCTAAGCAGTTACCGAACAATGAAACAGGAAATCAGTCGCGCGGCAAAGCGCGACGCAACACGTACGACAGGTGCGCGCTCTGATGTTCCCACGATGGCAGTCAGCAGGACCGGCGTTAGCAAACTTATAAGCTGTCAGGGAGCAACGACCGGTGCAAATGTTCCAGCTGTTCCAAGAGAAGCCGTGTGTGAGGCGGCGGAACAGAATGTAAACGTCACAGTAGGTAGAAGCGAAATGATTGCTGCAAATAATAATTCTGTAGTCGAAGAAGAAGCAGGCGGATTCGTAGATGTAAGAGAATGCGCGAGTATCAGTACAAATAGTAGTGTAACTGGCGCAAATGAGTTTAATAGGAGACAGAGTGGTGCGTGCAGATGGACGATCTGTACAGCGACCTCACACAGCCCGAATGGAAAGGTTTTAAGAATGTATATGCCAGCAAGAAGTTAATTGACGGTAGGAGAGATAATAAGGACGTCGATAAGGTGAAGCGGCCCGAAAATAAGGACGAGGAAAAAAGAGCCTAGCAAATGCTAAAAAGATCTGCAAGAGGCGAGGTCAACAGTACTGTCATGACTGCATCGCTACCGTGTTAACAGCCACTGCAAATTACGCCACCAGTTCCACCAGCCTTGTTTGGCACTCTATAAATGGACAAGGTATTTTTGAAATTTGGTTGATTTTAATGATAATCGTGGTGTTCCTAAAAACTCTGTCCTACACCCATGATTATCCTAAATCACAAACCTGAACAGGAATCCTATGGTAGTGAATTTAATTCCGAGTGTCATAATTTGTTATGGAAAAACTTATTTGACAGCTGTACAGATAGTTATTATTGCTTTCTTATGTATGGAGCTGTAAAGTTTAAAATTCAGTTTTATAGTTTGAGAAATACTCCACTTCCAGTGCATTTGTAGACCAATCTGCAGTCACTTCCTTAAATAATTTGCTTTACTTGAGAAAAAGGTTAGTATGAATATACACTTTGATTGGAATTACAAAGTTTTCTCAATCTTCATTTCAAGAGAAAGTGAAGTTGAATTTAATGTTGTGTTGGCATTTGCACAGCCAACTATATTTTGAGTGGGTTAAAACACTGCTTGTCAAAATACATTTGTTATTTAAAGAATTATAGTTTGTTGTGCTTTACATGACCAATAATGAAGCAAAGCAAAGGCTCCTTCAGACCAAGTGTAGTTAGATTTGCATTCTGTTTAATTGATTCAAAGCGAGTTTAAGAAAGGAATATTTACTTTGTTAGCTATTCTGGTTCAAGATCGTTAATATACAGGAGTAGAGACGCTGTACTAAGAAATGATGTTATACAATATCATCATTAACGTACCCCCTCATTTAAATCAGAATCATTTTATGGTCTTTCCTATCTAGTATTACTAATAGTTTCATGGGTGTTAATGATTGATTATACAAAGTGCTGGATCTAATTTATTTAAGGTGCATGTTGCTGAGAAGCATACGTTACTGTTTGCTATCTCGTTGACTATTTGTTTGTCTATCTTCAAAGTCAGTAGCACATTTATCTGTAAGGTTAAGTCACTGTGTTGTAGTGTGAACAAATGTAAAGGAAGAGTTTAGTGCGTGCGTCAAGGGAGGTCAGGTTAGCCCTAGCACTGCCCACTGCCTTCCATTTTATTATATTGGTTGACACTAGAATCCCTAATTAGGCTTGCGGGCGGTTATTAATAAGTATTTTTTTTATTTTTTTTTTTTTTACGAGCGAACGTTTATTCCCTGACGCACTTGTTTACTGTTGATTGTACTTTGTTGGAGTGTATCAGAAACGAATCCCAGTTTGAGTGTTCTGTCTCCATTAGGTTATTTCGCGGTCAGCTTTCTCAAAAATTCCTCAGAGAGTTGTAACGTTAGCAGCAATTGTCGTCCAGATGGTCGGTGTTACCGTTACATTATAAGAAAACTAGACTAGTTAATTGTGTAAATTCTGATTAGCAGTACAGGTACATTCAGAGTTGCTAACCAATTAAAGTGTCGTCTAGTACCGTTTTGAAATTTTTTCGATTTGATATCGAAGTAAGTGTTGGGTACACAGGAATAGTGCCATTGTACATTCCCCCATGCTTTAAAATGCCTTTACTGGCATTTCCATTTTGACCCTAGTAACTTTTGTGCAAGTGCATGTACAGTGATGAAACGGAAAAATGTGCCACAGGAGTTGCCATGTTTTCATTTTGTGTCGTGTCTGTCTAATATACTAGTGGCAGCTGTCAGAGATATTCGTAGCAACAGCCGTGGCATGTGTTTATCGTTCAGTCTACGTGATGGCCGGAAGACTTCATATCAATCGACACAACGGATATCTACACTCTGCACCCCGTGAATATCCGTCTTCAAAATTAAGTTTTTCTGTCATCATTCTGCACTTTCGTCGTGCTTTGTTTATCTATTGTCGGTTACACTACTAATGTACATACGGGTTTGTCCTTCTCGTTATAACTTTCAGTGCGAGGCCCACTCTAATCCTTTTCCCAGCATACAGGTTATTAGGGGTGTAACTGCTGACATTGTGATCGTCAGTACCGTAATATGTGCTCACTTATTACTTGATGTTCTCTGCACCGTTGGAACTGCACCACTAACGCCCGTTTCACACTGGGACACTGGTGATGGTCACCAGTGACGGTCACCGACAGAGAGACATTCGTTTGAACTGGAGGATTCACGCAGGGACACTTCACTGCCTCACCCAGCCACTGTGACGCAGCAGTGGCTCACCCTCGCCACATTTGACAGTCGAGGTCACTGTGTTAACAGCAGCCACAGCTGGACATACATTAGTTTGAATTGGAGTGCTCGCACTGGGACACAGATCACAGACACACTGCTGTAGGTTTGCCAACAGACGGCAGTCATTCTTGAGACAGTGACGCGAAACATTCGTTCTACATTAGACTGTACCCATTGTAGCCATGAGTTTAGATTTGATTAACACGAAATACTTTAAAAGTGAAGTAGGAAGTCATTCTGCTATTTGGGATGTCAGAAGCGATGCCTATAGCAACAACCAGTGAAAACGAACGGGTGGCAAGAAATTATGACGAAGTTAGTGTGTGATTTCAATGAGAAGAACATGGATGAAAAAAACGGAATTGGTAAGTTGTATGTTCATTTTTCAAATTTAATACCTAATTTTTTCGGACTAGCTAAGCTACGCCTGTACATTCTAGGAGCGTAGTAACCTTCAAGCACATTTGCATCCTTGACCCCTTTTCTTTTGCATTTACCAGTATTATGTGTACCGTTACGCAGTCACAATGCGATAAGAAGGGATTAGCGTGGAAATCACGAAATCACTCCTACAGGCCGAATGAAGAAGAAATCTAAAAAAGTACTTATATTTCTAAATTTTCATAACAAAATGAAGTGTGCGTCTCATCGTTGTCCGAAACATACAGTTAAAATATTATTGTCCATTCCTGTGATTTCTTCTTTCACTTCTCTTAGCAGTTCATCAAATGAAGTTTTCGACAATATTATTCCGCAAATGGAGCAAATATATAATGTTATTCAGTACACTGTCCTCAGTCACCAATAAATGCAGCTGCATTTATACCCCTAAAATCTGTTTATGCAGTCTAATGAAGTGCAACTTTACCCAGCTTATCCTTCGTCGTTATTACGTTACATCTGTCATATTCTACAGAGAGCTGTCTCTGAGATATGGGAAGAAGTCAAAGACGAATATTTAATTTGAATGCAATGGAATGGAATGGCTCAGCATTACGCAACATCGTTTCCTACACTTTTTTGGTAATTATAAAATAATTTTAAACAATTTTCTACGAAGCTCATAAGCAATGGAGTAATAACAGTTCTCCAAACCTAGATGTCAAGCTGAAGCTGTATTTTTCTTATGAAGCCTTCACAACTTCATAAAAAAATGGAAAGGTTTGATGGTACCTCCTTCGTGGCCCCTTCCAAAATAATATTAAAATGGTAGACTCACTGAAGCAGAATATAAGCCATTGTATCGAATTGAAAGATGTTACACTTTCTGTAAAGTGAGTTTGATTTCACAGGTACACAATTCACGAAGCCGCAGGTCGACCATCTTCATCATACACTGACAATAATGGATAATGGTACTCCATCAGACACTAGTCCGACAGTTATAAAATTTTGTTGAGACATTCATCGCATTATGGCATTAAATTATAAATCTTCCAATAAATTGAAACTGATGCCTATCATAAACATCATTATGAAGTTTAATCTCCAATGGAATTTTAAAAGTATTCGTTGCGGCCTGGAAACAAACTGCATCCAACAGTCATAATCAAGAGTTTCTGTCCCTACATGAAATATATTTCTCAGATTTTGGATGGAGGCTGGTACGAAACTATTTCTCTGCATTGCATCTGGGACGTGTTCTGTGTGTGACAGAGAACTGGACTGTGCAGGTCAGTCACAGATAAGTAGACTGCGATATGAACTGCAGTGTGAGATCTTGCGCTATCCTCCTGGAATATGTTGTTCAGTACCTCTGTCATGAAGGGTATGTCAACAAGTTTTTTATTCCTGACATATACTGGCCTTCCTTCAGAAATTACCAAATCATTCCTGTCGTCATATGTAACAGCTCCGTATGCGATGGTCACAGAAGTTAGACAATGACGAGTCAAGTGAGTAAGGTAATGACATCACTGCGAGATGTCTGGCATTGCTGTGTTGTTATACTTGTGTAGGCCGACATGTTCATCCCTTCCAGGTGCTCATCTGAGATTCAGCTTCGTACAGCCATCACGTGCTTTTCGAGAGCACCATCAGTAAAGTTGTGTTTTTGTTCTGTACTGTGAAAATGGAACAGTGGAATTTAGAGCAACGTTAGCAATCTAGTTTTTTTTAATACTTGGGCAATCTTTAAAAAGTTGAAACTGGCCTATGGGGAACATCCCTAGTCAAAACAAAAATTTTTCGCTGGCACAAATCAATTTTGGAAGGAGAACACGGTGGAGAGGAAATTTGCTTAGGGAAACCTTTTGCTTCAAAAACCAACGAAAAAGTCGAGCTTGTGCGTGCTCTTGTAAAATCAGACCTTAAAAATAAAGATGACGCGTGACCTGCTAAACTTAAACACATCCAATTTTGATCGTAGAATAGCACATGCGAAAGATTTGTGCCAAAATGGTGCCGAAAAATCTCATAACTGAGCTGAAGGCCAATCGAAGAAACGTGTGCGTTGATTATCTTGCGAGCATTGCCGATGACCACGGATGGTTCAGTTGTGTGTTCAAAGGTGACGTATCTTGAAATTTTGAATGCAATTTTGGGAAAAAGTGGCAATGTGAGGTGTGGCACGCTGAGACATCTACTCGACCGAGAAAAACTCGAATGATCAAATCAAAGGGCAAAATAATGCTGATTTGCTGTTTTAAGAGTACGTATATCATACTAGAAGTATTTGTACCTCGTGGAGAAACGGTCAACTAAAATGTTTTACAAAGATGTCCTTGAGCGGATGAGTAAAAGGCTGAATCGAGTGAGACCGGACAGTGCAGACAAATGGATGCTGCATAACGACAACGTCCCACGCCGCAACCAATTCCATCAAGGAATTTTTTGGCTGTAAAAGGCATATCTGTTGCTCAATAGACCCCCTCTACACCTGATCTGGGTCCCTGTTACCTTTTTTTTCAATAAATTGAAAAATTTCTTAAATCGGCGTTATTTTGGGAATGTGGAGAACATTCAGAAAATGTTGAAGGTTTTCAGCGCTGCTACCAGGAGTGGGAACAGCGTCTCCACCGATAAGTAGCTGCCGAAGGGAAGTACTCTTAAGGGGCTATGTAGTTGTTTGAAAAAATGAAAACTTTGGTAGATAAAAAACCAGTTCATTACTTTTCTTACACACTTTGAATGAGTCTCTAGAATCGCGTTGACGTGACCACCACAAACAGAAACGAGACTCCAAGTCCCAGTTGACTTTGAGCCTAGATCATGAAAATCTCTAATGTCAGTGGTGTGACGTCAGCGGTGAACGACATGTGGTACCTTGAGATCTGGAACACCTTCCAGTAATCTTGTCGAGGTGTAGTTCAAAATGGTTCAAATGGCTCTGAGCACTATGGGACTTAACATCTGAGGTCATCAGTCCCCTAGAACGTAGAACTACTTAAACCTAACTAGCCTAGGGACATCACACACATCCATGCCCGAGGCAGGATTCGAATCTGCGAACGTTGCGGTCGCGCGGTTGAGGTGTAGTTCCTTTGGAAGAACCAGCTTCTACCCATCTTGTCGCACAGTTGTACAGAGTCTATCCCGATACCTCTCATGCTGCAGGCATTGCAGTACAGGCAATTATTGGGTGATCTGTCTAAATAATACTGCGTCATGCCAATGATTCAACCTTTTGAAAAGCGCTGAAAATGCTGGATTCGCACGTCCTCTGGGCTTACTGTACTTCGATCTCCAGCTGAAAGGCATGAGTAAAGTTAGTCACCTCCAGGAGCCAATATGTACTCACACCTTTCTACATCAGATGACCTGTCCACGATTAAAAGGTGGCAGAGCGTTTAAGAGGTGTCGAACCTCGATTGTGGAAGCTGAAATATGGCAATGAGAACCTCATTTCCCAAATCGATAGTGGAGTGTTTACCTGAGCAACCAGGACCGCTATTGGGAATTGATTTGTGGAAAACTGGATTTGGATGTGTCTTACTGAGACTTTGCTTTTGGATGAAAACTAGGGCTCCTTCTATTATGAAAGAAAGCTTGCTTTTGTGATTGCACTTTTCTCCACTAATTTTCGATACGATATCTACGCTACGCCCATAAAGTGGGGGGGGGGGGGGGGGAGGGGCAGGCAATACCATAGGTTACTTTTGCCAAGGATATACATACGATCTGGTCAAACTAATACTTAGCAAATGTGCAATTACTGTCGGAACAATGGCTCAGTGAGGTCCAATCATCGAACAATACTGGTGTAGGAAACAAGAAATAAGTGTGAGCTCCAAGAAAACTTTTGTAATAGTTTTCATAATAAAGCGTATCTAGTAATGCTAGAATCTTAATTTCTTGGCCGAATCTGTATCAGTTTCTTGGGGTGCGGGGGGTGGTGAAGTTCCTGGGCGTAATCACAAAAACGGAATTGAAACCATCATAGAGTCCATCATGGATGCTGCATTCAGTACTATTAAACGTCATACCTGTCAGAACGTCAAATAAAGTTTGAGGTAGTACATACTGCCACTGCACAAATGTTCATAGAACAACTAGTTTACACACCAACTGTGCATCTTTTGTGCTCTTTGGTTCCCAGGATCAGTGCCAGAATTTCATAAAACTTTCATCCCGTCTTGTAGATCGTACGAACGGCGACAGCTTGTACAGCTATGTTCGTTATCTCAATCTTTGCTTAAAGTGAAGCCGCGACTACTCGTTATCGGTATTTTCGACATTCATATTTCAGCGGACTCATTAATTACCCTGTCTTAGGTAGGTAGTGCCAGCTAGATACTGGTTTTGTTAGTTCTCAACTCATATACTACACTGAGTGCCCAGGAGCATCTGATCTTTCCTGGTCTTTTTAGTTAGATGTCTCAATTATCATGCAAGCAGTCTCTACTGCATGTGAAATCCCTCAAAGGAATGGAGAAAGGTTCTGTGTTCACAGACCAAGATCGATTTTGAAATCACAAAGCAATTTCTGTGTTTACGTTAATTGGTTCGGAAATAATCTTTATTGTTCAAGACCTTGAAGATCGCATTTTATTATTCGCGTTTATTACCAGTTTTGGCTAAAACTGTTAGCTGTCTTTAGTTCAGAGGACAACATTCTTTTGTGCTGCCTCCAACCAGTACGACACATTGTAATAAATTTTTTGCAGGTCGCATAGCTCAGTATTATTATACAGCTCGATGAAACATTACTTTAAAATCATCCAAGGTAAGTTGTTTAACAATGTAGGGATGTGGAGCTTCCACAAAATGTAGAACGATGTGTTCTACTAGGTGGTGATTTCATACAAAGAAACTGTATTCTGTTATATGAAGATAGTTATCAACTTTAGCCAAAATTAGTAATCAATCAAAATAATAAATTGCCAACTTGACCAATAAATTATTTTTTGAATTTATGAACTGTAAACAATTCTAGATTGCGTTTCTCCAATTTGATCATGTTTTGAGACACAGTTTATATGTATCAAGCACACATCTTCGACTAGCACAGAAACGAGAATGTAACTGCTCCCACCTGAGTCCTGGCACTGCAGTGACGGGAGATCCATTGGGGTGTAGCCAGGCGACGTCGGGGGGTGGACTTCCCCGCGCTGAGCAGCTGAGTTGCGCCCCTGTGGAGTTGGAGAAACGCAGGCGCGCCGGAGGCTCCTGTACCAGCACTGGCGCCTGCACTCCCAGCTGCCCGTGACACAAGCCTGCAACAGATAGAGAGGCACCCGATGAAGGGTAAGCACTGCCTAAAAAGCTTGATGGGAGTCACTACCGAAGTTGTAGCTGCTACAGAAACGCCATAGTCTTCTTTGCAAATCTACACTTGGCAGAAACAGTACCTGAGAACATTAAAAACGTTTACTTACTTACATCCACATCTGCATGGATACTCTGCAAAATCACATTTAAGTGCCTGGGAGAGGCTTCATCGAACCACTTTCGCATAGTGAGCTGAAAGAACGAACAACTATATCTTTCCGTAAGAGCTGTGATTTCCCTTATTTTATCGTGCTGTCAACAAAATATTTTCCCCTTCGGACGAGAAAGCTTGTGATTGGAATTTCGTGAGAAGATTCTGTCACAACGAAAAAAGCATTTGTATTAATGAAGTCCAGCCCAAATTCTGTATCATTTCAGTGACACTTTCCCATATTTCTCGATAGTAAAAAACATGCTGCCCTTCTTTTTTTCGATGTACTTCGTCAGTCTTATTGGGTAAGGATAAACGACGGCGTCACCTGCAAGCAACCTAAGACGGCTATTCAGATTGTCTCCCAAAACGCTTATGTAGGTAAGGAACAAGAAAGGGTCTGTAACACTACCTTCGGGAACGCCAGAAATCACTTCCGTTTTACTCGATGACTTTCCGTCAATTACTACGAACTGCCACCTCTCTGACAGGAAATAACAAATCTAGTCACATAACTGAGACGACATTCCATCAGCACGCAATTTCGCTACAAGTCCTTGTGTGATACAGTGTCAAAAGCCTTCTGGAAATCCACAAATACAGAATCGATCTGAAATCCCATGTCAGTGGCATTTCACACTTCGTGCGAATAAAGATCTTGTGTTTCACAAAAACGATGTTTTATAAACCCATGTTGACTGTGTGTGCTATTAGACCGTTATTTTCGTGGTAGTTCCAAATTCCTGATGCATATCGACGTTAATGATAAGGGCCTATAATTTAGTGGATTACTCCTACTACTTTTCTTGAATATTGGTGTGACCTGTGTAACTTTCCAGTCTTTGGGTAAGGATCTTTTCTAAAGCGAACGGTTGTATTTGATTCTTAAGTATGAAGCTAATGCATCAGCGTACTCTGAAAGAAACCTAACTGGTATGCAGTCTGCAGCAGTCGACTTGCTTTTATTAAGTGATTTAAGTTGCTTCACTACTCCGAAGATATTTACTTCTACATTCCTCTTGTTGGCAGCTGTTCTTGATTCATTTCTGGAATATTTACCTCGTCTACTTTTGTGAAGGCATTTCGGAAGGCTGTGTTTAGTAACTATGCTTTGGCAGCACTGTCTTCTATAGTATCTCTATTGCTATCTCGCAGAGAAGGCATTGATTGTTCTTTGCCGCTGACATACTTCACATACGACCAGAAACATTTTCTGTCAGATTTCGAGACAACGTTACGTTGTGGAAACTACTATAGGCATCTCACATTGAAGTCCGAACTAAATTTCTATCTTCTGTAAAACATCGCCAATCTTGAGGATTTTGCGTCTGTTTAAATTTGGCATGTTTATTTCGTTGGTCCTGTAACAGTGTTATGACCCGTTTTGTGTACCAAGGAGGATCAGCTCCGTCGTTTATTAATTTATTCGGTATAAATCTCTCAATTGCTGAGCTTATTGAAATGTTACCTTTCTTTCCTTGTGCCTTGGCATCAGCTCTGTATGTAAGAGCAGTAAATGATTTGACATTCGTTTCTCTTGTTTTCACATATACCAACATGGATCACATACAAAATTAGTGTTCTTCTATATAAGTTGTTTAATGTTATTTCAGTATTCTTTAATCTTTCTCTATACATCATATTCATTTTTGTCATGAACATATTTGTAAATTCAGTACTCTATTCACAACCTTATTAAGAAACAAATTATTTTGAATTCTTTATTGTTCTCAGAGTGTTGTGATCGAAGCTATAGTCCATTTATTTTCGAAGGTAGTGTAACATTTGTGTGCTTAAATTGTCTTCAATCAATGTGGATCTAGAACAGGTAACTACCTGAAATATTTTCTGTGTACTTTGGTAAACTTACCCATTGTATCTTGTTTTAAGTTCATATTCTAGTTTTTGCTTCTACGAGTAATACCTATAGTATATTATCTTCATAATTCATTGAAAACTATTAAAGCTGAGACAAACATTGTAATCAAAACGCTACCGTTCAATGTATTTGGACATTTAAAGCTACATCTGTTAACAAAGATATTTCTAGTCATATCGTCTTTCAATCAGTCTTTTGTTTTCTTCACACTTGGATCTAAAGCCAAAATACAAGAATCAGATGAAACCATTCTTTCCATTTGCAGGAGAGTTGAAAATTTTGTCCAGTCAGTCATTTTCAGCATACATGATGTTATTATGACATGTGAAGTCTGTTAAAGCTACAAATTTCAACATACGTACATGTGCACTTGAAAACGACAGAACTACTGAGCTTGACCAGAGGTGTATTTCGAACAAATTTATCAGCAGAAAAAATTTAACTTTAATTGATTTGTTCTCCTATTTCCAGTTTTCACAACACATTTACTAGTATTTTTTCTGCAAGATATTGAAACAGATTTCTACCTTTCCACATTTTCACGTATTTGTATCTTGGGTATTTTTTAACACTTTTCATTAATATTATCGTTTGTACCGGAATCTTTGCAGCTACTCTATTCTGTAATCTCTCTAATGTGAGTGCATTTATATGCCGTTCGATTTTATAAAAATCTCTTTAAATTATTTGAAAAAGCACGGTAGTTTACTCCAAGTCTGGCCAGTTTTCTTTCTTCTTAAACAGCACATTTCAACTTGTTAGTTTGCTGTGACAGCTTCCTTTTCTTTTTCTCTTACTAAAATCTCTTCATGAACTTGCTGTGTTGTTTTTTGAGTTCCTCGTCCGCTGTTTTACAATGAGCTTTTAAGTTCTTTTGTGAATGAATGATTAGCAACTATGCCTCAAAAGTATTTGCGTCCTCTGATGGTATCATCTGTGAGAGTTATTTCTCGTAACTCCTGCTTAACGTCTTCTCACCAAGACATTCTTGCTTTTCGTGGGCTTACTATATTAAGCAGTTTTATTGTTGATCTAATGCCGTCTATTCTGCATACGTGACCACAGAACTGGAAGTGTCTTCTACGTATTGCATTAGTGAACTTTTGTATTGCTGTTTATAGGTCTGTAGTTTTTGTTTTAATCCATATGCAATTTATATCACTGATTTAACTTTCTGGCTTCAAATTCCGATTACCAGACCACTGCAGTGGTATTACAACAGGAGCTAAACAGTGACTTTCATGAACTATCAGCCTGCAGTACATTATTTTTATTTCAAATTATCGCTGCATTCCTCCCCTAAGTATTACTTTATATATTGTATTTTTAGGGTATCACAAATTATGTTTATTGACTTTCTCTTAACGACTTCTTTGTCAGTTTTGTTTATTGTTTTCGTGTCTAGAGAATCGAAATCTGTAAATTATACAAGTAATCTGTTTCACATTCTGCGGGGTTTGCTGTCACCTCGTGGTGGTTTAGGATGCATACTTCCCAGAAGAAGAGAAGCGAACTGCGCCACTCTGCCGGCTGTTCCCCCTGCAGCTGAAAGGACGCGAACAGCCCAGAGATCTGCTTCCAGCCCCACACTAGGGGCAGGGCCATTAGCTCTGCACCCACTTGCCGCGACCATAACAGCAACCACAGCCTCTACGGGTGCGGCGGCGGCACTCAGCACCCAGTGCCAGAACAAAAGGCCCAGGCGGCGGGTTTCAAGGCGAGGCGGTCCATCAAAGGCGGAGGCAGTCGGAATGGAAGGGAAACGGCCGCACAAAGGGCGACACCTTGGCAGCGTTCTAGCGCCACGTGTGCACACTCCACTGGGGGATCTCTTGTTCCGTCTGAAAGCCGAATGCTCTTTAGGCAGACATCGAGGGATCCCTGATTCACACTCCATTCTGCAGAAGCACATACAAGCAGAACTAATCTCAACGTTGCTCCCCCTGACAAGAACCTTGTAGTCTGAGTCGTTTTCACCGTGACTGTGTAGGAAGCAGCTTCTACAGTTAACGACAGTACGGTGGCGTTGAAAGACTTCCTTTTCAAGCGTTTCCCCAGTTGGCCTCGCTACACCTTTTTTACCCTCAGGACGTTTGTGAAAATAGTCAGACCACTAGTGTACCAATAGAGAGAAGAATTTCATTCCGACTGTGTCACCAATTGCCATTTCTGTAATTAAGGAGCAATGGAAGAAAATTTCGTGCAAAAAATACTTATCGGTTGATCGAGTTCCTACACAAATACACGCAGATTCAAAGTAAATCTACAATGACAAATATATAAAAGTGCTGTCGAGCAATCTAGTTTGAGAAATAGCAAATGCTCTCGTAAGCCATTCGAGATTCTGAACAATTCAAAACCACATAAAATGTTTTCAGAGTCCAATTGCTAGACAAAACTGAAACATTGGGGTCTGTTTATGAAATAACTTCTGCCAGTTTTCGTTTTATTTATATTGTACACTGCATGTTTCGCGAAATAATTTCCTTTTTAAAGTGTGTTTTCTGTTTGTTGTGCCATTTGTTTGTGACTGCTAAGCTTACACACTACGTAACCTAAATTATCCTAAGGACAAACAACACACCCATACTCGAGGGAGGACTCGCACCTCCGCCGGGATCATTTATCTTAATAACTCGGATCATTATCTGCTGATGTATATTTATTATGCGCCATTGCTTTTATTTAAATTTACTTCAAAGCAACTGAAGAAATTCCTAGGTTCACTTTGCAGTTTGCCTGTAATAGTTTGTCTCCAAATTTTTTTGTGAATGCTATTTCAAGTTCTTCCAACAAATCCTTTTTTGACCTCTGTTTAGTCGTTGGAGTCTTTTTATATTTCGCTCTAATGTCCCAACCTAGTGTCCTGTATCGTGTGTGTTTGGGTGTTGCTACTAATATGTGCTTTATTTTCAATGTGGTCTGTACACATGGCGCTAAAACCTCGGTCTGTTTGCCCTAAGTAGAACATAAAGAATTCTTGAAATGTTGTTTTGGTATATTCCAGAGTCTGAATATGGGTCATGATTACTCTTTATGTTGTGTATTTGTTTTTCGTGTTTGTTTATTAGTTGTTGAATGCCTTATTTTTAGTTTGTTGACTTCGAAGGTATTTATAATCCTTTGTGATGTTCTGTTAATATATGAAGTGCTAGATGCAGATTTGCTTTTGTTGTGTGTTTTGTGTCTTCTTTACTTTGTATAGTACTGAGACAATCATGGAAGTAATATAGGCATTGGACGCTGCAGTCTGTGTCTCGACGTACATTTCTTATTCCATGTTTTCTTGGTTCACTAGCCCACATACTAATTGTTTACGAATATTGGGTGAAATTAAGCCGTAGGGATTGTGGTGTTTGTCATTGTATTTCTGCAGTAAATTTTCAATGTACACGTTGTTTCTTGGGATGCAAGGATCTAGAATGAGCCTTGTCGGTCCTTTCAGTCCATTTATTGACGAACCTACTAGAACAACAAATTAATTTACCGCAACGTTTACAGATTCGCTCTCGGGAACTAGTGGACCATTCAGTGACGCGGCACATTAATCTACCGGAAAGTTAACAGTTTCGCTTGGCGGAACTAGTGAACCATGTATTGATGAGCGTACTAGAACAACACATTAATGTACCAGAACATTAACAGGTTTCTTTTGCTGGAATTAGCAGGACGTTCAGTGTTGACCAGCCACCATGTCATCTGCTACTGGCGTCATCCAGACAGGGCATTGACGAGCGTTTGTGATCAGAAAACTTCTCTCCCAGCTGTTGTTTGCTTCCTAGACATTGGAGCCGTTACTTCACACTCAAGTTGGCTCCACGAGGCCAGGAAAAATACTTTGTGCTATTGTCATTTGAACCTGTATCCTCCAAGTGCTAGGTACACACTGACCACTCAGCTATGTTCTAATTTAAGCCATTTGTGTGTTAAACGACATTATCTCAAACTGTGATAGATTATTCTCAAAGCATCAATGCACTTATAGCATTATAGCAAAGCAAAGAGTTACTACAACAGACAGCACAATATATTTAGGATTTTCTTTAGACATATTTCCTTAAATGGTCTCACATTTATTTGCAGTATAGATATTGCACTCATTGTCAGTTACGGTGAGTAAACTTACATTCATTAATTCCAGTGCTGAAATTGTTTCTGATAAGAACTGATTTTAAAACATAAAACTGTTTTATGCATTTAGCTAGGTCTGAACTTACAGACTCGCTCAAATGCTAGCTATTATTATCTTCAGTTTCATTATCCTTCGGATAGTGCAGCGCCATTCCACATTAATATAACTGTTGTGTGATCCCAAAGGACACAAATAAAAATGACGTGGAATGATAGAACGCAGCCTCAATAGGCAGTGATCTTGCTCCTGCCAAGACTTGCTTTTAAAAAGTTACGTTATTTTCTTTCTATAGGCACATAACTATAATTTTAAGATTCTTGACTATAAAGGATGAATTAAATAATTAATAATTTACAGTCACTAAACCGTAACAACATTAAGTATTATTATCTGTCTGACCATCAGCTCATTCCATTGCAGAACGTCTTAAAAGTTTTAATGGTTTCAAATATGGAATTACACATAACCAATGACTACGAGATTTAAAATTACTCTTACCGAAAATCCTGCACATCCAACGAAAAGGGCGTATCTTGCTATTTTGTTTAATTTATACAGTCGGATATCTCAAGCTAGGATAAAAAAGAGGATGGGTAGAATGACGAACATAAACGTCGATGATGTGTGAGGGGGTCTAGGGTGAGGAAGGAAGGCACAGTTTAAGAAATATTTGTCTGTGTGTTGTCAAGGCACAAGTAACCGGAGTGGAATTAAGTGTGTTGACATTCTAATACTGGAATTTAGACGGTAAGAATTCAGTGTCAGGTTTGGTATGGGAGATTTTATATGTCGGTTACGATGAAGCTGTTATAACATTTTGTGTACCACCGAGATAATCGGTACATGATGTACAGAAGAGGTATTTGGAATTTGCATCCGAGAAGACGACGGTTCAAACCAGCATCCGGCATTCCTGATTTAGGTTTCCCGTGATTTCCCTAAATCGCTTCAGGCATATGCCGGAATGGAAAGAACACAGCCGACTTCGTTCCCCATTGTCAGCTAATCCGATGGGACTGATGACCTCGCTGTTTGGTCCCCTTCACCCAAATCAACTAACCATCGAATTTATACCATATCACCAAGGCCTTTTGTACTACAGGTAGACGAAGTCAGGACATTTTTTGCGATTTGATTCAAAAGAACTCTTCATTCGGTTGCCTTGAATAATTTCCTAATTATTGCTCGTAACGACTGCACCAAAACCCGCTAGTCATATTGTCCACAACTGCATATGAAGTATTTTCACTCAATTACAATTACAGCTGCGAGGAACGAGAAAGAATCGTCGAAGTGATATTGTATGTTGCTGAGACCAAGTACAGAGTTTAGTACTCATAAATACTACATCAAAACAGCACCTCCTTATGAGTTATTTCTGCCAGAGCAATTCTGGGGTGATGCCAGTACAGCCTACAGGTAAAGTTGCGGAGCGTTCATCTGACCGCCGGCCGCGGTTGCCGAGCGGTTCTAGGCGCTTCAGTCCGGAACCGCGTGACTGCTACGGTCACAGGTTCTAGTCCTGCCTCGGGCTTGGATGTGTATGATGTCTTTAGATTAGTTAGGTTTAAGTAGTTTTAAGTTCTAGGGGATTGCTGACCTAAGATGTTACGTCCCATAGTTCTCAGAGCCATTTGAACCATTTCCTTCATCTGACCAAATACAGAGGTAGCTCACAGGAAGATTAACTTCATTGCTCATCAGATAAAAGAGTCATAAGAGCAGTTTAAATTTACGGTGGAGATTATGACAAGTTATTGTTCGTTGTATACTCTACTAGATGGTAGAACAAGAGAGGAAGTGACAGTTTATGATCTGAAGTAAGCACAATGGCCCAGAGAGCATGCTTGTAGAGCGGCCTACCAGAACTACCTCGGGCGTGTCTGTGTTCCGGAGGCTGCCCGCAGAGCTCGCGGCTTGGGAACAATGCGGCAGCCCGCGGGAGACTTGTGGCCAAGTGGCCGCTTTGTCCGCCTAACTGATGCCCGCTCCAGGGAGCGGCTAGGCGCCGGGCGCTAGGCCACATAGCTCGCCCCTGCCGCGCCAGCATCCCGCCACACAGGAATCCACGCCGCTAGCTGCTGGCGAGGGGAGCCGCTTTGTCTCCCTTCCGCTAGCTGCCGCCTCGCTCCCAATGTCTGCTCTACAATACTGAACTACGTCTTTGTTTCAGCTGAGCATTCAAGAACGGGATAGAAGGCAGTTTGCCACAGCAGCTAATGTTACGGGAGCTAATAGAACGATCTTCTCTTGTTCTACACCCCAAGAGTCAGGCATTTTCCAATTGAAGTACTCTTCGTTTTCCTCGGTCTTCCTTGACTTTTTTTTGTATCTTGTGGTTTCGCGGGCCTATCTGTGGCTATTCATCCTGCTAACGTGTTCATTCCAGTGTGTTTCGATTTCATGCATTTCGCTCCCTAAGTCACAGATGATCAGTTCATTTCCAATGGCACCATTCTTAATTCAGTCTATTCTACTACATCATTTTACTAATTTCTGTCCGTGAATTAGGCTGTCTTGTCATTTATTTGTGAACTACGCCACACCTCCATTCAGTAGAGCAGTTATAGTACAGTAGCAATGGACAGTACACTAGCAAAATTTCAGTTGTGTAGCTTTCCATCATTTATTTCTCAAGCACTCATTTCTACTTTTATATATATACTTGAGAATTTTGATAACGCATTCTCTGTATGTGTATCACATCCACGTGTAATACCAATTTCAGATAAAATACTCTAGATGACAACAAGAGTGAAGCACTCAGATAATATGGTGATTTATTTCATTTTCATTTATTTCATTAAGAGTGTAAATCACGGTCCTGAAATGTAAGGTGAGTCGGATGGTATTAAATTTAATAACAAAGACGTCTTATTCTTACAGTCTTATTGGTAAGTAGTTGTTAATGTTATTTTAAACTGTATGAATAACATAACACACAAAAATTTCTCTAAGGTTATAGAGAATGTAACGCTTTACAGTTGTTAAAGTGGTTGTATATGATTTGTTTCTACCTATCTGAGGAGAATGTAATTTATTATTTGTATAATGCAAATGAAAAAAAAGTAATACAGTAAGTGTGGTAAAAATAAGTTGCAATGTGTAGAGGGAAGTGATATACTACATTTCATCATGTAATATAGTCTAAGTAGCTTGTTGGTTGATAATAGCCTGTTTCTGCTTATTTCTCCCGGCAGGACCTCGAGATATTTTCATCTGGAATAGTGTGCGTCTATGAAAGATTGTTGTGTTTGTGTGTACTGATTTATTACTTGGAGTGTTTCGTGTCAGGACTAGTTTGTCTAGTTGTTGGTAGTTGAGGTATATTCTGTGTGATACCTTAGGTAGATACACACCTGGTTTTATACATATTCTATACTAATTGAACATTTGATACATGGAATCCTTGAATTTTAGCTTTATATAGAAAATAAAGTTATGGTTGTAAATTTGTTGGTAGAAATAGAATATAGTTCATTGATACTTGAGTGGAGTATTGCTTAAATAACTGACGCAGTCCTAGATAGTGTGTGGCCTTTTTCCTCCGTATGCTAGTATTGTGTGATTTTAGAACTGAGTTCCCCTAAAGTGTCCCTCTCAACAGTAAATATACAGTTTTGTTGAGTGCTATAATCAGTTTTTTTCCTTTGCATCAATTATTCATTTTCTAAAGGTGTTGCGTGCATTTTGTCTCTAGTGCTGCTGTCGAGGTGGCTGACACCACTACGAGCAGGTCATCTGTCTTCGCCACCACGCTTCGTAGCGTGATGTCACCGTCCAGGGTGTTCATCAAGGGAACGAATGCTGTATCCCAAAATATTGGTTCGCAGATCGAGCCCTGTGGACATTCCTTTGTTATTATATTGTGCATGTCAGCCTTCTACTCCGCCAATCTGCCTCTGCAGTAGTTGAGGAGGCTATTGTAGAGGGAAGATGACAACCGCATTTCCCTTAACCTAGCGAAGAGGGGCGGCCACCACAGAGTGTCAAAAGCCTCGGCTATGTCGATTAGTTTGGTGGTCCCATATTTCTAGCTGATGTTATTTTCTGCTGTCAGTGCTTGATTAACTACATCTTCTATTGATCTAGCTTGCCTGAAGCCGAAATGATGGGTCGATAGGCCGAAGAGGCGTGTATGCGATTGTAGGCGGTGACACAGGACTCTTTCCTGTGCCTTGCCGAGAGTGTTTAAGGCGCAGATCAGTCAGTGTGTTTCGGGGTCTGCTGGCTCTTTGCTTTTTGATTTCCTGATTATTACTACATTAGCAGTTATTCAGAAATTTGGAATTCTGCCTGTTCGTAGTGCCTCATTGAACATGTTCGTAAGAAAACGTGTGACTGGTGTTACTGTTTGTCTTAATGCTTCTGAACGTATTTTGTCTGTGTTGGGTGCTTTTTGGCTTTCAAGCTCGCTGATTGCCGTCACGACCTCTTCTTATAAGTATGGTACGGTTACACTGTCACTGATGCAAGGCTGCCTCATCCTTACTCTTAGGTCAGCGTGGTGCCTCTCGTCTTGCATGGAATCGTCATCTGGAAGGAACCTGTTCAGTAGATAATCTTCTGTGCTTCTCCATCCTTTGGTCACTGTGCCGTCAGCTTGTTTTAGTGTCGACAGAACTGTAGGTGTCCTAACTCGTTCTGTTTCTTTCCTGAAAGGTTGTCCCCAGATTTCGTTTTGAATTAGGTATTGACGAAATTGGTCCAGTAGTCTTATTTTGTTGTCTATTTTTGTTTTTGGTCTTTCTGTTTAGCGTCACGATAAAGGTCGAGTCTTATCTGTCTTTCAGGAGCTGTCTTTTCTTGTTGGTAGGTGCTTTCTTTTGTCTCGGGAATCTTTCCTTAATCTTGCGAGTTCTGTCGGCCATGGTTATTTCAGTCCGCAGCTAGTGGTTGCCCGTGTTATAGTGCTCTTTCTAGGATCTCTGTCGGAACATGAGTTTTTTAATCTATTTTACCTTTACGACGCGTCAAAAACATCTGGAACTTTTTGTCAGTTGGGCCTTCCTATGAGTAGTTGCTGCTGTTCATGCTTCATGTTTTGTATATTGACATATTTGCATGTCATTATGACGATTGCGTTGTGGTCGCTGTGTGTGGCTCTGTCTAATACACCCCTTGTGTTGACTAGTGAAAGAAAATGGTTCAAATGGCTGTGAGCACTATGCGACTTAACTTCTGAGGTCATCAGTCGCCTAGAACTTATAACTAATCAAACCTAACTAACCTAAGGACATCACACACATCCATGCCCGAGGCAGGATTCGAACCTGCGACCGTAGCGGTCGCTCGTCTCCAGACTGTAGCACCTACAACCGTTCGGCCACTTCGGCCGGCTATTAGTGAAAGAGATTTTGCGTTCCATAGAGAAAGATCTCGAAGAAAGGTGTCAGTGTAATTTCTTGCATGTACACACATGATCATCGTATTGGGCACCAAATACATTGCAACACTTTCTCATCTGCGTTTGCCTTGTGAGAACAAGCAATAGACAGCTTTCAGCGTTCTTTGTTATCCTACACCATTGGTCAGCGAGCAGCAGCAAATGGGCTAAGAAACGATCGCAAGGAAAGAAACGGCACCGATTGGAGTGATTATGTGACTGGGAAGCATGGACTGCTCATAAATGTCGTTGCATTGGGATTAGTGATGAACCATTGCTCTGCACTCACCTGGATGCCAGATGACAATAATCGGCGATTATGGTGGCACTTTGGAGGGATGTATCACACTTCAAATGATTTGCAGAGGTACAGTGGTGTTATTCCTGGTGTTCTGATCTAGACAGCCACCTAGTATGGCTTCAGGTTACAGCTTTGAGATAGACAAGGGGAAAACCTGACGGCACAATTGTACGATACAGGCATTCTGTGGCCTCGTACGTTATATCTCATGTGGCAACATCCACACACGGCATGTGTGTCTACGAAATTTCTACGTGGTGTTGAGGTACTCCTGTAGCCAACAAGATCTTCAAATCTGTATCCAATAAAACTCGGATGTCAACTGCATTCCAGTGCCAGTATCCAGAATATTTGGAGATTTGTGGTGAGTTCCTATGAGACAAAACCGCTAAGGTCATCTGTCCTACGTAATGTAACTTAAACTACCGTACGTTAAGGACAACGCACAAACCCAAGCCCGAGGGCGAACTTGAACCTTAGACGGGGGGAGCTACAGGAACCGTTGCAAGGCGCTGCGAGACAGCGCGGCTACCTGGCGCGGCTCCAGGATGTCAAGGACCAGTTACAACAGTTGTTGGCTAGGTTGCCTCAGGAGAGGATGTAACAGCTTCATGACACCCTTTCCACCCAAATCGGTTTACGCAGCCAGGGCAGAAGGGTTCAACGTCATACTGATAAGTAGACGTATACTGCGAATTTTCCATGTTCCCTTCTAGATGCTTCACTTTTTCCTCAGGCACTGTATTTAATATTGTCTAATATTAACAAAAATTATCTGTTAGGGCTTTTTCGCTTACAAACCATCGTTTTCAGTTTTCTGTTTCTGTATTTGTAATATATGTTTTATATATAATAAAAGTAGTATTTCATGTTGATACCGTTTCGGCCATCTAATAACCGCACTAATTCAATTATACTTTTGTTTTCCATGCACCTGGTTTTACCATTACCCTAGTATTCGCATTGGCACCTTTTACTCTGTTCTTTCATCCCTTTAATCCACATTTTGCGGTTTTAGTTTTGACTTTTCATGGTATAAAGCTTCTCTTCGACTTTGATCTTGTTTCTGGTTGAGAATGTAGCGGAAGATTCAAATGCACGTCCTTGTTGTATTCACACCAGAAATGCGGCCATAGGGAAATCTTCCCCGTATGAATGCTTTGTACATGTGCGTAGTAAGGTTGATGGTTGTATCGTCTGTCGAATTTACGATTTCCTCTGACTGGAACTAGGATCACCATGATGATTTGTATTTCTATCACTTAATTTTCTCAGTTAGACCTTTTATTTTGGAAATAACGACATTTTCTTTATGGAATACTTGATTGATTATTTTGTATTTTTTTGTTTATTTATAACGCAACCACATGTTTATGATACAATCATAACCGGTTACGGCCATACAATGACCATCTTCAGATTCTAAAGGTGGCATACACTGACACAGATTCATGCGTTGTCAAACTCGCCTTTTATATTCATAGAAACGCGTTTTATGCCATTTAAGACCGCTGGTCGTATCACTTCATATACGGGCGTAACGTATATTTGGTTAGATTATACTCCGTTCTCTTTTTCCTGGTACGTGACGTGAAGCCTTGTTTTTTTGGAGCTGTTGAATGTATTCACTGTCCTATGAATTTAAATTTCCCCATCTGTCTGTCCCTCCTTCTTCTATCTCTATGTCTTGTAAGTAATAGCAACAATACTGCAAATAAAAATCACGTGTTGAGTGGCGAAATGTGTTACCGTCCAACAAGCTTCACCTGATTCCAGACTACAGTGATAGCCGCATATACTTCAGAACCGACTGTGGCCAATCGACCAAAGTTAGTTGGATTTTTAGTTTGTTGTGACACGTGATTCGACATAATTGCCAGGATATGTTCCATCTGTAGAGCATGTTCAGTGCCTTTCCCTTCCCCGATTTGTAAAACAGGTTTATGAATTTACACTAATATCGACTTATTCATTGCGAGAGGACAGCAACTGTATTGACATTTAAAATAATTTTAAAATATCGTTTATTTTACAGTACCAATTAAACATTTTTAGTACGTCTAGTTTCGTCTATGTATGTCTAGTTTCGATCTCCCTGAATCATCTTCAGAACTATGTAATTGCGTCAGCAACTCATCGAATCTTTATCGGAACCACACATAAAAATATTATTCTGATGTGTTGTTTTTACCCAGACACGACGGGATGGCAACGCAACTAGATATATGAAAATAAACTTCATACTAAATTTGTTTTAGTTAATTTAATTGCTGATATCTGATATTTATTATTATTGTTTCAGTTCTCATCGTCTTTCATCAAGAGGTTAGACATCTGCTTATTCCACAATCATGAAGTTCGTTGGTGCTTTAATGGCCCCAAATAAGGAAATCCACTGACGTAAGCGACTTTAACAAAGGGAATATTGTTACGGCCTGGTGCCTGGGAACGAGCGTCTCGGAAACAGCAATGCTGATCGGCTGTTGTCATGCTGCTGTCTTCAGCATCTCGGAAAGGACGGTGACACTGCGAGTGCACTGCAACGTGGAGGTCGTAGTTCTGCCTGTTCTCTAAACCAGGACAGGCGACATAGTTAAGGCACAAGTCTTTTCGGGGCACACCGTCTGGCGCACATCTTGAAATTGTGGTTCCATAGCAGACGACATCCACGTGTTCCAGTGTTGAACCAACGACATCGACAGTTGCAATTCCAGCGGTGGGTGATCATCAAGACTAGACTATGGATTAATGGACACAACTCGTCTGGTCGAATGAATCACGTTTCTTGCTACACTAGCTAGACTGTTAAATCTGGATACCACGGATGTTCGAAACATGCATTGCGCCAAGGCTGGAAACAGGTGGGAGCAGGAGTATGCCATGGGCGACATTCACCTGAGCTTCTGTGCTGCGTGGGTAGTAATTGAAGCCATCTTGATGGCAATGGACTACTTGAACATAACTGAGGATCACATGCATGCCTTCACGCTTGATGTGTTCTCTGGCGTAGATGACATCTTCCAGCAGGATAACTCTCCGTTTCATGACGGACACCAAGTCTTGGGAACCGTTTTATCTTTTGTTTCGATATTTACAGAAACGCCGTCTAGATCACAATTTTCTATTACCGACTACTGGTTTCAATCTGCGCCGCAGATCATCTGCAGCTCTTATTCGTATTTGGTACGCGAGAGAATGACAATTACTTTCCACTTGTCGGTGGCTAAATTGGTGATATCCTTATCTTGTTGATGCCGTGTATTTTACTACTGAAGAATTTTAGATACAGTTCTACACATTTTCTTAGTGAAAAAATATGAACTTTCGAGATACCGTTTGAAACTGGATAGAGTACTTCGTAGCAGATATGAGTCAACTTGTTCGTAAGGGGGTCAAAAAGTCGGATGTAAAAATAGCTTCAAGTAGTCGAATGTAAAAATGGCTTCCAGGGTACCCGATGGCAGTGTTACAGGACCGTTGCTGTTCACCGTTAACGGTCTGGTAGATAACGTTGGAGTACCTGATACTGTTCACTTGGAGGAGGAACTGGCAGTTATCGCACTATGCAAAGGAATGTATTACACTGAGCAATCATTGACCGAAACACATATTGTTATTTGATTACACTACTGGCGATAGAAAGAGTCGTATGACATTGTTGGTAGGGCGTGCCCAATGGGTTGTTCAGCCGGCCAATCGGAAAATGGTTTATTCCCCTGCGCACTACGGGAGTTGTTGTAAGTATTGGTTGAGCGTAGGTGGCTGTAGTGGAAGTGTGTGTAATGCGGTGTGACATTCGCGTTATATAACGATGTTGAGAAGCGAGTCACAGTCTACGCTTGTTGAATAGCACCAAGTGAACTGCTGAGCTCCATGTTCCCATGGGACGAATGAAATACCATCAACAGTATAATGTTCTCTCATTCTATGAGAGTTTTTAGAGAGCTTTGGAATTAGATCCAGGGCATTGGCACAAAGTCTGGTGATCAGAAATTCCGTCTCCTACCCTTGCTTCTTTGTTCAACTGCCACCACTTGAACCTTCTACCTGCAAGACGAAAGCCATTGCACAGGCACGTGTTAACACCATCGGGTACGGAGGTGGGTTCGAGTCCCTATCGCGGCACACATTTTCAACTGTTCCCGTTGACTTATATCAACGCCAGTATGCAGCTAAGGGTTTTCATTTTATTGTAAACGCGAATTTTCTGAAACCTGTACTGGGTCATGGTTGCCTATAAATTTATCTACACTAAAAATATTCAAGATAATAAGCAGTATTGCAGAAACGTCACTTCAGGAAGTTAATCGACTTCAGGTACTGTAGCATGTAGTGATATTAATACTGAAATCCAAAACCTAAATACGATTCCTGGAACTTTTCTGGTATAATGAGTAATGTGTGAAGTTTCGGGCTTGCAGACGATTGTGGTCGATACGTGAAAAGCCGTCGTTATGTGGCTGCAGGTACGAAACCTCGTTGCATAAGGGCCAAGCGTTTTACTTTTACGAATGTGCAAAGAGCATCCGTGGACTTCTACTGCATTAAGTGCAGTAGATCAGTATGTGTTAATTAAGGCAATGATGAAAATTGAAATAGAGATTAAAATTTACATACTTTTCTTCTAAGATTGAATTTAGTACTGTGAAGGATCGAAATTTCTGCTTCAAATATCTCAATGAAGTTCAAATAAGGGAAATTTGACGCACCCTCTCGAAAATTCCCGTCGTACCGTGAACGATTGTCGCGGCCTCAAATATTCTTGTGACAGACCCAGACACGTTCGCCTACCGTAGAACCTTCCGCGCGCTCGTCACTAATTGACTGTCGTTTTATGGACGCAGCTACCCTAGAACGTATTTTAAAATTACGGTAATCTGGATAATTTTGCTCTGACCATGTTATTAAGTTGTTTTCCAGCACTCTGTAAGTATAGATGTTATTACAAAGCGTCATTACATTACTTTTACGTTCTTCGTGTGGTTAGACACGGATGTCAGCTGCGGGTAGGTAGATGCGCCCTCTGCGACTCTGCCTGTTGGAGCTGTTGGCAACCCATCAGCAGCAGCTCTTGCAAGCCGTGCCTACTCCCCCGGGCTTCCCCGGGGTCTCGCCGTGCCGGCGACACTGCCGTGCCAGCCCAGCCACCAGGGAGCAGTGCAGGGCTCGTTCGGCCTCCGCTATCTGAGCCCACAGCGCCCAGGGGAGCAGGCGAGTAGCGAGGAGCCTGACGTGTAGCCAACCCGCCGAGCGAATTCACTTCCTGTGGCGTGGGACCCACATCTGCTCGTCAAGCACTGTTAACATATCGGTGGTAGACGAAGACGCAAAATGCAGGAAGGACAGGAAATACGGAAATTTTTCTGATGGTGCGTATACATTGTACTAGGTGTAATACTTGTAGATAGCTGAATCTGTAGCTAATTTTAAGATACAGAGGGTGCGGAATCAAGAAAACCACCTGTCGCGGAGCCAATAGCTCCAGTCCAAATCGTCGTCGAATCGAAGTGATTTTGAGAGCCAGGTGTGGGAACGTAATTCATTGTTGCTTCAACTGCATGGTAACTGATTCAGCGAAATTAAACCAGAAGCCTTCTAGCGATGTGTACATGACACTTTAGTAGTGTGGCCCCACGGTGAAGAACTGTCACGCTTCAATCCAATAGAACATAAAATTTGCAAGGGAAATGGAGAAGGGCGGCTGTCTATTGTTTCTCGATGTCTTGGTCAATCGGATGGACGCTGGGGGCATTCCCTTTGCCGTAAGCCCACACATACCGACCTGTATTCGCAGGCATCGAACTGCCGCCACCGACCATAAACTGTGGGTGTCTTTCGAACGTTGGTGCACCGGTCCCATGTTGTGTCTGACGTAGACAGCCTTGTAGAGGAGTGGAACATCTACATACTGCACTTATAGATAATGGATATTCTCCGCATTAGGTGTGCTCAGTTTTAAGGAGGAAGAAACCTGACCACCCACAAGATCAAGTGCGAAACGAGCTCTTCAAGTCTAGGGCGTTCCTCTCGTTCGCAGGCAATATCTTTAAAAATATCATATCAAAGTAACCTTTCGAGCACCTACAAATATATGCTCTTGTCGGTTCGGCGAAGGATGATGTGGGACTGTGGAGGGGTGGAATCTACAGAATTCCTTGCCAGTGAGGCAAAACCTACGTTGGTCAGACAGCGCTTACAGTGCGTTGTACATGATCATTACACTCGCCTTTCCCAGTCCTGTAAGTCAACCATAGCCTAGCATTGTGTCCCCACAGGACATTCCATGAATTATTCTGCCACGAAAACCGGTCTCGACGAGCCCCTTCTGGGATCAACAACTACGGAATCGGTGGAAATAGGTTTGTCTGACGACATTATTAATCGCTATGACGGCTTTCAACTCGCTAAGGAGTGAGACCGAATGAGTTTTTCCTGTTTACAGAAAAGTAGTATTTTATGACTAGTGGCACATTTAGCTACTGTTAATTTTATTAACTAGACATCTGAATTTTAACTCCGCAAGGCGCCATTTCGACAGCGAGGAAGCATGTAATATCACCATTACCACTGCACCAGCGCGCCGTATATACAGTAGTATTCGAAGAAGGCGCGAAATTCGACAGAGGTCGCTCAGGTTGCAGCTACCTTTGAGCAGGAATCTCCACGCCAGTTTTTCAGTTTAAAGTTAGCTATGTGAACTAGTGATCTCCAGGGATAAACACTCACCTGAAGATGCCTGAATGATTATCAGCCGAAATATCGTCCCGAAACTTCATGGAACAGAAATTGCTACATTCAAACATTTATTTGACATTGCTTCATGATAGTGCTATTATGATTCACAGAGTTTGGTCGACTGAAAGACACTGTACGAAAAATTAAATTTATTGAAACGGAACTCTACGAAAATCACAAAATTTGAAATAATTCTCAGTAATAACAAACCATTCAAAATTATTAGCTGGAAAGAAAAGGATACAAGATATCACAGATATACGGTTACATAGCACGGTACTGGACTAGCATTGGCGAGTTGCGGGAATCGAGTACTTTCTGACTAAAAATGTTAATCTCTTAACTAATTTGTCGGAATAACGGGATGATTCCTACGATAAGCATTGGGTTGTTTTCTTTCACCACACTTGTAAACTTCGAGCATTTGTTCCGCCTTTAATGATGTCTTAGCCGATAAGGCGCTGGATCCTAATCTTCTTCTGCTTTGAATGAGTAGCTCACTGTTCGAATATGTTGTATCACGTATTTCATTGAGATACAAAGTATTACCTATTACAAAAATGTTGTTTCAGAATAACTGTCTGTATGCAGTGATTTTCGTAAATTAAAGAAAACTCACACAAAACAATAATAACTAATGAAAATATATACCAGGTGATATGAATGTTGATTACGTTATTACAAAAGCAGCTTTGAACAAAGCTACCACATGCAAATTTCGTTATGAGTTGGTTTCGTAAACACAAAAGAGCGATTATTATGCTCGTCCAAATTTAATGGCAGGTGCTACAAGAGACACACTGTCGGAAGGTCTGCTGTTAAAAATGTGGAATATGCGCTGAAAAAAAAGCAGCCTCACATGCAGAAATTTTGTGGACAAGTCTCACGTGCAGAAATTTTATAGACACATTACAAGAATTAGTGGAGTAGACTAACAGTGAACATTTGCAAGAAAATCACGAAGTTAAACAGAAAATAGGTCAAAGAAAATTTTAAACATGTGTGGACGAAGATGAGAAAGGTACAAAGAAAATACAAAATAAAGATTTGTTTAGCCGGCCGTGGTGGCCGAGCGGTTCTAGGCGCTTCAGTCTGGAACCGTGCAACAGCTACGGTCGCAGGCTCGAACCCTGCCTCGGTCATGGATGTGTGTGATGTCTTTAGGTTGGTTCGGTTTAAGTAGTTCTAAGTTCTAGGGAAGTGATGACCGCAGATGTTAAGCCCAAAGCGCTCAGAGCCATTTGAACGATTTTTTGAAAGACATGTTTAGTATTGTGTTCGACAGCTTCAAGGTTTTCCACGACGAACAAATTGTAAGTGACAAGATCACGCTCTGACGTCACATGTCGGAACTGTCCGATCAGAATTACTGGGTGTGGTGCTCTGGGACTCCAGATCAATTGTGAGTATGCAGCCTGGGAGAGTATGAGTTCTCCAGCTCACAGCGGTCAGTCATCGAAGAAGTTCAAGTGCGAACGGAGCGTGTGGCTGAGCCAGCAGGAGCGGGGTACCGGCAGGAGTGTGGTATGTTAAACAGATATACACAGATGGTAAAAAATACGAACACCAAGAAATACGCTATGTATTCCCCAAGAACATACGTTTTTCATGTTAGGTGCATTGTGCTGCCTCCTACTGCCAGGTACTCCATATCAGCGACCTCAGTAGTCATCAGATATCGTGAGAGAGCAGAATGGGGAGCTCCGCGAAACTCACGGACTTCGAACGTGGTCAGGTGACTGGGTGTCACTTGTGTCATACGTTTGTACGCGAGTTTTTCACACTCCTAAACATCCCTAGGTCCACTGTTTCCGATGTGATAGTGAAGTGGAAACGTGAAAGGACACGCACAGCACAAAACGTACAGACCGACCTCGTCTGTTGACTGACAGAGACCGTCGACAGTAGAAGAGGGTTGTAATGTGTAATAGGCAGACATCTATCTAGACCATCACACAAGAATTCCAGACGGCGCCAGGATCCACTGCAAGCACTATGACAGTTAGCCGGGAGGTGAGAAAACTTCTATTTCACGGTCGAGCGGCTACCCATAAGCCACACATTACGCCAGTAAACACCAAACGACGCCTTGCTTGGTGTCAGGAGAATAAACATTGATTTTTAAGCAACGTCTTGCTTTCCATTGTTGAAGATCAGTTCGAGGATGGTGAGTACATCTTTCAACACGATGGAGCATCTGTTCATAATGCACGGCCTGTGGCGGAGTCGTTACACGACAATACATCCCTGTAATGCACTAGCCTGCAGAGAGTCCTGACATGATTACTATAGAACACTTTTGGGATGTTTTGGAACGCCGACTTCGTGCCAGGCCTCACCGACCGACATCGAAACCTCTCCTCAGTGCAGCACTCCGTGAAGAATGGGCTGACATTCCCCAAGAAACCTTCCAGCGCCTGACTATGCGTATAACTGCGAGAGGGAAATCTGTCATGACGGCTAAGGGTGGGCCAACGTTATATTGAATTGCAGTATTACCGTCGAAGGGCGCCACGAACTTGAAGGTCATTTTCAGCCAGGTGTCCGGATACTCTTGATCACATAGTGTAAGTACAGTAGAATACAAACAATCGTGACGGATGAACATACGAAACTGATCATTATACCAGAGGTTGAAAATACTGCTACAGTTGTAAGTTCTTTTATTTAGAACACGACCAGTTCGGGCTCTTATACTCTAGTTTTCAGGTGTTGTAACTTGGTTCTGTGACTCCGGGCGCCGCTGTAGAGGAGTACAACATTGTAAGATATATGACGTAGATATATAATAGAATCAAACCAACGGAAAGCAGTCTCGCCTAATCTCGTTTAGTCTTACAGGATACGTTATAAAAAACAGCTACCCACCTTTGTTTTTTAACACATTTTATTGTTCCTTGTGTACATCATTTTAGAACATCTGTCCATCATGAGACGGCTCCATTACAGGACGAAATGTTAGTCAGATGTTCTGTGGTATATTGGGAAGGCGCCTTATAGTGAAAATATTTCACCCGTGAAATAATCAGAAATAAATTTTCACTTTAGGTCACCATGACTCTCTAAACACTGCACATCTGAGAAAAGAGTTTGTCCTTTAATGCAGCTATGTGATAAATAAAAGGTCGATACGGTAATATCTAGAAACTATTAAATGTATTAAACAAAAAGCCTTTAAATTTGTGTTTAGTAGCTGTTTTTATAAAACGTAATACAACCATGGAGTGCTCACATTGTCTACTGCTAATAAATTAGTTTCATTCTGTTAAATAATAGTAACGTGGAGGGGCGGTGATGGAGGAGGTAGTAGTCCGTTTATCGCTTACCTAGAGGAGTTGATACCTGCAACTGGCAGTTGATGGTTAGAGCGCTGACAGCACTGTTACGTATAGCCTGCGTAATCCAGTTATTTTGGCCACTATGCTGCGTATATATCGATCGTGATAATCCCTTCAGCATGAACTACGGCCTGAAGATGGCGCATTGAAGCGCCAAAACTAGTAGCTACACGATAAAGAAGATCATAAGAATGGCTCTACACGTTTAATTTTCTTACACGATACAGCAGGGGTGACATTGAAGTAGGGCAATATCATTTGTACCCAGTACAGCGCGAACTATGAGAGTTTCTCATGCGTTTTGGCCATCTTAAACCAAGACTGCCACGCTGACGCCCAATATTACGTCTCGCGAAATCCCTGTCACGTGACTTCTACATACAGATGCTCTCTCTCTCTCTCTCTCTCTCTCTCTCTCTCTCTCTCTCTCTCTCTCACACACACACACACACACACACACACACACACACACACATATACGCCATAATCCAACAATGAGAGTAAAAAAAGGGATTGACAAGTTTGGAATGATATGGAAATTTATTGAGATAACTTTCAGAATCGGTAGATGTGTTATTTTGTAGCAAACAACCTCAAGTTTCACGTTACTGTGTCAAGTGTCTTTTTCGTTTGAGGTGACTACAACTTGTAATGCGGCAAACATTTCGTCCCACATTCGTTGCACCAAATCGGGCGGAATTTTTGCAACTGCAGTGTAGATTCGATTTTTCAGGTCGGTTAAATTGTTTAGTAGGAGAAGAACATACACACGGTCTTTAATGAAGCCCCATTGAAAGAAATCCAGTGGTATCAAGTCTGGGGAGCGCTGTGGCCTTCGGCTGTGAACCGATTATAGAGGAAACCTCGAACTTCCGTGAAGAAATAAGATCGTGCACCGTCTAGCTGGTAGTAAACCGTCTCATCTCTGTCGTTTTCGTCGATCTGTGGAATTAAAAAGATCCAGATACACAATGCCAGTGACAGTTTCCTCCATGAAGAAGAAAGGGCCCTACACTTTTCAATGTTTATATTTTAACTGTGCACTACGCTGGCGCTCCTGGTGGTGGAATTGGGTACTGATGCACTGTGTGGATCAAACTTGAGGTTGTTTGTTACAACACTGTAGGAATCAGCATGGGTTTCGCAAAGACGATCGTGTGAAATCCAGCTCGCGCTGTTCGTCCACGAGACTCAGAAGGCCATAGACACAGGTTCCCAGGTAGATGACGTGTTTCTTGACTTCCGGAAGGTGTATGATAGAGCTCGCCAGAGACGTTTAATGAACAAAGTAAGAGCTATGGACGAATCCCACACCTACTACAGTAGTACAAGTTTATACGCCAACCAGCTCTGCAGATGACGAAGACATTGAAGAAATGTGTGATGAAATAAAAGAAATTATTCAGATGGTGAAGGGAGACGAAAATTCAATAGTAATGGGTGACTGGAATTCGGTAGTAGGAAAAGGGAGAGAAGGAAACGTAGTAGGTGAATATGGATTGGGGCTAAGAAATGAAAGAGGAAGCCGCCTGGTAGAATTTTGCACAGAGCACAACTTAATCATGGCTAACACTTGGTTCAAGAATCATAAAAGAAGGCTGTATACATGGAAGAAGCCTGGAGATACTGACAGGTTTCAGATAGATTATATAATGGTAAGACATAGATTTAGGAACCAGGTTTTAAATTGTAAAACATTTCCAGGGGCAGATGTGGCCTCTGACCACAATCTATTGGTTATGACATGTATATTAAAACTGAAGAAACTGCAAAAAGGTGAGAATTTAAGGAGATGGGACCCGGATAAACTGAAAGAACAAGAGGTTGTACAGAGTTTCAGGGAGAGCATAAGGGAACAATTGACAGGAATTGGAGAAAGAAATACAGTAGAAGAAGAATGGGTAGCTTTGAGGGATGAAGTAGTGAAGGCAGCAGAGGATCAAGTAGGTAAAAGACGAGGGCTAGTAGAAATCCTTGGATAACAGAAGAAAATATAAAAATGGAGTAAATTTAGCAGGCAAAAAGGAATACAAACGTCTCAAAAATGAGATCGACAGGAAGTGCAAAATGGCTAAGCAGGGATGGCAAGAGGACAAATGTAAGGATGTAGAGGATTATCTCACTAGGGGTAAGATAGATACAGCCTACAGGAAAATTAAAGAGACCTTTGGAGATAAGAGAACCACTTGTATGAACATCAAGAGCTCAGATGGAAACCCAGTTCTAAGCAAAGAAGGGAAAGTAGAAAGGTGGAAGAAGTATATAGAGGGTCTATACAAGGGCAATGTACTTGAGGACAATATTATTGGAATGGAAGAGGATGTAGATGAAGATGAAATGGAAGATACGATACTGCGTGAAGAGCTTGACAGAGCACTGAAAGACTTGAGTCGAAACAAGGCCCCCGGTGTAGACAAAATTCCATTGGAACTACTGACGGCCTTGGGAGAGCCAGTCCTAACAAAACTCTAGCATCTGGTGAGCAAGATACATGAAACAGGCGAAATACCCTCAGACGTCAAGAAGAATATAATAATTCCAATCCCAAAGAAAGAAGGTGTTGACAGATGTGAAAATTACCGAACTATCAGTTTAATAAGTCACAGCTGCAAAAGAGTAACGCGAATTCTTTACAGACGAATGGAAAAACTAGTAGAAGCCGACCTCAGGGAAGATCAGTTTGGATTCCGTAGAAATACTGGAACACGTGAGGCAATACTGACCCGACGACTTATCTTAGAAGCTAGATTAAGGAAGGGCAAACCTACGTTTCTAGCATTTGTAGACTTAGAGAAAGCTTTTGACAATGTTGACTGGAATACTCTCTTTCAAATTCTGAAGGTGGCAGTGGTAAAATACAGGGAGCGAAAAGCTATTTACAATTTGTACAGAAACCAGATGGCAGTTATAAGAGTCGAGGGACATGAAAGGGAAGCAGTGGTTGGGAAGGGAGTGAGACAGGGTTGTAGTCTCTCCCCGATGTTATTCAATCTGTATATTGAGCAAGCAGTGAAAGAAACAAAAGAAAAATTCGGAGTAGGTATTAAAATCCATGGAGAAGAAATAAAATCTTTGAGGTTCGCCGATGACATCGTAATTCTGTCAGAGAGAGCAAAGGACTTGGAAGAGCATTTGAACGGAATGGATAGTGTCTTGAAAGGAGGATATAAGATGAACATCAACAAAAGCAAAACGAGGATAATGGAATGTAGTCGAATTAAGTCTGGTGATGCCGAAGGAGTTAGATTAGGAAATGAGACATTTAAAGTAGTAAAGGAGTTTTGTTATTTGGGGAGCAAAATAACTGATGATGATCTAAGTAGAGAGGATATAAAATGTAGACTGGCAATGGCAAGGAAAGCGTTTCTGAAGAAGAGAAATTTGTTAACATCGAGTATAGATTTAAGTGTCAGGAAGTCATTTCTGAAAGTATTTGTATGGAGTGTAGCCATGTATGGAAGTGAAACGTGGACGATAAATAGTTTGGACAAGAAAAGAATAGAAGCTTTCGAAATGTGGTGCTACAGAAGAATGCTGAAGATTACATGGGTAGATCACATAACTAATGAGGAAGTGTTGAACAGGGTTGGGGAGAAGAGAAGTTTGTTGCACAACTTGACCAGAAGAAGGGATCGGTTGGTAGGACATGTTCTGAGACATCAAGGGATCACGAATTTAGTATTGGAGGGCAGCGTGGAGGGTAAAAATCGTAGAGGGAGACCAAGAGATGAATACGCTAAGGAAATTTAGAAGGATGTAGGCTGCAGTAGGTACTGGGAGATGAAGAAGATTGCACAGGATATACTAGCATGGAGAGCTGCACAAACCAGTCTCAGGACTGAAGACCACAACAACAACAATGGACTATCAAACCAATTGTGTGATTGCATTGAAGAGTTACTATACGACAGAACGCAGCATGTCATTCTCAATGGAGAGACGTCTTCCGAAGTAAGAGTGATTTCAGGCGTGCCGCAGGGGAGTGTCGTAGGACTGTTGCTATTCACAATATACATAAATGACCCTGTGGATAACATAGGAAGTACACTGAAGGTTTTTGAGGGTGATCCTTTATCATTTAGCTACAATATAGCAGGTCAGCAACTGGAAGCACTTAACTCCATAAATTGTCTGGTAGTAGGCATCAGGAGTGATCTAAAATGGAATGATCATATAAAGTTAATCGTCGGTAAAGCAGATGCCAGACTGAGATTCATTGGAAGAATCCTAAGAGAATGCAGTCCGAAAACAAAGGAAGTAGGTTACAGTACACTTGTCGCTCACTGCTTGAATGTTGCTCACTGGTGTGGGTTCCGTACCAGATAGGGTTGATAGAAGAGATAGGGAAGATCCAACGGAGAGCAGCGCGCTTCGTTACAGGATCATTTAGTAATCGCGAAAGCGTTACGGAGATGGTAGATAAACTCCAGTGGAAGACTCTGCAGGATAGACGCTCAGTAGCTCGGTATGGGCTTTTGTTGAAGTTTCGAGAACATACCTTCACCGAGGAGTCAAGCAGTATACTGCTCCCTCCTAAGTATATCTCGCGAAGAGACCATGAGGATAAAATGAGAGAGATTAGAGCCCACACAGCGGAATACCGACAATCCTTCTTTCCACGTACAATACGAGACTGGAATAGAAGGGCCAACCGATAGGGGTACTCAGGGTACCCTCCGCCACACACCGTCTGATGGCTTGCGGACTATGGATGTAGATGTAGATGACACATTTAAGCGATGCTGAAAGTCCTCTCATAAATTTCTGTGACATTCCAAAGCAGTAAAGTCCTTTTTGACTCACCCTTCGTGCTGGACACGAGAATAGTATATAATTAGACTACGACTTTTCTGTTGAGAGCCTGGACGTTCAGCCTCCCTGCCAGCCTTGCTCCGCACTCCTCTGCGCCACGTGGCCTCTGTTAGCACCCTTATAGGAGCGCCGGCTTCAATATTCCCTGTCCTGGAACGAGCAGCTCTCTCTCAGGTGACGACGCCCCCCCCCCCCCCCCCTGCTCGTTTCCCCAGTTCTGCAGATCCCGCGGCCCCTGGCGGTGCTCCAGTCACCCAGCTGGTGGCGGCATGTCCTTCCTCGCACCTGCCGCGCCTCAGTGCTCGTTGGCGCAATGTGTCGCTTTCTCCGCTGCCATCTTGTGCTCCTCTTCCCTTCTCTTCTGGTAACGGCCGGTATCCTCTCGCTTTTGTCTTCCCCCCCCCCCCCCTTTCTCTTCCTCACACGCTACTGGTAAGCGCTTTCCGCGCCATCAGCAATAAATTCGCACCGAACGAGGGGGGCCGCCAACCAGCCATTCTCTACTACGGCGCATTCCATTTGGGAGTTGGCCGTATATCGTGCTCACGCCTCTCCGGGAACATCAAGGTATCTCTCAGTACGAAACTCGTACGTACGGTATCTGGAGATGGCTCCTTTCTGAACCGCATTACATATGTTAGGAATTTCCTCACTGCTCACGTAGCGCCAGATATGCAATAAAGAAAACGAGGTGGAAGTAAGCGAATGAATACCTATGTTCTCTGCAAATGCAGCTGATCTGACACTAAACTGATTAGTCATCTGTTCTGAGATTGTCCATACCGTCTCGTCTCGATCTAAGTACAGCTGTCACCAACGTAAAGGTTTCACAAGCGGTGACATTGTCGCGAATAAAACAGTGACCCGAGTATAGAATAAATTTCCTTTACTTTACGTCAATGGTCACAAAATTTTTGTCATCAGACTGTCGGTTTCGGTCTGTAATGACCATCTTCAGATCAGCAGCAAAATCGATATAGTCTGTAATGGGCTTATAAGATACAAGAGATATTACAGTAATACTCGTAAAAAGTGATGAAATAAAACACGACAAAAGATAGATTTGTTAAAACAGGAAGATTTAAGAGACAGTAATTTACATATGCTGAAGTTCAAATATTATAGATAATGACAAAAATAATAAACAGCTTTTATACAGCACAGAATAATATAAAAAACTATAAAACAAATAGCTAAAGAGGCCACACTGGAAGAAAATGTACTGTCGCACATAGTCTGCTCCCCCTGTCAGCACTAACGCCAGAATTGCTCATTACTCATTATGGGACGCTTAATATTTTATTATGAGGCCGTCGGAAACATGCAATATATCAATTGTCTTGTTATTTACACTGGATGACTTGTTCGATGCTCTAATAGTGACGTCACGGGCAACTACGTGGAAAGAAGCAGCCCAAGTCGGAGGAGGCAGTGTGTGACGTCAGTGTGAAGGATTGGTTCAGGCACAACTGCGAGCCGCATTTGTAACGTCAGTATCTTCACTTGCACAATTTTATCATGGTTAAGCTGATATTTGCCATCTCAAATTTTTAGCAATTATATTTGTTACCGAATGATTTTTAGTCTTGTAAGTAGGCTGTTTTTTTTTTTATTTGTAACGCCACATAGCGCTCTGTATGAAAAATGACTGGCTGTGCTGTGTGCAGTCTGAGGTATTGCTATCTGCCATTGTAGTGCAGGGCAGCGGCAGCTGGATATGAACAGCGCGTAGCGTTGCGCAGTTGGAGGTGAGCCGCCAGCAGTGGTGGACGTGGTGGGAGAGAGATGGCGGCGTTTTGAAATTTGTATGAAAGGATGTCATGAACTGCTATATATATTATGATTATTAAGGTAAATACATTGTTTGTTCTCTATTAAAATCTTTCATTTGCTAACTATACCTATCAGTAGTTAGTGCCTTCAGTAGTTTGAATCTTTTATTTAGCTCGCAGTAGTGGTGCTCTCTGTATTGCAGTAGTTCAAGTAACGAAGATTTTTAGTGAGGTAAGTAATTTGTGAAAGGTATTGGTTAATGTAAGTCAGGGCCATTCTTTTGTAGGAATTTTTGAAAGTCAGATTGCGTTGCGCAAAAAATATTGTGTGTCAGTTTAAGCACAGTCATGTATAATTGTTCAAAGAGGACGGTACATTGTCTACACAAGGAAAATGACAGGCATTACTTCTTACTTCTCAGTTTCGTTATTCATTGATAATATAACAAAGTAAAAATCCTTCACTTGTAAATAAAACAACGACAATATTCATTAGGATTTCTCGATTCACATATATAAATACGTGGTAGCTCAAACACCTGCCAAATAAACGTTACGCAGGGTGTTTAAACATTCAGTGGAAAGCTCAAAATAAACTACAACCACTAACTGATGGAATATAGGGATTGCATCTAAATCCAGCCACCGTATTCCATATTTACAAAGGTTTGATCTGATCTAAAACTACTTATGCCAACATCCTCTCCTCTATAGTACTTTCACCTCCTTAAGTTTCTCTAACGACATGAACTCTACCTTGAGTTCCTCATATATTAGCGCTTCCCTATTCCAATCCTCAACCAGCACATTAAATTCTTATCCCTCCTCGTCTACGTTGAACAACTCTGCATGTCCCACACATTTTGGATGATCGGCTCAAACTCAACCGTTTTCTTCCTAATCTTCAACTAACATGTCCGCCCCCGTTAGCTCAGTGGTCAGCGCGGCAGTATGTCGCGCCTAGGGGTCCGGGTTCGCTTCCCAGCTAGGGGCAGGAGATTTTATCCGCTCAGGGACGGACTGGGTGTTGTGTTGTCCTCATCATTATTTCCATCCCATCTCCGACGCGCAAGTCATCCAATGTGGCGTCGAATGCAAGTACTTTCCCTCGGCCGCCGAACTTCCCCAAATGGGGACACCCGGCCCACAATGCCATACTCTCATTTCCATTTTTGCAACTAACATACTGTTTTGACTTCAGTAGCACATCCCACCGACCCTATACCTATACAATCTTTACGTTCTCTAACGCAGCACATTTAACAAACACCAATTTCCAGACACTAAGGTGGTCGGTGTGGCCGAGCGGTTCTAGGCGCTTCAGTCTGGAACCGCGCGACCGCTATGGTCACAGGTTCGAATCCTGCCTTGGGCATGGATGTGTGTGATTTCCTTAGGTTAGTTAGGTTTAAGTAGTTCTAAGTTCTAGGGGACTGATGATCTGAGATGTTAAGTCCCATAGTGCTCAGAGCCATTTGAACCATTTAGAACCAGACACTAAAATCGTCATTGACTTTGATCCCTCGTATCTAATCTAAATCACTACTTACTATCCCAATCCCAAAACTTAATTTCAGCTGATTTCCCATTCTTCTCCCTTCTTTTCAATCGTGGCCTAATCGTTGGCATAGTCTACTGCAAACCCACTTCGCACGACCACCCTGCCGTTCTACACTCACCAGTAGGTTTCAACCAACACGACCCATCGCTCCCCGAGATCATCTGACCACACGAAAACAATCAACCTCCGCTTCCCTACAGAAAGTCTGATTATAAGTCTAATCAATTCTCTTTCGAAATTTTATGTCGACCCAGAGATGGTCCCTACTACTTACAACAGCGCTGCCTGTAATTTCATCATTTCATTATTTCCTGTTTTAAAAGAAGTTAAGAGTTTCTACACGTATTTTAATACAACGAATTAAAACCACAAATTTTAAAAGATGTAAATACTTCATCCTTTTCAAAATTTTGTGCATCATTGTACTTTAAAATACGCCTACGCATCTGTCTAATCTACCAATGTTATCAGGTCACTCACGTCGTGTCGTGGAGAGCATGCGGTCCTAGTTGCAACTTATTGCAGATTTCACGTCTGACAATACTCCACTTGGCTATGGGCGAAGTCTTACGTGACTCCACTATCGAAATCTTCGCAATACTACCGAAGATCGAAACGAAAGCCAAATTGTGTGACGTATTACACTTATGGTTAATCGATGAACGTTTCTATGACGGTTTGATCGATTACCGACCGTGCTGCGGTTGTCAAACAGGCTTCATAAGGGTGGTCGATCTCGCTTTGACCCACGGGTATAGGGTGCAAATTCACCACTCCTTTACTAATAATACAAATCCTGTCGCAAAATAATTGCATTCAGTGAGAGTCCAAGTTGGAAATCAATGCGTCACCTCTAAGTGCACACAGCAAGACACTTTCGAATTTTGAAATCTTTCCGTATTCGGTGAGCGTATTTGTCGATCACTATGGATCACAATAAGTGCAGCAACATATAACTCTTTTGGATTTCATTCCACCATTGAGGATTTCGGAACTTACTGAAGCAGTGAGGACTTTTAGCCAACCCTGTTATGTTGAAACTGATTGACTTTTGACTCAAATGTTAGCTTTCTATTTGGTCATCCCCATTCTCCCACTTCAATGATAGCTGTTGTCCCATGGTAGTAGACTCTAGTGTTGTTGTCTCCAACTTCATTGTATTCAAAGAATAGCTACCTGAGGTCACTGGAGACCGCCCAATGTGACTCCATCACCCTCTGACTACAACCTGCACTGACAACCCCACTCTACCTACAATCTTCAGGCAATTTATGGAATACCAGACCACGTGCTCTCACTAAAGCGACCACACCTAGTCCGTGTGGCCCGTAAATGTTTCGTGGTATCACCTCCAGAAGCCGGTTAGGAAAATATGCGAACGTATGGCGTCTGTCGGATCAGATTCAAGTTAACGTAAATCCAATGTCGCAGCTACAGACGTAGTTAGTTAATTACTCTTATGAACGCTAGTCGCTATACACATAGAAATAAAAAAGTATCAGAAAGCCGAATAAAAACATTAGATGATGATATGAGAGGCAATAAGGTGTTTGGAGTAATGAACTTATTCCTTTATTTCTCATATATTTATCTGACTTGTAGCACAGTACATAAACATGAGATCATAAATCTAAAATTCCAGAGCTCGATTTCCAATCGATCCAAGGACTTTTTTCATTCTTTATTGCTGCTTTTGCATCGGGCAATTATCTGTTTACATTATCTGATCAAAAACATCCTGGCACCTCTTTGCATTTGGGAACTGACCAACTCATGTCACGAGAGGTGAACCCGCCACTGTAAAAACGTTAACTGCAGAATTTTTGGGTCGGGAGAGCTCAGTGACTTCGAACGTTGGTGTTGCATGTTTTTCACTCACTCTAGAGCAGCCCAAGTCAACTGTTGAACTGGAAACATGAAGGAACTACCACTGATAAAGCAAGACCTGTCAGATGTCGTGTACTGACGGAGATATTCGCAGTAAAAAGTAGCATGAAATCAGTTGAAGGAGAGCTGAGTTCCTAACTGCAGTCAGTTACGCAATGACTGTGCGAAGGGAGTTAAACAGAATTGGAAATAATGGTCGGGCAATACCTCACAAGTCACACACTACTGTGTTCAGTGCTGAGATTCTGAACAATAAGGTTCCTGAAATGGAGTGGCCTGCCCAGAGTGAGGGGGACCAACTGAATATCTTTGGGCTAAGTTACGAGTCAAAACAAGGCCCCCGGAGTAGACAACATTCCATTAGAACTACCGACGGCCTTGGGAGAACCAGTCATGACAAAACTCTACCAGCTGGTGAGCAAGATGTGTGAGACAGGTGAAATACCCTCAGACTTCAAGAAGAATATAATAATTCCAATCCCAAAGAAAGCAGGTGCTGACAGATGTGAAAATTACCGAACTATCAGTTTAATAAGTCACAGCTGCAAAATACTAACGCGAATTCTAAACAGACGAATGGAAAAACTAGTAGAAGCCGACCTCAGGGAAGATCAGTTTGGATTCCGCAGAAATACTGGAACACGTGAGGCAATACTGACCCTACGACTTATCTTAGAAGCTAGGTTAAGGAAAGGCAAACCTACGTTTCTAGCATTTGTAGACTTAGAGAAAGCTTTTGGCAATGTTGACTGGAATATCTCTTTCAAATTCTGAAGGTGGCAGGGGTAAAATACAGGGAGCGAAAGGCTATTTACAATTTGTACAGAAACCAGATAGCAGTCATAAGAGTCGAGGGGCATAAAGGGAAGCAGTGGTTGGGAAAGGAGTGAGACAGGGTTGTAGCCTCTCCCCGATGTTATTCAATCTGTATATTGAGCAAGCAGTAAAGGAAACAAAAGAAAAATTGGGAGTAGGTATTAAAATTCATGGAGAAGAAATAAAAACTTTGAGGTTCGCCGATGACATTGTAATTCTGTCAGAGAGAGCAAAGGACTTGGAAGTGCAGTTGAACGGAATGGACAGTGTCTTGAAAAGAGGATATAATATGAACATCAACAAAAGCAAAACGAGGATAATGGAATATAGTCAAATTAAATCGGGTGATGCTGAGGGAATTAGATTAGGAAATGAGACACTTAAAGTAGTAAAGGAGTTTTGCTATTTGGGGAGAAAAATAACTGATGATGGCCGAAGTAGAGATGATATCAAATGTAGACTGGCAATGGCAAGGAAAGCGTTTCTGAAGAAGAGAAATTTGTTAACATCGAATATAGATTTATGTATCAGGAAGTCGTTTATGAAAGTATTTGTTTGGAGTGTAGCCATGTATGGAAGTGAAACATGGACGATAACTAGTTTGGACAAGTAGAGAATAGAAGCTTTCGAAATGTGGTGCTACAGAATAATGCTGAAGATTAGATGGGTAGATCACGTAACTAACGAGGATGTATTGAATAGTATTGGGGAGAAGAGAAGTTGGTGGCACAACTTGACTAGATGAAGGGATCGGTTGGTAGGACATGTTTTGAGGCATCAAGGGATCACAAATTTAGCATTGGAGGGCAGCGTGGAGGGTAAAAATCCTAGAGGGAGACCAAGAGATGAATACACTTAGCAGATTCAGAAGGATGTAGGTTGCAGTAGGTACTGGGAGATGAAGCAGCTTGCACAGGATAGAGTAGCATGGAGAGCTGCATCAAACCAGTCTCAGGACTGAAGACAACAACAACAACAAGAACAACAACAAGTTACGAGGTCGACTTAGTTCCAAACCAAGCCCGCCCGGTTAGCCGGTCGGTCTAAAAATTCTCAAATGTGTGTGAAATCTTATGGGAGTTAACTGCCAAGGTCATCAGTCCCTAAGCTTACTCACTACTTAACCTAAATTACTCTAAGGACAAACACACACACCCATGCCCGAGGGAGGATTCGAACTTCCGCCGGGATCAGCAGCACAGTCCATGACTGCAGCGCCGCAGACCGCGCAGCTAACCTGGCGCGGCCCGATCAGTCTAACGCGCAGCTTTCCGGAACGGGAAGGAGCACCTGGTCCCGGCAGGAATCCGCCCTGCCGACTTGGGGCGAGGTCCGGTGAACGGGACAGTCTGTGGATGGTTTTTAAGGCAGTTTTCCATATGCCTCGGCGAATGCGGGCTGGTTCCCCTTAATCCGCCTCAGCTACACTATGTCGGCGATTGCTGTGCAAACAAGTTCTCCACGTACGCGTACACCACAATTACTGTACCACGCAAACATAGGGGTTACACTCGTCTGGTGTGAGACGTTCCCTGGGGGGGGGGGGGGGGGGGGGACATCGGGGACCGAACCGCACAATAACCCTGGGTTCGGTATGGGGCGGCGGAGGGGTGAGGTGGACTGCGGTAGCCGTCGTGGGGTTGTGGACCACTGCGGCTGCGGCGGGGACAGAGCCTCTCCGTCGTTTCTAGGTCCCCGGTTAACATACAACATAGCTCATGTGCACACATCGCTACCTTCTCTAGTTTCGGCTCAGACATCCAGACACCCCAGCAGAGTTCAAGCCGTCATAAAGGCGAAGATTGGACATGCCTCATATTAATGTCCAGTAGGTGTCCCGATTCTTTTTCATCGGATGTTACGTGTAAAAACGTAGAGTTGCACCATGTCCACGGAAACTGCAGTTTGCGCTGTTACTGGCTGGGTATGTCGGCTGGAAGGTATGGGGAGGCGAGGGAATACCTGCTGAACCATAATCATTTACAGTTGGGGACTGCGGTAAGCCTTCCTGCAGTTTAAAGCCGTGTGCCTCACCCGATATCGAACCCGGTGCCCAGCTTACAGAACGAGACATCGTGACGCGACTCGATACTCGCCCTCACAACTTTACTTTCGGCAGTACTTCTGTTATCCAAGCATCCAAATAGCTCTGTTGAGCGCCTTGCTACAGAAGCACTCTCGGAAAATGGGATATCAAGGAGAAATAGCTTAGCCACAGCTTTGTGGGATATGTCGAGTGTGAATCTTTCACTCTGCAGGAGAGTGTGCGCTGTTTCGAAACTTCTTGGTAGATTAAAACTGTTTGCCCGTTCAGCACTTCTGAAGAGAATAGTAAGGAGTAACCGAATGAGGTGGTGCACTTCCTAAGACACTGACCTCAGCCTCCGAATGGCTGCTTTCAGTTTAAGCCCTATGCAGCTATTATGATTTAAATTTTCTGTGGATTGATAAAGTCACTTTAGGTACCTATAACGAGGCAGAACCGACCACCTGTTCTGTCCTCTCCGCAGTAAACATGTGTGTATATTCATATATCGGTGTATCCATTGTGTTAAATCGAAAAATCCTAAATTATTGTATAATCTTTCTTGAGCGAACAAACTACGGAGGCGACCCACTCGGCAGGCCGTGAAGGCTCATGGGATGTCTGCCGGCCGCCGTATCGTCCTCTGACTTGCAGCGTCATAGCGGATACGGTATGGAGGGGAATTTGTAAGCAACCCGCTATCCTGGTTGTTTTGCAGACTTACCGGACTGTGAAGCCAGCTCTTCGATTGGCATCACAACGATAAGTGCCCCCCGTACCAGTCCACCCACAAGGAAAAATCATTCCCAGTACGGAGAGTCTAACTCGGGTCCACGGCAGGGCAGCCACATATGCTGAGCATTCAGTTACGGAGGCGGACAAGAAACTGCTAAGACTGTGTTGAAAGTAGGAGTACGGGTGACCATTGCCTGGATAGCTTGTAAGTAGGCTGTTTAGGTTTTTATGTTGGTAACTCCACGTAGCGCGCTGTATGAAAATCACTGACTGTGCTGGGTGCACTCTGTGTCTGGTTGGAATCGTTGAAATGTTCGCCATTGTAGTGTTGGGCAGTTGGATGTGAACAGCGCGTAGCGTTGCGCAGTTGGAGGTGAGCCGCCAGCAGTGGTGGATGTGGGGAGAGAGATGGCAGAATTTTAAGAGCGGACGATTTGGACGTATCTCCGCCAGAAACAGTAAATTTGTAACACTGGATATCATGAACTGATAATTATATGGTGAAATGAAATGAAAATGGTAGCTGAATAGTCAGCGTGACAGACTGTCAATCCTAAGGTCCCGGGTTCGATTCCCGGCTGGGTCGGAGATTTTCTCCGCTCAGGGACTGGGTGTTGTGTTGTCCTAATCATCATCATTTCGTCCCCATCGATACACAGGTCGCCGAAGTGGGGTCAACTCGAAAGACCTGCACCAGGCGAACGGTCTACCCGACAGGAGGCCCTAGCTATACGACATTTCATTTCATGAACTGATAATTATATGATGACTTTTGAACATTTTAAGGTAAATACATTGTTTGTTCTCTATCAAAATCTTTCATTTTCTAACTATGCCTATCAGTAGTTAGTGCCTTCAGTAGTTAGAATCTTTTATTTAGCTGGCAGTATTGGCGCTCGCTACATTGCAGTAGTTCGAGTAACGAAGATTTTTGTGAGGTAAGTGATTCATGAAAGGTATAGGTTATTGTTAGTCAGGGCCATTCTTTTGTAGGGATTATTGAAAGCCAGATTGCGTTGTGCTAAAAATATTGTGTGTCAGTTTATAATCTCAATAAGAGAGAAATGTCTGCGCATGTTCAGTTTTGCTCATCTGTTAGAAAATCAAATAACGTAAGAGGTTTATCAGCACAGTAATTCATTAATTTTCCAAAGGGGAGGTTACAAGCTCAGTCGGTAAGGCAAAGTTCCGGATTCTTCGTGTCCCGGTTCGGCACTCAGTTTTAATCTGTCAAGGAGTGTAAAACAGCGCATCCTTCGCAGCAGAGCCAAAGATTCACTCTAATACGGTGTATTTTGCAAAATGAAGAAATGGCACTACAGCTGTTGACTCAACAATCTTTTACTGCATGCACGACCGGTTTCGGAACACTTCGTGTCTCATTACCCTTATGGTGTGCCCAGTCGGGTGTCACGAGGGAACGGTTTTTATGGAATTCATACCTCCCATTTTATTCTTTTGACACGAAACTTTTAGTTGCGTGACAACATTGGGGAGAGGATGAAGCGATTTTATTTTGTACGCCAGATCATGAAGCTTTAAGTGTTCCGAAACCGGCCGCGTATGCAATAAAACAAAGTTGATTCAGCAAATGTGCGCTTTCTTCATTTTACTAAACGGACTTAAATAACTGCGGCTGTTCCACAAAAAGAACTCTTTGTGGTAGAACATGTATAACTGGTATCAAAATAGCCGGGCAATTTCAATAAATGCTTTGTGTAGGTGTTACTGAGCAGCTTTCATCAAGGTTAGGAACTGCATCGTGTAATACACAGCTTTATCTATTGATTTCAGTCACATTGTATTTTGGTATTCCATGTGACATCAAAAACGTATCCTTCTGTCTACCAATGTAAACATTACAGCACCAGGAATAACCTCAGCATTCAGTAAATAACAGACTTTGGTTGTTTCAGGAACATTAATGTACACATTGGAAGTGCAAGTTTTTGATGTTATATAGTATAACTGAATGGAACACTTTAAGAATGATTTGTTGTTGCATTTGTCGAATTTACAATTAAATATATTTTATGGCCGGAGGATGGTCAGAACGTGACCAAAATCGATCGATTCATCTGTGTACTGCATGATGCAATTCCTACAGTTTCAAGGAATTGTCTAAAGTGTATGTTACACTAGAAGAAATAACAAATGAAAATTTAAATTGAGAGTGCCAGGAGGCTTTAATCGTAAGCACTCTATCAGATATCGACAAAATACACTAGATATTTTGATGATATCGCGTAGTGAATTTACGAGAGTAATATCATAGTTTGTAGGTGTGGGTTCTGTTCTCTATTAGCAAACTGGGTGCACGCGGCTGGAGCGTAGTTGGGCGAAGTTTCGCTCGCTTTGTGTAGCCACTCCTCCAGAGGAAGGATGATCGCGTATCGCCACTGGAAGCAGGAAGGCGCCTAGGAAGGAGCCGCCGCCGACCTTACAGGAAGCAGGTGCGGGGGCGACCAGACGGCCACTGACTGCGCCCCCGCTCCCACCCCCGCATCCGCCCCCACACACCGTCCAGGGCTGCCGCCACGGCTTCACACGGGGCCTCGCACCGCCTTACAGAGGGCCCGCGATCGATGGCCACTTTCGCAGAGCCTGCCCGGCGCCTGCCATTAAGCCCGAGGCTCCCCACAGCCTCGTTTCCGGTTCCCGTACAATGCACCGTTTGCTTCCAGCTCTCCACCATTCACAGAACCAAACGGTCACAGCGCACCACTTCCGGTCTGGAGGCGACCCTATATTTCTGCCCCCACAGGCTCTCCGACACGGAGCCTTACTCTTACGCCGACGTCTGAAACTGTCTCCAGAAAGGGCCAACTGCATTTCTTATTCTTTACATGTAATCCAGGATCACAGCGTGACAGATCCTCTCATGAATAAGTTCCGCTCTACTTTACTGCTTTTTTGTAAGCACTGAACTCAACCTTCTCTGACTCCATTTGTCACATCGAAAAATTCTGAATACTCATCATGCAACCATAGAGATGGATGGTGAATACTTGCAATTTTTCGCCTGAAAACTGACCAGACAATACCGTCGCCTCAGCTCTGTAACATTTATGCGTAGTGCGTCATCAGGGGCGCACTGGATGGCTGGGGTCGAGGAATTTCAATTGGCATCTCTACCCTTTGCAGATACTACCCTAATTGGAGGAAGTCAACAAAAAAATAATAATCTCTTCTTCAGAGTGAAGACTATTGGCTTAAATTTTGGTCTAGAGATAAACACGAAAAATATGAAACCAACAGTTATTAATCGACAAAGGTAAGATCAGATCCAACATATAGGTTGCTTAAAGGCACCGGAGTTAGTGAATGATGGTCTATATCTTGGACCTATCATCAATGGTACTGGGAATTGTGATAAAGAAATAAAATGACGAATCATCCTCGGCTGAGGCGCATTGGTTAGGAAACTCTTTAAAATTTGGCAGAACGGATAAATATCCATAACAACGAAAGTGCATCTGGCGGAATCTTTGGCGTTCCCTTTGTTCTTATACGGATGCGACACTTCCGACGTGACAAGTGCCGAAGTACATCGAGATGTAGTATTTGAGAAAGATGTTGCGCATAGCATGAATAGGAAGAATAACTTTATTTCCATTAGACAGAGTGTTTCACAAATCATGTTATACACTTCTAGGGGACTTAGTAGGTCACGTTTTATATAGGAACCCATGTTCGGAAACGTCATCCAACGACGTTACAGAGTGTCAAAGTTAAATGCGCCGGCGCCTGTAGGTGTGTATATACACACACCAAAAACAGTTTTGCATCACCTCCGAAAGTTCCGTAACCTGTACAGAAAATTGGTATAGAGATCAACATAAACATCATTTATGCCCTTTTTATTGCTCATGAAAATCACACATTGCATGTTGTACTACCAGACAGCGACACCTTCAGAAGTGGTGGTCCAGATTGCTGTAAACACTGGTACCTCTAATACACAGTAGCACGTCCTCTTGCATTGATGCATGCCTGTATTCGTCCTGGCATACTATCCACAAGTTCATCAAGGTACTGCTGGTCCAGGTTGTCCCAATCTTCAACGTTGATTCGGCTTAGATCCTTTCAGAGTGGTTGGTCGGTCACATCGTCCATAAACAGCACTTTTCAATCTGTTCCAAGCATGTTTGATAGGGTTCTTGTCTGGAGAACATACTGGCTACTCTAGTCGAGCGATGTCGTTATCCTAAAGGAAGTCATTCACAAGATGTGCACGATGGGGGTGCGAATTGTCGTCCATGAAGACGAATGCCTCGCCAATATGCTGCCGATATGGTTGACCTATCGGTCGGAGGATGGCATTCACGTATCGTACAGCCGTTGCGGTGCCTTCCCTGAACATCAGCGGCGTATTTCAGCCCCACATAACCCCACCCCAAAACAGCAGGGAAACTCCTCCTCGATGCACTCGCTCGACAGTGTGTCTAAGGCGTTCAGCCTGAATGTGTTGCCTCCATACATGTCACCGACTATTGTCTGGTTGAAGTCACATGCGACACTCATCGGCCAAGAGAACGTGATGCCAATCCTGAGCGGTCCATTCGGCATGTTATTGGATCCATCTGTACCGCGCTGCACGGTCTCGTGGTTGGAAAGATGGACCTTTCCATAGACGTCTACTGCGCGCAGTTTGAGTCGTAACACGACGTCCTGTGACTGCACTAAAAGCATTATTCAACATGGTGGCGTTGCTGTGACGGTTCCTCCGAGCCGTAATCCTTAGGAAGCGGTCATCCATTGCAGTAGTAGCCCTTGGGCGGCCTGAGCGAGGCATTTCATCGACTGTCTCTCTGTATCTCTTCCATGTCCGAACAACGTTGCTTTGTTTCACGCCTGGACACATGCCTTATTGAGATGCCGTACCGACACAAAGTAACAATGCGGACGAGATCGAACCGCGGTATTGACTGTCTAGGCATGGTTAAACTACAGACAACATGAGCCGTGTACATCCTTCCTGGTGGAATGACTGGAACTGATCAGCTGTCGGACCCCCTCCGTCTAATAGGCGCTCCTCATGCTTCGTTGTTTACAACTTTGGCCGGGTTTAGTAACATCTCTGAACAGTCAGAGGATCTGTGTCTGTGATACAACATTCACAGTCAACGTCTGTCTTCAGGAGTTGTGGAAACTGGGGTGATGCAAAACTTTTTTTGATCTGTGTGTCAGAGTGATTCCGTGGTGATGTTACAAACTTTCGATGATTGAGGAGTATGAATGTGTCAGTCTGAGGTAACGGTCCCTGTACCTGAAACGAGAGTTGAAAGTTATGATACCTCTGAAGTGGAATATATATACCGGTGCTGTTGTTGCTAAGATTGTAGGGTAGACAAGTTTCAGAGGTGATAGTATGGACCAAAAGAAGAAAAAATTCTGGTAAACATGTGTTTCACACTAGCAAAGATGAACAAGTGCCCATAGCGCCTCATGTATACATTTTAGAGCTCATATTTACTAGACCTTTTTTGTCGTGGTCCATACTATCATCACTGAAAGTCGCATGCCCTACATTCTTGGAAACTACAGTATCCATACAAGTTCCACTGTCAGAGGTATCAGAATTTATAACTTTCGACTCTTTCGTTCCAGAACGTGTGACGCTTATCTCATATTGATTCATTTATCCGTTTCCATCATCCTTAAGAGCTTGTAACATCATAACGGAATCGCTCTGTATGTAGATGCATTTACATGCGCAGGCGCCTATAACTTCAACGCTCTGTAGCGTTGTTGGATAACGTTCCGGGACACGGGTTCCTATGTAAAACTTGATCTGCTAAATGCTCTCCGTAATCTCTAGTAGTGTTTAACATTAACTGTGAAATGTCCTGTAGGAAGCACCACGAGAAGTTTATACACTCCTGGAAATGGAAAAAAGAACACATTGACACCGGTGTGTCAGACCCACCATACTTGCTCCGGACACTGCGAGAGGGCTGTACAAGCAATGATCACACGCACGGCACAGCGGACACACCAGGAACCATGGTGTTGGCCGTCGAATGGCGCTAGCTGCGCAGCATTTGTGCACCGCCGCCGTCAGTGTCAGCCAGTTTGACGTGGCATACGGAGCTCCATCGCAGTCTTTAACACTGGTAGCATGCCGCGACAGCGTGGACGTGAACCGTATGTGCAGTTGACGGACTTTGAGCGAGAGCGTATAGTGGGCATGCGGGAGGCCGGGTGGACGTAGCGCCGAATTGCTCAACACGTGGGGCGTGAGGTCTCAACAGTACATCGATGTTGTCGCCAGTGGTCGGCGGAAGGTGCACGTGCCCGTCGACCTGGGACCGGACCGTAGCGACGCACGGATGCACGCCAAGACCGTAGGATCCTACGCAGTGCCGTAGGGGACCGCACCGCCACTTCCCAGCAAATTAGGGACACTGTTGCTCCTGGGGTATCGGCGAGGACCATTCGCAACCGTCTCCATGAAGCTGGGCTACGGTCCCGCACACCGTTAGGCCGTCTTCCGCTCACGCCCCAACATCGTGCAGCCCGCCTCCAGTGGTGTCGCGACAGGCGTGAATGGAGGGACGAATGGAGACGTGTCGTCTTCAGCAATGAGAGTCGCTTCTGCCTTGGTGCCAATGATGGTCGTATGCGTGTTTGGCGCCGTGCAGGTGAGCGCCACAATCAGGACTGCATACGACCGAGGCACACAGGGCCAACACCCGGCATCATGGTGTGGGGAGCGATCTCCTACACTGGCCGTACACCTCTGGTGATCGTCGAGGGGACACTGAATAGTGCAAGGTACATCCAAACCGTCATCGAACCCATCGTTCTACCATTCCTAGACCGGCAAGGGAACTTGCTGTTCCAACAGGACAATGCACGTCCGCATGTATCCCGTGCCACCCAACGTGCTCTAGAATGTGTAAGTCAACTACTCTGGCCAGCAAGATCTCCGGATCTGTCCCCCATTGAGCATGTTTGGGACTGGATGAAGCGTCGTCTCACGCGGTCTGCACGTCCAGCACGAACGCTGGTCCACCTGAGGCGCCAGGTGGAAATGGCATGGCAAGCCGTTCCACAGGACTACATCCAGCATCTGTACGATCGTCTCCATGGGAGAATAGCAGCCTGCATTGCTGCGAAAGGTGGATATACACTGTACTAGTGGCGACATTTTGCATGCTCTGTTGCCTGTGTCTATGTGCCTGTGGTTCTGTCAGTGTGATCATGTGATGTATCTGACCCCAGGAATGTGTCAATAAAGTTTCCCCTTCCTGGGACAATGAATTCACGGTGTTCTTATTTCAATTTCCAGGAGTGTATTTCCGTGTCAGTCACAGGTACAGAGGTTGTACAAAAATATCGGAATTGTACAAATATATCGGAACATCGCGAGGTTTGCATGCCTGAATGTTGATGCAGTTTGTCGCTAAGTCTGCTGGCTGCGCTGTTGTATTTTACCTCGAACGTCACCTGTTCAATGTCTTCAAACGTCTCTTGTCAGACGTGGTCAGATCAGTGTTCTGTGTTGTTGTGAGGGCATTACATTAGAGCTAAGTGAATCCGATCGTGGAAAAATAGTTGGTTCTTGTATGGTTGATGATTCCGTCACCGAGGTAGTAGCCAAAGTACATGGTATTTCAAGAGGCACTATATCCAAGATTTATACCGCGTACGAGGACGTTGACAGCTACTATGGACCTACTGTTCCAAATATTCTCAGGTGTTTCCTCCGGTATTAATGTCGCGTAACTTAGCAGGCCGGTAGCGATGCTACAGGGTACCTTAGTACTCGACAACCTAGTTATGTATGCGTGCGCCCTCAGAATACGGGAATTAGGAGTGCCCACAGTATACTCGCTTTAGGGTACAGAAGGAAGGGCAACACTTAGAGATGGAAAACTCTGTAATAAAGGTTGTGATTCATGTTCATAATCATTTGAATGTGGTAATACGAGAAACGCCTTCCTTAGCAACCACCTCTAACATGAAGTACATTCTCTACATAATGCGGACTAAAACCAGATTGGGCCGTTTTTGCGTATTGCAGAGATGCAGCTTTTATTTTCCGCTGTAACCAGTGACCTTCGGCGAGGTTACATTCACAACGTTCGCTGACAAATTGATTGAGATGCGTTTACTGACAGCAGTAATTTGTGGCATGTTTGAATTCATCCGTCGTGTTACATGGCTGCAGGTGGCACACGTACTTGTAGGCACGTTGTACGCTCTGCTTCGATACACCAACAAATGGAGCAACTTTATCCGCGGTGTGGTTATAAGCACTTACACACAGGCTCGCTCCTTCCTGCTATTATGTCACGTACTTCCGTCTACCCATCCTGCTGTGATGACTCCATACATTCGACTGGCACCCACTTCACCACCATGACGTACGTCAGCATTAATTTATAGTGGCTTATCTAATGAAAAACAGAAGCAGGAGCAGCAGTTCTGTACAACATCTTAAAGTTGGATAAATGAAAGTATTGTAACATTTAGATTAAAACAGTTATCAAGTTCTTCAAAATACTGCGAACAGCCCTTTGTTCTACAAATAATAATTTTATGGGAGGAATTATGGATACTACAGTAGCATAACAGCCCATTAAGAAACTAACTGGAATAAACAGACAAATAGGAATTAATCAGAATGGAAAAATGCTATAAGCCTGAGTGCGAATTGCGAATAGACAATACTTTTTTTTTAATTATAGAGAAATTCATAAATCTACCTGGGCGTCCCGTTGATTCGATAAATAATAGGTTATTTAAAATCAAAATAAAACATGTAAAAAATTGTTCCAGGGATGGATATAAATTCTGACAATTTCTTAATCAGAGGAAAAGTAGTACTCAAAACTAGATGGTCAAGCACAGCACAAAAAAGAAAACTGCAAAGCAAACAGTTTGAAAAACTAACTATTTAGAACATCCTAGCATCAGAAATTTATGTTAACCACGTATAGGACTACATGTGGCAAAGGATCCTACGAGTAAAATCATATAATTACAGTGGCAGATACTAACTTAACTGGTTGAAGGGATGGCTTTTAAAACCCCGGGCAAAAGAAATATATACAAAGCAAAAGAGGGACTTATTATTTGAAATAAATAATTAAAACGCACTCTTCGACGGAGGAAGGTGCTGTATTTATGACGACTCATGAGGGAAATTCCTGAGACATTGAAGGACGCTACAATGCAATGTAAATAAAGAAAGAAATTAGTAAGCGATACACTTAAAGAAATGTAAGATAGGTATATATCTAATACACAAAGAAATGTACATGGCTGTCAATCCACTATATTCAGAATAATGAAACACATAAACAACGAAGAAAAGATGTGGCAAATTTTGATTTTCTGTACTGAGAATATTGGTTGAAATTCCATAAAAGTCTGTAGTCGGAAGGAGAGAAGAATAAAAAAGTAGAAGAAATAAAGAGAGTTGTTGTTGTTGTGGTCTTCAGTCCTGAGGCTAGTTTGATGCAGCTCTCCATGCTACCCTATCCTGTGCAAGCTCTTTCATCTCCCAGTACCTACTGCAATCTACATCCTTCTGAATCTGCTTAGTGTATTCATCTCTTGGTCTCCCTCTACGATTTTTACCCTCCACGCTGCCCTTCAATGCTAAATTTGTGTCCCCTTGATGCCTCAGGACAAGTCCTACCAACCGATCCCTTCATCTAGTCAAGTTGTGCCACAAACGTCTCTTCTCCCCAATCCTATTCAGTACCTTCTCATTAGTAATATGATCTACCCACCTAATCTTCAACATTCTTTTGTAGCACCACGTTTCGAAAGCTTCTATTCTCTACTTGTCCAAACTATTTATTGTCCATGTTTCACTTCCATACAAGGCTACACTCCATACAAATACTTTCGGAAACGACTTCCTGATATTTAAATCTATACTCGATGTTAACAAACTTCTCTTCTTCAGAAACGCTTTCCTTGCCATTGCCACTCTACATTTTATATCATCTCTACTTCGACCATCATCAGTTATTTTGCTCCCCAAATAGCAAAACTCCTTTACTACTTTAAGTGTCTCATTTCCTAATCTAATTGCCTCAGCATCACCAGACTTAATTCGACTACATTCCATTATCCTCGTGTTTCCTTTGTTGAAGTTCATATTACACCCTCCTTTCAAGACACTGTCCATTCCATTCACCTGCTCTTCCAAGTCCTTTGCTGTCTCTGACAGAATTGCAATGTCATCGGCGAACCTCAAAGTTTTTATTAATTCTCCCTGGATTTCAATACCTACTCCAAATTTTTCTTTTGTTTCCTTTACTGCTTGCTCAATATACAGATTGAATAACATCGGGGAGAGGCTACAACCCTGTCTCACTCTCTTCCCAACCACTGCTTCCCTTTCATGCGCTTCAACTCTTATAACTGCCATCTGGTTTCTGTAGAAATTGTAAATAGCCTTTCGCACCCTGTATTTTACCCCAGCCACCTTTAGAATACGAAGCAGAGTATTCCAGTCAACATTGTCAAAAGCTTTCTCTAAGTCTACAAATGATAGAAACGTAGGTTTGCCTTTCCTTAATCTTTCTTTCAAGATAAGTCGTAAGGTCAGTATTGCCTCATGTGTTGCAACATTCCCACGGAATCCAAACTGATCTTCCCCGAGGTCGGCTTCTACCAGTTTTTCCATTCGTCTGTAAAGAATTCGCGTTACTCTTTTGCAGCTGTGACTTATTAAACTGATAGTTCGGTAATTTTCACACCTTCTTTCTTTGGGATTGGAATTATTATATTCTTCTTGAAGTCTGAGGGAATTTCGCCTGTCTCATACATTTTGCTCACCAGATGGTAGAGTTTTGTCAGGACTGGCTCTCCCAAGGCTATTAGTAGTTCTAATGGAATGTTGTCTACTCCCAGGGCCTTATTTTGACTCAGGTCTTTTGTAAATTGATGAAACAGGATTTAAGGAACCCCACAAAGCCTTACAAATGGATAAAATTCATAAAGCACTGAAAAGTGGCAATCTAAATATAGAACTTCGTCAATGCCTGCTAGAAGAAGCTAAGTATAGCTGAAACAAGTGCTGGAAGCAAAGGAGAATGCCAATAGAATGGAAGAAAGCAATAATAAAATCCATCATGACAGTCTATGAAAATCGTCGAGGTATAAGTTCCTTAAAAAGGATACACAAAGTACAAGTTGGCGAGAAAAAATTTGAAAAGCTTATTATGGCTTTAAATAGTAGATTTTACTGACAAACAACTGTTAAGAATATTCTTTGCATTACGCTGTTTCCGAGTTAATTAGCATTGCAGTTAGCCATTCAGGCCGATGCGCGTACAGATGAAGATTAACACGCCAGAGATGGTGTCGCCAAACGTGTTGTTCGTTCGATTTCTTAAAACTCAGCATCTGTGACACGAAAATTGTACATGGGTCAGTAGTAAAGATATAACCCGGGACAAACGCAGAACAGCCTCGTGTGCTATCATCTACACTGTGAGAGCAACTGACACTAACTGTATCTGGAGTGCCGCTTGAAATTGCGCACGCAACGTAATGTTTGGCTAACTTCAGTGCTAATTAACCCAATGTATCGAAATTTTTTCACAACATCTATTTCTTAGCACAGCCTGTTCAACAACAACATTACAAGCTTTTCATATTGTTGTGACCAGCCTGTATTTGCGAAGATAATAGTGAATAGATAAGAGAAACATCATAGACAGTGTATTGCTCGAAGAACAAACAGGCTTTTGGAAATGAAGGTCGTGCTCTGATAAAGCAAATTAATACAGGGTGAGTCACCTAACATTACCGCTGGATATATTTTGTAAAGCACATCAAATACTGACGAATCGATTCCACAGACAGAACGTGAGGAGAGGGGCTAGTGTAATTGGTTAATACAAACCATAAAAAAATGCACGGAAGTATATTTTTAACACAAACCTACATGTTTTTTAAATGCCCCGTTAGTTTTGTTAGCACATCTGAACATATAAACAAATACGTAATCAGTGCCGTTTGTTGCATTGTAAAATGTTAATTACATCCAGAGAAATTGTAACCTAAAGTTGACGCTTGAGTACCACTCCTCCGCTGTTCGATCGTGTGTATCGGAGAGCACCGAATTACGTAGGGATGCAAAGGGAACGGTGATGGACCTTAGGTACAGAAGAGACTGGAACAGCACATTACGTCCACATGCTAACACCTTTTTATTGGTCTTTTTCACTGACGCATATGCGTACACACGTGCTTTCCGTTTTCAATTACGGAGTGGAATAGAGTGTGTCCCGACATGTCAGGCCAATAGTTGTTCAATTGTTGTGGCCATCATTTGCTGCACACAATTGCAATCTCTGGCGTAATGAATGTCGTACACGCCGCAGTACATCTGGTGTAATGTCGCCGCAGGCTGCCGCAAAACGTTGTTTCATATCCTCTGGGGTTGTAGGCACATCACGGTACACATTCTCCTTTAGCGTACCCCACAGAAAGACGTCCAGAGGTGTAAGATCAGGAGAACGGGCTGGCCAATTTACGAGGTGCATTCAAGTTCTAAGGCCTCCGATTTTTTTTCTAATTAACTACTCACCCGAAATCGATGAAAGCTGGCGTTACTTCTCGACGTAATCGCCCTGCAGACGTACATATTTTTCACAACGCTGACGCCATGATTCCATGGCAGCGGCGAAGGCTTCCTTAGGAGTCTGTTTTGACCACTGAAAAATCGCTGAGGCAATAGCAGCATGGCTGGTGAATGTGCTTCCACGGAGAGTGTCTTTCATTGTTGGAAATGCCAAAAGTCACTAGGAGCCAGGTGAGGTGAGTAGGGAGCATGAGGAATCACTTCAAAGTTGTGATCACGAAGAAACTGTTGCGTAACGTTCGCTCGATGTGCGGGTGCGTTGTCTTGGTGAAACATCACACGCGGAGCCCTTCCCGGCCGTTTTTGTTGCAGTGCAGGAAGGAATTTGTTCTTTTAAAAAAATATTCGTAGGATGCAGCTGTTACCGTAGTGCCCTTTGGAACGCAATAGGTAAGGATTAAGCCCTCGCTGTCCCAGAACATCGACACCATCATTTTTTCAGCACTGGCGGTTACCCGAAATTTTTTTGGTGGCGGTGAATCTGTGTGCTTCCATTGAGCTGACTAGCGCTTTGTTTCTGGATTGAAAAATGGCATCCACGTCTCATCCATTGCCACAACCGACGAAAAGAAAGTCCCATTCATGCTGTCGTTGAGCGTCAATATCGCTTGTCAACATGCCACACGGGCAGCCATGTGGTCGTCCGTCAGCATTCTTGGCACCCACCTGGATGACACTTTTCGCATTTTCAGGTCGTCATGCAGGATTGTGTGCACAGAGCCCACAGAAATGCCAACTCTAGAGGCTATCGGTTCAACAGTCATTCGGCGATCCCCCAAAACAATACTCTCCACTTTCTCGATCATGTCGTCAGACCAGCTCGTGCGAGCCCGAGGTTGTTTCGGTTTGTTGTCACACGATGTTCTGCCTTCATAGAACTGTCGCACCCACGAACGCACTTTCGACACATCCATAACTCCATCACCACATGTCTCCTTCAACTGTCGATGAATTTCAATTGGTTTCACACCACGCAAATTCAGAAAACGAATGATTACACACTCTTCAAGCAAGGGAAACGTCGCCATTTTAAGTATTTAAAACAGTTCTCATTCTCGCCGCTGGCGGTTAAATTCCATCTGCCCTACGGTTCTGCCATCTCTGGGACGTATTGACAATGAACGCGGCCTCATTTTAAAACAATGCACATGTTTCTATCTCTCTCCAGTCCGGAGAAAAAAAATCGGAGGCCTTAGAACTTGAATGCACCTCGTATGCGTCCTGCACGTCGTATGAAACGCCCGTGGCCGGTGTTCGTTACAACACGCAACTGAACGTCGGAGGTTTCAAGCGTCAACTTTAGGTTACAATATCTGCGGATGTAATTAACACTTTACAATGCAACAAACGGCACTGATTACGTATTTGTTTATATGTTCAGATGTGCTAACAAAACTAACGTGGTTCCATTTTTAAAATAACCTAGGTTTGTGTTAAAAAACGCACTTCCATGCATTTTTGTATGGTTTCTATTAAACAATTACACTAGCCCCTCTCCTCACTTTCGGTCTGTGGAATCGGTTCGTTAGTATTTGATGTGGTTTACGAAATATATCCAGCGGTATCGTTAGGTGACTCAACCTGTATAAGAAAGTAGAGAATGCAGTTTGAAAACCTCCATTTTCTTAAAACTTTTGATAATGTTCACCGTTGAAAACTGCGGAATATAGTGGACGAAAGAGGAATACACTACATCTGATCGAAGCTGTCCAAAGTATGTACAGAGGAACAACATAAATGTCAAGCTAAGACTTGGAAATATTTCCCAAGGAGACACTGGTTGGTTCAAATGGCTCTGAGGACTATGGGACTTAACATCTGAGGTCATCAGTCCCATAAAACGTAGAACTCCTTAAACCTAACTAACCTAAGGACATCACACACATCCATGCCTGAGGCAGGATTCGTACCTGCGACCGTAGCGGCAGCGTGGTTCCGGACTGAAGCGCCTAGAACCACTCGGCCTCCACGGCCGGCAAGGAGATATTAATAAAGGGGTTAGACAAGTATGTTGTATTTCATACATAATTTTTAATTTACCTATGGATGATGGTGCGAGAGAATGGTGACAACGGATTATAAAACAAAGTAAGGAGGACAGCTTTAGAGGGATATGTTTTATCAAAAATCTTACGCTTGCTGATACTAGATTCTAGTTGCGGATAACGACCATAAGTTACAGAGGCGGGGCCCAAAGCTGGGCAGTCCCACTATACAGACTAACTACTCGCCTCTCAGTCCGTAGCAGTACCTTGTCATCGACTGCTTCCGAGGCCGAGACATACACCACGCCAGCATCGGACCCACCTGGGCCAGTCAGCTCCGTTTACCTCTGATAGCCGCTGATCTATAACCTCCTGGTAGGCATAACACTGGGCCTCAAGCCAGCGCCACCAAACGGGACCACCTCCAGTGTGACTTTGTCCAGTCGCTGGCAGTTTCCCAAGGTTCTGGGTTCAGGGCTTACTCACCAGATCGCCACAAGATTGAATACCCGCTTTCACAGGCGGTTGGCCAGCGCACGAGCTGTGCCTAAACTGCCCGACGGCAGTCTTGTGTCTGCACGGTTACAGCAGCCGCTGCCACGTCGCGTGGCCAACTATGCTGAGCTAGCATCTGCTGCCCAGGCATCTTCTCACGCCACTGAGTCACCACCATCAACCATTGTGCGAGGGTCATTTTGATTAAAGGAGAACTGGTAATACGTAACGCACCAACCTGCACTGTATATTCTGCCCCTCCCCCCCTCCCCCCTCTGCACCAACATAGCTGCACTGGGGTGTTGAACTTCACTGGTACTTCTTGAGCTATTTTTTGACGATGTGCGCCCTTCCGACGACGCTGTTAGGTATTTAAAACAAATGATCATAAAATGTAGTATGGAGGACGGCTGAAGAGCTGGCACAACGGGTCAATTTTTACACAGAGACGTTCATATTGAGAGGCACCCATATGCCTTGCTCATACTGTGGCATCAAGCAGTCAGGCCTGCAAGATGAGTGGTCTGCCAAGCGAGTCGATTTATTATTATTTATCGAGTAACATCAATGACTGATTATGAGCTCTAGTACTCACTATCGAGCACCGAATTATTCTCCTGTTTGCATATTACGCAATGGAAACGGATAACACACATATGACTATTAGTAATTTACTCGACTCTGAATGTTCACTACGCACTGGCAATACCACATTTTCTTTCCTACCCAACGGCTTTGATCAACACGTGGCCACCGCACTGAATATGAATGGCGCACACATTATAAATTCTGGATATCATGATTACACACTATTCGGAGAACAAGGCCAACAATTTTTTTCACTATCTTTTATATTCCTATAAATTGTATTATGATTCAAAGGTAACTTAAACACACCATTACATTTTATACAAAAATTACACATGAGAAACTCCACCCAGTGGGCATGGCTGTACATTGTTGATTCTCTATCTTATGGTCTCGTAATTATCTAACGCTACAGTGCACTTTCTGGATACGATGGTGGATCTTTTGCTACATCTCACACTTCGACTCTCACACCCATCATCACGAAAATTTACTCCAGACCGAGCGGTACAAAAAGGAACATGCATAACCCACTGCCTCTGAACCTATCTTGCTACTCTCCCATACAAACCACACATACTTAAATTACATGAACTACATCACACTGGCAACATACAATACATCACAAAGAATAGACACAACGTTAGAATTACTTCACTTTCAGCTTTCCCACTTCACTTATATTCATCCCAGTTTCACAAGACTCTGCCCCACTTCGTAACTTTTCTTTCCTACTATGAACTCTGGAGGATATATGCACGTCTTCCTGTGCAATGCAAGCCAAGTGGCGTTGCTGGATAGACGGCTGACTCACCTTACTTCTCTCTCAGAGTATTAGGATTTGAAGCTAGCGTCACACGGAAACATAACACGCAAAGTAATATTAAGATCATAAACATCACACACGCGAGTTCTCAACTGATACCTTGGACGAGTACTTCTCTTTATTCTTTGTCTTATACACAGATTGAGACTCACACAGTACTCACCACGTGGAAGTGCTCATCTCTAATTTCAAGTCCTGCACTCGCCATTTCTTAAATATTTCCTACTTATAGTACACACGCCAGTAATTCAGCTTAACTTTAGCACTCGGAAGTATTTCAACTTAGTACTAGCACTCGCAAGTATTCCAACTTATTGCTACACGTGGTTCCCTTGTGACCGTTGGTCACTTCCGAAGATTGCTACAATTCCCTTAATACTACCTGTCTGACATTTAATTCTCCCCCCCCCCCAAAAAAAAAAGTTCCTGAAATAGAGAAATAATTATTCCAAACAACTCTTAAGTATTTCACATGCATACCATTGTCACCACCCTTTTGTCTTTACGGAGCACACCTAAGACAGGTACTACCAACACAAGATCCAGCGCAAGAGTGCTGAAACATGGACGTTCTTCAGGTCAACTCGCACCTCCGTCATGGTGGGGGAGCACCTTGCTACCGTATTAGTCAGCCACATTTCAGGCGAGCAAAGCTCAGGTAAATTTCATCTCTTTGGTTCCACCAAAGGTGACCAAAGGACCGTCTCAAAGATGATAATATATTGCACATTCACTATCTGCGGTTAGCAGACGACTATACATTCATTCATTTCACAGATCTCACCAAACTGGATATAGGGATTTATTTTTTGGGAGTGCACATGTGATCAATTAAATAAATAAATTGTTCTTTTTCCTGCACTGGTATCCGGCTTTGGTGTATTAAGTGAAATTGAGCTATTATTAGAAAAAAAAATATGTTGTTCTGACAAGAATAACGAAGAATGTTGTACTTATTTTCAATGTCGGGTGGTACTGTACCCATTCAATATACACACATCAAAAACAAAGGTTTGCATCACCCCGGTTCCCACAACTCCTGAAGATGGTGACTGTGGATATTGTATCACAGACACAGTCCCTTTGAATGTTCAGAAATCTCACTAACCCTGCCCAAAGATATAAACAACCACGCATTAGTAGCGCCTATTAGACGGAGGGGGTCCCAATAAAACGAAGTCGACCAATCGCCTTTACTATCACAGCTCTCACATGCTCGTTCCACCTCATACCGCTCTTCAATGTAACGCCCTGATATATAAATGATTTGACACGGTCAAGCACGACACTAGTAATGCTGTATCCGAACATTACGTTACATTACATCAGTTTGTTAGCACTGGAACAGCTTCAAATGCGCTTCAACACTCTGTGACCTGAGCACTAGGTACTACTAGAAAATAACGAACTAACTGAAGAAAGTAGCTGCTCTTGTTACTACCTCGCTGTACTTCAGCATTTGTTGCTGAAGACCACTTCTTCATTAGAAACTCTGGAAAGAGCATGTGATAATCTTAGAAATAATCAGAAATTTATGAAAACACTTCGATTACAGCTAAGGCAAGTTGCAGTGATACGAAATACAGTAAACCCTTAGTAGCTCCTAGACATACGTACGTTCAAAGCTGAACAGATGCAAGCCCTTGACAGCTACTTCAGTTAGCATAGACAAAAGTGATTCGTTACAACAGCTAAACTCTGTCATGGTCATTTTAATGTTATTCACAAATCCATTTTTTCCTCTGAAAAATTTGGAGTAGGTATTAAAATTCATGGAGACGAAGTAAAAACTTTGAGGTTCGCCGACGACATTGTAATTCTGTCAGAGACGGCAAAGGACTTGGAAGAGCAGTTGAACGGAATGGACAGTGTCTTGAAAGGAGGATATAAGACGAACATCAACAAAAGCAAAACGAGGATAATGGAATGTAGTCAAATTAAATCGGGTGATGCTGAGGGAATTAGATTAGGAAATGAGACACTTAAAGTAGTAAAGGAGTTTTGCTATTTAGGAAGTAAAATAACTGATGATGGTCGAAGTAGAGAGGATATAAAATGTAGACTGGCAATGGCAAGGAAAGCGTTTCTGAAGAAGAGAAATTTGTTAACATCGAATATAGATTTAAGTGTCAGGAAGTCATTTCTGAAAATATTTGTTTGGAGTGTAGCCATGTATGGAAGTGAAACATGGACGATAACTAGTTTGGACAAGAAGAGAATAGAAGCTTTCGAAATGTGGTGCTACAGAAGAATACTGAAGATAAGGTGGATAGATCACGTAACTAATGAGGAGGTATTGAATAGGATTGGGGAGAAGAGAAGTTTGTGGCACAACTTGACTAGAAGAAGGGATCGGTTGGTAGGACATGTTTTGAGGCATCAAGGGATCACAAATTTAGCATTGGAGGGCAGTGTGGAGGGTAAAAATCGTAGAGGGAGACCGAGAGATGAGTACACTAAGCAGATTCAGAAGGATGTAGGTTGTAGTAGGTACTGGGAGATGAAGCAGCTTGCACAGGATAGAGTAGCATGGAGAGCTGCATCAAACCAGTCTCAGGACTGAAGACAACAACAACAACACGCTACGCGAACAGAGTACGGTAGACTTAAAAGTATCTATTATGACTCTCGAGGGCAACACTCAAGTTTGGATAACAACAGACTATCCTTTAAAATGTCCGAAAAGTTATGTGGTTCAACATTTCTGGTTTATGTGAAGCTTTCAAGTCACTAGCGGAAATGCATAAACTAAGTCTGGTCAGGACATATTCGTCTTCGAAACATTTTTATAAGTTCCACATTATCTAAAAACGTCCAGCTAGTCATAGCGGGAATGACACAGGCCTGGCACACAGAGCAGATAGGCCTCATCTTTCGCTGAGCTGAAGTGCTCTCCATCTACGGTGCCCCGTCGGGGAGGGGGGGGGGGGGTATGGGGAGGAGGGTGTAGATAGGGGACCAAAACATGGAAACAGCACAAACACAAAACACTGCCATGCTTAACACGTTGTGGTAACACAGCGTCCACTCGTCCGGTTATACATAATTTTTAAAGAAACCGCACACCATTTTTCGTGCAAAAATCCTGAGAAATCCAGGTACCGATGGTTGAGGTGGAGAGCGATCAAGCAACTTTCTCTCCAAAGTAGACACAGAGCATTCCAGACTCTTATATTTGGCTCCTCATTTCTCTGCAAGTGTTAAATATCTTTTCACTACCCACATTTGATCCCTGTTACCTTCAACATTTAGAAGAATGTACTCCATTGATCATTGTCAGAAGGTTTCTAGAAAGATACAAACGCTGTAAATGTTGGTTTAGCTGTTTCAACATATTTAATAGCCTAGGATAGTAGTCGGCAAACCGTGGCTAGCGAGCAACATGCGGCTTCCCATGGGCGCGGTATTCCACAAAATACCGCTGTCAGGTAAGCTCAGGTAGCTACAATTCAGCTTCCTAGATTTCCGAGCGACATTCAGCACTACATAAGATGCAAATACTGACAGATTAAAACTGTGTGCCGGACCGAGACTCGAACGCAGGACCTTTGCCTTTTGTGGGGAAGTGCTCTACCATCTGAACTACCCAAGAACGATTCACAACCTGTCCTCACACCTTCAGTTCTGCCAGTACCTCGCTCGTACCTTTCAAACTTCACAAAAGCTCACCTGCGAACCTTGCAGAACTAGGGCTGCTGGAAGAAATGATATTGCGGATACATGGTTTAGCCACAGCCTGGGGGTTGTTTCCAGAACCAGATTTTTACCCTGCAGGAGACGAGGTACTGGCAGAATTGAAGTTGTGAAGACATATCATGAATCGTGCATGGGTAGCTCAGCTGGTAGAGGACTTGCCCACAAAAGGCAGAGGTCCCGAGTTCGAGTCTCCGTGCGGCATACAGTTTTAATCTGTCAGGAACTTTCAGATACTTAAGTATTTGCATAAATTTACACTTCATATAACAAATGACAGTACAGTTTAAATGTAAATAAATGTAGGATAATGTCCATAAAAACAACCCTACAGCACCCGATTGTATGGTTAGTAAGGACGTGATTGATCATATATTTAGGGAAAATGTCAAGAAACGACATGAATTGGAACGGAAATGTGATATCTCTAAGGGTAAGATGAAATGAAGATTTAGATTTGTTGGAAGAGAAAGTGCGGCGTTTCTGTAAACGAAATTACATACAAGGTGTTATTTGTCCTATTTCTAGAGTGTTGTTTCAGAATTTGAGGTCCCCACTAAGTAGACATGGTATCAGACAATGGACGAAGTTAGAGACATGCTGTTAGCATTATTGCAGGTCTTTACAACCCGTTCTCATGTAACCCTGCTGGATATATTTCGAGATGAGGTATTCTAGGAAGAAAGTTAAACAGTTTTTCTGTCACCATTGTATATTATTCGTAGAAATCGTGAAAATAATGGCAAGATTTGTCCCTCTCAATATGCGAATGTAATGGGACGTAGAATGAGACGTAGTGGTGCGAAGAACCAGGGTGCATTATACTGTGGTTTCAGTAGTATATATGTAGATAAATATTAATTTTTCTCAAAATCTCATACGGTTTGGCAGAATGGAGATTACTTAAGGAAAGTGAAGAAGACTTCTCGTTTCAGTGTCATTGATGATAAGAGGGTATTCTGGTTGAACCTTAAATGCATTACTCGTCACCACACACAAATGAAGAAGCAGCTGAAAACGCAATATAATTGCAGTAACAGTTGACACTAAACATATGGCTGGGAATTAAGTTATAAAATAAATAATCTATACAGTCAAAAGCGAATATTATAGTCTTCAAAAACAGTCCGTAACGAAATAGGGAATTACATTTTTCAAGTAGCAGACGACACGAACGTACTGAAATAAATAGTTGAAAACACGGTGAAGACTACAACATTAATGTAAGAAGACAGATTAACGTATAAAGTCAGTACAAAATCTGTGATCAGTTGAACAAGTCACGTTTTTGCGCTCATAATTATACAACTGTCTTTCCATTGTTAATGAGAGCAGTGAGCAATTCACATCAAACACGGTGAAAAAAATCTCTGGAAGTTCAAGAATAAATTTATCTTCTCACGGATAAAGTTTCATAAAAATTAAACACACTGTTGTGAATGCACAGAGATTTGTCGCTTCTTTTCCTGGAACGGAGTCGTCCGCCGTATTCATGCGAACCGAAGTAATTTGCGTCGCTGAATATATTCTGCCTACGCTTTCAGTAAATATATTTTTCCTCTGGAACAGGTCGCATCCATGAACACTTCCTCGCAGTTGTTCGGGAGCGTTTATTTTCTTTAAAACTGTGGACATTGCGTCTTCCACTTTGAGCCGCTCGTAGTCATGCGAAATGGTACATGCATTACTGTCCTACAGGCAGAAAAAACATAGACGTATCTCATTAAATAAAGCGCTACATCAACAGAAAAGGAAAGGTTAAAAGCCAAGCTTCCAAACGAGCGGTTGCGGAAGAAGAGCAAAGAAGGGATCTGATTCAGTGGAATTCACCAAAGAAACTTTATACCCTAAAGCAACAAGCATATCGAGTTTATTCATATTTGCTCGGACATTTCTTTCCAAATTTCGTTTACAGTTGTTATTCAAATATATGCCCGTTACCAAGCTCTCCGATATTCCTATATGGTTTTGTGTTATTTTTACAAACTATTATATGAGAGAGGAGGTAATGTTTAGAGGAACTTCAATAAGCAGGAAATTATTTATTGACAGCCCCAATAAGACTTATTCACGCTTTTAATTCCCGTATCTGAGACAGTTTATGATTTTCCCCAAAATTTTACCTTATAATTCTTTTCTAGTTTAGATTCCATTTCAGCATCCATATTTATCATTTTTCAATCAAAATTCACTAAGTGCAAAAAAAAATTGAAGAGAAACTGGACTCTATAGCCATTTCCTTTCACCAGACTGAAACTCTAACTAGAAATCTTTTCTTTTTTTGGATGGTGGCGGCGAGGTACTGGAAGTAAGGTTGTGAGGGCGAATCTTGAGTTTTACCCGGATCCCGGATAGCTGAGACCGTAAGAGCATTGTTCGTGAAAGGTAAGGTTCAGATTCGAATCCCGATCTGTCACACAGCTTTAAGCTGCCAGGAAGTTTCAAAATAGTGCTCACTCCGCTACAGAGGCGCGAGATTCATTTAGGAAACAATTCCGTAGGATTTGGATAAGGCGTTTGTCCTTAATATCCTCTTCTCCAGGATACAGACAGGCTTGGTGGACTCCACTGATACCTTAGCCATCTCCACAGCAACGAGTACTTCTTTCAAGATTACGGCCCGCTTATCATTTGGCCTGGTGATGTAATCTTTTGAATCCCTAACGCCCATCAAAAACAGTACACGAAATGAATTTTGCAACAGTTTCTAACAAACTCCATGGTTTTGTCAAAAACTGAATTATTCATTAATTTATAAAATATCTTTTTCGCAATCATATATCGTGAATGCCCTCTGTTCGGTGAATGTAGAAAAGCGAAGTGTGAGGGCTGCATGGATATTTTAGTCAGTAAAGAACATTGCCCGGAAAAGGCAAGTTTCTAGTTTTGAGAATCGATCCTGCACATAGGAAATTTCCTGACGTCACATGTATTTGTGCTGATCTCGTTTCTGTTGTGTGTATAAACTGCGTGACCAAACGTGATGGAATGCGTTGTCCCATTTGAAGATGAGCCGTGTAAGACGCCCGGAATAAAGTGGCTATATATGGTGTACGGCACGTGTCCAAATACGATATCCCGACAGTCTGTTTCAGACATTTATGTTCTGAACACGGCTCCATGTCACGGCTACACGTCCCGGGTTAACCGACTTTTAACGTAGACTGATAAGCAGTGTGAGACGCGAAATCGCATATTACTCGAGATTCGTGCTGCTGTAAAAAGAGCGATGCGCGAAGCATGCAACCACTATCACCGTCATACCTTAGCAAAAGATCTTGCTGAAAACCAAAGGAAATTCTGGTCTTACGTAAAATCGGTAAGCGGGTCGAAGGTTTCCATCCAGTCACTCACTGATCAGTCTGACCTGGCAACGAAAGACAGCAAAACGAAAGCTGAAATTTTAAATTTAGCGTTTGAGAAATCTTTCACGCAGGAGGATCGTACAAACATACTGCCGTTTGAGTCTCGTACAGATTCCCGAATGGAGGACATAGTGATAGACATCCCTGCGGTTTTGAAGCAGCTGAATGGGTTGAAACTAAATAAATTACCAGTTCCTGATGGGATTCCAATTCGGTTTTACAGAGAGTACTATACTCCATTGGCTCCTTACTTAGCTTGCATTTATCGCGAATCTCTTGCCCAACGTAAAGTCCCGAGCGACTGGAAAAAAGCGCAGGTGACGCCTGTACATAAGAAGAGTAGAAGGACGGATCCTCAAAATTACAGACCAATATCCTTAACATCGGTTTTGTTGCAGGATTCTCGAACATGTTCTCAGTTCGAATATAATGAATTTCCTCGAGACTGAGAAGTTGCTGTCCATGCATCAGCACGGCTTTAGATAGCATCGCTCCTGCGAAACTCAACTCGCCCTTTTTTCACATGATATATTGCGAACCATGGATGAAGGGTATCAGACGGATGCCATATTCCTTGACTTCCGGGAAGCGTTTGACTCGATGCCCCTCTGCAGACTCCTAACTAAGGTACGAGCATATGGGTTTGGTTCCGAAATATGTGAGTGACTCGAAGACTTCTTGAGTAATAGAACCCAGTACGTTGTCCTCGATGGTGAGTATTCATCGGAGGTGATGGTATCATCTGGAGTGCCCCAGGGAAGTGTGGTAGATCCGCTGTCGTTTTCTATCTACATAAATGATCTTTTGGATAGGGTGGATAGCAATGTATGGCTGTTTGTTGATGATGCTGTGGTGTATGGGAAGGTGTCGTCGTTGAGTGACTGTAGGAGGATACATGATGACTTGGACAGGATTTGTGATTGGCGTGAAGAATGGCAGCTAACTCTAAATATAGATAAATGTAAATTAATGCAGATGAATAGGAAAAAGAATCGCGTAATGTTTGAATACTCCATTAGTAGTGTAGCGCTTGACACAATCACGTCGATTAAATATTCGGGCGTAACATTGCAGAGCGATATGAAGTGGGACAAGCATGTAATGGCTGTTGTGGGGAAGGCAGATAGTCGTCTGCGGTTCACTGGTAGAATTTTGGGAAGATGTGGTTCATCTGTAAAGGAGACCGCTTATAAAACACTAATACGACCTATTCTTGAGTACTTCTCAAGCGTTCGTCGGATTGAGGGAGGACATAGAAGCAATTCAGAGGCGGCCTGCTAGAGTTTTTACTGGTAGGTTTGACCATCAAACGAGTGTTACGGAAATGCCTCAGGATCTCGGGTGGGAGTCTCTGGAGAAAACGGGGCGTTCTTTTCGTGAATCGCTACTGCGGAAATTTAGAGAGCTAGCATTTGAGGCTGACTGCAGTAGAATTTTACTGCCGCCAACTTATATTTCGCGGAAAGACCACAAAGATAAGATAATAGAGATTAGGGCTGGTACAGAGGCATTTAGGCAGTCATTTTTCCCTCGTTCTGTTTGGGTGCGAAACAGGGGGAGAAGATGCTAGTTGTGGTACGAGGTGCCCTCCGCCACTCACAGTGTGGTGGATTGCGGAGTATGTATGTAGATGTAGATGTAGGACTCAAATTTCTGAGATCACCAGAGCGTAGAGTGATCATTATTGCAGAGACAATGTATATACGTGCGGAAACCGTCGCACGCTGTGATCTCGAGTGTTTGACGAACAGACATCACGTCGCCCTGACAAGACCGTATGGGGAGATCAAAGGCCTGATGTATCAGATAGCCGCCGATTTGAATATAGAGCGTGAGAGACGCATTTGTACCGGAACACAACGTAGGCGATGCACCGCATAAATGCTTTCGTATCCGACAATCGACATATTCATGCATTCCCATGACTTTTGTCCACTCACAAGGGGGAGGCCTCAGACACCGCCAACCGATTCGGCCAGTATTTGTCAGTTAGCTTGTGCACAACCTAAAATAAAGACTAAGATATTTCTGCTCTGTACCCCACCATCCTTAATGAAACCACCTCCGAAGTTTATGACGCACATCAGCTCACAATTGAGGGTAAAGACAGCTAGTAAAATATGGCCATTTTTCATCATGTACAGTGCGATTCAGCTGCCACAACCTATGAGTTTTAAGCAACCAGCAACGACTTCGAAAACCGCACATAAGATTTTCATATTCTCTTGCTCACTAAGTGTAAAATATTAGTACTACGGAAAAAATAAATAAACAGGACTGTTCCGTAGCAAAATTAAAGGAAGTTAAATTTTGTTCTGTGATACGTACGGGCTTTCAAACAACATGCAAATGAGTGGTGTGGTGGCCCTCAACTAGATACCCTCCGACTCAGAGTTGCAATAGCAAAAGTTTTGGCTGGTTTCGTTGTCTAGGGCTGGGATACTTAGTTGCCGCATTACAAGCCAAATACTGCTGAGTCTACAGTATACAAGAAGAATACACACATGAATCGAATGATCGAAGGTTTCTATGGCTCTGCAATTGCGAATGATGAAAGTAACATAAATTTGTAAACGAAAGATTACAATTAAATAAAATCTGGAGGTGCTATCTTAACTACTTCAAAAGGTGAGTACGATAGTAGAAGTTCTTTTGAGAATGCGGTATATTTCTAAAAAACACTTATTGGTGTCGATGGTCCAGCAATTAAATAAAATATAAGCTGAACAACAGGAAAACAGTAGATTCCTACGGCACGTAATTAGTTGTGAACAACAACGTAGCTCGCGAGATTCACTTCTAAAGGCACACTACATCTTCACTGTAGAAGCCACGGAAATGTCACAAGTGCACAAGTCGGCACTCCAAAGTATTTCTATCTGCCGCGACCAGGTGCAAACCGCTCCAAACCGCTCCACACTCTACAACAAGTCTCTGCCGCGAGCGAGAGTCCTGCCCCCCCCCCCCCCCCCCCCGGCCCTTCCCATCACCATCGTGTGCCGTACGCTCCACAACTACCTCGTGTCCTCTCCGGAACCCGGAAACCATGCTCTCCTCCTACTTCCATCCAATCCCCCCAATTCACGAGCGCTGTGATTGGCTAGAGCGCTCCCGCCGTATCTTCAAGCGAACGCACATTCACAAACATAATGAAAGACTTTCTAAATACTGGATTTACATTTAAATAACTTGAAATTATATAAATATTCCTCCGGATGGACTACAAACACGCTCTAACGCATATTGTTAGATACATAAACAAATTAAATAGACATATACCAAAGGAATAGAACAAAAGGTAGGCCAGTAGCCTTTCTAAAACACAGTAAATATTTAACCAATTTCTTCATGAATAGTATATATCTGATATAAACAAACACATAGATGAATAAACACATTATAAGCATGCTGCTACCGTTTTTTGTGTAACTGTGGAGTACATATGACTTGACGCGATCAATAGTAATCGGCCCCTTTCACCTACAATAACTCATGTACTGAAACTTCCTGGCAGATTAAAACTGTGTGCTCGACCGAGACTCGAACTCAGGACCTTTGCCCTTCACGGGCAAGCGCTTTACTATCTGAGCTACCGAAGCACGACTCACTCCCGGTCCTCACAGCTTTACTTCTGCCAGTATCTCGTCTCCTACTTTCCAAACTTTACAGAAGCTCTCCTGCGAACCATGCAGAACTAGCACTCCTGAAAGAAAGAATACTGCGGAGACATGGCTTGGCCACAGCCTGGGGGATGTTTCCAGAATTCTGGAAACTCATGTACTATTCAAGTTACATGCCTGTAATTTATACCAATTTAGTTTTACACTAATAGCTTCCTAAAGACGCGTAGGTCGACGAAATCGGATGAACCGTTTAGATTTTGGAAATCCTAAAAATCGATGACAGAACCAGTTATGACTACGTTTTATCTACTCATAAGGTTAACGTTGTTCAAAGAAAGCGAAGCCGTCGCAGCAACGAAGACATCTGGCTTTGCAGCAGAGAACCAGTGTTCGATTCCCAAATGCATTCTGCGGCTTTTATTACTTGTTTTTTCTTCCATATCGAAATTGGTAGACACAGGAGGGTTATTAAGGTACGTAAATCAATAAAGAATAATAGAAAGATAGGAAAATAAATTTCGTAAACGACTTCGATTAATAAAGAGTTAAAATTTTAATCAATGTCGCCTTACAGTGGCTCTTTCAGCCACTCTGTTTCACGTCCTCACTTCCTTCTGAAAAATTGGATAGGTGATGGTACTTGTCACCTCAACATTCGAAGTAAACATACTTGCGATACCAAGAAAATATAGTGAAAGCAATTTCGCACAAGTACTTCGTTCCTTCTCAAAATTCGGCGGAAAGCAGACTTGGTTTACATTTAAACATATTTGTTTTTGCGGAATTTTTATGCGTGTCATGCATATGATAACATCGCCTGGAAAATCGACGCTGGAAGTTGATCATGAATTATGCTATGAATAGTTACTGCTAGGGCACGGCTGTGCAGTCCGCACTGGATTTCCTGAAGCGCACTGCAATTTTGAAGCCTCGAAAAAAGTTTTTCGCTTGTGATGGGCTAGCACACAGATATGCATGATGGCGGTACTACTTTTGCCGTGTACGTCATCCATAAACATGGAGGAATTCAAGACGTTAGTAGCTTGCCAACCCCAGGACTCGAATATTCGATAAAACTTGTTAATCAGTAACGTTTGGTTTTAAAACGTTCTGAAGCTTTGTTTCGTAAACTGTGTTTATCAATTTCCCCGATTTGGAGCGAGTGACGTAAACGTTTTTGAACGAGTCTATTAAACGATTGACCTGTTCTATAGCTCGAGGACCCAGGTTATCATTCGTATGTTGGAAGGAAAGCCACAGGCAAAAATTTTCCAGACACTGTGTTGGAATATTGCCCCGTGTATGAATTCGTTGTGTTATGTGTACTGCCAACATCGACAAGGGGTCGTTTCTCTTCCTGATGCGATAACGTGCGTCGAATGTTCGTCTGATACTCGCATCCTGTTTGGTCGGGGTTGATCACGTAATCGCACTTAAAACGTGTAATAAGTGACGTCGTCTGCGTGCTAAAAAGCACTGCCCGTTTCTGTATATGTTCGATATTTTCTATATCCGTGTGTGAGACGTTTAAAGGATAGTGAAATGAAAATGAGCCAGATGTAAAAAAAGTAAGTAAACTATTTATTGTTTCGGAAGTAATTACCATAGGGGCGGGAAAAAGGAACAGGCCCACTTGTAGCCAGGGGTGTTTCGACTAAGCTGTAGATATATCTTTGGGAACCATTAGCACATCTTCCACACAATATCTTTTGTTCCTTATGTTCTCGATCTCTCTCCATATGATTTCTTCATTTTTGGAGTTCCAAAGGAAAACATTTGTGGCTGTCGATTTGTTCCGGGCGAATGGGTGCATGCAAGGTTCCTTACGTAACCGTGAACGTTTTTCCATGAAGGCACTCTACATCTATATCCACATGGATACTCTGAAAATCACATTTAAGTGCATGGCAGAGGGTCCATTGAACCACCTTCACAATTCTCTATTATTCCGATCACGTACAGCGTGGAAAGAATGAACACCTATATTTTTCCGTATGAGCTCTGATTCCCCTTACTTTATCTTTGTGATCGTTCCTCCCTATGTAAGTAGGTGTCAACAAAATACTTTCGCATTCAGAGGAGAGAGCTGGTGATTGGGATTTCGTGAGAAGATTCCGTCGAAAAGAAAAACGCCTTTCTTTTAGTGTTATCCAGCCCAAATCCTTATCATTTCTGTGACACTCTTTCCCATATTTCGCGATACTACAATACGTGCTGCATTTTTTTGAACTTTTTCAATGTACTCCATCAGTCCTATCTGGTAAGGATCCCAGACTTCGCAGCAGTATTCTAGAAGAGTACGGACAAGTGTAGTGTAGGCAGTCTCCTTAGCAGGTCTGCTACATTTTCTGAGTGTCGTGCCAAAAAACGTAATCTTTGGTTAGCCTTCCCCACAACATTTTCTATGTGTTCCTTCCAATTTAAGTTGTTCGTAATTGTAATACCTAAGTATTTAGTTGTATTTACGGCTTTTAGATTAGACTGATTTATCGTGTAAACGAAGTTTAATGAGTTTCTTTTAGCACTCATGTGGATGACCTCACACTTTTCGTTATTTAAGGTCAACTGCCATTTTTCGCACCATTCCGATATTTCGTCTAAATCGTTTCGCTGTTTGATCTTCTGATGATTTTATTAGTCGATAAACGACAGCGTCATCTGCAAACAACCAAAGACGGCTGTTCAGATTGTCTCCCAAATCGTTTTTATAGGAACGGCAAAGGGCCTATAGCACTACATTAGGGAACGCCAGAAATCACTTCTGTTTTACTCGATGACTTTTCGTCAGTTACTACGAACTGTGACCTGTCTGACAGGAAATCACAAGCACTACATTAGGGAACGCCAGAAATCACTTCTGTTTTACTCGGTGACTTTTCGTCAGTTACTACGAACTGTGACCTGTCTGACAGGAAATCACAGATCCAGTCGCATAACTGAGACGATATTCCATAAGCACGCAATTTCGCTACGAGATGCTTGTGTGGTACAGTGTCAAAAGCCTTCCCAAAATCTAGAAATACGGAATCGATCTGAAATCCCTTGTCAATAGCACTCAGCATTTCAGGTGAATAAAGTGTTGGGTGTTACTTAAGATAGGTAAATAAATTACTGAATGCAATGTATAGTGAAGTAGAAATTAGAAAATAAATGAAAAACTTGGTTTAGAAGAATGACACACTGGCAAACAGCAGGCAACGCGGCAGTGGCAACTGCCGGCGCTTGAAAAGTCGGCACGGCACGTTCGGGAGAGAAGCGGAAACTGTCGATTCAGTCGCCAGGTCATCGACCGACCAGCTCACGTCAAGAATATTCTCCAAGAAGCTTTTCACGTGACAGAAGAAGCCATCGCCCTCCCCACATAAGCGGACGCTGTCGATTCAGCCGTCAGGGCATCGCCCGACCGGCTCACGTGTTTCTCAGTTGTCACATGTGATCACAAGCCCTCCTCTACATTCCAAGAGCCATTGACCGACGTTAAGAAGATTCTTCTAGAAGCTTTTCAACGTGGCAGAAGAGGCGATGACCGTGAAGTCGTTCACCTCCAGCGAACTGAACTGAATAAATACGCAAGACGCAGTGGGCCCGACAGAGAAGAGCAGTTTTCAGTTCAGTTTCGGTGCTGAAGACCGTCATGCAAGAAGAGACTACGTCATACACAGACGCACCAAGTCCGCCGCTGTAATGGAATAGCAAGCAGCAGCCTCGGCGCCAGAAGACAGAAGTTAGAAGGTATTTGAAAACTTAGTTTTACGTACCCGGATGACTCGTGAGAACGGGAAGGAGACATCAGCAGTCACCTGTGAGCTGGGATGAAGATCTGACAGCCGAAGACTGGCAAGCTGGAGTCCGTTGTTCGAGTCCGGGACACTGGCCTTCTCCCGCCGCGCCGCTCCGCTGGCCAACGCACAACACACGCGGCCGCTTAGAGAAGAGAAACACTGGGACGCCACATCCGAGGTATCAGCATTCGATTCCCGACTTCGTTCTCAATAATTAAATGGGCCACCTCGCGCTGCGCGTCTCCAGTCAACTGGGGGAGACGGCGACACGAGATACACACCGCCAGGCGTAATCAGACGCCGCCGCTGCCGCAGCAGAAGGCTTCGCAAACGACACAGCTGCCGCTCTCCGAGCCAGAACATCCAGTAAGGGAACAGTTGTATAAAACTTTCAATAAAATGTATCTTATGTAAAAATGCTGATTCACTCTATCTCATACCCGAGCCAAGGAAGAACCCACCCTGCTCACGCGTTGTTAAGAGAGAAAAAGTAATTTATTTAGTGTTTTTCATCCTGACATAATGCTTTAGAATCAAATGCCCTTTGCAATAATGCTCATCCTGACAATTGACTAGCATCAAAAGAGAAAACCCAGTTACATTTAGTGTCACAAGTGTTACATTTGGTGTCAGAGAAAAAATCCTTGTCTCAATATAAAGTGTGAATGACATTCACTAAAGGTCGACAGTTAGTATTATTTAATGTGTGAAAGGATAGAGGTTTGCATTGCAGTCGTAATATTTTCTTTATTTAGAAGTGTATTCTCTCTCATAATTTTAAGAGTTTGTCGAAAGTATTTAAACATCTTTTTCAGTCAGTGTAGTAAGATTGTGTAACTAACAGTTTGTAAAATGATGACACGAAATCGTACAGAGTCAGAGTCAGCACCAGAAGCGGTTTCTACTGACGAAGCTATTCAGAGCTTAGTTGATCAAATAGCACAGCTTAAAAATGACAATAATGCATTATTTAAACAGTTGTGTGAGGTTAGGCAAACCGGTTCAATACCTCCCACCCTACATTCCTCAGCAGCAGCCTTGGTAACTCCTTTTTCAGGTAAACATGGCGAGGACATAATTGCCTTTTTGATGATTTAGTGGCAGCTGCAAAGTTAGGATCATGGTCAGATGAACAGCTCTTACAAATGACAAAGTTAAGATTGATAGGAGAGGCTAAAGCACACGTATTATACCATGAACAATTACGGAATGCTCCAACAATTGTATCATCTGAATTGGGAGGTCGGTAAAATGATCGAATTATTATTTTATTCCTGTTGCCAACAATGACCTGTGCCCATACTAACTCATAAGAAGTATCTACTTCAAATTTGCGACAAGTTAAACTACTTCTGATAACAACCAACACATCTCCGGCAACTGTGTTTAGCCTATCCTTTGGGAACACCGTTAGGTTCTTCGCAAAAATTTCGGTTAAGCTTATATCCGGCTTTAGCCAGCTTTCAGTGCCTATAACGATTTGACCTTACAACCCAGACGAAGCGCCTTCTGCTTCGTCTTCATGATACGGATCTTCGATATTAGCAAAAGTCATTTCGTTCTTCAGCTTCAAAAACCACTCGACTCGTAATTTTAGAGCTGGAGGTAGGATGTATGTCCATAAATCACACCAGGTAAATGACAGGATGGTTCATTTTAAAGGGTAAGGCCGATTTCTTTCGCCATCTTTGAAACATTTCGACCTTGTGCTCCGTCTCCAATGGCGTTAAACCCTTGGCGCTAAACCCTAACATTCCTTCCATCTTCTTTCCTCTCTTCGATGTTATGACGTAATGAACCCGGTACATGGAAAACATGACAGTCACGTCGTGTGTTCTATGCTGTGCCTCGCTATAAACAAGCGACGCGCGGTCGGCTGCCTGTGCCGTCTCCTCACTTCCCCTCATGACAAATTCACAGCAGTCTTACTCAGCACTGTTTTCGTACAACTAATGCAAGTCCTTTGTATCCGTTATTGACTTACTTACGTTATTACTTCTTCTATTCCTACCAGTTTCGATATAGTAAAAAAATGAAAAAAGTTAAGAATGTCTTTCGGAATCGATAACAGGTTCCCCGCTCCGCCAGATGCCTTGGTCGCTGCGTCTGTGGCGCTTTGGTTGAACAGCTTTTACCTACTTCTTTTTGTTGTGGTCTTCAGTCCAGAGACTGGTTTGATGCAGCTCTCCATGCTACTCTATCCTGTGCAAGCCTTTTCATCTCCGAATAACTGCTGCAACCTACATCCTTCTGAATCTGCTTAGCGTATTCAGCTCTTGGTCTCCCTCCACGATTAAGCTTTTACCTTACAGGTATAAAAACAGTTTCCGTGCTCGATTTGTGGACTTCATTCACTTTAGTGGTGGTCATCTGAAAAGAGAGAGGGAGGAGGGGGGAGGGGCGGGAAATTGAGCCATAATATCTCGATCTCTCATTTTAGGTTCGACAGTGGACGAATATCGACATTTGCAAGAAACTTTCATGTGTCATAACATTGTTTTTGTTTTCTTTTTGTTTTGTTTTTTGTTGTTGTCTGCATTGCATTAACAAACGTTAATATTCTTGAAGCGTTATCATACAATGTGTCGGACCCACATGACCTCTGGAAAGTCCAGACTGCCTGCCTAGGGCTCTTTCAGGCGTGCTCCTCCACTCATTCTTTAATGGGTACAGTGAATATCATGTAACGATAGTACAACCTTGCAAGCCTAGCCCGTTGGAAGTGTGGTACCTGGAAGCCAGTGGAAGTAACTGCAGTTTCTTGGAATGTGGAGTTGTTTTCAGCACTAAATGGGTGCGAGTGTCGTGTGCACAGAGGAGATCATGTAACGTAAGCTTTCACAGTTTTCATCATAGCTGATTTTATTTTTCTAGCCATTATGCTGCGGTCTAGGGTATGTTTATGAGAGTAACATTTGGTCTACGGGTGCTAGAGACATTCTCTAGAAAGGACTCAGACATGTTGTGCGCCTTAGTACTGAACACAGTAAACAGCACCAACTCTTCTGTAGAAGGAGCTCCGTAACAGACGTCAACGCGACTCCGCGATGTGTGGCTGTGGTAAGAAGTCGCCACCGCCCGAGCGTTGTCAGGTAACCAGCAAACAGTTTGGCCTTTTGAACTGGTCTGAGTTCAAAATATCAGCTAACGAAGTCTTTATAGCACCTGAGGATGTCTTCAGCATAGAAACATACCTTAGACCACGGCCTAATGCCCGTATAATTAAAAACAACGCAGAAGGTAGGTTGTGAATACAGAAGGTGCTGAGATCTAGCGACGAAAATAATCAAACCACTTGATTTGAACTGTACTGTTTGCTAGCCTAGGGAAATATTTGTAAAACCCGGTTTATCTCCATCTGTTGTTACTGTCAGACAGTGTACTGTGGTTCGTGGCCGAGCGGCTCTAGGCGATACAGTCTGGAACCGCGCGACCGCTACGGTTTCAGGTTCGAATTCTGTCTCGGGCATGGATGTGTGTGATGTCCTTAGGTTAGTTAGATTTAAGTAGTTCTAAGTTCTAGGGGACTGATGACTTCAGAAGCTAAGTCCCATAGTGCTCAGAGCCATTTGAACCATTTTTTGTACCGTGGTTCGACAGGTGTAAATACGGATACTGATACAGAATCTAAGCTTGAAAACATTTTAGGAGGTAGGATTTTGTACCATAATTTTGATGAAAATCACAAACAAAACCAATCAGCTAATGGGGTTTAAGATTGTGAATGAACTTTATTGGTGTTCCAAGAAGCAATTTCTGTCTTACTGAAGTTCCTATAAAATTCAGTTCCAGGCGTGATGAACACTGAAACCTTTAGTAGTAACTGTGGTACGCAAAGCTAAAACAAACTTGTTGTACTACGCTGAACATGGATCATAAGACACTACAGAGATTGAAAATATGAACCATAAACAATCGCTGTGCGAACATTCTTTTAAGGTATGTTACCTGGATTTCGGAATCATTGAGGCAGTCATCATGTCGGTAACAAATTTATGTCCGAGGACATTGGTAAGACGTAGTTCGTAAGCTTCCTAAACGGTTACTGTCCTAATAACGAGAAAAACGATCAGATTTGAGTACAGTTGAACCTATGAAACGCTACATTAAGAAAATAGTGTAAGCTATACATAACATCCAGTGAATGCTTTTCAGTATATGGGTAAAGGTAAAACTATATTATGAACAGCTAATGAGTAGAGAACTGGATTTTTACATACGAGGGGAATTCCATTAGTAAAGCAGATTAGTTTTATTCAGGATTGAAATACGCCATATTATTTCCCCCTCTTTAGCTTACAAAACGATATTTTTAAACATAATATACGTTCAATGCGACGGGCTCAGCCACGTTACTGGTAGGTTCTGTACGCCTGCATGGAAGCGCTGTATCAGTCGACAATGGAACAAAGGTCTTGTTGCATCAGTAACCTTTTCATCATCCACGTACCGCTTCTTACGGAGTACATTCTTCATTGGGCCAAAGAGATGGAAATCAAGATGGGTGATCCGGCCTATAGGATGGATGACGAAAAACAGTCTAATGGAGTTTTGTGAGCTCCTGTCGGGAGCACAGATTTGTGGGAGACTTTGCGTTCTCATGAAGAAGGAGAGTTCATTTGCATTTCTGTGGCGACGAAAATGCTGAAGCCTTTTATTCAGTTTGCTGAGGATAACACAGTACACTTCCGAGTTGACTGTGGCGCCAAGCGGGAGGGCATCAAACAGAATAACCCCTTCAGAGTCCCAGAAGACCGTCGCCTTGATTTTACTATCTGAAAGGGCGGCTTTAAACTTCTTTTGGGAGGAGAGGTAGTGTGGCGGCGTCCCGTGCGTGTCACATTCACGATTCGTCACCCGTGACGACGTTCGTCAAAAGATTGCGGTGATCAGCCTTGTAACAAACAAGCGGGTCCACACAGATTCTCCGTCGCTGCTCTTTGTGTTCTTCCATTAGACGGCGAAGAACCTATTGGGCACACCCCTTTGAAAACCTCAAATGGTGGACGAGTGTGTGAGCACTATCAGCTGAATTGACCAGTTGTGCAGCCAGGTGTTTAATAATGGTCCGTAGATCACCAAAGACTGTGTCCGCACTTTCCAACAATACAGGAGTCACTGCGGTGCGCGGCCGGCCGGCACGTGGGAGGTAGGAGAGGTTTGTGCGACCTTGTTGCGATTATGACAGAACCCTGTGCTTTTGTTCACTGCCACATTCTTCAAGCGCCTATGAATATCTACGATGCTGTGGTTTTCCACCAAGAGAAACTCACTGACAGTTCTCTTTTTGGAATGCACTTCTGCTACAGTTGTCATTTCGGCGGCTACATATAATGCCGCCACCTGTCGGAACTTCATGAAGCTATAGGAACTGAAGCGGGAATATTCCACGATGTCCCATTACAGATTACGAATTTTTTTTGTCGAAATTGACCTTGTAAAATAGTGAGTTTGCATTATTTATTGACTGCCCCTTGTAGATTTAAGGCCAGGAGAGATAGACATGTTGAGCTTCAACAATTCTCTCTAAGGCACTTTAAGCTGAAGATGAATCACAAGAACTGCAGGAACTTTATGAACTTAATGTAATTCATTCGACCAGTCTGCAGGCCATTTAATATAAATACGCCTCAATGGAGAGCCATGTATGGTTCCTGAAACACACTCCAAGACAGAAAGGTGTATTGACTGATATGAAGGTGTGAAAAAAAAACTATTTACCAATGCCTTCAGTAAGCATCGCAACTTAGATGGAGGCGCAATAGGTGTCTCAGTCACCCACCATCCATAAGCATACAGTCGCAAGTGCATTACACAGCGTGTCGGGGAACTGTTGAGATTAACTCTGAGAGGTGTAGAGAGTGCCTTGAGGAACAACTAGAGGATAAGACCCGGAGACCTGGAGCTTCATCTAATGACACTACAGAACGTCGGAGTTAAAGGCCCTGGCACCTAAAACCACACCACCCTTTCAGCAGCAAAAGTGACTTTATTTGCTGATGGACCGTACGTGGAACGTTTCGCATTGTTGTTCGTTTTCAGTGGTCGCGACTGATTGCTGCGATCGGTTCTGGAGAGGATGGAACCAGCTGCTACTTACACAGGTCTTGTCTACAATGAATGTGACGCCTCCTTGTCTCGGTGAAAGATACACTACTGGCCATTAAAATTGCTACACCACGTAGATGACGTGCTACAGACGCGGAATTTAACCGACAGGAAGAAGATGCTGTGATATGCAAATTATTAGCTTTTCAGAGCATTCAAGCGAGGTTGGCGCCGGTAGCGACACCTACAACGTGCTGACATGAGGAAAGTTTCCAACCTAGCAACTGGCTCGTCACAATACGCCAGTCACTACTCATGATGAACTGTGGTATCGTGTTAAAGCTGCATGGGCAACTGTACCTGTACACGCCATCCATCTCAATGCCCAGGCGTATCAAGGCCGTTATTACGGCCAGAGGTGGTTGTTCTAGGTACTGATTTCTCAGGGACTACACACCCAAATTGCGTGAAAATGTAATCATATGTTAGTTCCAGTATAATATATTTGTCCAATGAATACTCGTTTATCATCTGCATTTCTTCTTGGTGTAGCAATTTTAATGGCCAGTAGTGTAGTTTCGGGAACAGGTTCCCGTCCGCAGTTTAGTTTTTAGTTCGCTCCATATAAATCTCCAAAGTTTATCAGTGAACAGGAGACAAATAAACTGCAGATAAAACACGAGTCCAAAACCGTCATGCGCAGGAGCAACAGAGCACCACAGTCATCGGATACAAGCCCTGTCTACGGAGCTAATACCATTTTCTCTACTGGCGATCGTGGCCGTCAGTGGCTATCACTGTGTAACGAAAAGCATTGCAAGACGTTACGCCTATGATCGATCAGCGTTCAAAGTGACGTTATCTGCTGATGGGGTGGCATAGTGGCGGATACCGGCGTCTATAACTTCTGCACTCTTCAAAGTTGTTGAATGACATTTCCGGACTCGGGTTCCTATCCTCGATTTGTTAGCCAAGATATTCTCTACAACCAGTAGAAGTATGTCGCAACGTTCCTGGGACACCCTGTATAGAGCTCACAGATCGAGAAGAAGGGCAGATTTCTGGCCAACAGCGAAGCTCGACCCTGACGCCCATCGAAACCAATGCCCGGATAATGACCGGCCGAGAGCAGGAACTACGTGGCTGTTAATATACTCAATTAAGCTTTCGCACTAAAGAAAGACCTGCAAACTTGCCTGTATGCATGTTAGTAGCTTTAGTTGTACACTTGCCTATACCTGGTCAACATTTTCTGAGTGACATGTAACTGAACGTAAGTGTTCGATTAGAGCACTAGTAACGGGCTCCTTTCGTTATTCGTTGTTTGTATCACCGCTGTTAGACGTTTCTGTTTATATCGTATTTCTAACAGTGTCAGGACAGTGTTGCAATTTCTTCTGGTGCTAGTTTAATCTAACAACAGCCTGACGTCGGAAGCCTCATTTGTGATTTTTCACGTACGTTAAGTAAGTCTTAAGACTCAAGTGATAAACCTGAGTCTGTGCCCATTGCTACTGTAACTTATGTTCAAGTGAACACGCGATGAAGCATTAAAAGCAGACAAGCAACCACCCCCAGGGTAACATTTCCTTCTTACCATCCTCTCTATCTCCTTAGTCTGACATTCGAGTCGTTTTTTACTGTCCCCTGTCATATCGAACCGCTTCACGGTCTCACTCCTGCGCGCAGCTCTCGTGTGTCCGAGACGGACGACCTCAAATCCCACTTCACTGCCGATCTGATTGTGAGATTCAGAGTAAGTATGTTGCCACACCCGTCACTTAACTACAAGGGTAGTTGCTTCAAAAATGTAATGGTTTGCAATTATCACTAATATTTGTGAGGCTATACAAGACTTCCGTACTTTGTATTGTCGCATTACGCCTTAGAATGACTGCAACGCCCAGTTAGGAACTCCCTAAACATGGACGAAGGGATACACGTTAAGTGGATTTCAGTCTGTGGTTAAAATTATCAATGAGTAGCTTAAGTGGAAACAGTAATATGACCGATTAAAGAGAATGAAGGTCGCAACGGTTAACGTTGCTAGGTATAATATTAATGATACGTGACATGGTTTGGTGTCGGTTTCCTACTCGAGAACTAATTGGCACAACGCCTGCGTGAAAAATTTCTGTTTGATGTGTAATCCTAACTACATTTTCTTTTACAGTAGTTCATAAATTCAAAAACTGCCAGAGGCGAAGGTTCCCTTATGTGGCTACCTGACTCTGTGATTCAATACCCTTTCCTGATTCTTACAATGAATATCAACTTGCTACCCACACTTCACATGTGCAATCCTAGATAACTGACAGCGTTAGAAAGATACCAGTGATGTGCTCAGTGAAGGTTTGATCAAGAATTATTCTATCTTCTCGCCTATTGACGCCAATAGTATTACAGTTTTCCTATAGAGTAACAACAGCCAGTGTTTTCTAACGAAGTGATCTTCGTATAATCAACTGCAATCGCTGAATCTTGAAGTAGAAACGACTATTGCAAAGATATATCAGTAAAGGCACTTCTGGGGCTTACCTGGCAGTAGCAGAAGCAAAAGGGCAGGAAGCAGAGCCCCGTGCTGTGGCCGCCTCCTTGTCCCTGACATCTCACCACCCGGAGGAATCTGCAACACGCAGCAAAAAGTGCGTAAAGGACACTTCTGGTTTAGAAGTAGCACGACATTGATAATAAACTGCGTAAAAGTGGTAGTTGACAGAGTAATACTAAACTATGACTTCAGGTGTGAACGATTGCTCTACAGAGTCGATGGATAAGTTTTATCCTTAAAACAGGACAAGTCGATAATTTAAGTATCTCGTCTTATACAGTACACTGTTTTCATGATTTAGGAAATTTATTTTTCCATAACTTAGTGGCCAGATCCTGTTCTTCTCACCACAGTGAGCAGTCGTTCTAAGAGAGAGAAGGCGTGTACGCCACCTGTCTTAAATCGTGCAAGTGTTGTTCAGTGTGTTATCGTATTTGCTTGTGCATCGTATCTGATACAGTCAACAAGGACGTATTCCAAGATAAAGGGCACTAATAGTTATGTGCTAGAGCAAGGCTGGGAAAATTATTGAACATCGCTTGTTGCTAAGTCCAGGCTTTCAAAATAAAAAATGTGACCCTCAACTACGTATCCTCAGGCTCAGAGTTGAAATATTCAAAGTTTTCGCTGGTTTCGTTGTCTAGGGGCTGGGATACGTATTTGCCACATTACAGTGCGTGTGTGTGTGTGTGTGTGTGTGTGTGTGTGTGTGTGTGTGTGTGTGTGTGTGTGTGTGTGTGTGTGTGTGTGTGTGTGTGTGTGTGTGTGTGTTGGGGCTTATGCCACATTACAGTATACAATATGAATATACACATGAATCGAATGGTCGAATGCTACCACTTGGCGATTGCAAATTTTTAATTTAACATAGAAATTTATAAATGAAAGATTGAAATTAAATACAATCTCCAGGTACTATATTTAATGACTTTAAATGATGAGTACGATAGCAGAAGTACCTTTAGGAATGCCATTTCTTACTGCAAAACACTAACAGGTGTCGATGGTCAGCAATTAAATAAAATATAAGTTGAATAACAGGTAAACAATAGATTCCTACTTCAAGGAATTAGTTATGAGCAACAACATATCTCGCAAGATATTCACTTCTAAACGCATACTACATCTTCACTGCAGAAGCTATGGAAATCTCACAAGTACATCTATTGGCACTACAAAATATCTCCCGCGATCACGTGGAAACTGCTCAACACTATCCAAGCATTCCGTGAGACTGTTCAGTCCACCTTCCCATGCAGCACTCCCCTGTCCTGTGTCACCCGATGCTCCTCCCCCACTTCCATCCAGTCTCTTCAGTGACATCGGAGGTCGCGTACTGTAGTAAATTGACTAGAGCGCTCCCGCCATATCTCCAAGCCAACGCACACTCATAAACATATTGAAACACATTCGAAATACTGGATTTACATTTAAATAACTTGAAATTAAATAAATATTCCAACGGCTGGACCATAAATACGCTCTAACACACATTATTAAATAGATAAACAAATCAAATGAACATATATTAAAGGAATAGAAACAAAAGTAGGCCAGTAGCCTTATGTCACTGTGCTTTCTAAAACACATTAAATATTTGACAGATTTCTTCATGAATAGTATATATCGGATATAAACAAGACGAATAAATATATTTATAAGGAAGCTGCTACCGTTCTTTTTTTCGTGTAACTGTGGATTACTTATGACCTGACATTATCAATAGTAACCTGCCACTTTGACCTCCAATAACTCATATACTATTATGTACTATTAAAGTTACATGCCTGTAATTCATACCAATTTAGGTTCACAGTAATAGATTTCTAAAGACACGTCGTTCAACAAAATCGGATGAACCGTTTAGATTTTGGAAATTCGTTGCTGGTTGTTACATGTATAATTTACAGTCAGATACTAAACTTTAAACTAATAAAGATACTGAAAATTTTATTTCACCATCAGAATGGTCATACAAGTAATGGTAATGTACATGTTTCTTTTTAAGGGATCATGATTCCTCTGGCTGTTATTAATTTCTATATGAACTGCGAAATGTCTGCCATTATGGTTTCACAAAGTCCGCCATCTTTGGCACTCCTGGCGTACAAATCTCCTTCATCGACACAAAGCAGAGTCCTCGACACAGTGTGCGACCACGCCAAATCTGAACTTAGAATAGTTGCATAACGATGCATTTAGTTACCAACGACATTCAAATTTAACAACATAAGTAAGTTTCTAAATTGTTCAAATGGCTCTAACCACTATGGGACTTAACATCTGAGGTCATCAGCCCCATAGACTTAGAACTACTTAAACCTACCGAGCGAGGTGGAGCAGTGGTGAGCACACTAGACTCGCATTCGGGAGGACGACGGTTCAATCCCGTCTCCAGCTATCCTGATTTAGGTTATCCGTGATTCCCCTAAATCGTTTCAGGCCAATGCCGGGATGGTCCCTTTGAAAGGGCACGGCCGATTTCCTTCCCAATCCTTCCCTAACCCGAGCTTGCGCTCCGTCTCTAATGACCTCGTTGTCGACGGGACGTTAAACACTAACCACCACCACCACTTAAACCTAGCTAACCTAAGGGCATCACACACATCCAAGTCCGAGGTAGGATTCGAACCTGCGACCGTAGCAGCCACGTGGTTCCTGAGTGAAGCACCTAGAACCGCTCGACCACAGCGACCGGCCCTAAATTGTTAACCTTTCTGACTGTGATCAGATGATTCGCCTTTGAAACCGTATACCCTAGAGATGAACAAGTGCAAGACTGCAGTTCTGTCTATTTCACAATTTTCTATCGTTTCCCAGTGGGACATTGCCCAGACTCGAAGGCATTGCATCTTAGTCGCTTGGTTGTCAAACAAGCGGTCAGAAATACTCAATTTGCAAACGAAAAGGTAAAGAGATAAGATAACATATTCTTAATTGTGCATCACACAATGAAGAGCCAAATAAACTTGTACTCTGGCCTTTACGAACACGCGGAAGTGCCGTAACACGACACGGTATGGACTCGACTAATGTCTGAAGTAGTGCTGGAGGGAACTGACACCATCAATCCTGTAGGGCTGTCCATAAATCCGTGAGAATACTAGGGGGCGGAGGTCTCTTCTGAACAGCACGTTCCTAGGACTACCAGATATGCTCAATAATGTTCACATCTGGGGAGCTTTTTGGCTAGTGGAGGTGTTTAAATTCAGAACAGTGTTCCTGGAGCCAGTCTTCATTACAGAGGGTCTTACCGGATGAATAGTAAACTTATGAGGGAGTTGTGGTATACACTAATTTCGATAAAATACTCCGTACTACATGGATCCAGTTACTATTGGTTACAGAGATACAGCTGGACGTGCGGGATGTCGCATTGTCCTGCTGGAATTGCCCACGTCTGACGGAATGCACAATGGACATGAATGGATACAGGTGATCAGACAGGATTCTTACGTACGTGTCACTTGTCAGACTCGTATTTAGACGTATAAGGGGCCCCATATCACTCCAACATCACGCACCCCACACCATCACAGACCTTCCCCCAGATCGAACAATCCCCTGCTGATATGCAGAGTCCATGGATCCGTGTTGTCTCCATACCCGTACACGTCCATCCGCTCGATACAATTTGAAACGAGACTGTTCCGACCGGGTAACGTGTTTCCAGTCATTAACAGTCCAATGTCGGTGTTGATGGGCCAAGGCAAGGCGTAAAGCTTTGTGTCATGCAGTCATCAAGGGTACACAAGTGGGACTTCAGGCCGTATCGATTATGTTTCGTTGAATGGTCAGCACGCTGATGCTTATTGATGCACAGCACTGAAATCTGCAGAAATTTGCCGGAAGGGTTGCATTTTTATCACGTTGAACGATTCTTCTCAGTCGTCGTTGGTCCCGTTCTTGCAGAATCTTTTTCCGGCCCCAGCGATGTCAGAGATTTGATGTTTTACCGGATTGCTGATATTCGCAGTACACTCGTGAAATGGTCGTACGGAAAAATCCCATTTTTGTCGCAACCTCGGAGATGCTGTACCTCATCGCTAGTCCGCCGACTATAACACCACTTTCAAAATCACTTGATAACCTGCCATTGTAGCAGGAGTAAACGATCTAACAACTGAGCGCTTACATAGGCGCTGCCGACCGCAGCGCCTTATTCTACCTGTTAACGTATCTCTGTATTTGAATGTGCATGCCTATACTAGTTTCTTTGGCGCTTCAGTGTGTAAATGTAACCTGCACAGTACTTCGTAGCAATGCGCCATCAACAAATAAAAAGTTGTCACAAGAAGTAAGTGCTCGTCCAAGTAGATCTCCCAGGCCGAATGTGTTTGATGTGTCTGATTTTACTTTTGTTTTGTGCTGAGCTACGGCATTCCGTAGGTATAAAAGTGTTTAGTTAGCTTACAAATGGTAGCCTGTGAATAAATCCAAGACATTTAACAAGGTAAAATACCTATCTTCGACAATACCTGCTGAGATAATTACCGCTATAGCCAGACGGCACTCAGGCAGTTCGAATGCGTGAGGAATGATCGCGGGTTCGAGGCTACTTGCGGTCCTGCTTATATGTGGAAGAATTTTCTCCGTTAAAGGCGTAACGTCAAATGTAATTATCTCGTGATACAGAGCGGTAATCATTACTCCATGGAGACGCTCCATTGTTTGTTAGTCTCCAGTCTGTTTAAAGTGCTTCCTTTTCCAAGTTCCACTACCACATTACGCCGGCCGTGGTGGCCGAGCGGTTCTAGGCGCTACAATCTGGAACCGCGCGACCGCTACAATCACAGGTTCGAATTGTGTCTCGGGCATGAATGTTTGTGATGTTCTTAGATTAGTTAGGTTTAAGTAGTTCTACGTTATAGGCGGCTGATGACCTCAGAAGTTACGTCGCATAGTGCTCAGAGCCATTTGAGCCATTTTGAACCATTTTTGAGCCTAAGGGATTCAGATAGCCCTACCGTAGGTGCAACCACAACCGAGGGGTATCTGTTGAGAGGCCAGACAAACGTGTGGTTCCTGAAGAGGGGCAGCAGCCTTTTCAGTAGTTGCAGGGGCAACAGTCTGGATGATTGACTGATCTGGTCTTGTAACACCAAGCAAAACGGCCTTGCTGTGCTGGTACTGCGAACGGCTGAAAGCAGGTGGAAATTACAGCGGTAATTTTTCCCGAGGACATGCAGCTTTACTGTATGATTAAATGATGATGACGTCCTCTTGGGTAAAATATTCCGGAGGCAAAATAGTCCCCCATTCCGATATCCGGGTGGGGACTACTCAGGAGGATGTCATTATCAGGATCGGAGCGTGGAATGTCAGATCCCTTAATCGGTCAGGTAGGTTAGAAAATTTAAAAAGGGAAATGGATAGGTTAAAATTAGATATAGTGGGAATGAGTGAAGTTCGGTGGCAGGAGGAACAATACTTCTGGTAGGTGAATGCAGGGTTGCAAACACAAAATCAAATAGGGGTAGTGCAGGTGTAAGAATAATAGTGGATGAAAAATAGGAGCGCAGGTAAGCCACTACGAGCAGCATAGTGAACGCATTATTATAGCCAAGATAGACGGGAAGCCCACGCCTACCACAGTACTTCAAGTGTATATGCTAACTAGCTTCGCAGATGATGAAGAGATCGAAGAAATCTATGATGTGATAAAAGAAATTAATCAGATAGTGAAGGGAGACGAAAATTTAAGAGTCGTGGGTGACTGAAATTCGATAGTAGGAAAAGGAAGAGATGGAGAAGTAGTAGATGAATATGGAATAGAAGTAAGGAATTAAAGTGGAAGCCGCCTGGTAGAATTTTGCACAGAGCATAACTTAACCATAGCTAACACTTGGCTTAAGAAACATGAAAGATGGTTGTATACGCGGAAGAGTCCTGGAGACACTGGACGATTTCAGATAGATTAAATAATGGTTAGACAGAGATTTAGGAACCAGGTTTTCAATTGTAAGACATTGCCAGGTTCAGATGTGGACTCTGACCACAATATATTTGTTATGAAGTGTAGATTAACACGGAAGAGGCTGCAAAAAGGTGGGAATTTGAGGAGATGAGACCTGGGTAAACTGAAAGAGCCAGAGGTTGTAGAGAGCTTTAGGGAGAGCATTAAAGAACGATTGACAGGAATGGGGGAAAGAAATACAGTAGAAGAAGAAGGTTTAGCTTTGACAGTTGAAATAGTGAAGGTAGCACAGCATCAAGTAGGTAAAAAGACGAGGAATAATAGAAAACCTTGGGTAACAGAAGAGATATTGGATTTAATTGATGAAAGGAGGAAATATAAAAAAGCAGTAAATGGAGCACGCAAAAACGAATACAAATGTCTCAAAAATTAAATCGACAGGAAGTGCAAAGTGGCTAAGCAGGGATGGATAGAGGACAAATTTAAGGAAGTACAGGCATAAATCACTAGGGGAAAGACAGATACATCCTACAGGAAAATTAAACATCCGTTTGGAGAAAAGAAAACTACCTGTATGAATATCAAGAGCTCATGTGGAAAACCAGTTCTAAGCAAAGAAGGGAAAGCAGAAAGTTGGAAGAGGTATATAGAGGGTCCATACAAGGGAGATGTACTTGAGGGTAGTATAATAGAAATGGAAGAGATTGTAGATGAAGATGAACTGAGACATATGATACTTTGTCAGGAGTCTGACAGAGCACTGAATGACCTAAGTCGAAACTAGACCCCAGTAGTAGACAACATTCCATTAAAGCCAGTCCTGACAAAACTCTACCATCTGCTAAGCAAGATGTATGAGTCAGGCGAAATACCCTCAGACGTAAAGAAGAATATAATAATTGCAATCCCAAAGAAATCAGGTGTTTACAGGTGTGAAAATTACCGAACTATCAGTTTAATATGTTAAGGCCGCAAAAAACTAATACGAATTTGGTACAGGCGAATGGAAAAACTGGTAGAAGCCGACCTCGCAGCAGATCAGATTGGATTCCGTAGAAATGTTGGAACACTTGAGGCAATACTGACCCTACGACTTTTCTTAGAAGACAGATTAAGAAAAGGCAAACTTAGCTTTCTGGCATTTGTGGACTTAGAAGGAGCTTTTGACGGTGTTGACTGGAATAGTCTCTTTCAAATTCTGAATATGACAGTGGTCAAATACAGGGAGTGAAATGCTATTTATAATTTGTACAGGAACCAATTGGCAGTTATAAGAGTCGTGGAGCATGAAAGGGAGTCAATGCTTCGGAAGGGAACGAGACAGGGTTGTAGCCGGTCCCCAATGCTATTCAATATGTATTTTCAGCAAGCAGTGAAGGAAGCAAAAGAAAACTTCGGAGTAGGACTTAGAATCCACGGACAAGAAATAAAAACTTTGAGGATGGCCGATGACATTGTAATTCTGTCAGAGACAGCAAACGACCTGGAAGAGTAGTTGAACGGAATGGACAGTGTCTTCAAAGTAAGATATAAGATGAACATAAACAAATGCAAATCCAGGATAATGCAATGTAGTCGAATTAAATTAGGTGATGCTGAGGGAATTAGGTTAGGAAATGAGACACCTCAAGTAGTAGAAGAGTTTTGTTTGGGGAGCGAAATAACTGATGATGGTCGAAGTAGAGAGGATATAAAATGTAGACTGGCAGTAGCAAGGTAGGCGTTTCTGGAGAGGAGAATTTTTCTAACATCACGTATAGATTTAAGTGTCATGGAGTCCTTTCTGAAAGTATTTGTATGGAATGTAGCCATGTATGGAAGTGAAACACGGACGATAAATAGTTTACAGAAGAACTAAATAGAAGCTTTCGAAATGTGATGCTACAGAAAAATGCTGAATACTAGATGGATATATCAGGTACCTAACGAGGAGGTACTGAATAGAATCTGGGAGAGGTGGGATTTGTGCTACAACTTGACTAGAAGAAGGGATCGGTTGCTAGGCCACGTTCTGAGGCATCACGGGATCACCAATTCAGTATTGGAGGGAAGCGTGGAGGGTGAAAATCGTAGAGGAAGGCCAAGGGATGAATACACTAAGCAGATTCAGAAGGACGTAGGTTGCAGTAGGTACTCAGAGATAGGTACTCAGGGTAGAGTAGCATGGAGAGCTGCATCAAACCAGTATCTGGACTGAAGACCATAACAACAACAACAGTCAGCATTTAAAGAAATTCGGTGTGCTAGACTTACCAAAAGTAGTAGGCTTGTGAACTAAGTGCGAGTAGCTGTATAATTAATTATCAGAATTATCTTAAGCAAATCAAATATTGCATTCACTATCAGATAGCTATTTGACCAGGAACTCCTTCTTTACCTCTGCTGATCTGCTTTCGTTGTTCACCTTTATGTGTTATTTTATTTCCAAGGTGGCAGAATTCCTTCATTTCAACTATTTCGTGGCGCTCAATTCTGATGGTAAGTTTCTCATTTATTTCAGTTCTATTATTCCTCGTCATTCTGGTTTTGTTTGGTTTACTCTCAGTCCATATCATGTGCTCCGTAGTCGCCAATGTTGCTTCGACTACGCTGCAGAAGTTTCACTGAGAAGCTGTTACACATCCTTCGTACACCTCCAGTGTCTCCACAAGCGATTTCCGTATTTTTGAAGCCCTGAAGAAAAATATTCGTGGTAGACATCGATTTGCTTCGGACTAATATGTGTACTCCTTGGTGCAATAGTGCTTCCGTGGGCAACGGCAGACAAATTTCAGTGAATGTATTGACCATGTTTTCTCAGTGTGGGAAAAGTGGATTAACAGTTTTGGCGATTACGTTTGAAATAATAGTTTACTTACACATTCCATTTTTCCCGTTTCCATTGGTCTGTTCCTTATACCAGTAAGGGAAATAAATATTCTGAAAGAGTTTAGGATCACTGATATTTTTTTTCTACTGAGGCTGAACGTTGATTTACATGTTCTAAGTTTTAATGTGCAGTATTCGAAACGACGTTATAAGTAAAGGCACATATTAAGCGATCTCGACGGTTTGACACACAAATTAGGTATATACACCTGAATTGTTGTCACTGATAGCTTGCAACCGACTCTTTTGAGAGTAGTCCTGTCACTGAACCGTTCACAATGACTCACTCTCTACCCTATCTGTCTGTTGGTGACCACTTCTATTCACATTGGACAACTTTTTGATGCTGTTGATGTTGCTTTTATTCGTCTTATTTAATATTACTATCTTCTTTCTACCTTACCCGACCAATCCCCAGTATATCGACACCGAAACCCTGCATTTCCATTTTCGGATTTTCTTTTCAGGATTTTATGTTCCTGTTGGTGATACATTTTCTCATTGACACCTACAGCTCGGCAATCAACCTTTGTCGATCCAACTGGGGGTGTAATCGAGCATCTTTGCCAATGGAGATGCGACGTGTTGTATGTCTCTAATACAGTGGCTTCCATTGCCTCCTACATGCTTACGTCGTTAATAATTGCTGTTTCTTCAGACTTTCCAAGGGCAAGAGGATGCTCCAAAACTATCTCGGCTCCTTCTGTAAAAAAGTTGGCGAAACGAGAGTGACTCCTTATGCTGATTATTTTTATTCAAAAATTTTGCAGTGGCTGGGTTGAATTCGGGCCCCAGTACAGTTTGATTACCCCGACACCGTGATGAATCTCTGTCTTGTTAATATAATGATGGAACACTTTACAAACTGGTGGCTGTGGTCCCTGATTAGCCCTGGTTTTCCCTCTTCTTGAATCGAGTCTGCGATTCATTTCCTTACTGGAGTAACCTTTTTCCTTTCGTATTTGATTCAGTTCATTTTGTAAATAAACCAGCTGGGAAGATTTTAATGACACTTCTCTTTTTTCTTGGATGATAGTACATCTGACTACCTAATGGCCAAAATACGCAATAGGATACGCAGTACGTTGCAAAGGAACCACGTTTTTCGGCACCTTTATTAAGCCATACATTCAGGACAAGTAATCTTCTGTCCTACATCTACATCTAAATCTACATGACTACTCTGCAATTCACATTTAAGTGTTTGGCAGAGGGTTCATCGAACCACAATCATACTATCTCTCCACCATTACACTCCCGAAAAGCGCGCGGGAAAACGAACACCTAAACCTCTGTTCGAGCTCTGATTTCTCTTATTTTATTTTGATGATCATTCCTACCTATGTAGGTTGGGCTCAACAAAATATTTTCGCGTTCGGAAGAGAAAGTTGGTGACTGAAATTTCGTAAATAGACCTCGCCGTGACGAAAAACTTCTTTGCTGTAGTGACTTCCATCCTAATTCGCGTATCGTATCTGCCACACTCTCTCCCCTACTACGTGATAATACAAAACGAGCTGCCCTTTTTTGCACCCTTTCGACGTCCTTCGTCAATCCCACCTGGTAAGGATCCCACACCGCGCAGCAATGTTCTGACAGAGGACGAACGAGTGTAGTGTGAGCTGTCTCTTTAGTGGACTTGTTGCATCTTCTAAGTGTCCTGCCAATGAAACGCAACCTTTGGATCGCCTTCCCCACAATATTATCTATGTGGTCTTTCCAACTGAAGTTGTTCGTAATTTTAACACCCAGGTACTTAGTTGAATTGACAGCCTTGAGAATTGTACTATTTATCGAGTAATCTAATTCCAACGGATTTCGTTTGGACCTCATGTGGATCACCTCACACTTTTCATTATTTAGCGTCAACTGCCACCTGCCACCTGCCACACCATACAGCAATCTTTTCTAAATCACTTTGCAACTGGTTCTGGTCTTCGGGTGACCTTAGTAGACGGTAAATTACAGCATCATCTGCGAACAGCCTAAGAGAACTGCTCAGATTGTCACCCATGTCATTTATATAGATGAGGAACAGCAAAGGTCCCAGGACGCTTCCCTGGGGAACTCCTGATATCACCTCAGTTTTACTCGATGATTTGCCGTCTGTTACTACGAACTGCGACCTTCCTGACAGGAAATCACGAATCCAGTCGCACAACTGAGACGATACCCCATAGGCCAGCAGCTTGATTAGAAGTCGCTTGTGAGGAACGGTGTCAAAAGCTTTCCGGAAATCTGGAAATACGGAATCAACTTGGGATCCCCTGTCGATAGCGGCACATCGTCGTGCGAACAAAGAGCTAGCTGCGTTGCACAAGAACGATATTTTCTGAAACCACGCTGATTACGTACCAATAGATCGTTCCCTTCGAAGTGATTCATAATGTTTGAATACAGTATATGCTCCAAAACCATACTGCAAACCGACGTCAATGGTATAGGTCTGCAGTTAGATGGAGTGTTTCTCATCATCAGCAGGCACTTTTTTTACTAGTTGGTTAACAGTTGCCAAAGCTTTCTCTGCGGGTTCTTTTTGTAATTAGTAGGATCCAAATGGACATTAATGTTCTTGTGACATTCGTCACGACTATGGAGTTATCTTTGTCAGCAGCAAGCCTTTACTTGGCCGTTGCAGAGAAATGAGGTAAAATTTGCAGAGACCACATATAATGCTGACCTAGTGATCTGGAGGGTATGAGAGATACCTAAATGTCACCGAAGAACAAAATAAAAGGATGTTTATTTCACAGCTCCCACAGAATTGTCAGACCTGTCTTAAACGAAATCCGGCCGATGTGGCCGAGTGGTTCTAGGCGCTTCAGTCCGAAACCGTGCTGCTGCTACGGTCGCAGGTTCGAATCCTGCCTCGGGCATGGACGTGTGTGATGTCCTTAGGTTAGTTAGGTTTAAGTAGTTGTAAGTCTAGGGGACTGATGATCTCAGATGTTAAGTCCCATAGTGCTAAGAGCCATTTGAACAATTTTTTTTCTTAAACGAATGTAGTTTTTTCAATTTTCAGTTTTAGATCTACATCAAAATATAGACATCTATTCAAGAATGTATGGTTCGTTTCTTACGAGTACGAGCGAAAATATAGCAAATTATCCATTCAAGATAGTTGTATGAAACTTACGATGTAGCAGAAATGAGATTATTATTCACTCCGTGTTTCACTTTCGATTCTCTTTTTTAATATTTCCAGGCACATCTTCTGAGTCTTTAATTTGCGCTTATTTTTCAGTCTTTATGTTTGTATGTTTCAAGTTTATCTTCCTTCCTTTCCTCAATATTGTTGTATTTATCCTTCAAATTGCCTGGACATGATTAATTGTAAACTCCATTATAATTTGAAATAACCATTGCTTTCTCAGACTTGCTTCTAAAAGAGACGCAAAGTTCTTACAAATGTTATTAGGTACCCCACATTTTGTCAGATATTTGATATCGTTTACTGACTGCAAATACAGCGTTATCCTCCAAATGGGAGAGCTGCACTATCCCGAGTGAACAGTCTAGTTATTTTTAACAAGTCTGTGGTCAGCACACCCTTCAATGCAGTTGTCTAACTCCGATGATGTCATCAGCAGTCGACGGCAAAATACAGGGAAGGGTTTATACGTAGATCACGGCGTCTCAGTATGGAAGTATCAAACAAAGTAAACACCAGTAGTGAAGGCCTACGCTCTACAAATTAATACCCTGCTTCCGCTCTTCCAAGCTGAACCGTACGTCAGACATCATTATATTTGTGTCCTGCCACTGACTGGGTTTTGCAGAAAGATCAACAATATTGCTGGCATCTGTTGAGGATATAAAATTACTTTTTTCCAGATATGTAATCTCGTACGCAGGATTATGTGGCTGTTCAAAGTATTTACACTTGTCTTTGACGCTTCCCGTGAACTCCAGCATTCGATCACTCCGGAGAGCTGCGTACTATCGACTGTTGACTAACGTCACACGTTGCACGTATCCTGACAACGACGTTGTCATTACTTGTGTTTCGTAATCAGTGTCCTCAAAATGAGTCCCGAGAAAAACATACTTTGTAGTGTCTGCGAGTAAAGTATGAGAACACACACGTCCATCATCCAAATAGTTCTCTAGTCGTACTCTAGAGCTATTGAGTAGGTTCTTTATTTCAGTTTTAGATTGCAAGTTGTTCTAAATAACGACTGACTTCACTCAATGGAACCATCTTCAGAACATGTTGAAAATTCTTGTAGCCTGTGTGTAAAGTAAAATATTGTGCTGACGTACGTTTATGATAGCATTTTGTGTGCGGGAGTCAGATTTTGATCATCAACCAAAGCCGGTCATTTTTTATTGTAGCCTATGATCCAAGATGGAACGTTTTTAGGTTGCTACTGGATCATTTCTTTCTCCAAAGTGACAGTACCAACCCTCTAAGAGATTTTTGGTGTGATTTTGATGACATGTGTATAGTCGAGAGCGGACGTTCCATTATGTGGTCACTAAGTAATTGTTTTTCCTTTCTTTAGTACTAACGCACGGAGATCGCTACCACCAGAGAATCTCTACGCTACTAAAATCCCTATGAAATGCGGCGACTGCAGCAACATTTCACAACAGTAAAATCTGAAACGCCTTCTGCAGCTTTCCACGACTCTTCGTTGCGCATTTCATCCCCTCTGAGCTCATTAAATTTGTTTTGTGAATTCACATCCTTTTGTTCGTGTTGTATGTAACATGCAAAAATAGCAAACAGCGTGAAAAATTTAATGTTAATTACGGAGAATCGCCGAAAGGAAATTTGGATCGTAATTAAAATATTGTTTATTCACAGATGATTTGTATGACAAGCACGTACAAGCGAATGCCACGAAGAGCATTGAAAATACATGAACCCGCTAGCTTCACATAATTCTCTCTCTCTCTCTCTCTCTCTCTCTCTCTCTCTCTCTCTCTCTCTCTCACTCTCTCTTTTTTACCGTCACTGATCTGCCGCAGCAGAGCACAGAGCTGCTCGTTGCGAGCAATATTCAATTAGCTCAGCACCTGCTATCATCACAAACCAGCGCCGTGAGGCAAACAATAATACGGAGCGGTTTCGGTTTGGGGCGTCTACATAGTAACCCTGTTTTATTAACTTACTCTGTAAATAAATGTAGAATATGCAATAAGAATAGTATTCATATCCGAGAGCGAGTCGTGACGTTTTTATGAGAACGTTGAAACATAAAGTCAAGGGACAATTTTTTTATTTCGCTATAGTCAACAAATTCATCTTGAGAGATTAAGCAACTGTTTAGGTAATTAAGATGATTCTCATTTATTGTTCCATCTCAGTTGCACATTTTTAGTTACATTGATGTTTCGACCACTCTGGGTCATCTTCAAATCTAAGTAGTTGGGTCAACCATCCATCTCATCTACTCTCAGAGTACTCTGACATGTAGTTCTGAGTAGACACGAAGGGCTGCTGACGCAACTACTTAGATATGGAGATGATCCAGAGTGATGGAAAGACGCGTAATCTAACTAAAAATGTGCAACTAAGGCGAACAATAAATGTGAATTATCTTACAGTTTTTGTTTGTTTTCAGATAATTGTCAGCAGTCCTGAAAATCACTCAAATCACCATCCACATTGCCTTACTACGCTTCTAGAGGAGCCATTTCAAAATGATGCGTCTCATTGACGAAATGGAATATCGCGCGGTAATTCCTTTGCTGCATTTCACGGAGAAAGACGCTGGAACAATTCGTGGAGAGTTGTTATAAATGTGAGGCAACAATGTACCATTACATTGCACAGTGGTTAAATATCAGAGACAGTGTGGTCAACGAAATCTGAGTGACGAATAACTATTTCTCTGTAAAGATCCAGGAATCATAAAAGAAGTGGAAGCCGTAGTGCTCGAAGATCGGCGTATCGCAATGGAGATGATAGTGAGAAAAGTGGAAATCAGTCATGGATCAGTTTTTCAACAACTTGTACGACATTTGGAGCATGACAGAGATGGCCAGCCGCCAGCTTCCACGACTGCTCGCACGCTTTCAAAAAGCCTCTTGAACTGAGGCCATAGCGGAAATGTTGCAGCTGTGTCAGGCCATTCCAGAAGACTTCTGTAGTCGCCTGTTCACAATGGGCGAGTGCTGGGAGTGTTACTTTGACCTCGAAACAAAGGAGCATACCGAGGAACGAAAAAAAAAGTGGATTATTCGTCGCCGTTAAAGGCGAAGACCCAAAAATCATCGAGCAGTGTGCTACAGGGTGTTTCTTGAGTCTACCGAGGTGTGGCGTTAAGAGATTATGTTCGTAAGGGGCAAACCGCCACCTACAAACCAAATCTTCTATCGAGGTTACGAGAGACTGTCTAGAGGGAGCGAAGCGGGTAACTCCTTCTACCCTGTACACAGTTACACATGCTTCTTTGGGATATCAGCATTCGCCTACTGCCTCCCTCCCCCCTCAAACTGCCTCCCCACTCTCTGTCTAATATCCTCCTGACTTGGCACCCAGTGACTAGAAGCCATTGTGTAGCAGGCGTTCCCAGAATGACGGGTCATTTTCAAGGAGAAACGTTCCCAGAACAGCAAAAATGCAGTATTCTACAGTCGGAGAGAGCTCATCACCCTAGCCTGTCTATTTCGAAGTGATAATTAATACTTTTCCGTAGCAGTTTTTTTAACATCTCAAAGGGACATCGCGTAGTTTCAGTCTGCTGGTGGCTCCTTTCCGTTACCGGTCTGCGTCGCTAAAGTCGCAAACGGAAGCTTCTTCAGTCACGATTAACTTCGCTAATTTTTAACTGGCAAGGGAAGGACTGCTGATATCGTCACTTTTATCATCTCCAGACTTTGGACCACTTAAACTATAGTTTCCCTTTACGTGATAGGATTGCTGGAGTCCAGTCGCCGAAGTAGCGTCCAATTGAAAGTCGCGCATCGGGGCGTTTAGCCACACGGAAAATTATTATATTTTGATCATTATGTTTGTCCAGACGATACATATACGCAACTGACACTTAATGGAGTACGACGACACAGGACGTTGCCCATGACGGTAATGCAGGATTTTCCCAACCGTGACTATAGCCTATTTCTGAGTGTTGGCACAACTAGCTTTTTATTTTTTTCTCTTTTTTTAAATTTCTTTTTACGCTTTATTCCAAATACAGAGCAGTTGGTATGGATTGGACTGTAAGAACAAGTTTCGTTTCAGCCGAATACCAAGTGCAGGTAGTTGGGTAGAGGAAGTCCCAGTCGGCATTATCTGGGGTGGGATATCTGCCTCCGGCATTTATCTTGAAACCAAAAGAAATCTCGCGAGAACCAGGGTGATGTCCTAGGGATGAGAACTATTTTAATTCTGCAACAATATATATGCCAGACAAAAACTGGTTACCCTTGTGTATGTGTATATGTACTCATACTTGTTTATGTGTAAACTGAGTGAAATTGATATTTTACTAAACATCTGCAGCGCACTTACAACGCTGTCGATCCGAGACGATGCTGCCAACAGCGACTGATGTTAAAATGACTTTCTCTTCGTTTCCAAATACACTGATAAAACAAAAAAAGGAAGTACTATGATCATCTGGTTAGTAGCATGTAGGTACACCTACTGAAAGCAATGCAGTAGCGATTTTGCGTGGCATGGATTAGATAAATCCTTGGTAGGTTTCCGGAGGTACGTGGCCCCACACGTCACATATAGATCAGGCAATTCCCGCAAATTACGGGCCGGTGGTTTGCGGGAGCGTAGCGTCACACAAGCTTTCCATCAGGTACAGCTAAGGCAAATTTGTTGGCCAAAACATCACGATGAGTTTGCTATCATGCTCTTCAGACCACTGTAGCAGGAATTTGGCCTTGTGACGTGGGTAGTCGTCCTGCTGAAGGAAGCCGTGGCCGTAGGGGAAGACATCAGAGGTGCATAGAAGCAACTTGTCCGTATCGCAACACACAGCTGTCATGTGCCTTCGATTACAACCAGAGATCTCATGACAGCTCAAGTGAATGTTCCATAGCACAGAAGGGCCCTCACCGCCCTGTGTCCCTAGCTCCGTGCATGTTTAGAGCACCCTTTTGCTTAGGGGATGTCGTACTCGGACACGAACTCTACCTGTTGTAACAGGCAGAGCCAAACAAGCAACATGTTTACATTGATTCACCATCCTGCGTCGATGATTACGTGCCCTCTGCAGTCGTAATCGACGGCATCGTTGAGTTACCATGGGAACAGGCGTCGGTCGTCCGCTCCGAAACACACGAGTCTGCATTAGCATTGAAGGCTGGTATCGGATCTGTCACCGATCTCTGCCAAGCCACAACCTCCTGTGATGACGCATGGACGTACAAAAAAAAAAAAAAAGGTTCATATAGCTCTGAGCACTATGGGACAACTTATGAGGTCATCAGCCCCCTAGAAGTTAGAGCTACTTAAACCTAACTAAGCGAAGGACATCACAAACATCCATGTCCGAGACAGGATTCGAGCCTGTCACCGTAGCAGTCGCGCGGGTACGGACTGAAGCGCCTAGAACCGCTCGGCCACCACGGCCAGCTGGTATTCTGCGCCATGTCAGACGTCCCACTCGTAAACGATTCTTTCACCAAACTGTTACTGCTAACCGGTATAGTCCGAAACTGCTTAATCCATAGGTGTAAGAACTAACCGAAGAAGAATAACTATGCAGATATATACAGCAATACGGAGCTACAGCTCACACCTCCTTGATATTCTTGTCACGACTGCATGAGACGTACAGTGAAAGAGGACAATTCGAAAAGGCAGTGCAACCTCGTCCTCCAGTGTGTGATTTTCCTGATGTTGATCTGTGGAGTAAATATGAAGGTTCAGGAGCATTCAAATAATTAATCCTTTGACAGTTTGTTTTTTGAAGCCTTGTTTTCATGTGCACCTGTATGAATAGGACTAAACTGAAATGTGTTCATTAACTTTAATACTGTAGGCGCCCCAGTGGTCCCGGTCGCCTACGGTGGTTCAAATGGCTCTGAGCACTATGGGACTTAACATCTTAGGTCATCAGTCCCCTAGAACTGAAAACTACTTAAACCTAACTAACCGAAGGACATCACAAACATCCATGTCCGAGACAGGTTTCGAACCTGTGACCGTAGCAGTCGCGCGGGTGCGGACTGAAGCGCCTAGAATCGTTCGGCCACCGCGGCCGGCGCCTACGGTGGACTGGAGACTGAGCGGTGACCTCTCCAGTTGTCAGGATGCTAGGAAATGACTATCGACGCGCCAGAAATGCCAAAGAAACATTATTATGTAATAACACCTTTATTCCTGCCGAGTACAATGTGGCTTGGTGATATCGACGACCTTCCCCAAGTCCTCGCTGACTCATAGCGATGACACCAGCTCCGGGCCGCACCAATCTTACTAGCAGAGTGCCGTGTGCTGTGACGTAGCGAAGGAATGTCCTTACTTCGTACTTCGGCCGCGCATAGGAGGCTCCGGATTGGAGTCCCAGCGCTGTCGGCATGAGAAACGTTCTCGTAGTGCGGGGTGTACTCTATCCCACCCCGTCTTCTTCCCAGCTCCTCCTGATGGCTCGTGGGCGGTGGACGGGCGGTACGGGCTGCAGTCCCCCAGTGAGGGCCGTCGGCTCACCCGGTTGTGACGGCGGATGCACAGGGCCTAGGCCCCACATGATCTCGACGACGGCTCGCTGATGTGGTCAGCATTGGCGGCGATGTCTGCTAATCCTGGGTTGATGATTGACAGCGGCAGCAGAGAGGACCAGACCTGGTACTATCCCCTCACGTCTGCTGCTGGATGGGCCACCGTTACTGCTACATCTCCTTAATAAAGATTAACATGTCGATTACCGAGCTCGGCGCTACGAAGTTACCCAGTACACATCTAACTACAAGTCTAACTGCGAGTTCCTTGTTGCTATCGAAGCTGGCGTATTTAAAGGAAGCACGAGCGACGTCGTGACATCATGCTCGTTTGTAACGAACGCATTCGTTCCACTTATACTGCTGATTCAACTGTCGTACTCGCCCCTTAGGTGTTCTTGCGACAGAGTTACATGTTGTTACGGCAGGCTTACGCGAAGATGAGAAATGCAGTACAGCTGACGCTATACCTCTGTCTTATACTCTACGAAAGTCTTCGTCCAACACAAACCCGCGTGCTAAGCAATTCTCCCTCGCCTGTTGTGTGTAACCAGGCCATTGCCCCTGCGTGACGACACTTTCTGATTTATGTGCTACCCTCTTACCTCTTGGTTAACCTTCTGCCTCTGGCTCTCGGCATAGGCAATGAAACTTTGACAATATTCCACGTTTCCAACTCTTTACTGTTCCGCGACACTACAATACTTATCATTTATATACACTCCTGGAAATGGAAAAAAGAACACATTGACACTGGTGTGTCAGACCCACCATACTTGCTCCGGACACTGCGAGAGGGCTGTACAAGCAATGATCACACGCACGGCACAGCGGACACACCAGGAACCGCGGTGTTGGCCGTCGAATGGCGCTAGCTGCGCAGCATTTGTGCACCGCCGCCGTCAGTGTCAGCCAGTTTGCCGTGGCATACGGAGCTCCATTGCAGTCTTTAACACTGGTAGCATGCCGCGACAGCGTGGACGTGAACCGTATGTGCAGTTGACGGACTTTGAGCGAGGGCGTATAGTGGGGATGCGGGAGGCCGGGTGGACGTACCGCCGAATTGCTCAACACATAGGGCGTGAGGTCTCCACAGTACATCGATGTTGTCGCCAGTGGTCGGCGGAAGGTGCACGTGCCCGTCGACCTGGGACCGGACCGCAGCGACGCATGGATGCACGCCAAGACCGTAGGATCCTACTCAGTGCCGTAGGGGACCGCACCGCCACTTCCCAGCAAATTAGGGACACTGTTGCTCCTGGGGTATCGGCGAGGACCATTCGCAACCGTCTCCATGAAGCTGGGCTACGGTCCCGCACACCGTTAGGCCGTCTTCCGCTCACGCCCCAACATCGTACAGCCCACCTCCAGTGGTGTTGCGTCAGGCGTGAATGGAGGGACGAATGGAGATGTGTCGTCTTCAGCGATGAGAGTCGCTTCTGCCTTGGTGCCAATGATGGTCGTATGCGTGTTTGGCGCCGTGCAGGTGAGCGCCACAATCAGGACTGCATACGACCGAGGCACACAGGGCCAACACCCGGCGTCATGGTGTGCCACCCAACGTGCTCTAGAAGGTGTAAGTCAACTACCCTGGCCAGCAAGATCTCCGGATCTGTACCCCATTGAGCATGTTTGGGACTGGATGAAGCGTCGTCTCACGCGGTCTGCACGTGCAGCACGAACGCTGGTCCAACTGAGGCGCCAGGTGGAAATGGCATGGCAAGCCGTTCCACAGGACTACATCTAACATCTCTACGATCGTCTCCATGGGAGAATAGCACCGTGCATTGCTGCGAAAGGTGGATATACACTGTACTAGTGCCGACATTGTGCATGCTCTGTTGCCTGTGTCTATGTGCCTGTGGTTCTGTCAGTGTGATTATGTGATGTATCAGACCCCAGGAATGTGTCAATAAAGTTTCCCCTTCCTGGGACAATGAATTCACAGTGTTCTTATTTCAATTTCCAGGAGTGTATAACCTGTAAACTGACCAGTCCCACATAATTTCGATAAAAAGGTCGTTAAAGTGATGAGTGAAAAATGTTACTATCTGACCAGATGGCATTCAGTGTCGCGGAGGTCACAGTGTTTTGGCTGAGCAGTATACTTTCGCAAATTAGGGAGAGGGTAACTGACAGTTTTTTATCCCAAGGCCTCGCGCAGCCCCTGAGGAAGAAACAAAGAGTGCCGGCAGGATAATGCAGAGCGGGGGACGCGGCAGCTGTCGCGCGCAGAGCAGACGCGCACACACGGAGAGTGAGTGAGTGGATGAGGCGGCCGCCGCGGCTAAAAGCCCCGCCACCCGCCTCCCGCCTCCCGGTCGTGAATTATTCAGCGCGGCCAAGTGCGTGCCCGAGCAACCTGCTGCCGCGGCCGCCGCCGCCGCCGCCGCCGCCGCCGCACAACTTGCTGCGCTGATCAGCGATTCCTTGCGCGGCGCGCATTAGCTCGACCTGGGGTGCCTGTCATTAGTTTACCCGTGTCTAATGTGCGGCGTCTGCAGGAAGCTCCCTACCGAGGGCCCTGTTAGAATGGGTGATGGATTTCTTGAGAGGATCAGCCTCACCTCAATGTTGAGCGAGGGCTTAGCGTACATCGTCTCGGAACACATCCATAACCACCTGCACCAGCAACTACCCATTTGTGTAAACGACTATGCCTCCTGTCCTAATTTCCTTATAGCTAACGTTTCACCTATCTCATCATCTAAATAATCGTAAATCAGCCGTTTTTATTTCCCTTGACATAGAAAAAGCTTATTAACGTGTGTGGCATTACAGTCTTCTCTTCAAAATCCGGACATGTGGACTTACAGTTAACTATGTCCAAGTAATTACACTACTGGCCATTAAAATTGCTACACCAAGAAGAAATGCAGATGATAAACGGGTAATCATTGGACAAATATAATATATTGGAACTGACATGTGATTACATTTTCACGCATAGATCCTCAGAAATCAGTACCCATAACAACCACCTCCGGCTGTAATAACGGCCTTGATGCGCCTGGGCATTGAGTCAAACAGGTACAGCTGCCCATGCAGCTTCAACACGATAGCACAGTTCATCAAGAGTAGTGACTGGCATATTGTGACCAGCCAGTTGCTAGGCCACCATGGACCAGACGTTTTCAATTGGTGAGAGATCTGGAAAATGTGCTGACCAGGGCAGTAGTCGAACATTTTCTGTATCGAGAAATGCCCGTACAGGACCTGGAACATGTGGTCGTGCATTATCATGCTGAAATGTAGGGTTTCGCTGAGATTGAATGAAGCGGGTCGTAACACATCTGAAATGTAACGTCCACTGTTCAAAGTTCCGTCAATGCGCACAAGAGGTGACCAAGACGTGTAACCAGTGGCACCTCACACCATCACGCCGGGTGATACGCTAGTATGGCGATGACGAATACACGCTTCCAATGTGCGTTTACCGCGACGTCGCCAAACACGGATGCGACCATCATTGGCGTCGGATGTTGTCTCTCAGCATCCCTAGAGATGTCGGTCGATCACGATACACTTGCGACTTCAGGTAACCCCAAATTCAATACTCGCACGGACTGAGGTCTGGGGGACCTGGGAGGCCAAGCATGACGAAAATGGCGGCTGAGCAGACGATCATCACCAACAGACGCGCACAAGAGATCTTTCACGCGTCTAGCAATATGGCGTGGAGTGCCATCCTGCATAAACATCGTACGTTCCAGCAGGTGTTTATCAGCCTGGCAGGGGATGATGAGATTCTGTAACATATCGGCGTACCTCTCACCCGTCACGGTAGCAGTTACAAAACCAGAATCTCGTATTTCCTCGAAGAAAAAAGGCCCGATAACGGCAGATGTGGTGACTCCAGTCCATACCGTGACTTTCTCGTCGTGCAATGGAGTTTTCACGACAGTTCTAGGATTTTCGGTAGCCCAAATTCTGCAGTTGTGGGCGTTGACAGACCCTCGGAGCATGAAATGAGCATCGTCGGTCCACAATACGTTACTCAACCAATCGTCATCTTCCACCATCTTTTGAAACGCCCACACCGCAAATGCCCTCCGCTTCACTAAATCGCCAGGTAACAGTTCATGATGCCGATGGATTTTGTATGGATAGCATCGGAGGGTACGCCTAAGTGCAAACCCAACAGTAGTGTATGGAATGCCGGTGCGACGTGCGACTGCAGGAGCGCTGACTTCCCCGTGCATAGACGAACCCGCTACATTCTCCATTCCTTCCTGAACTGTCTCAGCAGCATTACCCCTTGTGCTCGGTCGGCCACTACGGTGTCTATCGTCTAAACAGCCCATGGATTCGAACTGCGAAATCATTCTCGCCACAGCTGCATTTGTCAACGGACGTTTATCCGTTCGAATTCCCTTCCTATGGCGATAGGATCGTAACGATGAACTAGCACATTCCCCATTCTTATAATACAGCTTCACTAAAAGCGCCTTTTCAGGTAACGACAACATGCTGCGGCTGCTGGTGCATCTGATTCTCTCCCTCATTACAGCTCCTTTTATACACGATTGTCATGCGCAGACACAGCCGTTTTGCTCTTCAAAGCCATCTGTCGTACATTTTGTGAACTTTGTTTTTTTGATTCTAATAAAACCCCATGTCATTCCAAGCATGTGTGTCAATTGTTATGTCTCTATCTACATTATTCTTTGGTTTATTAAATTTTCAAAGTTATACTGACTTTTTAATCACCCGGTAGACTGACAGAACTCATCTTCAGATTTAGCTGACGAACGGAAAGAATATACAGAAAGTACCTCATTCTAACGCAAATAAGCTCATCACTACCACCAATGGTCATTCGGCCTACACTGCTACGTTAGGACCTCCTCCACACTTCTTACCCTCAGCTCATGTAGGACTGGTTCACAATGAAAGGGTCGACAAGTTGCCGATGGCAGCCGTTGACCGTGGCCCAGTAGGGAACTTCTGCCTCCACCCTCAAATAGGCGAGGAAGAATGGCAGTTTATAATAATGCTACGCTGCCATCCAAACTGTAATTAGCTCTTCCTGGTTTCGAAAATTGCAAGCAAGCAGGAAGCTGATAATTATCTTGATACGAATGCACACTAACCTTATTTCCAAATGTTATTTTACTTGCCTACCAGTTTCTGCGATTTACTACACCTTCTTCAGGCCACCGACGTGTAGGGAGTTTTCACAAGCTGCGACATTGTCGCGAATAAAACAGTGACCCGATTATAGAATAAATTTCCTTCGTTTTACGTCTATGGTCACAAACCTTTTGTCAACAGATTATCGGTTTCGGTTTACAATGACCAAATTCAGATCTGCAGCCATAGTGCAGTACATTAGGACATTGTTTTTATAAAACAGATCTAAAGATGGTCATTGTAGACCGAAACCTGTCATCTGTTGACAAAAGGTTTGTGACCATAGACGTAAAGTTAAACAAATTTATTCTATAGCGTAGGAAGATTCCAACCTCGGTTCAGGTCAAAAGAGGGTCAAATGCTAGTATCTGTAGATTCTGCTTGATACAGCGATCACTTCAACCATCACCTGTCGACTCTCAGCTGTGGTGTAGTATCTGTGATTATAAGTAACAAATCAGAAAGGCAACGAGAGGGTAAAAATTTCTTAAAGTTCGAACGCCCGGTGTCAATCAGTTGGAAGTATCAACAGCCTCCAGCCTGGAAGCGTAAACATTTCAGAGCTATTTCTCGATCAGTGAGACGGCAACGTCGACACTCTTGAGAGAGAATGCAAGCGAATTCAGCAGAAAATCGTTAGAAGGGTGCGCACTGCACTTCCCTCATCATGTTATGTAAGAGGCACTAGGAAGGACTCAATAGTGCGTAGCGGCAGCTTGACTCAACAGTGAAGACACTGTAACAAATTCTTTAAGCGAATGTAGCCTGACTGAAGGCCGCTGATGACTCGAGAAGAGAGGAACCGATTCGGTCATTACGAACGAAGTAGTAGAGCCTAGCTCCTCGACAACGCAAATACTCCACTTCACCAGTAGGACTGGCAGGATTAATGTCGTTTGTATTACATTCTGTCGTTATGGTATAGTAACATCTTGTGTATGACATTATTACAGTGCTTGTCTTACACTTGATGCCTTACGAGAAGATCAACTATCCATAGCCATAGATAATGAAGTCTACATCCCGTACTGAAGTCAGCACAGCATTTACCACTGACGGGTGGTCCATGGATCTGTCAGCACAGCTCCGGCATTGCTCTAGTCTGGTTTGCTACTTCCTGTTTTGAAATATCGAAATGTCAACATCTGGGCTGACGAGAATTCTCATGCCACCCATTCACGTGGATTTAGACAACGGTTCGGTGTAAATGTGTGGGCTGTTATCACTGGTGGCTGTCTTATTGGGCCTTTTGTTCTTCTGTATCGCTTCACGGGATCCTGATGACATTCGTACAAGGGGTACTAATGGAATTATTGTAATATTTGTCACTGACACTCTGTTCCAATATGGTGGCAGACCCGTGCATTTTGCACATGGAGTGCGCGAACTTCTGAACCAAACAGACAATGAGCGATGGGTAGCTCGAGGTGAACCAACTCTTTGACCACAACGAGCGCCAAGTTTAACTCCTGTCGATTTTTTGTTGTGGGATCATATGAAGAGTTTTGTGTGTGAGACTCCTATATAGCCGGAAGAAGATGTAGCAGCAGCAGAAATGATTTAGCCCACATCAGGTCCTATGGACCATCTGTATGGAAACGTGCGCCACAAATACATCTTGTATGATCAACATTAGAGTCGTCACCTGCAGCATTTCATGTAGAGCACACAAGTCAAAGCTCACTGGCTCTGCTATGTGCGTACCGTGATGAGGGAAATTTGAAAGTAATCTTCAAACTTGTTTTACATTTCCGGACATGTGTTCGTAATGAAAAATTTTGTCTACTAAGACACCTATGCAACCTCAGGAAGTTTGTAGTAGGAATTTCTGTAAAACACACTGTATGTGCACAGGGTGCAGAAAAACTACTTACACAAAATATACACTATTTTATGTCACAGGTGCACCGTTTCCCAGCTGTGTGTCCATGACGGTTTTGACACCAGTGGTGTTCTGCCTTGCAATTAATATTGTTTTATAGATGGAACTGACCTCTTATGGATTTCTTTTTATGGGGAAGATGAAGAGTTTGGTATACGAGACACCGATAGACGCTATTCAAGATCTGCCTGCTCGTCTGGGTGAAGAAGCAGCCATTACTCGTAAAATACCTGATTGTTCTGACCATTTTAGGCAATCTATATGTTTGCAGGAGGGGATATTCAGCCGACAAATAATTGTTAAATGTCGTGGTGAAACCTTCAGGTGTCTTTTATTTTGCACAATTGGTTACTAGTTTCGGTCAGTGACCAATATCAAGGTTACCTGCCATAACCTTCCTGCTGTTTATGTCAGCTAAGCTTCATATTGGTCACTGACCAAAACTAGTAACGAATTGTGCAAACTAAAGAGCAGCTGAAGGTTTCACCATGAATTTTAACAGTTATGGACAATGATTAGCACGCAGGTGCCAATTGTGCACTTATGTAAACGGACGCATGCAAATGCCAATTGTGCATTTATGTAAACGGACGACATTTTCACCAACATCTCTAAAGCAATATTCATCACACAGCAGTTTGAAGACCGCTTCTGAGTTTCACTAGCGTTGAAACTTTAATGGATCCCCAATGGGGAAATCGGTACCCTGTGTGATCTTTGTCACATAAAATGTGTTTATTTTTATCTCCTCTAAACACTCAAAAATTCTATGTACGTTGTTTCTCTACACTCAATAACAATAACTTATTTACTTCAGTGTTTTGTACATCACCAGAAAAATATAGCACTGGAAAATGATTTCTCCGAAAATTTTTTACACTGTCAAAATTTATAAAAGTTGAAATCGGAATGTGGATTTACCATTATCTGTATTTCCCTTAATGCTAACAGTGTGAACGCAAGTCTATGACTTCTCTTGCGCCTAAATGAGGGAATGATGTTTCTTTCAGCGATTTATGTCTATGTGTGCGAAGGCAGTCATCCCATTCCTTTCTTACCCTACTCCATGTGGTTTTTCGTCTCAACCTGCCGGCTCACGAACAGTGTACGATCTGACGTTGGAAGTTTGACTGCAATTCAGTAATTTGTGCAGCTGTTCGAGTAAGGAACTGAATGGAATTTGAGAAATAATAAATTTGAGGCTGAATTTCAATAAAATACATTGTAAGCTTAAAAGACTTATATTGTAAGCCGCAGAGGAGTCGCTGGCGCCAGTGATTCTCCTATCTAGTAGGGGCAGTAATCTCGCTCGTTCTGTCATGCGCATTTTCTCGTTGGTTTTCCTCTTCTGGCCACTATTTAAGCGCGGCGCTTCTGGCTATGGCTGTAAGTGATTTTAAGTGCGCAACGAATTACCAGCTGTCTTGTTTTAGCTTGATGTCGACTTTTAAACTGTCCCCACTGTGCATGTCCCTGTATTTGTGTATATTTTATCTTCTATCATCTCCATTTGCTTTGTTTTTTCTTGTCTCCCATTTATCACCTCCTTCTTTGTAAGTGTTCCCCTTTCATGTATGGTGTACAATTGTTTGGCTGTAGAGTGGTGGACTGTTCCACTGCCAGCACTCTCTGCCCATGGGGCAGGGGGATGAAATTCCAATAAAGAAAAATAAAGAAAAGAAAGAAAGGCTATTTTCCGCTACGGGGCCTTATTGGTCGTGCTTGCCCGTTGATTGGGCATATGTTGTGTTGGCGGGTCTTTGAGTGACGGTTACGGAGGAATGTTGGTTGCTCGCGGTGCTGAGAGAGTTGAATAGTGTGTCCGCGGCGTGCTGGTGGTGATGGCCTCCAATGCAGTAACATGTGTGTATATTGCACTACCTGATGCTGGATGCCTATGTGTGCTGTGTGGTTTCTCGTCATTTGCTGCTACGAACGGTGGGCATCAACTATTTCTATGAAGTTATGTTTTGTGATCAATCGGATCGTAATTCGCGTTCACAACCAGAAACAGTGATTTGTACACGATGATCCCCACAGTGGCGGGAATAAGGAATTCACTCTTGCCAGAGCTATATACTTATATGGATATGGTGTCTGTTCTTTCGGACACGTTCCCGAGCTATTGTGGCCGTTTCTTCCCTCTCGGGCTGCATTCCCTTCCTTGTGGCCCTCCATCCCTTTTCTTGCTCTTTCCCCTTTAACTTTTACCTTCTCCCCTCTCGGCGTCCTCGATTACGTTGGCCCAGCTGTCTTGGCTGGTTTCTGATATATCTGACAGTCTTGTTCTTATGTTTTCCTTGTCTTCTTTTTGCTGCGCTTTTCGTCCCTTTTTTGGGTTTTACCTGTGGGAACAAAGACTTTATTTATTGTCTACAGCATGTGGCCTTACCGCCTCTTCCATCTTTCCCTCAATACAATTGTCCTTTAATGCTATATAGCTAGTACAGTAGACAATCCATCATGTAGTGGAGTTGTTATGTACGCTTTCGGTTGGGCCGCCTGACAACACAGGGATAACGCTTTTGATACCTCAGCTGCTATCTCCTGGTGTGTGCCTAGGAGAGATTGTTCGTCATTATGGTGTATCGGAACTCCCTGCAAGAGCTTCCACGCCAGACAGCTCTTGCTGTGGATGGGTGGCACCCATAGGTCGAGACCCTCATCTTAGTAAGTGGTATCAGGGCGGATGGTCTGAGAGTGAAACGCAATAACCTTCAAAAAACTGCTCATTCTTCTACAGCTATTTAGTCGGAAATGGACCTTCTAATGCTGCTTCTTATTACCCTGCTACTCTGTGTCCGTTACTCCTCTCCAGTCTTTAAATATGATTCAGTGAGTCATTTTTCACAGGGACTTCACCCTGGAGTTCCTTATCAGTTTCAAGGATTCCAGGATTCTGTGCTTCTTCAATGAAAGTATAATGGATACCACAGTCACTTGGTTGCAATCCATTATTTCCTTTTACTCTGCAGCTTGTGCCGTTCTCCAGGAATCTCATTTTAGTGACGCTCACAAACTTACCCTTCGTGGGTTCCATGCTTCCTGTGTGCACTGGATTGGCCCCCTGAGGGCTTCTGTTCGCTTTTGCTCGTTGGTCGGGACAGATGTGGTTAGTACATGGGTTCCCCTTGATATGACTTTGAAACAGTTGTCATCTGGATCCACTTGGACTTTGCGGTCACAGTTCGTAATCTTTATCTCCCTCCTGACAGGCTACCTATGTCCACTTCCCTAACTGCCCACCTTCAGTAGCTCCCCAATCCTCCTTCCTTCATGGGGATTTTAATGCCTGTCACCCCTTGTGGATAAACACTTTTTCATCTAGTGGGGGTCTCCTTATTGACCAGTTTCTTGTGAGCCACGACCTGTGCCTGGTTAATGATGGTTTCCCTGCCTATTTTAGCACCACTTGTGGCACGTTTCCTGCCATTAATCTTCCACACACAATTCTCCTCACCCTCTCCTTTCACCACATTGATCGCCACAACGACCTCTCTGATGACGTGTGCTTCTCTTTTGTCATTCGTGCCTCCCAATGGCCAGGTTACATCACTGGGCTATCCATTGCATTGCCTCTGTATACCACTGCGGTCTGTTTACCTTCTCTTTGTCAGGTTGTACTGACGAAGTCGTCCGTGACGTGTCAGCCATGGCAGCTACGATCATTCCCCGCTCTGTTGGCCTCTAGTGCTGCCAGCCAGTCTTGTAGTGATGCGTGGCCATAGCCATTGCTATTTGTTATCGCGATCGAGCGTTGCAACTCCTTAAGCAGAAGCTGTCCTCTGCCGCTCTTATTACCTTTAAATGTGCCCCCCCCCCCCCAAGGCCCATCACTTAACCGGAGTAAGTGTGCATTGAGAACACTTGTCTCTCCATAAGTTCTTTCACACAGGTGTGGGTGGCTCTACACACCCTTCAGTTATGGCAAAAGCTGTATTCGTTTCCAAACCTTGTCCTGTGGGAGGCATCTGTACTGATCAATGGGTTCTCACGCAAAAACATGCGACACATTTGGCGGTGGCGTCAGTGTCAGTCTCCTATCTGGGTGCCTTTCTTCTCTGAAAACACTGGACTAAAGCTTCCTATTTCTGTTTTACCCCTTGTCAGGTTACCACCTACAACGAACCTTTTACTGAATGGACTGGCCGTCTCCGCTTCCCATCCTCTTCCTACGACGCAGTCCCTAGTCTTGATTATATCAATAACCACATCTGTCACCCACAACAACATCTCCTCTGGGTGTTTATCCACATTTGGGTCACATGTGTTTTCCCTTCTCAACAAAGGGACGGTATTATGGTTCCTGTCGTAAGCACCGTAAGAATCCGTCGTACCTTGATAATTACCATCTGATGAGACTGGCCAAAGTCCTCTGCTGCAAGCTACTTGAATGAATGGCGCACTTTGGCTCTGCTGCGACATTGAAACTTGGGACGTTTTCTTTCCATACCAGTGCAGCTTTCAGAAGGGGTGCCTTTTCTCAGCGTTGCCACTCGACTTACCTTTCTTTTGAACTTTGGAAGACCGACGATGTGGCTTGGCGCCATGAGGCCTCTCTCGAATTTTATTCACCACTTCTTGTCAGAGTGGCATTTCTGAGATCAGGCTGACACCGTTCTCAGCTCTCTATGGTCCTGGAAGATGTCATTCTACAGGGCACCAAATTACGTGTCCTTCTTTTCGTCACCCTTAGCCTCCGTTGGATCACTGGTCACCCTTATTGTCTGTGGATAATTTCTCTATCTGAGCTATTTCCCATCTGGGATGAGAGCTCCTAGGTGCCACATGGACTCTCTGACACTGTTTTCATTCATCCCTTAAACCATGGGTGGTGAATTTCTGTCGCTGTACTCCAGTCAGTCGCGATCCATAGCTCTACTGCAAAACAAAGCTGTTGACCGTGATCCCAGTTCCGTTTCCTGTGACTTCTTTTTGACAAGTTTACTTGGTTGCCTCATATCCACATTCTAAAGACTGGCTGTTTCTGCAAACTCGATGTCCTTCACTTTCTTGCCTACGACTTTTGGAGAGTGGATGGAGTTTTCTCCGCATGTATCAGGCCTCCATTCTGTCTTGACTGGAGTAAAGTTCTCAGTTTTATGGACCAGCTGTCCCTTCCACACTAATCCTCTTGGCTCTTGGACCCATCCACCATCGTGTTGTCAATTTACCTACCAGTGCGTTTTGCAACAGCCCATTTACACTCTTCATGTAGGTGCTGGGAACTCACCCCCCTCCCCCCCTCACCTCGGCATTTTCATCTCTTGGTTTCCTATGCCATCGATATCCATTCTTTCTCTGCTCACCCATCCTTCTGTATTAGTTTTGGGGCTTTGGATCATCACCTGCCCAGCACCCACCTTTGTGTGGTTTTACCAGTTGGATCCTTTTACCAGTTCGATCCCTCTTTGCTTCTCTCTGCCACAATTTCCATCTTCTCTCTTTGTCTTGTTCCTCACTTTCCCTCAAAAATACCCCCTTCCCCTCTCTTGGTTAGTTCCACAGCTCCAGGTTTGGACGGATACCTACCTTGGCCTGAAAGCCTCCATCGCTCCAATGGTGTTCCATTGTTTGTTCCAGCTGCTCTTACAAAAGTTTTGGGGCGCTGTAGCTTTTTTACACAGATGGCTCTAAATCCGCAGGGCATGTGGGATGTGCTATTGCATCATCTGTTGGCACTGAACTCCATCTCATGTTTTATGTTCACGGTAGAACTGATGATTGTTCGCTGGATTCTATGATTTATTAAGGGGGGTAGGACGTCTAACGGGCCGACTTGGAGCAGGAGAGACATCAAAGGACATTTTAATTTCCAGTGTCTATACTTTTACAAATAAATTCATACAACTTCGTCAGCATCACCAGTGGAAGTTCGAAAACATAATAAAATAATTTTTTTTGCGTGTGAAATTTCATCATTTTTTCACTTACTAATTGCTGCATTTGTTGCTATAGGTACACTTTTCTTCATAAATAAGAGAGATGGTTCGATGAATTTTGCACAGCATACATACTATACTTACAGGTGTATGAAACTCTAGACTTTATTTAATTTGTGAAAAAAAACTAATGATCTGTTGTATTTTAAACTTGATGTTTAGAAAAAACACAAATTTTGTAGTTAATTACCTCAATTTTTACCACAGTTTATAACAGTTTTGGAAAATTCTGTAGTTTCCTACACCTTTAAGTATGGTTTGTATGCTGTGTAAAATTGCTCCAAGTCGGCCCGTTTGACGTCCTATCCCTCTTAAACTGTCCTCCCTGACATGAGTTTTATTTTGTATGGGCTCAATGAATGGCCATCGTGCAATTGCCTGCCAGGCCTTGGTCTCTGTCACCAATGACCTTCTCACCCATCTTGTCCATACAACTTGTTTGGTTGGTTTCCTTTGGGTTACCTTTGCCTCAGATTACACTCAGTGTGTATAGCTGCTCATTTATTTTCCTTTTTTGGTACTCACAAACAAGCTGGTGAAAACGCAAGCACAGAGGCTCAGAGAGAGACAGAGACACTATTGGGTTAGACCGTGCCTTACGAACACTTTCAGATTTGGTGCAATTCAGATTTTCGACAAAATATATACATACAAAAGGAAACTGAATACAGCCACCACGGTACCGTTTATCGCTTTCGGCTGCCGACACACAGATCCGTCTTCGCAAATAACCAGCAGTAGCTCTGTACTCCAGTGTCGAGTGTGCAGTGGAAGATGCCGCGGCAGTTTCCGGGGGCGGGAACCGTTCCACGTGTCTGCCGGCACTCGACCGTGGCGAACACGTTGTTTTTACTGAGGGGCTTGAATGGGCGCAGATCATTGGTGCCGTCGTCTAACTCCCTCTCCCCCCCCCCCCCCCACCTCTTATAGGGAGTTACTCCTTTGGGAGTTACCTATGCATTGCAATACACAGCTTCCTTTTAAAGCTCCACCTTCTGCCAAATCAATGTTTCTCCTTTTCATTATTTTGTATCAATCATGGTTTGACATATACATATCCTCTCCTATCGATCTCGTTTAATTTTTGTAAATTATCATAAAAATTGTGGGAGGATCCCTATTTTAAGCCTTTCAACTATAACCATACAGCGGCCTACACCGTTTCCCAAGCGTAGCATCAAGTATCTATGGCCGAACGACTTGTTTGGCTTAGTGGCAATAAATTATGTGCACCAACCTTTCTCGTAAATTAGTGTATGAGTGAAAACCATACCGAAATCGCCAGAGTAGTTCGTGATTAGTCTTCACGGAGAGATAGAAAAACGCGGCGTGGGTAATCACTTCATCGTAATACAGGGCAGAATAATATGACTGGCAGACATCACAAGCTGAAGATGACGAGATACAGAAAGTTAACGAGGATATTGATAGCGTACCTCTTGTTCGCATTGACGGTGCTTTGAACAGTGGACGTTAGATTTAAGATGTATTTCGACCCGTGGCTCTACACTTCATTCGATCGCTGCGAACCCCTGCATTCCGCCGGCCGGAGTGGCCGAGCGATTCTAGGCGCCAGACTCTGGAACCGCGCGACCGCTACTGTCACAGGTTCGAATCCTGCCTCTGGCATGGATGTGTGTGATTTCCTTAGGTTAGTTAGGTTTAAGTAGTTCTAAGTTCTAGGGGACTGGTGACCATCCATATATCCACGCTGTTGGAGAGCTGAATTGACCTTTTCAGGATGAAGTGGTACTGGTTGATTTGCATGTGGATTTTCCGTTGTCCATATTCGACAGTTCTGTGTACTGACATATCCTGTCAGAGTGAAGTGGGCTGCGTCTGTCCACCAAATCGGATCAACTCGTTTTTCAAACCCTTCGCTGTGTGAAATTCTGCGGAGCTACGTGTGCACAATCATCATTCCTGTAATATAGCTTCACAAGCAGTGCATGATCCTGAATTGAGACAGTCATGGCGAACGTCGCAGACGCAAAAGGGGGGAAAAGTCGTGTACCCGGCGTGTTTATACCAACTCCAGAGGGCCGTGTGCGTGACAGGTGATCTAATTGAGGAATTCTGACACACACAGTGCCTTCTATTGATCAAGTTTCACACTATTTTTTTCTTCTGTCATACGTTTTCCCCTTTCTCTGATAATATTCTGTTGCAGTTTGACGTAATTCTGAACAGTGGTGTTATTTCTACAGCGTTTTGAAAGTTTAAATATAATCAGCCTGTGTATACCTGTAACTTCTCAGGAATTGGAACTGAGTCACACGTATGTCACAATCTGTTAATTCCAAAATGATAATTCGATGATTTTATCATTATTAGTTGTCACAATCATGTACTATTGCGAAAATCATAACGCTCCTTCCATTTCATGGTAACTGTATCTTGTGGTTACATTATTAAATTTCAGGCTTTGTAGCAGCCGTTAAGCGAGTTTCAAATTAACATGCACATTTGAGTACCAGTAGATTCTTTACAGCATTAGGTTTTACACTATGAAAGATCTTCTGGAGTATACTGTTAATAGGTAACGTACCATTATCGTATTTCCGAAATTAGTTACTTTGCACGTGATAGTGCATTTCAAGAACATTACAGTCACTAATTGACCACGTAGCGATCTTCATGAGAATGCGACGCAAATGGTATATTAAATCACCAAGAGGAAATATCATGCAGGAGTTGTAAGCTGTCAACAGCAAACCACATACACCAAAGATAGTTTTATAACGACACCATAGAATATCTTCGGCAGTTCAAGTGCGTTGCTGTTAACTGGATTTGTGGAATATTAACATTGCTGGGGGACATTTTATTCCACTGCATGGTTTAGCTCACGACGAGCAAGTGGTCCCTTATGCTGCAAAAGTAAATCGCGTCCACATGTCCTGCCGCTCACATTGATACCGCCCGCCCGCCGTGTCATCCTACTGAAATGGCGCCGTTTGATGTGGAATGGAGGGGCGTGAGGTCAGAATACAACTCTGCGGGTCGTTGTCAGTCTTCGTAACTTGGAACCGGTACTACTCAGTCAAGCGCCTCCTCAATTGGCCTTACGAGGTTCAGTAAACGCCAAACTTCTCCTCCCAGCGAGGGAAAAATCCCTTGTAGTGCCGGGAATCGAATCGGGATCCTCCACATCACAGTCAGACGCACTGACGTACGGAAGTGGACCACTTGTACTATATTTTTACTAAAATAATTTTTTTCTGATGGCTGCTTAAAGCACAGCTGTTTGCTTTTGTTTGCGTAAGGGTAATTTTAGCGGGTATCTTTCTCCGACCTAAGCCTGGTAAAGATAAATCTCTTCCTTCCAGCTATCGTACCAGCGGCGTTTGTACGGTGATGGAATGCAAAGTCAATGGTCGATCAGTGTGGTGGCTGGAGTCACACAATCTTCTCACTAATGCTCAGTGTGGGTTCCGAAAACGGCGCTCTGCGGATGATCATCTCGTCACTCTGTCGACGTTCATAATAATTTTCTGCAGAAGCGTCAAACAGTGGCCGTTTTCTTTGATTTAGAGAAAGCCTATCATACCTTTTGGCGGACAGGCAGTCTACGTACTATGCACACATGGGGCCTCCGCGATTGTGTTCCTTCTTTCATCCGGGAATTTTTAAAGGACCGAGTTTTCCGGGTACGTGTAGGTTCCTCCTTATCCCACACCTTTTCACAGGAAAACGGGGTGCCTCAGAGCTCCGTACTGAGTGTCGTCCTCTTCACCATATCTATCAACTCCATTATCGATGCCTTCCAGCTGGAATTTCCGGCTCTCTTTGCGTTGACGGCTTTGCTGTTTATTGCAGCAAGGCTGTCTTTTGCGTTGTCTGGACCGTCTCTATTCGTGGAGTGTCACAAATGCTTTCCGCTTTTCTCGTACCAAATCCGTTTGGGTCAACTTCTGACGGTACAAGGCGTTTCGTACACCGTCCTTGCGACTGGGGCAAAATGCTCTCCCGTTCGTGGATGCAACGAAGTTCTTAGGGCTTACGTTCGATGGGAAACTCTGTTGGTATCCCCACGTGTCCTACCTGGCTGCACGCTGCACCCGGTCCCTGAATGTCCTTCGTGTATTGAGTGGTACCTCTTCGGGAGCTGACGGGACTGCCCTCCTCCGCCTCTATCGATCTCTTCTCCACTCCAAGTTGGATTATGGATACATTGTCTACTCCTCTACACGGCCTTCTATCTTACGCTGTCTAAATACAATCCGTCTCACCACTGGTGCCTTCCGTACGAGCCCTGTTGAGAGTCTCTAAGCAGAATCCGGTGAACTACCACTGTCGTACCGGTGCGACATCCTACTCAGTAGGTATGCGTGTCGGCTTTCTTCCATGCCAGGCCACCCAACGTTTGACCCCATTTTTATGACATTCTTGACCGCCAGTACGAGGTGTACGTTTCTTCTCTGAGGCTTCCCGGCATCCGTTTTCGTCACCTGCTTCAGCAGCTACAGTTCACACTACGTGCCACTTTCCGAATGGGGGAGAACCCTTCACCACCTCGGCTTCAGACAGAGTCAGGTCGTTCCCGAAGGATTCGACTCCCGAGCTGACCTATCGCTGAAAATTTTTCGATCTTCGCTCACAACCTGCCGATAGTATATTTTTGTACACTGATGGTTCGAAGTCTGCCCAGGGCGTTGGCTGTGCTTTTATCGTCGGGGCTGATAAGTTTCAATACCGGCTTCTCGACCGGTGCACAATTTTTACAGCAGAGCTTTTTGTCCTCTATCAGGCTGTTAACTACGTTCAGAGGCACCAGCTCACTCTCTGTGTGATCTGCTCTGGTTCCTTCAGTGCCCTTCAGAGCCTACATGATCCCGATCCAGCACACCCCATAACTCGACGGACCAAGGACTGCCTCCATTTGTTTCCGGATGGGGGAGCCAAAGTGATGTTGATGTGGGTTTCTGGCCATGTTGGTGTGCCTGGGAATGCCGCTGCTGATGTTGCATCCAAGACCACCGTCCATTTTGTCGGCCCGCCACTTACTCTGTTCCCTCACAAGATATTTGTACTTTTCTCTGTCTTCGTATCAGGTCACTCTGGCATGACCATTGGTGCTCCCTTCATGGAAACAAAGTCAGAGAACTGAAACCCCTCCCAACAGCCTGGTCGACTTCCTCCCGGCCGTCTCGCCGTGAGGAAATGATGTTCGCTCGGTTGCGAATAGGGCACTGTCGCTTTAGTCACCACCACTTGTTGAGTGGCGACCCTGCACGCAGCTGTCCTTTCTGCAGTCGGCCATTAACAGTCAGACGTTTCCTGATCCTCTGCCCCTATTTTAGCCACTTACGTCTCAGGCTCGGGCTGCCGCCGCTTTGCCGGACACTTTAGCAGATGACGTGCGAGCTGTGGCTCACGTTGTAAGTTTTTTTAAAAGCAGTAATATGGCAAAAGAGATTTTATTTCTACCTGGTGACGCCAGTCTCTTGTAGACGTCTTTTAGTTACTCTTCCGTAACTTCTTGATGTTTTAGATTTGTTCTTTTCTGCCTTTTTGTATTGGACCTCTTAGCGGTTTTTTCCCCTAGCGGTCCCAGCATTCTCTGGTTCTTTAACGGGGCACTTATGACCGTAGGTGTTTCGTGCCCTAAAACCCCTCACAAAAAAATTTGCGAATTTCTTTTTACAGAGAGACTTTTATATGTGTACAGCCTTCATGTCCGCCGCAAGGATATACACTGACAGAAAAAAATCGCAACACCGAGAAGGAGATGTGCGAGATAAACGGAAGTTGTTCGGAATGTTTCTACAGCTGTAATGTGTCTATTCAAATTTCGCGCCAGTTGCTGGTAAACTGATGTTAGTCAAGAGTGCCTTCAAGGAGACAGAGATACCGTTATCAACACCTCTGAGTTTGAACTAGCTAGTGTAATAGGGCTACGGGAAGCTGGACGTTACTTCCGCGATGCTGCAAAAAGACGGTCGCAGGATCGAATCCTTCCTCGGGCATGGATGTGTATGAGGTCCTTAGGTTACTTAATTTTATCCATTGTTTTTCAGTGTTTCGTCCGTGACTATTTTATTTTCGTAAAATGAAGAACAAACCGCCTTAAGTCACAAGTTGCGATTATTTATTGCACTATGCATTTCGAGCCCTGGAGGCTCATCTTCAGTTGCTTTTTAGGGATTTACAGGTATTATATATATACCTGTGTACTAGTAATACTAAATCATATTATCTTATGTGAAACAAGAAAATCGATTATATTTAGAAGTAGAACATCTATATGAACGAGAATCTTTGGCATGTTTACGTTCTGCTAATACAATGTGCGAAAAAGTGTGTGACTATGTATATATCCCAGTAAGCACTGCAAAATTAAAGATGTGTATTGTGTATGCCAACTGCACAACAGAAGCAGACATCATACAATGTTAAACTGTAAGCTAGTTTCATATTATTAACGCTGTAAAACTTATATCTACAATATACCATGTTGTAACACAAAAATGTAATATCAACAAGCAAACAACTAAAACTCCTGATGTAAATCACTAAAAAGCACCTGAAGATGAGCCTCCAGGGATCGAAATGCATAGTGCAGTAAATAAACGTAGCTTGTGAGTAAAGGCCGTTTGTTCTTCATTTTACGTCCTTAGGTTAGTTAGGTTTAAGTAGTTCTAAGTTCTAGGGGACTGATGACCTCAGATGTTAAGTCCCATAGTGCTCAGAGCCGTTAGAACCAATTTTTATTATCTCATTCCCAAACAGTGATACCTGGCACCTGTACAACGTATGCACGTTTGCGTGCTTGTATTCAACATTTTGGCTGTTACATCGGTTGTTTCAAATTTTTCAATGGGCCTTATCTCTCGATTGCATTAACCTGTGATCTCGCAATGTTAATCGTATGTTACATAGACACACGTATACGCTAAATTTCATTAGTATACGTAAATTATTTTTTAGTGTATTGTTCTCGCTAGGGTATGTCAGAAAAGTTTTCGTCATTTAATCCAGATATTATCCACTCCCCTTCGTTTCCCCACACCGCAACGCGTCATCCAGCGTTTGTTTGTAATGTTTAGAAACTCCCGCATAGGGGTTAAAATTGTCTGCTTTCCCCTTTTGGCTTGGTGCCGGTTTTAGCCGCGTGCTGTCCTGCCTATCGGTATCAGACGCCCACGAGATGCAGGTAGAGCGCGCGTCGGCTTTATGACGACAAAAGCTGCAGCGGCTTTCGCAGCCGGGCGCGTTGTTCCGCTTTTGTGAGCCGCTCCGCGTCCCGGCCGCGCCTAATGCGCTGTTTTAATTCCGTAAATTGATTGGGTGCGGCTCGATGACGCCGTTGTATTGTCAGAGCTCGCTGGGCCGGTATTTGTCCAGACTGCCGCTCGGCTAAACTAATTTGACGGCGAGCGAGTGCGTACTCGCTGTGAAAACAGTGCCTCCGCTGACTGATCGGCGCTCCCGGTGCAACGGCAAAGGCGAACTGAACTTCTATACAGCCGAGCGGTGTACCTCACTTACCGTAAGTCTACAGCTGTGAGGCTACATGGCGTTTCTATAAACTGAGGTGACAAGTCATCGGATACATTCTACACTACTGGCCATTAAAATTGCTACACCATGAAGATGACGTGCCACAGACGTGAAATTCAACGGACAGGAAGAAGATGCTGTGATATGCAAATGATTAGCTTTTCAGAGCATTCACAGAAGGTTGGCGCCGGTGGTGACACCTACAACATGCTGACATGAGGAAAGTTTCCAACCGATTTCTCATACACAAACAGAAGTTGACCAGCGTTGCCTGGTGAAACGTTATTGTGATGTCTCGTGTAAGAAAGAGAAAGGCGTACCATAACGTTTCTGCCTTTGATAAAGGTTGGATTGTAGCCTATCACGATTGTGGTTTATCGTATGGCTACATTGCTACCCGCGCTGCTCAAGTTCCAATGACTGTTAGCAGAATATGAAATCGGTGGGTTCCGGAGGGTAATACGGAACGACGAGCTGGATCCCAACGGCCTCGTATCACTAGCAGTCGAGATGACAGGCATCCTATCCGCATGGCTGTAACGGATCGTGCAGCCACATCTCGATCCCTGTGTCAACAGATGGGGACGTTTGCAAGACAACAACCATCTGCACGAATAGTTCTACGACATTTGCAGCAGCATGGACTATCAGCTCGGAGACCATGGCTGCTGTTACCCTTGACGGCGCATCAGAGACAAGAGTGCCTGCGATGGTGAGCTCCAGAACGAACCCGGGTGCAAAAACGGCAAAACGTCATTTTTTCGGATGAATCCAGTTCTGTTTACACCATCGTGACGGTCGCATCCGTGTTTTGGCGATATCGCGGTGAACGCACATTGGAAGCGTGTATTCGTCATCGCCATACTAGCGTATCACCCGGCGTGATGGAGTGGGGTGCCATTGGTTACAAGTCTCGGTCACCTCTTGTTCACATTGACGGCACTTTGAACAGTGGGCGTTACATTCGATCCCTGCGAAACCCTACATTTCAGCAGGATAATGCACGACCACATGTTGCAGGTCCTGTATGGGCCTTTCTGGATACAGAAAATGTTCGACAGCTGCTCTGGCCAGCACATTCTCCAGATCTCCCAGCAATTCAAAACGTCTCGTCAATGGTGACCGAGAAACTGGTTCGTCACTATACGCCAGTGACTACTCTTGATGAACTGTGGTATCGCGTTGAAGCTGCATGGGCACCTGAACCTGTACATGCCATCCAAGCTCTGTTTGACTCAATGGTAAGACGTATCAAGGCTGTTATTACGGCCAGAGGTGGTTGTTATGGGTACTGATTTCTCAGGATATATGCACCCTAATGGCATGAAAATGTAATCACATGTCAGTGCTAGTATAATATATTTGTCCAATGAATACCCATTTATCATCTGCATTGCTTCTTGGTGTAGCAATTTTAATGGCCACTAGCGTAATATCACATCGTACCTCTTTTTGCCTCGTGTAGTGCAGCAACTCGACGTGGCATGCACTCAACACGTCGTTGGAAGTTCTGTGGCCGCGCGGGATTAGCCGAGCGGTCTCAGGCGCTACAGTCATGGACTGTGCGGTTGGTCCCGGCGGAGGTTCGAGTCCTCCCTCGGACATGGGTGTGTGTGTTTGTCCGTAGGACAATGTAGGTTAAGTAGAGTGTAAGCTTAGTTGCTGATGTCCTTAGCAGTTAAGTCCCATAAGATTTCACACATATTTTTTTTGGAAGTTCTTTGAGGAAACATTAAGCCACGCCACTTCTACAGCAGTCAACGATTGCGAGAGTGTTGCTGGGGCCTTATTTTGTGCGTTAACTGACGTCTCGATTGTGTCCTGCAAATGTTTGATGGGATGCATACACAGCAATCTGGGTGACCAAATCATTCGGTCGAACTGTCCAGAATATTCTTCGAAGTAATCACGAAGAACTGTGGGCCGTTGACATGGTGTGTATTCATCCATAAAAAATTCATAGTTTTTGGGATCATGGCACCCATGAATGGCTGGAAACGGCCTCCAAGTAGGCGCACATAACCACTTACAGTCAATGAACGCTTCGGTTCGACCAGAGGACCAAGTCGCTTCCACGTTAACGCAGCAAACACCATCATGGAGCCACCACCAGCTAGCACTGTGCCTTGTTTACAATTTTGGGCAACGGTTCCGTGGGCTCTGAGCCACACTCTGTGTATGTAGGCTGTTTAGCTTTTTATGTTGGTAATGCCACGTAGCGCTCTCTATGAATAGCGCTCTGTATGAAAATCACTGACTGCGCTGCGTGCAAAATTCAAATGTGTGTGAAATTTTATGGGAGCTAACTGCTAAGGTCATCTGTCCCTAAGCTTACACACTACTTTACCTAAATCATCCTAAGGACAAACACACACACACACACTTGCCCGAGGGAGGACTCGAACATCCTCCGGGACCAGCTGCACAGTCCATGACTGCTGCGCCTGAGGCCGCTCGGCTAATCACGACCGGCTGCTGTGTACAGTCTGTGGCCGGTTTCCATTGTTGGAATATTCGTTATTCTAGTGTTGGGCAGATGGATATGAACAGCGCATAGCGTTGTGCGGTTGGAGATGAGTCGCCAGCAGTGGTGGATGTGGAAAGAGAGATGCCAGAGTTTTTAGAACCGACGATCTGGACGTGTGTCCGCCAGGAAAACGAAATTTGTAAGATTTGATGGCATGAACTGATATATTTTGAGCACTAGTAAGGTAAATACATTGTTCCTTCTCTATCAAAATTCTTTTTTAGGGATTATTGAATGTCAGATTGCGTTGCGCTAAAATATTGTGTTTCCGTTTAGTGATTATCAGAATAAGTAAAGAGAGAAATGTCTGACTACGTTCAATTTTGCACAGCTGTTTGAAAGTCGAATAACGTAAGAGGTTTACCAGCACTGTCCTTTATAAAAAATTTCCAAGGGATGTTTCAACTAGAACCCTACTATTAGCTCTTGCCACCTGCAATCGGGACTCCATATGACCAGGACACCGTTTTCCAGTCCAACCGATATTGTCACGAGCCCGGTACAGGCACTGCTGGTGATATCGCACACTTAGCAAAGGCACTCACATCGGTCTCCTGCTGCCTCAATCCATTAACGCCAAATTTATTCGCTCTGTCCTAACGGATACGTTCGTCGTACTCCCCATATCAATTTCGGCGCTTATCTCACACAGTGTAGCTTCTGTGTTAGCACTGACAACTCTACGCGAACGCCGCTACTCTGGGTCGTTACGTGAAGGCCATCGGTCACTGTATTGTCCGTGGTGATAGGTAATGGTTGAAATTTGGTTTTCACGGTACGCTCTTGGCACCGTAGTACTCGGAATACAGAATTCGTTAACGACTTCCGAGATGGAATTTCACATGCGTGTATCTTCAACTACCATTCCTCGACCAAAGTATGTTAACTCCGTCTTGCGGCCATAATTACGTCGGAAACCTTCACTGAATCACCTCAGTACAAATCACATCTCGGTCAAAGCACTGCCCTTTTATACCTTACTTAAGCGATGCTACTGCCATCTGTATATGTACTATCCAATGACTTGCGAAGTCAGCATATCTCCACATTACAAGAAGCCACATTACAGAGCGTGGAGGAGGGTACTTACCGTACATTTATGTTTCCGGTTGCGCATAATGTGCGAGAGGAACAACACTGGATAACTGTATGAGCTCAATTTTATCTGGTCTTACAGGCATATCCATTTCGCAAGCTGGAAGTAGCTCAGTAAATAATTCACCAATTATTTTAACAGCCGTTAATATAGGAAACTGTCCTTTTTACGTGTTTCAGAACTGATGTTTCTTCTGCAGGTGTGGTGTTTGCAATAACTTTGACAACTGGCAGAACCTTAGTGTACTATCAAAATAATGTGTATGTAAGAAACTCTTTGCAAGCGACGGGATGTAACTGAATAAGTGAATTCTTAGTTACTGAAAAAGAACGCACGGCAAATTTTCATAAACTTTTTTCTGGTGTTTATGTTGATAAGACGTGTACTGTTCGGCGGTTGGTGAAAGTAGGTAAAACGATATGATCTGTTATTTTCAGGGCGCACTGTCATTCAATCATTGCTCTGGAAATGAGCAACTGCGTGTATGCCATCATTCTGCACGCTGAAGTACTGCAACTCGACAAATGGCTCTAAAGAAGTCGGTGAGCTTTGAAAGAGCTTTAGCAATGATTGGAAGTCTTTGGATATTTAAACATTTGCTCAAGATTATTTCTACGAATGCTCGCAACAGATCATAAGATTAGAAGAAAAGCCGCTTCATCTTAGCTCCTGTAGCAGTATGAGGTCAATAGAGGCCTTTCTCTCACGTTGGTACGTCACATCGAGACGCAAAGAAAAGGGACTTCTTGTAAATGCTGCCGACACTTCTCTAAACGGTCGTTATTGTCCCGCCTGTGGACCTAGTTGCACAGTTGCTGCCGTGGCGTAAATGCCGACCCAACAGGTGAAGGCAGGCACCTGAATTTCGACATTGGTCCCTGGCTCGAGGCCAGCCGGAGTGGCCGAGCGGTTCTAGGCGCTTCAGTCTGGAACCGCAATTCTGCTACGGTCGCAGGTTCGAATCCTCTCTCGGGCATGGATGTGTGTGCTGTCCTTAGGTTTAAGTTAGGTTTAAGTAGTTCTAAGTTCTAGGGGACTGATGACCTCAGAAGTTAAGTCCCATAGTGCTCAGAGCCATTTGAACCTGGCTCGAGCCCGCTACTTAAACTGGAAAGAAGACACAGAAAATGTTGTGGGAGGGCGAACAAAAGATTGCGTTTTATTGGTAAAAACTTAGACGATGCAACAGATCTACTAAAGAGAGCGCCAACACTACACCTGTAAGTCTTCTCTTGGAGTACTGCTGCGCGAGTTGGATCCTTACCAGATAGGACTAACAGAGTACATCACGAAAGTTAAAAGAAGGGGGGCACGTTTTGTACTATCGAGCAATGGGTGACAGTTTCTCGTCACAGGATTTGGGGTGGAAGCCATGAAAACGAAGGCGTTTATCGTTGCGACAGAATGTTCTCACGAAATTTCAATCACCAATTTCTCCTCCGAATGTGCAAAAAATTTTGTTTGCATCACGTGCTGTTAGAGAGTGGAATAATAATTAGTTCGAAGGTGGTTCGATGAAACCATTGCCAGGCACTTAAGTGTGACTCAGAGTAGCCATGTAAATGCAGCCGCAGATGCATCACTGCCGTAGCGTAACATTCTATGGAAGTAAACTGTTGGAATATCAGAAAAGAAGAGAATAAAAACACTATAGGTACGGTGATACAGAAATACGATAAAAATGGTTGCACTGATAAAAAACACAGATGTTCTTCGCATCATACGAGCGGAAGGGAAGAAAAGGAAAATACTAACTGGAACCAGGGACAGGATAATATGGCTTATGTGAAGAGTTAGTGAATAATTTACGCGGTAGTAGAGTGGTTCGCAGGTGGCGATATCAGTAGATTAAGACAAAGGCTGCAATTTATCCAACAATAATTAAGGTCATTTGGTGTAAGAGCTACTGACGTGAACAGGCTGGCATTATAGAGGGGATCATTGTAGTTCACATCGAACCAGTCAACCCTATGAAGACACCACTTTTCCCCCAAGTCCCTATAGCTACGGTAGATTCTATGCGACCTTCCTAAATATACGATATTGCTGTGTCTCTGTTAAGAAGAACGCTGCAAGGTACCTTCAGACATGCATTCGTGCAGATTTACATGGTATTGTATTTATCCGCCGATACCGGTCAGCAGCTTTCAATTAAAATATCCTCCCCTGTACGGGAACTACACACTGTGTTTGCGAGGGTGTGACGCATGAAGGACGACATGTGTGTGATTGGGGCTGGCCGTGAGTCGTGCAAGGATAGCCAAAGCGGGAAATCCTTGTTCTAGTCCTGGACAGCCAATGATCTCCATTGTCCTCATTCCCTTGTAAGACTGATGGTTGTTCGTATCCGCAACTGCGAATACATTTTGTGAACTTCTTGAGTTTCACTACAACGTTTTTCAGGTTACGTATTGAAAAATTTCAGTGGATAATGTATTTGTGCAAACAATAAATTGCACTTTGACAGTTCGCAGTCAGTGTCCTCGAAATCGGCAAGTTTCGTGTCACTGCAGGTTGATGCACAGGCTAACCCAAACAGGTTACCAAAAATTCTGCGCAGAGCAGCTAAATTCGTCACGGAAGAATCCTTGCACGTACCAGTGGATCAGCGAAGAAATTCCTTTGCAATTCAACACCAGACGACGAACTGCCTGGGTATGACTGTCCGCTGGTGCAGAAGCATCTTCCAATGCCGGTCTATCACGTGAACATGGCGTGCAGTCGAAGCGCCGTCGGCGTGGATATCAACGTACTTATCAACGAATTCTGTTGACATTGTCACGTTTACTTTCGTGTGAGTGGTGGAACGATTAATGAGTCTCCACCATATTTTATACATATACAGAGTGAAACAGACTCCACAGACAAAATTTCGGCAGCTATATAGGGATACGTTTCGGTATGGCGAGCTGGTAGCTCCTGGTGGTTCGGTACAGAGTTTTTACGTCTCATTTTTTACCCTCATTAATCTTTGTGTCTCTATTGCACAGAAAACATCAGTAAATGTCGGTGGAGTGCGCTTTGTGTCATTTAGAAACAAAATTATTCCATTCGCTTACGGTAGACTTGCTGCTGAGGAGAGGAGGAAAGATGAGAAATAGGTGCCCAGTCAGTTATTGATGGAAGTGTGTTATTTGCGCCATTCGATGCACAGTGATAAGTACTTCCTACCGGTGCATCACAGCAGGATCGTAAAAGGTTTGCACTACTGAGATGATGCCAGGAGACTCACGCCAAAGGTTAAAAGAAGCAGCTGATTCATAGAGTAAGAGACAGATGGCAGCACAACGGCGTTATCACGCATCGCTGTTCGCTGTATTAAGGCTACGAAGGTGGTTTTTTTACAGCCCACTTCACTGTATGGTCCTTGGATTATAGTATTTTTTTGTCTTTCCCATTCAAACGATGTACTAAATATGTGAAGGAAATGAGTTCAGACGAGAATGCAAATATCGATGACCGGACAAAGAAAATCATAAAACTAGTCATATGCCCTGTGTTATCACCCTGTAATGGTTTAAAATATTATGTTGTAAAAACTAAGACTGCACTAATGTACTATTTCAATCATCTTTAACACAACGACCACAATGTGTGGTCGCTTAATTACGCTGCTTAATATTAAGCAGATGTGATGGCGATTTATTGGAGATGGTGAGAAACTCCGTTATACTAGGTCTGGACGCAGAGCTCGAACTGGTGAGGGAATCTACACAAAAAGAAACGTTCCTGTTTTTGATGAAGTATATTGATCTACCCTTCCTCATAAAAATGAGCTAGGATACAGATAAAGTTTCCTCAAGTAGAGTGGCCATGAATAAATCAATAAAAGAGGAAACATTCACCGATGAGCCAAAACTCTGTCTACCGCGAGTTTTAATGCCACCTTATGGCGTTACAGGAACTTGACGCATAAGAAAAGAATGTAAGTGGAGAAAATCGGCTAGGGTATCATTCTAGGGACGATACGGACCGCAATTGGAAATATCCACTGAAATAAGTGACCTTAACACAGGGAAAATTATTAATACCCGAAGCGTGTGAATGAATACTCGAAAACGGCGAAGCTGGTTGAATGTTCAAGTGCTACAGGCCTGAGCATCTTCGGGAAGGGACAGGACAGTAAAACTACCACTAGAATCTGAATAGATGGACCCCCACGACTCTTCACAGAATGTGGTTCAAATGGCTCTGAGCACTATGAGACTTAACTGCTGAGGTCATGACTCCGCTAGAACTTAGAACTACTTAAACCTCACTACCTAAGGACATCACACACATCCATGCCCGAGGCAGGATTCGAACCTGCGACAGTGGTGGCCGCACGGTTCCAGACTGTAGCGCCTAGAACCGCTCGGCCACCCTAGCTGGCGAGCTCAGAGGCTTTCCTGTACTGTGAAGTAGGATAGTTGGCGATATGTTGCATCTCTGCCGATAGAGCACAGTTTTTGTGCACGCACAAGTGTTTCGGAGTCCGCAGCTTAGCTCACAGTGTTGAATGTGGGCTTAGCAGCAGGCGGATCCGTACGTGTTCACATGCTGACCCAACGACATCGTCAATTACGGTAGCAATGGGCGCAGGATCATCGACATTAGACCGTGAATCAATGGAAATGTGTCGGCTCGTCGGATGAATCACATTTCCGCTGCGCCAGATCGATGGACATCTCCTCAAACGCCGCCATCGAGGCGCTCAGTGCCTCTAAACGTGCACCCCGCCACGGACTCAGGCCACTGGGATCAGTATTTTGCTATGAGAGACATTCCCCTGCGCTTGCGTGGGTCATACTGTAGCAATGGCAGACAAGCTGACGGCTTTTGACACTTGCGTCGCTTCGCGCTTGATGTCTTCCCCGATGGCAACATCATGTTTCAGCAGGATAGTTGTCCGTGTCTTAAAGCCAGAACAGTGCTGCAGTGGTTTGAGCTTCATGATAGTGGACATACGTTGATGTCTTTACCAGCAAAGTCACCTGATGTGAATGCGATGGAACCCTTGTGGATCATTATCAGGCGCCATCACATCGTATACAAATCAGTGGCCATCTATTTACGGGAATTACGTGACTTGTACGCAGACATCTGGAGCCATAGACCTTCAAACATCTTTGCAAAAACAGACATAATGTGTTATGGTATAACAGCAATCAGTGATTTTATAATGTTACGTAAACTCCGTCTTTATTGCAAATTTATTAATCATGTAAAACGTGACGTAGCCTGTGAAAATTGCTGGATTTGGACGGGTTACTCCTGTAACTGAAATATCAGATCTGAAGATGGTTCTGAATGATCCGAAACCAGCCATATGAATAAAAAATTTGCAATCAAGACGGATTTTAAGTAACATTATAACTTCAAACGTCTGCCAACGAGCTTTAGAACCGATTATATGCAGAAGCGGTGCTGTATAGCGTTGCAAAGATGGCCCAACAAGCTACTAAACAGGTGGTCGTAATGTTTTGGCTCGTCAGTGAAGTTAGTCATTTAGCGTGACGCTGCATCGGAATCGTTGGGCCTTGAAAGTCGCCAAACCCACTACAGCCTCAAAGCGACACGCAGTGTGTTTACTGGAAGTTTAGATTCTATATAAAATACACTAAAGTAATTTTGTTTAAGCGTCATAGTTTCTTACGCTACATAAAAGTTAATGATCGGCGACAAGTTCAAGATTTCGTTTGGCGCTTTGAAGCCGAAAAGCAGCATCGTTTTATAACAACCTACCCCATGATTAGAGAATTGCAGGTACCCTGTTCACTACTACAATACTTAGCAGTAACGAATATCTTATCGCAAAGCATCCTTAGCAGACTTACCTTTTTTTCGATGTTAAGCGACTTACCTGATTTTATCAAAGGAAAGCTGGGAATCTGATAAGTTATTAAGTTTTTACTCGGTACCGAGGAACAAAAGTGTCGTCCCATTAGGTTTCATTACACAGTTATTCTGTGTTTCATCCCACAACAGCTTTACGTTACTTACCAAAGGTAGCCCTCCGGTGTGGCCTAGCGGTTGTAGGTGCTTCAGTCTGGAACCACGAGACCGCTACGGTCGCAGTTTCGAATCCTGCCTCGGGCATGGATGTGTGTGATGTCCTTAGGTTAGTTAGGTTTAAGTAGCTCTAAGTTCTAGGGGACTGACGACCTCAGCAGTAAAGTCCCATAGTGCTCAGAGCCATTTTAACCATCTTACCAAAGGTTTTAAAGTTAAAAATAATTTTCTTGATTATGGCAGAACTCTTTATACATAGGGTTAACGACAGACGTTCTTCCTACAGAACGTACATGCATGGAACGGGAAAGTACACTCCGTTACACACAGTACGTTGGCTTGGCTTGTGTAGTACATCCAAACATTACATGTCATAAACATTTCCGGGTGCGTGGCTTCAGGATGACATGACACCCTACACAGTAAAAAATGAGATGAAGTTTTGGCCTTAAGTACCCCGTCGATGACGTGGTCATTTCTGATGGAGCAAAAGCCGAAGAATATGTCATTAAAGTGACTGTGGCCTTTCTAAGGTACCATTCCAGCATTTACAGTAGGATATTTATGGAAACCACGATAAACTCAAATCTGGATGACCGAATGGGTAGCTAAGCTCCACTCCTTCCGTAATGAGTGCGTCAGCCTCTCTCTCTAAGGTATGCTCATTAGTATGTTGGTGGTCCTAGTGATATCCTAGCTCTTATTTTCCAAGTAAATATAGAGACATGCAGCCCACGATTAGTTAATCATCGGAGGCATATTAAACTATCTAGAGACAAGCCACACCTGGTGAAAGATGAACTATTTCCTCGGCAAGATAAATATTCTGATCAAGTAATAACAATATCAGAGATGTTTCTGCAACTGTTTACAGGACAACTCTATTATGAGTCGCTGCGAAGAGCTGTGGCGATAAATTTAATTTACGGTAATGACGAGTGGAGCCATATTTTATTTCCACTCGGCTACCCTGGTTAGATATCAATTAAAATTTGTTGGAGTAGCAGATTTTTATTTCATTATATATTTTTAACCTTGGTATTAATTTATTTTACTTATTTTTATTTGACGTAATCGGTAAACATTTCTAATTCGAGGAAAAGTTTCAGTAGTTATATCGAGATATCAGACTTCTAACTGGTTTGTTTTAAAATCCTTCTAGAGCACCACGCCGGAAACCCTTTGATTATTTTCTTTTCATATTTATCCACAGTCCATAGTTCACTACCATACTTAACTGAATTTTCTCATTTTAAGAACACCGAAGGAATTATCTGTATTACTTGCTAAAAACATAAATCAGCTAAGATCGCGTACATATTTCTTTTCTTATTTAGAACAACCGCTTTCGACATATTTTGCTGTCATCTTCAGGTCTCAAAAAATCTTTTATTGTTAATCGTGTTCAAATTACGGTGGATCTCATGTCGAACTCTCATGTGAATAAAAATGCTAAATCGTTTAATACACTACCAAACAATGCTGTGCCCTGATGTACGTCCTCGGAAACTTATTCCTTAAGCCAAGGTCTGTGTTAGCTATTAATACACCTATTTTGGCCATGATTTCCCTTTAGACTTTGCTGGTACTCTTTTTATGACGTCCTGCTTCGTTCTTCAAGTGTTGCTTGTTTCCTTAACTTCGTGTATTCGTGGTCACCAATTCCGAAATTAACAGTTCTTAATCTCATTTATGATACTACTCATTATCTTCGTCTTACTTCCGTTTACTCTCAGTTCACTTTCTATACTCTTTAGTCCATTCTGTTCTGCACATCCTGTAATTTTTCTTCTGCCAACCAAGGTTGCAATGTCATCAGCGAATATTATAATTAATACCCATCCACCTCGTATTTTAACCTCACTCTTTAATATTTATTTCCATTACTGCTGCTTCGACGTGTAGATTGAACTTAACACAATTTTTCATTCAAGCACTTCGTTCTTGATGTTCTATACTTATGTTTTCCGTCCTGTTTCTTTTACATGCTGTATTTCACCTGTCGTTATCTATAGATTATCCATATTATTCGGAGAATTTCGAGCTTCGTACAGCAATTTACGTACCAAACGCTTTTAAGTGGACAAATCCCATAAACATGTCTTGATTTTTCTTAAATATTGCTTCCAGTTTCAAACTCAACGGCAGATCTGCCTGTCTGGTGCCATTACCTTTCCGAGAGCCAAACTGATCTTGGTCTAAGAGTTCCTCAAGTTTCTCTTCCATTCTCCGGTACATTATTCTTGTCAGAAATTTTGGTACAAGGCTGTGAAGCTTATTGCGTGGTAGTTCTCGCACTTATGTGCTCTTGCAGTCTTCCAAATGTGCAAGGATGATATTTTTCCGGAAGCCTGATGGTATGTCTTTAGTCTCAAGGATTATACTAGGGGAAGAGTCGTTTTTATACGACTTCTCCCATTTATTTTAGAAATTCTGGAGGAATGTTATCAGTCACTTCTGCAATATTTACCCACGATTCTTCCAAATCTATTCTTGACTCTACCGTTGCATCGTCTGTGTGTCCGTCATCATCTCCCATTCCCTCTTTTATCACGTCGACATGTCCTCCCACTCACAGAGGCGTTCAATGTTCTCTTTCCATCCATCCGCTCTTTCCTCACCGATTAACTCTTAATGTTGACACTCTAATTGTTAATTTCGCAAAATTTTATTTTCAACTTTCTGTAGGCTACATCAGTCTCTCCGGCAAACATTTCTTCTACGACTACTTCAAATTTTTCTAGAGGCATTTTCCCTTTGTCATCCTGCACTTTCTGTTTCATTCTTAAGTGACATAATGCTATCCCTAAACATTTTTTTGATTTTTTCACCTATCGTTTGAAGTATTTCTTTGGTTACCCACATTTCTTCTGTTACCTTCCTTGCTCCCAATTTCTGTGACTGTTTTGAGAGACGCCCAATGCTGTGCTCAGAATCGCAGCATCTGCAGCCTTAGAGAACTTTAAACGCATTTCATCATCCTCTGTATTGCAGTACCACACCACTTCTTTCCACTACGATACTGCAGTGCCTGTGTTGTTGAGAAGTACCATACAAAGTTCATTTGCACACGTGTTCATGTGTAAAGGAACAGGTAGTACGGCGACTATTGTCGTTATGAAATACGTGAAATATATTCGCAATTACGAAAGTGGATAATCATCGGCTGTATAATGGAATGACGGCAATGAAGATCGGGATTCGAACTCGGATTTCCCGCTTTTCGCGACTGGCTGTGACTGCATTAGCCTATCCGAGTACGACACAGAGACACTCAAACGTCCATATGTCGTCAACCCTGTGTCTGGAACATGCAGTTGTTGTGGTCTTCAGTCTCCATGCTATTCTATCCTGTGCAAGCTTCTTCATCTCCCAGTACTTACTGCAACCTACATCCTTCTGAATCGGCTTAGAGTATTCATCTCTTGGTCTCCCTCTACGATTTTTACCCTCCACGCTGCCTCCAGTGCTAAAATTGTGATCCCTTGATGCCTCAGGACATGTCCTACCAACGAATCGCTTCTTCTAGTCAAGTTGTGCCACAAACTCCTCTTCTCCCCAATTCTATTCAATACCTTTTCATTAGTTATGTGATATACTCATCTAATCTTCAGCATTCGTCTGTAGCACTACATTTCGAAAGCTTCTATTCTGTTTATGTGCAAATTATTTATCGTTCATGTTTCACTCCCATACATGGCTACACTCCATACAAATACTTTCAGATACGACTTCCTGACACTTAAACCTATACTCGGTGTTGACAAATTTCTCTTCTTCAGAAACGCTTTCCTTGCCATTGCGTCTATATTTTATATCCTCTCTACTTCGTCCATCATCAGTTATTTTGCTCCCCAAATACTACTACTTTAAGTGTCTCATTTCCTAATCTGACTTACACTACATTCCATTATCCTCGTTCTGCTTTTGTTGATGTTCATATTATATCCTCCTTTCAAGACACTATCCTTTCCGTTCAACTGCTCTTCCAAGTCCTTTGCTAACTCTGAGAGAATTACAATGTTATCGGCGAACCTCAAAGTTTTTATTTCTTCTTCATGGATTTTAATACCTACCCCGAATTTTTCTTCTGTTTCCTTCAAATGCTTGCTCAATATACTGATTGAATAACATCGGGGAGAGGCTACAAGCCTGTCTCACTCCCTTCCCAACCACTGCTTCCCTTTCATGTCCCTCGACTCTTATAACTGCCATCTGGTTTCTGAACAAATTGTAAATAGCCTTTCGCTCCCTGTATTTTACCCCTGACACCTTCTGAATTTGATAGAGAGTATTCCAGTCAACATTGTCAAAAGCTGGCTCTAAGTCTACAAATGATAGAAACGTAGGTTTGCCTTTCCTTAATCTAGCTTCTAAGATAAGTCGTAAGGTGAGTACTGCTTCACGTGTTCTTATATTTCTACGGAATCCAAACTGATCTTCCCCGAGGTCGGCTTCTACCAGTTTTTCCATTCGTCTGTAAAGAATTCGCGTTAGTATTTTGCATCCGTGACTAATTAAGCTGATTGTTCGGTAATTTTCACATCTGTCAGCACCAGCTTTCTTTGGGATTGGAATTATTATGTTCTTCTTGAAGTCTGAGGGTATTTCGCCTGTCTCATACATCTTGCTCACAAGATGATAGAGTTTTGTGAGGACTGCCTCTCCCAAGGCCGTCAGTAGTTCTAATGGAATGTTGTATACTCCCAGGGCCTTGTTTCGACTCAGGTTCAAAAATGGCTCTAAGCACTATGGGACTCAGCATCTTAGGTCATAAGTCCTCTAGAACTTAGAACTACTTAAACCTAACTAACCTAAGGACATCACACACACCCATGCCCGAGGAAGGATTCGATCCTGCGGCCGTAGCAGCCACGCTGTTGCGGACTGCAGCGCCAGAACGGCACGGCCACCGTGGTTCGACTCAGGTCTTTCTGTGCTCTGTCAAACTCTTCACGCAGTATCATATCTCCCATTTCATCTTCATCTAAATCCTCTTCTATTTCCATAGACAACCATCAGCTGTACAATGGAATGAGGGCAATGAAGATTTGTGCCGGTTCGGGATTCGAACCCGAATTTCCCACTCATCGCAACCGGCTGTGACTGGATTAGCCAGTCCGAGTACGATTGTGATTCTCAATTGTCCATATGTCGTCAACCATGTGTCTAGAACATCTGTCGTACATTATGTATATTCCCGTACACCGGAGACAATTTAACTGAAAGTCACTTGGCCGGTCTCGGCTGATAAATATGATATTGCAAAAGTACGATGCAGTGTTCATTTCGACACTCATGCAGGGCTACGTACCAGCAGGTTCGCCTAGTCACTGTGCTGCTTTATGATGCTGTAGCTACATATCTGATGACTGTGTTGTAAGGATGTACAGTACAGATGGAGTGAAGCTATTGGCTGAAGTGGGAGCCATATAATGGCTGATTCCTTAATGATGTTACAGATTTACAGAGCTGATGGAGAAGGATAAATGTACCAATTTGAGGCACGGGACCCTGGTATAGGAACGATCAAGTCGAAAGTTATAAGCGAACATCTTTCTGATGCCTCTGACACGGATCTCTATTTCAAACTCTTTCCTTTCCATATTTTAGGAATAGGTGGTATGCCAAAAACAGGAACAAAAGAAGTCCCGTAAACGTAGGCTCCAAAGTGCCTACCTTATGCGGCGTGTTCAATTGTTAATATTTAATACTGTGAAGCCCACGTCTTCTATTAAACAAATACTCGAAGCTCTTAAACCACACATTACAGAGTTCATGTGTACTAGACATTAATGTCTAGTTTTGGTGCATACTATCTCCTACCAAAATAAGAGAAGCAGAGAGCTTGCAACAGAAGACGTCTATTATCAGAGGTAGAAGAACGATTTTCGGTTATAAATTTCGATTCGATCGGTCCCGGACCAGGGTGGCTTACCATCCACTGATACATTTACTGTTCATCATCCCTGAAACTCTGCAACACCGTCACGGAATCACCTGTACACTATGCCGGCCGGGCGTGTAGTCAGGTGCGTCGCAGTAGGCTACACCAGCATTACTGTCGCGCCCGACTGCAAAAATTAAATAGGTGGCTGGCCCACGAAACCCTTGGCTGGCTGCTAGGACATGCTTCAGGCCGACTCCGTAACAACAGCATGAGCTTGAATCTGAAAGTGTAGTTCATCTGTAAAAGGAGACTTGTGTAGACAACTTGTGAGACCGTTGTTGAGAACTGCTCCTGGTCATAGTAAAGGAAGACATCGATGCAATTCATACGTGTGCTGCTAGAATAGGTTAGATCAAGCTGTAAGTATTACGCAGGTGCTCCTTGAACTCTGATAGGAATGCCTGGATGAATATTTTCGCGAAACAATGGTGAGAAAATTTGGAGAAACGACATTTGCGACTGCGGCAGAAAGATTCTACTACCGCCAAAGTAGGGGACCGTGAGGACAGGAAGCGAGAGGCTAGGGCTGGTGCAGAATTATTTCGAAAGGTGTCTATCGCTCGCTCCATTTCCAAGTGGAACAGGAAAGGGAATGACTGGAAATGGTATAAAGTACTCTCTGCTATGCACCGTGCCGTGTCTTGCGGAATGTGTGTGTTGATGTAGCTGCAGATCTAGGGGGTACTGCTCGAACACTGCTGTTTATGGTAATCAAGGAAGTCATGGTCGAATAATGGTTTGATCTAGTAGATTTTGAGACAGTGGAGCTAACAAGGGATGTGTCTCGGCTCGAACAGATATTTGTCTTTAAACATTTGAAGACACATCCATCTCACATTTCTAACCACGCTCGTGACAGCGTGTGATTGTGTTGCTCTTGCTTTGTGCACAACAACGGTTGTAGTCTTGGCGGACAGGGGGGAGGGGTTATACTGTACACATATACAGCAAAAATTGAATGAAACAATTAATGTTGAAACGTTTTTGAAATATTGTGGCAACCACATTAAGAAGGCGTTATCCAAGATAGACAACGCAGGACAGGATGATGACACTTTCGCAATGTTTTTGGTGAATCTGGTTTCTCAGAAACATGAATATTCTTTTGACTGTCCAACTGAAGCTCCACTGAATAGGATAGTGGATGAAGGAAAGGAATTTATAGACGATAACATTCTTAAGAGAGACCAAGATTGTAGTAGTAGTAGTCATCATGGAAACAGTAGTCCCCAAAGATGAGTTAACAGTTCTAGTGACTATGAACCTTCACTGGAAAAAGTTCCAATAATGTTAGTATTTTAATAAAATTTTCAGAACGTTTTCAATCTTGTTTTGATTATCATACACCTCCAATTCCTCTAAGACTGCAGGACTGGTTTCCGAGATCCTATTATTTCTAGTGATAAGATACATCGAACATTGTCGAACTTTCTAAGACAACTTTTTAAAGATAGATGTACCACAAATACTCTTCATTGTTCCTTTCTTACTTTAAGTAAATGACTTTCTTTGAGAATGGTTTGGAGCTTGCAGTCTCACTCTCAAATGCCAGTTCTTGTAATCAGTCCATGTGTCATTTATCACTCGTCACATGGACCAATGATGATCCAGATTACAGGTTGACGGCATGACTGACTACAGGAACGTGAGTTCGGAAATATCTGCAACTTCAAAACTAATCACAAAGAATAAAATTTTAAGTAAATAAAAACAGTTAAATGTAGATGTGGATCTTCTATTTTAGAAAAAGTAGGCACTCACAAATAAAATTCTACTTCGACAATAGTGAACATCATAATAAATGTGGCCGAGCGGTTCTAGACGCTTCAGTCAGGAGCCGAGCGACCGCTACGGTCACAGGTTCGAATCCTGTCTCGGGCATGGATGTGTGCGACGTCTTTAAGTTAGTTAGGTTTAAGTAGTTCTAAGTTATAGGGGACTGATGACCAAAGATGTTAAGTCCCATAGTGATCAGAGCCATTTGGCCATTTTTTTTTGAGCCATCACTATAAATTTTCAGTGAATGCACCTGTATGCCTCGGTTATTGTAACTGTGTCCACACTCAACTCTGCTGAACAGTTGTCGGATTACATAGAAGGAAATGCACGACATAGGCCATACACGACTGTATAACGTGTCTTGCATCTGGACACCGACGTCAAAGAACTGGTTTTGCAATAACTATACGTACCTCTCACTACCACAGTGCAGGCAGGGATCGAAGCTACATCGAGAAGGGAACGAGATGCTACATAGTATAAAAGGAAAATAAGTTTTGGTTTCAAATATCTGGTCGAAGCAGAAAAGCCACATCAGTTGCCTCTCCCAGCTCTTTGACCTATTATTATTACTATTATTATTATTGTTAATACTACTGCTACTACTAAAACTACTGCTACTGCTACTGTTGTTAATATTCTCTCCGTTGTAACTGGCCCATGAAGCTCAGCACACAGTGTCTGCTTAGCTTACCAAGATAACCGTGCACAGTGAAGTGCTACATTCCGCACGTGATGGTCCTTAAACAGACGATATCGAATCTAGAGAAGTTATACTGCACAGTAGCATCCCAACGTCTACGGGTAAACAAGTGACACTATAAAATTAATGGCTGACTGGAAGCCACTCACAAGTGATGCTCTCCGGGTACTTCTGATTCTAAACAGTTATTCTGTGCATCCAAATTTTTGGAAATCACGGAACGCACCAAAATGCCGTCTTATTTTTACAGGCAGGACAACACGTATTTCCAACACAAGTGCGGCGTTGCGATGGGGAGCCTACTGCCTCCATTGACACCAAATACTCCGACTTGTGAAACCTGCCACACTCACAGCCTGGATGCACAAGACCTACATCCGAATCTGCTATTAAGGGTAAGAACTGGAAAAAAAGAGTAAGAAAGTGGAAGGTGGTTTGTTCTTCAGTCTGAAGTATAGCTTGATGCAGCTCTCCGTTCTAGGCTATCCTCTTCGACCACTTCATGCTGCTTGTTCTACTCAAGTCTTCGTTTCCTCCTATACATTTTATCTTCCACATTTTCTTCCACTGTCAAGGTAACTTTTCCTTCATGCGTCAGGGTGTGCTCAACACATCTTCATTAGTCCATCATCAAACTGGAACTGAGCTGTCAGTCTCACACCACCACCACACAAAAACCGACTAATGATTTTTCAACATCCATACAACGCTACGCTGCAGACAGATGATGTCACAAAACAATTCATTGCCCAATTTATATTCGATGTAAACATGTTCCTCGCTTTCAAAAGAGCTTTCCTTCCTATTAAAAATCGGTATTTTGTATCCTTTTTTTTCTTCGGTTACTTTGCTGACTCTCATTCTTTAATGTAACTCTCTTAGCATCTGCTCTTTCAATTGAATTACATTTCCGTTGTTCCACTTTTATTTACTTTTGTCTTGTACCGACTTTTCAACCATCTATCCAAGTCTTCTGCCGTCTCTCACAGAAGTAAATTGGCATCGACGAACAATTTTTTTTCTTTTTTCTTTTAAAGAATAATTATTTCCCAGCTTCCTATTTGTTTCTTTTAATTTTTGATCACTGTGCAGATTGTAAAGCATTGGTTGGGCTGCTTCTCAATTACTGCCTCCCTTATAGATCCTTCTCCACTTATCACTTCAGTCTGAGTTTCACAGTAGTCTTAGACAGCCTTCCGTTACCTGTGTATCTCTGACGAAGTCAGAATTCCAAAGAATGAATGCAAAGTTATCAGAAACTCCAAGGACCTCTGCTTCGTGTGTGTGTGTGTGTGTGTGTGTGTGTGTGTGTGTGTGTGTGTTCATCCTACCTTCTAAGATACGGGATAAGGTCAGCATTGATTAGTGCATTTCTCCCGAACCCAAACTGATCTATTAGGTCGGCTTCTGTTTCGGACCTTCAGCAGATATTCCACTTGACAGCCTTCCAGGCTCGTCAAGTGGTCCAAGTTCTTAAGCAACTTGACAACAGCGTTGAAAATTTAAGAACACGGATGCGGGTTTCGGAAAATCGTTGAAGGCTTGTTGCACGCAGCAGCTGCTGAAGCAGGCATAGAGCCCACAACTACTCAAGCCTCACAGAAGCTGAAACGCAGAGATGGAGGCAGAAGAGCACCTCAGAAAGGATCTCTACCGAGAGGAAATTGCTGAGGTCAGATGTCGCAAGTACAGCACCTAGAACCAAGTCGACGTCCTGGAATTCCTCAGCGGGAGAAGGAAGTCCAGCATAACCTACAATTTTTTTCTGCTTAAGGTCCACAACAAGTCAGTATTGCTCTGTGTCTATGCTGTTCATTTTTGGAACGCAACCTACGACCAGCTTAGAGACATAAGTGATGACACTTTCTGCAGGACCTGACAATCGTTTTGCAGGACAGTGCTCAAACAAGTACAGTGCAAGCTGTAACTGATTTGTTTGACTGATGCGGCTGCTAAGCGCTACACCACCTACTGCACTCCCCTGACTTAAGCCCTCGTGGGTTCAAGTAGATTTTTAAACTGAAGGAAACACTTCACGGCAGTCGCTTCAGAACTGCTACGAATTCGTCGGGCAATAACCGCCCCGATCGAACTGCCAACACAACTGCCACTGCTAAGAGTATCCTACGACTTCCACATCGCGGGGTTATACACAGTGCTGGTGACTACTTTGATTGTCAGTAAAGCTTTGAAACACATATCTATTGTGTACGAGCTTTAACTAAATAGCTGCCACTATTTAACTTGCAACACTTCAGCACAAGCAACACAGACAAAAATAATACACCGTCCAGTCGTATTAACGTCACCATCTATCAAAAGCCTGAATAACCTTTTTCAGCGCGGACCGCTGTGAGGCATGACTGGAAGTGTGTCTGCATCTACATCATACTCTGCAAGCCACCTAATGGTGTGTGACGGTGGGTAGTTTTTGTAGCACTTACTGAGCCCTGCAACCATGGTCCACTAGCGAAGAATGATTGTCGGTGAGCCTCTGTATTGGCTGTAATTTCTCGAATTTTTTCCTCATTGTCATTGCAGAAGACGTATTTGGGGGGAAGTGATATGCTGTCCGACTCTTTTCGGAAAGTGATCTCTCGAAATTTCAGTAGTAAGCTTGTCCGTGATGCACAACGCCTCTCTTGTAATGTCTGACAATGGGGTTTGTTGAGCATCTCCGTAACGCTCTCGTGCCGACTAAACGATCCCGTCACGAAAGGCGCCGCTTCTTCGTCGGATCTTCTCCATCTCTTTTATCAGTCCTGTCTAGTAGGAATCAGAGATAGACTAATAATATTCAAGAATCGATAAAACAAGTGCCTTATAATCCATTTCCTTCGTGGGTGAGTTACATTTCCTTAAGATTGTTCCTCCATCTCTTTTATCAGTCCTGTCTAGTAGGAATCAGAGGTAGACTAATAATATTCAAGATTCGATCAAACAAGTGCCTTATAATCCACTTCCTTCGTGGATGAGTTACATTTCCTTAAGATTGTTCCTATGAACGTAACTGTGACATCTGCTTTTCGCACTACTTGTTTTATGTGGTCATTCCACTTAAGGTCGCTCTCGATAGTTACTCCTAGATATTTTAAGGCAGATTCTGTTTCAAGTGGTTTGTCATTAACAGGGTCGCTACACAGTAGCTACACAATTTAAATTAGACTCTGGAAGACACCGATAAGGATACGGAGCCATGCTGACGTCACTGCTCTGGCCAGCTGCGCTAAGTCTCTCGGTTGAGGATACGTGGTACGAACAGCCCAATGGAGGTGGTCCCGCGGATTATGAATTGGGTTTAAATCTGCGGAGTTTGGTGGCCAGAAGAGTACGGAAAACCCATCCTGATGCTCCTCGATCCACGCACGTAATCTACGAACCGTGTGACACGTTGGATTGTGCTACTGGTAAATACTATTGCGCTGAGGGAAACCAAACTCTGTACAGGGTGAAAAGCATTTAAACGGACAAACTCTGGGAGGTTGCAGGGGGACATCGAAACAAATATTTTTCCCTATTGTCATTTTATTCCTATGAGGTGTATTTAAACCGGTAGAGGAACGTATCTCTGCCGGCAAATTAATTAAACCGATGAACACTTTTCCATTTTTGTATCACCAAAAGACAACACATTAACACAACCCAATTTCAATTGCAGTAGAGTTTCAAAAACGCCTCCATTGACACGTAAACCCAGAAGTACCTGAATTGTTCCTGCTGCTTCTACAATCCGGGCAACCAGATCCTCTTCTGATGCAACATGAGTTGCGTAAACAAGGTTATGCATCTCTCCCACAGAAAAATGTTCAGTGGGGAGATATCTGCGAATCGAGCAGGCCATGGTACTGGGCCACCTCTGACAATCCACATTTCTGGGAACAGTCGGTCGAGGAATCGACGCATACGACGACTGAAATGTGCCGGCGCCCCGTCATGTTGGAACCACATGCATTGTCTTGTAGGGAGCGGGACGTCTTCCAGCAATTATGGCAATGCCCTGGCGAGAAAATTGTAATAGTGCCTCTGTCTCGTGATGACTGGGTGTTGTGTGATGTCCTTAGGTTAGTTAGGTTTAAGTAGTTCTAAGTTCTAGGGGACTGATGACCATAGCTGTTAAGTCCCATAGTGCTCAGAGCCATTTGAACCATTTGTAATAGTGCCTGCCATTTAATGGCCTAGGTAGCAGATACGGCTCAATTAAAGTCTCCAACAACACCGACCCACACATTAACGAAGAACAGTACTTGGTGAGCCCTAGTAAATGTGGCATGTGGGTTATCCTCGCTACAAACATGCGAATTGTGCATGTTGAAGACTCCATCACGCCCGAACGTTGCTTCATCGGTAAAGTACACAGAGGATGGAAATGTAGGATGCATTTCACACTGTTCCAGGTACCACTGCGAAAACTATGCTCTGGGTGGATAATCAACTGGTTCCAGGTTGTGGACACGCTGTAAGTGGAATGGACGCAACAATTGCTCTCCAAGGACTGTTCATACATTCGTCTGATTCGTCCCCATGTTACGTGCAATTGCACGAGTGCTGATTGAAGGATCCCGCTCCACATGCTGCAAGACAGCTTCCTTAAATTGGAGCGTTCTTACTGTGGGAAAGCGTCCCTGATCAGGTAATTTGCTAAATGCCCCGGTCTCACGCAGACGTTGGTACACAGCAACAAAGGTCGTACGATGTGGGATACGGCTGTTAGGATATTGTTGTTGATAAACCCGCTGTGTAGCTCGTCCGTTGTGGCGCGCTACGTAGTACGCACCAACCATATCAGTGTACTCACTCCAGGTGTATCGCTCCATTAGTAAACAGAGACAATACACTAATACACTGGTGGAAAGCAGTTGCCTACAACTGAAGAGCGTAATACGCCCTCTAACAACTAAAGATCGTAATACGACCTGTGACAACTGAAGAGCGTAATAGGGCCTCCAGCTGTTTAAATAATCCTCATAGGAAGAAATGACATTGGGGAAAAATTATTGGTTTGATGTCCACTACAACCTCCCAGAGTTTGTCGGTTGAAATACTTTTCACCCTGTATAAGGGGGGAAGTGTTCACCAACGTAGATGCGCACTTGCGTTGATCCATTCTGCCTTCCAGAATGACGAGATAACTCAGGGACTGCCTCGGAACCATTCCCAAGACCTAACACTCCCTTCTCTGTCCTCTAGCCTTCCGAAGACTGCTGCAGGGTGTTCGCTTTCAGGCGTTTCATGCCGAGCATGCCATCGCCCCTCAGTCCGAGTGAATATAAACGTGACTCTTCTGAAAAGGCCACCTGTTCCCATTTAGTTGACGTTCAGATGCGGTATTGGCGTCTTAATTCCAACTTTCGTCGCCTGTGACCGGCAGTCATCATGGATCCATGAACCAGGCGTCCGTTGCGGAGGCCCGTACGCCGCAACGCTCGCTGAACGGTCATCGTGGAGACACTGCTGGTATCCCCTTGGTTCACCTCGGCGGTCACCTGCTCAACAGTTGTACGCCTGTTCCCACGTACATCTCTGCAATCGACGTACATCCTGTCATCTACGGCCCGTGGTACACCATAGCTTCTTCGGAGGCTGTTTTGTATAGCGCCATTTTGCCATTCACAGTATACCCCCACATTGACACCTACAGATACATGGTTACTCTGCAGTTCGCACGTAAATGCCTGGCAGAGGATTCATCTAACCATTTTCATACTACTTCTCTACCATTCCACTATCGAATGGCGCGTGGGAGAAAGGAACACAAAAACCTTTCCGTTCGAGCTCTGATTTCTCTTATTTTATTATGAATATCATTTCTCCCTACGTAGGTGGGTGTAAACAAAATATGTACGCATTCTGAAGAGAAAGTTATTGATTAAAATTTCGTAAATAGACCTCGCCGCAAAGAAAACCGCCTTTGTTTCAGTGACTGCCACCCCAACTCCCGTTCATATCAGCGACACTCTCATCCCTGTTGCGCGATAACACGAAACGAGCTGCCCTTCTTTGCACTTTTTCGATGTTCTCCAATCCTACACGGTATGGATCCCACACCGCGGAGCAATATTCGAGCAGAGGACGAAAAATGTAGGTTGTCTCTTTAGTAGGTTTGTCGCATCTTCAAAGCGTTCTGCCAACAAAGCGCAGTCTTTGTTTTGCCTTCCCCACAACATTATCTATGTGGTCTTTACAATTTAAGTTGCTCGTAATTGTAATTTCTAGGTATTTAGTCGAATTGACAGCCCTTTAATGTATACCAAAAATTTTATTCGATTTCTTTTAATACTCATGTGAATGACCTGGAACTTTTCTTTGTTTAGTGCTAATTTCCACTTTTCGCACTAAACAGAAATTCTTTTTAGATCATTTTGTAACTGGAATTGATCGTCTGATGATTCTACTAGACGGTACATTATAGCGTTCTCTGCAAACAATCTCAGGGGGCTGCTCAGATTATCACCTAGATCATTTATGTAAATCAGGAACAACAGGCGGCCGATCGGTCTAGGGCGCTGCTGTCATGGACTGTGCGGCTGGTCCCGGAGGAGGGTCGAGTCCTCCCTCGGGCATGGGTGTGCGTGTTTGTCCTTAGCGTAATTTAGGTTAAGTAGTGTGTAAGCTTAGGGACTGATGACCTTAGCAGTTAAGTCCCACAAGATTCCACGAACGTTTGATTTGAACAGCATGGGGCCTATGGCACTACCCTGTGGTACGCCAGATACCACACCTGTTCTCTTCGATGATTAACCACGGCGGCACGTGAATAGTTTACAAACTTAGCTGTTTCGGAAATGCTTCCACCCTCGTGCCCAACAGCCAACTACCGTGCCCTTAGGGACGTCAGATAAATCACTCCGTTTTCGCTTTATGACGACGACTGCAGTTTTTTCCGCATCTCCCTTGACAACATCCGCAGCTGGTGCTGCCACCTGCCATCTGTAAGTGGTTACTACACTCTGACGTCGAACATAGGCTGTATTCATATTAATGTGAATGGGCTGTGTAGCTGCGCTGGGTAAAGGCCGCAATGGACGGAATGCAAAAGGATCTTTAAAATTTTGTAGGTCATTCAGGGTCCGATGTATGACGCTTAGTCAGTGAAGGAGATACTTTTCTTTTAAATGAACACACGGCCACTTGACTGTATTGTTGTTTATTTAATTACGTCCCAGTTTCGGTCTTTTATGCCATTTTCAAGTGACGGAAAATAAGGAACAATACAATCAAAGGGCGGTGTGCTCATTTAAAAATTATTGCATGACCGTTGCTCAGCAACATCAAAAACTGAAGATACTTTTCTTGGGTGATAGTTTCCGGATCAGTTTACAAATATGATCTAAGAGAAGTTGAAGAACTTAGAGGAAAAGGGGAAACTGGAATATTACGGCAATCACAGATGCTTACTGTCCCCGGAAAGTTGGTTTATAAGTAAAAAAAAAAATTAAACTTGGACAAATCTCATTTACGGCCACGACATTTGTAGTACGAAATATATCTTAGAATGTGTCCCGAAGGATTCTTCCTGTATGACTTGCACTCCGTTGCTTCTCATACCCTGCGCGAACGTTAATCTCCGTGTCTCTGAGATTTTCTGGCAGTGATCACTTTGCCAGTTACGTGGGATGTAGTAATATATTGCACAACGCCACTTCAAACTTACGCTCACAGAATTTTAATATTAAACCCCTGCAAAAGACCTCTCTCACAGCGTCTCTCACGGAAGTTTGTTGGGCATATCTGTAACGTTCTCGTACTTACTAAGTGAACCAGACGCAATCCGTTGGATCTCCTCTGTCTATGCTTTTAATAAAACCTAGAATATTTTAGTGAACTGAGCCTGAAAAGCAAAGATCAAAAAGAGGATGGATGAAAGTTTTACAAGCCACTTCTTATTTGCTGAATCACACCTCCTTCAGAATCTTTCAGTAAATGTCGCTTGCCATTTGTTTTTTCTGCAACGTATTTTATGTGGCCATTCCTTTTTATATCGCTTCAGCAGGCGTATGCTAGTTATTTTATGGTTCCTACTGGTTCGAATGCTTTATCATCAGTAGCGAAATCGTAAACTGGTGCATCTCTTCGCTTACTTATGCGCAGTACTCCAAATTTATTTACGTTGAGGGTGAGCCCCCAGTCCCTCTGTCTTCCAGCATTTTCCTACGGTCTTCTGGCGTTGCAACCTTCCTGCAGATAATAATCCCACAGAGTTTTTGACATCAACAACTGCATCATTTTTATGGTTCCTATAACAATCTGTTGGGGGCCTCCAGAAGTTACTTTTACATCGCTAAACTTCGTCCCGTTAGCAACACCGTGTTGAGCCCCTCTGACAGCAAGTCGTGGTCCAGAAGCAAATCTTCGTCGGTAATCCGGAATCTCGCACTTTGTTCCTTTTTGGGGGACACTAACAACATACACTGGGGTGACAAAAGTAATGAGATGGAGATATGCACATGCAGATTGGTGTTAGTATCGCGTACACGAGCTACAAAAGGATAGTGCATTGGTGGAATTGTCATTTGCGCTCAAGCGATTCATGTGAATAGGTTTCGTGACTTTGAGCGCGGAATGGCAGTTGGAGCAAGAAGCGTGGGACATTCCATTTCGGAAGTCGTTATTGAAGTTAATATTCCGAGATCCACAGTGTCAAGTGTGTGCCGAGAAGACTAGATTTCAGGTATTACCTCTCACCACGCACAACGCAGTGATCGACGGCCACCACTAAACGTCCGAGAACAGCGGCCTTACAATAGAGCAAATGGGCGTGAAATGACTGCAGAAATGAATTTGGGGCCGTACGACAAACGTATCCGCTACGCCAATGCAGCGAAATGTGGCGTTAATAGGCTGCGGCCTCCCCAGGTGAGTCCCGATCTCAATTGGTAAGAGCTGAGGGTGGCGTTCGAGTGTGATGCAGACCCGACGAAACCATGGACGTAAGTCGTCGTCAAAGTAGTGTGCAAGCTGGTAGTGGCTCCATAATGTTGTGGCTGTGCTTACATGGAACAGAGTGGGCCATCTGGTCTAACTGAAGGAAGTGAGACCATTTGCAGTCATTCGTGTTCCCAAACAACGACGGATTTAAATGGACGACAATGAGCCATGTCACCGGGTCATTATTGTTTGCGAGTGGTTTGAAGAACCACCCATCATTCTATCGATCAATTATTGTGCATAATCGAGAGGTTAGTTAGTGCACAAAATCATGCACCGGCAACACTTCCGCAATTATAGACTGCTGTAAAGGTATCATGGCTCAACATTTCTCCAGTGGACTTTCAACGACGAATGTCGAGCTGCTGGACTACGCCGGACAAAAGGAGGTTCGACACAGCATCGGGAGGCGTGCAATGACTTGTCACCTCAGTGTAGGAGAGCTGCGTCCTGGAGCAGCTGTCATTCTTAGGAGGAGGAACGGAGACTAGGTTTAAACATCCCGTCGACGGCGAGCTTATGAGAGGCGGAGCTGAAGCTTATACATGGGAACGCCCGAGAAGGAACACCATCCCGGTTTATGACGTCAGCGATTTCGCTGAACATAAATCTAGATCTTCGTACATCCATAGTTGAAATGAAAGACAGTGGGACGTCAGCTAGTATAAATTTATGTAAAAATCAAGAAATTCCTGCAGCTGTATTTGAGGTGTGGATTTTATTCTTGCAACTAGTTTCAACGTTGTAATGTCATCTTGTTGACGTCAACAAGTGTATGGGCCTGAAGATGACGTTGTTACAAACTGCAACGATGTAAAACATAAATAGTCCTGTGTTACAATGGCAGAGTAGTCGTGTTAAGAGGAACTGATCTTTTACAAAGAGGAACGGCAGAGCTTGAAACATATTTGGGTGCTAAGAGATCAAAAACTGAAACAATGTTGCGACGGCATCAGGACATCCCAAGTACTCAGTGGACTACATAGCGGAATACCGAGAAATTTTCAAAAGATACAAAGAAGCTGGCGGTATTGTCTGCCCACATCTCCAAATATAAGACAAGTAGAATCTTAAATAAATAGAATTCTATGTTGTAGAGATGCAAATACAAAACATTACGATGCGTAATAAGGTGTAGAAGAACAGGTGGCGTGCAAGACAGTTTACCTGTCAGGATGGATAAGTACAGGTCTTGTAAGGTTCCCAAGGTAATGTGATGCCATTCATTTTGCAAAACAGTGCCAAGTTCAGGTAACGACGATGGGGTGGGTAGCAAACACGCTCTCTTCTCTCTTAATTAGACCACAATCGTTCAATAATATTGAGATCATATGACTTAGGTTGGAAAACGCTCAGAACCAGGTCGTGGACAATGGGAGTTGAGTGAACACATCACCATTGGCGAACAAACATTAAGCCATGAGATGGACCTGATCACTAAAAATAGTCTCACAATACTTGTCCGTAAGATGATGTTTCAGAGTGACCATTGGGACTATGGACTACCACGATTTGGGGTGCTCAACTCATCACCGAACCCCCCACCACGTTTCAGTTCTGAGATGGAAACTCGGCCAGAAGTTGGAAACAGTGTGCAACAAGACTCAATTGACCAAATGACTTTCTTCTACTGCGACACAGTCCAGGTTCTATGACTATGGCAACACGTTTTTCTGTCCCACGTTTTTGTATCACTGATGAGTGGTTTTGTGATTTCAGCAAACCCATGACTGCCGCACCTCCAGCTCCCTTCGTGACGCTGACACGGTTCGCGATTGAAACATTCTGCCTGCAGCTGTCGTGCTCTCAATTTTCGTCACAATCGTCTTCAATGGCCGCCCATCACGGTCACTCGACTAGTATCTTCGTCCACGTTATGATCTAGCAGACGGCACTCTTCCGATTTCCTTCCATGGTGTAAATCATCGCCACGGTGCATCTTGGAACGCGGAACATTTCGGTTACCTTGGTTACGGAAACACCCACCGTACGAGCACCGTCAATTTGCCCACGTTCGATTTCACTCAGCTCGGACATAATACACAGAACACTGTTCTGACAACGGTTCACTCTTACAGCGTACTGCGGACATTGTACAGCTGCCGTTCGCGGTCCAGTTCAACAGCCCAACCTAGAGGTTTAGCTAGCATCGACATTTATATTCCACCTTGCTTTTCTGCGGTGTTTCCATACTTTTTTCTATCCCTTGTGTATGCAGTAGGAAATTTCTGTCATGCAAAGTACAGCAAGCATTCCAACCCAGAAATCTGTGTTATTGCAACAATAGGAAAAGTAAGCAGTGAGTAAGGCCCATAACAGTCATTGGAGCAGTCACATAACACTATCTTTGTTGCTACCCTGGCATTCCAGGCGTTTGAGATTAAAGATGTACACCTGTCAAAAATACGCTTGATGACGAATAAAAATTTCTCGTGGTAAAGAATCAATTGTCTAAATCAGAGACTGAAAAATCTACTTAATTCCGTGTGAAAACCGAGCGAGGTGGTGGAGTGCTTAGCACACTGGACTCACATTCGGCAGGACGACGGTTCAATCCCAGGTCCGGCCATCCTGACTTAAGTTTTGCGTGACTTCCCTACATCGCTTCAGGCAAATGCCGGGATGGTTCCTTTGAAAGTGCACGGCCGACTTCCTTCCCCGTCTTTCCCTAATCCGATGAGACCGATGACCTCGCAGTTCGGTCTCCTCCCCCCAAATCAACCCAACTCCGTGTAAAACTTGAGCTTCTGCTGGCGAATCTAATGTTATAATTACTTAACGGAAAGCAGCCACGTAACTCCGTCTCAACTGCCGGTATTTCGGCAGGTGAACACCCCATTATTTTCGAGGCACAACTCCAACGACATGTCGCTGTGCATGAAAATTTAAGTATTCGACACTGCTTCAGAATCCACGAAGGTGTCATGTACTGGATCCTGAATGATCGACAAAATCTCCCAAGTCGCCTTTGAATTGCAGATTTTGCACTGGTTAATTAACGATCCAGTCGCATTAACGTGACCACCGCCTAAATTCGACGTCAACGTGCAACAATCACAGACGGCAGGTGGACTAGAAGTGGAGGATGCATAACGAGTTTCGGAGCTACGCGGAAGACAGAGCGGTCGATGTTGTGATGCGCAAAAGGAGGGATTTATCTGATGTTCAAAAGGGCATTATCATTGGCTCAAAGACCAAGAGTGGAAGCATTTCAGAAACGGCTTTGTTTGTGAACTACACTCAAGCTCATAAATTAACGATAATGCTGATACATGGTGAAACAACGCTCTGATGGGCGGTTTGCGGGTTTAAATCATGTTGGGGTTATGACCATGCGTTGCATTTGACCTGCGGTCGTCGCACGTAGGCGATGGCAGCAGTCCACATATGCAGAGATGTGTTCGTGCATGTCAGATTACGGTGCAGCGAGTAAGTGTGCTGACATTTTCAGACGTTCTAATGGTGACTGCGTGTTGAAAATGGCTCAAACAACACATATTGATGAGGGTATGAGGAGTAGAATACTAGGGTGACTGGAGGCTGGTCAAACACAGCATCTCGTAGCACGGGCCCTCGGTGTCCCACAAAGTGTGTTCTGAAGATTATGGCAATAATTTCAGCAGACAGGATACCTGTCCAGGCTCTACAGTACGGGACGTCCACAGTGTACAACACGACAAGAAGACCAGTATCTCACCATCAGTGCCCGCAGACGGCCATGGAGTACTGCAGGTAGCCTTGCTCAGGACCTTGCCGCAGGCAGTGGTACAGTTGTCTCCAGACACACAGTCTACGGGCGACTGAACAGACATGGTTTATTCGCCCCAGACCTGCAACGTGTCTTCCACTGACCCCTGGCCCCAGAAGAGCCCATAGAGCTTGGTGTCAAGAACACAGTACATGGTCATTGGAACAGTGGTCTCCGGTTATGTTCACGGACGAGTCCAGGTATAGCCTGAACAGTAATTATCACCGGCTTTTGTCTGGCGTTAACCAGGGACCAGATACCAAGTCCTTAATGTCATTGAAAGGGACCTGTCTGGAGGTCGTGGTTTGATGGTGTGGGGTGGGATTGTGATTGGTGTACGTACACCCCTGGATGTCTTTGACAGAGGAACTGTAGCAGGTCAGGTGTATCGGGACGTCATTTTGCACCAGTATGTCCGCCTTTTCAGGGCTGCAGTGGGTCCCACCTTCCTCCTGATGGATGATAACGCACGGCCCCACCTATCTCCCATCGTGGAGCAGTAGCTTGAGACAGAAGACATCAGGCGAATGTAGTGGCCTGTCTGTTCTCCAGACCTAAGCCCCATCCAGCACGTCTAGGATGCTCTCGGTCGACGTATCGCTGCACGTTTTCAAACCCCTACGACACTTCAGGAGCTCCGACAGGCACTGGCGCAAGAATACGAGGCTATACCCCAGCAGCTGCTCGGCCACCTGATCCAGAGTATGCAAACCCGGTGTGCGGCCTGTGTACGTGTGCTTGGTGATCATATCCCATATTGATGTCGTTGTATGGCACCACATTCTGCAATTATCCTTAATTTATGAGCATGAGTCTATTTGCGTGCCGCCTCGATTAAAGTATACTGAGTATAGCAAAAGACGCCATCCGAAAACGGTGCCGAGGCAACTGCGGTGCACACCGGGCAGTAGATGACGTGGCTGAACGACGGGCGCGGAGACGTGTGTGGGCGAACAGACGTGCAAGTGGTGAGCCACTGACCACCAGACGAACCAAGAGGCTACCAACAGTCTCCCTTCAACTCGTGTTCAGCGAACGTTGTTGCATGTGGGCCTCCTCAATGGGAGCCTGTTTCGTTGCACCCATACTGACTGATGTACATCGTGACGAAGACTGGAATTTTCGTGTCAACACCACAACTCGCTGTCCACTGAGTGACGACTGTTAGCCAGTTCTGATGATTCATGTCTTATGCGCGATCGGGCAAAAGGCCGTTGGCGTCTAGGCCTCTGCGACAATTCTCGGAATGTTCCACGCCGGGGGAGGGTGCGTTATGGTCTAGGGAATGTTTTCGTGGCATTCCCTGGGTGATCTCGTCATTCTGAAAAGGCCAATGGATCAACACAAATGTGCATCTGTTCTTGGGAACCATGTCCACCCTTACATGCAGTCTGTGTCTCATAGGCACGGTGGCACCTACCAGCAGGATATTCGCGACATGGCAAACAGCTCGCAGTGTACGTAGATGGGTCGAAGAGCTCCACGATGAGTTTACCGTACTCCCCTGGTCACCAAACGCACCAGATACACATCTACATCTACATTTATACTCCGCAAGCCACCCAACGGTGTGTGGCGGAGGACATTTCACGTGCCACTGTCATTATCACCTTTAACTTGTTCCAGTCGCGTATGGTTCGCGGGAAGAACGACTGTCTGAAAGCCTCCGAGCGCTCTCTGATCTCTCTAATTTTACATTCGTGATCTCCTCGGGAGGTATAAGTCGGAGGAAGCAATATATTCGATACCTCATCCAGAAACGCACCCTCTCGAAACCTGGAGAACAAGCTACACCGCGATGCAGAGCGCCTCTCGTGCAGAGTCTGCCACTTGACTTTGCTAAAATCTCCGTGACGCTATCACGGTTACCAAATAACCCTGTGACGAAACGCGCCGCTCTTCTTTGGATCTTCTCTATCTCCTGCGTCAACCCAATCTGGTACGGATCCCACACTGATGAGCAATACTCACGTATAGGTCGAACGAGTGTTTTCTAAGCCACCTCCTTTGTTGGTGGACTACATTTTCTAAGGACTCTCCCAATGAATCTCAACCTGGTACCCGCCTTACCAACAATTAATTTTATATGATCATTCCACTTCAAATCCTTTCGTACGCATACTCCCAGATATTTTACTGAAGTAACTGCTACCAGTGTTTGTTCCACTATCATATAATCATACAATAAATGATCCTTCGTTCTATGTATTCGCAATACATTACATTTGTCTGTGTTAAGGGTCAGTTGCCACTCCCTGCACCAAGTGCCTATCCGCTGCACATCTTCCTGCATTTCGCTACAATTTTTTAATACTGCAACTTCTCTGTATACTACAGCATCATCCGCGAAAAGCCGCATGGAACTTCCGACACTATCTACTAGGTCATATATATATATATATATATATATATATATATATATATATATATATATATATATATATATATATATATGACCTAGTAGATCCGATATTCCGATATTCCGTAGGGTCTTACTTTGTTTATCAGGCGACAGTGCGGAACTGTATCGAACGCCTTCCGGAAGTCCCATCGAGGATGTGTGGGATCATTTCGATCGGGCTGTTCACGCCATGGATTCCAAACCGCGAAACATAGCGTAGTAGCCACGGCACTGAAGTCTACATCCCTTTCGGTGCCTTCCAGAACCTCGCTGACTCTACTCTTGCACGTCCGCGATGCAAAAGGTGGTTATTCCGACTTTTGAGAGGTGGTCACATTAATGTGTTTGCGTCTTGTATATCACATTTGTCTTCAAACATTAAGAAATACTGTAAGGAAAAGAGAGTCGTTGCCCAAAAGGGAACATCTTTAATAAACTGTAATCCGGTATATAAACAGGGTCACAACTTGCTAATGGTCTACGTAAAATCCCGGAAAGCATAAGATTCATTGTTCCATGACTGCCATAAACATTTTTCAAATCCACATGGTGGAGCCAAACCATTTACAATCTTGAAACACGTTCATACCATAACAGGGAATCAGTTTCAGCACAGCGGACATCAGTATTTTTCATCCCATACCAGATGTACAGCTATGATCGCCTGCTACTGGTGTGGTTACATATTATCACAGAGGGGCATGGAGATGGAGTAATAGAACACTAACATCGGTTGCAATTATAATAAGCTCCCTAACTACAGCTAAAGATGCCATCATTATTACATACAGACTACAGAAAATGTTCGTTATGTTGGAACACTAAAATCGTTTTCTAAGAGGACGGAAACTTTAGAGATTCCAATCAAGGTTGCCATCTTTCAATGCGATTCGCTCAGTCCTCTGTGGTTCATTTCTGTAAGAGCTTCTCTAATCCCCCAACGCTTAATTTTATATAAAATATACTTATGAGATACTTTACACATTGACTCATCTGAGTTACACAGGTGACCTCAAGACATATTTAGCAAAGACAACTCGAGAGTCTGTTAAGTTACCTTTAGTTGTTCTAAGAAGAACTTAAGAGGCCGCAATACTTTAATATTAATAAAAGAGCGCTGCAGCAGGCCTCATACCAGACGTAAAACGGCATACCGGGAGAGGAGATGAGGGCAGGTGGAACCTTCAGGTATTTCGGAATCAGTCAGGTAAGTATTTTTAATCACATTGAGGTGAATATTGACCTGGGCAAGTAATTTACACAGGAGTGTTCGGAAAATCCAGAACAACCTGAACTCGTTCAACACGGTCATGTTACTTACCTTTTCTCTCGGCGCTGTTGTACGCGGGATGTCTTTTTAATCTGAGTGTCTCACTGTGGTTCTATTAACTGAGATAGCAGGCTGTATGAATGAGGAATTTCTCTGCGGAATCGACAAGGAAATAAGTGGAGGGAAAAAATTAACTAGGTGAAGGGAGATGACATGTCGTGCGTTCAGACCTTAGATAATAAATTCTGTGATACTACGGGGGAAAATGGAGGGAAAAGATTTTACGAAGGGGAAGGAAGGAAGGGTAGTGTTTATCGTTCCGTCGACGACTGAGAAGAGAGGAAGTCCAGTCCCGGAGACGACGGTAAATCGACGGTGTTATTTCAAAGAAACCGTCCAGGCAGTCAGGGAAATCGCGGTAAACCTGATTAAGGATGGCCGAGCATGGATTTGCACTGCTTTCTATCAAATACGAGTCTAGTGTCTTACTGCTACGTCACTTCACTCGATAAAAAAAAAGGTAATGGGGAGAGAGTTTAGAATATCACAACATGTCATTCAGGATGTAGGTTGTGGGTATTCTCTGGGAAGAAAATATTCGTGCAGGAGACGAGATCGTGGTGGCTGATAAACTAGCCAGAAGACTATCGATAATGAAAAATAATCGTGAATTTTCGGATCGTGTGTGTAACACTTGCCAACAATAAACCCCCGTTTGCTTCTTGGCTCATACCTTATGAAACGTACCTTTGTAGCATTATAAGGGTGGCTGATACACACTAAGTAGCAGGAGGTCATTTTGTATAGCCAACAAGTAAAATGTTACTGACGATGCAGAAGAAGGAGTGAAATAGGGTACTACTGCAATATTTACCTACAATATTCACGCTGTACATTTACCGTATTAATTTATTTTAGCGTGCTAAATACTAATATCACAATCACATACATACTGAGTCAAAACATTGAATACTATTTTAAAATAGAATTCAGTATGGTAGTTTACACACATGACAGTAATATAATGAAAAGCCTTGGTACGGTAAGCAAAATGACAAAATTTAACAATAGCAATAAAGTGGAACAGTTTGAAGCAAATGTTCTATTTCAGACAAACGAGCTTACTAAGTAAGTTGGTTTTTATTCGGGATCTGAGAAACATGACAGAAAACTTTGTTGAAAAATATAGTACTCACAGGTGATCGACTCTTCAATTTGCCCCTCATGAAGTTGCTGTGCTCACGCTACTGTGAAGATTTCGTTGCGAGACGAAATTACTATTGCCAGCATAAACTTATCACGTATCGTTAGGATGATAGTTTGAGTTTAAAAGATTAAACAATACGAAAGATTGTCAGGTCTTTGTCAGAAGTATTCTACATAAAACGCGGTTTAGGACACAACTAATGTAGTTCTTTTTCCCGTAATAGAAAGAGATTCGTAGGAAACAGAACGAAAGGTGTTGTTTATATCACACTAGCGCGGCATTTCTATGACTAAACCGAGAGCATTGACTTGTAGCTTTGCTACGGTAGAGCGCCGGTGCTGTCGTGGTACGCCAAGCGGACGCAGAGGCGAGGCGCCTGCGTGCAGACAGCTGGGCCGTCGGACAGCTACTGGCGGCCGCCGCGACGCCCGGCGTCGGCGTCGGCGTCGGCGTCGCCAGCGCCGCCTCCCCCACCACGGCCGCCTCCCCACCAGCGGCGTCCGCCAGGGACCAACAGGCAGGCAACAGACGCCCTCGGCGGCGGAAGTACTCGCAGCGCGGGGTCGGATGGGGTGGGGCAGGCAGGGTGGAGGGGAAAGACTCTAAAACGGGCCTTTTTGATGGAAGTGAGTAGGCCAGTTTCGAGAACTGTCATGACACAAGACTAGGGAAGCTTTTATTTCCCAGGTAACCCATGGTCGTCCACTCACTTCTCGAAATGTATGAGAATTTCTTGGTGAATAAAATTTCTTCCCTTTTGATTATTTGGTTACAGTGGACGAGGCTGGTGGCGAAAAGTGTCCGCTCTTTAGCCCCCCCCCCTCTTTAGCCTGTAGCTGAAAAAAAAAACATCAAGACTACCCATTTAAGGGGGGTAGGACGTCAAACGGGCCAACTTGGAGCAGTAGAGGCACCACATGACATTTTATTTTCCACTGTCTATACTTTTACAAGTAAATTCATAAAACTTTGTCAGCATGGACTTGAATCTGATTCTGCTACGTGGCCTTTTCGCGAAATCTACACATGAGAAAGCAATATATTGGCAGACTCTTCTAAGAACGCACACTCACTGAATTTAAAGTGCAAGCAACACCATTATGCGAAACGCCTCTCTTGTAGCGTCTGCCACTGCAGTCTCATCCGCATCTCCGTGATGCATTCACACGCTTACTAAATAAACTTGCAGCAAAACTTATTACGGTATATTGATGATTTTTACTTAGGGACCGTCTGACAGCAACTGAATAAAACACAATTTTAGTGCCATCCGCGTTTCGCCTTTATTTTCTGCAAGGCATCATCAGTGGCAGGTTGCGTGGACAATTTCTTACATATTACGCTCCTGTTGCATTTTTGGTGTTGTTCTTCTTCTTATGAACGCCAATTTGCGGTTTTTTCCACATTACACAGCACTATGCACTGAACGCTTGTTGTTATTCAACTGAGGAAGACAGGACTATAAAGGTTGAAGATGTCATTACAGCTATATTGTAGCGAAACGTTTTGCTCTTCTTTGGATAGTTTCTGTTTGCTCTATCAATCTCATTTGATACCTATCCCAGACTGACGAGGAATGCTGAAGTATTGGTAGAACGAAAAGTTTTTGACTACGTTCTTTGTGGGTGGACTATATTGACTGACGATTTTTCTGATAACTGCCTGGCATCTACGTTACTTGCGATCAGTTGCACTTTAAATCGCTCCGCGTGCATCCTGCTAGATGTTTGATGGATGTTAGTGTTTCCAAAGTCTTGTAACCATACAGTAACGAATCTTACGTCAGTTTATGTGTAGTATGTTATGTTTGTTTGTTGATAGCAAACTGCCAGCCACACCTTACAAGCACCGATGCTTTGGATACGGCATTTTTGCACACAAATCTTCCACTAAACATTTCATGGAATTTAGAATGTTACCCGCAAACTCACTTGCCTATTTTGTGAAAAGCAACGTTGTTATAAGAATATGTGGAGGGTACGTCCAAATTTACCTTTACGTCTGTATATTTTTCTCCGTCAAGAGTGACTTGTTGTGTTCTGCTTAATCACAACTCTTTAGTCCATTCACACTGCTGATTTGACATTGTTGGATCCTATTTTGTTCCTTTTGTGGCGGCAGCGCATATCCGTACGGAACGTAATCTGGAAGTCAAGGAACACAGCATAAATAACGAGAGTACCGGTATCTATAGCTTTCCCAGCCTCGTGGACGAACAGAACGAGCTGAGTTTCACGCGATCGTAGTTAACGACAACTGTGTTAATTTCTACAGAGGAGATTTTAGGTCTCCAGAAATGTTATAAAACGTGAGCATTCAAACAACTTCCGGGAATTCAGCCAGGTAACACTTTCAGCGACAGCCGAAATATCGGCGGTCGCTGAAAGTGTTACCTGGCTGAATTCCCGGAAGTTATTTGAAAGTTGTATACGCCAGGAGAAACTCAGGTCTGACAACGTGAGCATGTTCCAAGACTAATCAATATACTGACGTCAGTGACACAGGCCAACAGTTCTGTGCGTCTGCTCGACAAGCTCTCTTGAAAACGGGAATGATCTGTGTTTTTTTTTCCCTATCACTGGAAATTCTTCGCTCCTCCAGCGAGCTACTCTGCAACGCTGTTAGAAAAAGAGCAAGTTCTTTCGCACACTCTACGTAGAATCGTGTACGTATTCTGTCCGGTAGGGTCAGCTTTACCACTTACGATAGCCGAAAACACCATGAAAACTGTTGAACGACATTGTACAATTAGGCGAACTCAAAATAAATAAATAAATAAATAAACTTTAACTTGTACGCGGAACGGCACTTCATGTACTACTGTAATTTCCTCCTTCCTAGTCCACTCTTGCGTGCTGTGCAGGAAGGACGCCTGTACATTCCTGCTGAATGCAATCATTTTATGGCAGATTAGCTGGACTGCTCCAACCAGCAGTACACCAATCAGAGACTCCGATTCACACTGTTGGCTCCCACTGTGTTGTCATTTCCGCGTACCTGTTCTCAAGCAACAAACGTCCAGGACTCGAAAATTTGCCTTTCCCAAGAAATTTCGTTGAAACTTAAGAACCGATATTTGGCATGCCTGCAGATCAACGGTTCTCAACCTCTCTGACAGTTACCCCTGAGTGCAATCCGATATAAGCAATTACCTCACACACCCCCTCCCCCAATCAGCAACATTAGCGCACAACCAAACTTTGGACACCTTTATTTTTAAAATGACGAAAAATCAATGGTGTTTAGGTCTGTGATTAAATGTCGAATTAATAAGTCAGTGAGACAATTGGTACTGCTTATTTCTAACAACCTTTCTTTGAGGACTGTTGAGGCAATTTTCAGTGCATTGTTAGCTCTAGTTAGAACTCCTTCTCAGAAAATACAGCTAAGATTCACATTGAAGGTAGAAACGTGTTACAGAACTTGCTTCCCCTGCACCTCTCCTCCGCCTATCGACACTTACTTCACCCACACACTGCTCCCCCACTTAAGACCAATTAAATTAAAATCTACGCAACATACTCAGGCATAATAGTTGAAAACCATTCGATTGCTTGATTACTGAACTGTCAGAAAAGTGGACGATTTCATGCTGTCAGTACTTCGTGTCTTTCTATTGCCAATAATAATAATAATAATAAAACAATTTGAACTATAAGCTGGAGTATATTAGGCAGGATTGAGACCAGGCTGATCGTATCCAGAGAAAATTTTGAACCTAAAACTAATCTTAATAAGATATCACAGAATTTCTGTCAAAAAAATAGTATGCACATTTGTAGATTTAAAAAAAATTTAGACTCAGTTGCTGCTAACCAGTCTTCCAGATTTTGAAATAACAAGATAAGATGAAAACCCTTGCAATCACAAAACAAATACTGACGTACAAAATCCACAGTTAAATTAATGGGGAAACTTCAGATCCTTTCCAAATCAAAACAGTAGTAAGACAAGGTGATCGGCTGTCTCCTCTATTCTTCGACTGTGCAATAGAGAAAGTGATACAGGAATGGCGAAGGCGGAAAACAATTCCCAACTTTTGTAGTCCTGTCTTCCTCAGTTGCGTGTAATATTACGGTATACCGTAACAATTCCCAAATTTGACCAACCAGTCACTTTGGGCAGAGGCACGTTATCTATGTTTTGTCCATCATATAAAGCAATATTTAATAAGCCCAAAATCAGACTGAATTGTTTAAAGGAACTGCAGAAAAGGTCGATTTCCAGATATCTTCCGAAAAGACACAGTACGTAACCTGCAACAAGAAGCACATATGTTCACGGAGATGAAATACGGCAAAACTAAATGAGTTCCGCAATTTAAATATCTCGGTGAAGCCATTTAGGGCGACGGAATGGAAATAGAGACGAACGGAATTATATGCTAAAAGATGGAAAGTGAATGCCGATTTACCCAAACAAGAAATGTATTTCCAAGCAACAAAACTAAGACATTACAATAATATAATTAAATTTGAATGCCTCTATTGTCCCGAAACACTTATTTTGAACGTGAAAACAGACACCGAAAACAATGAAAAAAAGTATCGTAAGAAAACTTGTAGACAAACAACACGAATTCAGTACCAATCAGTAAATCAGAAAATACGCAAATATCCATAGCCACATTGGAAAACGGAGGTTAAGACTCTAAAGAGCCATTAAAAGAACGAACTCAAACAGACTTACGAAACAAATAATAGATTTCCTGACAAAAAAGAAGCGATAAAATGCCACCAATTACTCCAGAAGACGTCCAAAATCGCGAAATCTCCAGGTCCAAAATTCACAGATAGCAAGCTGACTAAGAGAAAAAAACCACAGAAGAAGATTGGAAAAAATTGCCCTAAGAGACACTCCCATTGGACAAAGTCAAAGATCCGTGGGCACAAAGGAAGGCAAATGTTCACATCTACTTTCTGTGATCCTAAAGGGACACGTTGTAGGTAAAAAATTATAATGTACTGTATGTCCTACAGCAATATAGTAGCCATTACATAGTTTTCTTCCTGTAATAGAGAACTACGTCCATTCATGAGGCAGGTGACATTTCAGAACTGGAACAAAATAAGTTGTCGAAGGGCTTGGTAGCACATTATATTATTGACGCGTTTCGATATATCATCAGACATAGCTGTCATAAAAAAAAGAAATACAATATAAACAGATGCACCATAGAAATGTATGTACTGTGGACAGAAGTTTCATCAGCACTTACTACGAAGAACAAAAACAAATTGCCCAAAAATGGCCACAAAGTGTTTGGAAATAAAGCTCTCATACGTATGGAGCCATGTGCATCGAAAACGTGATGGTGAGGAAAACATCTGCCGTCAGCGGATGGCGTTAGTAACCGAAAAGACAGTAGTTGGCTATCTAAGATCGTAAGCATACAATGAACATGTCGATTACATGTTCTAAGGAACTGATGACCTCAGATGTTATGTCCCATAGTCCTCAGAGCCATTTGAACCATTATAAACTCTGGGAAAAAGCAAGAAATTGTTATTTGCATCGACAAGCAACGATAATAGCAGTGCTTCTCCGTTGTAAAATCTTTGGATAGGGGGTTGCTGCGCACAGCGCGCGGAGAGATCGGGAGATGGGTTCCAGCGCTTTTAGTGTGCGGAAGTGTGGTGTTAACACTCTCGCAGTAGAGAGTACCGTTTACGGCGGCATCATGTACGCGCGCCGGACAGATGTCTAGAACACGAGTACGGGCAACTGAAAGTGACTTGATTGATAAGATTTATTTAAAGAATAATCAGTTAAACTCAGAGCGAATGTGTCCTTATTGACTCCACACATTGTTACCAAGCATGATCGTTGATCATTTTTTTTCCTCATATACTAATTGAGTGTCATAAGAAACAAATTGAATAGTTACAGCTAGTTTATTAATGAAGAAATTCTCTTTTAACAATTTTAGCCTCAGTCTACTTTCAATTAACTGATGTACAACAGAGGCTTCAGTATATGACTAAAGGAAAGCAATTTCATTTTTCAAGTTTGAGAATCATTCACTGGAAAAAATCCAAATCTAAAGAAATGCACAAATTAAGAGTGCAGAAGTTTTATTTATTTTATAGATAACATGGAGTACATGGCTGTTCGGTTTGGTACGTATTTAATTCTGTTCAAGTCAGTAAAAAGGGTCAATTGTTCAGACAATAATATGAAAACCAATTTGCAACATAAGTACCGGCAAAGTAAAAAGTACTTGCTTTTTTTCTACATTTCTTTCATGACGTTATGTTGAGGTCACTGAAAGTCATTATTCACGTAACGAAATTTAGTACTAACATAAAGTTGAATTGCATATTTTCACATCATTAGGCTCGATTGCCTTTTTCAAAATTTAATGCCAAACTTAGCGTAAGAGTGACTTCTCAGTTCTCTTTATCATTACATAATCACTTAAAATTAGAGTAAAAAAATGTGTCAACCTTTAGTTGCCACGTCAGTGTTTAATAATACATGTTTTTCTTTCCCGTCATCTTGTACAGGATTTTGGATGTAAATTGCCATAGGTGGGCTGGCGACCGTTAGTTACTTCCTTTTGGTTGACTAGTGTTACTTTTGGATTCATGATCAGTGGTACCCCTTTCTTTTCAATGTTGGTCGTGAGTGAATGCACAAAATAACTTTCGTATTCCAAATTATAGTCCTGTTCGGTTTAATTACTTTTATTTTTAGTAGAATTTCCACCAGAAGGGTCGATTGTACGCTTTTCTCCTACTTGTCGGCATCACTTCTTCAGGAAAGACCGCCATATACAATTAGAAAAAATCCGTTACGCATACACGCGATCCACGGTCATATTTTATATCGCAAGCAGGATAGGGCGATTGGTAAGAGGGAGGTTACAGTCTTATATGAAAGATTTGTTAATATTTAAATAATTATTGCGTCACCGTGTTTCTTAAACGATTCAGAATTCTTCTCTGTTAGCCTGCTAGTGTTACATGTATGCATGCATATACATAATCTGCCTGACAGGAAACTGATGTACTCAAAACATATTTACGGACGTCACTGAAACTTCGTAAACGTATACCACCTAACATTACCACTGGAAACACCTCCCAAACCATTACAAACACGGAATAACCAACAACGCGTAACGAAAGTGCGGAGAGGGTCTGGTTTAATTGGTTAATACAAACCACTGTGAAATGAACGTCAGTATTATTTCAACACATACTTACGTTTTTTAATGAAAATCTGTCATTATTTGTAGCACAACTTAAAATAGAAAAAAATACTTAATAAGTGCTGTTTCTTACATTGTGAAATGTTAATTACATCCAGAGTAATTTGTAACCTAAAGCTAATGTTTGCGTAATCCTGAGCAGCTCAGTCGTGTGTATTAGAGAGATCCGAGTTAATTAGGGATACAAAAGGAACAGTAATGTAAAGTAGGTACAGAAGAGACTTAAACAGCACGTTACGTCCACATGCTAACAATTTTTTTAGTCTTTTTCTCTGATGAATACTGTACGGCACTGATTTGTTAGAAGAAAAAAGAAAGTTCAAATGTGTGTGAAATCTTATGGGACTTAACTGCTAAGGTCATCAGTTCCTAAGCTTACACACTACTTAACCTAAATGGTCCTAAGGACAAACACACACATCCATGCCCGAGGGAGGACTCGAACCTCCGCCGGGACCAGCCTGGAAGAAAATTAACATGAGAATTTAGTTAAACTTACAAACTTGTATTTTGTTTTCAGTTACAGAATTAAAAGAGGTTGTCCTGACGTTTCAGGCCAATAAATGTTCAAAGTGGTGCTCATCATTTGGTACACATATTTTCAATCTACCGCGTGATGAATGTCTTACGCGACGCAGTACATCTGGTGTTATGTGTCATAGGCTGCCTCAATACTATGCTTCATACCCTCTGGGGTTGTGGGCGCATTACGATACACGTTCTCCATTTACGTACCCCGCAGAAAGAAATCTAAAGGTGTATGATCAGGAGAACGGGGTGGCCAGTTTGTGTGTCCGCCAAGTCCTATGAAACGCCCGTCGAACATTCTGTCAAGAGCCAGCCTAGTGTTCATTTGCAGAATGTGTTGGAACACCATCATGTTGATACCACTTGCGTCTACGTGTTTCCAGCGGGACATTTTCTAGCAATTTTGGCAGATTATTTTGCAGATGTTTAAGTGCCTTCAATGAAGTGAGGACCAATGAAATGGTCGCCAATTACTCCGCTGTCGCACTATCTGTCGAAGTCAGCGAGGGCTTTTCACGGACCAGTAATGCATGTTTCGTAAATTCATTGCACCGTGGTTTGAAACCTGCTTCATCGGTAAACAGGCAGAACTGCAACGCATTCCCTGTTAATGGCCATTGACAGAAATTCACTCGATTAGTAAAGTTATCTCCATGTAATTGCTGTTGCAGCGACACATGATACGGGTGAAATTATTGACGATGAAGTATGCGCATTACACTACTTTGATTCATTGCACTGCCTCTAGTGATGTCTGGTGAACTCGTGTGGGTTCACGGCGACAGCAGCTAAAACACCAACTGCACCTGCTTCTCCTGTGATGGATTTGTTAGCCATCCGTTTGCGTGTTACGACGATACCTGTTGCATACCATTGTTTGTAGATGTTTTTAAATTTGCTGCGCACTGCATGATCTCTGTTCGGGTACCTTTCTGCATACAACCTGCAGGCTGCATTTTTTCTACACTCGCCATAGACGGATATCATCATCTCTGCCGTTGTAGAGTTACAATAAACCATTTTCACAGTTCTTACAACACTGTACGCACTGTAGAACATGCGACCTTCTCACGTTCCTACTGTGCGTACTTCTGTTCTTACTTGTATACAGTGCACTATGGACAGACGTCCGGCAACACAGTGTAGTACAGTTATTCCGAGTAGGAAGGGCTACATGCAGCCACAGAAACTGCCAAATTCCTAAACATCATAGTCTTCGTAAACATACCCAACACATCTTGTTCGTTACAAAATGGCTCTGAGCACTATGGGTCTTAACTTCTGAGGTCATCAGTCCTCTAGAACTTAGAAATACTTCAACCTAACTACCCTAGGGACGTCAGACACATCCATGCCCGAGGCAGGATTCGAAAGTGGACCGTAGCGGTCGCGCGGTTCCAGACTGTAGCGCCTAGAACCGCTCGGCCACCCAGGCCGGCTGTTCGTTACAACACGCGTCTGAACGTCGTTTACAGCGTAACAAACGGCATTAAGTATTTATTTCTCTTCACAGTTGCGCTAAAAATATTATGTTTCCATTTTAAAAAATCAAAACAACATAAACATGTGCTGAAAATTAGGCTTCCGTACATTTCTCAGTGGTTTGTATTAACACAATTACAACAGCCCCTCTCCTCACTTTCTGTCTGCGTTATTGATTATTCCGTGTTTGTTGTGGTTTAGGAGGTGTTTCCGGTGGTAATGTTTCTAAACATTCATGGTGGTGTCTGTTTGTTCTATATCGTGTCTCCCCACCACTTTCGCGCAACGACGCTCTGAGCGTGTTTTTTACGGAATTAACTAGTTTGAACCTGGGACCTGTTGCTGGTAAGGAGACGCCAGACCACACATGACATGTAGAATTCAGAAGAGTTCAGTGAGGCTAGCGATGACATAACCAAATACTCAATAATCTCAGCGTCAGCTCCACTGCACTCCCTGTAAAAGAATCTTAATACTAACTAAATTTAGTGGAAGGGGTTTAAGGCTTTCCTATTTTTAGTTAGCTGGTAAAAATAACGTCGAAAAAGCAGTTAAGTTTACCATTGAAAATTCTATTCTGCTCAAAAAACATCGTTTATAAATTGAACTATTGATAAAAGGAAATGTTTCAATACAGGATGGTAAAAACCAACTGCGTTCAACAAAAATGTGAACGGATATTCCCTGAGTGGGTTCCCAAGTTCTACAAGGGATCGAAGGTTGACCTATGCCATATCACATCTATAATCTAGGTTTAATTTAAGTTTCACAAAAGAGAAAACTATCAAAATGGACTAAAGTGACCCTCAGTTATCTTTAATAACTTATATAACTTGTCGTAAATTACAGTGGCTGATGTGGCTTCTCAATAACTGTATAACTGAAGAATCATCGCGTTTCAGATTTTTACTTCAAGTGGCAAATGTGAACACCATGAGCTTTAATTGACGATCGACACTAGTATTATGCAAAAAAGGAGGTGTAACAGATGAGACTTCTGCAGTTCTGAGTGAAGGAAGCTTTATGCGCTCAAAAATGCTGCATCGCGTGCGTTCATTACGTTGTCGGTGTTTAGGCAGCGTCAGGCCAGCGGCGGGCAGCACAGCTCCGCTCACCTCGCCATCTCGGAAGCAACTCTGCTCCTAGTTTCTCCTTACTACAATTTACCGAAGTTGGTTAAAAAAACTATCTGGCTGTGTTTTCATCTGACCAGTCAGGGTCTCAATGTTAACCTTAAGCTCCGCCTACAAAAATTCTGTCTATCCAATGAGAAACGTTATACTTTTCGTGGTGGGGCAATGTTTTTAAAGTTTGCAACGTAACAGAGACGCGAAAAAGTCTCACGCTAAAACCTGCAGGTGGTGTGGTCCTTTTAACGTTATCGTAAGATCTATACTGTTCTTCTGTAGGACTCTATCTTTTAACATGGGCTGGAGGGTGGTCCTAATGTAACAGACACGCGAAAAAGTCTCACGCTAAAACTTGCGGGTGGTAGTGGCCATTTTTGTGTTATCATAAGATCTATTCTGTTTTTCTGGAGGGCTCTAGCTTTTAACATGGGCTGGGGGGTGGTCCTTGACGTAACAGAGACGCGAAACAGTCTCACACTAAAACGTGCGGGTGGTAGTCTTAGCGGTAGGCTGCCGACGTGGGTGTCCAGTCTTTCCCTTATCGTAGGGCCTTTTAGCTTAACACGGTTCTGCTCTTGGCTTCTGTTCTCGTTTCTCCCTTCGGAACTGCGTCGGTCTCACGGTGGGAAGGTACGACATGCATTTAGGCATTCTTGTGTTAGTCTGTGGTATTCCATTTGCTCACTCGTTACTCGTATTACTTTGGTTAATTTAATATCATGATTTATTCGGAGCTATGTGACATACTACTGGATTTGCTTATCATGTCAGGGTTGTCATGGAAGGTGTTGGATTTGCCTGACACCTTACATGTTAGGTGGTTTTTCTCTGTGCCAATGAGAACCGTCAGGTTAGGGTGCATTAGTGTTGTCTGTGTTTACTGTCGTTACCAGCCACTCTAGAACACATAAGGGGCATGAACAGCATCTGATGTTGCTTGATCATTGTGTAGGACACGGAGATGCCGCTCACTCGTGTGAAAGGCATTATCAGCACCTGAGAGATTTTGGAAGGGGCTCCATTGTTGGTCTCCATGTGACTGGCTGGTCGAATCGTATGCTCTCCAGGTTTGGAGTGCATTCGAATGAGTGACCTGACGTTGAACTACATGGAAACGTGAGGTCATTGTTATTTGTTGTCAGGGTTCAGGTCTACCAGGTCTGTCCACCGCAAGGTAGGATCGCCTTATTGTTCACCAAACACATCACATTCCCTTCGCATCGGTGCCTGCCATTCGCGGACAGCTAATGAACTCTCCACACAATTGGTCGGAGACCAGCAGCAGCTAGACTAGAGATACTGTTCCATGTGTAGGTGCCTTTAGCACCACAACAGAAATGGCTGTATCTGGAATGGTTCTGTGACCGGGAGCCATGGCCTGCACATCGTATTCAGCAATGAATGGCGGTTGTTCACTGCCTTGGATGACATCGTTGTCGAGTATTGAACCTTGGGAGAGGTCACATTCTTTCAATGTTATAGAAAGACACAGCACTGTGACTCCTGGCATCATAACGCAAAGAGCCACCGGGTATGACTTGGCACCATAATGTAAAGAGCCATCGGATATGACTTCAAGTCACTGCTAATAGGAAACTCTGACGGAACAACTGTACGTCGCCAACGTCCTGCATCTTCACGTGTTACCTCCCACGCCATTTCTCAACAGAAAAATGCTCGTCCACAGCCACAGATTGCACCTTTCTCTACGAGTCTCTTGTGTAATAATGCGTTACTTCGATGGGAAGGAAGGTCGTCAATACAGTCAGAAGTAGGACTTGTGTGAGACCATCTCGGACTTCCTGCGCAAGAATCCAGGCCATCAAACATTACTTGCAGTTGTGGGCGAGCTTGCCTCGGGAAAGGATAGGACAGCTTTATGACAAATTTCTCAGTCGAGTTAGTGCACGTATTCAGGCTAGAATGGGGTGCTGGCAAGTGGAGAAACATTGTCAAGTCATTTCTAAATTCGACTCGATTTGTTACTGAAATAACATCACATACCCACTCAATCCGTGTAGATTTATATCGTTTCCTCCTATCCTTCAGTGGGCTTTCTTTTTTGTCAGTCAACGTATCTCCCCTAATAAGGCACTTTGGATTCTGCGGATCTTATCAGAGTACATAAGCTTGTGCAATATCAACACTTTAAAATCATACATGGCGCCAGTAGTAATGGTTGTATACGAGGGTGAATCAAATTAAAACTTTAAATATTTTGTAAAATGTTATTTATTGTGCAGAAGTGGTACAAAGCTGTATTACGTTTCAACATACTCTCCCCCACGCTCAATGCAAGTCCTCTAGCACTTACAAAGTGGATAAAGTCCTTCAGAAAAAATCCACGCAACCACTCATGCACCGTGTGGCGTACCTCTTCTTAATAATGGAACTTCTTTCCTGCAATTGCATCTCTGAGTGGTCCACATGGGGCAAGGTCTGGTGAGTATGGTGCATGAGGAAGACACTCAAATTGCAGGTCTGTGATTGTTGCACGGGCAATGTGGGGCCTTGCTGTCGCAAAAGGGCACCTGCTGACAGCAATCCACGTCGCTTTGATTTGATTACAGTCTGCAGATTTTTTAGGAGATCTGTGTATTATGCACTAATGACAGTGGTCCCTCTAGGCATGTAATGCTCCAAAATGACGCCTTTTTTGTCCCAAAAGACAGTCAGCATAACCTTCCCTGGTGATGGTTTTGTCCGAAATTTCTTTGGTTTTTGGGGATGAGGAATGGCGCCATTCCTTACTTGCTCTCTTCGTTTCCAGTTGGTGGAAGTGAACCCAGGTTTCGTCCCCATTAACGATTTTTGCAATGAAGCCATCACCTTGTCGTTCAAAGAGCCGTTTTTCACAAGCATCAACACGTCGTTCTCTCATTTCAGTAGTCAGTTGCCGTGGCACCCATCTAGCAAGCACTTTGTGAAACTGGAGCACACCATGCACAATGTGGTATGCTGACCCATGACTAATCTGTAAACATGGTGTAGTGTCATTCAGTGTCACTCGGCGGTTTTCCTTCACTATGGCTTCAGCTGCTGCAATGTTCTGTGGAGTGACAACTCATTGTGCCTGACCTGGACGAGGAGCATCTACCACTGAGGTCACACCATTTGCGAACTTCCTACTTCATTTGTAGACTTGCTCCTGTGACAGACATGCATCACCGTACTGAATCATCATTCGTCGGTGAATTTAAATAGGTTTCACACCTTCACTACACAAACCCGAATAACAGAATGCTGTTTTCTTTATTTTTATTTTGCACCTCACACAAGGTGGGCTGGCAGCAGATTTTACTCCGCCCTTCAGCCACAAGCATTACAATAAAAGAGAAAATGAAGACAGAAAAGTAACAGATTGGTGGTAAAAAACAGTAGAAAAAATAATTAAAAACATGAAGCCGTTCACACTCAATGAAAAAAAAACTGTCGGCACTACGCACAAACACTGATGATTGAGACGGTACGTGTGAAAGAAGGAGCGTGGCGGCGAAAAACACTAAACCACAAATACGACGGCACACACACGAAAAACTGATGGCGATGATCTCCAGCATGCGAATGTCCACTAAACGTGTGTGAGTCTGGGGACGTGCCAGGAGGGGAAGATGGTTGTGGTGTAGGGTGAGGGGAGAGCAGTGATGCCAGTGGCAGAGGAGATGGTGTGAGGAACGAAAGTATGGAGGAAGGGGAAGCCTAGGGGAGGAGGGGGGAGAGAAGGGAGAGAGGGTGCCCATAGGAACAAGTATAGGAAGTGGGAGTGGAGTATCAAAGTTGGTAGGAGGGGTAGATGGAGGGGAGGAGGTCATCACCAGGGAGGGGGAGCTGGCGGAAGCCACCTTGGGAGAGGGTATGGAGAGTGGAGAGATGGGGACCAGGTGGGACGTGGAAATACAGGCGCGGCAGCGGACAGGGGTGGGAGACAATGTGAGAAATGAGCGGGTGAGGGGGATCTACTCGTAGTTTATGGGAGGCGTAGAGGATCCGTATCCATTCGCTAGTCGCAAGTGGGGCGGCCATCTTTATACTGATACTGCGACGTTATTTGTGCATCAGCACTATGCTGCGACTTACTTGCCATTCTGCGTGCTCTTTGTAGTTTGCTTACCAACTTACAGGATAATGGAGCGATATTTCGATTTGTTATTACAAATTTAAGGTTTTCATTTCACGCACTCTCGTACTATAACCGTCCATCGGCAAGGCATATAGTCTAATCACTCTGCCTCAAACCTGCGTGTAGTCAGAGACAAAGCTAATAATGCGGCGACAGCAGTCAGCTCCACTTGAAAGTGTATATCACAATCAGAATAGCAGAGTGCTTCATTAAAATCTTCATGGGATTTTCTCACAAAAGATAGCAGTGCGATCGCTACGTTTCATAGCCTTCCTTGCCTACACGTCATGTTGACACTGTGGCCTTACGCAACAAGAAACCCGTGTAGATTTTATTCCACTGACGACCCACGAAAACGTGCACATACAATGAAAAAATGACTGTCACCGAAGCACACTCGAAGCACGAGTGTGGGAAGGACGACCTCACCGGGCCCCACTACGAGCGTGCAAATCCGGCTGCGGCAGCGACAGTGGTGCAGCTCCGTGCTGGACGTTTTCTCACCCTCCTCCATAACATGCAGTATTCAGTTTATCTTCCAGAATCATGAACTTGTCACTCAATGATCGCACTCCCGTGGATAATATGATGATGATGATGATGATCATGATTAGTGTTTTAGGGTTTTAGGTTATCAGCGCCCATTCCCAAAATAAATGTTGAAGAGCGCAGCCAAGATCTATTAAACAAGGATCAATTCAGAACGATCTTTGCGAGAACTGTAAATGCTCAAATTTCAAGATTGGACACAGCACATCAAAACAGGTAGATAAAACGTAAAATGAAGGACCAGTACAAAACTGGTAAAAATAATTAACTGGGGCTGGGTGACCACTTACAAATAATGGGTGCTCAAATCACTTTACAGCACATTAAGATCTCAATCCCAATATTTTGGGAAGAAGTCCAGATATCACACAAAAACGTAAAACTCTAGCCACACTCGCCTCATTATTAGTTAAAATAGAGGTCTGGTCTGGTGGGAAACTTAAATCTCCCCTCAAACCCGCAAAGAAAACACATTCAGTTAAAATATGTCGTATCGACAGTTGTGTCCCACATGCCTGACATGTTGGTGGCACCTCACGACGTAACAGAAAACCGTCAACGGACAATGTCCCATTCGAACCAGTGTAATCAGGGCTACTTCCTCAGCTCGTCGTTGTTGGAAGGAGGTAAGCCACGGTCGGACACAATCCTTCTGAGTGGTAATAAGTTGTGGATAACATTATACCGATTTCCTATTACACTCCTGGAAATGGAAAAAAGAACACATTCACACCGGTGTCTCAGACCCACCATACTCGCTCCGGACACTGCGAGAGGGCCGTACGAGCAATGATCACACGCACGGCACAGCGGACACACCAGGAACCGCGGTGTTGGCCGTCGAATGGCGCGAGCTGCGCAGCATTTATGCACCGCCGCCGTCAGTGTCAGCCAGTTTGCCGTGGCATACGGAGCTCCATCGCAGTCTTTAACACTGGTAGCATGCCACGACAGCGTGGACGTGAACCGTATGCGCAGCTGACGGACTTTGAGCGAGCGCGTATAGTGGGCATGTGGGAGGCCGGGAGGAAGTACTGCCGAATTGCTCAAAACACGTGGGGCGTGAGGTCTCCACAGTACATCGATGTTGTCGCCAGTGGTCGGCGGAAGGTGCACGTGCCCGTCGACCTGGAACCGGACCGCAGCGACGCACGGATGCACGCCAAGACCATAGGATCCTACGCAGTGCCGTAGGGGACCGCTCCGCCACTTCCCAGCAAATTAGGGACGCTGTTGCTCCTGGGGTATCGGCGAGGACCATTCACAACCGTCTCCATGAAGCTGGACTACGGTCCCGCACACCGTTAGGCCGTCTTCCGCTCACGCCCAAACATCGTGCAGCCCGCCTCCAGTGGTGTCGCGACAGGCGTGAATGGAGGGACGAATGGAGACATGTCGTCTTCAGCGATGACAGTCACTTCTGCCTTGGTGCCATTGATGGTCGTATGCGTGTTTGGCGCCATGCAGGTGAGCGCCACAATCAGGACTGCATACGACCGAGGCACACAGGGCCAACACCCGGCATCATGGTGTGGGGAGCGATTTCCTACACTGGCCGTACACCTCTGGTGATCGTCGAGGGGACACTGAATAGTGCACGGTACATCCAAACCGTCATCGAACCCATCGTTCTACCATTCCTAGACCGGCAAGGGAACTTGCTGTTCCAACAGGACAATGCACGTCCGCATGTATCCCGTGCCACCCTACGTGCTCTAGAAGGTGTAAGTCAACTACCCTGGCCAGCAAGATCTCCGAATCTGTCCCCCATTGAGCATGTTTGGATGAAGTGTCGTCTCTCGCGGTCTGCACGTCCAGCACGAACGCTGGTCCAACTGAGGCGCCAGGTGGAAATGGCAAGGCAAGCCGTTTCACAGGACTACATCCAGCATCTCTACGATCGTCTCCATGGGAGAATAGCAGCCTGCATTGCTGCGAAAGGTGGTTATACACTGTACTAGTGCCGACATTGTGCATGCTCTGTTGCCTGTGTCTATGTGCCTGTGGTTCTGTCAGTGTGATCATGTGATGTATCTGACCCCAGGAATGTGTCAATAAAGTTTCCCCTTCCTGGGACAATGAATTCACGGTGTTCTTATTTCAATTTCCAGGAGTGTATTTGTACATGTGTATCTCATTGTATCAGATGGTGTCATTCGGGGCCAGTATGTGTTCAGAACACCGCTCTTCCGTCCGTGGACGGCTTTCCACACGATGGAGCCGCTACTTCTCATCCAAGCAGCTCTTCAGTGGGAATCTCGAGGCTATGTGGACTCCATCTCGTCCACCATGTAAAAATACCTGGCAGTACCGGGAACGATCCAGGATCGTCGTATGGCAGTAAGACATGCCGAATATTCTGTTACGGAGGCGGACTAATAGAACACTTACCAACATTACAATAATATAACCTAAGTAGTTACCAATCAGTGTTGTGTGCAAGTAGGACGCCATGCTTATGCAGAGGAGTATTCCTTAATAACGAGATAAGTATTACGGAAGTGCACTAAACGTCTCTCACACAAAAAAAAACATTTCTGCAAACACTCATGAAACACGGATTACTGCAAAGGAAATATGCCACTTAGTTCACAGTCACTTCCTTCCTCTACGCTGCCGTTATAAGTGTTATGGTCCGTGGAAGAATCTGTGAATTTGCCTATGGATATAATTATATATTCGATGTTATTTGTCACTTCACTTTTACAGGCTGCTTTAGCAGCTTTGCCTGTGTGACACACAACATTAATCCACTTCTCTGTAGGTATTTGTGCGACTGCTTTCTCTAACAACATTTTAATTTCTGTCACAGTGAAGCTTTTAATATTTTTTGGGCCTTAATTAGTCATAAGTACCAAAATCACTTCAATGGAGTTAAAATTACAGTATTACAGTGTATGAATACCAAACATGCGACAGTGTTCATTTGCCATACATTCAATGACATATTTCTAGTCTTGAAATGGTGGCTTATTTTGTTTTACAAGTTCCGTTAATTCCACAACACGTAAATCGTCCTGATATGTATACTGTTATGTTTTAATACACTACTGACCATCGCCAGCCGCGGTGGCCGTGCGGTTCTAGGCGCTCCAGTCCGGAGCCACGCTGCTGCTACGGTCGCAGGTTCGAATCCTGCCTCGGGCATGGGTGTGTGTGATGTCCTTAGGTCACTTAGGTTTAAGTAGTTCTAAGTTCTAGGGGACTGATGACCACAGCAGTTGCGTCCCATAGTGCTCAGAGCCATTTGAGCCATTTGAACTACTGACCAATACAATTGCTACACCAAGAAGAAATGGGGATGATAAAAGGGTATTCATTGGACAAATATATTATACTAGAAGTGACATGTGATTACATTTTCACACAATTTGGATGTATAGATCCTGAGAAATCAGTACCCAGAATAACGACCTTGATACGACTGGGCATTGAGTCAAAGAGAGCTTGGATGGCGTGTCCAGGTACAGCTGCCCATGAAGCTTCAACATGATACCACAGTTCATCAAGAGTAGTGACTGGCATATTGTGACGAGCCAGTTGTTCGGCCACCATTGTCCAGACGTTTTCAATTGGTGAAAGATCTGGAGAATGTACTGGCCAGGGCAGCAGTCGAACATTTTCTGTATCCAGAAAGGTCCGTACAGGACCTGCAACATGCGGTCGTGCATTATCCTGCTGAAATGTAGGGTTTCGCAGGGATCGAATAAAGGGTAGAGCCACGGGTCGTAACACATCTGAAATGTAACGTCCAGTGTTCAAAGTTCCGTCAATGCGAACAAGAGCTGACTGAGACGTGTAACCAATGGCACCCCATACCATCGCGCCGGGTGATACGCCAGTATGGCGATGACGAATACACGCTTCCAGTGTGCATTCAGCGTGATGTCGCCAAACACGGATGCGACCGTCACGATGGTGTAAACAGAACTGGATTCATCCGAAAAAATTACGTTTTGCCGTTTTTGCACCCGGGTTCGTTGTGGAGCACACCATCGCAGGCGCTCTTGTCTCTGATGAGCCGTCAAGGGTAACAGGAGCCATGGTCTCCGAGCTGATAGTCCATGCTGCTGCAAATGTCGTCGAACTATTCGTGCAGATGGTTGTTGTCTTGCAAACGTCCCCATCTGTTGACTCAGGGATCGAGATGTGGCTGCACGATCCGTTACAGCCATGCGGATAGGATGCCTGTCATCTCGACTGCTAGTGATACGAGGCCGTTGGGATCCAGCACGTCGTTCCGTATTACCCTCCTGAACCCACCGATTCCATATTCTGCTAACAGTCATTGGAACTCGACCAGTGCGGGCAAAAATGTTGCCATACGATAAACCACAATCGTGATAGGCTACAATCCGACCTTTATCAAAGGCAGAAACGTTATGGTACGCCTTTCTCTTCCTTACACGAGGCATCACAATAACGTTTCACCAGACAACGCTGGTCACTTCTGTTTGTGTATCGGTTGGAAACTTTACTCATGTCAGCACGTTGTAGGTGTCGCCACCGACGCTAACCTTGTGTGAATGCACTGAAAAGATAATAATTTGCATATCACAGCATCTCTTTCCTGTCGGTTAAATTTCGCGTCTGTAGCACGTCATCTTCATGGTGTAGCAATTTTAATGGCCAGTAGCTTCTGCTTGGACCACTTTTAATGCATATTGTGTTTCATCTCTTAGAGGTAATCTATTGTTTTCCTGTATATGTTAACCAGGACATGCTACGGTACGGAACCAGAGGAAGTTCAGGCGTGCTAGATGACAATTCCAGCGATCTTTCGCACGGTAACAGCAGGACTTCCATTTTTGGTGTCATCTGCGAAGTGTTTTCTGACGGTATGACCGGAATTCATCCAAGTTTCATCCAGCCACCCAGTGCAGTCAAACTTAAATTTCGAAAGCGTCACCTAACGCTATTACTTCTTTCCATTACAATTTTTTTGTACTTAAACGCACGCCTGTGACAACTGTTCACAAAAAAGTACAGTTGCCAGAGAATAATTATGCTTCGCCAAAGCAATGTACTGTATTTTTCATTGTGGTATATTCTTTTATTTCGTAATATCCATATATACCACGACGAATAGCAGGCTTTTGAAATGTGTACAGCTTCGATATTCGTTCTTTTGTCTTCAGGTTTCCTCCGGCTGCTCGTATCTTCGACAAACCAACCTCTTCATGTTCTGCTCAGTATTTTTCCTTGTAAATTTTCACAGCAGTGTTTGGTGAATATTCAAAGCGTTCGCTGTTGTTTTGAATACCATGGTTAGCTGCAATAAAGTCCATTTTCTCACCCCTTCTCGGAATATTCCCGCTCCGAACACACGTACAGACCGCTAAACTTTCCGTATAGAAAACACACATTTCTGCTGCTAGCTTCAGACTTTCCGCTGCGCAAAATAATCACGCCGCGCAGGGAAACAAAGCAACACAGCAAAAACGAATCACACCACTTACGTTGCCGCCGCCCCAAGCGTCGCTTGGGACTGGCTAGTAACCGCTGCCTGTCGTAGCAGGGTGGTTTCACAATGCCAAACAGAAGACGTGACTCAATACATTCTGATTCGTTGTTGCCACGATCGTAGCTCCGTAAAAAGCTAGATGTATATCGCGTTTTTATTCTGATCGAAGTATAGGCGCGAAGATTCATGTTTAAAGATAAAACCAATCTGGAACGATGGAATTAAATTAAAGATTCTTCGCCTTGGTCATTTTGTGTGATACGTGCAAGAGGAATACCACTTTGCTCCATTTCGCTTGGACCGTGAGTTTTCGGAATTTTTATTTTTTATTCTTTATTTTTTTAAATCTCTATCTCTTCGTGATGCACAAACACCCTTAAGGGGTAGCGTCTGTCCTTTCAGTTTCATGAGTAATAGGCCCACATTTTTGAGCAATATTCAAAATGCAGTCAAACGAGTATATCTATTCTCTACCTTCGAAAGAGGTATCTTATAAAACACTGAATCTTTTCTTATGATATAAATACCAATCTGTCCCGCTGATTTAACAATAACTAGTTTTACATATTTTGGAGGCTAGGCAAGAGAAATATGTACGGTTTGATGTAAGTACCATCACTCAACCAGTTTTGGGATCCCATACACTGGAGGCAGGTTCCTGTGGAAGAAGAACCGGTGGCTATTTCTTCTTCTTACACCCCCCCTCCCCCACCTTCCCCATATCTACACTGTATTTTATTCTCAAATATAGAAGCAAAAAATATGGAGGGAAAAGTTCGTCCGTAAATAATTTTACCGCAACTTTGGTGAAAACTGCCTATATTTTGATACCATAAAAAACTGTTCCACATTTATCACAGTTTGAGATATCCTTTACGTTGCGATGAAATTATACGTCCTATTAATCTTACCATACCCATAACTATCAAGTCTAACGAACTTCGATTCCCTAAACCAACTGACTTTCGCATACACAATGCTCTCTCAAACAAACTCGATTGTAACATTAACAAGTATATAGATTTACTTCCACGAATTATTCTCTCTTTACGACACCTCACAACTGACGCAATGTTTACACAACACGTTCATTAATCGCTACATACAACTCTATCTCAAAATCCGACATTATACACTTCTCCATAAGAGGACTATGTTTTTTCAATATACGTTATGACATTAACTGCATACGCATAGAAACATTCTTCTGTACTACTGCATTTTGACCGATCACAAGCGTAGCTAGGTTATGTCTCAGCAACTGTCCACTGCGCGTGTGGTTATTTCCACGCACAACATTTGCGTTGTTCAGAAGCACAATAACAAATAAGTAAAGGAGCGATCTAGTACAGCTTACATGTTCATTTTTTTTTTTTTTTGTCGTCAGTCTACTGACTGGTTTGATGCGGCCCGCCACGAATTCCTTTCCTGTGCTAACCGCTTCATCTCAGAGTAGCACTTCCAACCTACGTCCTCAATTATTTGCTTGACGTATTCCAATCTCTGTCTTCCTCTACAGTTTTTGCCCTCTACAGCTCCCTCTAGTACCATGGAAGTCATTCCCTCATTTTTTAGCAGATGTCCTATCATCCTGTCCCTTCTCCTTATCAGTGTTTTCCACATATTCCTTTCCTCTCCGATTCTGCGTAGAATCTCCTCATTCCTTACCTTATCAGTCCACCTAATTTTCAACATTCGTCTATAGCACCACATCTCAAATGCTTCGATTCTCTTCTGTTCCGGTTTTCCCACAGTCCATGTTTCACAACCATACAATGCTGTACTCCAGACGTACATCCTCAGAAATTTCTTCCTCAAATTTCTTTGCCAGAAATGCCTTTATTGCCATAGCGAGTCTGCTTTTGATGTCCTCCTTGCTCCGTCCGTCATTGGTTATTTTACTGCCTATGTAGCAGAATTCCTTAACTTCATTGACTTCGTGAACATCAATCCTGATGTTAAGTTTCTCGCTGTTCTCATTTCTACTACTTCTCATTACCTTCGTCTTTCTCCGATTTACTCTCAAACCATACTGTGTACTCATTAGACTGTTCATTCCGTTCAGCAGATCATTTAATTCTTCTTCATTTTCACTCAGGATAGCAATGTCATCAGCGAATCGTATCACTAATATCCTTTCACCTTGTAATTTAATTCCACTCCTGAACCTTTCTTTTATTTCCATCATTGCTTCCTAGACGTACAGATTGAAGAGTAGGGGCGAAAGGCTACAGCCTTGTCTTACACCCTTCTTAATACGAGCACTTCGTTCTTGATCGTCCACTCTTATTATTCCCTCTTGGTTGTTGTACATATTGTATATGACCCGTCTCTCCCTATAGCTTACCCCAACTTTTTTCAGAATCTCGAACAGATTGCACCATTTTATATTGTCGAACGCTTTTTCCAGGTCGCCAAATGACCGTGTTTTTATTTTTCTTTAGCCTTGCTTCCATTATTAGCCGTAACGTCAGAATTGCCTCTCTCGTGCCTTTACTTTTCCTAAAGCCAAACTGATCGTCACCTAGCGCATTCTCAATTTTCTTTTCCATTCTTCTGTATATTATTCTTGTAAGCAGCTTCGATGCATGAGCTGTTAAGCTGATTGTGCGATAATTCTCGCACTTGTCAGCTCTTGCCGTCTTCGGAATTGTGTGGATGATGCTTTTCCGAAAGTCAGATGGTATGTAGTCAGACTCATATATTCTACCCACCAACGTGAATAGTCGTTTTGTTGCCACTTCCCCTAATGATTTTAGAAATTCTGATGGGATGTTATCTATCCCTTCTGCCTTATTTGACCGTAAGTCCTCCAAAGCTCTTTTAAATTCCGATTCTAATACTGGATCCCCTATCTCTTCTAAATCGACTCCAGTTTCTTCTTCTATCACATCAGACAAATCTTCACCCTCATAGTGACTTTCAATGTATTCTTTCCACCTATCTGCTCTCTCCTCTGCGTTCAACAGTGGAATTCCCGTTGCGCTCTTAATGTTACCACCGTTGCCCTTAATGCCACCAAAGGTTGTTTTGACTTTCCTGTATGCTGAGTCTGTCCTTCCGACAATCATATCTTTTTCGATGTCTTCACATTTTTCCTGCATCCATTTCGTCTTAGCTTCCCTGCACTTCCTATTTATTTTATTCCTCAGCGACTTGTTTTCTGTATTCCTGATTTTCTTGGAACATGTTTGTACTTCCTCCTTTCATCAATCAACTGAAGTATTTCTTCTGTTACCCATGGTTTCTTTGCAGCTATCTTCTTTGTAACTATGTTTTCCTTCCCAACTTCTGTGATGGCCCTTTTTAGAGATGTCCATTCCTCTTCAATTGTGCTGCCTGCTGCGCTATTCCTTATTGCTGTATCTATAGCGTTAGAGAACTTCAAACGTATCTCGTCATTCCTTAGAACTTCCGTATCCCACTTCTTTGCGTATTGATTCTTCCTGACTAATGTCTTGAATTTCAGCCTACTCTTCATCACTACTATATTGTGATCTGAGCTTTTATTACCAGATGTTTTGCGATTGTTTCCATTTTCAATCATTATTCTTATATAATGTGAACGAATAAAATCAGATCTTTGTATCTACATTTTCTTAACACTTTACATTTTATTATTTTCAGTATCAATTGCCATTCCGTATAAAGACGTCGCTGTACACAATGTCATTATTCTCCCATAATCTCATCTAGCTTCCGACGTTACTCAAAGAATCATTGACATAAATCGTGAAATGTTACGAGCCTACAACACTTCCATGGGTATTCCGAAATTCCACAGGCACACATATACTTCGTAGGCCACCTTTCCGTTCCGTGGCGGAGGGTTATTCCAGTGTCAATATAATTTGCTTACTACCGTGGCCAATTAACGACTGTCCCTAATGACCTCGTTGGAGACGGAGCGTTAAACACTAATTTCCTCCTCCTCCTCCTCCTCCATTCACGAAGATCATTGGCCAGCCTCCGCTTGAGCCCTAATTTCTCTGATTTTTCTCATTTTCATAACGCGATCTGTATGTAGGAGTAGGAAAATTTTGCGTACTAAATGAACATACTTGAGAAGGGAGTGCTTGTTTGCACATGCTTTGGAAGAAGTGGTTTGTGGGAGAAGACTGAGAGGAAGAAGGAGATACAACATAATAGACTACATAAAAGAAAGAGGAAATTATGCAGACCTCAAGCCGATGGCAGAAGACCGGACAGCCTGGAGAACTACCATGTGAAAACCTGTCTTTTGGCAGAACACATGATGATGATGATGATGATGATGATGATGAACATACGGTCTCAACATTTTAACAATAATCTTATCCGTGATTAACACCTCCTCTCTTATAGTGCCTGTCACTGGGGTTTTACGTGCTTCTCCTTAACCCTCTGGCGCTTACTAGATGACAAGTTCTGCTCTTCTTTTGATGTTCCCTCTATTAATCCTACTTCATAAGGACTCTAGACTGACGAGCGGCCCCCCCTGCGGCTCCGGGGGTTAGAATAGGCCCTAGGTATTCCTGACTGTCGTAAGAGGCAACTAAAAGGAGTATCCAATGCTTCGGCTTTTATGTGATGGTTCCCTGTCGGGTTTGACCTCCTCCTTTTCCAAATTTCTGTTGATAGCGCTTACCGTTTGGGGAAGGACGCTTTACAGGGTGAAGTTTGTTCGTCCTTTCGTGCACCAAGATATTGCATGCTACTTATCATCGTTTAGTGGGCTTTGCACCCAATTTTATGGGTTGCCTACTTCTCGTCTCCTGCGCCGTACCATCCTTCAGGCCCGCGACAATTCTGGACCATTTCGGCACCCAAAATCCAGCGGGGTAGCCAGTCCGTCATGGTGGGGTTGTCATGTACCCTCTTGGTGGTAGCCCCCTGATAACACAGTGATCACATTGATTATGCCACAGCTGAGACCACCTCACGTATACCAAGGTGTAGGTGCCCATCCTTCTGGGGCATCAGGACTCCCAGTTGGACCCTCTTGAGGCTGGGTGGCGCCTGTGGGGAGAACTCATGGTCGGAGTCGGTGGCAGCAGGGCGGGTGACCCGTAATGAAACGGGTTAAACTGTATGAAGCTGGTGGTCGCTCGGCCCCAGCAGTCTCAAGGCGAGTAAGGAACGATTTTGATACTGCGACCTGTGATTCCTGATCGTTCCCCTCCTTGGCTACACCTTGGGAGGACCGTCGTGAGACCAGGTCTCGAGAGCCATATTCGCCTGAGTACCAAGTTTGCAGCAGGACTGATGAAGAGACCTTTCAGGCAACGAAACCCCATTTCTTGTCGACCACCCTGAAGATAGGTTTGGGGAAGTGGCGGCGTTGTCGAAAATGTGCAAAGGGTCGATATTGATCCAAACGGACTCCCCAGCCCATTCGCGGTCGTTGCTCGCCTGTAACAAGCTGGGTGACCCTCCTGTCTCGATTACACCCCATAAAAGCCTTAACATGGTCCAGGGTTTCATTTTCTGTCGCCACCTCCTTTTGCGGTCGGAAGATGAGCTATGCACCAACTTAGAGCCCCGAGGTGTCCACTTTGTCTGTGCATGAATAGTGGACCCAAAGAGAACAGGGTTGCTACTGGTGCCTCCATATTGGCTTTTGAGTGTGACTCATTACCTGAAATATAAAGGTGCTGGTTCACCATTGTGACATGAAACCATACGTCCCTCCTGCTATGCAGTGCTTCAAGTGCTGGAAGTTTGGCCACATGTCATCTCACTCTAACTGTGAGAAGCAGCACTCCCCCTGGTCACCTAACTGCCCTGTTCTCCATAAGGAGCAGCAAATAATGGAAATAAAAACCCCAGACAGGCTCACCTATCAAGATGCAAAGAGGAAATACGAATGACTTCATTCTGTTCCGATGACTACATCTAATGCTGCGACTGCGACGACCTCTACCTCAGACGCAATGGTTCTTGGTTCAGGTTCTCCTTTGGTGGTGGTAGATGAGCCGGTTGTGTAGTCTGCCTCCTCAATCCATTCACGGCTTTTTTGACCATAAACAATGTCATTCTCATGTGGAATTGCAGTGGGTTTTTGCCACCACCTGGCTGAGCTCCGACAAGTTATCAGCCTTCACCCTTTCTTCTGCATTGCTCTCCAAGAAACTTGGTTTCCGGCTATATGAGCCCCCACCCTCCGAGGCTATCGGGGTTATTATAATAATTGGGCAGCTTATGAGAGGATATTTGGTGGAGTCTGCATCTAAGTCCTTAACTCTCTTTAAAGCGAATGTGTAACTCTTAAAACGCCTTTAGAGGCTGTCACGGTTAGGGTGAGTAGGCCACAGGCTGTTACTGTCTGCAGTATCTATCTTCCACCAGATGGTGATGTCCCACAGCATGTATTGCGCTGATAGCCCAACTGCCGCCGCCTTTTGTTACCGGGTGACTTTAACGCCAATAACCCTTTGTGGGGTGGATTGGTGGCAATAGGCCGACACACTGCCGTTGAGCAAGGGTAGGCACAGCTCGAACTTTCTCTCTTAAATAATGGTGCCTCCACGAATGTCAGTGTGGTGCATGGCACATACTCAGCCATCGACCTTTCGGTCTGCAGCCCTGGCCTTCTCCCATCAATCCACTGTAATGTGCATTATGACTAGTAAGGTAGTGACCAGTTTCCGATCTTTCTGTCACTGCCACAGCATCACTCTTCTGGGCGCCTCCCCAGATGGTCTTTGAATAAGGCTGACTCTGTCTTTTCGCCTCTATTGCCACTATTGAACCTCTTTTTAAAGCCACAATTAATGTGGTGGTTCACATGATAACCACTGGCATCATTTCTGCAACGGAATCTGCAAATCACTGTTCTTCCAGGTCCTCTTAGCAGAAGACTGTGCCTTGGTGGTCACCAGAAATCGATGAGCCGATTACAGATAGCAGGTGGGACCTTCAGCATCATAAGCAGCACCCATCAATGGAACACATCATTGCCTTTAAGTGGCTCCAGGCCCGAGCCCGACACCTTATTCGCTGGAGTAAGCAGAGGTGCAGGGAAAGGTATGTCTCCACCACTGGCGTCCGTACCTCTCCCTCGCAGGTTTGTACCAAGATTATGTGACTCTATGGATATTGGACCCCCGTCAGCGTCCCTGGGCTTTCCCTGAATGGAGCAGTCTGTACTGGGTCAGACACGATTGCAGAATTCGTAGAAGAGCATTATGCTCAGAGTTCCATTTCTACGAATTACCCACTGGCCTTCCGCTCCTTGAAAGAGAATGTTGGAGCCTTTCATTCCCTATGCACCACCCAGAATCGTACAATACTCCATTCAGTGAGTGGGAATGCCAAATTGTCCTAGCCACTTGCCCTGATACGGCTCCTGGGCCGGATCGCATCCATTATCAGATGCTCAAACACCTCTTGGAGGACTTCCAATGACACCTCCTAGACCTTTTCAACTGTACCTGGGTTGAGGGTGAGTCCTAATCACAGTGGCGGGAAAGCATCCTACCAGTGTTGAAACCTGGCAAGAACCCACTGGAGGTTGACAGCTACCACCCCATTAGGCTCACGAACGTTCTGTGCAAGTTGCTCGAATGGATGGTGAGCCAGAGCTTGAGTTGGCTACTTGAGTCTCGGAGCTTTTTGGCTCCATCTCAGGGTGGGTTCCGTAAGGGCCGCTCTGCCACCGATGATGTGGTTTGCCTGGAGTCTGCCATCCATATGGTATTTGCCCGCATCAGCATCTGGTTGACATGCAGAAGGCATGCCCTACAACATGGCGACATCACATCCTCACCACGCTTCATGGGTGGGGTCTTAGGGGCCGCTCCCAATTTGTATTCAAGATTTTCTGTCGCTTTGTCATTTCCTCGTGCAAGTTGTTCCCTCCCGTAGTTTCTCCCGAGTCCAGGAGAATGTGGTCCCACAAGGTTCTGTCTTGAGTGTCTGCCTCTTTTTAGTTGCTATCAATGGTCTCAATGCAGCTGTGGGAACGTCTGTATCACCTTCTTTGTATGCTTATGACTTTTGCCTGTACAACTGCTCCACTGGATTTGCAGTTGCTGAATGGCGGCTACAGGGCACTATCCACAAGGGGCAGTCTTGGGCCATAACACGCGGCTTCCAGTTTTCGCCAAGACTTGTGTCATGTATTTCTGCTGACGCAGCACTGTTCATCCTGAGCCACAGCTTTATCTTGATGGCAAACCTCTTGTTGTGGTGGAAATGCATCGGATTTTGGGATTGCTTTTTGACACCTGGTTGACTTGGCTTCCTCATATTCAGCTGATTAAACAAACGTGCAGGCGCAGGCGGAATCTTAACGCTCTTCTTTGCATGAGTCACACTAGCTGGTGTGTCGATCGGTCTACGCTTCTACGACTGTTTTTGGCCTTGATTCAGTCCCATCTCGATTGTGGGAGCCTGGCTTATGGTTTGGCATCGCCTTCCACGTTGCAGCTGCCTGACGCCATTCTTCACTGTGGGATCTGCCTCGCAACTGGAGCTTTCTGCACGAGCCCTGTAACCAGCCTACTTGTGGAGGCTGGTGTCCCTCCACTGTGGATCCGGCGCCAACGACTGCTGGCCGCTTATGCTGCACATGTTTGTAGCTTGTTGCCTGGGCATCCAAATTACCATCTCTTGTTCTCCCAACTCGGTCGTCCATCTTTGAGAACGGCGTCCTCAGTCAGGGTATTCGATTGCGGTTTGGGATTGTTTGGGGAAGGAGACCAGACTGCAAGGTCATGAGTCTCATCGGATTAGGGAAAGGTGGGGAAGAAAGTCGGCCATGCCCTTTTTAAGAAACCATCCTGGAATTCCCCTGGAGTGATGTTAGGGAAATTACGGAGAACCTAAAGCAACATGGCCGGACTGGGATTGAAGCTTCATTCTCCCAAATGTGAGTCCAGTGTACTAACCACTGCACCACCTCACTCGGTGTACGATTGCGGTTCGCGTTTGGTCTCTTCTCTCTCTGAGCTTGAGTTTTTCCCTCTCCCACCTCTTTTCTGGGCTCATCTACGTATACCCCCTTTGGGTGTGCCTCACCCATGCCTTCAGGTGGAAGTGGTGCAAGACCCGAAAGATTCAGTCCCTCCTGAGTCCTCCACCGACGCATTCTTTCCATCCTTGTCGCGTTTCACGGCTTTGACGTAGTCTATACCGATGGTACGATGGTTGGTGGTCGAGTTGGTTATATTTTACTCTTGAGGATGAGTCTGAACAACGCTCATTTCTGGATGGCTGCAGTGTTTTTGCTTCAGAGCTGGTAGCCATGACTCGCGCCCTACAGTATATCCACTCCTGCTCAAGTGAATCCTTCGTCATCTGTAGTGACTCCCTGAGCCGTTTACTTGCTGTCGACCAGTGTTTTCCTCGCTCTCGTCTTGTGATGGCTATCCAGGAGGCCATCCATACTCTTGCCCATTGCGGCCGTTCCATGGTTGCTGTGTGTACCCCTGGTTGTGTCGGCATCCCGGGTAATGAATATGTTGACAGGCTGGCTAAACAGGCTATCAATGAACAGGCACTGGAGAATAGCCTTTCAGAATGTGATCTCCAGTCAGTTTGCGGCAGAAAGTCCTTGATACATGAGGTGATGAATGGCGCACCTGCCTTCACCCAACAATCTTCAGGTTATCATGGTGTGTGGCGCTACTCCTTATAGGCCTCTTGTAAGGACTCCATTGTACTCTGCTGGCTATGCATTGGCCACACCTGGTTGACGCATGGTTATTTATTGCGCCGCGAGAACCTACCTCTATGTCACTGTAGATCAGCATTGACAGTGGTCCACAACTTGTTGGCCTGTTCGCATTTAGCAGTGCTCAGGCAGACGTTTACGCTGCCTGATACGCTCCCTGCACTTTTAATGGATGACGCTGCAGTGGCAGGATCAGTTTTGAGTTTTATTCGAGCAGGGGATTTGTCTCTTTTGTGTGTTGAATGTGGCCTTTGGCCAACGGTTTTCGGTTGGGGTTTTTAGTGTCTCTTGGTGGTTGGCTTTCCCCTCTTTTTTTGTTTCCATGGTCGGACAACCACTGTAACACTCTGTGTGCTGTCAATTCCTTTTTTCTAGTCTTTGTCTGTGTCTTTCTTGTTCTGTGTCGCCCTTTGTCATCTCTGTTGCTTGTTTTTATTCCCTGTGGGTGTCTGATGGTCGCGGAAAAAGGTACTGATGACCTTTGCAGTCTGGTCCCTTCAACCCCACAAACCACCCAATCAACTGACGAGCGGTAATTTTGAATCGGGTGAACGAAAGTTTTGTAGTCACTTCTTTCGAGAATGAATTACATTTCCCTAGTATTCATCGAAGGATTCTGGATCACTTTAGCAACCTAGGAGCCAAATGTGAAACATACGAGGCCAACAAAAGCATAACACTTGGCCTAGAAAGGAAAAAAATATTTAAGAAGTTGTTTACTTTAACAATGTGAAATACATGTAAGAAAATTTTTAATAAATATTTAATATTTGAAATTTTAGAAATTTTCACTTGACGTTTGACAGCATGTCCCAAAATATTTTCAGTAAAGCACAGTATGAATTCAAGATCTACTAAAACAGGCAAAATATATTTCAGTTGGTGCATGTTAAAAAAAAACAGCATCATTAAAAATTTAGTTAATAATACTTCAAATAACATCTATAAGTACAGCAGATCAGATATAAATATAAAATATAATCTTTACGTAAATCAGAGAAATATTATCGGAAGTGTTTAAACAGACTGGAAGTAACTCAGGCTGGTCCTATAAAATAATCTATAAATAATATTTGAACACCAACGCTCACATAGCTCCAACTGACAACTGACACAGCTGGTAGTAAAACCAGCATCACCAATATGATACCGATAAACTACCAGCAGAGCACAAACCTTATAAACAATTTTAGCAATGTCAGTTAGCCAAATGTGAACCAGTGAACTCTTAAAATAACATGAGGGTTAACTCAAACTGAAGCACATAGTTTAAAGAAGCCTGCTGCTCCACGGATATTGTTATGGCTGTGCCATTTTGTAATGTTTTGTGGTTCCTGTTTGGATGAGGAGAGGGTGGTATGATAAGTGGGTGGCCGGTTTCCTCTCACTACAAAACAAAATGCACATGTGATTAAAATACACTTTATTACCGGAAGCACTTGGGTACTAACTTCCATGACGTCCAGTCTGAAGTTCTGTGCTAAACAGTAGTAAGCTAACGTGTACTCATTCTTGAATCTTGTCCGTGTCCATTATCACTACTATATGCAATGAGTAATGTTCCCTCACAGCTAGCTAGGATGCAAGGCGACGACCATCACGGGGGAAAGCTAGTGCACAGGGTGACGTATTGAGGTGAAATGCCAAATGAGTCCCGTTGCGACGTACTGAGGTACTAAGATTGAGAGATTGAGCCAGCTCGGTCGGCAGCGGTGGCCTATATGCTTTATCGGCGTGTAGCCTTAGGTCATGTCTTGCTCTTCTGTTGTCATAGGTGCGTCTCGCTCAGCGCCTGCTATACAATGTTTCTAGCACCGACCGGTGTGCTGGCGAAGGCGTACGCGTACGCGTTTCATTGGCAGGACACTTAGAAGATGCAACAAGTCCACTAAAGAGACAGCTTACGCTACACTCGTTCGTCCTCTGTTAGAATATTGCTGCGCGGTGTGGGATCCTTACCAGGTGGGATTGACGGAGGACATCGAGAGGGTGCAAAGAAGGGCAGCTCGTTTTGTATTATCGCGTTATAGAGGAGAGAGTGTGGAAGATATGATACACGAGTTGGGATGGAAGTCATTACAGCATAGACGTTTTTCGTCGCGGCGAGAGCTTTTTACGAAATTTCAGTCACCAACTTTCTCTTCCGAATGCGAAAATATTTTGTTGAGCCCAACCTACATAGGTAGGAATGATCATCAAAATAAAATAAGAGAAATCAGAGCTCGAACAGAAAGGTTTAGGTGTTCGTTTTTCCCGCTCGCTGTTCGGGAGTGGAATAGTAGATAGATAGTATGATTGTGGTTCGATGAACCCTCTGCCAAGCACTTAAATGTGAATTGCAGAGTAGTCATGTAGATGCAGATAGCTTCGCATAACTCTTCAGTTATGCGAGGTGGTGTTCATATAGTGTGCACCCTAACATGCTCACTAAACAGTTCAAACAAACGCCGATGACCAGGACTGAGTGATCCACTTTGCCCGTGAATTCTGTAGACACCAAACAGCAGACCAAATTCCCAGGCCGTCTTCCATAATATCCGAGCGATTGTCCTTTCAGGCGTGTAATTTGGTACAATAAACAATCAGACATTCGTTATCAACAACACCTGTTGGCAGCTGAGGTTTTCAGTTAGTCATCATTTATTCCAGGAAAAGCTGCACGGTCGTCAACAGTAACTGTTCTTTCGAGAACAAGTTACTGTCTTCGTGTATAATCAGACATTCGCTGGAGGTAATATCCAACTGCTGGCGTCCATGTCACAGATGGTTGGCAGCACCCGTTACACGCATGAGAGTGAGCGCAGTCGCATCCCCTTCAAGTCGGCGCAGTAGAAGCATGACTGAGGCGGCACGCGAAGTAGGCGGTTAATTAGCTACATGCGTGACTGAACAATCTTGCTGAAGTGCGCACGAACCAGAATCTTAACCTGGAATCTGTGCTCGACCGCTCTAGGTCGGTGCAGACGATTATGGCTAGATATTTTACGTTTGTTACTCTTTCCAGTCATTTACTGCTAATAATGTCATCACGTAATACCGGGTTTTTCTGCCTTTTTATGCATCATACGTTTCATTTATACAGGGTGTTACAAAAAGGTACAGCCAAAATTTCAGGAAACATTCCTCACACACAAAGAAAAAAAAATGTTATGTGGACATGTATCTGGAAACGCTTACTTTCCATGTTAGAGCTCATTTTATTACTTCTCTTCAAATCACATTATTCATGGAATGGAAACACTCAGCAACAGAAGGTACCAGCGTGACTTCACACTTTGTTACAGGAAATGTTCAAAATGTCCTCCGTTAGCGAGGATACATGCATCTACCCTCCGTCGCATTGAATCCCTGATGCTCAGATGCATCCCTGGAGAATGGCGTATTGTATCACAGCCGTCCACAATACGAGCACGAAGAGTCTCTACATTTGGTACCGGGGTGGAATAGACAAGAGCTTTCAAATGCCCCCATAAATGAAAGTCAAGAGGGTTGAGGTCAGGAGAGCGTTGAGGCCATGGAATTGGTCTGCCTCTACCAATCCATCGGTCACCGAATCTGTTGTTGAGAAGCGTACGAACACTTCGACTGAAATGTGCAGGAGCTCTATCGCGCATGAGCCACATGTTGTGTCGTACTTGTAAAGGCACATGTTCTAGCAGCACAGGTAGAGTATCCCGTATGAAATCATGATAATGTGCTCCATTGAGCGTAGGTGGACGAAACTAAAATGAACTATAACATGGAAATTATGCGTTTCCGGACACATGTCCACATAACATCTTTTCTTTATTTGTGTGTGAGGAATGTTTCCTGAAGAGTCTTCCTCCAATTCGTTAGTTTTTCTTTTTTTTTCACGTTATAACTTTCCTGTACTCAAAAACATTTTTCGCGAACAGGCGCAAGCAACTTCCGACTCTAACCATCAGATAATTTATAAAGTGGGACCAGTTAGAACGACATATGTAGTTCTGTCTCCTACAAATCACACAATTCACTATCTTGTTTGGTCCGATGTTCCATTGTACTCACATTGTGTTTATCAAGCTTCGGTAGGAACAATATCGAATGCCTTTCAGAACCCAAGGAACACTTTCACATCGGAAGATTTCACGTTACAAAAGTTGCGTTGATTTATAACATTCAAGAAATCGTCAGTGTAGTTCCAAGGCTGGTCCTCTATTCTGCAGATGTTTTGTTCACCAGTCGACAGCGAGAAGCTATCGAACGCTTTCTCGTAAACAAAGAGTACGCAATCAAGCTGGGCGCTGCTTTCTACGGAAATATACTACTGGTGGACAAATAAGGGGAATGAACTCAACAAAACTGCTATTTTAGGTGTTTATGTAGCTTCATACAGAGAAGATTTTTCGTTACCCCATGGAGTTTCGATGTTTTTCTGTACTATTCTTCATAGAGTGATAAATCCATACAGATGCTCCAAGCGGTAAGTGAACTGCTAATTTCCGTTCCGGTGTAGACCACTTTCTTTTGATAAAATTAAAGTCCTATGACAGTGGAGGCTAGGACACTCGACTTATAATGATCATGCTCATCAAAACAGTTAGTACGACGTATTGACGCGAAGGTAATATTACTTTATTCAACCCTGCCCTCCTGTGCTAGGAACAATGTCGGCATCATGCTGGTTTCAGAAGTCATGATAGCCACATGTCCTTTAACAGTGACCCTAAGAAAAATTGAAAACAACAATATACCCGGCCTAAACCAAAAACACCTTCACCTTGTTCGGAAGTTAATAGCGCCACGAGAGCGCTTTGTAATTAACTGTCGGCTCCTGTGCTAGTAGGCTGATCACGAATTAAAAACAATACCTCTGAGACACTAATACGGTTAGAGTCTAATCAATATTAGAAAGAAAAGAAAAAAAACTAGAAGAAGTTGAAGTTATAAATATAGTTAAAATTTGGGCATTGTGACGTCCCTTTCTTCCTTATTCACTCGATGGGAGGAGACGTGACTAGTAATGTTCGTCACCGTCGGTGTAAAGTGGAACAGCACCTGTAACTCTCGTAAGCACACAACTCCTCGCGTGGTTTAGAAATATTCTGTTATCTGTCCGCAACACTCTTCTCAGCTTGTGCGAATTGGTGAACTGCAATCGTTTATTTTTATTTTTATGCTCGGTTATTTCTGAGTTGAAATAAGATCTTGATTCTTGATTTCATCATTACGATCGTTTTTCACAACATAAATAGGGAGGATGAAATTTCGCTGTCTGCTATTCCGTTGCTATGCCGTTGCTACGTCCAGTTATTAACAACGGTCCGACGTAACTCCTGAGTTAACTTATGTTACAGGAAATGTTTTTTTTTTAATACGCCGTAATATTGGTTTAAACTAATTACTTTTCACTGTCTGTTATTCGTGTACTCACTTAGTCACTTGAGTCAACGAGTCAATCAACTTGCATTAATACACATTTTATTGTCCGTTTAATGAGTTAGGCGACACGTGAGATTTATCTTTTCACTCAAATTTTATTGTTCTTCTGTAATTAATTGTTTGTCCCTACAACACACGCACACCGATATATCACTCAAGATTTACTTCTGTTCAGTTCAGTAATCGTGACGCTGACAACTTTTGACTAATCGGCTTACTTGTCTTTCTTCCTGTCTTCGTTTTATCGTGTCCTGCTCAAGACTACGAATTGTTTTTCTGTAGTTGATCCATTGCTCTCAAGGTTTGTAACAGTTCATCAGTACGAAGGCTAAGTCCGATAAACCAGTATCACTCAACTGAAGTCTAACACTAGTATCACTATACCATCCCGTTGAGAACAGTAAAGATTAACTTGCATTAATGGAATGACTGACTGAGCAATACTTCAGTCTCTACCTCACGAATTGTCAAACTTCCAAAATCAGAACAATCTAACAGCGTGTGCGTTCAGACAAATATCGCAAAAGTACTCTAGAGTGACTCAAGAGCAAATAACTGAACATTTCCATAACCTAGTTGCATTGTAGTCGCATAGAATTTTCTTTTCGATGTGGCTGCAACTCTCTTCCATGGTAAATGTGATCTTTGACTGAATTACTTTCTTGGATTTAACCTGCGTTCATATGATTCTGAATTTATTTTGCAGATGTTTGATAAAGAATCTATGACAATCCTTTCTTTTTATCTCCCCTTCTTTATGCTACTCTCAGTATTTGAATGATATAGGTGTTTATCAAAATATTACCAGTGCAGATTTTATCGTCAATAGTTGCCGTCACTCTCAAGATGGCTCACTACCCTACTTTAAGTGTCCACAAAGTTTGTTAATTGGGAATTTCTGTTCTCGGGGCGTTACAGTATTCAGAAAACAAGATAATAAGATAAGTACTAAGGCAACAATCTGATCTTATCAGACTGAAAACCATCTGTAAGGTTAGGCTTCCGCAGCCAAGTTCTTCTGGGTTCAGCCAGCGAGAAAAAAATATTCACCTTGAGGGACACCACATCCAATAGTGTTCGAAACGTCGGGAGTTTTACACACAGACCCAGAAGAATTGTTGACTGTGGTAACCAACTGTTGTTCTGAAATGTTTCGTTTCCACTGTTCAATCACCAGTAAACCCGTTGTCCTTTCTCTTCTGAGCTCGATTCTCACAACTATACGTCATGTGTGTTCCCGTCACTTGAAAAAAATTTTGTTTACATTTACTAATATTCAAAGAACTGTGACTGACGTCCGAACAACAGGAAACTGACATGTAGCGACACACCGAGCGAGGTGGCGCAGTGGTTAGCACACTGGACTCGCATTCGGGAGGACGACGGTTCAATCGCGTCCCCGGCCACCCTGATTTAGGTTTTCCGTGATTTCCCTAAATCGCTTCAGGCAATGTCGGGATGGTTCCTTTGAAAGGGCACGGCCGATTTCCTTCCCAATCCTTCCCTAACCCGAGCTTGCGCTCCGTCTCTAATGACCTCGTTGTCGACGTGACGTTAAACACTAACCTCCACCACCATGTAGCGACACTAGAAAATAGTGCATTGATCTTGGCTAGGCAATAGCCGAAATCTGGATTTGCCAAATAAGACCTACAAAAAAAGAAAAGAAAAAAAAGACGACTGATTGCTGCGCTCAGTAATTTATAAATTTATGAATTATATTTACTACATTTCTGCTTGGTAAGAATGATGTTTGTAGTACCACGTATCACTAGGAGTAAGGCGATACTGACACGTTCATTTTGGTGATAGTGTTTCTGAGTTTACAAAACGTATCAATTTTGAGTGACAATAGACTTTCCTAGCGTATGTTACTGATGAAAAAGCACCCTCTAGAGGTGCGTTGTAGTGTTCACATACTGCGACTTTTTACGAATTTCATACTCAGCAAGTTTTCACGAACTGTTGAAAGATATGGATGTCCCTATATTTGCACACATGGGACGGGTGTGGGTAGCTTCGCGATTGTCTCAGTGTGGGCGCTCTGTATCAGCCTCGCTCGCTGGCCACTGTTGGGCACACTTCGGCGCTTCGGGAACAAGATTCTCGTTGCATTCCTTCGTTACGCTTTCCCCTTTGTCGCTGCCTCGGCACCGCAAGTTGATGTTCCTAACATTTAAAGCCTATTCATCAATTGGGCTGCGTCTACTACTACTGATTTCTTCGCATGTCCCAGACAGACGCACCTCACGTATTATTCGCAGCATATCGAGGTTTTGCCCGATGTACTGGCAGCGAGAGTCTCACAGTATGGTATGACAACGTACGCAGAATTCTAAGAGGCGATAATTATAACGTATCTGTAGTACAGGGACCTTTTATCTACAGTCGATGACGATACCAAGTCCTATCTTTTAGATTCCAATCTTTTTTCAGCCACATTTTATCCAAAATTGCAAATCCGTTTTTCAAAAAGGGAGCCTGTGATATCTACGTATAGTGTGAGAACATTATTTAAACTTCGTTCTTTTGCATGTTTCCTGTAACAATTTGGAACTTCATCACTATCATCGATTTTAAAGATGTTCCATTTGTTTAATTTAATCCTAATTGTGATATATTTAGCATTTTGCAGTATTAGGTACAAAATTTTCTGATTTCCTGCGGAGGACATCTTCAAGGGGGTCTGTAGGTCGATGGAAGGTCCAACACACCCACTGGCTCGCTTCTGACAAACAGGGACGAAACGTTGGGAATTGACACAGAATTCATCAACCAACCACGGCATAACAAAAAATGGTTCAAATGGCTCTGAGCACTATGGGATTTAACATATATGGTAATCAGTCCACTAGAACTTAGAACTACTTAAAGCTAACTAACCTAAGGACATTACACAACACCCAGTCATCACGAGGCAGAGAAAATCCCTGACCCCGCCGGGAATCGAACCCGGGAACCCGAATGGCATAACAGCCCGGATAATTAAAATGGACATGACATTTCCGGCCGTGAAAGTGTACATTTTAGTATTAAGTTGGACGTTTGCCATGTGCCAAGTGGAAATATACCGTTATGTCTGGAAAACATTTAAAACCCTGGACCCCAATATCACGGCGTAGATAACAAGAACACGTCCATTGCAGCTAGATTTAAAGGATGGGGCAACTGCACGCCCACACCAACGTGGTGACCAAACCAAAAGTTCTACTGTCACCTCCGTAAACATGTTAGTTTTTTGAATCAGGCGTCAGAGGATGCGGGCTGTGATGTCGTCCATGCGTCTGGGTAAGATTACTCATTAACATGGTCCATCAGGAGATAGAAGTGGTCAAAAACGATTGAAGGGTAGCGGTTGTAAGGGCAGAGGAAAAAAAAGTGCCAAGGCCAGCGCCAAGGGAAAAAAACCTCTGCGACAGTAGGACGGGTAGTAAGGGCAGTAGCGGCTTGCTATCTGCGACAGCGCATGCAAGGTGTGGTTGTGTTAGTGAGAGGTATCGTGCATCGTTACCTTTGTCGTTGTTGGAGCTTGTTGCGGCGCTTGCTGCAGTTGCTGCACCATGCAACAGTTCAAGGTCGTTGTAGATTAGTGGGCGATCGGTCATAGATCGGCTCACAGACGGTGTGGTTTCCCTGCGGTTGCCTGATTTTCGGCTGGTCGCACATCTGGGTTCCCAGTAATAACTGTGTTGCAGGGGCTCGCCAGTACTGTCGTGTTAGCGTTCTATGGACCATAGATGTTTAGTTCCTAGCCAGTAATGTCTTTGGTCTGTTATGCTTCCATCTATGGTTGTGGTCGTAGTTACCCAGAGAAAGAATAAACGGGTTGCGCGAGTGTCTCGTGTTATTGTACAGTCGTGTGGAGAGTTTTTGGAAGACCTGCAAGATGGTATCTAGCCGGTATTCCCGGTGAACGTCCGCGATGCGTGCAGCCAGAAAAATTCCATGAAACAAGATGACTGTTAAAAAATTCTTCCTACTCCTTGTAACAACAATTTTATAAGGTATTTTCTGCTTTGCTGTTTACCTTTCTGCTCAACAAAGCATTTACGTAGCAAATCCTACTGCTGAAGAAACTGAAATACATCAATAACAATTTTGACTCATCTGGCCACGTCGCGCCGCGTACGTCATATAAGGATATTATTATATTGTAAGGTGGCGGTAAATTTCTTCCTCTTAACATACTGTTTTAAATATAGAAACGTAATGTTCTCAGCAAGCCGAGGAGTTTGATACCACGTATGACCTACTTACAGTAAAGTTATACTAATTTGCGTTATACGGAGAGTAATCATTCACACGTTGCGGACATGAACTCGATAGTACAAGCATTCTCCGGCCACGTGTGAAAGATTACCTTCGGTACAATGCAAATTAGTATCACTTTACTTGAAATAGGGCAAGCATGATATCAAACTCCGCGGCTTGCTGAGTAGATTACGTTTCTGTTTTTAAAATAGTACGTTACGCAGCAAAATTACACTGCTATCTTACAACAAGTTACTGATTCTCCTACTGAGCGCCTGAGAAACGTGATATTTACTGTGCTTTGTCGGCGGCTGCTGTGGTCGGCAGTGGCGTATGATGACGGCAATGTGTCGACGCTGTGCAGACCTGTAAACCTCGATAGTGTTCTGGCCTTGACACTATTAGCAGTCGGAAATTGCCCGTTTCGAGAGGCGAAAAACCGTGTTTTTCCCTAGCTAAACTATTGGCAATTTCCACTCGCTCTGACTTAGCGATTTGTACGCCACTGCCCTCTGTAATTGTTCCGCAGATCGTACCAAATTCGGGTCGTTGCCGCGCGGAGTGGCCGAGCGGTTTGAGCCGCCATGCCTCGGTCTGCGCTGCACCTCCCGCCACAGATTCGAGTCCTCCCTTTGGCGTGTGTGTGTGTGTGTGTGTGTGTGTGTGTGTGTGTGTGTGTGTGTGTGCGTGCGTGTGTGTTTGTATGAGTGTGTGTTGTTCTTAGCGTAAGTTACCTTAAATAGTGTGTAGGTCTAGGGACCGATGACCTCAGCAGTTTAGTCCCTTCGAATTCAGACACATTTTAACATTTTTTCTTAACTCGAATCGAAATCCGTAATGTCCACTCCTGAGACGTTACTAGATTCTCGAATCCTGGAAACGCAAATGTTCACTAAAATGCTCTTCAAGGCCGACAGAACAGGTATGACACCAAAGACGCTGCTGTGTTTGATTAAACTGTTTGTTAAAGCTGACCTATTTCGACGTGATTCCCATGTACAGGTTATCTGTGAAAAGTACTTTCAATCAATTTAATCATTTTTAGCTTCAAGTACATAAGTTGTAAGAATTCCCTATTATACTGTACGACATTAATGTGAACAGCTTGCACTCATAACATAATATTTGGTTTCATAATATAATGATGTCCTTACATGACATACACAACGCAGTGGGCTTAGGCCCTCAGGAGTTCAGAATTCGTTTTCTGGGTACGCGCTTGGCAACTCCGGGCTTCCTGAGCAAGGGTCACATAAGCGCTGCCAATCCTCTGCCCCTATGGGCATGCTTCAGTCACCACACTGTGGCGCGGGGGTGGATCGATGTGTGTCACCCCGAACGTGGATCTTGGTTTGACCGCCTGGATCTCGCGGATGGTAAAAACCTCTATAAAAAGACCCTGAATCTCCAGGCGTGCTGCACGGTGATGAGATTCATGGCCGTTGAGTCGTTAGCGGGCAATCTCTGGGGAACCTGCCACACCTCAGTTGTTTAAGACTCTATTTGGATGGACTTTCTTCCCAAGTTGCTAGTGGAAACACCACGATGCCTAAATCTCATGTTCCTACTCCCAGCGGCTTGGGTGGGCCGTTGGGCAGTGTTATGACCCAAAATCCTGAGGGACCCCATGTGGCTAGTCCATCTAGGTTATCTCTGTTCTTCAGAGACAGTAGTCAAGCGTTTTTATTGTAATGAAACGTGAAAAATTGTCGTCATTCTGTATCCATAAAGGTCTCTGGTGACTTGCACGGAAACTCATAAACCTATCCAGAGGTTGCGGAGTGGTACTCTTCCGCTGGAGACTACGAAGGTTCCCCAAGTAAGGAAGCTGTTAAATGCCAAGCTACTTGGAGAATACTCCATCAACAGTGAGGTGCACACTCAGTTAAAATATGTCAAAGGTATTGTTACATGTCGGGACGTTATGGATGTGGATACAAAAGAAGAGCAGCAGGAATGGGAAAGTGCAACACTGACTAAAGTACAAAATTTTATGAAAAGCGTTGATGGTGAAATCCAAAATAAGCGTAATTTATTCTGACATTAATTCTGCTGAAGTTTCCGAAGTATACTGCAGTTGAATTCCTCCATATTAAGGTAAAACCATATGTCCAAAATCCAACGTGCTGCTTCAAGCGCCGACGCTTCTATCACACTGCTATGAGGTGTAACGATCGGGCTAGATGTGGACGATGTGGCAGCGTGGCAGTTGAACAAGGTTTTGAATGCTCTGCTCCACCCAGGTTTGTTAATTGTTCCCTGACCCATCCAGTTTGGAGCAGGAAAGAAAATAAAAGATAAAAAAAATTAAGTCATAAAACATGTCTCATACTCCGACTTTTGCCTCTGCATTGAAGTGGTCTGTACAGAAAGTCAGACTGCGACGTTCAGGCAGTGCACATCCACCTGCATCTGTCAGTGCAGCTGCCAGCCTGTGCTGCTGGTCCTGCAGCCCAGTCATCCTATCGCTGAAGCTTTGGAAGTTGCAGAACATAATGTCAGCGTAGGTAGGAAACCCTCACTCAGAAAAGAGTCAGCAGAATGATTCTGTTACATCAGCCTTGCCACCATTCCCAAAATCGTAACGGGCGACGAAGGCTAAATGGCCAAAGCGGTCCACTCCTAAGCCATCAGACCATGCGACTTTGTTGCTGTCTGATGGGTATGACCATCATAACGTACAGACGTCTTCGTTTGCCTGATGGAACCAGCGAGACCTCAAGTCACCCCCTCTGATGCCGTCTCACCACCATGGTGAAGAGGGAAAGACAGAGTAAAACATCACCGTTAAATGGCTTCCATTCTGCAGTGGAACATTAATGGGTTCAGTACATATGTAAAGCAACTGAAGCTGCTAGCACAGAAACGCCCACTGTGCTTGTGTTTGCAGGAAACGCATTAAAAGCGTCTGAGACACCTCTCCTAGGGGCTATACACTCTATTCCAAGAATGATCTGACTGGGGAAAGGACCAATGGAGGCGTTACTTTGTTTGTCAATAACATGCAATATTCCTGTGCTCTCCCCCTACCTACTGACTTGGAAGCAGATGCAGATGATGTTCATGCATCTTGAAGGATCACTGTCTGCTCGCCTATATCTACTTCCACGCAATGCGATTAACTCTGAGGCACTTACAGGTCTTATAAAACAACTCTCATGACGTTTTACTCTCCTGGGAAACTTCAGTGCCCATTCTGCACTGTAGGGTTTGACCTCTGCTTGCCCTCGGGATAAGGTTTTGGAGAGCCTCATGATGTCTCACAAGCTATGCATCCTCGACACACGCACTCCCACTCATTTCGGAGCTGCTACTGGGTCAGTCTCAGCCATCGACCTCTCTTTTTGTTCTCCAGCCCTGGCGCACTTTGTTCAGTAGGAAGTCACTGACGACTTTCATTCTAGTGACCGACTCCATACTTATCTACTGGATGGATCTCTCCTTGAAAGGACAGTGCCACAGTTGATAATCAGCAGAGGCAACTGGACAATGTTCTACCATCTGGCTGTATTTAAGTTCCGCAACAGCAGTCAGGATTGGGTGGACCACATCGCACTAGTAATCCGCCAAACCTCTGACCTATCCATCCCAAATTCCTCTCATCACCCTAGGAGGCCATCTGTGCCTTGGTAAACTGACGAGAGCCTTTTAGACATTCACTTCAGGTATCCAGCTCCGCGACGGTTTAAAAGCTACACAACGTGGAAAACGTCGAAGTCTTTCGATTAGTGAGGGAAAAGGATCGATGCATCATCAAGGAGAGCAAGGAAAGATCATGGGAAATATTCCTGGACTCTGTCAACCGCGCCACGTTTTCTGCTACAGTATGCGAAGCCGTAAGGAGGATTTCTGTTGAAGGCAGTTTGTTACCTATAGCAGCGTTGTTGAATCAGGGGTATCTCCAAACGTCACCTGGAGACACAGCAGAGCATTTTGGGGTGACTACTGCCACTGCCAGTCAGGATCCAACATTCCGTCGTTGCTGTGCCACCATGGAAAGGGGTGAGCTGGACGCCACGTCTAAAAGTTCGGAGTCCTATAATCGCCCATTCTCAGTGTGGGAACTTGATTCGGCACTGTCTGTGGCTCGTGTTACTACGACCGGTCACGTCCAAACCCGATAGCGCATACTCCGGAAATTGAAACCAGAGGCAAAGAAAATCCTCTTACTACGTTTTAATCCTATGTGGTAGACAGGTGACTTCCATAATTCATGGACGGAGACAAGTTTGACATCTGAAAGTGGGAAATGACCAAACGTGACCCTGTAGTTACCAGAGCGTCGCCTTAACGAGCTGTACAGGAAAAACCTTGGAGCAAATGTTTAACCGTCGTTTGGCTTGGATGTTGGAGACGAGGTAGCTCCTGAGTCGCTCTCACCGTGGATTCAGGAGATTTAGATCCACTGTCGGCACCTGACCTTTCTAGAGGCGGCTATTCAGAAGGTTTTCCTATGTAAACGGCATTGTGAAGTTATACGTTTTTGATATCTGTAAGGTGTAAGACAGTAATTGGAGACATATTGGTCTGGGAAATCTTCACCAGTGTGGATATCTCCCAATATTTTTTCTGTCATTTTTATCAAAGTGCTTTTTTCGGTACCGAGTTCCTGACGTGCTGTCGAATTGTTTTGAACAGGAGAATGGTGTTCCTTAGGGCAGTGTTCTAAGTGCTTCCCTCTTTGCCCTAGCCATAAACAGTATACGGCTACGTTAAGGAGCCCTTTACAATGCTCCTTATTTGCAGACGTTTTTGCACTTTTCTGTTCTTCCTTCAGTATTGCTACACCAACTTGTCAATTTCACCTTACACTGAAGAGGCTAGAGGAGTGGGCTACGAAGACTTATTTTACGTTTTCTGCAGAGTAGTTTGTGCATGTGTTCATTTTAGACGTTCTCGTCGTATTTTTAATTTAATTTTGCTTGTGGAACACCGTTCTTCCTTTTAAACACTCAGTGTAGTTTTCGGGCCTCATTTTTGACTCCAAGCTGACGTGGTTACCACACCTGAAGGACCTGAAGCTAAGGACTCAGAAGTGACTTAGCCATACGTCTTGGAAAGAGAACACGGCGCGTCAGCTACAATTTTATAGGACTTTTGTTCGATCGCGGTTGGACTATGGCTGCACTGTGTACGGGTTACCAAGGCCTTCGTGCTCGAAAATAGTTGTCGCTCTACACCATGGGGGCACGAGGCAGTCCAAGGGTCCTTACAAGACCAACCCCATGGCCAGTGTTTGCACTGAGGCTGATGAACCGCCACTTACCATACGGAGGCAGTCCTCATGGTGCGTCAGACGTGTCAGCTCATCGCTACTCCCACTTTCCTAGTATACCATAGCGTTGCTCCTCCAGATATAGAAGGCCTCTTTACGAATCGTCCATGGGCAACGAGGCCATTTGGGATCTGTGCGAAATATGTGCTGAATTCCCTTGCTGTGAGACATGTACAGGCTCAAGTACAGAGTTTTAACCGACGGCCACCCTGGCTGCTGCGGAGGCCCAGAGCAATTTTAGATTAAGTGCAGTAGAGGAGAGTTGCTCTCCTGCTTCGGGTTTAAAAGCGACACTTTTAAATGAGTACCACAACCATTAAGCTGTCTTCAAACAGGGGTGTAAACAGGGGGACTTTGTTGGTTGCTCTGTTGCTTTCCAAGATCGTGTCCTTAAGGAATTCACTGTATTTGATGTCGAACTATCAGCGACCTTGAGAGCGCTGGAGCAGATGAGGTGACCCATGTCTCCTAAATTCTTCGTCTTCTCTGACTCCCGAAGTGCCCTTCAGTCTCTGCAGCGCTTGTATCCAGCTGATAGTCCAGGATATCAAGGACGCACACCTCCGACTACAACGGCAGCGGAAGAAGGTGTCCTTCTGCTGAGTGCCAGGTCACATTGGCATTTCAAGAAGCTACATCTACATCTACATTTATATTCTGCAAGCCGCCCAACAGTGTGTGGTGGAGGGCACTTTACGTGCCACTGTCATTACCTCCCCTTCCTTTTCCAGTCGCGTATGGTTCGCTGGAAGACCGACTGCCGGAAAGACTCCGAGCGCTCGAATATCTCTAATTTTACATTCGTGTTCTCCTCGGGAGGTATAAGTACGGGAAGCAATATATTCGACACCTCATCCAGAAACGCACCTTCTCGAAATCTGGACTGCAAGCTATACAGCGATGTAGAGTACTTCTCTCGCAGCGTCTGCCACTTGAGTTTGCTAAACATCTCCGCAACGTTATCAAGCTTACCAAATAACCCTGTGAGGAAACGCGCCGCTCTTCTTTGGATGTTCTCTATCTCCTCTGTCAACCCGACCTCGTACGGATCCCACACTGATGAGCAATACTCAAGTATAGGTCGAACGAGTGTTTTGTAAGCCACCTCCTTTGTTGATGGACTACATTTTCTAAGGACTCTCCCAATGAATCTCAACCTGGTACCCGCCTTACCAACAATTAATTTAATATGATCATTCCACTTCAAATGGTCCCGCAAGCATACTCCCAGATATTTTACAGAAGTAACTGCTACCAGTGTTTGTTCCGCTATCATATAATCATACAATAAAGGATCCTTCTTTCTATGTATTCGCAATACATTACATTTGTCTATGTTACGGGTTAGTTGCCACTCCCTGCACCAAGTGTCTATCTGCTGCAGATCTTCCTGCATTTCGCTGCAATTTTCTAATGCTGCAACTTCTCTGTATACTACAGCATCATCCGCGAAAAGCAGCATGGAACTTCCGACACTATCTACTGGATCGTTTATATATACTGTGAAAATCAATGGTCCCATAACACTCCCCTGTGGCACGCCAGAGGTTACTATGTCTGTAGACGTCTCTCCATTGAGAACAACATGCTGTGTTCTGTTTGCTAAAATTCTTCAATCCATTCACACAGCTGGTCTGATATTCCGTAGGCTCTTACTTTGTTTATCAGGCGACAGTGCGGAACTGTATGGAACGCCTTCCGGAAGTCAAGGAAAATGGCATCTACCTGGGAGCCTGTATCTAATATTTTCTGGGTCTCATGAACAAATAAAGCAATACATATTGATTCCTACAAAGTAGATTCTGGGTTTCCAGAAATGACATGATACAGGAGCAAAAAACAAATTCTACAACAGATCGATGTCAGAGATATAACCTATAGTTTTACGCATCTGCTGGACGACCCTTCTTGAAAACTGGAACTACCTGTGCTCGTTTCCAATCATTTGGAACCTTCCGTTCCTGTAGAGACTTGCGGTACACCGCTGTTAGAAGGGTGGACAGACGGATGTTGCGGCCAAGGAGACCTGCTCTGACCCTCGATTATTTCATCGCGTTATCCAGCTGCATACTCTCGTCTCTCTGTTGAGGTGCAGCATCATGCGTCAATGGGGCCATTAGTGGCTGGAAGTGACAGAGGATAAATTGCGTTTAGTAAAGCCTACAGTGGTGTACCTCCTTCCAGCCAGTCAGACCGGATGAGGTTCTCCATACACGTTTTCTCATAGACCACAGCCCTAAGACGCATGGCTCCTTGCTCTGGCGAAAGAATCCTCCAACGTGTGGTGCCTGAGAGAAAGATCTCTGTGCGCCACATTTTATTACACGGTGTTTCATTTTCTGACCAGAGGATGGCCGCAGATTTGCCGGCAGATTTTCCCTATATTTTAGGTAAGGTTCACACGAACGTTTTGTGATATGTCCAACCTGGTCCCGTAACACTCCCCTGTGGCACGCCAGAGGTTACTATGTCTGTAGACGTCTCTCCATTGAGAACAATATGCTGTGCTAAAATTCTTCAATCCAGCCACACAGCTGGGTCTGATATTCCGTATGCTCTTACTTTGTTTATCAGGCGACAGTGCGGAACTGTATGGAACGCCTTCCGGAAGTCACGGAAAATGGCATCTACCTTTCCTAAACTTTTAGGTTGTTGTTTTTAATGTATAAACAGTGTGACTGGCTCACCCACGATCTTTTGTAAGTGCTCAGTCTCTCACATTTCCCTGTGCCTTTCCTTTAAATCTTCTATTGTTTTACTTCTGTTGCAACATACATGTAGCGCTTTTCAGCATTTATGAGATGTCCTCAGGCATATGAGAACAGTGATTGTGTGGCTCAACGCGAGTGAAATGGGAGTGAATGAACGAGGGGCCTGTTATGGATTTATTAGTCACCATGGAATGGAATGGAATGGAATATTCCAGAATTTGAAACACGAACATCTGCTAGCATGAGTTTCTTAGAAGCAACTCAAATCGCTTGATACGGGCAAGTCTTCAGGTCCAGATTGTATACCGATTAGGTTCCTTTCAGATTACGCTGATACTATAGCTCCCTACTTAGCACTCATATACAACCGCTCGCTCACCGATAGATCTGTACCTACAGATTGGAAAATTGCGCAGGTCGCACCAGTGTTCAAGAAGGGTAGTAGGAGTAATCCATTTAACTACAGACCTATATCATTGACGTCGGTTTGCAGTAGGGTTTTGGAGCATATACTGTATTCAAACATTATGAATCACCTCGAAGGGAACGATCTATTGACACGTAATCAGCATGGCTTCAGAAAACATCGCTCTTGTGCAACGCAGCTAGCTCTTTATTCGCACGAAGTAATGGCCGCTATCGACAGGGGATCTCAAGTTGATTCCGTATTTCTAGATTTCCGGAAAGCTTTTGACACCGTTCCTCACAAGCGACTTCTAATCAAGCTGCGGAGCTATGGGGTATCGTCTCAGTTGTGCGACTGGATTCGTGATTTCCTGTCAGGAAGGTCGCAGTTCGTAGTAATAGACGGCAAATCATCGAGTAAAACTGAAGTGATATCAGGTGTTCCCCAGGGAAGCGTCCTGGGACCTCTACTGTTCCTGATCTATATAAATGACCTGGGTGACAATCTGAGCAGTTCTCTTAGGTTGTTCGCAGATGATGCTGTAATTTACCGTCTAGTAAGGTCATCCGAAGACCAGTATCAGCTGCAAAGCGATTTAGAAAAGATTGCTGTATGGTGTGTCAGGTGGCAGTTGACGCTAAATAACGAAAAGTGTGAGATGATCCACATGAGTTCCAAAAGAAATCCGTTGGAATTCGATTACTCGATAAATAGTACAATTCTCAAGGCTGTCAATTCAACTAAGTACCTGGGTGTTAAAATTACAAACAACTTCAGTTGGAAGGACCACATAGATAATATTGTCGGGAAGGCGAGCCAAAGGTTGCGTTTCATTGGCAGGACACTTAGAAGATGCAACAAGTCCACTAAAGAGACAGCTTACACTACACTCGTTCGTCCTCTGTTAGAATATTGCTGCGCGGTGTGGGATACTTACCAGGTGGGATTGGCGGAGGACATAGAGAGGGTGCAAAGAAGGGCAGCTCGTTTTGTATTATCGCGTTATAGGGGAGAGAGTGTGGCAGATATGATACACGAGTTGGGATGGAAGTCATTACAGCATAGACGTTTTTCGTCGCGGCGAGACCTTTTTACGAAATTTCAGTCACCAACTTTCTCTTCCGAATGCGAAAATATTTTGTAGAGCCCAACCTACATAGGTAGGAATGATCATCAAAATAAAATAAGAGAAATCAGAGCTCGAACAGAAAGGTTTAGGTGTTCGTTTTTCCCGCTCGCTGTTCGGGAGTGGAATAGTAGAGATATAGTATGATTGTGGTTCGATGAACCCTCTGCCAAGCACTTAAATGTGAATTGCAGAGTAGTCATGTAGATGTAGATCTGCAACGATTTTAGATATATAATGCACATTCATCTCTCTCTCTCTCTCTCTCTCTCTCTCTCTCTCTCTCTCTCTCTCTCTCTCTCTCTCTGACGCACACACACACACACATACACACACACACACACACACATACACACACACACACACACACACACACACATGCTACGGGCGCATATGAGAACATCACATCAATAACAGTTTACGTAACAAAGATTTTTAATGAGACTTGAAGAACGGGAGTGTTAGATACTACGGTCCGAGACGAGGAAAAAAGTCCCGTAAAACTGGAGCTAAAATGCATACCTTAAGCGCTATGAGCGCTTGCTCATGGCCACTACTGTAAGTACTTTGCTGTGACAGAATGTAGTAAAAAAATGAGTAATAGCCTTCCATTATGCTGGTAAGTGCTAAGAAGACTACGATGATTAAACACTTCAAAAACTTATCAGAACACAAACTATTTCGATTTCAACTAATGTATGTGCCCATAAATGTGAATATAGTTTACAGTAATAATACTAATTGATATTTACTGAACGCTGTATCCAAGCAAAATAATAGAGGAATGTGTTCTCATTTGTTTACTGTATTTTGCAGCAGGTAAGAGCAAAGAGCTTACAATAGGAGAAATGTTGTTCACGGTGGCGAAGATGAACAACTACTCATAGCTCTAAACGTATGCATTTTAGACTACTTATTTACTGGATATTTTTGACCTTTTTAGTTCATACTACTAGGTCTCAAGATATCGAACAGTTTTTTAACACTATGTATATCTCGGTTACGGGAAATGTCGATGGAATATATTCTTGGCTCTGAGAAACTCCCATTCCAGTGAGTTACTCTGATCCAGCGCCATTAACTGATAAACACACAATCTGGCTTTGTTAAACCCTTAGGATTACACAGAATCAAAAAACACAGCAAAAAGCGTGCTGTTGTGATTATTAACGTGACAGAAAGTAACATAGTTATTCACACACAGGTTTCCCAGAATAGTGACATTAACATAAGTTGATTCAAAGTACCTTCCTAATTACGTATTTAGAAATTGTGTGGCAAATGTCTCGTAGGGAATTTTCTCGCATACCATTGATACAGTCACAGCGTATATAGCATGAAGCGATTCTGAATGATAGGGGATTTTCTAACCTTAATTACAAAAATTCTCAATTAGCCTAAAATTATATATCAGACGAGAAATGTGCATAATCAGAGGTACATGAAATTCCTATATCAGGCACACCGTGATATGTTTTTACATCTACATCTACATGTATACTCCACTAGCCACCAAGCGGTGTGTGACGGAGGGCACAATTCGCGCCAAAGTCATATTTTCCCCTCTCTGTTCCACTCGGTGATCGCTCGAGGGAAAAACGACTGTCTGAACGCCTCAGTAGGAGCCCTAATTTCCCATATCTTTGAATGGTGGTCACTGCGCAATTTGAAAGTTAGTTGGTAATAATATATGCTCTACATCCTCGGCGATGATCGGATTTCGGAATTTAGTGAGCAGCCTCTTCCCTTAAGCGCGCCATCTACGTCCAAGTGTGTCCCACTTCAAACTTTCTCCGAGATTTGTAATGCCCTCGCAATGGCTAAATGTACCAGCCACGAATCTTGACGCTCTTCTTTGGGCCTTCTCAGTCTCTTGAATCAGACCCAACTGGTAAGTGTCCTATACAGATGAACAATACTCTGAGACTGGACGAACTAAAGTATTTCCGTTGTTGAAGGACTGAATCGCTTCAGGATTCTACTAATAAAACGCTATCTAGATGTGGTGGTGGTGGTGGTTAGTGTTTAACGTCCCGTCGACAACGAGGTCATTAGAGACGGTGCGCAAGCTCGCGGTACAGAAGGATTGGGAAGGAACTCGGCCGTGCCCTTTCAAAGGAACTAACCCGGCATTTGCCTGAAACGATTTAGGGAAATCACGGAAAACCTAAATCAGGATGGCCGGAGACGGGATTGAACCGTCGTCCCCCCGAATGCGAGTCCAGTGTTCTAACCACTGCGCCACCTCGCTCGGTCGCAATCTAGAGTTCGCTGTGCCCGTTACTTGTGTCATCTGACCATCGCATTTGAGATCATTTCGAATAGTCATACCCAGATACTTGACGGATGTTACCGCTTCCAAAGACAGGACATTTATTTCGTACCCGTAAATTAATAGGGATGTTCGCCTTGCTATACGCAGTAGGTTACGCTTACTAATATTAAGAGATAACTGCCAGTCATTACACCACGCATTTATTTTCTGCAAATCCTCATTGATTTGTTGACAACTTTCGTGTGATACTACTTGCCTGTGGACTACAGCATCGTCGGCAAACAGTCTAATGTCACTGTCAATACAATCAACCAGATCGTTTATGTAAATCGTAAAAGGCAGTGAACCCACCACGCTGCCCTGGAGCATACCCGAAGTTACGCTTGTTTCTGTTGAAGTCATCCCATTCTGGACGACATATTGCTCTCTGTCTGTTATAAAACTTTCTATCCAACCGCATTTGTCAATCGGATAGATCGTAAGCGTACCCTTTTTGGAGCAATCTACAGTACGGAACTGAGTCGAACGCCTTTCGAAAGTCGAGAAATATGGCATCAACCTGGGAGCCGGTATCTAGAGCCTGTTGTATATCATGCACAAAGAGGGCCATCTGCGTCTCATATGACCGCTGTTTCCTAAAACCGTGCTGGTTCCTGCAGATGAGCTTCTCATTGTCTAGAAATATCATTATGCCTGAACACAAAATATGTTCCATGACTCTACAACAAATCGATTTCAGTGCAATTGGCCGCTAATTATGTGCATCCGATTTTCTAAAGTTTTTATAGACTGCTATGACCTGGGCCTTCTTCTAGTCCCGTGGAACTTTCCGTTGTTCCAGTGATCTCTGATACATGATGGATGAGAAGGGTGCTATATTTCTAGCATAGTAAACATAAAATCTTAGGAGGATACCGTCTGGGCCAGATGCCTTCCTGGTGTCTAAGGATCTTAACTGTTTTACAATCCCAGATACATTAAACACTACATCACCCATCCTTGCGTTTGTACGATAATTGAAAGGGGAATGGGGCTGCAGTTCTCTACCGTAAACGAGTTTTTGAAGGCTAGGTTTAGAATTTCGGCCTTCTGTTTATCATCATCCTTTACATTAAACGTACTGCCAGCAAGAGAAGGTATTGATTTACTTGTAGCGTTCATAAATATTACGTACGACCAAAATTTTTTGGGGTTATTCTTAGAAACTGCAGATAAAATATTACTTTCAAATTCGTTAAAAGAATCTCTCATTGACCTTTTGACAGCTGCTTTCATTTCGCATAATGTCTGTTTGTCAGCGGGGCAGTGGCTACGTTTAAAACGACTGTGCGAATTTCTCTGCTTTCTCAACAACATCCTAATATGTTTATTCTACCAAGGTGAATCCCCAACATTTTTGCTAGGCACATACTTCTCTAGCACATGGTGGACAATACCTTTAAATACCGACCAAAGATGTTCAATAGCTTTGTGTCCCGTGGTGAATGCTTGGAGCTGATTATGAAGATATTCAGTAATGACACTTTTATTTGGTTTCCCAAAAAAGAAAAATCTACGCTTTTTTTCCAACTCTTGCTGACATAGTAGCCACAACGACAATATGGTTGCTAATACCTTCTCCTAGATTAACTTCTTCAAAAAGATCAGCTGTGTTTGTCGCCAAGATATCTAATATGTTCCCATCTTGAGTTGGATTTCTAACCAGTTGGTCAAAGGTTACATGTTGAGAGCGCTCCAGGAAATACCTTCACACGAATCTTTTTTGTACATTTGATTTGTTTAGTTGAAAATCGTTGACTGATTAGCTTCTTACCTAAACTTAAAATTATTACACCGTGGTACAATTTGAGTGTTTGATATAAACGAGTCATCAAAACATACAATACATTATGATGTGATTATAGTTCAGTGTCTGGAAAACTTGTTTATTTTTCAGTGTTTCTGGTAATCTGTCTACTCCTGTGTAAGCTCAAGAGGTTCATTCCTCCATACTCTTTAACAAGACTCTTAGTCCTACACTGTTTCTCTAATACTTGCTGTGAGATTAGCGCCTATCCGTACTAGAAAGGCTATTCTGTCCCATTAAGAATCAACCCGTAAATATCTCGTACTTTCCGTCCCTTGGACAGGAACAGCCTAGCCCATAGCGACCACCGTAACAGCTCCGGTGATCGGAACGAACGCGCGCAGCCCACGTGCTGCACAAAATAAACAAAGAGTGAGTGACACCGCTGTCACCTGACGCGCTAAGCCGATGTCAAACGGTTCCCACGGCGAAGTAATCCACTCAGCATTGGAGCCGTCCGACCACAGGGTCACTAGTTTTGCGATATACAACGTTACAAAATTACAAGAGAGAGAAATGCACGTGAATATGCTACTAGACACAGGAATATACGAGTTAGATTACGAGACTGAGCATTTGACACTAGCTACTGCAATGTAAGACATAACGAGAAACATACTGAATCGGATCATGATGTAACACTGATAAATAGGCAAAATATTAACGAGTTCGTTACAAATAGTCGACGTGTAAGACACGTCTACATGGATAATCCGCAAGCTACCTTACGGAGCGTAGCTGAGGGTACCCCGTATCACTACCACTCATATCCTTTCCTGTTATAGTCGCAAATAGAGTCAGGGAGAAACGACTGTCTTTAGACTGTTTCCGTAATAGCGTACAAAATTTTAACAGGACATAGATGATGCTCCCGTGAGCAATTTGAGGTAGGGAAGTGTAAACGCTCAATGTCATTCAATACGATCACGACGACACCCCTCGATTGACGTTAACACTCGTGGTGTCACTCGCCTTCATACATGGCAGTGGACGTTTGAAAATTCGTGACGCGAGCTCAATGGTCGTCAATTGATTTATGCTGATGTACCGACAAGGACCATTTTTGCAGATAAACATACAAGTAAGTAATGGATCTTCAGTTTCTCAATATAGTTCGTCGCACTCACACATTATACGTCAGCTGTAAGAACAATTTCATGCAATTACATTTTTGGCGTCCCACAATATTGGTTGGCTAAATATTATGACGATACGTTCGATACAACTTCAACAGATATTGTTTATCATGTAGTCAACACTACGCAATGAAGCCAAAATCATGGATAAAATTGAAATTTAGTTTGGTTATTAACACTTTTCTTTTCACTAATTAAATATGAAATATGAATCGGGGTTGGAGGTGATGATCCTATCCTCTTTACTAGTATTTTAGGTCCCCGTTAATTAATATCTGGTAGTTAATATGCGAACTATTTTTTATGCTGGCGCGTTGTTTCTATCAGTTACCCCCGCAACCGTCCAAGGATAAGACTCTATTTAAGTTCCGTGCACACGCATTTCACCATTTTATAAAATGCAGAATTACGTAAACTAGAGCTTTCCGTTGGGCACAACTTTCGTGGGTTCCACAATCATAATAGTTTCCCAAGAGTATTTTTCCCAGCTAACACAAAGTTCGAATTATGTTGTCGGATTCATTTTCACTTCACCCGACAATAAACGTCTCTGATCACTTCGTCACACGTAGTGTATTTTAAACGTGCTTGAAGAGTCTTTAAATAATCTCCTTAACGAATTTCGCAGTCGCGTACCACCTTTTCATCGACTAGCCCGATCGCGATAACTGAAGGTAGAGAGCTCAGTAATGTGTTACGTGTTCTTTTTATATGAATTAAAAGCAAATGCGCCCCTATATCTTTCTGCCCCGCTTTGTTTTTGCTACTGTGCTTTTTATTACTTTTCATTATATTGCTTCTTAGTAATACTGTGCAGTTATTAAAGTTTCGTATCACTTTCCCCTTTTTAATTCTTCACCGATTTTAATTAATATGATGCTAATTGACACGCCTGCCCGCAAAGTACCGTTATAGAACCTGGGGTCGGAGAATCCAGCTCCAGGAGATAACAGAAATAAAATTAGATTAGTGTGTCCTGTTTTATTTACATACGTTAACTGCAAGGTATCTCCACTGACGTAATGAACGTACTGATTGTACTGCACCTTACAAAATGTGCTGAAACTGACAGCCATCAACATAACAGCAAACATGACATCGGTGACAAGATTCTGACACACCCTGACAAATATCCTAGGTGTGTTTCGAATCACATAACAGGCAGGTGCAATTCTGGCAACTAATCTCATCTCCGTATCCACTGGGGTCTCATACACAGGTGACTTTAGATTCCCGTAGGAAATAATGGGGATTCAGGTCAGATGACCTCCCAGGTCGTGGAATAGGACCACCCCTTACATCCCAGCGACCAGGAAATTCTGTACCGCTACTGCTCCATCATAATGTATTGTACGTCTCTGACTGGCACTGAGTAGCCGGCCGCTGTGATCGAGTGGTTCTAGGAGCTTCATCCTGGAACCGCGCGACCGCTACGGTCGCAGGTTCGAATCCTGCCTCGAGCATGGATGTGTGTGATGTCCTTAGATTAGTTAGGCTTAAGTAGTTCTAAGTTCTAGGGGACTGATATCCTTAAATGTTAAGTCCCATAGTGCTCAGAGCCATCTGAACCATTTTTGAACTAGCACTGATTAATTGAATAATAGCACATTTTGTCATGGAACAGTGTAAATACGATACACCAGAGCTACCTTTTAGACAAATAAAGTAAATACATCCTCCATAATGACTTCCTGGTAATCAGGCTCATACTCATAGTTTCCTCGCAGGAAATAAAGAATGTGCATGTAAATAACCTGAACAGTACGTGCAAACTAGTACGCATGTTAGTTGTAAATAAGCTGAAAACAGTAATGTTACACAAAGCGGTAGACAAGTTTACTTCCATATCTCCTTAAGCTGGCTTCTCCAATCCAAGGTTCCCTAAGTCAAATTGTTCAGTGGAGAATTCTCTATGTCCTGCTACATTTTTGCACTCTCTTATGGAAACACCCTCTATCTGCCTCTGTATGAGGCCTAATTTCTCGTATGTTGTCGTCCTGTTTATTGGCGGTTGAAATGGCTCTGAGCACTATGGGACTTAACATACACTCCTGGAAATGGAAAAAAGAACACATTGACACCGGTGTGTCAGGCCCACCATACTTGCTCCAGACACTGCGAGAGGGCAGTACAAGCAATGATCACACGCACGGCACAGCGGACACACCAGGAACCACGGTGTTGGCCGTCGAATGGCGCTAGCTGCGCAGCATTTGTGCACCGCCGCCGTCAGTGTCAGCCAGTTTGCCGTGGCATACGGAGCTCCATCGCAGTCTTTAACACTGGTAGCATGACACGACAGCGTGGACGTGAACCGTATGTGCAGTTGACGGACTTTGAGCGAGGGTGTATAGTGGGCATGCGGGAGGCCGGGTGGACGTACCGCTGAATTGCTCAACACGTGGGGCGTGAGGTCTCCACAGTACATCGATGTTGTCGCCAGTGGTCGGCAGAAGGTGCACGTGCCCGTCGACCTGGGAACGGACCGCAGCGACGCACGGATGCACGCCAAGACCGTAGGATCCTACGCAGTGCCGTAGGGGACCGCATCGCCACTTCCCAGCAAATTAGGGACACTGTTGCTCCTGGGGTATCGGCGAGGATCATTCACAACCGTCTCCATGAAGCTGGGCTACGGTCCCGCACACCGTTAGGCCGTCTTCCGCTCACGCCCCAACATGGTGCAGCCCACCTCCAGTGGTGTCGCGACAGGCGTGAATGGAGGGACGAATGGAGACGTGTCGTCTTCTGCGATCGCTTCTGCCTTGGTGGCAATGATGGTCGTATGCGTGTTTGGCGCCGTGCAGGTGAGCGCCACAATCAGGACTGCATACGACCGAGGCACACAGGGCCAGCACCTGGCATCATGGTGTGGGGAGCGATCTCCTACACTGGCCGTACACCTCTGGTGATCGTCGAGGGGACACTGAATAGTGCACGGTACATCCAAACCATCATCGAAGCCATCGTTCTACCATTCCTAGACCGGCAAGGGAACTTGCTGTTCCAACAGGACAATGCACGTCCGCATGTATCCCGTGCCACCCAACGTGCTCTAGAAGGTGTAAGTCAACTACCCTGGCCAGGAAGATCTCCGGATCTGTCCCCCCATTGAGCATGTTTGGGACTGGATGAAGCGTCGTCTCACGCGGTCTGCACGTCCAGCACGAACGCTGGTCCATCTGAGGCGCCAGGTGGAAATGGCATGGCAAGCCGTTCCACAGGACTACATCCAGCATCTCTACGATCGTCTCCATGGGAGAATAGCAGCCTGCATTGCTGCGAAAGGTGGATATAGACTGTACTAGTGCCGACATTGTGCATGCTCTGTTGCCTGTGTCTATGTGCCTGTGGTTCTGTCAGTGTGATCATGTGATGTATCTGACCCCAGGAATGTGTCAATAAAGTTTCCCCTTCCTGGGACAATGAATTCACGGTGTTCTTATTTCAATTTCCAGGAGTGGATATGGTCATCAGTCCCCTAGAACTTAGAACTACTTAAACCTAACTAACCAAAGGACATCACTCAACACCCAGCCATCACGAGGCAGAGAAAATCCCTGACCCCACCGGGAATCGAACCCGGGAACCAGGGCGTGGGAAGCGAGAACGCTGCCGCACGACTATGAGATGCGGGCTTTATTGGCGGCAGTAGACTCGTTTGGCAGTCAGCTTCCATTGCCGGTTCCCAAAATTTTCTCAACAGCGTTCTCGAAAAGCACTTCGCCTTCTCCCCAGGGACTCCCATTTGCGTTCGCGAAGCGTCTGCATTACGTTTACCTGTTGTTCGAACCTTCTGGTAACAAACTAAGCAGCCTGTCTCTGAATTGCTTCGATGTCTTCCTTCAATCTGACTTGGTACGGATCCTAAACAGTCCAACCGTAAGCAAGAACAGGTCGCAGCAGCGTCCTATATGCGGTCCTATTTACTGGTGAACCACTCTTTCCTACCACAATTCTCACATATTCGTTGCATTTCATATTTCTTTCCAATGACTTGACTGTGTCACTGGAGACACTGCAAATACTGTTTACGGATATTACAGGTTAGTTCTTCCTACTCATCCTCATTAACTACTTCAATACTGAAGTTCTCTAAGTCTGTAGATGCTGAAATGAATACCACAGTAGGCAGTTAGGATTGAGAGGAAAGAACATCGACAAAAAGGGCAGTTGCAGGAATACAGGGTGTTACAAAAAGGTACGGCCAAACCTTCAGGAAACATTCCTCACACACAGATAAAGAAAACATGTTATGTGGACATGTGTGCGGAAACGCTTAATTTCCATGTTAGAGCTCATTTTAGTTTCGTCAGTATGTACTGCACGTTATCATGATTTCATACGGGATACTTTACTTGTGCTGCTAGAACATGTGCCTTTACAAGTACGACAGAACATGTGGTTCATGCACGATGGAGCTCCTGCACATTTCAGTCGAAGTGTTCGTACGCTTCTCAACAACAGATTCGGTGACCGATGGATTGGTAGAGGCGTACGAATTCCATGGCCTCCTCGCTCTCCTGACCTCAACCCTCTTGACTTTCATTTTTGGGGACATTTGAAAGCTCTTGTCTACGCCACCCCGGTACCAAATGTAGAGACTCTTCGTGCTCGTATTATGGACGGCTGTGATACACTACGTCATTCTCCATGGCTGCATCAGCGCTTCGGGGATTCCATGCGACGGAGGGTGGATGCATGTATCCTCGTTAACGGAGGACATTTTGAACATTTCCTGTAACAAAGTGTTTGAAGTCACGCTAGTGTGTTCTGTTGCTGTGTGCTTCCATTCCATGATTAATGTGATTTGAAGAGAAGTAATAAAATGAGCTCTAACATGGAAAATAAGCGTTTCCGGACACATGTCCACCTAACATATTTCCTTTCTTTCTGTGTGAGGAATGTTTCCTGAAAGTTTGGCCGTACCTTTTTGTAACACCCTGTATAAATGCAAGGAATGGAATTGTGAAGAAATCCTTGCTAACGGAAGAAGTATTTGAATTTCTCAAAATAAGAAAAAAATAGAAAAAATACAAGAAAAGTGAGTAATATAGAATATACTTTACTTCGGAATGAAGCGAAAAGGAAATGCATGGAAGTTAAAGTGAAATAGCTGCAGAAACAAATGCAAAGAAATAAAAAAAGAGATTGTTTTCGGAAGGTTACATTCAACATACAGAAAATGAAAGTAAGTTTCGGCGAAGGTAAAACAATATGTAACATCGAGAATACTTAAATAATTACATTGTTAAATGCAGAAACGAGTGTGTAGGTCGGAGGACTACGTTGAGGACCTCTGAACAGGAGAGGAACTACCTGACAACTTGGCAGACGAAATTGGTATCGATTAATTACGCCCACCTCCACCCACAAAAGTCATCGGGTGTTGTCATCCGCCTTCACATCGGTCCCAGTGCCATTCCCCCTGCTAACCCCTTCCCCTCCCACCGCTTTCCTATTGATGGGTATGTCGAATTTTGGGAGAGATAGAAAAATGGTGGGACTTTAGAATTTTGGCGGGAAATTTCGTCCCTGGGCTGTGCTGACGTACCACCCCATTTCCCACACAGGTATTCGCAGGAAATTAAAAATGGTGGTGGCCTTCCCGGAACTCGACCCCCTGTCCTTCTGGTAGAAAGCCCAAGTGCACCTCTCAACACATGGAAACTGTCCAGATGCAGGAGAGGAAGATTAGGTTAGCGTACTTTATTTATTTTAGTTGCGAATCTGAAGTAAAGATCGGTCCTAATTGTGTAATGAATCATACAGTTCTAGCTTCACAACTACATCTACATCTACATCTACATGACTACTCTGCAATTCACATTTAAGTGCTTGGCAGAGGGTTCATCGAACCACAATCATATTATCTCTCTACTATTCCACTCCCGAACAGCGCGAGGGAAAAACGAACACCTAAACCTTTCTGTTCGAGCTCGGATTTCTCTTATGCCTAGAGCTACACAAGGACTGCCTGAAATCGCAATACAGCTCATAAATTAGTGGTGACACACAACTTGTGTTATACTGCTGGGAAAAAAAATTCATAATAGCACTCGAAACCAGTGGCAGGCACACTCAAACTCTGCCCTTCACCTACAAGCTGACGGGAAACACGATGTGGTGCAAGGTACTATCTTTATTTTCTTTTTCGTAGGAAATATATATTAAACTGACGAAATGCTTGCCGGCCGGGGTGGCCGAGCGGTTCTAGGCACTACAGTTTGGAACCGCGCGACCGCTACCGTCGCAGTTTCGAATCCTGCCTCGGGCATGGATGTGTGTGATGTCCTTAGGTTAGTTAGGTTTAAGTAGTTCTAAGTTCTAGGGGATTGATGACCTAAGATGTTGAGTCCCATAGTGCTCAGAGCCATTTGAACTATTTTTGTCCTTAGGTCAGTTAGGTTTAAGTAGTTTTAAGTTCTAGGGGACTGATGACCTCAGAAGTTAAGTCCCATAGTGCACACAGCCATTTGAACCATTTGAACGAAATTCTTGTGTGGGACAGAGAGTAGTTTATTAACTATATTACTCGTAAGCATACTCCTGTGGATCTTATCTATCACTGTTTAACATCACAGTTTGCTGCAGACACCTGCCAAAATCCCCCTGCAGCCCAGGTAATCAAAGCTAATACACCTTACCACAACTGCTGCATGACTCTTCGAATTACTCTTCGAAATTGTCGTGAAAAAATCAGCACTCGTAAGGAATGGGTCATAATGCAACACATGTACTGGGGAAAAAGATTGCAGAGGGGGTAGTATTTGAACGTGCATTCTCCTCGGTATACTATGACCGCTAACTGCCGAAATTTGAGGCTCTCTTATCTTCCCCACCCCTGCCCTATCTCCCTTCCTCCCTCCCTCCCTACATTCACCTACGGGGGTTACACAGGCTTTTTCAAATGGTCAACTGCAATCACTGAGCATCTCGTGGTTTTTTGTGGCCAACAGCCATCCCATCGTGTTTGCTGGCCACACCTGTCCTTCTGCCATACCCCCATGGATGACGGCTGCACTCAATCTGCCTTGAGGTGACGGGCCTACACCAGCACGAAAGAAAAATTTAAGACATCTGTGTTGGGAGACCACCCACCCACCCACCCACCCACACACACACACACACACACACACACACACACACACACAGGTCAGTCCCCCACTCTACCATTCGGCGATGGGCAACAATTCTATTCAATGTCAACACGTCTTTTATAATCATGCAACTACTGGAAAGAGAACACAATTGCGATGATAATAAATATCCTCTTTCCACAAAAATAGGCACTGTCCATTTTCTTGTACGTAGTTTTACGAGCAAAATTGGTAAAGACTTTACGTTCGACTACAGGATGCAATTTGACCCACACATGTGCAACATGCTAAGATGGTTCAATTGGCTCTGAGCACTATGGGACTCAACTGCTGTGGTCATTAGTCCCCTAGAACTTAGAACTACTTAAACCTAACTAATCTAAGGACATCACACACATCCATGCCTGAGGCAGGATTCGAATCTGCGAGCGTAGCAGTCGCACGGTTCCGGACTGCGCGCCTAGAACCGCGAGACGAACATGCTAAGAGTTTGGGGAAAAACTTCCACAATTTTGCTTCGAAAACTAATGATGACTGCAGAATGTCCTCATTATTTTGAAATCATCATTGAAGCAAAGGAAAGCTAGAATTAAAACATGTATGTTAAGCAATTTATTTCAGCTTGATGGACAAATTACATGACCAGAGAGTGTCTGTGATGTTCAAATAAGTGTCTGTAAATAAACCGTATGTGTATTAAAAACATTTCAGACACATAACATTAAACGATCCTTCCCATCATTGGCTCACATGTCAGAAAAGACAATAATTTTCACATTCGATAATGACATCCTATAATTCAAGATGGTCATACTGTTTTGTACACTACTGCAAGTTCCAATTTACCAATGCAAAGCTATATCACACAGGCGTTTATGAAATAAATCGTCAGAGCTTGTCTTGTAATAGAACCTCGTATTAGATTTTACCAAATCTCTCTCTCTGTCTCTTCTGCTACATCAAACTAATTATCGTATTTGTACTTAAAGTTGGTATTTCTGCTCCGTAACTCCCTTCTACAGACATGTATGTCAAGTTTCTAATCATATAGTAGAATCTTCTGTACTAGTTTTGCAAGCAATTTGATGGTAACAACCTGTTTCACACAATCTACTCATGTGTGGGAAAAATACCATCATTTCTAGGTTTCACAAAGAGCTATAATTCAAATTATATCTACTTTATAATTACAAGTGAGGAAGTATGAGATAACACAGGACTTTCGGTAACAAATTATCATGATGATAATAACAAAAACAGTAAAGACTCCATGAGAATAAATGCAGCTGACTTCTGTTAGTTGTATGACCAAAATCGGCCTAGTTTTGAGAGAACTGTTATATCATCCTTACAACCTCCTATATGATTTTGTCACATCTCTTTCCTCTGACACATCAGAAAAACAAATACCGTCTGTATGTTGACATTGAGCAAATTATGTATATATATATATATATATATATATATATATATATATATATATACATATTGCTCCATCTGAACACATGGCCTGTGCTGGAAGTCACTTGCACAGATCTGCGTGAAGTTTTGAGGATTGTACTGGAGAGGACCATATCCAACAGACTATCGATAGGAAGAGAGAGCTCCTGCACTGATCTTTCATAAAAAATTTAGCACATTGTTCTTCAGCTACCACTACCAAGCAATGTACGAGCACAGCTTTGTACACCACCAAATTCTTTGTTTTTCTACCATGACTTCAACGTCTGTGTCAGGTGTAAAAAGATGTTAACACATTTCGATCCTTTGCTTCTCACAGGAAGCTGAACATCGTTTGGTGTAAACTATACAGCTCCCACAACACACATGTTCATAGAAATAGAACACAGAGGTGATGTTTCTCGTTGACAAAATTGTGAGAGACATCGCGAGATACGGAAACTGGAAGAGTCTGTACAGTACGTAAGAGTAATGCTCACAAAGGATATTAATCCAGCAAGTATAGAATGGGGCATCTGTGGATTCACTTCAGGTGGCACAGACGTCATCATCAGTGATAGTATAGACGCAGTGATTAGTGATCATGATTTTATCATAGAGATGAAAGTTACTAATTTTATCGAGAGATATATTTACATCTCCATCTACGTGGATACTCTAAAAATCACATTTAAGTGCCTGGCAGAGGGCTCATCAAACCACTTTCACAATAATTCTCTAAAATTTCAGTCCTGCAGAGTGCGGGAAAATGAATACGAAAGTCTTTCCGTGTGAGCTCTGATTTCCCTTATTTTATTATTATGATCCTTTCTTCCTATGTAGGTTGGCTTAAACAAAACTTTTTGCAAATAAACTTAAATTAGTGAGACATTAAAAAATACGTGAGTGAGCACTTGATTTTGCATAGCAAATCATACCTGCATTTGTATTAAATACTTTTGTGGAACATAGGATACATTGCGAAAAATTTTAGTACCCCATAGATGAAATGTAGCCAAACTTGTAAGGTGAACCACATTTATAGGGGCCTATTGATGTGTGGAAAAGAAATAAAAAACTTTGAGGTCCGCCGATGGCATTGTAATTCTGCCAGAGACAGCAAAGGACTTGGAAGAGCAGTTGAACGGAATGGACAGTGTCTTGAAATGAGGGTATAAGATGAATTTCAACAAAAGCAAAACAAGGATAATAGAATGTAGTCGATTTAGGTGGGGTGAATTAGATTAGGAAATGAGACCCTTATAGTAGTAAGCTATTTGGGGAGCAAAATTACTGATGGTGGTCGAAGTAGAGAGGATATAAAATGTAGACTGGCAATGGCAAGGAAAGCGTTTCTGAAGAAGAGAAATTTGTTAACATGGAGTATAGATTTAAGTGCCAGGAAGTCGTTTTTGAAAGCATTTGTTTGGATTGTAGCCATGTATGGAAGTGAAACATGGACGATAAGTAGTTTGGACAAGAAGAGAATAAAACCTTTCGAAATGTGGTGCTACAGAAGAATGCTGAGGATTAGATGGGTAGATCACATAACTAATGAGGAGGTACTGAATAGGATTGGGGAGAAGAGAAATTTGTGGCACAACTTGACTAGAAGAAGGGAAAGGTTGGTAGGACATGTTCTGAGGCATCAAGGGATCACCAATTTAGTATTGGAGGGCATCGTGGAGGGTAAAAATCGTAGAGGGAGACCAAGAGATGGATACACTAAGCAGATTCAGAAGGATGTAGGTTGCAGTAGGTCCTGGGAGATGAAGAAGCATGCACAGGATAGAGTAGCATGGAGAACTGCATCAAACAAGTCTCAGGACTGAAGACCACAACAAGAACAACATTGATGTGTTTGTGGTTTGTAGGTGTGTCGGTAAATCGTGCAATAGCAAGGGGTTCTCCAAGCTGATCTAGAACTTGTGACCCATTTAGAACTAGATTTCAAGTGAGGTGAGCGAGAGAATATTTTATTTCGTCATCCACACCACATGCACATTACCATACAACCCGTATGGTCACAGATTGACAGTTTCTAAATGCATGTTGATTTGTGGGCAGAATCTCTTCTGTGTCAAGGAAATTTACTATACACGAATTCAGAATGTGATCATGAACTCTACAAAAAACCGATATTAAGGTTGTTGTTGTTATTTTTGTTGTTGTTGATGTTGTGGTCTTCAGTCCAAAGACTAGCTATCCATCAAATTGATATCCAAATTAATTAAGTTGATCAAATAATTACCAACCCCGAGATGACACCCACTCCCACCCCCAGATGATGTCATCTGTTTTCGTCAGCCTGTACATGTATCTGAGCATCTCGTCACTCTCCACCCTCACGCGAATTACGAATTTTGGCAGAATTACGAATTTTCGCAGAATTTCGAATTTTGGTAGTGTAGTGTAGTTTCCCATGTTATTAAGTATGGATAGAGACTGTGATTGTTGTGTGCAGATGCGAGCTGTGTTGATGAGACTTCGCTCTCAACTCGCAGCTTTTATGGCTTCGGTTACACAGCTTGAAGACGCAGTTGATACATTATTGAAGAGAAAGATTTTAGATAGGAGTGCTGGCAGCAGGGAGTATGTGGGAGACTCATGGTGAAGGGAGGAGAAGAATAGAGAGACATGATGAAACATAATTAAGGAAAATATAAAGGAAAAGAAGACTGCGTGGCTAATAGAGTTAGATGAAGAGGAAGGCATCTCAGGAGCAAGATAGGAGACGCTAGCTTTGCAATTTGACAGATGAGAGGATTGGCCTTGCACATTAATTTTGTGGAGAATGATAGTAGGAAATGCTTCAACTTCTTCTTAAAAGCAACAGGAGATTGAATTTTCCTCAAGGTAAGGGGCAGTTTGTTCCAGAGGCGAACAGCGGCAACTGAGAAGGAGTTTGCAAAAGTTTTTGTTTTGTGAGTGGGCACAGTTAGGATACCAGATAAGAGTGACCTCGTGTTTCGATTATGATGGCATGACAGGTTTTTAATCTCTGAAGCTAGGTACTGGAGTGCTTGCGCAACGAGGAGTCGGTGAAGTAGACATAGAGTGTGGTAGTCACGCAGTTTGTCCGGCCGCAGCCACCCTAGCTCGGAGTATGAAGCACTAACATGATCATATCGGCGAATGTTGCAGGTGTAACGCGCACAGGCATTCATGGTTAGCTCTAGCCGTCTTTTGTTTTCACTACTCAGGCCTTGTTGAATCACATCACAATAGTGGAGGTTCGGTAGAACGAGTGCTTGCACGAGCTGGCGTTTCAAGTCCTGTGGGAATATGTTCCGAAACTTTTTGAGAGCATAGAGACAAGCAGACGTCTTTCGGCACACTGCGACTGTATTCTCCGCCCAGTTGAGATGCTCGTCCAAAGTTACACCCAAGTTCTTCACTGTTTTCTGATATGGTATTGGAGTACCTTCGAGCAGAATAGGAGGTAGCCGTTCGCGGAAATCTGAACTTATTAATTTCTTATGGGCTATTAAGATTACTTGCGTCTTTTTTGCATTTAATTTAAGCCCCAGGTTTTTCGCCCATGTTACTACTGAAGACAGATCATCATTCATCAGAGCGATTGCAGTGTTTACGTCTTCAGGTCTGACGCTTACGTAGAGCTGGAGGTCGTCGGCATAGAAATGATGTTTACAGGAGGACAAAACCGACGAAATATCGTTGACATATAAAGAAAACAAAAGTGGTCCTAAGACTGATCCTTGTTGCACTCCCGAAGAAACATGTTTCCAGGAAGATTTTTCATTTGCGCAGACAACACATTGCTGTCTGTCTTTTAAGTAGCTTTCAAACCATCTCATTGCACTATCAGAGAAATTAAGCTGTTGCGTTTTTCTGAGTAATATGTCAAAGTTAACAGTATCAAAAGCTTTGCTGAAGTCCAGTAGCGTCAATATTGTTGCCTTTCGATTGTCGATGGCATATTTCAGGTCATCAGTTACTTAAATTAGAGCAGTGTTTGTGCTGTGATGTTTACGGAAACTGGATTGAAATTTGTCATATAGACTGAATTCATGCAAGTGTTCAGTGATTTGGTCATGAACAATATATTCAAGTGCTTTGGAAACAGCAGGCAGTATGCTAATTGGTCGGTAATCACTAGGCAGTTGAGGGTTTTAGATCTTAGGGATGGGTCGAATTATGCTTCTTTTCCATGCAGTGGGGTATATTCCGTTCACGAGGGAAAAATTAAATATGTCAGTTAAGACAGGTACTAAGATATCGGCAACATGCTTAATCATGGTTATACCGATACTGTCGTTGCCTATTGCATCAGAAGAGATTCTCATTATTGCTTTTCTTGCCGTATGGTATCGTTGTTAGTTATCCTGTTTGGGGATTCTTGTGGACGGTAATTATCAGCCGTGCTGGTATTCAGAGGTGCAGAGAAGAATTCATTTAATTCGTTAGCTGATACATGAAAAGTAGTTTCCGATTTGGCCTTTCCGATCTCCAAGCTACGGAGATTCTTCCATAGAGTCGTGGGTGTCAGATCGCTGCATACAAGGTAGCGGGGGTGCCTGATTTTGGCATTGCGAATGCATTGGTTCACTCTGTTCCGTAGCTTTCTTTATTCTTCGAAACGCTCGGGTTTCGGATCTGCCTTGACACGCCTATGGGCAGCAGCCCTATTAGTCATCATTTGACGTAATTCAGCTGTCAGCCATGGAGCAGGAGATTTTCTTACACGGACTGTGCGCACAGGTGCATGTTTGTCATAGAGGGCAGTGAGTTTATCACCAAGTTCATTAATTTTGCCGTCGATTGTAGATTCTCCGATTATTTGATGCCATGAGATTTCTGAGCAATCGGCTGTTACAGCGTCAAGGTCAATACGTTTCATGTTCCTACAAGTTATGTAACGCGATTTGATCCTTGGGGGCTGCACAGTGTAGGCCAGGAATATTACATCATGTGCTGAGAGGCCAGGGGCCGATGATTGACCAACATCTCTTACTTTGTCAGTCTGTTTCGTTGCGATCACTTCTATAAGAGTATGACTGTGCACCATATGGTGTGTAGGTTGTAATGGAAGAATGTTCATGCTATTGAAACTAAACAATCTTCTTAGGTTTATTGCGGAGGGAGTGTCTCTTAGCAGGTCTATGTTCAAGTCATCCATTACGATGACATGTTCGTATTGACACTGAAGTGGATGTAATTCTGACTGGAAGGAACTCATTGAGCTTATTTTTGGCGGCTTGTACACGACGCCAGTCAAGAATTTCCGACTTTGTATATTTATTTCAATGAACATGAATTCAGCCTCTTTTTCTTCAGCAGGATTTGACGTACATAAGACTTTCGCTTTGAGATCTGTTCGTATATATGCGCCGACCCCGCAACCTCGCTTTTTTGATGTGTCTGCCCTAAGAAATGTGTCCTCAATGGTGTCAACCCAGTTACTGCTCGCACTGAGGCTGACCCCTCCTCACCTGTGGTCGTGTGGGAGGTGGCTCGGGGCGTGGCAGGCAGCTAAAGACTTCCCAGAGGGCCACACATAAGGCCTTCCAGGTTTGTCTGACAAACAGGTTCCAGGTGCTGTCTGTGGCTGACACTGTCGCTGGGACAGATGCAGTCGCCTGTCCTGTTTCAGAGGAAACGTCTCAGGCTGCAAGCTCTGAGGAATCAGAGAGGATGTGGTTATTGGTAGTTGGGAGCTCCAATGTTAGGCGTGTTATGGGTCCTCTTAGGGGCATGACTGCCAAGTAGGGTAAGAAAGCCAATGTGCATTCTGTGTACATACCAGGTGAAGTCAATCCAGAAATGGAATGGGTCCTTCTGGATGCCATGAAGAGCAGAGGGTGCAGCCAGTTACAGATGGTCGCTCACATTGGTACCAATGATAAGTGTCGCTTTGGATCTGAAGAGATTCTCTCTGGTTCGAGCGGCTAACAGAAGTGGTGAAGGCTGCCAGTCTGGCTCACGAGATGAAAGCAGAGCTGACCATTTGCACCGTAGTCAACAGGACCGGTTGCTGACCTCCGGTACAGAGCAGAGTGGAGGGTCTGGGTCAGAGGCTCAGATGCTTCTGCGACCCTGTATGCTGCAAATTCCTCGACTTGCGCCATAGGGTTGCGTTTCGGGTTCTGCTAAATAGGTCAGGTGCAGCACATGGGTAGCAGGGGCTGTATGGCGTGGACTGGGCGGTTTTTGAGGTTAGGGAGTTTCGGGAAAACACAAGATGGGCTTCAGTCACAAACGGTGCAGGCCGAACACATGAAGAACGTAGATACAGGAACCATTCGCATAACTGTTGTAAATTGTCGTAGCTGTGGTGGGAAAGTACCAGAGCTCCAAGTGCTAATAGAAAGCACAGATGCTCAAATCGTTACAGGCACTGAGAGCCGGCTAAAACCAGAGATACGTTCAGCCGAAATTTTTGCGAAGAACCTAACGGTGTTCGGAAAGGATAGGCTAAACACAGTTGGCGGTGGCGAGTTTGCTGCTGTTACAAGTAGTCTACCTTGTCGCTAAATTGAAGGAGATAGTTCCTATGAGTTAGCATGGGCAGAGGTCATTGTTGTTAACCGGAATAAAATAATAATTGGATCGTTTTACCGAACTTCAAATTCAGGTTATACAATTGCTGAACGGTTCAAAGAAAACTTGAGTTTTTATTTCAAACACGAACCCGACTCATACAGTTACATGTGGCGGTAACTTTAGTTTACCTTTTACATGGTCAAAATACCTGCTTAAATCCGTAGGCACAGATAAAATGTCGTCCGAAATTGTGCTAAATGCATTCTCCAAAACTTATTTGTAGCAGTTAGTTTATGAACCCACGTGAATAGTAAACGATTGTAAAAACACACTTGACCTGTTAGCGACAAATAATCGCGAGTTAATAACGAGCGTCAAAACGGATATAGTGATAAATGAATATAGGTTTATCGTAGCGACATTGATTTTGTAACCCAAAAATCCTCCAAAAATAAACGAAAAATGTACCTACTCAAAGATGCAGACATAAATTAACTTGACTCCTTCCTCAGAGACAATCTCCAATCCTTCCAAATTAACAATGTAAGTGTAGACCAGATGTGACCTGAATCCAAAGAAATATTATCGGCAATTGAGAGATTAATACCAAATTAATTAAAAAACGAAAGAGATGTCCCTCCTTGGTACACAAAACGGGTCGGAACACTGTTGCAGAAACAATGAAAATATAAACGGACGCAAAATGTCCAAGGTTGGCGATCTCTTACAGAAGCTCGACACTAAAGAGACACTACACTCGTTCGTCCTCTGTTAGAATATTGCTGCGCGGTGTTGGATCCTTACCAGGTGGGATTGACGGAGGATATCGAAAGGGTGCAAAAACCGGCAGCTCGTTTTGTATTGTCACGTAATAGGGAAGAGAGTGTGGCAGATATGATACGCGATTTGGGATGGAAGTCATTAAAGCAAAGACGTTTTTCGTCGCGGCGAGATCTATTTACGAAATTTCAGTCACCAACATTCTCTTCCGAATGCGAAAATATTTTGTTGAGCCCAACCTACATGGGTACGAATGATCATCAAAATAAAATAAGAGAAATCAGAGCTCGAACAGAAAGGTTTAGTTGTTCGTTTTTCCGACGCACTGTTCGAGAGTGGAATGGTTGAGAGATAGTATGATTGTGGTTCGATGAACCCTCTGCCAAGCACTTAAATGTGAATTGCAGAGTAGTCATGTAGATGTAGATGTGAATTTAGATGCTTATAATAGCTTCCACAACGAAACTTTTTCTTTAAACCTGGCAGAGAATCCAAAGAGATCCTGGTCTTATGTGAAGTATGCTAGCGGAAAGACACAATCAATGCCTTCACTGCGGGATGGCAACGGAAATACTATTCACGACAGTACTGCCAAATCAGAGTTACTAAACACAGCCTTCAGAAATTCCTTCAACAGAGAAGACGAAGTAAATATCCTAGAATTCGAATCAAGAACAGCTGCCAACATGAGTAACGTAGAAGTAAATATACTGGAATAGTGAAGCAAACTTTAAATACTTAGCTAAAAGAAGTCTTCCGTTCCACACTGGATACCAGTTAGGTTCCTTTCAGAGTATGCTGATGCATTAGCTCCATACTTAACGATCACATTCAAACGTTCGCTCGACGAAAAATCCGTACCCCAAGATTAGGAAGTTTTACAGGTCACACCAACATTGAAGAAAGGTAGTGGGAGTAGTACACTAAAGTACAGGCCCATATCGTTATCGTCGGTATGCAGCAGGATTTGGAACATGTACTGTGTTTGAACATTGTGAATTACCTCGAAGAGAACGGTCTACTGACACACACTCAGCACGGATTTAGAAAACATCGTTCTTGTGAAACACAAGTAGGTCTTTACTCACACGAAGTGTTGAGTGCTATTGAGAACGGATTTCCAATTGATTCCTTATTTGTATATTTCCGAAAGTCTTTTGACACTATACCACACAAGCGGATTGTAGTGAAATTGCGTGCTTATGGAATATAGTCTCAGTTATGTGACTGGATTCGTGATTTCCTTTCAGAGAAGTCGCAGTTCGTAGTAATTGATGGAAAGTCACCGAGTAAAACAAATGTCATTTGTGGCGTTCCCCAAGGTAGTGTCAAAAGCCCTTTGCTCTTCCTTATCTATATAAACGATTTAGGAGATAATCTGAGCAACCGTCTTAGGCTGTTTTCATGTGATGCTCTTGTTTATCGACTAATAAAGTCATCAGAAGATCAAAACAAATTGCAAAACTGTTTGGGAAAGGTATCTGTATGGTGCAAATATTGGCAATTGACCCTAAATAACGAAAGGTGGTAGGTCATCCACGAGAGCGCTAAAAGGAATCGGTTTAACTTCGGTTTCACGATAAATCAGTCGAATCTAAAGGCCGTAAGTTAAACTAAATACCTAGGAATTTCAATTACAAACAACTTAAATTGGAACCAACACATAGAAAACGTTTTGGGGATGGCTAACCAAAGATCGCGTTTTATTGGCAGGACGCTTTGAAAATTTAACAGTTCTACTAAGGAGACTGCTTACAGTACGATTCTCTGTCCTCTTTCAGAATACTGCTGCACGGTGTGAGGTCCTTACCAGATAAGATGACGGAGTACATCGAGAAAATTCAAAGAAGCGCTGAATGTTTTGTATTATCGCGAAATAGGTTACAGAGTGTCACTGAAATGATACAGAATGTGGGATGGTCATCATTAAACCAAAGACTTTTTCGTTGCGTCAGAATCTTCTCAAGAATTTTCAATCATCATTTTTCTCCTCCCAATGCAAAAATATTTTTTTTGACAACGATCTACACAGGGAGAAACGATCATCGTAATAAAATAAAGGAAATCAGAGCTCACACGGAAAGATATAGGGGTTCGTTTACTCCGCGCTGTATGGTATTGGAATAGTAGAGAATTATTGTGATGGTGGTTATATGAACTCTCTGTCACGCTACTAAATGTGATTTGCAGAGCATCCATGTAGATGGTGATGTAGATTAAGGAACTGATAAGTGGATGTAATGGATTAGAGGATCTCTACATGAAATCTTTGCTGTTCTTTGTGGTACCTTATACAAAATTATTATATCTCAAGGCCGATTTGACTGGGCATGGACACGACTCAGTTATTAAGTAGAAGGATGGAGGAAAGAATCATCTCACCTTTCTTCGTAGTCATTTGTCATGACGGCGACAAACGTTGGATCGGTACAGTTTGTCTGTCCTTGTAATTGCAGGTCTGTGGGACTTCGGCCGTTCACTTACGTAAAAAATAAACATCTGCAGCCGTCCTTTTGACACTCGTATTATATTATAACCACTTTTGGTGTCTCAACATACCATCTCCAGGCGTTAACTGACGCTGATGGAGGGGCCTCCAATCATAACCACTGATGGAACTGTAAGTTCCCCCTTTTGTAAGTTAAGACGTGAAGTGGTGTACTGAGCCAGCAAAACAGGCTACAGTATAAGAGCATAACATCAAAGAGACTGCTGTAAGTGTTTCATATTTTACTTATCTGGTTCGATAAGGTGCGTCACCTTGGAGCTCTGCAGTGGTAAGTCGGTAGCTCTCTTCAGTGTTCTCGGCATTTGCCTCGAGGTCCAGGAAAGGTCTCCGTATTGACCGCCCGCCGTGGGTTGCCCTAGCCTATACAGCATTATCACGGTATTCTGAAGAGAGTATTTGACAAAGGAATTGTAATACTCAGTCGAGTGCTTCCTTCCCAAGAAAAGATTCGTCCATTTAACATGCAACAGTCACAAAGTACCTACTGACATTAGGATAAGAGTAAGGATTACAAAGTCAGCACACTAATTAGGCTTTCTTGTCCTCTAGCTTTCACGCTGTTTCATAGACTGTCTTCTCACTCCTAATCACTCCTCTTCGCTCACAGACTCCTCGAATTTTTTCCTCAACTTGGAGTTGTCAACGGTGGACTAAATCTGCAGTGCTACCCAATGACTAATCACTATTTCTTGACCGCGCCTCCCAGTGCCAACCGGCGTTTTTCTCACGTGTTCACTGTTTACCGTGTTCCAACGTTGGTCACACTGTTCCGATATTTTGCCACGTTCCTTAGTTGCTGAGAAGCTAGCCACAGAAAACTCCTTTGTACTGTCCAGGGCTCACACAGAGAGGGCCATATGTCTGTACTTTGTCTAAGGATCGACTGGCCATAATCATTTATGAACAACGCTCGTAACGTCCAGCAGACATGATTTTAAGTGTGCTGGCTTCTTCTGAAGTTCAAAAAATGGTTCAAATGGCTCTGAGCACTATGGGACTTAACTTCGCAGGTTATCAGTCCCCTAGAACTTAGAACTACTTAAACCTAACTAACCTAACGACATCAGACACATCCATGCCCAAGACAGGATTCGAACCTGCGACCGTAGCGGTCGCGCGGTTCCAGACTGTAGCGCCTAGAACCGCTCTTGTGCAATTCCGCTGTTTGACAAGCATCTTTGAGTAAATTCTTGTCGCTTTTGTCCCTACATTCCATGTCAGTGTATGCAGTGTCCATAAAATTTCGGCATGTTTCTCGCTTTTTAAGAGAGGCTTAAACTGATGCAACTCACCGGAAGTCTCACGGGCCTCCTAGTGCGACCTCTTCTTTTTGCCTGCGCTCTGCCTTAGTGCCTACAGGGATCCACGAATTAACGACACGCTTCTCATCGTCCGACAGGTCCTTCGCGAGGTATACATTCTATAGCTAGCTGAGGCCATCCGCCAGCCTACCCCCTGTGGGCTTGCAGGATGTCCCCACCTCCACTTCTCTAGCACTCGCTCTATGAGATCCCACTTGGCCCTCGTCCTGGAATGTTCGCACCGGAAATAGGCAAGTGTCCATCGGAAGGGGGAACTGCAGTGTTGTGCACCATTTTCCTGATGAGGAACATATTGCACTATTAAAATTAATCAAGCATACTAACAAGAAATTTACGGTGGTTGGCTGCCTCTGAAAGACCTATTCATAAAATACACTCTAAGCCAAAGAAAAAGTGACGCTCCATAAAGGAACTACCCGAATGCGACGGAAATAGACAGATGTGATGTACATGTACAGAAAAATAAGTAATTGCAGTTTCAGAAAAATCGAATGATTTATTCAAGAGAAAGAGGAGCAAGTCGATAACGCTTTGGTCCATCTCCGGTCGTTATGCAGTTACTCGAAATTGCACTGATAGAGTTAAATGATCATTAATTGAAACCCTCAGCTGCCGACAGGTGTTGTTGATATACTTCGATGGGGACAGGTAAATATGTGTGCCCCGACCGGGACTCAAACCCGGGGTCTCCTGCTTCCATGGCAGACGCTCTATCCATCTGAGCCACGAAGGACACAGATGAATAGCGCGACTGCAGGGACTTATCCCTTGCACGCTTCCCGTGAGACCCAGATTCCCAACTGTCCCCAATATACATACGTAATGTATCTAATAGGTTATTGCCCATCTCCATATATATAGTGAAAGGCCACCCACCCATTGACATTCGTCTGTACGAATGCTCACAGGTTGCCCAAACTCTTACGGGAATCGTCACCTTAATTCGCGCGAGTAACGAGTGGATGGGCAAATACCTATTAGGTCAATTACGTATATAGATTGGAGACAGTTGAGAATGTGGGTCTCACGGGAAGCGTGCAAGGGATAAGTCCCTGCAGTCGTGCTATTCATCTGTGCCCTCGGTGGCTCAGATGGACAGAGCGTCTGCCATGTAAGCAGGAGTTCCCGGGTTCGAGTCACGGTCGGGGCACACATTTTCAGCTGTCCCCGTCGTGGTATATCAACAACACTTGTCGCCAAGTGAGAGTTTCAATTAATCATCATTTACTCTAGAGAAGCTGCACTGTCATCAATGGTATCAGTTCTTTCGAGAACAGTTACTACCTTCATATATATCGATAAAGTTATTGGATATCACGGGAGATTTCGTCCCAAATTCTATCCAGTTGGAGCTTTAGATCGTCAAAATCTTGGGCTAGTTGCCGGACTCTGCTCATAAAGCGGCAAACGATCTCAACTGGGGAGAGAGCGGGGACCTCGTTAGATAGGGCATGATATGGCACCGACGAAGACAAGCAGTAGCGAATCTCCCATTGTGTGGGCGGGCATTATCTTGCTGAAATGTAAACTCAGTTTGACGAAGCACAACAAAATGGGACGTAGAATGTCGTCGATGTACCGCTGCACTGTAAGGATGCTGCGGTTGACAACCAAAGGGCTCCTACTACGAAGTGAAATTACACCCAAGACCATCGGTTCTGGGTGTCAGGCTTGTGGTGGGTGACAGCCAGGTTGCTATACCACCGCTGTCCAGGGCGCCTCCAGACGTCTTCGGCTTAGAATCTCATTGACTGGAGTAGAATTGTCTTGAGTAATACGTCTATCTTCGAGATGAGTCGCGATTACCACCGAAGACCTGTCTGGAGACGCTGCGGAAAGTGTTGAATCACCTACCTGACTGTCGCCAGCCATACGGTTCGGTGTGACGCTCCTGGGTGTTTTCTTTATTTTATGTTGTTTTTGTTGTTGTTGTTGTGGTCTTCAGTCCTGAGACTGGTTTGATGCAGCTCTCCATGTTCTCTAGCCTGTGCAAGCTTCTTCATCTCCCAGTACCTGCTGCAACCTACATCCTTCTGAATCTGATTAGTGTATTCATCTCTTGGTCTCCCTCTACGACTTTTACCCTCCACGCTGCCCTCCAATACTAAATTAGTGATCCCTTGATGCCTCACAACATGTCCTACGGCCGGCCGGAGTGGCCGTGCGGTTCTAAGCGCTACAGTCTGGTACCGAGCGACTGCTACGGTCGCAGGTTCGAATTCTGCCTCGGGCATGGATGTGTGTGAAGTCCTTAGGTTAGTTAGGTTTAATTAGTTCTACGTTCTAGGCGACTGATGACCTCAGAAGTTAAGTCGCATAGTGCTCAGAGCCATTTGAACCATTTTTGAACATGTCCTACCAACCAATCCATTCTTCTAGTCAAGTTGTGCCACAAACTCCTCTTCTCCCCAATTCTATTCAATACCTCCTCATTAGTTACGTGATCTACCCATCTAATTTTCAGCATGCTTCTGTAGCACCACATTTCGAAAGCTTCTATTCTCTTATTGTTTAAACTATTTATCGTCCATGTTTCACACCCATACATGGGTACACTCCATACAAATACTTTTAGAAACGGCTTCCTGACACTTAAATATATACTCGATGTTAACAAATTTCTCTTCTTGAGAAACACTTTCCTTGCCATTGCCAGTCTACATTTTATATCCTCTCTACTTCTACCGTCATCAGTTATTTTGCTGCCCAAATAGCAAAACTCCTTTACTACTTTAAGTTTCTCATTTCCTAATCTAATTCACTCAGCATCACCTGATTTAATTCGATTACATTCAATTATCCCCGTTTTTGCTTTTGCTGATGTTCATCTTATATCCTTCTGTCAAGACACTGTCCATTCCGTTCAGCTGCACTTTTATTTTATAGCAGAACCAATTTGGTAGTCATCCGCGATACCCATGCAGTACAGCGGTACGTCGACGATATTGTAATCCCGTCCTGTTGCCTTCACGGTAAGCCATCCTGAGCTTACATTTCCGTCCCATTTGGGTGATTCCTTCATGATCAGTGGTTTTTTCCTTACAGTGTACATTAATATTGCTAACAAATATTCCATTTAAAGCTACTAGTATACTTAAGAATTGCTGAGAGAAGTATCCGTTTTACAATGCAGTGAAAAATCTGCAGTACAAGAAAAAGGAAAGAGCGACTGATACGCGGGTAGAGAGGAAACGGGAGAGGCAACAGATATGGAGGATAGCTCTATTTCTTCACTGAAAAGAAGGATCGGAGTACAAAAGCTTGCGAGGACACTTGTCGCTGGTTAATTAGGGGCTAACTGGCTATCTGCCGGTGTCCGCAGTTTACGCGAAATCAAAGCAAAACTCGACGACCCGCCGGAGTGAAAGCAAACAGGTGCAGTCGTTAGGGGCTGCTCCCTCTTTGATCATCCCTGCCGTCTCCCGTTGTAGTGGAGCGCCAATTAGCCTCGTCGATCCGAGGGGGCAGCAAAAGCGGCGACAAGCGCCGGCGCCATCATCGGCGCTGTCGCACACTTCACTTCCCTAATGAGCAACACGTAACACGGCTTTAGGAAATTGTTTTAAGGATAAGGGCTTCTTACCGAGAACATGGGAAAAAATTACGAGGGGCCGTAGCCGTGCGGATTACTGGAACATATTCTCTGCGTGATCTGTCACACGGCAAATTTATTAGACTTAGTTAATGAAATTCGGTCTGACCGTCAGCTGTCCCGCTCACAGCTAAGGCAAACACTGTGAAAGACGTGCACTTCATTCACCATTCAGTGCTCGCATTTATTTGACGATGTTCACAGTTTATCTCAGACTGATCTGTGAGATGAGCTTGGCGCTAGGAATTTTCTTTATTTATGGGCGAGGGCAGCAGTCTTCCTAGGAGCCATGAAGGCGTCCCGTTTCCCACCCTTTCTTCCGATCGCCAGGGTAGCACGTGGTGTCGTTTGAACGGTCACAAGTGGCCAAAACTTCTCAGTTCCTCAACCTGCCTTACCAACCTTGTAACCGCTATTTCTGCTCGATTTTAACGTTGCGAGGTCGCTTCCCTGTGAGATTCCGACCCTCCGATTGGCCAGTTCAGGTGCGCGCCCGTTTTCCGTGGGCGGGCGCCAACCGCCCTACGCGGGTGAATAGTGGACAATGGGGCAGTAGGGCTGTTCTAGTGTGACCGTGCCTGAGGCCGGAGGTGCTGCTTCCAGGAGATGAAGTGCGGTAAGCATGAGCGCCGGCGTGCACTGTAGCTTCGCGCCCTGCGGTCCAGACGGCACCTTATAGGTCATTTGACTGATGTGCGTTCCTTAAATTACGTTTTACGCAATTTTTCCGGGTTACGAGACTGTAGGTTTTCCTTGCACAGTTGGGCATAATGTGCGAGATGTGTTGGTTAGTCACAGTAGCTTGCAGTACGGCACTAAAGTGCTTACCTTCATGCTCACTTTTCTGCTGTAGCTATTTCAGTTCTCCCGTGCAAAATTCGACTCAGAATTTAGGTCTTCCTAGTTTGAATACTTGTGCCCTTTGTCCTACGCCACGTGGTGAGTGTCTGGTGGCCCTTCATGTTTCGTTATCGTAGTCGGACCCCGAGCCAAAGATATCTAGTACCGCCTGTATGAATAGTTTCGCGTCTTGCTGGTTTTATTCCTTTAGTACAGGAGGCTACCTAGTCATTCACCGACAGTAGCATTTTTCTTAGTCTTTGGCTGATTCCTGATGGTGGTCGTTGCATGCCTGCAACCCCTTCCTTTAGTAAATTGATCTCCAGTTGATAATACGGTGATCGTACCTAAAATTTTTTTCCCTGCTATCGTGGCTTACTATGAACGTACGTTGGGCAGCTTGCTGAACTCAATTCTTTCTCCCCCATCCCCATTTAATTGTATAAATATTCAATATTCAACTGTTAAATAAATGAGTCCTTTAATCTGTACATTCTCCCCTTCATTACGTAAAATCGCCCCTAGTGTCACAGTAGAGTGATGCAGAACTATAGCGGTTGCTATAAGAAAACAGAGCCACGGCTTTTAATGATAACCCTCTTACTATCGAAATTATTGTATTGTCTTGGCATATTTGTGACTGAGAGTATGAAGAATAGTTTGAACTTCTTTGTATGTAATCATCAGATGTTCCGCTTAAAAAGAAACAGAAAGTGGATAGTAAGGTAGTAGGAAAATAAACTGTTGTTGTCGTTGTTGTTGTCTTCAGTCCTGAGACTGGTTTGATGCAGCTCTCCATGCTACTCTATCCTGTGCAAGCTGCTTCATCTCCCAGTACCTACTGCAACCTACATCCTTCTGAATCTGCTTAGTGTATTCATCTCTTGGTCTCCCTCTACGATTTTTACCCTCCACGCTGCCCTCTAATGCTAAATTTGTGATCCCTTGATGCCTCAAAACATGTCCTACCAACCGATTCCTTCTTCTAGTCAAGTTGTGCCACAAACTTCTCTTCTCCCCAATCCTATTCAATACCTCCTCATTAGTTACGTGATCTACCCATCTAATCTTCAGCATTCTTCTGTAGCACCACATTTCGAAAGCTTCCATTCTCTTCTTGTCCAAACTAGTTATCGTCCATGTTTCACTTCCATACATGGCTACACTCCAAACAAATACTTTCATAAACGACTTCCTGACACTTAAATCTATATTCGATGTTAACAAATTTCTCTTCTTGAGAAACGCTTTCCTTGCCATTGCCAGTCTACATTTTATATCCTCTCTACTTCGAACATCATCAGTTATATTGCTCCCCAAATAGCAAAACTCCTTTACAACTTACAGTGTCTCATTTCCTAATCTAATTCCCTCAGCATCACCCGACTTAATTCGACTACATTCCATTATCCTTGTTTTGCTTTTGTTGATGTTCATCTTAAACCTCCTTTCTAGAGACTGTTCATTCCGTTCAACTGCTCTTCCAAGTGCTTTGCTGTCTCTAACATAATTATAAAGTCATCGGCGACCTCAAAGTTTTTATTTCTACTCCAAATTTTTCTTTTGTTTCCTTTACTGCTTGCTCAATATACAGATTGAGTAACATCGGTGAGACGCTACAACCCTGTCTCACTCCCTTTCCAACGACTGCTTCCCTCTCATGTCCCTCGACTCTTATAACTGCCATCTGGTTTCTGTACAAACTGCAAATAGCCTTTCGCTCCCTGTATTTTACCCCTGCCACCTTTAGAATTTGAAAGAGAGTATTCCAATCAACATTGTCAAAAGCTTTCTCTAGGTCTACAAAAGCTAGTAACGAAGGTTTGCCTTTCCTTAATCTTTCTTCTAAGATAAGGCGTAAGGTCAGTATTGCCTCACGTGTTCCAGTATTACTACGGAATCCAAACCCATCTTCTTCGAGATCAGCTTCTACTAGTTTTTCCATTCGTCTGTAAAGAATTCGTGTTAGTGTTTTGCAGCTGTGGCTTATTAAACTGATTGTTCGGTAATTTTCACATCTGTCAACACCTGCTTTCTTTGGGATTGGAATTATTATATTCTTCTTGAAGTCTGAGGGTATTTCGCCTGTTTCATACATCTTGCTCACCAGATGGTAGAGTTTTGTCAGGACTGGCTCTCCCAAAGCCGTCAGTAGTTCCAGTGGCATGTTGTCTACTCCCAGGGCCTTGTTTCGACTCAGGTCTTTCAGTGCTCTGTCAAACTCTTCACGCAGTATCGTATCTCCCATTTCATCTTCATCTACATCCTCTTCCATTTCCATAATATTGTCCTCAAGAGCATGGCCCCTGTATAGCCCCTCTATGTAATTCTTCCACCTTTCTGCTTTCCCTTCTTTTCTTAAAACTGGGTTTCCATCTGAGTTCTTGATATTCATACAAGCGGTTCTCGTTTCTCCAAAGGTCTCTTTAATTTTCCTGTGGGCAGTATCTATCATACCACTCGTGAAATAAGCCTCTACATCCTTACATTAGTGCTCTAGCCATCCCTGCTTAACCCTTTTTCTCTTCGTGTCGATCTCATTTTTGAGACGTTTGTATTCCTTTTTGCCTGCTTCACTTACTGCTTTTTTGTATTTTCTCCTTTCATCAATTAAATTCAGTATCTCTTCTGTTACCCAATAATTTCTACAAGCCCTCGTCGTTTTACCTACTTGATCCTCAGCTGCCTTCACTATTTCATTCCTCAAAGCTACCCATTCTTCTTCTGCTGTATTTCTTTCCCCCATTGCCGTCAACTGTTCCCTTATGCTCTTCCTGAAACTCTGTAGAACCTCTGGTTCATTCAGTTTATCCAGGTCTCATCTCCTTAAATTCCCACATTTTTAAATTTCTTCGTTTTTAATCTACAGTTAATAACCAATAGACTGTGGTCAGAGCCCACATCTGCCTCCGGAAATGTCTTACAATTTAAAATCTGGTTCCTAAATCTCTGTCTTGCTATTATATAATCTATCTGAAACCTTCTAGTATCTCCAGGGTTCTTACAAGTATACAACCTTCTTCCATGATTCTTGAACCAAGTGTTAGCTATGATTAAGTTATGCTCTGTGCAAAATTTTACAAGACGGCTTCCTCTTTCATTTGTCTCCCCCAATCCATATTCACCCACTATGTTTCCTTCTATCCAGTTTCCTACTCTCGAATTCCAGTTACCCATGACTATTAAATTTTCGTATCCCTTCACTACCTGAATAATTTCTTTTATCTCATCATACATTTCATCAATTTCTTCATCATCTGCAGAGCTAGTTGGCATATAAACTTGTACTACTCTAGTAGGCATGGGCTTTGTGTCTATCTTGGCCACAATAATCCGTTCACTATGCTGTTTGTGGTAGCTCACCCGCACTCCTATTTTTTTTATTCATTATTCAACCTACTCCTGCATTACCCCTATTAGATTTTGTATTTATAACCCCGTATTCACCTGACCAAAAGTCTTGTTCCTCCTGCCACCGAACTTCACTAATTCCCAATATATCTATCTGTAACCCATCCATTTCCCTTTTTAAATTTTCTAACCTACATGCCCGATTAAGGTATCTGACATTCCACGCTACGATCCGTAAGACGCCAGTTTTCTTTCTCCTGGTAACGACGTCCTCCTGAGTAGTCCCCGCCCGGAGATCCGAAAGGGGGATTATTTTGCCTCCGGAATATTTTACCAAGAGGACGCCATCATTATTTAATAATACAGTAAACCTGCATGCCCCCGGGGGAAAATTACGGCCGTAGTTTCCCCTTGCTTTCAGCCGTTCGCAGTACCAGCACAGTAAGGACGTTTTGGTTAGTGTTTCAAGGCCAGATCAGTCAATCATCCAGACTGTTGCCCCTGCAACTACTGAAAAGGCTGCTGCCCCTCTTCAGGAACCACACGTTTGTCTGGGCTCTCAACAGGTACCTCTCCGTTGTGGTTGCACCTACAGTACGGCTATCTGTATCGCTGAGGCACACACGATTCCCCAGCCAGGGCAAGGTCCATGGTTCATGGGGGGAGGTATAGATATTACTTTTTTGTAAATAACAAAAAAATATAGATATTACTTTTTGTTATTTAGCTTTCTAGTCTTTTACTATTCCCCCCCCCTCCTTTTTTTTTTGAACAGGACAGCTGACGATAATTTGCCAAGGACTCAAAACTGGTCGTGATACTGTTTGTGTGACCCACTTCTCTAAAACATCCAGGTACCTGGTACTAATATCTAACGGCACACTAATGTGGAAGTGGGCACAATTTTTTGGCTCATCACTTTATGTGAAAAAATATAATTGCAAATTTGACGTACTCAAGGTAGAGTGATTAATGTTGTTGAATAAAAATAAAGCACTACTTTTAAATAACGAAATTAATAGAGCTGTACCAAATTCTACAATTATAACTGTGATATTTATGTGCGCAGTGAGTTTTAAATGTTCTGATTCAAAGTATGAAAGACTATGGTGAGCACCATTTTTAATTTGTATTAGTTATTTTATTGAAATGGAGTTTTGGAAATTTTACAGGTACAATGGAAGATGATCAGCCACCCAAACTGAAGTATGCATTTAGAACTCCGTATGAGTACGGTGTACCCAGTGTAACAACTTCAGAGAGCCTAGATATGTCTGTACGATCGTTGCAGTGAGGTGACTCAGTGTCCGTTAGCAGCCGCAGTAGATCTGTCTCTGTTAGTTGTTTTGGTGAAAGATTCGCGACCCTCAGTGAGAGAGGTTGTATGAGTCGAATAACTAACAGTACGTTGTCGTATCGCATAAAAATAACTTTTTTATCGGCTAGAGTAGTTGCAGGAGTTGAGATCGTAATAACTACGTTCGTAATTTCTTTTTTACAGCGTTCCGTCGTAATTCTGTTTTAATGACCTGCGACGTGCTTCTCGCCTCTACCTTCCAGGCCGTGTCACCCTGCCGCAATACAATATCTCTTTCTCACTCGCAGCAGCTGAATGTCGTAGTCTGCAACAACTGACGGCTGTCGTCTTCCGATATAAATAAATAAGATTACATTATAAACATTTTCATAACAAGAATGTATTCTAAACAACAATTTTACATGATAAAATATGTTCATAAATAATTCACATTTCTATGAAGAGAAACAAGCCGATAAGTGTGAACAGCATTTCCACTTTAAACAAATAACAATTAATGAAACAGAGAATAAAGTCGAACGGATATTTATATGTTATTAAAATTTGTGTATCAGAAGTATAAGAGGAGATGAAAAAATTTCCGACTGGGGGCGTTGCTGCAGCTTATACGCGTCGTAGCGCGTCTCCTATGATGTTATATAAACACCGACATGTAAGCAAAGGATTAGTGGGATTACTGCGGCGTTCAAGCCTAGCGGAAGCGCGTGCAGTAAATGCACAATCATGAAATATGGCAACGTTATTTGCCAGATGCGTCAAAACAGGATGAGCGCGCTATTATTCCTATATAGGCTGCCGAAGGGCAAACAGAGGTAGACATCCATCGGAGAAAGAAGGCAGTGTATGGGGCGGCATGTCTTTCTAAAACCACCGTTGTGGAATGGTGCAACAATGGATGGTGCTGCTTCGTGGTACGCCTACTCAATAGGAGATACTCGAGCACAAACCCTATACTCCTGATCTCTCACCGTGCGGTTATCACGCCTTCGGTCCCTTAAAAAAGGCCGTGCAGGGTCGACGATTCCTCTCGGACGACGATATGCAACAGGCATTACGAACTTCTTTACGCAGCAGAACGTGGTGTTTTATCAAACAAATATCTTTAGTGTAGTGCGTAGATGGGATGATCGCCTCAATGCTCATGGCCCATTTTGCCTGACTGGCAAACCGATTGCGGACAGTGCGGCCTCCAAACAGAAACTTTTGGCCCCAACTTATACAGTGAGGTGATAAAAGTTATAGGATACCTCCTAATGTCCTGATCAACCTCCTCTGAAATTCGATGTGGCAAGGACTCAACAGTTCGTTTGTAGACCCACGCAGAAATACTGAACTATGCTTTCTCTACAGCCGTCTGTAATTGCGAAACTTTTACCTGTGCGTGCGGTTCTAGGCGCTGCAGTCTGGAACCGCGAGACCGCTACGGTCGCAGGTTCGAATCCTGCCTCGGGCTTGGATGTGTGTGATGTCCTTAGGTTAGTTAGGTTTAACTAGTTCTAAGTTCTAGGGGACTAATGACCTCAGAAGTTGAGTCCCATTGTGCTCAGAGCCATTTGAACCATTTTTTTTTTTTTACCTGTGCAGGAATTTTTTGCACGAATTGACCTCTCGATTACGTCCCATAACTGTCCGATGAGCTTCATGTCGGGCCATCCGTGTGGCCATATCATTCACTCGAATTGTGCAGAATGTTCTTCAACCGAACTGTGAATAACTGTAACCCGGTGACAGGGCGCATTAGCATCCGTATAAATTCTATCGTCGTTTGGGAGCATGAAATCCATGGCTCCGAAAAGGCCTCCAAGTAGATAAACATAGCCGAGGATCGAGTTTATTCCATGTAAACACGGCCTACACCATTACAGAGCCCCCACCAGCTGCCACAGTGACTTATCGTCAACCTGGGTCCTTGGGTTCCGGAGTTCTGCGCTACGAACTGAAATCCAGACTCAAGGTTTCCCAATTGTCTGGGGACCACCGGACATGGTCAACAGCCTAGAAGAGCCCTGCAGGCGATGTCGTGCTGTTAGCAAAGGCACTCGTGCCACTTGTCTGCTTCCATGAACCATTAAAGCCAAATTTCGCTTCTCTGTCGAAAGGGATACATTCGTCGTAAGCCCCACATTGTGGGTACTTCAAGCATTCTTGCTTTTGTGTGATCACTGACTATACTACGCAATCTCCGCTGCTCTCGGTCGTTAAGTGAAGACGGTCAGTCACTGCTTTGACCATGGTGAGAGGTGATGACTGAAATGTGGTATTGTTGGCACCCTTTTGACGTTGTCGATCTTGGAATACCGAGTTCCCTAACGATTTCCGAAATGGAATTTCCCATGCGTCTAGCTTCAACTAGCATTTCGCGATCAAAGTCGTGCGACCGTAATCACGCCGGAAATATTTTCACATGAATCACACGAGTACAAAATATTGACACTTGGCGCTGCCCTATTACACCTTGTATACACGATATTATCGCCCACTCTATATGTGCACATCGCCATCCCATGACTTGTCACTTCAGTGATAACAATGTAGCACGACTCCTCTCCGGGTATACAGGTTGCTCCATCCCTGCAGGCGATGTCGTGCTGTTAGCAAAGGCACTCGTGCCACTTGTCTGCTTCCATGAACCATTAAAGCCAAATTTCGCTTCTCTGTCGAAACGGATACATTCGTCGTAAGCCCCACATTGTGGGTACTTCAAGCATTCTTGCTTGTGTGTGATCACTGACTATACTACGCAATCTCCGCTGCTCTCGGTCGTTAAGTGAAGACGGTCGGTCACTGCTTTGACCATGGTGAGAGGTGATGCCTGAAATGTGGTATTGTTGGCACCTTTCTGACGTTGTCGATCTTGGAATACCGAGTTCCCTAACGATTTCCGAAATGGAATTTCCCATGCGTCTAGCTTCAACTAGCATTTCGCGATCAAAGTCGTGCGACCGTAATCACGCCGGAAATATTTTCACATGAATCACACGAGTACAAAATATTGACACTTGGCGCTGCCCTATTACACCTTGTATACACGATATTATCGCCCACTCTATATGAGCATATCGCCATCCCATGACTTGTTACTTCAGTGATAACAATGTAGCGCGACTCCTTTCCGAGTATACAGGTTGCTCCATCCCTGCAGGCGATGTCGTGCTGTTAGCAAAGGCACTCGTGCCACTTGTCTGCTTCCATGGACCATTAAAGCCAAATTTCGCTTCTCTGTCGAAAGGGATACATTCATCGTAAGCCCCACATTGTGGGTACTTCAAGCATTCTTGCTTTTGTGTGATCACTGACTATACTACGCAATCTCCGCTGCTCTCGGTCGTTAAGTGAAGACGGTCGGTCACTGCTTTGACCATGGTGAGAGGTGATGACTGAAATGTGGTATTGTTGACACCCTTTTCACGTTGTCGATCTTGGAATACCGAGTTCCCTAACGATTTCCGAAATGGAATTTCCCATGCGTCTAGCTTCAACTAGCATTTCGCGATCAAAGTCGTGCGACCGTAATAACGCCGGAAATATTTTCACATGAATCACACGAGTACAAAATATTGACACTTGGCGCTGCCCTATTACACCTTGTATACACGATATTATCGCCCACTCTATATGTGCACATCGCCATCCAATGACTTGTCACTTCAGTGATAACAATGTAGCACGACTCCTTTCCGGGTATACAGGTTGCTCCATCCCTGCAGGCGATGTCGTGCTGTTAGCAAAGGCACTCGTGCCACTTGTCTGCTTCCATGGACCATTAAAGCCAAATTTCGCTTCTCTGTCGAAAGGGATACATTCGTCGTAAGCCCCACATTGTGGGTACTTCAAGCATTCTTGCTTTTGTGTGATCACTGACTATACTACGCAATCTCCGCTGCTCTCGGTCGTTAAGTGAAGACGGTCAGTCACTGCTTTGACCATGGTGAGAGGTGATGCCTGAAATGTGGTATTGTTGGCACCCTTTTGACGTTGTCGATCTTGGAATACCGAGTTCCCTAACGATTTCCGAAATGGAATTTCCCATGCGTCTAGCTTCAACTAGCATTTCGCGATCAAAGTCGTGCGACCGTAATCACGCCGGAAATATTTTCACATGAATCACACGAGTACAAAATATTGACACTTGGCGCTGCCCTATTACACCTTGTATACACGATATTATCGCCCACTCTATATGTGCATATCGCCATCCCATGACTTGTCACTTCAGTGATAACAATGTAGCGCGACTCCTTTGCGGGTATACAGGTAGCTCCATTGATAGTCACTGGGCCAAATATGACACGAAATAAGCATCAAACAAAAAAAACTGCAAAGAACGAAACTCGTCTAGCTTGAAAGGGGAAATCAGATGGCGCTATGTCTGGTGCGCTAGATGGCGTTGCTATAGGTCAAATGGATATCAACTGCGTTCTTTTTAATGAAGGAACCCCCATTTTTATTACATATTCGTGCAGTACATAAATAAATATGAATGTTTCAGTTAGACCACTTTTTTCGCTTTGTGGTAGATGGCGCTGTAATAGTCACAAACGTGTAAGTACGTGGTATCACGTAACACATTCAGCCACTGCGGACGGTATTTACTTCGTGATACATTACCCGTGTTAAAATGCACCGTTTACCAATTGCGGAAAAGGTCGATATCGTGTTGATGTATAGCTATTGTGACCAAAATGTCCAACGGACATGTGCTGTGTGTGCTGCTCGGTATCCTGGACGACAACATCTAAGCGTCCGAACCGTTCGCCGCATAGTTACGTTATTTAAGGAAACAGGAAGTGTTCAGCCACATCTGAAACCTCAACTACGACCTGCAACAAATGGATATTCCCAAGTAGGTGTTTTAGCTGCTCTCGCGGCTGATTCGCACATCAGTAGCAGAATCTCAAAAACGTCGCTGTTGAGAATGCTACATCAACATCTATTGCACCCGTACCATATTTCTGTGCACCGGGAATTGCATGGCGACGACTTTGAACGTCGTGTTCAGTTCCGCCATTTGCCACAAAAGTCATTAAGGGACGATGACAGATTTCTTGCACGCGTTCTATTCAGCGACGAAGCGTCATTCAACAACAGCGGTAACGTAAACTGGCATAATTAGCACTATTGGGCAACGGAAAATCGACGATGGCTGCTACAAGTGGACCACCAGCGACCTGGGCGGGTTAATATACAGGGTGTTTCAAAAATGAGCGGTATATTTGAAACGTCAATAAAAACTAAACGAGCAGCGATAGAAATACACCGTTTGATGCAATATGCTTGCGACAACAGTACACTTTCAGGCAGACAAACTTTCGAAATTACTGTAGTTACAATTTTCAACAACAGATGGCGCTGCAAGTGATGTGAAAGATATTGAAGACAACGCAGTCTGTGGGTGCGCCATTCTGTACGTCGTCTTTCTGCTGTAAGCGTGTGCTGTCCAGAACGTGCAAGTGTGCTGCGGACAACACGGTTTATTTCTTAGAACAGATGATTTTTCTGGTGTTGGAATTCCACCGCCTAGAACACAGTGTTGTTGCAACAAGACGAAGTCTTCAGCGGAGGTTTAATGTAACCAAAGGACCGAAAAACGATACAATAAAGGATCTGTTTGAAAAATTTCAACGGACTGGGAACGTGACGGATGAACGTGCTGGAAAGGTAGGGCGACCGCGTACGGAAACCACAGAGGGCAACGTGCAGCTAGTGCAGCAGGTGATCCAACAGCGGCCTCGGATTTCCGTTCGCCGTGTTGCAGCTGCGGTCCAAATGACGCCAACGTCGACGTATCGTCTCATGCGCCAGAGTTTACACATCTATCCATAGAAAATTCAAACGCGGCAACCCCTCAGCGCCGCTACCATTGCTGCACGAGAGACATTCGCTAACGATATAGTGCACAGGACTGATGACGGCGATATGCATGTGGGCAGCATTTGGTTTACTGACGAAGCTTATTTTTACCTGGACGGCTTCGTCAATAAACAGAACTGGCGCATATGGGGAACGGAAAAGCAGTTGCAGTCCCATCGTCCCTGCATCCTCAAAAAGTACTGGTCTGGGCCGCCATTTCTTCCAAAGCAATCATTGGCCCATTTTTCAGATCCGAAACGATTACTGCATCACGCTATTTGGACATTCTTCGTGAATTTGTGGCGGTACAAACTGCCTTAGACGACACTGCGAACACCTCGTGGTTTATGCAAGATGGTGCCCGGCCACATCGCACGGCCGACGTCTTTAATTTCCTGAATGAATATTTCGATGATCGTGTGATTGCTTTGGGCTATCCGAAACATACAGGAGGCGGCGTGGATTGGCCTCCCTATACGCCAGACATGAACCCCTGTGACTTCTTTCTGTGGGGACACTTGAAAGACCAGGTGTACCGCCAGAATCCAGAAACAATTGAACAGCTGAAGCAGTACATCTCATCTGCATGTGAAGCCATTCCGCCAGACACGTTGTCAAAGGTTTCGCGTAATTTCATTCAGAGACTACGCCATATTACTGCTACGCATGGTGGATATGTGGAAAACATCGTACTATAGAGTTTCCCAGACCGCAGCGCCATCTGTTGTTGACAATTGTAACTACTGTAATTTCGAAAGTTTGTCTGCCTGAAAATGTACTGTTATCCCAAGCATATTGCAACAAACGGTGTATTTCTATCGCTGCTCGTTTAGTTTGTATTGCCGTTTCAAATATACCGGTCATTTTTGAAATACCCTGTATGGTGCGTCATTATGGGAGGAAGGATAATTGGCCCCCATTTTATCAATGGCAATCTAAATGGTGCAATGTATGCTGATTTCCTACGTAATGTTCTACTTATGTTGCTACAAGATGTTTCACTGCATGATAGAATGGCGATGTACTTCCAACATGATGGATGTCCGGCACATAGCTCGCGTACGGTTGAAGCGGTATTGAATAGCGTATTTCATGACATGTGGATTGGTCGTCGAAGCACCGTTCCATGTCCCGCAAATTCACCAGATCTGACGTCCCCGGATTTCTTTCTGTGGGGAAAGTTGAAGGATATTCGCTATCGTGATCCACCGACACCGCGCGGGCTTAGTCGATCGGTCTAGGGGGCTGCAGTCATGGCCTTTGCGGCTGGTCCTCCCTGTGGCATGGGTGTGTGTGTTTGTCCTTAGGATACCTTAAGTTAAGTAGTGTGTAAGCTTAGGGACTGATGACCTTAGCAGTTAAGTCCCATAAGATTTCACGCACATTTGAACTTTTTTTTTTTTTTTTTTTTTTTTTGATTCACTGACAACGTCTGACAACATGCGTCAGCGAATTGTCAATGCATGTGCGAACATTACGGAAGGCGAACTACTCTTTGTTGAGAGGAATGACGTTACACGTATTGGCAAATGCATTGAGGTGGTGGGCATCATTTTGAGCATTTATTGCATTAATGTGGTATTTATAGGCAATCACGCTGTAACAGCATGCGTTCTCAGAAATCATAAGTTCACAAAGGTACATGTATCACATTGGAACAACCGAAATAAAATGTTCAAACGTACCTACGTTCTATATTTTAATTTTAAAAACCTACCTGTTACCATCTGTTCGTCTAATATTGTGAGCCATATGTTTGTGACTATTACAGCGCCATCTATCACAAAGCGAAAAAAGTGGTCCAAGTAAAGCATTCATATTTCTTTACGTACTACATTAATATGTAATAAAAAAAATGGAGGTTCCTATTTGTAAAACCGCAGTTGATATCCGTTTGACCTATGGCAGCGCCATCTAGCAGGCCAACCATAGCGCCATCTTGTTTCCCCCTTCAAGCTAGACGAGTTTCGTTCTTTGTAGTTTTTTCGTCTGACGCTTATTTCGTGAGATATTTGGCCCGGTCACTATCAATGGACCACCCTGTATTGTAAGGTGCCAGGACATGGGCACTTACACGTTAGCTTACCAACATTAGTTTTGATAATAAAGGGACTGGCAAGGGCATCAGATCATGACTGTATTGAATTATGATAAATATGACACTGTCGAGCCTTACTCCCTGCATGTCTGCAGGATTGAGCCACTAACTTAAAGCGTTGGTGAAAAGTATCGGAAGTTGAGGATTGTGCAATGTAAAGTCTGCAGTTGGCCGTAGCTCGCCGGGTCGCCGTGGGCGGCAGGTAGCGGCTACCGGAAACTCGGGACAATACGGCGCTTTTGGGGATAGCCCGGCATCCGGAGCCACCCGTGCTGGGGAACACGTGGCGAAGACGGGAATTTCGTTTGTCTAGGGACGTTATGACCAACTCCGTCATTGGGTAGATCTCAGTCGAGGGATTTCGGTGATGATAGAGCGTTCGATATTGGCCGAAACTGAGTATTCTTCCGCCGCGTTTTCGTACGCGGGGGACTTCGCCTTCAGCCATCGAGCGGTACGAACTTGGAGACGGCGTCTTGGCCATCGTCTTCAAAGGGAGATATACGGTCTGTATCGCAGGATTGCACCAACGCGTGTTCCGTGCAGAGTTCTGCTGTTAGAACTTTGTGTGCTCAGAAGCGAGGTTTTCACCAACGCCTAACCGCTTCCAACAATTTACCTAATATTCTCGATCTAGAAGTTATCCTTGCGAGGTGCCGTGTATTTATCAACGCAGCTGCCGGTAATAGGGGCGCGTAATTGCAAATTGTTAATGTGCTATTCGCAGGTGTGTATGGGTGGATAAGGAGATTCATTTTTTTTTAAATTTTGTCAGTTGTGGGGAATATCAAATAAAAATGTAATTATTACGATCGAATTATCGACTTCATTGTAACTAGCATTTATCCTGTCCCAGTAAGCTTTACATTTACTCTAGTCACTGCACAGCTTGCCCAAATGGGAAGGAGAGAAGGTTTGCTGTCTTCTATGTCAGCGACGGACTGATAAGCTTACAGTATAGGCACCGTTTGTAGTCTCTTTCCGTCTTGGGTGCAGTAAATATGGAAACGTATACTATATGACCGTTCGGAAATAAGAGACTCTCATGCCATCAGTTGTTGTTGATTGTGGTGCCCTCTGCAGGGTGTGTATATAACTGTGACTGATACTGTAATCGACATTGTGATTAAAATTAGCTGATGTTACTGTGTTGACTTCCTCTAAACACTCATGAGTAGCAACAACGGCGTTATTGCCAGATGTGACCAAACCGCTGTCGGAGAACAAGCACTGTTAGACATCCATCGGATTGACTGATTGAATTGGGGTAAGGGACCAAACAGTGAGATCCTCGGCCCATCGGATTAGGGAAGGTTGGGGACGAAGTCGGCTGAGCCATTTCAAAGGAACCATCCTGGCATTTACCTGAAGCGATTAAGGATATCAAGGAAAATCTAAATCAGGATGGGCCGCCGCGGGTTTGAACCATCGTCTTCCCGAATGCGAGTCCAGTGTGAATTAAGAATGTCTACCGCTCCTTCTCGAAAACCACGCTTGTGAAACGGTACGACAAACGGTGCTTCTGCTTGATGATAACGAACGTCGATATATCGCATTCAAGTGGGAGAAGATCGGAAACCCGTCTTGTAGTCCTGACGTCTCCACATGCAATTATCACTCCTTAGGTACCTTAACACCAGTTCTTAAGTGTGGACGATTGTTATCGGGCGAGGACGTGCACCCGGAAGTTACGCGTTCTTCAAACGACCGGGCAGGGAGTTTTACCAAACGGTATCTTCAATCTCGTGCGTCGGCAGGGCGATTGCTTGAGTGCTCACTGCTCGGCAGTTGGTTGCCGATGACACCGCCTTCCTTGCCCTTGCCCCCACCCTGCAGCGTTCCCAACACCTTCTCCAATCCCATCTTCACCGGTTCACCGCTTGGTGCAACCAGTGGTTGCATAAGGTCAATACCTCCAAAACCCAGGCGATCATTGTAGGCAAAACAACCCCTTCCTTCCGCCTCCTCGATTTCTATCTAACTATCTATGGCCGTCCTATAGCCCTCAGCCCCAACCTCAAGTACCTTGCCGTCACCCTCGACCGTCGCCGCTCCTGGACTCCCCATCTCCGGACAATACAACCCAAGCACGCTCCCGACTCTGTCTCCTCATGCTCCTTTCCGGAACCCTCCACCTTACTCCACACCTATAAATCCCTCATCAGCCCTATCCTCTGTTACGCCCATCCTGCCTGGATCTCCGCCCCCCCCCCCCCTACCTTTTATAAATCCCATCAGATCCTTGAACGCCATGCTCTCTGCCTCGCCTATTGCATCCGTCTCCCCTCCCCACGTGGATCCTGTACGACGTAATTCCGTTCCCCCACCTCCTCCTTTTCCTCGAACGGAAACAGTTCCTGTACACCTCCCGTAAACTAGATTCTCCTCACCCACTTGTCTCACCCACCCTCTCCCACCCCTGCCCACTGCCAAGCCTGTATTCTCCATCTTTCCACCCTCCTTACCCTCTCCCAAGGTGGTTTCCGCCAGCTCCCCCTCCAAGATGCTGCCTTCCTCCCCTCCATCTACCCCTCCTACCAACTTTGATCGTCCCTCCCTCTTCCTCTGTTTGTTCCCTTTGGCACCCTCCATTCCTTCTCTCCCCCTTCCCTCCCTCCTCCCTTTCTCCCCACTCCTACCCCAGCCTTCCCCTACTCCTGTCTATCTGCTCCTCCTCCCATCTCCTCTGCCATTGGCATCTTTGTTCTCCCCTCTCCCTCCCCCTCACCCTTCTTCCCCTCTTGGCAGGTCCCCGGACTCGCACACGTTATGTGGACATTAGCGGGCCGGAGACCATCACCATCGTGTTTTGTGTTTAGTGTTCACCATCACACTCCATCGTTCACATGTGCCATCGCTTTCATCAGTGTTTGTGCATCGTGTCAACAGTTTGTAGTGTGGATTATCATCGAGTGTGAACGGCTTCATGTTTTTTTGTGTTACTGTGTCTACTGTTTTTTTTACTCGCCGATTGTTCAACCTCATTTGTCTTCCATATTTTTATCATTGTTAACTCTTGGGCTGAAGAGCGGCGTAAGGTGCTGCTGCCAGCCTACATTTTGTTGTATGGGTATCAAAATCACAATAAAGGAGGAGAAAACTCGGCAGTTGGTCAGTCACTCTGAGTCAGTACGGGTGGGTCAGTCTGAGTCTAGTCTACATCTACATCTACATTCATACTCCGCAAGCCACTCAACGGTGTGTGGCGGAGGGCACTTTACGTGCCACTGACATTACCTCTCTTTTCTGCTCCAGTCGCGTATGGTTCGCGGGAAGAACGACTGTCCGAAAACCTCTGTGCGCGCTCGAATCTCTCTAATTTTACATTCGTGATCTCCACGGGAGGTATAAGTAGGAGGAAGCAGTATATTCGATACCTCATCCAGAAACGCACCCTCTCGAAACTTGACGAGCAAGCTACACCGCGATGCAGAGCGCCTCTCTTGCAGAGTCTGCCACTTGAGTTTGCTAAACATCTCCGTAACGCTATCACGGTTACCAAATTACCCTGTGACGAAACGCGCCGCTCTTCTTTGGATCTTCTCTATCTCCTACGTCAACCCGATCTGGTACTGATCCCACACTGATGAGCAATACTCAAGTATAGGTCGAACGAGTGTTTTGTAAGCCACATCCTTTGTTGATGGACTACATTTTCTAAGGACTCTCCCAATGAATCTCAACCTGGCACCCGCCTTACCAACAATTAATTTTATGTGATCATTCCATTTCAAATCGTTCCACACACATACTCCCAGATATTTAACAGAAGTAACTGCTACCAGTGTTTGTTCCGCTATCATATAATCATACAATAAAGGATCCTTCTTTTATGTATTCTCAATACGTTAGATTTGTCTATGTTAAGGGTCAGTTGCCACTCCCTACACAAAGTGCCTATCCGCTGCAGATCTTCCTGCATCTCGCTACAATTTTCTAATGCTGCAACTTCTCTGTATACTACAGCATCATCCGCGAAAAGCCGCGTCGAACGTCCGACACTATCTACTAGGTCATTTATATATATTGTGAAAAGCAATGGTGTCATAACACTCCCCTGTGGCACGCCAGAGGTTACTTTAACGTCTGTAGACGTCTCTCCATTGATAACAACATGCTGTGTTCTGTTTGCTAAAAACTCTTCAATCCAGCCACACAGCTGGTCTGATATTCCGTAGGCTCTTACTTTGTTTATCAGGCGACAGTGCGGAACCTTATCTAACGCCTTCGGGAAGTCTAGGAAAATAGCATCTACCTCACTTGGATAGCCGGGTCAGTGTTGGGCAGTCAGTGTCTGTTTGTCGCCCGGAGTGTTAGTATGTGTTAGACCGCCAGTCTGCTCGAGTTTGCGCAGGCAATGGGCCTTGGCGGTTAAATGGATCGGTTGGTCGGTGATGACTTGTCCGCCTGGAGCGTCGGTGCATGTGAGGTCGCCACGTGAGTCCAATGGCCGCGCCGTATAGCGAGGGATAGTGGCTTCGCGGCCAACACGAGAGCAACAGGAGTCATCCCACGACATCGGTCTGGCCGGGGCGAGCTTCGACGCCGTGAGACGGGAGATGGGCGCGCCTTTCTGCATCCGTTGAAGCGGCTGGCAGCGGAGGATTCGCGAGAGGGTTTTGGGGTTTCTGCGCCAGGTCTTCGCCAGAAATCGCAGTTGTTAGAAGCTGTGTGATTAGTGATGTTTTGTTTCAGTTACTTGTTAAATTCTACTTGTGTTTTTGGTCTGTCTCTCGTCCCCAGCTTGCTCGTTTGTAGCTCGTCCGCATTTGTTAGGCAGTTAGTTTCGGTCTGTGTGTCTGTCGGTTGCCATACGTTAATAGTTGCCTCTGTCATGTTTGTCGGATTCGATGTTAACGAACTTATATAATGAAGGTAAAGGCCGAATTCCTGAAATATGTTTTTATCTTGCTTATCATCTTGCGAGGCGGTATATGTGTAATGTAGAGCACGTTGTACTTTATGTTAGTCTGAATTTCATGGGTTTTATTCAAACAGACATTTTTATAAAGTTGCCACGCTTCCCCCGCAAGAGTCCTTTTAAAAACAAATTTCTTAGTGTGAATGTTTGTAACATTTGCATTCCTCTTACGGGGTGCATAATTAATTTGTTTGTGTGAGTTGTTAAAATTTTTAGTTTAAAGTAATTTGGTGTGCTGCAGACTTGTACCAGGGTAGTTTTTCAGAGGTCGTTGTGAGCGGTCGTGACTACAGCCGTGTTGAAAGCATAAGCTTCTCAGCCCGAAGGCTCCGACAGTAACAATTTTTTTTTATTCTGCCTCTGAATAATTGTAACTTGATACTTCGAGGGTGCTTTTCTCCTCATAAATTTTAAATCTGTTTTCGAAAATGCTTTTATGAATAAAATTTCCATTGGTTGAAATTTAATTTGTTTCCATCAGTTACTCTTTGGCAACTACTTCCACGCTTACATAGTGTGTTAACGTTCTTGATGAATCTCTAGTTGTTGTTGTTGTTGTTGTCTTCAGTCCTGAGACTGGTTTGATGCAGCTCTCCATGCTACTCTATCCTGCGCAAGCTGCTTCATCTCCCAGTACCTACTGCAACCTACATCCTTCTGAATCTGCTTAGTGTACTCATCTCTCGGTCTCCCTCTACGATTTTTACCCTCCACGCTGCCCTTCAATGCTAAATTTGTGATCCCTTGATGCCTCAAAACATGTCCTACCAACCGATCCCTTCTTCTAGTCAAGTTGTGCCACAAACTTCTCTTCTCCCCAATCCTATTCAATACCTCCTCATTAGATACGTGATCTATCCACCTTATCTTCAGTATTCTTCTGTAGCACCACATTTCGAAAGCTTCTATTCTCTTCTTGTCCAAACTAGTTATCGTCCATGTTTCACTTCCATACATGGCTACACTCCAAACAAATACTTTCAGAAACGACTTCCTGATACATAAATCTATATTCGATGTTAACAAATTTCTCTTCTTCAGAAACGCTTTCCTTGCTGTTGCCAGTCTACATTTTATATCCTCTCTACTTCGACCATCATCAGTTATTTTACTTCCTAAATAGCAAAACTCCTTTACTACTTTAAGTGTCTCATTTCCTAATCTAATTCCCTCAGCATCACCCGATTTAATTTGACTACGTTCCATTATCCTCGTTTTGCTTTTGTTAATGTTCATCTTATATCCTCCTTTCAAGATACTGTCCATTCCGTTCAACTGCTCTTCCAAGTCCTTTGCCGTCTCTGACAGAATTACAATGTCATCGGCGAACCTCAAAGTTTTTACTTCGTCTCCATGAATTTTAATACCTACTCCAAATTTTTCTTTTGTTTCCTTTACTGCTTGCAGTAAATTCTTTAAGTAAAGATTTTGGAAGTAAATATTGACGGTTCAGGTATTTAAAATAATTTTATCATTGGAGCTGTGAACCCACACACGAAGAAACCAATAACAATTTCCTCGATTGGTCAGAACGGGGTATTTCCAAACACACCTGAAGCCTGGCCAAAAGACGGCTTCACGAGTAAACTAGTGAGACACGGCATTATCCTCGCCCTGGGCCAACTGCAAGTCGCTTGTCGGATTAGCGCGGCGCCTGCAACGCCTCGGCTGTCGGCTTGCTGACCTCCTTGTGTGCCGCAGGAATCGCTTCTGCTAATGAATAGCGCTCGCCGGTCTCGAGAGCTTCTGCTGAGGACAAAGGGCCGCCTTCAACTCCGCCGGCTGCCTCCTCCAGCCGCGCTTGGCGGCGTTCGGTTTCTGCTCAGCATCGCCGTCTTAGGGGCTCGGCTTGGCCTGAGGGAATACGGCGTTAGGAGTAGGAGTATTACCACAGGCGCCGTGAACCACACCAGGAAGCTAGTTATACTGTGCAATCTGCACAGCGGACTTTGAGTGTACTCACAGGACATATTCTTTGTTATCTATATGTAAAAAAGGGATGTGTGTGTGTTTTATACACAACACTGGAGCAGTTTCAGTCTATATCTGTATCTGCATCTATATACACACTCCGCAAGCGAGCGTATGGGGAGTAGCGGAGGTTACCCTGTACTAGTCATTTCTTTTTCTGTTCCACCCGCAAATATGGCGAAGGAAAAACGACTGCTCATGTGCCTCCTTAAGAGACCTAGTCTCTCTAATATTATCTTCATAGATCTGTAATGTACTTTGGCGACAGTAAAATCGTTCTGCAGTAAGTCTCAAATGCCGGTTCTCTAAATTTTCTCAATTGTGATCCTTGGCACGAACATCGCCTTTCGTCCAATGATTTCCAGTTTGAGTTCCTGAAGCATCTCCGTCGTACTTGCTGGTGTTAGGAGCTCCCGGTAACAAGTCCAGCAACCTGCCTCTGAATTGCCTCGACGTCATCACTTAGCCCGACCTAGTGCGGATAGCAAACACTCGAGCAGTACTTGTAAGCCTATGGTCACATCCCTGGCTTAGTTGTGGAGTATCTGTCTGTAGGGAGTCTAGCGCGGGACACGGTACTGTCATGTTGTGTAGTGTGTAGCTCTGCATGGGAGAGGCATTGTTAGTATGGAAGTTGAGGTGTTGCTACAAGTGTTATTACAGTAAAGTGATAAAATAAGTAAATTATTCAGAGGAAAGTGCGTCAAGAAGTAATTTAAAAATGAGAAATGCTGCTAATAACGTATTTGTGTATCCTCTCGTTGCGTGTCGTACCGTACAGTATCAATCATCCTCAGAAATTTCTTCCTCAAATTAAGGTCGGTATTTGATATTAATAGACTTCTCTCGGCCAGAAATGCCTTTTTTGCCATAGCGAGTCTACTTTTGATGTCCTCTGTGGGGCGGCGAAGAAGTCGTCGAATGAGTTGTTTGAATGTTCATTTCACGTAACAGACTATTGCCGATGCAACATATGTGGGACGGCGAAGAAGTCGTTGTTTAATGTTGAATGAAAGTTGAACATTGCCACCTTAAATCACGCGAGCCTGGCAACTAATTTGGTGGCCAGTCAGAAAGCGAAGGGAAACTTATTGACCTTAGTTCCCAGTCTGCACGGCCACATTCCTGTACAGCCCAGCTAAACGAAAAATATCCATAGTTCTTCACGGGATTAGGGCTGCTTCAATAAAATTTAAAGTTCCAAACAAGATTTTATTATCTTAAAGGCTCACACAAATTACTCGAAACTTCTGAAAATGCTAAGGACATTACATATTGTTAATTCAGCCAATCGTTTAATAGTTCAGAGGCGACTTCTACAGCAAGTTCCTCCCGAATAGTTCATTACTCTAACTAACGGTGCTCTATTAATAGTTCGCAATAATGTTAAAAAAAATGATTAATGCTCGCCTTAAAAGTGGAGTTAGTCACCACTTGCCACGCGGAATTATACTTCACACGGACGGCACAATAACAGTTTGTTACCGAAGTCTAAACGATCCAGGACGGTGTACAGTCCTCGCGATTTTCAATGTCCGTTTACATTGCTAAGTACGCGCATGTCATAGCCCGCTATGACGTCACCCGAGGCGAGGCGCGATCGGACGTTAAGCTCGCGTGGACTAGGCGTTGGTCTAATGCGGAGTGAGCTTACTACTGCCTCTGCCGCTCTTTTTATATAGCTCCGGCGCGTACCGCCAAGAGAGCATCTGTTCTTTCCGTTCCTATGCAGATGCCTGCAACCTCCAAATGATCGCTATCTCAGGCACATAATCTTAAATATCACATTTAATAATAGCTTTACAAACTTCTCAATTTTTGTATACATACATCTGAGCAGTACAGAAGCACGTAGAAAATCTCAGCCCGCTAAAATTAAAACTTTACTCTCTAGAATTTTTACAATGGAACTAACGGTAGATTGTTACCTCTGAACCATAGCTTTATCAAGACTTGTATCAGCTGTTAATTATGCTACAAGACTAAAACTTGGTGTAGCTTTGTTAATTGTCCTATCTGATCATTGGTCTTAAATAATTTGTTTTATCATTAAAATTTAAAGTACTTAATCTATAATGCTTATGTACATTTTACTCACAAAAGTAGTTTTTACTAAATTACTAAAAAACTAGAAGAGGTAACTGATTGTGGTATTTCCATTATTATTATTAGGGTGAACTGAAGCATCCTATCAATTTTCAATATTGTAGCTCTATTATTTCGCGCCTCTGATTTTTCCGAAAAACGCGGATTCTGGAGTCAATTTTAGTTTTATGGTTTTGGAAACCAGCACCACTCATTAATGACTTCTTACTGCACCTTCTCACCAAATTTTGGCTTCCTAGCGTCATTATTTAGCGCCTCCTATTTTTCTTTCAAAACGTGAATTTTACGTAAACTACTAATTTTATAACATTAAGATTTGTTACCTGAAACATTATTACATAGAACTATACTTTAACAAAGTTTTACACACAAATCTTAATTTTTACTTTTATGTTAAATGTGGTGCAATACTATATGCAGGCGCGTTACGATGACGTGACGCTACTAGCAGTGAACTAGGGTAAGTCCCGTGCACTCGCTCGCCTCTGTATCTTATACATGATACAGCGCTTGCTTTGCTTCATCACCCCCTTTTTAATTTTCGTGAAAATCTATTTTTGAACAAAATTAAATTTCTAAAAGAACAAACAAGCGATGGATTACTTTAGGATACCTCTTTCAACTTAAGTTGCTTCTTCTTAGGAAATTCCTTATTACTACATACACAAAATAACCATACTCATATACACATAGAAAACCTAGTACAGGAGACATTCACAAATTATTTACATACATTTACATGGAAATATAAATTTTTCAATGGTTACAAAATAGTTATTTTTTTTTCTTTAAAATCAGTCTCTTCCTGAAAAAGAAAATACACACTGAAGCAAAGCAAGCGCTGTATCATGTATAAGATACAGAGGCGAGCGAGTGCACGGGACTTACCCTAGTTCACTGCTAGTAGCGTCACGTCGTCGTAACGCGCCTGCATATAGTATTGCACCACATTTAACATAAAAGTAAAAATTAAGATTTGTGTGTAAAACTTTGTTAAAGTATAGTTCTATGTAATAATGTTTCAGGTAACAAATCTTAATGTTATAAAATTAGTAGTTTACGTAAAATTCACGTTTTGAAAGAAAAATAGGAGGCGCTAAATAATGACGCTAGGAAGCCAAAATTTGGTGAGAAGGTGCAGTAAGAAGTCATTAATGAGTGGTGCTGGTTTCCAAAACCATAAAACTAAAATTGACTCCAGAATCCGCGTTTTTCGGAAAAATCAGAGGCGCGAAATAATAGAGCTACAATATTGAAAATTGGTAGGATGCTTCAGTTCACCCTAATAATAATAATGGAAATTCCACAATCAGTTACCTCTTCTAGTTTTTTAGTAATTTAGTAAAAACTACTTTTGTGAGTAAAATGTACATAAGCATTATAGATTAAGTACTTTAAATTTTAATGATAAAACAAATTCTTTAAGACCAATGATCAGATAGGACAATTAACAAAGCTACACCAAGTTTTAGTCTTGTAGCATAATTAACAGCTGATACAAGTCTTGATAAAGCTATGGTTCAGAGGTAACAATCTACCGTTAGTTCCATTGTAAAAATTCTAGAGATTAAAGTTTTAATTTTAGCGGGCTGAGATTTTCTACGTGCTTCTGTACTGCTCAGATGTATGTATACAAAAATTGAGAAGTTTGTAAAGCTATTATTAAATGTGATATTTAAGATTATGTGCCTGAGATAGCGATCATTTGAAGGCTGCAGGCATCTGCATAGGAATGGAAAGAACAGATGCTCTCTTGGCGGTACGCGCCGGAGCTATATAAAAAGAGCGGCAGAGGCAGTAGTAAGCTCACTCCGCATTAGACCAACGCCTAGTCCACGCGAGCTTAACGTCCGATCGCGCCTCGCCTCGGGTGACGTCATAGCGGGCTGTGACATGCGCGTACTTAGCAATGTAAACGGACATTGAAAATCGCGAGGACTGTACACCGTCCTGCGTCCGATCGCGCCTTGCCTCGGGTGACGTCATAGCGGGCTGTGACATGCGCGTACTTAGCAATGTAAACGGACATTGAAAATAGCGAGGACTGTACACCGTCCTGGATCGTTTAGACTTCGGTAACAAACTGTTATTGTGCCGTCCGTGTGAAGTATAATTCCGCGTGGCAAGTGGTGACTAACTCCACTTTTAAGGCGAGCATTAATCTTTTTTTTTAACATTATTGCGAACTATTAATAGAGCACCGTTAGTTAGAGTAATGAACTATTCGGGAGGAACTTGCTGTAGAAGTCGCCTCTGAACTATTAAACGATTGGCTGAATTAACAATATTTAATGTCTTTAGCATTTTCAGAAGTTTCGAGTAATTTGTGTGAGCCTTTAAGATAATAAAATCTTGTTTGGAACTTTAAATTTTATTGAAGCAGCCCTAATCCCGTGAAGAACTATGGATATTTTTCGTTTAGCTGGGCTGTACAGGAATGTGGCCGTGCAGACTGGGAACTAAGGTCAATAAGTTTCCCTTCGCTTTCTGACTGGCCACCAAATTAGTTGCCAGGCCCGCGTGATTTAAGGTGGCAATGTTCAACTTTCATTCAACATTAAACAACGACTTCTTCGCCGTCCCACATATGTTGCATCGGCAATAGTCTGTTACGTGAAATGAACATTCAAACAACTCATTCGACAACTTCTTCGCCGCCCCACATATGGTGCTTATCGGCCGGGAAAACTGAATTAAAAGCAAATAAAAGTGCTCGATGTGTGAAAGCGATTGGTATAAATTAACGAACTCGGTAGGCAATAACAGGACACTGAATTGAACTAGTGTGGGAACAGTGTTACCAGTAAAGGCGGGTGTAGTGTATAAACAATAAGTGTCTACCGCTGTACGTTGGTTAGTGACGATGGTGAGGAAGGCGACGATGCTGGATCGCGGCTGCCGACGGCGCTGAGACCAAAGGAAGACGGTGCGTCATCGCGGAGCTGCGCTGATCTGCGAGACAGCTGCCGGCTGCGCCGAGCGGACAACGGTGCCTTGCTGCCCCCCCCCCCCCCCCCCCCCTGGAGCTATTGCAGTAGGCGATTCCTGTGGCGGTACTCGACGCTACAGCTGCTGCTGCTGCTGCTGCCTTCAATACGTCGCGACGCGTCGCATCACGATTGCTGGTACACCGCGACGACATCATTCGTCGAAATCAAGCATTTAAGTTAAGTCAAAGACTTTTAAAATATTTATTAACTGCTGCTAACAAACTAAAAGATATGGAAAGTAGTGTACATTTCAGAAGGGAACCGGTCTCTGACCAAGAATCCTCAGGATCAGGAATTGAGTTTAATGAGGATGGTTCCATTAATCCCTCAAATATTGAACTAGAACGTAATTTGTCACCAGTAAATTATGACTTTAATTTAAATGAGAGTGCAGGGATGCAATCAATAAGTGAAATAGAAGTCAAAAGGGAGCCAGTAGAGTTGCTAACTTTGTCAGGTAGTGAAACTGAGCTCAATATATCTCCAGCTCAGTCAAGTCAAGAGATACAAAGTATCAAGGTAGAAGCTCCGGATTGGATGCAAATACTGTTTGCCAAACTCGAATCAAACCAAAATAAAATTGAGGCTAAAATTGAGGAAAGTAATAAAGAACTAAAAGAAGAACTGCAATCAAAATGGAATAGTTTGAATTATAAGATAGATGCTATTCATCATGACATTCAAGTAAAAGTAGGGCAACAGTTAACTAAAATGCATAGTACTTTCAAATGTGAAATAGATCAAATTCAAAAAAATTATCAAGAGGCAGATGAACTTTTGGAAGTGAGGTTGTCCGAAAGATTGAGCAACGAGTCCAAACTTTGCTCTGACAAAGTTAAAGAGGTACAAATTAAAGTAGATACTTGTCAGAAAAACATTGAGAAAGTAAAAGAAACCTGTACCGAAATTCGTGGTGCAGTGGAACAAAGATGTTCTGCCAGGATAGAAGCAGTAGAGTCACAAGTAGAGGAATTAAATACTAACATTGCTAACCTAGAAAATAGAGTAACCTCTGTTAATTCTAGTCATTCTACTGTACAGCATGTGACTTCAGTTGACGCCGCTTTTATAGGGTGTCGACAGTTTTTGCGCTTTGATCCTGATAAGTACATTCACCCTCTTGAATTTTGGAATGACTTTGAGGATGTTCTCCCCAACACTTGGTCAGAAAGAAAAAAATTTCATTTATAAGAAGTCATTTGTCAGGTGATGCTTTGCGATGGTCAGCGGATGTAATGATCAAATGTAAAACTTTATCTGAATTTAAGTCTGCATTTCTCAACGAATACTGGTCACATAACAAACAAAATGATGTGTTAAGGGAATTCTGGAGTGGTAAGAAGTTTTTCCCAGGGCTTGAATCAGTAAAGGATTTCGCTAGGAATGGGTTTCAAGACTGTCACATTTGACAGAAAAGATGAAGCCAGATATGATCATTATGGGTTTAGAAGGTAAGCTGCCGTGGTACTGGCAAAAGAGGATCATTTCCGCCCCTAGAGATAATATAGACAAATTTATTGAATATCTGGAAAGAGTGGAAAGAGTAGCTGCTGTTGAGGAGCAGGTGCAGCGGAATAACAAATCTTCTAACAATCACGTACAAAATAATGGAAACGTGAACGTTAGAAATATGGAAGTTAGGCACACCAAAACAAACTATCGAAACCAAAGCCGTGGCAGAGGAAGAGGGGGTAGATACTCACCACGCTTTCGTAACAACTACTATGACGAAAGTGGAGAAGTAAATACTATGCCATTAAGACAAGAAGGGAGTCATGATGCTACTATATCTAGTGGTGTCACAGATGAACACAACAGGCCGCGTGTGGGAAACTAAATCCCGTCTATGAGGAAACTGGCGCTCACCAGGCGGTAACAGTAACACAGCCAGTAACGGAAACACAGACAATCAGCCAACATACACAGACAGACAACATGGATGACGAAATAAATACAGATAATACCAGTGATGTGTTAAGCCACTCTCACAAAATAGTGGATAGTATTTTGGATACACTAGAAAAATGGGTCAAGGAAGAACAGGAAGTCAAGGTAGATAATGGGGAAGAAATAGATAATGGGTATGAGTCTGATGGGAATAATGATGAAGTAAAAGCTTACATCTTCGATGAAAATGGCAATCTAAAAGCTGAAGTAGAAGTAGCAGAAGTAGAATCAGTACTGCAAAACTTTAGAGAGGAGGAAATGATGAATGAAGGGGGTAGAAATAGTAACGAGGTGAAAGAATCTAGTAGCTGTGTAAACGTGCCACAAATGGTTGAAGGTGACGACATTCTTATGAACAGCAATATTGCGCAGGGACGCAGTTGCTCAGAGGTAGAGGATAGTTTGGCTGATGTGCAGCAAACAAAAGTAGAAAAAGTCGTCAGATGCTTCGATTTAAAGTTAGTGGACAGATTAGAGAAAGCAGCTAAGATTATAGAGCATGATGAGCCCCAGGATGTAAATGTAAATGTAATTGCAACTGATCAGAATTACTTTAGCTGGAAGAACATAGAACGAGATTTATTAGACGAGGTGTGTGAGCAACCTGTTCAATGTAAAATAACTCACCCTGTTATCAAAGTAAACATATCAGGAGTCACTGTGCGTTGTCTGCTTGACAGTGGCAGTGAAGCAAGTGCTTTATCACAAACATTTTTTGACACCATACCCAATAAAGAGAAGTTAACAGTTATGAAAGTAAGTGGCTTAAAGATTATAGGTGCTACTGGAAAAGTCTCTAGACCAGTTCAACACGAAGTTTTGATACCCATTGGTATAAATGACGTAGTAATAGATCATCCTTGTTTGATTGTGCTAGGCTTAAGTGTTGATATGTTGATTGGTACTGATTTCTTATCAAAGTACCAGGGAAAGATCAATTTTGATCAGAACAACTTAATTTTAACTTTACCGGACTCTAAAGTGATAAGAGAGTCTTTTATAGGAAGTCATATAGGCGGTAGTAATGAAACTTGGGAACTGCCTATTAGAGTAATAAAGAATAAAGGATACTTGCAGGAAAATTTGGTTTTCAGTGAGAATGAGGAAAGTGTTAAGGTTGAAGAGAGACACATCCTAAAGGAAATAGAGGAAAAGGTACAATCAACAAAGCAAATTGCTGACGAACAAAGATCAGAGGTAAAGAGTGTGTTAACTAAGCATAGTAATGTATTCTCAAACGCACCTGGTGAAGTTAAAGGTTATGAATGCCATTTGAATATCAAGCCTGGGAAGGTATTTTTTAAGAAGCCTTATCCAATACATGATGCAAGGGCTTCCCCCATTAGTTTTAAAATTGGTGAGCTAGTGCTGGTCAAAACAAAAGAAAAATCAAAGAAAATTTCTGCAGAAACTAAAAAGTTTATGCATGTATATCATGGACCATTTAGAATAGTAAGTAAACCTCATGCAAATGCCTATCGTTTGGAATATCCAAAGAGTAAGAGAGAACTAGGTCTAAGAAATATTGTGGATCTAAAGGAATTTAAAATTAACAGTAATTAATTACTGTAGGGAGTCTGCCACTCTTTGGCGGATACACGGTTTGGCGTACCGTGCAGTCCCAGCTGGGTGAAACTTTATTTCCTTTTCAAGTTTCATTCCCTTCTTCTGGTCTATCATAACAGGTAAGAATCACATATGTCTTCATGTTGTATATATGCTATTAGGTTTTAAGTATTCTTAGTAAGGATCTACCTAGTGAATGGCAAAACAAAAGTCTGAGTACCAATAAGAGGCAAACATGGCTAAAATAAATAAATTAAAATATTTCATGTAATTGTAAAGGGTTAGAAACTACAACTAAGAGAGACACTTTGCAGTATACGAAGTACGGTATGAATATGAATAATCCATGAGATTATGCAGAAGGTAGTATGTTGCTAGAAATAAGGTTGTCTGAAGGAAAACAGCGTAAGAAGGTAATGCTCATAGAGGCAAGCAATGGCGTTTTAGAATTAAATAAATGGAGATGTGTGGAAGTGGTGTGAGGATCGCACCAAATATATAGAAACAGGACGTCAATAGGCTGACAAAAGGAAAAGGGAGAAAGAAGTGGAGAAATGAAGTATTTTGAATCTGGAAGAAAAGGGAGAAAATGAATAAGGTGAAGAAGTGAAGTAAGTAAATTGAAGTAAATGATGTAGGATTAAAGAATAATTCCCTCACGTCTCGTGAAATGGTGAAAAACGCTAAATCTTGCTTGAGGCAAATAAATAGTTAAACAGACAACAGAAACACACAAATATTGGAAAATGCAGAAATTTGGAATCGGTATACTGAAAATAACTAATTTCTTTAGTAATTCATACAATAAAGCAAAGTGCTGGTCAGCAAATGACTTCTTTGATGAACTAATCCATACGATAATTAAGCCAGAGTACATTAAAACTAAAAGGTTACTCAATTTTCTAAGTTGAAGCAAGATCTTAATATATTAATTTGCTAAAAGAATTTTCACTATTTAGGAACCTAAAAGATTATTTATGAAAGAAGAAAGTAGGAGCTATTGTATCAGATACGACTTAGTGCTAAATGTCTTTCTGACAACTTCACAATTAGTAAAATAGTGCCAGAATATAAACTATAAAATGTACTTTGTCCTACCTTAGATATAAGTTGAAAACAGAAACTTAGACTGTATTGTCTGTTTCTCAGGGACATGCAGGCTGCATGAATGACTGACAACAAGCGGTAGGGAGATTGGAAGTAGAGACGCAAACCACAGTGAATACAATTTCCTCCCACAATTTTGTCAATCAGTGAAATTAAATGAGTGTTACAATAGGACACCCACCACAGTGCCGAGTATTATAGTAAAAGAAAAATGTGAGTGCGTTGCAGTGATAAAAGTCGTGTGTATTTTCTTTTTCAGGAAGAGACTGATTTTAAAGAAAAAAAAAAACTATTTTGTAACCATTGAAAAATTTATATTTCCATGTAAATGTATGTAAATAATTTGTGAATGTCTTCTGTACTAGGTTTTCTATGTGTATATGAGTATGGTTATTTTGTGTATGTAGTAATAAGGAATTTCCTAAGAAGAAGCAACTTAAGTTGAAAGAGGTATACTAAAGTAATCCATCGCTTGTTTGTTCTTTTAGAAATTTAATTTTGTTCAAAAATAGATTTTCACGAAAATTAAAAAGGGGGTGATGAAGCAAAGCAAGCGCTGTATCATGTATAAGATACAGAGGCGAGCGAGTGTACGGGACTTACCCTAGTTCACTGCTAGTAGCGTCACGTCATCGTAACGCGCCTGCATATAGTATTGCACCACATTTAACATAAAAGTAAAAATTAAGATTTGTGTGTAAAACTTTGTTAAAGTATAGTTCTATGTAATAATGTTTCAGGTAACAAATCTTAATGTTATAAAATTAGTAGTTTACGTAAAATTCACGTTTTGAAAGAAAAATAGGAGGCGCTAAATAATGACGCTAGGAAGCCAAAATTTGGTGAGAAGGTGCAGTAAGAAGTCATTAATGAGTGGTGCTGGTTTCCAAAACCATAAAACTAAAATTGACTCCAGAATCCGCGTTTTTCGGAAAAATCAGAGGCGCGAAATAATAGAGCTACAATATTGAAAATTGGTAGGATGCTTCAGTTCACCCTAATAATAATAATGGAAATACCACAATCAGTTACCTCTTCTAGTTTTTTAGTAATTTAGTAAAAACTACTTTTGTGAGTAAAATGTACATAAGCATTATAGATTAAGTACTTTAAATTTTAATGATAAAACAAATTCTTTAAGACCAATGATCAGATAGGACAATTTACAAAGCTACACCAAGTTTTAGTCTTGTAGCATAATTAACAGCTGATACAAGTCTTGATAAAGCTATGGTTCAGAGGTAACAATCTACCGTTAGTTCCATTGTAAAAATTCTAGAGAGTAAAGTTTTAATTTTAGCGGGCTGAGATTTTCTACGTGCTTCTGTACTGCTCAGATGTATGTATACAAAAATTGAGAAGTTTGTAAAGCTATTATTAAATGTGATATTTAAGATTATGTGCCTGAGATAGCGATCATTTGAAGGCTGCAGGCATCTGCATAGGAATGGAAAGAACAGATGCTCTCTTGGCGGTACGCGCCGGAGCTATATAAAAAGAGCGGCAGAGGCAGTAGTAAGCTCACTCCGCATTAGACCAACGCCTAGTCCACGCGAGCTTAACGTCCGATCGCGCCTCGCCTCGGGTGACGTCATAGCGGGCTGTGACATGCGCGTACTTAGCAATGTAAACGGACATTGAAAATCGCGAGGACTGTACACCGTCCTGGATCGTTTAGACTTCGGTAACAAACTGTTATTGTGCCGTCCGTGTGAAGTATAATTCCGCGTGGCAAGTGGTGACTAACTCCACTTTTAAGGCGAGCATTAATCTTTTTTTTTAACATTATTGCGAACTATTAATAGAGCACCGTTAGTTAGAGTAATGAACTATTCGGGAGGAACTTGCTGTAGAAGTCGCCTCTGAACTATTAAACGATTGGCTGAATTAACAATATTTAATGTCTTTAGCATTTTCAGAAGTTTCGAGTAATTTGTGTGAGCCTTTAAGATAATAAAATCTTGTTTGGAACTTTAAATTTTATTGAAGCAGCCCTAATCCCGTGAAGAACTATGGATATTTTTCGTTTAGCTGGGCTGTACAGGAATGTGGCCGTGCAGACTGGGAACTAAGGTCAGTAAGTTTCCCTTCGCTTTCTGACTGGCCACCAAATTAGTTGCCAGGCTCGCGTGATTTAAGGTGGCAATGTTCAACTTTCATTCAACATTAAACAACGACTTCTTCGCCGTCCCACATATGTTGCATCGGCAATAGTCTGTTACGTGAAATGAACATTCAAACAACTCATTCGACAACTTCTTCGCCGCCCCACAACACGACTTTTATCACTGCAACGCACTCACATTTTTCTTTTACTATAATACTCGGCACTGTGGTGGGTGTCCTATTGTAACACTCATTTAATTTCACTGATTGACAAAATTGTGGGAGGAAATTGTATTCACTGTGGTTTGCGTCTCTACTTCCAATCTCCCTACCGCTTGTTGTCAGTCATTCATGCAGCCTGCATGTCCCTGAGAAACAGACAATACAGTCTAAGTTTCTGTTTTCAACTTATATCTAAGGTAGGACAAAGTACATTTTATAGTTTATATTCTGGCACTATTTTACTAATTGTGAAGTTGTCAGAAAGACATTTAGCACTAAGTCGTATCTGATACCATAGCTCCTACTTTCTTCTTTCATAAATAATCTTTTAGGTTCCTAAATAGTGAAAATTCTTTTAGCAAATTAATATATTAAGATCTTGCTTCAACTTAGAAAATTGAGTAACCTTTTAGTTTTAATGTACTCTGGCTTAATTATCGTATGGATTAGTTCATCAAAGAAGTCATTTGCTGACCAGCACTTTGCTTTATTGTACGAATTACTAAAGAAATTAGTTATTTTCAGTATACCGATTCCAAATTTCTGCATTTTCCAATATTTGTGTGTTTCTGTTGTCTGTTTAACTATTTATTTGCCTCAAGCAAGATTTAGCGTTTTTCACCATTTCACGAGACGTGAGGGAATTATTCTTTAATCCTACATCATTTACTTCAATTTACTAACTTCACTTCTTCACCTCATTCATTTTCTCCCTTTTCTTCCAGATTCAAAATACTTCATTTCTCCACTTCTTTCTCCCTTTTCCTTTTGTCAGCCTATTGACGTCCTGTTTCTATATATTTGGTGCGATCCTCACACCACTTCCACACATCTCCATTTATTTAATTCTAAAACGCCATTGCTTGCCTCTATGAGCATTACCTTCTTACGCTGTTTTCCTTCAGACAACCTTATTTCTAGCAACATACTACCTTCTGCATAATCTCATGGATTATTCATATTCATACCGTACTTCGTATACTGCAAAGTGTCTCTCTTAGTTGTAGTTTCTAACCCTTTACAATTACATGAAATATTTTAATTTATTTATTTTAGCCATGTTTGCCTCTTATTGGTACTCAGACTTTTGTTTTGCCATTCACTAGGTAGATCCTTACTAAGAATACTTAAAACCTAATAGCATATATACAACATGAAGACATATGTGATTCTTACCTGTTATGATAGACCAGAAGAAGGGAATGAAACTTGAAAAGGAAATAAAGTTTCACCCAGCTGGGACTGCACGGTACGCCAAACCGTGTATCCGCCAAAGAGTGGCAGACTCCCTACAGTAATTAACTACTGTTAATTTTAAATTCCTTTAGGATGTGTCTCTCTTCAACCTTAGCACTTTCCTCATTCTCACTGAAAACCAAATTTTCCTGCAAGTATCCTTTATTCTTTATTACTCTAATAGGCAGTTCCCAAGTTTCATTACTACCGCCTATATGACTTCCTATAAAAGACTCTCTTATCACTTTAGAGTCCGGTAAAGTTAAAATTAAGTTGTTCTGATCAAAATTGATCTTTCCCTGGTACTTTGATAAGAAATCAGTACCAATCAACATATCAACACTTAAGCCTAGCACAATCAAACAAGGATGATCTATTACTACGTCATTTATACCAATGGGTATCAAAGCTTCGTGTTGGACTGGTCTAGAGACTTTTCCAGTAGCACCTATAATCTTTAAGCCACTTACTTTCATAACTGTTAACTTCTCTTTATTGGGTATGGTGTCAAAAAATGTTTGTGATAAAGCACTTGCTTCACTGCCACTGTCAAGCAGACAACGCACAGTGACTCCTGATATGTTTACTTTGATAACAGGGTGAGTTATTTTACATTGAACAGGTTGCTCACACACCTCGTCTAATAAATCTCGTTCTATGTTCTTCCAGCTAAAGTAATTCTGATCAGTTGCAATTACATTTACATTTACATCCTGGGGCTCATCATGCTCTATAATCTTAGCTGCTTTCTCTAATCTGTCCACTAACTTTAAATCGAAGCATCTGACGACTTTTTCTACTTTTGTTTGCTGCACATCAGCCAAACTATCCTCTACCTCTGAGCAACTGCGTCCCTGCGCAATATTGCTGTTCATAAGAATGTCGTCACCTTCAACCATTTGTGGCACGTTTACACAGCTACTAGATTCTTTCACCTCGTTACTATTTCTACCCCCTTCATTCATCATTTCCTCCTCTCTAAAGTTTTGCAGTACTGATTCTACTTCTGCTTCTTCTACTTCAGCTTTTACATTGCCATTTTCATCGAAGATGTAAGCTTTTACTTCATCATTATTCCCATCAGACTCAAACCCATTATCTATTTCTTCCCCATTATCTACCTTGAGTTCCTGTTCTTCCTTGACCCATTTTTCTAGTGTATCCAAAATACTATCCACTATTTTGTGAGAGTGGCTTAACACATCACTGGTATTATCTGTATTTATTTCGTCATCCATGTTGTCTGTCTGTGCATGTTGGCTGATTGTCTGTGTTTCCGTTACTGGCTGTGTTACTGTTACCGCCTGGTGAGCGCCAGTTTCCTCATAGACGGGATTTAGTTTCCCACACGCGGCCTGTTGTGTTCATCTGTGACACCACTAGATATAGTAGCATCATGACTCCCTTCTTGTCTTAATGGCATAGTATTTACTTCTCCACTTTCGTCATAGTAGTTGTTACGAAAGCGTGGTGAGTATCTACCCCCTCTTCCTCTGCCACGGCTTTGGTTTCGATAGTTTGTTTTGGTGTGCCTAACTTCCATATTTCTAACGTTCACGTTTCCATTATTTTGTACGTGATTGTTAGAAGATTTGTTATTCTGCTGCACCTGCTCCTCAGCAGCAGCTACTCTTTCCACTCTTTCCAGATATTCAATAAATTTGTCTATATTATCTCTAGGGGCGGAAATGATCCTCTTCTGCCAGTACCACGGCAGCTTACCTTCTAAACCCATAATGATCATATCTGGCTTCATCTTTTCTGTCAAATGTGACAGTCTTGAAACCCACTTCCTAGCGAAATCCTTTACTGATTCACGCCCTGGGAAAAACTTCTTACCACTCCAGAATTCCCTTAACACATCATTTTGTTTGTTATGTGACCAGTATTCGTTGAGAAATGCAGACTTAAATTCAGATAAAGTTTTACATTTGATCATTACATCCGCTGACCATCGCAAAGCATCACCTGACAAATGACTTCTTATAAATGAAATTTTTTTCTTTCTGACCAAGTGTTGGGGAGAACATCCTCAAAGTCATTCCAAAATTCAAGAGGGTGAATGTACTTATCAGGATCAAAGCGCAAAAACTGTCGACACCCTATAAAAGCGGCGTCAACTGAAGTCACATGCTGTACAGTAGAATGACTAGAATTAACAGAGGTTACTCTATTTTCTAGGTTAGCAATGTTAGTATTTAATTCCTCTACTTGTGACTCTACTGCTTCTATCCTGGCAGAACATCTTTGTTCCACTGCACCACGAATTTCGGTACAGGTTTCTTTTACTTTCTCAATGTTTTTCTGACAAGTATCTACTTTAATTTGTACCTCTTTAACTTTGTCAGAGCAAAGTTTGGACTCGTTGCTCAATCTTTCGGACAACCTCACTTCCAAAAGTTCATCTGCCTCTTGATAATTTTTTTGAATTTGATCTATTTCACATTTGAAAGTACTATGCATTTTAGTTACTTGAATGTCATGATGAATAGCATCTATCTTATAATTCAAACTATTCCATTTTGATTGCAGTTCTTCTTTTAGTTCTTTATTACTATCCTCAATTTTAGCCTCAATTTTATTTTGGTTTGATTCGAGTTTGGCAAACAGTATTTGCATCCAATCCGGAGCTTCTACCTTGATACTTTGTATCTCTTTACTTGACTGAGCTGGAGATATATTGAGCTCAGTTTCACTACCTGACAAAGTTAGCAACTCTACTGGCTCCCTTTTGACTTCTATTTCACTTATTGATTGCATCCCTGAACTCTCATTTAAATTAAAGTCATAATTTACTGGTGACAAATTACGTTCTAGTTCAATATTTGAGGGATTAATGGAACCATCCTCATTAAACTCAATTCCTGATCCTGAGGATTCTTGGTCAGAGACCGGTTCCCTTCTGAAATGTACACTACTTTCCATATCTTTTAGTTTGTTAGCAGCAGTTAATAAATATTTTAAAAGTCTTTGACTTAACTTAAATGCTTGATTTCGACGAATGATGTCGTCGCGGTGTACCAGCAATCGTGATGCGACGCGTCGCGACGTATTGAAGGCAGCAGCAGCAGCAGCTGTAGCGTCGAGTACCGCCACAGGAATCGCCTACTGCAATAGCTCCAGGGGGGGGGGGGGGGGCAGCAAGGCACCGTTGACCGCTCGGCGCAGCCGGCAGCTGTCTCGCAGATCAGCGCAGCTCCGCGATGACGCACCGTCTTCCTTTAGTCTCAGCGCCGTCGGCAGCCGCGATCCAGCATCGTCGCCTTCCTCACCATCGTCACTAACCAACGTACAGCGGTAGACACTTATTGTTTATACACTACACCCGCCTTTACTGGTAACACTGTTCCCACACTAGTTCAATTCAGTGTCCTGTTATTGCCTACCGAGTTCGTTAATTTATACCAATCGCTTTCACACATCGAACACTTTTATTTGCTTTTAATTCAGTTTTCCCGGCCGATAAGCACCATATGTGGGGCGGCGAAGAAGTTGTCGAATGAGTTGTTTGAATGTTCATTTCACGTAACAGACTATTGCCGATGCAACATATGTGGGACGGTGAAGAAGTCGTTGTTTAATGTTGAATGAAAGTTGAACATTGCCACCTTAAATCACGCGAGCCTGGCAACTAATTTGGTGGCCAGTCAGAAAGCGAAGGGAAACTTACTGACCTTAGTTCCCAGTCTGCACGGCCACATTCCTGTACAGCCCAGCTAAACGAAAAATATCCATAGTTCTTCACGGGATTAGGGCTGCTTCAATAAAATTTAAAGTTCCAAACAAGATTTTATTATCTTAAAGGCTCACACAAATTACCCGAAACTTCTGAAAATGCTAAAGACATTAAATATTGTTAATTCAGCCAATCGTTTAATAGTTCAGAGGCGACTTCTACAGCAAGTTCCTCCCGAATAGTTCATTACTCTAACTAACGGTGCTCTATTAATAGTTCGCAATAATGTTAAAAAAAAAGATTAATGCTCGCCTTAAAAGTGGAGTTAGTCACCACTTGCCACGCGGAATTATACTTCACACGGACGGCACAATAACAGTTTGTTACCGAAGTCTAAACGATCCAGGACGGTGTACAGTCCTCGCGATTTTCAATGTCCGTTTACATTGCTAAGTACGCGCATGTCACAGCCCGCTATGACGTCACCCGAGGCGAGGCGCGATCGGACGCAGGACGGTGTACAGTCCTCGCGATTTTCAATGTCCGTTTACATTGCTAAGTACGCGCATGTCACAGCCCGCTATGACGTCACCCGAGGCGAGGCGCGATCGGACGTTAAGCTCGCGTGGACTAGGCGTTGGTCTAATGCGGAGTGAGCTTACTACTGCCTCTGCCGCTCTTTTTATATAGCTCCGGCGCGTACCGCCAAGAGAGCATCTGTTCTTTCCATTCCTATGCAGATGCCTGCAGCCTTCAAATGATCGCTATCTCAGGCACATAATCTTAAATATCACATTTAATAATAGCTTTACAAACTTCTCAATTTTTGTATACATACATCTGAGCAGTACAGAAGCACGTAGAAAATCTCAGCCCGCTAAAATTAAAACTTTACTCTCTAGAATTTTTACAATGGAACTAACGGTAGATTGTTACCTCTGAACCATAGCTTTATCAAGACTTGTATCAGCTGTTAATTATGCTACAAGACTAAAACTTGGTGTAGCTTTGTTAATTGTCCTATCTGATCATTGGTCTTAAAGAATTTGTTTTATCATTAAAATTTAAAGTACTTAATCTATAATGCTTATGTACATTTTACTCACAAAAGTAGTTTTTACTAAATTACTAAAAAACTTGAAGAGGTAACTGATTGTGGTATTTCCATTATTATTATTAGGGTGAACTGAAGCATCCTATCAATTTTCAATATTGTAGCTCTATCATTTCGCGCCTCTGATTTTTCCGAAAAACGCGGATTCTGGAGTCAATTTTAGTTTTATGGTTTTGGAAACCAGCACCACTCATTAATGACTTCTTACTGCACCTTCTCACCAAATTTTGGCTTCCTTGCGTCATTATTTAGCGCCTCCTATTTTTCTTTCAAAACGTGAATTTTACGTAAACTACTAATTTTATAACATTAAGATTTGTTACCTGAAACATTATTACATAGAACTATACTTTAACAAAGTTTTACACACAAATCTTAATTTTTACTTTTATGTTAAATGTGGTGCAATACTATATGCAGGCGCGTTACGATGACGTGACGCTACTAGCAGTGAACTAGGGTAAGTCCCGTGCACTCGCTCGCCTCTGTATCTTATACATGATACAGCGCTTGCTTTGCTTCACCTCCTTACTCCGTCCGTCATTGGTTATTTTACTGCCTAGGTAGCAGAATTCCTTAACTTCATTGACTTCGTGACCATCAATCCTGATGTTAATTTTCTCGATGTTCTCATTTCTACTACTTCTCATTACCTTCGTCTTTCTCCGATTTACCCTCAAACCATACTGTGTACTCATTAGACTCTTCATTCCGTTCAGCAGATCATTTAATTCTTCTTCACTTTCACTCAGGATAGCAATGTCATCAGCGAATCGTATCACTGATATCCTTTCACCTTGTATTTTAATTCCACTCCTGAACCTTTCTTTTATTTCCAACATTGCTTCCTCGATGTACAGATTGAAGAGTAGGGGCGAAAGGATACAGCCTTGTCTTACTCCCTTCTTAACACGAGCACTTCGTTCTTGATCGTCCACTCTTATTATTCCCTCTTGGTTGTTGTACGTATTGTATATGACCCGTCTCTCCCTATAGCTTACCCCTACTTTTTTCTGAATCTTGAACAGCTTGCACCATTTTATATTGTCGAACGCTTTTTCCAGGTCGACAAATCCTATGAACGTGTCTTGATTTTTCTTTAGCCTTGCTTCCATTATTAGCCGTAACGTCAGAATTGCCTCTCTCGTGCCTTTACTTTTCCTAAAGCCAAACTGATCGTCACCTAGCGCATTCTCAATTTTCTTTTCCATTCTTCTGTGTATTATTCTTGTAAGCAGCTTCGATGCATGAGCTGTTAAGCTGATTGTGCGATAATTCTCGCACTTGTCAGCTCTTGCCGTCTTCGGAATTGTGTGAATGATGCTTTTCCGAAAGTCAGATGGTATGTCGCCAGACTCATATATTCTACAAACCAACGTGAATAGTCGTTTTCTTGCCACTTCCCCTAATGATTTTAGAAATTCTGATGGAATGTTATCTATCCCTTTTGCCTTATTTGACCGTAAGTCCTCCAAAGCTCTTTTAAATTCCGATTCTAATACTGGATCCCCAATCTCTTATAAATCGACTCCTGTTTCTTCTTCTATCACATCAGACAAATCTTCACCCTCATAGAGGCTTCCAATGTATTCTTTCCACCTATCTGCTCTCTCCTCTGCATTTAACAGTGGAATTCCCGTTGCACTCTTAATGTTACCACCGTTGCTTTTAATGTCACCAAAGGTTGTTTTGACTTTTCTGTATGCTGGGTCTGTCCTTCCGACAATCATATCTTTTTCGATGTCTTCACATTTTTCCTGCAGCCATTCCGTCTTAGCTTCCCTGCACTTCCTATTTATTTCATTCCTCAGCGACTTGTATTTCTGTATTCCTGATTTTCCCGGAACATGCTTGTACTTCCTCCTTTCATCAATCAACTGAAGTATTTCTTCTGTTACCCATGGTTTCTTCGCAGCTACCTTCTTTGTACCTATGTTTTCCTTCCCAACTTCCTTGATGGCCCTTTTTAGAGATGTCCATTCCTCTTCAATTGTGCTGCCTACTGCGCTATTCCTTATTGCTGTATCTATAGAGTTAGAGAACTTCAAACGTATCTCGTCATTCCTTAGAACTTCCGTATCCCACTTCTTTGCGTATTTATTCTTCGTGACTAATGTCTTCAACTTCAGCCTACTCTTCATCACTACTATATTGTGATCTGAGTCTATATCTGCTCCTGGGTACGCCTTACAATCCAGTATCTGATTTCGGAATCTCTGTCTGACCATGATGTAATCTAATTGAAATCTTCCCGTATCTCCCGGCCTTTTCCAAGTATACCTCCTCCTCCTGTGATTCTTGAACAGGGTATTCGCTATTACTAGCTGAAACTTGTTAAAGAACTCCATTAGTCTTTCTCCTCTTTCATTCGCAATTGAAAAGAGAACCAAAAGACGCTAGTGTCAAAAAGGCGTAAATAATAGTTTAAATTATATTTAATGACAATTTGTTATCATTTACAACATTTCATTTACTTAAACGTTGCCGTAAAGTTTAAGTTTATATGGGAACGTGGCCAAAATGAATCAAATCATGTCTGTAGCATTTAGGAACGATATAATTCTGATGTGGATAGCCTACAACCAATGGAAAAGCAGACAGTAACGGAACACAATGGGAGTCAAGTGGATACTGAGACTTTTTGAATGAACAGCTCAAGGAACGATTGTATGCATCGTATGTCGAATTCTTGAACAAGGGAGACCTGCCTGCGATGATGAGATTATGGAGATGTTTCTGGGCACTGAATGGCCACTGTCATACTTCTGAGGGGACTTTATACTCCGAGTTGTCTAAATGTGCTCCAGACTAAGACTCTGGATTCTTCTATTTGTAGCACGGAACTGAGGATAGACAGAGTATGAGTTACGATTCTTTGTATTGCGTATGTTGATGTGTGAATCATCATGTTGTCCCTAAACTGTTTTGAGCTGATAAATATGTAATGAATTCTCATCACTAAATGGGCTAAGTTTTTGCGTATATTTGATAACAAGATAGTTTTCGGCATTTGTTTTCAGCGCTCTCAATGTAACTTTACTGCCTTTTTTATGTTATTTTCTATCCATATTTTAACTGAATACCGTAGCCCCATTTCCCTTTTCTTTGAGATGTGTTTTCTTGAATAAAAATTATTCAACCTAATTCTCTGTCATCTACATCAATTACAGACGTGAGAATAGTACCCTATTCATTAAATTATTGATTTATCTTTTATTGTATTTTTCTGTGTGATTTATTGACTCGCAATTGTAGCCAATGTATAGACTATTTGACTGCAGGAGCACAGATGCAGGTTGTTATTTGCAGCGAATTAGTTGCAGGGCGCAGTCTTAGTGAACCGACACACCATGTGTTCCAGTCATGACAAGAAACTTTTCGTGACGACGTTCGGAGGTTGTTTGTTTCCATGCCACAGTGTATTCGTTCCCATTCCGGGCGGGGGGGGGGGGGGTCATACCACATTCTAATACTGACAATGAACATTAGTTCCGCTGAAATGGAAGTTTAATTATTTACGAAATTTTATGCGAGGGACATCTCCACAATTTTGGTAAATACGAACTTAGGTACTGTTTGACTAGGAAAGTCCTAGCATCATAGAGACGGTGGTACGAGAAGGGCAGGGAAGTGGTTAAATGGAAGCACAACGTTAGAATGCCTTAAGAATTGTCAGCTGGTTTTTATCCACATGTGGCTTATATCTAGAGAAAAATGCTGTGGAAATAAAACACGCGTAGCACAGCAGGTGTTTGAGACGATGAGATGCAAAGTTAGCTAGTTAGTTAGTTGCATCTGACTACCAGTTTTTAGGTATAAATTAGTCAAAAGAATAGGAGTTGTCCAAGAGAAACGATTTTAAAATAGATTTAAACCTGGCTTCACAACCTGTCAGTTATTTTATGTTATTGGGCAATGATCAAAAAATTTTAGTTCTGTATATTGAACTTCTCTGAGCCACTGGCAGCTATAGCAATACATAGTAAACATCATTTTTCACTCCAGTGTTGCAGATATATACATTACTGTTCTTATCAAGTTGTGATGGATTACGACGAATTTTGATAGCGAAAGTATGTATTGTGATGACGCAGTTAAATGTCTAGCACCTTAGGAGGTGCCTACATGATGTACATGGATGGACGTCAATTATTATTACTGCTCGTATCTGTGCAATCAACACATCCTTTCTAAGTGATTAGTTATCCCAGAACATTATTCTACTTGACATTATTGAGTAGAAAATGCTACATTCGTGTCCAACACTAGAAATAATACGAAAGCAAACGTAACTGATCTTTTGTTTGAGAAGCTCAGTAATACAATTCTCCCTGTTCCTGTTTTCATCAGTAGGCAAATCCAAAAACATTGGAGCATCCTGCCCTACTTACTTACCTCTGCTCATGTGCTATATGGGTTGCTGGTACGACTATTTGCAGTACAGAACTGGAGGTAGTGTGTTTCTGTTTTTCAAAATTTAAGAGGAGTCCATTTTCAGAGAATCGCTTAATAATTCTTTGGAAAATACCTTTTACTAATCCTTCTGTTCCTTTCTTTCTAACGGCATTTGTTATTACACTAGTACCATCTGCAAAAAGTATGACATTTGCACGAGGAATGTTAAGTGGAAGGTCATTCCCATATATTCGAAATGTGAGTGTATGGTACCGAAAAATCAACCCTGTGAGACTCCCTTTGTGATTTTTATCCCAGTCGCTAAAATCTTCTACCTTTCCAATACTGTTAGAATCACTCAGCACCACATTTAGAATTCTGTTTGTCAAGTATGGTTCAAACCAGTTGTGCATAAGGCATCCAATTACATAAAATCTGAGTTTTTCTAAGAGAGTGTAATTAAAAATAATCGGGAACGGCCACTGTTAGCGTCGAATCTATAGATTTCTGCATTACCCTTTGCAGTGTTACTGTACTAACTTTCATATCTCAGTGACATTTCATCTCTGGGAAAGGGAGTAGAAAAGGAAAATGAATTACATGTCAAAATAATGGCCACCAACTGACAATGGTGATAAATGAATAATTTCTTAGTTTCCAGGCTTGTTGGTGACAGCACCGATGATGTTTCACCTCCAAAGGTGTGGTCGCGTGAAGCAGTGTGAACAAAATAAGAGCGTACATATCACTTGCCTGGAGAAGACACTGGGTTTAAGTCATGCCTAACCACGTCCGTCCCCATAGCTGAATGTAGCCGGCACGGTAGCTCAGCGTGTTCGGTCAGAGGAATAGCTGCCCTCTGTAATAATAAAAGAAACTGAGTTAATGCATCAACAACGAACTGAAACGGGTGTCTTTCCACGTCCGCCCAGAGCAGATGCAAAGAACGAAAACGAACAAAATGAGATTTTAAAAAATGGAAAAAAGTGGTCAGCGTGCCGGATTGCCGTCCTACGGACCCGGGTTCGATTACCACCTGGGTCGGGGATTTTCTCCGCTTAGAGACTAGGTGTTGTGTTGTCTTCATCATCATTTCATCCCCATCCGGCGCGCAGGTCGCCGAATGTGGCGTCGAATGTAGTAAGATCTGCACCAAGGCGGTCGGACCTGCCCCGTAAGGGGCCTCCCGGCCACTGATGCCAAACGCTCATTGCCATTTCATGTCTAACCACCTCTAAAATCACCTAAATAAGCTCGGCCTTTGTTTTACTGCAACTGATATATTTAAACCTTTTAGAAAATAACTGGGATAACTACGCGGATTCCGCTGGGTAATTGTCTAGCTTGTTGCACAGTACATTTTAAAATTGAATTCTAAAAAGTCTCCCTGTCTATATATATATATAATTTTCAAATCACTAATAGAACGTGGTGAAACTTATGTTTGATTGTGTCATTTAGCTAGGTTTCTTACCATTTACACATGCAGCACGAAATCAAACTATTAATACGAAAAATAAATAAATAAAGCATTACGGTAATGAAATTTCAGTTTATTCACCCATATGTTACGAGAAAAATACGGAAACGAAGGTGTCTTGGCTATGTAAATTCTGCTGTCAACGCGATTTTGTTTCTAAAATACAAAAAGCATATAGGAGACAAGTCTAAAAAATTTCTACTTGCTTTTCATTCATTCCTTTTTTTTTAAAGTATACTAACAACCAATTATTACTAGTGCTTTTGTACACTCCTGGAAATTGAAATAAGAACACCGTGAATTCATTGTCCCAGGAAGGGGAAACTTTATTGACACATTCCTGGGGTCAGATACATCACATGATCACACTAACAGAACCACAGGCACATAGACACAGGCAACAGAGCATGCACAATGTCGGCACTAGTACAGTGTATATCCACCTTTCGCAGCAATGCAGGCTGCTATTCTCCCATGGAGACGATCGTAGAGATGCTGGATGTAGTCCTGTGGAACGGCTTGCCATGCCATTTCCACCTGGCGCCTCAGTTGGACCAGCGTTCGTGCTGGACGTGCAGACCGCGTGAGACGACGCTTCATCCAGTCCCAAACATGCTCAATGGGGGACAGATCCGGAGATCTTGCTGGCTAGGGTAGTTGACTTACACCTTCTAGAGCACGTTGGGTGGAACGGGATACATGCGGACGTGTAATGTCCTGTTGGAATAGCATGTTCCCTCGCCGGTCTAGGAATGGTCGAACGATGGGTTCGATGACGGTTTGGATGTGCCGTGCACTATTCAGTGTCCCCTCGACGATCACCAGAGGTGTACGGCCAGTGTAGGAGATCGCTCCCCACACCATGATGCCGGGTGTTGGCCCTGTGTGCCTCGGTCGTATGCAGTCCTGATTGTGGCGCTCACCTGCACGGCGCCAAACACACATACGACCATCATTGGCACCAAGGCAGAAGCGACTCTCATCGCTGAAGACGACACGTCTCCATTCGTCCCTCCATTCACGCCTGTCGCTACACCACTGGAGGCGGGCTGCACGATGTTGGGGCGTGAGCGGAAGACGTCCTAACGGTATGCGGGACCGTAGCCCAGCTTCATGGAGACGGTTGCGAATGGTCCTCGCCGATACCCCAGGAGCAACAGTGTCCCTAATTTGCTGGGAAGTGGCGGTGCGGTCCCCTACGGCACTGCGTAGGATCCTACGGTCTTGGCGTGCATCCGTGTGTCGCTGCGGTCCGGTCCCCCCCAGGTCGACGGGCACGTGCACCTCCCGCCGACCACTGGCGACAACATCGATGTACTGTGGAGACTTCACGCCTCACGTGTTGAGCAATTCGGCGGTACGTCCACCAGGCCTCCCGCATGCCCACTATACGCCCTCGCTCAAAGTCCGTCAACTGCACATACGTTTCACGTCCATGCTGTCGCGGCATGCTACCAGTGTTAAAGACTGCGATGGAGCTCCGTATGCCACGGCAAACTGGCTGACACTGACGGCGGCGGTGCACAAATGCTGCGCAGCTAGCGCCATTCGACGGCCAACACCGCGGTTCCTGGTGTGTCCGCTGTGCCGTGCGTGTGATCATTGCTTGTACAGCTCTCTCGCAGTGTCCGGAGCAAGTATTGTGGGTCTGACACACCGGTGTCAATGTGTTCTTTTTTCCATTTCCAGGAGTGTATTTGTACTGATAATGAAGGGAATTACTGTATGTGTATTCAGAGTCTCTTAAGACGTAACACTCATTTCATTTCATGAACGGTTCAAGATATCGAAACGAGGTGCTCGTCAAGTGAAGGGCAAAGGACATAGGTCGTTTCTTATTTTCACGTACTCATTGCAGCATTCCTGTGACCTTTCTCGAGTTCGAGTTGCTGACGTCATGCTTACTGTCTACCTTGCGCTACCAAGAAAAGCTGTTGCGTCACATTTTTCACCAGACCGGCCAATACCACTTCCGATATGACCGCCCTCTCACCTTATCGGTCTCTGGCGCACATGTGCTGATACTCTTCAATTTTCTGGTTTTCCACCAACTCGCAGATTTTTCAAACCTGAAATTTGCATCTTATACAATTCAGCTTATATGATTGAATTCATATTTGACCGAATTATTATTTCCAAATATTTCTGACACGACATAGACAACATGCATTTAAGCAGAGAAAAGGAGAAAATGGTATAAATATGTAAGACAGATAGCAGGAATTACGGAAATTGTGAGCTATACGAAGTAGAGAACATGAAAGAAACAGGAATGAATTAAATAGTAACTACAGACATCAGTCCAGATGAAGAATACTTCAAATGGCTACAAGAATCAACTGTGCGATACATTGCGAATCACGAAGGCAAACAAATAAAATGTATAGAAGTACAAAATTAAATAAATAAATTTAAACTGGAGTAGTACAACATATTAAATGAAATAGTTAATTTCATGGTGAAACCAAGAAAATTAAAACGAGTTATGAAGTTTTCAAGTGGAATAGGTCGATTATGAAATGGTAGACCAAGTGGTGTGTGTGGACATTATGGAAGATACCTGTGCAAGTAATAGAAGGGATAGAAGACAACAATGTGGGTTAGACACAGGAAAGAAGAACACAAACAACACTGGAGTCAGGGAGACACAAAAACACAGACGAAGAACCACTCTAAGCAGAAACCAAGTTATCGAAGAATTAAAAATAAGAAAACCGTAATGAAAGACGAAAGAAATGGTCATCATCACCATTTAACTGTTCCAGTTTCCCAGGTGCTGGTAATGTGTCTCTTCCCCTTCGTCCTGTCCAAATACACCTGTTCACAGAGAACTTCAGCCACTGTTCATCCTCTGGTCACTAGACTACCCTTAATCAAGCCCATCCACCCGGTTTGAGGTCTTCTTTGAGGTCTTGTCCCATCCACCTGTCTTTACAAATTTATTTTAACTGGTCTAGTTGGCTCCATTCTCATCACATGCCCATAACATCAAAATCTAAATGCGGCAGTTCGATCTAATATAGATGTCTTTATTCCGGCTTCTTTCCTCAGCTCCTCATTCCTTAACTTGTCCATCTTGGTCTTCTGGAAGGTGCACCTAAGAAATGTCATCTCTGATGCCTGCAGCCTTGGTGATTCTCTTTTTGTGAGGGAACATGTATCAATATCATAGGTCAATATTGGTATGAAGTAGCTATTAAACATCATCAATTTGGCCAGTTTTGGAATCAAGTCATCCCATAAACGTGATCTTGCTTGTTGGTAGAATTCAGATCCTTTTTCACTTTGTTGGTGATTTCATTTCTGACCAAAGTGTCATTGGAGATAATAAGTTCCGGTTTATTTTTCTCCTAATACCTCTCTTTCCTGAAGAGATTTCTTTCCCTGATTACTGCTCTCACACTTTCATTCCACCGAGGTGTTTCTTTCTCTCTTGTCATCATACATGTCTGTCCACAAACTTATGTGGCTTCCTTTACCAATGTGTACCTCAGTCTGGTCCTTACCTCTTTGGTCAAATATTCCAGAGGTAGAATTGGGTAGGAGAGGGGAGGGAGGAGAATCAGGAGGATGTTGATATCAGGAGGGACAAAACTGACGTTCTAGTGATCAGGGCGTGGAATATTAGACCCATTAATTGGGCGGTAGGTTACAAAAGTTAAAAAGGCAAATGGATAGGTTGACGTTAGATATTGTGGGAATTAGTGAGGTAGGATGGCAGGACGGACAGGACTTCTGAATAGGTAAATGCAGGATTACAAATACAAACAAATAGGGGTAGTGCAGCTGTAGGTTTAATAATAAATAACGAAACAAAAATGCGGGTAACCTACTAATAACACAATTAATAAAATATTGCGGGCTGATATGCCGTGGTACAAGGGATTTGACTTAAAAACCCAACGTTTCGTCCCCACCTGCGGTGGACATTTTATGGGGAATGGTAGCTTTCTTGAATGTCCGAGTTACACCCTGGCTCGATGCTGACTACAGCAAAATTCCGCTTCCGCGAGATTCCGCGCACTGACATGACGTCACATGTTTTGAATACGCGAGTGCAACTGGCCGTTGTCGACTGCCGTCATCCGCTATTACTGTCACCTCATGGTGGAAACCAACCCCCATGAACCATGGACCATGCCGTTGGTGGGGAGGCTTGCGTGCCTCAGCGATACAGATGGCCGTACCGTAGGTGCAACCACAACGGAGGGGTATCTGTTGAGAGGCCAGACAAACGTGTGGTTCCTGAAGAGGGGCAGCAGCCTTTTCAGTAGTTGCAGGGGCAACAGTCTGGATGATTGACTGATCTGGCCTTGCAACATTAACCAAAACGGCCTTGCTGTGCTGGTACTGCGAACGGCTGAAAGCAAGGGGAAACTACAGCCGTAATTTTTCCCGAGGACTTGCAGCTTTACTGTATGATTAAATGATGATGACATCCTCTTGGGTAAAATATTACGGAGGTAAAATAGTCCCCCATTCGGATCTCCGGGCGGGGACTACTCAGGAGGATGTCGTTATCAGGAGAAAGAAAACTGGCGTTCTACGGATCGGAGCGTGGAATGTCAGATCCCTTAATCGGGCAGGTAGGTTAGAAAATTTTAAAAGGGAAATGGATAGGTTAAAGTTAGATATAGTGGGAATTAGTGAAGTTCGCTGGCAGGAGGAACAAGACTTCTGGTCAGGTGACTACAGGGTTATAAACACAAAATCAAATAGGGGTAATGCAGGAGTAGGTTTAATAATGAATAGGAAAATAGGAATGCGGGTAAGCTACTACAAACAGCATAGTGAACGCATTATTGTGGCCAAGATAGATACGAAGCCCACACCTACTACAGTAGTACAAGTTTATATGCCAACTAGCTCTGCAGATGATGAAGAAATTGAAGAAATGTACGATGAAATAAAAGAAATTATTCAGATAGTGAAGGGAGACGAAAATTTAATAGTAATGGGTGACTGGAATTCGAGTGTAGGAAAAGGGAGAGAAGGAAACATAGTAGGTGAATATGGATTGGGGCTAAGAAATGAAAGAGGAAGCCGCCTAGTAGAATTTTGCACAGAGCACAACTTAATCATAGCTAACACTTGGTTTAAGAATCATGAAAGAAGGTTGTATACGTGGAAGAACCCTGGAGATTCTAAAAGGTATCAGATAGATTATATAATGGTAAGACAGAGATTTAGGAACCAGGTTTTAAGTTGTAAGACATTTCCAGGGGCAGATGTGGACTCTGACCACAATCTATTGGTTATGACCTGTAGATTAAAACTGAAGAAACTGCAAAAATGTGGGAAATTAAGGAGATGGGACCTGGATAAACTGAAAGAACCAGAGGTTGTACAGAGTTTCAGGGAGAGGATAAGGGAACAATTGACAGGAATAGGGGAAAGAAATACAGTAGAAGAAGAATGGGTAGCTCTGAGGGATGAAGTAGTGAAGGCAGCAGAGGATAAAGTAGGTACAAAGACGAGGGCTGCTAGAAATCCTTGGGTAACAGAAGAAATATTGAATTTAATTGATGAAAGGAGAAAATATAAAAATGCAGTAAATGAAGCAGGCAAAAAGGAATACAAACGTCTCAAAAATGAGATCGACAGGAAGTGCAAAATGGCTAAACAGGGATGGCTAGAGGACAAATGTAAGGATGTAGAGGCTTATCTAACTAGGGGTAAGATAGATACAGCCTACAGGAAAATTAAAGAGACATTTGGAGAGAAGAGAACCACGTGTATGAATATCAAGAGCTCAGATAGAAACCCAGTTCTAAGCAAAGAAGGGAAAGCAGAAAGGTGGAAGGAGAATATAGAGGGTCTATACAAGGGCGATGTACTTGAGGACAATATTATGGAAATGGAAGAGGATGTAGATGAAGATGAAATGGGATATACGATACTGTCTGAAGAGTTTGACAGAGCACTGAAAGGCCTGAGTCAAACAAGGCCCCAGGAGTAGACAACTTACCATTGGAACTACTGACGGTCTTGGGACAGCCAATCGTGTCAAAACTCTACCATCTGGTGAGCAACATGTACGAGACAGGCGAAATACCCTCAGACTTCTAGAAGAATATAATAATTCCAATCGCAAAGAAAGCAGGTGTTGACAGATGTGAAAATTACCGAACAATCTGTTTAATAAGCCACAGCTGCAAAATACTAACACGAATTCTTTACAGACGAATGGAAAAACTAGTAGAAGCTGACCTCGGGGAAGATCAGTTTGGATTCCGTAGAAATAGTGGAACACGTGAGGCAATACTGACCCTACGACTTGTGGCGTCGCAACTAGTGCGAGCGCACAGTTTTCTATCAAATATTTACTGTGAAATGTAGACAGACTGTAAAGTAGCCATCAGATTAGCATATGTGCTGTAGCGGGCAGATTACCGGTGTCCGTTCGTCTGACGTCACGACCATATGGCATGTCTGTACCGTGAGAATGTAAGACCTGTGCGCTAACTAGCCGCGTGTATAACGTGGAACTTTCATCTTTAATAACTTCTAACTGAGGAACCTGAGGAAATTAAAAGTTAATATACTAGTTTCTGTTATGAATAAAAATAAGTCATCCAAATTTGAGCTTTGAAACCTGCATATTTTGGAAATTAGAAAAATCTTACAGAAAACGCAAATTTCTACAATTTTCGAGTCTAAATAAATACCATTATGTATAGATCACCTTCAGTGACCATCCAACTATGAAACAAACTCACCTTCCGTGCTTTTGTATTTATTTTGAGAATTTTACTTTTAGAAATTCACCTATAACTTTGTTAAAACCATAAATGTTTTGAATTTTTGTGAACAGTTATTTTATATGAGTAGGTGAGAGTGAATGAGTGTGCCTGAGTGAATGAAAGAGGGACATTCGCCATTCTTTGCAAGTGTATAAAATCTAGGTTGGAACTCGCAAGTGTTCAGACGATGTAACCGTGGGAACAGAGTCGCCAGTGGTTCCCCATCTTAGTGAATGTCGGATGTCCAAGAGTGTATGGTATTGTACAAGCAGCCAGAACGTTCGCGAGTATTTAAATAATTTCTGGAAATAAAGTAAAGTCTAGTTTTCCTTTCGGTTTGTTAAATTATACAGTAAATTTTGTGTAACAAGAAATCATGACGTAAATGATTCAGAAGTCATGACTGGTGCGTGCTAGATTTTGGCGCGAGGCGCACCCAAAGAGTTAATTCTGATTGGCTGTGTGATGTGTGAGCCAATGAGATGCGAGGACGGTTAGCAGACTAGGAGAGTGAGTCGCGAGTGGATGAGGGGTCGCGAAGGAACTGTGATCGAGAAGAGACATGCTTGATGTGTCCTCGCGAATAATGTGTAAAATGAAGTCATAAAACGGCTTCATCGGTTCGGTACTGTGCGATTTGAGACTGGAAGAGTCCAGTAACGCGTAGTGTGAGTTTGAGCGAGTTGTGACTTTTCGTTCCGCGAAAGACGCGAGTAACTTTAATAATTAAAAGCGTGGCGGTACTTCGTAAACTTTTACTAAGTGCTTATGGCGAGCATTAACGTTAAAAAAAACGAACTATTATTGAACATCGACTGCAAACGTGTATGTTAGAAAATCGTCTGTGTTGCAGTTAAGTAAATTCCGTAACTTTGAAAGCTAATTCTGGCGGGGTTTGAGTGTGGATGGAATTGTGAACTGAACTTTCTTCAAACGTAGATTAGCGGGCTGATGATCAGGCTTAAAGACAATAAAGAGCTTAAATAGAATTACCAACTTCGCGTTCTCGTTTGAGTAAACAATTACTACCATTCCAATAACTCAATTTATTTAGGAAGATTGCTCATAGATTGTATTTCAGCAAACATGTATCGCGGCCTCCGGTGAGCGGCTATTAAATTGCAGTTTCTTCAACACTGCTTTTCTGCAATTTTTCCAGTAGCTGCTATCAGGAGAGGCGAGTGCAGCAACTACCTAAGAAACGAGGTAGGTGGATTTTCTTTCAGGGAAAGGAAACTGCGCGATAAGAGCCTGACCCGTCGCAGACTTATCTTAGAAAATAGATTAAGGAAAAGCAAACCTACATTTCTAGCATTTGTGGACTTAGAGAAAGCTTTCGACAAAGTTGACTGGAATACTCTCTTTCAAGTTCTGAAGGTGGCAGGGGTAAAATACAGGGAGCGAAAGGGTATTTACAATTTGTACAGAAACCAGATTGCAGTTATAAGAGTCGAGGGGCATGAAAGTGAAGCTGCGGTTGGGGAGGCAGTGAGACCGGGTTGTAGCCTCTCCCCGATGTTATTCAATCTGTATATTGAGCAAGCAGTAAAGGAAACAAAAGAAAAGTTCGGAGTAGGCATTAAAGTCCATGGAGAGGAAATAAAAACGTTGAGGTTCGCCAATGACATTGTAATTCTGTCAGAGACAGCAAAAGACTTGGAAGAACAGTTGAACGGAATGGACAGTGTCTTGAAAGGAGGATATAAAATGAACATCAACAAAAGCAAAACGAAGGTAATGGAATGTAGTCGAAGTAAGTCGGGTGATGCTGAGGGAATTAGATTAGGAAATGAGACACTTAACGTATTAAAGGAGTTTTGCTATTTGGGGAGCAAAATAACTGATGATGGTTGAAGTAGAGTGGATATAAAATGTAGACTGGCAATGGCAAGGAAAGCGTTTCTGAAGAAGAGAAATTTGTTAATATCGAATATAGATTTAAGTGTCAGAAAGTCGATTCTGAAAGTATTTGTATGGAATGTAGCCATGTATAGAAGTGAAACGTGGACGATAAATAGTTTGGACAAGAAGAGAATAGAAGCTTTCGAAATGTGGTGCTACAGAAGAATGCTGAAGATGGGTAGATGGGTAGATCACATAACTATTGAGGAGGTATTGAATAGAATTGGGGAGAAGAGGAGTTTGTGGCACAACGTGTCAAGAAGAAGGGACCGGTTGGTAGGACATGTTCTGAGACATCAAGGGATCACCAATTTAGCCTTTGAGGGCAGTGTGGAAGGTAAAAATCGTAGAGGGGGACCAAGAGATGTATATACTAAGCAGATTCAGAAGGATGTAGGCTGCAGTAGGTGCTGGGAAATGAAGAAGCTTGCACAGGATAGAGTAGCATGGAGAGCTGCTTCAAACCAATCTCAGGACTGATGACAACAACAACAACAACAACAACAACAACATGGTGGAAACTGGTACACATCTTCTTCAAGAACGGAATTCGAATTTTATTCAAAATCACCCCCTCCTCCTTCCCATTAAAATTCCTGGGGAGTTTCACAATCTCTATGGTCTCCCTGTATAGCCTTTCGTGATATCCGCTTGTGGCTGCCATTACTGGAGTCCTTAGCTGTCAAGCATCTGCCGCAGTAGCTGATCTGCCAGTCTCCCCGACACTTCTTTTTGCAGTACCCACGTACACTTCCTCCGCACGACTACACAGAATCCAGCGGTTGACGAGCAGCCTTGGCCGATTTTAGGTTATCTAGTGTGGGTGTGTAAATTACCGCGCTCTTCCGTTTTCTCATGATTCTTCCTATACTGTCACTGAAATCCATAATGAAGCGCAGAAAAAATTTCGACTTCAACGGCTCTTGATCACCACTATGATTTCTATGCTGAGGTCTTAATACTCTTTTCACCTTTGCGAAAAATAACCATTCGTGAGAAATGCATTGGTGACGTGTTTAATTCTGCGTCAAGCAGCTCTGGTCCACAGATTTTCCTTGCTCTATTCGCCAAAGTTTTTATGGTTGAACACCCCAGGAAGTTCAATAACAAGGAGGAGGGAGTGAAATTGAATCAAATATGACTTCTGGTGCTGAAGAAGATATGTATCTGTCTTCCACTATGAGATGACAGTAACAGCGGACGACGGCAGTCAATAACGGGCAGCTACGCCCGCGTGTTCAAACATGTTACGCCACGGCACTGCGCGGAAGCTCGTGGAAGCGGCATTTTCTTTAGCTATTAGCGAGCCGGGCCGTGAACCCAGTATTCAACGAAGCTGTGGTCCCCCTCGAAAATGCCCGCCGCAGTTGGGAACGAAACGCCAGGTTTTAAAACGAAATCCCTTCGACCACGGCATAATAGCCCGGAATATTTTATTGATTGTGACAATTACGGCCGTGAAAGTTTAGATTCTACTACTAACAGCACAATGAACGCATTATCGTAAGTGAGATAGACACGATGGCTACACACACTGCAGTAGTAAAAGTTTATATGCCAACCAGCTCCGCATATGAAGAGACTGAAGAAATGTGTGATGGAATAAATGATAGTTAAGGGAGACGAAAATGTAATTATGAAGGGAATCGGAATTCAATAGTAAAGGGAATACAGGGAAAAATAGCAGCTGGTTATAGACTGATGGAAAGGAGTGAAGGAGGAAGCCGCCTTGTGAATTTTGCACTGAGCGTAATTAATAACCGCTAGAAGAATCATGAAATAAGGTTGTCCACGTGGAAACGCGCGACCGCCTACTGTCGCAGGTTCGAATCCTGTCTGGGGCATGGACGTGTGTGATGTCCTTAGGTTAGTTTGGTTTTATTAGTTCTAGGTTCTAGGGGACTGATGACCTCAGAAGTTAAGTCCCATAGTGCTCAGAGCCATTTTTGAACTGCAAATGGTGGAAACACAATGAGAAGGGAACTGAATAAGTTGAGTCAACCAGAAGTTGCTGAGAGTATCAGAGGGAGAATTAGGCAAATATTGAACAGCACAGCAGAAAGTAATACAGTAGAAGACGGTTGACAGATGAAATATTGACGCTACCACAGGATCAAACCGGCAAAAAGACAAGGCCTAGTACAAATCTTTGGATGAGGCGGAAGATATTGAATTTCAATCATGAAAGAAGACAATATGAAAATGCAGCAGTTGAAGCAGGCGAAAGAGAATACACACTTCTAAAAATGAGACTGAAAGAGAGAGTGCAAAAAGGCCTAGCAGGATTGGATAAAGTAAAAATTTAAGGATTTAGAAGCATATGTCACTAATGGAAAGAAAGATAGCGCCTACAAGAAATTTAAGGAGGTTTTAGGGGAAAAGAGAAGCAGATGTATGAATATCAAGAGCTCAAATGGGAAAACCAGTAATAAGGAATCTAAAGAAAGCTGAAAGTTGGAAATACAGAGAATCTATACAAGGGAGACGAAGGGAATATTATAGAAATCAGAGAGAACGAGAGGTGAAGATAAGATGGGGGAAATGATACTGCGACAAGAATTTGATAGAGGACTGAGAAACTTAAGTCGAGACAAGGCCCCTGAAATAGACGACATTCTATCAGAATTACTGATAGCCTTAGGGGGGCTACCATGAAAAATCTCTTCCGTCTGGTAATCAAGATATATGACAGGAGAAATACCGTCAGACTACAAGAAGAATATAATAATTCCATTGCCAAAGAAAGCAGGTGGTGACAGGTTTGATTGGCACCGAACTATCAGTTTAATAAGTCATGGTTTCAAAGTACCACCACGAATGTTTCACAGAAGAATGGAAAAACTAGCAAAGGCCGACGTCGAGGAAGATCAGTTTCGATTCCGGAATGAATGAACACCCAGTCCCTGAGCGGAGGAAATCTCCGACCCATTCGGGAACCGAACCCGGGCCCTTAGGATTGACGGTCTGTCGCGCTGACCACTCAGCAACCGGGGACGGACTGGATTCTGGAGAAACAGAGGAAAAAGCGAGAGAGAACTGACGGTACGACTTCTCTTGGAAGGAATGTTAAGGTCAGGCAAGCCTACGTCTGTTGCACTTGAAGACTTAGATTAAGGTTTCACAATGTTGAGTGGATATTGTTTTTAAAATTCTGAAGACAGCAAAGGAAAATACAGGCGACAAAAGGCTATTTAGAACTTTCACAGAAACCAGGCAACAGTTCTAGAGTTGACAGGCATTAGAAGGAAGATGGTTAGAAGGAAGTGGGACACATTTGTAGCTCACTCCCGATGGTATTCAATCTTTACACTGAGCAAGCAGTAAAAGACACAAAAGAATTTTTTTTACATGCAATTAAAGTTCAGGGAGAAATATTAAAAATTTAAAGTTAGCCAATGACACAGTAATTCCATCAGAGACACTAAAGGACCTGAAAAACGGATGAAGGGTATGGACAGCGTCGTGAAAGTTGGATACAAGGTGAACATCAAGAAAATCAAAACAAGGTAACGGAATGTAATCAAATTAAACCGGGTGATGCTCAGGGAATTAGGTTAGGAAACGAGACACTTAGAGTAGAAGATGAGTTTCACTATTTGGACAGTAAAATAACTGATAATGGCAGGAGTAGAAAGGATGTTAGATGTAGACGGAACTGGAAAGAAGAGCGTTTATAAAGAAGAGAAATTTAACATCAAATATAGACTTAGGTGTTATGGGGTCATTTGTGAAAGTATTTGTGTGGAGTGTAGCCATGTGTGGAAGTGAGACATGGACGATAAACAGTTTAGACATGAAGATAGTAGAAGGTTTTGAAACGCAGTGCTACAGAAGATTAGATGGGTAGACCACGAAACTAATGAGGAGGTACTGAACAGAAATGGGGAGAAAAAAACTTTGTGGCACAAGCTGAACAGAAGGAAGGATCGATTCATAGAAGACATTCTGAGACATCAAGATATAACCAGTTTATACTGGAGGAAAGTGTGTGTGTGTGTGTGTGTGTGTGTGTGTGTGTGTGTGTGTGTGTGTTTGTTTGTTGGGGGGGGGGGGGGGGGGTAGGTAAAACTCGTAGGAGGAGGCAGAGATGAATACAGTAAACGGATTCAGACGGATGTAAGTTGCAGCAGTTATTCAGAGATGAAGGGGCTCGCGCAAGATGGATTAGCATGGAGAGCTGCAGAAAGTAGTATTCAGACTTAATTCTACATAACGACAATATTCTAATCACCAGCCATCAACCTCTAGACACAGTTTTCTTGTTTTCTTTTAAAACCTACTCTGTGGAATGATACGAAAAGGACACTGGTCTGTATACACATTTTGTTAAAAAATATATATAAGGATAAAGCATAAATGTATCAGAAACAATTTGGGTATCGTTTAAACGCCGACATTGTAATTAAAACTGACTGCGAGAAAGAGAACTAAACTACACATTTTCACACTGCAGTACCATGCAGCATTTCTTGTCTCACAGTTGGTTTTAATAGAAAACCTGTACATTGTTTTTGCATATATAACCTTTGTCGTCGGAAAGTGTGTTGCAGTATCGTGCAACAAACTGAAGTAAATCGAACAAGACGTTTTTGAGATTTTTAGGTATTATATGTCATATATACACTCCTAAAAATGAAAAAAGAACACATTGACACCGGTGTCAGACCCACCATACTTGCTCCGGACACTGCGAGAGGGCTGTACAAGCAAAGATCACACGCACGGCACAGCGGACACACCAGGAACCGCGCTGTTGGCCGTCGAATGGCGCTAGCTGCGCAGCATTTGAGCACAGCCGCCGTAAGTGTCAGCCAGTTTGCTGTGGCATACGGAGCTCCATCGCAGTCTTTAACACTGGTAGCACGCCGCGACAGCGTGGACGTAAACCGTATGTGCAGTTGACGGACTTTGAGCGAGGGCGTATAGTGGGCATACGGGAGGCCTGGTGGACGTACCGCCGAATTGCTCAACACGTGGGGCGTGAGGTCTCCACAGTACATCGATGTTGTCGCCAATGGTCGGCGGAAGGTGCACGTGCCCATCGACCTGGGAAGGGACCGCAGCGACGCACGGATGCACGCCAAGACCGTAGGATCCTACGCAGTGCCGTAGTGGACCGCACCGCCACTTCCCAGCAAATTAGGGACACTTTTGCTCCTGGGGTATCGGCGAGGACCATTCGCAACCGTCTCCATGAAGCTGGGCTACGGTCCCGCACACCGTTAGGCCGTCTTCCGCTCACGCCCCAACATCGTGCAGCCCGCCTCCAGTGGTGTCGCGACAGGCGTGAATGGAGGGACGAATGGAGACGTGTCGTCTTCAGCGATGAGAGTCGCTTCTGCCTTGGTGCCAATGATGGTCGTATGCGTGTTTGGCGCCGTGCAGGTGAGCGCCACAATCAGGACTGCATACGACCGAGGCACATAGGGCCAACACCCGGCATCATGGTGTGGGGAGCGATCTCCTACACTGGCCGTACATCTCTGGTGATCGTCGAGGGGACACTGAATAGTGCACGGTACATCCAAACCGTCATCGAACCCATCGTTCTACCATTCCTAGACCGGCAAGGGAACTTGCTGTTCCAACAGGACAATGCACGTCCGCATGTATCCCGTGCCACCCAAAGTGCTCTAGAAGGTGTAAGTCAACTACCCTGGCCAGCAAGATCTCCGGATCTGTCCCCAATTGAGCATGTTTGGGACTGTACGAAGCGTCGTCTCACGCGGTCTGCACGTCCAGCACGAAAGCTGGTCCAACTAAGGCGCCAGGTGGAAATGGCATGGCAAGCCGTTCCACAGGACTACATCCAGCATCTCTACGATCGTCTCCATGGGAGAATAGCAGCCTGCATTGCTGCGAAAGGTGGATATAAACTGTACTAGTGCCGACATTGTGCATGCTCTGTTGCCTGTGTCTATGTGCCTGTGGTTTTGTCAGTGTGATCATGTGATGTACCTGACCCCAGGAATGTGTCAATAAAGTTTCCCCTTCCTGGGACAATGAATTCACGGTGTTCTTATTTCAATTTCATGGAGTGTATATTAAAAAAATATACAGTCCATAGACATTCGAATTTTGTTACAATATAGTGTGAAAATTTGAAGTTAATCGAGAAAGGACCTTTCCAGCAGAACATTTAGTAGAGCATCATGCAGAAATTTGAAGTAAATTGGTTAGGAACAACCTTATTCTTTTCTCTGGCACCGTTTCTCCTGTTTGAGTATCATGTAAAAAGTAGGAGTGAACTAGTAAATAATTTCCCTAGATTTTTAGTAACAACGTTAAACAGCGCCTTGTCTTTCTGTAATAGGTAGATATATTTCATCTATAAAAATTATGTATACCCAATGTCGGTCCAAATGTTTCTTAGAATACTGTGTAAAAATCTAAAGTAAAGCGGCCAAGAACGTTCCTGATTTATTTTATCTAATACCGCTTCCCCTTTATATAATTTATAGATATAAACCCACACATAAAAGGGAGTAGAAGTAATCCGCCCAACTGTAGATCCATATCAATGACATCAATTTCCAGTATGATTTTGGAATGTATACTGTGTTCGAACATTATAATATATATCCAAGAAAACGATCTGTTGGAACATAGCACCGATAGAGGAAATATCGTTTTTGAGGACCACAACTGACCCATTATTCATAAGAAGTTACAGAGGCTGTCAATGGAGAGCCTGTAGTTGATTCCATATATTTTGTTTTTCAGGAGACTTCTGACACCGTTCCTGACAAGCACGTTCTAATCAAATTGCGTGCCTGTGGATATCGCGTACTTGACGAATGGGTTCGCGATTTCCTGTCATTTCCTGTGACGGAGGACACGCTTCGTTAATAACAGTCGAGAAATCATCGAGTGAAACAAAAGTGATACCTGACGTTCCCGAGGAGCCTTCTGTTCGATAAAAAAAAAAAAAAAAAAAAAAAAAAAAAAAAAAAAAAAAAACTTTTCTCGAACAGGCCATGAAGGCCCAACGGCACGAGCAGCCGTCGTGTCATCCTCCGCCCATAGGCGTCACTGGATATCAGGAGGATATGGAAGGGCATGTGGTCAGCACACCGCTCTCCCAGCCGCATTTCACTTTCCGAGACCGGAGCCTCTACTTCTCAGTCAAGAGTAGCTCCTCAGTTTGCCTCACAAGGACTGAGTGCACTCCTCTTGCCAATAGCGCTCGGCAGAAGGTAGATAGTACGCAATATTCACATTATGTGAATTATTAATATGAGAACATAGACACATCAATCGGTTCTACTAAGAACTTCAACAATGGCATAGATGGGGTTAGCCACCAAAAAATACCTTAGACTCTTATCAAACTGAATTTATTTTTGGTTAAATTTCTTATGGCTGCTGGCACATTGTTAAAGATGTTTATTATTGAATAGCGGACACCTTTCTGAACCACAGTAAGTGATCTTCAATCTTCGTCGAAATTATTCTTATTTCTAGTATTGATTCCAAGAGCAAAGCTTTCGATTTGAAAAAAAAAGATATTTTTTTAACGAAAAATTTCATTTAGGAATAAATATATTGGGAAGGAGTAGTTAGTATCCCCAGTTCCTTAAACAGTCCTCTGCAGGACATCTTGAGTGCACACCAAAAATAACTCATGCTGCACGTTTTTGGTCTCAGCAAACTTTAGCTTGGCTTGAAGAATTATCACAGAAAATAATTCCTTAAGTCATTATTGAATGAAAGTAAGCATAGTACGCTAGCTTATCAATTTTTATATCACCCAGCTCTGACAACTTTCGCAAAGCAAATAGAGTTTTCTTGAGGTGCTTGAGCAGTTCTGTGGTATGCTTCTCCCAGTTAAATTTGTTATCAAGCTGTAATATCAAGAATTTAACGCCGTCAGCTTTACCTATCTGCATATCACGATATTTTAGGCATACACTGGAAATAAACTTTTCACACATTCTGAACTGCATGTAGTATGTTCCTTCAAAGTTTATTAATAGTGAATTGGCGAGGAACCATTTACCAATATTAATTAAAATTTTAGTACTCGACATTCCTAAGGCTATACTTGATTTACTACTTATTACAATGTTTGTTGCATATGAAGACAAAATAACCTTGGCATTTGGTTATGTTATGAAGAAAGGTCATTGATATGTGAAAGTAAAAGGTAAGGGCTCTAAAATGGAACCTTGGGTGACACCATATGTTATTGATTCTCAGTTGGATGATGCCTGATAGCTTAATACATGTCTCTTTCCTACTCAAACCCTCTGTCTTCAATCAGAGATATATGATTTGTACCACTTTGCAGCATTTCCTGTTACACCGTAATATTCTAATTTAGTTAAAAGGATATTCTGTTTTACATGGTCAAATGCGTTTGACGGATCTCAAGACACACCAGTAACCTGTAATTTATTGTCTAATGAACTCAGTACATTCTCACTGCATTTGTAAATAGCCCTCTCAGCTTTAGAAATCCAAACGTTAACTTGGATAATATTTTATTTCTGGTCAGTTGGTTAAGAAGACAGCTGCATATTATCTTTCCTAAAATTGTCGAGAAAGCAAGCCAAAGTGACATTTGATGGAAGCTTGACAGTATTCCTTTGTCTCTTTTCTTATACAAAGGTTTAACTTCAGCATATTTTAACCATTCAGGAAATGTTCCACTGGTAAAAGACTGGTTACACAAACTACTTAAAATGTCACTTAACTCAGAGGCACACTGATTAATCAACTATATTGATATGTTATTATAGAATTTTTCGATTTTAAGGATTTTTTGGTGGACACTCACATGCTGCGAGGGTCATACTCATGTTACTGTCGGTATTTGTAGTGGCTGGCCTGTGATATTCCATGGCAGTATCTACTGAACCCGACAACCCTACCTTTTCAGTAACAGCTATGAAGTGCTTATTGAAAAGCCCAGCATCACTTCACCTATCTGTTAGCTGTATATCATTCACTCTTAATGCTATGTGCTCCTTTTCACCTCTGGTTCTACTGGTCTCTTCCTTCACTACATCCCATATAGTCTTTAATTTGTTATCTGATGTGTCTGTCCTTTTCCGACAATTCATTTACTTTGATGTCTGTATTGCTATCTTCAATATTTTTAAGTGTGTGATGTAATGATCTATATCTTTTCCTTCACAGTTACTTCTGTCTGATAGACATAGTTTCCATTCTGCCTTACAGGATACCTTTATTTCTTGAGTAAACCATGGTTTTTTAGTAGGCTTTGGTATAATCTGGGTTATTTTGGGGGAAAACAAATGTTCAAATGTGCGTGAATTCCTAAGGGACCAAACTGCTGAGGTCATCGGTCTCTAGACTTACACTCTACTTAAACTAACTTCAACTAACATATGATAAGAACAACACACACACACCCATGCCCAAGGAGTTGCACCTCTGGCGGGAGGGGCCACACAATCTCTGATATGGCGCCTCTAGACGTGTGGCCACTCCATGCTGTGAGGGAAAACAATTTTTAAATATATTGAGGACATTATTAATAAAAGTATTGTATTTCTCGCTCATGCTATTAGTATTACATACATCACTTCAGTTCATGTTTTGCGTAGTTTCTTAAATTAAACTAATCTTGAACTCAGGTTTAGTAGATTTTATACCCTTTTAAGTATTAACATTTAGCAAATGTAACTGCATTCCATGGTCAAAGAGGCTAATTATTATTGGTTTTACAATATATTTTTGTTCGTTAGTTATTTATAAAGAGATTATATCAATGGCTGCCCTTGAGTCCTTTGCTGTTCTGGGTGGAAAGTTAACAGTAATAATTAATTTGAATAACAATTCTATTGACTGTAGTTATTTCTTAATGACAGACTTTCAAGAAAATCTATATTAAAATCAACAGAAACCTCTAATTTCTTCTTTTTGTCGTTAAATAGACTAATAGAGCTTCAAAGACATATGTGAATAGATTAAAATTATCTGCTGGTACTCGGTAAATACCTTTTATAATAAATGATTCAATATAAAATTCAACTTCTGCTGCACATGCCTCCATATCCTACTCCAGGCAAAATTTATGAATGTTTATAATATTAAATTTACGGCAATACCTGATGAAAGTGGCAACTGCTCCATCCTCCATTTCTGCCCTAAAAAGTGTGAAACTTACTAAATCCTGCAATACTTAACACAACTGTACCAGTGTCACAGGATGTTCAAAGAGGTACATTACGTCAACTGCACTGAATGATTCTAATTCATCAACACAGAATAATAGTTCATTAAGTTTACCTCTTAGCTCTCAAATATTTTTATGAAATCATGATAGCAACATTTCACACTGACTGAGATCGGATGGGAGACGGGATGGAAACAAAATTTATGCTGAGTGGTGAAAAATTTTAACCAACAGATGTGTCTGTTGATCTAAATTACCAGAATTATACTGTTCAGTTTCTTTGTCAAATTTAAAGTTCGTTTCAATTGTAAACTCCTTTAGAACTTGATTGCTTTCTGTCCTAACCTTCCTATAAAACGTGCTACTCCAACACCTGTAAGCATTGGTATACCACTCATGGTAGTGCCTCCATCCCTTAAATTTTATGCTATTAGCCTAAACAGTGTATCCTTCCCTTTCTTGTTGAGTTCTAGGCCACGCCTAGTGTAATCCCACTTACTGAGAGAGTCGATAGCGACCACACCAATATGTGACCGTGCACCCAATCCAAGCAGCTGTTCCGATTCCAAATAAAGTCTGCTGACGGAAGATTCCAATGAGGGCAGTCGTGGCGTCTCAGAAGAGACACAAACTCCAAACTGGTATGTCTCGATGCAGATGCAATCTTTAGCAGATCACTGTCTATGTTGTCACTGGCAGTAACTATTGCCCAGCTCAACCACAATAACCACAGTGTCTTTCTTGATAAAGTCTTTATGGAATGAACCTAAATCCTCTGTCACCTGACCCAGACCAGCATTAAGTTTAAACAATTGGTAACCTGGTATTCGGACTTTAATTGATCCTGCAAAAGTTGGCCTACAACTGTGGCATGAGAACTACCTAACAACAAAACTTTCTTTCTCTTTGCTGGCTTCCCTACATTCTTACCGAGATTTCTACCGAAAGTTTGTTGTGCCCTGTCTACACCTACCTCTTCTTGAGGCTCATGTTTCTAACTGAAGGAACAGGTCAAACGTATTTTTGATATTCGCCAAAAAACTATCTGATCAAATTTTAATCCTATTGATTCTGTTACCTGCTCGCACTTCCGACCTCTCTTTATCCATCCCCCTCCTTAACCTGTCCAGATATTTATAAGTCTGTTCTAACTCAGCCTGGACGGCAACAATTTCCAACTTCAGTTACACTATTTTCCTATCTCTACTACCTGCCCTACAGAGCAACTGATGAGTCGGATTCACTTCCCCAATTCCCAGACCACGGCAGTCACCACAATGAAAAAAAAAAAAATAAAAACCCTAATGCATCCATCACACAAACCCTCGGAGCTAACAATTCTACGGCAAGTCAGGAACTTTCACTCATTTTGAAGGTAATTCTTTGGCGAGGATAAGTAATTAAATTATTGTAGAACAAGGAAATACGTTTACGAAAACTAGGCCCAGCCGCAACTCTTTCAAATCAATAGTATTACGTGAAAAAATTATAGATCAGTCAAATTAAAATTTACGGAGTGTTTCGCAAATAAGAAATAAAAGATGAAGAGACACGCTATACTTAACTTGCTGGAAAGAAATAAGAACAATTACATGATATTTTGTAAGTTTACAGCCCCAAAACGTTAACAAAAATACCATTGTATGATCTTTTCGCGTTTTCTGGAATATTGCGCGAAGAAAAGTGAAACTGTTAATGGTAAGCTTGAAAAACTTAGCAGTATACGTATTTAGTTAGTTATCGGTATTGAACTAAGTTTTATTTCAGTATGAACCAATTATATGAACGAGAACACAAAAGTCGAGCGTCTCGTCTTGCGCAATGAAACGAATAATCAACAAGCGAATTCAAAAACCAGTTACCAGTTAAATGTATTTTGAAATTGAGGCTATTGGAAACTAATACAAAGATATATATTCAAGAGGTAAAGCTGTTAAGACAATAATGGAACTCGGTTATTTTGCAAATATAGTTTATGGTAAAAGGTCGTCTTATGCTGCAAGGTATAAAAGCGTTTTAATCATGCAGAAACTGTAAGCAAAATTTTAGCTTTGATCATAGAAGAAACTGCAAGCAAAATTTGATCTTTCATCGTGGATGTATTTACAGATGTAAACGAAGATGTAAGTCGGCTACCAGGCAGATACTGCGCCGTTTTTGTGAAAAATAGAAGTAAAAAAGTGTTTGTGTCATATACACAAGAGCGAGAGTCGGAATAACGTGAAGCAGAGTAAAGGTAAGTACATCTAAACAGTAATACATCGTAAATATACACTTAACGAGGTGCAGTATCTAAACAAAATTGTTGTTTTGCACAGAACAGCTCCAACATCCAATCTGCCGTCGAAGCTGTAGCTATGTACAAAGTACTGCCTGAAATCTCAAATATGTACTATGCAAACTGAAGATGGATGTAAGCCAGAGAGACACATTAGCGTAGATAAAAATTCATAAAAAAGTGGCTGGTTGCTGTATTTATTAAAATAATGTAATCCACGGAGTTATACAGGCAGTACAATGGATGAGTTTTTTAAATGCTCGCGAGGTATTTTCATTTAATGGTCAAATTTTCGCTGACTTGTTCAGCGAAATTGTTACTAACGCCGCGAGTGGAATTACGCCCGGCGTACAGTTGCTAGTTTGTTATGTTATGAAGTCAGTAGTCATGAGCCTTGGTACGGAATCAGACTTCAGTCATTCAGGCCGAAGAGTAGTTCAGACGTCTCAGTATTCTTACATTCCGTTTGGATTCTATACCGCGTACAGAGTTTGCTTCATACGGAGTTTGCGTATCTGACTTAATTTCCATGTGTCCTTCTGCTGCTAAGAGATCATGTGTTACTCGGTTCATTTGATTTTGGATTAATTATATGGCATGGAACTAAAACATCCTCATTTCATTTTGCCTGGTGATTTATTTGAGACTTTGGCGGCATCTTTTTTCGGCTATCATTGCACGATCACGTATTTCGAAGGCCAGACTTTTCCTCTAACAACTGATGCATTTGGTGAATTTCGTCTAGTATGTCACGTCACACATAGTATCCGCTACTTCAAACATTACGTACTACAGCTCTACTGAAAGAATTGTATAGCAAATACACTGACAGAAAAAATCGCATCAACAAGAAACATACGCGCGACATAGACGAATATTGGTGGGCTAATTCTACATTTGAATAATGATATCTATTCAAATTTCGCGCTAGACGCATAAAGGTGGAGCTGGCTGAGCCACGAAGAGGATGCAAACCAGGCTATGGACAACACACACACCCATGCCTGATGGAGGACTCGAACATCTGACGGAGGGAGCCGCACGGACCGTGACAAGGCGTCTTGGACAGCGTGGCTACCCAGCGCGGCAAACTTGGTTTGATTTCTGAAGGCCGAAGTCTATTCAGATTTCGCGGCAGTCGAATAAGGGTGGCACTAGTACAGCCATGATGAGGATGCGAAACAGGTTTGCTTCAAATACACGCTGTAACGGTCGTGGACGTCAGGTAGCTCTGGGCGTGGCGATGTGAACGCCGTTAAGGCGACAAAGTCGCCTTTATCAGCACCTCATTGGGACTGAACGACATCATGCAATACAGCTGCTAGAAGCTGGATGATTTTTCTGCGATACTGCTGAAAGGCTTGGGAGGAATGTAGCGACTGTACATTGTTGCTGGTACCGGAGGTCACGAGAATGTATTGTCGCAAGATGATCTGGACCCGGACAGCTACGTGGCACTACACTACTAGCGTGATGGGCGTCTGGCTGTGGTGCATCGTATTGGGTCGCGTCGTACTGCATCTGCAGCAGCAGTCTGAGCAGCCGTCGGCACCACAGTGACACAACGAATAGTTGTTGTTGTTGTTGTTGTTGTCTTCAGTCCTGAGACTGGTTTGATGCAGCTCTCCATGCTACTCAATCCTGTGCAAGCTTCTTCATCTCCCAGTACCTACTGCAACCTACATCCTTCTGAATCTACTTAGTGTACTCATCTCTTGGTCTCCCTCTACGATTTTTACCCTCCACGCTGCCCTCCAGTGCTAAATTTGTGATCCCTTGATGCCTCAAAACATGTCCTACTAACCTATCCCTTCTTCTAGTCAAGTTGGGCCACAAATTTCTCTTCTCCCCAATCCTATTCAATACCTCCTCATTAGTTTTGTGATCTATCCACCTTATCTTCAGCATTCTTCTGTAGCACCACATTTCATAAGCTTCTATTCTCTTCTTGTCCAAACTAGTTATCGTCCATGTTTCACTTCCATACATGGCTACACTCCAAACAAATACTTTCAGAAACGACTTCCTGATACATAAATCTGAAATCTGTATTCGATGTTATCAAATTTCTCTTCTTCAGAAACGCTTTCCTTGCCATTGCCAGTCTACATTTTATATCCTCTCTACTTCGACCATCATCAGTTATTTTACTTCCTAAATAGCAAAACTCGTTTACTACTTTAAGTGTCTCATTTCCTAATTTAATTCCCTCAGCATCACCCGATTTAATTTGACTACATTCCATTATCCTCGTTCCGGTTTTGTTGATGTTCATCTTCTATCCTCCTTTCATGACGCTGTCCTTTCCGTTCAACTGCTCTTCCAAGTCCTTTGTTGTCTCTGACAGAATTGCAATGTCATCAGCGAACCTCAAAGTTTTTACTTCTTCTCCATGAATTTTAATACCTACTCCGAATTTTTCTTTTGTTTCCTTCACTGCTTCCTCAATATACAGATTCAATAACATCGGGGAGAGACTACAACCCTGTCTCACTCCTTTCCCAACCACTGCTTCCCTTTCATGCTCCTCGACTGCCATCTGGTCTCTGTACAAATTGTAAATAGCCTTTCGCTCCCTGTATTTTACCCCTGCCACTTTCAGAATTTGAAAGAGAGTATTCCAGTCAACATTGTCAAAAGCTTTCTCTAAGTCTACAAATGCTAGAAACGTAGGTTTGCCTTTTCTTAATCTGTCTTCTAAGATAAGTCGTAAGGTCAGTATTGCCTCACGTGTTACAACATTTCTACGGAATCCAAACTGATCCTCCCCGAGGTCCGCATCTACCAGTTTTTCCATTCGTCTGTAAAGAATTCGCGTTAGTATTTTGCAGCTGTGACTTATTAAACTGATAGCTCGGTAATTTTCACATCTGTCAACACCTGCTTTCTTTGGGATTGGAATAATTATATTCTTCTTGAAGTCTGCAGGTATTTCGCCTGTCTCATACATCTTGCTCACCAGATGGTCGAGTTTTGACAGGACTGGCTCTCCCAAGGCATTCAGTAATTCCAATGGCAAGTTGTCTACTCCCGGGGCCTTGTTCGACTCAGGTCTTTCAGTGCTCTGTCAAACTCTTCAGGCAGTATCATATATCCCATTTCATCATCATCTACATCCTCTTCCATTTCCATAATATAGTCCTCAAGTACATCGGCCTTGTATAGACACTCTATATACTCCTTCCACCTTTCTGCTTTCCCTTCTTTGCTTAAAAATGGGTTTCCATCTGAGCTCTTGATATTCATACAAGTGGCTCTCTTTTCTCCAAAGGTCTCTTTAATTTTCCTGTAGGCAGTGTCTATCTTCCCCCCGGTGAGATAAGCCTCTACTTCCTTACATTTGTCCTCTAGCCATCCCTGCTTAGCCATTTTGCACTTCCTGTCGATCTCATTATTGATACGTCTGTACTCCCTTTTGCCTGCTTCATTTATTGCGTTTTTATATTTTCTCCTTTCATCAATTAAATTCAATATTTCTTCTGTTACCCAAGGGTTTTTAATAGCCTTCGTCTTTCTACCTACTTGATCCTCTGCTGCCTTCACTACTTCATCCCTCAGAGCTACCCATTCTTGTTCTACTGTGTTTCTTTCCCCCATTCCTGTCAATTGTTCCCTTATGCTCTCCCTGAAACTCTGTACAACCTCTGGTTCTTTCAGTTTATCCAGGTCCCATCTCCTTAATTTCCCACATTTTTGCAGTTTCTTCAGTTTTAATCTACAGGTCATAACCAATAGATTGTGGTCAGAGTCCACATCTGCCCTTGGAAATGTCTTACAACTTAAAACCTGGTTCCTAAATCTCTGTCTTACCATTATATAACCTATCTGATACCTTTTAGTATATCCAGGGTTCTTGCACGTATACAACCTTCTTTCATGATTCTTAAACCAAGTGTTACCTATGATTAAGTTGTGCTCTGTGCAAAATTCTACTAGGCGGCTTCCTCTTTCATTTCTTAGCCCCAATCCATATTCACCTACTATGTTTCCTTCTCTCCCTTTTCCTACACTCGAATTCCAGTCACCCATGACTATTAAATTTTCGGATCCCTTCGCTACCTGAATAATTTCTTTTATCTCATCATACATTTCATTAATTTCTTCATCATCTGCAGAGCTATTTGGCATATAAACTTGTACTATTGTAGTAGGCATGGGCTTTGTGTCTATCTTGGCCACAATAATCCGTTCACTATGCTGTTTGTGGTAGCTCACCCGCACTCCTATTTTTTTTATTCATTATTAAACCTACTCCTGCATTACCTCTATTTGATTTTGTATTTTTAACCCTGTATTCACCTGACCAAAAGTCTTGCTCCTCCTGCCACCGAACTTCACTAATTCCCACCATATCTAACATTAACCTATCTATTTCCCTTTTTAAATTTTCTAACCTTCCTGCCCGGTTAAGGGATTTGCCATTCCACGCTCCGATCCTTAGAACGCCAGTTTTCTTTCTCCTGATAACGACGTCCTCCTGAGTAGTCCCTGCCCGGAGATCCGAATGGGGGACTATTTTACCTCCGGAATATTTTACCCAAGAGGACGCCATCATCATTTAATCATACAGTAAAGCTGCATGTCCTCGGGAAAAATTACGGCTGTAGTTTCCCCTTGCTTTCAGCCGTTCGCAGTACCAGCACAGCAAGGCCGTTTTGGTTAATGTTGCAAGGCCAGATCAGTCAATCATCCAGACTGTTGCCCCTGCAACTACTGAAAAGGCTGCTGCCCCTCTTCAGGAACCACATGTTTGTCTGGCCTCTCAACAGATACCCCTCCGTTGTGGTTGCACCTACGGTACGGCCATCTGTATCGCTGAGGCACGCAAGCCTCCCCACCAACGGCCAGGTCCATGGTTCATGGGGGGGGGGGGAACGAATAGTAAAAAATCTGTTACATCAAGGATGGCTTGGAGTCATTCGGCCTGTCGGGTCCAATCCACTTATCCCATACCACCACTATTTGCGGGTTCAGTGGTGTCTAGTGAAAGCTGATGGGAGGGTAGGTTGGAGGTCTACTTTGTTTCCTGATGCAATATGGTTCTGCCTCGGTGTCAGTGATGGCCGTGGTTTCGTTACCGTCACTGCATGATAGCGATGGAAATGTTACCGGTGATGGTGCCACTAAAGCAGAGTTAGTAAATACAGTTTTCGATAAGGCCTTCACGAAAGAAGAAGTAAATATTCCAGAATTCGGAACCAGAACATCTGTTAGCATGAGTGACATAAAAGTACATTAGGTGTTGCGTAACAACTGAAACCACTTAAAGGCAAGTCTTCCGGTCAAGTTCCTCTCAGAGTAAACAGACACAATAGCGCCTTTTTTAGTGATCATATACAATCGCTCTCTTGACGGAAGGTCTGCTTCTAAAGACAGGAAAGTAGCGCAGGTCATACCAATATTCAAGAAGGGAAATAGGAGTAACCCAGTGAATTACAGACCCATATTACTGACCTCAATTTGCAGTAGGATTTTGGGGCATATACTGAACTCGAACATTATGAATCATCTTGAAGAAAATGACTTATTGATACATAAACATGCGGATCCAGAAAATATCGTTCTTGTGCAACACAGCTCTTCCCATGAAGTAATGAGTGCTGTCGACAAGGGATCTCAGATCGATTCCATTTTCCTAGATTTCCAGAAGGCTTTTAAAAACCATTCCTCACAAGAAACTATTAAACAAATTACGTACATATGGAGTATCGTCTCAGTTGTGTGACTGGATTCGTGATTTCCTCTCACACAGCTCACAGTTCGTAGTGATAGACGGTAAATCATTGAGTAGAACAGAATTGATATCTGGCGTTCGGCAAGGTAGTGTCGCAGGCCCTATTCCTGATTTATATAAATGATCCAGGTGATAATGTAAGCAGCTCCCTTAGATTATTTGCAGATGACGATCGGTTCCAATTACAGAATGATCTAGAGAGAATTTCTGTATGGTGCGAAAAGTGGCAATCGGGTTTAAACAAAGAAAAGTGCGAGGTCATCCACATGGGTACTAAAAGAAATCTGATGAATTTAGGGTATACGATAAATCGCGCAAATCTAAGGGCTGTCAGTTCGACTAAATACCTAGGAATTTCAATTAAGAGCAACTTAAATAGGGAAGACTACATAGATACTATTGTTGGCAGAGCAAATGGCTCTGAGCACTATGGGACTTAACTTCTAAGGTCATTAGTCCCCTAGAACTTAGAACTACTTAAACCTAACTAGCCTAAGGACATCACATACATCCATGCTCAGGGCAGGATTCGAACCTGCGACCGTAGCAGTCGCGCGGTTCCAGGCTATAGCGACTAGAGCCGCTCGGCCACCCCGGCCGGCTTGACAGAACTCTTAGAAGATGCGACAACCCACTAAAGAAATAGCCTACATGACACTTGTCCGTCCTCTGCTGGAATATTGCAGTGCGGTATGGGATCCTTACCAGGTAGGATTGACAGAAGACATGGAAAAAGTGCAAAGAAAGGCAGCTCGTTTCGTGTTATCACGAAATAGGTGTGAGAGTGTCACTGATGTGATACGCGAGTTGTGGTGGCAGTCACTGAAACAAAGGCGGTTCTGTTTGCGGCGAGATCTATTTACGAATTTTCAATCACCAACTTTCTCGACCGAATGCGTGAATGTTTTGTTGACACCCACCTACGTAGGGAGAAATGATCATCATAATAAAATAAGGGAAATCAGAGCTTTAACGGAAAGATTTAGGTGTTCCTTATCCCCACGCGCCATTCGAGAGTGGAATGGTAGAGAAGTAGTATGAAAATGGTTCGATGAGCCCCCCTTCCAGGCAGTTAAGTGTGAATTGCAGAGTAACCATGTAGATGTAGATGTAGGCCAGTTGCGGACTTGCACACAAAGAAGCTGTCAGCGTGCCAGGGACACTGCACCCACACCTTGAGTTATGGTCTGGGGTGTGATTCCGCATGACAGCACGAGCGTTCTCGTAGTCGCACCATGCACCCTGACTGCAAACTTGTACGCCAGCCTGGTGATTCGCCATGTGCTACCATTCATGAACAACATTTAAGGGGTGTTTTCTGTACCGTTATTCTAACTCAGCATTCTCTACGGAGTCTCTACATGTTCTAATGCCCTGGTCGATCACCAGATTTGTCTCCAAGAGACCACATGGGAGATCGCCGGACGACAACTGCATCATCATTCACAAACAGGATTAACCATTCTCGTATTGACCGAGCGAATGCAAAAAAGAGTGGAACTCCATTCCACAAACTGACAGCCGTTACCTGTACAGCACAATGTATGCACTTTCGCACGCTTGCATTAAACATTCTGGCGATTACGCCGGTTTTTAATCTACCAGCATTTCACATTTACAATGACTTATCTCGCGTTTACATTAACCTGTGTTCTTGCAGAGTTAATCACTTAAATATGTTATCTTGACAAATGTATTCCTGAAAAATGATTATTCTACATTAATTATGTAGACTGATCTACAACCTACTGCAAGTTGTACCAAGTCGAGAAATTGTGGATCTAATATCCGGCATGGTTACTGAAAGGCAAATTGAAGTGTTTCTAGGCAGCTCTAAAAGCCACAAACGGAAACTAAATAATGGGCTGCCACAGGAATCTGTTTTGGCCCCATCAGTATTCAATTTATACATTACCGATTTACCAACCACAATATCAACTAAATTCATCTATGCTGATATCGCACTGGTAACACAGAGCAGTAATTTCGAAGATGGTGAACGAATTCTTACGGAGGATCTGGAGAAGATGTCAGCTTTCTTTAAGACCTGGAGACTGATCCCAAGCAAATCAAAAACTGAAGTATCTTGTTTCCATCTAGTGAAACGTGCTGCGAACTACAAACCAAGAGTTCTGCTCAATGGACAAACGTTGAGCTACAGTCCTTTCCCAAAATATCATGGAATCATTCTAGATAGAACCCTGAGCTACAAAAAGGACGTCACCAAGCTTTCTCATAAAGTTGCTGCAAGGAACAACATACTACATAAACTCAGTGGTACCACCTGGGGAACCTCTGCTGACTGTTTGAGTTTAGCTGGAATCAGTCTTGTGTACCCTGCTACCGAGTACCGCGCACCTGTCTGGTTGGAAAGTGTACATGTGAAGAAGGTAGACACAAAACTTAACGACACAATGCGCTACATTACTGGTTCCATCAAATCAACTCCATGCCACTGGTTACCTGTACTGAGTCACATCCAACCATCTCCCGTAAGGCGGAAACAAGCTCTACTGGGGGAAGCCAAGAAAATATCTGCATCACCTTCTGTACAACTGCACCAGGAATTCTGTCATCCGCGACAGCAACGATTGGGATCAAGAAGAGCAGCAAGAGTCACTGCAGGACAACTCATCGCGGACGGTTGATCTAAATGAAAGTCGGAAGCGTGAATGATCGACAGAAACATTGGGAACAAGAGTCCATCACCTTGATCCCACAAAGAAGCCATAAGGTTTCGACCTACCCAGGAACCGCAACAGGTTAAGGACTGGACATGGTTGTTGTAGCTACTTGAGGTAAAAATGGGCAGGATCAGTTCACCAATGTGCGAATGAAATCAAGAAGAGGAGACAACTGAATATTTACTCCAACGCTGTCCACTTCATTCATACCCTGGAATTCCCGACGTCTTTTTCACTCTCACACCCGGCCCAATTAACTGGTTGGAAAACACGGACTTTGAGGTTCAATCTTGTCTGATATCATATTTATATTGTATAAAATCACTTGCCTTGTGTCAACTGTATATTGTATAAAATCACCATACGATTAAATAAATAAATAAATTATGTTTTGGTGTTGTGACTTTTTTCCGTTAGTGTACGTTGATCCTGAGGCTGCTACAACCCGATTCTACAAAAGTGTATTTGTTGAGTTTGCGATCTGCGTCCCCACGACACTGTCACCAACTATAAGTTGAGTTGCAACAACATCCACTGTTACTCGAATATTAAGGATGATTTCCACTTTCACTTGTGTCCAGTTTACTGATGCAACGTCTGTAATTTTTACGTTGCGCTATTATCATACATGTGGTTTAGCTGCTGTACTTAACCGAATTTCAAAAAGAACGGACACACTACAAGCTGAACAAGGAGAAGAAAATGAAGATGATCTTAAAAACTCATAATGTTTTGGAGAATCACATTAAGAAATGTTCCGTCATGGACTATTCTTCATTGCTATGGAGAGTTACAAGATAAAAAGAGGTAAATAGCAGCTTGCGGAAGACAATGAACTTCCCACGGTCTGTCCGTGAGTACAACATTTTGACCTGATTTGTAGGTAGCAGACGCAGATGCTGATATAAAGGCCTGTTTACTCTTTTGCTGTGGAAGGACGCCTCCTGTAGTGCCAGAATGAACAGGTAGGCGCCCTTAGCACGGTCCCATATTTGCCTCCGCCTTTTGGTCGCCGGGGCGGAAACTGTTTGCTTTGTTTGCTGCACTTCGAATGAGCGCTCGCGCCTAACAAGGGACGGCAAGGCGCTTATTCTTCCTTCCTTGTACACTTCTGCTGCGACACAAAACATACGTCGTCTACTGAAAACTAAGCACTACAATATCCACATTGCTGGAAAAAAAATAGTACAGCTACAGAGATTTTTGAAATTCATTACATATGGAGTATAGGGAAGGATTACATTTGCAGATTAACAGCTCAAGCAATGTTAAAGCACGGAGGATGGACACAGGCTGAAACACATTTAATAGTAAGCAGAGTTATTTCAACGGGCTGCAATTCAGGCGCTGACCCTGACGTGCAGTCCATCATAAAGGCGACGAATACTGTTTGAGATACGTAATCCCATACTTGATTGATCTGCTTGCGTACCTACGTAAGAGTCTTGAGTGGAGGAGCCACAAGAATTACTTGTACCGTCTTGTCCCATACGTTCTCGACTGCAAACCGGACCAGTGGTCGCGCTGGCCAGGACAACTGCTACACGTCTTGCATGTTGAGTTTCTGTTGAGTTTGTGGGTGAGATTTGTCCCGTTGGCACAACAGGTCACGTTTCTGTTGCAAAAGAGACAGAACTAGTCGCACAAAATTCTGCGCTTATCGACTGTTAGCGTCCCATTCACAAACACCAAAGGTGAGCGAGAGTAGTAGCTTATCGCACGTCACTGACACTGACTGGGATCGGTGTGTGTCTGACGAACGTTGTGTCGAACAGGACATTCATCAGATCCACATCGTACGTGCGAACGGCCAAAATTGCATGCAGTCTGAATCTGGTTTAATCTCTGACGAACATGGCGCGCCATTCCAACCTCCAAGCGTACGCCGACGCTGTGGCGTCACGGGAAGACACATTGTAACTGGTACAGCTGTCATGGCAGATTAATTTCAAAAGTACATCACATATACTAGGTAGACAATTTACGCCACCAAAGGGCAGTGAAAGGTACATAGCTATTGCCGCATAGCCATGCAGCACCATCTATGCATCCTGTACAACGTGTTACAATGTGTCTTCATGCATCTGAATACCCAGATGATCATGGTTTGTATGTCAGCTCTCAATATGACGGAACTTGGTAATGCTTGCACTGTTGTCATTGTTGCTTGATGTATGTTTGTATATTTTCTGTCATTTTTATTTTGGTTTCCAGACTATCTGCTCCGGGGTATCTCCCAAAACGAGTTAAATGAAGTTATTGGCTTGCTATCTAGTAGCATTTCATTTAGCGACCAATTTAGCAATTTTGTAGCACTCATAATAATTTGCAGAATAGTTGAAATCTTCCTGCGTGACTCTATCACAGTAACTAATAATCACTGTCACTCGAAAACTTAGAAAATCTGAAGTATTTGACCTACACAGTCCTGTGCAGTATCAGTGCCGTCAGGGCGAAAAGATCCACGTAATTATCATGCTTAAAATCTTCATGCATTAAATTCACAAATGAGCACACATTTCATAAAATTTGCTAGTCCAAATTGTTAACGGTTAGCTCAGAAATCAAGTAACGTGGCTTATAGTTCAAACGCTTCACCGCAGATGTGGTGCGTGAAAGCGAACGGTCGCTGTAATGTCAAGACATATATCCCTCCCACTGTGTGGTGCTTTAAGTGCTGGGAGTTCGGCCATCCGCTGTACTTGCAGCGCCACATGTCGATATTGTGGATGCGCTTCGCATCCCAATACTCCATGTTCCCCGCCTCCCATCTGCGTCAAATGTGGAGAGCATCATTCACGTTGCTCGCCGGACTGCATGATTTACAGCAAGAACGGAAAACCATGGGGTACAAGACCCCGGACGGACTGATCTACACTGAGGCTAAGAGGAAAATTGGGCGCCTACATCCTGTGGCTATGAACTCCTCTTAGGTGCGAAAACAGTTGTAGCCCCATCAGTTCCGCGAATTCCAGTCGGCTCTTAGAGCCAGGAGACTACACTGCTCCCTTTACGGTGGGGGCTGTTCCCTCCACATTTTCCCCACACCACCTACCTCAGGAGCACTGCCCTACCACTCACCCCCAATTATCGGAGACACCAGTCCACACTTCTCATTTGGCGAAGCGTAAGTCTTCTTTGGCTCCTGTAGCTGGCAAGGGGTTCCTTGGGTCACTCCCTTCCCAGGATTCTACTATTGGGAAAGATGACACCCCTCCCCCCCCCCCCCCCCCCGTGGCTGAAGTGCCCAAAAGTACCTCGTCGTGGGGCGTGATGAACATCCTCAGTCCCAGAGACTGAATCAGTGGAGCCTTCCCAGCCAGAGAAACCCATGGACCAGCGAGTGAAATCCAAAAAGAAGGCTCCAAAGGGCAATGGAATTACGATGGCACCTACAAAACTGCTACCCAGAAGCTCTGCGTCTGAGGATGAGGTGGAGATTATGGAGTCTGCTGAGGACCTAGATCTCGCCAGGCCCTTAGACATAATGGATATAGACTGCTCAGGAGAAAAGTCGGTGGCAGCAGGTGACCCTGAGGCGTAAAGGCCTCACTGCATTTCCATGCCTTCGCAGCCACACGATCACGCCATCCTCCAGTGGAATTGCGGCGGTTTTTTCCACCATGTGGTTGAGCTTCAGCAACTTTTAAGTTTTACATCTGCTTTCTGCATTTCCCTTCAACAAACTTCGTTGACAGCTGGCCTCTGTGGCTTTAAGGGATATTACAGGAACCATAGTGACTATAATAGAGTGTCAGATGGAGTTTGTGTCTAGGTCCTGAACTCAGTCTGTAGTGATACTGTGCCCCTTTACATCCCTCTAGAAACTGTGGCTGTCAGAATAAGAACGATGCAGGAAATAACTCTGCAATGTATATCTTCCACCAGGTGGTGCAGTAACTCTGAACGTATTGGCTGCAGTGATTGATCAACTTCCTGAATCTTTTCTACTTTTGGGAGATTTTAACGCCCATAAATCCTTGTTGCATTAAAGACCCGTATCGTGTATCCACAGGACATGTGGCCTGTAGTTGAGGAAGTGACATGATGATTTCTCCATTGGCAAAAGATTCAGGAATAGTCTCCCATTCGGATCTCCGGGAGGGGACTGCTAAGGGGGAGGTTACCATGAGAAAAAGATTGAATAATCAACGAGAGGATAATGTTCTACGAGTCGGGGCGTGGAATGTCAGAAGCTTGAACGTGGTAGGGAAACTAGAAAATCTGAAAAGGGAAATGCGAAGGCTCAATCTAAATATAGTAGGGGTCAGTGAAGTGAAGTGGAAGGAAGACAAGGATTTCTGATCAGATGAGTATCGGGTAATATCAACAGCAGCAGAAAATGGTATAACAGGTGTAGGATTCGTTATGAATAGGAAGGTAGGGCAGAGGGTGTGTTACTGTGAAAAGTTCAGTGACGGGGTTGTTCTAATCAGAATCCACAGCAGACCAACACCGACAACGATAGTTGAGGTACACATGCCGACGTCGCAAGCTGAAGATGAACAGATAGAGAAATTGTATGAGGATATTGAAAGGGTAATGCAGTATGTAAAGGGGGAACAAAATCTAATAGTCATGGGCGACTGGAATGCAGTTGTAGGGGAAGGAGTAGAAGAAAAGGTTATAGGAGAATATGGGCTTGGGACAAGGAATGAAAGAGGAGAAAGACTAATTGAGTTCTGTAACAAGTTTCAGCTAGTAATAGCAAATACCCTGTTCAAGAATCACAAGAGGAGGAGGTATACTTGGAAAAGGCCGGGAGATACGGGAACATTTCACTTAGATTACATCATGGTCAGACAGAGATTCCGAATCAGACACTGGATTGTAAGGCGTACGCAGGAGCAGATATAGACTCAGATCACAATATAGTAGTGATGAAGAGTAGGCTGAAGTTCAAGACATTAGTCAGGAAGAATCAATCCGCAAAGAAGTGGGATATGGAAGTTCTAAGGAATGACGAGATACGTTTGAAGTTCTCTAACGCTATAGATACAGCAATAAGGAATAGCGCAGTAGGCAGCACAGTTGAAGAGGAATGGACATCTCTAAAAAGGGCCATCACAGAAGTTGGGAAGGAAAACATAGGTACAAAGAAGGTAGCTGCGAAGAAACCATTGGTAACAGAAAAAATGCTTCAGTTGATTGATGAAAGGAGGAAGTACACACATGTTCCGGGAAAATCAGAAATACAGAAATACAAGTCGCTGAGGAATGAAATAAATAGGAAGTGCAGGGAAGCTAAGACGAAATGGCTGCAGGAAAAATGTGAAGACATCGATAAAGATATGATTGTCGGAAGGACAGACTCAGCATACAGGAAAGTCAAAACAACCTTTGGTGACATTAAAAGCAACGGTGGTAACATTAAGAGTCCAACGGGAATTCCACTGTTAAATGCAGAGGAGAGAGCAGATAGGTGGAAAGAATACATTGAAAGCCTCTATGAGGGTGAAGATTTGTCTGATGTGATAGATGAAGAAACAGGAATCGATTTAGAAGAGATAGGGGATCCAGTATTAGAATCTGAATTTAAAAGAGCTCTGGAGGACTCACGGTCAAATAAGGCAAAAGGGATATATAACATTCCATCAGAATTTCTAAAATCATTAGGGGAAGTGGCAACAAAACGACTATTCACGTTGGTGTGTAGAATATATGAGTCTGGCGACATACCATCTCACTTTCGGAAAAGCATCATCCACCCAGTTCCGAAGACGGCAAGAGTTGACAAGTGCGAGAATTATCGCACAATCAGCTTAATAGCTCATGCATCGAAACTGCTTACAAGAATAATATACAGAAGAATGGAAAAGAAAATTGAGAATGCGCTAGGTGACGATCAGTTTGGCTTTAGTAAAAGTAAAGGCACGAGAGAGGCAATTCTGACGTTACGGCTAATAATGGAAGCAAGGCTAAAGAAAAATCAAGACACGTTCATAAGATTTGTCGACCTGGAAAAAGCGTTCGAAAATATAAAATGGTGCAAGCTGTTCAAGATTCTGAAAAAAGTAGGGGTAAGCTAGAGGGAGAGACGGGTCATATACAATATGTACAACAACCAAGAGGGAATAATAAGAGTGGACGATCAAGAACGAAGTGCTCGTATTAAGAAGGGTGTAAGACAAGGCTGTAGCCTTTCGCCCCTACTCTTCAATCTGTACATCGAGGAAGCAATGTTGGAAATAAAAGAAAGGTTCAGGAGTGGAATTAAAATACAGGGTGAAAGGATATCAATGATACGATTCGCTGATGACATTGCTATCCTGAGTGAAAGCGAAGAAGAATTAAATGATCTGCTGAACGGAATGAACAGTCTAATGAGTACTCAGTATGGTTTGAGAGTAAATCGGAGAAAGACGAAGGTAATGAGAAGTAGTAAAAATGAGATCAGCGAGAAACTTAACATCAGGATTGATGGTAACGTAGTCAATGAAGTTCAGGAATTCAGCTACCTAGGCAGTAAAATAACCAATGACGGACGGAGCAAGGAGGACATCAAAAGCAGACTCGCTATGGCAAAAAAGGCATTTCTGGCCAAGAGAAGTCTACTAATATCAAATACCGGCCTTAATTTGAGGAAGAAATTTCTGAGTATGCACGTCTGGAGTACAGCATTGTATGGTAGTGAAACATGGACTGTGAGAATACCGGAACAGAAGAGAATCGAAGCATTTGAGATGTGGTGATATAGACGAATGTTGAAAATTAGGTGGACAGATAAAGTAAGGAATGAGGAGGTTCTACGCAGAATCGGAGAGGAAAGAAATATGTGTAAAACACTGATAAGGAGAAGGGACAGGATGATAGGACATCTGCTAAGACTTGAGGGAATGACTTCCATGGTACTGGAGGGAGCTGTAGAGGGCAAAAACTGATTGGAATACGTCAAGCAAATAATTGAGGACGTAGGTTGCAAGTGCTACTCTGAGATGAAGAGGTTAGCACAGGAAAGGAATTCGTGGCGGGCCGCATCAAACCAGTCAGTAGACTGACGACCAAAAAAAAAAAAAAAAAAAAAAACTTGAATGCTTGGAGCCGATTATGGAGATATTCATTAATGGCACTTTTATTTGGTTTCCCAAGAAAGAAAATTCTACGCTGGTTTTTTTGTTTATTTTTTCCAACTCTCACTGACATAGTAGCCACAACGACAATATGGTCACTAATACCTTCTCGTAGATTAATTTCCTCAAAAAGATCACGTGTGTTTGTCGCCAAGATATCTAATATGTTCCCATCTCGAGTTGGATTTCTAACCAATTGGTGTAAGGCTGCATGTTGCGAGCGCTCCTAGAATAACTTCACACGAATCTTTTTTGTACATTTGATTTGTTTAGTTGAAAATCGTTGACTGATTAGCTTCTTAGCTAAACTTAAAGTTAAACTCCTTTTGGGGTGGTACTGGGCTTTCTGGTCGCGGTAGAGATATCGAATATTTACTGTCCCAATTCGACCTCTGCCTCTTACATACACATGGTGCCATCGACGTTGTGGTTGAGTAGGTCACTACAACGATAGTTTCTGCGGCGGAAAACGGGATCCCTCGTTGTTAAGGGTGGCCCCCTCATTCCCCCCCCCCCCCCTCGGCCGAAGTCAGTACTTTGAAGGTCGCCGAAAGTCGGTGAGGCAATTAAAGTGCGTCGGCGAGCTCTACAGCGACATAAGCGGCACTTTTCCGTACAGCACATAATAGGCTTTGAGCAGCTCCGTGCAAGCGTTCGCCAGCTTATAAAAAGATGGAAACAGGAGTGTTGGGAGAGGTAGGTCTCGCCCATTGGGTGCCATACGTCACCTTCCCAAGTCTGTATGAACATCAGACGTGTTTTTGGGTACCAGATCCCAACAGACGTCCCTGGCGTTACCATCAATGGCGTGTTATCTAACGACGCACTTGCGATTGACGAGCACTTTGCTGAGCACCATGCTCGAGCCTCTGCGTCGGAGAATTACCCCCCCCCCCCCCAACCTTTTGTACTCTCAAACGGCGGATAGAAGGGAAAGTCCTCTCGTTCACTACAAGCCACAGTGAACCGTATAACGACCTGTTTATAGAGTGGGAGCTCCTCAGTGCCCTTGCACTTTGCCCCTACACAGCTCCTGGGCCAGATCGGATACACAATCAGATAATTAACATCTTTCAACTGGATCTGGTGCGATGGCACCATCCATCTCAATGGTGGGAGAGCACAATCGTTCCAGTACTCAAATCCGGTAAAACCCAATTGATGTGGACAATTATCAGCCAGTCAGCCTCACAAACATTCTCTGTAAGCTGCTAGACGGTATGGTGTGTCGGCGGTTGGGTTGGGTCCTAGAGTCGCGTGGCTTACTGTCCCCTTGCCAGGGCGGTTTCCGCCAGGGTCGCTCTACCACTCATAATCATGTGTCCCTCGAGTATGTCATCTAAAACGCCTTTTCCAGTCTTTTTTTATTTACAGGAAGAGTATGACACGACCTGGCAACATCATATTCTTGCCACTTATATGAGTGGGGTCTCTGGGGCCCATTCCCGATTTTTATCCAAAACTCCCTGTCGCTCCATACTTTCCGTGTCCAAGTTGGTGTCTCCCACAACTCCCTCCATATCCAGGAGAATGGAGTCCCGCAGGGCTATGTATTGTATCTCTCTCTGTTTTTAGTGGCCATTAACTTTCTAGCAGCAGCTGTAGGGCCGTCAGTCTCACCTTCTCTGTATGCAGAAAACAACTGCATTTCGTACTACTCCACCAGTACTGGTCTTGCTGAGCGGCCCCCACAGGGAGCCATCCACAAGGCGTATTAATAGGCTCTAGCCAATGGCCTCCAGTTTTCAGCCGCGAAATTGTGTTCATGCACTTCTGTTGGTGTCGTACCATTCTTCAGGAACCAGCACTTTACCTTAATGACAATCCAATCACTGAAGTGGAGGCATATCGATTATTAGCACTGGTTTTTGACGCTCGATTGAATTGACTTCCCCATATTCGTCAACTTGAGCGGAAATGCCGGCAGCACCTCAGAGCCCTCCACTTCTTGAGCAACACCAACTGGGATACGGATCGCTCTACGCTGCTGTAGCTCTACAGAGCTCTTGTGCAATCTGGCCTTGACTTTGGGAGTGCGATTTATCGTTCGGCGGCGCCCTCAGCGCTGCATTTACTCAACCCAGTGCACCCATGCGGAGTTTGACTAGCGACAGGAGCTTATAGGACGAGTCTGGTGACCAGCGTACTGGTGGAGTCTGGAGCCCCTCCATTGAAGGTAAGACGTGCACAGTTGCCCGCCAGTTGCGTTGCACACATGTGTAGCTCCCCCGAGCTTCTTAATTACCGTCTCCTTTTCCCAACCACGGCGATTCATCTCCCGCTTCGGCAGCCCAGGTCAGGTCTTACGATTGTGGTTAGCGTCCAGTCCCATTACCACGTCTACTTGAGGTCCATTCATGTAAACCTCCATGGTGTAAACATAGGCAGAAGTTTCGCCTAGACCTTTCACATATCCCTAAGGATTCAGTAAACTCTGTGGCTTTCTGCAGTCACTTCCTCTTGATTCTTGACATATACCAGGGCCATGAAGTTGTTTACACCGACGGCTCGATGGCTGACGGTCACTTTGGCTTCGTGTATGTTCATGGGGACCATACTGAACAGCAGTCCTTGCCATATGGCTGCAGTGTTTTCACAGTAGAGCTGGTGGCCATATCTCGTGCTCTTGAACACATCCGCTCATGTCCTGGCGAGTCAGTTGCCTTTTGTGTGTACTGACTCCTTGAGCAGCCTTCAAGCTATTGACCAGTGCTACCCTAGTCATCCTTTGGTAGCGACCATCCAGGAGTCTATCTATGCCCTGGAATGGTCCAGTCATTCAGTGGTGGTTGTCTGGATCCGGGTCACGTCGGAATCCTAGGCAACAAACTTGTCAACAGACTGGCCAAATATGCTACACAGAAACCGCTCATGGAGTGCAGCATTGCAGTAAATGACCTGCATTCGTTTTCACGCGCAACGTTTTTCGGCTTGCGGGACGGAATGGCATAGTCTCTGTATGAACAACAAACTGCATGCCATTAAAGAGACTACGAATTTGTGGTTATTCTCCATGTGAGCTCTGTGATTCCCTGCCAGGTCTGCATTGGCCACGCTCGGGCGTCTCACTTCGACCTTCTGCGCTTTGTCAGTGGAGCGCCCGGCTGACAGGGGCCCACATCTTGTTAGGTTGTCCTTCTTCGGCTGCCCTGGGACGGTATCTTCAGTTACAGGACTCATTATCATTAATTTTAGCTGACAATGCCTCATCAGCTAATTTAGTATTACGTTTTATACTTGAGGTTTTTTTTAACGTTTTATCCCTAAGTTTTAGCGCATGTCATTTGTCCCTTTGTGTTCTCTACCCCAGTTCTTTTAGGCTGAATGTTTTAATGTGTCGCAGAGTAGCTGGCTTATCCTTTTTATTCTCGTGGTTGGCCAGCAACGATCATCTGCTCGCTTTTCTTTATCCCTTCTATCTGTTTCTTGCGCCTCTCTGTGGTTTTCTTGTCCAGTTTTGTCCACTTTAGTGTTTCTTTTTGCTCATCTGTCGTTCTTGTAGTTTTTTCTTTGTTCCAGTTTTGTTTTGTGTGTCTCGTTTGTTTTACTCCCAACGTTGTGGAGTTATTTTAATCGGAAAGAGGGACCCATGACTTGGCAATGTGGTCGCTCCCCCCCCCCCCCCCCCCTTTTACCCCAACCAACCAACCTTTACACAACTACAATATCCTCACATCCAAAAACTAAGCTTTATGTTTAAAATCCAAAAATCACAATCATTACAAGAAAATTAGCCACACAAAGACCAACATTAAAGTCCGAGGAAATTTTATTGTCATGTCGCCGTGAGACGATGCGTTCCTCTCACATCAAATGACAAACAGGAAGTTGCTCTCTAGTCTCAACGGTATGGAAATAAACATGTATCTGGATGAGGAAGTCTGTAGACACGTTTTCAGCCTGAAATCTAATTGACTAGAGTATAATCGTCTTCTGTGATGAAGCTTGCTTCTAAATGAACTCGACGACCAGCAAAGAGGTGCCTGGAGACATAACAGACAGCGACGTGATAGCAGCTTGACTGTCGTACGCCACATGGCGCTACAGTCAAGGATGATGGTCTGGGATGCCGTTCCCTTCACAGTAGGACCCCTTTGTTTGTCATCAGCGCCACAAATGCAGCACAGCGGTACGTCGACGATATTCCACGGCCCGTTTTGTGCCATGCCAAGCAATCCTAGGCTTACATTTCAGCAAAGTAATGCTCGCCCGCACGCGATGAGAATTGCAACTCCTTGTCTTTATGCTTGCCAAACGGTACCTTGACCAGCAAGGTCGCCTGATCTGCCCCCAACTGAGAAAGTTTGGAGTATTATAGGTGGGGCCCTCCAACCAGCTCAGAATTTCGACGATCTAACCAACCAAAAATTTGGCTCTGAGAACTATGGGACTTAACTTCTAAGGTCATCAGTCCCCGAGAACTTAGAACTACTCAAACCTAACTAACCTAAGGACATCACACACATCCATGTCCGAGGCAGGATTCGAACCTGGGACCGTAGCGGTCTCGCGGTTCCAGACTGTAGCGCCCAGAACCACATGGCCACCCCGGCCGGCCCTAACCCACCAGTTGGGCAGAATCGGGCACGATATTCTTTACGACGTCGGCCAGAAACTCTATAAATGAAAGTCCAGCTGAATAACTCGTTCCATAAGGGCCAGAGGTGAACCTACTTGTTACTAAATTGACTGGGAACCTTGTCCTGAATAAATCATCCATTTTTTCTGAAGCTATAATCATTTCGTAGTCTGTACATGTACATCGCACCTATCGATTTCCATTCCATTCCGATAATTTCTTCATAGTGCGTAGTTTTTAGTTTTAGAGTGTTAACAGTAGAAGTACACTGCAGTGCCCGAGTTTACAAACAGCACAGTGCGGGTGTTTCCATCCTCATTCGGTTGCTCATCCTGGAAGAGTACATATCACAGATAGAAGGAATGTGGCAGTTTCCACCATTTTAGTAACCAAGCGTTGCCTTTCATCACCTTGGGAGCAGTCTTGTGTTAGGACAATCCCTACCAGTTGCTCTCTGTAAAGGATAAAGCTTTATAAATATAGAGAACACCTCTAACATCACAAAAAATATAGGTGAAGCCTCCTTTTGTATTGCCAAAGGCCAATTCATATCCATGGTTAACAATTCCATCAAATAATTACCAGAGCCCTCAATTTCATATTTAAATGAGCGGACTGAATATTTTGTTGGTTACTTTGGCTCTTTAATATTTGTATCGTGTTTCAATGCGGTCATTCACAATTTTTCGCGTATTGTCAAAAATCATACACTCTCTCAACATTTGTACGCTCTGTTTAGTACTTACATTCCAAACCTCATATGAATGTAATCAGTTATCTATGCACTTACTGGGCCAGCATCCACATCTACATGTACATAGATACTCCACAAATCATCGTACAGTGCTTGGAATACTTTCCAGTCTTCCGAATTTTCATTAGTTTGCCTAAACAATATCCCACCATATGCCTTATAACATTTAGGCAACTTATTTTCGCTAGTCTTCTTACACAAGTCCCTTTTTCTCAACTTACATATCTCATCCTGATTCTGATGCCTCCTAAAATTTCTGCTTATACTTTAGGTTTTCTTCTCCCCTTGAACTCCCTTTATATAAAACAGTTTTACATTTTACTCCTCCATATTATGTCCTACTTCGTCACTCCATTGTTTTGGCAGTCTGGGTAAATCATATGCCACCTTCTTCTGCCTTGAGATATCTGATTTCAAACTGAAATCGTACAAAAGAACATCCACGATATCAAATATGTATGCATCAGTCAAATTTTTTTGAAAAATATACGAGCTCTGAGATCACTGTTTTATTTCCCCATACGTAATATTCCAAATTCTGGAAGCCTCGACCTGTCGTCAACATTTCTTATTTAGTCCCACTGTACTTTCTCTCATACCTTGTAAAAGCAATTGTCCTGTGATCTTCCTTGTCTTCATCTCCAAAATTGTGGAACACTTCCAATCCAGTGCCGTACCCATTCGAGTCAGCTCCTAAACAAAATGGCCAACTGCAGTCAGGTATATTAAAAGGTCTCCTTTCAAAACGCTATTTCAAATGTTTGTCTAGTTTGGACTGAAAGTTCTCAGCCAAGATTCTTTTATTCGTAACAGTTCTCTTGAATCCTCTTCCTGTTGCTCAGTTAATCCTTCAACTTAGACATTTAGTTATCTGATTCTTGTATAATCCGTCTCTCATCTTTATTACAACCGTAATCCGACTATAATTCTCAAAAATCAGCTCCTATCAGCATCATCTTTATTTGCAGATGAACCAACAAATTTTTACTATCTGCTAACAAAACCTCAAAATTCACACTTGATTTCGAATCTTTACTCTCAAAACTAGGAGAACTATCCCCAGAGTTAATTTCTGTTTACAGTCCATTAAAAAAACCAGTAACCAAAATGACTCATACCTTCAGACCAGGTATCACAAAAAAATAATTCACCAAACTATGCCCCCAATCTCTGATTCCAAAATTATTTGTCGTTTAAGAGGTTTATTTAAGTTACCCATAGCATCCTCATTATTAGTCCCATTACTGGTACATCCATTACGTCATTATGCTCCTTTACACTATTAAAATAGTTCTCCATAACTGTGTCAATTTCACTAACAGTGTGCAAAAGGCCTTTCTCTTCTTTACCATAGAAGCCGATTTCTATAAAAAGTTGTCCAACTCTATTATCATCAACATCGCCTGCCTCTGGCAATAAGGCTTGCTTAATATTACTCTGTGTCCAGTCATTACAATTGAGTTATGGATTCATAGCTTCGTCTGTCTCCTTTTGAATTGTATATGAGCTTATTTTTTCTCATTAGAAGTTGCTATAGCCCTAGCTTTACTAATAATGGAAACACTGATTTTCTCCTCATCTCCTAAACCTATTTCGTGTTTCAAAGAATGTGTGCTAGCCTTCTTCTTCATTATGTCAGAAAATAGCCCTTCTCCTTCTCTCTAATTACTTCAAGCTGTTATGTAAAAGCAATTCCTTCCCTTGTATCCTTAATCGTACTCTTCATTGCTGCTGCTATCACAAATGTTTTCTTCGACAGTGTTATCATGTTAATTTTGTAACACCTCTTTTTCTTCCTCCCATCTCCTTGCTGATCCTCATATTGCCTAACTCCATTACACATCTGAAAAACGTTTCCTTACATGGGACCTCTGATTCCACATCACTTTACAGTTAATCTTAGACACAATCTCTTCGATCACTTCTTCTGACTTCCACACAGCCTATTACCATAACTAGTATTAACATCCCTATAAACCATTAAGCTTCCTATGGTAATTTCGTAAGCACAAAAGTTACCCAACCCAGCACAGGCTCTCACTATTCTGGGGCTCTCCCCCTCTGCAATGACCTGTATGTTACTTCTAAAACTCATTCGACCTCTTCCTCCTCTACCTCTTACATTGATTTGATTCAGTCTGTTTGTCTCATCCCTGTTCTCAGGTGCCACTGAGAATCTACGTTTTTATGATATGAACAATTTCTCTGATGCCTGTCTACATCCGTCACTCTATTCAGAAAAACTTTACAATTATTATAATGTCATATAATTCAGCATTTATTATTAGGGGTAACTACCCCATTAATACCTGTATAGTATCCATTTCACTCCATGAACTATCCAAATGTTTCAATTTAGTGGTCCACCTTACACTGTACATTTTTATACTCTCCCTGTTTCTCCTTTAATACAATTGAGCCCTTTAACAAAACGATTATAACATCACTTTTTCTTTGTACCGGGAATGCTGACACGGATTACTCAAAAACCTCATACATACCTGGTGCACCTACTCCCCAATCCCGACATTCTCTCTCTAAGCAACCACTTGCCCTTCTAGTCTATCTTTGTCGAGCCGGCCTGCTGACTTTTCAAACTATTTATAACAGACTCAGGATGCATGCTTCCTTTAGGATCAAATATTATATTATTAAAACTACCACCATCGCTTATGTCTACTACCTACAGCGATGCTGTAAAAGTTTTACTTTGTAATTTTTTTTCTAAATTTTCTATTATATTCTGAAGCCCAGGTGTGGTCTCTTTAATATCTTCTACTTCAGCCTTAGCTTTTTTACTATATTTATAGAAAATTTCATCACAATAGCCTTTTACTTCAATCCTCCTTGAAATGAACTGACATAATCGAGTAGCATTGATGGCTGGGAGGCCACGTCCAGGGAACTTCCGGCGCCGCATTGCAAGTCTTATTTTAGGTGACGCCACATTGGGCAACTTGCGTGTCGGTGATGTTGACGAAAGGACTAGGAGGACAACACAACACCCAGTCCATGAAAGGAGAAAATCTCCAACCCGGCTAGGGATGCAACCTGGGCCCGTTGCATGGTAAGCGAACACGTTACCACTCAGCTAACCAGGCAGAGAATCTTCCCTTATTTACACACGATAGCTTGGGTTTCAATGTCTTATCGAAGCATTCTTCATTTTCCTTTATGATGCTCTCAAATTTCTTTTGTTTTTCATTTAATTCGAATTCCGTTTGCTCAAATGTCTCTTCAACATAATCTTTTAATTTATCAAAATCTTTATTTAGCTCCAACTTGAACTCAGAAATTTTCCCTTCTAACCCTTCTTCCAACTCCTTTTCAAAATCTTTTAAGCTTCGTTCACATTCCTTGTTTAGCTTTTCCATTTTCTATTCCATCTTGTCCTGTAATCTGCTAACAGCTTTTATCTAGTCACTCAGTACGCTGTTCATCCTTTTTGCCCTTCTTCCACTATATTCTGCCTTTCTTCCATTTTCTTCTGCCCTTACTCCAACTTCGCTAATAGCAACACTAACAAATTTTCTATTCCTCCTTCTCCATCTACTTCTCGTTTTGCGCCTGACTCATATTTAAGGCTGATCCTTTGCTACATCTTCCATAACATGTTCTGTACCTTTATCTACCACCTGTTCACTACCCCATGTTTGTAAGGTAGCTACCCGTTCATCTGCTTTAATCATTGTTTTGTAAATACAGTGAATACCACAAGTAAAAACCAATAGACTGCCCACTATTTTTCGAACTTCTATCCGAAAATTCACAAATTACGCCAGGACAGTACTAAAACAACATTGTCCTCTCAGAACACAGTCGACATATGTGAAGAAACTGACTCAGTAGTGTAATGAAATTAAGATATAAAATGCTGTGCTAAGCAGATCTGTCACGAACTGAGCCATAGGTGAAGTAAACAGTTGTCGGAGATCTACTTTGGGTAATTTTGGCTCTGAATTTCGATTATTAACATCCAAAACTTTTACTTCTAGACTTAACGAAAGTAATCACGTCAGAGTTGGGCAAAAAACACTGTTGTTGTTGTTGTGGTCACAACAACAACAACAGTACTACAAGAACATAAAACATGAAACCTCCTGTAAATAAATTCGTTGATAATTAAGGAAATGGCTGTAAGTTTGTTCAGCTATAATTGTAACAGTCAAATAAACTCGCTGTCGGTTGTGAGAATGCCGTAACGTGACCTCCTATTGAGTGTGAGCGCAGTTTAAGTAGTTGAAAGCTGTCGGATTCAAAATTACCCCCTGTAGCATGCCTTGCATCGCAGCAGACGAGCATATCCGCTGAGATTGGTTGGAGCTCAGAATTTAATGGCGGACGCCGCAACTTACGCGTGCTGGCACATACAACAACTAAAACACGTAAATATGCCCACATATGTAAAATACAACCTCTAAATAAAACATGTCCAGTAACAACTACAATAAAACAAACGAATAAGACAAAGAAACAAAATAGTAATAACTGCTGTTGAGGGTGGTCTCAGCAATGTCAACACTGATTTGTTAACACACTCTACACAAACTATCTTTATTTTTTGTGGCAAGCCAAAATTTGGAAAATTTAGTTACAAAAGAAAAAGAAATTAATTTGAAACAGTCTGAAATGCTTTGAGTCTTCATAGGGGGCGAGTGCTTGACGTTGCAGTCTACCTGAGTGTGTCGTCGTCCTGACATCGACGGCAGCTCATTGATGCTGGCGACGTAATGACTGTAACCCCATCAGACTGAAATTGCCATGAATACATCGTCTTGTTACGTATATGAGGACCCATGCAGTAATATTATCCTGTTTGGCGTTTCTTCGGTCACGTGCTGGTCGGACATAATCGTTGTTGTACAGGTCCAGTTTCGTATGCGCGCGATTACAACGTTCCATAGACACACGTTCCTGTTTCTAACGCTACGTTCCAAATTTGAAAAGGGTATAGTATTCAATTCCACCCGATGGTCGTAATATTACAGCTCGTACGCTTTTAGCAAACATGATCGTGACTTCACTTCCGGTGATAAAAAAGCCACGCGGCACAATCAGTTTGTAAGTCTCCAGGGAGGCAGATAAAGTTTTATCGAGCGCGATAGCCCAGTAAATTAGACATGGGATAATAAATTCAAAGTACATTTGTTCGTGCAGCACAATTACACTCGAAACATTTCGGTTGTAACCACGACAACCACAGTTCATTCGCGTAAGCATTGCCATGCTGTTTACAGTACTCCACGAAGCTCGCAGTTATTCACAGCGTAACATTTCATATCATAGTATCCACGTCGAAATTTAGTTTACAATTTGGCCGAAAAAGAGAACGCGGTCATAAATTTTCGTGTGCTTTTGTGTAGCACGATTTTACACAATACGCGCGAATACGCCACTACGCTGTACATCCATTCAGTCCAACTGTTCGACTGCCAACTATCGATATCGATCCCGCATCACAGTTCATATAATGGTGCTGCATGTTAATTTTTGATTCCCTAGCTCATTTCACAGAAGCTTTACAGAAAAGATCAAACATACGTTGACGCTTTTCCATACTCCATAAAAAAATATTATATTAATAAATCAGAAAACAGTTTGCGTTTCGGACTACAGAACGAAACAAGAAACAAACCAAGCAATAAAAGATATGTGTATAGTATAAATGAAGCAGAAGAAAAGAAAGAAGAGAAAGACATTCTCTCTCATGATCATCAATATCTTCGTAAGCCACATCGTCCCTAGAAGCCAGAACTAGGGCACATCTATTTGTTTCTGCCCTTTCCCGTGGCCGCAAACAATCCACGGTACACTGTTCCACTGGCAGTGTACTTAACACACTGCATGACCAGTGTCTGGCAGTGCAAGTCTATTCGAGGCGCCAGCTGTCCACGTTCACGCTATGCTGCGCCTTGGCATCACAAAGCTCTATCCCAACTCGTTACTGTGTCGTCTTCTTGGACAACCTTCCTTAACAGAGGTCTTTCTGAAGTTACAATAGCGCCTGTTTTCAGTCAGTGAACTTGTCAGTTACGACAAGCAGTTGAATTCCTTGTTTAGATAGCTTAAGTGCTCTAACAAATACAGTTAACTTTACAAACAAAGATTTTTTTGAACTTTCTTGTGTTAATTTAAACAGCCTCTTGCTACACAACTGTGAAGTGTTATTACATGTTGTTACTAATAAATGCTTTGTTCCTTGTCTGCCTGGCAGTGAGTTTTTGCATTCGGAGCACTGCACGAGCCACTTCAGTATTGCCTTTGCTAGTTACCTGGCCAGTTAAATTTTTATTATGCAGTATTTACAAGAGTGAGAGTGTTGTGTTTCTTTTACGCATGTGTACACACAGGGTCTCGTGTTTCCTTTATAAAGATGTATTTTGTTATTTAAAATACTCCGATTGCTTGACATTAGAAGATGGGAACAAAGAAGAGGAAATAATAAGACACAGGTGAGAAGGGTAGTAGTTCACAAATAGGTGATGTAAGTCTGAAGTACTGGGTGCATATCTCAGTCTGGGATGGGATGGTGACGAAACAGCATATGGTCCGTTCCCCCGTGAGACAGGAACCATCTCGTACGTTGCTGTCGTGCGAGAGGGGCTGTAACCAACGCACTACTAGCCCTCTCTACCTCCTCGTCATAGGCAAACACTTGCTGAAGGCAGATCGGGTTTGAGAATGAACAGAAGTTCTTCCAGCAGAGTAGATTAGTTAAATTGAGTGAGTCTACTAGCAGACAGTAGAGACTCAACCTCACACCCACCCATCCACCCACCCACCCTCTCTCTCTCTCTCTCTCTCTCTCTCTCTCTCTCTCTCTCTCTCTCTCTCTCCCTCTCTCTCTCTCTCTCTCACACACACACACACACACACACACACACACAGGCACACACACACAAATTCACTCTCCGAGGCCGACCATTTAAACTATTTTTCTTTCAGTTTGCGGAAGGGTCTACCATAAGGCGGACGGTGTTTATACCATACAAGAAGGTATATAGGAGATCACACTGGAAAGAGTTAAGGCAAAAGGGAAGAAATTACAGTACAGAAGAAGGGGGTAGTCAAAGAAGTCGATCGAATATTATAGCAGTTAAATAAATTACGAAAGTGGGCAAACTGTGTACCAAGACATTAAACACTTAAGAGATAAACATTGGAGTTAACACAACAATAGTATCAGTCTCGACTATCAATTCGTCTAGCGACTGTTGGGAATTTCCAGAAAGAAAACAATTATTGCGAAGGTAAGAGGCTCCCTTGGGATCAGAAGGCATTTGGCTGGCAGCACTACTTCTTGGACAATAACCTAAGAGGAAGGGAAAGCAAATAATTACAAAGAAACTAAGTGGAGAGAGTAAAGCGTTAATTGGGAAAGAAAAACGGAAAGGAAAATGAACAGTAATTATGTTGAAAACTCATTATTGCACAAACATGTATTACACCTAAATTTGTTAAGCAACAGGATTCAGTCGTTACCTGAGCGACTTCCAGTGTGATACACATGTCGGTTAACTTCTGAAACCGGTTGTGCAATAAAGTTAGGAGTATTGCACCACAAGATTTCGATTAACTACTAAAACGATTGTGCAATAAGTTTTGTGGTAATACAAGTGTGTACAGTAATGAGTTTTCAACATATTTGAAGCCTCAGTCGTACAGAGCGTGACGCAGCCAATCAGGAGAGCGACTGTGCGCGGTCGGCTATCACAATGGACTGTCCTACTCATCTCACTGACTGAAACTTCCTCTCCGCGCTGCCCCTCCCCGCTCCCCTTCCCTCGCCCATAATTGCTAGATCTCCATAGCAGGACACTCACGGCAGCAGAGCTGTTCAGATACCTGTTCATGAGCCTTGAAAGTCAAAGTGTTCAGTTAGAGAAGCAAAAAGTGGAACTCAACGCCACTGCTCAATGGCTACGACAACGGGCTTGGAGTGGCGTAGTGAAGGGTCTGGAGCTCAAAAAGTCTCCAAGAGTAATCTTTCTTCAGTGCCTCATGATATTCGGTAAAGGATGTGTAATATCACATTTTTTCTGGATGGGCCAGTCTTTGAGCAGAGTGTCCTTACTCGATTAATAATAATAATAATGAGCGTATGGCATTGGTGACCGGGAGACCCCTAGCGCGGCGGTTCGGCCGCCGCTCCACAAGTTCTTTAGGGCCACTACGGCGACTTGCGAGTGAATGAGGATGAAAATTATGATGAAAGACACACAACAGCCAGTCATCTCGAAGCAGAGAAAACCCCTGACCACACCGGGAATCGAGCCCGGGACCCCTTGCGCGTGAAGCGAGGACGTTACTTTCATGTTTAGGTTCTGAAATACTACCACCGAAGACAGCCAAAGGTCTAAATTATTAATATACCATATCATCTGCAAACATGAGGGATGTTAGAAAATCGTCTGTACTAAATTTTTGCTGGTACAATCCAATCTTTAAAACGTATTGAAACGTCCGCTTAGAAAAATTATACAAGACTGTGCTTAAACTGACACACAATATTTTTTGCGCAACGCAATCTGACATTCAATTATCCCTACAAAAGAATGGCCCTATACCTTTCACAAATCACTTACCTTAAAAAAGTCTTCGTTACTCCAACTGCTGCTATACAGCGAGCGCCACTACTGCCAGCTAAATATAAGATTCAAATTACTGAAGGCACTAACTATTGATAGGCATAGTAAGCGAATGAAAGATTTTGATAGAGAACAAACAATGTACTTACCTCAATAGTGTTCAAAAGTCATAATGTATATTGCAGTTCATGGTATCCCGTCTTACAAATTTCAAAACTCCGCCATGTCTCTCTCCACATCCACCACTGCTGGCGGCTCACCTCCAACTGCGCAACGCTACGCGCTGTTAACAAGCAACTTCCCAACACTACAATGGCAGACAACAATGCAAACTAGCCACAGAATGCACACAGCACAGCCAGTGATTTTCATACAAAGCGCTACGTAGCGTTACCAATATAAAAACCTAAACAGCCTACTTACAGTATGTTGAGGTAAAACTCGTGGTATATGTCAGTTTTTGACCTTACTATTGTATTTATCTAGTTCTGAGATGTAACAAGCTTGTATTTCTGTAATTGTGCTGAGCCTTTGGACATCAATAAAAGTTTTGTGAAACTTAGGTACAGTGAACCATTTCGTGTACTTTGTTATTCATAGCCGCGCGGTATTAGCCGAGCGGTCTAAGGCGCTGCAGTCGTGGACTGTGCGGCTGGTCTCGGCGGAGGTTCGAGTCCTCCTTCGGGCATGGGTGTGTGTGTTTGTCCTTAGGATAATTTAGGTTAAGTAGTGTGTAAGGTTAGGAACTGATGACCTTAGCAGTTAAGTCCCATAAGATTTCACACACATTGGAACATTTGTTGTTCATGGGTTATGTTTGGGGTTTGACGGTGTTTACTCACGTTTTTCTCTGTTCGTCCATGAACACTGCGTTTTGTTATGTTATTGTGGCTTGGAAACAAATTCCACTGCACAAGTTTACGTTTCTGATACGCTTCTGTTTTTTTCTGGTCTGTCGTCCGCGAACTGTTAATCGCGCGCATCTCGTGGCCGTGCGGTAGCGTTCTCGCTTCCCGCGCCCGGATTACAGGGTTCGATTCCCGGCGGGATCAGGGATTTTCTCTGCCTCGTGATGACTGGTTGTTGTGTGATGTCCTTAGGTTAGTTAGGTCTAAGTAGTTCTAAGTTCTAGGGGACTGATGACCATAGCTGTTAAGTCCCATAGTGCTCGGAGCCATTTGAACCATTCTTTTTAACTGTGAATCTGTTCCGTTTGTTTTCGTGCTGTACGTGAGAACGCACGTGTGCGTGTGTGTATGTTTCGTTTAAAGCGTTGAATGGTGTTTTGTTACATAGTATATAATAATTTTTTGCCATGTATGATAATTTGGATTTGGTAACTTTGTTCTATTGATAAAAACTGATTCAGATGTTTACTGTGTTTTAGGATTTTGATATTTATTTCTATGCCATTGGAGAGGTGGTAGTTTTCGATGAAGTTGTCTGCAAATGTTGAATGAATGCTGTCACTTCCAGAATTCTCCGCAATATCCTTTCTTTCAGGAGTGCTAGTTCTGCAGGGTTCGCAGGAGAGCTTCTGTAAAGTTTGGAAGGTAGGAGACGAGGTACTGGCAGAAGTAAAGCTGTGAGGACGGGGCTTGAGTCGTGCTTGGGTAGCTCAGTTGGTAGAGCACTTGCCCGCGAAAGGCAAAGTTCCCCGAGTTCGAGTCTCGGTCCGGCACACAGTTTTAATCTGACAGGAAGTTTCAACGTGTTTCTAGTTGCGGCGAAATCTTCTCAGCATATTTTAATCACAAATTTTCCCCTACGAATGCGACAATATTTTGTTGATGCCGACTTACGTAAGGAGAAACGATCATCTTAATAAAATAAGGAAAATCAGATCTAGCACGGAAATATACAGGTGCTGGTTTCTTTTCCGCAAGCTGTTCGAGAGTGAAATAACAGAGAATTATTGTGAAGATGGTTCGATGAACCCTCTGCGAGTCACTTAAGTGTGATTTGCAGAGTTTCGATGTAGATGTAATACATGAGAAATTATACTGCAAAATGCAGAGGAGATAGCGGGAAAACGTCATTAAGGAACGCTGCAAAGGGAAGAAACTGCCTGATGATGTCTTCGAAGAAGACTTGGAAACAGATAAGGAAGACATAGGGGATTGACTGTTAAATTCAGAGATTTTTGAGTTTGAGGGTACAGCACTTACTTATTTTACATAGCAGATGGAATATTTTTGTGATGGATGGGTCTCTCAGGAATAATTCGAAGAAATTTCGTCTCATTTCGAAAAGCCTTGTATCCTCTAGAGTATTTCTGTGATTGTCTACTTTTTATCGCAGCATCATATCTCACATCATATAATTCCTCTTTCTATTCTATCATGTTGTCATTTCACATGTTTAGCCCTTATATACATTCCATTCAACTATCCCCTTACAACTTTCGCCTTTCAACTTTCCATTTTTCACCTAGAGCTGGCTGGCCATCTATGCTCTGAATACATCTACATCTACAAATACTCTCCGTAAGCTAACGTAAGGGGGATACTCTGTACCACTACAAATCTTTTCCTTTGCTGTTCTACTCAGAAGCACAGCGAGGGAAAGACGACTGTCTGTAAGCCACTGTAAGAGCCATAATTCCTCTGATCTTCGTGTTTCTACCGCGAAGTGAACGTTGGTGGCAGCAAAATCGTTCCGCAGTCAGATCCAAACGCTGGTTTTCTAGATTTACTCAGCAACATTCCTCAAAAAGAGCGCCACCTTCTCTCCAGGGATTCCCATTTAAGTTCTCGAAGTATACATTGCCGCAAAAATTTGAACACCCCTTAAGAGGTTTCCAGTTCGTCTTACCATTCATGGTAAGGTGACCGCTAGCGATGAGCGGGAAATCCGCGTTCGAGTCCCGGGCTGGCACGAATTTTCATTGTTGTCATTCCATTCTACAGTTGATGGTAGTCATTATTCGCAGTTTCGAACTCATCTGATATTGGTGACAGTTGTCCAAGAGGACCATCCCGCTACTCGAAGGCTGCAATCTGATCCCTTTCAAATTCCCCAGTTCGCTGTAGGAAGCACAACTGCGTCTCCGTGGTATGGTTACCGGCTTACTTCACACGTTTGCACGACGCTGAGCCTTCTGGCTGAGGATATTCCCTATTAGAGGGTAGCGACAGATGGCGGCGCTCTTGTAGCTATTCCACGTAGTTATCTGTTGGCGGACGACGTTGAAACCATTATCAGTACATTTACTGTCCCACAGGTGGCGTACATCGTCGTAGGATAAAAATACTTTTTTCTGCATTGTACTTGCTTGCTGTTCGAACCTACCGTTAACGAATGTTGTAGTCCGTCTCTGAATTGCTTCAAAGTCTTCTTTTAATCCGTCATGGTGGGGATCCCAAAAATTCGAGCAATACTCAACAATGAGTCACAGTAATGTCCTCTATGCGGTCTGCTTTACAGATAAACTACACTTTCCTAAAATTCTACCAATAAACCGAGGTCAACCATTCGTCTTCCCTACTGCAACCCTTACGTGCTCGTTCCACATGTTATCGCTTTGCAACGTTACGACTAGATGTTAAACTGACGTGACTGTGTCAAGCTGCGCTACTTCTGTACCCGGCAATTACTGGTTTGTATTTTCTACTCATCTGCATTAACTTACTTTTTCTACATTTAGAACTACCTCCACTCATCATAGCAACTACAAATTTTGCCTAATCGTGTATTCTCCTATTCTAGATTTCCGGAAAGCTTTTTACACTGTTCCTCACAAGCTACTTCTAATCAAGCTGCGGGTCTATGGGGTACCGTCTCAGTTGTGCGACTGGATTCGTGATTTCCTGTCAGGAAGGTCGCAGTTAGTAGTAATAGACGGCAAATCATCGAGTAAAACTGAAGTGATATCAGGGAAGCGTCCTGGGACCTCTGCTGTTCCTGATCTATATAAATGACCTGGGTGACAATCTGAGCAGTTCTCTTATGTTGTTCGCAGATGATGCTGTAATTTACCGTCTAGTAAGGTCATCCGAAGACCAGTATCAGTTGCAAAGCGATTTGGAAAAGATTGCTGTATGGTGTGTCAGGTGGCAGTTGACGCTAAATAACGAAAAGTGTGAGATGATCCACATGAGTTCCAAAAGAAATCCGTTGGCATTCGATTACTCGATAAATAGTACAATTCTCAAGGCTGTCAATTCAACTAAGTACCTGGGTGTTAACATTACGAACAACTTCAGTTGGAAAGAGCACATAGATAATATTGTGGGGAAGGCGAGCCAAAGGTTGCGTTTCATTGGCAGCTCACTTAGAAGATGCAACAAGTCCACTAAAGAGACGGCTTACACTACACTCGTTCGTCCTCTGTTAGAATATTGCTGCGCGGTGTGGGATTCTTACCAGGTGGGATTGACGCAGGACATCGAAAGGGTGCAAAAAAGGGCAGCCCGTTTTGTATTATCACGTAATAGGGGAGAGAGTGTGCCAGATATGATACGCGAATTGGGATGGAAGTCATTAAAGCAAAGACACTTTTCGTCGCGGCAAGATCTATTTAAGAAATTTCAGTCACCAACTTTCTCTTCCGAATGCGATAATATTTTGTTGAGCCCAACCTACATAGGTAGGAATGATCATCAAAATAAAATCGGATAAATCAGAGCTCGAACAGAAAGGTTTAGGTGTTCGTTTTTCCCGCACGCTCTTAGGGAGTCGAATAGTAGAGAGATAGTATGATTGTGGTTCGATGAACCCTCTGCCAAGCACTTAAATGTGAATTGCAGAATAGTCATGTAGATGTAGATGTAGACTGACTCAACGACAACAGCCACACGTACACCAGAGCGTCGTCAGACAGCCGTGGGTTGCTGCTCCTGTTTTTCCTCTTTTCCTCTGTGTCACGGTCTTCTGACTGGCTCGGTGCGGCTCGCCACCATTTTCTCTACCGCGCCATCCTCTTCACCTCAGAGCAGCGCCTGCAACCTACGTCCTCAATTACTTGCTGGATGTATTCCAGTCTCTGTCTTCCCCTACAGTTTTTGCTCCCTGCAGCTGCCTCTGGTACCACAGTAGGTATTCCGTGATGTCTTAACAGGTGTTCTACCATCCTGTCCCTTTTTCTTGTCAGCGTTTTCCGTATATTCCTTTCCTTGCCGATTTAGCGGAGACCCTCTTCATTGTTTCCCTTACGTGTGTAGAAAACAGAAGTGGCCCTAACACGCTACCCTGTAACGCTCCCGACGATTCTCTTATCTCGGATGAACATTCTCCGTCTAGGTCAACGTACTGGGCTCTGTCACTGTACGAATCATCGGGCCACTCACCATGGATATCATCTAAGAAAAGGCCAAGCTGAGTTTCGCGCGAGCGATGTTTTCTAAAACCGTGCTGATTCGCGGACAGAACCTTTTCAGACTCAAGCAAATCTATTACATTCGAAATGAGGATATGTTCAAGACATCTGCAGCAAGCCGCTGTTACGGACGTTTTGGCTGCTGTTGTGGACTTCAGTCCGAAGACCGATTTGATGCAGCTCTCCATGGTTGTCCATCCTGTGCAAGCCTCGAATAACAACTGTAACTTATATCCTTCTGAATCGACTTTCTGTATTCATCTCCTTGTCTCCCTACACGATTTTTAGCGCCCCCCCCTCCAATTTTCCTCCACTACTAAACTGGTGATACCTTGATGTCTCATGATGTGTCCTACCATCGGATTCCTTCTTTTAGTCAAGCTGTGCCACAAATTTCTTCTCTACTGAATTCTATTCAGTACATCCTCATCAGTTACGTGATCTACCCGTCTCATCTTCAACATTCTTCTGTAGCACTACGTTCCAAAAGCTTCTATTCTCTTCTTGTCTAAACTCTTTATCGTCCATGTTTCACTTCCGCAGGTGGCTACACCACTCAAGTACTTTCAGAAAATGTTTCCTGACACTTACATCTATACTCGATGTTAAAAATTTTCACTTCTTCAGAAACGCTTTTCTTACCATTGCCAATCCATGTTCTGTATTCTCTCTACTGCACCCATTACCCGTTAGTTTGCTGCCCAAATACCAAAACTTATCTACTACCTCAAGTGTGTCATTTCCTAACCTAATTCCCTCTGTACCACCTGATTTAATTCGACTAATGCTGCTGTTCCTCTTATATCCTACTTTCAAGACACTACTCTTCGAAGCCCTTTGCTGTCTCTGTGAAACAGACGAATGTTAAGGATATTGGTCTGTAACTATGCAGATCAGTTCTTATACGTTGTATTGTATGGAACTGGGGACCTAGAAACGACGGAGAGGCTTCATCCCCGCTGTAGCCCTCAGTGGTTCACAACCCCACAACAGGCTACAGCAGTCCAACACCCCACCGCCGCCCCATACTGAACCAAGGGTTATTGTGTGGTTCGGCCCCCAGTGGACCGCCCCGAGAACCTCTCACACCAGACGAGTGTAACCCCAATGTTTGCAAGCGTACATGGAGACAGAGTTTGCTCATCAATCGCCGACATAGTGCGAGGCGGAACAAGGGGAGCCAGCCCGCATTCGCCGAGGCAGATGGAAAACCGCCTTTTAAACCATTCACAGACTGGCCGGAACACCGGACCTTGACACTAATCCGCCGGGTGGATTTGTGCTGGTTACCAGCACGCCTTTAGGCCTGGAAAAGCAATGCATTAGATCGCACGGCTAACCAGGCGGGCTTCGTTTACCTCTCTTATATACAGGAGTTCGCTGCTCCTACCTTCCAGTCTGTTGGACGAGATATTCCAGATAAAAGGGAGCTAAAGTAAGGGGCCAATGCCGCGGAGTACTCTTTGTAAAATCGCGCTGGGAGTTCGTGTGGCCCTGCTGAATTTCGTTTTCAACCCTTTCAATTGTTTCTATACGCCAGGGATGTCTATTACTATATCCTCCATACAGGAATCTGTGCTATTCTCGGGCGTGAACGATTTCTTAGAAGCGAAATATAAACTACTTTTTTTGTAAAGAAAACCGCTTTTTCCTGCTGCCACTTAATTTATTATTAAAACTTCAGCTTTCCGTTTACTGTGTTATAGTGCCACAACAAACATGCTCATCGAGAGACTGGACAGAAGCCTTAGACCCTCTTGGCAATTTTAGGTAGGCGTAGTACTTTCTCGATTTCGCGGCAAGATCTTTTGCTAAGTTATGACGGTGGTAGTTCTACGCTTCTAGCATCAATATTTTTACAGACGCTCGAATCTCTACCAGCTTCTGTCTGTCGTCGTTTGCTCGTTGTCCCTTGAAACGCGCTTGCAACAGCCTTTGCCTCTTCAGCGTTGTCCGCATTTCGTTGTGAAGCCACGGAGGGTCCTTTGCGTCCTTAATCCACTCCCTCGGCACATACTTCTCCAGAGCGCGATTTACAAAACTTTTAACCTATGTCCATAATTGCTCATTGTCCATCGTACTGGAAATAAATGATGTCTATTCATCGCCTCAGTGGCATGCAAACTGAGACGACGGCGAACGAGTCTTCGCCAATGTTGGTTGGTGGCCAGTGCTAAACAGAAACATACAAATCACAGCAGGTTTGCCAGTAAACACTGATAACGTGCAGACTGCATGGTCTGGATCGGCAACGACAAAAATAATTAGAAGTGGTTAGTACAAAATAATGTATATTGTACTTAACTGTTTGTGCAGGATTCTTCTTGGCTGTATACCTATAACTATAAACAGATAGCTATTGGGGCCTCACTTAGGCTATATGTTACTAAGCGTCTTGTTAGAGCTTGCTTCCTATCAGCTGAAGCCCACGTTAGTTTACCACTTGGCGTCCCGAGCAAGAGTGGACGAGAACTCGCTAGAAACCTGATACAAGCCGCGGAGTGGCGCTGGTCGTGACTCACGAGTCCAGCGATACTAACACGGACCGCGTTCGATAACTGCAACTCATAACAAGTGTGGTATCGAACGTTGGTACCACACTAACAATTATCTGCTCTTTCTTGAAGAAATATTCACGTGGCCTTATTCCTATTTCTTTAGTGACGCCGTCGATAACGTCAGGTGTAAAATAAACTCCTGGAAATTGAAATAAGAACACCGTGAATTCATTGTCCCAGGAAGGGGAAACTTTATTGACACATTCCTGGGGTCAGATACATCACATGATCACACTGACAGAACCACAGGCACATAGACACAGGCAACAGAGCATGCACAATGTCGGCACTAGTACAGTGTATATCCACCTTTCGCAGCAATGCAGGCTGTTATTCTCCCATGGAGACGATCGTAGAGATGCTGGATATAGTCCTGTGGAACGGCTTGCCATGCCATTTCCACCTGGCGTCTCAGTTGGACCAGCGTTCGTGCTGGACGTGCAGACCGCGTGAGACGACGCTTCATCCAGTCCCAAACATGCTCAATGGGGGACAGATCCGGAGATCTTGCTGGCCAGGGTAGTTGACTTACACCTTCTAGAGCACGTTGGGTGGCTCGGGATACATGCGGACGTGCATTGTCCTGTTGTAACAGCAAGTTCCCTTGCCGGTCTAGGAATGGTAGAACGATGGTTTCGATGACGGTTTGGATGTACCGTGCACTATTCAGTGTCCCCTCGACGATAACCAGACATGTACGGCCAGTGTAGGAGATCGCTCCCCACACCATGTTGCCGGGTGTTGGCCCTGTGTGCCTCGGTCGTATGCAGTCCTGATTGTGGCGCTCACCTGCACGGCGCCAAACACGCATTCGACCATCATTGGCACCAAGGCAGAAGCGACTCTCATCGCTGAAGACGACACGTCTCCATTCGTCCCTCCATTCACGCCTGTCGCGACACCACTGGAGGCGGGCTGCACGATGCTGGGGCGTGAGCGGAAGACGGCCTAACGGTGTGCGGGACCGTAGCCCAGCTTCATGGAGACGGTTGCGAATGGTCCTCGCCGATACCCCAGGAGCAACAGTGTCCCTAATTTGCTGGGAAGTGGCGGTGCGGTCCCCTACGGCACTGCGTAGGATCCTACGGTCTTGGCGTGCATCCGTGCGTCGCTGCGGTCCGGTCCCAGGTCGACGGGCACGTGCACCTTCGGGCGACCACTGGCGACAACATCGATGTACTGTGGAGACCTCACGCCCCACGTGTTGAGCAATTCGGCGGTACGTCCACCCGGCCTCCCGCATGCCCACTATACGCCCTGGCTCAAAGTCCGTCAACTGCACATACGGTTCACGTCCACGCTGTCGCGGCATGCTACCAGTGTTAAAGACTGCGATGGAGCTCCGTATGCCACGGCAAACTGGCTGACACTGACGGCGGCGGTGCACAAATGCTGCGCAGCTATCGCCAATCGACGGCCAACACCGCGGTTCCTGGTGTGTCCGCTGTGCCGTGTGTGTGATCATTGCTTGTACAGCCCTCTCGCAGTGTCCGGAGCAAGTATGATAGGTCTGACACACCGGTGTCAATGTTTTCTTTTTTCCATTTCCAGGAGTGTATTAACGTTGTCTGTGGACTGTCGAACTAGCTGCTCAAGACAGTACAAATGTACTACGCTAGACTGTCTGTAACCCCTGCGATGAACTGATAGACATCTCAATCTATATTCGTTAAGTCAAAGGAGCCTCCAACAAATATAGCATATGGTAGATATTTACGACGTAGCTTTCCTTTGTAAAACTGCCACAGAGGAATTGAGTGGTTTGTAAAAATATCCAACTATTGACTTGATTTCAAACAGACCTGTTACATGCGACCTGATAACTTCACTGCCACGCTCGAATTCGACATCAACAGAGGCAATATTTTTGTCAACTCGAATGAACCCTTCCCCTCATATGGATTCTAATCTGTCTTTTCGATACCAGTTCTTCGAATCGCTAAGTATCTCAGAGCTTTCATTTCTGTTTTCAGCCAGCTGTCGGTCCCGTGAACAATTTGAGCGCACGTCATTTCCTGAAGGGCAGTAAATTCAGAGCTTTCATTTCTGTTTTCAGCCAGCTGTCGGTCCCGTGAACAATTTGAGCGCACGTCATTTCCTGAAGGGCAGTAAATTCAGGATGTTTGTTACGAATACTTCAACAATTTACTGATAAACTTCTTTACTTTTAAATTCCGACAGGCAAATTGTGTCTACTCTGAACGCGGTCTGGTTTCGCTTTCTGTGTGTCGTCAGGGGACTGCTCATCAGAGTACCTCAAACTACAACCTAGCCTATAAAACGCCGATTTTTACTCCTTAAGTACTCTGCTACCCGAATGGCTGCTTCCTTCGTGTAATGGACTCCTGGCCTATCTAGGGGAGTTATATAATTCGCCACCATATAACACACGTCCACAAATCAGAAATTTATACATGTATTTTTTTTCAAAAGCTACCGTTAAGTTTCCTACAGGCAGCATATATCAGTATTCTAGAATTGGATGATTCTACGGTATTGCGTTTGTTGTCTATGGCTTCCTGATTGGATATTTTCCATTTTCAATCGCTCTCATATTGTACATGTCTGTATTCCCTTCCCATCGTTCACTATATTTTTTATGTTCTCGATTTGTCAATAAAATTCAGAATCTCCTGGAGGGCATTAGTTTCTACGCTCCCAATTAATTCGAGTCCGTCATTGAAATACGCCGTCAAGTTATTGTAAGTTGCATCTAATTCCCTAGATCTTCATGCGACATTTAAAGATGTGAGTAATTCAAAAGTTCGCATACACATTTTGCCGCATCATGAAAGCACATTCCAACAGCCGTTGGATTGAGTCTCATTCTATTAGGTCAGTACATAAGTTCCTGGCGTTTTTGTTGTGCATGTTAGCGTTCCGGTTGCTGTGAATTTACTTATAGATTGCCATTTTTTATTTAGAGTTCACCGTTGTTATTTGAGCGTACATGTTGTCACTTTGAATTTTTAGATAGTGAATGGAGATGTGGACGCTAGGAAATGAATGCCAAGGGGACAAATCGGAACATTTCCGACGTAATCTTCTGTTTGAGTTTAGCAGAGGGGTGATAGCTGCAGTTGCAGCTAGAAACATTAGCGCCATGTTTGGAGATAGTACCATTTTATAGAGAAAGGCAGGAAAATGGTTTTCTCGTTTCAAGGAAGACCGTTTTGACATTAATGACTGTCCACGTCCAGGAATACCTTTGGAATTTGATGAAGATCGTTTAAACGCATTAATCCACAATGATCCACGACAGTGTACTGGAGACGAACTGTGATCATTCCATCATCGTGCACCATAAATATGCAAAGGGGAAAGTTCAAAAATCTGGCGTATGGGTACCGCATACTGTAAGCAAAAATCACAGAAATCAGCGGGTCGGTTTTCGAAAACCGACTAATACGGTATTATATTTAAGTGCAAATAGCTGTCACCATCCTTCGCAGACGATGAGTGTACTCAGAACTCTGGTACACAGAGCACGTGTCACTGCGGACGAGAGCAGTCTGGAGGACGAGCTTCTCCACCTGAGAAGAGTTTTTGAAGGCAACGGGTACTCTCCACAGCAGATACATAAGGCTCTACAAACTAAATCAACAGTGGGCACAAGAGAAGCGGAAGAAGATACGGAAAGTTTTAAATCCTTGGGTTTCCTGCCATACGGTGGAAGCCTTTCGTGAAAAATAGGACGTATCCTCAGGAAACACAAAGTGAAAGTGATTTTTCGCCCTTTACCAAAGACTGCAGCACTCCTGAGTTACCTTAAAGATGATTTGGTGCTTCGGAAGCCTGGGGTTTACAAGATCCCCTGTGAGAGCGGCCGTTCATATATCGGACAGACGACACGTACAGTCCAGGAGAGATGCATAGAGCACCCGTCTGCTGTGGCAGAGCGCTGTATTAACACTGGGCGCACTATGGTGTACGATAATATCGAAATTTTATCCTCGATTTCATCTTTCTGGGACTCTGTAGTGGAAGAAGCAATTGAAGTTCGGCAGGCGACGGATTTAATAATAATTAATATGGATAGCTGCTTCAGGTTGGACAAATCATACAATCCGACAATTTCTGTAATTAAATCACAAAGACGTCGCGAGGGTACAGCTCTCCCTGACACTTCGATATCACCGTGTGGATCGACTGTGGAGCCATATATCTAATTTCCATGCATGTGTTACTCCTCTTTGACGCCTATCAACGTCTCAGGCTTCTTGTGTATCTTTGGCCGCATACTCAGTGGTTCGGTCCTCGAGTATAAAAGGAAGGAGCAAGTGCTGGAGCGTTAGTCACCTTGACTCACTATCAATGTGGCTGGACCGTATACAGACGAAATATTAGAAGAAGCTGCTGATTTTATGCAGCTGCACGCCCGAAATTTTATGGAACAGTGTTTACGCCGCGAAAACATGAAGATGCAGATACTGTGTGGTTTACTACGAATTGATTCTCTAAGGTGTGATCATCACAGCTGACATTTATTGTCAACAGCTGAGGCTCCTTGCAGACGCAATCCAAGAACAACGACGAGGAAGAATGTGTGAAGAGATGCTACCTGCGTTCTCATAGACTGACAAAAACTACAATATAGGATTTGGGGTGAGAAGTCATTCCACACCCACATTATTCACCTCACCATGCGCACTCACATTTTCACCTTTTCCTCTCTCTCTCGAATAACTTTAAAGGAACTTCCTTTCCGGATGAAAATGCACTCCGAACAAGGCTCAACGAGTTCTTCGTCTCGAAATCATAGGATTTATACAGTCGCGGAATCGAAAAATTACCCATCGTTGCCAGAGTGTTGTAAATAGTGAAGGAGAATATATTATTGATGACTAAAGTATCTGTTATGTGTGTCTGTTGTGTTTATTAAACTTACGGAAGAAAGCAACAAAGATACCATTATCATCATCACCAGCGTTCTGCTATTTTAACAGGTCCTTTGCCTCTCCATTTTCTGCGATCCATTGCTTCCTTCTTAAAGCTGCTGTATGCTGTACCGTCCATCACGTCATCCAGTATCTGAAATCTATTCCTTCCTCGCTTCCTTTTCACTTCTACATAACGAAGATATGCACGAACCTAATAATTATAAGTATTTTAAATAACAGCATTCCTTTTCTCCAGTCGCTGGATGCTCAGGTCAATGCGTTGTGAATGGCTTAAATCATTGTTCGTTGACTTTTTGACCATGAAATTGCGATATACTTCCTAGCCTGTGGAAGTGTAAGAAAAGAAACAAAATTAAATTACTCGACTTCGTCGCTACACATAAAAGTTCTTTTTTCGATGCGAAATTTTGAATGAAAGAGCCGACATGAAACTCATATCGTTTCGTCATTGAACAATGACGACTACAATCCTTTTGAAATCAACCTCCTGTGAAATAATAACTTAAACTTTTTATTAGCTGAGGTCAGACGAAAATGTGCTCTTCCAATATGTATACTAAATAAAACACTTCTGCAGAATTAAGTAATTATTCAAAAAATATTTTTACATGAGCATAACAGTGACCAATCTTGTCGTGGCAGAAGAGGCACAACAGTTTTTTTTTCTTTCGTTTTAAAAGATAAATGATAAAGATATACAAACTACACCTTAAAATGCGGTAACTGATCTCTACATTACGATTTCTGGAAATTATGTAATCGAACAGTACATGGAGGATTATCTACATATTTTATGATTTTTCAAATAAAGAAAAATGTAGTGCTTTACCATCACAATCAAATTTTTACTATCTGATTAATTTATTTTATTTCATCATACATTTTTTCTATCTCATCATCATCTGCGTAGCTAACAGACAATGAATGGAAATGTAAACCTGGTAGGAAGCACTACATTTTGGACCTTAAGCTAAAGCTGAGGGCAGTTGGTTACATCATCAGTTTCTACTCTCAATGAGACCGAAATGCGAATTTATGTCGATGTTGCTTAATTTTATTCATGTGTTTGTGAATATACTTCAGTTGCCAAGGAGAATTCCAATTCAGATAAGAGCGCCCAGGACGAACTGCAGTGTCATTTCACGAATTTTGCGAAGCCTTTTCGTAAAACAATTCAGAATTTTAATTTTGCTGTCATTGTCGTGCATCATTCACTGTATTATTATTTGTTTTTGTTGTTGTTGTTGTGCCTTCAGTTCGAAAATTGGTCTGTCGAAGCTCTCCATGGTACTCTGTCCTATGCAAGCCTTTTCATCTCCAAATAATTACTACAACCTTCATCCTTCTGAATCTGCTTACTGTATTCATCTCTTGGCCTCCCTATATGATCTGTATCTCCTGTACTTCCCTCCAGCACTTAACTGGTGATCCTCTGATCTCTCAAAATGTGTTCTATCAACCGATCGCTTCTTTTAGTCAAGTTGTGACAAAAATTTCTTTCTCCCCATTTTATTCATTAACCTTAGAAAAATCTAATGATATAGTGCTAGATAATGCTTCCTTATTCACAATATAGGGCCGACCTCTGTGGCCGAGCGGTTCTAGGGGGTTCAGTCCGAAACTGCGCTGCTCTTACGGTCGCAGGTTCGATCCTGCCTAGGGCATGGATATGTGTGATGTCCTTAGGGTAGTTAGGTTTACGTAGTTCTAAGTCCAGCGGACTGATAACCTCAGATGTTAAGACCCATAGTGCTTAGAGCCATTTGAACCATCCACAGTAAAGGAAGGCTTGTAATTATTGACAAGATTGCTAGTTGCAGTACGTTTTCAACAAAAGCAACGTGACTCTGAGAAAATTCAGATTTAGAAATAGAAATTGAAAGATTTTAGTATGTTACAATCTTTTTATTCTTTGCAAAAGTTTCTCTCAGTAGCACAGGCAGTTTAAAATCTATGTGGTACTAATGCTTTTATTGTCGCCATTGAGTTAATTTTCATTTCTTTTTGTTTAATCAGCATGAATTTCCCTAATGGTGTACCTTTGACCCAGACTGTTCCACAGAAGCGCAGAGGACAATAAAAGACAAATATACCAGAGGAAGTACCAGTACAGAGAATGGCAATTTATTTGTTGTTTGCTGCAATTACCTAATGACACAAGAGCATCGTGCCATCAGGGAAGCAATTTTCGGGGAAATATCTGAATTAGCGGATATTAACTTTCCCTGATGATCTCTTTGTACAATGGATTAAGTTTACTCTACCTTTAGTCAATTACTTTAATTTCATTACCATGAGTGAGCCAAAATATCGGTATTTAATGTAAGGTGACGGAGAAACAGCTGGATTAACTGGATATGGCGAGAAACAGTACACAGTAATTTCAATCAGATTCATTAAGTCTACAATATTTGCATTTAGAAAAACGATAAATTCATCGATTATTCTTATCCAAACACGCCCATTTACGTATTATATTACTTTCATTTAATTTCAGTCATCATAGCACTGTAATACTATTCAGTTGATACAAGTGTACTGAACTTTGCTACAGTTCAGTGTTCATCTGATTTACTACAATCAGAAATACATCATATGATCCTCTAAACCATTTTCGATTTTGTCTCTTTAAGACTTAATATGTTAAAGACTTCCTGTGTAAAACGCGTTTCCACTTGGACGTAAATGCATAACTTTAATATTAAGAAACCTTATCTTCTAGAGAACATTAATTTCCAAAGGAGTGTTTAATACGTGGGCTTCGCTGGTATTCCAGCAATGTTTGGATACTGTAAAAGATGTTTTATCCCTGATACGAGTATTTCATAAAGAGCGCCAGATGATAACCAAAGACATTTTGTCGTACTAACACTGAACGAATTTAATAATTAATACTCCTTTATTTTAGTAAGTCTTGCAGTGAATACACTCATTACCTTATACTCCTCTCGAGAAGTAAAGATTTAACGTTATACAATGCATTTTAATAAATACCTAATTTTATATGAATTTCTGATGCAAGGATCTAGGTATAATTTTCGTATACAAAGAACTACGTAAATTTGTAGTGAATTCTGCGTAGAACTACTAGTTAGACAGTAAACTAAGCGTGCTCGGAATAACGCTGTATCTCATATTTTGACAGACGTTGGGTTTCTGGTGAAATAATGCTGTTAACGCTGGTGTTCTAGTTCTCATAGTGCCTGTCCGGCTACATAAATACGAATGCTTGAAATCAAATTGAACGCTGTCCGATGGAACACTATTCTGTACCGCAAAGGTAGATGACAACAGCAATGAGAGTGCCATTCAAAGCAGCAGAAACAAGGTTAATAACCTGTGATACTATAAATAATGTGCTAGACTGGTCTCTCGTCGGTTTAATGAAGTTGTAACAAACGGGCACTAGTATTTTCCGTCAAGAGAAACTCCTGAGATGCAACGACACCGTAAATCCAAAACTTTGCACTTGTATTCCACCATAGGATACAAAGATCTTGGTAAACAATTCTTAGAATATATTGTCAAGGCTAATTCTACCATTCTACACCAAGGTTTTGTACAAATTTAAGAAACAAGTTACTACAAATTTCTTTGTTATTATTTTTGAAGCCTTTTCTGCGAATCTGATGAAGTAAGACATACTGCGTTATTCACGTATATGGTTTATATAATTCTAGTGTCTTTAAACTTATAAAGATATTGGACAGCTCAGTGGGGAAGAGCACTGCCAGCGAAAGGCAAGGTTCGTAGTTCGAGATCGACACAAAGCTTTATCTGTCTGAAGTTCCTAACTTGTTAACGTTGCAAAGCTTTCAAGGAAATGCTAGTTACTGTGAGGGAAATCAGATCGTGAATGACAGTAACAATGTAATTACGTATAACACAGGAGGATTTCTACTTGAGGATTCAAACGAAACCGTCAGGGATGCTTATGATTGGTCAGTAAGCAATAAATTATCGCTGAACATAAACAAACAGTATGAACTGCAGAGAAATGAGCTGTTACGTCGCGGCCACGAAAGCCAGCTGACTTGCGTAATACGAATTTCAGTTTGAAGAGACACTCGGATCCTGTCACATTAGAAGTAGATGATTAATCATTAGATTGATTAGTAAACACACAGTTTTAAGGATGAATACTGACGGTCGGTTGATGTAGAATGAGCACACAAAGATGTTAGCGAAGAGAATGTCATCCGCAAGTTAGACCCTTTAAAGTTCTCTTCTCAGCGTGTGACAGCTAGTGCCGAGAATTTATGTATTGCTCCTATGTCCATTTAGTCCTCGACTATGAAACTATATGACCACAACAATCAAGCTAAAGAGAAAGGCCGTAACAATAAAAAACAGTGTTCAAATTATCTGTTTGGATAGTTGCGAATTCAGATTGCACCATCTGAGTACATACACCATTCGGTTATCCACATTAGGAAGTATTACTAATTGTAACACTAACAGTTCTTACTTACGGCAACAGAACAGCAGTCAGATTGAGGACAGTGGATATTGCCACTCTAGTGGCAATAGCGTCACACGGATATTACCACTCATTCTATTTAATAACTCAGAAACAATCACTGAGAAACCAGACTGGCTCGCATATTCAAAAACACTCGATATTACATAGGATATACATGATGTGGTGATTTTTGAAAAGAAAATCGTTTAAAAATGTCATAATCTGCTTCCTTTTCTCGCTGTCAGTTTTAAGAGAAAACCAGGAAACCGTAACGGCACTAAGTTTAGAGAATTGTTCCGACATTTGGCCATCAGAATCTGAATGGAAGAGCATTTAAAAGATTACTGTTTCCTTATAATGATTATGAATTTACGGATTTCTCACCCCCTGCCTGCTGACACTCAATTGGGGCAAGAGATCTGCTCTTACTGCAAGATTCACGTCACACCAGATGGAGGTATTTCTATCTCATTATGCAATTGATAAGCATGAGAGAAATAATAAAGAGAAATAATAAAGAGAAATAAGAAGCACTAATAATCACAGAACCATAGCTGGTAGGGGTTAGGTACTCTTCAGACAAGAATATGGTTGTGTTGCCATCTTCAGTCATAAACATAGAATGCATACGCTGCAGGGTATAATCACCAGCACGATCAGGGAACTACAGACAGCCCTACGGCGCTAAAAGAATATGACGCTAATGAAAGCGCCGGAAGTTGAAGTTGTTCGACCAAAATAGTCTTCGGCTCCGTTATTTTAATACAGATGATGGTAGGATACCCGTCGTACACCCTCGAGCATATGTGATTTTAAGTACACATAGTAGTGTCCGTGCTTATTTAACTGTGTATAGAAGAAAGCTACCGTCTTTTAGGGTTGTCTGAAACAATTTTGAATTTCGAAGACATTCTGCATCAGAACAATGCATGGAAACACAATAAAATATATTCAGAACTGTAAGGCATGCTCATAAATGAGTTTTGCAATATGTTATAAAACTATAGGTCAATAAATCCCGTTATAAAAATAGGAATGTCCGGATGTTTCAAATTACAACTTGTCATGGGTTTTCGCGAAAGAATTATGTTCCTGGCTCTAGATCACTTTGTAAAACACGTCAGGTTCAAATACTAACTATGTAGAAACATTTTTCAAAACCTAAAAATAGTTGGTGTACATTATTAATTAGTGTACTAGATAGTTTGAGGAATTTAAGAATGTAAGTAGTTCTGCCTCATGTGGTAGCACATTTTTCTATACTAGGTTAAATACTCCCCGAGCCTTTGATATGTATGCACGATCATCCACGCTCACGGGTGTACGAGGGGTTTTCTACCATCGTTACTTTGTTTTGCTTTGGTTTTCAGTTCGTTTACAGAAAATTATATAATTCGTGTGCGAAATACTGACTTAAATAACTTGGAAGTGGACTATAATCTGTCGGACCAACATTAATAGTTTTATTGCACAGTTTGCGATTGTGTAAACTAAAAACGCATCAAAGTGTGATACTGTAGGTTAAGTGAAGATTTATTTGTAAAAGTGACGACCTACGACACAGCAGCTGAGAAACTGCAAACTAAAATTAGAAGGCTCTTATCAGAAAAGGCAGCAGCATTTGGGTTGGTGCATATGTTCGAAGCGTTTTTCCAGAAGTTCAGTAAACACAACAGATACACATAATAGAGACTTTAGCACCAATAATATACTCTCCTTCACTATTTACAACACCCTGCTGACGCTGAGGTAACTTTTCGATTCTTCGAAGTGGATCTTCATCCAGAAAGGACGTTCCTTGATCATTTTTCGATAGAGAACGGAAAAGGAGAAAATCTGAGATTTACAGATCAGGCGAATAAGTGGGTGTGGAATGATTTGCAACCCATCTTCACTCACTAATCTATAGTGCGTCCATCAATATGCCACCTGGACGGTCGAACAGTGGGTCATATTATTTTCACAGATGAGTCCCGATTCGGTCTGTAGAGTCATTCTCGGCTGATTCACATCTGTAGGGAACGTGGAACACGATATCTGGACTCAAACATTGTTGAGAGAGACTGACATCGAGGAGGATCACTAATGGTGTGGCAGGGATTATGTTCGCAGCTCGCGCATCTCTTTACGATATTGTACAGGTGGTCACACCACATACTGAGCACATCAACCAGTTGTCGGAATGTGTGTGCAAACCCGTTAAGTTCGAGAAAACGAACAACATTTTGGTGTACCATTATGCATGTTGCATTTGTTTACGTTCTATATTCTTACGTTGTTTCTCCCATTCTGGTTTATACTGTTTTGCGGTAAAATAAACGAAACCATGCAATATTTAGTTTTTTGCTCTAATTTTGGAGATCAGTGTAACAAAATTTCAATTCAAAACGGTAAACATGCGTATGAAGCAAAATTTTTCGCTTATGCTTCTTCTGGAGTGTTTCATTTGTTGACTTTCTCGCTTGATGCTCCAACATTAGTCAGCCATCATATGCACACCCCATCTACCTATTCCGTGATTCCGTGACCTTTGCTAACCCAGCTCATTACTGAATGCACCAAGATTTACCGGGAAATCAGCAAGATGTCTATGTAAAAGCTGTAATTTAATGCTTCTTTTTCAATCAAATAGGAAAAACACCATTTTGAGGTCAACATGGTTCATCTACTGGTGCAGTTTGTGATACTGCAACAAATGGATGCTTCTCTTCACATCTTCAGATTCTTCACGCAGACGAAGCCTGTGCGGTTGCACCAAAGAAATTTACATTGTGCAGCAGGACACACTTAGAGCACCACTTTCAGCTAGCGGTGAAATTGCCGTTCACTTGCGTTATAGACTGAAATTCCCAACTCTTTGTTAAACCATGTACGTTATGGCAATATACAAATCCATCACTTCGAAGTAACTTCAGAAACGCACTTTCTTTTGATCGAAAGTTGGATGCCTCAGGTCCTTTTTCAAACACGTTTTTCTCGCTATCTGTTGAGGATAACAGTTCTGAAGAATTTCTGGATAGTACATAATCTCGTGCCAAATCATTCAACTCATGCTGCTCAAATCCCTTAGGAAACGCCTCATCTTCAGTAGCTAAATCTTCGTCGTTGGGTTCCCTTCGGCCTTGGCCGTCTTTTAATCCTATACTCCTTTATTTCCAAACACAGCAATTTTTTGAAAACTGGATGAATCAGCACCGAGCATATAGCTAACGATAAACTAGGACACATTATTTACATTTGTTTTTCTTGTTGTATCCCCAGATCTACAATGTAAAAAAATAACAATGACCTGAATGATTGCTGAACTCTCGCTAAATCGTACGTATATCAAACGGCAGTTTATCAAGTGTTCCCTTCGTCCACATCCGTAAACTCTCGACACATTGCTTGCACACTTTGCGACGGGCCAATGATCTATCTTGATTAGCTATTTTCATTTTAAAAACAGGAAAATAGTCTTGCCTGCAAAATATGCTGATTCTTGCCCTTTGACTACGAATGGCAAAACTGTCAAATTCACACCAAAACCAATCAGCGCTGTTGAAGCACTTACGACGCTTAACTACCAGAGATAGACATAAGGAAATGTTTAATTTCATTTATAAATAGGAACTCACCCTAGACGTCGGAATGCAGTTCGCTATAACAGAGCGGTGCACGTCATCTCACTACAGTATCTGACCTGGTCTCCACAATATGAATCAGTTGCTGGTCTGCTAAGGTGTCATTCACCCGTCTCCTCGCCGGTCGGAGATCTCAGCTAACAGTCGAGCAACAGTACTTGCTGTGTTAGACACTCCATCCTGTAGGTGTGGTCACATTCATAAAAGCTGTATACAAAAAACATGAAGTGGTAGAAGAAAATGAACAGTTTTGAAATCGATACGCCTATTTAACTCTCATACAGCTCAAAAATCGAAGTCAACAGAAACTGTTTTTACAAATGTTCCCCAGTGCTGTTATTTGTTAAGTCAGTTCCACCCACACCTTGGGGCAAGAGATTTGCTGTTACTGCAAAATTCACGTCATACTAGATGGAAGTATTTCTACCTCATTCTGCAATTGATAAGCATGAGGGAAATAATAAAGAGAAAAAAGAATCACAAACAATCACAGAACCATAGCTGGAAGGGATTAGGTAATCTTCAGACAAGAATACAGATGTGTTGCCATCTTCAGTCATAAACATAGAATCCATACACTGGAGGATATGATCACCAGTACGATCAGGGAACTATAGACAGTCCTACGGCGCTAAAAGAATATGACGCCAATGAAAGAGCCGGAAGTTGAAGTTGTTCGACCAAAATAGTCTTGGGCTCCGTAATTTCAATACTGATGATGGTAGGATACCCGTCGTACACCCTTGAGCTCATGTGATTTTGCGTACACATCATAGAGTCCTTGCATATTTAAACTTGTATAGAAGAAAGATACAGTCTTTTGGGGTTATTTGAAACAATTTTGAATTTCGAAGCCATTCTGCATCACAACAATGCATGGAAACACAATAAAATAAATTTCGAACTTTAAGGCATGCTCCCAGTTGAGTTTTCCAATAGGTAATAAAATTGTACGTCAATATATTCTGTTACAAAAATCGGAAACCTACAAAAAGTTTGTGTAATATTATTAATTAGTGAGGGGCAGATGTGGACACTGATCACAATCTATTGGTTATGACCTGTAGATTAAAACAGAAGAAACTGCAAAAAGGGGGGAAATTAAGGAGATGAGACCTGGTTAAACTGAAAGAACCAAAGGCTGTACAGAGTTTCAGGGAGAGCATAAGGGAACAATTGACAGGAATGGGGGAAAGAAATAAATAGAAGAAGAATGGGTAGCTTTGAGGGACGAAGTAGTGAAGGGAGCAGAGGATCAAGTAGGTATAAAGACGAGGGCTAGTAGAAATCCTTGGGTAACAGAAGAAATATTAAATTTAATTGATGAAAGGAGAAAATATAAAAATTCAGTAAATGAAGCAGGCAAAAAGGAATACAAGCGTCTCAAAAATGAGATCGACAGGAAGTGCAAAATGGCTAAGCAGGGATGGCTAGAGGACAAATGTAAGGATGTAGAGACTTATCTCACTAGGGGTAAGATAGAAACTGCCTACAGGAAAATTAAAGAGACCAGAAGAATGCTGAAGATTAGATGGGTAGATCACATAACTAATGAGGATGTATTGAATAGTACTGGGGAGAAGAGAAGTTTGTGGCACAACCTGACCAGAAGAAGGGATCGGTTGGTAGGACATGTTCTGAGGCATCAAGGGATCACCAATTTAGTATAGGAGGGCAGCGTTGAGGGTAAAAATCGTAGAGGGAGACCAAGAGATGAATACGCTAAGCAGATTCAGAAGGATGTAGATTGCAGTAGGTACTGTGAGATGAAGAAGCTTGCACAGGATAGAGTAGCATGGAGAGCTGCATCAACAACAACAACAACTAGAAAGTTTGAGAAATTTAAGAATGTAAGCGTCAGTAATGCTGCTTCATGTGGTAGCACATTTTTCTATACTAGATTAAAGACGATTCGAGCCTTTGATAAGTATGCACGATCATCCACGCTCACGGGTCTACGAGGGGTATTCTACCATCGTTACTTTGTTTTGCTTTGGTTTTCAGTTCGTTTACAGAAAATTATATAATTCCTGTGGGAAATACTGACTTAAATAACTGGATGTGAACTATAATCTGTCAGACCAACATTAATAGTTTTATTGTACAGTTTGCGATTGCGTAAACTAACAACGCATCAAAGTGTGATACTGTAGGGTAAGTGAAGATTTATTTGGAAAAGTGACGACTTACAGTATAGCGGGTGGAAACTGCATACTAAAATTAGAAGGCTCTAATCAGAAAAAGCAGCAGCTATTGGGTTGGTGCATACGTTCAAAAGGTTTTTCCAAAAGTTCGGTAAACACAACAGATACACTTAATAGAGACTTTAGCATCAATAAAAACGAAGGTAAACACTTTTGGAACATTTCTCCGATTTATAATTAAAAAATCTGTAATTTCAAAATATCCATAAACCCGTATTTCAAATACTGGTAAAATTGTACACGAAATTGTCTATATATATACACTTGCACTTTCAGTAACATTTCTTCAAAGCGAATAAAGTTTACGCTTTGGTAATAATCACGTGCTGGACTCTCGTGTACAATGCTACTTGGAATTAGCATAACAATACCTCAAAACCATATTAACAACAACTAATTATGGACACACAGTAACCACTTCATTTCAGTTAGTTAATAATTTCCACCCATATGGCAACCAGTCGAAGACGGAGGTCCTCCTGTGACCGCAGACTTTCTCCACTTGTTCGTATAACGGCCAGCTGCGCCGACCGCCATTCAGTATATGTAGAAAGGACTTTTCTTGGTCTCAGCCTCAGTCGGTGGTCAACTAAACATAAGTAAACTGAGCGGAGAGTCAGTTCTTAAGCTTTACATGTATCAATACAGTTCTGATTATCGGATGTTGCTGTATTGGGAGAAATATTGGCGATTAAAATTGCTACACCAAAGAAGAAATGCAGATGACGAACGGGTATTCATTGGGAAAATATATTATACTAGAACTGACATGTGATTACATTTTCACGCAAATTGGGTGCATAGATCCTGAGAAATCAGTACCCACAACAACCACCTCTGGCAGTAATAACGGCCTTGATACGCCTGGGAATTGAGTCAAACATAGCTTGGAGGGCATGTACAGCTACAGCTGCCCATACTGTTTCAACACGATACTACAGTTCATCAAGAGTATTAGCGTAATTTTGACGAGCCAGTTGCTCGGCCACCATTGACCAGACATTTTCAATTGCTGAGAGATCTGGAGAATATGCTGGCCAGGGCAGAAGCCGAACACTTTCTGTATCCAGAAAAGCCCGTACAGGACCTGCAACATGCGGTCGTGCATTATCCTGCTGAAATGTAGGGTTTCGCAGGGATCGAATGAAGGGTAGAGGGTCGGAAGCGGTGGCCGATCGGTTCTATGGGCTTCAGTCCGGAACCGCGCCACTGCTACGGTCGCAGGTTCGAATCCTGCATTGGGCATGGATATGTGTGATGTCCTTGTGTGATGTCCTTAGGTTAGATAGGTTTAAGTAGATCTAAGTTCTAGGGGACTGGTGACCTCGGATGTTAAGTCCCATAGTGCTCAGAGCCATTTGAAGGGTAGACCTTCGGGTCGTAACACATCTGAAATGTAATGTCCACTGTTCAAAGTGCCGTCAATGCGAAGAAGGGGTGACCGAGACGTGTAACCAATGGCACCCCATAATATCACACGGGGTGATACGCCAGTATGGCGATGACGAATACACGCTTCCAATGTGCGTTCACCGCGATGTCGCCAAACACGGATGCGACCATCACGATGCTGTAAACAGAACCTGAATTCATCCAAAACAATGACGTTATGCCAATCGTGCACCCGAGTTCGTCGTTCAGTACATCATCGCAGGCTCTCCTGTCTATGACGCAGCGTCAACGGTAACCGCAGCCATGGTCAACGAGCTGATAGTCCATGCTGCTGCAAACGTCATAGAACTGTTGGAGGAGATGGTTGTTGTCTTGCAAACGTCCCCATTTGTAGACTCAGGGGTCGAGACGTGGCTGCACGATCCGTTACAGCCATGCGGATAAGATGCCTGTCATCTCGACTGCTAGTGATACGAGGCCGTTGGGATCCAGCACGGCTTTCCGTATTACCCTCCTGAACCCACCGATTCCATATTCTGCTAACAGCCATTGGATCTCGACCAACGAGAGCAGCAATGTAGCGATACGATAAACCGCAATCGCTATAGACTACAATCCTACCTTTATCAAACTCGGAAACGTGATGGTACGCAATCCTCCTCCTTACACGAGGCATCACAACAACGTTTCACCAGGCAACGCCGGTCAACTGCTGTTTGTGTATGAGAAATCGGTTGGAAACTTTCCTCATATCAGCACGTTGTAGGTGTCTCAACCGGCGCCAAACTTGTGTGAATGCTCTGAAAAGCTAATCATGTGCATATCACAGCATATTCTTCCTGTCGGTTAAATTTCCCGTCTGTAGCACGTCAGCTTCGTGGTGTAGCAATTTTTTTGGCCAGTAGTGTATTATGACTACCTTCGACAGATTTCTCAAACACAAGCTGCATGAGACAGTAGTGACATACTCCCATAGCCTTATATTGGCGTACAGTAAAAGCTTGCTAATGCCGAAACAAGGCAGAGAGTGAAGAAAATGAGACAAAAAAATGAACTGTCTTACAAGCTGTGACATTGTCGCAAATAAAGCAGTGACCCGTATATACAATAAGTTTCCTTTTATTTACGTCTATGGTCACAAACGTTTTGTTAACAGATTACCGGTTTCGGTCTATAATGACCATCATCAGATCTGCACCAAAAAATGGGAAAAAAGTAAATACACTTTTTCATATTGGTCTATGTATTGTTTTCAAGCTGTAGGCAATCTGCGAGTGTATTTACGTTTTTTCCATTTTTTGCTGCAAATCTGATGATGGTCATTATAGACCGAAACCGGTAATCTGTTAACAAGAAGTTTGTGACCATAGGCGTAAATTGAAGGAAACTTAAAATGAACTGTGTTTGTCAATCTCCGGGTAAACTTCCGATAACAAACTGTGGATGAGGGAAAGGCGGCTGTTTTATCTCAGTAAAGGGGTGAAAGTTCATCCGCGTGGTCGGATGTGTACTTCCGCAAAACATTTACTGTGCTTTCACAGCGTTCAAGAACTTCCAGAAAACGTATCTTTCCCAGTGACGTACATCGAGGTCGGTAAATGCCGTCGTCGAGTTTGTAAACATTCTGCGGCACAGCAACGTGTAGCGCCCAAGATACACAAAATTCGCTCTGCCTGATGGAGGTCCCACTTTGAGGAGCGTAAACACGAGATAATTTGAGAACATTTTACCACGCGATACCAGGGAATGTCTGCAAAAAAAGCACCAGCAGTCGCTAGAGACGCACGAGTCGTGTTTCAGAAATGCCATAGGAGGAGCTGCATTCCTGGTATTTTATTACTTTTAATTTGTTTACTACGTTTATTTTCAGATTGAAAGCCAAGATTCAGTTAAAACTAAAATTCTACTTTCATTTTTGGTGTTTGCTTATATAAAACCTGTTTACCTTCTCGTTGTGCTATCGATGTTTCGACGTAACACACAAAGACAAAGATGTCCAGCACTTAAATAATTATGACAAAGCATTGACTGCACATTCAATTAAGTGGCATGATTTCATGTGGTTTAAAACGTTCATTATCAGTAGACTCTGTGGTAGCTTGGTACAACAAAAGACCATTACACATAGCTGTGTAAAAATCTGAAATCATGAACGTATGGAAACCCAAAAATTTGCGTCGATTTTTAAAAAATTATTAGTGAGTCCTGCGTACAAGAGACAATATCTGAAAGATTACATGGATTTCGCGTCCACAATGTGGCGGAATGTATAGAGTGTGTCTACTGAAGTAGATATGAAATATTCATAGTCTGTTTTATTCAGAATCGCAAGTTTCTCGCAATTATGAACTGTTCTTTTAGGCCATCTAATGGACGTTGTGCCTTCGTCCTGGCTCTCACATCATACATAGCAGGCTGGTACTATTTTCTATCCTGTCTGAACATTCTAATTGCATGTATTCTTTGAGGAAGTGTCTTCTGCCAGATGGATTATTTTGCTGGATCCAGTTTCTGAACTAATTTATCATGTATTAAATGTTCTGACATTTTACCAGTACGAGCCCACGTTCAGTTAGTTGCATGTATAGAGAATTTTTCTGTTCAGTGAACTTTCGCGCCACATGTCTTTAGAGAAAGTTTCTTTTTAGGCCAGTTCAGTACTTTCAAACCTAACTAACAAGAATTTTCGAAGTTTCGTAACTTTTCTGTCAAATATTATTTCTATGTGTTCGAGCGTTATCTTAATATTTATTTTAATTTGCTCTCATGGGAGTTTGTAGACGAGATCTATTTTCTGTTCTTTCAAGATGCTAATGTATGTGCCAAATCGTTTAAAAAGGCTGTATAAATTACCTTAATTCTATCCAATTTTGTTCTTGAAGTATACTCTTCCACACTAAAATCTATTGTTTCAAGACTCGATATTATTATTCCTTTGGTAGTATGTAAGTATTCAGCGAATATACATTGTTTATAAACTTTTCCCTCGAAAGGTTGGATTATTTGTGGTTTCCAATTTAAGCATAAAATACTTTGCATATTATGTCCAGTATTTGGTCATGTGGTAAGTGAAGTGTATCTTTAATATATATAATTTATAGTATTACAGATTACTTGAAGAGTATGCTTAGTGCTTTTAGAGTGAGTAGCTCAGTATAGTATGGTTAGTTCCTGATGTTTGTCGAATTACTGGTAGAAGGCTCTTCGTCTTAATATAAGAATGTCGGATGTATTTAAGGAGCTACATAAACAAAGAGTAAGTTTTTGAACTATGTTTTTATTCAGTGGTACGTTATTAATATTGTCCGCTCCCCACATTTTTTTTTTTTTTTTTTGCCTTTTGCCAGATGTAATATGACACAACTGCCGGAATACTGTTTTGCATAAAGGTTTGGCGGCAAGTAACGTATAGAGATTTTATTTGCACGGAGAAGGTTCGAAACTGTAACATCTAACTATAGATAAACTTAACAGATTTGCAAACGACGCAGTGGTAATTAAGACGCAATGCTAACCAAGACTTAAAATATCATGCAAAGGAACTGTTGCATATTACTGAAGTTAACTTAAGCATCCAAATGTTCAGAAATGAATCTTCCCTACATGAAATTTTTCTTGTACTTTTGTGATTTTTCGTGCGCCGTGTGAGCCATATGTTGAAATTAGAAGGTAGATAATAGATGTATACGTTGAACACTTTTCACTGCCTTTTGCAACCACTCAGTACGCTTCTAAGACCTTCCTACTATCCACTATAAACACAGTCCTATTACAAGGTTCCTCTCCACCTCGTCCGTGTGGATTACGACATGGATAGGAGGAGAAAGGCACAAAAATCGTCCAAAGTACCACATGAGTAAGTACCGGGTGGTTACTGTTCAATGACGGCGGTCCGAGTGCTACAGTGTGGGCTGTGTACATCACAGATTGTACATATGTTCACTGATCCGTGCGCTCGTGCAGTATTCTGAAAAAAAGTGATAGTACCACTTTCGGGCACCAGGTGAAAATATAGTGCTGAAAGCAGTCACAGTGTTGTACGCGTGCAAGAAAAGCGAGGAGTGGTTCTGGCACCTTTACTAGGGCATGGTTACAATTTACAACATGTCTTCAGTACGACCTCCTGACTCAGAAACCTACTGCATCTCTAACACGGCACGGTCGCCAGTTGCTCGCTGTATATCCAGTCTAATCATAGCGAGATGTCATCATCTGTTATCCCTCAGATTAAGGAGAGTCCAGATTCACCCCTGATAGAAACGATTTTTCAGATATCCTCAAAGCTAAAAGTTACATGGATTTAGATCGGGGGATCTGGAAGGTAACACATCTTGAAATTGCTTAGACATGATGCGGACGTTACCGAAGGTTCCTCGCAGCGAAAATTTCACCTGGCAAGCGATATGTGCTGTTGCCCCGTCTTGTACGCAAATAGCGGTGTGGACACAGTTGTGTTCTTGGGAAGTTATAAGAACATGTTGCGCAAGGACGTCCTTATAACGTGCACACGCAACAGGCCGGTGAGGAGTAATCTCCTCAAGGAAAAATGTACTGAGAATGAAGGAACCTGTGACAACACTCCAGACATTCAAATAAGCTGAGTGCAATGGATGATCCTCCACTATATGTGGCGGCGAAGAACCCCATGTGCCTCAATTATGTGCATTCACGGCACCGTGCAGCGTAAAATGTGCCTCATTTATCCCAATAATATTCCCTAAACACATGTCATCCATTTCCATGCATGTCAAAAAACAAAGGGCAAAGTCACGGCGTTGTAACCTATCTTGGGGCTTGATATGGTATACATCCTGAATGTTGCAGAGATAGCAGTACAAAATGCGCCGCAAAATCTTAGGAACTGTAAAAGGGGAGAGAGTAGTGGCTGCAGAATTTGTGGGATGTGCTGCACAGGCGGCTACAGCTAAAACAACGTCATCAGCAATTGCAATGGGAATGAGTCGTCTCCCTTTCCCTGCCGGACCACATGCTTTTCACTATATAACTATAATATTGTTTAGCGTAATTACTGAGATGGGGAATCTTCGCAGCTGTTTCCATCTGCGATATAGCCGCAATGCAGATCTGCTGTTGCTACCGTTCGGATAAAATAACTTTACCAGCAATGGATGATCTTTCTTCTCAACAGCCATTGAGCTTCGTGCGGAAAACTCAAACTTTTTTTTTACACCAACAATCACTTCAAGAAAGAAATCTCACGCATCACTAATTGAAAAACGGCATACTGACAAGAAAGAAGGGAATATATCACATTATGACCGTTTACAGTCCCATATTTTCACATAATGGCAGAAAGTCGAGCTGCTGCATTAGTTTTCAGTATAGACCACAAGAGCACCGATTGATGAACATACCGGCGATGTTTCAGCGTCCTGTGATACATACATCTAGCGCTAAAGCATTCGGAACACTGTCAGTTCAAATATAAGCTGCCAGTACAAGTGATGAACAACTATCACTTCCGCCGGCCAGAGTGGCCGAGCGGTTCTAGGCGCTACAGTCTGGAGCAGCGCGGTTCCGGACTGAGCGCCTAGAACCGCGAGACCACCGCGGCCGGCATCACTTCCTTCCTAAGACAGTTGGATGAAATGTCTAGCGCCATTTACGGTGTAGCTTCCTCTACCTTTAAATTGTAAAGTTTAAATATTTCCCATGTCTCTGTTGTTCCTTGTTTAAATTCATCTACAACTAATTCATTTACATAATATTTCCTTTCCCTTATTTGGTCGAAGATCGTCTTTCCCTCACATCTTAATTTGCTGGTAAGTGAAAAGACGAGCTTAACTGTTGCTGAGGAACGAAAGGCGAATGGCCGTGAAGAACACCGTTTGGGAATGTCAGAACACGGAGCAAAAGTAAAGAAAAATCTGGCGTGGGAGCTCCGGGCTTGGCTCGTCGAAGCTGTAAGCACGTGCGCACTGCGGCAGTTCAGTTTTTTTTTTTTCTTTTCTTTTCCTTCGTTGCAGCTCTTTCCGTTTCACGAGAACGTGCAGAGCGGTGTGGCGAAAGCAAACAGTCGGCCTGTTCGCAGCGGCGTTCGGAGAAGTAGAGAGAGAGAGAGAGAGAGAGAGTAGAAGCAAACACGGAGAGTGCAGAGTGGAGTCGTGGTGTGGTCCGCTGCTCTTGTAGCCCGCTGGCCGTTGCGTGCCGAGCCGAGTGTTTGGCCTCTCTGCACATGTGCGGGCCGAGCGAGAGACGGCAGTCCGAGCTCAAGCCGACGAAATAATGCAACTGCTTCTTGTCGAGAGTTCTCTTGAAAATAACACAACACGGGAGATGTCGAGGAGTACGGCACGTGGCTGTCTACCGAAATTGGTTTCCTAGAGGACGTAGTTCAGCATTTCCAGGAATTCCGTGTGGAGTGACAAGTGGGAAGAGAAGCAGTAGCCAATTAAACCTTTCAGTACGCAGACGTCACTCTCCACGTTGACGTAGATGTTATATGACAACGGATAGTCGTGTAAGATTATCACTTCTACGAAACTATGAAGCGTCGTGGTAGTCCTTCTCTACGTAATCACCATTGACAACGTCATTTTGTTTCCCCAACGTTACACGACTTGGGTAATCTTGGTTTCGTAAGTCTGCATTTTGACTGTTCAGAAGACGTTCGACTTGAAAATCACTTCGCCGTATTTATGAATATACCAGCCAAGCAATGGTTTCTTCATCCGAGGAGCCACGGAGAAGTCACAACGGGCAGTGGCAGAATGACAAACTAGGGGAGTTGTGGGGATAGAGGCAAGGAGGGAAAGAAGTAGCTCACGTGACTGTACGTTGTGTAGAATGAAACGGGGCGTTGTCGTGGAGCAAAAACGTCCCCATACAGAGTTTCCACTGTTTGCTCTGCTGCTTGCTCTTGAGCTCTTAGTGATACGACTCAGTACTTGTTCACGGTGATTAAGCTAGTAAAAGCTCATCTCGATTGCACTGACACAGACACAACTTTTCCATTTCTGCCTTTTTTTGAATATATGTTATCTTCAAAATGAAAAAACTTCGAAAATCGTAGAGATCTTTGCAACAGACTATATTCTACAATTGTATTTTATTATGCACCACTAGTTTCGAGCCAAGGCTATTCTGAAGTGCGTCTATGCTGTCCAGTCACATTACTGTGACCACCTGTCACCGACCGCTGAGAGGTGCAGTAAGAGGACCAGTGACGTTGCTGAAGGTACCTGTAGGGATGCGGAGCTATGCCGACCTCACTACCTGTGGTGTGCGTACTGTAAGACCTTCCGTACACACACCATCAGATTATTTGACTCGTCGCTCTAACGAAGTAGGCGAGTGTCAGCAATATGTCTCGTGATCTTATCGTGGCGTGTTTATCTTCTGCCGTTAGGTCAGATGATGGAAATGCCACTTGCACGCTTAGAGTAGCAGATTGACGGTGACCAACTTAAAACAGAACTTGATTAATTTTCATACCCATTTATTAAAATAATAACAATCATAAACCTTACTTAACTTGATTCTGGATGCTATTTACAATTCACAATCTGAAGTTCCTTTGGTCTTGCTATGTTAATCTTATTCTCACATATCTCTGATACTTGACAAAGTGTCTATTCACTTCTCTTCATGGCTATGTACAGGAATTTGATAATCTTATTATGCTCAGACTGAAACTTGACTGTAGACTGATACAGACAAATGCAGACTAATGCAGACTGATGCATACTGACTAATCGTAGGTCTGTACACTCGTTATAATACCATGTGCGTTCATGTATCACTGTGCGAGTGTGATCCACGAGGAGAAAAGGTTCTTCGTTAGCAGCAATCTCATTGGCTGCGTTACATATTAATACGCGGATCGGCGGAAGCAGAATTTGGTCCGTCTCTAAGACAGCGCCATCTCGTAGTGCGGAGACAGACGAGCGCTGCGCCTGCGCCGTTGTGCTTAGTGGGGCTCGCTCTAGTGGGAAAGTTGTGCATGCGCTGACAACGCGGAATTATGTACACAACAAACACTACCGTTGCCAGGCGCGCTGGATTTTCAATGGAGGGTCCATGGCTCGAACAACCCGATCAAGTTGGTCCCATGGACTCTCGACTGGTGTTAAATCCGAGCTGTTTTGTGACCTAAGGAGTATGGTGAACTCATCCTGGTTCTCCTCTAACCACGCACGTCCACTAAGAGTTGTGTAACACATTGCATTGTCCTGCTGGTAGATGCCATTGTGCCGAGGAGAAACGAAATGCATGCACAGATAGCCATAGTCTCCAAGGATAGATAGATGCCTGCGTAGATTCATTGTGCCTTCCAGAATGACGATATCACTCAGAGCATGCCACTGAAACATACCCCAGACCACAACGACCCCATCATCTGTCTGATGGAGCATGAAATGTAATTCATTTTCAAAGTCTGCCTGTCGCCACCGATTGGACGTCCAGTTGGGATCCCGGCGAGCTAATTCCCGTCTTCGTAGCCGGTGAAAAGCAGTCACGTGGGTGCATAGACCAGGCTGTTGTTTTGAGGCCCATACGCTGCAACGTTTGCTGAACGGTTGTTGAGGAGACGATCGGTAAGTGGTTGGTTCACATGGGCGGTCAGCTGCGCAACAGTTTCACGTTATCAGTCGGCACACACCTCTGCAGCCGTCGTTCATCCCTGCTATGTATGGCCCATGGTGAACCACATTTGCTTTGCCGCCGTTTGTGGATAGCACCGTTTTGCCATGCCCTGTATTCCTTAACCACACCGGCAAGCGATAAGTTTACAAACGTTGCCGTTACGAAAATGTTTCCAGCCTTGACCCGAAAACCAGTGATAGTCCTAAGCCGTGGTAAAATTGACTGTTTTGAAGAGCGCGCCGCTGCGCGTAGTGTAAAGCAGCCGCCTTTCGTTTCTGGCGCTGGCGCCGCTGTGGCAATCGCAGTTTTGGTATCTCCCTCTGCTGGGAAAGGGGAAAATTTGCCTGTTCACGTGCATTTAAGGGGCGCTATGAGTTCGGCAGTGGGTCAGTCTGTCAGTCTCGGCGATGCTGGTCAGTTGGTCAACCGTGTCAGTGTGGGGCAGTCAGTGTTCGTCTATCGTCCGGAGAGCTAGTACGTGTTAGACCGCCAGTCTGATCGAGTTTGTTCAGGCAATGGTCATTGGCGGTTGGATCGATCGGTTGGTCGGTCGCGCACTGGGACAAAAGGTGACTTGTCCGTCTTGAGCGTCGGCGCATGTGAGGTCGCCACGTGCGTCCAGTGGGCCGCGCCGTATAGCGAGGGGTAGTGGCTTCGCGGCAGACACGAGGGCAACAGGAGTCAAGCCACGACATCGGGCAGGCCGGTGCGAACTGCGACGCCGTGAGACGGGAGATCGGCGTGCCTTCCTGCGTCTGTTGAAGCGACTGGCAGTGGACGCTTCGGGAGACCGTTTTGGGGGTGCTGTCCCGGGTCTTCGCCAGAAATCGCAGTTCATTAGAAGTTAGGTGATTCGTGATATGTTGTTGCATTTACTTGTTAAATTCTACTTGTTTTCGTGGCCAGTCCCTCGTCCCCAGCTTGTTCGACTGTTTCTCGTCCACATTTGTTAGGCAGTTAGTGTCTGTCTGTCTGTCGGTCTGCCGTACGTTAATAGCTGCCTCTGTCATGTTTGTCGGGTTCGTCGTTAACGAATTTATTGCTTGAAGTGTAACGGCCGAATTCCAGTAATATGTTTTTATCTTGCCTATCATCTTGAGAGGTGGTATATGTGTAATGTAGAGGATGTTTGTATATTTTATGTAAGACTGCATTTCATGATTTTTTATTTAAATGGTCGTTTTAGTTGCCACCTTCCACTGTAAGAGTATTTTTTTTTAATCAAGTTGCACTTTCGGTGGCAAGTTAATTTTTTTAATGTTAGTGCTTTGTACCATTTCCATCCCTCCTACGGGATGCATAGTTTATGGGCTTGTGTGAGTTTTTTTTCCTTTATTGTTATTTTCAAACCTGTTTACCGGCAGGCCTGCAGCAGTATACTACCCCGCTCTTTGGCCTCAGAGAAACACACAAGATACAAATGAAGACAATGTGAGACAAAAATACAGTGGACATATAAACGGAGACAAACACTTCTTAAAATACATGGAGCCGTTCACGGGCGTAGAGTCCGAGATAAAAGTTGTTCAGACACTTGGACACATACGTAGACGAAATTTGTCACACGTGAACGTTGGTGCACAAAACGAATAACACTGAACCACTTAAGCACAAACGACGGCACACACAGAAACAGGAGGCATTGATCTCCGGCGGGCGATAGTTCACTAACCATGTACGAGTCCGGGGACCTGCCAAGAGAGGAGGAGGGGGGGAGGGGGGGAGGGAGAGGGAGAAGGAGAAGGGAGAAACGATGCCGTAGGCAGGGGAGATAGGGGGAGGGGAGAAGGGGCGGAAGCCTGGGGGAAGAGGGGTGGAGGAAGGGGATGGGGGAAAAGGTGAGAGAAGGGAGGGAGGGTGCCAAGAGGAGAGGACACAGGAAGAGGGGGTGGGGAGGATCAAAGTTGAGCTGGTGGAAGCCACCTTGGGAGACGGTAAGGAGGGTGGAGAGATGGAGACCGGGTGGGACGTTGGAATACAGGCATGGCAGCGGTCGGGGGTGGGAGAGGATGGGCGAGACAGGCGGGTGAGGAGGATCGAGTTTGCGGGAGGTGTACAGGATCCATATCCTTTCAAGGAAAAGGAGGAGGTGGGGGAAAGGAATGAGATCGTACAGGATCCGCGTGGGGGAGGGGAGACCGATGCGATAGGCGAGGCGTTCAAGGTAGGGGGGCAGAGATGGACGTAGCAAAGGTTAGGGTGGATGAGGGATTTATAGGTGTGGAGGATGGTAGAGGGGTCCAGACCCCACGTACGGCTCGAAAGGAGCTTGAGGAGACGGAGTCGGGAGTGTGCCGTGGCTTGGATTGTCCGGAGATGGGGGGTCCAGGAGAAGCGACGGTCGGGTGTACGCCAAGGTACTTGAGGGTGGGAGTGAGGGCGATAGGACGGCCATAGACGGTGAGATAGAAATCAAGGAGGCGGAAGGAAGGGGTGGTTTTGCCTACAATGATCGCCTGGGTTTTGCAGGGATTGATCTTGAGCAACCACTGGTTGCACCAAGCGGTGAACCGGTCAAGATGGAATTGGAGAAGGTGTTTGGAGCGCTGCAGGGTGGAGGCAACGACAAGGAAGGCGGTGTCATCGGCAAACTGGAGAAGGTGGACAGGGGGTGACGGCGGCGGCATGTCAAGGTACAGAAGGGGGGAGAGGACGGAGCCTTGGGGCACACCGGCAGAGGGAAAAATGGTGTAGGAGTCCGTGTTATGGATGGTGACGTAGGTGGGAGAGAAAGCAGCCGATCAGACGGACGTAGTTAATGGGAAGGGCGAAGGTTTGGAGCTTGAAGAGGAGACCGGAATACCATACGCGGTCATAAGCTCATTCGAGGTCCAGGGAGCGGAAGATAGCGGAGCGACTGGCATGTGTCAGTTGTTAATATTTTTATTTTAAAGTAATCTGGTGTGATCCAGATTTGCACCAGTGTAGTCTTTCAGAGGTTGTGGTGAGCGGTCGCGACTACGGCCGTGTCAAAAGGGGGCGGCAAGGTTCTCAGCCTGAAAGCTCTTACTGTCAAAATTTGTTCTTTCTGCCTCTGAATAAATTGTAACTTGATATTTAGAGGGTGCTTTCCGATTATAATTTTAAATCTGTTTCAAAACAAAAGGGCCTTTAGGAATAAAATTTCCATTTGTCGAAAGAAATCTGATTTGTTTCATCAGTTACCACTGGCAACTACTTTCACGCTCACATAGTGTGATTAAATGTGTAAATGTTCTTGATGAATCGTTAGTAAATTAATTAAACTCTTAAGAAGAGGTTTTGAAAGTAAATTCACGATTCACATGCTCTTTTGGACGTCAAATAAATCGTTCCGATTCCGCATTACTACAACTACACTGTTTAACGTTCCCCCGGCGCGCTTTATACCCCCCCCCCCCCCCAGTGCCACTTCTGCCACCTGTCGTCTGTGAGGGGTTACTGCACGTTGACGTCCTTGAGATTTGTGAAGGCTGTAGAAGAAATAGATGATATACAGAATGGTTCCACTAAGGATTTTTATTTTTTACACTGTTTCGCATTCCAGTACCCGCACTGCTGCTTCGATGCCCAGTTTCTCACAAAGATATATCCTCCCCATCCAATCTTCATCATCCCTCATTCGTCATCCGGACAGTCGCGTCTGATCACACTGGAAGCGTCCGCGCCACGTAAACACTGTCTAATATGATGCCGTATTGTTGTGGTGGGCTTCCATCAACTAAGCATTGTCATTCTTCAGACGGAGAAAATGAATCTGCTGCACGATGTTCTACTTCAAAGTTGGGGTGAGCCATTTTGTTCTGTCTCCTCTTGCGGCATGTTACGATACTGTGGAGCGGAGATGTCAGAGTGTACCGTGAGCGGACACATGTAGCTGCAAACAGACAAAACATTCTACACGTAACTTTACTTTTTCGCATTTATGATTAAAACTCCAATAATTGAATTCAGTTGGTTCTTGTAGAATAGTATTGCATTATGAACCAAACAACACACGACACAAATGGTTAAAGTGGCTCTGAGCACTATGGCGTTTAAATTCTGAGGTTATCAGTCCCCTAGAACTTAAAACAACTAAAACCTAACTAACCTAAGGAAATCACACACATCCATGCCCGAGGCAGGATTCGAACCTGCGACCATCGCGGTAGGGCGGTTCCAGACTGTAGCGCCTAGAACCGCTCGGTAACACCGGCCGGCCACACGACGCAGATGAACTCTTTAATGCATAAGAAACAAAAATCATGCGTTCCCTTGTTCCTCATCCTTTACACATCCAATCATCTCAAGACTCCAATGAATGGTGCACGAGTTCATATACGTAAGGGGTGTTCAAAAATAAACGATCCGGAGGCATTATTACAGAAACTAGTACCTGTATGTTAGAAGTATTGACCCTGGGTGTTGAGGCACTTGTCCCACTGTGACACAAGGCGGTGAATGGCCGTCTCATAAGATTCCCGGGGCTGTGACGTTAACCAGTTCCGCACGTACAGCTGGACGTCGTCGTCCGAGGTGAATCATTTTTAAGGGGACCAAACATGGTGTAATCGCAGGGAGAGAGGTCCGGACTGTATGGAGGGTGGCCGACAACCTCCCATTCGAATTTCTACAGGAGTTCCACGACTGTGCTGGCCGTATGAGGCTTTGCACTGTCGTGGAGAAGAATAACCCCACTGGTGGGATTGCCTGGTCGTTTTGATTTGATCGCTGGGCGACGGGTGGCCAAGGTTTGCGAGTAACGCTGGGCATTCACTGTTGTCCCGTGCTGCAGGAAGTGAATCAGAAGGGGGCCATATTGGTCAAAGAAGAACGTCAGCATAACCTTTCCTGCACTCGTATGGATGACGACGTCCAGCAATACGTGCGGAACTGGTTAACAGCCCCGGGACTTTTATGAGACAGCCATTCACCGCCTTGTGCCACAGTGGAACAAGTGCCTCAACAGCCAGGTTCAATACTTCTAACATACATGTACCGGTTTCTCTAATTATGCCTCCAGCTCGTTTCTTTTTGAACGCCCCTTGTTGGAAACGTCTCTCTGAACGTGGTAATAAAACTTAAAACTTGGAACATTATCAATCCTTTTATGAGGACAACATTGTTAGACACATTCTACCCCATGGTAAAGATAGCACTTCAGTTTTGAAAAATAGTTCTGTATTCAAAATAACTTGTGATTGTTGTAAGTTATATTCAAAGTATAGGCCAGTCTGACAGGGAAATACCCACCCAACTGAAGGAACACAACAGAAGTTCTCGATTTAGGAAAGGAGACTCATCTTTTGCAGACAACCTACTTATATAAGGCCAGAGTTTCAAGGTGTAACTTGAAGTCTTACACAACATCCACAAAAGCTGAAAGATGAACTACCTTGAAATAACGGAAAAGAGTAAAGATACGTCTCCTTACTCAAGCTTAATATTGAATGATCATAGTTTCCCTATTAGTCACATGTAATTGCACATACTGTGAATAACCCCATCAAAATCACGTTGAAACTCATCCTACTCATCAAAATGCCCCATTTTTTCTTATTTCACGTAGTGTACTAACCTTTCCACTGTTAAAATATTTATTTAGTACAGTTACAGTTATTTCATTTACCTGTTTAGTCTCACGTGTTGTATTGTACATGTTTTTAACTTTGGACCTTATAAGACAACGTTATCTTGTTCTGTCATCTACTTGGTGAACCTCACTAAATTATACTATATAACGTTCAATCATTCTTTACGTCGGAATACTTGTAGTATATCATATAGTTAGGTATTCAATGTGTCGCATATGTGATCTAACCTAAACATTTTACATCGAATTTTACTGAAACAGTTCCTCTCTTCTCAGTGAAACATTAACAATTGCCATCTTTGGAAACTGAGATACCTTGCAGTTACCCTGTTTCGAAATTTTTCACAGCGACACACGTATTTACCTTTCGATCTGACGACGGTACAACAGCCGAGAATTAGTTCGTTTTGATTATTATTATGAAAGAGAAAACACACGATACTGTTGTGACATTCTAAAAGTGTTAGAATGTCACAACAGTATCGTGTGTTTTCTCTTTCATAATAATAATCAAAACTTTATGACCACCTGTCGTAGAAATGCTTCATTGATCAGCTTCGCTATCGTGAGGAATCTGTAGTTGTAATCGCGGTCATGGAAATCGGAACGTGGCAATGCAATTCTGCAAAAGTCAGTGGCCCACAGCTCGCCGTCTCTTTTTAGTGTCGTACGATGAAAACTGCACGCTGGTCTATTTATGGTTCGTATTACCAATCACAGCTCGGACTCGATTCATTTCGTGTTGTGAGTGCAGAGGATGACTTCGGACTTGAACTGCTGTAGATTTTTTAGTATGGTTGTTTTGGATGTAAATGCACATAACGGCAACCAGTCAGTTCTGAAATAATTCTTTATATCCATAAAGAGTTTTTCTAGTCTTTTCAAGCTCATCTTCATATGGGGTACGTAGATATTACTTATTTATAACTACAGTGTGATGCTGTGTACTTGCTTGGGACAGGTCTATTTTGTTGCTAACATAGACGAATCAACTTTAATTTTAATTGGCTGTTGGCCACAGAATTGATCGGCAGTCAGTATAATTATTAATTATTGCCACATGCTCACCATTCGGTGATACTCAGTGTTTATTGAGAATAATTATTAATTCTGTGGCCTATAGGAAATGAAAATGTAAGCTGCCAGGTGGATGGTAATAATACACCCACAAACCAAATACCTTGCTGTGGACATACATGCCCTATATGACGATAAGCCTGAAAAATCTCTAAATATGGTTCATGGAAAAAATGTTTCGTTGACTTATTTCAGTTATCTATATACATTCCGCGTATCTGTTATCTAACAAAGATATTATATAACCTATATACAATAAATGTACAGTCATAATAGCCATAATCTGAATTTTTTGCCATTGAGAAGCTTTTAGCAGTCTGTTTTATTGTATTATGTATGCTTCAGGACTTGTGAAATCGTCGTGTTGCCGGAACTGTGCTGGACTAATTAATTTCAATTAATGTGCCAGTTAAAACTTTTCGACGTTTTTGTGCCCCACTTAGAACTTTTTATCAAAGGTTCTTTTGCGTTGGTAGTACAATTCCGCGTGGCCGAAGTGAAAATAATTTTAATGAGCGTAAACTTTATTTGAACGATTGGTAATACGAACCGTCTTTCTCTCATGCAGAAGCCTCAACACTCTGTTGAGTTTCTGAAGAGAACTGGTGAAACTTTCATAACTTCACACGACATTTAAGCTGGAGTTGTAAAGGGCTTGATCTTAAAGAGAGCTCTTTACTTGGCCATTGCAGCCTCCTGTTTAACTTTCGATTTTTGTTTCCTTTTGATGATTATATGCCTCAGTAATTAAATTTTGTGACGACATTTTCAGCTGGTCACTCAGTCGAAGACGGGATCTAAGGACACAGTAAGAGTAGTTACACATTCTTTTCACTGCGTGCGTCATTTGAGATATACACTCCTGGAAATTGAAATAAGAACACCGTGAATTCATTGTCCCAGGAAGGGGAAACTTTATTGACACATTCCTGGGGTCAGATACATCACATGATCACACTGACAGAACCACAGGCACATAGACACAGGCAACAGAGCATGCACAATGTCGGCACTAGTACAGTGTATATCCACCATTCGCAGCAATGCAGGCTGCTATTCTCCCATGGAGACGATCGTAGAGATGCTGGATGTAGTCCTGTGGAACGGCTTGCCATGCCATTTCCACCTGGCGCCTCAGTTGGACCAGCGTTCGTGCTGGACATGCAGACCGCGTGAGACGACGCTTCATCCAGTCCCAAACATGCTCAATGGGGGACAGATCCGGAGATCTTGCTGGCCAGGGTAGTTGACTTACACCTTCTAGAGCACGTTGCGTGGCACGGGATACATGCGGACGTGCATTGTCCTGTTGGAACAGCAAGTTCCCTTGCCGGTCTAGGAATGGTCGAACGATGGGTTCTATGACGGTTTGGATGTACCGTGCACTATTCAGTGTCCCCTCGACGATCACCAGAGGTGTACGGCCGGTGTAGGAGATCGCTCCCCACACCATGATGCCGGGTGTTGGTCCTGTGTGCCTCGGTCGTATGCAGTCCTGATTGTGGCGCTCACCTGCACGGCGTAAAACACGCATACGACCATCATTGGCACCAAGGCAGAAGCGACTCTCATCGCTAAAGACGACACGTCTCCATTCGTCCCTCCATTCACGCCTGTCGCGACACCACTGGAGGCGGGCTGCACGATGTTGGGGCGTGAGCGGTAGACGGCCTAACGGTGTGCGGGACCGTAGCCCAGCTTCATGGAGACGGTTGCGAATGGTCCTCGCCGATACCCCAGGAGCAACAGTGTCCCAATTTGCTGGGAAGTGGCGGTGCAGTCCCCTACGGCAGTGCGTAGGATCCTACGGTCTTGGCGTACATCCGTGCGTCGCTGCGGTCCGGTCCCAGGTCGACGGGAACGTTCACCTTCCGCCGACCACTGGCGACAACATCGATGTACTGTGGAGACCTCACGCCCCATGTGTTGAGGAATTCGGCGGTACATCCACCCGGCCTCCCGCATGCCCACTATACGCCCTCGCTCAAAGTCCGTCAACTGCACATACGGTTTACGTCCACGCTGTCGCGGCATGCTACCAGTGTTAAAGACTGCGATGGACCTCCGTATGCCACGGCAAACTGGCTGACACTGACGGCGGCGGTGCTCAAATGCTGCGCAGCTAGCGCCATTCGACGGCCAACACCGCGGTTCCTGGTGTGTCCGCTGTGCCGTGCGTGTGATCATTGCTTGTACAGCCCTCTCGCAGTGTCCGGAGCAAGTATGGTGGGTCTGACACACCGGTGTCAATGTGTTCTTTTTTCCATTTCCAGGAGTGTAATAACACCTGGAGGGAAAAAACTGCCCTTGCTGCATTTGTAATGGTTGGGAAGCGCAGACTTTAACAGAAACTCTGGACGTCAGGAATTAAGTAAACCATTTCCTCTAACACCAAACCGCTCTCCGACACTCTCACGTCTCGTATAGTATATTAATAACAGGGGTTCTGTTGTGAACTTCTTTTCCAAAATGAAGAAGAGTAATTTCTGCTCCTAGTATTGCAAGTCTGAGAGGGACAAATTCTTGGTAATTGGTTTAATAATTCCGGATAAATTAAAGTTCTTAGAATTTATTCATTCTCTGTGTCTGACGTCAAACTGATGGCTGTGTTACGTAGAATCACGCGATTTCACACAAAATTAAGGGAATATGACACGTCTAAACAGGAGGAAGAATAATATTGCGCTAGTGCTGTACCAGTATAAAAAGGAACATAGGACAATGTGTTCTTGTATTCTGTCCATACGCCGTTCAGAATTTATATAAGATAATGTTGCACCAGTGTGATACCAATATAAAAAGGAACATAGGACGATGTGAGTTTGTATTCTGCCCATACACTGTTCGGAATTTGTATACGATAATTAGTATCAAGCAACGAGCGCAAAGGTGGGAACACCAGTCATCACTTACGTTCCGCGAAAGAGTAATGTGATGATTGAAACAATGAAATTGTAAGTTCTGAAATCTGCAATTTCTCCGAATTACTTACCTGAATGGAAGTATCTTTTTCTATGTACGGACTTATAGTAGAAACTACTGCACTGAGGTGACAAGTCAAGGGCCAGCGATATGCACATATAAAGACAGCTGTAGTATCGTGTACATAACGTATAAAAGGACAGTGCACTGGCGGAGTTGTCATTGGTACCCAGGTAATTCACTGAAAGGGATTCCGATGTGATTATTGCCGTACTGTGGGAGTTAACACAGTTTGAAGGTGGAATGATAGTTGGAGCTAGATGCATGCGACATTCAGTTTCGGAAATCATTAGGGAATTCAATGACCCTAGATGCACAATGTGCAGTGGCCGAGAATACTAAATTTCAGGCATTATCTCTCAACAAGGTCAACGCACTGGCCGACGGCCTTCACTTAACCACTGAGAGCAGCTGCGTCTGCGTGGGGTTGTCAGCGCTAACAGGCAAGCAACACTGCTTGAAGCAACTGCAGAAATCAATGTGGGATGTACGACGAACGTATCAGTTACGAGAGTGCAATGAAATCTGGCGTTAGTGGACAGTGGTAGCACACGACCGACGCGAGTGCATTCACTAACAGCACGGGTCACCTGTAGCGCCTCTACTGAACTCGTGACCATATTGGTTGGATCCTACACGATTGGGAAATCGTGGCCTAGTCAGATGAGTCCCGTTTCCATTTGGTAGAACTGATGGCACTATTCGAGTGTGGCGCATGTGGTGTCTCGTTTCTGAGAACCTTATAACAACGACAGGATCAGAGAAAGAGCGTCAGAGAGAGAATGTCAAGGAGTGAGACGCTACCACAATGAGGCTTATATATATATATATATATATATATATATATATATATATATATATATATATATATTACATTGGATGAGTCACAGATATAAATTTACTCTTCCATATCTCATTATATCAAGTTGTCACTGTCATTCTCCAAAGTAACATTTCGTAGAATTAACAGTCGCATACTCCATGGCCATTGTTTTTCTTCTTCACTGGTTACTACAGTATACAGGGTTACTTTTATTACAGTCACTCAGTTTATTAATTCATAACAAACGTAAAAATGTTTGTGACAAATACATGTGGAGAGGACATACGAAGACCCCACGAAGACATGGATCCAAGTTGTCAATAAGGTACAATGCAATGCACAGAGTCGTGGTAATGTTCCACTACTTGGAGACCATTTCCAGCCATTCATGGACTTGATGTCACCAAACAACGCTAGAAATTTGTTGTAGTGGGTGGGTGCTAGGAGGTGACGTAATAAAACTGGGCTAGAACTTTCCAAATGATTTATTTGCTTCCACTACAGAGCTCCGTTCACCTCGGTCTGCATCACAGGGCCCCGCAATGCTGAGGAAGCACCCCCAGCGGCCTGTGCAACGCAACGCTGTGTCGTGCTGGCCTCGGCCGTCCCACTGAGTTCCAGCGCTGCTCAGTGTGATCCTCAGGCGGCCAGCTGCGTCCTTCTCCTCGCCAGCATGGCTGAGATCATGGTGACATACAAGCGCCCACTATATGGCGTCCGAATCTGAAGCCCTTGCGTCGGGAAGTCTCCGGTATGTGTCGGGATCCAAGAGGACTGCCAGCGGTAGTTAGCCAAAGAGTGACCCATTGCTGGCTGGCTGCGGACCTCACATTGGTCTCAGAGGGTCGAACGCATGACCCGCTGTGCACTGGGACACTGGCACCTTATCTGATGCCCGGTGGTGAGATACGCCCCGCCGTCCAGGAGAGCTGCCACTATTGAATAAATCTCATTAGAAAAGGACATCTATCTATACTTGGCCGCGCGCCCATGTTTTGCCAAGCATGCTGCTTCGCGTCATGTATGCATTACACTCAGGATGGCCAGTGGCCCTCTTCGGTCTGTGACTTGTGCCATGGAAACTGCTGTGTGCTGCCCTCTCCAGCAGTTCTCCACCCCTGTGGCCTCTATTTACCTTTGCAACTGCTGGTATGCGTAACTTACTGCAAACCTGCCCACACCTGGCTTTAACTCGTACTCCGAATATGGCACAAAACTATCTTTCCCTATCCTAAACGGTGATGCCGCTACATTGTGAATAAGAATGTGTCATGTCACAGGGCCACAATCGTTCGCGATTTGTTTGAAGAACAGCCCAGACAGTTCGAGCGAATAATTTGGCCACCCTCATCGTCTGACACAAGACCCAGAGACATTTATGGGTCATAATAGATAAGTTAGTTCGTGGATAAAAACCTGATCTAGCAGCAGGATGGCTCATTGTTTCTCTAGGGGACTTCCAATTTGTCAAGTCCATGGCACGTCGAGTTGTTGCGATATGCCGGGAAAAAGGAGGTCTGGACGATATTAGGAGATATCCCGTGACGTTTGTCTCCTCGGTGTATAGTTCCAATTGAAGAAAAATGAAAGAATGTTTTCTCTCTGTCGTTAATATTGGTATAATAAGTCGTTTTCTGAAGATTTTCTTACAGTTTGTCAAACTGAAAATAGATTTACAATATTGCACTATTCTGGAAATAGGTGAGGTTAAAAAATTAATTTGTAGGTAGAGTACATAAAAGCAACACAAAGTCAGCATTCACGGTTTTACCAGTAGTCATTAGTCACACTTTAAGGCGTCATCAACCTGAGGATCATTAGAGGGAGAGGATCTATATCTAGATCTCGAATCTGGAAGCCACAGTGCGCTAATAAGTCATACATTAGCACCATCCCTCCACAACCCCGCCCCCTAAATTACACAACACTCATTCCCTACCCCGTATTTCCTAAGTCGGATGGAGATGAATTGGAGGGACATGGTGGTGACATTATTGAATAACCTTTGCGATCAGATAATATAAGTAAGAATGGGTGGACAGAGACTCTAACACAGATATCAACCCAGTGGCATTTAACGTGCCACTTTACTCGGCGGAGTACTCGAGTTTCTTTGCAAATTTATTGTAATAATCCCAAGAAACTGTAATTATTATCCCAGTAAGCACAGTCGCGAACCATTAATTTGTTGCATTCTATATTATTTTTACACGGCGAGGTGTTCCTGTGGTAAATCACTTGCCTGGAAACCGAAAAATCGCCAAACCGAGCAGTGGTCGACCCTCGAATTCTTGGTCTACAGTTAACCTACCACTCACGTCCCAGTTACGTGACGACTCGTCAGCAACGACACATGGTTCGAACTCCGCATTAAACTGTGGGTCCACTTTGCCTGGCCGGGTTATTGGAGTAGGTCCGGTCACCGAAGTGGTGTCCAATTGAAGAAGACGCACCGGGTCGAGGAGCCATGGGGAACTGTTGTTAACGTTATTGTACCATATTCACACTCTTTCGTAGACCTTTGCGTAGCTGAGAAAGCGGAAGAGATTAGTAAGAAGCATACTGAAAATGGAGCCTCCAAAATAGAGAGTACCCATTATATACCGTACAATGGAATATACTTTGTTAGCTTTACGCTGCGAAAAATAATGTAATTATTCTCCTTTCCTGCCTACAATCATTAATATTTGCTGAGCGTCATCAAGCTGAAAATAAACGTATCAGCATACCATCATAGATAGATGGGATGTTGCTGAGGCTCTTGTTTCCTGTCTCTCACAATTGTTCATCTACATCTACATCCATACCCCGCAAGCCACCTGACGGTGTGTGGCGGAGGGTACCTTGAGTACCTCTGTCGGTTCTCCCTTCTATTCCAGTCTCGTATTGCTCGTGGAAAGAAGGATGGTCGGTATGCTTCTGTGTGGGCTCTAATCTCTCTGATTTTATCCTCATGGTCTCTTCGCGAGATACACGTAGGAAGGAGCAATATACTGCTTGACTCTTCGGTGAAGGTATGTTCTTGAAACTTTAACAAAAGCCCGTACAGAGCTACTGAGCGTCTCTCCTGCAGAGCAGTTCTGGGATCTTTCTATAGACGCTCGTGCAGTTTACTATTAGCACATTAATATTGTTATTCCCTGTTGCATTTTGCCTATCCCTACCTTGCCGCGTCTCAGGAGGCATCTTGTCGAGCCTAGGGAGGGAATTCTCTAACCAAAAAAACCCACATGTGCACTCCACACGTACTCCGCTACCGTTGTAGCCGCTTCCCGCATGTAGTGCACGCCTGACCTATTTAGGGGGACCCTACTTTTCTCCACCCGATAGCGGAGGTCGAGAAATTTGCACCCCAGGATCTCCGCAGAATCGTCTGATCTCTCTGGTTTAAGCCTTCTACTCGGCTCCAAACCAGAAGACTGCGATCGGTTCTCGGAACGATACTACAAATAGTTAGCACTGATTCCACCCCGCGAGCGAGGCTTTCCTCCTTCACCAATTCCGCCACCACCTGTACACTGAGGATGAACTCTGAACCCAGACGGCAGGAGTCATTGGTGCCGACATGAGCAACAATTTGCAGTCGGGTGCACCCAGTGCTCTCTATCGCCGCCGGCAGGGCCACTTCCACATTTCGGATGCCCGGCAAGCAGACAGAGTGAACACTGGCCTTCTTCCCCGACCTTTCCGCTATTTCCCTAAGGGGCTCAAACGTTCTAGCTCCCAATAACTAATACCCCACCCCCGCGTGTGCCTGCTCGGACCTTGCTGAAGGAGCAGCCACATGTCCACTCACAGGCAGAGCGAGCGATGCCACACGGCCAGCCTCCACATTGACCCTCCGCCTCGTGCGCCGCGAACGCCGCTGAACCCTCCACTCCCCTTGGGGAGAGGGTGGCCCAACCGCGCCCGGTACCCGCGAAGATGTCTCGACAGCAGGGACAGTGGGTGAAGCATCTAACACCTGGGGTGCACCATGCGACGCACCAGACTCCCCACTGCCGCTACACTCCGAGGCAGCAGCCAGCATTCATCTCTCTGTTTTAATGTTAACAACTTTTGGTTTTTGAATGGTTTTCGCATGAAAAATCCATTTTACTGGCATAATTCAGATGAATATTACTGGGGAATTTCCCGTTTTAGACATATTGGGAGCCTAATAAATTAGATTTGGTTTACCAAAGACACTCCATTACAATTCTGCTCTCCCGCTTATTACTTTACTGTTCTACAAAACACATAGTTCATGTGCTCAAAATCTTAACTCATCAGCTGGCCCTATGACCATGTTGTTAAGTGCTTAAACTTTGTTGTTTATAAAAGTGTGTTGCATATTATTGTTACCACTGCTATCAGAGTTGTGTTTATATTTTCCATTCACTGGTATTAGGTGTGTAATGAGGATTCTGAATCAAAAATTACTTCGATGTAGTCATTGACCTTGCAGGACTTCACATGCAAAACATATGATCACACAAAATGCCGTCATGCTCTCACCCCTACCCGCCCCTACCCTCCGCTTGCCTTCCTTTCCCACCACCTTCAGCCAACCAGAATTCAAGATGGCGGAGTTAGTGAGTTTTGTACCCTACAACTTTCCTCTCTCCAGTCAATCACAGAGAGGTATTGAAATGAGTCAGCCAACTGTAATGTAGTCTCAATGAACAAATGAATGAAACAATCAAAAATACCCAAATTATGCTATTTACAACTTGCTTGTGTCTCTCTTTCCAGTCAATCAGAGGGTAAAATTACACTGAGGTGTAAAACTGATACCAGATGCGCCATAAAAAAATTTCATCCTCACTTGAAAGTCAAAGACGTGCGTTATCTCCGTGAAAGTCAAAGATACTATTGTACTAACCCCACCTCCTCCGTCCCCCATTAACCATAGACCTTGCTGTAGGTGGGGAGGCTTGCGTGCCTTAATAACACGGGTAGCTGTGCCATTGATGCAACCAGAACGGAGGGGTACCAGTGGTTCCTGAGGATGGATAGCAGTCTTTTCAGTAGCTACAGGGGCAACAGTATGTATGATTGGCTGATCGGTTATTGTGACTACGACCAAAACTGCCTTGCTGTGCTGGTAACGCGAACGGATGAAAGCAAGGGGAAACTAGAGCCCTAACGTTTCCTGAGGGCATGCAGGTGTGCTGTACGGTTAAGTGATGATGGCTTCCTCTTGGGTAAAATAGTCCCCCCCCCCCATTCATATCTCAGGGCGTAAACTACTCAGGAGGATGTCGTTATCAGGAGAAACAAAAGAGGCGTTCTACAGATCGAATAGTGGAGATCAGATCCCTCCCCTAATAATAATATAAGGGGAGGGAAGGGGACGGATGGAGGCGAGGTGTTCCTGTGGTAAATCACTTGCCTGGAAACCGAAAAATCGCCAAACCGAGCAGTGGTCGACCCTCGAATTCTTGGTCTACAGTTAACCTACCACTCACGTCCCAGTTACGTGACGACTCGTCAGCAACGACACATGGTTCGAACTCCGCATTAAACTGTGGGTCCACTTTGCCTGGCCGGGTTATTGGAGTAGGTCCGGTCACCGAAGTGGTGTCCAATTGAAGAAGACGCACCGGGTCGAGGAGCCATGGGGAACTGTTGTTAACGTTATTGTACCATATTCACACTCTTTCGTAGACCTTTGCGTAGCTGAGAAAGCGGAAGAGATTAGTAAGAAGCATACTGAAAATGGAGCCTCCAAAATAGAGAGTACCCATTATATACCGTACAATGGAATATACTTTGTTAGCTTTACGCTGCGAAAAATAATGTAATTATTCTCCTTTCCTGCCTACAATCATTAATATTTGCTGAGCGTCATCAAGCTGAAAATAAACGTATCAGCATACCATCATAGATAGATGGGATGTTGCTGAGGCTCTTGTTTCCTGTCTCTCACAATTGTTCATCTACATCTACATCCATACCCCGCAAGCCACCTGACGGTGTGTGGCGGAGGGTACCTTGAGTACCTCTGTCGGTTCTCCCTTCTATTCCAGTCTCGTATTGCTCGTGGAAAGAAGGATGGTCGGTATGCTTCTGTGTGGGCTCTAATCTCTCTGATTTTATCCTCATGGTCTCTTCGCGAGATACACGTAGGAAGGAGCAATATACTGCTTGACTCTTCGGTGAAGGTATGTTCTTGAAACTTTAACAAAAGCCCGTACAGAGCTACTGAGCGTCTCTCCTGCAGAGCAGTTCTGGGATCTTTCTATAGACGCTCGTGCAGTTTACTATTAGCACATTAATATTGTTATTCCCTGTTGCATTTTGCCTATCCCTACCTTGCCGCGTCTCAGGAGGCATCTTGTCGAGCCTAGGGAGGGAATTCTCTAACCAAAAAAACCCACATGTGCACTCCACACGTACTCCGCTACCGTTGTAGCCGCTTCCCGCATGTAGTGCACGCCTGACCTATTTAGGGGGACCCTACTTTTCTCCACCCGATAGCGGAGGTCGAGAAATTTGCACCCCAGGATCTCCGCAGAATCGTCTGATCTCTCTGGTTTAAGCCTTCTACTCGGCTCCAAACCAGAAGACTGCGATCGGTTCTCGGAACGATACTACAAATAGTTAGCACTGATTCCACCCCGCGAGCGAGGCTTTCCTCCTTCACCAATTCCGCCACCACCTGTACACTGAGGATGAACTCTGAACCCAGACGGCAGGAGTCATTGGTGCCGACATGAGCAACAATTTGCAGTCGGGTGCACCCAGTGCTCTCTATCGCCGCCGGCAGGGCCACTTCCACATTTCGGATGCCCGGCAAGCAGACAGAGTGAACACTGGCCTTCTTCCCCGACCTTTCCGCTATTTCCCTAAGGGGCTCAAACGTTCTAGCTCCCAATAACTAATACCCCACCCCCGCGTGTGCCTGCTCGGACCTTGCTGAAGGAGCAGCCACATGTCCACTCACAGGCAGAGCGAGCGATGCCACACGGCCAGCCTCCACATTGACCCTCCGCCTCGTGCGCCGCGAACGCCGCTGAACCCTCCACTCCCCTTGGGGAGAGGGTGGCCCAACCGCGCCCGGTACCCGCGAAGATGTCTCGACAGCAGGGACAGTGGGTGAAGCATCTAACACCTGGGGTGCACCATGCGACGCACCAGACTCCCCACTGCCGCTACACTCCGAGGCAGCAGCCAGCATTCATCTCTCTGTTTTAATGTTAACAACTTTTGGTTTTTGAATGGTTTTCGCATGAAAAATCCATTTTACTGGCATAATTCAGATGAATATTACTGGGGAATTTCCCGTTTTAGACATATTGGGAGCCTAATAAATTAGATTTGGTTTACCAAAGACACTCCATTACAATTCTGCTCTCCCGCTTATTACTTTACTGTTCTACAAAACACATAGTTCATGTGCTCAAAATCTTAACTCATCAGCTGGCCCTATGACCATGTTGTTAAGTGCTTAAACTTTGTTGTTTATAAAAGTGTGTTGCATATTATTGTTACCACTGCTATCAGAGTTGTGTTTATATTTTCCATTCACTGGTATTAGGTGTGTAATGAGGATTCTGAATCAAAAATTACTTCGATGTAGTCATTGACCTTGCAGGACTTCACATGCAAAACATATGATCACACAAAATGCCGTCATGCTCTCACCCCTACCCGCCCCTACCCTCCGCTTGCCTTCCTTTCCCACCACCTTCAGCCAACCAGAATTCAAGATGGCGGAGTTAGTGAGTTTTGTACCCTACAACTTTCCTCTCTCCAGTCAATCACAGAGAGGTATTGAAATGAGTCAGCCAACTGTAATGTAGTCTCAATGAACAAATGAATGAAACAATCAAAAATACCCAAATTATGCTATTTACAACTTGCTTGTGTCTCTCTTTCCAGTCAATCAGAGGGTAAAATTACACTGAGGTGTAAAACTGATACCAGATGCGCCATAAAAAAATTTCATCCTCACTTGAAAGTCAAAGACGTGCGTTATCTCCGTGAAAGTCAAAGATACTATTGTACTAACCCCACCTCCTCCGTCCCCCATTAACCATAGACCTTGCTGTAGGTGGGGAGGCTTGCGTGCCTTAATAACACGGGTAGCTGTGCCATTGATGCAACCAGAACGGAGGGGTACCAGTGGTTCCTGAGGATGGATAGCAGTCTTTTCAGTAGCTACAGGGGCAACAGTATGTATGATTGGCTGATCGGTTATTGTGACTACGACCAAAACTGCCTTGCTGTGCTGGTAACGCGAACGGATGAAAGCAAGGGGAAACTAGAGCCCTAACGTTTCCTGAGGGCATGCAGGTGTGCTGTACGGTTAAGTGATGATGGCTTCCTCTTGGGTAAAATAGTCCCCCCCCCCCATTCATATCTCAGGGCGTAAACTACTCAGGAGGATGTCGTTATCAGGAGAAACAAAAGAGGCGTTCTACAGATCGAATAGTGGAGATCAGATCCCTCCCCTAATAATAATATAAGGGGAGGGAAGGGGACGGATGGAGGGCGAGGGTAAGGAGGCTTGAATGAAGGGGCGGGAGAGTAAGAAGATGGAAATGGCATGTTGATTGCATTGAAGGTGGTTTTTGATCCAGATTCATTATATCTACTACAGCTCAAATTTTACTTGTGCAGGAGGCAAAGAGTACAATATTATCGTCAAGATAAAGGTGATACCTCTCTGTTCCATTATTACACACTTCATCGTTTTTCCATTATAAGGGCCTGAAAAATTCCTTACGAAAGCAAGTAGGCCATTAAAAATTGTTGCATCAGACTTCAGCCGCTTTGGGGAAATTAACTCAAAATGTTTTTCGGATGTAGGTGTCACCTTCGTTGAAACACACTTTCCCTGTTGTGGCCCTCATGCGTAACTTCTCCTAAAGAAGAGAAATAGATCGTGCCAGTTACTGTTATTTGAAATATTCGCCCTTGTCTTTTACAAAACGAAGAATGGAGCCTATCGTGAGAACATTGCGTATGTAAGATAGTATTCGCTTCCCTCTTAAGCTCATGTTACTGAAGTGGGTACATGTTACGTATTCTGCTCAGTCCACTGTATGTTTAACTGAGAAGTCTGAGAAAGGTGCTGCAACCATTAACTGTCCTATGCTACGCAGATGTTTATATCTACCCAACAACAAACAACAGTTAGTACGGAATACCAGACAATGCTTTGTACATTTGTTTGCTTCTACTGCCTATCGCCACAACTAAATACAGGCTAATTAGCAGAACACAGCGTTGACTTCACAGCACTGAGATTTATGGTGCCTAACACTGAGCATAGAATATGTCAGCTTGGCGTAATGACTTTTTTACATACAGGGATAAGATTTTTCTGAGCTACTATCAACTGTTTCCGTGGATATCAAAGAGAACACTCTCCTCTATTCTCTCCTTTCTTTTCCTTTAAGCAGAACGAGCACCGCATATGTGTTACAAGCGAACAACAAGTACGGAACACGAGGGGGATTGGGTAAACATTTTTAGCCGTGGGCACAAAATTTTTTATCTCTTTCTTCCTCCTTTTTTTCCATTTATTATGATGCAATTTTTACTGTTCTCGGAACTCAAGTTGTGCGACAAAACGGTACGAAAGCAGGAATACGTAAAGGGGCAGGTAGGAATTCCAACAGCACACGGTGGATCCCTCACCTCGAGTGTAGATCTATACATATTCCGGTCACAAAGCTAGGACAGAACAGTGGGTTATTAAATATTATACGTGTATTTTGTGACCTCGAGTAATACAAGTTACATGCAGAGAAGGGAGAGTAAAGTGATGACTAGTAAATGATTATGTACTACCTATATAGCATAACCTAATATTTAACGGATTTGAAGAGTTATTTGAAAGAGAAATACAGTGATTGGGTTCTTATGGAAGTAAAATCAATTTAATTATATTGATTTGTTCTTCACTTTAACAGTGTTAAATCTGAGGTCGCTTTTTACGACAGTGTCATCATTTTAGACAGCAATATTTACTTTCTGTCAGCAGTAAACTTCTTACATGAAACAGAAGCTTCCTTCACCTGTCGAAATATATTTCTGGATTCTTTATTCAATGGGCCGTGGTGAATTCATTTCAGATGCAACGCTGTCCTCTTTCTAGTACATTTTACATTATCCATCTGTTTTTGTTTACCGCTTACCATTTTGCGTTTTGTTTCCGAAACTCCTTCAGACAAATCTAAATCTTCCGTTAATTTTTCATGTTACAAGCTTCACATATTCGTCTCAATTCACATCACTACTTAGTGTTACCCTTAGGACTTACAGTTCCATAACGTTCGTATTGTATCCTGTATTGTCGTGTTGCTTTCTCTTTACCATGGACATTTCTCGAATTTATACACATTTAACGAGACCTACACAGTAATTGTAGTAAATGGAAATCCAGCACGTTTGCCTTTCCTTAGGAACACTGAATAGCGATACATTCATGTAGGCATCAGATTAGTTAGCGACCAACGCTCTGGTGATCGATAAGAACGCTAATTATCCTAGTAGCATCCTTGGGGAACACCTGATGTTACTTCTGTCTGTTGAACTTTCGCCTTGTTCACTCTATTAGTCAATAGTTCGTAGTCACATTTGTGTGGATACTCCGTGTATTGTATCTTTGTTTCCAGTTGAGAATGTGGTACTGTGTGTACTGTGTCGAGCGTGTTTCAGAAGTCTGGCACTTGTGTATTTCTTTGTTTGACTTCCTTTTCTTTTACTTCACGAATCTTTCTATTGGTCTTCCGCCCTTGTTAATTACTCCCTATTTACATTTTATCTCTCCACATACCTACTGCACTAAATATCGTCTACGGCCTGTTGTTCTTATACCTCTTCATGTCACACGCAACCTGGCTATTTAGTGCTTAAATATACTGTGCAGTATAAATGATTCAGATACTTGCAAATTCTTCTACTCCGGTTGTCGCGGGTTCCACCTTTTACTTACATCTGATGCTCTGAAGCATTTGGTGTCAGTCGAGATTGTTTTCTTGTCTCAAGTTTTGATAGCAAATGAAAATCTATTCCTGGAAGTTACTTTCATTCAGGTGTCCTGTGCAATCTTTCTTCACAGAAAGGAGAATTCTACAACCATGTTATAAGTTTTTTGTAAATCAAGCTGATACTTTTTTCGCTATTACTGTATAGCACCATCACCTTAGATTCATTTGCCACTATGTGCTAAACAGCCTATACCATAGAAGGCTTCTAAGTGTTCTTTGGAATCAGTAAGTGTTCTCTTTACACGGTCTCTAGTCTTACGGGAGTTTTTCCCCAATTCTATAGTCAATAATAATGAGCACAATTTATTGTACATGTAGGCCTATTGTAGAGTATTTTGCTACAAACTCTTAATGATAACGGACATAAACTATTAATCAGACCTTTGACTGTTAACAAATTGAATACCGTAAAGAATAAAATGAGCTGAATCGCTGCAATTTGACAGCTTTTGGGAAAGAAATAATATGTTAGACTTACTGAGAGTTGTTATAAAATTTTGGGAACTGCAAAAAAATTACTATACCTCTGTTACAGACTGCATCAGAATATACTCAATAAGTCGGTAGCTCGCCTTGTTACATGTCCTAAGCGAAGAATGTGGTACTGAAACGGTTGGTGTAGCATGATATCCTGCACACACAGACGTATGTATCCAGACAACGTAATGCTCTAAATAACCATATGATATCAGTGTTTTATTTCTGCTTCGCTGCCGATTAATAATTATTATTGTTGTCCGGAGGACATCTAATTACAGAAATTCCAATTATATTTGAATGCTTCCAGGATTAATTAATTAATTAATTCTTGTTTTTTAAATACGCAATGAATATTCGTGTATACAATTAGAGGTGAAAGATTGAATTATATGTTGAATTAATTTAGAGCTTGTGTATGTAATTTTGATAGGATATAACTGTTTCCCAAAAACATTGTCATGTTCGAAGATAACTTACCGAAAAATCGTCATTCTGTAATGATATTTAGAGTGTAATTAATTATACAAATTATTTAATTCCATTTGATTTTGGAGTGAAAATTGTGTTTCCGTTTTTCTTTTTTCTTTTAATGAGTCAGCTCTGTAGCAAGGGAAAGGTTAGGAAATAAATAATGACATTCTTATTCTTCATTTGCAGATGTATCTTTCACTCTGCGGCGAAGTACACGCTGCTTTACCTATTTCTGACAGCATAGCTGTGTTTCTAACGGTCAACCTTATCAGTTGAGCTCTCAAGGCACGACTCTCGAGTTGCCCTAACTGTTCCACTCACAGTGAGTCTCAAACCTTTCGGGTCAGATTGAAACATGCGATAATGGGTCCATAGCCGATTATATTGAGGTAGGAAATCAGTGGTCGGAAATGCATATTTATTGCGTTATGAACATGAGCAGCGTACATTGCATAACAGCAGCGTAATTCATAATTGTTCGAAGTGAAGACCACCACTCTCAGCCCTGTCATACATTAAATGTCTATCTGCCAATTCCCTTGAGGAGTAACATTCCATCTTTGACTTCGCGTCGTGAACTGTACACTGTTAACACACCTGGTCACGGACACATCTCAAATTCTATGATGCAATGGACGACTGACACCAAGAATAGTGGTTTGCATGTGGCACAGGTCAATAAACCAGTGTGATTGATGCGGTCATCACATGACACACATGCTATGACGTAAGGTGTGTACAATGTGTCCGTTTAGTGGTGAGGGGCGTACGGTATTTAGCAACCGCTGCCTGTTTCAGTGTACAACTTATAACTAGGACCTTTGCAAGAGTGCGGCAGAGCTGTGTGAGCCGTTGCGATACATACGTTGAGACTGGCAGTCGCAGCTTTGAAAAATTACTGCGAGTTACGTTGTTGTTAGCCCACCCGGTTGGCCATGCGGTCTAATGCACGGCTTTCCGGGAGGGAAGGAGCGCCTGGTCCCCGGCACGACTCCGCCCGGCGGACTTGTGTCGAAGTCCGGTGAGCGGACTGTCTGTGGATGGTTTTTAGGCGGTTTTCCATCTGCCTCGGTGAATGCGGGCTGGTTCCCCTTACTCCGCCTCAGTTACGTCGGTTACGTCGGCAATTGCTGCGCAAACAAGTTCTCCACGTACGCGTACACCACCATTACTCTCCCACGCAAACATAGGGGTTACACTCGTCTGGTGTGAGACGTTCCCTGGGTGGTCCACCAGGGGCCGCAACCGCACTATGTCCCTGGGTTCGGTGTGGGGCGGCGGAGGGGTGAAGTGGACTGCGGTAGTCGTGGGGAGGTTGTGGACCACTGCGGCTGCGGCGGGGACGGAGCCTCTCCGTCGTTTCTAGGTCTCCGGTTAACATACATTACAATTATAGGGAGAGAGTGTGGCAGATATGATACACGAGTTGGGATGGAAGTCATTACAGCAGAGACGTTTTTCGTCGCGGCGAGACCTTTTTACGAAATTTCAGTCACCAACTTTCTCTTCAGAATGCGAAAATATTTTGTTGAGCCCAACCTACATAGGTAGGAATGATCATCAAAATAAAATAAGAGAAATCAGAGCTTGAACAGAAGGTTTTAGGTGTTCGTTTTTCCCGCTCGCTGTTCGGGAGTGGAATAATAGAGAGATAGTATGATTGTGGTTCGATGAACCCTCTGCCAAGCACTTAAATGTGAATTGCAGAGTAGTCATGTAGATGTAGATGTAGATGTAGAATACAATACGTTGTTGTTATTCGCTGTATGCTGTGTATGTCCTTAACACAATAAATGTGCATTTCCAACCATTGTTTCCCTCTCTCAGTCCAATCTGTTGTGGAGCCGCTACCACCTGTTTCAATTTGATCCAAAAAGTTTGAGACACCGTGTACATGCAGGACAAACTTTAGTCCGAAGAATAGTTTGCTGCAGCTCTCCACACAACACTATGAAGTCTTACATTTTACGGATTGCGACTGCAACATACATCAATTCTGAACCTGCTTACTTTGTTAAAGGCTTCGACTGGTAAGGCTGTTTGCAGAATAGAGAGCAACGACAAGAGGAGCAGATATTTATGCTAAGGTTAGTAGATGACACAGCGTTTCTGGGCGAAACTAAGGAAGACTTAGCTCTATCGAATAAAGTGGGTTGAATATTTGCGGCAGGATAAGGGTTAAAGAAGAATACACTTGATACAAATGTAATGATGAGTAGCGGAAAGAAAAGCTAGGACATGCCTAACTTTAAATTTAGAAATGGTTTGATAATAGAAATTATATATTGCAAATAATAAAACGTTCTACAGTTGTAAAAAATTTCTAAAACGGAAAGCAGTACTCAGTTTCACGATATTTGACTTATCTTCAGGTGCATCCGTAAAATTTGAAATCAATAACAATACCTATCTGCTCACAAAGTCGTGGACTCAGGTTCTCCAAATGGCTCTGAGCACTATGGGACTTAACTTCTGAGGTCATCAGTCCCCTAGAACTTATAACTACTTAAATCTAACTAACCTAAGGACATTTCACACCTCCATGCCCGAGGGACGATTCGAATCTGCGACCGTAGTTGTCATGCGTTTGCAGACTGAAGCGCCTAGAACCCCACGGCCACAAAGACCAGCAATAACTATCTGCATCGTAAAGATAATGAAAGCTTAAGAAAACCAACAAATTCTTAGGACGAAACCGCTATACGTATATGAAAATGTGAGTCCACAAAGGAAGCATAACTAAGGTTTTAACATATTTTAATCTATTTTAACCTTAGTTATGCATCCTTTGTTGGCTCACACTGCAATGCAGGTTAAGGGCCTTTTTCTAAGAATTTCTATTGGTTCTTTTTAGGTTTGGTTATCTTAATGACATTATTCATTAAAATTTTACAGATGAACCTGAAGATAAGGCATATGTCCCCAAACCGAGAAGTGGTTTCCTTTTTAAAAGTAAATAATTTCTACAACTGTAGCGGATTTTCGGATTTTATCATTGATACTGAATAACAGTTGTGGGTGTCCTGTCAAGAGAAACGTGTATGAATTGATACAACTCTTCATTCGAGAAAAGAAAATTGAACACGGTGGCAATAGCAGCCGAGATCCTGTCAGATGACTGGTGCAAGGAAAGAAGCTTACCTTGGTTTGTGCTACAGAGAAAGACACTTTCGTGTCTGACACCAAAGGCTACTGAAAGTTAATAATATGTTTCAACTAGTTGCAGTATCTTACGTAACAATCTATCAAATTTCAGTATCTGCCACTTAATGACGTAAACTGTGGAAGCTTGCTACAGCGTAAAAAGAGGAATATTAAAGTTTAACGTGCCGTAGACAACAAGGTTATTAGAGACGTGGGAACACGTTCGGATTAGAGCATGACGGCAACGGAAATCGGCCTTGGTCTTTCAAAGGAACCATCCAGGCATTTACCTTAAGGAGCTATTGTCCTTATTCAGCCTATGAAATGAGCGATTTTCACGATTTTTTTTTTGCAAAAACTAATGAAGCAATCCACGTACATCCTTTTGAACATTATTTATCGATTTTTGAACAATGTCTGACCATTTGAAGTAATTCAGTCATCATTAAGCTCCCATTCTAGGAGTTAAAGGTGCTCCGTCCAAAATGAGGTGTGTCCATAATGGAAGTCCAGCAGTCTGCAAATCTTGCGTGAAATCAAAAGACTGGCTGGGAGCGAATTGGACTACTGCACTGAGGGTCCAGTGCAAAGTTAACTGTGTATACAGACAGTTCATCCATTTCGGGAATCGGGAATCTCGGCCATTTTTCCCGGTTATCAGCGCGGATGCTGGGAAGATATCAGTCCCAGGGATCTCAAGATTTCCGAAGATATTTAAATTTGACATAAAGACATTCAGGAGGCAGCCGACCATCACTATAGGAATCAGAAGTGGTCACAATGGTAAAAGTCAAACATCTGGCAAGCCATTCCTTGGCAAATTTTTTCTTTTACCATTTGCGACCCATTCAGCGTGAATACAGACGTACTGATAGTTTTAATATCAAATTTGACAAAAGAAATAGTTTTTTCGTGTGTTATAAACTAACGATCTTCGGATTTTTTCCTTTACCTGTAATGCGAAACTTTGCTTCTTGCCGAATCTCGTGTCTGAAGGTAAACGGAAAGTACCCTATAGATTTTGACGAGTGAGTTCCCGAGTTTTAAAATATATGTCGTAAATGGCCTATTTTTTGGTTGCATTGACTTGGAAGCTTACAATTTTATCACTGCCAAGGGAACATAGACTTAAGTATTTGACGTAAATTAGAAATTTGATACACCAAATTGTTCCTGAGAGAAACGGTCTTAACAGATGGACAAACAGATGATGGATCCAAAAGCGAAAAAAACATTTTCCATGTTATGTAATTATGAATAAGCGCCTTCGGATATTTTTCCTATTTCGCAATGTTAAACCTTCCTGTTTGCTAAATTTCATTAGTCTAGGCCAATGGGAACTACCGTACAGGTTTTGATGAGCGAGTGAGTTTGCGAGTTTTAAAACATGTGACATAAAGGACCTTATCTTCAGACTGCAGTTACTTAGAAACTCCAGTGTTTTACACCTTCAAGGGACCCCGGACTACGACATGCGACAATGATTTAAACTCGACACGTCTGTCCGTTCCTGACAAAAAGGTTTTGAACCGTGAGACAGACAGACAGACGAACCGACCATAAAGGGATCCTATAAATGTTCCGTTTTTACCAGTTGAGGTACGTAACAATAAAAACAATTTTCTGTAGCTACGAGTATACGATATTGCTCACGGAGTAACTGCACAGTTTTTTTTTTAATTTGAGAAGATAATAAAGTGGCCGACGTTTGAAAAAAAGATGTAGTTCTGTCGCGTATTTTTGGTCACGTTTTGTGCAATAACTAACGAATAAATCTCAAGCTGCCGCTGTAGTTTGAGGGCAAAGTAATACAGATACCTTGCTGATATTTGGCTGCAGTACTCCTCTGGCACATCCACAAGGAGTGACAGGCTAATTTCGAAAGTTTTAATTTATTTACTAGTTACTGAAAGAAAACGAGATCAAAAACACACGATAGAATTACGTCTATGTTTCAAAGTCTGTCATTTTATTAGTTTCTTTTTTTTTCAAATTTCAAACACCTGTGCTATTACCCCGTGAACAATATCCTGTGGATTAAAAAAAATACTGTTTGTTTGTTGCCCTCAGTTGAGGTGTGTTGTCTGCAGTACTTCCGTTGTGGGCACACCTCATTTCGAACAGAGCAAAGTTAAGTGAATGTCTAGAAAAAAAAAAAAAAAAAAAAAAAATTAAAAAAAACGCTGTCCAAGAATTAATAAGTAATTCGCAAAAAGATTTACTTTTATTGCTTCATTAGTTTTTCAGAACGAAAAATCCTTAAAGAAGCTCATATTACGGGGTGACTTAGGAAGATGGACTATTAAGCGATTTAGGGATACGACGGGAAACCTAAATCTAGATAGTCGGGTGGAGATATCAATAGTCATCCTACCAAATAAGATCACATGTGCTGAACACTGCGCCACCTCCTTCGGTAAGTTAGAACGTGTTACACGCTTTCATATGAAGACTCTCTTTGAAAAACATATTCTGCAGTGTATTAAAGGAAATATTTGTGTATAACTTTTCCATCTTACGATTAGAATAATTGACTGAAATTTAAAAGAAAAGTCTGATCGTGTCACGACTTGCACACGAGAATCCATTCATGAGACTTACGCGGATTAGACATTTCAGGGAGATATTACGACCAATACGGCACCCTACATGACGCAAAGAAACTCCGGTTAATTTATGTGATATAATTATAATAATATTATTATTGAGGGTTGAATAACACTTAGACGGTTTTTTTTCCACTGATTTTTATTTGTATGAACTAGTTTTCGGCTTATTAGGCCATCTTCAGATAACTACTAGCTATTGTTTACAAGGAGCTTGTGTTCTTACGAACCAAAGATTCTGGATTAAGATACAACGCACTTACATACGATCTTTAGTTGTGGTATTGTCTTTGGAATTGTCAAATGGGTCTTTTGACCTTTTGTTCTATAAAACTGTTCTTCAATATAAAACAATCATATTTTATGGTTTGTCAGTACATTGTGTGGCAACAATTAGCATTAATTAGAATACTAAATTCTAAATAATAGTCCATATCTTAGTCCAGAATGTTTAGGTAGTAAGAACACAAGCTCCTCGTAAACAATGGCCAGTAGTTATCTGAAGATGGCCTAATAAGCCGAAAACTAGTTCATACATATAAAAATTAGTGGAACAAAAAATCGCCTGAGTGTTATTCAACCCTCAATATGCAGTTCTTCTATCAAGAAGTAACGGAAGAATCCATAAATAAAAGTAATACTATTACTTCACAGGACTGGAGACTGGTTATTCATCCACATGAAAACTAGTAGAGGAGAGTGAAGTCAAATTCTGGCGGTACGCAATGAAAGCTATGAAATACCGGATGGCATTTCCAGTGCACTCTACAAACAAGGACAGACGAAGGAGGACGTCAATCCAAACCAATGAGTAAACGTAGACAGTGGGTCTGCCACAATCAATAGCAGGACCAAAAAGGAGCGAAAGAGACTTAATGACGTAAACCCTTTTGTCGGTGCTGATGATGGCAATTATGATTATAAGGCCAAAAGTTGGTGTCATGCAGCTCTGCACACCAGTCTATGGCAAGCCACCTCTGCATAAATACTGCAAAGTACATTCGATTCAGCTAGCTTTCTTTAGTCAAGCTTTGGTCTCCCTCTGCAATTTTTACTGCCATTTCCCTCCTTTAGGAAATTTTCGACACCTCAATGCCTCAGGATGTGACCTATTAGCCGATCTCTTCTCATACACAAGTCGTGCTATAAATTTCTTTTCTCCTCAGTCCGTTTCAACGCGTCCACATCAGTTACTCGATCAACCCACCTAACTTTTAGCGTTCCTCCATAGCAACACACTTTAAATACACTGACGGAAAAAAATCGTAATACCAAAAAATAATTAATGTAGAGTACTGACATTTTGCGAACGCATTTGTCTATGTAGCATACATAAGTGATTATCAGTGCAAGAGCACTGGTTAATGTAAGATCGAGGTAAGCTGTTGCAAATGTGACATGCTGTGGCTTTCGATTGTTAGCCGCCTGCCTCCTGGCCAACACTCCTACAAATTTACAACAAAACCAAGCAGATTCATGCTTACCTACGCCACTTCTCAGTCATTCGTATTCGTATCTACACACATCATTAAAACTTTGAACGTTGTCTTTCTAGTGAAAATATGAGTGAATTTGATTTACTGGTAAGATAGTAAATCCAGCAAACCATTAATTCTTACTGCAAAAGCGCTTTTAATAGGTGTAATTAGTTAAGGGGGGGGGGGGGGGGGGGTAGGACGAGAAAACGGGCCGACTTCGAGCAGGAGAGGCACCACAGGAGATCTTAATTTACACTGTCAATACTTTTACAAATAAATTCATAAAACTTTGTTAGCATGACCAGGAAGGATTCAGGATTCACACTCACAGCAGAAGAAGTTCAAAAACATAACAAAACAAATTTTTTTACATGTAAAATCTCATCATTTTTTCACTTGGTATTGGCTGCATTTGTTGCTCTAGGTACACTTTTCTTCATAAATAAGAGAGATTCTTCGATGAATTTTGCACAGCTTACAAACCATACTTACAGGTGTATGAAATTCTAGAATTTCCAAAATCTGTTAAACACTGTGGTAAAAATGGAGATAATTAACTATAAATTTCGAGTTTTCTCTAAACACGAAGTTTAAAACGTAACACCCCATTCATTTTTCCATAGGTTAAATAAATTCTAGAGTTTCGTACACCTGTAAGTATGATTTGTAAGCTGTGCAAAATTAATCGTCTCTCTGTTACTTATGAAGAAAATTGTACCTGTAGCAACAAATGCAGCCAACAGTAAGTGAAAAAAATCATTAAATTTCACATTTAAAAAAATATTATTTTTTGTGTTTTAGAACTTCCACTGCTATGAGTGTGAATCCTGAATCCTTCCTGGTCATGCTGACAAAGTTTTATGAGTTTTTTTTGTAAAAGTGTAGACAGTGTAAATTAAAATGTCCTGTGGTGCCTCTCCTTCTCGCAGTCTGCCGAATTTCTACCCCCCTTAAGCTTGGATACTTTAGTTCAACGGCGTGGTTTTTTTGTGAAAGGGCGAGGAATACGTCCCCCTGTTTTCCACCAGTGGTGGTGCCGATGCATGTTACAAAGTAGGTCACTCTCATCCAGAATGTTGACCCTGTAATTGCCAAAAAGACCTCTGCCGTACTTCAGAAAAACTGTGTTAGGGTTGCAAGCACGATGCAGCTGCCTGTATCGTTGAGGCACGCAAGCCAGCCAAACCCTTCCAACATAGGTTCATGGGCAAGTAAGGCGATTTTCCGATCCGTTGTAGAAAATTTATTTGAGTTGAAGCCTGTAAGTTCGCCTTAAGTGTTCAAGCTAATTGAGTACTATGGACCATCGTCTTTGTTCGGACTGAGTGTAAACTGGAGCACCGAGGCGTGTATTGTGTATAATCGCTACGGTGACCCGTGAGTTGGATCCGTAAATTAAGAGGTCGTTAATTTAAGAGGGCCTCGGTACTTCAGTGTACTGGCGCCGGGTTCCTCTACACTGCTTCCCGTTGCCCGTAATTTTCACCTGCGAGGGGCTGATTGTAGAGCGGACAATGCCGGCTAACAATGGGACATTGTGCCACGGTTATAACGGCGTCGCGACCCCATTAGCTGCCGATTAGCATACTCAAGGCCGGGGGCGGTGCGCTCGGCGGGGTGCTACGAGCTGCTGCCCGCAAACGGGCTGAGCCAGTACAGTAGTGAGCAGAGGACCACGGCGCTGCCTGGGCGCAGCTATTTAGCGCTTCACTAATGTTGGTTTGTGGTATTCTTGTCCAAAAAGGTAGCGGGTCAGTTTAAACAGTTGACACCCCTCTGCTGTACAACTGGTCTTACGAGACAAGCTGAACTACAAAGTTGTGTGATTAAATTTCTCTGCACAACAGCTTGTAACGATGCAAGGTTGGCCACTGCTATCCTGTTTTGGTTTTACACTCCTTCAGTAACTTAGTTAAGCAATGAACTTTTTTTTTTTCATTTTCACTACTCAGATTCCGACTACAGATTCTGTGGCCTTCAGCCTCGTAGCACAGAATTCACAAATAGTTTAAACAAAATTCCCCTAGTAAAACCTATTATTTCAGTACGTTCTAATGTCTATATTGAAAGTAATGAGCTAATTAGTTTTATTGGAAATGCATCCTATTAAAAGTTATGAACAATGACGTATATTGTGCAATACATGTTAAGTAAAATTCGAGTGAGCTAATAGATCTAATTCAGCTATAAGACTGCATCCAAAAGAATGCCTAAATTTTACTGATTCCAGCAAAGTGTTTAAATTAACCTAAAGTCTATTAGTTAAATAGATATTAAGACTTGAAATCTGTAGCTTGTATGACTTTCAGTGCCAATTGTGACCAAATTACTGAATAATTCCGAGATCTGTGTTGATACTTTTGCTACCTATATTTTTCTATGTAAAATGGCTCCACACTCAACTCTGTAAGTGCATTAATTAAGAATTAAGTAAATTTGAATAAGTAAAAATTATTGTTCAAGAGGGCTGCCATAGTTATAAGTCGGGAATTCCCACAGCGGATGCATAAGTTAGTTCTGCGAATTTAAATTGATACAGCTCACTCGTGCCATTTAGGTAATAAAAACCCAATAGTTAACTTCAAAACCAATTATAAAGTAACATTTTAACCCTGTGAAATTATATAGTATATTAACAGAAGTAGTCAAAATAGTCAAATATTCAAGCACTCGTCTATATAAGGTCCGAGCTGTGCAGTTCTCAGTTAGTTCTCAGTCAGATTCTCATGGAGCAAAAGTGCGGCAAGTCGGTGTCGGAATGTGGTGTGATAATACTTGTAACAGAAGCTTAACTTTTCTGGTCGGTACCAAAAAAGTGTAATTGTATTCGGCTTTGAACATTTAACGTGAATTGTGAACACTGTTACAGACTGGAAGTTTTTGACCTACCTAATGTGACGATTATTAGGTGTAAGAGGCCTGGTCACATGAATATTGTGTGTGTGAATGATAGCAAATAAATCGCACTGTGGTTGTCATAAGTGTTCAACAATGAATACGGTCTTGACTTTTGATTTTGGAAAACATAATCTAGGATCCTGGCTTCTTAATTTCAGTGTGATTTAGGTGAGACGGGCGCAGCTACCGAGAAGGCAATATTGAATAATTAAAGCAACGTAGGTCAGGAACACTGCGCTCTGTCTGCTGGGTGAGGAAATGTTTCACTACATCCGGTTGTGAAGTGAGCTTTAAGTGGCACTAATACACGGGTTCAGCCTGGCACGTTACAAGCTCTTCACCATTAAGTAAACGTCTTGTATAACGTTACGTTGTATGAATCATATTCCGTAAAGCACGTGCATGTAATCTCTCGGAAAAGGAAAGCAGTCAAGGTTACATATTTCAGTGTAATTAGCAGATCACGTACGCAAGTCAAGGAGGTTCTCGAGAACGTGAAACTTCTCAGAAATGTACTATACTGCCTTTATACTAAAAAACCCTGATATGCTGATGTTCCTTCCATGGAATTCACATAAAGTGGTCCTCATGGATGTGGAGAAGGAAAAAAAAAAAAAAGTTTGCTTTTACAGTAGTTAAAAACCCATCCACAAACATTTAAATTTGTACATTCTACAGTACATGTAATTGCTAGCATATCGTTTACAAGGCTTGAGCTGTCGGCACACGGGACGACGCAGCTAACGTTGTCGTGCGCGCAGGTGCGATCTCCAACGTCACGAGACACAGCGCCGTCTGCACGACGGAACTACCTGGTTAAAGGGATTTTGCGCTCGGAGAGCTCTCCAGCGGTAGCTGTTGGCTTTATTTAGCTCGCAAGCAATACAGTTTGTTCACGATAATGGACGCGCTTAAAGTTCCTGCGTTAACTCTATCAAAACGCACATGTCTTTCCAAGATGCTACTCCAGGCGGGTGCAAGATGAAAGTGCGCAACAGAAAATAATAAACGCTACAAATGATAATTTGGCCCTGTCTGACTACCCCCTGAAGCAGATCTTAGAATCTCTTAATTTTATAAATTACAATCTAAACACAAATGAATGATTAAGGCAACTAATACTGCTAAACGATAAACGTTGTTCCTGCTTATATATTTATTGTAGATTTTTTAAAAAACTTTATATTACAAAATTTACATTTCCTAAATAAAATTACTAATCAATTGCCTAAATCTGCCCATTATTATGACTGCGCGATCTAATATCAATAACGCGAAATGGATGACATCATCTAAGTACCAAACACTGGAGGCACTACTTTCAAAGATGATCTACGGTGTTGTAGAACCTCAGTGAAAATAAACTAACGTGATCACAGCTGCTTAGCATTTATAGCTCTAATAAGCCGAAGCAATTTGATATATCACCTTATGTACTGTGTCCGGTGCGTCGAAGTGATGGTTCTCGTACTCGTATGCGACGATGGAAGAACTCCAGCCACAAATAAACTCTTTCAAACACTAGGACGGCAGCTGGCGGTCCTCTGACTAATGTACTCTAATACTGTCTTCTCCTCTCTGTGTTCTACAGATGAAAGACGAGAAACGCGAACACCCAGCCACAAGGACAGGTTTCAAATAACGTCTCACCGTAAATGTAGGCAGAAGAAATGTTCTCAATTACTGAACGCTGCGTTCTCAACGACGACTCCCAAACCGGAGGTTAAGTCCAGAATCTATAAGTTCGCAATAGTACAGTGCCTAACGGTTCTAACTATAAATTCTCCTGAGAGCAAAGACAGCAAGTCCGTCCGTACCAACAAAGCTGATATCGAGCGATCGTCACACACGGGCGCTCACAACGGAAGACCTCGTCTCTCCACTACTGGCCTCCCAGCAAGGCTCGGCTCTCCACCATAGTAACTCTGAAAACGAATCATATTTCCGAATCTACGAAATATTCTCCCTCTCTACACATTCTTCTGAGCGCCGACCAACCATATTTTAGTCTTTTGTCGTTCAGCGCGGAAAATTTGCGACTAATCACCTATACTCGTACAGTGGTATGCTTCTGAGTAAAAACCTCGGAAATAACCCAGGCTTCGTGGTTTCCGAGGGGCCGCTTCTTCGTTCCTCTCACAGGCGTCCAAAATTTGCAGAACTTGGAATTACTATCCGGTTATCCTTCCAGCCCTACTACAACAGTGGCCGGCCGTTACCCTATAGTGGTCCAGAGCTCAGGTGCCACGACGTCCGTCTAGCTACTTCCTGTGTTTAAGCAGGACCAACACCTGTGCGGGCCTTCCACCCAGAGCTTGAGATCTGCCTGCCGTTTCATCTACACTGGCGTTCCAACCTCTACTAGTATAGCCGTTCTGATAATAAAGACACTTCGTCACGTTTTATGCAATAAGCGTTAACAATTATTTACAAGGCTTACGTGACAGTCTCAGTCTCCTCGAAATATTCATATTTGCAATGTACAACCTATCGCATGATACCTAATTGTGCTTGCAGATCACGGCAAAGTATGTGGATAAGTTCTTGTAAGGTGCGAAATTATAGCCACCTTACATCCTTAGTCCTGTTGTTCTGTCTGTGTTATACATAAATAAAAACTTGAATATCCATGAATATTTAATAAGACAGAAGGGAAAGATACATGTCCGGGTCTGCGAGGATATAAGCTTTTAAAAGTTTTCCAAATCGGACAAACTCATTGCTGACAGTGTGTGCACTTATACTTACATTTCTATTAATTTCGCGAGGATGTCCACAACCTTTTTGAAAACATGAAGGTGAAGAAAAAAAAAGGACACAAAGTACTCGAACCCTGGGTCGGCCTAATCTTTGCGCTGATAGTGGCACCGCCACATACTACAGTGAAAACAACCTTCGCTCAGTCACTGGCTTAAAATCTAAATCTGTGCAACAGATGTTGACGTTCGTTTCAGTTTCACAGTGTTGTTCTTAATTTCGTCTATTGCATTCATAATTCGAGCAAGGAATGCCTCACGTGATTTGACTTTGTCCTCTATGTCTTTCATCCATTCCCATATACAAAGATCCACCGGTGTTACATCGGGTGATCTGGGTGGCCACAGACGTGTAGCACCACGACCAATCCATTTCTGGGGAGGATGGTCATTTAAATGCGTAGTAACGGCGCTGGTGAAATGTGGAAACGAGCCGTCATGTTGAAAATACATTTGCAATGTAGCAAGTGGAACATTTTAAGTGGAAGCGGGGCATTTCTTCTCGAAGGAATTGTAAGTACGTCTCACTAGTTATATGTCCTGGGAAGATGAATGGTCTAATAAAGTGTGTGTTCATTATACCACAGTATACATTTATGCTAAAACGCTGCTGGCAATTTCGTAGCACTGTTGCATGTAGCTTTGCTTCAGACCATACGTGTTCGCTATGTAAATTGTTTATACTATCCCTAGTAAGCAGTGCCTCATCAGTGAATAAAATATATTTGTGTAACTGTCGATTAGTATTGAACCAGTTGCACAACTCCAAGCGAAGGGCAGGATCTGCCGTATGCAAATGATGCACTTTTTGTTTATGGTAAGGATACAGATTATTGTACTTCAGTGTACGCCATGCAATAGACTGTGAAATGCCTCATTGTTGAGAGATACGCCGTGTACTGGTACCGGAGCTACGCTGGACAGCGTCCATAATGTCCTCATTATCGTCTTCAAGTATCAAGCGCTCTTACTGATTAGGAAAATTTAGGTAGATAATCTGTCTCCCGTAACATTCCAAATACTCCCTAATGATCCGTGCATTCACAATTCTCCGAGTTGGATAACGAACGCGATATTCGTTAACTGCAGCCGTTGCATTACCATCACATTTGCCATGAATAAACAACATATCGGCGTTTTTCCTCTGTCGAAAATTTGTAAGGCATCCCTATTTTATAAATAATCTAAAAACTACAACAGTTACTATGTGGTTTCACTTAAATACGCGGTTGTTATTATGTTCTTTCACTGAAGAGTAGAGAAAACTAACTCGTTTCAAGGTTAGGAAACAACGGAAACAACTTACTAGCAGCAGCCAACAATGACATAAGCGTTTCTACATTCTTGGTGGGAAGTAAAAAAAATTTCTTCTAAAACAGTCTTTGCTCCTCTGGAAGTTCTGGAAAACTATTGCAGATACACTACTGGGACATGTTTTAATACATTCACCAGACCAATAACAATAAAATAAATGGAAATCGTGCTACATTCAAACAGTTTTGCGATGGCTTCATGTTAACGAACTTGCTAATTTTCAGGCAAAATCACTTGCGGACTTTAGTTTATCTGAACTTTTTTTCTAGTTTTACTTGTAGAATAACGCATAAAAATATTCGCACTTTTCGTGAATCACTCTCTATATGTGCGCACAATTAAGTTAGATTTCAAGAGATCGTACTACCTCCCTTTAATCTTGTTTCTTGTACAGAGACCTTCACGTAGATGGCAGGAAAGCAGTACGTATTATCACCACAAACGAATACAAAATAAAGCGACTGTGTTTCTCTACTACAAGTGAGTCCCGCATCTCCTTGAAATGCCTGACAGCTGCAGGAATTAAAGGGCCTGCGGGCCAGTAGGTCTCAGGAGGAAATCCAATCCATTAGGGCAGAGAAGCGTGACTCCCTGGCGCCAGCAATGAGCTCCGGCGGTGCTTCTGACAGCCGTGCTGGTGCGCCGCGGGCGATTCGTCTTCTGAGCGGAGGTACGGCCGGGGGCAGGCAGGGGCTTCCCCGCGCTCCCGGGGGAAACTCCCGCCTCTGATAGAGCGCCCCGCCAACCCGTCTCCCACCTTCCCACCCCCACTCCTTGAGAAGCCTACCGCATCCACTGTGCACCTGTAGGTTGCCTGCTGCCCTTTAGAAAGAGAGTGCTCACTGACTGCATACCACTGTTCCTTAAAGCATCTACATAAATTCTGCCCAAGCTACTCCCTGATCCTCGGGGAAAGATTATTTGCAGAGGCGTGAATTTAAGGCATGCAAACGTAAGCAGCTCCTAGCAACGAGGATATTTTATTATCTGTGGTGTGCATACTGTAAGACCTTCAGTACACACACCATCTGATTATTTGACTTGTCGCTCTAACGAAGTAGGCGAGTGTCAGCAATATGTCTCGTGGACTTATCGTGGCGTGTTTATCTTCTGTCGTTAGGTCAGACGATAGAAATGCCACTTGCACGCTTAGAGTAGCAGATTGACGCTTACCAACTTTACACAGAACTTGATTAATTTTCACACACATTTATTAAAATAATAACAAGCACAATAATTACTTATTTGGTTCTGGATGCTATTTACAATTGACAATATGAAGTTCCTTTGGTATTGGTACGTTAATCGTATTCTCACATATATCTCTGATACTTGACAAAAGTGTCTATACACTTGACAAAAGTGTCTATCTTCGTGGCTATTTACAGGAATATGGTAATCCTATCAGGCGCATAAGTGCTTCTGCTTCTCATATATCTGTCTAAAGCATTGAGAGAACTGTCAGCTTACTACGGGGAAAACCAGTTGAGACCAAATCCTGGAAAAACACAGACTTGCGCTTCCCATCTTAAAAACCGACAGGCAGCTAGAGCCCTCAAAATCACCTGGGAAGAAACATCACTAGAACACTGTACGTATTCCAAACACCCAGGGGTCACCCTTGACCGTACTTTAACATACAAGAGGCACTGCCTAAATACTAAGCAAACAGTGGCAACCAGGAACAATATCATCAGAAAGCTAACAGGCACAACGTGCGGAGCACACGCCAACACTGTGAGAACCTCTTCCCTTGTGTTGTGTTACTCTGCCGGAGAAAACGCAAGCCCAGTGTGGTTCAATTCTTGCCATGCCAAAACAGTAGATGCTGCTCTTAATGATACGTGTCGTATCATTAGCGGGTGCCTGAAGCCTACTCCTCTGGATAAACTGTAAAGACTCGCGGGAATTGCACTCCCCGACATCCGCCGGGAGGTAGCAGCAAAAAGCGAGAAGGAAAAATGAGAAACCTCTGCAGCTCACCCCCTATATGGCTATCAACCAGCAAACCCACGACTAAAATCCAGAAAGAGCTTCCTCAGATCTACCGAGGCTCGAGTTGGGGCACCAGAGGAATGCCGAATCGAACTATGGCGTGCAAGGCTTACCAGTACTGTGGGATGGATTACACCTAGCGAACGACTACCACCCGGCTACACAGAGAGTTGGAGTACATGGAGATCCCTCAACAGACTACGCTCGGGTGTCACGAAATGTAAGAGCAATCTGACCAAATGGGGTTTCCTAGAGGAGCCGCCACTCTGCCAGTGTGGGGCAACGCAGACGACCTCCCACCTGCTCCAGTGTACCCAATGTCCAGCAACACGCGCAACAGAAGACCTGCTACATGCAACGCCAAATGCAACAGAGGTCGCTAACTTCTGGGCGGAAAAAGTGTAAATAATTATCTTGTAAATGTATCTACAAACAACATGTAAATATTGTACATTATTTTATATATTGTAAATGCTTCTGACACGAATAAATAAATAAAATCAGGCGCAGACTGAAACTTGACTATAGGCTGCTACAGACAAATGTAGAACTCGTACAGACTGGTACAGACTAATGCAGACTGGTACAGACTGGTGCAGACAAATGCGGACTGACTAATCGGAGGTCTGTACACTCGCGATAATAGCTCGCATGTTCATGTATCATGGCGTGAGTGTGATCCGCAAGGAGAAAAAGTTCTCCATAAGCAGCAATCTCATTGGCTGCAATACATATTAATACGCGGATTGGCGGAAGCAGAATTTGGCCTGGCTCTATGGCAGCGCCATCTCGTAGTGCAGAGATGGACGAGCGCTGCGCCTGCGCTGTTGTGCTTAGAGGGGGGTGCTCTAGTGGGGGGAAGTTCTGCACGCGCTGACTATGTGGAACTATGTACACAACATTATCTTATGCCTTAAACACCACTCTTTCAACACTAGGAATGTCACCGTATATCCAAGGTCACTTCTGGGGGAAGAATGTATCAAATTTACTGCTTGGCAACCATGTTATTATTTTATGTATTCACTGTTCGCCTCGATAGTTGAGTGGTGCCGGCATGGTAGCTCAGCGTTCTCGGTCAGAGTGTAGTAAAAAACTGAGTTAATGGAGCTACAATGAACTGGAACAAGCATCATGGGACGTCCGTCCCAAACAAATGGAACCAATAGAAATGAACAAAATGACAAAAAAATGAGAAAAATGTGGACAGCATGCCAAGCAAAGGGGCCTGGGTTCGATTCCCCGCTGGGTCGGAGATTTTCTCCGCTCAGGAACTGTGTGTTACAAGAACCTTCAACATCGCAGCGCGTAAGCAATCGTTGGTTAATATATTAAAAAGCTAGAAACCCGCCTCGATTGCGAAAAAAGCACGTAGTGTTAACCTAGGTTTCGGCATAGATAACTACACCTACTTCAGAACAATAAAACCCACAAGACCCTAAGAAGACCTTTGTCAATGATTAAAAGAACACCATAGCTATACATTTATGCACTAAAAAAAGGAAAACACAAACAGTACATGCGTAGAAAGTCTAAACAGTTACTTAACTTAATGGTGTAACCTCCACCTGACACCGGCCTATGTTAGATGGGCCATGACCCGCCATAAACTGTGCAGGATCCATTAAAAACGCGCATTTTTTGAGACACTCAAGGAAATGTAAATAGGCTATAAGAAAGTAATGATAAGTCTGGACACTGTGTCTCTTTTTAAGAGGGTGCCAGTACAAGACACGCTGGATCTTTCCGGCCAACAGCTTCTACATAGAATCGTCAAGCTATTCCATCATGTTCTAACGACCTCGTACTTATACCACGACGAATGGCACAGCGATAGGCTCACCACTGCCTCCTGCAGTTGAGACTTTCTTCATGGAGCACTTTGAGGAGCAGGCTCTGAAGTCTGCGGTGTTGCATCCGTCTGGATTCTTAAAGTACGTCGATGATCCCTTCCTGATATGGCCTCACGGTGAAAATATACTGCAGCAGTTTCTGGATCACATGAACGGTGCCCTTCTCAATATTAAACTTACCATTAAGGTGGAGAAGGATGGCAAGCTATCATTCTTGATCGATATTTGAACCCGGATAGTAATCACCTCCTGTATGCAAGAAACAGATCCTGAACACATTAAAACAGAGAGCATCTACAACTACATGACTACTCTGCAATTCACATTTAAGTGCTTGGCAGAGGGTTCATCGAACCACAATCATACTATCTCTCTACTATTCCACTCCCGAACAGCGAGCGGGAAAAACGAACACCTAAACCTTTCTGTTCGAGCTCTGATTTCTCTTATTTTATTTTGATGATCATTCCTACCTATGTAGGTTGGGCTCAACAAAATATTTTCGCATTCGGAAGAGAAAGTTGGTGACTGAAATTTCGTAAAAAGGTCTCGCCGCGACGAAAAACGTCTATGCTGTAATGACTTCCATCCCAACTCGTGTATCATATCTGCCACACTCTCTCCCCTATTACGTGATAATACAAAACGAGCTGCCCTTTTTTGCACCCTTTCGATGTCCTCCGTCAATCCCACCTGGTAAGGATCCCATAGCGCGCAGCAATATTCTAACAGAGGACGAACGAGTGTAGTGTACGCTGTCTCTTTAGTGGACTTGTTGCATCTTCTAAGTGTCCTGCCAATGAAACGCAACCTTTGGCTCGCCTTCCCCACAATATTATCTATGTGGTCCTTCCAACTGAAGTTGTTCGTAATTAGTTGAATTGACACCCTTGAGAATTGTACTATTTATCGAGTAATCGAATTCCAACGGATTTCTTTTGGAACTCATGTGGATCACCTCACACTTTTCGTTATTTAGCGTCAACTGCCACCTGCCACACCATACAGCAATCTTTTCTCAATCGGTTTGCAACTGATACTGGTCTTAGGATGACCTTACTAGACGGTAAATTACAGCATCATCTGCGAACAACCTGCTCAGATTGTCACCCAGGTCATTTATATAGATCAGGAACAGCAGAGGTCCCAGGACGCTTCCCTGGGGAACACCTGATATCACTTCAGTTTTACTCGATGATTTGCCGTCTATTACTACGAACTGCGATCTTCCTGACAGGAAATCACGAATCCAGTCGCACAACTGAGACGATACCCCATTGGTCCGCCGCTTGATTAGAAACGGTATTTCCGACGATGACCGCCTAAGTTTGAATTAAAGCTTCTGAGACACGTGTTCAGAGAGAATGGTTCATCAAGAGAGACATTGCAGATGCATTCCGGTGCCACCGAAGAAGAAAGCCTTGTGAATCGGCAGAAGAAGGCAAGCCGGCGGCTTTCCTACCACAGTGTGGGTCAACGAACAGCAAGTTAGGACGTGTATTGCAGAGATATGCATTGAGACCAGTGTTCCGCTCCGCCCACAACAAACTAAATTCGATGCAACCTGTTTAAGACTACATAGGTATCCCTTTTTGAATGCGGCAGCATCTGTGTAGGTCAGACAATCTGCACACATGCGAAGCGTTCCACCGAGAACGAGGGACATCTTAAACAAACGGAGCTTGACAAGTTGGCCTTAACTGAGTGCTGGCAGGAAAAGGGACACACTTTGAGAACGCGAGAGTCTTGGCACATACATAACACACTGGGATTCCATTACGAAAGACGTGGCTGAGATTAGATAGAACCTCAAAAATTTTGATAAGACCTGGGGTGCGTACTGAGCAGGTTGTAGAGGCGGGGTTTGTATGTCGAAAGGAAACATCGACGCATGCTTCACGCTTGTAGGAAGGCGGGAGGGGCAGCGTCTGACGTGGTTCCGGCCCCTCGCGCCAGCAGAAGTCGATCGGTCACGCGGCCGGCCTCAGCTTCTATAAACTGCCAAACTAACCTCCCGCTCGTGCATCGTTTCGGTCCCCTCTGACTGGTGCCAGTGGCCGTAATAGGGGCTATACAAGAGGTAAATTCTGCCAACCTGGCAATCGGCAATTTTGCTCCAGACTAAGATGGCAGAGATAGCCATCGAAAGGTCGAGAGTTTTATTCGAATTGACGCGGCTTGAAAACTGAGGAGGTTTTATTCAGAAATGCCACCCCCAATGACTCCGTGGACCAATAGGATTCATGTCATGCCATTTCAGTGGCGAAATCAATTGCTCGAATTATCCAGAATGTTGTTGAAACCAATGGCACATTGTCATCCATAGCGATTCCATCGTTGTTTGGGAACTTGAAACCCATGCATGGCTGGAAATGGTCTCCAGGTAGCTGTATATTTCCAGTCAAAGCTCGATTCTCTCGGACCATTCCATGCAGGCACAGCCCACACTCGTGCGGAACCATTAACAGCTTGCCCAATGCCTTGTTGAGAACCTGGGTCGCCGACCGGTGTGGCCGAGCGGTTCTAGCCGGTGTGGCCGAGCGGTTCAGTCTGGAACCGCGCGACCGCTGCGGTCGCAGGTTCGAATCCTGCCTCGGGCATAGATATGTATGATGTCCTCAGGTTTGTTAGGTTTAAGTAGTTCTAAGTTGTGGGGGACTGATGACCTCAGATGTTAAGTCGCACAGTGCTCAGAGCCATTTGAAGAACCTGGGTCCACGACTTTGTGCCACACCGGAATCCTACCTACAGCTCTTACCAACTGAAATCAGGACTCATGTGACCAGGCTACGGTTTTGCAGTCGCCTAGTATCCAACCGATATGGTCGCGAGCCCAGGAGATCCGCAGCACGCGACACTGTGCTGTTCACAAAGGTACTCGCGTCGGGCGCCCGCTGCTTCAACCTTTTGACGCCAGATTTTGCTGCACTGTCCTAACAGACACATTGATTTATGAGGTACTTTTAGGCAGTTTTCTTGTCTGTCAGCACTGACAACAAACGCTGAGGCTCTCGCTCGGTAAGTGAATGCCGTCGGCCATAGCGTTCTCCGTGATGTTGATAATGCCTGGAATCTGATATTCTCAGCACACTCTCGATTCTGTGGATCTCGGAATATTGTATTCCCTAACGATTTCCCAAATGGAAGGTCCCACGCGTCTGGCTCAAAATACCATTCCGCGTCAGGAATCTGTTAAATCCCATCGTGCGGCCACAACCGCGTAGCAAAACCTTTTCACATGAATCACCTGAGTATAAACTACTGCTCCGTCAACGTACTGCCCTTCCATATCTTGTGTACGCGATACTCCCGCTATCTGTATATGTGCACTTCGTTGTCCATGACTTTCGTTACCTCAGTGGATTTCGGCGGCTGCAGTAAGTGTTTTACGTGTTTACATCATTTCATTGGTGCATTTACTTACGTTTTTTGTCGGAAATTTAGTTGCCTGGCACACACAGCACAGTGATAATCACATCGCAGCCCAAGACTTTTACATACAGATTTTTTTATATCATTCCAAAGAGCGAGATACACTACTTTCGATTGCTATGAGAGTTGAAACCTTTTCTATTTAGGTGCAGTATGTCATGGCCCAAATTAGATAATATGATAACTTTATAAATAAAACTTTTTATTGGTAAAGATAATATTTTCAATAAAATAAGCATTCAACCTTGGAGAAGTTTTAGAAGAAGTTAATAGCGATACTTTCTACCTTATCATTTAGTAACATGTTACTATACATTACACGATATATGTGCCGTTACAACGCTTAGGTCCGGCTTGGAGTACACGAGTAAGCCACTACGCAATTGTTGGGATAGTTTCACTAAACCGGTCGTGAACTGTTGTTATCTTCCCCATCATTCTGCAACCCGACACGATTGTTCCTGCCCAACGATTTCAATATCGACGGTTGCTGAGAATTTTTCCGGGTTGTATGGCTGTGTTCCATGGAACTCTTCATCCCTGACGTTTCGTCCAAGGCTACGTTGGACATCTTCGGAGGTACTCCTGGTTGTGCTGAGTCTTGCCGACTGTCGAATCGGATGTCGAAGAGAAGACTAAATACCATGGAGAGTGGGCGTGGTCTGGATTTCACATGATAACAGAGATAAACGTTGTCAAAGATAATTTTTTTATCAATCGATTATAGTACGTGAAAGATAAGAACTTCCCATAGATTTTGTAGCTCCACAGTCCATATATCACTGAGTTTCATGGCTTCCTCTTTTCTGTTAAAATTATCCCTATATTTATATATTTCGATGGCTTCTCTATATAGCCGTAAAAATTCTCATCAGATGAAACATCCGGTCGTGAAAACCTTCATTGTATGAGTATCGACGGTATTGCACGCTATACACGCCACAGTTCACCCCTTCCCAACAGCACCAAAGGGTCGACAACACTTTTACGTACGACGGACCTATCACGATCAGTTGTGGATGCTTTCGAGATTTGACCCAGTTCATTGAGACACCTTTGACTAGGAACTTTCAACCACCACCTGTCCTCTCGTTACGAGCCAACTACTGCCCATAAAAATTCCTTCTCTACTACCGCGCCCCCCGGCTACCTTGCTGTCGACAGTCGCCACACCAGAGAGCATCAGATGCGGTAGCTGATGTGGTTGGCTACTATTCCAGTGGCGATTCGTGTATGCTAGAATCACGTATCCGCCCACAAGTCATCTACACTTTCTGGGTCGAGACAAATGTACCGAACAGAGTTTAATTTCCCCAGAGCCCTAGTCTGCTAGAGAAGCGGAGAACAGACTCTGAAATCGCGCTCCCCAGGCACCCAGCCATGTGCCAGGCCGCTTGCTTAGAAACCCAATACAGCATGCCAGACGGCGCATGCGTAAGTTCTGTTGTATATTTCTCTCTCTCTCTCTCTCTCTCTCTCTCTCTCTCTCTCTGTGTGTGTGTGTGTGTGTGTGTGTGTGTGTGTGTGTGTGTGTGTGTGTGTGTTTGTGTGTGTGTGTGTGTCTGTTTGTGCGTGTGTGTGTGTGTGTATTTGTGAAATCTGCTTCTGAAATGAAGTAAGCAATTTATTGACGGTGTGTGTAAGTGCGAAGTGAACGCACTGCTTAATGCTTATGCTTGGTTGAATGTTGAGATTACGCTACTCGGGACAGTGAAACCATCAAGTCTGAAATAGTTATATTATGGGAAACTTGTGGTATTGAACTCCGTCCATAGTCAAATCACACAGTGTTACGAACATTTTTACTAGAGATAGTTTAAAATCAGAAAGACAATTGTCGTAACAAAAACTGTTAGGTGGAATGATTCCCTTACGAAGGTTATTATGGGAAACACTCCAGAGAGACTCTTCAGGCTATCTCTGTAATGAGATTTTTCCAAGTGAAAACTAATGTACAGTTGAGTTCCAGACTAATCGTGACTGACTGACAATTTTCGTCATCTCTAAACTTCTCTGTCGTATTAGATGGTCGATAAAATATCTGGTTTGGAAAAGGTTTCAGTGAACTTGCAGCAATAATTTTGAGGCGAAATAAGCTGTAAACAGTCGACCTCTTACGCGTCCATATCTCTCTCATTTGCAATATACACGGTGAGGCAAACAAAAATGGACCAGAGAACACAGTATCAGGGTACAAAGAAAGACAGCAGAGGAAAAGAAATACAGTACTAACCTGACTATAGCAGACGCTGAAAGTGTCCATCATTCATCTCTTGGCACTTCAGGGCCATGGTCAGAAAGTTCCTGAAGGCGGACCGGAGGTGGACTGGTGGAACAGCTGCAGACCCATCCGGAAATTTCCCTCACACAAAGCAATCGCATACTGACCGATCAAGAGACTTGGGTGACCAGCCATGGACGCGACCAGACTGACCTCTGCCAACAACTCTGTCAGGAGTGGAGATCGTGTGAAGGTGCTCCTTGGTTGGGCCAGCTATATGGGCAGCTGCACCATCCTGTTGGAAGTAACTTTTATTGGCTCCACCGTGTATTTCTGCTCGAATTTTTCGTTTCGTTCAACCGTAGTACAGTCTCATCGAAGGCACACATTGTAAAGAACATAATTTGAAAAGTCACGTCAACTTAATGCTAAACATGCTATTTACTAGGTAGCTGTTGCTCCTTTTTCCGATTTGGCGTTAAGATGAACGAAGAGTCACATGTGAAAACAGAAGACTAAAGCTTTTGACAGTGTTGACTGGAATACTCTCTTTCAAATTCTGAAGGTGGAAGGGGTACAATACAGGGAGCGAAAGGCTATTTACAATTTCTACAGATACCAGATGGCAGTTATAAGAGACGAGGGACATGAAAGGGAAGCAGTATTATTCAATCTGTATATTGAGCAAGCAGTAAAGGAAACAAAAGAAAAATTCGGAGTAGGTATTAAAATCCATGGAGAAGAAATAAAAACTTTGAGGTTTGCCGATGACATTGTAATTCTGTCAGAGACAGCAAAGGACTTGGAAGAGCAGTTGAACATCATCGGTTTTCAGTAAACCTACTGAAGTCTGAACACCAGCTATCACAAAAATAGAGAAAAGGAATTCAGTGCCGATTATTCAGTCCACAAGAAGGTCATCAGCCACTAGGGACATGCATCATATTGCTACACTGCATAGAGTTATATTAAGGTGGCTCTGCACTTTTTCATTCTTGTATCTGGTGGCAACACCTACCAGGATTCTGCAGTTACTCGCGCACTAATTTGGAACTCTTTCTTGTTCAGGAAATCTTATGTATATGTCAGTGGACACCACATTTGGAGCTGAACCTTTGTCTACATGTCTAGTCACAAAGAAGTGTGCTATCTGACCGTTAATTGTAGATTGCAAAATTATTGAACACTAAACGTTACAGTGGTTAATACCGGTGTACAAAAATGGTTCAAATGGCTCTGAGCACTATGGGACTTAACATCTGAGGTGATCAGTACTCTAGACTTAGAACTACTTAAACCTAACTAACCTAAGGACATCACACGCATCCATGACCGAGGCAGGATTTGAACCTGCGACCGTAGCAGCAGCGCGTTTCCAGACTGAAGCGCCTAGAACCACTCAGCCACAACGGCCGGCAATACCGGTGTATAACTCCTTTCCAATATCTACACTATCATTGTACCTAGGAAGATTTGTTCCTCTGTTACAGACCCTCCTCCGCCCCACAACTGACACGTCAAGGCCAAATGCGATTTTGCCTAATTTTCCTGTCTATTGTTTGTCTGACTATTTGTATCACTGACGACTTGCATATTTATTGGCAGCTGATTTCGCCATCTCTCATTACTCTCCTTTTCCTTTTGCTGTTGTGCTAGTGATTATTATTATTCAGCTCATAACCATGGTTATGCCTATGCTCCTCTCTTTTCTGTTTATTATGGTTTTTGTTCTGACTGTTGTTCTTATTATTTTAATATTCATTGTTATATTGCTCACAACGAGCATTATGCTGATAGTCGTGGCAGCCGGCATGGTAATCTCTGGACGAATTGCAAACATTTTAGTTGCTATTTCTAGGAATAGCCAGCTGATTTACTGCTTGTCTTGTTCTACCTTTTGCATTCTCGTGTATCAAATCTTTAGAATCAAGGACCCACATCAATATCTCGAAGTCAGTCTCGGACGCATGTATTTTTTTCTGACCTCAATAAACATTTTTGCGTCAAGTAATCACAGAATGTCGTCGGCTCATCCCAATAACTAGTCTCATGAATATATTTTGCAAGGTATTGGTGCATACATCGCTGCGTGAAATTGAATGCTTCTGGGTTAAACACTTCTTTTCTGAGGTGTTCTTAGATTTCATTTGAACAGTAATTTTCCAGAACTCTTCGTAAATTCGACAATATTCTGCTGATTCCGTAACTCAGAGATCACCATCGCGGTAGATGTATCTGCTCAGGAATCCCATTTTCCTTCTGGCGTTTCGTGTACGTGGCAAGACACTACGAAATGAGTGAATGAAAACTACAAGTTAGATAATTTTCTTCTCAAGTGAGATAATCTGGCGTTGCCTAAGCTTAATAAAGATTTCCCTACATGAACACTGAAGTGCTGTTTAGTGCAACAGTTTCTGCATACTGCAAATGTTGCAACAATTGAGCATCTACCTCGTATTGTTCATAATGCATCCGACTTGTCAACGGCTAAGATTCCTGCTTGGTCCGGGTTCAAGAACTACAGATTTAGTTTGTACACTGCCCCTTTAACTTCATCTAATTACTTATTAAACACGTCAATTTGTTCGTTTAATCGCTGTAACTTTTGTATTAAGGTTTTAGCCGAATCATCACTTTCGTTAAACATGTAACTAAAAGCCATCTGTAACTTGCTACCAATGTCATTGGCAATTTGTTCATCCATACTAGATGTGCAGTTTACAAATTCGGTCGCGAGTCTGCGACTCGAATTATTCGTTAATATTTCTGTGATGCTCTGTGGGCATATTGATGAAACATTCAGATAACTGTCTAACTGACTCAGAGAATAATCCATGAACTTGTCGTATTTCTCCCACCACGCCAATCAGTTTTGTTATAACTTGAGATCGTCCTACCTGCCCTTGCGTCAGTACTGTTAATTATTTAATATCTGCTCACTTCCTATGGCCGTTTTTGCTTCAGCTAAGGTTTCTGAAATATCGTTTCTCAGAGTTTCGGAAATTTCTTGTCGTAGTTTTTCATGATTTTCCGACATAGTCTCCTGCTTTTCCAAAATAATAGCACTGCACTGATTGTTCTAGACAACATTTCCAATCTTCCAAACAGTTCTCCTAACGGTTCTCTTGCTTAAGTGCTGTAAAAGCTTACTCATCATTTTCAGTTAATTTCTGTACATTACTCTCGTCAGTTTCTTCTTTTATCATATGTTTGGCTATTTTTAACAAAAAGAATTAAAATCTCATAAAATCCCCCAAAATCACCATTTCATTAATAGAACAATATTTAATTGAAACCAATGTATCTGACTGTCACTGCCTAAATTAAGAGAGAATACAGAATGCCGTCTGACATGAATGGAAGTTGCAGGAGTTTGCAGAGATGAAGAGACCTGTTAGATAGTGACTACAATGGATAGCTGCATAAATCCAGTCTTTGGGCAGTATTTCATAAAACACGCTTTAAGTTAAATTTCGAACATCTGTCAAATGTTTCTGACTTGAGCAAGCAACGTTTATGATAAATTTATTGGCAAAGAACGAGTTACCAACGTTTCTGCTGTTCGGGAGCAGTAGGATCAATGCTGCGCACGTTTATACCCTTTCCTTTATACATTACCCTCTTCCCCTCCAGGATTTATACCGTGTACTGAGTCTGCTGTTTTCACGAATTTGTATGTTTGTTTCAATTTTACTTCGTGGCCAGGTGTCATTCATGTTGCCACCTTCTTCGCTTACCAACCTACAGAGCGAAAGACGTGTGCGTCACCTGTGTCTGAATTATGCAACATTTGCTCCGTGTGTACCATATTTTATATACTGGAGACCATAGTACTGAGTTGTAATCGATGGCACTTTTAAAAGAATCACACTATTAATAAAACAAAAATCAATTATAATGTTGAAAGGAGCACACTGAAGCACACTTGCACATGGTACTAGAAAAAGAGAAGACTATTACTAAATGAAAATGAAACTAGTGTACTATGCACTATCAGTGTCTCTGATAGGCTCGATAATGTGAATTGCTGACTTTCAAAGATACTGTACTGTTTTAGTGGAGTAAGAGAGCGCTGAGAGCAGAGTCGTATGTAGCTGTCTGTGAGGGAAGGACGATGGAGTAGGAAATTTCTGTAATGTGCTGTGTGAAGCTACCAAGAGTTTGCTTAATGTAGGATAGACCCGTGATCTAGGGGTAGCGTCTTTGATTCATAATCAAAACTTCTTCGGTCCCATGTTCGATCCCCGCCACTGCCTTAATTTTGATAAATAATCAGCATTGGCGGCCGAAGACTTCCGGCATAAGAAGTCAGCCTCATTCTGCAAAAGGCCTAGTCAAAGAGGGCAGAGGAGCGGATAGAGTTTAAGGGCACTCTATTGTCCTGGGGGTGGGAAATTGCCCCTAAAGACGGAAGAATCAGCAATGATCAACGACATGAGGATGCAGAAGGCAATGGAAACCACTGCATTAAAGACACGTAACGTGTATCCACAGGACATGTGGCCTGTAGTTGAAGAAGTGTCATGATGATCTCTCCATTGGCAAAAGATTCCGGAATAGTCCCCCATTCGGATCTCCGGGAGGGGACTGCCAAGGGGGAGGTTATCATGAGAAAAAGACTGAATAATCACCGAAAGGATAATGCTCTACGAGTCGGGGGGTGGAATGTCAGAAGCTTGAACGTGATAGGGAAACTAGAAAATCTGAAAAGGGAAATGGAAAGGCTCAATCTAGATATAGTAGGGGTCAGTGAAGTGAAGTGGAATGAAGACAAGGATTTCTGGTCAGATGAGTATCGGGTAATATCAACAGCAGCAGAAAATGGTATAACAGGAGTAGGATTCGTTATGAATAGGAAGGTAGGGCAGAGGGTGTGTTACTGTGAACAGTTCAGTGACCGGGATGTTCTAATCAGAATCGACAGCAGACCAACACCGACAACGATAGTTCAGGTATACATGCCGACGTCGCAAGCTGAAGATGAACAAATAGAGAAAGTGTATGACGATATTGAAAGGGTAATGCAGTCTGTAAAGGGGGACGAAAATCTAATAGTCATGGACGACTGGAATGCAGTTGTAGGGGAAGGAGTAGAAGAAAACGTTACAGGAGAATATGGGCTTGGGACAAGGAATGAAAGAGGAGAAAGACTAACTGACTTCTGTAACAAGTTTCAGCGAGTAGTAGCGAATACCCTGTTCAAGAATCACAACAGGAGGAGGTCTACTTGGAAAAGGCCGGGAGATACGGGAAGATTTCAATTAGATTACATCATGGTCAGACAGAGATTCCGAAATCAGATACTGGATTGTAAGGCGTACCCAGGAGCAGATATAGACTCAGATCACAATATAGTAGTGATGAAGAGTAGGCTGAAGTTCAAGACATTAGTCAGGAAGAATCAATACACTAAGAAGTGGGATACGGAAGTTCTAAGGAATGACGAGATACGTTTGAAGTTCTCTGACGCTATAGATGCAGCAATAAGGAATAGACCAGTAGGCAACACAGTTGAAGAGGAATGGACGTCTCTAAAAAGGGCCATCACAGAAGTTGGGAAGGAAAACATAAGTACAAAGAAGGTAGCTGCGAAGAAACCATGGGTAACAGAAGAAATACTTCAGTTGATTGATGAAAGGAGGAAGTACAAACATGTTCCGGGAAAATCAGGAATACAGAAATACAAGTCGCTGAGGAATGAAATAAGTACGAAGTGCAGGGAAGCTAAGCGAAATGGCTGCAGGAAAAATAGTGAAGACATCGAAAAAGATATGATTGTCGGAGTGACAGACTCAGCATACAGGAAAGTCAAAACAACCTTTGGTGACATTAAAAGCAACGGTGGTAACATTAAGAGTGCAACGGGAATTCCACTGTTAAATGCAGAGGAGAGAGCAGATAGGTGGAAAGAATACATTGAAAGCCTCTATGAGGGTGAAGATTTGTCTGATGTGATAGTAGAAGAAACAGGAGTCGATTTAGAAGAGATAGGGGATCCAGTATTAGAATCGGAATTTAAAAGAGCTTTAGAGGACTTACGGTCAAATAAGGCAGAAGGGATAGATTGCATTCCATCGGAATTTCTAAAATCATTAGGGGAAGTGGCAACAAAACGACTATTCACGTTGGTGTGTAGAATATATGAGTCTGGCGACATACCATCTGACTTTCGGAAAAGCATCATCCACACAATTCCGAAGACTGAAAGAGCTGACAAGTGCGAGAATTATCGCACAATCAGCTTAACAGCTCATTCATCGAAGCTGCTTACAAGAATAATATACAGAAGAATGGCACGAGAGAGGCAATTCTGACGTTAGGCTAATAATGGAAGCAAGGCTAAAGAAAAATCAAGACACGTTCATAGGATTTGTCGACCTGGAAAAAGTGTTCGACAATATAAAATGGTGGAAGCTGTTGGAGATTCTGAAAAATGTAGGGGTAAGCTATAAGGAGAGACGCGTCATATACAATATGTCCAACAACCAAGAGGGATAATAAGAGTGGACGATCAAAAACGAAGTGCTCGTATTAAGAAGGGTGTAAGACAAGGCTGTAACCTTTCGCCCCTACTCTTCAATCTGTACATCGAGGAAGCAATGATGGAAATAAAAGAAAGCTTCAGGAGTGTAATAAAAATACAAGGTGAAAGGATATCAATGACACGATTCGCTGATTACATTGCTATCCTGAGTGAAAGTGAAGAAGAATTAAATGATCTACTGAACGGAATGAACAGTCCAATGAGTACACAGTATATTTTGAGAGTAAATCGGAGAAAGACGAAGGTAATGAGAATTAGTAGAAATGAGAACAGCGAGAAACTTAACATCAGGATTGATGGTCACGAAGTCAATGAAGTTAAAGAATTATGCTACCTAGGCAGTAAAATAACCAATGACGGACGGAGAAAGTAGGACATCAAAAGCAGACTCGCTATGGCAAAAAAGGCATTTCTGGCCAAGAGAAGTCTACTAATATCAAATACCTGCCTTAATCTGAGGAAGAAATTTCTGAGGATGTACGTCTGGAGTACAGCATTGTATGGTAGTGAAACATGAACTGTGGGAAAATCGGAACAGAAGAGAATCGAAGCATTTGAGATGTGGTGGTATCGACGAATGTTGAAAATTAGGTGGACTGATAAGGTAAGGAATGAGGAGGAAGACAGAGATTGGAATACGTCAAGCAAATAATTGAGGAGGTAGGTTGTAAGTGCTACTCTGAGATGAAGAGGTTAGCACAGGAAAGGAATTCGTGGCGGGCCGCAAGGTGTATCAATATTATTAAACATGGAAGCAGAAGTCTTCATGGAAATAGGGTAAAGATCTGAATAACTATGATGTTCCTTTTTTTGCCAGCGCGTTAGTATATATGAGTTAGCTGATAATTTATAATTGTTGAGTAACCACAGCATGTACGTAAACGATTCTGACAAAGAGGTTATTTGAATTTTCCTTTTTGCAATGTTTTTAAGATTTTCTTAGCAGAGCTATGTGTAATTTCATGATTTTCATTTATGTTGGATTACTGAAGTTAGAAAATACCTGCTGTTTAAATCGCATTGTTTGTGACTCAGTTGTGAGTAATTCAACTTCAATTGTCAGATTTTTTGAAAAGAAAAAATTAACTTGCAATATAATTTTGCTAAAAAGCTGAGTGTTAGTAATTCACCATAATGAGTACCACCTCCGAGTCAAATGGGTCAAATGGCTCTGAGCACTATGGGACTTAACATCTATGGTCATCAGTCCCCTATAACGTAGAACTACATACACCTAACTAACATAAGGACATCACACAACACCCAGTCATCACGAGGCAGAGAAAATCCCTGACCCCTCCGGGAACCCGGGCGCGGGAAGCGAGAACCCTACCGCACGACCACTTGCTGTGGATCCAGGATGTTCTCAAATATTCTCGTTTATCAGCCAAATGAATTTCATGTGCAGTTAACGTATTATGGCCAGCATTGCACACCGCTGAGCCTGCAGCTAGAATATTTATATTTTTTGTATGAGAGACCAGAATATATCGCGTTACTCCGTTTCTGCTTAAGTGGTAAGGTAATTGAATTTATTTTTTACGTGAAAAGGACCCAAGTTATCAGGTTTGAACAGGTGCAGGTGATTCAGCGCCTAAGGGGCTGAATATATTTTGCAGTGACTGTAGTTCTTTATTGGCATTGGGAGTTGCATTGTTCAATAAGCACACAGAGTAAGCACACCACTTGCACTTACAACACGCAACACGACAGTACGAGTTCTGCATCCAATCCACAGATCAGACATTCATTCAACGAAATCTTAAAGTTATCATTAATAAGGGAACGTTACAATGTCCTTGGATGAATATACACACAACTGTATTCCAAGGACTATACACTATCTGATCAAAAGTATCCGGACACCTGGCTGAAAATGAATTACAAGTTCATGGTGCGCTCCATCGGTAATGCTGAAATTCAGTATTGTCTTGGCTCACCATTAGACTTGATGACAGCTTACACTCTCGCAAGCATACGTTCAGTTTCTGGAAGATTTCCTGGGGAATGGCAGCCCATTCTCCACGGAGTGCTGCACTGAAGAGAGGTATCGACGTCGGTAGCTGCGGCCTGGCACGAATTCGGCGTTCCAAAACGTGCTGAAAGTGTTCTGTAGGATTCAGGAGAGGAATCTGTGCAGGCCAGTCCATTACAGGGATGATATTTTCGTGTAACCACTCCGCCATAGACAATGCATTATGAAAAGGTGCTCGATTGTGTTTAAAGATGTAATCGCTATCCACGAATTGCTCTTCAACAATGGGAAGAAAAAACATCAATGTAGGACTGCGCTCTTATAGTGCCACGCAAAACAACAAGGGTGGAAGCCTCCTCCATGAAAAACACGACCAGATTATAACACCACCGCCTCCGAATTTTACTGTTGGCACTACACACGCTGGCACATGACGTACTCACACCATGCCACCGGATCGCTACACTGAGTACCGTGATTCGTTACTCCACACAACGTTTTTCCAATGTTCAATCGTCCAATGTCCAATCGTCCAATCGTCCTTACACTAAACGAGGCCTCATTTGGCATTTACCAGCGTGATGTGTGGCTTATAAGCATCCCCCCGACCATGAAATCCAACTTTTCTCACCTCTCGCCTAACTGTCATAGCACTTGCAGTGGGTGCTGATGCAGTTTGGAATTCCTGTGTAATGATATGGATAGATGTCTGGCTATTACACATTACGACCCTCTTAATTGTCGGTGGTCTCTGTCAGTCAACAGACGAGGTCCGCCTATACGCTTTTGTACTGTACGTGTCCCTTCACGCATCCACTTCACTATCACATCGGAAACAGTGGACCTAGGGATGTTTAGGGGTGTGGAAATGCGTACAGACTGTATGACACAAGTGACACCCAATCACCTGACCACGGTCGACGTCCGTGTGTTCCGCGGAGCGCCCCATTCTGCTCTCTCACAGTATCTGATGACTACTAAGGCCGCTGATATGGAGTACCTGGCAGTCGGTGGTAGCACAATGCAAAGAAGTATGTTTTTGGGGGTGTCAGGACACTTTTGGTCACAGAGCGTATCTCCTATGACGTTTTCTGTGATGTGCCTACACGACGAAGCCTCGAGTCATCGCATGCGGCGGCGTGAAGACCTGGGACGATACTGGGGCGGTGTTGCCTGCGTGTACGGCTGACGAGCCGCTGGTGCAGACCAAGAAGAACCGGGGCGTTTCTGTCAGTGCGGGACGCTGAGACCAGACTGTTCGTACTTCCAACTTGTAGTGCTGAGACTGAACTGCTGATGTGGCCGGACGGGCTGATGGTACTACCGACTTGTGTCGTAGGACTTACCTGACTTCGCACGGTCTGATGGAGTGTCTTAAATAGGAGCTTCTGAATTTCGGCTTGGCTTAGCGATCACACGTGCAGTTGCGTAGCAGAATAGTGCCCTGCCGACATGTCTCTGTTGCGGCAGGGTCGCTGCCTCTGGTCGAAGCTCGCGTCCCAGACGCTGCTATGGCGACATGTAGCTCCGTGTTCAACAGCTGAGGCCGTACAAGGAAAGTACCTCGGTATTGATAAATACACTCCTGGAAATGGAAAAAAGAACACATTGACACCGGTGTGTCAGACCCACCATACTTGCTCTGGACACTGCGAGAGGGCTGTACAAGCAATGATCACACGCACGGCACAGCGGACACACCAGGAACCGCGGTGTCGGCAGTCGAATGGCGCTAGCTGCGCAGCATTTGTGCACCACCGCCGTCAGTGTCAGCCAGTTTGCCGTGGCATACGTAGCTCCATCGCAGTCTTTAACACTGGTAGCATGCCGCGACAGCGTGGACGTGAACCGTATGTGTAGTTGACGGACTTTGAGCGAGGGCGTATAGTGGGCATGCGGGAGGCCGGGTGGACGTACCGCCGCATTGCTCAACACGTGGGGCTTGAGGTCTCCACAGTACATCGATGTTGTCGCCAGTGGTCGGCGGAAGGTGCACGTGCCCGTCGACCTGGGACCGGACCGCAGTGACGCACGGATGCACGCCAAGACCGTAGGATCCTACGCAGTGCCGTAGGGGACCGCACCGCCACTTCCCAGCAAATAAGGGACACTGTTGCTCCTGGGGTATCAGCGAGGACCATTTGCAACCGTCTTCATGAAGCTGGGCTACGGTCCCGCACACCGTTAGGCCGTCTTTTGCTAACGCCCCAACATCGTGCAGCCCGCCTCCAGTGGTGTCGCGACAGGCGTGAATGGGGAGGAAGGGAGACGTGTCGTCTTCAGCGATGAGAGTCGCTTCTGCCTTGGTGCCAATGATGGTCGTATGCGTGTTTGGTGCCGTGCAGGTGAGCGCCACAATCAGGACTGCATACGACCGAGGCACACAGGGCCAACATGGTGTGGGGAGCGATCTCCTACACTGGCCGTACACCTCTGGTGATCGTCGAGGGGACACTGAATAGTGCACGGTACATCCAAACCGTCATCGAACCCATCGTTCTACCATTCCTAGACCGGCAAGGGAACTTGCTGTTCCAACAGGACAATGCACGTCCGCATGTATCCCGTGCCACCCAACGTGCTCTAGAAGGTGTAAGTCAACTACCCTGGCCCACAAGATCTCCGGATCTGTCCCCCATTGAGCATGTTTGGGACTGGATGAAGCGTCGTCTTACGCGGCCTGCACGTCCAGCACGAACGCTGGTCCAACTGAGGTGCTAGGTGGAAATGGCATGGCAAGCCGTTCCACAGGACTACATCCAGCATCTCTACGATCGTCTCCATGGGAGAATAGCAGCCTGCATTGCTGCGAAAGGTGGATATACACTGTACTAGTGCCGACATTGTGCATGCTCTGTTGCCTGTGTCTATGTGCCTGTGGTTCTGTCAGTGTGATCATGTGATGTATCTGACCCCAGGAATGTGTCAATAAAGTTTCCCCTTCCTGGGACAATGAATTCACGGTGTTCTTATTTCAATTTCCAGGAGTTTAGTCGTTCACGCACATCCTCCTGTAGGGCGGCTGCCCGCACGGCTGCCTTGCGTGCGAGGGAACCGATTACAGGGCAGGTACAACAGAGATAGTCTTCGTATTTGTCTAAATGTGAGTGGTAAAGTCAGGTAGATCCTTGCATCTGACAAATGGTCGTTAGTCCACCATGCAGATTAGATCCAGTCTGGGTCATCTACCAGTCTGGCAAGCTGGTGTGGTTTGCATTGCTCTATACAAGTTGTTCTTTTCTGCCTCTCCATTATTGTGGAATAAATAGTTGCTGAAAGTAATGCCTTAGGTGTGTTACACGTCAGACACACATGTCCGTGAATTGAAGTCCGTTTGAACTGCTTGAGACAGCCAGTGAGATATGTCGTAAGAAAATAACTATTGTATGAACTACAAAGGGAAGAATTTGGTACCCGGACATAGTTTCTTGAAGGATTCAATGAGGTAAAAAGAACTTTCCATTTTGTAGCCGGTGCTCATTGACTGTCGGCCAGTAATTGGTACTTCATTATTTGATACCACGGTGGGGTTCATTACATTACATTACATTTATCGTTTTCCATGAGTCCCTTGGAGAGGAGTCTCTGGGGTGTGGAAGGAGTGAAAGCTCTTTTTTTCTTTTTCTTACTCTGATACATGGATATCGTACAATTCTAATGCAGGCAGAGTTATTAGATATAATTCTTGTGAATATATTCATCGATGAGGTAGAAGGAGGTGGCCAACAGGAAGTTCTTTAATTCACTCTGAAACCGGTCTTTACCACTTACAAGACCTTTGATATGCTCTGGTCAGTTACTGAATATATGAGTATCCATGTATTTGACTCCCTTTTGTGCTAATGTTAAGGTTTTATAGTCCTTATACAGATTGTTTTTGGTTCTGGTATCAGAATCATATTTTGCACTTTTTGTGTAGAAAGACATTTATTGGAAATGACAAAGGACATCAATGAGTACATGTATTTAGAAGTAGTAGTTAGAATATCAAGTTTCTTAGAAAGATCTCCACATGATGATCTAGGACTGACACCAGATATAATTCTAATGACTCGTTTCTGGATTTTGAAAATGTTGTCTTTGTGAGAGTATTTTCCCCAAAAGATGATTTCATAACTCATTGGTGAATGTAAGTAGGCCGAATAAACCAACTTCATTTTTATATCACCTATTTTTGTAATCATGCATACTGCAAATGTAGCTGAACTAAGGCGTTTCATTAAGTCTAGAGTATCAGTTTTCCAATTTAGATTATGGTCAATTTGTATCCTGAAAATTTGACGCTGTCTACAGCTTTAATTTCATTGTTTGAATACATAATACTTGTAGGGTCAGGTATTCTTTGTGAGGCACTAAACTGTATGTCCTGGCTCTTTTCAAAATTCAGTGACAATCCATTTGATGTGAACCACCCATTGATACTTATAAATATTTCATTAGCTGATTGCTCAGCGAGATCACGGGTACTGTTTTTTGCACCAATACTTGTATCATCTGCAAAGAAGACAAAATTTGCATTCTGTGACACTGCGTATGGAAGGTCATTAATATATAATAGGAACAATAAGGGACCTAATATAGAGCCCTGGGCACCCATTGTGTGATGGTTTCATATTTTGAATGACTATTATTATGTGGTAATCCACACTTTTTTCTACTGAAAAGGTAGGATGAGAACCACGAGCCTGCTACTCCCGTTGTCCCATACATTTTGACCTTTGTATAAGGATATCACGCTTAACACAATCAAAACATAATTGATTCTAATATATCATCTGTAAAAGGGAAAACAGCTTGATCAGTGGACAATCCTTTCCGAAGTCCAGACTGGTTTCGAATGAGAATATTTTTCTGTACTAAGTGTTTATAAAGTCTGTTGTACATAACCGTTTCAAATACTTTTGAAAATATTGCCAATAATGAAACGGGACGGAAGTTTTCCACTGATGATTTGCCTCCTTTTTTGTGTAATTGTTTGAGAATAGCATATTTAAGCCTATCTAGAAAAGTACCACTGTGAAGGGATTCATTACATAACTCAGTATGTAACGAAGTTCTGATGAGCAACATTTAATTATGGTAATGCTGATTTCATCATAACCACTGGAACATTTGTTTTTAGGAGAGTTAAAAATATTAGAAATCTCTTTTGGTGATGTAGGATATAGTTGTATTGTGTCAAACGTCTGCGGAAATGTATTTTTTTGAATATTTATGTTGTCTTTTGAGGAACTATGCAAACCTAAATTGTCTGCTACAGAAATGACAACATTTGCTTCAACAAGAAACATATTTTTTGAAAATGTCGGAAAAATGTAGTATGCTTCTTCAAAGTAGTAACCACAAAATGAGCAAAGCATGAATTAGAGGTATGCGTAAGATATTTGGTCAACAATTAGTTTATTAAAGAAAGACTGCTGTTTCTGTCAAGAATGGTACAGGATCTGATGTTACATTCACGGAAATTTCCTGGCATTTGCTGTAAGCGATTTAAGGAAACCATAGATAAACTATGAGTATATAAGAATTTTGAAATTGAATTGTTTTAATATACCAGTGTTGTGGGGCTTACCAGAGTATTTTCATTTCTTTCGCATTACAATGTGTCTTACGACAGATGCATGCAGTGCGTTATGAAAAATCCCATTACTGTCTAATATGAGGGCTGGTCAACAAAGACTAAGATTGATATTTTTTACAGATGTTAATAATTCCGTAACTGACCTACCTGCACCAAGAAATATTTCATTTGGATGGAATTTTGGGTCTATGTTAGGATTATGATTAATATTGCAAATCGTGACTACATGAATGTACTTTTTATAGCGTCTCTTCCAGTCCTTGGACACATGGTGCAAGACATTCTTTGTCAGATCCTTGACAATCGCCTCACCTTTCTTGAGAATTGTTTCAGATTTTTCAAATCGAATGCTCCGAACCTTTGCCTTTAGTGGTGGGAGTAACAAAAACACAGGTAGCAGGAAACCGGATGACTTGTTTTGTGACGTGAGTCCGCGCATTGTCATGATGAAGTCACCACCCAGTCCGACAAATTTCTGGTCGTTTCACTGTAAAGTGCTTCCTCGGTTCAACCGATACTGACGTGTAGTATGCTGCTGCAACAGAAGTGTGAGGGGAACTGCATGTTGCTAAATAATTCGATAACAGTTACAAAATATGACACCATTACTCTCCCTGGATATGGAACAACTTCCGCCTTTTTTGGTGGTGGAGAACCTGATGATTTCCACGCTTTCTTGGTTAGTTTTTGTTCTCGAACATGATGATGTAATCTTGACACGTCACCGGTGATAAGAGACTTCAGAACCGCATTCTCACCGCCACCAATGAGACTAAGCACGTCACCATATGGAGACGATCATGCATTGTCGTAAAGACACTGCCATTTGAAATTCTCTGCACCGGGGTCAGGTAACATCCGCCGATATTCACTGTCAATCTCAGAACCTGTGTTGATGTTAACTTCAGCAGCGGCAGAAGTCTAAAGATCAGGCGAATTTGCTTAACACATAGAAGTCGGCGTTCGAAGTCCTTCAACCAACTATGCACTCGCGGGCGAGGTAGTGCATTTTCACTGGACGTTTGCTGCAGCTCTTCGTAAGTTTCTGTCGAAGAGCGCCTATAAAATACAGTATTACCTATAGGAGAAGTTGTCGCCTAAGGACACTATACATAGCAAGTAGCTCGTTTCAAATGTCCGTGCAACAGACAGGAAACTATCACGAAAGCCACGGAAAAAATTCAGTTCTTTGTTGATTAGCCCACGCAGTTAAAGTAAAACTGAGCCCAAAGTGACAGGTGGGAAATTAAGCTACTAATTAGTTGATTGCCACCACAACAAAGAAACGTAAGCATGCAGATTAAGTTTTGCAGAATATTCTACAAAAATATACATTTATCTCCAAACTGGATACACTGAGCGTCCAAACACTGGATCATAACTATCTAAATTTCTTCATTTTAAATATTTATGTGCAAAATGATAAAACTGAGGACGTATTAGGATTACAGTAACCAACGATAAATAATCGAATGAAATAATATGGAAATCATGGAATCAATAGATGAATTGATTAATGTAATATAATTAATTCTATGATTACTCATTAATATTCGATATAATGTAGCGATAAGCAACAATGTAAAAGTAAAGGAATCTGGAATGTCGTTATCGCTCTAATATGATTGATTTTATAATAACTCAGTAATATTTAAGAGAATACAGAATCATAGCGATGTTAAAGTGGTTACAATGTTGTTACCTCAGCACAATCTCGTGATCTTGTAGGTCGACTTTTACCTCTCATCAGGTTGCAGGAGCCACTAGCGCTCAAGCGAACACTGAGCCAACAACTGCGAGGGCTCGTTAACAATCGACGCGCTGAGGGATCGACGCAGGTATCGATCTCGAATTAGGCGCGACGCTCCGGGGGCGCGCGCCATGAGCCGACGCGTTCCATTAGGGGCGCCTTCGTTAAAATTGCGCGCACGCCGCTTCCAGCCCATTTCGCTGGAACTCGGCACGCTACGATCGCGCGTGACAACCGATGCGCCGGATTTTACAGCGAATTTTTTCTGTCTCTCCCGCTCCACCGTGAAATTCACTCGAGAAATTGTGGATTAAGAGGTTCCGCTTAACGGGCGGAACGGAAAAGCCTGCAGAGTGCTGGAATCAATAGTTACCTGTGACACGGATGGTAAATTTAATCATTGTCTTTCAGTTACTGAAGTAGTTAACTATCCCCCTCTAAATAAAAGTAGCGAATGTCAGCTGGTTAACATTAATCTATACTATGTAGGACAAATGTGTCTGTGTTGTACAGAAAAGTATTATTAACAGCAAGATAGAGCGGCCAGTCATCATCTCGGTATCTTAGCTCCCAGTCTCCTCTTGGGGAAATAGTATGTCTGCAGTTTTCTACTTATTTTACCCAGAAAGGTCAGGTCGCATAAGACTTGATAGACCCAACCAGCACTCTTGTAAAATGTTGGTAAAGAGAATATTAGAGTTATTGGTTGAAATTTCATCGTATTATATGGTAACTGAGTTCCAGTTTCCTTCTTTCTAATTATCACTGTACTATCTAAAAACTAGTCTTCTTGATGAGAACTTCTGGCACCTATTGCTGGATAGAGGACTTGTACGTATATTTTTTTTTTTGCCAGGAATATTCCCGTTGCTCGATTTAATAACTGTTTCCTGCCTACAGTCTCACAGTAGTTTCCTGTGTTTCGTTGTGTTAATTAATGATATATTTTTTGGCATACTTAATTTTTTTCCCACAGGTCCATCCTTGAAAGATCGCATTTCTTTGTTTACATCGTAAAGGTAACGAATTTACTAGAGTAGTAAGATTCCTGAAAGTGACTTCCCAGCGCATCACTTGTTAACTGTCTGACGAAAAACCCACAGTAAATTAAAACTACTGAAGGTCGTGAATGTGGATTACACCTTTCCTCCGTGACTCATATAACAGCCTTATCCGACTCAACTGTGCTGTCTCCAAAGGTGCTTGTCTCCTTATCACCCTCTACAAGTTCCTGAGTCCGTTTATTTCTGCATCCACCTCCGCACCCCTGAACGCACGAAGCAAGTAAGTTCACATACATTGATACATCATACCTACCAAAGTATCTCATAAACCTGGTTAGAAAATTACTGGTCTGTCTCCAGTCCTCGGTAACGTCACCTCTCCCAACACATAGGCCCTATAACGACGTATTCTACAAAGTCATACTTACAGATATCATCCCGGCCTTTCATTGTAAGTAGATAACCATATTCAGTGGGACACCCTCAAATCATGAACATCGCGATATTCATGAACAATTTTTACATATTTACAAGTCTTCATTTTGAAACTCTTTCAGTATTTTCGTAAAAGTTCTATAAGGCTTAAAAACTGATATATACTGAAGTGCGCAATTGCGGATGAATTCCTGCCCCTTGACTGAAGGAGGCAAAGATCAACAGATAAAAGGGGCATACCATCAATATTTTGGCTCACTTTGTTGTCCTTAAGGCACATGACAGAAATATCAAAATAATAAGCTCATCTTGCTTGGTTGTATGTCCATAGGTTATTCATTACTACATGCAAATCTGTAAAGTCTGTCAGGAATCGTTTACAAGCCGGCCGCTGTGGACGAGCGGTTCTAGGCGCTTCAGTCCGGAACCGCGGTGCTGCTAGGATCGTAGTTTCGAATCCTGCCTCGGTCTTGGATGTGTGTAATGTCCTTAGATTAGTTAGGTTTAAATAGTTTAAAAAGTCTAGGGGACTGATAACCTCAAATTTTAAGTCCAATAGTGCTTAGAGCCATTTTTGAATCGTTCACAAAGCCGTGCATAATCTTCCGTAACTTTCGTAGCCAACGAGTAAGTCATGTACATATAAGATGCATCTTCATACATTAATTAAGTCCCCCACAGATCGGCATATAACATGGAAGACGGAATGAGCTAGGCGTGTTGTGTTTGAGGTCGCATGGCTGCAGCTGCTAATGGCCTGGCTGCAAGTAATCTGTTTGAGAGCCACGGATGACTCTGCGTGCCGAAGGGGAGCTGATCAGCACTCGTGAATAATCCACGCCGTCACTGGAAGAGCTGCGCCGCTACTGTCTGCCTTGTAACACGTTAGCTTAGCAGCCAATCAATCAGTGGGCTCAAAGCACACGACCTGCAACCTTTCCGCCCTGCCGCTAAGCAGGCCCCAATCTCAAATGACAAAGAGGCAAGCGGGAATCACAATCGCCTGTTACACAATAGAAGAGCAAACGCGTCCTGAAGGGGTGGTACCAGCTGACCTGCAAAGCACAGATGCAACAGACTCTCAAATGCCTACTGAAGTCGAAATGAGGAGCTGTAATTCACAATTACTGCAGTTATTAGGGGAAATACGAGGTAGAATATTGCTAGTTATCTTAAAATAATTATAACATATGATGTTGGTTGAAAAAATAATTTTATTTGTTCATCAAGGAAAAAGATCATCAGCGTACCGCGAGCAAAGATTATAAGCGTTACAAATTAAGAGTAAACTCGTGTTTATTATCTTGCTTGAGAGCTATTGTTATTTGATAGGCAGTGGTGAATTTTGGAGTCGTTGATGTAGGAACGATTCAAAATTAACTTGATAATGGACAGAACATTTATTGAGACTGTTGAACTCTTGAGATGCTCTAGGTCGGACTTAGTGTACGAATGGTTCTGCCGATTCAAAAGCGACCGCAATCAGTTGAAGATGGTCGTTGTTTTCGGCTTCAACTGGCGGCTCACATATTGAGAATCTGATGTGAGTCCGTAACGTACTTTACAGAAGAGGTAGAAATGTCAGTTTTTTTTATGGCATGAAGTTTTAAGAGAAAATTTGATAACGCATCAATTTGCAGAAAAGTTCGTTCCTGCTTCCATTACTGAGGAACGAAAGAAAACATAGAAGGAATGTTTGCAAGCAACCCCATAAACAAACTGACAATGAAGAAAAATTCTTATAAAGGATCATCACCGCTGCGATATTGAGACAGAAAGGCAGTTAGTAAAATGTTTTTAAAAAAGATCTCCCACGTCAAAAATGCACGATAATGATGCTTGCAGTTTTTTTCAGTATCACTGAAATAGAATTATGCATTTTGAATATTCACCTCTTGATGAAACTGTTAATGACCATTACTTTGATGCTGATGCGAACAGATTGCAGGAGAAAATTTACAAAAAGAGAACGCGCTTGTCGGAAGATAACTAACAGTTCCCCCAACTTGACAATCAGCGTGCTCACTAAGGTTTGTTCATTCCGAAGTGTTGAGCCAAAAATCAAATAACAGAGTTTTTCTCGAAATTTATAATTAATTCTGAAGAGATGCGGTTTCGACACCATTGCTGTCGTCTTCGGCATTAAAAGATATTCCAAAGGTGATTCTGCTATGACTGCATAACAAAGCGGAAGCACCGTATGGGAAGCACAAGGTATGATACCTATAGCGGTGTTCAGAGTTTTGGGGGAACCAAAATTTGAGGAAGCTGGTTTTGATGCGCACAAACGCTGCGGCCCGTTTCTCGGAGTGGCCTTAAAAACATTTCCGACAAGTAACATTGCTCGACTTAATGTCACACATTCGTGAGTCCATAGTATCAGCTCACAATGATGTGTGCAAAATCAAATTGAAACGTAACGGTACTGCATTAACTGACCAGTTACAATACTGTATAAATAGCTTGCCGATTTTAATTCGGTTGTCTACGAGAGAAAGGAAGAGTTATTACGTTATGTTTACTTTCTTCTTACGAAGTTAAGTTCAAAGCTGGTGCTAGGTACAAAACGTCGCCAGAAATTTTACTAAATGCTTTCTCCGAAAAATATAGTGAGCAGCAGACTCAGAGTATAAATGGGTACGGAAATTTACTTGATTTTTTTCCTTGATTCATCAGTCTCCGGACTGGTTTGAAACAGCCCGCCAAGAATTCATCTTTTGTGTCAAGCCCTTCATGTCATGGTAGTACTTGAAACTACGTCCTCTATTATTTTCTGGATGCATTTGCTGTGAAAGGTGTGGAAACACCACAGAAATTTCATCCACTGTCAGTGTCCTCGATTTTTTGAACCAACGCATCAATTAGAATGGAAAGTTTTCCATCATGAATGTTTGTCGTGCCTCCACTAAACTTCCTGTACTGAATAAATACAGTCGTTCTGTTCATAATACTTTGGCCGCAAAACCTTTTGGATCGTGAAAAAAGTTTGACAGATGTTATTTCATCCTTGAGCAGGAAGCGGACGACAGCGCGTGGCTCACATCTTGGTGGGATTACCGATATCTTTCAAACAACTGGACACTACTCAGTAGGTGGTCAGGTGATCTCCCTCTACTATTCAGCGTTCCTTCCCACCTTGCAAAAAACGAGAAGCTGCGACCCGTTATGGTCACTGTACACATACATTCTGAACATGACGCGTAGAGGCAGTAGGGAGAAGGAGGTGCTACAGACACGCAAATAAAGACTGAAGCACACTTATCTGTCGAGGTTCTCAGTAGAAGGAAGATTGTAAAGCAGTGAACTGCAGGAAGATCTGCAGGGGATCGATGGCAGTTGAGGAGGCTGGCGGTTGACCCCAAACGTAAAACATATTTCGCGTGAATAGGAGACGAAACCCACTACTGTACAGTTATGATATTGTTGAGAAATCACTGGACAAGGTACCTGCCGTAATTAGGCAAAGCGACGTAAAGTGGAGTGACTGCACAAAACAAATAGCACAGAATTAAATGCCAGGAAAATATTACGGAAGTGGTATTCATTCATGGAAAAGAAGTGTAGGTCTAGGTGTAGATGTACGCCACGTCGATCAGCGAAATGACTCATTACGCGTTTACAATGGCTCCAATGGCTTAACAGTAGCGGAAGCAGCTCATGGCTGAGTTCTAATTGAAAGTATTCTAGACAAAGACATCACAACCGAACTCTCCTAAGACAGAGCGTGCGGATTCCCAAAGAAGGAAAACTCTCTCAAATTCAGTATTTAACTCCACTAAATTCTACAGTATTAGCGAGTAAAATATATTCAGCGCCATCTCATGAATATTTACATCTATATCTACTTGATTAATCTGCTATCCACAATAAAGTGCCTGGCAGAGGGTTCAATGGACCATATTCAAGCTGTATCTCTACCGTCCCACTTTCGAACTCGCGAGCCCTGACTTCTCTTATTTTATCGTGATGATTATTTATCCCTATGTAGGTGGGTGCCAACAGAATGTTTTCGCAATTGGAGGAGAAAACTGGTGTTTTAAATTTCAAGACGAGATCCCTTCGCAACGAGAAACGCCTTTGTTTTAATCATTGCCACTCCAATTTACGTATCATGTCAGTGGCACTATCTCCCCTATTTCACGAAAATACAAAACGAGCTGCCCTTCTTTGAACTTCGTCGATGTCATCCGTTAGTCCCACCTGTGCTTCACAATAACGATGTAACGATGATTTCTGAAGCCGTGGTGACTATGTGTCAATACATCATTCTCTTCGTGGTAATTAATAATGTTCGAACACATTTTATGTTCCAAAACACTACTGCAAATCGACGATAGTGCGATGGGCCTGTAATTCAGCGGATTACTCCTATTTCCCTTTTTGGATATTGGTGTGGCTTGAGCAGTTTTCCAGTCTTTAGGTACGGAAATTTCTGTGAGCGAGTGATCTTATGTAACTGCTAAATATGGAGCTATTGTATCAGCGTACTCTGAAAGGAACCCGACTGGAATGGAATCTGGACCGGAGGCCTTGTCTTAATTGATTTAAGCTGCTTTGCTACACGGAGGATATATACTTCCATGTTTCTCATCTTGGCAGTTGTTCTTGATTGGAATTCAGGAATATTTTCTTCGTCTTTTATGGTGAAGGAGCTCCGGGAAACCGTGTTTAATAGCTCTGCTTTAGTGGCACTGCCATCAGTGACTTCACCCGTTGTTATCGCGCAGTGAAGGTATTGATTGCGTCTAGCCACTGGTGTGATTTATGTATGACCAGAATCTCTTTGGGTTTCCTACCAGATGCCTAGACGGACTTCCGTTGCAGTCAGTACAATTTCGGATGACGTTTTATGTCCGCCGCCGGCTTTGAACGTATAATTATTTCAACATATCGAGGGTGGATTGAAGTCGCCACCAACTATAATTGTATGAGCCCGGTACTTACTTGAAATGAGACTCAAGTTTTCTTTGAACTGTTCAGCAACTAAATCTTCTTAGTCGGGGGGGGGGGGGGGTCGGTAAGACAATCCAGTTAATAGCTCAGTCCGATTGTCAGATATAACCTCTACCCATACTATTTCGCAGGAACTACCTACTTCAACTTCACTACAAGGCAAACTACTTCTGACAGCAATAAATACTCCAGCACCAACTGTATTTAATCAACTCTTTCTGAATAATGTTAGGTCGTTTGAACAAATTTCGGCTGAACTTATTCAGGCTTTAGCTAGCTTTCCGTACCTGTAAGAACACATATCAAAAAGAGTTTAGCAACACCTCAGTTCCGAGAGATTCGAAACGTGCACAGAAAATTGGAATAGAGATCAACATAAGCATCATTTCCGTCCTTTTCATTGCTCATAAAAAGGACTGCTTGTTCTACCATCACACAGCGAGACCTTAAGAGTTGGTGGGCCAGATTGCTGCGCACACCGTTACCTCTAATACCGAGTAGCACGTCCTCTTGCACTGATGCATGTCTGTATTCGTTGTGGCATACTATCCACGAGTTCATCAAGGCACTGTTGGTCCAGATTGTGCCATTCCTCAACGGCGATTCGGCGTGGATCCCTCAGAGTGGTGGGTGGGTCACGTCGTCCATAAACAGCCCTTTTCAATGTGTCCCAGGCAGCTTCCATACGGGGACAACATGCTGGCCACTCTGGTCGAGGGATATCGCTATAGTGTAGGAAATCATTTACAAGATGTGCACGATGGAATCGCGAAATGTCGTCCATGAAGACAAATGCCTCGCCAATTTGCTGCCGATATGGTTTCACTCCTCCCCCCATGAACCATGGACCTTGCCGTTGGTGGGGAGGCTTGCGTGCCTCAGCGATACAGATGGCCGTACCGTAGGTACAACCACAACGGAGGGGTGTCTGTTGAGAGGCCAGACAAACGTGTGGTTCCTGAAGAGGGGCAGCAGCCTTTTCAGTAGTTGCAGGGGCAACAGTCTGGATGATTGACTGATCTGGCCTTGCAACATTAACCAAAACGGCCTTGCTGTGCTGGTACTGCGAACGGCTGAAAGCAAGGGGAAACTACAGCCGTAATTTTTCCCCAGGACATGCAGCTTTACTGTATGATTAAATGATGATGGCATCCTCTTGGGTAAAATATTCCGGAGGTAAAATAGTCCCCCATTCGGATCTCCGGGCGGGGACTACTCAGGAGGATGTCGTTATCAGGAGAAAGAAAACTGGCGTTCTACGGATCGGAGCTTGGAATGTCAGATCCCTTAATCGGGCAGGTAGGTTAGAAAATTTAAAAAGGGAAATGGATAGGTTAAAGTTAGATATAGTGGGAATTAGTGAAGTTCGGTGGCAGGAGGAACAAGACTTCTGGTCAGGTGACTACAGGGTTATAAACACAAAATCAAATAGGGGTAATGCAGGAGTAGGTTTAATAATGAATAGGAAAATAGGAGTGCGGGTAAGCTACTACAAACAGCATAGTGAACGCATTATTGTGGCCAAGATAGATACGAATCCCACACCTACTACAGTAGTACAAGTTTATATGCCAACTAGCTCTGCAGATGATGAAGAAATTGAAGAAATGTACGATGAAATAATAGAAATTATTCAGATAGTGAAGGGAGACGAAAATTTAATAGTAATGGGTGACTGGAATTCGAGTGTAGGAAACGGGAGAGAAGGAAACATAGTAGGTGAATATGGATTGGGGCTAAGAAATGAAAGAGGAAGCCGCCTAGTAGAATTTTGCACAGAGCACAACTTAATCATAGCTAACACTTGGTTTAAGAATCATGAAAGAAGGTTGTATACGTGGAAGAACCCTGGAGATACTAAAAGGTATCAGATAGATTATATAATGGTAAGACAGAGATTTAGGAACCAGGTTTTAAGTTGTAAGACATTTCCAGGGGCAGATGTGGACTCTGACCACAATCTATTGGTTATGACCTGTAGATTAAAACTGAAGAAACTGCAAAAATGTGGGAAATTAAGGAGATGGGACCTGGATAAACTGAAAGAACCAGAGGTTGTACAGAGATTCAGGGAGAGCATAAGGGAACAATTGACAGGAATAGGGAAAAGAAATACAGTAGAAGAAGAATGGGTAGCTCTGAGGGATGTAGTAGTGAAGGCAGCAGAGGATAAAGTAGGTACAAAGACGAGGGCTGCAAGAAATCCTTGGGTAACAGAAGAAATATTGAATTTAATTGATGAAAGGAGAAAATATAAAAATGCAGTAAATGAAGCAGGCAAAAAGGAATACAAACGTCTCAAAAATGAGATCGACAGGAAGTGCAAAATGGCTAAACAGGGATGGCTAGAGGACAAATGTAAGGATGTAGAAGCTTATCTCACTAGGGGTAAGACAGATACTGCCTACAGGAAAATTAAAGAGACCTTTGGAGAGAAGAGAACCACGTGTATGAATATCAAGAGCTCAGATGGCAGCCCAGTTCTAAGCAAAGAAGGGAAGGCAGAAAGGTGGAAGGAGTATATAGAAGGTTTATACAAGGGCGATGTACTTGAGGACAATATTATGGAAATAGAAGAGGATGTAGATGAAGACGAAATGGGAGACACGATACTGCGTGAAGAGTTTGACAGAGCACTGAAAGACCTGAGTCGAAACAAGGCCCCCGGAGTAGACAACATTCCATTAGAACTACTGACGGCCTTGGGAGAGCCAGTCATGACAAAACTCTACCAGCTGGTGAGCAAGATGTATGAGACAGGCGAAATACCCTCAGACTTCAAGAAGAATATAATAATTCCAATCCCAAAGAAAGCAGGTGCTGACAGATGTGAAAATTACCGAACTATCAGTTTAATAAGCCACGGCTGCAAAATACTAACGCGAATTCTTTACAGACGAATGGAAAAACTGGTAGATGCAGACCTCGGGGAGGATCAGTATGGATTCCGTCGAAATGTTGGAACACGTGAGGCAATACTGACCTTACGACTTATCTTAGAAGAAAGATTAAGAAAAGGCAAACCTACGTTTCTAGCATTTGTAGACTTAGACAAAGCTTTTGACAATGTTGACTGGAATACTCTTTTTCCAATTCTAAAGGTGGCAGGGGTAAGATACAGGGAGCGAAAGGCTATTTATAATTTGTACAGAAACCAGATGGCAGTAATAAGAGTCGAGGGGCATGAAAGGAAGGCAGTGGTTGGGAAAGGAGTGAGACAGGGTTGTAGCCTCTCCCCGATGTTATTCAATCTGTATATTGAGCAAGCACTAAAGGAAACAAAAGAAAAATTTGGAGTAGGTATTAAAATTCATGGAGACGAAGTAAAAACCTTGAGGTTCGCCGATGACATTGTAATTCTGTCAGAGACGGCAAAGGACTTGGAAGAGCAGTTGAACGGAATGGACAGTGTCTTGAAAGGAGGATATAAGATAAACATTAACAAAAGCAAAACGAGGATAATGGAATGTAGTCAAATTAAATCGGGTGATGCTGAGGGAATTAGATTAGGAAATGAGACACTTAAAGTAGTAAAGGAGTTTTGCTATTTAGGAAGTAATATAACTGATGATGGTCGAAGTAGAGAGGATATAGAATGTAGACTGGCAATGGCAAGGAAAGCGTTTCTGAAGAAGAGAAATTTGTTAACATCGAATATAGATTTATGTATCAGGAAGTCGTTTCTGAAAGTATTTGTTTGGAGTGTAGCCATGTATGGAAGTGAAACATGGACGATAACTAGTTTGGACAAGAAGAGAATAGAAGCTTTCGAAATGTGGTGCTACAGAAGAATACTGAAGATAAGGTGGATAGATCACGTAACTAATGAGGAGGTATTGAATAGGATTGGGGAGAAGAGAAGTTTGTGGCACAACTTGACTAGAAGAAGGGATCGGTTGGTAGGACATGTTTTGAGACATCAAGGGATCACAAATTTAGGATTGGAGGGCAGCGTGGAGGGTAAAAATCGTAGAGGGAGACCGAGAGATGAGTACACTAAGCAGATTCAGAAGGATGTAGGTAGCAGTAGGTACTGGGAGATGAAGCAGCTTGCACAGGATAGAGTAGCATGGAGAGCTGCATCAAACTAGTCTCAGGACTGAAGACAACAACAACAACAACAACTTGGTTTCACTATCGGTTGGAGAGTGGCATTCACGTATCGTGTAGCCGTTACGGCGCCTTAAATGACCACCAACGGAGTACGTCGGCCCCACATAATGCCACCCCAAAACAGCAGAGAACCTCCACCTATCTGCAGTCGCTGGATAGTGTGTATAAGGCGTACAGCCTGACCTGATTGCCTCCATACATATCTCCTACAATTATCTGGTTGAAGGCACATGCGACACTCATTGGTGAAGAGAACGTGATGCCAATCCTGAGTGGTCCAATGGACGTACTTTTTTGCCCATCTGTACCGCCCTGCAGGTGTCGTAGTTGCAAAGATGGACCTCGTCACGGACTTCTGGAGTGAAGTTGGCCATCATGCAGCCTATTGCGCACAGTTTGAGTTGTAACACGATATCCTGTGGCTGTACCAAAAACATTATTAGAGGGTGGCGTTGCTTTCAGGGTTCCGTGCTATAATCAATAGGTACCGGTCATCCACTGCAGTAGTAGTCGTTGGGTGGCCTGAGCGAGGCGTGTCATCGACGGTTCCTCTCTCTTTGTATCTCCTCCAAGTCCGAACAACGTCGATTTGGTTCACTGCGAGAAGCGTGGGTACTTCCCTTGTTGAAAGTCCTTGGCGGTATTGACGGTCTAGTCACGGCTCAACTACAGAGAACACGAGTCGTGTACCTCCTTCCTGGTGGAATGACTGGAACTGATCGGCTGACAGATCCACTCTGTGTAATAGGCGGTGCTCTTGCATGCTTGTTTACATCTTTGGCTGGGTTTAGTGGCATCTCTGAACAGTAGAAGGGATTGTATCTGTGATACAATATCCAGAGTCAAAATCTATCTTCATGAGTTATGGGAACTTGGGTGATGCAAAACTTTTCATGTGGGTAGTTGAGCTTCAGTGCTTTCTATTAGGGCTTGGAGCTCTGCTTCTTCCCCACCCGGTGTCATTCAGTCTCGCCCTCACCTGTGGTCATTGCCTCAGCAATGTATTGTAAGGACAGTGTGATGTTCGCCTCCTTTATTTCTTCGCTTATAGTCCTCGGTGCCGACGTACAGCAATGTTAAACTGGCTGAAAATGGGGGTGGAAGTCCGACACTTACTACTGTAAATGATGTAGCCGACAGTTGCACAGATGCATTTAACAGTTCTTTACTTTCACTACCCCCGCCCCAAGTATTACACAGTTATATGGCCAGTTAACTATTGGTAAATTTCGATAAGCCTCATCAACAGCGTGCAGGCAAACATCAGTATACTGCTGCAATAGTCTGCTGTTGAACATCTACGAGCAGTAAAAACCTAACCACACAGTTTACAATTTTCTCACAATAATACAGACACTGTCATTGTTTTAACGCACGGCCTATTGGTGTTACACATATTCTACTGCATTATTGTTACTATAACTGACACAGATTTCCCCCCTAAAAATCGGCCACGGACTGACTGACTCGGGACCAAAAAATCGGGCATTTATGTATCCTCACAATAATAGGTACTGAAACGATACATTGTTCGATGTTTAATATACAGAAATCACAATTAAAACATAACTCATTCAATTAACTGAATATATAGAAAAATTGCTTAGTTTTACAGTATCTTCTACTACGATGGTTAGGCCGAATTATTTGTTTAAATGATGAAATTAACACATATATCTATACAAACAATACTTTTGACAAACCTAGTGATTATTTTGGAAATAATTAAAGGCTGACATGGCTAGTATGTTTTCGAATAGAGTCAAATAAATACTTTAAGAATCCCAGTAGTTCTTCTTCCAAATGTTTATTATTAGTACACAATTAATATTTGTTTATAAGTCAACAATAGAAAATAAGTCAAGAAACAATTACTGATTTCACCCTACAACAAAATATATTAGCTAGGAATAGTCAAAATAAATTAGTGATTTGATGTGATACACAAATCTAAGCACAACATTAGATCTAGTGCTATATTTCTGAAGACTGAGGGCCAGCATTTCTCTTTTATGAAAATGCAGATTATACTCATGCATGTGGAGGCCGCTGTGACCGAGCGGTTCTAGGCGCTTCAGTCTGGAACCTCGCTGCTGCTACGGTCGCAGGTTCGAATCCTGCCTTGGGCATGCATGTGTGTGGTGTCCTTAGGTTAGTTAGGCTGAAGTAGTTGTAGGTCTAGGGGACTGATGACTTCAGATGTTAAGTCCCATAGTGCTTAGAGCCATTTTTTTGCTCATATATGTTAATGGCAATTAGTCAAAAATGAAAAAAAAAATAATTGAAGGAGGCAGATGGCAAAACAAGAGAGGATGTAGAGAGATCCCAGCTTGCTTCGGCACAGACAGTTCTTATCAAAAACACAAACATTTCCCCTAACTTTTTTGGAATGCTGCTCCTAAATCTGTAGTCTGACAAGGTGGCCTTGCAGACTGGCTGTCTTCCATTTTCCTCATACCATCAGGTCGATGTCCAGACAACAATTACGTAACGCACTACGACACAATTTTTATGACTTTTTGTGAATTTCGTAGTACTGCTTAAGGAAACCGAAGTAGGACAGTGATCTACAAATGCTATACACACGAAGAAACTACGTAAGGTCCCCCGTTAAAACTGATACGCCACCTGCCAAAGTCTGAGGACCACGCTAGACCATTTACGGTGAGGAATCCGCCTCTTTACTACGGTGAGGATTGCCACGCCATGTCGGACACATGGAGTACAAGTATAAAAGTAAGTTGATGTGTAACAAACACTAGTGATGCCGGCATAAAACAATGACAAAGGAACGTGAAACAACGTACTGAAATCTCACAGGTTTCGCTTCCGTGGCACAAATATTGGTAACTGGTATTTACCGCTCACAACATTCCTTAGCGACTTTGATATGAGATCCCACCGGCTGATACATCCGAAAAATGTGTAATTTGTGTCTTCCACTTCGTTACAGTCACAAAGCATAGACAGCACTTTTATATGCCGTGTAGGTGCTGTGCATATCGACGGCAGTTGAATTTCAACGGCGCTACGGCAACTGCAAATTTCCTCGAGCACTTTAAGTACATTGTTACAAGACCTGGGTGATAGCACTGATGTTAAAACGTAAGACAGAAAAACGCACCACAAAGGAATTATTCGGATGTGACAGAAATCACTATATACTATGTGCATGTACATACAAACAAGTGATTAGAAAAACTGGGTGATTTGTTCCAGAGAAAGAGATTCATAAATTAAGGAAGTCAATAACGCGTTGATCCTCATCTACCCGTTCTGCAAGCAGTTATTCTTCTTGGCATTGATTGATGGTGTTGTTGGATATCCTGCTGAAGGATATCGTGCCACGTCCTGGTCAATTGGTGGGTTAGAGCATCAAAATCTCGAGTTTATGGGAGGCTCCTGTCCATAATGTTCCAAACGTTCCCAACTGGGGAAGGGATTCGGCGACCTTGCTGTCCAAGGTAGGGTTTGGCCAGCACGAGGACGAGATACAGAAACTCTCGCTGGGTGCGGACGTGCATTGCGTTGCCGAAATGTACGCCCTTGGATGGCTGCTATGAAAAGAAATGGCAACAGAGACCATCTCTCTTGGTTGTCGAGCCATATGGCGCTGGTCATCGGAGGTCAGTTCGAAACGGGGCTCATCACTGAAGATAATTCAGTTCGCTATCGTTGCCACAATACTCATTCATGCATGTGTAATAGTCCCCATCGGATGTACACCTGCCAATGCTCTTAACACGTTAATGTTTTTCTCACACTTTGCTTCTACTTAATTTATATACGCTGTCCATCGAAATTTGCAGACGATGTACAGGTCATGACGACCATTCGATTCACTGGAAGAAATATGGTCCTATCGTCGTAGATGGGATCTCTTTCAGCCGATGTCCGTTGTAGATACTCACAAAGAAATGGTCAGTCCGTTTTCCTCCAGCCAATAGCCGAGGGCTGTCATCGCTGCGTCCTATGTATCCTGTCCATTTCCTAAAGAACGTACAGTTACGCGCCGTAGTGGTACTATGTCGACGACCTTGTACTACATAGAGATTTTTGACTTTGACACCGTTAACCATCTTTCGAATAGTTTGCCTGCGATTTCGCAAGTGAAGCAACACACCCCAATAACCGGCTTTGTACTAGCTTTTAATGTGAACACAGCTCGTAAACTTGAACTCGAGAACTCCTTTTTGAGAGTTGCTGCCTACTCACGTCATAAATTATTTGCGTTAGAGATACTAAATAATTCAGATGAATTTCTGCAACAATCTGGAATCTATGTTGAACTACGGTATGTCCTCACTGACTCGGCTTCAAAGTAAAATATTTGTGCAGCCGTCAATTCAGCACAATATACAATTCAGAGTGTCAGAAAAAAAACGCACCGACTAGCTTCAGGGACAGGTTTCTTACACCAAAACAAGAAAAGATAATGCGCAATAACGTGGGTTCTAAAATGCACACCTCAAGAGCTGCTAAAGCTTGTTGATCTTACTTGCAATGAAACAGATCTCTTCTAATGCAAAGACTTCGCTTTTCATATTATTATTCTGCGGAGGTAGTATGGACCAAATCAAGAAAAGAACGACCAGTAAATGTGGCTTCTAAAATGAATAGTTTTGGAACTATAAAAGCTTTTTCATTTTCGCTTGTATGAAACACATCAGGTATACCGCGCAAGTGTTCGTAGCTCTTAAGGTAAGATTATAGAGCCCATGTTTACTAGACACTTTTTTCTTGTTTTGGTCCATATAACCTCCTCCCAAAATGTGGAAAGCGAAGAGCTTGAAATATAAGATACGTCGTAATATCGAAGATAAAAAAAATGCTCATATCTCTTACTGTACGCACTTTAGAGCCCATGTTTACTAGACTTTTTTTCTTGTTTTGGTGTAAAGAACATTTCCCTAAGGCTTGTCGGTGATTTTGTGATACCCTGTATCTTAATTGAGTCTCACCGGAGGAACGATATAAGTTGTGATTCACCACTTTAGTGTTGCTGTCAAAATCTGCTTCAGTGCACACCTGTGAATTCCATTGGAGCTACAGGGATTGCGGAAAATACACGGAGTGGTCACAAGCCAGAGGAACACACTTTGTGTCAGAATCGGTCACCTATTGATGACTTTATTTTTATGTCGTCTATCCCCTGATTGGTTTCATAGGACCATCAACGACTTTCTCTCCTCTGCGAAGCCCTTCAACACAAAGTATCACTTACAGCCAACATCCTCAATCACTTGTTCACCCTATTCCATCCTCTGTCTTTCACAACAGCTTTTACCCTCTACAGCGTCCTCTAGTGCTGAGAGAGTCATTCACTGATGTTTTAACACGTGTCATAACATTAAGTCCTTTTCATTTTCAAGGTTTTCACATGCCTCTCTGCTCGCTGATTCTGCGGAGAAACTTCTCATATCAATCCACCTAATTTTCAACATCCTTCCACTGGACCACATATCATGCGCTATGATTTTCTTCTTTTCAGGTTTTCTCATAGTCTATGATCAACTTACTTACAAAGCTGTGCACTGTGTACACGTTCTCAGAAATTTCTCCCTCATACTGAGGATAATTTTTGATACAGGTAGACTTCTTTTGACCAGAAAGAATATTCGGTGTATTTATAGAAATGTCTCTATATTATCATTTCATAAGACATTTGACCAATTTTGCCTTGTTCCTGTCTTACTTGCTGCACCGCTTCTCCGTGGTATACTCCTTCACTCACAGCCGGAAGGACTGAGCAGCGGGATCGATACCAATTCAACAACTATTTGACGCTTAGGTCCAAGTAACCTGCGCTCTGTATCCGAAATATTGTATACTACGTATTTCCACTGTGCATCGGCCTTGCCGCAGTGGATACACCGTTTCCCGTAAAATCACCATAGTTAAGCGCTGTCGGGCGTGGCCGACATTTGGATGGGTTACCAGCCAGGCCACCATGCGCTGTTGCCACTTCTCGGGGTGCACTCAGCCTCGTAATGCAAATTGAGGAGCTACGCGACCGAATAGTAGCGACCCGGTCAAAGAAAACCATCATAACGACCGGGAGAGCGGTGTGCTGACCACACCTTTCAGCATCCTTATCTGAGGATAGTACGGCGGTCGGATGGTCCTGATGGGCCACTTGTGGCCTGAAGACGGAGTGCATGCATTTCCATTACTCATCGTGTGTAATTCACGCCAATATTTACATAATTGCATCCTACATTATCAGGTTTTCTCCTTTACCTTCATTTTTGAATGAATTAATGAGAGAGCATGTATGTCTTTTCGGGTTTAGGAAGGCTTGTAGCTGTCAGATGATTTCCGTCTGCTGGAGGTACAGGGCAACATACTAAAAATAAGAGATCTGTCGCCAGTGTACGTGTCTTGTTTGTCTGTTATGATGGTGGTGGAAACGACCATTCTGGTATTTCCGTTTCACCTGTATGGGTCTCTGGGTGCTACTGCTAGAAAGGCGCCCTGCTTATGGATGTTAGTGAGTTCTTTTATTGTTCTTAAAGAGCGGTCTTGCTACTTTGAAGTCAGTTCTTCAGCGTTTTATCTCCTTCCAATTAAAAGCATAATGTTTTCCTACGTTAGTTATTTATATAGACATTCACAGCGCCAGTGGCTATTTGTACAAAAAGAGGCAGCTAGAGGTCTATTGTCTCTAGCCTTTAAAAGTGATTGGAAAAGACAGAATAGAGGAAGATACGTATAATGAAGATGTGTAAACGATGAATACAGCAATTTCCTTATGAAATGACATTACAATACCACGCATACAGAATTTAAATATTTAGTTGACAGTGAAAGACCAAAAAATTACAACGACAAATATAGAGGACGTCAAGAGCACTTGGTGCTAAATTTGTAAGCATGCAACGCATCAAGCAATTGGTGGTACGAATAGCAGAGTTTTTGAAGTGGCACGCTTTATTCCACTGTCAGTTGCAACAGTTTTTGACGGAACTACAACAAAGAGTGTCAAGACTATATATTCCTGAAGTAAACTGGTTAGGTTGTAAGTAGGCTGTTTAGTTTTTTTTATTGGTAACGCCGCCGCCACGTAGGGCTCTGTATGAAAATCACTGGTGTGCTGTGTGCAGTCTGTGGCTGGTTTGCATTGTTGTCTGCCATTGTAGTGTTGGGCAGCGGCAGCTGGATGCTAACAGCGCGTAGCGTTGCGCACTTGGAGGTGAGCCGCCAGCAGTGGTGAACGTGGGGAGAGAGATGGCGGAGTTTTGAAATTTGTAAGAATTGGTGTCACGAACTGATATATATATATTATGACTATTAAGGTAAATACATTGTTTGTTCTCTATTAAAATCTTTCATTTGCTAACTGTGCCTCAGTAGTTTCTGACTTCCGTAGTTTGAATCTTTTAGTTAGCTGGCGGTAGTGGCGCTCGCTGTATTGCAGTAGTTCGAGTGACGAAGATTTTTGTGAGATAAGTGATTTGTGAAACATATAGGTTAATGTTAGTCAGGGCCATTCTTTCGTAGGGATTTTCGGAAGTCAGATTGCGTTGCGCTAAAAATATTGTGTGTCAGTTTAAGCACATTCGTGTATAATTGTTCAAAGAGGACGTTTCACACAGACCAGTCTTGTAAAATTTTTCTAAGGGGACGTTTGAAGGTCAAGGGGCATACCTGGAACTAGTTTTCGATTTAAAACCCTTCATTGTTGACTTTATATGGAAAAAGAAGTGCAGAAATTACAATCACAACATCCGAAACTAATTGCAGTTCTCAGACTTAAAAGTTTACTTGACTGCGCACTATGCACAATAAGACACTGCAACTTCTCTCTGAGTTGATAGCGATGCGTTTTAAAAGATAATCGCGTCTTAGAGGGGACATATTCTGACAATCACAATAAAGTTCCCTTAGCTGACTGGCGTCGAAGACTATGCAAGGTTTGAAGAATTCATTGTGGGCTTGAGAGAACTACAAGGATAGCTTCCTAAACCTTTTAAGGACACTGCCAATCTTACATCTGGTTTCGAGACCGTTTGCCGTTTTCAGCTGACAGCACCTCTGTGCACTTGCAGATGTAACTGATCTGTACGGTGATTCCCATTTTAAAATAAATCGTTTTATGTAAAAACTGCCCAAGACATCTATATTGTTTTCCTCAGATAGTTTGCGCCTCTCCGTAATGTGGCTGCAAAAGTGCTATAATACTGTGATCAACATTATGTGTGTGCGAAAGACCTCATTTCGATTATGGAACTAATTACGTCACGAATACGTGACATCTTTAGGGTGATTATCTGTGAAAATATTTATATCTGTCAATATGTCGAAGGTCTGTAACAAATAAAAGTTATAGCGTGTTTTAAGCGCGCAGTAAATAATTAAATAACACCGAAAATTTGTTTTGTTGCTGATCTGTTGTTGAGAAATGTCACGTATGTACTCATAATGCGGGAAATGTTGAGCACAGATGAGAATATAGCGTTAGTGTTAGGGCACGGTTCGGAAGTATTTACAACAAATCAAGAAGACTTAAGTAATTTTTTCATCACACCTATCGGCTGAACGTTGTGCAACGTTACTTAACAGCAGTGTTGGAACAAAATTTAAAAATATTGGCAAATTTTCGTGAACAGTCAACGACTGGTTGCGTTCATCTGGAAGAGTCACTTTGTGGCAAAACTACCTACGAGCTTGCGAATTCTCAACCTAAGCCATTTTCATTTCTGCTTCGTCACTACAGCAGCTAGGGCCATGACGTGTTCTCTCGTGGCCCAGTACCACATGTATGTATGGTGAAACTGAAAGAGGATAAACTTGCGTGTACGTCCTTGATACAAGGGAAAAGTACTGGATCCTAAAAGTGATTTAGATAGATAAAACATATCATATCTGAATACTATTGAGAGTAATTATAACATGCAAGGGCAGATCGGGCTCGTACCGCTCCACCTCCACGTGGAGAACGGTCCCTTCTGTCCCTAGAAGGGCACACAGTAAGGGCGGGGCAGCAGACGGAACGCCTGACGATAATCCACGGCGTTTTCAGAACCGCCGCCGGGCGCATAAATTGAAACGCAGCGGCCTGGAAGTGTATTTACGGTCTGCAGTGAATACGCGGGTCCCCGCTCTCCATTCAGCTGTCCGGTTACAGCCCTTTTTATTGCCTGCGCCCAGGTTTCATTACGCTCGCAGGGCCGTTACTCTTGCAGGCTGGAGAATTGCTTCAGCTGATCGCGTAAGTTAAGTGCTCGCTGCTGAAACCATTTTGATCTCCCCTAAAGTTGGAAATCTCGTCTTCTACATATCATTTGGATTCAGTTTCGTTCTCTGTTAACACAGGTGCAAGAAGGAAGATGTCTGTGTCCCCGTTTTAGGAATTTTTCATTTTAGTGTGTCTTGAATTCTTCCAGCGTGCGATCCTTGCACACTGAATGGCGAGGTCAATTAGTATAGAACCCAAGGGCGTACCCAGTGAAGTGCAGGGAAGTGCAGCTTTGCTGAAAAGAAAGAACTTTTCAAACTGAAATTTCATTCTGCCACATCTAGCAGACAGACGTTTCAGGTCTGTTTTAGTTTGAAGAAATCAAATACATGTAATCGACACGGAGAAGTAGCAAGTGTAACCAGAGGAATATTCCATGCTTGCAATATGCCTCCTCACCCCTTTCCGCCCTCCCACGCTTTTCCGCTCCGCGACGCCCTAGCTGTCCTCGGTACGGTCTCGTACGGTCTCGACAGGATACACACACAAAGTTTTTTTCCCAACGAATGAAATAGAGGTAGCCTCAGTAAATGTACACAACACATGCTAGAGCAAAAGCAAAGTAAACACTTTGGAATGTGTGCTGCAATTGCAGTTTCGTATAATAGAAGGGACGATCACAAAGTTTCCGTTCGAAGGTCGTGCAGTCCAGATTCGGTACGCTAATCAGGTAAAACTGCCGTGAACATTGAGGCAATCATCCCAGAAACTTCCCAAGTTGAAGATACCCGTTTAGTAAAACACTGTGTCCTTCTTCATGAAGAAGTCCGTAATTGCCTGCTTTACATCCTCGTCCGATAGCTATCTTCGACCCTTCAAGGCCTTTTTTAAGGAACCGAAGGCGTGATCGGGTCTGCAGGTTGGGTGCTCGAGTGTCACAATTCTCTTGGTGTATCTTCTGCGTTACGAAGTTCACGATGTGAAGACATGCGTTATCATGAAGCAGCAGGACCCCTTGAAACACCATTACAGACTGGTGGTTTTCGAAAGATATCGTCTCCCATACTGATTCTTCGTTCTCCGATGAATGTCTACCGGTGTGGGCGTACAAGAAAAGAATAACAGAAGGTTGGTCACGTGTCCAAGCATTTGGTAATAACATCGCCATAATTCACGTTTCTACTCTGGAGTATTGCTGTGTGGTATAGGATCCGCATCAGATGGGATAGACGGATGACATCGAAAAAGTACAAAGAAGGGCAGCTCGTTTAGTATTATCGCGAAGTAGGGGAGATAGCGCCATAGACTTTATACGTGAATTGGAGTAGCCACCACAAATACACAGCAGTTTTACTTTGCGACGGGCTCTTCTCATGAAATTTCAATGCGAAAATATTCTCTTGGTACCCACCTACATAGGGAGAAATGATCATCACTATAAAATAAATCAGGGCTCACACAGAAAATTTAAGTGCTCGTTCATAATGCGCGCCGTTCGAGAGAAGAACGGTAGAGAGACATCTTGATGGTGGTTCATTGAACCCTCTGTCAGGCACTTTATTGTGAATAGCAGAGAAATCACGTAGATGTAGTAGTTCTGCATTTACCACACGCATCGGAAAGACACGAATCCCACAGTAAGCCCTTGTCTACATATCTATGTTTTGAGACACGCATCGGAATCGCACTACGTTGCATATAAGCCGCGGTTCTAGGCGTTTCAGTCTGGAACCGCGCTGCTGCTACCCTCGCAGGTTCGAATCCTGCCTCGGGCATGGATGTGTGTGATGTCCTTAGGTTAGTTATGTTTCAGTTCAAAGTCTAGTGGACTGATGATCTCAGATGTTAAGTTTCATAGTGCTTACAGCCACTTGAACTATATATGCTGCAGAAACGCCCTCGAATAGAAACTTTTGAACCTCTCTTATGGTAGTTATGGGATGTATTGATTTTTCAACCCGTCGTCTGGCGTTAATTTAGAACAAAATTCACATGTTGTGTTCTCCACACTTATGAAACATCCTTCCTGATTAGGAAAAATGACCGTCGCAACTCGACCCCCGAGGCAACGAAAATTTTGTAAGCGCTTATAGTGGGAAAAGTTTACTTTTCTGTACACACTCCTGGAATCGAAATTAGAGGAAAAAATTTGGAAGCTAGATGGTGATGTGGTTAGTAGTGCAATATCCTCCACAATTTCGTTTAAGTAACAATAAATTTACATATCAATAAAGAACCATTCATACCAACTACATTATTAATCGTGCATTAGATTAATACGGTAAGCAATTTCAGATACATTGTGCAGCTGGTAATATTCTATAATTTTTCTGAAATGGCTTTAATCGTTAGTTGAAAGAGCATTAGTGAAGCAAGCGTGCTTCAATAGATTATGTAAGACTGATATAATATGATGGCTAAAGGAAAAAAACTAAAGTGAAGGTAACTTTGCTGAACTCACATTGAAGAGATGAAGTTCAAAGGTCAAAAAGAAATTCTTTGGAGACGCACTTCGCAAATTTTGTCGGTCAACTAATCTTCGTAGGTGAATTGCTAAAGTGGTTGTGACTTTGTGAGCAGACTGTCACCTCTCTCTCTCTCTCTCTCTCTCTCTCTCTCTCTCTCTCTTTCTCAGCGTCTTCTCGGCGATTCTATTTTAAGTAATCCATGGCGCTTAACATCTTACTCTGTTACCTCAATACATCGGCACCACACATGTATTTAAGAGCGTATACAGCTATACACAAAGCACAACTACTCACTGCCCACAACAGATTGCCGTCGCTCTTTTTGAACAATAAGCGAATAATGTCTTTGGTCTATCCAGTATAATTTTCTCCCACATGTTAACAAATATATACAATTTTATATAACACTTTGTACTCTTTGGATATCATTCAAGCTTTTACGAAAATGTATTACAACGTAATATGAAATTAAATCACAGCTTTAAAAAGTTTATAAAGTATACGCATTTTCACAAATAGATCGCCATGCCACAAAAAGATGTCATTACTAGTTGTATTTACAGAATATATATCTAGACACTTCAAAAGAAATTGTTCAAGAAACTAACAAAGAAAAGAGAGTAATTGTGTTGTGTATTAATCTCTTGAATTTATGAGAGCCTTGAATGTGTGTTAATGGCTTTTTTTTACAGTATTATTACAAGATTCTCATTAGTCTGCATTTACGCAAACCGGTGCGATAATTTCTTTGTCATTTTCTTGTCTGTATAAGGAATGCATCCTGCTAAGTATTCCCCATGTGAAATACTAACTGCGTGATCTGCACTTCATTCTACACGGAATTAGTGGTTTCACATTAACGACTTTTGGAAAGCAATGTTGCTATCGCATTTTCTTCAGAAATGCTCTTAATATACCGAACATGTTTGAAGGCACCAATCCACAGGACTGAGGTACTGCTGTTGCTAGCTACAGCTAGACGCTGCTAACTGGTCGACAACTAGGGACCCCTTGGAGACCAGTTCCTTACAGATATCCTTGTGGAGAGGGTTACCTCTGTCATCTCAGCCAAAGGCATGAGACACCTGTATATCATCGAACGAACAATGAAACCAGTACAATCGAGTACTAGAAACCAAGTTACGTTCTTTAATTTTACTACGTTCTAATAATATGTGTTTATTTTATTTCGTTTAAGCTCTCTAGTCTGGAGGAGCCTGCTACGTAATTCCAGAGAAGCCACACATTCCTAACGGTTTGAAAGTAACTGATGGATTACCTCCGTAAATAACGATATCTCATCCCTCTTGAAGTCGTAGATGACTGATTACAGTGTCTTTCATCTTTTTAACCACTATTGTTAATAAATAAATAAATACTGACTATAATTATTCCTCAGCCCATTCACGTTAAAAGAGGTGCCTTGCCCATTAAAAGGTATTGGGAATGGCAGGACCTTCCCTTTCACCACATAACGACGATTTTTCTCACAATTCCCCTATCAGTTGACTTTCCCTGATGTAGAAAGGAGGACTGGGGTTGAGTTTCATACAGATAACCACAGACAAGAGCCGTAGGCGCGTCAGAAAGGATTAGGGCCTGGTGCAAGGATTGTCTATCTGCCTGCATAAAAAAATATCCACCACGATCAAACAAAAACTATTCATAGAATTTACAATTAATTTTACTTTCTTAAGAGGAGAATTTTCAACACAAGGCTTTGCAATGTTAATATTTCATTGATATCTTTATAAATGGGGTTAATAATTTTCATTGAAAGCCGGATGAAAAGCACAAAAATTTATTATAAATCGAAATACACTTGTACACATACAAGCGAATTATAATTATTGAGTATACATATATCGTTACATATGGATATTAATATAAGATTGGGGAGCCATGGGGGAATATGGCCTAAATTCAGCAGTCAGCTACAATACTAGAGTTCGGAATGGGCAAGGAAAGGTGGGAGATGACCATCGAGAAAAGAATTTATTCTGATAATTAGTGCAAGGTAAGAGACGAGACACAATAGCTAATAGGTAAACATACTGAAAAGGCAAACTGTGAACTACTTGCGCGTACACGTTATGACATTATTAAAGCGGACTTCCGTCCGTAAACTAATAAAATTCATAAAACTCATTCTGCAACACCTTGATTTACGAATCTGAATAACAGGAAATGCGGGCCATGCTACTTCTGGTTCAATGTAGATATTGTGTGCAGGACAACTCGCCACGTGTTTACACATGGGCGACAAAGAAGGGATAAACCAACACACGAACGGCAGTTACGAAATGTTCACTAATATCACGGAGTATTGGAAAAGGAAAGACATTCGCTGAAGGCGAAGTGATTACAGGGTTGGGGGGGGGGGGGGGGGGGGGGGGGGGTTGAGAGTCCCAAGTCCCAAGTATATTTTGCATACTGCAACCGACCAGAATCTAACGCGACGTCCAAGAACAAAATTAGGAAGAAATAAAAACACCTAGGCGCAAATACTCCCTATATTATTGGCCAGCTAACACCTTAATATGCTTTCGCAACTAAGTCCACTTCTGAACCTAGCGAGAGCACGCATGCTTACCAGCTTGCAACCGTCTTCTTCTGGATTCGTCGCTGACTCCCCACGATTGCCGTTGCTCCAGCGGAGCCAGGCCTTGTGTGGGTGGGAATTGGCGTACTTTTCGCCGGCCAATCAGGGGCCACAGAACTGCAGCCGAACAAGCAGCCGTTCATTCAGACATTCCTAACTTGGAAGAGTGACTCGTTATTGGATGGAATTTAGTCAGGGAGTCGTCAGGGAGGTCTGTTTGCAGAGCCAAACGTGTAGATGAAACTGAATTTTGGGTTGGTACTACTAAGTAGAAAAATGAGAAGAAGGGCTACTTTGTCTTCTCCAAGACGTTCAAACTAGCGGCCCGTGCTTCCAAATTCGAAGGTCAGTACGGGAAAAGGAAAGCCAACATGGCTAGCTGATGGAGACTTCTGAATATGAAAATAAAATAAAAGTACCTTGCTCCAATCCTCTCTCCAGTCTCATTATGCTGTCGGTACTTAAAAATAAGCAGAATAGCAGGCATGGTGTTGCCGTATTAGTAATTATAATAATATGACTACGATATCGTAAATCGTAAATAAATGAAAGAAGTGGAAAGCAGATGCACATCTTTCAAAATGTTGACGATTTATTTAAACTACATCGTTGTACGTCATCATTTACAAAGTAATTTATAACGACGTATTGACTACATTGAGAACTTTTCTAATCCGTCTTAAGGGGCAAGGCATCGAGTGCTGTGACATATCAAAAGACAAACTTGAGAAGAGATTGACTTGACAGGTAATCAGTCAGCCAGGGTTGTAATGACAAGATTTCTTAAAGTTTTCAGAGGCGGAAGCAGTTATGGACAACTTTGACGTTATCGGCAAAAAGCGGCAAATGAAAATTTCTACAGTTTTCCATCGTGCCGAGCGAGGTGGGGCAGAAGGAACATCGACAGTTCAAAACCCCACCTCGTCATCCAGGTTTCGGTTTGCCGTGGTTTCCCTAAATCTCTTAAGGCGACAGGACATGACCAGTTTCCTCCCGGCCCTTCAGTCTTGCAAAAGTTCTGCTGCTACTTTCGTTTAGATTCTGTCTCACTGTTTAAGGGTAATTCATCCCTGAACATTGCCTATTACTATGCTTGAGTAGTTGCTTTAGCTACCATATAGCCAAGGACTTGGAAACGTGCCCAGTAATAGCGAAGGGAAGAAGCAAATAATTTGTGTAAATTTTGTCGACCTTTCGGGGAAATTCAAAAACTTCACCAAAATACTGATATTTTATGACGCAACTGTTAAATACCTGTGATACGGTTCGACAACACAATAAGTAGTGCACGTCACATAAACATCCACTAAACATGAACTGTGAATGTGATTAAACGTTGAGGGTGTTTATTTGAAAAAGAAAACTCTAATTAATATTGGAGATGAAACTTCCTGGCAGATTAAAACTGTGTGCCCGACCGAGACTCGAACTCGGGACCTTTGCCTTTCGCGGGCAAGTGCTCTACCATCTGAGCTACCGAAGCACGACTCATGCCCGGTACTCTGAATATTGGAGATCTTTTACACAGATTTATAGCCTACATGAAATACATGGTGAAACGGTAAACTACAGTAAACTGATGGTAAAATTATATAGTACCTTACTTGCACGATAGCCTTGCTGAAATAAATTTACAGGGGAAAAAAGATCAGGGTGAATGACTTCAGAGGCAAGGAGCTAAAGTGGACAACAGAATGAGGCGAATAAACCTGCACTGACTTTAGAGCAATCACACGCAAATTTGTGACTAAGAGGGACAGTTCTTTCTCCACCACCACAGAACCACAAAGGTGAAAGAGGCTGAGCTAAAGGGTGACTGAAGTGGATATTGGAGCCTTTCCAATAAAATTAATAACCTTAAGTCCCATCATATTTGAAAAATAGTATGCTGGAATAATTTCAAACTTCGCAGTTAAATTCACCAAATACACAACGAAGTTACGAATTCATCGCTGAATGCGATAACTTCGATTAAGCAGTTGCAAACATTAGCTGCATCACACGATGTGATCAGTCTGCTTATGCAGCAGGAAATGAATTTAAAACCGCATCGTTATGGTCACAAATTGAAGAAAATACTACTTTTAAATAAAAGCGGTCACATTTTCAATCGATGATAGACCACTGCTCTCGGCACATGGTCTGTATTGATTTGAACAAGGAGGAACTTAACTCGCGAAAAGGGATGGAAAAACTCTATGATTCGATATAAGAAAGACTTACAAGTATTTAATAGAATTACTGAAGCGATTATCTAACAAAAGGTTGTACCTGCCCTCATTATCCGAAAAAAAAACCGTACCGAAGATTGTCCCAAGTAAAATTCATGCATACTAGCTCGGTGTTGCAAATAAGAGTGTCGACGGTTGCAAGATCCGTTTCTTTTTAAAGAAGTGTGGGAGGGTATCACAGCCGATAGTTCAGAGAAAGGGGGAAGCGCTCTGAATCGCAAAGAAGCAACTTTGCCAGACCTCTCCGGGGAATATCGGCAAAGTAGGCATTATCCTACCAGAGAGCATAAGAATATCTCTGGTTTCCTTGCTGGCAGCTTCGAATACATACAACCACACATTCACATCTGCGGAGAGTATTCTTGGATGTGGAGAGAGAGCGAGTAGCGGAGACCCGGTTTACACGTAAAATAAATACCGTCTCATCACGCGTACCGTCTTTCCAAAGGTCTACAACACACATCTGCGCAAAAGATGAACGTGGTGACCACGCAATGTCCCACGAGAAACAAAGTGAAAGTGGGCTCAGGCAGCCCTTCCCACCCCATCAGAGTCTGTGCTCCATTTACGACGACCGTGTTGTCGGCTAGAAGTTAAATCCCAATCCTGCTTTCTTTCTTTATCGTTGAACATGTTTCCCTCGACAGCTTCAATGACTTCCGTCCTATATTTGAATTAATGTAATCGATCGGAAAGAGAACTAAAAGTAATCGGAAATGATTTAGCTGAGTGAGAAAATTCAATTTTGTTCAGTTCACTTCCTTTATTCATCCCTTAACAATGCACGGTGTATAGATTTAGGCGATTCATGGCCATGACCAGTTGCAATAACATTTACTACAATGAGATATTCACTCTGCAGCGGAGTGTGCGCTGATATGAAACTTCCTGGCAGATTAAAACTTTGTGCCCGACCGAGACTCGGTCGGGCACACAGTTTTAATCTACCAGGAAGTTTCATATCAGCGCACACTCCGCTGCAGAGTGAAAATCTCATTCTGGAAACATCCCCCAGGCTGTGGCTAAGCCATGTCTCCGCAGTATCCTTTCTTTCAGGAGTGCTAGTTCTGCAAGGTTCGCAGAAGAGCTTCTGTAAAGTTTGGAAGGTAGGAGACGGATACTGGCAGAAGTAAAGCTGTGAGTAGCGGGCGTGAGTCGTGCTTCGGTAGCTCAGTTGGTAGAGCACTTGCCCGCGGAAGGCAAAGGTCGCGAGTTCGAGTCTCGGTCGGGCACACAGTTTTAATCTGCCAGGAAGTTTCAACATTTACTATATTTAAGTTGTTTACAATCTTATATAAAAATGAAACTTCCTGGCAGATTAAAACTGTGTGCCCGACCGAGACTCGAACGCGGGACCTTTGCCATTCGCGGGCAAGTGCTCTACCATCTGAGCTACCCAAGCACGACTCACACCCGCTACTCACAGCTTTACTTCTGCCAGTATCCGTCACCTACCTTCCAAACTTTACAGAAGCTCTCCTGCAAACCTTGCAGAACTAACACTCGTGGAAGAAAGGATATTACGGAGACATGCCTTAGCCACAACCTGGGGGATGTTTCCAGAATGAGATTTTCAGTCTGCAGCGGAGTGTGCGCTGATATGAAACTTCCTGGCAGATTAAAACTGTTTTAATCTGCCAGGAAGTTTCATATCAGTGCACACCCCGCTGCAGAGTGAAAATCTCATTATATAAAAATACTACCATCTTACATCACTATACGTAGGTGATTTTATTTTTTCGTATTCAGATAATTGTCAACGTTATAAAAGGCATGCATTATTAAAAATTGTCTTAGCTCAATTTTGAGTTTTTCATATTGTTCAATTATCTGTATTTAGGTTGATAATGTACTTTTTTGTATAGAACATTTTTGTGGATGCCTACGTGAAAGTCATCTTTGTTTCTTGATTTGTAGTTTTTGCTTATTATTTACACGTGAAGTTCCGTAGGACCAAATTGAGGAGAAAATCTCCAAGGTCATGGAACGTGTCAGTACATGAAATTACAACACAAAAATAATAACAGATAAAACTAGAATATTTATGAAACCGAAAAAAGTCAAGCCATAAGTAAACGTAAACACAACCAACAATACAACAAGAATCAGCTTAATTTTTTGAGTAACTCCTAGACAGGATAGAAGGAGTGACCCATGAGGAAACTCTTCTTTTTGGATTCGAAAACCCGTGGATTACTGCTAAGATTTTTGAATTCTAGTGGTAGAGTATTGAAAATGAATGCAGCAGGATAGTGCACACCTTTCTGCACAGGAGTTAAGGAAGTCCGATCTAAATGCAGATTTGATTTTTGTCGAGTATTAACTGAGTACAAGCTGGTTATTCTTGGGAATAAGCTAATACTGCTAACAAGGAATGACAGTAAGGAATATATACATTGAGAGGCCAAAGTCAAAATAGCCAGACTCGTGAACAGAGGTCGACAAGAGGTTCGTGAACTCACACCACTTATTGCCTGAACCGCCAGTTTCTGAGCCAAAAATATCCTTCTAGAATGGGAAGATTTACCCCAAAACATAACACCATACGACATAAGTGAATGAAAATAAGCAAAGTAGACTAATCATCGTGACGAACCATCACTCACTTCAGATAAAGTTTCGAATAGTGAAAATGGCAGCATTAAGTCTTTGAACAAGATCCTGAACGTGGGCTTTCCATCACAGTTTACTATTTATCTCAACACCTAGAAAATTGGACTGCTCAGTTTCACCAATCATATTCCCATTATGTGGAATTAAAACGTCTGGTTTTGTTGAAATGTGTGATAAAAACTGTAAAACCTGAGTCTTACTGTGATATAGGGTAGTTTATTTTCTGCATCCCATGAACTAAGGTCATGAACCGTGCTTTTTGAAACCGAGCCAATGTTGCACACAACATCCTTTACCACCAAGCTAGTGTCATCAGCAAATAGAAATATTTTAGAGTAATCCGTAATACTAAAGGACATATCGTTTATTTAAATAAGGAACAGGGGTGGCACCAACACTGCTCCCTGATTATTCGAAGTTGAAAATTACTAGTGAGTTTTCTGAAAGCACACATATTCATAAAAGTATAAGCCAGGAAATTCTTTAAATAATTCCCTCCATGGCTCTCTACGGGTAACTCCTTTCATTATTCTGACAACCCCTTTTTGAATTTTAAATCTTTGTTTTGTCATATCAGTATCTCCCCAGAAGACCGCACCATATCTAAACACGCTGCTCATATAAGCATAACAGGTACACGACAATGAATCAATGATGCAGGAGTCTCAAAGCATTCTCAGGGTAATACAGCATTTACTTTATTTTTGATTCAAAATTTCCAAATGATTCTCTCATCTCAAGTGTTCGTCCAGCCATAGGCCTAGAAGCATTGAGAATTGAGCTTGCTCAATACCGTAATTACTTAATTCAGCTTTTATGGTGCTTCTAGCTTTACTGCTTCTATTACTGAAACTCATCCATACTAATTTTTCCTTATTTATCACCAAACCTTTATACCTAAACCATTTTCCTGCCTCATTCATCGCCTTAGGAATATTCTGCCGTATGTCATTCTTCTTACATCCTTCGTGCATCGTTTTATAAAAATGCTTCTGTCGTCGGCAAACATCACTTGTCTGCGGCACTCAGATGAGATGGCAAATACTGCATATACACCAGGAACAACAGAGGGCCTGACACAGGACCCTGGGGCACTCCATAGCTATTTCCTGTAAATTAAATGTATACCTTTCGGAAGACAAGATTCCAACAACTTTAAGGCCAGTCCTGGGATCCCGATGCATGTACAGACGCGAAGGTTATGAGTCGTCGCCCTGCGCATAGTATCTGTCCCATGACATTATACGAGTTAAAGGCAAAATGTTATTAATAAATGAAAAGCACAATATTGTCTGTCTTCTAGAGAACACTACTGTAGAACATACACAGTATTGTGCTTTTCATTTATTACTGTATTGCTCTACCAAGAAGAGTCGAAAGAATCGATTCATAACTTATTATTTACCATAGCCAATTGATATAGCGGTACATGCACTTCAGAAAGATACACATGTCGTGCCACGCTAAAACCATTGCGGAACAAGATCGGTGCATTGTCAGAAGAGATTACGTCTTCTGGATATCCTACAGGCACAGTTCTGCTACAGTGAGGATACCAGGCACTTCACAGAGTGAAACGGCACGGCAACTGCAAATGTAATCCAAAGTTGAAGTACACGTGACAGTCCGATTATTTTCAGCAAAATGTCTGAACTGCACATACACTGACCGTGAAATTCTGGTGGTATATGGACCAATTGCATTGTCACCTACAGCTGTAGTTAAATGGTGCCAACGATTTGACAAAGGCGGCTCATACCTGGGTGATACTGACCAGGAGAGAATGAAAATCTGGCATGGTGTGATTTCCCTCTCTCTGACAAGCTGAAACAACATGTGGAAGGAAAGAGATTTTTCAAATGATGAGGACATCCACGCAGCGCTTTTCGAATTGATCCGTGACTAAGGAGTTGATTGCTATCGCCGAAGAACTCAATCACGTTACGAGTGTTGTTAACACAGTATTGATGACTATGAGTCAAAATATTGTCATGTACCTGTGTCACTGTAAAACAGGAACTGCCACAGCGCGCCAAACTGCACGCGTGTACAGATGTGCTGCAGGCGTGCCGTCCAGGACTCGGTCCGCATCGCCACTACTCGGCTTTCCTCGGTCTTTCGCGGCACTGCTCGGCACAGCGCGGCATTAGACTAGCTGTGCGATGCCACATCTTTTCATCCGGCATATGGTGCGTTAGATGATTCTTAGTGGCAGCCATGTTTATTCCTCGCTGTTTGTTAGCGATTCGTAGGACGTTTATAAGTACTATACAGTGGTTGTTGCAATGGAACACACGCTAACAAAGAGGCGGGGTAGTTGGGTTGACAGATCAAACAAGTTGGCGGAATTAAGAAGACGTAGTGTTATGCAGCGAGACGGATCGAAACGAGTACCACTTACAAATCTTTGTGTTTCTGATGTATGTATTTGTACATATTTGTCGTTAGAATTCGAATTTAGAGTTCACTCAGTTTTTGTTTCCTTTTTTTGCCTGCAACCGAACGTAGCGACCTGTCTTTAAGAGCAAGCTACAAAATAGTGTTCAAAATTGCAAGAGCGATTCAGCCTTTCAGTGATGGTGATTTCATCGAGGAGTGTATTGTTGACGCGGCGGAACTCTTGACGCCACTGGAAGTAAAGAAGTTTAGTGTAATCAGTCTTTCCAGACAGACAATAGCTCGCCGCATAGCTGGTATGGCAGCGGATGTCTACAGGCAGTTAACTGATAGTGCCTGCAAGATTATTGCATCCTCGATGACTTTGGACGAGTCGACCGACATCTCGGACACAGCACAACTAGCGATTTACGTTGCCGGAGTCGACACAAATTTGCACGTGACGGAAGAACTGTTAGATTAACTGTTGGTTAAATCGAGGATCATGCCTCTAAATATTTTTCAATTTAAGGATCGCTATTGTTGAGTTCCTCAAGAAAAACGGAAAGGCAGAGCCAAAATTAGAAGATCCAAAATGGATTGCAGACCTCGCCTTTTTAGTTGATCTGACTGCACACTTGAACGCTCTCAATAAGACTTGGCAAGGTGAGTAGCAGCTTATTTCTGATCTGATGAAAAAAGTGGATGCATTTAAAAAGGCACTCGCATTGTGGAAGGAACAACTCATGAAAATGAATACCGCCCATTGCACTACGCTCTCTAAAGTCAGAGAGAACGTAACTTCTGACGAATTTGTTTCTGTGTTGGAGGAACTACAGGCACAATTTTCTAAACGTTTTCACGACACTGCCAGTCTGACATCTGTTTTTGAACTATTTTATAAACCTTTTGCCGTTTCAGTTGAAAGTACTCCAGTGCATTTGCAAATGGAATTGATCGAACTTGTAGTGTAATTCCCGTTTAAAGGACAAATCTTCTTACGTGAAAACTCTTCAGGAATTTTACGAAGGTTTTCCTCGGGAAGAGTTTCCCCGTCTCCACAATGAGGCTGCAAAAGTTATATCAGTGTTTGGATCGACATACGTACTCTGCGTTTGTCCGTGTACGGTCAGTTTGTGCCGGATAAGTACTTTATTATGTCTACAGTGAACCAAAATTAATTAAATTAATGGTGATAATTTTGTTGTATTTGTCATATGTTTTGTTAAGAATTGTAGAGATTGCAAGTTTTGTACAGTAGTTCCAGAATATAAAATTTGCTTGTTTCACTACTTTCAAGTCTGTTTCTGTATCTCAGCTTAAATGTTGTAAGAATTTTACGAGTGACGATGTGAGAAGCACGATATTTTTGGTGTAATGCAGTTTCAAACCCAGCGTTATTGTTATTTTTCTACAGGTGTACGAACAGCCAACAAAGATTCAGTATTGCTCAACATGATGGGTTGGGAGCTTAATATTATCAAATGTCGTAACATGAAACTAAGCCACATGCTAGCAGGGCGGTGTTCCTTACGCGAATGCACTGACGCGTGCGGCGTGTGCACAATTCAACAAATCAGCCAGAAACGTCGGTAGAGCCACGTGCAAGATGTTCAACTTATCCGCAATGGAATCAACTCTATAAGCTACCTCTTTCATCTACTAGGGAGTGAGGGTGATGTTCTGACCTTGTCAGCGCTGCGTGAATCTGCTGTAGAGTTTCTGCCAAGGACTGAAGAAAATCCTCTAAGGAGGCCATTTCGTCTGAAAATGAAAATCCCATTCTCATCGCTAATTCCTGTAGTGTCCTGTAGTCGGCAGGAAAGAACTAAAGATCAAGTTCGAACACATTTTATTTAACTAAAACGCCATCTTGGCATGCACTAATTTCCAAACGCAAGAACATCAAGGAACAACAATTCTTGTGGTATCAAAAGCCAGATAACACTACAAGAGAATTAAAGGAAATAATAACCAAAACACTACGCTACACAATTACAAAGTGGCGTTACAACCAAAAAGATACTGATAGTGAAGGTAACTTATTTTATTGTTTGCTAACCTAATCCGCCCCTTTAGGTACATTCAGTTGAGCCACGTCAACTGGGAGGAACCGCCACTATATCATCAAACTAATACTGCAAAGGCCCCATAACAATGATTATAAAATACAGTTAAGTGTCTATTTTACCAACTACTGACGTCCCTTAGCCTACCAGTCTGACTACATTCACAAAAAATCTATGTTCCAAGGTTAACAAATTTGAAATTGCAGAAGCACAAGCCCCTGAAGAAACAGTCTAGTTTAGAAGACAGTTACGAATAGCAAAGTCACACAAGGTTTTTTGTGGTACTAATCTATTAGTAACATCGTTCTTAACCTTCAAATGGTCTCATTTTGGCGAAAAGGACAGTTCACTCCTTCAGGTATGCCATACGCAGCTGAAACCACTCATATGTGGAAATACTGATTCCTAAGTTTTACTCGTTGTTCCACATACTCCCAATTTTCCTTGAAAGTAACGTCGGCTGATTTAGCAGACCGATCGAGATGCGAGTGGGCGCCTGGGAGTTCATCAAGGAGTGAACGCATTCATGCAGCCTTGTGAACTCAGCTGATGTCCTCTTGAAAGAGGGAAGTGTCCACAGCATATCCATCATCAAGATGTAGGAAAAACGTGCAACACTCGGTCACCGTCAATGTTGGATATCCTGGATCATGACCACAATATTATTTATAAGAGAAAGTCAGTAGTTAGGAATTTAGGGTTTAATATCGTTACTACGTTGTTCAACTTTCAAAGGTATAATGGTGGTCAACCCCCCTCTCCCCCCCCACGAACCATGGGCCGTTGGTGGGGAGGCTTGCGGGCCTCAACGATACAGGTAGCCGTACCGTAGGTGCAATCACAACGGAGGAGTATCTGTTGAGAGACCAGACAAACGTGTGGTTCCTGAAGAGGGGCAGCAGCCTTGTCAGCAGTTTCAGGGGCAACAGTCTGGATGCTTGACTGATCTGGCCTTGTGACACTAACCAAAAAGGCCTTGCTGTTCTGGTACTGCGAAGGGCTGAAAGCAGAGGGAAACTACAGCCGTAATTTTTTCCGAGGGCATGCAGCTTTAGTGTATGATTAAATGTTGATGGCGTCCTCTTCGGTAAAATATTCCGGGGTAAAATAGTCCCCCACTCCGATCTCCGGGCGGGGTCTACTCAAGAGGACGTTGTTATCAGGAGAAAGAAAACTGGCGTTATACGGATCGCAGCGTGGAACGTTAGATCCCTTAATCGGGCAGGTAGGTTAGCAAATTTAAAAAGGGAAATGAATGGTTTAAAGTTAGATATAGTGGGAATTAGTGAACTTCGGTGGCAGGAGGAACAATACTTCTGGTCAGGTGAATACAGGGTTATAAACACAAAGTCAAATAGGGTCAATGCAGGAGTAGGTTTAATAATGAATAAAAAAAGATGTACGGGTGAGCTACTACAAACAGCATAGTGAACGCATTATTGTGGCCAAGATAGACACGAAGCCCACGCCTACTACACTAACAAGTTTATACGCCAACTAGCTCTGCAGATGACGAAGAAATTGATCAAATGTATGATGAGATAAAATAAATTATTCAGGTAGTGAAGGGAGACGAAAATTTAATAGTCATGGGTGACTGGAATTCGTCAGTAGAAAAAGGGAGAGAAGGAAACATAGTGGGTGAATAAGGATTGGGGCTAAGAAATGAAAGAGGAAGCCGTCTGGTAGAATTTTGCACAGAGCATAACTTAATCATAGCTAACACTTGGCTCAAGAATCATAAAAGAAAGTTGTATACATGGAAGAATCCTGGAGATAGTAAAAGGTATCAGATAGATTATATAATGGTAAGACGGAGATTTAGGAACCAGGTTTTAAATTATAAGACATTTCCAGGGGCAGATGTGGACTCTGACGAAAATCTGTTGATTATGAGATGTAGATTAAAAATGAATAAACTGCAAAAAGGTGGGAATTTAAGGAGATGGGACTTGGAGGTTGTACAGAGTTTCAGGGAGACAGGAATGGGGGAAAGAAATACAGTAGAAGAAGAATGGGTAGCTTTGAGGGATGAAATAGTGAAGGCAGCAGAGGATCAAGTAGGTAAAAAGACGGGGGCTAGTAGAAACCCTTGGGTAACAGAAGAAATATTGAATTTAATTGATGAAAGGAGAAAATATAAAAATGCAGTAAATGAAGCAGGCAAAAAGTAATACAAACGTCTCCTAAATGAGTTCGACAGGAAGTGCAAAATGGCTACGCACGGATGGCTAAAGGACAAATGTACGAATGTAGATACTTATCTCACTAGGGGTAAGATAGATACTGCCTACAGGAAAATTAAAGAGACCTTTGGGGAAAGGAGAACCACTTGCATGAATATCAAAAGCTTTGATGGAAACCCAGTTCTAAGCAAAGGAGGGAAAGTGGAAAGCTGGAAGGTATATATAGAGGGCCTATACAAGGTCGATGTAATTGAGGACAGTATTAAGGAAATGGAAGAGGATGTAGATGAAGAGGAAATGGGAGATATGATATTGCGTGAAGAGTTTGACAGAGCACTGAAAGACCTGAGTCGAAACACTAAATACTGAGGTCAAGATTATGTTATAGAAGCGCCTTCACTCTTTTCATCATGATAAATGCCACTACAAAAGTGAGTCAAATAAGAATTGTGGGTGTCTAACTAAAACAGCGAAATTTGGCGCCAGTAGCATCTGAGTCGGTAAACGTGATTCTAGAAGTGCCCGCATGATCACTGGTGGCAGTATGCTAAAGTGATGCACCAGCACAGAGATATCGCCACAGACATTTTTAATTTGAGACGCTTTTTCTTTGTCTGTGTAGTTAAGGTTTTTCAAGACTCTGTTGTTACGCCTGTAACCATTTACATTACAAGCAAAAGTGTTAGTTGTAGAAGATGAAGAATGGTACTGTATAAATAGAAAACATATTTAATGTTGTTTACAATGAAGACAATGATGGTGTGTTGATGTGGAGTTGGTCATTATGAAGATGAGTACAAAAGAAATGGTTTCACTCATTAAATTATTTTGTTCTCTTTCCTGTGAGCCTTAAGAGAATCAAGAGTTAATATCAGGTCTTCACATTTGTGTCCTTTTTAAATTTCCTTTTGCTCCTGCATTCCTTTTCCATTTACAGTGTTTTCTTTTTACTTTCCCCTGTCCATTTTGAACCATTCTTGTTTCCTTGCCTTCTAATTCATCCACCTGTAACACATGCATTGTAAAACTGATTCTATATATATTGCTTCTTCTTCTGTTTCTTAGTTTTCTTGTAAGTATTTCGTGACCTATTGAATTCAGATAGTAATTGAACTCTTTTGCCAGAAATATCTGGATATGTTTAGCTGATCTGTTGTAATCCGCCGGCCGGTGTGGCCGAGCGCTTCTACTCGCTTCAGTCTGGAACCGCACACCGCTATGGTCGCAGGTTCGAATCCTGCCTTGGGCATGGATGTGTGTACTGTCCTTAGGTTAGTTAGGTTTAAGTAGTTCTAAGTTCTAGGCGACTAATGACCTCAGATGTTAAGTCCCATTGTGCTCAGAGCCAGAGAGAGAATATCGGTCAATTGCCTCATATTATTTCTTCTATATTTTCTACATTTCGATGATGTTCATCTTAATTTCAAATATGTTCGTTTTAGTAGAGCTCAACTTTCCTTGTGGTTCTGTCTCTATTGTTTCTACTTTCTCCAGTCTGTAATTCAATATTAGATTTTCACTGGTAATTATGCATTCTTTCTTCGTTTTTGTTTGTAATACTTTGCTTCGAGATCCTTATATAAGTATTTCAGTTGTTAATATTCGTTCTGATAACATAATCTCTTGCCACCTGTTGTTTCCCCTAAGGCATATTTTTCTAAACCAATGTCTTGCTTATTTATCTAAAACAGTATTTTGTTTCTTTTTTTGGACCCAAGCCATTCAGTAAACATTATGGAAAATTTGTTACATTTGTCATAAACTTTATCCTCTCTAGAGATTCTAAAACCTATTTTGTTGGCTACCTTCTCCAAAAGATTGATTTGTAGCACCAAATTTGTGTGACTAATAAAACACCAAAATCATCAGAAAATGTCAAATTACTTGAACAAATTACTTGTACCCTCACAGTCAGTATCTTTGAAATCTAATTTTCAGACAGTTTTTTGTTCCAGATTAGGTTTAAAAAAATAATTTTCACTCCAGACTCGGAATACTTTACTTGTAGTATCACTGACAACAGATTAACAACGTTTTTAAAATAAGAGGAGGTTACCATTCTTTCTATGAAGGATTTATGGACATAATTGAATATTTCTCCCATTTCTAAACACACCCTGATATTCACTCAAATAACTTTCAAGCACTGAGTGTGTCCTGTTCAGAAATGTATTTGAGAATAACTTCAAACCAACTGTAAAATGTTATACTGCTTACTTCCATGGTTTCTGAGATCTTGTCACCTTTGTTATCCAATCCGCCAATTAATGCCACTTTCGATTCTCCTGGAATATTTTCTGTTTTACAGGTGTCTGAAAAAATTAATTCTACTAACTCCACGATTTTTGGTTGAGACCACTTCATAAACTTAACAGTTCTAGAGTTATCTCCTCTTGCTTTACTATTTTTTCTAGATTTTAATTACTTCCTTAATTTCATCAACACCCAGAGGTAAACCATCTTCATCAATTTAATGAGTCTCTGGAATTCTAATTTACAGATTGTCACAGTTGTCGGTGTTGTTTATCACAATTCTGTTTCCATCTCTAAATCAGATGCTTGATTCTGTGTTACTTTGTTCAATGTTGTTTTGTTAAAAGATGTTTTGAATCTCCTTAGGATTATTGGTGCTTTCTTTATTTCTTTCTGTTGAAGTATTTTAGCCTATTTAATTTCACCATGCCTTTTTTCTTAGTTTTATATTAGTAAAACTGCTGTTACGTTACAGTTTTTTGTCTAGACAATTCGGACAGCAATCAGGTTCGGTTGTTTTAATTTTGTCCTGAAATTTCTCTGATGTGTCTTGCATATTTAAATGTATTCTATTGTGCTTGAGAAATAAAGTTCTCTGTACGCACGAGTGGTTCCGTCTGAAGCGTTAAGAACAAGCCAAGTGGGTGCTTAACAAAAGAGATTGAAAGCGCGCCCTAAACGCTTCGACTGCAAGGAACTCCACGTTGACTTTCATCTCCGGAGGATTTAGCAGTGAGAGGGTGTGAGGACCCAGTCCGGACGGAGAAACCAATCAGAAATGAGAAAGAAAGGCGCACACTGGTGTAGGTTTCCAGTCGAAGTTTGCGCCCCGGGGAGTTGATAGAACTGAATCCCGCCATTACTGCTGTAAGTCGCCAATTCAAAAAGGCGGCGTGTTCTCTAGCACGAGTCGACTCTGCGCGGCAAAGTTCTGGTTGGCGGCTCCGCTGATATTCCATAAGGCCGGGGGCGACAGGAAACTTAATCTGAGAAGCCGCGCAGCCGACTGGGCCCAGAGTTATCCAGCGAAACTGCTACTGGGTTTCCATAAGTTGGCTACCACACCACCCCACTCAACTTCTCTGAAGCACTTGGCAGGTTGCTACGTCGTGCTGACCTTAAATAATTCTATTGTCACAGAAAAATAGTGAAGGTATCACGCCTCGTGAAGGTTGTTGCACAGAGGTTTCCTTATTATAAGCAGATAACTTTTTAATTCTACCATTACGTTCACACGTAAGATCCGACAATTTCATTAAGAAATACATCTGTCCATAAGTGGCGCAAGGGTGCATTATTTAGGAGAATGTACTCCTTCACAGCTAATTGGCCATCTTAGCTATTTTATTTGCAAATTTGTTTTTTTTTCAATTTTTTATGCTCCTAACCCTCCGAGGCTGGAGCGGGTTGTTCCGGTATCATCGGAGGTCACCTAATCCAAATTCGTACACAGGTGAATCAACTGCCCCTACCGTTGCGTTTTACAGCAGCTCCTTCAAATAGTACCTGCAAGACTTTCATGTTCTCCCGCAAATTATTATTTCGACAGAAAAAATTAACAGGGCCTTTTTGTAGGAAATTGGATGTAGTTAAGTTTTTGCAGGGATACGTTTTCACTGGAAGCCACAGATTTCGAGTTATTCAAGAAGAATGTACCTGAAGTTCACTTTTGCACGTTTGACTTCAATATTCGATAGTTACGGTCTCTTACGCAAAAGCATTACACTACAAAATTTAATTACAAAGTTTTAAACATGGCTGCTTTGTTCAGTGACCGTTTCTAAATTAGAATTGAAACAAATGAGCCCTCGGTCACAATTATTTTTAGTCTTATTGACCAGGTTTCAGCACTTGTAAGAGTGACTTCATCAGAATTAAAACAATTAAAAAGGCCTATGTTATAACTATGTTACGGATAATAACTGTGACCGAGGGCTCATTTGTTTCAATTTTAAATTTAATTACACTTTTGTAGTAGTAGTAATAGTAGTAGTAGTAGCAGTGGTAGTAGTACTAATATCTTGTGAGTAGCGTGCCATAGCATATGAAAATCTTGTATACGGTATTTGAAGGCATCGCGGGTTCTAATAGCGTTTATGTAGCGTGCGTTAAAATATGTGGTATCTGTTGGCGTCGCGGGTTGCATAAACCTCAGAGCTATGGGCAACTGAATCACCCTGTGTATTAGGTCCGTAGCAGGTGTTACTGCGTGGTACTTTGCTGATTGTATGAGCTCTAAATGGGCGGACTGGACAAGTGTCAGATGTTAACCACTTTTGGAATATTAAGTGAGACTTTGTTGAATGGATAACTGGCAAAGAGACCTAGACTCATCGACGGCTCAACTAAATCTTCGTAAACACCTGGGAAGGGCTAAGGCTACATCATGTCTCACCATTGTAATCTCCGCACATTCTAATTTCAGTGTCCATCACACAACCCACATAAAATAGAGTTGGTATAAAAAAAACCGTTGTGGAAGATTGCGGGCAACATGGAATAAGGCCAGCTTAGAACCCGCAGGACTAAAAAAACATACACACCGACCCACCCACTCTCTCTCTCTCTCTCTCTCTCTCTCTCTCTCTCTCACACACACACACACACACACACACACACACACACACACATGCACAGTGCACAACGGAAGTGAGAGTGAATTTATGAGTGATGCGAGTGCATGAGGAAACTGTCACCTTCGCCAGCACCACCCACCATCTCTTAGGGTCGCTGTCCATGTGAACAGCCGTAGACACTGTAGTGGGTGGGACGTGAACGTTAACCTAAATCTCAAGCAACGGTTAAGCAGAAGTATTTTTAATGAAGTAGTTCATTGGTGCTAAAAACTTAAGGATGAAACTAAGTTTAGCGTATTTTGTCACAGCCAAGAAGTACATCTCGATGAAACTTGGACCACACATTGAAAGAACAGATGCACTATGGTACAGAAGGTAATGCAAAGAAATACCCAATTAAACGACCACAAATTATGTTTTTATTTAAAATCAATAATTATACTACAGCCTCCACGTTGTGTGATGGTCCCCTGGACGTTACGAAAGACGAGACATGGCTTTTAATAGGATGTGTGCTCACCACGGACGGCAATGCATGCCCTGTAATGAGCTTCCTTGCTAGCCGGAGGAGATGCCTGGAATCTAGTGATTTGGAATGAGGAATCACGATATACCCTGCCAAGTTTGATGGAACGGTTTGGGTTTGGCAAACGTCAGGAGAACGTTACCTGCTTACTCGATACTCACTGTAGTTTGAGTATCGTGTCACAAAACTTTGTAAATATTCTTCCCAACATCACTCAAGACTCTGAAATCTACATAATTGTACCAATAGGAAAATGGTGTTCAGTTTCATCATAGTATTCTGGTTATGCAATGTCTGAGTGTAGAAATGCAAGTAGGAATAGACTTTCCAAACAAATACAAGGGGAATGTATATTTAGACATACATTCTCTACCATTGTACCAATCAGATCGAAGGATAGTGGTAGTGCCATCCTTGGGAAGTAAAAAATAGAAATTGGAGGGAAGGAAAAGATCTCCAATGGGCCCAATACCTCGCATAGTAGTATGGGATGCCATTGGATAAGCCACACTATCACCTTAGTTCACATAGTCGATAATCTAGTGATCAGCCAGTATATGCTAAGACCAATAGTTGCATGGCCTGCCTACAAGTTTCCGTGATGATCCCTTTCATTGCGATAAGATTTCCACATGTTACCCATGCTGTTATGCTCCACCTCTACAAAGAGGGTTTACGACTGTTTTCCTGGCGAGCAAGAAGTGTTACCAGAAGTCTTCCCGCAAACCGTACGTGACTGGAGCAGGAAAAGGGGGAAGCGACAGTGGCACATAAAGTACCTTTCCGTGCGGAGTATATATGTAGATGTAGATTGGAGGCGCCTATCTCTGTTAAATAGTTAATGCTCACTTCTCTTGCAGACCGACGTGCAACGGTTCTCCGTCGCATGGCCGCGGACACTATCCACTGGAGACCTTGACAACATCAGCCAGGCCGGCATGGACTACTACAAAAAGCCCATCAACCTGCTCCTGGCCAACAACATCCAGACTCTGGTAAGCCCACAGCTTAGAAAAATTCTCTGTAGGTTAGGATCATGTGCAATTCGAGCTCCACTTGTAACAATTTTGTGCCTCAGTAAATTATCCTTTTAAGATGAAGGGTGCACCCTGTTCTTGTGTGCAGTAAAGCAAAGTATCTCTCAATTTATCGAAGCATTTTTATCGATGTTTACATTAGTTAGTATTAATTATAACATTGTCACTTGGGTGAATCAAATTATCTATTCAAAGTATTTTGTTTCTGACAGTGATATTTCGTTTGCTTGAAAATGCTTTTTAAAGAAAGTGTTGAAAAGCGAGTTGAGCACGGCTCTCATATGAGACCTAGTTCATGGAAGCTGTGTCTCACAAAATTTGTTACGTCGCTGCGAATAAGAGGTGGTTGTGAAATTCAATACATGTTCCGCAAATTTAGGACCGGGCAGTGACAATTAACGTTGCCCCACTGGGGGCAAAGAGTTCCTTGTGGTAGGGCGTTCCATTCTTCCACTAGTGTAACTGGAAACTGCTGAACGGTCGTTGGTGCATATCGACGTTCGCAATACGCCTCCGCAAAGCACACGTGCTAGGAGGATTTTAAGTCGGGGGACCAGGTAGGCCAGTCCATTCGGCGATTGTCGCTTCGTTCCAACAGCTCCTCGAAATGCGCTGTTGATCAATTCGAGCATTGTCATCCATAAGGCTGAATTCAGTCTCCCCCACCCCCTGAAAACACATAGATGTGAAAGGAGTATACAGTCACAGTAGCGTTGACCGGTGACCGGCCTTGTTCATAGATTTAGAGGTCAGTAAGCCCATACAGTATTATGCTTCCCTACACCATAACACCTCAGCCATCAAAACGATCATGTTTGGCACTGTTCGTGCGTGCATTACTTGTTTCCACCTCTCACCGTATGAGTAATGCACTCAGAAACATTGTCGATCATCATCGTGTTGGTGGTCCAGGTGTTATGGTGTGGAGAGGCATAATGTTACATGGCCATACTAACCTCCAGGCCTCTGAATGCGGTACGCTCACCCTCCAGCGTCATTATGACACTGCACTCCTTCCCCGCGTACGTCTTTGCAAGGATGAATTCTGCCCTAATTTCATTTTTATGGAATATAACGCACGACAGTGCAGGTGGATGAGCTGTTTGAACGAGAGGATGTTCGACGAATGGACTGGCCTGCCCGTAACCCCGATTTAAATGCGTTCCGGAGACGTATTACGTCACGTCCATTGGCACCTACGACCATACATCGTTTGTCAATCACTCTGGTGGAGAAATGGAACACACTACGGCAAGATCTCCTTCTAACTTAGAAGCCAGTGAGAGAGCACCTCGTAGAAAATGCATTGCTGTCTGAGGTGATCAAACACCCTTTTAGATGTCATATCCCACCTTTTGTAATGTCCAGGGGACCGTCATAAATCGCGATGTTTCAGTGTAATTTATTTTATTTAACGTATGATCCCAGAAAAAATACAGACAACAATATGCAACAATTATTTGTATATCTACACAGATACGCTCGATCTCTAGTCTGTATTGGCTCGAAGTTGAGGTGGAAAATCCAGTCAGAACCCTCTGCAGACAAACAGTGAAACTCTCCCATTGTCGCTTTGAATACTGCGGGTATAGTCAAATGTTATGTCATGCACTGTTTGCTGCTCTTCACCACCGTCACAGTCAGGGAAGGACTTCCATCCCCAACTTTGCAGCAATGGTCCACTTCTGTCACGATGCGTTCTGACCCTATTCAGCATGCACCAGTGTCGTCGGTGTACAAGAAATCTTGTTTGTCGCCCCAAGGTGTTTTGATTGTTCCTTCTACCACTACTCGTAATCGTTCCAGTCTTTTTGCGTGTTGAAGTTAGTGATGACTACAGAGCGTCATGATGGTTGTTTAGACCTACGTAGCTGGGGTTCTGATGATGAAACTTTTGAATTGGTAATTCTGGGTTGTTTCTTATTCTTGTCCACACGTCCAGCATTTGCTGTGATCTTCTCGTGGACGGTGGTGGAGTATAACTAAGTACCGGTCGCCGGTGCGTGTTTGTGGGACGAATACACCCTGCCCTGAGGCACACTGCTCACTGATCTACGTGTCTATTATTTTAATTTGAGCACTGTTTAACCAGATAGAATAGCAATATTCTGACAATGAGTGTGAAAAAGACGAGCTGATAGTCTAAGGATTGTTGCAGTGGTGCCCTAGGCGGCTCCTGTTAACTCTCGGGGTATGTTGTTTCGAGATTTGATTTTGTACGAAAACTATCTGTCTGGGGTCCCACCTATGTATTTTGGAGGAACTGATCACTAAGTGTAATTGTAGGTATGCAGTTTGCTTCTTTATTTCGTGGGTGGAAAATAATTGATACAACTGTTTTTTGGGGACATTGTCGGAGAGAGTTATGCTTGAAGTATTCATCCAGCGTTTTCAGGTTGATGTTAGTGTTGCTTGAGCTTCCCTAAGAGATTGATCATGAGAGATCAGAGCAATATCATCAGTATAAACAAACTGGACTTTGGTTCTGGGAGGTCGTGTGTATACAAATTAAAAAGGAGTGGGGCCATAATAGAACGTTCTGGGACGCCGTTATTTATATTGTGAACTCTACTTCTGGAGTTCTCCGAGAGCACCTAGAAGTATGTATTGTTCTGCGTGTTTCCAATTAGAGGTATTCAGTTTCCGACACGGAATGATACAGTTGAAATTGACCAGCAGTTGCTTAAGATAGTTTGGTCTCATCCTGATAGTTGGGGCTAGCCTATAGCAACAGGAGAACACGTGCACGGTAATAAAGAGGTAATATCAGCGGACTTTACCAACAGTGTTAATTATGAACTTGATTGTGCGAGTAAAAGTGTAATTTCTGTTCGTCTTATTGCTTATTTCTTTAATTTAGCATCTGTATTGGTACTGTAGCAGTTCTTTCTATATATTATCCAAGTTTCATATAGGTAACTAACTTGGCAATGACACATAATGCGAAAGTTCCTTTCGTCCTTAGGTTTTGCACACTAGTGTACTTTTACGATGTTGTAGCGATACCGTTTATTGCGAAAATACAAACAGCTTAGAGTGCTATTGAGCATCGTTTACTTCAGAACTATTCAGGAATTTCACAGCTTTCTTTGAGTATACTGGCTGAAGTTGATGTAGTTGCGCTACCAATAGATATAATCATTGCTACTGACTTTATGTGTAGCTACGTGCTAGCATGAGCAGCCCTGAAGTTTCTTTTTGAACACGTAGCCAGCACGTTGGCGGCAGGATTCTGTAGGTTACCTTCGGAGTATTTCATGGCGGCTTGCCTGAATAAAATCTTGTCGATTTTCGAGTACCATCAATTCGAATCAACGCATCTTGAAAAACGAGAAGATTTTATTGCAAGTGAGCTCCTTTATCGTTTTTTATTCAGAGTGTACATTTTTTTAAAATTTGCCAAGTTTCATTACGTTCCTCACTTCGATGCACAATACTTCGCGCTTTGTCATTAAGCGGCTGAAGTGGGGCGAAGCGAAGTTTTGGTCGAAACTGTGTATTATTAGAATTAAGGCAAAGATTTTCGGGTGTGGCAGATTGCTGAGGGTCATTCCTTGCAAGTGTGCTCTTTTATCCTAGTGGCGGGCCACATCAAACTAGTCAGAAGATTGATGATCCCCCCCCCTCCCCCCCCCCCCCCCAACAGCGTTCCTTTTTTATTTAATCCAGAGGAGCATCTGTGCTGTTGCATGGATGTCTGAGGTTATTTTACTGTTTTAATGAATAGCGAAAGAAAGTTTATTTAATGTTTGTCTCTTCTGCACTTGCATCTGAAAGAGACAAAGAAAAGACATGCGTTTACATTTGTTAAAAATTACCATGTGGCCGTCATCAGTGATTCCACCGTAAAATAATTTCAGACTTAAATACTGATGCAACATGAATGGCACACGTCGATTGTATTATGTGATTGACACAGCTTCTCTGGGATATACATCGTAATGACAACATCCCATTAGAAATCAAGAGGGAGGCCAATTTTCCGAGTGCCTGAATGCATCATAGTAGAAGTGTGACTTTCTCACTGAGTGCTGGATCCGTTTGGGCATACAGCATCCTTATCTGAGTGGAAGTTTTTGACGTCATGCTCAGATTTGTTCAAATCGTCCCTGAGAAGCGTTCTTCAGGCACAAAGACCACAAAATTTCTCACTCTTAGCAGCCATGTTTTCGGCACTTACCACTGTTTACAAGCACTCATCTTGACAAAGTTGTCTTTAGTGAAAATCTAAAATTAGAGACAGAGCTGCGTGCTATTTCTCAGTCCTCTTGTGATTCTTGGACAGGGTATTCGCTGTTACTAGCTGAAACTTGTTACAGAACTCAATTAGTCTTTCTCCTCTTTCATTCCTTGTCCCAAGCCCATATTCTTCTGTAACCTTTTCTTCTACTCCTTCACCTACAACTGCATTCCAGTCGCCCATGACTATTATATTTTCGTCCCCCTTTACATACTGCATTACCCTTTCAATATCCTCGTCCATAAAAAGTGCAAATCGCTCAGGCCTTGTCGCCCAGTGACAGTACACGTCGATATGACTCTGCAGTCGACATGCTATCGCGTATTGAGGACGATGATGGTTATCTCAGACGAATTGCCTTTTGCGACGAAGCGATCATTTTTGTCAGTGAAGTAGTGAATCGCCATAAAGTGCGCATTTGGGGTTCACAACCCTCTGGCGAGGCCATGGAGCGTACCATCTACATCTACATCTACATCTAGATGACTACTCTGCAATTCACATTTAAGTGCTTGGCAGAGGGTTCATCGAACCACCATCATACTATCTCTCTACTATTCCATTCCCGAACAGCGAGCCGGAAAAATGAACACCTAAACCTTTCTGTTCGAGCTCGGATTTCTCTTATTTTATTTTGATGATCATTCCTACCTATGTAGGTTGGGTTCAACAAAATATTTTCGCATTCGGAAGAGAAAGTTGGTGACTGAAATTTCGTAAAAAGGTCTCGCCGCGACGAAAAACGTCTATGCTGTAATGACTTCCATCCCAACTCGTGTATCATATCTGCCACACTCTCTCCCCTATAACGTGATAATACAAAACGAGCTGCCCTTATTTTCACCCTTTCGATGTCCTCCGTCAATCCCACCTGGTAAGGATCCCACACCGCGCATGAATATTCTAACAGAGGACGAACGAGTGTAGTGTAAGCTGTCTCTTTAGTGGAGTTGTTGCATCTTCTAAGTGTCCTGCCAATGAAACGCAACCTTTGGCTCGCCTTCCCGACATTATTATCTCTGTGGTCCTTCCAACTGTAGTTGTTCTTAATTTTAACACCCAGGTAGTTAGTTGAATTGACAGCCTTGAGAATTGTACTATTTACCGAGTAATGGAATTTCAGCGGATTTCTTTTGGAACTCATGTGGATCATCTCACACTTGATGCCAGATCGGAACATTGGCCGCTCTTCTGTATGAAACGGTTACACGTTTCGTCTGTAAAGCTATGTCGCGTGCTGCGGTATGCGGAGACACTAAAAGCACCATAGTAGAAAACAGAACAAGTTTCTAAGTTGATGTAATAGGCAGTAAGAACCAGTACAATTCAAGTTTTAGTTATCGGTTATCGACTTTCTAGCCGGCTTTGGTGCCTTGGACATGAGCTAGTACCTTAAGATTTTGCATGAAGTTAGGTCTAGCAGCCACGTTGCACGGGAGAATGTGAAAAGTGTTCATATGTAGTAAAAACCTTTAAAATCCGCCCATTTTCGTTCTTTGCTATCGAATCGACTTAATGCCAGATCGTCACATTGGCCGCTCTTCTCTATGAAACGGTTACACTTTTCGTCTGCAAATCTATGTCGGGTGCTGCGGTATGCGGAGACACAAAAAAGCAACATAATAGAACACAGAAGAAGCTTCTAAGTTGATGTAATTGCCAGTAAGTAGGAGTAAAATTGATTTTTTTTTATCGATTATTGATTTTTTAATCGGCTTTGGTGCCGTGGACATGAGCTAGTTCCTTGAGATTTTGCATGAAGGGAGGTCTAGCAGCCGCGTTGCAAGGGAGAATGTGCAAAGTGTTCATATGTAGTAGAAACCTGTAAAATCCGGCTGTTTTCGTCATTTGCTATCTAATCGACTTAATGCCAGATCGTCACATTGGCCTCTATCCTCTATGAAACGGTTACACTTTTCGTCTGCAAATCTATGTCGGGTGCAGCGGTATGCGGAGACACAAAAAAGCAACATAATAGAACACAGAAGAAGCTTCTAAGTTAATGTAATTGCCAGTAAGAAGCAATACAATTAAAATTTTAGGTATCGATTATTGACTTTTTAGCCGGCTATGGGGCCTAGGACATGAGCTAGGACATTAAGCTTTTGCATGAAGGGAGGTCTAGCAGCCACGTTGCACGGTAGAATGTGAAAAGTGTTCATATGTAGTAAAAACCTGTAAAATCCAGCCGTTTCTGTCATTTGCTATCGAATCGACGTAATGCCAGATCGTCACTTTGGCCGCTCTTCTCTATGAAACGGTTATGCTTAGCGTCTGCAAAGCTATGTAGCGTGCTGCGGAATGCGGAGACACTGAACGCACCATAGTAGAACACAGAAGAAGCTTCTAAGTTGATGTAATAGCCATTATGAAGCAGTACAGTTCAAGTCTTAGTTATCGATTATTGACTTCTTTTGTTATTGTTGGTGCCTTGGGCATGAGCTAGGACCTTAAGATTTTGCACGTAGGGTGGCCTAGCAGCCACGTTATACGGTAGAATGTGCAAAATGTTCATATGTAGTAAAATCCTCTAAAATCCGCACGTTGTCGTAATTTGCTGTCGAATCGACTTAATGCCAGATCGTCACATCGGCCGCTCTTCTCTATGAAACGGTTACACTTTTCGTTTGCAAAGCTATGTCGCGTGCTGTGGTATGCGAAGACACTAAAAGCACCATAGTAAAACGCAGAAGAAGCTTGTAAGTTGGTGCGATAGCCAGTAAGAAGCAGTATAAATCAAGTTTTAGTTATCGATTATTGACTTTTTAGCCGGCTTTGGTGCCTTGGACATGAGCTAGGACCTTAAGATTTTGCATGAAGTTAGGTCTAGCAGCCACGTTGCACGGAAGGGTGTAAAAGGTGTCCATATGTAGTAAAAACCTGTAAAATCCGCCCGTTTTCATCATTTGCTATCGAATCGACTTATTGCCAGATCGTCACTTCGGCCGCTCTTCTTTATGAAACGGTTACACTTTACGTCTGCAAAGCTATGTCGCGTGCTGCAGTATGCGGAGACACTAGAAGCACCATAGTAGAACACAGAATAAACTTCTAAGTTGATGTGATAGCCAGGAAGAAGCAGTACAAATTAAGTTTTAGTTTTCGATTATTGTCTTTTTAACCGGCTTTGATGCCTTGGATATGAGCTAGGACCTGAACATTTTGCATGAAGAGAGGTCTAGCAGCCACGTTGCACGGTAGAATGTGAAAAGTGTTCATATGTAGTAAAAACCTGTAAAATCCGCCCGTTTTGGTAATTTGCTATCGAATCGACTTCATGCCAGATCGTCACAATGTCCGCTCCTCTCTATGAAACGGTTATATTTGTCGTCTGCAAAGCTATGTCGCTTGCTGCGGTAGGCGGAGACACCAAAAGCACCATAGTAGAATACAGAAGAAGCTTCTAAGTTGATGTAATAGCCAGTAAGAAGCAGTAGAATTCAAGTTTTAGTTATCGATTATTGACTTTGTAGCCGGTTTTGATGCCTTGGACATGAGTTAGTACCTTACGATTTTGCCTGAAGAGAGGTCTATTATCCACGTTGCGCGGGAGAATGTGAAAAGTGTTCATATGTAGTAAAAACCAGTAAAATCCGCCCGTTTTCGTCATTTGCTATCGAATCGACTTAATGCCAGATCGTCACATTGGCCGCTCTTCTCTATGAAACGGTTACACTTTTCGTCTAGAAAGCTATATCGTGTGCTGCGGTATGCGGAGACACTAAAAGCACCATAGTAGAACACAGAAGAAGCTTCTAAGTTGATGTAATAGCCAGTAAGAAGCAGTACAATTCAAGTTTTAGTTGTCGATTATTGACATTTTTGCCATCTTTGGTGCCTTGGACATGAGCTCGGACCTTACGATTTTGCATGAAGGGAGGTCTAGTAGCCCGCGTTGCACGGTAGAATGTGAAGGGTGTTCGTATGTAGTAAAAACCTGTAAAATCCGCCCGTTTTCGTCCTTTGCTATCGAATCGACTTCTACATCTACATCTAGATGACTACTCTGCAATTCACATTTAAGTGCTTGGCAGAGGGTTCATCGAACCACCATCATACTATCTCTCTACTATTCCATTCCCGAACAGCGAGCCGGAAAAACGAACACCTAAACCTTTCTGTTCGAGCTCGGATTTCTCTTATTTTATTTTGATGATCATTCCTACCTATGTAGGTTGGGTTCAACAAAATGTTTTCACATTCGGAAGAGAATGTTGGTGACTGAAATTTCGTAAAAAGGTCTCGCCGCGACGAAAAACGTCTATTCTGTAATGACTTTCATCCCAACTCGTGTATCATATCTGCCACAACCTCTCCCCTATAACCAGAGGCAGTCTGAAGTCGAATGTTTGGTGCGTGCTATTGCACGATCGAATTATCGGGCCATTCTTCTTCGCTGAGGCTACCATCACATCTGCAGTGTATCTGGACATGTTGCAACTGTATGCTGTCCCTCAGCTGCTTCAATATCAACTCATTGTCTTGTTTCAGCAAGTCTGCGCACCCCCTCCTCTCGATATGACCTTTCCTGGACGATGGATTGGTCGTGATGGGCCAACGGTTTGACCTCCACGCTCTCCTGACATAACCCCATTAGACTTCTTTTTGTGGGTTTTTATCAACTACGAGGTCTACCGAACACGCGTACCAGATATTGAAACCCTGCGGCAACAGATAACCACACTCGTTGAGTCGATCCCTCCAGTGATGTTGGCTAATATGTGGACGGAAATGGAATATCGCCGCCGGCCATAGTGGCCGAGCGGTTCTAGGCGCTTCAGTCTGGAACCGCGTGACCGCTACGGTCGCAGGTTCGAATCCTGCCTCGGGCATGGCTGTGTGTGATGTCCTTAGTTAGGTTTAAATAGTTCTAAGTTTTAGGGGACTGATGACCTCAGATGTTAAGACCCATAGTGCTCAGAGCCATTTGATTATCGCCTAGATGTGCTACGTGCTACCAAGGGTGCTCATGTGCGAAAAAAACTTTGATAGTTTGTATACAATTAGACACCAGTTTCATATTTGTATCTTACTTCTCCTCCCCCCATGAACCATGGACCTTGCCGTTGGTGGGGAGGCTTGCGTGCCTCAGCGATACAGATGGCCGTACCGTAGGTGCAACCACAACGGAGGGGTATCTGTTGAGAGGCCAGACAAACGTGTGGTTCCTGAAGAGGGGCAGCAGCCTTTTCAGTAGTTGCAGGGGCAACAGTCTGGATGATTGACTGATCTGGCCTTGCAACATTAACCAAAACGGCCTTGCTGTGCTGGTACTGCGAACGGCTGAAAGCAAGGGGAAACTACAGCCGTAATTTTTCCCGAGGACATGCAGCTTTACTGTATGATTAAATGATGATGGCATCCTCTTGGGTAAAATATTCCGGAGGTAAAATAGTCCCCCATTCGGATCTCCGGGCGGGAACTTCTCAGGAGGATGTCGTTATCAGGAGAAAGAAAACTGGCGTTCTACGGATCGGAGCGTGGAATGTCAGATCCCTTAATCGGGCAGGTAGGTTAGAAAATTTAAAAAGGGAAATGGATAGGTTAAAGTTAGATATAGTGGGAATTAGTGAAGTTCGGTGGCAGGAGGAACAAGACTTCTGGTCAGGTGACTACAGGGTTATAAACACAAAATCAAATAGGGGTAATGCAGGAGTAGGTTTAATAATGAATAGGAAAATAGGAATGCGGGTAAGCTACTACAAACAGCACAGTGAACGCATTATTGTGGCCAAGATAGATACGAAGCCCACACCTACTACAGTAGTACAAGTTTATATGCCAACTAGCTCCGCAGATCACGAAGAAATTGAAGAAATGTACGATCAAATAAAAGAAATTATTCAGATAGTGAAGGGAGATGAAAACTTAATAGTCATGGGTGACTGGAATTCGGCAGTAGGAAAAGGGAGAGAAGGAAACATAGTAGGTGAATATGGATTGGGGCTAAGAAATGAAAGAGGAAGCCGCCTAGTAGAATTTTGCACAGAGCACAACTTAATCATAGCTAACACTTGGTTTAAGAATCACGAAAGAAGGTTGTATACGTGGAAGAACCCTGGAGATACTAAAAGGTATCAGATAGATTATATAATGGTAAGACAGAGATTTAGGAACCAGGTTTTAAGTTGTAAGACATTTCCAGGGGCAGATGTGGACTCTGACCACAATCTATTGGTTATGACCTGTAGATTAAAACTGAAGAAACTGCAAAAATGTGGGAAATTAAGGAGATGGGACCTGGATAAACTGAAAGAACCAGAGGTTGTACAGAGTTTCAGAGAGAGCATAAGGGAACAATTGACAGGAATAGGGGAAAGAAATACAGTAGAAGAAGAATGGGTAGCTCTGAGGGATGTAGTAGTGAAGGCAGCAGAGGATAAAGTAGGTACAAAGACGAGGGCTGCTAGAAATCCTTGGGTAACAGAAGAAATATTGAATTTAATTGATGAAAGGAGAAAATATAAAAATGCAGTAAATGAAGCAGGCAAAAAGGAATACAAACGTCTCAAAAATGAGATCGACAGGAAGTGCAAAATGGCTAAACAGGGATGGCTAGAGGACAAATGTAAGGATGTAGAAGCTTATCTCACTAGGGGTAAGATAGATATTGCCTACAGGAAAATTAAAGAGACCTTTGGAGAGAAGAGAACCACGTGTATGAATATCAAGAGCTCAGATGGCAGCCCAGTTCTAAGCAAAGAAGGGAAGGCAGAAAGGTGGAAGGAGTATATAGAAGGTTTATACAAGAGCGATGTACTTGAGGACAATATTATGGAAATAGAAGAGGATGTAGATGAAGACGAAATGGGAGATACGATACTGCGTGAAGAGTTTGACAGAGCACTGAAAGACCTGAGTCGAAACAAGGCCCCCGGAGTAGACAACATTCCATTAGAACTACTGACGGCCTTGGGAGAGCCAGTAATGACAAAACTCTACCAGCTGGTGAGCAAGATGTATGAGACAGGCGAAATACCCTCAGACTTCAAGAAGAATATAATAATTCCAATCCCAAAGAAAGCAGGTGCTGACAGATGTGAAAATTACCGAACTATCAGTTTAATAAGCCACGGCTGCAAAATACTAACGCGAATTCTTTACAGACGAATGGAAAAACTGATAGATGCAGACCTCGGGGAAGATCAGTTTGGATTCCGTAGAAATGTTGGAACACGTGAGGCAATACTGACCTTACGACTTATCTTAGAAGAAAGATTAAGAAAAGGCAAACCTACGTTTCTAGCATTTGTAGACTTAGAGAAAGCTTTTGACAATGTTGACTGGAATACTCTTTTTCAAATTCTAAAGGTGGCAGGGGTAAAATACAGGGAGCGAAAGGCTATTTATAATTTGTACAGAAACCAGATGGCAGTAATAAGAGTCGAGGGGCATGAAAGGGAAGCAGTGGTTGGGAAAGGAGTGAGACAGGGTTGTAGCCTCTCCCCGATGTTATTCAATCTGTATATTGAGCAAGCAGTAAAGGAAACAAAAGAAAAATTTGGAGTAGGTATTAAAATTCATGGAGACGAAGTAAAAACTTTGAGGTTCGCCGATGACATTGTAATTCTGTCAGAGACGGCAAAGGACTTGGAAGAGCAGTTGAACGGAATGGACAGTGTCTTGAAAGGAGGATATAAGATGAACATTAACAAAAGCAAAACGAAGATAATGGAATGTAGTCAAATTAAATCGGGTGATGCTGAGGGAATTAGATTAGGAAATGAGACACTTAAAGTAGTAAAGGAGTTTTGCTATTTAGGAAGTAAAATAACTGATGATGGTCGAAGTAGAGAGGATATAAAATGTAGACTGGCAATGGCAAGGAAAGCGTTTCTGAAGAAGAGAAATTTGTTAACATCGAATATAGATTTATGTATCAGGAAGTCGTTTCTGAAAGTATTTGTTTGGAGTGTAGCCATGTATGGAAGTGAAACATGGACGATAACTAGTTTGGACAAGAAGAGAATAGAAGCTTTCGAAATGTGGTGCTACAGAAGAATACTGAAGATAAGGTGGATAGATCACGTAACTAATGAGGAGGTATTGAATAGGATTGGGGAGAAGAGAAGTTTGTGGCACAACTTGACTAGAAGAAGGGATCGGTTGGTAGGACATGTTTTGAGGCATCAAGGGATCACAAATTTAGCATTGGAGGGCAGCGTGGAGGGTAAAAATCGTAGAGGGAGACCGAGAGATGAGTACACCAAGCAGATTCAGAAGGATGTAGGTTGCAGTAGGTACTGGGAGATGAAGCAGCTTGCACAGGATAGAGTAGCATGGAGAGCTGCATCAAACCAGTCTCAGGACTGAAGACAAGAACAACAACACAACAACATCTTACTTCTAGCCTGAGTTATCAATTTATGTAATCAGGGAAAGAATTTGCGGGCACCATGTTAATAAAACACATTACATACGATGTTTTACACGTAATAGCTCTGTTTCTCATTGAGTGTCTGTTTACGGCCGAGGTCTTGAATTATGTAACGGAGTTCTTACAAAGGAAGGAGGGGAGGAAGATTAGAATTTAACGCCTGATTGACATCGAGGTCAATAGAGACCAAGCACAAGCTCAGCTTAGAAAGGATGGGGAAACAAATAGGCCGTACGCTTTTTAAAGAACCATCCTAACTGTTGCATTAAGTGATTTAGGGAAATCAATGAAAAACTCCATCAGGGTAACCAGACAGGCTTTTGACTTGTTTTGTGGATGAATTACATGTGCTTAAGATTCTCCCATTGAGCCTCAGCCTGGTTCTGCTTACTCTTGCGGATGGTTCAAGTCCAGTACCGAGGGAAGCGGTCATACAAAAAGCAAGGAGCCACTGAAACACCAGAGCTTACGGGATTCCTTTCGTTCCCACTGTAGTTCCGCGAGAATGACTACACTGAGATGTGGCGCTGCAGTCGCTTCATACTCGTCGACCAGTTCTCTCTTACTGAAGCATACAGGAATGTTAGGCTAGTCGTGGCTCATTGTTAGTATAGAAGATGAGTACAACTGACAAAGCGAAACGATTGTCGCGATCAGCTGGCCTTCAACGAAACTGTGTTTTATGCGACTGTTGTTAGGGCAAAAAAAAAAAAGAAATAACTGATCAAAAGTTCACAACTGAAAATGATTTACCTTAGGGGGGGAGGAGTTACGTTTGAAATAAGTTTCACGCTCTGTTCCATGCTTCATACCAAAAATGTACAAATTTCAAGTGCAAATCATGAGAAAATATATGTGATAAAAGCAAGAACTGGGTACAGAGCGGCGTCACTGTTATGTTACCTTGGTAGGAAAGCGCCCTATTTCTGTATTCATTTGGTCACGGTAACTCGCTTTTATAGGGCAGAAGCGAGTTGTGTAGCATATTATTGATTTTTGTAATTTCTTTTAATAATTAATCACTATTTAGTGATTGCACTTCATCATCATATCATGTTCTCTGGTACTGTCGCTGTAGACTCGATAACGCTCCGAAATCTTGCATATATCACCGTAATTGTTAGATTTTATCTGAGTGGACACTAAATAGTAAAATAAATTTGCAACAGTCTTTAAAAAAGTTTTATCTACATGAATGTACTTACGAACAGAACAACATTCCATGCTAACCGAACAGTTGTTATATTCATATATAATAATCGTCATGCCCACTGGTTGCTTCGGTCATTTACCCAAATCTGACAATTTGCGGCGGCTCAACCGTCACTTGAGAATGAAGTCCACATCAAGATTTTGTGAAATAAATCAATAGAATTTACAGTTAAATGGTGGAAATTTCTTTCAAAATGGTTGCATATGTAGTGGTAATTCCGCAAGTCCTCTGCAATACCTGCCCACTAGTGTACCCGCTGTCCTTTCTTAGCGAGTAGAGTCCATTTGTACCTGACAACAGAGTCAGTTGACAAAGGCAGAGGTACACGGTGTCGGAGAGTTTGGAGATGACGTCACAGGAACCGCTGGCGAGTTTAAACCGATTGTAAGGAACTCACTTCCAATCTCTAGTCGCCAGTAGCGTAGATCATATGGTTCAAATGGCTCTGAGCTCTATGCGACTTAACTTCTGAGGTCATCAGTCGCCTAGAACTTAGAACTAATTAAACCTAACTAACCTAAGGACATTATTTATTTTATTTATTTATTTATTTATTTAACCTGGCAAGATTAGGGCCATCAGGCCCTCTCTTACATCTAACCAGGCATTCTACTTATTTTACAGTCATATGTTTTAGTAGGCATGTTAAACTACATCTAATACAAAAAGTGAGATAAACAATTAGAAAGGTACACCTTGAAAAATACATTATCGAAGAGAAAGATTTTAGATAGGAGTGCTGGCAGCAGGGAGTATGAGGGGACTCATGGTGAAGGGAGGAGAAGAATAGAGAGACATGATGAAACATAATTAAGGAAAATATAAAGGAAAAGGAGACTGCGTGGCTAATAGAGAATAGATGAAGAAGAAGGCATCTCAGGAGCAAGATTGGAGACGCTAGCTTTGCTATTTGACAGATGAGAGGATTGGCCTTGCACATTAATTTTGTAGAGAATTTTATGCGGATGATAGTAGGAAATGCTTCAACTTCTTCTTAAAAGCAACAGGAGATTGAATTTTCCTCAAGGTAAGGGGCAGTTTGTTCCAGAGGCGGACAGCGGCAACTGAGAAGGAGTTTGCAAAAGTTTTTGTTTTGTGAGTGGGCACAGTTATGATACAAGATAAGAGTGACCTCGTGTTTCGATTATGATGGCATGACAGGTTTTTAATCTCTGAAGCTAGGTAGTGGGGTGCTTGCGCCATGAGGAGTCGGTGAAGTAGACACAGAGTGTGGTAGTCACGCAGTTTGTCCGGCCGCAGCCACCCTAGCTCGGAGTATGAAGCACTAACATGATCATATCGGCGAATGTTGCAGGTGTAACGCACACAGGCACTCATGGTTAGCTCTAGCCGTCTTTTGTTTTCACTACTCATGCCTTGTTGAATCACATCACAATAGTGGAGGTTCGGTAGAACGAGTGCTTGCACGAGCTGGCGTTTCAAGTCCTGTGGGAATATGTTCCGAAACTTTTTGAGAGCATAGAGACAAGAGACGTCTTTCGGCACACTGCGACTGTGTTCTCCGCCCAGTTGAGATGCTCGTCCAAAGTTACACCCAAGTTCTTCACTGTTTTATGATATGGTATTGGAGTACCTTCGAGCAGAATAGGAGGTAGCCGTTCGCGGAAATCTGAACTTATTAATTTCTGATGAGCTATTAAGATTACTTGCGTCTTTTTTGCATTTAATTTAAGCCCCAGGTTTTTCGCCCATGTCACTACTGAAGACAGATCATCATTCATCAGAGCGATTGCAGTGTTTACGTCTTCAGGTCTGACGCTTAGGTAGAGCTGGAGGTCGTCTGCATAGAAATGATGTTTACAGGAGGACAAAACCGACGAAATATCGTTGACATATAAAGAAAACAAAAGTGGTCCTAAAACTGATCCTTGTGGCACTCCCGAAGAAACATGTTTCCAGGAAGATTTTTCATTTGCGCAAACAACACATTGCTGTCTGTCTTTTAAGTAGCTTTCAAACCATCTCATTGCACTATCAGAGAAATTAAGCTATTGCATTTTTCTGAGTAATATGTCAAAGTTAACAGTGTCAAAAGCTTTGCTGAAGTCCAGTAGCGTCAATATTGTTGCCTTTCGATTGTCGATGGCATATTTCAGGTCATCAGTTACTTTAATTAGAGCAGTGTTTGTGCTGTGATGTTTACGGAAACCGGATTGAAATTTGTCATATAGACTGAATTCATGCAAGTGTTCAGTGATTTGGTCATGAACAATATATTCAAGTGCTTTGGAAACAGCAGGCAGTATGCTAATTGGTCGGTAATCACTAGGCAGTTGCGGGTTTTCGATCTTAGGGATGGGTCGAATTATGCTTCTTTTCCATGCAGTGGGGTATATTCCGTTCACGAGGGAAAAATTAAATATGTCAGTTAAGACAGGTACTAAGATATCGGAAACATTCTTAATCATGGTTATACCGATACTGTCGTTGCCTATTGCATCAGAAGAGATTCTCATTATTGCTTTTCTTGCCGTATTTGTTTTTACATGTTTTAGATGGAAGGTATCGTTGTTAGTTATCCTGTTTGGGGATTCTTGTGGACGGTAATTATCAGCCGTGCTGGTATTCAGAGGTGCAGAGAAGAATTCATTTAATTCGTTAGCTGACACATGAAAAGTAGTTTCCGATTTTGCCTTTCCGACCCCCAAGCTACGGAGATTCTTCCATAGAGTCGTGGGTGTCAGATCGCTGCATACAAGGGAGCGAGCGTGCCTGATTTTGGCATTACGAATGCATTGTTTCACTCTGTTCCGTAGCTTTCTATATTCTTCGAAACGCTCGGGTTTCGGATCTGCCTTGAAACGCCTGTGGGCAGCATCCCTATTAGTCATCATTTGACGTAATTCAGCTGTCAGCCGTGGAGCAGGAGATTTTCTTCCACCGACTGTGCGCACAGGTGCATGTTTGTCATAGGGGGCAGTGAGTTTATCACCAAGTTCATTAATTTTGTCGTCGATTGTAGGTTCTCTGATTATTTGATGCCATGAGATTTCTGAGCAATCAGCTGTTAGAGCGTCAAGGTCAATACGTTTCATGTTCCTACAAGTTATGTAACGCGATTTGATCCTTGGGGGCTGCACAGAGTAGGCCAGGAATATTACATCATGTGCTCAGAGGCCAGGGGCCGATGATTGACCAACATCTCTTACTCTGTCAGTCTGTTTCGTTGCGATCACGTCTATAAGAGTATGACTGTGCGCCGTATGGTGTGTAGGTTGTAATGGAAGAATGTTACACACATCCATGCCCGAGGCAGGATTCGAACCTGCGGCAGTAGCGGTCGGTCGGCTCCAGACTGTAGCGCCTGGAACCGCACGGCCACTGCGGCCGGCTATAGCGTAGTCGAATGGAAGTGGACCTCTTCACCTATTTCTGTGCACTGCAATGCGTACAGAGTTGCAGCATTGCAACGTTCCTATAGACGTTAGCATCGTCCGCGATGAGCTTCACGGAGCGTCTATCATTATCCGGTAGGTCTTTAACATAAACTCTGAACAACAACAACAACAACAGTAAATACCTAACAAAAAGTACAGAAAATAATCAGTTACTGTATTTGTAGGTTAGAGCATTCAGTTACTAACGTAACGTTTCGTAGAGGAGTGCGGGAACATAGGCGTGTGAGCAGATGTGCTTATACGGCTTATGATGTTGCAACAACACGACGATGCTTGGTAAACGTTCATCCACTGTTGGCAGCAGAGCGCACAGTTGCTAGCATTTCTGCGCGCACTGCAGCTCTGATTCCGCCATCTCTAGCCGTTACTGCGGTCGTTTGGGAGAGATAAGCCCACCCACGAAGCAGTTAGCACTCGGCGAAGCGCTGCTTGGGCCGCCTGTAGCGACGAACCGCGGTGAACCGAGCCCAGACGCACGGCGCAGCTGCTGAAGCCAATTGCCTCCAATGTGCGGCTATGTAAATGGCGACCCACAGCACTTACCGAATGAGGTCACGTTGCGACGGGATTAAACTCTGTCGTCGCTCCACATTTCTAGGCATTAGAAAATGTAGTACTTTCAGCTAACAAGCAGCGTAATCGCGGTCTCTTTGCTCGTGGCAGAGAACCACCTTACGAGCGAAATAATTAAGGACTGACCAATTTTACAAAGAAACTCTTGTCCATAAAATGGGACAGATAGGTCTTTAATTCATCAATAACAGAACAATTAAAATCATAACTCAAAAAATATAAAGATATATCATTAATTTTCTTTTTATTAGTAACTATATATCTGAGGTCTTGTCATACAATGAAATCTCCACGGCTCGTTAACGATTGTGTCACTATCTATATCCGAGTCCCGCTCCAGCTACTGCCGGGTCTGGGTGCTGATGGCTCCTCTCCATTTGGCTCGGTCCTCCCACCACTTTTCTTCCTCCACTTGCTGCCATGTCACACCTCTCCTTTCTACAGACATTCTCACTCCAATTTTCCACCATGTTCTTTGGCGTCCTCTAGGTATTTTCCCAACCATCTTAAGGTCTTCCATAATTTTGGGGAGTCTCTGCCCATGCATCCTCTTAACATGCCCATACCATCTTAATCTCTTTTTTTCAATTTTTTCTCTCATACTTTCTTCCTTACGGTCTTTTCTAATCTCTACATCCCTTACTCTGTCCATTTTTTGTTTTCCCTTAACTGCTCTGAGAAATTTCATTTCCCCTGCTTGCAGTCTGCTCCAGTCTCTTTCTGTCATTGACCATGTTTCTCCACCACAGGTGACAACAGGGAAGTAATAATTCTTATACATAAGGAATTTTGCTTTTTCTGAAACTTCCTTGGTAGAAATTGCCTCCCTTCTGCAACCTCCTATTAATTTCGTTAGTTATTCTTCCATCCCTAGATATTTCACTCCGTAAATAAGTGAAAATTTCTACCACTTTGTGAGGTTCTTCATTCAAGGTAATATTTCCGTTGATCCCTTTCTCTCTTCCAAATACCGTTACTTCACTCTTATCTTTACTTATCTTTAATATTTAATCCATAACTTTTCATTGTTTCCTTCCACGCATCAAGCTGTAACTGTACATCTACCATATCATTTGCAAAAATCATCTTTTTGTCTTTATCTTTTACCATATCTTTAACTGCCGTATTCGTTCATTATGTCACTGAGGGAGCCAAAACAATATGGTGTAGGCCGTAGATAACGAGGGAATGTTTTGCGACGTTTTTATTGCTCCTATATTGGCGTATTGCAGTACTGTGATATGGAGGTTTCAGTTTGTAAGAGAAGTGTAAACTTATTTATGTAAACGAATAAAAATTATGTAACTTTATCCCTTGTATGTTAGCAGTTTTCTAGCACATTCAGCTGACTACAGGGACATGGGCATAGCAGTTCCTACAACAATAGACTACCAACCAATAAACAAACGGCAGCTGGACTTAACAGATATGTCTCAATGTGCAATAAAATTTAGGAGCCCGTTACCTACATTGAACAACATGTTCCTGTTAGTTACCAAGTGAGTAGGTAAAAGGGTAACCAATCAGGAAAACAGGAAAATAGAAGACAAAAGTTGAGCAACTGTGATAAATGAGATCAGAACTTCCCCAAAACCCTCATGTCTGTATAGGAAATGATTATTCCCAAAGAAAAAACAATGCATTAAATAAAAACTAAAATTTGCCGTCTTTCTAGTTACTTCGTGGGCTGACTGTAGTCTCTCACTGGTGCATTCGTTGCAGCTTGTAGCAGTCCGGCTATATTTTGAAATTTGACACACAATAGTACAATTAGCAAACAAAATTCTGAGATACACTTTCATAATACATATTACAATGGTTAATATGTTATATCACACGGTAAACAGTTATATCACAGTTGTAAAAATAAATGCAAGTGTTTTATCTGTGTGTGTAACTGTAGTTACCTCACAATGTGAAGCTTCAGCTACGGGGGCCGATCTTTTTTCCACGTATGTAGTAGCCCTCTGGTCCAGTGTATAGCAAGAATCAGTCTGCAAATGGAAATGGGGTTGTCCGTGAAGTACAAGCTCGTCCCTTCACACGTTCACGGTACAATTACGATAATGTTGGCTACGTAATCAAGTAGTTTCTTTACTAGCGTGAGCGAGACATTCCAGCTGTTGAAGACCTTGTACATTGACAACTGATTGACTGGGTGTACAGTACATCCTTCTTTTTCGCACGTGTTGTGCGATGTCCACTGAACTCATGCTCTCTTAGCGATGTACAGAACGATGGATATTGCACCGACATACTGCACTGTTACACTGTTCGGTCAGACTTGGTTTGAAAAACAGGGTAAAATTGTCACTAATTTACATCTACATGGATACTCCGCAAATTGCACTGAAGTGTCCGAAGTCAGCGAAAGAATGGAGCTGCAAATGCTGCAATCTCGGACGAGCCCTCAATTGCAACGGTCGGTGGGATGGGTAATGGGGCTGCAAATGCTGCAATCTCGGACGAGCCCCCAATTGCGACGGTCGGAGGAATGGGACTGTGGCTGCAAATGCATTAATCCCGGACGAGCCCCCAATTGCAACGGTCGGAGGAATGGGACTGTGGCTGCAAATGCATCAGTCCTGGACGAGCCCCCAATTGCGACGATCGGAGGAATGGGACTGTGGCTGCAAATGCATCAATCCCGGACGAGTCCCCATTTGCGACGGTCGGAGGAATGGGACTGTGGCTGCAAATGCATCAATCCCGGACGAGCCCCCAATTGCGACGGTCGGAGGAATGGGACTGTGGCTGCAAATGCATCAATCCTGGACGAGCCCCCAACTGCGATGGTCGGAGGAATGGGACTGTGGCTGCAAATGCATCAATCCCGGACGAGCCCCCAATTGCGACGGTCGGAGGAATGGGACTGTGGCTGCAAATGCATCAATCCCGGACGAGCCCGCAATTGCGACGGTCGGAGGAATGGGACTGTGGCTGCAAATGCATCAATCCCAGATGAGCCCCCAATTGTGACGGTCGGAGGAATGGTACTGTGGCTGCAAATCCTTCAACCCCGGACGAGCCCAGTTGTGACAGTCAGTGGAACAGAATGGGGATGCAATTGTTTCTAGTTCTGGTCGCCTAACTCGGGGATGTTCTCCTGCGATTTCTGCCGCCGTGACGTGTGCTGAACACCTGTTAAAGTGCACCCATAAAATACTTTCGGTGCTGCTGACCGACAAGTACAAATATTACCCAGGGTACAGGCTAGGAGGCTAAAGTCGAATGAAGAATCGAAACTATGCGTGAAATTCCGCAAAATTCACAACTTTTTATTCACGACAGAATACACTTCACTGGTTATATCTTTCAAACAGTTACGAGCCGTTTTAATTATTCCTCGAGCCCCCAACACCGATACTGAACACTCTATAAATTTTAATGAAGTTGTTGAATGTTGGAGAACATCAAGTGAAATATAGCAAATCAATCAGTTCTTTAAAACACAGGCCAATCCCAATGATCTAAAGTTTACTCAACCTAGTGCCAGTTAGAAATTCTCGATTGGTTTAAACACAATTAAAGTCCAGTGACAATGCTTCGCAATGAATCACCTAAATGTGGAGAAAATAATTTTAGAGTCCAGCCTAGAAACTAAGGGGAGTTAGAACGCGGTATCCCGACAATGTTAAATTTAGTGACTTGGCTTCCCTGTATTTCAGGAACCACTGTAGCCATTGACATGAAACACTTACAAGACATTAAACAGTATGTTCTGAGTCTACTGAACTATAATAATTGCATTTCAGCAGCTGCCTTAGGAAATATAATTTTTTAATTACAAGGTTAGAGTGTTGTGTACTTTTTTGTACGTTATCCTAAATAATTTTAATTATACATAATATTATGTTCTTCTTTTAGTTCAGTAGACTACGATATGTATGTTATTACTTCCTGAAAATTTGAATACTCTAATGGAAGTGGTTTCTGAGATTTAGGGAAAAATGCATCAGAAAATGCAAATTGTTAGGAACTGCTTCTAAAGTTTCAAAAGACTGTAACTCAATATACGCTTAATTTTTTATGTTTAAGCACTCAGAAGCACTCTGCACCATACCGTATATCACCCTCTTGATCTCTTGCCAAGCTTTTTCTTCTTTCCTTCCTTCTGGACTCCTTAGTGGCCAACTGTGCTGCATACTCTGCTTTGTCAATGCGAACCTTGTCCATCCGTTCAAGTTCTCTGATACAGTTTGCTCCACGATTAATTCCCATATGCTGTAACACTTTCACCTTACCAATGTTGCCACCATTAAAAGCAATAACAGCATCACTGCCCCCTCCCCACTTTAGTGTCTTCATTTCAACAACAGAAGTCTTAGAGCTGTAGGCGTGCTTCTACCGAGTGCCATCAAAAGCTACTGGCATTTCAGTCATACCATCATTTATTTCAACAGATTCGTTTGCAGCTGCAGCACCACTCATAGACTCGCATGCAACAGATTTCACAGCAGCTCCAATAAATCCTGCATACCTGTCGATTTTACAAGGCGAGCGTCGCGTATTCATCACGCCACATATTGTTTCTGCTGCAGTGTGCCCTTTGCCAATAGCTCTCAATCCATAAAACCACCTAACATTTACATTAAAATAATTACCTTTACAGTTATCAGAGTTCCAAAATGAATGAATATATTTACAAGTGGGACAATTAATGATAAGTTTCCTGGATAGTCCATTTGAAACCTCACTGTCTTCATATTAACTAACCGGCCCACCACATATTTTATAACACACACATTGACCTAACACCCTTGTTAGGATGTGTAAAGCTGTCATAGTATAACCTACCATTTACATCACTTCCGTTTTGAGAAAACGGTGTATCAGAACGTTTTATTTGAATCTACGAAGCACTAATGGGTGTTTGTCTAAATACAGGCGACTATTCTTGTAATTCATTGTTGGCAACTTGACACGCCACATGTTGAACACAATGTTTCCTTTTATTCGAAAATGTATTGCCATGAAACCCACGTTTCTTAAAAATACTTCGTTTTGGCGTCATACTTTACTTTTTAAGAGATTTACCAATCTATTCGTCACTTTTCCTCGGAAAAACGTCAGCAATTCGACATACAACGCGTGTTTAAACTATGAAACGATACGATACTGTTTTTGACAGTGGTACCAATAGAAACACGCAATTTAATCTTTATAACACAACAATCCACAGCTTTCTATATCAAAAATTAACGATTTTATTTGATCTTGATACGAAATTTTTTTAACAATTTTAAGCGGCGTATTAGGTAAACTGCAAATTTCGTAATGAGATTAAAATCTGAAAACAAAAAAATCTCTTTTCTGTTCTAACTCCCCTTAAGTCCCATTGGTATCCCAAAACACAGTTAGGAATGCTAAACGGTAAACATAGTACTACAGTAGCGCGTCAGCGGCTACGTGTGTCGGCACCTTAATGGAGACAGGGTCCCACAGGTACGATTTTGCAGCAGAGTCCCGCTTCCTTACAAAAACAATCAACAGAAGACACAAAGCATGAAAAAACACAAGTCTCTTTTGTATTCCATAACTAAAATATAATAAGTCCGGATTCTTCGCGAAAAATTATATCTTCCGTTTGCACACACACGCAAAATTTGCCTAAGCTTAACACTTCTGGAACCGCAAAAACTATCACCAAAGTGTTGCGCTGAGCAACACAGGTCAAGCGTCGGCAAAGGCGAGAAGAGCTCTCCTGGAGGTTTGTGTCAGCTGATCTTAAATATCCTCGATCCGAAATTCCCCGAGCTACGTCACATAACTGCTTTCCATTGATCACTTTGCATGACATGTTTACATAGAAGAGATATCTTAATTCTGCTAGCCCCGTTATATGCGCACTCGATTTCTTTTCAAACAACGTACATTACACAAATTTGTAGCTGCAATAGCTTGCCCATAATTAATGTTATAATGTTTTACAATTATATTTGCAGAGTGCGAAAATAGTTTCACTCGTGCCATTAAATAACATTACAGTTCTTCATAAGGCACATCTTTCCATACGGATTTGAGGTGCTCTTTCTGATGTGCTGATCCTAATTTATGCATATACAAAGGTTAAATAAATATGGGCGAAACTATGCAAAGTTATTAATAAATAAAGACAACATATCATAATAATTACGAGTATTACAATCTAATCATGTTGAAATGTATATACCGACGTTCGCTATTATACTCTCTCTTGCTGTTCGTGTATCTGTCTTCTGTTATTTGTTTCAATTAACAGGTTAATAAATTTCGAGTGAAATGTTGATGTTTGCAAACTATACAAGTATCTCAGTCGCTGCGTCTCGACTGCCTGCACTAGTTCAAAAGTTAAAATTTATTCAGTGACTTGCACACGTTGCAGTTTGTTTATTTAATATCTTTTGGTTGTAAATTCCGCATAAATTGTATCAGCGTCTCATCTGATTCGTCTCAACTCCTCTTTCATTTGCCGTACGGTACTTTGTTGTACTAATTTGCGTTTGCACGTAATCATCGCAAACGGGGATAAGGCATTGTCTTAAAGCCGTGTGCAGAAAGGGAAACGCCGCTGACTGCTCGCTTGCCGCCGTCTATCCCCGCCGGAGCCTCCGGCCACCGTGCGCGCCCTTCAAGCGTGACCCACGATCAAATTTCTCTCCCCAAATGACAACAAATAACTGTCATGTCCAAGTGCCTGGCAGAGGGTTCATCGAACCACCTTCACAATAATTCTCTACTATTCCAATCACGAACACGGCGCGGAACTATGAAGGAATCCAAGGACTCTTCGAAAACGTACTTTACAAACAGTCCCTTCAGCGCCTCCCACTGGTTTGCAGGAATTCCCGCTCAAAATACCCTCCACAAAGAAAATAGAATGACCATTCAGAGGCAAAAACAGAAAAATATACACACAAGAGCACGACATTTCAAGTTTTCACAGGAACCAATGGAATTCCTTATGTTTTGTCAGACTTCGTCATGACCGTCACATTTATGAAACATCGCCTCCACGTAACTACTGGGCCCACCATTTAGTGGTGTCTCCGATTACCGAGCACTACCTCACGCATCCAGCGGCAACACTCGCCGAGAAGGCTGGGAAGTCACCAAACCAAAATTTCGGCCACACATTTGAACCAACATCTTAAGTTATTTCGATCCTTTTCATACTGGCGTAACAGCTTCATTATTCTCCTAGTTTCATTCACTTTTGACTTGATACCCTCAGTATCCTTGAAACATCCAGGGTACGTGACTCTTCCTACATACTTGAGGACTCCCGCCAACTTCTCCCCAGTACACGAAATTCTTGTAACATCGATGCCCTCCAGACAGTCAACAGCAGCAGCTCTATGCAACATTTCATAGGCCATTCTCTGATGCCACTGATAACACTCCTGAATAAGGTGCGACTTCCTGCACCGAAATCACAAAGCTTTATTTTCAAAAAGTGCTCAAAAACGCCTGCCCATCCTGGGAATAACACTGACCTTAATATGACAGCCTAGGTCTGGCCCTGACGAAAACCTATCTAGAAGGATTGTGGAAAGACTGACCCATTACTTCCAGATTGGGAAAAGCGCTGTTTCCATGGATACTTAAAACTGGCTTTCCTATGGCCAAAAGGGTACACTCCAGGTATTGCCGGAATGTCAGGAACATTACAAACTCTTCAAGAAATTATACCACAGCCCATTGATTTTGTTGTATACTTAAACTCGACATCAGTCACGTCTCTAGGTGAAACATTGTTCCAATCAGTAACAAAAATTCCCTGTGACTCGGATTGAACATAGAGCACTGAAATGGCACTCTGTGACACATTCTACACTGCTAAGGCTACTGCCTACGAGAGACCTGCTTCAATGCATCCAAGGATTCTAAATTGTAAAACAGGATGCGAAGATGTATATACAGTTTAACTGCAGGAGCGCCACATAGAGATCCACTTGCAGCAATACGCTGTCACGTAGTGTACATGACACCTGCAACGGTGACGTGGCAAGAAACTCGGTCGGTGTATGTAAACATTGTCGTCCAGTCATGCAGGTCATGTCATTGATGAGTCACCGAGTGAGCATCCGTCACAAGGTTGGCTTCGCAATGAGGCCACTCTACTCCAGGACCACCTGAAGAGGCTCTCGTAACCACTAGCCACCAGGGCACCTGTTAACCTCAGTCACTGCCAGCCAGCCATACCGTACTCGGTAGCCCATCAGCCTTGATGCAGCTCTGTCGCCAGCTGGGGATGTTGGCTAGTAAAGGTCACCCTACGCCTGGACCATGCGGGGCATACCAGCTGCTAGCGCATTCAAGACACTGTTCAGGTCTGCGAGGTTGACACTGACCTAAACCTGCAACAGGAAGCTCTGTATGCATGTAATCACATGCAAGCAAATTTGAGGTCACATCTCTTAGGATACCACACTAAGGTAGAAGTTACATCAGAACATGCAGGGCTGGAGGGGAGACACGCCTAAAAAGCTGATGTATGCAAAGGGAGGTTCACCATTTGAGAGGTAAATTTGTGCTAATTCCAGTCAGTAAAACTTACTATGGCTTCAAATGAATGGATGGCAGGTAATGAGTACAGGTCATGAGTCCATGTATTCATGTCCACAGGCAATACGAAGACGTGAAAGTGGCCTCCATAATTCGGTGTTGCACATCAAGTCTAACACTTGCGAACATGTGTAATTTGTTCCCTGTGCTCCAGAGTAACAGCCAAGACAGAGTAAAATATAAATGTCCCATGTAACTTAACCCAAGATTGCCTTTACTCCTAATGTTGTCTACTTAATTTAGCACGTTGTTACATGCAAGAAAAATGCATTTATTTGTAGAAAGATAGAAACTTAAAAATTTAACTGCTACTACAGATCATAAATAAGTTTGATTCAATAATTTTGCATTACCTGAACATGGTTAAGATCTTTTGCCATGATAATTCTTGCAAATAACTACAATTTATAATTATGTCATACTGAATTTTATCAGAGCTTATCTGTAGTCCCACTGTTCCTTAAAAGTATTAATCTAAAAGATGCCTGCCCAGTTAGCCGTGCGGTCTAACAGACTGATTTCTGGGCTAGAAGGCGTGCCAGTCTCCGGCGGATTATTGTCGAGGTCCGGTGGACGGTTTTTAAGGTGGTTTTCCATCTGCCTCGGCGAATGCGGACTGGTTCCCCTTATTCCGCCTTAGTTACACTATGTTGGCAATTGCTGTGCAAGCACTTTCTCCACGTATCGGTACACCATAATTACTGTACCACTCAAACGTTTGGGTTACACTCGGCTGGTGTGAGAAGTTCTCGGGGAGGCAGTCCACTGGGGCCGAACCGCACAGTAACCCTGGGTTTGGTGTGGGTTGGCAGTGGGTGAGTGGAGTGCTGAGGCTGTTGTGGGGTTGTGAACCACTGAGGGCTACGGCGGGGACGAAGCCTCTCCGTCGTTTCAAGGTCCCCAGTTCCATAAAATACAATACAACGTAAAAGGTATTTTTAAAACTAAATTTCAAGTTTTTGATTAGTTTCAGAAAAGCTATATATATTACTGATGGTAAGTCTAATGATGGGTATTGGCTCCGATTTTAGCATGTGGTTGCTGCACTCTGGTTAAACTACTCAAAGTGAGGATAAACAAACTTGAAGGTAACGTGTTATAGAGAGGACATGTTTCTTTATCGCCCAGTAAATCAACATGTTGCATATCTTTGTATTAAGACATCCTCTCCATTAGTATGGAGAAATTTCCATTAGCTCACAGGTAAAGTACTATAGCACAGGAGGTCCAACTCCTAGGGTGCACATATAAATTTTTGGGGCTACTACTGGGTGAAGGCAGTAGACAATCACAAACAGCTCATACCATGTGTCGCAAGTGTTGCTGGGGTATGTAATGAGTGCAGTGTTGCTGAAGACAGAGTGACACATGTAACACATTTCCACACTCAGCTGAATCGCAATCAATAAGTGCAAATTGCGCATTATGACAGCACCTACTACTGTGCTATCTCGTATAGATACCACCCCACGGGTGCAAGCTTCTCTCAGGCGCCGACAGCAGTTATATGGGATCCTACGGACCCAATGGTGCACATCTGCTGAGCCAAGCCACCAGTGGCTCTGTACCAAGAGCACCCTCAGCAGCTGTGATTCAGAATTTTCGGTGGCAGCCACACCCACCACTCGCACGTGGCGCCTTTCGCTACGTGACGCTACACAAATGCCGCTGACACCATCATTTGTGATTTCTTGTTATTGTGTCAGCTGTACTCTGTTTCTTGCTGCGTTACTTGTAATGAGTCTTCATACAAGTGGAGAAACAGAAGTTAAGTACATCTTCTGTTCACTGTGGTAACGTGTTCGCTCACCATTTCTGCTCTTTTTCAGCTTTCCTATGACGAATGTCACCACACCACTCCCCAGTCCACCTCTCTCTCCACTTCGTCATTCTGTGAGACTTGCAACATAAGGCACACAGCATATAACCTTTGAGCTCACCCTGTCCATGGCGTCCTAACACTGCGAGAAAGTGCAAAGGCATGGGAAACTGACGATAACTGAGACACATGCCCGCTGACACCTACGTATAATAAGGGAAAAATGATTGCATCGCCTCAGGGTCAGTATGTGGTTCAAATGTGTGTGAAATCTTATGGGACTTTAACTGCTAAGGTCATCAGTCCCTAAGATTATACACTACTTAATCTGAATTATCCTAAGGGCAAACACACACACACACATGCCCGAGGGAGGACTCGAACCTCCGCCGGGACCAGCCGCACAGTCCATGACTGCAGCGTCTAAGACCGCTCGGCAATCCCGCGCAGCTTCAGTATCTGGTGATTTCGCCTGAACCTCTGATTCCGACGGAATGTCTCACTAGTTACAGGATACCTGTTTCTACACAATCCCTTAGAGCACATGACAGTCACACACACACACACACACACACACACACACACACACACACACAAGCTCCTGACATCGGCCTCCTGCACCAGTAGCTGTACCACATCACTTGCCCAGCTTTCACGCCCACTAAAAATCATGCCCCGAGAGGTGACCACTAAAGTAGGTTGAAACCTTGTGGGAAGAAGCATGAAGTGTTTCGTGAATGTCTTAATGTCAAGTTAAATATAAATCAAAATGTAAGATACATGATAATACCATAGTTAGTGAAAGGATACACCAAGAGTGATGTTGAAATGTTACATTATGTGCAACAGTTACTAAACTTTCACAGCTTTCATATTCATATGTTGTTAGAAGTCTCTGAAATAATAATTTACGAGCACAGTTCATTAACTCGAGTAGGGTGAGTGTGAAATGTCTCCATGTTTAATATTATTTTGGCGACCTCATATATAAAGTAAAACCGATTAATAACATTTTTAAAGAGGGCTTTAGTGCACTTCGTTGGCATTCACTAACAGAAGGAAATAAAAGAACAGCACCGCAATATTGCTTAAGCGGAAGGTGAAGTGTGTTTTTAAAATAACGGCATAAATATACAAATAACACGGAAGCAGTAAATGATCATTTACCCAAACAATCTGTTTTGCAATTGTGGGATAAACATTCGGGTTTTGGTTCTTTAATTTCGAAAAGTATATTATCTACCTGTCCTTTCTAATTAAACGTTTTGGAAGTAATTGTACGACGAATATCTCAGGATTAGGCTTCATCTCATATTACAAACTCCGATAATCTGTTTAAAGAAAATACGCACAGTCCTCAATTGAGCTTAAATTTTGAATAATTTGTGTGTGGCTATTTTTGAGACTGTCCTATCATTTATTTTTTTTAGCCACAACATAAACTTCACCGAATTTGATATAGACTGTAAATCACCTAAAACTTTCCTTGCAAATATTGTGAGAATGGAAAGTGCTTTTGGTGTGCGTTTTTCATGTAATGGATTGATAGTCAGGGGCTCAAATTGTTAGCCAATAACCAGATCACAATAATACGCAGAAACTGCATTTTTTGTGCAAACATACATTTTTGTAACTGGAACAATGCCTCTCGTCATTAACAGATTAAAAGAGTAGTAAATTAGAGTGTCGGTGATGTTTGTTGCAGGATTCTAATATGATTCGTTTACGAAATACCGTATTTTGTAATGTTCCCGCACCGACACTTATACAATAGCCGTGGTAGTACACTTTAAAGGAAACCACAGTTGCATGGACTAGTTATGTGGCTTCTGATCACTAACGAGACAACTGAGAATCTCAGATTGTGTTCAAAATGAGCACCAGCAACGACAATATACGCTTCCTGTCTGGCAAGGAATTGCTGCTGCACATGCACTAGCTTTGTGTCCGAGGAGGCTGCAGTAATGCTTCGGTTGTAGTTATTTCCTTGTACACAGCGTGTATCAGCTTTACTTACAGAAAAGAGTCTACAGGCATCATATACGGGCAACGAGGCGGCAAAGATAGTTCTCTGTATCCAGTTCAACGATTTGGAAACAACTCGTGAAGACATGCTACAGTACCGCGTGCACTATTGACGGGACAGCCATCTTGTTGGTACCACTCTTTCCTCCTAGTCCCAGAGGATCGTATTCTACCATATGTGCCGGCCGCGGTGGTCTAGCGGTTCTAGGCGTTCAGTCCGGACCCGCGCAACTGCTACGGTCGCAGGTTCGAATCCTGCCTCGGGCATGGATGTGTGTGATGTCCTTAGCTTAGTTAGGCTGAAATAGTTCTAAGTTCTAGGGAACTGATGACCACAGATGTTAAGTCCCATAGTGCTCAGAGACATCTGAACTATCATCTAGCATACGTGGAAGATGGTCTGCGACAGTGTTCCGTCTATGAAAAATGGGCCTATGAGATGATGTTTCACTATCCTTTACTAGACGCTTACACTCCATGGATTCTGACGCTCCACCTGACGAAACCACCAGGGATTGACAACAGATCAATAGTACATGTTTCGGCGGCTTGCCTGGCTGTGATTGATAAACATAACTTCATTACTAAACAACGTGAATGATACATCTGGAGCATCCTCTCTTAACGCCCATATAGAGAGGTTAACAAGATACTCACAGCCATTTCCATGTAGCTCGTGGTGGAGAGAGGTGTGATAGAGATGTAACCTGTATCGATGGAGAAGGCGTACGGCACTTGACTGACTCACGCCATATTCTCGCGCCTTTGCGGTAGAGCTAGATTGCGGACTGACTGCAACAGAAACATTAACTGCCACCTTTTATGTCGTCATATATTTCCTTCTGTTACGTTATCTAGAAGTTACACTAACATTGATTGAACATGTCGATAAATAACTGCAGAGGTGGCTGACATGTATTAGGATATCTTGCCACATATATTGTACAAGATCTAACTCCATTCTTCCAACACTCTCCATACACCATGAGCATGTCGGGTTTTTCTACATTGGTATGTCCCATCGTTCACTCACGACCAATTACTTTGACGGTCACACACTAACTGGCTAGCAGGTCGCACTGCATTCAAGCAGCACACAAGCACCCTGCAAGCGAGCACAACATCGTACCCAGATATTAAACAGGCTGAATAACACAAATAAGTGTCGATAAGAAAACTTTTCAGTATACGATATGTCGTATACGACCTGCACTATAATTCAGCTATAAACACCATTAACATTATAATTTGCCCTATTTTTAGTATATTAATGTTAATAGGCAATAGGCATTGTTCCATTTAAAAAGTGTATGTTTCCAGTAAGAATACATTTTTCTAAGTATTATTACGATGACGTAAACAACCAAGCATGGGCAGCGCCTATTAGACGGAGGGAGTCCGACAGCCGATCTGTTCCAGTCATTCCACCAGGAATGAGGTACACGACTTGTGTTGTCTGTAGTTCAACCATGCCTAGAAGGTTAATACCGCGGTTCGATCGCGTGTGCATTGTTACTCTGTGCGATCGCGTCCGCATTGTTAATCTGTGCCAGAAGGACTCTCAACAAGCGAAGTGTTAACGCGGCTCGGTGTGAACCAAGGCGACATGGTTCGGACATGGAGGAGGTACAGAGAGACAGGAACTGTTCATGACATATAACAGATATTTCAATAAATTTCCTTTTGCAGCTTGAGGTAATGTCATTCATTGTTGGTAAAAAACCACAACTTCCTTCGCATTGTAGATCAAGAGTAATGTGCACTGAGAGCGAGGTATAAAAATGCAGCCCGTTGACGTCCAGGTCCCTTTGATAAGTGAGCCATGTACCGTGACTTAAAGATAAGTTGTCATTAGGTAAAATGCAATCGCAATGAATATAAGAACATCCCTTGTCCGGCTTACACCATTTCCTCTAGTTACACGCCCCGACAACGTCAATTAACGAAAAAGTGAGATGCAGGCATCTTATCGTCTCTTGGACTGACATATTCGTGGAAATTCGCTTGTGAGAATTCGTAACGTGAAACTGGTATTATTAACTGTTTATAGGTGACGCCATCCCGACGATTATCAGTTTGCTTTATGATTAATATGATCGAAAATATTATTCAGTTTTCCTCTAATTTATGAATTCCAGCATGATTCCTCTGACAAGGGCAATGATGATTTTCTCCTTTGATTCGGTACAACTAAATCAGACCTCGGCGTCCTATAATTTCCACCTCGATGCGGCATTCCACTCTGCGTCTCCAGTTATGGGTTTCTGGGAGGATGGGTCCAACCAAGGGACTGAATACGTACGTTTACACTGTAGAGGAAGTACAGTCTCGGTTGTAATTACATTATCAGGAAATTTTCTTAAGGAAAATCAATGCAAACTCTTCTCGACTCTTATCAGAAACTCATAACAGCAACGGAGCTAAGCGGCATCTCCCTGAAAGTATTTCTTTGGGTCGTTGTGTGAGCGTTAGTAACATAGTTCACAACATCTGTAAACCTAAGTCAAAATTAAAAGTCCATTAACAGCCACTAAAGAGCAGCTTCGGCTTTTAACTCACTGTCAAGTGGTAACAGCATACAGATGAGACTTGTGAATTGACATTTCCGAGCTGACCAAATTTTCACCTGTTAATAATGGCTGACTTTTTTCATTTCGACAAAGGTTTACAACCACCATGCCACCGTGGGTTTCGTATTCAGGAAAGTCTTAGTGGCTGTGGAACCTAAAGGGAAGAAAACCATCAACAAAATTTATTTCTTAACGTCCAAATGGTTCAAATTGCTCTGAGCACTATGGGACTTAACATCTGAGGTCATCAGTCCCCTAGAACTTAGAACTACTTAAACCTAACTAACCTAAGGACATCACACACATCCAAACCCGAGCCAGGATTCAAACCTGTGGTCGTGCGGTTCCAGGCTGAAGTGCCTAGAACCGATCGTCCACTCCAGCCGGCTCTTGAAGTTCACCAACAGATAAATAAATAAAAACACATTTCGTCTCCAACAGCAGCTTCCTGCAAGACTCAACATCTAAACACAGCGACACGAAATAGTCACACGTGGCAACTAATAAGTAGCGTAACATACCGTGTGAGCACCGGTAATAACACGTCACGACATTGTAGATATCGCGAGCAGCGTCAAAAAACTCCATCCTAGCAAATCTGTGGAGTATGTTGTTAATGACTTCAAATTTTTATCTACTTAGAGTCTGAAATTAGTGTCCTAAAATTGAAACTACCATTACTTCTTGTAATGGAATTCGAAAGCTCTCCAATAAGAATAAAATAACGGGAAATGTTGTCGATGGAATGTTACAAATTTCAGAAATTTCAGGGTGAAATGGAGAGTAGATTGGTAAAATGGGCCGTTTGAGTAAAGATGTATTGTGTTTGCATGATACTGGATGAGCAAATCTGGTGCACCCCAATTCTTATTTGCAACTTTATCTTTCCAGCTTATTTACGGAACATTGCTTCTTTACGACCTGGCATGACACACATCCACCGTTACTGCTGGAGTTTGTTCACAGCTGACAGCATCACCGGAGTACTGAACGTCATCCCTAGTACGATGACCCCGCAGCATTCCGACACGCGGGGCGTAGTCAGCGTTGTGTCAACTCACTGTGTAACGCAGCAGCCAAACAAACAGCCAGTAGGGACTATTGACACGCACCCATCCAGTCGCCCAGGGAATGAGGCCGGCGAGCACGCAGAAGTATCGATCGAGGCGACGCGACGGTCGCCGTAACTAGGCATCCGGTGCTCTGGCAGGTGTGACGTGAAGTCACGTGAGAGGTATGCGCCCACTTTTAAGTAGTCTAGAGGTGGTATCAGTGATATCAGTGACGCTATCAAGGACGTGGAAATCACAAGTTGTGTAGCGACTACTTTCTTTAATTAAATGCTTCGATTTATACATAAGCAGATTACTCTGGAAAACAAATCCGTAAGGAGACACAAATTATACAAAGTACACTTCTGGAAATGGAAAAAAGAACACATTGACACCGGTGTGTCAGACCCACCATACTTGCTCCGGACACTGCGAGAGGGCTGTACAAGCAATGATCACACGCACGGCACAGCGGACACACCAGGAACCGCGGTGTTGGCCGTCGAATGGCGCTAGCTGAGCAGCATTTGTGCACCGCCGCCGTCAGTGTCAGAAAGTTTGCCGTGGCATACGGAGCTCCATCGCAGTCTCTAACACTGGTAGCATTCCGCGACAGCGTGGACGTGAACCGTATGTGCAGTTGACGGACTTTGAGCGAGAGCGTATAGTGGGCATGCGGGAGGCCGGGTGGACGTATCGCCGAATTGCTCAACACGTGGGGCGTGAGGTCTCCATAGTACATCGATGTTGTCGCCAGTGGTCGGCGGAAGGTGCACGTGCCCGTCGACCTGGGACCGGACCGCAGCGACGCACGGATGAACGCCAAAGACCGTAGGATCCTACGCAGTGCCGTAGGGGACCGCACCGCCACTTCCCAGCAAATTAGGGACACTGTTGCTCCTGGGGTATCGGCGAGGACCATTCGCAACCGTCTCCAGGAAGCTGGGCTACGGTCCCGCGCACCGTTAGGCCGTCTTCCGCTCACGCCCCAACATCGTGCAGCCCGCCTCCAGTGGTGTCGCGACAGGCGTGAATGGAGGGACGAATGGAGACGTGTCGTCTTCAGCGATGAGAGTCGCTTCTGTCTTGGTGCCAATGATGGTCGTATGCGTGTTTGGCGCCATGCAGGTGAGCGCCACAATCAGGACTGCATACGACCGAGGCACACAGGCCCAACACCCGGCATCATGGTGTGGGGAGCGATCTCCTACACTGGCCGTACACCTCTGGTGATCGTCGAGGGGACACTGAATAGTGCACGGTACATCCAAACCGTCATCGAACCCATCGTTCTACCATTCCTAGACCGGCAAGGGAACTTGCTGTTCCAACAGGACAATGCACGTCCGCATGTATCCCGTGCCAACCAACGTGCTCTAGAAGGTGTAAGTCAACAACCCTGGCCAGCAAGATCTCCGGATCTGTCCCCCATTGAGCATGTTTGGGACTGGATGAAGCGTCGTCTCACGCGGTCTGCACGTCCAGCACGAACGCTGGTCCAACTGAGGCGCCAGGTGGAAATGGCATGGCAAGCCGTTCCACAGGACTACATCCAGCATCTCTACGATCGTCTCCATGGGAGAAAGGTGGATATACACTGTAGTAGTACCGACATTGTGCATGCTCTGTTGCCTGTGTCTATGTGCCTGTCAGTGTTATTATGTGATGTATCTGACCCCAGGAATGTGTCAATAAAGTTTCCCCTTCCTGGGACAATGAATTCACGGTGTTCTTATTTCAATTTCCAGGAGTGTACATAACAGTAGTTACTGACCAATAAAAACAGACAAAAAAAGCTCTACCTCACAGTGGAATGTGAAACACATACCAAGTTTTGGGTGATGTTCGTATGGTGTTTTTCTGTTTTTATCATACATAAGTGTGGTTAACCGAATCACAATGACAGCTGCACCGTTTTGGAAGCCAAATAGCTCACCAGGTGGCAGTCTTTGTGAGCATTAACATTTAAGAATTAGATACATTTATTATAACCCCATGAAAATTACGAAGATACGACCCAGAGGTCTTGTATAATTACTAAACAAGTATACATATATCAAACACCTTAAAATATCTGTATTAGACACAATCCAAACTTCATGCTGTAAGGGAGGGAGCCTACAGGTGAGCTACAAGTAATGGCGGAAGGGACCGAAACATGGGTCGACATGACGAAAATCACTATATTTTAAAACGCTTATGAATAAAATGGAGTATTAAAACACACTTACATTGCCTGCCAGTATACATAATAAGGCAATGAGATGTTTTTTACTTTTCCTGTACATTGTCAGTCAATAACAGAAAGTTATAAATACAAAAGGAAGTTGAGAAATGACAGAAATAAATAAACCCTAGGGATAATAATATATGTAGGTACAGTTCCAGAGATATGACAATAATTTTGTGTACAGAATATTAACCTAACGATTAAGATGTACTATGGTACTGTCTAGAAAAAGACTGCAGCTTTCAAAGCAGCTTGCAAACTGAGAAAATCTTTTCAATGGATGCAATTAGGAATAGCTGTTACAGCAGAAATTACTCTAATAACAAGACGGTCTCTAACAATCATTTTAGGTCTACTATTAAGTTTTCTAGCAGTAGAAATCTTCAAAAAACAATGTTTTGCTTCTGAAGGTGGATAAAGACAACTCTGTGTTCTTGATACCAGATAATGATTACATTTCTAAAACACTAAATTTATGTGAACAAATGGCATAGTTGAAATTAAGTGGGATACTCGTCTTCAATTTCAAGTGAAGGTAAAAATATATAGCAATTCCTCTAATTTCCTTTTCCAGTCCTCGTTTAGTAAAAACATTTATGGTTGTTTTGAATCAAAAATCTTCCATACACTGGGCGAAGATTAGGCATCACAAAAACAATCATCCGATAAGGCCTTTGTTGGCTCCCATCATGCTCCTAATACAAGCCTCAATGGTTTACTTAATAGGTCTTTAACATGGTCCTATTCTTTGAAACACAGAGTTGGCCAATATTGTTGGAGACCTCATTATTACACAGAACCAGAAGTGGCTTCACATAGATAAAAAAAATTATACACTAAATCCTGTTCAGGAAACGTTGCCAAGTTTTACGAAAAAAATAATTAAATGCAATAAAATAAGCATTTGACAAATAAGTGAATCCATGGTTCAAAAATCAAATGTCTCTGAGCACTATGGGACTCAACTTCTGAGGTCAGTAATACCCTAAAACTTAGAACTAGTTAAACCTAACTAACCTAAGGACATCACACACATCTATGCCCAAGGCACGATTCGAACCTGCACCGTAGCGGTTTCGCGGTTCCAGACGGCAGCGCCTAGAATCGCACGGCCACTTCGGCCGGCATGAATCCTTGACTTCAATTACTTTTTCTTCAACGGGAAGATGTTTCATAAAAAAGACAGGCAAGCGATGGGTAATTCTCTCCTGCATTCTAGCAGACATTTTTGTCAACCATCGGGAAAACAAATTCCTTGCTTTAAACCGTAACTTCAACGGAAATTAATTTATTTATTTAAATTATTTATTTATTGTTCCGTTGGACCAAAATAAGGAGAAGTCTCCATGGTCATTGAACGAGTCAATACATGAAATTATAAAACGATATTAGAAACATATAAAATGAAATATAAAAAAACATATTCAGGTGACTAGTCGTAAGTTTAAATAAAGAAAATCAACAATGTAACACTGGAATTTGCTTAATTTTTTATCTCTTCCAGGAGCTCCTTGACAGAACAGTAGGAGTGAGCCATGAGGAAACTCTTCAGTTTAAACTTAAAGGAGTTTGGGCTACTGCTAAGATTTTTGAGTTCTTGTGGTAGCTTATTGAAAATGGATGCAGCAGAATACTGTACTCCTTTCTGCACAAGAGTCAAGGAAGTGCATTCCACATGCAGATTTGATTTCTGCCTAGTATTAACTGAGTGAAAGCTGCTATCTCTTGGGAATAGGCTAATATTGCTAACAACAAACGACATTAAAGAAAATATATACTGTGAGAGCAATGTCAGAATTCCCAGACTATTGAATAGGGGTCGACAAGAGGTTCTCGAACTTACACCACATATAGCTCGAACAACCCGTTTTTGGGCCAAATATACCGTTTTTGAATCAGAATAAATACCCCAAAAATAATACCATACGGCATAAGCGTATGAAAATATGCGAAGTAGACTACTTTTCGTGTTAAAGTGTCACTTCTTACAGATACTGTTCTAATGGTAAATAAAGCAGCATTTAGTTTCTGAACAAGATCCTGGACATGGGCTTTCCACAACAGCTTACTATCTATATGAACGCCTAGAAACTTGAACTGTTTCGTCTCGCTTATAATATGCCCACTCTGACTGTTCAAAATATCAGTTCTTGTTGAATAGTGAGTTAGAAATTGTAAAAATTGAGTCTTACTGTGATTTAGCATCAAATTATTTTTCACAAGCCACGAACTTATTTCATGAACTACATTATTTGATATTGTTTGAATATTACACACAAGATCCTTCACTACTAAGCTGGTGTCATCAGCAAAAACAGCAGTGGCCCCTGCACCGACCCTTGGGGAACGCCCCACTTGACAGTGCCCCATTGGGACTGAACATCACTACCACTCTCAATATTGTGGAGAATTACCTTCTGCTTTCTGTTCTTAAAGTAAGAGGCGAACCAATCGTAAGCTACTCCCCTTACTCCATAACGGTCTAACTTCTGCAGTAATATTTTGTGGTCAGCACAGTCAAAAGCCTTCGTTAAATCAAAGAAAACACCTAGCGTTCGTAACCTTTTATTTAATCCGTCCAAAACCTCACAGAGAAAAGAGAATACAGCATTTTCAGTTGTTACCATTTCTAAAACGAAACTGAACATTTGACAGCAAATTATGCGAATTTAAATGCTCCAGTAACCTTGTATATACAACCTTCTCGATACTTTTAGCAAACAACGATGGCATAGAAATAGGTCTAAAATTGTCAACATTATCAATGTCTCCATTTTTATAAAGTGGCTTCACAACCGAGTACTTTAATCGGTCAGGAAACCGACCACTCCTAAAGGGAAAGTTACAGATATGGCTAAGTACTGGGCTAACACACATAGAACAATAATTCAGTATTCTGATAGATACCCCGTCATATCCAAGATACAAACATCAAAAAAAGTTTTGCATCACCTCGGTTGCGAGAGTTCCAGAACCTGTAAAGATAATTGGAATAGGGATCAATATAAACATCATTTACGCTCTTTTCATTGCTCATGAAAAACAAACATTCCATGTGGTACCACCATACAACGAGACTTCCAGCGTTCGTGGCCCACTAGCACGTCCTCTTGCTATTCGTCGTCGCATACTATTCACAAGTCCAAAAGACACTGTTGATCCAGATTGTGCAACTCCTCAATGGCGATACGGTGTAGATTCCTCAGAGTGATTGGTGGGTCACGTTGCCCATAAACAGCCTGTTTAAATCTATCGCAGGCATGTTCGATAGGGCACATCTCTAGAATACGCTGGCCGCTATAGTCGAGCGATATAGTTATTCTGAAGGAAGTCATTCACAAGAAGTGTATGATGGGGGCGCGAATTGTCGTCCATGAAGACGAATGCCTCTCCAGTACCCTGCCGATATGGGTGTACTATAGGTTGAAGGAGAGCATCCACGTATCGTACAGCTGCTACGGCGCCTTCCATGACCACCAGCGTACGCTGGCCCTAAATAATGCCACACCAAAACACCAGGGAGTCTCCACCTTGCTGCACTCGCTGGACAGTGAGTCTAAGGCGTTCAGCCTGACCGAGTTTCCTCCACTCACGTCTCCGACAATTGTCTGGTTGACGGCATATGCGCCATTCATCGGTGAAGAGAACGTGATGCCAACATTGAGAAACTCTTGCGGCAGGTTGCTGGTCCCATCTGTACCGCGCTGCACTGTGTTATGGTTTCAAAGATGGACCTCGCCATGGACGTCTGGAGTAGCTCATCATGCAGCGTACTGCTCACAGTTAGAGTCGTAACACGACGTCCTATAGTTGCACGAAAAGCATTATTGAACATGGTGGTGCGGCTGTCAGGGTTCCTCCGAACCATAATCCGTAGGTAGCGGTCATCCACTGCAGTAGTAGCCCTTGGACTGCCTGATTGAGGCACGTCATGGACAGTTACTGTCTCTTTGTATCTTCTCCATATTCGAACAACATCACTTTGGTTCACTCTGAGACGCCAGGATACTTCCCTTGTTGAGAGGCCATCCCGGTACAAAGTAACAATGCGGACGCGATCTCTGCGGTATTGACCGCCTAAGCATTGTTGAACTACAAACAACACGAGCCGTATACCTCCTTAATGGTGGAATGACGGACTGAAAGGGCTGTCGGACCCACTCCGTCTAATAGGCGCTGCTCGTGCATGGTTGTTTACATCGTTGGGCGGTTTTAGTGCGATCTCTCAACAGTCGAAGGGACGGTCTGTGGCACAACACCCACAGTCAACGTCTATCTTCAGGAGTTCTGGGAAATGGGGTGACGCAAACCTTTTTTTGATCTGTTTATTTTGTACTGAAGATTTGTATGTCATCTGCATAATATACCAAGGGGATGAAAATGACGTTAATAGCTACGCTGGGTTATTCAATCGGAAGCACGAAAACATATTGTTCACTGTGGGGCTAGAGCGTCTGACACTAAAAACGGGGCCGGCGGGGGTGGTCGATCGGTTCTAGGCGCTACAGTCTGGAACCACGCGACCGATAAGCTTGCAGGATTGAATCTTGCCTCGGGCATGGGTGTGTGTTATTTCCTTAGGTTATTTGGGTTAAAGTGGTTCTAAGTTCTAGGGGACTGATGACCTCAGACGTTAAGTCCCATAGTGCTCAAAGCCATTTGAACCGACTAAAAACTGAGGGTTCTCAACTAACAAACAGTATTTATCGGAAACCAACGACCACAGATTTCACCGTTAGTGCCGACTCGAGCCCACAAGGGCACATAAGCGAGCATATTTACAAGCAATGTTTAATGGAATTGCTAAATTATAACTTCATGATGATGAGAAAAAGATGAAGTTTGATATCATAGCGCAGATAGCACCGGCAGGTTCTTAAGGGGTGTAAGACAAACCTAGCAATTTTAGCTAGAAACAACGTAATAAAATTCGCGTCGTTACCCTATTACGTTCCAGCATCTGAAAAAAGTAGGTAGCACCTTCAAAAATGCTACGAAATTAATAATTGCTTCGCTAAAGTCTGAAGGGGAGGAAAGTAAGTTTAAAAGACCAGATGTCTATCAAATCATGTGTGGGTCTTGTGACTCTGCTTATATAGGGCACACAACTGAGACCCGATTTAGGGAACATATGTACAAAAATAGTAGAATCCTGTTGTTTTATGGCATCTCAAAACACTTAAAAAATTTGCGTGTATAACCAAAGGGCTCGCAATCCTGGTATTCTGGAGGATTTTGAAATTCACTTGCATCGGTCTAAGGACCCCCCAAATTTAATAAATGAAAGGCACGAAGAAAACGCCAGTGGTTCTTAAAATTTTGCGAAGAATACATAAGTAATGGCCTGTTTAGGTATGAATTCCTTTTAAATAGTACACACTTTTTGTGTGGCTCTGCTTGGGTGTTAAGGCAAGTAATAATTTTAAAAAAATGGATATGATTGTTGTGGGTTCCAACTGAGGGAGTTGCGTAACCACATCGGGGTTTTGTTAAATAGATCTCCACCAACACATCCACCTGTTCGCCTCTCTCCACCCACTACCCATCTTCAGCACTTCTCACTTGGTCGCTCCTTGACTGATGTAGGATTGTTTACTCAATTTATGTCATTGCTACTGTGTGCCGTAGCTCCTTTCATTTTAGTGTTGTTATTTTACGCCATTTACTAGAGTTGCATATGAAATCTATGTGGTGCTATTATTATGTAATTATGTATCCCAAAAGACTTTACATCAGAGGGTTATTTCCTATACATGAAATTATTGTCCTGCTTCTGGAATTGTACCTACATACGTTACTATCCCTAGGTTTTATTTTATTTGTCAACTTCCTCCGACGTTGATAAGTTTACGTTACTTGGCTAGCCATGTACAAAAAAGGAAAAAGAATTCTCATTGCCTTTTCTGTTTTACTGGTCAGTAACTCCTGTTATGCTCTACGTATTATTTGCGGATTTTGTCAGGTTATTCTGATGATGATGTACGATTCGAAATGCATAATTAAAAAACGTAGTCAATATACACCCTACGACTTCAATGAATTTCATAGAGCGACCACAATACCAGCCTTCGGAGCCGCTGTGTTGACGCGTTCTCCATCCGCTCAGCACCTGCTGGCTGGTCGTAGTTCTACTCTGACCCGTAGGTCTAAGTCCGGGTTTGCAGCTCCCCGCTGCCGCAGTAGACCTATACGGTCGCAGCCTACAATGGAAAGCCTCCAATGAAAGCGGAAACATGAGGATATTGCCGCTGGCCGCTTCCGCCGCCAACCAACATGGGCTTCACCCGGCATTCTGTTGCATAGCCCGCCGCCAAGGCCTGACTAGCGCTCCCGCCTGGAACTGAGCGCCACAGATATCGACGCTTGGTCACGCTCACTGGACGCTCACGCCTATCTAGAGTTCAGTTCCGCTGCTGTCGTTTTGCTGACTGCTTCCTCTCCTTCGTGTCAGTCGCAACACTTTGGAGGGAGCTCAAAGGCGTCCTGATAACAAAAAATGGTTCAAATGGCTCTGAACACTATGGGACTCAACTGCTGTGGTCATCAGTCCCCTAGAACTTAGAACTACTTAAACCTAACTAACCTAAGGACATCACACACATCCATGCCCGAGGCAGGATTCGAACCTGCGACCGTAGCAGTCGGACGGTTCCGGACTGCGCGCGTAGAACCGCGAGACCACCGCGGCCGGCGTCCTGATAACAAATGAAGATCTCATAAATTTAGACAATATTGCCCACGGAGCTCAGTGATTTGGTTTTGATCTTTGCCTTACACTACAGTCCAATTCACAATAACATTTGTTTATTACGACCGGTTTCAACTAATGTTAAAGCCTTCCTCAGGTTTTTTGTGGCCCCTATGGCTCCTCCGAGGAGCCGCCAGCACCAGGCATAGGGGGTACAAAAATCTGAGGATGACTAACATAGCCGAAACCGGTCATAATGAACCAATGTTATTGCTATCTCGACTATTGTTTTAACCAAAGATGGAGATCTCTCCACATCTCCGCCGTGTTGGATCCCAACGGCCTCGTATCACTAGCAGTCCAGATGACAGGCATCTTATCCGCATGGCTGTAACGGATCGTGCAGCCACGTCTCGATCCCTGAGTCAACAGATGGGTACGTTTGCAAGATAACAACCATCAGCATGAACAGTTCGACGACGTTTGCAGCAGCATGGACTATCAGCTCGGAGACCATTGCTGAGGTTACCCTTGACACCGCATCACAGACAGGAGAGCCTGCGATGGTGTACTCAACGAAGAACCAGGATGCACGAATGGCGAAACGTCATTTTTTCAGCTTACGCCAGGTTCTGTTTACAGCATCATCATGGTCGCATCCGTGGTTAGCGACATCGCGGTGAACGCACATTTGAAGCGTCTATTCGTCATCGCCATACTGGCGTATTACCTTGCGTGATGGTATGGGGTGCCATTGGTTACACGTCTCGGCCACCTCTTGTTCGCATTGACGGCACTTTGAACAGTGAACGTTAAATTTCAGAAGTGTTACGACCCGTGGCTCTACCCTTCATTCGATTCCTGCGAAACCCTACATACGAGCAGGATAATGCACGACCGCATGTTGCAGGTCCTGTGCGGGCCTTTCTGGATGCAGAAAATGTTCGATTGCTGCCCTGGCCAGCATTTCTCCAGATCTCTCACCAATTTAAAGCGTCTAGTGAATGTTGGCCGAGCAACTGGCTCATCACAATACGCCCGTCACTACTTTTGATGAACTGTGGTATCGTGTTGAAGCTGCATGGGCAGCTGTATCTGTACACGCCATCCAAGATCTGTTTCACTCACTGCCCAGGCGTATCAAGGCCGTTATTACGGCCAGAGGTGGTTGTTGTGGGTACTGATTTCTCAGGATCTATGCGCCCAGATTGCGTGAAAATGTAATCGCATGTTAGTCCTAGTATAATATATATGTCCAATGTATACACGTTTATCATCTGCATTTCTTCTTGATGTAGCAATTTTAACAGCCAGTAGTGTATGTATCATTTGTCGACTGTAAAAAACACATTTGATCACATCCACAGAAAAAGCTCTGGCCATCAATGATGAAAAGTTTTCCTCGAGTCCTCATAAGGTTATACCAAGATATCATAGGAAAACACCTAAATAGCAATAGACACTGGCATAGAACTGACACTAGAAAAGGAGATAAAGTTGGAATTAAGGCAAGGCTGTAGTATACCAGCAATACTGTTCCACATCAATATCAATGACCTTGTCAAAGTATGAATGAAGGACAGAATACTTCAGTATATAAGAACTGGGGGAGGTGAATTTCTAAATACGATACTTTTTGCTGACGACCATGTCAGTCAAGACAAATTACAAATAGCAATACATATACCTAACACTAGAAACCAAAATTATAGTCTGAAGGAACCGACAACAGAAACAAAGGCGTTTTTGGCTAAATGCCAGAAACGACAAAGATAAAGCAACAAAATAATAGAGCACGTGTTCCAGTATCTAGGATGTGACATAACTTTTGAAGAAAAGACAGACGTTGTAATAGGACATCCTCATCTAACATTACCTTTCTTTTATAGAAATAACTGATACATATGATTTTGAATACGTGGTATTATATTCCAGGTTAAAATGTATAAAAAGAAATTAATTTGATAGTACTCTGCACATACAGTTAAAATTCTTCTTCTTTTAAGTAATATCTGAAATTACGAAATATCTGGTACACTTAAAATTCATATTATTAATTGCAGAATCTAACGCTAATTATTAAATTTATTTCTGGACTCATTTATAAAACAGTGTTATATTTTGGTGATAATGCTTTTCTTAGTTAAGAAAGTTTCTAAACTCTTTTGTTTTGTAAACTCTTTGGAATATTGTGAGTACCGCAGAATGTGAATAGTAGTGGCCAATTTTTCAGAAATGGAGAGTGTGAAGTTAGTGTCATATAGAAGACTGCGATAAAATAAAATCATAGCAACCGACAGGATTTTATCAATTATCCAGTTCAACAGGAAGCCAAAAATCAAAATTTCAGCCTCAATAATGTACCCCTAGACGCGAGAACTGGAGCCAGTAACAACAAGAGAAAATGAAGATAAGTAAAAAGTTTTTCTTTTCTATATCTTACAGCTATCGAAGCTTTTCAAACAAAGAACTTTAATAGTGATGTGTGGGAGGTAAAGTTAGACTTTAAGAACAAAAGACCTAAGAGAACATGAAACATGAGAAATAAAGTTGCTTAGACCATTGAAAGGCTACACAAGTGAATACAAAGTAATAAACAAATAACGAGGGAAAAATTGGGCAGTCACCGATTAACTGAGAACGTAGTGCAACTAAAGCCGGATTGGAAAGAGAATGTGTCACTTGAGATAATCCCTCGACAAGCGATGGAGTACAGTCCTACTGGAAGAAATAGTGTGGAAAGGCCGAGGAAGAGATTGTGAGGCCAGAACAAGCCATAAGGCAAAGTCCTGGATTGGCATACGAACAAGAAGAAAAAGAAAGAATGAAACCAGAGAGGACAACGAATCCCTTTACAGCTTTTGTATGATGACATACTAATATTGACGCTTGGGAGATAAATAAATGATGAAAAATACTAATATGTATATTACAGAAATTCGTAGTATAGGGAAATAACTATTCTCATGTTCTTGAAGTGCAATAGTCCAGAACCAGCGAACGCAATGAGAATTTGCAAATCCCAGTATGTTCCAAAAATTTCATTTGTACTCGAATAAGCTTTTCGTTTTAACAAGCGGCTATCGGACATTAACGCAGTGTCTCATTTTCCAGCAGGAGAATCGGGCGATGTTCGTTAAATCATTCTCGTTGAAATTTAGAGCCAATTATATCCCGGCAAGAGAATGTGCACTAATTTGTTTTTAATTGAGTTTCATATGCAAAATAATATTATTTTCGTGTTAGCTTGACACAAATAAGTTGTCAATGTCAATAATGATTTAATTTTTCGTTTCCGTAATTTGTAAGATAATCATGTCTAAAAAGTATTGTATGCTCTGCTGTCGTCCTTTCATGGCATTCTTATTGTCGAGATACATAATTATGTGACAGATTTAGATGTTTGTTTTCATTTAAAAAGTTGTCATGATAAATTTAATATTAATGCGTCTGCTTCTTGAGAGTTATGTTCCGCTATTACTGTTTCGTTGTTTCAATTGTTTTCTACAGGAATAACAGTTTTTGTTGAAATGTTTTGGACTACAGAATACGACATGAATTCAAGTAAAAAGTATAAAGAAGTACTCAGTTCAGAGCTTATTCTGCGGTTGGCAATTTTTTTCCGATTATTCATCTTTTTCTTATCAATAATTCGCTGTCACTTCTCAAATTGTACCTATAGTCACAGTGTCTCCGAAAAGTTAGATGGTTGTGCAATAAAAGAACTTGAATAGATAGAGCAATCACAAAGTTTTTCTATTTACCTGTACAATGTCTTACCAGTTTTTTACAGCTTGTAATCGGTTTAGGCATTTCGTTCTGGTTACCCGTCATATGATCACGTAAAACAAATATTCAACGTAATTTAAAAAAATACATCAACCCATTTTTATGTCTTTTATTTCAACTAATATGTATTTGGGGCTTTCAGAAAATCTAGTTTCGTTATTGGCACTCATTATATGACATTCTTTCCCTAACTGGTTTGTACGAGAATATTTCTATTTAGGAACTTTTTGGCACATTACGTAATCAAATTTATAAAAAAAATGTGTGTGAAATCTTATGGGACTTAGCTGCTAAGGTCATCAGTCCCTAAGCTTACACACTACTTAACCTAAATTATTCTAATGACAAACACACACACCCATGCCCGAGGGAGGACTCGAACTTCTGCCGGGACCAGCAACACAATTCATGACTGCAGCGCCCTAGACAGCTCGTCAAATTTACAGGGTGTTTCAAAAATGACCGGTATATTTGAAACGGCAATAAAAACTAAACGAGCAGCGATAGAAATACATCGTTCGTTGCAATATGCTTGGGACAACAGTACATTTTCAGGCAGACAAACTTTCGAAATTACAGTAGTTACAATTTTCAACAACAGATGGCGCTGCAAGTGATGTGAAAGATATAGAAGACAACGCAGTCTGTGGGTGCGCCATTCTGTACGTCGTCTTTCTGCTGTAAGCGTGTGCTGTTCACAACGTGCAAGTGTGCTGTTGACAACATGGTTTATTCCTTAGAACAGAGGATTTTTCTGGTGTTGGAATTCCACCTCCTAGAACACAGTGTTGTTGCAACAAGACAAAGTTTTCAACGGAGGTTTAATGTAACCAAAGGACCGAAAAGCGATACAATAAAGGACCTGTTTGAAAAATTTCAACGGACAGGGAACGTGACAGATGAACGTGCTGGAAAGGCAGGGCGACCACGTACGGCAACCACAGAGGGCAACGCGCAGCTAGTGCAGCAGGTGATCCAACAGCGGCCTCGGTTTTCCGTTCGCCGTGTTGCAGCTGCGGTCCAAATGACGCCAACGTCCACGTATCGTCTCATGTGCCAGAGTTTACACCTCTATCCATACAAAATTCAAATGCGGCAACCCCTCAGCGCCGCTACCATTGCTGCACGAGAGACATTCGCTAACGATATAGTGCACAGGATTGATGACGGCGATATGCATGTGGGCAGCATTTACTGACGAAGCTTATTTTTACCTGGACGGCTTCGTCAATAAACAGAACTGGCGCATATGGGGAACCGAAAAGCTCCATGTTGCAGTCTCATCGTCCCTGCATCCTCAAAAAGTACTGGTCTGGGCCGACATTTCATCCAAAGGAATCATTGGTCCATTTTTCAGATCCGAAACGATTACTGCATCACGCTATCTGGACATTCTTCGTGAATTTGTGGCGGTACAAACTGCCTTAGACGACACTGCGAACACCTAATGGTTTATGCAAGATGGTGCCACATCGCACGGCCGACGTCTTTAATTTCCTGAATGAATATTTCGATGATCGTGTGATTGCTTTGGGCTATCCGAAACATACAGGAGGCGGCGTGGATTGGCCTCCCTATTCGCCAGACATGAACCCCTGTTACTTCTTTCTGTGGGGACACTTGAAAGACCAGGTGTACCGCCAGAATCCAGAAACAATTGAACAGCTGAAGCAGTACATCTCATCTGCATGTGAAGCCATTCCACCAGACACGTTGTCAAAGGTTTCGGGTAATTTCATTCAGAGACTACGCCATATTATTGCTACGCATGGTGGATATGTGGAAAATATCGTACTATAGAGTTTCCCAGACCGCAGCGCCATCTGTTTTTGACAATTGTAACTACTGTAATTTCGAAAGTTTGTCTGCCTGAAAATGTACTATTGTCCCAAGCATATTGCAACAAACTGTGTATTTCTATCGCTGCTCGTTTAGTTTTTATTGCCGTTTCAAATATACCGGTCATTTTTGAAACACCCTGTATAAAGCATTTATCTTACGGATATGTCCATTTCGTTGTTCGTGTTCTGTAGAGGGGGTTTGAAAACAGGAGCATCACTGAATGTGTGTTTTAGTCAATGAACAATGCAGAGCAGCTTTTGTTCTGCTGTAAAACCTCATGGAACAATCAAATAATTTCATTTGGGTAGACGTTTGTGTCACTCCTGTAAGCTATATTTTTTTTGCTTTTAGCGTTCCAGCGTTTTCTGTGTTACGGTTGTCACCAGCAGCTGAAATAAAAAATAAAATAATAAAAAAAAACATTTCACACATGAAATTCAGATACCAAGATCTTATATACAAGTTTTAATTTTGCTACAAAAAGTATTGTAACCGTAAAATCATTCATCATTAGCAACTGCACATTCAGAACGTACTGCTTTTAATTAATTTGGAGTCCTAAATAAGTGACAAGGAGACTCTGGCGACCATGATAAGTTCCTGTCCAGTATTTAGTCCTACTACGTAAAGGGCAGAACCAAAATTAGTTCCAGTCAAAGTTTGTACATTCTCCTTTTACATTTTCCTGATCTACATGAACAATTTGGGAGACAATCTGAGCACATATTTCAGAATGTTTGAATATGATGCTGTCACCTACCGTCATGTAATGCGATTTATTGGCAGAAATGTAACATGTTTACTAAAGGACGACATTGAAAAAGTTCAAAGAAGGGCAACTCGTTTTGTGTTATCGTGAAACAGAGGAGAGTGTTCCACAGATATGATGAAATAATTGGGGCTGCAGTCATTAAAACAAGGGATTTCTTTTGCAGCAGGACCTTCTCACGATATTTCGACCATTAACTTTTTCGTCAGAGTGTGAAAATATTTTGCTTGCACCCACCGAAATACAGAGAAATGATCATAATAATAATGTAAGTGAAATAAGAGCTCGGAGGGAAAGATTTAAGTGTTCGTTTTTTCCGCACGATGTACGAGGTGGAGCGGTAGAGAAGTAGCTTCAAGGTGGTTCGATGAATCCTCTGCCAGGCACTTAATTCTGGGTTGCAGAGTAATCATGTAGACGTAGTTGTAGTTTGCCCTGCAAATGTTTTCCGTGCTAATAGATTTATTTGTTTTGCTTCACTTATTCGATATTTTTCGGGTCCACTTGTGGACATTGGAGGTGCCTTTCTCGAGGGAGGAATTAATCTGATTATTACTCAATAATTTCCAGAAAAGTATGATCAAAAATGTTGTGTACTGTAATGTGGTAATAACCGCTACTGTAGCAGCTCTGTAGGATGTTCGGAAGAGAAAGAGCTTATCGCTACTGCTGACAAACTATGCTAATATTTTTTTAAAATTCTGCTACGTTGCTGCCACACATTGTTCTCATGGCGAGCAGTGTAACTCTCTAAACTGAGCTTTAAAGTTGAGACTGCAACGTAAATTCTTTACTGTACTGTCAATTTCACGCACTGATGAAGTATAGCTCCTAATTGTCTAACGGTTCAGCCGTACAGTTCTGAAATAAAAGGGTTGCTAATACATTTGCGAATCTGAAGTATTTCCGAAACAAAGGTTACTCACATGAAGGTACACACTTTCTCTACCACAGACTAAAACACTGCATCCAGGAGGATCTGCAGCGAATTGACGCATGGTGCAGGGAACGGCAATTGAATCTCAATGTAGACAAGTGTAATGTGCTGCGAATACATAGAAAAATAGATCCCTTATCATGTAGCTACAAAATAGCTGGTCAACAACTGGAAGCACTGGAAGCACTTAATTCCATAAATTAACTGGGAGTAGGCATTAGGAGTGATTTAAAATGGAATGATCATATAAAGTTGATCGTCGGTAAAGCCGATGCCAGACTGAGATTCATTGGAAGAATCCTAAGGAAATGCAATCCGAAAACAAAGGAAGTAGGTTACAGTACGCTTGTTCGCCCACTGCTTCAATATTGCTCAGCAGTGTGGGATCCGTACCAGATAGGGTTGATAGAAGAGATAGAGAGGATCCAACGGAGAGCAGCGCGCTTCGTTACAGGATTATTTAGTAATCGTGAAAGCGTTACGGAGATGATAGATAAACTCCAGTGGAAGACTCTGCAGGAAAGACGCTCAGTAGCTCGGTAAGGGCTTTTGTTAAAGTTTCGAGAACATACCTTCACCGAAGAGTCAAGCAGTATATTGCTGCCTCCTACGCATATCTCGCGAAGAGACCATGAGGATAAAATCAGAGAGATTAGAGCCCACACAGAATCATACCTACAATCCTTCTTTCCACGAACAATACGAGACTGGAATAGAAGGGAGAACAGATAGAGGTACTCACGGTACCCTCCGCCACACACCGTCAGGTGTCTTGCGGAGTATGGATGTAGATGTAGATGTAGATACATGCTCAAAAGAAGGGTTTCTCTGTCAGTACCACCATCAAACTGCTCATACTGAACACAACCCGTACCTGAATACTATTTGGCGCAGAAGAAAATGCATCTTACACATGTAAAGCGACATGAATTGCCTAATTAATGTAGCCTAATCATGGTATATTGACGTAAAATTGCTGTCCATGGGATTTGCATATCTTCTAAATTTCAGAATATGTATCACATTCTGCTTCCATATTTGAGAATTTAGCAACATGTGACGGCAAAGGACTTAAGCGATCAGTTGAATGAAACAGATGATTTCCTGGAAAGAAGTTGTCATAGGAACATTAAAAGATGTAAACAAATGGAAGTGACATGTAGTCAAATTAAATCAGATGTTGCACATAGAATTGAACTCTGCAACTAATATTGCTGTTTTGGCAGCAAAATAACTGACGATGGCTTAAGTGGAGAAAATACTACCTACGACAATAAAGTTCAATGAACAGTCCTGTAAAATTAACTTAGATGAACTACAAACTACAGTTACCTTATTGTCCTTCGAAATAGTCACCTCCCATAACTATGCACCGCTGAGCTCTGCGATAGTCCTGGAAACTCTGCACGAAGTCTCCCTTTGGGATGGTCTTTAAAAGCTGCGTCACGTTTCGTTGTATGTCATGAGTGCCATCAATCTCTTCCCTTTCAAACCGTGTTTGAGTAGGAAGAAGTCTGGAGGATTTAGATCCGGAGAGTATGGTGGATTTTCAAGTTGAACCACCCTCTTTTTTTTTTTAAACGAACTGTTTGACGATATTGGATTTGTGTGGGGAGCGTTGACGTTAACAAAAACCAGGAACCTTGCTGTGCGTGCAGGGGTCATACCCTGCGTAGACGATGCATGAAACGGGTCAAAATTTTAACGTACCTTGTAGCGTTCAATGTCGTTCTCTCAGGTAGAAATGCCTTGTGGATAATTCACTGACTATCTAAAAAGATGATGAGCATCGTTTTGATTCGTGAGTTTTCGGCTCTGACCTTTTTCCAGCGAGGCTATGTCGGACAACTAAATTCCATGCTTTGCCGTTTCGTTTCTGGGTCGTACAAGAGACACCAGCTTTCATCATCTGTGACAATAAACACGCATCAAAAAAGTTTTGCATCACCTCGGTTCAGACAGTTCCGGAACGTGTACAGAAAATTGGAATATAGATCAACATAAACATCATTTCCGTCCTTTTTATTGATCATGAAAACCACACATTGCATGTTGTTTCACCATACAGCGAGACTTTCAGACGTGGTGCTCCAGACTGCTGTACACACAGGTATTTCTAATACCTAGTAGCACGTTCTCTTACATTGACGCATGGCTGTATTCGTCGTGGCATACTATCATTAAGGCAATGTTGGTGCAGATTTTCCCTCTCCTCAACGGCGATTCCGCGTATATTCGTGGTTGGTGGGTCACGTCGTCCATAAACAGCTTTCAATCTATTCCAGGCATGTTCAATAGGGTCCATGTCTAGTCGACCTATGTCATGAAGACGAATGCCTCGCCAATATGCTGGCGATATGGTTGCACTAACGGTCAGAGGATGACACTCCTGTAACAATGTAACAATGCGGGCGCGATCTAACTGCGGTATTGACCATCTGGACATGGTTGAACTAAAAACAAAAAGAGATGTATACCTCCTTCCTGGTGGAATTACTGGAACTAATCGGCTGTCGGATCGCCTCTGTCTAGTAGGCACTGCTCATGCATGACTGTTTACATTATTGGACTGGGTTAGTGACATCTCTGAACATCCATAGGGACTCTGTGAATGATACAATATCCATAGGCAACGTCTGTCTTCAGGAGTTCTGGGAACTGGGATGATGCCAAACATTTTTGATATGTGTGGTTCAAGAAATTGGGTGTCGCATCTACCGTTTCGAAAAAATCCTAAGAAGCCTCAAAACGTGCCTGTTTCGTCAGTCATCTAACGTGGCAGAAGACGACAACGCGTTTTCCTCTTCCCTAACTCCTGGCTAATGATTTGTCGCACGGATTCACAGTTCATCTGCAGTTCCTCAGTTTTCATGCACACAGTTAATCGACTGTCGTTCATGATTAATGTCTTTACTTTCTCAATGTTTTCGTCTCTGGCCGAGTTAGCGGATCGTCCGCTATGGGGACTGTCAGAAACACTAACCCGGCCTCCTCGAAAACGGGCGAACCACTCTTTCACAGGCTGCATGGATGCACCAGCATTACATGCATTTTTTTGGTGTCTTGCCAAGCTTACAACAAAACTCTAAATGGATCCTTTGCTCCTTCGTTGTCCTGTTCTCAGTTCAGAAGTAACGCATTAAACAAGCACTTCGTCCAACAGGTCTAACATGGAACACACACGAGGCTCAACTGAATTACGGTGGGTGGGGGCAGGCTGTCAACACCAGCCGCTACGCAGGTGCATCGTTGTTAGTCGCCAGTGTTGGCCGATAGACCATTCTGACTTCATTCACCGAACAATATTGTTTGAGGTCGTAAAATCTGGAATACATTTCACATAAATTTTCTCAGCATGTTATAGTCTTAGGTGGAGATTTCAATTTACCAGATATAGACTGGGACACTCAGATGTTTAGGACGGGTGGTAGGGACAGAGCATCGAGTGACATTATACTGAGTGCACTATCCGAAAATTACCTCGAGCAATTAAAGAGAGAACCGACTCGTGGAGATAACATCTTGGACCTACTGATAACAAACAGACGCGAACTTTTCGACTCTGTAAGTGCAGAACTGGGAATCAGTGATCATAAGGCCGTTGCAGCATCCCTGAATATGGAAGTTAATAAGAATATAAAAAAGGGGAGGAAGGTTTATGTGTTTAGCAAGAGTAATAGAAGGCAGATTTCAGACTACCTAACGGATCAAAGCGAAAGTTTCTGTTCCGACACTGACAATGTTGAGTGTTTATGAAAAACGTTTAAGGCAATTGTAAAAAGCATTTTAGACAGGTACGTGCCGAGTAAAACTGTGAGGGACGGGAAAAACCCACCGTGGTTCAACAACAAAGTTAGGAAAATACTGCGAAAGCAAAGAGAGCTTCACTCGAAGTTTAAACGCAGCCAAACCCTCTCAGACAAACAGAAGCTAAACAATGTCAAAGTTAGCGTAAGGAGGGCTATGCGTGAAGAGTTCAGTGAATTCGAAAGTAAAATTCTATATACCGACTTGACAGAAAATCCTAGGAAGTTCTGGTCTTACGTTAAATCAGTAAGTGGCTCGAAACTGCATATCCAGACATTCCGGGATGATGATGACATTGAAACAGAGGATGAAACGCGTAAAGATGAAATACTAAACACGTTTTTCAAAAGCTGTTTCACAGAGGAAGACCGCACTGCAGTTCCTTCTCTAAATCCTCGCACAAACGAAAAAATGGCAGACATCGAATTAAGTGTCGAAAGGAATAGAAAAGCAACTGAAATCACTCACAGAGGAAAATCCACTGGTCCTGACGGGACACAGATTCGATTCTACCCAGAGTACGAGAAAGAACTTGCCCCCCTTCTAACAGCCGTGTACCGCAAGCGTCTAGAGAAACGGAAGGTTCCAAATAATTGGAAAAGAGCACAGGTAGTCCCAGTCTTCAAGAAGGGTCGTCCAGCAGATGCGCAAAACTATAGACCTATATCTCTGACGTCGATCTGTTGTAGAATGATGATGCTGTAGTATACAGAGAAGTTGCACCATTAGAAAATTGTAGCGAAATGCAGGAAGATCTGCAGCGGATAGGCACTTGGTGCAGCGAGTGGCAACTGACCCTTAACATAGACAAATGTAATGTATTGCGAATACATAGAAAGAAGGATCTTTTATTGTATGATTATATGATAGTGGAACAAACACTGGTAGCAGTTACTTCTGTAAAATTTCTGGGAGTGTGCTTGCGGAACGATTTGAAGTGGAATGATCATATATAATTAATTGTTGGTAAGGCGGGTACCAGGTTGAGATTCATTGGGAGAGTCCTTCGAAAATGTAGTCCATCAACAAAGGAGGTGGCTTACAAGACACTCGTTCGACCTATACTTGAGTATTGCTCATCAGTGTGGGATCTGTACCAGATCGGGTTGACGGAGGAGATAGAGAAGATCCAAAGAAGAGCGCCGCGTTTCGTCACAGGGTTATTTGGTAACCGTGATAGCGTTACGGAGATGTTTACCAAACTCAAGTGGCAGACTCTGCAAGAGAGGCGCTCTGTATCGCGGTGCAGCTTGCTGTCCAGGTTTCGAGAGGGTGCGTTTCTGGATGGGGTATCGAATATATTGCTTCCCCCTACTTATACCTCCCAAGGAGATCACGAATGTAAAATTAGAGAGATTCGAGCGCGCACGGAGACTTTCAGACAGTCGTTCTTCCCTCGAACCATACGCGACTGGAACAGAAAAGGGAGGTAATGACAGTGGCACGTAAAGTGCCCTCCACCACACACCGTTGGGAGGCTTGTGGAATTTAAATGTAGATGTAGATGTAGATGAAAGATGGAATGGCATTTGCAAGAAAAGCCTATCTGAAAAAGAAAAAGTTGTTAATATGGAATAACAGTTTAAGTTTTGTAATGTTTTCTTGAAGGTAGCAAACAGTATGCAGGTTAGACTTATACAGAATGGAAACGTCGACGGTAAACAGTACAAACAAAAAAAAGCACAACTCTTTCAAATACGGCCGTACAGGGGACTGTTGAAGAATAAATGGCTATAACTGCTCAAATAAATTAGGGGAAAAAGAGAATTTTGGCACAAAATGACTAAAATAAGGGAATAAATACACAGTTTAAAAAAGAAGAGAAGTGTTGGAGCTAGAAATTGTAGAGAACACCAAAGACTTGAGTACAGTATACTGGTTCAAATGTAGGTATACAATGAGATGACAATTCATTGGGTAGCGATATTTACGTGTAAAGAGGGCGGTAGTATCGCGTACACAGATTATTAAAGGCCAGTTGACGCAGTTCTCATTTGTACTCAGATGATTCTTGCGAAAAGCTTTCGATGTGATTATGGCCGCATGACAAGAAGCAACAGCTTTTGAACTCTGGATGGTAGTTGAAGCTACGTGCATGAGGCATTAAATTTCGGAAAAAGTTACGAAATCCACAGTGTCGAGAGTGTGCCGAGAATATCACATTTCCGACACTACCTCTCACCACGGACAACGCAGTAGCCCGCGGCCTCCCTTTAACGACCGAGAGAAGCAGCGTTTTGGTAGAACTATCAGTTGTAACAGACAGCAGCACTGCGTAAAATAGCCGCGGAAATCAATGCCGGACGTACGACGAACGTGACCATTACGACAGTGTGGCAAAATTTGGCGTTGATTGTCTATGGCAGGTTTCCTAACAGCACGACATCGCCTGCAGCCCTTCTCCTACGATCTTGACTGTATCTGTTGGAAGTTAGACGACTGGGAAACCGTGTCCTGGACGGATTAGTCCAGATTTCAGTTGGTAAAAGCTCATGGTAGGATGTGGCGCAGACCACACGAAGCCAAGGATCCAAGTACACAGGGTGAGCTAGCTGGAGGTGATTCCATAATGGTGTCTGTTACGACTGCCACAGACCGCCCCTGCCAGGCAGACTACACTTAAGACACCCCTGTGTACCATATAACATACACAAGTACTTGCAGGTGCAACCAAGAGGAAAACAATTCTTCAAAACAAACAGCACTTGCTAGAGACAAATGCGAACCTTTCTATGCAGAGGTCGCCTCACAGACACAGGGAAGTTGAAGTACTCCGCCGGCTTTATAAGGCCAGCGCAGTAGCAGTACAGCCCATTCCTCGCCGAGCTAGGACCAGCTCCGACGGACCTCACCGATACTCTTGATGAATAGTCGTCTACATGTTATTTGTTTTCTTTGTGTGTATATAGTGATTGTCGAGATGTGTAGTTCAGTTTCAGTAAATGACATTATACTGAGTGTTCTACAATACTGAGTATTCTTCAGTGTCGGTTGCGTTCACAGCGATCGTTGGCTGGAAATGGATATGTTCGGCTACTTGGAGACCATATGCAATCATTCATTGGCGTCAGGTTCCCATGCAACGATGGAATTTTTATGGATGAGAATCTGCAAAGTCGCCGTACTACTGTTGTTCGCTATTTGTTTGAGAAACATTATGGATATTTAGAGAGATTAATATGTCCACAAGGATCTCCCGACATAAATCCAATAATCGACATGTCAGTTCGTTCACAAAATTCTGCACTTGTAACACTTTCGCGATTATGGACGGCTATAGAGGCAGGATGGTTCAATATTTCTGCAGCGGACTTCCAAAAGACTTGTAGAGTCAATGCCACGTCGAATTTCTGCACTACATCGGCAAAAAGAACTCCAACAGGATATTAGGAAGTACCCTGTGATTTTTCGTCGCTTCAGTGTGCAGGCTGCAGCAGCGTGCAGAAACAAGAAGTGAAGATGATTGTACAGGACAGATTATCGTTGACAGCAGTGTTAGGCCAGTTATCGGACTAAAGACCACGCCAACAATGATCAGATTTGTTTTCAGATGCAGTAGATACGTTCCGCCCATATTAGGGACTGTGTGTTTGTATTGTCCTCTTCATTTCGTCATCATCATGATTAGTGACAGTGGCTCGATTACACTGTGGAAAAAAAATTGACTATGCAGAAATTGGGATTTTGTACTGGCTCTGATGACCGTGCAGTTGAGCGCCCTACAAATCAAACATCACCATCATGATCCACCCAAATCACAAGTCCCCAACTACACTGTTAATACTACAAGTTAACATGATGTATAGGATAAGTGAATCGAAAAAATTCAAGTAAACATCGGTCAATAACGAACAGTTTCCGAATAATTGAGAATGTGTGCTGTCGACTTCTTCCAGGCTACGGAGTGTAATATTTTCCGCGTTAGTACAATCGAGTAAATCTCGTGTTCTTCAAAGAATCAAACTCCCATGTATAAAACGGCTTCAGACTTCTGGCTACTGTAGAACTGAGTTAATATCTAAGATACCGGTAAGCAGTAAATAAATTTGAAATTATGTTCAAAGTTCATTGGAATTCGCTAATCGTTCGAATTATCAAACACTGGATGAATATAGTCAGAGTAACTTTCCGTTTTAAGTAAAATTAGTTTTTCACACATTCCGAGGTTTATGACGTCATTTCTACTGACCTATGTGTCGAACAATAATATAATTTCACACATACATTCGTTGCTATACTTAAACGCTGTCTGTAAAATGTGTTGCAATTGCGGTTAGTAGTAAAGAACACATAAATTAAAACGTCATGCCTGGTGCTACAGTTTTACTGTATGAGCAGCGAAGATGTAGTAATCGATAAACTTGTTTCCGATTCTGGGAGAGCGGGTGGTGTCAGCGAGAATAGTTTCAAAATATGTGTAAAGTTCATTTCAAGTCACTAAGAACTCTCATTCTCAAACACTGGATACATACAGTCTGGGTGTCTGTGCAGTGCCTGAAGATATATATAACTACAACACGTGGCTTAATGTGTTGAACTTTTCACACAAGAGTACACCTCTTTGTGGGTGGATTACGTGAGTATTTTTAATTTACATAGTCGATCTCTATTTATATAAAATATAAAAAAATTAAATTATTGTTGCCCCTGTAAGTAGATAGACAAGTGACCTGTTGTTAGGTTAGTTCCTTAGTTAAAGATGTACAGGCTGACAGATATTGTACAATACGAAAAAAACGTAAATTAGTTTCAAAACACGACGTACACGCACTTTATTCAACATATAAACGTCTCTACAGATACACGGGTTTCGGTTATGACATGTTCGATATGCCTGGCATCATTGGCGAAATTCTGCATGATCCGCTGAAGTGTTGGATCATCGATGCTGTCGATAACCTCTTGAATGGCTGTTTTCAGCTCATAAATGGGCTTGGTGTTATCGGTGTCCACCCTGCCATTAATATAGTCCACAAAAAGTGATCGCAAGTGTTCAGATGCGTAGAATATGGCAGCCAATGAAGTCCCATGCCAGCGGTTTCTGAGTACCCTAGAGAAAGAATGCGCTCCCCAAAGTGCACCTCCAGGACATCAAAAACTCTGCTGTCTCGATTGAGTCGAGCTCCATTTTGCATGAAATAAGGGCCACTTTGGATAATGGGGATGAAATCATCTTCCAGATGCTTCCCGCACCGTTCAGTAGTCACCATGCTATCAAGGAATACCACACCGACTACTCCATGATTGGACATTACACACCGAACAGTCACCCGCTGAGGGCGAAGAGACTTCTTTGTCGCGAAATGGGGGTTCTGAGTCCTCCAAATGCGCCAGTTTAGCTTATTGATGAACCCATCCAAATAAAAGTGGGGTTCGTCGCTAAACCAAACCATACTAATTTCCATCATGTCTAGTGGCCAACTATGCAGTTTGAACGTCGTAACACAAACCGTTCAGAAGTTAAGACGATTTTGTTTTATATATAATTCATTCACCAATATGGGTAATGGTTACACAGTATTCAGTATGGATGCACATTTCGTTCAACCTTCAGGGGGAATCTGAAATTTAGCAAGTATGGAGGACATGGAGGGAGAGGGGCTGCGGGCAGGTGATGCAGGGTGGGAACGTGAGTCAGCCGAGGTACGTACTAAGGTAGTTCTCGCATTTGCAGTTAACACTGCCGATGTGGTGCACCTATTAGCGCAAATGCGTACTCAGCAGGAGGTCCCTGGTTCGATTGTCAGTCTGCCACAAATTTTCATTCGTAGCCGGTGATTCGGCATAAAATTCTGAAGTAGCCATCATGAGTTCCTTCCCTTTCCTTTTCTTTCTCCCTCCTCCAACTTCAATGTACGTAATTGCCAGAGATTTCTTAAGCTTTCCGACAAGTCCTTATCTAACTGGGCTCAGATTTCACCCTTAGCCTACCGAAATCAAAAATAGAATACTACTTCAGCGTGTTACACATTATACATTGAAGCGTCAAAGAACCTGGCTTAGGCATGTGTATTCAAATACAGCGATACATAAATAGGCAGACTACGCCGCTGCGGTCGGCAGCGCCTGTATAAGAGAACAGGCGTCTGGCGGAGTTATTAGATCGCTTACTGTTGCTGCAATGGTAGGTTACCAAGATTTAAGTGAATTTGAACGTGGGATTATAGTCGGCGCACTAGCGATGTGACACAGCACTTACGAGGTAGCGATGAAGTGAGGTTTTTCCTGTACGACAATTTCACGTATGTACCGTGAATATCAGGAATCCGGTGAAACATTAGATCTCAGACATCGCTGCTGCCGGAAAAAGATCTATCAAGAATGGGAGCAACGACGACTGAGGAGAATCATTCTACGTGATGGGAGTGAAATCCTCCTGCAAATTTCTGCAGATTTGAATGCTGTGCCTTCAACAAGTTCATAAATGGCTCTGAGCACTATGGGAGCTAACATCTGAGGTCATCAGTCCCCTAGAACTTGGAATTACTTAAACATAACTAACATAAGGACATCACACACATCCATGCCCGAGGCAGTTTTCGAACCTGCGACCGTAGCACTCACGCGGTTCCAGACTGAAGGGCCTAGAACTGCTCGGTCACACCGACCGGCCTCTGGGTAGATACTCCCAGATCACAATGTTTAGTCTGAACAGCATTTAACCTAACTAAACTAAGGACATCACACAAATCCTTGCCCGGGGTAAGATTCGAACCTGCGATCGTAGCGGTCGCGCGGTTCCAGACTGAAGCGCCTAGAACCGCTGGACCACAGCGTCCTGCCATCAACATGTGTCAGCGTGGGAACGATTCAACGAATCACCATGATATAGGCTTTCGGAGCCGAAGCCTTATTTGTGTACCCTTGTTGACTGCCCAACACAAAGTCTTACGCCTCGCCTGGAACTGTTAACACTGACATCGCACTGTTAGTGACTGGAAATATGTTGCCTGGTCGGACGAGTATAGTTTCAAATTGTATCGCATGGATGGTCGTGTACGGGTATGGAAACAATCTCATGAATCCATGGACCCTGCATGTCTTCAGGGGACTGTTCAAGCTCGTGGAGGCTTTCTAAGGGTGTGTGGCGTGTGCAGTTAGAGTGCTACATATGACTCTGACAGGTGACAGGTATGTAAGTATCCTGTCTGATCACCTGCACCCAAGCCGGCCGCTGTGGCCGAGAGGTTCTAGGTGATTCAGTCCAGAACCGCGCTGGTGCAACGGTCGCAGGTTCGAATCCTGCATCGGGAATGGATGTGTGTAATGTCCTTAGGTTAGTTAGGTTTAAGTAGTTCTAAGTCTTGGGACTAATGACCTCAGATGTTAAGTCCCATAGTGCTTAGAGCCACTTGAACCATTTGAACCTGCAACCGTCCATCTCCTTTCCGACGGACTTTGGCAATTGCAGCAGGACAATCCGACACCCCACACTTCCACAATTGCTCTAGGAACACACTTTTCAGCGCAAACACTTCCGCTGGCACCAAACTTCATAGACGTGAAAATTATTCAGCATATCTGGGATGACTTGTAATGGGCTATTCAGAAGAGATCTCCCCTCTCTCGCACTCTTACGGTTTCATTTACTGCCCTGCACGATTTATGATGTCAGTCTCCTCCAACACTATTTCAGACATTAATCGAGTCCAAGCCACGTCGTTTTGCGGCACTTCCGCGTGCTCGCGGTGGTCCTACACGACATTAGTGTACCAGTTTCATTGGCACTTACATGTACATTACTATAATCATTAATTCTGTGGCAGACGAGCTAGGGCTGGAATCAATGTAACTTTTTTCTCGTCAGGTCGACAGTACAGTTTCATTTATCGCTGTTAGGTCACAGCGATTCGACATCTTACGATACACTAAAACTGCAACAGATAATGATTGTACGGATTCTATCTCATAGAGCGTATCAAAGACTCTAAAGCAAAAATAAAATGGCGCACAGAAAATCAACGAAAGTCGATAGAAGAAAGTTCTGCGGCTGCAAGGTGACGCTTTAGCTCCGTCGCTAATTGGCTCGGCTGGCGCCAGTACAAAGCCAGCCGACACAGGGACGACTGCACAGAGTTGTATTGTTTTCGACCGGCCTTTCGGAGCAGCGGCAGCAGCAGCGGCGTGGCCGGTGCCGCTGAAAGAGCGCCGCCGCGTTAGGCCTCCCTCAGCACAGCCCTGCACGGCACACAATGGCGCGGCATGCCCCTGAGCTCTCGCTCCGCGCTGCTGCAGCGCGCGGCCGCTACCCTCCGCACCGGTGCACTCTGTTGGGAGCCCGCGTGCATTATTCACACAACCAACTACGTTCGCTCTGTTCTGATTTTTTTGCAACGGTACACACTGTTTTCCGCGCGTACTCTTCAGAACACAACAGTGCTGTCAGCTGAAAAATGCTCGCAACAACAAAACCTGTGTTTTCACTCGCACGAAAAGAATGCGCTTTGTACATCAATGGTCTCTGTGAGATGCAGGAATAATTAAAGCTCCCGTTCGTTTCCGTAAGAAAGATTCCGGCAGACTTTTTCAACAGAATCTATTTGGTAATTATTGGGATAGACAAGAAGTGAATGCAGTTGACTAGATCCTACTCACTATTTATTTTCAATTTAAAACGTTTATATATACTTCAGCACACTGCATTAGCACCACTGGAAGAAGGTAAGAAGCATTGTCAATTGCCATGAAATTGTTTGCTGCATTCTCTGTGCTTAAAGACACACAAAAGACGCTCATATCAGAAAGTGGTATGGAGTCTGTTTTGAATTTCATTTTAAGTAGCTACCCTCCGCGGCTTCACACGTGCAGCGTTATGTATCTACACCAGTAAGACTTGTCTGGCGTCATAAATTATTTATTTATTTTTATTGTAAAATCTTACGCGACTTAACTGCTAAGGTTATCAGTCCCTAAGCTTACACTCTACTTTACCTAAATTATCCTGTGGACAAACGTACACGCATGCCCGAGGTAGGACTCGAACCTCCTCCGGGATCAGGAGCACAGTCCATGACTGCTGCGCCTCAGACCGCTTAACTAACACCGCGTTGCAATAAATTACATACATAAACATTCCTCATGAATTAGTCTATCAGTCAATGAAAACCGTATGAAAATCCCTACAGTTGTTCCTGAGATTAGCCTTCACATACAGTCAGAAAATCGTGGCGCGGGACTTTGAATTATATACAGAGTTGTGAGAAACAGTCTGAAAAGCTTCTAAGGGTATTGGAAGGTTCGTTGTACTAAGAAACAATCGTTTCCGAGTTAATGAGCATTGATATTAACCAGTCAGCCCATTGCGAGCGCACATTCAGGCATCGGGCCAGAGACGATGTCCCCAAAGGTGTTCTTCCTTTGGTTTCCCAAGACAGAACAAAAATTGGTCATTGGACGATAGTAAGGATTAAACACGAGCAATAGGCTGAGCAGTCTCCCGTGCTACGCTACGGGAACACCTGACACTAATTGTACCTGGTGGGCCACTTGAATTTGCACACACAACATTCGTCAACTTCGTTGCTAACTGACTTGTAATCGACGCAAAGCATCGAAATTCTTTTCTTAACCATAATTTCTGAGCACAACCTTTCCTGAAACACTCTTAAAATCTGGTCAGACTATTTCTGTACACCCTGTAAATGTAAATGTCAAATATATACAAGCAGATAAGAGTGGACAAAGGCCAGGTCACTAAAAAAATCAGCGGCCATGCAGAATTTGCCGGAAAAGGATGAGCGGGGAAGCAGAGTGAATAGTTCTAGAAACGGTACATCACTAATCCGCCAACAGCTACTGCACTGAAATGTTGCAATGTTTCCAAGGTATCTGATACAGCAATAGCAGGAAGTGATGAAGATGACAATAGTGCAGTTTCTGATCAAGAACTGAAACTTGGCAGTAAGCAAAATTAAATGCTGTTCAGACTAAACATTGTGATCTGGGAGTATCTACCCAGAGGCCGGTCGGTGTGACCGAGCAGTTCTAGGCCCTTCAGTCTGGAACCGCGTGAGTGCTACGGTCGCAGGTTCGAAAACTGCCTCGGGCATGGATGTGTGTGATGTCCTTATGTTAGTTATGTTTAAGTAATTCCAAGTTCTAGGGGACTGATGACCATAGATGTTAGGTCCCATAGTGCTCAGAGCCATTTGAACCATTTTTTTGTGCTGATAAAAGTTCTGTCTGTGTGTGTATGTGTGTGTGTGTGTGTGTGGGTGTGTGTGTGTGTGTGTGTGTGTGTGTGCTTTTGTGCTCATGCGTATACTTTTCTTGCTCCCCTTACATTCATTAATAAACGTTGGAGAGACATGGGATTTGCAATCAGTTAGTGGGATTACTGTCTGTTATATGATGGATAGGCGTGAACAATGAGTACTAAATCATATTCACTTTGTCGTTTAGTATCATCTTCTTTTAGCCTTTGTTTTGTATATGTGGCAGGATAGGTGACTTTCTTTCTATATTTTAACTACACTACTGGCTATTAAAATAGCTACACCACGAAGATGACGTGCTACAGACGCGAAATGTGACCGACAGGGAGAAGATGCTGTGATATGCAAATGATTAGCTTTTCAGAGCATTCAAACAAGTCTGGCACCGGTGGCGACACCTACAACATGCTGACATGAGGAAAGTTTCCAGCCAATTCCTCACACACAAACAGCAGTTGACCGGTGTTGCCTAGTGAAATGTTGTTGTGAGGCCTCATGTAAGGAGGAGAAAGGCGTACCAGCACGTTTCGTACTTTGATGAATGTCAGTTTGTAGCGTATCGCGATTGCGGTTTATCGTATCGCGACATTGCTGCTCGAGTTCGTCGAGATCCAATGACTGTTAGCAGAACATGGAATCGGTAGGTTCAGGAGGGTAATACGGAACGCCGTGCGCGATCCCAATGACCTCGTATCACTAGCAGCCGAGATGACAGTCATCTTATCCGCATGGCTCTAACGGATCGTGCAGCCACGTCTCGATCACTGAGTCAACAGATCGGGACGTTTGCAAGACAACAAAAATCTGCACGAACAGTTCGACGACGTTTGCAGCAGCAGGGATTATCAGCTCGCAGACCGTGGCTGCGGTTACCCTTGACACTGCATCAGAGACAGGAGCGCCTGCGATGGTGTACTCAACGACGAACCTGGGTGCACGAACGGCAAAGCGTCATTTTTTAGGATGAATCCAGGTTCTGTTTACAGCATCATGATGGTCGCATCCGTGTTTGGCGACATCGCGGCGAACGCACGTTGGAAGCGTGTATTCGTCATCGCCATACTGGCGTAGGACCCGGTGTGATGGTATGACGGCACTTTGAACAGTGGATGTTACATTTCAGATGTGTTACGACCCGTGGCTCTACCCTTCATTCGATCCCTGCGTAACCCAGCATTTCAGCAGGATAATGCACGACCGCATGTTGCAGGTCCTGTACGGGCCCTTCTGGATACAGAAAATGTTCCACTGCTGCCCTGGCCAGCACGTTCTCCAGATCTCTCACCAATTGAAAACGTCTGGTCAATGATCACAATAAGCCAGTCACTACTCTTGATGAACTGTGGTATCGTGTAGAAGATGCATGGGCAGCTGTACCTGTACAAGTCATCCGAGCTCTGTTTGAGTCAACGCCCAGGCGTATCAAGGCTGTTATTACGACCAGAGATGGTTGTTCTGGATACTGATTTCTCAGGATCTATGCACCCCAATTGCGTGAAAATGTAATCACAGTCAGTTCTTTGTCAAATGAATACCCGTTTATTATCTGCGTTTCTTCTTGGTGTAGCAATTTTAATGGCCAGTAGTGTAATTTCATGTCAGTCTCTCTTGTAGTAGGTTTGCGATTGTCTTCTCTTAAATGTTCTGCAAAAACTGAGTGACCTTTCCCCTGTTTCCTTGCTCATTTATGTTCTTAATCCTGGGTGTCAGATGTCCAGCTGATTTGTCCAACATATCTTCCATCACATCATCGCATTGTAGTTGATATATTCCTCTCTTCTGGTATGTGACTGTGACTTCTGTTATTTTGGGTACGTGTGTTGTGTTGTTGCCTTGTCTTTTGAAAATGTTAGTTAGTTTATGTATGCGTTTGTGCCTATAGGTCATTGTGTACCATCTTGAATATTCTTTCTTCTTTTCATGTATTCTTTGTGTAGTTGTTGCTCTGTTGCTCTGTTGCTATGTGTGTTTGTTTGTGTCGTGGTTTGTTATGACGTAGTTTTTGGCTGAGTATGTGTCATGTTTACTGACTGTATCTGTTGTCTAATATTTTTGTTTAATTTTGTGATTAGATTACTAATGTACCCATTGTTCGTAGCTATTTGTGTGATGACGTTAAGTTATCTTTCTTGTTATCTTCTGTGCTTAGTGGGATTTTGTTGAGTCTACAAAGCGTGTATCTGAATGCTGACTGCTTCAGTGACGTTAGATGATTTGAAGTCTACCGAGCGAGGTGGCGCAGTGGTTAGCACACTGGACTCGCATTTGGGAGGACGACGGTTCAATCCCGTCTCCGGCCATCCTGATTTAGGTTTTCCCTAAATCGTTTCAGGCAAATGCCGGGATGGTTCCTTTGAAAGGGCACGGCCGATTTCCTTCCCAATCCTTCCCTAACCCGAGCTTGCGCTCCGTCTCTAATGACCTCGTTGTCGACGAGACGTTTAACATCCACCACCACCAGAATTGAAGTCTGACGTATGCTAGTGTCTGTTGTTGCCAGTTTACAGTAAATTTTAAATCATTCTGATTGTTTTCCTTTTTTATGGCTAGTCCTAAGAAATTTATTGCGTATTAATGTTTCTTTCGTATTGCAAATCTTAGATGTTTATGTTTTGTATTTATATCTGCATGCAACGGATCAATTTTTACTCTAAGTTCATCAGTTGAACAAAGGATTACAATCCACGTAGCTGATCCAACAAACTATGTTCTAATTCTTTCTGACAATATTTTTAAGAATCAAGATTTTTACATGGTTTATGAAATTGTTGGCTATGGCACCTGACACTGGGGATCCCATTGGTAGCCCATCTTCTTTTAAATAATACTCATTCTTACACTGAAATTAGTTCTGTTCAGTAATCAGTTCAAGCAATTTGTGTGTTTCTGTGATGTGTTCATCTCACAGTTGTCTGTTGTCTTTCAGGTTTTTTCTATGATGTTCATTGATTCTGTTACTGATATGTAAGAGGACATACTTTCTCTGTCAAGAGACATAAGTGTAGCTGTGTCTAGGGTTTTTATGTTTTTTTATGAGTTGCATTAACTATGAGGTGTTTCTCATAGATCTGTGTTCTTCTGCTTTAAGGGTTTCAGATAATTATTGTGTATTGCTGGTTTGAATCAGATAGAGAGATGGTATCCATTAATGAATTGATGCACTACATCAAAAATTAACTAGCTGCAGGCAGATATAAATACTGTATGTAAAATGATAAGATTCACAATGAGAAACTAACACGAAAACCAAATAAACGTCTTAGACGTAGCCAATAAAAAAACAATCAGTGTAATTTTGAAATTTGCCATAAATTTACAACAACGGACACTATCATCAATCAGACTTCAAATCGCTGACCTCACAGAAGCAAGCAGCACTTAGATTTATGCTTCATAGATTCAACACAGAATCACTCAACACAGAAAACTCCCGGGAAGGACGACCGTATGAAGAGGCTCAGTGGTTAGCACACTGGACTCGCCTTCAGGAGGACGACGGTTCAAACCTGCGTCGGGCCATCGTGATTTAGATTTTCCGTGTTTTCCCTAAATCGCTATTCCCCAAATCGCTTCAGTCCATTGCCGGGATAGCGCCTTTGAAAAAGTATGGCCAACTCTCTTCCTCATCCTTCCCTCATGCGATGGGACCTCGCTGAATGAACCAACCAGAAAGAATTAGACGTCATCAAACAAACAGTGACAGACAATGAGCACAATAGTAATCTAGCCACAAAATTAAAAAAAATTAAACAGTAAATAGAGTAAATATAAATGGCACATATTCAGCCAAACAACAACAGCAGAACAAAACACACAGAAAGAAGCACATAGAGCAAGAAAGAGCAACGACACAAAGAATACATAAAAACAAGAAAGAAGATTCAAGATGGTGCACAATGACCTGCTTGCACAAACTCATGCATAAAATGGCTGACATTTTCAAAAGACAAGGCAGAAACATAACATTCGAAAGAGACAGCTCAGTCCAAAAGCACATACCAGAAATAACAGAAGACACAGACACCTACAAGAAAGCAAGATTATACCAACTACAGTGCAAAGCGTGTGATGGAAGATTTGTGGGACAAACCAGAAGGACTATGAGACTCAATACAAGAAACATATCAGAGTATGGAAATGTGGAAAAAGCCACTTAACAGAAAATAATCGCAAACGTACTGCAAGAGAGAAAGACATGAAAATAGAATAAATACGAAAAGACTGCTTTTAAGAAAATTACCACAGACACAAAAGATAAGATGAAAGGAAAACACAACCAAAAAACCCAATGAGTACGACCAAGTACTCATTGTTTACACTAATTGATCACATAACAAACTGTAATCACAGTAGATGATCACAAATCCCATTTCTGCCCCAGCTATATTAATGTATGTGAGGGAAGAGAAAAGGACACACAAACAGCTTATATCAGCAAATCTACAGGATGTTACAAATAGGTACGGCCAAAGTTTCAGGAAACATTCCTCACACACAAAGAAACAAAATATGTTATGTTGACATGTGTCTAAGGAACGCTTACTTTCCATGTTAGAGCTCATTTTATTACTTCTCTTCAAAACACATTAATCATGGAATGGAAACACACAGCAACAGAACGTACCAGCGTGACTTCAAACACTTTGTTACAGGAAATGTTCAAAATGTCCTCCGTTAGCGAGGATACATGCATCCACCCTCCGTCGCATGGAATCCCTGATGCGCTGATGCAGCTCTGGAGAATGGCGTATTGTATCACAGCCGTCCACAATACGAGCACGAAGAGTCTCTACATATGGTACCGGGGTTGCGTAGACAAGAGCTATCAAATGACCCCATAAATGAAAGTCAAGAAGGTTGAGGTCAGGAGAGCTTGGAGCGCCATGGAATTGGTCCGCCTCTACCAATCCATCGGTCACCGAAACTGTTGTTGAGAAGCGTACGAACACTTCGACTGAAATGTGTAGGAGCTCCATCGTGCATGAACCACATGTTGTGTGGTACTTGTAAAGGCACATGTTCTAGCAGCACAAGTAGAGTATCCCGTATGAAATCATGATAACGTGCTCCGTTGAGCGTAGGTGGACGAAACTAACATGAGCTCTAACATGGAAATTAAGCGTTTCCGGACCCATGTCCACATAACATATTTTCTTTATTTGTGTATGAGGAATGTTTCCTGAAAGTTTGGCCGTACCATTTGTAACACCCTGTATACTCACATAAAAAAAATAGTTGAAAACAAAACCAGAGAATTTTGGCTACAATTACATAAACAAATGAACTCTTAGACACCTGTATTCCCCTTCACTTCTGTGTTGTGATTTCACCATTAACAGCGGCGTCATCTGTGAATAGCATCATGGAAGTTCCGATATTGTCCACCAGTACGTTTAGGAAGATGTCAGTCACTATCGGCAATTCCGTATTAATCAACTATAGATTGTCAGTATGACTTAGTACGCTCGCCAGACTGTAGATGGCACCCAACCTCTACGCTTATAGCAGATTCCAGCCTTCTCGTATCATCGCTTTGAATTCTTGAGAAGTAAACATGTGTGCACCTCTCTCCGTTTACATCAACGAAGAACCGCGGTCTATGAGAAGTTTTGCTATGTGGCCTGAAGGTATACTAAGAATTGAAATCCATAGTAGAGTTCCAAAACAACACGACGGCAACGTTTTATCACGTTACCTCTGGGAAGTGTTGACTAGAGGTTAGAACCATTCGAAAGCGGACGTACATGCATGAAAGACCAACATACATCAGGACGTCTAGTCACTCATACGCTATTCATGCCAACACTGAGAAACTGTGTAACCTATTTTTTAAGGAACGACAAGGGTTTATGATGAAATTTGAAACCAAATGCCATCAGTCATGGATCTGCATACGATATCATCAACTTCCATAAAATCTATGCCAGATCAATGAAGAGCACAAGTGCAATAGTGTGAAAATCTGTGAGCAGCTACTAACTGTCATTCTAACGAAGTTCAACTTTTTAAAAGAAGGTTGAAGATGAAATATGGGTTGATTACTCTGAACCAGACAGCAAACGCCGGAGAGTGTAATGGAAACACGTCAGATCTTGAACCAAAACGTCATTCTAGAATCTACACTCTCCAGGTAAATTGATGCTCGCAGTTTTTTGGGAAATACAATGGCCAGTTCTGTAACGGTGACAGGAAAAGGGGTCAACAATTAACAAAGCTGTAGCTATATGCTTAGCAATAAGCTTAAGCCTGAATTTCGAAACACACGTTGAAATCTATGGGTATTTACGTGGCATCGCTATGTCCACATAGTTAGTTAATTAGTTACGTGTTCCATTGATAAAAAGCAAGGAAAAACCGTTATGATATGGCGTGATGGCCACCCGCACCGTTAAACTCTTCACAGTATTCACTTTGTGCTGTTGAAGGACCCTGTATCCAGTTCTGGTCTCGCCACGTCGAATTTCTTTTAGATGTATTCGCTCAAAGATTGTTTAAGATCTTGTTTATTCATTTCTTATGAGGAGGTGAAGAAAGCGGAGCACATGTGGCATGCTCATCAACGAATAAACTTTCATGTGGGTACTGGAAAGCTTGGGCAGCAACGGACTACTTGCATTGAAACGCAGAATGAGTACGTTGAAATATGGTATCGCTGGTGTTAGGTGATGTTTACAAATATTAGGAAAATGCTGTACATATATTTTTGACTTACCCTCGCAGAAGCAGTGTGAACAGCGTCTGTTCCATAACACTTCCTTTCGACACATAATAAGCTATTTTCATATCTGTAGTTGCCTTTGTAGCTCTAGATCAGACAATTTCATCCTATATCTACAATGAAGTAGTGAGCCCAGTGTCATAAGATTGTATTTAGTTCAGCAATACACTTCGTTGCTAGGAATTTTCCCACATTGCGTGGTTCCTTTTTACATTGATGCCAGTTTCATTACGTTTTCTCTGGGGCAAGTCTCAAAATATTTAAACAGTTGGAAAGTCTTCCCGTTATTGTTCTATAATATTACTTCTGTACCAAAATCATACTTATGATATGATAAACATTAAAGTAAACTACCTTAGGTGAAGATATTTTTAACTTACCCAGTAGATTTTGTCATCTGGGAGGAAAAGAAATTTCAGAGTTCTGTCCTGCTTGAATTTACCGATGAGGGGATGATTACGGTCATTTGGTGGATGTATTTTCACATACTCCAGCTATCTAAGATTGTAAGTATTGTGGTAGTACACGAGTAGGTGGTGGTAGGATTAACTACTTACATTTCATGTTCTTTTACATAGTGGGTTTGAGATCTGTGACTTAAGAATAGTTCAATTTGCTCCCAAAAAAATGCCAATATGACCCACAACAAAGTTACCTACAAGTAGCAGGAGCTAAAAAGATCAGAACTATGATTACAGAACTGGATAACTTGGACTCCAGGGGGATCTGTCCAGTAGGTTTAACTCTGCTTGTACGACCTCTTTTTTTATGCACGAATGCTGTCAGAGACGGACTGAATAACAGAGAGCAGTTAGCATTCTCAGTCAGCGTTGATTTACGCATTTACGCTATACGTATACAGCCGTCCGCCTGAATAACCTGCAGCAGAATTAAAGGCTGTCGTAACACGATACGGTTACGGTATTGTTTTCAAGCGTCGAGTGAACGTGGAGCTGTGGAGTCGAGACCGAGTGATGCAATGTAGTACACGGCTGGATGTGTTTTGCGTTTGGCCGTTAAAGGGATGAAGCATGGGGCGCGCTTCACAGAACGTGCAGTCGCGGATTACGTCGGACCTCGTGCCGTTATTCCGGCATTCGTGTGTGCTGAAATTGTCTGTGCTGCAATCTATGTCAGCGTGTTCTTCTAAAACTGATAGTGCCTATGCCACTTTCAATATTTTGTGTGACACTAGTATTGCTAGTGGATTGAGCAAACCCTATTAACAATATGAAATTGTGTGTCGTAAGAGGAGGATGCTCGCCATTACTGATTTATACAGGGACTGAAAAAAATTGCTCACTTTGTGTAAACAAGTAATATAGCGAACTTGTTTCTATGTTGTAGTTAGCGCACAATGTATTTTGGGATCCAATTGTTTTACAGCTCTGGTTGCCAACTTCAGTATACCTGGAAAAATGGGTGGGAGAGGGGGGGGGCAGAATCAAATACACAAATGCTCTCTATTAAAGGTTAATGGAGTAACGAAATGATTTTGATAAAGTTATCTAATTTTTAAAATATATCATTACATTCTAATGTCTATTAAAGAAGTAACCAGTAATTTTAATTACAATCGTCTGCATGTAACGATGAAAGCAACAGTATGTGACAAGAATATATGAACGATGTAATTTGAAATTCACGTCATTTTAACGACATTACCTCAATGGACAACTTTATTTGCTCGGAATATCCACTGCTTTCTCAAATTTATCATTTCATATTCATCACTTGGATTTGCAGCTCCTTGTGTTGACCGTGTTTGCTGTTAAAATTGTAGGATGTAAGGTCCGCCAGTTACGCAAAACACCGTTTTTTTCTCAGTACCCAAACGTTTTTCAGCACCACTCTGCTATCATCAATGGGTTTACGTTTTATTTATTCTGTAATGTGAACATTTTCATTAAATAATTACGAAAATTATGTGGATGGTTAGCTCAAACAATAATTCGTTTCTTTTTGTTAATACCTTTACACTTGGTGTGCATGGTTTTCCATGAGCACTTGTGTATTATTTATTACACGTAGCTTGTCATCTGCAGCCAAACGATTTTGACGAAAAATTTTGCTGGGAGTTAGCCTGTCATCTAAAACGTAATTTAGTTTACAGCGATATTTCGCGCATATGTTCGTTTTTACTTGCGTTTTCATGTAAATAAAAGTAAAACGTAAGTAAAGACGAATATAGGCGTGAAATGGTAAAGCACACTCTTCCACGGTGAGCTACATGGTCTCCTGTCTCGCCGCAACTACGAGATGAGTCAGTCTCTTTTCTTGAAGATAAAGTTCGTGGCATACGAAACTAAGTTCTACTAAAATGAAATAGCATCATTAACTATAAGCGGTATTTCCGATGACTATCTCAGATCACATCTGAAAAACGCAGTACAAAGGAGATACATATAGCATCGACTTAAAAAAAAAAAACAATATTTTTAGTGAAACAGTTATCGCATTTAAAGTTTGTTGATATAGGAGTTCCGCAGGCCAGCATCTTAGGACTAAAATTTTCACATATAGAGCAACGACTTTCAAGACTAAGATAAGAGGATTTTCTCTTTTGCTGGTGACAGAAACATAATAGCAACAAAGAAAACACCAGACGTCCTAGTAGAGAAAGCGAAAGAAACCCTAAGGGGTGTGTATAATTGCTCCCCATTCAGTACACTTATGCTGACCAAAAGAAAACAAACAATATGAATTCCTGCCAAAAGAGGGAAAATAAATCTATAAAATAAAGTGTAGACGAAAGTTCTGTAGACAATCTATCAAATACAACATAATTAGGAAATAATATTGATTGTCATATGAAGTGCTATGAACTCGTAAACACACTTGCAAGAAAAACTCAACACACTAAGTCCTTCGAAACCTTTAATCAGCGTGTAACAGACATCGGGTTATAGTTACCTACTGTTCTGAAATGCATTCCATGCTTGGATATGTAATCATTTCATGGGGATACCATTCACGAAATACGTACACAGTCTTCAAACTACAGAAAAAGGTCATAAAAGTAAGAACTAAAAATGGTAACCGAGCTCCTCATAAAGATCTATTTACAGATACAGGTATTAATACTGCACGAAATGAGTACTTCTAACAATATGTTATGTGCACTAAGAAGCTATCTCACAAACGGCAGTTGATCATGAAACAAGAGCTAAACTGAAATGTCATTCACGAATAGTAAACAATCAACACGAAAGAGCATTTTATACAAGAGAATAAAATTTTGTAACAAATTGCCCAATAGACAACTAAAATCCCACTATTTAAAAAAATGGTTATAGCATACCTCCTGAATACTTGATAAAATAAAGTTAAGAATTAATTAAATAACTTAGTGTGGGAACAGAAAAAAACATAACATTATTTAGTAATACACTACTATCATTCTACACTAAACCCTAAAAGTTTAGTGAATTTTACTGTAAAATCCTATGTTCCAAACACGTTAGCTAAAATTTAAATTCTTTCCACTTTCTACACCTCATCATCCCATTCAGTGTTGTGAGGTGCTGACTCAGCATTTTCTGAAAGGCCAAAGGGACAACATTCCCCCCTCATATATATACACGGGGTGAGTCACCTAACATTACCGCTGGATATATTTCGTAAATCACATCAAATACTGACGAATCGATTCCACAGACCGAACATGAGGAGAGGGGCTAGTGTAATTGGTTAATACAAACCGTAAAAAAAATGCACGGACGTATGTTTTTTAACACAAACGTACGTTTTTTTTTAATATTTTAGTTTTGTTAGCACATCAGAACATATAAACAAATACGTAATCAGCGCCGTTTGTTGCATTGTAAAATGTTAATTACATCCGGAGATATTGTAACCTAAAGTTGACGTTGAGTACCACTCCTCCGCTGATCGATCGTGTGTATCGGAGAGCACCGAATTACGTAGAGATCCAAAGGGATCGGTGATGGACCTTAGGTACAGAAGAGACTTGAAGAGCACATTATGTCCACATGCTAGCACATTTTTATTGGTCTTTTTCACTAAAGCACATGTACATTACCACGAGGGCTGAGTTACACGTACACACGTGTTTTCCGTTTTCAGTTACGGAGTGGAATACAGTTTGTCCCGACACGGCAGGCCAATAGATGTTCAATGTGGTGGCCATTATTTGCTGCACACAATTGCAATCTCTGGCGTAATGAATGTCGTACACGCCGGTGTACATCTGGTGTAATTTCGCCGCAGGCTGCCACAATACGTTGTTTCATATCCTCTGGGGTTGTAGGTACATCACGGTACACATTCTCCTTTAGCGTACCACACAGAAAGAAGTCCAGAGGCGTAGGATCAGGAGAACGGGGTGACCAATTTATACGTCCTCCACGCCCTATAAAACGCCCATCGAAAATCCTGTCAAGGGTCAGCCTAGAGTTAACTGCGGAATGTGCAGATGCACCATCATGCTGACACCTCATACGTCGACGCGTTTCCAGTGGGACATTTTCGAGCAACGTTGGCAGATCATTCTGTAGAAACGCGATTTATTTTGCAGCTGTTTGGGCCCCTGCAATGAAGTGAGGACCAATGAGGTGGTCGCCTTTGATTCTGCACCATACATTTGCAGTCGACGGTCGCTGTCGCTCTACCTGTCTGAGCCAGCGAGGATTGTCCACGGACCAGTAATGCATGTCCCGTAGACTCACTGCCCCGTGGCTTATGAAACCCACTTCATCGGAAAACAGGTAGAACTGCAACGCATTCTCTGTTAATGCCCATTGACAGAACTGCACTCGACGATTAAAGGCATCACCATGTAATTGCTGATGTAGCGACACATGAAACGGGTGAATGCGGTGACGATGCAGTATGCGCATGACACTACTTTGACTCAGTCCACCGGCTCTCGCAGTGTCCCGTGAACTCATGTGTGGGTTCATGGAAACAGCAGCTAACAGACCAACTGCACCCGCTTCTCCTGTGACGGGCCTGTTGCGGACCCGTTTGCGTGCTACGACCATACCTGTTGCATACAGTTGGCGGTAGATGTTGTGCAATGTGCGGCAAGTTGGATGCTCTCTGTCCGGGTACCGTTATGCATACACCCTGCAGGCTTCAGCTGCATTTCGTCGACAGTCGCCATAGATGAGTATCATCTCCGCCTTTCCAGAGATCGAATACACCATGGTCACAGTTTCTACAACACTACACTATCATAGACGTCTGGTAACGCGGTGTACTGCAGTTGGTCTGCTTGCGGAGACGAATGCAGAATAACAATAGCAACAAGTTCTACATGAGGACACTGCGACAGCTAGACCAAACCAAAACAGTGCACTACAGCCACACTCGTAAACACGGTCGTCATCGTAAACATGTGCCTGCAGATGCTGCTCGCCGACCGTGGTCCGTGTTTGTTACAACACGCAACTGAACGTCGGAGACTTCAAGCGTCAACTTTAGGTTACATTATCTCCGGATGTAATTAACATTTTACAATGCAACAAACGGCACTGACTACGTATTTGTTTATATGTTCAGATGTGCTAACAAAACTAACGTGGCTCCATTTAAAAAAACGTAGGTTCGTGTTAAACAACATACTTCGATGCATTTTTGTACGGTTTGTATTAAACAATTACACTAGCCCCTCTCCTCACGTTCGGTCTGTGGAATCGGTTCGTCCAGCGGTAAAGTTAAGTGACTCACCCTATATACACTCCTGGAAATGGAAAAAAGAACACATTGACACCGGTGTGTCAGACCCACCATACTTGCTCCGGACACTGCGAGAGGGCTGTACAAGCAATGATCACACGCACGGCACAGCGGACACACCAGAAACCGCGGTGTTGGCCGTCGAATGGCGCTAACTGCGCAGCATTTGTGCACCGCCGCCGTCAGTGTCAGCCAGTTTGCCGTGGCATACGGAGCTCCATCGCAGTCTTTAACACTGGTAGCATGCCGCGACAGCGTGGACGTGAACCGTATGTGCAGTTGACGGACTTTGAGCGAGGGCATATAGTGGGCATGCGGGAGGCCGGGTGGACGTACCGCCGAATTGCTCAACACGTGGGGCGTGAGGTCTCCACAGTACATCGATGTTGTCGCCAGTGGTCGGCAGAAGGTGCACGTGCCCGTCGACCTGGGACCGGACCGCAGCGGCGCACGGATGCACGCCAAGACCGTAGGATCCTACGCAGTGCCGTAGGGGACCGCACCGCCACTTCCCAGCAAATTAGGGACACTGTTGCTCCTGGGGTATCGGCGAGAACCATTCGCAACCGTCTCCATGAAGCTGGGCTACGGTCCCGCACACCGTTAGGCCGTCTTCCGCTCACGCTCCAACATCGTGCAGCCCGCCTCCAGTGGTGTCGCGACAGGCGTGAATGGAGGGACGAATGGAGACGTGTCGTCTTCAGCGATGAGAGTCGCTTCTGCCTTGGTGCCAATGATGGTCGTATGCGTGTTTGGCGCCGTGCAGGTGAGCGCCACAATCAGGACTGCATACGACCGAGGCACACAGGGCCAACACCCGGCATCATGGTGTGGGGAGCGATCTCCTACACTGGCCGTACACCTCTGGTGATCGTCGAGGGGACACTGAATAGTGCACGGTACATCCAAACCGTCATCGAACCCATCGTTCTATCATTCCTAGACCGGCAAGGGAACTTGCTGTTCCAACAGGACAATGCACGTCCGCATGTATCCCGTGCCACCCAACGTGCTCTAGAAGGTGTAAGTCAACTACCCTGGCCAGCAAGATCTCCGGATCTGTCCCCCATTGAGCATGTTTGGGACTGGATGAAGCGTCGTCTCACGCCCAGTGACCAGTGATGTGACACGGATGAATAGTGTGAAAGCAATAGTCTTTAATTAATTATGAACTTGTTAGCAAATATGTATAAAAACACATAAAAATTAGTGACACAATATGTTAATCTAGATCCGACTGATATTTTATTATTGAATGCATGAATTAGTTATTTTTTAAAAGAAACTCTCTTGGCAGTTCGACATAATATGACCATAATACTTTAGAAAATTTTGTAAAATTGAGTAAAATTATAATGTTAGTTCATATTAGTTTAACGCATTTTGTTCCTAGAATTGTCTGTTTTTATACTGAAGAAGGTGTTGACTTTTTTAAAAATATTCTTCTCAATGTTGTGTCATGAGTTATCTGCTTGAGTAATTAACGTACATTAAGCAACGATATTATCTAACAGGCCAAAGCAGGCGCAATAATGTGTATAGCAGGCAGTCAAAGTTCTTTCAGACACTTCCTTAAAATCTTTAAAATATTAAATCCCTTTGAGCTACGTTTATTGTGGCTAATACCAAAAATCAGCTTCAGCTAAACTGTTATTTACAGATACAAAATACAAGACACTAGAATAACTTCAAAGTAGGCTGTATTTCCTTTCCTAGGGTTAGATGAAAGATTGTGTCTTCTGGTGCAGAGACATTCAATTAGCCTTCGTCCACATAAAGCAAGAAATTACGATTGGCTACCAATTAAAAAAAGAAGAACTATGAAACTTTTAGCCTTTGCTTCTAGAAAACTGCAGTGTTGTTTGTAAACCTACATAAAAAGAAGTACTTTGTTGTAAAAATATTAAGGTACATGTTTTCTTCGAAAAATATCAGAGGTAAGTGAGTAAATATTGATCTTCCAGAGGAACATAAAAAGCAGCTGTTTTATGCAACTGAAGGTGTGGCACTATTTAATATAGTTGAGAATGCAACAACTTATATTAAAAGGAGAGGTTTTCTTGATAACTTATTAGATTGTGGTTATATCGTTATCGTCATTTGGATAGCAGAGTAGCTGATGACGGCTGAAAGGTAGAGGATATAATGGGCAGACTAGTAATAACAAGGAATAAAAAATTAAGTGAAACTTCCTGGCAGATTAAAACTGTGTGCCAGACCGAGACTCGAACTCGGGAGCCTTGCCTTTCGCGGGCAAGTGCTCTAACAGCTGAGCTACCCAAGCACGACTCACGCCCCGTATTCACAGCTTTACTTCTGCCAGTATCTCGTCTCCTACCTTCCAAACTTTACAGAAGCTCCCCTGCGGACCTTGCAGAACTAGCTCTCCTGAAAGAAAGGATACTGCGGAGACTTGTTTTAGCCACAGCCTGGGGGATGTTTCCAGAATGAGATTTTCACTCTGCAGCGGAGTGTGCGCTGATATGAAACTTCCTGGCAGGGTCCCGAGTTCGAGTCTCGGTCCGGCACACAGTTTTAATATGCCAGGAAGTTTCATATCAGCGCACACTCCGCTGCAGAGTGAAAATCTCGTTCTGGAAAAAATTAAGTGCTGTAAAGTCCTTTTTGAATGTATCTGCGTGTGGTTTGCCTTATATGGAAGTGAAATTTAGGGAATATATGTTCATACAAGAGAAAAATAGAAGCTTAGAGAAGAAACGAGGAGCGTGTCGAATTGGAGTGGATACAAATTTATGGCGCAGCTTGACGAAAATGAGGGATTGGTTGATTGGGTAATTTTAGGTCACCAAGAAAGAATTAATTTTATAATGGAGAGAACTGTGGAGGGAAAAGCTTGCTGTAGGAAGCAGAGGCATGACTATAGTAAAAAGGTACAGTCGGATATAGGTTGAAGTAGCTATGCAAAAATGAACAACCATCCTCAAGAAAGTTTACAACATGCACAAATTGTTGCGAGTACAGTGATAGTTTATCATTAATGCTTTGTAATTTGCTCATTTGTCCTATTTGGTCATGCGTTTCTTGACTCGTTCGACGCCTCCGATGTCTTCCTTTTCTGTATCGACTGGACAGAATGGCGGATACATATGGGGGTGCCTCCCCCAGCCCCCTTGCGGGACCGACAGCACAGCTACCCGCGCCGGCCACGCCAGTCAGCCCGCACGGTATTCGTTCGTTTCTTTCTTCAGACGACTCGACTGAATCGAGCTATCGAGTAGTTGTACTTTCCTATGTAGCACGCGCGTCAGCGTATATGCTTCTGTGTGGCACGTATATACCCAGCACAGACCTACGAGAAAAGTCGCGGCCATTCTAGTGATGTCGATTCGTTATTCTGTCTGGCATTTGTTCGAGAGAAGTCGTGAATATTCCACTGTTTTCTTCTACAGAGGAAGACACAGGGTGTAAGCGTATTTTCATATCGCTGGCTCAGTTGTGGATTATCTTTGCGGGCAACCGCCGCGACTGTAGAGTCGAGCACGGGACACGAAACTGTTATGTTGTGTTGTGGGTAGCTCTGCATGTGAGAGGCATTGTTAGTATGGAAATTGAAGTGTTGCTACAAGTGCTGTTACAGTAAAGTGATGAAATATGGAAATGATTCGGAGGAAGGTGCGTCAAGAAGTAATTAAAAAGTGAGCAGTGCCGCCAATAACGTATTTGTGCATCCTCTCGTTGCCTGCCGTACCGTACAGTATCAATCATCCGCGCCCTGTTCGGTTTCCTGGAATGAACTAATGTGAATCAGCAATACTATTTACGACAAAAGAGAGCATTAAAGTGCCAGTGTCTTGTAGCGAACGTGACGACGTGGGTTCGATCATCGCGTTTCCGCATTATCAACAATCAACCGCGCCGCGACGGTTACGCGCACGCTCGTACAATTGAGAACTGAGAACTGTAAAACTTAGCTTTGTGGCCAGTGTTATATCATTACTAGTGTGAAGGAGGACTGGTACCAAAAGAAGTCTTTGTATGCCTGGCGAGCGTAAGAACTTTCGTTCCATATTCGGCTTTCGCATCACCAACAATCATCCGCGCAGTATTCGGTACGCGTACGCTCGTCCACGTGGACAGATAATCATCAAGACTGTCAATTGGAATAAACATTTACGACTTAGAGTGTAAACAGTGCAACCTCTGATTTGCACATCGTCTCAAAATATAGATGTTCATACCAGACGTAGAACAGTGTTTTGCTTAACGTTGAGTGGCTCCACTAAACCCGCTTGCATATTTCGATAGATAATTTCAGGCAAGCCAGCAGCAGTGTGTAGCAGAACTATATGACCCACGGGGGGTTATCAGGTACGTGGTTTGGACAGGTCGCACGGTCTCGAAAAGCAGAAGCGACAACCAGTTTAAGGGTCCCCCAACCCCATTTGTACTCCCGGGCGTGTTACAAGGGAAAACTGCAATCATAATGATGATGCTATGACACACTGGAAAAGAACTCTTTTTTATTCGAACACTGGAACATGCTACGACTGACATGAGAGAACATTTTGCTGAAGAAAATATTTATTAAAATTAAAAATATTTTTCCCCTCACAACTACTGAAACATGACGGTAATGATCTGGCACATAAATTGATTTGGTCCATAACTGAACTACCATTCTTTGAAGAAGAATAGCTCTTTGCAGTTAAAAGGAGGCTAATTGGAGAGATTCTTCAATACAATCAAACGAGCACAAACACCCTTAATGATCGTAATTCTGTTATGCAAACGTTGTTTGTTTGTCCTAGACGTGACTATCTTACTTTGCACACGCTGTACAAAATATTTGATTATCTACCTGCATCTATTTCTTCAATAGAAAGAAGTATTCCAACATTGCAAATTAAAAAGACGTTGTTCAGGTCGGCAACCATGAGGGATCGACTTAATGTCTTAGGTCTGTTGAACACAGCACCCCGACATTAATTGTCGTATTGACAATGTAATTAACCAATTCGCCAGAAAGAATAGGCGCATAGAATTCATCATTTAAGCAAGAGTACCACAACTGTAACTTTTTTATATTATAAGATGGCATGGTCTTGTATTTACGTATAATCAGTTTAAATAAAACTTTCTTAAACTTTGCATGTGACTTCATATTTTTTTATTCCAGTAAAAGTATAGGTAGCTCAAGATATCTTTAGCACCCCCTCCTTGAGGTTTTTCTGTATGCGCCCCTGACGAGGCGTGATAGATGGTTGGATGGAAATTCCAGTGTTATTCCTTACACTACGCCGCGACTAACATCGCTTTGTAGCCCTTAACGAAATTAGGTTAATGTTTCTTCTGTAACATCTTTCATTCTTACTTATTAAGCCAACGTTCTATTGGCAACAAAAGAGACTTGTTACCAAACGTTCCTATAAAGTTCGTTCTCTCCGAGCGACACGTAAATGTAGACGTATTATGGGAGTATGGTCTCCACCGACTGCATATGCAATTGTTTCTGCAAACATCAAAAGAAGCACTCACCGTATTTTCCTTTTACGTTCACTGAGTGTCTCTTAGCTGACTTATCTGAGGAAAAATAACGCAGACCGCCGAGATGTGCAATGGGAGGCAGGAGCAAACGAGGCTTCAGAGACCGCACAAAAGACTCTGCTCCCCCCTTCCGTTTTTCTCTTTCCGCGTTTTTCGTGAGTTCTGAGGTCACAATGAACGAGGAAGGAAACGCAAAAAGTAATGAACAAAATCCAGTGACACGCAGCGTATCTGTTATGTTACTTAAATGGTAGACAAGATTACTTGTATTTAAATCAAGGCAAGCATGGGCAAAATTTCTAATGAACGACCTGTGGCTCAAGCCAAAATCCTATTAGCTGTACTTTATCTGTGTGATACGTTTGCCTTGAATGAGATCACTGAATATTCCGGCAGCTGGACCACCAATTCATCCACTTATACATAAATTCGAATATTTCTTCTCTACATAAAGACAACATCTACCTGTGATCTAATTTTCTGCTGCGACATCAGTACTTCACTCGCTGCATTTAATTTTTCAGATTTTCAGAAAATAAGTCCTGTGTCGTGAATTATCGTAACTAAAAGATTTGCTGCTGGTAGCTGCTGCTTAAAACACGATACAAAATATATAAGATTTGTCATTAAAAATGTTTTAATATTTTATTTGGTCTTCGTCAACCAACCATTAAGCTACAAACCAAATACAAATGACGCTTCCAGTTTAATGACACAACATTTGTACTCAAATATCACAGGAACCAAAATTTTATTCAGAAGATTGGTCTCAGATTTTGAGCAACTGCTCCCACCGTTGACTTTGTTCAGTAAACCTAGTGGTAGGTAAGCACAGGTCGAACTGAATACATCAGAAGAATCATAAAGAAAAATGATTCAACCAGTAAAGAGGTAGCTTTCAAAACTCTCATTCGACCGATTCTACTACGCATCCTCCTGAAATCATTACCAGGTAGGGTTGATAGAAGATATGGAGAATATTCAAGGACGAGCGCATTTCGTTGTGAGTTCATTCAGTACACGCTAGATCCTTGCGGAGATGCTCCCCTAAAGCCAGTGGCAGACTGTTGTGTATCGTGTACAGGTTACTGGTTAAAGTTGAAGTCCATAACTTCCAAGTGTTATCAAGAGAAGTATCGCTCCCACCAACACACATATGCGTTCTACATCCCTTACATTTACAATTTTTAAAGTGCTGTATAAAATTAAATATACCGAAAGAGCTCAATCTAGCAATATAATAAAAGAAGTGCTGTCACTTCAACCCTGGCATCAATTCGCGGATGTTACACACCATGGGTCTCTGCTATACATAAACACATTTTAAGACAGAAAATGGTAACTATAAATCACATGACGTCACCTGGAAACAATGAAAGACGGTTAGCCTGTAAGCTACCTTTACTGCGAGGGAGCACATTTTAATCGGTGCTGAGAAGGAGATGTATCTCACTGTTTTATTACTTGCGTAGAGTACTTGCCCCGATTAAGTGTTAGTACTTCTATACATAAGTATTCAGAGCCTGGAATCAAACAGTTCCTGGATTTTTATGTGACTTCTAGTCGCTATGTCTTTCATTTGGTTTAGGCAATAAGCGCTACAAAAATCTAAAATTTTTTGACCGTTGACGACTAAATTTATTCAGTGTTTCGAAGTTCTCTGGGAACCCAATTCGAGTATACAGGGAGACGAATACATTGGCCCTATACTTAGCTTGCATTTACCGCGAACTTCGCGCTGATCTCAGTGTCCCACGCGACTGGGAAAAAGCGCAGGTGACTACCTTAAAAGAAGGGTAAGAAAACAAAGCCACTATATTACAGACCAATATCCTAAACTTCAGTTTCATGGCCAATTCTTGGACATACTCTACGTTGGAATATAATGAATTCCAAAACCTGCCAATGTAGTAGCCCACTGCAGTTCTGTAGATCCAGTATATAATGCAAGCAAACCTGTCAAATATCACAGTTCACGCACTCTTTCACATCACGGAAATTACGTCTTAAGATTGTCAAAAACTTCGGCACTGGACTGTGGGCATGTGCAAAAATATATCAAAGTGCGGCAAGATTCTAAAAATTTCGGGCTTCTATGTAACTTATCAGTTGTTAGTGAAGAACTATAGCACCACAAGAACTACATTTTGTAGAAGATGCAGCAACGTCTTTATTCCTTACGCAAGTGATAGTTGTCCACTCAGATTATTTACTTATTCTTGGCTGCAGATAACTTTGATATAAAGAGATAATCATATTTCGTTAGAGCATGCAAAGAAAATTATTTCATATAATCCATGCGATTGTTGATGATATCTCTTGAAAAATGTCATTTCACCGCCTTGAGCGGCTGATAAAACTCTTTAGTCAGTTAGTTTCAGTACACTGACCATCTTCAGCTTCCTTCACACCAATCAAAATAATACATAAGTAACATTCCAGGCATAAACTATCACAAATCGGTTAACTAACGTATATGATCACGAAACACACATGTATTAAAACATCAAGTACATGCATAAGAGTTTTCGCTGCATGTTATTCAGTGAAATATAAAATCATCAACGTTAGACTATAAAAAACATGAATTGGTTACTGAAAATAAAAGTATGCCACAAAACAGTGGAAACAACCCCTGTCATGAACGTTAAGGGTTCACATCTGCACAGAGTAACTTGTTATCATATCGTAATATAAATTACATAAATTACATAGGCAGTCTACATAAAGTGTACGAGGTGGTGCACTCATTTAAGTTGTAACTCTAATGCGTGGTAACGCTGTGAACAATTCCGCGGCACATAGAGCCAACTGAATAGCTGAACACTTTTTCCTGGTAAAATGAAAGAAGGTCGTAGAGATCTTCACACATTAATAGTGATCAGTTTCTTATCGTTAACAAGTTGTGTGTCGCCTCCTACTATAAATACATGTGTCAGTCATAACAGGTGTTGTGTATGTTGCGTATAGTAGTAACTTGCTCGTGTTAGAGTCACAGTTTCGGTGCCAGGAAACAAAATACATATAAGTAACAGCTTACATGAAACAAGGTCCAGCAACATTCATATGTGCTCCGCTTCCATTGCACAGTTTTCTATGAGAAAGACCGTACAGACACATAAACTGTCTACTTATCCGAATTATGTAAATATATTACAGAAAAACACATGTAAGACGCTCGTTTTTATAGGCCGATAGTTATATACACATCTCACGTAACGAACTGAAACGGCAGTTGCGTGAAATGCACCACCATTTAGGGATTTTTCACAAAAACAGACACATTCTTGCTTAAAATCTTGTTGTTTGAAGTGTACAACTAATATAAATTTACTAATTGTTCATATTACAACATAAGTATGTAATTTAAACTCTAACATACACAGACAAGAATGGCAATGTCAACAGAAGACTCTAAGCTTAGCAACGTGTAACTTGTAAGCAGACAAAAATCTTTTTGTTGGTCATACGTTACACGCAACTGCCTCTTTAGTTTCTTGTGTGAGATGTTGACGTAACTATTTGTTTATGAAATAGAAGGTGTTACATCTGTTATACTGTAGAATGTTTAGAGAAATCGTGTAGGCAGACATGTTACGAATCTCTTCAACCTTTGTCACAGAAGCAGGGCATATATGACGACACCCAGCTTGTAAATAGTACGATACTTATCACTGTCGATGTTTGAAGACCTCTACGACTATTGCGTTCTAGCATGTAACAGTGTTCAGCGGTGCATTTGCCTCTACATGACATGAATCTGTTCACAAAGTTAACGCCAACTGCAGTAACAACGTGAATCAGGGCACAAGCTAGCATAGTTCATATAGACTGACTATGTAATCTATCTTAGAATATAATAATAGGTTATTCTGTACACACTCGAAGCTTTCACCTTTTAATGATACAGGTTGTTTGTAGGGAGTTACATCAGAGTCTTATTGCATACGTTTATTTTCAGTGTCTAATACCTGGTTTTTGCATCTGTATCTATATTTCCCCTACCATGATGCTCTGAATATTTTTATGTGAGTTACATGACATTTTAATATTTGTGTGTTATGATTAACATTTACAGATACAGATTTGTACAGTTTGGGCCTGTAACGTTGCTCATATATTATTTTAATTGGTACATAGGAAGCTGAAAACGATCAGTTACCTTAGATTCTATAAATGAAAAACTTTATCAGTATCTTAAGGCGGAAACATGACATTTTTCAAGTATTTAAGAGCTCTGGGACACAACCTCTTGAGAATATAATTGATGATATATTTCTCGAGTAAGTGCTACTGGGTTAAATTCTTTTATCTTTAAAAGCGTAATTGAGAAATAAAGCTAGAAAATATTCACGAAAATATTTTTATGCATTTATCAATAGCGTTAGATTAATACAAAAAATTAAAACCTGAACTGGAAATAAAGCCAAAAGCAATGAAACCATTGGTTAATATTCCTGTGTGTGGCTGTTTGCTTACAAAACTCCATATCTTATCATGTTAATGAATTTATTACGCTATTTCGAAGTGTCGTGTACGGCTTTGCGCACAATGGTTCTTATTAGCCGAGATTGCATTCAAAACTATTTTTTATTGACTGGTTTCGACAGGTACAGCCATAAAACAAAAATAAAGATGATAGCTGAAGTGTATAGAAATGCGTAATGCTACACCTCTAAAAATATCAGTTGTGCCTGTTGAAAGTTGTCAATTAAAAAATAGTTCTGAAACGTGGTCTTGGCTGTTGAAAGATTTTCTTTAAAGATTGCTGCTCCTCATTCCTTGTTTTGAGCACCTTCCATCGTGAAACTTGCTGGCAGATTAAAACTGTGTGCCCGACCGAGACTCGAACTCGGGACCTTTGCCTTTCGCGGTCAAGTGCTCTACGATCTTCTTTTTTTTTGCTTGTTCTTACAGCGCACATGCTCTATGCATCTTTTTTTTCTTTCGTTTTTTTTGGAGTTTATTTACATATTTATTTATTTTATATGAAGGAAGGTAGGAGAAAAATTAACCTTTATTATTCACAAAATAAACATCCTGGAAGGAACCTCGCTGCCGTCCTACCATGCAGCATGAAATAACAACAAAGTCAAAGTTTGGCCACCTCCGGCACCCTAAAGAAAAGTATTTATGAATATGAAAACAAAATTTGAAGTACATCCATTTGCTAACTGTTCAAGCGTGAGTTTTTCGTAGCTTGCATACTCGCATAGTGTTCTTGGTCTATCACATTACATGGTCGGTTTCACAACGAAAGCATCGCCGCTCATCTTTGCGCACCCGGCACACCCCAAGTATATGGCGGGTCCGCAAAAACCGTTACTAGGAAATCGGAATACCAATCCTTGTACTTTTGTAGCCGTACAGTTTTGTGTGTCCATCTTGGAAGTATTGCCAGTAATCCAGGACGTTCAGTACGTTCTGACGTGTGTCTCTACAGATGTAATGGACCGTCATACCTGTGATCCACGCCACTGCGTTCGTCTTATGACGCGGAAAATACGTTTCCTCTGGAAAAAATACTAAGTCAGAACAGACTGCCGTATAGATAGTGCGCCGCATGAACGCTATTATCTGTCCTGCGAGAGTCCAGACAGCCAACGCTTCGTCGCAGACCAGCCGATGGTCGTCCGTATCCAGCAGGCCGCATTGCTGACACAAGGGCGAATCCGCCAAATGTATTGCGTACTTTTTATCATTTGTAGGGTATTATCGGTTGACGACAATGTACCATGTTGATCTGACTGATGTAGGTAGGTGGGGGTGGTGGACCGTGCGCCACACCACTTGCCAATTAACAGCTTGATGTTTGCGTTGCACCCTATTTCGGGCGATCTGTCGAAGAAGCAGATGGTACACGTCCTTCGATGTCGACTGTCGGGTCGTCGGTAAACGCTCTCGAACGTAACTGCGTTCCACGATGAACGTGCGCACATACGTTAAAGGGGGCGGTATATGGCCAACACTGACTGGAGGAAGGTGCGATGTTGGTACGAGTTCTTCGATGATCGGCCCCGTAAGCGAGTGATTCCTGTTGCTCCACCGTTTGAGCATAGTATTAATATACATGGCAGGCGCCTTCTCGTGCACGTTCACTAAACCAACGCCCCCTCTCACGCTGGGAGGGTAAGCCTGTTGTACTGTACCTTAAAGAGTTGTCCCAGGCACACATAGTACCCAAAAGCCGCCTGAATCCTCATAGCCATCGTGCGCGGCAAGGGGAGAAGGTGTGTCAGGTGGCACATCATGGGCGCGAGATTAAGATTGACGAGTAACACTCGCTGCAGCATATCCATCGACCGTAGGGCGTTTAGTCGTACTGCCGTGCGGACTCTGAGTAACAGTCTTCGGTAGTTGTCCGCAGCCGTTCTCGCTGTCTCTTTATGAAAGGTGGTACCCAAACAGCGGAGGGTTTCCACCGCAGGTAAGGGTCCTTCTGTTCCTGGTTCTAGTCCACGCCCCACTTGCATGAATTGTGATTTTCGGTAGTTGACCACACTTCCAGCTGCCATCCCATACGACTATAGCCAATCCAGTGCTGTTTGAGACTCCCTCTCATTCCGTACGAGGAACACAATATCATCGGCGTAGGCTGTGCAGTTGAATGATAAATGCCGAAGGGAGATCCCGGTAAGACGACGGCGAAGGCCTGCGAGGCACGGGTCTAAGGCGATCGCATAAAGGAGGATCGACGAGGGGCGACCCTGTCTCACTGATCTCAAGATCTTAAAATACTCTGTTCTCCCTCCGTTGACCACCATCGCTGATCTGGCGCCGTGCAACAGCCGCATCACAGCATTGGTCAATAATGGCGAGATACCCATCCTGTTCATCACCGCCGCTAGGTACACATGATCCACGCGATCAAAAGCATGTCGAAGTCTACTGCAACCATCGCCCCCCGGAGGCGTCATGCAGCCACGAGGGCGACGTCACGGTAGTCTCCCAAGGCTGTGTGGATATTATTGATGCCGCCAAGACAAGTCTGATCGGCATGTATTCGATTCTCCAGCGACTTTTTGATACGACTTCCCAGGATGCGCATGCAGATCTTGTAGTCACTATTAAGGAGGGTCAAGGGGCGATAATTAGAAGGCCGTTTGCCACCACGGGGCTTCGGTATCGGTATCATGAGCCCTTCCGTGAATTGAATGTGAACCGGTACTTCTTACCGCAGTAGCTTATTAAACATACATAGCCAGAACGGTGTCATAATGGTCACAAAGGCACGGTAAAATTCCAACGGGAATCCGTCTGGACCTGGGGACGTGTTGCAAGCAGCTTGTGTAAGTGCTTCCTCCAGCTCTTCACACGTAATTCCAGATAACCCGTCTGTTTCCTCGTTCACACTCGTCGCTTCTGGGATCTCTTCCAAGACGTTCCCCAGCTCCCTCTGACCCTCCCCATTGCTCGCATAGAATCTGCTAAAATGATCCGTGAACGCCTGTGCTACGCCCCTTTGTGTTGTAAAACGACGGCCTTCGCCGAGATCGATGTCATGTATTAAATTCCTGCGTCTTCTTCGTCTTTCCTTTATCACATAATGCATCGAGGGAACCTCGTTCGGCAGGAAATCCTGCGACCTCGCGCGTATCATCGTATCTGCCATCTTCTGCGTCGCAAGTTGTACCAGCTTCGCCTTAACTCGGCGGACGGCCGTCTGGCGTTCTGGTGTAGGTGGCTGAGCTAAAAGTTCCCGGAGAGCCGTAAAGTAAAACTCAGTGGTCGTGCGCTGCCATTGAGAAACCTCCTTCCCGCAACCTATTAACGTCCTCCGTAAAGCTGGCTTCGCGAACTCGATCCACCACTGCAGGACATAACCGAAAGAATTTCGGCGACGGAGGCAACCATGCCACGCGTCCTCCACCATGCTTCGGCATTCTGCATCTCGCAGGTGGGAGACGTTCATCTTCCAATTACCCCTCCGTCTCCATACCTGCTGTCTATCGAGGTTAACCGTACAAATATATGCCTCGTGGTCTGTAAACGCTGTCGGCCATATTTTTGCGTCCACCGTCGACATTGCTAACGCCCTTGAAACTTAGATCCGGTCCAAACGGCCCGCGGAGTGGCTAGTAAAAAATGTATATCCTGGTTGGTTACGATACTTCAGGTCCCATGTATCGACTAATTCCATTGCGTTGACCAGCTCCCTAAGTTCGTGGCAAGTAGTATAGTTAGGTTGTTGGTCCTTTCTGTCGAACACACAATTAAAATCTATGCCGAGTATGCAACCATCGTATCGTCCCTGGAACAACGGTGTAACCTCATGGGCGTAAAAATATGCTCGGTCCCATCTCTTATCCGAGCCTGACTGTGCGTATACACTCCTGGAAATTGAAATAAGAACACCGTGAATTCATTGTACCAGGAAGGGGAAATTTTATTGACACATTCCTGGGGTCAGATACATCACATGATCACACTGACAGAACCACAGGCACATAGACACAGGCAACAGAGCATGCACAATGTCGGCACTAGTACAGTGTATATCCACCTTACGCAGCAATGCAGGCTGCTATTCTCCCATGGAGACGACCGTAGAGATGGTGGATGTAGTCCTGTGGAACGGCTTGCCATGCCATTTCCACCTGGCGCCTCAGTTGGACCAGCGTTCGTGCTGGACGTGCAGACCGCGTGAGACGACGCTTCATCCAGTCCCAAACATGCTCAATGGGGGAGAGATCCGGAGATCTTGCTGGCCAGGGTAGTTGCCTTACACCTTCCAGAGCACATTGGGTGGCACGGGATACATGCGGACGTGCATTGTCCTGTTGGAACAGCAAGTTCCCTTGCCGGTCTAGGAATGGTAGAACGATGGGTTCGATGACGGTTTAGATGTACCGTGCACTATTCAGCGTCCCCTCGACGATCACCAGAGGTGTACGGCCAGTGTAGGAGATCGCTACCCACACCATGATGCTGGGTTTTGGCCCTGTGTGCCTCGGTCGTATGCAGTGCTGATTGTGGCGCTCACCTGCACGGCGCCAAACACGCATACGACCATCATTGGCACCAAGGCAGAAGCAACTCTCATCGCTGAAGACGACACGTCTCCATTCGTCCCTCCATTCACGCCTGTCGCGACACCACTGGAGGCGGGCTGCACGACGTTGGGCGTGAGCGGAAGACGGCCTAACGGTGTGCGGGACCGTAGCCCAGCTTCACGGAGACGGTTGCGAATGGTCCTCGCCGATACCCCAGGAGCAACAGTGTCCCTAATTTGCTGGGAAGTGGCGGTGCGGTCCCCTACGGCACAGCGTAGGATCCTACGGTCCTGGCGTGCATCCGTGCGTCGCTGCGGTCCGGTCCCAGGTCGACGGGCACGTGCACCTTCCGCCAACCACTGGCGACAACATCGATGTTCTGTGGAGACCTCACGCCCCACGTGTTGAGCAATTCGGCGGTACGTCCACCCGGCCTCCCGCATGCCCACTATACGCCCTCGCTCAAAGTCCGTCAACTGCACATACGGTTGACGTCCACGCTGTCGCGGCATGCTACCAGTGTTAAAGACTGCGATGGAGCTCCGTATGCCACGGCAAACTGGCTGACACTGACGGCGGCGGTGCACAAATGCTGCGCAGCTAGCGCCATTCGACGGCCAACACCGCGGTTCCTGGTGTGTCCGCTGTGCCGTGCGTGTGATCATTGCTTGTACAGCCTTCTCGCAGTGTCCGGAGCAAGTATGGTGGGTCTGACCGCATGTATCCCGTGCCACCCAACGTGCTCTAGAAGGTGTAAGTCAACTACCCTGGCCAGCAAGATCTCCGGATCTGTTCCCCATTGAGCATGTTTGGGACTGGATGAAGCATCGTCTCATGCGGTCTGCACGTCCAGCACGAACGCTGGTCCAACTGAGGCGCCAGGTGGAAATGGCATGGCAAGCCGTTCCACAGGACTACATCCAGCATCTCTACGATCGTTTCCATGGGAGAATAGCAGCCTGCATTGCTGCGAAAGGTGGATATACACTGTACTAGTGCCGACATTGTGAATGCTCTGTTGCCTGTGTCTATGTGCATGTGGTTCTGTCAGTGTGATCCATGTGATGTATCTGACCCCAGGAATGTGTCAATAAAGTTTCCCCTTCCTGGGACAATGAATTCACGGTGTTCTTATTTCAATTTCCAGGAGTGTATATACTGTATATCACTTCATGACACCAATTCTTACAAATTTCAAAACTCCGCCATCTCTCTCCCCACGTCCACCACCGCTGGTGGCTCACATCCAACTGCGCAACGCTATGCGCTGTTAGCATCCAGCTGCCGCTGCCCAACACTACAATGGCACACAACAATGCAAACCAGCCACAGACTGCACACGACACAGCCAGTGATTTTCATACATAGCGCTACGTGGCGGCGGCGTTACCAATAAAAAAACCTAAACCGCCTACTTACATAACCCCCATGCTCCCCACAAAAAAATTTACAAATTGTTTTGGGCAGTGGCCAATACAGATTTGAAAAAAAATTTCATAATTATGATTACAATAACAAAGAAATCAAATGCACACACTTATTGATACAATGTTGGTCAAAAGCTAAAATTTTCTCACAGTCTATATAGACAGTCCTGATCATTCATCACAGTAAAACAGCAGTGTTTTTCTCAAAGACTGAGCAATAAAAGAAAATGCACACGGAAGTAGTGGATTTCCATGCAGACTTGAAGAAGTAGTGTTGGCCTTCCAACGGAAAGACAGTGCTGACTCTTGATCTGCAGACAGGTAATGGGCCACAACAGAGCAAACCCACAGCAGAGTCAGTCGAAGTTTTGAAGAATATTGGTAGGTAGGTCAACACAGAGTAGACCCATTGTAGTCCTGGTAGAGATTACGGTATTGGTGGGCCACCAGAGGTGCAGACCCACTGCAGTCCTTGTAGAAATAATGGTATTGGTGAGTCATCAAAGGTGTGGGCCCACTTCAGTCCTTGTATAGATAGCCAGCAGCCATCTGTTGAGACTGTGCAGGTGCACAATCACCATCGAAGGGTCTTGCGGAGAATATAGCAAGTCCATCAACCACCACTTATGCACGCACAAAGTTTTTGGAATTGTCCTTAGAACCAACAATGCTGTTATCCAGTCCCTTGCTGAATTAATAACACACGTGCAAACACTATCAGTTCTTCTTCTCACATATTGTCCATATACTATGACCAACAGAAAAGTGTGCAGTGAAATGTAATTTACAAGTTACTTAATTTGATGAACTGGTGTCAATTACAATTTTATAACATGAAAATACAATAACAAAGATACAAAATATATCATTAAAGAACATAATAGTACAGATAGCTTTTTCAGTAATACAGGCTTTACAACAGAATCGTAATAACAAATACATCAGTGTTGCAAAAATTATGACATAAATACATACATAAAAGATCAGAACAATTTTTGAAACATCAACTTCACACATGAGCATTAGAACAAAACAGAATAAATAATGTGTAAACATCTTTACTAAGAAAATAACATGTTATTAGGGCAAATTATATTTGAGGATAAGAGTATTCCTCATCATAGTGAATGTAGCTTAGTATTAGAAGAGAAAAAATTCTATGAAACAGTACACAGAGACAGGAAGAAAATAAATACACAAGGCTACACAAACATACAGTGGGATAACACATAAGGAAAGGACAGGGTTTGTTTTCAGGGTAACATTTGGTACTGCAGTCCAACCCAAAACTTCATTCCATAGATCTTTCGTCTTATTTCAACATTTGTTTCCACCAAAAAAATCCTATCAAAGCATGCTTTGTGTATTTATATGTTCACATATTTCTTACCTCATTATTTATTTTCCAGTATCTTACCTCATCATTTATTTCCAAGAAAATCCTACCTATACCTGCTTTCTGTACATTTTTTGTATAACCTCTCAGTGCATTTCTTCCGATTCATCGCAACTCATTCTTTCATATAGGATACCGCCACTTAAGCTAACTTAAATCTACTGAGCTCAGATGCTAAGCTAAGGGACGAGGCAATGCAGCAGCACAAAACAAATTAACACAAACAGCAATGACAAAAAAATGGAAATTGGCAAAGCTAGCAGCAGCAAATGCAACAACTTATATCTAAGCATGACAAAGCTCAAGCAGAAAAAAATATTGCAGTAAAAACAACAATACAGATTAGGGAAATGTCTATTCATATCTTAATGTCTATATAATTAAAGTGGTGCACCACAAAAACTTATTCTATGGAATAAATTACCAAGTACTTGAAAAGAAAATTATGTATTCAGTTCCTGTGCAGGGAAATGTCTATTCGTGCTCCCTCATTTTTTTGGAAGTATGTCACATAATTATTGTTTACTGGATCTGTAGACAGAAAATATTTATATTAGTACACCTATAAAATTTTATTTTAACCAATACTGCAGTGCAGCTAGAAACTAGATATTAAACAAAATAGGCAAAGAAAGGCGTGAAACGTCCTTCACTAGCCGTATGGCATTTCATAATGCAGTAAACAATCTTTCAACTAGCAACACAATAGATGTGAATTGTTTCTCATTATTTCATTTCAGTAAATATCATAAATTAAGAGCTCCACAGTATAATCATTTGTTTTCAAGTTTGAGCGTGTCTTATTTGCGATGCTTTCTACAAAGGAATGTCAATAACGCAGATAATGGCTTCTTTTTTTTTCTACCTGTGCCTCTGAAAGGCACACACTAGTGGCTTGTTTCCAGGTGGCTGTCGCCCAGCTGGGTGCCCACGACGCGTTAAGTGCAGGTGGTCACTTATCTTTCTTACCGAAATATTTACGACACCAGTTTCCGCTACAGTGGCAGTCTCATATAAAAATATTTCACAGGTCAAGAATTTTCCTTACAAATCTATAGAAACAAAATCCTTTAAATATAATAGTGTCCAAAAAATTTTCGCCAGCATAGTGATACATTCACGTATATACACACATTTCGTAACTCAAAGTACGATTGTCGGTTTCCAACATCTTTTTTCACAAACCAGAGTCCCTAACCACTACTCATTATTCCTTGCCTTATTCGTCGACACTTCTTCAATATTTCATCATACTAGATACATAGCATAATCAAATAACTCATATAGCATCAGCTTATTGATCATAAACATACCGCAACAGCATAATACACATAGTCATCATAATAATAACATCATAACACCTCAGTCAACTCTCAAAATCGTCGTAGCTTCCTCCAATAATTTCAAAACGTAAAAAAAAATTCTCTGCTCATGTCAAAAGTGTCATCTGCCTCAAACGTACTTTAAAAATCATGATCCCATACCAAATACATCATTCAAAGCTCTCATAGTATCACAATGGCTCCGAAAAAAGAAGAACATTTCACAAAGTACAGACAAAATACAATTTCGTAAGTGTGAAGTTATCCAACGGTGTAATTACGTAAACATCTGTTACTGATGTAGTAAAATAAATGTTTGTCTCTCTCAGTTAAATGATCAGATAGCTGTGTAATTCTGTGTTAGAGAAATATGGTACCGATGTGTAAAGTTGTATACGCAAATACCATATTAGCTAGGGCTCCTTGTGCTTGCCATACACATGGTACACAAAGTAAGCGTGTACCCCCCTGAGGATCAATGTAATTATACCCTCAGGTGTTACAGATTACAGCAATGGAATGAAATGTATCATGAAAATCTTTCTTTGTAATTCAACAATCTTGAAAAATAAATGGTTTAAGTACCAAATTAATCACTCAAATGCGTGCCCTGTAGTGCTAAATGTGCGTTTCGCTGTAAGATAATTCTGTGGAACTGTCGTAGTTATTGTCCTCTGTAAGCAAAGTTCTGCTGAAGTCAATGTATTTACCTCATCATAAACGAAAGTGAAATGCTTTCCGTATAGATATCGTAGTTATTACGTACCTTACCATGATCAAGAAAGTACTATACTGTAATGTTTTGTTGTGCTACGATAAAGGCTGTCTCATTGTAGCTATGCCACAAAAGTTACTACTAAAACATGTTTTACTTTCCAGAATAATACAGAAAAACTGTGCAGATATAAAACAGATACACCGCAAAAGCAACAATGTAAATCGTGTCACATATTAGTAGCGTCGTGATATAATCGTGTAGCTATCAGAGAAACCAAATGCTAAGTCATCTTTAATCTCACCGGATGTACTTCAAATAAAGAATGTATTTTCAAGTAAACCAAAATGTTGCATTAAAATCTCATTAGCAGTAGTGGTAAATGTTCTAAGTGTGTAAGCCTTATAGCCGTTACGTAATCGTGCAACTAACAAGCAAGAATGTACACACACAATAACACTGTGACGTCTGTTCACTATAACAATGCACTCGTAAGTACTGTCTAAATATGTTCCGTAGGTTCTAGACTGGATAGTAAACTTCAAACATTGTTGCATATTAACAGTTTATAAGTCTGACAAAGCATACTGGTAATGTGAAGGGAACAGCTTTATGGCAAAGACAAAGTTAAAAAGCAGATTATCTTTCAATAAACGGTTTTACATGTAAAATGTGGTGTAAACTTTTACTCTTCCTAGTGAGCAGAGTTTCAACTTCCAAGCAATTATCATGTTGTATACGTCAGTAAGGAATGTTAAAATTTGCTCAAGGTTAGCGTCTATGTTATTTTTCTCTGAGCCAGCCAGCGCACGTGGCTGCCTGCGGTGCGAGTCATTGTCTGCTATCTCTTTGTTGGCGTGCGTCGTTATTGGGATTTGGAGACCTAACTTCTACAAATCCACCTTGTCGAGAGGGCCCTGCTCTGTTTGAATCCCGCCAGTTCTGCTGCAGTTCAGGTCTGTCGTTACGATCATATCGTCTGTCGTCATGTCGGTAGTTCCTGTAGTTTCTTTCTTGTCGGTTAAGTGGTGGAGAATTTCTCCCTGAATTATCACTGCGCGGTGGACCCTTGCGTCTGAAATTATTCTGTCTCCCGTGATAATAAGAGTTCTGGTTGCCATATTGTCTGTTTCTATGATTGTCTGTGTAATATTCATTACTACGGAAATGCGATCTTTCTCTGTAACTATTACTCTGCCACTGGTTGTCATATGGGTGGTGTCTGTTTTGGTCACGATTTGTGTTGTGAGAATAGCCTTGTCGTGTCCAGTTATTGTTTCTTTCATCGAGGAATTGCGACGGATGTGACCTGTGTTTTCCTGTATTCGCATCCTGTGACTGTCTGTGTCAATTTCTAATTCTTCTAAGAGTCCCTAAAAAACTTCAATGCCGTCTTTGCAACGTTCTGCCAAAATAATATGTCGTAAATGTTCAAGTAATTTTGTTAAGCAACTGCGGATGAGTTCTGAGGGGCTGTACGGGTTTGAAAGATACTGATTCTTATGTAACACGTCTTCGAAATATTTGACAAGACTGGAGAATTCAGATTGTTCGAAATGTTTCATCATTATGATGCTATGTTTTACCCGGTCTTGTGTAGCTTGAGACCAATATGCTGAGAGGAAGACATGATAAAATTCTCCTTCACTTTGACAATCGTGAATGACCGATCGCATTCTTACAGCTGGTTCATTCTCCAAGTAGCCACACATAAATTCTAATCTGTGCTCTATTGACCAGTTGGGAGGAAAACAATGAGAGAATTGATGGAGCCACGCTTGTGGATGAATGTCTTTGCCAGAATTCTTAAATGTTTTGAATTTACGTGTAGTAATGAACAGCTTATAGTCAAAATCATCGTGTCGGCGGGTAGCATATCGGTCATTGTTACTTCGTGTCGGCAGTTCCATCTCAAAATTCGGTGCACCTTGCCAATTTCTTTCATAATTTCCGAAATGCCCTGTGTTATTATTTTGTGGCTTTTCCTTATTTCTAAGATCCTCTTCCCGTGTTGGAGCGCGACTGTCCTCTGAAATAGGTAATTCTTGTATTACCTGTGTCAGCAGATGTTGCACTTCCCGGATTTCTCTTTGGTGTTGTGTATTTATTTGATTCTGATTTTGTTTGAATTTCCTAATTTGTTCGCACTCTTCTGTATCATTCAGATCATCATCTACCTTTGCAGATAAGTTAATGAACTGATCCGAAAGTTCGGCTACATTCTCTGATGTTGTTGTTGTTGTTGTCTTCAGTCCTGAGACTGGTTTGATGCAGCTCTCCACGCTACTCTATCCTGTGCAAGCTTCTTCATCTCCCAGTACCTACTGCAACCTACATCCTTCTGAATCTGCTTAGTGTACTCATCTCTCGGTCTCCCTCTACGATTTTTACCCTCCACGCTGCCCTCCAATGCTAAATTTGTGATCCCTTGAAGCCTCAAAACATGTCCTACCAACCGATCCCTTCTTCTAGTCAAGTTGTGCCACAAACTTCTCTTCTCCCCAATCCTATTCAATACCTCCTCATTAGTTACGTGATCTATCCACCTTATCTTCAGTATTCTTCTGTAGCACCACATTTCGAAAGCTTCTATTCTCTTCTTGTCCAAACTAGTTATCGTCCATGTTTCACTTCCATACATGGCTGCACTCCAAACAAATACTTTCAGAAACGACTTCCTGATACATAAATCTATATTCGATGTTAACAAATTTCTCTTCTTCAGAAACGCTTTCCTTGCCATTGCCAGTCTACATTTTATATCCTCTCTACTTCGACCATCATCAGTTATTTTACTTCCTAAATAGCAAAACTCCTTTACTACTTTAAGTGTCTCATTTCCTAATCTAATTCCCTCAGCATCACCCGATTTAATTTGACTACATTCCATTATCCTCGTTTTGCTTTTGTTAATGTTCATCTTATATCCTCCTTTCAAGACACTGTCCATTCCGTTCAACTGCTCTTCCAAGTCCTTTGCCGCCTCTGACAGAATTACAATGTCATCGGCGAACCTCAAAGTTTTTACTTCGTCTCCATGAATTTTAATACCTACTCCAAATTTTTCTTTTGTTTCCTTTACTGCCTGCTCAATATACAGATTGAATAACATCGGGGAGAGGCTACAACCCTGTCTCACTCCTTTCCCAACCACTGCTTCCCTTTCATGCCCCTCGACTCTTATTACTGCCATCTGGTTTCTGTACAAATTATAAATAGCCTTTCGCTCCCTGTATTTTACCCCTGCCACCTTTAGAATTTGAAAAAGAGTATTCCAGTCAACATTGTCAAAAGCTTTCTCTAAGTCTACAAATGCTAGAAACGTAGGTTTGCCTTTTCTTAATCTTTCTTCTAAGATAAGTCGTAAGGTCAGTATTGCCTCACGTGTTCCAACATTTCGACGGAATCCAAACTGATCCTCCCCGAGGTCTGCATCTACCAGTTTTTCCATTCGTCTGTAAAGAATTCGCGTTAGTATTTTGCAGCCGTGGCTTATTAAACTGATAGTTCGGTAATTTTCACATCTGTCAGCACCTGCTTTCTTTGGGATTGGAATTATTATATTCTTCTTGAAGTCTGAGGGTACTTCGCCTGTCTCATACATCTTGCTCACCAGCTGGTAGAGTTTTGTCATGACTGGCTCTCCCCAGGCCGTCAGTAGTTCTAATGGAATGTTGTCTACTCCCGGGGCCTTGTTTCGACTCAGGTCTTTCAGTGCTCTGTCAAACTCTTCACGCAGTATCGTATCTCCCATTTCGTCTTCATCTACATCCTCTTCTATTTCCATAATATTGTCCTCAAGTACATCGCCCTTGTATAAACCTTCTATATACTCCTTCCACCTTTCTGCCTTCCCTTCTTTGCTTAGAACTGAGCTGCCATCTGAGCTCTTGATATTCATACACGTGGTTCTCTTCTCTCCAAAGGTCTCTTTAATTTTCCTGTAGGCAGTATCTATCTTACCCCTAGTGAGGTAAGCTTCTACATCCTTACATTTGTCCTCTAGCCATCCCTATTTAGCCATTTTGCACTTCCTGTCGATCTCATTTTTGAGACGTTTGTATTCCTTTTTGCCTGCTTCATTTACTGCATTTTTATATTTTCTCCTTTCATCAATTAAATTCAATATTTCTTCTGTTACCCAAGGATTTCTAGCAGCCCTCGTCTTTGTACCAACTTTATCCTCTGCTACCTTCACTACTACATCCCTCAGAGCTACCCATTCTTCTTCTACTGTAGTTCTTTCCCCTATTCCTGTCAATTGTTCCCTTATGCTCTCTCTGAAACTCTGTACAACCTCTGGTTCTTTCAGTTTATCCAGGTCCCATCTCATTAATTTCCCACATTTTTGCAGTTTCTTCAGTTTTAATCTACAGGTCATAACCAATAGATTGTGGTCAGAGTCCACATCTGCCCCTGGAAATGTCTTACAACTTAAAACCTGGTTCCTAAATCTCTGTCTTACCATTATATAATCTATCTGATACCTTTTAGAATCTCCAGGGTTTTTCCACGTATACAACCTTCTTTCATGATTCTTAAACCAAGTGTTAGCTATGATTAAGTTGTGCTCTGTGCAAAATTCTACTAGGCGGCTTCCTCTTTCATTTCTTAGCCCCAATCCATATTCACCTACTATGTTTCCTTCTCTCCCTTTTCCTACTGCCGAATTCCAGTCACCCATTACTATTAAATTTTCGTCTCCCTTCACTATCTGAATAATTTCTTTTATTTCATCGTACATTTCTTCAATTTCTTCATCATCTGCAGAGCTAGTTGGCATATAAACTTGTACTACTGTAGTAGGTGTGGGCTTCGTATCTATCTTGGCCACAATAATGCGTTCACTATGCTGTTTGTAGTAGCTTACCCGCATTGCTATTTTCCTATTCATTATTAAACCTACTCCTGCATTACCCCTATTTGATTTTGTGTTTATAACCCTGTAGTCACCTGACCAGAAGTCTTGTTCCTCCTGCCACCGAACTTCACTAATCCCCACTATATCTAACTTTAACCTATCCATTTCCCTTTTTAAATTTTCTAACCTACCTGCCCGATTAAGGGATCTGACATTCCACACTCCGATCCGTAGAACGCCAGTTTTCTTTCTCCTGATAGTGTACTTATTTCCTCAGTGTGTTTTTCTGAACCAAATTTCAGAGTGTCCATTTGTGTTGAAATCGTATCTACTGTGTCCTTTAAGTTCTGCAGAGTTTTTACAAGTTGCATAACCGAATCGGTAAATGCAACTGAGTCAATTTTGGCTTGTAAGGTCTCATGATTTTCATGAACAATAGTTTGCAGTTCTTTTATGGCTGCTTCGTGATTCTGTAATGCATTTTCATGCCACAACAAATAGGTTGAAAATGCTCACAAATTTGTGTTTTTACGTCATTACAGACTTTTTGACATTTCGATTCAATGTTATGTAACTCAGTAGTTAAATCTTCACGTGTTTGTTCAAGTGTGGTGTCTGACTTTTGAAGCTTTTGCTGTGTTTGTCTCTGATTTTGTTGCATTGTGTCTAACTTTTGTAGATTTTGTCCCATTTTTTTCTGATTTTGTTCAAGCGTTGTGTCTAACTTTTGAAGACTTTGTTCCATTGTATCTAACTGTTGCTGTGTTTGTCTGATTTTGTTTCATTTTTTGCATTAATTGCAATCATAATGTATTAGTGTATGGAATCTGTTCCTCTGTGCTTTTCGGCAGTGCATTTGCACCGGCGAAATGTGTCTTGACTTATTTGAGAAAACGGTGAGGACGCAAAACCTGAATGTACAGTATTTGCAAGATTGTGACCTGTCATTTCGGATTTCTGACGCGAGCTGTTGCCGACCGATCGATCGATAATGCTTCCCTGTTCACTAATTGTTTCACTGCCTACACCATTATTTGCAGCCCGCTCCATTTCCCTATGCACAATTACCAAATTACTACTTTGAACATTAGTTAATTTATTACATGGTGGCGCTAACACACTGCTTTCGTCTTCACTGTCATTTCTCAGTTTACTTTGTAGCCTAGTATTACGTTTCTCACATGCCATTATTGTCACAATATTTCACACGACAACACAGAAAAACACAATTTGAAGAGCAAAAATAAGAGAACACATTGACATAGCAAATAATATCTAGTTAATTGCAAGTGCAGCTGCGAAATACTTGGTGCAAATCTACATGCATGCCACAACTGCTTTACTGTACAACAATGGAAGATTACAATTCCAGCGTTACATCGCGACGCTGACTGCTAGTCAGACACAGACACAGTGCATGTGGTATCAATGAGCGTACTGTCCGTGTGTAGAATGGGGTGCATGGTGCACGAGAGCGATCTATCTGAGTTTGATCGAGGGCGGGCTGTGATGGCCCGGAGGCTCGGCAAGAGCACTTCGGAAAATACACGACTTTCCCGGAGTTCAAAGAGTGGTGGCCTTGAACACCTAGCGAAACCAAGGTGAAACAACGTCGAGACATCGTGATGTTGGGCGGCCATCCCTATTTACTGACGTCGGACGTTGTAGGTTGGGCGCACTGGTAAAACAAGATATGCGGATAATTGTGGGGGAACTAACATCACACAAACGTGTCTGAACTCACAGTGCACTGAACACTCCTAACGATGGGCCTCCCAGCCGACGATCCATGTATGTGGTACCGTTTCCACCACTACATAGGCCACTACAAGTGAAATGGGCTCGTGAAAATCCGCACTGGATATTGGCGCAGTTGCAGAAGGTTGCATGGTCTAATGGATGCCAATGCCTTTTTCATCGTGCCAATATGAGGGCGCTAATCCGTTGTCTTCCGGGGAAACAGCTCCCTAACACCTGTACTGCGGGACGGAGATGAATTCGCGGTGACTCCATTATGCTCTGTGGAACATTCATATGGATATCCATGGGTCGAGTGGAGTTCGTGCAAAACACCATGACGGCCAAGGAGTATTGTACACTGGTTGCAGACCACGTACGTCCCTTCCAGACGCTCATGTGTTCCTATGACAATGGCATTTTTCAATAAGTTAGGCTGACATTCACTAGACAAGAAGTGTGATGTAATGGTTCGAGGAACACAGTGGCGAGTTCCAATTGATCTGCTGGTCCCCCGACTCGTCAGACCTGAACTCGGCCGAATGCATCCTGGATGAGATTGAACGTGGAGTCAGAGGTCGTCGTCTACCTCCCCACAGTTGCGAGAGTTAGGTGGCTTGTGTGTGCAGATGTGCTGTGAACTCCCTCCAACGACCTACTACTGTCCAAATGCCACAACCTGTCGCTGTTGTTATCCCTAAAAAAGGTGGACATACTGGCTAATAGGTATGTGGTAATGTTTTGGCCGATTAGTCTATAGAGTTCACACTAAATGGCGTTACACAAAGCCAGCGCCTATGCAATTGTGGTTCATCACCAGCCATAGACGACAGAGATCAATGACAGCTGCGGAGACGTCCAACCGTTGAGCAGCTGACCACGCAGGTGCACCAAGGGGCTACCAAGATTCTCCTCAGCAACCGACCAGCGAACGTTGCTGCCTATGATGCAGGCGCCTGGTTGGTGCACCCTTGCTGACGGCTGTTCGTCAGCGACGGAGGAGGAATTAGCTCTCCGAAGGACAGTTGGTAGTTGACGTGTAAGAAACGAAACGTACGGAAAAAAAACACCCTGCAACAGTCGTCGGAAGGGTCCAGGCCGGAGGAGGGAGCCTTAATGATCCGGTAATGTTTTTGTTGCATTTCTCGTTGCCCTGAAAGGCACAATGGATTAACGCAAATATGACTCTATCCATGGAAATCACGTCTCCTCAACATCCAATCTGTTTCTCCTCAGCAAGACGACGTCTGCTAGCAGCACGGCAGTGCGACGTGTCACACAGCTCACAGTACACGTGCATGGTTCGGAGAGCACGAGATTGAGTTTTCCATACCCTTTGTGGTTAACAAACCGTGTTAAAACCCAATCCAGAATCAATGGCCCCACGTCAGTCGCTCCATGGACTCTCAAACCATAACCTAGAACAGCTGGACGCGGTACTGGAGCCGACATGGCGCCACACCCTCGTCGGTAACTTCCAGAAGCTCATAACGCTCCTACTGCATGTCTCGCACCGGTCCGTGATAACTGATTGCATTAATATGACTGAACAATGCAGTACATACACTTAAAATCGAAACAGTTTTATACACGTGTATTTATGGCATGGTCCATATTATAGTGAAAGATTATTTAGTATTAACAATTTTATTTAGTACCAGCCCCAATCTAAAGCTGAAACACAAGCCGTTAGATGCTAGCTAACAGTCGTTAGCTTGTGGCAGCACTTATCTAACTGCTTCCTTGTGTATCCTCTCCTGCAGCAGGACGAAGCTAGCATCTTGATATCAACTTGAATATAACGGTATAATTTTCAGCTTCATATTGGGACAGCTACTAAAAAACGGACTGCAGGTGGTGATGTTGCGATAGCATTCTCGCTTCCCGCGCACGTGGCCCGGGTTCGATTCCCGGCGGGGTCGGGAATTTTCTCTGCCTCTAGATGACTGGGTGTTGTTGTGTAGTCGTCATTCATCCACATTACCGTCGGAGGAAGGCAATGGCAAACTATCTCTCTAGGACCTTGCCTAGTCAGCGGTGCGAGTCTCCAGCATCGTCCCCTACGCTCCTCGGAGTATGGGACCTCATCGTCATCATCATCACTAAATAAACCAGTTCCTGACAACCTTAGTGTCACTGGCAGAAATGAAGCTGAGATGAGAGGGCGTGAGTCGTGCTTGGGTAGCTCAGATGGTAGGGCACTTACCCGCGAAAGGCGAAGGTCCTGAGTTCGAGTCTCGGTCCGGAACACAATTTTAATCTGCCAGGAAGTTTCATATCAGCGCTCACTCCGCTGCAGAGTCAAATTCTCATTCTGGAACGTTAGTTTCGCTCTGTTAGCTGACTATGGAAAGTCGTGAAATCGTATTCTCATAACTACAACAGAAGAGGAAGGTTAGAGAAATAAATTTGTCTTCTTAATCTGCAGCATTCCCAAGACCTTAAGGTTGCGCCGAGTTTCTCCTCATAGTGGTACATTAAGTACGAATGGATGGTTTCGCGGCGATATGTACTGACTACATTTTGCAGAACTTCCTGCTGCGTCAAGTGACTAAAAACTACAAGATTTTGGCCGATTGCTCCTGTCGTCTATAAGTAGCGATTGTCGTATGACTGCAGTTCCTTTCTTCAGTACCCGTGCTTCCTCCTGCTGTGTCACTAATTACACAGCTACATTGAAGTTCCCGGAATCGTGATACCATGGAAAAGTTACGAACACAAAGAAAATGCTTTGCCTCCATTAAATTACACATTTAATGTCTTAATTCCTTCACTAAAAACTGAGCACCTACCGTGATATTATACTAATTTGAAAAATAATAGGTTTTACTATGGCTGTTGACTGTTCGTTTCTCCATTTGTGGCCCCAGGAAGCGACATAAATCCGGTATTGTTAAGTGAAACCGCAATCGGCTTAAAAGGCCCAGCAGAGGAATAAATTCGCGAGCGGCTGGTCTCAGCTCGGAGTGCAGTCCATTACGGTGGAGCGCAGTATCTCCGTGTTTCCTGGTACCACCAATGAGCGGCGCTGGTGTTTGTGAGAAGAGAGCTGCGCCGACCGCAGACGATTCGTCTTGTGGCAGAAAATGGAGGATGGGGGCGGCGGCGTCCTTGGGGAATTAACTACCCTGGCGCAGTACTTGCCACTGAACCCGCGCCTCTCCGCTCTCTAAAGCCCGTGCCCGGCGGGAGTGAATTGAGTAATGAATTAACCTAGAATACGAGAGTAACAAAAGTGATAGGCCATGTGCTTTTTGCGAGTCTGATGTCGGTTTCTTAATAGTTAAAATAACTCACAGTTCCGTTATTAACATAAGAATACGTCTCAAAAATGAGATGGACAGGAAGTGCAAAATGCCTAAGCGGGGATGGCTGCAGGACAAACATAAGGATGTAGAGGCATATATCACTAGGGGTAAAATAGATACTGTCTACAGGAAAATTAAACAGACCTTTAGAGAAAAGAGGACGACTTGTATGAATATCAAGAGCTCAGATGGAAACCCAGTTCTAAGCAAAGAAGGGAAAGCTGAAAGGTGGAAGGAGTATATAGAGGGTCTATACAAGGGCAAGGTACTTGAGGGCAATATTATGGAAATGGAAGAGGATGAAAATGAAGATGAACAACAACACTTCCTCCATGACTTCGGAAGAATTTCAGTGGACCGTAATATTTTCTTATTGTTTGTTTTTTTTTTCCTTTGCATAGGATTTCATTAAATATAAGAGATAGACAACATGGGAAAAGGTATCTTCTACAGCTCTTCTAAGCCAGGGTTCAAACCGAATGCACTTACAAACGAAACTTCCGTCACTACAGCAGTAGAACTGTGATAATCAGAAAGGGGACCTAACTGCGGAACAGACACCGAAGTTCACACTGACAATAGATTCAAAAACTGCCTTAGAGGATGTGCAAACTGAAATGTTATTTTGAAAATGTGTGTGGCCGTTATGCGAGGGTTGTTCGTAAAGTAAGGTATGATAGATCGCGAAATAAAAGCACAGTGAAAAGTGGATGAAACTTTGTATACATATGTTGGACAGTTGTCTCCAGTATCCTCGAGGATCTCGTCACATCGCTCTTTTCAGTTTTGAGCGCACAGCACTGAGCACGTAAAGATGTCTATAAAATAGTGTCTCCCGTCAAGTATTTCTTGCAGGCCGCACACTGCAGAGGCGGTGTGGACTCTCCTGTAGCGTTTTCTGTGGGAAGTGTTTGGCCATCCATCATCAGCCCGGCATTTGGCTTCCTGCTCACATGGCCCGCTGGCTATAAAGACAGCATTGTGGCATAGACGACAAGCGGCAGAAATCGCAGTCGGGTGCCTTCTACGACGAAGGTATTGGAAAGTTGTCGCAATACCATGTCAATTATCTTACTCGGAGCGGCGACTATCTAGTGGACTAGATGGTACTTGTAACTAAATGTTGTAAATACAACATTTTGATTTTCTCTGTAGTTTACATTTAGCCATTTGTAGGACTCTGTCACCGAGTAACCCTAGTAGTTGAAAAGACAACTATCATCACTTACATTTGTTGGACAAAAGTACAAAGTGGTACTGCGGGTAATAAAAGAGTAGATAAATTAGTAAGAAAAAGCATTACAGTAAGTGAACTGTGAGGTTGATGTTTTAAAGACAGGCGCGATTGTGCGTGCTATGTACGAGGTGCATTCAAGTTCTAAGGCCTCCGATTTTTTTTTCTCCGGACTGGAAAGAGATAGAAACATGCGCATTGTTTTAAAATGATGCCGCGTTCATTGTCAATACGTCCCAGAGATGGCAGCACCGTACGGCAGATGAAATTTTACCGCCAGCGGCGAGAATGAGAACTGTTTTAAATACTTAAAATGGCGACGTTTTCCTGACTTGAACAGCGTGCGATCATTCGTCTTCTGAATTTGCGTGGTGTGAAACCAATTGAAATTCATCGACAGTTGAAGGAGACATGTGGTGATGGAGTTATGGATGTGTCGAAAGTGCGTTCGTGGGTGCGACAGTTTAATGAAGGCAGAACATCGTGTGACAACAAACAGAAACAACCTCGGGCTCGCACAAGCCAGTCTGACGACATGATCGAGAAAGTGGAGAGAATTGAACAGACGGCCTCCGGAGTTGGCATTTCTGTGGGTTCTGTGCACACAATCCTGCATGACGACCTGAAAATGTGAAAAGTGTCATCCAGGTGGGAGCCACGAATGCTGACGGACGACCAATGGCTGTCCGTGTGGCATGTTGCCAAGCTATGTTGACGCACAATGACAGCATGGATTTGACTTTCTTTTCGTCGGTTGTGACAATGGATGAGACGTGGATGCCGTTTTTCAATCCAGAAACAAAGCGCCAGTCAGCTCAATGGAAGCACACACATTCACCGTCACAAAAAAAAAAAAAAAAAAATCAGGCAACCGCCAGTGCTGAAAAAATGATGGTGTCCATGTTCTGGGACAGCGACGGCGTGATCCTTACCCATTGCGTTCCAAAGGGCTCTATGGTAACAGGTGGATCCTACTAAAATGTTTTGAAGAACAAATTCCTTCCTGCACTGCAACAAAAACGTCCGGGAAGGGCTGCGCGTGTGCTGTTTCACCAAGACAATGGACCCGCACATCGAGCTAACATTACGCAACAGTTTCTTCGTGATAACAACTTTGAAGTGATTCCTGATGCTCCCTACTCACCTGACCTGGCTCCTAGTGACTTTTGGCTTTTCCAACAATGAAAGACACTCTTCGTGGTCGCACATTCGCCAGCCATGCTGCTATTGCCTCAGCGATTTTCCAGTGGGCAAAACAGACTCCTAAAGAAGCCTTCGCCGCTGCTATGGAATCATGGCGTCAGCGTTGTGAAAAATGTGTACGTCTACAGGGCGATTACGTCGAAAAGTAACGCCAGTTTCATCGATTTCGGGTGAGTAGTTAACTGGAAAAAAGTCGGAGGTCTTAGAACTTGAATGCACCTCGAATTTGACATCTGAGGGGCGGTGCGGTCAGCACGAATCTCTTGGCTTTCACAAGCAGACGGCGGCACGTTTGATTCACCTACCCTACAGAGTTAAATCTCTGTTGTTTACGGAAAACATAGAGGAAGGAGGGCAGAGGGTAAATTGGTAGGTTTGTAAGTGGCCTGGGAAACCCCCGTGGTGGTCGGCCGTGGGAGAGAAACATAAAGCGGCTAGAGAAAAGAGAGACTACTATACTTACTTAACAGCCCAATGTTCTGTAAAATCAGATCCCACATAACTATAAAATAACCAAGCACACCGAAAGAAAAAAGTATTATGGGACTTAATTGCTAAGGTAATCAGTCACTAAGCTTACACACTACTTAACCTAAATTATCCTAAGGACAAACACACACAAACATGCCCGAGGGAGGACTCGAACCTCCGCCGGGACCATTACGCTCTTTATCAGACCTGAGGTGTTTGAGATATTAATTAAGCTATCCAACAGTGAAATTGTAAGTGAGCTGAAATCATTGTTTATTAACTATATTTACTACGCTGATGACGAAGGCGACAACGAAAAACTCGAATTACCTCTCGTTTTCAAGAAGGTAAAGGTGGGGTGCATTTAATTATCATTATATTTTGTTACTATTCATTGTCAATCCCGGCTTCGAAATCCCCGCTGGCGGTAGACAGAGCTATGAAGTTTCGGATAACAATAGCTGTGTGTTCTTAGTCATAAATTTTAGCCCGGGCTCGTAGTAACAAGGGTGAGGCGTAGGGGAAGAGGAAGCTAGGAGCGCAGCATGTTCTATTCAAGCATAGTTTCTGTGTGTTACAAGCTGTGTTCTGTTCGTGTGCTGGATGTTACTGAAGTGCAGTTAGCGCGTGTGGTCATTACAATTCGTGGTATTCAATATGCCTCGCAGTTACTAAACCATGCTGACAACTGTTGCTACATTTGCGATCAGGCTGCAGCGAAATTTCAAAGGAGACCAAATAACACCATGTATTAGGAAGGTTCGCAGACTGAACCTTGGCTTTCAAATCGGGGACCAGGACAATTCCTCAGCTCGTCATCTATGTTACATGTCTTGCGTCTCGAGTCTTCATTTGTTGCTAAATAGTGAAAGACCTTCCATGGGCTTTTTTTACCCATGATATGGTGGGAACTGTCAAGCCCTGTTAGTGATTGTTACATTTGTATGACAACTCTGTTCACACATGGATTGACATATACTGATAAACCATCGATCATGCGACCAATGCCTCACGGAGACGAATCTCCTGTACCTGTCCGACATATTTGTGACAGTCGCAAAGGCGGTAGTAAAACTAGTACTGCACCATCGTCTTCAGAATCCCGTTTCGACAGCTCCTTATTTTGTCTGTAACGATGAGAGTACATAGATTCACAAAATAACAGTGCGTACTTAGTGACCGAGTGAGAGATCTCGAATAGCCTAAAGTAAAGCGACACTGTTGGCGTCAAGACTATAGCAGCAGAAATGTCGTCATAAGACGGTAAATGTGACTGCATTCCTTAACCGCCATGTGACATTCCTTCTATTTTTCGAAAGTAAAAAGAAGTTAGTGTTTTGTAGAGATGTACAGGGGTCACCTCTCCTTACATCCACCCTTACCCTGGCCAGAGGTGGAGCTGCAATCGGCCTTTTTTTTTTTTTTTTTTGGTCATCAGTCTACTGACTGGTTTGATGCGGTCCGCCACGAATTCATTTCCTGTGCTAACCTCTTCATCTCACAGTAGCACTTGCAACCTACGTCCTCAATGATTTGCTTGACGTATTCCAATCTCTGTCTTCCTCTACAGTTTTTGCCCTCTACAGCTCCCTCTAGTACCATGGAAGTCATTCCCTCATGTCTTAGCAGATGTCCTATCATCCTGTCCCTTCTCCTTATCAGTGTTTTCCACATATTCCTTTCCTCTCCGATTCTGCGAAGAACCTCCTCATTCCTTACCTTATCAGTCCACCTAATTTTCAACATTCGTCTATAGCACCACATCTCAAATGCTTCGATTCTCTTCTGTTCCGGTTTTCCCACAGACCATGTTTCACTACCATACAATGCTGTACTCCAGACGTACATCCTCAGAAATTTCTTCCTCAAATTAAGGCCGGTATTTGATATTAGTAGACTTCTCTTGGCCAGAAATGCCTTTTTTCCCATAGCGAGTCTGCTTTTGATGTCCTCCTTGCTCCGTCCGTCATTGGTTATTTTACTGCCTAGGTAGCAGAATTCCTTAACTTCATTGACTTCGTTACCATCAATCCTGATGTTAAGTTTCTCGCTGTTCTCATTTCTACTACTTCTCATTACTCTCGTCTTTCTTCGATTTACTCTCAAACCATACTGTGTACTGATTAGACTGTTCATTCCGTTCAGCAGATCATTTAATTCTTCTTCACTTTCACTCAGGATAGCAATGTCATCAGCGAATCATATCATTGATATACTTTCACCTTGTATTTTAATTCCACTACTGAACCTTTCTTTTGTTTCCCTCATTGCTTCCTCGATGCACAGATTGAAGAGTAGGAGCGAAAGGCTACAGCCTTGTCTTACACCCTGCTTAATACGAGCACTTCGTCCACTCTTATTATTCCCTCTTGGTAGTTGTACATATTGTATATGACCCGTCTCTCCCTATAGCTTACCCCTATATTTTTCAGAATCCTGAACAGCTTGCACCATTTTATATTGACGAACGCTTTTCCCAGGTCGACAAATCCTATGAACGTGTCTTGATTTTTCTTTAGCCTTGCTTCCATTATTAGTCGTAACGTCAGAATCGCCTCTCTCGTGCCTTTAATTTTCCTGAAGCCAAAGTGGTCGTCACCTAGCGCATTCTTAATTTTCTTTTCCATTCTTCTGTATATTATTCTTGTAAGCAGCTTCGATGCATGAGCTATTAAGCTGATTGTGCGATTATTCTCGCAATTGTCAGCTCTTGCCGTCTTCGAAATTGTGTGGATGATGCTTTTCCGAGAGTCAGATGGTATGTCGCCAGACTCATATATTCTACACACCAACGTGGATAGTCGTTTTGTTGCCACTTCCACTAATGATTTTAGAAATTCTGATGGAATGTTATCTATGCCGTCTGCCTTATTTGACCGTAAGTCCTCCAAAGCTCTTTTAAATTCCGATTCTAATACTGGATCACATCAGATAAATCTTCACCCTCATAGAGGCTTTCAATGTATTCTTTCCACCTATCTGCTCTCTCCTCTGCATTTAACAGTGGAATTCCCGTTGCACTCTTAATGTTACCACCTTAGCTTTTAATGTCACCAAAGGTTGTTTTGACTTTCCTGTATGATGAGAGTGTCCTTCCGACAATCATATCTTTTTCTATGTCTTCACATTTTTCCTGCACCCATTTCGTCGTACCTTGCCTGCACTTCCTATTTATTTCATTTCTCAGCGGCTTGTATTTTTGTATTTTCCCGGAACATGTTTGTACTTCCTCATTTCATCAATCAACTGAAGTATATCCTCTGTTACCCATGGTTTCTCCGCAGCTACCTTCTTTGAACCTATGTTTTTCTTCCCAACTTCTGTGATGGCACTTTTTAGAAACGTCCATTCCTCTTCAACTGTGTTGCCTACTGCACTATTCATTATTGCTGTATCTATAGCGTTAGAGAACTTCAAACGTATCTCGTCATTCCTTATTACTTCCGTACCCACTTCATAGCGTATTTATTCTTCCTGACTAATGTCTTGAACTTCAGCCTACTCTTCATCACTACTATATTGTGATATGAGTCTATATCTGTTCCTGGGTACGCCTTACAATCCAGTATCTGATTTCGGAATCTCTGTCTGACCATGATGTAATCCAATTGAAATCTTCCCGTATCTCCCGGCCTTTTCCACGTATACTACCCCCTCTTGTGATTCTTGAACAGGGTATTCGCTATTACTAGCTGAAACTTGTTACAGAACTCAATTAGTCTTTCTCCTCTTTCATTCCTTGTCCCAAGCCCATATTCTCCTGTAACCTTTTTTTCTACTCCTTCCCCTACAACTGCATTCCAGTCGCCCATGACTATTAGATTTTCGTCCCCCTTTACATACTGCATTACCCTTTCAATATCCTCATACACTTTCTCTATCTCTTCATCTTCAGCTTGCGACGTCGGCATGTATACCTCAACTATCGTTGTCGGTGTTGGTCTGCTGTCGATTCTGATTGGAACATCCTGGTCACTGAACTGTTCATAGTAACACACTCTCTGCCCTACTTTCCTATTCATAACGCATCCTACACCTGTTATACCATTTTCTGCTGCTGTTGATATTACCCGATACTCATCTGACCAGAAATCCTTGTCTTCCTTCCACTTCGCTTCACCGACCCCACTATATCTAGATTGAGCCTTTGTATTTCCCTTTTCAGATTTTCTAGTTTCCCTACCACGTTCAAGCTTCTGACATTCCACGCCCCGACTCGTAGAACGTTATCCTTTCGTTGATTATTCAATCTTTTCTCATGGGAACCTCCCCCTTGGCAGTCCCCTTCCGGAGATCCGAATGGGGGACTGTTCCGGAATCTTTTGCCAATGGAGAGATCATCATGACACTTCTTCAACTACAGGCCACATGGCCTGTGGTTCACACGTTACGTGTGTTTAATGCAGTGGTTTCCATTGCCTTCTGCATCCTCATGTCGTTGATCATTGCTGATTCTTCCGCCTTTAGGGGCAATTTCCCACCCCTAGGACAAGAGAGTGCCCTGAACCTCCATCCGCTCCTCCGCCCTCTTTGACAAGGCCATTGGCAGAATGAGGCTGACTTCTTATGCCGGAAGTCTTCGGCCGCCAATGCTGATTATTTATCAAAATTTAGGCAGTGGCGGGGATCGAACCCAGTTTTGATTATGACTCAAAGACGCTACCCCTAGACCACGGGTACAGTCACAAGAACATTCCCTTTCACCCACAACCCTTACTGAGGGCTCTTCAAAAATCTCTTACTTGTTCTGCTACATACACCACACCTAATAATCCCATTCCCTACAATTTCCTCACCCATTCGACTGCACCTTTTCCGCCTGCCTTATTCTTGCTGACACCAATATCCACACTAGATCCCATGCAGAACTCAATCATTGGCGTCACATTACAGACACTCCAAGGTGACATTGTTCTCCTCCCATAGCACACACATCCTGAAAGAAACACCTCCCCCGATGTCATCCTAGCATCTTCCAACCTTCATGGGCGCATTACTGGAGAAGTCCTCGATCCAGCTGGAAGCGACCATCGACTTGTTCTCATCACCTTCTCCTACACACTGTCATCCCCATTCACCAAACCCCATCTCAGCCAAAAATTTATCCACTACTACCTCCAGGTAGAATGCCTACCGAGAATCTATAGGCCCCCAGATTTTAAACTGCCCCCTAATCTTCCAGCAACATGATCACATCCCCCACGCCACAGCCTTCCCACAGCAGACCTTGTTAGACACTACACCAGCCTGTATCCCTTCCAAAGCCAAATACACTAATCATGCTGGTCCCCCTCCTCCCCCCCACCTGGCCCCAACCACAAGCCCTACTCCTTCCCTGAGAATCTGGTCACTCATCCAGTTCCTTCTCGTGGATTCGTAACCAGATACTCCGCCATGCCACTGGCAAAGAGGAATACATAGGCACACCAGAAAAAATAAAAAATAAAAAAGTGAAGCGCTTGTACTGGACTGGCGCCAGACATGCATCACATTCCTTGCTAGACTCCCCATTAATTCTTCCAAGTACTGGACACCATTCCATCGACTCACTGGCAAAACTCCATCCATTATTACCTGCTCTTCCACCATTCATTATTTGACAACCTGAGCAAAGCTGACCACTTTGCATCCTATCTCTCCATAGTTGATTCCCTCCGTTCCCTACCATCCATAAAAGCACAAACCCTGCTGTCATACCCTGGCTCTCACCTTCCAGTACTTGGACACATACAACAAACAGAATTGAACACTTCAAACACAGAACTCGACATAAAACAAGTACTTCACAGAAAACACAACACATCCCCTGGTCAAGATCTAAACATTCATGGTGGTGTCTGTTTGTCCTATATCGTGTCTCCCTACCACTTTCGCGCAACGACTCTCTGAGCGTGTTTTTTAGGGAACTCGTTTGAACCTGGGACCTGTTGCTGGTAAGGAGACGCCAGACCACACATATGTAGAATTCAGAAGAGTTCAGTGAGACTAGCGATGATATAATCAAATGCTTAATGATCTCAGCGTCAGCTCCACTGCACTCCCTGTAAAAGAATCTTAATTCTAACTAAATATAGTAGAAATGGTTCAAGGCTTTCCTGGTAAAATAACGTCGAAAAAGCAGTTAAGTTTACCATTGGAAATTCATTCTAATCACAAAACATCGTTTATAAATTGCACTATTGATAAAAGGAAATGTTTTAATACAAGATGGTAAAAACCAACTGCGTTCAACAAAAATGTGAACGAATATTCCCTAAATGGGTTTCCAAGTTCTACAATCGATCGAAGGATGACCTATGCCATATCACATCTATAATCTAGGTTTAATTTAAGTTTCACAAAAGAGAAAACTATCAAAATGGTCTACAGTGACCCTCAATTATCTTTAATAACTTATCTAACTTGTCGTAAATTACAGTGGCTGATGTGGCTTCTCAATAACTATATAAAAGAAAAATCATCGCGTTTCAGATCTGTTCTTCAAGTGGCAAATGTGAACACCATGAGTTTTAATTAACGATCACCATTAGTTTTACGGAAAAATGGGTCTAACAGATGAGACTTCTGCAGTTCTGAGTGAAGCCTTATGCGCCCAAAAATGCGGCATCGTGTGCGTTCATTACCTTGTCGGTGTCTAAGCAGCGTCAGGGCGGCAGCGGCCGGCGCAGCAGCCATCCAGCCCGCCGTCTCGGAACCAACTCTCTAACTTCTCCTTACTACAATTTACCGAAGTTAGTTAAAAAAACTATCTGGCTATGTTTTCATCTGACCAATCAGGGTCTCAATGTTAACCTTAAGCTCCGCCTACAAATATTCTGTCTATCCAATAAGAAACGTAATACTTTTCGTGGTGGGGCAATGTTTTTAAAGTTTGCAACGTAACAGAGACGCTAAAAAGTCTCACGCTAAAACCTGCAGCTAGTGTGGTCCTTTTAGCGTTATCGTAAGATCTATACTGCTCTTCTGGAGGGCTCTATCTTTTAACATCCTAATGTAACAGACACGCGAAAAGTCTCACGCTAAAACTTGCGGGTGGTAGTGGCCCTTTTTGTGTTATCGTAAGATCTATACTGGTTTTCTGGAAGGCTCTAGCTTTTAACATGGGCTGGGGGTTGTCCTTGACATACCTGAGACGCGAAAAAGCCTCACGCTAAAATGTGCGGGTTGTATAGTTGTTCAGGTAGGCTCGCGGCGTGGGTGCCCAGCCCCTCCCTTTTCTAGCTTAACACGGTTCTGCTCTCGGCTTCTGTCCTCGTTTCTCCCCTCGGAACTGCGTCTGCCTCACGGTGGGAAGGTACGACATGCATTTAGGCATTCTTGTGTTAGTCTGTGGTATTCCATTTGCTCACTCGTTACTCGTATTACTTTGGTTAATTTAATGTCACGATTTATTCGGAGCTATGTGACATACTACTGGATTTGCTTATCATGTCAGGGTTTTCATGTAAGGTGTTGGATTTGCCTGACACCTTACACATCACCACCCTTCGAACTTAATTTTTGCACTGAATTTAGGCAATGATTGAATCGTTGTCTAAGTCAAGCAAAAATTTTCTAATTTATCTAAATTTTGTTGCATATTGTTCAGCCCCGATATTCTGTTCGATGCTAGTTTGTATTACTAATTTATATTTTTATATTCTTCCACATTATAGTTAAAAATGAGAAGAGAAGAATACATTTATACTATTATTAGTTTTTAATTATTTTCTTTTTTTATTTAAGTGTGATGTTTGTTTTTAAGAAGTTTGTTATCGAAAGTGAGGAGTCTTTCACATCGATTTTCTTAGAAATATTGTTTTTATAAATGTAGTAATTAAGTAAAATCTATTCCTAACACATTTTCTAAATATCATGTGCAAATAAAAATGTTTTTGTTTCTAGACACACATTTCAACATTGTTACCCTAACAAATCAGAATTATTTCCTAGAATTACTTTGACAAAGAAATATACATACACAAGTATTGAGATATTATCCTAACAAATTTTACAAATGCTAAAAAAATGCTTTGACAAAGAAATATACATACACACGTATTGAGGTGTTATCCTAATAAATGGTACAAATGTTAAAGAAAGGGAAAACATCCAACAAGATAATTTTTTATTCCTTGTTTTTGTAAGGAAAAATAAGTAAAATATAGATATTCTTTTATTTTTATGAGAAGCAAATAAGTGGCATATTGTTTCTTTATATACTGTCCATTTCAGGACTAATGACTTATTTTTATCGATAGTCTATTTTTTACGTAAGTCCATAGTCAATGACTGTTATTTTGTAGTTTATTAGCTGTCTGGTGTGCTTAACTTATTTAGTTTTTCACACGTTTCTTTTGCACAATTCCTACATCACATAATTTGATTTCACACGTTCACACAATCCTATGAATGTTCAAGCATGAGGTTGGCAAATGTTTTTGCACAAAGGTGATGGACTTGAGCGGGATGGGTCTGGGCAAGTATTTGATGTACAGCTTCGTTCGTCGTTCCTTGATGGTTTTGCAAGTGTGTGTTGCTGTTGCGGATGTCCCATAATGGAATGGAGCTGTGAGTGCAGAACCTCGTGGTTTACTGGCTTTGTATGCGTGAAAGTCATCGTTATGTGTCGCTGAATGCGGTCGTTTTTCGTTGTAATACTTCGCAGACGACTAGTTTACAATAGGATTAGGATTTGGGAAGGTGTGTCGTCTATTCTTCACCCATCTTCTTTCTTGGTCTCAATCTTGCGAATCTTCAACTTCTGTTCTTCCTGCTTTTTCTCTACTTCTTACTTGCTCCTTGGTTTTTCTCTGGGCAGGATATGGAAATATTTATTGATAACTAGTAGCTTTGAAGTTCTCCTCCTGGTAACAGTTTGATAAATTGTTTGGGTGTGTCATTTTTAATTTGTGGAAGTTCTTCTTCAGTTTCACATTTTTTGCCAGTGGTGGCTTTCCCAAGGGGTCTTCTCGTCGGGCCGTTTTCTGCTCGCTCCGCTGAGTCAGGGGCGCCCTGCGAGCAGAGAAAATCTGGTGTCCCTGCAAGGGGATCTTCTGGAGTCCTGTGCCGTCCCTACAAGGCTGGTACTGTGCGGCTCCCTGTTCCATCCCAGTAAAGTTCCACCTAGCGGGCAAATTTATTGCCCACTTTCTATACAAGGGCCTTCTGTTGGTTTCGCTGTCCTTTCCCTTCTCTTGACACTCCTGCTACATAGGAATCGTGTCTTGATAATTACGTCCTTTTCTTTCTTGATACATCCCGCATTGCAACTTGTGGGTCATTGCAACTGGTCTTTGTTGGAGATTTTACAATGGTTCTTACAAAAAGTTTTACTTATAACCATCTAACATATGTCTAGTATCTACTTGTTTTACGCCTTCTTAAAAAGCTTTACAAATTTCGGCTCCCTTTCCATATTACAATTCTAAGATATTTGGAGTCTTAATGTTTACTCAAGAATCCTCAAATTCGTTTTTTTATTTTTGTATAGTGTCATGGTGTATAGCATTTTAGTATTTCATACTGTTAGACTATCTACGCTTTATCCATGTTACAATTCTAAGATATTTGGAGTCTTAATGTTTACTCAAGAATCCTCAAATTCGTTTTTTTATTTTTGTGTAGTGTCATGGTGTATAGCATTTTAGTATTTCATGCTGTTAGACTATCTACGCTTTATCCCTTCACCTTAATGTATGGTACTATTGGTGTTATTATTGTAACTATTTTCTTTTTCCCACCTTCCTCTCTCTTCATTCTTCTTTCTCCTGACGATCTTATCTGCAACATAATCTTGAAATATTGTGCTGATTAACTACCAGTAATAAAATTAATCTTCAAACTTGTATCGAAAGTGTTTAATACTGCCAGTCTTAGGTAAATGTACCTCTGCTTTATCTCGTAAAATACCCTCTAATTCTCTTTTACTGTGTTCCGAAATACCTTGAACTTCTTGCAATTTTTGGTCGATTTCTTTATGGACTTCTAACATGAGTTGAGGCGATTCCTCCTTTTGTGCATACCATTCTAATTCTTCATCCTCTTTATCTCGCATCATTCTTAATTGTTTGTTTATAACTGGTATTTCTTCTAATTTTAGCTTTTGCTCAAAGAGAAGTGTGATATTCCCGAATGTTATGCTACCTTTCCCCATATCTATTTTCGCTCGTCTCTCATTTAAAAAATCTGCACCTATAATCAAATCTACAGTTAGTTTAGGTATAATCACGAAGTTGGCTTCGATCTTTTGACCTTGGCACGAAAGAGTTAACCTTGTTTGCCTCGTAACGTCCGCAGCATTGTTTCTAATAGGACCTCTTACTTTAATCTTACGTGTTTTCAGAACTGGCAATTCCTCTTTGGCATTACACTGCATGAATAAATGTTCTGAGATCGCAGTCAGTTCACTTCCGCTATCAATTACAATATTGACTGGGATATTCTTTACCATGGCCTTCACAATTGGTTGAATTTGAAAGGGTTGGTTCTGTTCTTCTTCTTCTTGCATCAACGAATCCTCCACTGAATCATAATGAGTCTTTTTAGGAATTTCCCTTGTGAATTCGAACTTTCTGTAGGATAAGCTTCGACTGCTACTTCTCTCTCTTTTATTTCCTCTTCTCTATTTCTTCCTTCATATACGCTTTCTTCAACATCCTCTACTTTTTCCTCATCCTCGTCTATCTTCTCCTTCTTCGTCGCTCCTTCCACATAATCGCATCTAAATGCACTAATTATCGCTTCATAACTTCCTTCATTATATACGTTGGGTTGTGTGCCCACTCGTAACTTATTTTCAACTTCTGTCGACTGCGCATTATCCTCATTGAATTCGTTTTCCCTGGTTTTCATCTCAAATAGCTCTGCAATACTCATTAATTCGTCCTTTTCTCCTACATTCGTTGTGCATGCCTCTGGTAATTCATCTTCCTCGTCAGTATTCTCCCAATTAATTTCGTCCCAACACGATATTGTTGTTTTCTTGTCTTCGTTTTCATCTGGTCCCTGCGGATTTGTTTCTTCCTTCTCATCTTCTCGTGATAAGATTTTTACTTCTCTGTTCAAGGTGCTGCAATTGTCCTGGGTCGGTGCGTCATTCTCTTTGGCATGGGCGCTTAGCTGTCAACTCGAACGATTATTGGGGTTTGGTGGTTTTACCTCCACGTCTTCTATCTGTATTCGCTTTTCTTGTTCAGTTTGTTGATAGTGGTTTCTTTGCTGATAATTTGTCGGTCTATTGGTTCTCCAGTACCCGTTCCGGTTGTCGTTATTCCCTCTGTAATAGTTGTTGCCGTTCCTGGGTGAATTATAGTTATTGCCATATTCTCTTCTAAATCCATAACCGGTTCTTTGTTGAAATCTATTGTCGTTTCTTGGTGCGAAATTTTCACGTGGTTCGTAATTATTGTTTCTTCCTACTGTGTCTTGTGGATTCCACTGCTTTTTGATTTCGTTTTCACGTGCGCTTCGTCTTTTTCTTGCGTCATCTTCCGAAAATATGAACTCTAGTTCCCTCAGAATATCTTTAAATGCTTCGACGTCATTGCCTCCGCGACCTACTAATAATTGCTGGTATTTCAATGGTAGCTTCATCGCGCATAATTTAATCAACTCTCCATCACTGTATGGTACATCTAGGAATTGATTTTTGTTTGCCATTACTTCGAAAAATTTCACGAGACTCTTCTCTCCAGAATTTTCAAAATATGGGTTCTGTAATAATCCGTACTTCACTCTGTTCTGTGCTTCGCTGGACCAATATCGTGAGAGAAACTTCTCTCTGAAATCGTCGTACGATCGACATGTCGCTGCAACATTTTGCATGATTTCTGCGACTGTTCCTGACATGTGTGCACATATAAAGTCTAATTTGTGTGCTAGCGGCCAGTGTTCTGGTAATCCTACTCGGAATTGATCAATAAAAGTTCGTGGATGTAATGAGTTTCCTTCTCGAAAGTGTTGAAATTTTCTGACTGTGAGGAAATGATCGTTGTCGTACTTCGTCATAGTTCCATATGAAATTCGCGATTCTTCGTCACTTTTGTTTCTGATCATTTCTCTCGTCTTTCCTTCCGGTTGTGGTAGATCCATTGGATATTGTCCACTGTAACTTTCGCGTACCCGCGGTGTAGGCTGTCTGATTTCACATATGCTACTTTCCACCTGTGATTGGAAGCGCAAATCCGTAATGTCTTCCTTAATTGCTTGTTTTTCCGGTGCTGTTACAGATACGGATGTGGTTGCAGACTCAGTGCTTGTTCGGTCTTGTTCACTACGCTCTTCAATGGTTTGCAATAACTCTGTTCGCAATTTCTGAAATTGTCGCTTCGTTTGCGCTTCTATTTTGACTATGCGGTTATCATATCTTTTCAGCGCTGCTTTTGTGATACGTTTGTGTAACACACTGTTTTCAACAATTTCACGCGCTGTACCTGCTGCTTGTCTAGTAATTACGTTTATCTGTCTCTTTAGTTTCTTGACTTCTCCCTGGGTGTTGTTACGTAATGTTTTGATCTCGTCCTCAGTGTCATTACGCAATGTTTGTACGTCCGCTTGTACCTTGTCAATGTCTGTTCTCAATTGATTGTGACCTGTTATTAAGTTTGCTACCACTTCTCGAGATTCTTTTGCCTCGTCTTCAATATGACTTAGGTGTAACTGAATTTTTTTGTTTTGTTCTTTAATCTCATGCATTTGTCTCGTGGTTTCTACATTCTGAATTTGAATTTGGTTCGCTATGTCTTTATTTTGCCTTGTCATGGTTTCCGTAATTTGTTGTAATAATTCTGCCAGTTTGGTGGGTCCTATTGCGTTTTGTTCCGATGTCCTACGCTCTGTGTTTTCGCCCAAGTGTTGGTTCGCAGCCGATTGCATTGAACTGTGTTGTGACACGTTTCTGCTCGCATTCCTTGTACTCTGTGGTGAGGGAGCTCTGATTACTTGTACTATGGGTTCTACGTATTCAAGACGCAAGTTAGAATCCTCATCGACTGTCTCTCTGCTTTCCTGCTCCTCTGTCGTATGCTGACTTAGATTTTCTGTGCCTTGGCGTACATTATGCTCGTTATGGTTCGTTATCTGTCCTACTTCCCGCGATACTGCATCGTCTGTTGTACTGTCCTCTATTCTCTGTCCAATTTCATGCTGGGTCTCTACCTCAATTCGGTCAAGGTCTCGATATGCCATTACTAATCTTTCTGAATCCCTTATTTTCTGTTTTAAAAGCAATTCACACGCCCTACTTCGCGACAACATGCACTCATACGATCTCACACGTTTCATAAACTTTTTGTTCACACAATTTGACACTACCAAAACTGACAATCCATTCACTTACTTGTTGGTACAGAACCAACTTGTCAACGATGTACACGCTACCTGCGCGCTTGCATTGGAGAGAAAACATAATTCTAACAATTTTCAAAATTCACAACTTAATTATGCTATTGCCACTGCTAGAATTCTCACTCTTTCTTGAATACTTTTACTATCTATCTATCGCCGCAGCTACTGTTTACGACTATGTATAACTTTAAGAAAAAATAATTTTTTTCAACAAAAATTTTTTTAGCAGGATGTTTTTCTGACCTAATTAGGCATGTGGTCGACCTTCAATTATGGTATTTTACCATCCTGGCAGGGTCGCCATTTTCTAAACATTCATGGTGGTGTCTGTTTGTCCTATATCGTGTCTCCCTACCACTTTCGCGCAACGACGCTCTGAGCGTGTTTTTTAGGGAACTAGTTTGAACCTGGGACCTGTTGCTGGTAAGGAGACGCCAGACCACACATGACATGTAGAATTCAGAAGAGTTTAGTGAGACTAGCGATGATATAATCAAATGCTTAATGATCTCAGCGTCAGCTCCACTGCACTCCCTGTAAAATAATCTTAATTCTAACTAAATGTAGTGGAAAGGGTTCAAGGCTTTCCTATTTTTAGTTAGCTGGTAAAATAACGTCGAAAAAGCAGTTAAGTTTACCACTGGAAATTCATTCTAATCACAAAACATCGTTTATAAATTGCACTATTGATAAAAGGAAATGTTTTAATACAGGATGGTAAAAACCAACTGCGTTCAAAAAAAATGTGAACGAATATTCCCTAAATGGGTTTCCAAGTTCTACAATCGATCGAAGGATGACCTATGCCATATCACATCTATAATCTAGGTTTAATTTAAGTTTCACAAAAGAGAAAACTGTCAAAATGGTCTACAGTGACCCTCAATTATCTTTAATAACTTATCTAACTTGTCGTAAATTTCAGTGGCTGATGTGGCTTCTCAATAACTATATAAAAGAAAAATCATCGCGTTTCAGATCTGTTCTTCAAGTGGCAAATGTGAACACCATGAGTTTTAATTAACGATCACCATTAGTTTTAAGGAAAAAAGGGGTGTAACAGATGAGACTTCTGCAGTTCTTAGTGAAGCCTTATGCGCTCAAAAACGCGGCATCGCGTGCGTTCATTACCTTGTCGGTGTCTAAGCAGCGTCAGGGCGGCAGCGGCCGGCGCAGCAGCCATCCAGCCCCCCGTCTCGGAACCAACTCTCTAACTTCTCCTTACTACAATTTACCGAAGTTAGTTAAAAAAAACTATCTGGCTATGTTTTCATCTGACCAATCAGGGTCTCAATGTTAACCTTAAGCTCCGCCTACAAATATTCTGTCTATCCAATAAGAAACGTTATACTTTTCGTGGTGGGGCAATGTTTTTAAAGTTTGCAACGTAACAGAGACGCTAAAAAGTCTCACGCTAAAACCTGCAGCTAGTGTGGTCGTTTCAGCGTTATCGTAAGATCTATACTGCTTTTCTGGAGGGCTCTAGCTTTTAACATGGGTTGGGGGTTGTCCTTGACATAACTGAGACGCGAAAAAGCCTGACGCTAAAACGTGCGGGTTGTATAGTTGTACAGATAGGCTCGCGGCGTGGGTGCCCAGCCCCTCCCTTTTCTAGCTTACACGGTTCTGCTCTCGGCTTCTGTCCTCGTTTCTCCCCTCGGAACTGCGTCTGCCTCATGGTGGGAAGGTACGACATGCATTTAGGCATTCTTGTGTTAGTCTGTGATATTCCATTTGCTCATCGTTACTCGTATTACTTTGGTTAATTTAATGTCACGATTTATTCGGAGCTATGTGACATACTACTGGATTTGCTTATCATGTCAGGGTTTTCATGTAAGGTGTTGGATTTGCCTGACACCTTACAAAGATTGCATTACCTATAGACACCTTTAAAAAATGCTCTGCCTCCTTTGTACTCATCATTGCAACCCTTTATACCACCGTCATTTCCACAAGTTACTATCTTGAATTGTGGAAAACCTTCAACATTGCACTCTTTCTCACCTGCACAAATCCCCTACTGATACCTCTCCTACTACTCCATCAGTCTCACCTCTGTGTTTATTAAGGTCTTCGAACCCATCCTCCACCAAATGCAACTCCTGAACGACCAGTACCTCCTTTCCACTATCCAGTGTGACTTCTGTGCCACCTTCTCTTCTGATGATCGGCTCCCGCATCTTACCCATCTCCTCTACCACTACATCAATGCCCATAAGACAGCCATCTTTGTCTCCCCCAAACTAGAGTAGCTCTTCGACCATGTCCGCCATTCCAGTCTAATTTTAAAACTCCATATTACACATTATCAGTTAATTATTCCAAAGTATTTGCTGGCTCTGGGCACTATGGGACTTAACTTCTAAGGTCATCAGTCCCCTAGAACTTAGTACTTAAACCTAATTAATCTAAGGACATCACACACATCCATACCTGAGGCAGGATTCGAACCAGCGACCGTACCGGTCGTGCGGTTCCAGACTGTAGAACCTAGAATCGCTCGGCCACCCCGGCCGGCCCCAAATTATTGCATCTTTTCTGTCTAGTCACTCATCCTTTGTCACCAATTCCCACATCTTCCATCCCACTCCAAGGATGCCTCAAGGCTCTGTCCTCTTCCCAATTCCTTGTCTCTTTTACACTGACAACATGCACTAATCACTCCCACTAGTGCACCTGCTACAGTGTACTGATGTCACCACTTTCCTCACTTTCCGACCTACACCCGAGAAACCGTAACAACTCCTTATATCCACTTTCATTACTTGATCTCACAGTTTAACTAATAGCTCCTCAAGATAAAACCAAAACATGGGCAACAATTGCAGGATGCACCACTTGTACGTTCTGTCTCCATCACTTCTACTTTACCATTTATGATTGTCCTACCAGCTAACATATGCACTAAAATGTCCTTGACTAATCATCGACTGACAACCAACCTTGAAACTCAGCTACTAACAATCCAAGGGAAAGTCCACAATGGACTAAAATTACTAACTGGCCAAAATTAGGGATTACAAGCCTCCACTGTCCCCCTACATACAAAACGTTGGACCTACCTACCCATCGTTCCCTATGCGAATGTTGCATTAATTCCCGCCCCACCTAAATTCTCCAAGTCCCTCCAGACCTTTGCAAGCCACACACTCTGCCTCACTTTCTGCATCCATCTACTTTCCCCTACACAAAAGCAACTCTGTAATATATCTGGCTTTGCAGCCATCATATTCAGGTACAAGACGCTCTTCTTAGAGCAGTTGAGAAGGCGGAAGTGACGACATGACGTAGTGTGGTGTGAGGTGCCGATGACAGATGGTTTCTTCGGTACGGGTATCGTGAGGAAGACCGCCTAAATTGTGGTCCTTCTCCGCGATTCGCTCCTCCGCCAAAACGATTGTCTTATGTTATTAATTTTAGACAAACTAAACAGCGTATTTACTTGCATGAAATTAATGCATCTCTCAGTAACGTGCTATCACTGCATTGCTTCACAAGTATTAATAACCAACAGAATAAGAAACTTCTAAATGAGAAGGCAGGTGAAGCATTTCGGTGATCTTCGGATCGCGCCTAACTTGTATGGCAGATGAAGTGGTGAGGCTGTAAGATCAGAGCTGGTTCGGCAATGTCGGAGGACTGACATATTGTCTGCGGCGGTCAGTGTTAGTTAAGACTGTATTAGCGATGTATGGTTATTTGGAACATATAGTTGAGAATAGTGTGACACATAATTATGGAAATTAGCAGCTCATTAATTTGATAAGGAATAGAAAACATTTGTGACTAAAGCGAAATGTATTTTTGGAGATTCTCGTATTCTGCTAATAAATAGCGAGTAGCATCTCCGGGAGAGGACTGACAAGGGGGAGGTTACCATGAGAAAAAGATTGAATAATCAACGAAATGATACCGTTCTACGAGTCGGGGCGTGGAATGTCAGAAGCTTGAACGTGGTAGGGAAACTAGAAAATCTGAAAAGGGAAATACAAAGGCTCAATCTAGATATAGTAGGGGAAATTTAATCATGGGAAATTTAATCATTTTTATAATAACAGTTGATCATTAAGAGTTCCTTACAGCCTCAGAAAACAGATTCACGGACTACGTGCTGTTTCTGAGCAGAGGAAAACAAATGTAGAAGAATGCAGGTTGGTGAACATTTATTAGAACTTACGCATTCCACTCAGGTCTGTGGAAGCAAGTAGGCACCTCGCATTTCCTGAAATCTTAGTACAAATGAGGTCAGTGACACCCCACCTGTAATAACACAGTTTAGGTATGAAGAAGAGATGTTTTTATCATACGCAAGTATAAATTTAACCTTCTCTCTCCCACTAACACTCTCTCTTTTCCCACTAGCCGTAAATCCTATCCCATCGATACCACGTACAACCCTTCTTTCCTTACACCAGCACTCTCGTACCCTCCTCCACGCCAAACCTTATCCGTTTCGACAATGGCTCCGAATACTAGAGCAGTCCTTCCAGTTTTAGCGACAGTGAAGTGGTTCTCTTTGAGATAAGTGCTTTTATACACCATATTATAAGAGTTTTAAATGTTTCAATATACATTATAAACTTTGTAAGGTTTTCAAATGGCGAAAAAAACTGCTGGAATGTGTTGATCGAATTAAAAAGTGCATACTGAACCCCCTCTCACCTTAAAATCAGTGCTAAATGGTGACCATACCTACGTATATGACTCAGGGTTATGTTTATCAGTACTCTGCTGCCTGAAAATGATTCCTAGCTTCTGCAGCTGCATTTCGTTTGTAATTATGAAGAACAAGCAAATGTTAGAAGTAAAAACTGTCCACATCTTAACAATGGTCTGATTGCTCTACTTCAGAACATAGTGCACAGTTTTAAAGCTGCACTTGAGTCCATTCCGCAAGGGCAAAATAATATTTATAAATTTGTCATGAGTGCAGGTAGTGGACGCGCTGCTGGAAATCACGACAGGTATAATGTCCCGGTAAGAAATGAACTTGCAGCTCTTTTGGACGTTGAGGAATGTGAACTGTGTAATACAGTACTGTGCGCTCAAGACGACAGTCTTCAACGTATTTGAGAGACACACTAGTCTTACGCACTGCAAAAGTCCTTTATTTATTATCATGGAGAAGATGGATACAATTTTAGATTGATCAAGACAGCCCTACCACAAGTTGCCGAACTTAAAAAAATCCCAAAAGCTTTATGCGCACCAGCTGCAAATAATTCCAAATCAATTTCCCTACTTTCAAACATTTCGTGGGCAGCTTAGTCAGTTTAGTGTCGAAATGTACGCCAAAATCGAGACCGAGCGCTCAGTGTACATATACACCAACAGATACGGTTATGCGCTGGAGATGATGTGCTCTTGAACCACGCTAAGCAACAGTATAACACAACGGGAGCCATTTAGCAGTGGCCCATGCATATGCACAGGCGTACTCCAGACGCTTCCTGTAAGAAAATACGAAAGGCCCAATATGTTTATTTTATTCACAACAAGTCCAAAGTGGAAAGAAATCACTCCTGAACTTTTGCTGGGCAAGCGTCGTATGATCGACCTAATATATTAGCCAAAATTTCCCACTTTAAATTGATGATCAGCCTCATCACAAGAGAAAGCCTTTTGGGGGTCAGATTTGTGCTTCATATACAGCTTTGAGTGGCAAATGTGTGACCCTCCTCACGCACGTATCCTCTTGTGGCCGGAAGAAAAAATACGTACCAACAATGTTGATAAGTTCATAAGTGCTGAAATCCCAGACTCTAAAACAGATTCAACACTGTTTGACTTACAGTAGAGAGGCATACGTGGTTCACGGTCCTTGCAGAGCATCAAACTGAGACTTTCCATCCATGTATGGTGGCCTATGTTGTACAAGAGTATAGGTAGAACAAACGATAACGGTACATGACACATACCTATCCCATTGTCGACGTTCATCTGAGCCAGGTGGCTTTACAGCTAAAAAAAGATCATGAGGCCATAAAATTGTCCCCTATTTGCCGATCATATCTAAAACATTTCAAGCTCACATTAGTGTTGAAACGTGCAATAGCGACATCTATTAAATATATTCGCAAGCATCTGAACAAGGGCAGTGACACTGGCGATGATAACTGAAAACGAAGTCAGGTTTCAGTCGGGCTGGTATATAAGCTCCCTATTCACGAAAGACACCTGCCTAAACATTCATCTAAAAGTTCACCTTGAAGGGTATCAGCGAATATATTTCAACACTGAAAATATTACAAATCGATTAGAAAACCCGAGACAGCATTACTGATACAGTTTCGGCTTTGTGAAACCGATGATTTTGCAAACACATGGCTATATGATGACGTTCCATCGTACTACATCTACGACAAATAGTGAGGTGTCTGCATTGATGGAAGGGGTAGCAGAACTATAGATAGCGAACCCAGCAAATTTAAAGAACACGTTATTGGAAGAGTACACAGTTCAGCCAAATAACGCCGAATGTTCCTATTTGCGCTTACTTTCACATACATTGCAGGGACTTACTCCTTTTGTCTATCTGCCAACGATTAACGGTATAAGGTAGCAGGACAAATTTTACCTTATAACATGGTTTTTATGTCGAGAAATTATCAAACTCATGAATGTGATTCCCGACAAGCTATACTTCACTTATAATCACGTAGTATGCATAATACGGAGGTGAATTAATTTTTCCGTGGCTCACATGAACTTGTCACTAGCAAAATAACGTAATTTGCATGTTATAGACAAGTAGCACTTCTGTAGCAGTGGCGTCCGTGCTGGCACGGTTACAAAGACATGACGCTCAAAAAACCCATAAGGCACCAAACCCTCGCCACTTGTGTCGCACCTGGCATTTTCGGCAGCAGGGGATCCGTTTGGGTGGTCTCAAGGGAGAACACAGACGTTCATTCACGCAGAAACGTAAGAATGCAGAAAGTGAGTCATCAGCTTGAACGTAAACAAAATTCACGTGACACTCCCATGTATAGGGCGTGAGACGCATAGCTGCTTTGTGAAAACCTTTTAACATAAGAATGCACTGAGGAATGCAGAATGAAGGACAACAGTCTCAATGACTGGTTTTTTGGTAAAAATTCCTAAATCACGTGCTGCTAGCGAGGGCGATGCATGATGTTCACATGAAGAGCTCCTGTTTGGGCGAAGCTTATTACTAGACGAAAGGAGGGTGAGCGCTCATTCGAGCGGCTAAAACTAGTGTTTTCCCCATTTCGCTTCTGAAACCTCACTGGCAAAGAAACGTCGACAGTTACAACAAAAGCACTCATTGGCTGACACTAGTTGCGTCAGGAGATGAACCCACAACAGATGAAGGAAGTCTACAATAAGATAGGAGTAATTGGGGCGCACTCTCTTCCTGCAAGGTCCACATTCTGGACAGAGCACATCCCACTCTGTCGTAGTTCCAGAAGAGAAATTGTGTTGCGAACGCCTATGTGTAATCATGAGACCATGTTATCTTTCAGTAATTCCGGATTGCAGGTTAAGAGTTAAGAGCTGTGCTAGTTAAGTTCTGTGGAACATTTGAGAGCAGCAGTGTACACATCACTCAGCCTTAGAGAGTGGACGCAGCTGGTTGATTTAGCCAGGGAGAAACACAGTTTTTCGCCTCGCGAAAACATAGGGCAGTTTACGACTGTAGGCCAGAGTAGAACTGTCAGGCCTACAGGCTCACGAGGTGTCGACGTATCAGCCACCACGACTAGCCACAGCCGACCACAATAGCCAGTGTCGCCGCTGTCAGCACAATGAATTACTGCACTGCTCAGTTGCTGTGTGTCGGAGTCACTAGAGAGAATTCACTTCAGGTCTGTTATAGAATGGAGTTCATTGGCGTAGTTTTCCTTATTCACTTATGTCCATGGCAGCCAAGTAATGTGTCTGTGTTCTTGGGGCTTAAATTTGGGGAAGCCATTCGGCAGATAGACGATATTGTCCAGCTATAACTGAGTAGTCAGTGCACAATCAGCTGTGTGTTTTCATAACACAGTACCATCAACGTAACATTTTTGGGGCTCATTTTCGTGTGTTCAGTGCACTTCAAGTGGGGCTAGTATCTGTTTTTAAGTTCAGATTACGCTAGTGTAAAAACAATTTCAGTAAACTTTCAAGTGTTTATCTTGCTTGAAGTTAGGTTCATTAAGATTTTCTTGTGCTAATGTTTCCTTCGTCGCCAAATAACTAAGCCGAATCCACTGTGTACTGTGACTATGATAATAAAAATATTTAGCACAGTGTAAGGTGGCGTGGTCTCCTGACCTTCATTTCTTGTATATTCCTACCTCACCATCGTATTTTGCGTTTCATTTGAACCAAAACTCGATAGGGTAGAGTCATTTACATATTGATATTTAATCGATATGCAAATCTAATAAATAGATCGCCAGTGCGCACCAAGATTAAAAAGTAGAGGCTGGCATACACAAACATTCAAGACACGACGGCCACAGGAGTTTTTGTTCGGCAGAGGCAACCAGCCCATTGGAAAGTCCGTAGGAGGGTGAATTAGCGCGCAGCTGCACCAGCCGGCCGACCGCCTACGGACCAAAACAGTTTTTGCCAGAGAAAAGGGATTATGGCCTGTATTATTTGGGAGATTCCCAGCAAAGTCATTTTTTTGATGGACCTTGAGCGCAGTTTAAGTTTTTTCACAAGTGGACAGTAGACGCCTAATGCAGGTGCTATATATTTCTTGATTGGTCGGCTTAAACGGAGCGCCATTCTCCCATTTGTAAGAGTAGCACTGATTGGTGGTCTATATCTGATGCGATGAGCCAGAGGAGTGAAGTAAAGACAACGGATGGTATGCCCTTTCACTTTTTGCGTGGAGGGAAGTCATTCCGCTGACACTATTGTAGCAGGAACACATAGAGGGAGCGGGTGCGCTCGTGCGTGTACGCAGAGAGCGAGGAACAAACACTCTACTCAGTACTTCACTGAGAGAGCACCCCTGTCGCTAGCGAGTCGAAGTGATACTCTATACTTAGTAGCTCGTGAATAAGCGTTTGTTCACTGTGTTGGCCGCGACACTTAATGTACGGTGTGAACACAGAATATTAGTTAGTGCCTGTGAACGAACACTGAGTGGCATCGAGGTCGACCGGTTATCTGACCGGTGTACCACGCCAATAGTTAGACGAGGGGCAGATAGGATTCCTTGACTTCATCAAGGCGTAGAGAGAGTTCGATTGGCGAAGGTCAATCCAGATAGAAAGAGATAGTTTTGTTATTTTTCAGTGGCGAACGACGCAGGCAGCAGTCGTCGCAGCCCATGGTATTGTGCGCTATAGCATAGTGAGCCCCATCTTTCCTCCAATAGAAAAAATATACTTCATTCACGTCACTTCATTGCATTTCTCACACTACAGCCTCGACCATGCTTAGGAAAATTCAATCGGAGCCATTCTGCTGAGTAAATAACATTCTTAAAGAAAAGGGATAAAAGAACTTTCCTAAACATTGTATATAAATGTCATTAACAGGATTCCTATCCGTAAGAGATAACCTCATATTCCGAAAAGTACCCAGAAATTTGTGTATAGGTTTATACATAAAAGTTTCATTGATTTTCTTATATTTTGCAATAATTTATATTTCCCGTTCATGTAATGTTTGTCTTACACTAGCTAGCAACACTCCAGTACCCAAATATCCCACTAGTTAAGTAAGAAAACTACAGTAGACGACTCCAGAAGATATTTATTGCTGAAATTTTTCTAGGCATTTCTCTTTAGTACGTTAGGAGCGTCTCTCTGACTTCTGTAGTAGTGTGGGGTGGAAATTGCTTCTTGCAAGAGCTAAAGGGTACTTGTCAGATCAATCCGTTGCGCAACTCGTCAACATAACATCCACACACTGGCAATAGGCAACAGTTCTTTTGTTTCATCTAAAGTACAAGTCATCCCAACCTGATTGATGTATTTTAGGTCTTGTGTAACAGCTATTACTTCACTATCAGGGATATCCTTATCTGTCAGGGCCTGGGTTCACAGGCATTTTAAGCACGTTAGAAATATCTGTGCGTGGTAAGTGGTAAGGACATGCTGTAGCAAACTGGGCGACTACGATAGAATGGCGTCGAATATCCCGCTTTTCGAGACGCTTGCCATGAGCGAAACTTCCTTAATAATGACAAGTACTGTGTAAGTAGGCTGTTTAGGTTTTTTTTATTGGTAACGCCACGTAGCGCTCTATATGAAAAATCACTGGCTGTGCCGTGTGCAGTCTGTGGCTGGTTTGCATTGTTGTCTGCCATTGTAGTGTTGGGCAGCTGCAGCAGGATGCTAACAGCGCGTAGCGTTGTGCAGTTGGAGGTGAGCCGCCAGCAGTGGTGGATGTGGGGAGAGAGATGGCGGAGTTTTGAAATTTGTGAGACTGGATGTCATGAACTGCTACATATATTATGAATATTATGGTAAATACATTGTTTGTTCTCTATCAAAATCTTTCATTTGCTAACTATGCCTATCAGTAGTTAGTGCCTTCAGCAGTTTGAATCTTTTATTTAGCTGGCAGTAGTGGTGCTCGCTATATTGCAGTAGTTCGAGTAACCAAGATGTTTGTGAGGTAAGTGACATGTGAAACGTATAGGTTAAGGTTAGTCAGGGCCATTCTTTTGTAGGGATTTTCGAAAGTCAGATTGCGTTGCGCTAAAAATATTGTGTGTCAGTTTGAGCACAGTCATGTAGAATTTTTCTAAGGGGACGTTTCATATGTCGACCCTTAGCCGAGGATACCTCACTGGAATCTTCTGATTTTTTTTCTTGTAGTTTGTGTAATTAGTGTAGCTTATGTTTATTGCTAGCGCGTAATCATAGAGAGAATTTCCTTTGTAGTTGCAGTCTTTCATTGTTGTACAGTAAAATAGTTGTGGCATGCATGTAGTTTTGCACTAAGTATTTGGCAGCTGCGCTTGCAATTACCTAGATATTATTTTCAGTGCTATGTTAATGTGTTCTCTTATTTTTGCTCTTCAAATTGTGCTTTTTTGTGTTATCGTGTGAAATATTGTGACAATAATGGCGTGTGAAAAACGTAATACTAGGCTCCAAAGTAAACTGAGAAATGACAGTGAAGACGAAAGCAGTGTGTTAGCGCCACCATGTAATGAATTAACTAATGTTCAAAGTAGTAATTTGGTAATTGTGCATAGGGAAATGGAGCGGGTTGCAAATAATGGTGTAGGCAGTGAAACAATTAGTGAACAGGGAAGCATTATCGATCGATCGGTCGGCAACAGCTCGCGTCAGGAATCCGAAATGACGGGACACAATCTTGCAAATACTGTAGATTCAGGTTTTGCGTCCTCACTGTTTTCTCAAATAAGTGAAGACACTTTCTGTTTTTCAAACTGCGAATGTTGCCGGTTCAAATGCTTTGCCGAATAGCACTAAGGAACATGTTTCAGACACCAGCGCATTGATATTACAATTAATGCAACAAATGGGACAAAAGCTTCAAAAGTTAGACACATTGGCACAAAATCTTCAAAAGTTGGACACAATAGAACAAAATATTCAAACGTTAGACGCAATGGAACAAAAGCTTCAAAAGTTAGACTCAGTGGAACATACGCTTGAACAAACACGTGAAGATTTAACTACTGAATAACATAAAATTGAATCGAATTGTCAAAAAGTCTGTAATGACGTAAAAACACAAATTTGTGAGCATTTTCAACCTATTTTTTCGCGGCAAGAAAATGCATTGCAGAATCAAGAAGCAGCCATAAAAGTACTGCAAACTATGGTTCATGAAAATCATGAGACCTTGCAAGCTAAAATTGACTCTGTTGCATCTACCGATTCGGTTACGCAATTTGCAAAAACTCAAGAGAACTTAAAGGACACAGTAGATACTCTGAAAATTGGTTCAGAAAGACACATGGAGGAAATTAGTTCACTATATGATAAAGTAGCCGAACTTTCAGATCAGTTCACTAACTTATCTACAAAGGTAGATGATGATCTGAATGACACAAAACCTGTAGCCTTCACTGACACTGGAGAGTATGAACAAATTAGAAAATTCAAAGAGAATCAAAATCAAATCAACACACAGTACAAAAGAGAAATGCGGGAAGTACAAGATCAGTTGGCTCAAGTAATACAACAATTGCATATTTCAGAGGACACTCGCGCCCCAGCACGGGAAGAGGGACATAGAAATACAGAACATCCACAAAATAATGACACAGGACATTTCGGAAATCATGAAAGAAACTGGCAAGGTACACCGAATTTTGAGATGGAACCGCCGAAACGACGTAACAATGACCGACATGCGACTCGCCGACATGATGATTTTGACCATAAGCTACTCATTACTACACGTAAATTCAAAACATTTAAGAGTTCTGGCAACAACATTCATCCACAAGCGTGGCTTCATCAATTCTCTCATTGTTTCCTCCCAACTGGTCATTAGAGCACAGATTAGAATTTATGTGTGGCTACTTGCAGAATGAACCAGCTGTAAGAATGCGATCGGTCATTCACGATTGTGACAGTGAAGGAGAATTTTATCATGCCTTCCTCTCTGCATATTGGTCTCAATCTACACAAGACCGAGTAAAACATAGCATCATGATGATGAAACACTTTGAACAATCTGAATTTTCCAGTCTTGTCAATTATTTTGAAGACATGTTACATAAGAATCAATATCTTTCAAACCCATACAGCCCCTGAGAACTCATCCGCATTTGCTTAATCAAATTACCGGAACATTTACGGCATATTATTTTGGCAGGACGTTGCAAAGACGACATTGAAGCTTTTCAGGGTCTCTTACAAGAATTGGAAATTGATACTGACAATCGCGGAACGCGAAAACAGGAACACAAAATTACAGGTCACATCCGTCGCAATTCCTCGATGAAAGAAATAATAACTGGACACGACAAGGCTATTCTCACAATACAAATCGTGACCAAAACAGACACCATTCGTATGACAATCGTTGGCAGAGTAATAGTTACAGAGAAAGATCGCATTTCCGTAGTAATGAATATTACACAGACAACCATAGAAACAGACAATATGGGAACAAAAACAATTATTATCAAGGGAGACAGAATAATTCAGGGAAAAGTTCTCCACCACTTAACCGACAGGAAAGAAACTACAGGAACTACCGACATGACGACAGACGACATAATCATAACGACAGACCGGAATTTCATCAGAACTGGCGGGATTCAAACAGAGCTGGGCCCTCTCGGCAAGGTGAATTTGTAAAAGTTAGGTCTCCTAATCCCAATAACGGCGCGCGTCAACAAAGAGACAGGCAATGACTCGCACCGCAGGCAGCCGCCTGCGCCGGCTGGCTCAGCGAAAAATAACATAGACGCTAACATTGAGAAAAATTTTAGAATTCTTTACCGATGTACCATATACCACATGATAATTCCGTTGGAGCTGGAGCTCTGCATAGTAGGAAGAGTAAAGGATTGCACCACATTTCACATGTAAAATCGTTTATTGAGAGATAATCTGCTTTTTAACTTCGTCTTTGCCATATAACTATTCACTTTACATTACTAGTATGCTTTGTCACACAGAGAAACTGTTAACATGCAACAATGTTTTGAAGTTAACTATCCAGTCGGGAACCTAGGGAACATTTTTAAACAGAAATTACGAATGCATTGTTATAGTGAACAGACGACACAGTGTTGTTATTTGTGCATTCTTGCTTGTTAGTTGCACGATTACGTAACGACTATCAGGCTTAGATGCTTAGAACATATACTGGTACTGCTAATGAGATTTTAATGCAATATTTTGGTTTACTTGAAAATACATTCTGGATTTAAAGTACTTTCTGCAAGATACCAGATGACACAGTGGTTAGTTTATGTGACATCTACACGATTATATCACGACGCTACTAATGAGTGACAATTTACAATGTTGCTTCTGCGGTGTTTCTGTTTTATGTCTGCACAGTTTTATATATTATTCTGGAAAGTAAAACAGCCTTTACCGTAGCACAACAATACGTTACAGTACAGTACATACTTCATCACGGCAATAAGCGTAGTAACTACGATATCTATACGCAAAGCATTTCACTTTTGTTTATCAAGAGGTAAGTACATTGACTTCTGCAGAACTTAGCTTTCGGAGGACGATAAGTACGACACTTCCACAGAGATTATCTTACAACAAGACGCACAGTTCAGCGCTACAGTACACGTATTTGAGTGATTAATTTTGTACTTAAATCATTTATTTTTAAAGATATAAGTACAATGATACAAAGAAAGTTTTCTGTGATAAATTTCATTCCATTGCTGTAATCTCCAACACCTGAGGATATAATTACATTAATCCTCAGGGGGGTACACGCTTACTTAGTGTACCATGTGTGTGGCAAGCGCAAGGAGCCCTAGCTAATATGGTACTTGCTTATACAACTTTACACATCGGTACCATATTTCTGTAACACAGAATTGCACTGCTATCTGATCATTTAACTGAGAGAGACAAATAATTACTTTCCTACGTCAGTGACAGATGTTTACGTAATTACACGGTTGGATAACTTCACACTTATGAAACTGTATTTTGTCTGTACTTTGTGAAATGTTCATATTTTTTCGGAACCATTGTGATACTATGAGAGCTTTGAATGACATATTTGGTATGAGATCATGATTTTTAAAGTACGCTTGAGGTAGATGACACTTTTCACATGAGCAGATAATTTTTTTAGGTTTTGAAATTATTGGAAGAAGCTATGACGATTTTGAGATTTGGCTGAGGTTTTATGATGTTATGATGAAGATGTGTATTATGTTGTTGAGGTATGTTTATGATCAATAAGATGATGCTACCATATATGAGGAATTTGATTATGCTACGTATTTCTTATGATGAAATATTGAAGAAGTGTCGACGAATATGTATATGTGTAATAAGATAAGAATAATGAGTAGTGGTTAGGGACTCTGGTTTGTGAAAAAGGATGTTGGAAACCGAGATTCGTTCTTTAAGAGTTATGAAATGTGTGGATATGCGTGAATGTATCACTTTGCTGGCGAAAATTTTTTACACACTGTTACATTTACAGGATTTTGTTTCTACAGATTTGAAACGCAAATTCTCGACCTGTGAAATTTTTATATGAGACTGTCACTGTAGCGGAAACTGCTGTCGTAAATATTTCAGTAAGAAAGGTAAGTGTCCACCTGCACGTAATGCGTCGTGGGCACCCAGCTGTGCGACAGTCGTCTGGAAAAAAGCCATTAGTGTGTGCCTTTCAGAGGCACAGGTGGAGAAAAAAAAAAGAGGCCATTATCCTCGCTATTGACAGTCCTTTGTAGAAAGCATCGCAAATACGACACGCTCATTACTTGGAAAGAGACTTACATCTGCACACTTGATTATGACAAGCGTCTTTCTACGAGAGTTGAGAGAATTTCTACTAACTTATGAAATGTCACAAGACTATTGAATGATATTTTTGTGCTTTGCTTTTCATGATTGCGTATTTCATTTAATATCTGTTTTCCAGCTGTGTTGCATCATTGATTTTATAAAATAAAATTAAATGCATTTGCTAATGTGAACACTTTCTGCCAACAGATCTACTAAACAATAATTTTATGATCCATATTCTTCGAAAAAGGAGCACTTTGAATAGAAAGAACAATAAGAAGGCATTAATAAAAGTAACTGAATACATAATTTTCTTTTCAAGTACATGGTAATATTTTTTAACAACAAATTTTGTGGTGTACCACTTTAATTATATAGACATTAAGATGTGAATATACATTTCCCTTACCTGCGTTGTTGTCTTTAGTGTACTATTTTTTCTGCTTGTGTGTTTGTCATGTTTAGGTATAAGTTATTACATTTATTGCTGCTTGCTTTGCTTACTTGCATTTTTTTGTCATTGCTGTTTGTATTAATTGTTTTGTGCTGCTGCATTGCGTCGTCCCTTAGTTTAGCATCTGAGCTAAGTAGGTTTAAGTTAGCTAAAGAGGGGGTAGACTATATAAGAAACTAACTATGATGAATTGGAAGAAAACTATTTTAAAGTTGTAAGAAAATGGTTTGGCCAAAAAAAGTAGTGTACAGTGGAGAAAAACTATTTTTGAAACAGGATGTGAACAGAATACAGAAAGCATGCTTGGATAGGATTTTTTATTTTTGGCTGGAGCAAATGTTGAAATAAGAGGGACGATCTATGGAATGAAGTTTTGGGTTGGGCTGCAGTACCAAATGTTACCCTGAAAACAAACCCTGTCCTTTCCTTTTGTGTTATCCCACTATGTGTTTGTGTACCTTTGTGTATTTATTTTCTTCCTCTCTGTGTACTGTTTCATAGAATTTTTTCTGTTCTAATACTAAGCTACATTCACTCTGATGAGGAATACTGTTACCCTCAAATATAATTTGCATTAATAATATGTTATTTACATTGTAAAGGTATTTAGACATTATTTATCTGTTCTGTTTTAATGCTAATGTGTGATGTTCCAAAAGTTATTCTGATCTTTTATGTATGTATTTATGTCATAATTTTTGCAACACTGATGTATTTGTTATTTCGATTCTGTTGTAAAGCCTGTATTACTGCAAATGCTATCTGTACTATTATGTTCTTTAATGATATATTTTGTATCTTTGTTATTGTATTCTCATGTTATAAAATTGTAATTGACACCAGTTCATCAAATTAAGTAACTTGTAAATTACATTTCACTGCACACTTTTCTGTTGGTCATAGTATATGCACAATATGTGAGAAGTAGGGACTGATAGTGTTTGCAAGTGTGTTGATAATTCAGCAAGGGACTGCTTAACAGCATTGCTGGTTCTAAGGACAATTCCAAAAACTTTGTGAGTGGACAAGTGGTGGTTTATGGACTTGCTATATTATCCGCAAGACTCTTCAATGGTGATTGTGCGCCTGCACAGTCAAACAGATGGCTGCTGGCTATCTCTACAAGGACTGAAGTGGGTCTTCACCTTTGATGACTCACCAATACCATTATTTCTACAAAGACTGCAGTGGGTCTGCACCTCTGGTAGCTCACCAATACTGTAATCTCTACCAGGACTACAATGGGTCTACTCTGTGTTGACCTACCTACCAATATTCTTCAAAACTTCGACTGACACTGCTGTGAGTTTGGTCTGTTGCGGCCCATTACCTGTCTGCATATCAAGAGTCAGCACTGTCTTTTCGTTGGAAGGACAACACTACTTCTTCAAGACTGCTTGTAAATCCACTACTTCTGTGTGCATTTTCTTTTATTGCTCAGTCTTTGAGAAAAACACTGCTATTTTACTGTGATGAATGATCAGGACTGCCTATATGGACAGTTAGAAAATTTTAGCTTTTGACCAACATTGTATCAATAAGTGTGCATTTGATTTCATTGCTATTGTAATCATAATTATGAAATTTTTTTTCAAATTTGTATTGGCCACTGCCCAAAACAATTTGTAATTTTTTTGTGGGGAGCATGGGGGCTATGTAAGTAGGCTGTTTAGGTTTTTTTATTGGTAACGCCATGTAGCGCTCTGTATGAAAAATCACTGGCTGTGCCGTGTGCAGTCTGTGGCTGGTTTGCATTGTTATCTGCCATTGTAGTGTTGGACAGCTGCAGCTGGATGCTAACAGCGCATAGCGTTGCACAGTTGGAGATGAGCCGCCAGCAGTGGTGGATGTGGGGAGAGAGATGGCGGAGCTTTGAAATTTGTAAGACTGGATGTCATGAACTGCTATATATGTTATGAATATTAAGGTAAATACATTGTTTGTTCTCTATCAAAATCTTTCATTTGCTAACTAGTGGTGCTCGCTGTATTGCAGTAGTTCGAGTAACCAAGATGTTTGTGAGGTAAGTGACATGTGAAACGTATAGATTAATGTTAGTCAGGGCCATTCTTTTGTAGGAATTTTTGAAAGTCAGATTGCGTTGCGCTAAAAATATTGTGTATCAGTTTAAGCACAGTCATGCAGAATTTTTCTACGGGGACATTTGAACTGGAATGTCTGAAGCATAGGTTAGTGACAGTCCACATCGCTTGTGTCATTTGTTTGTACTTTTGTTGGTATTCTGTGCCTTAACAACCAATGAAATTCAATTTAAGGGAAGCCTAAAGGATTTATTGGTGGCCAACTCCTTCTACTCCATTGATGATTTTCTCAGTAGAACCAACTGCACAATTTCAGTGCAGTAATGTGTCCATTGTAAATAAGTATTATAGTAGTTGTATTACTCGTTTATTACCTTATAAATAAATAAATAAACTTTTTTTGTTTTAAATTGAGTGCATTAGTATTTGTAAAATGATTCGTTCATATAGTGCTCATTAAAAATGACAAACATTTTGTAAAACGATTCTTTCATATAGTGTTCATTAAAAAATGACAATCTTTCCACTTGTGACCTGTCGAATGGTACATTAGCTTATTTGTTTGAGTTGTAAATATTTGTCATGTGTTATTGTTTTTCTGACATGTTCTACATTCTGGAGGACGTCTTCACTACGGATCAATTGGAATGAAAGTAAATCTAATCTATATTAATGTGCATTGTGGTAGTGAAAGTATTAAGATAAGCTGATGGAAGGCTTTCATAGGAATATGGGACAAAATATGGAAGACGAACTGCACCATAGATTGCTCAATAGTTGTTTTAATCAGTGCTTCTTGACTATTGAAAATTTGTAGTGAAAGTATCAAGATAAGCTAATGGAAGGCTTTCATAGGAATGTGGGACAAAATATGGAAGACGAACTGCACCATAGATTGCTTAGTAGTTCTTTTAATCATTGCTTCTAGACTATTCAAAATTTGATAACTTCTATAGAAAGTACGGCTTGCCATTGCCATTACTAGGAAGCCAACGCATCAACATAGAATTCGCCTTGAAATAAGTTATAAACCAGCAGAGCTTGCAAAAACCTTGGGAAAATGGCGTCTCAAATCCGTGTTGTCACAATTACGAGCACAAGAAAAGATAGGTCATACTGTGGCTTCATCGAGAACAGCAGCCACCTGGTGGTAAAACTGCTCGTGCAGTGATTAAATTACTGATAGATTTGGATTGAATTTAAAGCATGTGACACATCCAGGAACAGTGACAAAACCCAGGTTTCTACGTGAGTGTTGTTTAATAAAATGCGACGAGCACAGCATGGATAATCGGAAAGCAGTAGAGAAGCTGATAGAGCCCTTAGAAATATTCGACAAAACTATCAACTCAGAGATGGTGTTGCAATCCATTTTGTGGCGGTTTTAGGCAGACATTACAAGTTGCACCATAGGGATCAAGTGCGGATAAGAGTATGCTTGGAGAAGCTCAAGTCTGTTGCGACACATCATGCGAATGCAGCCAAGAATAGGTGGCAGCACAAATGCACTAGAGTTTTCTGATTTATTTTTAAAAATTGGAGGGGTAACATATCAGAAAAAAATGGGGAAATCGTTTTTCCTGGAAATTTATGCAGTACAGTACTTTCCCTTCGAGACCTTATTTCTTCCGTTAATGGTGATCAAACGCAAACAAGATCTCGTGAAATCTGTTGGCATTCTGAAAGGGCTGTATCGACACCTCGTAACATTTCCCGAAATCATCGCCGACGGGTGAAAATGTGTACCGCAGTGGGATCCGAACGTGAGACCGCCTGCTTACTACACACGTGCGTAAACCACTGGGACAGCCAAGACACAGTGTTGTGGGAACTGTGCAGACTTTCTAGGCCCGCCTAACGGCCGACCAATAGTTTTACCGAGGGCCATGTATCCGGAGTCCCTAACCTTTTCCTTCATGCTCGCTACTCCGACAAGAAGACCGTATGCACCAGCTCTCATCGAGATTGAAACTTCCTGGTGGACCGAGACTCGAAGTCGGGACCTTAGCCTTTCGCAGGCAAGTGCTTTACCAACTGAGCTACAAGCACGACTCACGACCCGTCCTCACAGTTTCAATTCCGTCTATTTGTAAGGTTGGAGACGAAATACTGGCGGAATTCAAGCTGTGAGGACGGGTCGTGAGTCGTGCTTCAATTCCGCCAGTATTTCGTCTCCTACCTTACAAATGGGCGGAATTGAAACTGTGAGGACGGGGCGTGAGTCGTGCTTCAATTCCGCCAGTATTTCGTCTCCTACCTTACAAATGGGCGGAATTGAAACTGTGAGGACGGGGCGTGAGTCGTGCTTCAATTCCGCCAGTATTTCGTCTCCTACCTTACAAATGGGCGGAATTGAAACTGTGAGGACGGGGAGTGAGTCGTGCTTGGGTAGCTCACTTGGTACAGCACTTGGACGCAAAAGGCAAAGGTCCCGAGTTCGAGTCTCGGTCCGGCACACAGTTTTAGTGTGGCAGGAAGTTTCGTATCAGCGCACTCTCTGCTGCAGAGTGAAAATTTCATTCTCATCGAGATTATATTGATATGCTGTGTAGATCATGGCTGGAACATCAATATATGTAAAAAAAATGAGGCGCAACTTTGAAACGTTTTCGAGAGAATCGAGTTCGAAAGCTTTAGACATGCTGATACACAAATGTTTGTGATGGCTAGTAGTCACGGATTCCATAGCTGACCGAGTAAGCACCTGGTGTCAGAAACTAGAGGACTTGGATTGAATCTCGCTCCCAATACATTTTCATTCCGACCTAATTCTAATAACAGGTTTATTACGATTGTGAAAATGGTCAGTATCTAAGGAATAGTTCATTGTTAACATTATCCTCACCTTCAAAGCTCTGGATTTTCTTCAGCATTCATGAAATAGTTTATCATTACAACCGTATTCCCGCAGATACGTTTCAATCCACAATGAGCGGTTTTCCCGGTGTAGGTACGGTTTCGGCACGACTCACCGCATGAACACAATTTTTTGGTAATCCTGCAGTTAGTTTTGACCCACCGGAAACAGTTATAAGTGCACAAACAACTTTCTGTTGGTGGAGGAACTATGTTTACAGACACGAAGAATGCTTCATTTGTATGTTAGCCGCCAAGGTAGTTACATGTCAACGCTCCAAGATGTCTCATTTAACAAATAAACTTACTGATGCGTCTAGTACTTCTTCAGCAAGAGAACGTGAACGTATTGTGAAGTAGGATCGTTTTACAGTGAAGTTTAACGAGTACAATTAAAAATGGTACTTGTGTAGAGTGAACAAAGTCGTCTCCAAAACATTCTCATCACCTCGAATGCTTCTGCAGTAATAGCACAACATAGTAAAAGACCAACTAATTCCCCACAAACACATCGATGAAGAGACAGTTTTGAGGAAGTTGAATAAATCGCTTCATCTTTATCAGACGATTACGAGGCTGAAGACAAGTAACGGAGAATGGACACCCATTGTGTTCCGCAGTATTACAGGATTAGCGTCGGAGTTTGGCCACCCTTCGTAGGAGCTTCGCACCTCAAAGGCATGAAACGTTGGAAAACATGGGAAAAACATGTTAAACAAAGTGTAACAACGCATGAACAACTTAAAACAATTGGTTCTTCGACCTATGATCGTTTCATTGAAGCCCGACAATGTAATCAGCAGGTGACGACGGGAAACCTGCAGCTATTGGCTCCTGATGCTACTGGCCAATTTCCTGATTTAAACTTTCAAGCTTTTTACTCGTGGATCTTGCACTTCAAAAGGAGCCGTGGGATTTATCAAAGAAAACTTGTATCCGACAGGGAAAGCGCTTTGCTGCAGCAAGTCAGTGACGCAGCAGTAATTTCCGAATGCAGGCTCGAGCCCTCACATCAAAATGTGAAGCGTGAGGATATGCTCAAGGTGACACATTCCTACACTACACAATACGCTATCATCTTACCTGCAAAGTTACCACTAACAGTATTCGTTTGATTGCAAGACACCAAAATGTTCAAATATGTGTGAATTGCTAAGAGACCAAACTGCGGAGGTCACCGCCGCTAGACTTGCACACTACTTAAGCTAACTTATGCTAAGAACAACACAGACACCCAAGCCTGAGGGAGAACTCGAACCTCCGGCGGGAGGGGCCGCGCAATCCGTGACATGATGCCTCAAACCGCGTGGCCTCTCTGCAGGCTGCAAGACACTACTGCCTCATTTGGACCAAGGGTACAAAAGCACCTGATGAATAAACACACAAATACATAAACGGTATGATAACATCTTCAGTGTCCGGCAAACTCACAACGGTACTATACAGGATATTTCTTATTGACGTCTTGAAGCCATTGGTGAGAGAAAATCAATTTACTTTGCTCCTTGATTCATGGGGAGGGTAACTTCAGCCGGTTTAGTACGACGAAATATTTGAAGATAGACAGGGTCTGCTGACGTGCAATATTGAAGTAGTTCCTCCAAAATGTACTGCGACGTTTATATCTACAGTCAGGTGAAAAACCTTACTAAGCGACTATTGAATTTCTCATACATCATCGAACACAATAGAGAAGACAGTTTAAAAATTCAATCAATCGTAGACCATCAGCTGTCGACGCCAATATTCGGTGATATGATCAGATACGACGCGAAGCTGTGAGGTTACCAAGACCTTTTATGAACGTAAATGAAGTTGGTTTTGTGGTAGAAACATGGGAAAAACCATGCTCATGCAAAATCTCGATGTTCATGTATGCCACAATAATTATGGTTTTTGATGTTTTCGATTAGTATCACCCTGATTCCTGCAGTGCTCCATACGTGCCACAAATGTAGGTACAATAATGTCAATAAAAAGAGTATACTGATTTGATTAGCCATGTATGGAAGTGAAACATGGACGATAAGTAGTTTGGACAAGAAGAGAATAGAAGCTTTGGAAATGTGGTGCTACAGAAGAATGCTGAAGATTTGATGGGTAGATCACATAACTAATGAGGAAGTATTGAATAGGATTGGGGAGAAGAGAAGTTTGTGGCACAACTTGACTAGAAGAAGGGATCGGTTGGTAGGACATGTTCTGAGGTATCAAGGGATCACCAATTTAGTATTGGAGGGCAGCGTGGAGGATAAGAATCGTAGAGGGAGCGGAAGAGATGAATACACTAAGCAGATTCAGAAGGATGTAGGTTGCGGTAGGTACTGGGAGATGAAGAAGCTTTACAGGATAGAGTAGCATGGAGAGCTGCATCAAACCAGTCTCAGGACTGAAGATCACAACAACAACAACAACAACTGATTTGATTCAAAATGGCTCCATATCCTTTTTTATTTCCAACGTCTTTACAAAAATATTTACTTTTCCTATTTTTTAGGATAAATATTACGTAAATAATAAATGAATCATCAAATATTGATAATTTGGACAGTTATAATATATCTGCCGTTAGACTTACGAGGGAGAAAAGAAGCACGACATGCTAGATTCGATCCAGAGACATTACACTTGTGGAACCTAAGACCTTAATTAGTTGGGTATCGACTCTTTGGCCGTTAGCGCCCACACAGTGGTATATAAGCATGCCTGAAACTATCAAACTAGAATTTTTCGAAAACTTTTGAGAGTTGTGCCTTCCTCTTCACGTAAGTTGAAATCCTAGCGATGCTCTACACACCTTGTAAACACGGATCAAGTCGGTGAGGGCAGGTACGTATGGTCCCCTTGCAGATCCCCGCAGGAGGTGGAGAAGGTGGATCCATTGCCCATCTAGGAGAATCAATTACTATGCGTGGTGTCTGGCTTTTCGGTCCGGTACACATTTCCACTCGTCGCCACAGATTCCGCGTAATGTCCCGTTGCAACTGATATCAACAATCCTTGTCCTTCAGTTGCGCCTCAGTTGGACCAGCGTTCGTGCTGGACGTGCTGACCGCGTGAGACGACGCTTCATCCAGTCCCAAACATGTTCAATGGGGGACAGATCCGGAGATCTTGCTGGCCAGGGTAATTGACTTACACCTACTAGAGAACGTTGGGTGGCACGGGATACATGCGGACGTGCATTGTCCTGTTGGAACAGCAAGTTCCCTTGCCGGTCTAAGAATAGTAGAACGATGGGTTCGATGACGGTTTGGATGTACCGTGCACTATTCAGTGTCCCCTCGACGATCACCAGAGGTGTACGGCCAGTGTAGGAGATCGCTCCCCGCACCATGATGCCGGGTGTTGGCCCTGTGTGCCTCGGTCGTATGCAGTCCTGATTGTGGCGCTCACCTGCACGGCGCCAAACACGCATACGACCAGCATTGGCACCAAGGCAGAAGCCACTCTCATCGCTGAAGACGACACATCTCCATTCGTCCCTCCATTCACGCCTGTCGCGACACCACCGGAGGCGGTGTTGGGGCTTGAGCGAAAGACGGCCTAACGGTGTGCGGGACCGTAGCCCAGCTTCATGGAGACGGTTGCGAATGGTCCTCGCCGATACCCCAGGAGCAACAGTGTCCCTAATTTGCTGGGAAGTGGCGGTGCGGTCCCCTACGGTACTGCGTAGGATCCTACGGTCTTGGCGTGCATCCGTGCGTCGCTGCGGTCCGGTCCCAGGTCGACGGGCACGTGCACCTTCCGCCGACCACTGGCGACAACATCGATGTACTGTGGAGACCTCACGCCCCACGTGTTGAGCAATTCGGCGGTACGTCCACCCGGCCTCCCGCATGCCCACTATACGCCCTCGCTCAAATCCCGTCAACTGCACATACGTTTCATGTCCACGCTGTCGCGGCATGCTACCATTGTTAAAGACTGCGTTGGAGCTCCGTATGCCACGGCAAACTGGCTGACACTGACGGCGGCGGTGCACAAATGCTGAGCAGCTAGCACCATTCGACCGTCAACATCGCGGTTCCTGGTGTGTCCGCTGTGCCGTGCGTGTGATCATTGCTTGTACAGCCCTCTTGCAGTGTCCGGAGCAAGTATGGTGGGTCTGACACACCGGTGTCTATGTGTTGTTTTTTCCATTTCCAGGAGTGTATTTAAAGTATAATGTACTTTATACGCGGAAGGAAGGAGAGGAGAAACAATGATGACCATACATCCGTCCATCGTCGGTATCCGAGGGTAGGCAGGGGCGGGGTCGTAATTGAGGCCTGGCCGCGGTGCCCCCGAACCTCTGCACAGTGGGATGCATAGGACACGCCTGCATGTCGTACCTCGGCACGACCGTTGACATAGAGATTATGTGGGAGCGTCTAGGACGTCAACATCGTCCTAATGTCAGTATGCAGGATATCAAGAATGAGTTACAACAGCGGTGGGCCACTTGCCTCAGGAGTTGATTCAACGGCTTTATTACAACTTTCGCAACCGAATCAGTGTATACAGCCAGTTCAGAGGGGGTCCGAAGTCATACTGATTGGGGTGTCCTGCCAGCTCGTTTCTTATAGGGTGCCTAAAGATTGCTGCTCTCTCGGATAGCTATACAACAATTCAAGCAAATCACATAAGTGGTTTTTATTATAATAAAGTACATTCAAATACTTAACTTTTGGGGGGGGGGGAGGCTAGGTTGTTTGGGGGAGGAGACCATACAGCGAGGTCTTCGGTCTCATCGGATTAGGGAAGGACGGGGAAGGAAGTCGGCCGTGCCCTTTCAAAGGAACTATCCCGGCATTTGCCCGGTGCGATTTAGGTAAATACCAGAAACCTAAATTACGAAGGCCGGACTCTTAACTTTGGGTCGCAAACAAATGGCGACAAGCACATGATCAATATACACTACTGGCCATTAAAATTGCTACACCAGGAAACTGATGTGCTACAGACGTGAAATTTAACCGAAAGGAAGAAGATGCTGTGATTTGCAAATGATTTGCTTTTCAGAGCATTCAGACAAGGTTGGCGCCGGTGACGACACCTACAACGTCCTGACATGAGGAAAGTTTCCAACCGATTTCTCATACATAAACAGCAGTTGACCTGCGTTGCCCCGTGAAATGTTGTTGTGATGCCTCGTGTAAGGAGGAGAAATGATTACCATCACGTTTCCGACTTTGATAAAGGTCGAGTTGTAACCTGTCGCGATTGCGGTTTATCGTATCGCGACATTTCTGTTCGCAGAATATGGAATCTGTGGGTTCTGGAGGGTACTACGGAACGCCGTGCTGGATCCCAACGGCCTCGTATCACTAGCAGTCGAGACGACAGGCATCTTATCCGCATGGCTGTAACGGATCGTGCAGCCACGTCTCGATCCCCGAGTCAACAGATGGGGACGTTTGCAAGACAACAGCCATCTGCACGAACAGTTCGACGATATTTGCAGCAGCATGGACTATCACCTCGGAGACGGTGGCTGCGGTTACCCTTGACGCTCCATCACAGACAGGAGTGCCTGCGATGGTGTACTCAACGACGAACCTGGGTGCACTAATGGCAAAACGTCATTTTTTCGGATGAATCCACGTTCTGTTGACAGCATCATGATGGTCGCATCCGTGTTTGGCGCTCATACAGTTTAATTTCAGGTCCTCCTTCTAACCGACACGTGGTCATCACTGGCACAGAGGCAGAACCAGCTTTCTTCAGAAAAAAAAAGTTTTGCAACCTGCCCTCCAATGAGCTCTAGCTTGACACCATTCAAGTAGCGAATGGTGGTGGTTCGTGATCAGTGTAAACACGCTACAGGTCTTTGGGGTAACCAATTTGTAACATTATGTTGTGTCACTGCGGTGTCAGCTGCTGCTGGAGATGCAGTACGATGTGCCAGAGCCATGTGACAAAACACGATGGTTCATATGGTTCAAATGGCTCTGAGCACTATGGGACTTAACATCTGAGGTCATCAGTCCCCCAGAACTTAGTCCTACGTAAACCTAAGTAACCTAAGGACATCACACACATCCATGCCCGAGGCAGGATTCGAACCTACGACCGTAGCGGTCGCGCGGTTGCAGACTGAAGCGCCTAGAACCGCTCGGCCACCCCGGCCGGCAAAACACGATGGTCTTCCTTCTTGGTAGTGACCTGAGCCCGGTCTTCGTGCGACCATACATTCTTGTGACCACCGCTGCCAACTAGCATGTACAGTGTCTACATTCCTGCCAAATCCTTCAGCAGTAGCACAGAAGGCACATCTAGCTTCTCATAGACTTATTACAATACTTCGTTCGAGCTCAGTGAAGTGTTGATAAAGGCGTCTTTGTTGAATAACATCAACTCGCCACGTCCAGTCTCAAAAGTAACTAATGCTCAAGTCCATAAATAAAAATGTCGTGTGTCTAGGGCCTGCTGTCGGGTAGACCGTTCGTCGGGTGCAAGTCTTTCGATTTGATGCCACTTCGGCGACCTGCGCGTCGATGGGAATGCAATGATGATGATTAGGACAACACAACACCCACTCTCTGAGCGGAGAAATTCTCCGACACAGCCGGGAACCGAACCCGGGCGTTTAGGAATGACATTCTGTCGCACTGCCCACTCAGCTATCGGGGGCGGACTTAACACTGTTAAGGGGTGTATTTAAAGCAAACCTGACAGTAATGCTACTAGCGGCACTCTTATGCCACTGGCGCTAAATCAGAACAGACGTCATCTTTCAAACGTAGTAACACGCTTACCACTTTTCGTTTATGCCGTATAACTGGTTAACTTCTTGGCGTTGAGATTTTTTTTCCGTCACTGTATGTGTGACATTACTTCGGGAAATAATGTGTACATAGATACGTGTACTTCTAGAACGTTTGTATTACCTGGACATGAAATAACGAAGCCTGAAGTCCTTTGTTGACGTTTCTGGAATCCATTCTGTTGTCTTAAGGACTAAACTTAATTTGCTGATACGAGTTTTATTGTTGAGTTTAAAAAGTGATAAGTGGTCAGACCTAAGATTCCGCTTCTTCGCTAGACGATGATCAGAATGACAGTCATCGAAACGTTGTGGGATTTAAACAAAGCCATATGGCTGGCAGCCGGAGGAGATACCATCGTATTAATGAGTGTATGGGACATTTTACTGTATAATTAAAGCAGATTACCTTTGGTAGTGTTGTTAACTAAAGAAAAGACACTTTAATAAACTTATTGATTTAGTTATCAGCATCAACAATTCACATCAGTGCAACAATAATAGCCACAGAGCAATGTTTGAAACGGGCCAATTAAAAGAAAAAGCATGCCAATGTATGTAGAGTGTTCTTTTGGTTCTTATTTATCAATAAGTGCAGTTATGTTGGTGTTTACTCTGTTTATCAGGGTGTTGTGATACCGTAAAACCAATAAAGGTAGTATAGTTTTTGATATAAGGAACTGAAACACAATTAGGTATAAATCTAAAATAACATAAGCATCTGTAGGATTATTTTTGTATTTATTATCATCGACGATTCATTTTTCACAAAATCGTAAATATTAAATTCATCATTTCATGAATTAAAAAAAACTGATAAAGCGTAAGACTCGATGTTCTGAGCAGCATACAGCCGCATGTGCTCCTAGAACAACGAATGAAGTCGTGTTATGGTCATAACAAAATTCAAGTACTTTGTTGATGTACTGATTTTGAAGCGAATCACAATTACAGTAGTTGTAGGTTAGTATTTGAACTCTTGATGCTTGTTGACTCGTTGGAACTAACGATTGCCAAAGCCACTTTATTGTCTGCTGCGAAAAATGTGACTATTTTTTCATGAATAACATTTTAAATTACCTGTTGTATTCTAGGTTCTCTGCACCAAATATGATTGTACTGAGAGAGACAAAGGCTTCGAAGACGTATGAAAACAGGTCGTGGTTTCAGTTCTACCATCTCAAGATCACAAGTACTTGTCCGAAATGGGTGTAATATCAAAGTATGTCAATGTGTTGTTCAGACCAATTCAGCCTGCTTTTTACGACACTGTCGCTGACGCCCAATATCCTGTATCATGAAATATCTCGCAGTAGTTAATATTTATTCGCAATAGTTAGTATTTATTGTCTTTATAACGTAGTTAAGCTGTATAATTTTGTGTAGTGTATTTTTTTGCTTCTGACACGATAAATAATCTGTCTAAAACCTGTCCTTAGAGGGCAGTATGTTGGCCAAAGATTTAGGATGTAGGACTGGAGCCAATACTAGAGAAATGACTATACAGTCGAAACGCAAGTGCAATTGTAGATGATGTAATATTCTAAAGAGGTTGAAAAATCAGCCAACCAGTTGCAAATAAATGTTTATTAGTCATTCACCATGGTTTCCATATTTGTAAAAATATCTTCCTCAGAATTCTGAAAAAGATATTTTTACAAATATGGAAACCATGGTCAAGGGCTAATGAACCTTTATTTGCAACTGCTTGCCTGATTTTTCAACGTCTTCGGATTTACACCGGTGCTGTTTCGCAGACATGTTTAGGATTTTGATGTAATATTCATTGTAAATGGTAACACAAGACGAATTTGTAGAAAATGAGATGTTCTTGTTAAATGTTCAGGGTCTTCCGAAACTTATTAAAAGACGTGATTGTCGCTTTCTGCTGTCAAAATTATTTTTTTGTGAAGTGTACGATTTCACTATCGGTTATTGTCCAAAACATCGAAAGCAACGTATACACATGAAATTGTATTTCAGCAAAATAGTGCTACGCAAAAAGCAGTTATATCACAAAAAAGTATATTGCTCTCATTTAGTGTTTTAGCACATATCAGAATTAAAAAAATATAATACAGTATATTGTCACATAGTCCATCATCAGTGAGTACGTAGATAATAAAGAATGTGTCCGTGAGAACTAGACCAATTACGTATTAGAAGTGGCGTAAACTAAACAAAGTAAACTACATAGTAGCGAGATATACGTAATCATAAATGAAGACCATGTACTCTGCCTGACATAACAAATGAAGCAACCTGAAGATATGGTCGGATTAAGACACAATGCATAGTATCCACTCATTCAGGTTACAATCACCTTAACTAGGATGTCCACTTCAATATATTATTCTCCAAGTATTTACCTTTCTTCTGTATCTTCATGCTAAGTGTGGTGTGGTAACCCAGCTTCCAAGATGATGACAGCTGTACTAACGGAGATGATCACATACATTCCTGGTTCGACAATAACTAGGCGTGCTATCCCACCTCCACTACCTACTAAATCTCCTAATACATATACCGTAGAAGATGTTTGAGACTATTTGAAATGGCAAATGAAATGTTACAATCGAAATACCGCCAGCTTAATACCTCTATAGGATTGATGATCTATGAATGGTGTTCCTCAAGGAACTTGTGGGTACTCTTCCTCGCTCAACTGACATCGTTACTAAGACTAGCGGTGATGTTTGGTATTTACGTGACGGCTCCTAGAGCGACGATAAGTTTGTTGTCCAGTACACTTTCTTGCGCTTGTAGCATCGTTGGAGCTCCGGATCACATGTTTTGGGAAGATGTAGCGGGTCGTAGTTGAGATACATTAACAACGATGAATCCCAAAGCAATGCAGAGGGTTACGTCCTCCTGGCAAAGCCTTGGAAGACACTACCGTCACTGTGCCCAGGAAGGACAGGAAATAATTCACGACATGAGCAACAACACAAGGCCACGTTCTCTTTGCCAGGTGGCATCTCTGACAGAAGGGAGAAATCAGTTCGTGTTCGCAACCATAGACGAAACTACAAGTAAGTATTCATTGCATCAGTGTTTTCAGAAGTGTTGTTTCTGTGAAGAAGCAGTGTTTCGTAGCGTCATACGGAAAATAACGTTGGTGATACAAGTCTCTAACCCTAAGCCCAGGTGATCAAGAAATGCATGTGTCTTGTGGCAATAAATATCCTCAAACAGTTTAATATGTTAGCTTCACGGAGAAAATTTGGGTATTGTATGACAGCGAAACTTGGTAGGTACGCCAATGCATTAATACAGAACTGATTAATTAGTTCCAGTTTAGGCCAGGAAGTGCGTATCTGGCGCTATATACTGTTTGTGTGACGGTATGACATCCTCGCTGACATCTGACAAGTCATAAAGGAAGTCAACAGTTTGGCTATCGAGGAGAGAGACAGTGCGGTATTAGTGAAACTGCTGTATTTTAAAGGCAGCATTTGCAGTGCTGCCTTGACATGGTATCACCGAATGAAAGGTCGGAGGAAAGGCCGAATGTCATTAAATGGTTTAAAGACGATGATAATGACATTCCAAACACGGCTGGGCTTGGTGTGGCACCTGGAAGAGGAAGGCGCCCTAACCCGGAGGAAGTTATTGACGAGCTTCGTGTTGCTGTAACTGAGGTTGCAGCACGTGCCCCGGTTAGTGCTGTAAGTTCTCGTGCAGTTTGACGAGAATTGTGCAAGTCATGGCCGACAGTACGGAAAGTTTTGCGATTTTTATTTCCTTCGGTACCCGTACGAGATCCAGACAGTGCAGCGACTGAAACCTTATGGACGGCCAGAGTGGCCGTGCGGTTCTAGGCCCTACAGTCTGGAAGCAAGCGACCGCTACGGTCGCAGGTCCGAATCCTGCCTAGGGCATGGATGTGTGTGATGTCCTTACGTTAGTTCGGTTTAATTAGTTCTAAGTTCTAGGCTGCCTCATGACAGCAGAAGTTAAGTCGCATAGTGCTCAGAGCCATTTGAAACCTTATGATACGCAGCAACGCTATGAATTTCCTTTTCGTTTTCTGGCACTGATCGAACTTGTTGACACGTGGTCAGGCAATATTCCATGGAGTGACGAAGCACAATTTACACAACAGTGTGCAGTGAATACACAGAACTACCGAATGTGGGGTGCTGCTGAACTGTGTGTTGTGCACGATGTACTACACTCGCCGTATGTGACTGTGTGGTGTGGATTCACAAGCACCTTTATTGTCGGTCAATTATTATTTGAAGAGAATATACTCAGAGCGTGTCAGGCGTACCAAGACGTCTCGATGTTATCCACACATCGTCGTATAGCATGTGATTCTTGCTTTGGAAAAACGCAACTGTGCCGAAATACTGTTTTCATGTAAGATGGGGCAACACTTCGTGCCCCTCGCGCAATGAAAGACCTTCTTAAGGCAACCTTCCAAGAGTTTTCCAGATCCACGTGACTTTTAGCTTTGGGGATGCGAATAAGAAAACATTTACCAGGGAAATGTTCCGTCTCTACCTGATCTGAAGGCCAGTATTCAGGAACATGTTCCTCAGATTCCATCAGAACCGCTAAGAGCAACAGTTCGTAACGTCGCACGCAGCGTTCTTGTCGACGTGTCCAGTGCTGATATTGAAGCAGCTGTGTAAGCGGTGGTCAATAATGAAATCAACATTATGCCGTTCTCACTTGTTTGACTTTTTCTGCTCGCGTGCAGTTCCTAATCCGTTAGATAGGAAACATTTATATTTCGCACCTGGTGGCCAAAATTTGAACTACTTTTTTTTCAACGTAAATCGGTTCCGCTTTAACGCATCAGCATATCTACCAAGTTTCGCAGTCATACAATAGTTACAGCCCACAATGGACCTCCTTGAGCAGCTGCACGATAATTACGCGTATAGCGACCCAGTACACGCTTCATGAATGACGTTTAAAGTTTCCAGAGAAATGAAATGCTACATTTGCACAATTCCGTATTAGGTTTGATGCTTTTAGGAGGACACATTTTTCTACGTATCATTGCTCTCCAATGAAGTGTAACTAAATCGACAAATGATATCAAAACTGTATGTTTTTTATCCGTCCTTGTTGGTTAGGTGTGAAATTCTGACATGCCACCATAGCGAATACCTACATAACAATTTGATATTTAATGGTGACCACATCTATGTTTTTTTTAACATTCCTATTATTCAGATGTGGAGGCAGAGCACGATCAAGATTCATTTGCAGAAATCAATAGTTAATGTAGCACTTCCATAATTTATTTCATGTCAGTTACATGCATGTCATGTAGGTCACTTTAACGTTTTCAGTTGAGAGTAACCTATAGGGAAATAAAGCATTTATAAGCATCTACGGTGTACGAAAATGGTTTTAGTTATGAATACGCACAACTACGACTAATATCTTGATCTGAATCCAATTTAGGTGGTGTCAGCGACGTTTTGCTACTCGCAGTTTTCCTTCATATAACCTTCTCGTGATGGCTGCTGTTTTACAAAGAAAACAGCATACATTACTCGTCGCGGCCATAGACCCCCCACTAAATTACGTCGATGTATTCGCTTTACTGTTGTTCAGGATATCGGCACTCGGTACTGCCAGTCCAAGACTATATGTGACGTTCGTATCGCCAAAAGGTTTATTTAACCATCTCAACGCTTACTGGACATTGTTCTGTTCGGGGTGTTATCCACCTAACTGCCTCCGACCTTTGAACTATCTTTCCCAGGCGGTTATAGGGAAATCAACGTATAACATGGACTCCGAACACTGGCTCGACTTTTCACGTGTTAAGACCGATCCCAAGACTTTCGATTTCTACTAAGAGACTTAGCGACTAAGTTACCGCTCGAAGAAACTTTTGCCCTTTACCAAACATGGAAAGCATTTAAAGTAAGTTTTCAGTTTGGAATGAAATCACAATTTGTATGAAGATCTTTACATTGAACTGTTTTTGCTTTTTAAAAATACCTTACCCTGTGTTCTACACTTTTGTTAAACATCAGATTTGATGCATTACGTTTTGTGTTATTAATACTTCGTTTTTCTCGATTTATGGGACGCAGTTTGGTAGCAAATAATGCAAACAAATAGTTTTCTCCTCGTTACATTTTGTATCTTTTCTATTCCACTATTTAATACTTTTACTGACGGATGACATGTTCCCTGATCCAACGACTGTAGACATATGCAGAAAGCAAAGAAAGGTATGAATTAATATTAGGAGGATAATGACGTGTCTGGAGACGAAGGTCGAGTCGGGATTGGACAAGGATAGACAGGAAAATAGGCTACAGCTGAGTGTACACTGTTTTGAAAGTCCTGCCAAATTAATACTGTCTCCCGTACCGAGATTCGAATTCGCTATCTGTCTTTCATAGGTAATAGCATTGACAGCGACATGCCAAATTCCCGGATCGAAATTCGGTCGGCACATAGTTTTAATCTGCCAGGGAGCTTCAAATGGGCTGTGTAGGTTTCAGTGCACCCATCTTGGCATTTGTTTTAGCTATTTAGAAGAACATGAGAAAATTTGAATTCAAATATTGCGGCGGCATCTGAATTCCAGACCTCCTGAATACGAGAACATTGCCTGAATCACTGTGCCCTCTAGCTTCGTAAGCAAGAAAGATTGTATTTGTGTTATATTACGGAATCCACCGAGCTCGCATTCCACATATTTATGAGGGCAGAGGTGGTCGCTTTACTCTGTGAAAATAGCGGATGCGCAATTTTAAAATTTTTCGGTGGAATTCCGTCAACCGCTTTTGTGTTCCGTGACAGCTGATGCAAGGTATTTTTTACTGCGAAATTTTATGTCGCGCGTTTTATGCCACAAATTTTACAAGAAGATGTTATCCGCAAAATTTTCTATAAAATCTGTAGATTAAATGTTAGTCAGTTATTGGGCAATCCGGAAAAGCATTTACATTCCACTACTGTAGGGGATTAAAGGATTTGCTAGAGAAGCGGAATGTACCCCATTTACAATAAAATTCCGTCTGTCTGTCTTATAACAGAATTGCTCTCCCTCTTAACATTACTGACCTAACATTCTGTAGTGATATTAAAAACCGAAAACCGCAATGGCTAATTTTATACTTCTGTACCTGATGCAGTGATCAGTACCATGCCTAGGCCTAAAAATGAGCAGAGTCTCCGTGACTTACGAACAGTACGATGCTGGTAGAGGCGTTTTAAGTCTCTTCACCGGTCTCGTGTGTTTGACGAGCACACAGACATATTTTTATGAAATGTGATTTACCTGAGAGGAAAACAGAGAACTAAAAGTAGTTATTGTTTCGAAATATTATAAAAATAAGTTAGATGCAATAGGAAACAGTAGTATTTGTAGGTTAGATTTGCCTTCTTGCATGCTTCCAAATATTCATTCATGCAAATACTGTGGTTAGTTTCGTTGGTTATTACTGATGTGAACCATGTAACATCTGAAGAAACTATTTAAAATACATGAAATAGTGTACCTAATGGAAGTAGTCTGACAAGGAATTTAATTTATTTCGTTTTCTGGGGCTACTGTTGACACATTTTATTGCCTTAGTCACAAAACGTCGAACATAGATCTTCCAGACAAACCCACCTACCCATGTAAGCTCGTAAACAATAGAAGGAATAATCTGCATTTTACACTACGTGACCGTCAAAACTAAACCGAAAGAGTTCTGACATTATATTAGGAATTTTAAAAAAAATATTATTTACTAGAGTAGATAACTTACGAAGCTGCCTCACGAAGTTCATCTTTCCTTATAGTGGCCCTGTTGTCATATAACACTGAATTTATTCCTACACGTGTTCAGTGGCTAATTTCTTCAAAGTCATTGGCCTTTTGATTGTTTTTCCTGACTACTACACGTGTTCAGTGGCTAATTTCTTCAAAGTCATTGGCCTTTTGATTGTTTCTCCTGACTACTACACGTGTTCAGTGGCTAATTTCTTCAAAGTCATTGGCCTTTTGATTGTTTTTCCTGACTACTACACGTGTTCAGTGGCTAATTTCTTCAAAGTCATTCGCCTTTTGATTGTTTTTTCTGACTACTACACTCAACAGGTGTGTATCTAAGTCTTTGTCTCTGCCTACTGTTGTTCCCTTTTAATGTTCCTTCCAGCATTAAGCAAGACGGGGCAGGTATCCCACTAATGTGTTTCTTCTTCTTCTTCCCCATACATTCGTTTCAGAACTTCTAATCTACCATTTAATTTTGACCATTGTACGATAACGCCGTCTTCTTCGAAATTCCTATGGTAACTAACTTCCATAAAATTCTGTGCTTTCAGGCACTTTGCATGTTCCCCTAGTGCAGTGTCCGTAGAAGGTGACAGAGGAGATGTACAGTAAGACAAATCGTTCCCGTTCGCCCGAGATCAGAGAAGTCAGAGTTTGTAGTGATAGACGGTAAATCATCGAGTAGAACAGAAGTAGTATCTGGCGTTCCGAGAGGTAGTGTCATAGGCCCTCTGCTGTTCCTGATTTACATAAATGATCTAGGTGATAATCTGAGCAGCCGCCTTAGTATGTTTGCAGATGACGCTGTAATTTACCGTCTAGTAAAACCATCAGACGATCAATTCCAATTATAAAATGATCTAGAGAGAATTTCTGGATGGTGCGAAAAGTGGCAATTTGCACTAAACAAAGAAAAGGGCGAGGTCATCCACTTGGGTACTAAAATAAATCCGATTAATTCTGGGTATACGATAAATCGCACAAAACTAAGGGCTGTCAGTTCGACAAAATATCAAGGAATTACAATTACGAGCTACTTAAATTGGAAAGACCACATAGATACTATTGTGCGAAGGCGAAACAAAGACTGCGCATTGTTGGCAGAACACTTAGAAAATGTGACAAACCGATTAAAGAGACAACCTACATTACAATTCTCCGTCCTCTGCTGGAATATTGCTGCGTGGTGTGGGATCCTTACCTGGTAGGATTCACGGAGGACTTCGAAAAAGTGCAAAGAAGGGCAGCTCGTTTCGTGTTATGGCGCAGTGGGGATGAGAGTGTCACTGATATGATACGCGAGTTGGGGTGGCAGTCACTGAAACAAAGGCGGTTTTCTTTGCGGGGAGATCTATTTACGAAATTACAATCACCAAGTTTCTCTTCCGAATGCGATAATATCTTGTTGGCACCCACCTACGTAGGGAGGAATGATTATCATAATAAAATAAGAGGAATTGGATCTCGAACGGGAATATTTAGGTGTTCCTTTATCCCACGCGCCATTCGAGAGTGGAATGGTAGAGAAGTAGTATGAAACTGGTTCCATGAACCCTCTGTCAGGCACTTAAGTGTGAATTGCAGAGTAACCATGTAGATGTAGGTGTAGGTTATCGGGGTAGAGATAAAGCTTCCTTGGACCGCCTATGCGAATCGTTGCATATTACCTCCTAATACCTGTTCCGTACAGTGCTCTCGTCAACGTCATCCCTCGTAGCATACGTTACAGTTTATTGGAAACATCTGGAGCTGCGAAAAGTCTAGCGATGTGGCTACAATCGAATGTGCAGGTAGTTAACTTATGTTAAGTAAGATTCCGGAATGACATGTAATTATTGCTAAATTTCTTAAATTTATTGACGGTTACGCATTCGGTATACATAACATCACATAACATTGAAAAGCGATAGAGCGTTGTTGAGATCAGACGATGAGTAGGCTTACTGTACGTCTGGAATTAGCCCGCATAGTCCTCGATGTTTATTGTGGTCCGAAGTAATGTCCAGGGTTACAAAAATGCCCATGGTTTGGGAATTTTATGACTGGCAAGCATTTCTTTTTTTTTAAATTTTAGACCTGTGTGTTCTCCACTGCTGTTTTAAACATTGTCTTACGGTCGTGCCTCTCACAGCTGACCTCGTAGCAATCGCTGTCGTCGATAGAAAGGCACGAGTACCGGTTCGATCACTCCTTTTCACTTTACGATTTGGCAACACAATAGGGTGATGTGTTTATGTTGTTTTCGTGTGTGAAGTAACTCTGCTACACGGTTTTCATAATTTTATCTCTGTTCTTTTTTCGCATCACTTAGCAATGGCTGAAAGAAAGCGTGTGTTTTGTACCATATTCTGCCTGACAATGCTTAAAAAGAAAATAATTATGATCCAATTTCTTTTAAAAAAGTATACAATTTTTATAATTCTAGTGTTCAGTACTTAAAAACTGTGGATAGTTATTAAGTTTCGGAAGATGAATTTATTATCTGAAATAGCACTGTCTGATTTATGGGTGACTTCACAAGTTTTTAATGAAACTATAAAAGATTTCATCAATATTTATCACCAATATGATGAACGAAGATTGTTGAATCAGGTAACTCAAAATCAAAGGGTGGATTGAGGTTCAAATTCCGAAAAGTACCAGATACTAATGAAGATGAAGTCGAAAGTAATGTTTAAGCTTTTCCAAAGGACTGATACTCCATGTTGCTGTATTTATACGAGGAAATTGAGTTTGCGATTTCTTTTCTTGGCGCATCTGCTGCTGTTAAGGGAGTTTCCTGAGTTATGGGAAACGTTTATTTATTATTTCTTTTATTTATTTATTTATATAACATGATATGATAATATCTGTGGATATCTTACATATGGTACCTTTTTTACATCATAGTTACCTAACAAGTAACAATTGTAACATGGGAAATAGGGTGAAAATGATTTGAGTGTCCACAGTGACAATGTGAGTAACTAATACTGACTATGAGTTTATAAAGTTAATACTGGCAGTACTTCAGTTATTACTGCTGCTGCTAGTAATGGAGATAATAATAATAATGACGATAGAAATGAAAAGAATTACAAAAATGACAGTGGCAGATATAAAAAGAAAGTATGGGTGTAAAAAAACAGATGTTTTTGGTTGAAGTGAGTGCTGGGAGAAGGGAATTTAAAGAGAATGCACCAGCTAAGAATATTTGAAAGTGAGGATGATCTGGTTGTACATAAGGACGGACAAGGGTAACGACCGTGTATAGGAACACCGTAATGATTGTTGCTATTTTAGTAGGTATGGCATTAACTGTCTTCTGACGCTAGAGATGTTATTTAGTTTTCTAGGATACGGTGGCAGGTTACCTCAGACTCAGTTTCCTGCTACTGAGATGGACTAGAAGAAAGTGACTGAAAAATGGAGTGAGACAGAAATTATTTTGCTCTGATGGGAGAAGGTGTCTCTGCCGTGTAGTTCAGACAGGAATGTTGAGATCCAGGAGAAAAGTGAGGAACAGTGTTCATTGATAACAAAGTAGAGAAGACAGAGGATATGCAAATCTCTGTGCTTGTCTACATGCAGCCACGATAGCTGTGCATATGAGGGCGAAATATGATCACACAGTCGAACATCAAAGATACAATGAACACAGGCCTTCATAACCACTGCCACACGCAGTGAGCTTTCCTGGAAAAGGCCTTGCAGGATAACATCGCTGAAATCAGTAATCTGAAGTAGAAGGGTTTGTACAAGTCTCTTTTTCAGGTCAAGAGGGAAGAGCATTTTATATTTTTTTAGAACATGGTGGAACGCTGATACTTCCTTGCACATTACAGTTACATCCAAAGTCCAATTTAGATTTTCATCAATTATTGGACCCATTATTAGTTTCATCAATTATTTGCCACATTTAGAGTTGAAAATGGGAGCTATTCTCGATGATTCAGGCTAATTAACCTAAAGTGACCGTCCAGTACCGCTTGGGTTTAGGATGCGTTAAGCTATAACCCTATGTTGCTTTTGAACTTAAATGTAACTGTAGGTCGTCAACAGACATGTGGTATTTGCAGTTGGCAACACTGAAGACACACATTTCTGGAAAAAGCCATGTCCACTGAAAAGTACAGCTGAAAAAATGAAGTTTACTGTTTCAGTAAACTATTCAGACATTCAATTAATTGTAGTAATATGTCCCAGGTTTGGCCCAAAAAATATGGTAAGCCTACCCAGGAATACTGTCTGACGCCGACTGGTTTACTTGGGCCGCAACAGGAATCAACAGCAAACTTCATAGACATCGAAAGTAATCGTACTTTGCCGACAGTATATTCAATGTCATTTGATTCTAATTGGAATTAGTTAACTGTGTAGTGCAATAATAATAAAGAAGCTGTGATGGCTCTTTGAGTGCCTGTAGCATTTACTATGTTAAAATTGGATTTGAACAATCAATATTTGATATAGGAAAAGCAGTACTTTCGCACATAAATTCTTAGTGGACTCTCGAAATTTAAGACTACTATGGAAGATGCAGTATTCTCTCGCACCTCGCTAGGTACCTAATCCCACTACCGTACTTTCAGCACCATATAGCATGACGAGTCTCGATACCTGCTTTCCATTCGTGGAAACTGCTTCCTTGCTCGTATCACTGAATCAGTGCTCAAGATAGCAGGTTATTCATCTTTAAAGAAGCTTTGAAATATAATACGAAAAACGGCAAATGAATGATATCTGAAATACGAGGAAGCTCGCAACTTCGTCTTTATTTCCATGTCATACTTCGTCTTTGTAATGTTGTATTATTAAAAATGGCTTCCTGTTAGGGGTACTTACAATGCCTTCTTCGATTCGGTCATCATGTATAATTTTGCTTCCCTTTTTCCTGAGTCATCATCTTTCTGCCCAATCTGATACGACCCACCACGAATTCCTCTCTTTCTTCCAAACTTTTCATCCCAGAGTAGGACTATCAACCTGCGCCCTGAATTGTTTTCTGGATGTTACAATCTTCTTCTACAGATTTTACGCTCTACAGCTGCCTCTAGTACCATGGAAGATATTTCCTAATATCTTAACAGATGTGGTTCATGGTGTGGGTTCCTGTAGTCATGTCCTAGTTCATGAACCACAGGAAACGTGTGAGTGGCCAAGTAAGTGGTCCCGACAGTCGGGAAACCAGTTACTTTGGAATAAGGCTGGGCATCTCGGACATATTCTGAGTCGTGGTCACCTTTGCACTCATACGGCAAAGACTACCAAATCCACCGGTTAGTCCCTCAGCCGTTAGGGGTAAAACCAAAAGGGACTCAGAGTAAGTAAGGCTAGCAACCTGCTTCCCTGGTACATTAAATATGACGCTGGAAACAATCAGAGCAAAATGCCTCGGACCTTTGGAGGTGACGGAGTCCCACCTCTAACTGACATACCAGGGACTCCTAAGACACGACTTGGCAAACAAATGGTAATGAGATCGGGAACTATTAATATCAACGGGGGCTACTCTGGGAAGAAGGTAGAGCTGGCAGAGGCTGCAAGTAAGATGGGGCTGGACGTTTTAGCTGTAAGTGACATTCGGGTAAGGGGTGAGAAAGAAGAGGAAGTGGGAGAATACAAGGTCTACCTGTCAGGAGTCAAAGCAGGAATAGCACAATGGGGTGTAGGGCTTTACATCAGGAAAGAAATGGAACTCAGCGTAGTTGCAACAAGATATGTAAACGAACGATGTGGATAGGTTTGACAGTGTGTAGCAAGAAAATTAGGATTGTGTCAGTATATTCGCATTGTGAAGGGACAGATCAAGATAAGATGGATAGTTTTTATGAGGCACTCAGTGATGTAGTTGTTAGAGTAAAGGACAAGGACAGTGTTCTGCTCATGGGTGATTTTAACGCCAGGATTGGAAATCGAACAGAAGGGTATGAAAAGGTTATGGGCAAATTTGGAGAGGATATGGAGGCCAACAGGAACGGGAAACAACTCTTGGACTTCTGTGCCACTATGGGAATAGTAATCACAAACTCCTTTTTTAAACATAAGAACATTCACCGGTATACTTGGGAAGCCAGGGGAACCAGATCTGTCATTGACTATATAATAACAGATCAGGAATTCAGGAAGGCTATGAGGGACACACGTGTATTCAGGGGATTCTTTGATGACACTAATCATTATTTAATCTGCAGTGAAATTGGTATTGTGAGGCCGAAAGTGTAGTGTTCTGCTCATGGGTGATTTTAACGCCAGGATTGGAAATCGAACAGAAGGGTATGAAAAGGTTATGGGTAAATTTGGAGAGGATATGGAGGCCAACAGGAACGGGAAACAACTCTTGGATTTCTGTGCCAGTATGGGAATAGTAATCACAAACTCCTTTTTTAAACATAAGAACATTCACCGGTATACTTGGGAAGCCAGGGGAACCAGATCTGCCATTGACTATATAATAACAGATCAGGAATTCAGGAAGGCTATGAGGGACACACGTGTATTCAGGGGATTCTTTGATGACACTAATCATTATTTAATCTGCAGTGAAATTGGTATTGTGAGGCCGAAAGTGTAGGAGGTCAGGTCCATATGTAGGAGGATAAGAGTGGAGCAACTTCAGGATAAGGAAATCAGGCACAAGTACATAACAGCGATCTCAGAAAGGTACCAGTTAGTTGAATGTAGTCAATTACAGTCATTGGAAAAGGAATGGATAAGATACAGGTACATAGTACTAGAAGTGGCTAAAGAATGTCTTGGAACAGTAGTGTGTAAAAGCACGATGAAGCAAACAGCTTGGTGGAATGACACAGTCAAGACAGCCTGTAAAAGGAAAAAGAAGATGTATCAAGAATGGCTACATACTAGAACTCAGGCAGACAGAGAAAGTTATGTTGATGAAAGAAACAAAGCCAAACAGATAATTGCACCTACCAAAAAGAAATCTTGGGAAGACTTCGGAAACAGGATGGAGACTATGGGTTAAGCTGCTGGAAAACCATTCTGGAATGTAATTAGCAGTCTTCGAAAGGGAGGTAAGAAGGAAATGACAAGTATTTTGGACAGGTCAGGAAAACTGCTGGTGAATCCTGTGGATGCCTTGGGCAGATGGAGGGAATATTTTGAAGAGTTGCTCAATGTAGGTGAAAATGCGATCAATAATGTTTCAGATTTCGAGGTAGAATGGGATAGAAATGATGGTGGAAATAGGATCACATTTGCGGAAGTGGAGAAAATGGTCAATAGATTGCGGTGCAATAAAGCAGTTGCGTTGGATGAAATTAAGTCAGAACTCATCAAATACAGTGGAATGTCAGGACGTAAATGGCTACACAGGATAAATGAAATGGCTGGGCGTCGGGACAGGTTCCATCAGACTGGACAAAAGCAGTAATCACACAAATCTTTAAACACAGAAACAGAAAAGATTGTAACAACCACAGCGGTATCTCTTTAATCAGCGTTGTGGGTAAAATCTTCTGGGGTATTGTTGAAAGGAAAGTGCGAGTATTAGTTGAGGATCAATTGGATGAAAATCAGTGTGGGTTTAGGCCTCTTAGAAGTTGTCAGAACCAGATCTTTTGCTTACGGCAAATAATGGAGAAGAGTTATGAGTGCAACAGGGAATTGTATCTATGCTTTATAGATCTAGAAAAGGCATATGACCGGGTTCCTAGGAGGAAGTTATTGTCGGTTCTACGAGATTATGGAAATGGAGGCAAACTTTTGCAAGCAATTAAAGGTCTTTACATGGATAATCAGGCAGCAGTTAGAGTTGACAGTAAATTGAGTTCATGGTTCAGAGTAGTTTCAGGGGTAAGACAAGGCTGCAACCTGTCTCCACTGTTGTTCATGTTATTTATGGATCATATGTTGAAAACAATAGACTGGCTGGGTGAGATTGCGATATGTGAACACAAAATAAGCAGTCCTGCATATGCGGATGACTTAGTTGTGATGGTAGATTCGATTGAAAGTTTTCAAAGTAATATTTCAGAGCTAGATCAGAAATGTAAGGACTATGGTATGAAGATTAGCGTCTGCAAAACGAAAGTAATGTCAGTGGGAAAGAAATATAAACGGATTGGGTGCCAAATAGGAGGAACAAAGTTAGAACAGGTGGACGGTTTCAAGTACTTAGGATGCATATTCTCACAGGATGGCAACATAGTGAAAGAACTGGAAGTGAGGTGTAGCAAAGCTAATGCAGTGAGCGCTCAGCTACGATCTACTCTCTTCTGCAACAAGGAAGTCATTACCAAGACTAAGTAATCTGTGCACCGTTCAATCTTTCGACCAACTTTGTTGTATGGGAGCGAAAGCTGGGTGGATTCAGCGTACCCTATCAATAAGTTTGAGGTTACGGATATGAAAGTAGCTAGGATGATTGCAGGTAGTAGTAGATGGGAACAATGGCAGGAGGGTGTCCACAATGAGGAAATCAAAGAAAAACTGGGAATGAACTCTACAGATGTAGCAGTCAGGGCGAACAGGCTTAGATGGTGGGGTCATGTTACACGCATGGGAGAAGCAAGGTTACCTACGAGACTCATGGGTTCAGCAGTAGAGGGTAGGAGGGGTCGGGGCAGACCAAGGAGAAGGTACCTGGATTCGGTTAAGAATGATTTTCAAGTAATAGGTTTAACATCAGAAGAGGCACGAATGTTAGCACTGAATAGGGGATCATGGAGGAATTTTATAAGGGGGGCTATGTTCCAGACTGAACGCTGAACAGCATAATCAGTTTTAAATGATGATGATGATGATCTAAACAGATGTCCCATCATCCTGTTCCAACTTCTTGTCAGTGTTTTCCATGTATTCCTTTCCTCTCTGATTCGGCGGAGGACCACCTCATTTCCCAACTTATCAGTCTACCTAATCTTCTACATTCGTCTGCAACACCACATCACAGCTACTTCGATACCCGTCTGTTGCGAGCTTTCCACCATCTATACCGTTGACTAAGTGTACAGTCTAAGAAATTTCTTTCTGAAACTGAAGCTACATATGAGAAAAAGGGCTTCTCTTGGCCAGTCAACACCACGTATCTTGCTTTATTAGCGGTCCTTTGCATCTCCATTTTCTGCAATCCATTGCTTCCTTCTTAAGGCTGCTGTATGCTGTACCGTTCATCATGTCATTCAGTATCTGGAATCTCTTCCTTCCTCGCTTCATTTTCCCTTCTATATAACCTTCTAAAACTGTTTTTATCAGTCTTTCATTCTTTCTTAATATATGCCCAATCCAATTTCTTTTTCTTCTCTTTGTTACATCTAGTAACTGTCTTTTCTCTCCCACTCTTCTCAGTACCTCTTCATTTTTTACTCTGTCCATCCAACTTATTCTTTCCATCTTCCGCCATGTCCAGATCTCAAAAGCCTTCAGCCTTTCTCTCTCTTTTTTCCTCATAGTCCATGTTTCAGGGCCGTATAGAAGAACACTCCACACAAGACATTTTAGGAGTCTCTTTCTGAGTTCTCTGTCCAGACCACTGCAAAAGATTCTCCTTTTCATATAAAACGCCTCTTTTGCCATTCCCATACTTGTGGTGCACTTCCAGTCGGTGTCTATCCTGCTCCCATGATACTTAAAATTTTGCACCTGTTCTAGTGTTTCTCCATTCAGCATAATTTTTATTTCCTTATTTCCTCCTAGTGCCTATACTTTTCTTTTAGTTGTGTTAATTTACATTCGCTATTTTTTTCCTGTAGTTGCAATGGTGTCCACCAAATCCTGTAATCCTCTCTCCCCTGTGGCTAGAAGGACCATGTCATCAGCAAATCTCAAACACCCTAGTCTTCTTCCTCCAATTTCTACTTCTTTATCATCTAATAAGCATTGGTCAATCATATTTTCCAAGTAGAGGTTGAAAAGAGTAGGTGATAAACAGCATTCTGTCTTACTCCTTTTCTTAGTCTGATACAGTTTGTACTTTCTCCTCTCAATTTAACTGAAACTTTTTGATTAATATAAAATGAATTTATAAGTATTCTGGTTTTCCAATCCACTCTCTTTTCCCTCATTATAGTCGCCAGCTTGTCCCAAACCACATTTTCAAATGCCTTTTCTAGATCGATGAAGCACATATGTAGGTCTCTTCCTTTTTCAATAAACCTTTCTCCCAAGATTCGTAGGAACCCTATTGCATCTCTGGTGCCTGTATTTAATCTAAAGCCAAACTTCTCCTCGCCAAGATTCACCTCCATTACTTTTTCAAGTCTTTTATTAATTATTCTTAACATCACTTTGCCTGCATGTGAAACGAGGCTGATTGTCCTGTGCTCGCTGAAATTTTTGGTTTCTTGTTTTTTCGGTAATGGAATCAGTAAAGTCCTCAGACCATTCACCACTGTCATATACACTCCTGGAAATGGAAAAAAGAACACATTGACACCGGTGTGTCAGACCCACCATACTTGCTCCGGACACGGCGAGAGGGCTGTACAAGCAATGATCACACGCACGGCACAGCAGACACACCAAGCACCGCGGTGTTGGCCGTCGAATGGCGCTAGCTGCGCAGCATTTGTGCACCGCCGCCGTCAGTGTCAGCCAGTTTGCCGTGGCATACGGAGCTCCATCGCAGTCTTTAACACTGGTAGCATGCCACGACAGCGTGGACGTGAACCGTATGAGCAGTTGACGGACTTTGAGCGAGGGCGTATAGTGGGCATGCGGGAGGCCGGGTGGACGTACCGCCGAATTGCTCAACACGTGGGGCGTGAGGTCTCCACAGTACATCGATGTTGTCGCCAGTGGTCGGCGGAAGGTGCACGTGCCCGTTGACCTGAGACCGGACCGCAGCGACGCACGGATGCACGCCAAGACCGTAGGATCCTACGCACTGCCGTAGGGGACCGCACCACCACTTCCCAACAAATTAGGGACACTGTTGCTCCTGGAGTATCGGCGAGGACCATTCGCAACCGTCTCCATGAAGCTGGGCTACGGTCCCGCACACCGTTAGGCCGTCTTCCGCTCACTCCCCAACATCTTGCAGCCCGCCTCCAGTGGTGTCGCGACAGGCGTGAATGGAGGGACGAATGGAGACGTGTCGTCTTCAGCGATGAGAGTCGCTTCTGCCTTGGTGCCAATGATGGTCGTATGCGTGTTTGGCGCCGTGCAGAAGAGCGCCACAATCAGGACTGCATACGACCGAGACACACAGGGCCAACACCCAGCATCATGGTGTGGGGAGCGATCTCCTATACTGGCCGTACACCTCTGGTGATCGTCGAGGGGACACTGAATAGTGCACGGTACATCCAAACCGTCATCGAACCCATCGTTCTACCATTCCTAGACCGGCAAGGGAACTTGCTGTTCCAACAGGACAATGAACGTCCGCATGTATCCCGTGTCACCCAACGTGCTCCAGAAGGTGTAAGTCAACTACCCTGGCCAGCAAGATCTCCGGATCTGTCCCCCATTGAGCATGTTTGGGACTGGATGAAGCGTCGTCTCACGTGGTCTGCACGTCAAGCACGAACGCTGGTCCAACTGGGCACCAGGTAGAAATGGCATGGCAAGCCGTTCTACAGGACTACATCCAGCATCTCTACGATCGTTTCCATGGGAGAATAGCAGCCTGCTTTGCTGCGAAGGGTGGATATACACCGTATTAGTGCCGACATTGTGCATGCTCTGTTGCCTGTGTCTATGTGCCTGTGGTTCTGTCAGTGTGATCATGGGATGTATCTGACCCCAGGAATGTGTCAATAAAGTTTCCCCTTCCTGGGACTATGAATTCACGGTGTTCTTATTTCAATTTCCAGGAGTGTATTTTATTACATAACCTCAATGTTTCTCTTATTCCATCATGGTACAATCATTTTTGTATTTCTCCCGGTATTATATCTGTACTTATCGCTTTGCCATGTTTCATTGCAGCTATGGCAGACATTACTTCTTCCATTATGATGGTCGGTCCTTTGTCGTCATCACTTACACTGTTGTGTGATTCAAGTTCCAGAGTTTCAGTTTTACTATTTGTGTCATACAGGTCTTTTATATATTCTTCACATCTCTGGAGGACATCGATCTTTGTCCACTACCTCTTCGTCTTTAATCAAAATTTCCGTAGCAGCATTTCCTGCTCTGTTTTTTTCCCATGTCATAGTCTTTACTCTGTAGTATAGTCGGTTGTATCTTCCCTCCCTGTCAATTTCATCACATCTTGGAAAGTAATGCCCTATTTCTATTGCTAGGCTGCTTTTTATCATATTGTTCTACCCATCATGAGTTTTTTGTTGACTAGGTATCAGAATTCCTTAACTTAATCTTTTTTTTCTTTGTCGTCAGTCTACTGACTGGTTTGATGTGGCCCACCACGAATTCCTTTCCTGTGCTAACCTCTTCATCTCAGAGTAGCACTTGCAATCTACGTCCTCAATTATTTGCTTGACATATTCCAAACTCTGTCTTCCTCTACAGTTTTTGCCCTCTACAGCTCCCTCGAGTACCATCGAAGTAATTCCCTCATGTCTTAGCAGATGTCCTATCGTCCTGTCCCTTCTCCTTATCAGTGTTATCCACATATTCCTTTCCTCTCCGATTCTGCGTAGAACCTCCTCATTCCTTACCTTATCAGTCTACCTAATTTTCAACATTCGCCTATAGCACCACATCTCAAATGCTTCGATACTCTTCTGTTCCGGTTTTCCCACAGTCCCTGTTCCACTACCATACAATGCTGTAGTCCAGACGTACATCCTCAGAAATTTCTTCTTTAAATTAAGGCCGGTATTTGATATTAGTAGACTTCTCTTGGCCAGAAATGCCTTTTTTGCCATAGCGAGTCTGCTTTTGATGTCCTCCTTGCTCCGTCCGTCATTGGTTATTTTACTGCCTAGGTAGCAGAATTCCTTAACTTCATTGACTTCGTGACCATCAATCCTGATGTTAAGTTTCTCGCTGTTCTCATTTCTACTACTTCTCATTACCTTCGTCTTTCTCCGATTTACTGTCAAACCATAATGTGTACTCAGTAGACTGTTCATTCCGATCAGCAGATCATTTAATTCTTCTTCACTGTCACTCAGGATAGCAATGCCATCAGCGAATCGTATCATTGATGTCCTTTCACCTTGTATTTTAATTCCACTCCTGAACCTTTCTTTTATTTCCATCATTGCTTCCTCGATGTACAGATTGAAGAGTAGAGGCGAAAGGCTACAGCCTTGTCTTACTCCCTTCTTAATACGAGCACTTCGTTCTTGATCGTCCACTCTTATTATTCCCTCTTGGTTCTAGTACATATTGTATATGACCCGTCTCTCCCTATAGCTTACCCCTACTTTTTTCAGTATCTCGAACAGCTTCCACCATTTTATATTGTCGAACGCTTTTTCCAGGTTGACACCAACGTGAATAGTCGTTTTGTTGCAACTTCCCCCAATGATTTTAGAAATTCTGATGGAATGTTATCAATCGCTTGTGCCTTATTTGACCGTACGTCCTCCAAAGCTCTATTAAATTCCGATTCTAATACTGGATCCCCTATCGCTTCTAAATCGACTCCTGTTTCTTCTTCTATCACATCAGACGAATCTTCACCCTCATAGAGGCTTTCAATGTATTCTTTCCACCTATCTGCTCTCTCCTCTGCATTTAGCAGTGGAATTCCCATTGCACTCTTAATGTTACCACCGTTGCTTTTAATGTCACCAAAGGTTGTGTTTACTTTCCTGTATGCTGAGTCTGTCCTTCCGACAATCATATCTTTTTCGATATCTTCACATTTTTCCTGCAGCCAATTCGTCTTAGCTTCCGTGCACTTCCTATTTATTTCATTCCTCAGCGACTTGTATTTCTGTATTCCTGATTTTCCCGGAACATGTTTCTACTTCCTCCTTTCATCAATCAACTGAAGTATTTCTTCTGTTACCCATGGTTTCTTCGCAGCTACCTTCTTTGTACCTATGTTTTACTTCCCAACTTGTGTGATGGCCCTTTTAGAGACGTCCATTCGTCTTCAACTGTGTTGCCTACTGCGCTATTCCTTATTGCTGTATCTATAGCGTTAGAGAACTTCAAACATATCTTGTCATTCCTTAGAACTTCTGTAACCCACTTCTTAGCGTATTGATTCTTACTGACTAATGTCTTGAACTTCAGCCTACTCTTCATCAGTACTATATTGTGATCTGAGTCTATATCTGCTCCTGGGTACGCTTTACAATCCAGTACCTGATTTCTGAAATCTCTGTCTGACCATGATGTAATCTAATTGAAATCTTCTACTTCATGTACTTTGTGATTATCACTTTTGATGGTCAGTTTCCCGCTATTCTCATTTAGTTCTGCTGCTTAGCATTACATTTTCCGCTTTCTGTTTTACTCTCAGTCCATATTTGGTTCTGATTTGACTGCTTAATCCACATTTTTGTGAAGAATATGTTGAAGTAAGCAATAAATGTATTAGAGATTACAATGATAGAATAATATCAAATTGTTTCACATATACAGATGCAAACAATTTATATGTTTATGCTATGAGTCAATATATACCACGTTTTGGATTATGTAGAAATAAGTGAAATATCAGATACTGCTAAAATTGGATATTTTTTAGAAGCAAATTTGGAATATTAAAAAGAAATAGATGATTTACATACAGATTTTTCATTAGCTCCTGATAGCTAAATATGAGGAACTAAGGTAAGCAAGTTGTTGACTGTTCTGAATGACAATAACTGTTTCTTTGAATGAAAATAACAAAACTACATAGAGTCTCAAAATTGAATTAATCACATTGTTTGAAGAAATAGATAGATTTAAATACACATATGAGAACTAAAGGCAATGTCGATCTTGAGAAAGATATCTGTAAATTAATGAATCATTCAGTGTATGGAAAAAGATGGAAAACATAAGATACAGAGTGGATCTAAAATCAGTATCAGATGGAGATAACTGTGATAAAATTATAGCTAAAACAAACCTTAAAAGCAAACTATATTTAATGAAAACTTTCTTGTTATTCATATGAATAAATCAAAAACTGTGTTCTATAAACCCACATATGTTTGTATGAGTATGCTTGATGTATAAGAACTGGCAATTGATTTTCACAACAGAGTAATAAGACCGAAATATGGAGAAAATATTGAGTTGTATTATGAAGATACAGACAGTTCATTACAGTACTAACTCTGCAGATTTTTGTAACGATATGTAATTGATGATTAATTACATTGATAAAAGAGATTATCTTGAAAATAATATACATGGAATTGCACAAGTAAACAACAAGGTTTTAGGAAAAATGAAAAACAAATGCAATGGAAAAATAGTGGATGAATTTTGTAGTTTCAGAGAAAAAGTGTGTTGTTATGAAGTTGGTGATAAAATGAAGAAAAAATCTAAAAACATAAGAAATGTATCGTTAAAATAGAATTAGCATTGAAGTTTATAAACATGATTTGTTTAACAATAGAGGAACGTGCAGCAAAATTTATATCATCCAAAGTGATGAACATGAAGTCTATAAAGTTGAAATAAACAAGATATCATTGAGTCCTCATGATGAGACAAGATATGTTTTCGAAATTAAATTATATGCATAACCATATGGATACTATGATTGTAAAACAGTATAATACAATTTTTCTGCATAAATGGAAACTCTATCCAGGAAGCTTAACAACACAAGTGTCTCAAAAGAAATTAAAAAAGAGAGTTGGGGTAAATATTTTATATAATATGGTTTGATATGAATATTTAAATACTAGTTATAGAGAAAATTATATATGGAACTTAATAACGAATTTCAGATTATTTTACCAGATAGATATTCTACATCAATTACTTACTGGGTTTTCGATTAAGCAAAGGACTGATGAAACTGAAATGCAAAGGGATGAAGAAACATAAAAATAGTAATAAGAAATTTGTGATCTGGAATTCACTCTGTGAAAATTTATTAAAAACTTTATTTTTGGTATTAAATTTGTTACTCGTTACTGTCTCAATAAAAGGAATATTAGTGAATTCTCTAAATATAAATAGTGAAAAGATAGATATTGTTGTATTTATAAAGAATGTAAAATTAAATACATTACAATAATAGTTATATATGATTGTGGTAGAATTGTAGTTAAATCTTATCTCAACAAACATGAAAAACCAAGTTTCCATAAAAGTCTTTTGGTTGATCAAGAAGAAAGAATGAGAAAAATTTTAGGTATGGAATGGAACAGTTTTTATTTATTTGCTTACATTCATCTTTTATAGTAAAATAGATTGAAAGAGTGAGCCAGTAACATTTTAATATGAATTATACTTTGTGATAATGAATAAAAATTTTTCCTATGCACACCTTTTATGAAAAAAATATTAAGTTTATTTTGTTTCAGTCGTGTTGTGTGATAAAAAAAATTATTTTTAAGTTAATGTGTTAAAAATTATTCATTTTTCTTAATTTTTCTAAGTAATTTATTATGAAATTAATGAGTTAGACCAAGAAAAGTGGACTGTAGGAGATAGGTACTAGGTACCTTGCTTTCAGAATATGTAACTTGGGGAGAAAGTGAGATGGAACCTACTAAATGGATTTGCTGGAGCAGTGTAATGATTTATCATGATGTTCTCAGTTATTTTCGAAGGAAAGTTTTTGTATGGGTTTTCATAGCTTATAATTTGCTTTTGGAAAGAATAGTTTCACACTGTTTTTTGATCTCATTTTTCGCAGTTAATTTCGGTATCACAGCCCCACTCTGAAGCACTCATTCTCGTCCGATATGTCATACTTAAGTATGGTATTTAAATGGAAATAAAATGGTCGCTGAGGAAAGAGAAAAAACATGACTGTAGTAACCCAAAAGGCCATGTTAAAAAACATTGGAAATAATAACTAAAATTTCGCACGTAAAGTAACGTGATACTTTGTTTTGAAGACTTACATGCAAATCATCGTTAGACTGAGCACAGTCTCTACATTCCTTGAATGGACGCACACTAACTGCCTGATGTAATGTTGGTGGCATGGCGTTGATCCATAACGACCATCCTTGTTGGGTGGCGTTTCCAGACCTGCTCGGAGGCGTAAATTGAAGTGCAGCGGACTGGAAGTGTATTTACGACCTACAGTGAATTGCGTCGTCTCTGCTCCTTTCAGCTGTCCGGTTACAGCCAATTTATTGCCTTCGCGCAGGTTTCATTACGGTCACAGCGCCGCTATACTGGTGGTGTGGATAACCACCTCATCTGACTGCATAAGGAGAGTGCTCACAGCACAAAGCGTGATGTTGCCGAGGACAACATCGTTGTACTCGTAAAAGCCACCAAGCTACACTAAGACGATTTCATTCGTTAGAGATTTGGTACTACATATGGGTGAACTCCTTCACGTTTGGAAACAACCCGACTGTTGTCTGGTCCTTTTTGTAGGATACATTAATTTTTACTTGTTCACGTTTTCTGTTTTATTTATCTACAAAGTACTATACGGCTGCATCAAATTTAAATTTTTCTTGCCAATTATAATTGGATATAATGTGACATTTTTATTAAAAGCTTCAATTAAATAATCCGAAGCTTCAACTGAGATTCAAAGCAGTGGTGTTAGGTTTGGTTACTGGCGAATACGTCGAACAGCGGGAATTGTTTTATACTCTACACACTAACATTATTTGCATTTTTGTTGAATGATTCAGTAATATTAAGAGAATTTATTCTTATTTAATATACTTCTAATTTCCTGATGCAATTGTTAAGTGAAATGTTTGTGCAATCCTTTCATTGCCGCCGAGATTTGTCATTTGTCACTTTCTTCAATAAGATGGTTATTCAGTTGTAAATAAATGTGAGTCACCTACCCAAGTAACATACCTATCAGGCTGGTACAGGTGAGTTTGGTTTTTTCAGAACCCATCTATACTCTAATCGAAGGGTGTGGAACACAAAAAATTACGGAATCACTAACATTCATTCTTTAAGAGATGGAGGCAGTTAATTGTTTTGATTAATGAATAAATAAAATTCGTACGATGAAGTTCATACGTGTGAATGCATGAAATAATGAGTTGACAGCTGAAAATAAACCTGCAATGATCTGCCTACAAAACTGTTATGTGGTAATCAAATAGCAGTGTGACATATACGCATACATTTTGTAAATGTTATTACGTGATGATACCAATGAGAACGTGTAATAGTTGACAATATTATGGAAATAACAGTTGTACGAACTGTATCCCAGCATGTTAAAGTGGCTTTGTCCAGACTATGATTTTATATCCTCCTGTATCTACATCTACATCTTCATCCATACTCCGCAAGCCACCTGACAGTGTGTGGCGGAGGGTACCTTGAGTAGCTCTATCGGTTCTCCCTTCTATTCCAGTCTCGTATTGTTCGTGGAAAGAAGGATTGTCGGTATGCTTTTGTGTGGGCTCCAATCTCTCTGATTTTATCCTCATGGTCTCTTCGCGAGATATACGTTGGAGGGAGCAATATACTGCTCGACGCTTCGGTGAAGGTATGTTCTCGAAACTTCAACAAAAGCCCGTACCGAGCTACTGAGCGTCTCTCCTGCGTAGTCTTCCACTGGAGTTCATCTATCATCTCCGTAACGCTTATGCGATTACTAAACGATCCTGTAACGATGAGCGCAGCTCTCCGTTGGTTCTTCTCTATCTCTTCTATCAACCCTATCTGGTACGGATCCCACACTGCTGAGCAGTACTCAAGCAGTGGGCGAACAACTGTACTGTAACCTACTTCCTTTGTTTTCGGATTGCATTTCCTTAGGATTCTTCCAATGAATCTCAGTCTGAACGACACTTACGTAGACGGCGTTCCTCTGTCCTTTCGCTCAATTTAGTGAATCGTTCTTTGGACCCATTCTTTCGCGAACAACCCACATGTATTGGGTAGTATATACATTGCTGATCGCAGTTCTGGTTAGACGCAGGCCTCACATTGGGGAGGGCAGTGGTTAAAATGGCAACCTGTCCATCGGATCCAAGCTTCCCTGATTTCCCTGTATTATTTAAGGTGGGTGTCGGGATACTGCCTTCGAAAGAGCACATCCGATCTCCTGTCCAGTCTGAGCACATGATCCCTTTCTAATGACTATTCGCTGACGCGATATTAAATCCTTCCTTTGCCGTACGCATCGCTCAGCTGCTGTCCATCGCTTTTACGTAGAAGACTGATAACCGCTATCGGAATTCGTTGCAAATTTGCGTTATAAAGCTCCCCTTAATTTCGATCTTTTATTATTATGTCTACTACGAACAGTATACTTCTAACAACGCGACATTGATGTTTTATTTAAAATTGTTAGCTCGAATTTTGTTCTTCCATATTTACATATTTCCTGAGATTCTTCCTATATGCCAGAGTGTCTCCGCTAAAACCGGAGGCAGGCAGGTTGCATCTTGATGTTCATAATTTTATCACCGCTAGTTGTCGAAAACTGAGTGCGAGTGTGCAACATACCAGGTGGTTGATTGATAACAAATAAATGAAGTGAACTTAAACGAATAAGGAAAATTTGTTGGTAAGAACCCATCGGAAGCCGAGAACACAACCATGTATTAATTTACTGGTTGGACTGCTGACATACTTCCCTCATTGAGCGTTGTTGGATTCTGCCCTAATCATATCTTTAAATAATAAAGCCCATCCTAAGAAACGTTAATGAATGAATTGAAAAGTACAGATACATGTGAAATATGAAACAAGATTATGGACACTACTGTCCATTAAAATTGCTACACCAAGAAGAACCGCAGATGATAAAAGAGTGTTCATTGGACAAATATATTTTACTAGAACTGACATCTGATAACATTTTAACGCAATTTGGGTGCATAGATCTTGAGAAATCAGTACCCAGAACAACTACCTCTGACCATAATGACGCCTGGGCATTGAGTCAAATAGAGCTTGGATAGCGTGTACAAGTACAGCTGCCCAAACAGCTTCAACAAGATACCACAGTTCATCAAGAGTAGTGACTCTTGTATTGAGACGAGCCAGTTGCTCGGTCACCTTTGACCAGACTTTTTTAATTGGTGAGAGATCTGGAGAATCTGCTGGTCAGGCCAGCGGTCAAACATTTTCAGTGTCCAGAAAGGCTCCTAGAGGACCTGCAACACGGGGTCGTGGATTATCCTGCTGACATGTAGGGTTTTGCAGGGATCCAATGAAGGGTAGAGCCAAGGGCAGTAACACATCTGAAATGTAACGTCCACTGTTCAAAGTGCCGTCAATGCGAACAAGAGGTGACCGAGACGTGAAACCAAAGGCATTCCATACCTTAACGCCGGGTGATACGCCAGTATGGCGATGACGAATATACGCTTTGGTTCAAAATGGTTCAAATGGCTCTGAGCACTATGGGACTTAACATCTGTGGTCATCAGTCCCCTAGAACTTAGAACTACTTAAACCTAACTAACCTAAGGACATCACACACATCCATGCCCGAGGCAGGATTCGAACCTGCGACTGTAGCAGTCGCGCGGTTCCGGACTGAGCGCCTTAACCGCGAGACCATGGCGGCCGGCTATACACGCTTTTAATGTACGTTCACCGTGATGTCGCGAAACACGGATGCAACCATGATGTTGCTGTAAACAGTATCTCGATTCATCCGAAACAATGACGTTTTGACATTCGTGCACCCCGGTTCGTCGTTGACTATACCATCGCAGACGCTCCTGTCTGTGATGCAGCGTCAAGGGTAACCGCAACCATGGTCTTGGTTGTTATCTTGCAATCTTATGACTCAGGGATCGAGACGTGGCAGTACGATCCGTTACAGCCATGCGGATAAGATGCCTGTCATCTCGACTGCTACTGATACGAAGCCGTTGGGATCCAGCACGGCGTTCCGTATTACCCTCCTGAACCCACCGATTCCATATTCTGCTACCAGTCATTGGATCTCGCCAACGCGAGCAGCAATGTCGCGATACGATGAACGCCAATCGCTATAGGCTACAATCCGATCTTTATTAAAGTCGGAAACGTGATGGTACGCATTTCTCCTCCTTACGCGAGGCATCACAATAACGTTTCACTAAGCAACGCCGGTCAACTGCTGTTTGTGTATGAGAAATCGGTTGGAAACTTTCCTCATGTCAGCACTTTGTAGGTGTCGCTAGCGGCACCAACCTTGCGTGAATGCTCTGAAAAGCTAGACATTTGCATATCACAACATCTTCTTCCTGTCGGTTAAATTTCGCATCGTGGTGAAGCAATTTTAATGGCCGGTAGTGTAGGAGTACGAGCCGCGCCACTCGCTTCGATATCTCGATAAGTACCTCGCCGTGCGTCCAGCGTTTTGTATCCGTGTGTCGCTCCTGATCATCCCAACACAAGTCACTTTTTCACGTCGATGTGGCTACGGGTCTACACGACATTAGCGCATGGGGCGCAGGGTTAGAGTGTCATGTCTGGCAGGCAGTATTATTTTCACTACGTTAGACAATAAAGTGTTTACGCTCAAGTAAGATTTTTTTATTTTATTTAGCGGTCTCGTGGTTGCCGCTAGTTTATTGCAAAGCACACCGACAGCAAAAACGTATCGGATTGCGTCACAAGTAAATGACTAAAGACTTCCGAGTTTCGTCGCTACCAATTAATGACCTACCTTTCCTTTACTAAATAACGTCTGTAAGCCAAAAAAGGCCGAAGAAGGTCAGAAACAATATAAGAACAGCTGTTGCTCGATGACAGGGAGGACGGTAATTTTGTAACTTCCATGTCTACCATTTACAAAAAGGTTTGCAATGTGTAGCACTGCCCCCTGCCAATGAGTGTAGGATACACAAGTCCAACCGCTGCACATGCGGCGATGTACGTTATCTGGTGATGTCACATGTTCAATATTTGTCATTCAATTTTGGGATATTTGCCGACGTATGTAACTCCATGTGTTTTGTATAAGATTACTTGTCGCAGAGATATCTACGTTGTTTCTAAACGTTAATAAGTTGCACCCTGTAGAATGATGGTCTTACAGAAACTAATATAATACTCGGTTTACACTAAAGCGCAGCGCTATCAAAGCAATTAGATCCTGCACAGGCACGATTTAATTTCTCCCAGTGGCACTGTGCAGTACACCAGATCGTTAACGCGAACAAATTCCCCACCTCTAACAGCGCGCCCAAACTTAATGAATGACTAATTATCCGAAATCAAAGTTGACCATCAAAAGTCTATATCAGCGCACAAGAAGTATACAATACTAAATTGCAAGCTGTTGCACTGAAACGATTTAGTCGACACTAACTGCACAGATCGCTGCCTAAACGTAACGGACGCGGCTCATAGACCGCACAAGGCCATACCATAACACGAACTGTGATCAGAAGATGCAGAAATGTACTTTCCTTGTCCCTTCTTCCACTCTGCCTGATGACTCTACCTTGGTCAGAAGAGTACTTGTGCGCCTGACTACCACTGCCTTGTATATAACTAATTTTTAGATATGTTAAATTTCCACGTAAATTCATTCTTTGTGGCTGAAAAATTGCATATAACTATCACTTTATTACAGTCAAACACGGCGATTTAATCAACTTTAAGCTTCATTTTGTACATATGATGACCGAAACGAAAATCACTCGTCAAATTTACTACTGAACTTTCTCATGTCGGTTTCGCACTGTGGCGTTCAAGTAATTTCCTGACAAATATAAATTCGCAGATTTATTATTAAATAAACGTAAACTATTAAAATGAGTAGTACAAATAATTCATGCAGAAGCTAAGCTTTTTGTGTCACTGTGGAGAACTCTTTGTTTCGGTACTGAGTAATAACGATACAATGTTGTATTTATAACAATTTGTTGGACTGATTGTACGTCAGCTATGCTCATTTTGTAGCGGATTTGATAATCTATTCCAATACATCTGTAATATACATGTTTTACTTGTTGCTTTCATCATAAACAATTTTACACACAAATGAGAATAACTTTCTCATATTATTTGTTGCTAGAGTTGTAAAAGTACTATAGGCTACCATAGACTATTATAAGTAAGCATAGACGATTTTAATTTCGCTAGCAATTTTGGTCAGTGAAGATCGTAACTGCATTAGCAGTACGTTACGTGTGTTGCATACCAATCGGGTATCACCTCAATTCAAATTTTGTTTACGTATGAGATCAGTGTCTTACCAGGAAACGGAAGCAGTGATACATTTTTGTTCTTCTTACCATCGTCCTGTCTCTTAATTAAAAATTATTTATAGCAAAATTGAAACTGTCAATGTTTAATTCAGATTTTATTTGAAAATAGTTGATTTGTGAAAGTGAAACAGAGCTCTTCTGCAGTAAAAATAACAAATAAGTTACAGATATATCACATAGCGCTAGATCACAATTTCTTCAAGAAAGGAAAAAAGAAAACGCTAAATGGAACGATAGAAAACATTGCTACTGCTTCGTCGAGCATATACGAAACATATCTCTATCACTCATAAAAACTTTCTTTACTTATCAATAATAACAGGAGACTATCAGCCTTGCTGTTCTATTAAGGACAAAATAACAACAATAATTATACAGCTTGTTGACGTAAACTGTAATAGTATTGATTGAATAAAAGGACAGAAGTTACTCGATCAACTAATTTTTCCTACTTATAAAATGCAATTTATGTTTTGTAATTGTATAAAATACACAAAGGACTCACACTAAACGATATGCGGTTCTAATTATGTGGAAAATAATAAAATAAACAAAGAGAAGTCGCCGGCTCCCAGTTCGTCTTCACGCATTCATTTCTGTTTATTTCCCAATCAGTGCTACCAAAACTACAGGTAATCCTGTAATTTACAGCTTCACTTATGTACTGTGTCAAAACTATGGAACTGTAGTTTGGTAGAGAGCAACTCTATTTATTGTATAAATTTGGCAGTAATTTTATTGGACTCGTCTCTATGTTTCTGTTTCAATACTGTCATCAAGTTTTCTGTAGCTTTTCTGGAGATGATTTTAGTGTTTTTTAGTGACTGTAGGAACTTTGGTTTTGACGTAGCATCTCGTCATGCTGCACAGGCCCATAAGTAAGCTGCGCCTCAGTTTTAGCCCTCGCCTCCTACGGGGAAGTGCAGATAGGTTCCGCTTGCTGGCTCAGTAGGTAGGTACCTACCCATTTCATTCTGCTCAGGAGGGCACCTGACACCTCTGCAACTTACCAGTTCGGCGCAGGCACTGCACCAAGACTTGCCAGTCACATGACACTCAGATCACTCCTTTATATGTGTATGTATAATGCCTAAGGCTTGTAACATAGCAAGTGAGCAACTTATAGCTTCTGTTCAACCACAGTGTACACCTTGTACTGTATGTATTTCCTCATGTGGATAGAGCCTGTAACAAAATTTGTTTGTGATATGCATATTAGCTTCAAATTTTCAATAACTTAGGAAGCATAGTAACAGACAAAGGTCAAATACTGCCGTTCAGTGTGAACTGTCCTAACATTAGTTTGGAAGTATTTTGGGAAATTACTGAGGAGAGATTTGTGACTTACAACGCGCACTATTAACTGAATATCACCTGAGTACCAAATCCATCAGGGACTTTCAACCTTCCTGCATAGTTCCACTGTTGCTCAGGTAATTGTAAAGTAGAAATACGAGGTAACGATCACAGGTAAGCCAAATACGGTCGGAACACTTGTCCTGACGGATAGGGACCATCATGCACTGCAGAGGGTAGTTTAATAACAAGGAGAAGGAATTACAAAGACTGTGCGTAGTGACTCAAAAGAACTGGGTGCAATCGTCTATCGGCCCCCTGTAAATCATGTATTTCTGTTGTCATTGCTAAGATTACTGGAAATGAGTGATATGGAGTGATGAATCATTCTGTATCCTTTGGCAGCCCGATGGAGTGGTGTGGCTTTAGCGAATACGCGAAAAACATTTCTTGCCATCATGTGTGTTGCCAATAATGAACTACAGAGGAGGTGATGTTATAGTATGTGGCTGGTTTTCGTGCTTAGACTATGGTCCTACCATTGCCCTTAAGAGAAGCATAGATTTGGAAGGGTATGGCACATTTCACAGCAAACATAAACATAGTCAAAGCCTTGTAGACAAACAAAAATTACGCGAAGCTAAAGGTAATGTGAGGAGGGCTATGTGAGAGGCGTTCAACGAATTCAAAAGTGAAGTTCTGTGCACTGACTTGGCAGATAATCGTAAGAAATTTTGGTCTTATGTCAATTGCACAGAGGGAGACTGCACTGTAGTTCATTCTCAAGACTGTCGTACAGGTGACAAAATGGTTGTTGTTGTTGTTGTCTTCAGTCCTGAGACTGGTTTGATGCAGCTCTCCATGCTACTCTATCCTGTGCAAGCTTCTTCATCTCCCAAAACCTACTGCAACCTACATCCTTCTTAATCTGCTTACTGTATTCATCTCTTGGTCTCCCTCTACGATTTTTACCCTCCATCCTTCCCTCCAATGCTAAATTTGTGATCCCTTGATGCCTCAAAACATGTCCTACCAACCGATCCCTTCTTCTAGTCAAGTTGTGCCACAAACTTCTCTTCTCCCCAATCCTATTCAATACCTCCACATTAGTTACGTGATCTACCCATCTAATCTTCAGCATTCTTCTGTAGCACCACATTTCGAAAGCTTCTATTCTCTTCTTGTCCAAACTAGTAATCGTCCATGTTTCACTTCCATACATGGCTACACTCCAAACAAATACTTTCAGAAACGACTTCCTGATACATAAATCTATATTCGATGTTAACAAATTTCTCTTCTTCAGAAACGCTTTCCTTGCCATTGCCAGTCTACATTTTATATCCTCTCTACTTCGACCATCATCAGTTATTTTACTTCCTAAATACCAAAACTCCTTTACTACTTCAAGTGTCTCATTTCCTAATCTAATTCCCTCAGCATCACCCGATTTAATTTGACTACATTCCATTATCCTCGTTTTGCTTTTGTTGATGTTCATCTTATATCCTCTTTTCGAGACACTTTCCATTTCGTTCAACTGCTCTTCCAAGTCCTTTGCTGTCTCTGACAGAATTACAATGTCATCAGCGAACCTCAAAGTTTTTACTTCTTCTCCATGAATTTTAATACCTACTCCAAATTTTTCTTTTGTTTCCTTTACTGCTTGCTCAATATACAGATTGAATAACATCGGGGAGAGGCTACAACCCTGTCTCACTCCTTTCCCAACCACTGCTTCCCTTTCATGCCCCTCGACTCTAATAACTGCCATCTGGTTTCTGTACAAATTGTAAATACCCTTTCGCTCCCTGTATTTTACCCCTGCCAACTTTAAAATTGGAAAGAGAGTATTGCAGTCAACATTGTCAAAAGCTTTCTCTAAGTCTACAAATGCTAGAAACGTAGGCTTGCCTATTCTTAATCTTTCTTATAAGATAAGTCGTAAGGTCAGTATTCCCTCACGTGTTCCTACATTTCTACGGAATCCAAACTGGTCCTCCCCGAGGTCCGCATCTACCAGTTTTTCCATTCGTCTGTAATGAATTCGCGTTAGTATTTTGCAGCTGTGACTTATTAAACTGATAGTTCGGTAATCTGTCAGCACCTGATTTCTTTGGGATTGGAATTATTATATTCTTCTTGAAGTCTGAGGGTGTTTCACCTGTCTCATACATCTTGCTCACCAGCTGGTAGAGTTTTGTCATGACTGGCTCTCCCAAGGCCGTCAGTTGTTGTAATGGAATGTTGTCTACTCCGGGGGCCTTGTTTCGACTCAGGTCTTTCAGTGCTCTGTCAAACTCTTCACGCACTATCTTACATCCCATTTCGTCTTCATCTACATCCTCTTCCATTTCCATAATATTGTCCTCAAGTACATCGCCCTTGTATAAACCTTCAATATACTCCTTCCACCTTTCTGCCTTCCCTTCTTTGCTTAGAACTGGGTTGCCATCTGAGCTCTTGATATTCATACACGTGGTTCTCTTCTCTCCAAAGGTCTCTTTAATTTTCCTGTAGGCAGTATCTATCTTACCCCTAGTGAGATAAGCTTCTACATCCTTACATTTGTCCTCTAGCCATCCCTGCTTAGCCATTTTGCACTTCCTGTCGATCTCATTTTTGAGACGTTTGTATTCCTTGTTGCTAACTTCATTTACTGCATTTTTATATTTTCTCCTTTCATCAATTATATTCAATATTTCTTCTGTTACCCAAGGATTTCTAGCAGCCCTCGTCTTTTTACCTACTTTATCCTCTGCTGGCTTCACTACTTCATCCCTCAGAGCTACCCATTCTTCTTGTACTGTGTTTCTTTCGCCCATTGCTGTCAATTGTTCCCTTATGCTCTCCTTGAAACTCTGTACATCCTCTGGTTCTTTCCGCTTATCCAGATCCCATGTCCTTAAATTCCCACCTTTTTGCAGTTTCTTCAGTTTTAACCTACAGGTCATAACCAATAGATTGTGGTCAGAGTCCACATCTGCCCCTGGAAATGTCCTACAATTCAAAACCTGATTCCTAAATCTCTGTTTCACCATTATGTAATCTATCTGATACCTTTTAGTATCTCCAGGATTCTTCCATGTATATAACCTTATTTTATGATTCTTGAACCAAGTGTTAGCTATGATTAAGTTATGCTCCGTGCAAAATTCTACCAGACGGCTTCCTCTTTCATTTCTTAGCCCCAATCCATAATCACCTACTATGTTTCCTTCTCTTCCTTTTCCTACTGACGAATTCCAGTCACCCATGACTATTAAATTTTCGTCTCCCTTCACTACCTGAATAATTTCTTTTATCTCATCATACATTTCATCAATTTCTTCATCATCTGCAGAGCTAGTTGGCATCTAAACTTGTACTACTGTAGTAGGCATTGGCTTTGTGTCTATCTTGGCCACAATAACGCCTTCACTATGCTGTTTGTAGTAGCTTACCCGCACTCCTATTTTTTTATTCATTATTAAACCTACTCCTGCATTACCCCTATTTGATTTGGTATTTATAACCCTGAAGTCACCTGACCAAAAGTCTTGTTCCTCCTGCCACCGAACTTCACTAATTCCCACTATATCTAACTTTAACCAATCCATTTCCCTTTTTAAATTTTCTAACCTGCTTGCCCGATTAAGGGATCTGACATTCCACGCTCCGATCCGTAGAACGCCAGTTTTCTTTCTCCTGATAACGACGTCTTCCTGAGTAGTCCCCGCCCGGAGATCCGAATGGGGGACTAATTTACCTCCGGAATATTTTACCCAAGAGGACGTCATCATCATTTAATCATACAGTAAAGCTGCATGTCCTCGGGAAAAATTACGGCTGTAGTTTCCCCTTGCTTTCAGCCGTTCGCAGTACCAGCACAGCAAGGCCGTTTTGATTAATATTGCAAGGCCAGATCAGTCAATCATCCAGACTGTTGCCCCTGCAACTACTGAAAAGGCTGCTGCCCCTCTTCACGAACCACACGTTTGTCTGGCCTCTCAACAGATACCCCTCCGTTGTGGTTGCACCTACGGTACGGCCATCTGTATCGCTGAGGCACGCAAGCCTCCCCACCAACGGCAAGGACCATGGTTTATGGGGGGGGGGGGGGGGACAAAATGGTAGATATCGAAATAGATGACAGAGGGATAGAAAAACAATTAAAATCACCGGACCTGATGGGATACCCGTTCGATTTTACACAGAGTACGCGAAGGAACTTGCCCCCCTTTTTGCATCGGTGTACCGTAGGACTCTGCTCTTGAAGTGCGTAGCGTTCCAAAATAATTGGAAAAGGCACAGGTCATCCCCGTTTTCAAGAAGGGACGTCGAACGGATGTGCAGAACTATAGACCTATATCTCCTACGTCGATCAGTTGTAGAATTTTGGAACAAGTATTACGTTCGAGTGTAATGACTTTTCTGGAGACTAGAAATCTACTCTCTAGGAATCAGCATGGGTTTAGAAAAAGATGATCGTGTGAAACCAAGCTCGCGTTATTCGTCCACGAGACTCGGAGGGCCATAGACACGTGTTCCTAGGTAGATGCCATGTTTCTTGACTTCCGCAAGGCGTTTGATACAGTTCCCCACAGTCATTTAATGAAGAAAGTAAGAGCATATGGACTATCAGACCAACTGCGTGATTGGATTGAAGAGTTCCTAGATAACAGAACGCAGCATATAATTCTCAATGGAGAGAAGTGTTTTGAAGTAAGAGCGATTTTAAGTGTGCCGCAGGGAATGTACTAGGACTGTTCCTATTCACAATATATATAAATGACCTTGTAGATAACATCGGAAGTTCACTGAAGGTTTTTGCGGATGATGCTGTAGTATATCGAGAGGTTGTAACAATGGAAAATTGTACTGAAATACAGGAGAATCTGCAACGAATTGACGCACCGGTGTGGGATCCGTACCAGATAGGGTCGATAGAAGAGATAGAGAAGATCCAACGGAGGGCAGCGCACTTCGTTGCAGGTTCATTTAGTAATCGAGAAAGCGTTACGGAGATGATAGATAAACTCTAGTGGAAGACTCTGCAAGAGAGACGCTCAGTAATTCGATACTGGCTTTTGTTGCAGTTTCGAGAACATACCTTCACCGAAGAGTCAAGCAGTATATTGCGCTCTCCTACGTATATCTCGCGAAGAGACCATGAGGATAAAATCAGAAAGATTAGAGGCCACACAGAGGCATACCGACAATCCTTCTTTCCACGAACAATATGAGACTGGAATAGAAGGGAGAACCGATAGAGGTACTCAAAGTAACCTCCGCCACACATCTTCAGGTGGTTTGCGGAGTATCGATGTAGATGTAGATGTAGATCTGTATTGACTACAGCTGCGAAACCGTTTCAAGATGTTGACCGTGTCAGCATGACAATGCCCCCTATCATAAAGCAACATCTGTAAGACCGTGGTTCGTGGACACTAACGCCGATTGGAACAACTTTGGGAACTATTAGAATGTCAGCTTCCCTCCAGGTCTCAGCGTCCAAGGCCACAACCTTCACCAGTTTCGGCTCATGAGGAAAAATGGTCTAGCATCTCCTCACAGACATTCAGACACCTTACTGAAAGTATCCTCAACAGGGTTGGAGTCGTCAGAAGCGCGATTAGTGGGCACACTAATACTGGACGGACTCCATACGTTGTCCACTAGTAGGTGTCAGGATGCTGTTCATCAAAAATGTCTGACTTATCCGAGCTACCAACGCTGTCTTGAAAATTCTCCTGTAGCATCACTTTCCAAAAGGTTTGTAGTTTGGTTGATTAACCACTTCTGCACTTGTTTACAGTCCCAGCACGTTCCTTCAGAAAAGAATTCCTTGGATATAAATTCAGTTTTAACAAATTTATCTTTTACCAGAAAAGCTGTCATTTTTTTAAATTACCCCTTCTCTACTATCGTCAGTTACTTTTCGGCCTAAATAGCAAAACTCATCGATTAATTTTAGTGTCTAGTTTCCTAATCTAGTTTCCGAAGCATCTCCCGGTTAAATACAGATACAATCCAGTACATTTGTTTTAATTTTGTTGAATTCCATCTTATAATCTCTTTTCAAGACACTCCCCATTCCTTTCATTTATTATTTTACGTCCTTTTCCGTCTCATAAAACTACGATGTCATCGGCAAACTTCAAATATTTTATTTCTTTTCCTCGAAATTTAATTCCTTTCCTGAATTTCTTCCAGCTGTCTTTCACCGTTTTCTCAATGTATAGGTTGATTAACATGGCAGATAAACTTTGTCTCGCTCTAGTTCCAAACACTGCCTTCGTTTTATATCCTTCGACGGTTATCATTGAAGTCTGATTTCTGTACAAATTGTACGTAAAGTTTCATTCCTTGTGTTTCACCCCTGATACCTTCAGAACTTCAAAGAAGAAATTGCAGCCCACGTCATCAACAGTTTTTTTCTAAATCTAAGAATGCTAAAACAGAATGTCTTTCCTATCTTCAACCTTTCCTTTAAGATAGTCGGTGGGGTTAGTGCTTCTTCTACTGCTTTTTCGTTTTCTGAAGACCAAACTGATCTTTCCCGAGGTCACTTTCTACCAGTTGTTCCATTCTTTTGTGAATAATTGGAGGCGGTATTTTGCAACCGTGACATATTAAGTGGTACAGCTGACATATTTTAGCGTCTGGTTTCTTTCCGTTTGGATTATTGTAACCATACTGGCTTCTGACGGTATTACAGCTGAGTGATATGTCGTGGGTGTCAGGTGGAATAGTCTTGTCATGGATCTCTGTCTCAAGGATCTCAACAATTATAAGGGAATATAGTTTATGCCTATGGGACCAAATTGCTGAGGTCATCGGTCCCTAGGCTTATGCACTACTTAAACTAACTTAAGCTAACTTACGCTAAGGACCACACACACTTATGACCGGGGGAGGACTCGAACCTCCGACCGACGGGGGGTGGGGAGCTGCGCAAACCCTGGCAAGGCACCTCAGACTGCACGGCTACCCAGCGCGGCGCTTTTTTCGACATAGGTCGTTGAGTGCTATGCCAGATTCATCTCGCATTCATGCGTCCCATCTCATCATAATATTATATTAAAGCTCGTTGATGTTGGTCTATATATCCATTCTCCCTTTCAACCGTTCTCTCCTTACCATTGGTTTGGCATCTCTGCTGTTGATATTCGTGTAGGTATTTTCCTTTTCTTTATAGTCTTCCTCGTTTTTCTATACACAGCGGCAATGTCCCGCAGTCGCGTGTGTCTACCATTTTTTATTTATCATCTAGCCGTTCCAGCTTTTACATTTTGCACTTCGTGACGATCTTATTACGTCGACATATGTACTCCCTGCAGCGTCTTCGTTTATTGTGTGTTTTCCTTTCCTTCAGTTAAATTCAGTATCTCGTGTATTGCCCAAACATCTTTATTGAATATTGTCTCTGTATTTTTGATCCCTGCTGCATTTGGTATTTTATCTCTGACAGCTGTCCATTTGTTTCCCTTCCTTGTATCAGTCAATCGTTGCCCAGTGCTCCCTTTAAAGCTTTTCGCATCCTTTGTTACTTTCAATTTATCTCCGTTACACCTCTTCAATTTTCTTCTGTTTAATTATTACGAGTTCAAATTAGCCTGTGTACATAGTTTACATTTTTAAATCTAGGCTTAACCAGTCGACTAGGGGTAGTGTCTTTGATTATTGATGGAAACGTACTCGTTCCCGGAGTAGACCACAGCCACCGTCCAGTCCTGAGTAAAAATCATGAGCGTTAGCGGCCGAATACTTCTGGCATAAGAGGTTACCTTCATACTGCCAACGACCTTGTCAGGGAGAGTGTAGGAGTGGACAGATTCAGGGCACCCTCTTGCCCTTCGGGTGGGAAACTGCCCCTAAAGTGGAAGTTCAGTAATCACCGGCATGAGAATGCAGAAGTCAAAGTTAGTTCTAAGGCTATGGTCAATGCGATAAGGAATAGGTCAGTAGGCAGTTCATGCGAAGAGGAATGGACATCTCTAAAAATAATAATCACATAAGTTTGAAAAGAAAACATAGGTACAAAGTCCGTAACTGCGAAGAAACCATGGGTAAATGAAGAAATATTACAGCTGATCGATGAAAGAAGGAATTACAGGTGAAATCTGGTTTCGCAGGACAGAGCGGATCAGATTATGTTTGTGGAAAGAGGCCAAAATCAGTTACTGTCAGTTGCACAAAGCACACAAGCTTTATGTTCATAAAACCGCTTAATCACAAATGCGCTTAAAAGGATTCAAAACTATACGGCTGAAAGCCCTAACACAAGTTATTACAATTGATTTAAGGAATACACGCTGATGAAGGCCTCACTTAAAAGAGAAAATCTTACTTAAATGCTGCAGGCCACACACTGGAAACACAAGAAATGAGATTTAAAGCCTGCATAACAAGAAATGCAATAGAGCAAAATACCCTTTATCTTCTTTTTTTTTTAAAAAAAACATAGTTCAAACAAGAATCTTCAAAGTTTTAACTTAAGATGGCTGAAGGCCATATTTTAAAATTAAAACAAGCCAAATTAGTAGGCGGCTGACTTGAGGCAAAAATCACAATCTAAAAACAACAGAACAATGGTGGTCAGAAGTGTTCCAAGGGTCGGCCTGAGGAGGTAAGTCTAACGTAAGGTGACATAAGACAGGCAGCCAAGAATAAGATTAAGTAATCAGATGGCAACCCAACCTAGGGACAGCTGAAGGACCGGCCAACAACCTAATCAATTCCGCTGCGCTGACCAACGGCATGACAACGGAAAATGTCATCCGAGGACAAGAATACAAGCAGCACTACGTCTTCAAAATTGGCGTCTAAAAACATCCAAGGCACAATAACCACTCAAAAATACGATCAACACCAAATGCTGTCAAATTGCACGCGGTACGGACAGCATCAACACGGCCAGGAAAAACACACTGCTTAAACTACGCTAATGCCCTCGCCAAAGGGACTTCCTCGCTGCACTGTCCCAACCAACCGACTGCCTCCTCCAGTACGCACACAGCATTAACATAAATGCTCAGTCGAAATTACACAAGCTAGACACAGTTCCACGAAAACACTTCCACAAGAACTCGAACAATCGTAAAATCAATCACTGTGGAAAAACCAGGGCGAATGAGAAGTCGTCACACACAGAGAACCGAAGCGGTCAGCGACCAAATATACGTCGTCCGATGAGAAGACCGACCGAACGGCTAACCAAGGTCGTCCTCACTCACGTCATGTGTGTCAGCAACCGTCCAGCGGGTCTTGGTTGTCGGACCTCACTGTAGCTCCATCCCGACTCAACTCCACGTCCGTTCGCAACTCGGAAACACGGCGACCCGGGCACACTGGCTCAGACCCAACCATGCAGAGGTAACACTTGCCCATTGGCCACCGGACATATCTGCACGAGGAAGGAACCAACCCACGTACGGCAAGATAACCAACTGTCGAGGCACAGAAACGGTCAAAGGACCAAATACACGTCGCCCGATGAGACGACCGACCGAACGACCAACCGCGACAGTGCATGTATGTCGCAAGCGGTCGGCGAGCACTTGCTGTCCGGACCTCACAGGCGCCCTGACACGCGACGAGCCAGAAATACTAGCGGTCGCATCAAAGATAATACGACAGTGCACTTATCGATACGCGCTGCTGCTGCCACTTACGGACAGGTCAGCCAGCAACTTAGTGACGCCAGTAAATCGAATAAGAAACGAGGCGACAGTTCCTTCAAGAGAAGTTGTCAAACAAGAAACGGCATGAACACGAGCCGCACACGGCTCAACAGGTGTATTCGGAGAAATTCAGGAATTCAAAAATACAAGACCCTAAGTAATGAAATAAATAGAAAGTGCAGGAAAGCTAAGGTGAAATGGCTGCATGAACAATGTGAAGAAATCGAATAAGAAATGACGGTCGGAAACACTGACTGAGCATATAGCAAAGTTTAAAGAAGCTTCGGTAAAATTAAAAGCAGGGGTAGTAACATGGAAATTCCTCTGTTAGATGCAGGGGAGAGGGCGACTAGGCGGAAAGAGCACATTGAAGGCGTCCCTGATATGATTGAAGAGACACGAGGTAGAAGAGATACGAGATCCAATATTAGAATGGCTTTGGAACACTTAAGATGAAATGAGGCACTGACGACTGATAACATTCTATCTCAATTTCTAAAATAATTGGGGAAATCGGCAACAAAAAGACTTTGGTATAAAGAATGTCTGTGTCTGGCGATATCCCAGCTAACTCTCGGAAATTTCTCATCCACACAACCCCGAAGACTGCCAGAGCTGACAAGTATCAGAATTAGTGCACAATCAGCTTAATCGGTCATACATTCAAGTTGTTGACAGTAATAATGTACAAAAGAGAGGAAAAGAAAATTGGTGCTGTTTTATAAGACGATCATTCTGGCTTTAGGAAAGGTAATGGAACGAGGGTGGCAGTTCTGACGTTACGTTGATAATGGTTGGAAGACTACGAAAAATTAAGACACATTCATAGCATTTGTCGACTTTGAACAAACGTTCAACACTGTCAAATGGTGCAAGATGTTCGATATTCTGAGGAAAATAGGGCTACGCTCTTGGGAGAGACGAGTATTTTACAACACGAAAAAGAATCAAGAGCGAATGAGAAGAGCGGAAGACCAAGAATGATGTGCTCGATTAAAAAGTGCGCTAGACAGGGATCTACTTTTTCGCCCCTACTGCCCATTCAATACATCGAAGAAACAATGATGGGAATAAGGAAACATTCAACAGTGCAATTAAAATTCAAAGTGAGAAGATATCCAGAATGAATTTTTCACTCTGCAGCGGAGTGTGCGCTGATATGAAACTTCCTGGCAGATTAAAACTGTGTGCCAGACCGAGACTCGAAGTCGGGACATTTGCCTTTCGCCGGCAAGTGCTCTACAAGCTGATACGAAGGGAATGAAAATCAACAGAAATGAGAAAGGCAAGAAACGAAATATTAGGATTCATGGTCATGAAATAGATGAACTTGTGGAATTCTGCTACTACGCAGTAAAATAACCATGGCGGACGGAGAAAGAAGGACATCAAAAGAAGACATAGTTGCAAAAGAGGCATTCATGGTCAAGAGAAGTGTACTAGAATGAAACATGGGTGCTTATTTTCGGAAGAAAATGCTGATGCTGTAGGTTTGGAGCACGGCATTGTGTGGTAGTGAAACATGGATTGTGGTAAAATAGGAACAGAAGAGAATCGAAGCATTTGAGGTGAGGTGCTGCAGACGAGTATTGTAAATGAAGTTGACTGATAAGATAATGAATGAGGAGACTCTGCACAGAATCGGAGAACAAAGGAGTATGTGGAAAACACGGATTAGAAGGAGGGACAGGATGATAAGACATTTGTTAAGACATCAGGGAGTAGCTTCCATGGTACTGGAGGAAGCTGTAGAGGGTAAAAACAATAGGAGATTATATCCAGCAAATAGTTGAGGACGTAGATTGCAAGTGCTACTGTGAGATGAAAAAGTTGCTACAGAAGAGGAATTCGTGGCGGGCCACATCAAACCGGCTGAAGACATGATTTGATGAATCAAAAATAAAGAAAAGTAAAAAAAAAAATCAAAAAATTCTATCGAAGAGTCTTCCATCATCATTAAGATAAACAGATAAGATGGATGCTTCACCCCTATTGTTGGTCTACAAGTCTCTTTGACAGCACACGATGAACCACTCAAAGCTTTGTCCAAAGTCAAAGATAGACCGACCGAACTTACACTCATGCACAGAAAGAAAATAAATAAGAAACAGAACGCTTTGAAGGAGTAGGAAAACGGCGTTCATATTCATAGGACACGCGCGATTACTTTTAGTGTCTAATTTCCTAATTTAGTTCCCGAAGCAATTCCCTGTTAAATCCAACTACATTCCACTACAACCGTAGCCACACCCTTTTTGCACAGCACCCCGGACGCCATTTTTCTACAAGGCAATGCACATGTTGCTGCATGAATATGTGCGTTGTTGGTGTCACAGGATGTAAGCTTTTTGCCTTGGCCCGCTAGATCACACGAATTGTCGCCAATCGAACATGTGTGGGACACGGTGAGACGACGGGTGTAGTGCTTTCACCCAGTGTCAACCACCACAGATGAACTTTGGAACCAGGTGAATGCAGCGTGGATGGCTATATCACAGGACATGATTCGCGCTTTATACGCGGGAAACTAGTTATCAAGGCCCATTGCGGACCATGTGCATTCTAGGCAACGGGACACATGCTGAACCGAGGTGACTTAAATGCTAATAATTTCTGCAGAACGCAATAATGTTCATGGAATGAAATGAAATGTCGTGTGACGAGGGCCTCCTGTCGGGTGCCTGGTGCAAGTCTTTCGATTTGACGCCACTTCGGCGACTTGCGCGTCGAAATAATGTTCATGTCCTGTGAATATGAACGTCCTATCTCTAGCCTTTCAAAGTGTTCTGTTTTTCTCTGAACATGAGTGTATTATGTAAGTGTGGTACAATCAGACAGCAAGATTAAGACGGAAAACCGAGGAGTTTTTTCGTTGACTGCAAATGCAACACTTCAGTGAAACGTTTGTTAACGGTACTTGTAATTTGGGAAATAAATTAGCTCTTCAATCCAAACGGCATACAAAATCTAATATCACGTAAGTTACCTTCCCCACGAGTGTCACGTCAGTGTGAAAGAATATTTCAAACACGATACTTTAAACAGAAATTAAATTATGTCTCTGATGTGACTCGCCAGAGAAAGAGTGCGGCTAATTTTAATATCTGCCACTGCACATACCTTCGCTTGCTGACTTCTATGTCTTTGGGGAAGACGAAAATTAATGACACTGTATCTTGAAACATTACAATATTTGTTACGCGCTATTAAGGCATCATTTTTAGTTTGTAGACTAAAGGTAAAATCTTATAAGCTGGTGAGCACTAGAAAAATCTGTGATATTATCTGTGACTTCACTACAACAAAAACTTACGTCGCATTACTATCACTGGAGATTTGTGTCACAGTAGATTTTTTATTGGTTTTGATGAAGATACAACTATACAGTTTCTGTTTTAGTTTTATTTTGTCAAATATTGGGGTACACTATTTCTATTAATTACATGTTTAGGACAGAGGTTTGTGTAGCAAGCGTAAGTTATATTAGACGTAAGATTAGCAAAAATAGTACTGCGGTACTTTTCCATGTAGGGTAAACGAATGAAAAGATTACCTTTACTCTATACACACTCTTTGACACATTTCCAACGGTAATATTTTTAATACCATACCACTAATAGTGACTAATCCTTACATAAAAGAAATTATTTTAACACTTTTTTAGAAAACGAACATTAGTTTTAATTTCTGAAGTTGACGGCTGTAATAACTGTCAGCAGCTCGGGAGTTATAACGTAACTGACTTTGATTAAAAGCTGAATCTTTCATTCTGTCTATAGAAGAGAAACGCCGAATATTTGAGCAGACTGAAGACAAAAATTAAAGTCGGAAAACTACTTAAATTTGTTTCAGAGGTCTGAGGAATCTCTACCTAGTCGCAGAAACCAATACGAAATGACAAAGAGAAGTAGTGGAGGTTTCCATTCGTCGGCGGTCGGCGGCCGGGGGCGGCAGGAAGTTGATAAAACCGGATCCCGCCATTGCAGTTATCGGCCTCAATTCAAACAGGCGGAGGGCTTCAGCACGTTTAGGGGCGGACCTACGGACAAACTTGCGGTTCTCACTCCCTCCGCCCTCGCGCTGATTCTGCAGAAGGTGTGGCGGCGAGGGAAGCGGAAATGGAAAGGGAACGGCGACTTAATCTGAGAAGCCCCGCAGCTCACTGGGTCTCGAGGGAGGCGGCGGTCCGCGCTCCGTAATACGGGGAACCTACGTGTCCCGAATTCTGGTGGCCACTTCAGAAATACTGAGATTTCGTCGTCTGGCCAGGTGAACCAGCCAAAAGTTTCATGTTACAGGCAAGAGGATTCGGGGATAAGTGTAATAATATTAGGACAGTGATTGCACTAGTGGTTATCCATAAATTTTTGATCACCGCCACCAAAAAATCACGCTTCGATCATGGAACTTAGTTATGGCATTAGTTCTTCTCTAAATATTCACCCTTCAATGTGAGATACTTTGCCAACGATGGATGTCTTAGTGGAGACCTTCGTTGAATAAGTCTCCATTTTGCCTGTTGAGCAACCTTTCCATCTCTAAAATGACATTGTCTTCATTCTAGATATGCCTGTCACACAAAGTTTCTTCACCAGAGGAAATAGGACGTCACAGTGTTCCAAGACATGAGCAAATGGGGTGTGAGGCAAAATTTAAAAATCCAATTAATTGCTGGCAACTACGAAGGATTTAACTCTTAATGAATTTTAGCTATTTTTTGCAACTGAATTTATAATTGTGTGCCAAGTACGTTTTTCCTATTCATACTAGGCTTCTTCAGTGTTCTACAATATAAAGACATATTTTGATATGAGACCGTGGTGGGTCACTGTGTACATGTTTGTCTTAATTTCATTCGACAAATTTTGAATTATTTCGAATACTGTTCTTCTCTTGTTGTTTTTTTGGTATTTGAGCATATTTCCGTTTTCATTTATGGCCTTCTGCATGAAATATTCTTCCTGCATAATTCGTAGCTATCCCACGAAACTGCCATTCTGCTTTTATTCCAGTGTGATAGTCCTTTTCTTTTAGTAGGTGTTGTACATAAATACTGTGCTTGCATTCAGTCTTCAGTCTGCTTACATATTCGCAATACCTGCTGTTAAAATTTGTTGCAGTGACCACAATATATTTGGAATTGGAGCAATTATATGTTAACTGATATATTCCTTAACTGTTTCTCTTCTGTGTCAACTTTTACTTTGACTTGTAGGGTGCTATTTGTCTTGAAGGATACATTAATTTAACACTTTTGAAGATGTTACTACTCTTGTTTGTGAGTTGATTGTGGTAATTAGTACTGAGAAATGTGTTTTCTGGTGTGAGTGCATAATGGGTGTCGTTGTTATGTTTTGGTACATCCGGACTAACTTCCATTTTTCTGTTCTATCTTTATTTTCCTGTAAGTTACGTACTATGTTACTGTAGTATTCAGTGTTTTGTACTATGGTGTTGATCATATTCTTTTTCTTAGAGGTGATCCACACAGTATGTATACGGTATGTCTGAGGCTTTCTTTTGTTTCATTTTGAGAATGTGGGCGGTTTGATTTCTTGTGTATTGCATGAACATAGATGTTTCCTTTCTGAAAATGTTGAAGCTATGTCTGTTGTTAGATTTTGTGATTTTGAGGCCGAGGTAGTGTATCGTCTCTTCTGTACCGGTATTGTGGTGTTTGTTATTTACTGTCTGTATAATCTGCTTAGATGTTAGTGTGGTTAATCTGTGATGCATATGATATTGTCAGCATATCTGTGCCAGTGTAAGTTACCAGATCTTCGTTTTTGTAAATAGAAAGAACTGTTCAACAGAAAATAGTTTTGGTCGGTGTTTACTTCCATGAAAAAGACGAAATTTCTGTTATCTATGTGATAAAGCATAATAGAAGTAGAAACTGAGGAGAAATGACTGCTAATAGCAACAATAAAGTTGAGTTTCAGAAGAGCCTAAACGAATTGTTCAAAAAGATTTCGGGCTTGCTTTCGATAGTCGTAAACTTCATTGCACATTGGTGCACACACACAATATCCCTTTGCGCAAATTCAGTGCAGCAGTGCGATCAACGTAAATAAATTAGGAAATTGATTTTTCTACGTAATGATGCTTGGTTTGTATTGGTTAAGAAATATTGTATTCACTTCAGTGCATTCAACATTTCTATGTTTTGCCATGACTTTGTTACTGCCTTTCACTGAAATTATTTTTACGATTTTGTGACTTGTTCTACATCCTTGATTACCATTCCGCTTGGCGTCTTTGGAAGGCCATTTGCATATCTTTCTTTCGTTTTTAAGTATTTCTTGAATTCTGGTATGTTCTACTTCTGGAGGATATCCTCACTATGGATATACTGGAACTGAAAATGCTGCTGATCTAATATGATGAGGAAGTATGTGTGGCTGTGTCTTGTTCAGAATGAGCTCGGGCATTGGTATAGAGAAATAAAAACAGCCCCTTGGACTGCTTCTTGTGACGCTTCATCTTGAGACCCTCCCATGACCTCGTCACGACGAGTCGGTAGTATGCTAATGTGATGGTTTGCCCTTACGGGGCCTTCCGGATCATGATTGGGACTTCGCCAATTTCAGTGCCGGTGAAGCCACATCTGTCCACTGCTTGCAATACCCCTTTATCTCGGGGTCATCGTAATAGACCCAGCACTCGTCTGTGGCAATTAAAGCGGTAAAGAAGTCAGCAATCTTAGTCTAACGTAAAAGCAACATACCCGTTGCTGCTTCCGTGCGGCGGCTATTTTGAAATGGTGTGAGCAGCTGTCGCGAAACCCGAAGGTGACATTTGTCATTTTCGAAACGTCGCGCGAGAACTAGTAACCGCTTTTTCCTGATGTCGCTTCCACTGTGGAACGCTGATCATCTAACACCGCCAGCAGTCCCGGTTCTTCACTGTCAGATCGTTTGCTGCGTCTGCCACATTAGAATCGTTTGCGCTACCTAAACACTGTGTAGTATAATGGTCCACTGTTGACGTTCAGTTCCAGTAAATCAGCCTGCACTGTTACAGCATTGTACTCATCCAAATGCAGAAAACGAATTCCCGCTCGATTTTCCACCTTACCTACATTCTGTGGCATTTTGTTTTTGTTTCTTCAGTGTGGTCCTAAGTACTATGGCTCGGAGATTTTCATGTTTACCAGCGCAACAGACAGGTACCTGCAAACAAAGTAAAATTAATTCCCTAACTTCATTTGCTCGAGCTAATAAATAAAACATCATCTCCACCCTCCATTCAATGCAGGTTTTCAGGGTTAGTGTTTACATCCTTAGTGGTTTTGGTTTTATGGGTACTAGGCTTGGCTCTAACAACGAGACGACCCCAAGAGCCATAACCGGTTTCCCCAGAACATTCACTTAGTGGAAAGAGGATCAAATAAGCGAACACGTGTTTCGGTTTATTTACAGATACTCATTCTTATCTGAGAAAACGACTGTCAAATTTTTGGGGGACCTTCATGTGTCTTTCAGGGAGCATAGAGTTCAATGGTAACAGTGGCACTGTGTCTAGCCGCGCAGATTCACACTTTTGCGCCCCGTGTTCGAAACCCGATTATTATTTTCATTTTTTGTCCTCCATTTATCTACCTATGTCCATAGAAGATTATTACCCTAATCTTTTCCCAAAGTATTTTGCAATAACTTTGTTCTTATTCGTCTGCTAATTGTATGTCTCATGAATGAATTAAAACAAGGAAAAAGGAAAACAAACAATAAGTTATTTGTAATTCATTTCGCTGAAATTCCTGCAGTGTAACTTATCTTGATTCACAATCATCTGTAACCGCGAGTTTTCGGCGTAGTGATTCGTTATGCGTGGTTTGCTGCGAAATTATTTGCCAACATGTGAAATTTTCAGCAATGTTAACGCCGTTTCTTTCAGAAGTGAATTTCATACGAAGAAATTTCTCTGCGCTAAACTTTCCTTCACGTGTTGCTGGCGTTGTTCAGAATTTTTGAATTTCCATAATTTCTACGATCGGTGTCATCCAATGGTATGCAACAAATATTCCTGAAGAATAAGCATAAGAATAAAACACAGACCTTAATGTAATAATTGATATAAGTTTTAAGTATAAGGATATGAGAATTTAAAAGCATTGTAGCCGCTAAAATTAACGTACACGTGTTGTTGTTGTTGTTGTTGTTGTCTTCAGTCCTGAGACTGGTTTGATGCAGCTCTCCATGCTACCCTATCCTGTGCAAGCTGCTTCATCTCCCAGTACCTACTGCAACCTACATCCTTCTGAATCTGCTTAGTGTACTCATCTCTCGGTCTCCCTCTACGAGTTTTACCCTCCACGCTGCCCTCCAATGCTGAATTTGTGATCCCTTGATGCCTCAAAACATGTCCTACCAACCGATCCCTTCTTCTAGTCAAGTTGTGCCACAAACTTCTCTTCTCCCCAATCCTATTCAATACCTCCTCATTAGTTACGTGATCTATCCACCTTATCTTCAGTATTCTTCTGTAGCACCACATTTCGAAAGCTTCTATTCTCTTCTTGTCCAAACTAGTTATCGTCCATGTTTCACTTCCATACATGGCTACACTCCAAACAAATACTTTCAGAAACGACTTCCTGATACATAAATCTATATTCGATGTTAACAAATTTCTCTTCTTCAGAAACGCTTTCCTTGCCATTGCCAGTCTACATTTTATATCCTCTCTACTTCGACCATCATCAGTTATTTTACTTCCTAAATAGCAAAACTCCTTTACTACTTTAAGTGTCTCATTTCCTAATCTAATTCCCTCAGCATCACCCGATTTAATTTGACTACATTCCATTATCCTCGTTTTGCTTTTGTTAATGTTCATCTTATATCCTCCTTTCAAGACACTGTCCATTCCGTTCAACTGCTCTTCCAAGTCCTTTGCCGTCTCTGACAGAATTACAATGTCATCGGCGAACCTCAAGGTTTTTACTTCGTCTCCATGAATTTTAATACCTACTCCAAATTTTTCTTTTGTTTCCTTTACTGCTTGCTCAATATACAGATTGAATAACATCGGGGAGAGGCTACAACCCTGTCTCACTCCTTTCCCAACCACTGCTTCCCTTTCATGCCCCTCGACTCTTATTACTGCCATCTGGTTTCTGTACAAATTATAAATAGCCTTTCGCTCCCTGTATTTTACCCCTGCCACCTTTAGAATTTGAAAAAGAGTATTCCAGTCAACATTGTCAAAAGCTTTCTCTAAGTCTACAAATGCTAGAAACGTAGGTTTGCCTTTTCTTAATCTTTCTTCTAAGATAAGTCGTAAGGTCAGTATTGCCTCACGTGTTCCAACATTTCGACGGAATCCAAACTGATCCTCCCCGAGGTCTGCATCTACCAGTTTTTCCATTCGTCTGTAAAGAATTCGCGTTAGTATTTTGCAGCCGTGGCTTATTAAACTGATAGTTCGGTAATTTTCACATCTGTCAACACCTGCTTTCTTTGGGATTGGAATTATTATATTCTTCTTGAAGTCTGAGGGTATTTCGCCTGTCTCATACATCTTGCTCACCAGCTGGTAGAGTTTTGTCATGACTGGCTCTCCCAAGGCCGTCAGTAGTTCTAATGGAATGTTGTCTACTCCGGGGGCCTTGTTTCGACTCAGGTCTTTCAGTGCTCTGTCAAACTCTTCACGCAGTATCGTATCTCCCATTTCGTCTTCATCTACATCCTCTTCTATTTCCATAATATTGTCCTCAAGTACATCGCCCTTGTATAAACCTTCTATATACTCCTTCCACCTTTCTGCCTTCCCTTCTTTGCTTAGAACTGGGCTGCCACCTGAGCTCTTGATATTCATACACGTGGTTCTCTTCTCTCCAAAGGTCTCTTTAATTTTCCTGTAGGCAGTATCTATCTTACCCCTAGTGAGATAAGCTTCTACATCCTTACATTTGTCCTCTAGCCATCCCTGTTTAGCCATTTTGCACTTCCTGTCGATCTCATTTTTGAGACGTTTGTATTCCTTTTTGCCTGCTTCATTTACTGCATTTTTATATTTTCTCCTTTCATCAATTAAATTCAATATTTCTTCTGTTACCCAAGGATTTCTAGCAGCCCTCGTCTTTGTACCTACTTTATCCTCTGCTGCCTTCACTACTACATCCCTCAGAGCTACCCATTCTTCTTCTACTGTATTTCTTTCCCCTATTCCTGTCAATTGTTCCTTTATGCTCTCTCTGAAACTCTGTACAACCTCTGGTTCTTTCAGTTTATCCAGGTCCCATCTCCTTAATTTCCCACCTTTTTGCAGTTTCTTCAGTTTTAATCTACAGGTCATAACCAATAGATTGTGGTCAGAGTCCACATCTGCCCCTGGAAATGTCTTACAACTTAAAACCTGGTTCCTAAATCTCTGTCTTACCATTATATAATCTATCTGATACCTTTTAGTATCTCCAGGGTTCTTCCACGTACACAACCTTCTTTCATGATTCTTAAACCAAGTGTTAGCTATGATTAAGTTGTGCTCTGTGCAAAATTCTATTAGGCGGCTTCCTCTTTCATTTCTTAGCCCCAATCCATATTCACCTATTATGTTTCCTTCTCTCCCTTTTCCTACACTCGAATTCCAGTCACCCATTACTATTAAATTTTCGTCTTCCTTCACTATCTGAATAATTTCTTTTATTTCATCGTACATTTCTTCAATTTCTTCGTCATCTGCAGAGCTAGTTGGCATATAAACTTGTACTACTGTAGTAGGTGTGGGCTTCGTATCTATCTTGGCCACAATAATGCGTTCACTATGCTGTTTGTAGTAGCTTACCCGCATTCCTATTTTCCTATTCATTATTAAACCTACTCCTGCATTACCCCTATTTGATTTTGTGTTTATAACCCTGTAGTCACCTGACCAGAAGTCTTGTTCCTCCTGCCACCGAACTTCACTAATTCCCACTATATCTAACTTTAACCTATCCATTTCCCTTTTTAAATTTTCTAACCTACCTGCCCGATTAAGGGATCTGACATTCCACGCTCCGATCCGTAGAACGCCAGTTTTCTTTCTCCTGATAACGACATCCTCCTGAGTAGTCCCCGCCCGGAGATCCGAATGGGGGACTATTTTACCTCCGGAATATTTTACCCAAGAGGATGCCATCATCATTTAATCATACAGTAAAGCTGCATGTCCTCGGAAAAAATTACGGCTGTAGTTTCCCCTTGCTTTCAGCCGTTCGCAGTACCAGCACAGCAAGGCCGTTTTGGTTAATGTTGCAAGGCCAGATCAGTCAATCATCCAGACTGTTGCCCCTGCAACTACTGAAAAGGCTGCTGCCCCTCTTCAGGAACCACACGTTTGTCTGGCCTCTCAACAGATACCCCTCCGTTGTGGTTGTACCTACGGTACGGCCATCTGTATCGCTGAGGCACGCAAGCCTCCCCACCAACGGCAAGGTCCCGTGTGTATTACATAATTAATGTATGACACTTATTGTGAAACATAGCTGTAATTTTAAAATTAATGTAACATCCTTTTATTCTCCAACTGCATAAGAATCATTCGTGTTGTAACCTTTTATGGACATAGGCCGATAAACGAAAAATAAAATAAAATAAAAACGGTAACTGGATTTCGAACATGATTCTGCAGAACTCAGCGTACTAATTCGGTAAAACATGTTGTGTTTTACTATGCAGAGTGTCAGTTCTCAAGTGCAAATATGACGGAGTTTCTTTAGCGAATCAATGGGCGCAAACGTTTCGCAGAAATTCCATGCTACATTGGTTCCCTGGGGCACCCTATCTGTCGCTATCAATACATTATTGTCGTAAGCCATAACCACCATCAGCTTGACTTTAGACTGTTGACGACAGCATTTTTTGGGTCGAGGAAGATCAGGATGTTTCCTCTGGGAGGACTGTCTCAAAATCTCGAATCAATGTATCATCTACGGCGCCGATCCAGTTTAAAACCTGTTCTTCATCTATCTCGTAGCGTTGAAGCAACTGTTTTGTATTTCTCCTGCGATATGCTTTTTGCTCTTCACTTAGGGCATGAGGAATCCATTTTGCAACAGCTTTTGTTTTCCGTACTTTTTGAGTCAGAACACTAAGGAGGCGGAGATGTTTGCTGCATTTGCGATTTCTTCGCATGTTTTACCACGATCGTTTTGTAAAATTTTCTCAACGCTGACAGCGAATGTGTAGATTGCGCAGTTTTCAGCCCCCCCCCCCCCCCCCCCCCCCACTCCTTGGGTCGTCTTCAGTACTTGTCCGTCCTTCGCGGAGCCGAAAAGTCCACAGTGAAGGTGAGCTTGAATCCAGTACACTATCACGAAAAACTTCAAGAACGCGTTGTGAATTTTGGTAGGTGTTTCTCTCCACAAACTTCCAGTTTTGATGTAAGAGTGCTGGTCACTACGTGAGATTTTACCTGAATCGCCTTCTTCCTACGTTTCAAAACAGAATATCTCAAGCAAAAGCAATTTATTTTTAACACTGAAAACACAAAGCGATAGCTGAAAGTCTGGCTCACAACTTGCGCTTTGCCCGTGGTTTCGTTCCACGAAGCCCCTTCGGCAGCAAACATGTGATAGACGTGGGCATTTTTGAGCCGTCATACTCCTAAATACTTTCAATTAGATTGCCTAAAGTCGTCATTATGGTTTGCCCGTCTACAAATCCCTGTTTTCTACTGAAGGGATAGCCAAGAGGTAAGCCCTGACAACTACGTTTTTAACACATTGTGCAGTCGTTGAATGACGTTTCCATATGAAACCTGATAGACAAGGGAAGGCACGATTCGGCTACTATTGTGGACGGCGAAGTGATCTGTTACTATTAGTTGTCTTTTACAGTTACACACATTTATTTTTAAGACAGTAATTCGAAACCCAACAGCAAATAAAAAATACCACACGTTATTAGTGAAGAAGTAAACAAGTGTGTAAATAATAGTGTTTTCACTGCGTTACAGTTTGGCAAATCACCATAAAATACAGATACAGATAATGTTAAAAAAAAGAAAAAGCCACTGTGATCACGGCTGAAGGCCTTACAAGCCAAGAATGGCAATAAATTAAGAAAGTTTAAGAACTCGCTGCATTTACCGCTTACAAGTATTGAAATATTAAAAAGTAAGTGGCCACAAACACAGCAGAAGGTATCAGAATCTAGGAATGGCAATAAATAAGGTTGTAAGGCTTACTGCTAAAATACAAATATCGAATTATTGTTTTAAAGGAAATGACCACTACCATGGCTGAAGGCCGTACACGCCAGGAACAGCAATTATATAAAAAATTTTGAAACCTGCTGTGAAACAACAAATACAAGCAAAGTTTAATTAAAAGAAACAAGCAAAAGACCACCAAACAGGTGAAATAAGATGACGGTAACCTTGTAACACCCATTACACGGCTAGATTTGTTGCAGAAGGCGACCGGAACTATTAACTAGGCTTACATAATCTTTAATGTAGGCCTTACAAGGTATGGTAATAAACAATTCAATAATCAAACACAAGGATCAGTCACAGACGGTGCTCCAGGAATCGACCTCTGAGAAGGTCCGGCCACAAACACTATCGCGAGGGAAGAGATAGGCAGCCAGCAGTTGCATTCACTTCACGAGATGGTAACTCAGACTAGTGGCAGTGTAATGAATGACTCATGACAATCTTGCTGAAGCTACCTGACGTCCGAAAAACCAAATTCAACGATGTAACAATACACCAAAGGCGGAACCGGCGGTCTGCACTATGTCCCCAGAACACTGTGTTTAGAGCGCCCGGAACGAGAAAGGAACCATTACCAGATTTCCGTCCGATTCCACAAACCCGAAAATCTGAACAAGCAAGTCACAGCACAGAACACTAACAGAAACTAAAAACCCACTCGATTTGCGTGCGAGGATAAACCAAAATGTAACCAACCAGAATCAGCAACCACATGTCATTGCGAAACAAACGCAAAGCGAGCCAAAACCAAGTTCCAAATGAGTGACCTCAAATTCAGTAGGCACACAAACGCACACTGAACTCCCTGTGACAAGTCTGACAACGGTTAGCAGAATGAAACAAATCTCTTCACTGCCTTATTAATTCACAGTTGAGTAACCACACAGTCTAATCACTGAGCGAAGTGTTTATAACACAGTAGGGTCTTCAAGTGCTAAGCGGTACGCAGACCAGCCGGCCGCGGTGGTCTAGCGGTTCAGGCGCTCAGTCCAGAACCGCGGGACTGCTACGGTCGCCTGCCTCGGGCATGGATGTGTGTGATGTCCTTAGGTTAGTTAGGTTTAAGTAGTTCTAAGTTCCAGGGGACTGATGACCACAGATGTTAAGTCCCATATTGCTCAGAGCCATTTTTTTTGGTACACAGATCCACGAAACTGCACATGATGGCGCGACGATAATCTGTCATAACATCACATATGTACTACGGGGCCCACATAGGTGACTGACTCCGTTCTACTTGAAATGCACTCATGTTAAGGCTTGCTGGATCCGGTTTACGACGAGGTGGTCGTGCACCCTCTTGACCACAATCGATTCATCCGGCAGTCCATGCGTGCTGCCAGCGGTCCCAGCGTGTCCCAACACTGCACGGACCTGGCTCCTCCCGAGTCCCCAACTGAACTGCACACGTACATGACCCGGAAAAACAACGACGTCGCCCCAAAGGTAGGACAACAGTTACTACATACCGATAACCGCTGCTGCTGCCGCTAGCAGACAGGGTACGCTTGCGAAACCGAGAGGCGCCAGTCAGGACGAAGAGCAGACAACAACCGCAACCATGCCAACTATCGATACCGTCTGGCCAGCAGCAGAGGGCGGAAACCTACAAACAGCACGGATCACCATATATGGGTTGCTGTCCTCAATTTGTTCTATATGACACCGTCTCCTGCCTCTCGAGAATTGTGACTGCCATTCTGTTTCACCCTGTATAAACGCAACATTTCCTAGACTGCAGGACATTTCACCATTTCGCCGCCGCGTAAAACAAGACAAATATATCAATTTTGGAATCAGCGCCTGATTGAAAAATTAAGTACTCTATTTAAAATGTTAGTATTTTCAATGGTGATTTCGATCAACCAGGTGTTTGCGATACGATTCCTGTCTCAGAAGACTCAAATTTTTGAGATAAGAAACATTTGTGAAGGACAAAAAATGTTCAAATGTGTGTGAAATCTTATGGGACTTAACTGCTAAGGTCATCAATCCCTAAGCTTACACACTACTTAACCTAAATTTTCCTAAGAACAAACACACAGCCGTGCATGAGGGAGGACTCGAACCTCCGCCGGGACCAACCGCACAGTCCATGGCTACAGCGCCTAAGACCGCTCGGCTAATTCCACGTGGCTGGGAAGGCTGGCTGGCTGGTTGAGGGAAGAGACGAAAAAGCGAGGTTATCGGTCTCATAGGGTTAGTGAAGGATGGGGAAGGAAGTCGCCCGTGCCCTTTTAATGGAACCCTCTTGGCATTTGCCTGGAGCGATTTAGGGAAATCACGGAAAACCTAAATCAGGATGGCCTGAAGCGGGATTGAACAGTCGTCCTTCCGAATGAGAGTCCATTGTGCTAACCACTGCGAGGCTGCGAAGGACAGGAGAACTACTAACTAGACTTGTTATGCGTACTGATAGGTAACTACTCCGAAGTCACTGCAAAATTTATTCATGGTTCAGCCTGAAGAAGCAGTTTTTTCATAGAATGGATTACCTCATCAGCAGCAATTCGCATTTCATTCCCTTGACGTAGGGAATGTCCTGCTTACTGCAGGTGAGGCAAACACATCGGTAATTTGAGTGAGTTCTCGCGGGGTAGGTGTTAATGGAACACCTGTTTCGTGTTCCAGGGGTATTGTACATTTCATACGAAACATCTATTTCGACACTTATAGTTAGGGCATACCTTACTTACACAGTTTCACTGGTACATAGCTGTGTTCCATTCTGCTAATTAAATTTTGTATTGTTGTAGCACAAAGCCAATTACACAGTTAATTCTAAATTTGTCACAGTAAATTTATGCACGATTGCTATTGCTACACCACCCCCACAGTGACCCAAATTTAAAGAAGCGTTACATCGTTTCTCTTCTGCAGTCGAAGCGATCACGCCGTCCCACGTGCATTTTTATTTATTCTCTGATTATTGTCATTACGGTATGGAGAAAATTTTAATAGGAGGCAAGAACATTGGAAATAGAAAGTACAGGAAATGTACGTTTTAACTCGGCCAGACACAGATTTCTACATACCTTGCGGCACAGCGTACCCGCTGCTCACAAATTACAAACATGCACAACGTATTCTCTTCTTAAAATTATCACTTTAAAAAACACGTGTCTATGTGTAAATAGTTCACACTGTGTAAGGCTACAGATTTAAATAATGAGCTGTTACAGAAAGTAATGATGAGTAGCAGCAATAATCAGGAACGGGAGAGAACCAAATCATTAGAGACGTAATTTTACAGAAATATTGAGTAGATTGGTAAATTAAAAGAGAAGGTATTTCGCACAATCAGTGAAGAAAGAAGTGATTAAAAGGTAAAGGGTCACAAGACATGTTTTAAAACAGCGGATAAGCTTGATGGGCCGATACAGGCAACTGTAGGGATGAAACGTTGCAGGGGGAAAAGTCATATCATAAATGAAAAATTTAATCACTGCTGTTTAAACAAGAAGTCGTAAACACTTAGCTGAGAAGTTTAAAGCTAGAGGTCCCTACAAGTAAGGAGTGGTAAATTTGTCTTAAGAATACATCGACAAGACAGCCTTGATGTTTCAGGCGTAAGTATGGTAGAAAAGTGGATGAAAGTATTTACACAACAATAAGATATCAGACCAGAATTCAAATTTGCTTTATGTAAACACAAATTAAATGTAGGGGCTAATATCACTGTTGAGTGCATGAAGAAAGCTGAAAATAAGGTGAAAAACTAACATACAAAGTTTTATATGTCTGCATCGAAGGTGGAACGCTGACAGTGAATTCAAGTAAGACAAAAACCACACTAAAGAAAAATGCTAATGAGTAAACAGTTTACAGAACTTCTACCCAAACCTTCAAATACGTTGTTCAAAAAATTAGAACCTAATAATTAATAACAGATAGCTAGATAGTTAATTTAGATATCATAAAGAAAAGGAAGAAGAGAAACTATAACGACATTGTGAGTAAAATTGTAAAGGGGAATTGAACTGAACGGAGTACATATGAAACACTCATTGGCCTATAATAGACTTTTGATGAAACAGACTCTTTGGAAAATTGAATAAAACTGTAACTGACTAGACAAATAGAACAAACGGACAAAGATCGTAACTACATTACGTTAAAGAGTGGAATGAGCTGAAGCCCACAGCCCCTACAAATTTAAAACTCTCACAGAAAATGCTTTAAATCGACAAAAGCAACAAGTATATGGCATAATGTATCTACTGTATTATATATAATGTAATAAATTTCGTACACTGAAAAACGACAACGCTAAGCTGAACATCAACTCATACTGTGGTGGAAACTGATAAATTGGAGAGGAACAAAAGTCCATATAAAAAGTGAAACTCTAAAACCAATGTGACGAAGCAAGATGGGATAATTTTAATTCCTCTCTTGTATTTCCATCTGCCTCCTTAAATTAGTCTCATTACTTTTAACTATTTACCATTAGCAAGCATGTAATAAATGTTAACATTTGGAAGACGAAGTACTAGAAATCTTAAACTATATATTTAGCTCTAATCAAAAACATGTCAGTAAAACCAGCCCATCATTAGTTCCCAGTAATTAACAGTCTTTTTAAAAGTATTTTTGTGTAACTAAATTTGTTAATTTCATGATTTAAACAAATAATTCAGCCTAAACCTTGTAGTAGAAGAAACTGTTAAAAAGATGCAATTTTTCGATGTATTCAGTTACTTGAGTGAGTTCTACAACTACATCTACATCCATACTCCGCAAGCCACCTGACGGTGTGTGGCGGAGGGTACCCTGAGTACCTCTATGGGTTCTCCCTTCTATTCCAGTCTCGTATTGCTCGTGGAAAGAACGATTGTCGGTATGCCTCTGTGTGGCCTCTAATCTCTCTGATTTTATTCTCATGGTCTCTTCGCGAGATTTTTGTAGGAGGGAGCAATATACTGCTTGACTCCTCGGTGAAGCTATGTTCTCGAAACTTCAACAAAAGCCCGTACCGAGCTACTGAGCGTCTCTCCTGAAAAGTCTTCAACTGGAGTTTATCTATCATCTGCGTAACGCTTTCGCGATTACTAAATGATCCTGTAGCAAAGCGCGCTGCTCTCCGTTGGATCTTCTCTATCTCTTCTATCAACCCTATCTGGTACGGATCCCACACTGCTGAGCAGTATTTAACCAGTGGGCGAACAAGCGTACTGTAACCTACTTCCTTTGTTTTCGGATTGCATTTTCTTTAGGATTCTTCCAATGAATGTCAGTCTGGCATCTGTTTTATCGACTATCAACTTTGTATGATCTTTCAATTTTAAATCACTCCACATGCCTACTCCCAGATAATTTAGATAATTTATGGAATTAACTGCTTCCAGTTGCTGACCTGCTATATTGTAGCTAAGTGATAAGGGATCTTTCTTTCTATGTTCACATGGTTCAAATGGCTCTGAGCACTATGGGACTCAACTGCTGTGGTCATTAGTCCCCTGGAACTTAGAACTACTTAAACCTAACTAACCTAAGGACATCACACACATCCATGCCCGAGGCAGGATTCGAACCTGTGACCGTAGCAGTCGCACGGTCCCGGACTGCGCGCCTAGAACCGCGAGACCACCGCGGCAGGCTCTTTCTATGTATTCACAGCACATTACACTTGTCTACACTGAGATTCAATTGCCATCCCCTGCACTATGCGTCTATTCGCTGCAGATCCTCCTGCATTTCAGTACAATTTTCCATTGTTACAATCTCTCGATATACCACAGCATCATCCGCAAAAAGCCACAGTGAACTTCCGATGTCATCCACAAGGTAATTTATGTTTATTCTGAATAGCAACGGCCTACGACACTCCCCTGCGGCACACCTGAAATCACTCTTACTTCGGAAGACATCTCTCCATTGAGAACGACATGCTGGGTTCTGTTATCTAGGAACTCTTCAATCCAATCACACAATTGGTCTGATAGTCCATATACTCCTACTTTGTTCATTAAACGACTGTGGGAAACTGTATCGAACGCCTTGCGGAAGTCAAGAAAGACGGCAATTAATTGTAATTTCTGTAAACTTAACTTTAAACAACATGTAGTTTTAGCACCTATTATTGTGTTATTGTGATGATACACTAGGGCCAGATGTTTGGTCACGAGGCAGTCAGTCAACGGCCGAGTTTCTGACGAGTAACCTGTGCTGGTTAAAACAACAACAATGCTTCAGATTAACTGTGGAATAAGTGTTAAACAATTAGATCTTTTAGAACTGTGAACTTTCTGGTTAGGTTTTACTGATCGTGGATGATCAACAAGGAACTAATGTATCAGTATGTGGGGTTTCACCTGCTAATTATTAATGAGGCTTTTCGAAGGTTAAGTAATAGTGCACTGGCCATATGACTGTGCAATATTAGGGGTGGGAAGAGAGAAATTAAAGTGATATGAAACACAACTGTGCACCTGTCGGCTACATAATTTGCAGTAGTCAGTGTCGGAGTCCACAACCCATTTTTGAGCCAGTGTAGAAGCGCACTACGTCGACACCGAGGAGAACAATCAACAAACGAAGAATTGAAAGCAGGTGGAACTGCTACACCGAGAATCTCATTTTATAAATTTGGTGTTGTAGTGAGCTATGAATCATAACGTGTATGTATCAATAGAAGGATTACCCATACCTAAAAAGCATTAGGCATAGAAAAAATTAATAACAAACAATTTCTTAAACCTTTCTTTTTATTCATCCGGCCGACAGGCACAAATTTCTTTATAAAATTATTAGTTTCAGCTGTAATCTGTGGTCGTCTTTACATACACTGTTGTTAGAACAGAAGAAGTGTATGGCAACATTTTCGTCTCTGCAGTATGAGGATTCTTATACTGTAACGGTCGATATGAAGATGCTTGAGAATTTAAAATCAGTGATCATTGTCTCGTTAAATAAAAGAAGAAAATAGAATTATTACATTGACTACAGAGTTGTGAAAAAACAATACGAATGTCGTCTTCCCAAAGTCACCTTCGTACAGAAATGAGAAAGAAATACGCTGTATCCCTGGCTGTGGAGCATGGACTCTACGCAAAAAAAAAAGCAATCATACACTGAAAGGAAACATTCACAAGGACTAAAAGAAATTAACGGTACTGATTAACGTCCTACAGAAAAGATAACAAATGGAACACCTTAATAAAGAAGGGGAATAGAAAATCTGACCTAGAACATGTTTCAGCCGTTGGAAATAACTACAGTATTTACTACTGAATGGCGTTCTTAGTGACAGGTAAGAGTGACTACGTAATGCATCATGACCTTTGGTGGATGCTGATAATGTTAACAGACTATCTCTGCTATTACAGTGAGACTTAACGGATGAACAACATTGTCTGTTTGCTCTCCATTCTTTCTGCTGTTTTCCCTCTTCCCACCTCCCTCTCAGTCTCTGTCTTTCTCTCCCCTCTTCGTCGTCGTCCATTTATTGTAACTGCCTGAGAAGTATGTGAAAAAAAACACAATCACCTTGGCCAGAAGTCTTAACTTTCTTGCGGTCGGACTCCAACTAATGCCCTAAACCACTTCTAGACACCAGGGAAACTATATTTTTAAACTATATTTTTAAATTAAAGTGTACACACAACTTTTACAAGGTAAATTATTGCAAAAGTATATCTCTTATGCAGTTCTCTATTTTTCTTCATATAGTACACGAACTTGCCTTGACATTTACAAATGAGAACTTTTAATTTTAATTTCCTATCGTACACTCTTAACCTGAAATTCAATTCTGGTATTATTTTTCAAGGTTGTTCATAAGCATGATACAAAAGTTTTGTGGTGAAACTGGAACACACAAGTAACAAATATAGTAGCAGGTATTCATATTTTGGTTTTTCATTTATTATAAAAGCGACCAGAACCGAAGAAGTTGCTGGAAAGTGCGTGGTTAAAAAAATATCAAATAACTGTTAGTTATTTAAGTTATAATTGTTGTTATTGTTCGTAATTTGAGGATAATGAGTTGTCGATCCTCCTTGCGACCAGGTTTAACAAGCACTATCTCGCTATTTCGCGTGTATCTCTTCTGGGCTTTAGAACAAAATGACGATGCCGCTTCGCACCGTAGGTGTAATATCACACCGTGTACCGCTCCATTCCAGCACATGTTACCTAGCAGCAGATCACGTTCAGATCATTTCTTCTTGTTGCTTTGTAGCTGCTGCCGAAAAACTGCACGAGTGGGAAAATCCCCTGATACACTATTTTTACAAAACAAATATTGTTTTTGACGCCGTTAGTTCGGGGAGAGGAAATGTGAGGAGTTAAAATATTCGCTGCAGTGAGCACTACCCTTTGTTCGGCGAATATAAATTAATACCGTTTTGAGTAACGCGATCCGATGGCAAATTCAATTAAAAACAAATTAGTGTACGTCAGACTGACGGAATATAATTCGCTTCAAAGTTGAAACAAAACTGTTTAATGAACAGCCCGTGATATTCGCAGAGTAAACAGAATCGCCTCTGGAGCGTGTGACAACGGTTCGTTACGCGCAACAAAACACAATTCCGTCAGGTAAAAAGCACAGCTACCCGGTGCAGCAGAAACATAATGGCGTCTCAGTGGAAAACTATTTTTAAAAATACTCTCGTCACTGTGTGTTTTGCAACAGGCAACGAGCACGAAAAAAAAAAGATAATTTCAAGACAGCAGTTGGTAGCTGATATACGTATATAGTAATACAGTGGTTAGTACAACACATCGTTTCCTTCGGAAGATTAACGTAACCAGCAATTTCGTTGGCTTCCCAAATGGACATCATGACTGGTTACTTACATTTCCCTTACTCGTTTCCGTAGATACTGCCATTTCTACCGATTTATCTTCTCGTCACTGCAAGTGAGAATTACATTTGGTTACAGAGTTTTCCTCACCGATATACTCTGAAGCGTCATTCTGTGTGTAGCAGATTTCTCAGATACAATTATCGAACACATCTCTCGCTTCGCGTATGTCGTGTATCGGAAATAATTCTCTCTCTTTTTCTATATAAGAAAACGGGATTAACGAAAGGATTCCTAATAAATTATTAAAAAACTTAAAATTACCTTACTCTGCTGTCGGGAAACGGAGGGCTTTAGTGTGTTACGATAAATTTCAGTAAATTAAACATAGTTTCCCGGTTCGTCACTATTTCCTAACGGCAGTAAGCAATTAAGCTACTAATCTAATAGGAGGATGGAAGTGTTTATGTTTCCGAAAAATATCTGTTGTTGTGATCTGATATTTATAGGGTTTACAACTGACCTCCATTCCACTAACAATTACAAAACTTTAAACTGTGATTCGTATTACGTAGTCATTTTACTGAAATCTTGGTTTTATTGTTATTCTTACAGAAATTTAATTTAAGCAATTGGCTTGGGACTAAAAATATTGAAATAAGATAAACTTCCGCGCGATCGTTATTGAAAAGCGTGTAGAGAAGCACATTTACAGTAACACTACATGAGAGTGTTCAGACATTCACCTCTAATCAGTACTGTAATAAAAGTTTTACATATTTTCATATTCCATTTTGGAATGACGGTATTCATATCAGTCGGTAGATTGACAGCGCGTCGTATGCAGTTAGCAGAGCGGTACGTATACACTGTTAATATTAACAATACTTTGAGTTAATTATTTCTGCTCATAAGACATTCCATATGAAGTAACATTTCGTACGTATGTACAGAAATATTGAATAACACTCTTTTTTTAAAAAAATCTCTTGCGACAACTTTGTCCATTATGATCAAATGAATAGTATGGTATGTTCAGTACAAGGATGTGATGTTTTGTAGATATGAGTCGAGAAGAATACTAAAGCATGTAAAAGGTGGACGTGTACTTCTCTGAAATTATGTAGATGCCTCCACAACGACAAATCCAGCGCAATGTTTGGGAAAAGTATTGCACATATGTCATATCCAGGGAAGAAGTACGTGCAATTAGTAAGTGATTGGCGAAAGGTAGTACCTGGTTTATGAGCATCTATACAGTGCGAGGAAACTGTGTGGACTTCGGCCATCAAGGCAAGATCTGAGCGTTGTGTTGCATGGTTCACATGGTGCAGACTATTTTTCTTGTCTTATTGTGTTTAACATACAGGACAGCCAATATATACCACTAATGAAGTTACTATTTCTTCATAATTTGGAACAGAGGTAACTTTCGAAAGATTCATGTTGTACAATGTAATGTTGAGTGTCGTTTTACATCATTGTACTAAAAGGGATGAATCGCAGTGCAGTTTCAATATTTTTGGGTAGCCAGTACATCAAATTACTCGATGTACAAAACTATTTAAAAGATACTGTATTCAAATGCACACAGTTTTGATTTTTATTGTAAATATAACAGTCTAACCTTCACACAAAGCTCATACTAGTTTTAAAAAACTTACAGTCCTACACTAAATGGTAAAAGAAATGTTTTGTGCATGCTATCTCAAAGGTAGCACTTTGCAGATACATTAAACGTATAGGTTTCGAGTTTTTTGTGTCTCAAGAACTAATAAACTTAGAGTATACATTATCTTTGTTAATTTACCGTTGAAGAACACAAACTACATTCTGATTCTACCAGGATTAACAATTGTGGATTCCAGCTTTCACAACATTTCAAACACATTAAATTTTCAATTGTATGTTAAGTACCAGCTTCTGTCTTACTCGTGTGTGCGACACTGCCAAATAATTTTCTGGCGTGGAAGAAGAATAAACAGGTATAAATTAATGTTGTTTAGTAACGGCCATAGTTCATTGAGTCATCGGATACTGATTGCTTTTAATGTTACCTTAAATCCCGTATAGGCACATTGCAACTGGTTGAGTGGTGATCAGGTTAGATAACGTGTAAAACTTAAAGTGATTACTATTTCTTACTTTTTCGTAGTAAAATGGTATCACTAAAAATCTATAAGGCTACAGTTCATGTACTGAAATTAATTAATTCTATTAGATACCCAGTTCTAACAGCTTAGATAATTGTGATTACTGCAGTGATTAGCCTACATTATCATTTGGGAACTGTTGAGCAGAGAGAGACGTCATTTTACCAGGTACATAGTTTTGATACTACGTTCATTCTTGTTCGAAATACTGAAAGAATGAAGCAAATTACCAGAAAGGGTCTTTATGAACCTATCCTAGAACACGGCTCAGGTGTGCGAAACATGCCAAATATGAACAGCTGGTAATATTGATAGTATACATGTAAGGGAAAAAAACTCCCTCTGTCCCCATCCGAGCAGGCCTCGGAAGGAACAATGGTACCGACCGAGCGCCGTGTCATCGTCAATTGATAGGCATCACTGGATGCGGATGTGGAGTGGCATAGGGTTAGTGCATCGTTCTCCCGGTCGTTGCAAATTTTCTTGATCGGAGCCGCTACTTCTAAGTCAAGTAGCTCCTTAATAGGCGCTACAACACATTAGTGCATCACGCTTGCCACACCCAGTCGGTCACTCATCAAACAGCGCTTAACTTCGGTGGTCTGACGGGAACCGGTGTTAACAAAGCGCCAAAGCCTTTGACTCAAGGGCAACAATAGATCGTCTCAAATTAGTTCTTTACACTGGGACCAACACGGAAACGTAAGATATGGACTGAGTGACACCTGAAGAACCAACTTCTAAGATTTCAAGAACCAGTTTTTTAATGAAGAATCTAGGAGTAAAGTACAGCTCTCAACGTATCAGTTAAGAAACTTACTCCTAAATAAGATTAGACTAACTACAGATCACACAGCAACATTCAAGCAGTCATTATTCTAGCACTGCATACACGAACAGAATTCTCGCTTCTCTAAATACTTTATGAGCTGCCTGGTTACTGTAATATCCTTCTGGGGCAGAGCAAGCCTAATGAATATAAAAAACGCTACATTAGAATTGTGGATAACAATAGGTAACTGCAACAACGTATATCGAAACCAATCAACTCTGGAAATATGTGATCACAATATATGCATGTTCAATGCATATTCTTATTTCAAGGTAGACTCTGTATACATGCTTTGGTGTCATTTGAAATATAGGATAGGTTGAAACATTGTGCAACTAAGAAATCGTTATTTGCCTTTAAAGAAGTAATATTTCTTATTGATAAGGTAATGTCCATTCTGTATGTGTATCACCAGAGGCAAACAACAACAACAAAATCACTCGTTCGCAAATTTCACCGTGTTGACTACCGAGACGAATTAGCACTTTCGCCATATGACTCACCAATACTTAAATTTACTTCAGAAGATCTATGTTTCGTGAATTAGCTCTTGTTGTTCGCATCTACAAATGAATACATAGAACTTAAGTTAATACTGATTTCATTGATAATGACAGTGACCGAAGAGGGTAATATCGAAACTCCTGTGATCTTCAGCTTTCATTGTTACCTACAGTAAGATAAAGCAGGATCTATAACCGTGCAAGACTTCAACGTATTCAGAAAATAAGTATGTGATCGTGTAAAGCATGTTTCCTTTCGTAAGCCCTCCCCCCCCCCCCCCCCCCCCCAACAGAGAGAGAGAGAGACGGTATATATCACACTTTGCCAACAGCGTAAACTAATCTTAAACTAATCTGAAACTTCACGTAGATGAAGATGAATAGCCGAGAAAATAAAGATCTTAAGGTGTTTTATTATACTGAATGGGGAGTCATCTAGCTCAAGGATAATCATGTAGAAAGCATCTAACTTAACATACGAAGGTTCGTTTGAAGCGGAGAGTACATTATTTCGATATTTCAACATACATTTTCAAGTAATTAAGCAAAAACAATGTCACATCTATCAAGTGTTAAATTATTACTGAGCAATTACTAACCTGAGAACATCATATCTTTTTCTTTGATGAAGTATCTTGAAGTAAGAAATAGTCTTCAATGGAGGGAGGAGGCCGAGTGAAGTACCAATTAAATTTGAAGAGGCTATTATTTTTCACAATAACCGGATCGTTTACGTCAAAGAAGAGTAAATCCATTAGAGCTTGACTGTTTTAGGAAGAAATGTTTTACGCTGACAAACAGCTCTCAGCGGAAACACAATAGATGGTCGATGTGGGGTGGTCAGTCATTGTGGGAGAGGAACGACTTGCGTAAACTTGTCATTCTCAGACTTCCGTTCTTAGCTGCAATAGCGACGACAGCTAAACCGGGGAATATTATCTTCTTTCATAAAACACACGAAGAGGTGCAGACGTTGTTTTCTTGAATTTTCAGCGCCAGCTCCGAGAAAATTACGTTAGTTTCATAAAAATGCGCATCTAAAATTTCCAGATTATGAATCACGAGAAAAATATTTCCCTTCTGCTGTCAAGCTAACTTTCTGGTACTCGATAAAAATAGAAAGTGATTCAAAAAATTCTCAGAAGTTGTAATGTCTGTGAGGTGGACCCATACGATGTGACGTCATGTTATTTTCAGACCATAATGCAAAAGATTGGCAAGATTCTTATTATTCTGATGCCACACGACATTCAGAATTGCGAAGCCTTAAGAGTGAACGAATATCAGTATGGAGAGAACCTTATAAATAAACTTGTTTACATACACTTTACGAGGGGGGGGGGGGGCTGAAAAGTAATTCCTCCGATTTTTTTATAAGAAAATTCTTAAAGTTCTATAGATAAAACATACATTATTATCATTTTACATCTTTATTCTTCACCTCTACGTATTTTCAGCCCTCTGTCGCTTGAGTACTTCGAATTGCAGCGCATAACATAGCAGTGTGTAACGTAACTATGTCGCTGAGAGGAAACGGGGTAGGTACTGTAACCGAGTTTACAATTTGAAGAGTTAGTCACATATGCAGCAACCTCTTCTTCAACACGACAATGCCAGATTACTCCACAGTACTGTGACATTTACAAGAATCCGACACCTTTGTTTCACTGCCATCGAGCACCCTCCATACACTGCTAACTTGGCCACATTAGTTTTCCATCTGTTTTCAAAACTTAAAGAACAGCTTCCAGGAGTAATGAAGCGGTGCACGATTGGTGAGGTTGCTGCTCCATCAGAAAAATCCAACATTCTTCAGCGACAGTACAAAGAAACTGGTTCAGTTTATCTGAAATATATATTGAGTAAGGATTGATATTTTGTCCATGGATAAAGGTGATGGAAATACTTTATACTATGATGCAGTCAGCACGGGTTATCAGCCGAGCGAAGGCGACGATCTGTGGCAACGTTTCAACAAGATTCCCACTTATCATCTTCAGGCGAAGTATTAGTTTCGTTATTTGTCCGGGTCTTTACAGCCGTTGGACGATAGTCTCTTATGTCCCATCTGCGTCGGCAGCGCCAATTGCTCGCCTCCGGAAGGGGCGTGGTGGCCTTTTAAGGGCGGGGAGGGGGAAGAGGTGAAGGAGTCTCGGCCGGTGGCGGTGTTTCGGGGGGGGGGAGGCTCCCTGCGTGCTTGCGGGTGCGGCCGTCGTGTCTTGTTGGGATCTGTCCATTCCATCAGCTGCCTTCCCCGCTCTCCCATTGGAGCGTGGCTGCCGTATTTTTGTTATTGCTCCATCCCATACGGTGGAAAACGCTACAGGGTTGACAATGTTATTATGGACTCGTACCTCCACAGCCTCTTTAAAGATCGAATCCCAGAACCTGTTCACCCTGCACAGCAGCTTCATTTGTTCGAAAGCAAGGATATGGTTTTCGCTGATACTGTGTTCCACCAGTGCAGATTCCTCCGTTTGCCACAGGCTCCTTACGTTTTCTGAGTAGCGCTACGATATGTATCGCCGCGTCTGCCCGATGTACTTTCTGTCACACTCACAGCGTCAGAACAGCCTTACTCGAGAAAGGTTTTTCCTCAAGTGCTGCAGTTTAGTAACTAGACTCTGCTTGTCGCATATGTCTCGTGCTCTGCGCACCAAGGTGGTGCACCGATTTGCCTTGTGCTGGATGACGGCAGTTGGTGTGAAGGTAAAGGTCGGTGTGTGTCTTCCTGTAAACAAATGGTTCAAACGGCTCTGAGCACTGTGGACTTAACAGTTGAGGTCATCAGTCCCCTAGAACTTAGAACTATTTAAACCTAACTAACCTAAGGACACCACATACATTTATGGCCGAGGCAGGATTCGAACCTGCGACCATGGCGGTCGCGCGGTTCCAGACTGAAGCGCCTAAAACCGCTTGGTCACTACGGCCTGCTTCCTGTAAACAAAATGGCCTAATGTGCCGTCAGTCTTCTTCTGTATCATGATGTCGAGGAAAGGCAGATATCCATTCATTTTTTCCACCTCTAAGTTGAATTTCGTATTGTCACATATGCCATTGAGGTGGTTAAGAAATTTTTGTATAACTTCTTCACCATACTTCCAAATCAGAAACATGTCGTCCACGTAGCACCAGAACACCTAAGGTTACAAGCGCGCCGTTTCGAGAGCCGTTTCTTCAAAATATTCCGTATACAGGTGTGGGTACATGGTCCCAGGGGGGGACCAATGGCGATCTATATGTTGATAGAACTTACCACCACAGTGGAAGTACGTGGTAGCTAATGTGTGCTGGAACTGTTCCGCAAATGCAATAACTTATACCTAAAAATGATAAAGCACAAGCAGAAAAAATTATAGTAAAGACAGCAATGCACGTAAGAGAAATGTGTATTTACACCTTAATGCCTATGTCACGTCTTAACACGAGAGTGGTGCACCGTAATAACTTATTCTAACAAAAAAATTACCAAGTCCTTGAAAAGAAAGTTATGTATGCATCATATTACTAGTCATTTCTTCCTCTTATTGTTTTTCTTCTGATACCCCATTTTTTGTGAATGTGGATCATAAAATTATTATTTAATGGATCTGTTGACAGGAAGTGTTCACATCAACATTTGTATTAAATTTTTGTTTTATAAAACCAATGCTACAGCGCAGCTAGAAACCAGACATCAAATAAAACAAGCAAATATGTACAAGCAAAGGAGAAACAACATCATTCAATAGCCATGTAGTATTTCTGAAGTCAGTAAAAATTCTCTCAACTCACGTAGAGAGAGACACTTGTCATAATCAGGTGTGTAGACGTAAGAATATTTCTCATCAATTTACAAGCATTTCAGTAAGTAGCACAAAGTACAAATTCCGAAGTGTAATCATATATTTCCAAGTAATAGTGTGTAGTGTTTGTGGTGGGTTCTGCAAAGAAATATCAATCGAGAGGTCAACGGTTCTCCTTTCTACAGCCATGTGAGCACTTGCAGGAGTGCGGCAAGCTTCAAAGTGGCTTAGGCGGCACCAGTCCACACAACAATGGGTACATTTCGAAGCACCAAGTGCGCAGCCGGGCGCAGCAGAGCATTACATCAAGGGCACATACGCTTTTTACCAACATAATTACGACAGCAATTTCAGCTACAATGACAGTTGGTACAAGATCAAAAATTTCACAGGTTGAAATTTTACAGGTGAAGAGTTTAGAAACGAAATCTCATCAACAACAGTGACCAAAAATTTCCCTTAGAATTGTGGTACTCACATTCACATATATACTCACATCTCATAACTCTTAAAGCATTATTCTTGATTTGCAACATTTTTCCACAAACCAGAGTCCCTAATCAGTACTCATTATTCATTGCCTCATTACAAATACATATTCGTCGATACGTATTCAATATTTCGTCATAATAAACACTTAGCGTAAATATATTCCTCATATAGCATCACCATATCGATTATAAACATGTCTCACCATCATAATACACATCGTCGTCGTAATGATACCATTCATTTCATATCAATCACATCTCAAAATCGTTGTAGCTTCTTTCAATAATTTAAAAACATAAAAAAATTCTCTGCTCGTTATAATAGTGTCATCTGCCTCAAACGTACTTCAAAAATCATGATGCCATTCAATATACATCATTCAAAGGTCTTGCAGTATCACAATGATTTCAAAAGTAAATATGAACAGTTCCCAAAATTCAAACAAAGTACAATTTCATAAATGTGAAGTAATCCAATTGTGTAACTACCTAGCCATATGTCAGTGACAAAGTAAAAAAAAAAAAAAAAGAAACATGTTTGTCTCTCTCTCAGTTAAATAACCAGGTAGCTGTGTAATTCTGTGTTAAAGAAATATGGTACAGTGTAAAATTGTATAAGCAAATACCACATTAGGTAGGGCGCCTTGCACATGCCACACTCATGGTACACAAAGTAGGCGCACCCCCATGAGGGATAATGTAATTATACCCTCAATTCTTACTGATGAAAACTGCAGAATGAAATGTATTGCCGAAAACCTTCTCTGTGCCATAGTAGTTCAGAAATATTCCAAATATAAAAGGTAATCAATCAAATGTCATGTAACGTTAAACTATAGTTCTTGGTGTAAGATAATTTCTGTCATTGGCCAAAGGTAAAACTGCCATGTGTCGTAGTTGTCGTCGATAAGCAAAGTTCCCCAGAAGTCAGTGTACTTACCTTGTCATTTACAAAAGTAAAGTGATATGTGTATAAATGCCGTAGTTATATGTTTGTTGTCGTGACCTAGAAAGTACTGTAACGTATTTTTGCATCACGAAAAATAACTGTCTCACTGTAGCTATGCCACAAGTAAAAAAACTGTACAGACAAACAGATACAGCATAAAAGCAATAATGAAGATTGTATCAACCCTAAGTAGCGTCGTACCATAATCGTGTAGCTGTCAAACAAACTAAATACTGTGTCATCTGTAATCTCTCACAAAGTTCTTGACATAAAAAGTGTCTTTTGAAGAAAACCAAAATGTTGCAGTAAAACCTCATTAGCAGTATATGTTACAAGAATGTGGACTTTATAGTCGTGACGTAATCGTACAACTAACAAAGAAAATATACGCACGATAAGACTGTGTCATCTGTTCCCTATAAAAGTGCACTCGTAAAATTACTATCTTAATAAATTCCATAGGTTGTTGACTAGATAGCTGACTTCAAAACATCGCTCCATGCGAAATGTGACAAAGCGTAATAGTAACTTGAAGCGAAAAATTTAATGGCTTCTGAATAATAGGTTTTACACGAGAAATGTGGTATAATCTTTTGTAATATTTTTGCTCTGATAACCAGTTAGGAGGAAAGCAATAAGAAAACTGAATTCTTGAATGTTCTGCATTTACGCATTTGTGATGAAGAGCTTATAGCAAAAGTCATCATAACGCCGAGTCGTAAATCTCTCATTCTTACGTCGTGTCGGCGGTTCCTTGTCAAGACTCGCTGCACCTTGCCGACTCTTTTCAAGATCTGCAAAACACCATGTATTATTGCTTTTTAACCTTTCCGTAATTCTAAATACCTCTTCCCGTGTCGGAGAGCGAGTATCCTCCGAAATATGTAACCATTGTATCACGTGTGCCAACTGAGTTTGTACTTCCCGCATTTCTCTTTTGTGATGTGTGTTGATTTGTTTGTGACGTTGTTTGAATTTCCTAATTTCTTCGTACTCTTCTGTGTCAGTAAAGGCTACCGGTCCTGTAAGATTCAGGTCATCATCTACATTCGTAGATAAATATGTTACCTGATCCGAAAGTTCAGCTACTTTTTCCGATAATGTGCTGATTTCTTCCGTGTGGTTTTCTGAACTAAATTTTAGACTGTCCATCTGTGTCTTAATCATACCTACTGTGTCCTTTAAGTTTTCCTTTTTTTGTTGTTGTATACCCTTATCGGTCGATGCAACGGAGTCAGTTTTGGCCTGCGAGGTGTCGTGCTTTTCGTGAACAATTGTCTGTATTTCTTTTATGTCAGCTTCATGATCCTATATTGTCTCTTCATATCGCGAAAAGATAGGCTGCAAATGTTCACAAAAACTTTGTCATGTTTTGATTCGATTTCGTATGTCTCAGCAATTAAATCTTCATATGTTTATTCATATGGTTGTTCAACTGTGTTAAGTTTTTATAGCCGTTGCAGTATTCGTTCCTCATTTTGTACCATTGTATATAACTTTTGAAGCTTTTGGTCTATTTGTTGCATTAACTGCAGTAACAATGTATTAGTGACTGAAACATCTTCGTTTGTGCTTTTCGGCAGTGCATTTGCATCGGAAATATTCGTATGTTGAAAAGCAGAGAATGTGTCTTGGCTTAATTGAGAAAAGTTAGATGACGCAAAACCTGAATCTACGGTAGTTGCAAGATTTTGTTGTGTCATTTCACATTCCTGAGGCGATCTGTTACTGACCGATCGATCGACTATACTTCCCTGTAAACTGATTGTTTCATTATTTACACCGTTATTTATTGCCTGGTCCATGTTCCTATGCACAATTATCAAAATACTGTCTTGAATATTTGTCACTTTGTTACTAGGTGGTGCTAAGCTCGTTGTCACTGTAATTTCTCAATTTACTTTGAGCCTAGTGTTGCGCTTGTCACACGCCATAATTGTCATACTGTTTCACACGATAAGACACAAAAAACACAATTTGAAAAGAAAAACTAAGAATACACATTAAAATAGCACTGAAAATAATAAATATCTAATCAGTTGCAAAAGCGACTGCGAAATATTGGTGCAAAATTCACATGCATGCCACAACTACTTCGCTCATTACAATATAGTACAACATCAAGAAACTACAACTACAAAGGAAATTCTCTAAACAGTTAAGCGCTAGCAGTAAACAATAATTTCTAATCATGCACAAATTATTCAAACTACAAAAAAATCAGAAAGTTCCAGTCAGCTGAAGTAACTGGGAGACGGTGAACCTTCATAATTAAAATTTTTACTTAAACTACTGAGTGAGATTGAATGCAAGTGTCACATCGCTAGTTTTTATCATTTCAACACTGAACCACAGAATTTGCCCTGAAAAACAGAACTCAAAGTTTTCCTATTCATTAATTACTCGCAACATTCAACGGTAACGCGATCTGACAGATTTAAAATTAACTCAAAAGAATGGACCAGAATTAGAAGAAATCCTAACAATAACCCATTCATATCATAAGCCACTTACCTCACAGAAAACCTTCGTGACACGAACTACAGCGATACAAGCCCCAATGCTGCTAGCTAAATAAGAGTTCTAACTGCTGAAGGCTCTAACTACTAATAGGCATGTGGTTAGCAAAGGAAAGATTTTCTTGCAAATCAAACCATGTATTTAGTAGATTTTACCCTAATCAAGTGGCAAGCAGTTCACATCCATGATGGATATACATTCAGACCGTCCACTCGCGCTGATACTCCAACACTGCTAATTATTAACCTCTAACCTCAATCACTGCTGACTACTCACCCCCAACTCCCATCACTGCTGGGTGTTCACCTCCAGCTGCTAGTCTGACCAGCCACAGAGTCTCTTACACAGTGCGCACAACGCTGTCAGAGTTATTAATACAGAGCGCTACATAGCGCTGCAAACATACTAACACATAAACAGCCTACTTACAAATATTATCCCATCAGGTTACCTTCCAATATGACATCCTGTAACAATGTACTTCTTGTATTCTTAGCATTGAGAATGACTAGCTTCTAGCCGAAATTTAGATCTGCATAATAAAATTTAAAAAAGGACGACTGATCGCTACAGTCTATAATTTAGAAGTACAAATATTATCCCCGCTGACTCGACGCAGATGAAAGTTCATAAACTAGCATTATTTCATTCTACCAGACGCCATCTTGTAGCTACCCCTTTATGCACGCCAATCAGATTAAATGTCAAGAAACGGATTGCAGTCAATAACGATTATGACCAGAGCATGGTAGATCACATTTTCAAAAAGAAAACCTCTCAGAAATGTTCGACGTTGTGTAACGACCCTTCCTCCCACAATAAGAAATTAACAGGCATTCCCTTCTTGGGAAAGTTTCTTATAGGATTAAACGTCTTCTACTGAATGAATACAAATGTTACGTCTCTTTCGCTAGAGAGAACAGTTTGCAAAGAAGACTTTTGCATACTGTTAAGGATACTGGCCACTCGTTCTCCAATTCAGTTGTCTACAAATTAACCTAAAATAACTGTGTATGCTACTACATTGGTAAAACAGGCAAAGCTGTGAGGACAAGATACAAAGAACATCTGTTAGAAAAGAATGGAGCTAACGTACATAACTCTACGTTTGCTGAACGTCTGATGATTGCGAATCACGTTCCGAAGAGTTTGAAAGGCACAGTTATTCTTCTCAGAGACATCAAAGGACGCAGGATGGGTCTTTTGAAAGAATTAGATCTTTGTAAACATCTTGAGCGCAAACACGGGAATTTACTAAACGACCAGCTGCAGTTCGCATACAATAGACAATTTTTGGACGATTTCAACCCCATACCGTTCACAAAAAAATTCCATACGACTGTCGATAGCCTTTGCGAATGGTTAATTTCCTCCAAATTATGATATACAATTCTTGTACATAAAATTTCGTTTATCAGTTTACGTTGCACTAGGATATTTATGTCACTCTCTTTTGTTGCCTTTGCCACTATTCAAAGGTCAATGAATTTTTGCTCTTTATCGTCATTATGTTCAATGGCTTGTTCATGCACTGGCATTTTTATTTCTCGCGCGATGGTGTACTACAGGTGATATTAATTTGTCATTATGCTTGTAATAACGTACTTATGCACAGACACAATTCCTGTAATATAATTTACAGATAGTTTTATATGAATCTTAACTTATGGTGGTATGTTATATGTATTTAGCTATTATAAAAAAAGTTCTGTACTCGTTGATTCGCATGGAGTATTTCTGTTAATAATGTCAATGTGCTTAGGCTTATTGGCTGTTTAGACCGCTAAGCGTACATGTTTGTCGGTGCATGCGTCTAACGATTTCTTTTCCTGGTATCCACGCGCTCCACTCTGCCTAAGTCGGCGTGCAGCTATTGAGGTGGTTTGTTATTTTAAGACATTGGTTTTACTGATGTGAACAGCCCTTAAGTCTGGGGGCCTTAACTTTTACATGTCACGCGGAGGTAGTTTTACTGATTGATTGCTAATGTGAAGCTTGTAAGTACTCCTTGTTCTATGCTGGTCTGTATCATGTTGTTTGTGACACTTCTACACTTATTGTAGGGAGTAGTTTCTCTTTAAAACGTGATATTGGTCCATGACGTTTACATTGTAAGTTATGTTGACGCATTGTGTGCATGTTTGTTCTACTGAGGAAGACTGGTTTAAATCCTACGAAACCATGGTAAAGGATATATGAAAAGCAACATTTATTGCAACTGGTTGCCTGTCTGTCATACCTGCCCCTTGACTATTACATTTTCTTCTCACTTTACGTACAGAATTATTCATTTAATATCCTCATATGCTTCCTCTATCTCTTCATTTTCAGCTTGGGACGTCGTCACGTCTACCTGAACAATATGTTGGTTTGCTGTCGACTTCGATGAGAAGGATTGTTCACCGTAACTCACTCTCTGCCCCATCTTCCTATTCATAACGAATCCTACTCCATTTACTGCTGCTGTTGATATTACTCATATGATCAGAAATCCTTGTCTTCTTGCCTTTTCAACCGGCCGCTGTGGCCGACAGGTTCTAGGCGCCCAGTCCGGAACTGCGCGACTGCTACTGTCTCAGGTTCGAATCCTGCATCGAGCATGGATGTGTGTGATGTCCTTAGGTTAGTTAGGTTTAAGTAGTTCCAAGTTGTAAGAGACCGGTGACCACAGCTGTTAAGTTCCTTTGTGCTCAGAGCCATTTGAACCGTTTTTCCTTTTCACTTCACTGACTACCACTATATGGAGACAGAACCTTTCAGGTTTCTTAGCTTCCCTACCATGTTGAAACTTGGGAAAATCCTCACCGGGGCTCGTAGAACGTTATCCTTTCGTTGGTTATTCCATCTTTTTTTCTCATGGTCAGCATCGCTTGGCAGCCCGCTCCCGTAGGTGACTTGTGTGTGTGCATATGTGGTACCAGCTCCGTGCAGTGGCTTACCAAGGCGTCACTGCTTCCATGCCACGACGCGTCGCCTCTGTTATCTCTGTCAAAGGCGGACATACCGGTTGTTAGGTAGGGTGTCATTATGTTCTGGCTGACCTCTACATGACGCAAGCGCTTCAGCTAAATTAATCGGAAGGTCCACAAATACGTATTTTTTATGTTTCACTTTACTGCAGAGTTGCAGACGCAGACTGCTGGAAGTAGTGTTGCACTAGGGGAGACATTCCCCTGCGCTTGCATAGAACTTGTGGTATTAGTCGAAGACACGCTGACAGCTGCGAACCTCCTGCATCCCTTTATGCTTGATGTCTTCCCCGACGGTGATGTCACTTGTCAGCAGTATAATTGTACGTTTCTCGGAGCCAGAACCGCGCTACTGTGGTTTGAGAGAGCATTATAGTGAGTTCACGTTGATGTCTCGGTGAACAAATTCGCCTGACGTAAATCCTAAGGAACCCATCTGGGTCCCTAATGGGTGCCATCACCGCGTTCGCAAATCAGCGGCCCATTATTTACACGAGTTACATGATCTATGCGTAGACATCTAATGCCTCATACCCCCACAAACCTACCAACAAATTGTCGGATCCCTGATACACAGATTCAGTGATGTACTTCATTCCAAAGACGCTCAAACAAGCTGTTGAGGAGGTGGTCATAGTGTGAATGTGGATAACACCCGAAGATCAGCAATGGTCTTGATAAAATATATAAATTGTGTTATTTACTAAGTCATACCCCAACAAATCATTTAGTAAGTTTTATATGGGATTGCGGTAAAGCTTAATGATTTATGTTTCCTGGTTTTCAGTTAACCATAATTCACTTTTCGTTCTGAAATTCATGAGTTTAGCCTCGAGGTGTAAATTTTAGTTCCAGTTACATTGTGATTTTAAAGAATCAGGAAGCCATTTTTAAGAACTGAGTATTGTACCGCGTCTGAATGAAGATGGGTATAATTCAAGTTGACAAATCTGCTTAGTTATGTCGGCACGTATCCGAGCGACTGTTAGAGCACAGTTAATTAACACTGTGGAGTAGAAGGTATTTGGTTTTGTTTCCCTGGCTTAGCGGAATTACTTACAGGTAATTTTCATGATGTCGTAGCATTTAATTAGAGTGATATGGTCTTGGAGTGACATATTTTTATTGACAGATTGGAAACAACACCGAGCGAACGGAAGTCTCCCGCATCGAATCACCATCTCGTATCATTGTTGTAAAGGCAAGATCAGAACGTAGGAATTGGGTCCTAAAAGGCATGTATGAATTAAAGCCAAAATCTACAAAGCAAGCATACATGTCTGCTGCCCATCTTACTCCATGTTGTTGCCGTTTTCTGTTTTAATACTAATTTCATGCACTCTCCATGCAACTATCTTCGAATCGGCTAATTGTATTCATTTTTCGGTCCCGCTCAACCGTCTTTACACCCCACCACTTCGCTCCAATATCTTACTGGTCTTCTTTTACTCAATCTGTAACATAAATTTCTTTTCTCCCCATTTATTTTCAATGTCGCCTAATTTTTTATGCAATCTACCCATATAATCATAGTCATTCTTCTGCAGTACCACATTTCAAAAGCCTCCATTCTCTTCTTGTCTATACTGCTTATCATCCATGTTGCACATCCATACATGGTTACACTACAAATACCTTCAGAGAAGACCTCAGAACATTCAAATCTATATCTGATGTTAAGTTATTTCTCTTTTGCAGCAACGCACTTATTTCCATTGTCAGTCCTGATGATATATCCTCTTTCTTTCAGCCATCATGAATCATTTTGTTGCCCTGATGTCGATTGCCTCAAGTGTTTCGTTTCTTAATCTAATTCTCTCAGCATCATCCAAGTTAATTCGGCTATATTCCATTATCCTCGCTTTGAGTTTGTTGAATTTTCATCTCATATCCCCCTATGGGACTGTCCATTCCGTTCTGCTGCTCTTCCAAGTTCTTTGCTGTCTCGGACAGAATTCACTGTCATCGACAAACTTCAAAGACTTTATTTCTTCCTCTACTATATCCCTACATCGAATTTGTCTTTGCTTTCCTTTACTGTTTGTTCAGTGTATACACTGGATAACATCGGGCATAAACTACAACCCTGTCTCACTCCCTTCTCAACGACTCTTCACCTTCATGCCCCTCACCTCATATCTGCCTCCTTGTTTCTGTACACGTTTGGCTCCCTATGTTTCGTCTCGGCTGCCTTCTGAATTTTAAAGAGAGTCTTCCAGCCAAAAGCTTCCTCCAAGTTCGCAAATGCCATGAACGTAGGTCTGCACTTCCGCAGCCTATCCTCTAACAAATGTCGTATGGTGAGTGTTGCCTAGCATATTCCTACATTTCTCCGGAATCCAAACTGATCTTCCCCCAGGTTGGCTTCTACCAGATTTTACATTCTTCAGTAAAGAAGACGTGTTAGCATTTTGCAACAATGATTTATTTAACCCATAATTCGGTAACATTCACACCTGTCACATCTGTATTCTTTGAAACTGACATTATCACATTCTTCTTGAAGGCTAATTGTGGTGGTATTTCGCCTGTACTATACTTCTTACGTACCACATGGAATTGTTTTATCACGGCTCTTTCTCCCAAGGCTATCAATAGTTCTGACGGACTGTTGTCTACTCCAGGGGCCTTGTTTCGACTTAGGTCTTTCAGTGCTTTGTTAAATTGTTCTTCCAGTATCATGTCCTCATCTCATGTCCATCTACGTACTCTTCCCTTTCTATATTGCTCTCAAGTTCATCTCCCTTGTACAGAACGTACATATACTCCTTCCACCTTTCAGCTTTCCCTTCTTTGCTAAGCTCTGGGTTTCCACTTGAGCTCTTGACAATCAAACAGTTGCTTCTCTTTTCTTCAAAGGCCGCTTTCTATTTCCTGTACACTCCACGATAAAAGAGAAATAAAATATGAAAGAAAAGTTGTTAGTTCCTCCCCAGCTTTCATTTATTTTAGCTAGACTGATTTCATCAGATCGCCTGTTTCGCATGTACAGAGGCAGTGCACCAAATTTTAACTTAGGAATACAGATACAGAGATTTGATTAATTTTCATCAATAAAAAAACAAGTACTTACTTATGAATAACGTATTGTTCGCAAAGTTTGGTTTTCCCAGGAATTTAGTCTTTAGACTGCAATAGGTGGGCAGTTGTTTGAACAATAATCGCTTCTAGTTTCTACCGACTATTATTAATAACAGGAAAGGAGTAACTTAATGTTTACAGCACACCATAAGCCATTTTCGTAAAGTATATAAAGTGGAAGAAATGCGTAATGCTAGTGAAATAAACGAAATTTTATGAAATGTTTATTGCGGAGCACTTACTTACTTCTTGTGGTACACTTTGGAAACCCAGATAATTCGATCCAAATGTGAGCAATGTGCAAAAAATTTCCAACGTTCACAAAGTAGTAGCATGAGTGCAAGCTACGTTTCGTATACATCTAGTGTCGACAGGTATTCTACAGTCAACTGATGACGTATGATCAGTGTCATCGTCCGCTTTACTCAGCAGTCGATTGTCCGGTACTCAGGCGACAGGGGCTTCAGTAGTTTGAACAGTAGTTAACGAACGACCGCGCTTATCATTGATAGACGTCAAATCGTGTCCAGATTACGCCCCACAGCATCATTTGCTCCATTATCCTCTCCATGACGTCACGTGTACTGCATGCCAATAACTGGGTTTTCTGCCAAGTATTCAACCGATCCAGGACCTGAGAAACAACGTTCATAAAGTTGTGAGCAACTTGCAGAAGAGACTATTAGAACATTCTTACTGTCATATTATTAGCACCACATGTGGGAAATAAATTTAAAATAACGTACTCTACAGCCTCACGAAACTGAACTAAACATGTATGTTAACGGATTTTAAGGAAAAGAAAACATGTTGAGAAACTCACTACCAAGAATCTGGATCAAGAAATATCTTACAAATTATCAAGTAAAGCCGTAGATGTAGACTACTCGAATAAGTATCACGATGGCATTCATACACTGGAGTAAACGTTCGATAATCTAGTAAACAATACTTTTATTTTACTTGTGCTCCTAACAACATAATTTGGCATGTTCCATGATCTGTGATGAGAATCCGTATCTGATCAAGTTAAAAGTTCCACCACTTAAATATAGACTCACTTGTACGACGACGACGTCAGCAGCTTCCCATCTGCTATGTGCAACTTTTGGTACAGGAGAGGATTTCGTGGTTTTATGCTGCCCGCCACGAATTCCTGTCCTGTGGCAACCTCTTCATCTCAGAGTAGCACTTCCAACCTACACCTCCTGCCTGTTTTGATCTTAATTCCTCAAAAGCTCTCTAAAATTCTGATTCTAATAGTAGATTCTGTGTCACTAGACTCATACATTCTACACACCAACGTAAAGGGTCGTTTTGTGTCTCTTGCCCCCAATAATTTTAGAAATTGTTATGGAATGTTACCTACACCTTCTGCCTTTTTTGATCTTAAGACGAGACGGTGGCAGTCTTGCACTGATATTTTTGTAAATCCATATCTTTGCCATTTTTTGTTCAATCTTATAGAAATTTTGCACTCTTATTTATAGAGATGTAAAATGGTTTTTTAAAAACATTCAGTATTTTTAATAACAATCTAATGCAGTGAGATAATTTTGAATTTTTTATTGCATTATTATTTTAAGGTACACTTTTTCATAATTTCTAGGCAAATTTGGCAGTTTTTTTAATGGTAAAATAATCTACACTAATAGGTGTACAATTAAGTGCAGTAACTTTTTGGTAAAATAATGCTATTATTTTTCTGTGATATATTGGATTTGAACATTTTTTACAAGCAAACTTTTCATTTCAATATATTATCAACCACAAAACTGTGTATAATATCACGATTAAAATTAGGTCCACTTAAATATTGCTTCAAAGTGAAAGAATAGGTTTGCCAAAGTCTCCGCCTCCTCGATTCTTTGTTTGTCGGTGATCAGCAGTATCTGCTCAGTGAAGACTCCAGCTGTTAAGCCCAACTTGCTGTGGATATGAAGTCTTGCCACTTTCCCTTCATTAAACACTGCTGCAGCTTCCAAAGCAGAAATCTTCACCACCAAATTGGAAACAAACACAGTCTTTGGACATCGTTTCCAAATAAGAACTTTGAAACTTTCATTTGGGTTCTGTGTTTTCCCATGCAGACATTTTTCTAGCAGTTCTGGTGAAGCCAGCCCTCTAAACGTTGGTTTAATGGCCATGGAAACATCATAAAGAATTTTCATTTTATGGGTATAAGTTTCCCCACTTTCTTTACTTTTCAAAAATGTGCACCACTCATTAGAACAGAGGCCATCTTAAGGTCTAGTGTCTGTCGACAAGTAATGAAACCAAATGGCACATATTGCTTTCCTCATACTGTCCAAGCTTGTGAGGTTACTTCTAATTGCAGCACCATAACAGACTTGAAGGCTGTCAGTCCTCTTCTCTTCTAGTCTGTTTTTACATCCCAGTGGCTTCCCATCCTCTAGTAGCTTGCCTTTATTGTCTGCAACAAGTCTTCGGAGTCGTCCACCCATCCTCTTCTGAATATGGCCTAAGTACTCCAGTTTCTCAATAGTGCAAACTTTTCCATAAGGCTGACTTTCAACTACATTCTTGAAAGCGCTAGAGTGTCCATATCCTAAATACTGTACCTAACTTACTCCATACTTTTGCAAAGATCTATGGAAAATGAATTTCATACCTGCAGCTTCCATCCCACCACTGGAGCCTGCATAATTTCTGCTACAACTAGATCTATGGGCTTCTTGCCATTCTATTTCTTTATCTGCAACAATATATTTCTTGTGCAAGGAACATGCTGAACAATATTTGGACATTACCTCTAAGTCTAATACTTTTCCAGTGTCGACACTAATGATTGTTGCAACTCTATGCAGTGAAATATGCCCCTCTTCATCCAGGAACTGTCACAGGAAACTGCCATATCGTTGCTATTAGTTACTTCGGAATTTTCTTGAATTGCCCGCAGGACTGCCATTTTCATGCTCTCTTCACTTACTTCTACAACTGCATTGAGGAGAGCAGTATTTATTGCAGAAAATTTTAGGGGAGGACCAGGCATGTCCATAATACCACATAAAAGATTTCCACCATCTCTCCAATCCCTATTCACCTTAACCCATAAGCAAATCTCATATTGGCTACATATATTCTACTACTGACCTTTGATGTCTTGAATAGTTTGTCAGCATCACAATTTTGACACAAAATGTGCAATGTGCAAACCAAACCTTCCCTCTTTCTATCATCAACCAAATCCACATTTCCTCCACAAACAGAGAACCTGTAGGCTTTTCTAAGTGCTTCTGCCACCATTTCCAGATCCACAATTGTGAAACCTGTATTTTTGTCATGATCTGTTTGTTGTGACACAAAGTCTGTCTCAAGTTTTATTTTAGATGCACTTGGAGACAAACTAATATTTGCATCTGCAGGCCTGCCCCTAACCTCTTTGTCAGTTTTTCGTTTTATATTGGAAATATGGTATTTCCTATATTTTTTTAAATACTTTAACAGGCCTAAGCATTATAAAAAGGGATCAAAAGATTCAACCTGGCACAAAGAATAACACAATAAATCAAGCGTCACTTGAATTCCATTGAACAGCACAAAACTTGTTTACAACACTCCACAGCCTTGTATACAATGCTGACTGAAGCAGAAAATGGCTCCACAGCCTTCTTTACAACACTGCTGTTATGTATACAAAAATTACTGTCTTCTAAAGCTACATTTTCTAGGTTCAGAGGCCAAATTGTGCAATAAAATTTTACTTCCATTTGGTACATTGTAAAGCGGGCTTGACACGTTACATTACTTAGGGTTTTAATTTTTTTATACCATCTGTAGTTCGAATTTCAAGGAAAAAATTTGGGATAATAATCTCAATTACATTTACTATGAACTAAGCAAATAAAAATAATATGTAAATGTTTCATTATTTCGGCCACCGTCTCCCCTTATGTCCTCAAACGCTCTCTTAAATTCTGATTCTAATATTAGATTCCCCATCTCTTCTAAATCGACTCCTGTTTCTTTTTCTGTCATGTCAGACAAATATTACCCTTCACAGTGGGTTTCAGGGCACTCTCTCCAACTATCTGCCCTCGCCTATGCATTTAACAGTGGAATTCATGTTATTGCTTTTAATGTCAGTGAAGGTTGTTTTGACTTTCCAGTATGCTGAGTCGGTTCATCAGCTTTTCGATTTCTTCACATTTTTCATGCAGCCATTTCGTTTTAGCTTCCCTGCACTTCCTACTTATTTCATTCCTAAGGAACTTTTATTTCTGTATTTGTGAATTTCCATGAATATTATTGTACTTTCTTCTTTCATCGGATAGCTGAAACATTTCTTCTTGTTCTTCCCATTTACCTTTTTTGTACCTAAGTTTTTCTTCCCGACAACCTCTTTAACTTTCTATTTGTGGCACAGATGGCTACTGTCACCACATAAGTAACCATTCATGCCCTCTTCATCATATTTACAATAGATGATATTTGTAAATGGAGTGGCTTCGAAGATGTGATCATCACACCGACTCATCCTGTGTCCAATTTGGAAGCCATATAGATGGTCACAACCTTCAAAATACAGGTGCTCATTACAATGACGACAATCCACTCCAGAGAAGCACTCACCAACGTCCTCACCACATGCCCTCACCTGTAGATGGACGTAACCCAGCCGAAATTCTGTGTAGACAATATGGGATACAGTGATGCAGGAGACCGGTAGAACCAGACATCAACAGCGACAAATAGCATTAAGAGTAAATGATACATAGGTGACAGATGTATATAGTGTTGCAGAACTTTTTAACAAACATTCCATAACTGTTATTCAAAAGATGGAGTTGTTAGGTTCTGTAGATGCTGCTATGGAATACCTCAGACCAGACATTTCAAGTAACTTCCATAATATGAATTTGACCCTCACTAATGCAGCAGAAATAATGTCCATCATAAAATCTTTAAAATCAGAAACATCTAGTGGGTATGATGAGATATCAACAAAGCAATTTAAAGAATGTGATTCTGAGGTGAGTAACATATTAAGCTGTGTAACTAGTCGTTCAGTAGTGGAATATTTTCTGAATGGTTAAAATATGCTGAAGTGAAGCTACTCTTTAAGAAGGGAGATAAAGAAATAGCATCAAATTTCCATCCAATTTCACTTTCGCCACCATTCTCAAAAATTTTAGAAACAGTGATGTACAATCTTCTTTACAACCATCTTATCTCTAATAACATACTGTCAAAGTCACAGTTCAGATTTCTATAGGGTTTTGGTATTTAGAAGGCTATCTACATTTATAGTGAAAATGTGCTTAATTCATTAGATAAAAAATTGCAGGCAACTGGTATATTTTGTGATCTGTCAAAGGCATTTGACAGTGTAAATCACAATATCCTTTTAAGTAAATAAGAATATTATACTGTAACAGAAAATGCTTCAAAATGGTTCAAATCTTATATCTCTGGCAGGAAACAAAGGGTGTTATTAGAAATGAGACATGTATCACGCAATCAGACATCACCCAACTGGTAACTAATTACATTTGGGGTCCCACAACGTTCCATTTTAGGGCCCTTACTTTTTCTCTTGTATGTCAATGACCTTTCATCAGTAACATTACCAGATGCCAAGTTCATTTTGTTTGTCGATGATACAGACATTGCAATAAATAGGAAATCAAGTGTAGTCTTAGAAAGGTCACCTAATAAATATTTGTGGACATTAATCACTGGTTCCTAGCCAATTCTTTGTCACTATACTTTGAAAAAACACACCACATCAAGTTCAGAACTTATAACACCATGACAAGCAGATAGAAGAAGTGAACTGTGTTAAATTCTTGGGATTACAGCTTGATAATAAATTCAACTGGGAGGAGCATACCACAGAACTCCTTAAGCGTCTTAACAAATCTCTATTTGCAATGTGAGTTGTGTCAGACATAGGGAATATAAAAATGAAAAAGCTGGCATACTATGCTTAATTTCATTCCATAATGTCATATGGGATTATTTTTTGGGGCAATTCATCAAGCCAAGCTAAAGTTTTCTGGGCACAAAACGTGCAGTAAGAGTTATATGTGGTGTGTACTCAAGAACATTCTGCAGAAGCCTGTTTAGGGAACTAGGGATACTAACTACTGCTTCTCGATATATTTATCCTTTAATGAAATTTGTCATTAAAAATATAGCACTTTTTGAAACCAAAAGCTCAATTCATGGATTCAATACTAGAAATAAGAATAATGTTCACAAGGATTTAAAGTCACTAAGTCTTGTACAAAAAGGTGTGCATTATTCAGGAACACACATTTTCAATAACTTGCCAGCAGCCATAAAAAGCTTAACAACCAATGAAATTCAGTTTAAGAGAAGCCTAAGGGATATATTTTGTTAGCAAACTCCTTCTACTCCATTGATGAATTTCTTCAGTAGAACCAACTGATTTGTATGTGTGTATATGCATATTAGTACAATATAACTTCTGCGCAATTTCAGTGCAGTAAGTGTGTGTGTGTGTGTGTCTGTGAGTGTGAGTGTGAGTGTGAGTGTGAGTGTGTGTGTGTGTGTGTGTGTGTGTGTGTGTGTGTGTGTACAATCTTACTTCTGCACCAGTTCAGTGCAGTAATGCGTTCATTGTAAATAAGTATTATAGTAGTTGGATTACATGTTTATTACATTCTAAATAAATAAAAAAAAATTTTTATTTTGAATTCAGGGCATTAGTATTTGTAAAATGATTCTTTCATATAGTGTTCATTAAAAAAAGACGATAATTCCACATTGGACCTGTGGAATGGTACATTATCTTATTTTTTTGAGCTTTAAATATTTGTCTTGTGTTTCTGACATGTTCTACATCCTGGAGGACTTTCTTACTATAGATCAAGTGGAATGAAAGTAAATCTAATCTGATGAAAGTCTTAATCCAGACCTCATTCCCCATACCCTTGTCGCTCAGTTATAATAATATTCTAAGAGATCTCCAAGTTATGATCTTTTGTAATAACCTCTATTTGATAAAAGTGCTGTAAAGTTCTGGTGGTGATCACCCGCGTCTTCAACAAGTTTCTACAAATAAATCATCACCGTTCATTATAAACAGAATCATTGTCCTTGGGTAACTGACTGTTATCACGTGATCCATTATCCTTCTGTGCTTTGTTACACATGACTATATATTAAACATTACAACTTATAAAAAAGTAAGAAAAATTATATATACCACATGATAACTAATCATAAGGTAATAAAAATATAATAGAAAGTGAACATAGAGCAAATGTAACTGCATGTTATCTTCTATATTTATGTGGATATTAGATCCCCTAGTCATTTTGCCGATGAGTTGCTAGAAAGCAAAGAGAAAAAGACATTATCAGACTGACAAATGTCTTTCAGGACTGGTGTAGGAAGCTGCACTAAATTATACTGCAGACTGAAGACCTCAACGACAACAACCACACCCAGGAAAGGAGTGTAATGGAACTGGCTACTGAAACGAAGTAATAGTTACCACACAAGTATCAATGAGACTCACGTAGTATGTGTGGCCACAGTAGGAAACAATACAAATACATGGGAAATGATGTTTGCAATACTCGTCCAGCTGTAACAACCTCTTCATTTCTGATTGGTCTTCGCCAAGGTTTTTCACGCCGGTCTCAACCGCTAACTTTTGTGAGACAAGACTGAAGTGGCATAAATATTTCACGGGTTTCACGTCTCCCATCACACTAGTTGGCGAAAAGACGGAAGTTGTCACACAATCATATGGTAGCGTATGTTAGATCACAAAGAGTCGTCTTGGGGGACGCAAAATGTAGGATGTGGTGAACGGTTCATAGTTAGGTGCACTTTCCAGATCAGGAACTTTTCTACCTTTCTCTGCTTAGGTAGAAGTCGCACTTTGGCGGCAACGCAAAGACCTGTTGAACAAACAGGCAGTTCCTGAGGTCGATGAACGGAAAGTTCATCAAAGGAACGGCTGTCAGAAACAAAGACCAGAGCGAAACGAAATTTTATCCGCTAGCACCGACTGTTCATGGAGCAGCCATAATCAATAATGTCAAGCAGGCAACGTTGATGACTCAAATATTAACGGCACACTCTGGAGGCTCCATGGAATAGGGATAACTACCTGGAGAGCGTTGGGACGCCGCATTTACACTCATTTCCACGGCAGTGGACAGTCCAGGTTGGTATTCTTGTCGCTGCGGTGACGCCTCCCGCCAGGGAGAGCTATAACTGGTATATGAAGCCGAAGTATCTCTTATTTGTCTTCCTTATAGATACTTGCAGATGGTGGTGAATATGAATGACAGATACTAAACGCCTTCCCAGTGATGTCCCGGCCTGTGCTGACTCTGTCTAGTGAGGGAGAGAGTGGTGTAGGAATACTCACTAAAGAATCCCATGGTACTTCCTCGAAGTGATCGGCTGAGCTGGGTGCTGGCGTTCCCTGTGGCAGTCCTAGCCAGTGCATGAGTTGTTGCACACATATTGGTCATGCCTGCAGGGAAGTGGATGCCGGCCATTGTATAAATGGGAACAATATTTTGGTTCCAAGGGAACATCAGTCAAAAAACCTCTATCGGTTGTATGGTGAGGGGGTCACCAGTGGCGGCTTAGGGACTGTAAATGGTTCCGCGTCTATTGGCTCCTACAGCTGGTCACTGAAGGCTCCTGTCGATGGCTAGTACGTGGGCAAGGTTCACCCCTGGTAGCTGAGTGGTCAGCGCAACAGAATGTCAATTGTAGGGGCCCGGGTTCGATTCTCGGGTCGGAGATTTTCTCCGCTCAGGGACTGGATGTTGTGCTGTCGTAATCACCACCATTTCACTCACATCGACGCTCAAGTCTCCGAAGTGGAGTCAAATCGAAAGACCTGCACCTGGCAAACGGTCTACACAATGGGAGACCCTAGTCACTCGACATTTACGTTTTATTTACGAGAGCAAGGACTGCAGCGATATCAGGCAGGCAATTGGGCAGGCCTATATCCGTCGTGGTTGTGTACGCCATGCCCAGTGGCTGAGGGAAGGGAAGAGGGCAGGGCGTAACTAATTTCACTGTCTGACGAGATGCTCCTAGTCATCTACGGTTTCAAAAATATTCTGCCCTTTTTTGCAAAAGACGACGCTCTGGGTTCAGCTGAGGTTCTGGTTCAAACTACAGGCCAAGACATGGAAGCCCATACGGTAGGACAGTTGCGTACACGGGTGGTGGGCTCACAGGGCTTGGTGCAGCTTGTAAAAGAAGGTGTAGGGTCTGCACCTGTGTAGAATTTGTAGATTTTATGATAGACATTATTTCTGCTGTGGTAGTGAGGGTCAAATTCATATTATGGAAGTTACTTGAAATGTCTGGTCTGAGGTATTCCATAGCAGCATCTACAGAACCTAACAACACCATCTTTTGAATAACAGTTATGAAATGTTTGTTAAAAAGTTCTGCAACACTATACACATCTGTCACTTATGGATAATTTACTCTTAATGCTATTTGTCCCTTTTGATGTCTGGTTCTACCGGTCTCCTGCATCACTGTATCCCATATTGTCTTTATTTTGTAATCTGATATGACTATCTTTTCCTTGCAATATATTTGTTTTGATGTCCGAATTACAGTATTTAATATTTTTCAGTATTTCTTGCAATGTGCTATAGCATCCAAATCAGAACTGTTTCGGATTGACATATACAGTTTTCTTTCTGTTTTACAAGATACTTCTATTCCTTGAGTAATCCATGACATCTTTATAGATTTTGCTCTAACCTTGGTACGTTTTTGGGGAATACAGTGTTCGAATAAGGTAAGCACTTTAATAGCAAAAGTATTATATTTTTCATTCATGCCATGAGCACTGTAAAAATCATTCCAGTGAATGTCTCTGAGGAGTGTCCTAAAATTATCCATTTTTATCTTATTGATTACCTGCTTGAGCTCAGATTTAACAGATTTTATATCCTGTTCAGTGTTAACATTTAACAGAAGGAACTGCATGTCATGATCTGAGAGGCCATTGACTATTGGTTTTGTAATATAATTTTGTTCTTTGGACTTTTCTATAAAGATCTTAAGAATGGCTGTTTGTGAGCAATTGACTACTCTAGTGGGGAACTTTAACAGTGGGAATTAAGTAGGATGGTAGTGTTACTAACTCAAATAAGTTTTTATTGGGAGATTTTTTAAGGAAATCAGTATTGAAATTTCCAGCAACCTCTATTTCTTTGTTTTTGGTTGTTAAATGGGCCAGTACAGCTTCAAGATTGTTTATGAACAGATTAAAGTTACCTGCAGGTGCTCGACATACACTTAATATTATGGAGGATTTTTTGTGAAATTCTACTTCTTTTGCACATGCTTCTATATGCTGTTCTAGGCAACATTTTTCAATGTCTATGTTCTTAAATTTATGACAGTTCCCAGTGAATGTGGCAACTCTTCCTTTCTCCACTGCTGATCTACAAAAGTGAGATTCTAACCTAAACCCTGTAAAACTTAAAAGTTCTATACAAGTGGTCACATGATGTTCAGCGAGGCAGATGTTTTCATCTGGGTTTGAAGACTCTAATTCATCTACGCAGATAATTAATTCATTAATTTTATTTCTCAGACCTCAACTATTTTGATACAATACAGATAGCTGACATATCACATTGACTGAGTTAAAATTGGGTAGAGTTGAAATATCTGCTGACTGTTGAAAATTCCCAAATAATGGCTGTTTATGCTGATGTAATAAGCTAGAATTATGTTTTTTGGCCTCTTTTTCAAATTGAGGGTTTGTCTCAGTCCTAACTTCTCTTAAAATTTGGTTTCTTTCTGCCCCCCACCAGCCTAAAAAAGGCTCTTTTCTGAACCCTATAACCACTTTTATTTTATCACTCATGACTGTGCCTCCCCACTTTAACTTTCTTGCTATTTTCCCAGCCATTTTTCCCTTCCCCTTCCTGTTGAGGTGAAGGCCATGCCTAGTATAATCCCACCTATTGAGAGAATCAACAGGAACCACACCAATGTGTGACCATGCACACGACATAAGCAACCGTTCCAACTCTAAATTATCTCTCTTGACAGAAGAGCTCAAATGAGGTTAGTCATGGCGCCCAAGAACAGATACAAACTCGACACAAGTACGCTTCGATGGTGATGGAATCTTTGCCAGCTCACACTCTATACGGTACCGAGGATCTCTGTCAGTACTATTACCCGCCCCACCCATTACAACCACAGTGTCTTCCTTAGTGAAATCTTTGCAAAGTGATCCCAAATCCTCTGTCACCTGCTCCAGGCCAGCAGTAGGTTTAAAAAAATTGGTGACCTGGTGTTCTGATCCTAGTTCATCCTGCAAAAGTTGGCCAACACCTCTTCCATGGGAACTACCTAACAACAACACTTTCTTTCTCTTTACTGATATACCTACTTTCTTACTTTCCAGTTTGCTGCTGAAAGTTTGTTGTGCCCTGTCTACACCTGCAACTGGGTGAGAAAGACTACATCTACATCTACATCTACATTTATAATCCGCAAGCCACCCAACGGTGTGTGGCGGAGGGTACTTTACGTGCTACTGTCATTACCTCCGTTTTCTGCTCCAGTAGCGTATAGTTCGCGGGAAGAACGACTGTCTTAAAGCCTCCGTGCGCGCTCAAATCTCTCTAATTTTACATTCGTGATCTCCTCGGGACGTATAAGTAGGGGGAAGCAATATATTTGATACCTCATCCAGAAACGCACCCTCTCTAAAGCTGGCGAGGAAGCTACACCGCGATGCAGAGCGCCTCTCTTGCAGAGTCTGCCACTTGAGTTTGCTGAACATCTCTGTAACGCTATCACGGTTACCACATAACCCTGTGACGAAACGCGCCGCTCTTCTTTGGATCTTCTCTGTCTCCTCTGTCAACCCGATTTGGTACGGATCCCACACTGACGAGAGCAATACTCAAGTATAGGTCGAACGAGTGTTTTGTAAACCACCTCCTTTGTTGATGGACTACATTTTCTAAGGACTCTCCCAATGAATCTCAACCTGGTACCCGCCTTACCAACAATTAATTTTATATGATCATTCCACTTCAAATCGTTCCGTACGCATAACCCCCCCCCCACACATATTTTACAGAAATAACCGCAACCAGTGTTTCTTCCGCTATCATACAATCATATAATAAAGGATCCTTCTTTCTATGTATTCACAATACATTACATTTATCTATGTTAAGGGTCAGTTGCCACTCCCTGCACCAAGTCATTTCCGTTGCAGATATTCCTGCATTTCACTACAATTTTGTAATGGTGCAGCTTCTCTGTATACTACATCATCATCCGCAAAAAGCCGCATGGAACTTCCGACACTATCAACTAGGTTATTTACATATATTGTAAAAAACAATGGTCCTATAACACTCCCCTGAGGCACGCCAGAGGTCTGTAGACGTCTCTCCATTGATAACAACATGCTGTGTTCTGTTTGCTAAAAACTCTGCAATCCAGCCACAGAGCTGGTCTGATATTCCGTAGGCTCCTACTTTGTTTATCAGGCGACAGTTCGGAACTGTATCGAATGCCTTCCGGAAGTCAAGGAAAATAGCATCCACCTGGGAACCTGTATCTAATATTTTCTGGGTCTCATGAACAAATAAAGCGAGTTGGGTCTCACACGATCGCTGTTTCCGGAATCCGTGTTGATTCCTACAGAGTAGATTCTGGGTTTACAAAAACGACATGATACCCGAGCAAAAACATGTTCTAAAATTCTGCAACAGATAGACGTCAGAGATATAGGTCTATAGTTTAGCGCATCTGCTCGACGACCCTTCTTGAAGACTGGGTCTACCTGTGCTCTTTTCCAATCATTTGTAGCCTTCCGTTCCTCTAGGGACTTGCGGTACACAGCTGTTAGAAGGGGGGCAACTTCTTTCGCTTACTCTGTGTAGAATCGAATTGGTATCCCGTCAGGTCCAGTGGAGTTTCCTCTGTTGAGTGATTCCAGTTGCTTTTCTATTCCTTGGAAACTTATTCCGATGTCAGCCATTTCTCATTTGTGCGAGGATTTAGAGAAGGAACTGCAGTGCGGTCTTCCCCTGTGAAACAGCTTCGGAAAAAGGTGTTTAGTATTTCAGCTTTACGTGTGTCATCCTCTGTTTCAATGCCATCATCATCAAGGAGTGTCTGGATATACTGTTTTGAGCCACTTACTGATGTAACGTAAGACCAGAACTTCCTAGGATTTTCTGTCAAGTCGGTACATAGAATTGTACTTTCGAATTCACTGAAAGCTTCACGCATAGCCCTCCTTACGCTAACTTTGATATCGTTCAGCTTCTGTTTGTCTGAGAGGTTTTGGGTGCGTTTAAACTTGGAGTGAAGCTCTCTTTGCTTTCGCAGTAGTTTCCTAACTTTGTTGTTGAACCACGGTGGGTTTTTCCCGTCCTTCACAGTTTTACTCGGCACGTACCTGTCTAAAACGCATTTTACGATTGGCTTGAACTTTTTCCATAAACACCCAACATTGTCAGTGTGGGAACAGAAACTTTCGTTTCGATCTGTTAGGTAGTCTGAAATCTGCCTTCTATTACTCTTGCTAAACAGATAAACCTTCCTCCCTTTTTTTATATTCCTATTAACTTCCATATTCAGGGATGCTGTAACGGCCTTATGATCACTGATTCCCTGTTCTGCACTTACAGAGACTAAGCTTCCTAACAGAGTCACGTAATTCATGAGCATCCTCGCACCATAACGAAAGTGGGCAGCGACTATTAAGAGATCATTTCAAATGGAAAGTGACGTAGTAGCAGTAATTCTCTACTGATCGATGGGCCCGTCTGATGCTGAACTTCACGGTCTACAAATATCACGCTATTGTTACTAAAGGACGAACACATGGCAGCATGGTAGACAAATGACACGATGTTAAATATAAAAGATGATCTTTTAAAACGGCCTTAACTACACGAAAAATTCACCACACATCACAGAATTAACAGGAAGTCGAGCTGACAGTGTTTAAGCCATCTCACTCCGAACACATGATTCGATTTCCCACAGAGCTGAGTCTACCAAGCAGCTCTCCTGCACAAAATTAATCGAAATGACCATAATACGGAGTAACGCCTCCCTGTCAAAACTCATATCGGATCGGAATAGACTTTACAATTCTAGATTCGTATTTAGTTACCTGAGTCCACACGAGTCAGTCCTGGGGAGCATTTCCCTTCTCTTAGTTAACCAGTGTCAGCGTGTCGAGTACGGCGACTGGCTGAAATGGTTCCACTTTCACCGGGCGAGGTGGCGCAGTGGTCGGCACACGACTGCTCTGATCGGCGTCCGGCCGTCCTGATTTACGTTCTGTGTGATTTCCCTGAATCTCTAAAAGGACACGGCCGACTTTCTGCCCCGTTCTTGCCTAATCCAATGGGACCCATGACCTCGCTGTTTGGTCCCCTCCCCCAAATCAAGCAAGCAAGCAAGGTCCCGCTTTCAAACCACAGTAGTGCGGAGAGAGGTCCGTTGACTCTGACAATCTGGAGTACGACAACTATCTGACTCTAATGTTTATATTTGACTCTGCTCTTTACTACACTACCCCACCAAGTTAAGTTGGTAATAGCTTCGGAACATCCATGCGCCCTGTGGTTTCCGGGAAAACACGTGAATCGCGGATACTCATATCTATTCATTGATGACTAAACGTAAGATTTTATATGGGCAGGAAAGGATACTTACCGAGCGAGGTGGAGCAGTGGTTAGGACTCTGGGATCACATTTGGGAGGACGACGGTTCAAACCCGCGTCCAGCCATACTGATTTAGGTTTTCCGTAATTTTCCTAAATCGCTTCAGACAAATGCCGGGATGATTCCTTTGCAAGGGCACGGCCGCCTTCCCTCCCCGCCGGCCGGGGTGGCCGAGCGGTTCTAGGTGCTACATTCTGGAACCGCGCTACCACTACGATCGGAGGTTCGAATCCTGCCTCGGAGATGTATGTGTGTGATGTCCTTAGGTTAATTAGGTTTAAGTAGTTCAAAGTTATGGGGGTTGATGACCTTAGAAGTTAAGTCCCATAGTGATCAGAGCCATTTTGAACTTCCTTCACCACCCGTCGCTAATCCTGTGGGACCGATGACCTCACTGTTTCGTCCCATCCCCCGAAAAAAGGATACTTGCTGATAAATAAATTAATAAATTGGGCCATCCCTTCTCCACAATCCACTAATAACTTGAATGGAGCAACATGTATCACGAGACCGAGAACAACAAATATGCAAGATCCATCGTAAGGACGAGGATTATTAGACGATTGTGATTGAGACGTTTCATCTGTTTACGGCTGTTGCAACTTACATCTTGCTTACAGTATTTAACCCTTCGTAACCCTCTACAATTAATGATCCAGACTTGACTACATTGCCAAATTTACTATTCTTTGACGCTTCAGATTGTGTTCTATCAATCAACTTCGTCTTTTATTCGAGTTGTGTCATAAATATTTTCACGATTATATTGGCTGCCTCTTTATTAGATGCTTAAACTACCCTAGATGGTATTATTAAAATACTGGAAATACGATATGTATGTAACTGGAATTGTGAAAGCAGATGACACAACACCTGAAGCACGGAGTGAAATATGTACTCAATTTCCAAATGATGAAATACGCAAATGAAGTGGAAACAACAGTCTAAGACTAAATATGCTATATTATAGGAAATTGTTTGAGTGGAAAGTGGCTGGTGCTGAGTGTAATCTCCCAACCAAACGCAATTCTATTTATGAATAAGTATAAAACCCCAGAGTAAATACGGCGTAAGAAACGATCAAGGAACCAGTTCTCAGATTAACCTAACATCACTTAAGACAACTAAATAACTTCTTACACTGAAATCACAGAACTTTACAATTAAGGGGATACAGATTAATGTACCAAAATAGCAGTGAATTAATACCTAATACAATAGAATACAGCATCAATAAATGAGTCCCCCAAATTCATTCAGCCCTATAGTAAAAGAGGCATCAATTAATACAAAGGTAGTAACGCACAGTAAAGGGCGAATACAAGAATACGCAAAAAAAGACCTTAGAATCAAGTCCTAAAATGTATCCAACCTTGACTACAACCTTAGACAGGCAATACAAGAGAGACAAAATCCACAGTAACAGAAACCTATGTACACTGAACTGTATGTACTAGAACAGGAAAACAATGAAATCCAACTGCAATGACAAATAAAATCTCAGGAAGACACACTACAACTGAATTTGTTAGGCCCAACAGCGGCCTTGTTGTGTTTCCTAAATGTAATAAATAGGTTACTTAAGTAGACCAGCTCTGGCCTAAACGTATGTACTACCACTGGTCACGCGAAACATCTCCTCTTGGAACCATCGTATTCGTAAACCCGCCAGAGCATCGAGCCCTTCACTTCCAGCTGCGCTGTGATCCCTGGGTCTGCAAAGTCAAGCGCTGCCCGCTTCTGCGGTCGGGACGATGCCCCGTGCTGACAGCAAGCCACCACCAGCTTCGGCCATCCGTCTACCACACTGCCTCGCTGCTCTGCTCCACACTTGCTGCATCGTTTCTCCAGGGGGCTGTCGCGTACTTCGAGTTGTTAATAGTGTTCCCTCTCACTGGCCGTTCCGTACTGCCTTCCGCTCCACCGCGGCTCGAAGCAGTAACAGCGTTCAGGAGAGCTAAGTGTCTCCGAACTTCGACAAGTCGTCGGATGTCACCTGCATAACAAATCCATCAGGAACCTTTCAACCAATCTTAAGCACCCTCGCCAATTGTTGGTGATGTGACTGAGAAGTGGGAACGGGAAGAATCAACTACAGTCAAACCAAGACCAAGATGACTTGGTGTACTTGTGAACAGAGACTCTCGAGCATCCCAAGATATTAACAGAAGGCATGCTCGACAGTTCCAAAGTGAAACCATCCGTACAGCTAGCATCATTATTGTCGTACCAAGTTAATTGCAATGCAAAACAGTGATCGAGCAGCTCCTCATACGTCACAAATTTCTGTACTCAGTACTAATCGGCATTTGAAACGGTGTAAAGACGGATGCCACTGGACAGTGGATTACTTGCACCGAGTGATGAATCATGTTGTTCCCTATGATTATGAAGGCTTTCCCGGCGTAATAATTGATAATATTTTTCTCGGGTGTGCAGCCGGATCATAACTTCATCATGACACAATATTTCTGCGGTCCAACTGGCCGCCATCTTCAGGTGAGAGTGCTGATACACGATCTCGCCGGAACTGAGGCATCGTGTACCAGCACTCTCACCTCAAGATGGCGGCCAGTTGGACCGCAGAAATATTGTGTCATGATGAAGTTATGATCCGGCTGCAAGGTGGCCGAGCGTTCTAGGCGCTACAGTCTAGAACAGCGCGACCGCTATGGTCAAAGGTTCGAATCCTGCCTGGGTCGTGGATGTGTATGATGTCCTTAGTTAGGTTTAAGTAGTTTTAAGTTCTAGCGGACTGATGACCTCAGCAGTTAAGTCGCATTGTGCTCAGAGCCATTTGAACCATTTGATCCTGCTGAACACCCGAGAAGAATATTATGCTGTTCCCTGTGCAGTTCGACGGAAGGGTTTGGGATTAGCGAATGCCCTCGAGAACGTAGCCTGTAATCTTGTGTAGTGCCAACAGTGAAGAACGGACGAACTGGTATTATGGTATGGGGGTATGGTTAGGAATGGGTCCCCTGAAATGATATGAAATGTGTGGTGAGGCCCTCCTGGCGGGTTTGGCCTGATCGCCTGGTGCAAGCCTTTTGAGGTGACGCCACTTCTGTCACTTGCGAGTCGATGAGAATGAAATGATGATGATGAAACTGTCCCCTTATTGTGCTCAACAAAACGTTAAAATAATATCTCCTCATAGGTGGGCTCGAGAAAGAAAACAAACGACACTTTCATGGATTAGGAAGAGGACATAGATTAAAATGAGATGGAAGAGTTCTTACTGGAAGAAGAATTAGATAGAGCTCCGAAAGACCGTAGTCGAAACCAAGTTCCCTGGAGGAGACAACATCCTATCAGAAATACTGGCATCCTTGGGAGAAAATACAGCACCTCTACTTCCGGTTGAGACCCCGTGGCGCCTGTCAAAAGAACTTCACCTAGTAAACAAGATATGCGAGACAGGAGAAATACCGACAGATTTCAAGAGTAATGTAATAATCCAATTCCAAACAGAACTGGTGGTGACAAGTGTAAATATTACCGAACCATTAGTTCCATAAGTCTGCGTGAGAAATACTCACACTCGTTATTTACAGCGAAATGTAAAAGCTAATGATAACAGGCATTTGGTGATACAGAGAACGGTCTGGACTACGTTGCCTGGAGTACACTCCGTGAAGTTATGGAATTATCAGATAAAAGAGGTTATCTGTATCTTGCTCAGACCGGCCAATGTGGCCGAGCGGTTCTAGGCTATTCAGTCTGGAACCGCTCGACCGCTAAGGTCTCAAGTTCGAATCCTGCCTTGGGCATGGATGTTTGTGATGTCCTTAGATTGGTTAGGTTTAAGTAGTTCTACGTTCTAGGGGACTGATGGCCGCGGATGTTAAGTCCCATAGTGCTCAGAGCAATTTGAAACATTTTTTATCTTGTTCACAAGCCAGACAGCAGTTGTAAAAGAACATGAAAGAAAAGGAGTAGCTGAGACTCGAGTGAGAGACGGTTGTAGCCTATTACACCACTGGGAATTGAAATAAGAACACCGTGAATTCATTGTCCCAGGAAGGGGAAACTTTATTGACACATTCCTGGGGTCAGATACATCACATGATCACACTGACAGAACCACAGGCACATAGACACAGGCAACAGAGCATGCACAATGTCGGCACCAGTACAGTGTATATCCACCTATCGCAGCAATGCACGCTGCTATTCTCCCATGGAGACGATCGTTGAGATGCTGGATGTAGTCCTGTGGAACGGCTTGCCAAGCCATTTCCACCTGGCGCCTCAGTTGGACCAGCCTTCGTGCTGGACGTGCAGACCGCGTGAGACGACGCTTCTTCCAGTTCCAAACATGCTCAATGGGGGACAGATCCGGAGATCTTGCTGGCCAGGGTAGTTGACTTACACCTTCTAGAGCACGTTGGGTGGCGCGGGATACATGCGGACGTGCATTGTCCTGTTCCCTTGCCGGTCTAGGAATGGTAGAACGATGGGTTCGATGACGGTTTGGATGTACCGTGCACTATTCAGTGTCCCCTCGACGATCACCAGAGGTGTACGGCCAGTGTAGGAGATCCCTCCCCACACCATGATGCCGCGTGTTGGCCCTGTGTGCCTCGGTCGTATGCAGTCCTGATTGTGGCGCTCACATTGTGGGGCGGCGAAGAAGTTGTCGAATGAGTTGTTTGAATGTTCATTTCACGTAACAGACTATTGCCGATGCAACATATGTGGGACGGCGAAGAAGTCGTTGTTTAATGTTGAATGAAAGTTGAACATTGCCACCTTAAATCACGCGAGCCTGGCAACTAATTTGGTGGCCAGTCAGAAAGCGAAGGGAAACTTACTGACCTTAGTTCCCAGTCTGAACGGCCACATTCCTGTACAGCTCAGCTAAACGAAAAAATCCATAGTTCTTCACGGGATTAGGGCTGCTTCAATAAAATTTAAAGTTCCAAACAAGATTTTATTATCTTAAAGGCTCACACAAATTACTCGAAACTTCTGAAAATGCTAAAGACATTAAATATTGTTAATTCAGCCAATCGTTAAATAGTTCAGAGGCGACTTCTACAGCAAGTTCCTCCCAAATAGTTCATTACTCTAACTAACGGTGCTCTATTAATAGTTCGCAATAATGTTAAAAAAAAAAGATTAATGCTCGCCTTAAAAGTGGAGTTAGTCACCACTTGCCACGCGGAATTATACTTCACACGGACGGCACAATAACAGTTTGTTACCGAAGTCTAAACGATCCAGGACGGTGTACAGTCCTCGCGATTTTCAATGTCCGTTTACATTGCTAAGTACGCGCATGTCACAGCCCGCTATGACGTCACCCGAGGCGAGGCGCGATCGGACGTTAAGCTCGCGTGGACTAGGCGTTGGTCTAATGCGGAGTGAGCTTACTACTGCCTCTGCCGCTCTTTTTATATAGCTCCGGCGCGTACCGCCAAGAGAGCATCTGTTCTTTCCGTTCCTATGCAGATGCCTGCAGCCTCCAAATGATCGCTATCTCAGGCACATAATCTTAAATATCACATTTAATAATAGCTTTACAAACTTCTCAATTTTTGTATACATACATCTGAGCAGTACAGAAGCAGTACAGCCCGCTAAAATTAAAACTTTACTCTCTAGAATTTTTACAATGGAACTAACGGTAGATTGTTACCTCTTAACCATAGCTTTATCAAGACTTGTATCAGCTGTTAATTATGCTACAAGACTAAAACTTGGTGTAGCTTTGTTAATTGTCCTATCTGATCATTGGTCTTAAAGAATTTGTTTTATCATTAAAATTTAAAGTACTTAATCTATAATGCTTATGTACATTTTACTCACAAAAGTAGTTTTTACTAAATTACTAAAAAACTAGAAGAGGTAACTGATTGTGGTATTTCCATTATTATTATTAGGGTGAACTGAAGCATCCTACCAATTTTCAATATTGTAGCTCTATTATTTCGTGCCTCTGATTTTTCCGAAAAACGCGGATTCTGGAGTCAATTTTAGTTTTATGGTTTTGGAAACCAGCACCACTCATTAATGACTTCTTACTGCACCTTCTCACCAAATTTTGGCTTCCTAGCGTCATTATTTAGCGCCTCCTATTTTTCTTTCAAAACGTGAATTTTACGTAAACTACTAATTTTATAACATTAAGATTTGTTACCTGAAACATTATTACATAGAACTATACTTTAACAAAGTTTTACACACAAATCTTAATTTTTACTTTTATGTTAAATGTGGTGCAATACTATATGCAGGCGCGTTACGATGACGTGACGCTACTAGCAGTGAACTAGGGTAAGTCCCGTGCACTCGCTCGCCTCTGTATCTTATACATGATACAGCGCTTGCTTTGCTTCATCACCCCCTTTTTAATTTTCGTGAAAATCTATTTTTGAACAAAATTAAATTTCTAAAAGAACAAACAAGCGATGGATTACTTTAGTATACCTCTTTCAACTTAAGTTGCTTCTTCTTAGGAAATTCCTTATTACTACATACACAAAATAACCATACTCATATACACATAGAAAACCTAGTACAGAAGACATTCACAAATTATTTACATACATTTACATGGAAATATAAATTTTTCAATGGTTACAAAATAGTTATTTTTTTTTTCTTTAAAATCAGTCTCTTCCTGAAAAAGAAAATACACACGACTTTTATCACTGCAACGCACTCACATTTTTCTTTTACTATAATACTCGGCACTGTGGTGGGTGTCCTATTGTAACACTCATTTAATTTCACTGATTGACAAAATTGTGGGAGGAAATTGTATTCACTGTGGTTTGCGTCTCTACTTCCAATCTCCCTACCGCTTGTTGTCAGTCATTCATGCAGCCTGCATGTCCCTGAGAAACAGACAATACAGTCTAAGTTTCTGTTTTCAACTTATATCTAAGGTAGGACAAAGTACATTTTATGGTTTATATTCTGGCACTATTTTACTAATTGTGAAGTTGTCAGAAAGACATTTAGCACTAAGTCGTATCTGATACAATAGCTCCTACTTTCTTCTTTCATAAATAATCTTTTAGGTTCCTAAATAGTGAAAATTCTTTTAGCAAATTAATATATTAAGATCTTGCTTCAACTTAGAAAATTGAGTAACCTTTTAGTTTTAATGTACTCTGGCTTAATTATCGTATGGATTAGTTCATCAAAGAAGTCATTTGCTGACCAGCACTTTGCTTTATTGTATGAATTACTAAAGAAATTAGTTATTTTCAGTATACCGATTCCAAATTTCTGCATTTTCCAATATTTGTGTGTTTCTGTTGTCTGTTTAACTCTTTATTTGCCTCAAGCAAGATTTAGCGTTTTTCACCATTTCACGAGACGTGAGGGAATTATTCTTTAATCCTACATCATTTACTTCAATTTACTTACTTCACTTCTTCACCTTATTCATTTTCTCCCTTTTCTTCCAGATTCAAAATACTTCATTTCTCCACTTCTTTCTCCCTTTTCCTTTTGTCAGCCTATTGACGTCCTGTTTCTATATATTTGGTGCGATCCTCACACCACTTCCACACATCTCCATTTATTTAATTCTAAAACGCCATTGCTTGCCTCTATGAGCATTACCTTCTTACGCTGTTTTCCTTCAGACAACCTTATTTCTAGCAACATACTACCTTCTGCATAATCTCATGGATTATTCATATTCATACCGTACTTCGTATACTGCAAAGTGTCTCTCTTAGTTGTAATTTCTAACCCTTTACAATTACATGAAATATTTTAATTTATTTATTTTAGCCATGTTTGCCTCTTATTGGTACTCAGACTTTTGTTTTGCCATTCACTAGGTAGATCCTTACTAAGAATACTTAAAACCTAATAGCATATATACAACATGAAGACATATGTGATTCTTACCTGTTATGATAGACCAGAAGAAGGGAATGAAACTTGAAAAGGAAATAAAGTTTCACCCAGCTGGGACTGCACGGTACGCCAAACCGTGTATCCGCCAAAGAGTGGCAGACTCCCTACAGTAATTAATTACTGTTAATTTTAAATTTCTTTAGATCCACAATATTTCTTAGACCTAGTTCTCTCTTACTCTTTGGATATTCCAAACGATAGGCATTTGCATGAGGTTTACTTACTATTCTAAATGGTCCATGATATACATGCATAAACTTTTTAGTTTCTGCAGAAATTTTCTTTGATTTTTCTTTTGTTTTGACCAGCACTAGCTCACCTCTGTATCTTTGTTCGTCAGCAATTTGCTTTGTTGATTGTACCTTTTCCTCTATTTCCTTTAGGATGTGTCTCTCTTCAACCTTAGCACTTTCCTCATTCTCACTGAAAACCAAATTTTCCTGCAAGTATCCTTTATTCTTTATTACTCTAATAGGCAGTTCCCAAGTTTCATTACTACCGCCTATATGACTTCCTATAAAAGACTCTCTTATCACTTTAGAGTCAGGTAAAGTTAAAATTAAGTTGTTCTGATCAAAATTGATCTTTCCCTGGTACTTTGATAAGAAATCAGTACCAATCAACATATCAACACTTAAGCCTAGCACAATCAAACAAGGATGATCTATTACTACGTCATTTATACCAATGGGTATCAAAGCTTCGTGTTTAACTGGTCTAGAGACTTTTCCAGTAGCACCTATAATCTTTAAGCCACTTACTTTCATAACTGTTAACTTCTCTTTATTGGGTATGGTGTCAAAAAATGTTTGTGATAAAGCACTTGCTTCACTGCCACTGTCAAGCAGACAACGCACAGTGACTCCTGATATGTTTACTTTGATAACAGGGTGAGTTATTTTACATTGAACAGGTTGCTCACACACCTCGTCTAATAAATCTCGTTCTATGTTCTTCCAGCTAAAGTAATTCTGATCAGTTGCAATTACATTTACATTTACATCCTGGGGCTCATCATGCTCTATAATCTTAGCTGCTTTCTCTAATCTGTCCACTAACTTTAAATCGAAGCATCTGACGACTTTTTCTACTTTTGCTTGCTGCACATCAGCCAAACTATCCTCTACCTCTGAGCAACTGCGTCCCTGCGCAATATTGCTGTTCATAAGAATGTCGTCACCTTCAACCATTTGTGGCACGTTTACACAGCTACTAGATTCTTTCACCTCGTTACTATTTCTACCCCCTTCATTCATCATTTCCTCCTCTCTAAAGTTTTGCAGTACTGATTCTACTTCTGCTACTTCTACTTCAGCTTTTAGATTGCCATTTTCATCGAAGATGTAAGCTTTCACTTCATCATTATTCCCATCAGACTCAAACCCATTATCTATTTCTTCCCCATTATCTACCTTGAGTTCCTGTTCTTCCTTGACCCATTTTTCTAGTGTATCCAAAATACTATCCACTATTTTGTGAGAGTGGCTTAACACATCACTGGTATTATCTGTATTTATTTCGTCATCCATGTTGTCTGTCTGTGTATGTTGGCTGATTGTCTGTTTTTCCGTTACTGGCTGTGTTACTGTTACCGCCTGGTGAGCGCCAGTTTCCTCATAGACGGGATTTAGTTTCCCACACGCGGCCTGTTGTGTTCATCTGTGACACCACTAGATATAGTAGCATCATGACTCCCTTCTTGTCTTAATGGCATAGTATTTACTTCTCCACTTTCGTCATAGTAGTTGTTACGAAAGCGTGGTGAGTATCTACCCCCTCTTCCTCTGCCACGGCTTTGGTTTCGATAGTTTGTTTTGGTGTGCCTAACTTCCATATTTCTAACGTTCACGTTTCCATTATTTTGTACGTGATTGTTAGAAGATTTGTTATTCTGCTGCACCTGCTCCTCAGCAGCAGCTACTCTTTCCACTCTTTCCAGATATTCAATAAATTTGTCTATATTATCTCTAGGGGCGGAAATGATCCTCTTCTGCCAGTACCACGGCAGCTTACCTTCTAAACCCATAATGATCATATCTGGCTTCATCTTTTCTGTCAAATGTGACAGTCTTGAAACCCACTTCCTAGCGAAATCCTTTACTGATTCACGCCCTGGGAAAAACTTCTTACCACTCCAGAATTCCCTTAACACATCATTTTGTTTGTTATGTGACCAGTATTCGTTGAGAAATGCAGACTTAAATTCAGATAAAGTTTTACATTTGATCATTACATCCGCTGACCATCGCAAAGCATCACCTGACAAATGACTTCTTATAAATGAAATTTTTTCTCTTTCTGACCAAGTGTTGGGGAGAACATCCTCAAAGTCATTCCAAAATTCAAGAGGGTGAATGTACTTATCAGGATCAAAGCGCAAAAACTGTCGACACCCTATAAAAGCGGCGTCAACTGAAGTCACATGCTGTACAGTAGAATGACTAGAATTAACAGAGGTTACTCTATTTTCTAGGTTAGCAATGTTAGTATTTAATTCCTCTACTTGTGACTCTACTGCTTCTATCCTGGCAGAACATCTTTGTTCCACTGCACCACGAATTTCGGTACAGGTTTCTTTTACTTTCTCAATGTTTTTCTGACAAGTATCTACTTTAATTTGTACCTCTTTAACTTTGTCAGAGCAAAGTTTGGACTCGTTGCTCAATCTTTCGGACAACCTCACTTCCAAAAGTTCATCTGCCTCTTGATAATTTTTTTGAATTTGATCTATTTCACATTTGAAAGTACTATGCATTTTAGTTAACTGTTGCCCTACTTTTACTTGAATGTCATGATGAATAGCATCTATCTTATAATTCAAACTATTCCATTTTGATTGCAGTTCTTCTTTTAGTTCTTTATTACTATCCTCAATTTTAGCCTCAATTTTATTTTGGTTTGATTCGAGTTTGGCAAACAGTATTTGCATCCAATCCGGAGCTTCTACCTTGATACTTTGTATCTCTTGACTTGACTGAGCTGGAGATATATTGAGCTCAGTTTCACTACCTGACAAAGTTAGCAACTCTACTGGCTCCCTTTTGACTTCTATTTCACTTATTGATTGCATCCCTGCACTCTCATTTAAATTAAAGTCATAATTTACTGGTGACAAATTACGTTCTAGTTCAATATTTGAGGGATTAATGGAACCATCCTCATTAAACTCAATTCCTGATCCTGAGGATTCTTGGTCAGAGACCGGTTCCCTTCTGAAATGTACACTACTTTCCATATCTTTTAGTTTGTTAGCAGCAGTTAATAAATATTTTAAAAGTCTTTGACTTAACTTAAATGCTTGATTTCGACGAATGATGTCGTCGCGGTGTACCAGCAATCGTGATGCGACGCGTCGCGACGTATTGAAGGCAGCAGCAGCAGCTGTAGCGTCGAGTACCGCCACAGGAATCGCCTACTGCAATAGCTCCAGGGGGGGGGGGGGGGGCAGCAAGGCACCGTTGACCGCTCGGCGCAGCCGGCAGCTGTCTCGCAGATCAGCGCAGCTCCGCGATGACGCACCGTCTTCCTTTAGTCTCAGCGCCGTCGGCAGCCGCGATCCAGCATCGTCGCCTTCCTCACCATCGTCACTAACCAACGTACAGCGGTAGACACTTATTGTTTATACACTACACCCGCCTTTACTGGTAACACTGTTCCCACACTAGTTCAATTCAGTGTCCTGTTATTGCCTACCGAGTTCGTTAATTTATACCAATCGCTTTCACACATCGAGCACTTTTATTTGCTTTTAATTCAGTTTTCCCGGCCGATAAGCACCATATGTGGGGCGGCGAAGAAGTTGTCGAATGAGTTGTTTGAATGTTCATTTCACGTAACAGACTATTGCCGATGCAACATATGTGGGACGGCGAAGAAGTCGTTGTTTAATGTTGAATGAAAGTTGAACATTGCCACCTTAAATCACGCGAGCCTGGCAACTAATTTGGTGGCCAGTCAGAAAGCGAAGGGAAACTTACTGACCTTAGTTCCCAGTCTGCACGGCCACATTCCTGTACAGCTCAGCTAAACGAAAAATATCCATAGTTCTTCACGGGATTAGGGCTGCTTCAATAAAATTTAAAGTTCCAAACAAGATTTTATTATCTTAAAGGCTCACACAAATTACTCGAAACTTCTGAAAATGCTAAAGACATTAAATATTGTTAATTCAGCCAATCGTTAAATAGTTCAGAGGCGACTTCTACAGCAAGTTCCTCCCAAATAGTTCATTACTCTAACTAACGGTGCTCTATTAATAGTTCGCAATAATGTTAAAAAAAAAGATTAATGCTCGCCTTAAAAGTGGAGTTAGTCACCACTTGCCACGCGGAATTATACTTCACACGGACGGCACAATAACAGTTTGTTACCGAAGTCTAAACGATCCAGGACGGTGTACAGTCCTCGCGATTTTCAATGTCCGTTTACATTGCTAAGTACGCGCATGTCACAGCCCGCTATGACGTCACCCGAGGCGAGGCGCGATCGGACGTTAAGCTCGCGTGGACTAGGCGTTGGTCTAATGCGGAGTGAGCTTACTACTGCCTCTGCCGCTCTTTTTATATAGCTCCGGCGCGTACCGCCAAGAGAGCATCTGTTCTTTCCGTTCCTATGCAGATGCCTGCAGCCTCCAAATGATCGCTATCTCAGGCACATAATCTTAAATATCACATTTAATAATAGCTTTACAAACTTCTCAATTTTTGTATACATACATCTGAGCAGTACAGAAGCACGTAGAAAATCTCAGCCCGCTAAAATTAAAACTTTACTCTCTAGAATTTTTACAATGGAAGTAACGGTAGATTGTTACCTCTTAACCATAGCTTTATCAAGACTTGTATCAGCTGTTAATTATGCTACAAGACTAAAACTTGGTGTAGCTTTGTTAATTGTCCTATCTGATCATTGGTCTTAAAGAATTTGTTTTATCATTAAAATTTAAAGTACTTAATCTATAATGCTTATGTACATTTTACTCACAAAAGTAGTTTTTACTAAATTACTAAAAAACTAGAAGAGGTAACTGATTGTGGTATTTCCATTATTATTATTAGGGTGAACTGAAGCATCCTACCAATTTTCAATATTGTAGCTCTATTATTTCGCGCCTCTGATTTTTCCGAAAAATGCGGATTCTGGAGTCAATTTTAGTTTTATGGTTTTGGAAACCAGCACCACTCATTAATGACTTCTTACTGCACCTTCTCACCAAATTTTGGCTTCCTAGCGTCATTATTTAGCGCCTCCTATTTTTCTTTCAAAACGTGAATTTTACGTAAACTACTAATTTTATAACATTAAGATTTGTTACCTGAAACATTATTACATAGAACTATACTTTAACAAAGTTTTACACACAAATCTTAATTTTTACTTTTATGTTAAATGTGGTGCAATACTATATGCAGGCGCGTTACGATGACGTGACGCTACTAGCAGTGAACTAGGGTAAGTCCCGTGCACTCGCTCGCCTCTGTATCTTATACATGATACAGCGCTTGCTTTGCTTCAACATGCACGGCGCCAAACACGCATACGACCATCATTGGCACCAAGGCAGAAGCGACTCTCATCGCTGAAGACGACACGTCTCCATTCGTCCCTCCATTCACGCCTGTCGCGACACCACTGGAGGCGGGCTGCACGATGATGGGGCGTGAGCGGAAGACGGCCTAACGGTGTGCAGGACCGTAGCCCAGCTTCATGGAGACGGTTGCGAATGGTCCTCGCCGATACCCCAGGAGCAACAGCGTGCCTAATTTGCTGGGAAGTGGCGTAGGATCCTACGGTCTTGGCGTGCATCCGTGCGTCGCTGCGGTCCGGTCCCATTTCGACGGGCACGTGCACCTTCCGCCGACCACTGGCGACAACATCGATGTAATGTGGAGACCTCATGCCCCACGTGCTGAGCAATTCGGCGGTACGTCCACCCGGCCTCCCGCATGCCCACTATACGCCCTCGCTCAAAGTCCGCCAATTGCACATACGGTTCACGTCCACGCTGTCGCGGCATGCTACCAGTGTTAAAGACTGCGATGGAGCTCCGTATGCCACGGCAAACTGGCTGACACTGACGGCGGCGGTGCACAAATGCTGCGCAGCTAGCGCCATTCGACGGCCAACACCGCGGTTCCTGGTGTGTCCGCTGTGCCGTGCGTGTGATCATTGCTTGTACAGCCCTCTCGCAGTGTCCGGAGCAAGTATGGTGGGTCTGACACACCGGTGTCAATGTGTTCTTTTTCCCATTTCCAGGAGTGTATGACGTTTTTCAATCCGCTCATGGACAAGCAGCAAAGAAAATCAAGGATAAAGTTATAAAATTTGGAGAAGAGCAGTAAAAATCATGAGGCTGCTGATGTGTAATTCTGTCAGATGTGACATAAAATCTATAGGATTAGTGAACACAATGTATAATGTACTGGAAAGAAGGTACAAGATGAACAATCAAAAGAAGCAAAATTCAGTCAAGTTAATATAGTCAAATTGAGGGAATTCCACTAGCAAATGAGACGCTATTCGCTGTAGATTAGTTTTCCTGTTTGCATAGAAAAATGCAGATTGGTTGTAGCAAGAAATAAATTTCTGTAAACAGAATTCGTTAACAGCAAATATAAATTGAAGAAACGTTTACAGAACACTGCATCAGTATCTGAAAGAAGGTAGACACAACATAGTACCCCGTCAGTTCAAGACAAAGCCTCTAAACAATTCGTGACGATGTTATGGCACTTTATTTGTAAAGGGACGACTTAATAACAAAAATTGTGCATTTCACAATTACTGGTACTAGCAGTTCCCATCTTTTGCTTTGTTACAGATAGCAAACAGCGGTATAACAAATTAAATTCAAATAGCTGAAGCAAAATCTACAACAGTCCTTGAGATAAATAAGGAAAAGAACAGTGATAACATAATTAACAGCCATGATTACTACCCACACCTACCATAAACTTATTCTGATGTAGGTTTCAACCTCAAAATCTTCGTATCTAGGCACATGGTAAGTGCTGGTGATAGCCTGGATACGTCATTATTTACGAAAATAGCTGAAGTTAATACAGGGCACTAATGCTCGGGTATATGGCTAACAAGTATTGTTCGTTCAGTAATTAAACTGTAGTACGGTTAGTCATTAATTAAATTTGCTTCATATGGAATAATGAGCACCTGACAATAAAATATCAAGTGACACAGAATATTTGGAAATAAAATCCATACTCGAAATCCAGATCAAAGTTGTAAAGGGCAATAATAAACAACATATAATTGTGCAAGAGCGTGAATAAAAAGTTTCAAAGTAAAATCACACCTATAGATCGAAACGTTTTAGCATTACAACAAAAAGGTAACCCTAAGTGTAATATAATTAATAAGAGAATGACTATTAACTAAAATCTCGAAAGCCGATGACAGATTTGGAGTGGAATCCCAGTGGCGCCAACTCGTAGATTCTCGGTAACAAGTTTTTGTTTTGTTGTAGCGGAGCTAGTAGAAGAAGGCTGGTGACTCTCGCACACAACGGCACGTAAAGGCACTGAAATTAGCTGGTTACACTGTTTTTTCTATTTATAACAGATCTGAGGACGCCAATGACCGAAACCGGTAACTCTGAAATGTGCAGTTTATGTTATCAAGACGGGTCTTTTGAAGAGAAGTACAGTACTCTGTGCCAGTACTCACTTGTATACTGTTTGGGCCTTTATTACATGTCTGATGTTAAAGTGTAATATAAAGTTTATTTTTTCATGGCTTCATGCTGTATTTCATTACGCTTTCATTACGCTTTCATATAGATATATATGCAAACCGCCAGATATCTTCGGCAAACAAGTCTTTCCCTAGCTTCAGACACCCGCTGCAGCGTTATGGACTCTCAGTTTACCCATCAGTTGCCTGAGGATGGCCTAGGAAGCGAAAGCCCATTCACAGAAAACTATAAAAAAAAAGTAATTTTAAGTGATAGGATCATTTTCTAAAAGCATTGTCCTGGAAAGTGAAACGTGATACACACTTGACACAAGAAGTGAAGAAAAGCTTTTCAAATGTGAAGATGCAGAAAAAATAAAGCTGAGATGGATGTTGTTGTTGTTGTTGTGGTCTTCAGTCCTGAGACTGGTTTGATGCAGCTCTCCATGCTACTCTATCCTGTGCAAGCTTCTTCATCTCCCAGTACCTACTCCAACCTACATCCTTCTGAATCTGCTTAGTGTATTCATCTCTTGGTCTCCCTCTACGATTTTTACCCTCCACACTTCCCTCCAATGCTAAATTTGTGATCCCTTGATGCCTCAAAACATGTCCTACCAACCGATCCCTTCTTCTAGTCAAGTTGTGCCACAAACTTCTCTTCTCCCCAATCCTATTCAATACCTCTTCATTAGTTACGTGATCTACCCATCTAATCTTCAGCATTCTTCTGTAGCACCACATTTCGAAAGCTTCTATTCTCTTCTTGTCCAAACTAGTTATCGTCCATGTTTCACTTCCATACATGGCTACACTCCAAACAAATACTTTCAGAAACGACTTCCTGATACATAAATCTATATTCGATGTTAACAAATTTCTCTTCTTCAGAAACGCTTTCCTTGCCATTGCCAGTCTACATTTTATATCCTCTCTACTTCGACCATCATCAGTTATTTTACTTCCTAAATAGCAAAACTCCTTTACTACTTTAAGTGTCTCATTTCCTAATCCAATTCCCTCAGCATCACCCGATTTAATTTGACTACATTCCATTTTCCTCGTTTTGCTTTTGTTGATGTTCATCTTATATCCTCTTTTCAAGACACTTTCCATCCCGTTCAACTGCTCTTCCAAATCCTTTGCTGTCTCTGACAGAATTACAATGTCATCGGCGATTCTTAAAGTTTTTACTTGTTGTTGTTGTCTTCAGTCCTGAGACTGGTTTGATGCAGCTCTCCATGCTACCCTATCCTGTGCAAGCTTCTTCATTTCCCAGTACCTACTGCAACCTACATCCTTCTGAATCTGCTTAGTGTATTTATCTCTTGGTCTCCCTCTACGATTTTTACCCTCCACACTGCCCTCCAATACTAAATTGGTGATCCCTTGATGCCTCAGCACATGTCCTACCAACCGATCCCTTCTTCTGGTCAAGTTGTGCCACAAACTTCTCTTCTCCCCAATCCTATTCAATACTTCCTCATTAGTTATGTGATCTACCCATCTAATCTTCAGCATTCCTCTGTAGCACCACATTTCGAAAGCTTCTATTCTCTTCTTGTCCAAACTATTTATCGTCCATGTTTCACTTCCATACATGGCTACACTCCATACAAATACTTTCAGAAATGACTTCCTGAGATGGATAGATTAGATAATGAAGAGGTGTTGAGTCAAACTGGGCAGAGACAAGACTGTGACGTAATCTGAGTAAGATGAAGGATCGGTTTCTAGGACACATTATGAGGCATCAAGGAACTGTGAATGCAATGCGGCAAATTGTGTGTGGGAGGGGGAGGAAAGTTGTAGGGGAGAGACGAAGGCTAGAATAGTGTAAGTATACTACTGGTCATTAAAATTGCTACACCACGACGATGACGTGCTAGACGTGCTACGGACACGAAAATTAACCGACAGGAAGAAGATGCTGCGATATGCAAATGATTAGCTTTTCAGAGCATTCACACAAGGTTGGCGTGGGTGGCGATACGTACAATGTGCTGACATGAGGAAAGATTCCAACCTATTTCTCATACACAAACAGCAGTTGACCCGCGTAGCCTGGTGAAACGAGGAGAAATGCCTACCGTCACGTTACAGACTTTGATAAAGGCCTAACGCGATTGCGGTTTTTCGTATCACGACATTGCTGCTCGCGTTGGTCGAGATCCAATGACTGTTAGCAGAATATGGAATCGGCGGGTTCAGGAGGGTAATACGGAACGCCGTGCTGGATCCCAACGGCCTCGTATCACTAGCAGTCGAGATGACAGGCATCTTATCCTCACGGCTCTAACGGATCGTGTAGCCACGTCTCGAATCCTAAGTCGGCAGATGAGGACGTTTGCAAGAGGCAACCATCTGCACGAACAGTTCCACTACGTTTGCAGCAGCATGGACTATCAGCTGGGAGACCACGGCTGTGGTTACCCTTGACGCTCCATCACAGACAGGAGCGCCTGCGATGGTGTACGCAACGACGAACCTCGTTGCACGAATGGCAAAACGTCATTATTTCGGATGAATCCAGGTTCTGTTTACAGCATCATGATGGTCACATCCGTGTTTGGCGGCATCGCGGTGAACGCACATTGGAAGCGTATATTCGTCATCGCCATACTGGCGTATCACACGACGGGATCGTATGGTGTGCCATTGGTTACACGTCTCGATCACCTCTTGTTCGCATTGACTGCACTTTGAATTGTGGACGTTACATTTCAGATGTGTTACGACTCGTGGCTCTATACTTCATTCGATCCCTGCGAAGCCCTACTTTTCAGGCTGATAATACACGATCTCATGTTGCAGGTCCTGTACGGGCGTTTCTGGATACAGAAAATGTTCGACTGCTGCCCTGGCCAGCGCATTCTCCAGATCTCTTACCAACTGAAAACGTCTGGTCAATGGTGGCCGAGCAATACTGGCTCGTCATAATGCTCTAATCACTACTCTTGATGAACTGTGGAATCGTGTTTAAGCTGCATGGGCAGCTGTACCTGTACACCTGTACCCAAGCTCTGTTTGACTCATTGCCCAGGCGTATCAAGGCCGTTATTCCTGCGAGAAGTCGTTGTTCTGGGTACAGAGTTCTCAGGATCTATGCACCTAAATTGCGTGAAAATGTATTCACGTCTCAGTTCTAGTATAATATATTTCTCCAATGAATACCCGTTTGACAATCATCTTCTTGGTATAGCAATTTTAATGGCCAGTAGTGTAGTTTCAAGTAGTTGAAGATTTCAGTAGTGATGCAGGTATGGAAAGTCTTTCACATAGTAGATCCAAAAGTCTCAGGATAGAAAACTACAGGTTGTGGTAGATAAGTAATGAGACTTAGTCTAGAAAAACAAATTTATTGATCCAATTTGTACAAAACGTTAATATTCTTCAAAGTACTCGCCTTGGGCATCGACACAACGTTGCCAGCGAGTTTTCCAAGCTTCATAGGCCCCACTGTAGTCCGTTTAAGTTATCCCAGTTAGTGCCTTCGTGACAGCATGTTGGATGTTCGGAATATCGTCCAAACGATGACCCTTCAGGCATCTTTTGACCTTCGGAAATAGGAAGAAATCAGGAGGACTCAAGTCAGGGCTCTATGGTGGCTGTGGCAGAACTTCAACTCCAATTCGGGTCAAGTAGGAGGTCACGAGGAACGCTGTGTGCGCTGGAGCGTTGTCTTGGTGGAGACGCCATCGTTGAGCAAGGTCCTGTCGCTTCCGTTTGACAGCTCTGTGCAATCGCTGAAGGACTTCTTTGTAGAATTCGGAATTAACAGTCTTCCCATGAGGGACGAACTCTTTGTGAATTAACCCTCGCTTGTCGAAAAACACAATCAGCATTGTCTTGATGCGGGACTTTGACATTCTTGCTTTCTTCGGCCGCGGGGATGCCGGTGTGTGCCACTCCGAGCTCTGGGTTTTCGTCTCCGGGTCGTACTGCAATGTCCACGACTCGTCGCCTGTTACTACGTTGTCTAAAAAGTCTGGATTATTTTCCAAATCATTCAACATCTCACGGCAAACGTCCACTCGTTGTTGCTTTTGTTCGGCGGTGAGCACTCGGGGAACCAATTTTGCGCAAACTTTCCTCATCATCAAATCTTGCGTAACAATTTGGTGAACCGTAAATTTATTCACGGAGACCTCATCGGCGATCATTTTGAGACTTAAACGACGGCCGGAGTCCAGGAGTTCTTTCACTTTGGCCACCGTTTCATCCACACGACTCGTTGAAGGGCGTCCAGATCGTTCCATGTCTTCAACGGAATACCTCCCGTTTTTAAATTCATTAAACCACCGGAACACTTGAGCTCTTCATAGGGAGTCTTCTTTGTAGGCCTCCGTAATCATAGCAAAAGTTTCCGAAGCAGTTTTGCCCAAGCGAAAGCAAAATTTGATTGCATGCCGCTGTTGTATCGAGCGATCCATCTTCAGCGTTTTCACAAGTTTCACAGGCACACAAACAACGTAATACGCGAAGCTCGACCCTCACTGCACCAGAGCTCCGACGCGACTGCGAACCGGTTCTATTGTTAGCTCAGATCCCCCACCACGTGACGTACAGGTGGAGACCGCCCTGAGAGCGACTGGGGCGCCGCGCGGCGGCCAGTCTCATAACTTATCTACCACACCCTGTATGAGTTTGTCTTCCTATCGAAATGCATTGATTTTCAGGGTCTCGTGCTTATGTAGTGTTTACATTCGTTAATTTTGAGACTTATATTATACACACATGCAAAGTATAGCAGATGAATGAGTTTTATGGCTGGTAGAACTGACGCAAGCGCGTATTTCCAAATAATGGTTATCCCAGTTTCGTCTTTCAAGCTGCGTTACTTCCCTGGTCAGACAGAGGAACAGCACATGGTGCACGAATGTGAGGATGGGCGTCGTCCATCATGACACCTGGAGTGGGAACTGACATAGTGGACTATCACAGAAAAAGCACCTCTACTTCCGGTCGAGTCCCGTGGGGCCTGTTGCCCACGCTTCGCTAATGGTACAGCATTGTGCTCCGTAACGCGGCGCGTGGCTTTCAACGAAAAGAGCGCGCGGCTACATTCGCTCTCTGCTCTGCGCTGCTCGCACAATGGCGAACGCGACAGCGAGCTGTGTACCGCCACTCCACACGGCCACTCAACCGAAACCCCGACACGAGCTTTCTGCCGTGAACGCGCGTCCATTATTCACGCAACGAGACGGGGCTTCTGAGCTCTGCTTTCGCAAACGCCGCGCTGTTTTTACGCCTGTTCTCTCCGCTGCACAACAATGTCGTCAATTCTGAAAAGCTCATCAAAGAGAAAGCTCGTATTTTATTCGACAGAAAGGGAGCCGTTTTCTACAAATGAGTAAATGGAGAACAAACAGTCCCGGTGAGTAGCGAGTAGAGAGTACCTCAAACTGTCGATTAATCGTACTGTCGGCAATGAGGTGATGCGTTTGGTGGAGGCATGCTTTTGGATGATTGCTATTGATCCGCTTTGTACCTTTCAGTCCACACAAAAACACGAAGCGTTTTTTCTCCGATACAAACAGTACGTACTAGTTTCACGTCGCGTGCATCTATTTGCCTATATCAGCAGAAACAAGAGGGAAAATTGTTGCCAGAGACATAGTACATTACAAAAGTTTAGACAAAACCTGATGCTTTCATTAACTGTGAATTCACGCTGTACAATTAATTTAGATACAGTGCAGCTTGTATTCAGATGTTTTACACCGGTTTTACATTCAAGGCTTGCTTATAGCTTCAGTGTTATTATTAGTCATTTGGTTCTCTGAAAAAAGCCAACGAGTGTTTATTGTCTTTTGAGGATAATGTTTCCATCTCTTGTTCCTCTCTCTTCCAGTCGCAGTAAAGTGTCTTATGCCCACAGAGAGCTCTTTCTACTGAAAAATTAATAATTTTAGGAATAATTTCAGATTATTAATGGACTCAGCAGACAACCACGTCCTCTGTATGTCATGGATGGGGAAAGACAGAAAGTAGAAGATAGCTGAAAAATCAGATAGCATTTTTCACAAATATAAGAAAATTAATAAGAGTGTTCTTCATCTTTTCTCACTACCTCCACAGGTTGCTACGGTCATACCGCGTTTTAATCTTTGGTGTAAACTACATAGGCGAATGAATGGATAAAATTAGACAGCAGAAATAAAACATACACCCGTACAGGTAAAGCAGTATAAGTTCCAGTACATATTTGAAAACTACTTGCATTATTGCAGTATTCATCAGTTTTGAGCTCTTTTGTCTTCGCTACATTTTTTAATTAGGTCCAGTGGTTTGAGATAGATCACCAGCTTATTCACTGTTCTCCACTTCTTACCAATTAACTTTTCTGCTGACACTAAGGCCTGTTCTACATTTCAAAACTTAAATTAATTTACCTTTAATAATTGTTTCATCTGCATGTAGCTTTACTATGGCGTCACTAAAAATCGGCGGTATCGTCCCCATTTCCTAACTTCATGTTAATCTCTGCAGTTCTCCTTCTGAGCAGTACTTTTCTTTAAAAGCTCAACAAAAGTCTTGTCAACTTACAAATTCATTCATATTCAGCACTCTTCACACGGATGCTTCACCTTTTACATAACATCCCTCGTGTCTGTTCTTTTCCTGAACACACCGTGCGCTGAGAAAAGCCCAATCAAACGTCTTCCAAAATCTTTTTTTTTCCCACTATGGAAAAACTTTGGAAACTGACTTGACATACCATTGCTACATGAAAAACGAAATTTCTCCTACCAGTGAGAGCTACGTTCCCCCTCTCATTATCTCTACTATTGTGATGCGTCTTGTTACTTGAACTTCGTCTTTCCTCTCCTACAAATCAATCTCACAGGTCAGTATTATTGTTATCATTATGATCACTATTTTTGTCCTCCTTATGAGAGTCAGGGAAGCTGTTCCATTGAGGCCAAACAGATCTTCCTCGATTCTTCTCTGCGAATAATCCCTGCTGTGAACTAATTTTTTTTATAAATACCTGTCACAGTGGGCATGGAAAGAGCGACCTGTAAATTTGAATACTGCAGTATTTTTACTGAAAGATTTAGTTGCCAAGATCGCAATGTAGGAAACAATGATTACTAGTTTTAACTGCTAAAACGCTCACTTCAGGTCAGCATATAAAAAGGTGGAGTCAACATCAAAAGAATAGGTATGACACTCAGCCATTTCAGCGTTAACATTCTTATGGAAATGTAGATTTACAATCGTATTTACGATGTACGGATGTGAAACATTCTGTGCAGTGATAGTTGTTAGAAATTGATTGTGACATAAGGTAACTCATCCTGGCCGGCCGCAGTGTCTGTTCAAAGTTAGAGACATCAAGGCAGCAAACAGACTGTGTCATATACCGTCAAGATTCTCGACCATCTGTCACGCCAAATTCGACTTTCTTAACAGCGGTAACGTGTGCATAACACACTGATGGAAAAACATCACAACACACAAAATAATGTAGAGAAAGGAATTCCCGGGATTACATTTGTCTAGATAACATGTGTGATTAACATTGCAAGATCACAGGTAAATGTAAACGCGCAATAAACCACTGCAAGTGTGAGATGCTAGTGCATTAATAACTTACGTAACTGCTATAATGTTCAATGCAAACATGCAGACGTGCCTGCATTGTGTTTTACATCGCCGGATGTCAATTTTTGGAATGGAATTCCATGCATGTTGCACACGGTCGGTCGATGAAGGGACGTTTAATGCTCTTCGTGGACGACGCTGGGGCTGTCATCCGATGACGCATCCGATACATGCTCAATTGGAAACACATCGGGTGGTCGAGCAGGCCAGGGTCATATGACGGCACTCTGTAAAGTGTGTTGTGTTACAACGGCAGTATGTGGGCGAGCGTTGTCCTCTTGGCACACACCGCCTGAAATACTGTTTATGAATGGCAGTTCAACAAATCAAACCACCAGACCGACGTACAAATTTGCAGTCAGGGTGCGTGGGGAACCAGATGGTGCTCCTGCTCCTAAATCGCACCCCAGGTCACAACTCCAGGTGTAGATCCAGTGTGTCTAGCACGCAGACAGGTTCGTTGCAGGCACTCATCGGGGCTCCTTGTAACAAACACACAGCCGTCACTGGTACCGAGGCAGAACCAGCTCTCGTCGAAAAAAAGAACAGACTTCCACCCTACCCCGAAATGAGCTTCCGCTAGATATCAGAAAAAACTGTCTAGTCTAGTAACAGGTATCATTTGCAAAAGAATGAATATGAGCATACATCAAGCTAAATATGTCACATAGAATACTCTTGTCCAAGGTATAATTCACGGAGCATATACAAAGGTTAACTGTCCATCTCCAGCATACTCTTCCAAACGTCTAACATGGCGGCAAAAAAGTCCAGACCAGCTTCCGTAAAGGGTGGGGGAAAGGACTATCCACCAACCATGGCCTCCCAAACCTACAGATCCCCACTCATCTTTGCCCCTAACGTCTCCTTTTTTAACCAGGAATGGAAATTGAAGTTGATAGCTGCTTGAGACTGCACATGCAGTAGCTATGCCAGCTACCTCTAACATTTCAGCAGACGACACTCAGTGCCATTCAGAGCAGCCACCGGAAGTAGACAAAAATGAATCACTAAAATAAAATCGCTGATACAATGAGGACACTTGAGGGAAAGGAAGCGATGTTTAATGAAAACTAACGTAAAACAGTTCGTCCATCTCTCCTCCATAGCTTACTGGTACGACTATTGAAAAAAGAACACAACTGATATTGGCTGAAATCACGGCCGGCAGATCTATCCCGAATGGACAAAAGTGGAGGGATAAAGGTTGTACCATTTCAGTATTAATTACATTTGGCCGTAAGAGAGAAATTCATTAATTTTATAACTGATGTCTAAACATATGGCAATAATCTCTCACGCTCATTGCATTAAAACAACTAATAACAAACTCATGTTTACACATATCATCAAATTACTATGTTACAGGAAACGGTGCTAAAGGTCAATACTGAAACTCTAAATATTAAGACAAATGTTTCTTTTGCGTGGTCATCCATGCAAAGCTTTAGGCCAGAATATACATGACGTATACATCATTTCACTTCGGACAAACAGAAATGTTTGAATACTTTCGTGCAAGTGGTGCACTGAACGTTATGTATTCAGATACGATATGGACAGCAGTTAATCTGAGACACATGGAAGTCTCAGTAAAGGGTGATTCTTCTTTGCAACATTTAAACGCATTACAGAGATAAATACTCGACAACCAACAAGTAACACTAATTTTAAAGGACAAGAGGGAACGAGAACGGAACTTGAGATTTTATAAATATATCCCCTAACATATACGAGAGACCAGCAAACTGACATACTCAGTTTAACAAGACTCATATGCGGTAAACAACACCAACACAAATTCGTGAATAACACGAACATGGCATAGTGGACAGCTAAGAATCCCAAAGAAACACAACGCCTTATGAAGTATAACACGCGACATAACAACGGTCGACCTACAGCAACCTCAGCTGAGCACCTTGCTAATATCCCCGGGGGACCGTCCTCCAGAACTACAGCAGCGAGGAAATGGCACTCCGACAGCACGCACCCGTTGAGTAAGACAGAATTTTGGCGACATACAGCCTTCACTCGGTGCGTGCAGTTCTCGACTGCTCCCTGTATCCAGCGGTTGCGGCCACACCTTCGATACACAGGCACTGCAGCGGACCACACGTTTGCTTCCCTGCGGGTTGGCTGATTCGTGTCCAATAGAGTGCTGCAACGCTCCGTGTTTGACCGGTCACGGCTCGCCTGTTGACTGGGGAGACCGAGTCGCTCTTGTCCGGCCCCACACGACTCGGCTCGGTCACCCATGTCTGATGTCCGGACTCCGGACACGCGGATGACCGGTCACCGCTGACGTCTCACCTCGCTTCGCCCCGTCTCGCTGCAGTGTACTGTAAAAATACAACGCCTCTCTCTCTCTCTCTCTCTCTCTCTCTCTCTCTCTCTCTCTCTCTCTCTCTCACACACACACACACACACACACACACACCCCCACACACACATACACACAATGTATGTATCTCCGTCTCCCTCTCTCTCCTTTAATACAAAAGTAACGTTTCCAAGAACGGGTACGTAACACACCTAAATTCATAGAGTACTTTCTTTTACAATATTTACTCGTGTCTTCCTAACGCCCGGGAATTTAGTTGCAAATAAAGCATTGATCACAAGAGACCAACATGTGTTAATGTAATGTGTTTTAAGCGTCAAATAGTGCACCTGATTATGCGAATCAGTCCAGATATCAACTGTCGCAGCACATGTTCTATTAATAACTTCCCAATAACAGAAGGCATTATGCTGTTTCGTATTGCATCAGCTTGTTCCTTGACATGTCTGCTTATAGTAGAGTGATGTGGCATGACATCTGCCACGTTAACGTCTCCATAATGCGCACCTAGATGTATGAATTCTTGGCCTAGTTCTCTGAAACCTTCACTAGAAACAGCATTAAAAAGTGTCATATCTTTAGTACACATTGCAACACGCGTTGCTGTAGTACTATTTTTTATTACTGCCGGTATCCCTAAAGGAGCTGTATCTTTGTGAGGTTTCTTGCAACTGTGTTTCCTTAAATGAGTGGTTCCCGATTGGAAACACATTAATGTGGAGCAGTTTATGCACGATGAACTGTCTCCGCCATGTTGGGGTACTTCTGCTGCCAGAGGGTCCCAACATCTTTTCTCGATAGAACATGTGTGGGACCAGTTCAGACGTACACTCTTAACTCATTGCCAGTACCCGAGTGTAATGCCCCCCTCCCCCCCCCCCCTTTCACAAAGTCTTTTGTGAAGATCTGAGAGGAGCGAAGACAACAATAAACTTTCAAGTTTACCTGGCTTGTTATGTTGAGATGGCTCCAGTTGTTCTTGTCTAGTGGTCTGATTCTTGAAGTTGAAAATCTAACATCAGGTCCTCACGGCTGGCTTGGACTAAATAAATTGAAAGACTGTTCTTGCAGAATTTTTTACGTAAATATATTTTCCATTGATTTTCTCACATTTTAGTATATCATACATTATTTAGATTTTTCAAATTAATAAAGCCGAAATTAAATTGTTCACGCCTATTATACAAAAATGCGTCCGGTCACATCAGAGGCAAGCTTACGACTCCCACACACTGCGGAAATAACCATATTCCAAAGAGTTTACAATTTTTCTTAACAAATGAGTTACTACTAGTTTTCTTTACATTATTAATTTCGATTATGTTGTTTCACAGATGAAACCAGAAATAAACACAATAAACATTACAGGATAGCGTAATCAATAATTTAAATTTTAAGGTTTTCTAAAAAAATTTAACTCTAAGATCAGAAGTACTCCTTATCGAGTACACATCGAAAGTAAAATATTTTATAAAGTAATTCCTTTTCATAAAGTTTTGCGTGAAATATAACATACTGTGTGCAAAATCATATGAAAATTTTCAGAGAAGCAACTTAGGTAATATTGACTTGGCCAAAATTCCGTAATACTGGTATTGACAACTACTGTTGCGGAAAAGACGAGGATGTCCCGTTACACGGGGTATCAAGGAACAGTCACAATCTACGTGGGCCAGCTTGCCTCAGGAGAGGACACAACGCCTTTATGAGACATTGCCCAATAGAATCCGCGCACGTATCCAGGACAGAGGACGTCCAGCGTCATGCTGAAGACTCATGCTGCCACGTTTTTTGAAAAAATAATTTGACTCGACTGAACTGTCGCGTCTCGTCTGGCCTTTACAGTCACCAGACCCAACATCTGTAGACCTTTGTGGCCTACTTAGAAGAGAAGGGTGCGTGATCGGTACCCCTCTTCATAATCGTTACCCAAAATTATCACTGTTTCGCTGGAAGACTGATATAAGATGCCGTTGAAGAAGATAGAGGACCTTTATTTTTCCATTACGTGAATAATGGAAGCTGTTTTGAATGGAAACGGAATTCCTACACCGTACTAGACAGGGTAATGCGTTGTGTTTTTTGGTACGATATTCTCATTTTTGTCCGCCATCTGTAGGTTATTAACATTTCAAACGAACGACAGATGGTGTGTCAAAAAAAAGGCTGTGTTATGTGGACTCTCAACTACTTGCAGTAGAATGATATTCACTTGGAGGAAGAAAAATGTATTGCTTCGTACGGTTAGGAGTTCTTGAAGCGCAGTAGGTCAACATTTTCTCCGATTCTGTTGCCGAAGGTGAAAACTGTCCTGCAGCAATTCTCTGGGCATGTAAATTCGATTATGAAGAAAAGGGAATTTCGAAGGGATGTGCCTCTTAAAAAGCCTTTCTCATCATATCGCTCAAATTATAGTTATACGGAAAGAACGAGTACATTATTCATGCTACACTTCAAGCACTTCTTTTCATGTTGCAACTCGAGCACTTATTTTCCACTGTCTTACATAGCCCTGCGATGTGTGTAATGATAATGAACTTCGACAGTTGGCTTGGCTCTGAAAATGGCTCTGAGCATTATGGGACTTGGATTCTATGGTCATCAGTCCCCTAGAACTTAGAACTACTTAAACCTAACTAACCTAAGGACATCACACAACACCCAGTCACCACGAGGCAGAGAAGTTGGCTTGCTTTTAAAGATTTTGCACTAACAACAAGTACACAACTTTCAAAAATTTAAATCATCTCTGAAACGTAACTGAACGCTTAGACATAATAATAATATTTTTCCTGGTGATGACGTGGCGTACATTTAAAAGATACAAGCGAAAGCGCAGAAAATGTTTAACGATGGAGGACTGAAATTAGCCGGGAAATTAGATCTGGGCTAATACATCTCCACTATTCCGGTGATTTCAGTGTCCTGTCCAACCTCTTTTTTAATTACTCACTGCCTAAAGCAACTGTAATTGTTCCAGAACTCGTCGCTATTAAAATTTAACCTCGCGTTTCACCGAAAGCTCCAATTTCCTTGTTTTGTAATTTTAACTTCACATCTGCTGATCGCAGTGTAAACAGCACCACCTGTGAAGCTGTTTACTCAGTAAACACCTCGACACGTAACTCTGAACTTTATTAGGCCCTGCTGTTTTATCGTTGTTATTGCAGGATCCCCGTATTGACACTGTCCCGCCTTCCCCACCGCTGCTGTTTTGTAGCTTATATTATATTCAAATTTATGAGACCAGTTCCGCACTTCAACGAGCGCATTACCAATGTTGATCTCATTTTACCGTGATCGACCAGAACACTGTGAGGTTTTCAACCATTTGAGGTACAGGTCCTTTCACAGATTACATTGTACGCTAGTTATAAAAGTTTTCATCTAACTGTAAAGGTACTGTCAATACAAAACTAAACTGCGATTGAATTGCAGTGATCAAAAGTATTCGGACACTCTATGGATAAAAAAGTGACTAACAGATATCACCAGTGGCGAAACTGCCTGTGTAAAAACAGGCGGGGACTATTGTGTTTCCCGTTCAGAAGCAGTAACAGCAGTGAAAACTCGTGGCTACGAGCGAGGATTAGTCACTGGACTAACAAATCTCAGACGGAACTCACGTACTGACGGACTGACACGGACCGCGGACCATTGCGGAGGGCGGTTGTAAACAGTGGCATAAAACAGTGGGAATGAGTCACTCGTGACTTCAAAAGTGCTACCAGGAGGCCAGCTAACACACTGCGCCTCAGTATGGATTTAAAAAAAGAATAGGGACACTATGGTCGAGCAACACCTGTAAGTAGGTATAGGTTTCTATGTTGGTAACGCCACGTAGCGCTCTGTATGAAAATCACTGACTGTGCTGTGTGCAGTCTGTGGCTGGTTTCCATTGTTGTTTGCCATTGTAGTGTTGGGCAGTTGGCTGTTAACAGCGCGTAGCGTTGCGCAGTTGGAGGTGAGCCGCCGGCAGTGGTGGATGTGGGGAGAGAGATGGCGGAGTTTTGAGAGCGGATGATCTGGACGTGTGTCCATCAGAGACATTAAATTTGTAAGACTGGATGTCACGAACTGTGAAATGGAAAAAAGAACACATTGACACCGGTGTGTCAGACCCACCATACTTGCTCCGGACACTACGAGAGGGCTGTACAAGCAATGATCACACGCACGGCACAGCGGATACACCAGGAACCGCGGTGTTGGCCGTCGAATGGCGCTAGCTGCGCAGCATTTGTGCACCGACGCCGTCAGTGTCAGCCAGTTTACGTGGCATACGGAGCTCCATCGCAGTCTTCAACACTGGTAGCATGCCGCGACAGCGTGGATGTGAACTGTATGTGAAGTTGACGGACTTTGAGCGAGGGCGTATAGTGGGCATGCGGGAGGCCGGACGGACGTACCGCCGAATTGCTTAACACGTGGGGCGTGAGAACTCCACAGTACATCGATGTTGTCGCCAGTGGTCGGCGGAAGGTGCACGTGCCCGTCGACCTGGGACCGGACCGCAGCGACGCACGGATGCACGCCAAGACCGTAGGATACTACGCAGTGCCGTAGGGGACCGCACCGCCACTTCCCGGCAAATTAGGGACACTGTTGCTCCTGGGGTATCGGCGAGGACCATTCGCAACCGTCTCCATGAAGCAGGGCTACGGTCCCGCACACCGTTAGACCGTCTTCCGCTCACGCCCCAACATCGTGCAGCCCGCCTCCAGTGGTGTCGCGACAGGCGTGAATGGAGGGACGAATGGAGACGTGTCGTCTTCAGCGATGAGAGTCGCTTCTGCCTTGGTGCCAATGATGGTCGTATGCGTGTTTGGGGCCGTGCAGGTGAGCGCCACAATCAGGACTGCATACGACCGAGGCACACAGGGCCAACACCCGGCATCATGGTGTGGGGAGCGATCTCCTACACTGGCCGTACACCTCCGGTGATCGTCGAGGGGACACTGAATAGTGCACTGTACATCCAAACCGTCATCGAACCCATCGTTCTACCATTCCTAGACCGGCAAGGGAACTTGCTGTTCCAACAGGACAATGCACGTCCGCATGTATCCCGTGCCACCCAACGTGCTCTAGAAGGTGAAAGTCAACTACCCTGGCCAGCAAGATCTCCGGATCTGTCCCCCATTGAGCATGTTTGGGACTGGATGAAGCGTCGTCTCACGCGGTCTGCATGTCCAGCACGAACGCTGGTCCAACTGAGGCGCCAGGTGGAAATGGCATGGCAAGCCGTTCCACAGGACTACATCCAGCATCTCTACGATCGTCTCCATGGGAGAATAGCAGCCTGCATTGCTGCGAAAGGTGGATATACACTGTACTAGTGTCGACATTGTGCATGCTCTGTTGCCTGTGCCTAAGTGCCTGTGGTTCTGTCAGTGTGATCATGTGATGTATCTGTCCCCAGGAATGTGTCAATAAAGTTTCTCCTTCCTGGGACAATGAATTCACGGTGTTCTTATTTCAATTTCCAGGAGTGTATTTCTGTAGTCGACACTAGACTATGCTTGAGGTGCCGTAAAGAGCGACCCAGCCGGACAGTGGATGAGTTGAAACGAATGATTTGTCATGATGAATCACACTATACCCTGTGGTGATGCGATGAAGTGGTCTGGGTTAAACGGCTGTCTGGAGAACTTTAACTGCCTTCATGTGTAGTGACAACAGCGTGGTACAGAGTAAGTGGTGTCATGGCGTGGAGGTGTTTCCCTTGGTTAGGGTGTGGCACCTTTACTGCAATGAAGAAAACAATAAATACCGGATGATACCAACAAATTCGCAGTTGCAAGTATGGACAACCATCCACTATACAAATGTATGACGATAGTGAAAATCTGTGCCGTATCGGTACTCGAACCCGGACTTCCCGCATTACGCGATTGGTTGCCTTAACCGGCTTGGCTATCCTATCCATATGTTGTCGTCACTGAGTCACAACCTGCATTCGTACACTTAATACGTAATTGCCGTAGAGGGGAGGAGATTTTAATTGAAAGTCGCTGCCTGGTATCGCCGAATAAATACGATATTACAGTGCCTGAGTTGTTAATAATAACGATCCAGAGTTCCATCTGGCATGCATACATGTCACATATTTCGTAACGGCTGTAGTCGGTGCAAAGCCTGTGCCTTCGAACATGCGTGCACAACCGACGGAAAATTCCATCGTTCTTTTTAACAGTGCAGGACTGCAATATCGCATTAAAAGTGCCGCCACCAGATTTCAAGCCATCATAAAGGTGAAGGATTTATTGATTGAAAAATATAGAAAACTACGTAATGAGTCATTGAAGACTTCTATGGTCTGAACACGCTACTCTCCCACAGATGCATTACATAACACGTCAAAATTCTGTTTCGTAGCAGTATATGCTGGGACGAATCGGGCATGTAAGAACTGAGCCACACGTTACAGACAGTGAGATGAAAACACATTAATACGTGCAACATGCGGAAATTGTGCAGTTTTCCAGGTATTACTTCTGGCTTAGGGGGACACAAAGGAAGACTCTAACTTCATATTCCTCAGCTTTATGGAATTTAGTTGCGATTACATTTCATGGCATAAGAACAAGGGGGAGGGGTGGGTGATTGTAGCTCAATGTGCGACAACTGTGCCCGGAATATTTTCCCGCTTTTATGAAACATACTGTAAACAGATTTTACAGACATCAAGAAAACACATGGGATGAAGGACACACAACAGCAATTCCTTGCATGGCAGAGATATAGCGAATTTAGGCAAAAAACACTTGTTTCCTGTGTGACCATCTTTTAAAGCAATGCACTTTATTCTAGTGAGCTGATTCCATGCCTGCCGTGTGAAACTGTAATTCATGTTTCAGGCTGTTTTTTTTTTTTTTCATTTCTAGTTTAGTCCTCTTCTTAGGTAAGATTGTGTCCAGTTGGTCCCGATAATACGCTAGTTTTACCCTTCGCAAGCTAATCACTAAGAAGGAATGTACCTCAACTCGAAAGGAAAAACCCAAAAAAATTATTTAAAAAAAATTGTCTACTCTGCTGAAATATCGTAAAGGGCTGTCTCGTCTATATCCTAGCCTTCTGTAATCATTTAACATACATACTGTAATGTATTATGGCTACGCCTTTTTTGTCCTCGCTCCTAACGCGGGAACACTTTTGAGAGAAGTGTGAAGCGGTGGAGAGAGAGACAGAGAGAAAGAGAGAGAGAGAGAGAGAGAGAGATACAGGGAGCTTGTTTAAAGAATATGTTGGACAGACAATAGATGTAAAAGTAGTCCGAATAGCGAAAGTATGTGAACCCGTGCTTCAATAAGGAAATATTTTCGATGGTTGCATGGAAAAAAATGGTTCGTAAATAAATTTTGGTTATTTATTATCTCATTGCTGTATGACCGAAGTACGGTTAGGGGAACGAAAGCGGAATGAAAATTACGTTAAATTGTATGATGGTACACAGTAGACGAGACACAGGCAGAAAAATGGCTTCGTTATTTATGTTAGCGCGTGTTAACACCTCTCGTCGAAGTCCAATAAACAACAGCCCACAACTGCACACAACTATGTTGGCACTTACTGTACATAGTGGCTAATGTTTGTCTTTCCCAGTGGTCAACAGCTGCTTTGTTTCTGCAATGACGTGAATACTACAAAAGTAGCGATGCTGTAAGACAGAAAAAAGATCATTTCAAGATATTTTGTTGCAGCGTCAGTGTCATGGGGCAATCAAATTCCATTCAGATACTGCAGAAATGAGATCCGGGATTACTAGGAAACAAGTAATATCCTTCTCTTACAACACATTTTTATTACAGACTTTGGTGTCAAGTCTTGAAAGTCCACAGCTCGTTTTATATAAACTTACATTTTATATCAACTTAAATTAACAGCAAGCACTGCTCGTAACAAATGTATTACATTGCCAACACAGTCCTTAACCAGAACACGGAAAAATTCTCTCCCTGGCACAGTTGGTGCAAACTTACCACCAAAGGCAATGTTGTATCAAAGATAACTTTGAAAGGTGTTACATTGCTATTAACATCTAAACCGTGACAGTAAGTCTTGGTGTATTGAAATGTGTGTGTAATTAAAATACCTGACTTGTCTTAACAGTCATAGTAATTATAGCCAATTCTGTTCTAATTGAAACTAAGAATCATTAGCTGACTAACCGTCTCGGAATTATCATAATTATGTCTTCTGAGTACATACAAAATTCTTAAATAACCTCCAAACACAACAAATGAATGCTAGTGAATGAAAATAATATGCATACAATGAGCACCCGAGCAAGCACCGAGATGCAGGAAAATTTACCAAACCGGTACCGGTAATTTCTGTCGAGAAACCGGGCATCGATGGATTCAGTCAAGATTACAGGGCATTAACTTTGGGTCGTCACACTACGAAGTATATGTTTTTAGTAGCTCTAAATATAAAAACTTACCAACTTTTTCCTTGACATCAGTGTCTAGTTATACCATTCCCAGTACTAAATATTATATCCTTTTCGAAGTGGACATTGTTGTATTTGTTATAAACGTTCAACGAAAGGAAAGGGAAACAGTACCGTAATTGATAAGTAAGTGAGACAATGTTTTATCTACTTGGTACTTAAGTTTCTAGCATCCGCAACTCCACTCACTGCCTCCAAATGAAAAAAAAAAATGAGAATATGTAAACTCAAATAGCAACAGTGAATTGAAAACAAAAGTTGAAAATTTATAAATAAACCCATAGTAAGTGGAATACCAAAATGAAAAACAAAAATGCTTCGAATTTATGTAACAACCTAACACTAAAAGGAATCTGGAGAAATGAGTGTTAAGGCACAATCTGAATAAAGAAGAAATCAAATAATAGGATACGTCCCGCAGTATTGATGGATTGTAAGCAGAGGGAAGTGTGGAGGGTAAACATTATAGATGGAGGCTAGATCTCCACTAAAGTAAGCGATGTGAAGCGGACGTTGGCTGCATTAATTACGTAGAGAGGGGACACCCTAGAACTAGTCTCTGAATGAAGGCCGAAACCAGTCTTCCGACTGAAGAAGAAACATATTTAAATGGTATTTTAATGTTGTTCTAATAGATATTTAGGATTAATTTCAACTATATATTATTCAATAAGTTCTTTAAGTTTCTATACACGTGAGTCATACTGTGCATAGTGAGTAAAAAGGAAAGTAATTTTGTATCTTCCCTTATTTTCGCAGTTTAGATACCTTACACATATTCTCGAACAGCTGAGATTACTTTTGGCGCCATGGAATATTCTTACCTGTTATATATTCCATTTCTGATCTCTCCACTACTTAATGAAGTCCAGTAGAGACCATATCATATGATGTATACATTCGTCAGTGAACAAATAAAGGCTGAAAAAATGGCTCTGAGCACTAAGGGATTCAACTTCTGAGGTCATTAGTCCCCTAGAACTTATAATTAGTTAAATCTAACGAACCTAAGGACATCACACATATCCATGCCCCAGGCAGGATTCGAACCTGCGATCGTAACGGTCTCGCGGTTCCAGACTGCAGCGCCTAGAACCGCACGCCCACTTCGGCCGGCAAATATAGGCTGAATCAGTGCCTTATTTGCCACGTGCTGTTGCTACATAATATACTGAAATTGTTTCAAACTCGCAAGTAAAGTGCTTCTCCATATTTGTTGCTTCGATCCATTTGGCTTTAGGAAAGGTAAAGGTACCAGAGAGCAGTCCTGACGTTGCGGTTGGTAACGGAATTAAGACCAAAGAAAAATCAAGACACGTTCGTAGGAATTGTTATCTGGAAAAAGCATTCCACAGTGTCAAATGGTGGAAGATTTTTGAAGTTCTGAGGAGGATTCGGTTAAGCTATAGTGAAAGACGCATAATATGCTATATGCTCAAGAGACAAGAGTGAACTATAAGATTGGAAGACGAAGAACGAAGCTCTCAGATTAAAATGGATTTAAGACAGGGATGTATTTTTTCACCCACACTGTTCAGTCGGAAATAAAATAAATGTTCAGGAGTGAAATTTAAATTCAGGGTGAAATGATGTCAGTGATGAGATTCGCTGATGACATTGCGATTGTCAGTGAGAGTTAAGAAGAATTACAGGATCTTCTCACTGGAATGAACACGAAAGTAACGAGAAATAGCAGAAATGAGAATAACAAGAAACTTAACATTGGGATTCGTGATCACGAAGTAGAGAAAGTTGAGGAATTCTGCTACCTGGGTAGTAAAATAAGAAGAAAGGAGGACATCAAAAGAAGACTACCACTGGCAAAAAGTGTAGTACTGGCTAATATGAAAGATCGACTAATAATTCGAGGAAGAAGTTTCTGAGAATGTACGTTTGGGTCACAGCATTGTATGGTAGTGAAACATGAACTGTGGGAAAACCAGAAAATAAGAGAATCGAACGATTTCTACACCTACATTTACAGCTACATGGTTACTCTGCAATTCGCACTTATGTTCCTGGCAGAGGGTTCATCGAACAATTTTCATACTTCTCTACCATTCTAATCTCGAATGGCGCGTGGGAAAAAGGAACACGTAAAACTTTCCGTTCGGATCTGATCTCTCTTATTTTGTTATGACGATCATTTCTCCCTACGTAGATGAGCATCAACAAAATATTTTCGTGTTCGGAAGAGAAAGTTGATGATTGAAATGTAGTAAATAGATCTCGTCGCAAAGAAAACCGCCTTTGTTTCAGTGACCACCACCCCAACTCGCGTGTCATATCAGTGACACTCTCACTCCTATTGTACGGTAACACGAAACGAGCTGCCCTTCTTTGCACTTTTTCGATGTCCTCCGTCAGTTCTACCTGGTAAGGATCCCACACCACGCAGCAATATTCCAGCAGAGGACGGAAAAGTGTAGTGTAGGCTGTCTCTTTAGTGGGTTTGTCACATCTTCTAAGTGTTCTGCCAACAAAGCGCAGTCTTTGTTCCGCCTTCCCCACAATATTATCTAAGTGGTCTTTCCAATCTAAGTTGATAGTAAATGTAGTTCGTAGGTATTTAGTCGAATTGACAGCCCTTAGATTTGTGCCATTTATTGTATACCTAAAATTTATTGGATGACTTCGCACTTTTTGTTTAGTGCCAATTGCCACTTTCCACACCATACAGGAATTCTCTCTAGATCATTTTGTATCTGGAATCGATCGCCTGATAATTTTACTAGACGGTAAATTACAGCGTCATCTGCAAAGACTCTAAGGGGGCTGCTCAGATTATCACCTAGATCATTTATGTAAATCAGGAACAGCAGAGGGCATATGACACTACCTTGCGGAACGCCAGGTATCACTTCTGTTCTGCTCGATGATTTACTATCTATCACTACAAACTGTGACCCCTCTGAGAGGAAATCATAAATCCAGTCACACAACTGAGACGATACTCCATATGCACGCAATTTGATTAATAGTCGCTTGTGAGGAACGGTATTAAAAGCCTTTTGGAAATACATGTAGTGTTACAGAAGAATGTTGAAAAATAGGCAAACTGATAAGGAACTATGTTCTCTTCAGAATCGGCGAGGAAAGGAATGTGTGGAGAAGACTGACAAAAATAAGGGACAGGATGGTAGAAAATCTGCTAAGACATCAGGCAATAACTTCCACGATAGTAGAGGGAGCTGTAGAGCTTAAAAACTGTAGACAAAGAGGAAGACTGGAATATATCCAGCAACTAATTGTGGACCCAGGTTGGGAGTTTTACTTTGAGATGAAGCGGTTGGGAAGGGGAGACCGTCAAAAGACTGATGTCCAAAAACAAAATAAAGAAAATGTTGACGACAAGAAAGTGATCGCTTGGGTACATCCACTTCAGAGATGATGTATCATCTAGATACTGGGCTGTAGTCAACACCTCTCGCTTTTATCTTATAGTGGGCTATCGATATCCAGAGATGTGTCGGAAGTGTATCTCTGGCTGTTGATTGTCAGCTATTTGCGCCTACCACTTCCGGCCGCAGCGGCTACGAAACGAAGCTCGGTGGATGGCAGCTATATTCAGTGTCAAATCCTTTGTCATCGGGCGCTATTCGAGGGAAGTTTTACGAGGGCGAGAGGAAACAAAGAAGTGACGGCGTAATAAAGTGTTGGGTTTATTTCAGGGCGTGGCCGGTCGCGTTATTCAGCCTGCCTCCGCTTTTATTACGCGGAGCGGGATTAATGGCCGGGGTCAGACCGGAAGTCCCAGCGATAAACACGGCTTCTCCATCACGGTGGCGTAGCGATCCGCTCTCTGAGGATCTGCGCGCTTTCTGGAAACACGTACCCTGTGAAATGGATCACTGGACTACTCCCACCGGCAGTACTAAAAGCTAAATACTGCCTCTCATATGTACAGTTGCACATCTCACTTTGGGACAGGCATTTGGAAGGTATCTTTTACAGAAACATTGTTATTCAGGAAGAAACGAAAGAAAACCACAGAATTTTTTCTATACTTTTGTGTATCTGCTTTCACACAAAACTGGCGTCAGAAAATATGAATACTGATTAATAAATACAAATATGAGATCAACGCACAGGTGCTCCATTCACGATAATCACTGGTTCTTGACACGCATTTCTAGAGGCATCTGTCACGAACGAGACGTCACAAGGGACCTCTAGAGTGCGAGATTGCAAAAGACCAATGATGTTTAGGGCACTCGACGTCCCACTTATTGTCTACCACACAACCGCAGTACTGGCTGCTAATGACGACAGGGGGCGGGACTTGACGTACCAATGGTGAGCTCAGCATGAGGCTGCGTAGAGCAGTTCAACTGCTTAGTCGAGAGTAACTCACAACAGTGCTACAGTGCCAGCAGTGTCGATACAAAGCAGAGTAATGTCCAAGATAAACAAAGAACACATTGCATTGTACCTACGACAACAGTTGCCGAAGTTGAAAATTCATCAGGAAGGAACCGAAGGAATTTCGCAGGGGAAAAAAAAGTGTCAGATTAAATATTAGCTTTTCTGCAAGATGAGTACAATGATGACAATACGTAGGTAGCAAGTGAAAGTAATACTGAAACATCTGTCGAGCCACGTAGTTCACGATCCTTGTCGAACAGGGAACCACAGATCCCTTCTCCACTGAAACGTAGGAAAGATTATCGTTGTCCAAGAAGCGGGTATTACGATTAAAGAATAATTATGAACGTATTTCGAATAACTCTGTAACAATATGACCATATACTGTATAAGAATAACTACGGATATTCAAGGAAGGAGTAGGAGCACTTGTTACAAAAACTGTTGTTTGTGCGTTTCAAGGCTGCTCGATACGATTTACAGAATGCGCATGATAGCGACCTATTGCGTTATGCTCTTCAAATTGTGCACAACATATATTACAGTTATTTCAAGTGAAGCAGTCGATGGTTGAATAACTTCAAACGGTACTACAGAATTGGAAGACGTCAGATGACGAAATTTCAAACAAAGCGTCGACTTGACGATGTACAGCAATCGGCGGAATCCACCCTAAAATTTGTAGATGACAAAGCAAACTTATCTCACCGTCCAGGAAGAAATTTGTTTTCATCTCCGACCAATCGGGATTTGAAGAGACAGTGTGTGTGAAAGGAACCCTGGAAATTGAAGGTACCGAAGGAGTTGTATCAATATCAACTAGCATCAATACTTTAAAGCATTTACATACAACTAAGCCGATTGTTAATCAGGATGGTTATCGGTTGAAAAGCTATTGATTGTGGTGCGAGAAATTGAAGGTGCTCTGCCTCCTACAATTCTTTCTCGTGTGCGTGACCTTGCAAAGGTAGTAGAGTATATTTACGTTACAGCAAGAAACGGTGGAACAATGGGCGTAACAGAACTACAGCTATGATATGAAAACCATTTTTGGGCAATACCTGATCGAAATAACTTGCTTTTGATTTAGTTTTGGTCTGCATATAAAACTCATAGTACTCCTTAAATGTGTGTGACATTGCGATTCATACCACCAGGAACCACAGCACACACTCAGACTCTGGATATTTGTTTTTCCCGCACACATAAAATATATTTTCGCACTATCTGCAGGTACACCTTAAAGGATAGCCAGTTTTTACAGACTGTTTCGCATGCGGTTGCGTGTCAACACATTTCATCAGTCCTCATCATCCCGTTACATCAATATGACTCTATGCGCATGCCTTAAGAGTCAATACCTCGCTGAACAGCTTGCACGGTTTGTAACTCCCAGAGGATTCGCTTCCGATTTTGAGAGTGCAAACCTTTTTGATCACTGTAACGTGCCATTTTTCATTATCTGTTCATAGTGCAAGTTAATGGTTTGTTTTGAACATTTCTTCAATGTCGACGATGTCCATTTTATGAAGTGTAATTCATACATCCCATGGTTGGTCGATCTCTGCACCTCCCGGACACTCATTTTCTGTCGCCCTCCTGAGGCTCATGGTGAGTCGTTGGCAGCTTATATTATTCCTGTCGTGACTGTTACCACAACACCATTAAATGAGCCATAATAAACACTAACGTTGCGACCTCGCAGTCAACGGATTCCTGGTCACATCAGCAGTAATCCCTAATTCAGAAACATTTCCTCGATATGGCTGGAAAATGAAATGGCTCTGAGCACTATGGGACTTAACATCTGAGGTCATTAGTCCCCTAGAACTACCTAAACCTAAGGACATCACACACATCCATGCCCGAGACAGGATTCGAACCTACGACCGTAGCAGTCGCAGGGTTCCGGACTGAAGCGCCTAGAACCGCACGGCCAACTTGGCCGGCGCTGGAAAATGAACTAAATTTCCATTTATGTACAGTATGTTATCAGTACATATTTGATTGACTGCAGATCATTTTTATAAAAAGTGAATAGAATTTAGTACCATAACTGCAAATAGTAGTGAACTACAAAGACTAAGGAAGAATCGATTAAAATCAAGATGCCCTGAAACCAGATTAACAATGGACTGTAATGCATTTATTGTTTGTTAAATGAGCTGCCATAGTTCCTGCTGTGATGGTAATAAATATGGTTTTCTTTGATTGACATACTAAAATGAGAAAGGAAGGAGATGTAACTGCCAAATTAAAATCGAGATATGCTAAAATGAATATGTAAGTGAACAGTTTCTATTAAACCCTTGTGATTTTGCTAACCGCGTCATATTGTAAAACGAAGAATCAACTCTTCTGGCAATTGCAACAGCGACCAACAAGTGAATTCATCGTTTTACTTTAAAACTGGGCCAACAGCTCAAACGAATTTTGTAGAAACTATATCCGACCGTGAACTCCTGCAAACTAACAAATAATACCCCACTTTCTACCACTAAAAATGCTTATAGATACCTATTTTCGCAACCGTTTCATGACACTCTTTACTCCTCAACATTTATATTGATACTTCTTTATTTAAATTTCCTGCTTAAACTGCAATAACTGAGAAGGTGAAACTTTTTAATTTAAACTTTTCTGCTTATATTGCTGAGTGAAATTGACTATACTAAACCTACTGTCTCTTTGCTATTTTATCGTTTCCACACTGACCTACAGAATTTTGCCTGACAAACAGAGCTTTGACTTTTCCTATTCATTAATTACTCACAATATTCAAGAGCAACGCTATCTGACTGCTTTAAAATTGATAATCTGACTTCAAGTAATTATTACAAAAGAATGGCCCTGATTTAGAAGAAATCCTCACAATAACCTATACATTTCATAAGTCACTAACCTCACAAAAATCTTCATTACACGAAATACAGCAATACAGCAAGCCCCAATACAGCCAGTTAAATAAGATTCTAACTACTAGCAAAGGAAAGATTTTGTTGCTGAGCAAACAATGTATTTACGAAATTTTACCTTAATCAAGTGACAACAACTTAAAATTATATAATCACTAGTAACAAATCTCGATGACGGATATAAATTCAGACCGTCCGCTCGCACTAATACTGCAAACCTCCAACACTGCTAATTATTAACCTCTAACCTCGATCACTGCTGACTACTCACTGTCAACTCCCATCACAGCTGGCTGTTAACTTCCAACTGTAGTCCAACCAGCCACAGAGTCTTTACAGAGTGCGCACAGCGCTGTCAGAGTTATTAATGCAGAGCTCCACACAGCAATGCCAACATTCAAACACGTATCAGCGGCCGAGAGGTGTGGCCAAGCGGCTCTAGGCGCTGCAGTCTGGAACCGCACGACCGCTACGGTCCTGCCTCGGGCATGGATGTGTGTGATGTCCTTAGGTTAATTAGGTTTAAGGAACTCGAAGTTCTAGGGAACTGATGACCTCAGATGTTAAGTCCCATAGTGCTCAGAGCCATTTGAACATTAAGAGCCTACTTACAATATGTGTATCTCGCCTAATTGGAACTCATACTGAGAAGTATTTTGAAGGACATTTCCAACTAAAAAATAATATAGTAATATCACATCTCTACTGTAATTTTGACGTTCAGTGGGGTATAAAATGTAAAAATTTTAGACTATGTAATATTCGGATTTTTTATCGCGTTTTCCCTAGAATGAATGTAACCAAATAAGAGAGGTGATTTTCAGACTTTTTCTGTTAGTTTCTGGACCAAATGTGGTATTACGAAAACAATGATTTTGGGAGCAAGTGAATGTTGGTGTCATAGACACATCCTTCCCATAATTTTTGTAATAGATGAAAACAAACTCTCAGGTTTAACTAAAGATTCGATCCAAGATACGGCTTTACTAAATTTCATTTACGCAATGAAGACTGAATTCAAAATTTCATTTCTCAGTTTGATTATAACTTTTTTTTCTAAATGTGTTACAGAATATAATAGGGGTGACATGATGAAGCAGGCCGTCAGACAAATACCACTGTTATTGTCAGTTGATGCCAGATCTGACACTATAATGTTTCTTTGCCAGAATTATATATACAGCCACTACTTACGGCACCAACGAATGGTCGTGCGGTGTAGCCGCTCGGTCTAGGGCGTCCTGTCACTGTTCACGCAGCTCCCCGGCGGAGGTTCGAGTCCTCCCTCGGGCATGGAAGTGTAGCTAGTTTCAGTTAGAGTAAGTAGTGTGTAAGCGTAGGAACCGATGACCTCGGCAGTTTGGTCCCGTAAGATCTTACCAAAAATTTTCAAATTTCCAAACCAACGAATGTAATGTATGTTGTGTAAAGTTTCTTTGACTTCTGACAGTTCCTGTATCGTTATGGTAAAATCTTAAATTTCATGAACCCTTGATTTCCAAGGTATTGAACTGAAATTTTGGGTAAAACTGTTATCTTATGAGGCAACATCATCTCCAGTGTCAAAGTTTGGTCAGTTTATTATTTAAAGGAATTACAGTAATTTGGTATTTTATTGACTTACACTCGACATTAAGTGACAGAAGTTACTGGAGCTGGTAATGCAACACCAGTTTCATGTATCACGATAAGTAGTAGGATTTTAGATTAAGTACCTACGTCAAAAGATAAAATTTGCTTATTGATCTCAGTGTGTCCGCCGTAAATCATAGGACCCAAGCTCAAGACGTGCAACATCGAGCTACTCACAAGAACCAAGGGGTCGTAGTTGTTTGGTTACGGTGTTGGACTACAAAGCGAGAGATCCGTGTTGAAACCTCACTCATGGCCCATTATTTTGTTTTTTCGTTAAAGTCTGCCTTATGCCCCTATCTTTTTCTTTCGCGATATTATGAACTGACGCCCGGTTATTGACTTGTCTGTTCTCCTTCTGTAATCTTGTCAACTGTCGTACTATACTTCGGCTTCAGAATATGAGTCATGTGATAAGGATAATATTGCGGACTCAAGTTAATGTGATACATACTGAGAGCAGGTGAGATGAGACCTCTCACAATAATGAAAACAACAAATAAACGGATGTGAGCTATGTTACAACGAAGGAATTCAAGAGTCAAAACTTCCAAACCGGAGCACAAGAGGCACAATGTATGGTACTTGGGTAGAACAAATAGTAGGTACGTACGTCTGGAGACCCACTCGTCAAACGTCGCAGTTGCAAACGGACGTTACACACTACGATAAAGACACAAATTTGAATACAGTGAACAGATACGAGAATAACCAGATGGGCAGTTAATAGTATCGTGAAAAAAAGGAGAGGGGCATAAGAGAGACTTGAACCGGACCTCCCCCTTGGCAGTGCAACACCGTAACTACGACGTCCTCGTTCTTTCAAGTCGCCTGATGTTGCACATGTTGATCTTCCACCATTCACTGTTTCTACACTCCTGGAAATTGAAATAAGAACACTGTGAATTCATTGTCCCAGGAAGGGGAAACTTTATTGACACATTCCTGGGGTAAGATACATCACATGATCACACTTACAGAACCACAGGCACATAGACATAGGCAACAGAGCATGCACAATGTCGGCACTAGTACAGTGTATATCCACCTTTCGCAGCAATGCAGGCTGCTATTCTCCCATGGAGCCGATCGTAGAGATGCTGGGTGTAGTCCTGTGGAACGGCTTGCCATGCCATTTCCATCTGGCGCCTCAGTTGGACCAGCGTTCGTGCTGGACGTGCAGACCGCGTGAGACGACGCTTCATCCAGTCCCAAACATGCTCAATGGGGGACAGATCCGGAGATCTTGCTGGCCAGGGTAGTTGACTTACACCTTCTAGAGCACGTTGGGTGGCACGGGATACATGCGGACGTGCATTGTCCTGTTGGAACAGCAAGTTCCCTTGCCGGTCTAGGAATGGTAGAACGATGGGTTCGATGACGGTTTGGATGTACCGTGCACTATTCAGTGTCCCCTCGACGATCACCAGAGGTGTACGGCCAGTGTAGGAGATCGCTTCCCACACCATGATGCCAGGTGTTGGCCCTGTGTGCCACGGTCGTATGCAGTCCTGATTGTGGCGCTCACCTGCACGGCGCCAAACACGCATACGACCATCATTGGTACCAAGGCAGGAGCGACTCTCATCGCTGAAGACGACACGTCTCCATTCGTCCCTCCATTGACGCCTGTCGCGACACCACTGGAGGTGGGCTGCACGATGTTGGGGCGTGAGCGGAAGACGGCCTAACGGTGTGCGGGACCGTAGCCCAGCTTCATGGAGACGGTTGCGAATGGTCCTCGCCGATACCCCAGGAGCAACAGTGTCCCTAATTTGCTGGGAAGTGGCGGTGCGGTCCCCTACGGCACTGCATAGGATCCTGCGGTCTTGGCGTGCATCCGTGCGTCGCTGCGGTCCGGTCCCAGGTCGACGGTCACGTGCACCTTCCGCCGACCATTGGCGACAACATCGATGTACTGTGGAGACCTCACGCCCCACGTGTTGAGCGATTCGGCGGTACGTCCACCCGGCCGCCCGCATGCCCACTATACGCCCTCGCTCAAAGTCCGTCAACTGCACATACGGTTCACGTCCACACTGTCGCGGCATGCTACCAGTGTTAAATACTGCGATGGAGCTCCGTATGCCACGGCAAACCGGTTGACACTGACGGCGGCGGTGCACAAATACTGCGCAGCTAGCGCCATTAGACGGCCGACACCTCTGTTCCTGGTGTGTCCGCTGTGCCGTGCGTGTGATCATTGCTTGTACAGCCCTCTCGCAGTGTCCGGAGCAAGTATGGTGGGTCTGACACACCGGTGTCAATGTGTTCTTCTTTCCATTTCCAGGAGTGTATTTGGCTATCCAGTGGACCGTCGTACCACTAAATTAGAGGGGGAATGCGATGGGGAGTTCCCCTTGTTAGAAACATCGCTTAGTTTTAACTTTTGACAGAGGGTGATCCACTCTGCTCATCTTCACGGAGCTGGTGTACTATCCGTTGGAAAAGTGATGAGTGGAACATAAGTATCCTATTGGCATTAGAAATTTTTCGGTTTTGTTAGAAACCCGTGGCGCTAGGTAGCTGACTAGGCAGCCTGTAGCTTCGTCCATTGATAATGCTTATGGCTGATTGGCAAGGGTTCTCAAGGACTCTGTTAGTATAAAACCTAAGCTCGATATTGGGTGAACAACAGCAACATTATATTTTAAATTTTGGTACGAATGTAAAAAGTCAGTTCGGAGACGACTCCAGCAGTGATGTCTGTGTCACAGGTGCCAATTTTGAGTGATCAGTGTTAAAATTCCACTCTCTCTCTTTCCAAGCGTTATGGTTAAACGGATGTGGGATGTTAATTTTAAGGGGTGGCGGATACCCTTCCTGTCACCACCCCATGCCCCTCCCCCATCCCCCTGGAGTGGAATCAATGTACTCCAGCTGTCTGCGTCTAGTGTAAGCCATGGAATAGTACAGACGTGTGTCAAATGTCTGTGAGTCGTGTAACGTAGGCGGAATGTGGGATCCAGCCCATTATTCACCTAACGGGATGTGGAAAACCGCCTAAAAATCACATCCAGGCCGGCCGGCACAGTGGCCCTCGTCGTTAATCCGCCGGTCACATTCGATCAGCGGCCGGCGCTCCTACCCGAGTCCAGGAAGTAGTTTGTTAGCGCTCTCGGCTATCCTGGCAGGTATCAGTATTAGAGTTTCTACTTCAACATATATACTCTACAAGCCACTGTAGAGTGCGCGGCAGAAAGTAAATCGTGTCAATATTATGGATTTTCTTTCCTATTGCATTTGGCAATTGAGGAAGGGAATATTTGTTTGTTTTGTATCTCTACACCTGCCCTAATCTCTCTCATCTTATTCTGATGATCCCTGGGCGAGATATCATCTTACTAATGGCGCTACTTCGACGAATACAGGTTCCTTAAATTAACATAAAGGATTTCGCGAGAACTACAGCACCTTCCTTTTGTACACTAACATGCAAAACTTAAGGAAGAAACTAACTTTCGCACGATGCATCACAGTCAAGCAATATAGCTCGATAGACCGATGACACTTTAATAATCCAAAGAAATATCTGCTGTAGTGCAGAACGGTACAGAAAATAATTGAATGAAAAGTGCAACAGGACTAACAGAAATGACACTTATTGAAAGACAATAATTACACTGAAGTCGCCGTCGGCAAAAGAGATTAGGCTCGTGCAGTCATCGTACTACTGTGGAGAGTGATACTGCGTGTCTTGCAGTCCCGTTACATGTTATTGTAGTTACAACCGCTGTGTGTCGCGGTTCCATTCTTCCACGTTGTACAATGTAGCAGTCGCTGTTGCTGTAGTTGACCGTCGTAGAATGCCTCCTCCCCTTTGGGAATAAGTGCCCATATGTCTAAATACTCTCCAAGCATATGAGCAATAGGGCGACGGCCTTGCCGCAGTGGATACACCGATTCCCGTGAGGTCACCGAAGTTAAGCGCTGTCGGGTCTCGCCGGCAATTAGATGGGTGACCATAGAGGCCACCATACGCTGTTGCCATTTTTCTGGGTGCACTCAGACTCGTGATGCCAATTGATTAGCTACTCGCCGAATGGTAGCGGCTCCGGTCACAGAAAATCGTCGTAACGACCGGGAGAGTAGTGTGCTGATCGCACGCCCCTCCTATCCGCATCCTTGACTGAGGATGACACGGCGGTCGGAAGGTCCCGATGTCCCACATGTGGCCTGACGACGGAGTGCTTTATATGAGCAATACTATACTCCTGGACTACTCATGTCACGCTTTGTTCTTCTACATCTACATCCATACTCAGCAAGCCACCTGACGGTGTGTGGAGGAGGGTACCCTGAGTATCTCCATCGGTTCTCCCTTCTATTCCAGTCTCGTATTGTTCGTGGAAAGAAGGATTGTCGGTGTGGGCTCTAATCTCTCTGACTTTATCCTCATGGTCTCTTCTCGAGATATACGTAGGACGGAGCAATATACTGCTTGACTCTTCGGTGAAGGTATGTTCTCGAAACTTTAACAAAAGCCCGTACCGAGCTGCTGAGCGTCTCTCCTGAAAAGTCTTCAACTGGAGTTTATATATCATCTCCGTAATGCTTTCGCGATTACTAAATGGTCCTGTAACAAAGCGCGCTGCTCTCCGTTGGATCTTCTCTATCTCTTCTATCAACCCTATCTGGTACGGATCCCACATTGTTGAGCAGTATTCAAGCAATGGGCGAACAAGCGTACTGTAACCTACTTCCTTTGTTTTCCGATTGCATTTCCTTATGATTCTGTCAATGAATCTCAGTCTGGGATCTGTTTTACCGACAATGAACTTTATATGATCATTCCATTTTAAATCACTCCTAATGTGTACTCCCAGATGATTTATGGAATTAAGTGCTTCCAGTTGCTGACCTGATATTTTGTTGCTAATTGATAAGAGATCTATCTTTCTATGTATTCGCAGCACATTACACTTGTCTATATTGAGAATCAAATGCCATTCCCTGCACCATGCGTCAATTCGCTGCAGATCCTCCTGCATTTCAGTACAATTTTTCATTGTTTAACCCCTCGATACACCCCCGCATCATCTGCAAAAAGCCTCAGTGAACTTCCGATGTCATCCACCAGGTCATTTATGTATATTGTGAATATCAATGGTCCTATGACACTCCCCTGCGGCACACCTGAAATCACACCCACTCTGTGCTCTGAGCACTATGGGACTCAACTGCTGTGGTCATTCGAACCTGCGACCGTAGCAGTCGCACGGTTCCGGACTGCGCGCCTAGAACCGCGAGACCACCGCGGCAGGCTCTTTCTATGTATTCACAGCACATTACACTTGTCTACATTGAGATTCAATTGCCATTCCCTGCACTATGCGTCAATTCGCTGCAGATCCTCTTGCATTTCAGTACAATTTTCCATTGTTACAATCTCTCGATATACCACAGCATCATCCGCAAAAAGCCACAGTGAACTTCCGATGTCATCCACAAGGTCATTTATGTTTATTCTGAATAGCAACGGTCTCAGACACTCTCCTGCGGCACACCTGAAATCACTCTTACTTCGGAAGACATCTCTCCATTGAGAATGACATGCTGCGTTCTGTTATCTAGGAACTCCTCAATCCAATCACAGAATTGGTCTGATAGTCCGTATGCTCTTACTTTGTTCACTAAACGACTGTGGGGAACTGTGTCAAACGCCTTGCGGAAGTCAAGAAACATGGCATCTACCTGTGAACCCGTGTCTAAGGCCCTCTGAGTCTCGTGGACGAATAGCGCGAGCTGGGTTTCACACGACCGTCTTTTTCGAAACCTATGCTGATTCCTACAGAGTAGATTTCTAGGCTCCAGAAAAGTCATTATACTCGAACATAATACGTGTTCCAAAATTCTGCAACTGAGCGACGTTAGAGATATAGGTCTATAGTTCTGCACATCTGTTCGACGTCCCTTCTTGAGAACGGGGAAGACCTGTGACCTTTTCCAATCCTTTGGAACGCTTCGCTCTTCTAGAGACCTACGGTACACCGCTGCAAGAAGAGGGGCAAGTTGATTATTCCTTCATTTTGCAGCAGATTCTTCCTGTGTAAAGGCACAGAAATGTAGTCTCCGCGTCATGTAGAAGAGAAAACTGCACAGTACACCGTAAGTGCCCTGTGTTGCCGGGGGCAGTCTTGTATGGTGCTGTAGTCACGCTAACAACACGGCATGTGATGTATATCTCTCTGTGTATGACTGGGATACCTCTAACAGTATTCTGCCGCACTTTCGTTCACTTCCACAAAGTACTTAATGTATTATGTTATCTAGCCGGCCGCGGTGGCCAGGCGGTTCTAGGCGCTTCAGTCCGAAACCGCGTGACTGCTACGGTCATAGGTTCGAATCCTGCCTCGTGCATGGATGTGTGTGATGTCCTTAGGTTAGTTAGGTTTAAGTAGTTCTAAGTTCTGGGAGACTGATGACCTTGGATATTAAGTCCCATAGTGCTCAGAGCCATTTGAACCATTTTTTTTATTTTATCCAGTTCGTCCTTGAGTCTTACAGAGTAGTGTACTTTCGGATGGGCTATACCGATCAGCTACGAACCTGCAAGAGCATCTCAATTCCTTCGATTTCTGATGACATGCTTCGTTGACAATGACTCCAAACATTGGAACAGTAGGGTTGATCAATTTCGTTTATAGAAGTACTGCAGCTTCTCAGAACTCTTGCAAAAAATCGAAGTGTTCCACTCACCTGCCATGGTATCGATTTTATTTGGATCGTCACATTTTATGTTCCTTCTTCGTGTTATCCATCAATATATAACGTGACGTGATCAAGACGTTCACCACCAATATTGTAGATGGATGCTGTGGGCCTTTTTCTCTTTGTCATCGGCTTAGAATTTGCAAAAAAATCGTGCGATTGTATTATTCTAGACTACAGTTCACTCGTAACTGCAAACATGCTAACTGAAATCAAATTATTCCAAAAATATCTAGAAAGAAATTGTTTCCGTGAACTTTACTTTTTCATTCAGTTTCATTTTCTTGCGAGCCGCTCGCTGATAGATAGAAATCTGTGTGCCGAGTGGAATGTCAATAAATTGATTCCACTTTACAGTGAGCTCAATATCAACTTAACCGTAACGATCGTCGTAATGTGTTCCTGATAGCCGTGAATGGACAGCAACGGTGAAAACATTGTCTGCTGGTTAAGGACGGTTAGGAAACGTGTCATCTTTAAATGTTTTGAGGCTTGTCACTCTATTTCATACAAGAGTCTCTTAGAATAAACGGACTCCGTTACCGAGGTTTCACCGATTGCCAGTCGTATTGCTCCACAATTCCACTGATGCAAGTTTCAGTAACACGAGACAGTGCCCATATTTTAATTTTTCTTTGTTCGCAGAGCTAAAGACGACAGCAGAACTACTTAGAGGTTAGTTGTTTGACGCAGTAGTGCTGATTTCATTGTGAAGGAACTAGAGATCCTGCTAAGTGCGTTCAGACCTCGAAAATAAGATGCCGTGTTAGAAATATTAAAATTCATTATCACCAACTAGTTTCCCCTATTGTCAAAATATTATTTCGTATCCCCCACCCTTCCCCAAAAATATCGAACGTGTCTGGAAAGCCAGTCATCGTATCAGGCATTTTCGAAGGAAGCCGATGACCTTGAATCCCTGCATTTCTCTGATAGTACTCAAACCAAGTTCTGATAATAAATTTTAAATGTTAAGGTTTTCTCCTGAAATTTCTCCATACATTTCAATAATGAAGATTATACACGTCTAATGCTTACCGCTGAAAAAATATTTCGTGTCCAGGAAGATGTTTTGCCTTTAGACCGTGTGGGAGCACCAGTCAGCTATGTGGAAGGAGGAATGTAATACCAGAGTGACTGTTGCGTAGCCTCCACGTCGTGATATCCCTTCCCGTCTCCCGGCCTGCAGTCTCTCTCTTTTTTTTTCCGTTTAAAGCCCCTCAATATGTCACCGCTCCGCAAGACACACGTCTGCATTTCAAAGAGATGCTGCCTCCAGATTGCTCCATTCCGCTGCCGAGAAAACTTACGACTTCTGCTCTGCCGCAGCGAACGCCGCAGTATTTCTTCACATTACCTCGTGTCCTCTTTTTCCTTTCAATGCTGCTGTTTCCTACTGCTTCTCTGAATACTGTTGCACAAACGTATCTGTTACAAGGAGCTGTTCAACAATCTGAAACTTGCGTGCATATTATTCTCTTATTACGGTTGAACACAGACTGAACTCTCTAAAGGCCATGTTTAAAGGACTCAACAAAACATTTAGCTAAGAACACTTCACAGTTTTACACATATGCGTCCAATGCAACGATAAAAATATGCCAGATTTAAAAGAACTCAAAGGCTCCAGTATTGGCAACTGTTCTTAGATGTTCGAAACTTAACCTGCATCTCAACGCGAGATGTTTTCAACATCTGCATGTACATCAGCGCTATACAGAGTCTTGAAATTTTGACTTCAGTATACAGAACTCCTACAATAAATAGAAAACAAAAAATGTACTACAAAAAGCAATGGGTATGATCTTTCTCTCATAAATATAATGTCATTACAGATAAAACATAAACTGAAGAAACAACAACAAACTACACTCAACTGACAGCGCCCCAGCAGCTAAATACGTAAAAATTTCACCTTTTCCAATAACTTCTGATAAGAGCAGCAAAAACAAACTAAGCAGGAGGATTATTGACTAAATAAAACCGCCAGATGCAGATCTTAACGCATTTGGAATTTACAAAATTACCTGCAGTCAACGCAATGAATAATACATATTTTTTTTAAAGGCATGGCGTCTGTTCCTTCGAAAGAACAGATACTACGCAGATTCCGCTGCTGTGGAACACTACACGTAAATTTAAGAGGGATCGCTGCTATCAACTGGAGCGGTACATTAAGCGGAATCGGCGGCGTCGACCTGAAATGTGTACCAGACTGTCTGTCCAGTACGACGTTAGAGCCCACTGTTTGCAGTACAGTCACAAGATGTGGTGAGTGGTGTCAAAATTGTTCTTTGGAGTGTTGGGCGCTTTCTTTCTTTTTTGTTTATGTTTCGGGTATAAAGTGTCAAAAGCCACATTGTAGACGTTTTGCATGGGCATAGTATTTTTTGTGATCAGGGAAATTGTTAGTATTTGGGGCAGATTTTTTTTCGTGGCATATGTTATGTTTGTATGGGTTTATGATGAAACTGAGTACGACCATTAGCAGCTGTAGGAAGTCAGATTATTCTCGTACTTAATCTGTTGTTTAGGGACTAACTGGGAATGGCAGAGTCAAGGTCGCAAGGTGTGTCGGAACCAGAAGCGGTGCAGATTCTGATATAAAAGGTAGCACAATTGACGGCAGACAATATGCAGTTGAGAAATAAATTAGCATCTAGAAGTGAGCGGGAAACCGTTTCTGATCAGTGGTTGTTGCCTAGGGTGCTGGAGATTGATCCAGCTGCCGCAAGTTTGATTATGCCGTTTTGTGGCAAGGCATCTGAGGATGTGCGTACGTTTCCGGAGGACTTGGATATTTCGGCTGTGATGAATGATTGTTCTGATGAACAGTTGTTACATATAGCAAAGATTAGACTAAAGGGTGAAGCGAAAACATAAGTCATACGTTCTGAGGCCTTAAGGAGGCAGGACAGTTTAAGCAGTTAGAGGAAGGGCTTTTATAAAGGTACAAGAAACAGAATAGCTTTCGGTACATTAGAGAGAGGTTAAGTACAATGACAAAGAGGCAGAGGGAGTTGGTGGAGAAATTTTCGGACAGGATAAGAGAAATTAATGAATATACGGCAGGTGTGAAATGTTTTAAGTGTGGTCGTACGGGACATTTGCAGAGGCAATGTACCTAGTCACCAAGGAATAGAGGAAGGGATGGAAATCAGCAGTGTGTAGGATGAAGTTGAGATAGGAGAGGTGGACAAGCGCCTATGGTAGACGGGGCTCAAGACCCACCTGAGGGCGATCCTGTTTAATATCAATGCTACAAATACGTATGCAGAGGTGGAATGTTCAGTGGTAGGATATGTAGGAACTAAAAAGTTTAAGATCTTGTTGGACACAGGGCGCAAGTGTCAGTGCCGACTAAGAATATAATGGGACAAAGGAAGTTACACCCGCCACATTACAGGTTACGTGGAATGGCTAAGGATGTCACACCTTCGGGGTTGGTGACAGTTGAATTTCAAATAGAGAAAGTGCGATGTAATGCATGCGTGGAGGTAGTACCATGCCCCACTGTCCAAGGAGATGCCACACCTGAATGAATCTCATTAGAAAACGGCACCTATTTATACTCGGCTGTGCGCCCTGTTGCCAAGGGCGCCACTTCGCATCCTGTATGCATAATACTTAGGTTGGCCAGTTACTCACTTCCACCAATGACTTGCGCCATGGAAACTGCTGTGTGAGCTCTCTCCGGCAGTTCTACGCGTCTGTGGCCTTTATTTGCCTTTTCAACTGCTGGTATGCATAACTTACTGCAATCCAGCCCAAACCTAGCTGTAACGCATGCTCCGAATATTAACTTTCCCTGTCGTAATCGAGGGCTTCGACATGATCCTAGGAGTAAATTTCTTGAATCAACATCATGCCAAAGTTGACCTTTGAATACGAACTGTGGAACTTAGTGGAATGTTTTTTCCGCTAGATGAAACTGTTGTCAATGCGGAGCTGTTGCAAGGGGTGATCAACGTAATGAACAAATCAATTGAACTGCGTACATTAGCATTAAGGCTTAATTCGCGTGAGTGTGTGTCTAGTGGCACCTGCAACTCGCTTTGGGTAAGTGTGAAGTCCAATCTACCTGTCGTATTGTGGAGCGGCGGGTGGGATATTTGTTATTCCATGTTCCTATTATTCATGCTGTTGTTTTCCGTTCTCAACACTGGCTCTCTAACTACAATATGGGCAACCAGAAAGTGATTAGCAAAACGTGAAGCCTGTAATTAAAATTCCTAGTGCCCACTTCATCTGAGAAATACATTTATAGCTACAGCTTATAGCTCTGATTAATTAGGAGATTGTCTGGGATTCATAATAAAAAAAAAATATTCTCTCTAAAATGTTCACTATATTCTGAAAGTCACAGACCAAAAAGAATCCACACAATACAACTACCAGAGCAGTTCAGAGTCTAATGCGATGATGCAACTATAACTATTCAAATTAAATGTTTAAGTAAATGCTCGCCATAATTTGATGACAATGTTCATCAAACGCCACACTAAATAATGGTAGAATGTCTTTCCCGCAGCGGCACGTGAAAATACGACATACGCAAACTGAAGACAGCTCATTAAAGTCATCCCAGAATTAACACTTCACTCGAAAACGATTTCATGGTTACGCATATCCCGACTAACTTATTATGGCATCCGAGGTTGTTTATAGCAATGATACCAACGCGACGCGACTCCCGGCACAGGTGGTGCGCTAATCAGCGTCTGGAGAGAACTGGTGCTTTTCTGTCTCGCGCAGCGTTCTTATATATAAAGCCACAGTGCGGACGGCTAAGGGAACGCCTGATCAAATCCGCTCTTCCGACTAGCTGCTGGGCTAGTAATGCACCACTTTAAGTATCGAATACATCATTGCTTCCTTTGCTGATGGCCGATGAAGCTATCAATTGAAATGTGCAATCAGCACACAAGTAAGTAATCATAATAAACGTCTGACGTGGCTAAGTCAATTATTTTGTGTGAGAGAATTAATTTAATTACACTACACGCAGTAGACGAGCTCTGACCTTGCCCTTTGGAGATACGCTATCGCTATAGTTTTATAGTTATTCAGTTTAAACTTCTCACATCTTTATGATTGTAGTGGATATCCCTTCTACTTAACTTTAAACATCCTAGCTTTATTTATTCGCCTACTTAATCTATCTTGCTTCCTTAATTCTTAAGACAAAGCCAGAAAATCATGAATTTCAACTAAAATTTTAATTTGTGAGATCCAGAATACTGTTTCTACTAAATTATTATAAAAAAGGAAACTAAATATAAATTTTTAAGTTTCTAGCTCTATTCTATTGCGCCAATGATTTTTACAGAAAAACATCCAAATTTCGAAATCCTTTCAGTTATTGAACTGATATCAACACATATTGATTTAGTATTACTCCTGACATGCTAGAAACGCTTCAGGTTATTTACTTGAATTTTAAAGTAACACGCAACATTTATGACGTCAGAGCTAGTTACAGCGGACTAGGCTGGCACACAATGGAAAGACTGATGTGAATTTTATACGGCGTGAGTAGGCTGCTTCCCTATATCAACCTCTACTTAATTTTTTTAAATGTAAATAGAAAAAAAATTAATTACAAAAAGGGAAGCAAGAGTACAGCTTAGCTCCCTATGAAAAATTAAAATTTAAATGTAAACATATAGAATTATTAAAAGAAAACTGATTACCTACTTCAATTATTTAAATTTCTGGCGTGTTCACTGGCTCTTAAGCAACATTATCACTCAAAATGTAAGCAAAATCAATGAAACACTTTGGCATACATATTGCCTTAGACAAACACATAAAATATGTAAAATTATGAAGATCTTAAATCCATTAAAAACATTTTTACATACACAAATTCAAAGAAAATAACACAGTTATTCATGATACATACACAGATAATTATATCTTAGCAGTCTTTTCTAAACCTGAAAGAAAATTTCACAAATCATGACAATTTCATTTTTACACACATGGTTGTAGCCGCTTTGGCTGGCGTTCTACACTTCCATTCACAAGGGTAGAGGAGGGGAAGTTGCTATAGAGTGCGTCCTTCAAGTTCACACTAAATTACATGGGGAAAGGGGAAAGATCACTGTGAGTTGTGTCCAAGTCACTCCACGCTTTCACGCAGCTACCAGGCTGCCATTATCTGGTTTGTACTATAAAACAGACAAAAAAAGTGCCTCAGACTCTGTTCATTTAATATCTAAGGGTGGGGATATATACATTTTATCTTTCAATAGGTTGCTGGAACAAAGTTAACAGACCTTTTTCAATTTTACTCTCGCAGTTACTTAAGCGTCATAAAATCGATAAACAAATGGCTCAAAACGCCGTTAGTCACGTACTAGAGAAAATTTATGCTCAAGGCATACAATCATAAAGCCTATTTAATTTAAATTTATTCTTTCTGGGCCGAAACACTCAACCAATGCTCGGTATATTCCTGGCAAATCTGTATTTTATTTACTTAGCTGACTCATCTTCGATTATCTTATTCTTAGAGATAGTATGAGTGTATTTGATTAGTAGTCGTCTTCTCAGCTTCTTTGTACATGTGAGTAACTTGTGGTAATAGTACAGTTTTCAGTGTTCAAAACACTCTACGTTTAGTTGACTACTAATCCCACTTATTGGTTCTCTGCTGTTGTGTCAGTTCCACATCTGTAATCATGTGCTTACATCATCGAAGTGTATTTATGTTGAGCTATAAATAATGTTTCAAGTCTGCCATTATGTTACTCAATTATTTTGCTAGTGTATGCACTTATTTAACATTCACTCTATTATCATTTAAAGCATAGGATAGCACATTTATTTCATATCTATAGTGTATTGCAGCTGGTCAGTTTGCTCACGTGGCAATCCATTACCAGTCGATCGGACGCTGAAACCTCAGGTAGTCTCTCTCGACCTACCATTAAAGTGCACTAAGTAATTATGGACGAGCGTAATGCTAAATTCCTTAAACCTATAGGACACCATGAGCTGCTCTGTCTCATCTAACATAAGGGTACCTATGGTCGCATTCACGCCTCCAACTCATAACCACAATACGTGTAGGTGTGTCACACACTACACCAAATAATGGCCAGCTCCAACCTTATAAGTACTTCAGGGACGTGTCCTTCACATCTCAACCACAAACACTGTTCAGTTCTATTGCTACACAAGGTGAGTTCATTTTTACAACTTATCTGCATATTTTTCATAACACTAAGCAATCTCTTTTACTATTAATTAATTAGCTCTACAGCATACAATAGGGTTCACTGCCACTTCAGATCCTGCTTGTACATGAATTTGTATATCTTTCTTTTAATATTATTGTGGGACCATTTCCAATAAAACAACACTTTGTACTTACAATATTACCAGGGTTTTATACATACTTGTTGCTCAAATACATTTGTATCTTAATTACATCATACTTCTCTGTTGTTCATGTCATTGTTAGGTTTGTCACATTATGTATTTTCCTCACTAATCGGTGGATAGAATGGTTACATAACTCAAGGCTTGATAGCCACGACGGAAAATTTTTGTATTGCAAAGAAGGAGTCGAAACTTTGGTGGATGGGAAAGATGAAGAATGTGTGAAATCTGAAATGGTAAAGAAGACCTCACACAGCTGGGACAGCACAGCTGCCACTCTGTGTAGAGGTTACAGAACAACCTCCTCACTACAGAATCTATTAGCTTAATTCTGGCTTGATAGTCATAACGGAAGATTTTAGTATTTGAGAGTAAGAGCCGAAATTTTGGTGGATAGGAAAGATGAAGAATGAAGGAGACCTGAAAAGAAAAGAAGATTTAGCATAGCTGGGACTGCACAGCTGCCACACTGTGTAGAGGTTACAGTAGAACCTCCTCCCTACAGAATGCATTCACTACCTATGAACTTCTTCAGGTCGATTACGTTCCTGAGACCTAATAGCTTTTTACTCTTAGGGTACTCTAGCCTGTATGCATTGGCATGTGGTTTTCCTATGATACTGAAAGGTCCTTAGTATACGAAAATTAATTTCTTTGTTTCTGAAATGTATTTTCTTTGATTTTTCCTTGGTTGTGACAAGGACAAACTGACCCCATTTCAAAACTGATGGGTAAAGCTTTTGCGTCATGACGCTTCTTCCTTTCCAATGCTCTTTTTCTTATATTTTTGGCCTAGCCTTTAACTTCTTCTCGTCTGTGGATATTTACGTTAGAATAGCGAATTCTACCATATCTGCAGTCACATTGTGCTGTTCTTGGCCAAACATCTACTCACAAGGAACAAAACCATTTGCATCATGCCTTAAGTTGTTAATTACATTCTCAAAATACTTCATGAGCTCTGCCCAACGTGAGTGTTTCCGAGCACAATAAGTCCTGCAAAGCCTATTCAATTCTCTCATAATACTTTTACTCATATTTCCTTGGGGGAAATACGCAGATATTTTATCAGAAGTAAATTGAGGCCCATTGTCTGATAGCAAATTCCTCGGAACGCCAACGTTCACGAAGAAATCTTTTTCCAACTTTTCTACCAACGTGTTTGCATTTGCTCTTTTAATAGAATATAGCTTAACATATTTACTAAATCCATCCACAACAACAAAAACATGGGTGGACCCACCTCTCGAAGCACGAAGAGGGCCAAACAAATCACAAGCCAGTAATTCTAGTGCTTCAGTTGGCTCTACTGAATGCATATCCCCTTGTATTCTGGTGTTAGCAGCACAGACTTTCTGGCACACTACACAAGATGCTAGACGCTTGGCAACACGGCGGTACATGTTGTCAAACACAACTTTCTCTTTTAATTTTGCAATGCACGTCTTTGCACCATAGTGCTCATACCTCAGGTGTACATAGCCGATTAGTAAGTCTACATGTTGTGAGGGAAAGCACAGCTTCCACTCAGAAACACCTACCTTTTTCCTCCTAAACAGAATACCTTTATGCAGACAGTAGTATTGCGAAACCTTATGATAGTTCGCATCTCCCAAATGGCTCTTTACTAATTTCAGCTGGTCATCTGCATTCTCCTCACGTCTTACGTTCTTAATCACCCTCTTTAATGCACTTCCTTCCTTTACTTCGTGCAACGCAAACATTCGTACTTCACTTAGGTCTGTTGCTGTAATTACCGCGTCATCACAGAGCTCCGCTCTTCTAGATAACCCATCAGCTACCAAATTATCTTTCCCTTGAATATATCTAACCTCAAAGTCAAACTACTGGAGACACAATGACCATCTTACCAAACGAGCATTCCTCAACTTACAGGTCTTTAAAAAGGTCAACGCCTTATGGTCACTGTAAACAATTATCTTGTGACCTAATAGATACTGCTCAAATTTCTGTACCCCACATACAATTGCCAATGCTTCCAGTTCTAAGATGCCATAATTTCTCTCTGCTGGCTGTAAAGATGGACTTGCGAAAGCTATAGTGTTGTGCACTTATTGTTTGTTCTCTATTTCTACTTGGAATATCTCCACAGCTATAACATAGCAACTAGCATCAACAGATATACAGAATGGTTTTCCAAAATCAGGATGATGTAAAACAGGACCATTAATTAAAGATTGTTTAAGCACCTCAAACGCCTTTTGGCGTTCTGCTGTCCAAACCCAAGTGGTATTCTTTTTCAGCAGGAGGTGAAGACAGGGCGCATTAAAAGCCTGATTACTAACAAAACGCCTATAGAAGCCGAAAAGACCGAACATCGATCTCAACTGCTTCTTGTGTCTGGGAGCCTCAAATTTTTCAATGTATGCCTGGGTCAGGCAGAATACCTTTTCCACTTATCATATATCCCAAGAAACCTATTTCCTCTTTAACGCACTCTGTTTTTTCAATCTTTAGTATCATGCCACCTCTCTTAATAGCCTCTACCACTTCCTCTAATAAAAATATGTGTTCTTCCCAGGTAGGCGTTGCTATTAAAAGATCATCTACGTAGACTGTTATTTTATTACTTAAGGCTGGTCCTAAAACATGGCACATCACACGTACAAAGGCACAAACAGAGATATTAAGTCCGAAAGGTACCACACGGTATTGGTAACAAACTCCTTCGTACAAGAAATCTGTGTACGTCCTTGAAATTTCCGCCAGTGGCAGATTCCAATATCCACACGTGATGTCCATAGAGGTTAAGAATTTTACCCCCCCCCCCCCCCCGGATATTTTGTAATAACTCGTCCATCTTCTGCGGTCTATCACTTTCCCTAACAATTATTTCATTCAACCAACGAGCGTCCAAGACCAATCTGACACTCCCGTCTCTTTTTGGTAGCACAAAAAGAGGATTATTGTACTCACTGACCGCTTTTTCAATCACACCCCACTCTAGCATTCTCTGTAACTCCTTTCGAACCACCTCCTTCCTAGGTACATGTATTTGGTATGGCTTCCTGAAAAACACTTGGCCAGGTTTCACCTTTAATTGACATTCATAACCTTTGGCCACGCCAGGTCGATTCGAAGATACCTTATGATGCCTTTTTAAAACCTGTCTCAGTTCTTCTTACTAATTAGCTGAAATTATATCGATTTCCTGAAATTTAGCTTCTATTTTGTCCAAAATAATTTCTTCTTCTTCTTTGGTGTTTAGCTTACTTTTACTAAGATTAACAACGTCGTCCCAATATCTCTTATTTTTCAGAACTCGTATAGGGAGCTTCCAAGTTTCATAATTAGTTACTACATGTTTATCATTAAAAGGTACCGTAATTACTCCGGTTATTGGCAAGACCAATTTTAACTGGCTTCTTTCAAAGTCAACCACACGCTGATATTTCGACAAGAAATCTATCCAAATTAAAACCTCAATACTGAGATTGTTTACAATTAAGCATGGATGATCAATTAATTTACCATTAATATCAAAGGGCAGCAAAGCTTCTTGCTTTACCGTTTTTGACACCTTGCCATTAGCACCAATTATTCTTAGTCCTGATACCCTCATTACTGTAAGCTTGTCTTTACCAGGTAATGCATCAAAGAAGGACTGAGATATCGCACTCACCTCACTTCCACTGTCTAAGAGACAACGTACATTGATACCCAACATATTCACTATTATTATAGAGTGGCTTATTCTAGTCTGTATAGGTGGTTCCTCAAACTCATCCAATAGTTCCTTTTGGATTTGTCTCCAACTAATGTGATTGACATCTGTCTTCATTACATTTAGGTCAAAGTGTGTAGGGGTTTCCTGAATTACATTTTCAGCTGCCTTTTCCACTCGGTCTATTAATTTTAAATCGAAACACCGCACGCCTTCATTATATTTAGTTTGCTGAACATGACCCAAATGATTGTAGTCTGAGCGATTCTGCGCCTCCAGACCGGGCATAATGCTAGTTACAGCTAAACCACTTTCACTATTATCGTCGGGTTCCTTCTCAAGTGACAACTGGTCACAGCTACTGGGTTCATCGACCCCCAACAGGCTATCCTCTACATTCACACTTACCTCCTGTCCTAAATCTATTAGTACAGTATCAACATCCTGCACAGGTACTTTAGATAAGAGCACATCATCCTCATCGTAAATGTAAGCATGAATTTCTTCTGCTTCTTATCTGACAATTCAATATTTTGCAGCTCTTCCCTACCGTTACACTGCTACGCCTTCTCTTTCTCTTCCCACTTAGAAAGCGTCTCTAACACAGTATGTATCAAATACTGTGAGTGATCTAATATTTCTACTGTATCCTTAGATGCTACCGACCCATCATCCACATGTTCAGTCTGAGTATTCTGATCTGTCTTACCAATTACTGTAATTACTGGCTTAGGAAAAGTAACCACCTGGTGAGCGCCAGTGTCCTCATAGACGGGAACTAGTTTTCCTGCCTCAGACTACTACTATTTCCTTTATTTCCATTATAGTTAACTGGCACAGCATTTCTTTCCGCACTGTTGTTTACATGCATAATTTGGTTCGGAACAAAATTACTATCATTTGGATGCCATTGTTGGTTCTGATAATTATTTCTCCAAATCCTACCTCTCTTAGGATGGCGAACACCTACTGTTCTGATGTTTACATTGCCATTCAGCTCGTTCTTACAATTACCACTAGTGTTATTACCATTTCTGTTATTACGTACTTGCTCCTCATTGGCAGCAACGCGCTCTACACGTTCCAAATACTCAATGAAACGATCCAGATTGTCTCTAGGGGCAGATATAATTCTAGTTTTCCAATACCATGGCAGTTTGGCTTCAAGACCTAGTATTATCATTTCAGATTTTAGCTTTTCGGCCAAATGTGACAAACGTGAGATCCACGACCTAGCAAACTCTTTAATAGATTCCTTGCCTACATTGAAGCGTTTTCCACTCCAAAATTCTCTCAACACTTCATTTTGCTTATTAGTAGACCAATACTCATCAATGAAAGCTGTTTTAAATTCTGCTAATGTGTTACACTTCAACATAACATCAGCTGACCAACACATGGCGCCACCTGCTAAATGGCTTCTAATAAATGAGATTTTCTCTTGTTCAGACCACGTTGGTGGAATCACATCTTCAAAATGGTTCCATAAATCCAGCGGGTGGATATTTTTATCCGGATCGAACCGCAAGAACTGACGACACCCGATAAAAGCGGCGTTTGCAACTACAAGTTGTTGCATACTACCATTACCAGAAGTTACTGAAACTACTCTACTCTCAATGTTAGCAATGTTAGTAATAATATTTTCTACTCTCATTTCAACATTATCTACTCTTTGCACAATATGAGTAGTATCAGTTTTGATTGCATCTACCACTGCTTGACATTTGTTTACTTTTATATTAACATCTTTAAACCTATCTGAGCACAGTTCAGATTCCGCCTCGATCTTTTCTGTTAACTTGTGCTCCAGCTTCGCTGCTTCCATTTGGAAGTCTCTGCGAACCTCAGCAACTTCGGATTTTACTGTTTTATGCATTTCAGAAAATTATTGAGCAACATTTTTCTTAATATCCTCATGATTGTAATCAATTTTATTATTCAAACTGTCCAGATCCTCTTTCCACTTTTTGCAACCAGCCTTGAAGGTAATGTCCATTACGTCCAATCGTTTATTAAAATTAGTTTGGCTGGCCACAATCGCATTTTTTAATTCAGCGTTACTGCTTTTGACCTCAGTTATTTCAGACTCTAATTCAGCTTTATTGGATTCTAATTTATTGTACATTACCCCAAACCGTTTATTAAAATTGGTTTGGCTGGCCACAATCCTGTTATTTACCTCAATTATATCAGATTTTACCTCAATTGTATCCGATTCCCCCTCCCCCCCTCCCCATGAACCACGGACCTTGCCGTTGTTGAGGAGGCTTGCGTGCCTCAGCGGTACAGATAGCCGTACCGTAGGTGCAACCACAACGGTGGGGTATCTGTTGAGAGGCCAGACAAACATGTGGTTCCTGAAGAGGGGCAGCAGCCTTTTCAGTAGTTGCAAGGGCAACAGATCTGGCCTTGTAACAATAACCAAAACGGCTTTGCTGTGCTGGTACTGCGAACGGCTGAAAGCAAGGGGAAACTACGGCCGCAATTCTCCCCGAGGGCATGCAGCTTTACTGTATGATTAAATGATGATGGCGTCCTCTCGGGTAAAATACTCCGGAGGTAAAATAGTCCCCCATTCGGATCTCCGGGCGGGGACTACTCAGGAGGATGTCGTTATCAGGAGAAAGAAAACTGGCGTTCTACGGATCGGAGCGTGGAATGTCAGATCCCTTAATCGGGCAGGTAGGTAAGAAAATTTAAAAAGGGACATCGATAGGTTGAAGTTAGATTTAGTGGGAATTAGTGAAGTTCGGTGGCAGGAGGAAGAAGACTTCTGGTCAGGTGACTAGAGGGTTATAAACACAAAATAAAATAGGGGTAATGCAGGAGTCGGTTTAAAAATGAATAGGAAAATAGGAATGCGGGTAAGCTACTACAAACAGCATAGTGAACGCATTATTGTGGCCAAGTTAGATACGAATCCCACACCTACTACACTAGTACAAGTTTATATGCCAAGTAGCTCTGCAGATGACGAAGAAATTGAAGAAATGTATGATGAAATAAAAGGAATTATTCACATAGTGAAGGGATACGAAAATTTAATAGTCATGGGTGACTGGAATTCGAGTGTAGGAAAAGGGAGAGAAGGAAACATAGTAGGTGAATATGGATTGGAGCTAAGAAATGAAAGAGGATGCCGCCTGGTAGAATTTTGCACAGAGCACAACATAATCATAGCTAACACTTGGTTTAAGAATCATGAAAGAAGGTTGTATACATGGAAGAACCCTGGAGATACTAAAAGGTATCAGATAGAATATATAATGGTAAGACAGAGATTTAGGAACCAGGTTTTAAATTGAAAGACATTTTCCAGGGGCAGATGTGGAATCTGACCACAATCTGTTGGTTATGACCTGTAGATTAAAACTGAAGAAACTGCAAAAAAGTGGGAAATTAAGGAGATGGGACCTGGATAAACTGAAAAAACCAGAGGTTGTACAGAGTTTCAGGGAGACAATAAGGGAACAATTAACAGGAATTGGGGAAAGATATACAGTAGAAGAAGAATGGGTAGCTTTGAGGGATGAAGTAGTGAAGGCAGCAGAGGAGCAAGTAGGTAAAAAGGCGAGGTCTAGTAGAAATCCTTGGGTAACAGAAGAAATATTGAATTTAATTGATGAAAGGAGAAAATATAAAAATGCAGTAAATGAAGCTGGCAAAAAGGAATACAAACGTCTAAAAAAGGACATCGACAGGAAGTGCAAAATGGCTAAGCAGGGATGGCTAGAGGACAAATGTAAGGATGTAGAGGCTTATCTCACTAGGGGTAAGATAGATACTGCCTACAGGAAAATTAAAGAGACCTTTGGAGAAAAGAAGACCACTTGTATGAATATTAAGAGCTCAGATGGAAACCCAGTTCTAACCAAAGAAGGGAAAACAGAAAGGTGGAAGGAGTATATAGAGGGTCTATACAAGGGCGATGTACTTGAGGACAATATTATGGAAATGGAAGAGGATGTAGATGAAGATGAAATGGGAGATATGATATTGCGTGAAGATTTTGACAGAGTACTGAAAAACCTGAGTCGAAACAAGGCCCCCGGAGTAGACAACATTCCATTGGAACTACTGACGGCCTTGGGAGAGCCAGGTCCTGACAAAACTCTACCATCTGGTGAGCAAGATGTTTGAAACAGGCGAAATACCCTCAAACTTCAAGAAGAATATAACAATTCCAATCCCAAAGAAAGCAAGGGTTGACAGATGTGAAAATTACCGAACTATCAGTTTGATAAGTCACAGCTGCAAAATACTAACGGGAATTCTTTACAGACGAATGGAAAAACTAGTAGAAGCCGACCTTGGGGAAGATCAGTTTGGATTTCGTAGAAACACTGGAATACGTGAGGCAATACTGACCCTACGACGTATCTTAGAAGAAAGATTAAGGAAAGGCAAACCTACGTTTCTAGCATTTGTAGACTTAGAGAAACCTTTTGACAATGTTGAGTGGAATACTCTCTTTCAAATTATAAAGGTGGCAGGGGTAAAATACAGGGAGCGAAAGGCTATTTACAATTTGTACAGAAACCAGATGGCAGTTATAAGAGTCGAGGGACATGAAAGGGAAGCAGTGGTCAGGAAGGGACTGAGACGGGGTTGTAGCCTCTCCCCGATGTTATTCAATCTGTATATTGAGCAAGGAGTAAAGGAAACAAAAGAAAAATCCACGGAGGGGAAATAAAAACTTTGAGGTTCGCCGATGACATTGTAATTCTGTCAGAGACAGCAAAGGACTTGGAAGAGCAGTTGAATGGAATGGACAGTGTCTTGACAGGAGGATATAAGATGAACATCAACAAAACCAAAGCTAGGGTAATGGAATGTAGTCGAATTACGTCGGGTGGTGCTGAGGGAATTAGATTAAGAAATGAGACACTTAAAGTAGTAAAGGAGTTTTACTATTTGGGGAGCAAAATAACTGATGATGGTCGAAGTAGAGAGGATGTAAAATGTAGTCTGACAATGGCAAGGAAAGCGTTTCTGGAGAAGAGAAATTTGTAACATCGAGTATAGGTTTAAGTGTCAGGAAGTTATTTCTGAAAGTATTTGTATGGAGTGTAGCCATGTATGGAAGTGAAACATGGACGATAAATAGTTTGGACAAGAAGAGAATAGAAGCTTTCGAAATTTACTGCTACGGAATTATGCTGAAGATTAGATGGGTATATCACATAACTAATGAGGAAGTATTGAATAGGATTGGGGAGAAGAGAAGTTTGTGGGCCAACTTGACCAGAAGAAGGGATCGGTTGGTGGGACATGTTCTAAGGCATCAAGGGATCACCAATTTGGTATTGGAGGGCAGCGTGGAGGGTAAAAATCGTAGAGGGAGACCAAGAGATGAATACACTAAGCAGATTCAGAAGGATGTAGGTTGCAGTAGGTACTGGGAGATGAAGAAGCTTGCACAGGATAGAGTAGCATGGAGAGCTGCATCAAACCAGTCTCAGGACCGAAGACCGCAACAAGAAGAACATATCAGGTTTTAACTCAGCTGTCATTCTAGCATTACTGGCAGCTATTGCTTGTAATATTACATTTAAATCAATAACTCCAGTATCTGTGTTGCTCACTAGCTGGCTTTTTATCACACTCAGGTTACGAAAAATTAGCTCCAACACCAGAATCATCAAAACTAAATGAAACGTCTGATTGATCAGTCATAACTAACTTCTCCTTTTTAAACTGTACCACCTCTGATGACTGTTTCGTTCTTAACTCATCAGATAAACTATCATCCAATAAATTAACAATTTCGGCTTTCTACTTTACTACAGGGGTCTCTATTATTGAATCATTCCCCCTTTTTACACTACTGTCAGGAGACAGTACTTCATATTTCACTTTAACATTACTATTTTCATGCATTTTTGCACTTGAACCGTTGTCTCGATTTACAGTTGCTTCAACAGACATAGGTCCTCAGTTTCTTCTGGCGGTTCCATCGCCGACAGTCGTTTAGTGGAGGTTAGTAAAAATTTTAACAGCTTTTCACTTAACTTAGTTCCTTCTGCACGACGTATGGCGTTGCCGGCGCGGCGTACCAGGATTACAAATGCGACGCGGCGCGTTGAACTGCAGACGGCACTTCGACGGCTGCTGTGTGGCGCGCAACTGCAGGCGCGGATCCAGTTGCGCCGGCGGACGACTGCGATGAGGTGAAACTGGCTTCTGGCGATGCCGGCAGCGCACCTAGACTCAGTGCCAGCTCCGTCAATCCAGCTGCTGCCGGCCGCGGTGGTCTCGCGGTTCTAGGCGCGCAGTCCGGAACCGTGCGACTGCTACGGTCGCAGGTTCGAATCCTGCCTCGGGCATGGATGTGTGTGATGTCCTTAGGTTAGTTAGGTTTAAGTAGTTCTAAGTTCTAGCGGGCTGATGACCACAGCAGTTGAGTCCCATAGTGCCATTTTTTGAACCAGCTGCGTTGTTAATCCAATTGCGTGGTCCACATAAACATGTAACACTACCATTGTTCTATTACTCAGTTGCGTGTCGCATTTCACTTCTGAATCCAAATATTTAAAAATCACTTTCACTTTTACTCAGTTTCTTTCCCGGCTGATGCACCATGTGTGAGGCGGCGGGTGGAATTATTCGTTATAAAATGTTTTGTTTTTCCCGGTTGATTAGCAACATATGTGGGGGGGGGGTGGAATTAATTGTTATAAAAATGTTCCTATTATGTATTTAATGCTGTTCTATGCCGTTCTCAATACTCGCTTTCTTACTACAAGATTGGCAACCAGAAAGTGATTAGCAAAACGTGAAGCCTGTGATTAGAATTCCTAGTGCCCAATTCATCTGAGAAATACATTTATAGCTACAGCTTATAGCTCTGAGGAATTAGAAGATTGTCTGGAATTCATAATAAAAAAAAAACATTAGATCAAAAATGTTCACTATATTCTGAAAGACACAGACCAAAAAGAATCCACACAATACAACTACCAGAGCAGTTCAGAGTCTAATGCGCTGATGCAATTATAACTGTTCAAATTAAACGTTTAAGTGAATGTTCGCCATAATTTGATGACAATGTTCATCAAACACTAAATAATGGTAGAATGTCTGTCCCGCAGCGGATCGGGAAAATACGACATACGCAAACTGAAGATAGATCATGAAGTCATCCCAGAATTAACATTTCACTCGAAAACGATTTCATGGTTACGCGTATCCCGACTAACTTATTACGGCATCCGAGGCTGTTTATAGCAATGATACCAACGCGACGCGACTCCCGGCACAGGTGGTGCGCTAATCAGCGTCTGGAGAGAACTGGGGCCTTTCTCTCTCACGTAGCGTTCTTATATATAAAGCCGCGGTGCGGACGGATAAGGGAACGCCTGATCAAATCTGCTCTCCCGACTGACCGCTGGGCTAGTAGTGCACCACTTTAAGTTATCGAATAAATCATTGCTTCCTTTGCTGATGGCCGATGAAGCTCTCAATTTAAATGTGCAATCAGCACACACGTAAGTAATCATAATAAAAGTCTGACGTGGCTAAGTCAAATATTTTGGGCGAGAGAATTAATTTAATTATACTACACGCAGTAGACGAGGTCTGAACTTGCCCTTTGGAGATACGCTATCGCTATAGTTTTATAGTTATTCAGTTTAAACTTCTCACATCTTTATGATTATAGCGGATTTCCCTTCTACTTAACTTTAAACATCCTAGCTTTATTTATTCGCCTACTTAATCTATATTGATTCCTTAATTCCTAAGACAAAAACCAGAAAATCAACAATTTTAAACTGTATTGGACACAGCAACAGTTTAATGTTTACTACGGTCTTCTGTGCAGGGAAATGAAATTAGGACCATGGGTAGTAGTGCCAGCGAAGTTGAGGGATGAGGTTGTAAATGAAGCACATGATCACGTGTTACCTGGTCATGGAGGGTGTAGACTAACGAATAGAAGGGCCATGGAGAGGTATTGGTGGAGAGGTAGGAAAGGAGATTGGATCAGTATGTCAAGAATTGTATACCATGTTCGCAGAGAGCAGATTTGAGTCAGAAACAGATACAGCTATAACGACTACCAGAAGCAACATGTCAATTCTCTTTGCTTGAATTGATGTCTTAGGACCTTGTAGGCGAACACCATCGGGGAACAGATTCGTTTTGACAGTAATAGACCATTTTTCGAGGTATAGAGAGATGGTGGCAGTGCCAAATCAGCAGGCAGCAATGGTAGTGCAATTGTTAGAAAATAAATGGATTTTGAAGTTTGATGTACCAAAGACAATAATTACTGACCAAGGGACCAACTTCACGTCGGATTTAATGGAGCAACTGTGTAAATTATTGAACGTGAAGAAGTGTTACACATACGTGACGCGAAGTGGCACGCTTGGCAAAACAGAGGTGCAGAGCCAAGTATAAATAGGTGCCATTTTCTAACGAGACTCATTCAAGTGTGGCAGCTTTCCTCGAGGGTGAGGCATATCACATCATTGGGCTACACACAGTAACAGATGTGGTACCAACGTCCCAGTCCACGGCGGGTCGTTGGTTCGACCCTCTGAGGCCGATGTGGGGTCTATAGCCTGCCAGCAGGTCACTCTTCGGCTCGCTACTGCAGGCAGTCGGCTCTCGACATACGCCGGAGACATCCCGAGGCGAGGGCCGAAGATTCGGACGCTGGATAGCGGGCGCTGGTCCGCCGCTGTGATCTCAGCCACGCTGGCGAGGAGAAGGACGCAGCTGTCCACCGGCGGCTCACACCAAGCAGTGCTGAGTAGGCTACTTGCGCAGCCATCCTGGAAAAGCACTCTGAGCCTTACCATTAATATTGTATGCTGTGAAATGGACTTCCAATTGCATGCAGTATTCAGACCAGTTCTCTTCTTTACTGTTAAACCGCGGAATGTGGGAGCAACAACCGATGGCGGCGTTGCTTGATGCGACAGGAGCGTGGTCACATGTTGGACACTGAGCAGCAGTCATTCATACTGCTGCTGCTGCTGGAACTGAAAATTTTCGTTTAGAGACTTTTCTTGTTGAGGTCATACGTTCAAATGGTTCAAATGGCTCTGAGCACTATGGGACTTAACAGCTTAGGTCATCAGTCCCCTAGAACTTAGAACTACTTAACCCTAACTAACCTAAGGACATCACACACATCCATGCCCGAGGCAGGATTCGAACCTGCGACCGTAGCAAGGTCATACGTGGTTAAACATTCTTTGCTAGGCAGATAATTATTAAAATATGACTACCGCCATAACTAGCAGTTCACGAAGTTCAATAAGACAAGTGCCGGCAGTCTGTGTGCAGAAGAAACGTTCACCCTTCAGTGTCAAAGTTGTTTGGGGGACGAAAAATCACCGGAAGACCTTCATAGTCACAATCTGTATTTTGTACAAACAGTACATTACTTCAGGAGGAAAATGAGCTTATACTACAACACACACACACGCACGCACACATCACTAGTAATTTATTAAAACTTGAGCATGGCAAATACCAACTTTGGACAGAATTATTGTCCTCATCTTTGACATACATTTCATACTGTCGCATGACGATCATTCTGCACACATCAAAAAAGTTTTGCATCACCTCGGTCCCAAGAGTTTTGGAACCTGTACAGAAAATTGCCTGTTGTACCACCATATAGAGAGATCTTCAGAGAAGGTGCTCCAGTCGCGCGATATCGTTATCCTGAAAGAAGTCATTCACAGGCTGTACACGATGGGAGTGCTAATTGTCATTCATGACGACGAATGCCTCGCCAATATACTGCCAATATGGTCGCATTATCGGTCGGAGGATGGCATTCACGTATTGTACAACCGTTACGGCGCCTTCCATGACCACCAGCGGCGTACGTCGGCCCCACATAATACCACCCTAAAACAGCAGGGAACCTCCACCTCGCTGCACTCCCTGGACAGGGTGTCTAAGGCGTTCGGCCTGACCAGGTTGCCTCTGAACACGCCTCCGACGGTTGTCTGGTTAAAGTCATATGTGACACTCGTCGGCAAAGAGATTGTGATGCCAATTCTGAGCGATCCTTTCGGCATGTTGTTGGGTGTTGGGCCCATCTGTACCGCGCTGCATAGTGCCGTGACTAAAAAGACAGACCTCGCCATGGAGGTCAGGAGTGAAGTCGCGCATCGTGCAGCCTACTGCACACGGTTTGAGACTTAACATGATGTCCTGTGGCTGCACGAAAAGCATTATTCAACATGGTGCATTGCTGTCAGTGTTCCTCCAAGCCATAAGCCGTAGGTAGACACAGACACCAGTCACATCACACAGCAAGCGGTCATCCACTGCAGCAGTAGTAGCCCTTGGGGCGCCTGAGCGAGGCATGTCATCATCAGTTCCTGTCTCTCTGTATCTCCTCCATGTCCGAACAACATCGCTTTGGTTTACTCCGAGACGTCTGGACACTTACCTTGTTGAGAGCCCTTTCCGGCACAAAGTAACAATGCGGACGCCATCGAACCCGATGTTGACCGTCTAAGCATGGTTGAACTACAGACAACACGAGCTGTGTACCTTTTTCCTGATGGAATGACTGGAACTGATCGGCTGTCGGACCCCCTCCGTCTAATAGGCGCTGCTCATACATGGTTGTTTACTTCTTCGGGCGGGTTTAATAACATCTCTGAACAGTCAAAGGGACTGTGTCTGTGATACAATATCCGCAGTCAACGTCGATCTCCTGGGTTTCTGGGAACCAGGTTGAGGCAAAATGTTGTTTGATGTGTGTATTTAGAACATCGTTAATTGCAGGATGATTATTTCACATCTGAGTACAAAATTCTGTAACCTGATATACAGTTTTGAATGACTATTTTGTTAGCCCACGGCCGGATCTGTGCTAATACAATATTGTCGTCGTAACTGATGATACCAAGTGATTTCTGATTACATAGAGACTGGGTTGAGAGGTTGAGAGGCTCTGCGCTTGGACATAAATAACTTACTGCTTTGTTGGGTAAGGAACCCCATATGGGCGTGCTCACATCGACTTCACCGATTTACTGAAGTATCTGGCAGCGTCTAAGTTTACTTATGGTGCTGTTGTGAGGTACCAACTTTTGCATGTGACCTCGTTCTGAGAATGACACCACAAAAGCAATGCTACATCGAAACCACTTTCTTCCAACTGTATACTGTATATTTTACTGTAACTGTACTATAATTAATTATTATTATACGTCTTCATTTGTTGATAATTACGCGAGAGTCATTTTCAAGACGTTCTAATTAATGTATTAGTATAATTTCAATACAGTTTTCACTACTGTTTTATAAACGGTAGCTAGAAGGCTTCTGCATAACAAAGGTGTACAGTTTTACACACGTCTGGGTTTCACCGATTCACACAGATGTTACGACGTCAAGGGAAAAACGCTTTTTCCCTCCGAAATAATTTGTGAAGGAATTTCTTGCCTCAGTTTGCAGTGTATTTGCTACCGCCTTTCCCATTTCATTTATCTGCATACTTTCTGATATCTATTGTTGCCCAGGTATGTGCTTCATTCCATTCAGTTAGTTCATCACCTTCCTCCTCTCACTATCCATCACCTCCACCGTCGTCTTTCTCAATCTCTTTCTGCCCCCTCTTCTTCCGCCTCCTCCACCCACACTTTCTGTCGATCTGCTCCTCCCTCCACCGTCGCCTGATCCTTCCTCTCTCACTGTCCATCTCTTCCTAATACTTCGTCAATCGATCTCTTCCGACCCAACCCTCTGCCTGTCTCCTCCATCATTTCTCTCAGTCCATTTCCTCATTCTTCTCGCAGCTATTTTCTTCCTCTGTCTATCTCCTCCTCCACAACAACTGCGTCTATAGCCTCCTTTCCCTCCTTGTCTGTTCATATCTTCCTACCCCTTCTCTCTTCAGCTTATCAACTCCACCTCAATAGGTGCATACTGTTTCGCAACCCCTATAGTATTACTTTCGAGATAGTAAGTAATACGTGTACCAATATTGGTTGAAATGTATCCACCCCAATAGGACTTCACTGGTTCTCACCCCAACAGTATTACTTTCTGGATAGTAAGTAATGTGTGTACGAAGTGTGGTTGAAATCGATCTAGGGGCGTATTTACTAACAGCTTTGCTCACAAACGCACATGTCATATGTATGTCACAATTTGTACACTTTTTCACTTGTATGGCTAGTGAATTTTGCACTGCACATTCGTTCTCACATACCTCAATGTTTATGACGTCATATCATCTGAACTATATGTCATACAAGGACATTATTTTGTAGGTGTATTCAGCAGCATAGGTGAATACTTGAATTTTATCCATAATGGATGCAGATGAACTACGTGACTGTTCCTTTCAGGGTGTTGAATGAAAACCGCTACCAGTCACAATTGAAGGTATTTATTTACAGCACGACCGGTTTCAGGCTTTTGCCTATCTTCAGGTGCTTACATTCAGAAACATTGAACGTCACATGTTTCTGAATGTAAGCACCTGAAGATAGGCAAAAGCCTGAAACCGGTCGTGCTGTAAATAAATACCTTCAATTGTGACTGGTAGCGGTTTTCATTCAACACCCTGATAGGTGAATACTGTCTGAGTAGTTTGTTGGAAACAGCTAGTAGAAGGTGTAATAAATTTAAACGCCATGCCTAATGCAACAGTTTTTCACATTGCTCAATGTTCATAACTCCATATGCAATGATATAATTTTGCAGGTATATTCAGTCGTATATATAAGTACTGTCTGCAAAAGGTGTTTCAGACACAATTGCTTAAAGATTAATGAATTAAAACGTCATACGTGACGCGGAAGATTTATGCAAGCACAGCGAAAATTTAGTAAGAGATTAAAATTTTTCCACTTCATAACTTTGTGGCCGTTGTCAGCGAGAAAAAGTTTCGTGTAGGGTTGAAAATATGTATGACGTACCTTGCAAGTCACGTTTTATTCTCAAATACAGGGTGAGTAAAGTCTGCGTATTCACGTGCCGTGGGCTACCCTTCTTTTTCGCCCCGACTCCCACCCATTTGATAGGTACGTATATCTTACGCCCACAGGAATTCTTTCCAGGCAGTACGTGATGTAGGTATGAAGTTTCGTTGAAATCGGTCGAGTGGTTTAGGAGGAAATGTGTAGTGTACATACGTAAATACATATGTACATACATTTTCATGTATATGTGGATATTTCTGCCTTGTGTGTGTGTGTGTGTGTGTGTGTGTGTGTGTGTGTGTGTGTGTGTGTGTGTGTGCGTGCATGCGTACGCGTGTCTGTGTGTATTTGTGGGTTCGGGGTGCTCAGTGGCAAGGTTATAAGCGCCCGTACGATTTTAGTAGAAATGGATGTGATTATTTTGCAATCTTGTTACCTGTGCTGGATAATCTGAGAACTTCAAAACTGCTTTTATAGGCTTCTTGGCGTTATAGAGGAGACTTAGTAGACAAATTGTTTATGAGTAACTCATGTCAGGAAATGCACCGTTTGAAGATCGGATCTTTTTCAAATGTTCCACTTCCCTGTGCGCACGCAGCAGAGACAGTGAGCTCTGACTAGAATTGCGGTTCGGTAGATTTGGTACACCACGTAAATGACGTATTAAATGGTACGATTACCGCCAGTATTTGTAGCACTGGTGGGGAAAGAAACATAAATTAACGTTTAAGACAGGAACTGGAAACCGACGTTTTCTTTAACTATCTTCTTTGTTTCGTTCTTTTTTTTCATATAACTACAGCCACACGTCATTCACTTTTTGTCCAGTACGTATTTTGTATGATTACATGATACATATTGCATTTTGCAAGTAATAAAAATTTGTTGTCGCGTAACGCCTGCAGTTTTATATAATGAAGACAATTACTTTTGATGCAAGTACAGTTTACATAGACAGAAAAAATCTATACGAGTGTTGTTGTTATTTTGTGCACCATAAAACGTTCTTCATGATAAGCAAAGGTAAGGGTTTACTATTGTTATTGATAAACGCGAAAGACGTCTAAGAATAACAGAAACATGTCTTTTATTTGCTACAAGTACTGGAGCGATGTTTGATATGCTTTTGTTTTACAGTATACTTTTTCATTTTAGCTGTTTTTTTGGCGAGAGTTGCGTTTTATATCGCTATATGCTAATCTGTATTGTTTTTTTTGTGGTTCGCGTTACAAGTCAACAATTTTCGAATAAAACCGGAATTTAACATTGACAATTTCAATTTGGCTATAAAATCTGTATTTTTTAGGTAAGTAACAGGAGGATAACTACGTAGAACAAATAGAACCGCGTTTCTAGATGGTTCACCTCTGCCAGATCTAAGGGAATCTAGTAATACTATGATCGCATATGAAAACAAAGCACTCGATATGAGGTATCGCTCGATACGTATGCAACGACCTGATGTACAGGTCGCACATACGATCTTAACTGACCAAGGTTAGTAGGAAAACTACAGTAATCTACCAGTCAGTGCATACGTTGGCCCAGTACCTGCCTTTATTGCAGCAGCTCTGAGTCTTGTTCGCCACCTCGGAAACGGATCAGTGATAAGCTTCCAGCATACTTGAAGATACTACGTACAGAATGTGTGTCAGACATTCCTGAGCGTAATGTGCGCTGTGCGTGCCATAGCCGTGCTTTGTTCTGGTATTACCAGTTTCTGATGTAGCAGGCGTGTCTTCTGAACTCACTCGAACGCCAGGAGAATCCAGGTTGCGCTCCAGAATTTAATATCGGCCGCACTCTCGGTAGAGGACCCGGCCGCCCTAAAGGTGAGCGTCGCGTGTGTGTGTGTGTGTGTGTGTGTGTGTGTGTACGTGTGCCTGTCGCCCCCACACGAGTCGCTACCTTCTGATAAAGGGGATACCCAGCGGCTCTAGGGACACTAGGAACACGTCCACTTAAAGTGTCGGCCATTCGTGCATACAGCAGCCCTCCCCACCCTAGAGGTAAGGAATTTTGCTTGATGAAGCACCATACAAAATCTATGCTTTCAGGATATCTATTTTTTTTCTAATCGAATTAAGTCGGGTGATGCTGAGGGAATTAGACTATAAAATGAGATACTTAAAGTAGTAAAGGAGTTTTGTTATTTGGGAAGCAAAATAACTGATGATGGTCGGAGTAGAGAAGATATAAAATGTAGACTGGCAATGGCAAGCAAAGCGTTTCTGAAGAAGAAACATTTGCTAATATCGAGTATAGATTTAACTGTCAGGAAGTCGTATCTGAAAGTATTTGTATAGAGTGTAGCCATGTGTGGAAGTGAAACATGGACGATGAATAGTTTAGACAAGAAGAGAATAGAAGCTTTCGAAATGGGATGCTACAGAAGAATGCTGAAGACCAGATGGGTAGATCACATAACTAATGAGGAGGTATTGAGTAGGACTGGGGAGATGAGGAGTTTGTGGCACAACTTGACCAGAAGAAGGGATCGGTTGGTAGGACATATTCTGAGACATCGAGGGATCACCAATTTAGTATTGGAGGGCAGCGTGAAGGGTAAAAATCGCGAGGGAGACCAAGAGTTGGATACACTAAACAGATTCAGAAGGATGTAGGCTGCAGTAGGTACTGTTAGATGGAGAAGCTTGATCAGGATACAGTAGCATGGAGAGCTGCCTCAAACCAGTCTCAGGTCTGAAGACCGCAACAACAACATTTTTCTGTAATAAACAGAACACTAAAGCGTGAGCTCTGAGCTTTTCTACGTATAATTGATTAATATTGTGCTTTGGGGACTTCGTCTCAGACATTGCTTCCTTTTATTTGCATTCCATCCATGCCAATTTAAAATTCACAACGGATCACTAAAAAAAGGAATGGCTGCCTTTCTTCGATATCTTTGTTAAGAGAAGGATCGAAATATTCTTGTATCACAATGTGTATAGAAAACATTGCCTTCTGTCTCTATACCTCAGGCCCTGACCATCCATCACAAAGGGATACTCTTTAGTTCCGTCTATAATCAAGAAACAATTTGTTCCTTAGACTACTGGTTGCGGCCATCGATGACCCTATTTACCTCAGCAGTAAAACACACGAAAACCAAATGCAACTAGTGGACAACCTACCTATTTAAAAAATAAAATATGTCACAATGAGTGGCGTTACTTTCATATATGTGGAAACGATGAGCTTAAAATACGAAGAAGCATACCTATTTTCAAACATGGGCGCCTTCTTACCTGAGTATCTGGCTGCCTCGCGATGGACTCGGGTTCGATTTCCGGTACTGCCAGATATTTTTCCTTAGTGGGAGGAGTGGAACAGGTCGCACTTAGCCTCGTGGAGCCAACTCAGGAGATACTTGACCTCGTAGCAGCGGCTTCAGATCACGAAAAGTGAGCAGCATGCTGTCTCCACTCCCCTCCACACCGCATTACTTGGTGCCATTGGTGATTGATGGAACGGCTGTCGGTCGGTTCCGATGTGCTCACCCAGGTTCTTTTATTTACTAGTATTATAAAACCATAGTGGCATCGTCAACAAACAGACACACAAAACCACCTTAACATCACGGCACATACTTAAAACAGAGCGCAAACTACGCCACAGTGTCGCCAGAGTCATCCTATTAACAGCGCTAATGTTTACAAAAAATGCTTGTTAGACGTCGCTACCGTAGGCCTACGCATTTTCGTCCAATATATAATTGTACAAAATGCTATAGAATGAGAGAATACAATACGTAAAACTATTATGGCCTTATAATGAGTAAGTTATTACACTAATAAAATATTATAAATGATAAGTGACAATGTTTCGTCCCTTCAGACTGTTGCGGTGAATTCAAATCAAAAATAACACACACAAGAAAAATCGATAGGAGCTTCCAAAATAATATAAGAACCCTAAAATACTAGTGAAAGAAATCAAATGGAAAACAAAAGATTGAACTAATTACTCAACTTCCTCTGTAGGCGTAGCATCTGGAATGCAGTATAGGCGAGAAGTAATCGAAGGTACTTCGTGTTAGGATTTCCTGTACCCTGAAGTCCGGCGTAACAAAGAAGGACCATAAAATATTTGTCAGTCAGTTAATAATGCAAAATAGTCAGTGAAGGACATTATATCAACTGAGAAGGGACAGTGAAACAGAATGGTAACATGATCAAAGTAAGAAGAAGAAGCAAAAATACAATGTACTGTATACTAAGTAATCAACAGGCATGAAGTAAACAAGAGGGTCGTTCAGTGATTAGTTCCGCCTCGCTTTATATTCTTCCAAGTTGATTCTTTATGATCTCATCAAATTCCCCGCTCTCCTAACACACGTCGGACACCTTCGGACACCCAACCCCATCCGTTTTTTTGACTCCAATAAATATATAGTTCCCCATCTGATTTCCAATCCTAAAACGGTTCCACGCCTCTATCGATACATTCTACCAACCCTACATCAGCACCGACTCCACATCGTCTCCCGATGACATTTCAATTGGCTCTTCTCATGAAATCCGCCCTGACAGTCACCTGTACTGCCAACTACACATCCACCCCACCAATTTGTAGCTCATCAGGGCTCCATTTTCTTCGCTCCCGATACTTCCGTACCTTCTTTCCCTTCCACCAGTTTTCCCCGACCCACCACCTTCGTTTTGGCTGTACCAATAGCCAAAATACTCATACCTTCCTCTCTCCCAACATCCACTCCTACTGCTTTGTTACTACGCATCATTCCTCGGTCCTTATACCACCTACCCTCCTCAACGCCCAACATTTTGCCCCTTCAACGACAGACTACTTATCCCAGGAAGGTCCTTCCAGTTTTAATGAAAGTGAAGCGTTACTTTTTTATGAACAGTGTTTAGCATACTCATAACGTATTAAATATATGTGTATTGTTTTCTGTTTTACCTTTTTACTATTACTGTTTTAAATTAAAAAAAAGAAAGCCATGTTCCATGTATATAGGAATTTACATTAATTAAAAAACTTAGTTCACTTGTAACTATCTCAGGTTACTTCCCCCCCCCCCCCCCCCCCCAATCCTGCCCATATGTAGACAACGAGGTCTCTTGCTGGCTCCTATATTCTGCTTTTATAAATTACAAGCTGTTCAGACAAACTGTAAGTAAGGGCTTTTTGTGCCCTATGGCGATCACACATACTATTCTCAATGCTCCCAAAGTATGGCAGATTTCTGCTAAATGCAAACTCAAGGCAGTTCTTTTACGGAACTGTGACGCTCCTGAGACCCTAGATTAAAAGAGCGGGCGGTTTCGATGATATAATATTTCTCGCAATTATTACAAATGTATTAATTGGTAGGTATGACGTTCACCACCGCTGACGCCACACTCGAAGGGCTAATTCAGATTCAAGCCTTCGAAGGCTTTCCCCACGCTATCATGTTCCACAATGGACCCGAATTCATGCCAATGGCTTTCACACAGTTCTGTGCCCGCTAAATCATCAAGTACGTGTTCAGTGCACCGCCTCATCTGTCCTCCGATGGCGAAGGTGAATACATGGTGTAGAGATTTAAACAACTAGTGCTAAATATAGTCTGCAACTCCACCAGCACGGCTGTACACACGATGTTCTTGAGCACATACAGCACATACAGGACCACCCCTGTCGACCACTGTAGTCTGGCGACGCCCTTCCTCCGTATTCTCCTCCATCTCCTTACCCAACACTCCCAGGAACCCTGAACATGACCTGTTGGGTGCTGTCTGCTGTTCCCTTGTAGGGGGCAAACCCACTGTGGATTCTGGCTACAATTGCTATCCCCCGTAAGCAGCACCTTACACTTGTGACACGCTGAAGGGTTTGGAGCGCTTTCTTTCCAACAACTCCATTCGCACCCAGCGATCGCACCGCCATCAGTTTCTCAATATGACCTGGAACACCCACCCTTGTCGATCTTGTACTCACATGGGTACAGCTTGCACTCCAAGACGTATGTGGCAATTCCTGTTGAGGCGTGCATAGAGGTGGAGATCTCGCTAGAGCTCCATCTCCCTTGGCCATAATCGACCTCGCTGGCACATCCCGTGTATTGCCAGACGCTCTAGTTTCCTCCCACTATCTGGTCGACTTTAGTGCCAGGACACCAAGTATGCCACCAATCCACCTTTCAAAGCATTATTCAGCACGCTTCCGTTCTTACGCGCCTGTTTCTGGGAGGGACGGCTCTTGTATCCTGGCCTGGCGACTTTGAAGGCTCGCCGGGAGGTATCACCCGACGACAGCCGCTAGCCAGCACTGTTACATCTGAGGGCGCTGCTGTCACCACTGACAACGCTATCTATAGAACACACTCACCTCGTTGGCCTATCAGTACCTGCCCACGGTCGCCCTTTAAAGCCAGCAGTACGTCATGTCCACAATCCTTTGTAAATTCTTTCCGTTTTGGTACTGATCTAGATGAATGAAAGCTGAAAGCAAAAAGTTTATTTGAAATCAGACGTTGTTTATTCAAAACATGCTACCATTTTCGACACATCAAAGCATCATCTTCAGGCACATGTATATGGAAACGTCAATAGCATGATAGTAAAGTATAACAAATGTATTAATAAAAAACCACTATTTCCGGCTAAAACTGGGTGTGTGTGTGTGTGTGTGTGTGTGTGTGCGGTATGCGTGTGTCTGTTTACAGTGGATTACATACAGCAAAGAGAAGGAAGTCTGTAACTGGAAGACGTATGAATACGAGAAGTACCAATAATAAAACGAAACAACCTAATAACATAAAACCTAACGGCTGCAGTAGACAAATGTAACAAAAACGTAATGAAAAAACGTTCATTGGATAATGCAAACCAACCAAAGTAATATCACATACACTATAGTGATCCCCAAAACATAAACAATGTAAATCATGGTGTAAAACTTAGTATAGGAACAGCGTTTAAGTCACAAGAAAGCACATGCTCCATTGATATTACTGGACAACAAACAGGTTATACCCCTAAGATCCACAAACACACTACAGTAGCTAATGTAAAAGGCCACAAATATGCAGTATCTCAAAAGTAACAGTGAATCAAGTCTCCAAAAATTTCTGTTAATTCCAGGAAATGTACTAACATAAAACAATGTTGCCAATATTAATAACATCCACTGTCAGTATGTAACAACAGGCTTAAAAGTAACATACATGATACATATCGACAAACAATTGCCAAAGAACATTTCGTGCCGCAGGTCTTCTATTTATATTTAACATTAGCCTATAAAGTAACCTAACAGAAGTCAGTAAAACCAATAGCCACAAATGTACAACATACACATACAAGACCATGAATTTCGAAACATCAACATGAAAATCCAGCGGAATGAAACCACGAAAGACATACGTATTAAAACTGCGACCAGTCCATAAGAACGGTATTGATCTTAGTTGTGGAATCGGTGTGTCTTAGGGTTTAGATCTTGGTTTACTCCCTGAACTTCGTATTCTACCCTGTCGTCACCGTTGTCCGTCCTCTTTTTGTGTCTTTCTACTTTTGTATCTGTTTACTTTCGGCGACTCGCTGTTGTTGTTCTCGACCGACTAACCAGTTCTGCTGGTTCTCGAGTCGTGCTCGGTCTTGTCAGAAACCGGTGACAATACGGAACTTTAAAACGCGAGGAGAAATACACATCTCAAGGAACAAAAATGCTGGCTTCGATAAACAAATAACTCGGCTGTTAACAGCGAGGCGACATTTACAGAATAGTTTTGAGCGGGTAATAGAGCGAGCCGAACATCTGACGCAGCAGATTTCGGCTGTCGTGAAGTTAGTTGCGGAAGGAGCTACATTTCCAGCTGCCCAGCAACGGGTGGCTTAGAGATGCCCCTCAGCCGTGACTCGTCACCGTGTCTGCCTTCAGCGTTCCGATAGCAACGCTGTTTGATCCAGAGGATAAGAACAAACTTGAATCTGGAAAACCATAAGACCACCGAACAACAACCTCAAACTGCAGTCACGAGGCTAGGGAGGCAACCCCCAAGTTGTTAATACTCCTAATACTCCACAGGAAACAGAGGAAGACGCTTCCTATCTGAAGATGGCTGGGGTGGTAGCGGTACTTAACAGGTTGGAAACTGCCCAGATAGCCAGAAGAAGATAGCTGCGACAATCATCGAAATATAGATCTTGCAAAATGGAAACAACTCGAAAACCCTCCATAAAGACTTAACATGCTGAAAATTTGAAAATAATTAAGGTTCTTTCTCTCAGGCAGTATACCGAAATGGGTACAGGTTCGAACGAAAATGTATTAATAGCTTCATAGCATTACGATATAACGTCTTTGGAAGACCTACAGAGATGCCAGAGGGAAAGTGTTATGATCTGCCCAAGTAGGATGATACAGAGTGGCATACAGACATCCTAGGTCTTGTTACTCCTAGCATAAAACGAAGCAAGTGGCTGTCAAAGGTAATTGTTAATCCTGAATCCACAATTACAGCCGGTAGGTGCCCACTGCTTCTGCTCAGTTTTTGCACCAGAAATAGTCATAGAAAACTGTTGCGAACACGAGAAACCAACAGATATGAACATAGTGGAATTATGGGATAGCAGAATAACAATAAACTGTACCACTTGCTACTTAGCACGTGTGACATTTCGCCTACCATCTACGATCACGGGTACGACCACACGTAACTGGGAACAACCTATGTTGTTGTGAGCCGAGGAGCCGCTAGAGGTGCTGCCTGTCGTAGACTTAACCTCCTTAATTATATCCTCAATCCTGATATTTTACATTCAACAGCCGAACTAGTAGCAATGTAAAAAGGGAGAATTGTAGAGGAAAAATGATCCAACATATACAGGAACACCACGGTAGACCACATCATCGATTTGTGTCATCTACTTCTGTTTTAAACGAAAGTCAGTGCTCCACTCAGATTTACCTGAACATCAGATACCCATTCACTGGTTTGTAAATAGGACTCCGAAACAAGAAGTGAGCTACATGTCAACTAACACACGAACCCATTGTTGTTGTTGTGGTCCTCAGTCCTGGTTTGATGCAGCTCTCCATGCAACTCTATCCTGTGCAAGCCTCTTCATCTCCAAGTACCCACTGCAACCGACATCCTTCTAAATCTGCGTAGTGTAGTCATCTCTTGGTCTCCCTCTACGATTTTTACCCTCTACGCTGCCCTCCAATACTAAATTGGTGATCCCTTGATGCCTCAGAACATGTCCTACCAACCGATCCCTTCTTCTGATCAATTTGTGCCACAAACTTCTCTTCTCCCCAATCCTATTCAATACTTCCTCATTAGTTTGTATCGTCCATGTTTCACTTCCATACATGGCAACACTCCATACAAATACTTTCAGAAAGGTCTTCCTTCATTAACGCTTCGCATGCCATTGCCAGTCTACATTTTATATCCTCTCTACTTCGACCATCATCAGTTATTTTGCTCCCCAAATAGCAAAACCTCCTTTACTACTTTAAGTGTCTCATTTCCTAATCAAATACCTAGCTTTGCTTTTGTTGATGTTCATCTTATATCCTCCTTTCAAGACACTGTCCATTCCGTTCAACTGCTCTTCCAAGTCCTTTGCTGTCTCTGACGAAATTACAATGTCATCGGCGAACCTCAAAGTTTTAATTTCTTCTACATGGATTTTAATACCTACTCCGAATTTTTCTTTTCTTTCCTTCACTGCTTGCTCAATATACAGCTTGAATAACATCGGGGAGAGGCTACAACCCTGTCTCACTCCCTTCGCAACCACTGCTTCCCTTTCATGTCCTTCGATTCTTATAACTGCCATCTGGTTTCTGTACAAATTGTAAATAGCCTTTCGCTCCCTGTATTTTACCCCTGCCACCTACAGAATTTGAAAGAGAGTATTCCAGTCAACATTATCAAAAGGTTTCTCTAAGTCTACAAATGCTAGAAACGTAGTTTGCCCTTCCTTAATCAAGCTTCTAAGATAAATCGTAGGGTCAGTATTGCCCCACGTGTTCCAACATTTCTACGGAATCCAAACTGATTTTCCCCGAGGTCAGATTCTACTAATTTTTCCATTCGTCTGTAAAGAATTCGCGTTAGTATTTTGCAGCTGTGACATATTAAACTGATAGTTCGGTAATTTTCACATATCAGCACCTGCTTTCTTTGGGATTGGAATTATTATATTCTTCTTGGAGTTTGAGTGTATTTCGCCTGTTTCATATATCTTGCTCATCAGATGGTAGAGTTTTGTCAGGACTGGCTCTCCCGAGGCCTTCAGTAGCTCTAATGGAATGTTGTCTACTCCGGGCCTTGTTTCGACTGAGGTCTTTCAGTGCTCTGTCAAACTCTTCAGGCAGTATCATATCTCCCATTTCATCTTCATCTACATCCTCTTCCATTTCCATAATATTGTTCTCAACCCATAAGTGTATGACCCATAAGTATATGAATAGTAGTGTTAATGCGTAAGAAATGACATCTGCAAAGACCTAAATTGTCGCTTTGATACATTAACCGTTGAAAATCAAATAAATTAGCTACACCGAAATTGGTGAGTAAATAAAGTTCTATAATGTATAATGAGTGGTGTAAAAATGTAAGGTTTGTTTATTGCAGGTTCTCCTAACTAAAATATTCGACACGAATTTTCCGGAGGAAGGAGGAGGTTTTATTCCCAAGAGTGGTATCCCCGATGGACAGCAAAAATTCCTCCAAATTCTACCTTGGCGGCTTTTTCAGTGATCAGTAGACTGCCAGCTAGTGCTCAAGTATGCAAGCGAAGCATGATGATGTCATGGACGCCGAGAAATACCGTCATACTAGTGACAGAGCAGACTTTTGTAAGAAAGGCTAAGTGCAATGCAACTTTAAATATTCAGTTGTCGAAGCAGCAGAAAAGAGCTTCTGAAAGGTAAAGCTTGCAAAGTATGTAGTCATTAGGAGAGCAGACAGGGAGGAAAAATCATGACAGATGATTTCACAGCCATCCCCACCGCATGGAAAGCACTAAAATAAATACCCCAATAATCCTAACAAATGTCCTTGCTAACTGATGAGTGCTGATGACCTTGTATGAGTTGCAGCTACCCAGTGAGAGGGGAAGCTATGGAAGTCAATCCTCAACTTGCTAGCTGTCTTCAATTGTATGTGGAACCACGAGTCCGGTTGGAAGGACGCTGCTCTTGCGAACTGCACTGACAACTTGTGAGCCAACACTGATAGGGTGCAGATTCCACCATTGCCCTACATGTCTTCTGGAGGCTTGAGATTCGTGACCTTAACACTGTCCGTCATCCATCTTCTAGTGTGTGGAACCGCCGCTGCGAATCCCATTTTTGTGGCACACACCAATGCCGCTGGCTCCTGTTTCCTAAATGGGAAACCTGCGAGCCAGTGAGTATTTCAGGTGGAGGAGGGGCGTGACTCCAAAGTGAAAATATTCGACGCCCATGAGAACACATTTGTGGTGGCTATATAGTGCTGTAGACCGCTGGATCCTGTGTGGTGAAAGCCATCCTGCGACGAAGCAGTCCCTAACTGACGTTTCACTCACTGGTCGTACTACTGTGAGTTGAGCGCACGTTGGCTTTCCCCTGCTGACGAGGCCCTGTTCTGCTGGACCGATTGTGGCACAGTGTTTTGGAAGACAATCCTGTATTTCTTCCCAATAAATCTGTTATTGATAAGATTTGGATTTTTCGAATGTAACTGAGACATCGCCACTGCATTCCACTTAGCTCTCTCGTGCCGACTGTAGGAGTCTTGAGACTCGGCACCATAGTATGTACTTCACCGTGTGGTGTAATACTATGCGACTCGCTGTGCATTTCATAAATCAAGCGAGATCATGAACAACCGATGTATTACAAATAGATTGCCTCCCGTGAAAACTGCTTTCTTTTTCATAATCTAAACTGGATTTTGTAACATTGGAACAGGTCATGATAACCACCTTGAACTGCTGATAACATCTGTATCCAAGTTCTTATAGGCATTTACAGCATCATATTAGGCAATATAATAGCTTTGACGTCAGACGGTGAAAACATGAATTAATCTCTGTAGAAAGCAATTGTTTAATTAAAAATTATACCAGCAGTTGAAATTATTCACGACATTTTTCAAATTTCTACGAGTTTTGGGCCACCACCTCATGAAAATACAGGAAAATTGGAGTCTGGTAGAACATAATATACACTTCCGCTACTACATGAAAATGCTCAAATTTTCACATCAGTCCTTATACATGTAATTACTTTATCAGCTTTCTCTTTTTGGTTTAAGGTTTCGCGATTGGTTTCTCTTTTAGAAATTATCCACAACTTTAGTATCATGAGCTGGAAATCAGAACCACCTCGTTTTTGTAATGACGTGATTTGTTCCTGTGTGCAATAGCTTTCGTCTCCTAATCCAGTAAATGTTGAAATGAGAACTCTGTTCATCTTAATTTCCGAATTATTTTAGAATACCAGTTTGAAGCAATTGATGTACTTCAGTCGAAGCAGGAAGTCAAAACACCTCGATGCTACGACTACTTTCACTTAAAATACAAAGTTTTAGTTACTGTTTATTAATTAAAACATCGATAAGAACGTATCTCAATTTTCCTAATAGTCTACCCAGATAGAATTAAATTTTAGTTTTGTAACATTCTGATGAGCAGTGTCGATTACTACACATCACAAGAGCATCGTGTTTTGTTTTTATTTTGGTATGTTTCTAGTGACGTTGTTTTTGAATGGTGTTAGGCCGTCCAGCCTCTTACAACGCAGTTAAATCAGTAAGTTGTAAATATGATTTACATGTAATCAGATTTGTGAGAGACTTCCAATGTCATTTAAATGCATTCATATATTTACATAATTACCCTCCGGAACACCTAAAAATTATATAAAACTTGAATCAAAACATGACTCGCAATTCTGTTGAGATGCTTGCGTGACGCCAATGGAATGAAACAAAAGCAGCAGCCTGAGCTGAAAGGGGTTGGTAGCAATTGGGCAGTGATGAGTGTGCGGTTTTTGTGCTGAGGGCCTTGAAACATTACCGACAGCTATGGACGTGCATAAGTTTTCAAGAAGGAGCTGTAAAATTCTAGGCCCAGCATAAAGCAGGCAGCACTGATGGTGGAAGATAGTTTAGTTCATCAAACTACAGTCGTTTTTGTTTTGGGCGCCAAATAAACGAACGTTACACCCAATTCTGCTATCTTTAGTCTAAAGTTAAAATGTTATCTTAAATACATAAATTCAACAGTAGATTTTCAACCCTAGAGAGCTAACGGCAAAAAACTACGTGTATCTACAAAAGTAATCGATTTCTGAATCTACATCTGCGTTAAAAGTTGCGGTACCAATCAAAGCCACTTCTAAGTAACTGTGAGAAATTCTCAGAAGTAGGAAAACGTTAACAGAAGAAGACAGTGGAACGTTCACAACAAATGAGAAAGTCGTGAATAATGCCCAGTATGCAGAACACACCATCATCAGAGGAAATGAACTACCTTTTCTTCAATGCATGATAAACCACCTGTTTATCACAATGTAGAGTTAGGGCGAGTAACGAATTATTCAAAGACAGATATTCTCTAAACGGAAATGAAGCTTCAGAATAAAACAGATGACTAAAAGTCCTCCCTCAAATAGTTGGGGAATGTTCTGGACTACCAATAATACCCCCAAAAGTGAGATAAGCTCCAAAGTTGTGTGCAAGGAAACATTCATCAACACGAGGAGTCGGCCGTTGTGGCCGAGCGGTTCTAGGCGCTTCATTCCGGAACCGCTCGACTGCCACGATCACAGGTTCGAATCCTGCCTAGGGCTTGGATGTGTGTGATGTCTTTAGTTTAGTTAGGTTTCAGTAGTTCAAAGTCTAGGGGATGATGACACATGTAAAGTCCCATAGTACTTAGAGCCATTTGAACCATTTTTTGAACGCGAGGAACTTGTTCAACAGGTCAGTCAGCAACTGGAAACGAGAACGTTACTATTCCCCTTCATGAATGTAGGGACATCGCATACAAGTTCTCAAAAACGAATAGAGGTCCCTGAGATATGTACAGATGCGTCTTGGATATAACCAAAAATCTGTTCGTCACAAATTATAATTACAAATTAACTCCACCGCTTCTGTGGTTCTAAACAAAATACAGTTCTGTGGATTTAGCTCCACGTAACTCCCTGGAGTTGGAACAAAGCACTGAAATGGCAAACAATCGAAGAAAGATCTTTTCCAACACAGAGTCTATTTCTCCACTTTCTGCTGTCGTCACAGATGTGACGTCTATCAGAGCTTAACTGAGGGAATGCTAGCGGGTGGCTCCTGAGTCGGCCAACTCTCTTCGAAGGGAACTGTCTGTCGTGATTTTTTTTTCCTTTATTGTTATTTCATACCTCAGCTGAGGCGGGTCGACAGCGGCCTACATACGCCGCTCTTCGGCGAAGATATACGGAAGACAGAGAAAACTTAAAAGGCATGGTAAACATATGGGGAACATTGCACAATAAATTTGAAGTCGTTCGACGGAAGGCACTGTACATGAAGGGTGTAACCAGTTGAACAGACGAAGACACGATATCTAGATCTAGACGCGAACATAGTAGAAAATACGATGAAAACACTGTACACAAATGGAGAGACACTGACGCGTGGAAAACACTGGCGATGATTATCTGCGACGCACTCACACTGATGATGGGTGGGGGGGGGGTGTCTCCAGGTCAAAGGGAGAGGTAGGAGGGCGGGAACGAGGGGGTGGAGCCAGTGGGAGAAACAAGGGAGAGCAGGGAGGAGGAGAGAGGGGAGGAGGGAGAGAGGAAACCCTGGTGGAAAGGGGGGAACGGGAGGGGAGAGTCAGAGCTGGTAGGGGGGATATATGGACGGGACAAGGACATTATCAGGGAGGGGTATAGAGGGTGTGAAGATGGAGAGCAGGTGGGATGCAGGAGTACAGGCACAGCAGCAGGCTGGGATGGGCTAGGATGGGAGAGACAAGCATGTGTGGGGGATCAAGCTTGTGGGAGGTATAAAGGATCTATAATCCATTTGAGGATAAGGGAAAGTGTGAGAAGAGAATCAAGTTATATAGGATTTGTGTGGGGGATGGGAGAAGGATGTGATAGGCGAGGTGGAGCACATGGCGTTCACAGATTTGGAAGGACTTATAGTAGGTGGGAGGGGTGCGGAGATCCAGGAGGGATGGGCATAGCAGAGGATGGGGCAGATGAGGGATTCGTAAGTGCGGAGGATGGTGGAGGGATCCAGACCTCATGTTCGGCCAGAAAGGAGTTTGAGGAGGCACAGTCGGGAATGTACCTTGGCTTGGATCATCCGGAGATGGGGGGTCTAGGAACAGCGACAGTCAAGAGTGACATCAAGGTACTTGAGATTCGGGGGGGGGGGATGAGGTCAATAGGACAGCCATAGATGGTGATATAAAAATCAAGGAGGTGGAAGGAAGGGGTGGGTCCATCCTGATCCTTGGGTTTCCTTAAATAGCTGTTGTCCAGAAAGAACATGTTTCCCCCTAGTTACTTGTGAGCGGATGTAGACGTGGTCTTGGAATGCTGCCAGCCACCTCTTGCTGTTGTCTGGCGCGGTACCTGGTGATCCTTGGTGTGCCTCCTGACGACCTGAGGGCAAACTTGAAAACCCCCTGTGGCTGCTACGGAATGCGAGAGCTTTGCCTCACGTGATTTGCGCGTTATGGCCGCCATGTGTGTTGCGGCCGGTGCCCTTGGGCACCATAGAATAGTCCATAATTTTAGGTAACGTTATTGGGACCTAACAGCGATCTATCAGTCAAGTAAAGTTACTAAATGCGGTCTCGATGTTATAGTCGTTCGTTACTGCTTTCGGCCTTTAATACACAGTAGACGTAAGCAGATAGTGCACCATCCAGTTGACGATGATGACACTTGGAACAGCTGTATATTGACACTCTGTCCCGTAAAATTAGTTAAAATTTCTTTACTGATTTACTTAAAATTTTTACACAATACTCTAATAAATATTCAAGCATCCAGTGCTTGATTTGTGACGGTACAACGCTCTGATATGCCGTACCGTCGCCTCTGGCGGGAAAAAGAAATCGGAACCTGAGATTTTGAGACGTGGTATGACAGATCTTTTCCAGCGGTTGAAGCTGTGTAGAACTGCACCTACTTTATGTGCGAGACTATACTGTAGTTTATCCAGACGTACGCAGTTGAGGATGTGGGAGTTGGTTATGGTCAGCTGACCATTTGACGCCCTCCCTGTCTGATCCTCCATTCCACAAGAGCTCCACAGCACTGCAATAATATCGATTCTGTTAGTTTATTCGATTCAACTCGGTTTGGTGTGGCATGTGCCTTCTCTATCTATCACTGTTCTGTTGTGTTTCCTCAGCTTTCTCGGGTAATGTCCTAAAATCAAACCACGTAACGTTTTTGTTCGTCGTGTAAAATGAATAAAATTACTAGTTATTTCAGTAAAAAATCTAAAAACCAAAAACTAGACGAAGAAGCTGAAAAATCCCCGCCGCAGCCAAAGGAAACAATTCAAACGGAGTATCAGTTGTTGGCTGATGCTTCCAGTGTCTCGGTCTTCTATTGAGGACGTCAGATAACGTGATAAACAATGACCAGACTGTTGGACTTACGAACAGATTAGTGACTTTTGTAGAAATACGTAACCAAATATTGAACAGTGATGTTTGCCGAAAATTTGTGTCTGTCGTCGTAGAAACACTGAAAAAAAAGGGAAGGAAAAAAGGAAGAAAAATCGCCGTTATGAAAATATCCAAGCAAAGGACTGTATGTGAGGTTACTAGTAATTCTGGAAAAACCAACGTTGAGAAAAAAGATATTTGATCACAAAGACAGTGCTACTAACGGAGCAGCTGTAACTTTTTCAGGAGAATCACAGAAAGAACCACCGCGAAACGTTTGACTGACAACCGTATCGAAAAATAAGGGATTCACAGCAAGAATATTTAACGTTGCCTATAAGGTTGCAAAGAAAACAAAACTTCCAATAACTGGGAATCAGACATCGATGATCAAGTGCTCAGTGGAGCAAATATGGGCCGAATTCTATAGTCGAATTAGACGTGTTTGAATATCAACCATGATAGAGGAGAAATGAGAAAACATATTGTAGAGGAAATAGGACGATAAATTTGTAATAATCATTGATGAATTAGCCACTTTAAGCAAAAAATAAATTTTGTTCATTCGATTTTGCCTAACAAAACTGAATATGGAGTTCTCTGTAAATTTATTTTTGGGTGTAATTGAAAGTTTGAGGTCTCTTGGTAGTTTGCTTTCTGTACCTTGAAGCTAAAAATAAGATGAAGAAAATTTGAGGAGTAGACTAATTCCTGTCGTATGTGGTAGCTGCATTGATGATTGGTTGAAAATCTGGAGTTGGGGCTCTTTGCAAAGGCCAGTTTACGTCTATTATTGTTTGGCATTCCTGTATTCGTAGACCTGAACTTCGTGTAACTGATGTAGTAAAGAAAATGACAAGTCGATTCAAAGGATTCACTAAAATAATTAATGTTCTATACCACGCCTTCGTACAGTTTCAGAGGTTTGGGAGGAACACGAGGTTCTTGTAAACCATTTTGTAACAGTTAAAGGAGATCCAAAACGTGATGTTTCGGACAGATGCAAGTACGAGGGCCTACTCATGAAACTAACGTGACGTGCTTTGTTTTAGATTTGGCGTTGATGTCCGATGAAGTTAAAGAACATCCTGAAGTCAGTGAGGTATTGCAATACCGAGATGTAAACTTATTTCTGGCTATTAAAAAAATTCAGATGTTGGTGAACACACTTCTTGCTCGGAAAGGTAGTCCAGGAGTGTTAATGAACAGTCTGTGACATCTGTCAGCAATAAAATATTTATGGGAATCAAACTGTACGAAACACTGAAGAACTGCCCATTAATCCTGTTGACTTTCATGACCATCTTAAACAAGATTTTGAAAAGTGATGCTGAATGAGAAAGTTACAGCTTTAGCTAATTCAGCCCATATAGTTGGAGCAAGCAACATGGCCCGAAGATATTAAAGACAATACTTTTGGGGCCAATGAGATTGAGTAGGGTGAATGTTTTAGCGAAGTGCGAGAATTTTCGTGGAAATTGTGGAGACAAAACAAATATTCCACAAATTTGCTTCCCCTGACAACTTCCAGCAAGAGAATTCCAATCTCATGTACTGAATTTTAGAAAGAGTTTATCCAAATTAATCTGATCATTACTAATGGCAGAGCCTCTCTGCTAACAATTACTGTTTCTTCACTATGTTTTCTGAAGGTGAATGGCCCACCAGTGATGACCATTCAAAGTACTTGTAATCATGGCTGCGGCGTGAATGGCACACCACTGTAGGCACCAGTCAGTTGAACATTTGGGATGTTTTCGTCGGTCAGTACGTTATAGTGCAAATTTATGTTTATGCACCTTATTGTAGTTTCATTTTTCTAACAAATTATAAACTGAGAAGTAATATTTAACTTAATTTAAGAATCATGTAATAACTGGTTGATGGTGCAATTGTGAATGTTCTGTTCATGTTCAGAAAAGCGTTAGAATAACGTTGTAAGAAGACCGAATTTCAAAACCACAAGCCCACCCCCTCCCCGAACGGTGAAATCACAGGAATGTCTTTTCTTACAAATTAAGTGGGGTGGACAGTCATAGGCCACATGTTTATATATATATATATATATATATATATATATATATATATATATATATATATATATACAGTACTTAAATATATATGTAATATACAAAAAGGAAACATTGCAAGCAAATATCTCGAAAAGTTCTTGAGTGATTTTTTTTCTAATTTTACAAGACACGCTAATAAACTTTGGATGGACATTGGCTATATGTTTTTAAATATATATTTTGAATAAACATATATGTAATACATATAGGGGAAAAGTTGATACTAAAAATCTCTAAAATATGTTGGCCAATTTATTTCAGATTTTTATGTGATGCTCTAATAAACGTTTAGACTAGGGTGAGCAACTCTTCCATATTTCCCGGGTCTCCCATATTATAGGTAGAGCCTATGTGTATGGTATAATAAAGTTAGCAAACTGTGCCTAATTATTTTATATTTATATCTCCATTCTAAGAAAATTTCATGTACATCGGCAGTTGAAATTTATTGCGACAAAGTTTCCCTTTAAACTTCCTGAAAGTCTTGGCCAGATGTTGGTCATGTTCCTTAAAACCATGATCAAATATTAATCGCTCTACGTCACACGCTAACTATACATTTTTAAGCATATGCAATATGTATATATATTTTTATTATATAAAGGGAAAACGTTGAAAACAAAATTCTCGACAAGTATTTACCATTATTTCTTCAAACTATTATATGATACTCTAGTAACATTCAGATGGACATAGGCTGTATGTTGTTTAATTAACAACTATGTACAGAAATAATGTTAATGCAGACTGAGAAAAAGAAAATGCTGGGCTATGAGAAAGTGCTTTTACGTTTCCTTTATCGCAGTCATTTTTGACTCAAATATCATGGCTCTTACACCATCAGAGAAATTATGTGTTTCACATATATTCTTTCTGATTATCTATAATTTTATACAAAAACTGCATATATTTCTTTGTCACAGTCAGTTTTGAGAGGAAAGAGGAATGTTGAATTTATGGCTTATCGACTTATGATTTGAATACAACCATGGACTCTGATTCATACATAACTCAGCTATCCTTCCAATTCACAGACTAAAACTATAATAAATATTTTCATAGAAACTGCTATCGTGACTTATCTAGCAACTGGCCAGGTTTCTCCTGTACCCCTTGCATTAAGGATCGCAACTTCTTTACTCATTCATTTCAAGGACTTTTTTTTCCTAGCCGAGTTTTCGTTTGCAGTAACAATAAACAAGGCTCTAAGCCGGGTAGAGAGGGGTGGAGGAGACGCAGAGAGAGAGAGAGAGAGAGAGAGAGAGAGAGAGAGAGAGAGAAATGGGAAGAAAATGGACAGAAAGAGAAGGAAGGAGAGGACGGATAGAGAGAGGAATGAGGCAGAAAATGAATAGATATTAGAGGGGACAGAATGAGATGGACAGTGAGACTAGAGAGGAGGAGGTGATGGAAAAGAGATGGCGGAAGACAAGAAGATGAACAGTGAGACAAAAGAGGAGAAACAGATATAATGAGATGGCAGAAGAGGAGGAGATGAAGAAAGTGAGGGGCAGGAGGAGGTAGACAGAGAAGGAGGGGAGACTGAGATCAGGACTTATATACAATTCCAATACATAGTGATTAAAATTCTTCTGGGTAATATGCCGCGTCATTTCTAAAAAACTAACAATAATAAATTAAAACCGACGTTTCGGCCGAATTGCAACGGCCTTCCTCAGGGCACGACTGGTTTTGCATGGGGTAGGTGCTACTATTTATTACAGACTATCGATGTCTGACGTCACGGTTGTAGAATTTTAATTGGCCCTCTAAAATGATTGGCTAGTCATGACGTAAGGGAAGATGGAAGGAAAGGGGCTATTCGTGGATATCCATGTCGTCAACGATTGGTAGCTGACCGCCAATCAGCGTTCCGCTTCTGGTCGGCAAGTTTTCCTCCTGTTGTGCGCGGAAGTGGACTGACAGTTGCTCTACAGCTGTTTGTGTAGATACGTCCGTGTCCCGTGTAGCTTCTGCCCCGCGGCCGCTCGCGGCCCGTTGGACTGGGATGGCCGGCAGCCAGGACGCTGGGAGTTTGTAGCCATCTTCTCTGTTGATGTTGTCAGGCTGCTTAATAATTTCGATCGCCTCTCGAATTTTGCGTTCTCGCATCCACGATTCTTTCGCCAGTACTCGTGCTTCCTGGAACCTGATAGGTTGTCCACAGTCACGGTGGTGTTCCGCTATCGCCGATTTATTGTTATTGTAGTCGTACGTAGCGTTCGTGTTCTGCTACTCGTAAGCTGATAGGTCTTCCTGTTTCTCCTATATAGGCAGCTCCGCATTCACACCGTAGTTCGTAAACACCTGCAGTGTTAAGATGGTTGACTGCATCCTTGGTGGAACCTATCATTTCGTGGATCCTGTGACTGCTTCGAAAAATCGGTCTGAAAACTCGTCGGCGGAAGATGTTGCCTAGCCGTTCACTGACGCCTTTTACATATGGTAAGTGTACCAGTGGAAGCTTCTCTTCTTTGCCTTCTTCTCGTGTTCTGCTCCCTTTAGTTTTAGCTACCTTTCTTATGATGTTGTCATCATAGCCGTTGGCACGAAACGTGTTTTGTAGCTCCTTTAATTCTTCTTTGATATTATTTTCATCGCTTATCCGGTAGGCTCGGGCAGTTAACGTATGCAGAACAGAATACTTTTGAGCTGGGTGGTGGTGGCTCTCAGCGTGCAGGTACCGATTAGTGTGAGTTGGTTTCCGGTACACTTTGTGTCCCAGTTTACCTTCCGCAGCTCTATATACTTCCACACCCAGAAATGGCAAGGTACCATTGTTTTCAGTCTACGTGAAAGACTCTTCCCACTTCATACAATTGATTAGTGAACAGCGAATAAAGCCATCAGACATTATGGTCAGTTTTGACGTCAAGTCTCTCTTCACTAACGTCCCTATTGAGGAGACTATGCGCATTCTACAGGATCGGATCCCACCAGATATCTGCGATCTGGTGCGCTTATGCCTGTCATCAACGTACTTCGCCTGGCAGGGAAAAATATTACGAACAGTTAGATGGTGTGGCAATGGGTTCCCCGCTCTCCCCTGTAGCTGCGGACATCTTCATGGAAGCTTTTGAGCAAACGGCCCTAGCTTCTGCTCCGTTACGTCCCAGTTGTTGGCTACGATATGTGGACGACACATTCGTTATCTGGCCTCACGGTGAAGCGGAATTGGGAAACTTCCTCCAGCACTTAAATAGCCAGCACAAAAATATAAAGTTCACACATGAGACTGAAAACAATGGTATCTTGCCATTTCTGGATGTGGAAGTATATAGAGCTGCGGAAGGTAAACTGGGACACAAAGTGTACCGGAAACCAACTCACACTAATCGGTACCTGCACGCTGAGAGCCACCACCACCCAGCTCAAAAGTATTCTGTTCTGCATACGTTAACTGCCCGAGCCTACCGGATAAGCGATGAAAGTAATATCAAAGAAGAATTAAAGGAGCTACAAAACACGTTTCGTGCCAACGGCTATGATGACAACATCATAAGAAAGGTAGCTAAAACTAAAGGGAGCAGAACACGAGAAGAAGGCAAAGAAGAGAAGCTTCCACTGGTACACTTACCATATGTAAAAGGCGTCAGTGAACGGCTAGGCAACATCTTCCGCCGACGAGTTTTCAGACCGATTTTTCGAAGCAGTCACAGGATCCACGAAATGATAGGTTCCACCAAGGATGCAGTCAACCATCTTAACACTGCAGGTGTTTACGAACTACGGTGTGAATGCGGAGCTGCCTACATAGGAGAAACAGGAAGACCTATCAGCTTACGAGTAGCAGAACACGAACGCTACGTACGACTACAACAACACAATATATCGGCGATAGCGGAACACCACCGTGACTGTGGACAACCTATCAGGTTCCAGGAAGCACGAGTACTGGCGAAAGAATCGTGGATGCGAGAACGCAAAATTCGAGAGGCGATCGAAATTATTAAGCAGCCTGACAACATCAACAGAGAAGATGGCTACAAACTCCCAGCGTCCTGGCTGCCGGCCATCCCAGTCCAACGGGCCGCGAGCGGCCGCGGGGCAGAAGCTACACGGGACACGGACGTATCTACACAAACAGCTGTAGAGCAACTGTCAGTCCACTTCCGCGCACAACAGGAGGAAAACTTGCCGACCAGAAGCGGAACGCTGATTGGCGGTCAGCTACCAATCGTTGACGACATGGATATCCACGAATAGCCCCTTTCCTTCCATCTTCCCTTACGTCATGACTAGCCAATCATTTTAGAGGGCCAATTAAAATTCTACAACCGTGACGTCAGACATCGATAGTCTGTAATAAATAGTAGCACCTACCCCATGCAAAACCAGTCGTGCCCTGAGGAAGGCCGTTGCAATTCGGCCGAAACGTCGGTTTTAATTTATTATTGTTGTTAGTTTTTTAGAAATGACGCGGCATATTACCCAGAAGAATTTTTATCACTATGACACCGACCGCGGAAGCCCACGTTCTTATATCAATTCCAATACATATTACGCAATTGCGAAGGATTACCGGATTTTCTAGTATAATATACACACAGATTAGGGTAATTTTGTCAAATTTTTACTAACGCATTACATTTTCCAGAATTTTACATTTCAGTCAGACTCTTACACACGTTGTGTTGTTGTGGTCTTCAGTCCTGAGACTGGTTTGATGCAGCTCTCCATGCTACTCTATCCTGTGGAAGCTTCTGCATGTCCCAGTACCTACTGCAACATACATCCTTCTGAATCTGCTTAGTGTATTCATCTCTTGGTCTCCCTCTACGAATTTTACCCTCCACGCTGCTCTCCAATCCTAAATTGGTGATCCCTTGATGCCTCAGAACATGTCCTACCAACCGATCTCTTCTTCTGGTCAAGTTGTGCCACAAACTTCTCTTCTCCCCAATCCTATTCAATACTTCCTCATTTGTTATGTGATCTACCCATCTAATCTTAAGCATTCTTCTGTAGCACCACTTTTCAAAACTTTCTGTTCTCTTCATCATCATCATCATCATCATCATCATCATTATCGTTTAGGACTAATTATGCCTTTAAGCGTTCAATCTGAAGCATAGCCCCCTTATAAAGTTCCTCCATGATCCCCTATTCAGTGCTAACATTCGTGCCTCTTCTGATGTTAAACCTATTACTTCAAAATCATTCTTAACCGAATCCAGGTACCTTCTCCTTGGTCTGCCCCGACTCATCCTACCCTCTACTGCTGAACCCATGAGTCTCTTGGGTAACCTTCCTTCTCCCAAGCGTGTAACATGACCCCACCATCTAAGCCTGTTCATCCTGACTGCTACATCTATAGACTTCATTCCCAGTTTTTCTTTGATTTCCTCATTGTGGACACCCTCCTGCCATTGTTCCTATCTACTAGTACCTGCAATCATCCTAGCTACTTTCACATCCGTGACCTCAACCTTGCTGATAAGGTAACTTGAATCCACCCAGCTTTCGCTCCAATACAACAAAGTTGGTCGAAAGATTGAACGGTGCTCAGATAACTTACTCTTGGTACTGACTTCCTTCTTGCAGAAGAGAGTAGATCGTAGCTGAGCGCTCAGTGCATTAGCTTTGCTACACCTCGCTTCCAGTTCTTTCACTATGTTGCCGTCCTGTGAGGATATGTATCCTAAGTACTTGAAACCATCCACCTGTTCTAACTTTGTTCCTCCTATTTGGCACTCAATCCGTTTACATTTATTTCCCACTGACAATACTTTCGTTTTGGAGATGCTAATCTTCATACCATAGTCCCTACATTTCTGATCTAGCTCTGAAATATTACTTTGCAAACTTTCAATCGAATCTGCCATCACAAGTAAGTCATCCACATATGCTACTCTGCTTATTTTGTGTTCACATATTGTAATCTCACCCAGCCAGTCTATTGTTTTCAACATATGATCCATAAATAATATGAACAACAGTGGAGAGAGGTTGCAGCCTTGTCTTACCCCCGAAATAACTCTGAACCATGAATTCAATTTACTGTCAACTCTAACTGCTGCCTGACTATCCATGTAAAGAGCTTTAACTGCTTGCAAAATTTTGCCTCCTATTTCATAATCTCGTATAACAGACACTAACTTCCTCCTAGGAACCCGGTCTTATGCCTTTTCTAGATCTATAAAGCATATATACAATTCCCTGTTCCACTCATAACACTTCTCCATTATTTGCCGTAAGCTAAAGATCTGGTCCTGACAACCTCTAAGAGGCCTAACCCCACACTGATTTTCATCCAATTGGTCCTCAACTAATACTCGCACTTTCCTTTCTACAATATCTGTGAAGATTTTACCCACAACGCTGATTAAAGAGATACCTCTGTAGCTGTTACAATCTTTTCTGTTTCCATGTTGAAAGATTGGTGTGATTACTGCTTTTCTCCAGTCTGATGGAACCTGTCCCCTACTCACAGGCCATTTCAATTATCCTGTGTAGCCATTTAAGACCTGACATTCCACTGTATTTGATGAGTTCCGACTTAATTTCATCCACCCAAGGTGCTTTATTACACTGCAATCTATTGACTATTTTCTCCACTTCCTCAAATGTGATCCTATTTCCATCATCATTCCTATCCCATTCTACTTCGAAATCTGAAACATTACTGATCGTATTTTCACCTACATTGAGCAACTCTTCAAAATATTCCCTCCATCTGCCCAAGGCATCCACAGGATTCACCAGCAGTTTTCCTGACCTGTCCAAAATACTCGTCATTTCCTTCTTACGTCCCTTTCGAAGACTGCTAATTACATTACAGAATGGTTTTCCAGCAGCTTCACCCATAGTCTCCAACCTGTTTGCAAAGTCTTCCCAAGATTTCTTCTTGGATGCTGCAATTATCTGTTTGGCTTTGCTTCTTTCTTCAACATAACTTTCTCTCTCTGAGTTCTAGTATGTAGCCATTATTGATACGCCTTCTTTTTCCTTTTACAGGCTACTTTGACTGTGTCATTCCACCAAGCTGTTTGGTTCATCCTACTTTTACACACTACTGTTCCAAGACATTCTGTAGCCACTTCTAGTACTGTGTCCCTGTACCTTGTCCATTCCTTTTCCAATGACTGTAATTGACTACATTCAACTAACTGGAACCTTTCTGAGATCGCTGTTATGTACTTTTGCCTGATTTCCTTATCCTAAAATTTCTCCACTCTTATCTTCCTACATATGGACCTGACCTCCTGCACTTTTGGCCTTACAATCCCAATTTCACTGCGGATTAGATAATGATCAGTGTCATCAAAGAATCCTCTGAATACACGTGTGTCCCTCACAACCTTCCTGAATTCCTGATCTGTTATTATATAGTCAATGATAGATCTGATTCCTCTGCCTTCCCAAGTATACCAGTGAATGTTCTTATGTTTAAAAAAGGAGTTTGTAATTACTAAGCCCATACTGGCACAGAAATCCACGAGTTGTTTCCCATTCTTGTTGGCCTCCATATCCTCTCCAAAACTACCCATACCCTTTTAATACCCTTCTTTTCGATTTCCTATCCTGGCATTAAAATCACCCATGAGCAGAACACTGTCCTTGTCCTTTAGTCTAACAACTACATCACTGAGTGCCTCATAAAAACTATCCATCTTTTCTTGATCTGGCCCTTCACAATGCGAATATACTGACACAATCCTAATTTTCTTACTAGACACTGTCAAATCTATTCACATCAGCCGTTCGTTTACATACCTTATTGCAACTACGCTGGATTCCATTTCTTTCCTGATGTAAAGCTCTACACCCCATTGTGCTATTCCTGCTTTGACTCCTGACAGGTAGACCTTGTATTCTCCCACTTGCTCTTCCTTCTCACCCCTTACCCGAATGTCACTAACAGCTAAAACGTCCAGCCCCATCTTACTAGCAGCCTCTGCCAGCTCTACCTTCTTCCTAGAGTAGCCCCCATTGAAATTAATAGCTCCCCATCTCATTACCATTTGTTTGCCAAGTCGTATCTTAGGATCCCTGGTTTGTCAGTTAGAGGTGGGACTCCATCACCTCCAAAGGACTGAGGCATTTTGCTCTGATTGTTGCCAGCATCATATTTAAAGTATCAGGGAAGCACGATGCTAGCCTTACTTGCCCAGAGCGCCATAGGGTTTTACCTCTAACGGTTGAGGGACTAACAGGTGGATTTGGTAGTCTTTGCAGTATGATCACAAAAGTGACCTCGATTCAGAATATGTCAAAGTTGCCCAGGATTATTCCAAAGTAACTGGTACCCCAAGTGTCGGGACCACTTTCTTGGCCACTCATACGTTGGCCATGGTTCATGAACTAGGACATGACTACCGGAACCCATACTATGAACCACTTCTCTTCTTGTTCAAACTATTTATCATCCATGTTTCACTTCCATACATGCCTACACTTCATACAAATACTTTCAGAAATGACATCCTGACACTTAAATCTATACTCGATGTTAACAAACTTCTCTTCTTCAGAAACGCTTTCCTTACCATTGCTAGTCTACATTTGATATCCTCTCTACTTCGACCATAATCAGTTATTTTGCTCCCCAAATAGCAGAACTCCTTTACTACTGGAAGTGTCTCATTTCCTAATCTAATTCCCTCAGCATCACCCGACTTCATTCGACTGCATTCCATTATCCTCGTTTTGCTTTTGTTGATGTTCATCTTATATCATCCTTTCAAGTCACTATCCATTCCGTTCTACTGCTGTTCCAATCCCTATCCTGTCTCTGACAGAATTACAATGTCATCGGCGATTCTTAAAGTTTTTATTTCTTCTCCATGGATTTTAATACCTACTCCGAATTTTTCTTTTGTTTCCTTCACTGGTTGCTCAATATACAGCTTGAATAACATCGGGGAGAGGCTACAACCCTGTCTCACTCCCTTCCCAACCACTACTTCCCATTCATGTCCCTCGACTCTTATAACTGCCATCTGGTTTCTGTGCAAATTTTAAATAGCCTTACGCTCCCTGTATTTTAACCCTGCCACCTTTAGAATTGAAAGAGAGTATTCCAGCCAACATTATCAAAAGCTTCCTCTAAGTCTACAAACGCTAGAAACATAGGTTTTCTCTTCCTTAATCTTGCTTCTAAGATACGTCGTAGGGTCAGTATTGCCTCACGTGTTCCAACATTTCTATGGAATCCAAACTGATCTTCCCCAAGGTCGGATTCTACTAGTTTTCCATTCGTCTGTAAAGAATTCGCGTTAGTATTTTGCAGCTGTGACTTATTAATCTTGTAAGTAGGCTGTTTAGGTTTTCTTATTGGTAACGCCACATAGCGCTCTGTATGAAAAATCACTGGCTGTGCTGTGTGCAGTCTGTGGCTAGTTTGCATTGTTGTCTGCCATTGTAGTGTTGGGCAGCGGCAGCTGGATGTTAACAGCACGTAGCGTTGCGCAGTTGGAGGTGAGCCGCCAGCAGTGGTGGACGTGGGGAGAGAGATGGCGCAGTTTTGTAGTTTGTAAGACTGGATGTCATGAACTATCATATATATTTTGACTATTAAGATAAATACACTGTTTGTTCTCTATTAAAATCTTTCATTTACTAACTATACCTATCAGTGGTTAGTGCCTTCCGTAGTTAGAATCTTTTATTTAGCTGGCAGTAGTGGTGCTCGCTGTATTGCAGTAGTTCGAGTAACGAAGATTTTTTGTGAGGTAAGTGATTTGTGAAACGTATAGCTTAATGCTAGTCAGGGCCATTCTTTCGTAAGGACTTTTGGAAGTCAGATTGCGTTGCGCTAAAAAAATATTGTGTGTCAGCTTAAGCACAGTCGTGTACAAATTGTTCTAAGGGGACGTTTCATATGTCGACCCTTAGCCAAGGATACCTCACTGGAATCTTCTGATTTTTTTCTTGTAGTTTCTGTAATTAGTGTAGCTTTTGTTTATTGCTAGCGCGTAATCATAGAATTTCCTTTGTAGTTGCAGTCTTTCATTGTTGTACAGTAAAACAGTTGTGGCATGCATGTAGTTTTGCACAAAGTATTTCGCAGCTGCGCTTGCAATTAACTAGATATTATTTTCAGTGATATGTTAATGTGTTCTCTTATTTTTGCTTTTCAAATTGTGCTTTTTTTGTGTTGTCGTGTGAAATATTGTGACAATAATGGCGTGTGAAAAACGTAATACTAGGCTCCAAAGTAAACTGAGAAATGACAGTGAAGACGAAAGCAGTGTGTTAGCGCCACCATGTAATGAATTAACTAATGTTCAAAGTAGTAATTTGGTAATTGTGCATAGGGAAATGGAGCGGGTTGCAAATAATGGTGTAGGCAGTGAAACAATTAGTGAACAGGAAAGCGTTATCGATCGATCGGTGGGCAACAGCTCGCCTCAGGATTCCGAAATGACAGGACACAATCTTGCAAATACTGTAGATTCAGATTTAGCGTCCTCACTGTTTTCTCAAATAAGTCAAGACACACTTTCTGTTTTTCAAACTGCGAATATTGCCGGTTCAAATGCATTGCCGAATAGCACTAAGGAACATGTTTCAGACACCAGTGCATTGTTATTACAATTAATGCAACAAATGGGACAAAAGCTTCAAAAGTTAGACACAATGGAACAAAATCTTCAAAAGTTAGACACAATGGAACAAAATCAGAGACAAACACAGCAAAAGCTTCAAAAGTTAGACACAATGGAACAAAATCAGAGACAAACACAGCAAAAGCTTCAAAAGTTAGACACAATGGAACAAAATCTTCAAACGTTTGACACAACGCTTGAACAAAATCAGAAACAAATGGGACAGAATCTTCAAAAGTTAGACACAATGGAACAAAATCTTCGGAAGTTAGACACCACACTTGAACAAACACGTGAAGATTTAACTACTGAGTTACATAACATTGAATCGAAATGTCAAAAAATCTGTAATGACGTAAAAACACAAATTTGTGAGCATTTCCAACCTATTTTTTCGCGGCATGAAAATGCATTACAGAATCACGAAGCAGCCATAAAAGAATTGCAAACTATTGTTCGTGAAAATCACGACACCTTGCAAGCTAAAATAAACTCAGTTGCATCTACCGATTCGGTTACGCAACTTGCAAAAACTCAAGAAAAACTTAAAGGACACAGTAGATACTCTGAAAATTGGTTCAGAAAGACACATGGAGGACATTAGTTCATTATCAGAGAAAGTAGTTGAACTTTCAGATCAGCTAAATAATTTATCTACGAAGGTAGATGATAATCTGAATGACACAAAACCGGTAGTCTTTAATGACACAGAAGAGTTCGAACAAATTAGGAAATTCATACAAAATCAAAATCAAATTAATACGCAACACCAAAGAGAAATCAAGGAAGTACAAGATCAGCTGACACAGGTAATACAAAAATTACGTATTTCAGAGGAATCTCGCACGCCAATACGGGAAGAGGGACATAAAAATACGGAAGTGCCACAAAATAATAACACAGGGCACTTTGGAGATTATGAAAGAAATTGGCAAATTTCGCCGAATTTTGAGATGGAACCGCCGAAACGACGTAACAATGACCGATATTCTACCCGCGGACACGATGATTTTGACTATAAGCTGTTCACTACTACACGCAAATTCAAAACATTTAAGAATTCTGGCAACGACATTCATCCACAAGCGTGGCTTCATCAATTCTCTCATTGTTTCCCCCCCAACTGGTCATTAGAGCACAGATTAGAATTTATGTGTGGCTATTTAGAGAATGAACCAGCTGTAAGAATGCGATCGATCATTCACGATTGCCACAGTGAAGGAGAATTTTACCATGCCTTCCTCTCAGCATATTGGTCTCAAGCCACACAAGACCGAGTAAAACATTGTATCATAATGATGAAAAATTTTGAACAATCTGAATTTTCAAGTCTTGTGAAATATTTTGAAGACATGTTACATAAGAATCAGTATCTTTCAAACTCATACAGCCTGTCAGAACTCATTCGCATTTGCTTAATCAAATTACCTGAACATTTACGGCATATTATTTTGGCAGGCCGTTGCAAAGACGACATTGAAGCTTTTCAGGCACTATTACAAGACTTAGAAATTGACACTGACAATCGGATGCGAAAACAGGAAAACAATCACTACAGTTCACATCCGTCACAATTCCGTGACGACAGAAACAATAACTGGACACGACAAGTCTATTCTTACAACGCAAATCGTGACCAAAACAGACACCACCCATATGACAACCAATGGCAGAGTAATAGTAGTTACAGAGAAAGATCGCATTTCCGTAGTAATGACTATCACAGAGACAATCAGAGAAACAGACAATATGGAAACCAAAATAATTATTATCAAGGGAGACAGAATAACATAAGACGCAACGGTCCAGCGCGCAGTTACGATTCAGGGAGAAATTCTCCACCACGTGACCGACAAGAAAGAAACTATGGAATCTACCGACATGACGACAGACGATGTGATCGTAACGACAGACCTGAATTGCAGCAGAACTGGCTTGATTCAAACAGAGCAGGGCCCTCTCGGCAAGGTGAATTTGCAGAAGTTAGGTCTCCTAATCCCAATAACGACGCGCGCCAACAAAGAAACAGGCAATGACTCGCACCGCAGGCAGCCGCGTGCGCCGGCTGGCTCAGAGAAAAATAACATAAGCTAACCTTGAGCAAAATTCCGGTGTTCCTTACCGACGTAATCACATGATAATTGCTTTTCAGTTGACAGTCTGTGTGCTAGGAAGGGTAAAGGATTGCACCACATTTCACTTGTAAAACCGTTTATTTAGAGATAATCTGTTTTTTTCTTTTTTTTAACTTCGTCTTTGCCATAAAATTTTTCACTTCACGCTACTAGTACAATTTGTCAGACTTAGAATCTGTTAACATGCAGCCATGTTTGAAGTTAAATATCCAGTCAAGAACCAAGGGAACATTTTAAAACAGAAATTACGAATGCATTGTTATAGTGAACAGACGACACTGTGTTGTTATTTGTACATTCTTGCTTGTTAGTTGCACGATTACGTAACGACTATAAGGCTTACATACATAGAACATATACTGTTAAAGAGGTTTAATGCAACATTTTGGTTCAGTTGAAAAGACATTCTTTATTTGAAGTACTTTCTGTGAGATTTAAGATGACTTAGCATTTGGTTTCTGTGACAGCTACACGATTTTATCACGACGCTACTAATGTGTGACACAGTTTACAATGTGCTTTTGCGGAGTATCTGTTTTATATCTGCACAGTTTTTCTGAATTATTCTGGAAAGTAAAACATGTTTTAGTGGTAACTTTTGTGGTATAGCTACAATTAGACAGCCTTTTCCATAGCACAGCAATACGTTACAGCATAGTACTTTCTTCATCACGGCAATAAGCGTAATAACTAAGATAATTATACGCAAAGCAATTCATTTCGTTTTTTACGAGGTAAGTACATTGACTTCACCAGAAATTTGCTTACAGAGGACGATAACTACGACACTTCCACATAATTATCTTACAACAAGACGCACAGTTTATCGCTACAGTACACGTATTTGAGTGATTAATTTTGTACTTAAAACATTTGTTTTTAAAGATATTTGAAGCACAATGATACAAAGGTTTTCCATGATACATTTCATTCTATTGCTGTAATCTGTAACCCCTGAGGATATAATTACATTAATCCTCAGGGGGGTACACGCTTACTTTATGTACCATGTGTATGGCAAGCACAAGGAGCCCTAGCTAATATGGTATTTGCTTATACAACTTTACACATCGGTACCATATTTCTCTAACACAGAATTACACAGCTATCTGATCATTTAACTGGGAGAGACAAACATTCATTTTACTACATCAGTGACAGATGTTTATGTAATTACACAGTTGGATAACTTCACTCTTACGAAATTGTATTTTGTCTGTACTTTGTGAACTGTTCATATTTTTTTCTAACCATTGTAACACTATGAGAGCTTTGAATGACATATTGGTATGGGATCATGATTTTGAAAGTACGTTTGAGGTAGATGACACTTTTGACATGAGCAGAGAATTTTTTTAGGTTTTGAAATTATTGGAGGAAGCTACGACGATTTTGAGAGTTGACTGAGGTGTTATGATGTTATTATTACGATAACTATATTGTTGCGGTATGTTTATGGTCAATAAGATGATGCTACCGTATATGAGGAATTTGATTATGCTACATATTTCTTATGATGAAATACTGAAGAAGTGTCGACGAATATGTATATGTGTAATAAGGTAAGAATAATGAGTAGTGGTTAGGGACTCTAGTTTGTGAAAGAGGATGTTGGAAACCGAGAATCGTACTTTCAGAGTTATGAAATGTATGTAAATGCGTGAATGTATTACAATGCCGACGAAAATTTTTTGGACATTGTTATATCAATAGGATTTTGTTTCTACAGATGAATAACGCAAGTTCTTGACCTGTGAAATTTTTTATATGAGACTGCCACTGTAGCGGAAACTGCTGTCGTAAATATTTCAGTAAGAAATGCGTTGTGGGCACCCAGCTGCGCGAGAGACGCCTTGAAAAAAGCCATTAGTGTGTGACTTTCAGAGGCACAGGTAAAAAAAAAGGCCATTATCCTCGCTATTGACATTTCTTTGTAGAAAGCGTCGCAAATACGACACGCTCATACTTGAAAACATATGATTACACTTTGGAGTTCTTAATTTATGATATTTACTGAAATGAAATGATGAGAAACATTTCATGTCTATTGTATTGCTAGTTGGAAGATTGTTTACTGCATTATGAATGACTTATGGCTAGCGGATGACGTTTCACGCCTTGCTTTGCCTATTTTGTTTAATATCTAGTTTCTTGCTGCACTGCAGCATTGGTTAAAATAAAATTTAATACATGTACTAATATAAATATTTTCTGTCTACAGGCCCAGTAAAGGATCATTTTATGATGTACTTTCTTTGAAAAGAGAGCACAAATAGACATTTCCCTTCACAGGAATTGCAAAAATAATTTTTTTACGATTTGGTAACTTATCTGCTAGCGTATGTTCTCGTGATGCATCACTCTAGTGTTAAGATGCGACATAGGTATTAAACATTTTACTGTAATATTTTTTCTGCTTCTGCTTTGTCATGTTTAGATATAAGTTATAGCATTTGCTGCTGCTGTTTGCCATGCATAGTGCTACTGAATGTCACTTTGTATTATTAGGTTAAGCCAATTTTATTAGTGATTTATTTTTCTTGTTTTATGCGCATTGCCTTATATTAGTTGTAATATTGCTGCCTTTTTTTGCCAATTTCCATTTTTTTTATCATTGCTATTTGTATTAATTGTTTTGTGCTGCTGCATTGTCTCGTCCCTTAGTTAAGCATCTGAGCTCAGTAGATTTAAGTTGGCTTAAGAGGGGGTAGACTATATAAGAAACTAACTATGATGAATTGGAAGAGAAGCATTGAGAAGCTATAAGAGAATGGTTTTGCCAAAAAAGTAGTGTATAGTGGAGAAAAACTATTTTTAGAAGAGGGTGTGAACAAAATACAGAAAGCATGCTTGGATAGGATATTTTTAGTGGAAACAAATGTTGAGATAAGACGTAAGATCTACAGAATGACGTTTTGGGTTGGTCTGCAGTACCAAATGTTACACTGAAAACAATCACTGTCCTTTCCTTTTGTGTTATCCTGCTATTTGTTTGTGTACCCTTGTGTATTTGTTTTCTTCCTGTCTCTGTGTACGGTTTCATAGAATTTTTTCTCTTCTAATACTAAGCTACATTCACTATGATGAGAAATACTGTTATCCTCAAATATAATTTGCATTAATAACATGCTATTTACTTCGTAAAAATGTTTAAACATTATTTATTCTGTTTTGTTCTAATGCTCAAGTGTGAAGTTGATGTTTCAAAAGTTATTCTGATCTTTTATGTATGTACTTACGTCATAATTCTTGTAACACTGATGTACATGTTTATTTCTATTCTTTTGTAATGCCTGTTTTATTACAAATGTTATCTGTATTCTTATGTTCTGTAATGATGTATTTTGTACCATTATTATTGTATTCTAATGTTATAAAATTGTAATTGACACCAGTTCATCAAATTAAGTAACTTGTAAATTACATTTCACTGCACACGTTTCTGTTGGTCATAGTATATGGACAATATGTGAGAAGTAGGGACTGATAGTGTTTCCACATGTGTTAATAATTCAGCAAGGGACTGGATAAAAGCATTGCTGGTTCTAAGGACATATAAAAAAATTGTGAGTGCACAAGTGGTGGTTTATGGACTTGCTGTATTCTCTGCAAGACTCTTCGATGTTGATTGTGCACCTGCGCAGTCGCAACAGATGGTTGCTGGCCATCTCTACAAGGACTACAGTGGGTCTGCATCTTTGATGGCCCACCAATACGATTATTTCTACAAGGACTGCAGTGGGTCTGCATCTCTGGTGGCCCACTAATACCCTAATCTCTACCAGGACTACAATGGGTCTGCTCTGTGATGACCTAAGTACCAATAGTCTTCAACTTCGACTGACTCTGTTGTGGGTTTGCTCTGTTGTGGCCCATTACCTGTCTGCATGTCAAGAGTCAGCACTGTCTTTCCGTTGAAAGGACAACACTACTTCTTCAAGACTGCGTGGAAATCCACTACTTCTGTGCGCATTTTCTTTTATTGCTCAGACTTTGACAAAAACACTGCAATTTTACTGTGATGAATGATCAGGACTGTCTATATGGACTGTGAGAAAATTTTAGCTTTTGACCAACATGGTATCAATAAGTGTGTGCATTTGATTTCTTTGTTATTGTAATCATAATTATCAAAAAATTTTTCAAATCTGTATTGGCCACTGCCCAAAACAATTTGTAAAATTTTTTGTGGGGAGCATGGGGGCTATGTAAGTAGGCTGTTTAGGTCTTCTTATTGGTAACGCCACATAGCGCTCTGTATTAAAAATCACTGGCTGTGCTGTGTGCAGTCTGTGGCTAGTTTGCATTGTTGTCTGCCATTGTAGTGTTGGGCAGCGGCAGCTGGATGTTAACAGCACGTAGCGTTGCGCAGTTGGAGGTGAGCCGTCAGCAGTGGTGGACGTAAGGAGAGAGATGGCGCAGTTTTGTAAATTGTAGGACTGGACTATTAAGGTAAATACACTGTTTGTTCTCTATTAAAATCTTTCATTTACTAACTATACCTATCAGTAGTTAGTGCCTTCCGTAGTTAGAATCTTTTATTTAGCTGGCAGTAGTGGTGCTCGCTGTATTGCAGTAGTTCGAGTAACGAAGATTTTTTGTGAGGTAAGTGATTTGTGAAACGTATAGCTTAATGCTAGTCAGGGCCATTCTTTCGTAAGGACTTTTGGAAGTCAGATTGCGTTGCGCTAAAAAAATATTGTGTGTCAGCTTAAGCACAGTCGTGTACAAATTGTTCTAAGGGGACGTTTCAATCAGATAGTTCGGTAATTTCACATCTGTCAAACACTGCTTTGTTTGGGATTGGAATTATTATGTTCTTCTTGAAGTCTGAGGCTATTTCACCTGTCTCATACATCTTGCTCACCAGATGGTAGAGTTTTGTCAGGACTGGCTCTCCCAAGGCCGTCATTAGTTCCAACAGACCGTTGTCTAATCCGGGAGCCTTGTTTCGACCCAGGTCTTTCAGTGCTCTGTCAAACTCTTCACGCAGTACCGTATCTCCCATTTCATCTTCATCTACTTCCTCTTCCATTTCCATAATATTGTCCTCAAGTACATCGCCCTATATAGACCCTCTATATACTCCTTCCTCCTTCCTGCTTTCCCTTCTTTGCTTAGAACTGGGTTTGCATCTGAGCTCTTGATATTCATACAAGTGGTTCTCTTTTCTCCAAAGGTCTCTTTAATTTTCCTGTAGGCCGTATCTATCTTACCCCTCGTGAAATATACCTCTACATCCTTACATTTGTCCTCTAGCCATTCCTGCTTAGCCATTTTGCACTTCCTGTCGATCTCATTTTTGAGACGTTTGTATTCCTTTTTGCCTGCTTCATTTGCTGCATATTTATATTTTCTCCTTTCATCAATTAAATTCAATATTTCTTCTGTTACCCAAGGATTTCTAGCAGCCCTCGTCTTTTTATCTACTTTATCCTCTGCTGCCTTCACTACTTCATCCCTCAGAGCTACCCATTCTTCTTCTACTGTATTTCTTTCCGCCATTCCTGTCAATTGCTCCCTTATGCTCTCCCTGAAACTCTGTACAACCTCTGGTTTAGTCAGTTTATCCAGGTCCCATCTCCTTAAATTCCCACCTCTTTGCAGTTTCTTCAGTTTTAATCTACAGGTCATAACCAATATGTTGTGGTCAGAGTCCACATCTGCCACTGAAAATGTCTTACAGTTTAAAACCTGGTTCCTAAATCTCTGTCTTACCATCATATAATCGATCTGCTATAGTTTTGTATCTCCAGGCTTCTTCCATGTATACAGCGTTCTTTTATGATTCTTGAACCAACTCTTACACATAAAAGATGCTTATCTACCTTTCTAAATGTTAGATACATACACTAAAATGATATTAAAATATTCATAGCATTACACCTCAACCCAATATTTTTATATTACTAACGTAGTAGCAGTAACAACTTCGGACTGTTATAAAGGACTTGGCTGTTAATTAGAATCACGACCGAAATATTATTGCAGAAATTACATCGCAGCCAGCCACGCGTATTCCAGTTCCAGGCTGCCAATGTTACCTTTGTTCTAAAGCCGTGTTTTAGTTTTCTATTTGCATTTTCAACGTAAAAGTTATTACATATTGTAAGCTGTACAGTTTCTCACAGGAATTATATTTGTCCTATGTCATTTTGTTATTTTAATTTCTTGCTAAGAATTACGTTTGCGCAAATTAGTTTCGACTGCGATGTTGCATAAATTATTGGTTGAGCTGAATTCAATTTTACGCTGCAGCAAAACTGAACGGTTTACGAGGCAAACTTTTCGAGCGAGTAGTTACAATCATACGTATCATTAGACGCTGATGTTCCGACGGTTTATTCATTTTAACGATTTTAACGGAGTAAAAGTTTATGGATACGGTATGTATTACAAATGTTAATGCGAAATGTATTGTTTCACAACAAGATACTTTCAGGTTACGATTAATTTTTACAACACGATTATTAAAACATGCTATAATCCATAATCAATTACGTGATTTCAGATTCGTTTTTTCCCTCTTCAGTCGTACTGCACTTCTGTTCCTTAACCAGTTACGGTTAACGTTATTTTTTGTAAGATAATTTATCATTTATTATTAAATTGTTCTTAAAGCTTACAGCTCTCTCACCGACATCATTATTTTTCATTTCTTTGAGCCTGTTAATATATAATAAAAGTATTCTTCTGTCTCTTGCAGTGAACAAAGTCATGGAAGTCAAAAATTCATTTGTAGTTTTGCGTTTGTCCGTTTCGTGAACTTCGGAAAGAAATACTTCTTATTTGGAATGCTCCACAATACTGTTCTCAAAATGAAGTTTTATAGTAATACGGCAGCTTATCAGTCGAGAATAGTAGAAAATGTACACTCCTGGAAATGGAAAAAAGAACACATTGACACCGGTGTGTCAGACCCACCATACTTGCTCCGGACACTGCGAGAGGGCTGTACAAGCAATGATCACACGCACGGCACAGCGGACCCACCAGGAACGGCGGTGTTGGCCGTCGAATGGCGCTAGCTGCGCAGCATTTGTGCACCGCCGCCGTCAGTGTCAGCCAGTTTGCCGTGGCATACGGAGCTCCAACGCAGTCTTTAACACTGGTAGCATGCCGCGACAGCGTGGACGTCAACCGTATGTGCAGTTGACGGACTTTGAGCGAGGGCGTATAGTGGGCATGCGGGAGGCCGGGTGGACGTACCGCCGAATTGCTCAACACGTGGGGCGTGAGGTCTCCACAGTACATCGATGTTGTCGCCAGTGGTCGGCGGAAGGTGCACGTGCCCGTCGACCTGGGACCGGACCGCAGCGACGCACGGATGCACGCCATGACCGTAGGATCCTACGCAGTGCCGTAGGGGACTGCACCGCCACTTCCCAGCAAATTAGGGACACTGTTGCTCCTGGGGTATCGGCCAGGACCATTCACAACCGTCTCCATGAAGCTGGGCTACGGTCCCGCACAACGTTAGGCCGTTTTCCGCTCACGCCCCAACATCGTGCAGCCCGCCTCCAGTGGTGTCGCGACAGGCGTGAATGGAGGGACGAATGGAGACGTGTCGTCTTCAGCGATGAGAGCCGCTTCTGCCTTGGTGCCAATGATGGTCGTATGCGTGTTTGGCGCCGTGCAGGTGAGCGCCACAATGAGGACTGCATATGACCGAGGCACACAGGGCCAACACCCGGCATCATGGTGTGGGGAGCGATCTCCTACACTGGCCGTACACCTCTGGTGATAGTCGAGAGGACACTGAATAGTGCACGGTACATCCAAACCGTCATCGAACCCATCGTTCTACCATTCCTAGACCGACAAGGGAACTTGCTGTTCCAACAGGACAATGCACGTCCGCATGTGTCCCGTGCCACCCAACGTGCTCTAGAAGGTGTAAGTCAGGTACGCTGGCCAGCAAGATCTCCGGATCTGTCCCCCATTGAGCATGTTTGGGACTGGATGAAGCGTCGTCTCACGCGGTCTGCACGTCCAGCACGAACGCTGGTCCAACTGAGGCGCCAGGTGGAAATGGCATGCCAAGCCGTTCCACAGGACTACATCCAGCATCTCTACGATCGTCTCCATGGGAGAATAGCAGCCTGGATTGCTGCGAAAGGTGGATATACACTGTACTAGTGCCGACATTGTGCATGCTCTGTTGCCTGTGTCTAAGTGCCTGTGGTTCTGTCAGTGTGATCATGTGATGCATCTGACCCCAGGAATGTGTCAATAAAGTTTCCCCTTCCTGGGACAATGAATTCACGGTGTTCTTATTTCAATTTCCAGGAGTGTATTTATCAGGTCGTACAGAAACAGACTGACAGAAAACATTTGTATCTAAAAGAAGAAGACGTAATAAAATGTAACTTCACGTGTTGAGACATTCCTTGCTATTATTTTAGTAGTTGCAAGTTTACGCGATACAACAGTATAAAAACATTACTGATCCCTTGTCAATAGATCGTTGCTCTTTTTCACCCTAGATGAAGGCAATGATTCGGTTGCAAAGCGAGTCACACAAGTAGCTACTTCCACTTCATTGACAACTCGACCCGTAACTGCCGCAAATGGCTGGCGATTTCAAGTGTATAGACACTGAGATGGCGGAGTTTATGTCGAACTGGTCCCATAGAAATTGTATCGAGAACCTATGGGAGGGTATTTTTGTCTATTAAAATAACTCAACATCATGTATCAGAACACAGTCAGTGTACGGACCAGTTTTATTCTGTTGAGAGGTGATACCAGCATATTTTCTGATGAGGGATAAAGCATGAAGACATAGAATTTCCATGGGATGACACTGTGCCGCTTGAGTTCCCTGAATCATTGCCAGAGGTGTCTTCAAGTCGTATCGTATTAGTCAGCTTGCCGATGCTGAATGATAATGAGTAATCCGTAAACATTCAGCTTGAAGAGTTAAAGCGTCTTGGCCAAGATCGCATTAGTAAGACTTTATTTTCGATGGCCGGTTTGGATCAACGGAGTTAACATCATTCGATCTCAACGCAGGTTAATACATGTGTCGAATTTGAGCTATAAGTGCACTGCATATCTTAATTAGCTGTTGACGTAAGATGCATTGGCCTATCAAAGTTAAAACCATTATATACAGTACAATATATTCAGAGCTAAAACCAGTATTTACAAACTTTGCGGAACATTTTGAAATACTGGTCTATGTGCATTTTTATGCCGAGCAGAGATAGGAACATTGCGTGGATGACAATACAGGGTGTTACAAAAAGGTACGGCCAAACATTCTGGAAACATTCCTCACACACAAATAAAGAAAAGATGTTATGTGGACATGTGTCCGAAAAAGCTTAATTTCCATGTTAGAGCTCATTTTAGTTTCGTCCACCGACGCTCAATAGAGCATGTTATCATGGTTTCATACGGGATACTCTACTTGTGCTGCTAGAACATGTGCCTTTACAAGTACGACACAACATGTGGTTCCTGCTGGATGGAGCTCCTGCACATTTCAGTCAAAGTGTTCGAACGCTTCTCAACAACAGATTCTGTGACCCATGGATTTGTAGAGGCGGACCAATTCCATGGCCTCCACGCTCTCCTGACCTCAACCCTCTTGACTTTAATTTATGGGGGCATTTGAAAGCTCTTGTCTACGCAACCCCTGTACCAAATGTAGACACACTTCATGCTCGTATTGTGGACCGCTGTGATACAATACGCCATTCTAAAAATGTTCAAATATGTGTGAAATCTTATCGGACTTAACTGCTAAGGTCATCAGGCTCTAAGCTTACACACTACTTAACCTAAATTATCCTAAGGACAAACACACACACCCATGCCGAGGGAGGCCTCGAACCTCCGCCGGGACCAGCCGCACAATCCACGACTGCAGCGCCTAAGACCGCTCGGCTAATCCCGCGCGGCAATACGCCATTCTCCAGGGCGGCATCAGCGCATCAAGGATTCCTTGTGAAGGAGGGTGGATGCATGTATCCTCGCTAACGGAGGACATTTTGAACATTTCCTGTAACAAAGTGTTTGAAGTGACGCTGGTACGTTCTAGTGCTGTGTCTTGCCATTCCATGATTAATGTGATTTGAAAGGAAGTAATAAAATGAGCTCTAACATGGAAAGTAAGCGTTTCCGGACGTAGGTCCACATAACGTATTTTCTTTCTTTGTGTGTGAGGAATGTTTCCTGAAAGTTTGGCCGTACCTTTTTGCAAAACTTTGTATAGACTGAGATTGTATTGGTGCAACTGTGATCTTTCCCGTCTTGCTCCAAGCACGGGCTAAGTATCATTTTCTGACTGCGACGCTCTTCGGGACATAGACTGACGAGACCTGCGACGGTTAGACAGTTTCACGTCAATTCACCCTTCCGTCTTTCACCCCTGTCATCTACGGCCCGCAGTGCACCGCAGTTGGCTCGGAGCCAGTTTTGCATTGCACCATTTTCTCATGTACGGTATACTCAACCACAGGGGCATGTGAACAGTTTACAGACTTACCGGTTTCAGGAATGCTTCCACCCTTTCTCCCAAACGCAAATGTTCATGTCGTTTCAGACGTCAGATAAATCGCTCCATTTCTGCATTACGACAATGACAGTACTGTTTCCCACAACACCGCGACACACTTTATATACTCTCCACTGCTAGTGCTGCCCCTACAGTCTGTAAGTGATTATTGAACTTCAACTTCGAACAGAGATGGTGGTCACATTAAAGTGACTGCACCTTGTATTTACAGAAACTTCTAATTAACGATCTGATTCTCTGCCCATGTATATCTGACTTGTAAAATTCTCGGGCACCTTCCTGGGTCGTGTCGTAAGTTTTCTTTGACATTTCGGTAAAAAGAAACGTTTCCATATAATTGCGTAGGCTTCCGAGGCCACATTCAGTCGACATAAAAGTTTTCTGGGTTTGGCACCGCGTCATAATGTAAAAAACTACTGCTGCTATAGAAAAACCAACGTTTCGGCCACGAATGGAGCGTTTTTCTATAGCAGCAGTAGTTTTTTACATTACGACGCGGTGCCAAACCCAGAAAACTTTTATCTCAAACGTTGCCATCTTTGACAATTGTAATGAACCACCTTAAGATGGTAACGAGAGTGTTTACCAAAATATTGTGGAGCACTTATTACGTGACCTGGTTGGACACCCGAGTATTCTCCAAAATATATTGTTTCAACGTTAAAATGGTTGCTGAAACGGTAATTAACTATAGATAATTAACTATAGACAGAAAATTAAAAGAAAGCGCCTCAACTTCTGTGAATGTTTACATAACTGGAGACGTGAACCAGATACCGAGATATAATACTGAAAAGAATTACTTTCCCTAAGAGGTATTAGATACATACATCCACTGGAGGCATGAAGAAAACGGATGCGGCAGCAAGTTGTACTTATTCAAATGGCTCTGAGCACTATGGGACTTAACATCCCCCGCCGGGAATCGAACCCGGGAATCCGGGCGCGGCAACCTAGACTGCTACCGCACGACCACGAGCTGCGGACTATACTTATTCAATGGAAACTAGTGAAGCTAAAGGAAAAGTTATAGAACGCAAATATGCGAAATTATTTACAGACTGGATTCGAGAATGTTCTTGGGTGCATTACATTTTGCCACCTGTTGCCAAGTGAGCGTGAGTCCAGTATTTTGGAGCATGATCATTTTGATGATCCAGGTGTGTGGAAGGGATAATGTTGCGAGGGAGTGCCTACCTCCAGATCTCTGAACGCGGTACTCTCACTGGTCAATGTCTTTGTGACACTGCACACCTTCCCATTTGTGCTCCCTTTCAGGCTTGGATTCGGAACTGACGTCATTTTCTTGGGTGTCACTGCCCAAATGCTGTGGTCATCAGTCCCCTAGAACTTAGAACTACTTAAACCTAACTAACCTAAGGACATCACACACACCCATGCATGAGGCAGGATTCGAACCTACGACCGTAGCAGCAGCGCGGCTCCGGACTGGAGCGCCTAGAACCGCACCGCCACCACGGCCGGCGCCGGCTTACACTGCGGTGACAAAAGTCAGGGGATAGCAATAACAGATGGCGGTAGCTTTGCGTTAACAAGATATAAAATGGCAGTGTGGAGTTGTCATTTGTAGTCAGGTGATTCATATGAAAGGGTTTTCGACGTGATCATGGCTCCACGAAGGGAATTAACACACCCTGAAGACGGGATGCTATTTGCAGCTAGATACTTGGGTCATTCAGTTTCACAAACCGTGAGCGAATTTATTGTTCTGAGATGCACAGTGTCAAGAGTGTGCCGAGAATATCACCTTTCAGGCATGACCTCTCACCACGGACGACGCAGTGGCCGACGGCTTTCATGTAACGACCGACAGCAGCTACATTTACGCAGAACTTGCAAATAGGCTGTCTGTGTGTTTGTATGTTGGTAGCGCAATGTAGCGCTCTGTATTAAATCTCTGACTGCGCTGTGCGCTGTCTGTTAGAGAATCTGTGGCTGGTCGGACTAGCTGCTGGAGGCGACCAGCCAGCACTGATGGAGGTTGCAAGTGAGTAGTTAGCACTGATGGAGGTTGGAGGTCTAAAGTGTCAGAGCAAGTTGAGGATCTGGACGTGTATCTGTCATGGAAATGTAATATGATTATACAATTTTGAAACTGGATCTCGTGGACGAATATATATTTTTGGAACTGGTTGTCACATTATTAAGGTAAATACATTGTTTGCTCTGCAACAAAATCTTTCCTTTGCTAACCACAAGCCTATTAGTAGGCAGAGCCTACAGTAGTTAGAATCTTTTATTTAGCTGGCAGTATTGGTGCTTGCGGCATTGCTGCACTTCGGGTAATGAAGATTTCTGTGAGGTAAGTGACAATTTAATGTATAGGTTATCGTCAGGAAATCTTCTTATGCTGGGCCATTCTGTTGTATTAATTATTTAAAGTCCGGTTATCATTTTTGAGCAGTCAGATTGCGTTGTCGTTGAGTATTGTCTGTAATCAGTGAATAAGAAAAGTTTGAGTTCTGCTTGTCAGGGCAAATTCTGTAGGCCAGTGTTGAAATGATAAACAATAAGCAAAGACACAATAGGTTCAGTATATTCAGTTTCACTCAGCAGTTTAAGAACATTGAGTAAGCATTGAGCAGTTTAACTAAAAATTTTTAATTAAGAAGCTTCAAACTGTCAGTGCTATAAAGCAAGCAACACTGCGCGAAACAACAGCAGAAATATCAATAAACGTCGAACGTATCCCTTAGTAAAGTGTGGTGTCATTTGACGTTAGTGAGACATGGCAGTAGACGACCAGCAGGATTGCCTTTCTTAACAGCGAGACACCGCCTGCAGTGCCTCTCATGGGCTCGTGACCGTGTCTGTTGGGCCCTAGACACCTGGAAGACTGTGCTATGTTCAGACAAGTCCCGACTTCAGTTGGTAAGAGCTGAGGTACGGTTCGAGTGTGGCACGGACCCCACGAAGTGACGGATCCAAGTTGTCAACAAGGCACTGTGCAAGCTGATGGCCCAATAACGGTGTGGTCTGTGTTCACAAGGAATGGTTTGGATCCTCTGGTCCAACTGAATCAATCATTGACTGAAAATGATTATGTTCGGCTACGTCGAGACAATCTGCAGCAAAACTGATCGCGATTGGTTTTTACAACTTTATGGACAATTCGACCGTATGATTGAGCTACCAAAATGTCCCGAAACGAATCACATCGAACATTTATGGGATCATCGGAAAGTTACTTTCGTCCTTAAGCTTCACACACTAGTGTATTGCGTGCTTTGTATTAAATTCCATTAACAGGTATTTTTTGTTACTTACAGTGTGATATTCATCGGCAACCAAACGATAAATAGAGAGAACGCAATCCGAGATTCAACAAAAGAAAAGAAAAAGGTTTTATCTCAACGGTACGTCACCACAGCTAAGACCCCAACCACTTTCGATTTAGCAAGAAGACAGAAAGGAAGGAAGAAAAATTATACTTTAGCGTCTCGACGATTTTGACATTACAAAAGATTAAGCAAAATTCATCTTTAGAATGAAAGAAGAAATCAGCCTTCTCGAACTTGAACAAGCAACCATCTCAGCATTTATTTAAACTGCTTTGAGAAAATCACAGAGTATACAAACATATATGAGCTGCCAGTGATCTGAACATGTCATCGCTCAAGAAATAACCAGTGCTTCCTCTTGTGTTGGCAGAAGAGCCAACACCGTGTTACTAGAGGAGGCCGAAATGCCCACGTTTTAGCTCACGTGAGGTCTGTAACATGATGAGGAATTAGAATTCAGAAAGGGGACCTAATTAGTTTGATACTTAACTTTAATCTATTAATGAAGAACGTCGCTCTTGACGATACATGATTCACAATATTGTCTGTTTAGAATTCATTCTAATTACTGAATATCGCGCCTTGCTAGGTCGTAGCAAATGACGTAGTTGAAGGCGACGCTGAACTGTCGTCTCTGCAAATGAGAGCGTATGTAGACAGTGAACCATCGCTAGCAAAGTCGGCTGTACAACTGGGACGAGTGCTACAGAGTATCTCTACACCTGCCGTGTGGCGGTGCTCGGTCTGCAATCACTGATAGTGGCGACACGCGGGTCCGACGTATACTAACGGACCGCGGCCGATTTAAAGGCTACCACACATAGCAAGTGTGGTGTCTGGCGGTGACACCGCAATTCTCCCAACGGTAAAGCTAATACAGAAGCAGTAGTGTGCGAGAGAAGGTATCGCTAGAATCTGAGCTAACTATATAACTATTAACTATAAAAGTTTTTAAGATTGTGATATCAGTGATAAGTAAGTAATAACGAATAAGGAAATTGACAATAACGAAAATTTAACATTGAAAATGAAAATGAAGTGAAGGAATTCAGCTACCTCGGAAGCTAAAGTACGCCTGGCGGACAAAACAAATGGGATATAAGAATCAGACTAGAGCACACATGAGACCTGTTGTTACAGGTGCTTAATTTTGATCAGTTGGTGTATTTTCGGAAGCAGAAAAGAAGATTAATAGCATAAATACACTCCTGGAAATTGAAATAAGAACACCGTGAATTCATTGTCCCAGGAAGGGGAAACTTTATTGACACATTCCTGGGGTCAGATACATCACATGATCACACTGACAGAACCACAGGCACATAGACACAGGCAACAGAGCATGCACAATGTCGGCACTAGTACAGTGTATATCCACCTTCCGCAGCAATCCAGGCTGCTATTCTCCCATGGAGACGATCGTAGAGATGCTGGATGTAGTCCTGTGGAACGGCTTACCATGCCATTTCCACCTGGCGCCTCAGCTGGACCAGCGTTCGTGCTGGACGTGCAGACCTCGTGAGACGACGCTTCATCCAGTCCCAAACATGCTCAATGGGGGACAGATCCGGAGATCTTGCTGGCCAGGGTACTTGACTTACACCTTCTAGAGCACGTTGGGTGGCACGGGATACATGCGGACGTGCATTGTCCTGTTGGAACAGCAAGTTCCCTTGCCGGTCTAGTAATGGTTGAACGATGGGTTCGATGACGGTTTGGATGTACCGTGCACTATTCAGTGTCCCTTCGACGATCACCAGAGGTGTATGGCCAGTGTAGGAGATCGCTCCCCACACCATGATGCCGGATGTTGGCCCTGTGTGCCTCGGTCGTATGCAGTCCTGATTGTGGCGCTCACCTGCACGGCGCCAAACACGCATACGACCATCATTGGCACCAAGGCAGAAGCGGCTCTCATCGCTGAAGACGACACGTCTCCATTCGTCCCTCCATTCACTCCTGTCGCGACAGCACTGGAGGCGGGCTGCACGATGTTGGGGCGTGAGCGGAAGACGGCCTAACGGTGTGCGGGACCGTAGCCCAGCTTCATGGAGACGGTTGCGAATGGTCCTCGCCGATACCCCAGGAGCAACAGTGTCCATAATTTGCTGGGAAGTGGCGGTGCGGTCCCCTACGGCACTGCGTAGGATTCTACGGTCTTGGCGTGCATCCGTGCGTCGCTGCGGTCCGGTCCCAGGTCGACGGGCACGTGCACCTTCCGCCGACCACTGGCGACAACATCGATGTACTGTGGACACCTGACGCCCCACGTGTTGAGCAATTCGGCGGTACGTCCACCCGGCCTCCCGCATGCCCACTATACGCCCTCGCTCAAAGTCCGTCAACTGCACATACGGTTGACGTCCACGCTGTCGCGGCATGCTACCAGTGTTAAAGACTGCGATGGAGCTCCGTATGCCACGGCAAACTGGCTGACACTGACGGCGGCGGTGCACAAATGCTGCGCAGCTAGCGCCATTCGACGGCCAACACCGCGGTTCCTGGTGTGTCCGCGTGATCCGCGTGATCATTGCTTGTACAGCCCTCTCGCAGTGTCCGGAGCAAGTATGGTGGGTCTGACACACCGGTGTCAATGTGTTCTTTTTTCCATTTCCAGGAGTGTATTAGCAACGTAAGTGCTGGGGAACCAGTGGTAACTCTATCGAATTTATCATTTATTATGCCCAGTTAAAACGGAGATAAGCTAGAATATGTAATGGTACAGGAGGTAATCCCTGAGGGCAGGGAAATAGCGATTCTGCGAAGAACTTTCAAACATCTTGTCTCTTCAGCCTACCAAATTTTCAGCCTTCTATAACACTCCATTTCAAACGCTTAGATTTTCTTCTTTTCCACTTTACCAGCTGTCCAAAATTCAATTCCTTATATAGCACGCTTCAGAGGTACATTCGGAGATATTTCTTCCTCAGATCAAGGGGAATTTTTGATACTAGGAGATTTCTTTTGTAGAGGAGAATACTGACAATAATAAATGACAGGATTATAAAACATCTTGTAGTATATCAGGAAACAACGTTCACTGCAGTAGAGGAAGTTGTAGAGAGTAAAACTATAGGGCAAAAAACAGATTGGAGTATATCCAACAACCACCTGGCGTTGGTTGTCCTCTGCTCTGTCTATAAATTCTTCAATCGAAGCCTGCGCTCTACGAGTATGATGTTTTAGTGCAAGGTTAGCATAGCTAAGGTTTGGAATGACACCAGCCAATAAACCTATAGTTAATTCTCGGTCCATATGCATCTTGAAATAAAATACATAACTTGCTTGCGTACAAGGAGTGCGTATACTATGAGAGTATACCAAAACTTTCGTGTCACGCCTGTACTTTATTATACCACATATTGCACTATGGGACAAGGACATCAAACACTGTAGCAGAAACAAATTAAATATGAAATGATTTTATTGACATTCTGCTCATAAGAGTACATCAGCGTTTATGGAGGGGATACCATCGTTTTCAGTTCCCAGCAGTGTGGCGGTCTGGAGCGTCTAGGGCAGGCTTTCTGTTTGACGCCCATTGTATTCCGCTGTGTATTGATTAATTCCGCCGGCCCCGAGCTAAGACGGCCATTTGGGTGGTGGCTGTCATTACGAGGCCAGCCACTCGTCCGGATCTGCGTCCTCCGTAATGAACGGCTGTTTGCTTTGGAGGGAAGTCCTTAACGTGGTTTGCTGTCGTGCTTCACAATCAGACCTCAGCGACATTCCGGGATAAACAGGAGTGGACGAAGGCGAGCAAGGCAAAGCCCCCAAACTCGGCGAGCTGCTAAATCAGTTTGATTTGATTAGATACTGTCCTCCTTGTACCACCTACACTACGATGGTTGAGTTACGTCACTCACCCGTGGGAAACTTTTCAGATCTAAAGAAGTGACACTGTCAATTTGAAGAAGAAGTCCTGAGAATACTGAGAAGAAACACAGAGAAAAAGTACTGATGCAAAAAACTCAAAAAAGATTAAAGTGTGAATACTGTATGATAAATTACTTTCAGAATGCCCAAGAAGGAAGAAAAATCTTCAAAACGGTGTAAAAACCAATATTGTCCAACTTCCCAAGGAAAGAATATATAGACATTTCTGCAGTTCAGAGGTTCACTTCAATTATCATCCAACGAGCACATAAGTCATTAAATTTTAATCAGGCAAAAGCTCCAGCTGGTTGTAGTAACCGACACAACCCAATAGCCTAGGTGTGAATAGTAACTGAAATTATACAATGGAGCTACGTGTCTGTAATTCCACTTTGACTATAATTCATAGATTCTGACGAAAAATTTCGGCACATTTTAAAATAATTCCGTACCAAGAATGCATTTCTACAGTCTATGTCGTTATACTCAGAAAGATTGAAATCTAAGTTGCAGCTTTCCTGAGTTAATCAATGAAGTGGAGAATTCGGAATGAAAAGGAGAGTAGGACAAGAGATTGCTCATCATGAAAACTATTCTCAGAAAGCCTAGAGAAAGTTTTCACGTCCCTGAAAATTCGTGTCAATACAATAATGTATTGCAACTAACTTCGGTTTTCCTACGTCACTATACCGTTTGCAGTTAGCGCAGACTGATTCCAAACACTGAGCAGAATAACATTATACAAAAAGTTCGAAAGCAGGTGTGCAACTCAGTTGTAGCAAGACCAAAACAAAGGTTAATCAACGGATGCACAAAAATTGAGACCATTAAACCAGTTAATGAGTGTTTGTATTAATGGCAGTAGAAAATACCGACTGCATGGATAGCGAAAAGATTACCTAGGGAAATTTAAGTGAATTTAATATAGTTTTTAAAAGCAAACCTCGCAGTACGTATGAACAATGAAGTTTGACATCGGTGTTAATAGCAGTTTAGGCTTATTGTACTGAAAACTGGACATTAAATACGAAAATTATGCAAAAACAAAGAGCTAATCAGCGAGGAATGCTTCTTGACATTTACTAGAGGGTACTGCAAAGCGAATAAATGTATCAGTGATCGAACTGGAGTGCTAGACGTAGAATTCTTTCCAACAATTGGCCGCATCTCGTGGTCGTGCGGTAGCGTTCTCGCTTCCCGCGTCCGGGTACCCGGGTTCGATTCCCGGCGGGGTCAGGGTTTTTCTCTGCCTCGTGATGGCTGGGTGTTGTGTGCTGTCCTTAGGTTAGTTAGGTTTACGTAGTTCTAAGTTCTAGGGGACTGATGAGCAAAGATGTTAAGTCCCATAGTGCTCAGAGCCATTTGAACCATCTTTCCGACAATTACTATGGAACGGAGATGGACAGGACATATAAGAGGCAAATAGACAGAATAAGGAAAATTTTTGTTCAAATGTGTGTGAAATCTTATGGGACTTAACTGCTAAGGTCATCAGTCCCTAAGCTGGCACACTACTTAACCTAAACTATCCTAAGTCCTAAGGACAAACACACACACTCATGCCCGAGGGAGGACTCGAACCTCCGCCGGAACCAGCCGCACAGTCCATGACTGCATCGCCCAAGACCACTCGGCTAATTCCGCGCGGCGAAAAATATTTCACGACATAATAAAAGTATGGACGAAAACGTAAGGAAGTGTTGGTACATGGTATTCAGGAGCACATGGGCGAGTCATGCATACACACAGCAGAGAATCTAATGCATGGAGAAACATGGAGGCGACTTATATCCTGCAGTGTAAGTTAGATGGCTGAGTATATAGCAAATTGGACAATGAAACACCCAATTACCTATATAGTTACAACTGTCAGTTCTGCAATACAGATATCTTGAGAAACAGAATTAAACGTGCGAGGGTTGTAGGTACTGAGTTTGTTTAACCCTTTCAGACCTGAAATTTTTTCTTGAGGAAGGAACATTTTTCTTTATGCGGTAAGGCTATTAGGTGAGTTTCATAGATTTTAGATGCAATGTCTATACAAACATATGTACCTGTTTCCAAAATGTACATTGTGTAACTTGGCTTCGTTTTATAGGCTAAGATAACTAATATCCAAAAATTTTCTGTTGTAGGACATAAAGTAATCATTTAATAATTACCATCCAAAATAAGAGTAACGGTATTCAATTATACAATAGAATACAGTGGACGAACCACATCGGTGCATTCTGGAGGTCACGAGGTGCTGCGCATGGCGACATAGACTTGTTGATATGTTCGTACTGATGAACATCAACAGGCAGCAATTGCGCATAATAAGGTAAGGTTGCACTTTCACAAATGTGTACCTCAGGGTTGCGTTGGAGAAAAGTACTTCGGTTGCACCTAAGACAGAGTAAAAGACAAAGTACACAATTGTAGCCAGAGGTTCTGGAAGGGTTAAACCTAATATACACCTATATCTACATCTACATGGATATTCTACAAATTACACTTCAGAGCCTGGCAGTGGATTCATGGAATCACCTTCGCAATAATTCTCTATTATTCCAATCTTGAAGAGTGGGGTAGAAAACTAACATCTGTATCTTTCCGTGCGAGCTCTGATTTCCGTTTCTCCCTATGTAGGTCGGTTTCAACAAAATATTTTCGCATTCGGAGGAGAAAGTTCGTGATCGGAATTTCGTGAGAAGATTCCGTCGCAACGAAAACCGTCTTAGTTTTAATGATGTCCACCCCATATCCTGTATCATTTCAGTGACACTTTTTCTCAGATTTTGCGATAACACAAAACGTACTGCCCTTCTTTGAACTTTCTCGATGTACTCCGTGAATTCTATCTGGTAAGAATCCAACACAGCGCAGCAGTATTCTAAAAGAGGAAGGACAAGCGTAATTTAGGCCATCTCTGTAGTAGATCTTTCACATTTTTATGTGCCCTGCCACTAAAAAGCAGCATCTGGTTTGCCTTTCCTACAACACTTTCTATGTATTCTTTCCAATTTAAGTTGTTCGTAATTTTAATTCTTGGGCATTTGGCTGAATTTAGGGCCTTTAGATTTGACTGATTTATCGTGTAAACGAAGTATAAGGGATTCCTTTTAGCAGTCATGTGGATGACGTCACACTTTTCTTTACTTAGAGTAAATTGCCGATTTTTTCATCATACAGATATGTTTTCTACATCGTTTTGCTACTTTTTTTTATCTTCTGGTGGCTTTACTAGTTGTTAATCGACAGCATCATCTGCAAACAACCGAAGACGGCTGCTCGTATTGTCTCCTAAATGGTTGATATAGATAAAGAACACCAGATGGCCTATAACATCACCATAAGAACGCTAAAAATCGCTTCTATTTTACTCGAAGACTTTCCTCCAGTTACTACGAACTGTGACCTCTCAGGGAGGAAATCACGAATCAATCACATACTGAGACGATGTTCTATAAGCACGCAATTTCACCACCATTCGCTTGTTGGTATAGTGTCAGAAGCTTTCTGAAAATCTATGAACACAGAATCAATGCAAAATCCCTTGTCAATTACGCTCAACACCTCTTGTCTATGATGAGCTAATTGTGTTTCACAAGAACGATGTTTTCTAAAACCGTGTTGACTGTGTGTCGATAGACCGTTTTCTTCGATGTAATTCATTATGTTCGAACAGAATACATGTTCCAAAATCCTGCTGCATATCGGCGTTAATAATATGGGCCTGTAGTTTTAGTGGATTACTCCTACTACCTTTCTTGAACATTCGTGTGACCTCTGCAAGTTTCCAGTCTTTGGGTACGGGTCTTTCTTCGAACGAACGGTCGTATATGATTGTTAAGTATGGAGCTAATACATCAGCATACTCTGAAAGCAACATAACCGGTATACAGTCTAAACTGGAAGACTTGCTGTTGTTAATGATTTAAGTTGCTTCACTAATCCGAGGATATATACTTCCATTTTAGTCATGCTGGCAGCTGTTCTTGATTCGAATTCTGGAACATTTACTTCGTCTTCATTGGTGAAGGATGGAATTTCTCTTTATTCGACATTTATATTACTTTCAATTACATCAGTTTCAATATTCCAGAACTATCATTCTGCAACTGAGTGTTAAATGATATAATTCCTCCTGACAAATTAAAACTTCTTACGGACCAAAAATCGTACCAGGACGCTCGTATTTCATGCAAAATTAACAGACTCTTCTCTTCAAGCCGTATTAATTATATGAAGTTCTGCAAGTTCTTCACGTTACCTTGAATATGAATCAAAAATCGGCAATGGTGAGTCCGTCGTTTCAAGTCACTAACGTAGCCTCGCAACTCTACAACAGCAAATAAAGTAATTTAACGATCGTTTGGTACACGCTAAAAACACGAATAAAACATAAATTAAAACAATACTTTAGGGCAGAGCAATATAATTTGCAACAATTATTTAGTCCCTTAATAGTTCTACGTGTATGACTTGGTAGAATTTTAAGAAATGTTGAGACGTCGAACAAATTTTCATACATACTGCGAGAATGTCAGAGGGCTTAAAATGAAGCTCCATATGGCAGAGTAGCATGCGCCGTTATGAAACCCCTTGACGTATTAAATCTTTGCCCCAACCTTGCCTTCATTCTTTGTCTAACACATCATCTTATGACACACAGGCAGCCTTCAGAGGCAAGGTGCAGAGGATGACGTCTTCGTCCAAAGAATAACGTTTTACTTATGAGGGAATACACACCACGAAAAAGTTATTGCAAATTAAAATAACTAGACAGTAGTTGTGAATAAAGGGTACCAAATTTGATGACAAAAGCACAAGCGATTTCAACTACACTTTATCTGATGAAACAGAGTAAAAGCAAATATGCCTCGGAATACCATAAACTATAGAAAATTAAACAGACAAGAAAATTAAGAGCCTAGATAATAGAACATGAGTATTGGGGACCCAGTAGCAAGTCTATTGGCTGAAACAAGTGTATGAACAGCTAGATGGGAGACGAACTGGAGTATGTAATATTGCTCCAGGTAATCCTAAGCAACAGGCAAACAGTGAAGCTTGTTAAATACGGCACTGACGCTATAATTTCTCCAGCATTCTCCTACGGTTCAGAACAAAAGATAAGCATGATACAGCAAGTTCAAAAATGCAGTATTTAACATCACGTCTGGAGCAGGGACTGTAATTCTCTTAAACAACAGCATAAATATAAGCCCTACGCGAATCTTACAGAATAGAATAGGAGATATTGTGTAAAAATATCAAATATGTTAAAAGAATGGAGCTGAATATTTTGAGAGGTTGCAGTACTCACCGAAACAAGAAAAACAAGTACACTAAATTAATGGTCCGAAAACACATAGGAAGAGCTGAAAAACGTATGGTTGTGGCTAAGAGCACAGCCGTTGTTGCATTGGCGTTTCGTCCACTGGACAAAAAGTGATTATCCTTCTTTCTGGAACTCAATACTGTGGATGCACCTTAATCTGAACATTTACAGTCTGCAGACAGTCGTATACTTCGTCTTGTGTTAAACATATACTGTAGTTGCAGTCGTGTTAGTATGTGGTTTTATGTAGTACATTATTCGCGACTCAGTATATGTATCGCGGTTTATAAGATACTTAGACAAATTACTTCATTTTCATGTTTACTGCTTCTTGGCTGTTCGTTTGTACGAATACTTCAGCGTATTTTCTTTTCTATTTTCCATCCTTTGTTAGTATATAAGGCTTCAACTCTACGTGTGATACCGCGGATACGATTTTATGCTATCACTTAGAAAACTGAAATAGCTTGCAGGCTAATCACGAAGTACAGTCTGATAAACTGTTCGAAAACTTTCCCACGGTCTTAAGAATTCAAGATCAATAACTCGCAAGAAGGTAAACAGATATTCCGAGAAGAATAATTTGGAGACTGACTAAAGTGCATTTCGGTTGTTGGATCTTAGAACACATAATAATGGTTACACGGAAACAAAGCGTGAAGTTATGTTGGTGAATAACTCCAACCAGCAACACATATTTTTAAATGCCACAACCAGTTTCAGGCTATCATTTCCATCTACAGATGGCTGAAGTTTGTGATTACATTGATGTTTTGGTCAACAGCATGTCGTCCACTCTTGCACAGCACAAGAATGGTACTTCACAAGTTGCCTCCATAGTAGAAACATTCTAAGGTAGCTATATTTATATGGGTATTAGCCTTTATCCTGTGGCTTCACTCGCATACACATTCACCGCCTATACTGCACGCATCTCCCGCCCCCTCCCCCCTCTGTATATCTACCTCTTCTTTTCCATGTCCACCTCATCCTCCTACCTCTATCTGCCAATCTCCACTTCTACACTTTCTCCAGTTCTCCACCTCCCCATCTCCCCGCTCTCTGCCCATCTCCTCTACCCTGTTTCTGAAAATACCTACCACCTCCTTCCCTCTATCCACATCCTCCTCCCCTCTCTTTGTCCATCTGTATCTATCCAACCACTACTCGGCCTCTCTCCGTCCATCTCTACCTGAGCCCTCTCCCCGTCCACTTCGCCATCCCCTTCACTCTCCCTCTTATCACTGTCCAAATTGTCCTCCCACTTTCTCTCTGTCCATTTGCTTTTCCCCCTTTCTCTGTCATCTACATCTACATCTACATCTACATGACTACTCTGCAATTCACATTTAAGTGCTTGGCAGAGGGTTCATCGAACCACAATCATACTATCTCTCTATTATTCCACTCCCGAACAGCGAGCAGGAAAAACGAACACCTAAACCTTTCTGTTCGAGCTCTGATTTCTCTTATTTTATTTTGATGATCATTCCTACCTATGTAGGTTGGGCTCAACAAAATATTTTCATATTTGGAAGAGAAAGTCGGTGACTGAAATCTCGTAAAAAGGTCTCGCCGCGACGAAAAACGTCTATGCTGTAATGACTTCCATCCCAACTCGTGTATCATATCTGCCACACTCTCTCCCCTATTACGTGATAATACAAAACCAGCTGCCCTTTTTTGCACCCTTTCGATGTCCTCCGTCAATCCCACCTGGTAACGATCCCACACCGCGCAGCAATATTCTAACAGAGGACGAACGAGTGTAGTGTAAGCTGTCTCTTTAGTGGGCTTGTTACATCTTCTGAGTGTCCTGCCAATGAAACGCAACCTTTGGCTCGCCTTCCCGACAATATTATCTATGTGGTCCTTCCAACTGAAGTTGTTCGTAATTTTAACACCCAGGTACTTAGTTGAATTGACAGCCTTGAGAATTGTACTATTTATCGAGTAATCGAATTCCAACGGATTTCTTTTGGAACTCATGTGGATCATCTCACACTTTTCGTTATTTAGCGTCAACTGCCACCTGCCACACCATACAGCAATCTTTTCTAAATCGCTTTGCAACTGATACTGGTCTTCGGATGACCTTACTAGACGGTAAACTACAGCATCATCTGCGAACAATCTAAGAGAACTGCTCAGATTGTCACCCAGGTCATTTATATAGATAAGGAACAGCAGAGGTCCCAGGACGCTTCCCTGGGGAACACCTGATATCACTTCAGTTTTACTCGATGATTTGCCGTCTATTACTACGAACTGCGACCTTCCTGACAGGAAATCACCAATCCAGTCGCACAACTGAGACGATACCCCATAGCTCCGCAGCTTGATTAGAAGTCGCTTGTGAGGAACGGTGTCAAAAGCTTTCTGGAAATCTAGAAATACGGAATCAACTTGAGATCCCCTGTCGATAGCGGCCATTACTTCGTGCGAATAAAGAGATAGCTGCGATGCACAAGAGCGATGTTTTCTGAAGCCATGCTGATTACGTATCAATAGATCGTTCCCTTCGAGGTGATTTATAATGTTTGAATACAGTAGATGCTCCAAAACCCTACTGCAAACCGACGTCAATGATATAGGTCTGTAGTTAAATTGATTACTCCTACTACCCTTCTTGAACACTGGTGCGACCTGCGCCATTTTCCAATCTGTAGGTACAGATCTATCGGTGAGCGAGCGGTTGTATATGAGTGCTAAGTAGGGAGCTATAGTATCAGCGTAATCTGAAAGGAACCTAATCGGTATACAATCTGGACCTGAAGACTTGCAAGTATCAAGCAATTTGAGTTGCTTCGCAACCCCTAAGGTATCTACTTCTAAGAAACTCATGCTAGCAGATGTTCGTGTTTCAAATTCTGGAATATTCCTTTCGTCTTCCCTGGTGAAGGAATTTCAGAAAACAGCGTTCAATAACTCCGCTTTAGCGGTACAGTCGTCGGTAACAGTACCATCGGCACTGCGCAGCGAAGGTATTGACTGCGCCTTGCCGCTTGTGTACTTTACATACGACCAGAATTTCTTCGGATTTTCTACCAAATTTCGAGACAATGTTTCGTTGTGGAACCTATTAAAGGCATCTCGCATCGAAGTACGTGCCAAATTTCGCGCGTCTGTAAATTTTAGCCCATCTTCGGGATTTCGCGTTCTTCTGAACTTCGCATGCTTTATCCGTTGCCTCTGCAACAGCGTTCGGACCTTTTTTGTGTACCACGGGGGATCCGTTCCATCTCTTGCCAGTTTATGAGGTATGAATACCTCAATTGCTGTAGCTACCATATCTTTGAATTTGAGCCACATCTCGTCTACATTCGCTTAGTCAGTTCGGAAGGAATGAAAATTGTCTTTTAGGAAGGCTTCTAGTGACACTTTATCCGCTTTTTAAATAAAATTATTTTGCGTTTGTTTCTGATGGATTTGGAAGAAATGGTATTGAGCCTAGCTACAACGAGCTTGTGATCACTAACCCCTGTATCAGTCATGATGCTCTCTATCAGCTCTGGATTGTTTGTGGCCAAGAGGTCAAGTGTGTTTTCGCAACCATTTACAATTCGCGTGGGTTCGTGGACTAACTGCTCGAAATAATTTTCGGAGAATGCATTTAGGACAATCTCGGAAGACGTTTTCTGCCTACCACCGGTTTTGAACAAGTATTTTTGCCAACATACCGAGGGTAGGTTGAAGTCCCCACTAACTATAACCATATGAGTGGGGTATTTATTTGTTACGAGACTCAAACTTTCTCTGAACTGTTCCGCAACTGTATCATCGGAGTCGGGGGTCGGTAGAAGGAGCCAATTATTAACTTAATTCGGCTGTTAAGTATAGCCTCCACCCATACCAATTCGCACGGAGTATCTACTTCGACTTCACTACAAGATAAACCACTACTGACAGACACAAACACTCCACCACCAATTCTGCCTACTCTATCTTTCCTGAACACCGTCTGAGACTTCGTAAAAATTTCTGCAGAATTTATTTCAGGCTTTAGCCAGCTTTCTGTACCTGTAACGATATCAGCTTCTGTGCTTTCTATTAGCGCTTGAAGCTCAGGGACTTTTCCAGCGCAACTACAACAATTTACAACTATAATTCCGACTGTTCCTTGATCCAAGCACGTCCTGTAATTGCCATGCACCCTTTGACATTGCAGCCCACCCCGTGCTTTCCCGAGGCCTTCTAACCTAAAAAACCGCCCAGTACACGCCACACAGCCTCCGCTACCCGTGTAGCCGCCAGCTGAGTGTAGTGAACTCCTGACCTATTCAGCAGAACCCGAAACCCCACCACCCTATGGCGCAAGTCAAGGAATCTGCAGCCAACACGGTCGCAAAACCGTCTGAGCCTCTGATTCAGACCCTCCACCCGGCTCAACACCATCCTCCCTCATCTCTAAGTCTACAAATACAACTAACATTACTCTCTCTCCCTCTCTCTCTCTCTCCTTCTGGTCATCTGTGTCCATCTGTAAGTGTAGACCTGGCAAGGCATGCCAATACTACCCACACAACTTGCCTGTCACGCAGGACAGCCAATATGTCAGCATATATATATATATATATATATATATATATATATATATATATATATATATATATATATATATATTAAGATTGAATCTGTTCTTCAAGACATGTCCGAAAAAACAGATACCATCCGTGACCACGCAGCTCGTTAGAATGAAATTTCAATGAAATGAACACCCTTAGATGCTTACAAGCGTTGACATACGTCAACGGGGACAGATGGAAATGTGTGCCCCGACTGGGACTCGAACCCGGGATCTCCTGCTTACATGGCAGATGCTCTATCCATCTGAGTCACCGAGGACACAGAGGCTAGCGCGACTGCAGGGATTGATCTCTGGTACGCCTCCCGCGAAACGCACATTGTAAACGTATTGTCCTGCACTACATTCGTAGTAAGCAGCTAAGGGTGTTCATTTCATTCTAATATGTCAGCAATTGAAACCACTTTCTAACACATATATCTGCTCACATTGGAGCTATCAGCTTCTAATCTCAAGTGCTGATTCTCACTGGGTTAAGTTGATGCTTCCATGGCCTTTGGTTATAGCTTTCTCTTTGTCTTTTTTTTTTTTTTTTTTTTTTTTTTTTTAGATTTCAGTTCTTGCGAGATGTTTCCAGCTTGCAGATCTGAGAAAGAGGACAACTGGACCATTTTTTATTGACTGATGCACTTACAACTTTTTTTGGATGATTGTTCTTTGTTTATCAAATTATATAAGGAAGGGTGAAATCCTAGGGGTGGTCATGTTTCCAATGATGACAAAGAAGGAAGAAGGTTCATTGGCTGCATAGCAGAGGCTACAATTGACAGGGTGTATGTGCTGTTCAAGAAGACTGGCAAGGTCTTCCTCGAACATATTAGGGATTTAGTAAGGAGCTCAGAGCTTTAAACAGAGAAGGTGCTACCAGGAACCTTTGACAAATCTGTGATCATATCAACTCCATGAAGCCATTCGTAAATTATTTGGTCTTTGAAGAGTGACAGGTGATGAATTTTTGATACTCTTCTGTCATTCTGTTTATTTAAAAAAGCGTGAAACACGTGTGGTTGGGGATTTGTGTGTTCGGACAGTTTGGTCACACAGGTGGTTATTCACAGGGGCTATTGTTATGAGAAATTTGCACAGATGATTCTGAAATGTAGAACGATGATATGTCACGAAAATGGAAGTAACGAAACCATCTGATGGGTGGTGGGAAGTAAGGCTTAATGTCCCAGTTATATACTACAACTTTTACTTTTCCCAGCGAAACGTCCTTCAAAAGAGACGAAGACTCTTGTGTCAATTTGGTTTTCCTTTGCCCCTATATATATATATATATATATATATATATATATATATATATATATATATATATATATATATATATATATATATGCCATATAAAAGGAATGCCACGACATAACCAATTTTCTCTGACTCTTTGCCTCACTGAAACGTTAACCCACTGTAAAATAAAATGCTTTTGATAATGTTAAGGCTTTTATGTGGAGTAATATTAATATATTTTTCTTCTAGCATTTTACAGGCTCCATATGCTTGAGAGTGCCTTCTAGTCGCTGCTTTGATCAGTAATGATCTTATAACGTGACGGGTTCAGTGGTGTGGATTAATTTCCTATATGCTTATTTACTCCTCTTCACCTCCAAATGTCTCGGTATATGCTTTCTGTTGTTAAGGAAGCGGACAGAGAAAGGTTCTATTGAAGACAATTAATGGTGGGTGACAAATTCTACGATTTAGTACTGAAATTATTGCTCCTCTTCACCTCCAAATGTCTCCATGTATTCTTTCTGTTGCTAACTTTGAGGAAGCGGACAGTGAAAGGTTCTATTGACGACAATTAATGGCGGATGACAAATTCTACGATTTAGTACTGAAATCATTGCTCGTTTCAGACCAGTTCAACGACTCCACAATACCACATTAACCACTTCACACTGAAACTTTGAGACCTCAAAGAGACGGCACGAGTGGTTCGGCTGCATCCATTACTACCGAACACGCACGTCTTAAGCGAGCGTGGCTGAAAAAAGACAACTGATGGCACAAACTACTGTTGTGATACGCCAAGCACGTGCACAAAACGACGACAGTTAAAATTGGAAAGTCATTATCAGTTTGCAGACATCACTCTGAGATACTAGACATTGGTAAACCAGCTTCAGTTTCATCCGTAGAAGTCATATTTAGACATGGGAACATATAGGATCCCCATGGATTCCTGGTCTTTCAAAAATAAAATTCACGTTCACTTTTATGGCGATATAAAGTTTCAGTGTGAAATTAACCAAGAACCCCCGCAGATAGGAAAGGCAAAATGAGATAACGCACTGATAAGTTGATATACACACAAATTTTGTACGCACAAGTGGAGCTACATGAGAATATAATTTCAAAAACCAATGCAGAACTGATCTGCCATATTGAACTGTAGAAATTAATGTGAAAGTAACTATTAATAAATACGTACGTTTCAGTGTGGAAACCTTTAAATCCCTGTTTATGAAAAAATTGATAACTAGAACTATCAGGTTGATTGGTTGGTTGGTTGGATGGTTGGGGGTGAGGACCAAACACAGTGGTCGTCGGTCCTAACGGATTAGGGAAGGATAAGAAAGGAGTCCATCCGTGCCCTTTCAAACGAATCACCCCAGCATTTACCTGAAGCGTTTTAGGTATATCACGGAAAACCTAAATCAGGATGGCCGGAAGCGGGTTAGAACCGTCGTCTTCACTAATGCGAGTCCAGTGTACTAAGCACTGCGTCATCTCGCTGTGTAGATCTGTAACAAACATTATCTGCTTCACGTAATAAACAAAAAAGTTAAATATTTATATGAAATTATTCCATAATCTACTAATTAGAATGGAGTGTATAATAGGTTTTTATCTAACATGCTTTATACACATTTTTCAAAAAGAAATTAATAAACTTTAGTCGTTCTCATTAACAAGTTTCATTATTTACTGAGTAGTACGCCTGTAGGGAAAGTCATTCTCTAACCAGAATTATCATGATAAACAAAGATCAACTGATTACATACTTACGTATCAAGAGTAACCAGGTCACAAATAAAATGTACACGGAAGGTGCACTATATTAAAAGGTGAAAACATATATTTTAACTTTAAGTAATTTCAGCAATTAAGACTGAAATTATAAGGGGCAAAGATATGCTTGTGGCACACAGTTTACACGTTTAAATACATGTTTGTACAAAAAGACTTCAAAAGTTTGAAATATCCAGACGTGAAAACACTTTGCGTTGCATGTTGTTGTGGTCTACAGTCCTGAGACTGGTTTGATGCAGCTCTCCATGCTACTCTATCCTCTGCAAGCTTCTTCATCTCCCAGTACCTACTGCAACCTCCATCCTTCTGAATCTGCTTAGTGTAGTCATCTCTTGGTCTACCTCTACGATTTTTACCATCCACGCTGCCCTCCAATACTAAATTGGTGATCCCTTTATGCCTCAGAACATGTCCTACCAACCGATCCCTTCTTCTGGTCAAGTTGTGCCACAAACTTCTCTTCTCCCCAATCCTATTCAATACTTCCCCATTAGTTATGTGATCTACCCATATAATCTTCAGCATTCTACTGTAACACAACATTTCGATAACTTCTATTCTCTTCTCGTCCAAACTATTTATCGTCCATGTTTCACTTCCATACATGGATACACTCCATACAAATACTTTCAGAAATGTCTTCCTGACACTTTAAGTGTCTCAATTCCTAATCTAATTCCCTCAGCATTTTTTGTTTTTGTTTTTGGTCATCAGTCTACTGACTAGTTTGATGCGGCCCGCCACGAATTCCTCCCCTGTGCTAACCTCTTCTTCTCAGAGTAGCACTTGCAACCTACGTCCTCAATTATTTGCTTGACGTATTCCAATCTCTGTCTTCCTCAACAGTTTTTGCCCTCTACAGCTCTCTCTAGTACCATGGAAGTCATTCCCTCATGTCTTACCAGATGTCCTATCATACTGTCCCTTCTCCTTATCTGTGTTTTCCACATATTCCTTTCCTCTCCGATTCTGCGTACAACCTCCTCATTCCTTACCTTATCAGTCCACCTAATTTTCAACATTCGTCTATAGCACCACATCTCAAATGCTTCGATTCTCTTCTGTTCCGGTGTTCCCACAGTCCATGCTTTACTACCATACAATGCTGTACTCCAGACGTACATCCTCAGAAATTTCTTCCTCAAATTAAGGCCGGTATTTGATATTAGAAGACTTCTCTTGGCCAGAAATGCCTTTTTTGCCATAGCGAGCCTGCTTTTGATGTCCTCCTTGCTCCGTCCGTCATTGGTTATTTTACTGCCTAGGTAGCAGAATTCCTTAACTTCGTTGACTTCGTGACCGTCAATCCTGATGTTAAGTTTCTCGCTGTTCTCATTTCTACTACTTCTCATTACCTTCGTCCTTCTCCGATTTACTCTCAAACCATACTGGGTACTTATTAGACTGTTCACTCCGTTCAGCAGATCATTTAATTCTTCTTCACTTTCACTCAGGATAGCAATGTCATCAGCGAATCGTGTCACTGAGATCCTTTCACCTTGTATTTTAATTCCACTCCTGAACCTTTCTTTTATTTCCATCATTGCTTCCTCGATGTACAGATTGAAGAGTAGGGGCGAAAGGCTACAGTCTTGTCTTACTCCCTTCTTAATATGAGCACTTCGTTCTTGATCGTCCACTCTTATTATTCCCTCTTGGTTATTGTACATATTGTATATGACCCGTCTCTCCCTATAGCTTACGCCTACTTTTTTCAGAATCTTGAACAGCTTGCACCATTTTATATTGTCGAACGCTTTTTCCAGGTCGACAAATCCTATGAACGGGTCTTGATTCTTCTTCAGCCTTGCTTCCATTATTAGCCGTAACGTCAGAATTGCCTCTCTCATGCCTTTACTTTTCCTAAAGCCAAACTGATCGTCACCTAGCGCATTCTCAATTTTCTTTTCCATTCTTCTGTATATTATTCTTGTAAGCAGCTTCGATGCATGAGCTGTTAAGCTGATTGTGCGATAATTCTCGCACTTGTCAACTCTTGCCGTCTTCGGAATTATGTGGATGATGCTTTTCCGAAAGTCAGATGGTATGTCGCCAAACTCATATATTCTACACACCAACGTGAATAGTCGTTTTGTTGCCACTTCCCCTAATGATTTTAGAAATTCTGATGGAATGTTATCTATCCCTTCTGCCTTATTTGACCGTAGGTCCTCCAAAGCTCTTTTAAATTCCGATTCTAATACTGGATCACATCAGACAAATCTTCACCCTCATAGAGGCTTTCAATGTATTCTTTCCACCTATCTGCTCTCTCCTCTGCATTTAATAGTCGAATTCCCGTTGCACTCTTAATGTTACCACCGTTGCTTTTAACGTCACCAAAGGTTGTTTTGACTTTCCTGTAAGCTGAGTCTGTCCTTCCGACAATCATATCTTTTTCGATGTCTTCACATTTTTCCTGCAGCCATTTCGTCTTAGCTTCCCTGCACTTCCTATTTATTTCATTCCTCAGCGACTTGTATTTCTGTATTACTGATTTTCCCGGAACATGTTTGTACTTCCTCCTTTCATCAAGCAACCGAAGTATTTCTTCTGTTACCCGTGGTTTCTTCGCAGCTGCCTTCTTTGTATCTATGTTTTCCTTCACAACTTCTGTGATGGCCCTTTTTAGAGACGTCCATTCCTCTTCAACTGTGTTGCCTACTGCGCTATTTCTTATTGCTGTATCTATAGCGTTAGAGATCTTCAAACGTATCTCGTCATTCCTTAGAACGTCTGTATCCCGATTCTTAGCATATTGATTCTTCCTGACTAATGTCTTGAACTTCAGCGTACTCTTCATCACTACTATATTGTGATCTGAGTCTATATCTGCTCCTGGGTACGCCTTACAATCCAGTATCTGATTTCGGAATCTCTGTCTGACCATGATGTAATCTAATTGAAATCTTCCTGTATCTCCTGGCCTTTTCCAAGTATACCTCCTCGTCTTGTGATTCTTGAACAGGGTATTTGTTATTACTAGCTGAAACTTGTTGCAGAACTCAATTAGTCTTTCTCCTCTTTCATTCCTTGTCCGAAGCCCATATTCTCCTGTAACCTTTCTTCTACTCCTTCCCTTACAACAGCATTCCAGTCGCCCATGACAGTTAGATTTTCGTCCCCCTTTACATACTGCATTACCCTTTCAATATCCTCATACACTTTCTCTATCTGTTCATCTTCAGCTTGCGACGTCGGCATGTATACCTGAACTATCGTTGTCGGTGTTGGTCTGCTGTCGATTCTGATTAGAATAACCCGGTCACTGAACTGTTCACAGTAACACACCCTCTGCCCTACCTTCCTATTCATAACGAATCCTACACCTGTTATACCATTTTCTGCTGCTGTTGATATTACCCGATACTCATCTGACCAGAAAACCTTGTCTTCCTTCCACTTCATTTCACTGACCCCTACTATATCTAGATTGAGTCTTTTGCATTTCCCTTTTCAGATTTTCTACTTTCCCTACCACGTTCAAGCTTCTGACATTCCACGCCCCGACTCGTAGAACATTATCCTTTCGTTGATTCTTTAATCTTTTTTTTTTCTCATGCTAACCTCCCTCTTGGCATTCCCTCCCGGAGATCCGAATGGGGGACTATTCCGGAATCTTTTGCCAATGGAGAGATCATCATGACACTTCTTCAACTACAGGCCACATGTCCTGTGGATATACGTTACGTGTCTTTAATGGAATGGTTTCCATTGCCTTCTGCATGTCGTTGATCATTGCTGATTCTTCCGCCTTAGGGGCAATTTCCCACCCCTAGGCCAAGAGAGTGCCCTGAACCTCTACCCGCTCCTCCGCCCTCTTTGACAAGGCCGTTGGCAGAATGAGGTTGACTTCTTATACCGGAAGTTTTCGGCCGCCAATGCTGATTATTTATCAAAATTTAGGCAGTGGCGGGGATCGAACCCGGGACCGAAGACGTTTTGATTATGGATCAAAGACGCTACCCCTTTCTTTTTTTATTGTTTTTTTTATTTTCTTAAATTATTAAAGAGTGTTCAGTTATGAGTAGGTGGAGACAAGGCGGGCAGGGGTCTGAACCCGAGGCTTGGCCGCAATGCCTTCTCCGTCCCGTCCCTGAATCTCTGCCTCAAACAAGCTTTATTATTTATGTTTGTTTTATTTTATTATTTTTATTATGGTTTTTTTCACCAGGAACAGGGTAAATGAACAAAAGATCTTTATTGGTACAAACTTAAGCACAAGAAAAATGCCATCCTTCCGGCGAAAATAACACAAGACATGATACTCGTACAAGGTGAGCAAGTTTTTTAGTATGAACAAGCTGTAGGAAAAAAACTAATAATACTGATGGAAGCTAAGAGGTGTAAAGCAATTTACAGTGGAGTGAGGGAAAAACCAGTTTTTATCTGGTGTAGTGCATAAAAGAAAGGAGGCGCGTGTCCATGCGCCTACTCCACTATGGGTTACAATGTAGAAAGCAGCGCGAGGGGTCTCAGATGTCAGCAGGCGGGGCGGGAGTGCTGTCGGTGTGTGGTACCATCCAACTGAGCGGGGGTGACGTAAAGATCGCGTGTAGGTAATTAGCGAAGAAGGCGCGGTAGCGCGGTCGCTGTTCGACTTCACTGTGGGCGGTTTATAAGTACTGCCAGAAATCAAAGCGTGATTTGTCGCCATCATTATACATGTAGGTGATGGTCCATCCTTTGACCCATACAATCGCATGATTTTTGGTGGCAGGGAAATAAGTATTCTCAGGATGGATAAAAGTCCATGGGTCAATCGAGTCCGGCGGAACACGGAGGTAACAGGCAACGAACTGTCGGGCAAGTTTCCAGACGTCACTGGTGGCAGCACAAGTCAGTTGATGGACATCGTCATCCATGAGGTGGCAGATGGAGCAGAGTGGAGAGTCCTTTAGTCCGATGGCGTGAAGACGCTAATTTGTGGCGAATTTTTCATTTACGACCTGGTACCTTGTTGCTCGGACGTTGGAGGGAAGAAAAGCCTGGTGGATGTGACGCCAAACCGTGGGCCACCGCGTGGACGGATGTCGCAGTTCGATATTGTTGCTGGATATGGAACGAAGGAGTGGGGTGTAAAAATCTTTAGGTCGAGGAGAAGGCGTGGTCGGTAAGTGTGTGTGAGCATAACTGAAGTCGACGATGAAATCAGAAATGTGCGTCAGATGGTGCTTGATGTGTCCGACTGGTACTGGTGGTGTTATGGTCGCGGGCACAAGAATTTCCAGCAAGCTGCGCGTAAGGGAGGTGCCCCCGTGCCACTGCTTGTGCATGGTGGACATGTACAAGGACGCCGCGCGGAGTCACACATTGACAAGACCGAGGCCACTCGCTCGCGGGGGAAGGGTGAGCGCGTCGTAGCGGACCTTAAAGAGCGTACCGGCCGTAAGGAAGTATCCGAAGGCAGCCTGGAGGCTGCGTCCAATAGTTGATGGCAGCGGGAGGACCTGTGCAATGTGGACCATTCTGGACGCCACATGTTGATTGAGGTATTGGACACGTTGTAAAGAATCGAGTCGTCGGAGAAGATTTTGTCGTACCGTCGTGCGGATGGTTTGGAGCGCACGCCCAAAATTGATGGCAGCGGAGCGGCGCACGGTCGAGGTGAAAATGATACCAAGGTATCGTAGTTTCTGTACACACGGGAGAGGTGCTAAGTCGTCGTGTGAGAGGACGCGTCCAATAGGCATCGCCGCGGATTTAGTCACATTCATGTTACTGCCCGCTGCAGTGCCGTACGTTGATATCAAATCAAGTACCGTGTGTGTTTCACTCCGTGAGCGGATCAAGAGGAGGAGGTCGTCCGCATACGCACGACATCGAAAACTGTGCTGTCGCAAAGTGAGACCAGAAAGGTGGCTCGTCAGACTCCCGATGAGTGGCTCCAGGCTGATGGCATAGAGTAGGGTCGAAAGTGGGCAGCCTTGCCGTACGGAACGTCGGATCGCCACTGGTCCCGCCACACTGCCATTAACCTGAATCAGCGATTCGGCGGTGCCGTACAGGCGCCGGATTACGTCGATAAAGGCTGGTGGAAAACCCATGCGGTTCATCACGGAGAACAGAAAAGGATGCCGCACTTTGTCGAATGCGCTGTCAAAATCAATGGCAACCACAGCGGCGCGGAGTCTGCACGCCGCTGCCAGTGCAATTAAATCGCGACATTCTCCTGTGGCCGTTTGTATATTAACTGAGCCGCCCGGAGTTGTCTGTTCCGGGGATAGAATGCTAGGCAGGACCTTGCGGCATCGCGTTGCCAGGAGGCGTGTAAAAATTTTACAGTCTGCGTTAAGCAGAGTCAGGGGACGGTAATTTGCTGTCGTCACACCTGGCGTCGATTTGTGGATGGGTATAATAATTCCCGTGACGAAGGACGGCGGTACGGCGTTCCCCATCGTCAGCAGTTCATGAAACATCGTTGTCCACCGTGACGCCATTAGTGTGAAGAAAGCGCGATAAAATTCTATCGGCAATCCGTCGACACCAGGTGACTTATTCAGAGCACCTTTTTTGATTGCATCGTGGATTTCGTCACGCGTAATGGGCTCCATCAGCTTATCCGCTTCGTCGCTGGTGAGGGTGCGAGTTACGTGTGGTAACACAGACTCCTCAGCGTGGTTGTTGGTAGTCTCCTCCTGGTACATTGTGCGGTAGTGGTCGACAAAGGCACTGACGATTTCGGCCTGGCAAGTGACGTGAAGGCCGCGACAGGTTGTGATCTCGGTGATGAGTTGCTGTCGCCGATGTCTCCTATCGGAGGCGATATGATGCATGGTCGGATGTTCCTGTTCCGCCGAATCTTGATATCGGGTTCGCACCATAGCCCCCTGCAGTCGACGGCGTGTCAAAGTTACAATTTGGGCCTTAATCCTGCTGCGTTCCCTCTGGGTGTCGGGTGTGGGCGGTTGGCCGTCCAGGTCGCGGAGAACGGCGTAGAAATAGTCGGTAGTGTGCCGGCGCCACATAGCAACTTCCTTTCCATACTGAATCAAAGTACGTCGAATGGCAGGTTTGGCACATTCCAGCCACCAGGTCAAGGTCGTGCAGTATTTAGGTAAGCGAAGTTCACAGGTGGCCCATGTCTCGGTAACACGTTGAAGACATTCGGGATCATGAAGATGGGAGGTGTTTAGCTTCCACGGTCCACGACTACGCCAGACCACTTGCTTGGGGAAGAGAATGTTGCAGATGTAGGCACAGTGGTCCGAAAAGGCCAGGGGCCAAAGTTCTGCACCTTGGACTGCAGGTGTGAGTTCCCGAGAGACGTAAATTCTGTCCAGGCGGCTCGCGGAGTGACTCGTCTGGTAAGTATGCCCAGGGGCATCGCCGTGCTGAACTTCCCAAGTGTCGCGGAGCAACAGATCTCGGACGACAAGACGCAGTTCTTGACAGGTGTTGTAGTGGGGCACTTGATCTTTATGGTGCAAGACACAATTAAAATCACCCCCAAAGAAGTAATGGTCGCAGCGTCCAAGAAACAAAGGAGCGATTTCTTCTGAGTAGAAGAGGGCCCTGTCGCGTCTGCGGGTGGAGCCTGACGGAGCGTAAATGTTGACGATACGCGTCCCCATGACGGTGACGGCCATGCCTCTGGCAGATGGAAGGTATGTGATATCGGTCACTGGAATGCCTTCTATGGCGTAGATGGCTACGCCGCGTCCCAGGTGGTCACCAGGAGAAGGATAAGTGTTATATCCCGCGACGTCTGGAAGTGTGGCCAAGTGTACTTCCTGTAGTAGTGCTATATCGACGCCCGACGCCCATATCATCTCTCGCGGCAGTTGAAGTTTCACGGGTGAGCTGATGGTGTTAGTGTTTATCGTCGCTATTCGGTAGGTTTGGAGCCGTCCCCCGCCCTGAAGGGGAACTCCACCGGCGGAGGATGAAGAGGGCCGCGGCAACGGCGAGTCGTGCCGTGCGCCACCTGACGGCGTTATCAGCGGCGTAACGATGCTTCCGTCTGGGGTAACTCTGTCCCCAGCGTGTGGTCCGGGTCCTCATCGACGTCCTCACTCCACTCCATTGAGGGCGCTGTCGTTGTGATGGTCGTACGTTCCACTTCCGTCGTAGGGGCGGAGGACGTCTCGGCGGCAGTCGCATCGGTGGAGTCCATTGGTTCAGGAGCACTTGAGCGAGCCAGTAGAGTTGGCATCGAAACATCCACAGTCGGCGACATGTTGTCGTCATTCGTATCGTCGTGTAGGTTCTCTGAGGCCTCGTGGTGTCGGACGGCCTCTGGAGCATCAGGGGGAGGTGATCCGTCTCGTTCCGAGACCGTACGACGCCTCCTCTTGCGCCTCTTAGGTGAACGTTGTTTGCGGGTTCGTCCCTCTGTGTCGGAAGACGGAAGGGAGTCGCGTCGCTCTGAGAGGAAGGCCGTCGCGGGAACGTCAAATGAAGGGGTGTCTATATGTTCAGGCTGGAAACTGGAAGGGTCACCGGTACGTGGTCCGATGAGCGGCGTCCGGTGGGAGGAGAAGAGAGTGCTGATGCATAGGTGATCGGTAAAATCGTCGTCGGAGCCGTAGGTGCCACGGTAGCGCCTGGCAATTGGGTGATCCGTCGCTGAAGACACTCAGATCTGAGGTGGCCTTCTTTTCCGCACCCGGAACAGGTCTTCGGTTGGCCGTCGTATATGACAACCGCTCGGCACCCACTAATTTGCAGGTAAGATGGCACGTGGCTATGGAGGTCGATGGTGATCTGCCGTACACCGTTAAGAACGGGGTACGTTTGGAATTGCGCCCAGCGTTCGGCAGTGTGGCCATGTACAGTGCCATAGGGGCGGAAAGCCGCGATAACGTCTTCCGCCGGTAGCTCGAACCGGAGTTCGAAAACTCGTATGGTGCGCATTCCTAAGCAGGCATGGTCGACAGTGACCGCTCCTACATTGCCGTCGGCGTGGCAAAAGCGTAATCCATGGTTGGTGTCACGAAGTATTCTTTCACACACCGCGTCGTTGACAACTTTCACGTACACAGTACTGCTTAATATGGACAAATAGATGCCCAAGATGTCGGAAGCTAGGATCTTAGCAACGTCGCGTAGGAAGCGTTCCACTTCCAAGGCCTTTGGTCGCGCGTATTCGTTGCAGAAGTTGAATCGTAAAGTTGATTTTCGAAAACGATTGGCCATGGCTCTAGTGCACGTAAGCGACACGTAAGTGACGGCCGCTGAAATGTAAACACCAGCGAGCGCGCGCGCTCCGCAGGCGGAAACAACAACACGTCCGCACTGCACGGCGGCGAAAGTCGGACTGTACCCCTAGACCATGGGGGACCCTCAGCAGCACCCCACTTAAATCGACTACATTCCATTATCCTCGTTTTGCTTCTGTTGCACCACATTTCGAAAGCTTCTATTCTCTTCTTGTCCAAACTATTTATCGTCCATGTTTCACTTCCATACATGGCTCCACTCCATACAAATACTTTCAGAAATGACTTCCTGACACTTAAATCTATACTCGATGTTAACAAATTTTTCTTCTTCAGAAACGCTTTGCTTGCCAGTCTACATTTTATATCCTCTCTACTTCGACCATCATCAGTTATTTTGCTCCCCAAATAGCAAAACTCCTTTACTACTTTAAGTGTCTCATTTCCTAATCTAATAGCCTCAACCTCACCCGACTTAATTCGACTACATTCCATTACCCTAGCTTTGCTTTTGTTGATGTTCATCTTATATCCTCCTTTCAAGACACTCTCCATTCCGTTCAACTGCTCTTCCAAGTCCTTTGCTGTCTCTGACAGAATTACGATGTCATCGGCGAACCTCAAAGTTTTTATTTCTTCTCCATGGATTTTAATACCTAATCCAAATTTTTCTTTTGTTTCCTTTACTGCTTGCTCAATATACAGATTGAATAACATCGGGGAGAGACTACAACCCTGTCTCACTCCCTACCCAACCACTGCTTCCCTTTCGTGACCCTCGACTCTTATAACTGCCATCTGGTTTCGGTACAAACTATAAATAGCCTTTCGATCACTGTATTTTACCCTGCCACCTTCACAATTTGAAAGAGAGTATTCCAGTCAACATTGTCAAACGCTTTCTCCAAGTCTACAAATGCTAAAAACATAGGTTTGCCCTTCCTTAATCTAGCTTCTAAGATAAGTCGTAGGGTCAGTATTGCCTCACGTGTTCCAATATTTCTACGGAATCCAAACTGATCTTCCCCGAGGTCGGCTTCTACCAGTTTTTCCATTTGTCTGTAAGGAATTCGCGTTAGTATTTTGCAGCTATGACTTGTTAAACTGATAGTTCGGTAATTTTCGCATCTGTCAACACCTGCTTTCTTTGGGATTGGAGTTATTATATTCTTCTTGAAGTCTGAGGGTATTTCGCCTGTCTCATACATCTTGCTAACCAGATGGTAGAGTTTTGCATGACTGGCTCTCCCAAGCCCGTCAGTAGATCCAATGGAATGTTGTCTATTCCGGAGGCCTTGTTTCGACTCAGGTCTTTCAGTGCTCTGTCAAACTCTTCACGCAGTATCGTATCTCCCATTTCATCTTCATCTACATCCTCTTCCATTTCTATAATATTGTCCTCAAGTATATCGTCCTTGTATAGACCCTCTATATACTCCTTCCATCTTTCTGCTTTCCCTTCTTTGCTTAGAACTGGGTTTCCATCTGAGCTCTTGATGTTCATACAAGTGGTTCTCTTATCTCCACAGGTCTCTTTAATTTTCCTGTAGGCAGTATCTATCTTAACCCTAATGAGATAAGCCTCTACATCCTTACATTTGTTCTCTAGCCATCCTTGCTTAGCCATTTTGGTCTTCCTGTCGATCTCATTTTTGAGACGTCTGTATTCCTTTTTGCCTGCTTCATTTACTGCATTTTTATATTTTCTCCTTTCATCAATTAAATTCAATATTTCTTCTGTTAGCCAAGGATTTCTAGAAGCTCTCATCTATTTACCTACTTGATCCTCGGCTGCCTTCACTACTTCATCCCTCAAAGCTACCCATTCTTCTTCTACTGTACTTCTTTCCCCCATTCGTGTCAATTGCTCCCTTATGCTCTCCCTGAAACTCTCTACAACCTCTGGTTCTTTCAGTTTATCCAGGTCCCATCTCCTTAAATTCTCACCTTTTTGTAGTTTCTTCAGTTTTAATCTACAGTTCATAACCAATAGATTGTGATCAGAGTCCACATCTGACCCTGGAAATGTCTTACAATTTAAAACCTGATTCCTAAATCTCTGTCTTACCATTATATAATCTATCTGATACCTTTTAGTATTTCCAGGATTCTTCCATGTATACAACCTTCTTTTATGATTCTTGAAGCAAGTATTAGCTATGATTAAGTTATGCTCTGTGCAAAATTCTACCAGACGGCTTCCTCTTTCATTTCTTCCCCCCAATCCATAGTCACCTAATATGTTTCCTTCTCTCCCTTTTCCTACTGACGAATTCCAGTCACCTTTTTTTTTTATTCATTATTAAACCTACTCCTGCATTACCCCTATTTGATTTTGTGTTTATAACCCAGTAGTCACCTGGCCAGAAGTCTTGTTCCTCCTGCCACCGAACTTCACTGATTCCCATTATATCTAACTTTAACCTATCCATTTCCCTTTTTAAATTTTCTAACCTACCTGCTCGATTAAGGGATCTGACATTCCACGCTCCGATCCGTAGAACGCCAGTTTTCTTTCTCCTGATAACGACATCCTCTTGAGCAGTCCCCGCCCCGAGATCCGAATGGGGGACTATTTTACCTCCGAGATATTTTACCCAAGAGGACGCCATCATCATTTAATCCTACAATAAAGCTGCATGCCCTCGGGAAAAATTACGGCCGTAGTTTTCCCTTTGCTTTCAGCCGTTCGCAGTACCAGCACAGCAAGGCCGTTTTGGTTACAAGGCCAGATCAATCAATCATCCAGACTGTTGCCTCTGCAACTACTGAAAATTCTGCTGCCCCTCTTCAGGAACCACACGTTTGTCTGTCCTCTCAACATATACCCCTCCGTTGTGGTTGAACCTACGGTACGGCTATCTGTATCGCTGAGGCACGCAAGCCTGTCCACCAACGGCTAGGTCCATGGTTCATGGGGGGAGGTTGCGTTGCATAATATCATGTTAAACCTGTCACTGCACTTGAGGGTATTCTGCTTTGTCAATAACCTAGCCAGCATTTAGTTTGTTACAAGCAACTGAAATATCAAGACTTCGCACTGCTCATGTGTATTTGCTGAGAAACACACCGAAACCGATGCACCCTACAGTAAAGAGACCAGTGTCCGGTAACTGAGAACAGAGGAAGGCATGTCACCTCTGCTCTCACGTGAATGTGCAAGGAACACTCAGATGAGCCATTTTCTTGCACCCACATGACGTCGCACTGACTCCTCGCAGAGAATAGAAACGAAAAGAGACTGCAGTATCACCCCACAAACAAGACTCGCGCTGCCCTAGCGTCGGCGACCATAATTAACACACATCAAAAGAAGTGTTTCATCACCCCGGCTCCCAAAACTCCTGAAGATAGGCGTTAACTGTGGATATTGTATCACAGACACAGTCCGTTTCACTGATCAGAGATGGCACTAACTCTGCCCAAAGATGTAAACAACCATGCATGAGCAGCTTCTATTAGACGGAAGGCGTCCGACAGCCCAGCAGTTGCAGTCATTCCAACATGAAGGAATTACACGGCTCGTGTTGTCTGTAGTTCAACCATGCCTAGACGATCAATACCGTGGTTCCATCGCATCCGCATTGTTACTTTGTGCCAGGAAGAGCTCTCAACAATGGAAGTGTGAAGGCGTCTCGGAGTGAACCAAAGCGATGTCGTTCGGACATGGAGGAAGTACAGAGAGTCAGGAAATGTCGATGACATGCCTCGCTCAGGCCGCCCAAGGGATACTGCTGCAGTGGATGACCGCTTGTTGTGTGATGTGGCTGGTGTCTGTGGGGGTACTTGTTTTGATATAGCCTTGCTGCCTCTCGACCGTTCCCACCTGCTCGGCCGCATACAAACACCATCTCGTCTTTTTCCTGACATGAACATCGGGCCATTGTGCTGCTTACAGTATGCTGCCTTAATCACACAGCCTGTAACACACAAGGACACACGGCTCGTGGTGACATGAACTTTCATTCGCCAGCGCCATCTACCGTGGCAACGATGCATTTCCTGATACACGTCCGAAGGACTATTTTCCTCTCCTAACAGTCAGAAATCCGTCCATGCAGTTTGTCTGTTTTATTAATGTTCACCCTGTGCAATAGTAATAGTCGATATGTCTTTAAACACTTATTACAGTAACAGAGAAAAATTTGAAGTAAATCAGAAAACTTTCAGCCTACATATATTGACGGATTACCTCAAAACTCGTAACATCCATGACGAATATCAGTCAGGCTTTCGAAAGCACCATAGTACAGCAACTGCATTAATCAAAGTAACTGATGACATTAAACATGCTATGGACAGACGTGAAGCTACCATCCTAACACTGCTTGACTTTAGCGAGCCTTTTGACACAGTGGACTTCGATATATTACTAATTAAAATGAAACAGCTGAATTTCTCAAACAGCGCAATACACTGGTTGGACAGCTACCTCAAATACAGAAGTCAACAAGTCATTTGTAGGTCGGAAAAGTCATCATGGAAAAGCGTGCGCTCTGGAGTTCCCCAAGGCTCCGTTCTTTGTCCACTACTCTTCTCACTGTACATTAATGATATTTCTTCAGTGATTCACTCCTGCAACTACCATCTTTATGCCGACGACAACCAAATGTACACAAGTGCAAGCCCCAAAAACATTGCTGGCGCAGTAGCGAGTATGAACGCTCTGTTTCTCGATGGGCACAGAACCTAGGTCTGAAACTAAACCCCAAGAAATCCCAGGTCATACTTATATCTCATCCAAAGTTAATCAGCACGTACTCCTCAATGGTACCCAACTACCATACCAAAAAACAGTAAAAGACCTTGGAATAATCTTGGATGAACACCTAAACTGGGAAGAACAAACAGTCACAGCTTGCCGGAAATCGCTCTCCTCCCTACATGCAATTCAAAAATTTAGAAAAATATTTCCAACCCATGTTAAACAAAAATTAGTCCAAGCACTAGTCTTGCCTAATCTTTACTACTGGAATGTAGTTCAACACGGCACAAATAGTGAAAATTCTAGATGCCTCGAGCTAGTGATGAATGCTTGCGTTAGATATATGTGCAATATTCGGTTGTATGATCATATCAGTCCTTCATACTCCCAGCTATGCTGGATACGACCACATAAGGCACGCGATCTCCAAACTATGTGCTTACTTCATCGATTTCTTAGCCACTGGTGCCCCCAATACTTATCTTCTCACATTAAACACCTATCATCATTCCACAATCGCAACACCAGATCGGATACGTGTATCATCTTGGCTCCGTGTCATTCTCCATCTCAGCCATACGACTATGGAACGTGCTCCCCTGTGATCTGCGTCTTATCCAGAACTACTCAACATTCAAGATGGAACTCAAAACATACATATTAGGGACGGTATAGCCACCATTGTTGTGCCCCTCCCATCTCTTTCTTTCTCCTCTCCATCACGGCTTCGAATTTTACCATTCTATTTCTCTTCCTCTAACCTATCTACCTCTTATATATCTCTTTCACTCCATTCTATCGTCTTACGTCTCTGCTCGATGAGAATAACTCAGAAGCTGCAAGAACATAGCGAGAAAATTCCCAACTAACAATGGGACTGACATTCACAAAAGAAAAGTATGTTTACTTTCATATACATAGTCATTATTATTATTATTATTATTATTATTATTATTATTATTGAGTGTTATAATTATTTTTTATTGTTATAATTATCATTGTACTACTGTTATAATATCTACTTTTTTCTTTAACATCAATACTGCATAATACGCTATATGTCCTTAACGTTATGTAGAAACTGTAACTCGTTCAATCTGAGTATGCCTGGTTATGTGTAAGAGAGGGCCTGAAGGCCCTAATCTTGCCAGGTAAAATAAATGCATAAACAAATAAATAAATAAATATATTAGCGAAATATGTACTTAAAAACACCCCAGTATTAGAACAGTACGTTGTGTCAAAATTTCAAAGCAGTCGGTGAAGAACGTTCGGAAATTAACGATTTTGAACAAACTAACATTCAAATTTTTATTTAATTATTATCATTATTATTATTATTGTTATTAATGCTATTACTACTGTCAGACGTCACAGTGATAATAGTAAATGTACTGGTAGTATTAAGATTTAGTTCACTGCCAGTATTATTTCCTTACATTATAACTATAGATACTCAGATCATTTTAACACTATTTGTCGTATTAAAATTTCGTTTTATTTGATAACTGTGATTTAAAAATTATAATGTATATGCGAAACCTTGGGCTCATGTACGAGATACCCTAAGGGCACTAATTAGGTAAGGTTAAATTAATAAAATAAATACGTGGAAGTGCAGAAGGATTTGTCTGGAGGCTGGAGAGTTCTAAGCTCCGGCAGCACTTAGCTTCCAGCCCCACATTGAGTTATGATGAAATAATGGCTGGACTGTCGGTCGACCACACACTTTCAGTCAATTGGATGGTCGTGGGACCGTCAAGTATTAGGAAAAATTCTTTACGTATATAATTATCCACGACGCTACAGAAAAACGCAAAAACTCTACGCTACCTAAGTCAACGAAATACACGCATTTGGCAAACTATAATTGATAGTGGACAGCGAAACGCAAACGCTTATGGGGTAAATGTGGAAGTAATGAGGAGAGCGGAGAAATTCGTATGTGAGACTCCGAATACAAATATAAACAAATGCTAGCGATAATTAATTTAATATGGCTGCATAATTAACGGCTGCATCGTTGCGCGGTCATTAACAGTTGATTACGCTAAGCTACCGTTTGCAGTTAATGAACCAAGTCAGTGTTATTATAAGGGTGCGGTGCCGTAATACACATTCTGAAAAATAGATCTAGTTTACAAACAAACACAGCTCCGATATTAAATAGGGTACACTTCCTACGTGAATGAGCGGTAACAAACAAATGAGTATCAAAAAAAGGTCTAATGTAAGTATATTTGTTGTCCAGATATTTCGCTTTAAAAACACGTGCTCCCAATTTCGATGAACTGGTGCAAAGTACTAACTCTTCAGTCGCCAGCTTCCTCATGTTCACCTACTTGGCATACGGTAACTTGCAGTTAGCGTTTGACATCTGGCGCCGATCAACTTTGACAGCACTGATTTCTGAAACACAGAATTATTACACGAGGCAAAAGGAATGGTAAAAGCTGCCCTCAACTAGAAGGCTGGTTTCATCATTCGAGTGGCTTAAAACGATTTAAAAAGAATAAAAAATAAAAAAAAATGAACGTAGGTTTTATGTTTATTGTTAAACGGCAGTTCAGAAAGATTCATCCGATTACAGTGGACAAAAAGATCCATGCTGTCACAGAAGACTTTACCTCCTGCATGAATCAAGGCAGAAAAGTGGGTTGTATTTTAACTTACGCATCGAAACTGAATATTTATCTTGACGGCCGTTGCAAGTTAGCTAATCATGTGATTACGCGAAAGAACATTCCCGTGTTCTACCAAAAATGTATCGCAGGCCTCTGGAGAAGTGGAATATTCATGATGATTTTAAAAAAGAACATATCATTCCAATTTTCAAGAAGAAAGGTTGAACACACAAAATTATGGCCTTTATCTCTAACGTCGCTTAGCTGTAGAATTTTGGAAAATTATATGCTCGCGTACTATGACATTTTATGTAGACCTAAAATCTCCTCTGTAGAAATCAACATGGGTTCTGTAGTCAATGACCGTGTGAAACCCAGCTGGCGCTCATCGTACACCAGACCCAGGTGGCTGTAGTACCGGCACCCACGAAGATGTCTTGTTCCTTGACTTCCGTAACGCACCGCCACGAACTAAACCCGAGCTCACGAAATATCAGACCATCCGTGCCATTTAACTGAAGAGGTTCCAGCATATAGAAAACAGCAAACAGCATGCGTTCTAAGCGGAGAGGTCTTCATACGCAAAAGTGACTTATTGTGTACCCGCCTACTGAGTGGTACAGATCCATTACATTTCATAGTATATGTAAACAAATGTAGTAGACAAAATCGTAAAATACCATAATGTTGTTGAACACAGAGAATCGTAGCGCAAGCAGATTGCCGAGAAATGCAGGAAGCCTAGAGAATTGACGCTTGGAGCAAGGAGTGGTAACTCACCCTCAACGTAAACAAATGTAATGTATTGCTTATATGAAGCCAGAAAGACGAAATATTTATTGATTACACGACTGCAGAACAATCACTGGAAACGGTTACTTCCAGAAAATGTGTAGGGATATGCGTACTGAGTAATTTGAAGTTAACGACTATATGAAACTAAGGGCAGGAAAGGCAATTGCCAGACCGAAGTTCATTGGAAGAATTCTCAGGAAATGTAGTCCGTCAGCAAAGGAGGCATTTCACAATACCTTTGATGTGCCAATACCTGGTTATTGCTCTTCGGTACGGGATCTTTACGAAGTACGACTGATACAGGAAACACAGACGATCCAAAGAAGGGCAGCGCTTTCCGTTACAGGATAATTCATTGGACGCGAAAACGTCACGGAAGTGGTTAACCAAGTCAAGTGCAGGACGCTGCTAGAGAGGCGTTCTGCAATACGGTGTGGTTTACTGTTGAAGTTCCGAGAGCGTACGTCCCTGGAAGGCTCAACAAACGAATTACTACCTCCTACATACATCTTGCGAAAAGACCATGAAGAAAAAATAAGTGAAATTCGAGCTCAAACAGATGCTTACCGCCAATCGTTCTTCCTTCGAACCATTCGTGCCTGAAACGGAAGAGAGGGCAAGCAACAGTGATACACCAAGTAGCCTCCGCTGCTCACCGTGACGTGACTTACAGAGCAGTAGATGTAGATGTAGATTTAGATGTGGCAGTCGACGAGCGTCTTTCTGTTACAGGCAGTTTGCTGGCTTGTTGAACACCCAGTGCGTGTCAAGTCAAGATGGCATAGCGCAGCAACATGAACAAAAGGCGTTTTGTGTTCTCCGCTTCGCCGAGTGTAATTCAGTCACAACTACGTACCGTGATTTTCGTTCATGGTACGGCATTGATCCAGTTAGTGCTCAGAGTATTCGACGATGGCACCAACAGGTTATCCGATATACGATGAAACACACAGGTCACCACCGTGAACTCATTCAGACTCAGAACACATTGAACTGACTGTTTCACGTAAACCACAGCACTCTACTAGCTGTGCTGTCCGAGAGTTATGTCGTCCTCACGTGTTAGCCTCGTATGATTTGCACCGACATTTATGTTTAAAACCATATATGATCCAGTTGCTGCCAGCCAGACATGAAGGAGATTAACAACCGTGTAAGGTGTTTTGAGAAATCAGATTAAAAAGGGCAAGGTTTGCTGGACATGTAGCTAGGATGAGTATGGACAGAATGATGAAGAGAGTGTGGGAAACAACAGGGAGGACAAGGGGAAAGACAGGAACCAAGTGGATTGTTGAACTTCAGAAGGACTGGTTGGAATTGGGGATCAAGGTCGAAGGAAAGGAACATTGGAGGAACAAATTGAAACGTCCCCTTTGAAATCCTGGTAGGGTCGCCATATGAAACGTCCCCTTTGAAAAATTATACAAGACTGTGCTTAAACTGAAACACAATAATTTTGGCGCAACGCAATCTGACTTTCAATAATCCCTACAAGAGAATGGCCCTGACTAACATTAACCTATACGTTTCACAAACCACTTACCTCACAAAAATCGTCGTTACTCAAGCTACTGCAATACAGCGAGCGCCACTACTGCCAGCTAAATAAAAGATTCAAACTACTGAAGGCACTAACTACTGAAGGGCATAGTTAGCAAATGAAAGATTTTAATAGAGAACAAACAATGTATTTACCTTAATAGTCATAATATATATATATATATATATATATATATATATATATATATATATATATATATATATGTATATATGTATATCAGTTCATGACACCAATTCTTACAACTTTCAAAACTCCGCCATCTCTCTCCCCACGTCCACCACTGCTGGCGGCTCACCTCCAACTGCGCAACGCTACGCGCTGTTAGCATCCAGCTGCCGCTGCCCAACACTACAATGGCGAGTATTACAACAATGCCAACCAGCCACTGGGTACACACAGCACAGCGGCGGCGTTACCGATAAAAAAAACTTAAACAGCCTACTTACAAAATATACACCGTCCAATACGCCGTAGATCAATGACAGAGAGGAATACAGGAAACGATTACAGTGGTACCAGTGGAGCCGTCAGGAGAAACGGAAACTGAAGATCTCGGAAGAAGAGAGGGAGAGAAGAAGAGAAAGAATGAAGAGGTTCTGGGAGAAAAAGATGAAAACGCAGTCCATGAAGGGGCTACCCGTGGTCCTACAGAGGCCAGAGAGCAAGAAGAAGAAGAATTTATCTGGGTGTGGAAAGGTCAAACGTAGAGATTGTTGTACTGAATGATTCTTTTCAAAATAAAAACTTTGTATTGAGCTTAAAAAAAAGACATCCAAAGTTTCTATTGTCATATATAGTGAAATCACGTGAATCGGTTTGAAACATCTACATCTACGTATATACTGGTAAAGCCAGCATAGTGTAGGCAATTGAGGGTCATTTGTGTTACTAGTGATTCCCTTTCCTGTACCACCTGTAATGTCCGACTGGAAATCGAGTGTCTATATGCTTCCGTACGAACCTTGATTTCTCTTACCGCACGTTCGAGGTATTCTACATCTACATCCATACCCTGCAAGCCACCCGACGGTGTGTGGCGGAGGGTACCCTGACTACCTCTATCGGTTCTCTCTCCTATTCCAGTCTCGTATCTACATCTACATCCATACCCTGCAAGCCACCCGACGGTGTGTGGCGGAGGGTACCCTGACTACCTCTATCGGTTCTCTCTCCTATTCCAGTCTCGTATTGTTCGAGGAAAGAGGGATTGTCGGTATGCCTCTGTGTGGGCTCTAATCTCTCTGATTTTATCCTCATGGTCTCTTCGCGAGATATACGTAGGAGGGAGCAATACACTGTTTGACTCTTCGGTGAAGGTATGTTCTCGAAACTTCAACAGAAGCCCATACTGAGCTACTGAGCGTCTCTCCTATAGTGTCTTCCACTGGAGTTTATCTATCATCTCCGTAACGCTTTCGGGATTGCTAAATGATCCTGTAACGAAGCGCGCTGCTCTCCGTTGGATCTTTTCTATCTCTTCTATCAACCCTATCTGCTACTGATCCCACACTGCTGAGCAGTATACAAGCAGTGGGCGAACAAATGTACTGTAACTTACTTCCTTTGTTTTCGGATTGCATTTCCTTAGGATTCTCCCAATGAATCTCAGTCTGGCATCTGCTTTACCGACGATCAACTTTATATGATCATTCCATTTTAAATCACTCCTAATGCGTACTCCCAGATAATTTATGTAATTAACTGATTCCAGTTGTTGACCTGCTATATTGTAGCTAAATGATAAGGGATCTATCTTTCTATCTATTCGCAGCGCATTACACTTTTCTACATTAAGATTCAATTGCCATTCCCTGCACCAGGCGTCAATTCGCTGTAGATCCTCGTGCATTTCAGTACAATTTTCCATTGTTACAGCCTCTCGATATACCATAGCATCATCTGCAAAAAGCCTCAGTGAACTTCCGATGTCATCCACCAGGTCATTTACGTATATTGTGAATAGCAACTGTCCCATGCGGCACACCTGAAATCACTCTTACTTCGGAAGACTTCTCTCCATTGAAAATGAGATGCTGCGTTCTGTTATCTAGGAACTCTTCAATCCAATCACATAATTGGTCTGATAGTCCATATGCTCTTACTTTGTTCATTAAGCGACTGTGGGGAACTGTATCGAACGCCTTGGGGAAGTCAAGAAACACGGCATCTACCTGGGAAACCGTGTCTATGGCCCTCTGAGTCTCGTGGACGAATAGCGCGAGCTGGGTTTCACACGATCGTCTTTTTCGAAACCTATACTGATTCCTACAGAGTATATTTCTAGTCGCCAGAAAAGTCATTGTACTCGAACATATTACGTGTTCCAATATTCTACAACTGATAGACGTTAGAGATAATAGGTCTATAGTTTTGCACATCTGTTCGACGTCCCTTCTTTAAAACGGGGATGACCTTTGCCCTTTTCGAATCCGTTGGAACGCTACGATCTTCTAGAGACCTACGGTACACCGCTGCAAGAAGAGGTGCAAGTTCCTTCGCGTACTCTGTGTAAAATCGAACTGGTATCCCATCAGGTCCAGCGGCCTATCCTCTTTTGAACGATTTTAATTGTTTCTCTATCACTCGGTTGTCTATTTCGATATCTATTCCTTTTGTCATCTGTACGAAAATCTAGAGAAGGAACTACAGTCTAGTCTTGCTCTATGAAACAGTTTTGGAAAAAGACATTTAGTATTTCGGCCTTCAGTCTGTCATCCTCTATTTCAGTACCATTTTAGTCACAGAGTGTCTGGACATTCTGCTTTGATCCACCCACCGCTTTGACATAAGACCAAAATTTCTTAGGATTTTCTGCCAAGTCAGTACATAGAACTTTACTTTCGAATTCACTGAACGCCTCTCGCATAGCCCTCCTCACACTACACTTCGCTTCGCGTAATTTTTGTTTGTCTGCAAGTATTTGGCTATGTTTATGTTTGCTGTGAAGTTCTCTTTGCTTCCACAGCAGCTTTCTAACTCGGTAGTTGTACCACGGTGGCTCTTTTCCATGTCTTACGATCTTTCTTGGCACATACTCATCTAATACACATTGTATGATGGTTTTGAACTTTGACAAGTGATCCACAACACTCTCTGTACTTGAGACAAAACTTTTGTGTTGAGCCATCAAGTACTCTGAAATCTGCCTTTTGTCACTTTTGCTAAAGAGAAAAATCTTCCTAACTTTTTTAATATTTCTATTTACGGCTGAAATCATCGATGCCGTAAGCGCTTTATGATCGCTGATTCAAATACACTCCTGGAAATTGAAATAAGAACACCGTGAATTCATTGTCCCAGGAAGGGGAAACTTTATTGACACATTCCTGGGGTCAGATACATCACATGATCACACTGACAGAACTACAGGCACATAGACACAGGCAACAGAGCATGCACAATGCCGGCACTAGTACAGTGTATATCCACCTTTCGCAGCAATGCAGGCTGCTATTCTCCCATGGAGACGATCGTAGAGATGCTGGATGTACCTCCTGTGGAACGGCTTGCCATGCCATTTCCACCTGGCGCCTCAGTTGGACCAGCGTTCGTGCTGGACGTGCAGACCGCGTGAGACGACGCTTCATCCAGTCCCAAACATGCTCAATGGGGGACAGATCCGGACATCTTGCTGGCCAGGGTAGTTGACTTACTCCTTCTAGAGCACGTTGGGTGGCACGGGATACATGCGGACGTGCATTGTCCTGTTGGAACAGCAAGTTCCCTTGTCGGTCTAGGAATGGTAGAACGATGGGTTCGATGACGGTTTGGATGTACCGTGCACTATTCAGTGTCCCCTCGACGATCACCAGAGGTGTACGGCCAGTGTAGGAGATCGCTCCTCACACCATGATGCCGGGTGTTGGCCCTGTGTGCCTCGGTCGTATGCAGTCCTGATTGTGGCGCTCACCTGCACGGCGCCAAACACGCATACGACCATCATTGGCACCAAGGCAGAAGCGAATCTCATCGCTGAAGACGACACGTCTCCATTCGTCCCTCCATTCACGCCTGTCGCGACACCACTGGAGGCGGGCTGCACGATGTTGGGGCGTGAGCGGAAGACGGCCTAACGGTGTGCGGGACCGTAGCCCAGCTTCATGGAGACGGTTGCGAATGGTCCTCGCCGATACCCCAGGAGCAACAGTGTCCCTATTTTGCTGGGAAGTGTCGGTGCGGTCCCCTACGGCACTGCGTAGGAACCTACGGTCTTGGCGTGCATCCGTCCGTCGCTGCGGTCCGGTCCCAGGTCGACGGGCACGTGCACCTTCCGCCGACCACTGGCGACAACATCGATGTACTGTGGAGACCTCACGCCCCACGTGTTGAGCAATTCGGCGGTACGTCCACCCGGCCTCCCGCATGCCCACTATACGCCCTCGCTCAAAGTTCGTCAACTGCACATACGGTTCACGTCCACGCTGTCGCGGCATGCTACCAGTGTTAAAGACGGCGATGGAGCTCCGTATGCCACGGCAAACTGGCTGACACTGACGGCGGCGGTGCACAAATGCTGCGCAGCTAGCGCCATTCGACGGACAACACCGCGGTGCCTGGTATGTCCGCTGTGCCGTGCGTGTGATCATTGCTTGTACAGCCCTCTCGCAGTGTCCGCAGCAAGTATGGTGGGTCTGACACACCAGTGTCAATGTGTTGTTTTTTCCATTTCCAGTAGTTCGGGCCTCTTTGTCACCAGGAGGTGTAATATGTTGTCGCCATGAGTCGGTTCTCTGTCATCTTACGCAAGATGTATATTGGCGTATTGGGATAGTTCTGCAGTCTGTCATCAATACCAGTCCTCTAAACTTTCACAACAGCGTTTCGCGAAAAGATCGCTTTTTCCGTCCGTGGCTTACCATTTGAGTTCGCCGAGCGTTTCCCTAACACTCGCTTGTTGATCGAACCTACCATTAGCAAATCTAGCAGCACGACTCTCAATTTTTTTTCCTTTCATTCGACCTGTTAGTGATCTCAAATACTAAAGCAGTGCACAAGAATGGGTGCTAAAAATGTTCTGTAAGCTGTTTCATTTACAGATGAGCTCCATTTTACCAAAATTATCCCAAAAACCGTTGTGGATCATTCGTCTTTCCTACTATAGCCCTTAAGCACCAGTCCCATTTCTTGGCACTTTGCAACGTTAGCCCTAGATATTTAATGAATGTGACTTCGCCAAACGTCACAATAGTTATACTGTGTTCAAATCTAATAGAATAGCACAGCTCAATATATCAGGTCGTTAAAGTCGTTATCAATTGTACTAGAAATATCCCAACAAACCGTTGTGGATCATTCGTCTTTCCTACTACAGACCTTAATTGCCAGTAGTATTTCTTGTCGCTTTGCAATGTTAGCCCTAGATATTTAATCAACGTGGCTTCGTCAAACGTCACAATATTTATACTGTATTCGAATATAATAGTACAGCTCAATATAGCACTAACGCAAAGAATCAGGTTGTTGAAGTCGTTATCAGTTGCACCGTAACTTTACCCATTTTCAGTTGTGTCAGCTACCCATTTTCAGTTGTGCCAGCTTCCTCTCGGTTTACATTTCAGACCAGGCGCACGCTCCTGAAGAACTTGCTCTCGCGTCCAGTCCAGAATCTAGCGCTCGTCTCTGGCTGTTTTTCGCGCGCCTCCTTCCCTTATGACAGACGCCCGCCTGTAATCACTGTCCCCGCGTCCCCGGAGACACCGACACCTGCCCCTTATTTCGGCGCGACTTCAAAAGTCGCAGAGCCACCGAAAAGCAAGGCGGGCTGGCCGCGCCGAGCAGGTAGGGGTCGCTCATTTGCTGATGGCCGCCGCAGCACAGCCACAGATGAGAAACGTCCGCCGCCGGAGTAACCCGCCGAGCGCGACCTGCTCGCTCTCTCTCCTGATTAAATCCCGCCAGCGGCGCCAGCAGAACAAACAGCACCAGAAATGACGGTGGCTTCTACACGCTGCCAGTACCTCAGCTGCTTTAGACTTGAGGGAATACCGTTACGAGACTGGGGATTTCGAGACTGTGGAGTAGCTCCCATTTTCTCAAAAAGAAACGTCACGACGTAGCATTAATCATTGTTTTACAACCAAGAGTTACATTTCCGTTTACTCCGATGCATCTTCCACCAGGGTTACTTCATTTGACTGTTTTTTAAAAATTGTTAATTATCATTCAATTATTTTCTTAGAGAATCACAAGCTGGTGGGAAACGTGATAACTTACTAAGTCGTTTAAGAGAATCTTACGATTTAGACTTTCAACAAGGATACACAGATTAAAATAAGAGTGATGTCAGTAATAATATTAGAAACAACTGAAGCGTAGCGCCGTGTAACGATCCTGCCTTGGAGGTGGTTAAATGGGAGATGTGCCTCAGAACTGGATAGTGACAGATGGTGACGCGAGACTGGACGCGCACGTAGTTTATGTATCAGCCGATAGAGGACAGTATTGGAGAAGGGCGACTGTCATTTTAGTATCGATTATGCCCAGTAGAGTGCACTAAAGTAATAGAACGTTTTTCATAAACTGTTGCAGTATTTTCATAAAATGTTATTACGTCTTTTTGTGTATGTAAAATGTTATAAATGTGTTTTAGCAGTATGAATTCTGCGTGAGTGTGGATTAATGTTAATATGAAGATAATTGTTTAACGAGTTATGCAGTAGGATTTTGTGTGGGAACATTTTGAAGAAGTATGGATATGAAAAAGGGGATTTTTATGGAATAGATTTGTAAAGTAAGTTTATAGTAAAGGGAAAGTTAATTCACGTATAAATAACAATAGTAAATAACTTTATGCATAAACAAAACTTCAGCATATTACATAATTACGTCGGTAAAAAGTGCAGTCGTGAGGTTTACTATTTTGCGATTGGTTATGGATGAAAACTCGGACTGACGCGGGAGAGTGTTGTTTTGCTATTGGGTGTTGAGTAAACTGACCAATGGTAAAGCAATATTCTTCGCGCGCTTTTCTCTGCGAGTAGAGAAGACTTAGAGTATTCTAGAGAGAAGTCGAAGCCTAGCCATGAAAGAGATCGGACGTGTGCAGTAGTATTTCCTATAGAAATGATAAGTTGGCGGACCTAGCAGTGTTTCATACATCAAAAGTGTTGTAAACTGACGGCATAATTATTCCGACGTGCGTGTAGAAATTTCGGAATTTTTAAGTGAATTTTGTGACGAGAAAAGACGTATATTCCGCTTGGCGTATTGAGCAGGTCGGTGGCTAAAAACTGTGACTGCATTTGGTACCGACAGACTTAATATTTGGCAAACATTCTCAATCAAAATCAGTCAGTATTTTTGTAGCTATCACGTTTTCGGGAAATGAAGCACCATAAACTTGCTAACGTGAGTGGAAGGGATCATGAGTGACTGTGTTAAGACTGGCACGCGCTTGTTTCGTGTTTCTCCCGAAACGTAGATTAGTGACTTTAATTGCAGCCTGGTCCACGTCGAAGTACTGTAGGTTTCACTCGGCTTTCCTACTGATGATCTGCTGAGACAATGTTCACAGGTAGGCGCAGGTCCGTCGTAAAGGGACAGAAAGAACAGCGCCGCCGCACAATGAGGGTGTAAAGGAGAAATATTTTAAAAATGCTAGTAGCATGCAAGCGAAGGGGGACATCTGTTCATTGGTTATTAGTGAGAAGTATCACAGTAAACGCCTCAAATGAGTTGTCACAGCCCAATGTCAGAAAAGTGCAGCCGCCACGCATTCACATAATTGACTCTCTTCGGTGGGTAATTAATCCATCGCATTCACTGTGGATGCACAGTTACGTTCGAATTCCTACGGGAATCTCAAAGTATAGAGGATGGAGAACACAGACGAGGACTGGGGAGATGTGGCGCTAGGTGAGAATACGCGTAGGTCGGATGGCGCGGCGAAACAGCCCACGGAATTGCCATAAACCCTGTGTCCGGATGCGTCAGTGGATCAGGCTCTGGAGCTCAGCGTATTCAATCAGAGGGCTGAATGCCGTCTGTAATTATAATTAACAAAAAAAAGAAAACTGAGAGAAATATTAAAGGATCAGCTATAACATGTGTCATATGACGTCCGCCCCGGCCAACTGCAGAGAACAATAACGAAACAAAGTGGTTAACACAACTGCCTAATGAGCAACTAAGCAGGAGATCCCGGGTTCTATTCCCGATCCAACAAAAAATTTTGACTCGTCGCTGCTGATTCCGGGTACGTCCAGATGCATTTGACATCAATAATTCCTTCCCTTTTCTCTCTTTTCTCCCCTCCCCCTCCACCTTCAGTTTCACACTGTGTATCACAGCTGCCGATTTAGTGTGGTGTCTGTTCTTTCGGACATGTTTGAGAGGCCAGACACCACACCTTCGTAGCCGCGCAGGATTATCCTTGCGGTCTAAGGCGCTGCAGTCAAGGACTGTGCGGCTGGTCTCGGCGGAGGTTCGACTCCTCTTTCGGGCATGGGTGTGTGTGTTTGTCCTTAGGATAATTTAGGTTACGCAGTGTGTTAGCTTAGGGACCGATGACCTTAGCAATTAAGTCCCATAAGATTTCACACACATTTTTTTTAACACATTCGTATATAAGATAATTAGCAGTCGTCTAATAGCTATTTTCGTGAAAATTACCCGTCTTCTTACTTCCAATTACATTTCGCACACAAAAGTTCAGATTTTGTTACAAAAATAAATTCTGAATTATTTATTTTTTTATAGGAGATTATTCAAATATTAAAAAACTACATATTTAATTTTTTATAATCTTTCGCCTCAGTGAAATGTTCATCGAACATGTACCTTTGTTTACAATTTTGCCGGGACTAGTGATTGAACTCTCAACACATACGCAGTGGGCGAGTACTCTACATCCCAACCAAACGCCTTGCCGTGAAAACTCGACCTTGCTTTAGTGTATTAAAGTCGATCGGAAAACTTCAAAGTCTAGTTCCCCGAGAATTTTTGAGGGTTGCATGAAAGTGCTTTTGGCGAATGATATTTAAATTCTGGTCTTCACCTACCATCAATACAGAAATTCAATCGACATGTGGTCCCCTTCTATTAAAATCAGAAAATTAAATTATTAGTCATAACTGACTTCCGGAGAGTACAGTAAGTATTCGTTACAGTATTGTCATGGTTTTTACTCTCATGACGATGGGATTAAAAACCAGAACAATACTGTGTTGAACGCTCACGGCACTCTCAGAATGTAGGGCCGCCATTAGCACTCTGCCCTTACGGCTGCAATGACGGTATACAATAATGTGTTACATAGACTGAAATAGGACATACAATATTCTACATAAGTAAAAATGGGTTGAGTTAGAAATCTGATTAAAAAAGATATGAAGCATAAAATTCGGTCCACAGTAAGACACAAATGCCAGTTCTCACGTAAGGTTTCACGACGTGCATATTATATCAAGTGATTAATTCAAAGCAGAGTACATAGACCCCAAAGAAGCAACGCGCACAACGAACTTGGGCAAACAGAGCCAAGAAGACGAGAAAAATCTAAGAGAGGAAGAAAGTGGATACTTATGAATGGGATATTTGCGGTATGGCTGGTTGAAATGGCTCTGAGCACTATGGGACTCAACTGCTGTGGTCATTAGTCCCCTAGAACTTAGAACTACTTAAACCTAACTAACCTAAGGACATCACACACATCCATGCCCGAGGCAGGATTCGAACCTGCGACCGTAGCAATCACACGGTTCCGGACTGCGCGCCTAGAACCGCGAGACCACCGCGGCCGGCTTTGCGGTATGGGCTACGGTCAAGAATATTAAGACAGGACGAGAAAAACAGCAAAGTCTCATACAGCGAGATATTTGCGATCGGTTTGATATCGTTCTGTTCATATAGAAATTCAGTGGGGTGCGTTTCTGGACCCGTAGATCTATGTTTCTTATAGAAGGCCCAATAGGTGTCATTTCGGCTCATTGTGCATAACTTGCATGTTTTTATTTATGGTAGTTACGGTATCCTTGAGTTTAATGTGTTGCAATCCTCCAGATGCGTATGAATGTAATATTAAAATTTCCACCTATCTGTCCAATATTGTAATTTCATGTCTTGCCCCGTTCCATGATATTATACACTTGCTCCTCAATTTGGTCCTAATGAACTAGAGGTGTAAATAAATAAATAAAATATATCGCAATGCATTTTTAACGCTCAGATTTGCAAATCTGTTACGTTTGTTATCAATCTTGTGTCTAAGTCGAAGTTTCAGAATATTGTTTATCTAACCGTTGCATTCTTATTTCCCTAGCTGCTGAGAAACTTTTTCTTAACACCAACCGAATAATATTTGTGTTATTCCTTATTGCCTGCTACTCTATTAGGTGTTCACGTTTTCTTTTTCTTTGTTATTCTGCGGTCACATGACAAAACTCTCTGTGTATCAATTTGCGTTTTGTTTCAATAGTCTAATTATTGGCGTAGTTCGTGACTGTATAACGCCAAGCGTAGAAGTCGGTATATCAAGGAAGTAGGAAAGTCTCTTTTATACGGCACTGTCCATGTGCTGCTTTAATCTACTGTAATGGTCTTACAAGTATGCACGTATTTTCTTCTTCAGATGAATCTTATTATAAACGTAATGATCGAAAACGGTAATTAAATTAAATAAAAAGTTAAGAACTTGCAGGTTCGTATCTCCTGCCGTTTACCAGGCCATCTTTTATGGTTGAAAGGGTGTGGTCATTGCAGATCTATTACAAAACAACATTACGGCTACAGGGGACTGTCAAACATAAAACTAGACATCGTAAAACACTTTAATTAAAGCTTGAAAACAAAGGACCATCAAATACCTGTATACCTTCTAGATATTACAAAGTAAAAGAAGAAAGTTAAGTTAGTTAATACAGAGACGGGGTGCAACTTGTTCCCATTGCTTAGAATACCCTCGGAATACTTCAACGAGTATAGAATGGGGATGTTAATTAAGTTCTCTTCCAAGATGGTGTTATAAATTATCACGGCAAATTGGCTCAAAGCATAAATTCAATCCTCGCTCTATTTCATAATAGAAACGAATTTTTCATTCACTTTATTTTTACCGTCTGTGTTCATATTGCAGTTCATGGTTTATTCTTCTGCAGCCAATAATTAAAGAGGATTGTGTTATTATTTCAAAAACAATATCGAGAAAAATATGTATTACTATAATTTGTTAACGAAACGGACTACATACAAACTCACTGCTCTTACTAACTGCTGTCTCAGCAAATTTGGTTCTACATCTACCTTCATCTATGTTCTTTACCTATGAGGGGCATGGCAGATGTACTGACTGCTCCAATTAAGCAATTTAAAAATTATGTTTTTTTTATATTTTATGGAATATCGCTTGCAAATGACAGCAATCATGCGTTCTCATGGATAAACATTTCCAAATAATTTACGATTTTTAATTAACCTACACATTAGCAGAGTGGTGGTGGAGGGGTTATTTCTCTGTACCGTTTAAAATGATTGAAATATAGTCACATTTTAAAATTTTAAAATTTTGGAAAATTATTTATTGCTTTTAAGGCACTCTTCTACCAGACTCCGCAGTTTCTTAATTTTTCCGTAAAATTGAAAGCAAAAATATAAGTCTTAATAGTTGATTTCATTTTTGCCAATAAAGTCGCATTCAATATATTCAGGTTCTCGACCTTACTTACAAATCAGTTCTTCTTAAAAAGTATGTTCTGAGTAAAAGTCAACAACAGTTGACGAAATTTTAATTTAAAATAATTGTGATATTCACAGAAATGTTGGTAGTTGACGTTACTGAAAGTGCCTTGATTTTACTGAGAGTGTGTTAAACGATATTTTCGGGTTTTGGGCCCTACTTGCATATCAGACCCCCTCTAAAAAGAACAAAGAATACCGAAGTTTCCTTTTTCAAGATTTTTTTAGCATGAGCATTAAGTGCTCCCACTTGGTTCTGTTACTGTTAATATTCCAAAATACCACAGTGCATAGCTGCATCTTACAAACTACATTAATCAGTCGTAACTGGAATAGAAGTAACAGAATCAACAATATTTCGTCCTATTAGCCGTATCTGATATAATTTCACGGGAACCAATTTCGTGACAAAACTATATTCTCATTAACGCTATACAACTTTAAACTTGTGCTCAACTTCTTACAGCCAGTTATCTCCACGTTATCTGTAAACACATGGTAGGGTTTTTTGTTTCACGTCTCGTACTGAATTTTACCAAAACTAGCCCCGTTTTTATCCATGAAAAGAAAATAAATGTATCAGAGCAGCGCAGCTTGCGACGTTATGAATTTCCCTATCTGTCTAAAACTGTGTGCTGGACTCTGTCTCTATCTAGGTTACTTACCTCTCTCACTCACTGCTATAACTGAACTGTGAGATCAAGGCGGACATGTCTATCGTGATATGCTGTGGCAAATGAATATTTATGGCGTTGCGCCCCTACCGTCAAACAAGCTTTACGGTAAATCAGGCGAGGGCTATGCAGCCAATCAACGATTGTGTAATGCTGTGCTGTCAGTTTGCGCCTGATGGGGCAAAATGAAAATATACCCAAATGCTGACTGACGTTCTCACTGCATGTGCTGAAATTCAGAGTGATCCGCACAAACAGAGCATTAAAGCCCTCGTCATTGCCACGCATTGCTGTAAAAGCAGATACTTTCTGGCGATGTGAATGATCTCGCAAATTCTGATACATATTTACGTTTTCGCCAATGTCATGTATCTTTCAAAAGTTCTTCACCATCTTTTCTTATCTAACGCCAAACGTTTTCATTTCTACGTGACTACATTCAAAAACGTCCAAATTGTGTTTTGCATAGTACCGTCTTCAATCCCCTCAGTTGTTTCTCCTATAGTGTTCTTTTCATCGCAAAGTTTACTAAAACAGTATATCGTAGCACGTGTCCCATCAACTTGTCGCTCCTTCTGGTAATGGCCTTCCATCTAGGTTGTTCTACAACTATTATTATATCTAATTTGTATGATTGTAGTAGCAGCTCATGCTTTTGTTTCTGAATGAGCGGTTTTCGGCTAGTAACATATTGCACCAACAGGCTTTCGATCCAACGAGCATCTTACACGCTAAATACACGCATCAAAAAACATTTTCCATCAACCCAGTTCCCAGAATTCCTGAAGATAGACGTTGACTGTGGATATTGTAACGTGTACACAGTCCCTTTGACTGTTCAGCGATGTCGCTAAACCTGGCCAAACATGCAAACAACCAGGCATCAGCAGCACCTATTAGATAGACTGAGGGGGTCCGACAGCCGAGCACTTCCAGTAATTCCAGGAAGGAGGCACACGGCTCGTGTTGTCTGTAGTTCAACCATGCCTAGACGATCAATACCACGGTTCGATCGCGTTCGCATTGTTATATCGTGCCGGGAAGGACTCTCAACGAGGTCAGTGTCCACGCGTGTCGGAATGAACCAAAGCCATGTTGATCGGACACGTAGAAGATACACAGACACAGGACCAGTCGATCACATGCCTCGCTCATTGCGCCCAACGGCTACTGCTGCAGTGGATGATCGCTACTTACAGATTATGGCTCCGAGGAACCATGACAGCGACGCCACCATGTAGAATAACGCTTCTCGTACAGCCACAGGACGTCGTGTTACAACTCTAACTGTGCCCAGTAAGATGCGTGATGCACAACTTCACTCCCGATGTCCATGCCGATGTCCATCTGCCGCCCGCTGTGGACGAGCGGTTCTATGCGCTTCAGTCTGGAACCACCCAACCGCTAGGGTCACAGGTTCGAATCCTGCCTCCGGCATGGATGTGTGTGATGTCCTTAGGTTAGTTAGATTTAAGTAGTTCCAAGTTCTAGAGGACTGATGACCTCAGATGTTAAGTACCATAGTGCTCAGAGCCATTTGAACCATTTTTGATGTCCATCTTTGCAACTACGGCACCATGCAGCGGGTTACAGATGGGCCCAACAACATGCCGCATGGACCACTCAGGATTGGCATCACGTTCTGTTCATCGATGAGTGTCGCATATTCCTTCGACAAGACAATCGTCGGAGACGTGTTTGGAGCCAACCCGGTCAGGCTGAACGCCTTTGACACACTGTCCAGTGCGTGTAGCAAGCTGGAGGTTCCCTGATGCTTTGGGGTGGCATTATGTGGGGCCGAGGTACGCCGCTGGTGGTCATTGAAGGCGCCGTAACGGCTGTAAGATACGTGAATGCCATCCTCCGACAGAGAGTGCAAACATATCGGCAGCATATTGGCGAGGCATTCGTCTTCATGGACAACAATTCGCACCCCTGTCGTGCACATCTTGTGAATGACTTCCTTCAGGATTACGACATCGCTCGACTAGAAGGCCAGCATGTTCTCCAGACACGGACGCTTTCGAACATAACTGAGATAGATTGATCACTTCTGTTTATGGAAGACGTGACCCACCAACCACTCTGAAGGATCTACGCCGAATCGTCGTTGAGGAGTGGGACAATCTGGACCAACAGTGCCTTGATGAACTTGTGGATAGTATGCCACAACGAATACAGGCATGCACAAATGCAAGAGGACGTGCTACAGGACATTGAACTTACTGGTGTATACAGCAATCTGGACCGCGAACTCTGAAGGTTTCGCTGTATGGTGGTACAATATGCAATATGTGGTCTTCATGAGCAATAAAAAATTGTGGAAATGATGTTTTTGTTGATCTCTATTGCAGTTATCTGTACAGGTCCGGAACCCTCGGAAACGAAGTGATGCAATACTTTTTTTTAATGTTTGTCGTTAGCGGCCTAGAACACAGACAGAGCACAGAGCTGTAACTAGGTCTTAGTCGGCGGGCAACGATCTGACTGCCCAACAAAAAGCGGCAACACAACTCCACGAAGAGCTTCAGAAGGTGAATGGCCTGGCAGACTAACCAACCTTCAGGAAGGTACTGCGGTCTGTCCCACTGGTTTTCTACACATCAATCTTATGAGTGGTTTTATGCGACCCGCCAGGAATTGTTCTCTTGCAACAACCTCCATTCTAAGTTCTCAATTATTTGTTGGATAGATTCCAGTCACTGCCTACCGTTACAGTTTTTGCTCTCTACAGTTCCCCATAGCAAGATGACACTTATTTCCTGGTGGCTTAACACATATCCGATCGTCCTTCCCTTCTTCTTGTCAGTGATCTTTATTCCACCGATTCTGCGAAGAACCACCTGCTAGTACTTATCCTATCAGCTAACGTTTAACATTATTCTGTAGCGCCACGTCTCAAAGGCTTAGATTCTCTTCCGTTTCGGTTTCCCACTGTCTGTGATTCATTACCATGCATTTCTGTGCTCCAAACGAACATTCTCAGAAATTTCTTCCCCAAATGAAAGCCTGCACTGATCAGCCACAGCTTAATGACCTCTGACCTACAATCGATATAAACCCGTCCAGACGGCAGCAGCGTCACCTGGCGAGGAATGACTGCTCGTCAGACACACTCACGGCGGATTTTATTATCTGTAAGCGTGCTGTCCGTGTAGGATGGGGAAGGTGCGCGATCTATCTGTGTTTCACCGAGTGCAGACTGTGATGGCCCGGACGCTCGGTACGAGCATTTCGGAAACCGAATGACCTGTCGGCTGTTAAAGGAGTGCTGTGGTCTGTATCTGCAACACGCGGCCTGCAGAAGTCGGCCGAGGCAACGGACTATGACGAAACTAAAATCACAAATGGTTCTAATGGCTCTGAGCACTATGGGACTGAACTGATGAGGTCGTCAGTCCCCTAGAACTTGGAACTATTTAAAACTAACTAACCTAAGGACATCACAAACATCCATGCCCGAGGCAACTAACATCACACTTTAATGCTGGACAGAGTATAAGTATGTCTGAACACACAGTGCATCGAACACTCCCAACGACGGGCCTCCGCAGCCAACGACCCATGCTGGTGTCAGTGTTAGTACCATAATATCGGCAACTACGAGTGGAATGGACACCTGCCCACCGGTACTAGATGTTACTGCTGTGGTAGAGGGTTGCACGGTCTGATGAATCTCGATACTTTCTTCATCATGCCGATGGGAGGACACGAATCCGTCGCCTTCTAGGGCAACAGCTCCTTGACCCCTGAACTGCGGGATGGAGACAAGCTGGCAGCTGTTCCATATATGATGGACAACATACACGTAGGGATCGGTGGAGCCAGTGGAGCTCGTAAAAGGCACCATGACGGTAAAGAAGTATTGCACACTGGTTGCAGACCGCGTACACCTCTTCATGGTGACCGTGTCTCTCCAGGGCAGTGGTATTTTTCAACAAGATAATGTGCCATGTCACAAGACCAGTGTGATGGAGTGGTTCCACATTGCCGTATTTTAATTGATGTGCTGCCACCCACCCCCCCCCCCCCTCCCACCTCACACGCCCAACGCGCCACATCTGAACCCAGTCGAACACATCTGGGGTGTGACTGAATGTGGCTGCAGATATCATCGCCCCCTCCCGAAATTTACGGTAGTTGGGTGACTTGTGTGTGCAGATGTGGCACTCGCTCCTTCCAGTGACCTACCAAGTCCTCATTTCTTCCACGCCACGACGCGATGCTGAAGTTATCCGTGCCAACGGTAGACATACCGCTTTTTAGGTAGATGGTTGTAATGTTCTGGCTGATCAATGTGTATCAGACATTAGTATAGTTCTCTTTGCCAGGAGTGTCCTCATTGGCAGTGTCGTAAGTCCTTCATCAATCATGACCTATTTTGCTTCTACGGTAGCCGAATTTCATCTAATTAGTCTGATTCGTCTATATCGAAACCACCAAGTTTGATGCTAAATTTCTCGTTTTTCTTATTTATGCTCCTTTTCATTGCTTTTCTTGTTTTCCTGTTGTCTCTTAACCCTCACACTGTAATCATTAGATCGTTCATTCCAAGACTAGCAATGTCACTAGCCAACTTTATCATTGTCATGCTTCCACCATAAATTTTAATCCCACTCTCGAATATTTCGTTTAGTTCCATCATTGTTTCCTAGATCTGTAGATTGATCAGCGGGGCTGAAAGATTGGGCTCCTGTGCTTCATCCTTTTTCTGTTGATCCCTGTTGGTTCCTGCACATGCTGCATGTTACCCATCTTTCACTAAAGCTTGCCCCAATTTTTCACAGAACTTCTAAGGACTTGCACCATTATATATTGCCTAACATATTTCTAGGTCGACATATCCCTCATGTTTATCACGACTTTTTCAGTCTTGTTTCCATTATTGAGCCTAGTGTCAAACCTTCCTTCTTGATGCTTTTACCTATCCTAAAGCCATCAGGGAACCTAGGAGATATTCTATTTTTTTTTTCATTCTTCTGCATGTTTCTCTTGGCAGCAGCTAGCATACATGACCTATTACGCTGATTGTGCGATAGATATCGCACTTATCTGCTTATGTAAAATTCAGAAGTGTGTGGATGGTATACGTCAAGCCTGATGCAACGTCGCCAGAATCATAGACTCTACACAGCAACTTGAAAAGACGTTTGGCTGTCACTTTATTTTATTATATTTCTTTATGGGCCATCAGTTTTGTGACTGGTTTGATGCGCCCCGACACGAATTCCTCTCCTGTGCCAACCTCTTCATCTCAGACTACCACTTACCAACTACTTCCTCATTTATTTGCTGGATGTATTCCAATTTCTGTCTTCCTCTACAGTTTTTGCCCTCTCTTGCACCCTCTAGAACCATGGAAGTCATTCCCTAATGTCTCTAACAAATGTCCTACCAACTTGACCCGTCTCCTTATCAGAGTTTTCCACATATTCCTTTCCTTTCCGATTCTGCGTGGAATTTCACCGTTCCTTACAAGTTCACTTAATTTTCAGTATTCGTCTGTAGCACCACATCTCAAATGCTTCGACTTTCTTTCGTTCGCCGGCCGGAGTGGTCGAGCGGTTCTAGGCGCTACAGTCAGGAACCGCGCGACCACTACGGTCGCAGGTTCAATTCCTGCCTCGGGCATGGATGTGTGTGATGTCCTTAGGTTAGTAAGGTTTAAGTAGTTCTACGTTCTAGGGGACTGATGACCTCAGAAGTTAAATCCCATAGTGCTAAGAGCCATTTGAACCATTTTTCTTTCGTTCCGTTATTCCTTCAGTCTAGGTTTCAGTATCATACAAGGCTGTTCTCCAGACGTACATTTTCAGAAATGTCTTCCTCAAATTAAGACCTATGTTTGATACTAGTAGATTTCTCTAGGCCAGGAATACCCTTTTAGCCAGTGCTAGTCTGCGTTTCATGTCCTCCTTTCTCCGTCCCTCTTTGATTATGAATTCCTTAACCTCATCTACTTCATGACCATTAATTCTGATGTTAAGTTTGTAAGTAGGCTGTTTAGGTTTTTTTAATGGTAACGCCACGTAGCGCACTGAATTAAAATCACTGGCTGTGCTGTGTGCAATGTGTGGCTAGATTGCATTGTTGTCTGTCATTGTAGTGTTGGGCACCTGGCTGTTAACAGCGCGTAGCGTTGCGCAGTTGGAGGTGAGCCGCCAGCAGTGGTGAATTGTGGGGAGAGAGATGGCGGAGTTTTGAAATTTGTGAGACTGGATATCATGAACTGCTGTATACATTATGACTTTTGAACACTTTTGAGGTAAATACATTGTTTGTTCTCTATTAAAATCTTTCATTTGCTAACTATGCCTATCAGTAGTTAGTGCCTTCCGTAGTTTGAATCTTTTATTTAGCTGGCAGTAGTGGCGCTCTCTGTATTGCAGTAGTTCGAGTAGCGAAGATTTTTGTGGGGTAAGTGATTCATGAAAGGTACAGATTATTGTTAGTCAGGGCCATTCTCTTGTAGGGATTGTTGAAAGTCAGATTGTGTTGCGCTAAAAAATATTGTGTGTCAGTTTAAGCACAGTCATATATAAATTTTCTAAGGGGCGTTTCTGTTCTTTGTTGCTCATATGTGAAGTTGATCTTTCAAAAGGTATTCTGATCTTTTATATATGTACCTATGCCATAATTCTTCTAACACTGATGTATATGTTTATTTATATTCTTTTGCAAAGCCCGTATTACTAAAAATGTTATCTGTATTGTTATGTTCTTTAATAATGTATTTTGTACCTTTGTTATTCTATTCTCATGTTATAAAATTGTAATTGTCACCAGTTCATCAAATTAAGTAACTTGTAAGTTACATTTCGTTGCACACGTTTCTGTTGGTCATAATATATGGACAATATGTGAGAAGTAGGGACTGCTAGTGTTTGCATGTGTGTTGATAATTCAGCAAGGGACTGGTTAACAGCATTGCTGGTTCTGAGGATATTCCAAAAAATTTTGTGAGTACACAAGTGGTGGTTTTTGGACTTGCTATCTTCTCTGCAAGTCCCTTCGGTGGTGATTGTACACCTGCACAGTCAAATAGAAGGCTGCTGGCCATCGCTACAAGGACTACAGTGGGTCTACATCTTTGATGACTAACCAATATCATTATTTCTACAAGGACTGCAGTGGGTCTGCACCTCTGATGGCCCACCAAATACTATTATCTCTACCAGGACTACAGGAGGTCTACTCCGTGGCGACGTACCTACCAATATTCTTCAAAACTTCGACTGACTCTGCGATGGGTTTGCTCTGTTGTGGCCTATTACCTGTCTGCATGTCAAGAGTCAGAACTGTCTTTCCGTTGGAAGGACAACACTACTTCTTCAAGACTGCATGGAAATCCACTACTTCCGTGTGCATTTTCTTTTACTGCTCAGACTTTGAGAGAAATACTGCAAATTTACTGTGATGAATGATCAGGACTGTCTTTATGGACTGTGAGAAAATTTTAGCTTTTGACCAACTTTGTATCAATAAGTGTGTGCATTTGATATCTTTGTTATTGTAATTATGAAAAATTTTATCAAATCATTGTTGGCCACTGCCCAAAACATTTTGTAAAATTTTTTGTAGAGAGCATGGGGGCTATGTAAGTAAGCTGTTTAGGTTTTTTTAATGGTAACACCACGTAGCGCTCTGTACGAAAATCACTGGCTGTGCTGTGTGCAATCTGTGGCTAGTTTGCATTGTTGTCTGCCATTGTAGTGTTGGACACCTGGCTGTTAACAGCGCGTAGCATTGCGCAGTTGGAGGTGAGCCGCCAGCAGTGGTGGATGTGGGGAGAGAGATGGCGGAGTTTTGAAATTTGTGAGACTGGATGTCATGAACTGCTATATACATTATGACTTTTGAACACTATTGAGGCAAATACATTGTTTGTTCTCTATTAAAATCTTTCATTTGCTTACTGTGCCTATCGGTAGTTAGTGCCTTCCGTAGTTTGAATCTTTTATTTAGCTGGCAGTAGTGGCTCTCGCTGTATTGCAGTAGTTCGAGTAACGAAGATTTTTGTGAGGTAATTGATTCATGAAAGGTACAGATTATTGTTAGTCAGGGCCATTCTCTTGTAGCGATTATTGAAAGTCAGACTGCGTTGCGCGTGTCAGTTTAAGCACTGTCATGTATTTTTCAAAGTGGACGTTTCAGGTTTCACGCTGTTCCCATTTATACTAGTTCTCATTACTTTCGTCTTTCTTTGATTTACTCTCACTCCATATTCTGCACACATTAGATTGCTCATTCCATTCCTCAGATCATGTAATTCTTCTTCACTTTCACTCTGGATACCAATGTCATCAACGAATCGATTCCATGATATACTTTCACCTTGAATTTTAATTCCACTCCTTAACCTATCTTTTACTTCAGTCATTGCTTCGTCAACGTACAGATTGAACAATAAGGGCGAAAGGCTACATCGTTGTGTTACACCCATTTTAATACGAGCACTTCGGTCTTGGTCGCCCATTCTTATTATTCCCTCTTGGCTGTTGTACATATTTTATATGACCCGTCTCTCCCAATAGCTTACCCTAATTTCTTCAGAATTTCGAACGTATTTCACCATTTCACATTATCGAACGCTTTTTCCAGATCGACAAATGCTACTAAAGAGTCTTGATTTTTCTTTGTTCTTGGTTCAATTATTAATCGCAAGGTTAGAATTGCCTCTCTCGTGACTTCCGCTTTCCCAAATGCATGAGCTGTTAAGTTTATTGTGCGACAATACTCGCACTTGTCAGCTTTTGCCGTCTTCGGAATTGTGTCGATGATAATTTTGCGAAAGACAGATGGTATTTTTCCAGAATCATACATCAACACACCACCGTGAATAGTCGTTTTGTTGCCACTTCCGCCGATGATCTTAGAATCTCTTATTGAATGTTATCTACCCCTATCGATTTTTTAATCTTAAGTCCTCCAAAGCTCCTTCAAATATTGATTCTAAGACTAGAAGCCAGCCGGTGTGGACGAGTGGTTCTAGGCGCTTCAGTCTGGAACCGCGCGACCGCCTCGTGCATGGATGTGTGTGATGTCTTTAGGTTAGTTAGGTTTAGGTAGTTCTAAGTTCTAGGTGACTGATGACTTCAGATGTTAAGTCCCATAGTGCTCAGAGCTATTTGAACCATTTAAACCAGATCCCCTACGTCTTGTAATTCGACTCGTGTTTCTTTTTCTATCACATCAGACAAATCTTCCCCTTCATAGAGGCTTTCAATGTATTCCTGCCATCTATTCACTCTCTCCTCTGCATTTGATAGTGGATATTCCGTTGTACTCTTAACGTTACTACCTTCATTTTAATGCCACTGAAGGTTGTCTTGACTTTCCTGTATGCTGAGTCTGTCCTTTCGACAACCATTTCTTTTTCGATTTCTTCACATATTTCATGCAGCCATTTCGTCTCAGCCTCCCTACACTTCCTATTTATTTCATTCCTCAGCGACTTGTATTTCTGTACACCTGAATATCCTTGAACATTTTTGTACTTCTTCGTTCAATCAATCAACTAAAGCATTTCTTCTGTTACCCATTATTTCTTCGCAAATACCTTCTTGGTACCTATCTCTTATTTCCACTTCTGCGATTGCCTATTTTTGAGATGTCCACTCCTCTTCAACTTTAGTGTCTACTGAGCCATTCCTTATTGCTATTCTTGTGGCCTTAGAGAACTTCAAGCGTATTCGTCATTCCTTCATTCCGTATCCCACTTCTTTGCGTATTGATTATTCCTGGCTAATCTCTTAAGCTTCAGCCTACTCTTCATTACTACTATATTGTGATCTGATACTATATTTGCCTTACAATCCACTATCTGAATTCAAAATCTATGTCTGACCATATAAACAGAGTATTCGCTATTACTAGCTAAAATGTATTACAGAACTCAATTAGTCTCCTTCATACCTCATTCCTTACCCCAAACCTATATTCTTCTCTAACCTTTTCTTCTGCTCTTTCCCCAACAACAGCATTCCAGTGCCACATGGCTATTAGATTTACATTTCCCATTACGTCTTGTATTACCCTTTCAATATCTTCATATACTTTCTCTATAACTTTATCTTCAGATTGCGACGTTGGCATTTATACCTGAACTATCGTTGTCGGTGTTGGTTTACTGCCGTTTCTGATCAGAACAATCCTGTCTCTGAACTGTTGACAGCAACACACTCTTTGCACTACGTTCCTATTCATGAAGAATCCTACTCCAGTTATACCATTTTCTGCTGTTGTTAATATTACCTTGTACTCATCTGACCAGAAATCCTTGTCTTCTTTCCAATTCACTTCACTGACCCCAACTATAACTTCTCGTAGATTGAGCTTTTGCATTTACCTGTTTAGTTTTACTAGTTTCCGTACCACGTTAGACCTTCGGACATACCACGCCCCGACTCGTAGAACGTTATATTTTCATTAATTAATCAATCTGTTTCTCATTATCAGCTGCCCATTGGCAGTCCCTTCCAACAGATCCGAACTGGGGACTATTCCGGAATCTTTTGCCAATGGAGAGATCATCATGGCACTTTTTAATTATGGGCCACATGCATTTAATTCAGTGATTTCCATTGCCTTCTGCATCCTCAAGCTGTTGATCATAGCGTCATTCTTTCGCCTTTAGGGTCAGTTCCCCACCCCTAGGACAAGAGAGTGCCCTGAACCTCTCTCCGCTCCCTCGCCCTCTTTGACAAAGTCGTTGGCAGAAAGGGGTGACTTATATGCTGGAAGCCTTCGTTCACCAATGCTGATTATTAGTGAAAGTTTACTAGACCCCCTATGTCCTCCAGTTTTTACTTGTATTACGTCATCAGCCTATTCCATCTCCTTCCAGTGGCCTCCAGTGCAATATTATGGGCTTACGCCTTCTCTGCCTGCAGTCCACATGGCATCAGAGTCAGGCGGGCCGCGGGAAGCCATACAAAGGACGCTGGACGGCTGCCTCGCTTTGTGCGGCCATCAGACGGATACCACAGCACCAGCAGAGGACTGTAAGTAGGTCCGAATGCATCCTAGCGTCGAAGGCTGTACTTAGTCTGGCACCAGAGCCCTGCGAAGCATGTTCACTCCGAGTGGGCTTCTTGGGCCTGGCGCTGAATGCTTACGCTTGTCCATAATGAGCAGCTCACGCCAGACCCGTTTCTACTCTTTCACTTTCTTCCCAGCCAGCCTCCTCGCCCTAACGTGGCCTGTAACACTTCCATACTTTTTTTCCTTGTTTTATTTGCTCAGTATAGCCGGACATACAAACTTTCTCTGTATCGGGAGTTCCTATCTTACGATTGCCAAGAACTGTTAATCAGACTTTGTACTTGTCCTAAGTGTGCTATGAACTTCATGACAGAAATTTCGTTTTTTCTCTTTCGAGCAATAGTCATAAACGTTAATTTAAACCTTTTGCTAGGCCTTTTTCCTGAAGTGCTATTAATGTTCCCAGCAGAAAATTTTATTTTGTACTTTGAATAAGCTAATATTTCCAAGAGTTTCGATTCCCCAATAACAGCCTTCCAGGCCAATTGCCTCAAGTCCTATTCATTTGAGCCTGAGCCTTTACTTGTTTGCGGGAGATACTTCAACTGCCGATGAAGAGTTCGTTGTTTTATGGGGACGAGATGTTTGTTGTTGTTTCGGATCAGTGCTTATGTGTGTGTTTCTGACCCAGGTAGACAGTGCTTTTGCATGTGTTTCCGCTTCCTTGTGTTGTTTTGTAGCTCTTGCACTGCCTTTTCTTTCTCGTTCCACCATATTGGTGTTATGACACTATGTGCCCTCGCATAATAAAATTACATCTCGGGTGCTTTTCCACAATGACTGCTCTTTCCTGTTGTTTCAGCACACTCCTTGTTCCACCTCTTTTTGCAAAGTTTTATACCCTCGGTGTCTTAAGGTTCCCTGAAGACTGGCTCCAGGCTGCCTCCAAATCAGCCATTGTTGATATCATTGGCCATTGCAGGTCCATCCTTACAAGCCAGACAGCCGAAGCTGGTCACGCGTCACGCAGCCGAGATCCCAACATCCTATGAGGTTTTCCTAATGGCATGTCTCACCTGGCCTCAGGATCATTGACACCTTCCAGCCGTACCAGCATTGCCAACACAGATGGTCCCTCATCACCAGGGTCATTCTGATTCCGAGAGTAATGGTTGCACCATGGTCATCATCCCGGATGCTTTCCATCATTGCGCTGCGTCCTTCTTTCACGTCAGGAATTTAGGCATGCTTTTTCTGTAGAGTGGCAGGAATGTTATCCTAACCTGGACGATGGCTCTCAATTTGCATCTGCAGAATGTCCCACCTCATGTGATTCCCCACAGCACTGAATCATTTTCACCATCCTGTCCCACCTGACTTTAAATCGGTCGGCAGAATATTTGGTTCGTATTTAAGCTCCACTCTTCTAATTCACTCACCACCCTCCCACTCTTACAGCGGCTCAGCAGCTCAGGCTATCGAACCGAACAGCTATCCACATGGGTCGCAACTTACCATCTTTAACCTAATATGACCCCATCCTCCTCTTGGCATTCGACGTGCAATGGGGCGTCAATCCACTTTGACCCCTGTTTCTTTAAAGAGGCCATCGATAATGGCTTCTCCTCTTCTCTATTCCTGGTACACATGGCACGGTTTTGTCGTATGACCTGCTATCAGTGCATGATCCAATCGCAGCCTCGTCGAACTCCACTTCCACAACTCTCTCCCTTACCTCCCTCCTTTGTTCCATATGTGAGGCACTCTAGCTACCTAGAATCTTGTCATTTCTCTTTTCAGATTTTCTAGCTTTCCTGCTGTTAGGTGGCCAATTTCCCCTAGAGCATATATTTATAATATACTATACTCATTTTCCTTATTCAAGTATTCCATCACTGAAACTGCATTATAATTGCAATTCGCATTCAGTACCACCAGCAAAAGTACCTTTTACCATCTTCTTATCACTTGTCTTTTTTGTACAATGAGAGGATGGCACATTTGAGAACCTGTGAGTAGGCTAGCAAAAGGTAAGAGTCTTGGAAGGTGCTGTCTCAGATAGACTGACCAGCATTCGTGTCTTCCTATCCACGCTCTCAGGCGGGACACAGGACAGAACATCTGTCCAATAAACACAGCACCGTTCGCAGAAGCTTTTTAGGAAGATAAGGAATACCTAGCCAGATGTCGTCTACCAGAGACAGCTGTGTAAATCACCGTTACTTCAATAGCGAAACCGCAAAATAAAGTTTACTTTATATTTAAGAACCTAACGTTCTGGTTGGTTCTTACTGTTATATTTCTAGAGGACACCCCTTCTCGCTCGTGCCTACACCTCGCCAATCTCGTTTGTCTGTTCCGAAATTGCCGGCCGGGGTGGCCGATCGTTTCTAGGAGCTACAGTCTGGAACCGCGCGACCGCTACGGTCGCAGGCTCGAATCCTGCCTTGGGCATGGGTGTGTGTGATGTCCTTACGTTAGTTAGGCTTAAGTAGTTCTAAGTTCTAGGGGACTGATGACCTCAGAAGTTAAGTCCCATAGTGCTCAGAGCCATTTGAAACAATTTTTTTTTTTGTTCCGAAATTGCACCAAGATTTCTGATGATCTGCAGACAAATGAACCACCCCATACAAGTATGAAAACTGATTGTCGAAAATGGTGACATGGAAGCCAGCACCAGTAGCGGCTAGATATTTTGAGTTCAACTGCCTGTCTCCCCACCCAAATGCTCGACTGGTTAGAAATAGAGTAAATCCACAAGAGTAGGAGATGGCTTAACGTGTTTACTTGAGTTTTCCTGGACAGGACTCACAGTGTCCGCCACCAATGGCTAACGAGGCACCTGCTCTGGAAAAAAGCAACCAAACTGTATGGTGCCCAGAAACAGAGTACTTCATATTAGGAGTTTAAAGAGTAAAGTCTTGCGCTGGGCGACTGATGGGTCCGAGCTTAGCGCACAGGCAACCATAAGTTTCTGTTTGAGTGCATAGTACAGAGAAAAAGTTGAACTCAAAATATCTAGCCGCTACTGGTGCTGGCTTCCACGTCACCATTTCCGACAATCAGTTTTCATACATATATGGGGTAGTTACTTTCTCTGCAGATCATCAGACATCGGACTCTAGCACCTCAGGGGTATGCAAAGTAGTATAACCAACAATCTATACTACTACTTTAAATCATCTGATGTTCCATGTTTCAATTCGCAGAGTGCTATCCCTTCATTGGTTATTCATTATTTTCCTCGAGATCTTTACCTCCTCCGCCCCCCCCCCCCCCCCCACTCTCTCGACCCCTTGGCAGTCCTCTCCGACAAGATGTTCGAATGGAGGGCTAACCCGGATTTTTTTGCCAAAGGAGAAATCATCAGATGCCTTTCCAATTACAGGGCATATGTTTTGTGAATATACATTATGTGCAGTGGTTTTCATTGACTTCTGCATTCTCCTGCAGTTGATCATTGTTGGTTCTTCCGACTTTGGGGGCAATATACCCCTTTAGGGGAAAGACACTACCTTGAACCTCTGTCTACTTCTCCGTCTCGTTTGACAAGGCCATGGACAGAAGAAGGAGCCGCGCGGGGCACCCGCACGGTCTCAGGCGTCCTGATACGGTTCGCGCGGCTCCTCGCGTCGGAGGTTTGAGTCCTCCCTCGGGCATGGGTTCCCGTGTGTGAAGTCTGTAGCGTAAGTTAGTTTGATTAGGTAGTGTGTAAGCTTAGGGACCGATGACTTCAGCAGTTTGGTCCCATCAGATCTTACGACAAATTTCCAGTTTTTCCAGAACAAGGATCTTTTCTTATTACAGAAGCCTCCGGTCAACTTTGTTGATAATAATTATTCGAAATTTAAGTAGTGCAAAATTTAAGCACTTCGAATCCCAGGACGTTTTGATTCTTAATCAAAGATGCAACCTCTAGACGACGATTCCTGCAATTTAGTAGCGCACGTAGCCTCATGCATCAAGTCACGTGAGGAAATTTGTTGCGTAGGCCATCGAAGAGTGCACTACGCCAGACAGTGCTGCGAGTGCACCAGTCTTAGAAATGGGAAACTATGGATACCAGTCTTATCCATTACTGTATGCAAACAGCTGCATTTCTGTCTCTTCCGGTATTCGAGACGCTTCTGCGTGACACAGAAACGCAGGCCCCTTCCGCACAGCCAGCGCCGGATAGCAGCTTTTAGGCAATTAGCCCTGCGAACAGGTAATCTGCATCGCAGGGCAATTCTTGGCGCCTGAAGTGTTTCAGTCATCGCCGCAAGACCTACGGACGCAGCCTTGGAGACTGCGCTGTAGCTACGACTCTGGAGTCCACCATTTCCCTGCCGCTACCCTCCAGCCATCATTCCAGAGATTGGACGACGCCGCAAAGCCAGAAGTGGCTGCTGGTCGCCTCCTGCCCGTAGCAGAGCCGTGTCCAGCGCTCCGGACTCCTCGCCGAATCCGCATTACCAAGTAACCTGCCTGCCTTCATCCGAGTGCAGCTGGCCGTTTGCTACGCCGGCCAAGTTGATGGAAAATATTACGAGACGACGGCAAACCGCGCCATGGGCAGGGGGACCGAATATGAGTCCAAGATAAAGACAATAATAAAGAACTATTTATGTTCAACAACTGTTTCCCAGTAGCCACCGACAAACTCAACCCTGTCTCTCTCACTATCGTTGAATTACCAGCGCGCTACACTGCTTCTGGATTTGTGTCCAAGGGTGAGTAAAGATACGTTTACCATCATATATGTCTCAATATATGTCGCAAGGTGACCACAACAGAAGAGGTAAACTGCGATGTAAGAGTTAAAAAGGAGAGAGCACTAAATATCACAAGGATATCACACTTTAAAACTGAAAATTAACTGCTGACGGCATAATTTTACTGCTAACAAGCGATACTAAAAATGTCAGTCCAAATCAATATAAAAGCTTAATCATAAATGAATGCGCAATAAATAAATAAATAAATAAATAAACTGAGACGGACAGATCAAATACAGACGTGATTTATATCTCAATGTACCATGATCTACTTACGTATTATGATGCATTGTCTGTATTTTCGTATTAACTTGGCCACGATGTTGTTTGGAGCTTTTGTATTCCAAAGCTGCTGTTACTTTTGGCGCTATAAAAGTACAGAATTGAAATTGTATTTTTATTTTACTATCTGTTTAGGATAAATGGTACTTTCTTGTATCACATACGAAATATTTTTTCTGTATGTTAAACATTTTGTTATCATCAGCTCCACTTCTTTGTGGAAACGCAATATACGATGTCTACATGTCTAGGCACGAATAAATAAATAAAGCAAACCAAATTTCAACATATCTACAGAAACGATATCTAAACTACGTAAGAGTTGTCAATTCCATACATCAATATTAATTTATGTAACACATTATCTTGACTCACTAATGTAAACCATGTGTTTATAAGTTTAAACAGTTAAAGTTGTTTCGTTAATTTTTACAATTTACAGCTAAAACTACTTTCAAAACTTAAATTAAAATCACATTCTACAGAACAAACTTGATAAACTGTAGCCTTTGAAAACAAAACAATAGAATTAAAAGAAGCCACCAGCCAGCTGATTATGTGAGTGTCCTGCAACTAATGGGTCACACATCAGCTAGCTACGTCCACTGCCATCAGTATATGCTAGAAAATCGGTAAATTCTCGCATGACTCTTATTCCCAGTTATGCATTCAAAATATAGGACACTCTACACTACTAGTATGCTGTTATTACAGTTGCGACCTTGAATCCACGTTCTACTTTGATGTGCTCTCTACGCTAAGCAGGTGCAGAAAAATATGAGAAATGTTCAAACACATGATAACGGTAATTATGTCACTTTTATTAGGATATGGTCACAAGTTGCAATATCTGTTCAGTATTGTCTCCTGATTCTGGAACATGTTGCATCCGTAACATAACATGGTCGACAGTTGCTCGCTGCGTTTCCGGTATATCAGATCGATTTGTAGCCTTATACTATCCATCAGATCAGGGACAGGCCGAATACCTCCCTGATACACATGATCTTTCGGATATCCCCACAGCCACAAGTAACATCGATGTAGATCGGGAGACCTGGAAGACCATACATCATTAAATTGAGTAGAGATGTTACGGTCGTTATCAACGGTTTCAAGAAGCAAATCTGTCACCTGGCTAACGACATGTAGTGTCTTCCTCCTTGCATGAAAAATTGTTGAGGCCAGAATTGCACACTTGCAAGCTGTGATCAGGTGTTGCACTTAGAGGCCCTTATAACGTTTAGATGTCACTTTAGACCTGACAGGTGTCACCACCTCGAAGATAAATGGATCTACAATGAAAAAACTTGTGACGCCACACCAGTCACATAAGCTGAGCTACTCAACATTTGGCGGGGTAGAGCCCCTTCTGCGACATTTTTGTGCATTCACGACACCGTGCAGCGTAAAATGTGACTCGTGCCTCCAAAGAATGTTCCCTGACCACGTATCATCGATTTCCACTGGTACCAAAACACGAAGGACGAAGCCGTGGCATTGTAGCTTATTTTGAGACTTCATCTGGTGCTGATTCTAAATCCCGTTGCGACATCATTGTAAAACGCGCTGCGAAATCTTTTGAACTGTTGACCAGGGCAGACACAATCCCCGTGACACAGCTCGAGCACTGCCTGCAGAATAGCTGCAGAATAGCTACACCAACTCCATCAACAACTGTCATGTAAATGGGTCGTCTCCCTCTCCCTGCAGTGCCGACTACTCCACCTGTTTCATAAAATTTCTTGATCATATTCTTTAGCCCATTTATTGACACAGGGCCTCTTAGCAGCTGTTTCTGTCGGCGATAAACCCGCAGTGCAGCGGTACTGCTGTTGACATTCTTATAAATCTTCAGCAGCAACGCAAGGTCTTTCTTCTCAACAGCCATTGCGTTTTTTACGGAAAACATCAAGCTTCTTAACTTTTTACTCTAACAATCACTTCACAAAAGAAATCAACACGCTTCACCAAGTGACAAACAGTATAGTGACGTAAAATCATGAAGCATCTCACATTCTGGCTGCCTACAGCGCTATATTTCCATCTGGTGACAGAAAATTGAACTATAATTGTTCCAGCGTAATCCGCGAGCGCACCGATTAGTGAACATTTCTGCGCTGTTTCAGAATCCTGCGGTATATAAAGGTGGCACTGCAGCACTCGGAATACCATCAGTTTGTTTAGAAGTACCCGGTTCTTTGTTTAAATCAGTTTTGCCGCAAATTTTTTCCTACAGTTCCATTACTAAGCTCTTCATTAACTATCTGATCTAATCATCTAATCCGCATTCTCCTACTTCATCACATTTAAGAGCACCTACTCTCTCTCATCTGTTTGTCGTTCACTTTTCTACAATTCTGCACTCCAGACACACGTGGTGTTTCAAGAGGAATAGTTAATATTTAATGAAATTTCAGTGTAAGCTAATTCGAATGACACATGCCACATAACATGTGTACCTTTTTTATCCGTTACTGAAGTACATCTAGTTAAAGAGAAAAGTTATCATATAGTTTTTGGTACTCCATCTACTATTGGCTTATATACGAGAGTCATTCAATAATTAAAGAGACGAACTGGTCTGGAGAAAAAAGTGTTTGTAGGGCAAGTTTTGTACTTTTATGGCTTTACGTTGGCATCACTGGGATGAGCCCTGATCAGCTGATGTATCGACATTGTTTTGTTTATAACCTCTAAAATACATTTCAAGATGGCGAGTCCGGTTGAAACGTCCACATTAGTTGAAAAACTTTCTGTTATTCATTTCTTACTTGCTGAAGGCGAGAAACCAGTGAATATATACTGTAGAATATCTTAAGTTATGGTGAAGGTTGTATGAATCGTGCCAATTTTTACAAGTAGGTAGAGCAGTTCAAAAATCATCAGTGATTGACGAACAGCGTTCTCGCCGACTACTTGCAGTTCCAACTCCCTCACTTCAATGTCGAATTGATGACATCATTCGTGTCGACCACCGTGTGACTTTGTAAATGGTAGTTGATTAGGTTCAAGTTAGTATTGCTACAGTTCACAACGTTATCTGTAAGAAGCTGAAATACCGGAAAGCATGTACAAGATTGGTCCCAAAGGAGTTGACGCGGCCACGCCAGGAAACAAGGTTGAGAGTGTGCACAGAGCTGAAGGAACGTTACGAAAGAGAAGGTGAGCATTTCCTCAACAAAATTTTAACTTGTGTGAAACTTGGGTTCGCTATCATGAGCCAGAATCAAAAATACCAGCCATGGAGTGAAAGCACACCAACTAGACTGCCAAGAAGAAATTGAAAACCCATGCATCAGCATGAAACGTCTTGCTGACGGTGTTTTGGGATGCTTATGCTGAAGGTCCAGTTTTTTGTTATTATCTTGAAGCGAAGGGTGCAATGAACAGCCTATACTACTAGTATTTGTTTTTAAAAACGGTGAAGCTAGTCCTGAGAGAGAGATATCGTGGATCTCAGAGGAGAGGTGTGATTCTTCACCAAGACGACGCACGTCCTCATATTGCTTAACTAACCCGTGAAACCGTCGACAAAATTGGCTGGGAAGTACTGCCTCATCGCCCTCGCAGTCCTGATATAGCACCTACTGATTTCCATTTGTTTGGTGCATTCAAGGAGACTTTAAGTGGGAAGGGATTCCAGGACAACGAGCATTTGAAAACGTTGGTGAGAAATTGGTTCAAACATCAAGATAAAGGATTCTTTTCAGCAGGAATAAAAACGCTTGTAGCTCCAGACCAATTTGTCTCTTTAATTAGTGAATGACCCTCGTACATCGACTGCCTTTTTTTTAAGTTCATTTTGTACAGTGGTGCTTCCGTTGAACATTTCTACCTTGTTATTTATTTACAAATACCGATTACACAGATATGACATTGATGTACGGGTTTTGTAATGGGGAAGCTGCTGTTGATAATGGAGAATACTGTAGAATTTTTCCTAATCGCCTATTACTGTATTAAAAAGTGTTTAATTGTGGTTACACTGAACCACATGAGATTTGTGCAGTGCCCAGCAGTCATATTTCATCTGGATGTGCATATGAATGGTGTATGCAAGAAATAAAAGATGGTATTCCGTTGGTAGAACGTAGTCCTTAACAAACAAACACAGCATTTCTACACGTATCTATGTCCCGCATCCAAGGTTATGGGGGAGATTATATGTCACGGCCTCTATCCTTCTCGTACATACCCTATTCAGCGCCTTAAGGGAAGGTAGAGCGTTGGAATTTTGTCGTTAGCTAATCTGCAAATCGCCAAGTAACCACATTAACTTACTGAGGACGTCGCTCTCACTTGTGACGACATCAATAGCACCCGTAATTCGGACAGAAACCCCTATGCCACTTATCTGTAGATGTGCCGTGTTGTACGACAGACAATCAACTGATTGGCCTTGTTGTGTTATCAACATAGTGTTAAAGGGCCCCTGTTATTGAGACATTCCTGAGAACAATGTTCCAGTATTGCTGGAAGAAGGGAGGATGGAGTCTAATGTTCCTGACCCGTCATCTAAGCATAAGATACCCGAAAAGATGGATCGCCATTTATTGTCACGTTGCTTGCCCAACAAAGTCTCTGGTCTATACTACTTTAGAATTTTAGCGATGGTAATGGCTGAAAGGCGAGGTCTGCTAGAAAAGGTTAACACACAAAGAGATGAATCAGTCGGATTATCGGCAGTGCTGTCACAATAAAAGAACGCCAAGACTGACCCGGAGCAGCTACACGCTGTATTGTCAAGAGATATCGAATGTGCGTTGAAACTGGAATTTACAAAGATAAACTTTGGACGCAGTCATTTGCCTTTGCTTAGTAACTGTGGGTACTTGTTTAAGTTACTTTTTAACAGCTGTATCGTTTAACCACTCAAAATTGAATTTTTTATTCGAATTGGTCTGTACGAATCCCTAACATTTAAATTTATGTTCGATGTTCACAAATTCCCGTTTTTGAGCAACGGTTTTCCTGGTTCTCCTAGTGTGCTTTTTGTATGCTGTCTACTTTGGCCACAGTCAGTTACTTTGCTGGCCAATTAACAAAACACATCTACTATTTTTAGTTTCTCAGTGGGTGACAGTCATGACAGTGTCAGCGGCGTACTTGCAGACGCTGTCGCAGTGCTACAGATTACACCATCCGTCACTTTTTGCCGGCTGCGACCAACGTATACGACTTCTGTCGTATCATTCTTTCTGTAACTCCCGCCATACGGTTTTCCAGCACGTCTCTCGCATCCCACAGTCGTGTCCATAAATCCTCCCTGTAGAGCTGTGGACGGACACATGGCTGGCAGCTGTCGTCCCTCTGTGGTGGCTGTTTTCGTTCTTTTGTTATTGTTGTTGTTTTTGCTGGCGTAACAGTGTTGACACAGCGGGGCGGTTTCCTGCGCGCCTGTTAACCGTTACTGGCTGTTGCAACTGCTGCCACTTTTTTAGGCAACATTGTTTTTACGGAAACGAAAAAAATAAACATGCTCCACTTACACAGCAGCTGTATGTGCAGATCTGGAAAGCTGCGGAAAAATACTAAAAAACTAGCACCTCAGGGCGTTATAATCGCCAAGTCCGGTAGTAGCTGTTAATGTCGATTACGTTTGTGACTGTAACTAAAAAGGTTTCATCGTAAATAACAATCGCTAACGCCAGGACATCGCGCAGCTAATTTAAACGTAATTAAATGTGGCTAAATCATGAAACCTACATAAAGAGGTTGGGTGAACGTAGCGACATTTGTAGGCAAGCTGCAGTCGATGTAGAAACTCCAAAACCGCAGGATGTACAGCCACATTGTCATCTTACCTGTTCGACGAGAGAGGTCATAATGGCCACAAGGCTAATTCCTTAATTGGGGCCTGCCGGGGTGGCCGAGCGGTTCTAGGCGCTAAAGTCTGGAACCACGTGACCGCTACGGTCGCAGGTTCGACTCCTGCCAGGGGCATGGATGTGTGTGATGTCCTTAGGTTAGTAAGGTTTAAGTAATTCTAAGTTCTAGGTGATGACCTTAGAAGCTAAGTCCCATAGTGCTGAGAGCCATTGGAACCTTAACTGAGCCTGTTTTAACTCCGTGCTGAAAGAAGAAATAACCTACTTACTGAATGAATTATATGATGAGAGTAAAAACTCGAGTAGTATGTGGGTCACTTGGGAACACCTCCCTCTTCTAAGGTCAAATTCAACCATAATTTTAATAATCTTTTAAGGTCCCATTTAGCCTTAAAAAATTATTTTACTTATCTGTTGGATAATCGTGTTTAACCTTAAATCTTACCTTAAACGCATTTTATTTTTAAATCTTATTTAAGATTTTAACCAACCATACCCTGTCCAATGAGGTTTCTAAAAGTAAATCTTCTTTAAGGTGAGAACTAACCATAAAAATTTCTGTAGAATTGTGAAACAATTCATGGTTCAAAGTAACCTTATAACGTAATCTAAAGTTATCATTAAGATCAACCATAAAAAATTCACAAAGTTTTCTTAAAAAATATGAGTAAAATATGGTTCAAAGTAACCACAAAACATAATCAAAAGCGTTGAGAAAGATTAATCTTGTTTAAGATTAAACTTAATCTTAAAAAAATATTAAATGTGTGGTGAGAACCATCCATTCTATTTAAATAAAGAGTCTCAATAAAAAGTGTTAAAAGATGTGGTTAATCTTAACCTTAAAATGTAATCGAAGATTTTTTCAAAACTTATTCCTACACCAAACCAACCATCTTCTAGGCTCCTATTAACCTTAAAAATTATTTTACTTACCTGTAGGATACGCTCCAAGTCAACCTTAATACAATTATTTATCTTATGGTATAAGGGTACCATTAACTTAATTATCAGTCTAGATATATTTTATGGTTAACATCAACCATAATATTATTTCAAAATAATTTTTGACATTATTTCACACATCCTTATTTTATAGTTAAAATCAACCTTAACTTATATTTACTTTTAAAGTCCTAATTAACCTTAAAAATAATTTCATAGAACACCGGTAGACCAACCTCTTTTACAACTACTACAAACCTCTCCTACCCATGTATTGTTCTCTTTGTCTCCATTACAATTCTCGTTCTTTACTTTTCCATTCTTTTTTCTCTTTGGGTGTAACCATCAATTGTTCTGTTTAACGCCGCTATACGAACATCTTTCTCTTGTAGTAAAATTTTTTGATATCTACTTTTAATCACAAGTTTTTCATTTTTAGTCATAATTTTATCCATCTTTTGTATCAACTTCTCCACTTGGCTTTCTAATTCATCAAAGTCTTTTAAGCAACATCGTGGTGATAAATCACTATAAACACACTCTAAGATCTTAAATTCTAATTCCCGTAGGGCTACTTGGCCACGGCATACTAGATCAATACTACTATTATGCGAGGGCTCCATATTTATTATTTATTTTAATTTATATTAAAAAATCAATTCTAAATTTTTGCAAAACTCCAACTCTGTGGAGAAACACCTAACCGCATTAAGTTTTAATGGTTCAAGAAACAATTAAAATTAAAACATCTCAGTAATTAAGCTATGCTTAATTAAAAGTTCTCAGTAATTATTCCATGCTTAAGATCATAAGTCAAGTTTCTTTTACCATACATAATTATGTATGCTAAAGTGTTGTCAGGAATTGGTGAATTAAAAGTAGCTGACAATTTCATGGCAGTTTTTTGTGCAGTGACAACATTCTTTCTCCTGCTCATATTTATTACATACACAGGGTACGAATTAATGAAATTGTATGCACTAATTTTATGGTCATCTTTCAATTCAGTTATTCTCTTAAAGTCTGCAAATGCATTGTATGCCTTCAAACAAGTGTCTGGAGGATCTATGTTCCACAGTTCTTCAGGAAATATCTCATTTCTGCCATTCTTTAGATAAATGTTTTGGATATGCACGTGATCATACACTGATGAGTCTGCATCTTGGTTTCCTTTCCTGTTGGTCTGAAACACCACAAATACAAAATAAGGCATGTCAAACTCCATAGAATTGTAGTAATTCGTTATGTCTAGCTCAAAGTTTCTCTTACCACTAATTCCTGCTATTTCCTGCATCTGAAGATCAAAAAATGAAATCGGAATCTTAGGATCCTTTAGCATCTTTTCTCTTAGCTCTAATTCATAGTTAGGCTCATACTTAACCATGGGTACTCTAATCTCCATATTTGTAATGGTTACTTTACCCAACTCAGGTCGAGAGCCTTCAATATCTGCACCACTATTATTTTTTGAAAACCATCTAAACAAGGCATCGCCAGCGTTTGCGCTTCCCACAAAAGTTACTGTTAGGTCTCCTTCCCACATGATTTCTTTGTAATCTTTAAAAAATCCACCCAACATTTTTAACGGATACAGTACCTCGTTTCCCTTTTTTCGTAACTTACCATTGTTAATGAAATTACCCTCGAATCTAATGTCATCGTCGAGAGAAGAAGTAAGGTGGTATAAAACCGTCGACGAAATGCTTGGATGCTCTAACCTGTAGATTATGTGACCTCTTTTCTTAACAATTACTGCACTCCATAACTGTGTCGGAAAGTTGTCAACGAGTTTAACATTCGATTTACCTTCGTAAGAAGTGTAATCTGATCCATTTGCGTGAGTAACATTATAGGTCATATACAAGTAAGCATTGTTGTCAAACCAACCATCACCAACTTTGATGTCTATTTCTACATCTTTGTTTGGTAGGTTTAAATTATTCCTAGTCTTCTCATTTACTGGAAAAGACTGCCACTGATAACTTTCTATTTTATTCATTTTATTTACTGCAAGATTTTAATTAAAACATTTCTAAAAGAACTGTTACCGACGCTCCTCCAAAATCTATCGCAGCATCATTTTCATCCGTTACACTTACTTCCAGGTTTTGAACTTTATTGTGCACAGGGAAAAATAATGGATAACACGGGTCGTATATAATTGGACTGCCAAACTGTAAGTGACCACACATTTCCAACTTGGGTTTAAAACAAGCAATAATATTTGTCTCTCGATGAAAGTGGTCAGAATCCTTTACAAACATACCATCAGCTAAGTTAAAATGCACTTTAATTTTTTCAAAAGGGATTATTTTCGGTAGCTCATTTGCTACAACTTTTGTTGCAGGTTCCACAATTTCGTCTCTAAAACCTAGCATCCTCCCAATACTACATTCCTTATTAAAATACAGCTTAAAGTCTAAGCTTTCTATCTCAACTCTATTTAGGATTTCATTAGCCTTAATCTTTATATTACTAGCATTGAAAGGTTCCTGGCTCTGAATACACCTCTCTAAATTGTCTAGACTGTACTGCCCTGATGGAATATTTAAAGTATGAACCACACCATCTTTCTCATAGTGTAATCTGTTATTATCCTTTGTGACATTTGGAGTTAAGAATGTTGAATAAAATCCGACCAAACCAACCTTTGTATACATGTTTCTTATTGGTACATTTAGCCTCTTTTTTAAGTTTGAGGATGTACCACTAATTTCAAAAATTCTATTCATTTATTAATTAAGTAATAAGTAGTAAATAAAAAAGTAAAATGACTGATTGGGATCCAAAGATCAGAATTCGAGAAAAACGAATCAAAAGCAGACATGGGAAGTTATTACCTAGTTCAATTCGTTGCGCCATCGTTGGACCAAGTGGATGTGGTAAAACAACTTTAATGGTTGATAATTACCTTCTGTGCCCTGGATGGCTTAACTGGAACACCATTAAACACTTGTACATCTACTCGACAAGCTTAGAACAGTTTAAGTACAAACATCTTATGGAAAAATGTGAAAGAATTGAAAATGAACACAATGAGAAGGTAGCTACATTTGTTAGTAACTGTGATGACATTATACCATTAGACGAATGTGAAGAGTGCTCCGTTGTAGTGTTTGACGACTTTATATCAGAAAACCAAGCTATTGTAAGAGAATACTTTACCAGAGAAAGACATAAGAACATTGACTGTTTCTACTTAGCGCAAACGTATTCTAAAATACCCAAGCAGTTGGTGAGAGACAACCTTAACGTTTTGAACATATTTAGACAAGATGACATTAATTTGAAACACATCTACGACGAATTTGTAGGTGGAGACTTTAAATGGAATGACTTTAAAGAGCATTGCAGTAAGGTGTGGAACGAGGACTTTGGATTCATAACTGTTGACGTGACTCGAAAGCTGTATGACGGTAGGTACCGTAATAAAATTAAAACTTTTATCAGATTTTAATGGTTTTTTAACCATTAAAATAACACATTTTTTCTGTTTACCCAACTATTGTGTGAGCTATCAAAACCTAGCCACTTAACAAATATTTTGTCACCCTTTTTTCTTAAAACTTTTTCTACAAGATACACATCTGGATACTTTGTCTTTTGTAACTCCTGTTCGTAAAAACTTCCTTTAATTTCTTCTTCACTTGTATCTTTTAACTTGTATGTAGTCGGACTTGTGTTATTAATCTGAGTCACTTCAAATATTTCTGTCGACCAATTAGCAGTATAGCCTTTCTCGAACAAGCCTTTAAGTTTACTTATCCTGACTTTGTCACCTATCTTGAACTAGGGTGCATCTGTTTTGAGTTCCACTGTAAAAGCGGCCTTCACCACCTTTTTTGCATTCTTTTCATCTACCTCTATAGGTTTCATCCCTATTGTCCTATGTTTTCTGTTGTTGTAGTCATATACCAGTTTAGGTAGTAAGTCAACCCACTTTTGATTGCCCTGAAGAGCAATTTGTTTCCACATTCTTTCCTTCAAAGTCCTATTGAATCTTTCAACTACTGAAGCCTTAAGTTCTGTGAACGTAGAGTAATGATTTACACCTTCAATCTTCATGAGCTCTTTAAAGTGTTTATTGTAGAATTCTTTGCCATTATCTGTTTGTAAGTGTTTTGGCTTCCTTTCTTGTAGTATACCTTTAAAAGCGCTGGTAATACTTTCACCTGATTTATCTTTAACAGGAATAGCCCAAGCATACTTTGAAAATACGTCTATTACAGTCAGTAAATACTTCATACCGTTGTTGAATTTTGATATACCTTTAAGGTGACCAGAATCCATCTCAACCAAGACAGCTTGCCGCAAATCATCTATACCATAGGATGTAACAGGTTTTCTTGGAAAATTCTTTCTCAGTGGTTTGTGAAGCTCATGTATAATTTCTTCACGAATACTTTTACTTGTTGCAGACATTACTTTATTTTTATAAACTTACTTTTCTTGGTATTACACACCCCACAATAGCTCTCAATCCTATGACGACCGTTTTTCGTGGCAACAGTGTGAGGCTGAAGTGTAGCTGTAAATCTCTTGCACCTTAGGCACCAAATATGTTTCTGTTCTATCATTTATTTAATTGAAAATTAAAGATCAAGATTCTAAGTCCTCATCAATAGCATCTTTAAATGATGCTAGTTCGCCAAATAGTAAGAGTTTTACGTCCACAGGGACTGTCTTCGCCGACTCTTTTAGTCTTACGGTTAGGAAATTTCCTTTATGAATTAATATTGGGTTATGCTTATTCTCAATTACGTGTACTTTGTCATACATACTTACTGCAACATCAAAATCAATAAATGTTAAATCTTTGTTTATTTCTTTTCCAATGACAATAACTTTTTTCTGTACAAAATCATACTCGAAGGTGTACGTTTGTTGTTCTAATCCAGTCATAAAAGTGAATTCAACTGTTTGTTTATCACATATTTTGTTCAGGCCTTGTTCAGTTTTGTTGATGTATTGTGATAAATCACCTTTTGTATAATAATCTGAGAAAACTTTTTCTAGGTCCTTTTTACTGTAATAATGGTCGAGGTTGGTTTTACTTACATAATTATTAAGGGTTGTTAGTATACTTGTGTATTTGGCATTAGCAACATCATTAACAGCATCGAGCTGGCTTTTAGTGACTGCATCATATCCACCTATGGCATCTGCTATGTTTACAATGCGCCTTCCTTTCAATGATACCCAGTTCTTTGAAAATGAGAAATACTTCTTATTATTAAGTTTACTGATACTAGATTCTAGTCCGTTTATAACTTCTCTGACATCGTCTAGTTGTTCAATACCCTTCTTTACCTTATTTCCAAAAATATCCATTTATTGTATCAAGAATTTTAATAAAACTCCATCCATCTATAAATAGCTTCAGTACCATCACACACAAATGACCGCATATAAACTGATCGAAATTCTGAATTCCTTCTGAGTTGTAAAACAGATTGTCAGGACCCAGGTATTTCACTAAAGTTTGTGGTATACTGCCACCGAATGAGTCAAAAACGTATTTTTCATCGCCCTTCTTGAAGTAGCATATCCAGTGAGTACCTACGTGATCAGATGTATCCAAGTTAACTACCCCTGATTCTACTTCTTTAGGTTCTAACGGTAACTCGTCGGCCATGAATACCCCTCTAAAATTTTTGATTTTTAAAGACTTTGCTAACCTCTCTATATCATAGTTGCTCAACGGGTGATCATATTTTTGCACAATTTTTTCGACTTTTTTCTTTAAAAAAATACCATATCCCGCTTTCTTTTCCATTTCAAGATTATGCCTCTTTTGCTCTGCTAACTCTGCATCTTCCTTTTGCTTTTTGTGCACAGCACTTGTTATTGCCGCAGCACCACCAGCTAAAGACCCGATTGCTCCCAACGCTGCAAGTATCAGTGGTAGAAATCCAACTTCGTGCTTATTCAATCCAGAACCTGCTTTCAATCTCTTAGAGTTTAGGTACTCGAGTATCTTCTTCACAACAGGTATAGAAAATGTTATCAGTAAGGTACCACCTTTTTTAAGTTTATTAGCTTTCTGTTTCATTTGAGTCTCTGTAAGATAAGCATCTAGAAAGCCATGATTTTTCAGGTCGTCATTGGACAGTTTTATTTTAATAGATTTCGCTCTCGGATTCCCACTGGAGGGAATGTTGTAGTCAATACTAAATCCTTTCATTTATTATCTCAAATAAATTAAATATTTTAGTGCTACACTCATATTAAATTTTAATGGGTTGTGACCCATTAAAATTACACCTCTTCATTCACATTCACAATACCCATCCATTATCATCTAACCCTAGACCTAGCTTCCTTTTCCCAAACATTATTCCAGCTACAGCTGTTGAAGCTAATCTTTCTCCTAGGGAAGCATCTTTACTGAAAATCCTTTCCTTTGCCGCTTTCTGCAGTTCTTTATCAGCTTGATGTCTTTGTTCCAAATCTTTATGATCCCTGTATGCGATATCATGCCTTTTGCAAGCTTCATCTAGAGGATTTATTCCAGCATCTCCTCTTTCTAATCGTTCTTCTAGTTTGGTACCAGGGCCACAGTAATTGTATCCAGGTAAATGCATTTCAACAGGAAGATTATTAATTAACGTGTTCACTAAGCCCTTTCCATAACTTTCTGCCTTCCAGAATGTATGAGGGAGATTGTTTAGAAATCTAATTAGGTAAGGTATCCCCTTTGGATTATTTACTATGAAGTCATTAAATTTACTCGTAAGCATCTTGGTTATTCCAACCTTCTCATTGTGGAAGTTATTATTTCCCGCATTCTGTTCACCATGAATAACCATTAGCCTATCAATTAAGTCTCTGACGTCATTCATCCACACGTACTCCACCGGTTTGTCTGTATACCTCTTTACAAAACCCATACCACCCTTTGTGTTTGGCGAGTTACCACGTTCTTTCTTGAGTTACTGCCATATTGGTTTTATGATGTTGTTGTATCTTTCGCTACTGCTTGACTTGGGTTTATTCCCCTTTGGATCATTGTTCTGATATATCGCATTGGTAACCTTCAGCATAGTTGTATAGGTATCAAGATCGTCAGTTGTGTACTCTTCAGGTGATACGGTTTTCTGAGTCAGGAGATTCATAAACCCATTGGTGGCTTTAAAGGAGTTACCCTTCACCATAATATTATCGTTGTTGAATGTTACTTCGGAGTCACCCATGTAATGCCTTCCATTGTCAAAACGGAGACCAAAAATTGTGTCACCTAGAGCGCCTAAGTATTTTGAAACTTTTGGGCCCAGGTAAGTTGTTGAGTAGTCTGAAACAGCCTTCATCTTTTTTTTCTATAGCATCAGTTACGTCCTTCCCTATTACATCTAATTTATCGATAACTGGTTGGTCTTCTTTTTTGTATTTTTCGTATTCAATTATAGGCTTAATTTTCCATTCTTTAAATTGGTCTTTGATTTGTTCAAATTTCTTTCTGTTCCTTTCTGCTTGCTTAACAAGCTTTTCATCATATTTTGCAAACATTTATTTAAGGAAAAATAATAAAATTATTTGTTGGGACGTTGACGTTGGGACGTTTGGACGTTGACGTTGGGACGTTTGGACGTTGACGTTGGGACGTTGACGTTGGGACGTTGACGTTGGTACGTTGGAGATTTTAAGGGTAAAAAACCATTAAAATCAATTTAAAAGAACTCAATATCGTGTATCTTGTTGTCTTTGTTTGTTTCTTTGGTACCATTGTATAACATCTTTAATCCAATCAAAGTATTGCAATCATCCCAGCTTAATAATTTGGTGTATCTATCGGGTAATATAATCTTGTATTCACTGTCGAGTTGTAGAAAAATCTTTTGGCCATATTTTGTACTTATATTCTCCGCATTTGTAATGGTATAAGTGTGTCACTTTCCTAACTCATCCAGCTTTGTAAACGTTTTGTTGGCGCTGTTAAGTCTCAATAGCAGTTGATTTCGTTCCATTTATTTACTGCAATATTTTTTAAAAAAATTCTCTTTAGGGTTTTAATGTTTCTAGCTGAGTCACAGTATCTTTTAAACTCTTCTCTTTTATTCATATAATATACCATCCTTGAAGAAGTACAGCAAACCATTTATGTATCTAAAAACAGAATCAAAGGCTGAAGGTACTCCTGGGAAGCTTTTACTAATCACACCATAAGCTTTTGCTTTCAAGCTACATTCATCGATTTCTGCAAAATATATATGCTCATAAAAAATGAAGGTTCAACCAGAGTAAGTGTTCACAGCTCCATGTACAACAGAATTTTGTCGCAACCCTATATCAGATACTCTTTTTGGGTAACCAGGTTGTAACGTTAAACTCGGTATCTGAACCATGTATATCATGTTATTAATGATAAGAACGACTTCACCTTGAAGCAAAGCAAGCGCTGTATCATGTATAAGATACAGAGGCGAGCGAGTGCACGGGACTTACCCTAGTTCTCTGCTAGTAGCGTCACGTCATCGTAACGCGCCTGCATATAGTATTGCACCACATTTAACATAAAAGTAAAAATTAGGATTTGTGTGAAAAACTTTGTTAAAGTATAGTTCTATGTAATAATGTTCCAGGTAACAAATCTTAATGTTATAAAATTAGTAGTTTACGTAAAATTCACATTTTGAAAGAAAAATAGGAGGCGCTAAATAATGACGCTAGGAAGCCAAAATTTGGTGAGAAGGTGCAGTAAGAAGTCATTAATGAGTGGTGCTGGTTTCCAAAACCATAAAACTAAAATTGACTCCAGAATCCGCGTTTTTCGGAAAAATCAGAGGCGCGAAATAATAGAGCTACAATATTGAAAATTGGTAGGATGCTTCAGTTCACCCTAATAATAATAATGGAAATACCACAATCAGTTACCTCTTCTAGTTTTTTAGTAATTTAGTAAAAACTACTTTTGTGAGTAAAATGTACATAAGCATTATAGGTTAAGTACTTTAAATTTTAATGATAAAACAAATTCTTTAAGACCAATGATCAGATAGGACAATTAACAAAGCTACACCAAGTTTTAGTCTTGTAGCATAATTAACAGCTGATACAAGTCTTGATAAAGCTATGGTTCAGAGGTAACAATCTACCGTTAGTTCCATTGTAAAAATTCTAGAGAGTAAAGTTTTAATTTTAGCGGGCTGAGATTTTCTACGTGCTTCTGTACTGCTCAGATGTATGTATACAAAAATTGAGAAGTTTGTAAAGCTATTATTAAATGTGATATTTAAGATTATGTGCCTGAGATAGCGATCATTTGGAGGCTGCAGGCATCTGCATAGGAACGGAAAGAACAGATGCTCTCTTGGCGGTACGCGCCGGAGCTATATAAAAAGAGCGGCAGAGGCAGTAGTAAGATCACTCCGCATTAGACCAACGCCTAGTCCACGCGAGCTTAACGTCCGATCGCGCCTCGCCTCGGGTGACGTCATAGCGGGCTGTGACATGCGCGTACTTAGCAATGTAAACGGACATTGAAAATCGCGAGGACTGTACACCGTCCTGGATCGTTTAGACTTCGATAACAAACTGTTATTGTGCCGTCCGTGTGAAGTATAATTCCGCGTGGCAAGTGGTGACTAACTCCACTTTTAAGGCGAGCATTAATATTTTTTTTAACATTATTGCGAACTATTAATAGAGCACCGTTAGTTAGAGTAATGAACTATTCGGGAGGAACTTGCTGTAGAAGTCGCCTCTGAACTATTAAACGATTGGCTGAATTAACAATATTTAATGTCTTTAGCATTTTCAGAAGTTTTCGAGTAATTTGTGTGAGCCTTTAAGATAATAAAATCTTGTTTGGAACTTTAAATTTCATTGAAGCAGCCCTAATCCCGTGAAGAACTATGGATATTTTTCGTTTAGCTGGGCTGTACAGGAATGTGGCCGTGCAGACTGGGAACTAAGGTCAGTAAGTTTCCCTTCGCTTTCTGACTGGCCACCAAATTAGTTGCCAGGCTCGCGTGATTTAAGGTGGCAATGTTCAACTTTCATTCAACATTAAACAACGACTTCTTCGCCGTCCCACATATGTTGCATCGGCAATAGTCTGTTACGTGAAATGAACATTCAAACAACTCATTCGACGACTTCTTCGCCGCCCCACATATGGTGCATCGGCCGGGAAAACTGAATTAAAAGCAAATAAAAGTGCTCGATGTGTGAAAGCGATTGGTATAAATTAACGAACTCGGTAGGCAATAACAAGACACTGAATTGAACTAGTGTGGGAACAGTGTTACCAGTAAAGGCGGGTGTAGTGTATAAACAATAAGTGTCTACCGCTGTACGTTGGTTAGTGACGATGGTGAGGAAGGCGACGATGCTGGATCGCGGCTGCCGACGGCGCTGAGACTAGAGGAAGACGGTGCGTCATCGCGGAGCTGCGCTGATCTGCGAGACAGCTGCCGGCTGCGCCGAGCGGTCAACGGTGCCTTGCTGCCCCCCTCTGGAGCTATTGCAGTAGGCGATTCCTGTGGCGGTACTCGACGCTACAGCTGCTGTTGCTGCCTTCAATACGTCGCGACGCGTCGCATCACGATTGCTGGTACACCGCGACGACATCATTCGTCGAAATCAAGCATTTAAGTTAAGTCAAAGACTTTTAAAATATTTATTAACTGCTGCTAACAAACTAAAAGATATGGAAAGTAGTGTACATTTCAGAAGGGAACCGGTCTCTGACCAAGAATCCTCAGGATCAGGAATTGAGTTTAATGAGGATGGTTCCATTAATCCCTCAAATATTGAACTAGAACGTAATTTGTCACCAGTAAATTATGACTTTAATTTAAATGAGAGTGCAGGGATGCAATCAATAAGTGAAATAGAAGTCAAAAGGGAGCCAGTAGAGTTGCTAACTTTGTCAGGTAGTGAAACTGAGCTCAATATATCTCCAGCTCAGTCAAGTCAAGAGATACAAAGTATCAAGGTAGAAGCTCCGGATTGGATGCAAATACTGTTTGCCAAACTCGAATCAAACCAAAATAAAATTGAGGCTAAAATTGAAAATAGTAATAAAGAACTAAAAGAAGAACTGCAATCAAAATGGAATAGTTTGAATTATAAGATAGATGCTATTCATCATGACATTCAAGTAAAAATAGGGCAACAGTTAACTAAAATGCATAGTACTTTCAAATGTGAAATAGATCAAATTCAAAAAAATTATCAAGAGGCAGATGAACTTTTGGAAGTGAGGTTGTCCGAAAGATTGAGCAACGAGTCCAAACTTTGCTCTGACAAAGTTAAAGAGGTACAAATTAAAGTAGATACTTGTCAGAAAAACATTGAGAAAGTAAAAGAAACCTGTACCGAAATTCGTGGTGCAGTGGAACAAAGATGTTCTGCCAGGATAGAAGCAGTAGAGTCACAAGTAGAGGAATTAAATACTAACATTGCTAACCTAGAAAATAGAGTAACCTCTGTTAATTCTAGTCATTCTACTGTACAGCATGTGACTTCAGTTGACGCCGCTTTTATAGGGTGTCGACAGTTTTTGCGCTTTGATCCTGATAAGTACATTCACCCTCTTGAATTTTGGAATGACTTTGAGGATGTTCTCCCCAACACTTGGTCAGAAAGAGAAAAAAATGTCATTTATAAGAAGTCATTTGTCAGGTGATGCTTTGCGATGGTCAGCGGATGTAATGATCAAATGTAAAACTTTATCTGAATTTAAGTTTGCATTTCTCAACGAATACTGGTCACATAACAAACAAAATGATGTGTTAAGGGAATTCTGGAGTGGTAAGAAGTTTTTCCCAGGGCGTGAATCAGTAAAGGATTTCGCTAGGAAGTGGGTTTCAAGACTGTCACATTTGACAGAAAAGATGAAGCCAGATATGATCATTATGGGTTCAGAAGGTAAGCTGCCGTGGTACTGGCAGAAGAGGATCATTTCCGCCCCTAGAGATAATATAGACAAATTTATTGAATATCTGGAAAGAGTGGAAAGAGTAGCTGAGGAGCAGATGCAGCAGAATAACAAATCTTCTAACAATCACGTACAAAATAATGGAAACGTGAACGTTAGAAATATGGAAGTTAGGCACACCAAAACAAACTATCGAAACCAAAGCCGTGGCAGAGGAAGGGGGGGTAGATACTCACCACGCTTTCGTAACAACTACTATGACGAAAGTGGAGAAGTAAATACTATGCCATTAAGACAAGAAGGGAGTCATGATGCTACTATATCTAGTGGTGTCACAGATGAACACAACAGGCCGCGTGTGGGAAACTAAATCCCGTCTATGAGGAAACTGGCGCTCACCAGGCGGTAACAGTAACACAGCCAGTAACGGAAACACAGACAATCAGCCAACATACACAGACAGACAACATGGATGACGAAATAAATACAGATAATACCAGTGATGTGTTAAGCCACTCTCACAAAATAGTGGATAGTATTTTGGATACACTAGAAAAATGGGTCAAGGAAGAACAGGAACTCAAGGTAGATAATGGGGAAGAAATAGATAAGGGGTTTGAGTCTGATGGGAATAATGATGAAGTAAAAGCTTACATCTTCGATGAAAATGGCAATCTAAAAGCTGAAGTAGAAGTAGCAGAAGTAGAATCAGTACTGCAAAACTTTAGAGAGGAGGAAATGATGAATGAAGGGGGTAGAAATAGTAACGAGGTGAAAGAATCTAGTAGCTGTGTAAACGTGCCACAAATGGTTGAAGGTGACGACATTCTTATGAACAGCAATATTGCGCAGGGACGCAGTTGCTCAGAGGTAGAGGATAGTTTGGCTGATGTGCAGCAAACAAAAGTAGAAAAAGTCGTCAGATGCTTCGATTTAAAGTTAGTGGACAGATTAGAGAAAGCAGCTAAGATTATAGAGCATGATGAGCCCCAGGATGTAAATGTAAATGTAATTGCAACTGATCAGAATTACTTTAGCTGGAAGAACATAGAACGAGATTTATTAGACGAGGTGTGTGAGCAACCTGTTCAATGTAAAATAACTCACCCTGTTATCAAAGTAAACATATCAGGAGTCACTGTGCGTTGTCTGCTTGACAGTGGCAGTGAAGCAAGTGCTTTACCACAAACATTTTTTGACACCATACCCAATAAAGAGAAGTTAACAGTTATGAAAGTAAGTGGCTTAAAGATTATAGGTGCTACTGGAAAAGTCTCTAGACCAGTTCAACACGAAGCTTTGATACCCATTGGTATAAATGACGTAGTAATAGATCAGCCTTGTTTGATTGTTTTAGGCTTAAGTGTTGATATGTTGATTGGTACTGATTTCTTATCAAAGTACCAGGGAAAGATCAATTTTGATCAGAACAACTTAATTTTAACTTTACCTGACTCTAAAGTGATAAGAGAGTCTTTTATAGGAAGTCATATAGGCGGTAGTAATGAAACTTGGGAACTGCCTATTAGAGTAATAAAGAATAAAGGATACTTGCAGGAAAATTTGGTTTTCAGTGAGAATGAGGAAAGTGCTAAGGTTGAAGAGAGACACATCCTAAAGGAAATAGAGGAAAAGGTACAATCAACAAAGCAAATTGCTGACGAACAAAGATCAGAGTTAAAGAGTGTGTTAACTAAGCATAGTAATGTATTCTCAAACGCACCTGGTGAAGTTAAAGGTTATGAATGCCATTTGAATATCAAGCCTGGGAAGGTATTTTTTAAGAAGCCTTATCCAATACATGATGCAAGGGCTTCCCCCACTAGTTTTAAAATTGGTGAGCTAGTGCTGGTCAAAACAAAAGAAAAATCAAAGAAAATTTCTGCAGAAACTAAAAAGTTTATGCGTGTATATCATGGACCATTTAGAATAGTAAGTAAATCTCATGCAAATGCCTATCGTTTGGAATATCCAAAGAGTAAGAGAGAACTAGGTCTAAGAAATATTGTGGATCTAAAGGAATTTAAAATTAACAGTAATTAATTACTGTAGGGAGTCTGCCACTCTTTGGCGGATACACGGTTTGGCGTACCGTGCAGTCCCAGCTGGGTGAAACTTTATTTCCTTTTCAAGTTTCATTCCCTTCTTCTGGTCTATCATAACAGGTAAGAATCACATATGTCTTCATGTTGTATATATGCTATTAGGTTTTAAGTATTCTTAGTAAGGATCTACCTAGTGAATGGCAAAACAAAAGTCTGAGTACCAATAAGAGGCAAACATGGCTAAAATAAATAAATTAAAATATTTCATGTAATTGTAAAGGGTTAGAAACTACAACTAAGAGAGACACTTTGCAGTATACGAAGTACGGTATGAATATGAATAATCCATGAGATTATGCAGAAGGTAGTATGTTGCTAGAAATAAGGTTGTCTGAAGGAAAACAGCGTAAGAAGGTAATGCTCATAGAGGCAAGCAATGGCGTTTTAGAATTAAATAAATGGAGATGTGTGGAAGTGGTGTGAGGATCGCACCAAATATATAGAAACAGGACGTCAATAGGCTGACAAAAGGAAAAGGGAGAAAGAAGTGGAGAAATGAAGTATTTTGAATCTGGAAGAAAAGGGAGAAAATGAATAAGGTGAAGAAGTGAAGTAAGTAAATTGAAGTAAATGATGTAGGATTAAAGAATAATTCCCTCACGTCTCGTGAAATGGTGAAAAACGCTAAATCTTGCTTGAGGCAAATAAATAGTTAAACAGACAACAGAAACACACAAATATTGGAAAATGCAGAAATTTGGAATCGGTATACTGAAAATAACTAATTTCTTTAGTAATTCATACAATAAAGCAAAGTGCTGGTCAGCAAATGACTTCTTTGATGAACTAATCCATACGATAATTAAGCCAGAGTACATTAAAACTAAAAGGTTACTCAATTTTCTAAGTTGAAGCAAGATCTTAATATATTAATTTGCTAAAAGAATTTTCACTATTTAGGAACCTAAAAGATTATTTATGAAAGAAGAAAGTAGGAGCTATTGTATCAGATACGACTTAGTGCTAAATGTCTTTCTGACAACTTCACAATTAGTAAAATAGTGCCAGAATATAAACTATAAAATGTACTTTGTCCTACCTTAGATATAAGTTGAAAACAGAAACTTAGACTGTATTGTCTGTTTCTCAGGGACATGCAGGCTGCATGAATGACTGACAACAAGCGGTAGGGAGATTGGAAGTAGAGACGCAAACCACAGTGAATACAATTTCCTCCCACAATTTTGTCAATCAGTGAAATTAAATGAGTGTTACAATAGGACACCCACCACAGTGCCGAGATTATAGTAAAAGAAAAATGTGAGTGCGTTGCAGTGATAAAAGTCGTGTGTATTTTCTTTTTCAGGAAGAGACTGATTTTAAAGAAAAAAAAATAACTATTTTGTAACCATTGAAAAATTTATATTTCCATGTAAATGTATGTAAATAATTTGTGAATGTCTTCTGTACTAGGTTTTCTATGTGTATATGAGTATGGTTATTTTGTGTATGTAGTAATAAGGAATTTCCTAAGAAGAAGCAACTTAAGTTGAAAGAGGTATACTAAAGTAATCCATCGCTTGTTTGTTCTTTTAGAAATTTAATTTTGTTCAAAAATAGATTTTCACGAAAATTAAAAAGGGGGTGATGAAGCAAAGCAAGCGCTGTATCATGTATAAGATACAGAGGCGAGCGAGTGCACGGGACTTACCTTAGTTCTCTGCTAGTAGCGTCACGTCATCGTAACGCGCCTGCATATAGTATTGCACCACATTTAACATAAAAGTAAAAATTAAGATTTGTGTGTAAAACTTTGTTAAAGTATAGTTCTATGTAATAATGTTTCAGGTAACAAATCTTAATGTTATAAAATTAGTAGTTTACGTAAAATTCACGTTTTGAAAGAAAAATAGGAGGCGCTAAATAATGACGCTAGGAAGCCAAAATTTGGTGAGAAGGTGCAGTAAGAAGTCATTAATGAGTGGTGCTGGTTTCCAAAACCATAAAACTAAAATTGACTCCAGAATCCGCGTTTTTCGGAAAAATCAGAGGCGCGAAATAATAGAGCTACAATATTGAAAATTGGTAGGATGCTTCAGTTCACCCTAATAATAATAATGGAAATACCACAATCAGTTACCTCTTCTAGTTTTTTAGTAATTTAGTAAAAACTACTTTTGTGAGTAAAATGTACATAAGCATTATAGGTTAAGTACTTTAAATTTTAATGATAAAACAAATTCTTTAAGACCAATGATCAGATAGGACAATTAACAAAGCTACACCAAGTTTTAGTCTTGTAGCATAATTAACAGCTGATACAGGTCTTGATAAAGCTATGGTTCAGAGGTAACAATCTACCGTTAGTTCCATTGTAAAAATTCTAGAGAGTAAAGTTTTAATTTTAGCGGGCTGAGATTTTCTACGTGCTTCTGTACTGCTCAGATGTATGTATACAAAAATTGAGAAGTTTGTAAAGCTATTATTAAATGTGATATTTAAGATTATGTGCCTGAGATAGCGATCATTTGGAGGCTGCAGGCATCTGCATAGGAACGGAAAGAACAGATGCTCTCTTGGCGGTACGCGCCGGAGCTATATAAAAAGAGCGGCAGAGGCAGTAGTAAGCTCACTCCGCATTAGACCAACGCCTAGTCCACGCGAGCTTAACGTCCGATCGCGCCTCGCCTCGGGTGACGTCATAGCGGGCTGTGACATGCGCGTACTTAGCAATGTAAACGGACATTGAAAATCGCGAGGACTGTACACCGTCCTGGATCGTTTAGACTTCGATAACAAACTGTTATTGTGCCGTCCGTGTGAAGTATAATTCCGCGTGGCAAGTGGTGACTAACTCCACTTTTAAGGCGAGCATTAATATTTTTTTTAACATTATTGCGAACTATTAATAGAGCACCGTTAGTTAGAGTAATGAACTATTCGGGAGGAACTTGCTGTAGAAGTCGCCTCTGAACTATTAAACGATTGGCTGAATTAACAATATTTAATGTCTTTAGCATTTTCAGAAGTTTTCGAGTAATTTGTGTGAGCCTTTAAGATAATAAAATCTTGTTTGGAACTTTAAATTTCATTGAAGCAGCCCTAATCCCGTGAAGAACTATGGATATTTTTCGTTTAGCTGGGCTGTACAGGAATGTGGCCGTGCAGACTGGGAACTAAGGTCAGTAAGTTTCCCTTCGCTTTCTGACTGGCCACCAAATTAGTTGCCAGGCTCGCGTGATTTAAGGTGGCAATGTTCAACTTTCATTCAACATTAAACAACGACTTCTTCGCCGTCCCACATATGTTGCATCGGCAATAGTCTGTTACGTGAAATGAACATTCAAACAACTCATTCGACGACTTCTTCGCCGCCCCACAACCTGATGGTCTCTGGTAAACAGCAGATACATTTTCGAATTGTTGAGGTAGAAACGTTAACCAGTCTGTGATTAGTTGTGGTTTTGAAAGCTCGTCATTACTATTAAGAGCAGTCATCCAAACCCACGTTCCATAAAAAATGTATAGAAACTCATTCACAATTACGGAACTTCCAAACTGCTTCAGTGAGCGCAGTTCAGGCTCTTTTTTGGGTACTGCTTCAGGCGAGGGTGAAGCCGGAGTAGAAGTAGGGCGCTGTTCCGTATCGCCAGAAGCACGTTTCCCATATAAACTTTGAATACCACGTATATCATCTTCAGATAGGCTCAGGATAGTGTTATTGTAAAATGCGTACATCACCGATTCAGAGAAATCTGAATGTGCCATACCCAACGTGTGAGCAATCTCGTGAACTAGAACAACAAACAGGTTTGTCTGTGAAGAAGGTGTGTTACCGTCCATTTCCATGTACCAATATTCATCCTGATCAACGTGAATTTCAATGGGGTCGTTGTACAAGTTAGGAAAGTCGGCATGAGCCAATACGTTTCCTCTACCATCAAAACTTCGTTGACAGAACTGTAGGGCTGAGTTTTGGCGTCGGTGTGCTCCCCTCTTAGTCGAAATGGTAATATCAGGACTTTGGTTGCTGTTCTCAAAAGTAAGATCTGTGTGTTCTTGCCACATTTTAAATGCAGATTGTGCCACCTGTAACATTTTTCTAGTTGCGAGATAGTAATGCCATTTTATATTCTTCTTATTCCACTTGTCGATGTGTGTAGTAAAGCTTAAAACGTTAAGTTTCATCAGTCAGCTCACCATTAGCCACGAGATGATATTTCTGTTGGAATAACGTAAGTGCATCTTTGTACGCTTCTTCACTCAGTTGAGAAAGTTGATCTTCTTGATAGTCCAAGTACCCAAAGCTGTGCAAATATTTTACTGCTGCTTCATAGTGAGCAGATACAAATGATAATATTGATAATATAATTATTTTGTTCATTTATTTGAATGGAAATACTAAAAATGATTTTAAAAAGAAAATAAATAATCAATGATGAGTTGATGGATAACAGAAAAAATGGTTCACTTTCAACTGCAAAAGAAGTCTTGGAAGTTGTATTGATGGTGTTAAAGAATCTTAAAGAAAGGTTTGCTCTTTTCATTTACGCTAGAATGAAGTGACGTGTCTCGCCTCTTGCGACATCTTCACGGCCAAGGCTGCTCCGACTGCGATAGCCAGCTGGGAGGCCAACGGTGAAGGTCGGTCCGCCGATGTCATGAGTGCCTGCATTAGTCACAACAGCGCTGCTCTAACGTAATAATTTAACTTAAATTTATATTATTCACTTAAACGTAAATTTTTCGCTAAGAAATTGTTGTTATTGGATGTTGTTGTGTATGTTACACTACGTAATGTAAGTAAAAATATACGGTAAGTCGGATGAAGCGCAATGCTGGGAGAGAGTGAGGGAGAGAGAGAGTAAGATTAATAGCTTACTCGAATGCATTTGTTTCGCCGGCGCGGTAGCTCAGCGCGTTCGGTCAGGAAGACTGGCCACCTTTCTGAAGAAAAAACTGAGTAAAGTTTTCGTCGTGGAGTTTTGAGTGACGTCATGAGACGTCCGCACTGATCCGCTCTCCCTCATCTGCTAAGAAGTATGGGACGAGACTTGGTAACAAAGAGTAAAAAAACCCTGTGGGGCAGAAGAACAAGGACGACGAAGAAATGTTACAGACAAAAGACCCCACAGGGTTCCTTGGCGCCGAGGTTTTGCTGTTTTCGACAAGAATTATTTTTTAAATTAGATAATACATATAATAAATGTCTGTGAGCAATAAACTAATACCTCCTTGTAGCATGACGACTATAATGAAAGGCGGCGACAAGTCAGCAGTACTTCCTTTTGATATAAATAAGGTGCCAGAAAATATGTTGTTTCCCGTTTTTAATTATCTGCGCAGCCTTCAGTATTTACAACTGCTTATTATGGAACATGTAGAAGACGAGAGAGAACTCAACGCAATAGGTGAAGGTATGTCACAGCTAGAAAAACAATTTGAAAAGTTGATTGTTGAAATAATACCACAATCTGACTAAATTAGGTGAAGAAATTATTTTTAAGGTCTACGAAACCTTAAAACTATTTGTTGAAGGTAAACGAACTGTACGTATGTACAAGTAGGAAGATATTTCGAAATCATCGATAATAGTAAGTACTTGCTTGTTATTGTACACTAGTTTGTTGTTTTGTATATCAGTAATTGCTTCCATTTTTTATATACTAAAATTTAAAAAAAACTATTAGAGAACTAGATGTAAGTGATTGACTTGTATCTAAATATGGTCAAAATCAACCATAAAATATTTGAGTAGTTTATCTAAAATTATGGTTAAATTAAGGTATAAATACCCAAATATTTAGGTATAAAAGAATATGAAAAGTATAATAAATGGATACTCAAACAAAGCGAGAAATTCTCTATGTCGCCTTATCAGAAGAATTGACTAAAGATGGTATAGATTATACCATTGAGGGGTTAAAAGCATTTATAGATCAGTTGTCTGACGAACAGGTTCACAAGTTAATACAAACTAAAACTAAAGAAGAATGGCTTGCTCTCTCCACAGAAGACCGCAACAAATTCGAAATAGTTGCTATCCGATAGATTAATGGCTAACCTAAGGTATAATGGATTCTTTAATGGGTAATTACTCATTAAAGAAACTGGGAGTGTGTACTAATAATAAGTGAACAGTTTTGGTAAATTTATGTTTATACATTAAGCATAAAAAAGTGTATTTATTCATTTGTTATTTTTACAAAATAAAGGTAAATTTAACCTTGAACATTTTATTTTTCGAGGGTTATAAACATGATTTTTTTAAAATAAAATAAATAAGTAAGAAAAATGAATAGCAACAATGAGTTTGTCACCTGAAGCACTTAGACTATGTGAGGAATTTGGTGGGTTCTGGAAGCTTGTGGAGAGTCTGGAATTTAAGTTTTATGAAGCTAACGCAAAAGTTTTACAGAACATACTACACGAATATAAAGAGTACAAGTTCTGTGAAGGCTTAGCAAAAGAGAGATTTCTCGCGACCTCGTCCAGTAACGAGGAGAAGGTAAGCCCCCATTTACACACTTTGAAACAAGTTAAAGAGTACCTTAAGGAAAGGAAAGTTAGATTCACTAAGAAGGATTGTGAAGATAAATTGAGAATACTAGCTTACGATGAAGCAAAAGACAAAACTTTGATAAGACATTTTGATATGAAGGTTAGCTTTTACCTTAAAATTTTGGTATCTCTGAATATTCTTTAATGGTTAAATTGGACCATTAAAGGAAGATTTTTTCGAGTTTCTAAAAATTGATTTTTTCAAAATAAAAAATACATGTAATAAATGAATATGCCGGAAGGAAATAAATATAACTATGCAGATAAATACTGCAACAAGTGTGGGTGGGAAATCACTTATAAGAATTGGTCCAGGCACTTGAAATCAAAGGGTCATCTTAAGAATGACCCAAACAATGAAGAGAAGGAGGAGCACAACAAAGATAAAATATACCGCGAAGATCTTAAGATCTTGGCTAAGGATTATAATCTTAGTGGTGTTTCGAAAATGAAGAAATCGCAACTTAAAGAAGCTTTGGAAAAGACTAAGGACATGTTGTACAAGAAGCAGGATTTGGGAAAGCGAAGGGTACCACAGCTTATAAACATCGGTAGAAGTAAAAACATTAAGGTGGCTGTTAGGATGAGGAAGGCTGAAATAATTGAATCCATTTTGAAGACGCAAGACATTGTCTTTCGTAATAAGGTAGCTCTAGAGTTAGGCTTTCACGAAGACTTGATAGAACCACCCAAGGAAGAAAGAAAACCACCATACACCATCACAGAGACCAACTCACGATTCATTAAGAAATTTAACGCGACTGAAGTAGATTACACCATAAAGGTAAGTAAGATAATGGAAGTAGAGAACGCCATCAACGCAATGATTAAACTGGCCAAAGAGAAGGGAAACTACAAAAAAGGAGACAAATTAACAGTAAGAGCAAGCAACCCAAATTTTCACCACGACATTTCGACTGTGGTTCAATCCAATGTTAACGCCAGATCTTTCATGAGTCATATCGGTAGAATTCTATCTTCTAACGAGAACTTAAATATCACACAGACCAGGTTCAATATTGAGATTCTGAATGTACCTAGAGGTCAAGGCAGGTCGAAAATTATAAATCTGTCTGAAGATGTGAGAACAAAAAGATGCATCACCCAAATAAAGAACAAAGATAACTTGTGCTGCCCACGAGCCATAGTAACAGCCCTGACCTACCACACGAATGAGGTTCTCGGTAGGCAACTGAGTCCCATGGATATTAAACAAGTCAGAATGGGTAGACCTATTCAAACTGAGCTAACCCTAGAGCTGTGCAAGAGACTAGGTAACTACAACGAAGAAGGCTTCACACTAGAGGACATAAAGAACGTAGAAGAATTGTTGGGTATTAAGATAAAGGTTGTGTGTGCTGAAAATTTTAATTCGGTTATATACTTGGGCCAGAAGAAGGATACTAAACTTTATTTATACAAAAACGGGAACCATTTTGATGTTGTAAACAGTATGATAGCTTTCTTGGGTAGTGTATATTACTGCGATAGGTGCGATGCACCTTACAACAACAAGGATAAGCACAAGTGTAAGAAGAATGTAAAGGTGTGTATTTTGTGTAAGAAACCGGCGCACTCCCCCGAAGGTAACGATAAAGTTTACTGTGAAGATTGTAATAGGTATTGTTACTCTCAGGAATGCTTGAATCATCACTCTGAGGTTTGTAAGGCTGTTTACAAGTGCAGAGGGTGTAATATGATTCTTCAGAGATCTAAAGAGCATAAATGCGGATACTCCTTTTGCTACAATTGTATGGAACCTTATAAGACTGGTGAACATCAATGCTACATACAACATAAACATCAGAAAGGCGGAAGGTGTGAAAGTCGGTGCATTTGTAAGGCTACCGATAAGGAGAGCTTTTTGGAACACTTTGTAGCTAAAAACAAGGATAAACTTCTCAAAAATGTTAAACTCACTACCCTTCAAAGACAATTTGGTAATGGAGATATTTCAGAACAAGAGTATAAAGTACTCTACAATAATACACTGACTGAAATTATAACGTTATTAAATGGTTGCCGTTACACAGAAAAGTATATCTGGTTCGACTATGAAGCTGAGCAAGATACTGGAGTGCACACCCCCAACCTCGTAGTAGCCCACTATATTGACGGTACCAAAGTTTCCTTCAAAACAAATGAAGAGTTCTGCAAGTGGTTGACTTCTAAGAACCACCAAGGGTACACGGCTATTGCACACAATGCGAAAGGCTATGACTCACAATTCATTTTAAAATACTGTATAGAGAATACGTTGAAACCATACACTATATACAATGGAACAAAGTTGATGATGCTAGAGGTAAACGGACTAATAAGCATTATTGATAGCCACAATTTCGTAGCTTCTCCTTTGAGTGACTTCCCTAAGACATTCGGGCTAAAAGAACTTAAGAAGGGTTACTTCCCACATTTCTTCAACACAAGAGACAATCAGACTTATGTAGGACCTATTCCTGAGACCAAATACTATGGCGTAGACACGATGAAGACAAAAGCTAGAAAAGAGTTTCTTGAGTGGTACAACAATAAGGTTAAAGAAAATTACGTGTTTGACTTTCAAAAAGAATTTATGGATTATTGTAACTCTGATGTAGATATTCTGCGTAGAGGTTGTTTAGAACTAAGGAAACAATTTTTGGAAATTGCTAACATAGATCCATTTCAGTACATAACTATTGCAGGTGTTTGTATGGGTATTTATAGGTCCAAGTACCTCCAGGAAAATACTATGGCTGTGATAAAAAGTGACAAGAAAGAAATGTATAGTAAAAAGTCGATAACCTGGCTCAACACCTTCGGGGGTGTACAACACGCTTTGAATGGTGGAGAAGTAACGATTCGTGGGGCAAAAGTAGATGGATTCAATAAGGACACTAATACAGTATACCAGTTCCACGGTTGCTTTTGGCATGGATGTCCTGATTGTTATCAAGAAGAGACTATTAACAATGTTAACCATGAGACTATGGGAGACTTGTACGAGAAAACAAAGCGAAGAAGTTACCAAATTAGGGAAGCAGGATACAACCTTGTCGAAATGTGGGAATGCAAGTGGGCTAAGAGTAAAGGATACAACAATATTACTCCAATTGTTGAGCCCTTGAACCCTAGAGATGCTTTCTATGGAGGAAGAACAAATGCAAGCAAGCTTAAAGTGTGTGGTAAAAAGCTGAGATACATAGATGTATGCAGCCTCTACCCTACAGTTCAGTATTTTGATTACTATCCTGTCGGTCACCCTATAAAATTATACAAACCTAAGAGGTACAACAAAAATTGGTACGGTTTGATTAAGTGCAAAGTATTACCACCGCGCAAGCTGTATCATCCTGTTTTGCCTATTAAAAAGGATGAGTTGATATTTGGGTTGTGTGGAAAGTGTATTGAGGAAAAATGTGGTGCTTTTCAGCACACAGACGATGAAAGGGTGATAATAGGAACGAGGACTACAGATGAAGTGAAGAAAGCTATAGTGAATGGGTATAAAGTGGTACAAGTATACGAGGTTTGGCATTTTGAAGAAAAGAGTAATGATCTGTTTAAAGGCTACGTCAAAGACTTTATGAAAATTAAGCTAGAAACGAGTGGGTGGAAAGAAGACTTTGAAACTATTGAAGAGTACACCACAGCGGTTAAGGAACATCTTGATATCGATCTGAATCCCGAAGAAGTGGTTCCGAATCCTGGTAAGCATGCCGTTTCAAAGATTTGCTTAAACTCATTGTGGGGTAAATTCGGTCAAAGACAGAACTTGACCCAAAGTGAATACGTAGTGCATGTAGAGAGTTGGTACAAAATAATGTTAGATGATAGGGTTGATATAAGCAATATGATTTTTATTAATGATAATATTGTACAAGTCACCTATAAGTACAAAGATAATTTCGTTGAAGACTCCTACTCAACCAATGTGTTTATAGCAGCATTTACAACTTCTAATGCGCGCCTACGGCTTTATGATATGCTAGACAGGCTAGAGTCAAATGTGGTCTACTACGATACTGATAGTATTGTTTATATTGATGATGGTACCAACACTGTTGAAACAGGCTGTATGTTGGGGGAGTGGACTGACGAACTTGGTAAGGATGATCATATCACAGACTGGATTTCTACAGGACCTAAGAGTTACGGGTACGTGACATACAAAGGAAAGGAGACAATGAAGGTAAAAGGTTTCACGTTAAACTATGAAAACTCTAAAGCATTGAACATCAAAACTATGAAAAATATTGTGGATAAGGACATCGATAAGGTTAAATTGAAATATAAAATGATTACAAGAGATACAAAATCTAAACGCTTGATTAATAAGGATGTTAGTAAAGAATTCTAATTCGATTATGATAAAAGAATGATTGAGTCTGAGGTCAATGGTATGATTGAAACATATCCTTGGGGATATTAAATAACAAAAGAAATAGCAAAGTAAGATAGACACAACCTTAAAACAGATTAAGATAAATAGACAAGTTAAGGTTAAATGAGGCTATAATTGGTAAGATAAGTTAAGGTAACGTTTCACCTTACATAAGATTAATATAGGCAAAATAAGTTAAGGTAGACACAAACCACAATCTTAAATAAGATTAAGATAATTTTTTATGGTTAATAGGACTTTAAAAAGTGTTGGTTAAGTATAGGAATAAGTTTTGAAAAAATCTTCGATTACATTTTAAGGTTAAGATTAACCATTATTTGTACCACTTTTTATTTCACATTTGTGAAATTATTTATTTAAATAGAATGGATGGTTCTCACCACACATTTAATACTTTTTTAAGATTAAGTTTAATCTTAAACAAGATTAATCTTTCTCAACACTTTTGATTATGTTTTGTGGTGACTTTGAACCATATTTTACTCATATTTTTTAAGAAAACTTTGTGAATTTTTTATGGTTGATCTTAATGATAACTTTAGATTACGTTATAAGGTTACTTTGAACCATGAATTGTTTCACAATTCTCCAGAAATTTTTATGGTTAGTTTTCACCTTAAAGAAGATTTACTTTTAGAAACCTCATTGGACATGGTATGGTTGGTTAAAATCTTAAATAAGATTTAAAAATAAAATGCGTTTAAGGTAAGATTTAAGGTTAAACACGATTATCCAACAGATAAGTAAAATAATTTTTTAAGGCTAAATGGGACCTTGAAAGATTATTAAAATTATGGTTGAATTTAACCTTAGAAGAGGGAGGTGTTCCCAAGTGACCCACATACTACTACAAAGCGAAGTTTCCTTCAAAACAAATGAAGAGTTCTGCAAGTGGTTGACTTCTAAGAACCACCAAGGGTACACGGCTATTGCACACAATGCGAAAGGCTATGACTCACAATTCATTTTAAAATACTGTATAGAGAATACGTTGAAACCATACACTATATACAATGGAACAAAGTTGATGATGCTAGAGGTAAACGGACTAATAAGCATTATTGATAGCCACAATTTCGTAGCTTCTCCTTTGAGTGACTTCCCTAAAACATTCGGGCTAAAAGAACTTAAGAAGGGTTACTTCCCACATTTCTTCAACACAAGAGACAATCAGACTTATGTAGGACCTATTCCTGAGACCAAATACTATGGCGTAGACACGATGAAGACAAAAGCTAGAAAAGAGTTTCTTGAGTGGTACAACAATAAGGTTAAAGAAAATTACGTGTTTGACTTTCAAAAAGAATTTATGGATTATTGTAACTCTGATGTAGATATTCTGCGTAGAGGTTGTTTAGAACTAAGGAAACAATTTTTGGAAATTGCTAACATAGATCCATTTCAGTACATAACTATTGCAGGTGTTTGTATGGGTATTTATAGGTCCAAGTACCTCCAGGAAAATACTATGGCTGTGATAAAAAGTGACAAGAAAGAAATGTATAGTAAAAAGTCGATAACCTGGCTCAACACCTTCGGGGGTGTACAACACGCTTTGAATGGTGGAGAAGTAACGATTCGTGGGGCAAAAGTAGATGGATTCAATAAGGACACTAATACAGTATACCAGTTCCACGGTTGCTTTTGGCATGGATGTCTTGATTGTTATCAAGAAGAGACTATTAACAATGTTAACCATGAGACTATGGGAGACTTGTACGAGAAAACAAAACGAAGAAGTTACCAAATTAGGGAAGCAGGATACAACCTTGTCGAAATGTGGGAATGCAAGTGGGCTAAGAGTAAAGGATACAACAATATTACTCCAATTGTTGAGCCCTTGAACCCTAGAGATGCTTTCTATGGAGGAAGAACAAATGCAAGCAAGCTTAAAGTGTGTGGTAAAAAGCTGAGATACATAGATGTATGCAGCCTCTACCCTACAGTTCAGTATTTTGATTACTATCCTGTCGGTCACCCTATAAAATTATACAAACCTAAGAGGTACAACAAAAATTGGTACGGTTTGATTAAGTGCAAAGTATTACCACCGCGCAAGCTGTATCATCCTGTTTTGCCTATTAAAAAGGATGAGTTGATATTTGGGTTGTGTGGAAAGTGTATTGAGGAAAAATGTGGTGCTTTTCAGCACACAGACGATGAAAGGGTGATAATAGGAACGTGGACTACAGATGAAGTGAAGAAAGCTATAGTGAATGGGTATAAAGTGGTACAAGTATACGAGGTTTGGCATTTTGAAGAAAAGAGTAATGATCTGTTTAAAGGCTACGTCAAAGACTTTATGAAAATTAAGCTAGAAACGAGTGGGTGGAAAGAAGACTTTGAAACTATTGAAGAGTACACCACAGCGGTTAAGGAACATCTTGATATCGATCTGAATCCCGAAGAAGTGGTTCCGAATCCTGGTAAGCATGCCGTTTCAAAGATTTGCTTAAACTCATTGTGGGGTAAATTCGGTCAAAGACAGAACTTGACCCAAAGTGAATACGTAGTGCATGTAGAGAGTTGGTACAAAATAATGTTAGATGATAGGGTTGATATAAGCAATATGATTTTTATTAATGATAATATTGTACAAGTCACCTATAAGTACAAAGATAATTTCGTTGAAGACTCCTACTCAACCAATGTGTTTATAGCAGCATTTACAACTTCTAATGCGCGCCTACGGCTTTATGATATGCTAGACAGGCTAGAGTCAAATGTGGTCTACTACGATACTGATAGTATTGTTTATATTGATGATGGTACCAACACTGTTGAAACAGGCTGTATGTTGGGGGAGTGGACTGACGAACTTGGTAAGGATGATCATATCACAGACTGGATTTCTACAGGACCTAAGAGTTACGGGTACGTGACATACAAAGGAAAGGAGACAATGAAGGTAAAAGGTTTCACGTTAAACTATGAAAACTCTAAAGCATTGAACATCAAAACTATGAAAAATATTGTGGATAAGGACATCGATAAGGTTAAATTGAAATATAAAATGATTACAAGAGATACAAAATCTAAACGCTTGATTAATAAGGATGTTAGTAAAGAATTCTAATTCGATTATGATAAAAGAATGATTGAGTCTGAGGTCAATGGTATGATTGAAACATATCCTTGGGGATATTAAATAACAAAAGAAATAGCAAAGTAAGATAGACACAACCTTAAAACAGATTAAGATAAATAGACAAGTTAAGGTTAAATGAGGCTATAATTGGTAAGATAAGTTAAGGTAACGTTTCACCTTACATAAGATTAATATAGGCAAAATAAGTTAAGGTAGACACAAACCACAATCTTAAATAAGATTAAGATAATTTTTTATGGTTAATAGGACTTTAAAAAGTGTTGGTTAAGTATAGGAATAAGTTTTGAAAAAATCTTCGATTACATTTTAAGGTTAAGATTAACCATTATTTGTACCACTTTTTATTTCACATTTGTGAAATTATTTATTTAAATAGAATGGATGGTTCTCACCACACATTTAATACTTTTTTAAGATTAAGTTTAATCTTAAACAAGATTAATCTTTCTCAACACTTTTGATTATGTTTTGTGGTGACTTTGAACCATATTTTACTCATATTTTTTAAGAAAACTTTGTGAATTTTTTATGGTTGATCTTAATGATAACTTTAGATTACGTTATAAGGTTACTTTGAACCATGAATTGTTTCACAATTCTCCAGAAATTTTTATGGTTAGTTTTCACCTTAAAGAAGATTTACTTTTAGAAACCTCATTGGACATGGTATGGTTGGTTAAAATCTTAAATAAGATTTAAAAATAAAATGCGTTTAAGGTAAGATTTAAGGTTAAACACGATTATCCAACAGATAAGTAAAATAATTTTTTAAGGCTAAATGGGACCTTGAAAGATTATTAAAATTATGGTTGAATTTAACCTTAGAAGAGGGAGGTGTTCCCAAGTGACCCACATACTACTACAAAGCGAAGTTTCCTTCAAAACAAATGAAGAGTTCTGCAAGTGGTTGACTTCTAAGAACCACCAAGGGTACACGGCTATTGCACACAATGCGAAAGGCTATGACTCACAATTCATTTTAAAATACTGTATAGAGAATACGTTGAAACCATACACTATATACAATGGAACAAAGTTGATGATGCTAGAGGTAAACGGACTAATAAGCATTATTGATAGCCACAATTTCGTAGCTTCTCCTTTGAGTGACTTCCCTAAAACATTCGGGCTAAAAGAACTTAAGAAGGGTTACTTCCCACATTTCTTCAACACAAGAGACAATCAGACTTATGTAGGACCTATTCCTGAGACCAAATACTATGGCGTAGACACGATGAAGACAAAAGCTAGAAAAGAGTTTCTTGAGTGGTACAACAATAAGGTTAAAGAAAATTACGTGTTTGACTTTCAAAAAGAATTTATGGATTATTGTAACTCTGATGTAGATATTCTGCGTAGAGGTTGTTTAGAACTAAGGAAACAATTTTTGGAAATTGCTAACATAGATCCATTTCAGTACATAACTATTGCAGGTGTTTGTATGGGTATTTATAGGTCCAAGTACCTCCAGGAAAATACTATGGCTGTGATAAAAAGTGACAAGAAAGAAATGTATAGTAAAAAGTCGATAACCTGGCTCAACACCTTCGGGGGTGTACAACACGCTTTGAATGGTGGAGAAGTAACGATTCGTGGGGCAAAAGTAGATGGATTCAATAAGGACACTAATACAGTATACCAGTTCCACGGTTGCTTTTGGCATGGATGTCTTGATTGTTATCAAGAAGAGACTATTAACAATGTTAACCATGAGACTATGGGAGACTTGTACGAGAAAACAAAACGAAGAAGTTACCAAATTAGGGAAGCAGGATACAACCTTGTCGAAATGTGGGAATGCAAGTGGGCTAAGAGTAAAGGATACAACAATATTACTCCAATTGTTGAGCCCTTGAACCCTAGAGATGCTTTCTATGGAGGAAGAACAAATGCAAGCAAGCTTAAAGTGTGTGGTAAAAAGCTGAGATACATAGATGTATGCAGCCTCTACCCTACAGTTCAGTATTTTGATTACTATCCTGTCGGTCACCCTATAAAATTATACAAACCTAAGAGGTACAACAAAAATTGGTACGGTTTGATTAAGTGCAAAGTATTACCACCGCGCAAGCTGTATCATCCTGTTTTGCCTATTAAAAAGGATGAGTTGATATTTGGGTTGTGTGGAAAGTGTATTGAGGAAAAATGTGGTGCTTTTCAGCACACAGACGATGAAAGGGTGATAATAGGAACGTGGACTACAGATGAAGTGAAGAAAGCTATAGTGAATGGGTATAAAGTGGTACAAGTATACGAGGTTTGGCATTTTGAAGAAAAGAGTAATGATCTGTTTAAAGGCTACGTCAAAGACTTTATGAAAATTAAGCTAGAAACGAGTGGGTGGAAAGAAGACTTTGAAACTATTGAAGAGTACACCACAGCGGTTAAGGAACATCTTGATATCGATCTGAATCCCGAAGAAGTGGTTCCGAATCCTGGTAAGCATGCCGTTTCAAAGATTTGCTTAAACTCATTGTGGGGTAAATTCGGTCAAAGACAGAACTTGACCCAAAGTGAATACGTAGTGCATGTAGAGAGTTGGTACAAAATAATGTTAGATGATAGGGTTGATATAAGCAATATGATTTTTATTAATGATAATATTGTACAAGTCACCTATAAGTACAAAGATAATTTCGTTGAAGACTCCTACTCAACCAATGTGTTTATAGCAGCATTTACAACTTCTAATGCGCGCCTACGGCTTTATGATATGCTAGACAGGCTAGAGTCAAATGTGGTCTACTACGATACTGATAGTATTGTTTATATTGATGATGGTACCAACACTGTTGAAACAGGCTGTATGTTGGGGGAGTGGACTGACGAACTTGGTAAGGATGATCATATCACAGACTGGATTTCTACAGGACCTAAGAGTTACGGGTACATGACATACAAAGGAAAGGAGACAATGAAGGTAAAAGGTTTCACGTTAAACTATGAAAACTCTAAAGCATTGAACATCAAAACTATGAAAAATATTGTGGATAAGGACATCGATAAGGTTAAATTGAAATATAAAATGATTACAAGAGATACAAAATCTAAACGCTTGATTAATAAGGATGTTAGTAAAGAATTCTAATTCGATTATGATAAAAGAATGATTGAGTCTGAGGTCAATGGTATGATTGAAACATATCCTTGGGGATATTAAATAACAAAAGAAATAGCAAAGTAAGATAGACACAACCTTAAAACAGATTAAGATAAATAGACAAGTTAAGGTTAAATGAGGCTATAATTGGTAAGATAAGTTAAGGTAACGTTTCACCTTACATAAGATTAATATAGGCAAAATAAGTTAAGGTAGACACAAACCACAATCTTAAATAAGATTAAGATAATTTTTTATGGTTAATAGGACTTTAAAAAAGTGTTGGTTAAGTATAGGAATAAGTTTTGAAAAAATCTTCGATTACATGTTAAGGTTAAGATTAACCATTATTTGTACCACTTTTTATTTCACATTTGTGAAATTATTTATTTAAATAGAATGGATGGTTCTCACCACACATTTAATACTTTTTTAAGATTAAGTTTAATCTTAAACAAGATTAATCTTTCTCAACACTTTTGATTATGTTTTGTGGTGACTTTGAACCATATTTTACTCATATTTTTTAAGAAAACTTTGTGAATTTTTTATGGTTGATCTTAATGATAACTTTAGATTACGTTATAAGGTTACTTTGAACCATGAATTGTTTCACAATTCTCCAGAAATTTTTATGGTTAGTTTTCACCTTAAAGAAGATTTACTTTTAGAAACCTCATTGGACATGGTATGGTTGGTTAAAATCTTAAATAAGATTTAAAAATAAAATGCGTTTAAGGTAAGATTTAAGGTTAAACACGATTATCCAACAGATAAGTAAAATAATTTTTTAAGGCTAAATGGGACCTTAAAAGATTATTAAAATTATGGTTGAATTTAACCTTAGAAGAGGGAGGTGTTCCCAAGTGACCCACATACTACTAACTCGATTAAAGAATGTAACAATTATGTTTTGAGAAAAAGTAATTAATTTTTTGAGAAACACTGAAGTAAAGCGATGCAGAAAGTTACAGCCACAGTTTCTGCAAAAATCGTCAGTTTCCTCCTCGCCAGTTGCCTTGCGCTGTCTTTCGGCTCAAATTGCACATGCTGGGGACGTGCTCTCAAACTCAGCGTTGGAAACCTTTCTGGAAACAAGCTATCCACCATTTTCCAGCCATCGTGGTCTCCTTATCAAATTTATGAAGATTTTTCATTTCAGCTGGTTCACACACAGTGCACCACAGGTCCTTATCTGTGGTGCCAAAAAATTTCATCTCTAATAACTCGTGGTGGTCGTAAATTTCTTTTTCTAGTTTTAAGATAAAAACGGACTGAAACTGCAAACACTTTCTTGTTGTCAGTAGCACTACATTACTACTCAAAACTCTGTTCTTCAATGAATCCCCTGAAACTCGGTTGGTGGTTGCTGTAGGTTTGAAAGCCACGGACTCCTCCCCTGCCTTTGCTGCTGTCTACTTCCCACACGGGTGCAACGATACACGCTCTCCTTTGTACTTGTATGTGTACATCGTCAGGGTACGGAAAAAGCCTTGGCTGCTGTCTACTTCCCACACGGGTGCAACGATACACGCTCTCCTTTGTACTTGTATGTGTACATCGTCAGGGTACGGAAAAAGCAAATTGTTGTTATTTAATAATAATTGTTATGTAATATCATAACTTCACTATATTTATTATTAATTATTGATGTTATTGGTATTTACTCTGGATCGTCGCTTAAGACAGAAATCAGACGCCTAATCGTTAGCTGGCGACATGGGGTCGATAACTACCCATTCATTCAATTATTTTACAGAAACGTAACTTGTTGTATAAGTCTGCAATGGTCAGTGAGAGCAGGTCTCAAAACCATACAACATGGCGACTAGACAGCGCTATGTCGTGACTCCTTCAAATGACCATGCGTAGCTGAGAGGGTTTCTGGTGATTTGTGTGACGTACAATGACGCCAGAGATCATGTCCAAAGGAACTTTGCATCGTAATTAGACATAAAAGAGGCACTGCAATATCGTATTTATCTGCCGACGCCGGGCAAGCGACTTTCAAGTACAACGTCTCCCCTGTACAGGGATATACATAATGAACGTACGAATACAGGCTGTGGAGAAAAGGGTGACGACGTATGGAAGTTTGGGTCAGGCCGTGCGTCCCATCGGATATTCAGTTGCTAAGGCGACCGCTCGCAGGAATTTTCGTCGTCGTCATTCAGTTATACAACCGACGGTGATCCATATTCGCAACTGCGAATACATTTCATGCCTTTGACATTAATTGCCCCGTTGGAACCATGTGCGTATATAAATGTTTTTAATGTTTTTAACTTACATTTGCTGCTATATATTATATGACTGTATTACATTTAAATCTTCGAAACTCTACATTTAATAATGCACGCACATTACTTTATTGTAAATTGTTTTCACCTACTCGTCGTAGTCAGCGTTCTGTAAGACCACTTTTAAAGGTTTCTTTTCCTTCCTACTTTATGCTGTTTTCGTCAATATTTCGCTTTGTAAAACTACATTCCACACAAATACTTCCAGAAAAAGCTCTCGAACACTCAATTTACATTCGATGGAAACGATTTTCTCTTTTTCGAATTGCTAGCCTGAATTTTACAAACTCTTCAGGCATCATCGGTCATTTTGCTGCTCAAATTGTAAAAATTCCGATGCTGACACTGTATCCTTTGAAGCGGATGGAACACGTCAACAGTTAATTGCCTTTATCCTTTATTTTAGGTCTGTCCTGGGATAAAAATTGGATTGCCACCGATATTTCCTATAACACTAGACAGCTGCTGAGTATACATAATTTCTCCAAAAATTCACTTGCTTATTACTGATGCACTGTCCTCCACACCCTCCGCAGAAGAATTCGTTATAGCAAATCTTTATGGTGTTCCAAGTCACAAACATTTTAGATTCAATGAATCTTATTCGGTCACGCAATGTGGAGGTATAGCAGTTAGTTGTGATGCTACGAACCTTTGTCTGTGCGTGGTGAACGTCTTGTGTGCAGGTAGTTGCGCTCACAGAGACCCATTCCTCGCCGCTTGAACAGACGTGTGTTCTTGTAACCGGGAACTCTAATTATCTTGAGGAATTGGTTGTTAAGCTGCGGGCGTGCGGCTAAGTGAGAGTCACAAATTAGGAACTTCGTGATCGCGAACAGTGAAGTTTATAAGAGAGTTGTGTTAGCGCACACTGTTATTAGCTCTCCACATGTCTGCTTGCACTAAAATGAGCTTCATTCGAATTCCCCTATTAGAGGGGAGGACGTAATGAGAGGATGCGTGCTGTTAATATTAAATGGTTTGACCAAGCATTGTTCACTCGTGTGTTGATTGACTGCCGCTGATGCATTACACAGAGGGCTTAGAGGTCAGGTTGTGGATGTGAGTTCGGCATCTGAGAAGTTAATATATACGCCTCAAAATACATCGCCGTAGGAATTAAGTTTGACTCTGTGACACTAATGATGACGGCTAATTTATCACTTAAATATATGTCGTGAGAAATTCTTAATATAAACGTCAGTGAAACGAAAATGCAAGTAGTAAATTACATTTAGTTTTACAATTTATTTCACGTACCATTTTCTACTAAGGAATAGCAGTAGGCTTGATCAATATAATAGATTACACGACAGCTACATGGTAGCTGGAAAGCCACATCTGTAAGTAATGTTGTCTGACTTGCTAAGTATTTAATCACTTAATGTTATCCCAAGATCGTAGAATAGACGATTTCATTCTGAATTTCATCCGTATTTTGCAAGAGCCCAACACTTTCAATAAAATGGGTCTAAAAGCATGTCGTTATGGGATAACATACATTTATGTTCAGAAAAAACACAACACCTTAAACGAGATAGGACGTTCATATTCACAGTACTTCTACATTGGTATGTAATGCAGAGATTATTAGCATTTGAACCATGTCGGCCTTCCAGTTCAGGTCGAAACATCGATATCGCGGCGCAACACCACCTGCCAGTAAAGTGTGCCCGCGGCTTTCGTTGTCGGTATAAAACGAAGATACTGGATCAGTGTGACTTGAGCATTTGTACGGGAAGCCTAGCAGACGCATGCGCGAACCGTTCCCTCAAAATCATTAAGTCGGAAAAAGGGCGCATTATTGGCATGAGAGAACGTGATGCATCAATTAAGGAAATTGTTTCTCGTCGTGTGGACGAAGTGTTTCGGCAGTGTAACGGTTATGTGCAGAATGGTTGAAGGCCGTACTACATGACCACATGGATCAGGTGACACCACCCAAACCATCACACCGAGAAGATCGATATCTCAACCAAATGGCATTGCAGGACCAATACGCGTCCTCCTCGGCTCCGGCGCAACAGTGGAACACTGTAACCAGTACACACGTACACTAACAAGGGTGACTAGCACGGGTTAGATTCGCGTCGTCCACTTCTCCGCCTAACTTTGACGATTACGCAGAAACATTCTAGACGACGTCACTGGGAACAGTAATGGCATCATAATATTTTTCGGACAAACCCAGGTTCTGTCAAAATAATTTCCCTATTTTTGTCCTCACAGACAGGTGGAGCGGCGTCACAGTGACTGCATTCTCACAAGCCATACAGCGCCAACTCAAGGCCTTATGGTATGGGGTGCTATTGGGTACAAACACAAATCACAGCTGGTGCGTGTCTAGGACCCTGTGACCACTGTGACCTACTTAAATAAAATCCTGTGACCCATACCTATAGTCTTCTGCACAATTAACCCCCCCCCCCCCCTCTGCCATTCTTCAGCAAGACAATGCACTGTTGTGGTAGCCAGGAGAGACAACCGTGTTAGTAAAGGAGGCCGAAATGCACGCGATTTATCTCACGCAGACTGACGTGCGGTCTGGAACATGACAAGGGAATTAGAATTGAGAAAAACGGACGTAGCTGGTGGCATACTTAACTTTAATCCATTAATGAAGAACGTCGCTCTTTATGGTACATGATTCACAATATCAATAGTACGGATACTGGCGCCTTGCTAGGTCGTAACAAATAACGTAGCTGAAGGCTGTGCTAACTATCGTCTCGGAAAATGAAAGGGTAGAAGTCAGTGAACTATCGCTAGCAAAGTCGGCTGCATAACTGGGGCGAGTGCTAGGAAGTCTCTCTAGAGCTGCCGTGTGGCGGCGCTCGGTCTGCAATCACTGATAGTGGCGACAAGCGGGTCCGACGTATACTACCGGACCGTGGCCGATTTAAAGGCTACCACCTAGCAAGTGTGGTGTTTGGCGGTGACACCACATTCCTCCCCCGTAAATCGGCGTACGGTTGTGGCCTAAGGCTTCCGCCCACCGTGGGGAGGACCGCATGTTGACGTATGCGACGAGGTGGGGAACCTAACAACAGGCGAGGCTGTGCCACCCGCACCCTGCCATTCGGACAGCGGGGAGCTAGGAAACGCCTGAAAACCTGCTCCAGGGTGCACGCCAACATGCGGTGTATGCGCCCGTAGAGAGACAGGAGGGGCCGAAGGGTCGACCTCCATCGGGCTGGGGCACCCGACGTGCGAAGACGACATGTGGTCCGGACCTTGCGAGAGTTCCATGTCGGAGGACAACTGGTCACGGGAAGCAACCGGCGGCGCGTGACCCAGGGAGGCGCCCGCCGGTTGCAGCGACGCGTCCACTGCGGGCGTCGCCGGCGGGAGAACAGGCTGCGGCAGCGGCGGTGGCGGTGGCGGCGGCGGCGCGTCGCCATGGGGCAAAATGGAAGGCAGCGTCGGTAACACCTGGGGCTGAGGCGAGCCAGTAGATGGGTCCCCGGGGCGCTGACCGGACGGCACCGTCGCTGAAAGCAGACGACGAGTGGCAGATCCCGTGCGGCGACAGAGGCGCAGCTGATTGAGATGCCGACGCACCTCACCAGAGGCCCCCAAAACCAGATACATAGCGCGTCCGAGGCAGCGAAGAATGCGCCCTTCGAGCTAACGCCGTGAACCTCGGTAGTGGCGATAGTAGACAACGTCGCCTGGAGCAAATGCACGTGTCTGCCGCTGCACAGGAGCCTGATGCGGCGGATGTAGCAAAGACATCAAGGTTCGACGAGGGCGACCGTGGAGCAACTCAGCCGGCGAGCGACCATTGCGGGGCTGAGAGCGATACGAGGACAAAAAGAGCAATAACGCGTTCTCCCGAGAAGGCGACTCTTTCAACATCTGTGACTAGAAAATTCTGACCAATCGTGCAGCGGCACCGTTTGACTGTGGCGAAAACGGCGAGGACGTCAGATGTTGAATACCATTAGCCTTGCAGAATGACTGAAATTCTGCGGACACGAATTGTGGGCCATTGTCAGAAACAATAGTCCGTGGAAGACCTTCAATGCAAAAAATTGCAGACAATGCAAAAAATTGCAAAAAATTGGATGATGGCAGACGATGTCGTGGAGGACATCCGGACAACAAAAGGAAAATTACTGAATGAATCTACCACAATCAACCACCGAGCATTCCAGAATGGACCAGCAAAATCGATGTGTAAGCGTTGCCAAGGGGAAGTGGCTTTTGGCCACGCAAAGAATTTCCGCGGTGGCGCTGATTGTTGTTCGGCACACACCATGCAAGAAGAGCACATATTCGTAATCGCGGCATCGATTCCGAACCAAGTACAGTGCTGACGAGCAAGTTGTTTCGTTCTCACTATACCCCAATGTAACGAACGTGGGACCACGACCCTGGACTGATCATTATCAGATCGCAAAAGCAAAACACCCCGTCGTACAAAAAGTCTCTCCTTGTGGGCAAAAAATCGGCGAACCAACGGGTCCCCGATCCGTGACTTTCACAAGGGCCATTGCGTAACACCAAAACGCCGAACGGGAGCAAGGACAGGGTCGGCGGCTGTGGTTGTAGCTACACGACGAAAATCAATCGGAATCGACTCGACCACATCATCGGTTTCCGCATCAATGAACATGCAAGCAAGTTCGGAGGAGTCGAATGTCCTATCCTCAGCAACAGGCAAGCGGGACAACGCATCGGCGTTTCCGTGCTTGGCAGTGGACCGATACAAGATATCGTAGCGATACTGCGAGAGGAACAAAGACCAGCGAATGAATTTCTGCGCTGTACGTGGAGGTACAGGCTTGGTCAGATGAAAAAGCGATGTCAAAGGTTTGTGGTCTGTAATTATGGTAAAGTGACGATCATACAAGAAATCATGAAACTTTGTAACGCCAAATACGAGAGCCAATGCTTCTTTCTCGATCTGTGAATAATTTCTTTGAGCAGACGAGAGCAATTTGGACGCAAAGGCAATAGGGCGATCATGCGATCCATCTTTGTGCGCAAACACAACACCGATCCCGAAATCCGATGCACTCAATATCAAAAAAAGTGGCTTCCGGGGATCGAATGGCGTAAGGCAAGTAATGGAAAGCAACGCCGATTTCAACTGGCGAAAGGCGCATTCGCATTCCCTCGTCCAGACGAACGGAACACCCTTACGGCGTAAGCGATGAAGCGGAGCTGAAATGGAAGAGGCATGCGTAATATATTTATGATAATAGTTGATTTTTCCCAGAACACTGTGTAGGTGCTTCAAATTCTGCGGCGAAGGCAAGTCTTGTATGGCACGCAGGTGCGTGGGACTGGGATGTATGCCTTGGGCATTGATTACATGTCCCAAGTATGGCAAGTCCCGAGCAAAAAACACACATGTTTCCTTCCGCAAGTGAAGACCATTTTGTCGCAAGACCTGAAATAATGTTCTGAGACTGGCCAAATGTTCTTCTTCCGTCTTTCCGGAGATCACAATATCGTCCAGATAATTTGCTGCAGTAGGGACCGACGCACAAACAGTTTGTAGATATTTCTGAAACAATGCAGGGGCGGATGCACATCCGAATGGCAGTCGTTTGAATCGATACAAACCAAGATGCGTGTTAACCACCAAAACGTGCTGGGATTCTTGGTCCACCGGTATTTGCAAGTACGCATCTGCTAGGTCCAACTTCGAAAAATATTTACCCGGGCACAGTTTGTCAAAAAGATCTTCCAGGCGGGGTAAAGGAAAAGTTGCAATCACTAGTTGTGAATTCACTGTTGCCTTGAAGTCCACACAAAGTCTCAACTTGCCGGATGATTTTGGCAAAATTACTAAGGGTGATGCCCAGAGAGAAGCCTGCACACGTTCAATTACACCTTGTGATTCCAAATCGTATAATGTTTTTGCGGCCTCATCACGAAATGCATGGGGAACATTGGGCGCTCTGAAAAATTTCGGTTGCGCGTTTACTTTCAGTTCCAAATGTGCTTTATAGTTCTCAGCGCAACCAAGGCCTGCTGCAAAAATGTCTGCAAATTCTTCACATAGACGAGAAACACTGTCTGAAAGCACAGTCTGGTTCACTGAGAGGACCTGATTTACTATAGACAAGTTAAACAACTGAAATAAATCGAAACCAAACAAGATCACTGCAGAAGAAGAACGTAAAATGACACAAGTATTGTTTGTCCTCTGTATGTTGCAAGAAGACTGCACTGTCCTAACACAGGGATACGTTGCCCTGAATAGCTTGTTAACTGAACACTTGCGGCATGCAACGGAGGCGTGACTAGCAGTTTGTAAGTGTCTTGTCTGATCAGTGAAACTGCAGCTCCGGTATCAAGCTGGAATGGTATCACTTTGCCGTTAATGTCCAAGTCTACAAAAAGTTTATTGTCCTGCTGACGACAAGAGCGACTGTCTCGTGCAACGTGAATTGGCACTGGTATATAATCACTTGCGACTTGACGGGAGTTCCGGCGATGTCGACGCACACTATTTTTGGGACGAACACAGTCACTGTTAGAGAGAGTGGCACTGGGCGGAGTGGAACGAACTACATGAATTTCCATGAGCGAAGCTTCGCGAGCCTGAGTATCCATGGTTCGATTCCGATTCCGGCGCGAAGCAAAGGGCCTGGAAAGGCTTTGAGCTTCCCATCTGAGCTTTTTCTGGCAAACACTGTGAACATGTCCATTTTTATTACAATAAAAGCAAATAGCTTGGCGTGACGGGCAATTCTCACGCGATTGTTTAGTAGCACACCGCGGGCATGACATGATCACTGCATTTGCATGCCTGCGTGGCAACGTGGCTGAGAGCCGGGCGGCAGCGGCGCGGCCGGGCGCGAGGGCTGTTTACTGCCCGGCGGGCCGGTTAACCCGACACACTGCTGGCGAAGTTTCAAATGATTCCTGAGCAAAGTCAAGTGTGTCCTGCCGATCCAATATGTCCATCACTTGTTGAAGGGAGGGATTGACTAGTTTCAAAATCTGTTCCCTGATACGAACATCAGAAACGTTGTGTGAAATTGCATCACGAACCATAGTATCTGAATAAGGGAGTCCACATTGACACTCAAAAGCACAATCCCTAGTAAGGCCTTGCTAGGTTGCAACCCACTCCCGATTAGTCTGACCTGCCGTACGTTTTGTACGAAAGAAGGTATACTTCTTCGCAACTACATTGACTGATTCTTTGAAATATGCATCTAATGCAGACAAAATTTCTTCGTAGGACAGAGTTGCGACGTCGCGTCGGGGAAATAATTTGACTATCACACGGTACGTGGTCACGCCGACAGAAGACAACAAATAAGGATGCCGCTCGTTACCTTGAATTCTGTAGGCGGCGATATGGAATCCAAATTGGCATCACCACTCCGTCCAGCTTTCCACTGCAGCACCAAAAGGTCGAAAAGTGGGTGCAACAGCGTGTTGTGGCTGCGTTAGCGGTGAAGCGGCTGTTGCCGCATCGTTGTAAATTGCACGTTGACCCTGGACGAGCTGTCCAAGAGCATCCAATAAGGCCTGCGTCTGCTGATTCTGTGAGCGATAAAATTCGGACAGTACATCTGAAGATTGTGGCGAAGCCATTACACAAGTAAATCAGGGCAATTTAGATAAGAACACTTTTACTCGCGTCACCAATATTGTGGTTTTCAGGAGAGCCAACCGTGTTAGTAAAGGAGGCATTTCGCACGCGTTTTAGCTCACGCAGGCTGACGTGAGGTCTGGAACATGACAAGGGAATTAGAATTGAGAAAAACGGACGTAGCTGGTGGAATACTTAACTTTAATCCATTAATGAAGAACGTCTCTCTTTATGGTACATGATTCACAATATCAATAGTACGGATATTGGCGCCTTGCTAGGTCGTAGCAAATAACGTATCTGAAGGCTATTTAAACTATCGTCTCGGAAAATGAGAGCGTCGAAGTAAGTGAACCGTCGCTAGCAAAGTCGGCTGTACAACTGGGGCGAGTGCTAGGGAGTCTCTCTAGACTTGCCGTGTGGCGGCGCTCGGTCTGCAATCACTGATAGTGGCGGCAAGCGGGTCCGACGTATACTACCGGACCGCGGCCGATTTAAAGGCTACCACCTAGCAAGTGTGGCGACTGGCGGTGACACCTCATGCACGAACACACGTTGTTGCGCAAACACGAGCCTTCGTGGTGTCATAGAACGTCAGCCTTATGCGCTGGCCCACTTTAGCGCCAGACTTGTCACCAAAATGTGTGGAATGTGGTGAAGCGACGGGTGCAACGCTGCGACCCAATGTCAATCACCACAGATAAACTTTGGAACCAGATGAATGGTGCATGGATGGCTATACCGCAGGAAGCCACTCCCACCTTATACGCGTCGATGTCATCACGCACTGAACAGGTTATCGGAGGCCATGCCGGGCCCATAAGCCTACTAGGCAACGGGACACTCTGAACGGAGGTGAATGAAATGCTTATCATTTGTGCAGAACGTGCTAATGCCCAAGTCTTGTGAATATGAATTTCCAATCTATAGTATTTCAATGTATTCTTTCTGAACATGAATGTATGTCATATATACCAACATTATAGTTCGTGTCTGGTTTTAGTAGCTATTATTCACACCTTATGAATGCCCTCACATTAGAACAAGGCACTTCATTTTAATTTACGGCCATTCTGAGCGCGTAGTATAGAACGATAACAGTTTTTCCTCTGTCACTGTTTCTCTGGCAGATTCAGCCACCTATAAATACTGTTTGTCTACATTAATAAATAAATTGTTGAGTGGTACTTAAGACAGGTAAATAAATTAGTGAAGTACAAATTAGAAATAAATGAAAACATAATTTAGTTTAGAAGAATTACACACTGGCAAACAGAGGGCAAAGCAGCAGTGGCAACAGCCGACGCTTGCAAGTCAGCACAGCACGTTCAGCAGAAGCCATTGCCCTCCCCACATAAGTGGAAGGTGTCGATTCAGCCGTCAGGGCATCGCCCGTCCGGATCACATGTTTCTCAATTGTCACATGTGATCAAAGGCCCTCGCCTACATTCCAAGAGCCAATGACCGACGTTAAGAAGATTCTTACACCAGGCGTAATCAGAAGCCGCCGCTCAGCATGAAGGCTCCGCAAAAGACACAGCTGCCGCTCTCCCAGCCAAGACGATCCAGTAAGAAAACCGTTGTACAAACTGTCAATAAAAGTTATCTTACGTAAAAGTGCTGTTTCATTCTACTTCATACCCTAGCCAAGGAAGAACCCACCCTGCCCACATGTTCTTAAGAGAGAAAAAGTAATTTATTTAGTGTTTTTTCACCCAGACATAATGCTTTAGAATCAAATGTCCTTTGCAGTATTGCTCATCCTGACAATTGACTTGCATCAAAAGATCCAGTTACAAAATAGTGTGTGGAAAATAAAATTATTCCGCGTCTCATTACGTGCAGTTATTAAGTAGACGTCTCCAACTTCTGAACAGTGGTACATATGGTTCGTGGAAAAAGCATTCGTCACCGTAAATGGTGCAAGGTGTTCGAAATTATAAGAAAAATAGGGGTACTCTATAGGGGAAACGTGTATTATACAATATGTAAAGATAGGAAGAGGGGACAATAACATGAGAAGGCCTAGAACGAAGTCCTTAGATTTAAAAGAGTGTAAGGCACGGATGTAGTCTTCCACTCTACTGATCAATCTATACAGGGACTAAGCAGTGACGGAGATAAAAGAAAGGCTCCAGAATGGCATTAAAATTTAGGGTGAAACAATATCAATGATAAGACTTGCTGAAGACCTTGCTATCATTACTAAAGTGAAGAAGAATTACAGGATCTGTTGAATTGAATGATCATGCAATGAGTGCAGAAAATGGATTAAGAAAGAAACATGCTCCTTTATTAGAGGAAGAAATTTCTCAGTTTGTATGTCTGGAGTACAGCATTGTGTGGCAGTCAAACTAGGACTGTGGGAAACTGTAACAGAATAGAATCGAAGCACTTGAGATGTGGCGCAACGCAGAAGAATCTTGAAAATTAACTGGCAAGGTAAGGAATGAGGAGATTCTTCACAGAGCCGGTGATGGAAGGAATATATGGAAAACAATGACGAGGAAAATGGCAGGATTGTACGACGTCGGATAAGACATCAGAAAATAACTTCCATGGTACTAGAGGGAGCGGTAGAGGGTAAAAACTGTAGAGCAAGGCAGAGACTGGAATACATCCAGCAAATAATTGAGGACGTAGATTGCAAGTGTTACTCAGAGATGAAGAGGTTGGCGCATCAAACCAGTCAGAATAGTGATGAGTCAAAAATGAAAAAAAAGAGTTCCCCATGACGACATGGAAGCTGATTATAAACGACTTTGCTACTTTTGTTAAAGAATCGTACTTTTTTCTGTAATACCTAACTACTAATCCCAATAGGTTGATGTTTTCCCGTCCCAGAAACTTCAAACGACAGCACAGAATGGCATGTATCTACATTTTCCACTTGTCGTTAAATTGCGATACGAACAAACTGCCAAAACCATAAAGTCGTTTTCAAATGTGTGATTTAGAAAACACCTCTTTATAGGAGTGACGTATTGGTTTCTGTATACATTATAATTTACATAAACTCTTCGTGTTATTATATAGCGCATTAAAGAATTAGGAACTGAAAAAAGGTACCAAATTTGTTAGCAGATGCACAATATGTAATGTAATTGTAGCATGTATTCCATTGGTTTATAGTATGTCTCCATTGCGAACATCAGATGATAAGTCGATCACTGCATAATAAAATAAAACTAATTTCGCTGCATTCTAAGATATTTTCTTTGTTTGTACTTAATTATCGATCTGCGTCCCGATTGCCTTATGTACGATGGAAAGTTTAACTATAAGTCAGTTAACGCTGGTTGCGTGATGTATATCAGTACGTCGCCTTTCGCCGCAGCAACTCAGTCAGGTTTGGAGGCATCTAGACCACAGACCGTTATAATCTGATCTTGGTTCTCTCCCACTCAGGCAGAGATGTTTTGTATACTCGAGCAGTGGGCCAGACACCCTATGTCATCGAGAGCGTCAGCTAGTCTGCACCACAACAGAGGAAGTTTTCAATCAAGCTGTTCAAATATTGTTTCATAGGGAGAATGGCGTGTAGCTCTCGCACTGTATTTTCGCTGTTTGCAGTTGTACCGCAGGAGTGTAGTAGCATCATAGAAGCAAACATTGTTTTCATTTATTTAACGTCCTGCGAGATGAATAGATGCCCACTTCCAATACTGTAGATGCATATACAAGTTTACATGCATGTGTACTCTGATAGAAAACCATTTCAGGTGCTAGTGTCTTTCTTACCCGCGAACAGTGGATTATATTTCTTACGACAGTGTGATAATGTTTGCGTTACGAATGAAGCGAGATTCCAACACTCTTTGTCGTCCTTGCTTCGTACGTCACTTGTTATTTTGCTTCCAAGGCAGCAGAGCTCCTTCTTCTACCTCGTGGCCAGCAAATGTGATGTTAACTTCATAGCTAATTTCATTTCCGCTACTTCTAATTTCGTCTTTCTTCGATTTACTCTCAATCTGTGTTTGTTACTCATTAAACTGTTGATTCCGTTCGGTAACGCCTGCAGCTCTTCTTTAAATTGAGTGAGAATAGTAATGTTACGAGCAAATATTATCGTTGATGTGTCTTCGCACTCAATGTTAATCTACATCTACATCTACATGACTACTCTGCAATTCACATTTAAGTGCTTGGCAGAGGTTTCATCGAACCACAATCATACTATCTCTCTACTATTCCACTCCCGAACAGCGAGCGGGAAAAACGAACACCTAAACCTTTCTGTTCGAGCTCTGATTTCTCTTATTTTATTTTGATGATCATTCCTACCTATGTAGGTTGGGCTCAACAAAATATTTTCGTATTCGGAAGAGAAAGTTGTGGACTGAAATTTCGTAAAAAGGTCTCGCCGCGCCGAAAAACGTCTATGCTGTAATGACTTCCATCCCAACTCGTGTATCATATCTGCCACACTCTCTCCCCTATAACGCGATAATACAAAACGAGCTGCCCTTTTTTGCACCCTTTCGATGTCCTCCGTCAATCCCACCTGGCAATGATCCCACACCGCGTAGCAATATTCTAACAGAGGACGAACGAGTGTAGTGTAAGCTGTCTCTTTAGTGGACTTGTTGCATCTTCTAAGTGTCCTGCCTATGAAACGCAACCTTTGGCTCGCCTTCCCGACAATATTATCTATGTGGTCCTTCCAACTGAAGTTGTTCGTAATTTTAACACCCAGGTACTTAGTTGAATTGACAGCCTTGAGAATTGTACTATTTATCGAGTAATCGAATTCCGACGGATTTCTTTTGGAACTCATGTGGATCATCTCACACTTTTCGTTATTTAGCGTCAACTGCCACCTGACACACCATACAGCAATCTTTTCTAAATCGCTTTGCAGCTGATACTGGTCTTCGAATGACCTTACTAGACGGTAAATCACAGCATCATCTGCGAACAGTCTAAGAGAACTGCTCAGATTGTCACCCAGGTCATTTATATAGATCAGGAACAGTAGAGGTCCCAGGACGCTTCCCTGGGGAACACCTAATATCACTTCAGTTTTACTCGATGATTTGTCGTCTATTACTACGAACTGCGACCTTCCTGACAGGAAATCACGAATCCAGTCGCACAACTGAGACGATACCCCATAGCTCCGCAGCTTGATTAGAAGTCGCTTGTGAGGAACGGTGTCAAAAGCTTTCCGGAAATCTAGAAATACGGAATCAACTTGAGATCCCCTGTCGATAGCGGCCATTACTTCATGCGAATAAACTTTCTTTTATTTCCATCATTGCTTCTCCGATCTGTAGGTTGAGCAGTAAGGGCGAAAGACAACATTCCTGTCTTAATATCTTTTTAATCTGAGCACATCTTTCTTGACTTCTTCATTAACGACAGTGGAAAAATATCCTCAAGAACCTCTTTCTTGGTCTTCCACATACATCGTTAATTCTCAGTTCTCGACACACTAAACATTACCCGTCTTCCCCTATAATTTATTCCTCTTTTCCTTAGAGTTTTGAACATCGTACTCGATTTTCCGTTGATGGTCGCCATTTTTAAGTCAAATTTTTCTCCAGTATAACATCCATTATAAAGTGCAACATCACAACTGTCTCTTTGGGGTCTTTACCTGTCCAGAAGCCTAGCTGGCTCCTTTTAACGGATCCACAAATTTTCCCTTCCATTCTCCTGTTAATTATTCTTATCAGGAACATTGTTGCATGAACTGTTAAGCTGATTCTGCTGTAGCTCTCACATGTATTTGCTCTTGCTTTTTCAAAACTTCATGGATTTTTTACAAAAGTCTGATGGAATGAATACAGTCTCACAGATTCTACGCAACAACTTGGATAGTCGTTTCATAGCCATTTCCACCATTGTTTTAGAAATTCTGTAGGTACATTATCTTTGCTTTCCGCCTTATTCCATTGCGAGAGTTCCAAAGCTTTCTGACCCTCATACTCTAATCCTTATGTCCTCTATATCGTTTCTCATTTCTTCTAACACACCATAAGAAAAGTCCACCATCTTTTTCTGCCTGTCTGCTTACATTTTCTGCGACAAAAATAGAGTTCCCATTGCCCTCTTAATGCTGATGTCGTGACCTTTACTTTCACTCAAAGCTGTTTCGAATTTCTGAGCCATGCACGTTCAGTATCAGAGCCACTCGCTTATATCGATAGTAGCCGTTCACGGTGAATGTCTCTGACCAGTTGCTGGGTAACCCAAGGATACCTTCATGCCAACGGGCAAGGAGGTGGCGCCGTGTGGCAGTATATGGACTTCCGCAGCATACTCGTGGAGTCTTTTCTTGTTGGTGGAATGTGCATAGTTATGGGTCCACTGGTGCCATGGACATGTTGACATCTCTGTGGGCTCAGCATCTCGTAAAGTCGACAGCCTATGTTTGGGTATGAATTGTTGGTGCTAGGACGCCAGCTGAAATTCAAACTGTTGGTCACTTGCCCATTTGGAGAATGCAAACTTCATTTGGGAATCTGTCTCACCTCAGGACTGAGGATTATGTGCTGAGCACCAGTTTTCCGTCAGAGAAGGCAATTTTGAATTTGATAAACAAGTTTTGTGACCTCGGCCGTCCTGGTTAACTTTCTAGTTTGGAAGTGATTTTCCTATGGCTGTCATGATGAGGAGTGTGTGCTCTCGTTTATTTGTGCACTGGGCTATATTTAGCCAGTTGGAGAACATTTCGAGGATTACGGTAACCTTGGACTAATTATTAAATTTATGATTGGCAATTTGGGATTTTACTGTCATACTGCTCAGTGGTGTGGCTTGTTAGTGTCTGTATAAGCGCCGCGTTATTATATAGTCTAGGGAGCTTCATGCTAGCGTTAATGCACCAAACTTTCTTGGAAATTGTATTTCTTGTGTCAGCCAACTTTTCAACATTCGTTGGTGCGTGTATTTTCTCGTTCGTCGAACTAGGATTAATGCAGTTTGTATGTGGCAGGGAAACTAATGGTCATTTCATAGTAATTTATTTATTTTTATTTACACATCAAGTTCCCTAGGACCAAATTGAGGAGCGAATCTCCAAGGTCATGGAACGCGTCAGTACATGAAATTACAACATAAATGTAATAACAGATAAAAATAAAATGTTTATGAACCCGAAAAAAGTCAAACCATCAGTTTAAGTAAACGCAACCAACAATACAACAAGGTGTAGTTTAATTTTTCAAGGAACTCCTCCCAGAATAGAAGGACTGGCCCATGAGGAAACTCTTCAGTTTAGATTTGAAAGCCCGTGGATTACTGCTAATATTTTCGAATTCTAGTGGCAGCTTATTGAAAGTGGATGCAGCAGCGTACTGCAACACTTTTCTGCACAATAGTTTAGGAAGTCCGGCCCAAATTCAGGTTTGATTTCTGTAGAGTATTAACTGAGTGAAATCAGCTTATTCCTGGGAATAAGCTAATATTGTTGACAAGAAATGACAGTGAGGAATATATATATTGAGAGGACAGTGCCGAAATACCCAGACTCGTGAACAGGGCACGACAAGATGTTCGTGAACTTATACCACGTATGCCAGAATTGCCCGTTTCTGAGCGAAAAATATAGTTTTAGAATTGGAAGAGTTACCCCATAATATAATACCACACGACATAAGAGAATGAAAATAAGAAAAATACACTAATTTTCGTGTCGAACGATCACTCACTTCAGATACCGTTGTAATAGTAAAAATGGCAGCATTAAGTCTTTGAACTAGATCCTGGACGTGGGCTTTCCACGACAGTTTACTATCAATATGAACACCTAGAAATATGAAACGTTCAGTTTCACTAATCGCATGCCAACTCTGTGAAATTAAAACGTCAGGTTTTGTTGAATTGTGTTAGAAACTGTAGAAAGTGAGTCTTACTTTGAATTAGCGTTAGTTTATTTTCTACAAGCCATGAATTCATGTCATCAACTGCACTACTTGACACCGAGCCAATGTTGCACACAACACCCTTCACTATCGATCTAGTGTCATCAGCAAACAGAGGTATTTTAGAATCAGCCGTAATACTAAAAGGCGTATCATTTATATAAATAAGGAACTGGGGGCCACAACACTGATCCGTGGAGCACACCCCATTTGACCATACCCCATTCAGGCCCCATATCGCAGCCATTCTCAACACTGTGAATAATTACCTTTTGCTTTCTGTTGCTACAATAAGAGGTGAACCAATTGTAAGCTACTCCCCGTACTCCGTAATGGTCCAACTTCTGGAGCAATATTTTGTGATCAACGCAATCAAACGCCTTAGTTAAAAAAAATATATAATATGCCTAGCGTCCGAAACCTTTTGTTTATTACATCCAGTACCTCACATAGAAAACAGAATATAACATTTTTAGTTGTTAAACGACTTCTACAGCAGAACTGAACATCTGATAGCAAATCATGTGACATAAAATGATCAATTATCCTTACATACAGTCTTTTCAAAATGTTTATGAAACACTGACAGCATAGAAATAGGTCTCCAATAGTCTACATTATCCCTTTCTCCCTTTTTATAAAGCGGCCTTACTACTGAGTACTTTAATCGTTCAAGAAACTGACCATTCCTAGAGGACAAATTACAAATGGAGCTAAATAGAGGGCTAACATGTGAAGCACTGTACTTTAATGTTCTGCCAGGCACTCCGCCATAACCATTAGAGTCCTTAGTTTTCAGTGATTTAATTATTGAATCAATCTCCCTCTTGTCTGAATCACAGAGCAGTATTTCAGACATCAATGTCGGACAGACATCTTTCAAGACAGTTATATGATTCCTTGTAGAAATTAATTTTTTTTTTAAATTCACCAGCAATGCTCAGGAAATGGATGTTAAATGCTGTATTGTACATATATGTGATTTATCAGTAAAAGAAATATTTTACTGCGAAATGACTTTATATTGTCTACCTTGTGCCACCGATAAGATACTTCCTTTACAACTGACCATATGATTTTTATTTTATCCTGTGAATTAGCAATTCTATTTGTGTACCACATACTATTTGCCTTCCTAATAACATTTTAAGCACCTTTCAGTACTGTTTGTAATGGGCTAGCATAACCTGATTGTGAATACTTCTAACATTTTGATGTAATTCCTGATTTGTTCTACGTGATATCCTTATCCCACTAGTCAGCCATCTGGGCTGTCTTTTACTGTTAGCATCCCGTTTAGAGCGTGTTAATGGAAAAAGGCTCTCAAAGAGCATGATAAATGGGTTAAGGAAAGCATTACATTTGTCATCTATCGGCACTATAAACATCCTGCCACTCTCGTTCCTTGACAAGGTATAACAAACTCTCCATTGCCGTTAGATTAACTTTGAGTACAAAAGCCTTTTAGTGTTAAAACTTTTGCATCATGGTCTGAAAGGCCGTTCACTCTTTTACCAACAGAATGCCCTTCTAGTAATGAATAATGAATAAAAATATTGTCTGTGGCTGTGCTTCTGTTCCCCTGCACTCTTGTTGGAAGAAACACAGTCTGCATCAGATCATATGAATTTAGGAGATCTACCAACATTCTTTCTCTTCCACCATAATATATAAAATTTGTATTGAAGTCACCACATATAGCTAATTTCTGGTATTTCCTATAAAGTGAGTGAAGAACCCTCTCTAGCTTGAGCAGAAATACTATGAAGTCAGAGTTAGAAGACCTATAAACAACAACAGTTAGAAGTTTAGTTTCACTAAATTCAACTGCTCCTCCACAACATTTAAATATCTACTCAGTGCAGTTCCGTGACACATCTATGGACTCAAATGGAATACTGTTTTTTACGTACATGGCCACTCATCCCCCGACCAAGGAACTCCTTGAAAAACAGGCGGGTAATTTGTATCCTGGTAAAGGAAGCCACTGAATTATTAAATTATTTAAGGGGCGCTCCGATGTACCAATAATTTCAGAGTCAAAATCTATAAGCAGTTCACTAACTTTATCTCTAATACCTTGAAAGGTGGCTGCACTGAGTCACAGCGCCAGAGATTGCGCCAAAGAGTATTATTCAGCCGCCTCCACTGGCAGTTGCCGCTGAGAAGTTGCTGAGGGCAGTGGTAGTTCTGAGGTAGGCGTGATCTTTGCTTGTTGAGACGTCGATAGAGTACTAGTTGTTCTCTTGGGCAAGACACCATATGTTATTCGATTGGGGATGTTGTAATGATCAAAGTGTATTTTTCGTCAATATACACTTCTGGAAATGGAAAAAAGAACACATTGACACCGGTGTGTCAGACCCACCATACTTTTTCCGGACACTGCGAGAGGGCAGTACAAGCAATGATCACACGCACGGCACAGCGGACACACCAGGAACCGCGGTGTTGGCCGTCGAATGGCGCTAGCTGCGCAGCATTTGTGCACCGCCGCCGTCAGTGTCAGCCAGTTTGCCGTGGCATACGGAGCTCCATCGCAGCCTTTAACACTGGTAGCATGCCGCGACAGCGTGGACGTGAACCGTATGTGCAGTTGACGGACTTTGAGCGAGGGCGTATAGTGGACATGCGGGAGGCCGTGTGGACGTACCGCCGAATTGCTTAACACGTGGGGCGTGAGGTCTCCACAGTACATCGATGTTGTCGCCAGTGGTCGGCGGAAGGTGCACGTGCCCGTCGACCTGGGACCGGACCGCAGCGACGCATGGATGCACGCCAAGACCGTAGGATCCTACGCAGTGCCGTAGGGGACCGCACCGCCACTTCCCAGCAAATTAGGGACATTGTTGCTCCTGGGGTATCGGCGAGGACCACTCGCAACCGTCTCCATGAAGCTGGGCTACGGTCCCGCACACCGTTAGGCCGTCTTCCGCTCACGCCCCAACATCGTGCAGCCCGCCTCCAGTGGTGTCGCGACAGGCGTGAATGGAGGGACGAATGGAGACGTGTCGTCTTCAGCGATGAGATTCGCTTCTGCCTTGGTGCCAATGATGGTCGTATGCGTGTTTGGCGCCGTGCAGGTGAGCGCCACAATCAGGACTGCATACGACCGAGGCACACAGGGCCAACACCTGGCATCATGGTGTGGGGAGCGATCTCTTACACTGGCCGTAAACCTCTGATGATCGTCGAACCCATCGTTCTACCATTCCTAGAGCGGCAAGGGAACTTGCTGTTCCAACAGGACAATGCACGTCCGCAAGTATCCCGTGCCACCCAACGTGCTCTAGAAGGTGTAAGTCAACTACCCTGGCCAGCAAGATCTCCGGACCTGTCCCCCATTGAGCATGTTTGAGACTGGATGAAGCGTCGTCTCACGCGGTCTGCACGTCCAGCACGAACGCTGGTCCAACTGAGGCGCCAGGTGGAAATGGCATGGCAAGCCGTTCCACAGAACTACATCCAGCATCTCTAGCATCGTCTCCATGGGAGAATAGCAGCCTGCATTGCTGCGAAAGGTGGATATACACTGTACTAGTGCCGACATTGTGCATGCTCTGTTGCCTGTGTCTATGTGCCTGTGGTTCTGTCAGTGTGATCATGTGATGTATCTAACCCCAGGAATGTGTCAATAAAGTTTCCCCTTCCTGGGACAATGAATTCACGGTGTTCTTGTTTCAATTTCCAGGAGTGTATATGTAGGTAAAGAAAATTTTTTGTTTTAGACGTCCTAAATAACAATGCCTCTTGGTCACAGGTTCAGTCAACAAAGCATCTGGCTTGTGTTCATGTATTAGACTGTAATTATGGTTTCTATGTGCAATTATAGTATTTCTGTCCTTATTTTAATTACTTCATTGTAAATGTCGTTTAAAGCATCTTGTCGTATTGAGGAAGAACCGTGCCAGATGTGTACGTTGAATCACACTTCCACACACAGAACACTTACATTTCTACTTTGTTGTTTCGTAGCTTTTATAGTTGCTGGGGACTTAATTAATTAATTGTGTTAACGGAAATTTCCTTTCATTCTTTGTTGTTATTCTATGCAGACAGATTGCGTACTAATATTATTCAGGGCCAACGGGTTACGAGACTGCGTAACCGCACAAAAAAAGCGATTAAAATTAAAATTACTTGCATTATATTTAATTAAGCCCCCATGCAACCTCCTATATTTTGGTGAAATATGCTAATTCCTTCTTTACTTGGAAATATGACGTTCTCTAAACTTGATCTCTCAGTTAAAGGGACTTGTTTAAGCACGTATACCCATCAGCTGACTTCAATCTAAACAAGGTGCAGCTCTTACACCAACTACTACAGGAATTTTTCCGTAAGTGCTCCCACCGCCACCAACTACAATGTTACCTATAAGCTTTGCAAGCCTCCCCTTCCCATACTTATTGAGTTGTAGGCCATGCCTAGTGAATCCCGATCTTCTGATAAACTGATGGCAGCAATGAAATGTGACCCATGCCCTCTGCAATCAGTGCCTTCTCCATGCAATCAGTGTCTTCTCAAGCCCCATGTTAACGCTCGTAACAGCCGCAATAAGATGAGGCCGATCATAACGCTGAAACAGCTGCACGAAATGCACATTAGTGCCACCAGTCTGAATATCTAACTTTACCAGGTCACCACCTACATAATACTCCTCGTCCCTATCAAGGTTGTTCCGTGCTCCACTACCACTACCTGATCCTTCTTCATAAAATTCCTACATAACTCCCATATGGTGTCAGTCACCTGTGACAACCCTGAATGAGGCTTCATAAAGCTGGTTACCTGGTACTCACTCCGCAACACTTCCTGCAACTGCTGGCCCACACCTCTACTGTGCGAAATACCAAGCAGCAGAACTTTCTTCTTTCTGTTAGACTTTGCAGCTGACGTAGGCCTCCTAACTACTGAGGACTGCTGCATGTTCCCTACACTTACAGCTACAATAGGCTCCTCTCCACAGCTCTCACAGTTGGTCAGATCTATTGCATATACACAAAGTGTAACTGTATCAATACCTCCTTCTTGCCAACTGCTAGTTGCCATTCCCGAGCATCCTTCACAAGCTATCTAGTTCCTCCATTGCGTTTTGTAACTGCACCTGAAGGGCACAAATCTTACGCTCGTGCTCCTCTATCAACTTATTTCTACTACAGATTCTGCATTCCCAGGAGAGGATCTCGCTAAACTTCCCATTGGCTTCCCCACTGTATTCCCCCCCAATGAAAATACTGTGGACATATCTCACACCGTAACGCACTACTCACATACCTACGACAGAGCCCACACCTCTCATTCATGGTAAAATTTTACAGTTACTGGAGAAAACGATTGATCTACGTTACCTAAGTTCAGTTATACCAGTAGAACTATTTGTAGAACTAACAATAGCGGTCTCGAAATTGTCTCTCTACAAGAAAGCAACTACTTGCAATAATACAGTACTACTAAACCACAACTAATACCTATACCAGCAAAACTACAAAAAATTATTAGTTAAAACCTAAATTCAAGTGGCCACTGGAACACTCAACGAAGTTAAAACACTGAATGAAACTTTTACTGAAATATTTCACTAAAAACAAAAAGAAACGTCAGCTGAAATCTAAAGCACGAAATTTACAAAACGACTTCAAAGCACAGAGTTCTTCAAAACACAGCGAGTGAACGTTACCAAATGTTTATTAAATATCTATTTGGCAACAAACAGCACATAACACCGCTGAAAACTATTACATTTAATAAATGTATAACAGTGCACAAATAAGTTTGTCAGTAGTTAGCTTTATAACCTCTGCTGCAGCTGCACACCGCAAAATGTAAACAAATTACTGAGGCGTGAGGCTAGGACGAATGACGTAAGCACACTTACTAACAACAGACCACTCGAGTCAATAACACAAAAGGAAAGACTAAGATTACTGAAAATCCACTAATAAATTACTTACTAAGCAAATATTAACACAAATAAACTTTAAAATACGTAACTAAAAAGTTGTGTTGGTGTTGTTGTTGTGGCCTTCAGTCCTGAGACTGGTTTTATACAGCTCTCCATGCTACTCTATCCTGTGCAAGCTTCTTCATCTCCCAGTTCCTACTGCAGCCTACATCCTTTTGAATCTGCTTGGTGTATTCATCTCTTGGTCTCCCTCTACACTGCCCTCCAATGCTAAATTGGTGACCCCTTGATGCCTCAGAACATCTCCTACTGCAGCCTACATCCTTTTGAATCTGCTTGGTGTATTCATCTCTTGGTCTCCCTCTACGCTGCCCTCCAATGCTAAATTGGTGACCCCTTGATGCCTCAGAACATCTCCTACCAATCGACCCCTCCTATTAGTCATGTTGTGCCACAAACTTCTCTTCTCCCAAAACCTATTCAATACCTCCTCATTAGTTATGTAGTCTACCCATCTAATCTTCAGCATTCTTCTGTAGCACCACATTTCGAAAGCTTCTATTCTCTTCTTGTCCAAACTATTTATTGTCCATGTTTCACTTCCATACATGGCTACACTCCATACAAATACTTTCAGAAATGACTTCCTGACACTCAAATCTATACTCTATGTCAACAAATTCTCTTCTTTAGAAAGGCTTTCCTTGCCATTGCCAGTCTACATTTTATATCCTCTCTACTCCGACCATCATCAGTTATTTTGCTTCCCAAATAGCAAAACTCCTTTACTAATTTAAGTGTCTCATTTCCTAATCTAATACCCTCATCATCTCCCGACTTAATTCGACTACATTCCATTTACTAAAGAGTAAAACCTCATAAAATATGACGAGCTATATCAACAGCAGTCGAGCACGTGGCGTCACACCAAAGATGCTTATTAGCTATTGTACTTAATTCAAGAGAGAGCCCGGAAGCAGACCTTGCTGTACTGTTCTGTGTGTCTACAAGTGGAACTAAGTTCACAGCTATTAAAGAAAAGGGTGGGTGGGGATGGGGCAACAAGAGGCATCTTAGGGTTCTGCTTCATCCTTTTAAATCACTTATTAGAAGGTATCTTACCTCTCTGTAAAAGAGCTAGACAGCTAATTCCATGTATGTATGTTACTATAAGTTGTTTACTCTTCCACTGCATCGGAGTGTGGTCGCCTCTTGCGATACTATCACACGTGTTTCTTTGTTTCCATCTGCCGCCCCATTAAGCTTAAGCTATTGTAATTAGCGTCTGTATTGGTCGCTATACACACCCGTGAACTGTTCGTTCCTCATTGAACATTTAATTTAATTTAGTTTGCTCAAGGCAGTTCTATTTTAAGTTCACCACCGTGCTGGCGGCTGATCGTATGCTATAAAATCTCTTACTGCTCAAAATTTATTTTACAATTTTTTTAATAATCTGAATGACATGTTCTAAGCTTAATTATCTATGGCCGTTCAAGTCACATTCCTTTGCTAAAGGTGTTGATGAAAACCTTCGGTAGAGCCATCTAGAGGTTGACGTTGGTATAATACTGCATTGGCCAACGGCAGAGGTTTTTTTAAGATTTAAGGTCATTTTTGCGTTCATGGTGGGCCTCAAGTGCACGTAAGTTCAGTGTCCTGGGTACGGTTAACATTATGAGACGTCTCACTTATTACAAACAATTTATTTAAATTGTGTTCAAAAAAGAAAAGAAAATTGTAGCGTGTGTGCTAGCGACAGCATATTTGGATTAACATTAATAAATATTTTTGTTGGGCCTTTTTGTATTCTAGTGAACTATTCTGTAACAAATTGAGTGGGCGTAGGCCGCTAATATAGTTGTTGAAGAATATTGTTGTTGTTATTATTGTTACCGCTTGATGTGGTACTCTTGGTTGCAAGTTGCTAATGTCGCTTTGACTTGTTTTGTATTTTATTTTACGTGCTTCCATTCTTGTGCATCCTCCTGTACTTTACGATTTTGAAAATTATAATTCACTCTTTTTGGATTAATTTTTTGCTTGACGGTCATTGACTCTCCCACCTTACATTTTATCCTTTGCTTTGAGAGATTTTTTTTTTTTGAGGGATAATAAATTGTTAGTTATGAAAATACGATTTAATGTGCCACTTACCGCTCCCCAATCAGCTCCCTATCGCTTCAATTTCTATATACCAAATCAGTTCTCACGATGACCATTTCTTTTCCGATTTCTTCACATTTTGCTTGCAGCCATTTTGCCTTGGCTTCACTGCACATCCTATTTTTGCGTTCTTAAGTGGCTCATATTGCTGTATTCCTGTATTTACATGAAAGTTTTGTGATTACTTCGTCGATCAGTTTCAGTATTTCCTCTGTTACCTACGGTTTCTTTGCAGGTACCTACCTTTTGGTTATGTTTGTGTGTTCAACCTCCATACCTCTTTGACTTTCCGCCTAACAGTTTTCAGCATGGCTGATTGCCATGGGGGGGGGGGGGGGAGGGGGGGGGGGGAGGGGGAACCTGAACTCGGTTTCTGGTTGGTTTGGATATTTCATCCGCCTGGGGCTGGATGTTAAGTTGTCATTATAATTTCATCATTATCTACACGAAAGTCACTAAAGTGGCACCAAATAAAATGACTTGCACCAGTTGGCCAACAGCCTAGATGGTGTGAAAATTAAAGCACCTAGAGCTGGCTCTTTTGCATTTAATTTATTTATACACCAGTTTTGGGATTCCTTTTCAGGATCTTCAGGCTCCTTGACCAACGTAAATTGGGAGGAACCCAGTCTTGTTTGCAGTCATGACAGGAGCCAGTACTAAGAAAACAGTGTCTATAGATCTGTGATTTACACGACACTGTCACTTCATCAACCAACGACTAAATTACGTACTATGGTAATAATTGTCGCAGTATCTACAGATTTACATAGCGTCAAACACTTATCTTCATTCTTCATTACTTTGTTTTACATTTCATTATTATTAAAATGTGAGATAAGTCTACACCTGGCACTTAACACTCTTAACAATTCATCATCTGATTTCGGAGTGCCTTTCTGAACATGACTTAATCCAAATGGAACGTGTCCGTGTCTCCAAGCCCTTTCCAAGAGTACGTTCACCTCTTGCGATTCTCTCCTCTCTCCTTCCTAGTACCAAGCCCATATTCTCTCGTACGTCCTCCTATATTTTCCTTTCCTAATGTGTGTAGGTACAATACACTTTATAATCACTCGCAATGGCGGTAACGCAGAGGCGTCTGTGACAAACTAGCTGTTTCTGCGGTCGATGACAGTGAAGTTTACGACGTAAATGGCTAAAAACAACAAGTCCATAACGTAGCAAAGCTGTCTCAGGCACATGCAACATTCCAGGGAGCAATCCAGATCACAAAGATAATATGGGCAAGATCAAAACTCTACTGTTCAATGGCGCTTAACTAAAGGCTTCAATAAGATTGCTAAGTAAATGTTGGGCGGCAATATTTTCAGACAGTATAGCGTCAGTGTAAGGTTCCAAGTGACCTGCTTAACGGGGCGGCACCTCATGCGGTAACAAGTTACGGCTGTGGAGTATGTTTCTGAATATGGCTCAAGTGGTTCCGAGCACTAAGGGACTTAACTTCTGAGGTCATCAGTCCCCTAGACTTAGAACTACTTAAACCTAACTAAGCTAAGGACATCACAGACATCCATGACCGAAGCAGGATTCGAACCCGCGACCGTAGCGTCCGCGTGGCTCCAGACTGTAGCGCCTAGAACCGCTCGGCATCTGAATATCTCTGACCTGTTCTCCACATACTCGGAATTGGCGGGAAATTCGAATCACTGTCAGGTATTAAACCACTTCCCACCCCCTTTCAATCGGAACGTAGGGCCGAAATGGCGGGGTCCGTGCCGACTTTTCCCGGATGGAGAGAGAAAGATACTCGAAACAGAGAAAAAGTCCCCCGCTGAATGTCATCCACGCGATCGGCCAGGTCGGATGCCCGCGTAGGCAATGCGATCGCCGACCGGTGAATGGGTTCAGGGGCGGCGCATGGTCTTGCCTGCAGGAGAATAGGTGGCGGCTATATAGGGGATAGGGACAACGATTCGGTCTACACGAGCACCGGAGTCTGAAAACGCTCGTGGTGAGACGTCACCTTGTAAGTAGGCTGTTTAGGTTTTCTTATTGGTAACGCCAAGTAGCGCTCTGTATGAAAATCACTGGCTGTGCTGTGTGCAGTCTGTGGCTGGGTGACATTTTTGTAATATTAGCCATTGTAGTGTTGGGCTGTTGGCTTCGATGGTGTCTGTGCACCTGCACAGTCACAACAGATAGCTGCTGGCCATGTCTACAAGGACTACAGTGGGTCAGCATCTTTAATGACCCGCCAATACCATTATTTCTACAAGGACTGCAGAGGGTCTGCACCTCTGGTGGCCCACCAACACCGTAATCTCTAACAAGACTACAGAGGTCTGCTCTGTGATGATCTGCCTACCAATATTCTTCAACTTCGAATGACTCTACTGTGGGTTTGCTCTATTATGGCCCATTACCTGTCTACATGTCAAGAGCCAGCACTGTCTTTCTGTTGAAAGGACAATACTACTTCAAGACTGCATCGAAATCCACTACCTTTTTGTGCATTCTCTTTTACTGCTGAGACATTGAGAAAAATACTGCTATTTTACTGTGTTAAACGATCAGGACTGTGAGAAAATTTTAGCTTTTGACCAACATTGTATGAATAAGTCTATGCATTTGATTTCTTTGTTATTGTAATAATAATTATAAAAAAATTTCAAATCTGTATTGGCCACAGTCCAAAACAATTTGTAAAATTTTTTGTGGGGAGCATGGGGGCTATATAATTAGGCTGTTTAGGTTTTCTTATTGGTAAAGCCACATAGCACTCTGTATGAAAATCAATGGCTGTGCTGTGTGCAGTCTGTGGCTGGGTGGCATTGTTGTAATATTCACCATTGTAGTGTTGGGCTGTTGGCTGTTAACAGCGCATAGCGTTGCGCAATTGGAAGTGAGCAGCCAGCAGTGATGGATGTGGGGAGAAAAATGGCGGAGTTTTGAAACTTGTAAGACTGGATGTCATGAACCACGCCCCCCCTCCCCCCCCACCCCACCATCCCCCTCTCAATACGGAACTTAAGGATGGAGTTTGTATCGACAGCAGGGAGGCTGTCGACCAGGCATGTCCACAGCGTGCTTGCATACACCTGCCCAATCGGTGACGGTAGGGAAAGGCGGCCGGGGTGGCATGACTTGTTCTGACCGTGGCTGATTTCATAGTCTGATAAACTCCTCCTCGCCAGTTACAATTTGAAACATTTGCCGCCAGTTGTTGCGATGACGGCGCCTTGGATCCACCTGGGGTTCAGACTGAAAGCACACAGGCTCAGAGTTGGAAGTTTGCGCAATAATGTGTCTGTGCGCGTGGCTGGTGGAACTGCTGAGCCAGGCACAGCCGGTCAAAGAATTTGAGGGGTTGCTCCCCAGGAAAATGACGACCAGGCTTTGTCAGTGATGGGGATGGACCTTTACGTGGCAAGATACGTGGTGAGCGCTTCCTCCCTGTCGACTGTCATCATTATGCACCTGCATTTTTATGTTCCCGGCCATCCACTCAGCTCCTGAACTGGACGCGCTGGTGATATGCTCTATTCTGTTGTGTTTAGAAAAATCTTGAAACGCTGATGCCATGAATTAAAGGCCATTGTAGGAATGACGGAAGTGTCTCTCTTTTGCAGTGTAGTACCTACTGTCGTAATGATAGTCATCCGTGCCACTTATGGAAAGTTAGGAAGGGCATCGACTACTTGCCAGGCAGATAGCTTTCAGGAACGGTCCAGCGAAATCAACAGGCACACTTTGCCAGAGATGGTCAAGGGCTGAAAAATTGTGCTGGGGTTGTCTAAACATTCATGGTGGTGTCTGTTTGTTCTATATCGTGTCTCCCTACCACTTTCGCGCAACGACGCTCTGATCGTGTTTTTAGGGAATTAACTAGTTTGAACCTGGGACCTGTTGCTAGTAAGGAGACGCCAGACCACTCATGACATGTAGAATTCAGAAGAGTTTAGTGAGACTAGCGATGATATAACCAAATACTTAATGATCTCAGTGTCAGCTCCACTGCACTCCCTGTGAAATAATCTTAATACTAACTAAATTTAGTGGAATGGGTTCAAGGCTTTCCTATTTTTAGTTAGCTGGTAAAATAACGTCGAAAAAGCAGTTAAGTTTACCATTGGAAATTTTATTCTACTCACAAAACATTGTTTATAAATTGCACTATTGATAAAAGGAGATGTTTTAATACAGGATGGTAAAAACCAAGTGCGTTCAACAAAAATGTGAACGAATATTCCCTGAATGGGTTTCCAAGTTCTACAATCGATCGAAGGATGACCTATGCCATATCACATCTATAATCTAGGTTTAATTTAAGTTTCACAAAAGAGAAAACTATCAAAATGGTCTACAGTTACCCTCAATTATCTTTAATTACTTATCTAACGTGTCGTAAATTACAGTGGCTGATGTGGCTTCTCAATAACTATATAAAAGAAAAATCATCGCGTTTCAGATCTGTTCTTCAAGTGGCAAATGTGACCACCTTGAGTTTTAATTAATGATCGACACTAGTATTACGCAAAAAGGGGGTGTGACAGATAGGACTTCTGCAGTTCTGAGTGAAGCCTTATGCGCTCAAAAATGCAGCATCGCGTGCGTTCATTACCTTGTCGGTATTTAGGCAGCGTCAGGGTAGCGGCGGGCAGCACAGCTCCGCTCACCTCGCCATCTCGGAAGCAACTCTCTCTTAACTTCCCCTTACTACAGTTTACCGAAGTTGGTTAAAAAAAAACTATCTGGCTGTGTTTTCATCTGACCAATCAGGGTCTCAATATTAACCTTAAGCTCCGCCTGCAAATATTCTCTCTAAGCAATGAGAAACGTTATACTTTTCGTGGTGGGGCAATGTTTTTAAAGTTTGAAACGTAACAGAGACGCTAAAAAGTCTCACGCTAAAACCTGCAGCTGGTGTGGTCCTTTTAGCGTTATCGGAAGATCTATACTGTTCTTCTGGAGGGCTCTATTTTTTAACATGGGCTGGCGGATGGTCCTAATGTAACAGACACACGAAAAAGTCTCACGCTAAAACTTGCAGGTGGTAGTGGCCTTTTTTGTGTTATCATAAGACCTATACTGTTTATCTGGAGGGCTCTAGCTTTTAATATGGGCTGGGGGGTGGTCCTTGACGTAACAGAGACGCGAAAAAGTCTCACTCTCAAACGTGCGGATGGTAGTCTTAGAGGTAGGCTGGCGACGTGGGTGTCCTGTCCGTCCCTTATCGTAGGGCTTTCTAGCTTAACACGGTTCTGCTCTCGGCTTCTGTTCTCGTTTCTCCCCTCGGAAATTCGTTGGTCTCACGCTGGGAAAGTACGACATGCACTCAGGCATTCTTGTCTTAGTCTGTGGTATTCCATTTGCTCACTCGTTTCTCGTATTACTTTGGTTAATTTAATGTCACGATTTATTCGGAGCTATGTGACATACTACTGGATTTGCTTATCATGGCAGGGTTTTCATGGAAGGTGTTGGATTTGCCTGACACGTTACAGTTGTTTGTTGTCGCAGACATGGCAGATTCTATTGATATGTTCTACGGTGACGTCAACACCATGCCACTACACGTGACGCCACGCTATTGTCTTTATTCTCCACGTTCCCTAAGGTGCTGTAAGGAAGAGCGTCAGTATGCGGGGACGGAGAATGCGCGAGAAACTACCGTCTAGTTGTCCTTAGTTAATGAAATTACATCCTTAGTTACGGTAAACCCATGCAGTAACGAAAAATAGGGGGACCATACCAGGTTGGTACCATTAGGCAGATGTTCCGTCCAACCCATACGGCAGACAACGTCCTGTGGAGTAACAGATCATGATCGTTTCTGCTGCTGCGTCGACCGCCGCCGTAGGGAATTCGTCAGTGGTGTGTCATCGATTTGCATGTAAAGAAAAACACAGCGCTTCATGTCTGTCAAACTCTGTATCTGGGCTGCACGGCAAGTTCGAAAGTGCGTCAGCGTTGGAATGCTGCACTGTGTCCCAATAATGGATCTCGGAGGAATATACGTCTCGCCAAGGCAGATATTAACATATTTATACCGTACCAAATCCATAACACAAATGATGACATTAATATAATTTGCTTACCGGTCGGTTTCAGTCTAGCACCATGTTCACAATCAGAATGCCTACAATATCTTTGTTCTCACAGTGAACACGAAACGTGCCGGTATAAATGTTATTTTCATGCTACTACAACGTCTTGTAATCTACCAACCCTATAGTTTCCTTGTCTTCCGTCTAGCAGTGATACATAGGGCTAGGTCTTTACTGTAAATGCGATTATTTCTTTATTGTTTTTTGTTGCTTCCGAAGTATATTGTTAATGTTAGCTATGTCAGCATACCTCTTTATTTTACATCCAAAAAGCTTGTAATTTCTACTACCAAATGATATGATGACATATTGTTCCTGACATTAACTACAGTAACTACAACTATGTCACACATTTGTACATTGTTGTAACAAGTAAGGTTAGTTTTGTAGTATATTTCCTTTTCTTGCTTCACGTTGCACACTTTTTAGTATCATAATATATGATGATAAATTGGCGTAGTAGATGTACCCCTTGAGTTTGCTTTATGTTTTAAGGTATTTTTTGTTGTTTATCAGATTTACTGTCCAGACCACCCCCTCACACACCCCTTCGTCTTAATTTTCTACGTATTGTACCTAAGATGCGTTACAGTATTCTGTATAGCACTATAAGGACATGTGTGTTACATATTTACCTTGCAATCTTTGATATCTTCAAGTATGTTCAATGTTTGTGTTATATTTATACTTTATGGTGCTTGAGTATGGTACTGTCATACGTCATTCTGTTGTTGATTTTCCTCAGCTGCCGTAATGTCTTCACTCGCAGCGGTAAGCGCCTGGATTTCACAGTTGAGGAGGAGGAGGAGGTGGAAATTAATGTTTAACGTCCCGTCGATAACGATCTCACTAGAAACGGAGTACAAGCTCAGATTACGGAAGGATGGTGGAAGGAAATCAGTCGTGCTCTTTCAAAGGAACCGACATTTGCCTGAAGTGATCTAGAGAAATCACGGAAAACCTAAGTCAGGATGGCCGGACGACCGCAATCTGTTCACAATTTAATGGCACAAACGTTTCTGGGATCTTTGTAAACGAGGCGGAGGAAACCGCAGAATGAGGCTCCACTCACTTTGCGACACATCGACGCCGAAGTATGCACTTTTGTTTTCGCACGTCCACTGACGTTGCGTATGTCGCTGTCTGCTGCATAAACCACTGAATTCCTTGCTGACAGACTACCTGACGAATGGATACGCGGCTTTGTTGGTTGATGATATTGACTGGAAGTCACCTGTTGATTGTAGAGCACAACAGTATCTAATACCATTAACAAAGTTAACATCAGAAGAATCGTGAAAGATAGCTTGTGCTCTGCTAGTTACTTCGTGAGCTTTGACACGTTTTAGGGTTGGATCAGACGGCTCTAAAGTCTTCGTATTAACATCTCTATAAGGATAAATAACATCACTGATCAATGATTCAGACTGCGATACATTACACTGTGGAGAGAAAAGCCTTGAAAATCAGTAGCCTACTCCTGCTTATTTTGCCTAACACACCGTTTAACTTCGAACTTGTTTGCGAATACTTGGATTTGGTGATCGTAGCTGAAACTGCTGGGATCGAGAGGTGGTGCAGTTTTAGCACCACTTCCTACAGTTTATCAGTAGGACAGATTAAGAGCGCCTGCTGAACTTCTGGGTCAGTTACGTGACTTTTCTTTTAGTGACGAACAACACGATCAAACTAGACTTCTAAACTCTCGTCATCGTCGTGGAATCAAGTGGTTTGTGGTTCGAAGAACCCTCTTCCAGGCACTTAAACGTGAATAGCATAGTAGACATGTATACGTAGATGAATGGAGGAGGACGGGCGAGGAAGCTGCAGATGCGCGATCGATATTGGTTTTTCAGCAGTTGTAGCAACAATTTCTGTTGCTGGCGGTGGAATTGTCACTGCTTTTGGTGCTACTGCTGCTGCTGCAGTAGTCTTTGCTGGTGCAGCTGCAACTGCTGTTGCCACTAGGTTAGGAGGAGATTAGTGTTCAACGTCCCGTCGACACTGAGGTGATTAGAGACGGAGCAGAAGTTTGGATTAGGGAAGGAGGGGGAAGGAAATCGGCCGTGCCCTTTCAAAACAACGATCCTGGAATTTGCCTGAAGCGATGTAGCGAAATCGCGAAAAACCCATATCAGAACGTTCGGACGTGGATTTGCACCGCCATCCTCCCGCATGCGAGTCCAGTGTGCTAACCACTGCTCCACCTCGCTCTGTGCCATAAGTTTAGAAATTGGGGATCCGTGCATTACAGGAATTGTTGTACAGCGAAAATTATTCATCATCACTTTTCTATGCTACTCTGCACAGGTAGAACACAGTTTATAGACGATGTACGCAGAATTGAAGCTGTCCGGACGGGTCGTGAGTCGTGCTCTGGTAGTTCAGATGGTAGAACACTTGCCCGCGAAAGGCAAAAGTTAAGAGTTTGAGTCTCGGTCCGGCACACAGTTTCTTGACACAGTTTACGATCACTCGGACTGGCGGTAACGCAGAGACCAGTAGAACAATCAGGTAGTTCTTGTGTTCCACGATGCCTGAGTTTATCAATGCGATGGCTCACCAAAAGCAAGTCTAGTGCATAGCAGAATCGTCTTAAGCGTTTACAACAGTCCAGGAAACAATCCATATCACAGACGTAATACAAGCAAGGTCAAACCCTGACAATTCGATGGAGCGTAAGTGAAGGCTTGAAAGACTAGTAAGAGAGTGGCAAGTGTTAGGGCACAGGATTTACAGGCAGTTTCGCGTAAGCAGCCCGCTCCATTTGACATGCTTCCTGTGGCAGCACCTCGTGTGAGAGCAGCTTATGGCTGGAGTACGTAGCCCGAATATCTCTGACCTGTTCTCCATATCGATATTCGATTTGGATGGGGAATCCTAATCACTGTCAAATACTAACGTTTTCCAGTCCCACTTTATTATTAGCATTTCAGCTTCTGTTACATACTGAATTATTCGTTCAATAACCACACGTACTTTTTCTGTCTTATTTTTCTGTTTGTGATGTCGGCATGTATATTTGAACTATTAAAGTTAGCGTTGGTTTGCTGCCTTTTCAGATGGGTTCAACCGTATCACTGAATCATTCACAGTATCTGTTTCAATTAATAAAGAACGCTACTCAAGTTATATGATTTCGGTCTGTTGTTATTGTTACCCCATTTCTGCTCAGAAATCCTTATCTTGTTTCCGATTTTTTTCACACGGCCCCGCTATATCTAAATCTAGCCTTTTTCTGTTTCAAATTTTCTAGCTTTCGTCCCAAATCCAAGATTCCACATTCCACATATTCAGTCTTCTTCTGAAGGTTATCTCTCTCCCGGATGTGCTCTCCTTAACATCCAAGTGGGTATGTAGCATACAATAATCGTTCACAATAGCGTTTATACTGAGCCAGCTAAAGAAACAGGCAGCCCATCAGATTAATAATTTCGGAGTCCACTAAGTGAGTGGCTAATCGAAAAAAATGTCCAGAAATCGTCTTAAGTGTGTACCAACAGTCCAGGGAGCAATCTGAATCAAACGTAATATAAGCAAAGAAAACTCTATACTAATCAATGACACATGTCAAAGACCTGAAGCGAACAGCAAGACTGACTGGAAAGTGTCGGGCTATAGTATTTACCAGCTTCTCGCGTTACTGGATGGGTCAGCGTGATACTTCTGCACCTCCAGCGGTGTCCACTGTGGGGCAAGCTGCCGCAGGATTATGAACCCCAGATATCTCTGACCTATCTTCCATGTCGCTACTCGGGTTCACTCTCGGATAATAAATACCCCCATACCCCTTAAATCAGCATGTAGACCCAGAATTTGCCTGACCTGGGTCCACTAGGTTGAGGAATGCGGGAAAGAGATGCCGAAACCACCACCAAATGCTCTCGCGGTGGTTCGTCGACGAGTTCGGCTAGGCTGGAAAACAGCGTTATCTGTGAGAAACGTGGCCAGTAGCTTTCTTCAGCCAGCGGTGGGGTGGGTGCGAACCGTTGTGGAGATGAGGACATCAGTTCTGCCCCCACGGGCTCCACAGTCCGAAAATGTTCAATATCAATCTATTTTGAGATGATGCGTTCGTCAGGGTTGGTGGGAGCCATAGTGGCTTAGGGGATGGAAGTTGTTTCATGTCCATCAACTACTATTGTTGGACACTGTCAATTACTGTCGACACCCTAATGATGGCAAAGGTCGTGCAAGAAATAGGCACGTTTTGTGTAGGCTTGCCCATGGCATGGGTAGATATGTCATTCTTAGCCGGCATCTGAGGGGTAGGAAGAGGGGAGGGGGGCTGAATACGTCACGTAGCTGGAGCTGAGATCGATAGCCAGTCTCAGACATTTACCGTCCCCTGTTGTGACAAGGAACCTTGAGTCCATGTGAAAGTGCGAGTTCATATATGGGAGTCCATATGGGAATACAGCTGTGAGCCGATGGCGTCAGGTGTGGCATGTCGAAGAGGGTTTGGATATGTGTAAAATTTTGGAGGGACTGCGTCCACTTCTGGGGGTTGGACCGGTAGGTGGCGGGGAAGCTGGTACGTGTTTCGTTGGAGTCGACTGTCGTCATTATCTTGTGCATCCGGGATTTGAAGGTCTTGTTCTCCTGACCACCTTCCGAACTGTACCATGGAGAAAGGGATGGTGCTGGGTGACCAATGTCATTGCGTTTACAAAAATTCTAAAACGAAGAAATGTGAACAGAGGGTCGCTGTCGGAAATCGGGGAGGAAGTTGCCCCCTCTAGCAAATATGACTGGCAGGGCACGCATAATAGGTGTTGTCGTGGTGTAGACATCCATGCCACATACAGGCATTTAGAGAGGGTATTGACAAATAACAAACACATTGTTCCCTGGAATGGTCCAGGGACATCAATATATACTCTTTTCCAGCAGTGGTCAGGGCATGGCCAAGTGTTGAAAGGCAGTGTTGCCGCCCATTAATCGTGTGCACTGGTCCGGCACACCAGAATGGTATCTTTTATGGTGGCATGAACACCAGGTCAGTACACGTGTCGCCGCACTGTTGCCTTCATTCCGCACATCCCCCAGTGTAGAGTGCGGAGCAATTTCAGTATGCGGGTGTGGACCGTGGGAGGAACTATAATCTGGCTTTCAGAATCGTCCATGGCTAACAAAATGACACCGTCAGGGACGTTAAGCCTGCGTTGTGATGAAAAGCAACTGCGCCATGCCGGGTCGGTGCCCTTAGGCAGCCTTTCCGGTTAACGGCACCGTACTGCAGACGTCACCTGGGTAGTAGAGGATAACGGACTGCTTCTGTTGTTACTTTGCGCGCCATGATCTGGAATTCACAAAGGGTGTTTCTCTGATCTGCGTCCAACGCAAAACACACAACTTCGTGCCCAACAAACTCTGCATCTGGGCTGCACGACGAGCAGAGTGTGTGGCTGCGTTTGAGTGCTACGTGGTGTACCAGTAATGGATCTCGTAGGTGTAGTTAGTAAGGAACTACTCCACTGCTGTAGCCGATGCGCCGTCTTATCGAGAAATTTAGAATAGGGACTGAATTGCGTAACGATAGGTTCGTGATCGGCGACCAATCGAAGTTAGTGTCGTATAAATGTGCGTGAAACTGCTTGTCGCCTTTCATGACGGTCAACACGTCTTTCTCAATTAGCGAATAAATCCTCTGTGCCTTATTTAACGTTTTAGATGCAAACACAATGGAATGTTCTGTGTCGTTGATCTGTTTCTGGGACAACAGTCCTATGCATCAGTGGTCGGCGTTAAGCACATGCTGGAAGGGAAGTTTCCTAAACTATAGCCGATCTAAAGTTCTTTTGAAACTGCACGGAAGCTTTCTGGCACGACTCTGCCCACACAAATACGACACCTGCTTTATGCAGCTGATTAATCGTATGGGAAATCTTGGGCACTTTGAGGATAAGATTCGCGTGATAATTTATAATGTCCAGAAACTACTGCAGACCACTCCGGATGATCTAATTTGTTTTCCAGCACTCCTTACTCCGTCAGAAATTCAGCAATCGGAATCTAAATAATAAATCTCAATAGCGTTCTATGCATTCCCCTTTATTTAACGAACTTTCTTTGCAGTAAAATATGAAGTTTCTATACTCTTCGTTCAGTTCCAACGAAAACTGCTACAACTTACAGTGGAATAATGCTTGCCACTTCAGAAGTTCTACTGTTCAGACCACCAACTGCTTCACGTGCTCCGTGCCTACAAACGTATGACAGTGTGCTTTCTGACGTTCAGGACAATGAATTCCGTATGTTGATCGCAGTAAATTATTGCCCTTTCATTGTCAATTAAATATTTAATTTTTTTTCTGCTTGGTGTTGTAATGTCGTTTCTAAGAAAATCTGCAGTACCAGTCGCTTATGCTACAGAGTAACATTTACTGATAATTCACATCCCTTTCTTCTGTAAGTCCCATTTCACTTTAACGATAGATCCCTAGACCGCCTCTTTTGCGTAAATAGCCCCTGGACCTGGCAACGTTCTTCACACCACGAACAACAAGCGAAAGGTAAACAGCCCTGTTCTGTCGAGCTAGAGAGGGTTGAGCCAACCGGAAAATGCCACACCGCGGTACTCATGACGTGTCGTGGTGTTCCGGGTACTTCCGAGAGGGACCTTGCAAAACCCGCTCAGTCCAGGCCTGTGTCCGCACACGGCAAGCAAACCCTGCGAGCGTGACATTTGGCACAACTTACCCAGTCCTGGGTTAGACGATACTGAGGACATTATTCCCACACTGCGAAATCTGTCGACCGCCACTTTTACACTGATCTCTCATGGCGAAAGATACTCTACAAAACTTACACTGTCGGTTGCTTTAAGCATACATGTGCTTGGAAACCTGGAGTGCAACATAATGTAGCATCAGACAGTTGCTAATGTATCAAACTCTGTGAATCGTATCGTAGCTGAATTTGGAAGCTAGAATGCATGTAATTTGTCGTTCAAGGATTGATTAGTGACTGGGTTAGCTGCCACAATACGGGGTGATTCAAAAAGAATACCACAACTTTAAAATTGTGTATTTAATGAAAGAAACATGATATAACCTTCTGTTATACATCATTACAAAATTTAAAAAGGTTTTTTTTCATCCAAAAACAAGTTCAGAGATGTTCAATATGGCCCCCTCCAGACACTCGAGCAATATCAACCCGATACTCCAACTCGTTCCGCACTCTCTGTAGCATATCAGGCGTAACAGTTTGGATAGCTGCTGTTATTTCTCGTTTCAAATCATCAATGGTGGCTGGGAGAGGTGGCCGAAACACCATATCCTTAACATACCCCCATAAGAAAAAATCGCAGGGGGTAAGATCAGGGCTTCTTGGAGGCCAGTGATGAAGTGCTCTTTCACGGGCTGCCTGGCGGCCGATCCATCGCCTCGGGTAGTTGACGTTCAGTTAGTTACGGACAGATAAGTGCCAATGTGGTGGCGCTCCATCCTACTGAAATATGAATTGTTGTGCTTCTTGTTCGAGCTGAGGGAACAGCCAATTCTCTAACATCTCCAGATACTGTAGTCCAGTTACAGTAGCACCTTCGAAGAAAAAGGGACCAAAAACTTAATTGGCTGAAATGGCACAGAAAATGTTCACCTTAGGCGAGTCACGTTCATAGCGAGTTGTTTCCCGCGGATTCTCAGTGCCCCATATGCAGAAATTGTGACGGTTGACTTTCCCGTTAGTGTGGAAAGTTGTTTCATCACTTAACACAATCTTTGAAACGAAAGATTCATCTGTTTCCATTTGAGCAAGGATAAAATCACAGAAATCGATTCTTTTAATCTTATCAGCTGCAGACAGTGCCTGAACCAATTTCACATGATGAGGTTTCATAACTAACCTTTTTCGTAGGACTCTCCATACAGTAGATAGTGGAATTTGCAGCTCTCTGCTAGCTCTGCGAGTCGATTTTCCTGGGCTGCGAACAAATGCTTGCTGGATGCGTGCTACCTTTTCATCACTCGTTCTCAGCCGTCCATAACTTTTCCCTTTGCACAAACACCCATTCTCTGTAAACTGTTTATACCAATGTTTAATACACCACCTATCAGGAGGTTTAACACCATACTTCGTACGAATAGCACGCTGAACAACTGTCGTCGATTCACTTCTGCCGTACTCAATAACACACAAAGCTTTCTGTTGAGCGGTCGCCATCTTAGCATCAACGCCTAGTCAACAGTGCCTCAAGCGAACAAATGTACAACTAAATGAAACTTTATAGCTCCCATAATTCGCCGACAGATAGTGCTTAGCTCTGCCTTTTGTCGTTGCAGATTTTTAAATTCCTAAAGTTGTGGTATTCATTTTGAATCACCCTGTACATTTGTATATCTTGATTCGGCTACGATCTGACCTCGCAACTCTATAGAGTGGTCACTGTATGAGACAACTCCACGCTGAGGGTGTCGCAGATGTATAGAGCCTTATTAATCAGAGACATGGCTCTACATGTTAAACTGGACAACAGCCGTCGTAACATTAATTTCCAAATTTTACATAATTTCCTGCATGTTGTCTGCTATGGCCACAAGAAAGACAGCGTACAGCTTGCCGAGGGTTGTTTTTGTCTCACGACGAGCGAGGTAGACACTTACTAGACACCCCGGTTTGCGATCTGCAAAGCGGGTGACGCCACGGAAAGGGCTGTGAGACATGGCTTCGGAAAATGGCTTCGTCTAATGCTGTGACTATGAGGACTTTGACAATTTCTGGCAGGTGATTACGAGTCAGGGCGTGGAATGTCAGAAGCTTCAACGTGCTAGCGAAACTAGCAAATCAGAAAAGGGAAATGCAACGGCCCAATCTAGATATAGTAGGGGTCAGTGAAGTGGAAAGAAGACAAGGATTTCTGGTCAGATGAGTATCGTGTTATATCAACAGCAGCAGAAAATGGTATAACAGGTGTAAGATTCGTTGTTGATAGGAGGGTAGGGCAGAGGGTCTGTTACTATGAACAGTTCAGTGACCGGGTTGCTCTAATCAGAATCGACAGCAGACCATCACCGACAACGATAGTTCAGGTATACATGCCGACGTCGCAAGCTGAAGATGAACAGATAGAGAAAGTGTATGAGGATATTGAAAGGGTGATGCAGTACGTAAAGGGGAACGAAAATGTAATTGTCATGGGCGACTGGAATGCAGTTGTAGAGGAAGGAGTAGAAGAAAACGTTACTGGAGAATATGGGCTTGGGACAAGGAATGAAAGAGGAGAAAGACTAATTGAGTTCTGTAACAAGTTTTAGCTAGTAATAGCGAATACCCTGTTCAAGAATGACATGAGGAGGAGGTATACTTGGAAAAGGCAGGGAGATAGGGGAAGATTTCAATTAGATTACATCATGGTCAGACACAGATTCCGAAATCAGATATTGGATTGTAAGGCGTACCCAGGAGCAGATATAGACTCAGATCACAATATAGTAGTGATGAAGAGTAGGCTGATGTTCAGGACATTAGTCAGGAAGAATCAATACGCAGAGATGTGGGATACGGATGTTCTAAGGAATGACGAGATACGTTTGAAATTCTCTAGCGCTATAGATACAGCAATAAGGAATAGCGCAGTAGGTAACACAGTTTAAGAGGAATGGACGTCTCTAAGAAGGGCCATCACAGAAGGTGGGAAGGAAAACATAGATACAAAGAAGGCAGCTGCGAAGAAACCATGGGTAATAGAAGAAATACTTCAGTTGATTGATGAAAGGAGGAAGTATAAACATGTTCCGGGAAAATCAGGAATACAGAAATACAAGTCCCTGAGGAATGAAATAAATAGGAAGTGCAGGGAAGCTAAGACGAAATGGCTGCAGGAAAAATGTGAAGACTTTGAAAAAGATATGATTGTCGGAAGGACAGACTCAGCATATAGGAAAGTCAAAACAACCTTTGGTGACAGTAAAAGCAATGGTGGTAACATTAAGAGTGCAACGGGAATTCCACTGTTAAATGCAGAGGAGAGAGCAGATAGGTGGAAAGAATACATTGAAAGTCTTTATGAGGGTGAAGATTTGTCTGATGTGATAGAAGAAGAAACAGGAGTCGAATTAGAAGAGATAGGGGATCCAGTATTTGAATCGGAATTTAAAAGAGCTTTGGAGGACTTACTGTCAAATAAGGCAGACGGGATGGATAACATTCCATCAGAATTTCTAAAATCATTAGGGAAGTGGCAACAAATCGACTATTCACGTTTGTGTAGAATATATGAGTCTGGCGACATACCATCTGTCTTTCGGAAAAGCATCATCCACACAATTCCGAAGACGGCAAGAGCTGACAATTGCGAGAATTATCGCACAATCAGCTTAACAGCTCATGCATCGAAGCTGCTTACAAAAATAATGTACAGAAGAATGGAAAAGAAAATTGAGAATGTTCTAGGTGACGACCAGTTTGGCTTTAGGAAAAGTAAAGGCACGAGAGAGGTAATTCTGACGTTACGGCTAATAATGGAAGCAAGGCTAAAGAAAAATCAAGACACGTTCATAGGATTTGTCGACCTGGAAAAAGCGTTCGACAATATAAAATGGTGTAAGCTGTTCAAGATTCTGAAAAAAGTAGGGGTAAGCTATAGGGAGAGACGGATCATATACATTATGTACAATAACCAAGGGGGAATAATAAGAGTGGACGATCAAGAAGGAAGTGCGCGTATTAAGAAGGGTGTGAGACAAGGCTGTAGCCTTTCGCCCCTACTCTTCAATCTGTACATCGAGGAAGCAATGATGGAAGTAAAAGAAAGGTTCAGGAGTGGAATTAAAATACAAGGTGAAAGGATATCAATGATACGATTCGCTGATGACATTGCTATCCTGAGTGAAAGTGAAGAAGAATTAAATTATCTGCTGAACGGAATGAACTGTATAATGTGCACACAGTATGGTTTGAGAGTAAATCGGAGAAAGACGAAGATAATGAGAAGTAGTAGAAACGAGAACAGCGAGAAACTTAACATCAGGATTGATGGTCACGAAGTCAATGAAGTTGAGGAATTCTGCTACTAAGGCAGTAAAATAACCAATGACGGACGGAGCAAGGAGGACATCAAAAGCAGACTCGCTATGGCAAAAAGGCATTTCTGGCCAAGAGAAGTCTTCTAATATCAAATACCGGCCTTAATTTGAGGAAGAAATTTCTGAGGATGTACGTCTGGAGAACAGCATTGTATGGTAGTGAAACATGAACAGTGGGAAAACCGGAACAGAAGAGAATCGAAGCATTTGAGATGTGGTGCTATAGACGAATGTTGAAAATGACGTAGACTGATAAGGTAAGGAATGAGGAGGTTCTACGCAGAATCGGAGAGGAAAGGAATATGTGGAAAACACTGATAAGGAGAAGGGACAGAATGATAGGACATCTGCTAAGACATGAGGGAATGACTTCCATGGTACTAGAGGGAGCTGTAGAGGGCAAAAACTTTAGAGGAAGACAGAGATTGGAATACGTCAAGCAAATAATTGAGGACGTAGGTTGCAAGTGCTACTCTGAGATGAAGAGGTTAGCACAGGAAAGGAATTCGTGGCGGGCTGCATCAAACCATAGACTGATGACAAAAAAAAAAAAAAAAAAAAAAAAAAAGACAAAGATGTAGCCTTTCGCCCCTACTGTTCATTCTGTACATCGAGAAAGCAGAGACGTAAATAAAAGAAAGGTTCACAAATGGAATGAAAATTCAAGGTGAAAGGATATCATGGAATGCGATTGGTTGATGACATTTTTATCCTGACTGAAAGTGAAGAAGAATTACATGATCTGATGAATGGAATGAACAATCTAATGAGTACAGAATATGGTTTGTGAGTAAATCGAAGAAAGGCGAAAGTAATGAAAACTAGCAGAAATACGAACAGCGATAAACTTAACATCAGGATTGATGCTCACGAAGTAGATGAAGTTAAGGAATTCATATACTTAGGCAGTAAAATAACCAATAACGAACTGAGCAAGAAGGTCATCAAAAGCAGACTAGCAATGGCAAAAAGGGCAGTCGTGGGCAAGGGAAATCTACTAGTATCAAACATATACCTTAATTTGAAGAAAACATTTCTGAGGATGTACGTCTGGAGTACAGCACTGTATGGTACTGAAATCTGGACTGAGGGAAAAACGGAACGAAAGAGAATCAAAGCATTTGAGATGTGATGCTAAAGACGAATGTTGGAGAGGATGGTAGGACTTCTGGTAAGACATCAGGAAATAACTTCCTGGTACTAGAGGGAGCTGTAGAGGGCAAAAAATTTAGAGGAAGTCAGAGATTGGAATATATCCAGCAGTTAATTGAAGACGTAGGTTGCAGCTGCTACTCTGAGGTGAAGAGGTTAGGGCAGAAGAGGAATTCGTGGAGGGCCGCATCAAACCAGCCAGGAGACTGATGACAAAAAAAGGGTGTATCACATGAGTAAAGTTTTCACAATTACTTCTTCATCAACAACAATACGTATAATAGCATCACAGAATAATGATTCTGCATACAATGCTCCACACTGTTTACAGAAAAAATCTTAATTGCATGTATACCTGCAAGTCATTAGCCCATGCAGCGTAGCACTGTTGATTAAATTAGAGGTTAAGTACCACTATGTGGGTTTCATGACTGTAATATCCAGTCAGGAAACCGTGACTGCAAGAAAAGCTTGAAACAATTGGTTCCAAGGGTGATCATAGTTTCTGCACCACCGTATACAATGTAGTATTAGCAGAAGATAGTAACGGTGCACCTCGGGTAGCGGTATTTACTGTCACTCTTGTGTTAGTGAGCGCACCGACATGTTATATCAGTGGCTGCAGTGGCTCCACACAGCAGCAAGCTGTGGCAAGAGTATGAAGCCAGAGTATCTCTGACATGCCTGCCACATCGATACTCGTGTCGGGCGAACCACTGCATCACGTACTAAAGGACTATTCTCGAATTTTCTGCCAGTGGAGACCATCATGACACTGTTTCAGTTACAGGACAAATGCTCTATGAATACATGCGATGTTTCGTTAATGCTCTGGTTCACATTGCTTTATACATCTCCAAGCTGTTGATCGTTTCTAATTACTTGGATGTTTGAGGTGAGGTGCTCATCCCAAGGGGAAGAGGATGCCCTGAACCGCTGTCCGCTCTTCACTGACAAGAAAGTTGGAAGAACGGGGTGACTGCTTTCACTGAAAATTTTGGCTATTCTTTCTGATGTTTTTTATGCAGCGTCTGGGTTCTAACGCAGGACGCAAGATAAAAGGAGTTCAAGAGGGATTCTGGACCAATCAGGATTTTTTGATAATCTTGAAAAAATCACTAAAAATATGTGTTGCTTACATGCAGAGACAGAACTGACAGTTGTGGGTTGGGAACCCCATAGTTATATTACTATGACATCAAAAGCCCCGATCTCTTACCAATGGTATCATCGCATGTCAAGTCACACCGCTGCCCTCCATCTTCTCCTTTTCCCTCTCCCCCTTCCCTTCTCCTGTGTATCACAGTGTTCTATTTTAGATGGTATTAAAATGAAGCAGCCAATGACTGCTTAGTATTTTATGGGAATTAAAATAAGTCAGCCAATCACTTGAATTGTGTAAAAATGCCGTCAAGTTCCAATACATTAAGTTTCTTAGAAAAAAGGAGCATGACCTTCAATTGATTTGCGAAGAAGTGGCGTTATGTTCAAAGATATTTGCCTCCGAACTGCATAAAATGACGTCATGTTAAAACTCTTAATGCCACGATTTTTTGTTTAACACTGGGGTGACAAAGATCCATGTAATTTACACAGGAAGTATTGGCAATATTTTAAATCACTGGGTTGATAACGATCCAGGTAATTTACACATGATGTATTGGCAATATTTGAATGAACTATCATAGAAACATATATCAGATCAGCTCATAGTAACAGCCATCATTCTATTTTCATTCAAATTACATTCAAGAAACAAAAAGAAATTTACACTGTGATCTTACTGATCCTAGTGATAGTTAGTGCAAAAAATGGTGAATAAGTTTTGAACCGTTCTAAACATAAAACTCAACAGGAAATCAGTGGATACAACAGACTAAGAGGGAGAAAGTAATGTATTTTGAAAATAGTATTTTTGTAGACAAAGAAGGAATATGTATTTACAAAGTGCTTATGGCGTCACATTGACTATAGTGGTACCAAGAGCGTTAAAAGATATACAGTGATATCTGCGTCTGAATTGCGTACACACAGTTACACACACACACATTCTGTATAACGATCCAGCACTGTAATTACCGTACTACCTAGTCAATAAATTTCACTTGACACATGTCCACACATCAGCTAATTACATTCAGTATTAAAGCACTAGATCGTCATCATCTCCCTGATTTACATACCACAGTAAATTTACTCCTCTTGTCTTTCTGCATGTGTAAGTACTCTACTGCCCCCTCACTAAATTTCATATAACGTGGCATCACATGTGTGCACACTGCGTCAAAAGAATTGAATACAACATTTAGACAACTGCCACATCATCATATTCATCATCATCATAACCAGTAAATTCCATTTATCTGTAATGTTTACGTTAATGAGGAAACAATGCTAATAGTATATCACAGAGGGAACGAAAGAAAAGAAAATAATACTCTAACCTTAAATAAATTTCTTGGATTTTTTTATTAATTTTTTGACAATACGTCACAGTTAATTCTGATTTGCAGAACAAATCGTATTATTATAGTGTAGAAACATAGAAATTTAATTCAAATTCTACCTCACCTTCAACACATTTTAGAATATGATTCATTGTGAATAGTAATTTTTACAATTTGTGTAAATATTTGAGAATTATCAATTAGACTATTAAGTTTTGACTCTTGCATCTGTCGTAATAAAATCAAAATGGCACTGAACTGCACTTTATGAGCAAATTGTATTTAGTATGAATAACATACCCGACTATAACAATTTACCTGTCTGTCGTGCTGAAACAGAAACATTCTGTGTAATAAATACATTCATACTTATCATATACTTCAAAAGGTATTCAGTATATATATATATATATATATATATATATATATATATATATATATATATATATATATATATATATATATATATATATATAAAGCACTACAATTTAAGTGATCATATTGTTTTGACATTCACCTCTGAAAAAACTAACGAAACCAATGATTTTAGGTATGAGATCTCAACACTTTTGCAAATTAAGCATGAAGTCACAATAGTCTTTTTTAGAAGAAACTTATATTTATCTTGTGTCATACTTTATGAGTAAGAACTGGCATTTTCATACTCTCAATTTTTATACTAGGTACTTCTGAAATAAATACTTTATATTCTATTTTCGAAATCAGCTCTCCTTATCTTTTTTCATTCTTCCGAGATATATCATTCACACGGTGCTCCCACTATTGAGGAAGTAATGTTCACACTCTCTGATAATCTAGCATCATTATGACAGATATGTTCTGTATTCCTTCAGACAAATCAAATTTTGTGTTGACTCATCCCTCGTTCTGTATCGGAAGGCACTGGCACTCCTCTAATGCTGACATCTGTCAGTGCATATTGTGCTCTAGGTATGGCCCAGGTGTTTCAACATGCAAGCACAAATATCCCTGCTGTCTTGTATTACAATAAGTAATTGATGAGCAAGATATAAATTCCAGTAGCAGGAGTATTACGTTTTGCATGTCATACATAGATTTCACGTCCACAGAAGAAAAAGCGAAGAAGCGACAATTAGAAGCTACTCGCAGAGATTGACACCGCCATGCTTGCATATATGGAGGAACATCGTATAACGTGAATTGTCCGCACAGTAGTTGTAGAACAAAATAAGTATTATATACCTCGAAAGCTGAAAAAGATGATCACATTGAATGTCCCTCTCTGTCACAAATTATATAGTGTGTGTTTGAGTGGTAGGCGTTGTGGATAGTGTGACAAACGTAGGTTTTGGTAGGTCCTGGAGGCGATCTCTGATATCGACGTTGCTGTGGCGTCAGTTCTCGTCAAGGTGACAATCTGGATTCGAGTCTCGATCCAGCACAAATTTTGAATTGTCGCTGAAAAACAAAAGAACATAAGACCATTTATTATATATTGACGATGTGCAGATCAAATTTTATAACATTAAGTGAGCAGCTGTGGATCTGTACACAGTATCTGATCCTTCTGACATGCATGCTGTAAATTTCAACACAGACATTGTACAATAACATAAAAAGCACGCAGTACAGTTCGCATATTGATATTCACTACGGGTATTGTTACTTCAGTCTCGTCATCTCCGTATGATTACATGAACTGTCGTGCATTTGTGTTTGTTTACTGCATTCGTGCCTCGGGATCAGCCTAAAAGTTTTTTCCCTTAACACTTCACTCCATAATCAAATTACCTTCCTATTCCTTGATGTCTCAGACAGTGCCCTATCATCTCATTAGCTATATTACGCAAAAAGCTTTTTTGTCTACAACTGGATGCTGTCTCCTTGCGCTAGTTACCAGATCTACCTAACTGATAAGTATTTTCTGGAATACCGCATTTCTTAATGTGTTATTCTCCCATTTTGGATATGAAAGTGGATTAATTCCTTTTTCCTTATAGTTACTGATGGAAAAGAAGACGAAAGAAGGAGGAGGAGGAGGAGGACAAAGAAGAGATAGAATGATGTAATATGTGTTGTTGTGAGAGGAGAAACAACGAAGATGAATTCATTTTTATTCAAATTTATAAGGATTGGCATTGTTCTTTAAAATTAAGTTTGTGATTGAAAAATGCATCATCTGATAATTTTCCTTTCTTTACAGTTATTGAATTTGTAGAAGATGAAGTTGTTAATGACGATGTGGATGAAGACGAAATTATTAGGCAAACACTCAAGCATAAGAAGGAACATTCGCTTTAGACGAATATCATGTTTTATAATAAAATTCCTTCCTTGCCTAGAGTCCTTTTTAAAGTTTTTTCCTTCATATATAGAGAAAATATTTGTACTCAACAAGTTTTTTTTGCGGTGGTCCTTTCGCAGCACTCGTATTTCAATTGCAGTAGTTTAAAAGATTCCTTTTGCGTGCTAAATAACTTACGAAATTAATGTGCACCATGCAAGAGGGGTTTTTCCTTTTAAACGATTGCAGATTTATATTCTTCACTTTATCTGATTCACACAAAAACTAAAAAACTATGTACTGTGCAACTAATCCCACAAATATAATGTGAAATTAAATCCTCATACCAAAATTGGTGTTAACAGATTTATTTTATCTGAAATCTGAGTACCATTTTTAAAAAATCGATCATTTTCAATTAGCTCCTGAGCTATTGCTTGCAATTTATAAGAGGGAGAGAGAAAGAGAGATGGAATCTGACATAACATTAGCAGAGCTGCATGCGTCATCTCTCGTAGCAACTGCGTGAGCATGTTACCAGACAGCTCTAGTACCTCTCTCTCTCTCTCTCTCTCCCTCTCTGTCTCTCTCTCTCTCTCTCGCTTTCTCTATTCCACACTCATACACACACACACACACACACACACACACACACACACACACACTGACGTCCTAGGGCTCACCTACAGCCGCATATCTACGGAGCTTGTTTTTAATGGGTGAGCTACATGCGTTGGTACCGTATGTTGTGAGCCCCCAACAGATTATCTGTAGCAAAGGCGCGAGACGTTAGAGCTATCATTACACTTTAGTATTACACACGAGTTAAATTTTCAGCACTTATTATATCTTACATTGAAAGGTATTGACCAATAAAAATCAAACCTCAAAAACCAATATTCTTCCTGTAACAGTCACAATTTTAACAATAGGATAAATTTCCTAATCAACTTTAATTTCATTATGAAAAGGATTTCAGTTAAACTGATGACCGTCAACATTATAATTAAAATACTAATCTTTTAGGCTTATGTAAAATTTTTGACTTCTAGAATTGCATTCTAAAACCGTAACTGAATATGACACCAAATCATGGTAAGAGATCCTCGTAAGTAGCTTTACTTTCTACCACAGACCTCCAACTACTGGTCGTTACGAGTTGACACCATTCGGAACACTTCCTGTCGAATGTACTCCGTTTCAGATTGGTAACACCCTCTGTGACCCCAATGTTGTGACACGATAACTACCTGACGAAGTGCTGAAATGTCGTCTGTGTGAAAGAATAATTGATTAATAACAATAGCAGCACTTATATTTTAATTCATCATGCAATACGAGACAGGATCACGAATGTGTATTAAATAATTTGAACGTCATTTTTTTTTTCTACTCACTACAACAACTTTAATTTAATTCTTCCCGAAGTACATACCTAATTTTAAGATAATAGTCCCTAAAATACTCGTTCACGAATACGATTACTTCCGTGCCAAAATTTATACAACAGCAGCTGGTCGGCACAAGTTGTGCATTTTCTCGAGTTGTCAGTACTGGAAGGCAAACAATGAAGCATTGCTCCACTCACATCCTCCAAATTATCAGTGGCCGTGCTATTTACCTGGGTTGCCCTTGTGATAAACGACCAACTTTAATTAGCTCACAGCGGTATTTATTGACGTCAACTAAAGTTAAATACATCTCACAATTTTGCTTATCTGTATTTTTGTTTGTTACGCGATACGAAAACTACGCTGTTAATAATCTGTTAAAGTTAGCTGACGTTTTTGAATTCGGCTGTTGATCGCTAGGTGCATATCATTGTATAAGGTGCGTTTGATTTGTCAGGTAAATGATATCGGAAAATGGAGAAAACAAACGTTAAAACAGAATACCATTATTGGCCTTCAGATTAATCGCCAATAGCTAGAAGATCCTTCTGAGATATGTGTGTGGTCGCAAGACGAGTTGGCCGCAGTTCACAAGCAGTTGAATGTGGTTCTGGCAATGGCCAGCCACCTTGAGGCTGCTGCCTCGGGTTGTGGCGGTGGCGTTGGATCTGGCGCGTCGCGGGGGGCGCCTCAGGAGTCTTTTGTTTCGTCCACGGTCTCTACTGCTGACCCAACTCCTACAGTACCCACCCTCACATCTGGGTGAGTGGCGGAGGGCGAATGTGAAGGCTGAGCATCGAGTCTCGCCTGTTAGGCCTGTGGGTGTCTGTTCCTTCATAAGGGTCCGAGCAGCCACACGTGGCCAGGGGCTTATTAGTTATCGAGAGCTCCAACGCTAAATACGTTATGGAGGCCTTAGGAACATAATTTCCAGGGCTAGAAATGGGCAGTGTGCTTCTCTGTTGGGATGGGGCCTCATCCGAGACGTAGAGAGGGCCTCGCATGTGGCTACCCAGCACGCAGGTCGCGGTCATCTGCGAGTTAAAGCTCACGTCGGCAACAACGAGCGTGTCGAATGGGCTCTGAGGCCATCCCATATGGGCGGCTGGCGTAGATGGTGCAAGCTGTTGGCCTCACACGCAGGGTGCAAGCAGAGATTGCAATCAGCAGAATTTTTCCCAGAGTTGACTGGGGTCCTTCGGTTTTTTGCAGACGAGTGGAGGGTCTCAACCAAATGCTTTGTCGACTTTTTGACGGACTTGCCTGCAGATTTCTAGACCTGAGTTATTGGACGGGCAATTCTAAGACTCTCTTTGATAGCTCAGTGGTGCACTACATAAACGAAGCAGCTACTCGGGTAGCAAAGTACTTGTAGAGTGCACCTAGGAGCCTTGTAGAGTAGGCAGTAGTCTGAGGTACTCTGATGTACATTGACCCGTCGATTTACTGATCGAGACATCAGAAGAATTCAGGGTAAAGACACTTAGAATGTGGAAATTTTATCAGTAATGAAATTCGCTCCAGGAAAGTCTTCATACTCAAATTATTAATAACACCAAGAGCTGTCTAAAACCCGAGGTAGAAAGCTTTGTGATATTTATCGAGTGGTGGAACAGATTTAAGGTATAATGGAGCGGGAGTGTTAATTGCAGACGACAAAAATATTATCTTTGTTGAAGTTGATATTAAGCGTCGCAGTGAAGTTACCTGATAGCGTATAACAGGTGTAGGTGAAACCAAGTTAATTGTAAGATGTTTTTACCATCCAGCAGATTCGGCGTGACAGTTCCACTGTCATTCAAAGAAAGTCAACTGTCGGCAGCGCGTAGATGGCCAGATCAGTCATTGTTAACTGGAGGCGGCTTTGAGCTACCGGATGGGACGTGTACGGATTCACTGCAAAGTATATACACATACAGTCTTGTGAAGAACTTTTGAACACGTTTTCGAAATCCGACTTGAGCAGCCAGTTTTGCAGACCACATGATATTGAAATATCTTAGACCTTATAGCTACGAACATGCCGGACCTTATGGATGACGTCATTATATAGACCGGAACCACTGATCATGATTTCGTCTTGGTGATGGTTGTTACTGAAGTTCATAAATCAGTAAAGAAGGCTTGGAGAGTACTTATGCTAGGAAGAGCAGATAAGCAGTTGTTGTCATCCCTCGTAGACAATACGATGGACATAGAGGAATTATGCGCAGAGTTTAAAGAGACTGTAAATGTGCTCTGAACAAGTGTCTGCGTAGTAAGTAGATTAAGGACGAAAAAGTCCCACAGTTGTTTAATAACGAAATTCGAAAAAGTTGAGGAAGCAAAAGCCTCTGCAATCTCGGTTCAAGAGAGAATGTGCAAATGACGACCGGCAACAGTTAGTAGAGATTCGTGCGTCTGTGAAAAGAACTATGAGCGAAACATACAAAAACTACCACCGTCACGCCTTAGCAAAAATTCTGGCAGAGAATCCGAGAAAATTCTAGTTATGAGTAAAATCACTAACTGAGTCTCAGGATTCTATCCAGTCACTCGCTGACCGGTCTGTTGCGGCAATTGAAGACAACAAAACGGAAGACGAATTTTGGAATTACACCCTTCAGAAATCATTGTGCAGGAGAATCTTATAAACATACCGCCATTTGTCAATCTAACACACTCCCATATGAACAACATAGCAATAAGCATCCTTCGCGTAGAGGAACAACTGAAAGAGTTGAAAACAAGTAAGTCACTAGTTGCAGGTGTAATCCGAGTTCGGTTTTACAACGGTTACTCTATAGCATTTTCCCCTTACCTACCGCGCATTTACCGCGAATCTGTCGCCCAGTGCAATATCCCAGTTGACTGGAAAAAGCTCAAGTGGCTTCTGTATATAAGAACGGTAAAAGAACGGACTTGCAAAATTGCAGACTAATACCCTTAACATAGGTTTGCTGCGGAATTCTAAAACATAATATGAGTTAGAATATAATAAATGTTTCTAGAGACCGAAAATCTCATGCCCATAAGCCAGCACCGTTTTAGAAAGCATCGCTCGTGTGAAACTCAGTTTGCAAAGAAGAGCAAAAGGCAGACTCCATATTTCTAGATTTCTGAAAAGCATTTGACACGGTAACCCAGTACAGACTGTTAACGAAGCATAAGGAATAGGTATCCAGATATGCGAAAGGTTCCTAGACGTCTTAAGTAGTGGAACAAAATATGTTGTCATCGACAACGAATTTTCAACATAGACAAGGGCATCGTCAGCAGCGCACTGGGGAAGTGTGATAGGCCCACTTTTATTGTTTATATATGAAAATTGTCTGGTGGACAGGGTGGGAAGCAATCTGCAGTTGTTTGTTGCTTATGCTGCGGTGTACGGGAAAGTGTGACTGTAAGAACGCACAAGATTACTGAGACAAAATTTCTTGTTGGAGTACAGAATGACAGCTGGCTTTAAATGTAGAACAATATAAGTTAATGCGGATGAGTAGCATAAACAAACACGTAATGTTCCGATACAGTATTGATAGTGTCCTACTTGACACAGTCACGTCATTTAAATATCGGAGTAAGTCTTGCAAAGCGATATGAAACGGAATGAGCAAGTGAGGACTGTGCTAGTGAAGGTGAGTGATGAACTTAGACTTATTGTGAAAATTTTAGGAAACTGTGGTTAATCTGTAAAGGAGAGCTCACATGGGAGGCTAGTGGGAACTATTCTTGAGTGTTTGGGATCCGCACCAGGTCGGACGGCAGGAAGACATTAAAGCAAGTGAAAGACGGGCTGCTAGATTTGTTTCAAATAATTCAAATGGCTCTGACCACTAAGGGATTTAAAATCTGAGGCCATCAGGCCCCTAGACTACTGAAACCTAACTAACCTAAGAAGATCACACACAGCTATGCCTGAGGCCAGATTCGAACCTGCGACTGTAGCAGCAGCGCGGTTCCTTACTGAAGCGCCTAGAACCGCTCGGCCACAGCGGCCGGCAAGATTTATTAGAGGTAGATTCGAACAATATGCAAATATGACGGAGATACTTCGGGAACTTAAATGGGAGTCCCTGGAGAGAAGACAAAGTTCCTTACGTGGAACATCTTTGACAAAAATTTAGAGAACCGTGATTGAAGTAGCCGAGCGATCTAAGGCCCTGCAGTCATGTACTGTGCTGCTGGTTCCGGCGGAGATTTGAGTCCTCCCTCGGGCATATGTGTGTGTTTGTCCTTAGGATAATTTAGGTTACGTAGTGTCTAAGCTTAGGGACTGATGACCTTAGCAGTTAAGTCCCATAAGACTTCACACACATTTGAACATTTTGACCTGATTGAAGTTGACCGCAGGAGCGTCCTATTGCTGTTAACATACATTTCGCGTAAGGACAACGTGAATAACATATGAGAAATTAGGGCTCCTTCGAAGGCATATATACAGTTGTTTGTCCCTCTGTCTCTCTGCCAGTTGTGCAGGAAAGCAAAGGAGTACTAGTGGTGTAGGCTGCCTGCGTCACGCACCGTATACTGGCTTTCGGAGAACGTATGTAGTTGAAGTACACTCCAATCACTCTTCAGCTACTTCTGTTTTATAGTATTCAATTTTCTGTTGAGCTTAAGGTGACGATAACTTGGAATATTTGAATTTGAAACTGCAGTAAAATGGTGACAGATTCACTGAATGATTTAAAATCTGTGATATAAAGTGTGTCATATCAGTTTTCAAATCTTTGAAATGGCTCTGAGTACTATGGGGCTTAACATCTGAGATCATCAGTGCCCTACAACGTAGAACTACTGAAACCTAACTAACCTGAGGACATCACACAAATCCATGTCCGAGGCAGGATTCGAACCTGCGATCGTAGCGGTTGCGCGGTTCCAGACTGAGGCGCCTAGAACTGCACGGCCACACCGACCACTCATATCGGTTTTCCTACGAAATGTTAACTACAGGTGCCAGCAACAGTTGGACATGGACCTCATCTTCCTGTTTTTCTTTCCACTTGGGCCATCAATTGTACCAACTACTTTAGAAGAGAAAGTCCTATAGACTCTAATATTTATATTAATTTAGTTTGGAGCCTTTGTACTGCATACACCTACATTCATAACTCCTCATTGCATCATTTTGTGTTGATTTCTCTGCTTTTAGAGAATACGACAGAACACTTCCGCTGTTTCTTTTTTTCCGCTATTGTGAAGCGTTTCATTAAATGACCCATCAAAAGTTTATGAAATTTCTTCTTTAGTTTGGAGCCTTTGTACTGCATACACCTACATTCATAACTCCTCATTGCATCATTTTGTGTTGATTTCTCTGCTTTTAGAGAATACGACAGAACACTTCCGCTGTTTCTTTTTTTCCGCTATTCTGAAGCGTTTCATTAAATGACCCATCAAAAGTTTATGAAATTTCTTCTGTAGTAAATGTACAGAGCGGAACAGATGAACCGATACCGTTGTAAAACAGAAATAGGTCGGAGGGAGACCCAGGGTACAATGCTGTAGCATTTATCTCTCCTTCCGAGTCATCATACGAATGAGCAGAAGGAGGAGCAAGTAGTTAGCAAACATTGTCTCGCCCGCTACTGCTTGCGTTATTGCTGTTTGAAGTAGATCGTTCTCTACCGAAAACTGACGTCACACAAGCCAGTTCCTCTGCCGAGAGTCGAACACAAGTCCACCGCGTGGTAGCCAGACATCGACTTTCTAAGTAGAGGAATCATAACGTTAAACCGATACAGAATTATGTTTGCGTAATTTATTCATCTACATCAACTTCCTTAAAACGTCGTCTGAGAATGGAATTTTGTCTCAAATAACTGCTTAAAAGAAGTGTATTGCTGCATTTACAGAAACTGTCGCATTGCTACGTCTACAGCAACCGCCGCATATCTACAAATGTTTCGGAAGAAGAGCAAATTATGCGCGACGAGAAGGCAACAGTAATCCTGTAAGAGGAGTCACAGAGCTTCATTAACATTTACAGGGCCGATTCCCTGCCGCCAGAACGGCTTTTCTTCCCGAAGCGTTCATCTCCCAGGAGGCACTGTGAGCCCGGGGCTAATCGCTGCGGGCCCTTACAAAGAGCGCATTAGCATACCAGTCTGCGCTGCGCTGCGTCCGCCACAGCTGCGGCCCGGGCGCTGCAGACCCTCCCTCCGCCACTCACCACCGCCCGGGCCGGGCCTCATTCCTCGCAGTAATTGAGGGCGCGCTGGAGCCTCTGAGAGCTTACACAGGCGTCGACCCCTTTGAGGGCACGCACAGTGTCTTTTCACTGAAATCCCGGAGGCACTTATTCAGACCGACTCTGAGGCGTGCAGCCCTTCAACTCCTCAGAAACAAACGTCACCAGCTGAGCTTACGTTGGGCTCTCAGGCGCTACGTTTCCTGCCCTTACCTCCCGTATGACTAGAAGGAACGTATCAGGGTTGCCGTGCTGTTTTTATTGAGAGAAACAATTTAAAATTTTAGTGAGCCGTGCGTGACTCATGTTCGTACTAAAATGTAGACTCTCACGGCCGGAAATAACTGTCCATTATAATTATCCGGGCTATTATGCCGTGGTCGGTTGATGAATTCTGTGTCGATTCCCAACGTTTCGTCTCCGACTGCGGGAGACACCTTCAAGGGGGTCCGTAGCTCGACGGATGGTCCAACACACCCCCTGGCTCGCTACTGACTGCCGCTAAATTACGAGTTCGCGCTCTTCCGCGCCGCGGCGTGACGTCACGTGTTTTGAAAACGTCGTTGCAATTGGCCGTGAACCGGAGTTGCTCGACTCTGAGATGGTACATCTCCACAATGCACTAATGAAGAACGGATATTCGCCTGCCGAAATAAAACGTGCGTTGAGGCAGCCACGCAGAAATCATACTGACGTACAGGATATGGCAAAATCAAAGGTTTTCCTGCCGTTTGTTAAAAATGTAACGGAAAGAATAGGGAGGATCTTGACGAAACGGAATATTACCGTAATTTACAGACCCACCAGGAAGATACAGGAACACCTTAAGCCTGCCAAGGACGCTCGGAAACCATAGGAAAAAGCTGGAGTGTATAGGATCCCATGGAGCTGTGGAGTTGTTTATGTGGGTACCACTAAAAGAACTGTTTCTACACGTTTGAGCGCAAGCGAAATTGTAGAAGAGCAGAAACGGAACGATCAGCTGTTGCGGAGCATGCTTTCCAGCCAGGGAACCACAATGTTTGTTGCGGGGAGACGCAAGTACTAGCGACCACAAGCGGATAGGAGGAGGAGGAGGATCTTAGTGTTTAACGTCCCGTCGACAACGAGGTCATTAGAGACGGAGTGCAAGCTCGGGTTAGGGAAGGATGGGGAAGAAAATCGGCCGTGCCCTTTCAAAGGAACCATCCCGGCATTTGCCTGAAGCGATTTAGGGAAATCACCGAAAACCTAAATCAGGATGGCCGGAGACGGGATTGAACCGTCGTCCTCCCGAATGCGAGTCCAGTGTGCTAACCACTGCGCCACCTCGTACGGTCGCAAGCGGATATTACGATTCTCTACAGGGAGGCAATCGAAATCGCTAAACACCCAAATAATTTCAACCGAAAGGAGGAGGGCGTGAAATTAAACGGTATATAGATGCCGGTGTTAAAGAAGATGTGTACCACCCGTCCACTACTGGGTGATGGGAACGGCAATCGACGGCGACGGACAGCGGCCAATTGCACCGGCGTTTTCAAAACACGTGACGTCACGCCGCGGCGCGGGAGCGCGCGGACACGGAACTTAGCGGCAGTTAGTAGCGATCCAGTGGGTGTGTTGGACCTTCCATCGAGTTACGGACCCCCTTGAAGATGTCTCCCGCAGTCGGACACGAAACGTCAGGAATCGACACAGAATTCATCAACCGGCCACGGCATAACAGCCCGGATAATTATAATGGATAGTCATGTTCGTGCCATCTTTATTTAACATCTCGTCTTTATCGTACGACCGCCTCGTCATTTTAATTTCAATTACTGGTGTCACTGACTGTCTGGTCTGCCCGTGAGCGGCAGCAGCAGCACGTATCGATATGTGCACTGTCGTACTATCTCTGGGTGACCGATAGTATTTCAGGATCGTCGTGTCTCTGGCTGTCAGTTGGAGATCGGACCTGGAGTCCTTGAGTTGGGCCGCGGCAGAAGTGCAGTCGGGACGTAGCAGCAGTCGGGGAGGGAGCGCTAGGGAGGCGAGGACAGCCAGTAATCGCCGACCGCTCGCGACACAGGATGAACTGTCCGACGGACGGAGATGGGTCGACCGTTGGTAGGTCGTTCAATTGGTCGCCTCTTTGGGCGACGTGCGTTTTGGTCTTTTGGCCGCTTCTGGGCCCCGTCACTGGATCATCTAGCTGGACGTGGCTCGGTTCCTTCTAGTGCGAAGACGTCGTGGCCAATGGGCAAGAGGTACCTCTGCACGACTGCGTCCGAGTCAGTGTGTCCGGATCGGCGTGTCTCCCAGTTCCGGGCGGACATCGGGGTGAGTCGGGTTGGAGCCGCAGTGAGCTCCGGATAGTCAAGCCTCGCCCGACCGTTGCTGACACACACGGTTTGAGTGGCAGCGACCTTCGTTGGTTGTTGGTCGGGCGTCTGGTCAGACGACGCATGTTTCGTCACTTACCGTCTTTCGGTTTGGTGTGTGTGTCCGCCTGTGAATTGTTCTGGTTGTTCATCAGTGATTCGTTTTACGAGTGTTGGAGTTTCATGTGGCAGTGTTTTGTGCAACACTGTGTACCCTCTGTCAGTTCGACTGGGCAATACTTTAAACGCTGCAATGCTGTCTGCGTACTGGAGTAGCCAGTTGGTCGGTTGCGACAGAGCAGGCGAGTGAGTGTTTTCTTACCGTGATAATGCTGTCCGCTACGGCGTGTAGTTCCACAGCCGTTGCGATCTTCATGTACGTCAGTAGTTACTGTGCCTTGGCTTATCAACACACCAATGTTTAAAGATGAGTGTCACTGGTCTCTTCACCTCGCTAGCAATTTGGTTGTAGTGTTTTGGGTTTGGTGACCGAAATCAGGTAGTTGGTAGGTCCGTCGGCTGTCTATCAGTTACCTTCCGATTTAGAGATTGTTGGTTAGGCTGCCTGTCTCGCCTAAACGGGCTTTAGTGTTACAATTCCAATGCCAACACTTTAAACCTTCTGAGCACCGTTCCGTGTCTGTTACATAGTACCTTCCCTGTTTGAGTTTTAGTTATTTGGTTGATGTGTGGCCTGGAGCCGAGTTTTTATGTGTCCTGAATTAATGTTCCTGTCTTGCGCTTTAGGCAAAAGATTGTTATTCCTTGTATGCGGCTTTCAGCCGAATTTTACATCAAATCTTTTAAGGCCTTAAGCCGTTGAATTATTGTGTTGATGTGTGGCATTCAGCCGAGTTTTAGTTTCTCTTAAACTGATGTTCTTGTCTTGCCCTTTGGCATGAAATGTTTTAAGATAAGGCCTTCTGCCTTTTGATTGTAACTCCTCTTATTGCTTAATATGCGGCCCCCAGCCAAGTTTCATTAAAACTAAATTACTAAAGCCTTCAGCCTGTTTAGATTGAAGATGTAGAAAATATAAAAGGGTGAAACCTCCTGAAGAACTTTGTATTTCAATTTATTGCTTAGGTCTTGTCTTGGATTTTGAGTGTGGCCTACAGCCGATCTAATGTTAATCAAGGGAAGTCGATTAAAGTTTTAAGTGTTTTGCATCCTTGTTGTAATAGTGTGTTGAGTGCAACTGACAGCAACTCATTTTGGCCCCTTTCCACAACGTAATCCGCTCTGTCCTGGTAGCGCAGGCGCTTCATTTAGTTTTGCATCACGAAACATACGCTGGGGTGACAAAAGTCATGAGCTGCCTTGTAACATCGTCTGGAGCCACCTTTTGCCCGGCTTAGTGCGGCAACTCGACGTGGCATGGACTCAACAAGCTGTCAGAAAGCCCCTGCATAAATATTCAGCCAAACTGTCTCTGTTGCTGCCCATAACTGCGAAATGTTGCCATTGCTTCATTTTGTACAGTAACTGACCTCTCGATTACGTTCCATAAATATTCGATGGGACTCATGTCGGGCGATCTGGGTGGCGAAACCTGCAGAAAGTGATTCTTGTGGTCCGGTGACAAGGCTCATAACCATATCAAGTCAATGATGTTTTCGTGTGAATCTTCTGGTTTTGGTGGCGCAAAGATTGTTCCATTAAGTTTCGCGTGTGCAGCCGCAAGAATTCTCTTTCTTCTTCTTCTAATATTTCGGCCGTATATCGTTCAGCCATCTTCAGAGTGAGCCGCAAGACTGCCGCTTCAGTGCTCGCTTTCTCCCTTTATACTCCTGTACCGCGCAACTGCCCCTGCGACCACAGATGCAAATGCGCCAGAAACTTTGGTCGGCGGCAGAGACGTGTACAATGAGCGAGTTACATCTTTGACTCCGCAGTCGATCTGTGTTGCGATGTGGATATATCATTGAGAGTAGCACTGTGACGGTGGCTTTGTGAGTTTATTACAGCAAGTGGAGGATTCCATGATTTATGAAGGTTGAAACCACTCTTTCTATTAATTAAATAGGCGTCAAACGAATTTCTATTGCCTCCATGACTATCAAGTCCCAAAAAGATAATGCAGTTGCCAAAATTTCGACGTTGTCAAACAACATACTGTGACCAGTATCAATACAGTGCTCTGTCACTGCCGACTTGTTAGGTTGTTAAAGTCGAGTGTACCTCTAGTGTTCTGTACATCGTCCTTGGCAAGTGTGAGTTCTTTGTCTAATGTAAGAAAGATCACATTCACATGGAATTTTGTAAACTCCAGGTTTTCGGAGCAGCAAATCATTTTTGACGGAGCCCACGAGTGTAGCTATTTTGGGTAGAGGACGACAAATCACTTTTACTTTGTGTCTGCTAAGAATCCGTCCTATTTTTGATGAGAGACTATCCACATATGGCAGGAAAGCCATCGAGTTAAAAGTTTCTTCGTCTTCTTCTGCTTTCTTTGTGCCCTCTTTTGGTTTCATTTTCAGTGCCTTCTGTACTTGCTATGGGGAGTACCCATTGTCTTCAACCTCTCTTTGTAAGTGGGAAAGTTTATCTTGCAGACTGCTTTCGTCAGAAATAATATGCGCTCTGTGGGTCAAAGTTCGGAGAACACGCATCGTCTGGGCAGGGTGGTGGCAGCTGTTTGCACGTAAATACAAATCCATGTGCGTCGGCTTCCGATACACTTAGTGTCCCAAAGTGCCATCCTCTCTGCGCCGAATCAGAACACCCAAGAATGGATGGCATCCCCCCTTTTCAGTTTCCATTGTGAACCTTATTTGATCTTTTCAGTTGGAGAGTTGGAGCATAGAATCCATTTCATCCCATGTAAACACAGAAAACATCATTATGTAGCCAACACTAGCGTGCACAGTCCCCTGTTGATAACCTGGGTCCATGGCTTCGTTGCAGTATTCTGAGGTCCAACCGATGTGGCCAAGAGCCGAGTGAAGGCCTTGTCATGTTGTTAGCAAACGTACTCGTGTCGATTGTCTGCTGACGTAGTTCATGAACGCCAAATTTCGCCTCTCTGTCTCTACGGATACGCTCACCGTACGTCCAACATAGATTTCTGCGGTTATTTCACGTAGTCTCACATGTCTGTTAGTTCTAACAACCCTACACAAACACCGCTGCTCTCGGTCTTTAAGTTAAGGCCGCATGAGAGATAATGCCTAAAATCTGGTATTGTCGGCACTCTCTTGACACTGTGGATCTCGGAATATTGAATTCTCTGACGATTTCTGAAATGGAATGCCCTATGCCTCAAGCTGCAACTATCATTCCGCGTTCAAAGTCTGTCAATTCACGTCGTGCGGCCGTAATCAGGTAGGAAACCTTTCCACATTAATCAACGGAGTACAGAAGACGCTCAGTTTTTTTCTTTATTGTTATTTCAACACCATACACACAAGGTCGGCTGGCAGCGGCTATATTACGTCGCTCTTCGGCTATAGCAGTACAAACAGAATCAAGGAAGACACAGAAAAAGATAACATAATGGTGGACAAAAAACAGTAGACACATGAGTAAAAAACATGGAGCCGTTCACAGGTGTATAAAAGTAAAAAACGGTCAGCACTGTACGTGAACACTGATCACTGAGATGACACATGTAAACGATGGAGCGTGGGCGGTGGAAACACTGAAGCATTAACACGACGGCACACACACAGAACCGATGGCGAGGATCTCCGGCGCGCGAATGTTCACTTGATGTGTGCGAGTTCGGGGACCTGCCAAAAGGGGAAAAGGTGGGAGGTGGGGGAGGAGGGAGAGGGGAGATTGTAGATGCCAGTGGCAGAGGAGATGGTAGGAGGAGAAAAGAAGGCACTGGGGGGTAGGGGAAGCCCGGGGGAGGAGGGGGGAGGAAGTGAGGAGGGAGAAAGGGTGCCCTCAGGAAAAAATACAAATTGTGGAAGGGGAGGATCAAAGTTGGTAGGAGGGGTAGATGCAGGGTCCGAGGGCATCATCCGGGAGGTGGAGTTGGTGGAAGCCTCCTTGGGTATGGACAGTGGAGAGATGGAGAGCAGGTGGGATGTAGGAATAAAGGTACGGCAGCGGACAGGTTGGGAGAGCATGGGAGAGACAAGCGGGAGTGTGTGAGGGGGTCAAGTTTAAGGGAGGTGTAGAGGATTCGTATCCGTTCGAGGAAAAGTAGGAGTTGTGGGAATGGAAAAAGTCATACAAGATCCGCATGGGGGGGGGGGGAGGGAGACGGATGTGATAGGCGAGGTGGAGAGCATGTCGTTCTAGGATTTGAAGGGATTTGTAAAAGGTAGGGGGAGAGGAGTTCCAGGCAGGATGGGCGTAGCAGAGGATAGGGCGTATGAGAGATTTACAGGTGTGGAGGATGGTGGAGGGGTCCAGACCCCATGTGTGCCCAGAAAGGAGCTTGAGGAGTCTGTGTCGGGAGTGTGCCTTGGCTTGGGTTGTCCGGGGATGGGGAGGTCCAGGAGAGGCGACGGTCAAGGATGAACAGCGCAGCCAAATCACTGCACTTTTATACCTTGCTTATTCGATACTGCGGCCATATTTGTGTGTGCATATCGCTATCCATCACTTTCGTCACCTAACTGTATTGGGTATGCATTTGTACACAGCGATTCCTTACGTGTTGCCTTTAGTGTCTCCTTTGCAATCCAATATGAACGACACAGTTACTGATAACGTCAAGTTAGCAAAACCTTCAGAGCTTCACCATTGGTGCCGTCAGCAATGTATAGTCTATGCGGACAAGCACGATCGTTCGCCTGTGGGAGCAAGTATAAGTAATACTGTGTCTCCCATACTGCCAACATTGCTTGCTCGTAAACGTACGACGACTACTGCTTCTTGGTTAGTGTCTCACTTATCTTCGTATGGCTGTGCTCTCACATTTTGACGGAGATTAATTCGGGAGACGTTATTGACTTATATCTACCTTTCTACTCTGTGAGCCACCTTGTAATTCCATGGTAAATCCTCCACTAGTCTACTCTGTCAATGATCTCCATGTGGTTGCAGACACTTTGGTATTTGTCATTTTCAGTGGGTAGGAGATGCTAAGCTACATAAACTGTTCCACTGGAAACAGTTCTTGTGTGCTGCAGTCACTGTTCAAATAACTAAATTCATTTACTCCATTTGTCCCTCTTATTTGCTGAAAACGTTTATTCAATGCCACACAACACCATTTCCCACCCTGGCTGTTTCATAATCATTGTTGTTTATACCGTAATCAAAGATAAGCTGTTTTCAACTGACTATCATTTTTACGTGCATAATCGTATATTCGTAATGTAGTGTGACATTTTATGGTTATAAACAAATGTACACAACTGTGTACACAAATGTACACATTGAGACTGATAATGATAGCAAGACTGAAGATAAATCAAGACACGTTCATAGGATTTGCGGACCTGGAAAAAGCGTTCGCCAATGGAAAATGGTACAAGGCGTTCGAAATTCTGAGAAAAATAAGGGTAAGCTTTAGGGTAATATACAACATGTACAAGAATCTAGAAGGAATACTAAGACGGCCAAGAATGAAATACTTGGATTAAATAGCGTGTAAGACAATGAGTAGTCTGTCGCTCCTGCTGTTCAATCTGTTCATCGAAGCAGCAGTGGTGGAACTAAAAAAAAAAAGGTTCAGGAGTGAAATTAAAATTAAGTTTTAAAGAATATAAATGATAAAATCCGCCGATGACGTTGCTATCACGACTGACACTGAACAAGACTTACTGGAGCTGTGGAATGGAATGAAGAGTGTAATGAGTGTAGAACGTGGATGGACGGTAAATCGAGGAAAGACGAAATAATGACAAGTAGCATAAAAGATAACTGCGAGAAACGTATCAGAACTGGGATCATGAAATAGAAGAAGTCAAAGAATCCTGTCACCAAGGCTGCAAAACAACTCTTGAAGGACGGGGCAAAGAGGACACTAAAATAAGACTAGCACTGGCAAAAAGGGCATTGCTGGAGAAGAGAACTGTACTAGTGTCAAACTTAAGTCTTAATGCGAGGAAGAAATTTCTGAGAATGTACCTCTGAAGCACAACTTTGTAGGGCAGTGAAACATGAATCGTGGAAAAAATCGCAACAGACGAAAATCGAAGAATTTGAGATGTGGTGCTACAGCAGAATATTGAAAATTAGGAGGACTGATAAAATAAGGAATGAAGAGATTCTCCTCATAATCAGGGAGGAAAAGAATACACGGAAAATACTGACAAGAAGAAGAGATAGGATGGTAGGACATCTGTAAAAGGATCAGGGAATAACTAGCATGATACTAGAGGGTGCTGTACAGGGTAAAAACTGTAGAATGATGAGGGATGTTGGAATACATCCAGCAAATATTTGAGGATTTACATTAATGAGCGAAAACATGGTTCCGTTTTCGTCAATGTTTTAAAATGATGCGATCTACACAATGGTATTCTTACGTAAAGATAAAGGTTAATAATATATCACGCACAACATACAAACTAATGACACATCGCTTAGAAAGTTTATTGATTCCTCCTTAACCGAGTTCATTCAGAGACGGTAGCTCATCGTGTTCGCGCAGGGGACTGGCCACTCTGTTACAAAAAAAAGAGCTGAGTGAAGTTCTCATCAATGGAATTTAAGGGATGTCACGGGCCATACGCACAGAGCTGTTGTAGGAAAGTGACGAAGAAAAACAAATAGAAAAAAGAATAGAAATCGTATTGCTTTGCTGTTTTCAGTGCTGAAGGAGCCGGGTTCGATTCCGGGAGTCTCCTCGGAACATCTCCCGACAAAGGGAGCTCTGGAACTGGCTATCTCTCAGCCTTGTGAGGCCAAATGACGAGTGTCTGAACAGAGAAGCAGTGGCGTCATCAGGATTCATCTGCTGGCAATAACAGCTGGAGGGATTAGCGGCATGCTGATCGTAGATCGCCCCCGTTCCGCTTTGTACGCGGCAATCTGCCACTCGGAAGAAGCCGAAGGCCCAATCCTTGAGCAGTTTTTGTTTCATCTAGGAAGTTGCTCTGCCCGGGTTTATTTGACGCTGTAGATGATCTGAATTAAATTAAATACGTTACATATGTGTCAATATACTATGAGTACCTAATAAGAGCATCTTCCATACGGCTGATAACGCTTAGTTTCCTGTTTTATGAGACTGCTTACTTATTCTAACTTTTATTGTAGGTTCTGTATTTACTAAAAATGCATTAAGTCAGTTAAATTTTTTTCAGCTATTTCCAATAAATGTATTGGTCTTTGTATACAATTCACGTCACACAACATAGGAAAACACTTATTTTACAATTTTTAAGTCTACCGAGCTTCAATGTCCGCAACATATTTTCCTATTTTCACCTGCTACGTGGCATTTGTTACAGAACTACAGAGTAGGAAACAAGTTTTCGAAATTTTTCATTTTCATCGTTTCCACACTTAATTGCATATCTTCTCCTAGACGATGGTTTCACCAGAATATATTCTAAGAAACTGATTGTTACACGCCCGGGGGTACAAATGGCTGGGGTACCTTGAACTGTTTTCTCCACTTCTGCTTTTCTTGACCGTACGCCCTGTCCACACTACGTACCTGATAATCCCGCGGCGGTGGTGCTGTTCTGCTCCATACTGCTGCTGGCTTGACTGAAATACCTGTCGAATTATGCAAGCGGGTTTAGGGAAGCCACTCAACGTCAAAACACAACACTGTTCGACGTCTGGTATGAACAACTATATTCCGCGACGATAATAGAAAAACGGAAGTTGCACTGTTTGCATTCTAAGTCGTAAATGTTTATCCCAATTAACAATCTTGATGATTATCTCTCCACAATATCACTCAGACGAGCGTACGCGTAACCGACACGACTCGGGTGATTGTCGATGATGCAGAAGCCGAATGACCGCACGGAACTTCTTACGCTCGTCACGCATACACAGATATTTGGTATCAGTCCTCCTTGCCACTAGTAATGATATAACGCTGTTCGTAAAGTTAATTTCTCAGTTCTCAGTTCTCACTTGTACCAGCGTGCGCGTAACCGCCGCGGCGCGGCTGATAATTGATAATGCATAACGCGATGGCTGAACACACGTTCTCACGCTGGCAAAAAGACACTGGCACTTGACTGCTCTCTTTTGTGGCAACAAATTTTTTTCTGGTTACATTAGTTCATTCTGGGAGACCGAACACGGCGCGGATGATTGATGCTGTACGGTACGACACGCAACGAGAGGATACACAAATACGTTATCGGCGGCACTGCTCATTTTTAAATCACTTCTTGACGCTCTTTCGTCTGAATCATTTGCTTCTTTTATCACTTTACTGTAATAGCACTTGTAGTAACACTTCAGTTTCCATACTAACAATGCCTCTCCCATGAAGAGCTACACACTACACAACATAACAGTTCTGTGTCCCGTGGGCGACTCTACAGACCCGGCCGCCCGCAAAGATACACCACAACTAAACCAGCGAGGCGACAATACGCTTACATGGTGCGTGATGGTTACTTCGAATATTTATCTAGTGACCGAATGCCGTAGGGGATGAAATCGTATAAAACAATACTAATGGAAACCGGTCAGGAATTCTTAATTTAAAATGTACTGAATACGTAGAGACTAATGATTTACATTCCTTTCCTTTCGTAAGAAAAGAGAAGAAAATGGAGTAGGCAACATTTGGTAAACTTACTCGCTGCCGGAGGGAAAGTGACAACTCTTTGGACTAATAGCGCTACAAAAAATTTTGTAAAATGTTGTAAGGAGGCATAAAGATCGCTACTAACTGACAACTGTTGACATATGGCTTTGTGTGCAAATATATTGTGCTTCAGTATGTCTGTAATCTACATCTCGCCCACCATTCTGTAAGGCAGGTCAGATGAATGAATATCGCCTGCTTTTATTTCATATTTCCTGCAGGAATATTTCATATTTCCTGCGCAGCCGATCTCTGCCTCCCTGGCGAAGCCTGTGCCCATCCGTCTCCATTGATCTCCTGCACCTCCAAGAGGTCAGCGGGAAGCGGAACATCTGACGTCCGATATAAAAGCCGAGAAGGGGAGGCAGCGGTACGAAGGGGAGGTGAGAGCCGGCCTGTAGCGCCCGGCTCTTGATGGAGTGCAGGCGTCAAGAACGAGTTCCTTCTGCCATAAATCTAGCAGAAACCTCCAGAAGCGGGCGGGGATGTGGCTTTCTTATAGTAGTCCAAAAGTCGGTAATCCATTACTGTACACCCTTTATGAAACATTGTTTTATAATGTGTCTTGAATTAGATTGACTGAAATTAACTGAATGATTTGTAGGGAATCAAACCAGTGTAGTAGTATAAAACAATACTAGTTGAAACCGGAGAGGGATTCTGTATCTGCAATATAATGTATACGTCGAGACGAATGATTTACATTCCTTTCGTAAGCCGAAACCGTCCAACACAATTTTCTCCCAGTGCTGCTAGATCCACATACTCAATCGGAAAACCTCTGGTTGTAGTGCTCAAAGGACAAAAATGGACACATCACTGATAACTCAAGTTTAAATCAGGCTAGCAGATATGCTCAGATAGCTTAATGGTAGTTGACTGTTAGTTCCCAACAGCGTCAGTCTTCTGAGAACAAGAATGCTTTCATTTGTTTTTCATTTTCTCTCTGAGGGTTTTCTTTTTAGCTCGATGAGAAAGTTGTTAGAAAGACAAAGAAGGATTTATTTAGTTATCTATTACGTTCAAACAAACGGAAGATGCCGTTAATTTCGAGTGAAGCCATTCGCAATAGTCATTTCTGTATACTACACATTATTAGTGGTGGGTAAGGCATGAGTGGTGAGCAAAGCTCTAGGAGAAACACTAAGGGTTCAAACACTGGTCAAGGTAAATGCTAGCGAAAAGTTAGAAATATGGGGCGCTACATCAGCCTGATGGCTGATACATTCACCATATTTACGACCGACATTCTCTGTTAACTTTTCAGGTAATTCTCTTTCTATTGATATAATTGCTAGTAATCCATTCACATCGTTTTAGCGAATCCCAGTATCAGCAAGGTCCCATCGTATTAGCCCCAACGCGGCGCTCTCCCCACAAACACTGTAAGAGTAATTTCGTTTATAGTATTCGGAAGTCATAAGTAAAACCATCAGCGACAACGAAAGGTTGAGATAGGCGAGTACTGGCGATATGCATCGATGTGCATTATACACCTTTTGATTGCAGGATGTAAGTGTGAAAGTATTTTGGTACCTCTAGAATGACAAGAGAATGGTTCAGTCCCATATGGCGCAACCCACCCTGAAAGTTTTATGCAGAAGGGATCTATCGAAAGTAGTGCGGTGTCAAAATTTTAGCTGCTAAGAGGCACAGCAAGTACATTTAACAGTTGAAGTAACTCGTTTCTGTTACACGAAAAACTGCTTACGTCATTGGTTGTGCAGCCGTTCCTGGGCGCGACATCGGCCTTGACGAGGGGGCGTAGCACGGCGTAGTGCTCACATCCGGAGTGACGCAAAGGAATTTGGCGCCACTAAACCACAAAAAAATGTCACGTATCACTGTTTTGAATAAGAAACAGTTCCTGTCGACAGCTAAACTGTTGTGCACGTATTTTTACGAAGGTGACTAGGAGACGAAAATAATTCGAGGCATTGTTTGATGTTACGTTATAGATTACTAACATCAATCTTGACTTTAATCTATGGAAATGAAATATTTATTACATATATATCTAGTTACACTACTGGCCATTACAACTTCTACACCAAGAAGAAATGAAGATGACAAACGGGATTCATTAGACAATTATATTATACTATAACTGATACGTGATTACATTTTCACGCAATTTGGGTGCATAGATCCTGAGAAATCAGTAACCAGAACAACCACCTCTGGCCGTAATAACGGCCTTGATACGACTGGGCATTGAGTCAAACAGAGCTTGCATGGCGTGTACAAGTACAGCTGCCCATGCACCTTCAACGCGATACCACACTTCCTCAAGATTAGTGACTGGTGAATTGTAATGAGCCAGTTGCTCGGCCACCATTGATCAGGCGTTTACAATTGGCCAGGACAGCAGTCGAACATTTTCTGTACCCAGAAAGGTCCGTACACGACCAGCAACATGCGGTCGTGCATTATCCTGCTGAAATGTGGAGTTTGGCATGGATCGAATGACGGGTAGAGCCACGGGTCGTAACACATCTGAAAAGTAACGTCCACTGTTCAAAGTGCAGTCAATGCGAACAAAAGGTGACCGAGACGTGTAGCCAATGGCACCCCATACCATCACGCCGGGCGATACGCCAGTACGGCGATGACGAATACGCGCTTCCAATGTGCGTTCACCGCAATATCGCCAAACATGGCTCCGACCATCAGAATGCTGTAAACAGAACCTGGATTCATCCGAAAAAATGACATTTTGCCATTCGTGCACCCAGCTTCGTCTTTGAGTACACCATCGCAGGTGCTCCTGTCTGTGATGCAGCGTCAAAGGCAACCGCAGCCACGGTCTCCGAGCAGATAGTCCATGCTGCTGCAAGCGTCGTCGAACTCTTCGTGCAGATGGTTGTTGTCTTGCAAACGTCCCCATCTGTTGACTCAATGATCCGGACGTGGCTGCACGATCCGTTACAGCCATGCGGATAAGATGCCTGTCATCTCGACTGCTAGTGATACGAGGCCGTTGAGATCCAGAATGGCGTTCCGTATTACCCTCCTGAACCCACCGATTCCATATTTTGCTAATAGTGATTGGATCTCGAACTACGCGAGCAGCAATGTCGCGATACGATAAACCGCAATCCCGATACACTGCAATCCGACCTTTACCAAAGTCCGAAACGTGATGGTACGCATTTCTCCTCCTTACACGAGGCATCACAACAACGTTTCACCAGGCAACGCCTATCAACTGCCGTTTGTGTATGAGAAATCGGTTGGAAAATTTCCTCATGTCAGCACGTAGTAGGTGTCGCCACTGGCTCTGAAAAGCTAATAATTTGCATATCACAGCATCTTCTTCCTGTTGGTTCAGTTTCGCATCTGTAGCACGTCATCTTCATGGTGTAGCAATTTTAATGGCCAGTAGTGTATAATAATTCTTGTCGCCGAGTACTCATAATTTTTGAATAAAGTGTGTTTTAATAAAAATGAAACTGTGGTGTGCTTACTGTAAGACCTTCAGTGCAGACACCAGCAGATTATTTGACTTGGCGCTCTAACGAAGTAGGCGAGTGTCAGCAAAATGTCTCGTGGTCTTATCGTGGCGTGTTTATCTTCTGCCGTTTGGTCAGACGATAGAAATGCCACTTGCACGCTTACAGTAACAGATTGACGGTGACTAACTTTAGAAGTTGATTAATTTTCACACACATTCATTAGAATAATAACAAGCATAAAAATTACTTCACTTGGTTCTGGATGCTATTTGCAATTGACAATCTGAAGTTCCTTTGGTATTGGTACGTTAATCTTATTCTCACATATCTCTCTGATACTTGACAAAAGTGTCTATACATTTATCTTCATGGCTATGTACAGGAATATGGTAATCTTATTAGGTGCAGACTGAAACTTGACTATAGACTGGTACAGACAAATGTAGACAAATGCAGACTGGTACAAACTGATGTAGACAAATGCAGATTGACTAATCAGAGGTCTGTACACTCGTTATAATACCACATGCGTTCAGGTATCACTGCGTGAGTGTGGTCCGCGAGGGGAAAAGGTTCTACGTTAGCAGCAATCTCATTGGCTGCGTTACATATTAATAGGCGGATCTGAAGAAGCAGAATTTGGTCTGTCTCTGTGGCAGCGCCATCTCGTAGTGCGGAGACGGACGAGCGCTGCGCCTGCGCTGTTGTGCTTCGCGGGTTGCGCTCTAGTGGGATAGCTGTGCACGTAGTGACTACGCGGAACTATGTACACAACAGAAACATTTCCTTGTTTATTCCCCATAGTCGTCCCCATAGACCGAAGTGTCATATGAACGATGGAAACAAACATTTTCCTCACACTAGGCACACCCGACAAAAGAAAAATTAATGCTTTCAGAGACGTCAGGGTAGTTAGTTGTTTTATGTAGACATAATTGCTGTGAAGTAAGAAATACCCCTAGCCGTTGCCCTGCTTATTGCACTGCTTACTTAGCATACTTAAAACAATTTGTAAAATGTGCCAAAGCAAACAGATAATGCACAGATGACTGATATTTAAGAATACTGCCCTTCTGATAAACCTCAAATCAGATGGCGCTGTCTGACATTATATTGACTGACAATTTCCTTAAAAATACTTCCCTGAGTCTAGGAAATTCTTTATTGAGCTTCACATTACCTGGACTGAGTAGAATCTGAATTATATCAAGTTTTTTCTTCCTCCACCTGAAAGCCAGCGAAATCGTCATGTCCAGCCCCAGAGTCCCATAATTTAATTTCTGCAGCTGGTTAGAAGCATTTCTAAATGAAATGTGTAAAATAATTCCTTCCTATTTTTTCAGAGTTTTGACAGGACTGTTATAAGATTTATGCCACTAAACAGTTCTTTTTTTACTTTTGCTCGTAATATACGTTGAGGTTCCTGAAGACGGATATAAAGCCTCGGAAACAGGAAGCCACCCATATGTACCACAACCATTGTTGTGTATGAATGCGCCGTAGCATTAATCGTTTGCACTAGAGGTTCTGTCTTTTTGGGCCTCTAAATGACGAAGTGCGGTTTGCTTGCAGTTCTTTCACGAAATCTGACTGATCGGTGTTAGACACAGCAAATGTGGGGAAAACAGCAACCTTCGTCTTGACGTAAGCTACGAATCATTAGAGTCTCCTCTACATTTTTGCTTGAAGTGAAATTCGTTGTTTTTGCGACTTCGTATACTGTATGATTTCTTGAATCTGTTTTACCTGGTCTAAGAGGACTTGAAATCAGCAGTGTTCATCTCAATGCGATTCAGAGAACCAAGTATGTAGATCTCTCCATCGTGAGCAGCGCTACATGGTTCATATCTCAAGAACACTAAAGAACTATTGCCCATGTCATTTATTCACGTAAAGGGGTTTACGTCGGCTATTAACGTGGGACAGCGTGACTTTGTAGCCACCCTGTACAGTAAATCTTTCGGATTGTTTTTCTTTTCCAGTTCGGCGAGTTTCATTTTGATGCGTATTTATTACTTTGTGTACGTTGTTCTTCCATCTACATAGTTAACATTCAGATTTTGCAAAGCAAACCAGTTTTGTACACTGCTTAACAGTAAGCGTTAAACGGAATGAATATTAATTCAGTTTTAACTCCATTGTTAACTGTTATTCTACTGCAAAAGCAACTGGTAATTATTACGGACACTAAATCAGCTGCAAATTTGAGTGAATAGTAATTGCATTACTTCAGAGAAAGTGTTAACGAAAAATGAAGATCTTGTTTTTGCAAATTAGGCTCGTTGCAAGTTGTGTTTATCCGTTTAGCGATGCGCCATCAACGAAGGATATGCATCTGCATTGTAGTTCGAGCACAGCCTTATACAGCTCCGTTAGAACTGTAGGTTTCTATAGCCGCTTGGTGCGCAAAGAATTTGCAAAGTTTTAACATTTGTTTTTAATATTTGCAGTTCGTCTTAACAGCTAAAATTTTGACAGCGTCTTTCTTTCGGTGTATTCTTCCTGTATAAAAACATTCACGTCATGTTTGAACAAGTCGGACTCGACCATTATCTGGTGAGTAATTGGAGCCGACCGTCAACATAAAGGGCGGACTATGAAGAAACTGTTACGAATGTCCGGCGAATAAGCATTACTTCTTTCAGCATTGCATTAGGAATGTCACAAATGTCGAGTGCAGCACGGATACCATTTTCATTCCTTTTGCATGCAGAATATAACAGAGTTGCTTATGGAAAACGTCCGTCAAAGGCTGAATTGCATCACTTTCATTACAAAAACTCAGAAACGTGACCAGTATATTTTAATAACGATCACTTCTCGGGCAAAGCCTATTTCGTAAAGGACAAGATAGTGAATTCTCGTACTACGTACAGCGGAGACAAGGAAACCACACAGCACTCGAACAGGAGAGTTCGAACAATACCCGATGTCAATATTAGTGTGCCAGTATAGACGGTTGTCTAATTAGCTCACCACCAAGACTGGCGTGAGAGCGATGTTTGTGTTTCCTGGTCGCTGTTTTTACCTCAGTTCTTGTAAAACGTTACTCTGACAAATCGTAGCAAAATGTAGCTATTCGTGAATATAACAATACTCAGAGATATTAGAAATATTCTTGAAGGTAATTCAGTTGAAGAAAAGTTACTTATCACAGCACAGAGATAACTACTCCATTTACCAGTATTGAGGCGTTAACCATATATTACACATGCGCAAATATATAACGACTCGGTGGATCACGCTTTTCCGAATTATTAGCAATTTATCTCCACCCAGAACAGCAAGGACGAGCGCTACAACTTCTGCCACACTCATTGGCGGTATAGAGCAAATGTGATCCCCCAAGCACCCCGAGAGGCGATGTAGGTCAGGCCAAAGCAGAAGACATAAAACTGAATCTCCACGACCGATCCATTTTCTGGAATAGCTCTGCTTAAATTCCGTCATGTTGGAACCACAACCTCTGCTGAACACGAAGAGGATTGAAATGGAACTTCCTGTTAGACTAAAATTATGTGTCGGACAGAGATTAGAAACTGGAGCCTTCACTTTGTCGGCTAGTGCTCTACCTGCTGAGCTATCCAAGCGTGACTCTTGACGTTCCCTGGCAGAGTTTCTTCTGCCTGTACTTCATCCCTACCTTCTACACTTCTGGAAATGAAGTAAATTTCTTGCAGTGCATCTGGCCTGAGAGAAATAAATGATACATACTTAAAATGTACCCATTCTGTAGTAAGTAGGGACACAAAATACAGCCTCCAACTATTCCAGACCATACATTGATGCTGAAGTGGTCCTCACATCCACGACTGCGGGAAATTCTGATGTAAGTATTACTTGCAGTATCTGTTTACCTCGGCGCATTGTAAGTGCTGCTGATGGGCTGGAGCGTCCTCCATTTATACGAGGCAGTATGCGGCTGGGCGTGTTGGTCTCCCACTATCCTTTAAACGATCAGTCCACTTACCTGGATAGGTTTCAAGTTGTCTGTCCCTTTACACTGGTTTAGCCAGAAAAAGCAGCGATGATGAAAATTCGACTAAATACCTACTACGCAACGGCTACTTAACTCCTATCGATGGGCCGTGGCTGAATGTTAATTAAACTATTGAGCGTTCGGGATTGTTGCATGACTCGTTTGAAAAAAATGTCTACAGTTTCCAATAAGTTGGTTTATTTTCCTTCAAACACGGAAAATGGGTATCAAGTTCGTATTTAATATCTCGACATCAAGTATGTAATGTTACTGACTTTCTCTGTTACGAGTTCGCACCCGAAAGCAGCCAGAAGATATTTAGTCCCACCCACGGCTACTTGCGAGTTAACCCAGACAGTGGTTCAGTAGAATTTTTGTAAATATGTTCTCGCCATAATGTCTCGTAATCTGCACAAAACATGCCTCGCAGAGTTTATGTACGACACGAAATGTTCACTAGCAAAAATATCTTCTAAATTCAACCATTCACAAAGCTCAAACGTCCACAAAATACTCAATACGGTAGTCGCTTTTCGTCAATGACACGAGGACCAATGAAAGTGCGTGAATTTCTTCATTTTTGTACGAATCTGGTCAGCGCCGTTTGACATAGGTGTTTACCAGAACATGGCTCCTGAGCGACTATCTTGACTCACTGATCTGAAGCACAAAGACCAACTACACAAACGAGAGCGAAAATTAATTCCTGTTGGTTATTATGTTAAGCAGCCAGTCAGGTTATTATAAGCAATTTGCACTAGAAATCTTGTTATTCCGGAACTAAATAAAATTTAATGAAAACGGAATGAGATTGCTTTTCACAAAATAAATTATAAATAAATTTAATACTCATCACCCATTCTATCTGCCTTTTACAAAATCATGCTCGCTTGGATATACGTCACAAATTTCCCTATTGCTGAACACTTTTCTCACGCATACTTTTACATGGTTTTAATAAAATATCACATTCTCACTGCACTTCTGTCCTCCATTCACTCTGTCTCTCCAAAAGGATCACTCGACCAAAACACGGTGAAATACTAATTTCCCAAAGTATTATTTTTAATTATTTCAGAAATCTGTAATAATTAAATTAAAGAAAACTCCAGAAAATTAGATTATATGTACCTATCCTCTTGGCTGTAGTTTCAAGTGATACTATAGATGAATACATTACAGTCCCTAACCCAGTTTCACAATCCCACCACGGTTATTACGTCTTTTAGGTAAAAATTTATATCTCCGCAAGTACTGAAGTTACTGATTTGAAATTTGGTTGTGTGGGTGTGTTATCCACAGTACGAAAACCATCGATTAATATTTTATAGTACTTCTTCATATTCATAGAGTATCTGTGTAATGTATTGCACGCAGCATTAGTCAAGCACACGGCTCTCTCGGCCCAGTAGTCTGCGTTAGCTGTGCCAGTGTGGGGAGCAAAATCTGCCCTTCTCCCGGCTCAGTGGCAACCCACACTTTCAATGCAAGATGGCATCTCGTAATAATTTGCTATGTAACAAGTAGAGGGCACCGTGACCAATCAGTATAGTACATCCAATATTTAAAATGCAACATGCACTCAAAGCACTCCTACTTCAGGCCACAAGTGGCCTATTGGGACCATCCGACCGCCGTGTCATCCTCAGATGAGAATGCGAATAGGAGGGGCGTGGGGTCACCCCACCGCTCTCGCGGTCGTAACGATGGTATTCTTGACCGAAGCCGCTACTAATCGGTCGAGTAGCTCCTCAATCGGCATAACGAGGCTGTGTGCACCCCGAAAAATGGCAACAGTGCATGGCGGCGTGGATGGTCACCCATCCAAGTACCGGCCAAGTCCGACAGCGCTTAACGTCGGTGATCTTACGGGAACCGGTGTATCCACTGCGGCAAGGTCGTTGCCAAAATGCAATATGTATATTCATTAATTGAAATTACGAGTATTTCATATAACAAAATGACGGGCATACACTAAAACGTAAACTGAACTTTTAATGAAAATAGAGAGCCGTGATTGCAAGTGATGTTTTATTTCATTGCTGGTGATCAGCTACCGTCATAGCAGACTGTCTTCAGACCAGAGAGTGACACTGAAATTTTATAAAATTTCAATGAGGTACTTCACGAGCTACGAAGCTTATACACTTTATACAACAGTCGATATAGAATAAGGTTACAAAAATATAATACCAAATTTTCATACTCATAAGTGACCCACTAGACGATGAGCAGAGCTGTGGCGTATGTCGGGAGGCAGCAGTCGTCAGTTGCTTGGCAGCATGGGATGGTACCAGCTATAAAAGAGGAGGTCAGCCCACCGCGGTGCAGATAATGGTTCCGGGCTTCGAACTGATAGCTGCTATTGCCTGGCAGTGCTCCCTATAAGAGAGGGTCCTGACTTTGACGTTGAGCCTCGGCACGTCACGCCAGCCTCACAGAGCGCCAGCGGTACACCGCCGCATGGTTTGGCTGCTGCCTCAGCGGCGACTCAGTCCGCCGCCAGTCACCACAGTCTCAGCACAGCGCTTGCTATTTAGCGAACTATCCACTACTGGTTCCTGGGTCATTGACACCAAAGTACAGTACGGAAGGCAGCAGGTAAAGTGATCGCTAGTGCTGTGTAACCATTCTTGACTCCGCGATCGCCGTGGACAGTTAGTCCTACAGCTTCTATCGCTGCCACATACAGTGGGAGATAATCAAGGTTTAACTAAGTTCGAAAGTGGTGTTATAGTAGGGACACTGTATCTCAGAGATAGCGATGAAGTGGGGATTTTCCCGTACGACCATTTCACGAGTTTACTGTGAACATCGCAGCGGCCGGAAAAGATCGAGCAAGAATGGGACCAACGAGGACTGCACAGAATCGTTCGTGAGGGAAGGGCAACCCTTCCGCAGATTGCTGCAGATTTCAGTGTTGGGTCATCAACAAATATCAGCGTGCGAACCATTCAACTAAACGTTATCGATAAGGGCTTTCGGAACCGAAGGCCCGCTCGTGTACCTTTGATGACTGCACGACACACAGCTTTACGTTCGTCTGGGCCCGACAACACCGACATTCGACTGTTGATGACCGGAGACATATTGCCTGGTCAGACAAGTCTCGTTTCAAATTGTATCGAGCGGATGGACCTGTACGGATATGGAGATTACCTCATGAATCCTCGGACCCTGCATGTCAGGAGGGGACAGTTCAAGCTGGTGGAGGCTCTGTAATGGTATGGGGCGGGCGCAGCCGTAGTGACTTGGGACCCCTGATACGTCTGGATAAGTCTCTGATAGGTAACATGCACGTGAGCATCCTGCCTGGTCACCTGCATCAATTCATATCCCGAGTTTAAACACTTCCGCTGGCCACCAAACTCCCCAGAAAACAACATTATTGAGCATATCTGGGATGCCTTGCAAAGTGGTGTTCAGAAGAGATTACCACCCCTCGAACTCTTACGAATTTATGGACAGCACTGCAGCATTCATAGTGTAATTTTCCTCCCGCACTACGTGTGACATTATTTGAGTCCATGCCACGTCAAGTTGCTGTTCTTCTGCATGCTCGCAGGGGTCCTAAACGATATTATCCCGGTGTACCAGTTTCTTTAGTTCTTCAGTGTATATAGCAGATGAGTGTCGGCATAAATTAGTAGAAGTAGTGTTTACATGTAATTTAAGTCTTCCAGGAATTTATGGTAGTAGAAACGTGGTTTTAACTGCACCGATTGCCTGAGGCGTGTGCGGAGGTTCTCTTTTTCGTTTATTTAAGCGCCGCACTCCTTCTGCCTGTGTCTGTGATACTTTTATTTTTATTTATTTATTTATTGTACTTTTTTGCATGGGGACAACAACTGGTGTCTTTTGCAAAAGTCAGAACATTTTTGTACAAGGTTGGTGCAGTTATATATACACATGTGATTACTTATACATGATACAAATGTACCATTGTACCTAATAAGGCAAAATATTGGGTGTTACATCGTACCTATTATAAATATTCAGATTTTACACAACAATATATATACAATACACAACTATATATATACAATAATTTATTTTAGTATAATATTAATATTCACTTAAAGAATATAAACACTTGTCAATCAAGAAATATTTCAGTTTCACTTTGAATGAGTTCCCTTTGCGGCACCTTATAGAGCTCGCTAATCTGTTGTACCATATTTGACCACTAAGGCATGGACTATGGTCTGTACTTACCCCTGGTTAGCCAGCTGACACCGCGATACAGCTGTGAAGGAAACAAAAAGTGGGCCACTGACTCAGCAGGTACTGCGCAGCTCCAACGGTGTCTTATGGTAAGTTTTTTTTTCTTTTTTTTCTATTTGCATCAAACTACAAACACGTTTGACTGAAAACGCTGCAGTATGGCGCTAAGATACCACACGGATATGAGTTGGATTATTGGCAACGACGTCACCGTCACAGCTAAACCGCTCCTGGTCTCTCGAAGCCGGAATCCATTCTCTACGGTTAAAACTAGTTCAAATATCTCTGAGCACTACGGGACTTAAAATCTATGCTCATTAGTCCTCTAGAACGTAGAACTACGTAAACATAACTAACCTAAGGACATCACACAACACACAGTCATCACGAGGCTGAGAAAATCCCTGGCCCCGCCTGGAATCGAACCCGAGAACCCGGGCGCGGGAAGCGAGAACGCTACCGCACGACCACGAGATGCGGACGTAGAAGTAGTAGTTACCTCGCCTACGTCGCTCTTTTATGTTGACGTCAGCGCCACAGCTTAAACTCTGGGCAAAATATACAAAAATGTTGTTTACTTCTTTTCTCCTCTTCTCTTTCATTCCACCGCCGCCAATTTATGATCTTAAAATGCTCTTTTCAAAGTCCACAGAGAGCCGCTATTAACCTCTTTGACTGGTTCAATTTTCACATCTTGTGTCCACTTTAATTTAGTTTCCGCTAGAACATTGCGGTACAAGCCCTCCGTGAAAATGTTTTCATTATTTCGCATGTATTTGAGACTCAACCGGTTCTGCCCGAAGCAAGTAGCGATATTTCACTCAAAAATCTGACCAAAACTAGTGTTTGTTATTTTCTGTACAGTGAGACCCTAGAGAACATATATGTAAGGTAAGTGGTTTTACATACATCATAACATAGAATAAAACATAATTATGGTATTTTATTACATTTTTTTTAAATTTATGAACTGCGTTAGCCTACTAATCTTGTTTATCTGACCAGTCTTCGTATTGAGAACTCCTCTTCATGATCATTTTCATCTTGAGAGGACTGCCTAATCCACCCTTCGCTTGAGGGCAGTAAATGCAATGTTTCTTTGAAGAAAGGTTTGCTGGTTTCCTTTGGCTTCGGTCATGTATCTGTTATATATGGATCAGATGTCAGTGTTATCCTGTTTTGTTATATCCATAATGCAGTCTTCTCGTGAGAATTTCCTGGCAAACATTTGTATGTACAGATAGAAGTGGTTATAGCCGACCCCGGCTACTTAATGTGATAAATTGCCTATGGATATGAGGGCATATTCGACAGTTGGGTCACGCACCAACTAACCGTGTGTACGTTGGGAGAGATGAGATGCCATGGACACAAATCAGTATACATTTCTGTTGTGTCAACAGCATAAACAGGAAAATATTCTGTATCTATCTTGTGTCCACTGGCAATAGTTTCTAGAATAATACTAAATCGCTAGTTGAGTTGCAGACCTATACTTGATATTTTTGCTGATGTTTCAAACGAATCTTCTACTGGTATTTCCACCATTGCTATTTCCATTGCCTTGCTTGTAGATAAGTCAATCCCAGTTAATTCCTAAAAATTTCTTGTAACATTTTTCCTCACTTGAAGACGTATCATTTCTTCTTTTGAACGGATTTGCCAGTTCTCGATGCTTATTTTATAGAATAATTTTTTAAATTTTTATTTCATTTTTTCTCGTTACCTTTTCATCAGTCATCTGATTGGTTTGACGCATCCTGCTACAAATTCCTCTCCTGTGCCCACCTTTTCACCTCATGGTGGCATTTGCAGGGTATGTCCTCAATTATTTGCTAGTGTTTTCCAATCTCTGTCTCCCTCTACAGTTTTTACTCTCTACGGCTCGCTCTAGTACTGTGGAAGTTATTCCTCGATATCCTTAACAGATGTCCTACCATCCTGTTTCTTCGTGTTTCACTACCAAACAATGCTGTGCTCCAAACATAGTTTCTCAGATACTTCTTCCTCAAACTAAGGCCTATGTTTGACACTAGTAGACTTCTCTTGGCCAGGAATGCCATTTTTCGCCAGCGCTATTCTAGTTTTCATGTCCTCCTTGCTCCGTCCGCCCCTGGTTATTTTGCTGCTTAACAAAATTCGTTAACTTCGTCGGCTTCATCAGCAGCTATCCTGATGTTACGTTACTAGTTGTTCTCATATCTGCTGCTTCCCATTACATTCGTCTTTCTTAGCTTTATTCTCAGCCCATATTCAGTAGTAAAGAGACTGTTCATTCCATTTAACACATCCTTAATTCTTCTTCACTGTCACTGAAGATGGCACTGTCATCAGTGAACCTTATCATTGATATCCTTTCACCTTGAATTTTAATTCCACTCTTCAACTTTTCTTTTATTTGCGTTATTGGTTCTTTGATGTATAGGCCGAACAATACGGGCGGAAGTCTTAGTCTTTTTAATCCGCTCTTTTTCTTCCACCCTTATTCTTCGCTCTTGGCTCTTGTACACATTGCATGTTATTCGTTTATCGATATAGCTTACCCCTACATTTATCAGAATTTCTAACATCTTGTATCATCTTACAGTGTCGAACGCTCTTTCCTGGTCGACAAATCAACGAAATCAACGAACACACCTTGCTTTTTCTCTAGTACTGCTTTCATTATCAACATCAACGTCAGAACTACCTCTCTGGTGCCTTCACCTGCGTGTCGTTTATGATTAAATCAGCCACTAATTTTGAAATTTTTGTCTTTCGTAATATTCCGATTTTCCTGTTGGTGTAACTAATTTATTCATTACTAACGTCAGCATGTAACATGATTGAATCTATCGTGTTGGTCTGCAATAGCGAGTACATGACGGTTTAGGATTTTTCCAAACAATTGGGTCTTTATTCGTGCGACTAATAAGTTGGAGAGGCACTGAAGACGAGTGAAATAAGTTTGCATCAGAATCATGGTTGTTTCCAAATTTTTGTTTACATTGAATTTGCTGTAAACTGTCACAGTCCCATTTATAGATAAGTTCCAATTCCCTTATGTCATCATTTCAAATGGTTCAAATGGCTCTGAGCACTATGGGACTTAACATCTATGGTCATCAGTCCCCTAGAACTTAGAACTACTTAAACCTAACTAACCTAAGGACATCACACAACACCCAGCCATCACGTGGCAGAGAAAATCCCTGACCCAGCCAGGAATCGAACCCGGGAACCCGGGCGTGGGAAGCAAGAACGCTACCGCACGACCACGAGATGCCGGCTATCATAATTTGTAAGATCATTTAACCCACATGTGTGACTAAGAGTGGCTTGAAGTTGAATCTCCACGCATGTGGCGGTCACCTGGTACGATTCAGTCATACCGTATCATTGCATTTTAGCTTCTTGAGGGACGTCCTTAACAAATGTTCGGTCTGTTTCCTTGGCAGCGAGGCTTGCAAAAAGGTGGATATTTGAAAGTCTATTTATTACCTTTATTATTTTTTCATGCCTGTAAGATTCAGATCTAATGTTTGTCTGTATTTTCTCCTCGTGCACGAGATCAGGTAACATCTTTGAGCACTTTAGAAACCTCAGTACTTCAGGTTCTCGTAGCTTCGTCTGACTGGCTTACGTTAATTTTGTGGCTCCAAAGTTGTTTCTCAATAGTTGTGTCTTACACCTTTTATTACGTTTCCAGAAAGCAAATTGGGAAATTTGTCTAACAATATGCATAATTACCTGGGATTGATACCTCGTAAACTAAAGAACTACAAGAGGTTCGTTGGAGCGACCATAAGCTCGCAAAAAAGGCAATATCTAGAAGGTACCTTAAACAATATATCCCAGGATGAAATGAAGAATGTGAAAATAAGCACCTAGCGTTCCTCAACAGTAACGAGCAGGAAACTGCTGACGACCTACTACACAGTCGATGTGGCTAGTCGGAAACGATGGATGGAAACCGTTCAAGAACTAGACTTGAAAACGTCTAGTAGAAAAGAATGGCCCGTTTTAAGGAAAAGAAATGATAGCAATAAAAGCGTCCACAAAGAAACACCGATACATCCAAACAGGATTGCCTCGCATATAGCATGAACCTCTAAAACTCCGCGAGATACGGTTCACAAGACTCAGATAAGGCATGAGCTCATAACATTAAACTCTCTCTGCGTCCACCAAACCGAATTTCCCTGACCATTCTTGGAAGAAGACTTAACAAGGGCTCTCAAAGACGTAAAATCGGGAAAAGCACCTGGATCTGATCGAGTCCATCTGGCGTTTCTTCTTAACTGTGGAAAATATGAGAAAAGGTGGTTAATAGAATTCTTTACAAATATTAAAACACACGGCATAGTACCTCAGCAAATGAAACGATCAAAAATCGTTTCTCTCCTAAAGCCAGGGAAGCCGAGTAACGAATCAAAGAGCTACCGTCCAGTCTCACTATTTATCTCTGTCTATAAACTCCGGCAAAGAGTTCTCTATAACCGCATTGCTATCAATATTCTGGATTCAGTTACCGTAGAGCAAGCCGGGTACCGCCATGCTCGCAGCTGTACAGACCAAGTTATGTCACTATCTACGTGCATAGAGGCTGGGTACCAAAGTAAATTAAAAACATCAGCTGTTTTCATATATCTGTGTGCTGCCTACAGTACTGTCTGTTTACATGGCCTGTTGTACAAATGCATGCAAAAATTCCCTTGCCTGGAAACTACCAGACTTACAGATGCCATGCTTGCTGCCAGAACATGCCAAGTAGTAACAGGAGAACAGATGAGCGTCCAAAGAACCCTGAACAACGGGCTAGCACAGGGCTCGGTGTTCGCTCCGCTAGTGTTCAGCTTGTATATTGCCGATATGCCATCCACATCTTCCACGAAGTTTGGGTATGCAGACGATTGGCTTTTGTCACCACAACACAAAAACTTTAAGGTCATGGAAACAAGCTTGACATTTGACCTGGAGACATTAAGTACATACTTTCGTAAACTGAGATTACAGACAAATCATACAAAAACCGAAACTACATGTTTACATCTCAGTAATAAATTAGCAATCAAACAACTTGACGTTCTTCTCGAGGGAAACCGGCTCTGACTAATGAGCATCCAGAGTACCTTAGAGTCACTTTGGACAGAGCGCTCACTTATAAACTACATCTGAAAAATACTGCAGCCAGACTAAAGACGAGGTATAATATTCTCCAGAAGCTGCTTCGGGCTCATCGGCTGACACGCTACACACGTCGGCACTCGGACTGGTCTACTCGCCCACGGAGTACTGCGCTCCGGTCTGGATCAACAGCGTTTACACAAAAAATAAAAATAAAAAAAAATCGACGTGCAGCTGAATAGCACGATGCCAATTGTCAGCGGAGCCATGAGATCAACCCCAACACATTTGTTGCCAGTTCTGAGCTGCATACCACCTGCGGACCTACGTCGGAAGAATGCTCTTCTCCGAGAATATAGGAAGATAATCGACAATGCCCAGCTCCCTGCGTCATGCCTGACCTGGAAAGAAACAGACTTTGGTCTAGACCTCCAACAACAACAGCCAAGGAATTGCAAAGTATAAACTTTACTGCAATAAAGACCTGGAGGGAACAATGACGAGAGGTGTGCCCTGAGCATTGTCAAGCCCTCCCCTGCATTACTGAGAGGCCACCGGGATATGAACTGCCTCGTAAAATAAGGTCATTCCTTAACAGAATACGCACAAATTAAGGAAGCTGTGCAGATACTCTTTACAAATGGAGAAAAACACCAATTCCCAAATGTGAACCAACAGACAGACCATCCGTCACATCGTCCAAGAGTGTGACAGAAGAGCTTACAGTGGCAAGTTCAGTGATTTTCTGATGGCAACAGGAGCCAAAAAGACTCTACACATAATCTTAATGTTTATATTTAATTGCATTGACCGTATATAATCTTGATAGTTGTATTTAATTATATTTCCCATTACCGGTATGTTTTCTACTTCTTATATAGCATATTTTATTGTGTTTTCTATGTATATATGTGTTTAAACATTTGTAAGAAGGATAAAATGATGTGCGTTGCTATATGCTAAATAAAATAAAAACTTGCGCTTAAGTCTACGAACGAATTTGATGGCCTACCAACCCGAGTTTTCAAACATGGAATTTAAATGGTATTTTGCAGCTATTTGTGGCAATTTTTTAAGTAAGCACTTTCAACTTTGTGTGAATGAGGCCATCATTACTTAAACTGTGACTTAATATAAGACAGTTTATGTTCAAAACTTGCTTTTCATCATCAGGGAAGGTAAGATCTGATGATATATAATTTTCAATGAAGTCAAATCTTTTTAGGTAATATTTTTCAGAACATCCGTTCCTTCGGTCATAGAAACGTTTCCCTGTCATAATTTTGGCTTTAGAAGGACCTAGGATAAAGACATTACCAATTAAAAACAGTAAATAATATGAATGAAAATAATTATAACAACAGTACATACGCAGATCTTTGGAATCCGTACTGATTTTCACTACACTTAGAGTAAAAGCATACGATAACAGATTCACAAACGCCGATTGATTTCAAATCAGTAGATGCACTGCAAGTGAGACTTATATACGGACTAACACTACTGCGTGCCAGTGCATAATAAGCAAATAACACACTGCCTCAGCAATGTCCCATATATAAACGAATGAAGTAATGCAATCCGGGAATTACTAGCAAATGAAAAATGGACCTTTGGCAAGCTTTGGGACAGAATACTACATTCGAAGGTCACTTTTACGCCGGAATTCACATAGTGTTCTACACGATACTAAATCTGACATGTGATTATATTTTCCCGCAATTTTGGCGCATAGATCCTGAGAAATCAGTACCCAGAACAACCACCTCTGGCCAAAGTAACGGCCTTGATGCGCCTGGGCATTGAGTCAAACAGAGCTTGGATAGCGTGAACAGGTAGAGCTGCCCATGCAGCTTCAACACGATACCACAGTTCATCAAGAGTAGTGACTGGCGTATAGTGACGAGCCAGTTGCTCGGCCACCATTGACCACACGTTTTAAGTTGGTGAAATATCTGGAGAATGTGTTGGCCAGGGCAGCAGTCGAACATGTTCTGTATCCAGAAAGGCCCGTACAGGGCCTGCAGCATGCGGACGTGCATTATCCTGCTGAAAAGTAGGGTTTCGCAGGGATCGAATGAAGGGTAGAGCCACGGGACGTAACACATCTGAAATGTAACGTCCACTGTTCAAAGTGCCGTCAATGCGAACAAGAGGTGACCAAAACGTGTAACTAATGGCACCCCATACCATCACGCTAGGTGATACGCCAGTATGGCGATGACGAATACACGCTTCCAATGTGGGTTCTCCGCGATGTCGCCAAACACGGATGTGACCATCATCATGCCGTAAACACAACCTGGATTCATTAGAAAAAAGGACGTTTTGCCATTGGTGCACCCAGGTTCATCGTTGAGTACACTATCGCAGGCGTTCCTGTCTGTGATGCAGCGTCAAGGGTAACAGCAGCCATAGCCTCCGAGCTGATAGTCCGTGCTGCTGCAAACGTTGTCGAACTGTTCGTGCAGATGGTTGTTATCTTGCAAGCGTCCCCATCGAAACGTATCTGCACGATCCGTTACAGCCATACGGATAAGATGCCTGTCATCTCGACTGACAGTGATACGAGGCCGTTGGGATCCAGCACGGCGTTCCGTACTATCCTCCTGAACCCACCGATTCCATATTCTGCTTACAGTCATTGGATCTCGACCAAGGTGAGCAGAAGTGTCGGAATACGATAAACCCCAATCGCGATAGCATACAATCTGACCTTTATCAAAGTCGGAAACGTGATGGTACGCGTTTCTCCTTACACCAGGCATCACAACAACGTTTCACCAGGCAACGCCGGTCAACTACTGTTTGTGTATGACAAATGGTTGGAAACGTACCTCATGTTAGCACGCTGCCGGTGTCGCCACCGGCGCCAACCTTGTGTGAATGCTCTGAAACGCTAATAATTTGCATATCACAGCATCTTCTTCCTGTCGGCTAAGTTGCGCGTCTGTAGCATGTGATCTTCATGGAGTGGCAATTTTAATGGACAGTAGTGTTGCTCAATCTGTTCCAATAAAGGTGAGAGCGTCAAAATGGCAAGGTAGTCCGAGGACTACAAAAGATTATACAGAACGTACTTAAAATGAGTGACAACGATTTCGAAGGAATCTACATTGAGATGAAATAAAACATTGAAGTTTCCTATCATTGACAATGTAAACTCAGATATCACCAAATACGAACGGTATCACTCAAAATGCAAGCAATTAAAAGTTTTACAATAATTATAATCATTAATGGTATTGAAAGACATATTTAGATGAACGTAAGACGCTACAGAGAAAGAATGTAAGAAGTAAAGAAAAACATATGGGGCAGAAGTAGTTTCTGGTTACGGGCTGGCCATTACGCACGTTACGGCTCATGCGCTGGACTTACGAAAACGAAGTAATCGAAATTCCACGACCGTAAGACCCAGAATGAGGCTCCAATTTTGACTGAAAACATAAATTGAAGGAATGATCAAACTCCTTTATAAAAAAGTTAAAGAATTACCCTGATGTGATATATGTCGCGGTATACCGATATGCAGATATACAGATGGCGGTAGTATGGCGTACAAAAGTTATAAAAGGGCAGCGCATTGGCGGAGCTGTCATTTGTGCTCAGGTGGTTTATGTGAGAATGTTTCCGGCGTGATTATGGCCGCACGATGGGAATTAATAGACTTTGAAAGCGGGTTTGTAGTTTTAACTAGAAGCGTGGGGCATTCCATTGCGGAAACCATTAGACAAGTAAAGATTCCAAGATCCAGTGTCAAGAGTGGACAGAAATTTCAGGCATTATCTCTCATCACAGACAACGCTGTGGCTGACGGCCTTCAGTTAGCGACCGACAGCTGGTGCGTTTTCGTAGAATTGTCAGCGCTAACCGACCAGCTGCGTTGCTTGAAATAACCGTATGCGTTGGGACAGTAGGGCGAATTTGCAGTTAATGGGGTGTGGCAGTAGATGAGTGATGGAGTGCCTTTGCTAACAACATGACATCAGCTGCAGGTACTAGGCTCCTGGGATCGTGACCATACCGTTTGGACACTAGATGACTGGAAAACAGTGGCCTTGTCAGAGTTGATGGTAGGCTTCGAGTGTGGCGCAGGCCCCATGAAGTCATTGACCAAGCTGGTGGTGGCTCCATAATGGTGTGGAATGGACTGAGTCATCTGGTCCAACTGAATCTATCATTGACTACAAATGGTTGCGTTCGGCTACTTAGAGATACCATCTGCAACGATTCCTGGACTTCATGTTCCCAAACAACGATGGAATTTTTATGTAGGACATTGCACCATTTTGTCAGGCCGTAATTGTTGGCGATTGGTTTGAAGAACATTCTGGACTGTTCGAGCGAATGATTAAGCACCGAGATCGACCGACATGAATCCCATTGAACATTTATGGGACAGTTGAGAGGTCAGTCCATGTACAAAATCTTGCACAGGCAACACTTCCGTAATTATGGACGGCTATAGAAGCAGGATGGCCCAGAACGTTTGCAGGGGACTTCCAACGACGTTTGAGTCCACACCATGTTGAGTTTCTGCACTGCGCCGGACTAAAGGAGGCTCGACACGATATTAAGATGTATACCATGCCTTTCGTCACTTCAGTGTGTGATGGTTTCGTTATTGACAGCTTGCAGTGCAGCCTATCCAGGGAAGGTACTCTCGGTCACTAGGCAGGTGTCCACTTACACAATGAGTTGCACTTGCGTCTGTGGACAACTGGAAGATTACTCACACTCCCGGACCAATTTAATCGAAGAAAACAAAGTAACGCAGGTGTTTCTTGTGCCTTGTTCCAGATACCGTCACTCTCTGTTTATTGAACGCTGACATAATACTGGTGATGAAACGGATATATGACGATTATAAACTGTGCGTGCGTTAGTGTCAGTACCTGTCGTTCATTAAAAGTTTCTATCCATTGTATCACAGCGATCGGTTCGCTGGCGTGCCACAAGGGGCAGCGTAGCATACGTACATACATACATTATTCCTTGTTCCATAGATCATGAATACGACATTTCGTAATGATGTGGAACCTGTCACTTTAACATAAGTTTTATTTACACAAAATAATTAAGTAATTAAGTTTTTCTTACACTTGCTACTTCATATCTAAGAATTCATCTATTCAGTAGAACGAGTTGTCATTCAGAATTTCTTTTAATTTGCTTTTAAATGTTGGTTTGCTATCTGTCAGATTTTTAATACTATTTGGCAAATTACGAAAGATTTTTGTGGCAGCATAATTCACCCCTTTCTGTGCTGTGAGATTTAATCCAGAATAGTGAATATCATCTTTTCTTCTAGTGTTGTAGCTCTGCACAGCGTTGTTATTTTTAAATTGGGATGGGTTATTAATGAGAAATTTCGTAAGTGAATATATGTATTGCAAAGGTACTGTGAATATCCCGAGTTCCTTAAATAAATGTCTGCAAGTTTATCTTGGGTGGGCTCCAGCTATTATTCTGATTACACGCTTTTGTACAATGAATACTTTCTCTCTTAATGACGAATTGCCCCAAAATATGATTCCATATGAAAGCAGTGAATGAAAACTGGGATAGTACGTTAATTTACTGATATGTATAGAACCGAAATTTGCAATAACACTAATAGCATAAGTAGCTGGACCTAACCATTTCAGCAGATCATCGATCTGTTTCTTCCATTTCAATTTCTCATCAACGCACACACCCAGAAATTTTGAGGATTCTACCTTAGCAACAGACTTCCGTACATAGTCTATCTTTATCAATGGTGTTATGCCATTTACTGTACAGAATTGTATAAACTGTGTTTTCACAAAATTTAGTGGGAGTCCATTTGTGGAGAACCACTTAATAATTTTCTGGAGGACATTATTTGCAATTTCCTCAGCTGGATTCTTGCTTCTTGGGTGTGATTGCTATACTTGTATCATCAACAAAAATAACTAACTTTGCATCTTCATAAATATGGAGTGACAAGTCGTTAATATACATTAAGAACAATAAGGGACCTGAGACTGAACCCTGTGGGACACCATTCTAGATACCTCCCCAGTTAGAGCAATCTGCTGGTTTTTGTAGACTATCTGTACTGTTAATTTCAACCTTCTGCATTCTTCCAGTTAAGTATGAATTAAACCATTTGTGAACTCATTAAGCTGAGTTAACTGCACACGAGGTCTCTTGAACGTGAATGTTTGCACTCTTTTCGCAGGGTTGCTCTCAGAGACCAGGTTCTTTCCGTTACGGATGGTGACCCTTAACTGCGGAAAGCATATCTACCACATTTGAAGAATTACCGCTTTCCTCTGCCTTTGTGGTCGCGCACTTCCTTTGTCAGAATCGGCATGTTCCTTGTTTTACCGCTTAGGCTAGTCGATGCTGAGCTGACATCCAAGGACCGAAACAGAAAGATATACGGTGAGCATCTTTTGTTCCGTGTGACTGAAATACTGTTTGTGATTCGCGGACACATTGTTCCTTAACCGAAGTTTTGTTGCACATATTTGATATAGGTCCTCGCCTGTAATGCCCTCTAGCTCTGATTAGTGACCCTCTTTCCGAGTTACCAGTGCATGCTTGCTTAATTTTAAGCCTACTTTTACAGAACGAACAAGTTGTAGATTTTAATGTTGAATGCTTTTATGGAGTTCTTATTTCTGTAATTATTCAGTAAAATATTAAATTGTATGCTTTCTCTTGCAGGTCACTGTTTTAAAGCTGCCACGGGAAGTTAATGTTTTAAAATAGTTTTTTTCTCTTTTAAATATTGCAGTGTAAAATAGCCAAAAGCATTTTCAACATTCTAAGTCACAATTCTACATCTACTTCTACATCTACATGGTTACTCTGCAATTCACACTTAAGCGCCTGGCAGAGGGTTCATCGAACCATTTTCATACTACTGCTCTACCACTACACTCTCGAATAGGACAAAGGAACACCTAAATCTTTCCGTTCGAGCTCTTATTTCTCTTATTTTATTTTGGTGATCATTTCTCCCTTAGTACGTGGTTGTCAACAAAATATTTTGGCATTCGGAAGAGAAAGTTGGTGACTGAAGTTTCGTAAAAAGATCTCGCCGAAAAGAAAACCGCCTTCGTTTCAGTGACTGCCAACCCAACTCGCGTATCATATCAGTGACACTCTCGCCCCTATTGCGCGATAACACGAAACGAACTGCACTTCTTTGCACTTTTCCGATTTCCTCCGTCAATCCTACCCGGTAAGGATGAAACACCGCGCAGCAATATTCCAGCAGAGGACAGACAAATGTAATGTAGGCCGTCTCTTTAGTGGGTTTGTCGCACCTTCTAAGTGTTCTGCCAACTAAGAGCAGTCTTTGTTTTGCCCTCCCCACAGTACTATCTACATGATCTTTCCAATTTAAATTGCTCGTAATTGTAGTTCCTAGGTATTTAGTCGAACTGACAGCCCTTAGATTTGTGCGATTTATCGTATACCCAAAATTTATCGGATTTCTTTTAGTAACCATGTGGATAACCTCGCACTTTTCTTTGTTTAGTGTCAATTGCCACTTTTCGCACCATACAGAAATTCTCTCTAGATGATATTGTAATGTGAATTGATCATCTGATGATTTTACTAGACGGCAAATTTCAGCGTCATCTGCAAACAATCTAAGGGGGCTGAATGAAATACCACTATGAGATTCTTTGCCGTGGAATCTGTAAATCATTTTTGTTGTTGGTTTTAAATTCTAGCCTGCTTGTGTGTCTTAGAGCTGAGCTAAATGAAGGCACCGTGTGATGTCTGGGCTAAGCTCCACCTGTCCTCTTGGTGTCAACGCCTGATCAGTAACCAAATATTTTTAGTGCTGCTTCTTGAATTGGTATTTAGAAGTGTCAGCGATTTCGTTGTCTAAAATTTGCTGACACTGATTGTCTCGATGTTTATCGTATGGAAAACTTACATGTACCACACTAAAATTTTAGTTCAATGTTTAATAACTTGAAATGTCACCCTTATTGTGCGACTCAATAATAATGGATTTTTTATATCTGCAGTGTCACCCTTACATTCTGAGCCGCTTTGCTCCCTGTTATTTTATTTTTATTTTAAACATTGATGCCATCTTCTTCCTCCTTACTCGTTCTTCTCTCGTCAAGTTCGCCTTTCTGTCGTGCTTTTCCCACACCGTTTCTTTCACACAGGATTTTTTCTCTTTCTGTTCATTTCTCCTATTTCTGTTCTCTATTGAGTTTCGGCTGTGACTGTGGACTTTTGTTCCTCATTATAGATCTCACTTATAGTTCGCAGCACGCAAAACGAACGAACTGTTCTTCTTCGTTGGAAGACAAACAATTTTTCCCAAAACAAAAATATTTTAAATGAAATTAAACTTGGAACCTTCTAATTTAACGTTGTATTGAAACAAAATATCTTTATTTATGTCTATGCCTTATAATTCATGAAACAAACTTCTTCAGACATCATCAGTGATGTTTGTTCGTAGAAGTATCTAGCTTTACTCATGAATCTAGACATATCATTTATTAATATTTTCCTGTGTTAGAAAATGTTATTTGTAACCTATTTCCACATCTTTCTTTGTAGTTTCTGATTCCTATGCTCTCCGTGTACTTGTTAACCAGATACGTAATAATATCGTGTAGGTCATTCACATCTTGTTTATTAATAATACAGGTTACTTTTTATCTAATAACCTTATGGCTGATTTGTTTGGCTTTGTGAGGTAATACGTTGCGTCTGCCCTGATTTATAATTTTCAGCGTGAAATACTTTTTTCACGCTTGTAGTCATCTCTAAACTGTTTCGTCTGGCCTATTTGTTTGTCTCTCTGCATGTAAATCTGAGGATTTGTGTGCCATGTGAATCAAATGTGTTACAGACACTGCCTTCTCGCCGTACGAGTCATTCGCAGCATTATAATCATTTCTCAGAAGTAAAATCACCTGTTTCGCTATTCATTGCTCACGAAATTACTCAGTAGTTTAATGTGTTTTATTATATGTTATTCCCCATCAATTCTCCTCGCAGAATCAAAAATAATTTCAAATTATAGCTTGGTTAACTTATTAACATCAAATATAAATTTTAATGGTCGGAAATTATTACAAAATGTAGTTTTTTTGAGTAACACGCTTATGGCGTGAAACATAGTCCACAAACAGTCCAGACACAAGGAGAATGGAAGTTTTAGTCAAGTGTGTTAGAGAAAGATGCTGCAGATTACCAAGGTGTATCGGGTATCTGATAAAGAGCTACTGACTCGAATCGGAGGGAGAGAGTTTTATAGGCACAACATGCCTAAATGACGTAACAAGACTAATAGGCCGCTTTATGAAGGAGCAAGGAATATTGACTTACATAAAGCAGAGAACTGTTACGAACTGTTGGACGAGGCTTAGGCTTGAATAGAGTAGACAGGTATAGATGGATATTGGTTGCAGGAGCTACGTGAAGATGGTATTTCACAGGATAGATTAGCGTGGAATAGTATAATCTTAGAGTGATGACTTCAGAAGCTCAACGGCTTTCCCATATACACAAGATTTCTCTTTAGTGGTTTTGAATCTTGTAACGCCGGGTTTGGACTGCTCATTTTGTCAATGTTCTTTAAATGCCACTTAGGCGAGTGAATGTTGTTAAAAGGGTCGCTCTTCCTATGGGTTACTCTGCTTGCCACTCGCAGTTTCATCTTCCCTACCATTTCAGAATGCTTTTTCCTGGACGTACAGGAAACTCAGTCAACTTTAACGTGTGAGACTTTTTATTTTATGCTTCCGCGCACGTGTTCTAGGCGTTACAGTCTGGAGCCGAGCGACCGCTACTGTTGCAGGTTCGAATCCTGCCTTGGGCATGAATGTGTGTGATGTCCTTAGCTTAGTTAGGTTTAAGTAGTTCTAAGTTCCAGGGGACTGATGACCTCAGAAGGTAAGTCGCATAGTGCTCAGAGCCAAGCCAAAGAGATTGGTGTCCGTTAGCTTTAAGGAAATATCATACTGTGTATAGCTGTTAAATGACTTCAGGCATGGTGAGAATGGCAGTGTTATGCATGTGTAAGTGCCTGTAAAGATACGGCTTCCATTTGGACGACAGCGCCCTGTCTCTCCGCAGAGAATATACAGGAACGGCTTACATTTTATGCAGAAGCGGGTCTTCCTCCTGGACAGGAATTAGGGACGCTTCCGGAGACTCCATAATTCAGGTCCAGCAACGGCAGTGCAGGAGAGCTGGAAATGTGCACGCCATGTCTGCGGTTACACCGCTTTTGAGCGTAGCAGGCGATCCAACAAGAGAAGCGGAAGCCACTTCCCCAGGGCAAGAAACGGCATCTGACCTGGTACGGTCGGAGTCAATTAACACACATCTTCATCCAAGTTATTCCTGTTTCCTCTTTTCTTCCTCATTCTTTACTTTGTTTTTCTTGTCACGCCCCCATACTTTGCGGGCATCAAGACGTTACAGGAGTCTACCCTTCCTGAGCACACCCAGAAAAAAAAAAACAAAAGAATACACAAATTTAAGGAAAATGCTACATAAAAAAAGCGCTACAACTGTAATAACAGTCGCTGATTCAGACCTAGCTACCGTCATTTTCATTTTCTTTTCTTTTATTTCTGAACTTCACATTTATTAACCAATAGAGACATAGATAAATAATACTGCATCATAGTTTCTTAAAAACCTGTTTTTTATTTTAATTTATCGCTTGCTCAGAAATAATGTACAATTTAATAGCCGTATCAGAAGCGCCTTTTTTTAAAAACACGAAGAAACATTATGAGCGTTAATAATATTGTTAAAAGTAAAAGATGAAAGTTAGTTGAGCACTTGCACACGAAAGGCAAACGTCTCAGGTTTGAGCCTCACGCCGGCAAACAGTTTTAATCTGGCAGGAAGTTTCATTTCAGCGAACCCTCCGCTGAAGCGTGAAAATTTATTCTGGAGACAATCAAACGTTTTGTGTAATTTTAGGGTAACAAGGAATTTTCCTCAGACTGCAATTCTGATCTTAAACTTTTTAGTGTAACATGATCGATTCATGATTACTAGACTTACTTCAAATCTGGCTATACTCATTACAAACTTACAACAAAATTACCGCGCGGTTAGAGGCGCCATGTCACGAGATGCGCCCTCACTCCCGTCGGAGGTTCGAGTCCTCCCTCGGGCATGAGCTGTGTGTGTTGTTCCTAGAACAAGTTAGTTTAAGTAGTGTGCAAGTCTAGGGACCGATGACCTAAGCAGTTTGGTCCCACAAGATTTCACACACATTTGATCATTTCATGTAATTCTTCAATGTGTACATTTACGTCTGAAGATGAGGCCAGAAGAGTCGAAATCGATCGTGTTAAAATAAAAAATTGTAGATCCCTTAAGTGCAGTATGAGAAAAATTCATTCTTATGCTCAACTTATCATAAGAGTACGTTGCCACGGTTTCATCATCTGCAGAGGTTTTGCTTAATGTTCACTTATTTGGCTACGAAAATAAAAAAATTGCACAAAAAGATGTAACTTCTTAAGTAAGTGTTTCCACCTTCATTGTGGAAAAGACGATATAACGCCATCTTGAAACAGAAACGCACACCTGTAACCGTCGAAGTATTCCCTTTCCACGCTCATCGACACCATGCCCAGACTTCCACCACAACTGCCACAACTGTTGCAGCGTATATGCTAATCGTCAAACAAACCCGACTGCAGAATTATATGTCTTATGAATCACGTAGAGATTCAGGTAATTTTTAGTGGTGTTGATGGTCAATTATACAGAAATTCATCGCATTCAGTGTTAGTTTGAGTCCCTCACAATCTGCCATATTTTTTCTCATGAAAATTGTGTTTATAATATGTTGATTTAATCTGCTTGAAAGATGGTCGAGGGAGTGAAAAGGTACAATAAGAGAAATAACTAAAAATGTAAAAATAAAAATCATTCGTTGCGATGTATGTCATATAATACCGTTTAATCAGAAGATTAAGAAACGGAAATTGTGTTTTCTTTTGAAAAAATATTACAAGAGTTATCAACATATCTTTCTCGATATCTTAGTAATAGGAATTAAAACTTCGTCTTTTAAATAAAACTAGTTATTAGATTGGAGGAAATCTGACGTCGTATTTAGACTGAAACAAATCAGTTGCTTTAAAAAGCTTTCTTAAAAACAGTGTCAAAATTAAGATTTTCAGTGTTCTCATATCAAGCTTTGCAGGATAACTTAATGGGGCTGTACCACATAAAATCCATTATGTCACTGCAAATAAGAGGAGTTTCTGTCATCCAGTACTTGTGTGAGAAAAGCTGGGGATAATTCCTAAAAGAAGAAACCAAATGCGAAAACGTTAACTACATGAAGAAAGTTCCTAATTAAAAGCAAAGAGTTGGACATTGAAACTGTAGGATATTTACAAGCAATATTATGAGGCGGCCGAAAGTGTCTGTTATGTTATGTCAGAACGAACTTTTAATACGCAGAATTTTAAGTTATAGTTGGAAAGAAATTTTAAGTTGTAAGAAGAGACGCAAGTTTTGAGAATATCAACGAAGGAGATGAAACCAAAGAGTGTAAGACTGCAAGAAAGAAGGCAGCAACAAGAAGATTGAAGACTGCAAAATTCGACGTTGGTTCGACGTAAAATCGTAAGAGATCAGGGCATCGAAAGAACACGAAAGAATCACTCGTCACCACAAAACGAGAGTATACGGTAACTTTTCTGAGACAGTGAAACTGTGCAGTTTTCAGCTCTATTTTCACTGAGGAAGAACTTGAATTATATGGGGAATAGAGACTGTGCTAGGAGAAGCGTGATTGTTTAGCAATATTTAGAGAGTTTGCACTGTGAATGGAGTATCTGTTGTGAATTAACGATTGTGAAGATCAAAGCGTATGTTAACTGAAAAGTGAGAGTTTATTGAAATGCCTCGCTACGTGTGCGTCCATTGTTTTACATAAAGGCGTGTTGGAATCTCAGTCCCAGCACATTCTAGCCCAGTACCACTTCTATGAAAAAGACTTCAACATTGAGAATGATGTGATGGCGCAGATCATCTTATTGGCAGGAACTACTTTATATTCAAAATTATTTTGTCTGTTAACAAGATAGTACGCTGTCATTTTAACATCTCCATGCCTCAGCAATAACATTTGACGTGCTAGTTTTTATTTTTTTATCAGTCCTCTGACTGGTTTGATGCGGCCCGCCACGAATTTCTCTCCTGTGCCAACCTCTTCATCTCAGAGTAGCACTTGCAACCTACGTCCTCTATTATTTGGTGGATGTATTCCAATCTTTGCTTCCTCTACAGTTTTTGCCCTCCATTGCTCCCTCTAGTATCTTGGAAGTTATTGCCTCATGTCGTTGCCTCATGTCCTATCACCATGTACCTTCTCTGGCCGGCCGCGGTGACCGAGCGGTTCCAGGCCCTTCAGTCTGGAACCGCTCGACCGCTACGGTTGCAGTTTCGAATCCTGCCTCTGGCATGGATGTGTGTGATGTCCTTCGGTTAGCTAGATTTAAGTAGTTCTAAGTTCTAAGTTCTGATGACCACAAATGTTAAGTCCCATAGTGCTCAGAGCAATATATATATATATATATATATATATATATATATATATATATATCCCTTCTCCTTATGAGTGTTTTCCACATGTTCCTTTCCTCTCTGATTCTGCGCAGAACCTCCTCATTCCTTACCTTATCAGTCCTCCTCATTTTCAACATTCGTCTATAGCACCACATCTCAAATGCTTCGATCCTCTTCTGTTCCCACAGTCAAAGTTTCACTACCAGACAATGCTGTACTCAAGACGTACATTGTTAGAAATTTCTTCTTCAAATTAAGGCCAATATTTGCTATCAGTTTCCTTCTCTTGGCCAGGGATGCCCTCTTTGTTATTGCTAGTCTGCTTTTGTGTTCTCCTTTCGCCTTAGGCCATTGGTTATTTTACTGCATAGGTAGCAAAATTCCTTAACGTCATCTACCTCGTGACAAGTAATTATGACGTTAAATTTCTCACTGTTGTCATTTCTACTACTTCTCATTACCTTCGTCTTTCTTCGATTTACTCTCAGTCATTATTCTGTATTCATTAGACTGTTCATTCCGTTCAGCAAGTCGTATAATTCTTCACTCTGATTCAGGATAGCAAGGTCATCAGCGAATCGTGTCATTGATATCCTTTCACCTTCAGTTTTCATTGCACTCTTGAAACTTTCTTTTACTTCCATCATTGCTTCCTCGATGTAGAGAGTGAATAGCAGGGCGAAAGGCTACATCCTTGTCTTACACCCTTTTTAATACGAGAACTTCGGTCTTGGACGTCCAATCTTATTATTCCCCCTTGGCTGTTGTACATATTGTATATGACTCGTCTCTCCCTATAGCTTACCCCTACTTTTTTCCGAATTTCGAACATCTTGCACCATTTTACATCGTCGAACGTTTTTTCGAGGTCGATAAATTCTATGAACGTGTCTTGATTTTTCGTTAGTCTTGCTTCCATAATTAACCGCAACGTCACAATTGCCTCTCCAGTGCCTTTACCTTTCCTAAAGCCAAACGGATGGTCACTAGCGCATCCTCAATTTTCTTTTCCATTCTTCTGTATATGATTTTTGTAAGCTGTTAAGCTGAGTGTGCCGTGGTTCTTGCACTTGTGAGCTGTTGCCGTCTTCGAAATTTTGTGGATGATGCTTTTCTGAAAGTCAGCTGGTGTGTCGCCAAACTCATACATTCTACACACCATCGTGAATAGTCGTTTTGTTGCCACTTCCCCCAGTGATTTTAGAAATTCTGATGCAATGTTATTATTCCTTCTGCCTTATTTTATTTTAAGCCCTCCAAGCATCTTTTAAATTCTGAATCTAATAGTGGATTCCGTAACTCTTCTAAATCGACCCCTGTTTCTTCTTCCATCACATCAGATAAATTCCCCCCTCCCCACACTCCAATGTATTCTTTCCACCTATCCGCTCTCTCCTTTGCATTTAACAGTGGAATTCCCCTTGCGCTGTTCATGTTATTACCCTTGTTTTTAAGTTCACCGAATGTTGTTTTGGTTTTCCTGTATGCTGAGTCTGTCCTTCCGACAATAATTCCTTTTTCGATGTGTTCCCATTTTCCCTGAAGCCATATCATCTTAGCTTCCCTGCACTTCCTATTTATTTCATTCTTCAGTGACTTCTATTTCTATATTCCTGAGTTTCCTTAACACTTTTGTACTTCCTCCTTTCATCGATCAATTGAAGTATTTCTTCTTTTACCCATGGTTTCTTCGCAGTTGCCTTCTTTGTACCTGTGTTTACCATCCCAACTCCTGTGACGTCCCTTTTTAGATATGTCCATTCCTCTCCGACTGTACTGCCTACTGAACTGTTCCTTATTGCTGTATCTATAGCCTTAGAGAACTATAACCGTATCTCGTCATTCCTTAGCACTTCCGTATCCCATTTTTTTGCGCATTGATTCTTCCTGACTAATGTCCTAAACTGCAGCCTACTCTTTATCACTACTATATTGCGATCTGAGTCTATATCTGCTACTGAGTACGCCTTACAATCTAGTATCTGATTTCGGAATCGCTGTCTAACCATGATGTTATTTAACTGAAAACTTCCCGTATCATGGGGCCTTTTCCAAGCATACCTCCTTCTCTTCTGATTCTTAAACAGAGTATTTGCTAATATTACCTGAAACAGAAGTCAGTTAGTCTTTCTCATCTCTCATTCCTTGTCCCAAGCGTATATTCTCCTATTACTTTCTCTTCTACTCCTTCCCCTACAACTGCCTTTCTGTCCCCTGTCGGCATGTATACCTGAACTATAGTTGTCGGTGTTGGTTTGGTGTCGATTCTGATGATAATAGCCCTACCATTGCACTTTTCACAGTAACACACTCTCTGCCCTCCCTTACTATTCATAACGAACCCTACTACTGTTATACCATTTTCTACTGCTGTTGATATTAACCTATACTCATCTGACCAAAAATCCTTGTTTTCGTTCCACTTCACTCACGGAACCCTACCATATCTAGAGTGAGCCTTTGCATTTCTGTTTTCAGATTATCTCGTTTTCCTACCACATTCAAGATTGTGACACTTCACGCCCCGACTCGTAGAACGTTATCCTTTCTTTTCTGCAACTCAGTATCTCGCAACAGACTTTTCCTGAGGACTTTAACTTGAGTTAAATAAATGCAAAAGGCATCGAAGATTAGAGACAATTATTTAAAAGAAAATCAGTTGGGCAAAATTTAATTTAATTTTGCTCAGACACAGATTTCCCTCACAGTTAAATGTTTTTGCCACAGTATTAATGTTGTCAGTGAAACTGTGTAATCGATGGACAGTTGATGTTGCAAGCCTCATTCCACTTAACAAATGTCCAGGCTCTTCATCAAATGTAAATAGTTCTCATTAATAATACACTGCCCAGTGCGGTTACAATGGTGGAAACAACTCGTTGCAACGTGGAGCCTACTTCCACACCGAAGGGCGTATTCCAATACGCCCCCCTGCAACATGGATAAATACACTACTGGCCATTAAAATTGCTGCACCACCAAGATGACGCGCTACAGACGCGAAAATTAACCGACACGAAGAAGATGCCGTGATGTGCAAATAATTAGCTTTTCAGAGCATTCACACAAGGCTGGCGCCCTTGGTGACACCTACAACGTGCTGACATGAGGAAAGTTTACAACCGATTTCTCATACACAAATAGCAGTTGACCGGCGTTGCCTGGTGAAACGTTGTTGTAAGGAGGAGAAATGCGCACCATCACGTTTCCGACTTTGATAAAGGTCGGATTGTAGCCTATCGCGATTGCGGTTTATCACATCGCGACATTGTTGCTCGCGTTGGCTGAGATCCAGTGACTGTTAGCAGAATATGGAATCGGTCCGTTCAGGAGAGTAATACGGAACGCCGTGCTGGATCCCAACGGCCTCGTATCACTAGCAGTCGATATGACACGCATCTTATCCGCATGGCGGTAATGGATCGTGCAACCACGTCTCGATCCCTGAGTCAACAGATGGGGACGTTTGCAAGACAACAACGACCTGCACGAACAGTTCGACGACGTTTGCAGCAGCATGGACTACCAGCTCGGAGACCATGGCTGCGGTTACCCCTGGCGCTGCATCACAAACAGGAGCGCCTGCGATGGTGTACTCAACAATGAACCTGGGTGTACGAATGGCAAAACGTCATTTTTTCGGGTGAATCGATGATGCTCGCATCCGTGTTTGGCGGCATCGCATGGAAGCGTTTATTCGTCACCGCCATAGTGGCGTACCACCGGGCGTGATGGTATGGAGTGCCATTGGTTACACGTCTAGGTTACCTCTTGTTGACATTGACGGCACTTTGAACAGTCGACGTTACATTTCATATGTGTTACGACCCGTGGCTCTACCCTCCATTCGATTCCTGTGAACCCCTACATTTCAGCAGCATAATGCACTACCGTGTTTCGCAGGGCCTGTACGGGCTTTTCTGGATACAGAAAATGTTCGACTGCTGCCCTGGCCGGCACATTCTCCAGATCTCTCACCAATTGAAAACGTCTGGACAATGGTGGCGAAGCAACTGGCTCTTCACAGTACGCCAGTCACTGCTCTTGATAAACTGTGGCATCGTGTTGCAGCTACATGGGCAGCTGTACCTGTACACTCCATCCAAGCTCTGTTTGACTCAATGCCCAGGCGTATCGAGGCGTTATTACGGTCGGATGTGGTTGTTCTGGGTAGTGATTTTTCAGTATCCATGCACCCAAATTGCGTGAAAATATAATCACATGTCAGTTCTAGTATAATACATTTGTCCAATGAATACCCGTTTATCATCTGCATTTCTTCTTGGTGTAGGAACTTCAAGGGCCGTTAGTGTAACAAGTCACATTGAGGAAACTGCACTTTCTCGTACATTGTAAAGATTACATTGCCAACACAGCTGTAATTACGTATGCGTCCATACACATTGCCCGGTCTCGGCTGTTGTCATCGGAGCACACTTCCGCTGCTCACTACCTAGTGGCAGTACATAAACCAACTACCGAGCGGAGCACACCAAAGGCACTCGGTCTTCTAACCGTGACATTCGCTTGTCCGTCCAATATTGCTCTCTCTCTCCAGACGGTCTGTGTTTCCACCCTCCATGCTCACGGCGCTCAACACTCACCACTTAGCGGCGAGCGATACATGGTGCGAAAGAAGTAAAACAATCCCTATAATCTATTACAGACCGTCTCAATCAGAGTCTGTTCAACTATGATCTTTCTTCCGAGAGAACGCTATCCTGAAACGAGAGAGAAACACTATTTCGACGATGCGGTCAGTTAACAGTGCAACACTCTACTTCACGTACGATTTGCTGTGTCAATGGACGGACAGTTGTATGCTTCCACGAATAAAGTTGAATGTCTGGACAGCATGAGAAAAGGAAATAGAAAAATTGTGCCCTATAAACGTCTTCGTAGACGCAAATGTGAGCGGGAGGTGACAAAACAACATCTAAAGACGTTGTTCTGTCAGTTTTGAAATCGCATTTTTCGATAAATAGCCGGCTGCTGTGACCGTGCGGTTCTAGTCGCTTCAGTCTGGAACTGCGTGACCGCTGCAGTCGCAGGTTCGAATCCTGCCTCGGGCATGGATGTTTGTGCTGTCCTTAAGTTAGTTAGGTTTAAGTAGTTCAAAGTACTAGGGGAAGTGGCAACAAAACGACTATTCACGTTGGTGGGTAGGATATATGAGTCTGGCGACATACCATTTGACTTTCGGAAAAGCATCATCCACACCATTCCAAAGAGCTGACAAGTGCTAGAATTATCGCACAATCAGCTTAACAGCTCATGAATCGAAGCTGCTTACAAGAATAATATACAGAAGAATGGAGAAGAAAATTGAGAATGCGCTAGGTGACGATCAGTTTGGCTTTAGGAAAAGTAAAGGCACGAGAGAGGCAATTCTGACGTTACGGCTAATAATGGAAGCAAGGCTAAAGAAAAATCAAGACACGTTCATAGGATTTGTCGACCTGGAAAAAGCGTTCGACAATATAAAATGGTGCAAGCTGTTCGAGATTCTGAAAAAAGTAGGGGTAAGCTATAGGGAGAGACGGGTCATATACAATATGTACAACAACCAAGAGGGGATAATGAGAGTGGACGATCAAGAACGAAGTGCTCGTTTAAGAAGGGAGTAAGACAGGGCTGTAGCCTTTCGCCCCTACTCTTCAATCTGTACATCGAGGAAGCAATGATGGAAATAAAAGAAAGGTTCAATAGTGGAATTAAAATACGAGGTGAACGGATATCAATGATACGATTCGCTGATGACATCGCTATCCTGAGTGAAAGTGAAGAAGAATTAAATGACCTGCTGAACTGAATGAACAGTCTAATGAGTACACAGTATGGTTTGAGACTAAATCGGAGAAAGACGAAGGTAATGAGAAGTAGTAGAAATGAGAACAGCGAGAAACTTAACATCAGGATTGATGGTCACGAAGTCAATGAAGTTAACGAATTCTGCTACCTAGGCAGTAAAATAACCAATGACGGGCGGAGCAAGGAGGACATCAATAACAGACTCGCTATGGTAAAAAAGGCATTTCTGGCTAAGAGAAGTCTACTAATATCAAATACCGGCCTTAATTTGAGGAAGAAATTTCTGAGGATGTACGTCTGGCGTACAGCATTGCATGGTAGTGAAACATGGACTGTGGGAAAACCGGAACAGAAGAGAATCGAAGCATTTGAGATGTGGTGCTATAGACGAATGTTGAAAATTAGATGGACTGATAAGGTAAGGAATGAGGAGATTCTACGCAGAATCGGAGAGGAAAGGTTTATGTGGAAAACACTAATAAGGAGAAGGGATAGGATGATAGGACATCTGCTAAGACATGAGGGAATGACTTCCATGATACTAGAGGGAGCTGTAGAGGTCAAAAACTGTAGAGGAAGATAGAGATTGGAATACGTCAAGCAAATAATTGAGGACGTAGGTTGCAAGTGCTACTCTGAGATGAAGAGGTTAGCACAGCAGGAAAGGAATTCGTGGCGGGCCGCATCAAACCAGTCAGTAGACCGATGACAAAAAAAAAAAAAAAAATGTTCTAGGGGAGTGATGACCACAGATGTTAAGTCCCATAGTGCTCACAGCTATTTGAACTATTTTCGATAAATTAACTAGTACTTTGTGACTTCTGGTCTGAACATAAGAATGAACAAATATTACTGGAAGCATCTGGAGGACAAGATGTAGCTTCAAAAAACATTCCACCTAAATCTGCAAAATCTGGACGTGTGTCTTGAGACAATATGAAGTGTGTTTCCAGTTGATATCAGATCGTAAGCTACTGATGTTGTCAGTTGTCCTTTTTTCGAATTATGGAATAATTACTTCGCCTTCTTCGGTGAAGCAATCTCAGAAAACCCTTTTTAGTAATTCCGCTGTATTGGCACTGTTATCGGTAACATTGCCGTTGCTATTGCGCAGTGAAGATATTGATTGCCTTTAGCCGCTGGTGTATTTTATAAACGACCAGAGTCTCTTTAGATTTTGGGCCGGATTTGGAAACAGTTTCGTTGTGGAAGCTACTGAGGGTAAGTTGCACTGAAACCTGCACTAAATTTCGGGTTTCCGGAAAAATTCACCAATCGGGAGGATTTTGAGGTCTATTAAATTTCGCACTCTTGTTTTGTTACCTCGGCAACTGATCTGACGTGTTGGCGGATTAGTTTCACCTTTTATTAATTTATTTACTTTTAGTATCTCTATTGCCGTCGATATTATATCTTTGAATTTAACCTACATATGTTCTACGCTTACATGGTTGGTTTGGATTTAGTGCAGAATGTATTTTAGACAGCCATCAAGCGAACTTTTATCTCACTTTCTAAACAGATTTTCTTGCAGTATTGAATCTTACCACAGGAATCTCGTGGGTGTTTATTCATGTATCCGTCGAGATGCTCCCTATTTGCACGGCATTACTCGTTTGTAAACGGTCGCGTTTCCGTTTTCGCAATATTTTGCGCTTAGAGTGGCCCATGTAGTACGATTTTGGACGATTGTTTAAGCTTATTACTGACATTAAACACGCATCCAGAATGAGATTTTCACTCTGCAGCGGAGTGTGAGCTGATATGAAACTTCCTGGCAGATTAAGACTGTGTGCCGGACCGAGACTCGATCTCGGGAACTCTACCTATCGCGGGAAATTGTTCTACGAACTGAGCTACCCAGGCACGAATCACGACACGTACTCACAGCTTTAATTCCGCCAGTACCTCGTTTCCAACCTTCCAAACTTCACAAAAGCTCTCCTGCATACCTTGCAGAACTAGGCAAAGGTCCCGACTTCGAGTCTCGGTCTGGCACACAGTTTTAATGTGCCAGGAAGTTTCATATCAGTGCACACTCCGCTGCAGAGTGAAAATCTCATTCTGGAAACATCCCCCCGGCTGTGGCTATGCTATATCTCCGCAATATCCTTTCTTCCAGGACTGCTAGTTCTGCAAGGTATGCAGGAGAGCTTCTGTGAAGTTTGTGAGGTAGGAGACGAGGTACTGGCGGAATAAAGCTGTGAGGACGGGTCGTGAGTCGTGCTTTTGTAGCCCAGTTTGTAGAGCACTTGCCCGCTGAAGGCAAAGGTCCCGAGTTCGAGTCTCGGTCCAACACACAGTTTTAATTTGCCAGGAAGTTTCATTCAAGATGAATTTTCGCTAACATATTTATAGATTGAAGTTACCATCTACTGTAACTGTATGAGTGAGGTATCTGTTTGAAACACCTTAAATTTTCCTTAAGCCGTTCTGAAAATATATCAAATGATTCAGAGCATCGGCGAAGGAAACCAATCATTAATTTATTCCGGTTGTCAAGCGCGTTATAACCTCTACCCTTACTGTTGTTGTTGTTGTCTTCAGTCTAGAGACTGGTTTGATGCAGCTCTCCATGCTACTCTATCCTGTGCAAGCTTCATCATCTCCCAGTACCTACTGCAACCTGCATCCTTCTGAATCTGCTTAGTGTATTCATCTCTTGGCCTCTCTCTACGATTTTTACCCTCCACGCTGCCCTCCAATCCTAAATTGGTGATCCCTTGATGCCTCAGAACATGTCCTACCAACCGATTTCTTCTTCTGGTCAAGTTGTGCCACAAACTTCTCTTCACCCCAATCCTATTCAATACTTCCTCATTAGTTATGTGATCTACCCATCTAATCTTCAGTATTCTTCTGTAGCACCACATTTCGAAAGCTTCTATTCTCTTCTTGTCCAAACTCTTTCTCGTCCATGTTTCACTTCCATACACGGCTACACTCCATAAAAATACATTCGGAAATGACTTCCTGAAACTTAAATCAATACTCGATGTTAACAAATTTTTCTTCTTCAGAAACGCTTTCCTTCCCATTGCCAGTCTACATTTTATATCCTCTCTACTTCGACCATCATCATTTATTTTGCTCCCCAAATAGCAAAACTCCTTTACTACTTTAAGTGTCTTTTTTCCTAATCTAATACCCTCAACATCACCCGACTTAGTTCGGCTACATTCCATTATCCTCGTTTTGCTTTTGTTGATCTTCATCTTATATCCTCCCTTCAAGACACCATAGATTCCGTTCAACTGCTCTTCCAAGTCCTTTGCTGTCTCTGAGAAAATTACTACGTCATCGGCGAACCTCAAAGTTTTATTACTTCTCCATGGATTTTAATACCTATTCCGAATTTATCTTTTGTTTCCTTTACTGCTTGCTCAATATACAGATCGAATAACATCGGGGAGAGGCTACAACCCTGTCTTACTCCCTTCCCAACAACTGCATCCCTTTCATGTCCCTCGACTCTTATAACTGCCATCTGGTTTCTGTACAAATTGTAAATAGCCTTTCGGTCCCTGTATTTTACCCCTGCCACCTTCAGAATTTGAAAGCGAGTATTCCAGTCAACATTGTCAAAAGCTTTCTGTAAGTCTACAAATTCTGGAAACGTAGGTTTGCCTTTCCTTAATCTTTCTTCTAAGATAAGTCGTAAGGTCAGTATTGCCTCACCTGTTCCAACATTTCTACGGAATCCAAACTGATCTTCCCCGAGGTCGGCTTTTACTAGTTTTGCCATTCGTCTGTAAAGAATTCGTCTTAGTATTTTGCACCTGTGGCTTATTAAACTGATTGTTCGGTAATTTTCACATCTGTCTACACCTGCTTTCTTTGGGATTGGAATTATTATGTTCTTCATGAAGTCTGCGGGTATTTCGCCTGTTTCATACATCTTGTTCACCAGATGGTAGAGTTTTGTAAGGACTGCCTTTCCCAAGGCCGTCAGTAGTTCCAATGGAATGTTGTCTACTCTGGGGGCCTTGTTTCGACTCAGGTCTTTCAGTGCTCTGTCAGACTCTTCACGCAGTATCTTACCTCCCATTTCATCTTCATCCACATCCTTTTCCATTTCCGTAATATTGTACACAAGTACATCGCCATTGTATAGACCCTCTATATACTCCTTCCACCTTTCTGTTCTCCCTTCTTTGCTTAGAACTGGGTTTCCATCTGAGATCTTGATGTTCATACAAGTGGTTCCCTTATCTCCAAAGGTCTCTTTAATTTTCCTTGACTAGAAGAAGGAATCGGTTGGTAGGACATGTTTTGAGGCATCAAGGGATCACAAATTTAGCATTGGAGGGCAGTGTGGAGGGTAAAAATCGTAGAGGGAGACCGAGAGATGAGTACACTAAGCAGATTCAGAAGGATGTAGGTTTTAGTAGGTACTGGGAGATGAAGCAGCTTGCACAGGATAGAGTAGCATGGAGAGCTGCATCAAACCAGTCTCAGGACTGAAGACAACAACAACATAGGCAGTATCTATCTTACCCCTAGTGAGAAGGGCCTCTAAATCCTTACATTTGTCCTCTAGCCATCCCTGCTAAGCCATTTTGCACTTCCTGTCGATCTCATTTTTGAGACGTTTGTATTCCTTTTTGCCTGCTTCATTTACTGGATTTTTAAATTTTCTCCTTTTATAAATTAAATTCAATATTTCTTCTGTTACCCAAGGATTTCTACTAGCCCTCGTCTTTTTATCTACTTGATTATCTGCTGCCTTCACTACTTCATCCCTCAAAGCTACCCATTCTTCTTCTACTGTATTTCTTTCCCCCATTCCTGTCAACTGTTCCCTTACGCTCTCCCTGAAACTCTGTACAACCTCTGGATCTTTCAGTTTATCCAGGTCATATCTCCTTAAGTTCCCTCCTTTTTGCAGTTTCTTCAGTTTTAATCTACAGTTCATAACCAATTGATTGTGGTCAGAGTCCACATCTGCCCTGGAAATGTCTTACAATTCAAAACCTCGTTCTTAAATCTGTGTCTTAACATTATATAATCTATCTGATAGCTTTTAGTATCTCCAGGGTTCTTCCATGTATACAACCTACTTTCATGATTCTTAACCCAAGTGTTAGGTATGATTAAGTTATGCTCTGTGCAAAATTCTACCAGGCGGCTTCCTCTTTCTTTTCTTTGCCCCAGTCCATATTCACCTACTACGTTTCCTTCTCTCCCTTTTCCTACTGCCGAATTCCAGTCACCCATGGCTATTAAATTTTCGTCACCCTTCAGTATGTGAATAATTTCTTTTACTTGATCATACATTTCTTCAATTTCTTCGTCATCTGCAGAGCTAGTTGGCAAATAAACTTGTTCTACTGTAGTACGTGTGGGCTTCGTATCTATCTTGGCAACAATAATGCGTTCACTATGCTGTTTGTAGTAGCTTACCCGCACTCCTATTTTTGTATTCATTATTAAACCTACTCCTGCATTACCCCTATTTGATTTTGTATTTATAACCCTGTATTCACCTGACCAAAAGTCTTGTTCCTTATGCCACCGAACTCCACTATTTCCCACTATATCTAACTTTAACCAATAGATTTCCCTTTTTAAATTTTCTAACCTACCTGCCCGATTAAGGGATCTGACATTCCACGCTCCGATCCGTAGAACGCCAGTTTTCTTTCTGCTGATAACGACATCATCTTGAGTAGTCCCCGCCCGTAGATCCGAATGGGGGTCTATTTTACCTCCGGAATATTTTACCAAGAGAACGGCATCATCATTTAATCATACAGTAAAGATGCATGCCCTCGGGAAAAATTACGGCCGTAGTTTCCCCTTGCTTTCAGCCGTTCGCAGTACCAGCACAGTAAGGCCGTTTTGGTTATTTTTACTAGGCCAGATCAGTCAATCATCCAGACTGTTGCCCCTGCAACTACTGAAAAGGCTGCTGCCCCTCTTCAGGAACCACACGTTTGTCTGGCCTCTCAACAGATACCCCTCCGTTGTGATTGCACCTACGGTACGGCTATCTGTATCGCTGAGGCACGCAAGCCTCCCCACCAATGGCAAGGTCCATAGTTCATTGGGGGAGGCTACCCTTACTACTATTACTAGCCTATAATAATTATCTATTTCAGTTTCATCCCAAGAGAAACTACTAGTAACGGCAACAAATGAACCGCCACCCACTGTTTTTAATCTATACCTTCTGAATCCCGTTTAGTCCTTTGTAAACATTTCGGCTGAACTTCTCTCCGGCTTTAGCCAGCTTCCAGCACATTAACGACATGAGCTTCACTGCTTTCTGTCGGCGGTTGGAGCTCTGGTTCCTTCGCAACACAGCTGCAACAATTAACTAGTACAGTGCCGACCGTTACTAGGCCTATCCCCGTCCTGTGTTGCACTCTTTGAGACTGAAGCCCTCCCTGTACTTTTTTGACACCTTCGAACCTAAAACAATCCACTCGATCCAGCTCTCGCTGCACATGTAGCTGCTTCCTCTGAGTAATGGGTCTCTGATCTATTAAGCGGAACCCAAAACGCCGCCCTCTGACACAATTCGAGGAATCTGAAAACTGGTGTAATAGGTAGAATGCGCGACGGACTCCGAAGAAGGGCTGAAGGATGTGGGTAACCAAATGCAGCGTTGCTTATGGTTCCATTTCTACGTAACAGGCAGATTGGAATGAGAGGACAGATCGGCCTGTACCACAAGAAGTAATGTTTTCCATGGGTATGACAATAGAAACCTTTCTACTATGATTTATTTCGTTTTCCGTCACAGTTGCATATAACTGTGAAGGAAAACTAAATAGACAATAAATAGAGTTGCTAGTCCTTTGCTGTTGCAATAGTGGTTTTCTTCTAGTTATGTCCAGTACTACCTGCCTCAGGAATATGTGGCATATTTTGTAAAAGACGCACTGTATATATTGTTGCTGTTATCACATCACAACTGCAAAATATGACATCAAGTGAAGTAAGTTTCACATGTGGTTTGCACAGTGTTGGGTGAAGACACTATAAGTTTCTAATTCTACGATGATGAAGCTGTGACTTACAAATGGACATTGTCAAAATAACAACGCTATGAAAAGACAACGGACATAGTTTATTATTAAGCTCTTCATTCATTGCTCTGTTTCGGTTTTACCAAGAATAGCCTCTGCGGTACGACAAAACAGAGGGTGGCCACAACAGTACATTAACACTTTGAAGTTCAATATTTCAAGAAATACTGTAGGTAAAAAGGTAAAAATTGATACATTTTCTTGCAATGACTTTGGGTTGCACCTGCACCAGAACAAGTGCACAGAATGACCTACAGATGGCGCTTTGTACGATACAAAAGCAATAATTAGCATAGAAACTGAGTTTTAGAAAAAGACTATATTCTTAATGACAAACGCTCAATACATCAAGCGATATGCATCAACAATACGTGTAGTCGTGGGAAAATGCTGTGAACAGCACAGTACAGCATATCAGTAGGTACGGTGAGATATTGCCGTCGGATGTATTTTAAGGTCCCTAATTAGATCGAATGATCGCGGTAGACTTGCGACTTGATTTAACCCTCAACCAACAGTCACACGCACTGAGGTCTGGGGACATGGGAGGCCAAATATGACGTAATTGGCGGCTTTGTTCGCGATCGTCATCAAATGAAGTGTGGAAGAGATCTTTCACATCTGTATGGATTAGAGCACCCGCTTGGGACGATGCGATTTTGTAATATATTGGCTGACAGTTTGAAAAGCAGCTCCCCTCATTTCCTGGAAGTAGAAGAGTCCGATAACGACTGATATGGTAAATCCACACCAAACCGTTACTTACTCGTCATACAATGATTTCCGGGACAGATCAAGGCTTTTCGGAAGCGCAGATTCTACAGTTGTAAAGAACATTTACATCTTACAGACTCACAAGGACCAATAAGTTTCATTTTAATCAGTTAAGAGGCCTTGTGTTCAGAATAATTTTACTTCCCACTGTCATGTTTGTTCTCGTAATCAGTGGATAGCTTATATTTTATCTATTAATTTTACACAAGAACTGATGTATATGGATAAGTGAAACGAATAGTACTCATGGTGTAATGGTGATATTGGTTGTAGTGATTAACCATGCCATTGAGTGTAATTAACCCAATCAACCTTTGACTAGGTCACATTTACAATACGAGTGTTATACGCTGTATACTTTACTGTGTGTCTTCGTTCTGATAAGTGTTTATTAGAGGAACAGCAAATATTTTACAGGTGTGACGATTTGTTTCGACTGTCAATACCTAATTACTTCTCTTGGAGTATTGCTATGAACTTGATCGTTCTATTAACCATGTAAGCATACCAGGATTACACTACGTCTGACCAAGGTTGCTGCCGTCGATGAGACAAAGATGTTGAAGTAGGGTTTTTCAGCGACAGGTTAACTTACACTTTTATTCGAATGAATAGGTTTTAGATTGATCAGTATGTATTTTACACCACAGGCTACATTTTATTAACTAGGTTTCTTGTTAGTTTTCCGGTTTCTTAGTATTCGTTTCGCTACGTTATGATTGATGTTGTTTAAGTAAGTTGCTTCACTGTTACTTTAGTATGATGACAATGCATTGTTATGCAAATATAACTCTATTTCTACCTTTCCCTCCATTTACTATTCTTTAATAATGGATCTTACCCTACGTATGTCTGATTAGCAATGCATATTCTCTTTAGCACTGATTATTATCTGTAAGCGTAACAACTTGTCATGTAAGTTTTTTAAATATGCTCCCATTTCATTTAACGCTTGACATTGATCTGTAATAAAACGATCGTGTATATATAATTTCATTTGTACTTATTAGTATCAAGTAAATTGTTCATTTCCAGAATGATTGCATTTAAAGAAAACGGCTAAAATGTCATTCATTTTACTGCATCCGTCCATTACGTAATATGTTTGTAATACATTTGTTTACATAATAAGTCATAGATTACTGAGGTCGCATTGGTTATTGTGTGTATGGTATATTTTATAGGGCCTGAAGATGACACTGTCACAACGTTGAAACTAGTTGCCGAAATAAAATGACATCTTAAATACAGCTGGAGGAATTTTTTCATTTTTTAATATAAATTTATACCAGCTGACGTCCCACTGTCCTGCATTTCAACTATGAATGTACGAAGAGTAAGGGCGGGGATTTGGGAAGTTTATTTGACAGATGTGCTGTTTATTTTCATTAAGTCCGACGTCAGATCAATATTGTTGATCAGCGTGAAGGCAGTAACGGCTCCGAGTAGTGCAATAACCACTACGGAGAGGCAGACGTCATTACAGATCTGTGCTGGGCGCAGTCGGGCCGCGCGTAGGTACTGAGTCACCCACGTTTGTCCGAGAGCAGCCCAGAGAGTTGCAACACTAAGAATAATCACTTCTACGCTTTTGGCAAGCTCAATGTGTTTATTGTTTCGCTAAACAACAGCTTTACCGATAATGATAACATGATGTTTACATCACCAATTCACCTATACTTCGGTTGTAACGTGTGCTTTCATCCAGAAGAACACTGAATCTGCTGGTCGGTTCACAACACGTTAGACAATCAACCGTCGTCTTCCCACATTTTTGGAAGTGCAAACACCGCAAATGCTCTCAGAGTCACAAAATCGATGGCTCCTAACAGCTCATTACACCTCATTTTATACACGGTTCTCAAGCGGTGTCACTGATGTGTTGATGCCCAACGCAATATGTCAACCAGTATTTGCACTCATTTTTGGTTTAAATAAAACTCCACATCAATTCGGGCTTGTGTGTCACTTTACACCTCTCAACCTACATTTTTCCATGATATGCATATCCTCCTATTTCCATCTATTGTACTATGAATTTTTTTCTTATTTTGTTACCTGAAGATATGACGTTTATGTGTCTTTATAAATATGTATAATCGGTTTGTTTTGTAAATATTATTTGTATTTTTACGCTGGGTCTTGCCTAGGGAAAACTATGCTATCGATTACATCTATATGTCGTGAGGAGAACCAAAATGTTTACTATCTTTGGTAGTGTTAACTCTGCCCCATGGAGCGCGGGCAGAGCGGAGTCTGGCTGGAGTAGGGCTGTGGAGCAGGTGTGTTGATTGACGTTCCTGCGAGTTGACGCGCTTTCGGAGTTTGGCAGCATGTAACTTTGCTTGACTTGCTATGATAGTTTCTGGTACGGTATCGCGGACGGGAAACATTAGCTGGCACACATCAAGAGCCCCTTTCGCCTGGTGATTGTGTCGAGAAGGAGGCGCGCCAACATCCAGCTTCTGCAACAGCGACGGCCGACAATAAGTGATTGTCGCCACCTCCTCGATCGACGACTTCAAACCTTCAATCAACCAACAAGGAAAACTGAAAGCACGTAAAGTTATAGAACTGTACGGCAGACCTCAACTTTTCCATTTGCACCATTGAAATACAGCAACTTAGGTTGAACCTTTGTTGCTCATTGTCCCAATTGCATTACCAAGCATGGTCCCTTTCTTTTCCGAAACGAACGCAGGTGTCGTTGAAATTCAAACGCCAGCATTAAAGTAATATCGTTCCATTTCACAGCTTTAATTTCAAAGTAAAATGTAGACTGGCAATGACAAGGAAAGCATTTCTGAAGAAGAGAAATTTGTTAACATCGAGTATAGGGTTAAGTGTCAGGAAGAAGTTTCTGAAAGTATTTGTATGGAGTGTAGCCATGTATGGAAGTGAAACATGGACGAGAAATAGTTTCGACAAGAAGAGAATAGAAGCTTTCGAAATGTGGTGCTACAGAAGAATGCTGAAGATTAGATGGGTAGATCACATAACTAATGAGGAAGTATTGAATAGGATTGGGGAGAAGAGAAGTTTGTGGCACAACTTGACTCGGTTGGTAGGACATGTTCTGAGGCATCAAGGGATCACCAGTTTAATATTGGAGGGCAGCGTGGAGGGTAAAAATCTTAGAGGAAGACCAAGAGATGAATACATTAAGCAGATTCAGAAGGCTGTAGATTGCAGTAGGTACTGGGAGATGAAAAAGCTTGCACGGGATAGAGTAGCATGGAGAGCTGCATCAAACCAGTCTCAGGACTAAAAACCACAACAACAACTATTTCAAAGTTTAGTTAAAGTATTTATACCTGGCTACAATATTTAGATTACACAAGCACAAATTAAGAGTGCGACTTTTGTTACCATATTTTAGCTTACCTGTGACTGCAGCTCAGCTTGGTACGTACTAAATTATACTATTGTTAATTGTTCAAAATCATTTAATTCAAGTTCAAAGTTAAATCTCTTATTTCTAAATTGCATAGATTCGAGTAGCTTTTGAGATGATTGTTGAGGTAGCCCAAGACTAACCTTACTTTATTTAATTTCGTAGTGCTTCAGAAACAAAATTCACTATTAATTTCAATCACTAAATTAACTTTCAATTTTCAAGTTTTATTAATTCCTTTGCTGAGTGTAGCGAAATGTATTACTTGTGACCAACATTCAGTTGTCACACAACACGTGTCAACCTCCAGCTGCTACGCTTTTAGTGCTAATTATATGTGGATTAACCTTTCTTTTTCAGTTGTTATAGTAGTTGTCCCTAGGACTGGCGACCGTAATTTTCCCGAAATCTCAAATATCTAATTAACGCCAGTTAATTGTTAACGTAACGACCGCACATTTACTTTCTTTATTAACTGTACCCTTTTTTCAAAATTAATTTCCACCAATTTCATTTGCATTTTTCCTTTCGTTTAGATGTAACCTTTACTCCCTCTTTACCGACAGATTAACTTCGGTGACGATTGATTTTCCCAAATTTCCAGTAGGTACACGCGGTTTAATTTTTCACTGTCATTAAGGTCGTTAAGTGACCGGGGCGGGGGGGGGGGGGGGGGGAGGGGTTACTGGGTCACTCCGTATGTACTGTATTGTTATTTTCATTTAAACGCATAAGAAAAATTCTGCTGTCAAAAACATACGTTGATCCTGTTCGGCAGTACGCGTGGTTGTTCGGGTAACCTGTTGAGGTGGGTATCGGTAGCCGCTTCCCTGCAGCTTATTTTTCCCCTCGTCGCTTCTCCTTTCAGATCGTGCTTGCCTCTTGACATGAAGAGCAGTATTCTGTGAGGCACGGTATTTCCTGCGCCCCGATTTGCTGAGAACGACAGGAGAAGCGAGGTGATTCAGACCTGGGGCGGAAATTAAATTTCCGGCAGCGTGTCTGTATTATCGCACGCCGACACGCCCTTCCTCGCAGTCGCGCCTCTGTCTGCCCTGCTGCTGCTGCTGCTGGGGTCACACACTGCCTGTCTCTCTATATAATATGCCACACCACTTGTGCAAAACTGGACGTTTTTTCGGTCCGAAAACGGACGCCTGTCACAGGAAGCAATCTCACTATTTACGACCGTCCTGCACGAATATTCGGGAGTGATCGCAGGTTAATGTAAACACCAATCTCTAATTAATTCCTTATTTTAATGTTTGCCAATATGTTTAAAATGAGATCAAAGACAAATGTCCGTAACAAACACCGTAAGTCTAAAGACACAGTCTGTTTCCCTTAGACCTGAGCTCTTATTAAAGTATTTTTTAACAATAATAATTTCCAAATCAGATGTGGTAAGTCGCGGCGTAACAGATGTATGTGAAACTGTACCTAGGGAGACTGTGGAGCTCTGTCTCACTGTAATGTAAAAGTGAAAGTGGAAGTAAATTGTATCAGCGACAACACTTAGATGTAGCCATTAGCAGTCTGCAATGCAGTGATATCTCGAGGTATTTCAGAATGCCTTTTTACATTTAAAATAAAATCTTTGGTCGGTGCCTCATCTTGAAGGAATATGAAATCGTTTATTGGGACAAACTTCGATCTATCACAAAATGCTATACAGCAGATCCGTAGAGGAGGTGTTAGTTTTAAGGATATGACACAAACATATATAAAATAAAAAGGTTGTAGTAACATATGATGTACTTCGAATGTTTCGGGACATATACGCTTGTAAATATTTATTGTCATTATGAAATAACTTTATTTAGTTTTTTGTTGTGCGTTACCTGGTAGTTATCTACGTTTATAAACTCCCAAACTCATTACACCATGTGTGATGAGAGGTTCTTTAGGAACAACTACCATTCTTCTTTTATGTTCCGTATTCCGAGCTTCTAAAGCTACTGTCAGTGTGACCCTAACTTTTTATGGCATGGTAATTTGGCAAGTCAAAGGAATGAATACATTAAGTTTGCTGTCTACCTATGAGTCCGAAATTTTATCAATATCGTAGCACTTGTATGATCATCTTCAAAAGGCTCTGAATCTTACTAAACGACACCGACAGCTCTTGTTCGGATCTTCTCTTTCTTTCATATTAATCATACCTAGCAAACTTTCTAGACGAATTGAGCGAGTAATGATTTCTGGATAACTTTCACGCATGAATTATATTTCCTCAGGACTCTTCCATCGATTGTTATCAGGCTGTCACTCACCTTTACTACAACTAATTTTATCGTTTACCTTCTCATGCCGGCCGCGGTGGTCTCGCGGTTCTAGGCGCTCAGTCCGGAACCGCGTGTCTGCTGCGTTCGCAGGTTCGAATCCTGCCTCGGGCATGGAAGTGTGTCATGTCCTTAGGTTAGTTAGGTTTAAGTAGTTCTAAGTTCTAGGGAACTGATGACCACAGATGTTAAGTCCCATAGTGCTCAGAGCCGTTTGAGCCTTGTCATGGCTGGGGCACACACATCATGCAGAACTTTTTGAAAGACGCTGTATTCACCAGTGAGTGCAGAAACTTTTATTATCACAATTGAAATTTTGGTAGTCCATTACCAAGGGTCAGGTATTAAAACCTGTGCAGGTATCGGAGGATGTTAATGTATGACAATCATCGAAAACTGTGTATTTCACAAACTAAATTCGAAGTCACTGAGATTTCCTGACTGATCCTTTATGCTGTTCCTGCTTCTCTACTGCCTACGCAACATTTCCGGAATCATTTTATAATGACTTATCGGCCTCTGATATCTATTAGTCAATTCCGCAACAGATGGCGGTGTCTGGATGCCTTGGATGAGATAGTATAGTTCTCATTTCAATGCGAATGACTAATCACTTATCATTTTACTATTGGAAATCCATATTTTAGATGCAGTTGCAGAAATACCAATAGTGAAGCAGCACATGTTACATTCGTGGAGTGGCTGAACTTACAACTTGCTTAAAACCAATAAAGAAAGAGAGAATCAGAAGAAATGCAGAATCGTTTTATATAGGGAGAAACTTGAAGAGGATAGCGGAAACAAGGATGACGTTAGTAGATTGTTACAGGCGAGGAAAAGCATCTTTCGTAAAATACATCTAGGTTGTTGACCGCTACGTAGTCAAACAAAGGTGTCAGGGTGACCATCTGATCGGGACGTCGAGCATGGGCGATCTCAGGTGCTGGGTAGTGTTGGGTCCGTAACCATGACGAAGCCAGAACTTAAACAGCTTTTATTGACAGGACATTCTTTATAGCGAAGTCAATATTGGCAGCAGCCGGCCGGGCCGCCTTGTTGAGGTAGGATGTGCCAACACAGTATCGCAGAAGACAACCGACCATTAATGAGTGCTTTGGAGTGCTTCCCGCACTCGAAGCGGCCAAGGTCGCACGTGGGTTTCGGGAGACGATGGAGTAATAGGCACTGGCACTCACTGAACGGCCCCACCGATGTGGTCCTAGGTCGATGTCAGGGAGCGTCAGGGTAGCTTACATTAGCAGGACCTTGACGGCGTGCAGTAGCAGGTGTGGCATCTGGAGACTGACGGCTGGCGCGGACACTGCGTCCGTGCTGAGGGTGGAGCCCAAGTCAGGACCGACGCTGAAGCGCAGCTCAGCGCCGATGGTGGAAACTTTTCCAGCCCTGTGTGACTTCATGACAGTACCTGGCTCGAGGCAAGTGATATTCCGCTGGACTTAAGGTCCAGATATATCGGAGTTGTTGACACCAAAGGCCCCACTTGCCCACACAAATACCTAGAAAGCGCTGTCCCAGGATAGGTGTGTAGCAGCCCAGCCCGATGGAGGGCAGCATGCGGATTGCTAGATGTTGAGGCAGCGGTACTGGAGTACCTGATCGGCTTCTGGAATTTCGTAATTGGCGGCCCACTTGTCGGACTGCCTTTGCCCGCTAGAACGAGACAGCAACAAGTGGTTTAAATTATTGATACAGAAATAAGGAAGCAGTATCTGAAACAGAATGTGTGGAGCGTAGCATTATGTGGAAATGAAATCACCCAAAACAAAGAAGGAAAAACTGTATGTTTATTAAATGTAGAGCTTTCATGAATTGTTAAAAATAAGTTGTCAGGAAAGTATATGGAAGACGGAGTGAGTAAGGATAGGACAGTGGGACATTAGCTTTGGTAACTATTAAAGGTTCTCGTGGTGCTGGAAGGAGCAGTTTAGCGAAAAATGTGTTACAGGCAAAGACTTGAATATACAGATCAGACTTTACAAGCGAGTATAATAGTTATGTAGAGGTGAAACGATTGTCATAAGATGGAGGGCAACACTAAATCAGCCAATACATCGTGTACTTACAATAATACTAACAGTAAACTTATTAGTAGGTAAAAGCTCTGATGCAAAATAAGTTCTTAGATTTGAAAGACTAAGTTCATTTATTTGCCAATACCGAAATCTTTGCTAAGGCATACTGAAAAAAAGGTGTTTGTATAACTTCTGGAAATTGCTGATAGCGTAAAGGTGGAATGTAGAATTCAGTTTTTGAATGAACACGAAGGAGCCAGAATTATTGTAAGTCCTACGAACGCGACTGGCATTATATGACGTGACAATACTGCACACCACTGCATATTCGACTTTCTCTGTTCCTTTTAACTAACTTTTTTGTTCGCATTATTCTGTGCTAAACATTTCGTGTGTTACTGATTGTATTAATTACAACTGAATTTATTATTTGCTACTGTTAAAATATGTTGTGAAACTTGTACTATGGAGCCTTCGTTCAAGCTGCTCTTTCAGTGAGAGAAAAATACCAGTACCATTTGAATGTGATCTACCAAGAGATAAAGGAACTACTAAGCTTTAGGGTCTTCAAATCTTACCCCACGTATGGAGAACAAATTCACAGTTTTAATAAAGTCCAAATAAAACAACTTTAAACGCTTGCAGCGCTAGGAAATAGCGGGTACGTAACTGTTACTGCTACTAGTAAATCACTGAATAATCGTCTTGATAAATGGGCCCGGCTTGCTGTGAGAGATTTAAAAGTACTATGATCACGGACTGGAAATGGTATAGGTTATTCAGCTTTCCTTACCTCTTTTTCCTTTAAAAAAAAAAAAAAAGAAAAGAAACAGTGCAAGGTTTTATAACTTTATAAGTGTATGTATATTATATGAAAGTTTCATGTTCCATATAATCTTTAGTCTTGCATTTTGAGGGTGATTACTTTAACAACCATTATTTTTTTCCGTAAACGAGACATAAATTGATGGTTGTGTTCATATCACTGTGATGGTTCCACTTACACACTCTTTCTGTAGCGATTATTTTGTCTTAGTATGGTGCTGTTCGTTCTTGTCTGTTTCAGAAGATTAAACAGCGAGACGCACAAATTTCAGTACAATTTCCTCGAACACTTTACTGTAAGGGAGGCCGTCATCTGTCACTACTTCTCCAAGTATATCTGTAGAAACTTCGAAATTATCTTTCTAAAAGTACATGAAAGGGAAACTAGGTTTTGGAATATCGAAACATCTGTTACACTGAGATAAATTTAGGAAGATAAGCCTTGTTTTTCCATCATAATTTTTACTGAAATAGAAAAGTTGCACGACAGAAGATACCCATCGTAATAGTTTCGTAAGGCTCATTGGCCTAGTACAACTTTTTCAAATGGACGCCACTTCGTTACTTTGAGTCCCTGAGACAACACCAGTGTTCACGAGCGATTATCCTTCAAAATACTAATAGTGCCCAACGTTGCTTAACTTCGGTGAAGGACGAGAAGCCATGTATCCAAAGTGGCACGGTTGTTGGTGGTAGAGAACACCACAACAATTTCACTAAAGGATCAAGTACATCATCGTCCTGTTGGGACCAACGACCAATCTAAAATACAATACATTACACAGGCAAACAGTGTTACAGTGCTTCGGAAATAGCTGTGTAGCCGTGTATTGGGGTCTCTGGAATTAGAGTGACTTTGACAGTGAAAAATATAGATTTTGAGACAATAGTTAGTCCTACATAATTTAATTAAGGAAAACATTCTTTTGAATTTGTATTCTGAAATTAGCTATATTTAAATCAGTGTGTCTTGTTACCTAACGATGTGTCTTTGTACAGTTGCTGACAAATTATATTTCGATTATAACTTTGTAAAATATGAGTTTTTGCTGTTAAAATGTACGTCGATGGTCTCTAAACAATTAACTTCTGGCAACAGATTTTTGCAGCAGTTATTAGATTAGTTCAGCGAAACTATTTGAGCGTTACCGTTAGAGTATCTAAAAACAGGTATTTCAATTTCTACTGCTTTCCATGTTGGTTCCACTCCATTAGAGCGGTTTATCGTTTCTCTAATCAGATTCCGGTTGTGTTCAGTTGGTGTGGCAGCATAATTAATTGCGAAATCCCTTGCGCTAGCGATTGGACCGTAATGTTATGCAAGCACGGATTTCAAATTGCAGCAACATTTTACTGTCTGCATCTCGGAACAATCCGTTCGCACAGTTGGTTCGATTCTCATCAGTGCGTACAATCCATTCTAATGACGAGGGCAAAATGCATAAACTCATCTGTATGGCTCTGAGCACTATGGGACTCAACTGCTGTGGTCATTAGTCCCCTAGAACTTAGAACTACTTAAACCTAACTAACCTAAGGACATCACAAACATCCATGCCCGAGGCAGGATTCGAACCTGCGACCGTAGCAGTCGCTCGGTTCCGGACTGCGCGCCTAGAACCGCGAGACCACCGCGGCCGGCAAACTCATCTGTACAACTGCTGTGAATTTCAGTTGTTACCTATAGGAAATTGTTCAGAGATGTGGCTCGTCATAAGATGGATGAGGGCTATTTAACGTAATTACTTTGTGTTGCAAAACATAACAAGTGTTAAAATTTTCGTGTACGGTATGGTGTTACGAAACTCAAATTGGAAAGAAAGGCAAAGTGCCGAAAAGCTAGAGAATTAATTGATAATGTGAACTGCCTGGCATCTGGTATGGTTTTTAGTTGTTTCCTTGTATTTCCAAATCTGATAGCAGTAGACGTCTCTTAACCAGAAATGCTATCTATGGCTGTGCTAATCTGCATTTTATGTCCTTGCCTCGCCCATCATAGATTATTTTGATCCCAAAAGTAGTAGGATTGCATAATTTGCTCTGCTTCGTCAACACAAATTTTGGTATAAGGTTTCACTATTCTCATTGCCTTTGCCTTTTTCCGCTTTCCTCTCGATCCATACCATGCATACTGTCCATTACATTCAACAGATGCCGGCATTCTTCCTTACATTCACTGGGGATAGAATATCAATAGCAAATCGTAACATTGATGTCCATTTACCTCGAATTCTGATCACATTCTTAAATTTTCCTTTAACTTACGTCATTGCTTCTTCGATGCATAGACTGGACAATAGGAGGGAACGAACACATCCCTGTCTTACATCCTTCTTAATCCGAGCACAATTTTACATTGTCGAACGCTTTTTGTAAGTCGACAAATCCCTTAAGAAAAATCTTGATTTCCCTGCAGTCTTGCTTCCAACGTCAAGAGCCAGGTCAGAAATGCCTCTCTGGTATCTTTAGCTGCTGCAGATACCTCTACTTGCGCCATTGGATGGTGGGATTTCGTGTTCCGCTGAATAGTTCAGGAGCCCACTACGCGCAGGAGTCGGCTCCATAGCGTGGACTGGGAGGTTTTTAGGTTAGAGGGTCTCGGGGAAATATAGAAAGGGCTTCAGTTCAGAAGGTGCAGGTCGAACATAGGAAGAACGAACCATCGGTAAAACAGTTGTAAATTGCCGTAGCTGTGTCGGGAAAGTACCAGAGCTCCAAACGCTAATAGAAAGCACTGGTGCCCAAATCTTTATAAGCACTGAAAGGTGGCTAAAGCCGGAGATAAGTTCAGCGGAGTGACTGCGAAGATCCTAGCGGTGTTCCGAAATAATTGACCAAACACAGTTGGTGGTGGCGTGTTTGTTGCTGTTGGAAGTAGTGTATCTTGTAGCGAAACTGAAGCAGGTAGATCCTGTAAGTTAATATGAAGAGATGACATTCCTGACAACCGCCATAAAATAATAATTGGATCCTTTACCGAACTCCCAACTCGGAATTTAAATGGCTGAAAGATTCTAAGAAAACTTGAGTTTAATTTCAAACACGTACCTGACTCATACAGTTATAGCTAGTGGTGACTTTAATTTACGCTCGATATGTTGGCGGAAATACATGTTTAAATCCGGGGGTGCTATAAAACATCATCCTAAATTGTGCTGAATGCGTTCTCTGAAAATTATTTTTAGCGCAACGGAATCTAATTTTCAATAATCCCTACAAATAAATGGCCCTGACTAACAATAACCTGTACCTTTCATGAATAACGTACCACACAAAAATCTTCGTAACTCGAACTACTGCAATACAGTGAGCGCCAATACTACCAGCTAAATAAAAGATTCTAACTACTGAAGGCACTAACTACTGATAGGCACAGTTAGCAAATGAAGATATTGATACAGAACCAACAATGTATTTGCCACAATCTACGAGTGTCCTGCCGGACTGTCCATCAGTTCACCTGATGATGGCGACATGTATGGTCGCAGAAGTATTGTGCCCGTTGGACACTGTTGACCGGCGGTACACCCCTGGATATTTTGATTATCAAATACGCCGGGAGAAACTCAAGAATTATACCTTAATAGCGTTCAAAAGTCATAATATGTATATAATTTTGTGACATCCATCTAAACAAATTTAATTTTTCTGACGGACACACGTCCAGAACGTCCGCTCAAAATTCTGGCATCCCTCGCCCCACATCCACCACTGCTGTCACTCACCTATTGTCCAACGCCATGTGCTCTTCACATCCAACTGCCCAGCACTACACTAGCGAATATTCCAACAATGAGTCCAACCAGCCACAGACTGCACACAGAGCATTCAGCGATTTTCATACAGAGCACTACATAGCGTTACCAACATAAAAACCTAAACAGCCTACTTGCAGTAGACATGATTGAATACTGTGGAAGATTGCTTACAAATCACTCATATGACCGGTTCTAGAATATTGCTCTAGTTTGTGGGACCTGTACCAAATAGGACCGACAGTGGATAGTGAACGTACACAGAGAAGGGCAGCACGAATGGTCACAGGTTCGTTTGATCTGTGGCAGAGTGTCACCAAATAGGACCGACAGTGGATAGTGAACGTACACAGAGAAGGGCAGCACGAATGGTCACAGGTTCGTTTGATCTGTGGCAGAGTGTCACAGGGATACTGAAGGAACTGAACTGGCAGACTCTTAATGATAGACTATCCAGAAATAGTCTATTAACGAAGTTTCGAGAACCAGCTTTAAATGATGATTCTAGGAATGCACTATAATCCCCTACGTATCAAGCACTTGGGGTTCGTGAGCATAAGACTAGAATAATCACTGAACGCATAGAGGCATTGAAACGATCATTCTTCCCGCGCTCCATATGTGAATGGAAATGGAGAAATGGAAGAAACCCTAATAACTGGTACAGTGGAACGTACCTTCTGCCATGCACCAAATGGTGGTTTGCAGAGTATCGAAGTAGGAGTAGAAGATAGAAATTGAGAGATTAATATCAAATAAATTAACAAGCACGGAGCTGATACCCCTTGGTACAGCAAACGGCTCAGAACACTTTTGCAGAAACAATCAAAAAAGCAGGCCAAATTTAAACGAACGCAAAATCTCCAATATTGAATATCTTTGACTGAAGCTCATAATTTAGCCCGCTTATAATAGTTTCCATAACAAAACTTGATCTCGAAACCTGACAGAAAATCCAAAGACATTCTAATCGTATGTAAAGTAGGCTAGCGGCAAGACACAGACAATGCCCTCTGTGCCCGAAATACTATCGACGGCAGCGCTGGGAGAGCCGAGTTACTAAACACAGTCTTTCGAAATATTCCAGAATTCTAATCAAGAACAGCTGCCAACATGAGTAACCTAGAAGTAGATATCCTCGGAGTAGTGAAGTAGCTTAAATCACTTACTAAATGGAAGTTTTCTGGTCCAGACTGTGTACAAATGACGTTCCTTTCAGAGTGTGTTAATGAAATATCTCCATACTTAACAATCATATAAAACCGCTCTCTCGACGAAGGATCCATACTCAAAGACAAGAAAGCTGTACAGGTCACACCAATATTTAAGAAAGGTAGTAGGAGTAATCCGCTAAATTACACGCACCTATCAGTGACATCGAAGTGCAGCAGGATTTGGAACATATATTGTGTTCGAACGTTATGAATTACCTCGAAGAGAACGGTCTATTGTCCCACAGTCAATGCGGATTTAGAAAACATGGTTCTTGTGAAACACAACTAGCTCTTTACACACACGACGTGCGATTGACAAGGGATTTCAGATTGATTCCCTATTTATAGGTTTCCAACAAGCTTTCGACACTGTACGACACAAGCAGTTTTTAGTGAAACTGCGTGCTTATGGAATATCATCTCAGTTATGTGACTGGATTCGTGATTTCCTGTCAGAGGGTTCACAGTTCGTGGAAACTAACAGAAAGTCATCTAGTAAAACAGAAGTGATTTGCAGCGTCCCTCAAAGTAATGTTATATGCACTCTGCTGTTCCTTATCTATACAAACGATTTTGGAGACAATCCCAGAAGCCACGTCAGGTAGTTTTGCAGACGGTGCTGTAGTTTATCGACTAGTAAAATCAGAAGATCAAAACAAATCGCAAAGAGATTTAGAAAATATATCTGAATGGGCACAAATTGGAAATTGACCCTAAAAAATGAAAAGTGTTAGCTCATCCACATGAGGTGTAAAAGGAATCCGTTTAACTTCGGTCACACGATAATTCAGTCTAATCAGTAATCTAGGAATTACAATTACGAACAATTGAAATTGGAAAGAACACACAGAAAATGTTGTGGGAAAGGCTAACCACAGACTGCGTTTTATTGGCAGGACACTGAGGAAATGAAACAGATCAACTGAGGAGATCGCCTACACTACGCAAGTCCGTCCTGTTTTAGAATACCGCTGCGCGGTGTGGAATCCTTACCATATAGGATTGACGGAGTACATCGAAAAAGCTCAAAGAATAGCAGCACGTTTTGTATTATCACGGACATGATACAGGATTTGAGATGGACACCACTAAAACAATGGCGTTTTCCGTTGTGGCGGAATCTTCACACGAAATTTCAATCACTAACTTTCTCCGCCGAATACGAAAATATTTCGTTGAAGCCGATCTACATGTGGAGAAATGGTATCGTAACAAAATAAGGGAAACCAGAGCTCGCACGGAAAGTTATCGTTGTTCGATTTTTCGGCGAGCTGTTCACAGTGGAATACTAGAGGATAATTGTGAAGGTGGTTCGATGAATTCTCTGCTAGGCACTTACTTGTGATTTACAGAGTATTCATGTAGATGTAGATGCACCTTTCCCTCAGCCAAAATGACCGTCTTCTAACAGATACTTATTATCTTTTCCATCCCCGTATGTATATTAATCTAATTGTCAGCTGGAATTCATGACGATTCTCATAAACTTCATTCTGTTCTATCTCATTATTAAATTTTGATCTAAGTCTATATCTGCACCTGGGTATGCTTAACAATCCAACAGCTGATTTCAGAAGCTCTATCTGACCATGAAGTAGTCCATCTGGGATCAATCCCTGTTTCCTGGTATTTTCCAAGTATACCTCCTCCTCTTGTGATTCTTGAACACAGGTGCCATCGCTTTTATCATCTTAAATTTATAGTAGTCCCTCACGCATAGTGCTAAATTCATGCTCTCCCGCATCCCTTTCTTCTATTCCTGCTCCTACAACCGCTTTCTAACCCCGGAAGTTTGTTACATTTTTATTTCCGTTTACATACTGAATTATCCTAATATACTTTCTCTATCTCTTCATCTTTTGCTTTGGACGTCTGAACTATTTTCATTGGTGTTGGTTTACTTCAGAATCTGATGAGAACAACCCTGTCACTGAACTGTAGGCTGTAACTCACTCTATGCCCTATTTTTTTATTGATAACGTATCTTACTCCCTTTATGCTACTTTCTGTTGATGTAGATATGATCCAATATTCGTCTCGCCAGAAAATCTTAACTCTTTCCATTTCACGTCAATGAACCACAGAATATCTAGTTTAGCCTTTATTATCCTTTCGATGGTTGCTCTGTTCTTTCCTCACGGTCTTCTCCCATTAGTCAGACCTCTTCTAGAGACCCAAGTGGTGGCAATCCGCAGTGTCTTGCCAAAGAATAGATCTTCGTGACATCTTTTCCTTTGCCGACCACATGTCCTTCGGATATACTTTATGTGTCTTTAACGCAGTGGTTCCCAATTTCCTCTGCATCATAATCCCGTTGATCAGTGCTGATTATTCCACCTTTTGGCGGCCGTTTCCCATCCCAAGAGCAGCAGAATGCCCTCAACCTCTGTCGCTCCTCCACACTGTTTGTCGTGGCCGTTGGCAGAATGAAGCTTTATTTCTTATGCCGGAAGTCTTCGACCGGCATTGCTGATGATTCTCATTCAGAACCTTACCAGTGGCTGTGTTCGAACTCATGACCAAAGACGTATTGATTACCAGGCAAAAATTCTGCCCCCAAAAGAAACTTCATTTTGCGATCCAGACTGATACTGAATCCCTTTCTTCTTCAGTAACAACTTCGTTTCAGTAACATTTCATGTATCCTGAAAATTAGTCTGTTTCCTTTGTACTTTGAATTTCAGTGTTGATTAATGAGCCTATTGAATAAAACGATTGGCTACCTAATAGAGCAGATTATTAACAAATGTGATATCAATATGCCTGTTTTCCGAAACATCCGTTGCCCTTCCAGAAAACACGTGCTTATGTAAGACCAGTCTGCAACAGGCCATGTTTAACAATCTCCTACCAGTAGAAAAAATCTTACACATTGACTGATGCTGCGAACATTATTATTATTATTATTATTATTACTACTATTATACACTATTGGCCAATAATATTGCTACACCAAGAAGAAATGCAGATAATAAAAGAGTATTTATTGCACAAATATACTAGAACTTACGTGTGATTACATTTTCACGCAATTTGGGTGCACAGATACCGAGAAATCAGTACCCAGAACAACCACCTCTGGCCGTAATAGCGACCTTGATACGCCTGGGCATTGAGTTTTACAGAGCTTGGATGGCGTGTAGAGGTACAGCTGCCCATAAAGCTTCAACACGATACCACAGTTTATCAAGAGTAACGACTGGCGTATTGTGACGAGCCAGTTGCTCGGCCAACATTGACCAGACGTTTTCAATTGGTGACAGAATTGGAGAATGAGATGGCCAGGGCACCAGTCGAACGTTTTCTGTATCCAAAAGACCCCTACAGAACCTGCAACATGATGTCGCGCATTATCCTGATGAAATGTAGGGTTTCGCAGGGATCGAATGAAGGGTATAGCCACGGGTCGTAACACATCTGGAATGTAACGTCCACTGGTCAGAGTGCCGTCAATGCGAACAAGAGGTGACCGAGACATGTAACCAATGGCATTCCATACCATCACGCCGGGTGATACGTCAGTATGGCGATGACGAATGCACTCTTGCCAATGTGCGTTCACCGTGATGTCGCCAAACACGGATGCGACCATCATCATGCTGTAAACAGAACCAGGATTCATCCGAAAAAATTACGTTTTGCCATTCGTACACCCAGGTTCGTCGTTGAGTACACCATCGCAGGCGTTCCTGTCCGTAATGCAGCGTCAAGGGTAACCGCAGCCATGGTCTCCGAGCTGATAGTCCATGCTGCTGCAAACGTCGTCGAAATATTCGTTTAGATGGTTGTTGTATTGCTAACGTTCCCATCCGTTGACTCAGGGATCGAGACGTGGTTGCACAACCCGTTACAGTCCATGCTGCTGCAAACGTCGTCGAAATATTCGTGTAGATGGTTGTTGTATTGCTAACGTTCCCATCCGTTGACTCAGGGATCGAGACGTGGTTGCACAACCCGTTACAGCCATGCGGATACGATGCCTGTCATCTCGACTGCTAGTGATACGAGGCCATTGGGATCGAGCACGGCGTTTCGTATTACCCTCCTGAACCCAACGATTCCATATTCTGCTAACAGCCATCGGATGTCGACCAACGCGAGCAGCAATGTCGCGATACGTCAAACCGCAATCGCGATCGGCTACAATCCGATCTTTATCAAAGTCGGAAACGTGATAGTACGCATTTCTCCTCCTCTCACGAGGCACCACAACAACGTTTCACCAGGCAACGCCGGTATGAGAAATCGGTTGAAATTTTCCTCATGTCAGCACGTTGTAGGTGTCGCCACCGGCGCCAACTTTGTGTGAATGCTCTGAAGAGGTAATCATTCGCATATCACAGCATCTTCTTCCTGTCGTTTAAATTTCGCTTCTGTAGCACGTCATCTTTGTGGTGTAGCAATTTTAATGGCCTGTAGTGTATGGTTCAAATGGCTCTGAGCACTATGCGACTTAATTTCTGAGGTCATCAATCGCCTAGAACATAGAACTAATTAAACCTAAGTAATCTAACGACATGACACACATCCATGCCCGAGGCAGGATTCGAACCTGCGACCGTAGCGGTCGCTCGGTTCCAGCCTGGAGCGCCTAGAACCGCACGGCCACTCCGGCCGGCCAGTAGTGTAACATTATGTAAATTTAGCTATTTTGATGTAAGTAATTATACAGGAAACTGATGATACATGCAGTACTGCAGTTAACACTCGCTATAATTTTTGTCTCAGCAGATGCTCATAAAACAGTTCAGTTCGTATTAAGAGTGTAGTGCTTGCTCTTAAGTAACGTTCCGAGTAGTAGCAGATTACACAGATTGAACAAACATGAACTCAGCACGGAAAATTTATAGTAAGAAGGTAGGTGCTACACTGGAATTTGATAATCTTCTTCCTAGTTCATTTCTTTTTGAGGACTAGACATCCTTACCATTTACAAGTATTTTCTTCTGATTCTCGGGTAGCTCTTTTCCTTTGTGTTTGCTAAGGTTAACTGTTGTCACCACTTAAATAATTGACAGATTCGTCTTCATTCCGTCTTGTCGGAAGAACAGCTGTAAATTTTGTAAGTGATTCAAACTAAGGTTTTGGGTTAGGTAATGAAATCAACAGTTAAAATTTCAATTATGCAACTTTCTGAGAAGCTGGCCTTTGTTTAGTAGTCACAGTGAACATCAGCGATCAGTTAATTAGTGTATATTATTATATTAATGTTATCTTAATACTCAATTAGTATATGTTAATTATTGTGTTGTGATATGATTGTTAAATGAAAGTACTTCTTTTTGAATTTCGGAGCCGATATCACTGATTAGTACAAGTTGTTTTGAAGCTGCTGTATTCTGAATGAGCGCAGCGAATACTTCATAGCCTTTCGTTGTGTGGGAATGAATTTGCTACTCTATTAGTTTATTTGACTAGAAATCGCGTTCACATATCACACGATCTGCTGCGATTGTCGAAGTACGAGCATGGCAAGTAAAGTGTCCGCTTATCCTATTAATTATATAATGCACATTAGTTACTATGAGGATGTGCCAAGAAGTATTGCCTACGATTTTTTTACGTGAAAACTCTTAAAAGTTTTTTAACACATGGAGTACCATGTCTTTCAACATGACAATGCCAGATCACTCATAAACCCTGTCATATCTGAAGCAATCCGACGCCTTTTTTCCACTGTGACGGATCAGCCTCGATGAAGTCCACACTTGGCCCCATCAGGTTTTCATCTGTTTGCAAAACTTAAATGGCATCAGTTAGATAGTGATGGAGCAGTGCAAACAGAGGTGAGGTTATGGCTCCACCAACAAAGTGAATAATTCTGCAGCAACTGTATCAACAAATTAGTCTCTCGTTGGCAGAAATATGTTTTTGCCATGGTGACTGTGTTGAGAAACAAATATATAGAGATAGAGAATAAAGATGTAGAATGTAAATAACGTCCGTCTTGTGCAAAAAGTCTTAAGAGTGTTCACATAAAAATTCGGTGACAATAATTTTGAGCACAGTTTCGTACTTACAGCAGACACTTTATAGGATATGTTATTTGTATGAAGACTCATTGTGTGCCAAGGACAATTAAAGTCAAATATGTAATCTTGGCTTTTTGCGGAAATATCGTAATTCTGTTAGAGACAGCAAAGGACTTGGAAGAGCAGTTGAACGGAATGGATAGTGTCTTCAAAGGAGGATAAAGGATGACCATCAACAAAAGCAAAACGAGGATAATGGAATGTAGTCGAATTAAGTCGGGTGATGCTGAGGGAATTAGATTAGGAAGTGAGACACTTAAAGTGGTAAAGGAGTTTTGCTATTTGGGGAGCAAAATAACTGCTGATGGTCGAAGTAGAGAGGATATAAAATGTAGACTGGCAATGGCAAGGAAAGCGTTTGTGAAGAAGAGAAATTTGTTAACATCGAGCATAGATTTAAGTGTCAGGAAGTCATTTCTGAATGTATTTGTATGGAGTGTAGCCATGTATGGAAGTTAATCATGGACGATAAATAGTTTGGACAAGAAGAGAATAGAAGCTTAAGAAGTGTGGTGCTACAGAAGAATGTTGAAGATTAGATGGGTAGATCACATAACTAATGAGGAAGTATTCAATCGGATTGGGGGTAGAGAAGTTTGTGGCACAACTTGACCAGAAGAAGGGATCGGTTGGTAGGACATGTTCTGAGGCATCAAGGGATCACCAATTTAGTATTGGAGGGCAGCGTGGAGGGTAAAAATCGTAGGGGGAGAACAAGAGATGACTACACTAAGCAGATGTAGAAGGATGTAGGTTGCAGTAGGTACTGGGAGGTGAAGAAGCTTGCACAGGATAGAGTAGCATGGAGAGCTGCATCAAACCAGTTTCAGGACTGAAGAACACAACAACAACATATCTAGCAAGTGTCATAACAGTGGTATGTTATTGCCTTCGCGCTAGATCGCAAATTCCAGGATTATAAGAGTACAAATTCATTCTTTGAAAATTACTGGTTTGTTGGATGCGAACTCATTAATTGAAAGAAATACTGTCACGTTATTATGATTTATTTTTTATAAATAAATATATAGCGATCATATTTGTTTACAAGATTTCGTGGACAACATGTTAACAACATACACTGAAGCAACAAAGAAATTTGTATAGGTATGCGCATTGACATACAGAGAGATATGTAAAAAGGCAGAATACGGCGCTGCGGTAGGCAACGCCTGTATAAAAACAACAAATGTCTGACACAGTTGTTAGATCGCTTACTGCTGTTACAATGTCAGGTTATCAAGATTTAAATGTGTTCGAACGCGGTATTATAGTCGGCGCACGTGCGATGGGACAGCATCCCCGAGGTAGCGATGAAGCGGGCATTTTCCTTAAGACCATTTCACGATGGTATCGAGAATATCAGGAATCAGGTAACATATCAAATCTCCGACAACGCAGCAGCCAGAAAAGATCCTGCAAGAAGGGGACCAACGAGGACTGAAGAGAATCGTTCGTGACAGAGGCGCAAACCTCCCGCAAATTGCTGCAGATTTCAGTGCTGCGCCATCAACAAGTGACAGCGTGCGAACCATTCAACGAAACCTCATCGATATGGGCCTTCGGAACCGAAGGCCCACTCTGGAACCCTTTATGACTACACGACACAAAGCATTACGCATCACCTGGGCGCGTCAACACCGACACTGGGCTGTTCATGACTGGAAACACTTTGCCTGGTCGCTCGAGTCTCGTTTCAAATTGTATCGAGCGGATGGACGTGTCCTGGTATAGAGACAACCTGATGGATCCATGAATCCTGCATGTCATCAGGGGACTTTTAAAGCTGGTCAAGACTCTTTAATGATGTCGGGCGTGTGCAGTTGGAGTGATATGGGACCCCTGACACGTCTAGACACGACTCTGACGGGTAACAGGTACGTAAGCATCCTGTCTGATCACCTGAATCCATTAATGTCCATTGTGCATTCCGACTGACTTGGGCAATTCCAGCAGGAGAATGCGACACCTCACACGTCCAGAATTGCTACACAGTGGCCCCAGAAACACTCTTCTGAGTTTAAACACTTCCGGTGGCCACCAAGCTCCCCAGACATGAACATGGTTGAGCACATCTACGATGCCTTGCAACGTGCTGTTCAGAAGATATCTCCACCTCCTCGTACTCATAGGGCTTTATGGACATCCCTGCCGGATTCATGGTGTCACTTCCCTCCAGCACTAATTCAGAGATTAGTCGAGTCCATTCCACGTGGTGTTGCGGCACTTCCGCGTGCTCCCGGAGGCCCTACACGATTTTAGGCAGATGTACCAATTTCTTTGGCTATTCATTGTATAAAATTCCTAATAAATATTGTACGGCTGACAGAGTTGCATACTTACATCTCGTTTTAAGGACAGCAACATCTGCCATATTTGATTTAAGTGATTTTACTTAAAAATATCGCCCTGCATGTTTTTTGAGTAAATACACATTTTATTTGCAACCCTTCTAATGTTACAACCCAGGACCAAGTTGTAAAGTATCCAAAAGACCTAAATTATTTCCCAAAAATATATTTTGCTGCAGTATTTTCCAGTCAGAAATTTCTGAGCAGTTTATAAAAAAATCATAAATTTCAGTCATATTTTGCATTTCCTGCCAGAGCTATCTTGGGTATTTTTTCATCCCCTACCAGTGCCATGTTACATTTCTGAATTTACAAGGCTGACTCTCAGTGGCGGATTGAAGTACATACCAAATCCCCTATAGCCTTATCGCGGATTCCATGCAAAAACTACCATAGCCATTTGCTTATCGTTGATTGTGGCAACAATAATGGGTTTTCACTCAAAAATGATAACGAAAAAGCGAGGATTTTAAATAAAATCTCTTACGATAGAAGCGGCAGGTTTGAGGAGCTTACGAATTAGATATATGTTAGCTGTTTCTGTCAGCTACTAATAATTTTATTTATTGTTAACATATTATTCACAGCTCGTACCGTGCGCACATTACAGCCCATGTTAAATGGAAAATTTTCCTTGTTTCTGCCCACACTATCATCTCTCCATATGCGGAAAGCAGAAAGCTTACAGTACAAGTTATTGGTTTCACAGTATCGAAATGAAGAAATGCTCCTAGCTCTTAAGGTTTGCGTAACTGTTTACTCTGACATTTTGCTTCTAAATCTTAATTATGATATACCCTCATATTTTCTTTTAGTATTTGGTTCCCTGTAGTTATATACGTTTGAGCGACCTGCTGCAGTCGGATAGATGTAGTCTTCCAGCAGAAATATTCTTGTGTTTATCTCCTGGACTGGCCCAGTTTTAAAAATCTCTGGAAGCCAGTCTTTCTCTGAAACTGCCTAATGTTTGCTAACTGAAACGATAATACGGAATTTGAAATGCGTTTAAATTGGTTTAGAAGTATGAAACTGGCTCACGTAAATCAGTCTCATGCAGAATGTCAAATGTGAAACACTGAAGCCAATAGACTGTTTGTCAAACGTTAAATCCTTTCGTGGTAATAACTCACTCAGATAAATTTTATATATATATACATAAGCCGCAGTCCTTGTCCTCAGTATTACACATGGCTTATTCTGGCTACTACTCCTTAATCACTTCTCTTTCTCGAAACACTTGAAGAATGAATACTACTCCAGTGGCATAACTGAGTACACACCTTTCAGTACTGTCTCCAGCGACACACCAGTTGAGGCAATAATGTGTTGGTGACGATTTTCCATTAACCATTTTGCTGAGTTTGTAATCAGCTCATAGCAGGGCGTTGTGGAATGTAGAATAAAACAGCCAGAAGAAACTACACTAGTACGAGAACCAACCAACATTTGTAAATCCAGTTCCTTCAGAACAAACTCACTTTCTATCGTGCGAAATCCTTGGCTGTCAGCCAGGATAGTGTCCATGTTTTCGAAAAGAAAAAAACAGCAACGAGCAATTTTGAAATACCTAAATAAAAACACCTTTGTTAGGAATGAGAGCAGTTCCCATTAAGATGTCTGCCTCCGGCAGTGCGCACACAAGAGGGAACCGAGTCGATAATAAACAGTACCACAGATTACTGATCAGTTGTGGCTACTGAAGTTTGTTATACACTCCAAAGATTCAAGCTGGTCGCACTTCAAATCACGTGATCATGAAGTCACTTATGGTTATGTCACGTAAATATAGAAGTAAGTCTGAAATAGAGAAATTGCAATAAAGTCTTGTCAATCTACGCATCCCTCTTTAAAGATTGAGTAGAATCACCGCACCTTAGACACATATTCCACTGTTTCCACAGATACAATACGTAAGTTTCTTTACTACTGCTACTATAACTAAAGCACATTTATTGAGCGTTAAGAGAGCAAACCCGTCGAAAGAAATATACACTCCTGGAAATTGAAATAAGAACACCGCGAATTCATTGTCCCAGGAAGGGGAAACTTTATTGACACATTCCGGGGGTCAGATACATCACATGATCACACTGACAGAACCACAGGCACATAGACACAGGCAACAGAGCATGCACAATGTCGGCACTAGTACAGTGTATATACACCTTTCGCAGCAATCCAGGCTGCTATTCTCCCATGGAGACGATCGTAGAGATGCTGGATGTAGTCCTGTGGAACGGCTTGCCATACCATTTCCACTTGGCGCCTCAGTTGGACCAGCGTTCGTGCTGGACGTGCAGACCGCGTGAGACGACGCTACATCCATTCCCAAACATGCTCAATGGGGGACAGATCCGGAGATCTTGCTGGTCAGGGTAGTTGACTTACACCTTCTAGAGCACGTTGGGTGGCACAGGATACATGCGGACGTGCATTGTCCTGTTGTAACAGCAAGTTCCCTTGCGGGTCTAGGAATGGTCGAACGATGGGTTCGATGACGGTTTGGATGTACCGTGCACTATTCAGTGTCCCCTCGACGATCACGAGAGGTGTACGGCCAGTGTAGGAGATCGCTCCCCACACCATGATGCCGGGTGTTGGCCCTGTGTGCCTCGGTCGTATGCAGTCCTGATTGTGGCACTCACCTGCACGGCGCCAAACACGCATACGACCATCACTGGCACCAAGGCAGAAGCAACTCTCATCGCTGAAGACGACACGTCTCCATTCGTCCCTCCATTCACGCCTGTCGCGACACCACTGGAGGCGGGCTGCATGATGTTGGGGCGTGAGCGGAAGACGGCCTAACGGTGTGCGGGACCGTAGCCCAGCTTCATGGAGACGGTTGCGAATGGTCCTCGCCGATACCCCAGCAGCAACAGTGTCCCTAATTTGCCTGGAAGTGGCGGTGCGGTCCCCTACGGCACTGCGTAGGATCCTACGGTCTTGGCGTGCATCCGTGCGTCGCTGCGGTTCGGTCCCATGTCGACGGGCACGTGCACCTTCCGCCGACCACTGGCGACAACATCGATGTACTGTGGAGACCTCACGCCCCACGTGTTGAGCAACTCGGCGGTACGTCCACCCGGCCTCCCGCATGCCCACTATACGCCCTCGCTCAAAGTCTGTCAACTGCACATACGGTTCACGTCCACGCTGTCGCGGCATACTACCAGTGTTAAAGAGTGCGATGGAGCTCCGTATGCCACGGCAAACTGGCTGACACTGACGGCGGCGGTGCACAAATGCTGCGCAGCTAGCGCCATTCGACGGCCACCACCGCGGTTCCTGGTGTGTCCGCTGTGCCGTGCGTGTGATCATTGCTTGTACAGCCCTCTCGCAGTGTCCGGAGCAAGTATGGTGGGTCTGACACACCGGTGTCAATGTGTTCTTTTTTCCATTTCCAAGAGTGTAGTTCCTTTATTTCACCCACTTTCATCACACAACGATCACACTGCACGAAGGAAAGGTGCCTGTAGAATAGATAACATCTTTACAATTCAGGTGGCCTAGCCAACCCTGTTGTGGCTTCCAGACATTCGTGCTGTACGACTTTCATTTACTCTCATATCATTTCTAACCCACCGCCCCCCCCCCCCCCCCCCCCCTTGAACCATGGACCTACCCCTTGGTGTGGAGGCTTGCGTGCCTCAACGACACAGTTAGCCGTACCGTAGGTGCAACCACAACGGAGGGGTATCTGTTGAGAGGATAGACAAACGTGTAGTTCTTTAAGAGGGGCAGCAGCCTTTTCAGTAGTTGCAGGGGCGACAGTCAGGATGAATGACTGATCTGACCTTGTAACAATAACCAAAACGGTCTTGCTGTGCTGATACTGCGAACGGCTGAAAGCAAGGGAAAACTACAGCCGAAATTTTTCCCGAGGGCATGCAGCTTTACTGTATGATTAAATGATGATGCCGTCCTCTTGGGTAAAATATTCCGGAGGTAAAATAGTCCCCCATTTGGATCTCCGAACGGGGACTGCTCAGGAGGACGTCGTTATCAGGAGAAATAAAACTGGGGTTCTACGGATCGGAGCGTGGAATGTCATATCCCTTAATCAGGCAGGTAGGTTAGAAAAGTTAAAAAGGGAAATGGATAGGTAAAAGTTAGATCTAGTGGGAATTAGTGAAGTTCGGTGGCATGAGGAACATGACTTTTGGTCATGTGAATACAGGGTTACAAATACAAAATCAAATATGGGTAATACAGGAGTAGGGCTAATAATGAATAAAAAATAGGAGTGCGGGTAAGTTATTACAAGCAACATAGTGAACGCATTATTCTGGCCAAGATAGACACAAAGCCCACACCTACTACAGTAGTACAAGTTTATATGCCAACTAGCTCTGCAGATGATGAAGAAATTGATGAAATGTATGATGAGATAAAAGAAATTATTCAGGTAGTGAAAGGAGACGAATATTTAATAGTCATGGGTGACTGGAATTCGACAGTAGGAAAAGGAAGAGAAGGAGACGTAGCAGGTGAATATGGATTGGGACTAAGAAATGAAAGAGGAAGCCGCCTCGTAGAATTTTGCACAGAGCATAACTTAATCATAGCTAACACTTGGTTCAAGAATCATGAAAGAAGATTGTATACATGGAAGAACACTGGTGATACTAACAGGTATCAGATAGATTATATAATGGTAAGACAGAGATTTAGGAACCAGGTTTCAAATTGTAAGATATTTCCAGGGTCAGAAGTGGACTCTGATCACAATCTATTGCTTATGAACTGTAGATTAAAACTGTGAAACTGCAGAATGGTGGGAATTTAAGGAGATGGGACCTGGATAAACTGAAAGAACCAGAGGTTGTACACAGTTTCAGGGAGAGCATAAGGGAACAATTGACAGTAATGGGGGAAAGAAATACAGTAGAAGAAGAATGGATAGCTTTGAGGGATGAAGTAGTGAAGGCAGCAGAGGATCAAGTAGTTAAAAAGACATTTGGAGGTTAATTCTAGACAAAAGGTATGAAGTGCAGGTAACAAGAAAGAAGGGCACCTGACGATAATATCGCTCCTCTTGTTATACGTGTAGAAGATTAAAATGTCAGATTAATCACAGAATCTTCGCACACGGTTTACTGTCCTTGAGTAGTCGTAAAGAACCCTCTGGATTCGCTTTACGACGTGCTGCAGAAAAGACAGAGATGTAACCTAGGCCGGCCGGGGTGGCCTAGCGGTTCTAGGCGCTACAATCCTGAATCGCACGAACACTACGGTCGCAGGTTCGAATCCTGTCTCGGGCATGTATGTGTGTGATGTACTTAGGTTAATTACGTTTAAGTAACTGTAAGTTGTCGGGTACTGATGACCTCAGAAGTTAAGTCCCATAGTGCTCAGAGCCATTTGAACCACGTAACCAAGCCATCGGTGTTCAACGACTTCTTATGTTGCCAGTCAAATATTAATGTCAGAAAAATTATCCAGTGGCAGGATACCAATAAAATACCTACATGTGGCACGGCAACATCGACGGTTGCACTAGCGACAAGGGCAACGGATTAGAGTTACTTATCCTACGGTAACGAAGAATTACGTAAGTGTTAAGTTTAACAAATTATTTCGAAAGATTGATTTGTTGTCCAATTCCCACACATGTCTACCAAATATTATTCCATTTTAAATACAAATTCCTATGCTGTGGCTGTAGCTCCTGTTCAGCTCTTCGGTACACAAGTGTTTGTTGTCCGCCCGGTTAGTCGTGCTGTCTAACGCACTGCTTCCCGAGCGGGAAGGCATGCCGGTCCGCGGTACGAAACCGCCCGGCGCGTTAGTGTCGAGGTCCGGTGAGGCGGCCAGTCTGTGGATGATTTTTAAGGCGGTTTTCCATCTGCCTCGGCGAATGCGGACTGGATCCCCTTATTCCGCCTCAGTTACTATATGTCGGCAATTGCTGCGTAAACACTGTCTCCACGTACGCGTACACCATAATTACTCTACCACGAAATAATTGGCGTTATACTCATCATTCAACGAGACGTTCCCGGGGGGCTCCACTGGCGTCCAAACTGCCCAATAATCCTGGGTTCGATATGGGGCGGTGGTGGGGTGAGTGGACTGCTGTAGCATGTTTTGGGGTTGTCTACCACTGGGGGCTGCGACGGGGCCGGAGTCTGTCCGTTGTTTCTAGGTCCCTAGTTCAATTCTTACACATACATACATACACAAGTGTTTTATAATGATACTGAAGTCTGAAACGCAACTTGCTTCCCTCGTTTACATTGTAGGGTTTTTGTGTTTCCTGCTTTCTTAATGTTGTCGGTAACATCTGAGATCGCGAAATACCAACTTCAAAATCCATGGCTGTTTTGCTAGAAACAGAAACGTCTGTAAACGGTAGTGTGGATACATTGATGAAATATGCTGATGACCAACGGGAAATTCATTTTTATTTCTCAGAGCGGGAAAACGAATAAAAAGTACTGTGCTGCTTTACTTTGGTCTTATGTAAAAAAGCAGTCTCCGTAATTGAGACAGCACTGGCACAAAATGTTGTCCAGTGGAGTGACATGCAGCGCTTTTTATCTGACAGTTTTTGCCTGGGAACGTAAAGCAGAAGACATCGTCCTTCTCTCACTGCTAACACAGCGACAACAGTTAATGAAGACACAAAGACCACTCAGTGGTTCCGGCTGTATCTCAAAGGAAACGAGAAACTGAGAGGCGGTTTGTCCTATTCTTCTGGCGCACACCGCTGACTAAGGAACACGGTTGTCTTTTGTCATGCCAAGTACTGCGAGGAGCAATTAAAAATTTTGATAAGACAGACATCGTTAGTGCTATCCGTTTCCTGAGCGTCAGCAATGACATTTCATAGGCACTGTTTGTCAAAGGATTAATAATTGCGATAATGTCCTGCTATTTACAGGTCATTACTCTTCATTTAATTGTTTATAACGAAACAGGGCTCTTCAGTAACAAACCTCTCATTTTGTGTATTTACAAAAAAATATTACTTTACTTCCTAGTAAAAAGTGAAAATGACGTCTAGTAACATGTTGTTCCGCTACTTGAAGCATTATCTTGCCTTTCACGAATACATCTGTCCTACCATATGTCCTGCGCATATGTCAGCTCACCAAATCATCAGCTGTCCTACTCTTACTTTTTCTTAGTGCTGAGGATAAGGTAACATATTTTTATATTCAACTAAATTACCAGCAAGCAGAACAGATAGTTTCTCGCTGACTGGTAGGGGATATCAGGAAAGGTTGCCTCAACTTAGGTTTTTCAATTTTTTATGTAACACTTTTACAGTTTCCCTTTCTGTCGGTGGAGTATTTGGTATTATGTACCTTTCCCATATTTGTCCACAAATTTTAAGCCATATCAGAATTTGATTTTTCAGAAACAGTGTTTCGTCAGGGTAAACGTGTAGCATTACGTTAGTATCTGCAATATAGTCGGATCTACTTTGCGTCACGTAAGTGTAGGGGAATCGAAACAAGTAGTGACCCATGACGTCATATCAACTTGAGATTGTTTTGTACATGTAATACGTTTATAAATTTTATTAATTATTTACAGAGTAAAGAATTTAATTACGCACAACATTTAATAGATAATGAGTTTTACTGAGATGGATATATATATATTTTTGACATTGCAAAGAACGTTGTTGCATTATGTATGATGTGTTTTCTCTTTGTAAGAACAAAATCTTCCGTGACGCTCGAGTGCTCGATCAAGTAGTCATCGAGTGCGGATCTGCTGTAACTTTCATGAATGGGCGTAGAATTGTTAATTTACAACCCGAGTTGATTTAAAAATTATTCTAGTTAACCGCGGCCCAAGTTTGTTGCAAACAAATTGTTCGCGAATTCTCAAATATCGCAAGGAGTTATCAGGCGTTATCGTCGCGTGTGTGATTCAGTAACATTAATCGCAATTTACTGACATTTGCTTGATAATAACTGGCAAAGTACTTATATGAGCTGCTTAGTAATCGTCATGATGCTTGAAGCAAGCGAGAAGCGATTTGCTGTCGGGATACGACAAATATTAATCACTGCATAGTCAGCTTGTTGATCCGTTGCTTAGCAACTCATAAACGGACAGTGATAGAATTATTGAAGCGATCTTTTAAGTATCAATAGCCATTACACACACATCAGAAACTAATTACTCTAACTGTGAGTGACTTCTGGATTGGATGAGTGTTTTTTTTTCAGCTAATTGGTATAAATAAACTTCTCTCTAGGTTCAAACTTCATCAGTGCTGTCACGCTCATGCAGTTTAGTATAACGATAGATAGTACTAGTTATGCTACGATTTATAGTTTAAAAAAAAAGAGAGCACATACCTGTTTTTCTTCTGAGAAATGTTCGTACTTCAGTCATCAATCTTCTCAAATCCGAGGAACGAGTGACGCTCCCTCACAGCACTACGATATCGTGAACCACCATACACATGTGCCCCTTCTCACTACATTTCTGCACTGAAAACCCTGCGATATAGCGGCGGGACGAAGAAGGAAGATATAAGATGAAAGATCAGCGAAAGAAACGGAGCCAAGAGAGAAGAGGAGGTCACAAACTGTTTTGACAAAGTGTCCTGTCACCAGATTGGTTGTGAATTTTAAAATTTCTTTGAAAATTCAGATTGTTTGCGTACAAATAAATATAGGTTGCTACGATTGCTAAGTCACAGATCAAAAAGCAATCTTTATGATTGCAAATGATTAGCATCGCTTCAGTAATTTCGTGTTTCATGTTCTTAAAATAATTGCGGCACTTAAAGTCTCCTTCGTGTTACTTCTTATCTCACGACTATATCCATGTAAGGTTGCATTTCATTATTCTCTGTGATTCTGCTTATAATTATGTTATTTAACATCATTTATGTTTTTATTTAGAGCCAGTTATTTCATATTTCTTTACTAATGATTTATACAGAATTTGTTTCTCTTACAGCTATTGAACTATGTTGGGAAGCGATTAATTTGGTGACTTGTCGACTGCGCGTCATTATCAATCCATCACATACACATTTGTGTTTTATATGTCGAACTTTGCAATCTCAATTTGGAATTACGAAGTCCAATTACTATTTCATTTATTATTGTTATTCGTCTTGAGCTTACTGCATTTTAATTAAAGAGAATTGCACAACGCGTTTTGCTTTTATTTATGAAGCATCTGTCGTGGTTATTATGCAAACTGGATGCATGCGTTTGTACATTTCTGGTTGTTTTACATTAGAAAAAAGCGTTTTTGTTTAAAAATATAGAGTGAAAGTTACTTACTGCGTTTCCTAAGTATTCTCGAAACCAGTGCTTCTTCCCCCCTTATTATCAGCGGTTGTCGTATGCATTTCCCAGATTTTGCCATTCTGCAGGATTTCTTGAGCTGCGTTTAGGTCATTTACACTTCACCTTTGGAAATTATACTGAAGTCCCGTGTTTTTCTCACTCTGCACAGTACTACAGTGTTCATGCCTATTCGTTTGTTTTTCTACAGGTTGCCAACCTGTGTTGTTACTTTGTGTTTTAAATTCGTGTGTGTGTGTGTGTGTGTGTGTGTGTGTGTGTGTGTGTGTGTGTGTTTCAGTGAGTTAGTGTAAATTAGTGAAAATGTCTTGTGTGTTTAGCAGAGATGTGAGGCTAGAGGGCTGACAGGGGTGATTGCAGGTTGTATTTCTCGACAACATTGTGGCACTTTTTCATAACACCATACACATCAGATCGGAGTGGGTCATAACATGTACCTAAAACTCTTTGGCAAATTGTAATGCCTTAAATTTTGTTTCAGAAAGTCAAATCACGATGGTCTACTGTTCACTCAATGGTTTATTATATCCAAAGCTGCATAATCATGCACACATAATCCTAAACAGTATTATTATTTTCAAGTCAAAACTGTTAACGTTTAATTTTCGCTGGGGATGCTGGGAGGGAGCCGGTAGCTTGCGATACATGATGTCATGGGACAGTTTTTGCCAAAATTGCTCTGTAACGTAATAACTCTTTATTCGAATTTGACTACGAAATCGATTCAAATTACCAGTAAGGATGTAACTGAAACAAACAACAGTGATTGCAAATCTAGTAAGTACTTTTCTCGATTTCATTTCTATTCCGTAAAAGATATGTGTAATGTTTTTCAGTATGATGGGTACACTGGCTGACTGTGGGAATGTGAGGATCACATTGCGTAAAGGTTGAGTCCCGAGTGAGATACATACTAGACGGACGAGCAATGCGAGAGATGGTGTCGCATGTAGCGGTAAGAGCCTCGCAGAGGTCTAGATGTTGGACTGGGCTGGTATATACCTTCCATAGTGAGAGGCAGCACAAAGAATGCTTTCTAAAATGGAGCACCTGAAAGGGCGTGGGGAAACACGACCTCTCAGAGTGAGAAGAATCAAATGAGTCAATGGAGACCAGCAGTAATTGATATATGGTTTTTGTAGTGGAGTTCTGGATTGGTTCACCAAAATCAGATTCGTAGCGGGTGTCGTGAGTTCATCCATGCAGTCACTATCATTGGCCGAAACGTGAAACCACTCCCAAACTCTGCTTTCTGCAGAGTTTATTACTCGTTACCACAGCAGGTTCTTTAGAAGAAGGGAGACTGAAACTGTGGCTACTGTTTCAAACTTTTCATTGGTCACAACTTGGAAGGTCTACAGCGAATGCTAGCGAGAACTCGGCGCAGCCAAACCAGCAAGATTTTGAGTACGAGAAGAGATACAAACATTGCTTTACATCTCCAGAGATAGAAATTCTTCACCTTGGATCGTCAAAGGGACTATGTCTTGACCTTAGAACTGCAGAAAAGGGAGGATTTCGTCCTGCAGTTCAGAGACGGCAGCCTTCGTTCTACAGTTGATCATAGTTACTGAGGTTGAACTTTTACATCTCAGCATCAGTCACCCTCTGCACCTGAATCTTAAAACGATGATAAGCATGAGCCAAATTTGCATGATGAGGGGATCGCAAAGTCGTTTATTTCAATTTAGCTTTGGTGACCTAAATTAACTGACACAATCGGCTAGCTGAATTCAACATGCGTTTAGGAAGGGGAGCTGATGCCTACGTGTATTTTTCTGAGTATTTTCTTTAATTTGTTGACTAATTTAGCAATCATTGGGTACGTACGTAGACAAAACAAGCTGCACCATTTGATTTCCAGTTACATAAACAAGTGCTAAGGGATTACCGTGTATCTTTTACACTACATTTGAACCTTTGTGCACTACATACTTATTTGTTTTGCCTATTCGACGACTGGAACCAAGTTAATACATCTTAATAGTAAACAGGTTTTTATTGTGACCTTTGGTTTCAATTCACAGTTCGATGAAACCCATTTCTCACTGTGGCTCTGTGAGGTACTGCACCCATATTTCATGTTTAATGCTACCACTCCAGATTAACCTGAGATGTTCAACGAGTTCTATTGCGCGACTTTTCTTTTATATTTTAAGTGATATTCTCGGAAACGGTCTGTTAACTGCATGGGTCATTGGGTTCAGGTCTTGTTAGCATCTCAGGGATACACTGAACGTTCAATCGTACTCTCACAGTTGATAAAACGAGTCTATATTTCAGTAATATGCTCATGTGGCAGTTTTCCCCTTGTATTGTTACACCATTCCTCCCTGACAATACTCACGATACTCAATCGCAGCGAATTTTTGTTCTGGACCTTTTCGCTGGAATTTGAAAGTATATCTTGACTACAGACATGTACCTGTAAACCAATTACATAATTCTTTTCGATTTAATAAATAGAATCTCGTGTAAAAACTTTATTATTAATTATTAGTTTCCGTTGCGATATCTGCGTGTTCTGTTATTCCTGTTATGCACTATTAGATACTAGTACACAAAGTATTACATAAAACATATGTACGTAAACTGTGATATTCCGTATGAAACCAACTCGTGTTCATAAGTCTTCCCGGGATTGCCTTGCATTTTATCCTTTATGTTAGCATACCTACAGAGTTATAATGATACCATCGTCTTAAGCCAATTCTTGGGTGTATATCATCTGAGATGGCCGAACAAGACGTCGCTGGTGTCCTGACTGAGTCATAAATCCTTAGACACCTACTAATGATTATAAGGTGCACCATCCCCATGTAAGATGTACGGATGAAGTCTTTGGAAAAAGTACTACGGAACATTGCTGTCGAAAAGGTCTTTCCACAAGATAATGCGCCAGCACAAATTGCAGTTTAGGTATGAAATTATTTCTGTGTAACGTTCCAGAAATGTGGATAGCACTAGGTAGATCACACGTTTTCTCAGCATTGCCACTACATTTTACAACTTTTCCTCTTCTGGAAGTGCATGAAGTCTCCTGTTTACGATACCTCTGTGCAATCGGGAAAGACCAAGTTACGGATTCCAAAGCAATGATCAACAATACTGGTAAGATAGCCAATGATGACAGCGTTTGCCTGATATTAACTTTAAAAAACCGTGGCGGTGTCATACTGAGCATTTTTTTGTAGTTAACAGCCAAAAATAATCAATACCGCCTTGGAAGTAGGTTTTATAATATCAAAAAGAATAGATTCGAGACACAGTATATAAGTCTTTGTCATCAGAAGTCGTCCATACGTCTCCTGTAAGTGTGAAATAATTGTTTCCATTTGTGTGAATGTGTCTGTTTCGTCAGTTTCCTCTAATTGCCAGGCCTTTTGAATCTGTAGGTTGGACTGCTTTTTATTTTCACTCTGGGAGATAGATAGGGCCTATAGCAAAACTCCAGTTTTGATCACAATTGCTTTTTCACTTTTACAAAACCTCATCAATTTTCGGCGCTATGCCATTTTCAAATAATCCTAATGGAGATTTAGCATACATGAGAAACAATACAATGACATTGCATACGATGTGATGAGCATACGTCTAGAAAACGCAAATAGAATGCAATGTGGACGTATTTGCTTGTTCTCGATGTGTGCTTGTCATATCATGTGCAATGTCATTGCTTTATATCTCATGCATGTTGAGTCTTCTTTAGAAAATTTGAAAATTGCGTATCGTCGAAAAGTGTAAGAATTAGTAAAAGCTAATAAAGAATGTGAGCAATACTAAAGCTTTATCACAGGAAAAAAAAGGCCAGAACATCTGATGAAGCACTTACGCAGTATGTTTCTATAATGGACATGTTTCTTCAGGAGCCCCAACCTTCCTGTATTTATGTACAGTGTTCTTCCTATCTTATAGGAATTTCATAGTTCTTCTAGAATGCTAAGTGGAACTTTCACTCTATTCAGTGGTGTGCACATGTAAAAAATGTTTCTTTTAATATTGGGAATGTTTGCCTCAGTGCAGTTTTTGTTGTTCTATAATTTTTCTGTATTTTTCTTAACAACTATTTTTAATGTTTTACTCTGTAGAGCCTCTTACATGACTGTTATTCTTTCCCACTGGGATGTTTTCAATGTCTATAGTAGGAATTTGCTTCTCATTTATAGGAATCTTTTTAATTGTCCTATACAGTAGCCATACAGTATCGCTGGGAGGACTGCGTAACTGCATAGTCGCAAGCTGGTTTTTGTTTCAAATTTGGTTCTAGCAGAAAGGGAGTCAGAGCTTTCGTCAGCTATAGAAACTTAGCTATTCTCTCATTTATATCCGTTTTTAAGAAAAGTACGGCTTTGAGGTAGACAAAACATAAAAGCTTGTTTAACACACTTGATTAACCCACTTGTGAAGTTTTTTTCGTTTTTCATCTATGTGAATCTTATTTTGAGTTTTTTGTACAAACGCTCCAGTCTGAGCACTCTTTTTCCAAAATTTCACAGAGTAATCGTTAACAGAAAAGAAAATCCTTCATAAATTATATTTTCCTAAGTAACATATACTTAATAAATAATATTATGAAGAAAATATAACATGCTTAGAAAAATAATTTTGAAGATATTTCAGTTATTTAAAAATTGAAAACGAAGTTGTGTCCGAAGTTGGTCACCATCCTATAACAAAAATTTCAAATAATGGTAGTAAGAGAGTTGATAAACAACCTCCATGCTTATGCACTGCTATTACATATCCTTCTTACCTTCTTTTTCTTGGCGAAGAATCTTGTTTTTGAACCAACAGTGTCGTCGAATGCTATTACACGTGACTCTTACATAGATGACTTACAGATAACAGAAAGTATTGCAAAGTTGACGGAGCCTAAAATTATCTGGCGGACGTTGCACACCCAGGTGGAAGTACCGGGCAATCTGCATCGCTACCCACGTGAAGCAAACAGCCGTGTGCGAATTACCAATCAATTATGTACCTGAGGCAAACATCATTACGAGGAGCGGATGAAAGCAATTATGGCCAACTGATGATATTTGCCTTCGCTTGTGACTAATATTTGCTGTGAATGAATTACTTCTTCCGTGTCACTCCAGAATTACTGGCCTATATGTTCGCAGAGGAAGGGCGTATTATGTCCATTAACTCCCATCCCCTACCTCTCTCTCTCTCTCTCTCTCTCTCTCTCTCTTTCTCTCTTTCGCTTTCTCATCTTCTGCTGTATCAAACTGTCCGCTCTGATAATTTCTTTGTGCTACTTCACGGCTTTTATTACAATGAAATTTTTCCTTATCTTGTTATTTACTCACATAATGCTTTATATCTTAATTATGATATATTTTGGGTTAACATCTAGAGCACATGTGATTCAGCATTAATCATTTTTGTCTCGATTCGTTATGTCTTCCTTCAGTTCTACAGTAGCCCTTGATTATTGGTCATTTCTTTATTTTCCGTACTAACACTTTATATTAGCCGTCATAACCAAGTGAATTTCATATTATTTTACGGATATTCTGATAGAATACATCGGATATAAGCTACAACACCGTCTCAATCACTACTCAACTACAGCTTCCCCGTCATACCCTTCCGCCCTTTTACCTGCTATGTGGTTTCTCTACAAGTTGTAATTGTCCTTCCACTTCCTGTATTTTAACCTACTGCCTTCAGAATTTTAAGTAATGTATTACAGCAACTTTGTTAATAGCTTTGTCTAAATGTGCAAATGATGTGAACGTAGGTTTGCCTTTCTTTAACGTGCCTTCTAGGGTACGTTGCGAGTCTTGTGTTAGTATGTTTCTCTGAAATCCAGACGGATCTTACAAAAGTGTATTTGTACCAATTTTCCATTCTTCTATAAATAATTCGTGTCAATATTTTGTAAGCATGACTTAATAAACTGACAATTTGTTAATATTCATGCCTGCCAGAATCTGCTTTCTTTGTTATTATAACTACAACATTTCTTTTGAAGTCTGACGCTATTTCGACTATCTCTCATACCCTGCACACCACCTGGTATAATTTTATCAGGGCTGGGTCTTCTAAGAACACGAATAGTTGCGAGGGAATCAGTCTACTTTATCGACCTTGTTTCGACTTAGGTCTTTCAGTTGTCCGTCAAATTCTTCTCGCAGTATCGTATTCCTCATCTCATCTTCGTCTATGTCCTCTTCCCTTTCTTTGAAGTTCACTGCGCGTGTTTAGCTTCTCTGTATGTTCCTTCCTCCTTTAAACTTCCCTTTATTTGCTCACTACTGATTTTCCTCCGCGGCTTTTGATAAACATACAGCTGCTTCTCTTTCCTCTAGAGGTCTTTATAATTTCCCTTTATTTAATATCCAACTTTCCTCTAGTTATGGATGCTCCTATGTCCTTGCATTTCTTCTCTCCCCATTATTATTCAATAATATCTCACTTTTGGTCAATCTCATGTTTTAGACGTCTGTCTTCCCTCTTGCCTGCTAAGTTCATTGAATTTCTATAGTACCTCGTTACAGCAACTAAATTATATATTTACTGTGAAATGTAAAATCATTGTGCCAGGCTGTTTTGTTTTACACACTTCATCCTCTACAACCTTCACTACTTAATCTCATAGTTGCCCATTTGTCTTCTATTGCATTCCTTTCCCCTGATTCTATGAAAAGTTGCCTCCTTTGAAATTCCCAATGTTCAATGGTTCGTTCAACTTGAGACGTCTCATAACCTTAACTTCCTACTTCTTTGCCTTCTCGTAAGTTTTAATTTACAATCAGTTGTTGTTGTGGTCTTCAGTCCAGAGTCTGGTTTGATGCAGCCCTCCATGCTACTTTATCCTCAGCAAGCATTTCCATCTGCAAGTAACTACTCCAACCTTCATCCTTCTCAGCCTGCTTAGTGTATTTATATCTCGGTCTCCCTCAATTGTTTTCACCCTCCACGCTGTCCTCCAATACTAAACATGAGATCCTTTGATGTCTCAGAACGTGTCCTACCAACCGATCCCTTCGTCTAGCCAAGTTGTGCCACATATACCTCTCCTCCCCCCCCCCCCCCTCTATTCAATACCTCCTCATTAGTTAAGTGATCTACCCATCAAACCTTCAGCATTCTTCTGTAGCACCACATTTCGAAAGCTTGTATTTTCTTCCTGTCTAAACCAGTAATCGTCCATGTTTCACTCCCATACATACGTATACACCACACAAACACTTTCAGAAAAAGACTTCCTGATGTAAATCTATACTCGATGTTAACAAATTTCTCTTCTTCAAAAACGCTTTCCTTGCCATTGCCAATCTACATTTTATATCGCCTTTACTTCGACCATCATCAATTATTTTGCTCCCCAAAGAGAATAAGAACTTGAAGTTTCTTATTTCCAGTCTAATTCCCTCTGCATCATTTGTTTTAATTCGACAACATTCCATTAGCCTCGTTTTGCTTTTGTTGATGATTATCTTACATCATCCTTTCAAGACACTATCCATTCCGTTCAATTGCTCTTCCAAGTCCTTTGCTGTCTCTGACAAAATTACAATGTCATCGGCAGATCTCAAAGTTTTTATTTGTTCTCCCTGGACTTTAATTCATAGTCACTGTATTTGTTTCCTTTACTGCTTGATGAATGCACAGATTGAACGACATTGAAGATAGGCTACAACCCTTCTCTCTCTCTCTCTCTCTCTCTCTCTTCTCAACCTCTGCTTCCCTTTCGTGCCCTTCAACTTTTATAACTACCACCTGTACTAGTAAAAATTGAAAATAGCCATTTTCTCCCTGTATTTGACCCCTGGTACCTTCAAAATATGAAAGACAGTATTCCAGTCGAAATGGTCAAAAGCCTTCTCTATGTCTACAAATGCTACAAATCTAGGTTTGCCTTTCCACGGTCTATCTTCTAAGGTAAGTCGTAGGGTCAGTATTGCCTTACGTGTTGCAACATTTCTGCGGAATTCCAACTCTTCCTCCCCGAGGTCTGTTTCTACCAGTTCTCCCATTCGTTTGCAAGCAATATGTGTTGTGATTTTGCAGTCGTGACTTATTAAACTGATAGTTCGGTAATTTTCACACATGTCAACACCTACTTTCTTTGGGATTGCAATAATTATATTCTTCTTAAAGTCTAAGGCTATTTCGTCTGTCTCATACATCTTGCTCACCAGATTGTAGAGTTTTGTCAGGGATGGGTCTCCCGAGGCTATCAGTAATTCTAACGGAATATTGTCTGCTCCCATGACCTTGTTTCGAATTAGGTCTTTCAGAGCTCTCTCAAATTTTTCACACACTATCATCTTCATCGATAACTCATCCATTTCCATAATATAGCCCACAAGTACATTCCCCTTGTATAGACACTCTATACTCCTTTCCCTTCTTTGCTTAGAACTGGTTTGCCATCTGAGCTCTTGATATTCATACAAGTGGTTCTCTTTTCTCCAAAGTTCTCTTTCACTTTCCTGTAGGCAGTAATTACTTTACCCCTAGAGATATACGCCCCTACACCCTTACATTCGTCCTCTTGCCATCCCTACTTAGCCATTTTACACTTCCTATCCATATCATTTTTGAGATTTTTTATTCCTTTTTGCCTACTTCATTTACTGTATGTTTTATATTTTCTCCTTTTAATAAGTAAGTTCAATAACTCTTCTGTTACACAATGATCTCTACTAGTCTTCGTCTTTTTATCTACTTGATTCTTTGCTCGCTTCACTATTTCATCTCTCAAAGTTATCCATTCTTCTTATACTGTATTTCTTTCCCCCATTCTTGCCAATGTTCCCTAATGCTCTCTCTGGAAGTCTCTACAATCTCTGGTTTTTTAGTTTATCCAGATCCCATCTCATTTAATTCCCACCTTTTCGCAGTTTCTTTAGTTTTAATCGACAGTTCATAACCAATAGACTCTGGTGAGAGTCCACATCTGTTCCTTGAAATGTCTTACCATTTGAAACCTGTTTCGTAGTAACTTACCTACATTTCTATTTTTTAATAATTATTAAACCTACTCCTGCATTACTCCTATTTGATTTTGTATTTATAACCCCTGTATTCACCTGAAAATAGTCTTATCCGTCCTGCCACCGAGCTACACTAATTCTCACCATATCTACTTTAACCTACCAGTTTTCCTTTTTAAATTTTCTGACCCACCTAACTGGTTAAGGGATCTGACATTCTACCCTCCGATCCAAAGAACGACAGTTTTGTTTCTCCTGATAACGACATCCTCCTGAATAGTCCCCACCCGGAGATCCGAATGGGGGACTATTTCACCTCCGGAATGCTTTACCCAAGTGGACGCCATCATCATGTAACCATACAGTAAAGCTGCATGTCCTTGGGAAAAATTATAGCTATAGTGTCCCCTTGCTTTCAGCCGTTCGCAGACCAACGCAGCAAGGCCGTTTTGGTTAAGTGTTTCAAGGACAGATCAGTCATTCATCCGGACTGTTGCCCCTGCATCTACTTGAAAGGCTGCTGCCCCTCTTCAGGAACCACACGTTTGTCTGGCCTCTCAACAGATACCTCTACGGTACAGCTATCTGTGTCGCTGAGGCACGCAAGCCTCCTCATCACCGGCAACGTCCATCTTTCATTGAGTAGTTAAGGTTTATACCCAATAAATTATGGTCAGAGCTCACACCTCTGTCTCACAGTTTAAAATATTGATCCAAAATCTCTGTTATATCATTATATAAAAAGTCTGAAACTTCCCAATGTCTCCAGGTCATTTCCACTTATATTTACTACTTACTGCAGTCTGAAACCAAGTGTAAGTGGCGAGCGGGGTAGCCGTCGTCTTGTCACGGTTCATGCGGCTTCCCCCGTCGGAGGTTAGTCTTCCTTCAGGCATGAGTGTTTGTGTGCTGTCCTTAGCGTAAGTTAGTTTAAGTTAGATTAAGTAGTGGTAGATTAATATTTTTGGAGGTGTGCTCTAAACGTACGTTCTCAGAAAGTTATTTATCAAATTATGGCTTATCTACAGTAGTAGCGGATATATTTTTGGCATGAATGCATTCTTTGCCTGTGCTAGTCTTCTTTTCAAGTTCTCCTTGTTTCGTCCGTCGAGCGTTATTCTGCTTCCATGGTATCAAGATTCCTTATCTTCTTCTACTTCATGATCACCAGGGTTTAAATTAAGCTTCTCATTACTTTCATTCCTGGCACTTCTCTTTAGATTCATTACTGTTCGGTTTACTCTCAGTTCATAATCCTGACTGATTAGACTGTTCATCCCATGCAAGAGATCCTATAATTCTTCCTCAAATTCTCTGACGTTAACAACGTCATCGGTAAATCTTCTCATTGATAGCTTTGCACCCTGAACTGTCATGTCACTCTTAACATTTATTACCACTAGTGCTTCTTTGACGTGTAGATTGAACAACTAATACGAAAGACCTTATCCCTGCCTTACAGCCTTACAGCACTTCATCCATAGTCTTGTAATCTTATTAATTCCTCTTGGTCCTTCAACATATTGTATATACAGTAACCGTTACTCACTGTAGTTTATTCCTAATTTTCTGAGGATTTCGAACATGTTACAACATTTTACATCGTCGAACATTTTCTAGTTAGGCAAATCCTATGAACGTGTCTTGACATTTCTCCAGTCCTGCTCCATTGTCAAGCAGAACGTCACGACTGCCTCTATTGACTTTAGATTCTCTAAAACCAGAGTGATCATCTAATAGATTCTCAATTTTCTCTCCCATTTTTCTATACACTTCCCTTGTCAGCAAACTTTGGCAGATCAGGTTTTATGTTGATTGCGCAAAGATTTTCGTACTTACCTGCTACTGCTGATATATCGCCAGTCTAATAGATTGTGCTCAACAGCTTTAATAATCGTCCTGTTGCCACATCTCCAACATTTTTAGAAATTCTGATAGAATGTTATGAATCCTATTGCCTTATTTGATTTCTATCCTTCCTTGGCTCTTTTAAAATCCGACTCTGATACTGGATCCCTTATCTCTTCCCTATCGACTTAAATTTCTTCTTCTATCACGTCATCAGAAAAATCCTTCGTCTCATAGAGATATTTAATGTATTCCTTCACCTATCCGCTTTCTCTTCTGAGTTCAGTAGCGTAAGTCCCATTGCATTTTCTCGCCCTTGCATTTAATTTTACTGAAGGCTGCTTTTACTTTTCTAGTTACTGAGTCAGTCCGTTCGACGATCGTTTCTTTTTCGTGTTCCTCACACTTTTTCCTGCAGTCAGCCCGACTTGGCTGCCCTGCACTCCTTTTTATTTCATTCCTTTGTGATTTATATTGAGGTGACCCTATATTCGTCTTACCAGAAATCCTTATCTTCCTTTCGTTTCACTGGCCCCTACTATATCTAAACTGAGAATTCACATTTCTCTTTTCAGATTTTGTGGCTTTCGTACCATGTTTACACTTCTACTATTCCTCGCTTCGACTGGTGGATAGTTAACCTATTACTCTGTCTACTCTCGAGGTCACCTCTCCCTTGACGTTTCCGTCACGGGTATCTCAATAGGGCACTAATCCAGAATCTTTTCTAATGGGGATACCACCATGGCAGTTTTACAATTAAAGTCAACATATCCTGTGGATACATCTTAAATGTTATTAATGCAGTGGTTGCATCCTACAACAATTTTGGGACTTCCGATGTAATGCTATGAATTCCTCTTACCTTATTTGATCTCAACTCTTCCTAAGCTCTTTCACATTCTAACACCGATCCCTTATCTCCGTCAGTGATCATTTCTGATTCTTCTACCTTTTAGTGACAGTTTCATACACAAAGGGAAAGACTGCACTGATCCTATGTCCGCTTGTCCGCCCTCTTTGGCATGGCCTTTGAAAAAACTAGATGACAGCTTATGTTGGAAGTGTTGGTCACCATTTATTATGAATTATATTCAGAACCTAAGCAATATCTAGGTCAGCACCTGGGGCTCAGGACGTTCTGTTTACTCAAGATGCCGAAGTGTTCGAGATGGGGTGCTATAGAAGGGAGTTAAAAATTAGATGGACCGCTAAGTTAAGGAATGAGGAGGTTCTCCACATAATTGGCGCACAAAGGAACATATGAAAGACACTAAGAAGCAGAAGGGACAGGATAACAGGACATATGTGAAGACATCAGGGAATAGAATGCTGTTATTTTAATAGTTTTACTGGGCAATCAGTTTCGACATTCCAGTTAAATCATCTTCACTCCTGTCACATGGATGACATCAAGTATCACTCTTGGATGTATAAGACAAGAAACCAACAATCGTATCTGGTTCCCTATGTGTGCGAACTTCATGAGCGTGTGACTTGTGTTATACATGCACAAGCGGTACATGGTATCATTCAAGTGACAGGCCTGAAGATGAGGTGATGCAACGTCGAAACTGGCTGCCTCATAATGCAATCAAGATAATCGCTGTTGGTATACCGTTATTAGATTTCATCGACCAGCCGCTGTCCTAATTTGGAGTTGCATTAATTACCACATAATAACTTCCACTGCACTAGAATAATTGAGGGTGTAGGGTGAAAGTGCTTCTCTGAGATGAAGGGGCACAGAAAAGGAATTCGTAGCAGGCTGCATGAAACCTTGTTATAAGACTGATCGTTCTCAAAATAAATAAATAAATAAAACAACGTTACTTCAATCTTCATCTTGCGAAAAGCTACTTTGCACATGTAGTTGTACTAACAAACTTTGGCTGTGACAATGCTTTTAGTATGCTGCATTCCTAAACGTTTGCAGCATAATATTACGACTTCATTATTGTGTCATGTCTCTCCAAAATTTCATGTGTTACATTTATTAATAGTTTCATATTTTAGATTAAAATCCTTATTCCACAAATTAGCGTAATGTATGTGGTAAAAGGTGTTTTCCTAACACTACCATTCCCATTCCATTACTGCAAATGGGAGAGCAAACGTCTGTCGCTAAGCCTCCATATGAACTAGTATTTATCTGATATGATCATGTTTGGCAGTTTGCGAGACGCATGTTGTATAAGTAAGGTATTACTTGAATGTTCTCTGAAAGAATTTTCGCATCAAAACACTTGATGGTACACAAAGCCTCTCTTATCGTATCAGCTACTGGACTGTATCGCCGCAAAGTTACCGCGGATTCCAAAGAACCAATGATATTCACTAACTACTCTATCACACGAGGGCCGTTTTTCTTTAACCTCCTATAGGCTGAAAATAAAAGTCAAGTTCATAGAAAACAATTATTTTATTACGAAAAGTTTTGTACACTTATGGTTACTTTTCAACACAATCACAGAAAAAATTGAGACATTTATCGTACCTGTGGACAAGCTTTGCAATACCTTCTTCAAAAAATGTTGCCGCCAATGAGTTCAAATGAGCATAGACATTGTTTTGAAGAACTTCGTTGGTTTGAAAGTGCTGCCCCCTAGCCACGTCTTCAGTTCAGTGAAAGTCGCTGGGTGCCAGGTCAGGACCTTACGGTGGATAATCGAAAATGTTTCACTGAAATTGTTCAAGTAGCCATTGATTTGTAACAGCAGTGTGTGGATGAGTGTTGTCATGGATGAACGTAATTCCTGAAGTCATCATTCCTCTTTGTTTGTTTTTAACCTCAAGGTTTCACAATAAACAGCTGCATTCATAGTAGTTCGGGGCTGCATAAACTCTACAAACTACATACCTTTTTCGTCCCAAAACACGGTAGCCATAACCTTTCTGTTGTAGAGTGTTTGTTTGAATTTTTTGGTTTGTTTGGTGAATTTGGATGTGACCATTTCTTTCCGGTGTGTCATACTGGATCCAAGTTTTATCTCCAGTGACAATTGATTTTAAAATGTTCTCTCCTTCATCATGATAACAGCCAAATAAATGCAAGGCGGTCGCCATTAGGTGATTTTTGCGTGCGTCCATGAACATTTCTGAAACCCCACAAGCACAAAATTGTTTGTAGCCTAAATGATCAGTAACGATAGAGTGTACGACAGATCTTGAAACTTCCAGAATTTCCACAGACAAAGCAGTTATGGTGAACCTACGATTTTCTCTAACCATTCTGTCAACTCTTTCAAAAAGGTCGGCTGTAACGACAGCTTTGCGTCCTTGGCCCCCTTCAACATACACGCCATTTCGGCCTTCTTTAAACTTTCTGCATCATTCCCGCACAGCACCATCAGTCATGAAGTTATCACCGTACACGTGGTTCATTCTCCAGTGAATTTCTGCTGCACTATTTCCTTCTGCTTGCAGAAATCGAATTACACTGCGTAATTCACACTTGGCGGGAGCACCAATGACGGCAGCCATGTTTACGTGGCTGTAGTGCAAAGCAGACTGTTGCCTTGAGGTCGGAAATGGCGGAGTGTGTAGTGTCAGAGTTGCGCAGTAGCCTACAGCGCATTTCCACTCCCTACCGCTCCCGTAGCTTCTGTACTAAGCGATCAGAGTTTGAAAAACTGCCTTATAATGGATCCAGAACCTCGAACAATACTCAATAATATCGTTGGTTGGTTTTATGAACTACTTTCTTGGGTGAATTGCCAACATTTCCTCAGGAGCCTATAAGTGAATCTCAGTCTGGCATTTGCCTCTTAATACTAGTTTTAGATGATCATTCAGATTTAAATCGCTTCGCATACTTATTCACATACGTTCAACGGCTATGATCGAATTCAGTAGCCGGTCACTAATGGTATAATCTAACACTCTAACGACAAGTGTCTGAAAATGTTTGTGCGTAGTACGTTATACGTTTTCACGCTTCAGCTATCAGTCCGTGCACTGAGTATGAATTCGATGCATTCTGCTACAGTTTCCTGAGGCGTTCTCCATTCCAACTTTCTCTCGGTGTTTCACAGTTATATCCGTACATTCTAGAGTGCAGTGTGTGAGAGCCTTTGCTTCCCGTTTATCGCGTTTTTTTTTAATTTTGAAAATGAGTTAAATTAGAATGACTTCATTCAACGATAACTGTACCGTATTTCTATTGTATGAAATGTTTGTTAAAAGCCACAGCTAATTTTTCTCAGGGCGCTATTACCAGAAATATCATACTTTCCCAACGTGCAGACGTCTGTCTTACTAATGATGGATTAAAAGTCTCTCTTCAATAATACGCGATAATCGATTAAACACAATGTTTAATTATTTTTTCTCTGGGCTTGATGCTCCAGGATAGCTTCCTATGTGCAATGGCAGCGTATACATTTATAGATATTACTATTGATAAAAAAGTGTACCTCTGGCCCAATATTAATTGGAAAATAGTACAAGACGCCATTTTCAGTGTATAGAGCTTATTCTTTTTAATACTTTTAGCATTAAGTGCTGTTAAAGGAACTTATATGATTTTTGTCATCAATGGCGTCGCTGCAATAATGAGCCTACAAAAAATGGCCACGGCAACATTTAATTATTACGTAACACGTTACCATAGTTAATTTTATATATATCGAACAAAATGCTATCATTACCACAGATAATTGTATCAGTTACAGACCGTGAACAATAAGCCCCCGTCAGCTAGAACATCAGAATTGATGAGACAATGGAACAAAAAATACGCTCATTCTTCTTGTGTGTGAACAAAGTTCGCAAACGAAGCAGTTCAGAAACGATTTTACAGTGAATACTTCGCTGAATTAGTACCTTTCCTAATTAATACACTAGTATGCAAAACGTAAGAACGAAAGTAACCTTCTCATGATGTGTTAGTGCCAAGTATCATAGAGGGGTAAAACTATGGCCATTCATGGAAAGAGCTGCTACGGTACAGTGCAGTAAAGAAAGTAACTGAAAGAAATGGGCAGTGAGAGGGACCGGTAAAACACTGCTGTTCGAAGACAATATTCACACTGAAGTCATCGCGATTTATGATGGTGATTAAAGAAGTCGAGAAGTGATTCTCAATACGTAGTGTGATCACCACTTACAGCAGTACACATTCTGGAACATACCCTTCTGTTAGTAAGGTGGTCTCTTGGTATGGTTTTCGATTCCCGTTGCAGCGTGCTTGATAATTTCTCACTCATTGGTGCATGTGGAAGTCCTGCAGTAGGGTTCCACAACGCATTCCGCATGTGATCGATAGGATTCAAGTCGACAGCCTGCGCGCTTCGGCACTGTCACGCATTGTCATCCATAAAAATGAAGTTGTGGCCGAATGCACCCCTGACAACAAGTAGACGGGGAAGGACTGTAGTCTCACAATAATGTTGATCACTGATTTCATAGATCTGATGGTCAGAGAGCCAGTGCAACAATATGCCTTGCCACCTCGCAACGTCTGGACCACATTCGCTGTATTCCTGTGTGTCGTTTCCTCTTTTCTATTGCATCCTGTATGCCCACTGAAAAGTAAATCACCTGTTGAAAGAATATCCAGAGCCTAAACTTCTGCTTTTATGAAACACCTACAACTCACCCATCCACCTACAACTATAAATGTAACGTAAAGCCTCCACTCACCAAACTTATTAAATGTTCATATCTGCCAACGGTCTGTTCCAACCAACAACTCATCGCTCCACCCCAATCTAAATTTATAAGCCGCAACAATTGTTGAACATATTTTATTGTTTACGACTTGTTTCGGTGTAATGCAGTTCCATCTTCTGGCATGCAATAAAGTGTGGAGGAACTAAGGTTGCGTTCCATCCTATGACATCCACGGAACGAAAGTTCCGTATCATAATTTACGCACATAGCAAAACATTTTGCATCATCTCGATGCCCAGAGTTCCGGAACCTGTACAGAAAATTAGAATACAGATCAACATAAACATCATTTCCGCCCTTTTTATTGCTCATGGAAACTACACACTGCATGCTGTACCACCATTCAGCGAGACCTCCGGAAGTGGTGGTCTAGATTGCTGTACACACCGGTACCTCTAATACCCAATAGCACGATCTCTTGCATTGATTCACACCTGTATTCGTCTTGGCATTCTATGCACAAGTTCATCAAGGCATTGTTGGTCCAGGTTGTCCCCCTCCTCAACAGCGATTCGGCGTAGATCCCTCGGATTGGTTGTTGGGTCACGTCGTCCACAAAGAGCACTTTTCAATCAATGCCAGGTATGTTCATAGGGTTTCTGTCTAGAAAACATGTTGGACGCTGTTCGAGTGATGTCGTCATCCTGAAGGAAGTCATTCACAAGGTGTCCACGATGGGGGCTCGAATTACCGTCCATGAAGATGAACGCCTCTCCCATACGCAGCCGATATGGTTTGCACTAGCGGTCGGAGGATGTCATTCACGTATCGTACAGCCGTTACGGCGTCTTACATGACCACAAGTGGCGTACGTCGGCCTACATAATGCCACCCAAAACAGCAGGGAACCTCCGCCTTGCTGCACTCGCTGGACAGTGAATCTAAGGCATTCGGCCTGACCGGATTGCCTCCAAACACGTTTCCGACGCCTGTCCGGCTGAATGCATGTCCGACACTCATCGGTGAAGAGAACATGATGGAAATCTTAAGCGGTCCTTTGGTATGTTGTTGTCCCATCTTCACTGCGCTGCATGGTGCCATGGCTGTAAAGATGGACCTCGCCATAGAATTCGGGAGTGACGTTGCGCATCATGCAGGTTACTGCGAACAGTTTGAGTCGTAACACGACGTCCTGCGGCTGCACGAAAAGCATTATTCAACATGGTGGCGTTGCTGTCAGAGTTCCTCCGAGCCATAATCCGTAGGTAGCGGTCATCCACTGAAGTAGTAGCCTTTGGGCGGCCTGAGCGAGGTATGTCATCGACAGTTCCTGTCTCTCTGTATCTCCTCCATGTCCGAACAAGATCACTTTGGTTCACTGCTGGAAGCCTGGACACTTCCTTTGTTGAGAGACCTTCCTGGCACAAAGTAACAATGCGGAAGAGATTGAACAGCGGTACTGACCGCTTAGGCGTCGTTGAACTAGAGACCACACGAGCTGTGACAGGCCTTCCTGGTAGAACTACTGGAACTGATCGGCTCTTGGACTCCCTCCGTCTAATAGGCACTGCTCACGCATGGTTGTTTATATCTTTGGGCGGGTTTAGTGACATCTCTCAACAGTCAAAGGTATTGTGTATATGATACAATATCCACAGTCAACGTCTGTCTTCCGGAGTTCTGGGAATTGGAGTGATGCAAAACTTATTCTTCATGTGTTTACAAAATAGGGAACACAGGAAAGCAACAGGAACCACCATCTAACTCGTCTGGCTGTACTAAGAGAAGTTAGTTAATACGGCCAGTCGGAGAAGACGGTGGTTCCTCTCGGCTTCCTATATTTCTTATTTTAAAAAGTTGGACACCGGACTTTGGGTCAACAGATGACATAGGGTGGGAGACAACGTTAATTCATGCGCGTCCCAAGATGGAATTGTATTAATCCGAAGCCGGACGTAAATAATAAAATATTCTTGGTCCAACAGCTGTTCCAAAGAAACAAAACAAAAAATGGTTCAAATGGCTCTGAGCATTATGGAACTTAACTGCTCAGGTCATCAGTCCCCTAGAATTTAGAATTACTTAAACCTAACTAACCTAAGGACACCACTCACATCCATGCCCGAGGCAGTATTCGAACCTGAGACCGTAGCGGTCACGCGGTTCCAGACTGTAGGGCCCAGAACCGCTCGGCGACACCGGCCGGCGGCTGTTCCAGTTTCTTCACTTTTTAAATGGGCTTGTGGGGTTGCAGTGGCCCTTGGAAACAAAAATCTTTGCTAAACCTTTAATTCATACGCCTTCGAGATCCCACATCGTCCAGCAAGAAAATCCACCCCTTCCCAACCTGCGCAATATCTGAAAAATGAAGCTTCCGATCCTCACCACAAGTATAACTTGATACAATTCCACCATTACAACCCCCCGGAAAGCTCTCTATAAAACTAACTGCCCGACAGTATCTTCACCAGTGAAACTATATACACCTCCACAGTCCTTTCCAGAATTCCATTCCATTCAAAGCCTGCAATTTTTTCATATTTAATATTTTTAAATGCCGCTGGTTCCTTGCAAAACTTTTTACTGTTAAAGACCACATATTTAGCATCTCAGTTCGTCTCGATAGTAGAACGAACAAAGATAAATAAGCCATTGCTTCCATGTGGCTTTGTGGTACTGATTCCTGAAAAAGATGTCGTACTCTTCTAGTTGACACATCGCAGAATTATCAAATTTCCGTTCCACATTTGCAGGCTTGGAGCAATGCTGTGATAGATATCTAGTATTCCATAATTAACTAACCAAGCTGGAAATGTATTCGGATGATAACACTCAGCTAAATTCTTGCAAAGTAACCTTTTTTCTCTCAGTGAACGCCAAAATATGGGGAAACTGAAATATAATTCACACAGCTAGTGTTGACTGGTGTTAATCTTGTAAGCAAATGAATAGGTATATTCCGTCTACTTAAACACCTAAAAGGCTTTGCACACTGTTATGCAACGCCTCTAATAAGAAACATGCGGCCATAAGAAGTATCCTTACAGATATCCAGTTGGTGTGCTGAATTTGTGACGGATATTATGCTGCACTGGGTGGCCAGCGTTCAGTAGAAATAATTACAGTGGGTGGTTGCTATTTTTACATTGTTGTCAGAATTAACCAGTGAGCATACTACGTTCTCCAATGTTGTCAATGAACTGTCGTGATTTATCAGAGACGGTGATCGGCAGTGTCAATTTTTTCCATGACGACAGATGTAGTTTCCTGCAGTATCGTCGTTGGATGATAGTACCGAATTGCAGAGATCTTTCGACAAATTGGTGTTTAGTGCAATGAATTGCAATTGTCTTTAAAGGTGATGAAACACAGAAGAATACCCACAACAAAAGGGAGAACCTTACTCTATTTCAAGATTGCTAATCATAATATGGAAAAGTCACTTCGTTAAAATATTTGGAATATTTGGCGGAAATACTGACAGGCGATTTGAAATGTGTTAGGTAAGATCAATATTAGGGGACTTAGATTTAGTGGAACCCTTCCAAGCAACTTTTTTGTGTAAATTCAAAGACTGTCTACTGATGGAAGACTCAGAGCTGATTCTATTTGCATCGTAATGGGTCTCAGATAGGAATCATGAGAATAAGAAAGGGATAAAGACAATAACAAATAAGGGTCGCACTGGCGTTTTTTATGGTGTTTCGTTTGCAGATACACTGCGCGTGCTGAGGGACACATTAAAAATTTCCTATGGTGTATCACTTTACATCTAAGGCTAATGTACAGATGAGGACACCGAATGAACCACATGTCCCAATAAAATTCCGTGACAAATGAAAATGTCCACAACGTAATTTTCCTTTTCGGGAGGTATTGAATGACGCTTGGAAAACCAAATAGAATTACTATTTGAAATGTTGATTTAATAAATACAAATACGCTGAAGCACCCTTCTCGTTAAATTAAGAAACATTACAGAGATTTCGAAGTAAACAGAGAAGTGCAAAATCTAACACTGAGGAGAACAAACTTAGTTCATACGAAACGATATTCGCAGTTCTGAATATCATGTTCTGCGTATTACTTGAATGAGGCAAAGAGCCTTTTCTCAAACCACAGGCAGACTCACCAAAATTTCTTAGTTCTTAAGAAAGAAAGAAAGAAAGAAAGAAAACAAGAACAGAAGAGAAAAACGTCTTGTCCTCTAAGCTTTATCTGTAACAGATTTTGGTATTACGAATAATTAATCACGAATTACCTGGTGTACGTAATTGGTGGTAAGTATTTGCAAATTTCGAAATTGCGTGTGATAGCAAATGTAACCAAACATTTTAATTTCTCGCGTGCAGCAGTAATTACACCGCTTGCCTCAGGTGCATAACTGATTAATAATTTGCGTGACGCTGCTGGCGAGGGAAATTAAGCAGTAGGCTGTGTTAGCGAGTTTTAGGCACATACGTGATTAGTAACTCATTTGTTATTACAGTGAGATACATCAAACTTATCGTCCTAGGAGAAGTATACTACAAGTCATGATATACTGAAGTATACTAGCGCAAAACGTGTCGTGCATCCAAAGGTTATCAACTAATTTACACGTAAAGCGGGTCTCCTCTTATTCTCAGTGATCTAGAAACGTGATCCCCTACGAGTTATTCTCCGCGAACAAATACTGCCAAAATCTTAATTACGCCTTTAAAAACCTGCACACGCAAAAAATTACATAGGAGCAAATACTTTTTTCTTGACAAGACTCAAAAAGAAATTGCCTTTGGAAAAACGGCTCATCACAAGAGTTTCATTCACTTGGTACTGAAACCAGTAATGCTTCGTAATTGCTAAATATCTATGGGAATTCGTTATACGTCCTAATCTACTTCTTCCCACGCTTTATATACCTTTCTTCCTTTCCCTCCCTTTGTCCATTTCCTCCTCCTCCCCCTACATTTCTTATCTCACATTCTCTTCAGCCATCTCTTCCTCCCTCATCTCAAATGGTAGGAGAGAAACCTTTCCAGCTGCTAGATCTGTGAGAATAGAAGCTTAAATGGGAGTACTTCACATGGTTTTAATCTACGAACAGGCAGGATTATAAAGTCAGCCATAAACATAACTTTCCTGTAATCGACTGTTAGATCGTATCTGGATGCTAAACTTCCAGTTCAAATTTTCGTTTTCGATCGTGTCGTTTGTCGATGTTTCAAATTATTTTGTGCTTTAACCTCTAACTGAGCGAGCCGAACTCGACTTATGTGTTGTTCAGAAGTCATAAAATATCGCGCTTGGTAATTTCTAATCTATTTTCCTTCAAACGCTGCCTTCGCTCTTCGTCAATCTCATTCACTCAACGATCGTGTAGTTGGCTTGCGTTGCTCGTATGCCAGCCGATATTTCAACGCCTCACTGGAAGCATTTTTTTCCAAAGATATAAACCACGAACTGAAATCAACTGAATGTTTGCAACACACCAAATTATCACGAACCGAAATCAGTTCAAACTTTGCAACATACCAAAGATGTGATCAGCATCAACTGACATATTGCATTCAATTATGTTCATTTTCACAAACCGTAAGTATTCAACGCGGAATTTTTTGTTGATTTTATGAAAACATGCGCCAGCAGAACTGTCGGACCGAACGTCACATTTCTGTGACAGCAGAACTGCCAAACTGACCGCCACATTTATTTCTTTGAGATTTTCATACAAAAATTCCGATTTCAAAAACTTACCAGAGGGATTTTCCAGAAAATTCCTTTTATACATACCTTATCCTGATAATTACAAACACAACAAAAAAAGTCAGCCACGTTAGCGGAGCCGTTCTCAAATGATGGTATATCAACATGCGGCAATTTATTTTTGTTCACATATATTATAAATAGATTAATAGATAACACTTAGAAAATTGGCCATAATTTGTTTCCATTCCGGAATTACTCTCAGCTTTATTTACTATTATCACCTAAAGTGAAATTTCTGGCCAGTGGAAGTGCATGAAGCACAACTGTTCCACCTGTTTAATGAAGTTTAGTACTATAACTGTTTTCTCGCATACACGAACATAAAAGAAACAATTCTGTGTTCTCAGTGTATGGGCGGAAATTATCGTAGGTATGCGCAACTGTCTGTGTACATTGCAGTAGCACAGCACCTAAATAGAACTAAACTTACAAAAATATTTAAACCATAATACAATATTAAAGTGCTTCATTTACAACAATGAGTGGTTCAGGCACATGTTGAGAAGGGACAAAGATCACATACCACAATTAAACCAACATTTGTACTTGCAGCTAATTGCGCTTGGAGCAGCCGTCACCGAGCCAACACTATTCTGCTTCACTGATAAAGCAAATGACTTCAGGAAGTATGCAGGGGTGTGGCCTTAAAAGCGTTGTTGGCCTCAGAGTGTGAGTTCTGTTGAGCAATATTTACCTGTTAGATTTTCTTCCTTTCTTTGTAGACAGGACAGTTTCTGCTCCAAGTTGGACTGTTTTCGGGGCAGTTAGCTTCCAAGGATGACTAGTGCATTGAGTACTTATTTTTTGGGCAGCTGAACCAGATCGGCTGCTCACGGAATCTGTCTATTAAATATAATCGTGGTGCGGTCGAAATGTTGACTCTTGAAGTACTGAACAGGCTTACGTACACAGAACTTAACTTTAAGATGGATAAGGCCTAATGCATTGTATTGGGTGCCAATGGTTCGTTGCTGCCTTTTACAGCTGCGTATTCACGGTATTATTACTACAATGACAACCAGGCCTTTCCAGTCCTGTTATAATTTCATAGTATAAATATTCATCATAGTTTAGCTTCTTGCTAAACTTTTGCAGTAATATAACTCGATGTTAAAATCACTGTTTGTGTAATATTTACAACGATTTGGAATTTAGCAGTTTAGTTTCTTCCTAGATGAAGATGAAATGAGAAATATGATCCTGCCTCAAGAGTTCGACAGAGCACTGAAAGACCTAAGTCGAAACAAGGCCCAGGTAGTAGACAACATTCCATTAGAAGTACTGACGGCCATGGGAGAGCCATCCCTGACAAAACTCTACCACCTGGTGAGCAAGATGTGTGAGACAGGCGAAATACCCTCATACTTCAAAAAGAAAACAATAATTCCAATCCCAAAGAAAGCAGGTGTTGACAGATGTGAAAACTGCCGAACTATCAGTTTAATAAGTCACGGCTGTATAATACTAACGCGAATATTTACAGACGAATGGAAAAACTGGTAGAAGCCGACCTCGGGGAAGTTCAGTTTGGATTCCGTAGAAACACTGGAACACGTGAGGCAGTACTGACCTTACGACCTATTTTAGAAGAAAAATTAAGGAAAGGAAAACCTACATTTCTAGCATTTGTAGACTTAGAGAAAGCTTTTGACAATGTTGACTGGAATACTCTCTTTCAAATTCTGAAGGGGTGAAATACAGGGAGGGAGAAACTATTTACAATTTGTACAGAAACCAGACGGCAGTTATAAGAGTCGAGGGGCATGAAAGGGAAGCTGCGGTTGGGAAGGAGGTGAGACAGGGTTGTAGCCTATCCCCGATCTTATTCAATATGTACATTGGGCAAGCAGTATAGGAAACAAAATAAATATTCGGCGTAGATATGAAAATCCATGGAGAGGAAATAAAAACTTTGAGGTTCGCCGATGACATTGTAATTCTGTCAGAGACAGCAAAGGACTTGCAAGAGCAGTTGAACGGAATGGATAGTGTCTTGAAAGAAAAATATAAGATGAACATCAACAAAAGCAAAACAAGGATTATGGAATGCAGTCGAATTAAGATGGGTGATGCTGAGGGAATTAGATTAGGAAATGAGACACATAAAGTAGTAAATGAGTTTTGCTATTTGGGGAGCAAAATAACTGAGGATGGTCGAAGTAGAGAGGATATAAAATGTAGACTGGCAATGGCAAGGAAAGCGTTTCTGCAGAAGAGAAATTTTTTAACATCGAGTATAGATTTAAGTGTCACGAAGTCGTTTCTGAAAGTATTTGTATGGAGTGTAGTCATCTATGGAAGTGAAGCGTGGACGATAAATTGTTTAGACAAGAAAAGAATAGAAGCTTCCGAAATGTGGTGCTGGAGAAGAATGCTGAAGATTAGATGGGTAGGTCTGATAACTGATGAGGAGATATTGAATATAATTGAGAAGAAAACAAATTTGTGGCACAACATGACTAGAAGTAGGGATCGCTTGGTAGAACATGTTCTGAGGCATCAACGAGTGACCAATTTAGTATTGGAGGACAGCGTGGAGGGTAAAAGTCGTTGAGGGAGACCAAGAAATGAATACACTAAGCAGATTCAGAAGGATGTAGGTTTGCAGTAGGTACTGAGAGATGACGAAGCTTGCACAGGATAGAGTAGCATGGAGAGCTGCATCAAATCAGTCGCTGGACTGAAGACCAACAACAACAACTATAGTATCTTCCTGAGGACTGTTCCGTCTCAACAGCCATCCACACCACATCCTCGACATCCGCGTGTCTAAAGCCAAAATCCTTGCTTTCTGTCGCACATAACATTCCTGTTTCGTATCGTACGATACTCGCTTTTGTGCCCCCGGAACTTACAGTTACAGAGAACAGGCAACGTTCACCTCTCCCCAGTTCAGCAGCACTGATTTGCAAAAGCCGTATCCAACAAACAGAGGCTCATTTGTCTGAAGTGATCGCTATTTGTCGCCACAGGGCTTATCGAATGCTATGGGTCATCGATTGTGAGCCCAGTCTCACGCTTTCATCGTCCCTGCTTCGCTTATGTCGGAGATCAGGAATCCATATGGCGATTAGTTTATAGACATCTAGACAGGAGACAGGAGATCAGGAAACTATATGGAGATTATTTTATAGACATCTAGAGCCTGAAATAAGTTCTGCAGAAATTTTTACGAAGTCTCAGACGGTGTTCAGGAAAGATAGATTAGACAAAATTGGCGGTGGAGTGTTTGTGTCTGTCAGTAGTGGTTTATCTTGTAGTGAAGTCGAAGTAGATACTCCTTGCGAATTGGTATGGGTGGAGGTTATGCTTAACAGCTGAACTAAGTTAATAATTGGCTCCTTCTACCGACCCCCAGACTCCGATGATATAGTTGCGGAAGAGTTCAGAGAAAATTTGAATCTCGTAACAAATAAATATCCCACTCATATGGTTATAGTTGGTGGGGACTTCAAGCTTCCCTCGATATGTTGGCAAACATACTTGTTCAAAACCGGTGGTAGGCAGAAAACATCTTCCGAGAGTGTCCTAAATGCTTTCTCCGATAATTATTTCGAGCAGTTAGTCCACGAACCCACGCGAATTGTAAATGGTTGCGAAAACATACTTGACCTCTTAGCCACAAACCATCCAGAGCTGATAGAGAGCATCATGACTGATACAGGGATTAGTGATCACAAGGTCGTTGTAGCTAGGCTCAATACCGTTTCTTCCAAATCCACCAGAAACATACGCAAAATAATTTTATTTAAAAAAGCGGATAAAGTGTCACTAGAGCCTTCCTAAGAGACAATCTCCATTCCTTCCGAACTGACTATGCAAATGTAGACTAGATGTGGTTCAAATTCAAAGATATAGTAGCAACAGCAACTGAGAGATTCATACCTCATGAATTGGTAAGAGATGGAACGGATCCCCCGTGGTAAACAAAACACGTCCGAACGCTGTTGCAGAGGCAACGGAAAAAGCATGTGAAGTTCAGAAGATGGTTCAAATGGCTCTGAGCACTATGGGACTCAACTGCTGTGGTCATCAGTCCCCTAGAACTTAGAACTACTTAAACCTAACTAACCTAAGTACATCACACACATCCATGCCCGAGGCAGGATTCGAACCTGCGACCGTAGCGGTCGCACGGTTCCGGACTGCGCGCCTAGAACCGCGAGACCACCGCGGCCGGCGAAGTTCAGAAGAATGCGAAATCCCGAAGATTGGCTAAAATTTACAGACGCACGAAATTTTGCACGGACTTCAATGCGAGATGCCTTTAATAGGTTCCACAACGAAACATTGTCTCGAAATTTGGTACAAAATCCGAAGAAATTCTGGTCGTATGTAAAGTACACAAGCGGCAAGACGCAGTCAATACCTTCGCTGCGCAGTGCCGATGGTACTGTTACCGACGACTGTGCCACTAAAGCGTAGTTATGAGTTATTGAACGCTGTTTTCCGAAATTCTTTCACCAAGTAAGACGAATGGAATATTCCAGAATTGGAAACACGAACAGCTGCTAGCATGAGTTTCATAGAAGTAGATACCTTAGGGGTTGCGAAGCAACTCAAATCGCTTGCTACGGGCAAGTCTTCAGGTCCAGATTGTATACCGATTAGGTTCCTTTCAGATTACCCTGATACAATAGCTCCCTACTTAGCACTCATATACAACCGCTCGCTCACCGATAGATCTGTACCTACAGATTGGAAAATTGCGCAGGTCGCACCAATGTTTAAGAAGGGTAATAGGAGTAATCCATCTAACTACAGACCTATATCATTGACGTCGGTTTGCAGTAAGGTTTTGGAGCATATACTGTATTCAAACATTATGAATCACCTAGAAGAAAACGATGTATTGATACGTAAACAGCATGGTTTCAGAAAACATCGCTCTTGTGCAACGCAGCTACCTCTTTATTCGCAGGAAGTAATGGCCGCTATCGACAGGGGATCTCAAGTTGATTCCGTATTTCTAGATTTCCGGAAAGCTTTTGACACCGTTCCTCACAAGCGACTTCTAATCAAGCTGCGGGCCTATGGGATCTCAGTTGTGCGACTGGATTCGTGATTTCCTGTCGGGAAGGTCGCAGTTCGTAGTAATAGACAGTAAATCATCGAGTAAAACTGAAGTGATATCAGGTGTTCCCCAGGGAAGCATCCTGGGACCTCTGCTGTTCCTGATCTATATAAATGACCTGGGTGACAATCTGAGCAGTTCTCTTAGGTTGTTCACAGATGATGCTGTAATTTACCGTCTAGTAAGATCATCCGAAGACCAGTATCAGTTGCAAAGCGATTTAGAAAAGATTGCTGTATGGTGTGGCAGGTGGCAGTTGACGCTAAAGAACGAAAAGTGTGAGGTGATCCACATGAGTTCCAAAAGAAATCCGTTGGAATTCGATTACTCGATAAATAGTACAATTCTCAAGGCTATCAATTCAACTAAGTACCTGGGTGTTAAAATTACGAAAACTTCAGTTGGAAAGACCACATAGATAATATTGTGGGGAAGGCTAGCCAAAGGTTGCGTTTCATTGGCAGGACACTTAGAAGATGCAACAAGTCCACTAAAGAGACAGCTTAAACTACACTCGTTCGTCCTCTGTTAGAATATTGTTGCGTGGTGTGGGATCCTTACCAGGTGGGATTGACGGAGGACATCGAAAGGGTGCAAAAAAGGGCAGCTCGTTTTGTATTATCACGTAATAGGGGAGAGAGTGTGGCAGATATGATACGCGAGTTGGGATGGAAGTCATTACAGCAAAGACGTTTCTCGTCGCGGCGAAATCTTTTTACGTAATTTCAGTCACCAACTTTCTCTTCCGAATGCGAAAATATTTTGTTGAGCCCAACCTACATATGTAGGAACGATCATCAAAATAAAATACGAGAAATCAGAGCTCGAACAGAAAGGTTTAGGTGTTCGTTTTTCCCGCACGCTGTTAGGGAGGGGAATGGTAGAGAGATAGTATGATTGTGGTTCGATGAACCCTCTGCCAAGCACTTAAATGTGAATTGCAGAGTAGTCATGTAGATGTAGATGTAGATACGAGATCAGGAAACAGCTCCTCACTATTTGGTGAAGTGCAAAAGCAATACGTACGAGAGCCATTAATCGGTACTTGTAGCTTTGTGTAACGTCTTTGCCAATTGCCTAGTAACTGCAACTCGGGAGTCCCGCTAGCGGTCATCGAGATAGCGCTTCGCTAGGATAAGGGTTCCTGCATGAGCTGCGGCAGGGATGTTGGTTGAGTGTCCACTGCAGTACTATGAATTGTGGGAGACTTTTTACTGGCCGATCTGTGCAACGGCCAAGGGATTGGCTTCGGCAGTTGGGTCCACTTCGTGTATCAATGTGGACGTGTTGACCGTTAACGAGGCGGCCATGCTATTGGAAGTGGCTATTTGCTTCCTGCTTGGGTAGCGATGAGTACTAGTTTGGAGTCCGAGTCTCTGAATACACTGCTTTCCCTGGTGGATACGGCACTTGTGGAGGTTAATTTGTCCAGGAACAACGAGGAAACTATGGTGAACATCTGCTTTACAGCCGTCGGGTGTCGCAAAGTTCTTCCATCCTCGTTATCAAGGCACAGTGCCCAGTAATACTGTGCGATCCCGACCTGTGTGGGCGCATTGGTTATGCTCTGTTCTTGTAATGAGCAAGCATGTTACATTTTGTCGAATTTTTATATAGTTCTGCCACACATTCGTTTGAGAGTTATTTGTCAGTATACATTCAGTAGGCTGGCGAGCGGGCATTGTTCTTATATACTCTAAGAATAATTTATTTATTATTCGTATTTATACTGTAACAAAATTACGTGAGGACTGTGGTACTGACAGAATTACCGCACACGGTAATTATTATTTGGCTCTCGAATCGTTCTGTTAACTTCGGCGCTGACTAGTATTTATATTACGAGTTTTGTGGTCTCTCACACTGTTGGCCGTTTGCTTATTGCTCTTAGGTGTGTTCCTTTTTTTTACCGTCGAAAGACTAAATATTTTATCTCGTTTCTTCACTTTTAATTCAGGTTTAATTCTGCTGACCTCTGTAATTTTTCAGACAGCCTCTTACTCTATGTGGGCCTTGACACTGTGGAAATTAAAATCTTGCAAGAGAGGCCAGTAGTGTACCTTGTCTCCTAGAAGTTTCTGTTCAAGCGCTGCTTTATAAGTTGCGGTAACTAATCTCGAACATAGTTTGTCAGCTGAGGCACGTAGATAAATTATCTTGTTCTTTGTTTTGGTAATTTAATCAGAATACTGTCATTCCTAGTTACAAAGTGTCATTTTCTTTTTAAATTTTGCGTATCTTGGTTACCGATTAAGTGGAGCTAATAACTGCATCTGTGAAGGAGCTAGTTAATTACTAACTTTTATTATTCTATTGCCCTTAAAGCGGATACTAGTTGCATTTGTTTCTTACATTATTTCGAGTGTCTACCCGTGCGGAAGAGTCGATAGGATGTAAACTGCGTTGTAAAGTGTCTGCCTGGAACATTAAGAAAGGTAACACTTCTTGTTCTTCTTGATGTTTGATTTTATTGTTAAATGACCTAACTGAAACCACATGATTAATTTTATCCAGGACCTTACCATTCACCAACCTACGTGCCTACTGATCGAAAAAGATTTCTCGTAGCCGAAGCCTGCACACGCATAAGAAAAAGGTTATTGAAGTGAATCTGGAACTATTAATCGTCTGCTAAGAGGAAATGATTGTGATGATTTCAGTAGTGTTGGTAGTAGTAGTAGCAGTAATGTTGTAGTGACAATACGATTGTTTTGTGAAGACGAGGTGGAACTAAGGTCGTCGGTTAAAAAATTTGTCACCCCAGTGTGCATGCACATATGAACTGTTAAGTCTTCACGTCGTTGAAGTCACGTGTGCAACCGCACGCGCCCTGCCTCTATGTGGCAGTAAGGATCATTGAGACATTTATGCTTCATGCGGACACTTTACGTTCCTTTGGGTAAATGTAAGGACGTGACAGGGCAGCGAAAAGAGGGAACGGTGTTTGGCCATGTCCACGGGCATACTGTGTGTAAAGTTACTGGATTTTTTGACGTTTCGCGCTAAACCATTCAACATGTCTAATAGCAGTGGTGTGACACAAGCACCACGAAAGGCGACAGCGGCACTGAGGTCGGCAAAAATCCTAACGGAAAAGCGCCAGACAGACATTTAAAAGCTTGCAAAGCTCGTGAACCAAACTCTCGCCTCCAAACCCGACTGGAACTGCTTCAGACAGTCATTAAAGGTCGACACCAACCTGTTAGCGACAGAGCGCTGTGGTTACAACTGCATGCGATGAACATTTGGAGTCGGTTTACCCTACAAGAGGCTGTTGCCCACACAGGCACATAAAGGCGACAACATCAAAGTTCATCAGGCTGGAAGAATATGTGACTGGTTTTCTGTAATACTCCTCCACCCTCTTAACATCTCGATTGGCCTGCAAAATCACCTGGTTTGAACTCCACAGAAAATCAGTGAGACATTTTGGAACAGTGGCTGAAACACCGACATCAGTATCCCAGCAATTTGGTGGAACTGCGCGATTAAGTCCTCCACCGTGCAACGTTCCCAAAAAAAAAAAAAAAAAAAAAAATAAAAATCAAATAAAATAAAAAAAAATCACCTCTTGACCTATGTCCTAGCCGATTGCAGGAGAATATAAAGTCCAGGGGCGAAATTATTCGGCATTAAATGAAAGGTGTAATGAATTCTATAAGAGTGACTAATTTTTGTCCACTGAGCTTTGTTACGTTATTCATAAATGATGTACTCGATGGTACGTAAGTATATAATTCTCAATTACCATTTCAGCTAACAGCCATCATCAGATCGTTGACAGGTTCCTCACACAAGAATCGTCAAATAAGCTATTCGCTTGCTAGTTATGTTGGTATTCGTGATAGTGGTAGTAACACTGGCAGCAGCATTAGTAGTAGGAGCATTAATGTTAGTGGTCACAGCATTTTTATCAGTCATCGAAGTTTGGCAGCAGTTCTAAAACATTAGTAAGGCGAGCTATGTTTAAACTATTGGCTACCGTACTACAGCCATGTTAGTACTGGGGTTTGTGGCGGCATTGCTGGTAAAGTTATTGTTGACAGTAATAGACGTGGTGATGGTGTTGGTGGTGGTGATATTAATCGCAAAAGTGCTGCCACCTATGTCAGTAATACTAGTAGTAGTGCAAACGTCCGTATTGTTAATGGAGGTAGTAGCAGTAGCGGTGTTCGTAGTTTAGTGGTAGTGTAAGTAGGAGTAGTCCAAATATGAGGGGATGCTATGTTAGCAATGATGTTGGTGAACTCGCAGATGGGGCAGTTGTATTAGTAAGATTGGCAAGCACTAGGAAAGGACGACAAGGAGTAATAGTAATTATAGTTGTAGCAATGTCTATGATGCAGCATGAGTAAATATTAGCACGTCCTTAATCTGTGAGGCATCACCTAAGGATTAACGCGGTCTAATTAACAATGGGAAATACTGAGATACTAAGCAGTAGATGTGTAGCAGACCTGTAATTATAAAAGACCGAACTGAATAAAACCTTGACAGAAAGACACTATTAACAGTAATAGCGGAACGCGAAAATGCCGCCGGAACTTCCTCTTTGTGTGAGAGCGTAGCACTCTGCCGAGCTGCCATGGCTGCCTTCCCTGAGACGGCCTTCCGTGTCACAGTCGGAGGTCCCACCGGCGCACCGGGCCCGTCTGCACTCTGGATGCAAATCAGCCGAGCAATTAGATTCGCGCCGCTCGCCGTCCGCCGCTGACGGCTCCCTCCTCCACCCTCCATCCTCCGTTCCCCTCCGTCGCCCATCGCCGCCCTCTCCGCCCAGCATCCTCCCACACTCCTTTAGCCGTCACTCATTGACGCCCTCCGCGCCGCCCCGCAGCAACCATGAATTCTACTGAGTCCGCCACGGCAACCAACCACTCCGAGGTGCATTGGGTCCTTCGCTTATCTGGAACCACCAATTTCGCTTAATTATGGCTGAGTCTCTCAGTAGAGCAGGGTTGGAAGTGGATTCAACACACAGGTGACGACTCTGCCATGCACGTTCTCTCCATATGATAAGCAAATCACGTTTCACATAGGGGCTAGAGTTCAGAATGCTGCAGCTGCCTTAGACAGTTTGACATTACCAGTCGTGCTGCAAATGCACACATGCCCAAGTACCAGTTACACTGATTAGGGAAGCGGGACCAGAGCCCTCTCTGTCGTACAAGTATTCCAATGATCTGTGTATCCGATCGTTCGTACACGACAACTCCTCGTCGGCCAGTAGCTACCATTTACCAAGGTACTTAATTACTTAATCTTCGGTTTGGAATGCTCTCCTACCGACTGCTGTCTGTAATTTACCAACTCTACATAAATTCGATATACAATTACACTTGTTATTTCACTGCTTGGAATTTGCACTTGCTAGAACCGTCCACAGTTCTCAAAACAGCCAAACCACTGAATTTTGTTGGCGTTTCATTCTTCTAACCTTCTTCGCGTAGTGACATTAATAACTCAAAATTATGCTCTCATTTAACATTTTTAAATAATATTTCAGTGTTTCACAACATATTTTAAATTCTGTCTCTGTAGTTGCTTTAACAATTAGGATATGGCTTGCTGTCCCTCTCTTCTTTTTCGTTTATCGATTGTATCGAGCTCTGCCTCAAATTCTTGACGTGTTCTTGTCTTCGGATTACGTCAATAAAGTCGCTCTTTTGCTGCCTTGTATATTTTATATGTTTGGTCGCGTGGCAGCCCAACGGCAGACAGCTTTACTGCCATATAATCTGTTTCTTCCTCCTCAATTCCAACCCAAAGCTTCCGCTCTACTTCTGAAGTTCCACTATTCCACCCATAATTGAAACAAATTGTACTCCTCATTATGGCACGTTTATCTGCAGCTAATATACTTTCCATACAGGTAGCTGCCGGCTATATTCCATGCATAATTAGTGCATGTTGCAAGCTTACTCCTCATTGTGATACCTTTACCTTCAGCCAGTAAGCTATCTTCAAAAGTAGCTTTCTAACAGTTGCCCATAAAAACTGCAGCTCTACGAAGGTGGCATGAAATAGACACCAAACTGGCTTGAATTTCACATCATTCTTGGATATACAGGAGTGGTTGGTACTTCGCCTCATTCTCAAAAATAGGATTAAGACCATCTGCCCACCGTATACAAAGAATCATGAGGCAGTGTGTCTCTCATTCAGAAATCTCTTCTGAATGCTGATTGTTCGTCATGAAATCGTGTTACTAGCATGTGCCAGATCTCGAAGGCGGCGTAGCTGAGCCAGTGGGGACTGCAGTTCTTAGTTCCTCCAGTTGTACGGGCCCCCGCAAGTGTCTTACGATTGTGATATCGATAGTTTGAGGGAGGCCACAGGCAACTAAATGTAGAATCTCAACCGCCACGCGACTAGCGGCCGAGAGGACAAAACTACAGTTGTTCAGCCGTGCAGGAACGTACAGCCAAGTGATGTGGTTGGTTAGGAGGTGGGCTCGTTTGCAACGAGACATGTGTCCACACAGACAAACGGAGCTCACCTGGACTGCTAATGGATTGTCGGCATTGAGACGCTGTTACAGCTTCACCCGATGCAGTAGCATAGAGAGGTGCGTCCAACAACACGGGGCACAAGAACGTAAAGTTGACAGCTTATCATCGTCTGTTCAAAATCAGTGAGTAGTGACCTGTCAACGCATTTTACAGGAACGAGCAACCTCTGGTTAAGCTGGGATCCTACCCGGCGCGTAGGTCACAACGAGGTGTACCTAGACAAGACAGATGAAAATTTAAGTGAGAAAGAATTTATAAATGACTCTTGGGCTAGCTAGGTGACCTGTACAGTGTTTTCCTTTTTTTAATTATTAAATAAAGTATTAAGGTCAGATGTCATCGTGGTTATCACTGACTGCAGCTGATATCTTCTTACGGTGAGAACAACTGCTCCAGCTCATTGAGGAATTTCTTTGTACGATAATTGCACTTATTTTTAATTATTAACCTGCAAAATATTGTATCGTGGACCATCTTCAGGCCAAATAAAACATGAACAGTGGAGCATCATACGAAGGGCTATGCTCAGTGAAAGCGAGAATGAACTAAAAGACACGTTGCGCAAAATGAACTCCCTTTACTTATTTAATTTAATCGTATGGTGATTTTACACAATATACAGTTGATATAAGGCAAATAATTTTATACAATATACATATGATATAAGACAAGATTAAACCTTAAATTCCGTGTTTTACCACCAGTTAATTAAGCTTGGTGTGAGAGTGAACAAGTCATCGGGTATTCCAGGGTATGAATGAAGTGGACAGTGTTGGACTAAATGTTCAATTGTCCGATCTTCTTGATTACATTCACATATTGGTGAAATGATCCAGTCACATTTGTACCTGAAGTAGCTACAATAACCATGTCCAGGCCTTAACCTGTTGAGGTGCCACCAAAGATTCCTCGGTAAGTCAAAACCTTTTGTCTTCGTTGTGGGATCAAGGTGATGGGCTCTTGTTCCCAACTTTTTTGTTGACCATTCATGCTTCCAGGTTTCATTCAGATGAAAACCATCCGCGATGAGATGTCCTGCAGTAACACTCACTGGTCTTCTTGAGCGCAATCGTTGCTGTGGCGGGTGACAAAATTGCTGGTGTAATGGTAGTGAAGGTGATGCATAGATTTTCTTGGCCTCCCTCAGTAGAGCTTGTTTTCGCCTTAATGGAGGTGGAGGGATGTGACTCAGTACAGGTAACCAGTGGCATGGGGTTGATGTGATGGAACCAGTAATGCAGCGCATTGTGTCGTTAAGTTGTGTCTAGCTTCTTCACATGTACACTTTCCAACCAGACACGTGCACAGCATTCGGCAGCAGAGTACACAAAACTGATGCCAGTTAAACGCAGTCAGCAGAGGCTCTCCAGGAGGTACTACTGAACTTATGTAGTATGTTGTTCCTTGCAGCAATTTTATGAGAGAGCTTGGTGATCTGCTCTTTGTAGCTCAGGGTTCTATCAAGAGTGATTCCGAGATATTTTGGGAAAGGATCGTACCACAACGTTTGTCCATTGAGCAGACCTCTAAATGAACTCTAATGAGCACACACTAAGGTTCTATAGTAAACGTATGAAAGGCGAAAGTAATGAGGATTAGCAGAGATATTTCACTGATAAATTTACCATCAAAAATGGAAAAATGAAAGTAGCCGAAGTGTGAAATTCTGCTACCTTGGAAACAAAATAAATTGATTAAATGTACATACTACAGTCACAGATGTATTTCTCTTGTAACATCAGCACGTTAATGCAACACCGCAACGATCTAGAATTGTTTGAATAGCACTCCATAAACAAGCCCCTGGTGACCCGGACGTCGCTGTGGCTTCTGATACACGACATCTATCTGGTCCGTCCTCATTCCAGAGTGGGTGGCAGACAGTGGTGGGTTCGCATGTCACTGGGCGGAAGGCGAAAGAGGGAGCAGGCCGTGCGGCTGGCTCCCTATGTCTTAGCAACAGGTACCGGGTGCTATCCAGGGCTGATGATAACTCTGTGAAAGCACGGGATGCCTCTCCCGTTGGGACAGAAGTCGATTTTCCTGCCCAGTCTGGACAAGTACAAAGGGTGAGTATGCTTGTCATTGGGAGCTCCAATGCTAGGCGGGTAATGGAGCCCCTCAGGGAGATAGCAGGCAATTCGGGAAAAAATTGCAGTGTGCATTGGGTATGTTTGCCGAGAGGTCTCATCCGGATGTGGAGCAGGCCCTGCCGGAGACTATCGAGCACGCTGGGTGCAACCGGCTGCATGTTGTGGCACATGTCGGCACGAATGACGCCTACTGCTTGGGTTCTGAGGCCATCCTCTGTTCCTTACGGCGGCTGGCTCATTGGTGAAGGGAAATAGCAACGCATGCGGGGTGCAGGCTAAGCTGTCTATTTGTAGCATCGTACCCGGAGTTGATCGCGATCCTCTGGTTTGGAGCAGAGAGGAAGGTTTAAACCAGAGGCTCAGACGACTCTGCGACGGCATCGGATGCGAATTTTTCGTCCTCCGCTATCGAGTGGGGAATTGTAGGGTCCCTCAGGCGTGCACTACACACAAGAAGCGGCTACTAGGGCAGCGGAGTACGTGTGGCGTGCACATGCGACCTTCTTAGGTTAGAGACAATTTGTCTCTTACATCAGCCACAATGACCTCAGAGAATCTTGGTCCTCGTAGATAATAAATGGAAAAGATTAGTACGATTTTAGTAAACTGCAGAAGCACCAAAGGAAAGGTCCCAGAATTACTATCGCTTACTGAAGTTAATAGTGCACAGAATGTTAGTTGAAACGAGACTTCAGTTACAATGAAATCAGAGTTGAGATAGGAAAACTTATCGTAAGGGTAGGTTAGTAACCGATGGTGGCAGCGTGTTTATTGCAGTAAAGGTTTCAATAAAATCTAGCGAAGTTATCAGGGATTCCTAATATGAATTAATCTGGGTGAAACTAAGTATCAAAGAACGGTGACAAATGGTGATTTGATGCTTCTATAGACCACCTGGGTCAGGATCTGTATTTGTAGAGCGCTTTCAGACAGAAATTGCAAAATATCATTAGTCATTTTCCTAATCGTGCCGTTGTAATAAGGGTGTGACTTCAACTTACCAGGTATAGATTTGGAGTGTTGTGCTATCAAAACTGGTGTCGGAGATAAGGATTCGAGTGGCATTGTTCTGGGTGTCTTATCCGAAAACTTCCTTAAGCAGTTAGAGAACCAACTCGAGAACGTAACGTCTTAGACCTCGTGGCTACAAACAGACCTGAACATTTCGAATCAGTTAACGTAGAGGAAGGCTGCGACAGCATCTATGACGACGGGTCGTAGAAGCAATGTTAAGAAAGGTAGGAAGATATATTTTCTCATTAAGGGTGACAGGATACAAATTTCAGAGTACCTCAACAGTCAGCATCAAATACTCCGTGATGAGGACGAAGATGTGGAGAACAACCGGAGAAAGGTCAAAGACATCGTTCAGTATGCCCTAGACAAGCATGTTTAATGTAAAATTTTAAGGGATGGGAAATATACACCATGGTTTAATAGCCGTGTTAGAAAAGCGCTACGTAAACAAAGAGCACTTCATTTGAGATTCATGAGAAGTAGAAATCTAGCTGACAAGCAAAAGCTGAAAAAAGCGAAAATGAGCGTAAGGAGAGCAATGAGAGGAGCGTTCAATGATTTTGAAAGTAAGACGCTTTAAACGGACCTGAGTAAAAACCATAAGAGATTTTTCTCCTATGTAAAATCGGTAAGTGGGTCAAATTCATCTATTCATTCTCTCAGCGACCACACCGGCACCGAAACGAAAGATAACAGAGAGAAAGCCGAAATATTGATTCGATCATTCGAATTTGTTTCACCGTGGAAAATAGTAACACTGTCCCTCCTTTCAATCGTTGTGCGAAAGTCGAAATAGCAGATATTGAGATAACCGATCGCGGAACTGAAAAGCAGCTACAGTCGCTTAATAGTGGATAGGCTTCAGGACCAGATGAGACACCTATAAGATTCTATAAAGATTATGCGAAAGAACTTGCTCCCGTCTAGCAGTAATTTATCGTAGATTGCTTGAGCAACGGAAGATACGACTTGAAAAAAGCGCAGGTGATTCCCGTTTTTATGAAAGGCCGTAAGACACATCCACACAATTATAGACCTACATCGTTGTTGTCAATCTGTTGTAGAATTATGGAACATGTTTTGTGCTCAAGAGTTGTGACGTTGTTGGAAAAATCAGTGGACAACGGTGCTTAGGCTGATGCCGTGTTCCTTGATTTCAGTAAGGCATTTGACACCGTCCCGCACTGCAGTTTAATTAAAAAAATACGAGCTTAAGGAGTATCGGAGCAGACCTGCGATTGGATGGAAGACTTTCTTGTAGATAGAAGTCAACACGGCGCTCTTATGGGAACTAAATCGACAAATGTAAAGGTAATATCCGGAGTACAAAGGGAAGTGTGATAGGACCACTGCTGTTTACAATGATCTAGTAGAAACCGTGGGATGCTCTTTAAGGCTATTCGCACGGGATGCAGTTGTCTGTAGTAATATAGCAACGACAGAAGGTAGTAAGAATTTACAGAACAACCTGCAAAGAATTGATGAATGGTGCAGGCTCTGGCAGTTGTCCCTGAACGTAAACAAATGTAACACATTGTGCATACATAGGGAAAGAAAGCCATTACTGTAAAGCCACACTATTGATTAAAAACAGCTGGAGAGAGCGTCTACCGTAAAATATCCAGGCGTAACTATCCACAGTGGCCTTAAGTGGAATGACCATATTAAACAGATTCATCGGGCCGGCCGGAGTGGCCGAGCGGTTCTAGGACCTTCAGTCTGAAACCGCGCGACCGCTACGGACCTAGGTTCGAATCCTGCCTCGGGCATGGATGTGTGTGATGTCCTTAGGTTAGTTAGGTTTCAGTAGCTCTAAGCTCTAGGGGACTGATGACCACAGATGTTAAGTCCCATAGTGCTCAGAGCCAGATTCATCAGAAGAATCTTAAGGAAATGTAACGAAAGAAGTGGCTTATAAGGCGCTTGTTCGCCAGATTATTGAGTATCGTTCATTTGTCTGGGATCTCTATCAGGTAGGACTGATAGAGGAGATAGAGAAAATCCAACAAGGAGTTGCACGTTTCGCCAAGGCGAAACGTTTAGCTGGCGTTACGGAGATGCTAAACAAACTCCACTGGCAGACGTTACAAGAGAGGCGTTGTGCATCACGGAGAGAGTTACTACTGAAATTTTGGGACAGCACTTTTCAGGAGGAGTCGGACAACATATTACTTCCCCCCACATACTCGCGTATTGACCATGAGGAGAAAATTCGAGAAATTAGAACCAATACAGAGAGGCTTACCGACAATCATTCTTCCCAGGCACTGCTCATGAGGGAACAGGGTTGGAGGGACCAGATAGTGGTAACGAAAGCACCCTCCGCCTCACACCATTAGGTGCCTTGTGGAGTATGATGTAGGTCTAAAAGAGGTTCCCTGTGCGATCCCTCGGTTATCCGATATTGATCAAACTGCCCAATTTTAGGAAATGTTCGAGTGCGATGTCCGTATATTGGACACAGCTCAGACCAATCTCCATGACTAGCAGACCGCATTTGAGCAGGATAGCTCCGCTACTGCTTCATTATTTTCTGGAGGTCGTGACACACAATAATAAGGGTGAAAGCGTAGCTGCACGATACAGTGTCAACGTCTGGAATTAAAGTGCTCAATACTGTACGCCTATTAAATGTTTTGAACATATTACCACGAAGAGACAATGCTTCACTAAAATTTTAGTACTCTCTGCAAAACCGTTTGCCTCGTGCTTAGTGATCCAAGTCGTTGTGATAGCTTTTTGGTTGTACTAACGCTGACATCTTGTACATAGAGAAGTGTTGGAGGCGTGTGAAGCTGAGAGTAGACGCTCGAGAAAAGAAAACAATCTATCAAGAGTGGTTTCAAATACCAAATATGTGTGCTACATAAGGTATAAATTATTATGAAAGTAAAATAAGTGGTTGTACTGAAAGATATTCCAAAAAATTTTAAAGATCACTTGATGCATTGATTTCAGCCGGCTCTCCTCTGAAACCAAGCAACCGACGCTCACACATGCGGTGATCAAATGGCCGCAAGGCTACCGCTGCGAGCAATTTGTATGGTGGGTCTGCTTGATATTAGGGACCCGCTGTGTTTCCAGCATCACGTACTCCACAGTTAATTACGAGGAGAGTTACACGCTGAGTGTTGTGTGCTTTGCAGGGAAATGAGAGCTGCAGGGGCTTTAGTCTGCTGTGCAGCACAGACTGATGACATTCAGGAGGCGATTCAACTGGAAATACATTCGTGCTACTGCAGTCTCTGAACAACGTGTGGCTGGCAGCGACAGTGCGGGGTAAGTCCCCACTTGTGAAGCGGACACCAAGAACACGCAGTGTCACTTAGGAAAGATCACATACAGCTATTTATCACTAACACTAATGAAATTTTAATCTGTTTCAAACACAGTACTATCTCCTGGCACTCGAAACAGAATCTGTACTCTGTTACACAGATGTCTTCGTTGCAGGTTGAAAGAAACTTCGATCGTTGATCATTTCATTTCTGTCTAGTCGTACTTTGCTGTGGCTGCTTACTGTAACGATATTAATAGTAACAGTAACATTAATGATAATAACAAGTACTATTATTATTAATATTCTAATTGTTCTTCTACTTTTAACAAGAATAAAGTTAACAACAGGCTTTCGTATCTTGAAAAGTGTATGTTTATAACATTACAAATTGGTGCAGGTATTTCAGTCCAGCTTCTGAAAGTATGAAATTTAAGTTGGCTATTTAAGCAGGGCGTACAAGGTGTGACGTGTATAAGTTCATGTATTTTTATTAGTGACTGAGAAGATTTAACTGAACAACATTTCATTAGCATTTACTTCATATGAGAGACTAATAATTATAGCTAATGGGAGCAGAATATTTTTAGGTTGGTCAGTACCTCAAAGTACATGTGCAAAAATGGCTCTGAGCACTATGGGACTTAACAGCTGAGGTCATCAGCCTCTGGAACTTAGAACTACTTAAATCTAACTAAACTAAGGACCTGAAACTTCCTGGCAGATTAAAACTGTATGCCCGACCGAGACTCGAATCGGGACCTTTGCCTTTCGCGGGCAAGTTCTCTACCATCTGAGCTACCGAAGCACGACTCACGCCCGGTCCTCACAGCTTTACTTCTGCCAGTATCTCGTCTCCTACCTTCCAAACTTTAGAGAAGCTCTCCTGCGGAGCTTGCTGAACTAGCACCCCTGAAAGAAAGGATACTGCGGAGACATGGCTTAGCCACAGCCTGGGGGATGTTCCCAGAATGAGATTTTCACTCTGCAGCGGAGTGTGCGCTGATATGAAACTTCCTGGCAGATTAAAACTGTGTGCCCGACCGAGACTCGAACTCGGGACCTTTGCCTTTCCCGGGAGATACTCGCAGAAGTGAAGCTGTGAGGACCTGGCGTGAGTCGTGCTTCGGTAGCTCAGATGGTCGAGCACTTGCCCGCTAATTGCAAAGGTCCCGAGTTCGAGTCTCGATCGGGCACACAGTTTTAATCTGCCAGGAAGTTTCATATCAGCGCACACTCCGCTGCAGAGTGAAAATCTCATTCTGGTAACGTAAGGACACCACACACGTCCATGCCCGAGGCAGGATTCGAATCTGCGACCGAAGCGGTCGCATGGTTCCAAACTGAAGCGCCTAGAAACGCTCGACCACTGCGGCCTGCTACATCTGCAAAAGCAAGTCATTTATGCTTATTTTCCCCTAGGCAGGAAGTCAGGTGTTGAAGAGTGGATGTGTAGCAGCATAACGGTTACCCTATATTGACCATTGTAGCCCAATTATTGATACAGATAAAAAAGCGCACAAAATATCAGATTAGTAAATTATGTGACGCGCTCAACACAGAGAAAACACAACCAACACTTTGATGTGTGTACATACAGTCCTGGAAATGGAAAAAAGAACACATTCACACGGGTGTGTCAGACCCACCATACTTGCTCCGGACACTGCGAGAGGGCTGTACAAGCAATGATCACACGCACGGCACAGTGGACACACCAGGAAACGCGGTGTTGGTCGTCGAATGGCGCTAGCTGCGCAGCATTTGTGCACCGCCGCCGTCAGTGTCAGCCAGTTTCCCGTGGCATACGGAGCTCCATCGAGGTCTTTAACACTGGTAGCATGCCGCGACGGCGTGGACGTGAACCGTATGTGCAGTTGACGGACTTTGAGCGAGGGCGTATAGTGGGCATGCGGGAGGCCGGGTGGACGTACCGCCGAATTGCTCAACACGTGGGGCGTGAGGTGTCCACAGTACATCGATGTTGTCGCCAGTGGTCAGCGGAAGGTGCACTTGCCCGTCGACCTGGGACCGGACCGCAGCGACGCACGGATGCACGCCAAGACCGTAAGATCCTACGCAGTGCCGTAGGGGACCGCACCGCCACTTCCCAGCAAATTAGGGACACTGTTGCTCCTGGGGTATCGGCGAGGACCATTCGCAACCGTCTCCATGAAGCTGGGCTACGGTCCCGCACACCGTTAGGCCGTCTTCCGCTCACGCCCCAACATCGTGCAGCCCGCCTCCAGTGGTGTCGCGACAGGCGTGAATGGAGGGACGAATGGAGACGTGTCGTCTTCAGCGTGAGAGTCGCTTCTGCCTTGGTGCCAATGATGGTCGTATGCGTGTTTGGCGCCGTGTAGGTGAGCGCCACAATCAGGACTGCATACGACCGAGGCACACAGGGCCAACACCCTACATCATGGTGTGGGGAGCGATCTCCTACACTGGCCGTACACCTCTGGTGATCATCGAGGGGACACTGAATAGTGCACGGTACATCCAAACCGTCATCGAACCCATCGTTCTACCATTCCTAGACCAGCAAGGGAACTTGCTATTCCAACAGGACAATGCACATCCGCATGTATCCCGTGCCACCCAACGTGCTCTAGAAGGTGTAAGTCAACTACCCTGGCCAGCAAGATCTCCGGATCTATCCCCATTGAGCATGTTTGGGACTGGATGAAGCGTCGTCTCACGCGGTCTGCACGTCCAGCACGAACGCTGGTCCAACTGAGGCGCCAGGTGGAAATGGCATGGCAAGCCGTTCCACAGGACTACATCCAGCATCTCTACGATCGTCTCCATGGGAGAATAGCAGCCTGCATTGCTGCGAAAGGTGGATATACACTGTACTAGTGCCTACGTTGTGCATGCTCTGTTGCCTGTGTCTATGTGGCTGTGGTCCTGTCAGTGTGATCATGTTATGTATCTGACCCCAGGAATGTGTCAATAAAGTTTCCCCTTCCTGGGACAATGAATTCACGGTGTTCTTATTTCAGTTTCCAGGAGTGTATTAAGGTATCACATCTAGAAATACCTGTACTTATAACCGATGACGCAACTCGTTTTGGGTTTGCAAAACTACCGTTAAGTAAGAAGTGGAAGTCCTCTACTTTCAATGTCAGCAAAAGGACGGCTACCGGCCGGTGTGGCTGAGCTGTTCTAGGCGCTTCAGTCGCCACGGTCGCAGGTCCGAATCCTACCTCGGGCATGGATGTGTGTGATGTTCTTAGGTTAGTTAGGTTTAAGTAGTAGTAAGTTCTAGGGGACTGATGACCTCAGATGTTAAGTCCCATAGTGCTCAGAGCAAAGGACGGCTGGACTTTCGCCACTTCTTCTTCTCCTTCTTTCAAATGAGCCAGCTAAGGACCACGACATTCAACTTTTCAGCCTGGAGAGGGACTTTATGTTTGCCCAGTAATCCTGCATTCTCTGCCTATGTTTCTCTCTTCTCCCCTGTGTCCAAAGGGCGCCGGTCTGTTTGTGGGGTGACCTCTCCTGAAACCTCTTTTCTTTTAGTATCCTTCTGTGAAGTGCAAGGTTTTTAATGTTACATTTAGTTATTTTCCGTTCCTGGATACGTTTCGTGACTTCTATCAGCCATGGTGTCACTATTTAAGTTTTATTTAGAAACCTCGTGACAAGGAAACATTGAAAAGTAATATTATTATTTCTGCTCTGAGCACTATGGGACTTGACATCTGAGGTCATCAGTCCCCTAGAACCTAGAACCTAACTAACCTAAGGATATCACACACATCCATGCCAGAGGCAGGATTCGAACCTGCGACCGTAGCGGTCACGCGGTTCCAGGCTGAAGCGCCTAGAACCGTTGGCCACACTGGCCGGCTAATATTTCTGCTGCTACATAACTTAATCACCGTGATTATTGAAACATCAGTGGTAATTTTGTACTAGCTTTCGTGCCCGCAGGGACATAATGTCTGTTAATTGTCTGTCGAATGATATTATGTGATGCCCTGCTGTCTCTCATATGAGGCGACACGTATTTCAATCTACCACCTATTAATCTCTGGGAAAAAGGGAAAATCACTGATGCCGTATCATGACGGTAGGGTAGATATATCTTAAAGAAGATAATTTTTTTAATACCCTGTCGATGACGTGGTCATTAGAAATGGTGTGAAAGTTCAAATGGGAAGGGAACCGGTCAAGTCCATTTCGAAGGAATAGTTTCTTTGTTATCCTGAAGGAATTTACAGAAAGGACATAAACCATAGATCTGGATGGGTGAGAGGGTTCCATCACCTTCCTTCTGAATCTCCAAGCTATACAGTGGATATATTAGAAAGCTGCCAGGTGTTGTCGTACAGCAAGACGAGTCCTGGGAACATCAAGTCTGTTTGTTTTTGAATGAATCCTTGTAGGTTTCGAGTCTATAAGTAGTGTAAATCTCCGTCTGGGCCGCTATTTTTATTATTTTTTCCAATCATACACCTTTACAGATTTAGGTCACTGTGACCACATTCGTCAAAACGCGTTGAGGTATATAATCTAAAAAAATTAAACAGACATAAATACAATCATATTCACTTGAATATTGTTCGTCGGTCTGTAATCCGTATCAAATGGGACAAACAGAGGAAACAGAGAAGATACCAAGAAGAGCAGCGCACTGTGGCGGTACCTGGCAGTAGGAAGGAAGGCTAGATAGAATCTGTAGGTTGAGTTTGGTTACAATGTCTGTAATTTATATCTTTATTTAAGTAATAATCTTTGCAATACATAAAAAAATTCGCTCTAGAAGCTTTAGGTCAAGTGACCATTAACTTTAGAAAGACAGATCAGACGCATTTACAGATGTAACAAAGCTCATAAGCAATATAACTTTTACTATTAAGAATTTAAAAAATAGTAACTTTACGACGGGTTTAAGAACGTGCTTAACAACCAGAGTATTAGTTAAAATACAGGTAAGTGCTACTGAACACGCTCCTTGGTTCTATCACACATGCGACTGTTAACATAATTTTTGGCCTAGCAGTTTATCATCATTCTCACGTATAGTGAACAACTAACTCCAGAGATTTACCTGAAACAGTTAAATATTAAACAAGACACAACATGTTAAATACATCAATTTTTAAGAATTTAAACAATCTTTCCCTGCGGAATGTAACGACCACTAAAACATACTGCAACACTTTACCGCAAACAAGAACAGGTTCAAACTGTGTGTCGTAGCGACGGCAGGATTACCAAAACAACCGTTTACAATACCTGATCGAAGCTCTGTCTCTAAGGGCATTTGTTAATCACATTTACTTTAGGGGAAAACAGTGAGTTACCGTGTCTGATATATTAGAAATCACAGCCACAAATGTACACACGTTCCAAGCACCAACACTGGGAGCTGCCTCCACCACTGTGGGGCATGGCTTCGCAATCTCCACAGTCAATTAGCAGAGCTCGCCTCACGCAGGACTTCTTGCCACAACTCAGAGTTGCGCGATTTCACCGTTTCCGACGTAGCGAGCAAGCAGCGTCTCTGCCCAGGACTCAATGCACTTACCGGTGCTAACCTAGTAACCACTATCAGAAATCGTATCCTTAACAATTCGTACTGGAATTCGGTAGTAGGGAAAGGTAGAGAACGAAACGTAGTAGGTGAATATGGATTGGGGCTAAGAAATGAAAGAGGAAGCAGCCTGGTAGAATTTTGCACAGAGCACAACTTAAACATAGCTAACACTTGGTTTAAGAATCGTAAAAGAAGGTTGTATGTATGGAAGAACCATGGAGATACTAAAAGGTATCAGATAGATTATATAAAGGTAAGACAGAGATTTAGGAACAAGGTTTTAAATTGTAAGACATTTCCAGGGGCAGATGTGGACTCTGACCAAAATCTATTGGTTATGACCTGTGGATTAAAACTGAAGAAACTGCAAAAAGGTGGGAACTTAAGGAGATGAGACCTGGATAAACTGACTAAACCAGAGGTTGTACAGAGTTTCAGGGAAAGCATAAGGGATCAATTGACAGGAATGGGGGAAAGAAATAGAGTAGAAGAAGAATCGATAGCTTTGAGGGATGAAGTAGTGAAGGCAGCAGAGGATCAAGTAGGTAAAAAGACGAGGGCTAGTAGAAATCCTTGGGTACAGAAGAAATATTGAATTTAATTAATGAAAAATATAAAAAATGCAGTAAATGAAGCAGGCAAAAAGAAATACAAACATCTCAAAAATGAGATCGACAGGTAGTGCAAAATGGCTAAGCAGGGATGGCTAGAGGCCAAATGCAATGTAGAGGCTTATCTCACTAGGGGTAAGATAGATACGGCCTACAGGAAAATTAAAGAGACCTTTGGAGAAAAGAAGACCACTTGTATGAATATTAAGAGCTCAGATGGAAACCCAGTTCTAAGCAAAGAAGGGAAAGCAGAAAGGTGGAAGGAGTATATGGAGGGTCTGTACAAGGGCGATATACTTGAGGACAATATTATGGAAATGGAAGAGGATGTAGATGAAGATGGAATGGGAGATACGATATTGCGTGAAGAGTTTGACAGAGCACTGAAAGACCTGAGTCGAAAGAAAGCCTCCGGAGTAGACAACATTCCACTGGAACTACTGACGGCCTTGGGAGAGCCACTCCTGACAAAACTCTACCATCTGGTGAGCAAGATGTATGAAACAGGCGAAATACCCTCAGACTTCAAGAAGAATATAATAATTCCAATCCCAAAGAAAGCAGGTGTTGACAGATGTGAAAAGTACCGAACAACCAGTTTAATAAGCCACAGCTGCAAAATACTAACACGAATTCTTTACAGACGAATGGAAAAACTAGTAGAAGCCGACCTCGGAGAAGATCAGTTTGGATTCCGTAGAAATACTGGAACACTTGAGGCAATACTAACCTTACGACTTATCTTAGAAAAAGAGTAAGGAAAGGCAAACCTACTTTTCTAGCATTTGTAGACTTAGAGAAAGCTTTTGACAATGTTGACTAGAATACTCTCTTTCAAATTCTAAAGGTGGCAGGGGTAAAATACTGGGAGCGAAAGGCTATTTACAATTTTTACAGAAACCAGATGGCAGTTATAAGTGTCGAGTTACATGAAAGGGAAGCAGTTGTTGGGAAGGGAGTGAAACAGGGTTGTAGCATCTCCACGATGTTATTCAATCTGTATGTTGAGCAAGCAGTAAAGGAAACAAAAGAAAAATTCGGAGTAGGTATTAAAATCCATGGAGAAGAAATAAAAACTTTGAGGTTCGACGATGACATTGTAATTATGTCAGAGACAGCAAAGGACCTGGAAGAGCAGTTGAATGGAATGGATAGCGTCTTGAAAGGAGGATATAAGATGAACATCAACAAAAGAAAAAGGAGGATAATGGAATGTAGTCGAATTAAGTCGGGTGATGCTGAGGGAATTTGATTAGGAAATGAGACACTTAAAGTAGTAAAGGAGTTTTGCTATTTGGGGAGCATAATAACTGATGATGGTCGAAGTAGAGAGGATATAAAATGTAGACTGGCAATGGCTAGGAAAGCGTTTCTGAAGAAGAGAAATTTGTTGACATCGAGTATAGATTTGAATGTAATGAAGTCGTTTCTGAAAGTATTTGTATGGAGTGTAGCCATGTATGGAAGTGAAACATAGACGATAAATAGTTTGGACAAGAAGCTTTTGAAATGTGGTGCTACAAAAGAATGCTGAAGATTAGATGGGTAGATCACATAACTGATGAAGAGGTATTGAACAGAATTGAGAAGAACACAAATTTGTGGCACAGCTTGACCAGAAGAAGGGATCGGTTGGTAGAACATGTTCTGAGGCATCAAGGGATAACCAATTTAGTATTGGAGGGCAGCGTGGAGGGTAAAAATCGTAGAGGGAGACCAAGAGATGAATACACTAAGCAGATTCAGAAGGATGTAGATTGCAGTAGGTACTGGGAGGTGAAAAAGCTAGCACAGGAAAAAGTAGCATAGAGAGCTGCATCAAACCACTGAAGACCAAAATGTCCCTACTTAATGAAATATTACTGTAATATTCCGGCTGCGAGTACCAGCGATAATGCGCTTCAGTAATTGAGACGACAACAATATTTGTTGTAAGAACGCTCTTTGTTATGAAAAAAAGCATCTAGCCTTTTTGAAATTGTTGGGGATAAGGAATGGCGATTCGACTTTTTTTATTTTTGAGGGTCACATAAGTTTGCGAATAGACATAATTTGAAGTGCAGAGGACATACAACTTGTAATCGCAATTACCAGGGATAAAAAAATTTCTCTTATGAAAAAGTAGATAAATATCGTCTTCGAACTTTTATTCGAAGTTGGATCACCGGATCTTCATAAAAACCATTAATGTGTTTAGCAACACAGTGCATAGTGATTTCTTCGCAAATTAACAATACTGGACGAATATGCTACTATATCGGTCCGAACGACGCGCAGTATCTCGCCGTCACCTTGTGTCTTGAAGACGTTCCCTAAGCGCCCATTTTGCTAGGCAGAAGATACCACACTGCCACTATTGTTCAACCTTCTCATTCTGAAAGTGTTTCTAGAAAAGAATAACTTACGGCGACTGTGAGTATTTTAGCTGCCAAGAGAGACGGACAATTCAGCGTGAGTTGTAGAAAATTTGGTTCAAATGGTTCAAATGGCTCTGAGCTCTGTGGGACTTAACTTCTCAGGTCATCAGTCCCCTAGAACTTAGAACTACTTAAACCTAACTAACCTAAGGACATGACACACATCCATGCCCGAGGGAGGTTTCGAATCTTCGACCGTAGCGGTCGCGCGGTTCCAAACTGTAACGCCTAGAACCGCTCGGCCACTACGGCCGGCTAGCAGATTTGTCCGACTTAGCCTAGTGTTCTCCGAGAATCGGAGAAATGGAAACCTCCGACAGCAACTCATCCTATTCCTAACCCGTTCTCTCCTTACAGCAGCCACGAAGAGAACATCATCATCTATAGTCAAATTTTTTGACAGATTTTTGTCTTAGACAGGAAAAAAGATTTAAATATATGCATGTACGCAGAAAAAAATGTTTAAACGCGGTGCAAAGCGCCTTGCCACAGTGGTTACACCGGTTCCCGTCAGATAACTGAAGCTAAGCGCTGTCGGGCTGGGCTAGCACTTGGATGGGTTACCATCCAGTCTGCTGAGCGCTGTTGGCAAGCGGGGTGCACTCAGCCCTTGTGAGGCAAACTGAGGAGCTACTTGATTGGGAAGTAGCAGCTCCGGTCTCGGAAACTGACATACCGCCGGGAGAGCGGTGTGCTGACCACGTGCCCCTCCATATCTGCATCCAGTGACGCCTATGGGCTGAGGATGACACGGCGGCCGGTCGGTACCGTTGGGCCTTCATGGCGTGTTCGGGAGGAGTTTTTAGTCTTTTTTTTTAAATACGGTACCTATCAAAGTCAAACGTCAAGTTAGGTACTTAATTTTTTACTATGTAGCAGTTCATTATGCTATGAACGGAACATTGAAAAAATTTGGGCTAACATGAAGATTTGTTCTTCCTTCGAATCATTCGCGAATGGAACAGGAAAGGGAGGATGTTCAAAAATGGTTCAAATGGCTCTGAGTACTATGGGACTCAACTGCTGTGGTCATCAGTCCCCTAGAACTAAGAATTACTTAAACCTAACTAACCTAAGGACATCACATACATCCATGCCCGATGCAGGATTCGAACCTGCGACCGTAGCAGTCGCACGGTTACGGACTGCGCGCCTAGTACCGCGAGACCACTGCGGCCGGCGAAAGGGAGGGTGTGACTGTGCTAATAAAGTCTCCTCCGCCACACACGGTACGGTGGCTTGTCGCATATGGATGTAGAGGTAGATGTAGATGTAGATACAGCGAGGATGAGAGTTCACATGTAGTCAGAACTCCCAACGTACACTGATGGGCCAAGACATTATGACCACCTGCGTGATAGCTTGTTTGTCCGTCTTTCAAACGAAATACATCACTGATTCTGGGGACGGACAGTTTTTTGGTAGATTATGGAGGTATATGAGATCAGATGTTTACTCATATATAATACAATTCGCGCAAATGTCCGCTGATTTGCGTTCGCTGTGATGGCGGTCGGTAGCGACCGAGACGGGTTCCATATGCTTTACATCAGGTGAATTTGGACGCGGAGACATCAACGTGAGTTCACTATAGTGCTCCTCAAGCCATTGCAACACGGTACTGCCTCTGACACACAGACAATTATACTGCTCCATGATGACATCGCTGGCGGGAAACACACCAAGCCTGAAGGGAAATAGGTAGTTCGCAGCTCTCAGCGTGTTTGCCTTCACTACCACAGGTCCAATACGAGCGAAAGAAAATATCTCCCACAGCATAATCCTGTCCCACCAGGAAGGCGTTTGTGGAGACATCCATCTACTTAGTGTAGCAAAAATGTGGTTCGCCCGAAGAGCAGACAGGTTTCCATTGATTGATGGTCGAACCCGATGGTCCCTTGCCCACTGCAATCGTAATTGACGATGTCGTTGGGTCAACGTGTGAACAGGTACGGGTCGTCTGCTGCGGAGCTCCATGTTCAACAATGTACGACGAACGGTGTGCTCCGAAGGAATCGTGCGTGTGGCAGCAATGTGCTCCTTCACCAGATATGCCACAATCACCATCTATCCTACTTTACACAACAGGCAAGCCTTCGAACACCACGTTGAATTGTCGACTCCAACCATTTAGCGCATGGTGGTAGTTTCACTGTCCTTCTTCCTTTCTCCGTAGATGCTCACGACAGTAGCGGGTGAACATTCGACCAGCTTTGCCGTTCTCATACTTGTTCACAGGTTCTGTGTAATACTAGTCTGCCCTTTGTTGATGTCTCTTCTCTCAGTGGATTTCTCCTTTTGCAGTCCATATCTTAGCTAGGGTGACCACCTGTCCGTATGTGCTCCGCGTACATACTTTGGTTATCGCGTCACGTGCTCGCAACGGCACCAGGCGATATCCAACTTTGCCGTGGGCAGTTGTCATAATGATCTGACTTATCAGTGTAGGTTCATTACTTGACTTGGTCGCTAGGTCTGGGTTTTCGACGGCAGCACAACTGCATCTCGCCTTGTGGTGGGTTCTGTAGAGGTGAACCGCCAATAAAATGGCGAAGGATTGTTGATGTTCCGAAAATGATGTGCTAACTTGAAGGGAGACCAGGCACAAAATGGAGAGTGAGACGAGGCGTGCTTGCAGATTTGTTATTCCTGTTTCAAAACACAGGTAACTACCCTCGTCAGCACGGAAACAACCAGATACCGCCAATCGCGTCATCGCCTCCAGCCACGCACCAGGTTATGGAGGGACCATTTAACTGCATCCCATTGGCACCCAGTGTGAGTGGAGGAGAGAAGCTTCATCAAAGTACCCAAGTTCGAACTCTAACGTTAGGCAATGTTAGCGAGCCAGAATTGGTACGAGGTGAGGTGAACTTGTTTGTGGGGCTATATGGCGCAGAGTTGCCACTGTCCAGCTCCCGCTTCTGCGATTTTCACCATTTCTGGCCACACTGCTCGTCTTCCGAACTGATTGGCTGGTACTAGTGGCTTAGCTGGCAACGAAACGAGCATCAGCTAAATATGCGATTGGTTTTCTCGTGTGGGATGCTGTGTAGATAGCAACTACCCACCTGAAAACCGATAGGTGACGGCTGCTCCATATTAGGTACCATCTTGTGGGTTTTCGTTAATGAATTAATGAGAAAGGGTTCCAACCGAAAATTTGGGTACAGCGACTACTGCAGCTGGGGACTTCACTGAATATTCTCCTTGCCCATTCTAACGAGGTTATATAGAATCTAAAATGACAAACAGATCAAATTTCTAATTACATCAGTATTCCTTTCGTTGCTTCATTAATTGATAATATTATCGACAGTACCACCAATAAGATAGTTGAAGGAAAGCTCTCGGTTTGTGAGGTGATACAGTGCTACTTCATATCTTTATACATCGTCTATTCCAGCATTTTTATGACATAACTGACTTTACTTCGTCATTAATTAAACCTGTAGTCAAATGGCACTACGCTTTTACGTTGGGTGACGTGCGTAATTATGCCATTCTCCTCACTGAGAGCTAATAGCTAGCGTCTGCACCATGATAAAATTACTGGAATTTTTATTACCATTATTACTCACGTTTGGACCCTATCGCACAAAGTGATGTGCAATAAGAGCATTCTGAAGGTTTTTATAGTTCTTTGTGCCCTATCACTTCCATTTTCTCGAACGCGGCTCTATCCGCCTGTCTGCCCAAGTTGCTTCGGTCGCCTATAGTTTTTCTGCCCGGCAAACTGTCCAGATGTTTCTTTTCTATTTGGCATATCAAGCTGTATTTTCGTGCTCTTTCAGGTTTCCTTTCACCTCACCAATCCATTCTGTAGTTTCAGTTTTAGCTTTGCTGTGGGTTTCGTAGAATTCCATGAACTATTTTGTTAACTTGGTTAGTTCCATTTTTTATTGTTCCCATAAAATATTAGATTGCTCTTTTTGATGTCGGCATATTTTTCATTTTTTTTATTTGCTATTTGTAATTTTCCCATTCATTATATTTGGTCTTTCAATTTTCCTGTTTGCTTTTCGTCGTTTCTTTCGGATTTGTTTCACTGTCCATCTTTCTGTTTAAGATGAGCCAGTCCCTTAAAGATAATCTAGTTTTGTGACTGTGTTTCAGCGTCAGTTTGGAGTATTTTCAAATATAGTTTTTGTTACAAACGTCTTTCATAAGACAGTCTGCTTGCACTTTATGACAACGAATTTCGTAAGCAATTTTGCAACGCTACTTTTCTGAATTGTTTTGCCTCTTTATTTGAACTGAGAAACTCTTTAGAATTTTCTGATTCTAATTTTTCAACTGATGCCTAGAGACCTACTGAGATTAATACCTATGATAACAAAATCAAAATAATTTAGAATATTATTACAAGGGAGACAGGGCAACTAAGAGTACAGGACGACGCCATTATCATCAAAGCGAATGGAAACTTGACAAACAACAAGCCGGATATCGAAAACATTTTGAATAATCATTTTTAAATGTTGTAGAGAAAATAGGATCTAAATGTTCATTAGAAGAAGCATGGCAGTTAATAGAAGAGGCCTTACCTACACTATTTGATACAATTGAAATTCCACCCATCTCTCCTTCTGAAATTAGGAACACAACAAACTCTCTCAAGAATAAAAGCTCACAACGAATTGATGCCATTTCCAGCACGATAATAAAATCTTGTTTCCAAGAGATAAATGGGTTTCTTAGCCACATATGTAATAACTAACTGAAGCAGGGTATTTCCCAGATAGACTGAAGTACGCCATTGTTAAACCACTACATAAACAAGATAATATGTCTGATGTCAACAACTACCGCCCAATATCTCTTCTGACTGCCATATCCAAAATTCTTGAAAACGTTATGTATTGGACAGTAGCTTCACACCTTTGTAGAAATAAAATTTTAACAAAACGTCAGTTTGGTTTCCAGAAAGGTTTTTCAACGGAAAATTATATATATATATATATATATATATATATATATATATATATATATAAATGAAATACTAAATGCTCAGAGTAACTGGAAGTCACCTGTTGTGATTCTTTGTGATCTCTCAAAGACTTTTGGTTGTGTAAATCATGGAATACTTCTAGGTAAGCTCACGTACTATGGTATAAATGGGACAGCTCTCAAATGGTTTAAATAATACCTAACTGGAAGAGTGCAGAAAGTTGGAATAAGCAGATCACATAATATGCAAAAAACTGGTGATTTCTCAAATTGAGGAATAGTCAATAATGGGGTAACCCAAGATTCGGTCTTGGGTCCTCTGGTGTACTCAATATATATTAATGACTTGCCATTCTATATTCGCGAGGATGCAAAGGTGGTACATTTGCCGACGATACAAGCATAGCTATCACACCCAACAGACAATAATTAACTGATGAAATCGTGAACTATGTTTTTCAGAAAATCATTAACTGGTTCTCTGCAAATGGGCTCTCGTTAAACTTTGACAAGACACACTGTATACAGTTCCACACAGTAAATGGAATGATACCATTAATAAAAATAGACTTCGATCAGAAATAGGTAGTTAAAGTAGAATATTCAAAATTTTACAGGTGTATTCATTGATAAGGGGTTGAACTGGAAAAAACACACTGAAGATCTGCTGAAACGTTTGACTTCAGCTACTTATGCTATTAGAAACATTGCAAATTTTGGCGATATACATCTCAGAAAGTTATCTTACCACGCCTATTTTCATTCTCTGTTTTCGTATGGCATGATATTCTCGGATAACTTTCATTGAGTAAAAAAGTGTTCATTGCACAAAAATGTGTAATCAGAATAATTGCTGGAGCTCATCCAAGATCATCCTGCAGACACTTATTTAATGAGCTAGGGACCTTCACTGTAGCCTTCAAATATATATATATATATATATATATATATATATATATATATATATATATACTTATGAAATTTGTTATTAACAATCCGAACGAATTCAAAAGTAATAGCAGTGTACATGGCTACAACACTAGGAGAAAGAGTGATCTTGACTACTCAAGGTTACTTTGGCTCAGAAGGGGGTAAATTATGCTGCGACAAAAGTCTTTGGTCACTTACCTAGTAGCATCAGAAGCCATATAGCATTTAAAAGAAAATTAAAAGAATTTCTGAATGGCCACTCCTCCTATTCATTAGATGAATTTTTGAATATAGTAAGTGGGTAATTTTCCCACCCCCACCCAAAAAAGGAATATTAAGTGTCTTGTAATATTTTGTCTAATGTATAGACACCTTTTATTAACCTGAAAAGTTCCACATCATTACGAAGCGTCGTATTCATGATCTATGGAACGATGACTAATCTAATCTAATCTCTAATATTTCTTCTGACTCCTTAAGGAATTCTGTACGCTATTGAGTAGTTTCAGTATCCTGATGCAGAATCGCCAGGTAGTGTGCAAATAGCTATCAGTCTGTCACAATGATTCTTCCTAATGTGGTTGGTCAGTTGTATGATTTGATGTTAATTTTCACCACTATTGGGTTACTTTTTCTACGTATGACGAAATTGAAGAATAAAGAGGAGAGTTTGTTATCTTGATTCCACTTCCGTTTTGATTTCAAAATGTCCCGGAATTTCTCGCCTGAATTTTAGATTATATTTTGTGCCAGTCAGTGTGGTTTTGAGGTCCAGACCTTGTTCTTCCAGAAGCTGGAAGGGAGACTTCGGTTCACTGTGTCGTAAGCATTCATAAAATTTTCAAAGGTTCGAGTTATGTTCACGAAATTTTCTTTTAAGTCTGAAAATTAGTTTCAGAACTAAAATTTGTTCTGAATACCATCTGTTTGATCACAAACTTGCTTGATATTCAAACATTTTTCACTCAAGTTTGTTTTTGTGGTCAGCTCAATACACACTGATGTACAATTTTGTACAGGACAGGTAGCAGAGTACTCTGTCTGTAATTATTAACATCCTTCACGACTCCCTCTTTGTTTAGCGGATGTATCAATTCACTTTTGAAATCATCGTCCGTTTTTTCGGTTTGCCAGATGTTTTGCCTGGTTAGTGTAAAAGTTTTTGGGAAAAGTAATGTCTGGAGGTACGCCATAACGTCGGCAAAAAATCTGTCTGTGGGTTCAGGGCAAAATAGAAGTTTCTTGAATTTTTTTTTGCGAACTTTTTTGTTGTTCTCTTGTTTCTCAAGTTCCAGTTGTCCATTTTAGTTCTTGATGCAGAGTCTGAGGCTGCTATCCAGTCTGATTTGTTTTGAAGTATTACAGAAAGTCCTGATATTGTGTTTTGCAAATCTTCAGTTTCATGTCGTTGACTGTTTTCATATTCCCTCTATGTTCGTGTAATTAATTTTTAAGCCTCTTTCGTAGTTGCCAGAAACAGGACTTGTGCGTTTTCGGATTTGCTACCGTTCCACCTTTTGAATGCCAAGCGTTGAGATTTTACTACATGTTCGAAAACTTCATTTCTAGAAGAGCGTTTTTTCATCATTGAGAAGGAGACTTTTGAGCAATTGATTGCAATCTTGCGTTTGTTTTTTCTCGAGTTTGTTTGTTAATAGCTGTGGTTCAAATATATCACTATCAAATTTTCAAATTAATGACACCCTTTTTCAAATTTTTGGGGCCCAAAGTAATGTTTCACATAGGTTATGTTGAGGTCTATATCAATACGTGCTCCTTTTCCATCTTGAAAATTTAAAATCTGGACACAAGACTGCGATATGATCAATTTGAAATTCATCTATATGCTTGTTGGTGACAGCCATGTGCTTTGTTATGTGCTTTGTTTTAAGCGTTGTTTTTTAAAATGTGTTAACATAATGTCAGGTTAAATATTGTATACAGTTCAACAACCCTCTTCCTATTTTGACTGGTCAGTTTGTGCGCAAGGAACGCACCGTTTCTACATCTACGTCTACATCTACATCCATGCTCCGCAAGGCACTTGACGGTGTGTGGCGGAGGGTACCCTGAGTACCTCTATCGGTTCTCCCTTCTATTCCAGTCTCGTATTGTACGTGGAAAGAAGGATTGTCGGTATGCTTCTGTATGGGCTCTAATCTCTCTGATTTTATCCTCATGGTCTCTTCGCGAGATATACGTAGGAGGGCGCAATATACTGCTTGACTCCTCGGTGAAAGTATGTTCTCGAAACTTCAACAAAAGCCCGTACCGAGCTACTGAGCGTCTCTCCTGCAGAGTCTTCCACTGGAGTTTATCTATCATCTCCGTAACGCTTCCGCGATTACTAAATGATCCTGTAACGAAGCGCGCTGATCTCCGTTGGATCTTCTCTATCTCTTCTATCAACCCTATCTGGTACGGATCCCACACTGTTCAGCAGTATTCAAGCAGTGGGCGAACAAGCGTAGTGTAACCTACTTCCTATGTTTTCGGACTGCATTTCCTTAGAATTCTTCCAATGAATCTCAGTGTGACATCTGCTTTACCCACGATCAACTTTATATGATCATTCCATGTTAAATCACTCCTAATGCGTACTCCCAGATAATTTATGGAATTAACTGCTTCCAGTTGCTGACCTGCTATTTTGTAGGTAAATGATAAGGGATCTATCTTTCTATGTATTCGCAGCACATTACACTTGTCTACATTGAGATTCAATTGCCATTCCCTGCTCCATGCGTCAATTTGCTGCAGATCCTCCTGCATTTCAGTACAATTTTTCATTGTTGCAACCTCTCGATACACCACAGCAGCATCTGTAAAAAGCCTCAGTGAGCTTCCGATGTCATCCACCAGGTCATTTGTGTATATTGTGAATAGCAATGGTCCTATGACACTCCCCTGCGGCACACCTGAAATCACTCTTACTTCGGAAGACTTCTCTCCATTGAGAATGATATTCTGCGTTCTGTTATCTAGGAACTCCTCAATCCAATCACACAATTGTCTGATAGTCCGTATGCTCTTACTTTGTTCATTAAACGACTGTGGGGAACGGTGCAAACGCCTTGCGGAAGTCAAGTAACACGGCATCTACCTGTGAACCCGTGTCTATGGACCTCTGAGTCTCGTGGACGAATAGCGCGAGCTGGGTTTCACACGCCCGTCTTTTTCGAAACCCATGCTGATTCCTACAGAGTAGATTTCTGGTCTCCAGAAAAGTCATTAGACTCGAACATAATACGTGTACCAAAATTCTACAACTGATCGACGTTAGAGATATAGGTCTATAGCTCTGCACATGTGTTCGACGTCCCTTCTTGAAAACGGGGATGACCTGTGCCCTTTTCCAATCCTTTGGAACGCTTCGCTCTTCTAGAGACCTACGGTACACCGCGGCAAGAAGGGGGGCAAGTTCCTTCGGGTACTCTGTGTAAAATCGAACTGGTATCCAATCAGGTCCAGCGGCCTTTCCTCTTTTGAGCGATTTTAATTGTTTCTCTATCCCTCTGTCGTCTATTTTGATATCTACCATTTTGTCATCTGTGCGACAATCTAGAGAAGGAACTACAGTGCAATCTTCCTCTGTGAAACAGCTTTGGAAGAAGACATTTAGTATTTCGGCCTTTAGTCTGTCATCCTCTGTTTCAGTACCATTTTGTTCACAGAGTGTCTGGACATTTTGTTTTGATCCACCTACCGCTTTGACATAGGACCAAAATTTCTTATGATTTTCTGCCAAGTCAGTACATAGAACTTTACTTTGGAATTCATTGAACGCCTCTCGCATAGCCCTCCTCACACTACATTTCGCTTCGCGTAATTTTTGTTTGTCTGCAAGGCTTTGGCTATGTTTATGTTTGCTGTGAAGTACCCTTTGCTTCCGTAGCAGTTTTCTAACTCGGTTGTTGTACCATGGTGGCTCTTTTCCATGTCTTACGATCTTGCTTGGCACATACTCATCTAACGCATATTGTACGATGGTTTTGAACTTTGTCCACTGATCCTCAACACTATCTGTACTTGAGACAAAACGTTTGTGTTGAGCCATCAAGTACTCTGAAATCTGCTTTTTGTCACTTTTGCTAAAGAGAAAAATCTTCCTACATTTTTAATATTTCTATTTACGGCTGAAATCATCGATGCGGTAACCGCTTTATGATCGCTGATTCCCTGTTCTGCATTAATTGATTCAAACAGTTCGGGTCTGTGTGTCACCAGAAGGTCTAATATGTTATCGCCACGAGTCGGTTCTCTGTTTAACTGCTCAAGGTAGTTTTCAGATAAAGCACTTAAAAAAAATTCACTGGATTCTTTTTCCCTGCCGCCCGTTATGAACGTTTCAGTCTCCCAGTCTATATCCGGCAAATTAAAATCTCCACCCAGAACTGTGACATGGTGGGGAAATCTATTCGAAATATTTTGCAAATTATTCTTCAGGTGCTCACCCACAACAGCTGCTGAGCCCGGGGGCCTAAAGAGACATCCAATTACCATGTCTGAGCCTGGTTTAACCTCGACCTACACCCAAATCATTTCATAATTCGGATCTCTGTGCGTTTCCTTCGATACTATTGCACTTCTTATCGCTATAAACACGCCTCCCCCTTCTCTGTCCAGCCTGTCTCTGCGGTATACATTCTTTTGCTGGTTTCTCTCTCTTTCCCTAACTGTACATTAAAATAGCCCAATAGAGTTTTCCCACAGTTTTGTGGAATTTAGAGATTATATTTTCTGCAGCATCCCATGACTTATTCACTTTTTCTGGGTTTATTTTATTTTCTTGCTTTATCGATATATGCACATTAATTGCTGTGTACATTGTACTTGCACACTTTGAGGTAGTTTTCAATAATCTTTTATTCAAGGGCTTTACTTCGATAAAAAATCTCACAATTTGTTCAAAAATACGAATTCAGTGCCATGTTGGGGTATATTTTTAAGAATAATTATCGCTATTTTACTTTTAAACGGTATGTTATTTCCGGTATCCATTTCTGCCGGATAGAACTTACGAAAAACAATTGTTTTGTAGTTTTATTTTTGGTTGCAGTAATATCTACTGAGATGTTTAACCGGTCTGCTTTTATTTACATCCATAATATGAAATATTTAACTTTTAGCTAAGTTGCAATGTGTGTCACAGACAACGTAATAAGTACCAGAACACAAATCCAGAGGTCACATTCGCTTCTCGGTCAGTCATAAGATTTTTATATTTTTCATTGCTTGTTTCACTTCGGGAAATGATTTTTTAAAGCGAAAAACTGGAAGCCGCCCCATATTTCAGAATTCCCTATAATTGACAGTGTAAATAATTTCAGTCTTTGCAAGAAGTATAGGACACAGCACGTCGGAATAGAAGAACCTTCACGTTTAGGGTGACTTTATATTACTACGCATTTTTGACAAATAATTATAGTTACTTCATCCGCTCATGTTATGCTTAGGTAGCATTATGTTCAGTTAGCAGCCAAACTTCTTTTCTGCCATACCGATTATAAATTTTAAATCCACACCTTCTTTTGAAAGTCAGTCTGTCTATTAGTGAAACCGTATCAATATACCTAGAGTGGTCTCTTACAATTTCCACACACAGACAGAAAAACACAGTAGGGGGCCTTTCATTTCTTATGTTTACACAAAAATAACGGACTGGAGGATGTTGTGGTTAGTTGCCAGAAAACTGTTTTGGCTACCCAATACATGAACTTTTGCTGAACACCAACTGGGATATCATTTCCGAGGTACAGTTCTTGTTGAGAGCCGCGAAACACATCACTGAACTGCAGCAAGACGTAGTACCCCCTGTAAGCGTGCGGCGGGCGTGAGACAGCTCACGCACGCCTGCCTCTACCCCCGGAGCGACCCCCGGCGTCCGACGTGACAGCGGCAGCCCGGCAGCCCGCCAGGGGTCGGGGGTCGGCAGGGCCACGCCACGTCCTGCCGCCACGACACCAGCTTCCTGCTCGCTCAAGACTGGAGGACGCCCACACGCGATACGCGACAACCTGCCGGAAATTTAATTTCCGCCCAAAGTTTGCCCTGTTGCCTGGCGCGCCACTCTGCCAAATTTGGAAGCACGGCGGGCTGCATTAACAAGGAACCACCCCAACGGCTACAAGAATATTAACAAAGGAAGTGCAGTGTGCACCTCCCGGTAGTGAATTTGAAGAGGAGCGAATAAAATCATTCGCTGAATCCATATTCCAAACAGTGATAAGAAGCCCTGATTGCGAACACCAGTTGCTTATCCCTCCTCTGCATGGTTTGCAATGCACGCTTATGGGCTATCAAACCAGAGTTACTTATTAGCAGATCACAGCTTTCCCAGTTGCCGTGATAATGACTGCGATGCGGTAAGCCACTTGAAGCAAAGGGGAAAATTATACTTCTACTGATGTGCCCTGTAGGCAACCTTATAGAGTGGTACTATTGATACCGAACTTTTTCCCTACATGTCTGTTCAGTCATGGGCTGTGCGGCTGGTCCCGGCGGAGGTTCGAGTCCTCCCTCGGGCATGTGTGTGTGTGTGTGTGTGTGTGTGTGTGTGTGTGTGTTTGTCCTTAGGATAACTTAGGTTAAATAGTGTGTAAGCTTAGGGACTGATGACCTTAGCAGTAAGTCCCATAAGATTTCAAACTCACCTGCTTGGCTGTTCCATTGACGAATGGTGCTTAGGATGAGCTACTGTCTATATCTTTCTGCTTAACTATTGATTCTGTTGACACACTCCTCGTATTCACTTCCATAAATGTAAGATGTAAATGTTTGCTCATTTCTCTACAGTTACATATAGAATACACACACCAAAGTAAGTTTTGCATCCCCCCAGTTCAGAGAGTTTCGGAACCAGTACAGAAAATTGGGATATTCTTCATTTATACTGCTCATGAAAACTACACATTGCATGTTGTACCTCCATACAGGGGGACATTCAGGGGTGGTGGTCCAGAATGCTGTGCACTGCGGTATCTCTAATACCCGGTAGCACGTCTTCTTGCATTGAAGTATGCCTGTATTCGTCGTAGCATACTATCCAAAAGTTCATCAAGGCACTTTTGGTCCGGATTGTCCCACTCCTCAACGATGATTCGGCGTAGATCCCTCAGAGTGATTGGTGGGTAACGACGTCCATAAATAGCCCTTTTCAACCTATCGCAGGCATGGTAGATAGGGTTCATGTCTGGAGAAAACGCTTTCCGCTCTAGTCGAGCGATGTCACTACCCTGAAACAAGACATTCACAAGATGGGCACGATGGGGGTGCGAAATTTCGTCCATGAAGACAAATTCCTATCCAATATGCTGGCGATATGGTTGCAATATCGGTCAGAGTATGGCATTGACGTATCATACAGCCGATACGGCTCCTTCTATGATCATCAGCGGCATACCTCAGCCACACATAATGCCACCCCAAAACAGTATTTAACCTCCATCTTGCTGCACTCTCTGGACAGTGTGTCAAAGGCTTTCAGCCTGACCGGGTTGCACCCAGGCACGTCTTCGGCGACTGTCTGGTTGAAAGCATGTGCGACACTCGTCGCTGAAGAGAACGTGTTGCCAATGGTTCAAATAACTCTGACCACTATGGGACTTAAATTCTGAGGGCATCAGTCCCCCCAGAACTTAGAACTACTTAAACCTACCTAATCTAAGGACATCACCCACATCCATGCTCGAGGCAGGATGCGAACCTGTGACGGTAGCAGTCACGTGGTTCCAGACTGAAGCGCCTAGAACCGCTCGGCCACATTGGCCGGAGGTCATGCCAATCCTGAGCGGTCCATTCTGCATGTTATTTAGCCCATCTGTACCACGCTGCATGCTGTCCTGGTTGTAAAGATGGATCACACCATGGGCGTCGGGAGTGAAGTTGCTCATCATCTAGCCTATTGCGCACAGTTTCAGTCGTAACATGAAGCCCTGTGGCTACACGAAAAGCGTTATTCATGATGGTGGCGTTGCTGTCAGGGTTCCTCCGAGCCATAATCCGTAGGTAACCGTCATCCATTGCAGTAGTAGCCCTTGGGCGGCCTGAGCGAGGCATGTCATCGACAGTTCCTGTCTCTCTGTATCTCCTCCAAGTCTGAACAACATCGCTTTGGTTCACTCCGAGACGCCTGGATATTTTCCTTGTTGAGAGCCATTCCTGGCACAAAGTAACAATGCGAACGCGATCGAAGCTCGGTTTTGGCCGTCTATAAAGGGTTGAACTACAGAAAACACGAGCCGTGTACCTCATACCTGGTGCAATGACTGGAACTGATCGGCTGTCCGACCCCCTGCGTCTAATAGGCGCTGCTCATGCATCTTTGTTTACGTCTTTGGGCGGGTTCAGTGATATCTTTGAAGTGTCAAAGAGCGTGTCATACAATAGCCACAGTCAACGTCTATCTTCAGGAGTTCTGGAAACCGCGGGGAATCCAAAAATCTTTTTTTGATGTGTGTGTGGGTGTGTATATATATATATATATATATATATAAATCTTGTTGCTGTCTTTAGTGCAGAGACTGGTTTGATGCATCTCTCCATACTACTCTATCCTGTGCTAGGTTCTTCATCTCCCAGTACCTACTGCAACCTACATCCTTCTGAATCTGTTTAGTGTATTCATCTCTTGCTCTCCTACGATTTTTACCCTCCACGCTGCCCTCCAATACTAAATTGGTGATTGCTTGGTGCCTCAAAATATGCCCTACCAACGGATCCCTTCTTCTAGTTAAGTTTTTTCACAAATTTCTCTTCTCATCAATTCTGTTCAATACCTCCTGATTAGTCATGTGATCTACCCATCTAATTTTCAGCATTTTTTTGTAGTACCACATTTTAAAATCTATTCTCCTCTTTTCCAAACTATTTATCGTCCACTTTTCACTTCCATACACGGCGACAGTTCATACAAATATTTTCATAAACGACTTCCTGACGCTTAAATCTATACTAGATGATAACAAATTTCTCTTCTTCAAAACCGCTTCCCTTTTCATAGCCAGACTACCTTTTATATCCTCTCTACTTCGACTATCATCACTTATTTTGCTCCCCAAACAGAAAAACTCATTTACTACTTTAAGCGTCTAATTTCCTGACCTAATTCCCGCAGCATCACCCTCTTTAATTCGACTACATTCCATTATCTTCTTTTTGATTTTGTTGATGTTCATCTTATATCCTCTTTTCAAGACACTGTCCATTCTGTTCAGCTGCTCTTCCAGATCCTTTGCTGTCTCTGACCTCGACATTTTTATTTCTTCACCCTGTATTTTAATACCTACTCCAACTTTTTCCTTTGTTTCCTTTACTGCTTTCTCAATATACAGATTGAATAACATCTGCGATAGGCTACAATCCTTTCTCACTTCTTTCTCAGCCACTGCTTCCCTTTCATGCCCATCGAGTCTTATAACTGCCATCTGGTTTCTGTACAAATTGTAAATATCCTTTCGCTATCTGTATTTTACTCCTGCCACCTTCAAAATTTGAAAGAGATGTTACGACTTCTGCACCACTTGTTAGCAGCAGACACAGTGGCTGCGCCAAAGACTGAGACGGCGTGGAGTATTACAATTATTTATCGAACTTTCTTTACAATTTCTCCCTCGTCGTCGCTGCCCAGCACTGCGGATCCCTCCGCTTGGCTCCTGCTGCGTAAATTCTCCAACAATGCGAGCAATGCGCGCCACTGATCACACTCTGGAGCCTCAGGCCACTAGTGCTCCGCTGAAGCCAGGATGCCCTGTGGTTGAGATGAACTCGTCGCCGCTCGGCGCCCCAGTGGGGGCACGCCCACGGAGCCGTGTCGCCGTGAGCTCAGCTGCCGACGCCTGCTGCATCGGCGGCTGGGAAGCCGTCAGTCACGATGTCTGCGAGGTCCCGTCATGGACGCACCACTCGCCGTGGGGCCAGGTGGCCGTGAAGTCCGGGCGTCAGTCCCCGGCGGCGCCTGGACCAATACCGCGCTGCGGCCGGTCCTGCTTGAAGTTCTCGCTGTAGTTAGTCAGCCATGGTACCGACCGAACTCGGGCCGACCTCCAGAGCTGAAGTTGACATCTGGCGCGAATGGATGACTCCTGCGAGCTGGAACAGACTTCCGGAATCGTCACCTACGAAGATTGAACATTCGGACACGGACCACGTCCGTCCTCAGATCCGAACTGCTTCCTAATGGCTTCTGTCTGTTGCTGCCTGCGCTCCACGATTTATATCCGGCAGGATGACGTTTTTTAATCTCAGTGGTAGCTTTTTGTTATCACTCCCGCAGTCAATTGCAGCGTAACTTAGCGTGCTGGCCTCACTTCTCCTTACTCAGCACTCTCCAGGCTTCGCTCGGCGCTCGGTCTGTGTGCGCCCTTGCGTCAGCCTGTTGGTAGACTGCTGCTGTCAGCCAGGCTATCTGTGCGTGACTACTTCGCAATGCGTCGGTCGCCAGCGTGCCTCTATTTTGCCATTCTCCACTGTGTGAAGCAACGCTAACTACATGTGGCTGCAACAGAGAGTATTCCAGTCAACATTATCAAAAGCTTTCTCTAAGTCCACAAGTGCTAGAAACGTAGGTTTGTCCTTCCTTAATCTATTTAAGATAAGTCGTATGATCAGTATTGCCTCACGTGTTCCAACATTTCTCCGGAATCGAAACTGATCTTCCCCGAGGACGGCTTCTACCAGTTTTAAGTCTTAGAATATACCCTACAGGAATTTTAAATAGAATCTCCCACAGATGTACATGGCCTCTCTTGTAGTGTCCATGACTATTGCTTGTATCAGCTCCTTCTTATCACTTGCATGCCAAATGAAACCCACGTCCAAACGTACATCCGATTTTTCGATGTTGTATATCTTCTCTATTATCCCTACCTGGTAAGGATTACAGAAAAACAATACCTAAGCATCTGCCGGACGAATATTTGGTAATCGTTCTCTTTTGGAGATACTAGGATTGAATGAAAAGTAATGCCTCCACCTTCGTTAATTCGGTTTGGATGCTAAAATTTTAATAAATCAAATGCAGAAGTAATCCTAAGAATGTCATCTTTAATTACCAGTATTCACTTTTCAACATAATCAACAGCCAGTGGGATACACTTCTGCCAACGTTGAACAAGTTTTCTGAAGCCGTCATGGAAGGAGTCGACACAGTTCTCTCAACGTCACCTTCATTCTCGTAACGCGAGAGGAGTTCCTGGCAAATTCCAAGACTGTGCACCTTCATTTCTGGAGTCAGCAATTAGGGTACCTATCACACACACATCTTCTGATAGAGAAGCAAAGCAATAGTGTGACATACACGTTCTTGTGAAATGCCGATAGTGCTTGCAATTTCTCTCTGAGTGATACGACGATCGTACTAAATCAATCTGTGAACATTTTGCTTGTGAAACTCAGTAGTTGCTATCACAGAACGCTCAACTCTTTGTTTGTCACGCTGGTCAGACATTCCCGCCTCGGCTTCTTTAAACTTACTCTCCCTACGACGCTCAGTACTCACATCAACACAATCACCATAAACTGCTTCTATTCTCTGGTGAATCTCCTTTGGGGTGACACCTTCTGCTGCCAAGAATTCAGTGACTGCACGTTGGTTAAATAGCATTGACCGACCGACTGCGCAGGGTTCCATACTCTACATTGTAACAACACAACCGTCAAATGGTAAGGCTTTCCGCCAGATGGAGTTGTACAGAAGAGGCACTGTTGAAGAGTTACCAAGGTGGAGGCATTACTTTTCAGTCAACCCTTGTACATTACAATTCCATGTTATTCGGCCAATGTAACTTGAATAGGTCTTTCATGTAGTTAGTTTAGTGTGTCTTCTTTCTCTTTTAGGTCACCCCAGATGTTTACTACACCATTTTTGTTTGTTTGTTGCTGCGTCTACTGACTAATCGCCGGTTGCGTAGAACAACATTAGGGATTTTACGACCTACTGATAAGCAAAACATTACATTTAAGTTCTTTGCAAGTCGCCACTGGGGTGAGGCTTTGACATGCACAGTGCTTCTCATCTGAATCGAGTGAAGCTGTTTAATATTTATATCGATCTCGAGCAAGTCAGATGTATTCAATAAATTGTGTACAAAGGTAAAGGAAAAGGGAAGAGGAGGGGTGGCTTGACAAGTGAGTTTAGGGTGTGGGTTTATCTGGTGTTGATAGTGCTCAGTGGGATTAAGGGATTCCTCTATATACACTAAATTGAAAGAGCGGTAACTGTAAGCATCATTTTGTAATTTTTCCTCCTACCTATGTAATTATGTAGTTCTCAATTCGTTCGAGCAATCAATCATTCATGATATGAAACACAGTCATAGCTCAGTCACTCAATATGATTCTGAAATTTTACTTGTTAGAATGAAATCAGGCGATGATTCTTCTTCTTTGGAGGCTCGTGCTTTGCGGCGGTCTGCTAATCTGTACAAATAAAATGCCTCGTAATTTTGGGAGCATTGTATAATCAGTCGGGAAACCTCAGATCAAGCGGATATTTGGCTTTGATGAAGCTTAACCTTCCGAAGAAGTAATGGAGCTCTTGGATTATTAAATACAGGTTCGTATCCAGTCTTTCGGATGTTCCCTTCTGATTGACAACTACTCAATGTATCGATGAATATCAATAATTCTCAAATGTCAAATACACACCTTTTATATGAAGGAGCAATATATATGTATATTTCCCCATTAATAGTACAATTTCGTCTCAGTTATCTTTTGTCATAAATCTCAATATTCAGATTACAGTTCTTCAAACCAAGCTGAGACTAATCAGCACGAAGACAATCTCGGTAGCTTTTTTTTCCTAGCAACCACCAGAGACAGTACTACAAAGAATAATTATGCGCTCATGGCATAGATATTGTATGAAACTACTTTGCGCATGGATTCTGCGAGTATGAAGATAGAAAATTAGTAAACGTCGTTCAAGGATAGAATTGTATCAGAATAATTCATCGAATATAAAGAGATATTGGAAACGCGAGCGTGAGAATCCAGGCCAAACGAACCGATTAATTTCCATGTCTACTTAACAATATTTCTATATTTAATGTATCTAAAATTGTAATTTTACTAGCGTAGGGTTGCAGTGCTAAGGTGTGTAAAGACTGTGTTTTGATTATGATATCTGCAAATCCATATGTATAAAAGATTGTCACTAAAGGTATTGCAACTGCTAAGTTTATAGTAAATATTGGAAGATGAAACTATCACAGTTATGAAATGTATGAAATCGAGTATGTACTGTTTCCACGAATAGTGGTAGGGTTGAAAAACACTGTATTTACGAATGTAGTGATAATGTGGTGAAGTTTCTAAATAAGCAAGAATGACAGAGCCCAAACGTTTTGGGCTGGTAAGATGTTTTGAATTTAGTGTGTAGCCAGAGCGCCAGTCGGGTATAAGTGTGTTATTTTAGGCTTAGAATATTAGGTGGCTCGCCAAATGAGAACTTAGAATATTATCGGTTACTGTGAATGCTGTGTCGTCTTAGGATTTCAAACCAGGTTGCAGTGGGTGATTATTTTGCAACTGCGCAATATCTGTTGCTGTTCAGATACTGTGGGGGAGCTGTGAGGTACAGCAAATTTGCTACACGGTACAATTTGATTACTGGAGTAAACTGCAACAGCTTTAGCCGCGATAACAATGTCAGTGAACATTACATTCCGCTTTGAATATTAACAAGGCTGTATGCTGTTCAATGCTGAGATTTTGTCTGTAGGTTGCTGTGATTGTGTTGCACAATTCCACGCATTTACTTCGTACTGACGGCATACACTACGAATTTACAGTTTCTGTGATATCTTGAATCACTGTTGTGTTTAATTATCAATCGATGTTAGCACACCATTTGCATTTATTTGTGTGCTTATGTGAATCAGCTTCTGGTAACACCTTCAACCATACGTTATATCCAACATTGCTATCACAAGGGATTGTTTCATACTGCCCAGCGTTAAGTTTTCATTAATCATTTACTGTTTATTTATTTTTGTGCTTGATGCTGTCTACAAACTACTGATTATTCCCCTTACAAGTCTACATTTTCATTAAACTAAAACTAGACATCGAACGACAGTTTTATATAGTACCAGAAATCCATGCTACACGTTTTGTGGAATGTAATATAAATGATTATTATATGTAATGGGGGAGAATACATCAGTTTTTTGTCACCACGGAGATTCCTATAATCGACATGCACTGTTTGTATTGTACCTATATCCTTCTTCCTTTTCCTTAGGTGCGCTTCTCGAAAACATTTAACATAAAATTCGACCATATACGATGCTGCAGTTTTACTTTCCTACGTATTGTGCCATTAGTGTTAATGTGCATTTTTCAAAAAAATTCTTCGACCCGCATTTCTTCTCGTTACACCTAGCCTCGTTTTCCATAATAGAATCTAAATTTTCAGCTATATGTCACGAGCTCAATATTGAATATTGAATATTGCGTGGTGATAGGAATATAAAAAAGGGAGGAAGGTTTATCTGTTTATGAAGAGTAATAGAAGGCAGAATTCACACTACCTAACAGCTCAAAACGAAAATTTCTGTTCTGACACTGACAATGTTGAGTGTTTATGGAAAAAGTTCAAGGCAATCATAAAATGCCGTGTAAAACTGGGGAACGGGAAAAACCCACCGTGGTTCAACAACAAAGGTAGGAAACAACTGCGAAAGCAAAGAGAGCTTCACTGCAAGTTTAAATGCAGCCAAAACCTCTCAAACAAACAGAAGCTAAACGATGTCAAAATTAGCGTAAGGAGGGCTACGCATGAAGCGTTCAGTGAATTCGAACGTAAAATTATATGTACCGACTTGACAGAAAATTATAGGAAGTTCTGATCTTACGTTAAATCTGTAAGTGGATCGAAACAGCATATACAGACACTCTGGGATGATAATGGCATTGAAACAGAGGATGAGACGCGTAAAGCCGAAATACTAAACACCTTTTTCCGAAGCTGTTTCACAGAGGAAGACCGCACTGCAATTCCTTCTCTAAATCCTCACACGAACGAAAAAATGACTGACATCGAAATAAGTGTCTAAGGAATGAAAAAGCAGTGGAAATCACTCAACAGAGGAAAGTCTACTAAACCTGACGGAATATCAATTCGATTCTACGCAGAGTACGTGAAAGAAATTGCCCTCCTTCTAACAGCCGTGTACCGCAAGTCTCTAGAGGAACGGAAAGTACCAAATGATTGGAAAAGAGCACAGGTAGTCCCAGTTTTCAATAAGGGTCGTCGAGCAGATGCGCAAAGCTAACGACCTATATCTCTGACGTCGATCTGTTTTAAAATTTTGGAACATGTTTTTTGCTCGCGTATCATGTCATTTCTGGGAACCCAAAATCTACTCTGTAGGAATCGACATGGATTCCACAAACAGCGATCGTGTGAGACCCAACTCGCTATGTTTGTTCATGAGACCCAGAAAATATTAGATACAGGCTCCCAGGTAGATGCCATTTTCCTTGACTTTCGGAAGGCGTTCAATACAGTTCCGCACTGTCGCCTGATAAACATAGTAAGAGCCTACGGAATATCAGACCAGCTGTGTGACTGGATTGAACAGTTTTCAGCAAACAGAACACAGCATGTTGTTCTCAATGGAGAGACGTCTACAGACGTTAAAGGAACCTCTGGCGTGCCACAAGGGAGTGTTATGGGACCATTGCTTTTCACAATATATATAAATGACCTAGTAGATAGTGTCGGAAGTTCCATGCGGCTTTTCGCGGATGATGCTGTAGTATACAGAGAAATTGCAGCAGTAGAAAATTGCAGCGAAATGCAGGAAGATCTGCAGCGGATAGGCACTTGGTGTAGGGAGTGGCAACTGACCCTTAACATAGACAAATGTAACGTATTGCGAATACATAGAAAGAAGGATCCTTTATTGTACGATTATATGACAGAAGACAAAACACTGGTAGCAGTTACTTCTGTAAAATATCTGGGAATATGCGTACGGAACGATTTGAAGTGGAATGATAATATAAAGTTAACTGTTGGTAAGGCCAGATTGTGATTCATAGGGAGAGTCCTTAGAAAATGTAGTCATCAAGAAAGTAGGTAGTTTACAAAACACTTGTTCGACCTATGCTTGAGCATTGCTCATCACTGTGGGATCCGTTCCAACTCCGGTTGACGGAGGAGATAGAGAGGATCCAAGGAAGATCGGCACGTTTCGTCACAGGGTTAATTGGTAAGCGTTATAGCGTTATGGGGATGTTTAGCAAACTCAAGTGGCAGACTCTGCAAGAGACGCGCTCTGCATCGCGGTGTAGCTTGCCGTCCATGTTTCGAGAGGGTGCGTTTCTGGATGAGGTATCAAATATATTGCTTCCCCCTACTTATACATCCCGAGGAGATCACGAATGTAAAATCAGAGAGATTCGAGGGCGCACGGAGGCTTCCCGGCAGTCGTTCTTCCCGCGAACCATACACGACTGAAACAGAAAAGAGAGGTAATGATAGTGGCTGCCCAAGAGTGGTGGCTTGTGGAGTATAAATGTAAATGTAAATTTAAATATAAAACTAAAACTAACAATTAAATGATAAGTACATGAAACAAGTAGTTTAACATTTTTTGTTTCACTGTGAGATCCTTACCACATGGGTTTGACGGAGTAAATCGAAAAAGTTCTAAGGAAGAAAAACATGGAGTCAGTAAGATAATCCTTATGTATAAAACTTGAAATTAAAAAACGAAAGAAATCAGTCAAATATTTTATGAAATGATTTGTGTAAAAGAATTAAGTAGATCAGAGAAACGTTCTACGTGCCTTTGAATGATGCTCGAAATCATGAACAGAAAATGAGGTGCACCAAACGGTTCGCTAATATTTTTTATTTCATACTTTTAGACAAACCATTAAATAAAACGTTTGTCTTTCTTTTCCAAAATTTGGTAAGATTACTTTTACAGATTCTTTACAGTAATTGAAAGGCTTTGCCTTAACCATGACTGCTGATGAATTATGTTCGCAACATCAAATACCTGTAAAATTGCATCGTTCATTGTAATTTATTAGGAATTAAATGTGTGTGGTATACTGGGATAGGTGTGAAGATCAAGTTCTTTGGAAAGACCTTAAAATATACTTACTGATGCAGTATAAATAAAACTTAGTATACAGAATCGTAACTGAGTCAATAAAAGTGTCAGGACAGCTGTGAATTCAGCCTACGAGCTCTACCCTCACTTGCATCTATGAGCTGTATGCGCTAACCCTACACCTCCGCTAGCAATTTATCACTGCTCCCAATCTGTGTGCTTATGTTCGTATTTAGTGCAGTTTCTCATGTGATAGTCATTTCTGTGCATTTATTGGCTGTTAAAAGTTCTTCATCATGTAAAAAGAAAACATTCGTACTTCATTTATTGATGAGACAGTCGAATGCTCCTCTGCTCATTCACATGTGTTCGATGGACTTGTCTGGTGATCTTCGTAGTTGACGATACTTATGATATTCTCCATGGTGATTCGTCCCTTTGCAAATTTCATGCACAGCATTCTTTTTCGCTTTATTTTCTTAAGCAGACCTAATTCTGTAGCCTTACTTTCCATCTACAGTATTCCATAGTTTAAGAAACAGCTATTTGGCTCTAAGCAGCCATCTTCTCGCACGCACAACACCCAAGATTGGCGCCCGATGTTGTTGCTTGTCGCTAGAGTGTCGCGTATCCAGAAGTCGTTCGCTGTCACTCGCTTCTGTCGCTCACGTAGGACACTGCCCAAGAGTGGTGGTCTGCGGTGTCCTTCTTTTGGCAGCAGAACCCTTTTGATTGTCATCCGTGGCATCACAAACATATGGCTCACAATTTTAGACGAACAGTTGGTAACAGGTACGTTTTTTAAATTAAAATACAGAACGTAGGTACATTTGAACATTTTATTTCGGTTGTTCCAATGTGATACATGTACCTTTGTGAACTTATCACTTCTGAGAACGCATGCTGTTACAGCGTGATTACCTGTACACAACATATTAATGCAATAAATGCTCAAAATGATGTCTGTCAACCTCAATGCATTTGGCAATACGTGTAACGACATTCCTCTCAACAGCGAGTAGTTCGCTTTCCGTAATGTTCTCACAAGCATTGACAATGCCCTGACGCATGTTGTGAGGCGTTGTCGGAGGATCACGATAGCAAATATCCTTCAACTTTCTCCACAGAAAGAAATCCGGGGACGTCAGATCCTGTGAACGTGCGGGCCATGGTATGGTGCTTCGACGACCAATCCACCTCTCATGAAATATGATATTGAATACCGCTTCAACCGCACGCGAGCTATGTGCCGGACATCCATCATGTTGGAAGTACATCGCCATTCTGTCATGCAGTGAAACATCTTGTAGTAACATCAGTAGAACATTACGTAGGAAATCAGCATACAATGCACCATTTAGACTGCCACCGATAAAATGGGGCCCAATTATCCTTTCTCGCATAATGCCGCATCATCCATTAACCCGCCATAGTCGCTGATGTTCCACTTGTCACAGCCATCGTGGATTTTCCGTTGCCCAATAGTGCATATTAAGCCGGTTTACGTTGCCGCTGTTGGTGAATGACGCTTCGTCACTAAACAGAAAGCGTGCCAAAAAGCTGTCATCGTTCCGTAATTTCTCTTGTGCCCAGTGGCAGAACTGTACACGACGTTCAAAGTCGTCGCCATGCAATTAATGGTGCATAGAAATATGGATCGGGTACAATCGATGTTCATGTAGCAATCTCAACACCGACGTTTTTGAGATTCCCGATTCTCGCGCAATTTGTCTGCTACTGATGTGCAGATTATCCGCGACAGCAGCTAAAACACCTACTTGGACATCATTATTTGTTGCAGGTCGTGGTTGACGTTTCACATGTGACTGAACACTTTCTGTTTCCCTAAATGACATAACTATCCGGCAAACCGTCCGTATACTTGAATGATGTCGTCAAGGATACCGAGCAGCATACATAGCACACGCCCGTTGGGCATTTTGATCACAACAGCCATACATCAACACGATATCGGCCTTTCCCGCAATTGGTAAACGTTCCATTTTAACACGGGTAATGTATGACGAAACAAATACGGTTTGCACTGACGGAATGTTACGTGATACCACGTACTTTTACGTTTGTGACTATTACAGCGCGATCTGTCACAAAGTGAAAAAAGTGGTCCAACTAAAACATTCATATTTATTTACGTACTACACGAATATCTAATAAAAATGTGGGTTCCTATTTAAAAAACTAAGTTGATATCCGTTTGACCTATGGCAGCGTCATCTAGCGGGCCAACCATAGCGCCTTCTGGTTTCCTCCTTCAAGCTAGGCAAGGTTAGTTCTTTGTAATTTTTTGATTTGACTCTTATTTCGTGAGATATTTGGCCCAGTTACTATCAATGGACCGCCCTGTATATATAAGAACCGCTGTGGAGGTAAGAACTATCCACTTATCAAAGGGGTAGGGCTGGGAGTGAAAGAACAGTGCAGCTCTTGATGCACACGTCCTCGTAATTTATGCATCCATCGTTTGAGAATCAGAACACTTAAAGGCTTGCAACAAACTTTACACATAATTTCAAAGTTGTACGAAAGATTTTCTCGCTGGCAAGCCCCAAAAATTATGAAAGGAAAAAAGTTTATCGCTAACTACAGTTTCGCTGGTCACACAGTAAAACTGCCGCACGAGGCATGACGTTTTAATTCGTTACCTCCATATTACTGACTTTATTCGTATTAGGTACGACCTGGAGAGAAATGCTGTGGCGGTAAGAGTTGGCGTGGAGGTGATAAGGTGGAAAGAGAGAAGAGGGCCCGAAGCAGATGGACAGAGAGAGAGAGAGAGAGAGAGAGAGAGAGAGAGAGAGAGAGAGAGAGAGAGGAAGAAGGAGAAGAAGGACACAGATAGGGAGGGAGGATGATGTGGACAGAGAGAAGGTAGAGGAGGAGGCAGACAGGTAAATGTGAGAAGACAGAGAGAAGTGGTTCAACGATATGTCAAGGGCGGGAAGAAGATAGACAGAGAGAGGGGGAAGAAGAGACTGAAAGAGAGGAGGGAGAGATGCACAGAAATAAGGGACAGGAGCAGTTGGACAAGGGAAGAGGGAGCAGGTGGACGTAGGGGGACGGAAAAGATGGACTGAGAGAGGGTTCGCAGTAGACGGACAGAGATTTGGATTGGAGGAGGTGGACAGTGAGAGGCGGTGTAGGAGGTGGAGAGAGAGAGAGAGAGAAAGAGAACGAGAGAGAGGGGGGGGGAGAGGGACAGGGAGGGAGAGAGGGAATGGGGATAGGGGAGGACAGGCGGAGTCGAAAGGAGGAGATTGGCTGAAAGAAGATAGGAATAAATACTAACTTGGGCCATGCCAGGTACTTAGCTACTACAATTCATAAAGGCAATTACGTCAGGGCTTGCTACTTATTGGCTTCTGGCAGCCTTAATTGTTTGCCTACGTCGTGATCACTTTCTGCAAGACGACGGCACATCAGACCCAGTCTGCGGTAACAGGCGATGCGGCGGTGCCGACACCGAGCGCGGCGCAACGTGAGCCGGCGCGGCCAGAGCGGACGGACGGCTGGTCCGCGGCCCGCTGAGTGGATTGCCTCTCAGAGGGCAGGGCGGCCGCCCCCAGGGGGCGCGCTGTGTTTTAACGGAATTAAATGGACGCTCCCTGCCGCCGCCGCGGCTGTCCTGTCGGCTCCTTTCAGATGCGAGTCGCGACCTATTTCCTAAAAGCCACACGACGGCTCCTCCCTTTAATTTTGGTTGCATCGTGCCGCTGCTCCCAAACAACAATTATTTTCTGAGGTCGACAATTACTAAATAAAAATAACAAATGTACTTACTTGACATGTCTTTATTACTATTCAATACAATCAGTGTTAGTTTGCAAGTAGCCTGCTTGTTGTCTGTTTTAATACGAGGCCCTCACACGGAAATACAATGCAAGCCTCAATGCCATCTAACACGATTACAAAATCGATACCCGCGCGCCGCAGCCGAGTGGCCAGGGCGCCTTGCAACTGTTCGCTCGGCTCCCCCGTTGGAGGTTCGAGTCCTCCCTGGGGCATGGTCGTGTGCGTTGTCGTTAGCCTAAGGTAGTTTAAGTTAGATTACGTAGTGTGTAAGCCTAGGGACCGATTACCTCGGCTGTTTGGTCCCATAGGAAGTTACCACAGCTTTCCAACAAAACGATTGGGAATTGGAACAGTAATATCTGGATTTCCAACAAAACATGAGCTAATACATATTAACATTCTGCGTAATTGATGTTTCACATATCGGCACTGTCTACATGAGTATGCGTCTCTGTGTAACAAGCTGGCAGACAGAAACTCGAATTAACAGTTAGTGACTCTTAGGAAAGGAACACGATATTCTAAAAAGCAACTGAGCAGACTACCCATATGTCGATAAGAGAAATAATATAAGAACGGGCAGTTGCGTTATTTTAATACCTGGTAGGTTCCCAGAGAAATGACTTATTATGTACCAGATGCATGGAGAAACACACAGAAAACCTGCTGCTGGTCAGCTTTACTCGCCTCATATGATAGGCAAAAGCTAGCTCCTACTGGTACACGTGCCCCAGTGTAATCATTCACCATTATATGCCCAGATAGGCAAAGAAAACAGTGACTAAATACAGTTAATTATACGGGATATATATATATATATATATATATATATATATATATATATATATATATATATATTATAACGATTGTTCCCCTTTAGGAGAGCGATTGAACTTGAATTCGTAATTTTATCTTCGGATGTTTTTCTTCTTTGCTTCCCAAAACCTCCGCATCCTTTCAGGATGCTCCTTCTTCCGTTCCTCTGTCCATTTTTCACCAGGCTGACGCGATGTTCTTTCCTCAAACTTCACACTTGTGATTTTATGCCGGCACTCGGTGCGATCTTCTAGATTTTTTATGTTGATCTGCCGTAAATCCCTCTGGACTTCTTTCAGCCATTCTGTGCCACATTTACTCCTTGTTATAATATTGAATAATTCTTTGCTGTTGTGGTGTCTTACATCCTATAGATGAGTGTAAAATTTCGCTCGGCACTTTCTGATTTCATCTGGTACTATGTTGATCTTTCTATAGAGTTCGTTTGGTGGTCTCTTCATCCAAACGCCATTTTTGTTGATTGGACCGTAAATCTTCCTGAGAATTTTTCTTTCCTGCTTTTCTATTTCCTTAATTTTTGAATTACCATCAATCACCATTGTTTCAGCTGCATGGATTGCTTCTGGAAGAATCACTGTTGTGTAGTGCCTTAATTTTGCGTCTGTCGAAATGCACTTCTTGTTGTAATGCGTCCATGTTAGCTTGTAGGCCTTCTGGAGCTTGGCGATTCTTTGTTCATTGACAATTCGGTTTAATCCTGAGGACTGTATAGTTTCACCGAGGTATTTAAAATGGCAGACTTGTGCAATTTTACCATATTTTGTTATTAAAGGGGATTTATTTTCTGGCTGCCTTTCCATATATTGGGTTTTTACACAAGATATCTGTAGTCCGCTTTTTTTTTTTTTAAATTTCATGTAGTTTTCCCACTGCGTGAATCGCTTCTGTTCTGTTATTGGTGATAATTGCAATATCGTCAGCGAAAGCAAGGCACTTGACTTTAATTCGGTTCTCTTTCTTGATACCAATTTGGATACCCTTTATGTGCGGTTCCCATTCCCTGATTATCTTTTCTAGAACAATATTGAAAAGGATTGGGGATAGTCCGACCCCCTGTCGGACTCCAGATTTGATTTCGAAGGGTGCTGATATTTCGCCCATGAATTTCACTTCGGCCATTGTTCCTGTAAGTGTCTGTTTTGTGATTTTTCGTGTCTTTCGATCGATCCCAAATTCTTCCATGATTTTAAACAGGATTCCACGGTCCACTGAATCATATGCTTTCCTGAAGTCGATGAATGTAACTACTGTGTTTCTGCATTTCCTCATTTGTAATATTGTCTTTAAGCACCAGATCTGTTCCGCACATGAGCGCCCTTTTCTGAATCCGGCCTGGTAATCACCAATTAGTGTATCTGCTTGGGATTCAATCCTGTTTAAAAGCGCTTTGGAAAGGATTTTGTAAGCGACTGGGAGCAGGGAAATTCCTCTGTAATTGTTCATATCTGTCTTGTCGCCCTTTTTGTGTAGCGGGTAAATTAGAGCGCATTTCCAGTCCTCTGGTATCTGCTCCGTTACCCATATGTCTGACATTATATAGTGTAATTTCTGCATAAGTATAGGATCGTTTACTTTCCAGAACTCAGCAATGATCCCATCTTCTCCTGATGCTTTGTTATTTTTCATCTGCTTGAATATCTACACAATTTCTTCAAGATCCGAGGCATGTGAGTCTGGGTTTGTGAATACTGTAGAAGAGAAGACAAGTTTTTCTTGGGGTGGTTCGCAGTTGAGGAGGGAACTGAAATATTGGGCTAAGATTTTGCAGTTATTTTTCGTATTGGTTTCCAAAAAGCCATCGGGTTTCTTGAAGCACAAGCTAGGCGCTTGGTATCCCTGTACGTTTTCTCTGAAAGTGATATAAAAATTTTCTTGTATTATTTTTGTTGAAATCCTGATGGATTTCAGAGAGTCTGTTGTTGTCATATCCCCGTTTATATATATATATTTATATTACTGGTCATTCAGATTGCTACACCAAGAACAAATGCATAAAATAAAGGAGTATTTATTGGACAAATATATTATACTAGAACTGGTATGTCATTACATTTTCACGCAGTTTGGGTGCATGGATCCTGAGAAATCAGTACCCTGATCAACCACCTCTGGCCCTAATAACGGCCTTGATACGCCTGGGCACTGAATCAGACAGAGATTGGATGGCGTGTACAGGTACAGCTGCCCATGCATCAACACGATACCACAGTTCATCAAGAGTAGTGACTGACGTATTGTGACGAGCCAGTTGCTCGACCACCATTGGGCAGACGTTTTCAATTCGTGAGATATCTGGAGAATGTTCTGGCCATGGCAGCAGTCGAAAATTTTCTCTATCCAAAAAGGCCCGTGCAGGACTTGCAACATGCGGTCGTCCATTATCATTATCCTGCTGAAATGTAGGGTTTCGCAGGGATCGAATGAAGGGTAGAGCCACGGGTCGCAACACATCTGAAATGTGACGTCCACTGTTCAAAGTGCCGTCAATGCGAACGAGAGGTGACCGAGAAGTGTAACCAATGGCACCCCATACCATCACGCGGGGTGATACGCCACTATGGCGATGACAAATACACGCTTCCAATGTGCGTTCACCGTGATGTAGCCAAATACGAATTCGGCCATAATGATGCTTTAAACAGAACCTGGATTGATCCGAAAAAATCACGTTTTGCTATTCGTGCACCCAGTTTCGTCGTTGAGTACACCATCGCAGGCGCTCCTGTCTGTGATCCAGGGTAACCGCAGCTATGGACTACGAGCTGATAGTCCATGTTGCTGCAAACGTCGTTGAACTGTTCGTGGAGATGGTTGGTGTCTTGCAAACGTCCTCATCTGTCGACTCAGGGATCGAGACGTAGCTGCACGATCCGTTACAGCCATGTGGGTAAGATGCCTGTCATCTTGTCTGCTAGTGGTCCGAGGCCGTTGGGATCCAGCACGGCGATTCGTAATACCCTCCTGAGCCCATCGATTCCATATTCTGCTAACAATCGTTGCATCTCGACCAAGGCGAACAGAAATGTCGCGATACTATAAACCGCAATAGCGATAGGCTACTATCCAACCCTAATCAAAGTCGGGAACGTGATGGTACGCATTTCTTCTCCTTACACGAGGCATCACAACAACGTTTCACCAGGTAATGCCGGTCAATTGCTGTTTGTGTATGACACATCGGTTATATACTTTCCTCATGTACCATGTTGTAGGTGTCGCCACCTGCCCCAGCCTTTTGTGAATGCTCTGAAAAGCTAATCATTTGCATATCGCAGCATCTTCTTCCTGTCGGCTAAATTTCGCGTCTATAGCACGTCATCTTCGTGGTGTAGCAATTTTAATGGCCAGTAGTGTACATAGAAGGTGCGAGAGAGCTAAGGCAAAATGGCTCCATGGAGAACGTGAAGAAATCGAATAAGAAATTATTGTCGAAAGCATTGATTCAGTATATAGCAAAGTCAAAACAATCTTCGGTGAAATAAAAAGTAAGGGTGGCACCACTGCAATAGAAGCTCCATTGTAAATTGCAGGCGACAGAGCGTGTAGGTGGAAAGAGTACATACAAGGCCTCTATCAGGTGGAAAATGTCTCTCATGTGACAGAAGAAGACACAGGAGTAGACTCATAAGAAAGAGAGGCCAGTAGTAGAATCAGAAATTAAAAGAGCTTTGTAAGACTTAAGATCAAATAAGGCACAAAGAATAGATAACACTCAATCGTAATTTCTAAACTCATTGTGGAAAGTGGCAATAAAACGACTACTCACATTAGTGTGTAGAATATATAAGTCTGAAGTTATACCATCTTCCTTTCGGAAAAATATCATCTACGCAATTCCGAAGACTGCATGAGCTGACAAGTGCAAGACTTATCGCACAATCAGCTTACCAGCTCAAGCATCCAAATTGCTGACAAGGTTAATATACAGAGGAATGGAAAACAAAATTGAGGATGTGTTAGATGACGATCAGTTGTGCCGTAGGAAAGGAAAAGGCACCAGAGAGGAAATTCTCCGGTTGCCGTTGGTGATGGAATCAAGAGCAAAGAAAAATCAAGACTCTAGTATTTGTCGACCTGGATAAAGCAATCGACAATACGAAATGGTGAAGAGGTGTTCGAAATTTTGACAAAAATACGGGTCGACTACAGGGAGAGACGTGTAATATACAACTGAACAAGACCCAAGAGGGAATAAGAAGAAAGGACGACAAAGAACGAAGTGCTCTGATTAAAAAGGGCGTAAAACAGGGATGTAGTGTTTGGCCCCACTGTTCAACCTACAAATCAGAGAAGCAATGACGGAAAGGAAATTCAGGGTGAAAGGACATCACTGATAAGATTCACTGTTGACATTGGTATCCTTAGTGAAAGTGGATAAAAAATTACAGGATATGCTGAACGGAGTGAACAACGTACAGAAAATGGATTGAGAGTATACCTAAGAAAGACGAAAGAAATGAAAAGTAGCAGAAATGAGAACAGCGAGAGACGTAAAATCAGGACTGATGGTCAGGAAATAGATGAAGTTAAGAAATGCTGCTACCTAGGCAGTAAAATAAACCATGGCGGACGAAGCAAGGAGGACACCAAAAGCACACTAGAAATGGCAAAACTCACACTCCTAGCCAAGAGAAGTGTACTAGTATCAAAGACCGTCCTTAATTTGAAGAAGGAGTTTCTGAGAATGTACTCTTGGAGTGAGACACGGACTGTGGGGAACCCGGAACAGAAAAAACTCGAAGCAGTTGAGATGTGGTGCTACAGACGAATGTTGAAAATTAGGTGAACAGATAAAGTAAGGAACAAGGAGGTTTTGCGCAGAATCGGGGAGGAAAGGAATATCTGGAGAACAATTAAAAGAAGGTACGGGATGACAGCACTTCTGTTAAGGCATCAGGGAATAACTTCTGTTGTCCTAGATGAAGCTGTAGTGGGTCAAAACTGTACGGGAAGACAAAGATTGGAATATCTCCAGCAATAGCTACAGACGTAGGTTGAAATTGCTACTTTGAGATGAATAGGCTGCCACAGGAGAGGAATTCGTGGCCGGCCTCATCAAACCAGTAATAAGATGGAAACTAAAAAAAAAGTATTTTACACAGTGGAGGATTACGAAAGGTTGCTAAGTGACTGCATTAACCACCATTGCAAGTAACAAAACAGGAAGAGAGGAGAAACACGCCATCAGTGCACAGAATGTCAGTCGTTTCTCCACTTTTCATTCTTAGGTCTCCAACTATCAGGGCAGCAGCTCACCATGCATTTCTGCCCTCGGAGGTTGATGTGTTCTAGTCACCTATTCTTCCCTTTTAATGTACACTGTCGCATTCAGTTTTTACACATCTAACTCTCGTTGTGGTAAATTAAACAATTTCTCAAAAAAATGCAACAAGGATGAATTTTATAGTGCACATCACTTTTTACTCAGCATTTCACGGTTACCGATGTATTTCAGTTGATTATTACGTGGGTAAGAGAATGAAATCTTGTCGTCGGTACAGCGAAAGAAGAAATGGAACATCATTACGATTTCCTACGAAAAAAATAACACTTATTATTTGTATATACAAATAGCTGTATTTATTTTGAAGTTGTGAGTATTTCTGACACAGTTACTTTTTAGAACACAGTCGTAACCGTTTTTCGTTCCTCAGTATCTCTTTTCAGATGCTGTGAGCGTCATTTCGTAAACAGAAGTCCAGCATCGTTTAGCGGATGCCACTCATAGCATCTGAAGATGTCTATTTAACATCAACGTGCATTCACTCTCAGTCAGAAAATGCAGGAATCGATGTATTACACGAGTGCACTGGGTGCCGCCTTAATGGCTCTGTGGCACGTGCCGCGGCAACAAATGTATATAAGCGGAGTAGACGCGGACGGGGAATCATCCCAGCGCACATATGGGATGCAAATGGGGAAATTCATTCAGATAAGCGACTTTGACAAAGGGTAGCTTATTATAACGCAGAGCCTGTGAACGAGTATCTCGAAAATGGCGAGGCTGGTCGAATGTTCACGCGTTACTGTCGTGAGCATCAACGGACAGAAATAGGACAGTGAAACTACTACTAGGCGCTAAATGGTTGAACGTCCACGACCCTTCGCAGAAGGAGGGGTGAGAGACTTGTCTGCGTGCAAAGTAGAATAAATGGTGATCTGTGGCATCTCTGCGAACAATCACATTGCTAGTGGCGCACATGTGTTTTGGAGCACACCGTTCATCGTACATTGTTGAACATGGAGATCCGCAGTTCATACGTGTTCACATGTTCACCAAACGATACTATCAGTTACAATGGAAGTGGGCACGGGACCATGGGTATTCGACCATCGATCAACGGAAACGCGTCGGTTCTTCGGATGAATCTAATTTTTGCTGCATTTGGTATCCACAAATGCCATCATCGAGGTAAACGGTGACTCGAAACGTGCAACGCACCAAGGATGCCAGGTGGTGGAGCAGTATTATGCTATGGCAAACATTCTCCTGCGTTTGCGTGGGACCTGCGGTAGTAATCAAGACACGCTGACAGCTGCGAACCAACTGAACCCCAGCATGCTTGAAGTCTTCAACGCCAGCGATGTCATCTTTCAGCAGTATAATTAATGAGGTGTTCATAATGTTTTGGCTCATCAGTATACATCATGTAACAGAACAGCGTTATTTTTACATTTACATATTATTTTGTCACAATCTGAAATGATTTATTAGTGATTATTTAAATATGGTTATAGGCCGAGAGAGCTATGAAACAATAGTAATAGTGTATTGCGACTAGTAACGCACACATATTTCATTGTAATGTACTTAACGGCATAAACGTATTTGCAAATCCTGAGTTGTTCCTGAGATTACTATAGTTTATAATTACGAAAATAGAAGCAATTTCAAAAAGAAATGAGGTAGTCATTATGCATGAGGCCGGCCAAGCTGGGTGAGTTACTTTTGCCTCCTGGCTTCGTGACAAAAGCGGAAACGGTGCTTTAGTGGGAAACGTTAGCTACTAAAATGATAATGAAAGGGAAGAGTGAAGTCATGTGTATAATTTGTTTCTGAATAAAACGACCTCCTAGACTCTCCACTGAACGCTTTTAAAGAAATCTGATAACCTAACTGATGTTCAACAGATACAAATGCAGTTGACATTTGTAACAGAGTACAGTTTTTATCAAATGAGGGCTCAGAGAATAAATTTTTCTTCCTTTAAGCGCAGGTCTAAAGCTAGAGGCAACAAAATACAGCAAGGTCACGAATCTTAACAGACAGGAGCAGACATTTGTAATAAAAGATAAGACCATATTATAATTCCTAACTAATGGAGAAGAGGATATGCGTTGCTGTACGTGGCTACCATGACATGATGTCTATGCACAGATCATGTTGTTGTTGTTGTGGTCTTCAGTCCAGAGACTGGTTTGATGCAGCTCTCTATGCTACTCTATCCTGTGAAAGTTTCTTCATCTCCCAGTACCTACTGCAACCTACATCTTTCGGACTCTCTTTAGTGTATTCATCTCTTTGTCTCCCTCTACGATTTTTACCCTCCACGCTGCCCTCCAATACTAAATTGGTGGTCCCTTGATGCTCAGAATATGTCCTACCCGTCGATCCCTTCTTCTAGTCAAGTGGTGCCACAAATTTCTCTTCTCCCCAATCCTCTTCAATACCTCATCATTAGTTATGTGATCTACCCATCTAATTTTAGGCACGCTTCTGTAGCACCACATTTCGAAAGATTCTATTCTCTTTTTCTCTAAACTATTGATTGTCCACGTTTCATTTCCATACATAGCTACACTCCATACAAGTACATTCAGAAAAGACTTCCTGACGCCTGAAGCTATGCTCGATGTTAACAAATTTCACTTCTTCAGAAACGTTTTCCTTGCCATTGCCAGTCCACATTTTATATCCTCTCTGCTTCGATCATCATTATTTTGCTCCCCAAATAGCAAAACTCATTTACTACTTTGAGCGTCTCATTTCGTAAACTAATATCCTCAGCATCACCCTATTTAATTCGACTACATTCCATTATCCTCGTTTTGCTTTTGTTGGTGTTCATCTTATATCCTCCTTTCAAGACACTGTCTATTCCGTTCAGCTGCTCTTCCAGGTTCTTAGCTGTCTCTGACAGTATTTACAATGTCATCAGCGAACCTCAAAGTTTTTATTTCTTCTACATGGATTTTAATTCCTACTCCAAATTTTCTTTTGTTTCCTTTACTGCTAGCTCAATAAACAGATTGAATAACATGGGGGATAGGATACAACCCTGTCTTACTCCATCCCCAAATACTGTTCCCCTTCATGCACATCGAATCTTATAACCGCCATCTGGTTTCTGTGCAAATTTTAAATAGCCTTTAGCTCCCTGTATTTTACCCCTGCCACCTTCAGAATTTGAATGAATTGTCAAAAGCTTTCTCTAAATCTACAAAGGCGAGAAACGTAGGTTTGCCTTTCCTTAATCTGTTTTCTAACATAAGTCGTAGGGTCAATACTGCCTCACGTGTTCCAACGTTTCTACGGAATCCCAACTGATCTTCCCCGAGGTCGGCTTCTACCAGTTTTTCCATTTGTCTGTAAAGAATTCGTCTTAGATTTTTGCACTCGTGGCTTATTAAACTGACAGTTCGGTAATTTTCACATCTGTCAACCCCTGCTTTATTTGGTATTGGAATTATTATATTCTTCTTGAAGCCTGAGGGTATTTCGCCTGTCTCATACATCTTGCTCACCACATGGTAGAGTTTAGTCAGGGCTGGCTCTCCCAAGGCTATCAGTAGTTCTAATGGAATGTTGTCTTCTCCCGGGGCCTTGTTTCGATTTAGGTCTTTCAGTGCTCTGTCAAACTCTTCACGTAGTATTGTATCTCCCATTTCATCTTCATCTACATCCTCTTCCATTTCCATAATATTGTCCTCAAGAACATCGCCCTTGTGTAGACCCTCTGCATACTCCATCCATCTTTCCGTTTTCTCTTCTTTGTTTAGAACTGGGTTTCCATCTACGCTCTTGATATTCATGCAAGTGGTTCTCTTTTCTACAAAGGGCATTTTAATTTTCCTGTAGGCAGAAATTATCTTGTCCCTAGTGATTTATGCCTCTACTTCCATACAATTGTCCTCTAGCTATCCTTGCTTACCCATTTTGCACTTCCTGCCGATCACATTTTTTAGACGTTCGTATTCCTTTTTTCTGCTTCATTTACTGCAATTTTGTATTTTCTCCTTTCATCAATTAAATGCAGTATCGCTCAGTTACCCAAGGATTTCTACTAGCCCTCGTCTTTTTACCTACTTGAACCTCTGGTGCCTTCACTATTTCATCTCTCAAAGCTACCCATTCTTCTTCTATTGTATTTCTTTCCCCCATTCCTGTCAATGGTTCCCTAATGCTCTCCCTAAAACTCTCTACCGCCTTTGGTACTGTCAGTTTATCCAGGTCCCATATAATTAAATTTCCAACTTTTTCCAGTTTCTTTAGTTTTAATCTACAGTTCATAACCAATAGATTGTGGTCTTCCCCTGGAAATGTCTTACAATTTAAAACCTGGTTCCAAAATCTCTGTCTTACGATCATATAATGAATCTGAAACCTGCAAGTATCTCCAGGGTTCTTCCATGTATACAACCTTCTTTCAAGGTTCTTGAACCAAGTGTTAGCTATTATTAGGTTATGTGTAAGGTGTCAGGCAAATCCAACACCTTACATGAAAAACCTGACATGATAAGCAAATCCAGTAGTATGTCACATAGCTCCGAATAAATCGTCACATTAAATTAACCAAAGTAATACGAGTAACGAGTGAGCAAATGGAATACCACAGACTAACACAAGAATGCCTAAATGCATGTCGTACCTTCCCACCGTGAGGCAGATGCAGTTCCGAGGAGAGAAACGAGAACAGAAGCCGAGAGCAGAACCGTGTTAAGCTAGAGGGCCCTACGATAAGGGATGGACTGGACACCCACATCGCCACCCTACCTCTAAGACTACCACCCGCACATTTTAGCGTGTGACTTTTTCGCGTCTCTGTTACGTCAAGGACTACCCCCCAGCCCATGTTAAAAGCTAGAGCCCTCCAGAAAAACAGTATAGGTCTTACGATAACACAAAAAGGCCACTACCACCCGCAAGTTTTAGAGTGAGACTTCTTCGCGTGTCAGTTACATTTGGACCTCCTGCCAGCCCATGTTAAAAGATAGAGCCCTCCAGAAGAACAGTATAGATCTTACGATAACGCTAAAAGGTCCACACCAGTTGCAGGTTTTAGCGTGAGACTTTTTAGCGTCTTTGTTACGTTGCAAACTTTAAAAACATTGCCCCACCACGAAAAGTATAACGTTTCTCATTGGATGGACAGAATTTTTGTAGGCGGAGCTTAAGGTTAACATTGAGACCCTGATTGGTCAGATGAAAACACAGCCAGATAGTTTTTTTTAAACTAACTTCGGTAAATTGTAGTAAGGAGAAGTTAGGAAGGAGTTGGTTCCGAGAGGGCGAGCTGGATGGCTGCTGCGCCGGCCGCTGCCGCCCTGACGCTGCTTAAACACCGACAAGGTAATGAACGCACGCGATGCCACATTTTTGAGCGCATAAGGCTTCACTCAGAACTGCAGAAGTCTCGTCTGTTACACCCCCTTTTTTCGTAATACTAATGGTGATCGTTAATTAAAACTCATGGTGTTCACATTTGCCACTTGAAGAACAGATCTGAAACGCGATGATTTTTCTTTTATATAGTTATTGAGAAGCCACATCAGCCACTGTAATTTACGACAAGTTAGATAAGTAATTAAAGATAACTGAGGGTCACTGTAGACCATTTTGATAGTTTTTTCTTTTGTGAAACTTAAATTAACCTAGATTATAGATGTGATATGGCATAGGTCGTCCTTAGATCGATTGTAGAACTTGGAAACCCATTCAGGGAATATCCGTTCACATTTTTGTTGAATGCAGTTGGTTTTTACCATCCTGTATTAAAACATTTCCTTTTATCAATAGTGCAATTTATAAACGATGTTTTGTGAGTAGAATACAATTTCCAATGGTAAACTTAACTGCTTTTTCGACGTTATTTTACCAGCTAACTAAAAATAGGAAAGCCTTGAACCCTTTCCACTAAATTTAGTTAGTATTAAGATTCTTTTACAGGGAGTGCAGTGGAGCTGACGCTGAGATCATTTAGTATATGGTTATATCATCGCTAGTCTCACTGAACTCTTCTGAATTCTACATGTCATGTGTGGTCTGGCGTCTCCTTACCAGCAACAAGTCCCAGGTTCAAACTAGTCAATTCCGTAAAAAACAAGCTCAGAGCATCGTTCCGCGAAAGTGGTAGGGAGACACGATATAGAACAAACAGACAGCACCATGAATGCTTAGAAAATGGAGACCCTGCCAGGATGGTAAAAAACCATGATTGAAGGTCGACCACATGCCTAACTAGGTCAGAAAAATACTTGCTGAAAAATGTTCATAGTAAAAAAATTTTTTTTGTTCTTGAAATTATACATAGTAAAACAGTAGCCGCAGCGATAGATAGTAAATGTATAAAATAGAAATGTGTCTAGCAGAAACATTAACATAATCAAGTTATGAATTTTGAAAATTGTTAGAATTAAGTTTTCTCTACAATGCAAGCGCGCAGGTGGCAGATACACTGTTGACAAGTTGGTTCTGACCCAACAAGTAAGTGAATGGATTGTCAGTCTTAGTAGTGTAAAGTCGTGTGGACTAAAAGTTTATGAAACGCGTCAGATCGTGTGAGCGCATGTTGACGAGAAGTAGGGGGCGTGAATTGCTTTTAAAACAAAAAATAAGGGATTCGGAAAGATTAGCAATGGCAGATAGAGACCTTGACCGAATTGAGGTAGAGATCCAGAATGAAAATGGATAGAGAATAGATGACAGTACAACAGACGATGCAGTATCGCGAAAAATAGGACAGATATTGCACCATAACGAGGATAATGTACGTCAAGGCACAGAAAACTTAGGTCAGCATACGACAGAGGAGCAGGAAAGTAGAGAGGCAGTCGATGAGGATTCTAACTTACGTTTTGAACACTTAAAACCTATAGTACAAGTAATCAGAGCTCCGTCACCACAGAGTACAAGGAATGTGAGCAGAAACGTGTCACAGCACAGTTCAATGCAATCGGTTGCGAACCAACACTTGGGCGAAAACACAGAGCGTAGGACGTCGGAAGAAAAGGCAATAGGACCCACCAATCTGGCAGAATTATTACAACAAATTACGGAAACCATGACAAGGCAAAATAAAGAAATTGCTAACCAAATTAAAATTCAGAATGCGGAAACCTCGAGACAAATGCGTGAGATTAATGAACAAAACAAAAAAAATCAGTTACACCTAAGTCATATTGAAGACGAGGCAAAAGAATCTCGAGAAGTGATAGGAAACTTAATAATAGGTCACAATCAATTGAGAACAGACATTGACAAGGTACAAGCGGACGTACAAACATTGCGTAATGACACTGAGGACGAGATCAAAACATTACGTAACAACACCCAGGGAGACGTCAAGAAACTAAAGAAACAGACAAACGTAATTACTAGACAAGCAGCAGGTATAGCGCGTGAAATTGTTGAAAACAGTTTGTTATACAAACGTATCACAAAAGCAGCGCTGAAAAGATATGATAACCGCATAGTCAAAATAGAAGCGCAAACGAAGCGACAATTTCAGAAATTGCGAACAGAGTTGTTGCAAACCATTGAAGAGCGTAGTGAACAGGATCGAACAAGCATGGAGTCTGCAACCACATCCGTATCTGTAACAGCACTGGAAAAACAAGCAATTAACGAAGATACTACGCATTTGCGATTCCAATCACAGGCGCAAAGTAACATACGTGAAATCAGACAGCCTGCACCGCGGGTACGCGAAAGTTACAGTGGACAATATCCAATGGATCTACCACAACAGGAAAGAACGACGGGAGAAATGATCAGAAACAAAAGGGACGAAGAATCGCGAATTTCATATGGAACTATGACGAAGTACGACAACGATCATTTCCTCACAGTCAGAAAATTTCAATACTTTCGAGAAGAAAACTCATTACATCCACGTACTTTTATTGATCAATTCCGAGTAGGATTACCAGAACACTGGACGCTAGCACACAAATTAGACTGTATATGTGCACACATGTCAGGAACAGTCGCAGAAACCATGAAGAATGTTGCAGCGACATGCCCATAGTACAAAGATTTCAGAGAGAAGTTTCTCTCACGATATTGGTCCAGCGAAGCACAGAACAGAGTGAAGTACGAATTACTACAGAACCCATATTTTGAAAATTCAGCAGAGAAGAGTTCCGTAAAATTTTTCGAAGTAATGGCAAACAAAAATCAATGCTTAGATGTGCCGTACAGTGACGGAGAGTTGATTAAATTATGCGCGATGAAGCTACCATTGAAATGCCAGCAATCATTAGTAGGTCGCGGAAGCAATGACGTCGAAGTATTTATAAGTATTCTAAGGGAACTAGAGTTCATATTTTCGGAAGATGACGCAAGAAAAAGAAGAAGCGCACGTGAAAACGAAAGAAAAAGCAGTGGAATCCACAAGACACACTACGAAGAAACAATAATTACGAACCACGTGATAACTTCGCACCAAGAAACGACAATAGATTTCAACAAAGAACCGGTTATGGATTTAGAAGAGAATATGGCAATAATTATAATTCATCCAGGAACAGCAACAACTATTACAGAGGGAATAACGACAACTGGAACGGGTACTGGAGAACCAATAGACCGACAAACTATCAACAAAGAAACCACTATCAACAAACTGAACAAGGAAAGCGAATACAGATACAAGACGTGGAGATAAGACCACCAAACCCCAATAAACGTTCGAGTTGACAGCTAAGCGCCCATGCCAAAGAGAATGACACACCGACCCAGGACAATTGCAGCACCTTGAACAGAGAAGTAAAAATCTTATCACGAGAAGAGAAGAAGGAAGAAACAAATCCGCAGGGACCAGATGAAAACGAAGACAAGAAAATAACAATATCGTGTTGGGACGAAATTAATTGGGAGAATACTGACGAAATTGAATTACCAGAGGCATGCACAATGAATGTAGGAGGAATGGACGAATAATGAATATTGCAGAGCTACTTGAGATGGAGAGCAGGGAAAGCAAATTCAATGAGGATAATGCTCAGTCGACAGAAGTTGAAAATAAGTTACGAGTGGGCACACAACCCAACGTATATAATGAAGGAAGTTATGAAGCGATAATTAGTACATTTAGATGCGATTATGTGGAAGTAGCGATGGAGAAGGAGAAGATAGACGAGGATGAGGAAAAAGTAGAGGATCTAGAAGAAAGCGTAAATGAAGGAAGAAATAGGGAAGAGCAAATAAAAGAGAGAGAAGTAGTAGTCGAAGCTTATCCTACAGAAAGTTGGAAATCAAAAGGGAAATTCCTAAAAAGACTCATGTATGATTCAGTGGAGGATTCGTTGATGTAAGAAGAAGAAGAACAAAACCAACCCTTTCTAATTCAACCAATTGTGAAGGCCATGGTAAAGAATATCCCAGTCAATATTGTAATTGATAGCGGAAGTGAACTGACTGCTGTCTCAGAAAATGTATTCATGCAGTGTAATGCCAATGAAGAATTGCCAGTTCTGAAAACACGTAAGATTGAAGTAAGAGGTCCTATTAGAAACAATACTGCGGAAGTTACGAGACAAACAAGGTTAACTCTTTCGTGCAAAGGTCAAAAGATCGAAGCCAACTTAGTGATTATACCTAAACTAACTGGAGATTTGTTTATAGGTACAGATTTTTTAAATGAGAGACGAGCAATAATAGATATGGCGAAAGGTAGCGTAACATTCGGGAATGTCACACTTCTCATTGAGCAAAAGCTAAAATTAGAAGAAATACCAGTTATAAACAAACAATTAAGAATGATGCGAGATAAAGAGGATGAAGAATTAGAATGGTATGCACAAAAGGAGGAATCGCCTCAACTCATGTTAGAAGTCCATAAAGAAATCGACCAAAAATTGCAAGAATTTCATGGTATTTCGGAACACAGTAAAAGAGAATTAGAGGGTATTTTACGAGATAAAACAGAGGTACATTTACCTAAGACTGGCAGTATTAAACACTTTCGATACAAGTTTGAAGATTAATTTTATTACTGGTAAATAATCAGCACAATATTTCAAGATTATGTTGCAGATAAGATCGTCAGGAGAAAGAAGAATGAAGAGAGAGGAAGGTGGGAAAAAGAAAGTAGTTACAATAATAACACCAATAGTACCATACATTAAGGTGAAGGGATAAAGCCTAGATAGTCTAACAGCATGAAATACTAAAATGCTATACACCATGACACTACACAAAAATAAAAAAACGAATTTGAGGATTCTTGAGTAAACATTAAGACTCCAAATATCTTAGAATTGTAACATGGATAAAGCGTAGATAGTCTAACAGCATGAAATACTAAAATGCTATACACCATGGCACTACACAAAAATAAAAGAAACGAATTTGAGGATTCTTGAGTAAACATTAAGACTCCAAATATCTTAGAATTGTAACATGGAAAGGGAGCCGAAATTTGTAAAGCTTTTTAAGAAGGCGTAAAACAAGTAGATACTAGACATATGTTAGATGATTATAAGTAAAACTTTTTCTAAGAACCATTGTAAAAACTCCAACAAAGACCAGATGCAATGACCCACAAGTTGCAATGCGAGATGTATCAAGAAAGAAAAGGACGTAATTATCGAGACACGATTCCTACGTAGCAGCAGCGTCAAGAGAAGGGAAAGGACAGCGAAACCAACAGAAGGCCCTTGTATAGAAAGTGGGCAATAAATTTGTCCGCTAGGTGGAACCTTACTGGGATGGAACAGGGAGCCGCACAGTACCAGCCTTGCAGGGACGGCACGGGACTCCAGAAGAGCCCCTTGCAGGGACACCGGATTTTCTCTGCTCGTACACCCCAGGGCACCCCCGACTCAGCGGAGCGAGCAAAAAACGGCCCGACGAGAAGACCCCTTGGACAAGCCACCACTGGCAAAAAATGTGTAAAAGTCACACTACTGCTATTAAACAGCACGCTGATGCATGAAACTGAAGAAGAACTTCCACAAATTAAAAATGACATGCCCAAACAATTTATCAAACTGTTACTAGGAGGATAACTTCAAAGCTACTAGTTATCAATAAATATTTCCATATCCTGCCCAGAGAAAAACCAAGAAGCAAGTAAGAAGCAGAGAAAAAGCGGGAAGAACAGAAGTTGAAGATTCGCAAGATTGAGACCAAGAAAGAAGATGGGTGAAGAATAGACGAGACACCTTCCCAAATCCCTATCCTATTGTAAACTAGTCGTCTGCGAAGTTTTACAACGAAAAACGACTGCTTTCAGCGACACACAACGATGACTTTCACGCATACAAAGCCAGTAAACCACGAGATTCTGCACTCATAGCTCCATTCCATTATGGGACCTCCACAACAGCAACACACACTTGCAAAGCCAACAAGGAACGAACGAAGCTGTACATCAAATACTTGCCCACATCCATCTCGCCCAAGTCCATCACCTTCGTGCAAAAACATTCGCCAACCTCATGCTTGAACATTCATAGGATTATGTGAATGTGTGAAATCAATTTGTGTGTTGTAGGAATTGTGCAAAAGAAACGTGTGAAAAACTAAATAAGTTAAGCACACCAGACAGCTAATAAACTACTTCTTAACAGTCATTGACTATGGACTTAAGTAAAAAATAGACTATCGATAAAAATAAGTCATTAGTTCTGAAATGGACAGTATATAAAGAAACTATATACCACTTATTTTTCCTCATGAAAATAACAGAATAACTATATTTTACTTATTTTCTCCTTATAAAAACAAATAATAAAAAATTATCTTGTTGGATGTTTTCTCTTTCTTTAACATTTGCACCATTTATTAGGATAATAACTCAAAATGTGTGTATGTATACTTCTTTGTCAAAACAATTTTTTTAACATTTGTACCATTTGTTGGGATAATATCTCAATACTTGTGTATGTATATTTCTTTGTCAAAGCAATTCTTGGAAATAATTCTTATTTGTTAGTGTAACAATGTGGAAATGAGTGTCTAGAAACAAAAACATTGTACTTGTACATGATATTTAGAAAATGTGTTAGGAATAGATTTTACTTAATTAATATATTTATATGGCGGCCACTGAGTGACGCGCGTTTCTTCGGCTCGCGAGTTTTTCCGCTCATTGAAGGTGTTACAGAGAAGTGCGGCAGTCCACAACGTGTGCATCCGACTAAACAAGTGTTACTTGCCGTAGTGTATTGTTCTCCGTTGATTACCACAAGTGATAAGTGATAAGTGAGTGAAAAATGGGAAGAGCACGAGTAAGCGGCAGCAGGCGAGGCTACAGGGGTGCAGGCAGCGCGGGCGCCCGGTCTCCGGCGGCAGGTGAGGCCCCGCTTCCCGACATCGGGGAGCTCGTCCGGTCCCAGGTGAGTGCGGCGCTGCACAGCAAAGACACGCTAGACGTAATCGTCCAATCCATCACGGACTCCGTGACGGCCGCGGTCATGGACAAACTACAAGAGTCTGTCGGGCGCAACAGCACTTAGAAAGTCCCTGGCCGCACAAGAGAAAAAAGCCGCCGACCTAGAGGCTAAACTGTCTGCTGCCACCGATGAAATTGAGCAGTATCAGCGAAGGAACAGCTTGCGCTTGTTCGGGGTAGCTGAAAACGATCGCGAAAACACCGACGACCTGGCCATTAGCCTCGTGCGTGAGAAACTTGGCGTGCAGATCGACGTGGCCGATATCGACAGAAGCCACCGTGTTGGGCGCAGGACACCAGGTGCCATGAAACCCAGGCCCATAATAATTAAATTTGTGTCTTACCGGAAAAGAGCTGAAGTGTTTGCTCAGAAAAGAAAACTCGCCAAGAGTGGGGTTACCCTGAGGGAAGATCTGACGCGCGAAAGACTAAAAGTTTTGAACGCCGCGATCACACAGTTTGGCCTTCAAAATGTATGGACCCAGGATGGCAGGATCGTAATCAAGACGGAAGGAGGGAGGAAAACGGTGACAAACATGTTCGAACTGAAAGACTGAGCGAAATCTCGCGAGACACAAAGTCTCATATTGTAATCTGTCTAATATAAGTAAATTTTTTTTTTATTCTTTCTTTTCATTTTTTTTAGCTTAAATACTGCTCCGTTATTTCTATAAGTACCATAAGTACTCTATTTAAAATCAGTCAATTGTTTCACAAAAATATTGTTTCTTTATTTGTCTATTATAAGTGCTCATGTATATTCATATTGTCAGTCAAATGGGAATTAACATCCTCCATTAACAGGAATCTCCTTACAACCGCCTTTCTATATCTGTTATTTCCATCTTCGCCACTACCACTACTACTACTACTATCTTTTTCGTAACTACTACTGCCACTTTCCATCTTTCTTTTCACTCCCTTCTTCGATACTTCCAGCGTGTTTTTCACCTTTAGTCCACAGACGCTTGAGTCAGTCACGACCTTGGACACACCTGTAAATATGTCTTGCCCCGCGAAATCCAGCTTTTGTCCCTCTTCCGGCCAGCAGGTAAACGGAGCGCGCTCGGTCCTACAGGCGGCCACAATGGGACGGACCGGTTCCGGCGGCGGGCTCTTTGTGGCCCACGCGAACGCGCAGTCGCTAACGGCTCACTTCGACGAGTTCTGTGACCTGTTCTGCCAATCGCTGTTCCACATTATCCTCGTCTCTGAAACTTGGTTGAAACCAAACATTTCTTCCGACGCTATCCGAATCGCTGGTTACTCTCTCCTAAGGGCAGATCGTGAAACACGACGCGGGGGTGGTGTGGGTGCCTATGTTCGCTCTGATCTGACACCTACTGTGCTATGCACATCGGATGCAAAGGGCGAAGGAGAAGCAGAGTTCTTGTTTTTCGAAATAAATACATCAAATCAGAAACTGCTAATTGGAGTAATCTATAAACCTCCAAACGTCGGTGCCATGTCCTCCTTTCAGTCTGCCCTGTCCTCACTCGTGACACAGTATGAACACATAATCATTATGGGCGACACAAACATCGACTTACAGTTAAAATCTCCCTCTGCCGAAAAACTAAGGCGACTGTTCCACTCCAATGATATGAGTTTAACACCGCTGGACCCAACTCATCACACGCCACACAGCCACACAATCATAGATATAATAGCAACAAAGCGACCAGATAAAATAATCCGCGCCAATCAGACATCCGCTCCGGGACTCTCTGCTCATGACGTGATATTTTTAAATTACTCAATGCATACTACCAAAGAAAAATCTCACCTGGTAACCTACAGAAACTTAAAAAATGTTAACCATGACGCTCTTCAAAAGGATTGCTCAGACATCCCTTGGCATGATATAAACGATGAACCGACTTTAGACGAAAAAATTCGGCAATTATGTCGCAAAATTATTGCACTGTATGATAAACATGCTCCTCAACGCACTGTTAAGGTAAAAAGAGCTCCCGCTCCGTGGCTCACCACTGCATTACGTCAGTTAATGAATAAACGTGATGCTGCACATAGGGCCTTCAAGCGTAAACCAACTCCCGAGGCGTACGAAGCTTATAGGAAACTCCGAAACAGAACCAAGCAAAGCGTGAGGAATGCCAAAATCAGACATGCCCGCTCTGTCGTATGCGGCATATCAAAACCTGCTGCACTGTGGAAAAAGCTGCGCAGTTTCGGTATAGGGAAGCGAAGATCTGACGCTGTTTATCAAGCGTCTGCAGAAGAATTAAACGATTTCTTCTCAACAGCTGCAAACTGCCACGCAGCGACAAATTACCAGCCCCAAGATATCAATCTCTCGAGAGACAAGTTTTTCCTAAAACATGTCACTACCGGCACAGTACACAAGGCAATTATGAGAATCTCTTCCGAGGCAGTAGGAAGTGATGGAGTGAGCATTGGCATGATTAAGAACGTCGTAGACACTATTATTCCAGTTATCACAGACATCTTCAACCTGTCTCTTGTCAGTAGTACATATCCTACTGAGTGGAAGCAAAGTTTAATTAAGCCTATACCCAAGACTGACAACCCTAAGTCGCCAGGTGACTACAGGCCGATCAGCATACTACCTGCAATTTCTAAAGCCCTAGAGCACATCGTCCATGAACAACTGACGGATTACCTCAAAACTCATAACATCCATGACGAATATCAGTCAGGCTTTCGAAAGCACCATAGTACAGCAACCGCATTAATCAAAGTAACTGATGACATTAAACATGCTATGGACAGACGTGAAGCTACTATCCTAACACTGCTTGATTTTAGCAAGGCTTTTGACACAGTTGACTTCGATATATTACTAATTAAAATGAAACAGCTGAATTTCTCAAACAGCGCAATACAATGGTTCGACAGCTACCTCAAAAACAGAAGTCAACAAGTCATTTGTGGGTCGGAAAAGTCATCATGGAAAAGCGTGCGCTCTGGAGTTCCCCAAGGCTCCGTCCTTGGTCCACTACTCTTCTCACTGTACATTAATGATATTTCTTCAGTGATTCACTCCTGCAACTACCATCTTTATGCCGACGACATCCAACTGTACATAAGTGCAAGCCCCAAAAACATTGCTGGCGCAGTAGCGAGTATGAACGCAGATCTTTGTTCTGTTTCTCGATGGGCACAGAACCTAGGTCTGAAACTAAACCCCAAGAAATCCCAGGTCATACTTATATCTCATCCAAAGTTAATCAGCCGGTACTTTCGCGAAACAGTCCCTAAAATACTCCTCAATGGTACCCAACTACCATACCAAAAAACAGTAAAAGACCTTGGAATAATCTTGGATGAACACCTAAACTGGGAAGAACAAACAGTCACAGCTTGCCGGAAATCGCTCTCCTCCCTACATGCAATTCAAAAGTTTAGGAAAATATTTCCAACCCACGTTAAACAAAAATTAGTCCAAACACTAGTCTTGCCTAATCTTTACTACTGCGATGTAGTTCAACACGGCACAAATAGTGAAAATTCTAGATGCCTCGAGCTAGTGATGAATGCTTGCGTTAGATACGTGTGCAATATTCGGTTGTATGATCATATCAGTCCTTCATACTCCCAGCTAGGTTGGATACGCCCACATACGGCACGCGATCTCCACACGATGTGCTTACTTCATCGATTTCTTAGCCACTGGTGCCCCCAATACTTATCTTCTCACATTAAACACCTATCGTCATTCCACAATCGCAACACCAGATCGGATACGTCTATCATCTTGGCTGTACCTTTACATAACACAAAATCTTTCTCCGTGTCATTCTCCATCTCAGCCATACGACTATGGAACGCGCTCCCCTGTGATCTGCGTCTTATCCGGAACTACTCAACATTCAAGAGGGAACTCAAAGCTTACATATTAGGGACGGTATAACCACCATTCTTGTGCCCCTCCCATCTCTTTCTTTCTCCTCTCCATCACAGCTTCGAATTTTACCGTTCTATTTCTCTTCCTCTAACCTATCTACCTCTTATATATCTCTTTCACCCCATTCTATCGTCTTATGTCTCTGCTCGATGAGAATAACTCACAAGCTGCAAGAACATAACGAGAAAATTCCCAGCTAACAATGGGACTGACATTCAGAAAAGAAAAGTATGTTTACTTTCATATACATAGTCATTATTATTATTATTATTACTATTATTATTATTATTATTATTACTATTATTATTATTATTATTATTATTATTACTATTATTATTATTATTATTGATTGTTATAATTATTTTTTATTGTTATAATTATCATTATACTACTGTTATAATATCTATTTTTTTCTTTAACATCAATACAGCATCATAGGCTATATGTCCTTAATGTTAAGTAGAAACTGTAACTCGTTCAACCTGAGTATGCCTGGTTAGGTGTAAGAGAGGGCCTGAAGGCCCTAATCTTGCCAGGTAAAATAAATGCATAAATAAATAAATAAATAAATAATAAAATATAAAGAATATTTCTAAGAAAATCGATGTGAAAGACTCCTCACTTTCGAAAACAAACTTCATAAAAAACAAACTTCAGACTTAAATAAAGAAATAAAATAATTAAAAAATAATAAAAGTATAAAAATATTTTTCTCTTGTCATTTTTAATTATAGTGTGGAAGAATATAAAAATATAAATTAGTAATACAAACTAGCATAGAACAGAATAACGTGGCTGAACAATATGCAACAAAATTTAGATAAATTAGAAAATTTTTCACTGACTTAGACAACGATTCAATGATTGTCTAAATTCAGTTCAAAAATTAAGTTCGGAGGCTAGTGATATGTAAGGTGTCAGGCAAATCCAACACCTTCCATGAAAACCGTGACATGATAAGCTCCGAATAAATCGTCACATTAAATTAATCAAAGTAATATGAGTAACGAGTGAGCAAATGGAATACCACAGACTAACACAAGAATGCCTAAATGCATGTCGTACCTTCCCACCGTGAGACCGACACAGTTCCGAGGGGAGAAACAAGAAAGGAAGCCGATAGCAGAACCGTGTTAAGCTAGAAGGCCCTACGATAAGGGACGGACTGGACACCCACGTCAGCAGCCTGCCTCTAAGACTACCACCCACAGGTTTTAGCGTCAAAAGCTAGAGCCCTCCATAAAAACAGTATATATCTTACGATAACACAAAAAGGGCCACTACCACCCGCAAATTTTACTATGAGACTTTTTCGCGTCTCAGGTACGTCAAGGACCACCCCCCAGCCCAAATTAAAAGATAGAGCCCTCCAGAAGAACAGTATAGATCTTACGATAACGCTAAAAGGACCACACCAGTTGCAGGTTTTAGCGTGAGACTTTTTAGCGTCTTTGTTACGTTGCAAACTTTAAAAACATTGCCCCACCACGAAAAGTATAACGTTTCTCATTGGATGGACAGAATTTTTGTAGGCGGAGCTTAAGGTTAACATTGAGACCCTGATTGGTCAGATGAAAACACAGCCAAATAGTTTTTTTTAAACTAACTTCGGTAAATTGTAGTAAGGAGAAGTTAGGAAGGAGTTGGTTCCGAGAGGGCGAGCTGGATGGCTGCTGCGCCGGCCGCTGCCGCCCTGACGCTGCTTAAACACCGACAAGGTAATGAATGCACGCGATGCCACATTTTTGAGCGCATAAGGCTTCACTCAGAACTGCAGAAGTCTCGTCTGTTACACCCCCTTTTTGCGTAATACTAGTGTCGATCGTTAATTAAAACTCATAGTGTTCACATTTGCCACTTGAAGTAAAAATCTGAAACGCGATAATTTTTCTGTTATATAGTTATTGAGAAGCCACATCAGCCACTGTAATTTACAACAAGTTAGATAAGTAATTAAAGATAACTGAGGGTCACTGTAGACCATTTTGATAGTTTGCTCTTTTGTGAAACTTAATTTAAACCTAGATTATAGATGTGATATGGCATAGCTCATCCTTCGATCGATTGTAGAACTTGGAAACCCATTCAGGGAATATCCGTTCACATTTTTGTTGAACGCAGTTGGTTTTTACCATCCTGTATTAAAACATTTCCTTTTATCAATAGTGCAATTTATAAACGATGTTTTGTGAGGAGAATAAAATTTCCAATGGTAAACTTAACTGCTTTTTGACGTTATTTTACCTGCTAACTAAAAATAGGAAAGCCTTGAACCCTTTCCACTAAATTTAGTTAGTATTAAGATGCTTTTACAGGGAGTGCAGTGGAGCTGACGCTGAGATCATTTAGTATTTGGTTATATCATCGCTAGTCTCACTGAACTCTTCTGAATTCTACATGTCATGTGTGGTCTGGCGTCTCCTTACCAGCAACAGGTCCCAGGTTCAAACTAGTCACTTCCCTAGAAAACACGCTCATAGCGTCGTTGCGCGAAAGTGGTAGGGAGACACGATATAGAACAAACAGACACCACCATGAATGTTTAGAAAATGGCGACCCTTCCCTATCTTGCTGTGTTTTCATCTGACCAATCAGGGTCTCAATGTTAACCTTAAGTTCCGCCTACAAAAATTCTGTCCATTCAATGAGAAACGTTATACTTTTCGTGGTGGGGCAATGTTTTTAAAGTTTGCAACGTAACAGAGACGCTAAAAAGTCTCACGCTAAAACCTGCAGCTGGTGTGTTCCTTTTAGCATTATCGTAAGATCTATACTGTTCTCCTGGAGGGCTCTATCTTTTAACATGGGCTGGGGGGTGGTGCTTGACGTACCTGAGACGTGAAAAAGTCTCACGCTAAAATTTGCGGTTGGTAGTGGCGCTTTTTGTGTTATCGTAAGATCTATACTGTTTTTCTGGAGGGCTCTAGCTTTTAATATGCGCTGGGGTGGTCCTTGACATAACAGGGATGTGAAAAAGTCTCACGGTAAAACCTGCGAGTGGTAGTCTTAGAGGTAGACTGCTGACGTGAGTGTCCAGTCCGTCCCTTATCGTAGGGCCTCCTAGCTTAACACGGTTCTGCTCTCGGTGTCTGTTCTCGTTTCTCCCCTCGAAACTGTGTCGGTCTCACAGTGGGACGGTACAACATTTATTTAGGCATTCTTGTGTTAGTCTGTGGTATTCCATTTGCTCACTCGTTACTCGTATTACTTTGGTTAATTTAATGTGACGATTTATTCGGAGCTACGTGACATACTACTGGATTTGCTTATCATGTCAGGTTTTTCATGGAAGGTGTTGGATTTGCCTGACACCTTACACATTCACTATGCTGTTTGTAGTAACGTACCCGCATTCCTATATTTTTATTCATTATTGTTCCTACTCCCGCATTACCCCTATTTGATTTTCTATTTGTAACCCTGTATCCACCTGACCAGTAGTCTTTTTCCTCCTGCCCCCGAACTTCCCTAATACCCACTATATCTAAGTTTAACCTATCCATTTCCCTTTTTAAATTTTCTAACCTACCTGCCCAATTAAGGGATCTGACATTCCACGCTCTGACCCGTAGAACGCCAGTTTTCTTTCTCCTGATAACGACGTCCTCCTGAGTAGTCCCTGCCCGGAGATCCGAATGGGAGACTATTATACCTGCGGAATATTTTACCCAAGAGGACGACATCATCATTTAACCATACCTTCGGAAAAGACATGAAACGTGAAGGAATCCTGGTGGCTTGCATCTTTCACTGTGTCTTCGAGTACTACGACGCGTCCCTTGGATGCAAAGGTCTCCCTTAGCAAAATAGTGCTCCACCTGCCTAACTAGGTGGCGCGTTTACCTCGATAACAGCGTTTGTGGAGACGCCCATCGGCCTAGCGTAGCAGAAATTCGATTCACCTGAAGAGCCGACTTGTTTCAGTTGATCAACGGTCGAATCACAAGGGTCCCATGCCCGCTGCAATCGTAACTGACGATGTGAACACATGGGGGTGGTCCGCTGCAAAACTCCATACTGAACAACACATGATGAACGGCAGAGATGCTACAGATCACCATCTATCATACTTTACAGACGAGACAAGTCTCCAAAACCTAGGTTCTGTGAAGAGTCTTGGACGTCTAACCATTTAGCGCCTAGTGGTGCTTTCTCTGTCCTTCTACCTCTTTCTGTAGATGCTAACGACAGTAGTCGTGAACAGACTCTGCGTAATAATAATCTATCGTTTGTCAAAGTGTCTCCTTTTGCAGCCTGTATCTTCGCTAAGGTCATCCACCGTGAGTGTCTGCTACCCTTACATGTATTTTTTACCACGTCACGTGCTCGCTACGCCATCAGGTGGCATACAACGTCGCGGAAGGCAGTGGTTATTATGTTTTGATTCATCAGTGCATAACGTGGTATTCTGGAGGAAAAGGTTAGTTAGTTCATATTCAGAAATTATTTTGCCTTGTTATCCATTAACCAATGAATCTGGATATTATTGTCTCCTGTCTGTCGAAATCATTTTGGAAAAAGTAATTCCCTTTTCAATTTTACATATTTCGGAATAAAATCAATAGCTAAAATAATTCACCAGCGTACTAGTTGTAATGACTGGCGACTACAGATTTGGCCTCAAGGCTAGATCTAATTTCATTCTCCATTGGAATACGTGGATATAGTCTTCAGGATTCCAAGCAGAATTTAAGGAAATCCTCTGTCTTTATTTATAGAATCATCTCGTTATTTTCATCTGATCAAACATCAGAGAGGCATGTTAATGCTACTTGGTCGTCCGTTGGCAGTTAATACTCTCTACAGATAGCTGCTAACATTTTTATTTCATTGGTGCCGTTAGGTGTTTATGTTCCATGGCTGTCTTTCTGCATATCCCGTATTATGCTTGTTGGAAGGCGTTTCTACTGAGGGTTCATATTTCCGTGCTCAGCGATCTCTTGTTGCTCTTGTGCCTTGATAATTAGAGTTTGTTCACCTGTCGACACAGCAGTTGCAGAAGATACCACGGGTATAAATTTTCTTAACGGAACATGCTCATGAAAACGGCCAAAAAATTAAAAAAAAATTTTTCTTGATCTGCAGAAAAGAACATTGAATGCTGATTTCAAAAAAGTATAGTTTATGGGCATTATCATTTTCCGTTCGTTCTAAAATTTAGGTTGAACATAATGTTGCACAGGGGCCATGACCGTCTGTCAGTTTGAAGTGCGTCAGAATACGTGATGCATTACTTTGTTCTTCCGTTTTTACCATCGTTAGTTACGGATCGTTAACACAGGTGTATTATAGAAGGCACTGACAACCGGAACCAAAGTAAAGGCATATCCGAAGGTTGTGGACCGAATGTAAATTAGGATCTGACAGTATACGATTTCGGAAATTCATACGCATGTGGTTTTGTAGTTATTGTGTCTTGTTTTGTTTCTGTGTGTTTCCTGTGCTACAAAGGCCGTGAGTAAAGAAATGTAGCCCCAAACGAAAGTTTTGCGGCAACCAGTTCGAAACACAACCGAATAATACACATCAGTTGCTTCAAAAGTCGCCCGCAGAAACTGTCTACAAGCAATGCTTCTAGGCGGAAACTTTCGCTTTGTGAATGTAATAAGAACAAGTCTAGTAGTATTGTGAGCAGAAATAACGATGGAAATGTTATTCTGAACCTAAATATGCTCTCAAGACTTTTGAAGAGTGCCGTTAAATGTAAGTATTGCAATTGCAAAGATAGTATTGACGTTTCTGAGGACATCTCAGGAAGGAAAGGTCTTTCAAGCCGGTTAGTGTTTGCCTGTAAGTCGTGTAGCAGCATTTGATGGATATTGGCAGAAGAGAGGTCATACTTCTCTGAATGGGGCTGTAACTGCCACATTTATTAAAACTAGTTAGGTACTAGATTATGAGTGTCTAACAAAGCACTGCTAGTATTGTTCAAGTAAATTTATGGACACCTATGTTTTTTTAAAGAACTGTGCTGGCCCAAGTGGAAACATGGAAACGAATGGAGTTCTAAACATTTTTAGAAATTCAGAGGTCAGTCGTGGTGTGAGCTATGTAGATACCTTGGGGATAGAGACTGTAAAGGACACACTTCTGTTGTTAATGACAGGCCATAAGGGGCCCCTCTGATAGAAAAGCTACAATGTGGTAGGCATGTACAAAAGAGAATGGGAGCTCGGCTGAGAAAATTATGTAAAGACTTCAGTGGAAAAAGAAACTGTCAGATGGAAAACACATAGGTTGTGCACATCTTACAAAAAGTGAAATTGAATTTTTGACTCAATATTAGACAAGCAAAAAGGAGAAATCTAGAAGATTTGGAGGACATGAGACCAACTGCTTGGGCATCATGGTTTTACAGAATGTCAACAGATGAAACCCCACAGCATGGTTAGTGTCCAAAAGGGGAAGATTCGTGGTGCAAGTACTGGCTGAGAAATGCTGCAATCATACAATATACCCACAAGCATTCCTTAACTCTTGCTGTAATTGAGCCAATTAGGTCTATATATAGGAATCTGGGAAATATAAATCTATTTGGGAAATTTATGCATGGTCTCTCTCAGAACGCAAATAAAAGCTTCAACAGCTGTATGTGGCAGAGAATACCAAAAACTGTGTTTGTTGGGCTGACAGTGCTAAAATTGGTGTAATGGATGCAATAACAACATTCAAGAATGGTGCAATTTCAAGGATCAATGTTATGAAGAAATTAAACAACCAGAAGGGGTGGAATATGGCCTCAGCTCTAACTGCTATTGATAAGCAGCGGGTAACCTAAGTACAGACAGCCACAGAAGCTGCTACCAAGGAGTCAAGGATAAAGTAAAGAATGAAGAGAAAGAATATGGAGGATAAAGAAACAGGAGGAAAACTGCAGTATGCAGCTGGAATTTTGTAAACGAGCATAGTGGTATGTAAATAAATCTGTAAATCTTCTTTTGCGACATACCGATAACTTGAATTTTCATCATTCAAGTACACTTTTATCCTAAATGACTGAGATTAAACTCATAAAAATTGGTACAGATCTTTAGAATGACCTCCTCTAACGCCCTTGCCTACTATTTCCTGAAAAATTTATAACATGATGATGATGTCGGTGATATTGAAGCTACATTTTTAAATATTTTTGTTGTAGTAAAAGTGGGGTTAAGAATGATTTTGAAGTAATAGGTTTAAGATCAGAAGAGGCACCAATATTAGCACTGAATAGGTGATCATGGAGGAATTTTATAAGGTGGGCTATGCTCAAGACTGAACACTGAAAGGCATAATCAGTCTGATGATGATGATGTAGTAAAATAAATTAATTGTCTTTTCCACATATGAGCACCAGGGAAGGAAATTGTAGGAATAACATTTATGTGAATGTTGTCTGTACTGTGAATTTTTTCCTAGCTGTGCGGTCAGTGGTTCCAATGAAAATACACCGCACTGAAATAGTGTTCCATTTTTTATACGATTACCAATATTGTTGTCAGAACCGATATACAATAAATATCTCAATGATGTTTGGGTAATGCTTTGACTAATGATCCTAACTGTGTGTAAGAATCTTTAGCTAACTTTCATTTATAGATCAGTTGCATTATGAGGGTGAAGGTAATGTTAAAAATGCAGCCCGTTCAGGGGCATTTCACCTTAAGTTGTTTGAACAACTTGTACGCTGGGAAAAACACTTGTTTCGTTATAAAAGGAATTTTCCCACGTTCTTAAAATATTGTGGCTTTGGCAGCAAAGGACTAGGGCGTCCATATAAATAAACGACGAGTTGCATATCCAGTGGACGGTGCATATACGTACATACACTACTAGCCATTAAAATTGCTACACCATGAAGATGACGTGCTACAGACGCGAAATTAAACCGACAGGAAAAAGATGCTGTGATGTGCAAATGATTAGCGTTTCAGACCATTCACACAAGGTTGGCGCCGGTGGCTACACTTACAACGTGCTGACATGAGCAAAGTTTCCAATCGATTTCTGATACAAAAACAGCAATTGACCGGCGTTGCCTGGTGGAACGTTGTTGTGATGCTTCGTGTAAGGAGGGGAAATGCGTACCATCACTTTTCCGACTTTGATAAAGGTCGGATTGTAGCCTATCACGATTGCAGTTCATCGCATCGCGACACTGCTCTTCGCGTTGGTCGAGATCCAATGACTGTTAGTAGAATATGAAATCGGTGGATTCAGGAGGGTAATACGGAACGCTGTACTGGATCCCGACGGCGACGTATCACAAGCAGCCGAGATGACAGGCATCTTATCCTCACGGCTGTAACGGATCGTGCAACCGCGTCTCGTTCCCTGAGTCAACAGACGGAGCCGTTTGCAACACAACAACCATCTGCTCGAACAGTTCGACGACGTTTGCAGCAGCATGGACTATCAGCTGGGAGACCATGGCTGCGGTTACCCTCGACGCTGCATCACAGACAGGAGCGCCTTGCGATGGTGTACTCAATGACGAACCTGGGTGTACGAAAGGCAAAACTTCATTTTCCCGGACGAATCCAGGTTCTGCTTACAGCATCACGATGGTGGCATCCGTGTTTGGCGACATCGCGGTGAACGCAGATTGGAAGCGTGTATTCGTTACAGCCATAGTGGCGTTTCACCCTGCGTGATGGTATTGGGGGCCATTGGTTACACGTCTCGGTTACCTGTTGTTCGCATTGACGGCACTTTGAACAGTGGACGTTACATTTCATATGTGTTACGACCAGTGGCTCTACCCTTCATTCGATCCCTATAAATCCCTACATTTCTGAAATATACTGCATGACCGTATGCTGAAGGTCCTGTACGGGCCTTTCTGGATACAGAAAATGTTCGACTGCTGCCCTGGCTAGCACATTCTCCAGATCTCTCACAAATTGAAAACGTCTCGTCAATAGTGACCGAGCGACTGGTTCGTCACGCCAGCCACTACTCTTGATGAACTGTGGTATCTTGTTGAAGGTGCATGTGCAGCTGTACCTGTACACGCCATCCAAGCTCTGTTTCACTCGATGATCAGGCATATCAAGGCCGTTATTACGGGAAGATGTGGTTGTTCTGGATACTGATTTCTCAGGATCTATGCACACAAATTGCGTGAAAATGTAATCACATGTCAGTTCTAGTGTATTTGTACAATAAATACCAGATTATCATCTGCATTTCTTTTCGGTGTAGCAATTTTAATGGCCAGTAGTGTATTATAAAATACAAGAGATGCCAATAAATCAAATGGTTTAAATGACTCTGAGCACTATGGGACATAAGAACTATGGTCATCAGTCCCCTAGAACTTAGAATTATTTAAACCTAACTAACCTAAGGACAACACACAACACCCAGCCATTACGAGGCAGAGAAAATCCCTGACCCTGCCGGGAATCGAACTCGGGAACCAGGGCGCGGGAAGCGAGAATGCTACCGCACGACCACGAGATGCGTGCGAGAGACCAATACTCGTCCTTGAGGAAATAGGCATGATTTCTGCCTTCTATACTAGATGGTGTCGGCTCTGCACACCCAGGGTGAAGTCAGAAAGAATGGAACCCTTCTTTGGGCGGAAAGCAGCCTGTCACAGGGCGCATCGGCCAGAGCGGTCGGCGCCAGCCATTTGCATAAATCCGATGCGCCGCCGGATACATACGAGCAGTGGCAGCTGCCACTCCGCGCTCTTGTTGCTGGTGTTGTTTTTAGCGGTGCGGCGGTGTTGGTTCCGCTGTAAAGCATCCGACACGCCGGCCTCACTGCTGCTGCGGTCAACGCATATTTTTTTTTATGGCGGACATTTCGCTTTCAGAGCGGCATCGTGCTGGATATCAATGAAAACAAACGAAATAAAAAGGCGGGATGACAACTAAAAAAGCCGATATAATTATCTCTGTAGATGCTGGGACTGGAGAGAATAAAATTAACACCCTTGGTGTACATACACGTCGTTTTTTATGCTTCTTTTATCTGTGACGTAGTGACGTCGTCTTTGCTATTCTTTCCACTGCCATAGGTCTGTTGTAGAATTTTTGAACATGTGTGTTGTTCGCGTATCATGTAATTTCTGGAAACCCATAATCTACTCTGTAGGATATATACAAATTTGTTACCTGTTCTTTCGGACATGTCCGAAAGAAGAGATACCATCTTAGCATACATATATTGTAAGTAAGCTGTTTAGGTTTTTTTATTGGTAACGCCGCCGCCACGTAGCGCTCTGTATAAAAATCACTGGCTGTGCCGTGCGCAGTCTGTGTTTAGTTTGCATTGTTGTCTGCCATTGTAGTGTTGAGCAGCGGGCAGCTGGATGCTAACAGCGCGTAGCGTTGCGCAGTTGGAGGTGAGCCGCCAGCAGTGGTGGACGTGGGGTGAGAGATGGCGAAATTTGTAAGAATTGGTGTCATCAACTGCTATATATATATTATCACTAGTGAGGTAAATACATTGTTTGTTCTCTATTAAAATCTTTCATTTGCTAACTATGCCTATCAGTAGTTAGTGCCTTCAGTAGTTTGAATCTTTTATTTAGCTGGCAGTAGTGGCGCTCGCTGTATTGCAGTAGCTTGAGTAACGAAGATTTTTGTGAAGTAAGTGATTTGTGAAACGTATAGGTTATTGTTAGTCAGGGCCATTCTTTAAGGCTCATCGGCCACTTGACCATTTTCTTTTTCTGTGCGAACGCACAAACAGTGCCCGAACTCTGAACTCTTACGGGAATCCGCAACGCGCCCCGAGTAATGAGTATAATGGGCGGGGGCACTACGAATGTAGTACGGGACAATACGTTGAGAATGTGGGTTTCGCGGGGGGCGTGCCAGAGATAAATCCCTGCAGTCGCGCTATACTCAGTGTCTTCGGTGGCTGAGATGCATTGCCGGCACGCATAGCTCAGCATGTTCGGTCAGAGGGTTAGCTGACCTTTGTAATAAAAAAACTGAGTTCACCGATCAACAACGAACTAAAACGGGTGTCTTACGACGTCCGCCGCCATCAGATGCAAAAAGAAAAAAGATTGTGCGTCTGCCAGTCTGCCATGTAGGCAGGAGATCCCGGGTTCGAGTCCCGGTCGGGGCACAAATGGCTCTGAGCACTATAGGACTTAACGTCTGTGGTCATCCGTCCCATAGAACTTAGAACTACTTAAACCTAACTAATCTAAGGAAATCACACACATCCATGCCCGAGGCAGGATTCGAACCAGCGACCGTAGCGGTCACGAGGGTTCCAGATTGAAGCGCCTAGAACCGCACGGCCACACCGGCCCGTAGGTCGGGGAACACATTTTCATATGTTCCCGTTGACGCATGTGTTCATTTCATTGTAATTTTCACTCTGTAGGAATCAACATTGATTCCGGAAACAGCGATCGTATGAGACCCAACTCGCTTTATTTGTTCATCAGACCCAGAAAATATTAGTTATAGGCTCCCAGGTAGATGCCATTTTCCTTGTCTTCCGGAACGCTTTCGATACAGTTCCGCACTGTCGCCTGATAAACAAAGTAAGGGCCTACGAAATATCAGACCAGCTGGGTGGTTGGCTGAAGAGTTTTTAGCAAACAGAACACAGCGTGTTTTTATCAATGGAGAGACGTCTACAGCCGTTAAAGTAGTCTCTGGCGTGCCACAGAGGAGTGTTATGGGACCATTGCGTTTCACAATATATACACTCCTGGAAATAGAAATAAGAACACCGTGAATTCATTGTCCCAGGAAGGGGAAACTTTATTGGCACATTCCTGGGGTCAGATACATCACATGATCACACTGACAGAACCACAGGCACATAGACACAGGCAACAGAGCATGCACAATGTTGGCACTAGTACAGTGTATATCCACCTTTCGCAGCAATGCGCGCTGCTATTCTCCCATGGAGACGATCGTAGAGATGCTGTATGTTGTCCTGTGGAACGGCTTGCCATGCCATTTCCACCTGGCGCCCCAGTTGAACCAGGGTTAGTGCTGGACGTGCAGACCGCGTGAGACGACGCTTAATCCAGTCCCCAACGTGCTCAATGGGGGACAGATCCGGAGATCTTGCTGGCCAGGGTAGTTGACTTACACCTTCTAGAGCACGTTGGGTGGCATGGGATACATGCGGACGTGCATTGTCCTGTTGGAACAGCAAGTTCCCTTGCCGGTCTAGGAATGGTGGAACGATGGGTTCGATGACGGTTCGGATGCACTGTGCACTATTCAGTGTCCCCTCGACGATCACCAGAGGTGTACGGCCAGTGTAGGAGATTGCTCCCCACACCATGATGCCAGGTGTTGGCCCTGTGTGCCTCGGTCGTATGCAGTCCTGATTGTGGCGCTCACCTGCACGGTGCCAAACACGCATACGACCATCATTGGCACCAAGGCAGAAGCGACTCTCATCGCTGAAGACGACAAGTCTCCATTCGTCCCTCCATTCACGTCTGTCGCGACACCACTGGAGGCGGGCTGCACGATGTTGGGGCGTGAGCAGAAGACGGCCTAACGGTGTGCGGGACCGTAGCCCAGCTACATGGAGACGGTTGCGAATGGTCCTCGCCACCGATACCCCAGGAGCAACAGTGTCCCTAATTTGCTGGGAAGTGGCGGTACGGTCCCCTACGGCACTGCGTAGGGTCCTACGGTCTTGGCGTGCATCCGTGCGACGCTGCGGTCCGGTCCCAGGTCGACGGGCACGTGCACCTTCCGCCGACCACTGGCGACAACATCGATGTACTGTGGAGACCTCACGCCCCACGTGTTGAGCAATTCGGCGGTACGTCCACCCGGCTTCCCGCATGCCCACTATACGCCCTCGCTCAACGTCCGTCAACTGCACATACGGTTCACGTCCACGCTGTCGTGGCATGCTACCAGTGTTAAAGACTGCGATGGAGCTCCGTATGCCACGGCAAACTGGCTGACACTGACGGCGGCGGTGCACAAATGCTGCGCAGCTAGCGCCATTCGACGGCCAACACCGCGGTTCCTGGTGTGTCCGCTGTGCCGTGTGTGTGATCATTGCTTGTACAGCCCTCTCGCAGTGTCCGGAGCAAGTATGGTGGGTCTGACACACCGGTGTCAATGTGTTCTTTTTTCCATTTCCAGGAGTGTATAAATGACCTAATAGATAGTGTCGGAAGTTCGATGCGGTTTTTTGCGGATGCTGTTTTAGTATACAGAGAAGTTGCAGCATTTGAAAATTGTAGCGAAATGCAGGAGGATCTGCAGCGGATAGGCACTTGGTGCAGAGAGTGGCAACTGACCCTTAACATAGACAAATGTAATGTATTGCGAATATATAGAATAAAGGATCCGTTATTGTATGATTATATGACAGTGGAATAAACACTGGTAGTAGTTACTTCTGTAAAATATCTGGGAGTATGCGTACGGAACGATTTGAAGTGGAATGATCAAATAAAATTTATTGTTGGTAAGGCGGGTGCCAGGTTGAGATTCACTGGGAGAGCCCTTAGAAAATGTAGTCCATCAACAAAGGAAGTGGCTTAAAAAACACTCGTTCGACCTACACTTGAGTATTGCTCATCAGTGTGGGATCCGTTCCAACTCCGGTTGACGGAGGAGATAGAAAAGACCCAAAGACGAGCGGCGCGTTTTGTCACAGGTTCTTTGGTAAGCGTGATAGCGTTACGGAGATGTTTAGCAAACTCAAGTGGCAGACTCTGCAAGAGAGGCGCTCTGCATCGCGGTGTAGCTTGCTGTCCAGATTTCGAGAGTGTGCCTTTCTGGATGAGGTATCGAATATATTGCTTCCCCCTACTTATACCTCCCTAGGAGATCACGAATGTAAAATTAGAGAGATTCGAGCGCGCATGGAGGCTTCCCGGCAGTCGTTCTTCTCGTGAACTATACGCGACTGGAACAGGAAAGGTAGGTAATGACAGTGGCCCGTAAAGTGCCCTCCGGCACACACCATTTGGTGTATAAATTTAGAGGTAGATATCCCTCTGAAGTGTTTCTTACTCCGAGCACACCTGAAAACATTCAGTGATCATCATTTCTGACCTGGCACTGGTCAGCCCTAACCTACTGCAGCCGTCCATCCGGATTTTGCCCAACAACACCTGTTTATTTCGTGCAGCCACTTTCAATAATCAAGAAATATCTTGAATTGTTTAAATGACACTATATAAAGAGCTACTTGCAAGAGGTAAAGAAACGTATTTCGGTACTCATATCTCTGCGGTTACACGCCGGTTACAGTTCCGAAGCAACACGTACAAATTTGATTTTCTTCAAGGCAGTAGTTCTTTGTTGATACTTGACGCTTATAACGATGCCATGATTCCGCAACGGTTGTGAGTCTGAACACCGAAAGTAATAGCTCTGCAAAAGACTTGATACATCTTGTTGCGATGCTCTCTGCTACACCGACGCTGCGCATACGTTCTCTGTTTGTTTACGTGGGCAGTTCGTTGGAAACTGTCAGATTTGGTAACTACTCTACTGCCGAACGACCTGGTGTGGTAATGGGCTTCTGGATAACGCTGCTAGCTTGATTCTTACTATGTCCCGACTACGTAGATTAAATTTAGTGAAGGGTCATTGTCATTTTTGCAGGAATACAAACTGTGCCATGAAGTATATTTGTCACACAATTTTCATAAAAAAGTTAGGTTTTGGGAATTTTCTTGTTACTTTAACCCTATTTTGTTCGTTTGTCCTGCATTTTAAAGTTCCTAGATGACAACCGTACTCAGGAATAAGTGCCGGTGTCTGCTTGACTGATGGGTCAGTGCAAGAATTCGCGAACTTCCTCGACGATTTCCTCACTGGACAGAACTGTATTACTTTTGAGATAGCGATAGTGCTTTGAAAATAGCAATTGGACGTGCTATCACTGCGGCTCCTAGCTGAAACTGAAAGCTACTTCGGAGAAAGCAGAGGGACTCAATGTTAGAATGAAGCATTTAGCCGCACCATGGGGTAACGTCGTTGAAATTCTATTCAGCCTTTCCCACAAAGCATTACATTCTCAGTAACGTCCTGTGGAAGAAAAGAAAATCAAACTGTAAGAACCATAATGGGTGTATATGCTGTAATAAGCAGACAGTGTGAAAATGACTCAAGTTCTTTTTATTTTTCCGGTATCATTCGGACAATTCTAAGTAGGCTGTTTAGGTTTTCTTATTGGTAACGCCACGTAGCGCTCTGTATGAAAATCACTGGCTGTGCTGTGTGCAGTCTGTGGCTGTTTTGCATTGTTATTCGCTATTGTAGCGTTGGGCAGTTGGCTGTTAACAGCGCGTAGCGTTGCGCAGTTGGAGGTGAGCCGCCAGTAGTGGCGGATGTGGGGAGAGAAATGGCGGCGTTTTGAGAGCGGATGATCTGGACAGAGACAGTAAATTTGTAAGACTGGGTATCATGAACTGATATAAATATTAAGACTATTGAACACTATTAAGGTAAATACATTGTTTGTTCTCTATTAAAATCTTTCATTTGCTAGCTGTGCCTATCAGTAGTTAGTGTTTTCAGTAGCTTGAATCTTTTAGTTAGCTGGCAGTAGTGGCGCTCTCTGTATTGCAGTAGTTCGAGTAACCAAGATTTTTGTGAGGTAAGTGATTTGTGAAACGTATAGGTTAATGATAGTCAGGGCCATTCTCTTGTAGGGATTTTTGAAAGTCAGATTGCGTTGCGCTAAAAGATATTGTCTATCATTTTGAGCACAGTCATGTATAATTTTCTAAGGGGACGTTTCATATGTCGACCCTTAACCGAGGATACCTCACTGATATCTTCTGATTTTTTCTTTTAGTTTGTGCAATTAGTGCAGCCTTTGGTAATTGCTAGCGCTTAATTGTAGAGAGAATTTCCTTTGTAGTTGTAGTTTTTCGTTCTTGTACAGTAAAACCGTTGTGGCATGCATGTAGATAACTAGATACTATTAACTAGATACTATTTTCAGTGCTATGTTAATTTGTTTTTGCTCTTCAAATTGTCTTTTCTGTGTTATCGTGTGAAATATTGCGACAGTTATGGCGTGTGAAAAACGTAATACTAGGCTCCAAAGTAAACTTCGAAATGACAGTGAAGACGAAAGCAGTGTGTTAGCGCTACCATGTAGTGAATTAACTAATGTTCAACATAGTAATTTGGTAATTGTGCATAGGGAAATGGAGTGGGCGGCAAACAATGGTGTAGACAGTGAAACAATTAGTGAACAGGGAAGCATTATCGATCGATTGGTCGGCAACAGCCCGCCTCAGGAATCGGGAGTGACAGGACACAATCTTGCAAATACTGTAGATTCAGGTTTTGGGTCCTCACTGTTTTCTCAAATAAATCAAGACACATTTTCTGCTTTTCAAAATGCGAATATTGCCGGTTCAAATGCACTGCCGAAAAGCACTGAGGAACATGTTTCAGACATCAGTGCACTGTTATTACAGTTAATGCAAGCAATGGGACAAAGGCTACAAAAGTTAGACACAACGCTTGAACAAAATCAGAGACAAACACAGCAACAGTTGGACACAATGGAACATAATCTTGAAAAGTTAGACACAATGGAACAAAATCAGAGACAAACACAGCAACAGTTGGATACAATGGAACATAATCTTCGGAAGTTAGACACCACACTTGAACAAACACGTGAAGATTTAACTACTGAGTTACATAACATTGAATCGAAATGTCAAAAAATCTGTAATGACGTAAAAACACAAATTTGTGAGCATTTTCAACCTATTTTTTCGCGGCATGAAAACTCATTACAGAATCACGAAGCAGCCATAAGAGAATTGCAAACTGTTGTTCGTGAAAATCACGACACCTTGAAAGCTAAAATGGACTCAGTTGCATCCACCTATTCGGTTACGCGACTTGCAAGAACTCAGGAAAACTTAAAGGACACAGTAGATTCGATTTCAACACAAATGGACACTCTGAAACTTGGTTCAGAAAACACACTGAGGAAATGTGTTCACTATCGGAGAAAGTAGCCGAACTTTCGGATCAGTTCACTAATTTATCTACGAAGGTAGATGATAATCTGAATGACACAAAACCGGTAGTCTTTAATGACACAGAAGAGTTGGAAAAAATTAGGAAATTCAAACAAAATCAGAATCAAATTAATACGCAACACCAAAGAGAAATCCGGGAAGTACAAGATCAGTTGACACAGGTAATACAAGAATTACGTATTTCAGAGGACACTGGCAATCCAATACGGGAAGAGGGACATAAAAATACGGAACTGCCACAAAATAACAACACAGGGCACTTTGGAGATCATGGAAGAAATTGGCAAAGTAGACCGAATTTTGAAATGGCACCGCCGAAACGACGTAACAATGACCGATGTGCGACTCGCCGACACGTTGATTTTGACTATAAGCTGTTCATTACTACACGTAAATTCAAAACATTTAAGAATTCTGGCAACGACATTCATCCACAAGCGTGGCTTCATCAATTCTCTCATTGTTTTCCTCCCAACTGGTCATTAGAACACAGATTAGAATTTATGTGTGGCTACTTGGAGAATGAACCAGCTGTAAGAATGCGATCGGTCATTCACGATTGTCACAGTGAAGGAGAATTTTATCATGCTTTCCTCTCGGCATATTGGTCTCAAGCTACACAAGACCGAGTAAAACATAGCATAATGATGATGAAACACTTTGAACAATCTGAATTTTCCAGTCTTGTCAAATATTTTGAAGACATGTTGCATAAGAACCAATATCTTTCAAACCCATATAGCCCTTCAGAACTCATCCGCATTTGCATAATGAAATTGCCTGAACATTTAAGGAATATTATTTTGGCAGGGCGTTGCAAAGACGACATTGAAGCTTTTCCGGGACTCTTACAAGAATTAGAAATTGACACTGACAATCGCGGAACGCGAAAACAGGAACACAACAATTACAGGTCACATCCACAGCAATTCCGCGATGAAAGAAATAATAACTGGACACGACAAGGCTATTCTCACAACACAAATCGTGACCAAAACAGACACAACCCGTATGACAACCGTTGGCAGAGTAGTAATCATTACAGGGAAAGATTACCTCTTGTCAGTAGTGACTATCACAGAGACAGTAAGAGAAACAGACTATATGGGAATCAAAATAATTATTATCAAGGGTGACAGAATAACGACAGATGCAACAGTCCACCGCGCAGTTACGATTCCTGAAGAAATTCTCCACCACATGACCGACAAAAAAGAAACTATGTAAACTACCGACAAAACGACACACTAGAGTTTAACCAAAATTCGCGTGGTTCAATCAGGGCAGGGACCTCTCGACAAGGTGAATTTGTAGAAGTTAGGATTCCTAATCCTAACGATGCGTGGCAACAAAGAGACAGACAATGACCCACACCGCAGGCTGGCTCAGAGAAAAATAACATAGACGCTAACCTTGAGAAAAAAATTAGCGTTCCTTACTGATGTAAACAACATGATAATTGCTTTGAAGTTGAAACTCTGCGCACTAGAAAGGGTAAAAGATTGCACCACATTTCACCTGTAAAACCTTTTACTGAAAGATAATCTGCTTTTTAACTTAGTCTTTGCTATAAAATTTTTCACTTCACATTAGTAGTATGCATTGTCACACTTTGAAACTGTTATATTGCAACAATGTTTTGAAGTTAACTATCCAGTCTAGAACCCAGGGAACATATTTAGACAGTAATTACCACTGCATTGTGATAGTGAACAGAGGACATAGTGTTACTGTGAGTACATTCTTGCTTGTTAGTTGCACGATTACATGACGAATATAAGGCTTACATACTTAGGACATATACTGCTTATGAGATTTTAATGCAACATTTTGGTTTACTTGAATAGACATTCCTTATTTGAAGTAGTTTTTGTGAGACGAAAGATGACTTAGTTTATGGTTTCTTTGACAGCTACACGATTATATCACTACGCTACTAATTTGTGACACAATTTACATTGTTGCTTTTGTGCGGTATCTGTTTTATATCTGCTCAGTTTTTCTGAATTCTTCTGGAAAGTAAAACATGTTTTAGTAGTAACATTTGTGGTATAACTACAATGAGACAGCTTTTTTTTTGTAGCACAACAATACTTTACAGTGTAGCACTTTCTTGATCACGGTAATGTACATAATAACTACGATATTTATACGCATAGCATTTCACTCTTGTTTATGATGAGGTAAGTACATTGACTTCTGCAGAACTTAGATTTCGGAGGACGACAACTACGACACTTCCACAGAATTATCTTACAGCAAGACGCACATTTAGTGCTATATGACACGTATTTAAGTGATTAATTTTGTACTTAAAACATTTATTTTTAAAGATTTTTGAATTACAATGATACAAAGGTTGTCCTTGATACATTTCATTCCATTGCTGTCACCTTTAACACCTGAGGGTATAATTACATTGTGTACTATGTGTCTGGCATGCACAAGGAGCCCTAGCTAATATGATATTTGCTTATACAATTTACACATCGGTACCATATTTCTCTAACACATAAATAACACAGCTATCTGATTATTTAACAGAGAAACAAACATTTTTTTTATTACATCAGTGAGACATGTTTACGCAATTATACAGTTGGATAACTTCACATTTATGAAATTGTATTTTGTCTGTACTTTGTGAACTGTTCATACATTTTTTCGGAACGATTGTGATACTATGAGAGCTTTGAATAATGTTTGGTATGGGATCATTATTTTGAAAGTACGTTTGAGGTAGATGACACTATTGAAATGAGCAGAGAATATTTTTTAGGGCTTGAAATTATTGCAGGAAGCTACGACGTTTTTGAGATTTGACTGAGGTGTTATGATATTATTACGACGACGATGTGTATTATGCTGTTGAGAAATGTTTATCATGATATGTATTTATTTGATGAAATATTGAAGAAGTGTCGACGAATATGTATATGTGTAATAAGGTAAGGAATAATGAGTAGTGGTTAGGGACTCTGATTTGTGGAAAAGGATGTTGGAAACCAAGTATCGCACTTTAGAATTATGAAATGTGTATACATGTGTGAATGTATCACAATGCCACTCAAACTTTTTGGGACACGGTTGTACTTATAGGATTTTGTTGCTACACATTTTTAACGCAAATTCAGGACCTGTGAAATTTTTTATATGAGACTGACACTGTAGCGCAAACTGCTGTCGTCAATATTTCGTTAGGAAAGTTAAGTGACCTTCACTTAATGCGTGGTGGGCACCCAGCTGCGAGATAGTTGCCTGGGAAAAAGCCATTAGCATGTGCCTTTCAGAGGCACAGGTGGAGAAAAAAACAGACCATTAACCTCGCTATTGACATTCGTTTGTAGAAAGCATCGCGAATATGACACGTTCATTACTTGAAAACATATGATTACTCAGACTTTGTGCTACTTACTGAAATGCTTTTGAATTGACGGGAAACATTCGTATATCTGCACACCTGATTATGACAAGTGTTTTTCTACGAGAATTGAGAGAATTTCTACTAACTTATGAAATGCCTCATGACTACTGAACGACATTTTTATGCTTTACTTTGTACATAGTTGCTTATTTTATTTGATATCTGGTTTCCAGCTGTCTTGCAGCATTTGTTTCATAAAATAACATTAAATGCATTTGCTAATGTGAACACTTTCTGTAACAGATCTGTTAAATAATAATTTTATGATCCACATCCTTCAAAAAAGGAGCACTTGGAGAGGAAAGAACAATAAGAAGGGACTAGTAACAGTAACTGCATACATAATTTTCTTTTCAAGCACATGGTAATATATTTTTTTGACAATAAGTTGTTGTGGTGCACCACTTTAATTACATAGACATTAAGATGTGAATAGACATTTCCCTCATCTGCATTGTTGTCTTTGCTGTACTATTTTTTCTATTGAGCTTTGTGATGTTTAGGTATAAGTTATTGCATTTGCTGCTGCTGTGTGCCAGGCATAGTGCTACTGAATTTCACTTTGTATTACTCTATTAAGCCACTTTTACTACTGATTTATTTTTCTTGTTGCTATTCATTGCTTCATATTAGTTGTAATGTTGCATTTGCTTTGCTAAGTCCTTTATTGCCGCCTTTTTTGCCAATTTGCATCTTTTTTCCTGTTTGTGTTAATTTGTTATGTGCTGCTGCATTGCCTCGTCCCTTGGTATATATATATATATATATATATATATATATATATATATATATATATATATATATATATATATATATATATATATAGCTCATTAGTTTTAAGTTAGCTTAAGAGGGGGTAGACTATATAAGAAACTAACTATGATAAATTGGAAGAAATGCATTGAGAAGTTATAAGAAAATGGTTTGGCCAAAAAAGTATTTTGAAAGAGGATATGAACAAAAAATTAGGGTTTAGGTAGGATTTTCTTGGAAATAAATGATGAGGTAAGATAATGGAAAATAAATAATGAGGTAAGAAATATGTTAACATATAAATACAGAAAGCTTGCTTGGATAGGAATTTTTTCGTGGAAACTAAAGTTGAAATAAGATGAAAGATCTATGTAATGACGTTTTGGGTTGGACTGCAATACCAAATGTTACACTGAAAACAAACTCTGTCCTTTTCTCCTGTGCTATCCCACTATTTGTTTGTGTACCCTTGGGTATTTGTGTTCTTCCGGTCTTTATGTGTTTATCTGATGAGAGTTACATGGTAGAATTTTTCTGTTAATTTGTTATTTACTTAGTAAAGATATTTAGACGTTATTTATTCTGTTTTGCTTTAATGCTCATGTGTGAAGTTGATGTTTCAAAAGTTATTCTGATCTTTTGTATATTTGCTTATGTCATAATTCCTGCAACACTGATGTATATGTTTATTTCTATTCTTTTGTAAAGCCTGTATTACTACAACTGTTATCTGTATTATTATATTTTAATGATGTTTTCTGTATCTCTGTAATTGTATTCTCATGTTATAAAATTGTAATTTACACCAGTTTATCAAATTAAGTAACTTCTTAGCATTCATTTCACTGCACACATTTCTTTTGGTCATAGTATATGCACAATATGTGAAAAAAGGGGACTGTTAGTGTTTGCACATGTGTTAATAGTTCATCAATGGACTGGATAACAGCATTGCTGCTTCTAAAAACATTTCAAACAAAAATTTTTGTGTGTGCACAAGTGGTGGTTCATGGACTTGCTATATTCTCCGCAAGACTCTTCACTGGTGATTGTGCACCTGCACAGTCGCAACAGATGGCTGCTAGCCATCTCTACAAGGACTTCAGTGGGTCTACTCCTTTGATGACTCACTAATACCATTATTTCTACATGGACGTCACTGGGTATGCACCTCTGGTGGCCCACTAGTACCATTGTCTCTATAAGCACTACAGTGGGTCTGCATCTTTGATGGCCCACCAATACCATTATTTCTACAAGGACTGCAGTTCGTCTGCACCTCTGGTGGCCCACCAATGGCGTACTCTCTGCCAGGTCTACAGTGGGTCTGCTCTGTGATGACCTACCTACCAATATACTTCAAAACTTCTACTGACTCTTCTGTGGGTTTGCTGTGTTGTGGACCATTACCTGTCTGCATGTCAAGAGTCAGCACTGTCTTTCCGTTGGAAGGACAACACTACTTCTTCAAGAGTGCATGGAAATCCACTACTTCCGTGTGCAGACTTTGAGAAAAAACAAAAAAAAAAACACTGCAATTTTACTGTGATGAACGATTAGGACTG